>NC_064883.1:17842288-22842288 GCF_929443795.1 Astur gentilis | reverse complement strand
TTTTCCTTAGAATGTCTTTATACTTTCTCCCTAACTCCTGAAAGCAGGGCTTTAAACAAACACAAAGCCTCTCCTTAATCTACCTCAAAACCTCATCTTTCCTGGAAATATACTCCATAGCGGCCAGTTTGCTGTGCCATGTGCTTCTGACTCATTTTGCAGAAGATGGGTGCTACCATTCTCCAACTATCACACCTGCTGTGACAGTCCTCCATTGTAAATTTTGACTGCCACACTTCTGCACCTGAGACTGTATCTGCATTACCTGCATGGGTGACACTTACGCAAGGCCCCTTATCACCGTGTAAGGCCCCTAAACACCAACCAGAGCCTATAGTGTGCTACTGCAGTGTGAGAAAGACCTGGATTAAGAGATCTGGAGCACTGGTTTGTGCTGACTCTATGAAGACCAACTATATTGCAAGCTAGTAGTGAAGGAGACTACTCAGTTGTGATTTTGTGGTACTTAATTTTGTGCAGAGCTTTGTTACCACGGTGACAGGAACTAAATAAAACTGATACGGTTTCCGAAACCTTCCCTCAGTGGAGAGTGGCATGTGGGCTGAACTGTTTTTAACTGACTTAGGTGCTGATTTTGGGATAGAACTGCATGGAAAGGACAAGGATGTTTGAATACATACCTGAAGTCCATCTAGATTTTAATGTTAAGAGGGCAGATCTCCATTTTGACAAAGCAGCCTTTCATGTATAGCCCTTGCAAATGTTTTGTATTATTTTGGGGGAAGATTTTCTCTCTCCATAGGGAGGTAACATTCCCATTATGCTCTGTCCTACAGATTAGAGCAGTCCAAAAAGGAACAGAGTGAGCTGAATAAACGGACCCCATCCAATACGCTGCTTCTCTAGCATGCTTTTCTAATATGTCTGGTCTAAAGGACAGTCATTGGAAATTATTAAACTAGATGAGAAATGGGTAAAAAATCTAAAACCAAACCAACAAAAAGTTGGAGAGATCTTAGAAATAAAGTAGGGTTAATCTTTCAACCTTGTTTTCATGAGGTATCAGTATATGGATTTATAATTTTACATGTAGCACTTGAATATGCACACCCAGAATCAACAGGGTTTGTGTGCTTATGTGTTTTCAAAATCATGGGTTACCTACGAAAGGACCCTTGCCCATGAGAAATTTCCTTTGGTGTGTATGTATGTTCAGTATCATATTTTCCCAGCCCGAGTCAGTCAGGCTTTGTGTTCATATAGGCACAGACCTTCGAGTTGTACAAATAGTGCCACACTTCTGATGCTATCCAAGGATTTTGCTGCAAAGAAAAGTTGTGATGTTACAGTAAACACCCTTCATTCAATATTTATGATAAAATTACATGATTCACACGTGCTTTTTGAGTGCATCTAAATGGATCAGCCTCAGCCCTCCTGCTGATTCATTTTGTATCATTTTCATCATGAGAGTATTTGTGAACATTTCAGTGACTTCAAAACATTGGGATCTGATATCACAATGGTTGAGGCCATTACATTTTAAATCCCATTTTCCCTTTTACTAGACTTTTATCAAGATGGCCCAAGAAAATGAGCTTGTTAAAAGGTTTTTCCACTTATTTCACAGGAACAACATTCAGCACCAATGCTATGTTGCTAGGTAGCCAGGTGATCTTAAACTGGAAAGCATCTCAGCTCTTAGATTCCTGCAAATCTCACATACATATGCTTGCCCAGCAGAATCTCCAAGATTACATGATTTATACAGCAGCATATATTGTAAAAGCTTTAGATTTATAATTGATACTTATGTTACTTTGTTAGTTTGAAGTATGCAGGTTTCTGGTACATTGTCATTCATGATTTTTTTTCTCTCCGCTCTGCATGCTCAGTTGATTTCCCTCTATCTGTGTGTACTAGGTCTGGCTGGGGTGAAGTTAATTCTTTTCATGGCAACTTGTATGGTGCTGTGTTTTAGATTTGTGACCAAAACAACGCTGATAACATGCTAATGTTTTAGCTATTGCTAGACAGCCTTTGTACAGCATCAAGGCTGCCTCTGTTTCTTACCCTGCCCAACCAGTGAATAGATTGGGGGTGTACAAGAGATTGGGAGGGCACACAACCAGAGAGATGACCCAAACTGTCCGAAGAGATATTCCATGCCGTGTAATGGCATGCTCAGCAATACAATGGAGAGGAGCAGGGTTTAGGTCGTTTAGCCGTCTTTTGCTCAGGAACAGGTTGGGCATCACTCTACCTGTGGGAGGCAGTGAGTGATTGCCTTTGCATCACTTGTTTATTGTTTTTTTTCCTCCTTCCACTTCTTCTTTGCTTATAAAATTATCAACCCATGAGTCTTCTTGTGTTTGCTCTTCCTTTTCTCTTCTATTCTGGGGGCGGGGGACATGAGTGAGCAGCTGTGTGGTGCTCGGCTGCCTACCCGGGTTAACCCACAACTCTGTGTCATGGCCAAACCAGAAAGAGCTCGTACTTCCCTAGAAATGAAAGTGTGTTTGTGTACGCTATGAGGAAGCTGCCAAAGAGGGAGAGGAACTGCAAGCATCAAAGTTAAAGATTCTGTGTTCCACCTGCAGCCATTTCACTCCCGATGTGATGGTATAAAGTAAGAACGAAACAGAAAACAAGTGACCACACGTGTCAGTACATGAAACAAAGTGACCACAAGAGGGTACTGGAGATGTAAAACCACGGGTAACCACCATCAGGTCACCTCTAACCAGCAGCCGGCCATAAGGCACCAGGAAAACCTCGCTCTTCCCATTGTGCCTTGGGAACAACGTGTGTAAGCCCTAACTCATCCCTTCCTACCCCACGGAGCAGGGTCTGGCAACGGCAGCCAGGCTGGAGAGGCAACATCCGAGCCTGTTTGCTCTCCGTTCCTTAGCAGGGATGCACGGAATACCAACAGGGGAGACTTCCACAGCTTAATACAAACTGGGATTTAATAACAATCACCAATAAGGCAATACATGATACGTCAGCTCTGAGAGCTTTTCAGAGGAACAAGTTATGATGTGGATGTAGATTACACAGGTACTATTCTGTTATTGCCAAAGTTTAATTTTTGTCACTAATGCATTTTGCTAGTAAAGCTTAAAGGTCACGTCCCTAAGGATACGGCACCGTTTGTGTTAGCAGAGCCTGGCCTTCTCTTTGGATAACAGTCATCTTGGATTGAGCATTACTAGAGGACAAGTGAAAGTGAGATTGCAGAGGGAGGGAGAAGAAGGAGGTGTTATGTGGCTTTAGATCCATCTTCATCACCAGAGGGTCATGAAAGGATTGCTGTGTTAACAAGCAACACGGCTCCTAGCACTCGGGTCCCAGACGCTGCAGCAGAGAGAGATCCTTTTCAAGGTGAGTGGACTGGCCTAACAGAGAACGTCTCCAGCTAGGGAGATTTATGAAGATCTACTCTATACTGGCAGCAGAAGGCCTGGCAAGACTGTGCTCTCCCTGCAGGAGTTACGCTGACTATTTCATCCCCTCAGAGAGCCTTGCTGCTCTCCTTGGGCAAGCCACTTGAGGCGAGGGCTTACTCTGCCCACATAACACTCCAAATCAACGGCATTAACTACCTCTTCCACAAACACACGCTGCTTGTTTATGTGCTCCTAAGGTTTCTGAAATTCAAACACTTGGCCCAAGAATGTAACTTAAGTACACTGCCTTTCAAGAGCCCCTAAGGAGAAATGTTGGGGAGGTGGGGGGGTGGGGGGTGATGGATGGATGACACAAAAACACTGGGGTTTAGAGAGAGCTCAGACCACATAAAATCACTCTGTAAAATCCACAGCAAATGCTCTGAGATCTGGAAAGTCCACAGCTCTGCATTACACCCTGAGCCACCATCTGCACCATGCATCACGGATTTATTTTTCGTCGTCTCATCTTACCCTGCAAGTAATGAATAGGGCAACCCTGGCTGCTCCATCTGCAGCAAGGAGACTGCTGGCACACCCCGTGCTCCAGGCCCATGACCGCACTGCTTACAGCCTCAAACAATATGTTATTTTACACAATAATGAACAAACTGCCAGCCCTGCTGTCCCCTTCTTCAGAAATAACAAACCCAAACCGTACCTCAGTACGAAACATTTAAATGATGAGGCTCGCTGGCTCGCACGATGCACCAAGGCAAATGTTTCCTGTTGTCCAACTTGCAAGCGATATCTTGGCAAATAGTTTTCCTGCACTTGATAATCCTTACATTTGCAGAGTGATTCAGCATGACTCAGTGGCAGCAGCAGAGGTCAGGATTTGTAGTGAATTCTTACCAAAGCCAGGCAAGGAGATGCTGGGGTCCTAAAGTAACTGCAAGCAGGTTTTTATTTAGGGTGTATCTTTGGGGAGCTGACGTGAGAAAGGACGCTGTAAATAAAATGCCTGGCTTTTTATAATCCAGATGCCTCATTAAATGCAAACATGCTTTAACTTGGCAGAGGCTTGTGGAAGAAGGCAGCGAACAGCAATATTATTTACCATTTTTTTCATGTTAATTTTCTTATGCCACAAATTGCAAGACTTAAACATAAAAACAGAGCTGAAAGCCTGCCCCTACAAGGAAGCAAAATGTCATCATTAGAATAGCTGCTATCTCTGTGGTTTGTTAATTATGCATTTCTGCTTTACTGGTTTCCTGAGATGGGTGATGGAAATTGAGAGAAGAAAAATAAGAACCACCAGCTTATGAGCTCGATCAAAGCTACAAAAGTGATTCCACATTCCTGAATTCAATGAATTTTCAACACTACTGCCCTTGGAAGCAGAAAAGGTTTGGGTGGGGGAGGGAAAAAGGAGGACTTTAACAGAAATATTTCTGCCAACTAAAGACCACCAGGAGAAGAATAACACAAATTGCAGTGTGCAGTTTGAGGATCTGCGCACAGCTTCAAGCTAATCCTTCCTCTGGTGGAGAAAGTCTGTGTAACATCTCTGTGTACTGAGTTTGTACAATTTTCAGAAGACAAGGCCTAGGTTTCTCTCGCTGGCACCACAGTGATGTCTAATTTAGGCAAAACTTGCATTGATTTAAAAGACCCTGACATATTCCTATAGGTCACTCCCAAGCAACTGCAAAGCCAGATGCTTGTCAGAAATTCTAAGTTGCCTGTGCTTCTGTCAAAGAAAGCTGAACCCACTGCAGTAGCCTGGCAGAGGCTTGTCCTCCCCAAGTGATAAAGTCATAGTTTACCTAGAAATAGGGGGAAAAATGGGAATGTTGTTCCAAATTCACTAGATGGTAGTATCTAGGCTAATTCACCAGGTATGACAGCATCATTCAGTTAGGCATAGTTAATGGCAGGTTCCTCAGAAGCTCTCAGAAACGGTATCCCTAACTGCTGAAAGCAAGGAGCAGACTGAGTTATAGCGGTGGTGGTACGCGTCTCGGCCCTGCTGCGTGGCATGAATGGCATGCATGGAAAGTGCAAAGGGCTCAAATGCTGAACTCAGTTTCAGTTCCTGGACCAGCATATTTTATTTATGATGATGGCATTTTCCTCTCCATGCACAGCAGGACTATTCACCAAAATTATCATCTGATTTAAACAAAGATAAAACTATCTACTATTATTAAGGACTTAAATGCCATTTTTTGCACTGACTGAATAAAATAACCTTAAGTGCTTGCGTCCTCACTCCCTTTCTCCTTCTAGCCCCCTTGTCTGTTTCTTCCTGATTGTTATTTCTCCTCTTTTCCCCTGCATTGCTCTCTGCCACATTTCAGTTTCCACCCTTTCTCAATTTCCTTCCATAACGTGACACAGCCAACATCAAAATAAGTGCCACTTTAGCTCCTATTTCAAGGATGCTAACAGGGTCAACAGGATTCACACTTCCGACAGCCTTTTTATCAAACTGTCTGTAGATTCAGGGGTTGTGCGTAAGACATTTTACCAGTGTTACTGTACTGCTATAGAGCAGGACAATTCCCCATTACCTTGTGTGCCACAAGAGGCACATGCATATGCACATATAGTATAGTAGATAATCAATAGATTGCCACCTCGAGATGCCGCACACTTGCCAGCCTTGCTGCATTGTAATATATAAAGGTCCGATCCCCGCGCTTACGAGTTGCAGATGGCTCGAACCCAACTCACCTAAGCACTTGTCTAGACAAATGTGCTTCTAAAATGGAGTTAACAACTCTCAGCTTGGACACCGTCTAATCCCAGTAAATTGCGTTAGCTAGCCTCATTAAACCCCAAGTTCATTTTAACCAGATAACGTGCATTAAAATACAATTTGAACCTGGGTTTTAACATGCGTTACAAAACATGTATTGTTCTCAAAAAGCACCTACTTTATATTTTGGACTAGACACGGCCATCCATCTTGATGGGTTAAACTGATTTATTTTTCGATAACGTTGGTTCAATTGAGTTAACAAGATCAAAAGCTCCCAACACTCGTTAAGTTGCAGGCTAACGCACTTGAAGGCATATTATCATCTGGCTGTGCTCCCGAGCGGAGCCCAGGTTTCAACCTGAGGGGCTGGGTGCACACTCGGGGCAAGGGCCCCCTTTCCCACCGGCCTTACCACAGCTGCGGGGTAGCATCCCACCCAACACCCGTCCAGAAATTAGGCCGGGAGAAATTTGGCCGCCGTCCGTCGCCAAACCAACGCGCAGCTCGCACCGGCCTTTAAAAGCCGCGGGCTCAAGGGCGGGCGGAGGGCTGCCGCGGCCAGCAGCAAGATCTCCGCCGGCCCTCGGGCTGCCCCACAGCCGCCGGACGCCCTGACTGACTGCCGCCGGCCCCGGGGGACGGCGACGGCGACGCGGCAGCTTCGGGCGTCGACACCCCTGGGCAGGCACGGCGTATTCGGTCCTCCGTGCTGCCCCCGCGCCCGAACAGCTCCCGGCGGGGACCGCCACACCGCTCCCTCCCGCTCGGGACGCGCCCGCAGGGAGCCCGCGTCCCTCCCCGGCCCGGCCCGGCCCGGCCCGGCCCCAGCTCTCCCCGCCCTCCCCTCTCCCGCCCACGCCGCCGCCGCTTCCTCTCCCGCCCGCCTCACCCCGGCAACCGCCCGTCCCGCCGACCGGGGGAGGGCAGGGCGGGGTCGGCCGCGGGCGGGGGTGCCGCGGCGTGGCGGGGGCCCGGCGCCCGGCTCCGCCGCCTGCCAGCGCGGGCAGGGCCGGCCGCCTCCCCCCGGCCGCGGCGCGGGGCGCCCCTGCCCTCCCAGGCTCCTCCTCCTCCTTTCTCTCAGCGCACCCTGCCTCCCTCCCTCCCTCCCTGCCTGCCTGCCTCGGCCGGTGCCCGCAGCCCCTCGCCGGACTTTCCGTCCACCCCTCCATCTCTCCTCGGCGCCGCTCTTCCCCGCCCTCCCCGCCGCGCCGGGCTCTGCCGGGGCAGCCCGGGGAGAGGGGGGTGGGCCGGGGCTACGAGCCGGGCGGTGGCGGCGCGGAGCCGAGCAGCAGCAGCAGCAGCAGCCGCCGCCGCCGCGGCGTAGGGCTCCTTTCCCGGGCGGGACCGGGGGTGTCCCGCTGCGCCCGGCGGTTCCCCGGCGGGGCAAGGGGGGAGCCCCGGAGCCGGAGGAGGCGGGGGTGCGTGTGTCTGTCTCCCCCGGAGCCAGGGGAGCGGGGGCGGCGGCTGGCGAGCGGGGGGGCATCGCCCCCCCCCCCCCCCCCATGTGTGACATGATCGACTCGCAGTCCGCCGAGAAGATCAGCAGGATGAAAAAGTTGCGGCGAACTTTATCGGAGAGCTTCGGCCGAATAGGTGAGTCCCGCGCCCGCAGCCCGGCGGCGCTGCCCGGTCCCCCGGGGGGGGGGGGGGGGGGTCCCGGCGGCGGGGCGGGGGGGCTGAGCGCCGCCGGGCTGGCAGCACCCGCGCCGCCGCCGCCGCCGCCCCCGAAAAACGCTTATTGGGAAGAAAGCTCGGGAAAATGAAGAGCTCCTTCCCGGCAGCGCTGTGCGGGTCTGTGATGGAGTTAGCCCAAAATAGGCTAGGGAAAACAAACTGTAAACGAGAGTTGGTTAGCGTGCCTCCATGGCCGAGGAGAAACCTTGGCAAAAAGCAAACGGTTATTTTCGTTTTGTTGCAAGTCTGGCGATTTATTTTTCGTTCGGGCCGCGCGTTTTAAGTTGAGGCACGAGATGCTGAAGCAGATAACGGCGGCCCAGTGATTTAGGAGGCCAGACAAAAGAAGTCTTGTCTGTCATCTGCTGCGGAGTCTTGTCGTTCTTTCACTGACATAAAGCATCCCGAGGTAGCGTTACTTGAACGCTGCTGCCGAGCGTGTTATCTCCCGGTATCGCCGCATCGCGTTTGGTTTTGACACCAGTTTATTTTGCAGTTGTATTTGTTACCGAGAACAATGCCAAAGAGTTCTGGTCTGCTTGGACTGGGGGTTTCTCCTGGTCTTTGGCACACTACGTCGCTTAATTCACTCTTTAAAGCATTAATTCCCACTGGCAGCGTCAACACGCAGCTGAGCAGGGAGGGAAGGTACCTTGGAGGAGGTGCGAGGTGTCCCCGAGCTGGCTGGGCAGAGCAAGCCGGAGGTGGTGCCGGGAGGCCGGGCCGCGGCCGGGATGAGCGAGCGGACACAGCAGCCTCTGTCCTTGCAGACCCTCTGTGAGGGCCCTTCCCTGCAGCCCTCACCCATCGGTTGTCCCGCTGGGACGTTCTTCCTTACAGTCGGTCTGGCTGGCAGATGTGGGTCAACTTTCAGAGCCGCTTTGTCCCAGTGAGAGGACGTGAAGTGCCTGCGGGGCAGCCGTGAGCTGTGGCGTTTGGTTCTCCCTCCATAGCCCTACCGAGGAGGTGTGCGCTGAAGTATGTGGGCATGATAATTTTTCCTGTGTTGTGTATGCTTTCAATGTATTACCTTTAGCTTTTAAGGACCGCAAACTTTAAGTGTAGGGTAGCGTTGGAAATCTGGTATCTTTTATTGTCCTACTGCAAGATGAAAAAGACTGAGAAAAGCTCGTTCATGTTTGTAAACCGGAGAGTTTCGAGGGTAGATGCCAAGTTTCAGTTGTGAAGCAAACATCAAGTCACAGTTATAAATCTCTCTGTCCCCATATGAAAATAGCTTTCACCTATCATCAGTCTTAAACTTGTAAAATGCATTAACTTTCTTTGATTAGAAAAAACAAAGCAGTCAGGTGTTTGGTCTGTCACGTGTCTCTGTGTATGTATAGACACAGAGAGACACTCATACAGAACTGTGGAAAGGTTTTACTAATGGTGGAAGTCATTAACAAAGAAAATATTTTGAATGAGGATGCTGCTTTGTTGTAGCAGTGGCAGTCCCATTAATGCCTTTTAGGGAGCAAGGCCGCTCTGGCTGGTAATTTCTGCACGTTTTAGTTGGCTCTGTTGGGTGATCATCTTTTTTTTTTGTCATTTTTCGCAAATTAAACCATCTTTTAGTTTCCTTGAGAGCTGCGGCCTGATTTTAGGTACACAGATTGTTAACATCTTCCAGCTCCTCCAGTTCTTTGTGCATGTGCGCAGAAGTGTAGGAGTGTGGTCGGGTGCCTGGTTTGTTTGTTTGTGGTGGTTGTTTTGTGATTAAAACTCAGCTGCTGCCAGCAAGACTGTTCAGTCTTCAGATGCTCTGCTATTTTGACCATCATTCTGGTAACTGCATTTTGAGCAAAAAACCTTCTAATTTATCAGTATAAGGTTTAACATAGTCCATTCCCTGATACCAGAGCCACAGATAAGGCCAAGCAAAGCAAGAAACTCTTAGCTTGCATACCAGGAAGTCCTCAGTTAAGACACATGCTGTACTTAACTCTTACATCGAAATGAAGGAGAGAAAGCCAAAACCTCATTAGAAGAAGTCTTTCTGAGTGTTTGTCGCTCTGGTTTTACAGCTCTTTTTGGAAGAGCTGGTTCCTTGGTGAGATTAGCAAATTCCTAATTTAATATGTATCCAATCTGGAATGTTGTCAGTCATTTGTTCAGTTGTGATTTACTATAAATAATGATGATCTTTTAAACTTTTCCCATTCTGCTGCAATTTACGTGTTTTCATAGGTTTAAGTACACGATACAGCATCATGAGCATAATCATATAAATGATACAAGAGTAACATGGTGTTTGAGTCAAATAGTTAGTCAAACCTTCACATGCCGCAGTAGGGAATATCTGATAGTCATTCTTAAAATGGTAAGGCACTGCTAGGCCTCCCCCCTGCGCTGGCAGTATCCCAGCTGCCAAGTACAATTCTTCCAGTACTACAAGACCCCTTCATTTTGATACTAAAGTTTATATTAGCCTGATGGATAACAGTGGTGGAAATGTATCCTAATTGTCATTGGCAGTGGTTTTTGCTTTTTTTTTTGCGAGGTCTTGCAGGTTAATACTCAATAAAATACCTTCAAGACCACCTTCTCCCCACAAAGTAATCCTCTCTTATTTGAGAGGCTATATCAGCAATGAATTTATAAGGTGATTTAATTTTTTTACAGTGTGCCACAGTATATTAAGTAAAGTTTGGAGCTATTCCCTAGCATCTTTAGATTAAAACCAGCTGAGTTATCCCTGGGGCACAGCAAAGAGCCAAAGGGTACCAACAGCAGCTTCAAGTAGACTTGGCCCATTTTCTTAACTGTGAACTGCTGCTTTCCAGCCATTGGCTTTCCCGTGACTGGTAGAGGGTGATGAAGGTCTGGCTCATCCTGCAAAATTGTGTTCTGTCCCATAACTGTTAAGAGTACCTAGTACTGAGAAGGTTTATTTTGCTGAGGTGAAAAATGTGATGTGTGAAATTGTCATAGAATGGCAGAATCGTAGAATGGTTTGGGTTGGAAGGGACCTTAAAGATCATCTAGTTCCAGCCCCCCTGCCATGGGCAGGGACACCTTCCACTAGACCAGGTTGCTCAAAGCCCCATCCAACCTGGCCTTGAACACCTCCAGAGATGGGGCACCCACAACCTCTCTGGGCAACCTGTTCCAGTGCCTCACCCCCCTCACAGTAAGGAATTCTTTGCTAATATCTAATCTAAATCTACCCTCTTTCAGTTTAAAACTGTTAGTCCTCATCCTATCACTATACTCCCAGATAAAGAATCCCTCCCCATCTTTCCTGTAGGTCCCCTTTTGGTACTGCAAGGCTGCTATAAGGTCTCCCTGGAGCCTTCTCTTCTCCAGGCCTGAACAACCCCAACTCTCTCAGCCTGTCTTCATAGGGGAGGTGTTTCAGCCCCCTGATCATCTTCATGGCCCTCCTCTGGACCCACTTGAGTAGGTCCATGTCTTTCTTATGCTGGGGGCCCCAGAGCTGAACACAGTACTCCAGGTGGGGTCTCATGAAAGCAGAGCAGAGTGGGAGAAACACCTCCCTCAACCTGCTGGTCATGCTTCTTTTGATGCAGCCCAGGATACAGTTGGCTTTCTGGGCTGCAAACGCATATTGCTGCGTCATGTTGAGCTTCTCATTAACCAACACCCCCAAGTCCTTCTCTGCAGGGCTGCTCTCAATCCACTTGTCGCCCAGCCTGTAGTTGTGCTTGGGATTGCCCCGACCCATGTGCAGGACCTTGCACTTGACCTTGTTGAACTTCATGAGGTTCGCGCAGGCCCACCTCTCAAGCCTGTCAAGGTCTCTCTTGGATGGCATCCCTTCCCTCCAGTGTGTTGACCGCACCACACAGATTGGTGCTGTTGGCAGACTTGCTGAGGGTGCACTCAATCCCACTGTCCATGTTGCAAACAAAGATGTTAAACAGCACCAGTCCCAATATTGACCCCTGAGGAATGCCACTCGTCACTGGTCTCCACTCAGACATTGAGCCATGGATCGCAACTCTTTGAGTGTGGCCATCCAGCCAGTTCCTTATCCACTGAGTGGTCCATCCATCAAATCCATGTCTCTCCAATGTAGAGACAAGGATGCTGCGTGGGACAGTGTCAAATGCTTTGTACGAGTCCAGGTAGATGACATCCGTTGCTCTTCCCTTGTCCACCAACACTGTAACCTCATCGTAGAAGGCCACCAAATTTGCCAGGCATGATTTGCACTTAGTGAAGCCATGTTGGCTGTCACCAATCACCGCCTTATTTTCCATGTGCCTTAGCACAGTTTCCAGGAGGATCTGCTCCATGATCTTGCTGGGCACAGAGGTGAGACTGACTGGCCTGTAGTTCCCTGGGTCTTCCTTTTTTCCTTTTTTAAAAATGGGGGTTATGTTTCCCCTTTTCCAGTCTGTGGGAACTTCCCTGGGCTGCCATGACTTCTCAAATATGATGGATAGTGGCTTAGCCACTTCATCCTCCAGTTCCCTCAGGACCCGCAGATGCATCTCATCCGTCTCTGAGCCTTCATCCTGAGCATTCACTTTGTGCTATGTGCAAGTCTAGTAAAGGACGATATGGCACTGTGGTGTGTTGGAGGAAATGCATATGGCCTGTGGTGCTAAACTGAAATTTATATTCTGAAATAGGGTGGCTTTTTACTGCAGAAGTTACAGTTCAGTTCTAGAAAAATGATCTATCTTTGCAGCTAAGGCACCCTTTCTCCTGGCAGAAGTTTTCTGGTGTTTCATGGAATGTCCCTCTTAAAATTTAGCTCATCGTGAAGAACTTACGTTACTAAGCATCTGAAAAATTTACAGAATTCTTTTTATTGGTGTGTTTCTGGCAGCCTATCCATTTCTACAGAAACATCCAAATCAGTTTAAAAATTCTGATCTTTCTTGCTTACATACTGTGTTGTCCATATAAATGAACACATCATACTGTATGTTAACCAACTTTTGGAGATTCAGTTGACTCTGTTTTAGCATTTAAACCTTTATTAGGTTTGGTTCTTAGTTTTATGCTTTGATGATTATGTAATTAAAATTAATAATGAGTAATTTTATAAAATTATCTTTTAGTTATGTAAAGAGTTCTTGGCTATGCACTTAAGTTCATGTAGTACCAAAATCATATTAGAGATCTCTTCAGCTCATGCCATTTAACTTCTGTTTTCTTATGCAATCTCTTTAGTCAAAAACTAACACTAGGGTAGAATGGAAGGAAGGAAGGAAGGAATAAAGAGAGAAAACATTGCTGAGATTGCTCACAGTGCACTGAAAGCAGTCTGTGGCCCTTCTGAGCATCCCTGGGCTTTGTTACTAGCTCCTCACTAATACAAAGGTTATCTCCACTAATCTCCTCTAATGTACACTCACATAGCTCACATACCTGAGATAATGAGAAGTTCATTTGTAAACAGTTTATTTTTTTTAAGTTCAGCAAAGCTGGTTTAAAAAGAAAAGGATTGCACTGATGAGAACCCCCCCTTGCTTCTAATATAATTTGTTGTATAACATATGCTGGTATGATAATTTCTTTTGAAGGTGCTACGTAGTGAATTGGTTGAGACTGAAATTATTATTAAATGAGTGCCCAGAACTTTCATATTCTTATTTTTGGAGTCAAAGCTAGAAGTTAAATTAAAGATAAGCCAAAACCACACAGTGGATCACAGATTCCCGTTTCTTGTTCTGTTACATTGTGAATTTTGTTGGGTTATCTGTTATTCAGCTATTCCTGGAATGTTTTGGTCATGTGAAAATCTTGTGTTTTGGTAAGGGAGAAAAACTTGTCAGAATGACCTAGGTGTGTCATATACTAATTTATAGCTTCTATGTCATTGTGACCTGAAAGTTAAATGAAAAGATTAAAAGTGTGTTCTTAAAAAATGTTCCACAGGTTGGGGGTTCTTTCTTTCTTTCTTTTTTTAATGTCCTGACTCATAGTTCTGGGTACTT
Source organism: Astur gentilis (assembly GCF_929443795.1). Lineage (NCBI taxonomy): Eukaryota > Metazoa > Chordata > Aves > Accipitriformes > Accipitridae > Astur > Astur gentilis. Next base: position 22,828,579 of record NC_064883.1, on the reverse strand, counting down.
GGGATTGGCAGTCTGAAAACATTTTGTCTGGCCTTCAAAACCATAAAATGCATTTAATGATAAAATGTACAATGTGTACCTCAAGTCTCCTCAGCAAAATCCCAGGGTTTGTTTTTTTGTTTTGTTACTGAGCATGAAATCTAGATGAGCAATTGTAAAAGAATATTTTCGAAGATTTGAAGGAAGACATGTTTCATGTCCCAATGAAATGGGAATCTGAAAGCAAAGGCAGGCTGGACCATCCCTGCTTTTCTGTACAAGGAGAAGTGGGATTTGTGCCTTGCTGCCCATGGCAGAGGTTGTGGAGCTGCAGCACTTTTTTGCAGAGGTGTCCTGCCTCTGTTATGCCTCTGATATAGCTTCTACAGTTTCGGGGTGGTTTTTTTTGAAGCTGATAACGCTGTTGCTTCTGAAGACAGGGTTTGGAAGAGGTGCTGGTTTAGAAACTAGTAGTGATTTGAAGGCAGAAGGAGCATTTAAAAGAGCAAAGAAACTACTGGAGTCTAGATCCTGAACTGTGCTGGGTGCTTAACTGTTTATCTCCTGCAGAAATAAATGTGTTTTAAGTGTAAGAAACATTATTCTGCTTCAGTGATGAAGAGGGAGCCTTCAGGGGCAGCATTGCATGAAGTGTGCGGTCATTCAGATGACCTCCTTCAAATCGCAAACCTTCATGATTTAAACTGAAAAGAAATAGCGCAATCATCAATGCAATGGTTTGTCTTATTTTAGCTTTTCAAGAAAAGTAAACAAAGAGCACTTTCAGGTCACAGTGTGCGGTCCATAGTCCCTGGTTGGTCTAGTTGTGGCTTACAGAGAAAAGGAACCAGTCTTGTACCTTCAGCCTGACACAGTTCAATGGAGATTTGGAGAAAGTAATTTTCTTTACATTTCAATAAAGATATCCAGTATGCTAAAGGAAAGATTTTCATTAGCTTAATTTTTGCTACAACTTCAGAATTGTTCATGTCCTTATTGTCTTTCTTTACCAGTTTACATGATTTCTGCAGTTTTCCTCTTCCTTGTTTGTTGATTAATTGCTAGTTAACAGTGTAAGAAAGACTGAAATCTCTTCTGCTTTAGTGTCATACTGTAAAAAAAAAAAAAAAAGAAAAAAGAAAAGAAAAAAGCAATTCATACTACTTCATAAAGGTTTAGTACTTGACAAGCTGAATACATGGTTAGGTGTTTATTATACTTTTCCTTTTTGAAGTTCAGTCAGGCTCTCCATAAAGTGTTTTCATGCTCACTAGGAATTAAAATAAAAAAAACCCTTGCAAACTCTTATTTTCTTTAACCTGAGAGGATAATATTTTTCATAAATATGTAAATTTATTTTCTTGGAAACATGCTGTGCAGTCCTACATTCCATTTACAGATTCAGATTTTGAGTGTAAAATTGTTATTCATGGCAGCCTGTTCTTTCCTATTATAACGGAAAATGCTGCTCTGTTTTTTTCTTTTCTGGTGTTAGTTACTTTGTGCTCATTGAAATACAGTACTGATACTATTTCTTTTTTTCCTTTTATTTTAAAGCCTTGAAGAAAGAAGATAGCAGCTTTGATGAGGTAGGTTAAACATCTTTGTACCTTACGTAGTCCAGGTATGCCTTAGTATTTCTCACTCGTGCTGAAAGAAAGCCATAGATAGTAGTGTTATGACGTGCATATGTGTTAATACATGAATATTGCTCAAATATATTTTCACTTTCCAAATAACTACCAGATGAATTTGTCGGTCAAATGCTCTGAATGGAATGCTTGATTTTTTGGGAATATAATAGAACTGAATATTGTCTGAAAAGTAGTCATTTAAAAACATTCCATGCAGAGAGATGCTGTATGTGGATTAGATACTTTATACAACTTTACCCATGGTAATTCTCATAGCTGTAGGCCTGTATTGTAACAGACAGTGAAAAAACGTCACTCTTGAGAGAACACCTTGTGTAAAGTGTTGCTGCATTGGCTTCTTGCTGAGTGTGTCAACTGAGAGAGATGCTTCTTTTGAAATTAAAAAAAAAAAAAAGTAAAAACTACCACCACAAAACCAGCAGCTAGCTGTATTGGTAAAACTGATACTTGATTATTCAGTGTAATCAGTTTGGGGTCCTGACCTATCTGTGATATGTGTGTTAATTTGTAAAATATGCTGCTCACATTTTGTTCTTGCTTTTACTTACGGTAGGCTTTGAGAGGTCCAGGTCAGTGCGAGTTGTCCTGCAGAGCAAGTTTATGCAGGACAAGGTGTAGGTCTTGGTGCGATCACTTGTCATATTGTAGTCAATGCTTGCCTTGTCCTTCCTTCTGCCACCATAGCTGGAAGCAAATGGTAGTATTTTCATGTGTTGATGTTAGGCTTCTGGCATTTCTGTGTTTTCTGCTTCGTAGCATGCTGTAAGCTTAAATTCTTGGCTGATTACAGTGAGATAGCTGCTGTGTAATGCCAGATTCTAGAACAAATAAATGATGATGTAATGTCCTCAATTCTGGATCAAATCAGACTTCATCTCTCTCTAAACAGATCACACTGCGTTTTACACCCCTCTGCTCAAATTCAGTAATAGCAATATAAATGTTTTGTGCTTTTCTGACATGTGTTGTGGAGAGCTGTAACTTGGCCTGACCTCCCTCAGGTCTGGACTGAAGGTCCTGGGGCCAGACTCTGTTTTCAGGAGCTCTTGTTGCATCGCGCAGTGGTCCTGACTATTTTATTTCTCTTATAACACTGGTAGAACTTGATTCCTCCCTAACAGTTACACCCATGCAGATCTGTGGTTGGTAGAGTCTGAACAATTTTTTTACAAATCTGGTCTATTTTTGTCCAGTACTTTCTTCTGGAGGCTGAAGTGGATCTATTGAAAAATGCTGTCTGATGAAGATGGCAATTTTTCTGTCCCCTCCCTTTCCCCAGGATTGTTTATCTACAGGTTGCATGTGTTTTCTTTAAACCTGGCTTTTTGTCTGAACAGGAGACAACTGGAGCAAATTTTGTTTAAATTGGGGGAAAAAATAATCTTTCTAATGTGTTTTTGATGGAATACGATAGATTGTTGATGTGAGCTACTGCAGAAGCAGTAAGAGAAGGCTAGTGGGAAGGGTACACAAAATAATTTTCTTCCATCTCCTGTAAATAGGGAAGAGCTTGATATGACATGAGCATCAATTGGTTCCATAGCTTTAGGTAATGTTTCTTAGATGAAAGCGTGCCGAGTTCTTGGCAATTATCTAGCCTAAAGTGTGAATCAGAGAATGGGCTACACCACTTGTTACTTAATTCCTTTCTTTTCAAACATCCTTCGAATCAGAAGATAAAAGTCTTTAGTAACAGCAGTGTACCTGATTGTAATGACACATACTTCTAAGGGAGACAATATCTGCGAGCAGAGGAGTGGACACGTTTGTTGGTCTCAGAAGGCTATCTTGAAAAACACAACTAAGACCATACCATGATATAAAAGGAAAGCAATCTTGTCTTATGGTTAGTATACATAGTAGTGATATACCAGGGATGCAGTTATGAGGAGAGTTATGATGACAATAAGTGGGAATATCAGATGAGAAGGAGAGAGAGGAGGTAGTTGTCCAAGCACTGTTTTACTTCAACTTTGTAGGTCTCCTACTATGAAAAATGATGTCATCAACTATTGAAATATAGATTACATTTAACAAACAGCATGTACTCCCTGTACAGCTAGTGAAAAGATACTCTTTCTCCTTTCACCGTGTTGAAAGATGCTGTGTATCTCTTCCCAACATGTGTTTTCCCTTTTCTGGAGGGGCGATGGCCTGGGAAGTGGAGCTTGAACAAGTAGCAATGAACTTGCAGAAAAGGACTCTACACTCTTGACACCTCGGTGGAGGAGGAGGAGGAGGAGGAGGAGGACTCTTGTTTTAGCCTTTCAGGTTGTCACCAGAGCACCAGTAGCAGAAGCTGGCCATCAGGGTCCTGAAATCTCCAAGGGTAGAGGGAAAGTGGGGTGGAGAAGAAGACAACCTTTTTATAGTCGCAAGGTTTGGGTTTGCAGCGTAGTTAGTTGTCAGGTTATTCTGCACATTGTAGGTGCTACATCTGGAGCTTACTTGTTTGTCCTTCAGGAATCAAGGGGGGAGAAATGAGCTGCTTAGTGGATGTTGCTCTACATACTTTACACTTGCATGCAGTAGCTCAAAAATGTACAGCACTGCAGGAAGTTGTCTGTCTTTGAAGAGAAACAACTAAAAATTAAGATATCAAACCTAACAGGCAAGTGTATCACATAATTGCTTTCTGTGGGTTATGAAGTTAGTCCCTCTAGTAAATTAGGACCAAAAGAATCATGAACACCAAAGCCTGTGAATAAGTTGCATGTCAGAAAATACTTTTAATTGTTCCAGACATGTTTTAGGGATCTTTGTGGTGCACTTAGTCCTGCCCATAAGCTCAGAGCACAACAGCGTAAAGGAGTAGTGTAGGATTAGTCACTTTTTTGGTACCTGCTGTTGTGTTGCTTCGATTAAATTTTGAATGAAAAAACTCTTTTCTGTAGATGGTGCTGGTCATTACTTCAGTCCATGAAAACACTTCAGTTAATCCATTTAAAACCATTGATAGCCTATTTACCTTTGTAAGACCTGATGACGTCTTCCAGAGGCTCAGGTGAATGAATGAGTAGGATACAGACCACTTTTTTTAGTCTTTCATTTAAAGCAGCAAAGTAATAGTGTGCTTTTTTTTTAAAAAACTTTAGCCTTTTCCTTTTTGTCATACCAATGGTTACTGGTCACATTGTGGGAACTGGAACATGGATCTGCTCCAGTACCTACTGAAATCAGCGGGAAGATTCTCAGTGCTTTCAGTTGTGGATTGGTTTCTTCTATCATGAAGTACTGTGATTTGGGTGTGGGGTGCAGGCTGTTCTTGCCTGTTTTCAAAGTTAGTTTATTTGAGTGGGAGAGAGTAAGGCGTCTTCTCCTTGTATCCTGAAATGTTGTTGCCTGTTCTCTGAAGAATGCAAACTGTAAAAAAAACCAACACCAAGAACAAAAAAGGAGTTGCCCTCCTTTTCAAAGAAACTTAAATTTCCCTCTCTGAGTGTAGGTTCTGTCACAGAAAGCATCTGTTTCATTCTTTTAGGCAAAGCACTGATTATCTACTCTGGATACTGAGACAGAAGATAAACACCTCAGAGGAGTAGCGCGAGGTGCAAAGAGCAGTCCATAAACAAATGTTTGGCCCTTGAGTGAACATATTTGGCTCCAATACTTTGCCAAAGTGTAGAGTAATAACTTCCAACTATGCAGGATTGTTTTGATGTCTTTGGACCCTTAGTGTAACAAGAACTATAGAACTTGTCCACTCTGTCTTATAATGGTGGAACTATTCTCTTTTGCACTCAAATGAGTGTGATCAAAGCCAGGAACACAAGGCTGAACTGCAGCGTATTTGTTGGAATGACAGCCAGTGTTGATGTTGTGACTAACCTCATTGGAAGGCTGGTAACCTGTTCCTTTGGTTAGCTGCTTGCTCTTATGATTTATTTCTAAATTGTCGTTAGTCAGTCTCAAGCGGTTGGTTCTTGTCCTTTTGTTGTTAGTGGTTTCTCTAAGCACTGAAATCGTGGTTTAAGACTTTCTGTCATATGTATATGCACTAGGTAAAATAACATTAATGTCGTAATGAAATAAAAACAAAAGAGTCTTAAGACTCAAGATCAATATGAATTGCTGTGATTATTGCTTCTTATGTGGTGAGTTGTATAGCAATATTTTAGTCTTAATTTTGCCCAATATCAAGAGTACCTTTTTTTTTTAAGGCCACCTTCCGTACAAAATTAGGATGCTGTGATTGTGCCTCCTGCATATGTAATACTTTCTGACTCCACCCAGTAACTTTGAAGCTGGCGGATACTAGATGCCTAGATGCTTGGTGAAAAAGCATGTGAGCTGGCTGAGGGATAGAGATAAGCACCTCCTCTGATGGAAAAGCAGGAATGCAAGTTCTTCTGAATATAGGAGAATCTGGTTGGAGGTGTTATGAATTCTCTGACCTCAGCAAAATCCTTAATACTCATCTACTCCTTAGTACATTTAGAGTCTTCAACTCTGAGGAAGCCAAATTTCATTTATTTCACTCATGGAACAACTTCTGTGTTTGAAGTGGAAGTGTGTAAAAAGGGAGGCAGATTTGCCAAGTTACTTCTTGATTTTGTAATGTGCTTGCTCTCAGAGTCTCTCCCTGTGCCCTCCCCCTCCCCCCAACCCAAAAAGGCTACTCCCTCTCTGAGATGTTGCCATCAAAAATGTCATGGTTTAAACAACACCCATCTCTGAACCAGAACTCTTGTGTAGAGAATATTTTGAATTTGAAGAGTTAAATGGAAGGGTGTAGTTGGAAAAAAGTAGAGCCCTGTAAAGAATGAACAAGAGGAATTTGAATGCCATAATGCAGGAGGCACATAATACACTAAATAACGTTTGTGCATTTTTAAAAAAAGTTTTATTTATAGTAAGTAGCTTGCGAGAGAAGTGCGTGTAGGAAGTATAGATATGGAACTATATCTTTACCTCCTCCTCCTGCAGCAGAGGGTCTGGATTATGGCAGATGGAGGAGAGGGAAATCTAGCCCTCTTGAGACTCAGTGTTACTTTTTGTAGGATCTTGGAATAAACATTGATTATTTCACTCCTGGGAGACTTAAAAGGGTGGGGTTGGTGTGTGACAGACTTAGGGAAGAGCCTGTGATACAAAGGATTTTGGAAGTTTGCTTGTCCCTCTTTCTTGGGTGCAGTAATTCTTTCTTGGTCTCGATACAGTAAATTGTTACAAGCCATGAGTGAGCTGTCTGCTTCTTGATTACTTTGTTTATATTTAGGAAGCAGGAGAATGGTGACTAGTGAACTGCTTTACATTGTGATGTGTGGTGTGCCGCGATGGAGAATTTCCAGAGAAGTGGTTAGAGTAAGTGTTGTATAGGTAATATTTATAAATGGTCTGAATACCTTTGGGGTGGGGGTGTTATGAGTGCTGAGAACTTGAGTTTGACTTAGGGTGTATGATGACTTTGATGCAGTTCTCATCTGCTTAAAGCTGGGACAAGCAGGTAGTGTGTGGTTGTTGGTTGTGACGTGACTGAAGGCTGATGGAAAAGAGGTGTGGAAAGTAATGCTAGAAAAATAAAAAACCCTGAAACTGAATTTGGAAAACAAACATAGAAGTATAGGTGTCAAAGCAGTTTCTAAATAATACCAGGGAACTGGGACAGAAAATCTTCATCTGGTAGTTTAAGGTACTTTGCCAAATGTGTATAAAGATGGTTCAAGTGTCTTGAGAAATGGGTCTGTTCGGATGTATGTCACAAAGCAAATGAGAGGAAGCATAATTCCTGGAAGAAGATAACAACTCGGCACTGGAAGTTGCTGCTTGCGAAGTGTTACTTGAGACATGACACAGGCAAAATTTTTTTTTGGGGGAAGAAGGAGGTAAAATCTCAATGTAATCTGATGCCTCCTGCGGGAAGCCCATCTTCATTTATGCAATTGTCAGATTTACAAGGTCTTTGCTTGTTGGATAATTTTTCCAGTCTGCCACCTTTGAGGGGGAAGATGGGTGGGGATGATGTCTCATGAGCCTTTCCATTACAGAGGAGATTTCCCAGGAGATGGTTTAATGAGTTTGTGTTCCTATCTCTCCTAACTCTACTTCTCCATCCCTCCAGTACTGTTCACTTAGACTATTGAGGATCTGGTGTCAGTCCAGTGGTTCCCTAACAGCAGAGGGCTTAGACTTCAGCTCGCCCAACAGATTTACTGGTCTCTGCTGCCATGTGCCATGTCTTTGAGGCCATTCCAACAAACTATGAATCTGAATTGTGTTGCTAGTTCTTAGGACTGGTATGCGATGCTAGTGCGTGTGCATTTGTAGCAGAATAGTGCCAGCACTTCAGGTCTTACAAAGCTGTTCTCAGCTGCTTAAAGGGAGTAATTGTTTCCTCTAGATGAAGACTGATAATGTTATTAGCAAATGTCCTTCAGGTGAGTCTGAGAATAAAAAGCATGGATGGAAGAGAGCCAATACTGCCATTCTGCTGGAGTGTGGCAGCTTCTTATTGGATCAGCTGTGCCTTTCATCTGTCTGTAAAAATGCTGGTTTGTGAAACTTCTGGTGTCTTAAAAAAACCCAACCCTCAGACAGCCTTGCTTAATTTCTCAGAGAATTACCAATATCTAGGTGATATCTAGGTGACTAGGGATTCCTGCCACTTCCTGTGCTGTGTTGCACGTGGAAGAAAGTTGGGTTCTGGAAGATGTGAGACACTTTGGAACCAGGTCTAAGTGACCACAATGTAAGCTAGTAACTGAGAAGTGGCAGGAAAGCCACCAGGAAAAAACTGTCTGCGGAATGGCTGCTCTGTTATGTCCAGTTTCAAGGCTTTGAAGCAAAATCTGAGACCATGTGGAAGGTTTTGCGATTTACTTGGCAGTGACTTTTTACTCATTCAGAACAGGAATTGTTCTTAATGTTGGGGGATAAACCTGGGCTTTAGGACACCAACATTTGAGAACTTTTCTGTTGTGGTTGGGGAAGAGTTTGAATCTCAGAGCATCCTTTAAATCTGTTGAGTGAGAGTGGTTTGGCTTTTTGTCTCAGCCATTGATGTGTTCAGTCCTATGTTCTTTTACCTGGCATGTTTGGTGACAGTGCTCCCACTTACCTTTCAGAAAGTATATATTATTTTCATGGGGTAAGAAAAAATGGTTAAGTCAGTCAACTGTGAAACTGCTTACTCCCCTTCTCTGCATTCTCTTCTCCTATAGACACTGGATGGAAGAAGGGTTCATGTTATTAGTTAATATGTATGTGCACTTTGCTTAATTTTTCTTTGAAAATGGATGGAGCAAAGGAGCAGAACTTCGTCTGAATCCATGTCCACAGCAGTGACTTGTGAGGATCCGGCCAAAACACTGACATAGAAAGCTCTGTTCTGATCTGCAGGCAAGTGTTTCAGCTATCAGAAAAGCATTGCGAAATGAAGATGAATTTCCAGGCCTACTTCTGTCACTTGTGCATGCCTATTTTTGTGTTGGATGTTTCTGTTGATCAGATGAGAGGATATATGCATTCCAGAGATGCGGAGTCTGAATACAAGCTATTATTATTTTGGTGAAGTATGCTTATGTGTAAATCCTGCTGTTTATTTCCTTAGGATATATGAGATATAGCAATTTATTGGTAGATTAAATAAAGTAGAGTAACAAAACACAGTACATTACGTATGGGATCAGCAGCTGCTTGTTCTTGGCCTTGCTGGGCGATTTCCTGGTTGTGAGGCAAGAAATAATTATGTGACTTCCTTGATAGGTCTGTCTCTTCCATCTTCTTTGTACTTAGACTTTATTGCTTTTTTTTTTCCCCCTAATTCTTCCAAGCCACACTATTAACAGACATATGACTATATTTGAATCTTCTTATCATGAAAGGATCTAAATGAAAATTATTTCTACTTTTTAGCTTTCCTGAAAAATTCTGCATGTGTGATGCCTCATGTGCTGTGTGTCACAATATCACTCACAACCATGTATTTGCAGGATCCCATCCACAGTAATCAAAGTTCTCAGTCAACTGACATCTCTTGCTATTTATTTCAAAGGGATAAGAAAAGGAGATTGTAGGTTATGACTAGTTTATTTAAAAAAAATGGATTTTATGTGCACAAAACAATGTCATTTTGATGATATTAAGGCCTAAAGAAATTGTCATTGCCATACACCTCTTTCTCTATATATTCTGGAATTTGTTTGTTTCCAGCAAAGCTTTCTACTTCAGTGCCAGTTGAGTCACTGTCCTGCTAGTACTTCTTCTGTTCTTCTCGGGTATGGCAATTCTCTTATCAAGTTTGGAAATGCAAACTTGAATATTACAGGTTATTTAAATGTGAAATATTGGCAGTAATTTAATAACTAAAAATAAGAGTGAATGCTGCTGAAAACTTGATAAATGATGGAGGCAAGGCCGCTGCGAGAGCACATAGTGCATTATCACCAGCTCCAACAAACGGAATTGTTTGTGTTTGAGCTTTCCTGGGATAGTTGCTTAACCTGAATTAAGTTTCTCAGTAGGATCCAGGTGTTCACCTTTTTCAGTGTTCAGAAATAAAAGCAATGTTACTAGCTTCAGAAGCTATTCACTGCTGTGCTAGCCCAGGAAAACCAGTGGCTTACAATATTTTTCCTGCTGCCACGTGCTCAGCAGGGCTTTTCTTTGTATGTGAACTTCATCTTAGTCTGATGCTCACATGTACATATGGAAGAGCATCTTTTTGTATATGTTTGAGCTCAGTATTCCTGTTTCTTTTAGTGAGAGTAAAATGAATTTCCTGTTACCAGTGGATTCTTATTTCTACGCAATCGCACTGAGCACTATTTTGTTTTAATGGATCTTTGTCTGCCTTTTCCTCCACTGAAACTGCATATTCAGACTTGGGCATGGGTTGTGGCCACAGTCATCCTGAAAATGTACCTGAGGCTGGCTTCATGCTGTTCTGGAGCTTGTTTTTTGACTTCCGTCTTGAAAATTCAACACTCTGAAGGAATTTGTTTGAGGTCACTTGCTGTGATTAGTTAGGTCACATTTGCCCTTCAGCTTTGAAATCTGGAAGACTTTCTGTTATCCCAGGTATGTTGCAAGAAGTAGTGCAGAGGCTAGAACACATATTTTGGTTCATATTATTTTTCTTAAGTTAATACCCTCTCAGCTGAAGCATTTTTCATCACTGTATTGTTAGGCAGTTACAGAAAGCAGTTAGGAGGAGAACATATTGAAATTCCTATAGAGCTTAATCAGTGTCCCCTCATTTTTATCTCCATCTCTCCATTAACATACAGTGATTGTTGCTTTCTGACAAAGAAACAAGATTTTCACATGTTATTTTTTGGAAGTCCTTTTATTAAGTTTGGGGTTTTTTTTTTTGGTTTGGTTTGGTTTTTTTGATATTTTTTTTTTTTTAATTTGTTTGGTTTTGTTTTTTTGGCTTTTTTTGAAACCAGCCACACACACATCCCCCCGCCCCCCCCATGGGACTGGTTTGTCTAGCCTCTTCTCCATCTTTTGGAATTAGTTGCCCTCTTATTATAACAGTTTCTAGTTTCATTTTAGTTATTTCCTTTTATCCAGTACGTTGACAGAAACTGCATCATAGTCCAAATATGGTGTCAGTAGCTGTCAGTTAATTCTCAGACACAGATACAGTTCTTTGCTTTCTTCTTCTTTTTTTTCCTCCTGTTTTGTGTCTGTTTTCATTCATAGCTTAGTCTCAGTGTAATTTTCTATGTTTACCATTTATCTTTCTTATCTTGCCTTGCTCTTAAGCTGGTATTGTTTCCTTGTCCGTGGTGACAAGGATGTTACTGAAGTCCTTGCCAGGTGTTGAGGCAGCTGCGGGGGGCTGGGGAGCACAGCTGGGGTGGGAGCTCAGGTCCTGAGTGGAGTGGGCAGGGAGAGAAGGGAGCACCTGCGGGCTGGCTGGGGCTGCCAGACACTGGCAGAAGCGATGGAAAATGTGGTTTGGTAGCTTTCATTTATTTATTGGCTTTTTAAACAGCCAACCTTATTAAATGATCTCCAACCTGCTCTGCTTTGCTGATGCCAATTACTCATGCAGTTTTACAGTTAAAATAGCAATCTATGCTTGCTCAGAAAAAGTTAGGTTTTTAGCTTATCCACACAAAGAATGATGCGGGTTCCATTTGTCAAATTCATGATCATTCTTACCATGCCTTGGCTTGTTTAGATGTAGGAAGTCTGTCATGACTGCAGGTTTGCTCAGTTTGGAAGGAAAAAAAGTGGGGTTTTTTTTGTTTTTTGTTTTTTTAAAAGGGGGGGGGGGGGCATGCCAAAAAAGAAAGAAAGAAAGAAAAAAAAAATAATTCTATGATTCATCTTGGCTCCTCATGCACAGAGAAGAACCAGATAGAAACAGGATGTTTGTTACAGGCATCTCCTGCTGACCTTGGAGATGCACAGAATTCCAGAAACTAGGACAGCATCTGGAGAAATACTTGAGGTTTTTTATTTATTTAGTTAGCTATTAGTGTGGTATGGCTCAGTTAAATGTGATGTGCCTGGCCATCATCAAATCATGACAGAAGCTCAGAGAAGATGAAGGGGTATGCCTAATTTGCTTGTACTTCACAAAAGCATGCTGTAGCTCTTCAAGACTTTCTCTGTTCAAATCAGCAAGAAAATGGTATTTTTATCTTTGACAGTAAGTTTGCAGGAACTAAGCTATTGTGAGTTAGACTAAGTACATATATTTTTTTATATTTCAAGAACAGGTCTTTTCAGTGGTGTGGAGAGAATGCTTAGTCATGCATTTCATATGGACACTAAGTCAACGGGTTCAAACTATGAGCTTTAACAAAGTGATGATATTCAACAAAATGCTACTTCAAAACTAAAAAAATCAAGTTATTGTTATGAAAAAAAGTTCTAGTATATTTGAACAAATACTGTCCAGGAACCTGGGACTCTCTTTCTGGAAATTCTGTCTTCTGCATTAATTTCAGCAAAGTTCTAATTCAGATGCTCTGGTAGGTTTATTGCCAGCACTATTTATTTCATTCTTCCAGAAGTGGGGTAGGAATGATGTGGATTTTTACAGTCGAAGTGATGTTTCATTTTCATGTCACCAGTTAAGCTTCAGAGAGGACACCTATGTGAATATATGCCTGTAGGACAGATGTTCTACTGTGAGTGGATTCTCATCTTGGAAACCTGTGTGAATTGGGTTTATTTTATTGTTAAAATTTGGAAGAAAACCATTGCTATCTTCCTTGCTCAGTTTCTCTCTCTTGTCAAAAATGTAGAGAGAAGGCCTCTTGCAGAGGAAGACAAAAAAATGGAAAATGTGATTCTTTTTTCTTTTGCCAAAGAACATAGATGGAATTGGAGATATTCAGTGGGAATATATTAATTATACTCTGAATTTGCTTCTCGGCCTTCTTCAGAATTTCAAATGTAGATACTATATCAGGCAGAAGTTAGACTGAACTTTCATGAGTTGTAACCTCACTGGTCTACCACAGGACCATATAATTTGCACTCATGGTCTGTCAGTAATGGTATGAGCCACTCTGAGTGACAACATCCTCCAGAATAAATCCCGTGTCATCCACCATAGCCTTTACTGGGTACAAGATGTAATTCTGCCTGGGGCGGGGGGGGGGGGGGGGGGGGGGGGGGGGGAAGGAGGCTCAGTCTCTAAGTTCAGGCAATACCGTTTCCTAAAACTTACCGTGTCGGGGGCCGACCAGCTTTGCAGAAAAGGACCTGAGGGTCCTGGTGGATGCCAAGTTGAACGTGAGCCAGCAATGTGCTCTTGCTGCAAAGGTGGCTCCTGGTATCCTGGGCTGCGTTAGGAGAAGTGTTGCCAGCAGGTCAAGGGAGGTGATCCTTGCCCTCCAGGTGGCACTGGTGAGGCCACACCTGCAGTACTGTGTTCAGTTCTGGGCCCCTCAGTACAAGAGAGACATGGACATACTGGAGAGAGTCCAGAGAAGAGCCACTGAGGTGATGATGGCACTGTAGCATCTCTTCTATGAGGAAAGACTGAGAGAACTGGGACTGTTTAGCCTGGAGAAGAGAAGGCTCAGGGGGCATCTTATCAATGTCTATAAATGCCTGAAGGGAGGATGTGCAGAAGACAGGCTTTTTTCAGTGGTGCCCAGTGACAGTACCAGAGACAGTGGGCACAAACTGAAACATGGGAGGTTCCCTCTGAACATCAGGAAACACGTTTTTACTGTGAGGGTGACCGAGCACTGGCACAAGTTGCCCGGTAAGGTTGTGGAGTTACCATCTGTGGAGATACTCGGAAGCCATCTGGAGAACCTACCCATCCTGTGCAACGTGATTTAGGTGGCCCAGCTTGAGCAGGTGAGTTGGGTGAGATGGCCTCCAGAGGTGCCTTCTAACCTCCACCGTTCTGTGATTCATGAACTCTATTGCAGGCTGCTTTCTTTTTGCAATATGTTTGAAGCTTTCTGCATTGCTTGTGTCACAAGCAATTGGCTTGTTGTTAGTTTTGTCGTATATGAACACCAATAATATTTTAAGTGTTTCCGTAAGGAGAAGTGATTTGCTTCATATGTAATTCCATACAGTACCCTGCAAATAATTGTGGTCCAAGTTCTATAAAGGCTGTAAGAGGCATTGTTTCAAACCACTTGTTTATAAAAGCTTAGAAGAAATCCAAATATATTTCTAGAAACATCTGTAATAAAAATCTTATCTTTAGATGCTTGTTCCTATTCACTGCTCATCTGCCAAAGACACCTCTGGGGAAGTTGTCCTGTTTCTTTCTCTCCCCAAACCCCAAGACTTGGTACTCCAGAACAAGCAACACAGAGCTTATTGCTGGGGTTTGAATTTTTTCCTCTTATAGAAATCAGTACCTTTGCCTCTTACCTCCTGTTTCCATGAGGAATTAAAAAAAAAGGGGCTCTCCTGCTGTTTGTTTTTATTAATATGCATAATATGTGTGTTTAAGCTTCTCCCCTCCCTGCTCTTCCTCGAAGTTAGTTTCAAAAGCAAGAGGCTCTGAGGGAGTAACCTATACATGGAAACCACCTGTGTTTATGAACCTCTAAAAGAACTACAACCTTCCAATGGAAATAAAGCTTCTTTTGGCTGGAAATGTTCCTTCGTAGCAAACCTGTGCAGACATTTTGGGGCTCCTGATTGATTCATCCGGAAAGAGGAAACATTTGCTGCCGAAAGCAGGAGAGCAAAAGTAAGCTTTGTCAAAGGAAAGAAATTCTGTGCCATGTCTTGAGCTTTCACTTTTTAAAGGACATTAGTAAAGTTGGGGGAAAGACAGTGTTAGAGAAAAGTGAAGAACGAACTTCTTTTTTGTGTCCTGATTAGTAGTGTTTTCAGGCAGTAGGGTGGGAGATGAGATACTGATTTTAACATGGGTTCTTCTCTGTAAACCTAGGGGAAGGGGGAATATCCCATCACACTACCTGCTGTGTGTGTTTGTTTTCCTTGGTTTTCTCATTTAGTTATTCTTTAGATATTTTTCAACCTCTTCTTAAATACACATCACATGAAGTCGTGTGGAGCAAGTCCAGGCTAGTTGAAACCTCTCAATTCTTCATGTAAAGTGTGGCCGTTAAGTGCTTCTTATGGTGAATTGCTCTGCTTATGGGCTTGTTCCTGAAGTGTTTCCAGTTCTGGAATTGGCATTAAGAAATATCATGTGGAAAAAACAGCTGGGGAACCAGAGTCTAACCAGAATTACTCATTTCATCTTACCAGCTGTCAACAGGACTTCTGGTTGTAATTCTAGCTTTAACACTTCAGGGTCTAACCCTTGATTTCTAGGAAAGAGTCTGTGAGTTGATGATAATAATAGGGCTGTATTCTTAATTTGAAAAGGCTGTGTTGTACCTACAACTTTTTTTGCTTGTGCATAAAGCTGCCATCAACATCAATGAAGCACAGCTGAGTAACCTCTGGTTTTGAAAGTGTGGCACAGCTTTATTTCAGTTTTCTGTCCAAGATTGGCACATGATCACGTATTTTACCCCTTTTTTTACACAATGTTTACCCTTTACTTTAAGGAATTAAACTACCTTATATTAGCTTGTATTTGTGAGGAATTGCCCCTTATGTGCTCTTACTATGGAGCAGCTGCCATTTTGTAATAGCAGGATGGCATGCGTCTTGCAAATTTGTTCATGAAGCTCTGTCCTGAGCACCAAACTTCTTCTTCAGTAGAAGAGTTCAAAAGACTGTGCTTATTATGCTAAAAAATGGTACCCTTAGGCTCTTGCTTGATCAAACTTGGGGATGCTTTAAAACTAGGCCATAATTAATTGTGCAGTAAAACAGAATTACTATTAATTTAAGTTTTTAAGAGAAGGGACTAAATTATGTTCACTCTCGCTGTACAGTTTTGGAAAAGAAAAATATGCATTAATAAACAACATGTCTGTAATTAATTAATGATCCCCTGGAGAGGGTTTGCTCCTGAACTAGCTAATTATTGTGTAAAATACTAAAAAAATGAATCCCAAAACACATCATGAAAAAATCAGCCATGGGTCAGTGAATTGTGGTGATTGAAACAGATTTTTTTTTTTTAATTTGTTTTTTTGGTCTTAATGGCTAAAGTTGACAACTGAGACAAATAGTAAAATGCAAAACAAAACTCTACTGTTGAGGTGCACTTAGGCATTTCTAATTAATGAGCTCTGTGCTGTGCCACTAAAAATATCATAAAGCTCTCACTAGAATTAGTGTGAGCTATAAACCTATTGTTTACTCTGGATTTATTTGAAAAAGAGTATTGATTACTATTTGGGTTTTTTTTTTATTACTTAGGAAGATCTAGGGAGGGCATAAATATTAGAGTCCTCAAATTCATCATTCCCTACCTTTTCTGTTATCCCCCTTCAATCTTCTGCTATGTCTGTTATTTTTCTTCCTTTTCAGATAGACTTCTAGACCTCTTGGATTTGGTCACAAAAATACATTTTGGAAACCTACTGTTCTGGTAACGTAGATGGGGTCAGCAGTTTAAGTATCTTTTAATAAACAGGTCACCATGTATTTCTCAGTTGGATTCATATTACTGGTAACTGAAGTAGATTTTAGTATTTGGTTCCTAAATTCTTAGTAAAGTTTTTGCAAAGCATGAAATACACTCGTCTTTGTGCTCCGAGAGCCTCACTGGCTTCCAGGGAAATACATGAACGTGTCAAAAATTTGAGTACTTGCAGAATCAAAGCCTTGATTTGTAAAATGATACTTAATAAGAAAAACAGGCACAAGCTAGTAATTTTCTTGTTGAAAACAATGGTTATTCCTCAGGTAAATGTTAGCAGCATTGATTGATTGCTGACAAGAGGTGTGGAAGTGATTAACATGACAATGTGCGAATCATGTCTTAAATTTTTTTTGTCACTTGCAACTGCAGCAGGCGTATAAACTGCAATTTCAGGTTTATAGTTTTTTTGGAAGTAAAAAAGTGTGTTACAGAAAACTTGGGAGAGAAAATTAAAATTCTTCCATACTTAAGTTTTCCTTATGAAGTCTCTGTGTAATGCTGTTTCAGCCTAACTGATATCTACTTCTTTTATACTATTTAAGTGAAGCTTTGATCCATGCATAGGTGCTTCCCCCCATCACTTTCCTCCCTGCTCCTAAATACTGTTATGTTATGCTTTAATATGAACAGATGAACTCTTCTTTAGGCTGCTTCTCAGAAAATGAGTTTTCTAACTCACTCTGCATAAGTCTATGACTATATATAACATTAAAAAAAAGGCTGGTTTTAAGTAAGTGTACGTTTAAAAAGTAGCTAAGGACATCAGAAGTATTCATAGCATGACTTCCAATCTTTAAAGTTAATAAGTTAGAAACACTTATAAATCTGTTTTCAAATATAAGTGGAAAATTTGGTATTGATTCTAAGCCTATTCAAGCCAGTCTTATCTACAATGAATGCAAGCACAGAATAATTTAATTGCTGTCTCTAAAATGATATATTCAAACTACAGATATCCATGTTAGGCAGGTTGGGCCTTTACTTGCTCATTTAATCCTGTCTTTATCTGTTATATGTATTGTATATAAACTTTACCATCTTTACGTGATATAAATGGTTTCCCTCATGTTAACCAGAGGGATTTGGGAGGGGAAGCTAGCAGCTGTGTTGCTAGCATATTCTCAGCTTTTATAAATAGTTGACATTCTGCCCTGCTCCTTCTCGTGATTTTTAACTTGAGTCTTTGAAGGGAATAGGGAGGTGACAGCAGAGAGTCAAGGATGTTTCTTCCTTTGCATGCCTTTACAGAAGGGGTTACCATTTTCTTCTTTGCTCTCTCTTTGGGTTATCTGTCAAGGTGCCTTCTGGAGTCTCTCTTGGAAAGGCTTTCCTAGAACTAGAGTTACGGGGATGTGGAGCAGCTGTGTCATAAGGAGAAATCCAGTAGACTAGGGTTGTTAAGCCTGGACAGACCACGGAGGGGGAATATCACAGATGCAAAATTATGAATGAAGTTGATGAGATGAGTAAAAAAAAATAATAAATTAATCAGACGGAGGGAAGTTTCCTGTGGAGAGCTTGATTGGATTGATCTCATTGCCTCATGTTGCTGTCTCTGTCTTCCTGCAGTAAAGGTGCTCCAGGGCTGGTTCTGAAGGTAAAAGCCTTTTCAGGGCTTGGGATGGGAGCGATTTTTCTCCCAAGATTTGTGAGAGCGAAGAATGTCTGGGCAACCGAGCAGATGTTGGAGGAGGGGACAAATGAAAAACATCTGGAGGTGACTCACACTGGAAGGGTATGTGCACTCTCTCGACAAAAAGCACAGAACTTGTCAATTGAGTGTCAGAGAAGGCGTACCAGGCTGAGTGGGTTTATCCGATATTGGCATTCTTATGTTTGGGGTTTGTTGCTCTGAGCTAGGGACACGTAAAAATTGCAGTGTCATTGTAATGTTTCTTAGGGATAATTTTGTTAAACAATACTACTTAATGCTGACAAAACTCCAGGCGTAGTTGTAGCTTTGTATTGGTTCATCTTTTGCAGTTCATGATTTATCTTACTCAGATGCCTGGCATGAATTAAAAGAAGGAAAATAATTCTTTTTGCTGAAATGAGTTGTCTCTTAGAAGTGCACCTAGTCTCTAAGAGCTGCTGGCAAATCCATTGTAGAATAGCCTGGAGCCAAGAAAGGAGAATGAAAAGAAGAACGGTGAAGAAAAACTGGAGTATGGTGAAGGCATCTGGGTGTTTTCAAGGGAGGGGAAGATGTCTTGTTACTTACATGGGATTCAAAATGCGACTTCATTCTCTAGAGATTTTACAGACTTCACAAAAATGTTAATGAAAAGCAAGTGGTTTATTATGAAGCTGTCTTCTTTCTGCCCACTTAATAATTCTTAAATAATTTAAAATAACTTACAACTAAGCTGTTTTCCTTCAGCTCTTGTTAACATTTAGTTTCTATTTCCATTCCTAGTCAGAATAGTTTCACCTTACAACTTGGGTTTCCTGTGGAGTATTTTTCAATGGGACCACAGGGACTTGTTGCTTTAATTTGTTTGTATTCTGTTTCCTTCAAGCTTGAAGGAAAATGCTCTGTGGGTATTTTTCTTGTGTATGTGTGTATGTGCTTTTTTGTTTAACACCAGGAAAAAGTTGTGAGTAAAGGCTTCTTTACTGTCAAAGTGTAATAAGCCTTACTCTTTGGGCTGGGAAATAAACATTTTTATCTATCCTTCAGAGTACTGAGATTTCAGGTGCTTTTTTTTGTCTGTAACAGGATCAAAAACTCTATGCTTTTCTTAAAGAAGATCCAGCTCACTGTAGAAAAGCTGATAGTGTTTCAGCATACGTATCTTATAGCCCAATTCAGTTTTGTGATCACCAGATGATATTCTGTCTTATGGAGATGAGGAGGCAGATCTAGCTCCTGTTTTGGTTCTGAAATATCCTTTCTTAATAGCAACTTTCCTGAAACCATTATGCTTCTGCAAAAAAGTGGAAAATTTTCATCTAGCTTGATTTTCTGTATTTTTCTGTTTCTTGACTTGAGCTATAATAGTGTTTTATATTTAATAAAGTTTATGTATAAGTTTTGACCTCTTTCTTACTGTTGTGCTTATCTCTATTTCAGAGTCTTTTGTGTACAAGAGTTCAATTACCTTGCTTGTAGCTGTCATAGTAATATACCACAGGCTTATCGTGTATGTCAGTTTGTTTTTTGTACTATGTATGTCTAATTTTGTGGAATCACTTTCATTTCCTCTTCTCTTTATGTTGGTTCTTATGCTTCAGAGTACTGCTTGTCTCAAAGTAGCATTTTATTTTATTTTTTTTTTACAAATGGGAATATTAGGTTTTATTTTTACTCTAGTGTTAGAGTTTTTGCAGGGTTGATGCTGTTTGCACTGCTATTGTTAGGGGACTGGCAGCCCTGCCATTAATTTCAGCATTTGCGTGAATTCATATGTAGGCAATAAAATGGCTCTGTGTAGGAAAGTGGCATACAAAACTTTCATCTGAAAGGAAATAATAAAATAATTTAGGTTGGAAGGAACCTTAGTAGGTCATTTTATCTAGTCTCCCAATTGAGTAATTCAGAAAAAATCCTGTAGAAAATATTTAGAAAACAAGGGAGGGTGGAGGGGTTGTAGTTCTGCTCTGAATTTAAAGAAATACAGAAGCCCAAAATATAGGCAAAGATTCACTTCATAAGTGCTCTTTTTTTTTTTCTTTCTTTTTTCTTCTTCCACCGATAAAGGGGCAGAGGGGGAGGGAAGAATAGGATGTGTGTTTCTTTTGGCATGCAGTCTCTTTCCACAAAAACCTTATAATTTACAGTAGTTACCCATATTTACATAACATTGGAGCAGAACTATAGTTACAATATTATTGGGAGGAAGTACTAGACTTGCTCTGTTTTGTCTCTGGTTAATTACTAAAATTTATTTTAAGTACTTGCAGTACTTCCTAAAGGTGCTGTGCACAACCTCTTTCATTTACAGAGATATGCTTCTTGGTAAACAGGGGATCTGAACCCTAGAAGATGTGGATCCTGAAGGTACTTTACAATACAGAATCACTCTTTATTCTTAAATATTCCTATAGTATCTTGCAGTTATGTCTTAAGCACTTTATTTTCATATTTGGATTTTGAGAATGTAGTACTTCTACTATTTCATTTCAGCAAATTATGAGTGTTTAAACTAGTGGAGAATATGAACTGTTGTCTGTAATAGACATGTATTTTCAGCAGTGTAATAACTTCACGTTGCACATTATAGCTTTTTAGAGGAGACCTTACGTGGTGGGTTTACCCCAGTCAGCAACTAAGCACCCACTAACTGCTCGCTTCCTCCCCCTTGCAGTGTGATGAGGGACAGAATTGGAAGAGCGAAAGTGAGAAAAACTTGTGGGTTGAGATAAAGACAGTTTAATAAGTGAAGGGAAGGAAAAAAAACCCAACAACCAAGCAATGCAAAGACAATCACTCATCACCTTCCCCCACAGGTAAAGCAATGCTCAGCCAGTCTCCAAGCAACAGCTACCTTGGAAGGATCAAACCCCCAGTTTTTACGGCTGAGTATGATGTTATGTCTCCCAGAATATCCCTTTGGTCAGTTGAGGTCAGCTGTCCTGGCTGTGTCCCCTCCCAACCCCTTGCGCACCCGTAGCCTGCACATCGTGGGGGCAGCATGAGAAGCAGAGATCTTGAGGCCGTGCAAGGACTGCTCAGCAGCAGCTGAAACATCGGTGTGTTACCAACACTGTTTTGGTCACAAACGCAAACAGCAGTGCCATATGGGCTGCTATGAAGAAAATTAACTCCATCCAGCCAGAGGCAGCACACCTTACCTTGTTTTCCAGTTTATGTTGCTACAAACAGCATCACTTAAATGCTTTGGAAGGACATTAACCTTGATTAGGCAGGTCTCTGGAGGCTGGAGCTCCTGCTCTGACAGCTTCAAGGGCACCATGTTTCCCAGAACAGCTGGGTTTTATGAAGGAAATGTTTTCTGCTGTTAATGTCAAGTGAATAATGATATCAAATGGTGTTAACTGTCTGGTGGCACCTGAAAACTTCTGCTAATAACTGCTGTTTCTTAATATATTTTATGTTAAATTTTAAAGGAAAAGGGTATAACTTTAGTGATGTCATGACAGATGTGTGTATGAATCTTTATATCCTGATCACACTTCTATAGTGAGTTTCATGGTGTGACTTAGAAGTTTGTTAGATGTTATCT
Organism: Astur gentilis; assembly: GCF_929443795.1. Taxonomy (NCBI): domain Eukaryota; kingdom Metazoa; phylum Chordata; class Aves; order Accipitriformes; family Accipitridae; genus Astur; species Astur gentilis. The sequence goes on along the minus strand of NC_064883.1, from coordinate 22,806,806 downwards.
TTGTGTACCTTTCTTTGTTGGCATGAGCGCTATGTGGTAATTTACTCTAAATCTTTGTGGGATTTCCTTGCTGGGAGAGGGCAGTCTGGAGCTCTGGAGGAAAGGTCTCAGGGCTGAAAACATGGGGAAACACCATCTTAGTTCCCTCTCCTTTGTCTAGCAAAGCCACGTTGTCCAGGACCTCTGTAGTTGTTTACAGATCAAAAGAGGAACAGTTGACCCGTTCATGCCTTCTGGCATAATGGTATTTTATGTCTGTACTCTCGTGTCTGCCTGTTTTCCCAGTAGATTCTAATGTGCTGAATGACTTGTATTCAAGAGAGAATAATTAGAGAACATGGAGTCTTGCACATAAGCCATTGATATGGAGACGTGGTAAAGGGGAAAAGAAAGTATATTGTGTAGAAACATCTGTCAGAGGCATAGAAGAAAGAAGGGTGACTGGAAGTGAGTACACCCCATCTTTTATCAATGTAAGTGTTGGGGAGAGAATGTGAAGGCCACAGATGTCTTCAGATACCTGTTGAAGGATCAGGATCCTTACAAGCTGGGTTAGAGGGGTTAGTCATAGTCAAATTGGCAAACAGAAACTTGAAGAATCATTTAGAGAGATGGACTGCATCCACTTCAGACAATGAACTGGAATACAAGGAGATAAAGTCATTTAAATGGAACCTAGATGTGATCTAGTCTACTGAAATATCATCTGTTTCTTGAAAATAAGTCTCTCAGATGAAGTGAACCAGAATTTTATTACCCCCAAGGTAAAAAGTGGGAAAAGGAGAGGAAGTCAGGAATGGTTCTGTGAGTGCACATAAGAAAAAAATACCTTGAAAAGTGATTAAGTACTTCAGAAATGTCATTTGATCTAGGAATGGGGGTTTTGATGTGAAGTTCTGAATGTGCCACAACAACATTCCAGCTGCTAAGATGAATGTCTCCTTGAATTGTTTTAACTTTGGGAGTCTTGTTTGGGACCTTGCAGGTGACAAGAGACAAATTTCTGTTCAGTGCACTAGGAGGAAGAGCAGGAATTCTTGCATCTTTATATAGCAACTCATCTCACATGCATTTCAGCATTTACTATTCAAATAACAGTGAAGCAAAAAATAGCTCCCATTAATTAATGAGAAAGAACCATTGACTGTCTTTGATGGACCTTTGCCCAGAAGGGATTTTAAACAAATTTTAAAACATGCATGAATAATCAGAAATCCATGTGTTAAACCTGCATGTAAGCCATTGTAGCAGGGCTGTTTTTGTAGGTTCATTGGCTTCTGTATTCAGTAATGTATAGATAGTACAGGCATCTGAATGAGTTAATGTCAGGGGGCATAAGGCTACTGAGGGAAAAAAAGACACCTTGGCTCTTAGAAATTAAATCTGAATCAATATGGAGCTTTCTAGTAGGGCAGGAAAGGCTGACTTCCCTTTCAAGATCAAAACAGAAGTTGAGAAGGACACGTTTGTTAGTGGTTTCCAGGCAGCTTCAGTTTCCAGTATTATAGAAAAAGGTCTTCATATACAAAAGGATGGAAAAGTTTATCAGTTTTCAAAATGTGATGTAAAGAAGGAGTTAAATAACTTATTGCAGTTAAGTTAGTATATGAAGGTAGGCTATAAATGACATCAGCAATTTTTATCAGTGCTTTCTATGTTTTCTTAGCAGATCATTTTGTCACTATAAATAGAAAGTGCTTTTATTAGTCTTCTGGTGGTGAGATTCAGGCAAAAGAAAGTGACAATATGTCACTTCACCAGTCTCATTCCCTACTAGTTGTGGTCCTGAGAGCTTGTCTCTGGTAGATCTAGTGAGGGAAGGAGGTGAATTTGGGTTTCTGAACTCTTTTCTAGCTTAAAGTGCTTTATGCAGAGGGATGAAATTTTCTGTTTTACTCCCACCAGTAGCTTTTGTATGAAGAAAGCGAGAAATGGGAAGGAAAAGAACTAAATAGTTACAAAATGCAGATTTTTAAAGTGATACTTAAAATTCTTCTTGAAATATTTTATTGTGTCTTTTCTCATAGATTTTAGCAGTCTTACAGGATAAACACTGCTGCTTTAATGTTAATGTGTTACCAGTGTTTTATTGGTTGTGTTTTAAGGTTGATTACCCTTTTCAAGCTCTCACTGTTTATCAAAAAGCACAAATTTTCTTGTCCAACCTTTTTCATGTACTAATGGCTGCCTCTTCTGTTTTTGGTTTGTTGTTGTCCTTTAATCAAAGGATACAAGTGATCTTGTGAATTGTCATGCTTTAAAAATACAAGATGAAACCAAAGCCTGCTAAGGTTTTGTGGAGGATATATTGTGAAATGGATGGATAGTCTGCTTGCTCTCACTCTTTCTTCCACTTTAAGCACAAATACCCAGATGGGTTTTTTAAACTGGGGAGGCAGATTGGAGCACTTTTCTGTCACTGAAAAGTACACAGAATATAGTGGTTACGTATTTTTTGAGGGCAGTAGGGACAGAGCCTTGCTGAGTGGAAGTGGGAGTCCCAAGATGTTTCTTTTTGTTTCTTCCCCTGGCTCTTTTTCTGGGGAATGTCAGCCATCTGAAGTGAACTCTGCATGCTCAGAAAGTAAAACATTTGCTGAAGTAGTTCTGCAGACTGTACAAATAAACTCTACATGGCAGAAGGGTGCCAGAGAAAATCTATGATTGGGGATATTTACTGTCACTGCCTTCAGTTTTGTAGCATTACCAAGACCCCTCTAAGATGTATGAATGCTTTATTTTTTGATGTAAAGACTGTTTTGCGTTACTAAGGAATGGGAAGGAGAAGGAGCAAGACACTATCATTTTTATTTCTCCCATCAGTGAGCAATACTTGGAGGCATTAAGCAGATTCTCTTATAGCTGCGCTCAGCATGTTGGAAAACAAATAGGAAAAAGCCGCCTTTCCAGCACAGAAGGCAGAAAGTAGAGTGAGAGGAATTAAGAAAAAAAAGGTGTGTAGCCTGGCAGCGTTGCCAGAGGAAGAGAATCAGTGGGGAATGATGGAGAATGTTGGGGAAAACTTGGAAGCTGAGGGAATGTATGGAGAGGCTTTTAATAGCAGGTCTCTGGGTTTTTCTTTTCTGAATTGTGTCATATCATTCATGGAGAAGTCTGTGAGGAAAAATATCCTCCAACCTTTTGTGGTTTACATGTGAATGGAGGCAGCTGGTGGGAGTGATGCCAGAGGTTGCTGTTCTGCTGTCCAAAGCAATTGCCTCTGAATTGCTTGCAAGGATTGAGCAAAATGGAGCTGGTATTGCTTTACGAAAAGAAGTTGTTCTGAAAAAGGTGTTCTTGTGGTTCTGTTGTTGTGAGTCTTGCAAGTAAACGACATATCAAATCAGTGTCCTCTTTTGAAGACTAAAGAAAAATATTGAGACTATGTTATTAAGGGAAGTAGAACCAAAACAGGTATTTTTCCTAATAAAACAATAGTTGTTGTGTCATATTCATGATACATGCAAGTTGTTCTGAAGGGTGTCCAAATCTGTGGTGTGGGTTGTAGGTTGCAGGGTTGTGTGCAGCGTGTCCCCTGCCGTCCCCCCTGCCAATCAAGATAATCAAATGATGTGCCTCTTGTTCTGATCCAGAGTATAATGCATGCAGACAGCATTGAGAGGCACACTGTGTTTTGGCAAGGCCACTTATTGTCTCTACCAGTCATTGCTAGGAAGAGTAGTTTATGTTGATGCTATGTTTCCAATCCCATGCTCCCTGAGCTGTCTTCAGTTGATAAACTAACAAATTAGTGCAGAAAAATGGTGCTGAGGCCCTTGCTGCATAGCACTGTGACCGTCTTTCGAAGTGGAGGTGAATCCAGTACGTAATCCTAAACAAGCCGCTCGTTGCTGGATCTGCATCAGCCCATAGCAGCTGCTGGTTTTGAACTCAGGAACATTTAGACTTGATTGATTAACTATTAAAATGGTGTTAGCAGTAGGATTGGGATGTGTATTGAGCACCTCATAGGAACGCATCAGAAATGTACGCAGCTGCAGACTGGTGTCTGATCTAAGTGGCGTTGAGATGAATGGGATATATTCCAAATGAGACTAAGTGAAGCATCCCTTTTCTAATAACTGCACAGATGAGTCATATTCATAGGTATTTGGTAAACTTGTGGTTAGAGCTGCAAGACCTAAGACCTTCGAAGATAACTGGCAGAATCTAAATGTCAGTGTGGGAATGTGATGGGTTACATTCCATACACGTGCATACCTTTGCATCCTTAGTTTATGTGCATCTATGCAGTGTCAGCTGTTGCCACAGCTTCAGAATCATTTGGCTAATTTTAAGTCCAGATAATTCTTTGTTCTTGTATTTCACTGCCACAGTATTCATACAATGTTAGAATATACTTTCTCCCATTAAGAGAAGTCTGTAGTAGCAGCCAGGTAAATAAATTACTACTTTGGCTGAAGAGGTAAAGGCTTTTGAACAGAAGTCCTGCCTTGAAACCTGGGCAATAAATGCTCCATACTTGCCAAATGCATGTTGTTTGTGCTTTCCTTCTCAGATGTGATAATTTAAAATTTAATCATGTGATGGATTGTATTTATTTTACTCATGTGTTACTAATCTGTGTAATTTAACAGCAAGTAGGGACATAAACTTCATTAAGATCCAGATGATAAAAAAAAAATTTGGCTGAGGGTCCTCCTCTCATTCTAATACTGAAAGCAAGAAGTGGCACTGGGAAACACAAAAATACGATTACAAACACTGTTATTTTTTGCTGATTACTGCATTACAACCTGGGGTGATGGTGCAGCGCTGTTAGAAGTGTCTTCCATTTCTGCAGTTTGTATCCCTCTGTGCTCATCTACTATGTATTTAGTTTGATTTATTTGGTTTGTTTGTTTGTGCTGGCACTTAGGATAAAAATTAGACCTTAGGATGGCCGAGTGCCTTTTGCCTGCTGGTTGGAGCAGAGCATCCTGCCGGGGCTGCAGTAGGTAAGTACCTCTTCTGCAGCAGGGGCGGGAGGTCAAAGCAGACGGTTGTGTTCTTTAAGTCTTCATAGAAATGAGAAAAAAACAAAAGGGTTTTATGTATACTCAGAGTTTCTTTTGGTGCCAGGTGTAATCTGTTCAGAGAATTCCCCAAAAATAAGGTGTTTGGATTTGGCAGTATTTATTAGAACTTTTCGGTACTTTTATACTTACTACAATACTTTTAATATAGTGTTTGAATGTATTGATAAAATTTCATTCCAGCTGCTTTTATGAGATGATTGGGGAAGAGGATTGAAAGAAACTAATGTTACCTGCCTGTTTCAACACTTAAGTATTTTTAAGCTGACTCTTAAATTCTTAATATTTTTTGACAAAATAATTTGATTACCTTAGAGCGTCTCTGCACAACAGTAGCTTGAGGTACAACATTTATTACTGCAAAGTCTAGCCTATAATGGTGTGGAAGTTCAAAATGTATTTACAGCTGATATTTCATGTGTGTCTTTTAACTTTACCCTTTAAGATTGGTCTCAGGTACTGCAACTACATGATACTAAAGAGATATTGATTATTCTTCGACATGGTGGTTCAGTGGGTTATTTTTCTTATGCTGCTGTTAAATTTGAGGTTATGATTTCTCATCAAAAGGTACAGTCAACATTTGTTTCTCATTTTTACTTGTCCCAGACTTATTTCTGCCAAATTTGTGCCTAGCAGGTATAATAGATGTATCTTTGTTTTCATTCTTAACTGTGTTATACATTTTGACTATTTAGATAGGAGATCTAGGTAAGCATAAGTAAATAAATCTATATACACACATGCAGTAAAGCTCATTACTTTATAGACATACTATACCATTGAAAACCTAAGCTACCACCTCTGGCACAGAAAACTTTTCTGAAAAAAGAGTTAGCATACATTAGTGTAGAAATCAGGTTCTCATTGTTTAAGTCCCTGTGCTCTGTACAAATGAATGCATTAATTTTGGGGAGCAGGCTACATAGCCTCTGAGGAGAAAATATGTTTCGAAGAATTTATTCTGCTTCTTAATTTTAATAAGCAGTACCTGATACTTAAAAAGCATTGTATTTTGTTTTTCATAGTGAAACGCTTTATTTTTTTTTTTAATAGGGTTAAAGGATATGTGAGAATGCAAATAAAAGGAGTGGAAATCAGTATGAATATGAGGACGCTTTAATTTGCTTTATGTTTGCAAGTAGAGGAAACTACCTCATCAGCAGGAAAAGAATAAAAGGCAAAGGAATGAAGAGGCCTGCAAAGTTTTTGATGTAAGGGCAATTTGTGGAAATAATTGTTTGTGTAAGTTCATACTCCTTTTTTTCTAAGCTTAATTTTGTGTAATTTTATGCCCTCTAATACATGCTTTGAAATCAGACTTGAAAATAACTACAACACCACAGATCAATACCACCATCACCCTAGCGCAAAGCTCACTCCAGAACATGAAGCAGGTGAAGCCTGGGGGCTGAGAGCTTGGGATGCTACTGTCTGAGGGAAGGAATCAAACTCCACAACAGTGTCTGGAAGTTCTTGATGCAATTTCTCTCAATGTTTACAACTTCTTGAAAGTGGGTTTGTCAGTCTTGTGGGAAGTCTCCTAGGCTGAGGAGTTTAGGACTGGCTTGAAGACATCTGGTTCCGCGTTTGGGTAATGACTTCAGAGAGTGTGAAATGTATTAACTACAAGCACATATTTAATGCCTCAAGTAAGTAGAGCCACAACCCCTTCAGTCTGCATACATCTGTATTTTTTTCTCTTTTTTTTTTTCTGTGCAGAAAGATGAGGCTGAAGTCAGTTAGATTGGAACTGAAGTGTAAAAGCTAAGCGACAACAGTATGTCTAATGGTGGTTGTATCACACATTCTTTGAGGAAGTTTTTTAGCCCAAGTGGTTAAAGATTTCTAGCTCTAGAAGTCAGGTTTTGAGCTGTTACATCCAGTTTCAGTAACTGATATTTTTTCTTTGTCTGGGCAAGACTGTTTGATTTGCTTTCTGGTTTACTGCAGCAGTTTTTTTTATTTTATAAATCCCTTTAAAGAAAATTACGCAAGGGAGGTCTCTTTTCTGGCAGTTACTCTATTGGGAAGGATGAATGAATTTTAAAAATATATCGAGTCCACAATTCAATGAATTAGTATATTTAAAAAGCTTTAGTATGGAAAACAGATATTAAGTTGTCTGTATTTGTTGTCAGTAAAGGCTATTCAAATGAACTGGGATGTATACCAGCTATTGCCAGGAGTCAGTGATTTGTCATTCTATGCATTACTGTGGGGTTGTGAGATAGATTTTGTATGAGAGTGAGATTTTCTTTATTATAAAATTGGTTTTCTTAATGACATAATGGAGCCCTGAAAAATAGGTGTCATGGATGAATTTGGCTGACTGGGTGTGAGTTTAATTTGAATTAAAAATTACACTGTGACTGAGAAAGCTGGAAAATTCTTAGTTGTGTCCAGTGTACATTGTTTTAATCAGTTAAGTATGGCCTTTTGATGTTTGAAAGTCTGATATGCAGTGGGGTATATTCTACTGTGGGAACTGCCTTTAAAAACAAAAGAATTAGCCATAGAAATCTCTTGTTGAAAATGAATGCTTTCGTTTCTGCTTTATAAAATAGTTGTAGTCTCTGGGGCAGTTCTTTCTTCCTGCTAACGTCCCCTTTGGATTTAGAATGTTGTCATGGCAGTAATTTGTAGGCAAAAAGGCCCTTTTGTTTCTGCAGGGTATTTTTTTGTACATTCTGTTCTTGATTGTGCAAGTCTCAAAAAAAAAAAGAAAAAAAAGACAACCAATTCATGGAGAATGTGAGACACAGCATAGGTTAAAGCATTTGACAACCTATTTGATTAAGTTAGTTTTGGCAGGATTAGTCATATGGCATTTGATGACCAGACTTTTGATTAGTAGTCATGTTTCAGCAAAGCTTGTTTGAGAAGGATATCAACATTGTATGGCTTTGGACTCTGCAAACTTCCTAGTGGTCAGGCTCTCTGGGGTTATGGAAATACCCTGAATTTTGCACTGAAGATTTAGCCAAGCTTACACAGTTTTGGTACTGGAAACTTTAATGTTGAGTATCCTTTTTTGGAAGGGCTCCTTTGCATTAAATTTCATGGTCACAGCCTCCCTTCATGTTTTGTTACATAAGGTGTTCTAAAGTATTAAGCTTCACAAAGACAGCTAGGTAATAAAAATAGAGTAAGTAAGTCAGAAGAAAATTTAAAAGGCTGTTTAACTCTTAATCTGATTTAAAACAAACTGAAACAGTTCCTTTGAATCAACTTTCATTTGTACTAGGATTCTTTAGAGCAGTGAAATAAACTATCATGTGTGAGAAGTTAAGTAACTTCAAATTGGAGGATATTAAATTAAAATGTGTGGAAGCAAATGAATTCTCTGAGTTTTGTTTTTGATATTGAAGGCTACTGCTACCAAATATAGAGGCCTTCATTGCTTTACTTCTAAGGGGATTGCTGCTTAAAGTCAATGCTTCTGTTAACTCTGTTCTCCAAAGAGAACACTATCTTCTGTTTTACAAATTGCCTTGAAGTCTTCGTAGAATCATATAATCATTTAGGTTGGAAAAGACCTTCAAGATCATTGAGTCCAACCATCAACCATGCCCACTCAACCATGTCTTGAAGTACCCCGTCTACTCGCTTTTTTAATACCTCCAGGGATGGTGACTCAACCAATTCCCTGGGCAGCCTGTTCCAATGTCTGACAACAGTCTCAGTAAAAAGTTTTTTCCTAATATCCAACCTAAATCTCCCTTGCCTCAACTTGAGGCCATTTCCTCTCATCCTATCTCCAGCCACCTGACAGAAGAGACCAGCACCCACCTCACTACAACCCCCTTTCAGGTAGCTGTAGAGTGTGATAAGCCCCTCAGCCTCCTTTTCTCCAGACTAAACCACCCCAGTTCCCTCAGCCGCTCCTCAGAGGACTTGTGCTCCAGGCCCCTCACCAACTTGGTTGCCCTTCCCTGGACACGCTCCGGCACCTCAATGTCCTTCCTGTAGTGAGGGGCCCAAAGCTGAACACAGCACTCGAGGTGCAGCCTCACCAGTGCCGAGTACAGGGGGACACTCACCTCCCTGCTCCTGCTGGCCACACTATTTCTGATACAGGCCAGGATGCCGTTGGCCGCCTTGGCCACCTGGGCACACTGCTGGCTCATATTCAGCCGGCTGTCGACCAACACCCCCAGGTCCTTTTCCCTCAGGCAGCTTTCCAGCCACTCTTCCCCAAGCCTGTAGCGCTGCATGGGGTTGCTGTGACTGAAGTGCAGGACCCGGCACTTGGCCTTGTTGAACTTTGTACAATTGGCCTCAGCCCATCGATCCAGCCTGTCCAGATCTCTCTGTAGAGCCACTCTACCCTCCAGCAGATCGACCGTGCCTCCCAACTTGGTGTCATCTGCAAACTTACTGAGGGCGCACTCGATCATCTCACCCAGATCATTGTTAAAGATACTAAAGAGAACCGGCCCCGATACTGAGCCCTGGGGAACACCACTTGTGACCCACCACCAACTGGATTTCACCCCGTTCACCACAACCCTCTGGGCTCATCCATCCAGCCACTTTTTTAGTCAGCAAAGAGTACACTTGTCTAAGCTGTGAGATGCCCTCTTCTCAAGGAGTATGCTGTGACAGACAGTGTCAAAGGCCTTGCTGAAGCAGACAACATCTGCAGCCTTTCCCTCATCCACTAGGTGGGTCACCTGGTCATAGAAGGCGATCAGGTTGGTCAAGCAGGACCTGCCTTTCATGAACCCAGGCTGGCTGGGCCTGATCACCTGGTTGTCCTGTACGTGCTGTGTGAGCACACTCAAGATGAACTATTCCATAATCTTCCCCGGTACTGAGGTCAAGCTGAGAGGCCTGTAGTTCCCCGGATTCTCCCTCTGACCCTTCCTGAAATGGGTGTCACAAATTTTCATTTTCATTTGCAAAGGTGTTCCTTCTGTGTTTAATTACCAGCAAGAGGCTGAAGGAAAATACACCTACCTCTGTCTGCATTCAATACAGGAGAATCAGGTTCAGCAAATAGTATTTGAAGACCATTGTATATGGTGTGTGAAGTCAGAAGAGGTAGATCAATACTGAGCAAGCTATTACCTACAAAATATTTTTACAAATATAATCCAAGTGGATGTGGAATACATCATTCTCCACTCCCACACAGAAGTAGGGAGAATTGCTACCTACACAGTAATTCTGAGAACCAGTGGCATCATGATGATGATCATCATTGTGTTCATGTTACATATATATATATATATGTATATACACACACACATGTGGCTAGCTTGTCTACCAGCTCATCCTTAAAACCTGAAGTTACTGCAGCTGGATAAAGGATTTTCAAAATTGTAAAGGAAACTGAGACCCTAAAAAAATTTTTTTTTTCTCCACGATACAGTGGGAGGTATAAAGATGTCCTATTCCTAACTGTTACGCTGCCATTTGAGAGTTAGCAAATAACACAGAGGGAGTAACTTGTCATGATCAACAAACCTCTCCTCGCCCCCAGCCTCACTTGGCACTGGTAGGAAGCAACAGCTGGATTCTAAATGTTTTTGTAGAAATTGGAAACCTAGAAAAGCTTTATTTCCCCTATGGTCACTCTGGATGCGAGAGTGATGCTATAAAATTGTCATTAGTGGGGATGTAAAGGGCTTGCTGGTCCTTTCCTACTCTAGTGGAAAAAAAAATATCTTTTTCCTTCTTTCACATTTTTATATTTTTGGTACAAAATATTTTGATGTTGCAAAATATAATATACATGGTACTGCCAGTATTTATTTTTGCAAGATATTTTAGGAGTACAGTGAGCCCAAATGCTTTTGGAAAATCTCTTATTCCAATAGTCATGTCCCACCTGAAACTTATTCCAGAACTGTGCTCTGGGAGTCCCTACTACATGGCTCAATTTGTAAGAGAAGATAAAACATCTACTGTTTCATTCATTAAGTATCTTCCTTTGATTATGTATGCAAAATAAATTTTAGCAGTAAACTGGATAAAGAAAGTTTAGGTAAAATGGATGTGTGAAAAACTGTCTTGCTTACTGTGACTGAATTAAATACTGGTGCAGCAGTTCTTCATAATATCTTTTAGTCTAAATTAATTAACGCAAGTAAAATATACCTTCTAACACAAGATTTGCCAATATATTTTCAGCTGCCTTGGTTTTTTTTCCAGTTTTGTAAAACAATGCGGCATTCTTTCTCTGCCAGGAGGAAGTGTATGTCTATTGCTTCATGAAATGGGAGCAGGTTGAGATCTCATAATAAACAGCCCCAAGTATTTATTAAATCATGTTAGATAACTGCAGGATGTGTTATCTAATACCACATATAATTTTATATATATTAAAGTGACTGAACAAATATGTCTTATGCACATAATCTCGTTCTGTTTCTGTCTCTCTGTCCTTTCAACCCCACACAAATCAGAGTTCTCTCACTCCCCTTTCAAAATGTCCTTTGTTTCCCCCTCTCTCTCTGCACATCTGGTTGTCCTGCTCTTCCCCCTTCCCCCCACTAGCTTGATAGTCTCATTTTTAAAGCTTTGTTCCGCAAAGTACATAATTAAGCAGTACGACACGACAGGGCATGAATATTGTTGTATTAATTGAGGGGGGAGAGAGGGGGAAACCAAAGGGAGAACTACAGAGAAACAATACCAGCTGGCACTCCATGGGTATATAATTTGCAATTCATTTAGGAGAAAGCTCATCTGTGGGGTGGAATTTTCATTGGGAAGTGATGGCCAAGCCCATGCACCAAATGGATGCTTCTCAGCCAGCGAGCTTTGCTTTGCACTGGGGCAGTGTTACTGCCGCAGCTCTTGCGTGTTAGATCTGCTCTGATCTCTACTCCTGCCCTGTCGTGACCGGAGGGGCTCGACAGCCAAAAGCCTATTAACTACTCTATGGAGGTAGTGTGGAGGTAGATGGCTTCTTTTGAAGGAAGGGCTATTGCAGTGCAAGTGACATTTTTCTGCTGAGAAGTAGGTGTTAATAGTGTCATTCTGTAGTTAACCAAAGTGATTGTAACATCTGTCTGGGAGCTAGTAATTGTAACGGCCATTTCCACTTGAAAATGAGCAGAGAAAATACTAATGAGCGGTTGGCAAAGGCCTGCAAGCGTGAAGCCTCTACTGCCTGTTAGTCCAAGTGGCACACAGTGAAACTGCATCTCTGAGGAGAAGAAAAGAGGGCAAATAAAACCTCTCTCTCCTAGGAAAAGAGCAAGTTGGTAGCAGTCGCAGTGTTAAGAGCTGGGAGAAGTAACCATGTACACAGAACCACCAGCTCCACTGCTGCAAAACAGGAACTGCACTTTATTTTTCTGTAAATTTAATGGTATTTTAGTAATTTATGCACTCCAAAATGGAGAAGTAAAAGCTGTAGTGACTTTTGTGCAATTGGGTTGGGTCAGACTAGAAATTTTTAAAAGAAAAATTCTGAATTAATCCCAATCCTATCTCTGGTTTCACAGACTTGTTCTGCTTTGCATTTCAAATACAATCCTGAGCTGAAGTGAAGCTACAGAACATGCCTACATATATTTGAAGCATCAACGCTTCTGTATGTAAATGTCAATGAGAACTAAACATGTAGTTTAACTTTATCCTCTGTGTCTGTGGCGGGACATAATAATACATTGCTGTCACAGCCTGTGATAGTACAAACCGGTAAGGACCAGAGATGCAATTTGTGGCAGCTAATAAACTACAGAACATTTTTTCTGCTTTATCAGGATTTCATTCCCCTCAGCTGGTTACTAGCTTCCAAAAAAATGTCCTAGCATTGGTCTTGAGTGGTTCAAGAAATACAGAGAAGTTACTCAAGAAATCACTGATTTATGGCATGACAAATTGCTTCCTCTTCTCTACATTCGTGAGTCTGTTAAGACATGAAAACATATAGGTGCTCTTAGCTGTTTTCTTGGGGGTACCTTCTTTCTGCTTATATATGAAGTGGTGGGCAAATACTTAGCACTAAATGTAGTTGAATTACATGGATGCTGTGCAGCATGTCTACGTATATATGACTTTTACATCATATATGGAAATTACTGTATTTATATAAGATCAATAAAGCTCTGGCCACTAGTTTTAATCTGAACAGCTTTTTTTGTTTGATAAATTAGTTTGTAATCAGTGGTTTTTTTTAAAACAAGTTATGATACCAGAGCATCAGAACCATAGTAGGACCAAAATTCTTGTGGGCAGTCGTGCTGTTCAGAATAAATTCCAGATAAAACATGCCAGCTTCTTCTTAGTAATGATCCTAGGCCAGAATAGGAACTGGGCCCACTGTGCTTTTATGCCTTTTTTCTAGCCACTGGAAAAGACAGCCTTATTCTAATTTTGTATTTAAAACATAGTCCTGTTAACTCCATATTTCTCCTATTGGCCACCTTGCTTCAAGTAGTGATTTTGACCTTCTGGAATTCCCTATGTTATACTGATTTCTTTTGCATTCTTTCTGGTAGGGAAGGTAATTCTTTCGTACCAATGTCTGGGGGTTGCAGCTTGTGTGATTTAAGGCGTGTGTGCTCGCACTTGATGTGCTTGTTCTTGTTCCTCATGAGCTGGGCTTCATTCACTTTTTGGGTTTGTAGAGGATAGTGATTGGCATATGTGGGCAGTGCCTGCTGATGTTACTGAGAATTGAACACGAATATATGTGGGCAGAATGTGGATCTGCTTTGAAAACTGTTGAAGTGAATTTGTTAATTTATTCATCCTGTATTATACTAGAGCAGTCTTGAGAGGGTTGTCTTGGTCTCTTGGGAGAAATTCCCTCATAAAGATAAATGAATAAATGATGAAAACTCATTGAGTCATTATTGCCAGTTACAGCAAAAAAAGAACTTGGGGTATTTCTTTTATCCTGTTCTCCTTAAAATGCTAAAATGTAGCAAACAAGGAGGAAAAAACCTTTTTCTCTACATTTTATGGTGTTTCTTCTGTCTAGGTTCTGTCACTGCTGCTTTAGGAAGTATCTTGCTTCCACATTTGCATCCAAATTGAGCTAGACCTTTCTGAATCAGGGTATTTTAAAAAATTTTAATTAATTTTTTTCTCCCCGAAGGTTTAACTATGCCCACAGCACCATCAAGAGAATGGATACTATGGCTTTTGACTGAAATTTTTGTAGAAGTAGAGAGAGAGAAAGATGCATTCAGCTGGTTTTGTGGGTTCTGCTGCACAATAAAGCTGCAGAGCCCTGTGTATCAATCTGTCTTCCAAGTGTACTTAAACCTTGTGAGGGTCTTGCTGCAGCTCTTGGTTTTCATCATAATAGTTCCTGTTTCCCCCTTAGAACTGTTTTTCACCACACTTAGGTGAGGATACTTTATTATCCTCACCTGTATAAAGGAGAGTGTACCAGGCATCTTAGGAGACTGCATGACTCCTTATTACTGTAAGTTACTGAAAATCAAATTGTTAAATATTTGTCCTTCAACCTCTGGTAACTCTCCTTATGTCCTCCTTTCCTTCTAGTACTCTGCCACATGGTAATAGAAGGAGGTTTGATTTCTGTCATGTTTTGGCTCACCTGTTCTGAATATGTATAGGAATTCAGTAATTCTACTTTATTCTCCCTTTACGTTTTTAGATGCTATATCCTAGGCTTCAGGTGTTGCAGCTTCTCTTTCATAATGGAGTATTAAAATATCTTGTCACTTTAATATAGTTTTGGCTTGCATCAGGAAGGTTCTTGTCCTGATTTCCCAACTGAGAGTGACGGATAGCTTGCCCTGGTCTCTGACTGCATGAAAAAAAAAAACCATTTTCACTCTGCTTTTGTTGTTTCTTCCTTATTGCCATAAGAATAATTTCTTAAGTTTGTTCTATGATGGCACTTCATTTTTTCAGATAGTAATGACAATGGATACTTTTTCTGCCCACTTGTCTCTTGTGATTCACTTAGTTCTAGTTTTTACCTCATGGTTTTCATATAGTTATTCTGTTTTGTGTATATATTTTTACTTATTACACAATAGGAGAACATTTCTTGTTTTAGAACATGATCTTCATTCAAATCATAATATCAAGAAACCCATACTCTGATTATTTATGCTAGTAATAAGATGGCTAGAATTGGTTATTCTGTTGCAGTGACCTTTAGCACGTGGAATATTTTAGTATGCAAGAAGGATTTCAGAGACCAGTAGTAAATAATGAAATATTACTGGGACTGCAGAAACCTAGGGCAAGCTCGTCACAACCCAGACTGGACAGACCAGGGAGTCGTGTTTAATTAGAAATTCCCATGGGCTAAATTAAGGTGAAATGACACCAAACTATCAGTTAAGGATTTTATTCATGACAGAAGCAAACTGAACTGGGGAGGCGTGGTAGTAGGTGGCAGGGTTTCTCACAACAGGAATTGGCATAAGACTACTTCTGCAAACCGTGTAACCCAGGGTAACCATATACATCAATTCAGGGAATAAGGAGATCCCTCCCATCGAGTCATGAGGTTCAGAGCAGACCCCCTTGCTTTCTAGACTCTTCCTCAGAGAAGGCACCAGAGGTGGCTGGATCCACTCTTAGTCCCAGACTTGGTCAGTGGTTTTATGTCTTAAAGGGATGAGGTGTAGGGATTGTGGAAAAGGAAAGAGAGAAGAAGACAGAGAAAAAAAGGAAGAGAGAAAGATTTCACTGGTCCTGGGTCCAGTGTTGGTCCAGTCAGCCGAGGGGTCCAGTCCCAGTGGGCTTGTGCAGTTGGGGCTTCAGTTTGTGTCCTTTTATCATCCTTGCCCCTCCTTCAGGCGGGCACTCGAACTTATTAGGCTAATGAGCACTTTGTGAGCTTTTGGCCTTGGGGGTCATTTGTGGAGTAACTTCTCCTTCCTTGCAGATGTGGCCATTGTTTGATCTTTGTATCAGAACAGCTTATCAGAACAGGGAGCTGCGCACCCTCCAGCATGCCCTCCGCCTCCTGTTGCTGATGTCTGAGCTGATGGGCTTTTCGCCTTGGTGCCTTGCTGTGTAGGGTTTGTCTTTAAGCAGAACTTGCCCCACCACAGTGTTTGAGACATTAACTTTTTCAGTCTCTCACAAAGTTATGGCAAATCTGACTGCATTGGGTTGGATATGGAAGGATAGCTATTCAAAATCGTAATAAATATTTACATGTTTGATGTTTAAGATGGAAAGAACCATAAAGTCAAGGTAAATGGTACAACTAGAGAGAATTCTTACCTGTTTAGACAATCTGAATGAAAACCAATGTTTTCCCCAATTATTGGTTTTGAAAGTACCAGTGCAGTGTTAACCCCAAGTTAATGGGCAGTTGCTGCATGGGGATTAGATCTTAGGTGCCCTGTGCATCTCTTTCCTGGGCTGCCAAGACTGTCTCTAACTCCAACGTGATGCCTTATGTGATGGGTTAACCCTGGCTGACCCAATACACCTTACAATAGAAAAATACATTGTGGGAATGCCATATACAGTTGTGACAGTAAGCATAATTCATTTAAGAAATCCAGCCCATGGAAGGACGGGTGGGGGAAAGAAAAAGTAGAGCAAGTGGAACACAGTGTTGTCCTATCTAAATAGAAATATTTTTTGAGTGAAAACTAGAAAGGCTTAAATGTTCTTGATTTTTTTTCTACTGAAAAATCAGCCTCTTTTTTTCATAAGAATAGAACAATTTAGAAAAACTCTCTGCAACCAGTTTTGATTAAAAAAGGATTTGACTGGAATTGCTTTATTTTTTGTGTGTGTTTGGGGGTGGAGGGATGTTAGCTGAGGTTGTCTATAATATGGCTTCTTTTCCCAATCACCAAGGAAGAGCAGTGAAGTTCTGGAGTTAGTTTTCTAATGATATTGTAGAACATTCACCATTTTAAAAAAGTTTAAAAACTGGTTGAGATGAACAGTTGTCAGAAATGGTTTCAATTTAGGCAGTTCTTCCCTGGCAATGTCCTGCTTTCTAAGCTGTTAAAGGGCCAATGCTTAATGCTTTCCAACCAATGGAAGAAACTGAAGGTCCTGCAAGTCTCCAAAGCTGTAAACTATTCCCAGTGCACGTAACTTCACAGTAATGTAGTGGGCAGAAATTTATTCCTGATCTCAGCTGGTTATAAGTCTGTGCCTTGGAGCATGAAGATTGAGGTTCTTGCAATTTTTAGTCTAGTTACAGAGGCTATTAATCATTATGTTCAATCCATTCTTGAATATTGCTAAGCTCTTTGCTCAATATGTTCTGAGCTATTGAACCTCACAGGTCAATTACACAGTGTTTATAAAGCTAATACTAGATTTTGACCAGGATTGAAAACATAACCCTCAGTGGTACCAGGTATTGCTTTTTAGTCAACTGTTGTTTCCTATGTTACATAGGTGAGGGGAAAAAATAACAACAAATTGATAAGGTATTCAGACTTCACAGAGAGGGAAGGGTGGCTAAATGCAGATGAGCTTTTGAGATTTCTGGAATCTTATCCTTGGCTCTGTTCACATTTCTCAATGGTAATTTTGGAGTTAATGTTAACTCTTAACAGATTGTTGACCTCCCATGTCGCAGTGGGTTGTTTACTCCAGCTGATGGATGTCTGCTATGCTGCAGTGCTGGGATTTGATTCCCTACATCTGGAGTACAGCGATGCTCAGCATGTTTAGGTAGTGTGAAATTTTATTCCTCACTCTCCAAAAGGCAAGGCATGTGAACATGGTGGGCCCAGATACAGACCTGGGACATGATTCCTCTGGTTTTCTTCCCCCATCCCCAAATTAGTGGTAATTTCACTAGCCTCATTTTGGTGATGTAACTAAAAGAACCCCACCAAACCTAAAAAAACCTCCAAACAAAGCAAAATGTCAAAACACCCAATGAAAACAACTGGACCCCAGTATTTTGTTAGATATTCTGAAAGTGTCAGGAATGCATGGTTACTGTTAGGATAGCTGTCAATTTATAAAAGGGCATCAGCTTCCCAGCCAATTTTGCAGACTTGGGAGAAGACCATCTGGAGGACAAACGGAGCATATCCAGCGATTGCAGAAGAGAATCATCACCGGTATCATACTCAATTAAAGCAAATGCTCAGCTGCCGAATTGCTGCATAAAAAGCTGACACAACAGCACCTTGACTTTTCCTTGGGGAAAATTTTAATAAAACATAACCCTATTCTGGGAATGAAAATTGCCTAGCATTAGTAGCATAGGCCAAAAGTTATATGTTTCTTTCTCTTCTAGGAAGTGTAGTAGCTGGTTTATTTGTATGCTATAAAATGAAAACTTTCTCATGAGCCTGCCAGTAGTGTAACGTCCATTTTGTCATGGTGGGATGAATAGTCTGGGAGGTTTCCTCCCAAAGTTAAAGGTACTTATTTTAGAAGATATTTTTTCCAGCTTGAACAGGCAAATATTACATTCCTTCTTTTGAAATGCTGAATGCTGAGTATCTCTGAATCGATACTTCCACATGTGGGAAGGGACCTTCCCTTTCTCTTGCATTCATTTACCCTGACTGGCCTCTGCAGTGAGGCTGTTTGGGAACTGGCCTGTTTTTGTTCATTACCTAGGAAAGAAGGCAGACTCACAAATGGTTTCATTTGTGGATAAGAAAACATTTTGCAAATTCAAGAATAAGTTGTACATCACATTTTAACTAAACAGGGATTACTTGAGTTGCTTTGTGATTTTCTAAGCAAGACGAATCTATTCATTCAAGCGACTAAGAAATAACGTTTGGGGTTTTTTTTTGTTTTCCTGCTAGACTCCAAATCTCATTTAGAAATCTTTCAAGTATGAGTAGACAAATTGGACTGAGTAGTCCAGTTAATGTCATGGCATTACTCAATACTGTGTCCTTTCAGCTTCTCAATCAGTGAGTTACCAGGAAGCACTTTACTGCAGAGGTGGTCTTTTCAGCAGTAGAAAGAATCCTATGGAACTGTAGGATAATTCAGGTCAAAAGGGACCTGAGGAAGTCTCTTGTCTAACCACCTGCTCAAAGCAGGGTCAGCTATGAAATTAGGCCAGGCTGCTCAGAGATTTATCCAGTCGTATCTTGAAAGCTTCCAAGGATGGAGACTGTACAAACTCTCTGGATAACCTGTTCCACTCCTTGACTGTCAGCAGGGTGAAAAAGTTTCCTCTTACGTCCTGTCTGAATCTCCTCTTTCAACTTATGCTTGTTCCTTTTCCTCACACTATACGCTATCATAAAGAGCTTGTCTGTCTTCTCATATCCTCCTTGTAGATACTGGGGAGCTGCTACTAGCTTCCCCTGAAAATGTCCCTTCCCCAGGCTGAGCAAATCTTGGACCTTTAGCCCCTCTTCACAGGACAAGTGCTCCAGCCCCCCGGCCATCTTGGGTGCCCTCTGTTGAACTCCCAGGTTTGTTGGTGCCTGTCTGGTACCGAAGGGCCCCAAACTGGGTTCAGTAATCCAGGTGTGGTCTAACGAGTGCTGAGCAGAGGGGGCTGATCACTTCCCTGGATGCAGTACCTGTGCTCCTGTTCAGTTTTTGGCCCCCACCAAAAACTGGGGTTGTGGGGGCTCTTGGGCAGCTGCTCTCTGCTGCCTTCCCCAGGGCTGTGTCTGCAGAGCTGCCCCTGGGCAGTCATCCCCAGTGTGTACTATTGCAGGGAAGGGACTTTATTCCCAGATGCTGGACTTTTTGTATGTCCTTGCTGAACTGCATGAAGTTTCCATCAAGCCATTTCTCCATCCTGTTTAGGTGTTTCTGGATGGCAGCCCTGACACCAACATCCCTACTTTGTCAACTGCAAACTTTAGGTAAGAGTGTACTCCATCGTCTCTTCCAGGTTGTTGATAGGGATATTAAACAGGACATGTCCCCAAATGGACTTCTGCAGTACTCCATTTGTTACCAGCCTCCAGGAAGAGTACAACCCATTAACCACTACCCTCTGGCATAATTAGCTACACTTTTTTTTTTTAGCCCAACTCGTCCACCCATCCAGAGTGTAACATCTTAACTTGAATACAGGAATGGTATGGGGGACTGTCAAAAGCCTTGTTAAAGTCAGTGATGTTCATCACTCTCATGTTGTCCAGAAATCCAGTCATTGTATCAAAGAAGGCAATTCGGTTGGTCAGGCAAGATTTACCCCCACTATATCCGTGCAGACTGTTCCCAGTGACCACCACTTTCTTGTGCCTGGAAATGTGCTCCAAGAGGATTTGCTCCACAATTTTCCCAAGGATTAAGTGAGGGTGACTAGTCTGTAGTTCCCTGATTGTCTTTTTGGTCCTTTTCTAAAGACAGGTACAGTATTTGCCTTTCTCTGGTTGTCAGGGACCTTTCGCAATCTCCATTCCTAAGGGATTGTTACGTCGCCCGAAGTCTACTACTTCAGGCAGATTTCAGTATGTAGTTGTCTACTTTGCAAGCCTGAATTCTTACTTCAGGCTGTCTGAAAATACTTGAAAGAGAAAAAAATGTCCTTTCATTGTTTGTTCTAGAACTTAAAATATTTTTAATTTCAGGTGTGTTTTTTTCCCTGATACTCTTCTCCCTATAGAAAATGAAGTTTACAGTTATTATGCATGGTTTCAAATACAGTGAAGGCATTTCACTGAAGTTTGTAATGTGGTTGATGGTCTGCTTATGCATCTAATCACTTCATTACCTGGAAACTTCAGAAATTGTTGTGCAGCACACCTCAGTCTTTTTTCTGTAGACAGAGTTTGTCAGAGGCGCTGTGGTTGCCATGACCTGTTTAGATGAGGATGCCAGGTGCTAATGCAGGATCGCAGTGCCAAGGAAAATTGTGGGGTTTGCTGTTTGACAGCACTCCCTGTTCTCATCCTTGGAGGGGAGGTTGGCTAAGATTCCGGGAAAATTCTGGTGGTAGCTTTATTTTTGGTGGAGAGATGCTGTTACATAAATACCCAATATCAAAGGTGTATATAGGTTTGAAAATAATTGTGTGCGCTGGATTTTTTCATCCCTGTCTGATCTCTCTCTAGCATCACCTGGATCTCAAGCCCCAGTAGCTAGTGTTATGACAGAGCTTATTGCGAAGCATGAATCGGAGCTCTTAAAGTTTTGTTTGTCTGAAAGAGCAATCTAGATAGGATCTACGTCTGGCCAGCTGTTTTCCTGAGTCTGAGCATTACTCATTTGGCTGAACACTTGCTTCACTGACCCTTTTGCTCTTAGCAGACTCTGGGCAGGATCCTGGAATACGTGAGCAAATGCTGTGGAGATCTTAATCTATGTTTTGACTAATATGAGCAGTGGCCTTCAGGTATCCCAGAAAAGGCTCTTTGAGTATTGTACAAAACCTGAACCGTTGGCATTTTAGGTTAAGGAGTATGCAAGACACATGGATTTGTCATTACACAAATCCTTCACATCTCTGTCTTGCTTGGGAAGGGTGCATCTGTCACCATTTGCCCATGGCTGGTCTGATCGGATGATTGATCTGATGATCAGTTGCACTGACGATGCAGGTGAGCCTCATGGTGGTGGTGCGAAGAAGCAGGGCCGCTGGAGGTGTGGGCTGGCTCTGTGCACACCTGCTCACCCCAATCCACACTTGGGTGCTTTGTGCTCAGAACCACCTTTTCGTGCCTCTGGTATGTACCACTAACAGTTGTGTACGTGTGGAATAAAAGAAAAATATGAAATCTAGAATGTCTTGTTTGTTATAAATGGCTAGAAATACACTGTGCTATTCCAGATTTATTAGCTTGTGAAATGGTGTGGTGGGACTTCAACAATAGTGTTTTCACTATTCTGAGAAGCAGACATTTAACCATAAATCATACTTGCACGTGCAGTCTATTAAATATGTAGCCTTATTTTTACGTAGCCCTATTTTGTGGTATGCATGCATACTGTGTGCTGACATCTACCAACTAGTATTGTATTGCAACCAAAGAAATGATGTGATTAATGTGCAATACAGATGTAAACACTGATACCTGTAGTGGTGGGTAGCGTGCTGTAAATGTGTAGTAGGGCCTTATATACAGACATTCAGCTAATAATACATTGGATTAATAACTTGTTTTCCTGTGCTTAGAGAATAAGTAAATTACTATAGAGTATTCAGTGGTACTAATTTGCACTGGGATAAATGATATATTATAGAAGTGCAACTGGAAATTAGGTCATTAACTAGGCTTTTTATTGGACAGTCTTCTTAAAATACTGCCTGCAATGTGGTTGATGCAAAAATGAAAGTTGTTTCATAATAGTATATCCTATAAAAACTATATCAAGAAAGGGCTGTGGAGAAAATGGGAGACATTTTGAAGGAAAGTACCTTTTTTCTATTGTGTAAAAACTTTTAGATAGAATTATTCCTAATCAGTCAAATATTTTGCCTTGCAGCTAGTATTTTATTTGCTAAAATTTATTTAGAAAAAGGCTAATTTCTTTAAAGGTTATATGTCAGTAGAAGCATTTTTTTCTTCAATTCTCAGTTATGTGATAGAAACTTAAAGTGTTTAGAATGTCTTTTGTTTAAGGGTTTGTGGTGTGTCATACTCAGCTTTTTCTTAGCTACCAGGGAATGGTTTAGTGTGTTAATTTTGATGTATGAATGTGGAAAAATTGCAGGCCTTTTATATGAGAAGTTTCTTTGCTGCTTGTATTTTGTGGCCACAGTCACTTTCTGGGTTGTTTTCATGCAATTCCTGGGGTTAAAACCTTTATGGCATCCAAAGCAAAGCCCTTGTGCTTGCTGAATCCACTTAAATCAAATTCTCAAAAGCTACAGAGTGTAGTAGAACAAATCGTTCATTGAAGAATGACCCTTAAATATATACGTGAAGGAAAGAAGTTTAATGTTTCTGTTTTTTCCCCTCTCTTTCCCAGAAAAATCGTGGAAAACCAGATGTCCACAATTTCTAACCTAAAGGTGAAATTTCCTCTACAAGGTAGTTTTCTGTGCCAGCAGACAGTTTTTTCTACCAGCCTGCCTGCCTTAAACACAGGCTGGCTTTTGTCTAATGGCTGTTAATGTCACCTGTATGTGAGAGGCTGTTTTGAAGTCTCACGAAGAACGTAGTTTATTTGGGACTGCAGTGAGATCAGTAGAGCAGAGGCAGATTTTTTCTGTTTTGGTGGAGGGAGGTGGGAATGTCACTGAAACATGCCATTGAAACAAGGAAATTGGTGTTGGGTTTGTTTTAGGATAAAACATTTTTATCCCTGCTTTATTTTAAACCCCAAAGACTTAGCTTCAGAGGTCGCCAGAACCTGATCTCATCTGTTGATCTCTGTTCTCCTTGCTGAAAGTGCTGGCTTCCTTTTTTTTTTTTTTTTAAATTTTTGGCATTTTTACCTTCTCTCTTGTGTCCCTTGAGCATTCCCTCAGTAGACATCTGCTAAAATTGCTTCAAGCCTTTTTAAACTATCCCACTTTTTTTGCGAGTTTTACTGCCATCCCTCTCCCTGTGTGTTTGACTCTGCAATGACAGAGTAATGCAGACCACTTGTCACATGCTAGTCCATTTAAGTAAATAAATGTTCCCAGTTTGATATGGTTTTCCTATGGCATGCGGTATCGAATGGTGGGCCTCGATAATGTGTTTCTGAGCAGGAGACTAGATTAGCTACTCGAATCAGTGATTTGGAAGGTGAGTGAGTGCCAGGTCTTTGTAAAATTGATATCTGCTCTGCACACAGGAACAGCTTAATCCACTGGGATGCCAGCCATTTGAGTGGGTAAAATGTAAGCAGAGGGTTTCGACTGCGCCAGCTGTGTGATGGGGAAGCAGCTGGAGTGCTGCCGGAGAGCAGTTGGCAGCACTGAGCAGTGACAGAGGGGCTTCGGAGTCAGATAGGAATATAAACACTTGTCTAGCTGAAATGCTTAGAGGAAGTATTTTTATACCTCCGTTATTAACTGATTATGAAAAATGGAGCTAATGTTTTAACCGTAAGTTCTGATACGACAAACGGACTCATGAAGAACGTAGTTTATTTGGGACTGCAGTGAGATCAGTAGAGCGGAGGCAGATTTTTTCTGTATGTTTGGTGGAGGGAGGTGGGAATGTCACTGAAACATGCCATCGAGAAGTATTTTGTGTATGTTCTTACACAACTAAACTAAACTTAGGCATTATGCAGATAGGTAGGGTGGTGGAAAAGCATTCTAAAGTCAAGTGAGCAAAAAAAAAATAGTAAATTTTACTTTTTTATAATGTTATGATAACCTTTAAAGCAGTATGATTTAAAATAGTTTTAACTGGAAAAAAATTTCTGAAGTTTAACTGGGCAGGGGGGAAGAAATACCCTTCTGCTGAAGTTTCAAGTCAAACTGCTAACCTCTTGAATGCTGAATCAGCTTTTGACAGTAATATTTATTTCTGCAGAAATAAAATTTTCAACAAATCTTTTCTTAATTCAATAAGTAGTTTCTTCAGAGACTGGAAGTTAGTTGGGAGCTGAAAATCAGGATACTTTGTTCCCATCTTCAGTGTATCTGTAAAAATGAGCCTGAAGCGATGACACGTATCAGTTCTCCAATCGCAAAAAGAATAGCAATGAGAAACCTTCCTGATTTATAGTAACTGCAGACAATAATGTACTTGTTACATTATTGTTATTTTTGTGTTTTTTCTTGTCTACTGTTTAAAATGGTTTTATTTACTGAAAAATTTTATATCATAGTATTAGTGTTTTTTAGTTCCAGTTTCCTTTTAAACGCTGCTTAAGACAAATTATATGGAAATAATTTTTATTTTCTGTTTACTAGACCTAAGGTACATGTTTCTTAATACTAAAGTTGATACTGAAGTAAATTGAGAATTTGAATACATATGTAATTTCTGAAGCTCATCTTCATGTATTTCTTGCTTGGAAGAAATTGCAAATTTAATATAACAATTATAGTTGAAAACAGATCTTTTAATGATTACCAGCTGATAATATGTAACCCTTTAAGGAAAGTAATTCTGTGCAAACTTATAACAAGTTCTAAAATAAGTTTATCAACTTGATTAAAATGGATGATTAAAGTTTATTTTCAATGGAAATAATAGGTAGGACAAACTTCTTTATCTTTTATTTTTGAAGGCAAACCCCTGTCATTAGCAGCCCATAAAAGATCCAGACGTAGAGAACATGGGGTTAAATCTTAAATCTAACAATGTGCTGTAAATAAAGGTGTAGTTGAGGACCTACAGCTCCTCTAAGGAGCCAGCAGCTGATGTGTCTGAGAACAGATCACTGGATTTTCATTTGGGGGGCAATTTTCTTTTTATAGCACACAGTAAAGAAAACATTTTTAGTTATATTCATTCAATGCTGCCATTTCTCAACAAAATTATGTACTTACTGCAAAATGTTTTCCCATGATGACCTTTTTTGCTTCTTATGTAACGATGTCTGATCTATGTTTCTGTTTGTGTGAAAAAAAAAAAAAAAAAGAAAAGAAACTTTACATGAATCAAAGCAATTAAAAAAACCTCCAAAACAACCCCTGAAACGCCCTAAGAACCAAGTCTGCTGTGCAGGTTATATAAAATGTATTGATAAGTAAAGTCATGACTTTTACAGTTGTGAGGGAGGTGAAACAAAGCCTGGAGTCATGTGCAATGACTTTCCTATTTGTCTTCTGAAACCTCATTACACTTTGCAAATGTATTGCCTGTGTTAATGCTGATCCACTAATGGTAATTCTTGGGAGCTAAATGCAATATATTTCTGCTGTTTTCTGACTGACATCAGTAACCATGAAGATATTACTTACATCCGTATTTGTCAATGCATTGTTTAGGGCTTTTGTTTGCAGTTGCTACTCATCAAGGCTAAGCTAAATTTAAGGCGACTTAAATCCAAGCAATGTTGATGTTCTAGTGAAAATTTTGGGAGAAAAGGCAGTGTTAGCTCCTCTGAGAGCAGACAGAGAAAAGCTTTTTTAAAATAATATTTTTAACATGAAATATCATAGATGCTAGGAATTAAGCTTGAGTGATTTAAATTTGAATTATTGTTCGGTGTAGCTTTGTAATGTTTAAGAATAGTAGGCCATACTTTAGCACTGCCAACCCTAAAACTGCTTCAGAAGTGTTTAGGTAACACAGTGTCAGTGCAAAATGTGCTCAAATATCTTTGAGCGATCCGTGGTTGGGTCAGCGAGCCCAGGTGACATGGAGCGTGAGGTCATGTGGAAACGGAGTAATGTGCGCCTCTGAGTTGGCTGGGTGCGTGGTGGTTTGCAAACGTAAGTATGTATGTGTTTGTAGGTATGTACAGTTATGCATGCACGTGGGTAGTGATCCAATAAAGCTCACAGACTGATTTAAATTTGAGAAGCTGCCTTTTATATTTTTGTTCAAAATCATAAGTATGAAAACAAATACAAATGAAAAAAATCCACTTTATATAAAATGTATTTTTAAAATGCCTACAAGGAGTCAAGAGATGATGGAGATGAAGCAGTGCTGACCCTGCACTACCTACAACACAATGACCCAGCATTTCCATAATGTGATTACTTTTCACATTAAGCTGAGTGAATTACAGCATATTTTCTCCAAAGGGTGTGCTGTAGTTGTGAGTGAATTCTAGGGCTTTTAAAGAATTGCAAGTGTTTGGTAATCATGGCTGCTTTGCAATCAGTTGCAGTTCAGCACTTATTAAGAAACATAATTTCTTTTTTAAAGGGAATGTTGTGGTAGAGGCATATCTTAATAGATTACAGTGAGTGAATGAAATGATGTTTTTGGAAGGAAGAGGTGAATGAAGGGAGTAAAGATCTTTTATGGTATTGTGCATAATGCCTTAAATCTAATTTTAGTTCATGTCTTTAATACTAATTGCTGATGCTAATTTTAAGCTAAGGTAATAGTTTAATAGCAAACTTTAAAACCCTAAGGTTGCTCTATTGAGTGGAAGACATTAAAGCGACATCAAAGAAAATGCTGTCATTGGAGTTTGCCAACCTGATAGCACATTAAAATTTGTATAAAAGGCCAGGACTAAATTAATACATCAGATTTCGCAGTACTTCTAACCTCAGAACCAAGCTGCATTCAAATATCGTTTCTTCTGGCAGAGAAAGTGCTGTGATGCTTTTGGCAAGTTATTAAACATCTGAGCCTTAATTTTCCATCTGAGGGAGAAGAAAATTATTATCTTTCTCAGTGGATATTGAAGATACATTTCTTAATACATCTTGAAGATATTCAGATATTGCGGTACTAGGGAGGGAGGATGGCCTTGGAAATACAAAGATGAAGTCAGACAAAAGTTATGCAGTATTGCTTCCCTTTGCCCCTGTAACACAAAGAAGTTTTATTCTGTCTAATGTGGTTTTTGGATTGGTATGGATTTTTTAGCCTTTTGGTCAAAAACAATGAAATGAACCTCTGCTTAGACTGAAGTTTGGCACCTTCTTGTGAAAGAGCACTTTATTTCTGATGTTTTAGGTGTAAGGGCCTTCATGTGACAGTCTAAGGAAAATCTCTGTTTCTTCTAGGAAATAGCTAACATAATCATGCTATTAAGATATTTTAACATGGTAAAACCATATTTTGCAGTGTAAATTAACAGGTAACTGTGTAACATCCTACCATTTCCCTATCTTCTATGATAAAAGAAATGAGGAATCTGTTTTTATTGTTTACTTTAAGAACAAGGAGTGTAGTCATAATATTTTCATATCAATATGTTGGACTGATGCCAAGCTTATGTTAACATATTTGTTTGGATTTACATGCATTAAACCATGCCAGTTGTATGTAACGTGTGATTCAAGGAATGCTTGTGCACTTTGGATTTAAATTTTCATGTGTGTGGGTTTTTTGTTTGGTTTTGGGTTTTGTTTGGGTTTGGTTTTCTTTTTTTTTTTTTTTTTTTTTTTTTTTTACAGTGTGTATGTGTATTAATGGTTCTGTTAAGTGTATCTTTTTTATTCGTGCTTTGGCCTTTGCTAAAGGAAGACCCAGGTTTGTGGGTTTTTAACTTTATGTTTGCATAATAAAGTTTTTTTTTTAATTTTGTGGCTTTCTTGCACGTATTTTTAAAAACCTGCTGTTAGGTTTTTTGTTCTAGTACTAATATACAGGTTTCACAATGCATCATATGGAAATGGGTTCATGCCTTTAACTGGTATTCATTTTTATTACTTGGGATTTTGGTTAAAGAACAGCTGTTTGATAAGGGCAGGCTTAATGTTGTTTATATACCTGGGTTTGAAATGAAAAGCAGCAATTAAAAAATGTAAATGAATATTTCTGGAAAGTGACCCCAGGGATGCCCTTGATGTATGTTGTTTGCTACAGTTGATGCGATGGAGGCATATTACGCAGTTTAATATTCAATGATATTTTGTCCCTTGCCTTCTCAAAAGTTGAGCTTTAGGGGAATACAGTTGGCAGAGTAAGAGTAGAGACTGAAGTGTTAATTTATCACAAACAAATCCCAAACCCCTTGAAATTTGAGATCACATCAAACAATGCACCAACTTTGAAACCTGTATTGTCTTTTCCAGAGTTGCACAAAGACAGGTACATGCTCTCACCTAGTAACCTTTTGTACTCTGTGTCTTGTGAAAGAGCCTCTGGTAACTTCTTCATTTGCTTTGAAATGGCTTGGGAAATGGCAGTGGTCAGGCCTTGCAATCCTTGGAATTAGGTGGCTGCAAAAGGCTGTTTCATTTGTTTTATGATAGACACCTGCTATTAGCAGGAAAGAGTAAGGATAAGATAATGATGATCTAACTATTCAGGTATGGGACAAGAATTTATTTGAGATCTCTGTAAATACTACTGGCAGCCTTTGCTGGTAATCATTGTATTAAACAGTCCTCAGTGAGCCACCATTTTAAGTGGCACTTTTCAAAGATTGGTTTGAATTGTTTGCCAATTGCCAGCTGTTTTTTTAAAATACACAGTCAGTAAGTAGGCCTATCAAAAAATAATTGTGTAAGTCATTTTAGTTTCAGTGCTTGTTTGAAGCAGAAATACACCAGCCTAGAAAAGAGTGTGGACTTTGAGGGAGGAGATGGAGAGCATCCTTTATTCTGCATAAAAATCTAAATTATCCTGCTTGGTCTTGCTCCACTTTCATGAAGCAGTACAAGCGCAGCCCAGAGTCACCGTGATTCCATGGCGAAGCAGGAAGAGGTAGTCTTCTCCTCTCTTGACAGCACGTGCGATCTGCGGAGTCGGGCTCTTTGCTGCGTCTCTCTGGATGCCAGTTTTCAGGAAAGTTCAGCAGGTATAAGAATGATCAGTAATTTTAGGAATTACACATCCTTACCACTTCAATGAATTACCTCACTTAAAGTTCAGCAAAGGGCAGTCTTCTTTCCAAAAAGGATTTTTCTTCTGCTGTCATCATTTTATCCAAGTTCTCCCAAACTTGGTATCCTGAGAAAACTCTTAATGAATGCATATTGAAGGTTTGTTAAAGCATAGCTAAAACTTTCAAGGATCTCATATTGTAGAAGTATACTGCAACTCCTTATATGATGTGCTAACTTGCCTGTGCATATGCTGAAGCATAGGGAGGGACTTCCATCTCAAAAGGGACAAAGTCAGACTGCTGCTGTGACATATGCCCTCAGGTTTCAGGTGATGATCTGAGGCACCTGGAGAAGGTGAGAGCAAGGATGCTATTTTTCCCTTAAGTATACTCAGTGCTTCTAATCTATGCAGAAAAAAGGAGCCTAACAAGGAGTTTGGAGGGTTCAAGAAGGTGTTAGAAAAAGACATGGGTATGTATGGGCATGTATGGAGGGTAAGGGCATAAGAGTGGGTATGGAGGGCTAGGAGCAAAGACGGTTATCAGGAGCAGTTTTAGGGAGAATGGGCAAGAGTTTAGGAGTGTGGGGGAAGATATTTCTAATATTTGGAACGCAAGGTCCTTTAGGGAATTCAAATCTTTCTGTGGAGTCCTCAGCCTCCCTGTTCTTTTTCAGCAAACAGGTATAAGCTCACTGATACACATGCTCTATGCACAGCTGATCCATTTTGGGATGGAAGCTATTACTGTTGTGACTGTTTAAACTTAATTACAGAAGTCTGTGATCTAGTGTTCCCGTTAACAATATAGCTACAGGTGAATCTATATGAGAGAGAACTGTATTGTCAGGTATTTTATAGGAAGGAGTGATATTATATACAATGAATTAGAACCAAAATGTCCTGTTAAAATTTAGCTTTAGCTCTGAAGACTGTTTCTTGGACTTAGTTTACTCATTTTTTTAGTGTTGCCAGTCCTGACAACTTAATTGCCAGTCTCATAAACTTTGTTCTTGTTATGAAATGTTTAGAATTTGGCATTTATGTGACAATCTTCTTAGCATTTCAAAAGAAACTGAGAGATGAAATCAATGTGTATACTGAAGACCTACTTAAAATTGCATTGGGGATGTTGAGCGTGTCTTGTAAACTACTATAAAACTTTTTTTTCTTTTTTCTTTTGACCAAGTAGGGCAACAACACCCAAGGGGGCTCAACACATGAATTCTTCTTGTGCTGCTGGTACTGGCCTTCAGAGAAATTGAGAAAGGTGGTGTCCCCCTTCCCAGAGCTGTGAAAACTGTGATAAAACCAATTAGCCATCTGTGCATGTATTGTAATTGGTAGTTTGTGCTGTCATGGGCAGTTAAAGAACAACCAGCCTTTTGTGTGTTTATCTCTCAATATGCTGGTTGCACTGAGGTTAATGAGACTCCCCAGGAATATAAAAACCTCAGATATAAGTGTAGAGTATGAGGTGTGTATTTTTATTGTAACATTTCAAATAGAAACTGTTTATTTGGTAAGTGCCAAATCTGTGGTTGGCATATGAAATTCAAAAGCAGCCATAAGACATTTTAAAGTGATCTTATGCTTGTTTTTTTTGTGGCAGTGTGTCTTCAGTGGAATCTTAGATGGAATTCTTCTTGTCTGAATTTTTATTGCCTTAGTAATCGTATCTGTTAGTACTCAGTCTTTTTACATTTTAAATTATTTCCACAACCTTTTCTGAGGACAGACAGATGTCCTATTAGACATATGAGCCCTCAATATTATAAGCTCTAAAAGCATTGCAGGATTTTTGTCAGTCGTTTTTGTCAAAATTGTGTCAGGCAGCAGCAATAAAGTTATGCTGGAGTACATTCTCTCAAAGACATCCAGTACTGTTGGGAATCATACCTCAAAAGAATTGTTCTGCAGCATTTACATTTCTGAGGCCTTCAAACCTTTCCTCAACAAAACTTTGAGTAGCATTTGTCCTTGAAATGCTTTAGGGGAAACGTAATCTATATGTTTTGATGCTTCTTCTGTTCTAGATCTCTTTTTCAACTTACCATTCTTAATTAAATGTGGTATTGTTTTTTATGGTAAAACTTTTGCTTTGCTCCTGATCCCATAGAAGGCTTTGTAAGCAAAAGGTTTTACCCAATAAAATGGGGATCTACACATAGAATCATAGAATATCTCAAATTGGAAGGGACCCATAAGGATCATTGAGTCCAACTCCCTGCTCCTTGCAGGACTCCCTAAAATTAAACCATATGACTACAAGCGTTGTCCAGATGCTCCTTGAACTTTGATGGGTTTGGTGCCATGACCACTTCCCTGGGGAGCCTGTTCCAGTGACTGACTACCCTCTCAGTGAAGAACCTTTTCCTAATGTTCAATCTGAACTTCCCCTGACGCAGCTTCATTCCATTTCCTCGTGTCCTATCACTGGTCATGTACTTGTACGTCTACTTGTAGGCTGGGTTGTCTTTAGTTTGGGTGACACATCAAAAGCTGAGTGAAGATTGTCTAATGTTATGTGGGAGGCGTATTGTTACTCATTGGCATTATGCAAGGCAAGCACAACCTGGCTGAAGATGGAATGCTTTGTTTGAATATCAGACACTAGGTAGCATGAGAGAAACAATTATGTAAAATTACATTGTTCAGATGCAAACTAAAACTATGTTTTACAGAAAGAAAATATATGTTATGGCTGAGAGCACATAACTAAAATGACAAGTACATAGAATCATAGAATCATTTAGGTTGGAAAAGACCTTCAAGATCATCGAGTCCAACCATCAACCATGCCCACTAAACCATGTCCTGAAGTACCCTGTCCACTCACTTTTTTAATATCTCCAGGGATGGTGACTCAACCACTTCCCTGGCAGCCCATTCCAATGTTTGACAACCCTCTCAGTAAAAATTTTTTTCCTAATATCTAACCTAAATCTCCCTTGCCTCAACTTGAGGCCATTTCCTCTTGTCCTATCTCCAGCCACCTGACAAAAGAGGCCAACACCCACCTCACTACAAACCCCCTTTCAGGTAGGTCTTGCTTGCTACAAGTTTCCTTCTTGGCTTTTTCTTTTTAATAGTTAGTATCGCTACAGTTTTCTTACTCAGTTCTCCTCTTGCCTCTCAACTGTTCTGCTTTCGAATCTCCCCACTGAAACAGAAGGCAAGGAAGAGTGGGGTTCCCTCCCTCTCTTAATTGAATAGGTGGCCAGCTTGGCCATGGATGCTCATCTCACTTCTTTGTCTATAAAGAGTCTAGTAGAGCAGAGTCCTATTTTAATGACTAGGCTGCTAGGGTATTACTAATATTATTTTTAAGTTTTAATTAAGAAGACATCTTACTAATTGGAAGAACAACAGAACAATCAAGTATCAGTGATTCTACTTCATAAGGGAAGTTTCTTAACATCCAGATTGTGAAGAAATGTGTTCACTGCTGCATAATTTTGTCCATGAACCACAGAGCTCACGCTGCCTCTTTTTTGGAGAGTTTATTGTTCCTTTCTAGAAAAGAATCTAAGATTCCTCTTAAGAAAATATCTGAAACAATAGATTATTATAATTTTAACTATGCATAGATAGTCATGGGACCTCTTAGATTATGAGGATGACTGATTTAAGGGGTTTTAGCTTTGTTTTGTGGTACAGTAAGAATTCTTTCCATAGTAATCTTCTGCTAAAACAGTCAGAAATGAAATATAGTACCAGGTTTGTTTTTTTTCCCACAGAAGATTTTGCAAGTGGGTTTAGTCCTGTGAGAGTTCTGAAGAAGGAAGTAAGTGTCTGAGCACCAAGGCAACCATGCCTCAGGAGATGCATGGCTGCATCATTCTTTTCCTGCAAAATAGCTTGATATGTGCAGACTTATGGATACGTTCTGGAATGGCCAAAACAAAAACAGTGAAGTGTACAAGTGGGGTTTTATTCTTGGTGTTTGGAAGCAACACTGCAAAGAGTTCTCATGCAAAACTGTAAATATTCAGTATTTTGTAGACTTTCTGGTGTGAAACACTGCACTGTAAATCCTGTAGCAGTGATTTAAGTGGAAGAAGATAACCATTCTCAACCTTCAATCTGTCAGTTCTATGGAATCTTTCACCTGTTTTGTCATAGGCCTTAGTTTCTTCTCTTTCCTCATGTGGTAGGGAGTCTTTGACTTGATAAAAGGGACAGATACAAGCTAGATAGATCAATCAATGTATTTTTTTCTATGTCATTTATCCAAGAGAAGTTTCATTTGCATTTGAATTTGTTAGACTGAAACAGCATGTTTCCTTTAAAATTTCTTATCAAAATTCAAGTAATTACTGAGTATCTGAAACAAGGTAATAGAAATTCTTTCCCCCCTCTGAAATTAGTATTTTGTTCCTTTTTTAATTATTAAAACCTTTGAGGCTTCTTGAATTTTCTTGATAGGCCACATATTTGCTCATGAGCTACATAGAACAAATCTGTTGATGTAGAAATCCGTTCCAGCCCTATATAGCCACTGTGTGTTCCATCACATGAAAATCCATGTTGTTCTACTTCACAAGAAGGTGGTAGGGCAGAATATCTCCAGGGAGTCTATTTAAGAACATACTCTAATGAGGTCTAGCTCCAGAGATGCTGAAAGAGGTGGTCTGAGGAAGAAAAATTGTTTAGGTGGAACTTTCTGTGAGAATAGGTGCTCTGTGAACATGTAAGCTGTAGTAGCTGTGCTACCACTAACTCTGTTTTGTAGAGGTAGTTTTTATAGTACGAGGAAGAGGGTTTTTTCTCTTCTCCTTTCTGAAGTTTAATGTCTTCAGCAACTCACTCCTCCTGAGATGCCTTCTATTTCTCGCCTAAGATGTCCTGGGAAAATAGATAAGCTGCTCAACATGCATTAAAGCTTTATCAACTTCTGGACTGATGTGCCCTTCAGTGAGAATGCCCAGGTGAATGCAACTCTCTTGTCTGAATTACTGAGATAAAACGGGACAAGAAAAGCAGTCTGCAAGAGGGTAGTGACCCAAATGGTAAAGGACTTTATAGGTCAAAACCAACACTGTATTTCACTGAAAAGCACATAAATATTAGTGCAATACCTGTAGTTCTGGTGCTTGTTTCCTGTGAGTACTTGACTCAGCATTGCATCAGATTAAGCTTTGACATGTCTTTTTGATGTACGTCATGCTGTGCCAATTTAATTAGTAAAGAACAAAGGTATGGGTGACTGCAGTGAAACTCTTGTCCATTGGGTAGTGTAGCCTTCTAGACAAATATATCTGGAAAGAGGGGAGATGATTCTCACAGCTGCTTCTCATATTTGATCATGAGAACCAACAGTACTCCTAAATCAGGTATTACTTGAGTGTTTCTATTTAATTTTTTTGTCAGCAACTTCTTCAATCTCATAGCTCACAACCATCTAACCTAGTGTTTTGCTATCATCAGATTTTCCAGTCATTGTGATTTGCATGATGCTTCTACCTACATCACATCTGTCGTGTATACCATACAGAACAGGTACAATATCCATTTTTGACACTTAGAGGGGAATGGTAACTAACCTTCCAGGTAGAAGGCAAAGACATGGAAGAGGGATGAAAAATTGGCACACTGAAAACAGCTATTGTTTAGTTGAACTGCCAAAAGTTGCCCAAGGATTTTGCAGTATATACTATTTGGAGGATAAAACAATAATGGCATTTCATGCTGATGTGTACAGACTGATGTATATGAAGAACTTTACTGCATCTATGCATGTGTAGTGGTGAGTCTAAAGAAATTACATTATTCTGGATAAGAATTATAGGGTCATTGGATAATAGCTTGAAGATAGTGACTCAGTGTTCAGCAGTAGTCTAAAAAATAAGTAAACATTCAGAAAACAATAGGAAAAGAAAGGAGAACAAAACCAAAGCTGTCATCATGTTATTGCAGAAATCCTGTTAGTGTAAATATCATATCAAATATTAGCCATCATAAAACAAAAATGGCACAGAAGATGACACAGAGGGAAAAGATAAGAATCATCAGTTAGGAGTGCTATATAGCTTCCATTGAGTTGAAGGTAATAGACTAATACCTGTTAGAGTGTGAAATGGAGGATTGAGGGAGGATGAGACAGTAACCTGTAAGATCACAAGCTGAATTTATGCTGGTGAAGAGGGAATAATTGTGCAATGTTTTTTTAGCTGCTTTGTAGTTCCTATGTAGTGACAAATAATCAGAGATTTTTTGTTTTGGATTTCAAGAGAAGGAATGTTTTCTAGCTGCATGGTGTTGTATAACTCTCTACCACCTGGAGGCCAAAGGTATAAAAGACTTCAAAAGTGAAGTTCCTTCACAAAGTTGTGAAGGATAGGTCTGGATTTAATCTTTGAATTACAAAGTAAACTGCTGGTGGTTAGAAGGATATACAGAAGGATCACATTTGTCTGTCCAAATCCTCTAACAAATTTGGTTGCTTTCAGAAACAGGCTAGATTAACTTTTATTCTGATTCTGTGTGATTATCACTATATATGTTCCTCTGACAGCTTTCAATTATGTTAATATTAAAAAAGACTTTTTTTAAAATCAAGGCTTTATACCTGCTCTACAGTGATGACCTGTTCAGATAACTGAAAGACTGTAGCATCTCTAGAGGGAAGGCTGAGAACTGAACCTCCATTTAGAAGAACCAAAAGAAAGGAGGTTGATTTGTACACCTGTGGTGGGTTGACCCTGGCTGGACGCCAGGTGCCCACCAAAGCCGTTCTATCACTCCCCCTTCCTCAACTGGACAGGGGAGAGAAAATATAACAAAGAGCTTGTTGGTCAAGATAAGGACAGGAGAGATCACTCGCCAATTACCATCACAGGCAAAACAGACTCAGCTTGGGGAAAATTAACTCAATTTATTACAAATCAACCAGAGTAGGGTAATGAGAAATAAAACCAAATCTCAGAACACCTTCCCTCCACCCCTCCTTTCTTCACGGGCACAACTTCACTCCCGGATTCTCTACCAGCACCCCCCAGCGGCACAGGGGGATGGGGAATGAGGTTTACAGTCAGTTCACACGTTATTTCTGCCACTTCGTCCTCCTCAGGGGGAGAACTCATCACACTCTTGCCCTGCTCCAGCGTGGGGTCCCTCCCATGGGAGACAGTCCTCCATGAACTTCTCCACTGTGGGTCCTTCCCACGGGCTGCAGTTCTTCACGAACTGCTCCAGCATGGGTCCATTCCACGGCGTGCAGTCCTTCAGGAGCACACTGCTCCAGCATGGGTCCCCCACGGGGTCACAAGTCCTGCCAGAAAACCTGCTCCATGGGCCTCTCTCTCCACAGATCTGCAGGTCCTGCCAGGATCCTGCTCCAGCGCGGGGTTCCCACGGGGTCACAGCCTCCTTTGGGCACGCACCTGCTCCGGCGTGGGGTCCTCCCCAGGCTGCAGGTGGAGATCTGCTCCACCGTGGACCTCCCTGGGCTGCAGGGGGACAGCCTGCCTCACCATGGTCTTCCCCACGGGCCGCAGGGGAATCTCTGCTCCGGCGCCTGCAGCATCTCCTCCCCCTCCTTCTTCACTGACCTTGGTGTCTGCGGGGTTGTTTCTCTTACATGTTCTCACTCCTCTCTCCGGCTGCTGTTTTCCGTCCGTCCCAACTTTTTTTCCTTCTTAAAAGTGTTATCCCAGAGGCGCTACCACTATCGCTGATGGTCTTGGCCGTGGCTGGCGGTGGGTCTGTCTTAGAGCCAGCTGGTATTGGCTCTGTCGGACACAGGGGAAGCTTCCAGCAGCTTCTTACAGAAGCCACCCCTGTAATCCCCCCTGCTGCCAAAACCTTGCCACACAAAGCCAATACAACACCTCACTATAGTACTTTATATATGAACATGTAATCTATATTAGTTCAGCATAGCTCTTTCCCTGACATAAACACATTAGTTGTCTGTTACTGTCCCCATAATAATAAGATGACAGCCGTAGAGACTGGTTAATATCATATATGTTGAATCCATTAAGGTGTCTGAGATGGTAGTGAGTCAGTTATTTGTTCCTCCACATGATGAGTTTGTGGGTTCATTTTCTGTAGGTTGGTGTAATAAGCATGCTTTTATAGCGTCTTGTATTTCTCAGTAACTTCCTGTGACAAAGGGGACTTGCCAGTAGTACTTCACACAGAACGTGCCGTGGCTCCTGGGCTGGTGGTTCTTCTGTCACTTGTCACAACTCAAATATGAAAATTGTGAAGAGTAAAAATATAAAAAGGTTGTTGACCAGTTAAAAGGGTATAAGCTTGTGAGGAGCCTGGAATAATTGCTGAAATTATCTCACGCCACAAACGACCATATATAGGATTAAATGTCATTGTTGTGAGGTTCTCTAATTAACAGTTGCAGTTCTCTCTGAAAACAGAACCAATCAGAGGGTTCCTTGTAGCAACTGCCTGGAGAAGATGTCTTGTGAGATTTCCTCTGCCCCTTCGGGTTTGGTATTTGGATACCAAATTTCAGAACGGCCAGAATGTAGCGAAATTGTTCTGCCAGGATTCCACTGGAGATATATGCAGGTAAACCTCATGTAAATGCACAGTCATGTAAACCTCTTGAGTTCACTAATTTGCGGTACTTCGACATCCAACATGAGAAAATGAAGACAAGAGTAATTGTGACATTCCCTCGGTTCCATCTTACTGTGAATGCCAGTGAAAGAAGATCTCTGACTTTTCACTTGGTTACTAGGTTGGTACTTTACTACCTTTTTTAAAGCACAGTCCTCGCTTTTCTGCAGATAGTCCATCAACCTCCTTCAATGGCAAAAGTGTCATCCTTACTTAATGGAGCAGTTATATTCACCTCATCACTCATCATTGTCTTTCAATGAGGAAATACAGGATAAATTAAATTTTGAAGTAGTTTAAATTTTGGGCTTCAAGTCAATCCAAGAGCACCTTCTCAAACTGTCTGACATCCTGTAAAGTAGTTTCTATGTGTACTGTAGAGGTCACAGAGGAAGCTCTCAAGACTTCTGATTAATTTTCTGGAAATAATCTATATGATGCCTAAGGTAGTTGGCCATATCATCTCACTTTTGGGGTGCCTTCAGAGTTTCATCATTTCATAGTCTAGATTGGCTTAAAGCTATGAAGTGGTAGGATGCTTATTTCCATATAGCTTCTACCCTTTCCGCAGAGGATACCAGGGTCTTGGCCTGTGGAACTTGAATTCATAGATCACATGATCTTTTGCTATGAACCTCAGTGGATTTTTCACCATAAATTTTGATTATCCTTGTTAATAAAGCGTGTAAGGGAGGGATAGAGGCAGCTGAAGACTGCTGGTGAGCTGAAGTCTTTCCCTTGTATGTTGGTAGTTCAGTTCCAGTGCAAGAGTTGTCAGCAGTTATTCCCATCTCATGAAGGTGCTTTTTTTACTGTTCTTGTAACATGAATTCACGATTTGAATTGTGTGACAAGCTCAGCAGGTAGCAAAAGCCTTAAGGAGCGAAACTGTGGCTCAAAGCAGCAATGCTTAGTGAAGAAGAGTACAATAGATAGAGATTTTTCAAAGTGGATGCTGTAAACATGCAACTTATTCTAGCTGCTTACCTACATCATAGGAACGTGGAGGTTGATTTGGCTTATTTTTTTTTTAACCACAATAGCCTATATTTTGTGCACAAATATTTTTTTACTTAGAAAACCTGAGATTTTTTTTCCATTGCAATGTAGAAAGACATCAGGTGAAATAAAAAAACCCAAACAACAACCAACAAGGCCTTTCATGTGAGTATCTCAAAGAGAAAATGAAGGGAAGCTAAAATCCAGTGCTTTCAAATGCGATGAGAATTTCAGTGCATGACATATTTAAACTTGAGAAAGACATGAAGGTGAACTCATCCTTTTGTGTTAAGTTTTAATACATTTATAGAAAGCTTTCTTCTCCTAGCTATAATGCTATGGATGACT
The DNA here is from genome assembly GCF_929443795.1 of Astur gentilis. Taxonomy (NCBI): domain Eukaryota; kingdom Metazoa; phylum Chordata; class Aves; order Accipitriformes; family Accipitridae; genus Astur; species Astur gentilis. The sequence continues at coordinate 22,767,673 of NC_064883.1, read as the reverse complement.
TTGAAATGGGATATCATTGAGCTTTGTCCCTGTAAGAGATCAGCTGTAGCAATATGTGTAACTTGAAAATGAAACATTTTCAGGGATTCTTCCCTGGGGCTTATACTGGTAGATATTAAAAAGCTATTGTTAATTCTTTATAACTCTCCCTAAAGAAAAACTTCATAAACTGTGTCTCTAGTTTCATCATTAAAATTATTTCATAGAAATATTTCTACCCTTTCCTGATTAGCTAGGTTTTATTTTTTTTGTATTGCAAATATGACAGTTGTCAGCTATGTGTTTTTAGGAATTGTATGTTATAGTAGATGGGTTAGTCTAATTAAACCTCTTCCACTAAGCCAACTTACTGATGGTTATCATCTTCCAGACAGAGTACATACATTTGAATTTTATACTGCTTGAGTTCTCTGTGGTGTTTTTGAAAAATGTTTGACTGAGATGTTGATTTAAATGTCTTTTTTCTTCTGAGCTGTCTAGGTCGTACACAATATATTAGAAACATTAAGACTTAGCACCTGAACATGACGTTATGTGTATATACAGGTACGTCATAAGTCTTAGGAGCTATGGTGCATTTTTTGTCTAGAATTTTATTCATGTATTGTGAAGATACCTCCATTTCTGTAGTCAAGTGTTGCTACTGTTGACAGCATACATAACTATGATGCTGAAGATGAATGACTCTGCTATCGCTTACTGACTTTCAGTTGGGGATGAAGAATTTAGACAAACAAGATGCAGATTATTTTATCTGACACTTGGTATAGACTTCATATTCTTTCCAGATAGGCATGTTTTTACTGTGTGATTTTAATATATTATAAAGGCATGAACACAGTACTAGTTGAGATAGAATTCTGTCTGTGTGTAATAGTTGGGTTTGTTTTTGCAAGTATGAGCGAGACATGGCTGGGAGAAGACTATTTATTTGTTTTTATATAGCAAGGCAAGCTTTATTGTTGCAGGTTAAAGTTCATTTGAGTCCCATTTTGCATCCAACTAGATGCCCACCCCCAGTGGAAAAGCCTACATGTCTGCTCCCTTCTTAAAAGTAGAATAATTATGAAATTCTGTACCTTGACTAAGTGCTGCATCTGGTGTCTGTGTATATCAGCTGCTGATCATGCTATAGATCTGACTGCCTCAGGCCTTTGCATTTCTTCTCTTTAAGTACTTTTGACTAATAATTAGAGGCTAACAGAATTCTTTAGAATAGTACTTAGACAATACCTTTAACTAAGAGCTTAAAAAAAAAAAGAGAACAAAAGTGAGTCTTGGAAAATAGTATTCAGCTTCCCTAAAAGGAAATCCTAGAGCAAGTTAAAAGACCAAATTCAAGTTCTTATCATAGATACATTGCATCAATGTGTTTTAGTCTGTATTATTTTATTTGTATGAGATCTTTGCCAGCATAGCAAGGAACATAGAAGTATCAATAACAAATAAAACAATCTCAGTGTAACTGTATTAGTGTTCACAGGAAGATTTGGCTTTGCTAGTAATGTTGGAGTTAGGTTTTCCTGTTGCACACATAGAGTATAGTTGTCCAAAATCATTGGATTAACTTTTTATATGCAAAGACCACTGAGTTGAGAATGTCTGGACTGATTTGAAGTATGTTTCAGATGTGTAAAATCATTACACAGTGTTCTCCATGTTGTTCCCTTTGAACTTGCACTTTAAACATTCTTTATAATGCAAAGTATATTTGGAATCAGTCCCTAAAACCGTAAAGTCTCTTTTCTGGTCTTAAAAGTTGCAAAAATAATTGGCACTGTGTAACATTGCGTTTTATTTCAGACAGTGACTTTTTAAGTGAAGTCCCACCATACCAGATAGTGCAGATGGTATAGTTAAAATCTTGGTATTGTGAAGCAAGTTTAACAACATGTTGTACATGGAATAATTTGTCATGCATTCCATTGTGCAATATTATCCACTGCTTCACTTGCCATCTTAAGATAAAAATTATTTTCTTTGCATTCAACACATTTTTGTCACTGCTGTGTTGTTTTATTAAGGTCATGTCTTGTGTACTCTATGTATTCTAGCTTCAAACTAAACCCATACCAGTTTAGGAAAGGGGTCATATTTTGTGATCGCCTGTGATAGCAAGGAACTGAACTGGACTTGGACAGGTGTTGTCCCATCCAGTCCTCTGTTTCTGAATGCAACTTGTTAAGCATCTTTTTAAATAAGTTTTTGTGAAATGTTATTGGTGGTTTATGAAATGGCTGGCTAGATGTCCAAATTACTTTCACAAGTGAGTAAATTTTCAAAACTGTAAAGTGTGTTTACTTTTGCCTTGAATATTCAATTTTCAGTTGTCAAAATGGAAAGAAAACGTGTTGAGGAGCAGAGGCTCTCCTTAGTCATGTAGTTTCTTCTACGAGGAGAAAATGGGCTTATACAGACATATGATAGTTGTACAAATTACTGGGTGTGGTTATTACTTCTTGGAGAGGAGGGAACAGTTGGCTGCCTTTCTCTCTTGCTTCTTCTCTCCCTTTCTCTCTTGGATGATTTAATGTAGGTTCATGGAAATAGGACATTACTTACAAGTTCCATTTCAACAGTATGTAGTTTGACTACACAGAACACAAGGTAACTACTGGCATTCTTTTCACTGTGCCATATTAATAAATGATGGTTTGCATGTTAAGTTAATTGACCATCAGAGCTGTGACATTGTGTAATCTCTGTGTTTTATGTGTAGCAATTCCAGATGACTGTATATCTATTATCATGAAAAGCTCCAAAGATGCCTATGTGAGAAATTGTTCTTAAATGCCACAGAGCGTTTTGGAGTCTGTCCTGGGTTGAAAGCGGTGGCATGACTTACAGTACTGATAACGCGAAGCTTGTATTTGCAGCTGGTTTCCATGCAGAGTTTTTAAACCTAAACCCACAGGTATTTGCTTTTTGTTTGTTTGTTTGTTTGTTTGTTTTGTTTTTAATTGTATTAAAACGTTTTTTTAGGTCAGTTACTCTCCCACTCCTTTGGAAAAAAACCCCAGTCCCATGGTACATGGGGCTTTGTGTGGTCCATCAATTCCAGCTGTAATTCCAGATGGCCTTTGCTTGCCAGCCAGGTTTCCCAGTCCTGTTTGTGGTACCATGGGCAGCAACAGAACATGTATTTGTGTTCCAGCCAAGTTGTGTTCAACCACAGTCTGCAAATGGGGTTGGGAGTAGGGGAAGGGATGGGGCTAGTACAGGAGAAGGAAGGGGCTAAGAATAGTAGGGAGTCAGGCAAAACCGCTGGGAGGTCTGCATGGATGAATGAGTTCCTAACAAAACTCAAACATAAAAAGGAAGTATACAGAAGGTAGAAGTGGGGACAAGTAACCAGGAAGGAATACAGAGACATCATCTGAGCATGCAGTGATGGAGGTAGAAAGCCAGAGCCCAACTGGAATTGCATCTGTTGAGGGGTGTCAAAGGCAACAAGGACTTTAATGCAATAAGTACAGATTTTTTTAATGCAGTAAAAATAATTAAAATATGGGATGATTTGGCTTGTTTCAGTTAGATCCCATTAGTTCGTGGACTGTTTGGTTTGCTTTCTGTCTCTGTGTGGCTTGGGCCAACACCTTGCCTGATTCTGGAATGCAGTTCCCTGTTTCTTTGCCTTCTGTGTTTCCTTTCCTTGTGGGTGCCCACCACTTTTCCCTTAACGTGGTGCCTGTCTTCTGGCACATACTGGTCTCTGCAGGTCCTTACTCACTAGCTTTTTTTTTTTTCTGAGGATCCTTCTGTCCTGGTCTCCCTCATCCTCAGACATATTTGATGTTGACAGATTAAGGGCAAGAAATTTAAATATTTTGGAATGTATTTTCTCATCATTTCAACTGGAAGGTTTTTTTCATGTTTTCCTTGGACTCCCCCACTTGAGACACCTGAGAAGAGAATTTTGGCCTAGACAGTAGAAGTTGTCTTTTTTCAGAAGTGAAACCTTCTATCTGCTTAAAAACCAAGCTAAGAAACTGAGTAGTCTTCTGGAATATGCCACTGTGGCTAAGGTTGGGAGATAGATGAGGGATAAAAATAACAAGTGCTACTTAATTTTGGGTGCATCTTAGGGAATTTGCTCATGCCATTCAAGTTTTATCATCATTGAAGCCACTGGTGCTAGATTCAGCTGTGAGCCTTGAGTTGAGAAGAATTTAAGCATGTGTTTAAGTCTTGGTGACTGTGGTGAGACTCGAGCAAACGTGTGGAGTTTAAGCAGGCTGTGCTTTCTTCAAAGTGGGACTCTGTGGGAGAGCCTGTTTCTCATGGTTTTGTGACAGGTCACTGGAGCTGCCTGGGATGTGAGCCAGGGCTGTGTTTCACCTGCTAGTTCATTGCATCTCCTTGTTACGTAAAAATGAAAAGCAGCTGAACTGCGTTCCTTCTCTCCTGAAGGTTTCACTTACACGTGTGTTACTGCTCCCCATCCCAGCGTAGTCTGTCCAGTGCTCCCCAACCCTGGGAGGTTTCTGGGGAGCCAGGAGCCATCTGAAGCACAGGCCAGCAGGGGTTGCTGTAGGAGTAGGAGATGGAGAAGATTCGCTGCCTCCCTTTTGGAGGAGCCCTCCCTGAGGGTTTGCTCCTGCTGCCCTCTTTTTTCCTCGAACCCCACCCAGTCTCGCTTGGGGTCAGCAGTGGCTTCCCAGCACAGAGTAGGTGGCAGTTGCTTACTCACAGCTTTGCATATTTTGTATGTTCATAAATTAAATACTACGTTTCGTCCTTACAATGCTAAAATTAACTTCAGAGTTCGTATTTTGGCTCAATACATTTTAGATGCTTTTTCATATTGTTTCTGTAAAAGTGGACAGTGGCATTCATAGGGCTTATTTCCAGATGCCCATAGATTATTGCTTTAATATAATTTGTCAGTCAAGAACTTGCTGATTTCCTTCAGGACTGGGATGTAATTGAATTGGGAATGATTAGCTGCATCCTTTTGATTGAATGTTGAGGTTTTTTTCCCTTAATTCCTGTGAAATCACTATTAGCTATTTTGGCTACAGTTCTGTGTTGGGTTGAGGCAGCGCTACATTGTAAATCAATATCTTTTCAAAAAGACTGCTGTAAATTGCCTAGATAGCATATGCATGGTTACTTTGGCTGCAATGCTGCTGCAGAGCCTGGATACTCTGCCTTTCTGGGAACTCCACAGGCAAGTCCATCATATATTTAAAAAAAAAAAAAAATCTTTTTAGAAAGATCATGGTATTGCTTATGAAATTTAGACAGAGAAATATTATACTCTCGGTGCTCATCTGTACCTTTTATATTTTACTCCGCTGGGATTACCCTGTCTTGAGGGATTTCTTTGTTTTCTGCTTTAGATTTCCCCCTTTCTTAGCTGTAGTACAGCCATACCATTTCAGCTTGCTAGTGCAGAAAGATGTTGTGAATTCAGTTGCCGAATGAGCCCGGCCTGACTGCAAACACTAACATTGCTAGAGAGATGCCAAAGAGTTGCAGGTGAATCTAGCCTGACCTGGACAACAGCAAAACGGTGAGATGGGGCTTTTTTAAATCTCTAGGATTAATTGGGTGCTGGGTTTTCCCGTTTCAACCTGAAGCCTACTTATCACATGCTTCCAACTTGAGCAGGATTCATTCTGTGCATGTCAGGGTGGGTTTTCTCGGGAATGCTTAAAATCCAGGCAGAGGGAGGCGGTGGGAAGCTGGGAATGCCACATGAGACCTCTTGGCAGCCACCCTGGTGAGACTCCCCGGCAGCACTGCCTGCGGTTTGTAAATATCAGGGAAAAGGTAGGGGAAGGCTTAAATGCGATGCTTTTCTTGGTACAGCTTTGTATTTCTCTCTCTGGCAGCCTTATTTATTGTTGTATTAAGAGGATAGTATGGGCAATTTTTTCCGATATATGCTTGGCTGAACGCCCTCTGGGACAAGTGAGTGAAGGACGTGATCAGCCACTTTTTCATCTCTGCTAACAAGTCTGTGCATCTTGCTAGATCTGAATAAATGTCTTTATCAGTTACGGATTTGTTTGGTGGTGGAAGATAAAATTAAAATGATCCTTTATAAATACATGCTATATCATGGAAGTCAGAATATCTTTTTGCCTTGTTAACCTCTGTGATTATTTCTCTTACATGCTCTATTTAATAAAACAAAAAGTGAGGTAGTCATTTTAAGTAGTCATTCTTGAATGCTTATGTAGGAGTGTGTTGGCAGCGGTTTGGATCTTAGTGGAATATTTCAACGTATGAAAGCTTAGAGCAGCAGCATGTTCAGGGAAAGAGAGGAGGAAAAAAAGCAGTTATCATTAGTACAAGACTGCCTAAAATGTGACCATTGTATGGAATAATTTGAATTATTTTTGATGACTTAACTGACAGCTAGTGTGTTTCAGTTGTAGATCAAGGCATAGATTAAACTCAACAGAAATCCAGTGGAACTGAACAAAAAAAATATTTCAGCATATGTTCTAGCATTTAAAGGAAACCAACTGTGGTAGTAATGGTAGAGTGACGAAATATGTTTTTTGCTATTACTCGTTAACAGTAAAAGAGGAGGGTTTTATTTCTAGAGAAGCTTGTTTATACTTTATGCAATATGTGAATTATACTCCAAGAAGAGATCAGTTGTATATCAATGTGGGATCAAATAACTAGTTTGAAAGGGATTCATGTTTGCTTTTTCTGTACTTGCCAATTAAGGGGTTTTTCTTCTTTGTCACTGAATATGATTAAAGGGGGGGATAATCAGTCTGATCTCAATTATTTTCTGAAGGTTTCATTATTATTTTGCTGGAGCTCCTTATTTAAAAAAACCTACAACTTTCTAAATGTGTGATACTATATGTACCACAGTGTAAGTGATGTGGGGCAGGCTGTTTCACACTGTATGCAAACTTAATTTACATAGTTTTGCCTCAGAAAGTAGAGGTGCTTTTTTTTTTTTGGTGAAGAATAAACTTGAATGTTTCTATTACAATAATAATTTCAGCTGCAAGCATTTTTTAATGGCAGTTTTCCTTTGCTTATCCTGTCATACCTACTAATAAATTGCAAACCTTCAGTGCATTTGCTGTTGTTTAATGCACAGAAGTAATCTAACCATTTGTGTTTGCTCTCATGTTGTACAAGGAATGAAAGTCCAGAAAATCTTAGGCATGGGGGATTTTTTAAAGCAAATTTTAAATTACTTTTTTTTTCTTAGTGATATTTTTTCATCTTTATATATATGTGAAAGTTGTTGCTTCTGCCAGCTTTCTACCTCCAAGTGTTTTTTTTCTCCCCAAATGTAAAACCATCAGCTCTGTTCACTGTGTTACTACTGTCTCTGGAGTTCTCCCATTTTAGTTTTCTGAGCTTAAGAAATCAATAATGTTTTGGATGTTTTTTATTGAAAAATAATATTCCCTATGGTAATATTTAGTGAAATGAAGATCCCAAATTAACAAGGGGGGGGGGGGCAGGGAATAATGTACAATGTGGAAAATGTGGCCAAAAGTTAAGAATGCAGTTGGGGAACATAAGAAATACATAGTTTAATAGGCGGTTAGTGCCGAGTGCTCTACCAAGATTACGATCTTCTCTGTTTTGATCAGTTTTGTAGTGACGCTGAGGTCTGTCATAGCAGGAGATAAGAGCTTACCTGAGGAGTGAATGCTTGCCATAGTCTCCTTCATGTCTCTGACTCCAGATAGAAAGAACTTCAAAAAGTTGGAGTTGAGCGGGCTAAAAATCATCAACATCGCATCTTAGTGCAAGGACGTGAGCCAGCCTTTGAAGTCCTATAGCAGAAATGGTCACCTAACTATCTCTTTTCAGCTGTTTTGCTGTGTAACTCTTAAACAAAAACAAACAAACAAAATCCCTAAAACCAAACACACACACAGAGAGTTTTAAACATTTTTTCCCCTCGCACTGTAAGCTCGGGTGGGCTATTTAAAAAGTTGACCTCCGAGCAGGTACTCTGCCTCAGGCAGGCAGTTCTTGTTTCTCCCAGAGACCCCACAGACAAGAAAACGGATGATCCCATTAAAAGGGCCTGTGCTTAGGCCTCAGTACAAATACGCCTCGCCGATCCCAAGCCGTAGCTGGCGTGGGCACTGTGAGAATGAGTCACCCAGCTCTGCTGGGCTGCCGCTGCCAGGCGTAAGAGATTATTTTGTCCTTTAAGGGAAATCCTTGCATGGTGCCGGCTACCACTGAGCTGACTGCCTCGTGCAGGTTTCAGTACGCTGTCCTGGCCTGACCTACGTGGCCAGTAGGAATTTGCTGGGGTGAGAGCTTGTGCGAATGACCTGGTCAGGTGAGACTTCAGGCTGTCGTATTTGGTGACTTCTCTATAAATGTGAGAGTAGATATGCCCCTTAAAGCTCACAGGAGCTGCCAAGCAGATCCAGACGGCTTTGTTGGGGTTATTTCCCTTTGAAGTCCTGGCAAAATATTCGGCTGTCAGGCAGTGCTATACACAGCAAATTGAGTTTGATAATACTAGTGTTAAAATTTTCCTAAATGTTTCAGGTACTGATACAATGATAATTACAGCTTACAAACCATGTTGAAATGAAGGAGAATATCCTAGCAAATATTAATTGAAACAACAGAGAGACTGTGTGATACCAGTGCTCCAGAGCCTGTTTCTGAACTAAAGAAAAATGTAGCTGGTGCTCTTAATTCGGGAAGAACAGGTTAAATAACGTGTTTTCTGAGCTTGAGTTCCCTTAGGTAGGTCCATACTGGCTTCCAACATCTTTGATTAGATTTTTCTTTTGGTACCATGGCAGGAAGGTACATGAATGGAAGGTTGGTTAGATAAGGAACAGACTCTTAAGGACTTTACTTTTTTTAATCCTGCTATCACAATATTAATGTCACGACAACTTCTCCCAGCAGCAGCAGCAGCTCCATCAGTCGTGAAGTGCTTCTTCCACATACATGATGACTTCTGGGTTTTGGTATAGTTCGGTAAATACCTTTCTGTGACTACTTTTTGCTTTTGAGATAAGTGTATTGTATCTTGTCAGAATTATAGATTATATGCATCTCTTTCACATGTGGCATATATTTCACTGATATCTTTCATTCCACTCCCTAATATAAGCCTATGTATAATTCTGGATTTAGCAATTTAGCAAAAAGCAAGTAGTGAAATAGCAATTTAGCGTAGTGCTTGGCGTTGAATTCAGGGGGCTGATTTTGTGTTATGGATTTTTGAATCAACAGCATAAACAGGTCATTTTGCCTCTGTAAAAGTAAATTTTGGGCTTTTCCTTCTATTGCTGAAGCAGTATTGTGATCTTGCTCTTTTGTTTATCATATTCCTGGGTGGATGGGCTTTCTCTGAAGTTCCTGTATCAGTTCTGGACTGGCCCACAGGGGATGCAGAAGCAGGCAGTTTTATCTGTTAATTGTCCTACTCTATGATGGTGTGCTAGTCAGAAACTGTGTGAAAAGTGTGGGTGGAGGTTTTTTTTTTTGTTTTGTTTTGCAAAAATTTTTAGAATTTATTATTAGAATTTCAGTAAGTTAATGCTACAGTGGAACTTGCTATCTCATCCTGCTGACGAGATCTGTTGCAGCTTCTGATTGAAGAAGATTTGTTGTAAACTTCAGCTAGATGTTACATAAATGTAAAGGAATCTAAGGTAGTAGCAAACATCATATCAGCAAGCTTTTGACCCAGTCTGTATCATTCTATCCTGGAAATTGTATAGAATTCATGTTAGTTGTATTTCAGTTTTGCTGCGTAGGATGTTTTATTATTTAATGTTAAATCGTATACAACTTACCTGAAGAGAGGAAAATACCAAATATTGCCAAGTGAGCAGTGAGGAAATAAAACCAATAGAAAAAAAAGCATAATGCCTGTTTATGTATTGTGAAAGTTCAGCTTTGTTTAATTAAGTTCTGATGCTTTTCAGTCTACAGGCCTAGTACGTTTGAGTATGTCCTCTCTCAGTTTATCAAATCTTTGCGTAAGCGCAAAGAAAATGTATTTAAACCCGTAGAGAATATCTGTAAAATATGCTTGCCCAGACTTCCCTGTAAAAAGTGGGGGTTTCAATGAACAAATGGGTTCCATTGATAAATATTGGCTATAGAAATGTTATTGTAATATCGTGCAGAAGAGTTGTCTTGGAAAGTTATACAGTTTAATGATGGGGGTGGTTGGTTTTGCTGCAGCCTGGGAAAGTGGTGAAACCACCACCCTTAACTATCAAGTCGACAGGGAATTCCCTGTATTTGGCAAAATAGTCCGGATTACATAAAATTATATAATTCTAAAATGTGATTGTACTGCTGGTAGGCAGCCATGCAGGAAAAGCCATGCAAAATATCTGCAGTCAGTCTCAGTTTTATGAAGTATATTAATGAGAAACTTAGTGTACTATAAGGGTGGAGGACTTCTCACTGGTGTTCTAACTATGTGATTTTTGACCAATTTGATTCTTGGGATTTGTTGTTTGTTGAAAGTGATTCAAGATGATCTTACAGCTTCGCAGGTGCAAATCGCCACCAACTGCAGAAGGCTTGGCTGTTTTGTACTGTTATACCTTTTTCTTTAGAATTGATTTGAGCACAGTCATAAGTCTACTGCAGCATATGTTTTTGCTTGAACACATCAAAGCAGCAGCAGTGATTTTCATTTCTCTGTTGAAATAGCTAGTTTTTTGAAAATTAAGCATTATCTCTATGCTGTTCAGAGAATTCTTGTAAAATTGCAGTTGTCCTTATGATGAGCTCTTCTCACTATCAGTTTGAAATCTCTCCTTTTTAAGTTTTATGTGTCATTGCAAGAAAAGATATACTGGAGTGTTCTTCATACTCTGAATAACTTTAGATACTATAATTTTCATTAAGCCCCCAACAAAATTCTGAGTGGTGGGACATGGTATGTTTGCAGGGGTTCTGCTATTTTTTTCCAGCGTAGCACATTAGGTACTGAGAAGCAAGTTTCATTATGCTTCCTTACACCTTTTTGCTTTAAAAGTTACTGTGCTACTGCAAGTCTGACAAACCTGCAGTAGCTGCTAGAAAATTCCTTTAAGACTTTTCACTCAAGTTTTACAGAATCCTGTAACCAGGTCATTTACCTGAAGAAAAAAAAAAAGAAAAAAAACCAAGTTAAAAAAGTCAGGTGTATATGAGATCCAAACACAGATGAGAATTCTCTTGATATAATTGTTTGTGAAGCTGGACTTGTCATCCTTGTCTGAACTCTGACTTCCATGAAACAAAACAATGGCAGAAAGGTTGTGGATGGCTGTTATGAAGATTTCAGGGAGACTGAGTTGGAATATAGGTTATTCAAATCTCTGAACAGTACTCGCACAAGAGAATAATGACAAAGCTGAAGCTCTTTTCCTGTCTATACCTTTATCCTGTGCTGATTTGATAGAGGATACCTTGTCAAATTCAGTGGTTTGGAAGATAATACGGAAGAGAGCAGATATAGAATCGCTCAGAGAGCTTGTTTTTCCTTGTGACATTGATCTGCCTTGGAAGCTGCATTTCTCAAGCTGTAGGGTTGTTGACCTCAGGGATGAAGCACCTCAGAGCAGGAGAGATTTCTTTCTTGGTACTAGAATGAAACTTTAAAATGCATTAGCAGAATAAAATAGAGAACTCTCATTACCTAGTTTTTGCTCTAGCTTTTGCTAGAGATAGTAAAAAAGGGAACTTTGGAAGAGAAGGAAGGAAAGGAAAGAAGAAAAACTGCAGATAAGAGGGAAGAGAATGAAGCAAGTCAATTTTTGTGGTTTTTTAAATGAAGGAATTGGTTTGAATGAAGGAAGGAGAGCCAAACTAATTTACCATTCTAGTCTTGAATTATTTCTTGGGAAGCACTTTTTAAGCATCTGCTGAAGACTCCCATTGCTTTGTAAAGGACAGTACAGCCTGCTGCTTCAGTGCAATGAAGGTTGTTGTCATACCTGACACAAAATGGTTGTAAAACCTTTCCACCTGCAAATGCATATATTTTGCAAAGATGGTTGTGAAACCTGTCCCCTTCATCTTTTCTTTTTATAAGTGCTCTGCAGCATATATGTGAAGGTCGGTCTTGAGTTCTTAAACTACCTTTGTCTGACGTTTCAGTCTGAAACAAACTCTCTGGTTCATTGTAATTATAAATGAAGTTTTCATCTCATCATGTCTCATTGCTTTCATCTGACTTCAGGATCACCAGATAGAAGAATTTAGTTGACTTCTTAGTTGTGTAGTTGGGTTTAAGTCTTATACTGTCAATTGCATGACCATATCTGACCAATAGCGGTTTTTTTGTTGTAGTCCCTGCTTGTAGGAGAACAATTCTTGTTTTTATTTTGCATGAGATGTACTTGATAGGACCTGTGAAAGAATCAAAGGACTTGCTAGGGATAGGCAAAGGAGCCTAAAGGAAATAGCTAAAATCTATTTTCAAGGCATGGAGTTGCTTACCATTTATTTTATTAAAAACCTTACCAAGGGCCTCAGAATTTAGCAAGAATAGGCATTTTGCTGTCAAGTCTCTCAAGATTTCTCACACTTGAATGTGGCAGTGGGAAGATTTACCACATTTATGGATGTGCCTTTGATAACTTCATGATCGAGGGGAGTGTTGGAGGATAGACTAAAATTATAAACCTGTAAACTCAGAAAGACTTAATATAATGTTCGTACAAAACTACTAATAATGCACTTATGGAAGGAAAACTGTATAAACTTGCACTGGCACATGTAGCCATCTGTTGGAGCAGGAGGTTGATATGGGAAAGGGATTGAAAATATTTTTTTTAATCTTTATTTTTAAATGCTGTTCATATGGTTACAGAGGAGGATAGACAACAGATACAAATGAGTAACTAAGTAAAAGAGTATAGAAACCACCTGTCACAATTTCATGGGAGAGTTTTTATGTTCAGACCTTTCTCCACCACTCTGCTGGTTACCAAAGAGTTGCTGGCTCATGCCTGGAGCTGGAAGCTGCCTCTCCCGGGCTGACACCTCTGTTGATTTGCTCTTCTGTCCTCCTGCTTGGTTTAGAGGAAGAATGACCCAACAGCTTTTGGATGCTGTCAGTCCTGAACCAGGTTAATGGAAGCAGCAGTCCAGTTGTAACTGCAGGAAAAGCTTGAATGCTATATTACATGCCACTTCCTTTGAGGCAAACCTGAGCATCATGCAAGTAAAAGGAAGAATTTATTTGCCAGGCTTTATTACTAACACAGTTACTGTATTTTGGGGCATAAGTACAGAAATAGAGCAAACCACCCCTTCAGATCAGCTCTGTTGAATTTCTGTCTCTTTTCATGTACGTTACAGGCTGTCAGGACTTCTGCATGACCTTTATCTGAGACCCCGTCCTTAGGTGACTCCTCCTGATGACTGTTGTCACAGAACAGGGTTTTGCTTTGAGGACATATGTAGGCTTTTATAGACCTAAAATCTAATCTGGGTTCTCTTCAAAATGAGACCTTTTTTCCCTGTGAGGAGAGGAACATCAACTTTAATGGACTGAAAACTCACTTTTCTGAAGTTACACTGTGCTATGAACAGAAAAAAATACTAATTTTAGAAATGCTTAGCTACACCTTGCCATTTCCAAGGGACATACAGTCATGTGCAGTAATTCCTGACTCCAGGATTGCACTTGATTCAGTAATTATGCTAATATTCAGCTATTAATTTAACAGAATAAATATGTGCTATATTGCAGGTCTGGGGCGGGGGGGGGGGGGGGGGAGAGAAAGAGTTGTGTAAGCACTGCCCATAATAACTTCCAGTATAAAACTTTATTTTTTCCTTGATTCAAGTGTTTGAACGTCTCAGATTTCTGTGATCTTGGGATTCCTACTCCAGGTCTGATCACTTGGCTTTTCTGTGAGAGTGACTTGTTTCTCACTTGGCAATTCAGCACAGACATTTAATCTGCTCATTGAGTTCAGTGTTTCAGACAAACACAGAGAATTAATGTCAGAACTTCCAGTTCAAAAATTCTTCCATCTGGCACTTCAGTGACCTTTTTATATTTGCCTTCTTCCATATGACAAAGACAGTTGGTTTAACATCAGCTTCGACTTCAGAAATAAAACGGCCATTTTTGGAGAGGCCTTTGAGATGAGCTGTGGGAGATGTATGAGTAAGTTTGTGCTAGGTACAGCAAGGAGCATACCATATCCCCAGATACCATTTTCAGTCTCCAAGCTTTCTTTTCAGTTGCTTTTGCTTATTCATAGCTAGCATTGCTAGCAGTCTCTGCATCCAAATAAAGCTGAACAAATAATACCCAAGACATGAATTATAGTTCTGGGACACAGTTGAGACTGTTGCCCCCAGAGGTTACCAGAGAGAAACAACAGGCCATCAGGGCAGGAAAAGAAATGCCTATTTTATAATCATTTTTCCCTCACATATTCCTTCCTTCCTTGTGTGACCATTACTCAATTTCTTGTCCTTTGTTTTTTCCCCCCTTTATTCCTCTACCTTACTCAAGTTCTCTCACTGCTGTTTTTAGCTGTGCCCATCAAATGTTCAAACTACAGAGCTGGTGCTGGTGATTACAGGGAAGAGTGAGTGTTGAAGGAGCTCTTTCAAATTTGGACCTGATTGCACTGGTAGTTCCAGTATGAACTTGCTGGTGATGTCGTGCAGCATTACCTGCTCTGCTTCCCCTTTCACAATTTTATTTGCTCCCTTATCTCATCACTTGCTGTTCCTTGATCTTTTCCCGTATTGTAGCTTTCTCACCAACTGAACTCTCTTCTCGATCCGTTCGTGTTTCTGCTTGTGGGTGCAGCAGCCTTTTGCTGACCCTCTCTTCTCGGGGGAGATGGAGAGCGCTACCTACCAGCTGGGACAAGAAGAAGCGGACAAGACCTGTGGTTATAAGAAGAAGGAGCCGCCCTGCTGCTTTGTTTTTCAAAGAGAATGATTCTCCAGATAGCTGCGTTTTTATTTTGAACAAAGCTGCTTATAATACTCCAGAACATTCCCAAATTGTGTTTTATAAGTAGCAAATGTCACATTCCAGTGCTGCCAGAATCCACAGATGACTTGTGTAGTTCCCAAGGCACGATAGAAAATAACATGCTTATAAAAGATAATGAAAACTTGTATCCAGATAGGATTTTTTCAGTGAAAATTAATGCTGGCCTTACGCTCTCAGAAATTCAGCTGTTAGGTTAGTAGTCACATGGCTATTTTTGATTTTTTCTTTATTCATCTGTCAGCTAAATGCAAGTGCTAAGTCTTATTTTCTGTAATAGTGAGATTGTTGTGCTACCTTCCAGAGTGGTTTGGCTCTACAAATTATAATCTATATCTTCATAACATTTCACTTAAAAAAGCCCAAGTGCTTTACAAAATTAATTAGTGCTCCCAGTTTCTGCTTGTGATAGGGGCAGGATCGTTATTACAAACAGAAAAATGGAATTGTGGAGAGGTTAAGTGACTTCCTTGCCTCAAGTCACTCAGTAATTTATTTATTTTTGCGGGGTGGGTGCTAGGTCTTGCATTTCCCTATATCAAGTCCTTTCATACTACTTCTCTTGGAGTGGTACAAATAGGGGGAATTCAGATAATTTCTTCTGATTTTTCAGTAAGAATTTTGGATGTTTGCTCTGGTATTACTCAGCTGACTACTTTTTCCCGGGATGTACACAGTGGCAATGACCTATAGAGGATAGCAGATGGATGGCAATTTTTTAATATTTTACATAAGTCCATAGGTACTGGATGACCAATGTGAACATTTGTAGGAAGTTAAATGTAGGAATTAAAAAACAGATAGTGCATCTTCTTAAAAGACATGATGCGCTTCAGAGTAGTATGTCTTTACACTATACAAACATTCTTAGGTTTTTTCCTTCTGTGTAGTAGGATGTCTGGTCTGTCATGCCAAAGTTGATTGTTCTTTGTTATTGAGGATATCTTTATTCGTATAAATAAATTCCACTGATATGGGACAGCCTATCTTTTACTAAGTACCCTAACAGGTGATTAATTCAGGGGGCATTCATGACTGGTTTTAAAATTCATGAACCATAAGGACTATAAATTACTTGCATGTTTTAACTGATCACTCTCACTCTTTAAATGCTATATTACTTTAAACAGTAAATAAATTAATCCAGCAACCTTTAATTCTAAGAATCGTGTTTTTCTGGGACCTCTTAATTTTGCTGACAGTGATGAAGTGAAAAAAATCTTGCATTGAAACTGTATCACGATAACTAAATCTGATAAACTTTTTTTTTTTTTTTTACATTAATCCCAAATGCAGATTAAGGAGTATTGCTTGAAATGATATAAGGTGATTCAAAAAGACATCTTTATTTAGAAATTATTCCATGAATTGTTATACTGATTTTTATTTATTTGATGGGGCTTATTATGGACATTATGCATGGAGCAAAAATACACTTCTTGTGATTTCAGTCTCTTAACTTCAGTAGTAGTCTTTATGGGAAAAATGTGGCTATATGCAGACATTATGTCCTGAGATACGATACTCTGATGTTAGGGTGGGGCTGTAGGAAACTGTAGCCCAGTGATCCCTACTAATGTAATGATGGCTAAGCCTGTTTACCCTAGAGCAGCAGCCTTGGGATCTTCTCAATTGATTGTGAGACTAAATAGGATGAGATGGGAAAAAAGACTGTCCAAGCTGTTCTGTTGTCTGTCATGCATTGCCTTCTGATTCTGATCAGCAGCTAAGTTGCAAAGTATAAACAATGTTATGCTTTTTTGTGGTTCTAAGATTAGGAATTTTCAAGTGCCCTTTCTTTAACACTCTAGGTGTGTGGTAATGGCTTTTTTTTACTTTAAATAAATATAAACACATCGAGAAACACCAAAAGACCTTTTAATACCAAACTGCACTAACTTTAATGGGGCTGCTTTTTAATTTGCTTTACGTTGCCAGAATCTGTGATAGGTCAAGTAATATTGGAATTGACATGAATATTCTGATTTTCTAGGTAAATCTTCCCTTTGCTATTTCTTTCAAAAGTAGAGAAGAGCTCTTCAGCCAACCGCAAAGTGGCTGTTCGTGCTGTAACTTTTAAGTGGCAAAATTGCTTCTGTCTCATCATCTCTCTTTTTGTCTTACCTTTTTAGTTGAGACTGAGTAAATAACTGTGGACAAATTTAAAAAGTGGGTTTATTTCGGTCATCAGGGTGTGGAGAATATATGAGATACCAGTGGCTGCTCTGGTGACTACTTGGTGTATTGGCATACTGTTTGGCAGGAGTGTGTGTAACAACTTGGGGAAATACAATTGTGTATTTAATATTAATGATCCTTATGTGAAAAATGTAACAGGCAGGATGTTCATGGAGAGGTGCTTCTGTTGGACCATACCTGGGCTGACAGGCATATTTTCTCCAAGGCTGGGGTCAGGGACTCTCAACTACTAATACTGTTACCTCGCTGGGTAGAAACAGTCATTGCTATTTTCAGATTAAATCCTTTCCCAGAAAGACACTGAGTCACTGGAAGTTTCTGA
This sequence comes from Astur gentilis, assembly GCF_929443795.1. Classification (NCBI taxonomy): domain Eukaryota; kingdom Metazoa; phylum Chordata; class Aves; order Accipitriformes; family Accipitridae; genus Astur; species Astur gentilis. The sequence continues at coordinate 22,750,205 of NC_064883.1, read as the reverse complement.
ATGCTGCTTTGGAAGTGTTTTTCCAAACAGTAACTTCAAACACAAAAAATGAGTTTCTGTAGGATCACTCTGTTCTCTGTGGAGAAGAGCAAGACTCCTTCCAAAGGGAGATTGGGTGTTCGAGTCTAGTTTAGGTTTTCCAGGACTTTCATCTTGGAACCGAAGCAGAGCCTTGGGGAATGAATGTCCTACATGTAAAGTTCTCTGGTGTGAATGCCATACATACCATTGCCATTGTTTTGGTTTACCTTTTTTACATGGTGGATTTTTTAAATTTTTTTATTTTTTTTTTTTTATTAATCATCTGCCCCTTGTCCCTGCTCCTCTGTCACCGTTTTTGCCAACATCTGTTTCTCAGCACGCTTCTCTGAGGTACTGCTGTTGGGATTCCTGCCAGGTGGGAACTTAGGTGGTAGAAAGCAGCCGTACTCTCTCTTACGTTTGATGTCTGGGGCCACCTAGCATGCCCCAGGTCATGGTGAATTGGCCAGTGACTAACATGCCCAAGAGGTGGTGAATTGGCCAGTGACTTCCTTGAGCCTTTATTATCTGACATAAGTTTGGAAGGACAGTAATGTCTGCTGAACAGTCCTTACAGGACAGTTTTTTTAAGTATTGCCTGTTCCACTTGTAATAATCTATGTTGTTAAATGTATTAAGTTAATTGGCCTATTTTTAAATCCTGTTTCCTATAAAGAAGAGAGAAAGCATAAACAAAGATCCCATTCCTCTGGTCCCCATAGTTATGAGGTCTGCTGGCAGAAATACCTCTTCTGAAAGTGATAACTGTGACTTTATTGCACCACTTTTAAAAGCCAAATAGTTTCTGAAATAGTTTATACTTCTGAAAGTTATGCTTTGAATGTAGTTTTTGGTGGGAGAAGTACCAAATCATGGCAGTAACTCCTGAAGGGTCAAGAATCACTTAAAGTGTTGACATACCTTAATGTTTACTTGTATGATGACTTCTGTTAAAGAAACAGTAATTAACATTGCTTAATGGCTCATGCTGTTTGCTAGACAGAAGTTTTTTTAAATGGATATCACATTCATACTGAAAAGTTCTTGCCTCCGTTTTCTCTTGATTGCGTTTGTTGCTAAGTAGTATTTAGACTAAGTCAAGTGTTTTTCAGCTTCTCATAGCCAAGCAGCAAGAAGGCCGGAGGGGCACAAGAAGTTGGGAGGGGACACAGCCAGGGCAGCTGACCCAAACTGTCCAAAGGGGTATTCCATACCATGTGACATCATGCCCAGTATGTAAACTGGGGGGGAGTTGGCCTGGGGGTATCACTGCTTGGGAACTAACTGGGCGTCAGTCGGTGAGTGGTGAGCAACTGCACTGTGCATCACTTGTTTTGTATATTCCAATCCTTTTATTATTGTTATTATGTTGAGGAATGGTTAATGGAACAGGGTCACAAGTCTGCGTAGGTGCTGTGCAAGCAAGAAGATTTCTGCTGAGACAAGACGGCGACGAAAGTAAGGAACTTTGTGAAGAGAAGTTGTGGTTGAAGAAATGTAAAAATAAGTAGCTTGTGACCGCGAGTACGTGCAATATGTGAGTGTAACCTTTTTATCATGTAACCAATAAGAGAATGACTAGTAGGCATGTGTTATAGAAATCATATAAAAAAACCCTGTTAGAAATAAAGATAGAAGACGCTTGCAGGATCTCATATTGAGTGTTCTGTGTCTTCCCTGCTCGAAACTCTCCGCATTATTATAGTTATTAGTTTCTTCTTTTCTGTTGTATTAAACTGTTCTTATCTCAGCCCACAAGTTTTACTTTTCTTTCCTGATTCTTTCCCTAATCCCACTGGGTGAGGGGGGAGTGAGTGAGTGGCTGGGGTGAGTGAGTGAGGTGCTTAGTTACTGGCTGGGGTTGTCATCTTGTGTATGACAAACCAAGATATCACCTGTGTTGTCTCTACATACATTTGAGGTAAATACTTGTAATAGTTGAGATGCCATTGATCACATCTTCATGTAGCACCCGTTTTGGACTGTGGTGGCATTTGCAGCATCTCAATGAGTGTCTGAGCCCCACTGTTTTAAGTACAGCATTATTTATATTTATAGAGGAAGGGCAAGAAGGGACGGTGAATCATGTAGATTGACTTCTATATGTCATGAGCTCTTACACTTGTTTAAATTTGTGTTTTATTCTGGTAATTGTAGCTAAAGCAGATATTCAGAGACTGCACTGGCAAGAGAGAGTTTCCACTACTTTCTGGATTGTCATTTTCATTGGCATGCACAAGGGTTGTTCTGCATCTAGCGTTAGTAAAAAAATAGTCCCCACTCTGAAGAACCCATGGCTTATGTAGATAAAATAGAATCGTGTAAAAAGAAAGGTCCTGTCTTACAGATGGCAAAATGGACTCAGAGGGAAATTCTGACTCACCCAGAGGATCACACAGGAGCATCCAAAAGAGGCTGAAAATGAACGTGTGTCCTTTGTGACAAATACTATGCTTTAACTGGAAAATGGTCCTTACTCTCCTACGCAAAAAGAAAGCTGGAAGTAAGAGGGTGGGTTAGGCATCTCCTGACTACCAGCGAGGAACTACCAGGTGGTAGACAGTGGTTCACAGGTCTAAGAGCTTCTGATGCTAAGTATTTGTATGTATCATTTGAGAGGATGAAATTTATAAGAATAACTTTTGTTATGGACTACAAGGGGAAAATGATACTTGAGAGGCTGAATTAGTGTAATAGAAAAATTCAAATCTTTACTATTCCTAAAAGCGATCTGGTCGTGCTAGTGAAATCTAAGATCACTTGTATGCACAGAACATCTCCAGAATACGTTATGCATCAGTCTTGCTCAGTACACTGTTACTACAGAATAAGTTCTACCATTAGCTGGACACAAGACTGGCAGGTCAGCATGCCTGCTGCCCAGGGGCAGAAGCAAGGCTATTGTGGTAGCGTAGCTCTTGCTGATGGAGGGAATCCTGAAATTACCAATGAGTTTACTGCAACCTTAAGCTGTGTAATTTTGAAGTTACAGCCAGTGGTCAGTACTGATGTTTTAGACCTGCTCCTTTCAGACTTCAGAGAGAAGAGTTTCAGCATGAAGTTGGACTTGGCCTATCAATGACAGAATGTAAAACAACCACTTAAATACTGTTTCTCTTCAGAGTTTTACAGGCAGGGTAGACGGATTGGAAATGTGTACCCTTCAACAATAGCATAAGCTCAGCTCTGTTGGCTTCACAGTGCGCTGTGGTCAGTGGTCACTTGGAGAGAATGTTTTATTTCTGCTGGGGAACTCTTGATGTAGGTGAGGGAGAAGTGATGAATGAACCCCCTTGCCAGCGCTGGCAGGAGAAGCACTGCAGTTGCAGAGCAGGCAGAGGAGCGCAGGGAGCAGCCCCTGCTTTTGCACTTCTCTGCAATCTTCAGTCTTTCCCACTGGTGACGCTGGTGTTCAGTCTGTGCATCCACTGAGGTGTTTGACTTCTGAGCGGGGGCCTGGTTGGTGTACATCGTGGTTTTAGTAATTTGCAAGTTTGAAGTTGGCTATTAAGAAGATGATTGTGGGGATTTTTATCCTACTCCAGATTCAGTCAAGTGACCTGAAGGTTAAAGCATCTCCCTTCAATATCAAATTCCAAACAATTATTGTTTCCAGTAGAGACGATCAATAGTAACAGATGTCTTGCATTTATTTTTTTTTAACGCAATGCTTACTTGGCCCACGTTAGAGCTAGACATGGAGATTTTCCAGTGGAAAAAGAAACTAGAAGCAGCACTCATGGCATTATTATCTATAATATGTTTATAGCTGTGGATTCCCATGGATCCGGAGAGGACAGTGGGAAGTATGTGGGTGCATGTCTGTGCATTTAAGTTGTTTTAGGGAAAAGAAGCCAATTAATTTTACAAGAAGGCTAATTAAAAATTCTTTGTGCAGCAGCTCTTTATCTTTTCTCTCTGAAGTAATATATCTTTTCTCTCTGAAGTAATAGACCAAAATTACATAATTGCCTTAATTTTGGCCTGAGAGGGAATTATCATTTGGAATGAAGGGGGGCTGTTCCTTTTCTCAGTTAAAACTTGGTTAAGTTTTAGTCTTGGAGAAAATGCTTTAATGAGAAGAAATGTGAACCCTTGTAAAGCCTCATTTGTAGTGCTAGTAATGTCCTTCATTAGAGCTGACCTGGTGTATGATTGTTCGCCCAGATGGCACTGTGCAGGAAATGTACTTTAAATTTTTAATGTACAAAAGAAGTCTTTGATCTACTGTTACAGTAGATCATCAAAACCACAAAACATTAAAAAAACCAAGGTATATTCACCCAGTATTTCTATAAACAATTGAAGTAAGTTGGATCTCAAGGCACAGAATTCCTCCAGGGAAATGGCAAAGAATAATTTCTTGGAGAATTGGAGCGTATTGGAGACGCTTTGGGTTATGGGGGAAGAGTCCTGATTAAATGGTAATGGTAAATATTTTTAAAAAATTTTTTTCATATTAACTATTTTATGACAGCAAGTTTTCAAAAATGCTTAGATTGTAGGTGCTTGAATGAAACATTATGCTTCTTTAATTGTATGTATGTGAACAACGTGGTTGACAGCAAATTAACACTGTCTATCCTTAAATACTTGCAAATGTTACAGAAAAAGTACATTGTAGATTCTTTTGATTTGCCTTATGATTTAAGGAGCCTCTTAGATCTGCTTGCATCACATTTCATAGCTTTTCCCTGTAGCCTGAAAGCTAAAGTTATTTATTTTCTTCCCAAATAAAAGTTGAGTCTCATACAGGTGAAAACAGAAGCTGAGGCCTCAAATACAACCCTCTACCAACTGCGTGATTTAAAAAAATGTCTTATATGTTGTAATGTATTAAAATTAAAACCATAAACGTACATGACTGGAGTATCTAAACTCGCTGTTCTGCTTATTTAGTTCTTTTGAACAAGCAATAGCTTATTTTGGTAGCTCAAGCAGCAAGTTGCAGTCTTCGGGGCTTGGCAGAGTCATACTTCACAGTAACAAAGAACTGAACTTCTGCATTTTAGTGTGCCATTAAGCTGCAGTCTCACGTTTCACTGCCTGGGAATTGATTTGCTGATTTGATTTCCCTGAGACATATGGTGATGATAATAATAACACTGTATAAGCATTATTTAAAAATACTATAATATACTGGTATTGGATCTTTGGCAGGCCAGCACTGAAGTGCACACACAAACTACCATCATTTATTTAAGTTTTGTCTCGTCCACTTTTAAACAAATGGAAATCAATACTGCTTGTGGATATCGGTGGCTAGATTGGAGAAAGAAGTGAAGTGACGTTGTTGCTAAGAACACGTAAAAGAAAACACAAACGTATGAATTTTATGTGTGTTCCTCTCTTCATCTTTCTTTTTCAGGATCTTTTAGTACGCTGTACAAAGATAGGCTTTTTATTGTTATGACTGCGCTCTGTGTCCCCTATGTAAAATGCATGTATTGTTTCCTATTTTAATGTAGAAATAGAAGATGAATGCTTATGAAGTCCAATGCCTTTTTTGATGCTGGCTGATGTATGGATTGACATGGACTTTAAGACTGTTAAGAGTCAATGACTGCTGTTTTTTCCTTTCAGATATGTGTCACAAAGATGTCTACACGGAACTGCCAGGGAATGGATTCAGTGATCAAACCTCTGGATACAATTCCTGAGGATAAAAAAGTACGGGTTCAGAGGACACAGAGTAGTTTTGATCCATTTGAGAAACCAACTAATCAAGTGAAGAGAGTTCATTCGGAGAACAACGCTTGCATTAACTTCAAAACTTCATCTGCAGGGAAGGAATCACCTAAAGTCAGGCGGCACTCCAGCCCCAGCTCTGTAAGTGCACAGTCCTGACACCTGTGTGCATACCAAATGGTGAAATTAATAACACTAGATAAATGTTTTCTTGCTTAAGAAGGAATTGATTACTTGGATTACTTGGCTGCTATTAAAGATGTTTCCCATATATATTTGTAGTGTTACGTATAAAATAGTATAAGCAAATGGAACTTGAAAAGGAATATATTTTGAAATTCCTTTCAGATATTAGCTGGGGTGTCTTATGGGATTTCTAAGCACTTTCCTCTCCTGATCCTGGCATGGCATTACAGCTGCTATAATGTTTATGTTGCAAATTTTGCAAAGGGTTGCTTATTTCTGAAGAGGAATTCTTTCCCATGAAGTTTAGGAAACCGTATGAATTGCCTTTTTGATTTTTAGATTTAGGTTTTAGAGAAAGATCAGATTTGACAGATTTTGCTTACATTTTAAAATTCTCATTTTAAAATCAAGTAGTAAAAATAACACTTATTTCCATGTTAGAAACTTTGTGTGAGAGAGAGAAGAGAGAAAAACAACTGAGAAGGGTTTGGCAACACATCATCATTGTTGTTTTATTCTCGACTATTTTAAAAGAAACTAGATAAATAAAATGTCATGTCTTTCATGAATAATGCCCAGAACACATTGCCCCCAGAAGACTTTCAAAATTATTGAAAAACTATTTCTGTTATGCTTTGGCAAGCAAAATCCATAATAATGTGACCTTTGAGTTGAAGACTACAGATCTAAGCAGAATGGATGTAACACTTCAAATCTTAGTTGGCGTGAAATAATTTAAAAGGTTGATTGCCTTTTCTTTTTTCTTTTCTTTCTTTTTTGATTTGCTCTATCTTCTGGACATCTTCTCTCCTCCCTACAGAAGTTTGACTGAATCCTGTCAGACTTCTAAGAAGAAATGACAGAGATCCATTTTCTGTAGATGAGCTTCATTTAACCCATGTGAATTTAACAGATAAGATGCCATGTCTCCAAGGGACTGTCCTTTTTAGAAAAGGTTACACTTTAAAATGTAACCATCTGTAGCAAAAACAAATTTGCTTTTTCATCATTGACTGGCATTATATAGCTGCTTCCAAAGTTGTTTCTTGTGTGTTCCAGATGAGTCCATAACAAGGAGTTCTTACCATAGAACTTTTACAATCATTAAGGATAGATGGAGTAGTTTGCACTGTTTACTTGAGCATGATGCCTGATTATTGTTTGGCACCAGAACTGTCAATTTAAATGACTTTTTTTGAAAGTCTTTCCTAAAGTTCTTTTGTGGTATTAACTCGCTCCCCATCTCTGCTGTTCTTATCTTGTTCCTCTTAGAAAGTATTACTGATTTCTGCTAATGACTTATGTACTACTTTTCTATTAAAACTGAAGGGTTTTATTTGCTTTGCTTCCTGTCGTGGTTTAAGCCCAGCCGGCAACAAAGCACCATGCAGCCGCTCACTCACCCCTTCCCCTCCGGCCCTGGTGGGATGAGGAGGAGAAAATATAAAGAAAAGCTCATGGGTCAAGACAAGGCCAGGGAGGGATCACTCACCAGTTATGGTCACGGGCAAAAGACAGACTCAACTTGGGGAAAAAACAAAATCAATTTAATTTACTCCCAATCAAATCAAAACAAGGATAATGGGAAGTAAAACCAAATCTTAAAACACCTTCCCCCACCCCTCCCTCCTTCCTGGCTCAGCTTCACTCCCTATTTTCTCTACCTTCTCCCCCTCCAGTGGCACAGGGGTATGGGGAATGAAGGTTGCGGTCAGTTCATCACACGTCGTCTCTGCCGCTCCTTCCTCCTTAGGGGCAGGACTCCTCACACTCTTCTCTGGCTCCAGTGTGGGGTCCCTCCCAAGGCAGACAGTCCTCCATGAACTTCTCCACTGTGGGTCCTTCCCACGGGCTGCAGTTCTTCACGAACTGCTCCAGTGTGGGTCCTTTCCATAGGCTGCAGTCCTTCAGTCACAGACTGCTCCAGCGTGGGCATTCCCGTGGAGTCACAGCCATCTTTGGGGGGCATCCAACTGCTCCGGTGTGGCGTCCTCCCTGGGCTGCAGGTGGGCATCTGCTCTCCTGCTCCCCTCCATGTGCTGGGCAGGGGGGGGGGGGCAGCCTGCCATCTCACCACGGGCTGCAGGGGCATTCCCTCCTCTGGTGCACCTCCTCCCCCTCCTTCTTCACTGACCTCAGTATCTGCAGAGGGGTTTCTCTCACATTCCAATCTCCTTCTCCACTGCAGGTTTCCCCTTCTTAAATCTGTTATCCCAGGGGCACTATTACTGTCACTGATGGGGTTGGCCTTGGCCAGAGGCAGGTCTGACTTGGAGCTGGGGAATCTTCCAGCAGCTTCTCACAGGAGCCACCCCTGCAGCCCCTTTCCTGCTATCAAAACCCTGCCACACAAACCCAAAACACCTCCAGAATTTTGAAGCTGACTTTTTTCGAAACTGTGTTATTGGCATCTTGTTCTTTTCCAGAGGGCTGCTACTCTACTGTGTCCAGGCAATCTCCTATGATCCCAGTATTTTCTTATGTAAATGATGTTAATGCTTCCTCTACTAGTATGTGCCTGGTTAGAGGCCTAGCTAAACATACGCTTTTGGTTATCTTCTCCTATGCTGACTCACACAGAGTTGCTGGGGATGTCTCATGTTAAAGTAGGTGCATAGGAATTTCCTGAAATACAATTCTTATTTCTCAACTTCCCATAATTCTCCCTGATTTTTATAGCTCTGTTTGATGAACTCATTTCTTCCTTCTGCTTGGAGGCATTGTTCGTTATTTGTGACTCTTCCTCACAAGGAGTGATCTGAAGAGCACCTGGCAAGGATTAACTTGTGGAATAATGTCAGTGTTCATGCCAATGAAGGGGAAAGAGCAGAACTTCACAGGAAAAGGTGGTGTTAGTCCTCTGCTGATTGCAGGTCACACGTGGTCCTGTCTGGGAGACCTATGTTCAGATGTCCAAGGCAGAGATATCATCAAGTTGCTTCCCTTCCCCCAGAGCCTGAATACATTGCGTCAGGCAGGAGATGTTCTGATGCACATTTCATTGAGCATATGTCTGTGTGGTTAGTTGCAGGAATTTGTCATTCTCTGGTTTTGAATTACACTTGAATTTCGACGAAGGGTTTTGGGTTTCATTTTTTTTCTAGTCCTGATGTTGTATAGCAGATGCCCTTGCTACTTCCTCTTCTGATCATTACTTCTTTTTCTTCCTTGTCAGAGGACTGCTACATATTCTCCCTTACTGAGTTAATACTTGATTCTCTGGAAATTCTGCTGTACAGATTATACCAGTCTGAATGGGCATTTCAGTTTCTGTAATGTTCTTGAGCATGCTATGCCCTCTGGGTCGTACTGGCTACAGTTGTGTAGTTGTTTTTCAGTTTTGGGTCTGTTCTCTGTAAGCTTTATTTTAAGATACTCTGATAGATGTATGCTACCTTCAATTTGCACTTTCTGCGCTTGATTAGTAGAGGAACTGAATTAGAGATAGGCTTCCGTTTAGTCTTTTCATCATTTAAAGTCCTCTGTAGCCATCAGGTGGGGAAGTGATGTCTTACGGAAGGCACATGGCTGAGGCTTGCAGTCTCCATATCACTGCTTCTGCTCAGGTGAAAGTCTTTTATTTGTCTCAGAACTAACATTTTCCAAGATGTGACCTGAAAGACCTTGTTTATAATGCCCTGGGGCATTAGCTTCTGTTTTGGTTAGTTTCACAAGCTTTATCAGCTCTCTAGCAGTTATTGGCTTCAGTGTTTGAAGATCACCAAATAATATTCCGCAGGTGGCATGTACCCACTTTGTGTTTTCTGTACCTTTGAAATGCTCTGCACACGGACATACACACACAGGTTTGGGAAAGCTGGAACTCCATGTTCCTGCCCACAGTTTGTCACTTGGAAAATAAATAATTTGCTCTTGAACATGAAGTAATTTGCTGCAGTTAATGTCACACTTTGTTGCAACCTAGTAGAAATCCTGTGTTGTTAATAAGCGCAGTAGCATACACACAGAAGTTAGCATGGGTTTTTTTGTTCTTTTAAGAGCAACTTAGTTTTTACACTTAGAGTCTTTCCACCTGACATTTAAATACTCATTATGTAAAACAGCCACATTGCATTGCATTTTCTTCCCACCTCCTTTTAAACATAAGAAACCATTTATGAGGGTGATTTTCAAACTGTTTAACCCGATTTAAATTGGTTGTTATTATGGAATGAAATTTCCAGCAGAACAGACTTACTCTTTTTATCACATCAGAATAATGGATAATATTCACCTTGGAGGTAATGAAGTAGGTGTTTGCCTACTTGTGCATCACCTGTCAGCCACTGTTAGAAGGAGGGAACTTGGCGTGACAAACCTTTGCTCTGATCCAGCCCAACACAATATGTGTGTGTGTATATATACATATATATGTATGTAATATACATGTAGCTATAGTTGTGTGTACTTATCTATCTGTATATGTGTATCTTTCTAAAAATCTTTTGCTGAGTCTTTTGCCTACCGAGGTAAGAAACTTGCTTTTCTTTTCTCCCTAACTGAAGAAATGGTAAAACTACAAAATAAACTGGACAAAATAAAAAAAGGCGCAACTCAAAAACAAACACAAAAGTTTTATTTGAGCTCCATGCTCTTTAGGCACGTGGCCTTATTTATTTTTCTCCAGCGCAAGGTGAAGTTTTATTGTATTCAGAGTACACATTTTATACATTAAAATGGTACTTTTGCACAGTATGTAAATAGAATATTGTAAGTTTTATAAGCTAGCCATCTGGTCAAGATTTAGTTACATAGTGATAGTTCCTTCTCCTTGAATGGCTTAAGATCCGTGGCAATGAATTCAAATGTCACACTAAGGGATATGTACTACCTTTCAGTTACTTTTTAAAAATTAAATGCAGCAAAACACTAATTTTCTACCAGCTCACATAAATGTAAAAAATCTATTCAGATAAAAATAATTGGATAAGCAATGCTTTACTGCATTGACTGTGCACTGGTTTTGGGAGAGCAGCCTCTCTTCTGTTTCTGTAATTTCTATTCATTTTCAGTCCTGTTATATGCAACTTTCCTCCAAAAAAGTGCAAGCAAAAGCATGAACTGATCCTATTAACACATTGTAAATCAATTGCATAAGAAATCTAACTTTAAAGCAGACACTAAAGTCAGAATTTTGTCTAAAAGTTAGGCATCATTTCTGTCTGCCTAAACACTTGTTGTGCTGTTCTCGCCTGTCTTCCTCTTCAGGTGTATGCAATCTTCTCCAGTTTTAGGAACCTATTAACTACTAGGGTAACTGCATCCTTCCTGGTCGGTACTTTTTATTGAGGAAAGATAATTTCAGAGTTCAGTGTAGAGAGCAGATTTTTCTTTTCTGGCACAAGGGAAGCTTTAATAATCGTTAACCTGAGGGATACTCTCTAGATGATAAGGCAGATAAAATGTGGCAGTTGGTCCAGCTCCTGTGCTTTAACAGCCTGGAGAACAACTAAACAGCTTTAAAAACTGCATCCAGCCCTTTCACAGAGAGCTCTATGGTCAATTCTGCTCAGGTTGCTCTTAATTTATGGCTGTGTGTAAAGGGTTAGAAAGATGCAAGCAACAGGATGGGATCTAATAGTGGGAGAGCTGGGATTAAGGCTCAGTTTGGATTCTTGAACATATTTGTATCCCTTGAACATTGCCCTAGAAAACAGTCCAACTTGCAAAGTTTAAAAAAAAAAGAAAAAAAATGTGTGATCAAATCGACCTATTATTGTAGGTTGGATACAACCTGAAATTATTGTGAAATTTGCATGTGGTTTTGTGAAAGAAGCTTTACTGTTGTGTTGAAGAAGACAGAATATAAAATGGTTAAAAAAAAAAATCTGCTGTTCTTATGGTTTAATCTCAGTTAAGCCTCTTGGCCTACCTTTTACTTTCAAGTTTTTCTAGCAATGAATCGATTTCTTTTGAGGCATGTAACAAAATAGATCTTTAGTTGTGATTTTCAATAATTTACAGTGGTACTGTGAACATAATATTTTTGCTCTTGAAGATAGTTTTATATTGAAGTTTAATATCCTGACGGTTGTTTTTTTTTTAAAAAAAAAGGGTCTATTTAAAACTTAGGCTCGGGAGCGTGACGGTTAAGTGGGACATTCACAAGCTGTTTTGCAGTTATGAAAAATGCATGAGAACATAACCCACACAGCTTCTGTAAGAATAGTCAGGTGATTTGTAGTGTAATTTTCCATTAGAGCTTTCTTTACTACATAGATTTTGAAAATTTCTGAGAAAGAGAGGTGTTCACATGGCAATGTAGTGCAAGGACTCATACTGCAAGATCTTGGATTTAACCTGTTACCCCTCCTACAGTCTATATCAATGAAATGGCTATTCGAAATGACCTGGTCAGAAAAGACAGTTTGCTCTCACTTCTTTTTCTCTCCATTATTTTTAATACTCTCATGTCAGTTTGAAATACTAGCACTCAGCATTCTGGTATACTTTTTCTATCCTTATTACTATGATCTGTATTTCCTTAACCAGAAGGAAAAATATATCTAATCTTTGTTACTGTAAGCTGTGCTGCTAAAGATGCTCAGTCCCCATGCTCAGTGTTGCTCTTAGACTAATCTTGCACTGGGAAAAATGTAGACTAATAATAAGAAAACTACCTTAATGGAAACTGTTTTCAAGGAAAGTGAAGCATAAAGGCAAACAAGTAAAACTCCCACTGGGTTTCCTGAAGGGAAAACCATGCACAGTTCTGCGCTCCAGTTGCCAGTGTCCTCTTGGGGGTAACATGATCCAGCACAACCTGTGCTAACTTTCACAGTGACTTAGGACTATATTCAATTCTTCAGAGGAATGAGGACCTTTACTCCCTTCTGTCTTAGTAATTTATCTATCTTTCCCATTTGAGTTCCCTGAAAGATTTCTCCCTAGCATGAAAATTCACTTTTCAGTGGTTTTTCAGTGATTTTCCAGGGTTATCAATTTCTTGCTGGCTGGTTGTTTACTGCCTATTTAACTTTTTGCTCATTAAATAGTTCAATCTTGGTCACATGTGCACCTGTGGGTTTGTTTGTTTGGTTGGTTTTTTTAGCTCTCAAAGTTCTTTTTTTGTAGGAAATACGAAGCTCTAAACACTGAGCAACGGGCTTCTTTACGCCTAAGTAGTCCCACTGATGTTCAGTATATACAAGTCTGTGTGGCCATAGGGAGGAGATTTTGCTTTGGCTTATATCCAACAAATCGTGATAAAATTTTCATAGAAAAGATTTGAAGGCTTTAATTAACTAAACAAAAAAATTACACATTCAGTAAATAACTAGTTTTCAGACATGGCAAAGATTGTCCTTTTATCACAGTCATGTTATGGCGTGACATATTTTGGTTGACAGCCAACTGAATATGAGCCAGCAGCGTGCCCAGGTGGCCAAGGCGGCCAACGGCATCCTGGCCTGTATCAGAAACAGCGTGGCCAGCAGGAGCAGGGAGGTGATTGTCCCCCTGTACTCGGCACTGGTGAGGCTGCATCTCGAGTGCTGTGTTCAGTTTTGGGCCCCTCACTACAGGAAAGACATTGAGGTGCTGGAGCGTGTCCAGGGAAGGGCAACAAAGCTGGTGAGGGGCCTGGAGCACAAGTCCTCTGCGGAGCGGCTGAGGGAACTGGGGTGGTTTAGTCTGGAGAAAAGGAGGCCGAGGGGAGGGAGACCTTATCGCTCTCTACACCTGAAGGGGGTTTGTAGTGAGGTGGGTGCTGGTCTCTTCTGTCAGGTGGCTGGAGATAGGATGAGAGGAAATGGCCTCAAGTTGCAGCAAGGGAGATTTAGGTTGGATATTAGGAAAAATTTCTTTACTGAAAGGGTTGTCAGACATTGGAACAGGCTGCCCAGGGAAGTGGTTGAGTCACCATCCCTGGAGGTATTCAAAAGACAGACGTGGTGCTTAGGGATATGGTTTAGCAGTGGACTTAGCAGTGCTAGGTTTATGGTTGGACTTGAAGATCTTAAAGGTCTTTTCCAATCTAAATTATTCTATGTCAGTGTTTTCTATGATTCTATGTCGGTGTAAGGAGGAGTAAGAAGAAAGGAAAATTAATAGTGGTAGAAGTATGGTAATGTTAGATCTTCACAAATTAGCTCTGAACAAACAGTTATCAAAATACGTGCATTCAGCTAAAATTAGCTGAAAACCAGCTAAAATTAGTACTCTTTTCTATTGAGAAATCTTGCCTGGGTCAAATTGGAGGATTGCACCAGCTTTCTAAAACATAGGGGAACTCCTTGCGAGTCTGCTGCTTGTGAGATATGTCAGTGGTTGATGCAAGCCCTGTACATCTGATGTGCTCTGGGTATGTCTCACTCACTACGTGTATTTCAGTCAACCATACCCTAAGCAGAATATGGGACTCTTGTGGCTCAACAAACACAAATCTCTGTGTATATGTATTCCCGTATATTTTACTGGAAGGAATAAAATACTTTAAAAGAAGTAATTATACTTAAAAGTAAATTTTCTATATTTGATTTTAATATTAGAATTTGCTAAAAAAAAAAAAAAAAAAATTGGTACCATAATCTTGTTGTAAGAAGGCATATTTTTTTAACAGAAATGGTTGAAAAAGATGAACTAATGTGGAGAAATCTGAATAATAAAATTAATGGCCATGAAACTGGAAAAATAACTATATGAAAGGGGGAGTGCAATAATAAAGTAAAGTAGGCTGGAGTGGTTATAATTTTCAGCAGTCACATGGAACTTCAAGTTATTTAGATCCCTTTAAGCTTAAAACTTAAGTTTTGGAAAGTTTCATATTTTTGCATTATCTCAGTCAGTCTTCACCTCCTTTATAATGCAGAAATAAAAGGAAAGGTAAGAAGTGTCTGAACTTCTTACCTTTATAAGCAATTTGTAATTGTAAGTTTGAATTAATGTGTGAGGCTTCATCTTTTTAAAAAAAATGGAGAAAATGTTGTGGAAATGGTAATGTTCCTTTGTTTTCTAAAGTAATTCCTGTGCTGAATGAGATCTGTCTTGGTGTTTCGTTAAGAAATATCATGTAAATGAGTTTGCAAGGTCTTCTGCTGCCTCATAATTTATTTAGATTTTTTTCAGTAAAATCCTCTGAAGTGCTTTTCTACAACAGATACTGTCGTGGTTTAACCCCAGCCAGCAACTAAGCACCACGCAGCTGCTCACTCACTCCCCCTCATCCAGTGGGATGGGGGAGGAAATCGGGAAAAGAAGTAAAACTCCTGGGTTGAGATAAGAACGGTTTAATAGAGAAGAAACTAATAATGATAATGATAACACTAATAAAATGACAACAGTAGTAATAAAAGGATTGGAATGTACAAATCATGCGCAGGGCAATTGCTTCACCACCCGCCGACCGACACCCCGCCAGTCCCCGAGCGGCGATTCCCCGCCCCCCACTGCCCAGTTCCTATACTAGGTGGGACGTCCCATGGTCTGGAATACCCCATTGGCCACTTTGGGTCAGCTGCCCTGGCTGTGTCCTGCGCCAACTTCTTGTGCCCTGGCTGGGCATGAGAAGCTGAAAAATCCTTGACTTTAGTCTAAACACTACTGAGCAACAACTGAAAACATCAGCGTTATCAACATTCTTCTCATACTGAACTCAAAACACAGCACTGTACCAGCTACTAGGAAGACAGTTAACTCTATCCCAGCTGAAACCAGGACAGATACCTTCAAAAATTTTAAGTCTTTTAAGATTACAAATGCAAGGAAAAATAATGCCCATTTTCACAAAGGGAGATCTAACAGTGTGAGAACACGAGCAATCCCATCTAGTGATCTAGTTGGAATAGAGCTGAGCTCCACTGCGGAGGTGCTGTAATCTGGAATGAGAAGGATATCAGCCACGTGGTTTTACTGCATACAGGACAGGTGGTGGCTAACAGGTTGGGTTTCTAGTTGTTTTCTGGTTGTTTCTGGTCTGCTCTTACCCTACGTGAGCAAGCACTGGACAAGGGATTCGGGCTGCTTGGGGAGGGTGGCAGGTCAGCCTTGCTGCTGCAGAGCTGAGCCCTCGGGCACTGTGTGGGGTTGCCCCTGAGGACAAGGCAGTCGAAACCAGCACCTCTTTTGTACGATCAGGAGCGAGCTCTCCTCCTGGTCCCGCCAATGCAAGCTTTTAGCGATTTGCCTGTGCTTGGTGAGGATGCAGCAGCTTCCAGGAGGAGAATGTGTCAAAAGTCATGACCTTAAATCTGTGCTTCTGGCAGCTGGAGTATGGAGTAATGAGCTTGAGGTTGTAGGAATAATTACTGTTGATAATTTACTGTGTGGTAATGGATTAAAGGCATCCTGTTTCCTATCAAGATCTTAAGGCATTACAAGTTGTTGTGACCTTTATGTTATGGTTTCCAGTGGCATACAATAAAAGTAAATCTCAGTGTGAATATAAGAATGGATGTGAAACACATGTATAAACCCTGTCCTCTTTCTTCCTCACTATGAGGAAACCAACAGTGAACCATTCACTGTTAACTAGGGCAGCATTTCCACTCCAAAGCTACTCACTGTGTGTTCACTGCAGCCTGCAGTTTGGGAAATACTTTGCTATCCCTCTTCATTATGTAGGAGCCACTTAAACTTATCTAAACACTTTTTTTCCTATAGTTTTATAATGTTGCATTAGTCCATAATTGGATACTTAAATGACCAGGCTACTTGAATAAATATTTTAGTCGCCTCTGTTGCTGACATCTGTAATCAAACTGTGATTAAAAAACCCCCAAAATTCGTCTCTAACCAGGCAGAATGCGTTTTTAATCAGAGATTGGGAACTGAGAATATTACTGCCTTATCTATAATGAAGTGTTCCAAATAATGTAACAGGAAAAAGATCTGAGAGTTCTCATATGACAAATTTTCATCAGTCTATTAATATTTAGGAATTGGATAGAGAAATAATAGGTTGCTCTGTATTCTGGAGGGAGATGAAATACATGTGTATATCCTGATACCATTCAACAGAAAGCTAGGATGTTAGTCTCCAAAAAAAAAAAGAGTGTACATGCCAAAGTACTAGAATTTTGGCTTAGGACAAATGTAGAATAGTTGGGTAAAGAGAATTTTTGCATTTTCTGGCTAATGGTTAATTGCGTGCAGTGGAGAGGTATGAGTTACCAAGTCATCTTACCTGGGATACTCTTGTCTGTTTAAATAGAAGTAATTTTTAGGCTCAGTTGATTTAAAAATTTCAACCATGGTTTTAAAGGAATTTACACACAGATGTGTCCTGTACTGTAGCGTTTGTTTCCTTTCAAATACTGAAACTTGAGTACTTTTTTTGTAAATCAGGCGTAAGATCCTAAATGTGAGTGTACACTGTGCAGCTGCACATGGCTTAGTCTCCCAGTTGAATTCAACACTAAACACGCTGGATTTGCTTGGCTGCTTTTCTTTGTAATGTTATAACCAGAGTACCAACAAATCAGTCCCTGTATGTGATTTCAGCATCAGTGCTGACCCTCCAAAGTTTCTGCTCTATATTCTTTTGGTAGGTTTAGGTACAGGACATCTTGGCACTGCAGTCAAAAATGTATGTAGAGAATGCTGAGGGGAGCTGCAGGTCATTTTTTTGCAGTGTCCTTCTGGTCTTGGGGGAAAAATAAAAAGCCCTTTCCTTCCAGACAACTGGAAAATGAGGAAATTTGGGAAAACAGGATGCACTTCAGAAAAACTCAAACATTTTCCAAGAACTTCATTGGAAACTTTTCATGTCAGGTGAATTTCTGTTTTTTGCTGTGTTGTGGTGTTCTCTCTAAGGACTGTGTAAAAATGGGGCAAGTACCAGTCTGTTGCAAAGGCCAGCTGAGCTATCTGGCCCTTTGAGCAAGAGTCATTGCTTGGCTTCGTTCAGTTTTAGACTCCTCACTTAAGCTGCAAATATTAAGGCTATTCAACTATGCTGCATATACATGCCATTAAAAGTATGGTGTGATTTATCCGCAATCTGAAGACTAAACATAATTCAGAGTCAAGATACTCTCATTAAAGATGCTTTCCTGTAGTATTTTGACTGTCTGAGCAATGGTTAATGTACCAGGACATTGACTACTTAGAGCAATGTTTTGGGGTTGGCTTTAGTCTAAAAGTAAAAAAAAAAAATTAGAGAGTTAAACAGCTCTTTTAATCTGATTTTGTAGGGCAGATTAAGATTGTTGTTTAGATCTCTTAACAAAGTTGTTAATGATATTTTTCCCTGTATAAAGTGGTATATGTGAAAAATAAAACAGAAACACCTCTTTGATTAAGAACACAATCCTTTTGATAGTTCGAATGTTGTAAGTGTACGGTTGATATCAGCAACGACCATCTGGGGTGCTGAATGATGTTTTGTTTGAGTAGCCTATTAGATTGATTCATTAGCTCTGGTATTAATTTTTTTTTTTATTGTTGGCAGCTGAAAACATGCAGGTCTATGAGTTTTGATAATGATGTTTGATCTCTAAAGGCTGCATCAAAGCAGTTAATGTTGCGGGTGCAATACATGCTGAAACGTCATCTTCTTTTGTTTTGTTTAGCCTACAAGCCCCAAGTTTGGAAAAGCAGACTCATATGAAAAACTGGAAAAACTAGGGGAAGGGTCCTATGCTACAGTATACAAAGGGAAAAGCAAGTAAGTGGTGTTTTTTTAATTTAATTTTGTGTGTAAATGAAGATAAGCAGAAAGTATTAACTGATGTTGCTGCACTTGTACATAGATCTCTGTGAATGAATGCAAAGTGCTACTGCCATGTGCTCTAGTGAAAGAGGCTGAGACCATATTGCATGGGTAACATACTACCTTCACAAGATGAGATCCCATGTTGTTAATCTCATGTTTTGTTTGTACTTTAATGTTGTACTACTTTCTCAATATCCATATCAAATTAATTTTTAGGGGTAAAAGCACAATATACTGTCAAGTAGATTTTTCTGATGTTCTGAGAGCAATGCTGAATATACGCAATAAATTGTTAGCTTTTGTTTGTAATTATTAAAAAGCTTGAATAAAATAACATGAAGGGAATTAATGGAATTTTGGACTACTGTAAGTTTAGTTTGTTTACAAGAGATTATTTACAGTCATTGCAACTATTCCACCTCAAAATAATCTACTATATACATATCAAATATTTTTTTTCAGCCACTTTAATGTTTTGTTGCAACTTTTTTATCCTCAATGCCCTAAGTGCTTCTGTATTGTATAAAATAACTCAGTAAACACACTTAAAATATACTTCTTGAGCTTGTGCTTCAGTTGAGAGTTAATCTTTTGTCAAGCAGAGTGTCTTGTGCAAGTTCATATGTTAATCAAGTTTTCATAATCAAATTTTCAATAATAATAAAGCAGTTCTGAGAGGGGGATTTGGTATGTGCCATATCTTTATTTAAAAACTTTGTCTAGTGAATGATAGATGAGGCAACTCTACCATTCTCAGCAGAGAGAATATCATGACAGTCATAGGACAGAACAACTACTGAAACAAGGAATTATGTGTTAACATTTTCCAGGGTTATTAAGTTACGTAGGTACTGAAAATTATTTTTTTCACTGAATATTAGTAAAAAATCAGAGGGGTGACGTCATCTCTCAGTAGCTTTGAGATTGATGAGCATAATGACAGCTGATATGAATAAAAACATGTTCTAAATGTAGAAAAAAATATTTATACTTCTGCTATGTCAGTGCATGTATTGTCTTTCACTGGCAGTTTTCTTCAAGAAAATGCAGTTACGTTGTATTGTTAGTGGTTCAGTTACGCATCAGCATAAGTTCCAGACATTACACACATGTAAGCTTTTTATTGGGGTCTATGTAATATTAGAAAACGGTATAGATTTCAGCTTGTGCCTTATTACTAAAACCCTTTAGTAAAATCATAGCGCGTATCTGGTGAGAGTTATCCCATATGCCTTGGCTTTCAATAAGATTGAACTAAGGCAACGGGATTGCTAGATGTCCCATCAATCAGTGGAACAGAGTGAAAGTTAAAAACAAAGCAAAGCGCTTCCCTGAAGCTATTTCATTCAGTGGTGATTTGTGAATGTGTTATGAAACATAGATTGGTTAGAAATACTCGTTTGTTTTAGTAGAGCTGACTGCAGAGCTGTAAGAAATACTTCAATGATTTTAATGGTAGTTGATTAATAAATTGAAATTACTGGGCTCTCTGCATTCTCCATTATAAATAGCAAGCTCTGGATAAGTAGTGTGAATTATAACAATTATATATAACTTTGTTCTGCTGCTTCATAACATCTTTTGGAAGGTCTTTAAAATGTATTTTTAAAAAAGTGTGTGTAACTGGAGTGTGGATAAGGATGCATATGCAGAGAATATTCCTAATGTTATAGTAATATTCCTTCACCTGCTTAATTTTGTTTGGTTTACTTTTTGTTCCCACTGAGAATTGAATAATTCCCATATTACACAGCACTATCCAGATTCAGGACCTCCAGTCCAGACTTATAGAATCATAGAATCATTTACGTTGGAAAAGGCCTTTAAGATCATCGAGTCCAACCATCGACCATGCCCATTAAACCATGTCCTGAAGTGCCTTGTCTACCTGCTTTTCGAATACCTCCAGGGATGGTGACTCAACCACTTCCCTGGGCAGCCTGTTCCAATGCCTGACAACCCTTTCTGTAAATAAATTTTTCCTAATATCCAATCTAAAAAATCAGTTGAATTACTTCACAGCAGGAGGAGGTTGTACTTTAAGAACAGGGGAAGCACTACAGGGGCCATCTGCTATTTCAAAAGGAGTTGTTGGTTGAGTAATGTAGCCCTGTTACCTCTTCTGTCCCTATGAGAAACTGAGAAATCTCTGGCCTAGGTGGTATTCCCAAAGAAGAAAGAGCATCACTGCTACAATGTACTCTTGGGGAAGATAGATGGAGGGTGGGCGTCAAATGGATGGGCCAACATTGGCTCGGGCCATTCCATGAGAGCCTAACTGCACTGCTGCTTTTCTGGCAGATTGGCTCTTTCTGTTTATACCTTTATCTAAAATGATACAGGAATAGATACAGAATTTTTTTTCTAGCACCTGATGTAGGTACGTAGGGTGAGACTGTGATATACATCACTGTGTTGCCCTGGCTACAGGCCCAGTGGGAAGAAAAATTAGCAACACAGATCAGAAGAGGGCTGTTTTGGCATGTGCCCAGTGTGACGGCTGAAGGGTTAAGTCCTCATGGCACACCTCAGAATGCAGACATGACGTATATTTGGAAGAGCTGGTAATACTTGCACAAGTGTGTTTTGGTCAAAATGTTTGAGAATCCCTAATTCTCAATCAACTTTAATGCTTGGCTTTCTCATTTTGCCAAAATATTTCTGATATGTGTCCTTAACTGTAATTGAAGGTGGAGAATTTCAGATCAGATTGAGCTGTTTTGAATCACGCTTTGTAATCAGAATTATTGTGCTTAATGTTTATCACCAGCTGCATGTGGCAAGTAGCAGCATTTGGGTGTTTTTTTTAATGCATTTACTGAGATATATTTGAGCTTTTAAAATTATCTCTCCTGCTGATCATGACGATAGAATAAAAAAATCTTGATCTTAGCTTACTGGAAAGACTAAAAGATGAATACTTACCTCCAAAGACACAAAATCAGCTATTCCTTTCTTAAAATTTGAAATAATGCATGCAGTAACTTGCTTTCAGGGCAAGCCTGGCTTTTTACAACTTTGCGCAGGATCTGTGGTACCAAGCCCTTGCGTTCCTATCAAAGCCATTACTTTTCCATCTATTTGAGTATTTGTGGTAGTATTTCAGGAAAGTGAAATGAAGTAGGCTAATTCCTCTTACTGGATGATGGATTTCTCTTTTTGCAGTCAGATAAAAATTATTTCCAGGGGTGAGAAAGCAGCAGAGTGAACAGGACTGTGTTATTGAGGAAAAGTGAAGAAGTATTCTCTTAGGTTGAGCTTTTTTGTTTATTGGAGAAACAGTCAAGCAGCCATTTGTGTCTGGCTGATGGTTGCATCAATAGGGAAATCTATTTGATTTCACGTGTTGCACATCAGGTGTGCATAATGAAACTCATCTTGGCATGTTCATTTTCTACTTTCATTCAGGTTAGATTCTCACATGTTACTGTGTGGGATAAAATCCCAAGAGGCTGCTTACTGCATGAAATTCAGTTCACTTTGAAGTGATTTCTGCTTTTTTTTTTTTTTTTTTTTTTAAATGTAAGATTTTGGAGAAGCAGGCCTAGTAATTTACTGATAACACTAAAAAATGATGCAAGTTCCATCGCCTCTGTGTTTGGCTAACACCCTGAACATTTGCCATACAATAGGTGCAAAGCAATAGGTGCCTTTTGAATTCCTGTATCATTTCATTTTGTGGTTGAGCGGAAGAAGTGCTGTGTGTCTGTGTATTGACATGTATATCTTCCTGCTGCCATTGACCTTCCCTCTTGGGGTTGATTATAAATTTACCTGAATGTACAGCAATGCAATCTGGCTTAATCTGTGGCACATAAACGTTGATGTGAGTTACGAGAGTCTGGAGATGAAGCTGGTGACAGCACAAGGGAGCTGCTGCCAACCAGAACCCCTTACAAAGCAGTGTGGAGGCCTTGCATCCCCTCACTGGGAACTCTGCATATTGCACTTAAGGGAAAAACCTGTGCTTTTGGCAATATTACGAGTTGGCATGGTTTCTGTCCTCTCCTCCCACTGTGTTCAATTGCCCTTCAAGGCAAAGAATTAAAAAAGATTACCTCGGTTAAAGCAATGTGATCTGTGACTGCTGCTTGCACAGTATGTGTCTGTATTTCGAGAGGGAAGCCAATGGTATCTCCACTGTTTCTGCACTGCTGTGATCTCAATCTGCTTCTTGCTTGTCCATGTGATTTTCAGTGTACCTTTACTTTTTTTAGCACCTTTACTAAGTTGCATCTGCTCAAAGTATTGCAAAAATATGTAGAATTTGTAACAGAGAGCTCAATCAATACATTTTTGCCTACCACAAAATGACATAATTTCAATTTACTTCTAATAAAATGCTTGTCCTAATAAATTCCGGTCCCTATCCCTTTTAACTATTAATATGAGAAATGGGTAGAGCATGGAGCAGAGCACAGTAGAAGCTGATGCCGTCGATGAGAGCTCAAAGGGCGCAGGGGTAGGGCAGGCCTTCAGTTAAGGTACTGCTCCCATTTCTGTTTGAAATCTGCATTTTTTTGTGTTCAGGGTGATTCCAGCATGTACCTAAAGATAAAAGGTATTTTTTCAGGTAGCCAGGGCATTTTACATTTATCTGCATCAAAGGCAGTACCTTTTCCAATTCACCTGAAAATCAATAGGGAGTTCCTGGTATAAAGTGTGGATCTTAGAGAGAAATTGTGCTCAGGAGGACAGCCACCATGCTCCGCACCAGCTGCAGCTTCCATGCTGTGTTATTCTTGGGACAGCAGGGAATATTTGAATGATCAGTGGGAACCACATGTATTTGTTGTTGGCGTGATGTATCGTAGTATGCGTTATGAATATATAGCTGGCCATCATATTTCATATATATGTTTGTGGATGGCTGCTCACAGGAAAAAGGATGACTGAAGTATTTTGTTTTTTATATTTATGATGCTGAAACCTTCGCTGAGGATGACTGACAGGCCTAATTGCTGTTCTGACTTTTTTTTTTTAACTTGCAGCATTTCTTTTACTTGTCATGAAACCTCCATGACTCTTTCATTGTCTTGTCTTTTGTTTTATGTGCAATCTGTTGGAAGTGCCATAGGCTTCGGATGGCCTGAAGAACTTGCCATGGTTTTGTCTGCCATGCTGTCACTTTTTAGTCATTCCCCTAGCTTTACCCCATGCCCATGTGAGGTGTTGTGTTCACATGCTCCCTGATACATTTCATGTGCAACAGTCCAGTTCACAGATAATATTTTCTCCATGTTTTGGCCAGTTTATTAGACTGAATATTTCAAAATTGCTCTAATTCATGTTGTCTTAGTGACCTAAACATTCTGAACCTTTTCTTTTATTTCTTGCAAACTGTGTGAAATCAGTGTTCATCTAGAAATGAAACTCTTTTCATCTGAGGATACAACATGGCTGGAAAAGGAGTATATATTCATGGATTATGAAAAGGCAATTTGTAGTTACCTACTAGAGCTTCCCAATTTTTTCTTTTCTACCCCCCCCCCTTTTTTTTAGCTGATGTGCTTAACTGATTTTTGTAGGCTGCTTTTTACTATACATTCTAAAGTATTAACATGAGTTTATAGTGTGTACACAGATGCTTTTAAAAAAATATCTAGCATTGTAAATCTTTAATAGAAACAATAACTTCAAGTTGAACTAGATGCAAAACTAATAACTAGATGTTGAACTAAAATGCCAAGTGGTGGAAAAAATTATTAAGGTAGTGCAAGTACTAAAGTAAGTTACTAAGATTCTAACTAGAAGATGAATCATTGACTATATTGATCACTTACGGAGTGAGTTTCTCAGTGTTTAAAAGAAATATTGGGAGATTTTTCCTCTATAGCTATATATAAAAAAGAACATTACACTGTATGTGCTGTGCTTCAACCTGCAAAGCAGTGTACAGGGGTGACTTGGCATTATTATCTGTCGTAGCAGGGGATGAAACTGAGGAAAGAAAACCTCTTATATTACTTACCCAGGACTGCACAGGAAATTGTGGTAGAAAACTGGGCTAGAACATAGTTATACTGGAAACAAGTGCTAAAAGTTATTGGATAGTAATTTAATGGCACTGACACATATATGCATGATTGGAATGGTAGAGCAAATGCTGAAGTCATTTGCCAACTAAATGCTATTATGCACCAGTGCTTTTCCAGTTAGCCGTGGAATGGCATCTCTTGGAAGATCTCCTGTGTCTGTTGGTGTGCAGAGTTGTAAGAGGCCACTTTACTTATAAGCGATACCACTGTGTTTGTCTTCAAGTTCTCTTGAGATGAAAATCATTTCCTGATGTGAACGTCAGCGGGGCCCAAAGAGCTGTGAGGTATATGGAGGAGGACCGGTGCTGTGCATCGCTCTCCCTGCTGCCAGTCCCAGGTGATTTGCTTCCAGCAGGTGTAGGTCAAGTGCAGCCCCTGTGCTTAAATGAGCAGCTGTGGAGTTTGAACTGAATGATGTAGGCTGGGAGGTAGGGACGAGGGACCTGGAGGTAAATGCTCTGATGCTGCTCATCTGCTTCTGCTCAAGTGAGGGCTGCCACATTGTTTGTATGAGACTGCCTCGAGTACTGTGAAGAACAGGATCCCTGAGTTCCAATGACAACACTAATTAATAATTTAAATCCTTCATCTCTCTCCAAACTCTTTGATCTTCTACTTTTCAGCACTAATAAACGTCAGCATTATGAAGTATCTTTAATCCACTAGCTTCTCTATAACAAGGTAACTTTTGTTTAGGGTGGAGGTTAAAAGGTGGTGGGAGTCAAAAAGAGGAATTGGGCTGTGGTAGTAGTCCCTTGAGTGTTTGCACCATAGGGCTTTAGTGGGACTGTAAGTGGTTTTTGTGAACTACAAATGTAAGTCCTTTTCAATAAGAGAGATACAATATAAACTGTGTTTACACTGAACTGTCTTTTATGATAGTGATTAAAAGAAGTGTTTCCCTCAATGTGGAATTAGTTACGCATTGGTAGAATAATCAAAGGTGACTAAACCTGCAATGAATTTGCCTCTGTCAGGTTTCTTCAAAGGAAAATTCTGGGAGAGCCTGGTTTCATTAGGCCACCATGGTCTGTTTGGGGTGTTAGTCATCTGTTTGTGACATCAATATCACTACAGAGTAGATATAATTAGATATTCTCGGGGTTTGATCATCAAACTTCGAGCTTTTCGTGTAAGTGACTATTTGACAATTGCGAGTTACTTTTCCTTGTAAGAATTAGTTTATTGAAATGTGTATCTCAAATAAAAGCATCATCCTAATACCGTCTACTGATCTTTCTTTGCAGAAATGTTCCCAAGCTTAGCACTTGCTTGAGTTATGAACTCAGCCAGAACTCCAGCCAGGGATAAAACTCTGTATTAAATAAACAGACTGAAATCAGAGTGGCAGATTTTATGTTAATTGACTCTTTAAAATGTGTTATATTTAGAACATTTATTGCATCTAAATATAACTGAAGAACTAGAGAAAATAATGTTATTGTACTCTGTTGTTCTCTATGTGGCATCATCAGGATTATCCCCAGTGAAGGCAATTAAGTCACCAGTTACTTTATATTCATCAGTATTATGTGTTCTTAATGATGCATTAAAGCATTAAATAATTTCTAACCTTCTCTATTTCTCGTAAGTGGTCATTTTTATAAATGTATTTATTTTGGTAATGATGATGTGTGCTGTTTTAGAAAAGGCAGAATGATACATTATATTAGCATTTTTTGTAATATTTGGCTCATTTGTATTTTTTATAATATACAGACTTTTAAAAAACAATTTGGACTCATTTTTCTTTTGCCTACCTTACATATAAAATCAGAAATTTATTAGAAGACATTATGTAACATTAAAATGCTGAATTTCCATAAACTGGAAAACTGTCCATCAGCTGCTGGTGATTTGCCTAGAGTAAAGTAGCTTTGTGTGATAATTAGAGAGGCTTCAGGACTTCTGTCTTTTCTCTGAAGATTTTCGGATGAGAGAGAGAGCGAGCGCATTAGTTTAGGAAGAAGGATGGCTTGTAAGTTAGAAAATAGGAATTTTATAGTCAGTTTTGTCCTTAATAGAAACTAATGAGGCAGTTGACAGAATGGACGTAAGATGATAAGTGAAATCCTTGACCCAGTTAAGTGTGTTGTTTCGAGAAGGTGTGAAATTGTTTACTTTGGACAGTGAGCAGGAGAGGTGGTTTAATGAATCCTAGCTGTTAAAAAGGGCAGCAGGGTTGCCTTTTCGCTGTCTAAAAGGCTGTCTCCCTGTCAGTTTTCCTACTTGTATTTGAAAATAATGAAAATACTGAGCATGCTTTGAAAGTTGTGGGAGACAAATGTGAAGTAATATCTGGGAGGAATTCTGCTAACCTTATCTGATCACTAGTGAAGACTGCAAAGACAAGTTCTGATAGGCTGCAGAGGTAATTTTCTCCAGGTCTCTGTTTTTCCAGTGTTGTTTCTAAGGAAATTGCCACATCATTTTGGCACATCATCACAAGATTCAGGGCAGAATTTCATGATATAGCTGGCTTGATCTCAGGGCTTGTTGCTTCTCAGGAGGTGGTCCCAGATCTTCTCATATATTTTCTAGTGGGTTTTGCTTTTAAAATGTGAAAAATGCCTTTTATCGTTTTTTAAAATATGATTTAGTTCTTTTGGAAGGGCCAGTCTTCTCCTATTTAATCTCCCTAAGCAGTCTCACTGTAGGATCTAGCAGGAATGAGAGCAAATACAAGACAGTGGCAGGAGTGGTAGCCCTTAGCTCATCTCTGCAGCACCATCTGACTGCATCCTGAGATTGCATGAGTGGGAGAGTAGTTAAAGGATGTGAATATACACACCTCTGTCTTTTAATTAATGATACTTCATCATTTCTCACATCTCCAGTTTTAGAAAATGAGCTGGAAAAAAAAGGTTTTAATGACTGGGTAGTAAATGAGAATAAGAAGGCTGTTTTATTCTGGAAGTTACAGATTGATATGTTGGAGATAAATAATACTAAAGGGGAAAATGAAATCCCAGAGGAACACTACTTTAGATTAGTTTGATCATTTTGATAGTATTAAGAGTTGCCATGATGTCTATCAAGACGATGACAGGTACCAATGACAAAGTGGCAGTGATAACTAAATAGCACAGCCCACCTACTGTGTTTAATTGTGAATTCTTCGAAATGAGTTCCATACTATTGCTGTTTGTGTTATTTCTTACTCTTAATGAATCAATGGAATGTAGAATTTCTGATTAAAAAGAACATAATCTACACAATGCTGCATGCTATTTGCCTGTCTCCCTAGCAAGAGACTCCATATCCCTGTTTCCTTAGTATGTCCTTGGTCTGCTTTTTTCCATTGTGTTCTGTATTGCCTTCTCTGAACATAGCATCTGTCCTGTTCTTGATCCACAAAATGATCTTGCTTTTCTTATTTAAATTCCTCCTGCACAGTTATTTCATCTATTTTAAAATAATCAAGTTATCCAGGTATCTAACTTATTTATATGTATGTGACAGGTAGGGTGGTGTATTGATGGAGGAATTGAAAACTACACATGTATATGAACCACATGTCTGTCATCAGTCTTCCTACTTCTGCTTTTATTACGGTTTATTCTCCTGTCTGTGCACGACACATAGTTACTTGGGGCAAAGCTTATCTTTTTCTGATGCCAGAAGTCCTGTTTAAATCTAAACAAAAATATATGTAAGGCAATTATAAGGAGAAATCCAGATAATCCAGTAGGATTAAGCTGATAATTATCTTTCAACAGTCACTAGTGGCTGGAGACTTGAACTGGTGCCAGTCTGAAGTACTTTGAATAGTTGGAAGGTGATGAGTAAACCATCTTTTGATAACCAGGGTTTCTTAAATTGTTCAGAGTCATTACACAATGCTGTGTACAGGGCTAATGAGATTCTGGTGATTCTAAAAAAAGAATAACCAGAAGAAACAAGACAGTAGCCATCCTGTCCCTGAAGTCGTCTAACTGCATAAATTAAAACCTGAGGGAGAAGATGAATTCAGACTTGGTAGATGTCTGTATCGTGTTGCTTAGAAAAATGAATCCATCTTCTAGGGCCCAGTACAATAGTGAATTGCCTCCATGACTACAGGAGTGTGAAAGCTTCAATGCTTCCTTGGGCTTTGTGGCTGTAAAAGCTAATTTTGCTTTTACAGAAAGAAATTGCAATAATAATAATTTTTTTTTAATTTGTTTTTTTGTGTGTGTGTGCAAGTGTATTATGCCTTTTCGGTAATCTATCCTTGCCATTGCTTGTCATACCTGGGGAGTCTGTTAAAGTTTCAGAGTACGAGTTTGTTCTTGAGGAGGGTAATTGATATCAGCTTTTATCTTTCATTCTGCTTTTGTGAGATTCAATTTGGATAAACTGAACCAACTGGATTTTTTTGCAAGGCCTTGAATACGATTCATATGTGGTGAAATTTTTAATGCTAGAAGTGAAACCAGCCAAATAGATTTTAAACTAGAGTGACCTGTTGTGAAGTTTTGTCCCTTGGAGCACAAAATATTTTTGATCTTATAAATGCAAGTCATTATAATCTAAAATTAGGCTGGGCCATGTAGTCAAGAAATGTACCTTAGGAACAATCCTGCCCTAATGGGGAATGGCCAGAATGACCTAAAAAATATTTCCCATCTCAAACCTCCATAGCTTTTTGAGGGCGATAATTATGGGTGTAATGCAGTGGGAAGGAGGCAATCAGTGTAAGTATGGATATACTGCAAGTGGGGTGATGAAAATCATATGCCTTTTTCTTTGAACTATTTGATCAAATAAAGGACAGATACTTTAAAACTGTATTTTACAATGTAATACTTCTTAACAAAGCTTCAGTTTAGTGCTGTGATAGAAGGGAAACAGACTGACTCACAGAAAACTGAGATCATTTCTTGGATTGCATCTGAGTGTGAAAATATAAAGTTGACATTATGGAAGCTATGAACTGTTTCTTACAGTGCTATAAATGAATCACTGGCATTGACAGGAAGAAATTGAATAAGTACATGATCAGAGATAAGTTCTGTTGTGAGAAATACTGTTTCTGCTTTAATTTTGTTTTTTATTTCTCCTTCCTCTCCCCTCTCTTTCCCGTTCAGGGTGAATGGGAAGCTGGTGGCATTGAAGGTGATTAGATTACAAGAAGAAGAAGGAACCCCATTTACTGCTATCAGGGAAGGTATGCACTCACTTTAATGATTATACATGGGGTTTTTTTGTAATTACATTGCATTTCTTATTTCTGTGCCATGCTATAGTGAATAGCTTGAGAATTCAAATTACATGGTTATGTTCTCAGTAGGAAGAAACTTTGGTGGTTCAAAAACAAAGCCTCTGGTGGGAGTTCTTGTTAAAGAGTGCATCTCTGCCTCTGCTTTGGCTCCTGTTAGATTTACTGTACAAATGAGTACTTAAGAGCGTGTTTAAGGTGGGTGTGAGAAGTCACTCTGGAAGGTAAGGGAACTGTGTAAGTCACGCTTCTTGCGTGCAGGCAGCACCTAAGATGAAGGTAGATATAATTTTTCATATACCCGCAGCATGAAGTGAAGAAAAGCATTTCTTGATGAAGGCAATCAGAAGATCAGGGAGCAAAAATACAGGTGCCTGAGAAGCTGCGTGTAGTTTGGGACTAGCTTTTGTTTGTTTTTACTTCCCCATGGACTTTAACTTGTGTGGCTTGGGAATGACTCTTATCTAGCATGCTTGGAGATGCCTGTTACGCTTTTTGCTCTGCTCCTTTATCCTTCCTTGTCAGCCTCTCGTGGTCCCTAGTGATGGCTGCTTTATCTGAGCCTGCCTGTGTCAAGCTCCTTTGCAGAAATTGCTGGATGTGCCTTCTCTGCGTGGGCTTCCTCTGTTAGAAGGTACTGAAAATGAGCCTTGGTAGAGGAATAATAAACAATTTAGCATCACATCACTGATTCAGACCCAGCTGCAGTTGGTAGTGAACTAAAAAGACAAGACTGTTGTGGGTTTTGAAGGACCTCTTAAAACTGTGCTGACTATTCGGTGTAATTCTCAAGGTGGGATGAGCCAGGGAGGTACCAGAACATCAGCCCTCACAGATCCACAGCATGGCCCTGCGTGGGGGGTGTGCAGCTTCGTGGCCGTTGCGGCCGCAGTCCTAGCAGCTGCAGCTGCCTTGTCCCTCGCTCCTGCCTACGTTCCTGCAGCCATCCATATGCCGTATGCGTGTCTACAATGAGCCTGTTTTGGGCTGGACTGGGCATAAAAAATTGATGTTTCATGTGATTGACACCCTGAAGTTAGAAGCCTTTAAAGTACTGTGGATTTCCATCCCAATGTTGTGCGTTTTAAAGGGGGCTCTTTCACAAAGGAGGGAAACCGTAGGTGGCCAATTTATGAAGGAATTTCAGCACTTCTTCTGTACTGCTTTGTTTGAGTCATAATTATTGAATGATCTGACACACTTATTCATAATTATATATATTTTATCTGTGAGCTGTCTGTCCCTGCAGCTGTGCTGCGATAACGAGGTGTGCAGAGGGTTACGAGCACAGCTTTCAGTATTTGTAATGCCAAGTTCAAGGCGTAACAGCCTGTGTTTCAAATGTTTATTGTTCTCCAGGTTTTTAGTTGATATGGTACCGACTTAATAAGAAAATAGTAGATAAGGCTTTCTTGCAACTTTTTAGTGACATTTAAAAGGTTTCTTAATGTGAGCTTGCTCTAGATGAAAGTTTATAGTGTTATAACTGTCAAATACAGTATAATGTGTTTTCCTTCATAAATAGTTTGTTGGGTGAGCTCGGTATAAATAAGTATTTGTTAGGAGAAAGAACAGAGATTTTTCCACACGATTATTTTTTTAAATTATGAAGGAACATGAAAATACTTTTCACAGTGTCATTGGAGAAGTTTTCCTTTTAGCTGTGACTACAGCACTGTGGTTGAAGCCAGTTAAAGTTCTGGTGCTTTAATATTAGTAGAACAAAGCTCTTGTCTAGAAAAGCTCTTAAAGTTATTAATTAGTATATATATTCTTAAGTATGCGGTGTCTCACTGATTTTGATGGGCCTATATGCATCCATTGCATTTCTAAGTACTCATCTAGGCTGGGACTAGATCCGAAGAGTAGTAGGCTAATGAGAGGGTTTTTTCTTGACTTTTGTAGACTCCTGGTTAGGTGGGGTCAAACTCAGCTTATAGGTTGGTTGGTTGTGGTTGGGTTTTTTTGGTAAATGTAGTCAGGTTTCCTGGGTAGTGGAACTTCATTCAGATCTGTAGAAGCTATTAGAAATACAGTCTTGTATGTTTTATATCATGTAGAAGTCAGACATACATGATGTGTAAGGTGGAGAGGGGAAAAATCTGTGTTTAGTTAGGCTTTGGCTTTTCTGTTGCTTGTTTTGATTTTGTCAGAAACAAATAGTAGGGTGAGGAAAGTAGGGAAGGCTGTATTACAAATGTAACTTTCATAAGATAATCTCAGTGATGTTGTGCCAGACTTGTATTATTTGATGGTAATGCCACAGCTGTGGACTTCACTACCAGGATCTGAGGAAGCTGTTGCTTTCCTCTTAGCAGCATCTAATCCATCTTGGACATGCTGAGTTCTGTAAAGCAGCTGTGGCTGATGTCAGCTACATGGGTGGGAAAAAAAAAAGAAAAAAGAAACGCTTGTATAAGCTCTTGAAGTTATCTGATAAGTTTGATATGGAAAAACAGTAAGAATTGGACACTGTGTTAAGCAGATTTTTCTTGATCTCCGCTGGCTGACTGAGAGCTCCAGCCCTATAATTTAGACTGGGACTATTAGAACAAGGACAAATACCACTGAAGATGAGATCAACTTGTAATTTCAGTTATCTGAGGGGTAGTGTTGCCCTAATCAAAAAATGCATGTATGCTATCATGAGCCAGGGTTCTGTTGGGGGGCATTTCTCCAAAGTCCTTCACAATGGAGGAGCCAAGCAGGTTTTGACCTTGATTTATTCCTTATTTTCTAATTTTCCATCAAAGCAAGGCAAATTCAGGCAGAATGCTAGTTATTTGTGAATTAAAACTACTGTAAGTAAATTGTTCAACATTTCTCCTGGCTCTTTGGGTAAAGCAGTGAGAGAAAATGCCATTCCTGCGCTGTGCTCCTAATGGGGATGCTGTGTGATGTTCATTAGGGGGAAGTTACAGGCTGAAATCTTAAGCAGTGGTCATGCTGAGGGAATTTTGTAGCTGTCTGTGTACAGGGAAGCATATTGTTACTGTTGTGACAGCAGCAGAATGAAGCTCAAAGACAAAGCTACAAACTGAAAAGACTAAGTAGGAAAATGCAGGCTATAAATATGGCACGTGTGACTGTGGAAACAAGCAGTAACTTGGTTGAAACAAAAAAATGGAAAGAAAAATAAAAAAAAATAAAAAAAATCCCCCAGTAAAGCTGCATAAGAAGAATCATAATTAATGACTGGGGGAGGTTTAGCTGAAACTTCAATTAAAGCTTATAAAGTAATTCTGCTTTTATAGCAGATGTGCGTTTGTGTCTTCTACCATTTATCAAAGTTACATAGGTTTGAATGAAAGTAGGTAAATGTAGCTTATTTATCAGTGCTGCTCAGCTGCCTGTTGAATTTCTAGAACAAAATTTAGAAGTAGCCTGTGCTAAATGTTCTTTGAACTTGGCCTGAGTCAGTTGTAGCAATTTATTGATGCTTTCATTTAGTGACATGCAGTTTACAGGATGTTGCACTCTGAATTTAACTCGCTTAGTCTGGGATAATCTAATCTACCTTTGAAGAGCCTGAGAAAAAGAAAAAAAAAAAGAGGAAAAAAGAGTAACTGATTGGATGTGTATACCTGAGTGGGTTAAACCTATGTAATTTTCTGATCACAAATATATGACTGGTGCAGGCCACCATATTACTGTTGTATTTTAAATGTGCCTGCAACTGTGGTATCTGAGACAGTATGGAGCCTGACCATCATTTACACACTATTTTTTTCATTAAACTAAATTTGGTAGAATACAGATCAGCAAATGATATGTTTTCTGTGTTTGTGTAGTTGTGATTTATTCTTTTACTGTACTTCTCATTATCAGCTGTTCAGAGATGTTTAAGCACCAGATTGGAAGTGTTACTAAATCCACTGCGCCAGCAGAAAAGTTCACTGACCTTAACTTTTATCTCAGATATTTCATTCCCCTAATTTCCTGTAACGTCATATGTTCATCTAGGCTAAATACTGAACTGTACAGTAGATTCTAATTCTGTAAATAGCTTGGTTTACAATTCTGTAGTTATCTTGTTTGATTTCTGAGTGATAATAGTCCTTATATCCAGCATGACAAAGATTTTGCTTTTTGTGTATGTATGTAGACAAACATCCCTTGGTTTTATTGCTACCTTGCTTGTGAGGTTAACTTGCTTACTGTGTTCCTTTCGTGGGTACTAAAATTATTTCTTCCCTGTCCTAATTGTGGAAACTGTTTTGTATTTGGTTTTCATTTTCTACCCTTGGAAATGTCACTGCTCCTTTGCTCTGCTTAATTTGATTTACTATCAGTAATAAAACTCTATTCTAGTGTTTTAGTATATGGTAATGTTTCATTTTCCATAGGTCTAGATGATGTTTCAAAGCATCATCCAAACCAGACATCTTTTGTAGGTATTTTTGTGCTTTGCAATTTAAATGCCATGATTAGGCAACTTTTAGTTTATTTCTTTTTATTAATTTTTGTATTTACATCTTGTAATTAATATGTATTTGTACCTATTTGTGTTTCACATTTAAAAGTGTTCAGGTCAGAGACTGTCTCTACATCTTCAGTTTGAGAGTTGCCCAAATAATAATAATTTTTTTTATCTACTCCAGCATTGAAAACTGTTACCTTAATGCTGCGTATGGATAGCAGTGTGCAAAAATAGCACATAAATGCTTTGGAAACAGCCAGCTGTCTTGCATTATAAAATTACAAAGAACAGATGATTTGTTTGATGAATTTTCTTTAACTTAAATTTTTAAAGAGCAGTTCAGCATGCGTACTGAATAAGGTTTTGTGACTTGTGGGAGAAAACTTAATGCATTTGAGTGCCAGCATAGAGCAGGGAGGAGAGATTCTTAATTCTTGGCCACAAAACATTTTCAAAAGTCTTCAAAGTTTCAGGCCTCTCCCATCCATATCTTACTGTGTGGTAGGAAGGAACAAGAGAAACAAAAAATGAAAACCTTAAGGGGTCTTTCAGAAAGAAATGCGAGTCTGCCTTTATGCCCCAGGCTGAACAGACTTTCTGAGGTTGGGAGGTTTTCTGAGGCCTCCCCTTCTGAAGTTGTCAGGCTGGAGGGGATAAATCTTCACAAAACTTTTATCTTTGGAAAATTGAAGTGGAGTAACTGCTAAGAAAAAAGTACATGGAAGATCAGCAGTTTGCCAAGAGAGAGCCCCTACCTAAGTGAACATGTAATTTATTGCACAGTGTTCCTAATGGGTGCACAATGGAAAATTCTGCTTTGTAGTAACAATACTGAAAGTGATGTAAAGCAGCTGTGCTTCTGTATTATCCAAGAGAAATAGTACAGTCTGTACCTGTACCATCTAAGGAAGGGCTACAGAAAATTATATTTTTACTCAGTAGATATTATTCTTGTGATCTCATATTGATTTATTACCTGAGTTATTGCACACACTTCCCAGCTCAGTGATTTTTGACTGATATATAGCATAACTTTAAGTCAACAAATGACCTCATGGCACTAGTTAGATGACTCACAGTGATAAGCCTCCTATTTATTGTATTAGAGTAGGTCTGGAAGGTTGTATGCTGTAAGTCAAGGGCACAGTGAAACAATATCTGTCTATTTTTTTAAGAGTCATTGTTGGTTGATCTACTGGGAGAAGGTAAACATGAAAATTGCAATGGGAATCCCATCTTCATCTGCCAGTAAAGAGTAAATTTTTTTTTTTGAAAGTTAAATCATCCTCTTACAAAAAATAATCCTATTATTTTTTATGTAGGGTTAGGTTTTTGTTTGTTTGTTTGTTTTGTTTGTTTTTGTTTTTTTTTAATTAAGGAAGATTGACAGCTGCTTTCTTCTGAGTGATAGGACTTTGGAGGACTTTCACATTTCCTTCATGAAGTCCAGTCAAGAAATTTAAATTTCCATAACTGAAATGCCTAAAAACTTCATATGTGTCTGGCTCAACAAGCCTCAGGGAACTTCAAGGGATTACATTTAAGATTATGAAGATATAACTATTCTGAGCATGCATGTCACATGAGTAACTATAGGGGGTTTGTGTCTTTATGTTTTTAGAGTCTGAGGATAAGCTCACTCTCCCCAAAAGCCACATTGCTTTGGAGCATTTAAGTAAAAAAAGAAAAGGACAGTAGCTTCGCTGTAGCTTGGAGAACATTTTCATTGCCTACAGAGTTGGCAAAGCTGGTCCCTAATGCACGCTAAATAGCTACAGCTTAATTAACTGTAAAGTCCCTGCAAAGCCAGTGCAGCTTGTAGTCATAACAGCTTTGTTTTTCAGTGTTGTTAAAAATAAAACACATGAGCCAAGAACCTCTGGGACATTTTGTCGCTGGATATTTAAGGTCAAGAAGTATTCAAAAGTAAAGAAAGTCCAGCAATTTTATTTTCTCTGTCTGGTCTCTTTCTGTTATGGGCATCCTGCAGCCTTACCGAAACTGTATGCTCCCTCAAGATAAAAGGGGAGTACAAGATTGCCAAATTAAGACAAGTTGGGCTTCAAAATACAGTGCATTTTGAATAGGATGTTCCTGGGACCTTTCTTATGAAATGAAATCAGCTTTTAAAATTTCCGAGAAGTTTGGATGTTACTTATTATCAAATACTCTGCCATGTTGTAGAGAAGTGTATATTCATTCTTACTGAACATTAATAATAGAAAAATCTCCTTTAATTTCTGGCATTTTTATGACTGAACATTTTTTTTAATAGCTCAGATTTTCAATCGTATTTCAGTTGTGCTTTCTCCTGCATGTGTGTGTGTGTGCATTTGCATATGTCTGAGAGAAGCATGTTAGATCCTCAGCAATGTGGAGCTTCGAAGCAGCAGGACCTTACGTCATTATTCTGCTTTCCCTCCTGCTGTTCTCCCCAGCCCTGACTGGTTGCTAATTTTTTTCTACTGACAGTATTCATTTGCCTTTCTTTGAAGGCCGTTAGACTGACTGGCTGAAACAGGTGAACTGAATTTCTGGTCATCACCGATGAACATGGGAGAGCTGATAAGTTTTCCAGTCTCAGATACAGTGCAAGTGATTACTGTGATGTTATATCCTGCTTTTCAGTGTGTCCAAATTGTGCTCTGCTCTTTCCTTGCTTCTTTTTGGTGGACCAAACAAAGGCTTCTGTCCACATAGGGCGCTCAGAAATGGTAGAGATTGATAAAGTCCGTCTTGCTTGTTTCTTTGTTACTTGCTATTCATAGACTGAGTCTAGTGTTTCCTTTTTTTTTTTTTTTTTTTTTTTTTTTTAACCCTCTAACAAATTAGTGGTTCTCACAATTATAACACCTTCAGGAAAGCTGGGATTGTGTAAAGGCAACATAAATGATGGTATTTCCCTTTGAGAATTGTGATATAAATTTTAAACTCTATAATGAACTGCCATCATGTGGGAAAAGTGTCATGCTTTTCTGAAAAGTACAAATGAAAATTCCAAATTATCCAGCTTCATAGAGCTAAATCTGTTCCACAGAATATTCTGTCCCCTCTGTCCTCCTCCCATTCCCCCTCCAATGTTTTATCTGTAGCCTGCCGAGATGCAACACGTCTGTACCAATTGAATCTTCATTCAGTACCTTTGATGTGCAAGATGTGACCTTCTTCTGGCTTTTGTTCTTGGGCACAGTTCAAGCAAGAAGAGAATGGGGTGACATACTGAGGATTTTTTGATTTTTTTTATTATATTTTTTTAAATATCATCATTTTGCCATCCGGAATCCTTTTTTCATCCTTGTTACCAAGTTAGCTTAATGGTAGACCTCTTAGACTCTGCCCTACTTCCACTGAAGAAGTGGTCTGTGCATCTTTAGTATTCATATGGAAGGTGTTGGATCTTGTGCTAGTTCCAGCACTAGAAGGTTACAAATCTATTCGTCCGGGGGCACTATTGAATCCTTCTCAGTAAGGCATTTGCCTACAGTTTACTCTGCCCTGAGTTTCAGGCCTCTCTGACTTGGCTTTTGGCCCTGCTGGGGGACTCTGAGCAGTTTTCTTCTGCTCAAAAAACGTTTCTTCTCTTCCCTGTTTAATGCAGTAGTCAGAAGTGTTGCCTTACAGATTTATCTGGTCTGCTGCTCTTGCTGTCTCTCATAGTATGATGGGAAGGATAGAAGAAAGATGGCAATTACAGAATATGGAGGATAAAAGGAGGGTGGCAATCCTTTCTTCATATATAACTGCAATACGTAACTATAAGTCATACAGAACCCTTATGCAGCTGTCATGGCTTTCTTGTTTGAGTGGAAGTTGGTGACGGTCAGTCTTTTTATGCTGTATGCAAATTTAACTTCCTCCTATAGCATGTGCTACCACCATAAAATGCGGAGCTAAGTTAATCCTGCTCCAAGTAGCATTAGTTTTTAACCTGTGGCCATATTCCGGTTAGAGTGGATTGAATTGGTGATACAGATACTAGCTGGTTGTTAATATGAATAGTGTTGCTAGCAAGTGATGGCACCTCAGCTTGAATTGCTTAGAGGCCCTAAGGCACTCTTCCAAGTGCCAATACCTTCCATGGCCACCTGGTGAAATAAACTTTGATATCATCTGGTGATGAGGCAAAGAAATGTCTCCTCAACTTAGCCAATTCTTCAAATTGCTTTTTCTTTGTTATATCTGCCTTTTGTGAAAGGAATAATCTTAGCAACAGTACCATTTGCCCTTGTGATTAAAGTGGTGACTTCAAGTCTGCACAAAGACATTTGTCTTTGTCAAGACCTCTGAGTGTTTTGTGTGTGTTTTTCCACTGCTGTGTCCTGGATTTTGAAAGCACCAGAACAAGGTGGCAACTCAGTGTTTGAACCGGTTCAGTCAGCTTGAGTTTTCTCCACAGTTTTTTGCACATGTCAAACTCGTAGGTGACTTGTATCTCAGCAGAACTAGTTTGACATTTGGGTGAATGCAAAATAAGGACATGAGAAGGTTGTGTGGTTTCCTGGTGTTAAATATCTCCCCCTTGAAGGAGATGCATCACTGTATGTATGGAAAGGAGCGTGTGGGTGTGTATATATACTGTGTGTGCATGTGTCTCCTGTATGTCTTTAAGACTTGACACAGAGCTGATTAGCCCTGTCCCCCAAACAACCAAATTCTTTGTGAAGAGCCATGTACTGGCTTTGATCAACCCAGAGAATGTTTAATATGAGTTGGATGTGTACCCACATCTAGATAAAGATAAAATGCTTCCCACAAAAGATGTCTGTTTTCATCAGAAGTTGTGGCTGAGACGTGTGACCATCTTCTTGCTACTAACTTCAGTCATCATTCATAAACACATCATCAGAACAGCTTTGTGTGTTATTTACACAGAAAATTCATGAACGAATTATCCTAATTCTCCTGATGTATGTAATTTATTTAGAAATATGGTATGAAACAATCCTGGTTCTTTAGACACGAATATAACAATGAAGATGTGCACATGCTACTGCTGGATCCACAACAGTGCTTTTGTTTTCAATGCTTTTGTCCAGAGCACAATAACTACTTTTTTTTTTCCTTTGAAAAAAACCCACAACTAGTTTATTGCAAATTTGTAACTTCTTTGTAAATGGGTCCTAAAATTGAGCACCATCAGTCTCTTTCCAGACACAAGATACTATTCTATTTTAGTATCTATATAAATCACTTCTATATCAAAGGGCG
Source organism: Astur gentilis (assembly GCF_929443795.1). Lineage (NCBI taxonomy): Eukaryota > Metazoa > Chordata > Aves > Accipitriformes > Accipitridae > Astur > Astur gentilis. The sequence continues at coordinate 22,710,792 of NC_064883.1, read as the reverse complement.
AATGATCCTTATTTGCAAATGAAGGGGCCATGCACTCAGAAGAGGCTTGCTAGTTGAGAAGACAGGCAGCCTGAAAGGACGAGACTACTGCAGTATTTTGCTTTGCTGCCTTTTATTCCCATCTTTTGTGATAATGATTCAGTTCTTCCTTAAATATGTCATGTAGTCAGGGAAGTAAAAAATCCCAGTATGGTAAAATGCTATGTTTAGATCACAGTACTTTGCTGAAGATTCTAAGCATGAGTTCTTTCTAAACTTTGAAATACTTGGGAAATATTTTCAGTAGCCTGCATCTTTGTACTGGCATGAAATATGGCAGTAGCCACTGTAGTTGCTAAGAAGCATGCACTAATACCTTTCTCATAGGAAAAAAAAAATATGTTATAATCAAAACAGTGGAAAAAGCATTAGCAAATACATCTTACTCTGAAGTTATATATGTGAGGAAAAAAACCCATTCTTTCTTTTCCTCCCTTGTTTTTGTTTTCTGTTTCTTCACAGGCTGCTTTTTTTCTTTGGTCTATCTGCTGTTGGATGCTGTAGGCATAGTAGTCTGGGTCAGACCGTTCCTTCGGGAGAAAGCACTGCTCCTTTTCCACTATTGTATTTTTCCATAGGCTGAAGATTGTGTTGCAAACATTTTAGTTAAATTTTTCAGTTTTTGGTGGGAGAGGTGGGAGATTTATTATTCAGGAATTATATGGAGCTGAAATATGTGCTTCATAATGGGATCTCTTCTTGCAGCATGGGTGGAGTTGCTGCTTTCAGGCTTTATAATCAATATGAAGAGAGTAGCATTTCAAAATTAGAAATTGACCTTTACTGTCTTCTTCAAAGCAATGAAAATGAATATCCACATTATTTTACTTTGGAATGTTCCTCTCGAGTAAGCAATATAAAAAAAGAAGCTGATAATGTATTGCATTTTTCTGCTAAGATGAAGGGGAACTGGATGGTTCAGAGACTGGTAATAGGATATCGTGACCTTCCACCTCTGACCCATTTATTAAAATACAAGCCATGACAGTGGAGTCTAAAAGCCATCACTATGGGGTATACAGCTAGAATCTGGAACTGTGTATTTCTGAATTTTTAAAGTCTGGGCCACTTGTCACAAACTTCCACAGCTTCTTAGCTAGAAGCAGATTTAGCTGGAGCCAATTGAAAAGTGAACTAAGAACAAAATGAACGGAGGAAGCCTTGTAAATAAGGGTATATTAGCTGTGCTAAACTTGGTGATGTGTATCCGTTCTGAACTGATAGGGCTTGTTTGCTGTCCTTGTTTTATGAAGCTTGATTCAGAGTTCCCTTAATCAGTGCAGAAGTGGTACCGACCAGTTTTCTTTGACTGTTACTTTTGGATGTTAGAAGGGGTTAATGCGAATAAGGATGCTGTGGATTTTGTCTTGAGAAGGTGCTCAAAACTTGCACTGTCAATGACAGCTAATTTTAAGCATTTAACATTTTGCTGTGGATCTCCCGTGGAAACTTCCTAACACCTGTTTTTTTGTCTATAGGCAACTTAAGCTGAGAGTTAGTTCTTTGAAGCCCATCTTAATTGTACAGCTCAGGTAATTATGTAACAAATATCCTTGGGTTTTATTTAGTCTTAATTATCACCTGGTTTTCCCTAAGCAGAAGCAATCAAGAAAGTCAAGAGGGTGGTAGGAATCTTGGTGCACCACCATGCTAGCTTCACAGACTGGGTGATAGCAGTGCCAGTGTGGCTGGCTTCCATCTGAAAACATCCTCCCTTCCCTCATGTCTCCTAAAACCTGAGAGGACAAAGTAACCCAAGTTGCTGTGACAGGTTAAATACAACTGACTGGAAAAAAAAAAAATCAAAACTGGACTTTCAAAGTAAAAAGAAAGATGTTAAGTCAATATATTTTGAAGTTCTAGTTTGGAAGCAGTCAAAATTGACCTACTTTTATGTGGTCCAAATATTTCCAAATTTTTATAGCTGGAAAAAAATATAATTTATGTTTTACACATTTTACCCTCAAATGGCAGGATAACACACACACGCACTCACTTCTCTTTCCCCCTATTTCTTTGAAATCCAGGATGCATGCTTGCTCTTTTGTGTGCTGTAAGGGCTTGAAAAATGTGGCTGATACTGGCAAGAACATTTTCATACAAACATTCACTGAATTGTGTGAGGGAAAAGACACAACCCCCAAACATTTAGCACATTAAACTCTGGACAAGGTAAAAATCTGCTTTTGTTGTTTCATTTCTGGTGTTCTTAATGTAGCAGTGCCTACATTGCTGCCAGTAGGAAACTGCCAGTTCCTGAAGGGGCATCTAACTCAAAGCAAAGCCCCGCAGGTTGTAGGCCCATTGACAAAAAGCTGTAAAGAACTTTCACACTTTTCCAGGTTACTTTATCTCAATGTATTTGTGGTCCTAAAAGATATTTTGCAATTTGCAATTATGTATTTCTCAGGAAGTCTTGGTTATAAAGCTTACATGGTTGAAATACTGGTTTGCATCAAGATTTCTAACAGAATTAACATTTGAATCACTTGAGGCCCTCTTCACAAAGCAGAGGAGTATTTGCATAATCAAAAATGCTTTATTTTGCATGCCAGTGGAGAAGCTAAGGATTGTAGCTGTGGCTCAAACAGAATTTAAGTGATTGGTATTGATGTGTGTCTGTATGCTGCTGTCTCTCAGCCTTGCCTGCACAAATAAGTACAAATCTATATAAAGGCAAAAGAAAAGGTTTGGGAGCAATGTATAGTCTCCATTCAAAGCCTGATTAAACAGGCTTTGCTTAAGTTATCAGCATAAGGATTGGATGGACTTCCCACTCTACCAAATGTGCATGAGGGTTGGGGGCACTTTGACAGCTGAGCTGTTGCAAGAGGATGGATGTCTTCCTAAAAATACGCTCAGTAAAAATTTATGAGCTTGAAAATCGCTCCTTCTATTGAGGAGGTCAAACTAAATAACCTATAAGAGTATATATCTGTGGATAATGGGTTCAAGACTTTCTTAAGACCTTTCTGTCGGATTTCTGTCAGTAGTCCAAGAGGCTTATGAATTGCATTAATAAACTTACCATCTCACCATCAGCCCATGCATTCATGTTTTTCATCCATTTTTATGGCTGTGGACAAGAAGGTAGAATGTCACATTCAAAGAATTTGTTTCTTTGCACATGAATAACTCCCGATGAGAGTTCAAGAGCATGAAGCAACTTCCAACCTTTCTGAGGCCATACGAAACCTCTAGACCTTAAAAAAACCCTGAATTATCAGGGGATTTTATTCCTTTCTTTTTTTCCTAGAGTGAACTTCTAATGTGTTATTGCTGTTAAATCAAGTTGTTTAGTGAAGTTTGGATGATGAAAATTTTAGTTGCATGAAGAAATTTGTCTTATAATTATTGCAACTTCAGGTTATTTGACCTTAAAAAAGGAGTATGATGTGATCTAGCCTTTTACTTGCTAATGTATGTCACCTAATTAAATAAAAAAATTATCAAGGCATGTTATGAAATTTTAAAACAAATTTTGTGACATTTTCAAGTCTTGGTTGACTTCCTCTTAGATGGATTCAGTTGGTTGTGGTTTTTTTTGCGTAAGGGACTTGGAGCTTTTATTATCAGTGCCGTTTAGTTCTAATTAAATTCCTTTATTTAAGAATATACCAATTAAAAGCTTGAGGTTTAAATAAAAAAATAAAAGAAAGTGATATTTAAATTAAATTAAAATCATCTTGGATAATAGATATGCTCCTGAAGACAGAATCTATGTTTTTGAGCCTTCAGTATCACAGTATGAGTTTTATCCTGGTGTGTGTTTACTTTAAATTATACCTCTGGAATAAAAGTATTTCTCAGATGCACCCAGGTCTGGAAGCTAGAATAGAAATTGTGTTAATCTCTATTCTTAGGATTTTAGGTTTCAAAATACTTCAGAGTCTAAGCATACCGTTAAAAGGAGTATGTCCCTTTCTGTACGTTGGTTTGGAGCTGTCAGCAAAAAGGTGGCTTTTACTCTGGTTTGTACGTTCAAGTTCTTTGCAGAGTTTGCTGTTTTCATGCTTGACTGAAGTGCATAAATTTCAAGTAGTTCAGTTTCTCATTCATTTGTTTTAATTACTGAGGCCATTAACCTTGTAAAATCATTGACAGAATTATAAATCCACATCTTTGAGAATTATGTAAACAAGTTTATAAAAGTTCCTTAACTGAAATGAAAGCCAAACTGTACAAAAAGACTAGGTTTTATTAACAGCACTTGTTAAAGCCCAACAAAATGTTGGAAAAATATCTGCAGGTAATTATACAGTCCTTCATGGCAGTGACACCCCTACAGTACCTATGATATGTAGCAGTCATTGTATAGTTTAGGTTAAAGATACCTTCAAGATATGGATACCCAACCATTGTTTCTTCTCAGATAAATGGTTCTTAATGTTTTACATGTAGCTTTTTGTGGTCACAGAGAGCTTTGGGAGAGGAATGTGTTTTACTGCCTCAGACCAGGTTTGTTTATCTATGGAGATCTTGTCTGTTTGTTTCAAATGTTATCAGGTTGTCAAATGCAGGCATCCTCATCAGCTGGGGGAGAGGCATTTCGATGGGCCTGTTGAAGTCTGCGATCTGTCATCGCTGGGATGCTGAGCCCTAATTAGAAATAAGTGAGTGGTGTTCCTGTGCCTGTTTAATGGACTGGTCTTTTTGTGTTTGGAAACATTTCATTTCTGTTCTGCTTTCATAGGGCTGGTGCTATTTGAAATATTGAACTAAGGTGGGAATTTAAGGAGGTTGTTTAGCCCTGTGAGTGTTAGCACTTTGGCTGCCACTATTTTAACGTGCATATCTGAACTGGAATGTGCTCTTAGACTTCTGGATGTAATCAGTTCTTGATTTGTAGCCAAAGCTTTCTGGCATGTGTTGGAACAGGGATTTAATATTCCTCATTTAATAAGTTCCTTCAGAGGTGCAGTTTACTATTGCAAAGTGTCTGATGTAGCATACAAGCTAACTAGCCATGCTGATGGAGGAAAGAAATTCATTAGTGTTAGTGGGTACTTGCTTCTGTCCTAACTCCTGTGACCTTTTCAGGTCAGACTGTGTTCTCTTGGCAGAAAAACTCAGCCCACAAAATTTGGTGGCTTTGTTGAAGTCATTCTTTAATTTACTTGGGATGAGGTGATGATAAGCAGCGAATCACTAGTAAAGAGCTCCAAGGACTTCATAGTGCTTGAGCTGTATTTTCCTGCATATTAAGATGTTCTCACTTTTAGTTGCAGAAACTAAAAATGTGTTTGACCTTTTGCAGTATCTCAAAATACTGTTGCAGATGAGCTTGCTTCAAGAGTAGCTTATAAAAGGCTTATCTAGAGGAACACGCATTCCAAAGACTTTCAGAGGTTCAGAAACCACTTCAAAGTAGCGATGGTTTTGTTATATTCCTGAACCTTGGTGTTACGTGCATAATATTGTTGCTTACACTGAACTTCTATTATTATTATATTGCACTGAACTTCTGTGCAGTTGCATATCACTGAGGAGTCTTGTGTCTGTGTTGGGCAGGTTTGTTTGCATTCAGTTGGTGAGATGATAGTCTCGTCTTTGACCATGCGATACTGATATATTTATAAGGAGATGATATCCAGTAGCTCTGTGATGTTCAGGTCCCGTATTGGCAACCTACTGATACACTGAGTGTTCTAGTCCAATGTGTGCTTGGTCAAATCGAATTAACAGCTAAAGTTTGATTTTTCTCCTCACTTGGTTTTTGCAAATACAAAGGAGCTCATCAGCTGGAGTTGCTGCTTACTGATTCAGTCACGCAACCTGTTAGTATTTTATTTGCTTTAGTCTTTCTAATTGAAAATGGAAGTTATAGAGAAATACAGTCGTCTAGGCATGTTGTAGTTCTTATAGATCCTGCTGCTTGCTAAGGTGCCCTACTTGTTTTCTGTTCCCTTGCTCCTCAGAGACAAAAACCTTCATGCCTCACATGTTTGGTTAGCAAGTCACTTTTGTGTTCAGCTGTAATAATAAACAAGATGGATGTAGAGACCCACTAAAGAATTGTCTTTATCTTAGGGCTCATGTATTATGTGGGATGATGAATCAAGATGTAAGCTCTGGGTTTTTGGTTTGTTGGCTTGTCCTGAGCTTATGAATGGCATTCAGGTCCCCTTGTGAAACCAGCTTTTTAAATGGCAATTTTCATTGCAAGTCCCCCCCTCCTTGTATTTAGTTGCGGTTTTATTTCTCGTATTGGCAGAGTTAAAAGCTCTGCATGCATTATCCATGTGTTTTTGTCCTCTTTCCCCTCCTGCTTTCCCTCTAGCCTTCTTGCACCCCTTTCTACTGTGCTCTGGCAGCCTGGAAGATGACTGCCCCACTGAAATGCTTGGCACTGTCCATGCCTGGGCAGTGGTAGAGAGGAGAACTAGGAGAAATGGCAGTTAAGAATAGATGTTGGTGTGAGGATCCCAGGAAGAGGATTACAACTACAACAGTGGGTCTGGAAGAATGCAAATTACAGAGGCCTTTCAAAGCAGCACAAGATGTAGAAAGCAGTAACAGGAAGATGGGAAGGGTTGGTAACTTTCATCTCAGCCAGGAGCCTATGGGATGGAGATGGGGAGTCTGCTTGGAGAGGGCTAGTGTTTCCCACACTTTTTGTCATTAACCGGGTTGAAGAGAGGGGGGGAGCAGAAATGGAGCAAGGGGCTTGGAGATGTGTTCAGCCAACAACAGGTTTAGGATTGTGATTTGGGGGAAACTGTTAGAAGAGTTTTGCCACTGACACTGTCACGTCTATAACTGATGTTGGAGTCCAGACTTCTTGGCTCAAACTTCCTCTGCTTCAGCCAGAAATATCTGAATATTTAAGTGTGCTCAGGGAGGATGGATTCTCTGGGAGATTTTAGCAGCTAAAGTGCAGCTTTCAAGTACAATTTTCCACTGACTAGATGTAAACTTTGACAAATTGGGCAGATTTTCACAGAAACGAGAAAAAGTGTGTCCTTGACCTGACGTGTACCTTTTGAAGGCCGCCTTTCAATGCATGAGATCTGAGAACTGTTTGAAGAAAAGGTCACCAACATTAAAGAGTGTATTTGTTCTCTAGTCCTCTCTTGGGAAAGGCTGACCTGTTTTGACTGGAACAAACAGTGTTAGACACAAAATGTAAAAGATGAGGACATTTGTTTAAAGTTTGGCAAGGCAATAGGGTAGTGTCATCTTACAGGAACTGGTACTTTCAGAGGCATTGCTATCAATTTTGCTACTGTCATTGTTAATTACTATGATTCTGTAAAAAGAATTTTATCTGGAAAAGCAAACAGTAAATTGCTGTAATTGTAATTGATGCATGACACAACAGGATGGAAGAACTGAGTATGTTTTCAAGGGGGCTGGGACGCGATGTTTTATATCTGTATGTAGTAGACAGACAAGCTGTTGGCTGTTGAGTTGGCCTTTTAAAAAAAAAAAAAAAATTCTTACCACCTGTGGTGTTAATGGGTTATGCTGGCAGATCCCTTTAATGTATTTTCTCACATTTCTTGGGTGTGTTTTAATTATGTTGTTGCTCAGAATGCCGTCCAATAGGGATTTAGACCCATAGTTTGGTTCGCATCATGCATTTACACAGGTAATTGTGAATCTGTACTTGAAAATTATGGGGGTGTTTTTAGCAAAACTAGGAGGATAGAAATGACTAGCTTACCTCAGCTAGGTCTCTTCTAAGCATCACTTAACTTCTGCATCACCCTGTCACTATCAGCTGTGGCTGTCAACTCTGTGAAGCTGAGACATTCCTTCAGCCCATCTTTTCTGTTCTAGCACCTCTCCTGCTCTCTGAGGGCCAACTGCTTTTTAAAGAAACATACAGGTCTTACCATCTTTTGCTTAAAGGAAATTTTTTGTCCTTTAAAATGCAAATTTCAAAGTTGAACAATGTCCACAAGGTTTAAATAAGTACATGCTGCTCTAGACAGTGACATGGTAATACAGATCTTCACTGTCATTTAAATGTAAATTTGTGAAGTTTGCAGTCATCCTGAGTCAGATTCAGGTACATTCCAGGATGAATAAAGCAAAAATCCTGGGGGTCCTGGTTTTCCTTTTCCTCCCGATTGCTTGCACCTTAAATTCAATTAACATTGTTGATGGGTGCTATGAACTGCAAGAGTAAATGACAATTAAATGACAGGGTGAGAACCAAGGCAATACCCAGAGACCACAGGGCAAAGCCAGGAGGAGGACAGTGTATCTGTTCCTAGTGAGCGGATAGGGCCTTCATATGTGAACAGAATGCTTAAACCATATTTTCAGATGATGTGATTGCAAAGTGGATGACCAGTAGTGTTGGCACTAAAGGGCTTTGTTGGTGGTGGTACAGCATTGCTAGCAGTTTCTGATACAAACTCTTTCACCTGATTTAGTCTGGAAAAAAATTTAACCTTCATTTGAATTAACACTGGGTTTTGCTGCTGTAGTGTCTGCCAGCTTGCTTCATCTCTTTATTGCTTTTTTTTTTCATGTTGGAAATTAGTTTACAAGTTACTTGAGGGAATCTTGCCATTTTGTAGTTTTCGTGCTTAGCATGTTTTTGGATGGGAAAGGAAAATTTAATACGAATCCTATCATAGGCATCAAAGAGATCTAGCCAGAATTAAGGTTATTTCCTGTCCTTAAATTTTTTTTTTACTGTTCTAGATATTATTCATATTCTAATTATGCTTAAAAATCTAGTTGTTCATTATTTTGAGTTGCTTTTCAGTCTATGTTACACTATGACTGGATTTAATTCACTTTATTATGAAATCCTTGTTCTTTTCCCATACTCACTCCACATCATTCTTTTTTCAGTTACAGAACAGTATGCCTTATTTTCACTGCGATTGATTTTGTTTACTAAAATATTTGTAAAAATAAATATTTGCCAGCTCTCTACTGAGACCGCCTTTCTTTAACCTGTAAATCATTCCACAAGAGGCAAAGAGGTGCCATATTCATTCCAGTGTTATTTTCCAGCTGTGGGCGAAGAGGCATGTTGAGCCTTACCCACCCAGAAGAAGAAAATTGACATGATCCTTTAAAGGCTCCTGTCTCACTCCTCTTTGAAAAATAGCAAGACATATGCCACAAGCCTTTTTTTTCTGTCACTGAAAGTGTGTGCTGACAAATCTGTCTGCTTTTTGTGCATCGTTTTTGCTGAAGGAAATGGCCCACTGAGAAATGTAGCAAAAGTAATTTTTTTAAAAACAGCTTTTCTGTAGGACACCTCGTTTGTAAGTAGTGGTTAAAGTATGCTGGCAGGCAACTGGGTTTCAAGTTAATGCAGTTAAATTCTTTCCTGGGATGCCTTTTGGTCTTCTATGTACAAAAAAATTATTCATTGCAGGTACATACGGTTAAGTGATTTCTTGTCGTATTGATGCATTAGGAAGAATGAGTAACAAACCTCATACCGTCTTCAGCAGGGGACAAGTTTCAGTACTGGTACTCAGTTATTTAGTCCATCATTTAGACAGTGTAGTACTACTACTGCAGGTATACCATTTACAGCAGAGTATCTTTATTATGGTTGCAAAGTCAATCATTCAGAAGTTGTCAGAATTAAGTTTACCTGTGAAAACTTAATTTGATCCCTCTATTTGTACTCTTCATTCCTTAATTACACAACAGCACCATGTTCACTCCTGCTGTGGGATCTCTGCCTGCGTTGGATGATGAATGTTTAATTTAATTCTCTGTTCTTGATGGGTGGCTTTAGCTATATGCACCTACTGTGCATTATTAAAACACAGATGGTTTTGAGATTTTCTAGAACACTCGTCACTGTACTCTGACTACTTAAATATTTGTTCATCTTCTCAGCACCCCACTTGCTGAGAGTCCTTTTACATGATGATTTTGATATGACTTTCAAAGTACTTGCATAGCATTGGGTAATATCAGCGTACAGTGTTGGTTAGGGTTCTGTAATAATTGTGTGTGCTCTGTGGTTCTGACAAGTGTGAATGAAGATCAGAAGTTGAAATGCCCAGAAAATGAGGAATGTGGTGATGATATCAGCTTAAGTGACTTACTGTGATGCTCAGCTGATGGTAGAGGTAAGGGTAAAGATCAGGTTGATTTTCTTCTGACTTGATCGTGGTGGATTTTTCAGCTTCTCTGATGGATGGGCAAGGTCCCAGCAAGGTCCACCGAAGCTGGACAATAAAGCTGGATCAAGTTCATACCTGGGCCTGTATAAAAATAAAATTTAAGCAACTACTTCTTCCATCTGTGAAAAAAAATATGAAAGAGCTGAGAACAGTTAATGAGTACAAGCACACAAGTTGGTCACTGCACAATAAGTTAGGCTGTGAACTTACACGTTGTTAAAGTGCGAGATAAATGCAAGATAGATACGAAGCAGCTGTGTGCTGAAAGCTTGTACCCTGGCTTATCTCACAGTAGTGACTTCAGGAATGTGTATCTTGGTGAAGCTGAGTTAGCGTTGCAGAAGCTGAGTTAGCGTTGCAGAAGCCCTTATAGTTGTAGTCCATCCTTGCTTTGAGTGCTTGGCATGGCATTCTTGATTTTAATTAGGATTTTTGTTTATGTAATTTTCTCAGTGTTTGAAAAAGTAGGTGGAAATCTGTATTCCATTTTCTGGTGTTGTGTCTGCACTCCAATGTTTCATCATGTTTGCAAGCTCTCACATGGGCATGTCCTGCTTGAACTGAAATGCTAGCTGGTAGCTGTCATAGGTTGATTCTGTCTGTAGACTGAAATTGGAGGAAAATGAGGAAAACCGCCAAGCATTTTCATTGATTCCTGCTCAAAGCATTGGACTGGTAATCTGTGGGAATCTTGGGTTCTGTTATGGGCGTCAGTGGAGAACGTGCTAGTGTCTGTAGGCTCTTGTCTACGTCCCCCTAAGTGTGAGTGCTTGCCCGCCCCATGCTCTGCGTACTGTCTCTTTTCTGTCTTGTCTACACACTCTTACTTTCCACATCCTGTGTTTTGCCACCTGTGAATGCTGTTTGGTTGTGCTCTGGCTTTTCTTTCTCATTACCCAGCTGTCCTAGCTTCCACCGTGAATCACAGCCCCTTGTACCATCTCGCCTTTTCTGTATTCCTCCTTCCTTTCACACTCCCGAGAGTCAGTCTGACCCAAAGAGATAATTTCGAAAGCTTATAACTTGACCAAATTTAGAGGATTTTCATGGAGATGGAAAAATATGTATTCCTATTTTAAAGGTCTCTGTATTTCCAGATTTTGAGTGTCTACTCCAAGACATGGGGTTCAGAGGTTGTTTTTTTTCAAGGGGAAAGTTACTCAGTAGATTACAGAAGTTGTTACTAAAGCCTGTTTTTTGAGAGATGGGAGGAACTGTTTAGACTGAAAACTTCCAAAGAAGACATCCTAAGGTAGATAGATATTTATATGAAAACTGTGTCTGAAATTCAGCAAGATAACAAGACTAGTAACAACCAGTGACAGTTTTATTAGTAGATTGTGCTACTAGTCCCAGTCATGCTATGTGTGCATAAAAAAGTAATAGAAAGACTCCTGCTTTCACATGCTACTCGCATTGTAGGGTTGTTTTCTGTACAGGCTGACGTATTTTTGGTTTAAACAGTTTCCTGCTCTTGAATACTAGAATTGACAGTGAAGGCAAGACATGACTGGCTGCTACAAGACGGGAGCAGCACATTACAATATTTTTCCATGAGAGTCTGGCTTTGATAGGACGATGTCCCATTATTTTTAACCTCCACCTGTACTTGTGTCTGAAGAGCATTGGGAACAATACACAATACATAAATTTCTATCTGGAACATAATGAAAGAGACATTCATTTCATATGGCAGCAATCTTCTGTATATCTGTTAGAATAATCTGCTGTAGTGCTTTTTGGAGTTTATTTGATCAGTCCTTCCAATGCTTTGTTCCAGTTCAATAGGCAAAGAGGTTTCAGCAGGTTTGTGACTTGCCTTTTGCTTAGGGGACTAAAGCCATAGCAAGAAGAACCTCTGAAGGTGCCTATGTGTTGTTACACACGCTCTTTTTCTGTATTTCTTCTTTAATAACATACTACACTTCCAAGAAGGAGCAGCAAGTAGAAATTTCACAAATAAGAAAAGTACTTGGTTAAAAGTTCAACCCACTCATGTCAGCCTGAATTTCAGCCTGAGGAGGTAGATGCAGTTAATGTGATCCATGTAGTCCCTCCAGCAAAGAAGCCTGCAGTTGAAGGGCTAGCAGATCCTTTCTTGCAAGGGTGTGAGGCACTGTGCGCTTCCTTAATGCCAGACTGTCATTTTTTTTTAGCTTAATGAAAACTAGAGTAAGGACCATTTGTTAAATCTCGCAGAGACTGTTGTGAGGTTGGAATTGGCTGTAAAGAAGGTAATTCAGCTAAGCCTACATCATAACCCACTGGAACAATTTGATGCTTTTTCTGTTCTTCCTGTAGCTCATGGATTCTTTGGAAATTTGTTAAGAAACTTCCTCCTAGAAATTTTTCAAAGCTGAACATTGACCTATATATCTTTATTGCATTGTGTCCACTAAGATCAGAGTGGAAGTTGACCCATTCTGTGCATTTATATGTGTGCAGCTTTAAAATCAACTACTTGGGATTACAGATAATGATCAATCTGTAGAATATATCCTGTGGTGAGAAGATGGGAAGTCTGTGGTCAGTGTGGTGTTACCTAGGATGTATAGTTTTCCCTGAATTGAATTTTGTTGTATTAGGGTATTGTTGTAGGAAAGCAAAGCTATTTGCTTGTAGTGAATTATTTCAGATGAGTGAACGGAAAAATAGTCAAGTGTAGATTTGGGGACTGCTTTTCTAAGGAGGAAATTTCTAACATTTGTTACTGCAAAACCAACAGAGTGCTGAATTCCTGTCTCTGTGCTAGGATTGTAAGTAGCGTTTTGCACACAGAAAGTCCTGCTGTGTGGGAAGTGGATGAGAAGCATAAGGGACATTGTGCTCCGAGGCCAAATTTTAAAAATTGCGTGTTTGTTCAGAAGACATGATGAGGGGAAAAAACCCACGAATGTTTTCTCACTAAAAATGCCTTTCCAGAAGAGCTCAGAGACTGAACCCAACTGTTTATGTGAGGAAGTTGGCACTCTGTCAGAGAGCACCGTTGTGTCTGCAGTGTGACAAGCACTGAATTTTACAGATACGTTGTTTGGCTCTGAAGCACAACAAATTACTTGCTTTCACAAATTTGTGTTACTGACTAGAATGTGCGTGCTTTGGTGTCTCAGAAATTAAACAGGGCAGCAAAGATGCACAGTCACGTTAACAATATTAGGTAGGTGCAAACTGCCATGATGTGCTGTCTTCAAGAGTAAAACTCTCCTAATGAGGGACGTCCTGGAGTGACAGTGAGAAAGGGTGAACACCGTGTGTGTGTGAGGAATAGCATGGGAAATGGTGAGCACTGGTGCATGGTAGCCCCAGAGGACACCTCAACTGAGCAAAGCAGGCATTTTCATAGCTATACTTTTTAGAAAAATGATGGGAATATCACAGCCTTTGCATATAGTAGGAAATCCGAGAGAGTATCAACAGCAGGTGTACATTACGGTGCGTATGAGCAGTATGAGGTTGAGTTCTTCTGCTACTGCTCAGCAAAGCTTCCAGGTCACTGAAATATCAGACAATTTGGAAATCATAGGTGATTCTTCTAAGGCTACAGTGCAGATTTGTGATTTTTCACAAAGTAAGAACAAGATGGTAGTGAGGAATTGCAAGACTGAATTAATTGTGGTAGGATGATCCGAGGACCATAATTAATGTTCAAGCTTAATGTACTTGCCATGTCTGAAAGTACCATCTTTGCTAGTGCTGGTGGTGAAAAGTTCTTCTTCCTGCATGTGGCCCGGGAGTCAACAGTAATAGTTACTTTTGTTGATTTTGACATACAGCTGTGAAATGTTTCTTTATGGGCATGCTGCAGTAGCCTTTTTCAAAACACTCCAAGTCTTTTAGAGGTACGTCAAGGCTGATCTAAAAGTCACACGGCTTTGTTAATGGGGTGTCAGGCTTGAGCTGATGCCGTAAACCCTGCAGGGAGCAAAGCACTGATTTACTGATGCTACTCAGGTTTTGGGTGAGAGTTGGCTGCAGTCCAGCTGGCTTGGCTTGCTTGTGGAGTGAGCATACTTTAGAACCCAGCTCATGTGGGAACAGCAAAAAGCTCCTTGACCAACACAAGCCATAAGGCATCTTGCCAGGAGTTCATAATAGATGAGAGCATCCCCTTGTTGGAGGAGAAGTCTGTGATGGTTATTCAAGCAAACACAATGTGTTTCCTTTAGGTATGCAAATATGGCTATTAGCCCTTGATGGAGAAGTCCTGACTGTTGGTACTTTTAGTGGCTCAGGTCATGAACTTACGTACAAGTCACAGAAATTTATCATCTTGGTTGTTGTTAATTCTTGAAGTATGTCACCAATTCCTCTGCCCAGTTTTTGACTGCTAGAATTTGCTGTAAGGGAGTGTGCAAACACAGGTTACAGAACAAGTGCCTGCCCATTCAAACGTGTATAATATTTTGTCCAAAGTGTTTTAAAAAAGCATTGTAGCATTATTTGCTGCTGTGTCTCCTCAAAACTCTTTGGGAAAATGAATTAAAAGTGCTGCCTTCTGTTTATCTTACAGTTAATACCAAGGGTAAAAAAAACCAGAGTGCCAGCAGTTTTGAAGCAGCATTATATAATTTTGTTTTTAAAAACACATGCTAAAGATAACGGTGAGTACTACTACGTTGGTCTCACTTTTGTGAGTTGTTGCAATGCTTTTCCAACAATATTTTAGTCTTTTTATCTTAAAAGAAAACAACTCTGTGTGAAATCTGTGGGTGATAATCACTGGACGGAGATGGCATTCTCTGGGAGAATTATTTTGTTCTAGAAGTAACACCAGGCACAGCAGCACCTGACTTCTCGCTGAGCGCCAGTAGCAGCTGTGTTGGCATCTTCAAAGGTGAAGTCAAGCTTGTCTCAGGCTGATGCTGATAGATTCCCTGGACTCTTTTTCATTCTCTTGGATGTGAATTTCTGGGGTTTGTCTTTGAATTAGTGGATTTCATCCAAAGTTGTATCCCCTTCAAGCAAAAAGAAGAGGAGTATTGGTTGGTTGTTCTGAAAGGGGATGTTTCTGGAAAAAAACACACCGAGCACCATCGGTTCATATTTCATTTTGTTTTTAAAGTACTCTGTGGAGGATATCTATTTCAGCTAACTTTTTTTCTTTTTTATTTCCTTTTTCTCCCCTTTTTTTAAGCAACAAAGCAGTGGTTTCGCAGAGACAGGCAATCTTACCAGTAACAGTCCTGATAGAAGAGCACACAGGGTATTTCTCTTACTTTTACCAGTTATGCTTGGTTTCTCACAATGTAAATTGATAGTGGAATTGCTTCTTATTTCCACAGTGTAAAATTAGTGCAATTAAGATTTTGCTCTCTATGCTATATTATTTACTGTGTTACACTTGGACTAATGGTGAAGACAGAAATCTTACCCTGCAGGTGATGTTTTGTAGTTCTTGTAATATATAGCAGATGTTGAATATTGAGGCTGTAAAAGGGGAGACTTGGATGTTAAGAGAAGATAAAGAGTGAGGGAGGGGACTGAAGAGGAAAGGCAGTGTTTGCAAAGACCTCAGGGTAAGCTGCTTTCAATGTACTAGTTAAGCTTTAATGACCCACATACAGATTTTAGCAACAAAGTAATGGCCAGCTACAGGAATTAAAGGCCTCAGGTGATGATCTGAACAGCAAAAGCTGACAGAGGTCATAAATACTATTACAGTTCAACACAAGCTCTGCTAGGAGGCAGTTGTTATGTTCCCAGTCTCTCTGTATGTGTGGTCATTTGACAGGGTTGGAGGGAAGAGCTGGTAAAAGCTCAGTTACTGCAGGTGAACTCTTCTCGGGGTTTTCCCAGTTTAAAAGGTCTCATTTCTGGTAGAGGATACCTTTTGGAACAGTTGTTCTGCTTATCTGTTGTTTGTATCCATACCTTCTTCAGTAGCAATTTTTCATTCTTGTCCTTTAAAAAAACTAACATAGCCAAATCTCTCTGAGCTTTTACTCCAAGAAATTCTCCAAATTCTTAAGATGAGGATCCTATGAAAATTGTGCATGGCTCTTCCTTTGAGAAAAAAGCTTCTACTTGATTTGTGGAACGTTAAAAGTTACTAGAGATGCACTGAGCAAAAGTTTAAAAAGGATAATTGTAATTGCAATACCTGATTTACAGCTCAGTGGCAACATATTCAGACCACAGGAAAGATTCCTCTCTGCTTACTCTCTGAATAGCATGAGTTGTGGAGTGCGGGCAAAAGCAATCTTTTTTGAAAGATTTCTTCTCACCTCTTCAGCCAGGTGGAAGGTTTGCCTTATTTGCGGTCATGGAGCTTGCTCGCAGGTTTGCAATCCTGCCATCAGGATATCTGTGATATACTCGCTTTGAAGCTGCTGTACGGTATTTTCCCCCTTGCAGTCTACCTTCTGCCTCGCGTGAACTCCAAAGTTTTGCTGCCGAGGGTGCTTGTAGAGGAACACCGATTCAGCTAGATTACATGATGCTATTGTGTTGCTTCCTAGAGTGATCAGCTTGTCAGATCGATCTCTTAAAGACCAGTATGAGAGGTGATATGTACTTACCCTAATTCAAAGCCAGATGACCCCTGAAGTTACTTCAGCCTGATGGAGCTCTATAGGACAGCAGGGGGTAACAGTGCCCTGGAAGCTCCCTAGCTTCCATTTTGCACAGTAGTGGAGTGAGACAACTCTTTGGTGTTTCATTATTTTCTTTGACAAAAGAAGAAGGGTGACAAAAGAAAGTTCCACAGTATTCGTACAGAAATATGCCACTCATTTGCATGTCTTTGTATCTATTGTTAACTTTGCTGTGGTGTCTGATCATCCTGCTCTGATGTATGCATGAAATGACAAGGCACCACCAACAGATTGACATGGGTAACAACACATGGCTTGTCAGCATATATTGCTAAAATATGCCATGTCTTGTGGCCCATTAAATATGTAATATGGTATGAACATTAAATATGTATTATGGTGTTAAAGAAATTTAGTGAAGGGGATCACCTGGAAGTTCACTAGGTAAGTCTTTATTTGTCAGTAGTCTGAAAACATGAGCTAGTGCTATTAAAAAAAAAATATGGTGAGAAAACACCACGTATTTATTCTCATGAGCTAATACAAACGATTCCATCAAACCTGTCTTATGTTTGAGGGAAAGGAGAATTATTGCTTAAAACACTATTCTTAGGATAGATGTTGCACTTTGTTTAGAAAGCAGCTCTGTTGTGTTGGATAGAAAAGGTGATGTTTTGAAAAGACATGCTTGACTTTTATCTGAGATGAAAAATTATCTTTGAGTCTAGAAGTGAACTTGGTGTCTGGTTGATCAGATGTGAGTGACTGATTCACTTAGAGGAGGGTGCGCAAGGAAAGCATCTCTAGCCGCAGCTCATTTTTGCCTCAAAGTGAGGTTGAGTTTGACCAACAAGGTGGAGAAAATGGCACTGAATGGGAAGGCATGATCTTCAAACACACTGCGTGGAACTCATGGACATAGAAGATAACAAAGTACAACTATTGGTTGTCAGTTTATGAAACTCAGATGTCGAAAAAATCATCTGAGTTGCTAAAAAAAAAAAGCCAATTGATGTAAAATACTTGGATCCTTTTTAAGATATCATGTATGTTCTGCTTTTCAGCTTCTCTTCTGAAAGGATTGAAACACGCTAACATTGTGCTGCTTCATGACATCATTCACACCAAGGAGACCTTGACACTTGTGTTTGAATATGTGGTGAGTAAAGTAACTAATGTTCTGGATATGGTCCAGAGTGTATAGAATTTGAGGGAAAAACTCTCTTTACCATTGATGATCTATGGATCAGGCCAAAATAACCCTTTACGCTCTTCAGGAGAGTGGAGGCTATAAGAGATGATGCTTTGTAGTGGAGTGGGCTAAAAGTGGAAGGCTGGACTAGCCCAGATTCAGAGACAGAGAAGTGGCAACTCAGGCTCTGGAAGGACCTTACACTGTTCAGTTGACTTCAAGCTGGTTCCTTACTCTGTTTCCTAGTTATAGTTTGCTTATTAGAGTTTTTTCTTTACTGATGTGATCAGGCAATTTTAAATAGGTGAGGATAATGTAGGTAAAAGAAGAACAGGACTGAAATGCTTAACAGGTAGTTCCTTTATCAAAAACATGTAACAAGTTTAAATGTTTTTTTTTGTGACTGGCATGTGCATAGTGTCTTTTTATAAGCAATGTCAGTAAAAAATATTTGGTGCACACAATTTAGAATTTTGGATTGTTATTTTTTTGCCATGACTAGTGTTTTACCTACCAATTAAAACTTCAATTTACATAGTACACAGTGTAATGATCTAATTATGTTCAGAGTATTACTTTCCAATGTCTTGGGCTTGGCCTCCTAATTAATCTTTTTACTTTTTCCAAGACAAACATATGGCATTTATGTAGAACTACTTCAGCATTTAGCTGTGGAGTTATGCAATGTACTATCATAATTAACCTCCCAGTTTTCACAGGTGAGTCCAAGAACATGTAATTTAAAAGAAACAAATGAGTTTAGAGAAGGTTAGATTTTCAGTATAATACCTGTTATTGTGTTGTAGTCAGTAAGACACTGTGTTTACAAAGTACAGTGATTACTAGTTTTAGTCTTAGTATATCCCTACTTAAGACAGATGGAATTGTTTTGAGTGTTTATTGGGAGTATGCCTTAATTTTTACGTGATAGTGCACACAGCATCTTGTCTGGAGAAGCCATTCACCTTGTCTATTTAGATAGAAATGCTACAGTGTAATAATGTGGGTATTCAGCTACAGGAGCCTGCAGAGCAGTTGCATGTAGTACATTTTTTTTTACTGCAGGTATAGGAACATTAATGAAAATTTAATTCCTTTTCTTAAAATTGGTTATTCTTCTGCTCCTGACTTATACACTGAATTAGCATAGGAAAAGCCTTGATATTTAATTTTATGTAAAGGTCAGTGTAGACTTATTTGCATAGCTTTACATGAATACATTTTGCAGTCCCTTTTATCAACAGCTGCAATTAGGTATATTCATCAGCACAGGTTGAGAAATGAGATATATAGAATTATGTTTCTCCCTAAAATAGATGGTTTTGCCTGTTATACTAATGTCAAATTTCTGGATTTTACATCCAGTAGTAGTGTTTACAGACTCTGGCTCCCAGCCATGCGTTATATCATGTTGCTGTCTGTGATAAGCATGGACACAGACTAAGCTTCATGCAATGGCTAGTTCTTCTGAATTCACTTAGCTGTTTGTCTTTCAACAGAGTGCTGTTGGGATCACCCCTGCTGGAGGTTGCACCTTTTTATTCCCATGGTGTTTGGTAGCTATTGAAACTGTTTCAGGATCTCATTTAGTAATGGTTTCTAGCAACTGATACAAGTAGTATTTTAGTATTTTGGCAGGTGGGCATTGTCTCTCAAGGTGGTGTTCAGGATGAAGGGGAAGGATGCTTTGTTCTCTCCAGCCAGCCTAAGGCCTGTATTCTAAGGATGTTGTAACTTGCTCTTGTGCCTTGAGATGACAGAATTGCCTAACAAAAGTATGTTTTCATTTTTAGGTAATGTAAAGCTATAGGCTGATCAAATAGCTAATGCTATCTGATAATGCTTACTGCTGGAGAATGCCTGTATAACCTGAATTGAATTCTTGTGGGTGTTCATGATACAGGTGTTAATTGCATGATCGCAATGACCTTTTTTGTTCCTTTCGTCAAAGAGCTCTCATTCAGTGCATAATATGAACATGCAGAGGCAAGAATTACAGTTTTCCACTTGAATCTAAAAATTTTGGCTGGTTGACTATGCAACCTAGCTGTGTAATTGGTGTTCCTTAGCTTTATACCTGTAATGTCTGTTTTCATTTGTTTCTTTTTTTTTTTTTTTTTAACACCTGTACATGGTTTAGCTCAATAATATGAGTGATTTGTACTGAAATCAGTAGAAATATTAGTGCAATTAAAATCACACAGTGGCATACATTTTTGAATGATTGAGGCCTAACAAACCTAAAAGGGCTTGAATTTCATTTACTTCACAAAGTGACATCATGGAACTGATACACTTTTGTCATTAATCACTATTGGCCATTTCAAACATAGTAAAAACCATTTGAGTGAGATGTCGTGATTAAACTAGGGATGAACAGTTAGTGATCCAAGAATTCTCAGAAAATGGAAACTTTAGATTGCTAGGTCAGTGACGATTCCATCAGGAAATTAATGCTGATGAAACATCTGAGGTTGTCAGAGGTGTTCGATTTCAGCATTGACCCTGAAAGAGTAGAATGAAATTTAATTTCATGTAGCACCTTTCATTGCAAAGTGCATTGCAGTAATAAGTTAAAAGCTGAAAGCAGAATAGCCTCTGAAAGGAAACATGGCAGTGACTAAATTCTCTGTGTACCTCAAATTAGAATTTTTTTTTAATGTGGAAATCTGTCAGAGGAAAACATGACAGAGCTTTTTAACTTTAATCTTGGTGGTCCCCAGAAGCAAGAAAAGTCAATCTTAAAAAATTCTATCTGACAGCTGAAGATCAGGAGAAGTTCATCCTCCATAAAAACATTTTGGTGGTGAATATGAAGCTGGATGTTTCTGTGGAAGAAGAGAAGGGGGGCTTGTTCCTTTTGAATGAAAGGGCTTAATTGAAAATAGTTTAGTATATACGGTACCTTGTTAATAGAGCATAATTTCTTGGTATGCTTTGGTAACTCTTACATCAGCTATGATTATTGTTGGTCATTCAAGTGTACCGAAAAGGGAGCCGAGAGCTCAATTTTATTGCCGGATGGCTGAGAGCTGTTGCTCGTTACCTGAGGAGTTTTGAGGATGAGCTGCTTGGAATCACCTCTACAATACCTGAAGGGCTGAGAGTCTTTCATGTATGAATGGTAGAGAAAATATTTTCCGTATAGTTAACTGGGATGTGCTAAACAAGACCTGAAAACAAAATGTGAAATTTTGACACATTTTGCATATGGTATCTGAGACTGCAATGACTTCGAGAAGAAAAAAGTCGGTTCAGCTTTACAGTTCAACGGAGGAGTATGACTGTTCACACAAGTTTTGTTCCCATCCTCTCCAGGCTCTGTTTGGGTGTTAGTTTATGCAACCTTGTGGGTATGCCAGCTGTAGTGCAAGTTTCACTGATATAAGCCAACTTTGCCCAAGGAAATGATGAATTTTACAGGTGACATCTCAGACATAACGAGAGATCTTTGAAGATGGGTTCACATCTGTTCATTCTAAAATGATGATTAGCTGCTACCATTTGTTTCTGCACTTGTTTATTTAAAAGGAAGATGACTGTATTTAGAAATACTTAATTGCTGAAAGGCAATCCTAACCAATACATACTGCTACAGGCTTGGTAGAATGATAATGAGGTTTTTAGTATTATGCATAATCATGTACGTATATTATTATTATCAATAATGAACCAGCAGCATGTCCTATTCCTGGCGTATAGAAGTGAGCTTGTATAGCAATACTTTACGCTTTCAATATTTATGAACTAGATTTGAAACAAGAACAGATACGTTTATGAATGGAAGTATGAGTAATGAGTAATATTATTTCTGCCTCAACAGTGAAAAAGCTCCAGACTAATCTAATAGTGTAATTTAAAACCAAGCATTTTCAATTACCTTGCCTGTTTTAATCTTTGTGTATGTTTTTCCTTCTTAAAAATTACTTTCCATTAAAGAAGAAAGTTTAATTCTCATTGCTTCATTACAGCAGCTAAAATAGGTTGTTATACAATGAGTTGGCTTAATAAAGTTAATGAGTTACATTTTCCTCCCATTTCCTATAAGAAAAAAATAGGTGTGAGTTTCTCATTTTAATGCTGATTGGAAATTGAGATATATACTGTTTATCAGAATTAAGAGTTTAAAAACCCGAGAGTTTGAGTTTCTCATGGGACATCTTAGAAAAGTATTATGCAAGCAAATAGTCCACACTCATTACCTAAAAAATTTTTGCATTAAAAATTTTGAATTTCTTGCAACTTTTGATAATTTGGATCGAACACTATTATTGGTTTTCTGGTTTTATTTATTTTGTTAGGAAACCTGTATTGAAACTAAAGGTAGGATGGCATTGCTTGTTTGTGGAAACAAACAGAAAAAGGCACATTATTGTAGTGGATGAGAGAGCAGGGACTATGAGTAGAGTCTCAGGGCTGTTTCGAGCTCTGATCACTAGAATCATTCATCAGTGCTTAATACCTAGAGGAAATGAGGGAAACTGGGCACAACAAGAAAAGAGGGGTCTTCTAATCCTTGATTGAGAGTGAAACTTATTTGGAGGCTGCATTCCCTTATTTTGGTGCGAGAGTGAAACAATGACCCATTTGAGGTCAAGGTGCTTGCTTGTAAGCAAGGCCTGAAAGCTAGTGAAGATCTGCCACAAGGCGGACGCCTCATGCCACCCTCGTGGCCGACACCCCTACTTGCCGCGAATGTGCTTTGTGCGCCCCGGGAAGGAGCAGAGGCGTTGAGGGCTCCCAGCATGGGAGCAGTTGAATGTGGTAGTTTCCATTTGCCTTGACTGGAGGAGGAGCCATTCCGCTGTTGGTTTAACCGCTGCCTCGCGCCCCAGGCTTGCCCCAAGTTGCACTACTTAAATTGCAGTCAAAAAGACGACCGAACAAGGCTGTGAGGCAGAGAGAAAGGAAATCCCCTACTATTGAGAAGAGGCAGTAAGGGAATACTGCTCTTGGGAGAGCCTTGTTTTTCAAGTTTTAATGAGCAGATCAGAGACAGGAGCTGCTGATGTCCAAGTATATGTTGGAAATGCAAACAAAGTCAGCTTCAGGAGGCAGGGATTCAGAAGGGATTTCGGAAGGAAATTGCTTGGTGCTTTGCCGAGAGGTAAAGACTGTGCCAGACGTGGGAATCAGCAGGAAAGAAGGAATGAGAAATTGTATTTAAATTTAAATAAAAGTACTCCTGCTAGGCTAAGAAATTTACACACGTCTAGGGGGAGGAGGAAAGATGTTCCTCAGTTTGCCTCATCATCCTGACTTTGCAGGATCTCCCAAAGGTTGTGCAGACTTCATACAGAGGGTGCATACTGACGAATAAATGTGTTAATAAGATTAATCAAGATTTACAATCCAACAGATTGGGAGGCTGTGTGTATCTGAATGTCTGTTCTTTGCACAATTTACCAGCGTTTTTTATAACCTTACCAAATATTGGTTAGGTTTGCAGTGTGCTTTGCACCATTTAATAATTAGCATCTATTATTTATTCTTATTTTTATTAAGTATTAATAAGTGTATTCAGTGTAAGTATTTTAAAAAAACCACAACAAAATCAAAGCATAAAAAACATCCAGAGTTGAGCTGACAGATGGAGCACAGGAAATAACGTGAGATATTCTATCTACTGACAGATCTCAATTAGTTTTTTCCTAAATTACAGATAAAAATTTCAAACGTCATTGTAGTCCATCAAAAACACATACATGTAGTAGGATGCATATGCCAGCAATAACACTCTACTCAATACAGGTAAGGCCACCACCCAGAATGGTAAATCTGTATACCCAAGGAAAACACGCATCAAATGGAGACGTGAGGGGGGAAAAAAACAAGAATGACCAAACATCTAGAATAAAGGCTTCTGAGGAAAAGTCAAAGTAAATAGGGCTGTTTAGATTTGGGGGGAAAAAAAGGATGAGATGCTTACAAACCTTTAAATATGTCGTAGAGAAAGACGGTGACCTGTTTCCATGTCAATGGTAAAGAGGATGAAAAAGAAAATCTGAAATTGCAGTAAGGAAGAGAAAGATTAAACTATAGGAATGCCTCTTTAATTGTAATAACAGTAAAGCACTGAAGAAGCTATTATGGGGTGATGGTTTCTCTAATACTGGCAGTCTTTAAGAACACTTTAGACAATCAGCAGGATGATGTCATTGATAGTAGTTGTAGGTAATTTGATTATTTTTTCTTTTTGAGATCCTTTCTATGTGTATCATTCTGCATCTTAATTTTTATCAGTTAAATATGAATACTTGTAGTGTTTCAGTGAAGTTAATACACTGTTACTTTCCTGTATCAGGAATTGAAGAAAAAATATATCAGTTTATTTTACTACTTTAAACAAAATTTTAAAAAAAATCCTTCTAGCTTTAGTATTTATTTTTTTTTATTATTAATTGATTATTTCTATGTTATAGATTTCTGGACAGCTCTACCATCAGTAATATTCTGGTGGCATCCCACACATTCCTTATCTTTTAATTTCAGTAATAAACTGGCATTGTCTAAGTCCCTCTAAGGTGAAACCTGACCATATCTCAACCTGCGCTAGAGACCACTCAATCTAATTAAACTTTTTCTCAGGCTCTTTAATAATGTGGGTTGTAACTGCTGTTTAATCCTTCTTAAAATGAGAAGCTCTGATTTATTCAGTGCAGACTGAAAAAACAAACACCAACCCCAAACTGGCTGTTTGGAGAGTGATGATCGCCATAATTCTAAATCTTAAAAATAGATTTTTCCTTCCTGAACTAGCAGTATGCAGCTTTGTACTACTTGAATCATATTGATAAACATACTTCTATGAAATCTTTAAAAACAGAAACCTGGGGTGAACAATTCTGGCAAAGTAATAATAATAAAAATTCTGGACTCAGAATAAAGAGATCAGTAATTGCAGATATCTTTATAATAGGTTTCTAGTTTTATCATATAAAAAATAACTAAGGAATGGTGAATAAGAGGAATCAAGAATCAAGCCTGAGTAATAAACAGAGCCAACACTTGAAAGTTAAAAAGGCCTATTCATTTTTTTCTTGTTTTACTACTTTGAGTAAAGAGGATATAATCCATGGAAGCATCATTTTTCTTCTGTGTGCCTTGCAGTCTGAACTGCAATTTTCCCTATAAAATGTTTATTAATCTTATGATCATGCATGGACAGTTAAGATTAGGAGGCGTGGCAGGAAACAGTCACTCAGCCAGTGTGAAGAGAGGTCTACCGGAGGATGCTGAAGCTTTTAGAGGAAGTGTTTGCGCTGCTTTTTTCCTGCCCTGAAGATGGCATTTTTTTTCTGTATCCCAGCACACCACCATAGTGAAGGCTCTTGTGCTAGCTCGGCTTGTGTAGATTTGTCTACACCATCCACGGCCAGTACTGTGCCACTATTAGTGTGGATACTCAATGTAGTGTGGCTGTTTGTGGATTGTCAGCCTCCCTGCTGTGTATGTGTTCTGCCTACATGGCCCTGGAGTGAGTACTCTCACCATGAGCTTAGGGGTATCTGCCATGCTCTAATGAGAAACTTTTTGTATCTTCAATTTTTAATTTTTTTTTTTGGTATATGTGGATGTAGTGAAGATAATGGTCAGTGCTGTGGAAACCTAATGACCTAACAAATTAAAGAAAAAATGCACAAGCACATCTGTGTGGACACAGGTATTACAAGTTGCTTAGCTTGTAAAAATCAACCCTGTTGACTTTGGGGACTAGAAGTCCATCACAGTTTACACAAGCTGATGATCTGCTGCTAGGTTTTGAGCATACCAAACAGAAATTCCTACTGATTTTTGAGATATCATTCTTTTGTTAAAATAGTCTTACTAAATTAAATGTTTACTGTCTCTTTAACCTGATTTACTAAGAAAACAAGGTTGATAAAATTATTAAGGTGGCTAGAGAATAAGGAAGAGGATAAACTGTTATCTTTAGAAAAACTGGATTTTGTTGAAGAACTAGTTCATTCAGCAATTCTTTCCGTGGCAGTGTGTCTCACCAGTTAGAGTCACAGACCAGATTGTTCTCTGTATCAGAGACTTTTTATCAATCAATCAATAAATATATATTTTATAATAGCAACAAAAAATCAGGCAACTGTGCATTTTGTTTTCTCTCTGGGATTTTCAAGTAGGTTTGTATATGTATCATGTACTCCCCCACCTCCCAGCCTCCTTTTCTGTATAGTATTGTTCATGTGTTTTGAAGTATATTTATCTTTGCTGACAGTGTGAGAGAAATCCAAGGCACTAGAAACATCTGTTAGCAAAATTGTTTTCATTAAAGGTGTCTTGTGGGGTGTTTTTTTTTTCTTCCTTGAATCCCTAATATATATCTTTCCCCTGCTGCTCAGCCCAGCTGCTGCTGTTGCCTTCTGTGGTATTTCTGGAAGTTGCTTAGGTATCACCCAGAGATAGCTTGGAGGGTGTTTTTTGTTAGCATGGCTAACACTGGGTTGTCTCATAGGGGGAAGAGATTGAATTATGGAAAGCCATAGAAATACTTGAAAATGAGGGTCTATGACACTTTTGAAAATACAAGCAACATGAAATTCATTTAAACTGTGGTACAGTAATCTGCAGAGTGCTTAGGTTGGAGGATACATGCCATTTAAATAAAATTAACTTTCCTTTGTTCTCCTGTCACTTCAAATATTCCTACTGCCTGTGCTTTTATTGGCAAATTATATTATCAGTTTAAGAATTTGTTGGTGACAAAAGAGAAAGTATTTTAGTCGGTAAAACTGCTAGGGCATAAATAATGTGTGCTCTCCTTTGAACAGAGAAGAATGCCTTGCAACAGCCTCGCTGCCTCATTGGAGCAGCACAATCTGTCTGCAGCATGATGGCATCGCCGGCAGCCAAATACTCCCATTTTTGTTTTAATGGAAGGGTTCTTTCACATTGCTGGTTTTACATGATGGGAATGCGGTTGGAAATGCTTCCTGTTCCATTCACAAGCCCCAGGCTCTCCGTTCATTTCAGCTTCAAAAATGACAGCTGAAACCAATTAAGCAGAATTATGGGACAGCTAAGTCACATGGAGATTTATCATGACCGAGGAAGAAGAGGGAAAGAGAAGGGAGTGCATAGGAAGTAGAAATGACTAATTTAATTAGAGGAGAGCGACAGTCACTTTATTATTATGGAAAAGGGCTGGTGAAGTGGAGCTCATTGCATGTCACTGGCCGTGCCTTTGAAAGGAGACGTCCTGCGCTTTGTCTGAACACATTTGTGTTTGGTAGCAGAGTCTCTGATTTCTGCGAAAGATAGTTGAGCAAAATAGTTGATGTTAAAGCAAAGCATGGAGCATATTGAGGACATTCGTAGCTTGTGGTTTACTCATCTATTCATAATTAGAATTCTTTCTTCAAGGGGAGAAGGGAGGAGTCTGAACCATCAACATTTGTCTCATTTTTTTCTGTTTGCGTACTCTCTGTCTTCCAGAAGTAAGATGCAATGTATATAAACCTTGCTTCTGTTGTATACATATCAGCCTGGATTCTTCTCCCTTCAGGAGATGCTTAGACACAGTATGCTTACAAACATAAACATGCATGTGTCTACTAACATAAACCAGAGTCTTGCTGAATAGAAATGACCTTCATACACTACACACTGCCACAACTTTAAAGCAAAACCCCCAATTAATTTCTTCATGTGAGCCTAGAGACAATACTTTATAAGGTAAATGAAACTTTTTGTGGTATTGTCATGGTAGTTGGGGGGCGGGGGGGAGAAGTGAGTAAAAAACATCACAGAGAAAGTCTGAGCAAGCGTGCATTTTCCTTTTTTTTTTTTTTTTTTTTCCCCCCTCGTACTATGGGGTTTTTTTTCCTTGTTCCTTGACCCAAGCTTGATTTTGCTTAATGCTTGTACAACTTTGTTGATTTTTACTTAGGCTCTGAGCAGTTATATTAGATAAGTAACTTAATCTCTGCCTCATTTTTATGTACCTGTAGGAGTTGTGATACTTGTCTCCTTCATAGGGAGGAAAATACTCAAAATTCCTTGAAGTTTGGATCAAAGCTGGGCATTCTGTGATATGCTTCTACATACAGTTTGGAAACAGGAGAATGATGGAACTAGCATAGCTGAGCATTAATTTTCTCTTCCCTGTCCTAAGAGGCATTGTGTGGTCTCTGGTCTAACCAGAACTCGTGCCATCCACCCCAGAAAGGGTCACGGGTTTCCTAGTGGAGGTCTAGTTACTTGAGATTTGCACTGAGGAAAGGATTTGTGTTTTAACTTGCTGAGAGAAGGTAGCACAAAGGCTTGACAGAGCCTTCTCAAGGATGTGGAGCTGTGTGTGCCAGAACCTTGAAGTTAAGTCACAGCCCTGGAGCAACGATGTTCTGGCACGATTTAGTAAACTACAACTATTTGAAGAAATAAGATACCAAAGTCTGCCTCAGGTTGCCTATATTTATTTTTATTTTCAGCCAAAATGGGCAAGATATCTTAAACCTGTAGCTGGAGGACTCTTACTGTAAATATTCAAGCCTCATAGCATGAGCTTGGAAATTGGAGAACGGGTAGCCTTTTTGGTGTGGGTGGCATTGAGCTATCATTTTGCAAATTGCCCCAAATTTTTTCAAGTGATAAGCTTCAGAAAAATTGTCATTTTTACTTAAGAATTATGCCTTTGAAGATTCCCCCTCTCCTCTCAAACACTTGGCTTTAGCCATTCACAACTTCAAATACTGTAGATTCCATCCCTGGAACAAGTGAAATTGCTTCTAGGGGGAGGCAGTAGTGGGAGGAAAGATCGAATTGTTCACTGAAAGCATAAAAGATTTTGCACAAAACATTATTGTATTAGTGAGGTAGCCAAGTAAAGTTCTTAAAATTGGAGGATGCCGAGATAAAGATGGCCTATGCAATCTCCTTTTGCTGTCTCCTTGTGGAAGAGCCTGTTGTGCAGCTCTGCAGAGGCCTGTGTGGTGAAGGCATGTGGTGTTTGTTGAACTTCTCTCTTTTTTTGTGGATGTTGGAACTGGGGTGTCTTCTGGAGTTCCTGCCTCATTCAAAATATTGTTTCAAGGTAAGGCAGGTAATACTGCTGTAGAGAACTGGGTTCCATCCCTTCTACATTGAGAATCATCGTCATCACCACAATTTTATGATGTTATTGCAAATTGCTGTCATCGCAATTCAGATATGACTGACTTCTGCTATTCAGCATGAGATTCTCGGTCTCCCTTGCAAAAGCATTATACAGTCACAGCTGTAACTCAAGTCAGTGAAAACACAGAAGGTGAAATAGTGCCAAATATTCTGAAAAGTCAAAAGCAAAGTGCTTTAAACTGAGTTCCCCAAATCAATGATACTCAAGAATTTTTTCTCTTTGCTTCTGTTCCCTACCTGGTAAAAGGGAATAATGCCACATCTCCCCTGGATTGCTATGAAATTATTCTATGTTTGTGAAGCGTGTGAATAGCATAGCAATAAGCAGGGCAGGAAAGCCTCTGAGATTAATATTTCTGCCTTCAAAGTAGTAAATAAGCCAGAGACTGCAAGCTGTGTGAGAATGGAAAAAACCAACCACAAAACCAGCACAGCTGTTCTGTAGTCAAGTCTGTCCTATTCTGTTCAGTGAGTATGTCTAATCCTGTGAAGGGAACAAAGTATATGATCACGTTATGCATTTAAAAAGTTATCATAATGTACATTTATTGGGCAAACAAATAAAAGTTTGGATAAACCCTGTTAATTCTGGACTTCTGTAACTTTTGAGTTCTTCACTATGGAAACTTGATTTATCTCTATTTAATGTTTTTTGTGTGGCTGTTATGAACAGATGAGTGCTAATAGATTATACAGGTAGGTGTGTGTAAACTGGTGGAGTGTTAAGAGCAGGAATGAATGGGATTTTGAACTTAAGCCAAAATATCATACATTCTGTCAGCATGGTTTTTCTTGCAGTGATTTATGTGTGTTGGGGATTAACAGCATGGCTGATACAGTCTTGGTCTAGCCAGGTCCACCTGGGATCAGGATGTGTGTGACGGATATTTGCAGTTACTGCATTCCCAGTGTATCTTCCTTCCCTGTGAGGTGTCCTCACCCTCTGAGACAGGGGAGAAGGACTGTAAAAGGTGTGTTGGTGGATTTGTTTCTTGTCTCACTACCTTGTTTCAACACAGTTTTATGTTATTGCCAATATGTAATTGTATCTTGAATTTTCCTTCTAGGGTATATATTTTATTGGATCAAGGTGGTAACCACAGCAAAGACCCTAGTGTCAGAGTATGGCATGCTGTATCTGCAGCCACTGTTCCACTTGGGAAAGCATGTTGTCTTCTATCTCAAAATATAATGTGAAGACTCCATTCATATATGTGGTACCAATTTCACGGAATACTGTGAGAAAACTGCTTTCATCCAGTTTGCTCTCTGTTTTCTTTTTTAATGCTTTCCTGAAACTTGCCTTAAGTTGTCTTCAATGTCAGTTGAGCACACAAGCACTGGAGCAGACACTTGCCTGCCAAAAGGGAAAAACAGGTTTAGAAATAGCTGTCCCTGCAGCACTGTCAGCTTTCCTGGCTATATTAATATTTAATTCAATGTGCATTGAGTACCTGCCTTGGGAAAAGAAGAGCAGCTGATGCTGCTTTTGCTTCACCTCTACCTTTTGTTTTTTGTGGTTTTTTTTTTTTATAGTGAGGAGCAATGTACTGTACCTTTATAAGTTGCTTTCCCAGTTGGCACCATAGTATTTAGTTGCTTTTGTGAGAAGGACTCTAACTTAGTTTTATGAGGGCAAGTTCTTGAAAGATTTGAACAGAAAAGACTTTGCATTTCTGTTTACTGTCTGAATGAAAATTTAGTAGAAGTTTCTCTGTGTCTGTAGCATGTGTGTGGAAAAAAATAGATGTGAAAAGTCTGCTGCACAGTTGATTCTGTTAGGTTTCCAGGATTCTGTACAAATTGCTGCTTACATTGAATTTTAGGTAGATGTGAGCAATCAGGTTTTTGAAGGGGAGAACTACTGATGCAGAAGGTTATACCAGGCTGCCAACTGTCCTGGTCCTTGGGTTAGGAAGCGGAGGCAAATGATGCATAATGCAAATGTGATCATAGTTAATGTTCATATGTGGAGGAAATGCATTCAAATAATAACTGAAATATAAGTGGAAGAAAATGGGGTTATCCTCACAATTCATTACAAGTATATTGGAAATAAAAAGACAACTTACTGCTGTTACTAGTGATGTGACTCTGAAGTGGATGGTCTCAGAAAGCTTTTGGTGAATAGAAAAGTGCAGCTAGTGGGTGGCTGGGGTGCCAGGG
Source organism: Astur gentilis (assembly GCF_929443795.1). Lineage (NCBI taxonomy): Eukaryota > Metazoa > Chordata > Aves > Accipitriformes > Accipitridae > Astur > Astur gentilis. The sequence goes on along the minus strand of NC_064883.1, from coordinate 22,679,623 downwards.
ATGGGACCTTCAGAAGTAGCATTGGGTTTGTCTTCCTCTGGTCTGTTTTCTTTTGGTTGACTAGTTGCAAATCGTAGAAATCAATAGAAGGTGAAGGAGGCAGTACGTTTCCCACCTACTGGGTTATCTGTCTCCCACAAAGGCTGGAAGACTGAACTGGGGAAGTGATAATTCTCGTCCTTCAGCCAGCCTACACGAGGGAGCGTGCCATGCTCGGGGGCCATGACGGGTGCATCTGACGGTGGGACACCACTGCCCTGTTCACCCTGCCGGGCTTTCTAAAGCAAAATTCCCGGCTTTACTTTAAACTTCTCCCAAGCACTGCAGGTGTTATCACTACTCAGAAGATTTGTATTTAAGTTAACAGTCCCAGAAAACTAACTGGGAGAATAGGAGAGGAATATGTACCTAGAGTGGCTAAAGATTTTACAGAAACTAGGAATAAGTCGTTAAGCTAAACACAGACTTTATGCAAAATGCACTTCACTGACAGTAGCTATTCACTGGTAGAGGTGGTGTATTTTTTCATTTCCTTTACTAGTTTGTTAAGTATAAATTTAAGTATTGCTTGCTGTAGCTTGTGCTTTGGAAGAAACTCTGTTGTGTTGTATTTAGTGCGGTTTGCCTGTTTGAGAATGCCCTCTGCCCTTGTGATACTCAAGCTATTTCCTGCAGTGAGGACACTCGCTCTCTTGAAGCCATGTAAGAATTCCTGAAAAAAGTTGTGCTAGTGCACAACCCAATCAATCAGTGCATCTTACATCATTATAATGTTAATTCTACATGCACAGTGTGTTTTCATAGTTTATGACTTCAGAAGAGAAGATTATACAGAACAGTTGTGGCTAGCATGAATTTTGTGTCTTAGAAAATGTGAACTTTCTGACGTATCCATATAACTCTGCAAAAGAGCAGTGGAGAATGACTCCTGAACTGGGAAGTGTTGCACAGAGAAACCATTCTGCTGTGTCGAAGGCAGCTTTTGTCCAAAACTCTCACCTTGAAAACTGCCTATATTTAGTTGGACTGTTCAGTATGTGAGGCAGGTATTGCCAAGTAGCTTTTCAAGGAACGCTGGATGATTTTTACCAGATGTGTTCAGAAACCAGATGTGGAAGGCAGAGTCAGTCTCCAAGTTTTTGGTGGTTAATCTAGTGCATATTTTTACTTTCTTTATTCTGAACATAATTCCAGAAGCTGAGTTGTGCAAGCAAATCAGAGAAGCAACATGCCGCTTCACTGAAAGAATGCTGCTGACTAGTAGGAAGGTGAAGAAATGAGAGAGAAAAATTCAGAGGAAATAGTGTTTTGATAGTAAAAGCAATAAATACTTATTAATTAAAAATAACATTAATCTATGCATTGCAAACCTGCTTATTTTCTGAAGAGATTTTATGGTATATTTGCAGGGACTATAGACAACTGTGAAGTGAAAACTTAGTTTTGAGTCTTCAGTGAAGCTGTTTGGTAAAGTAGCTGTAATTAATAGCTATACATGTGCATAATATGTGCTTCTTTTTGAGCTGGAAAGTGTCATTCAATATTCTGATATGCAATGCCTTTCAGATTTATTTTCTAAACCGTTAAGCCATCTTAATCTAGAATCACCATAAAATTACATTTAAAAGGCAATGTTTTAATGTGAATAACGAGAGTGGCATTTGAGGTTCTCCCTTAGGTTCTTCCTCTTCCCTCCAGATTTTATCATTATTTTGTTGATGGTGATATTGTCTTCACAAGGTAGAAAATGATACTAAAAGTAATTAATTTACCATATACAGGATGTGAGGGGAAAAAATATCATTTACATTTGGTGAATATTTCTATCAGTCAAGTTACCAAGGTTGTTAAATAAAATGGAGTGTAAAGGTACAAGTGTGTGTGTGCACATACGTGGCTGAAAAATCTCTTTATTTTCCATTTGTTCTGTCTACTCCTAAGTAGAAGGATATTTATTGCTGCAGTCATACAGATATTAATACACTTTTTTCCATCTGACTTTCTTTTAGCACACTGATTTATGTCAGTACATGGACAAACACCCTGGAGGGCTTCATCCAGAAAATGTGAAGGTAAGACTCAGAAAGAGCACACATTCAAGGAAAATGCAGTAACTTTGTGTAAAATGTCCTGTCAGTTGTTTCATAGAAACTTATTATTAGCTAAAGGGAAAATTATTGGCGTATGAATTATATTTTAAAATATTTTTTCTTTAGAAATAATTAAAAATGCAAGTATTTGAACATTCCTACAAAAGAACTTGAGGTCTGTAAAATTCATTTAGAGCCAGAATATATGAGTAAATACTGTTACAGTGTTGGTAACCCGTCCCCCCATTCAAACATTTGCTCTTAAGACAAGACAATACTGCCCTAAAGCCCCTGAGTAAACTTGCTTTAGGCTGTCAGTGCTAGATCTTCAGTGAGGCAAGTCATTGTAAGTTTACCAAGTTTGAGGGAACTGTAATGGATTATATTAGCTGAAGGTACTGCTTTTTATATGAGCATATAAAATCTTCCCTAATCTTTTTGCTCACTTGTTTTGATGAAGCACTTTCATAGCTCATCTCACTTTAAAAACAATTTTTCCTTCTAAGTTAGATACTGAGAATCATCATGCAGGAAGGAGGGAGTTTATTAACAGGATTTAATGGAAAGATAGATTGGTAGAGACTTGATCCAGTTACTTTCCGGGAAGTCAGCCAAATTATTTTAGCATCAAATGGAAGCCAATCAGATACGCAGAATGTGTCGTGTGTGTATAGATCACCCAGATGATATTCGTTACACTTGTCTTGCGCTTTGACATCAGTTCCATTGTTGTTCTACTTTGGAAGTGTTTAAATCTTCACTTGACATACTGAGAGCTTTATTCCAGTACTTAGTTTCTTGAAATTGAGAAGTTCATGGGGAAAATAAAAAAAGTCCTGGAAAACTCAGAAGGCCTGTCTGGTTTAAGAAAAGAAAATATTTTAAAAAGATGAAAGAATATTTTTTTTTTTTTTTTTGCAATCGCTGATCATTGTTGTACATCAACTAGTTTTATAATGTAGATTGATTAATTTTCTGTGTTCTTTCACTGAAAAGTGGCATGTGCAACACATTAAGTTACATGAGAATGGCTACCATTAAAAAAAAAAAAAAATGTCTTCCTTACTGCATATATTTGGCCGAACTAAAAAAAAAAAAAAAAAAAATCTTTTGAAAATACATGCTATGTATACTGCAAGATAGCTTCCTTGTAATCTACGACTGTCACTCAGACATTTTGCTAGCATAGACAGGAAAAGCCCATGGGTGTCCTCCCACTGCCAGCTTCACAGTGCCTGTGTGAGTGTGGCATTTAGAAACAGCCAAAAGTGGGTGAGGTGGGACCTGCTTTTTGACTACTAAAACTTTTAAGCTTCCTTCATTGCTCAGTTTCCTAAGCAGAGTTTCATGTGCTGAATGTGCATGTTAAACCAGTGGTTTTGTGTTTCATTTCCCTGTGTAGATACTTTCACATTCAGCTCTCTGAGGTTTGGGATAAGCTAAGACTGGCTTTGAAAGTTCTTCATGCTGCTTCAGACTTGTGAGACCTACTCAAAGGCTGCAGTGCTGTATAGCTCAGGATCTAATACACAGTAGTCATCGTAGCTGTAATTGTTCCCCACTGAGAAGACATCATAATTCACATAACTGCACTTTTTCTTGGTTGTATCAGGGCCCAGTGAGCTTGTCTTTGAGGAGGATAGGCATACACTGATAATTGGGCTTGCTAATGCGTCACTCCTCTAAATCCTGAGATACCTGTCTTTTAAAACAGGAGCTGTGGAGGGAACTGCAGCAGCAGCATTTCCCCTTCAAATTTTGCTGCATGTATTCCTGTGTCTGTCTTTACCATCTAACAACAGTGTTCAGTAACACTTCTGAGGCTTATGGACACATTAGAAGTATTTGAATAGGCAAATGTAGAGTCCTGATGTACTGCTCATTCAAGCTTTTTAAAGTCCAGATAGAATATTAATGAAAAGCAAACTGGAAAAAAAGGGAAAAAAATGTTGGGAAGTTGGAGCAGATGAAACTACCCTTCTTTTTCTGTTAAATAGTATTAATGAAAATTATTACATGTATTTAGCAGACTCTCTTGCCAGGCCAGCAGCAAAGGCTAGCCTTAATTCATGCAGTAATTATTAAAACCTAGCATGATGATTTGAGCTCCTACCATTTTAAAACCAAATCAGCCTGCCTAGGGTATTCAGTGAAATACCTGCTCTTAAAGCTATGTTTGAAAAACGGCTGCTTAGCCTAACAGAGTGATTTCTTCAGCTGCGAGGACAGGAATTGCAGAGAGAAGGGAACCCAGTCATATATGCTAACAACTCCCAGACCTTCACCAGCATGCAAAACTAAAAGCTTGCTCTGCCTCTTCTTGCAGAGGAGATAAGATGGTTACTACATAATATCTTAATGCTTTGTTGCACTGTACTCAGTTTGTCAACTTATGTAATTGTGGTTCTGAGACTTTGCCACCTATTTTGGGTTTAGCTTCTGGACAGAGCTGTCTAACTGGAGCTACAGCTGATTTTTAAGGGTTGAGCTGAGACATATTAATTAGCCTTCTTTCCCTGCCAGCTCCTTCTTGCTAGAGGTCCTTCAGTAATTTCACTTTTAGCCAGACTTTTAGACAGTGTTTGTTCAGAATCACTGGTTATGTGATCCCTAAATCCATTTTAAAAAACTTCCAGTTGAGCAATTGTATTCCAGTAGCAATAAATTAGTCTCGGCTCTTTGGGGCTAACCTGTGGGATTAAGCCATTGATGCTCTCCCAGTACGACAAAAGGCCCCCTGCCTTTTAATTTTGTTCTTGAGGAAAGTATTGCCTTCTGATGGATATTTCTTTCTGGCTTGTTGCCAGTTATTATAAATACAAAACCACATAATCACACATCCTTCTTTTTCCAAAGAATATTACACGGTAGTTCCTGTAAAACAGTACTTTATAGGAATGCAGAAGCAAAGCCATTATTTACTTATGTTTTGGCTTCTATAGGACATCTTCAGCCTAATTATATTTCTGAATTTTCTCCATATTTACAAGCTAAAGACAATGCTTGTTCCTTCAGGCTTGCTTTTAGATGAAGAATCGTAAATAGAATAGAATCCAAATTACTTTCATGGACGCACATATTGCTGTCCCCTTGGGTGTTGTGTTTGACATTGCCTTTCTTTGTGGTTTCACATAGGCTATCTGCTGTCACTTAAATATTGTAAATAAAGAGTAAGCAGAATATTATAAGTATGTGGAATTATAAAGAAGAATGTCTCAATTCGCAGTTGTAGGAGTCTTGGGACAGTATGTTTAAGCAAACAAAAAATATTGCTTCCTAAAGTATTAGAGTTAGCCTTTTTAGTGGTACGTATGTATTCACACATAATGATTTTAGAATTTTGTAATTCATGTGTGGAGGTGCAAGGCTTACAAATAACATCAGATTTGAAGCCCTTCAGAGAATTTGTGTGTGAGGCTGAGATGTTGTTTTTAAAATACCTATCCCTGAGAATGTTAAACGAAGTATCCTGGTGACATAGATGTGGTTAGGTACCTACAACATTTTTATCAGCTAGGAGGGAAATGGGCAGAAAGCAGTTGTTTCAATCCGTAGATTCTCCAAACTCTGTTAGCTCCAAACACACAATTGTATACATCTTTGGTAACTAACAAGCCTGCATATCTACCGTTTATTTATAACTATGTATTAATATACTGTGTATGGTATTAGAGATGAGGAGAGAAAAGGTCATCAGTAAGTCCCTGTTCAGTAGGCAGAGCCTCATCTTCTCTGGTTTTGGAGACATCTTTCTCAGTTTTTCCACAACTCAAGGCAAGCAATAAATCTTAAATACATTGCCCCACATATAATTATGTTTCTGTTGGAATCTACTGCTGCAGCCTGGTACATGCTTGGAGCTAAGAGTTGATTTATAGGTGTATACCATGTGGCGCTGGCCAAGCTGCAAAACGCTCTGTGGCAAACTGAGGTACAAGACTTGCTCCTGATTCTCCCTACACTGTTCCTCCTGGCCCAGACTACTGAAATCTGTACTCCTGGCTTTCTTTCCTACAGCTGTTGCTGCCTTTAAAGATAGTTCATATTTCTTGGACTCTCAGTGGAAACATCTGGATTGCTTCCTACAGCAGGAACTCGTAATGGGTCACAGCAACTAACTGACCCTGCCAGTGATTTTTTATGATGACCATCATTCTGATTTGTGTTCCCTTCTGGACTGGTAGAGGGCCATCACCACCAGCCTTTTGACTTACCTTCTTGGTTCTCCTGAGTCTTTGTCTGCAGCTGTCCATAAATGGGTCTTGTTTTGTAAATTCATGATTTAATTTTTAAGTATCTTTTTTTGTGCATTTCAGCATGACCTGTGAAAAATATAACTATTTGTAACTTCTTTTAACCTTTGAAATATCATCTTTATTTTAACTGCATCTTTTTCTCCATATAATTACATGCCCAGTAATGCAAGTAAATTCATCTTTATGTTTTGATGCATTTATTTTATAGCTGAGTCCATTTTCTGTAACTCGTATTACTGGTGGAACAAGTGGAGCACAGGCTTGCATCTGTCATGCCTTCATTGCTTGTTTTCATTCCTGCCTTAAAAATAGATCTATTAATGAAAGCTGATTTGCTTTTTAATTAGTGGTGCTGCATTGAAATAGCTGTAGTCTTTTGGGAAACATATCCTCTTTTTTTTCCTCTCTGCCTTTTTTTCTCTACTTGCAGTGTTAGTGGTAATATTGATTTGTGTAAGCATTTGATTCAAAAAACCATTTTTGACAAAACAGACAGTTGCCTCTGACCCACTGTTCCTCAATCTGTGCAACACCAGCCTGAATGACAACAGGGTTATCAACCAGACAAGAACTGTCTCTGTCTCTTAATCACTCTCCAAATCTTTTACTTCAGGCAACTTGGAAGGCTCCTATTGTCTACTGTGACCAGAGGGAGAAGGAACTTCCAGTTTGTTCTTATTCCATCTAATATTGCTGCTCTGATTTGTTCTTCTCCCTGAGCACCTTTTTTCTTCCCAGGGCCAAAAAGTGGTAAGAATAAATAGGCAGACACTTTTGCTGAACTTCCCATGCAGGTAACAGGAATATTCAGCCTTTTTCTGGAGCCTTCAAGCCTTCAGCTCTCACCCATCTCAATTCTGAGCCTTCCTTGCTCCTAGGAAGCAGGGCACAGCAGTCTTCTATGCATAATTGATGGATATTTTTGAAGCAAAACCTCAATCAACTAAGCCCTACCCCCACCACAACCTTTAAAAATGTGTTTTGTCACTGTAATGCTGAGTCAGAGAAGATAGTTGACTGTCAAGGTCACATGTAAGGTATGTGACGAAGTGTGGAGTGGAATTTGGGTATTAAGTTTCCTAGAACAGCCCAATAATCTCTGTAAAAATATGCTTAAGTTTCAGCAAAAAACCTGTAACTAGTTTCAGTCTTAAAAGTTCTACAAAAATAGTTTAAAAGAAACGTAATTAATAGGAGTTATTGAAACATAACGGAATGCTGCAATATTTTTCTGTGCTAAATGCTCAAGAAGAGATCAGTCAACTTTATAGCACTCTAAGTTAAACAAACAAACAAACAAAAAACCCAAACAAAAATCCCAAATCAGATTTGATAAAACTATTGGATTTATTAAACCAAGGTTTTAATACTGGCCTTCTACACAGGATGAAGTGCACGTTGAATTGAAAATGTTAAAATACAGTGAATGTTATTTGATATAATCAGGAATATCTGGCACTTAATCACTTGCGGTATTCATTTATTCTTCTCCATGCTGCAGTACTGTGAATATTGTCCTTAACTAATGGTTGCAGCTTTTAAAGTTGAATCTGTTTTTGTCAGGTGAACAATTTTGGCATTTAATGAATAATGTGAAAATTAATAATCTGAGTCAAAGCCATAGGGTAGTTGTCATCCGATGTCTTTTGTAAACATAAGTACTTATCATTGAACTGATTACAGTTTTAGAATAATCTGAAGCACAAAGGGTAGGGAAGCATTCAGAACATGGAAGGATTAGGCAACTCCTGTATCCCATCCACGTGAGGCTTGCTGCACTTGAAGTGCAGCTGCTTGAACTTTGGCAGTAGCAGAGCATTGTGTACTGGCTCTTGCTAAGCAGTAGCTCCATTCATGATTACTAAGATGTAAAACCATATGCTTGTTAGTAAAGCATAGTATTGGAAAAGTAGGATAAAAATGGTTTGGTTTTTAGGTTACAGTTGTGTTATCCATGTAGGCTTCCCTGGTGTGCTTCTGTTCTCTTTCCATCGTGGGATTGTATAAATGTCTGTGGGGTGGGCAAGAGGTTTGTGTTCCCCTTTTTTGTGGGAGGTGTGCATTGAATCACATGGCCAGTCCTGTATCCATATGTGATAAATGTGTGATTACATGGTGCAGGGGAAGCTGTGGCATGTAAGTGCCTGTGTGTAAGAGAGGTGTCTGACCAAAAGGTTGACTGCCATTGACTTAGGTACACAGGAATCGGACAATTAAACCATGATAATACATCCACCAGCTACGGTGAATTTTCATGTCTTGTTTCACCTATCATACTGATTCACTGGAGTTTGGAGAAAACACTCTTTTACTTTAAGGTGAATACCTGCTATCATGGTCCTTTTAATTTTATTGGTCGTTACTGGAAGCAAATCTAACTAATGTCATACTTTTGTAATCTCTCTCCTACTCGCTGTAATTAGTGATGCCACTGATGTAGAGTTGAATTAAAAATATATTTCAACAGATATGCTAAGTAGGAAGCGATTTCGTTTAATGTGGTTGGGAAGCTGCTATTTTTCATTCCTCATTCAATGAACAAGCAGGTGTACAGCAGACAGAATAATGTTATACCAAATTAAGGTCGTCTTTTACACATGGCATTGAGAATTGATTATTTAAATTAGACTTTTTAGTTATCAGACATTAAATATGGCATCAGCATTTCACTCTATGTCAGTCTTGTCACTTAAAGTAATGATTTGATAATATGCACAACTGTGAACAGTAAACACAGAATCTTTATCAGTGTGTTAAAATTCATACTAGAAGAATGTCATTTTCATACCTAGTGTGTACATGTATAATTTATTGTCTGTATGATCCGCATGCTTGACATATGGCAAAAAAAAGATGAAAAAGTTGTAGGGATGAAGAAAACACTTTTCCCAGTGTCTTAAAAATTGGTGAGGTACCAATTGCCACCCTGACCCAGTTCAGCATGGAAGTGAATTGGTGAAAGGTAGGAAAAGATTTAATTGAATTGAATTTACTTTTACTTTTGCCATTCAGGAGAAAAATCTGAAAGAGTCTTCCACTTACTGAACATTAGCAGACAACTATAACTACTCATAAGGGAGTGTCTTTATACTCAGTTAATTAAGCACACCTTCCTCATTGCAAATGACTGTAGTAGTACCCAGAGGGACCAGAAAATGATTAAAAGAATATCAAAGAGAGTAGAAGTTAGCAAATTAACACTTTCCAAACTCTTTCCTTTGCAGTTCTGCTGCAAAGAAGTAGAAAAATCTGTATCTTTTTTTTTAAAGTAATGATACGATGCACATTCCCAGTGCCTGTATTGTATGCATTTCTGTGTGACATTGTCTTTGGTAAGACTCTTGTGTAAGGAATGCAGGAGCAAGTTAGAAGCTTTTATAAATGCATTTTGGAGTGAATTATTTTAAAAATCTTTTGGAGAGAACTCAGTTGGTTCCAGGGAGGTGAGATAGGAGAACATTTTATTAAGATAAAGCTTATTATGATCATGAAAATCATGCTGATTCAAATGGCTAACAATTTTTTATTCAGATAGGATCCTTTGTTCCTAGGGATGCAAATTCATCTCAAGTCAACACTTTGTTCCTGGAATTTCTTCTTCTGACAATTTAAGCAATAGAGTCTACAAAGCTTTGACCTAAAAAGTTCAGTATTTCCCCAGGACATTATTAGAAGTGAAAAGTTGGATTTCATCTCATTGGTATTATCCTGGTTGGGAGGAGGGAAAAGAATAGCAAACCAACAGGGATAAAAAAGATTGTACTTGATGAGCTTTTGACATGCTAGCAGAAGTCACAGAGAGACATTTCTCATTGCTTACGTAATACTACATATTGCCAGGCAGTTTTTCTTATGTTAGTGGCTTAAACCAAAAAACTCCCAAACAATCTAGTAAACCTAAACGTTAACTGGGCATTGTGTTTGGTTCTGTTTATTTCCAGGGCTGTGAGATAGTACTGTGGGGATTTATTGCCACCTTTTGTCTTTGTAAATAGCCAATAATTCACAGAAGCCTGTAATATCCTCTGGATGATAGGGAGAAGTACACTGGTTGCAAGCATGAGTTGAGATGTCCTATGTTGGGTTTCTTTTAATGGTATTTTTAGATTTGATGGCCTGTTAAGACTGAATATGATTTGATTGATGCTGAATACACGCAAGGGAATTCAGATGATTACGTAATACCCAGCTGGTGTGCTTTAATACATACAGCAAGCAGGAGCATTTGTGTTATCAGTGATGAGTGATAATAAAGCTTGTGCAGTATTGTGTATTACTTTTTGAAAGTAACTATCCTAATACAGCAATACGAGCTTGCTGTAGGACCGGCACATTAATCCAATCTTGCTTTCACCTTTCTTCTGAACTGATGTGAACTCCTGGTCCAGGTTAGCTCAGCTCCATTTGCAGCCTATTGCTGCAGAGAGAGCAAAGCCAAGAGTTCTGTACATCTAGAGACAAAAAGGTTCCATGTAGCTTTCGACTTCTCTATCTAGGGCCAGGTCCTTTATTCCCACAATACAACATGTGGTAAGGGAGCTCAAATGCAGGAAATCATTCAGAAATCCCTCTGTGCCATCAGGGAAAGACTTTAAAAAGCCCCCCACGGGCCTCATTAGTCTGTCCTCTGGGGCAGCATCCTTCTTGTCATTGGGGTCCTTGATGCCTCAGCAGACACTGTGTGAAAATGGTACATTTTCTGGAGAATATCTCTGGGCATGTCGTGAATTTCTCTCTGCTTTTCTCTTACCCCAGTATCCTTTGCCAGAAACTCTCTACCATCTCTGGGAATGGAGGGCAACTATGTGGAGTCATCTGAGCACTTCTACACAGATCACCTGTACATGAGCATCCTCCCTTACCGTTAGACTCGTCAGAGCTTTCTGAACCCAAGTCAGAAAGTGTTAACTCCCATCAGTCCCACCAGTTAGATGTGTTTTGGATGGCCTGTGTCAGTGTTTAGCTTATAAGCTCATTTGGAGAAGAGCTCAAGGTCCTGTGTGACATCCAGAGGCCAACAAGATAGTAGAGCATTCTGCTGCACATGAGCCATCTTGCAGCTGTTAGATGTGTGCATGTAATGGTCTAGGTTGTACACTCACCAACACTCATGAAAAATACCATGAAAGCAGGGCTGTTCATTTAGGCAGCTGGCAAGTCTCTCAAGTTATTTGACATTTATACAGCCTTGTGTATGACCATGCAACTATTAAAATTACTAACATAAAAGCTCAAGAACCACAAATCTGTATGGTTTCTACCCTCACAACCAACCTGTTGAAATGCATATAGAATTTGCCATTGACTCCTTTTAGAGTTGTTCTCTGGTCTGCAGAGCTGCCATCCCATAGCCTTGGGGAAATGGCAGTTCAGTTGCTTGTTCACCGCCCCCCCCCCCCCCCCCCCCCAGAAGTCCCAGGTTGAGGTTTCATAGGGATCAGAATTGAGCAAGGCGGAAGAAGGAGCAAGCAAGGTCAGAGTACAACCATGGTATGCCGATACCAGATTGGGTATATGGGTAAGAGGTGATGGTACCTCATCTAGTATTCATTTCCATCCTTGTGAAGGTGATGCAGATAGTCTTGAAGGGGAATGGGTTTCTTGGAGAGGGCTTTCCTGAAAGACAGGGGCGGGAACTTGACTGTGAGAAGGCAGAAGTGTTTCCTGAGGTGTCAGAAATGGTTCTTTCCAATTTATCTTTTCTTTTTGTGGAGTCGGGAACCGTTGGGAATGGAGAGCCTCTTTTACTCTTCTCTCTTCCCAAGCAATCCCAAAGGCCCTGTGGTTTGCAGAATGTTCTACTGCTGGGTGTTAGGCTCGTGTTTTCACTTAAATCTTTTCACATTTAATATTACCAAATAAAAACAAAGGTAAAGAGGAAAAGAGAAAGCAACAAAACAATGGCTGAGTTTATCCTGTAACAAATTCAGGGAGATTTTTTTCCCCTTCTCTTTCATGATCTTCCTCCAAGGAAGAAGCAATTGACACAGTGTATGTGAATGAATTAATTGACTGTTGTGGAAGTACTCGATGAGTCCAGCATGTCTACAAGTTTGGAATAAAACTACGTTCCAAAGCTGTCCCCAAGTGTAGATGTTTATTCTGTTTAGCGGTGAAATTGTTGGGGATTTTTCTTAGCACATCGTGTCAAATCACTTGACTCTTTGCATTAAAGCCAAATGAAAGCCCACATTAATAAATATATTTTGAGTTATAAAGATTACAGTACTGTAAGATAACATGATACTTGACATTTCTTTGCATATTTATAAAAATCATGTTTAAAGCTAAATACCATTGGTTTAGCCTAGCAAACTGGATATTTTCCCTATCTTTTTATAAAAAAAGCTATGCTATTTTGAAGTCATTTAATAGAATTTAATTTATATTTTAAGGCTGTAATAAAAGCCATTTCTGCTTCCTGCCCTTATTTAACCACAATTCAAAAAGGAATGTGCATGTTACTTACGGCTTTCCTGCTATTCTTTCTTTTGTTTCTGTATTTTGCTCTTAGGTTTCCTCAGCACATTGTTAGACCCAACCCTGGCAAGAAGGTGATTGATATGGCTCTTTGTGCCCTGGCTAAATAGCTAAACATACAGTGTTTTGTGTCTGCACTCGGGGAAAAAATGAAATGCAATTAAATTCATTTCAACTTCAGTAACATGACATTTCTGTTTCTTTCATGTCAGCCTTTATTCTTTTCTATAATCAGATTTTGTAACCCTTTTTATAATGTCTCCTCACTTCAGCAGTCACTAAATAGGATACTTGTGTTGCAAGTTAATTAGAAATTCTCATGTGCCTGGGTTGACTTTTTTCAAATCTTTGGTGTGGTTTCCACATCTTCCAAGAGAGCACACTTCACCAGCTGCTGAGCTGTGAGGTCCATATCCACTCTTGAATCCTCCATGTTTGGTTTTGCAAAGGCTTGTTGTGTTCCCATTTGGAAACTGTAGTATTTCTAAAAATATTTCTAGGCAATAGGAAGGGTCTGTATGTTAGGAGAGTTTTTTCAAAACTCCAAAGAAAACTCCTGGGAAATGATAGTTCACCCTTTGTGTTGACAAAATCCATGAGGGTAACACAGCCTTTCACAGCAGGTGCCAATAAGAATGCAGGAGAATGATGGGACAGGAGATGAAAAGGGGAGGACAAAAGATCTCTATCATCCAGCTCTTTGTTCATAACTGTAAATTACAAAAATACACAATATCAATGCTTAGCTCTAGGGAAAGCATTTGTAGATTCCAGTGAAGGGTTGAAAGAAATATGGGGGACGAGCCAGGCTCCTATCTAAATTTACGTTAAAGACTATTATAAGTAGGTTTCAAAAGTCACTTTTGAAAGTGTCACAAAAGACAAAAGTCACAATTATTTCCTAATTAAAAATACATAAGCAACTCCCAATAAAAAAAACTTTGAAGGAGAAAACCTATCATACTTGCAGATTTCCATGGGTACACAGGCATTATTTTTATACTATTAATTTCTTCTTTATTTTAGCTCCAGTGTCCCATCCCCCAGCCTTATCTCCCCATCCCTATCCACCCTGTACTGTTGTTTCCTATAATTAGTGAAGATACACATCTGTCTTCAGGCTACCACCTAATCTCTAAGGCCATATGGGTAAATGGAATATAATTATAATTTGGTAGAAATTGAGCCTTCTGCACATGGTTGTATTACTCTTGTTCTTTTTAAAGCAGGCAAACTGAATCTCTGATATAGTAGGGCTTGGAGGCTGGGGTTAGTCCTTGCAAAGTACATAATTTTTAGATGGAAATCTTGTTGTGTTAAATTTGGGTGGGAATTATGCCAGTTTGGGAGGAATTCTGACACAATGTTACCACAATATGCAAGCACCCTGCCTATTGTGAAGAAATCACCTGTGGTTATATGCAAAATATTAACAGAGGTCATTTTTTGTCCCCCTCTTTTTCAGTTATTTTTATTTCAGTTGCTGCGAGGACTGTCTTACATCCACCAGCGTTACATTTTGCACAGGGACCTGAAACCACAGAATCTTCTGATCAGTGACACGGGGGAGTTAAAGCTGGCAGACTTTGGTAGGCAAGCAGTTAATTACAAGTCTCTTATAATGTTGTAGGAATGTCAGACAGATGGTTCCATTGATTTCTCTTCCCCCACCCTATTCCTTAGACACACCTTCTTCATTGTAGATAATTGCACATTTTTCTCCTGAGTGAAGAAATTGATTATGGTCAACAAAATGCTTGATTAAAAGGGAGCAAGTGGAAAACAAATATATACTCCAGTTCTCACAAGGAAGATAATGCTGAAAATATTTCAGTTTTATTTATTGTGAGACCTCTGAACTAGAATTCAAAACCTTTAAAAAGAAAAGAAAAGAAAAAACAGAGAGAGACCTGAAGAAATACAGACTATATGAAGAGCACAGTCACTTTATGGAAGCAGCACTAGTGTTGTGGGGATCTGGATTAACTTTCATTAAATGGTCATTGAAAGAGACTGAAGGACACAACAATAAATAAGCCTTCTAAAGAGTAAAGGACACTAGGATCACATGGACTGCTTTCAGTATCCCTTAGTCCCTTATGGGGAAGCCTTATGCGGAGTATAAAGCCATGGGAAGTTGTCCACTGAAATGTTAGCTTTTATGCCTTTTTTTAATTTTAATTTTTTAAAGCCACTTTCTAGTGGCTACACCGGGGCAAGTACTCTTTCCTCTGAAAACTATTGTGAATGCAGATGTGGAAAATGGCAATATTTTTCTTCAGTGGTTTTTATAAAATGTTGTAGGAATTTCTTTCCTGTAGGTCAACTTCTCAGCTACTGATTCCAGCAGAACTTCTGAAGTAAGCTGAAAATGTGACCTATCAGCTTTTTAAAAATGTCTTTTATTTTTATGACTGCTATCCACATCGGGCTTCACATTTCATGCAGTAGCAGTAATGAGGGAGCCTTATGTGCTAATTGGCAATTTCACTGTTAATGTAGTCATGGTTTTTTGTCTTTTAATTAGCATTACTGCGATTAACAGCTCAGTGTGTATTTGCTATGCTGGAGGAGGGAACAGGACTTCAGGTGGATGCAGTCCCCAAGAACTTGATTGGCCTTTGGATTGTAAGGCAGTTAGAGAAATAGTATTAGAAAATTATTATCTGGTTTTACATACCATTTTCTGTGACTGTTTTTCAAAACATGGAAGGTGCCAGAAGTGTTTTAAAGATATGCTTAAAAAAAGCATTCCTGCACATTGCATTTTACTGTAAGATTTCATCTCTTAAGTACATAAAACAGGTGAATCATTAAGTGTTTTTGTAGTGAAATATGAGTTAGTCCTCTGTTGAAGGTGCTGTGCTGTTTGAGATTACTAGTTTTGTTGTATCATTTATATATATGTATAAAACACTATGAACTTGTCTGACTTCCAAGTGTCCCCATGTAAGTCCTTCAAGAGATTGTGGTAATGGTGCTCTGGCTTTGGTGGATACTGAAAACGCTGTAGATGATCTTACAAACTCTTTTGTATGTAAAATGTTTCATAGTGTGGGGGGTCTTTGGCAGGGGGTTGTTGCTGAAGCTGTATGACTTCTGTGGCTGGGGAGAGGGAGACTGCATACTTTTCAGATGTGTTTCTAAGAAAACAAAAAGCCCCACCTTTCACCAGCACTGTTAAATGCCTTGCTGGAGGTGTGAACCAATCAATGAAATGTCCGGCTTAGATGTAGGTTGACCTCTTTCTGGTTGTATTGCCTGGTATTGCCATAGAGCAGAGAAAAGGGTGGAACATTCGTGTTTGCCTTGCTGTAATGGGAAATGTAACTATGACTTCTGATGAAATTACTGCCTTTTTGTGGCACTAGGCCAAATATCCCAGTGATGACATCAAAGGCAGGATTTTCCCAGCTTTGTGTTGGTGGGAATTTAAGGTTAACCATTCTATATTATTTTGAGAGAGAGACTAGAGATGTTTAAGTACAAACAAAAAAGAAATACCCAGTAGTAGACGTATGAATGTGTAATATTGTGGAGAAGATTTTTTTCTCTTGTAAGTTTGTCCTGACCTAACAGAAATATCTGCATAATCTACTCTTAGACACTGAGAGAAGATTATCTCTCTCTCTTTTTTTTTTTTTTTTTTTTTTTTTTTTTTTTTTACAGCTAGATTTTGTTTCATGGCTCATGACCTCATAAAATTGAAAACCAGATGGGTTAAATTTCTCTTTGGAGAACCAAGATGAAAAATTAGAAGTGATGAGGTTGAAGTCTGAAGGGTCATGACCTCTTTCACTAGAGGCATGAGAAATGAGAGCACACCCACGTGCTCTCTGCATGCACCCCTGTGCATATTTACTTATTTAAACACTGTACTATTATAGCCCATCTTCCACCTTCCCAGTATGAAAGACTCTTCTTAAACAAGATGTAAAATACAGTCCTGTTTCTTTTTATGTTTTTCTTCCACAAATGACTAATTCGCAATAATGCGCTTGGAAAGGAAGTTGGTTTAGATTGTATATCTGATTAATTACATGAGAAGGAGTATGGAAATTAGAGAGATGGGTGTTTTGCTTTCAAATGCACTCAAGGCAGGAGGGAACCTATCAAGAAATTAGTTTCTGTCAGAGATAGGATTGACTTTGCTAGCACAATAAATAAAAAATGCTACAGCAAAGGCCTTTTAGTCTCTAAGGACAAGACCTTCAGATTTTGGTTTCATAAGTTTACAAAAAATCAACAGCAGGGCCAAAGCTTTTCATCTGGCATTGGGCTTATTTAATCTCCTCAGTGTAGGATATCAAATACTTAAAAGCAGGCTGTAGTGGATCATAGTTCTTGAATAAACAAGGTAAAGAAAGGCTTTTCATGCCTGCCAGTGCATTGCACTGTGGCTGAAGTGGAATCTTTGAATAACTGTAGGCATGTGTTTTTCTACAGCAGGGCTCCCAGACATAGATACTCCACTGTGTGGGAGTGTCTTTGTTCAGTTGAACGGTGGTTTGCTTTTCTATTCATTGTGCTGTAGCTGCTAGGAAATGAACGTTTATGAGAAGACTCAGCAGTCAAATGAAAAGAGAGAACAGAACATAGAGGCTTTATCAAATTAAAAATGGATGAGCTATAAAAAATGGCTTTCTTGAGAAGATATAATAGGGGAGACTACATCTTGAATAATTGTTGCGATGAAAAACAGTCCTTGAACTCCATTCCTGCATTGTTTTTTCAATACAATTAGAATTCCAGAGGAAATTAAAGTATATTAGGAATTCTCCTTATGAAACGAAGTGCAAAAATTATTTTTGATCCTGTGTTGTGAATTTGGCTAACTGTCTACAGGTTTGTTTATTTTCCCCTGCATGTATGTCTGTCTTGAGTAGAAATAAAGTATTATAAACATTTAATAAGTAACACCATAAGCAATTACAAACTTAAATGAATAGAGCCTTGTGCTTGGTGCTAGTTACCACACAGACTGGGCTGCATAGCTGTTCCTTAGCCTTTGGTTAGTAGTTTCTTCACTGTAACTTTTCTCTGCGCTGTATAGAGATACATTTGTTTGGCCTTTGGACCTTTATTGACTTAAAAAAAGAAAATCTTTGAGCCTTTGTTTAGAAAAGTCATTAAGCAGTTTTAAAAGGAAGGTATGTTTCTAGAATAAGTGCATTTATCGTAACTATAAACATCCACTGCTGTATGGCAGTGGATAGGAGCATGAACTCAAAGATCAAACACTAAGAATATATTTTTTTCAAGTGTTAGTTGTGATCAGGTGATTAGTAATGTAAGCAAAGTAGATATCTAAGCAAATATTTGATTTATATTCACATTGAACATATTATAATCGGTGCTATATGTAATTTCAGTGATTCCTTATTTTCAAAATGTCACTTTGAACCTCCAAGAAATACGTGCCAAAGACTATAGGAACAAACATAGATGAAAACATCAGAGGAACAGACAAGCTCTGCCAGACAGATTATCTTTGTCTCTGCATGAAGGTGCTTCTGTGTGGCCACAGGCAGAAGGGTCCAAGGTGTTGGACAGGTTTAGATGGTAGCAACAGAAGCTTTATGAGGAGATTAAGGCATATGGGAGGAAAATGTGTTGAGGTGTAGGAGGAGGTTGGCAACAACAGGGTGTTGAGGAGGCAAAGGTAAGATGCTAGAAGAGTTCGAGGGAGAAAAGCAGTAAGTAAGTAAGTAAGTAGTTGTGGAATATGTAGGCTCATTGCTAAGTGGGACAGGTGATTTAGTCACAGCAGACTCTGATAAGGCTGAGGTGCTCCATTACCTCCTTGTCTTGGTCTTCATTAATAAGATCTCACAGGACTTTGTTCTCAGAGATGCAGTTCAGGGAGGAAAGGGTGAGTGGAAGAGAACTGAGTCAGGGATCTTCTGAGAAATCTTGACCCATGCAAGTTCATGGGTCCAGACAGGAGGCCTCCTGAGGGTACTGGGCAAGCTGACTGATGTCATTGTCAGGCTGTTCCCTATCATCTTTGAAAGGCTGTGTAGACTGGGGGAGGTCCCCAATAACTGGAGAAATGTTAATGTGGTACCCATTTTCAAGAAGGGCAAAAGGGAAGGTCTGGGATACTACAGGTTGGTCAACCACTATCCCTGGAAAAATGATGGAGTGAATCTGCTTGGAAGTAATTCCTGTATATGTGAAGATAGTGTTTGCCAGTTTTAATCAAGGTAAATCATGTTTGATCCATGGGATTGCCTTCTGTAATGAAATGACTAGCTCTGCAGTCTCCCAGTACTTAAGAGAGGGTTACCAAGAGTAATGGTGGTGCCTAGCAGGAGGGTGCTCTTTAGTGAGGTGCACAGTGGGAGAATGAGGGATAATGGTCATAAGTTGAAACAGAACTAGGTATAAGGATGGAAATGTTCATGATGAGCCTTGGAGCAGCCCAGAGAGGCGGTGAAATCTCCATTTGCTTTACAGACTGGACAAAGCCTTGAGCAATCTGGTAGGTTGGATGAGGCAAATTCTCCTTCTTGTATGGTTCTGTGAGTCAGTGTATACTATGCCTTTTTTGTTTTGTTTTGTTTTTAGTGATTGAGTATTGGCATTTAGCTATTGTGCATACTGATATAAATCAAGATTGGCTAATCAGTTATGTTTGCATCCAGATTATCACACTTAATATACTCCAGCACAAAGTCCCTAAATAGCTGATAACAATCAGGTAGGAGGTGGGTCCCACCTTCCATGTGGGACTTTCCTGGAAAGATTTACTCTTTTTGTGTCTTGTTTCTTATTCTCTGTCCCAAAACATCCACTAGCAGCCTAATATTATGACTTTTCCAGGGACAATGTGGACCTTTAATCTGATCATGGTGTGGTTACATATCCTTTAGTTAGAATAATTTTGTGCTTTCTGAGTTGGAAAATACAGAGTTATACCTGTTATTAGAAGTTTTTGTATAAAACATTTACATAGCTTTTGAGGGTAGGCACACTGACATCACCTTTCGATGCACTGAGAAAATCCTCAGGGCATGGGTGTAGAGAGCAAACATTTAAACTTGGCTAGCATGTGAGGCAGTGGTAGTGCTTCTGAGGCTGTAAGAGAAACTGGCCAAATTATTAGTAGGGGCCTTGTCCTGCTTTATCTGTGAGCTGATCAACCTGCTGTTGGGGATTATATTTCAGGGGATTTCTGGTTTGTGAAACTTCCCTGCAGCTGCCCTTCCCGTTTGTCTTTTCTGCTAGGCCTGCAACAGAAGTGAACTGCACAAAGTGAGTGGATGAGAAGTTTGAAGACCTGTTTGGTCTCTCTATTTTGGATTGTGCAGTTATTGTAAGTGCAAGGACCTTCTGTGTAGTCACATGTTTTAGTTGGGATGCCATTCTTTTTAGTATGTACACTGACTTTTTCACTATGGCATGGCTCCAAGACACAATGTATGACTATGCAGGCACCTGAGAAGCAGAAGTGCACAATATGATTTCAAAGTATGAAACAGCAGGTCTAGAAGTTGCTGTTAGCTTGACTATAATTTGCAAGGACAGGAAAACTTCCTGATTGATAATTTGTTTTTTGTTGTTTGTTGTTTTTTTTTTTTAAGACTTGAATAGAAATTTCCCCCTCCCCCCATTCCCTGCCCCAATTTTTGTTAGTTTTGGTCCTTTAAAAAAATATTCACACTGCAGTAACACCACAGTGAATTTTAGTGTTGCAAGGTGAGTGAAGAAGAGCATCAGGAACTTAGTGCTTTAATGCTTTAGTGCTTGTTCCTGTGGAGAGCTGCTCTTTCTCATCTGTAGGAGTGGGCTTTGGAAAGATAAACAGCGTGAGAATCTTCATGGAAATATCTTTGCTTTTCTCTCCCAAATAACACTGATTTCTGTCAGCTTTTTGTCACCTTTGGGATCTCCTTGGATGAGTAAGGAGCTGCAGGAGGTCTGCATTATGGTGGAAGTCCTGCCTTAAGCTTTCGAAGTTTTCTTAATATAAAGCCCTGTGATGTAGTAAAAGAAAGAATCAAGTAAGTGTGATTGAACCATGCATCCTTCTAGATACACAAGGTGATTAATAATAGATAGCAGGAGCAAAGAGGCTTGAGGTTTGTAATAAAGAGAATTATACTCAATGGAGTTGTGGTTTAAAACTAGTACTGCTAGCTGTGTATTAAAGAGGATGTTTCCATGAATTTCCATATAGATTTTTCTGTGGGGAGCATGTCGGGGATATGTCACGAGGGACAAGACTATTGCTGCATAGTTTACTGTTTAAATGATTAAAGCTATGTTGACAACTTAGAAAAAAAAAATTAGTTCTTTTTTTACAGTAAGAATCCCGTAAGGAATTTCTTTATAATGTACCATATAAGATTTGTATGAAAGGTTGGAGAGCATGAAAGATTGCTTGCATGGGTAACTGCTATGTTTTTATGTGTAAATGCTCCACAGAGTATCAGTTCTCGAAGATGCTGGTATAAGGAGTTTTCACAGCACCTGAAGAGTTGGTATTTTATATTGTCGGTGATGCTTGATGAAATTGTTCGCAAAACTCCTCCGCGAGCCTCTCTGGCTATGTAGGCTGGCTACCTCTGATCTTCCTGGCCTCAAGCGAGCTGGAGGGCCAGCGGGCCATGGCGCTGCAGCCGCCCGGCAGCGGGGGCGAGCGGCAGCAGCGGCCTGGGTCACTTCTGAGGCAGCTGACCCACCGCGGGCTCCTGCTGCCTCCACAGCAGGCCTCGTGCAGGAAATGGCGGAAGCTGTCTGGACTTTTGTTATCAGACGCTGCTGCTGATAAAGAGAACCAGCTTACCCCAAATGCAGGTCCACAGACCCCTCTAATACCCTGTCTGAATTGACCAGAGAAAGAAAAAAGGCGTTTCTTTCCCATATTCCTGTGGGAGGTTGCTGTTACCCCAGGTGCAGCCTGTTCCCCTCTGAACAGGCCTTTGAAATCTGAAGAATTTTTTCTTGTACCCTGGAGGAAGGTCAGTAATGGGTTTCTTTCAGGGCTCTGTTTGTATTAAATATCAAGAAATGAAGATGACTTCAGTGACGATGTTGTGAGTAAGCTGGAAAAGAGGAAGTGGGAACCTGGAAAGTGAAACCTGAACTGCTCAAACTTGAGTTAGCTTGCAGGTCTTTATAAAAGGCAGTTATTTCTGAAATTAACTGTAAATACAGCATTTTCTGTTGAGAGCAGAAGCTGGTAGTGCAGTTCATGGTGGCAGCTGGGCTGGAGGTCTGGAGCAGCAGAGCAGACTGTGTGCATTTGTCCTAGCATAACCTTGAACGCACACTAACAAGTCAGTGAAGAAAGCCTTTGCCATTCCCGTTGCTTTCTTGATCCAGGGAAAGGGAGGCCAAAGCTCAAGAGCGGAGCTGATAAGTAGCTAGGGAACCTTAAAATCTTTTCTCTTGGAGGAAGGATTAAAGCCGTAAGCTGCAAATGCTGTGGGTACTGTGGACCCAGAGACCCACGGCAGGCTGCTGTGTTAGTTATTTGCTTTCCCAGGACGACGGGCTTTCCCTCCACCCTGAGATGTTCCTTCTCATTTTCTAACAGTATAACTGGCCGCTGTCAGGGAGTAGCCAAAGCTGCCTCCTTCTCCTCCCCTCCTAGAAGACAGGGCTTCATGTGCTGAGCTCGTGACCTTCTCTCATCTTGCCCAGAAGAGATCTGTGGTAGAGAGGGAGAAGAGATGTGTAGGTGGCAGGAAATCTCAAGTGACAGCAGTGCAGAGGGGTACGTTTGATTTCTGGCACTTGTGCTAAAGAATTCCTCTGTGCATTGTTTCAGAGAAGAAGACGTAGGAGACACTGCTGTCTAGTACCGTTGCAGATGCTTCTTGCTTCTCATCTCTGTTTGGGTTTCCATTGTGTACTTCAGTCTAATTTGCTTCATAGATCCAATGGTTTTATTGAGGTATCAGGTGAACCTAAATAAATAATTGCCATTGTGAGAGTTGATGCAGAAAAAATAGCTTATGGACAGAAATTGGGTTTGATATATTTGATACAGGTTTGCTATCTGGAGACAGCACTTTGCAAAAGCTGTGACGTTCAGTTTTGTTCAACTAAGACTTTAACTTCCCTCTCCTAATAGTAAATACAAAGTAGAACCACACACTGAATTTTTGGCCATGTCAGTCTTCACTGATTGCTTTTTGACAGTTGAAATTAAAATTTCTTAAATATACCAGCCTTTTCAGCTATTACTAAAGTAGATGCTGTAACTTAAGCCCTTCCCACCAAGAAGCACTGTGCAGGATTAGTGACTGATCAGGAATTTTTTAAAAAATATTTTTGTTTTTTAAACCATTAAGGAGCTGGAGATTGGTGTGACTCACTAGATGGGTCCCCTGTTAAACACATCTCAGATTACTTAAGGTTCAATCCAGTTTCCCATTGTTACAAGATAGTTACATTGAGCCTTTAAAAACGGAGAAAGCATCTTAATTATCCATTAAGGGCAATAAAGGAAGTTGGTTATGACACTATTAAAACAACTGTAATGAAAAATCGGTTTCAGTGTTTTGTACTTAAGAACATCATGGGATTTAGATGTCATCTGTACTGCAGCTAACTCAGTGCTGACTGTGGTCTTGCATTATTTCCATAATCATTATTTTTTTCATTGTCTTGTATTCCCCACCTAAGTGTCAACCAGGCTGTTACATGGTTATTGCACAAAGAACATGGAGAACTGTGATCTGCTGTCTGTACGAGAGAGATCCATCCATCCAAATGAATCTGTAAATGTATTTAAAATCTGGGCAGCAATGACAAAGGTTTTTTTTAATTAAAAAAAAAAAAAAAAAAGCCTTACTCAGTCACATGACCATGTTCTTCTATCAGTTTTCTCTTGAGAACATTTTGTCTTCCTACACATCTTGCTTCTTTTATAGCCCTAGCCTTTTGACTACTGTGGCTACAAGCCCTGGTATTTAAAATATTGAACTTTCTTTAAAACTTTATTGTTCTGAAGCTTCTTTGCTTGTTTCTGATACAGCAGTTGTGGGGGAAAACAATGACTATGGTCATGGTGAAGTTTTCAAATATAGCCATCCTGGTTGATACCATAGTACCATCCATCTTTGCTTTTGTGGTCTGATTATGGTTTTGTTTAATGTTTCCTTAATTAAGAGAACATACTATATTATATAGTGAGAAAATTATGCCAGATTTTAAAATAATTTTAATTTCATTAATGTGTTAATAGTTATGCAGATGTATTTTACACCTGAAATAATCAGCTGTGTGGAAATGAAAGGATAACTGGAAAACAGCATGGGATAAAGAAGAAAGAATTCATCATAAGTCAGAACAAAAATATTGATATGCAAAGAAAAAGACAAACGTGAACAGGGACTGTCAGTTCATTAAGAGAAATGTGCTGTTTAACATGATATGAAATAATTGAGATAGCATTTTAAACAGGTGATGGTACTGTAACTTACAACATCATTTGTTTTGCCCCAGACAGTTTAAAACCTTACCTTACTGCAATACAGTCACTTTTTATCTAGGTAATTTTAAATAATTTATGCAGGGTTTTTTCATTCCTTCTGAAGGACACAGGGCTGGATATATTAATATATTTATAGATGCACAACTCATACTGATGTAAATGAAAATCACACTTGCAGGTCTACTTGCATTAAGATGAGAATTTCCCTTGCAGCAATTGGCCTTCATGATAGCCAGAAGAGGTCAGGCAGTGCTTGTCTCAGTAATACTTAACACTTCTCCAGTGGTTTACATTTCCAAAGAGCTGTACAAATGTTAACTCTACATAGCTACCCTTATATATGTTACAAATAATCAAACTATGAGAGGTCAAGCAGAATATTGAAAGACACAAAGGTACCAATATTAAAGTGGCAGATCAGGAATCAGCGGCTTTCTATCTGGGTGATGTGGGAACATTAAGAACCATTTTGCATAGGGAGGAGATGCTGCTGCATGACTTTCATGTTACATGGTAGGGAGAGTGGCTGGTTAGAGTTTCACGTTGGTAAAGGTGCCCAAGCTCTCCTCCAAGGTCATTTCAGCTTTTCACACATTTAGCTTTTATGGCTTATAATATGTCAGATATTATAGCAATTTTTTTCTGTGGTCATTAGAAATAAGGGAGAAAGGAGATTTTCAGATGTCAGTTCTTTTATTGCCACCCACAGCCACGAACATACTCATATTCTTCTTATTGCAGCAATTTTTAAGTCACTCAGACATCGAATTTTTCAGTTATATTTGCTCTTGTGGCTATTATTTGCTTTTAAGGATATTGCGTTGCAGTGGCCTTTAAGTTAGATATTAACTGCAGTGCGTTGATTTGATTGTAAAAGCAGATACTGAATACGAGGCACTAGAAGGGAAAAACTTTTCATGTCAGTACTGTCATTACTGATGTTAAGTTATGGACTCTTCAAGAAGGCTGGAAATTTGATTCAGCTTTGAACTGTCATGTAAACCTTAGGAAAAAAACCGAAATTAAAAAAAAAAGGAATAAAAAAAAAAAGGCAGTGGCTCACTGAAATGTTAGCTTCTTGAAACATGGGCAATTCTTTGTCCATTCTATCTTATAGTGCTCAGGATGTGATGCTAAATGAGATGTGCTCACCTGTACTTACAATTTGCTCATACATGCAAAGTTGAAATAGTTTAAATAAAACCTGAAATGTTTCAAAGGTACTAATAATATGACAGTAGTATTTTGTCTGTAGTCAAAATACTATCAGGGATCCTTTGTGTGCAATCTACAAGTAGCTTTTATCAAGCATTGCATGGAGAAGTACATCTATAGTCCTTAAGTTAAATGAAAGAATAGATAAAAGAATGGCTTGGTTTCAGTGCTAACGAAGTTTCACTTGTTTTATTCAGTTACCATACAGGATTCAGCAATTCTGCTGACTTGGTAGGCTTACATCTGTACATAATAGACTAGATTTGGTTGTGTAGCTCCAATTTTGCTGTCCTGGCAGTGGCATTTCAGTGTTTCAGTGTCACTGTAGAAAGAGATGCTGCATGAGAAACATTTGCTTTTTAACTACATATTTCCAGAATCATACTGTTAAGGCACAGCCAGCCTTAATGCTCTTCTGTCGTGGTTTCAACCCGGCCGGTAACAAAGGACCACGCAGCCGCTCGCTCACTCCTCCGCCCCCCTCCGGTGGGATGGGGAGGAGACGGAGGAGAGAAAAAAGAAAAAGAAACTGGAACCTCGAGGGTTGAGATAAAGACAGTTTACTGGGACAAACACAAAGAAAAATTACAACAACAACAACAACGGTACTAATGAAAAAGTATACAAAAAAAGAGTGATGCACAGTGCAACTGCTCACCACCCGGGACCCGACGCTCCGTCACTTCCCCCACCGAAAAAACAGAGAGCACCCCCCGGCCCGCTCCCCATTTATATGCTGAGCATGATGTCCAATGGTATGGAATAGCTCCTTGGCTAGTTCAGGTCAGCTGCCCCGGCTATGCCCCCACCTCCCAGGTTCCTGTAAAAATTAACTCTATCCCAGCTGAACCCAGGACATCTTCTAATGTAACTTTTTTTAAAATGAAATTGTCTGTTTTCATTTCTTCTTTTTCTGTGACAGAATTGTATTAAGAACTGATTAGGTGGCTCTGCAGGAATACAGATGCCTAATTACTGATGCAAAGTCAAATAATCATTTAGACCTAAGCATATTGGAATGTCTCTCACATAAAACTTTTCTTCTAAGATTTGTGATTCAGCTAATTTAAGATGACATATACAATAAATGAGTTTTGAGGAGCGATTCAATTGAACAGGTGAATCTGAGACTCCAGAGATTCCTGTTGTAAGATGTTACTTCATAATATTGCTTTACAGAAGCAACAGTATTCACACAGGTCTTCTTAATGGTTTCACGCTTGAAAGAAAAGTGAAAATAATTTTAAAATTTAGTGAAATCTTTCAGTGTCCTATAGTTACTTTGTTCTTTGTTGTATTTCAAAAAGCTTTGAAATAATTGAGGATTTGTGGTTTTTTAGTTTTGTTAGTTTTGCACCAATGCCTGTACCATACTGTACTGATGTTTTCAGATCATTTTTCTCTGATTTAAGCCAGAGGAAGCAGGTGTGTTTTTTAGATGCTGTGGGCGTTATCTAGTATGTGAACGTATGTACTAATGTGATAGCACATGCAAAACGTGCTGGAGTTCTTCGGCAGAACAGCCAAGGCAGTGTTTTACCTGCTATAAAGATACATAAGCTGCAGAGTATAATATATTGTAGCAATGAGAAAAATCAGCTGAGTATTTGTCCTATCTATAAATAGTCAGGCTCAAGTACTGGAAGCAGCTTGGATTAAACTCCATGATCACTAGAGAACCATTTGTGCCAGGCAGGGCAGCCATGGTTCAAAAGACGAGGCAGGATAAGGGAACAAATGCAGCTGCATCCTGCAGCATAGAAATGTATGCTTGGGTGGCACCTTAGCTGGAAAAGCAGGTACATCAAACATAATTGCATTGGCTGTGCAGTATCAGGGGCCAGGAGTTGGTGGCTGGTAGTTGCAAAGTTGTGCTGTTTATACATAACTCAGACTTTGTACTGTAAGAATTGACAGTTTCAATACACGTGGTGACAGTTTTTCAAATTCACAAATTCCACTCCTGCAGGGTAATGTCAAATGGCAGCGTTGTTTGATTTATAAATAAAACAGTTGTTAGATCTGCTTTTCGAAAGTACTGTTTGTTTGTAGATGTTAATGTTGTTCAAATACTTGTTTCTCCATGTAGCCCTGTTCTTGTTAAATTAACTATCCTAAACCAGTGCCTGGGATCTGATCTGTTTGTAAATAAATTTGCAGGTACTCAATTAGGCTTTTAGTAGTTGACCATGAGTTGAAGTATTCTCTTCATCAAAGTTCTCTAGATATTTTACCTCTAGATGGGAAATGATGGATCAGTAAAATTGTAGTATCCCACTGGAATGAATCACTCCATAGAGTAACATACCAGTGGTCATGCAGCTATCATTGCTTTTCATCAGTGTTCAGCACTCCACAGATTAGCTGCACTGAGTTGTGGACCCCATTAATAGATGGAGAGAGCGGTATGTGTTTGCTGTGGCATCACCTTGTCACTGCCAGTCTTGTATGGTCAGTTAAGAAACAAAATTACCTGAGTGTAAACAACTGGGATTAGATGTTTTAATATAAAACGCTTGGTGAAACTTAGCTTTTGTGTTTCTGTTTGCATGATTGTGAATTACTACAGTAGCACCAAATTGTGCTTATTTAACAGTTCTTCAGCTGTCATATTTAATAGAACATTAAATTAGAAGGATTTAAAGGGTACTGCTGCCCTGTATATGAGGGGCTTGCATCTGGTATGTATTCAGTCCTCTTAGCACCTGAATGAAGGGGGAGGCAGTTTGTCTACATTATGGTTTTCTAAAAAAGATAAGTCTTCCACAGCACAGAGCAAGCATATTTATTTCTTTGCTGGTATGTTATATTTATCCTGTCTCATGCAATATGTGAAGTACCTACTGCACTTTTATCAAGCGCTAAGTTACTAAGGTACCAGTCAATAAGGGTTGGTTCATTTTTACTTGAACCCCAGATGGAGTCATCCAAAAATGGCTCTTGCAGTCCTGCTTTTAGTTGTTCAGATAATCATCACAGTGAATCACAGCATCACAGTTGACTTCATACACAATAGCCTGCAGTAAGTTGTTAACTTCTGTGGTTGGTGCTTGATGGACTATTACACTTCACCAAATTGGACATCCATAGCTCTCAGTTTGTCTTCGTACAACACTTTTCCCATGGATCACTTTATTTTTTCTTTTTTTGAATTCCTTTGATATTGTTAGGGGAAAATCCTAATGACAGTGAAACATTTATACCTCAAAACTGTAGGAAAGTGGTCTGTTACCTTTCTTGTCTTGAGCAAGTTCATTGCTCATATGTCTTAAAAGTCCACATATAATTTTTTTATTATTCTCTTCTAAACTCAAATCATTGTCCACTATTTGGCTTATTAATTCATAGCTGCTTCCCAGTTTTCTCTCTTTTTCTCAGGGAACATGAAAATCTCCTCACATGCATTACCTCTCATTTTCAGTGAAAGATTATTTTCTGCCTGTTTGTCCTTTCTAGAATGTCCTTCCTGCGCTCCGCAGATCTCCGCAATTTAAAACCATCTGTTAGCCGTTGTTAACTCTTTGCTTCAAATCTAATAACTTCACTGTGGAATGAGTAATTCTGACATTTTCACTTACAGCCTTATTAGCAAAGTGGCGTGTTCATTCTGGGGCGTTGTTAAGAGTAGAGGGCAACATCTTCATACAGGTTTTTTGTGAGACAATAAACTGAGGATCATTAAGTAAAAATCCAGAATCTGGAAAGCAAG
The DNA here is from genome assembly GCF_929443795.1 of Astur gentilis. Classification (NCBI taxonomy): domain Eukaryota; kingdom Metazoa; phylum Chordata; class Aves; order Accipitriformes; family Accipitridae; genus Astur; species Astur gentilis. Next base: position 22,650,424 of record NC_064883.1, on the reverse strand, counting down.
ATATTTAAATCGGTCAACTGTTAGGGTATTGTGGGCACGTATATGATATCCATAATGAATCCAGGTCTTTTCTGTAATGCAGAAGTTATCTTTGATGTGAAATTGCTATCTGTCCTTGAGTTCTGTTAGCTTTTGCATCTGTGTGTGTTTCCAGTGTTGATGCAGATTGTTTCTTTTTTTTTCCTGCCCACACTGTTATTTTTCTGCTTCCAGGCTAGCAGAGGCAGTTTGAACATATTCGTGCTGACCCAGAAGGCCATGGGAATAGATATATTTTCCCAGAGTCAAAAATGGAATGTATATTTCTTTTGCATTTCCATACCACTTTGTGATTGGAACCAAATTTTTAGTGTGTTTCTTTCTGCTAATAGACAATGAATGAATTTGGCAGTCATTGTACATGTTCAGCATCAGTGGGCTTTTTAAAAATGTGTCAGAAATTTTTTATAAGGATTTTAAAGCAGGGAAATAAACAGCTTTATAACTAGGATGACTTTCAGTCAAATTAATCAAAGGAGTCTTTTAATATACAACCAACAGCCGAGCTCATTCTGGTATCCCACTTTTCCACTGCCTTATGATCTTTTGGGTGGCTCAGGAGGCAGAGGAAAGAGGTGATGACGAAAGAGATGATGCTGGATTTATTGAAAAAAGAAAAATATTTTTCATGAGGGCTAGAGTCATTCTTTCTGGTAGCAGAAAAAATAGTTCTGCGTCTCCCCATTCTGTAACTTGTGTTTGTCAAATTGACAAGTTGAGTCCCATTCACAGACCAGAATAATTATTGTCTGTGTTACTCTTAAGTGATTGTCTGAAGACATACATGAGAAAAGATTTGCAGAGAGAAATAATCTTTTGTTAGAACAACTGATACAGCTGGAAAAAAACAGACAGGCTGAGAGGCACACATGCCTTTTGCCTTACTTATTGCTCTCTATCTCTTAAAGACTGACTCCTGCACTCCAGTTTGGAAGACCAGTCATTGCTCAAGTGCATTTCGGGAATATTAATCGGGGAACCTAATTAGGCTCTCCCTGATAGTGGGTAACTTTTATAAATGAACAGCACTACAGTAATCTAGTGCCTGTATTAGGACTCAGGCATAGGACATTGTAGGTAATTCATCTTATTTGAAAGGAATTTAACTCGGATGCCCTGGTAAAGCTGCATCTTAGAGACAGACCCATTCAGGTAAGCAGCAGAGGGAACTAAAGCCTGCAGGATGCTTTTGATTGCCAAGAACTGACTTCTGGGTTAGAGAGCTGACTGCTTCATTGAAGCAGTGTTGGTGTTTCCACCCATTTTACTTCTGTTTTGTTGTCATTCAGGTATTCACTGAATAAATATGCTTCTGTTGGAAAACAAGTAGCTGAGTAAATAGGTTAAGTGAAGTTGACAGTTCATTATCTACAATAGAATACATTAACAATATTTTAATATTGTTACTGCATCATAGTTACGGTTTTATAAGCCTTTTACCTCAAACTCTAGGTAATTGTTAAACAAAACAGGAGGCTATAAAAGGAAGTACAAAAATAATCTGAATCAAGGAAAACCAGGAAAAACCCCTTTTTAGTTTTTTTGCAATATGCTTTGCTAGAACCCCTTTTGATATATCTAAATCAAAATAGTAAAGAGCTCAAGATTTAAGGTATAAGGGAAAAGGAAACCATGCACATGGTTGGCAAGCCTTTGTTTTTGCAGACATGACTGGTTTCCTCATTTGCAGAATCATATTTGCTGTGAACAAAGGCTTCCTGATTGTTGTGTGAACTTCACTAGAAAGCTATCCTGCAGCTAAAGAGATATCAAATATTAATATTTGTGCTCGTGTAGCCAAAGGTATGTGCAGTAAATAGGTCTTGAGTCTGGATGTAGCTGCGGCCTCTTGTAAAAGCCAAATACAATTTAGAAATTACAGTGATACATCAGTGCAATGTGTTTTGTCAATAACTGATGCTAGGTAAAATCAGATACAACCTCTGAGTCTGAGATAAAAGATAAGTCAGACAAAGCAGAGAGAATTGTATCTACCAAGGAAGGAAATATCCTCTTACTTTTCTTTGTTGTTGTTTTTTTTTTTAAATTTCGGATTAGGAGGCATCAGGTTTTTTGTGTTAAAGACATATATATAAGGCATAGATCATTCACTCTGTATTTCAAATACAGGACATTGCAGGGTATCCTGAGCTGTTGTTTAATGAATGAGTTAAAAGAAAATTGTGGTTTGCATCAAGTACAGGTAGATGCTGTTGTGCAAGCCTTGCAGTATGTAATGCATCAGAACAGTTTCTTCTTTCAGTTTGGATAAATAATGGCCATAGAAGTAAGTGTCTGGAGAACATTAAACAGTGTCTGTTCCTCCCATAATTACACACAAGTTCCCCAGTGGGTCTGATGTGACTTGACTTTTAATAACTGGGCCTTATGCTTGGCTTCCTTCTCTCAAAAGAAGGGTGCAACAGCAGGACACATGTTTACCTTTTATCTTTCAGAAGACACAGGAACTGGAGGGGAGTTCACTGCTTGTCAGGAGGTCCTCCCTCTACCTTCCCAGGCAAAAAAGTGCTCAAGCAGCAATATGTAAATATTGAGTACTCACCTGGTGATCTCTCGATTTAACTTTTGGCTTTATGCACACTGCCCATTAAGGTTTGAAGTTTTGATGATCCCCCATAAGCTCTGTCTTTTTAAAACGAGATTGTCGCTCTTCCTGTAGTGTAACCATGGAAACAGACAGGGAACCCTTAAAGAAAGTGATCGAACATGCTGTGCTAATTAATCCTACCCTTCAGTTTTCTTTCAGTTGAAGGATGTGGTTAAATAAATTTTGCATGAGTAAGCATATTTGGATGTGCAAAAGGATATAAAATATGTAGCAAATTTTCTTGCAGAAGGATATCTGAAAAAAACCCCAACCCCAGCCTGGTAACTGTCATCTATTTGCATCTGGAGCATCAAGACAAGAAATGCAGTATCTTGTTAGTGTTCCACGTATATATTTTGATAGCATTCTTTTTAAACTGTAAATATATCTGAAAGATGAGGATATTTTTTCATGCTGTGTGATAAGAGACGTTTGCATTAATTTTGAGTCTTCAAATGAAAGTGTTCGTAATTGCAAATGCCTTCTTTATGCAGAGTGTTATTCAGAAAAAGCAAACTTTTCTCCCTCCCTGAGAGAAAGCAGGTCCTCCAAGGCATTAGTGTAATTCAGGTCATTTCAGTTCTGCACAGGGGGAGTGATTGACTGAACAGCAGGACTGTGCCAAATTTTCCTCTGCCAAATTTTAGCCTTTGTGAGTATTTCTCTTGGTTGTTCCCTCCTGCTTTCCATTGGGCCATTTAGTTTCCAAAGTAGTGTATGTGCCCAACTAGGAAACCAACTGGCCACAACTTAAAACATATGGCCTGTACCGCTGTCTGATGCCAATGTATGGCCTCAACTTGCTTGTACAAATTAATGTTTTGTTTATAACTTTCTCCGTTTCAGTAATGATCCTCTTATTACTGAGAAACCAAATGTAGCAGTCAACCTTAAATGAGGCTTTCATGGCGTTTTGGGAGTGAAGAGCAGATGAAAGAAAAACATTTAGTTGTCCAACAGGCTGGGATTAGACCAAAAGGGTCATCCTTTGAAAATTGCATGGATTTTAGTTACCCTGGAACAAATTAGAGGTGGAGGAGATCTCGAAGCAGTGGGCTGAGGAAACAGGATGGGGGGCAGTCCCAGCAGGATGGGAGGATTGTTCCATGCTGAATGGTCACACAGGAGGAGGAAAGGTGTGCTTGGGCTGACTATAGCACTAGCAAAGTTCCATCCTGGCCAGTAAAGTGGCAGAAACTGGCAGGCAAGCATGGATATTGTATTATTTGCAGTATAATTTCTGGTAGTTGAATACTCATTCCTCCCTACGTGGGAGATTTCTTGAATGTATGGATCAAAGACTTTGTGTCGTGGAAACCTGAGTTTATTCTTCACCCCACAAGCTCTAAAGTTTTTTGACAGTTTTCCCCAAATCACATGATGTTGCTGGCTTCTTAAAAATGCCTTTTCCTTGTCTGCCTATGCCTTTTGTCTTAGCAAAGCTAGCTAGAAGATTAGAGAGGAAGTTGTTTGCAGCCAAATTCAGTCTTCCTCAGGCAAGACTAAAGGGTGGCTCAGACACACACAGAAGGATGGAGGCATTCACCATCCAGGCTTCTCAAACACTTTCATAATTTTTATTTAGCTTAATAATAGTAGGTCCGTATCCACAAGTTCAGGGACAACTGTTTCAGTTTAGTCACATGGGATGTAGGTGCTCAGACTAGAAATAAGAACTGTTTACCAGTTAGAGCACTGGGTGGTTTCTGATATCATATAAGCAAAAACATTACTCTGGAGGTGGAGGCACTGCACAGAGTGTGTAGTGACCTCTCCTCTGCCCTCTTCGGGGCTGTATGTGACCAACCCTGAGTTGTCCATGTAAGCCAAGTTATTCATCAAGCTGGTGGCCAGGTGCACAAACGTAAAAGAGATGGAGGTCTGACAACTTAAAAATATTGGTTATTCATATTTGAAATGTAATTTTTTTTAGAAGAATTTCTGGCATACAAGTCAAATTATTCCCCTACACTGGTCTAATTGCTGTAATCAGCTGATAATGCAATCTACTGGCAAGATTTGCCATCATTACTATGGAGATATATTCACTGAGATTTACTGTTCTTAAATAGCTTCTCCAGTTATTAAGAATAAAGGTGCAGAGGACGCTCATCTGCACTCTTATGTGAATTCTCATGTTGCATATTTCTTTCTGAGTGTATGACTTTGCTTTTTGGTTTTTGTAAGGTATAAGACATGACCTTCTGTTTTAGTAATTTCATTTGTTTTGTGAAAGGGAAATCAGTAATTCTTTGTTTAGGAAGACATAAAAAACCCTGTAGCACATTCTTCTGATTTCTGTTACTTGTGCCTGTCCAGTGTTCTTGGCAAGGGAGTGGATAGTCTCAAAGCAGTAACTAGGAGCAGATTATTTGAAAAAGGTGTTTGCAGGCCTGTGATGGGAAGTCACCATGGGCCTAAAAATCTTTTTCCATTTCCTGGAGGAGAGAGGCTTCTGTAGGAGAACTGTTAGAAAAGTACACTCTTCTGCTGTTTTGTAGCATGAAGGTCTCTTCTAAAATCTTTCCAATTTTACAGGAGATAGAGTATGGTTATGTAGTAATGTGAATAATTTTAAATGACTGACAAGCTTAAAAGACAATTACTGTAAATAGTATATCTTTAGTAGGCCACAGATTTAATTGAAATGATTTCTGCTTCTGAGATTGGTGCACTGTCAATATACATTTGTTGAGAGAGAAGAATTTTGGACATACCATTTTCTGATGTATTACTGCAATATTAATATTTATTTGAATGGCAATGTCTAAGAGTGTCTACTACTTTCAAATATAAACTTGAATAAGCAGGCTGGGGTTTGCAGTGTAAACTGTGGAACGTTTCCTTAGGCTCCCCTAAAAAAACCCAAATTTCATCTGTGGCACTATTTGTCTGGGAGTTTCCTTTTCATTTTCTTTTTCTGAATAACATTGATATGAAAGACTATTGATGCCTAAGGATGAGCAGTTAATAGAAATGAAAATCTTTGTTTATTTGTCTTTCATTTAGGTATACCACAATGCATCTTTGCATTTCTCCTGGGCCTGTGATTGTCATTATGAAAAACATATTTTATTATTCCTTCATAATATTCACAGCTCTGTTCAGCCAGGTATTAAATGATACATACTACCATGTTCTTTCATTAAGAAACTTATTCCAATACTAGAAGAAAAAACACGTGCAACATGCCATCATGTTATGTGATGTGTGCCCATATATCCTTTTAGGATCATAACTATACAGCAGACTATTTCTTTGGTTTGTTTGCATTAATCTGTTTGTATTTGCCCTACAGGTCTTGCAAGAGCTAAATCAGTACCCAGCCATACATATTCCAATGAAGTCGTAACCCTATGGTACAGGCCTCCAGATGTCCTTCTGGGATCAACAGAATATTCCACATGCCTTGACATGTGGTAAGTATAGAATCCTTACACAAGATTCTATGTAGGTGCTTTAGCTTTGATTTTTTTTTTTTTACATGTGTAAAACAAATATGTAGTGAGATCAATGGTACAGGTTAAAAAACTCGTGTGTAGTAATCTGTGTGGTTCACTCAGTATCTCCCTAAAGGGATCCCCTTCTGCCACCCCACTGGTTGGCAGCTGGTACCTGCTGTTGACACACCACTAGAAGAGCCATTGGTGCTTTCCAAGAGACTGAGTTGTTGCTTGACTTTTGTAGTTTTAATGCGGTACTTTGATATGATATGATACTTGTTTTGCAGAAGATAGACTTTCACCATTGTGGTGGGTTGACCCTGGCTGGGTGTCAGGTGCCCACCAAAGCCGCTCTATCACTCCCCCTCCTCAGCTGGACGGGGGGGGAGAAAATGTAACAAAAGGCTTGTGGGTCAAGATAAGGACAGTTTAATAAAGTGAAAGCAAAGGTCGCACGTGACAGCAAAGAAAAACAAATGATATTATTCTCTACTTCCCATCAGCAGGCAATGTTTAGCCACTTCCTGGGAAACAGGGCATCAGTACGTGTAGTGGTTGCTCCAGAAGACAAAAATGCTCCCCCACTTCCATCTCCCTTTACTTAGCTTTTATATCTAAGCTGACGTCATATGGTATGGAATATCTGTTTGGTTAGTTTAGGTCAGCTGTCCTGGTTATGTCCCCTCCCAAGATCTTGCCCTGCCCCAGCCTGCCATTGACCGGGGGGCAAAAATGTTGGAGAGACAGCCTTGATGCTGTGTCAGCACTGCTCAGCAGTAGCCAAAACACTGGTGTGTTATCAACACCTTTCTAGCTACTGATGCAGAGCACAGCACTATGAGGTCTGCTATGGAGAGTATTAACTCCATCTCAGCCAGACCAAATACAATCTCCACCCTTTATTCCATACCATTTGTGTAATGCTCAGGTCCCACATAATTTAATACAGATATCTTCTAACCATGCCATTGTATTTAATTCTCATTACTGAAATCCCTTCATACTAACACTTACAACTGAAACTACATACTTAAACCACTTTTATACCCAACATACAGATTTATACATTTTTATTAATTACTATCCCCTGTCCTTTAAGAAATAGATATTCCATGGGCTTCTTTCACTCCTCCAGATGTTCACATACTGGTTATGACTTGGGCCCAATCCATCAAGATGAGTGGTCAGGACAGGAGAAGCAGTATGTTCGATCGCTGGGCACCAACACCAGCTTGGTTTGGGTCACCGATGCACTTGTCTGGCTCCTTGCGAAGTTCACTCCTCTGCAGTTCAGGTCATTCCTGCTACATTACTTCCTACAACATACAACTCACGTCACAGATTATTCTTCCCCCAAGGTTAAATGTCCTTGAGGCACACACTGGGTCTCCCCATCCTTCCGCATTACCCAGCAAGTACACCCAGGTCCTTGAGCAAAGACAATCCCATGAATGGGTTTGCCTTTTCCCATGGGAGGAGAAATCCACACTGCCTTCCCCAGCCACTTCCCCATGTGCACTACGGGGACCTTATCTCCTCCCACACCCACATTATGTAGGGGTTTTGTTTGGGCAGGACAGGACTGTAGTGGGTTGATGCCAGGTGCGCATCAAAGCCGTTCTATCACTCCCCCTCCTCAGCTGGACAGGGGAGAGAAAATATAACAAAGAGCTTGTGGGTCGAGATAAGGACAGGAGAGGTCACTCACCAATTACTGTCACAGGCAGAACAGACTCAGCTTGGGGAAAATTAACTCAATTTATTACAAATCAACCAGAGCAGGGTAATGAGAAATAAAACCAAATCTCAGAACACCTTCCCTCCACCCATCCCTTCTTCCCAGGCACAACTTCACTCCCAGATTCTCTACCAACCCCCCCAGCAGTGCAGGGGAACAGGGAATGGGGTTTACGGTCAGTTCATCACACGTTATTTTCTGCTGCTTCATCCTCCTCAGGGGCAGGACTCATTACACTCTTGCCCTGCTCCAGCATGGGGTCCCTCGCATGGGAGATAGTCCTCCATGAACTTCTTCAATGTGGGCCCTTCCCACGGGCTGCAGTTCTTCATGAACTGCTCCAGCATGGGTCCCTTCCACGGCGTGCAGTCCTTCAGGAGCACACTGCTCCAGCATGGGTCCCCCATGGGGTCACAAGTCCTGCCAGAAAACCTGCTCCCATGTGGGCTCCTCTCTCCACAGATCCGCAGGTCCTGCCAGGAGCCTGCTCCAGCGCGGGGTTCCCATGGGGTCACAGCCTCCTTTGGGCACCCACCTGCTCCGGCGTGGGGTCCTCCATGGGCTGCAGGTGGATATCTGCTCCACCGTGGACCTCCCTGGGCTGCCGGGGGACAGCCTGCCTCACCATGGTCTTCCCCATGGGCTGCAGGGGAATCTCTGCTCTGGTGCCTGGAGCACCTCCTCCCCTTCCTTCTTCACTCACCTTGGGGTCTGCAGGGCTGTTTCTCTTACATGTTCTCACTCCTCTCTCTGGCTGCCGTTTTCCTTCCGTCCCAACTTTTTTTCCCTTCTTAAAAATGTTATCACAGAGGTGTTACCACTATCGCTGATTGGCTCAGCCTTGGCTGGCAGCAGGTCCGTCTTAGAGCCAGCTGGTATTGGCTCTGTCAGACACAGGGGAAGCTTCCAGCAGCTTCTTACAGAAGCCACCCCTATAACCCCCCGGGCTACCAAAACCTTGCCACACAAAGCCAATACAACCATGCCCAGCTGTAGCAGAGACAAAACTGGGATTCTCTGGATGTGAGAATACAGCCTCAGTTCTTAATCTACTGTACTTGTTAGCAGTATATCAGTGTGTGACACATCACTGAATAGTTTTCTTTCAAACCTACAGATTTTATTTAGACCTGCAGGTTTGAAAGGGCAGTTTGATTCATACAGTATATGGCACCTTGCTTGCTCCTTTTTGATAATGTCATTTAGTCTTGTGTTGAACAAAGCTGATGGTTGTTTTTTTGACTGTTAGAAACCAAGGTGGAGGTTCTTCGTTTATCCTGTAGGTTTTGAGGATACAGGATCTCTGTAATCTGTACAAATTCTGTATTTGCTAAGAGCTTCAACTGTGTTAGCAGAAGCAATGCATGCTGATTGTAGAAATGGAAATGTGAAAAAAAGAGGTTTTTTCCCTTACATAGAAAGTTTCATGCTCTGGAAGATGTTAATTTTTTTTGAATGTCTATTTGACTTTTTAAATCTATACAACTCGTTTCATTTGAGGAAAAAAATACACTGAACAAGTTTCAGAAAAATAGAATTATTTTTTTGTAGTTTGCTGAAATATCTTTCTTTAACACAGACAACCTACATTTAGAATTGTGTTAAAATCTAGAGGTAACTGTAAGATAAGGTTAAAAGGACGTTATGTTTTCATACGGTGGGTGAATAATATTTGTCAAGGTAATCTTGCAGCATAGTGCTGAAACTGATGACCTAGCAGGAATATTTTTTTGCTGAGGGAGGAATCTAAGCATGACTAGGTTGTATTTAGTCCTGTAGCTGAGATCAGAGAATGTGGGATGAAAAGCTGTGTTTTCCTGAAAATCTCATCTAATTTTTCCTTGTGGCACTGCTAGGTCTTGACTCCTGGGGCCAGGAGTTAGAAGCTGCAGGATTCTTTCATTTGAAGTTATTACAGAGTATAAATACTGGAATATCTAATACTGAAGAGAGTGTTTAATATAACTGGGCCTCTGGCTGCTCTAGTTCCTTGACCTGTAAGGGTAGGTAAACCAAGAGGCAGGAAAGGGAGGGTGAGCAAACTTCTCCAAATGTGAACGTTGTGATAGTGCAACTGCACCAGAGAGCCAAAGGCAGTACCTTCTATATTAGCTGTCTGGTTTTCTTCAAACCATTCTTCAAGTTACAGATGTAAAATAATTTCCCCCTGCTTCTCAGCTTCTCATCTATCCTAAAACTGTCCTCTTTTCCCAAAGATCAGGTTCAACGTGGGGTCTTCACAATCTGTATGCAATCTCTGCAACCCATCTGCTCCTGATGTTTTGCAATCACCTCTTCTCCAGGATACACCTCCCACACTCTCAGCAAGAAGCTCGACTTGCTTCGAGTGAGGCGGGACAACTGCATCAAAGGATGGAAATAGCTGGGAGACATTAATAGTTCTTTCTGCTCATCTTATAGTTCAGCCTACATGTGTTCAATTCTTGAGAGTCCCACATCTTTGTGTACATGTGTACATGCATGTCTCAATTTGTGAAGTACAAAGAGAATGAAAGAATACAGGGAAATGGCTGAAGAAAAATTTTAAATGCTTTAATAGAGCAAACTGCTCAAAAAGTCCTCTAAAATGTTTTTTTAGTCAAAAGAGAGATTGGAAATTTTTTTTAACATTTACCAATTAAAAAAATTATTGCACTTCGAAATTAAAGTGGGGTCTTTTTTTTTTTTTTACACTGAACAAAAGATTTTAAAACATTTTTGATTCTCACTGAAACTTTTTCTACAAATCAAAATGGTTCACTCAAAAGTTCAATAGCTTGTCAAAAGTAGATCTTGTAACATTCCTCCCAATAATGATTTTAGTAAAAGAGCTATTAAAAAGTCCAGGCAAACTATGTGGTGTTACTGTGATAGAGATCAAATTAAGCCATGCAGCTAATAGAGGCATTTTTAACATACTGTAAATACAGACTGAGCATTTATTTCATAATTATATGTTTATATTAAAATAACATGGACAACAGGGTAGATCAAGGAATGACTCAAAATGCCACTTCAGCAATCCAGGTCATTATTTTGCGTCCTGACAAAAATGATGCAAGAGTATTGGGGAAGAACACAATAATTACATCTTCAATGATATCAATAAATGATGTCTTTTTGCACAGAGCATTTCATATAGGTCTAAAAAAGACCCAGGTGCTCAGGGATAGAGGTGGTGAGTTCTGTTTCAAATGCAAAAAGACATCATACTGCTCTCGTGCTAGATTTATACCCCTTACAAAGTTTTTGCTGCCCTGTACAAACTGGAGAACTACAAAAAGCTTAGAAAAAAGCCCTAGTAATACAGTTTCTTTCACATGGCAGGAATTTATGTAGAGGCTTAGCTACTGCCACATCAGGAATCAGATTAGAGCAAATGTATATTGTGTGTGACAGAAGAGCTTTAAGTTTTTACTTTTATGCTTTGCTGGGTTATCTGAGACAGCGCTTCCAGTTTGATTGCGAGAGATTTAGTTGCAAGTTAAGGTCACTTACACTTATTTGGCACATCTAACAGTGAGCTCTGCTGGAGCACAGGCAGGCTTGGGGCTTTATTTATACAACTGTACATAGCTGGGCCGTAATTACATTAAAACCACTTAGTGGCTTCCCAGAGTGGGAGGAAGGGAGATGGGGAGAAACCCACCTACCATCAGATTCCAAGATAATTTGGTAATTTATTATCAAAAGTGTGGTTGTAGCATTAGCATTTTTATGCAAATACTGGCATTATGTCATTATGGCAGATAGAGTGTGCACTCCTGTGTCCTTACTGATGATCTACATGATGACAAAACTAGGCAGCCACTTCACTAAATATTTAAATAATGTTGAGGTAGAAAGCACAGCTGTTTCTTCCATTTAGGAAGAAAAAAAAAAAAAAAGACACAGGTGCTTTGCTATAGCCATGATAAATGACGTTCCATTCCTTGGGAACCACCATGAAAAGTGGGACTCCTACTGAGTAGAAGACCAGCTGCATGAAAAAAGAGTCCAAATATTAACCACTGGACAGTGGCTGGGAAGCAGGTGGCAGAGGCTGCGGGCTATTTTTACACTTCATTTGCCAGTGTAGGCATTAGGATAGTAACTAAAAGCTAATGATCCACATGCAATGTTACATTCTCCTGCATTCCTTTTTAAATAGCCACTGGCAATAAAATAATATTAATGAAGATGTAAATGCATTAGTGGTGTCAGGCTGGTGATGGAAATCAATGTGGTGGGCTTTGTGATTTACTGCTGACAGCATTTGATACAGCGGCATTGTGTGAATATATTATACTACCCATGACTGCATCAAAGAGTTGTGATAACCTTTGATATACTTCCTCCCCTTCCCCCCCCCACCCCCCCCCCCTTGATGAGGACTTACTAGTAGCTAGGAAAATGACTTTGCATTGCCTCTGGTGTAACTTGTCCTAATCCTTGAATTTTACAGTTCTTTGAAAGTCAATGCAAGAAAAATAAGCCTCAATACATAAAGGGTTTATGTATTACTAAAACCCATATATAAGTAATACAGAAACATAGGGAAAAAATCCCCAATTGAACCTATTCTATTTCTCCCTTACAGGGAGAATGCAGTATTAGTAAATGAAGCAATTTAAACAGGTTATTAAATTCTTTTTGATTCTGGTAATGCATGTACTGCTACATCTGGGTTGCTTACATCAAGAAGTCACTAGGGATATTTTATTTTGAACTGCAGCTGGCTTTAAACTGTGTTTGCTAACAGCTGGCAATGTTTTTCATATCCTGTTGTTTTGCTTTTAAAAAATACACTCTTAGTGACAGTTCAGGTAACCTAAGAAGTTATGGGCTGTGATATATTTTAAATTCGCTTTTATTAACTAACAGCAGCTATGTTTAGTGCTGCGGAAGAAATCACTTAAAACTAGGCCAGTCAAATGTTACGAAATTGCTCATTAAATCACTGTTATTTAACTTTGTAACATCTGGATTGATATACATGATTTCAAATCTGATCTTAATTTAGGGAAAGCTCTTCATACAGAGTTTTTCTATCCTATTATTAGAAAAATAAATGCTATTTTTCAGGAACACACCACTTTCTGCACATAGCCTGCTCCAAGTGCAGATTTGAGTGTTTACTGTAATTCCACGCATGCTTTCATGAATATTTGACCAATGAAGATCTACGACAGTAATTAAGATATTTATTAAACAAAAATGGATCTTGTGTTAGACACAGGTGCACCAAATTATGTTTTTACACAGGGGCATTAGAAAGGCACCTTCATCCTGTATCTGCTGTAAACAGTTTGCAGAGAGAGAAATCCAAGAGCAGGAGTCCCAGTGCACCCTGAAAAAATACTGCTTGGGGCTTGAGAGAGAAAACAGTGCAGGGTAAATTAGTTCTTTTGCCCTTGATGTTCTTTATGATTATGACTTCCACTCCAAAGAAATGCTAATCTGTAGGATTAGGATACTAAAGTGAGGATATTGCAATAACTATCAAGGTATTGTTAATAAAACTTCTCTCATTGTCAGTGAGTTCTTCAAAAGTTTTATCAGCTGAATTAGCTTTTATTGGAAAATTCTCATGGCGTCAAATTCATAGAAACACCATGTGTGGGGAAACTGTCTTGGTCTGTAGTTATCGGAAGGGCATTTCAGTTCCTGTCTAAAAACTACTTTTATCCATTTGGAACATCAGATTTACTATCACTTTTCCACTGCTAGAAATACATTTCATATGTGTCAGGAAAGTACCTTATAAAGGTATCTGGATCCAGAAAAGAAAACCAGGAATAATATGTTGGACAGGAAAATAAATATCTCATGGCAAAATGTTGCTCAAATTTGAAGATTATTTTCTTGATTTTTTTTTTTTTTTTTGCATTCTGGTTTTACAGAATAAATGAGTAATAGAAAGATCTTGCAAAAAGGGATCATGTACATTTTAATCCTTCACGAATATAATATTAATATAGAAACTGAACATTGCTACAGAGAGTTGGGTCACAAAACAAATTTCTGGAGCTTTTATTTCCAGGTAGTTCAGTGATGCAGGCAAGAATGTGAGCACTCTATTCAGTTGTAATTACAGTTGCTTCAAGACCGACTGTAAAGAAATATTTTGAACTATCATACTTTCAGGTAACTTATTTTTCATTCATTTAATCTGCTTTCTGCAGAAGTTTTAATGTTGTTCTTTGTCATCATGGAAGGGAATTTTTCCTTCACTCATTTACTTCTCATGTGAGAACTGTAATCTGTTTGCCTTATTGCCCCTATTCTTTGATCAGACTATCTCCCATCTTATGTTACTTTTCACATAAGTGCTGGTTTTGGCTGGAATAGAGTTAATTTTCTTCATAGTATAAGGCTATATAAGAAAATAAATAAATAAATAAAAATCCCCAAACAAAAAACACCCAACAAAAAAAAACCAAAACAAAACCACCAAAAAAAACCCCAAGAAAAGACAAGTGATGCACAATGCAATTGCCCACCACCCACTGACTGATGCCCAAGCAGTGATGGGTCTGTCCCAGCCAACTCCCCCTTTTATATACTGAGCATGATGTTCTGTGGTATGGAATATCCCTTTGGCTAGTTCGGGTCAGCTGTCCTGGCCATGCTCTCTCCCAGCTTCTTGTACACCTGCTTGCTGGCAGAGCATGGGAAACTGAAAAATCCTTAACTTATCCTAAGCTCTATGTAGCAACAACTAAAACATCAGTGTGTTATCAACTTTATTCTCACACTAAATCCAAAACATGCTGTACCAGCTACGAAGAAGAAAACTCTATCCCAGCTGAAACTAGGACAACATATAAAAGTGGAGTGGTCATGAAAGACAAATTCCAACCAAGTTCAGCATCTGTGGGTATTCTGGCAGTGTGCCACTGTAGAATTGAATCAGATTTTGGTCAATTAAGGAGACAAGTGTCTTGCTTTTCATTCCTTTCCCCCAAATTTGTTTTCATAGTTCTGTTCATAAGCAGGATCATATAGGAATGTGACTTTTCTTCTGAATAAATCAGACAAGATAAAAGTCTTTCTGCCCTTCCAGCTTGTTGCATATTACTAGTGGATTTTATGGTAGAGGTTCCAGTATTACCTCTTGGTGACAAATCCATAAAAAGACAAGTAGTTGGATTTTGAGTGGTGTATGTGTGGGGTTTTGTTTTGTTTTGTTTTTAAATTCTGATATATTTAACAGTACAAATAGCATGTAGTTTGGGAAACTTGAATGAAAACTCTACTGTTCCTTTGAATTTCAGAAGTCTCACCAGGAAGATTGCTGGAGGCACTTACTTTGTTTTCATAAAATGCCTTCCCCCTCTGAAGCCAAATCCTGCACACTGAAAACAGGCTTCATGACCAGACAGAAACCTTATGTGAAGACCCAGCGCAGGTCTTCACTATGAAGAACATTCTGAATGTTACCACCTGCACTGAGCCTGCTAGAAAGCAGATCTGTTCAGGGCAGAAAGTTCAACAGTTTAAAACATATATAGTAAGCATATAGGCTTTCTATAGTTGTGATTTAAGTATAACTAGAACTTGGTTTGGAAACAACTCCTCATTTCACTGTGTCTCTGTAGTCTCTTAGGGATCCGTCAAGAAAAATCGGAATATTAACTGAAGGAAACAACCCTAATAATCTTTTATAGATTATGCCTCACCAAAGCTTTTATGTTTTTTTTGTTGGGGGTTTTTGGGTTTTTTTTACAGTATTCAAGGACAGACAGACTGGAGATTCTTCTTGTCACAATAAGGATCTTTGTTACATGGAGGCAGAGATGTGAATTCTTGAACAAAAAATATAAAACCAACCCACCAGTAAGCAAGTTAATTTTAAGGGAATACCCTCTTGAATTATAAAAGCTGTGCAGGAAAAGAAAAGCAGTTTCCTGAGACATCCAACTTAATTTTTACATGCTCATTTACTATGTCAGTTCAAATGCAAAAGTAACTCATTTAGCTGTGCTATTAACTCTTCCTCCATATAAGGCTGTATGGTGACTGCCAGAGTCCCAGGAAATTAAGCTGAACAATAGAAGAGCAATATGAGTTGGGATGGCCACATATGGTCTCATCAATACATCAATAGGTTTAGTCATGCTTTTTGTCATCAGAGGGTAAGCCACCCATTTCAACATTAAATGGCTGTCACTTTTACTTTGCAAGGTTATCCTATGCCATTCCATTGGAAAGTTCTCTGAACGAAGATACAGCATTTCGCTTATTTATTCAAAATCAGAAGTCCTATAAAGAGACTAGGAAAATCGGAATTGAATACACTGAAATATGTTAGGCTAGTGTTTTTCTGTCACAAATTATTTCTAAAGTGCTGCCTGAAAATGTCATTGTATGCTGAGTGTGCACAAATTATACATAAATAACATACCGTTGGAGGTGCACACACATTAAAGCCAAGTTAATTTGTTGTATTTCATATTTCAAGGCTTAATCTTTGCATCATAGAAACTAGAGATGGGAGTGATCTGTGAGGTCATCTTATCCACCCTACTGTTAATGCAAGTCTGTTTGCTGAAGAATATTCTTAAGTGTTTCAGCTTGTCTAATTTTACACAACTGTTAACTGTGGAGTTTCAAGTCCGTTGGGAGGCTGGAGTATAGCACAATTGTTAAGTGTATTTCTCTAACACTCACCCTGAAAGTTTTATTTCCTAAAGGCATTCTGCTATTTCTAGTTACACTATTTTGGATCTACCTACAGTTCTGGGAACCATTAAAATCCTAATCAGTTTTTCCCTGTTCTTCATTTTGCATAATTTTAAATACAGAGTCATCACTTTCTCCCTGTCCCTTGTGTTTTCTTGTAGCCAAGAATGACATTGTTCTCTTAGTTTTTCCTTACAAACCAGTTCTTCTGGCACAAAAATAACTTTTGCTTTGCTCAAAAATGTCTCTAACCTGTTTAATAGTTTGTGAGGTCTACAGAAACAAGACTATAAATTTCAAGGCCTTGTAGAGGCTTAATTTCTTTTCATGTTCAATGTGTGTGCACTTCCGGTTTGTGATTCAGGGATCCTCTTACATACTCAATTTCTACTTGCTGTGAGCCTAAAATGCACTTATACCAGTAAGACATCTAAAATACCATCCAGCTGTCTTGAAGCCTATATGTGCTATTATGGCTTTCTGGTATTTCCTATCAGTTCAATGTCATACTTTTTTTTTTAATAAATATTTTCTTTTTTTTAAGTATAATTTAATCTTCTCTTTCTCTGGACTTATTCTTCAATGTGCTTCAATTCTTCAATGTGCTTCAATTCTTCTTCAATTCTTCAATTCTTCACCATAACCTTTGAAACCAAGCATAAGCTTAATTTTCAAATGGGCCAAAGAGAACAGCAGTCCTCCAGCTCAAACCTTGAAGGTTGTTTATGTTTCTTTCCTCATTATTTTAATAACCTTTCTATTTTTGTATTAGTTTTTTATTTAATTCCAGTACTCTTTCACTCTCATTTCAGCTTGTGACTAAATGGAGTACTAGGTTACACAAGAGTCCAAGACACGTAATAGGATTCTTCTTTCCAATCAGGAAATTTCTCTTCAGTAGCGTTGTCTTTAGTTCTTACTTGATTTTTGGCTCATATTTGTGTCAGACCTGCTAAAAGTGGAAAATTTTTTTAATAGATTATGTGAAACAATATAAAATGCGGCAAAATCTTCCTGTTGCCTTTATAGCATTTCTGTTCAAACAGCTAGCTGAAGTTTCTCTGCAGATTGCAGTAGATGCCCTCAAATGATACACTGGTTTAATCAATTGCATGTTTTCTGGTTGCAAGAATAGAACTCTAATTCTCTTTTCTTTATTCTAAATTCAATTGTTTTATTTCTCATCTTGAATATGTCTTCTGACTGAAATCTTGAATTTTTGCTTGCCTGAGATCCTGATACTTTTTATAAGTATTTGACTAAGATATATTGCACCTATCTGTGCCTAATGAAGCACTAACCAGACTAAATGATGAATGGCACTTTAATCAATTCAGTTCATTTGGTAACCAGCAGAAGCATATGGTACATAAATTTTAACCTCTCTTTAATAAACGCCTGAATTATTCTAAACTTTGACCAGAACGGTGCTTTCCAAAGTTTTCCTCCACTTTTCAATGCCTAAGGAAAACTTTACTTAATGTATCTGTGCTTTGGGACATAGAATTAGAAAATAGTGATGTATATTTAATTTTCTTCTTCAAGAAATTTTACTATTAACTCTCATTGTCCTGGAACGTAAAATTATTTCATTATTCAATAGTAATCAAAGCTTTCAGACATGAGTAAAGCTGGGTTGTCTGCCGATAATCTTAGTTAAGTGGTATCTTTAAGTACCCAGCCCCAGCCTTAATGAAAATACGCAATCTATTTTTGTTAAGTTATTTTATTCTAGAACCACTTCCTCACCGATATATGCACACATATCCCTAAAATTAAATGCTGCTTTCTGAATGCATCATCATGATGCATAAGCAATGAAAAGGTACGTAATTACTATGTTCCAAATAATTTATTTCTAAAACCAAAGTTAAATTAGAGGTTATTGCTAGGATTTTCTGACACAGAAACACAACTCACAGTTTCAGGGAGAGGTGGTACCGTAGTTAGTTTTGCAAATTCGTGGTTCATTTTGATATATGTTTTGTGTTATTGAGTTGGCATTTGTTTTGGGTGAAGGTTTTTTTCTAGTGTGGTTACATACACAGACATGGTTATACAGCCTACATAGGTGTTTGCATATGGAAGTTGTAGAAAAATTTATGTAGAAAAGTATAATTGAACAAGCTGAAATACATAATCAAATTCTGCATCCTATTGGTAGCCAAGGGGGATGTTTTCTCTTAAAATTATTTTTGCTGAGGGAACAAGCAACTCTTGAGCTCTCTTCATCCAGAAAAGATGCAAATGCAAGTTTGTAATTTGTTTTGCTTTTCGGAGGCAGAAAGTACACAGGTTATGTGAAATTTGAGTTAAAGAGTCACAGAAACTTTTCTCAACTTTGAGAAACCATTCTTTATGCTACCTTTTCCCTCTGATTTCCCAGTACTTCTGCCAGTGGCTTAACTGAGTCGAGTGGGATGAGGGGGACTTATGTGAAATACCTTTTGTGAGACCGGGGACAGGAGCTCTAATGAGGTGGCTCTTGTGGCAGGGAGAGGAGGGAGCCGGTGGCTGCTCAGCCCATTGCAGCACCTCTCAGCCAGGTCTTCTGGGGGATGCAGTCAGCATCGCCCCAGAGCTATGGGCTTTGAGCTTCCTTCTTTTATGCTGGAAGAGGGGAGAAGAAAGCCCAAGCAAGCCCATCCCAGAAGTTATCTGTGTTTGGGCAGTAGCTTAGTTCATTGGTTGTGAGCAGCCACATGCTCTTTTCCTTTTTGCTCATCTTTTTCCAGATTCTCCTCCCAATGCCAAGCCCTGCCAGGGTGCCTCTATGCCATAGTCCTGTCCCCATTCAGCTTCTCCCAAGGGTGCTCTCTCACTGCCATTCCCACATCCCCAGATTTTATTTGGAAGCATGAGTATGCTGCTCGGGAAGCAGTCATACAGAGAGCAGCTGCTCTGCCTTTATGGGTCTCAACAGCTACCACCTATATTCCTGCTACCTCTACACTTGCCTTCAAACACCTGAGAAGTATTCATATGTATACATTGGTTTTAGTAAATGCACATGCTTGTCCTTCAGCCTGGCGTTGATTTTAAAAAATAAATAAGTAAGTATTATTTAAATGCAGGTAATGTATACAAAAGCATTGTTGCTGGCCGTTTGATCTGTAAGAATCTTTCTTACGTTGCATACTTTCTTTTTTTTTCTTTTTTTTTTTCTTCTGTAGGGGAGTGGGTTGTATCTTTGTAGAAATGATTCAAGGAGTCGCTGCTTTTCCAGGAATGAAAGACATTCAAGATCAACTTGAAAGGATATTTCTGGTGAGTTCTTTATTGCTGAAGTGATGTGCCTACGACAACAAAGGATTGATTGATAAATGTTCCCATATTTCTTGTGTCAGGAATTAAATTACTGATAGAGCCAAGGATCAGAAGCCTAGTCTACAACCTAGATACAGTTTACTTGTTATATTCTTGAAGACTGTGTAGTAAGTTCAGATCCTAACTGTCCTGGTTTCAGCTGGGATAGAGTTAACTGTCTTCCTAGTAGCTGGTACAGTGCTATGTTTTGAGTTCAGCATGTGAAGAATGTTGACAACACTGATGTTTTCAGTTGTTGCTCAGTAGTGTTTAGACTATAGTCAAGGATTTTTCAGCTTCTCATCCTCACCCAGGGCACAAGAACTTGGCACAGGACACAACCAGGGCAGCTGACCCAAACTGGCCAACGGGGTATTCCAGACCATGGGACGTCCCATCTAGTTTAGGAACTGGGAAGTGGGGGGGCAGGGAATCGCCGCTCGGGGACTAGCTGGGTGTCGGTCGGCGGGTGGTGAGCAATTGCCCTGCGCATCATTTGTACATTCCGATCTTTTTATTACTACTGTTGTCATTTTATTAGTGTTATCATTATCATTATTAGTTTCTTCTTTTCTGTTCTATTAAACCGTTCTTATCTCAACCCAGGAGTTTTATTTTTTTTCCCGATTTCCTCCCCCATCCAATTGTATTGAGCATAAACCACCATTTACACTTTTTTTTCCCCAGGTTTGTGGTGTTTGTGGTTTTTTTTCGGTGTGGGTTTTGGGTTTTTTTTTGTGGGTTTGTTGTTTGGTTTGGGGGGGGGGTGTTTTGTTTTGCTTTGTTTTTTTTTAACTTGCTCTTTCTCTCATTGTGCTCTGGGTTTGGCAGTTCCCTTTCAAAAGGCTCAGGAACAACTTTTCTTGACTCCCTGATAAAGAGTTTAATTTACTCCAATGTCTGCTGGGAACTGTGCTATTGTGGATTTGGTTTATTCAGGAAAGCCACTGCTCACCCAGATACTAGCCAAAGTGGCTCCTGGTACTGTGGGGTGGCCATGGGGGAAGAGCACAAGAGCAGCTTCTTCCCTCAACCTGGCAATCTCTGTTTTGCTTCTCACCACAAATTTAGAAGGGAAGCATGAGCATACCTTTGCTTTTAAAGGTGATTTTATTAGTAGCCATTTACTTCAAATGCAGAGGATTTATTTGGGATTCTTTTTTGGCCCATGAGGAGGGAAAGTAAGTCTTTCATGAAGTGCTCATAAAATTTACATTCTTCATTTTACTCAGACTTTCTTGTACTATATCTATTTTATTGGGAAATTAGGGAATTTAGCAACTGCTTTTAGGAATGACTCAGGAAAAAAATCTCTCTCTAAACCAAGACCTTATTTGATTGTGAAATAAAAATATCTCATTTTCTGTAAAATATTTTGTTATTCTGCCCGTTTGGCTAATAACCCTGAAAATTCTGTGCTGTGGAAAAATAGCTGTGCTGCAATCTACACAAGGAGCAGCAGTTCTGAGCAGTTCCTGTGACATGTCTAATTGCTTTGTTTGTTTGCCAACTTGTGTATTTTAAGCTAGCAACTTCTGGGCCAGTTTTCTGCTCTCTTAAATTATTATGCTTCTTATTTATTGGGATGAAATTTCCTCCTTATTTATAGAACGTGAAATTTTGAAAACAATAAGTTCCTCTTTGGGGCTTCATCTCATTTTATTGTGGTAAAATCTTAGTAAGTGTTTTTGCTATGCAAATCAAGTAGACTTCTAACAGCAGCAATCAGTGCTTCTTTTAACAGGGCCTTTTTTGCAGTATATCATATGAGATCATATGATATAGCGCAAAAAGTGATAGTGATAGGTATATCATATAAACCTATTTCTGTATGCCTTTTTTAAACATTTCGTATATTCCCTTTTTCTTTTCTCTTCCCTATCCTCACAATTATTTATGTGTTAAAATGCCAAGATAAATATACCCCAGGATGAGTTTTGAGGCCTGCCAATTTTTTAAATTCTGTTTTAAAACTGCAGCTGCAAATACTGAGAACAGTGTTGAAATAACAAGGGATAATTTATTGATACTGTTTCTTTAATTTGATCTTTTACAAACCTTCAAATAAAAAGATAAAATTTTGCACTGGGTAGTTTTATGGTCCTTTGTAAATCAGAGTTAATTTTTAAATCCCAATTAATTAGGCTTGCTAATGGAAGTATCTAGTTACCCTTAGCTAAATAGTTTCAGTGAGTGCCTTCTTAATGTACTCTAAGCACCATTAAGAATTTAAGTTATCTATTTAAAAGTTATAAAACAAAGGATTATTCTTGTTTGGTTTTGTATTTGAACAGAAGGATTAAATTCATTCATTCTCCAGT
This sequence comes from Astur gentilis, assembly GCF_929443795.1. Classification (NCBI taxonomy): domain Eukaryota; kingdom Metazoa; phylum Chordata; class Aves; order Accipitriformes; family Accipitridae; genus Astur; species Astur gentilis. Next base: position 22,628,305 of record NC_064883.1, on the reverse strand, counting down.
GAATCATGTATAGTGTGGCAGTTAATAGAGCTGAAGTACAAAATTAATCAGGTTGTTACACCAGATAACTAATACAATTAACTCCCACACAGTGAGCACTTATGCAGCTGTGAAAGAAACAGATCAACCAATAAAAGACTTTTCCACAAAGTCTTCCCATAGTTCACATTTTCAACATCCAACAATGATGGGTTTCTCGTAACAAAGGGTAGTCTTCTGAAAATGGTGTAAGATACGGTCCACCTTCACACTAATCCTTTTGTTCTGTAGTCCTCTTCTAAAATACACAACTTCCAACAAAAGGTGTATTAATCTGTGTCATATCTGTTGCCATTGTTGTTAGTCACAGCTACATGTCCATAGCACGTAAGAGTCCAGGTTGCAGCTTGAGGCTTTTAGGGAATCAGTTACATTGTAGTAGGAAAGTCACAAAATGCTAAGAAATAATAGTCAGGGAAAGTGAAGAAAATTCAATGTGAATAACAGTTTAAAATTTGTAAATGGCTGTTTGATCTCCTGTTGTATAATTTCCCATTATTATGTAAATGAAATTAAAATACATTGTATGTATGCTGTTTCAGTGATTATCAAGTGGAAGGCAGAGAGATTCTCTAAATGCTTTTGCATATCTCTACCATTGGCATTCTTCACATATCTACATAGCAAGCATATCTACATGCAACCCACCACACCTCATATGTTTCCTCCTCATTATGATTGATGTTTATTTATGTTTAATAATGGCTTAATTAAGTGATTGTATATAACAGATTAAGAACAGAGATTGATCTTTCAGGTTTCTTTAGGACCTTTTCCCTTTAAGCTTGTGTTTCCTGACTTCTATTGTTTTAAACATTTGTGGGTTTTTAAATGGCAATATACACTGATTCTTTATTTCTATTACAGCAGCTGTTTATAATAAGCATTCTCAGGTTCCATTACTGTGATAGGCCCTAATAAAACAGCAAGGGTTTATAAATCAGAATCTGTTCTCAGAATTGGACCAGCACTTAGCGATGTTGATCAGTGAGCAAGCTGCAAGCTGTTATTGTCACACTTTGGATCTGATAATATGAATTCTTTTTCCCACCTATACTTAAAAATGTGAATAAGCTCTTTTAAAAAACCTATACTTACCAAGGAAAATGGAAATCACACATATAAGTAGGTTTCTTTTTCAAAGAGGTTTAACAGTGAATAAAATGTCTTAATGCAGAGGTGATTTGGTTTAATCGGTATACTATTACATCTTTACTCCTACTTTTTTCCTATGTATTGGAACTGTGGCTGCTTTCTGGATAGAACTGTATCATAGAAAATAAGAGAGAAAAGTGTAATTGCAGCCTGTAAGAGCTAACAAGTCTTTTGCCTAGAAGTGTCAAACTAGTGATGTGTCATCGTCATTTCCAGCACAACTGAGAAGATCCAGCAAACTGTTGTGCCGTTCTCCAAGAAAAGCAGCTTGAGGCTTTGTTGCAAGGTGCTAGGTCTGATGGACCAATAATCTGATACAGTGATCTCAGCATTTCTATTCAGTCTTGTAACATATGCACAAGGCAGGATGAAGCTTCAATCAAGTACACATTCAACAGTTGTGGTTTAAGCCCAGCCAGCAACTAAGCATCACACGGCCACTCGCTCACTCCTCCCCACCGCCTGGTGGGATGGAGAGGAGAATAGGAAGAAAAACATAAAACCTCATGGGTTGAGATAAGGACAGTTTAATAGGACAACACAAAGAGAGAAGAAATAATAATAATACTAATAAAAGAATATATAAAGTGAGCGATGCACAATGCAGTTGCTCACCACCTGGAACCTGATGCTCAGCCTGTTCCCGAGCCGCCATCCCCCCTCCCTGGCCAGCTCCCCCGGTTTATATGCTGCACGTTAAGTCAGTGTGGTATCGAATATCCCCTGCGCTAGCTTGGGTCAGTGATCCTGGCTGTGCCCCCTCCCAGCTTTTTATGAAAACTAACCCTATCCCAGCTGAAGCCAGGACAAAACCAAACCATAGGAACAGGAAAAATATGTGACGCAATCCGTTGAATCAAAATAAAACTACACAAAATTAGGAAATACCATTTGGCTTCCGTTATGGAGTAGCTGAGATCTTTATCAGTAGTTTATTCCTATTGATCATTTGTTAGCATACATTTCTCTAGATGCAAACTTTGAGGTTTTCTGTATCAAGGAGAACCTGCCATTGTAAATAAGCTTTAATTATGTCTAGAAGTAGAAGCTGCACCAAATGCCTTTAAGCTAGCCCTGTACCGGGGACAATTGACAGCTCCTCGAATCTGGTGATGATCACCATGAATTAGTTGAGTGTTAAAGCCAATTACACCAAGAAGCCTGCAGTTTGCCTGTGCGTGCCTTACCCTGAGCCACAATGGATGTGCCAACTTGGTTACAGCTCTGATGTTGATTCAGGGTTGTGCTTTTATACTTGCTGTTCCTAACAGATTCAGACCAGATCATAGTTGAATTTCTTGTTCTTGCTTAATTTTTCTTCTGGAGAGAATTTTTTAGGTGGGAAGGTATTTCTGTCTTTTCCACTTTACATGAAGTTTCTGAGAGACACTATAGATCAAAGTGAATTTTCCTTCCAGGCTCCAAAGCCTTCCTGATAAGGGAATAATCTGTGCATTGGCTGAACTTTAGTCTTGGTGCTAACTACACTGAAAATTACATTTCCCTGCAAGAATAATGTGCAAAGAGTTCTCCTGGTACTTTGTAGATCTCTGCACAGGCAGGACAATGGCATTTAAATGCTGTTTTATCTATAAATGAGCATTCACTCTGCAAACATGGTTGTGGGGTGTGTGGGCACCGCAGGAGCCTCACACTGCAGGTAACGTGGCACAGCGGGAGTGGGAGTTTACAGCCAGAAGCTTCTGTCTTTCCTGACACGTGTATCGCAAAAACCTAAGGACTCCTCTCTGGTATTGGATGCTATTGCTCTGTTGGGTGCCATAAGGCACAGTATTGAAAAGTAATTAAAAGAGAACAATATCCATTTGTTGAGCCCAGCAGCCTGGTATGCCAAAGGGCGACACCAGAAACGCTAGCTTTCTGCCTGGAGCTGTACAGCAAAGACTCGCAAGAGTTTGTGTTTTCAGATAGCTATGAAAAATGGCATTTTCCTTTTAAATGGGAATGGAAGTGTTGCCTCTGTTATTGAACATTTAAATGGTTAGTAATGTTTTTTCTTTTATATATATACATAAATATATAACTACACACCTGAAGCATCTTGTATCATGTAATGAAGGCTAGTAGTGTTTTCTCCGTGACTCTAATGTTAACAGGCATTTATGACACTGTGGAGCTTTCTCCCTGTGGCTCTGTATCTGAAGGTTTGCTTTATATCACTGATGACCTCTAAAGCCTGAAATAATACATTTTAATAGGCCTCGCTTTCATTTAAGCTTATGACGGACCCAAAGGAACTGTGCTTTCTGGTATATTGTGTTAATAATGTCTTTTGGGAAGCTAGCAATGCTAAACCCAAGGGAGGAGTACTTTTAACTATTGGGTTTTGAAGTTCACCTGTATAATGATGTGTTTAGTCAACTTTATTGGTCTTTTATTCCTGTTTCATTATTCAATACATGTTTTTCTGTCACTTGGTAAATACTTTGGCCCTGAAATACAGCTCGTTCATCTCTGATGGAATAGATACATTTGTGAGGCTGAACCTGAGCTGAAATTTTATGTTGTGTAGGCATGGTATCTATGGTTCCTTATATGTTGCAGCTGATGAATCTGGTTGGAGAAAAAGTCTTCATCTTTGTAAAATAGATAGTTCTTGCTTAGAGGGGGGAAATTTTCTATAAACAGCTTGTGCTTTTCCCTCACCTCTCTCCATTTTCCTCCCACCAATGACTTCATGAGGAAAATGAGGGGATTTTTTGAAACTCTTAAGTAGAAACCTGACTGCTGAGTTCTACCTTCTGTAACACAGCATGTAAGTAGAATAAGAGAAGTGGAATGTATTATGTCCTGCTAATGAATTTACCTCTGCTTTGCTTTAATATAACAATATGCAGAATACCTCACTTCAGCACCACTGAAATTAATTAAATAAGTTGCAGCCTTCTCTACCTGTTGGTCTTCTCTTTGAAGTTGGTAGCACTTATTCAGTATTTTACTGCAGCTGCCTGCAGGTTTTGCACTGATACCACTTTTAGGAGGTTCCTTTCTGGGCTTTGTGTCTTATGCTAAACTTCAAATGAAAGTAATTCTAAACTAGGCAAGTATGAGGTGAATTAACCTTTAAAATGGTCTTTAAAAATCAAAGTAAATCTTTTAGGTATTCATGCTTTGTAAAGGATTTTGGATTTTTTAAGAGTTCTTTTTAAGGAGTTTCAGCTCAATTTTAGCTCTCTGCGCTATATTGTCTTCTGTATCACTTCACGTGTGGTCTTTTTCCCTTATAACAGAGCACAAGGTATTTGATGCCAATTCACGTTTACCTCTTATAAAGAACTCCTTTCCTCACCCTGTCTGAGTAGCCACAGTCTGTGTTGTTTTTTGCCTTGTATCATTAAACCCATATGGTACTGGGTGAACAAACTAGGCCTAGGATTTAAAAATAGCGATCTTGTAAAAATATAGGAAATTTTCTTGAGGAATATTGCGTATGTGTGTCAGGAAAGGAGGCTTTAAAAAATATTAAAGTTATAATCTTGCACTCTGTTAACATTTCTTTTAGAAAAGGGGACATGTAACCTCCCATTCATCCCTATATTAAAGTCATAAAAATACCCCGCAATATATGATGGACAGTTGCCAGGGGAACTACCAGGTGGTAGCAGAAAGGAAGAGGAGGAGAGGAAATAATAAATGAATGTGTAACCCCATCCTTGACTTTCAAGGGCTTGGGGCATGTCAGGTCAGCCTGTCACACAATCTGATGCACATAGTTATCATCTTCTGCTTGCAAGAAGCTGTTCCCATCCAACTGGCTAATTCTGAGCAAAACCCTCAGCGTGGCTGGGATTGCAAGAGTTTGGCTTATTATCAGCTTGGTAGGGCAAAACGTGAATAGTAATTGGCTATCAGAAAAAGAAAACAAATTCAGACATGGTTCAGTGGAAAACAACAGCTTTGTGGCTTTCTTTGGAATCAGAATGTTTCTTTAGTATCTGCCATGTTTAGTTGCTGAATGAGAAATGGGCTATAATTATAAAGAAGCATTGTTTCTTTTCCAGGCTCACCTCTGGCCTTCAAGAGGGTGGTTACAGGCAATACATTGAAAAAAATGGTGCTGAGACTCAGCTGGTGTAAATCAGTGCAGATCTGTTTACTTATACTAGTGTACATCTTTGCAGGCACCTTCCTTCTTGGCCCCATACACAATAGAAATAGATTTTTTTCCCATGTAAAATATCTTTCTGTACATGTCTCCACATGTGTTATGGAGCTGTAATTGCAAACATTTTGGCAGCAGGTGACACTGAACAGAAATGCAGTTGCAAGCAATTTGTGCATATTACAAATGGAGCTGAAGCCCATTCTGAAGAAAAACATTGGTCTGTTATCCAAAAACTTATGCTGCAAGATAATGTTGTGCCACATAAAAGCACAGGACCATTCACAAACCTCTTCTGATATGCTGGCTTTATTTACTAGGGGAGATAATAAATGATCAAACATCAAATAGTCATATTGCTTTCACTTTCTGTTTCGTAAATAAAGGAACAATGTTTAATATGCTTGAATCTTCTCTTTTCCCTTTCCTCTTTTGCTTGTGTCTGAATTGCACATCACATGCCAAAAGTGGGTTTTCTGAAGAGCATCTTGATTGCCAAAATTGTTGTTTAGAATCAGTAGCTCAAGTTCAAACATCCTTAAAGTTGAAAATGTCTAAAAATCAATGTGAGGCAGTTTTAGATTATGATTTTAGAGACAGGTTATGAGAATCTAAGATTGATATCCCTTACCTGTCTGTACAGGTTTCTTAAAAGACTTCAAGAATAATAGCTGATTTCTTCTGCCCTCCTAAGAACTGGTAAAAGTATATAGCTTTTTCTGTCATGGTATCTGGGGGAAACATCCCCTTCAGCCCATGTATATGGCTGAGGTACCATTTGCAATAGGCCTAATTTGAATAAAGGTACACTTTAATACATGTTTTAGTGTTTCCTGAATCAGTGCCCTAGACAAGGTATTAATTTAGCAAGATGCTGAGCACTTGCCATAAGATTTTCTTCAGCTATCGCTGCCATTTACACAAGCTACTGATCCTCAGTATCTTTCTATAAGCTAAATGTAGATTTTCAGATAAGCTTAGTGATTTCAAGAGGTTTCAAGTTTTCAAAGGCTAACATTAATCCACCTTGATTAGGACAGCTGCTTTTCTAGTTCATTAAATGGCTATGGCTAAATAATTTAGGCATTTAATTTGACATGTTGAAAATTTTGTATCATCTCGTCTTGAGTTTTAACTATTCATATAAAAATGCTGTCACACAGTTTCTGTATATCCACTATTTGTGTGTTGCCGTTGCTTATGTGATTTGCACAGAGGAAAGAAAATCGGAACGCATCTCCCCTAAATTTTTTTATCTAATAGGGTTTTTTTTATTATTACTGTCTTTTATTATAAGAGAAAAGTAACCAACAGGAAAAAAGCTGCTTTAGTTTGAAACTGCCTTGAAAAACACTGGCAAAATCAGTATTAATAAGTAGGAAAAGGAAAGGAAAAAGGCTGCAGAAATTGAATATATTCTACTTCATAAGAAGGTGTCAACAAAAGAGGTCTCATACAGGAATTGTGAGTGGGAGAATTACCTGTCTAGGATCTTAATGTAGTAGGTAGTCTCCATTGTTTGAGTATGAAATAAATAGAGCAGGTTTTGAAGTATACAATACTATGTTTCATTCTTGTTGCTTTGGCTCTTCCTTCGCCAGTCTTCTGAGTGCTCCGTTTAAAATAACTTGGAGGCCATAGCAAAACTGGATTCTCTAGCTGTCAGTTACAGGAAGAAAAATGTCCTGTGGTCTCTATTTGTCTTTAGAGTGTGCGGGTATATCACTGTGTAGCAGTATTTCTGGCAGTTGAGATCTGTTTCCGAGTACATCCGAGAGTGCTAATAATATGTTTTGTGAGAACATAATAAGCATTCTTCATGGTGCTTTTTTGGGGCACAACATGATCCAAATGGCTGTGGTGTAAACTCTCAAACCTCTCAGTGATGGAGCAGAACAGCATAAAGTAAATTTTTAACAGAGAGTGTAGTATGGTGCAATAGGTATCTTCTCACATAAATATGATTGCCCTGATGATGATTACATCCAAAGGAGAAATTTTTAGGCATCTTCTTATTGTGCTGAAAGTTTACGGTTGGATTTCTGTATCTTTTGGTGGGTGAGAAATCAGTTGACCTTGTAAACTTCCAATTTGATTAAACTTTGCTGTGCTGTAAAGAGGGATACATGTTTTTAGAATAACTCTTGCTTAATTCCTTTTAAAGTTATTTACAAATATTCTGCAGTTACTTCCCTTCTTCAAAAGGGAATTACTTACATTGTAACTTATTTTAATCTTAGAACTTATTCTATTTGTGGTTTTTTTTCCCTGTGTATCCTGAATGTAATTGTTTTACAATAGCTGGTAATTGCGCTTTTCTCATAAGAGCAAGAGAAGTTGCATAAACTTTGTATCACTGAACTGGCCCTTCAGTAAAATCAGAGGGAATACAGCCAAGGATTTTGTCAATCCTAGTTATCCTTCCTGTCTCATCTTGCTGTGCATCCATACAACACATTGCCCTAATTATTTAAAAAGAGGCCTTAACAATTTTGATGATGGAGATCGCAGACATTTTGGTATAGTCTGCTTCGGTCTGATGACCAAGATATTTGGTTAATAACATTGTTATGCTGCTGGAGTGGCTCATTAGAGTGTGCTAGTATTGCTCTTTCTCTTGGAAAGGGAAGGGTCCTGCTGACCTCACTGCATCATATCACTTTATCAACTGCTCAGCAGTTCAAAGCAGGGTAATAACTGTAGCCAGGGCAAATCCTCTTTTGTTTGTTTTATGGGGCTTTTCATTAAATCCCTGAAGTACCCTATTCCGTAAAAAAATAATTTATCAGACCAGTGAATGTAGCTGAAAACTAAGGATAGTGAAACATCTGATTCTTACTAGACTTATCTCTTCTTTGGGCTTCATTTACTTTCAGTAAAATGTACTTTCAGTGCAGCTTCCTACCACTTTTGTTTTATATTATCTTATTCTTGTTAATGCTTTCATGGTTTTGTTGCTTTTGCAGCCTTTTAACTAGCTTGATGATAACATCGTGCTGCTCATCTGCGTTCCTCACATAGTCCAAGAGATCAGCTGTGCCTACCCTATTGAAAGGTTGATTTTTCTCTGTGGTAACTTGCATAGTTAGTTACCCTTGTTTCATTGGTATAACATCTCCCTTTCTACTAATTCAGTGAGATCTTTAAAATTTACCTCTGAAATGCTATGATTTGCCTCGTGATAGCAGCATTGCTCATGTTAAAGAATTAATATAGTCATTTTACTCTTCTTGTACCTGATCCCTTGTCATTTTTCAGGCTTTGTGTTGTCAGTATTTCAGGCTATGCATTTCTGTGGACCTTAATGTATTGGAGGATAAGAAACTGTAACTCCAGTCTTTCTCTTCCTCTCCATCATTATTGACTAGTAGTGGTACTGAAGCTCTTCGTCATATGTCTGTGCAAATTTTCTTTTCTGTATTTGTATATCCTATTTATTTATTTATCCATTTCCCCCTCTGGTTTGGTTTTTTGTTTTGTTTTTCTGAAAAAGAGTGGACCATGATATGCAGGTGTTAAGCAGCTCCAAACTTCTGAGGATTTGCCTTCATTCATTCACACTTCATCATTGACTGGTTTAATGCAAGCCCCCATAATTCCTTCTGGAGCTGTAGGCAGTATAGTCTCCAAATCCTGCCCAGTCCTCACAGTTGCCTTCTCCAGTGAGTAGAGAGGAATGGTTCCAGAAGCTCCAGGGAAGTAGTTCCCTTTTGCCCAAAAGTGAGGCTGCAAAGAGCAAGGACTGCCACTGCACCTGCCCTGCATGTGGTTTCAAGCAAGTTTAAATGGAGGCAGGAGATGACTACATCCTAATCCTTCCTGCCTGGTGTTTTTGAGAGCTCAGAAGTCTCGGGCAAAGTTACTGAGTGCACTAATGTCAAAGCAAACAAATGGGTTTACTGAAGCTTGGAGTGCAGCTGCCTCTTCCAGTTGAGTGACACCTGCTTCCACCTTCATTTAAATAAGCAAAATGAAAAGTCTTAGGCCACCTGCCAGCTGATTGTTAAAGCCACAGCTGCTAAATGAGCAATAAATGGTTAAATCACACAGTTTCCAATTTTCACAAAATTTGAGTGTCTCAACATTCCGCACTCTTTCAAAACCCACTTCTGATCTCTATGTTTGGGCATGTACCTTGTGGTGTCAGGGAAATGAACCCATCCCCGGACTTGCAAGGAAATGGGTAAAGAAGGTGTCAGGAAAATGGGTCGATGCTCTAGTGAGGAATTCAATGGAAACTTCCAAAGTGCTCTGGAGTGAGGTGGGCTAGCTCACTACACTGCAGTGGAGGATACGGGTTCTGTTCAGCCACAGCCTCCCCATTGATCTTACCGTCTTCTGGATGAGAACGAGTATCTCCCTGGAATTCTGCCCTGACCCCACTTAAAATGTTTTGGCTGCTTTAATAGCCAGTGTCTCTCCATCAGAAGTAGATTGACATTTCCCCCATTTTTAGGAAAAAAAAAATTTCTATACTACTTAGAGACTTCCTTTTTTTGTTCTGCTTGCTTGTTCTGTTCCTATGATTCAGAAGGATAGTTACAAGTATAAAACTCTTTGTTTTTTAGCAGCAAAATACTGTGGTTTGGAATGAATAAATCAAGCATCATGCAGTGGTTTGTTGTAGGAGGCACACTTGAAAATGAATCACTTGAAATGGATTTTTAGTGATAAGGTTATACATTTTAAAAAGTGATTTCATTTGGGGATTCTGATAAGGTTCGGTGTAGGAATCAGCAGGATATTTAGACATCCAGGAAGAGTGCTCTTACATCCACCACATATACCCAACATAACTGGAGCTCATTATTAATGCCCTTGCTGTTTCAGAAATATTGTAACACCTGGACCCGCACATTCTTCAAATGGCAGCATGACTGGCTGCCTTCATTTACTGCAGATTGAACAAATGGTCGCTTAAAAAAACTTGACAAAGTACCCACTGCTTCCCTAGGCTCCATGTAGCTGCATGAATCTATTCAAAATTGAGATTATTACAAGATCAAGACCTTAGCTGGCAAAGTAAGGAGTTGGCAAACTTCTGGATGATCTGATCGGATTCTAGTATCGTGCTGTTCTGTGATGCTGAGCACCAGGCTTAATGTATAGGTCTGGGTATATGTTACCTCCCCAGGATTTTTAGGTGGGAAAAAGAATTTTCATGTTAGTACTTCCCCCCCCCCCCCCCCCCCGATGGTGAATTCAGCAGCTCAGTTAGCCCAGCTATAACATTCTATCTACCTTAGTACAAAAGCTTTCCTCTCCACTGCAAATGTGTTTCTGTCACGTAAGCAGCACGTCACGAGCTTCTGTTGTGCTGTGCGTATGCTGTTCTTTGTGCATAAGGAATGGTGAGTCCTGGTGTGGTGTCGTAACGAGGCACACGTTCCTCTGATGTGTTGTGACTGGGCAGCATGCCAGAGACAAAGGGTTTCCAGTATCTGAGAAGTACAGTGTGCTTCACTGCTTTGGAGTGGGGTTTTGCTCTGGGAAAACATGAATTGGTTTCTATGAAAAATATTAGGTCAGGTCCCAGTGCAGTCATGATTCTTATCAGCAATGGAAGTGATCCCAAATGTGCTAGTTTGTTCTAATAGTTGTAGTTAAACAATGGTATAGTGAAGAAACATAATTTTATTTTAAATTAAAATGTTTTCCTTGCTGTTTTTATGATGATACATAAGAATATGCATAAATTTGGTCTGTTAATTATTTAAATAAGCTCTCCAGTTGAATGGCTGCTTTAAGCCCTTAAGTATCCTGATGCAATGGTGTAGCTTTGCCTGTGCCAACGAGATTGGACACTGCAACACTCGGTAGGAATTTGTGTTTGTTAACCGAGCCAGTTTTATGGTCTTCAAAAAGACCATAAAGCCAGTTTTATGATCCAAAAAGCAGCATTGCTTTTCCGATAAGCTAGTGTTTCCCAAAAAACGCTGTGTAGTCCATACCTGGAATTCAAATGAGCCAGCTGCTGAGCCAGCACAGCAGGGCTTGTGGAAGTACATTTCATAAAAGCCTCCTACAGGCTTTTGGCTTTTTTTTTTCCCCCTCCCTTTTTTGGTTTAAAGAAAAAAGTCAGTAAAAAAACTTGAAATAAATCTTTAAAGGGCATATTTAGGAGAAGACTGTCTGTTTGGGTGGGTTATTCCAAAGGCTTTACAAACAAACAGGATAGGAAATCTGAAATGCAGAGTATATACCTTTCTCTACAGAGTAAATCAGAGCAGATTTTAAAGTATATGTGAACAAGCATGACTTGTGAGCCAGGGGGTCCTTCTGACAGAAAATTGCTGCCTTCCTTCTGCTTTGCAGAGAAGAAAACCATTCTGTCCCCAAATGGTAAGGAAGAGACCTTCCAGCACAGAAATCATCATCAGCTGCTTTGTCACATATATTAACACCAAGATCTTCCTTGGTGAAATCATTCCCTCTCTGTGTCCTTATTTGAGAGCTCACAAGCTCTGGCAATGCCAGAAGAGCAAACTTGCCTCCTTGGAGGAAGGGGAGAGAAATCTGTTGAGGTCAGCTGTAGTCTTCTGCATGAATTTTCTTCCTAGTCTTTCCCTGATTCGCAGCTTTGAGGTCTACAAAAGCTTTCAAATTCTATTCTATTCTTACTAAGCATCAGTTTCATCCTGTTGAGGTGTGTCATAGTTTTTGCAGCTCCAGAGCAGCTATCAGAGACACTTAAGTCTAGTTTAATGTCAGGATTTTTTTATTCTGATGATGGGATGGTTTGCTGATGGAAGGAGACTTCTCAGCACAGGTGGCTGGGAAAGCTGGCGGGACAGGTTCTCAGTTCTGCTGCTTCAGCTGCTTCAGCATGGACCATCCCTCACAGAGGAGCCCTCTTTTCACTTTGGAGCTGAACAATGTCTCCTTTTAGCATGTACTATGCTTTTTCATTAAGTTGTAATTTGGCTAAATTGATGAATGGTTGCACTGGTTTGAGGGAAAGTGCAGTCTCTGTCAGGAGTTTGCCTTTTTTTCCTTTTGCTGTCAATTTCAGATTCCCTCTCTACAGCATAGGCGGCTCTGTTTTCAAAATAAGTTTGCCAAATCCTGTTTTCTTAGTATTTTTAGCATTTGTCTCATTCACAGAAATGTTTTAGTAAGAATCACTAAATAAAACCCCAGTTTCTTCCACCATGTGATCGTTTATGAAAGTTGTAGGTTACTGAAATAGGGTGTTAACAGTGAGATGGGCTGACTACCTGTTGCGAGAGACTGAAAGAGTTAATGTCTCAAACACTGTGGTGGGGCAAGTTCTGCTTAAAGACAAACCCTACACAGCAAGGCACCAAGGTGAAAAGCCCATCAGCTCAGACATCAGCAACAAGAGGGGGAGGGCGTGCTGGAGGGTGCGCAGCTCCCTGTTCTGATAAGCTGTTCTGATACAAAGATCAAACTGGCTGCGTCTGCAGGGAAGGAGAAGTTACTCCACAAACGACCCCCAAGGCCAAAAGCTCACAAAGTGCTCATTAGCATAATAAGTTTGAGTGCCTGCCTGAAGGAGGGGCAAGGATGATAAAAGGACACAAACTGAAGCCCCAACTGCACAAGCCCACTGGAACTGGACCCCTCGGCTGACTGGACCAACACTGGACCCAGGACGGTGAAATCTTTCTCTCTTCCTTTTTTTCTCTCTGTCTTCCTCTCTCTTTTCCTTTTCCACAATCCCTACACCTCATCCCTTTAAGACATAAAACCACTGACCAAATCTGGGACTAAGAGTGGATCCAGCCACCCCTGGGCCCTTCTCTGAAGTCTAGAAGGCAAGGGGGTCTGCTCTGAACCTCCTGACTCGATAGGAGGGATCTCCTTATTCCCTGAATTGATGTATATGGTTACCCTGGGTTACACGGTTTGCAGAAGTAGTCTTATGCCAATTCCTGTTGTGAGAAACCCTGCCACCTACTACCACGCCTCCCCAGTTCAGCTTGCTTCTGTCACGAATAAAATCCTTAGCTGATAGTTTGGTGTCCTTTCATCTTAATTTAGCCCATGGGAATTTCTAATTAAACATGACTCCCTGGTCTGTCCAGTCTGGGTTGTGACACCTGTAGGAAGAGGATGTTACACTCCAGTACAAGTCATTTCACACTTGCTTTTTTCTCATTGTGACATTTAGATTAAATGACTCTGGTTTTGCTCTCTCTCCAATTTAGATTGGATTATGGACAGAATTAGTTTCTAAAAGTCATCTCATTGACAGAGCTGTTTCTGTGATTCAAAGTGTACTATGTATTTAGTATGTCCTTTTCAGAATAAACAAAACTCTCCCCTGGCTGAGCAGTTAAGGAAACTGGCATTTCAGATCTCAGTAGTGCTTTGTTGTAAGACTGGGGGTTTCATTTAATCCTGTCCTGATGGTCTGCAGTGCTGGGTTTGTGGTGATGCCTGTGAAGTTCCTCCTTCTCCTCCTCCTCCCAGCTGTCACGCCCAGCTCCTGCAGAGAGAGTAGGTAGAACCTGGCTCTGTGAAGGCAGACAAATGTGTTTATGAAGTCTCCAGTCCCTGTTGTCTTCCTCACGTTAGCACAGTTTCAGAGGTGTCTCTGCCAGGGTCCCTCAAAAGCATAGCAGTGGTTACCATGGGTATGAAGAGAATGATGAGTTTGTTTAACTTGTGCGGCAAACAGTGTGGAAAAGTGTTGGGATAAATTTAGCTTTTTGATGCAGGCAGCTGCTCAAATATCATTTATATACACACAGTAAAGTTGGAAAAATCACATGTTTAAAAGGTTTCCTGGTGAGACTTCTTTGTATATTGCCTCTATGGGGAAAGCATGTTAAAAACAGTTGGGTCCTTTACTGTTTCACATACCTAATTTTTCATTCTTGGCAGAGCTAAAGCACAAATATTAGTTGAACTTGATTTTTTTAAATTAATGTGTGTTGTTAAAATTTTGTGGGAATGTTGATAGTAATTTCATGTTTTGCTTCCCTCATCCATACTGGCAGATTACCTAAACGTTTTTGAAGCCAGCTTCATCACAAATCACTCTTTATGCTCAAAGCAAGTGGTTTTATTACCCATGTATAATGGAATGACGATATTCCACTTGATGCCTGAAAGAGTCAGCCTTTCTTACTGCTTCTTTTTTCACCTTAGAGAATAAGCCTCAGTAACTTCTATTTTTGCACAAAACAGCATCCCTTTACATACAGCAGAAACAAGCTTATGGGGTTGGTGAAGAGGTGCCTTCTCTCTTTTTTGTTGCTGTTGTGTCCTGTACTCATTGTCTGTGTAGCAGGTGCTTCTTAGACCTCTTGAAAGAGTTTAATACCTTGGGGGTTTTTTAGGACAATGATTAGATCATTCACAAATTAACTTTCAAAAGAAATACTCCAGTCAGCTTGTTTTCTAACCAGGCTTAAATCCTTAATTCTGATTTAATGTCCTGAATGAGTGCAGATCACATTAAACATATTCTGCTGTACATTACCATTGTGCATATAAAATGGTGGTTGTTGAATTTCTTTTTCCTTTTACCATGTATCATCACTGCAAGTTTTTATTACTTTGATGGCATTTACAGGGACATAAGGAAGCAAAAAATGCAACCTGTTTTATACATAAATACAAGAATTTGAAAGTCTGGTTTTGTCTATAAAGATTTATGGGCTCTTGTTTAACACTTAAGAGGAATCACAGAAGTTACATTACATTTTCTGTATGCTTAATATGTTGTGTCTCTATTTCACTGGTATTTTCTTTCTTACCTGTGTGGGAATAGCGAAGGGATGTTTTCATGACAGTTGACTGAAAAAAATACGGAAAGAGTTTCCTATGTAAGAAAAATGATTTTTACTAAAATACAGTTTTCAAGCTCTGAACAAGGCCTTCAGTGTTTTCCACATGGGAGAAGACTCCCTTGATCACACAGCCTCACTCCAGTTTTTTAACTTTGAATTTATGTGGTTTCCTGGTTGGGGAACTATTTTTGCCATTCATTTAATGAAGTAAAGCTTCAATATTTAAAATCTCAAGGACAATGAATAGGTATATGGTCTTTATTTTTCATGAATCCAAATAAATACATTGTTGCCATCTTAGCTGATAGACATTGTTTCTGTAGCAAAATATGAGGTGACTTTTTCATTGCAGCTGGGAACCCTGGAACATTCACAACCTTCCAAAAGTTAAAATGTGTTCGGCCTCAATCTAACAAACGTGTAAGTGCATTACACAAACTGATAGATTTATTGTCCCTTACGGAAGCTGAACTGCTAAGGTCCTGATGTGAAGAAACGACTGCTATTGAGGCAATTCCATTTCTGTCTCTATCTTTTGGATATTAAACTTGACACTCAGCTGTCATCCATCGTGCCCAGCAGAGAGTCGAAGGAAGCCTCACTGCAGTTGTCAGTTAGCAGGCGCTGAGTCAGCATGCATAATACACAAATAGTTGCTGAATGTTTTCTTTTAACCCATTATACTAAGACCAAATGCTAAGCTGAAGGACAAAGTTCCTCCTTTGGACTTCACCACCACATGTACTTTGTGCTCACTGACATTATCAGGTGGTAATACAACACTTTCCTTGGTTGTGGAAGATGTGGTTAAGATCTGCCTAACAGTGACTCCTCGGGAGGGGAATGGAGCATTAGGTGGATTATCTGGACAAATGGCTTAGCACCTGGACAGACCGCAAGAGAGAAAGATTACATAAGCTTCTCCTCTTCCAGACCAGATGGGAAATTCCATGTTCAGAGGTGGCTCTGGGAGTGATGGAGTTGCCATAGTGAAATCCTGGAAATTGCACTGCTTCTCAAGAGCCAAATCTAAAGCAGTAACTTACTTTCCTCTAATGAGAAGGAAGAGAACTCCTAGGGTTTTGACTAAGTTGAAAGCTTCATTAGATATGTATGTTTTGGAAGAATATAGCAGATTTTTGTTGAAAAACAGAACATCTGAAATCTCCAAATCTCACTCAACAGAAAGAGATGGCTGAATTGGAAACGGCTCTGCAATACCTATCCTCTTCCTCTTTTTATTAAGTTTGGTTGCACAGACAGCTATAGTCTCCCACAGTACATCACAGCCAAGGACTCACTAAATGCAGTATGTTTTGCCCAGCAAACAGGAAGACTGGAGCAGAAATCTTGATGATACTTAAAAGGAAAAATAAAATAAGAAAACATTTTTACATCCAGCTTGTAAATTTTCCTAGTTAAAATTCTAGGGCATTTTTCAACAAAACCCTCTTTTTATTAAAGGGGGAAAAAAAAATTCACTCTCCTGACATTTTTTTGACTGAACTTACTTTGTTCATCAAGTTGACCTAATGTGAAAAAACTGGAAAATTCAGCAAATTGCTTAGCCTGATTTCCATAAAGGTTGTCTAAGGAAAGGCAGCTCATTTGCATGCTGATCTTGTTTTTCATTCTGCTCTGTTGCTGCAAAACCCTGAATAATACCACAGGCTGCATGTTCTTTGTCTTGTTGAAGTCCAAACCATCGCCTTTCTTGAGGATCATCAGATCTAACAAGGGTTAAAGCATTATTTCAGTAATATACAGCTTTGTGTATTCAAAAGTTGTAGTGCAAATGGAGATGCTTGTTCTTTATTAATTATGCCAGCACTTGGGAAAGAGCTGGTGGGGAAGATTTGCACTGCTGCTCATCTCACAAGAGATTCAGATGACTTCTCTGGACAAATTGTTACCCAGAATGACCTTATTACATGGCAGTAATACGGGATGTTTTTACATTCGAAGCATAATACAGGACAACATGACTAATTGTGTTGGTATGGTGGCATAATGCTCACTGTAAAATAATGATTATGTCGCACACCAAAGAGCAGGTTAATTAAGGGAATGAGTCGTCTTTGTAAAATCAGATGCAAAAAGCAAACAACCTTTTTCTTATATTAAAAAATTAGGGCAATGCAATAGACCTTAATGTATTTGTGTTGTGTTTCCTCGGAAATCTTTCTACATCATGCTTGTATATGGAGATTTGAACAGCAGATTCTGTTTTCATAACTTTCTGCCAAACTGTAACAATAACTGGCAGTAAGCGTGTTTGGCCCTCAGTACCCTGATGTATTGTAATTCTGTTATTTTTGTATAAATAGATTTCTTACCCTACAAATAAGATTAGAATCTGATCCTGATTTTGAACAGCAAGTTTCAAGTGAGAAGGTCATTTTATCTTGTTTGTTAGGGAATGAAAGAGCCCAGAGTGTTGTATGTAGTGTGGAACAGCAAAACCCCAGTAGGTTTTGGAGTTCTCTTTACAGGAATCATAACCATCCTGGTCCCTGGAAAATATTAAATCCATTCCAAATCTAAGAATTGTAGATTATTCTTGTGATAATAATTCAATTTAAAAAATAGGATATCAAATCATGCTAGTTCAATGTTTACCTCACTGAGAAGCAAATTATCAGTAGACAAAGCAAACAAATTAGGCTGGGGGTTGTTTGTTTGTTTGTTTGTTTTTCCAAATAATTCTTAATGGTAAATAAAAGCCTATTTCCAATATTAAGTTGGAGCTTGATTTCCATGACAGTGGTGGTTATTTTCATGGTTTTGGAACACAAAATTGGAAGAAAAAATGTTAAAATGTAGAAGAGACAGAACTCCTGGTGGTATGCTTGGGATGAGAAGTGGTGGACCATGAAAGGATAGTAGGGGCTAGGAGGTTAACTGTAAAATAACAGCCCCTGGTGTTCAATTGTTGTCCCAGGCTGCTGTGTCTCCTGTATCTTCCACCTCCACTGGCTGCTGTAAGGTTAGACTTGCTCTCCAGCGCTGGTGGGTAACCAGTGGTTTGCTACAGCCAACTCCATCATATAATCAGTTAGATGCTAAGATGTTGCCAGTGGTTTGGTCTGGATAATCGGTCTTAACTGCTAAGGGACGGTGTTTTGGAGTAAAACCAGAAGACTGCTGGGTTCTTCCTTCCTCCTCCGCTTTCCTTTTCAATGTTAGTCCCTTAATTGTCTTTTGTAAGCCCCAGAACAAGGCAGATCCTTCTCCACTGTGGTGTTACATGTGAACTCCACTTTGCTTTGTTTATAGCAGCTGTCAAAACTCCTTGCTTTGGGTTGCCTAATCCCACCTCATCAGAACGGGATTGATTGCTGCTTAGAAGCATCACTTGCAAGGTGATGCTTACAAATCTCTTTATTTTGACATACCTGTGGGCAGTGACTGTTTTATCTTATCCAAAACCACAGTTGTTTCACTGTTCCTTGTTTGTTGATAGTCATATAATGTGAATTTCTGTACTGTGTATGTTAAAAATTGTGTGGAAGAGGGATGATCTTTATAGTGTTTGTACAATGCATTAAAATACAGTGTCTGGATCCTTGTCTGAACTATGAAGTGCCCCTACCTTAAAAATGGTAGGCATTTAGATGATAGAAAACCCTAGTTGTTTTTAGCCTGACTGCTACCCTTGACAGAAGATATAAATATTGTAGGTGGTTTGAGTACTCCAATGCACAGAACTTGTTTGTAGCTGGCTCTTAAACGTTGTAGCAGCAGATGTGCTAGAATATTATTAAAGAAATTGATTGGAAAACTAGTGAAAGCACAAATTGTGAGTCACGTAAGATTCATTACAAAAGTGATCTCCCATCAAGCCCTCTGTTACTGGACCTGATGTCGCTTTGACAATCAGAATAATATATTTCTTAGCTGGAAGTTCTACATTAAATTGGTCTGATAAATATTCTACCTTGCACTGGAAGTTTCAGATTTTGTTAGCTCGTTTTAATATTCATCTGTACAGTGCCTTAGCTGCCTAGCTCTCATCTAAAATAAAAGACGATTAAGAACACCCATTTAGAAGGATGTGGCTAATTTTCTTACAACTTTTCGTGAGAGAATATTCCTTTGATTTGCTAAGAGGGGTTGCAAAGTTGAGGACCATATTTCTTAAACTGAGGAGGCAAGAATCTCTGTTTTTAATCCACGGGCTCCCTCTCCTGGTCCGGAATGTGCTTGGCACTAGGAGCTTGATTAACGCAGAAGCTAAGTGAAAGTTATTTGCAAATCGTTTTAGTGACAGTGTCAGCTGTGTCTCCTAACTTCTTCTGTGTTTAATGGGAGAATTGTGCTCGCCCTAACAGCAATAATAAAATGAATACAGGTGTTGCGATGAATCAGGGTTGCAGGGCCAGGTTTATCTTACTCAAATGCCAATTAAGACATATTTCACAAGGACTGAGAGCAATGTCCTACAAGCAATATTTACAAATAAAATCAGTTAATTTGCATATCCAAATAACCACGTGAACGTGTACAGTCTAATTGCACTGATACTGTCATCTTTGTTTCTCTGACACCTTGGTGCTCTGCTTTCACCTCCTGCTGGTCATAATACATCTAAATGGGACTATTTGCTTATTGTATTTGATAGTGGAAAAAATGATCTTTGCATTAATATTCTTAGATTAGAAACACATTAGTATTGTAAATTGCTTGACAAATTTGAGGCGCTAGGGTCATACAGCACACCTTGTAAGTAAGAATTGTATCTATTTAAGAGGTTGCTTACTTTTGCCTCAAGTTTTTAAGCCCATTTCTAAATTTTATGAAATAAATTTCTTGGAAGAGTTGAAGGGAAATTTTTTGTGATTTAGCTTCCCAGTCTTGCTTCTAAGAATTTTTTAAGGCTTGAATTTATTGACATGAACAAATGTTTACATAGCTCAAGAAGTGCAACAAATATTCTAGAGTGGTCCTTCCTCTAATGCTCTTAACGCATATGTATACTGCAGCAGACACAATTAAAAAAAAAATAAAAAATCTCTTCATCTCCCAATGGTTAGGAGTAGATGTCTTGTAGCTTGCCCTGAAGTGTTACAAACCTTCACATACTTGGACCAAACATTTTCACACTGACTTTGTGCTTGTTTCATGCTGATGTAAGTGACCACAGAACATCACAGTGACTTAAGATATGCAGGTCCAAATATTTATTCAGAAGATTTGCAGTGCAGGTAGGGGCAGGGCTGGCAGGGGGTTTTAGTCATCTATGACAATGCACAACAAGCACCAGACTAGTGTGAAATGCCTTCACTTTAGCATATCAGCCTTTTTATTCCTGGGCTTGAGCTTATAGCAAATATTGAAAACAGTCCCTAGCATTTTCATTCGTGTTAAAAATTGGGTGTAAATTTGTAACAAGAAAGATCCCAGTAGCGAAATATCAAATTCCTTAAGTCATTCAGAAATGCATTTCCAGAGCTGCTAATTTAGGTGTTCCTCTTGGCTCTATTTAAAGCAAGAGTTGACAGTTACATCATATAAAGCAAAACCAGGTTTGGGAGAACTAATTATAGCAGTTCTCGATTTACTTATTATTTGTCCCAAAGACACAGGGGGTGAACTTTTCATGTGAGCAGAGAATTTAAGCAGCACATGAAAAGTGGTAAGTACTTTGCTGCTGAAAGTTGGTCTGACTTACACTACAAGAAGGAGGACAGTTGAAGTGAATAGAAACAAAGTGTAATGCATGAGTTGGTAAAGTCTGTATTTCCTAAAAACTTTCTATTTTTATCTATACTACATCCACTTAAAATGACAACTATTCACAGTGCATTCTTGTTCATGCCATGCTTTTGGTGATCTGCTTCACCATCTGTACAAATCTTCTATCCTAGCATGTATTAGGTATCTGTTCATCTTATTTAAGTTTACAGGGATTGAAACTATTTCTGAGCTAAAATATCTAGCCTCTGTAACACCAGTGCTCTGAGATATGCAGGTAGCTTGACACTTGTCAATGGCAAGTAGCTTTAACATGTATTGGTTAAACAGGCAACGTGACAGGACCACAGCACCATTGCATGCTTTACTGTCTCCACTGGTACCTTGAAACCGTGGTAATCATTTAACTTTTTGTACCCTCTTCCTCCCCCTCTTTCCCCAATAATTAAGCCTATTTAAAGTTTAGATTGTAAGGTACATTGAGCTTACAATGAGGAGTGGCTTTATGCAATGCTATGACTTGTTAAGTCTTTTTCCATTAAAGCAATGTGTGGGTTTTTTCTTTTTTTTTTTTTTCCTTTCTCTTTTTGTGTACAGGTACTTGGAACACCAAATGAAGATACGTGGCCTGGAGTCCACTCTTTACCCCATTTCAAACCAGGTAGGTTGAAGTACCAAGTTCATCCAAATTCTTTTCCTGGAAATACAGGACACAGATGATTACATCCCTGCCCACAAGCTTCAAAATGACCTGGTATGCAGTGCACGAACCATAATGCACTTTTTCTTGCTGCTTACTTTTTATTGTGCTCAGGGTGGTTTTTTTTCTTCTGTTTAATTTCTTTGCTTTTTTTTTACATTTTTTCATGTTTATTATAGTATGAGGCCTAACCTGCTTGTATTCCTCTGCCACTGGGTATCATACCTTTCAGATTGCTGGTAGGCTGATTCCCAATCAGTATTACTTTTCCGCAGACCACCCTGAACTTTGAGGAATACTAGAGGAAACTAAAGAGCAGAGAAAAGACTTTGTGAAAGCTGAAGTTACTACTAGATCATCTGTTAGTAGCTTTCTACAAAGGTGCAATTTTTCAGGTGGCATTGTACTTAAAGCTGTCATATTCTACAACCATTCTTGAAAACCTGTTTCACCATCTGATACCTTTGTGTGAGAGGGAGCAGTTTGTTCCCTAGAGACTGGAAGTACATGGTCAGCTTCATTATGCTGTGTATGTATGTATGCATATATATGTAATATATACAGTCTTGTGAATTTCCGAGTGGAGATCTTAGAAATACTGTTTTTTAAACATGCCAAGCAGGTGAATGAGTAGGAGATGTGTTGGCTGGTGGGGGTGGCTGAAGTACTGGAACTGGTTGTCCAGAGATGTTTGACATCTCCATCCTGTTCAAAACCTGACCAGACAGGGCCTGAGAAGCCCAAAGTTGTTGGACCTGCTCTGAGTGGGTTTGGACTAGATGGTAAAGAGGAGGTTACTAGATGCTTTCAGATGAAGCACTTAATTGGCTCCCAGTATATTTTACTGGGATGAGCCTTCAGTTTATAACCATATGACTAAAGTCTGGATGTGAGTGACAGAATTGACCCAGGAATCAAATTTCAGATGTTTTTGTCCTTGCAGGCCTAAGGTGTCTCAGTAAACTCCCGGTTCTCCTTTACTGCAGATGATAGTCCCTTCAGCTTTTGTCATAAACTGTGACAACATGGCATCCTATGTCATTTAAACCTAATTCCCAAGTCATCTTACCGGTTGGACATAAAGAAGATTTCCTTTTCATTCCAACCTGTCTTATTTTTCAGATCTGCAGGATCATAGTGGCTTCTTTGGGGCAGCAAAGAGGCAGGACATGGGGCATAGGAGTTGAAAAGAACAAAGAGATCTAGGCAGCTCTCAAAATAAGAGAGAGAGGAAAAAAAAATATTGTAGGGCTTACCCTGATGGTAACACAAAGCCTCGAGAAAAGGGAAAACAGACAGCTTTCTTGCACATTGCTTTTCAGTCTCTATCCTAGTGCTGTCTTGTTGCTGTATAATGAAATCACTCTTTAGTGCTCTATAGTGAATTAGAACTTTTTTAACAAGTACAGTTTTTCACTGAAATACTAAAAATACTAGTGTTCTTCCCTAAATCAGTGTGTCATTAAGTTTACAACCTTTTGTGTTTCTCATTCTTTACTGGTTAAAAGGTAAGTATATACACAGAATCCTTACAGAAATATAGTGGTTTTTAACAGCAGTCCAAAGACATAGTTTTTTTCCAAGAATAGTAAAGAGGAGGAGAAAACATGGAGATGTCAGTGAGTGATCTTTGGGTTTGTTCTTGGTTTTATTCTTCTGTGTGATATAGGAAAATTTTGAACAGTAGATGGCAGCCAAGAAATTTCCTGGTTTCATTTTCCTGTTTGGCTTCCAAGTGTGTTAAGGGATGTGGGTTTATTACCACAGAAGAACATCAGGAAATAAATCCACAGTAGGCACTTCATGAAAACTAATTTTTACACAGGCGTTGTGCTAGACTTGCTGTTATTTTCTATGTCCCAGACTATGGATTTTGTGAGCTATGAATACATAATATTTATACAAATGCAGAATGGGGACAGGAGGAAGAATGCCTCCAAGACAGAAGATGGTCACTGGGTATTTTCACCATTTCTGCATAGTGTGGTCTTTGTTCTCTTGGATCCTTTCAACATCTGTGAAGTATGTAGATTTGCAAGTCAGAATAATTACTATTCTCACTGGCAATTATTTACTCATTCTAGGGCCTGTTAATGCAAAGTGCTGAGCTCCTTAATTCCCATAAACTGTGGAGGTCTGAGAGCACTCCAAAGGAAAAAACCCTCTTCTGTACATATACTATGTTCTGCATTCCCTTTGTACCACCCTATATCCTTCATGGCCTTGGGAAAAGGATTTTATTTTTTTTTCTTACAGTTCCTTATTTGCTGATTTTAGAAATTACAACAATAGAAAGCATAATCTAACTGGACAGCCAAAACTTGGCTTACATACCCCAAAACTGAGTAATTGGACTTTATGCTGGTGAAGTGTGGAATGGTTAGAGCAGCAAAACACATCACCTCTGGGATCGTACTGGGGTACCATAATCTAAAGCATGCTCTGTACAAAGTGCTCTGACATATGGGCTCGGCTGGAATTACACTATTTGCTCATGCTGTTAGCGTCGCTGGAGCTGTTTGGTCATGGATACCAGGTTCTCTGTTGCTTCTTAAAAAAATGCTTTCCTTCATGCCCTTCTGTGCACAAAAGTTTTCTAGCTATAGCAAGGTTGTATTGTCCCCTTCCACAGATACTCAGCCAGTCATGCTCCCCTCCTTGTTGGTCTGAAATTATTGTTACACCCTAGAAAAGTGTATGGGACTGAAAGACTCTTCTTTCCTGACTGACTTCATGAGAGCAAAAATGGAGGTTAATGCTTTAATAATACATTTAAGATGACTTAATCTTTTCCTTTCCTTAGCAGAAGAATGAAGGAGGGAACCTGAAATGTCTTGCCAAATCTGAACCAATTCCATTATTCTTTAAGATTTGTGAAATTACTGCATTTAGATAGAGATTATATGCGGTTAAGTAACTCCTGTGCTTTGTGTGTCTTTGTGAGTTTTAAGACTGATAGCTGTAAACAGCAAGTGTGATAAATTGAGAAGTCAGAGAGCACTGGTGATAAGGATATCAACATCCACTCAGGCAAGGCTTTGATGCTATAACTGAGTTGTGTAAGCATAAAACAATAGGATTTGAACAGAAAGTTATCAGTGATAAATAGTTACTATAGTTTAAAAAATGCTGGGCACATTAAATGGCTGTGGAGTTCGGAAGACTATTGAGAATAGAAACAAAATTTCATTGTATTTCTTGTTTGCATACAGACTTAAATAACTAATTTGAATGCTGTGATTTGGTATGGCACAGTCCTGTTCTGCAGAGAGCTAATCACAGTTTACTAGGAGAAACATGTCTGAAAAACATGGCATTAGTCTCTTCTCTACTAGAGTGGCCAAGGATCTGATTATTATGGAAAGCAGCCAGTGCATAAACAACGATGATCTCTGACATCTTAATATGCGGGAACATTTCTGAGGCTGAATAAGAAATGTGTTCCTAAGGCTAGCTGTGGGTGGCTCTACATCATCTAAACCCCTAACCTCAGTGATTTTAACAGCCTGTAATTGTGAAAATAGAATGGCCATGATTTGTTTTGCCATTTAAAGAGTCAGGAAACAACTTGCATTTTATCTGCTGGCTTTGAGAGCTTTGATTACTTTCTATCTTACTAATACTCTAGGTAATATGGGAGATACTTAAAGCTAAAAGTTGGCCTGGTCTTTGAGCTTTCGCTGTGCCTCATCCTCGGTCCTCTCAGTTTGTTTGCACCTGTGCACACAGACAGACATGCACACATGTTCTGCTTAGTACATTACTTAAGGATAATCTAAATAATGCATTTGAAAATCCTGAAGTGCCTCAGAAGTATTTCAGTAACTTCAGGTTACCTCTGTGATTCACTTTGAAGCCATTATGACTGCTGTAATCTTGAGTGGGTTTTCCTGTACTCATATATCACCAAAGAAACGCAGCCATTCTGGATCACTGTGAAAGTAAATTATCTGCCCTCAAATAAGAAGGCAGTCTGAGTAAATTATGAAAAAGTATGAAAAAGTTCCTGTTTCAATAAAATCTTGAGGTTTCATCCAGCTTAGAAGCCCAGTGTTTCAAGTTATTGGACAGAGACACTGTAAATTATGAACATGACTCTCTGACACATGACTTGGAGAACATGTTTTCACTTTTTTTACAACATTTTAAGAAAAATGTATATTTGCTGCACTAAACCACATCCAACAACCGATTGTGTCACTGAACCAATATCTCCAAGAATGAAATTAAAGTAGGCATCTGCTATGTCTCATCTGCATGAGTGGAGAGGAAGCAGTATTGCAAAACAAGGTTCTTCCTTACCAGTCTTGTGTCTGAGTCTTCCTGATTTTTGTTTATTATTCTCTCCATTGTCATTAAATCTCCCATTTTTCTTAGTCTAGAGTCTCATCTTCTTTTCTTCTCCAGCCGATACTCCTGGATTCAGAGTCCTGCCCAAATAATTGAGCGAATAAGCCTTTGGATCAACATCTACACTTAAGTCAAATTTTCACTTTTCCTACATTCTCAATTACTGTTTGGGACTGATGCTGCATAACCTTCATCCTGGGAAGTTAAATAGAGATTTATCAGAAGGTACTGTCAGTGAGCAAAGTAGGAGAAGGTAAGATATGGTCACAATGGAAGATAAATTAAGTGATGGTGGCCATGAAGAGATGGTAATGGTCAAGGAGAAGTAACTTATTAGGAAGGTGGAGAAAATGTGAGAATGCTTTGTAATGTTCACTGTGTATCAGGTTCCTTACAATACTGTTTCTAGGTGAATGAAAGTTAAATATTCAATCTTGGGATGATGGCATGGGAGCCTGAACCTCACTATGTTCAACAGATGATGAGATATAATATAAAGTAATACACCTGAAAAGGTGTCTTTATGAGACAATGGAAACATCTACTGAGCACTTATTTTAAAAAGAGAATCTCTGAAGTCAGGATGAAAAGTGTTAAGAGAAAGAGACTCTCCTTAAGGAGAAAGTGGAAGACAAAACAAAACTAGAGAGAGAAAACAGCATTCATAGGAAATACTGCATAACATGGAGTCTGCCAGAGATTGACAGATACTTCATGGATTTATGAAAAAATCCTGAGTCTATGACTAACAAAACCACTACAGAGCTGGTGTTCTGACTCAGGAATTCTGCTTTGCTTCCTAGGTGATCAATAAATATAGATTTGGTTTAGAAATATGATCTGCCTACCTGCATCTTAACAGCTGATTGATAGCCAAGTTTTTTCAAAGGATTAAGTTGTTATTTAGAGTAAGGCTGGGCTGAGAAACTAAACTCTGTTGGGACAAACCTGTGGAGATACTGTATATGAGGACATAGGGCTTTTCAAACTTTTGTAACCTTTTTTCCTATAGAGTTTCACCAAAGTCTGTCAACAATTTGTTACACACTGAATCGGTATCTTTGTTTACATCTACACTGATGCCAGCAAATGTTCCCAGGCAATGTGGGAGTCTCTGCTGTTAAACTGTTAGAGCAGCCTCTGGCAGGCCTTTAGCTCATGACAACTAGCACTTCCAAATAATTAATTCCTGGGAATGGTTTGGGAGTTAGTGTGGGCTAGGGACTGTTCCCTGTAAGAAGGAGGAAGTTCCCACCTCCTATATGGGAGGACAGAGGTGTAAGGGTGCTGCAGTAGGACGGGCACAGGACAGTGGTGGTGTTTCAGCCAGACAACAGTCCCAAGCACATTTAAATTACCGGTCTAGATGTAGCCTTCAAGAATTTGAGTACTTGAAGAAAGAAGAGAGAGTGATCTGTAAAAGAGAATTCATTTCAAGCTTCTCCCCCTTTTCTTTAGTTTTGGCAAAATTGTAATATTTAGTGCTTCCTCAAGTCTCTGGTATCCACAGGCAAAGGGAAGCAGAGTTGTCAGGGTTTTCACCATTCTTTAAATAAAATTGCATGAAACTGCAAAGTTAAAGTAACTGATATGTGCAAGGGAGCCAGGGTGAGCACTGCTAAAAGGTAGAACCATTTAATATAAAAGTTCAGTGCTTTAGACAACGCTGGCTGTTAAAATTACATTTTTCTACTCATGCTCAGTAGGGAGTTTAGAAAACAGCATCTAGCCTTCCTCTTTACATAACCTATGCTCTGCTAAAGCAGGTGCTTTTGGAAGGAAGAGGAGAGGGGATGGGGATGGAGGGTGGGGAGTTGAAGTAATTTTTCTCAAGACATTTGGCATACAAAAAGCAAAGTTTAACTCATGATTATGATAAAACTCCAGTTGTGATTGAACTTCAGTAAAAACTCTAATTGCACATTAGTGCTGCAAATAGTGCTTGAAAATTTGCTTGTCAGCATGGATGCTTGCCTTTATATCTTTAGCTAACATAGTTTAAATATTTTTAGGATTGAATCTTTAACAAAAATAGCATGTGAGTCTTACAAATCACAATACAGTTAGTCACTTTAGACTTATAATTTAAAAGTAAAGAAAACCCATTTAAAGAAATCATGCATTAGACTTTTCAAAATATTAATTATGGTGATGTTTAAATATTTGCATTTAAGCTAATCACATTTGGTTTTAAATAGAGAAGAACATTAATCAAGGAATGCATATTAGCTGGCATGTTTTGATTAACAACATAAAAAATGCCTTGAAGTCAAACTGCATTTTAAGTTCTTTGGTTAAGACTAGAAGCTGATTATCAATAGTGCTAAAAAGGAGCTAAAAAATCAAAATGTAATCTGCTTCCAATTCCTTAGGTAGCTTTTCTTGCCTATTCTAGGTCCTTTCAAGGCAAATGTGGCAAAGGTGGAATAGTTCATGTGTTTTTCTGACTGATAAAAGAGAAAAAACCCTCACCTTGTTTTATGTTACTTAAAATGCAAGTGCTTATTTTTTCAATTCTCACAGCACACCAGTAGTTCCTTCAGTGGTCTGCTAATAAGCTCACTAGTGAGTTCTGCTGAAATTTGCTTCTGTTTGAACCTGCCCTTGATGCAGGGCTGTCAGATGGAGCATGTTTATCAGGCAGATAATGATGTTTGCAGTGGAGAGCATGTAGGTATATATGTGGGCACACAAGTGAGTATGCATATGTAACAGTGTTGCTGTAGAGTGGTTGTCTAAAGGAAATAAGAAACAGAAATACTGTCTATCTCTATAAGAAATAGAAATACTGTTGTTTCTAAGACTGCTTAATACAATTGGGTGTAATGGATGAGCTTTCTGGCACAGGCTGGTTTTTCCCCCTGAAGTCTTCAAGCTGAGTACAATTTGGGAGCAGCTGTTTTAAGAACATATTTTTTTTGATGCATTGGGTTTGTCAAATCAACCAGCTCAAGAAATTTCCTCCCTCTCTTCCCTGTGGTTGCTTACTTTTGCTTCCATTTTGCAGTTGTTATTCCAATAGCTTTGTTGATGCTACTGTTTGTGGGGCACAGTCCTAAAAACTTCCTTGGGACGTGAGGCATTGAGTAAGCTGTACTGCAAGGTCTGAAGCAAAGAGCAACTCAAACCCATTTACTGCTGGAAGAACGCTTGTGTAACTGCACCACCCAGCATCTCTAAGTGGGCCGCACGTAATGTCCAGCAGAACAGTGAATCCTGACTCTGAGGCTGGGCTTCTGAAGGTGTGCATGTAATGTATTAGCCTACTCCTTTTTTATAATTTTTTAAAATCTTAAGAGTAAATGGTATGCTACAGGAAGATCTTGCAATTGGTATTTCTTTCCAGTAAGGAATACGAGTACTGTATGTTTGCTGTTATTTATGCAGTCCTATGTAGGGATGTCTTTACACAGCATTTGATTATGAACATGCCACTTACTTAATCGAGATTTGGCTACCTTGGCCTTCTAAAATGTAAATGGTAAACAGTGTTAGGTGCTGTAGGACTTAAACAAAACCAAAAATATCTTCCTTCTTTTGTTTGACATAAGCAAAAATCACCTTTGACTAGTGAAATAGAGCACTCATGTGAAAAGCCAGCTCTTTAACAGTGAGACATGGTTGCTAGTGAGTATGATGACTGTGTATTTGAGATAAAAGTGCAGAGGATCAAATTTTGTTTCCCAAATTTGTTCCCAAAAGATTTGCAAATATTTAAGTGTTTGCATAAAGGAAATCAAAATCACACTTCTTACTTTAAATTTCACATGAGCTTACTGTGTTGATCTTCCAGTGTTTTTATTCAAAATAAGTACATTTAATAATAATAATCTGAAAAGGTTTGAACTCTAGTATATATACTCACAATTTGAAGCATAAAAATTCAAAATACATCTGACATCAAATCTTGATCTGTAAATGTACAGTTTTCGGTTTCTTTAATCCAGCATTGATGAGAGTGACCAGCTGCCTCAGCAAGACAGTGTGCCTCACATTCTTGACAGTGGCTTGCATGCACTAGAGGATGGGTGGGTGGGTGTGTGATGATGTGAGCACCTGCATGAAGTTCTCACATGTGCCTGTTTGCCTTTCAGTTCTGAGGGAGGGCTAGTAAGTTTTCACTACATTGGGTTTCTTCCACAAGGTTGGACCGAGATTTGGATTGCCTATGCTGCTGCCTTTCGTAATGTATGTCAGGCAAAGATTTCTTTTTTGGGGAAGCATTCATGGTAATTCTGCAGTATTCCCAGGATCTCATATACAGTCAAGATCTACTGACTGATATTACTATTTTTTATGATCAAATCAATGGGAGCATCTGAAAAACAAATACCAAAGCTATATGCTTGAAATTATCACAAAATGTAATTTCATGCAGTTGGTCATAGTCAGATACATATGGCTTTAGATTTGGTTGTATTAAATCCACCTAGCAATAAAGGACAGAGGCATTCATACAGGTGTGTGAGTCTTGTTCACTCTAAAAAGTAACTCAGAAGCAAACTTGGGGATGAAAATGTGAGACTGAATTCCAGTTCTGTCATTAATTGGACACAAGCAGGAGATCCTCAGATAAAAGTTGGGAGGTTAAGTTACCTCTTTTTTCACCTGTGTTGTCACTGCAAGATTGGTGTTTGTAGGTATGTAATATTGTGGTTTCACAGTTCAGGACTTAAAAAACTGGATCATGGTGGAGAAGCTCAAGGACAAGATTATTGTAGCTTCTCTGTTCTGGCAACTCTGAAATCAAAATCAGCTGGTTTTGTTATTCTGGTTTTTATTCTCTAAAGAAGGATTAATTCAGGAAAGTACTAAGAGCTGGCATGTACACAAGTCTGGGCTTAATTACCACAGTAGTCCCATCTAGTTATATTGTCCATGAAACTTAACAAGACTCTGGTTGGAGGCATGACCACAAAATTGTGTAGAAAAATGTGAGCTGTATTTTATCGATATGTGGTTTCTTTCCTTATAAAGAATTTAAAGCAAGGAGCCTCTAATCTGCTTGAAGTAGAAGGGAAAGAGTTGATACCAGTAGTTAGGAGAAGCATGGTGTGCAGTCACACAGCACGTAAATGGAGGTTGAAATTAAGGACTTGGGACTAACATTTGCCTCTCTATAGACAAGGCTTCCCCCTATCCATGTTTTCCCCCTAGTTTTCCCTCTCCCTGCCTGATAAGTAGAGTGTATAAGGTACTTATTTAAAAAGAGGTTTAGAGTAGAGCAGTAGACTGAGTAAAGAAGGAAGATCTCTTTGAGAAGTGTGTTTATTTTGCTTATGCATGTCCTTTATTACAGCATTTTCATAACTGGTTCCAGTGTATCATTTTTTTTGGTAAAAACTCATCTGGCATAGCACTAGTTGTTCAGTTTATTGCAGAACTGAAACACATCTTTGGACATTAAGGCCTTAAGGCAATTTGGCCAAGTGGTTGACTGTATATTTTCCTCCCACAGTGAAAATAGCTTAACTCGATTAAAGTAAACCTCTGACAGTCCAGTCAAGAAAATAAGTTGTATATGATACTTCTCAACTGTTTTAAGTGGATGTAGGTCTGTTGAAGTCAGTGTCGCTGTGCCAGTTTGAACCAGCTCAGTATCTGACCAAAACATTGCAGAATGACAGATAAAATCAAAATCTGTCTTTCCCCGGGTCTAGGTTAGCTTTTCAACAGTGCTTCAAGTCAGTTCAGTTCTCTTTCCACCCAGCACTTTTCTGCACCAAAATAGATTAATGTGCAAATCTGCACTTCATTAGCCAAACTCCTATGTGTATCTCAGACTTCTTGTTACACATCGCTGTCTAGCTGCATCTTATTTTTCAGTCCTTTGTCATAAATGAATGGACACTGTTATGGTTGGACTATTTACTTATGAAGTAGAGAAAGTCTTTATTTTCTTCCAGTTTTTATGGGTAAGTATCTGCTTGCATGTAAGTTTTTAATTCACATTTGTAAACTGAAATTCAAGAGTGAGCTCAGGTCCTGCTGAGGCCAATGCAGCTTGGCTATTAACCTTGCTAGAGCTCAGGCTTTTCTTCTGGAGAGCAGAAGCTGAATTAGTAAACAACAGGTACAATTTGAATTGTGATGTTCCTCTCCCTTCTAAGTTTGGGCCATACTCTCAATGCCAATACAATGCTTGAACTACTTACTATGGAACATGGACTTCAGTGCTGAGTTTTTATTTGTGCTATTGGATGTTAAAACATAATCATAAGCACTGACTCCAGTGCCATGTTCCTGGTACTGAACCATGGCTGCATCTAATAATGGTCCTGACTACTTTGCCCACTTGATTTAAAGACCTACCTTGGGGCATTAGCACATCCGTGTAGATGCATTGTATGCAGTGTATAATAGAGATAAAAAGAAATTGGCACTTCCTATAGTTTTGATCTGGATGCCTCAGGTGTGATAAGTTATTTTGTTGTAATATGTGCACACAGAAAATTGTAAGGAAATCTCTTCACTTGCTGTTCTCTGTAAGAAAGTACCCAGCAACTTCTTTTTTCTCCTCTTTAACCCTTATGTTCTGCACTCATTGTGTTTATCAAGCCTTAACAGAAAATAGAGAAAAAAACTACCACAATGGTTTAAAGTGCTTTTCCTTTTTGTAGTATCCAAGCTGCTAAGTGCCTGGGATAACTGACTTTATCAGTCATTGGAAAGTACTGTAGAGCAACTTTACAAGATTTAGGATAATGTCAGTAGTGTGGTATTCAATCTAAATCCTTCTCAAGTTCACACTAAGTAATATGGTACCATTTTCAACAACGAGAAATGTGTTCAAATATGTTAAGAAATGTGCACAGAATTAGCAATAAAAATATTTTATTTGGGGAGATATATTTACAGAGCAATATATTTTCTATTAGTATAATGTACCATATGACCTATAATTTATTTCTTACAATATCCTAATCCTAGCAACAAATTAAGGCGTATAACAATGTATAACATAGTTCATAAAAATTCAATGTAATAATTTCAGTTTGTTGAGAACTGTGTAAGGATAGCACATCTGAGTGTTGCTGAGAGTTGTCTCTTTTGTTAGCTAAACATCTTCATTCTGACAGAGAAGCTAGCTAGGTGCTACATTAATGGTCATCTACAGTAGTCAAGTATTTTCCAAGTGCAGAAACTTTTTGTTGGTAATACAAACAAACAAACGAACAAACAAAAAAACCATGAGAAACCGTTTCAAACTTCTGTTTCATATGTTCACCTAAAAGCTTTTAACAGTGTGACTATGTAGTTAGCATTTGGTGTTTTTTGCTAAGCAAGTTATTTGAGTAAATTTAGATACAGTATTACATAAGTGATATTTATAATTTATATTGGTGCTAAAACTAGTTATAGTCATGTAGCTTCCAGTTTCCAGTAAACTTGTCATACATATCAAAGAGGGAATGATTTCATTGCTTTAACTGCATCAGTATGGTTAAAGCAACAACATTTGTAAATGTGAAGTGGCCCTCAGGCACAGTTTGCAGGTCTACTGCTTACCGAAAACTTCTGATAGTGAAGTCTGTGAGAGCTGATGTTTCTGCATATGTCTTTTTAGTTAAATAAAAAAAAAGAAAAAAGAAAATCATCCACATTGATGCTAGGATTTTGTATGTGTCATAGTTTTGGCATCTTTAGAACTGACTACGTATGAAGTATGTATGACAACTTTAGAACTGACATAAGCAAAGTATACAAATACAGGAATTTGAGCATGACCCCTCCCAAGTTACATTTACAGTTGTTTTGCACAGTAAGATGCATGCATATGTGCATGCATATATACATATGTATATAAAACACTGTTGTAACTGTACAGCGTGCCTATTATATGTCATGGTCGTGGGTGGAGGAGAAGCAAAATTAATTTTTGAGGTTTTGTGGAGTATTTTGCAAGTTTAGGACTTCTTCACAGCAACTCATGCCATCACACTGGGGTAGCTGGCCAGGGCGAGTACCAGTCTACACAGTAGGATTTCAGTGTCATGAAGCTTCATGGAAAATGTTATTATATTCTCCAGCTGGATTGCATTTCTTTCTTCCTGAGAGGCACTTAGGTCCTGTTCAAAGTGCTAACAGTACTGGCTTTTCGCTTCTGCAGCAGCTTTCATAGCATCTTCTTCTGCCAGCTAGAGTCCTACTGCAGAGCAAGCATCTTCTTGGATATGAGAGGGAAAGTATTTATACCTGAACCTAAGAACTTAACGTTTGAGTAAATAAGCTGTCACTGTACTTGTTACCTCTGCTCATCATTTGTATGTGTTCTTCAGAAAATGGACTTTTATGTGGCCATCATGTTCTGTGCCTCCCTGTGTTGTCACACAGACCCACGCTTACTCTTATGCCCCCTGAGAAGCTTAAAAACATGACAGCAAGGTCACAGAGAATTGTATTTGTGATGAAGAAAGAAAAAATACTAGATTTCAGGCTTCTTCTTTCTCCCTAGCAGTCAAAAACTACTTTAGAAATAATTGTAAAAATTTCCATTTCTGGTGATGCTGCAGTAAATGAGCTTTAGGTCATGATGGTTTGTTTTGGTTCGTTTCTTTGAACAAGTTGAGGTCTTTTTTGGAGTTTGGGGTTTTTTTTCCTCTGGGTTTGTATGACAATTGCTCCTGTGCTGTTTTTCTTTCCCCTCCTGGGATGTGAGCTGCAGTAGTTACATAGAAATGATGAAAACTGACAGTAGATAAATATATTTGAAAAAAAAGTCTTGGTTTTAGCATAAATAATTGAATGTGCCTCTTCTTTTTCTTACAGAACGGTTTACACAGTACAGCCCTAAAAACCTTAGACAAGCATGGAATAAGTAAGTCTTGTCTTTTTTTTTTTTTTTTGTTAATTACTCTTTTGACTCTTGAATTCATGCCAATCTGAAGTTATCATAGTTAACTTAAAGTGGCTCTATCCTTTTTAAATACAGTACAAATGTGGAATTACTGAAATATTATTTCCTGCTTCTGCCAGTTTTGAATTATTTTGAATTGCCAATTACATGTAAATAGGGAGAAACTGTAAAGCATATTTTCTTCTTGGGGATGTCAGTTGGCAAGTGTATTGAACTTATTGAGAGATGCTGTGTTGTTGTTTTGAGCCATCAGTGTTGCATCTTGTTTTCTCTGTTCCACTATACAATTAAGAGACTTTTAAATAATAGGTTTCTAATCAACTTTTGAGTGTTGTTTCCACATAATGATCCCCTGTTGCCAGGTCCGTTTGGTCATTGCTGTGAGCTGATGACCATACTGTTGTATATTTTAATTATCGTGACTGAAAAAAGTCAATGTGAATTCACAGCTTTTTTTTTTACCTTTTAATGTTTCCTGAATTTTGCCACCTTTATATCAGATGGACACTGATATAAAGGTATTGTGCTCAAAATCCAGAAAGGTTGCCTAGTAAGCCAGGAATGCCTACCCAATCATCTGTGTAAAGTTTACTAGAAGGTTTCTCAGGACATGAAGAATCTCTGTAGACAGGATATTTGGGCAGCACTGTATTGAGTGATTAACATCTTTTACATTTTGAAGAAAGCATGCACAGTTTGAGTTGGATGAGCAGGATAACAGCTACATCAACAACTTGTCTTGCCAGAAAAATTGTTAGATTTTTTTCTCCACTCTCTTTTGATCAAAATTTTTTGCAACAAGGCTAAGCCTTTGCTGCACCAGCATTAATGTTTTCTCTCTGATACTCTTTCCAAATTTTATTGTTGGTACCAACTGGCTGTCTTGTTGGTAGTTTACCAGGGAGTTCAAGAGATAAATCAGCAGGAGACTGAAGCATGTCCTCCTCCAAGTTCACCATTGATGTTGAAGATACAAAAAGTTTTGGTGAAGGAACTTCCATAAGGAAAAAAAGTTACCGATAGAGTAAATGTCCAAATCTTTTTTCAGTATCGTAATTTATTAGCAATGGAGTGTGTCTGCAGCTCTAAAATTCATAGCATGGTCACTTGCCCAAGATGTGATGAGGTTTATACTCACTTTGCTATTCTATTATTTATTCTTCATCTGCTCCTTCTCAGACCGATTTGATCCAGTGTTTTGGACTGAAGCACACAGGCATTTTTCATTTAAAAAAAAACTTTTGAAACTGGTTAACTGAGGGAAGAGAAATCTCTTAATGTAACAGGTTCATAGTTAATATGAGGTGTTAGTTGTTGGATGTGATACCATCAATGTTTATCCTTTGAGTCAGAACCTGTATTTCTGCAGTGCCAGGCATCTTTTGTGACCCTGTAGCTCACTCTGCATTACTACTGGATCCTCCATGGTTAGGAGTAACTTTCTGATTCCTGCAATGAGGCACATAAAGCTGGCACTGAAGCCAGCACAGGCCTTCACAAAGGTTAAGTGTCACCTACCTGAGTTAATTGACTTTCAACAGTCTATAGAAAAGTTCCTGGTTTGTCCAGTTCAGACTGGGAGCCTAATTTGGTGGCTTTCTTGGAAGAGTCCATCTCCTGTTTACTCTAGAGGGAGCAACAGGAAGATTAGCTTCACTTATAGTGGGCTTTTGTGAGTGTCTCAAACAGTTTTGCCAGTTCTTGTGATCCTTGCAGGCATCTTGCAATGTTTGACTCTACCTCAGTCCTGCTGCTTGGAATAATGTAATTCCCTGAAAGTCACAGCTTTCATTTTAAAAAGTAAGTCAGTCACTACAATTGTCTGTCCTTTAACAATGAATAAGCTTAAAAGTTCAGTTTTTCTTTGAAAGTAGTTAATGAAATCCAAAAGCTTGGAACAAGCAATTATATTACAACATAGGCAATTAGATCTGGATTGGGAAAGAGGGACAAGGAAAGTAATACTGATATGAATGTC
The DNA here is from genome assembly GCF_929443795.1 of Astur gentilis. Taxonomy (NCBI): domain Eukaryota; kingdom Metazoa; phylum Chordata; class Aves; order Accipitriformes; family Accipitridae; genus Astur; species Astur gentilis. Next base: position 22,591,648 of record NC_064883.1, on the reverse strand, counting down.
TTTGCTTGGGGGCATATTTATGTGTAAGTAATGTGAATAGATACTGGCACGCTATCCCATCCATTCTGCAGGCATGGACTGAGTGTTTTTCTATATTTTAACAGCAGTTAGACCCAGCAGTGTCTCCTATATATAAGTAAGTATAATAATAGATTTGAATTTTAAAAGTTGCTATCTTATATTTCCTTCAAGAACATTGCATGAAATTTCTGGTTTTGTGAAATACAAAAAAAGAACAAACCCCAGCTTGCTTAAAACAAACCCTCAATCTCTGAGACTTCATAATTGACACAAGTTATGATCACATCACAGGCTGACTCAAGTAAGACCAGAGCTTTTTAATTTCTAAGAAAGCTCTTCAAAAATATTTATACATTTTCAATGCTCCATGCATAAAGGATTTGCAATTTTTCAGCATAAATTAAGGGACTGAAAGACCAAAAGCAATGACAATACATAAAGTTTAGCACTTCATATGTGCGGTTCTACTATAATAGGAAGTATTCAGTGCCTCAAAATTATGTATCGCTTACATTCAAAATGTAATGGTTTTTCTCTTTTTCCAGTGTAAATCTTTATCTGTGTGCTGTATTAGAGCACTGTTGCTTGCACAGCTGTCATTAAGGATGTATAAACATTTCTATTATACACATCATATTCCCAACGGTTTATAATTCAGCTATAAAACTTAACACATGGACAGACTGATTCATTCTAGAAATTGTCTTTCTTTATTAACATGTTTCAAAAAGCAGCAATCTCTAATCTTAAAAAAAAATAAAAATTCCTTTTAAAATTCCTGATTTAATTTGTTGAAGACTGTTGATGACACAAAAATATCCCGTTTGAAATAGAATTGTTTTAAGGGTAGTTGGGATAAATATGAGACCTAAGATGTGGAGAGAAACGTTACAGCCTTTTGTTTTTAAATATGTATTGGTTTTGTTACAGAGTTACTTCCTGACATCTTAGTACCTTTGAAAGATACATCTTAATAACAGTGTTTATGATCTTGGAAGGATCTACCTGTGTGTGCTTAAACTTCTCTGAGCTGAAGTCCTGTTACTGCATTTTATAGAGGGGGGATTGAGATACAAAGACATGAAGGAATATGTCACACAGAAACTGCCGCCGAAACTGTAAAACAGAGCACTGTAAAACAGGCATTGAACTTTGTGCTCCCAAATTGGAAGAGAACACCTTTAATTTTTGAAACCCAATGAAGCTTTCACCATCTACTGTTCTGTCTTTCAGGCACCATCTGGCCCTTTATCTTGTTCATATATATGTTTTGAGGTCCTGGCATGGAAGAGTGAGAATACAGGTTTAGAAGTCTTCAAAGAGGCTTACCTCAAAACATACACTGTAATTCAGTTTATGTAAGGAGAGGTTACGAGAAGGAAGAGTAACACTCTTCCAACATCTACAGAGCCAGCTTCATGTCCGTAAGGCAGAAAGAACAGAAGCAAAGAACTCCAACCCCAAACCCCCCAAAAAGCCACAGATGGTGGATTGGGGGCAAAATAATTGCACCTGACTGACTATTCCAGCTTCCACAAGATGTGAATTTTAAAGGCAGAGCCAGATAATGGAACAGTGATGGACACAAGCCAGTGGCTCTTTAATTCCCGGCCTAATTGGAAATTAGCTGAAAGTGTGGAATGTAACAGCAATGACAAAGTGAAACCCAGAAGGCTTATTATGTAAGAAGTTAGACCCCTAAAATTCTTAAAATAGAATTGGTCAATATTAGAGGCTACTTTTGGGAAGAGTTTGAGGGAGATAATGTAAATATCACTTACTGCAAATTAAGTTCTTTGGAGACTTTAACACTGAATTTTTTCACTCATCGTCAAACTACCTAAAGATTATAAAGAGAATATTTACGAGATAAGATGCGATTTATACATTTTGTAGAAATGCTTATAATGTTAGGAAACAAAACTTGCATTGACATTTGCTTCTATGTAGTAGGAAGCTTCACCTACATTGCATGACTTAACAGATTGCGGAATGTAATTTTAAAATACTGGTCTAAAAACAATTAAGATGTGGTAATCTGATCTTCCTATAGAGATCACAGTGAATTATATTTTCACCTTTTTTCCTGAACTTTTCTGTTCAATTATCTCTGCACAATAAATCCAAGAACAGCTCTGGCTTCAGAATGCAATGCAACCTCTTTCAATTTGCAAAAGCTTCTCCACAATAATAAACCCTTACAGAGAATAACAAAAGAGAACTAATTATCCTTGTGTATATTTGGTAGGATATAAAAAGCTTTTCAGATCCTTCTGTCCTAATGGGTTGCATTGTGAGAAATTAGGTTGGAAAGAAAAGGTGCAGTTGAAAACAAATTCTGCTCCGCATAAATAGGACTACTACTTGATAATTCCCCAGCGTGGCAGTATTTATTATATAAATAACACTTTATTCTCACAGCTAGTCCCACTGCTGGGGATTTCTTCCTTTAACAAGATGGCCTCTGTATTTGAGACCTCCCTTCCTGAGGCCAGGGTGTTTAAAAGTTGCATTCCAGGATGGACTGGCCTATTTTGGGACTGTTATTCAGTGAAAACTTCCTGAAGAAAGCAAAGTGAGTGAACAGAGATGAGTCGATGTATTTTGAGTCTGTATTTCATTTCAAGCATAACACAGACGATGGAATTATCTTGAGCTAAGACTTGGGAAGGGTTTTTGGTTTGGGGTTCTGTTGTTTGTTTTTTATTTTTAAGAAAATCTTTGCCTTAGTGGGGTTTTGACTAAAGACAAAACTCTCTTCTAATTGTCACTTTTATGCCCTTCTCCTCCTGTCCTTCCGCCAGCATTGCTCATTGTAATTTAGTCTTGTCGTCCCACCGAGAGAATATTCAAGCTCTCAAGCACAGTAGGAAGAAAAAGCTTTAGTGTTGTCATTGCCAACACCTTTCTGATGGGTAAAACTAAGCAATAAGAATTGAAAGCTATACCTGTGCAAAAGGTGGATTATACGTGTACGACCGTGTGCGGTTCGAGTATGCTGCGGTTGCGCTGGGGCTGTCCCCTCACTTGCATTTGAGGGGTGATCAGGAGTCATGCTGGGGGGGGGGGGGGGGCAAGGATGGAAACTGGACACAAAATGAAAAGATTTTGTAGGAGGATTTGTGATTTAGAGGCATATAAACCTGCCTCTGTCTCCTGCTGATCTGCAGTGATACCGCTGCACTGAAAACCACATCTTTTAATTTCCCATTTCGTTTCCTCTTGCCCATAAAGACCCCTTTATCGGTCGTTCTCTTTTGCCCGAGGGACCTTAGGAATCATATCATGGCACAACCTGTGTTAACCTGCGATACAAACAAGACGTCTTCTATTTACCGGACAGCAAATTCCTTACACTCCCTTTACCACGAAGTAACTTCTTGCTTCGCCCTGCCTGCGCCAGGGGGAGCGCTCGGGCCGGCACAGCGGCCCCGGCCGAGCGGGTTTGCCGCGGGTGTTTCCCTAACGCCACTTTTCTGTTCGTTTCACTTCTTAATGGGGTTTATGAAATTAATTTCAGGGTGGTGGAAGCTGCTCCTTTACACTTCAGTGCCCTTTTTGTGTCTACTACCGTACACTGCACCCGCTGAGGACTGTTTGATACGTTGCCGGCACCATAAAGGCGCTCAGCTGCGAAAGCGCAGAAGGCAAAGTTCTCAGCCCAGCTCAGGACCGGTTAGTGCTCAGCTGAAATGCGCTGCAGGTTTTGTCAGCTTTATGGTAATGAATTACATGATGCTCATTGAAGCCAATGACTGAGAAAGATCTCTAGAGTTTCTCTATTTATCCTTTTGCCAAGCTGAAAAATTCTTTACAATTTATATTTGAATGTTTCTTTCAAATTGGAGCAACTGTAAATTGCTCAAATGGTATACCTTTTAAAACTTTGGGGGGAGATTATTCCTAACAGACCTCATTAATAGAATGTTTACCCTGACATTCAATTTATTTGTGCTTTATTCTAAATTCCCCCTCTTTTGTGTTACTAAGCTTTAGTTATTGTGTTACGTCCTCTTGGCCCAGTTAAACATATTAACAAACCTCCTAAACTGGACCACAAAAGCCTTTGTCCTCTTTTTCGGTGTACTAATAACTCTATGTTTTTTCAGTAGTTACATTTTTACCGTCCTATACCTTTCCCATCCATGATAGCTGTGAAAATACAGCCCCAATGGACATGGATGTTCTTTGTTTTCTTCTGCAACATTTAATTCAGTTTCTGGCTTTTTTAATTCAGTCTCTGAATCTATTCATATTTTGGGTTATTTTTCCCTGGAAGGAATGGTAGTTCTCTATGCTCTACCTTGTTTGTAGATTTTGTGCCCACATATCTCACTTCTGTTAGCTTCTTTGTACTAATTTCGTTGTCTTCTATGGTGTTTTCAACATTTAGTTTCATCTAAGAATCGATTCATTATGCAGTGTGTCCCTTACTCCAGTTCATTAATAAAGACGTTAAATAAAACTGTAACTAACGCTAATCCTTCTGGCACACAGCTGGACACTTCCCTTCCAACTCAGTACATTGCCACTCATCATTACCCTTTGCTTATGGTCTGTCAGCCAGTTTTCAGTCTATGAGATAGCGTATCACATCCCAGCTCTTCAGAGTTTGTCCACAGAGCAAGATTTTTTAGAGAAATTGCATCAAACATTATCTCTTGTTGCTTTGTTCCACAAATGCTTAAGGCCGTTTTTAATAATAATCAATTTATCTGATGTCTTGTTCATTAGTCATCTCTTCTTTTGATTGCCATTTTCTTAGGTTTTTCCTAAAACTAATTTTGTTGCCATATTGTCTGTGTTTTGTTTCTGTTGTCTATATTTTGCTTCTATATTGTGTGTCAATGTCTGGCAAATATTTGCCAAGATTCTCTTCTTTGTTTGTAAACCAGAAAGGAAGAATGTGTGTGTGTGTGTATATATATATATATATTTAAGTCTAGTACAATACTTTAGAATATAGAGCAAAATTAGCTAATATTACCATAACTTACCTACAGTAATAAGCCTGTAAAGAGAAATGAGGAAAGAGAACTAACTCTTCCTGTGTAGATTTCCTGGAAAGACTTTTAAAAGGTACCTTACATTTGTTTGCTATCCTCACTAATTCTTTAAGAATTCCCTAAGATATTGAGACGTATATCAGATGGACATGTTTATTTGGTGTTTCCAGGTATGGGGTTTGGGTTTTTTCAAAGTATGTTCTTCATTAACTTTTTGAGTACTTACTGATCAACTCTTTTCAGATGTTTCCAGTTGTTCTTTCTCCTTAGGCATTTCTACATGCCAGTGTTTTATTAATTTCTCAGAATTACATTTCTGATAGTCTGTTACTCATATGTTGCCATAGTGTCTGTGTTCATTTCTTGGTTTGAAGTCTAATACTTTCTGATCAGAGGCACCAGGCATCATTATATCCTCACATTCCTAATTCTGCCCTCTTGCTGGAGTTCTCTACTGTTGGCCTCTCTGCTGAAATCTTTCTTCTCCAGATAATGACATTGCTGACAAAACTGAGTCTCTGAGATCTGTTTTAAAAATATTTGTCTGAGGAATTGAAGACATACTGTGAAGGTAGTAATGTAAGTGAAGTAGACCTTACTGCCGAGTCTCTCATTACTTGTATATAGTCGTTAAAGGCAAGATTTTTCCAAAATGAGAGCCAAAATGATAGGCAACTTAAGAATTGGGCTGGCACTCACAAGTGCTCAGTGCTAAACAACTGCTGTTGGTTTAAGTAGCTTCATATTATCCACTGCATTTTTGTCATGTATTATAGATAATTTTTCTTTAACTCAAAAGTTCCTTTGATTCTCATCTGAGGGTCTCAGAAATGTATATAATTTGGGGAGATGGTGCAGACAGGCAGTAAGTGTAACAATATGAATAATGCTACTGAGTTTTGTCACCTCTGCAGATAGTTTAAGCCAATCTCAAAACCCATGCCGTCTGCCTCTGTTGCCAACCAAGGACTTACAGACAGTAGTTAAGGTTTCTGCAGTGGTACAACATCACAAAATATCTTTACTTTAGACAAATACTTATTTTACTGAATTTGATATGGGTTTTTCAGCATAATTTTGAGCACCACCTTTTCTGCAGTAGGATGGTAATCATAGATATTCAGATATTGCCATTTATGAGAATCTCCTGTGACCATCTCCCAAAATTCATTGCAATTTTGTCAAGAAGATCTTAATTGCTTCCTTTCCCGAGTTTCTGGCTGTGGTGCTTCATTTATTTGCCTTCAGATTTCCGACTTCTTTCCTGCCATATAGGACAGAGAAACAAGAATTTTTGCTTTTTCATGCAGGGTTTTTTTTTTTAATTAGTGATGCAGAAACACGTGGCATTGTAGGATACTAGTGAAAATAGTGACTTGTTTCCAAACTTGATGTTATTTGCTAGCCAAACAGTTTTCATAATTAAATTTAGTGATTTCTTTAAATAATCTAGCTTAGAAAGTTTAAAGCTATTGTTTGAGAATTTGTGAAAGATGCTGGCTGCAGGCAGATCATCATGTATATATGTTCAGTGCCTGCTTGACCTGAGTGTCAAAATGGGAAGATAAGAGTCAATAACCCTTGCTGATGCATTAAAATGGAGAGATTAGATTATGTATCTTCAGGAACACACTGTGAATAACAAGTCTCGGCATAGGGCTGATGCACCTGTCATTGCTGGAGGGCAAAGAGGCAAGTGGTTCCAAAGGGAACTGACCTTTTTATTTCAGGCATTGAGTCAATCCCATATCCTAAGGCACACGTTCTGCGTTAAAATTATTATAACTCTCCTGGTATTATGCTGAAAACCAGACACTGGTGAAAATCTGTTGAAAAAAATACCCAAAATGATGGTGATGGTAGTTTGTGTATTGGTTTTAATTAAGCCTTTATAGGAAATACATTCTGTAATTTTGAAAGACATCACTAAAACAGTTAAGTTCTTCCCTGATAAAGATAAAATTAATTGAAGTTTAAAATAAAATTTTGAAATGTTGTTTGTCTGAATTAGCAGCTCACTGGAGACCAAAATGTAAATGGCAGTATTTATCACTAAATGTGATTCATAAAAAACCTGCATCCTTTTAAATAATGTAATGTAAAATACAGTGTATATCTATAGTCTGCTACCTCAGCTGAATTTATATCCGTAAGATTTGATTTACAAATAGACAACTTTCTGTTAAATTATTCACATCTCATAATAATTGATGTAACAGAGTTGATCTTATGCTTGAGCATATTTGATCATAAATTCAATGAAAGCAGCCACCATCTTTGTGATGTTTGTCCAGCTAAATCCTTCAGTGAATAAAATAATAAAGATGCCAGCTGTGTTTGTTTTATAATCACTGCTGCAGTAGGAGGCTGGAAATACAAATGAATAAAAGCTCTAATTTTTTGTGTTGGATTTATAAACTCAGAATCTTACTGCAAAGAATTTAAATGGAAAAAAATAAAATTTTTACTTCTGTCACATTCTCATAAATGTATTGTTTGCTTTTTTGTCCCTATTGTTTAGGAATCCAGAATAGTTTTAAAATATTGCTATTGTTTGGACCCAAACTTACAAAATCCAAGGAAATCTTGTAAAAATAGATGACATTTATGCTTTTCTCTCTGACACCTTTGCAAGTTAAGACTGGACCATCATTTTTGCATTGCCGCCTTTGGTTAGATTCTATAGCGATCTTAAAGCTCTGTTTACTGCTGTGTACTGTTAGCATGCCTCAAACTAATGTAACCACCCTGACATAAAAAAATCATGCTCCAGATTATTATTGGCCTTCCTTCCACATTATGACTTTTGTAGAATAATGTTATATTCCTTTCATTTCTTTCATATTTGATCCTTAAAGTGCCCTTGAGTCAAGCTTTATTCTGCAACCATGAGGGCATGAATCTTTCCTGAGATGTTGACAGACAGTGTTTGGTGAATATCATTTTTGCGTCAGCTACAGCCTATGTCTATACTGCTAACTAAAGAAGAGCCAGGGACTATCTTCTGGCCCTGAGGCCATGTGGCAGACCTAGCTACAGCTCTACACTTGGGCATGCATCTCCTGTGGGCTTTATGTGGTCCCCATGCAGCTGCACTTGCAGTTATTAGTTTGGGGGTGTTCAGTATTCGTTTTTTTAATTCAAAATTTCCAAAATAATGTAAGACCCATGTTGCAGACCACAGGAATTGTGTTTTCTAGCATAAGACTGAAGGTAATATATTGCATGCCCTGCTTGTAGGAGCCTGGTACATGCTGCCTTTTGGGAATGTTCCCTGGCATGGGTTGTTCCCTGAACTGTGTCTAGGAGTGGTTTGGGAGAATGCCAGTTGGCATGGGCCAAAATAATCCAGGGGGCAATGTGGACACTCAGTAGTTAAGAGGTCAGGCTCTCTCCCTAGCCCTGCTTAATTCAGCGATATAGGCTTCAACAGAGAGATTCTTACTATTCCCTGCCCTGTGCACACTTGAGCATATTCCCAGTGAAGTTTCTCCTCTCACTGTCATGCTAGCATCCTTTGTCACCTAGGCCTGAAGCCTTAGGGATGTTTTTTATCTTTCCTATCCCATGCATCCAGACTCCTATATATGTTTTACAATATTTTTTTTCTTTCCAGCTTTTCCAAGATACTTTTTTTCCTTCCCCAACCAACTTGTCATTCAGATCTTGATTACCGTAATATACTTCTTATGTCTTCTCCTGGCCAACACCCTTCTTCAGATCATATAAAAAGCAACCAGTAAATTCAGTTTAATTTTTTGTGGATTTTTTAGCTCCCCTCCTAACGCTGGCTGTTTCACTCCATCTTTTTTAAGCTCCTTCTTACCCTTTTCAAAATCCTCCATAATTATGCCTTTTCCTCCCATCCTTCACAAAGCTGTGTATTTGCTCCTGTTCCCTTTTCTTATGTCAGTGATACCTTAGTCATATTTAGGCCTTTTTCTGTCTCCTAGATAATTCAAGCAGACTCACAACAGCTGTTGTCCTTTCTGGGAATCAGATGGGCTTGTGCCCAGATAGTGTCTTCACCAGTTGTTTGCAGTCCTTTTCTCCAGGCTTCTTGTTCTCAGTTTGGAAGCTGCTAGGACTAGTCCTTGTCTGCCTCAAATACCTGCTTTCACAGAAGCGTCATATCCATTTAGGACCCTAAAATGGGACCCAGATGTTTATATACCTGCCCATCCCACTTTGGTGGCAGCATCCATGACCAGATGTGTCGCAGAGCTCCATGAATTCTACAATTCCACGTGTGCAAAATCTTTTGAAAATCCACCTGCTTATTTTGGGTCATTAGAAGTGACCTTCTGAGCTCTACTGGCAGTCAATTTTTAGGGATTTTAGGGAGATCTAACCTTTAGTGGTCACTATTATAGATAACAATTTTGATTTTAGTTCTTAAATCACCTATGCTGATTTATCCCTAAATAGCAGTAACTTCCTGCTTCGCTGTCTCTCTTTCATGCTACTTTGACAGGTTAGGATTTGCAAAAATAGTTCAGGATTGAGTCCTTCCCTACTGCAAGCCAGTTTCTGAGTGTCAGATAGCACTGCACCCTCACACATATGTGAGTACAAGCACTTAAAATCCACATATTTCAGTAATTCATAGCTAAAATATATGGAATTTGTGGTTTGGTCATTCACCTCCAACCTGTTTATAGTTAAAAAGGCATAAATTGTTGTGTTAAACCTGAGCGACTTTTTTAAAAAGACACTTCAACACAGGTACGTGTGGATATGTAATGTTTCACTTTTTTAAAAGATCAATGCAAAATAATGTTATATTTTCCCCAAATTGCATACTAGAGACAGATCACTGTTTTCTTCCTCTACAATGGTCTCTGTGCCTAAGAAACCCTTGAATAATTACACTCATTTTTTCGCCTGTTCAAGTTCAAAGTCAAATTCAGACTTCTTTTAACAGATTGGCACAAGCATGTTTGTCTCTTAACAAGTGTTGCTGCAGTTGGTATCAGGCACTGGATTCTTAGTCTTCAAGCTTCTCCCTACTGGAAGATGACCTAATGTTCACTTTAGAAAGTATTTGTCTCCATTAATGTAAAGAGAGAGAGTGGTGTGCTAAATCAGGAGAGTGAATCTGGAGAAGGAATGGCACCTTCTGCGCTACAATGCTGGTGTAAATGTGGCATCTCATCCTGTGTTCTTTTCTATCACCTGAACCAAGTATCTAAGGGTCAGGGAGCTGCAACTAGTTCTGTATAATGGAAGTCTGTCTAAATATATAGGCATAATAATACATAATGAAGTATTTTTGACTGCATAGCTTTGAATATATTGCCCATATGTTCTCATTATAACCATCTTGGTCTCCTCCTCTCAATGTTTACTAGTTCTGCATCATTTCCCTGTCACGTCTTAGCTTAGGAGTATAGTTGCAAAAAGTCCAGGATGCCTACTTGTACATAATTGCTTCGTCTCATTGGGTTGAGCCAGGCAACTCATATACATAAAGTTAAATAAATGCATATGCCTGGGGTCTGTCTTCCCAAGCTTTCTAGGCTTGGGGCATTCTCTCTGCCTCCAAATCTCTATCCACCTTTAATGAGCTGTATAAATAAATACAAAGTACTCCTGTTCATTCCATATCCATAAAAAATATATTTTATTAGCTGAGAGGTATACAATAATAGGAAAGATCAGACCCATCCGATGTTTTAGGGAGCTGTAGGAGGACAGGACAAGTAGCTGCTTCCAAGTGGTTGATGGATCTGAGGCCCTGGCAAGACAGATTTGTAGGTTAACTGTGATAAATGATCTTTGGCTTCACTGTCTAAAGCGAGGTCACCCTTCTTGGGGCACTGTCTGCATGCTGCAACCTTGCAGCAAATTCTTGTTGAAGTACTGAGCAAACAGACCAGTTCTTGTTTACATTAGAATGAAATTAAGACTTCTCAAACCCAAGATGATAAAATGTCAGACAGGAGGGCAGAGATTTATAAGGCGGTGCTAATGTTTATTTACTAGAATTTAGTTCTGTCTTTTTTTTAGTTTTCAAAAGGCAATAGGTCCAAAAAGACAGCTGTTTTTTCCTTCTGTAGTTATTTAATAAGGGACAATAGGGGAAACTTTGGTTACTGGCCTAGTAGCTGCACCCACTTGACAAATTTGAAATTCAGAGTTTGATTGTTTTTTCTCTGGAGTATTTTTTGCTTGGATTTCTTTGGAGAGAAACAATTCAGATTGCTGAGGGTGGGAGGAGGAAAAGCACAGAGCTTTGACTGCATTGTGTGCCAAAGGTTTATTTCAGCTGTTTCTACGTTGCGGGGGGTGGGGGTTATTCCCTTCTTTTTTTTTGCTTATGTCCAGCCAGTGAGGAAATAAATATGTGAAGAAAGAATGCTATGGAATGTTAACTCTGCTGCCGTATTTTCTTCCTTTTATCATGCCCCAAGATTCAGTGAAGTTGATATAAATTCACCATGCCTTCTTTTAAAAAGCATAACAGAAAGGCATTCTTCCTTTAAGAGTCAGACTGTAAAAGGTGATTTTCTTTCACTCAGTTTGGTTTAAGCCTGTAAAAAGCATTAAGTGAAAAATCTGATATATTTGTTAGGGCATTTATTGCATTACTAACTTATATTTTCAGTTCTCAGTGAAAGGTTTATAGAGAACATAAACCTTGAAGAGTTTTTGTTCAGGATTAAAGATATATTTTCTCCATTTTCTGGTGAAATAATAGCTCATAAAATGATTGGGGTGTTAGTAATTATTTTTAGCTCTATTTATTTTCCATGGATATTCCGTTCAACTTGCTGAGGTGCACGAAAAAGGCCTTTAAATACCACTCTCCTTGATCAGAAGACTTATGACCTTTAAAGAATTTCAAAATAATCAAAAGCTTCTGATTAGGTGTCACCACCATGTTGTTGTTCTTCATCAATTACACTTGCAGCAAGCAAAGATCTTCCAGTAAACTATAAATCTAGCAAATTCAGTAGTAGTCTGTTGTGGTGTAAGTAATACACTATGTCTTCCATAACTAGTGTCTTTAACACTGGGCTAATTGGGATGCTGAAAGAATTAAAATAGCTGATTGATGTGCTGGTTTTGGCTGGGATAGAGTTAGTTTTCTTCAGAGTAGCTAGCATGGGGCTATGTTTTGGATTTGTGCTGAAAACAGTGCTGATGATGCTGAGATGTTTTCTTTACTGCCGAGCAGTGCTCACACAGAGCCAAGGCCTTTTCTGCATCTCACCCCACCCCACCAGCGAGTGGGCTGCGGGGGGCACAAGAATTTGGGAGGGGACACAGCTGGGACAGGTGATCCAAACTGGCAAAAGGGATATTCCAGACCATACTATGTCATGCTCGGTATATAAAGCTGGGGGAAGAAGGAAGGAAGAGGGATACATTCGGCGTCATGGTGTTTTGTCTTCCCAAGTAACCGTTACACATGATGGAGCCCTGCTTCCCTGGAGATGGCCGAACACCTGCCTGCCGATGGCAAGTGGTGAATGAATTCCTTGTTTTGCTTTGCTTGCGTGCGTGGCTTTTGCTTTACCTATTAAACTGCTTTTATCTCAGCCAACAAGTTTTCTCATTTTTACTCTTCCAATTCTCTCCCCCATCCCACCAGGGGGAAGTGAGCGAGCAGCTTGGTGGTACTTGGTTTCTGGCTGGGGTTAAACCACAACACATGTAAAATCAAAAAGAAATAATTGCTAAATTCTTTCTAGGGCAAAATGGTAAGTCAGGTTCTGATTAAAATTGCTTAGGAAATACTTTTTTTATGGGAAATACATGTATCTTAGAGACACTGCTGAAAACTGAAATAATGTGAAATACTTCAGGTATTCTTCTTTTGGTTTAAAGAATTGTAGTTTTAAACAGTAGCGGAACACTGTACCTAGCAGTCACGTTGCCTGGAATATCACAGCCTCAGAACTCCCAGAAATTAAAGAAGTTACATGATCGTATCACAGAAAGCCATGTTCTCAATAGCTTATAGTATGTTATGACTGGACATATATTGTATATTTGCTATTTAAATAAGCTTTTTTTTTTTTTTCTCTTTAATGTCTGCCATACAGACTCCATAGTTCTTCCTTCATTTGATGCTCCAGCATATATTACCCTGGCAAAAAGATAACTAGTATCAACTGTAAACTTTATTCGGTATCAAAATGGTATAGAACAAGTGGAGGAAATATCTGCAATATAGTCAATGAAGAGTATTGGCTATCTTCATGCCCTAAGCTTCAATAGTTGGACTGGGTTTCTTTAGAAGGTTTCATAGCCCAGCATATTTATTCTGAGGCATCAGAGCAAGAGCTAGCCCAGGTGCATGTCTGGCTACAGAAGGACAACTCAGGATACTGTTAAGGCTGTTGTACATTGACTGATTCTCTTTAAGCTCAGCATTTAAAGCTCAAATCAACCAAATTCAATTTTTAAAGGTGGTGTGTTCTCTAAGGGTGTTAACGTTCTGCTTCCTATGTGTAGCAAACCGTTCAAGCTGAACATCGCAAGCAGTGTTGTGTTGTAGAAATACAGCAATGCATCTGAAACGGACACTAAAACCCATCAAATGTAGTACAGGTTGAGTCAGGAAGAAATAGATTAATATCTAAGTTTTTGTCTTGAGTTACATTCAGTGATGATACATAAAAATTATTTTATGATCTAGTCATGACTGAGCTTAATGGCCATTATCAAATGTGAATTGCCATGAGAGGTTGGATCACTTCATTGTCTAGCTTAGGTGTGACCAGTCTGAGTCTCTGAAGCCTCACGTGACTCGTGAGCAGTTTAATCGTCGTAATTCTCCATTCTGAGAAGTTCAGGACCTGCAACTATAATTACGGTTTACCTACTGGATCAGTAGATTCTTTTAAAAATTTACCAAGTGTGTAAAAATGATATACCTAGAGGTAAATCTATATTAATTAAAATAGAAAAAACCCCTAGTTGTCTATATTGTTAGAACTTTAATTTGTTACATTCACTTTTTTTCATGAAATGCTATTCATCTTGGCTGCTTTCCAGCTAATGGCATCTGTGCAACTGTCAAGTGAGAATTAGTTCACATGGGTCTGGGTTATTATTACTTTCCTAGAATGCACTGAATGAACTTACCTCCACAGCTTTCCAAATGGGGCTTTAACCTCTTTTACATCGACATTAACAGCAATATCAAAGAATCAAAGACTGATGCTTTTATCTCTGTTCTGTATCAGTGAATACTTATCATTGGTTGTCATGGCTTTTATTTTAATAATAAACATTTTGACCACTTTTTCAGTACTTTAACAAATAAGACTGCTGATGCTGTGATACAGTAATATAATTAAGAGGGATCAAACTAATTTCTAAATTCCCAAAGAGATTGTTTCATACACCCTTACAGAAATTGTGAAGGTCTGAAGACTGTGGAGTGCAGTGTTGTGCAGGAGCACAGAGCAAGGACAGATGCTGGGAGCAGTATAGCCATGTTAATGCAGGATTTGTCCCAGCCTAGCTCATCTAAGAAGCCTGAGTGGGATGTTGCACAACTGTGGCAATCTTGCATCTAGTGAGGTACCGAGCTAGAAGAGTACAATTAAACTGATGGAGACCATACTTTCCCACCTTACATGTGTAGAGAGCTCAGTGTTTCTGAATCTAAACTGCTGCCAGCACCTCTATTTGGGAAGAGCAAGAAGGGTCCCGGGTGTTTTGAGACATGCCTCCTAAAGAACATGCACAACCCAGCACAACGTTAGGACTGCTGTTGGCAGCCCCATGCAGGGGGCACAATCCCAACACTGAAATGTAGTTCCTGTGGCTGTGTTTGACTGTAATGTTTACTGTATAGTTTGGCTTGAAGTACCTCTACACTGTGCTGTAGAGCAAATTCTGTATTTTGTGATTGATCAGCAACAAGTAAAACCGTGCTTCAGTGAGCCTTCAAAAGCTTTTGTCTCTCTTTGTTCATTAGTTGTAGTCCTCAGAACCCTCTGTGTAAAACACTGAAAAAATGGTAACGTCTTTACTGTGTTAGATTCTCGTCTTGAGGTGCCGCTTTATGCCTTCATCTGCATCAAAAGCTAAAAGCATCGCATCAAAACTTGCATTCACTTGTTGCAGTGGTTTCATGATGGCTAAATAAACTCTACAAAAGCTCTGTGGAGGCACACCAGGCACGTTAGGGAAGCAGCTACTGCACGCTGGAACTGGCACATCAAGTCTTTGAAGACGGTAGGTGTTCTCGGCATGGCTGTAAGAACAGAAAAGGCTGTTGATATTTAGTAAAAAGGAAATGTTACTTAAGATAGGCCCTGCTCCGATTTGTGTGCTGCGTAGCTGCTGCTAGTAGGGTCACATGTATATTCAGAGGTGCAAACTGTCAAGGCACATGAGGGCATGTCCGTGTCAGCTGGTGAGAAGATAATGAATTTGCAAAGAAGACATTAGCTACGCTAGGCATTGTTGGCACAGTTTTGTGTCAGAACTC
Organism: Astur gentilis; assembly: GCF_929443795.1. NCBI lineage: Eukaryota > Metazoa > Chordata > Aves > Accipitriformes > Accipitridae > Astur > Astur gentilis. Next base: position 22,576,168 of record NC_064883.1, on the reverse strand, counting down.
AGAAGAGGCCTAAAGCCTAGAACAAGGGGGAAGGACTGCCATCCTCAAGCAGGCATGGGTAAAAATGGGGAATACGGCCCTCGTGGCAGTGCGATGGTAGGCGAGATACCACAGGGACTGTACAGGAGCCCTGTGGTTGAGGGGACCACGGCATCCTCTGCGAAACGAGCTGCGAGGGTTACCGTATGGCCTGCCTGATTTGCACCGATTTGTTTATTCTCTTTGTACTGTTAAAGTTTAAACTCTGCTAAATGGTGTGATTGTTTGGGTTAACTGTGGTTTTGTCTTTCAGCACTTCAGGTTGCAAGAGATTACTTAGAATAAAGAAGCAGAGCTGAGATTTCCAAAGGGAATTAGGTGCCTCACTCCTCTAGGCCATGCTATAAACGCCAGTCGAGAAATGAATTAATGATACGCTGCGAGAGCTGTATCTTCACATGGAAAATATGCACAGTAAATGATTTTTGCTTTGGGAAGTATTTACCTCATGCTGTTAAGAGTATATAGACAGCATATTATCTCCATTTGTTTTAATGCCCATTTGTCTTAATTATTAATGTGAATTTGAGCTGCCTTCTTCGTTGCATTTAAAAGCAAATCACCCCAAGTTCAGAAGTTCACTGCACATGCCCAAAACTTTCTTTTTCTCAAGAGCTTAAACCAAACTTCAGTGATCTTAGTCATGTTCTGCTTGACCAAATACTGACCTTCCTGTGCAGTAGAAAGACATTTAAGCCTGTTTTCTGAAATTAAATCAAATTCTTGTAATCCAATGAGATTTACAACTGCTCAAGTCTAGTCAGATTCATATATGTTTAAAGTGAGACAGGTTCATATGGTGTTTGTTTTTCTTGAGCTAAGGCTGTATATAGCATTTGGGATTAAGTTGAAAATCTGTGTGTTTCACAAACGTCGTCAGAGTAGGTGTGTAAAAATAGTCCCAATATTTCTAAAACAATATCTAGATATTATTATTTAATACTCATTGCCAAAGGTTTCTCTGTATTCTGCTATATGCCACATTTTCTGAAAGTATGTATGCTGTCATGGCTAATAAGTATTCCTCAGTGAATAGTGTGACAGTAAGTGAAGCGTGAATATTGAGACTTGCCATATCATGCATGCCAAGTTCCTATATGTCCCAACTGCTGTGAGACAAAACATGCTATTATGTTTTAGACACAAAGCCATATTGTATGAAATTCTATCCTGTCACATACTGAAGGAGGTGTATTTAAAAATAAAATCTTTTTTTCTTTAGTTCTTTTTGTTAACTTTTCTATATTAGGTATTTAACTACTGAACCCCATCAGAAAATTCAGCCTTTGTCCCTATTGAGGAATCATGTTTCAAACTTACATCAGACAAATTATTCATGTTTTAACGAGGATATTTTAAAGAGGCTATTGGCAAAAAAAAAAAAAAGGAAAGAAACAAAACCAAATGTTCCAACGTTCCAGACCGCTGAGGTTATGCACTAAATGGGTTTTTCCAAAAATTTCTGATGCAGTAGATATAATTGAAATAAATGATCATACAGTGCATTTTTTGTAAGTAAAAGAATAGTTTGTCTTTAAACAAAGCAGCAAAATTAGTCATGCATTGCACTAAGGCATAAATTTTAAGACTGACAACATTAGAAGCCCACATGCATATACCTTTTGCAAAGTCCACTGATTTCCAGAAGTGACCTTCGCAGAAGACATGGGGTTTGGAGAAGAATTTTTTCATTGCTGTGCAAAGCTCTGTAAACAAAGCTAGAACTTTGATGTAGAACTTTAAAGATACAGCTGAGCCTAGCTAAAAGTGAAGATTTGATCCATGAGTTACTTGGATGATCTTCTTCGGCCTGTATTACACAGGAGGTGAGACTTGATTGTTATGGTCCCTTCTGAGTTTAAAATCTATAGATGCTTGGGAACATAATACTAATAATGTAGCAACCGGAATCTTCAAAGCACTGTAGAAACAAGTAACATCCCCCTTCCCAGCACTACTCAGAGTATTATCAGGGCAGGTGAATGTAATAATTATAGCAGACTGAACTATTTTTGCAGACTGTGCAATGAATTTAGTCTTTTTTTCTATTTATTAATCGGTTCTAATTTTGACTGATTTATTCACAACTGTTTCATTAGTTGATGTGATTATGTTGCAGCCCTAGATATTTTTGTTTGGTTTATATTGTATTAATGTATAATCTGGTGATTATTTGATACTTATCTTTGGTTTCTTGATTGATCTCAGTAAACAGGTCTCTCTTCTGTTTATAAACTGGGAAGGTGACTTTGCCTTCCTAAACTGTTGCTACTCAAAATATTTTCAATTTATATTAGTTAATCTGATTGTCTTGCTAAAAAAATTCTTAGCAGTATGCCAGGTACATTGGTGACCATTAATAAAGTCAAAGTGTCAGCACTACTCTGTTCAAGAGCACCAAGGAACTAGGATGTCATCATCCATAATTTCACCTGCAGTTCAGAATTCATTAATATTTGAATTCTCTTTTCTTTTGCTTTGCCTTACTTAATTAGTGTCTTCACTTTACCTATGGGTCAGCTAAGGAATGGCACAATTCTTATATTGGAGGGTAATATTTCACTACTTACTTAAGTGACCTCATTTTTCTGACTTAACAGTAGCTTTCCTTCAAGACAGAGCAAGTTTATGATGGCTCCTTAAAAGGATGCAGCTACCTCTGTGGGGAAAAAATACGTTGGTGAATTGATTTGCCAGGACCTCTGAACAAATAATTGGTGCAGGTGGGATTAGGACACAAGGCAGGCTGCACAGACTCAATATAATCACCAGTCCATGGAAATTTTGGACGTGTAGAAGAATTAATACCAATTCTCCCTGAATATTTACCCTCCCTTTTCCTTTTCATTGTTAAGAATAGCTTTTTCTCCTGGTATTTTGCTGTGTTCTGTAATGAACTTGCCTGTAATTTTCACAAAAGTTTAATGAAACAATTTCTACAATCTGGTAGTTTAAGGAGTCTGGAATTAATCTAATATATAATCTAATTTGTAGGCAATGACTGTTTGATTCAAGATGTCTTTATTTTGTCATGAACTGAAAATGAAAACAGAAGAAATTATGCCCATCAGAAACACTGGAGTTCAGCATCTGTTTAACCTGGAAAGGCAATTCCAAATCCTAATCCAGGGAATTCCGTAAGATTATGGTTGATGAGAAATAATGCCCTGAAGTGGTCAGCACTTCTGGGCAGTTCATCCCTGGGTTATTTCTGGACAAATATCCTGCCAGTTCTCAAGAAGAGATCAGATAGGCACAGTATTCAGAAATTCCTATCTAGCATACAGTTGCTAGAAATTAAAAAGACAGCCAGTGGCGTATTTTTTGAATCATTACAATTATCAGCATATCATACATATGTCAGCACATAATTTAGTAGAGATGCTTTTGACTTCTAATTTTTTTTTCACACTGAGTGTAGTATGGGCATGAAAAAAAGTTGTGTCTATGACATTTGTGAGTTTAAAGTTCTTACTGTAATAACAATTTTTTTTTCATTTAGTGTTTTCAGTGTTGTCCTTTGTTGTAGAGATAGTTTTCACCTGTGCATACACTGATCTGTATAAATTATGCCATGTCAGCCCAATAAAAGAGTAACTGTTTAATCCACCTTCCCTGAATGGCTTTCCAGCAAGTCAGCTTCAGCTGAACAAAAATGAAGATTTGCATGAAACATGCTGTGGGATTACTGATTTTAGAGGATAACACAATCTTTTTCAAATATTGCAGTATTTTGGACTGCAGTCTACATCTGTTTTGGGAAACCAGTGCATTGAAAAATAGGAGACCTTTTATACACTTTGGCATTTTTACCTGGTGAGATCTTTACTGAGCAAAGGCATGGCTGAATTTACAAAGTTACCTACTAATAATAGCAGCACAATGTTGACAAGATACAGCACCTCTTTTCTGACTACATAGTAGAACAAGTTTGGTGGCTTTGGAAATTTAGAAGGCAGCTGTAGGTTACTAGACCCAAGCCATGTCTTGCTGATTACCATTTTACTCTCTCTCCTCCAAATCTATTATTTTTAGTTTATATTTTCTTATCATATTCCCAAGCATTTAGCTCCCAGTAAAACAATGAGTTTTCTCAGACTTCCCTAGGTACCTTAGAAAAGATAATTCACTTACAATTTAATGTTTACATTCCATTAACACCTGATGAAGAGTCAACCCCCTATATGTGAATATATGAAAAAATAAGAAGTCAGTACTTCCCAAAAGACAAATGTCTTTATGAAACATGATGCATATGTTGCATGTTAAGCGTCATTGAATTTTAAAATTTGATACTTCACAAAGTTGTATGAATACTGCTGTTATTTTAAGCTTGGATTTCATGGGTTTAGATAGTAGTAACCATTTGATTCCAGCGCTGTAAATTTTCACTCTGTCAGTATGCTTAATAAAATGTAAATGGAAGAATCAAAACAGTTGCTTTCAAGATGCTGTTGCTTATGATCTTTTAGCATACTAGACAGGGCACGTGTGATATGGTATATTATATGCTCTATATTTGTAAAATTTGTATGAATTTTGAGCTATCAATCCAGAAGTAATTAATTGACTCCCTAACCTGAGGAATATCTCTCCTGGTAGTGCTCCCAAACAGACTTTGTCTTTATCCTGGCTAGCAAGACTCAGTGTTTCAACTGTGCTGGCTGCAGATGGAATTAGTAAACAGAATAATGAGATTGTTTTTCAGAAAAACCTTCTTGTTTGTGTTACAGGCTGAGCTATGTGAATCACGCAGAAGATCTAGCCTCCAAACTACTCCAGTGTTTCCCAAAGAACAGATTGTCAGCACAGGCGGCCCTGAGCCATGAGTATTTCAGTGATCTGCCCCCACGGCTATGGGAGTTAACTGATAGTGAGTATAACCACCTCTGAATTGATTAAAAAGAAAGACGCTAGTTCATACAGATGCATGTGTGTATGGTCACCCTCACATGCAGACAGCTTCATGGACATACACAGCCACACACAAAATATGTGAGTGCAATTGTGTAGCTTGAAATTACAGAGTTAGCTTGACACAGGACAAAATGGATTCTTTTTTTTTTTTTTTTTTTGCTATCTCTGCTCTGCAGTCTGCAGCCAGCTATCTTTGTATTTGATTATGTGTGCAGCCAAGAGAATTATCTGAATTGTCATAAAGCAAAAGGAAAAATACAATTTACATATTTAGTGCTTTTCACTTTATAACATACAGTACTTCTTAACTAGCTGCAGCATACAGGATAAAAATCCAGCTGTGTTTGATTCACAGAATCTCTATCTGTTGTAACAGTAACCTTTAAGAAAGGACTCGGCATTTGGAAGTCTGAAAAACACAAAGTAGACAATCAGTTAATTTGCTGAATTAGACTGTGTAAGAAGAGGATGGCAGATGATGTTATTAACTAAGAATGCTTTCAGCATTTACATACATCTTTTTATTTCTTTTATTAAACAAAATGCATTCCAATTGACTTGGCAGAAATGTTCCTATCATCATGTATGCTGTCAATTATCTCTTTAATAATTGTGAATCATTTATATCATACATGTCCATATCATTTTCCAGTGTTAAAAGCACACTACTATTTATTCTGGGGAAAAATATTATCATGCATATTTTTGATTCAGAGAAGGTTCTGTTATTAAAAATAGGTTTCACAGGGGAATAACAATCAGCATTTTGCTTTAACTCAATGCGGTGAAGAGAAGCATGCTTGTGTTAGAACAGTGTATGTTATTTTCTGCTTTCAAACATGCATCCATTAGCAAAAGATCTAAATCCAGTACTTCGAAGCAAAAAGTTCAGAGATGCAACAATGGCACGTGTGTGTGTGTAACTATGGCTGATTTAAAAGTTTGCTTATAAAAACTGAGCTCCCTTTCTGAATATTAATCCACAACAGATTCTGTTTACATCAGTGTCAGTATGAAAACTTTTGTCTTCCAAAAATTTATCTTTTCTATCCTCATCAGCTGTAGTGGTCACATTTTGAGCTCATTCCGTGGCCTGACTGTCCAAGTACCCTACTCCTGACTCTGGTCTGAATAGCACTGTCCCATTTGTAGAATATGAACATTAAAATCAAACCAGCACCATTAATTTTTGTCCATCACCAGCTCTGTCGTAGACCGCGTCCTTGCTCTGCAAAAAGATTCCCAGTTTCCTCCTCTGCCATGCTAACACACCACTCAGTTTGCTGACTGCGGTACTTTATAAGATGAAAATTCAAAGGTTGCAGTGTAAATTAAAGATGCTGTTGAAAGTCTGCCTTTGCTGAAACTGATGCAAAGAGATTAATTTCTTCAGGACTAATGAAACATCAAGAATGCCAGTTCATTTATCCTTTTTCCACTAAATGGAAAACAAAAATCACTCTGCAGTGGTGACATCTCAATCCTTCTGACTGTGATTTAGTCTAGCCAGGATTTTGAATTCTGAATTCTGCAGTAGTACTTTTCTGTTAATATGGACTTATTACCCACTTGCCACTTAGTTTATCAGTCAGTGGTTAAATCCAGTTCTATCAGTGAAGTAAATGCCTACACATTATCACTCTGCAGCAGGCTGCCAACAGAGACAGTCTTGTCCTAGTCATTAACAAGCACAATGTATGCAGAACACCAGAGGGGAATTAAAACCACAAAAAATACCTCAGGGTGGTATTTTTAATATGAGAATTTAATTTGTAATTTCACAGATTAAGAATTTTGGCTGCATTAATCCTTTTATCAGCTCACAGCAGGTTATTTGCAGAAGCATAACCATAAGGCGATATTCATTGGCAGAAACACGTCTTTGCATAACGTTAAACATCAGGAGCAGTGAAACCTTTTGAAGGGGGGAGAATAAAGATGAAAAATCATTATATTTTAAAGCAAGGTTCTTCTAAATGCCTCCAGTAAAATTTTGAGTTACAGAAAGACTATTTCTGTGTCTAGTAGATAATCATTATGAAGCATAAATCCAGATGCAAGAAAGGACAATCCCAGTATCAAATACTACAATCATTTCTGTTTAGTATGACTTGGATATACTTGTAAACATATTTACAAAACAAAGAAGTCATATACTTTGGAGAGTTGGGAAAATGTTTACTGTGTAGTGAAATTGCCAGTTTTCATGATTCTAGTTGTCTGGGTTAATATTTTCAGTTGAGAAACACTTGCTGTTGATAGTTAATTAAATGTAGGTATAAACACATTGTGTCTTTATGCACAACAGAAGTGTCTGTACACACAAAATCTACTGACTCCTAATCAGGACACCACTGGAATTTTGCAAATCTCTGTAGTGAATAGTATTCATCATGGAATATATTTTGTCCACCTTGGTCCTAGTGCTGAATTGCAAATTTGGGGATTTAGCACTAAAAACCAAGGAAAGACTCATAGGTGAGGAGAAAGAAAAAGAGAAGGGGAAAAAAGTCAGTCAAATGATTCTCCATCAGAAAATACTGTTTCTTTGGAATCACAGTATTTCATGAAAGTATGGTGACTCTGACTACATCAAAAAAGTAAAAAAGAGGTGTTTCACTTTCTCTTCTTGTTTTGACTTTAGCACTAAGTATTTATATTCTATGTAATATTTTACAGGATAAAATTTTAATCTTGTGTTTTATTTTAAAAATGTGTGCAAAATGAGTTCATGTGAGAAACAAAATTTTTATTTTTTTATTTGGTTTGGTTTCAAGTCAAGGCATCATTTCAATTGGGTTGGAAGTTCAATTTCCAGATAAGCTCTGTCTAACATCTAACCACTTTCAAATTTTAAAAATAGTACATTAAAAAGGTAAGAGTTGTGCAGTTCTGCTGAAAACATACTGTCTGGGAATACAATACAATTTATGATGCAACATAGACATCATTCATCTCACACATAAGCAGTAATCTATATATTAACCCCTTTTACTAAATATGTGTACTTGTTATTTTCTATTGAAAAAAAACCCCAACAGCCCTCCCCCTTTTCTGCTTTCATATTTGAGAGCTCATATTGATTTATTTGCATAGAATATATGCCATTCATAATGTATGTTACCAAGGATAGCAGAATATCAAAAGCAAGTTGAGATGTCAAAAATACAGTGGGAAGATCTTGTGCACAAAACAATAGCCAGGTCTTTTAAAGACTTAAAGATGGAAGAGTAGCTCCAAAAACTTACAGCTATGCTAAAACAAAGAAAACTGTTACGGTTCCAATCAGTTCTTTGAACAGTCTATTAACATTTCCTCATGCAACCATGCAGTGGCATATTCGAGGATATTTTTATATGGACACTTGTTCTCAGAAGGTATTAAAAGTCAGTGGTTTTTCCCCAATAGTTTGAGGCATCCTAAGTAAAAATAAGTTTTCATATGATCAGTGTGTGAATCCTTAACTATTTGCAGTTTGATCCCTGTGATTAATATTATCATGTCTACTAGTAATTAGTTGCCTGCTGTTACATGTTTTTTCTAGCTCATGCAGAAGGGGATTGCTTTATGTAAAAGCTTTTTGAGTTGTTGGGATATTTTTAAGAAGCCTATTTGTCTTTTACAGTAAATAAAGTGAAGTCAAACGAAATAGCTCAGTTCTACTGGCATCAAGATTTTGAAGATGTAATATGTGATGTCAAATTATTGAAAAACCTTGCTGCATTTTTTCACATTCTTATTTAGTTCTAAATGCTCTCAGAGCAGAAATTTTAAAATGGAAGACATGAATTATATAGCGGTACATAGGACAAATAAACACACACAACTGGGAACAGGTTTTTTTAGATGCATGCCGCTAAGAATGTTGTCATCATAGAGCTTCCATCATAACGCATGCAGCTTCTTTCCATTCAGAATTTTTACAGTGCTTACTTGCATAAATAGGTGGTATATGTAAAAGCTGTATATATTTACTCAGTGTTGTGTTTGCCGTATGTATTAACTAATTATTTTTAAATTACTGCTTTTGCAGGAAAAAAATCAAAGTTTCTAAACTGACACTCTTTTTTGCAGTGTCTTCTATTTTTACGGTACCGAATGTAAGATTACAGCCAGAGACTGGAGAAAGTATGAGAGTCTTTGGAAAAAACAATAGTTATGGCAAAGGTGTATCAAACAACAAACACTAAAGAATACCTATGTTCACAACTGAAAATGCAGGTAAGGCATGATTATTGGAAAGTATATCTTTGAAAATACTCTTTACTTCTCTTTAGAGGAAACAAAATATAAAATTCAACTGCACATTTCTTAAATTGCTCATGTTCAGGCAGATAATCTGGTTTTGCAGTTTAATGGTCAATATAAGGAGTGTAAGTTCCTGGCCTTGGGGGCAGGATCAGTGTCACTGACAGGTTGAAAATATTGCAGGAGTTGGTGCCAGCAGATTAAACATTAGGTTGCCTTTAATTTGGACTTATGGGTTTTTTTCCCCTGGTAAGATATGGAGAGATAAAATACCTCTTGCCAGTTCTGTTGTTGAACTTTGGGGCAAGGACAAGAAATGATTCATTTAGTAGGTTTGGTAGCCCTCATAGCAGAAGGATGTTCTTGATGGAGACAGAGGTGCTGTCATGTTAATGAATTTGATCTGTATCACTGGATCTACTAGAACTGGTTTTGTTCTTGGATGGCTTTCAGTCAATACCCCATCTTTTTAATCATAGTTATTCAGCAGTGAAATAGTGTGTAATATGACTTCAGGTATCCTAAGAGTAGAACAGAACCTGGGAAGGGCAGGTGAGTAGAGAGGCTACTTATCAAATTACAGTAGGGGAATGGTGTTTGTTATATCATGGCATTAACTCTCCTCTGCCCATATGCATCACCCCAGTGTTTGTTGAGTGGGATTCACCACTTGACAGACTTTTCCAGATTAGCAGTATTTCCTTATATAGCTGCTTTGCTTAGTATGCTTCTCTAAATAGTTTCATACCACAGTGCTTCACAGAATACCCAAAGTGCAGATTTTTTTCATTCAAAAATCCAGGCCTGCCCTTTTTTTTTTTTTTTTTTTAAATTCACGGTTGCTTTTGCATGCTAAGTCCATTATAACAGCTTGTTATGGAAGTTCTAGGAGCTGAGATAAATGCGCATGCTTCTCGTGTACCTATTCGAAGGTATAGTCTCATATAAACATGGTTGATATTCTCATGAAGTCTGTCTTTAATGAAGTTTGCTTGTTACAATATTAGATATAACTTTCTTTAATGAATTATATTCGGTTTACTGTTTTATGTTTATGTGCAATTTTTTTTTAACCCTGTAATGTTATGGAGGCTGTTTGGCTGACAGGCAGCAACTACTGAAAAACTGAAATGAATAGATTTTGGTCTTGACAGTCTGCCCCAATTTTTGCGCAAGCTCTTCGCCAGCAAACCATTTAAGATTTTCTAATGTCAGAAATGAGGCTGCCTCAGAGCAGTCTGTTTACATCTTTATTGACAAGTTAATCCCTACTTTTTCCTGGGGCTGTGTCCCTGCAGACATCTCTTCAACCTTGTCTGTTCTAACGTGACATATCATCCATCTAAAGTAAATTTATAATGTGCCCATCTGTGCTAAAGACCTTTTGTGTGGAAGCTTACATAGAGAATCTCATTTCTCATGTACAGAATGTCCTTTCTCTTGCTTCAAAACAAACGTAATTTTTCATTTATACAATATGCAGTAGGAAGTTTGTATTTGCAAATGAGCATGTAAAATAGCACAAAAAAGAACCATTATATCATTCTTACTGAATATCTATTTAAGCGGATACAAATTGCTTTTAAAAAATTTCTATGTAAGCAGAAAGAGAGAACCACATGTATGTTTGACATACATTGCTGTACTGTTACGGCTGCTCAACCACAGCTCTAATATAGAACAGCACCTTTCATTGTGTAAGATCTGGAGCCACTTAATAAATGTTAAGTTGTGACATGTATACGTTATTGATTACAGTTTTCCATCGTGGCTTGGGACTTTGTTGTGTTAGGTGCTTACAGTGCAGTAGCATCACAGTTTCTGGTTGTAGTATTTGACTTGTGATATAAGATGGGGGGCAGCAGATAATACTGGAAGAGTGTTAGTACCAAACCGAAGTCCTCTTAATTGTAAAATGTAGAGAGCTGTGCATTAATGAGATGAAACTAGAATAGCAGGGGAGACAGGAGAAATGTGGACATGGAAACTGGACCTGGGTGAGGAATTGTTAGGATAGGTGGAAACCTTTAAAGGGATGAGACCACCAAGCAAGAGGAAATAAGAGTCATCACGGAGAGTGAAAGGAGTTGGGAAAAAAGACTGCAGTTTTGATAATTGTGAAAAGGAGGCCTGGTGAAGGCTTAATCTGAATAGCAGGTGGCTGTGATTTTAAGCAGTAGAGCAGTGACTGGCAAGTAGGATGTTCAATCAGTAAAATGGATGAGTTAGGAGCTGAGTCAGTTATTCTAGCGGAAGACTGGAGTTGCGGTAAGCAGGATAGTAGCATTAAGAAAGGAATATTTATTGTGAGATATTCAGTTAAAGCCTCCATTCACAAGGCTCAGTGAAGCAAAAAGATGCATGAAAAGCAAAAAGATGACAGTAGCTCGCCAGGGCCCTGAAGTTAACAGGTAAGCGAGACAAGTAGAGTTAGAGGGATAGAGGCAAACAGTACAAGCTGTTAAAATGTCAACGAGCACGATCAGATAACGTTACAGCTAGTGTGGATAAAAGAAAATTAAAAAGTGCCAATATTGCAAGAAAATAGATCAGATTATGAAAAAAACAGAGGCAAACAAATACTTATAGCTCGTCTCCTGGACAAGGCAGGTATATATGTGCTTTACCCATCTTCTTGAATTGACTTTATGCATATATAGAGATGGTAGGGAAGTTAGGAAGGACTGGAATTTTGAAGTATTCCAATATCCATCAGGAAGCCATGAAAGAGAAAGATTTGTAGATAGGTGCTCTCTAAATCCTCTGATGTGTGTGCAGGGGAATGGTTCTATTTTATATATATTTTATGTATTTTTATGCATTTATACATTGTAAAGGAATTTATTAGAAGACACACACAAAAACCCCAAACACGGAACCATCTTCAGCCACCTCCAGAACCTCAATGGTGTTGAAGGAAATTCTAGTCTTGTGTCTAGTCCTTCCTTCCAAGTGTTCCTAATTTCCTTTTATAGGGTAGGATAGGAAATAAAGTTGAGAGTGCCAACAAAGAAGCTGTGCCAAATCTTGCTGTGATAATTTAAAAAATTATCACCTCCTGCTGTTCTCTTCACAAGCTTGCCAGATGTTACTGCCCTAATAGTGCACCCACTGAATTAAATCCACTTTTCTTTAGGGTTTGGAAAGCAAAGAGGCTGGGCTTTGCCCAGGAGTGGCTGCGACATGGGCAAACATCATCATCTGCCAACTTTGGAAGCAGCAATTTCTGGCAGATTGGTGAAGGCAAGGAGCAAAAGGCAGTAACTTTGTAAATGGCTCCATCATCATTTGTTAGAGCTCATCTGCTGCCCTCAGAAATAGCTGCAAGAAGCAGCAGAAGAAATTCGTGCATCTCTGAGAATTTCTACTATCTTTAAAATATTCTAGTGCTTCAGCTGCCTGTCTGCAGCATAGCTGCTTACAAATCCAAAAAACTCCTGGAAATGGCAGCAACCTAGGACATGTTTCTGAAAACCTAGATAATCCCTGTCAGGCTTGGACTACTAATAGGGTCTCTGTGGACTACCCTGTGTCATTGTCTTGGGCTCCAAGAGAGAGACAACATATTTATTTCAGTGCCCATGGGGAAAGAGCTGACATTTGAAGTTACCAAGGTCAATGCTGAGACTGCTCCCTGCTGGAGAAAATTAGCAAATATGTGGTAATGAGCTCCATTTCACATAAAAATCTGTCAGCAATGAATTAGGTGGGTCCTTTGGGGGAGTAAGGAAAGAAACCTTTGGCCATATCCAAGCATCTTTAAAGCTTTGTGATAAAGCAAAACATTTTTATTTTCTGCCTGATGGTTTTCACTGATATTTTTTTCCCCATGGGCACGAAGCATCTCTGTGGAAGCATTCCCCATCTCTACATATATTGTTGAGATATATTGTATACTATATTCACCCATCTCTACAGATACTGCTTTACCAAGACAAGAATGGACCACAATAGAGCTGAGTTTTCCTTTGGCCAGTGGAATACATGGCTAGAGCTTGCTCCTCTCTGGAAAAGGATGAGTCAAATTGTAGTTGAAAAGACAAGGCATTACCTGATATCAGATAGCATGCAATGTTTTCTTGTGGTGATTTATAATCCCCAGTTCCCATTGGTGGACCAGAGACACGAAATGTGTTTCTGGCCTATTGTCTGCTTCCCGGAGCCAGCAGGGAGAGCTTCATTCAGGATGGTAACACCATATGCTTTTAAAGTATTTAACCTGTATTACCATAATGAGATCCCCTGGCTTTCTAAATCTCTTTGACAATTCACTGGAGCAAAACAAAAAGTGGTCTTTATTTGTATTGCTTCACCACACGCACATCCATCTGAGCAATCCTGAATTTCAATTGCTTGATGCTGAACTCTTTCTTCTGTGTCCGTTCAAGCCAGCAACTGACACCACCCCAGCCAATCGAAGGGACGATGGCGTCATTCAGCTCACCTCAGCTGCGTAAAACAGAATAAAGCTGAAGCAGTGACAGTTACCACTATACTGGCAGAAAGTGCTAGTTACTGATTTGGTTGCTTGTGACCAGGGGTGTTCAGCAGCACAGAACTGTTAGGTAAAATGACATTTTTCTCTTTGCTAGCTAGAAAGGTGACTGTTGTTGAGTCCCCATGCAAATAGTTTTATTTTTGTTTTTCATCTTCAGTTTTACATTTACAAATTGTGTAAGAGTGCCTCTTCAGCAGTGCTGTGTGGGAACATGATTTTTGCCTGTTTTGCCCTTGTCAAGCAGCAGGGAAGCTGTGGTCCAGCAGTGCGTGTCCAGCAGTCAGTATTGAAAAGTCATTCTCATTCACCGCTCCCTTGCATTTACTCTTTACTGGGTATCCCAGTGTTGCTGAATCGCTGTGGGAAACTGTATACTGTGCTTCTAAGTCTTCATCTCTCCAGCTTTAGGGTATAAAACTGTAGTAATTACAGTGGAGAAAGGTCTGAATAAAAGAGAATTCTAGACTCTAGTTACTGTATGTCAGCCAAATTTTGTCATTGTTGATTTAATCAAAAGCTGAAAGTAGCCAGTAGTGCTTTATAGGTGTGAGATCTTGAAATTCAGTGTAAACCCGGCTTGAGAGAGAAGAGCAGACCTAGAAATGCACAGCAGTGAACAGTTTCATTTTTAAATGCACTTCTTTTTTTTAATAGATGGATTCAAATAGATGTGTACAAACAGTCATTGTGCTGCTGCAGTTGAAAAGATGGAAGCCTAAGCACTGAAGATGGGAGGTTTAAATTTCTCTTGCATCTTTTAGTGCCAGACAATGTCTATACATGAATGTTGAGGGTCAGTTTAATTATTTAACTCATACTGGATTTGCATAAATTGGCTTTCGTGAAAAGGCTAATAAGATGCAGTTGTGGTGGGCAGCTGAAAGCAATTTGGGTTTGAGTCTAGTAATGACAGTACTAAACAGAGTTGAAATTGTAACATCAGTTTTGTAAAATGTTAAATTGGTATTAAGCTGTGAAAGATAACTGCAGGATCCAAGATATTTTTTGGTGCTCTCATACTTTTAGGGCCATTATTTTCGTATGTTAAGAACATAATGGTTTTATGAGACTGTTCCAGCTGTGCTTTACTTCATATCAAAGAGTAAGATCACCACACTGATAGAATATGCCCTAAATTTAACACACAAGGGAAAAACTCCAGGCATTGGACTACATTCTCCTCTTGATATATAAGAATTTATTATCTTGTTCCTATTAGTCTAAAATGAGTTGTAGACTGATTTTTGCCCTCTATTCAGCCATCAAGAAAATCCCCCTGTATTCAGTAGACAGTGTGGAGGGTGGAATGGACTGGGCAAGTAGCTAGCCAGTGCAAGGCTGTCTTCATCTAAACCACCCATCTCGCTTAAGTGACACATTGGGACTGAAGGTGGAGCAACTGTCCATACAGAAATCCATCAGGCCCCCCAGTATGCCACAGTAAAGGGAACCCACCACCCCATCAAGGAGTTCATGGGACATAAAAATATGTTTAACGGTGTTCCTGTGTCAGTACTGTAATAGCTCACCTTGTCTGTTGTCATGTGAAATACGCTGTCACTGAATTGCACTCAGTATAAGTAGTGGAATACACAGTCTCATGGCTTTCGTGATAAAAATCCTTATTCAGAGTTGATAAGCTAATGCATAGAGGTATGGAAAGTGAATCAGTGAAGGACACCTTGTGGTCTTGCTGAGCTAGCTGAACACCGGTGCTGAAAGCCTGTCCATTCTGTAGACTGAAAGACCAAGACAGCATCTATGCCTGGAAGTGAGTAGATGGAAATAAGTAAGCATGAACAGGATTTCCAAAATCATGGACAGGATTCTGGGAGGAGAAGTACTTTGGGAGTTTCTTTAGGGATGAAGGAAGAAGGAGGAAAGAAAGGAAGCAGGACATAGAGGGGAGGACTCACATTTATTGTTACATACTGTACTTGATAGGACAAGTATTTCAAACCTCCATGGCTAGGAAACATTGATGTCTTCCTTGCAATTATATGCTCCATGTTATTCTGTGTGAAATTAGTGGCTACATACTTATTGGCCTGATTTTTTTTTTTTTTTTTCAAGTTGCAATGTTTTGTGGCCAAAGCAGCTGCAGAGCTCACAGAAGAAAAAAGAAGCATTACTACTGTCACGGATAACTTTTGTCAAGGGACAATATCCTATTTTCTTGTACCATTGCATAGTCTGGAGCCTATTTTCAGTTCATTTCTAATGCATGATAACTTGCCTTCAGCACTGTGAAGATTCATTTTCAAATAATTTTTAGTGTAGAGGTTTTTAATTTAACAGTCACTTATGCTGTAGGAAAGATATTAGTGATATTTGCATGAATGCATGTGCTCAGTTGTAGCACTGTTTATCTGTCTTTCCAGTTTGTTCTTAAATTTAGGAGACGGAAGGTGGAATCCTCTGTGCCATAAGTGCACTGTATTCTATTATTAATATTAGGATAGCAAGCGATTCCCACTAGACGGTCTTTGTGGTCTGCTGATGCTTTAAGAAGTGTCTAGGCATGAAAGGCTGTTTGAGTTGCAGTGGGCTGATAGTCTGGGATGACATTTGAATGCAGAGAGGACAATGTATAAATGACAATGACTGGGAGGGAGGCAAAAGCGGGTCTAAACTATTCTCCCATGGACAGTCACCTCTCCTTTAGGATTATTTCCTCACGTGACTCCTTGGTTAGGCTTTGTCTAAGAGGAAAAGTGGAACCACTGAAGGGGAGAAACTGAGGTTTCCAGACAAAGCAGAGGCTTCCAGTGCTGACACACGGCCCGTAACCCAGAGAGACAGCAAAGCTAATGAGAGGCATCGCCTCTCAGGCATCATTTGCAGCATTCAGAATTACCAGAACATTTTACTTTCAGCCAAATTGTAAACAAAAAATGAATTTTAGTAATGCCATATACCACAATTGTTTCCGTGGAGAGAGCGAGCTTTGTGTTGCTATTTTGAGCCTGTAGTTTACATTGCCTGATTCTCTATGAAACAAAGAAACTAAACCAGCCACTGCAAAATTGGCTCTGAAGGCAACACCCGTTAAAGTAAATGTGCACTGAATACTCCTAGTTGTGGGGAGATTCTTGCCTAAAAACGCAGCAATAGTTTACAACTCAGTTAATAAAAATACATTCATTTATTCTGCCCCATAAGCTGGGATGTGGGTGGATGGGTTTCCCACATGCTCCTATTGTTAATTGCTATGAAAAGTCTGAGGAGGAAAACCCCCAAAATTCAGGAAAAAATACTAAATTCTCCAGGAAAAATCTGTAATATAGGAGAATAGCACTGAAACAGTATCTTTGGATATTTTAAGAAGCGGAAACAGAATTGGGTATTTCCATAATTTTGTGGTCTTGTTATAATTATTAATGTTGTTTTGGACCATACATGTATTTTGAATTAGTAATTATGGGTGATCATTCTCTGCCATTAGTACCTAGCTATTAATTCTGTACAGCCATTTCTGTAACCGTCTTTTGATGTTAATATAAAGACTGATTGTGCATTATATTTTCTGGCAGGTATATTGTAGCAATACAGTCACAGCATGTAATATCATGGTATAAGCCTTTTTATTTAAGTTTTCTCCCTGAAATTTTTATTGTACAATTGCTTTTAATACCTCCCTTGTTCAGTATGTGCATTGCATGTGTATTAAAATCCAGTTAGCTTACAGTCCACCTGCTAAGTTTGATTAAGAGCAAAACTAGTTATCTGAAGGCAAAGAAAATCTACACAATTAAATCTGTCCTTGTGTGCTTGAAAGATTCAACAGTAAGTAATCTGTCACATCCTAAAATGAAGGAAATCAAAACAACTGAGTCATTATCATGACTCTGCTTGGTTTCAGCCCACAAAGTCACATCTAGACTATGTAGATACCATATTTGTTGTTTTATGTATCTGTGTGCAGACACTTGTAAATACAGAGGTGTAAATGTTGCCAGCATTTAAATTAGGTTAAAAATGCTATTTATGGCTTGCATCAACAACAAAAAAATATTCATAATCATCCCTAGGTGAAGACACTCATTTAACGAGCTTACAGCTCCTAATTAATTCTGTAAAGAACACCATTTGGCAGAGCAGAATTATGAGGTTTGCATATTGATGGTGGCAGGGAAAAATATATCTCTTTTCTATTTATATGGTAAAATTAACTTGTGTTCTTCAGAAAATGGCACATCTCGGAGGTATTGCTCTCAAAATGATCTCAGGGTGGAAAGAAATCAGTAATTACAGCACTAGGCATTCAGTTCTGTCCTAATTTTCCCACCAGTTTTTCAATGTTTCAGCTGCCTCGGAGACTTAAAGTACTCTCATTAGGTAGCTGCAGAGGCTGCCTGCTTGCCTACTCCATCACTCTCTCCCTAGCTTTCTCTCTCGCTCCCCCTCTCTTGCTCTCCCTTTTTTTTCCCCTCCTGCCTTGGGAGTGACTGTGAAGATCATTTGCTGGCATGATTGGCAGGTTAGAGCATTCGATCAGATGAGTTCCTCTTAGTGCAGGTCAAAAAGGCTAGTTAGCAGGAGCTGTCGAAAAATGCCAGCAGCATTCGAAATGGGAAATGTCATGACTTCGAGGCAGGGGGTGCCACCTGGAACAGAAAGCCCCCAGCTCATTAGCAAGTTACAGGATGCAAGCTTAACTGGAGGGAGCAGAGGAGGAAAGATAATACCCAATAGGGAAAATTATTGTGAAGTGGAATTGATTTCATGTATAATTTGTTTATCACTAGAGGGGACAAATGCTGTCCTCCTGACATGTGCGGAGGAGTGTGGACTATGAATGAAGCAACTTAGCATAATCTCCAGGTTGAGTTCTGGATTTAAAGAATGCCAACTTCTTTCTTCCCAACTGTGGAAATGATCAGGTCATGTTATATTAATTAAACCTGACATACTCTCAAATGGTTTATCTGGGCAATTTTAGCAATTTAACAGAACGTGGTAGATACGAGCTGCATTCATTATTAACACGGGGCAGTGTTTTGTCTTCTGGATGCAATGGGGTTGGGTTTTTTTTGCAAGCTGCTGTTGTAAAAAGACATGTTTCTGTTGCAAGTTGAATTGTAACAGAGCTCATTTTTAATGCTTAGTCAGGCTGCATAAAATCAGAATGCAATTTCAGTTGCATGATATAATTTCATTTCCAGGAAAAACTACATACCCTTAGAAAGTATGAATTTAAAAATAAATAAAGCATTTAGGTTTAGTGTATAAAAGTTAATCTGAAATGAAGACTACAGGGTCTGCTGCCTGTCATAGGCTTAAAGAATGGTTACATAAAATACCAGCATTACAAAATGCTTGCTCTTCTCTGAGACATTCTGTAGTGGTAAAATTGCAGGCAAACTCTTCATGCCAGGCAGTTTAGCTAGTCCCTGGCTATTAATGCTGCTAACTGTTCATTTGCTTCACTGGTCTGTATTTTCGTATAAAAGGAATATTGCATATCAGTAGAAATGAACTGCACAGGTTTCTTTCCCCCACATTGATTTTTCAGAAATGTTAAGAAAATAAGATGGGATCATGGTACCTTCTGGAGTCTTTTATCATGGTATCTTTGTGAGGCATTGAGTGTAGCTCTGCTCCTCCTGAAGACAATGGGAGAATGCCATAGATTTCAATGGGAGTAGGGCTGGCTCCCTTATCAAAACTAACGTAGACACAACAATACCATCTCAGGCTGAGTAAATGAGATTTAAAGGCTGCAAGCTGTTCGTGAAGAACGATTTTGCAAACTATATCTCTTCTTGTTAAGGAATTTTGTCTTTTATATATTAAACATGTACTTCTCTCAGAAGTTTGCAGCTCATGTTTGAGCAGTCTCTTGGTTGAACGGTGAGGAATGTTTGCTTAGTGTTCAGATCCTTGATTTTTTTTCAGCTTTCATTTTCTTTCATCCATCAAAGTTTTAAAGTTAGTAATGGAGTAGCCAGGGTTTGCTTTATTGAGTTAACCACAGGCTGTTGAATTTCCCTTTCTCCACCTAATGTGAATCAGAATCAGATTTTTTAAAAGGACTTTCTTAATCAAAATATTTGTACAGAGACTTACAGATGAGTGTTTTCTGTTTTGTATTTCAGATAAAAAGCTCAGCATTAACAGTCTGCTAGTTTGCCAAAAAGAAGAGTTACTAAAGCACTGTAAACACAGGCATTCTTTACTTTTAAGATAACTTTTTAGTGCAAAGTTCTTTCAGATAGGCACTGTGAATATTGGCTGCCATAGTCTGTGCTAATGAATGCACAGGCTCAGTCCTTTGCAAAGTTCAATAAAGAGAGCAGAATATCAGAATAAAAATATCCTCTATGCAGATTCCTTGGGAGAATTTCTCCCACCTTGGGAAGCATTCCAGATGCCCAACTACTATTTAAGTAAAAAAAAGGAAATTAGTTTGAGAAATTCAGAAGGTTTTTGTTACTCAGTTTCTGCCATGGTGCTTTGTTTGTGGGAGTGATACATGTTTAAATTATTTGAATGGAGTTTGAAAATGAGACTTCTATTGGGAAAAGAGAGCAAGCTGTCTGGGAAATCTCCAAGTCCATTAGCTCAATGGAATAAAGACAAGGATCAGTAAGCACTGGACAGACCTGCTAGATTTTAACCCTGAGATATATTTGAGGGACCTGTGCTGGCTATAGTGTCTATCTGCATCTGGCAGGAGCTGCTTGGACACAAGCAGAAGGATATTTTGGCTAGGAAGTCAGGCAAGTGACATAAGCTCTTTCCTAGGACTGAGTGTGACAGAGCTTAGTGACCTGTGCATGTCCTATGTTTGTGACCGAAGAAGTTACCACTCAGAACTAGAAAAAAAATTGTTAAACAACTAATATTTCCCACATATCTACAATTTCTGGAAAGTAAAAGAAGTGTAGCCTACAACAGAAGAAAGGATTTAACCATTACTCGTCATTTCTTTTTTTTTTAACCAGACAACTTCTTGGTTTTCAAAATTGCCTCAGTGTTTTCTTAGTTTCTGGGAACTTTATAATCCAAATGAAGACTAGTAGCCAGGAAGGAATTAGTAAATGCCTTACTGTCCCTCAAACTTATTATTCCTGAAGTTTGTCATTCACTCAAATCCTGACTTTTCTATCCTAAATTAATACTGTTGTGTTCCTTGACTTTCATGGGAAGATAGGGCAGGAGCAGTGAGTGACAGAATCACGTATTTATCATCTGATTTGTACATATTTTTTTTCTCCCCCAAATTTCTGAGAACTCACCGGAACTTGCTAGTGTGCATTCTGCAAAGTTACCCATCTTTGTGAATCATTTTTCAGCCAGGAAGAAGCTCTAACACATGCTCCATATTCCATGTCAGTGACTCCTTTTATCATTACTTGTGTGAAAAAACACTTGCTGTATGAATTGCCTATGTCCTTTTTGAGGGGTGGATGTGTAGAAAGTGTTGGAAAAATCCAGTGAGGCCTGAGGTCATCTAAACAACTCTATGTAATGTGAGCAGCTGTTGATGAAATGTGGTTTAGTCAGTAACATTTCAACTTTTATGTATTGTATTTCAAATTAAATAGGGCAGTAGAAAACAATCCATAAGTTGAACCTAGGATTGGGCCATGCCATTTTTTTAGTGTGTGTCTGTAGTCCTTGACTTTGATAACATTCACTTTATAATATTCTTTTCCATCTGTGTTCTTAACACAGTGGTCTACAGTAAACTGGTATCTCTCTCTCAAAATCCTTTTCTAGGACTTTGCCTCACCACTTCTTTTTTTTTTTTTTTTTTTTTTTTTACTGAGTCCTACCCCTACATTAAGTTTCCCACAAGCTTTTTACATATATTACTAAGTTTTTAAGAAGGTATGTTTAGATAGATTGAGTCACATTGAAGATTTCTTGACCTGACCCTGTCAAAATCCTTGACCAGGAACTTTATGCATAAGTCTTGATTTTGATTTTCTTAGCAGATGGAGCATTGCTTTTGGATCATTAACCCTTGCCATATTTCCTTGGAGAACCTAAAAGCTGAGACTTTGTGAATTTTCAAGTCCTGGACTTGCTCCTTTGTGTAGGCTGTACTCCTCACTCCCCAGAATCATCTCCAAACCTCACAGTTTTCTGGGAAACTACTGTACCAGCTTGTGTAATATCAAAAGTAGGAGTTTTACTAATAAGTCACAGCATTGCTTATGTCAGCAGATGGCAGGACGTAGTCATCTCTCCTTCTGCCAGACTCCTAAATGCAGGGTAGAGAAACTGCAGCACACCTGGGGATTCAGAAAGGTGTTTGAAATATGCCTCAGTGGAGCAGAGTGATTTAGAAATCTAAGTCTCTTTCTGTGAGTTACTGTGGAAGGCAGAGAGTAAATGCAACTCAGTCTGAATGCATGGGTCCTTAAAGAAGCATAAGAGGTAGAAAAAACATCTCCAGCTGCAGGACTGTAGGAAGCAATGCTGCTCAATGCTGCAGGCAAAAAAGCAGGAGCTCCACCAGGTGAAATCTGCAAAGCTTCCTATCTATTTGGTGTTTCTCATGTATTTTATTTCCACAAAAACAAGCATAGTTTCTTGCTAACATTGTGGAAGCATCAAAATTTTCAACTCATGTCTATTGAGAGAAGTTTTTACTAGATGTTCTGAATTCCTGTTGTTAATCCACTGTGTGTTGTGATCACAATAATGCACAGAAGTTAAACAAACACACCTCCCCCAAATCTCCTTCCCTAAGAAAACAAAAATCCCAGACCATGATGATAAAATGGTTCATTAAGATATCCAGCAACAGCTTGTCAGCTTGGCTCTTAGTGTGTTCTTGCCTGCCATTACAAACCACATTGATCCACATATTTGGTATAGTCTAGAAGTAAAGGGAGGGGAAAAGGATTTCAGAAACATTTTTTACTCTTTAAGATTCATTCTTCAAAAGGTGGTTGTACTCTAGTGTTTGGAGAAAAAAATTTACGAAGTCTTTTTATTCTAAAATATTCTACAAGTTTAAAGCAAAAGTAGTATAAGGGTATGTGCTACAGGTAGGTAGATGCTACTAAA
Organism: Astur gentilis; assembly: GCF_929443795.1. Classification (NCBI taxonomy): domain Eukaryota; kingdom Metazoa; phylum Chordata; class Aves; order Accipitriformes; family Accipitridae; genus Astur; species Astur gentilis. Next base: position 22,553,442 of record NC_064883.1, on the reverse strand, counting down.
AAGTGAAACCAGAATCATTAATATGTGAATATGAGTAAAATGAGTTGTTCCATGACCTTGTTGGCTGAAGCTTTGCCCTCTCTCTCCCTTCTCTCTCTCTTTATTAACTTTATTTCTTACGTTACGCCTGAAATCTAGAATGTAAATTCTGTAGATCACAGGTTTTACTCACCTTACTCTTGGAAGGTCCTACTACATTTTGTGGCACTGGAAATACGCTGTATAATAGTAAGGAACCTCAGTGCTGTGTTTGGCCCTTTTGGCACAGTTGCTGAATTTGCAGGCCTGCTCCCCGCCCCCCCCCCCCCCCCCGCCCCAAACACACACAGCCCCATCATGGATTCTTTGCAAAAGCCTGTGATTTCTTTGCTCCTGGTGCACATCCAAGTGGAAAGGAGATTGGAATGTGAAGAGATTTATCTTTGTTGTCACTTGCTTTTGTATATGGGCTATGCACATTTATGAGGCATAGGTATCCTGTAAGTCCCAAACTTTCTGAAAGGCAACAGAATTCCAGCAGATGCAAAGTCAGTAAGTAAACAGAGAGTGCTGTCAGCCCTTCCTTCGTTTAACCTAAACCAGAAAACAGATAGGGGTAGACATGAGGTCACATTTTGCCTTTTAAGGTAAATAATCCATGTCAGCTTCCCAAGGCTTTCCATCTCAACAGCAATAAATGTGGTCTGTATATAGGGCTGGACCCATCATACTTTATCCCTGTGAGAACCCCCACTGTGTGCGGTGGGACAGTGGTCTGTGCGTGTGTTGTGGGGAGAGGGGAAGAGTAGTGTGTAAAGTGCATCACATCTGCATAACTTCTGAAGATTTTAGGTTGGTCAAATACATATACTGTGGTGCTAATGGAAACAGATTACTTATCACCATATCTAAGGAATTAGAAATGTATATTCATGACTCCCTGTTAACCAAGTAGTATGTCCATCATTCTGCATTAATGACATAGCTTTGTTCCACTCATTTCATTTTTATTTATGTTTTACCCAGCTGAATAGCTCAGTGCTGCCATGGGGTCCTGTATCGTATGGCAGACTTTGCCTTTTGAACTGCCTACATCACAGTTTTCTGCAGCTCCCTATCTCCACCGTCATTCCTTTTCTTTACTCTAAATGTTTCCAGGGAGGAGGAAAAGAAAGAAAGAAAAAAAAAAAATTTATTTTTTTTAAAGGAATAGGGGGAGAAAGAGACTGCTCGGGAAAAATAAAAGTTTAAAAGAAAACCTGAATGAATGCTTCACTTGTTGGCTTTTAGCACAATTACCATACGTTAGGAAATATGCAGGGAATAGTTAATTATGACTAAATGAGCTCCTTTAGAGTTCATGGCAGGCCCCAGCATCCAACTGTCAGTGTTGTGAAAGATTGAATTGGAAGGCTGGTCTCCCTGTCAGCCGGTAGGATGGTCTGGCGGAGTAAAATAGACAGTGAAAAGATAGCTGCGTTAGAGTAGCCTCAGCAAGGGAAACACGTATAGCATTTGCATACTTCTCCTGCAAAGGGGGTTTAATCCGAAGAAAGAAGGAGATTTCGGTATTGTCAGCCAAGGCTTTGTTCAGGGTGAAGAGCAGAAGGAAATCTGATGAAGGGGCCTTTCTGAAGCCCTTGCTCACAGACTGGAGGTTGTTCTAGTAAAGTTATGTACTTTGGGATTGTTTACACACTATTGTCTGTTTGAAGATCTTCTAAACTGAAAGGCTCAAAGTATTCCTCTTTGCTAACACAAAAGCAGGGAATTTGTGTGGTAAAAATGACTTACACTGCAAAATTGAACAAGTTCTTTTCATTATCTGCACAAAATACCCTAAAGTTCCTTTTTTGGTGTAGACAGAGTTCCCTGATACTTCTTGGTCGAACTCATATATCACAAAATGTTTTCAGACTAGGAGAAAAACAGGAGAATTACAGTCTCAAAGTGGAGAGAGCAGAAAAATCAGATACCCTTCAGGCTTAACACAGCCAAATTCTTGCTGCCTCCTCCAAAACAGTTCTTTGTTAAGCAAATAGACAGTTTCCTGCCAACTAAAAACAGTGGTTTAAAATTTAGTTGGGGTAAAGGATTGTGTCTCTACTAAGATCTCTTTTGCACTTTCTGATTTTTTTTTTCTCACCTGAGAGATGAGCCAGAAGCCCCAAACTAAACCTCTTTTGTAGATAATCTGTAGCAGACCCAGTTCATTCCTTAGAACATTTCCAGATAAAATAAGTGATTTCTGTTTCAAAAACAAAACCTATTTAAAAGTGTTGGCAGACATACTCCTCCTTGGAATGACTATTCACTTACAGTGTATACTACCACCTTCCAAGGTTTTCACATGGGAGAAAGTGCATCATCTCAGGATAATGATTAATATTTAGGGACCAAATAGGCCATCTAACAGTATAGCACATGAAATAGATGGCTTTTGCTTATTGTTGCTGTAATTTTTGTGTGATTGCTGTAGTCTTAATGATTTTAGATATTATTGTTTATGTGGATCACAATAAAGATCTCATTACTTGTGGAAATGGTTTATATAATATTATAAAATTAGTTCTATAAATACATCTGTCCATACTTAGTAAGCTCATTTTCTCATCCGCTTTGTAGCTAGTAGTCACTGTAAAGCAACATATGTTTCCCTGTCATGCTTTCTGAGTGTAAGGGTCAGCAAAGTCCTTGCTTGAATATAGCTCGCATTTTCTATAATAATAGTGAGTACTATGTTTAAGGCTTGGTCAAATTCTGGGAAAGAGGATGAAGCAATTTCTATGATACTGAAGAATATGAGGTTGGATATATCTGTATGAATATATTTATGTTCACTCAGCAGTTGTTTAACAGTTATAATTAAGGAAAAAAGTTACAATCCTCTTAATATTAATAAATGACTACCCACATGATGAAATTTGGCTCTCAATTACATGCTGTGACTTGTTTGGGTTTTTTTTTAACCTTGGATGCTTCCTTATGCTCACTCAGGGACAGATATTGGTGTTTCAGCTCAGTTTTTGTTCAGCTGTGATAAATGTAAATCATGAAATACTTAATCATCTCTTAGCCTTGTTTGCTCCCACATGGTTGTCAAAAAACCTCACAGAAACACCAGGCGGAAGCAAGTCTGCGAGAGATGGGCTATAGGGCACCAGGGCACCTCCGGTCTTCAGAGTGTTGATGCAACTTAAAAATCAAGTGCCAGAAAGGGGAGGTGGTTGATGGACAATGTGCTGTATTCAGTTGCTTTTGGAGCATTATCTGCCATCTGGACTCAAGAAAAGTCTGAATGAATTTCAGCATCTCCTTTTCTCTCCCACCCTAGTGAAAACTGGAAGGGGAGATCAAATTTTGGCCAAAATGGGAGCTGAATTGAGGCATCAGCTGGCACTCAGATGTGCAGTTCACACCTTCTCTTATTAGTTTAATTTATTCCTTAAAGTGTTTACATTTTTCCAGCTGATGTGAGTAGTAGAAAACAAGGTGCAGTGCGTTACAAGGGTTATTTACGAAATGGTATTTACTGCTGGGATGCATAGCAGTGCTATCCGTAAAGTAGTTTTTGACTGCCTACAGAGACAAATAGACAGCTTGAATTCAACCTGGGTATAATGTAGTATGCAATTTCAAAACAGTTACTTTTATATTAACTCATAAGTTTTTATTGCTTCATAAGAAAATGATAACATCCTCCTACAGTTCTTACCTCCTCAAGGAAATAAACTCATGTTACTTTCTCACATGCTGGCCAACTTTGTGGAGCCTTCACTGGTTATAAAGAACTCATACTCCAAAACACAGTGGTGGGAAAACAAAGGACGGACTGTGGTAGTAATAAACATGTCATTTAAACTTTACAGGAAGATGAATGTGGTTTATTCAAACATCCCTTCTAAAGAATAGCTAATGATCATATTTCAGTAACACAAAGAGGGAGATCTTCTGATGCTCCCATTCCTGGGCTCTGTTCCCACTGAAGGCAGCAGGAGCTGCATGTGCAGATCCAGAGGGTTCACATCTCAAATAGCATCTAATACGGAGTTGAACAGTTTCAAAAAATAGGAACCGGCCTCACTCCAGTGCTTGCAGTCTGCATGTAGTGAAGTAATGTTTTCACTTTTCATCTCTTCCTTTTTGTTTCACAGTAACAGGGTGATCTCCAGTTAGAAATTACACTTTGTTAGCAGTAGTCAACGACACCTCATCCCGGTTTGCGTTTTTCCTGTGAGAAGCGTGTCAGAATTTGGGGGAACTAAATATACTCCTTTGTTGGTGAGCTTGTCAAGCATCGCACTGTGTTCACTTTCCCACCAGGAAGGTCAGGCCGCTGGGGGGCCGCTCTATTTTCTGAAATGATCCCTACTGTCTGTCCATGCTGTCTGACAGATTGAAACAGTTGTCTGTGTCACCGCTTTCAGTCCTTTTTAAATGCCTCACTTTCCATGAAAGACATGAACTATGAAGGCAGTGGGGGGAAAAAAATGTAAAAGGAACTATACTTTTTCCTGTGTAAAGAAGTATTGGGTTTGCTTTTCTGAAGTAAACTCAATTTTGTTTAAAATATGTTTATAAGCTGACTTAGTTAAAAAAAAGAGTTGATCTGGAAGAATGGGTAAGTCACAGCTTACATATTCTTTCTGAAACCTCATTTTAATATGAGGGTAATAAAATTATTAAACACACACGCATTCAGTAGCTGAAGTGAAATAGTAAGTTTTCTTTGTTCACTTATATTTCAGTTTAATATATTTTGATCTGAGGTATGTATAAAGCCTTAAGAAATTGGTACTGTGCTGAGCCTTCAATACTCTCCAGATAATTGAACTAATTAAATCTTTACCAACATTAACACAACTCCAGCATTCCTTGGACAGTGGTTAATTATTGCATGAACATGGCAAGCTTAAACTAAACAGATGAAAATAGAGTCCTGTGGAATGGGTATTGAGTTTATTCTTTATTCATCTTTTGATAAGGTTTAATTAAAACTGCCTCTCTCCATTGTGGTGAGAATGAATGTGCTTGTTTTCTTAGTGAAAGCCAAATTATTCACTTCAGCTATGGTTCAATAATCAAAGCCTTTGCAAAGTTTTGGGTTATATTGTAGCTGTGGAGATATAATTGCTGCAATTCTCTATGAAGGCTTTATCTTTTTATTACATTTTCTTTTTTTCTTTAATTTATTTAGAATGAAAATTAGAGCATCCATTTTCTGATTCACTATTTTAATGTGCTTTAAGCAGGGCATTTTTGTAAACAGGGAGTGAGCTGTTGAAAATAAAAATAAAAGAATTCTTTTATAACCAGAATGCAAAAAGTCTTTTAAAAACAAATCTAAATTCCAGTCTTTTAGAGTAATACACAAAGTAAAATTTAAACATATATCAAAAGCTATCTTTACAAACTGTTGAATATTAATAAAGGAACGGTCATTTCTTTTTTATGACAGTAATGGTAGACCGGTTATGGTGACTCACCATGCTTGTACAGTGGCTAATTACTTGCTGGGCAAAACTTGTTGAAAGAACTGGTGCCAGCTGATAATGTTAGAAGATGCAACTTTGTAAAGTTGCTAGAGCTACCTAACTGTGTGTATGAAGTGCAAACTGCAGTACCAGTGATATGATGGAGAAAACAAGTCCTTAGAAATCATGAGAAATTTTGAGCAAGAGCAATGGGGTACAACTAAAGAAAAATGAGAAGAGCTTGTGACCAGGTATGCATGCATGCCGACTGGTATCAACATGTGTTGCCATAGACTTGCCTTTCCACTTGGAAAGCCATAAGCTGTGGGATTGGGCTTCAACTTTTAAGTATAAGCTCCTCTTGCAACTTCACATACATTAATTGAGAAATGACACAGCAGGTAGGAAATGGCTCAGTGTTCATTTTAAAAAAAAGTTTTCCACTCTCATACAGTTCTGCAGGTGACTTAGATGGGCCACCAAAAGGTCACCGAAAGAGTTGCACAATTTTATTTGTGTGCTGGTTGCTCCTTCTGTTGTGTTTTGGAATGACATCCTGGCAGAGCCTTGGTTGCCTGTCAGACTTCTGCTTTCCCATTTGTAAAATATTAATTTCACTTGCTGTGATCTATCATAGGCAACTATGACATTGTTCTGTTTTGGGCTCGCGTTGTCATGAGGGGATTCCAGGCTGGCACAGTGGTTTTGATTTAAGGGAGGAAAAAGTGTTTGCTTCAGGGTGGGGGTTTTTTATGTCATTAGTTGTTTCTCTTACAGTGAATTTCACTGGGTAATAAAAATTTTAAGACTATGAGTCAATTCCTGTGCCAAAGGAGAAAATAATCTGAGCAGGGAGTCTCTTGAACCATGGAGTTGGACCTAACTGGTAGCTCTTCCTCCTTTTGAGTGGTAGTCAGTAGCGTGCTTGGTGCATGTCAAGTGAATTGAGAGCTGTTTGGAGTCACCAGCCAAAGGATCAACCACTGGGAAGTTGTAGTCAGATTTGCAGAAGTGTGTTACCCATGCTCTTTGTCATGAAGCGATAGCATTTGTATCCCAGCTGACCTCTGTAAAGATTCTGTAAGTGCAGCCATTTCTTTAGGCTTTACAGTGAAGCAAGATTTGCTCTATTTTATTTCTTGAGGTACGGGAATGTATCTCTGTCTGGAAGAGGGGGAACACTATGTGTTAGCCTTGCCTTGATTGCGTGCATATGGTCAGTCCTGTTCTAATGGTGAAAGTTGTATTCTACTTCCTGGCTGACAGAGTAGCAAAGTCATTAGAAATCTCTCCAAAATATGTTAAATTAGGTCATCTCTGAGACTAGACATTCCCTTTCAGTTTTTTTCTAAACAGACCTTTCCTGTTTTGTGAAATTTATTTTTATGTGCTATAAAGAAAATAGATATGGCAGAACCGTTATTTTTTCTGAGTTCCTTTCTGCTACATTTTGTCTTTCAAAGCACTGGAAGTCTGTTATTCCAGGAAATAGATTCCTTAATTACTTTAAGGGCTTTAATGTATTTTTGCATGAGTTTCACTCTGTTAGAGGTTCTCTATGTTTATTGCACATAGAGATTTTCCAGCACTTACTACAATTAGGCTGTGGTTCCACAGTCATTGAGGTGGGGTCTGTGTACTCCTGCTTTCCCAGCAGCACAGATTTGATCTGGATCAACAATGGACACCTAATCTCATTTACGGAGAGTACAGTGGCTCCATGCTGGTTACTGGGGAATCACTATAAAGCCTGCTGGTTCAAGGTTAACCCATCAGATTTTTTTAATCAGATTTGAAACAACAGAGTTAAATTGTACTGAGTCAGCATGATTTTCACTTGGTCATAGGAGCTTTAAAGCTGGATTTGTAGCCTTGTCGCACATACTTCTGTCAATCCGATTTTCCTGAACTCTTAACTGAAAAATTATCTTCTAATACTTGGTTACATTAAAATAATTTTGCTGGGTAATTTATTTTTAAATGGTGATAATAATCTTGAATCAGATAGGAAAAACCTGATGTCCTGGAAATAAGAAAGGGTATCTAGCTGGGGTTGCTGAAAAAAACTGCTTGCTCAAGAGATCGTAATCTAATCTGAGTGGATTGAAAGATTTGAAAATGTCTTTTTAAATGTGAAGAGACTGTTGCATGTTAATTATTTATTAATTCGTGTGGGTTAATACTCATTACCATTTTTGAATGGGCTACACTGCACTCTGACAGCTTTGCATATTATCCCTACAGATTTCTTAATTTAGTGAGATTCTTAAGCACTTGGCTAATACCAGGCATACACCAAAATATGTGTAAATGTGTTTATCAAGGAGCTTCCCAGCCTTCCACCAGTAGCCATTAGGTCAAGTGTGCCTTCTGAGGTGCAAGAGGACAGACTGGACTATCATGACTTTTGACTGCATTAATTCATTTTGACATAATGTGTTATTATTTTTTTCAAATCATGAGACTCCTTCATGTTTCTTGAAATTGCTATGTAAGCAAGAATAATTCTGCTTGCTTCTTTGCTTTTTTATTTGGCATAAAATCTACAGGAGTGAAAAAAGGTGATTTCCCTAAAAGCAGGCCCATGTATAATTTACAGGGCTACCTCAAAGAAATCCTAATGACTTACACATACATGGCTATTACTAACTCGCCTCCAGCCACAACATTGACATGGTAATAAGTTGTCATCTTTATGCGATCAACTACTATTTGATCCAATTCAATCTCATGTTTTCTTTTCTTTATAGTTACTGTGTCATGATGATCAGTCCTCGCATTTGCTGTCAACTTTGTTATTTGCTCTTAGGAAGTTCTTCATGATCTGCAGAATGTGGCTGGTCACTTGCCTGAAGTGGAGGATAAGGTTTTGACATCGGAGTATTTAAAAATTTGCCACATTTTTGCCTCTAGAACTTTAGGGCTTTCTTTAGGAATGTGTTCTCTGTATTGTGGAAGAGCAATCTCATTATTTTACATTTATCTTAAAATGTGGCTCCCCTAGCTCAGAACAAGGCTAAGTTCAGTTATGCTAAGTACCATGCAATTGTATATTAAATAATATTCTTTCATGCAAAGATCTCAGGCCATGTGTTCAGCTTTGCAGACTGCTACACCCCTCTGCATAAAATCTGCTTTTATTCAGGTAACTGGCTGGCCTTTCCATTCAGGATTCATTCTTGCCTGCTCTAGATACTTAAATGCTCCAATCATATTAATTTGTAGATGGGAGTCTTGAGTAATTATTGAATCGCTATAACTTACAAGAAATTCTAGGTGCCTTATGCAGACAGATGGGAAAATAGCATGTAGGTAAAAAAAGTATTGGTTCAGGAGAAATTTTAATTAATGCACAATTGCAGATAACCCCATGAATGCATATGATTAATAGAATTCACATTACTGTGAAGAACTAAAAACTGAGACAGAAGTAAATAACTAGCATTTATTGAACTTTCTTAACTCTAATTATTTGAAAAGTGCAACAAAAATATAACCAAATTAAGCATTTTTTTTTGGCTAGAAAATATTGCTTCTAGGTCCCCAATGTAAAGACTTTACTCACTTCCTCATCTCCTTCAATGAAAGGAGTCAAGGTCCAAGCCTCTACACTGATGCAAAGAAGAACTGCTGTGATGAGCAGGAGAGATGGCCAAGGGGAAGAATTTGGTCCATTTCTCCAGAACACTGTCAGAAATATCCTTGTATCTATAGAAGACAAAGTAGCCCGGACTGCTTTAACTGCTATGTTAAACAGGCTGTATTTGCTGTTTTAACTATATTGGACTTGATCCTCTGAATCAGGAAAGAATGAATGAGGTGATTTTAGAAAAGGTCAAGAACCATAAGCTGGTAAAAAAGGAAGATGTGTACAAAGCTTGAGTAAAAACAGAATACACAAGCATACCTCTGATTAACTCAGTACAAAAGGTCATAATTAGAAAGATATCCACTCCATTGCCTCTAGTCTTTATTATTGCAGATATTCTAGTCTTTACTTCTGAGTATATCTGATGGGCAGCTGACCAGTAAAATAATCCTAAAAAGCTTTCAAATTCAGGATGTTTCAGGTAAGTTTGGGGGTTTTCCCCCAGAAAATACCCAGAATGCTTGGTACTCAGACTGAGTAGCCTTGCCAGTTATGCACAGAGCATTGCTGGAAAAGGAAAAAAAAAACAACAAAAACAAGTAAGAAAGATCCCATTCAAGTGAAGACGCATTCATTCGTGTAAGAGCTGGGTAGTTCAAAATTAGCTGGCATGTGGGAACTAACATGATACCATGCAGCTGTCCCTCATTACCATCACCCATCACAAAGGGGCAGAATCCATTAGAGATAAACTAATGAGCAAAAAAGGCACAGAAAGGAGAATGACCTTGTGATAAACTCAGATGCAGAGTAGGCCTTACCAAAGGAACAGGGAAAATTCAGAAGCAGAGAATAGTGTGGAGAATGCTTGACAGAGGACTTCTTAAAAGACAAGACTGCATAGTTTACTGTCACATGAAACTTAATATACAGGTTTGTCTGAGTGATTCGGCATTAAAGGGGTTCAAAAGATTGTTTCTCTGAGTATGGATAAACTACATTCTTGAGCACTTCTTGAAACCTTTCACTAATTTTTCACTGGTCCTCAAGCCAAGAACTGACACACCCCTTCCACTACCAAATCTGCAGATACCATTTTCTTAATGAAAGGAATCCAGAAGTGGGAGTTAAACCTTTCCATGTTCCTCTGGGTTTTATACAATCTTTCATCATCCCAAGGAAATCGAGTACTCTAAGTGAAGAATCAAATCTCAAAGCACTGCACAAGTAAATGAAATCTCTTTTTCACACTAGGGACCTTTTCATCATAGTTTTGTGTTTCAGGGGATTTCACAACCTTTACTTGAGGGAAACAAATATTCAAATCCCAGTTAGACCAGAATAGAGGAAATATGCCAGGTTCAATTACCACTGGAGTTATCAGCCTATGAGATTTTTTTCCATTTGTATCTTCACCATCTTTTTCATTAAGTTCTGCATAAGATGTTGCTGGGATGTAGGAGCACAGAAAGGGAGTGACCACTTTGAAATTAATCAGAAAAAAGGATCTGCTAGAAGTCTCAGAAAGTGCTGGAGTCCTGAGCAGCACATTTCAGGTGAAGTCTAACACTGATGGTTTTTAAAATCTTCATTCCTATGAATTTTCTGGATGTGAAAAATCCACCTGCATATACAGCTGTATATAGTCAGTCTTTTTTGAGGACAGTGAATTTGAAAGAACCATTTCTCTATTTTTTTATTATTATTTTGGGTTAGATGAAATACATGAAAAGCATAGTTTATGACTTGGTCTTGAATGTTATTCACACTCAAAGAATATGAGGAGACAATTTATTATCCATTAAAAACAAAATCAAATTATCAGAAAAGACATTTGAGATCTTTTATAGAGAGAGAAATGCCACAAGAGAAGTGGTAACATTGATATGTAACATCTATGGATGATGATAGCGAAAGAACAAATTAGGCAGTATGGACTGTATTTTCTGTGGTTCCTCTGTTGTTTGGAGCTGGTGCAATGTAACAGTATTTCACTTACTGTGGCATGGACTACAGATTTTCTGGCTATTTGCAGCGCTGTGTAATCTGCTGACTGCATGTGGTATGTGGATAGCTTTGACATATTCAACTAAGTAGTATTCTAGATTCTGTGTAGCTTCGGGGGCTTCTGACATATTTTATCTATTTCTTTCTTCTTGGAGATTGATAGATGGGAATGTGATTAGCTCCCATGCTTATTAGCTCTCATGCTAAACCTGCACCTAGTCTCTAACATTTTTGCAATACCCTGTCTACAAAATGTTGCAGCCGACTGTAGTGTATTGTGTCCTTGCTTCTGAGCTATGCTGTGTCCTTGTTTCAGAGGTACTGCTAAGTACTGTAGTATTGGTTATCCTGTTTCCTTTCCTCCTCTTTGCTAACTACTGTGGCTTCCTCTGCTAGGTGAGGTGGACTTTTTCTCAGTCTTGAGCTCCATCTCTGTACACAAAGAGAAATGCACTGGGAGAAAAAGTTGACAGTTGCTGAAAATTGCAAAGAATGTTTCTACTAACATTTTTTTCCCCTTTGCTGCATATAATGGGACTCAGATTTTTTACTAAAATAACACAAAGGTTGAATTCAATCACTGATATTGCCTGCTTTATACAGGTAAAAAAGGCATCTCAGGAAATCAGCTGTGCAGCACAGTGGGAGGGTAGACCCAGTCTCCATTTGTGTAAGAAATGCAAGTTCTGATTCTTCTCACACTTACTGCAGGACAGGGAGGAAAAGCTCTACTGAAGTCAGTGAAGTTGCACCAGTTTAAAAATAACATGAGGTGAGAAAAGAATCAAGCCCCAGGGCATTTCAAAGCTATGTGCTGAATCACTGAATCATAGAAAATAGGGCAGGAAGAGCCTCGAGAGGTCATCTAGTCTATCCTGCCTTCCCCAAGGCAGGATCAGCTGTATCTGTGTCATTCTGACAGATGTTTGACTAACCTGTTTTTAAAAACATCCAATAATAGCGATTCCACCATCTCCTCCAGGCAGGATGTTCCAGAGCTTTCCTATTCTTACCGTTAGACATCAAGAAAGGCTTTCCAACCTTAGCTGCTCCTGCTGCAGTTCAAGTCCATAGTTACTTCTATTTACCGCAGACATGGGGAACAGTTGAGTTTGCGAAAGCCATTTTAAATGTATAAACACTTCATTACTCTGTAGATTATATTTTTTTTTTTCAGTCTTGGCAAAGTATTTTGGCTTTTTGAACTCTGTAGGACAGAGGTGGAGGAAAGAGGGTTTGTTTGGGATTTAGGAGAGAAAGATAGACTGAGAATTGAAGTTACAAATGAAAAGGCAAATTCCCACCCAGCAGTGAGATGGGTGACTTTCTCTGGACAAGTGAGTGGATGCTATTGCAGTAGAAGAAATAGTTTAACAATATAGACCTATAGTAAAGTCACCATTTCCAAAGGTGTTTATATCAGGAGAGAATTTTACCTTAGGGCTTTTAAAAAACAACTTGAATAGTGTAAAATGGTGTGCAGGATTATAGTCAACATTGCTCTAAATTCCTCTGTGATGGCTGTCCCCCAGATCAAGGCCATTATTTCGCATTAGTATTATTAAGTGACAGTGATTCTCCACCAAGTGTACAGGCATATGAGATTCAACTCGCATTGTAATGTAGCTGCTCTGAAATAGGTTCACATCTGACACTATTTAGCTTATTGCAAGAGTAATTCCTGGGAGTAAGAGTCTTCAACAGTACATAGTGATGGCTCTCTTCAAATACAGGAGAAAAATATTATTTCAGACAAATGTTTGATTATGCAAAAATAAGGTTTTGAGAATGTAGGTATGAGCTTTATTTCTATTATAAAATTATCCTGAGTTATCATCAGTCTTCATGTTAGGGATTGGTATCCTGTCAACGTAAAAGTGTACAGGGTAAAGCTTGCCTAGTAAAACTGGTAGAGGTCTGTAGTGACCACCTTTGCATCACCAGTAACTTCAGGTATGTTTGGATCTATCTTCAGGCTTTTCAGCATGGTTCAGGAAAGTGGGTAGTCCAGTGTATATTACTAAGCTAAAAACTTGTTGGAAATGGGTCAGAGTAACAACTGTGTTGTGGAGCAGATTGGCCCTGATTCTCAAGCTAAAATACACCAGCTTAGCCCATGCCTTTACCTAATCCTCCTTCTTACTAATTAATGCAGTGAAAATATCATCCAGAAAATTTAGCGGTTTAAACCTGTCACTTACGTTTACTCTCAGCTTAATGTAAAATGATGTCATTTTTTAAAAAGGAATAGTAAACCTTTAGAATGTCAAATGGATTGTACTACCAAGATACATCAGTGCAGGCTGTACAGATCACTTTGTTGTGTCTGGTCTAATGTAAGCTAGCATTCAAAGGACAATATTAACCACTAGGTTTTCTTCATTTTTATTAAAAAACTATATCAAAAGCATATTTTATACAAACTAAACATCATTATAATGAAAATAAGCTTACAGCTTGAAGGAGATTCTGTAATTCTCTGCTGTTACGTCCATTTTGCTCCATGTGCTTTTTCGTTCTTGTTGACCCTAGCGTACAAATCTGTAATGAAAAAAATTGATTGACTCTTAGAGTAGGGGATTGCAGTGTCGTGATTTCACGCTCAGTTGTTGGCTAACAAGACTCCGTAGTTTTTATTTAGAGAGGCCCAGTTGCAAAAAAAAAAAAAAATGAAGAATCGTGTTAGTCCCAGCTGCCAAGGTTACAGAGCAAGCGGCTTAGAGGGCTCCGGGGTTCCAGGCGAGAGAGGGATTGTCTCTGCCCAGCAGGTAAGGGATAGAGCTAGACAGATGCTGTTGTGCGCAAGATGCTGACTGACCCCAGCAATTCATAAATCCAAAAAATTACAACATTCTCTGCTTATCAGTAAATGGAGCAGACACTCAGCTGTGTAATTAACCCTTTGAATGTTATGGCCATGGTGCAGCCAGCTCGTTTGAAAGATGCAAACCCTTTTCTGAATGCCTCCCTCGTAACATCCTGGGGATATCAAGGTACTCACGCACTACTGGCAGTCTGTTGTGTATTCTATGTAAATACTTAAAGTATTTCAAATATCCATTCTAAGGATTACTTTTTCCTTGTTCTTACATTTCGAGCTTAATTGTTTACAATATATCTTTTGATGTGTCACCTAAACCATTATACTAAATTCTCTGAGCTGGTTTAGCTGCTTTGGGTAGAGGTCATGGGATATATGAAAGTAGCCCAGATGCCCAGCCCTTACATGGCTCAGTTTTAGGCAGATCTCTGATTTTAATTGATGGAAACCTGCCCTAAAAAGTCAGCTGTCAAAGTTGCCCAGCAATTCTGAGTTTTCATTTTAGCTACTCATAGGCTTTGCGTGAGGCATCAAGTTCTAAGTTGCAGATAGTTATATATACTTAACCTCTTCATCTTTTATTTGTGTTCTGTTTTAATAATTTGCTTTTTAATAAAGCCCTGTGTGACTAATCCTCAAATTGTAAATACAAATTTGGAAGACCATCAAACTCTGCCTCTGCATACCACCACAAAAATCGTTGCAGCTTTAAAAAACAGTAGGAAAACAGCAGACAGCTACTGCAATGATGCCAAGCCAAGATGGAATAAGCAGACCCATATAAAATGGTTCAAATTTTTCCTTTTTTTTTTTTTGTTTTGTTTTAATGGAGCTGGATTCTGACTTTATCTTTTTTTTTTTTTTTAATCTCTGTAAGACAACAACCTTATCAAGGTATGCCACTTACTGTCTATCATCCGGCAAACTTGTATATAGGGAGCGCATTTTTCCCCTGACCCGAGTTCATCCCTAAAAAGAATTCCACAGAATTCTTCAAAAGGCACTTGCAAGGTTTCTTTGTGCACAATCCTTCAGTCTAAGTAACAGCTAAACTGTTAACTATGGAACCAGTAGGAATATAGGAAAGCATAGATTTTCTCCTTGAGTCCATCATCGCTGCATGGAAGGACACTGGCAGGCACCTGGGCTATGTGTCCAAAGGTAGTTTTGAGTGAAAAAGCTCCTCTTGGTGTTTGATTTGCTGTGGCTCCCCAGGAGGAATTACTGTCCTCTGACTCTGCATTCCCTGTGTATCTCCTGTATCTGTATATTACTAATCATGGCAAACAAAAATACCCATTAACTTAAGCCAATATTCATACACATACATTGTCTTCTTTTGTGGACTTTGTGACGTTTGGTAATCCTGGCTAAATTTAGTGGCCAGTATAACCAGTATTCTCTCTTTCAGACTTAAGATTAATGTCTTTATTTTTAATACACTTTTGTACTGTATTTTCTTCCAGAGCTGCTAACACTTGCTCCGCCTTTACCTTCCAGATGTCATTTGTTGTTACCCAGATGCTATTTTCCTATAATTCCAGTCTATCAAGATGCTGCTTTCTCATGCTATTTGGGTCCATTTCTGACTTTTGAAAAAGTAACATTTAGTGCAGCAGCTTCCGCCACCTCCCCGGGATATCTGATCTATCATGTGTACTTACTTGCTTGTATTTCATTATCACCTACTATTCACATTTGCATTTATAAATCATGTGTGAAACTCATTTGCAAATCTGCAGGCCTTTTTTTTCTGCAATATGCTATAGTGTAGTTAATATCTTTTAACATAAACTAAGCTACCCTTTTGTTGCACTGCTTAATATCACAGCTATAGGAGATTGCCAGGGTGTGATTTTTTTATTTTTTTTTTAAGGCCTGCAAAACTCTTTGAATATTTTTAAGACCATTCTTAAAAATCTGGAAAAAATGGCCATATTTTGTTACAGTAAATGCTCGCCATATTCTGCTTTTGAAAGTAAAGCTACTTTTAAAAATTATACATGCCTGGCAGAAGTTCTTATGACCACAGACATTTCTGTTTGTTTTATATTCATGTCACTTAAAGTCAGCTGAAAATTTTTTTAAAAAATACTTGCTTGGAAAGATTTGCATCATTACTGATGTTTTTCAGGTCAAGTTCAAATCTTTATGCAAAATTTTTCAAGGACTAGAATGTATTGCTAACCCTATCGGATAAATAACTATCTAGTTAGCTGAACAGAAACATCAGGCAGTATGTTATTTCTGATCCTGTGTTGCAGGATTGTTTTCCTTTTAATTAAATTGTTCCGTGGTGCTCTACCCTTAAGATTATGTGCTTACATTTCATTATCACTTGTTATTCAAACTCGCATCTCGTTTGAAATTTGCAAACCTGGCAGGTTTTTTCCTATCTTTGTTATAAATTATTACTTCATTTCCCATGTCATCTGTTAAGAGTGGGGCCTATTTTTAATGGTGTTTTCTCATGTGTAGTGTTTCTCCAGCTCTGGATTCAGTCAACTTAGACTTCATTTCCCCCCACAAAGCTTGCTGGATCTCCGTGATTTTATTACTTTTGATTTACTTTCCTTATGCAGCTTCCACCCTGATTTGCTGTTTTCCTCCTGCTGCCATAGAGCACTTCTGTTAAAAACTACTCCTTCTGGTTCAAAATAAATGAAAAGGAAGGAAGTAATATGAGATTTATGGAGTGAAAAGTACACTGGTTTGTTTAAGAGGGGGCAAAAGTGTAGTTGGTTCCTGTCAGCAAAGAAAGAAGCTTCTAGCACATAGTAAGTTTTTATTTTATCCACTCTGAGAAGGCTAAGAAATCTGTACAGCTTGTAGCAATCTGTACAGCTTGTAACCATACTAGGTACAATGTACTCAGCTTCCTATTGAATAATAATTATCTGCTTACAGAATGTTTAGGAGACCATCAGCTTCTGCCATTCTGCTATTAAACTACACAGTAAATTGCTTTGATATTTGGATTGCTTGGTTCATTCCCCATTTGTCTGGGATTCGAGTGGAAGTTGGTCCCATTTTTTTTCCTTAATTCTGCCTTTCATTCCCACCATGTGTGTTTATGGGATACTTAAAATTACCCATGGAGAGGTGGAGAGAACACCTGAAACCAAGACTCTGGATAGAAGCTGCAGGAATTTCAAAAGGAGTCCCTGAGTGCTGTTTCACCCTTCAAATACTGTTTCTTTGTACAAGATAAAAACTGTCTTATATAAAACTATCCTCAATCCTTTTTACACTCTGGCTTTGCCAGTTTTGAAATCCAGCTGTGAAGCGTACATCTTGAATGCATGCCCATGTATACATACTTTAAATACTCATTCTGAATTTACCATGCTGTGTTTTTACAGCCCCACTGCAGGCCCCTATGGAAAGACCACCGTAGGAGCTAGCTGTGAGGGAGAGGGCTGGGGTGGGGGCTGCGTATGCTGATTTAGCCCTCAGTCGGCATTGTTCCTGAGGGCTTGAGCTGCCCTGAAGCCCCTGACGGAGCCTAAAGCACTCCTCCTTCTACCCTTTCAGAGGGAAACCCATGAGGGTAACAACAGGCAGACCCACTCTCTTCCACTGCGAGGAAAGTGCATTTTTACATCTCCCGGGGCCAGCTTTACTGAACCTGGTGTCGTGAGTAGAGCACAGAGGCAGGCATCTTTACAGCGAAAGCCTTTACCAACCAGCTAAGAAGCACATGGTAGGGAGAGTTGTCCTTCTCCTGTTGAACTCAGAGGAGGAGTCTAATCCACAATGTAGGAGTTCATGCCAAATGTCATCTGCCTGTATACCAAGGAGCTGTGCTCTGTGCGATCATCTTTTGCAGAGCCTTGGAGGCAGATTGGGCGATAGGTAGGAGGTGAAGAGAAATAATGGGTTTGCAGCTATGTGGACCAACCAGCCATTCTTCATTTCCCACAGGGTGGAAAGCAGGAGAGTCTGGTCTCCAGAACAGTGTGGTCCTCAGCTGTGCTGGTTTCTGTGTGTAAGCCTGGCACAGGGAGTGAGAGCAGACTTGTATCTTTTCTGGCTATACATGCTCAGTCCTATTTCATTTGCCTTATAATTTAGTTATTAGATGTTTTGATGTTAAAAAATACTGGGGGAGGGGGGAGAAGTATTCTTCATTATGTCTTTAAGTGGCACAGGAACTCAAGACAAAAAGAAAGATTTAATAAATTGTCATTTTTAGGAGAGGTTAAATCTTTAACCCAAATCAGAAAAAGGCACATGGTAGAATATTTATTGCAGCAAACACATCTAATTTAAAAATGACAAAGTAGATGGATAAAACCTGTCTGTGTAGAAACAGATTGTAAAGATTAAGTACTTAAACGCATACCTCAGGACTGCCAATAAAAATGGCAGTCACATTTCTTATCGGTGTCCTTATCCCTTTAAGGAAAATGCTTGTATATAGTGTTAAAGTCTGTGAACACTATTTAATATTCAGCAAACTTTATATGTTGGCAGTAGAAACAACATATTATAGGCTTGTGGTTTGAATTATGATTACAGTGCAACACTGATCTTACAGTCATTTGGCTATGGAGATGGCTCTCAAATGAAAAACAGCACATTTTTTGACAAATATTATCTGGCACCTTTACATTGCTGTTAACTGAAAATATAAAATACTTGCTCAGGTGTCAGGTTCACTGAAAAATGTAGACTAACATCATGTATGGTATCACAAGAGGAAATAGATGGGAATTTAGGACTTTTTCTCAGTTTCTCAAGTATTTTTTCCTGTCGAAATACCCCTGGAATTAAATAGTGGTTTTTTCCTTCATCACTTAATCTCTACTACTGTAACTGTGAGGAGCCTGGGCATGATGAGAATTTAACATGATCTGTCATCCAGAGCTATCTTTAACTCAGAGACTCTTCCATATATAGGAACATTTGCCTCAACCATTCTCTTCCTACTGTCCTTGTAAGTGAGAATATTTTTTGGGGTGGGAGGAGAGGAGGTATAATGGGAGTAAATATGTTTAAAAAGCTTCTTTCCCAGCTTTGCCATATAAGTAAAAGAACTGACTTAAGCTTTGTACATTACTTCTAAGTCTTGATTCTATCTTCATCTTTCAATGTTCTTGAGAGGGTGGCTAAGTGTGCAAACACCTCTGCGTGGTGGTACTCTTCCAGCATCCCTGGCTGGGGGGATGCTCTGGGTGCAGTTTGGGTCTCCCACCTATATTGGAAAACATCAGCCAGTTAGATAAATACTGAAAGGACTGCATTGGATCTGGGATAATGAAAGGTAATAGTTGGACATCTAAGGAGATTTGTTACACACTAGTGGGCAATGTTTAATTACTATTGACGGATTTTCTTTGCTGATGAACTTAGA
This sequence comes from Astur gentilis, assembly GCF_929443795.1. Lineage (NCBI taxonomy): Eukaryota > Metazoa > Chordata > Aves > Accipitriformes > Accipitridae > Astur > Astur gentilis. The sequence continues at coordinate 22,534,216 of NC_064883.1, read as the reverse complement.
GGCTGTCACAGATGATCAGAACAATTTTCATTGTTTAGTGCTGTAAGATGAATATTTTTATCTACTATGGTAAATGCACATTCTTTTCATAAAGCATTGTGTTTACTGCAGCAAAAATGCAGTTTGTAGGACATGTATTGGTATTGAATCAAAACACAGGATTAGGTATTTCCTAGTCATTATTATCAAGGAGTTAATGAGCTGCAGCTCAAAAAGCATTGAAGTTAAGGATTAGCATCAAAATCTATACAAATAAACATGGAATTTAATGTAAAAATACCTGCAGATAACTACACTACAACTTTAAAATAATGTTCTAGGCTTAAGAACTACATTTCTCAAAAAGTAACTGAGTGAGCTCACTGGGCAAGTATATTACCTGAGTACTTGCATGGTCTCAGGGTTAACTGCCTCCCAACCTAGAGTTTTCAATGCTCCTACAAACATGAAAACATCCATGTTGAGGCAGACTGAAAGTCCATAGAGATGAATATTTTGTCCCTGACAGTTGCCATTGCCAAGTAGTAGGGAGGAGAGCAGAAGATGACACAAATATATAACACCATGTTCCCAGTCTGCCTCCCAAGAAATCTTTGGTGTAAAAACTACCAAAGATTGAATCTGGAGTTTTGTAGCAGATCACATAACCACTCCCACATCCTCTTCCAAACCAACCTGTTTCTATTTCTTGTCTTCCTCTGACCCATGAACACTGGGCTAAGCTTTTCCCCAGTACTTTCAATTCTGTATGGAAGAAACACATGTTTTGGAGAATAAGCCCATTTGTGGATATTTTTTTCCCCCTAAAAATACTTAGGATAGTAGCATAAACCAGAACAAAACCAACAGTACTGAGTGTTCATACCTACCATAGGTATAGGGCATGTGCCTGAAAACACCTGAAATGTCACGTGAAATAGTGACACGCTTTCACTGCTTTTCTGTAGGATCTGTATAATTACTGTTTTATGATGCTTTTTGTCTGTGTTCAACAAGTGAAAAGAAGTTGCTCTGGGCATGCTTTCTCCTGTACCGAAAGAAAATGAGTGAAGTTTGTAAAACACGCCAAAACCTTTCTCACTGCGGTCGTGACTGGTGTTCCACTGCTGGGGGTGTGAAAAACAAAACAGAAGTGAAATGCACTCCAACCTGCCACTGATACATGTACAATGAAGAAAATATTTTTATTTAAAAGACAGACAGCTGAGCAGCAGTTATTTGATCCATGCTGCTTGAGGGACAATGGGGAAAAGGGTATTTTTGTGATCGCTCTTCAGTGGTTCCCGTGCAGCTTCATGGCTGCGGCTCCAGCAGAAACTGGAACTGTAATAACAACACTGCAATAGGCCAGAGTTATGTTGCAAGCATCCTTGGAGTTGTACTTCACATTCACATCCAGTTTGATTGCTTCCAGACCTAAGACATTTAGTTTGTTTTTTAAAAAAAATGATAATTTTTTAAAAAAAACCACCACAACAAAAAGCTTTATTTGTCTGAAAAGAAATTGCATGCTGAATAGCACATATTTATAAATGTGAACTTGCATTCTGTGGACTTAAATTAAACAGTTCCTTTGTTTTGGAGGTATTATTCCTATTGCTGTCATCAGCATTTGTTTTGTAACAGTGCAAAAGGGACAGTGAACTGTGCTAAGTGGGGCACAATGAACAGTCCAGGGGCTGAGAGCAAGTACCTTTGTGTAAAACTTGTGTGCAGAGATGCACGCATGCACCGAGAGGGGTGGACAGAGCTTTCAGATGTATTCAGCCTTCAGATAATCTATTGCATTTATATGATTTATTCTGCCTGAAGTATATGGCTGAAAATGGAAATGTGCTTTTGTTTGTGTACTTAAGAAAAAAAGCTAATTATATGTGTATGTGATGTGTAAGTATTAAATATTTGGTATTTCATGTGCTTTCTTTGCATAACCTACTTTTTTTTGTTGCCTTGCCATTTCTGAATTACAGTACCATCCCTATACCTGTCAATAACACCTCTAGCTTTCATGCTGCCACTATCCTGACCAGACAATATGAACTCAAATGTATAAGAAATTGAAATAACTCCCGAATAATCTAAAGCAGCAACTGTTGAGGGTGGGGGTTTTAAGGATGGTGACTTGAGTTCTATACATACTAATATTTCCTACCCATATAGTTGAAAGCAAACGATGAGCCCATTTCACAATATGGAAATTCCACTTACTAGTTGCTGGTTCTTGAGAACGTGAAGTATTTGACCTCAAATCTGAGGTATTTCTGCATACATAGAATTGCCATTTCTGGTCCTAGACTGTATTATTCAGAAGCTGTGTCTCACACTGTCAGCCTGCAGAGCAGCTCTGTCGCTGCAAGACTTTCTTTTCCTTACTGACTCTCCCAGACATGCTGCAGTATTTCTAACCAAAGTAGAAGAGCAGATAGGGAAACCAGTGGGAAGCAGGAGATGTCAATACAGAGGGAAACAAAAAAAAGAAGGAAACATGAAGACTGTGGTTCTTTGTTATTGCTTATTAATGTGTAAGGATTTTCCCCAAAAACTTCTATGTGCATGCAAATATTATCATCTTTAGAAAGAATATAAAATAAAATGTTTATCTTTTCTCCTCATGTAACCAATACATGTAGAATTTTTGCCAAATCCACATCTAAATAATTTTGTTTAAAAATGTAAGGAGCATAAAGAACTTTTCAAATCTATTATTAAGATTGCTATGAAAATATTCTGCTACATGCTTAAATTATGGCGTATGTTGTAAAGGGAAGGAAAGACTGGTTTGCAGCTAGACATTTTGTTAATGGCTGTATCTCTGTTTTGAAAGCCTGAATATGTCTGTCCTGAAGATCTCAGTGGGCCTGGCCTATATGTGCATAAGTATACAATTTAGTTTTATTTATTTTGAAATGAAACAAGTGCATAAATTCTAGGCTCACGTGGAGATTCCTAATCAGCAATTCTCTCTGTAATTTTAGAAAAGAAATCATGAGAGCTTTGTGTAAGAAAACAATGTGCCAAGTAATGAAATCATTATGAGCTAATTGCGAGCTAACGACTTTAAGCTAGCTACTGTTTGCCCTACTCCTCTAATATGGGTTAATAATTATAATACGAAATTATGTTACGAGCATAACATAATAATTATAACCAGGACATTTTTAACATAGAGTTATTGAAGAGTTCTCAACCTTCCAGCTCTGTAGCCTAAAATGGGAGCCTTGCACAGGGCTGTGCTCTGAATCATCGCTTTGGTCCCTTGTTAAGTGGAGCTTGTAGTGGTGCGTGTTGTTAATTACAGTGTTTCGGATGTAATTATCATGCTTACGGGATGACTCTCGGGGCCTGCTGGTCTGCATGTATTGATTATCTAGTTGGCTGACCTATGCAGTGGAAAAATTGCTATGCCCCACAAAAAATAAGGGAAATAATCATCTGTTGTGTGGCAGAAGGAATTGTGGAAGTTGGGAATTCGGGTACGCAGACTTGGGGCTGTCTCCGTGTGTCACTTCTCCTCAGCTCCCGCTGTGCCCTACAAGCTGTAGGAAACTGATCTCTAACCTGAGAATAATGTGAGAAGAAGAAACTGATGGGAGGAAAATACATACTGTACTATGGTTTTGCAATAGAGGATGAGGGAGAGAGGATTTCAAAGTGAAATGGGTGACAGAATTTCTCAGAATTCTGGTGAAAAACTTTTTTTCATGTGTGTTTGTCTTACAACTCTTTGCCCCTTCCACTTTCTCTGGAACTTTTCTTTCCCAAGGAAGATCAGTCCTTAGGTATGAAATTTATAAAAAATAAAAAACCTGAAAACCTATTCTTACATGAAAATAAGGTAGCATTTGCAGGTTTTTTTTAATTTTTTTTTTCAAAGCTGTGGCTTAGAAGAGCAGTCACAGGGATGAAAGCCATTGGAAACTTTCCACTTTTTCTTATTTCTGCCACCAGCTGTCCTTAATCCTTTTCATTTATTCAGATATCTACAAAGATAATTCACTTAAGATTGAGAAACCATTTGTAAAGCAGGTGAAGTATTATGTGACGGGTAGACTAAGACAGGCAGCGCTTGTGTGATCCTCTCTGATCCTAAGTACGTTACTTAAGGTAGTGGGTGCGTTGGTATTCCCACTTGTGGAAGGGCAGCATTGGTGCTTGGGCAGTGATGACCACTGTAAAAAGCTGCGGAGGCAGGGGGCCGTGCCTGGGTCAGCGGTGGTGAAGCTGAGGAGAGACCTTGGCGCTGCCGGGCCTACTTGTCTGCATTTATTCTTCAGTTCAATCTTGCCAACTCTGGCTTGTCGAGCGTAAGGGGAAGCCTTTCCCAGGAAAGCAGGAAGAAACAGTCCAGCATCAAAGCTTTCTGCTTAAAATAAGACTGGAGAAACCCAAAGACACAACACCCCTTCACGCTGAGCTCTGGTGGCTCAGAAACCTCTCGGCACCTCAGGTGTATTTGGGCCAGTGGTTAAGAAGACAGGGCTTCAGTGTGGGAAGAGGCAAAGTGGAGGAGGATGCCTGCAAGTGAATGGAGGATGTGTGTGTCCAGGAAGGTTGGGTAACGACTGGGCGAGGGCAGGATGGTAATCTGCTGTGAAAAATAACTGCAAATGCATGTATAAGTGAATGCCAGGCATGAAGGGTTTTGTGAGGAAGAGATTAAAGGGCTTACTGTGCAAGTGGGTGTTGGTATTTATGGTAAGGAGAAAGGGAGGTTTGTAATTTTCTTCTGCTTAAGGTGGTAACTTTTTTTTTTGACAACTTTGCAATCTTTGCCAGGGTCAGCAATTCTTAAAGTGGTCCCCATGCTCGTGGTGGATTCTCCACAGAACCGGCTTAAACAGTAAAACTTTAGAACTTTTCAGAGGAAATGTGAAGCTCACAGAGTCCTGTTGGTTCAGATATTTGGGAGGCTTTAGTCTAAATCATACCATTTGGATTGTTTCAGCAGCTCATACTTCACAACTGTACAGTTTGTAATCAAGATGCTTTCTCAGTGTTTTTTTCTTTGCACCTACATTTCATATTTTCTATTGCTGAAAGTGATTACCAGTAATTGTAAAATTGTGGAAACTATTTTGAAACAGCATAGAATTGTTATAGCGTCATCAACTTTTTAATTTTGCAGGCAGATGTGGTTTGATAAAACCTTGTTGTCTGAATACCTCTACCAGCTTTCAGCTTGCACAAGATTGCCAAAAATACGAGACATTGTTTACTGTCTAGTCATCTCATTTGTTCCATATTTCAGCCAAAATAAATTCTGTGTTGCCATTTCCTTCTTTCCTCGTGCAAGATGTCAGCTCTGCATCTTTTCTTTTTGTCAGGGAACATAGTTTGTTCATCTGGTTGAAGCACCCTAACAATGAGAATTACAAATATCCAGATTCTGTGGATTGTCTACAACATGACAGATACAGCATTTGATACCCTGTAACTGTCCTCTGAAACAGGCAGGTTTCGAGGTGACTTGTGTCTACCCACAAATCAGAACTATGTGTTTGCTACCTATCTATCCTAATTTTATGGTTATCTTAAGATGATAAAGCCACTGATTTCATAAAAGTGAATTTTCATGAGGAGATACTAATAAGCATTTTATGGGAAACTATTGACATATGTATACAAGGACAGACATTTATGTATGTTAGCGTGTAGGATTTGGGAAATGTGAACATCTGGTTTCTCTTAATATTCTCTTCTACTGTTTAATTAATAAGAATTATTTTGAACTCATGCATGTCTGACCTGAAGAATTCATGAAATGTAGTTCTCTTTCAGTCAACACATCTCCACTGTGTATACATATTCAACACGTCTTTGTGAACTTAGTAAATCTGTTTGAAACGACAATGTGAAATTCTGTGTTAAACTGTGGTCTGCTACACACATGTCCATTCTCCTTTTATTTTCTTTGAACACAGAACACAGTAAAATGTATTGTATGGCGTACCAGTTTGATATCACTTTGATAGACATGATGTGACCTTATATACACACTCCAATGTACTCTAATCCATGGTCTCCCAGCTCCCACTCTGCAGGATTTTTGCGATGTTGATGGAACCCTGTGATTTCGCAGAGCAGCTGCGGTGACCCCTCGCCCTGCTCACTGCTGCTGACAGCTGCCTACCATGTGTAGAGGAAACCTCACAGACTAAAGTCTCCCTCATAAAGCAAAGATCTTTAGATAAACATGCAGGTCTGATCATGCTACTACTTTAAAAATAAATAGTTTAAACCCAGAACTTTTTGTGTGGTGCTAAAAGAGCAATAGCCAAATATTCGAGGCATTCTGCCTGGTAAAAATAATAGACGTGTGACACAGTGTCTCCTTTTAAAGAAAGAAAGAAGAAAAGTTCAGTATAAACAATGAAAGGTATCCTAAGCATAAATAATCTGCATAAGAAATTAGTTAATCTGTCTGTTAGGACAGGTTTGACTTGCTAAACAAGGTTCATCAGGTTCTTCTGGTTTATGTTTAAGAGTAGTGTCATAACTACCTGAAGTCAGAAAAACATAGCTATCCAATAATTCATGTATCAAATGAGAAAGTCTGATTTCATCTGAATTGTAACTTTAACCCACATCATATATTTACTTCTATCAGGATTTTTATTTAGGAAAAAATAAAATGGAATGGAAGCAAGAGTTTAAAATACAACTGAAGAATGAAGTTGAGTGTAGAATTTAAAAAAAAAATAATGCTAAAACTTAAAATCATTATTAGGTAAAAACAGGTAGGCATTGTACTTTTTAAGGCATTTCATTCACATACAGTACCAAGAGTTATATCATTGCTAATGTTTTCCTGCTGAGCTACCATCATCTTTTGTCTTGCTGTCATAGTATTACATTGATGTACCTTCCCCATTTGGGTAGAGGTCATTATCCCGGTGCCCGGTTGCATTGCCTCTGCTGAGCAGGTTAACTGCTTGAGGTCTTTCATCTAGACAAATGTTTTACCAGCGCTTTTGCTCCACGATGACACAAACTGTTCCTCAGAGGTCAAATCCAGACGAATTAGCAATGCTGTAATGGCATGTTCCCTGTACCTTCATGCACTCATTCAGACCCATGGGAGTAAAGGTATCAGTTTTGTGAAATGAATAAAAATAGTGATTAAAGTGTCCTTTTTTTGTCCAAGATTTGCTTCTCCCAAGTAAGTACTTGTCTGCTGTCTTCATTTAATATTTTTAAGTGTCACTGTGAAACTGGGTTGTCAAAAGAATGCCATTTTACAATGAATTTTGACAACTGTATGGTAATTGTAATAGCCAATTCTTACAAATAAAATGCGTGCATAATGAGCATAATTCACAGTTCACACATTTTTGATGCGTTAGCTAATTCTAGTAATATCTTCCTTAAAATAGTAGCTTTGAGACTATTAGCCATTCCCTGGGCATTTTTTGGTAGTTTCTTTCTGTGCATGAGGTAAGGTAGAAGTTCATTTTAATGTTCATTTGAGCGACTTCATGTTGAGCGTCATAGAGATGTGATCTTTAACAAAGAGGTGGGAAAAGAAAACTTTGGTGTTTGGAACTAACTTTTATACTATCAGTTTAGGTTAAAAGGTCTAACAAGTACATATCACCCATGTTCAGGGTTTTAGTGGATTCTGTCAGCCTTGTCCCAAACAGAAAAAGAAGTGTACAAGAGCTAATCCTCTGCATCTCTTCATAGCAATTTGAAGGTATTCCTTGATTTGTGACATAGTATTTTATATGACCTTGCTGAATAAAAGTGATGAGCACTGTAGTTTGTCATACAAAGATAAGTCTCTTTTCATCTCCTATTCATACAAACCTCAATTTAGCAAGGTAGCTGAGCAAATATTTAGCTTTAGGGATGTGATTAAGACCTACTGAAGCAAATGAAGTTTCTGGAGATGCCAGTGTGGGGAATAAGAATTATTCTCTCAATCTGGACTAAATTTCCTTTAAAATTTAAAACTTTTAAGCTTAGAATGACAGAGGCAGGATCGAGGTCACTTGCCTTCCCAAAGATCTAAAAGGTATCAATGCGTAGTAGGATTTCAGTATTTATTGCTTTAGCTGCAAGTATTTAATTTATGTTGAAAAAACTAATACACAAATTTAACTCAGTAATTCCCGTCTCTTCCTGTCTCCCACTGGGAAAACCACACTGACTTCAAACAAGCTCTGTGTGGGTACCGGTCTCTTTGCGTGGAGTCCCTTAAAGGGTCAGGGCTACAGTCTTCATATGGTAGTAAAAAAATGAAGTTCAGTTTTATCCATGTGTGCGCATAAAAGCAGATATATATATATATATATATCTCAAGGTATGTCTTGTTGCTTCATAACTTACAACAAGGAGGACCTCTGAGCTTTGGAGCCAACACTTGCTGGTCATGGGTGATGGCTGCAGTCGTGTTAGGAATACATCTGCTGCACAGAGAATCTGAGGGAACATGCTGTTTTTATGAGCAATATATTCAATTTTTGTTGGTGGTTGGGGTTTGGGGCTTTTTTTTTTAAGTAGATCTTCTTTAGTAGTACATACAAACATAATTTTGGAAGACTTCTTGTGTATGAAAGCATTGGGAGCCAGAGTGAAAGAAAATTGTTCTTCAGTCTGAATTACGATTTAGGCCTGGCAAAGATTTAGTTCTTTGGACCAGTTTCACTCTGGAGTGGAGGGAGATTTTCAGGTGAACAGGAACTGATTCAATTAGTGCTTAAATTAATGAGTGATGTCTTTTCACTGTCTGCTGTCTCCACTGGGCATTAGACTCAGTCTGCCAGGAAGGATACAGGGCTCATCTGAACTACTGAGGCCATAAGGATGCAGCGAGGGTATAGACAATTGGCATTTTTATTTTTTAGTTAGGGCAATTAGTTGCGTTAGCTTAATCATGTCCACGTAGCGTGATTCTCGCAAGGAAATTTTCTCCTTTGGTACTGATCAAAAAATGATCAAAGACTGTCACTAGAATTTGATTTTTGTTTGTTGTATGAGTTCATTTAGTGTATGCCAGCGGCTGCTGCAGCCAGTGAACCTAAATAAATGTCTGTTGGATATCTATTTAGCAGCAGGCTCCATTTTTTTAGCACCATCTCCGTGTAACCTTTTAATCTAGTTCTTGTCTTTGACTTTTCATATTTTATATATTTAACCCCTTGATGCAGATATTTTGCATTAAGTGCTTTAGAAATCCTGATTTACTGCCTCAAGGGATTAACCAGAATTCCAGTATTCTTGCTTTATCTACATTCATTTATACAGCCCATTTATTTCTAATAAATACATTGGCCAGATCATATTTCTCTGCAAACTCTAAGCCCTGCAAATAAATTTATGCAGTGACATAATGAAAATAATAAAAACTGTCTTGCATATTGCTCTTATTCTTGCTTTAAATATCAGCTTCCAAAGGCACAGTGGGTTTATATTCTGCAAGTAAACACCACCTTTGAGGTTCATGCTGCAAAGCTCTAATTTTTAGTTGACTTCTAAGGGGATTAAATCAAACTACAGGATATATGATTCAAAGCAAAAAATGTAATTAAGAAAAATCTTTTTCTGTAGGCAAAGAGCAGCTTGTTTTCATTAATTTTATGAAGAATGTTGTTTTTCTTGGCTGAAAACTTAAACTCGTGGGACAAAGGAAGATTTATGGGGTGATCCGCAAAATCACACAGGTTTGGTGTTGCAATGCTGTTTTTGCAGTGACCACTAGAGTCCCTATAGCTGAAAATTTATCAGTGTTTCTTTTTATAAATCTCTATTTTCAGAAAGGGCTTTTATTCAGAGATTAGCTATGAGCTAAATATATGCACACAAAGTCTCAGTGTATATGTCGTCTGGTAAGCATGTATATTTTAATGTAAACAATTTATAATACTTTAAGAGCTCTTACATTACAAGGAAAAATGAAACTGAAGTAAGAATGGCTATTTAGACCTCCCATTCATATACTGCGTGTGCTTCTTCATCGTTATGCTTTATTTATACGTATGGCAAACTCTCCAGCAGTTGCTGAAAGCCACTAGAATAGAAGATCAGAGACATGGTATCTCTTGCCCTAATCCTTCAAGGTGTCAACACCACTTGTGAGGTGCTTGGGCCGAAGATCTGTGCGTTATATAAAATTTTCACTTTTGTGATCATTAGAGTGGAGCTGTGAAGCCCGAGATGAGGTTGGGTTGTTGGGTGGCTGTTTGACTCATTTCTCCCTTCTGAGTTTTGACCCCTTAGATCTGAAGTTCAAATTCAGCTTTAACTTTGACACACGTATTTTTAAACCAAATAATACGTTTATTTAGTTAACTGTATCAAATGAAATACCTTTTGTATCTTTAAAAATTTTTCTTTAAGAAGATCAGTAGTTCACGAACGGTAATGAAACAAATGTCTTAACAGAATGCTCTTTCATTCCCCATAATGTCAGCAAGAGTGTCTACTTGTTTAATATTGTAGTAAACAGAAAAGTTCATGGTTCAGTGCTTAAGCCTCTGAGCTGTCTCCCCAACTGTTCCTGGCTGCCAGTATTTTACTTACTCAACAGGAAACTAATTTAATTAGTACAAAGAACAGGCCAGTACAGATGCCTGTATGGAATACTTTCAGTTTTTAGAAGGCATATGCTAAACTCCCTACATTAGATGGAAAAACAGAGATCATAAAATTTACACAATGGAATATCTGTTATTCTGTATTATCAGAGGTTGCTGTCTCAAATTATGTTACTGTGGTCTTGCAACATCAAACCAGACAAAATATTTCAGTTGAAAGACGTAGAAGCTGATAGTAAATTTGAGCCAGGCTTATGTTTCATATTATGAATCTCTTCATCCTATTTGTGACTAACTGGGAAGATGTACCATTAGTTCTTAGCAATACTGTCTTCTCCTAAGTCTGCTTCAGGAGCTTTAATAAAGTGGCAAGTTCAAACAGTAGGTAGGAAATATCAAAGTAAGGTTTCAAATTTAATTCCCTCCACCTGTGGTTTATGCATTCACCTACAGTCTTCATTTGGAGGATCATATACTATTATTTCTTTGGGACCACAAATCACTTTTTTACAGGATAATGGATTGTGAATACATATGGATAGTTAATGTTTCTTTTTCATTTTCATCATTCAGTGCTTGATCCTATGCGTTATGGCTACAGCATCCATAGCCTGCACCAGATACGGAATCATTAATTTCCATGGAGGCTTTTCATGATGCCTTGTATCTTAGTTCCTTGCCAGCATTGGGAAGCCACCTTCACAGTACCTCCATGAGCTGAGATGGTATGAAGGTGTCCATTTTACACACTGGGAGCTGAGGCATAGGTATTAAAATGGCAATTGTTAAAAATAAATCAATTTTTCTTGCCTGATTTCTCAGAGCTCCTAGCATCTTTTAGTGCTTAATATGTTCAGATTGGATTTCATTTTGCATTGACCTCAGCTGGAGCAGTGAATGCTCAGTGTATCAGCAGCCCAAGCCAGGAACCATCTTGGATTATAAGGAAAATGAGAATTGCCAAGTGTATTTCTGTTAGAAAAAAATTAAATAGGTTAATATAACTTCTCTAGCATCACGTAGGAGCTCTGATAAAACTTTCCTAGCATCATGTAGGAACATCCTAGAAGCAGGACTCAAATGCAATTTTCTAGGCATTCAGCTACTGAAACTTTCTTACTTTTTCTTGTCTCATGCTCAACTTAACTTGAGACCTTCCAACTTCCACAATAAAGGAGTCAAGGGTCTTACAAAAGCAGCATTTAGTTTGAGCAGTGAATGTAGCAAGGGCCTCATGTGGGGCAAGAAAATGATCACATGTTAAAGACCACTACAGATGTAGAAGGGATTAGATGCAATATTGCACAAGCATTTTTAACTCCTTTCAAGAGTCGTAATTTCTCAAGTTTTCAGAAACTGAGGAAGTAAAAGAAAGAAGTTTTGGTGTATGGAATCATACTGATGCCTTCTTTCACCTTCATTGAGATGTGTTGTCAGTGGGATTCATACCTTTCAACCCACAGTGTGAGGCCAGTAGGTAGCAGTAGGAGGTGATTATCCTCTGTGTCAGGCTGACACAAGAGAAAACACGGTGCACTGTGCAACAAGCTTACCTGCTGTTTGTTGGACAGCAGATAATGTTGTGTGACCCAGGAATAATAGGTCCTCCTGCCGCTGCTGAAAAGGCATGTAGCCTCCTGGCTGTGTGCTCTTTGCTGTCTGCCCTCTGACTCTCCTTTTCTTGACAGTCACATCCCTATTCCCTAACCTGGTGCTTCAGCCTGTTTCCCGTCTCCTTGTCAAAAAGGAGCCAGCCACGGGATTATGCTCAATAGTGCCTGTCCTGATTACTGCCTGTTTGACTTGAAAGGTATTTTTAATATTGCTCTGGTGTTTACCAATCCCCCTGCCCCTGCAAAAAAAAAAAAAAAAAAAAAAAGGGTATTTGCAAGGATGGGAAGAGAAGTCCATCCCTCTCCTTATCAAAGTTAAATGTTATGAAAGTTGGTTCTTTCTCTTTCAACATGTTATCCTTCTGTCTGTTTTGTTTGCCTGCCTGTCCTGGTCAAAGATTGAATGACTGAGAACATGGCAAATCCTGGCTTTCTCGTTTAACCACTGTTAATCACTTGACATTGCATTTAGAGCTAGTTTGCACAAGATATGTGAAAAGCAAAGAGCCTCACTCGCATGCTGGCTTAACTGCCGGGAACATTTTCCCCTCCCATCTGCTGCATTCATTATTATTTAAAAGCAAATCAGGAGGCAGAATTGGATTAGCAGAGTGGGTGGCACCAGTGGAAAACAAGCTCTGTGTTGGCAGTCACCCTGCCAAGTTCATGTGAAATTGCCCATTTTAGCTGGCAGCTTCAGCTTAGCTTGGTGTGATGACATATGGGCCTGGAGGGTAAGAATCTATTTCCATATTACAGCAGCTTCTGCTGTGAAACCTCATCGTTTGTAGCTGTGTGGTTGCCTGGCTTTGGCTGCAGAGTGCCCTCCTGGTCTGCTCTGCCACGCTGGGCTCCTTGGCTGTCTTGGCTTTTTCCTGAGGTCCCCGTGGGAGCTCTACCTACGTGTCGATACTCGCTTTGCCCCCAGCTATTGCACTGGTCCCAATCCATAAGCATGTTGACTGTCAAGCAGCAAAATAGGGAAGTTTATAACCCCCTCATCTGTGGGCCCCCAGAATCAAAGGAGAGAAATCAAGCCCTTGCTTTGACTCGTAAGGGTCAGTAGTTTCTCAAAACAGCAGGGATATGTATTTTATGTTTGAAAAATAAATAACATAGCATGTTTGTTATACGTCAACTCTAAATTCAATCACCTCATAAATAGGTGTTTACAAATGAAAAAATAACTTTAAATTAATAAATATCCCCTGTTTCAAATATTAGCATTCTGAAATTTTCCAGGATATGATTTCAGCATCCAGTGTTGTCTATTGTACTTCTCATAAAGGAAGTTTTGGTGCTTTGCATTGAAATCCATGTGACAGGGATACCACCAACTTAGTCAATTCTGTAAAATAAGCTCAGATATTTCGGAAACCAGACTGCCCCTAAGTCCCTCAGCTGTGATTAGTGAGTTAACAATAACATTTCTTATTTCAGAAATCTCTTTTTCATCCTCCACTCTACTATATAAGGAAAATAATTAAAATAACTCTATGCAAAGCCCTTTCAAAGCACAAAGTATGTATCTCTCTGCATTTACAGTACCGTTATTGTCGGTTATTGCTTGTAGGGATAAAAATGTTCTGAGGAGGGAGAGTTACAGGCTGTTGACATGCCTTTAAACTATTTATTATAATTGCTAGAATTCCCAGTGCCTTTCTTAATCACTTTTTTTTTTTTTTACTTTGGGCATCCTCTACTGCTAGACCTTACTTTAGAAACCTTTGGTTTGGGGATTGTGAAGGGGGGCAGAGAAACCTCACTGGTGAGAGTATATGATCCACTTCCATGCAATGTGAAAAATGGAAGAGCATATTCCTATTAATCTTTGTTATCATAGCCTTTGTGTGGTAACAACCCTGATCTAATGTACTTTGACAAAGGTGGACAAAACATGATGCGTGATGCCATTAAAATACCCCGAGCACTTGTAATGTGCTTGGTTGCACCTCAGAAGATGGGAGCTGGTGTGCGGGTCTGCCTCCCTGCCTGTGCCAGTACCTCTCTGCTTACACTGTGGTGGGGGACTTCTTATGCGTGACACGACTGTTGTCATCTTCCTGATGTTAGTTCAGTGATGATGGGTTGAGGGAAGTGTCAGGAAAAGGGCAAATAATGGGGTGCTTCAAAAGAAGCGTGACCAGCAGGTCGAGGGAGGTGATTCTCCCCCTCTACTCCACTCTCATGAGACCCCACCTGGAGTACTGTGTTCAGCTCTGGGGCCCCCAACATAAGAAAGACATGGACCTGTCGGAGCGGGTCCAGAGGAGGGTCACAAAGATGGTCAGGGGGCTAGAGCACATCTGCTATGAAGACAGACTGAGGGAGTTGGGGTTGTTCAGCCTGGAGAAAAGAAGGCTCCGGGGAGACCTTATGGCAGCTTTGCAGTACCGAAAGGGGGCCTACAGGAAAGATGGGGAAGGATTCTTTATCTGGGAGTATAGTGATAGGATGAGGGCTAACAGTTTTAAACTGAAAGAGGGTAGATTTAGATTAGATATTAGCAAAGAATTCCTTACTGTGAGGGGGGTGAGGCACTGAAACAGGTTGCCCAGAGAAGTTGTGGATGCCCCATCCCTGGAAGTGTTCAACGCCAGGTTGGATGGGGCTTTGAGCAACCTGGTCTAGTGGAAGGTGTCCCTGCCCATGGCAGGGGGGTTGGAACTAGACGGTCTTTAAGGTCCCTTCCAACCCAAGCCATTCTATGATTCTATGATATGTGTGTATTTATCACCAAATGGCTGCAAAATTGGAACATAATGCACCAGTAAGGTGGTTAGGTAGTATCACTATTAATATATCAAACCAAAGGCCTACGTTTTGGAAGGATTTCATTCTGTGATGAACTCGATTTATGAAGTCCCTGCTGGGGGTGAGAGACATGATCAGTGCTCAGGTTCCAGTGGCAGCATCTTTGTCACTGCCTATGCGGAGACCTGAACACATCACTTAGGCACAAAGAGGCAGCTTAATTCTTTGTTCATTCTTTATAAGTGAGCTAGTTACTCATTTCTTCATATGTAACTGTTATCATCCTTCATACATAGGTTATATTTTGTTTCTGGATGAAATTAAAAGGCACTGACATTTTTTGGAAGGGTCTAATAATCTGAGATAATAGGTGGTGGTTATATTCAGAAGCTTGTATCTTAAAGTGAAAAGGGCTAATGATATACAGAAAGTCACACTATCTGCTTGTAGAGAGCAATGCGGTGTTATCCTGGTGTATCTATTTCACCTTCTTTTGATAATTAGAGCCAGAGCATGTCTGTTATAGAAATGCTGCGTGTCATTCTGTATTGTTATCCTCTGCCCATCTGTTCTGCTCTTTCTTTCTCTCCTTTCCTGTAACAGTTTTCAGCCTCATATCTTTGATATTTTTCATAAAGACTAGCTACACTTTACATGACTCATAAAACGAATACAAGCTAATCAGGTGGATTGAACTTCAGTTGCTATGAACAAATGAGGACTTACTGTAGTGCAGTGCTGTTCAGTAATGCTAGAGAAGTTTCAGTTTGAGAAAAGCCATCGTAAATGAATTTATGTGCCCACCCAGATTTATTTTAATTAAAATCATCCATGAGTCTTGGCTGTTGCTTTGACTACTAAGTACTTACAAATAAGCTTAATAGACATGTTTGTTTTTTCCGCAGCTGTAAAAATACATATTCTGCTACATGATTGGTTTTTTATCTGATTTATTTAAATAGAGTTAGGTAAAGATGCAGTTTACAGGGAAGGTTAAAGGGTCAAAATCCTATTTAATTAACTTATACCCACTTGGGAAGCAGCCAAGGTAAAAGAATGCAGTGAAAGTAAGCTTCAAATAATATGAAATCTTTGAAAAGGACTAACCACCTTTGGTGAAAGACTTTCCTGTTCTTAACCTTGTGTCGTTTAAACTATTTAAATGAGCTATGCAAAACCTTACATTTATAATGGAGCTTCAGAAAAAAGATTAAGTATTTCTTGCAGTTACAAGAAAACTGATGCTTATGGCACTGAAAGAAAAGCCTTTAGTACTCCATCTTACCATGATCCCTGTCTTTGCATACCACAAAATGCACGGTATTTTGCACCTGATTTGACATCTACTATTATTTCTGCCACATGTGTGAAGCCTCTCAAGTGTGTGAGACTGCTCTTTAAAAACATGTAAGTCTTTCAAAAAACAATTGGGGGGGATGGGGGGGAGCCTCTGTAATATCTGAAGGAGGCCTGATTTTCAAAGGCTGTGGATGCTGCATGGTTTCTAAAAGTTGTGTCTATGAGAAGTACCTCATGTTGGATTTCCCAAACCATGTGTTATATTTTAACATCTTAGTCATACATGTGGAAAAGGTTCTTACTGCAGCCAGAGTGGGAACTCTGAGAAATAAAATCACTGAGCTGCTTTGTGATCTCTTTATATGCTAGATAGGATATCCTCATTGCTGTAGTGACGCTCTGTAGAGGTGCCAATTCTGGAACATTTTTTCCATTTAATGCCACAGAGACCGCACTGGGGAAATACTTCTGTTTCAGTGCTCCATATGGTTTTGTGTGTAAAAATGGAACTGGCAGGCAAAAAAGCAGCTGGCCTGAAGCTGCCAGTAACTATTTCTAATGTCACAGATTTTCAGCAAGAATCCCAAGTGACAGCTGTATAGGTGAAAGCACCATATAGCAGTATTCAGTAAGTATCAGCAGAACCAATAAAGAATGAGCACGGAGGCAAGCAATATACCGTATAGACACCACTGCATTTCCTAAACTGGGATTTTTTCTCCTCTGCCCCATTCTAGTCTTAAGAACTGTTGGGTTGGGAAACAATTCAGGCTTGAAAAGGTCAACTCCAAAGACTTCCTGATCTCTCTGTCAATACCATTGTATGGCATCCATAGTGTGGGTGGACACATAGCCTAAGAGTTTTGGACATAATGGTATTTGGAAATATATTCCAAATTTTAAATACATCTATTACTTAAACTTGACATTAATTTAATATACTATAATTGTGGGAATGATCCTTCTGATTCAGCATGTGAGGTCTGTTTTCTGTCTAACTTTATGTGCGCTTAAGGGTTGCAGTGCTGTCCTAAAAAATGTATTTTAATTGACATGACCACTTTGGCATGATGCTCAGTCTCTGAAAAGCCACAGCAGCAAATAGAATGTATAACCAGATGGTGCTTAGCTAGAAGGATCTTTGCTATCCGGAACATGACTGCAATGATGTCTATTCTGTCAAGCTAAAACACAGGCATTTGTAACTCCACATTCCAGGTTAATTAAGTAATCCTTGCTGGTTTGAAAAGTACTCTCTAGGAAAAACATAACAAAAATAGAAATACAGGTGAGAAATTTAATATTTTTTCCTTAGTTTACCCATCCCTCTTTCTTCTTCCTTCTCTATCTGAACATTCATTGTCTCTTCTGCAAAGAAGAACTAACAAACATAACTTAATTCCAAGGTGCCTGTAGGTACTTTCAGGCTATTGCAATGATTTTGGTAATGATAAACATTCACAGTTTGTTTTCTTAATGTTTAGCATTTGTCTGTGGGGACTAAGGTAGCTCATAGTGTTGTGATCCCTTGCAGAGGTATCTTTAAATTCCAAGGAATCTTTGTTTCTGTAAGCCAAAGAGCAAAATGGTTCACACCCATCTCAAGACTATCCCATAGCTGCTTTGCACTGCTTACACTAGAAGCATTACATTTGTTCCAAGAGCACTTATCTTTCAAGAAGTAACTTGGCTAATGCTAACAATCACATGAGTATAGAATGCCCCATTTTTAAGTACCTGTGGATGAGGCAGTGCTTAATTTTGGGGAGGAGGTGAATGCTAATGAGTCATCTGGCAGGCATTTAGTCTATCATATGTCATTTTCTCTATCATGTGTCATTTTGTCCAGCTGACTTTGCTTTGGGGATAAAACTCATGACAGGGAAATCAGGAATAAATTTCCAAATAAGCTCTCTGAAGTTATTTACTTATTGTTATATTAGATGGGTGGGAGAGGACAGAGATGGTAAGGCACATCATCTCATTTGGCTTTTGAGTTGGTCAGCTGTTGTGCTTCAGATAGAAGAAATATGCTTATGTTCGAGTTGATTAATAGCACTTTTAAATAACAGTGAGCATCAGTCCTGGGACTGGCAGTCAATAAGTTTCATTCATGGTATTTGGATTAGGGCATAGTTGACATGCTCCCCTGAACTCTAGGGTTGTATTCTTCATTCAGAGCTAGGTGCTGACCTATAAAGAATCAGATGCTTTTCTATCCCTTCTGAAGTCTCTGAACTCTGGTTAAATATGGCTTGAAGCTTCACAAAGTGTTAAACATCTCCTTGATATGTTGGCAGGCCAACATATTTTTATTGCTAAAAAATGAAAACCAACCAAAAAAATTCAAGGAACTTTGAGAGGCATGGGCTTTCAGCCATCTCTTGTTTGCTGCTCCCTTGAAACATGTACAGGAGATTATCCTTATTAGGCAATCTTACGGGTATTCCCAGATCTTTTGAGTATGGTTTTCTTCCTTTCTAATTATTAGTCATTATGTGACAACTTCTGTCTGCTCCCCTAAGTGGCTAGCTAAGGCAGATTTCACTGTGTTTATGGATACCTGAAAATAATTAGCCATTTGTGACTTGGGAGGTGATTTCAGACTTTAGAAAGTGAAGCTTTGTTATGAGTAATGCACTGGGGAACTGCTGTTGATGTTATTCCATGATTCCATGATTTTGTCTTTACAGGCAAAAACAGCATGATAATTTCTGCCTAGCGCTATCCAGGCAGTTCCTTCTTGCTCCTTCACTAGTTTCCATTAGTTGTGCTGGTGCAACTCTTTTTTAAGTTTGATATGAACTGGATCACTGAGAAGATGTACATTCAAAATAATCCCACTTCTGATCACTACTTTTAGTGATCCAGTGTGCATGGAGTCCCACAGACAGTTTTATCAAGACAAGTGATGGGCACAAGTTGCAGGGCAGGAATAAGGAGTGAGGTTTGTGGGCAGTGGGATTTCCTTAAGCTGGCTCTGCGACAAAGATGAGAGAGACATGGTGGAAGGGTACCACAGCTCAGCTCACTTGCACCCAGTTGCTTGTAGTTGAATCTCCAGTCTCTTGGCTGTTTGGTTTAGCAAGACAGTGCAATGAAGGAATCTCTCACCAGCTCTTCCTGGTGCTCCTTTTCTCCAGGGAGGGCTTCAAACCAGTAACAAACCTGTTAACCGGAGCATTAATGGCTGTATATCATCCTCCAACAGGCACTTCCTTTTCTGAGTTCTGTTATGTGCAACCATAACTGATACTCTACTCTTTTTTTTTTCTTTCAGATGTTTTAATTAAGCTATCTACAAATTTTGTTCAGGCATAGCATTTACTTATCTGTTTCAGAGTAGAGAGCTGGTGCTACAGCTGAGATAGGTATCCCATTGTGTCAAACACTGGCAAAAATAGAAGGTTTACATTCTCTCATTATAGATCCAGGGAGACAGCATTTCTCCAGTTCACGTTCAGTCAGTTCCTCTTTGGCGGGGTTTTTTACAAGTTATCAGGGTGAGACACAGCAATTTAGTCACATCACATTAATCAGAAAAA
This sequence comes from Astur gentilis, assembly GCF_929443795.1. Taxonomy (NCBI): domain Eukaryota; kingdom Metazoa; phylum Chordata; class Aves; order Accipitriformes; family Accipitridae; genus Astur; species Astur gentilis. The sequence goes on along the minus strand of NC_064883.1, from coordinate 22,514,470 downwards.
AAAAAAAAGGAAGTGGGAGGGCTTGCTTGGGTTTCTTGCATATTCGAATCTAGAAAATCTTTGAGTTGCATTCTTCAGTTTTTCTACTGGTATAATCTGAATCTAATACTGAAGATTTATGCCTTTATAGGGATTCAATTTCAGAGGAGACAAATCTTTAAGCCATTAAAAATATAAATAACATAATGAATCATGAAGCCTTTGGAAAAGGAAAAACAAAACAGGAGGGTATAAGAAGTTGTAAGGATTTGGCTGTTTATCAGGTTCGAGAAGTATATTTTTGCAAACAAGTAGCACTAATATTCTTCTGGTCTTGATGTGTACCAAAATCCTCAGCTTGCTTTTTTGTTTTTAATAAGGTTTCTATGGCTTTGCTTGCAAACTATGTTGAGCTCAATAACACTGCTATTCTTGTAGTATCTTCATCTGAAGTATTAGTTTTCCCAGAACTCACTCACAGAGGGGTGTGCTTTATTCTCGAAAACTAGAAGATGTGTAGTAGATTCAGTCCTGGCCATTTTTCATGTGAAGCCTTATTCAAATGGTAATTGTAAAACGCTTTGTGAACTTTGTTCTCTACTCAAAGAAAAAACTTCAGCAGTGGGCAGCTAGCGTAGGAAGGAATTTTTGCTGAAAGACTTGGAGAAAACTAATTTGGAAGTTACCACAGCCATTCAAAAGTTAAAGGTGTACCTACCAATCAACTGTGAAACCAATCATGTTATCAAATATCATTGGAAGTGAATATTATGAATAAAATATATGACAGTGAAGATCAGGACTTGTATTCCTTTTTTCCTAACAAGACATACTATGAAGGAATTCATTATAATATTTTGAAGAGACCTGTGTGCAAAGTATGCACAGTTGGTTTGCAATTTTTGATATGCATATATGCTACTTAGCAACTGATGTATAATTTAAGGGTAAGTCTTGGCTCTTCAGAATCAGCCTCCCACACTGGACTGTTGGATGCACGTTCACAAAGTCCTAGGTGACGCAGGACTTTCATTTTGGACTCTTATTATACATAAAGGTACAATTCAGAAAACTCACAGTCCAAGTAAGGATTTCAACAACTTCCAAACCTTGCAGCTGTTCTAATACTGCATTTTTGTTAAATTTAACTGTATTTATATGATTTGAACTACTGGTGGCTCCAGCTAAAATTGGGCACTCATTTTGGGAGGCACTCTAAACCCAGAGGCTGGGATATAAAACAGAGCCCCTGTTACAAAACAGAGGTTACAGTGGGATAAAGTGACTTGCCTACAGTCACATTCAGTAGCAAAGCCAAAATCTTGGGTTTTGCTTTCCAGCCCCATACCACTGTGCCACAGACCTCTCACCTTTCAAAGATTATGTCACTTATTTAATGTACATATACTCATAAAATCATTTAGTTTATAAAAGTATGTAACTTTTTATTTTCTGACTATTTTACAGTCCTTGTCTAGCACTCCCTTCTTTTCGGGTCATCCCCTCACACCCCCTCTGAAACTGCAGTCACCTCCCATATGCAAATCCCCTTGTTTGGGGTTGCGGTGCTTTGCTCAGAGGCAAAGTCGAATCCTTTGTGGGAAGACAAATTCTTAAAACAGGAACGTGTCCGTATGCAATCTGTATTACGATTCATCTGTTAAAACTGCAGAGAAGAATATACAGCAATTTTCATCACTGAAGGCAGAGTCTGGGAAATCCAGTGTGTATAAGAATACCAACGCAGTAACTAAGACACAAGGGAAAACAGCAGGAAAAAATTAATCAGTGGTTTACTTTTAATGACTGATAGTAGTTATTATTGTAATATGTAAGTATCCCATACAGCGCTGTGTCTGTGAAAGAATAACAGCCAGCCATTGCCAAGATAATTGAGAGGTGTCATTTTAACATTAAATAAGATTAAATATTGCTAAAGAAATGTAAAGTGAATTGGACAAGATGTGGCCTGTGTGAGGGGAGGGAGGTGAGGATGTTCTCTTTTTTATTAAGTTATGCCCCATCCTAGGAAAAAGATTGGAAGTTGCATTCATAGTGTACTTGGCAAAGGAGGTTACATCTGATGTCTTGGCCACACAGGTAACTTGCACATATTTTGTTAAGGCTTCTTTAATTCTTTAGTTACAGTGGTGCAGGATCCTGAGTATACACTATCAGCTGAACATGTCAACATGGGCTTTGACACAAGCTGAAATTAAATTGCAATAATTCAGCTTCATTCAGCTCCTGAAAGTTGCTTTGTAGACACATCACAGGGAAGAAGATATTTTGTTTCAGTGCTATTTTAAAAGTGATGCACATCCACCATTTTCCTGTGTGTTACAACGTATTTGAGTTCAGGAATCACATGCCAGCCTATAGCAGAAAATATTTTCTTCAAACCCTTCTCAGTTTGTTAAAAAAAATCATAGTTTTTCTAGTGCCATTTTTTTTTTTTCCAAATAAATTTTTAATGACAGCCTTAAGTCTTGCCTCTCCTGTGTATTTTGGGGCATGGATAACTAGGTAAAACTAAAGCCCAGCAGAAAGCAATTTTAGTAATCTTATATTTAGCCTTAGTGAACAGTATTCCTTGGGAAACCACAAACAAGGTATAGTCCATCAAAAAAAAGCTTTCAACAAAGCTAGGCTGTATACTGAAATAATCTTTGAACTAACACCTCTGAAGATATGCAGAGCAACTTTATAGGCAGCAGTCTACTGAGCCTTGTCCATGGGGTAATTCAGAGCCTGAGCTAACAATACTGCAGATCATATATTTTTCATATATTAGAACAATTGCATCTTTAAAATCTCACAGAAGTAAAACTTCTCTGCGAAAGAGCGTGCTCTATATGGTGTAACAACTGCATATTTTAAAGCATATGTTCATAGAAATGTTTTTATATATCCATGCTTTCCACACACATTCGGACTCATACATACACATGTTTGCATTTGTCCACATATATTATAGACACAGATATAAAATTAGACGTGTACGCGTGTATATATGTATATATATATTTGAAGGGGAAAAGAATTTATGGGAGGCTAGCCAGATTTAATTTGTCTGCTTGTATTTAGCACTTAAGGGCTTATATACTCAGTTTGCTCAAAAGAGTGAAGAAGTACTCCTTGCTTATGCCTCAAATCAGAAATGCATGAAGTGCAGCTGCAGAGATAATACATTCTCCCCAAAGGCTTTGGCTGAGCAAATTAGGTGTCAATGGGGTGCCTGCGCAGGCAGTACTCTCTCTAATTAGTCTCTTGAGCCTAGTTGGTGGCGGGTATAAGATGATCTAATCAATTGGTCTGTGTCTGATGGTACGTGTAAAAATCCTAGCAGGCAGAGCTGTCTCCCACAGGTCACTCACCTGCACAGCGGGAACGCTCATTTTCATTTTTCATCTCTTCCATCACATGATGCTGACAGTTGGTTTTAAGAAAATTGAATCCAAAAAATATCTAGTTCATAGGGCATGTAGGTCAAAATAAAGTTGCATTATGGGTATTGGTGATCCAATTAATTAATATTTATAGCAACGAGTTGCATGTAGATATTATCTGAGTGCAAATAGTATTGATAATGTTTGGTTGGCTTTTTAAAATGAATTCTCTAACAAAGGTAGGAATGAAAGGTGTGGGGAAAAATCACCTGTTAATAGTATACTTTTTTTAGAGAGGAGGAGCAGTATCTGCGGTATGTGCGTGTGTGGTGGAGGGAGAAGCAGGAAGAATATATTGTTGATGATCTTAAATACCCCCATGTTTCAGCTCATAGAGAATATGGTATCTCCAGTTGTCAGCTCATATTTTTATTTTAAATCTAGCGTTGTAGAATGAATACTCTTATAATAATGCTAAATCAGCTGCCACATAAATAGGCCTGCACTCTGAGTGTGCTTTGCATGCTAAGGACTCTGCGGGCACACAGCTCCGCCCTATGTGATAATTTACACAAAAATTAAAAGCACCTAGAGAAGGATGCTGATGATGCCAAAAGGAGCATGTATTGGATTGGTGATTTGCATTTTTTACAGGAAAGGACATTCTTCTACTAATTAAAATAAAGAAAATCATTTGGGATTTAGTCACCCTCCTCTGCCTCATGTCTTGAGAGTATGATTAATGTTTAAATTACCAGCTTTAGTATCCCTTCCTAGAACCACTGTTACATCAACAGCTACTGCATTCTGAAGTTGGCGTCTGCCATTTTTAAGGTGGGTTAACACCTTATTTTATCCCATTCGGGATCTGGGACAAACAGGATGTATGCAGCAGATAATTTCTCTAGATAACAAACATACAATTGAGTTACTTGATTTAGGTCACTTGATATTTCAAGCACATCATTAACTTGGTTGTAGTCTTCTATTAGGTTTAGTAGAGATGTCATGAAAACCAAAAGTACCTGGACCTGGGGTGAAAAAATGCAAGTTCATTTTTAAGGCAGTCTGTTGCATTTCAAGTTTTGTTGTTGTGGTTTTTTAAAGGAGAACTGAAAGGACCCTATTTTGCTCTTGGGAAATCACAAGTTGTAAATATTCCATTTAACAATTTACGCTTTTATAAGCAAAGCTGTGACCAGAGGCCATAAACACAATCTGCCAAGTCACCAGGCAAAACTTTGATTTGTATGATCAGGAAAATGTATTAAATTCTAAGCAAGGGTATTTCTAAAATATATCTTAAAAAATGCAAACATGGAATACTAAGCCATCTGGGAACTGAACAGCAACACTGTGTGGAGGACCCTGCCTCAGGTCTCGGTTGTCTGAACAATGGATGCTTCAGTTCAAGAGCCCCACTGAAGAAACAATGCTTTTTTAATAAAAAGATTAGTTCACCCCAATCTAAAATTTTGTGTTTGTTTTCTTGTGGATTTTCTGCTGTGGACAAAGAGACACCCTCCTCTTCCTCCAGTTTAGGGGAGGTGTCTATTTGATGTGAGTCTCCTCCTAAACAATATAAAAGTGAAGAGAAGGAGGTCTCCTGTCCCACGGCACAGCAATTACAGCGCTCCCCTGAGAAGTGGCCTGTCTGTGTTTGGGTTCTTCCTCTGCCTCAGGACAGGTAGCCCCTGCTCCCCATTGCGCAGAAGGCTGGCACTCCATGAGGGCACTTCAAGGCCAAGGGAAGGGACTTCACCTGTTGCCTCCACTTTGAATCAACAATAAACATCCAGTGAATTAGGGATTCAGATGCAAACATTACATATTCCCAGTGTGTATATATATATTCCTAACCAGCAGGCTTGTTTGCTGTGTCAAAGATCACATAAGGATTTTATACACGGTGGAACTGTCTGAGCAGCCAAAACTGAGGGTTCAGCCTCAGAACAACCTGGCCATCAGCATGCTGGTGCGAGTAGTGGGTCTGTCGTGCAGGACGGCTTCCCGACCTGGGCAGGCAGTGCATTTCAGCATGTCTTCAGAGAAACTGTGACCACCAGCTGTTCCCTCGTTCCAGTTGCACTATGTCTTCTCGTGTTTCCCAGCCAGAACCATTGGGGAAATGTGGCATCAAATCATCTTTTCTAGTGAGTTTACTGTTTGATTTAGTTTAAATCTTGAGCCTGTGCAGAAGGTGGGAGGTGGCATTGCCCACCATACTGTTACACAGGCTCTCAGCTTCATGGGAAACCAGTTACCCCAGCTGCAGCACTGGCACAGCAGGACCCAGCAAAGCTGGAGCTGATGGAGTTGTGATCATAAAACTGTCAGCTGCCTTATATTGAGCCAGGGCAGGAAAACAAATGAGGTTCAGCAAAAAACTTTCCAATCTCCCATTCACATTTATGTAACCCCTGCTACCCTTTCTTAGTCCCCTCTGTTCTGCCCTTGGTCTACCTTGGTGCTGGCAGTGGTTGCCAGTATGCAAAGGGGTTTTTTCCCCTTTGTTAAATGGTAGTAGCTGAGAGTTTGTTCATTTCTAAGGAAGCTTTTAACATTCTAGGGCTTGATTCTGGAAGTGCTAAGCTTCTGATGAAGGTATTCCGCATTTCACAGGCTCAGGCCCTGTCCCAGAGAACATGTCATCAGCTTTGCCTACAGAGCCAAACTTGAAGCCAGAAAATGTAGTACTGTCACTGGGAAATTGTAGTACAACCCTGGGAGAAGTGTGATTCTCACCTCCTTTAGAAATTGTCCTGAGGTCCTGATAGAAAGGAAGAGTTCTATGTAATTAACGTAATTGCAGTTATCTGCAAATCTGAGCAATTTGGTAACTCCTGGAAAAGCTTCCATCCAGAGGCTTTTCTATCCAGACGGTTTTGTTACATGTCCTAGATGTCCCTGCTGCTTATGCCAGTCTCTGGAACTGGTCCAGCAATTTGGATTTAGCCTGCAATTAGGCCAGCCATTCTGGATCTGGGCAGATGTGCTTCCAAACTGCAAGCCCACCTTCCACAGCTGTAGTGTGGGTGGCAGTGGGGGCACATGCAAGCTCAGTGTTGGAAGGAGCTTTGGGGAGTTTAGTTGCTTCTTTGTAAGGAGGCGCTCCAAAAAGGTCATCCCTAAGTAGTGCTTTTGGAGAAGGGAAATATGGAATTTGGGGAATATTGTCAACAGTGTTTCACCAGTGAGCAGTTGTGAATCTGCATGTTCCAAACACTGCTTTTCTTTTTAAGCTTATGAAGGGTAAACTAAATGGATCAACTCTGATGTATTCCTTGAAACAAGATTTATTGGCTCTTAAGCCAAGCTCCTAGACCCTGGGGAAAGTGGGACTTTCATGTGGAATAGACATTTCCACACAAACTCCAGAGGCATTTAGGAAACAACCCAAGCAGGACTCAAGAGGTGGTAGACCAAGCTCCAAGAGGGCCCAAGATGCTGCCACACATCATTAAGAACAGGCTTTTGTTAATCCAGTTCAGGTATTCTGGTGCTTAAAGGGCAGAAGAGCTCTCAAGAACCACGACAGGAACCCTGGATATTATGAAAGTTAGATGTTGTATAGAGATTAGGCTGTTTTGATGAAAGCCACAATTAAAATGTTATGCTTGAAACTGCAGTTCAAAACTGATGCCTTGTTTTTTTCCTGCTTTTGAAATGAGGGCTAGACTAGATTCACTGGCACCTGCATTCAGTTTGATTTAAATAGTTTTAGGACATGCTAATACAAACCAGTTCCATGCTCAATGAATGTTTCAGCATTCTTTTTCTTAAATGCTAAAATTCCTCCATATCTGACTGTCTTCCTGCAACTACATTTTTAAAATGTAGCAGGTCTGTAGTTACAATTCTTCGTCTTGAAAAATGTTGTAAAACAGATAAATTTTGAACTTTAGAAAGCTACAAAATTTCTCAGAAAGTCTCACTTTATTACTTGGCACAGAATTCTACTTGGACATTTATCAAGAATTAAGTATGTTAATTGTAAAATCCTTCCAATGGCTCCCGTGCATCTAGCCTTCATTTAGCCTTCACCTGGCTCTTCTTGCAGTTGTTGGATGCTTTGTTTTAAAGTAATGCTTACCACATTCTCAGCCTGCCTCCTGTTTTGCGTGAATCTCAAAAACTTTGTGGTACCTTCTTGCAAGTCCAGTCACTGCTTTGAGCCTATACAAACAGGAATCATCAGCAGAGTGAAAGACAATGTAAGCAAAGCTATTGGTACAGTGTTTATTTTTGGTATATGAAAGGAGAGGTTTTAGTTATCTGCCTATCAATAGAAAAAAATGAAATAAACGTGAATATGTTTTAACACAGCACATCAAGGAGCTCTATAAACTGCTTGTGTTTGCAGAAGTGTTTGTGATGTGCCCCAAGGTACCTCAAATAACTCTCAGGAAGCAAACCTGAGGACACCTTTTCATAAACTAGTTGCAGGCATTGCTGTGAAGGTGATCACTAGGGACTCCATGAGAAAGGGGGGCAAAAAGAGCCTGTAAACTCCTGAAGCTGTGCCAGCATTTAGCAACCTTCCTTTGCATTCATGCATGGGGTGTGACCACCTTTAGAAGAGCCAACTGTCTATTTATGGCTGCCTGTAATTTCCATGGAGAATGTGAGTGCTGATGGCACCTCTGAAGATTAGCACTTGGGGCAGAGATACATGAATATGGATTAATATATCTCACTTAGGCAACCACCCTGAAAACATTGGTGGTTTAAGTTCATTTTCTTGAGCTACCAGCTCAAAAAGTGCTTTGGAAATCTGTCCTTTGCTCTGAGCTGGTGTCTTCATAACTGGCTTTGGACTAACCTATATTTTACCAAGTAAAAAAACATTTAAAAATGCGATTTGTGGGGCTTGTTATAATTTATATTGTTTCCTTACAGGATTAAATTTACCAGTTTGGAGGAGGGAAACAAAAACCTAATGAGGAGGCTGACACCACGAAGAAACCACGGCCTGTTTCCTTTCTTTCTCTATGGTGGATTTCATGCAGAAGAAAATTGAAGCTGGCAAGACCCTGTTTTTTCCCTGCAATTTATTTAAAACCTTGCACGCATTTGGATACCTTGTGATTTCAGAGAACTATGTGAAGATTAAGCTTTTGCTTACTGATACATGGCATGTACTCTTTCAGTCTTTTGTGTTTGATTTTGTTTGATTTTCCACTGCAGCGCTGCATCTTTGTAAGGATTTTTATGCTTTCACCAGCAATGTCTTAAATACATTAAGACAACACATTTGGTGTTCACACTTCTTCAGTAATGACTGTAGAAAAAAAAGCCAATGGTGGCATAAAGGACTGTGTGTTTTCTTTGAGAGTTGTGCATATTTTGCAACCAATGGGAAGACTATTTCTGCCAGAGCAAGCCCAACTTGTCTGATCGGCTGACAATTACAGCACCTTGCCACTATTCCTGAAGTGTTGTTGGGTTATTTCTTTTTTCATTATCTCCTCAGACCGTTCATATCCATTTTAAAAACATGGCAATAATTGCATGTTTACTTCAGTACTCTGAATTTGGTTACTCTGCTTAGGCTATGTAGCATGCCAGTTTTCAAAATAGGCCTGTGAGAAAGACAAAGCAAAAATGATGAGATGTATGCAGCTGACAGATATACAATGATTTCTTTATATTTTTATTCCCTTCAAGAATATTTCTTTCTTTTATGGGTCTTGGCTAACATCTCTATGTTTTTCCTCACACTATTTACCTTTCAGAATGTTTTCTTGAAAACAGAGATGATTAAACTGTTCTGTTTAATTCAAGGCAGATACTAAGGTACAGAAAAACTTTTGTTGAATGAGCCACTGAATCTAGCTGTGTTCCTTTGCCACATACAAAGCAAAGTGGAGAATTTTCCTTATCCCAGACTGTTTGCTGTTCCACACCAAAGCACCTTTCGAGTTATTTTCCATGGATATTCTGAGCTGATTGGAAGGTACTACCAGATACTCTGTCTTTAGATAACTTTTCTGAATGAATCTTTCAAATGCAAACTTTGCAAGAAACTAAGTTGTGTGATTGTAGAAAAGGAAGCCCCTGCTACATTTTGGTTGGGGAGAACATTGCGTTCAGGGGTGCGATAAAACTGCCCTGACCATATACAATGCTTTGCATTCAGAGAGGGCAGGGTATGGTGCAAAAACCACTGTTGAGTTACAGTCCTGGTTGGACAGAAACGCTTGCTAGGCAATATTATTCTACACATAAATTTGACATCCTTTGCTTGCTGGATGCAATGGATTACATTTTTAAGAAGTGTGGTAACACTTTGGTTAGCTTTCAGTGTTTAAAAGGAGAGGAAAAGGATTTGTGCTACTGCCATCTTATTAAACTCTAGCAGTGTTTAATAAGAAAAAAACACCCAATGAGGCAAATCCTTGAAGGTGCAAGTAGCTACGAAAGGCCTCTTAGTGAACTAGGATACAAGTCTATACTTTCAAAGAGCTGAACCGTGGAAATATTCTCAATATTTGCACAGCCATTAAAAGACAATTTTCCCCAATGACATCTCTGTTTCAGGATCTGGTAAAAGCCATCTGAAAGCCACTTTCAGTCACAAACCTATTTAGAACTTACTACAGTTTTTCCCCTGTGTTTATGAGGGGGAAAAAGTGACCACTGAACTTTTGAATTTATCACACACTGAAACTGCCTTAGACGTGGTTTGTTTGGGTTTCATGTTTCTTTTTTTTGTAAGAGAAAAGTCTTTTATACATTATCTTTGCTACTTAAATCGTGTGCAGTTTGATGATTAAAATTAGCTATTTTTAGAAAAAGAAAACTTGCTGCAAAAATCTGAAGAATTTTTGAAAATGTAACAAAGATTTCAATTAGGAATATAAAGGTAGTTTCATAGACGCTTCTACTTGGCAGCTTAAATTGGGAGACAAGCAATTACACTGCTCAACTAAACATCTGAAGGTTTAATATAGAGAGCAGTTCCCCAACTGTTCCCACAAGCCTAGCACATTACTATCCATAGTGACTCATGTATAGTGTTTGCTTAAGGTATGTATGTGTGTATGTGTGTGTACGCACACGTGTGTGTGAGATTATCGTCTCTGCCCCATTCCCACTTTTAAGCAACCACTGAAATAAAGTTGGTCCAAAAATCTTCAAACTCAATTGCCCGAAGGAAAGTGCACAAATATCTAGGTTCCTAAATAGTAACTTGATATTCAGCAGTAGTAAGGTTATCTCAGCTACCAATCAATTAAGGAGTGACCAGGATCTCTTACTTCTGCACCTACTTCCCAGGTGCCGCAATTGCCTGCGGTGACTTTGGTTTGCTGCTCTCCAGCGGAGGCTCTGGGCCCTGGGGATGTTCTCCCGGCACCGAGGGGACCTGGGCTCAGCAAGCTGGTGCCATTTGCGTGACCACTGGAAATTACTCTTCTGGAACATCAAATCTGCTGGGAAACAGCAAGGTTTTTTGAGAAAGTAGAAGCTCCTTTGTCCAGGGAACTGACGGTACGGCCTTATTTCCCTCTTCCACCTTCCAGCAGAGCCCTTACCTGCATGGTTAGCCTGATTGACACCCATCAGTTAGGACCCTCTGACAGCTAGCCCACCTCTCCAGCATCTTGCAGAAGTGGGGTTTTCACCACAGCTCTTCTCAGTGTTGCAGAATGGACTGTTTAAACACCATCGATGCTCTTGAGACAGCTTCAGCAAAGATCAATAGCATTACCCTCTTTTTCTCTCATCCTTCCCAAATCAGTTCCCCACAGAATCTTCAAAGGGACAAAGAAGTAGCCTGGCCTCCTGGACATGCTGCAGGTGCTAGGAACATGGTGTTTCATGCTGTCAACAGTCAAAAGTTGGCTTAAGTGACCAGCAGTCTCTGGGACACAGTCCTTGAGAAACTGTGGGACTCGCTCGGAGTCGATAGCCGGCAGCAGTGTAACTTTCGTTTTCCTACCGCTTGGCTGAGCCCCAGTAGATCCTTCCTGATGATACTGAGAGGATGTGGCTTTGCTGCGAGAGGGGAGAGCAGCCACAGGGCAGCAGGTGTAGTAAGCAGATAAAAGTGGAAGGGCATGTTCTAACTCCATATGAGATCTAATAGTAAGCAAACGGGGAAAGGGAAGATGGTGATAGAGATGGTCTGCACGATACAGAGATTCCTTACAAGTTCAAATTCACAGAACCTGACGTTACAAGTCAACCAGCTGGAGATGGCTTAGTCCTCTCTCCTGCTGGGTTCAGATCAGCTCTAATCCACACCCAGCAGGCACCACACCAGTCAGGACACTCCAATAGTGCCAACATGACATTACTGTACGGTGTCCCGGATCGGTTGGATCCTTTTAATTCTCACTATTGTTTTTAATCGGAACCATGGTTTAGGATAAGGCGTCGGTACAGGCAACACTGAAAATTCAGTCTGCAGTACACAGAGGCACAGGGGTTTTTGCTTTCTCTTTGGTGCACAGGGGTTCTGCACTTCAGACTGCTGGGGAAAGAAGGTAAGATAATACATTCCCTGTGGGCAACATACACCCCTGTGGGCCCTGTGTCAGTGCACGCAACCAAATGTGTAGTCAATGCTCTGATATGCTCATCTACGAAATATTCATCTGTGAATATAATTGGGTTTGTAATCTTTGTTATATAAAACGTTTAGGCTGTACAGACTGGGGAGCAAAATGCAGACACCCCATATAAACAGAATTATGTTGCATTACTGAGCATAACAATACTCTCCCCTACCAGCATTTAGGTGGAGTGACTGTATGTTATTGCCTTGCATTTTTCACATAAGCAAAAAATCTAAAAGTAAAAGATGCACTAATAATTCCCATCCCCCAAAATGCATTTCAATGGTGCTGCATACAAAATCCCTGCTTGCCAGCTTCCACATGGATTTTTGTATGGTGCACTAAGAGGTGTTCTTTTTTTAACGAAATAAAAAGGGGAGGGCTGGTACATGAAAACAATGTTAATGTAATTAAATATATATATATATACTTCAGAAGAACAGCATAGTAAGCAGTACAGTAAAATAAATGTCGCATTATTTGTTACACCTTGTAATTTGTCTGTATTATGAAAGATGTAATGGTTTGTCAGCTGTAACTGTTGTTTTCTTGTAACATCATATTGAATAAAGTGTAGCAGAATCTCTCTTCTCCTTCATATATGTGATCCAGACCTAACCCAGGGAATAAAGCCTTTCTTTTACTTTTTCTTATTTTTTGTTCTTCAAAAAATGAACAAGGAAATGGTTGTAAACAACAGCTTTTTAAGGAGTAAAAAGTACTTAGAAGCAGGCAGGCACTAGACAGTAATTAGTTGAAAAGATTAGGCACTGGTTCAGTCAAACACATGAGCTTAATCAAAACTACAAGGCAGTGCTGACTACAGGGCAAGGTTCTTCGCATTTCTGTCTGTAATAGTAAGTTAATTATTTGGTGTCTCTTTCCATTTTTTTACATGTGTGACAAGGGACCTATTTACAGTACACTGGGATTTCACTGAAGTAGTAGAAGGGCCAGTTTTCTGGCAAACAAAAAAACAAAATAGGTCTGACAAATATATCATTGTATGGAGAATAAACTCTGGCTTATTGCAACATCTCTTGAAATAAAAACCTGATAATTCTGTTGGAGAATCAGGCAAAGCATATGATATGCATTTTTCACAGTTTTGATATGGGAGTGATATTTACACCTGTTCATAGTTGGTTATTTATCTCAATCAGTGAGTATGTGCTGCTTGGATTCTTAACCTCTTTATTTATTTGTGCATTATAACATTAGATAGGCAAGTGCTCACTCACACTGAACATAATCAATATGTGCCTTCAGTATTTTCTCCTCCTTTCCAATGCTTCTAGCTTTTTTGGTACTGACATCTTGCTAGGACCTATTTTTAGACAATGAAAGTTAAATCAATGCAGCCTGCACAGACTTGGTTAGAATATTCGACTGAAATATCAGAATAAGCTCTTTTAGCAAATGCAGGAGTCTATAGGAGTCTGTTGGTTTTAACATCATTTTGGTCTAGAATGGGGTTTGGCTGGAGATCAAGTGTTCATACTCTCTAAGCTGACAGGGGAGCCACTAGCCTAGAGTATGGATAATGGGGGACCTAAATTCTAGCCTTTGCTCCTGCTCATTAGGAGTAATTGAAGATAAAATGGTCTTCCTTTGAGCTAGCACAATATAGGCTTGATTGTGGGTCTTCAGCGTCGCAGGTTTTATCTGGCAGAATAATGTTCTGGCCCAGTTCTGATGGCAAAACTCTTCTGGAGAAGAATCCCCACTTTTAAATCTAGAAAGTTGCCACAAAATGACATCAGCTGCACCCAGAGGCCATTGCACGAAAACAAGCCAAGAAAACACATGCATGTTCATCTATTTCTATTTTACCCCCAGTTCTCACTGGCTAGGGCAAATGTAGGAAGGTGTTGCCTTTTCATAGTCTAGATGAATAATTTGTGCCTTCAGCTGAGTATCTGATTTGTTTGGTATTCCTGACTCACTACCTGTGTGGCAACTTTAACCTACAAATCTCTCGGATACAAATGAAGACCAAGAATTATTACCTAAAAAGGTTTGTATGTTTGAGCACTGGGTACCAGGAAGCATATTCAGAGTGAGCTTTTAATTATGTAGTATAATCCTTAAAGCTGTCTCCTGACCCCCTTGGCTGCACTCCTAGCCTGTTTAGCCCCAAGGTTTTCTTCCTAAACTAGCCTGGCTGCTACAGCAAAGCAAGATACGCACTTAACTAGAATAGCAGCCACCCCTCCCCCGAGAAAAGAAAAACCAGAGGGAAAGTGTTGGAGCAACCTTGTGCCACTAGGTTAACACATACAGTTTCTCAATAATGCCCCTCCTTGTAAACCTCTGCAAAGTAAACCCTACAGCAGCGGAAGGGCTTGCTGCTACCAGTGGGGGGTGGTGTTATGGACATTAGATTTGAGAAGCTTATATAGCACATGGGCGAGGATAAAGGGATACAAATCAGAGAAAAAAAACCTGAAGAGATTTAAAAAAAAAAAAAAATCCAGGGCCAAGTATTTACTGTTCATTCCCCTTGCGAGTGGTGTTATATATTGTCTGCAGTGAGTCATGCTGAGAGCAAGCCAGGCACAATAATAGCTGAGAGCAGTCCTGCAGCCCCTTCGTTATTGCCCGTGCTGACTGATACTGAGTTGGGCAAAAGAAAGTGATTCCAAAAATGTTCTTTTTTTTTTTTCCTTTTCTCCTGTTTCCCAAAAGGCCCGGTAGTGATTGTTGGGGCTGTACTACCTTGAAAGAACTGCTAAACTAAAATCAAACTTATTTTTAAATTAATTTTCCAAGGACCGATCTGGTGATTCACATAAAAGATGTTAACAGCTCTGAGTGCTATACAACAAGATACTGCAGCGCTATATACCCTAGTAAAGTCTTGAAGCCTAAGGAGATTTAAGATACCATAGAAACATTTCAACCTCACCTTTCAACTGGAATTAGGACTACAGCGTAGGTTTCAAAAGGGTAGGTGTTCATTTTACAATCCAGCTAATTATAATAGTTTGCCCCCAGCTTCCACCTGAGGAGCTCTGAGGTATTCATGCATTAATGAAATGAGCTGTACACACAGCCCTGGGATATACCATATAGATGTAAAGATCCATATTTTGTAGAAGGGAAAAAAAAACCAACCCACCCCAAAAACCAAGGCACAGATTCAGTTCTCTATTTTCAAAGCTTTGCATGGGCGCAAGCACCCAAGAGAGTATTATTTCACTTGCTGTTTGTCGAAGACTGAGCATTCAAGATCTTTTTTTTAGAATACTTTATTACAACAACAAAGAAGTTTAACTTCTGTGTTCAAAACAAGTCATGTTTCACTGTATGGACAGATGGAAAGATACCGATATATTACATGACAAAGTGTTGTGGTCTAATATGACTGCAAAGAGTTGTTCGTTGACCAAATGCCCAGCATCGTGTCAGTGTGGAGCCGGAGAAACTGCATGTACCATCATGTTGGCTTTGCTGGGAAATACTGCAAACATGAACTGCCACTTGGCTGCATCAGGAGACACAGATAAAACTGTCAAACTCTTCAGAGACTATCATCTCAGGTGTTCCTCTATAATCCCAATTTTTTTTTTTGTCACAACACACAATGCAGACAGCAAAGCAGAAATGATTTTCTGCTTGGGAGGTAGTGCTCTACAGAAATAGCCCCTTTCATAGAGGTGGTTAACATTTTACAGATACTTCTCTCCCAGCATGCTGTTCTGGCCCATTACATGTAATAAATGCAAACCACTATAGCCCTAACATGCCCTTTTAATGTACATTGCTGGCTGCAACAAGTGCTCGTCTATCTGCTGAGCACTCAGAAAGTGGCCCAGCACAGGGTATTTTGGAACACAACTGCCTCTCTGGTGGGGATGTGAATCATGGAAGAGCTGTACTTCTGGTCTCCCACATCCACTAGGTCCTCTCCAGAAATGCTTGTTTGTATCTGGGCAATGTCCGTGTTTTCACTGCCGGCTGTTTAGCTTGCATTTGTGCATGCAGAGTGACTAATCTGGAATAGCAGGAACCTGTAATTTTGGGAGCAGCTCCATTAGTGGTCAGAGGTACCCCGCTCTTCTGCCAGTCCAGAGACAGCAGTGAGTGAGCTCTGTTGGGCAGAGCGAGGTTTCATCGCTCCGTAAGCTCCAGCTGCTCTTCTGAGCTCTGCTCAAACACAACATCTGTCAGTGCAGCAGGACCAGAGGTGGAGGAAGTGGGAGAGAGGGCACGAGACAGAGACGCGTATGCGGTCTGGGGGCAAGGCCATGAACGTGGCAGTGGTTAGGAAACAGTCACAGGTGAGTTCCCTTGTTTTAGAAATCTTCTAAATGTTCACCCTACTGCAAGCTGGGCCCATCTTTTATAACCCGCACATGAAAAAGGGACATTTGGCTATCCTCCCAAACCCCTTCCCCAAGCAACTGTAATTTAGATTTAGGACAACGGATTGATCAAAGGGAAGGGGAGAGTCTTAGAGGGTTTCGGATGAGCCCTTACAAGTCCCTAAATACGAGGAAGTGTGCTATACACTCACTGCCTGTAATAACACAGAGCTTTGAACACCCCAGTGTGTTTCTACAGCGTTAGTCAGTGGGATTTCCTATGCCAGCGCCGCTGAAGTAAACAATAACCAGGTTTTGGGAGAGGAGGCTGGTGACAAACCCCAGTTCGGCCGCAGAGCCAGGTGGGATGGAGGAGAAGCCACCTTAACCAGGGAAAGAAAGGAGCCGGGGCCTAGAAACGACACCGGCTCTTACTGGAGGCCTGTTGACAAACTGGAGCTAAAGCAGCTTTGCCCCCTGCCACCAGGACTCTCAGGTGCTCCGTATTAGCAACATGTCAGTCGCTGTGCATAAATCCGAACATTGGTGGCTCACTCGGTATTCTCTCATGCCCTCTGACTGACAGGGCCGTGCCAGGTATACAGTAACTTTATGGTGAGAAACCCAGGATGCCCTTCCAAACACTGAGCCCGGTGAATTCCCACACCTGCGACTCGGGCTGCTGAGCTTGCTTTGCACCAAAATATTTTGACTGCAGGAATCTGTCTGGTAGCTGAATGTGCCAGGAACAAACAAGGAGCGCATTTACGCTTGCTGGCCTTGCCGAACACCACTTCAGATGCCCCGTTTTGTGCAAACACGCGTTTCTCAGCAGCTCCGCTGGCGCAGGCCCAGAGGCGCAGGGGCCGCATGGCTGCGGAGGGGCCGCATGCGCGATGGTTCACGCAGCAGGTGAAGGAGGGCCGGTGGGAAAGGAGCGACCTGAAACTGAAGGGCCGTTCTAGGGCAGTCCCAGAGAAGAGGGGAGCTCTGCCGTGCCAGAGGACAGCGTTACCACTAACACCAAGGCCCCACCGGTGTGCCTGCTTCCAGGCGGCCGGGGCCGGGGCCAGGGCCAGGGCCGTCCTCGCTGTGAGAGGGGGAGCTTTGGCGTCAACCTGAGGGAAAAATGACACCGGAGTATCCGGTGTGGAGCGGGAGGAGGAGCTTTCAATCCGGAGTTAGTCAGGGTGCGGCCTGCCGCTGGGCTTGGCACGGTGGAAGAGCTGTGTTGCTGTGAAATTCGGGGATTTTGGAAGGTTCGAGCCTTTCACTGGGTTTTTCCAAACGTTTTACGAAATGCCGCTGTGAATGGGGGGTCCCTTTCCCTCAGCCCACGGCTCCAGACTGGCATCGGAGGGCACGGCATTGTCGGGCAGGGTGGCTGCTGGGTGTCAGTGGCGGGGAAGAGCCAGGCCCCTGTCTCCCCTCGCGGCGTCCTCCTCCCCAGAGCAGGTCGCTGAGGTGTCCCGAACTGCGCGTACAGCCTGGCCATCAACACCTGCAGCTGCGAGCCGGCATCCCGCCGTTCTGCTGACGGCTATGGGGACCCCCAGCCCCTCCTCCTCTTTTCCACATCCATCCAAATACTGTCACCTGCCAGGGTTTCCAGCAACTCAACACATTTGAAGGCAGTTTGCTACGACCCAGCAGTTCGTATGCAACACCTTCAGTCCTGTTGACCGTATTGCCATAGATCCCTCATGTGCCCTCAGATACACCCATGCAGCAGCCAGTGCAGTAACGGGTTTGTGCTGGTGCGTGAGTACCTGAAGATGGAATTGGACTTCATGCCCATCTGTAAAACACAGTATCAAACTCACACTTGCCCCAGACCCTGATCTTTTATTAATTTCTTCCATACAGGGAAGAAAAAAATTGCAACCAAGTTCTTTTAAAGATATCTCTGGAGCCTGGGTTAGAGAAATGGCCTTAGGTGGATTTTTCTTTTTTTTTTAACTTGGACATTTACTACAAAGAGAGAAAGAAAAGGTGCTGTTTAATCTCTCTTCTCATGTGATCCTCAGTCTCTACCTGGTTTATTTTCCCCACATACAATCTCCTTTGTTCTCTGGTGGTAGTCACCTAAACAAGTGATTAACAGATGAAGGATCAGCTTGCAATGCTCCTAGCTGCAGGATGCGAGGCAGGGAAAAAATTAAGAAATCCACACTGGTTATTTTTCTGACATGCCTCCCAGTACTACATTGTCCCAACAGAGAAATCGGCGTTGTAGCAGTGCACACACTTTTTTCTTTTGAGGTGTCCCCCAGCGCTTCCCCAAATCTCCAAGACCTCCCCCCACCTTCTTTCAATTAAATTGCTTTTCTTAACTTAATTTGGGACTGTTTAAATAGAGATGGTTCAAAGTTTTTCCCAACAAAGCAAGGTTATTCAGCAGGTTTGAGAACCACTGATTTATCAGGAGAGAAAAACTTAGCTTTCAATTAACTTCCTTCACCTGTGGGTTGCCAGGAGTTCAGGTTTCTCAGCTCAGTGACAGGTTGCCATTTGAATGACTGTGGGGCTGGAGACCTCAGGGATTCCTGTCTCTTGGCCATAGAGCTGGGAGCCAATGGGATCTTCCAGTGTGTGCAGCTATGGGGCAGTGCTGGTGCCAGAAATTGGTATGACTGTTTTTGTTCCAGACACCATGGGCTTATGTCATGAAACTGTCCAAACTGCTATCCCCAGACATCTCAGTATTTCACAGTTTTGACACAGTATTTCAATTCCACAAGCATGTTCATGGTTTTGCTTTTAGTTTGGAATGAAGGGTTTCTAGAAAACATTTCCCCATGAAAGAATGAATTGCTCAGCAGCAGCAGCAGCAGCAATGAAACCTACCAAAAGGGGATAACAAGCTTCACTGGCTGGAGGAGACGCTGGGTACATTCAGCCTACAACTAAGAGTTATTCTTTCTAAAGGAAATAATGACTTAATAGACCATCTTACCATTACTCGGGAGAGGTCTGGTTTGAAATCAGCTGGAATCCTAGCAATCCTGAAGTAAATGAGTATTTGTTTTGCATTGGTTTCAGTAGTATTAGGACTACCTGGGATGGCTTGCTGAGATAGACACTGCATGGCTACATGGTTTACCAGTGGAGAAATTTACATTTTGTCCTGTTTTAACATATTTGCAGATGTTACTGGTACCATTGCTTCAGAGTTCTCTTTTTTACCTTTAGGTGATTGTAGCATTCGCTACATATCAAGGTGCCGCGATTAGATCACTGGTCGACCCGGACCAGGGAAAGAGACAGAAAACACACACAGTGTGAGCGCCAACTTCCGCCTTTTATTGCGCAGTTGATTCCTTTTATATTAACAAGGGTAGGCGGGGTTACAGATACGTCATAGGGCTGCAACTAACCCTCCGTCTTTCCGTAACATCGCGAGATCTTCCGGACGCCGAACCCTACAGGTGATGACAGGTTTTTTGTCTGCTATGAATACAGATATATGTATTTCTGGGAAAAAGAAATGTGATTGTCTAACTGGTGCAGTTCAGAAAAGGGAAGCCAAACTCTTCCCTTTGCCCAGTATTACGTCATCTGAAACAGCACACTATCTCAAGATCTTCTGAGGACAGAAACTGCATCATAGTGGAAAGATTGAAATCTTAATTTCCAATAGCATAAAGGTCGCATTTACAGTCTTGGAAAAAATGAAAAGTTATTGGGCTTAAAACCTATTCTTACAACAGTAAATGCTATCTATTGCAGCCTCAGTACGCAAGGAAAAAATGCCATCTGCAGAAGGACATTATTTAATAAAAATATATCTCCATTCTGTTAATTGTTCCTCTAAGAAACCTTTGACTGAAAAGACGTTGAAGTAGGACATAGAGGTTAAAGTGAGGTAACACATTTTTTTTGTTTGTACTCAAAATTGGTTGCAACCTTTGCTTTCTGCTGTGATTTGCCTCTAATCAGCATTCCCACTGTTTTGAAAAATTGATTTGAATTCTAAGTTGATAGAGGGGATGCATGTAAACAGATCTCACCTCCCCTCCTGTGAAGGCAATTCATGCAAGATAAGTTTAGGGGCTCTGGGATTTAAAGTTTACTGACTTTTGTCTGTGGGAACTGGAGTGCCACTTTGCACATCGTGAACATTCTCTGTGAATTACCTGCCTTAAGGGGGATTGTTAACACATGAATCAAAAGTGGCTGACTAATGTAGAACATCTCAAACAAAAGGATTAGACAATAGCTCAGATGCACCAAGATGCATTTTAAATCAGCTGAAGTTAAATTAGGTGCTTTTTAGCCTAATACTGCTCTTAAGTATAATGTTGAACAATGGTTGTGAAAATAGGAAGACCTGGGTACCCTCATTTTGCTACAGAGAAGATGCTATCTATTTATTTTCTCTTTAAAAGCAGACTATTTCCTTTACCCATGGTAATGGTGCTTGCTCAGTCGTATGTTCTTCATTCATAAAGGAAGAGCACTGTACTTCTCCATGCCACAAAGTCCATAGTGATTCTCCTTTGATTATGTGCATAACACTCTGGGGAATGAGATGATTATGCACGCATATTTTCCTGTATTTTTATATTGAAAAAGAAGGGGTTTTTCAGATGTTCCAGAGTTATTTTCTGTTCCTACTAAGAAATCTTTGCAGCAGCAGCCTCAGTGTGATGTTCATCCTTGAGACTCCTGCTACAAAGAAAGATACCCATGCCTGAGCTCAGCTCCAACCATCTGGGACGTGGGATCTTGCAAAAGCCACATCTCATGGCTTCCAAACTTTCAGGGAAAGTTTAAAGCATCAGTGGCCTAAACACTATTCTGGTTGGTGACAAATGGAGAAGACTGTATGAAAAAGGTGTAAGGAAGAAAAACAGGCAGGTCTGCAGGGTGCCTCCTGCTGTGGCCTCACCTGGCACACTGATCTGCTCGGTTTGCTAAAGTCTCCTTTTGGGTGTAAAGATGATGCGTGGCCTAACATGCTGTCTCCCTCCATCCCCAAACCAGACACCATGGGGGTCTGAGATAGATGAAATTAATTGGTTTGGGCTGACTCTGATCCTACTGAAATGGGAGCTTAATTCAGTGGGATCAGAATTTGGCCCTTAGGCAGTGAAGGCGCAGTGTTTACCCGAAGAGGGTTGCTTTGGAAACTTTCTAAAGAGGAGGGAAAGCAAGCTACTGCTGGACAGAGTAAGTATATAAGTTGTATAGTGGTGAGCATCCCCGTCTGTCACACGGGAGGATGGGGTTCAGTTCCCTGATGGGGAGCCAGTGCAGCCAGTGAACTCCATCACCCACGCAGGACCTTGCCACTTGATAACTGCTATAGATATAGCATGCTTAATACAAAACTGCCACTGTCTCATGCCCCATGTTGGGCACCAAAAAGGACTGTGGTGGCTTGACCTTGGCTGGACACCAGCTGCCCACCAAGCTGTTCCGTCACTCCTCTCCTCAGCAGGATGGGTGGCAGAGAATAAGATGGAAAATACTCGTGGGTCAAGAAAAAGGCAGTTTAATAAAGCGAAAGCAAAGGCCACG
This sequence comes from Astur gentilis, assembly GCF_929443795.1. NCBI lineage: Eukaryota > Metazoa > Chordata > Aves > Accipitriformes > Accipitridae > Astur > Astur gentilis. The sequence continues at coordinate 22,492,711 of NC_064883.1, read as the reverse complement.
TGTGGAAGCAAAGGAAAACAAAAGATTTATTCTCTACTTCCCATCAGCTGGCAATGTCCAGCCACTTCCTGGGAAGTAGGGCTTCAGTATGCAAAGCAGTTGCTCCAGAAGACAAACGTCGTAATAACAAATGTTGTCCCTCCTCCTCCTTTCTCTTAGCTTTTATTGCTAAGCAGACGTCATATGGTATGGAATATCCCTTTGGTCAGTTTGGGTCAGCTGTCCTGGCTGTGTCCCCTCCCAAGCTCTTGCCCACCCCCAGCCTGCTTGTGAGGGGGAATGTTGGAGGGACAGCCCTGATGTTGTGCCAGCACTGCTCAGCAGTAGCCAGAACACTGGTGTATTACCAACACCCTTCTAGCTACTAATACAGAGCACAGCACTACAAGGGCTGCTACAGGGAGAATTAACTCCATCTCAGCCAGACCCAATACAGGCCATTTACTCTGGGCAACAACTTCTGGAACTAGAAAGCTAAGCAACCAGGCTCATGTTTTCAGCAAGGGACTAGCAATACTTACTAGAGCTGGAAGAATGACTGGTCCTGTTTGGAGGAAAGCTGTGCTGGCAATGTTTAAAAAATAAAGGAAAAAATATTTTTGGATTGACATGAAACCAGATTTTTTCGGACTGCATGGCAAATGGGGAAGGTTTTTTTCAGGCTGAATAAAGTATTTCACACTGATTTGGGACATTTCTGAAGGACCTGAAAGCAATGTGAAAATAAACTCATGCAGATGACTGGAGCAATATTCACAAAACTGAGGAGGGAAGATCCCCTTTTGCACCCAGTGGTGCAAACTTTCACTCTTTAGGTGGCAGACTCCAACTGCTCAGTAATCCCCATGTTTTCCTCTCAGAAAAATGTCCTAAATGCCAGTCTGCAGGGCTGGCTGCCCAAACCATGCTTGAAAGGCAGATCAAATGCCACTCCTGCAATGGACGTTGCCTGAGAAAGTAGCTCTGCTGGATTCAAGGCTGCTGGGCAATTTGTATGCCTTGAGGTGGGACAGGTAAAACAGCAGAAGCTGTGGTGGTGAGCATTGCCTCGTGTCCCTGCTCTGCCACCAGCCCAGATTTTCTGAGAGATCTGATGCTCCTGACCACTTGAAGGCATTGGTACTTGGGGTGAAGAAAATTCACTATGGCAGCTATAAAGCATACAGAGGAGCCTCTGTCTTGAATGCTGACATGTCCAACCTCATACAGCTCATGGACATTCACTGCATAAGAAAACAGGTGAGGATTACGGTATGGGCTAGTTGTCTAGGCCACTAATCTGAATTTTCCAGTCTCTGCTTCCAAGAGTCTTCAAAGGAAAAAAAATGAAGTTGTCCCACCCAGAATCAGTATCACTGTGAAAGAGGTAGGAGGCCTGTGGTTTTAAGACCTAGCTTTAAATCAAGTAGAAAAAGAGAGTGGATATTTGCCTCCAGTCTCACAAAACTTAGTTGGTATGGCATAAGGATGCGCTTTTCCCATTTTATGTTGTTTCAGAAATTGTTTCTGAGCCAGCTTGTAAGTCTTGCCTGAAAAGCCAAAGCAAAAAACTATTGCAAAAACACCAAAATAATCCCTTCCACATTTTATTTCAGGTGAAACCGTTGACTAAATTTGACTTGACATTACAAGTGGTTGCGTTTTTCTGTGACTAAGTGATTCCTTACACACTCTGTGCTCAGGTCTAGCTTGAGCTCTGCTGTTATTTCACCCTCCTTGTATTCTGCTTTGGGAGCACCTAAGACTGTTCAGTTGCTGAGCCACAGCCTCCTCCGCAGGGACAGGCAGACGTGCTAGCTTTGTGGTTGCATCAACTTTTCCAGCAAACTGGTTTCTGTGATAAACACCTGAGGCGGTAAAGAAGTATGCCTTCAGTCCTCCCCTTCCAAAATCCTCATCAGACAACTGTTGCCTATATATATTCTACCCTGGCAGACATTTCATTCGCTCTATAATCTGTGGAAAACTAAGAATCGATCTCTCAGCAGTATTGCTAAAAGCCGCAGCCACTTTGCTTTGTTTTCACTGGGAGAGTGTATATGTCTTTTTCGCAGATTTGATTCCTGGGCAGCTCCTGGCTGAAAACACTATCATCAGCATTGACGTCCCTTGTGGCCTGTCACAGGCAAGCCATCCTGTGATCGAACAGCAGCCCGCAACTATCGATATCCATTATTAGACTTCTTAGCTGGTGTGCACTGCTCTTCAGCATACTGAGAGCGGAGATGGGCCAGAGGCAGATCTCCATCTTCAAAATGTAGGGCTTGTGGGTACAGACCTCGGGGACATTTTGAGCCATGAAGCAATGGAACGGTACTGTTCGCTTGCACCCCAGCACTCTCCACCCTCGCTGAGATGTCACACCTTGCTGGAGGATTTTTATGTGTAAATCTGGGCTGCCCTGTGGCTCTCCTTCCTCTTCTCTTCTGCCAACCTGGCTTCTTATTAAAGCACCTGCTGAAAGTGTGAACTCACCTGGAGGGGGGTCTATCTCCTTTTCCAACTTGCTACAGACCGCACATCTCAAAGCACGAGAGAGGCGGGTGATTTGGCCCCTGGCCTCCTCCAACAGCTACAGCTTCAGGGAACCACAGGAGGTGTTTCCAGCTCTGCTGCCTGCATTCCTCATCTAACAAATGAGCAGGTTTTCTGCCTCACTCCCGAGGCTGCCTCTTTGTCCGAACCACCACACGTGGGCCCTCCTTTTGTCATCATCTGGTGTTAGCTGTTCCTCTGTGACTGTAGGTTCCCCTGAAAGCAAAGTGGCAGCTTCATTGTGTGGGGCAACTTTGCCACATGGAGACCTGCAGCGGGGCAGCCCTGCTCCTGTGAATGCCCCCGAGAACTCAGCTGCCACTGCACGGGGCTCTCGGGAGACTGAGCCCATGTCTGTGCTGTGGGTCTTGGGAGCACTCGGCACCTTCCAGGGCTTAGTGTGTGCCATGGCCGTACCCTGCCTCATCAAAATGGCCTTAATTCTCATCACCAAGTCCTCCAGTCCTCCAACCCTAAACCTGGCAGCCAGTGCCTGAGGAAGGGTATGTGAATAAAGAAAGCCCATAGCAGTAGTTTCTCTAAGTAGTCTCCTAGCCCTCAACAGCATCCAGCTAAAGTATGTACTGAGCTGGATGTGGGGGCCTGTCAGGGGATGGTGAATGCCATTTTACTGCCCCAAGAGATAGCAGCCTGGGCGAAATGGCCAGAAGGCGCCATAGCAAACTCACTGGAGCATGCCTGTCCGTCAGTGCCAAAGCCATGCCTAGCCCTGCTAAAGATACTGCTTGGCTTGAACACTCTCTCCTCCTTGGCCTTTACATCCAGATGCCTGAAGGGTAGAAGCTGCTTCTGTGCATTGTAGGGCTGTGCTCTTGAAAGAAACCTGGAACTGTTCCTAATATTTATTAGATCATCTTTAATTTGGGACATCAGTGAGGGTTTCTGTGTGTTCTTCAGTTGCCTTCGTCCAGCAGCTTCTATCTGTGTCTATGAACTCTAGTTCCCTGCTTTTCCAGGCCATAGCACACATGTGACTCTTTAGTGCCGTCAGTGGATATACTTAATGAGCAAATTCTTTCTATTGGTTTGTGCTGGATATTTCTAATTACCTAAGTCTCTCTTAGTGGTCTTTAATTGTCTGTTTTATATGGTCACACTGTAGATTGGACAAACCTATATCATGCTGTAGACTGGTGATCAGGCTGGAGATCATGCAAAGACACAAACATGCTGAGAGAAAAATGAGCTGTTGCCCTTGCGTATTTGAACTCTGATTCTGTATCTTGATAAGCCTGTCATCCTGTGTTGCAGGTCTTCGTGGCAGCAATATTTCTAAATCCCACAGGCCTGGTTCTCTGTTTTGCTCTATCCGTTGTAAAGCAAGAATATGTTTGCTGTAGTTAGCCCCAAGCTATATAAATAAAACTGGGAAAATGGAAGCAAGCCCTATGTTTTTAAATACTCACGTGTATCTCTGTCATAATAATGACTTCTGTAGAGTCAAAAGAGTCTTCCTCTTTATCCAGCTGCTGTGTTAGCTTTTGTCTCAATTTATAGGTTGAGTTTTGCATTACCCTGTTTGTGAGCCTACTGCTTCAGCAAGGCCCAAATAGTTGTTGATGATCTGGGCTTTATTATCACAGGGCTACAGTAGGAAAAGGTATTTTCTCTTCATTCTCTGCTGCTTTCTTCCCCCCTTCATTTCTTTCAAAACAACCACTGTCCTTCCTGTGGTATTGCCTGTAACTCTGCCTCACACTTGCATGGATGTTATTTTCTGAAAAGTCAGGTTAGGAAAGTCCTTCTCTAGCAGCACGTGAACTTTGAAATACTGAGTTATGCTGCATGCTGTATCTCCCCACTGCAATTCATTCTGCTCTAAAATGAGAACAAACCTGATGAGATGGCTGGACTTGGGGTTATTGAGATCCTCAGGAACAGTAAGTTTCTTGAGCACCAGCCCTGTACCTCTGGTGAATGAGCAAACCTACCGCACCTGGAGTCTGGCAGGGAGCGCAGTAACACTGAGCTGTTTTTGCAATAAGGCTAGCACTGGAGCTGACAGCCCGGGGCTGGAGTTGCTCAGGGATGGTGTGTGTAACCCTCTCTGGGCTTTACCACTCAGCTGAGATTTTCAGCAAGATGGAAAAGAGGCAAAATCAATTTATCAGCTGTGGAATTCCTATTGAGGATGAGATGTGTTGAATCCCCATCATCGGGGAGATTAAGGAGATGGTGAGCATCTGTGTATAAACTAGATGTATTATAACCTGCTTAGCACAGCTGATTTCTTGAAAACCCTTCCAGCCCTGTTTTCTGTGATTGAATCTGGGAAAGCAGCTCCTTGTTTAAACTATGCAAGGAAGGGTACAGGGAATATTAAGAGGTGTGGCTGCTGCTTGAGATGCTTCTACCAATTGTTTTGTAAGTAAATCACACACTTTTGTGACTGAACTCAAGAACAAGCTGCATCTTAAAAAAAAAAACAAACAAAAAAACACAACCAAAAAACCTGTCCTATAAAGCAGGAGCATGCAGTGTCTGTTGTTAGAGATGAGTCCCAACACCATGATCTGGTTTTCAAAGCAAAGTACTAGCTCTATCCATCCTTTGCTTGGATGAAGATACTGCTTGTGAAATTGGAGCTAGGATCAGCAGCCAAAAAATGTAGGTGTTTGGGCTTAGGACTTTTAACTGTAGCCAATCAGTACTGGTTGCTTTTACAGATATTGTATTAATGTCAAGGGAAAAAAGGAATAGAGTATAGCATGTGAAAAGAGTGATTCCTCTTCCAAACACACACACTCTTGTTACAAAGCATATTATGGGAAGATATTTCTGCTTTGGGTTGATTTACCAAAATGAGATTTTCATTTTAAGTGTCACGGACACTTTTAGTGTATTTTGTGCTGGTTTGGGTTTATTTTCCCAGTTGCCATTCATTTCATGACATTGCCTGGGACTTGCAGACACAGCCAGACAGATCTGCTGAACACATGAATACTAAGGAAGTGGTTTCCCTAGTAACAATAACCACGTAACAGCTCGCACAACTTCCTGCCCTTCCTTACGGGATTTGTTTGTTTGTGTGTTTCTGACTGGGTCAGATAGAGGAGACACCAAAATTGGAGCTGGCTAAAAGGCATCCAGGATCAGCTTACTGGAAGTGGGGAGAGTAGAAAAAAACAACTGCTGCATTTGCAAGTGGTGTCATTACAGAGTTTGGCTTTGTTTTGGTTTATGGGAGTAATCCGGGGGCATGCTCATAGCTGCCTCTGAGCATGGACTGAACAGATTGTTAGTACAACTCAGATTCTTATTTCAGAACATGTTTTTACAGATGCCTTTTTTTTACAGATGCCTTTTTTTTTTTTTTTTACAAATGAAACTCTTGTAATGGATGAAGTGCAGCTTTGAGACAATAATTGATTAATGGAGAGCAGAGTGGGGGAACAAATATATACATTAAGTATGCAATCTCAGTGCAGGATTTATTGCTAGCACTTTAGAGAAGGTGAATTAAGCAGCATTTGGGAACATGGATGGATGTGCTTCTGGGTTCAGGCTGCTCATGGGGGGTTGTCTGGCTGGCATGCTTTTGCTATCGAAGAAGAGGGGAGATTCATCCTCTAACAGATTGCAAAGTATTCCTCAAAGAAAGTATCTATACTGCTGTTCAGGTAGGGGATCCTGGTAGGCATGTTATGCATGATCATTAAATTGGCTTATCTTTTTGGGCTTCTAATCAACCAGTCTATATACAGCTCACTTGAAGCCAGGTGAAGCAATTTACAGTGCTAATCCCAGGTATTAAATCTGCTTCTTCAGGCATTGAAAAGCTGAATTCCTGGATTTCATTAGCCATTGTTCATATACATATATTAAATGTTGTGACCACTTTTGTGTCATTTCCTATATTAAAAAGGCACTTCTGCTGAAAAATAAAGGTTAGTATTACCTGTCAGCTCTCTGTAAAGCTGTGTCTTGCTTAAGATGGGTCTGTTCCTGAGCAAGCTGAAATGATTTTATCCGTTACTAGAAGGAAACACTGATAAGGGCCAAACTGCAATCAGCTGTGAGTTTACTGTTAAGATAATAACATGAACAGACACTCTGCAGAGATCAGCCATGCTTTGCTTTTTCAAGATCTTTGACCACAATGAAATCATGACATTATCTCAAAGCTGACACATGTAACTCTAGTAATACAGATATTTACAGCTAAAAATGATAAGGTTGATCCTGAGAGATGCTGGATACACCCATCCTTGCTGCTTTTAACGGCAGTTCTGGGTGTTCAGAGCCTTTGGATCAGACTAAGATCGTCTCAACAAATCACAGTGAGGGAGACAGAGAGGAGGAAATGGCTATCAGTAAACCAAAGACAGACTAAGATTTTATCGTTATCAGACTGAGATGAGGTGGCTCAAAGCAATATACCGATTCTTTTCCCAGGCTGTATCAAGTATTAAGACTGGCCAATGCACTTTAGTTCAGGACAACCGCAGAAATAAGCATGAGCACATCTGTAATTAGTACTTCCACTCTCGCAGCATGTATAACTCCCACTATCACAACATCATCTTCCCATCACAGGTAGCCTATTTTAAGCTAGGCATTTTGAGCAGTTGTATTAGCCTTGTATTAGTCTTTTCCTGTAAATCAGCTGTGTTGGAATCCTTATCAACCAAGACCAATGTCAGACCTGTGCACAATATGATCTTGGCAGAGAACAACACTGTTTTGTGCTTTCGAGATCATTGACAGTAATGAAATTATGTTGTCTTCCAAGCTGAACATACATTAAGTCCAGTCATGTGAAGGCACATTATGTTCTTAGATTAGTAAGAAAGCAACAGTTAGTAAAATCTACCTTTTGATTTTACAGTTTCCCTGAAGGTACAGAGTCTTCCAAATTATTGTATGCTTTAGAGAGTTTATTTCTTTGTTTTTGTTCGCAAAATAAACTTTGTTATTAATATGGAATAATTAAATAAATCCAGTGGGTTTACGTGTCTGACAACACGTGCACATCAGCAACAATCCTATAAATACATATGCAGATGTGAGCATGAATTCAGATGAGTACCAGAGCATGGCTGTATTCAGTTCTGAAAATAATCCAGCTCCTAGTTATGTAAATGGTTGGCTATGCTGATTTAGGCTAGTATATTTATTCTGTTTTCTAACTGTACGTCAATGGACCTAAAGACCGTAAGTTGCCAAAGTTGAATCAGATATATAATAGAAAATTTAAAACATTTACCATTTTGTTCAATATCAAAACATTCTTGTTTTCACAGGGGTGTAATGTGGGTCTTACAGTGTAACAAGAGCTATGAATCATTTGAAAATGTGTGGTATCTTTTGTATATCACAGATATTTTTCTCATGAATAAGGAACTTTTCACCATAGGAAGACTTTTATATGACTCCTGCTTGTTTCCCAGTCTATTTCTAGGCTAAATTTACTGTAAAGAGAGAGGGTTTGCATCTGCCTATGTCAGTTCTCCAGTGTATTGAGGTCAGCTTCCATTCTCCTTGGCTCTGATGCCTGCCTGTATAAATACAAATTCCATTTCCATCCTATTATTTTTCTAATCAAGGGTTTGTCATGCAAAAGAAGATCTGAGGTGACTCTGTTTTTCATTATGCAAAACATTCCATTATGATAATATCTTCAGGACAGTCTTATAAAGGTGCCCTGCCCAAAGAAATCACAAACGAGAGCAGTAAAATAGTAGACAAATCCTGCACAATTTGCCCTCTCATTTAACATTCAGGCCACAGAGTTCACCCTAATTTGCCATACACATTTCCTCTGACATTCTCAATCTGTACATATGGTAAAAATAAGAATTGGCAGCTTTCACTGAATAGACTTCTGTTAAGTGCTTATCAAACGAAGAAGAAGAAAGGGGTTGTAAAATGCAGTCATATTTAGTACATCCTTTGCTTTCTTTTGCTTTCTCCGCTAAACTTACACTTAGTAAAATCTACAGTCAATGAAATTTACCTTTTGAGCTCAAGTTGTTTCCATTCAGAACAAAGTGAAAAATATGCCAGCAAAGAAAACCTGATATTTCTTAGAAATTCTCTTTTCTTTCTTATGCCAAATCCCAAGAGGCAGGGCTCCACAGAAAGGGAGTTTATTTTCTAAATCCTTTGAACACAAAGCTCTTACATTTTCTAGGACAAGATGTTTTCCTAGACAATCTCAATATTGTACCTTTAGATTAATACTTTTGTCATAAAGGTGAATACACACATGTGCTTTATTGTATATATTTAATTTCCATTAGATGTCATTTCAATTATTCAAATATGAATTGGCTTACAAGCAGACTCCTGTGAAGACTTGTGTCTGAGTCTTGGCAAGCACATCATATTTCTGCAGTTTCTGTGTATTTGATTTGTCTGTTCTCTCTTCTTACTGTGCAAATGTGTGTGTTGTATGTGCATGTGTGCTAAATATGTAGGACAGTGAATCTACGCTGACTTCTTTGTTTGGCAAAAATTCTGAATTTGTGGGTTTTTAACAAGTTTTTAATAGTGGTGGTTCTTTCTGACTATTTTTATAGCCACCCAGCTATTTTAAGGCTGTAGAAAACTTAGGCATTTCAATTATCATCCAAAATAGGTAAATGGTCCTGTTCTTCTCTGGCTGTTCTAGAGTGTCCTTCCAGATCTGAGGAACAGTATGCCATTGCTGGCCATTCCCATTCAGGGATTATTCTACTATTAGAGAGAGCTTAACATAATGCAATGTCTAGTCATGAACTTGGTATCAGCTTTCAGGCCTTGAATGCATTTCTTTTTTTTCTTTTTTTTTTTTTGTGTCATGTATTGGTGTGGTCTGGTGTATCATCATCATTATAATCTTTTTAATTAAAGTCAATCCCTTGCCTTGATTTCCTGACTCAGTCTCTGATCTTTTCAAATGTTTTCCATTTCTACCTGCAATCATTGGAAAAGCTTCCTCTCAACCACCTCCAGTCTTTTTCAATTTTATCTTATTCTATGATTCTATGATTTACTGGAGTTGTTTTCAATCCATGGAGTAATAACAAATTTGAAAAAAAAACCATATGGATATTAGATGTATTATCCTTATCAATCCATAATCTTATCATCTACTGTGCAGCACTTGTGACTAAGGTACATGACTGTTTTAATTCATCTTTACTGAATCACTGCTGCTGAGCTGACTGATGCTGATGTGGATAGAACTACATGTGGGACTAGACTTCTCTGTAACTTCCCTTACGTTGCATGTCACCACCAGTATGTACTCTTCCTTCTCCGAGTTGCAGTCATTTCATCTTGGAACTCCATTTCATCTTCTTGGAACTAGTTTTAAGTTCAAGTCTACAAAACCAGTTTTCCAAGGTGGCAAATAATGCGTTCATTAAATCAGACATATTTGCCAGTGCTGCCATATCATTTTCATTTACTGAAAAGCTTTGCTATAAATCTTTCAGAATTATGCCCTCCAAGCCATCCAACAGCAACATTCAGCTTAATGATGAAAATTGAGCGTGATTCCATGTCCCTGACTCTTAAATCAAACTTCAACTTACCCAATTGCTTGATTTTAATACCATTTCTTACCGCACTACAGGAGTCTCAATACACACCTTTTATAATTACAGTTATCTGAAACTCCACATGATATCTGCACCCTCTATATTGTATCCATTCAAACCAAGTCAGTCGTTTTCCTCCAAAAGCTTTAATCCCCCTTTATTACTCCCCTCCCATGTTGTCAAGAGTGATCATTTGATCAATACAGCTTGCGTCTGCTGTGAAGTCACACCGTTTCTGGCCCTCTGCTTCCTCTGAAACTGGCCTTAATCTGTTGGTAATTATGTTCAGGATGATTTTTTCCACCAGTGACTAAAGTTAAACTTCCTTAAAGCTGGTACAAGTACTGCCTGTAGCTGCTTACCTGCTATCTCCTTCTGTCCCCATACATCTGAGTATCTGGTTTTTGGCTGCTTTGCTGGCACTTGCACTGGCAGCCTTCACCAGCTCGGCCATTACACCGTTCCTGCAGCTATCCCACTTCTGACTACTTCACTGCTCCTCTCGCTTTCCTCTGTTTGCAAACATAAGTAGAACCAATATATCAAACAACATAGCTACCAGGACCTTTCAAGTCAGTGATGCCAATATATTTTGTACTTTATTAAAAAACCCCATGGTCAGAATTATTGGACCGAGGCCCAGCTTCTCACATCTGTATGCATGGCTAATATATCCATATTTGCACTCTTTTTTTGAGGTCTGATTTCTTCAAAATGGTCCCCAAACCAAGTTTTCATCTTCATGGGTCATAAGGATTCAGCTTCTGAAAACCATCTCATGTTCATTAACATGCATTGTTATGCAGCCAGATTTAAAATTCGTGGTTGCAGCACGCAGTTGTATGAAGCCTGAAGGCCAGGACAGGCCATCAAGTCTGCTCCATGGATCTCCGTGATTTAGCAGGAACTGTTTGGATGGGAGCTTGCTGCACCCGTTGCCTCTCCTGCCGTTGCTGCTGCCGTAGCTGCTGCCTCTCTCCTGCCGCTGGTGTTCCAAAAAGCAAGTCGGCACAGCGTTGGACATACAAGGCCAGCAAAATGCTCACAGCACCATCTGCTCTCTCTTCCCCAGTGGTTCTGACATCAATTGAATTGGGATGGAGAAACTGTGTGCCCAGGTCAGCTACCAGAGCATAACAGGTTACTGTGCAGCCGCTGATCTGTGGTAACTGCTCATTCTTAGCTTGTAGAAAGTGCAAAGGAAACGGGGGTATGAAACTGTAAAAACTTGTGGATCCTACAGGCTGCAACTCCATAGTCGTGCTGTGGCCACACACACAAAAACTGAAGCACCTCTGTCTGCAGTCCTGGGCATCCAACTCCAGGCAGATGCTCACTGCAAGAGCTTTTCAGATATCACCGTATTTTTACTAATTCTTCTTGACTTCTTTTACTCACTCTTCCTAACTGCCGTACTGTCCAAAGCCAGTAAAACAGCCAGGCTTTCTGAACCAAACCAGGGCGAAGCTCCAGCAAGCTCAGTCTCATGGTACTGCTGTGCCTGGTCAGAACCCGGCATCCTCTGCCCAGGTCAGTTCAAACACCACCTCTTCCCCGTGCAGGAGCACAGCAGAACTGTGAGGTGAGGCACAAATGAGGACATATTCTGCCTCCGTTGCTGGATGAATTTGAAGAGTGGCCCTGCAAGAGAGCATATTCTACCTGCTCAGTACCAAGGGGATCAAGTACCACAGTATATTCCCTGGAGGAAATGGTTGCAAGTTTCCTGGCTATGAGCATGTGAACAGAGCTGTGCTTTCTGTTTCACTATCAGGACTATTATCTGTAAAACTGCACACTCTTTTAATTAAATAGCAAAGAATGTGTTTGCTTAATTCTACTTTCTATTGCAAAAACATATGAGAGCGGAAATGATGGATTCTGGTGTCTGCCAGCTCCCTGATACCCTTACGAGTTTTAGAATCCAGGCAATTAGAGCATTCATGTGGTAATTCTTCCATTATGCTTTTCACATTAATATGATAATTTCTGCTGAATTGTTTAGTCAAATTAATTGCATTGAGCCTTATTTTGGGTATACCAAGCATCCTTCTAAAGACAGTTATTAAACTACCAATTTTTATCTCACTTAAGATTTGCCTTAATAACACCATTCAGGAAAGCTGGTTCATGATCTGATATGGTGATAGCTCCAATTTTTATACGTGTTGTGTTGTCAGGCAGCTTGTGAAATAAAAGAAAAGATCTACTCTTGGCTAGGGAGAGGATAAGATGTGAAGTTTTCTCTGCTGGAGTGCATATGCCTTCAGACATCAAAGCTTTTAAAATTTTCCATAGAGCAGAATGGAAATGGGACATTTTATCACCTGGGGTGCTGCCTGCTCCCTACTGCTTTGCCTGCCCAGCAGCTCCCCAAAGCAGGAGCAAAAGCAGTTCAGATCAGAGGCCAGAAGTAGGGGCATACTGCTGGCTATGGCTGTGGACATCCACTGACAGTAGACAGTTGCCAGGACAAAAAAAAAAAAAAAGATAACTGTTTTTCTTGGGAACTTTATAATGACAACAAACCTCAACAAAGAAGCTCTGTCCTGGGCAATTATAAACCAAGCACCTGCAGGAGACATTTCTTCACTCTTTAAAGGCTCTGACCTTCAGCTTCAGATCTATCTTCTCCAGCATGGCATGGAAATAAACTGTAATCGTGTAGCACTGCCAGTCTATATTATAAAGACTCTCTTGTTATAAGATAGGATAGATGTCTGGTTACAAACTGGGAATCTCCAAAAATACACACCCAGTTTCATTGTCATTAGTCTACAGCAACATGAGAAAGCTATGCATGACGAGTTCAGAGACAGAGGCTACATAGGCTGCATAGAACTGGTCAGGGAGCAGCAGTGAGAAAGACAAGGCTGTCTCCTGAGAATGCAAAAGTGGTCTCTGAACAATGTCAGATATAAACAATGTGAGGTATGAATTTGGAAGGGTGACATTTTTATTTATTTTTATTGGGTGATTATCCACTTGTGAGAAATACAGGCCAAGACTTGGGTCTGGGAAAACTAATTATGTCTGGAATTTATCTTGATAAAATATAAAGGCAGATTATGTTCCTTGGGTCAAAAGCTGTTGGCATAAGTATGAGATTATGAGTTCCTTGGTTCTTTATTGCTTTAAGAAAAGAGAGAGAGAATTTTTAAAGAAAAACCAAGAGAGTAGTAAAATAATGACTATGTGCATGCAGAGAGAATTTGTTGATTAGGCTGGTAAGTACTTCTACAAAATACTATTTTTGCTGATTTTAGGTGTCATGTCCATTCCCTCAGCCAAAAGGCTGTTATCACAAGCTCTGTAGTGAATAACCTCCCCATGGTTTGCCTTCTTATTTCTAAAAGATCATCTGATTCTCTCAGACTGTTGAGCTCAAGAAAAATGGAAAAAAGTGGGAGATGATCCTTTTAAAGGCAAAGTACGTGCTGAAGGAAAACTCATTTTCACATGCTATCAGCGGCAGCCAAAGTACCACTTCCTATATACAGGCCAAAGGAAGAAGTGAAATATTTGTGAAATATTTGTGTACACACTAAAGGCTGCATACCCATGAAACTTCCACTTCAAATCCCAGCCAAATCTTCTGTGACTGGCTTGAGATAAATAATCACCCAACACTAATCAACAAAGTTAATTTAATGTTGTTAATTGAGAAATTCCATACCTAAGTTTCTTGTCCAATAGTTACTCCAAATAATTTACAATGTAGTTTAGATTTGAATCCTGAGGATGACAATCTCAGCCTACAGTTGAGTTTTCATGTTGGTGATCATCATCACCACTGACCATCTGCCTCTGGTGAGATTTCTTTTATTGAACCCTTTTTTTTATTTATTCCTGGAGGATTTGCTGCACAGTATGACAAATGCCCATCTATCAGTGACATGTTCTCAACTTCATTGGTTAGTCTTGTTGAGAAGCAGTTAGGACTCTTTACCTCCTATCCACAATATAAAAGGGATATAGTTTGTGTCTTCTCTTGCACCATTTAATCTTTACCAAGGGCTGCTGCTTCTCCCATGAAGAGACCTGCTCTATAGAGTGAGTAGTGGCACTGGGAGATCCACTCACAGTAGATGTATCACAGGTGATCTGGCTATTAATTTAAGTCCATACACCCAGTCCAGAGTTTTTCACTGGCAGGCAACTATCTGCTTGCAGCAACAGAGGAGTATGGCCCTTTCAAAAACAGTGGTCTGCAACCCACATTGGTAGAGGTGGCAAGACTGCTATACACCACTGTCCTTGGGGTTTCCCTTCCTATTAACTGATAATGTGTGTGCTGCTTACATGATCTGATGTGTAATTTAAATTGCTATTGACAACGGCATGCTGAGACAGACATTTATTAGTTAGAGCATAAAAGGGAGGCAGGGAGAGGAAACTGGTGACAAAGCAAGTTAAGTAAATAAATAAATATAAACATGCTTAGTCAGAACATTCATCTGTCATCTTGATTGCTTTTAAGATAATAAACATTAAGAAGCTTGTACACTACTATGAAAGAATACAGTTCAAGGTGATAACCTGGCCATGGACTAATACTGTGACTTTAAATAAATCCATTTTAAAGAGTCCTGCCATACATAGCAGGGGGGAGGCAATAAATGATGGCCTCGAGTCCTGTTTGTTGCCCCTCTTTTCAGGGGAGTGAGCCAGCATCAACGTGACTCAAGGCCTTTTCTACTCCCAGGTCCCTCAACCTGGTGCGTCCCTTTGCAGTACTGGAAGGAACAAAACAAGAGGGATTTCTCCCCATATTTTTCACCTCAGCTGTTGGTCCATTTATGCCTAGATTTTTTACTTCAAGTCAGAAAAACTAAGGATTAAATGTGCTTTGTGAAGATGCAGTCCAAGCCGCAGCTTCATGATTGCTTGACGCCCATCAAAGCTGGGGCTGTTGCCACCAGGAGCCATCCCCTCCTCTCCCACCTTTCAGCTCATGCCTTCCCTTTTCCCTCTGCTGGCACTAGCACCCCTCCAGCCACGCCAAGAGCTGGAGAAGGGAACTGATGCAACTGGAAGCGTAGTGGTTTTTGCTGGTAAGCTTTCAGCTGGGGCAGCGCACCCGCTGCTCTGCTTCTCCCTGCTGCCCTGCCGGTGCTGCCACACGCAGCAGGAGCGGGAGAAATGGCCAGGAGTGGGTGGAAGTGTGGGACCATCTGCCTCAGGGGGCTTAAACCAACTGTGATTCACAACCCTCCAAAGCTTTCCAGGGAGGAAAAATAGGCCTCAGGAAAAAGAAATGTGTGTGCCAGCTGTAGGTTAAATTCCCTTTTCTATCACAGACTTCCTACCTGACTTTGAACAGGTCATTTTAATCTCTTTCTGCCTTAGATTTCCCTCTCCAAAACGAAGACAGAGCAGTACTTTTATCTTTTAGAACAAACACATTAGAGATTTTGAGGTGCTGAGGTGCCCAGGTACTCTGGGAATAGGGGCACAGAAAGACTTTTGATAGGTCTGCAAATATTTTTAAAGTGCTTCTGCCTCAAGCTTCCCTTTTTAATTGCCTTAATTGCAGACAGCATTTGTACCGCACAGCTAAGTTCTTTGTAGCTTAACATTTTGTAAGTATCCACGCTTTTGGCAAATCATTGGTGTAACTGAATTCCAGGTAATAGAATTCAAGGTATAAAGATGAGATATATGGCAAAGGATGGAAGGGTTTTTTCAGGCTTTAAAAATGTTTTCACCGTGTTTCACGTTTCAGTAACTTTTAGTGGTGTCCCCCAACAACAGAGCGAGCAAGCACTCCATGGTGAAAACACCAGCTGTGGTCTATTTTACATGCAGTTACCTTTCAGTCAGTCATACCATAGCATTACTCACCCCATCCAAACCTCAGCCTGATCTGAGGAGATCAATTCAAGATCATCAGACCCGACACTGTCATCTTTTTTCCAGCAGAGCTAATGTATGGTTTTGCTTGTGACCAGACCCATCACTTACAGGGCTTCAGACTAATAAACTTGCTTTAATACAGAGCAGACAGAGTGGTTGTTTGGACCACAACCATTTTTCCAGAAATGGATGATAGTACTGTATCAATACTGTCATTGTGGTCCTCTTCCTAGTCTAAAAAACTCTGCTTACCAAGTAATATTTGAAATGTTTATCCCTAGAAAAAATATACTAGGTGTAGCTATAACAAGTGGTAGGATATCCTTCTTGCCTCAGAATTTCAGATAAGAATGTCTATATTTATAGATAAAGGAATATGCCACTAGAAATAAGTATTTACTAAGGTGGTGATATTATTACAAGGGCAGATCTTCATTCAAGAAGAAAAAGTCAGTCTTGTGTTTACAAAACTCACAAGAAAGATTACAGACTAGTTATTCTGGGATACGTCTGTCCAACCCTGGCAATCTGATTTTAAAGGGACAATTACCAGAAAGCACAGGCACCAGCACTTTTTACATATAAGGTCCCTGAAAGATGCTGGGACCAGGGGTATTCAAAGTCAGTTTCTGAAACCACATCTCTACATTTTCTCTCCAGCTTTACCACATACTCTTTTTCTGACCTTGGAAACACACTTCATTTCTCCACGTTTTAAGTTCCTGCATTTAGAAAATAGGGATTAAGAACATAGATGCAAAGCTGCTCTAAGTTTATTGATATTTGCAGCTTTCAGAGCTCTAATAGGTGGCACTACACAAAGGCAAAGAGTGCTTTAAATTTTACTGAAGTGATTCATTTTTTAGCTGGCCACAATGTTGTACTGCAAATCTTCAATGAGCGTGGACTTGCCAATTTGAAGAAACAACTGATTTAACTAAATGTTTTTTCAAAGACATGTAGAAAAATTGGTGCAACCCCATCACAGAGATAAATTTGTATCAGGCTGAGTGCCTCGTATTGATTAAGCTTATGTCAGCAAGGAATCAACTTGCTAATTCCATGAAAGGCAATTTTAAACTGAAATAAGAGTGTCTACACAGGGGGTTAGTTTAATACTGGCACTTTTTTTTCCCAAACAAGACAAGCCTGTAAGCCCCATATCCCTAGTGCTGTGCATTTCAAAAGGAAAAAAAAAAAAAAAAAAAAAAAAGTAAGAGAAGTGGCATAGTAGACATGGCAAAACCAGTTGGGTTTAAGATACACCCTGTCCTTGGTACTCTGAGTGCTGCATTGGCTCAGAATTAGGCTTGCTATGATTTGAAGCATCTTTAAGTCTGCTGCTATTTAACACATTATGTGGGAACGCAGTTCTGTCACAGTTTTTTAATGGCTCAAACGATGCTGACTAGCATATCCCAGAGATGTGGGTTTCATGGCAGCCTAATTTCTACTGCAGATCAGCTGCAACTATGAAGTCTTTGTATCATGCAACCTGGAAGCCCCAAATACATCATTTGTAAGAAGGAGGGAAGAGTGCCTCCCAAAGCAGTTCGGTAAAGCCTTTTGCTTGCTGTGGCAGTTGTGTAGACAAAGTTTAGGGTGAGCTGCTGCTAGCCCTTCTCTGCCAAAAGGAGGACCCAGAACTCCAACTCTTAATTGCCATCACATACTTACTTGGAAGGACGTGTGTGTAGGCACAGTACACCGTATTGCAGACTTCTAAGCAAATATTCAAATGAGAGTCTGCATTTTTCAAAAGTCATGATGTATTCAAAGAAGAAGCTATACAGTTGTGAAAAAGTATATAAGTAGAAATAAAAAAACTCAATGGCTTTGCAGAAATACTAACTTTGTCCATCTGTCTAGCTACAATAAATGGCAGAGAAACAGACAATGTTCAAAAGAATCACATCAGCAAAGTGCTTCCTGAATTTTAACAAAGATTTCAGCATTGATTGATATCAACACATAAGAGCCAGAAGGTAGCTACCCCTTCTTTTCCCTTCCCATCCCTTTCTATTGCTTTCTCTTCAGTGTTCATATTTTTTATGTATATCCTTTCTCATGAAGTAAAGAGCTTCCAAAATGGAAGAGTAAGCAAGAAGTCCTCGTCTCCCTCACTTTCCTGGTAGAGTACGTAAGGATGGAATTTCCCTTGCTTTCCAAGGGTGTGACTGGACCTTGTTTCCAATGGTGTGACTACCACTGAGAGTCGAAGTGGGAAAAAGCGGTGTTTTGCTCTGGCAATACAGAAGTACATAAGCATGCCAGAATCGTCTGGATGTTACAGATTTAGACAGCCAGATGTTGCACTAGCTGTGTCTCCTGCATATGGGCTGATTCCTGCTGAGCAGACTGGAGGCTGAGGGTGTTACGGCAGTGGTATGTTGCTGCAACAGGGCTGTGGCTGCTGAGACCAGCCATCCCTGACATGACTTGGATCAGTCCAGTGTAAGACTTCGAGATAAGGAAGAAACCCTTGATAGACCACGTATTGGGCATGTGGCCAGGTGAAGGGAACAGGAGATCTGGGATACTCAGATGACATGGCTTGTCCTCCTGGTCTTCAGTGCTGGGAATTCCACAATAGTTTTAATGTCAGCAATGCATTATGAAAGTACACAGAATTACAATAACCATCCCTGCAGATGGTAAATGTGTAGCTTTCCACAGATATGTCCAAATCCACTAAAAATTACACAGTCTTGTTAGTCACTATGAAAACAGAGATGTCATGAAATCCAGAAGCGAAGAGTCCAGATGCGCACCGATATGCAACAACTTCATGTTCTGACAGGGATACTAAGGCAGGAGGGGCTTGAACACTTTGCAGTTGGGCTATATGTTGTGATTGTGTATGTGAGCTATACCGAATGACCACCTGTGACAACAGGGAATGAAACTTCATCACCTTTAAGGTAATAGTCACTACTGTGAACTTTAAGATTTTTCTGAAGTGCTGCTTCTTCTCCTACTTGAAGACGGTGGGATCAGGCTAAGGAGATGGTTTATCTGGGGCCCACGTGAGGTATCTGACATACTCCTAGAGATGCTGCAGTGTCAAGCAGTTGCTGTGCAGTTGGGCTCAGAGAGTAGGGGAAACTGGGAACTAGAAAAGTCAGCTGCAGAATTGGAGGAAGGTCTAGAACAATAATCCTGTCTATCCTTAAGGCAATTTCTTGCACACAACCAGCCCAAAGTTTCTGAAAAGAATTTACTTACTGACCCCTCCTATATGAAGAAGAATGTATTTAGGGGAGAAGAAGTGCTTACAAGCAGATCCTAGTGGTGCATTCCTTTCAGTCTTGCCGGGCAGTTTGCCTCTGTTTACACTGGTTAAATATTTAAAGCTGTCTTTCCAAAGTAAAGCAAAAGCCCAAAAGATTTTTTCTAAAGTGAAAGTTGAGATTGCCCTTTAACATGTACCAAGCCACATTCCATGGAGAAAGGCAGATGCAGGCTGTGAATTACTCCACTCTGATCTCATCCTGCTCACTCTCTCAATAACATTCATGGAAAATACATGCACACCGAAAAGACACAGAAAAAACAACTTTCCTCCACTGTATCCCCCCACCTCACACACAAAGCTTTTCAGTTTGTGTATCTTGAAATACTAATGCAGAAAATATTATCTGAACCTCATTTACATCAGTGGAAATGGGGAGTAATTTCTTTAAAAGCTCTGTACTTAAAGCACGGCAAAAGCAGTGTGAGACCAGAAGTAAAAGCTCATCACAGAATTTCTCCTTGCATCACAGCATTGTGAAGCTCTACTCGCTTCCCTTGCATCCGTGAAATCAGCAGGTCTACTCCCGGGAGTAAGGATTGCCAGCTTAGGCCCTTAAATCAGCATCTCTGTGTTTGAAGAACAAGAGAGAGTCTGTGTTTTCAGGCACTGTATGTAACTGTAGAAGAACTCACTCAAGAAAGGGAAATAAAAAGAGAGTAAAAATGTTCGCATGCTCTCTGAACAAAATGAGCTGTGATCTGCAATTGCCCTTTTAAGAGTTGTGACTTTTTCTTGTTCTCCGGAAAACTTCTGGCAGCAGCAGCCAGGCTGCAGCCCCTGTGCCTCTCACCCCAGTGCAGAACATGTCAGGGAAGGCAGGCAACATACAGCTTTAATTTGCAAGGGATCATCTACATTTCTTCTGAACAGAAAAGAAAACCAAATCAAATCTCCACATACTCAATCTATCTTGAATAAACAGCATTAAGGAAAAAATGCTGTGGGTATTGGGAGGAAGAGAGTCTTTGTAGTCCGCTTCGACTACGCATACCGTTTCTCCTCATGCCTCTTTAAAGCATATAAAATCACTGTAATGGGGGGCTGACTTACATGAGTGCTAGTCAAAGATTGCTCTTTATTCCTAGCCCATGCTACACGGTAGGAGTTTGGGTTACAATAGGTGTCACACAGCAGGAGTAAATTACCACTGACTTCAGTGGCTAGAGCTGTATTTCCATTCTATTTCTCTTATTCCCACAACCCCCAAAAACAAATAAAAGTACAATTTTTACCTAAATTGACAATCACAGACTAATATAGCCAATTAATAAAAGGCACATATAAAGGCATCTGGGATGAATTTGTGGGTAAGATGACCTGGGCCACCTGATGGTAAGATAATTCCTTGGTATCTTGTCAAATGCCTGTTAATAACAACTGCCTCTGTGCCGAGATGACTTTCTGAGCACTTGGCTGTACAGCCTTGAGACCCTTCACTGCAGTAAGTATTCTGGCTGCTGACTGCACCATCGCCTAGGGTTCATGTTCAGCTCCTACTGATTTTCTTTGCCAATCACTGCATGTGTTTGTTATTTTTGTCAGCACAGGCATACTTCCAAGAGTCTTCTAGATGTTCCAAGAAATAGTCAATGTTCAAGGTAGGCTTTTAAATTTTAAGGATTTTGTTCTTCTGGCAAGACTAAATCTGTGAGATGCTATGGCCCATGGCCCTGGGGCAGATGGCTACATCGTTGGCATGTTGTAAAGAGAAAAATATCTTACCGTGCAACTGTAAGAGCTGCTTGGGAGTCTTGTCCAGGTACTCTCTCTCCAGAATTTAGGTCTGTCGACCTGTGTGTCAATTTCTAAGGTCAAGCAACTTAGTTTAAGGGTGTGTATTACCTGGATTAAGGATTGTATCACCAGAAATATACGGTAGCTTTAATATGGCAACGTAAGGGGGTACCTTATTTCATCTTACAATCTGAGATGTATGACACAGTGATCACCTCTCCTTCATTTCACCGCATTTACAGTCTTCGTACTGATTCTTCAGCAAACATCCTAGTCTGTGTATCGTGAGGACTTGGATGTGATGTTTACTGCCAGCGCCGAGAACCTAAATGAGACGCGCCTGAGCTGTGGGCCTGTACTGTCTCATGTGAAAACCCCTAGGTCACTCCAAGAGACTTCATGAATTTAGTATACACATTGCTGCCCATCACAGATTACATAATTCTCTCTACTGAGCTATCAAAAATCCTTTCTTTCCATCCAGAACTAACAGCCCTGCCCCCCAAAATATTAACTGTTCTTATCAGCCAAGATTCATGCTCAACATGAGACAAAAATCAACTTTTAACTGGTCCCACTGTATTATGATCTTACTTTTAACTCCTTATGTGACATTTAAATAATGAAGTCTTGAATAAACTAAAAAGCTAATTATCTGAGCATAACTTTTGCTGTAATTTTGTGGACAAACATACATTTGTTACCAACTGTGTTTACATTTTATTCATTTGGGTGGTCACTAGCCTTACTACAAATATAGTTTGTGCTTATATTTGCATTCTCTGTATGTAACATAGGCCTGTGAGATAAAGGTGAATAATTTCTTCTAGAGAAACAAGTCTTCCTTAAATGCTGTGGAAAGGAAGCACGCACTCTATCCTATTTCTTCCAGTCACTCAGAGGAAACCAAGAAAATACTGCAACTACTTTTTGTTTCTTTCCAAAATTAAAGATTTAGATAGCTTCTTTTTTTTTTTTTTTTTTTTTTTTTTTTTTTGGCCAAAGACTTGTGTCCCACATAACAAGTAAAACCAGTACAAACCAGCACTCTGAGGACAGCAGCAGAGTGAGGATACTACTGGGTTATAAACAATGTAAGAGGACAAAACTTGGTACTCGTCTCACCTGCCGGAGTCCTAATTCCCCTTGTGGCTACTGTAGCAAGAACATCAGCACATTGTTTTGAAATAAAAGCTGAAATTCCTTTTAAGGTATGATCTTAATGCCCAAATTTTGGTTTCTTTTAGAACAGAAGATTGTATTTCCATGGCAAGGGGGAATACTGCCCGTGCTTTAAGGAAGATAGTATTTGTCTTTGTAAGAACATGGTTACTGTTGTACTGACCCAAGCAAAGGTGGCATCCAGTCCAGTCTTCTCTCTCCAACAGTCACCCGTGGTGGATACCTAAGGAATCATTAAAAGAACAAGGCAGACACACAGTGATAGTCTCCTGTGGATGTGATGTGCAATACTGGGGTTGCATGAAGAAGTAGTATCTTTTATTAGACCAAGACATATAGCTGGAAAAATGACACAAACTTTCGGTTATACGAACTTTTCTTTGGGTTAGAAACACCAGCTGCAGCTGCAGCTTTCAGTTAAGAACAATTGCTTAACATTTACTAAGATACTGATTAATTAAGCCAGCTCTGAAAGGAAGAAGATAGTAGCTTTAGAATAGAGAGGACGTTAATGATATTAATGATGTTAAGGATGGGAGAAAGAGTGGCACTTCCTAGCTGAGCAAAAAGGAGAGACAGTTAGTTACCTTGCCGTCTGTTGATCTGGAGAGAAGTAAGCAGGGGGGGTGGAAGCAGAAGGAAATTACCATATACTATCAGAGCAGCATCTCTGCTGAGTCTCCATTTTTTGGGTGTTGGGCAGAGTTAGGAAACCCAGTTCCCGTGCTCACTTCTGTGGGACGAGTTATGTAGCTTCCCTTAAGGATCAGGTCTGAAGGAGGAGAGGGAGAATGTCCTGTTTTGTGAGAAACTCCCCTCACCAACAGCACAGTGTTTTGGTCTATGGAGACAGTCTCTTGGAGCTCATGCTGCTGCTGCGTGGTCATTTTCAGCAGCAAAACTACCAGGAAAGCAGCCGTGCACAGGATGAAGTGCGTTTCAGTCCTGGAACTGCAAACGTAAGACTGGGGGATGCTAGTAGTTTAATGGCAGGGGGGTGTTCATTGCTATAGTAGTGGATGGGCATCAACACATCCTACATTTCTTGCTCAGGCATGGTTTAAACTGATCTGGTGTTGTAGACCACAGAGAGTTATGCTTCTAATGATGAGTTTTGTGGTTTGGGGTGCTTGAAATGTAGGACAAGTGCTTCTGGGAAGATTCTTTCCACACAGGATTTTCTTCTGGTATGTGAAAAATCATTAAACAGTTAAAACCAGCAAGTCCTAGGAACCTTCCCGAACTTACCAGCTCTCAGCCCTCATTCTTTCCCCCACAACACCCCCTCTATTCCTATTTCCACTTTTTCTTTCTGAGCTGGTCTCGCTGATACATCCCTATCTAAGCGCTAAGGACTCGTTCCCAAGTTGCTTTTAGCTTTGGTAGTTACTGCTTCAGAACCAAAAAAATAGCTTGTTAACCCAGAAATTTGTCTACCTCTCCTTCTATACCAGCTGGTCTGAAAAAAAGCTATTACCTCCATGTACAAACCTTGTCCTGTATACACTGATCTTTCTCCTAGAACAATCTTCTGGCTTGTGGCACACAGCAACTTATAACAGTGACTTTTCAATGTTTTTCAGTTTGAGAAGCAAGTATTTCCTAAATATTTCAAATTCAGACCCCCATAGGTAGAATTTCAGCCAACTGATGATGGACTTGGGCATCTTAATTACCTTTCCTAGATTGTGTGATGTGTCCCCAGGTCTGAAGATCACAAGCAGAAAGCCACGGAGGCTTCCCGAGACAAGAAATTCACACTCATTTTCCATGAGAAAGAGCATGTATACTACTTGTTCCTGTCTAAAGATCCATTGTTCAATTGTTTTAGGATGAATAGGAAAACAATACTATCATTTAGGGCTGAATATAAATTAGGTTTTGTGCTAGAAAGGAATTAGTAATTTTAATTACTGATGTAGATCCAAAAAGGAAAATCTGTAGCTTTAAACTGTAAATACGATATGCAAGGAATCAAACTTTTTTTTCAGCAGAAGATGGAAAAAGCTATCATATAAGTTTTGAACTACGGTCCTCTGAGAAGAGAGTTCTTGACAGAACTCAGTGAGCCTCAGTAAACGAGGACATCAGCAGTCGACATATTTAAGGTTGTGCAATTTCTAAACTTGATCCCACTCGTGCAGTCGTTACACAGCATAGATCTTGCTATTAATTAGTTTGAATGTGGGACAGCACTGCTGGGAGAAAGAAAGTGGCCTAAATAGCATGGTCCAAATTTTATCTGTAGCTATCCAAGAAATACGGATGTCTTTTATTAACCCTTGCCACCTGTGACAGCTAGAAATAAATGCTGGGCTTGTTTTGTTCCTAATGGATTTTTGCAGCTCATTAGCGTATAACGTGGAAAGGGTGGGAGCATGCTGCAGAGAAGGAAGACAGCTGGCCGGAGAAGTTTCATGCCTGGTTCAGCTCCGAATGGCAGCATTAACCGTCGGACAAATACGAGGACATTCACGTACACGACACGGAGGCTTGGTTACTGAACGTTTGGAGAACGTGGTAGGATTCTCCTCCTCCTCCTCCTCCTCTCCAGGAGCACGGTTTATTATTCTTATTGAATTCCAGCGAGTACAGTAAATCCCCCTTTCAGCCTCCATCATTTTTCCCGACTACGCGTTTCGGAAGAGCCAACAGGACCTCCATTCTGTGTGAGCAGCGGGGCTTCAGAGGGGCAGAAATGGCCACTGTTGGCGGTCACTGTATGCCCATTCGCCCCCTCCCCAGAATGCGGCCAGTATTTCAAAACCCTGACGGGAGGTGTGTGCAAGTCGCGCAGCGTTCGTCTCGAACGAAGCTGGAAGAGCTGCCCACTGGGCAGAGGGAGGAAGGGGAATGGGAAAGCCCCGCTGGGATTATTTTCCTCTCTCAGGCTGCTGCCGTAGACACGACAGGAGGAGGACGCACACGAAACACCGGCAGTAACTCGGTGGCGAGACACTGCAGGCGTCCCTGGAGGGAGGCGAGTTTTGGCCACTCGCACGTCGCGGGTGGCGTGTGTGAGGAGCGCACCGCGCGCTGCCCACCCGCCCGCGGCCGCCGCTCCCGCCCGCGCCCCAAGTTACCGCGGCAGCCCCAGCCTCGGGACCGCAGCCCTGCGGCGATGCTGCCCCACGGCTCTCCGCTCCCTGCCGCCACGCTCCTCACAACACCACCGGCCCCCCGCCCGTTGCTATTTGGCAAATACCGACTCCCCGCCGGCCCCCGCCGGGCTGTGAATGGAGCCCAAATTAGCACAGCTGCCTTTCCGCCGGGGGTGACGCCGAGTTTGATGAGCCTCGGACCCCGCCGAGGTGCGCAGTTCAATGGCCTTAACTATCGTCATCACCGGGGAATCCAAAAACACCCCCCGGGACAGCCGTGGCCGGCACCCCCGCTGCAGCCGCCGCCGGCCAGCCCGCCCAGCCGCCCCCGCGGGCCCGGCCTCCCCCTGCCCCTCCGCGCTACCGACCGAAAAGGCACGGCCCCCCGCTCCCCCCCCTCCCCCCGATCGTCGTCCCCCCTCCCGCCCCCCGGCCCTTCACGGGGCCGCCCCACCGCGGCGCCCCCCCCCTTCCCCCGCCGCCTTTGTGCGCGGCGCGGGGCAGCCCCGCGCCCGCCTGCGCCCGCCCCCGGGTGAGGCGTTGGGAGACGGTCCCTTACGCAGGAAAGTTCGGCGTCGGTTTCAAGGCTCCTCCCTCCCGGTGAAAGGCAGACTGCGGGGCGCCTGGAAACCGGTCGGAGGGAGCGCGGCGCGGCGCGGCGAGGCGAGGGGCGCGGGCTCGAGGGGCCGGCACAAATGGTCAGGCGGCGGCGGCGGCGGAGGCGGCGGCGGCGGTAGTCGGAGGCGCGGCGGGCGCTGCCGCCGGTGCGGGCAGAGCTGCGCGCCGCGGCCGCGCGAGTGGCGGCCGGGGCTGCCCCGTCCCTGCCCGCCGCTCCCTTCATGAGTCGCAAGTTCGGGCCGGGAGGAGCAGCGGCAGCGGCGGCGGGGCGGCGGGAGCCCGGCTGGGCAGGCGGCACCGACTGAGCATGGCCGAGCGGCGCGGGCCGGCGGCGAGCGGCGGCGGGGAAGTTGGCGGCGGGCGGCGGGCGGGCGGCGGCCGGTGCCCGCGGCCGCCGCTGCCGCCGCCGCCGCTGCTGCTGCTGCTGCTGTGGGCGGCGGCGCTGCCGGCCGGGGGCCAGCCGCCGGCGCCGCAGTACAACGGCGAGCGGGGCATCTCCATCCCGGACCACGGCTACTGCCAGCCCATCTCCATCCCGCTCTGCACCGACATCGCCTACAACCAGACCATCATGCCCAACCTGCTGGGCCACACCAACCAGGAGGACGCGGGGCTGGAGGTGCACCAGTTCTACCCGCTGGTGAAGGTGCAGTGCTCGGCCGAGCTCAAGTTCTTCCTCTGCTCCATGTACGCCCCGGTGTGCACCGTGCTGGAGCAGGCCCTGCCGCCCTGCCGCTCCCTCTGCGAGCGGGCCCGCCAGGGCTGCGAGGCCCTCATGAACAAGTTCGGCTTCCAGTGGCCCGACACGCTGCGCTGCGAGAAGTTCCCGGTGCACGGGGCCGGCGAGCTCTGCGTGGGGCAAAACGCCTCCGAGCGCGGCACCCCCACGCCCGCCCTGCGCCCCGAGAGCTGGACCAGCAACCCCCACCGCGGGGGCGGCGGCGGCGCCGGGGGCTCGGGGCCCGGCGAGCCCCGCGGGCGCTTCTCCTGCCCGCGGGCGCTGAAGGTGCCCTCCTACCTGAACTACCGCTTCCTGGGGGAGAAGGACTGCGGGGCGCCCTGCGAGCCCGGCCGCCTCTACGGGCTCATGTACTTCGGGCCGGAGGAGCTGCGCTTCTCCCGCACCTGGATCGGCATCTGGTCGGTGCTCTGCTGCGCCTCCACCCTCTTCACCGTCCTCACCTACCTGGTGGACATGAAGCGGTTCAGCTACCCCGAGCGGCCCATCATCTTCCTCTCGGGCTGCTACACGGCGGTGGCCGTGGCCTACATCGCCGGCTTCCTCCTGGAGGAGAGGGTGGTCTGCAACGAGCGCTTCGCCGAGGACGGCTCCCGCACCGTGGCGCAGGGCACGAAGCGGGAGGGCTGCACCATCCTCTTCATGATGCTCTACTTCTTCGGCATGGCCAGCTCCATCTGGTGGGTCATCCTCTCGCTCACCTGGTTCCTCGCTGCCGGCATGAAGTGGGGCCACGAGGCCATCGAGGCCAACTCCCAGTACTTCCACCTGGCCGCCTGGGCCGTGCCGGCCATCAAGACCATCACCATCCTGGCCCTGGGGCAGGTGGACGGGGACGTCCTTAGCGGCGTCTGCTTTGTGGGCATCAACAACGTGGACGCTCTGCGGGGCTTCGTGCTGGCCCCCTTGTTCGTCTACCTGTTCATCGGCACCTCCTTCCTGCTGGCTGGCTTTGTGTCCCTCTTCAGGATCCGGACCATCATGAAGCACGACGGCACCAAGACGGAGAAGCTGGAGAAGCTCATGGTGAGGATAGGCATCTTCAGCGTCCTCTACACGGTGCCGGCCACCATCGTCATTGCCTGCTATTTTTACGAGCAAGCTTTTAGGGAACAGTGGGAGAGGAGCTGGGTCACGCAGAGCTGTAAGAGCTATGCCATCCCCTGCCCCAACAACCACAGCAGCCACCACCCGCCCATGAGCCCCGACTTCACCGTCTTCATGATCAAGTATCTCATGACCTTAATCGTGGGCATCACCTCGGGCTTCTGGATCTGGTCGGGGAAAACCCTGAACTCCTGGAGGAAGTTTTACACCCGGCTCACCAACAGCAAGCAGGGCGAGACCACCGTCTGAGACCCCTGTCCGCCGGGCCGGGGGGGATGGCGGCCGGCTGGGGGACGGGGGGCTCTGCCTCGGGAGGCAGCTGCTTATCCAGCCTGGGCAAACTTTGGGGGACGGCGAGTCGCTTCTGCGGGCGGCGGGGAGCAGAGGACGAGCCAGGTGGGGACCCCGGCGCCTGGGACCGCCGGCTCTGCCCTCCCTGCTCCTCTCGGGCCGTCTCCTGTCGGAACTGAGCGCACTGTCGGGTTGGGGGAGAGGGATGTAAATAGCCCGTGTAAGATTTTGTAAGTATATTTGTATTTAAATTACAAAAATCTCACTTTTTTAATTATTTAGGACACTTTTAACCCGTTTGCGGATTTTGCTTCCTCGCCCGCCCCCCCCCCCCCTTTTTTTTTAATTTAAAAAAAAAAAAAAAAAAAAAAAGGGCGTTGGATTTTTTATTTCGTAGGGCAGGATGGGAAAAACTGCCGGTAAGAGAAACCAAACCAAACCCCTTTCTTCTCCCCCACGCAGGTTTTGTAATGGCTTTGCTGGGAGTTTCAGTTGCGCGAGCAGCGGGGCCCGGAGCGAGGCTGCTGCCGCGGCCGGGGGCGCCTCCTGACGCGGGCTGGGCCCCGGGCCCCGCGCCCGGCCTGCCAGAGGTATGTGGCGGTGGAGGTGGGGTTGGGGAGGAGCGCCGCTTCCCGCCCCGGCCCCGGCCGCGGCCCCGGCCCCGGCCCCGGCCCCGGTCCCGTGGCGGGGAGGACGGACCCCCGCCGGGCCCCGTGCCGGGGAGGGCCGGTAGCCGCCCGGCCGTGGCGCGGGGACGGCGCCTCAGCTCGCCTCGGCCGGCCGCAGCGGAGCCGGGCCCCGCTGACCCTGCGGACCCCGGCAGGCCCTTTTTGGGGGCGGCGGGGGGGGGAGGGTGGCGTAGGAATAACACCCAGCCCTGCCCGGAGGTGTGCCGCGTTTTTTCTCTTGGAGGGAGAGCCTTCCTACAGCGCCCGGGGCGAGGGGGGTTGGCTGCCGGCTGCCCCCTGACAATTTTGTAAGATTTATTTAAATGCACCACACAGTTGAAGAGGAGTTGGCCTGTTTCGTTGTAGGAGCGGAGGTTTGACGCCGTCTGCACCTGTAGCGCGTCCGATGGCTGAGGAGGTGGGTGGGGACAGAGGTACACCCAGCTGCCCTCTCGCTCTGCCGGGGTCGGAGCCGGCTTTTCGGTCGCAAGCGCCGAGGGGGGCCGGCGGCGCGGGGGGCGGCGGCGGCGGCGGCGGAGCGGGGCCGGCGCTCCCCGGGGTCCCCTCGCGGGTGCTGCCACCGGCGCCTGCCCCGGTCCCCTCCCTGCCGGGCTGCTGTCGGCCGGGGTTAGCAGGATCAGGAAATACGGGCTCGGGAGCGAGAGCTTCGGCGGAACAAAACGCAGCGTTCAGATTTTTTTTCTTTTTTTTTTTTTTTTTTTTTTTTTTTTTACTACTTAATTACATCCATACGCTGGCTCTTCGTTTGGGAAACATTGGAGCCATTGCCCTGAATTTTAATTCATTGACATTTAATTCATTACGCGTTATGAGGGTGTGATGATTTTTGCCAGTAGTAAAAACAAAGGAAGGGAAAACAGAAAACCAGAATGGTTAAGCGCTCTGCTGGGATGCGAGACCTTAAAGGGCCTCTGCTGTCTTTTTCCCCCCTCCTTTTTTCCGTACGGTAATAACATTGCATACTGCAAAGACAAGCTACCATGTGTGCAATATATCTACTACCTTGTATGCTCCTGGGTGCGTGGGATTGTGCTTCTTAACACAAAAAGAAAAAAAAGGCTAAAAACGAAATTGTAACTTTTGACAGATGCATTTGAATATATAGTCCTCTGTATGAAAAAAAGCAGAATGCTTCTCTCCTGACTGTATTGTTTTAAACTTTTTTTATATTACAAATGCCTGTATTTAGGTTCATAAACATTATCTATGGCTACCATACCCTGAAATGCAAAATTATTTGAATTTGGTATGCATTTATTTCTGTTCATTATCACAAGATCATCTATATTTATAGAGGAATAGAAATTTATATATATTAAATACCATATTTTTAATTTCTCTGAAATAAATTGAGGTTTTGTACAAAACTATCTTGTCCCTTTACGTATTCCTCTGACTAACTTAATACTGTGTGAAAGCAGTGTATATACTGCAAGATGTGTGGGATTCCTTTTTTCTTTTCTTATGTTGAGTTCACAGTAAAAAGCTGGAATTCAGTGTAGGAATTCATTGTGCATTTTGGTTTTTATCTCTGGGCCGGTCTAGATTAATCCTTCAAAAGAAGTAATGTAAACTGTTCAAGATCTCTGACAGGGTATGGTCGGTGGTGTGAAATCCAAGAAGAGATCTGCTATATGGCAGGAGAAGAAAGAAGCTCACCAGTTCTTTTTTTTTTTTTTTTTAAAGAAAAAGGTTCTCTCAACTTAGCCTTTCTTCTCCCTTTCCTATTAAAAAAAAAAAAAAAAAGTTCTCATTGCTCAAAATGACACTCACACTATGTTGCAATATTGTCAGAATATTTTAATGAGTGAAATAGTTACGTTTTCCTGAATTTGGAATGTTTGGTTAATCCAGAGTTAAACGGTATGTTCATGGAAGCATTTCAGCTTTGTGGAAAGTACACGCATTCTTAAACCTTTCAACACAACACATCCTTTTTTTCTAATTCATTGTTCGAAGTGCCATTCTGTAAGCCTGGATTTGTTAGGAAAGACTGGCTAATTATGAGACTCCATTTCTGATTTCCAGTGTTATAAGCTAGTGCAGCATTTCATTCTGTAGGTCTGGAGCAAGATGTAAATGATTTTGGGCTGGTTTACTTCTTTCAGATCGTGATGCGTAAACGGCCATAGAGAAGTAAGGGAAGCTTTACAAAATAATGAGGTGAGACAACATGGCAGGGTTTTTTTTGTTTTTGAATTTGTTTTACATGAACATAGTTCCCGCTTTCTCATTTTTTTTACACATTTTTCTAAAGTCTTCCCCCCCCACCCCCCTCCGCCTTGGGGGGCTATTTTAGCATTTAAAATTGTACTGGTCAGCACTCAGCTAATGACCTGAAGTACAACCCATTCAATTTCAGTTGCAGTGGAATTCTTTTTGGTCAGTGTATAATTACATTTGAGCCATTTTGACTGATCTGTTTTCTTGCAGCTGAATGTGTGTGATTTATTTATGCATGGGAGAACACATTTATTTGTAATAGTGACATTGTATTTACGGTAGGGATGGGAGGACCAATTTTTTAGAAAACACTTTTCAAAGATGAATAATGGAATTGCTGTTTCTACATGAAATAAAATGTTAATATTTGCAGTTCATGATTTGCAGCAGATATGGGTCCCCTTCAGTTCTTTGGGATTTTTTTCATAGGTTGCAGAGCTGAAGCTCCATGTTCAATCTTGGTTATTTTAATAAATAATACTAGAGAGCACAATATGATAATTTAAAAATAATTTAAAAGAGCAACCCCCTGCTTTTTTGTTTGCTAATTTTTGTGAACTTTCACAGGGCAGTAATTTGCAAAGGTCACAGTCACTACTGAATGCTGTGGTGCTATCTGTATGACTCGCCTTTTTGTACTTTTATTTCTCAACACATAATGGTATTTGAGACTCCTCATTAATATGATACAAAGCTGTCTTTTGCATGGGTATATTGCAGTCATCACTGATGTTTTACCTTACTGTTAAAAACAGATCTATCCATTGCTCCAGTGAATTTAGACAGGTTTTTTTGCAACACGGTCTGTATAATTGATGTACCATGTTTACCAGGGAAAGTATCACTGTATGCAAAGAAGCAGTGTTGCCCAGTTCTCTTGTCCCTGACAAGAAGGATAATATAAGAACAAAACTGTGGTATAACAAAGTTTGTTGGGCTAGAAGTATTTGTTAAGGCATTCCTTAGTCTACAGCTTTGCTTTCTCTCATGGGATATATTTATAGCCTGAAATGAAGGGGCACTCAGAATCACCATTGCCCTGAAGAGGGCTGTAGCCTGGAGAGCTGGGGATGCTGATTTACCGTTCATCCTTCAGTAACAGTAACGCTCTTTAATGTAGTGGCAAATTTGTGGTATTGGAATGAAATTATATGCTGTTTCCATAACAAATCCTATTGGGAAGGAGAAGGATTTCTGGTTTGTTCATACAGTAATGCCCCAAATTTCTGGTATATGCATATACTTTTAGAAGTGTTGGGGTTTGTTAATTGAGTGGCAAGGCTGCAATCTAGTGGGCCTGAATTCTACACTCTGGATGATGCCCACTGGTCTGCTGCCATCCGGGTGCTTCTTTGTTGGGCAGGAGTACAATCGCAGGTGGTGCTGAGGATCCCTTTCATTTAAATGGACAGTATTTGCATTTTTATTATTATTCAAAGGAATGATAATTAGGCATGAGAAGAGGCTGCTGTGTGTGTACAGGATGAGTATTTTTCAGAATGGGCTATGGGCTACTGCCTCATCAGTCTTTTACCATTCCCAGTCGCAAGAGACAACTTCCAGACCAACACAGTGATCTTTTCAAAAAGGTGTGCACCCTACAGGTGACCAGAGAAAGCAGTCATGGGTTTGGTGTGACATGCATAGCTTAAAATCGAGGGTACCCTTGCAAAAAGTTTGTGTTTGTGTGACATAATTCCTCTATCTGAGTGCTGCATGGCCTCAGAAGGAGCTTCAGCTAGCAAAACTCATAACAGCTGAAGAGGTGGTAAGTAAGGGGTTAAATGCTTACCTATAAAAATAAGGAAACTGAGGTAAGGCTCTGTTTTCATAATGAATTGACCCTCTAGTGCTCAAACACTGGAATTGCATTATGTTTGATGTTTCCAATGACAGCACTACAGAACTGTGTGGCAATACTATGCAAAATCAGTTCTGAATATTGCCCCCCCCCCCGCCCCCCCCCCCCCTTAAATTATCAGATTTCTATTAGTTGTTGTTTGCACTTGTTGAACCCAGACCATCATTGCTCTGCATGTTATGCAAACTTAGAGTGAATGGATCATATGGATTTTGAATTCAAATGTTGATTTAAAAATGCAAGTCCTTTAGCTGCTTGGTCCCATTAGAAGTGAGGGTTGCTCTCAGGTCCATAGCTGTGGGATTTTCTCATATTTGTAAATCTCTTGCCTCTCTTGTTCATCAGTTGAGCTGGAAGGCTTAGGCAATGATTCATGCTCATATGGAGAAAGGGAACTTTTTCTTGCTTTGGACTGAACCCCTTGCTGCCTGTGTGTTTACACCATGGAAGTGTCACCAGATAAATGCTTTGTTCTGAAGCTCCTGATCAGTTTTGAAATAGCAGTACCATAATTTTAAAAATGGGTTAGCAGGTTTAGGGAGCAAGGCTTGGTGACTTAGTGCTGAGGCTTTGCTTTTCACAGTTTAGTTTTTAGAAGTCTTCAAGCATTTTAAGATGTGAAATAGCTGCTTAAGGACAAACTAAGCACACCAGGATTAGGTCCTGGAGGCATTGGAAGAATTATGAGCCCCATATTCATTTGAGAGTAGCCCAATGACAGTATTGAGCAGTCTAGATAATACTATATTCTGTAAAAAAAAAAAAAAAAAAAAAAAAAAAAAGCCATAATTACATTTACTTGCCAGCTGAAATTCACTCTGCACTCTTACTTAGTCATTTGAGGTCACTAAATGGAGAAGCAAGTATCCTTTCTGTCATATGGGAGAGATTTCAGTGAATTAGCAAAATAGGCCTTAATAAGCAATATGTAATTGCAAGATAAAAGTAGTACTACTTTGATAGTTTAGTTGTAGACAATGCTTTTAAAAAATTTAAATGCTTTAAGAAAACATGCCGATTTTGTGAAACCGTGTTTCAGATCTCAACTTGTGTTTAGTCTAAACTTCCAGTGTAACCACATCAGAGATTCTTCCAGGCATGAGGTCTTGCCCTTGTTTGCATTCAAATCAGCAGCATTAAATTGCTTATCTTGAGGTTGAATAAATAAACTCTAGTCTTCTACTCAGGCAACACTTAATGAAGACCCACATTCAGCCACCAACCTCACATGAAATGCTGCTGGGTTGAGACCCCACAAGCCTTGTCCAAGTATCCCAAGGCTTTGTTGCAGTGCATTAAAGTATTGGATGTGATTGAACCGCACTAAGGTGGAAACTTGGCAATAACACTTAAACTCTGGTGTAAACACACTGCATTGGGAACCTCGTGTCAGCCACCATGAAAAGTATTTTTGAGGGACTATCTTAGAAATAACTTCTTCAGAAATACTGAAGTGATAGACTTCTATTTGCAATTAGTTGTCTCTTGGATAGTTGCCTTATTAATGGTCTGCGGTGTTTAATAAGGTGTTATCCTAGGCTAACATATAAGGCTACCGTACGTCAGTAGTGCAGCACAGTAGGTGGAACTTGTCCGCATTATAGTATCACCAGAATCCCTTTGGGTGAGGGAGAACAGTATTTTTTTGTGTAGTTCTGGTATAACTTGGCTAATATTAATTGCTTGCTACAGCACAGATTTAAAAGTCATTTGTCATGGGATAGTTTCATGACAAAGATCACAAGAAAAATGAAAGTGGCCTGTATCCCTCAGGTGGGATGTCTTGATGCTGTTTTCTTGCATGCTCATTTGTATAATTCAGATATTTTATAACTGTTTTACATTCTGTGACTCGGTGCTAGTCTCATTGCTGTCTTTAAGTGAGACTAACAGTATGACTCACTGATGCTGTATGACTTGTCCTGTTGTCTTGTTCATGTTAATTACTATTGCTTTATTACTGGTAACTTGTTTGACCTCCACTACCATGCTCGGAGTACTACCGAAGTTAAGGACAGGACTGATAGCCACAGGAGTGTGCAGTCCGTTTGAGCAAGACAAGAACATGTCAGTCCCCCCGGCAGCTTGCCCACCGCCGGTTCAACGACTGCTGCTGCATCTTGGGTGTTGGACTATCACCCTTCCTCAGAGGTAACATTTGGAGTCTTCTGCAAACTCCATGGATGTCCTATCAGCAGCAGCACTACTCAGACTGTGCTGAATTGGCTCATTTTCCTGGCTGCCCGAGCGATGTGCTCACTCTTTTGTTTTTCCGCCACCTACCTAGGGTGGAGGCTGTCCTGGCTGCTCTTAATCCCTGCATTTGACGGAGGAAGTTACAGGCAGTATGTGCCATTAAAACATCCCTGGCTGACCTTCTGTGGCTCATGTTCTGCTGCTCGCTTGCCCGTGCCCTCTCGGATAACCTCACTGGAAGTTGCCTTGCTCTAACCATTGCAAGAATATAACTCATTCGGATCCCAGTTTATACTTGAGAACTCACTGTGCAGTGTTCATCACAAAATCATTGCTGTCCAAATAGAGAAGTGACTTACTCTCAAGTTGTTTGACAGCTTCTTTATTCATTACACTTTACTGTTAAATACAAGTGCAAATACTATCTCCAAGGAGCTGATCTTAATACTGGGAGTGCAGTGTGAGCAAATAAGGATTTTTCCACTTGTTCAAATTCAAATATTACTGTGCATTATGATAAATTGGCTCTGACATGAAATTGAGAAGTAAAGGGTGCAATTACACGTTCATGATTGTCTTCAGGAAAATGAGTGTTTCGTTTATAGCCTACTTGTGTACAAATGCATCCAAAGAGGAAATAATAAATTAAAAAAAAAAGCACCAATGCAAAACCTCAAGGCGGGCTTCTCAAAATATTTATATAAATGAAAAGAATTGCAGGATAAACAGCTCATCACAAAGTCAGATTTTGCTGCTAGTTAGTACTTAGTCTATAATGGTGAAAGCTTCAGTTTTATTTTTTGTGAACAGGGAGGGGAATTAGTCACTTCTTAGCATAAGGCCCTCTTAAAAGACTGCAAGTGGTTTATTTATTTAATTCTTAATTTAAAAAAAATTCTACTTCCGAGGGAAGTGAAAGAAAATTTTGCAACGTGCTCAAGGTGTTATTATTTTGTAGGATTGGGCACTTCACTGTTACTGAAGTTAATGGAAGCAAATGGTGCTCAGCGGCAAAGGTAAGAAAGTGGGATCTGACCAATTCCAGTTAGGAGCTGCAGCTGGGATGGCTGTAACGTGGTGTCTGAGCGTAGTCTCCACTTCCTGACACGAAGGTGAAGACTTGGAGTCCCTGAGTGGTGGAGCATACCAGCCCTAAGCCTGCATGTGATGACAAATGGAGGCCACTGTGTGTGACAAAGGCTGCTAGACCTGGTACCCTTGGCCTTGTGCTGGGGCTGCTGTCCCCTCGTGCTGAAGACGTGTGGGGAGAGAGATGGAAATGGGGGCGGGAGGAGATGGCCGTCTGCACGGGCCAGGTTTCAGATGATGAACTGGGTACTATGGCCACGTAGGACTGGTTCCTCTCCTGCCAAGGGTAGCTGAAGGCCACCATAACTCAGATGTGGGGAGGGGACGGCTTCCCACAGCGTGCAGAAACTGTGGGGAGGTCCTCCAACACGTGCCCCAGGGTCACAGAAAGAGCTTTTGTCTGGGTATTTCTGAATCACAGCAAGACAAAACCCTCTTCGTCGCTTCACAGAAGAGGGACGAGCAGGGTGGGCTGCAAAGCTGGGGCTGCGGGTGGTGGTGGGCCAGGGAGCAGGGCAAGGTGAGGAGCCCAGCCAGAGCCAGCTCTCTCTCGATGGCGACCACAGGGTTTCCGCCAGGTTTCCCTGGATCCTGTTTTCCACTCCAAGATTAAAAATCTCCCCTCAGGGGAGAACAAAAAGGAAATTATGTGGTAGGCTTTGCTATGTTTCCAGCTGACTCTTTCCATAGAAGTGGGCAGTTGGGCCCAGTGTTTCTTAGGATATCTTTACAGTAAGAGTAAAATCCCGGTTCTGCTGAAGGCAATAGCGAGCCTCCTGTTGGCCTCGGGAGGGCTGTAATTTCATCTTGGCTTCAAAATGCATTAGGAAGCACATGGAGGTCCTGGGGACAGAAAAAGCGAAAGTAAAAAATAAAGATTTCTTATTCAAAAGCTGTTCATAGTGCTTAGTTCATTTCATCAGGCTTCAAACTATATTCAGTGTTTTTCTGATCCTGTTTATTAAGAGTATATAGGTACTATCCAGGGGCTGACGTTCTCTAAGCATCTGTGACTTCACTACCTCATTTCTCTGTTTTGTAAAAAAAAAAAAAAAAAAAAAAAAAAAAAGAAGAGATCAAGATTAGTTTCTCAAAAATGATCAGTTACAGAATACTTGTTTTGATTTTAGGATCTTTTCTTTTTTAAAAAAAAGTTGCAATCTGTATTTGAAATGGGGAAATGGGGCTACTTCTACGCGTGCTGACAATCTGAATGTCTAGCAGGTATTTCTACTATTGCTTGTTTTTCCAATTCTTTGTAAAAGTCCCATTTTATACTTTCTCAGAAGTGTTTTCTTGCAGCAGTTGTGGAAACAGCTTTTCTTTGCAGCCAGTGAGAGGATGTGTACCATCCATGAATGCAGCCTGGAGAGCAGGCACAGGCAAACTGCAAAACAACATAACTTGTGGAATTAATACTTCACGTTGACACCCATTAAAAATATTCGGAGATTGACTCAGCCTGCCCATGTTGCGCAAATAACATGCTTGGCTCTGAATGATTCAAGATCTTATCTACTCTCAGCACAAGTTCACTGTGGAGGGCCTGATCCTGTTCTCATTAACCTCCAAAGGAGTTTTACTGCTCACTTCAAAGAGAATTACATCAGCAGCATTTGCAGTGAAGAACACACGGTTCCTCTATCTTTTCCCTTTTTTCTTTCTCTTTTTTTTTTTTTTTTTTTGTAATTATATTCCAAACCACAGCAAAACAAAAAAAGGCTAGGAAGCAGTCGAAATAAATCTGCTGTCTGTTGAGCAGCGTTGTTGCCCGAGAGCTCTGTTTGTTTGGAGTTCTTAAGTGCAAATTGAGAGTAGAAACCAGCAAGAGCTGAGACTATCGAGGGTTTGGTTATATTTATAGCTGAGTACCCTCAATCCCCATTGTCCCTGTGATGGGAACCTTGCACAGGCTATGGTATTTCTTTGCACAACTATTGCAAAGAATGGGAGCTGAGCCGTTGTGTTCAGCCACTGGTAACGTATCCATGTAAACAGCAGTGCCTATGGTGGTCACTGCAAAAGGCTCTACTAAGCCTTGGGGAAGGTAACCACATTCCTTCTTTGTTTTCCCTGTGCCTAGCTTCTGAAAAGGAGGTGGCAGGTATGGAGGAGGGATAGGATGGAGCAACCACTGGGGATTTTGTTTGTTTTTCTGTTTCTTCCAGGCTGTCAGGTTAAATAGCACAATGAATTAACCTGTATTTTGCCTTTTTAGTTTTATTGTTTTGTAGAAGAAAAGCCTTGTGACTCTACAAATACACTAGTTTCTGTGGGGGAGGGAGCAGCGAGCACGTCGCTCAGCCATTCAACATACTTCATGTGTTTTAAAAACCCTCTTTGTGCTGGAAGAGCATGCTGCCCTGAATGCATCACCCACCACGGTGTGCACCAGCAAAATCTGCCCCTGGTTCCAGAAGAGGCATCCCAGCGGGACTCCTTACCTCTAGTGTCCCCTTTCCTCCCATCTCCAGGCCATAACCACAAGTACCTGCCTCAGTTTGGATGCTGATCTCTGCTGCATGTTTGTCCATGAGGAAGCCATACAGGATCATTGTCCACTGCTACCTGGCACCCAGTGGTAATGAGATGGTGACAAACTTAGATAGTTATTCCCATTGCCTGCCAAAGTCAAACCTTTAGACTTCGGTTTAAAGGGTCTTGTATCCCCATTTCCTATTCTCTGAAGCTCGCTTACCTGGTTTCAAACTTATGAAGTCATCCACTGCGGGGGATGCTCTGTGCTGTCCCGAGGGAGTAAACGTGAACCAGCTCGCTTCTCGTCTTTGAGGGTTCTCCCCCCCCCCCCCCCCCGCCCTACTGTTGGCCTGTTTGATTCTCAGTCAGCCTTGCCAACTGCTCACCATGCCAGAAGATGGTTTCCTTACCCCCATGCTGCAAACACCCTCTTTCCTCCTGGCTGTGGGCAGGCATCCCTCCAAGCTGTTTCCTTCTCACTTTGGCAGGTCTTCTAACACAAGAATTGGGGCAAATGACATGTGGGGACATGAACCTCTGCTTTTTCTCCACCATAACTACCTCAGCCACTGCCGTTCTCTGGTAGGTTCTGATAAGTGTCACCATCTCGGCCTGTATCGCTCTCCACAAGTATTCACTGAAATGCAATGGGAGTCTGAGTCTGCAGTTCAGGGCTTAGCGTGCCCAGTGGGACTTAAAGTCTGGGTCCACATGTCTGCTCCAAGGCCAAAAGAATGGGAATAGGACTCAATTTTTCCGTATCTCCCTTGTGTATCCTGATAAATAGGTTATTCTGAGGATGCATCCTCTCTTTTTTCACAAAGGAAGTACTAACCATGTTAGGTTTCTCACAATGCAAGATGGGAAGAAGACTGCAATTGTAAAGTTTCAGAGCAGAGGTAGGCGACCTGTTTCCAAAGCGTTAGTAGGTGACCTCTTTTCAAAGCGTCATGACAAGTGCTTGGTGCTTGGCTCTTTAGTTTGGCCCTTGCACTCTCTGCTGTCTTCTTTCTGAAGAATCCAAACACCTGAAATCCGCTGGTGAATTTTGACATGGTTAGTATGGAAACAAGCACACACTTTTAACAGTAAAACTGCTGAATGAGGGAAACATTCAAAGGTTTTGGTGGAAGCTCTGTTACTTGAAGCCTTTAAATCCAGACGAGCTATCTTCCCAAAAGATAAACTCTTACACACTATCAGATTATTACATTTGATGCAGCTATTACTGATAGAATTCTGTGTCTTGTTTGAGGCAAAAGGCTGGGTTAAATAATTCTAAATGTTCCTTCTGGACTTAAACTCTGTCTGTCGATGGCAGCTGGAGCAGTTCACCTGAGCCTTCTCCAGTCATCCTGCGGTGAGTACACTGCCTGGCATTTGGAAATTGGTTGGATGGTTCTGCTCTGAGTTCCTCTGGTGGACATCATCAGGGAGATGGAGAGCACCCTAACAACTGGTGTGAAGGCTGGGGGTAGCAGCATGACTGTCAGAAGCCGCACTGCCCAGCAGGTAGATGGAAATGCTGCAAGGGTGAGCAAAGACGCGAGCCCTGCCCTGACACCCCTCTGCCCCTCTGGAGTGAAAAGGATGGAAGAGGTAAAGGGGACAGCACATAAACGTGACAATAGCTCGTTAAGAAAGCCTTGATGTTCTTCTGTCATGTTCCTTCTGGAAAAGAATGATTTTAGATAATCATAAAAACATGTCCTGTGGCAAAAACCAATCCGTACCACCTCCGAGTCTGTTTAGAAGATGACATGCTTTTGGCAAGTGCTTCAATAGCCACTGAAATGCCCAGTGCATGTTGACGATCTAACCAATAAGTTGTAGGTTCCTATTTTTTTTATTCATTGAAGAACATTGACAAAACTGCAAACACATGTTTCTGCTGCTAAAGCTTAGTCTTATCACAGTTTGAAAATGTGGAAAATCAATTACATGCTTTGAATTACTCCCTTTATTGCTATAAAAGAATTTCTTCATTCTTTCAGGGTAGTGTACACTTGGTAACATCTACCGCTAACAGGCTGTTAGGACTTTCTGCTAAATTAATACACTACAAGTAAACTAAACAGAAGGCCGGTGGAATGCTAAACATCCACTTTCTCCTCTGTTGTGGCTGTGCTGCAGCTTGGGAACCCTCAGCCTTGTTGCTACAACATCTGGACAACATTTGGGGCTGTCTCTCAAGTGCAGGGGTGTGCACCTCCGGTGAATTTTAACTTTCAACATCTCTCTGCCTCTAATCTATATTTAATGTTTCATGACTAGTAGTCAAAGAAACTTCAGCTAAATATCAGGTTGGAATGAAAATGATCCTTGGGAAAACACTCGTTTCAGCATTCGCCGGCAAAGTATCTGTGACAGAGACGTTCCCTGGAGATTTGTAGCCCATTCTCTCACAGTAATAATAATTAAGACTCGTGATTACTGTGCCCACATAATCAAAGATCGCTTCATAAAATGTACTCCCTAAAGGGACAAATTCCCTGCTCCTAACTGGATGTCAGTCAGAGGGATCAGCACCCCCAGGGATCTGGAGTCTTTGCTTGCCCTTTTCATTACCGTGTTGTTAGCATTGTGTTACTTCATATTCTTCTCAATGCAAATGAGTAGGTAATCATGTGTAAATCGTGCCCTCCAGAAGGCACATGTGGTGAGTTTTTTTCCCCAAATCTACCACAGGGATTTCTCACATGGAACATAATTACATCTCTGCCATATGGGCTCATTTATATTCTATTACAGGTTAAGCTAATACGACTCAGAAATATGCTAAAAATACCTCAAAGTATTTTGAGCACTGTCAAAACACTTGTCATTTCTTGCTTGCCTGTTTGATTGTGAATGACTTTATATTTATTTAGAGATCTGCAGTGCCAAGTAACTTCAGAAAAACAAAATCAGGCCAGTTCTGTGTTGCCTGGTCTCCAAAAATACTTTAAATTCTCTCCCATGACATCCTCTTTTGGTAATGGCAAATAGATCAGTGAACAATGAAACTGAAAAACCTCTAAGACATATTTACCTGCAGCAACACCTCTGTTGGTTTTAGGTTTCCCGGGAGGAAAGGAGCATGCATTTCAGTTGTGTGGCTTTGTCATCATTAGGCTAGATCAGGTCTGCGTCTGATGGAATTACTTTGTCCTGACAAAGCTATACTTGCACTTTAGACATAGTAAAAGTACAAACTTCTCTACCCACAGAAGAAGGGCTGTTGTGGAAAAAACTGCTGCCTAAAAAATGATGGTAAGATAAGAATAGGTCAGTGGTGAGTACCATAAATAAATACTTTAAAACTGAAGCAACTAAAGGTTGTATGACATCATTTTCAGAATTGTGGTACTACGTAATAATATGTTATTTCCCAATTTCAGTGGAAATGTTTAATTTCAGTTTGACAGGATTTTTAAAGTATTATTATTTCACTGATTTCTAAAACTAATACCACTAACATCTCTGGATAAATCTGGGTCCACCACAATCAATCTTCATTTTATTATTTTTATTCATATATTCAGTATTGCACCCTTTGAAATTTGATCAGGTTTCCTTTATTCCACTAGCTAAGAAGGAAACATAGAAAGTAATACACAGGTAGGCGGATTAGGCCAGAGGATGGGAGAGGACCGCACTGAACCCGCACATGGTACTTCAGATGATATATTGCAAAAGCAGTGACTGACCTTTGTTCCAAGGAGACGCTTACTGGAAATTGGA
Organism: Astur gentilis; assembly: GCF_929443795.1. Lineage (NCBI taxonomy): Eukaryota > Metazoa > Chordata > Aves > Accipitriformes > Accipitridae > Astur > Astur gentilis. The sequence goes on along the minus strand of NC_064883.1, from coordinate 22,450,447 downwards.
CCGGGGTTTTGAAAACAGCAGCTGTATGTTTCCTATAACTGGGAGATAAAATTCAGTCCTGGTTTATAAAGCCCTTTGAGGTTTTCAGTGATGGAAAATTCTATATAGATATAAAATCAATTCTGTAACTATGAAATAAATTCTGGTACCTTTCTAGAATTGATTAATACTTTTCAGAGCTTTGCTAGGAAGTGTTTGCTCTTTTGTTTTCTGTTTTTATTGCACCGTAGAATAATCACCATTTTAGATTATTCAGCTTTTGAACACTAAGCCCAACCTTTCCTGAATGCTTTTTGCATGTTTTCAGAGAACAGTAATTATTGCTAACACATTGTGCTCAGAGGTTTGTGCAACAAAGTACGTAAGCAGCTAACATTAAGTGTATGAAAAGGCCCCTTGAAGTCAGACACTTAAGTATTTTTCTGGATCAAAGCCTAGAAGCTATGATGTCTGTAATTGCGCAATAGCATCAGACTCACAGGAGAGAGTTTCCTTGGAGTTTACCTTCTTCTTAAAAGCCACCTTTCAAAATCAGCTGAAACAACAGGGTTTTGGTCAGAGCTGCGCACTGGTCATTGCTGAGTAAAGTGAGCAGTCTGCTCAACTGTGTATTCAGTGTAGCAGGGAAAAAAAAATCAGGCCAGCTATGAGTTTTTTACCCGAGAAAAGTATTTTTCCAGCCTTCGTTGTTCCTGAAGCAGTGTAAAGGACACTACAGTGATTTCATACATCAGGGAGGCATAAAAAAAAAGAGTGGTCTCCTGGGCTGTGGAACAAAGAGAAACAAACTTCAAATCTCAGAGCTAAGTCCATTAAATAATGTTTTAATTCAGCTGTCATAGACATTTGATTAAAGAACCTGCTACACAATTTCTTTTGCAGTTTCTATAGCCCCAATTGTGCAAAAGCATCCCATGCCCTTGGAAAAACAACCTCCCCCTTCCGCACACAAAAGGGAGTCTTTTACTCAACATCTTCACAGCTTGCTTCCTTTTTCTTCGGGCAAGGTTTTTCATTTTCATTCCACAGTTTCATTTAGTATAAAAGTACGGTCATTGTGGATACTGCACTGAGAAATTGCTGTATGCCTGTCCCGGTTTTATGCTCTTCCCTGGGCACCCAGCATTGCCCGTTGCTGCGGTCGGGTCAGAGTGGTGGCATGAGCCGACGGCCGTCCTGACGTCCCCGTGTCACACTGGAGCATGGGCAGAGGCAGCGGGGAGGGGCAGGCTGAACAGGTAATAGTATTCTCAAATATTCAAGACAACAACCTTTCCAAGAGAGACGATGACTGTTAATGTGCCCTCCTAGAGTTCTACTTTATTAATTGTGTGCTGGAGGTGGCAGTTTGGTGACATCTGCATTGCATATTTATCAGCCATATGTCAGTATGTCAATATTTTCCTCTAGATGGTGGGCAGCCATGGATTTTAAGCAGAAATATCTAGCTGGCGCTGCACGTGTATGCTCAGCTGTGTATTATGGGTGAAGCATTTATTTGTGGTTGGCGCCTGGATGGAAAGTTCTGGTCTGCGCTGGAAATGAGTGCATTTCATCCTGTGTATGGTTTGCAGGAATAGCTAAATCAAGTGCCTTTCTATGAAAATTTGATTCTTAATAGCCACACTGATGTTTTAAATCAATCATTCCTGGATATACAAATAATCTCACGATTAAGTTTGGGCCTTCTTTGTCATCTGATGGATGAATGTGAAATTCTTTTGCCATCCAACATGATCTACTCCCTGCTAATACCCAGCTCTCTGAAACCCTTTGTAAATAATTATAGTTTGCATCGTCCACTTGGCTAACACACAGGGTCTGCTTTCCAAATCTGCATAGATGATAATCTGTTTCAATACCTGTACAAATCAATTAAATTTATTTTGTGCAATATATTTGTATGCCAAATTGGGTGGGAGAGTAGAAACAGTTAGCAGGGGAATCAGACTTCACATAAATGTACATTAGATAAGCCTTACAACGTGAGTGGAGGAGGAGATGAAATTTAGCATTTAATTCCCTCATCTACAGACAGATTAAAAAAATGGCTTCCAGAAACAAAAATATAGGGCAGGGTTGTGGAGCCCTTACTCATGTTGCTGAGCAGTTTCTCATTGGATTTATCCCGCTGAAGCTTAATAGTATCACCTCCAGGGTGGCTGAAAGGATGCAGAGTTTCTTGCGAGGCACTTTGATGCTTTGTCTACTGCAGAATGTAGGCAGCATATCTTCAAACCTCCTCATGGGGCTTGACTTCTGACTTCTCTTTGCAGTTTCTGATCGCCATCGCTGCAACGTAGGTTAGGAGCCTGTAAATCTCCAAACTGCCTGGTGGTAAAGCCGACGGGTGTTCTAATGCACCTGATGGGTTCTGCAAGAGGGGCCGGGTTTGGTCTTCAAGCCTGTCTAACCCGGCTTTCCAGCCTTTATCTTAGGCTGCGTGAATTTTGTCATTTGCAAAATGAAGATTTCTTCAAGCAAAATTTATCTAGCTAACCTCCCTTTTTCCCTGACACCTATCCTCCCATAGATAACATGTAGTTGCACTGGGAAAATTTAAAGTTGACTGTGACTGAAATGCTATTTACTCCTAACTAAAATCCATAAATAAGCAGTGATAGAGATGGATGCCAGAATAAATTGCTAAACACATTTGAGAATACAGGGGTACGAGGATGAAAATCTGTGCCAAGGAAACTCTTGTAAGGCTAAGTATCTATCAAGTAAGTGCTGCTAAAATTTTGCAGTGTAAAAAACTGAATAGAAAAGATCATTGTCAGAGGGAAGATGGATCGATTTGTCCTAATATTACAATAGTAGTCCTGATTGCAGGTACCTGAGGACAGTTCAGTTTTAGAAACAGCAGTATCTCCTTTGTTCGCTTGGTTTCTCACTCGTGAAAAAAAATAGAATTTTCCTCCTCATACCATATGTAGAATTCTTGTTAAAATACTCCACGCTGTAAAATTGCATGGGGAGGACAGAATACCAAGCAAAAATGAGTAAGTGTTTTCAGATCGTTCCTCTCAAATGTGTCTGTTTCTGCCTGTACCCTTCTACTTCTTTTGGAGAAGAATTTTCTGGGTAATGCAGACAGAGGGCAGGCAGGTAATCCTGCTGCTGTGCTGGCCAGAGCTACCGGTTCCTGCCATGACCTTGCTTTGGGTCTGAGATCTGTAAAACGGGGCATTGACGATGGAGACGCGAACCCTAGAGGGAAGATGCCGAAGAAGTACCGAGTGGCATAGTATTATTGCAGTGAAGGTGTTTAACACACATGGTAAAAAGTAACGACTGTGGTAATAAGGAAGAAGACTGCAGACCCCGTCCTGCTGGCAGCGCACGGGCAGGACTGTCCCCGGCCCCACAGGGCAGTGCTGGCGGGTCACAGCTCCGCGCCAGGAGGAGCAGCAGAAATGCCTGCCTGCCTGGTGTCCCACCCGCAGCAGGCGTGCGGCTGGCCCCACTCGCATCTCCTGCAGGTGAAGAAGTTACGGGTGACTGTGTTTTCCAATGTGAAATTCACACTTACTTTGTTTAACTCTGTAAACTCAGTGACATGACCACTTAGGGCCTGATTGTGCAGATCCTCTGCCGACTCGCTCACACATGCAAGAGTTGTCCTGCTGACATGAGTCGTTTGCCAGTACAAGCATGTTTTATTTAGAGTGTGAGGTGCAGAGCCTTTCTTTTTAAAGTATATTGCTCTCTTGCTTTCTGAGCTCCAACTCACCTGCTAAATGTCTATTTTTTGACAAGGGATGTCATTGAACGGGATTTCTTTCACTTTCTGAAAAGCTCATCCTACTGTTCATCATTGCATGTGTGACACAGAAGGGTTTTGCAGAGGCAAATCCAAGTTTACTTGCTTCTGAAAAGCTTGGTTACCTTTCTTCCTCGTTATAGTTGTGAATATTTTACTTGCCACCAACAGCCTGCATACTGCTGGCTTAAATTCAGCACTGTAAATATCTCAAAAAAATGGAAAAGCCCATCTTTATTCAATGTTCCCAGTAAATTTGTGCAAACCCTCTTGTAGCTGAAAATATATTATTGATTTTTAAAAACGTGGTGGGAAACCAATCACATTTTGGAGATACTTAGAAAATCACCTTATGTTATGTCATGTTTAAAATGAGGAAGTCTGAAGGACTGACTGTCTACCCCTCTGAAACTGTAACCATGAGTGCTGTTAGTCACTTGAGTTTTTACATTTGATTCTCCTTCCCTAAACATTTTGGATATTTTTAGTGCAACTGTAAGTACACTCCAGGTATTTTTTAATTAAAGGTAAATGGAGCAGAATTCTTTCAATTGATTGAGAATTTTTATTACAGGCATGGTCTGATTTTCCACTAGTTTGTACCCAGCATGGCTATTTGCACCAATGAAAAGAAGTTGTTAAACAGTGTAAAACCAAATGCATTTTTACTGCACCCTTGTTTAGCAATAAAGCTGCATAAGATGCAAAGTAGCACAGCATTCAAGATGTACATGCATTTACCAGGAATTATCAAATATTAATGCTATTAGAATTTAAATGAGCAAAGGATTACAGAAACGATGTCATACCTTCATTTCTTGGGAAGGAGCAACAGTTCTGATATTGTAGCTCCTGGCTCATGAGCCAACTTGATCACGAAGCCCTCAAATGGCAACGAACTCCGTCACTGCTCATGTGAGCTGGATTTGACCTGGTGACCCAGAGGCTGAAAGGCCATTCATTTCCTTTTATTATGTATGTTATTTGCTAATAGAAATTCTTTTTTATTCTGTCCAAGCTTTTATATGCTACCCACCACTGTAGCTGAATGCTTTCATTTGAACGCTTTCTGAGGGGACAGAAAGTAACATGACTCACTTGTCCTTCCCACTTTTGCTTTCTTTTCATGTACATGGACATTTCTGGAAGGTTAGAGACTCTACACTTTACTTTTTCTTTGTTTTCCTTTTTTCCTTTTTTTCTTTTTACTAATGCAAGTGGATTAAGGACCTTGTCAAATGCACAGGGCAGTTCAAACAATGTCTGCAGCGTTGGCTCTGCTTCCTGGAAAGCTCTCTGTCTTGCGCAAAGGACATTATTCCTTATTACAGAGGCATCCTTCGTGCCAAAGTAATTCAGTAGTCAAATACATTCCTTGTCTCCACAAATTTTTTAGGCCACTTAATGGGAGCATGAATCTGAAGAGAAGCTCTATAGGGAGCCAACGTAGTGAGTGGTCAGACTTAACATTTTCAAAACAATTAATGTCGCTCATGGGGAAGAAGGGGGCTGCAAGTTACAGTTTCTGTAGGCTGTCATTTTCTTGATGGATAGACTTGCACCACTGTAATTTTTCATATGTGTAATTCCTGCACAGTCACAAGTACATTTTCCACAGCCTTTCTATCTCCCATGCACGAGTCAAAATTAGTGCCCAGCTCTACGCATTCAACTGCGCTGAGGTGCACAAGTTGAACTTAGGTTAGAATTCAGCCCTGTGAGTTTTGTGCTGTCTCCATCAATATGAGGTTAATGGATGAAAGGGTGCACTTCGGCTATTATTGCATATTTAGAAAAAAATATATGCATGAGTTTTAGCTTCTGGATAAATTCACAGTGGAATGAGAATAACCCTTAGGATCTTCTACTGCAAGTGGTATCTGAGGGGTTTAATGCTAGTTAAAGGTCTGTGGTACAGTGATCCCATTTGCATGTAATTATGCACGGGGGAGACACTTTCAGAGAGAGATGGGGCATGTCTGTGTACAGTGCATTACGGCATATGATGTGTAGGCAGAAATATTATGGGGAGCCCAAGGCAAAAGCTGAGACTGTGACCCCACTGATTTATGGCTCTCTCAAAACAGAGTTGGACAAGAAAAGCTGCACTCTGAGTCATCCTGACTGCACTTCAGGGCATGAGATGCTGAACTGACTGCTGATGGCGTGTTTTGATTTTGAGGATTTTGAGGCTGAGTAGTGATGGAGATAATCCAAATAGGGGCAGGAGAAAGTTGGGTGTGTATTTTATACTGCAGCATGGGTGTCCATGTATCCTGTGGTCCTGTCTTCCTGGTGGATGAAACAACCCCAGCACCATCTGGCAGCAGGCATGGTTCTAACTGGTTGCCAGTAGGTACCCAGCACTGTCATATTATCAGCAATTCCCACAAGACTGAATTTTTCTATTTGACAGGATATATCGCTTTTATCTTCTAGACTAGATTGCTTTCATTTCTTGTAGAAAGGGAACATTAAAAAAAAAAAAGTAAAAGTCAAATAATTTTATAAAAAGTTGCTGGTCAGCAAAGAGGAAGAAACCATCTTGCTCTGGTACTATTCTGCATCTGCACTGAAACACAAGGCAGCAGCTGCCTTGGAGCTGCCCCCCACAGCAGGGAAAGAGACTCATCTACATTTAAAGATTCAGTGCACAGAAAACGGAATGACGACATCTCCTCTCATTTCCATGCCCAACGACATGCACTCCAACAGACAGCTATGCTGCTTCTACAATATCTCTTTATTTTCCATTATCTCTGCTTTCCTACCCCCTTCCTTCCTAAAGCCCTTCTTTGAGCTTTATTTTTTCTTGTGTTTAATTTGGAACTTATGTTCTGCAGTGACCAAATCCTTCTCCCTTTGTCTCTCATCAGAGCCCTCATTGCTTTACATCCGCTGGGAAGAACTGATCCAGTTATCTCCCAAATTACATTTCAAGAGCCTGAAGCCTGACTTCACAGATAAACTGGAGAGCACCCCAACCGCTATAAATACAGGACATAGCCTTTTCTGCTCCGTTCAGCAGTAGATGATGACTACCCAATTTTGCTGCAACATCAGTTGCTACCAGAGGGAACAGCAGGCCCTGCCATCATTCCCAATATTCAGTCATTATATGGTGATTGTTATTGTCTATTATTTTATATTAGGGTAGCAATTAGCACTCTCAGGGCTTGATGCCTCCTGTCCAAACAGAGAAGATGGTTTCACTTCCAGATTTCTCATGGACTAAACATAAGGCAAGAGAAAACAGATAAATCCAGCAGGCAGCTCAGATACCAGACGAAATGGTTATTGATGCAAAGAGTCACAGCAGTGCCTTGTTACAATTTCTGCAGGCTCTGCCTTTCTGGCTGCAGAAGGTAGAAACCCCCCTCATTTGATTTTGTTTGGTTTGGAACGTAACAAGCTCCCTCCTCTCCTTATACCTCTGCATCAGATTTGAGATCAGTGAATGCAGCCATGCATCCCTTCCTGGAAGGAAGATACATTTTCCTTAAGCAGCAAAGCCAGTAATTTTCAGCACAATGCTGACTATCTAATTTCCAGTCAGTAGAAGTATTAGGGTAAGTATAAAGCAGCCATGTCTCTGGACAGTGATGTGCTCCACTCAGCTGAAGCAACACTTCTTCAACGGGTTCGGATATCTCCATTTTACTGTCATCATGAGTTTTGTAGTCTTGGACAACACAGCTAGCACCCTAATAGTCCTGCAGAGGTACTCAAGGATAAGCTGCCAAAGAACATCTTACTGCATTAAGGTAATGGTGTGTACATTTGCTTAACTTGATCTCACATAATCCATCAAAATCTTCATGAATAGAAAGAGTTTAATCAGTCTTACTGATAGAAATTACACTCCCACTGTCGTCTCCCTGGTAAGTCGACCACTTCACTGCTGAGGGGTTCGTGTTCCTTTGTTTTACAAGGCACTTGGCAAAATTGCTCTTCCTGGGAAAGTAGAGGTTTGAGACCAGTGGCTAGAGAGACCATCCAGTCTGGGGCTGTGCTTGGTGTTTGCTTTTGGTTTGCTCTTTATATCACACCTCCTGCTTCATTACAGGAGGCAGGAAAGAGTGACAGAAGGGAAAAAAAAAAGGGGGAACAGTTAAAAGGACATGAAGCTCATCTTCCTTTAAACACACCTTATTGGGGAGGAGATTTCAGCTTAAACTCTGGAGTAAATTTTTCAAAGATGCCCCTAAGCTCAAAGCCAGATTTGGACACTCTCAAGCTGCCAGGCACTGAAGTGACTGTTTCTCACCATCAGACAGGCAAGCGCAGGAGCAAGGTTGCAGAGACAGACTGCAGGATCTCTATAGCCAAGGACCTAAGGACCGCTCAGACAAACCTGCCAGGAAGGGGTTACTAGCTGGGAGCTGGACGAGATCACCTCTCCCTGTCCCTTCTGTGGTCCTGTGGTAGTGAGACTCCAGAGATCACACCTCTGCTTGCAATTAGGATAATTCAATTAATATTGCTCACCTAAATTCCCATGGCCGCTTCTGCATTCCTCACTTCATCCCTAGCCTTAGAATGCCTGCTGTAATTAACTGGCTGTCATTGACATATTTTATGTTAGAAAAGGCAGCCTTGGTAGTGAGAAAAGTGGTTCCTGCCAACACTGAATTTTTATCAAAATTTAATGAACACTATTCTGTAAACAAATTCCTGGCTGCAAGTGCTGTGAGTAAGGATCTTTCCGTGTCAGGTGAGAAGGCTTCAGGGAGCCTCCTGGACAACATGAAGGTTAGTGCTTGGGCACTGCCTGGCACTTGGCAGCCTCAGCAGCCCAGGGGCAGCACATTCTGGCTTCAGACCTGCCTCTTCCCCAGCAGAGATGGGAACAGCTCTTTGAGCAGAAAATGGTACCAGAAGTCAAATGCTCAGTACTGACACCCACACACTCACACCTAGGAAATATTTGAGTCATGCTAACTTAGGCAGAGGCTCAGCCCAGAAGTCAGGTAGGGTGAAGTGGCTTAAATGCCCTTTCCTCTTCTGGGTTTGTAGAGGCTCCCACGCAGCTTCAGGTCAGTGTGATTTATCTCGTCCATGCTGGATTGCCCCGCGGGCTGCTCAGCCTCTCTGTGAACTCTTGTGCCTGAACACGGTCCCACCAGGAGGTCCCGGCACAGTTCCAGCGATGGAGAGTCTCAGGAGATCTCCTGGGCCAGTGCACGGCTGCCTCTGTGCCACCCGCCCAAGGAGCCCTGCCTTTCTACAGCCAAGGTTTTTCAAGCCCTTCTACATTTCTCCAGCCCTTTTATCCAGCAGAAGAAGACTGAAGGACGGGTGCAAATCGCACCCCTGGCTTTTGTCCCCAGCTGTTGACCTCCCAGGTGACAAAGGAGGCTCCGATGGGAGGGTTGAGCCTTGGCCCATCTGTCATTTAAATTAAAATGATGCAGATTGTTTCTAAACTAGGATTGTGCAGCAATAGTCATGTCCAGTTATCAGACGAGCCTATTCAGTCCACTTGCCCTTCCTCACCACCAGCGCTTCCCATCTCTGCCTGTTTCCACCGGCACCTTTGTGTGCCGGCAGCTGGAGAGCTGCGGGGCAAGGCCCATCCCTTGCCCTGAGCCAAGCTCAGTGGGACGCCTGCCTCGTGGAGGCCTCCAGGAGGTACTCTAATGCAAACTGTATTTTTCCTCCCCTGTCCCTCTCCCCTTTTGTTAGCAGGGAGGACGATGGTGGCACAGGGACCGTCCAGCTCAGAAATAAAGCAGCTGCATAGACCTGCTCAGAAAGGAAGTGTAATTTACCCACACAGAAATGTTTACAAAGGTAGAGTGCAAGTTGAAAGAGAAGGAAAATGGCAAACTTGGAGTGATTTGGTTTATTTTGCTGTTCAAAACTGTGAACTCATGTCTCCCCGCAGCCTGCACTCCAGCCTGAGTTCCAGACCTGATTGCATGGCACGGTGTCGGAAGGACTGCATCGTCCCTATGTCTGGCAAGCCAGCTTATGGAGACCATACTCTTCATGGATGAAATCCACTCTTTCCTACCTTTCCTGTTGCTTCTTTATTGTCTCCATCTACTTCTTGCCTAGCTTTCATGTTTCACCTGGTCTTCCCCAGGAAACAACTCGAGGAAAGAGAGCAGGACTTCTGTGCCTTTTGGTGTGTTTTAGCTGAGCTATTGATCGTGAGTGAAGAGAAGTCGGCCTTTCTGGAGAAGAATGATTTTTCCTGTGTGACAACCTTTATAATACATTGCAATTGTGTTTCTCAATATAATTTTAAAGCCATTTAGGATGGCTTTGCTGGCTGTTTTTCAGAAAAAAGCTATTCAAGTGTTGAGAGGGAGAATTATCTTTCTTGATCTGCTATTTTTCAGTCCTCATGACAAGCTGTGATTTTTCCAACTCAAAATTCTAAAGAATTTTAACTATTTGGATGGTGTTTAATACATTCCACGGACTACTGGTATAATGACATGAAATCAGTATAAAGAACAAAATCAACAGAAATTGAAGTGGCTCCTAGTTTTGTGACATATCTCTCAGCCACACCTGATTGTCAGATGTCCAAAGTCTGTTTCCTAAACAGATGCTCTTCCACCATTTCAGAATAAATAAATGAAATGAGCTCTGTACCTTCTATATTAGCCACAATTTACTAGTCTGATTTATTGAGATTAAAGCTTAAATTGCTTGGTTAAATTACTCAAATTACTACTCAGTAAAACTTTGGCATGGTGATTGTTTCTTTGTTTGGGGTTTACACAGCATAATGAGGTCGTGCACCGTATCCTGGGGACTTTGAAGCCCAGAGCTATAGCTAGCAAATGTTAGTGTTGTCAATCTGCTTCTCTACCCCCTGGGTAAGCTACTTCTCTGGATTTCTCACTCTCCGTTTTTTCCTGACTTATCACAGATAAGCTGTGAGCACCCTGCTGTGTCATGACCTCGATGGTAGAAGATGTACCACTGCACATCCTTTTTGTATGGAGGGCAGCAATGTCTGGGCAGTGGCTAGTGGCTTCTTTGATACTTGTCTGCCTTCCTTCTCATCACTGATTTCCAAAGAAGCCATCACCTGCTGGCGAGCCCAACCCTCACCCTGCTTCAGCCTGACCACTTAAAAAAATGTCTTCTCATGGAAAGAAGATTCACGTGAGGATTTCTCTGGAGTGGGAATCAGGATGGCCCTTCAACCAGACCCTCACGCCTGCGTTTTAGGCTGCCAGACTGGGCTGAAGACTTCAAAGCACACTCAACCCTTTTCCTGTACTCCCTGCCATGTCTTAATTTTGACCTTTCCCCTGAGAGATAGGTCCACTAGTGAAGAGAAGATAATTCAGCTCATGTGGTCTCTTGGGACTCCCACTAAGGGGAAGAATAACAATTCAGCAGCAGCTTTACTGATCTGCATAGAAAATTCAGGCTCCTTTTTTTGCTGACCCTACTGGCTTGCCACATACAGCTGTAAAATTTTATGCTCGTAATCCAGAAAGGCAGCTGGAATTTTCAGCCATAGGCTGTCAAATGTCAGGTTCATACCACACAGGATTAAATGATAATAGCAGAGTAATTCTTTTATTAAGATATTTAAGACATATTGAAATAGAAGCTTTTGTGAAACAAATGCATAGCAGTTTTACAGCATCAGAGTAAAAACAGACACTGAATTTTGCAGTTGTGTTTTTTTAGAAAAGATTGTTATCGCTAATTCAGCAGATCTGTCCTGGTAGTGTTACACACACACTCATGACCTCAGCTCCTAGTGAAAGACCACCAGACCATTCATCTGGAAGCTGTGTAAATCTGCCACTTCATGATGCCCTAACTGTGGGGCATCACTTACCTTTCTCTCTTTTGCATAACTGTCCAGCCTATGCAAAAAGTAAAATTATTATATGAACATGGACTGAAAAGGATCATTTAAATCACTGAGTCCAGCTCCCTATTACTGCATTTGACCATTTGATAGATGTTCAGCCACAACGGAGCCACAGAAAGCTTGCCAGCTCCCTATGACAACTTGCAGATCTATAGCAAAAGGCCCAAACACACTGGTATACATAACAGAGACAGCTGGGGGGATCAAGGACTTCATTGCTGATTTCACTTTTCATTAGCAGTTATTCCATTAGTTAGTTATCAGATGATCCTAACAATTATAGCACACTGTCCTACAGAGAAAGGTAGATAACACTCGATCATCCCCAACAATCTGATTTGGGGGAAAATTCCTTTGCAACCCCAGATCTGGCAGGTGGTATGGATAACCTTCTGGGTGTATCTCAAAGGCACTTGAGAGGTTTATATTTCAATTGAAGCACCAATGTAGTCTGTCTGTCTCTAGTTGAGACCTATCTCTGATGCTTCAGAGAGGAGCCAAAAAAATCACAGAAGTCAAGTTTGTTGGAAGAAAGGAAATAAAAGGTCTCTACAAAGGCCAAGAAAAATCTGAGGCATGAGATTATATAGCTGTGGTGCAAATAACACAATGAACAAATGCCTCCTTCTTTTGGAGACAAAGAACAAAAGAACCCATCACAGGTTTAAACTTCTGATACCAGGATCTCCTCCTTAGCCTACCACACAGTCCCATTCAAAAAGCTGAAAGGCTTTGTTTTACAGCTGATGAGGATCTTTGCATCTCCTAGCTGGTCGGGAGTTCAGCTTGTCTCTGCTCATCAGTTTGAAAATATGCTCCATAGCCTGTGAGTCTGTTTCACATTTTATTTTTTATAATCTTAAGCAGAAGGAATTCTTTCTCCCTTTCACTCATTCTACAGGACAGACACTGTATATAACTTCCATGCCTTTAGCAGAATTTTCCTTCCTTGCTTTTTTTTTCAAAACATGTTAAGTTCCCAAGTCGGAACACATACCTGGCTGGTTAAATTGCATGGAAGCAGACTATCACCTGTTTTATTTAGTGGTCTGCTTCTATAAATGTAGACATATTCACACTGGAGAACCTCAGAAGCGGCTTAGCTGGTAACAGGTAGCCTGTGCCCATAAGGATGCGTGTTAAACAAGGTCCAGCTGTTATCATTTGCACATACAATGAACAGTCGGATGTGATGCTCAGGAGCACATCTGTCCCCATTTTTGAACCAGAACAAAATGTTTGCTGACCTTGGCACAAGTGACCTTTGGTCCCTAATTAGGATAATATCTTCCCTGCACACACATACAAGTTCAGAAATAGTCATATTCATTGGTCATAAGTATAATAATTCTAATTCAAATGTTTTGCCTTGGTTGCAAGTAAGAGCTATGGATCTGTAGGTAGGTACAAATATTTTCTCCTTTTGCATGTCCCTAATACAGTTTATAGATTTAGAAAAAAAATGGATTTTTAACAAGCTCTAGCCCAATTTAATTAGCTTGGATTTTTTTTATAACATGCTGTGTCTTTAGAAATGCTGTAACAGTCTGTAGAGGAATATCTTTTCAATATTTTTTCATAATGCTGTGCATAAGAGAAAACTAAATTTGAGCCGTTTCCTCAGTGACTGTTAATAAAGGATGTAAGAGCCCAGTGTTTACATAATAAGTTACAGCTGTGGAGAAGCTATTTTAGTCAGTGCATTCACCAAGTTTACAGTTACTGTCTCCAAATACCTGTGGTCTAGCCACTTACTGCAGTCTGCTGATTATTTAGCCGAAATAATCTACCCATAGCTCCTCCTTCGGCTCCCTCCGCCCCGACGAGGACCAACTGCGAGGCCATTTAAAGAAACCCGGACCCGGCTTTTGGACCCCTCCATGACCCCAGCCAGAGCGTCCCCATCGCTTTGCCCTGCAGGGTTGGGCTGGCTGTGGCAAGGGTGGCTGTCACAGCGTCTTCAGACCCACTGGGGGCTGGAGTTAGGGGAGATGATGTCACCAGCGAAGCCACCTTTGCTGGGTGGGGAGACGTGGGTGCCCCGTGCTTGGCTGGGTGATCCCACTTCGAGCCCAGTGTCTAATGTCTGGAGCTCACCTGCCCAGCATGGGGGGGAGGAGAGGGAATAAGGGAGGGAGGTAACAGGGTTTTTAAAAAAAAATATAGTTTATTAATTTATCTGTGGGATACACATAATTGTTACTCCTTTTTCTTTTTTTTTCTCCTGCTGAATTAAGGGATATTGCATATGCTGATATGAATGCAACCTGGCACTGGATGTTTGATTATTTAATTACGATTTTTTTTGACAAAACCCTCTTCATTCAATTTAATCATTACCTCTGAAATCGCTTCATGCATTTAATATCTAAGTTAGTCTAGTTCCTGAAACAGAGCATATCTTTCTAATGAGCCCCACAGATTAATGTCTATATTTATTTCTCCCAATTATTACTATTTCTGATTTTTTGGGGGTGGGGTGGGGATTACTGTTCACTTGATCTAGGATTTCACTAATGCTTTTTTTGATCCAATTCTTTTAATGAGTATTGGAACCAGTCTAGGAAACCATGATAGAAGGTAAATCCCTTTTACACAAAAAATAATACAGCTGAGTTATCTGCTGCCTCTGCTGGGGTTAGGAGGGTTGTTATGCTTTTGTATACGAATTGCTTTGGGATAATGTTTTCTACTTGCTTATACATTTTTCATCAGACAAATCAGGCAAAAAGGTTGTATCATAGAGATCTGTAGCCGTAGTTGCCTTCCTATCCTGTAGCTGCAAGGGAAAGATGAGATATATTTTCATACTTGGAGAAAAAGGGTCAGAGTTAGAGGGGAAAAACGGTATGAAAGTGCAAAGTCTTGGATATAAGTAGCTAGCCCCTAAAGCAGGTGCTAACAAGACCTTCCTGACAACCACTGAGTTTTGTGCATAGCAGAGGAAAAGTTACAGCTGAAAGAAAAGAAACAGGCAAGGAATAGCATTGTACTGTATCTGACTGGGATTATAGCAGCTGAATGAGTCATTGTTATAAAATATGGGCAGCAGAGTGTCCTTTCATGTCTTTCGACGCAGACTGAATGCAGTCCTGACCAAGATGACAAAATTCATTTTGATTGAATAGTTGTCCATATTTTTAAATGAAATGCATGTGGGGCTATTAGCTCAGCTCCCCGTCGAAGGCGGCCGCACCGCAGCCCTGCCATATGTTTGGCAGTGTTTGAAGCACCTGGCATCCTCCAGAACAGACAGTCAGATTTGAATGGGGATAAATATTAAACCATCTCACAGCTTTCTCTTCCAGCTCCAGGGTAGGTATTTTTTACATAAAAACAAACCAACAAAAAACCCATAGCAATAGAAAAGGTTAAGCAAAATTTAGTACATAAAGTATTTAATAAAAACAGAAAGGGAGAGGAGGGCAGGACTGGCAGGGATCCCAGGATCCTCCCGTGTCTGAGGAGGACAGGATGGGCAGGCACACAGACTTTTTTCTTTGTCTGAAGGAGACACTAGACTTCGGGATCCAAAAAATACAAATAATAAATTGTGCTTTTAATACAGATTTATCACATTATTACTAAAGCTAATATGCAATTTGTCAGCCTGGAACAATCACTCCCACAAGTCCCAGCCCTAACAAATTTTCCTCTCTTTAATATCATTAAGAAACTGATATGCTTAGCTGCATGCTGAGAAGGTCAGTCATGTCCTTTGGCTGAAAAATGAGCAAGTTACTTTTCCACTGAATAAGGTTTAAATCTTTAGTGACCCATGAGTCTGGATTTCAACCAAAAAGGAATATTGCATGTCCGTATGCGTCTCTTGGGCCAATGTTTTTTAAAGGGTTACCACGGATTTATGGTATGTTTTGTGGCTAAAGAGCTATTGCCATGATTACGCAGGGCACTGTTAGAGCGGTCTCAATTACCTCCACCGCTGAAAGGTGAACTCAGACAGGAGTAAGTGAAAGCAAAGACTAGGACCATTACTAGAGAACGGAGAACCCATCACATGACATAAGTTAAAAGGACTTTGCTAGTTTTATGTAGCAGAGGAAAGTCTTAGAGAAGATACTGTTTATTTCTCTAAGCATGTCTCCAGGAGGAAAAGGGCCTTTCTTCTGAAGGGCAATGTGGCATAAGGATATAAACCAGATGTGAATACGTTCATGTTGGACACAAAAAGGACTAGCAATGAAAGCAGTGAGAGTCTCAGCTGAACTTCTAGGAAGTTACTGGGGTCTATAACCACCATTTGAAGCTAATTTTTGATAACTGTATTCATAAAGTGTGATGATATGGTTGTCTATAATAACAGGTAAATGAACTTGATGAAAAACAAAAAAGCATTTTCTAATCATTTTATCAATGTTTCTAACACCAAAAATGTCTTCCAAAATAGTTTGATGAGGAGTACTGAGGATTTCACAATGCACTTTCTAGCTGCAAATAGTGCATTACTTCTTTTCCTTTTGGTACAGTGTAAAGGTGGAAATGAGTTGAGTGCTTGTGTTGTTTCACTCATTCTGAGGATCATTTTCAGATCCCACTTGTATCATTCTTCTGCCTACAGCTGCTTCCACAGCTTCCCTCAGTGGGTGGACTCCATCTAAGAAATCCTTGTGCTTCTGCCAGGATTTCTTTCCTGTTCCAGCTCCCCACCTTTTAAAGAAATTCTTAGTAGTATATAGCAATAATGATACAGAAAAGATGCTGTCCCTGGAACATAGTATTTTCTGTCAGTGTTTTATTAGCTGAAGTGGATGACCAGCTCTGTAAGAGGATGGTTGCTGTTTATTTTTCTAGATTGTTATTATGACTGTGCTGAATTTTTTTTTATGACATTCATCCCTGGTCATCCATGTCCTATACAGTGTTGAAGTACAAACAAGCAAAAAATACAGCCAGTTTTTCTGCCATATTTTTAACTTAAAATAGGCAAAGTGCAATAAACTCAAAGGCAAATCTGCTAAAATGAAGGCGTTCCAAATCATCACAACTGTACTGGCCATTTTTAGTCCAGCTGTGCACTGCCAGGCATTACCATGGGAAGATGAGCACTGCCTACCTTGCTCACCATGCCTCTCACTGGAGACCCTGCAGGAAGTCTGAAAAAGCAGGACCAGAAAAGCATAGGGGTAACTGCACACTCATTTACTAGTACCAAGCGCTACTAGAAGTCCATTAAAATGAAAAAAAACCAAGGATATGGCTTTGTCATACCTATACATCTCTACGTATCGATAAGTTTTATTCGTAAGAGGAGCTTCAACCTTCATGCAATTACACTGCTCACTGCAATAAAAAGGCTGTTCCACTAACAGGGGCCAAGGAAGGTTATTATCTGCTTTAACAACAATTTCCACAAAGACTTGTAGGAAAGATGATATTTTAGAAGCTTCCAAGTGTTTAAAAAATAAAATGAAATAGCCTTTTCACCCATATATATTATTTTGCTTGCTGTTTAGAAATTGTAATAACAGCAGCCTCAAACTGTTGTTTTATCGTCCTTATGGTACCAAAGAAGAAATATATCATTTGAAAACAAACCAAAAGAAAAACAGCATGAAGGAGGAATTGCTGAGGCCAGTAGCCTGTAATTAGAGCTACCATCTGTGTTGAGGTTCCAGGAAAACAAATGCATGCCACACTGTCCTATCGGCTCTGCTTAGCTTTAGCTGTATGCACTCTGAATTTTTTGTATACTCCATATCTCACCTGGATGGGCCAATCATCCTATCATATGGTATCATATGCATATATCAGATCATGGTTGCCAACTCCATAGCTGCTCTATGTGATTAATAATGCATTGTAATATAGGTATTGTTTCATAGTACAATAAATTACTAATACATTGAATTGAACATTTCCACCATAATTTTTTTTTAAATCAGTAGCTTTAAAGGAATTCAGAGGAGGTTTAGAAATATTTGTATATTCGTGATATAGTTATGGGTTTCTTTGTTTCTGCTTACGTTCCTTTAAAGGACAAGGGAGAGAAGTGCTTCATTGTTGTGACTCAAGCTTTTTTGATTTATAAAGCAAAAGGCTGCTAATGCCTGTGAACAGCTCCAGTAATTGTATGTAAGGTCTCAGATACCATCACTGGCTTCAGCGTTTGTGATTCTTGCTTCCTGGATTGGCTTGCTGCTTCTCACCAGCCGCAGCACTGCTTTAGCCTTATGCTATAGTTAAATTGCTGTCTGGGCAGGTTTGTATTGTTACATGGGCATGGTGACCTTTGGTAGTAAATAATTTTGACTGGACCAGATTGGGTTGAATTGCAAGGAGCAAACAAATGCGTGTTTGTTTTCAATTTAAGAGACACACCAATTTAGATCAATTTAAACTTCAGTTGCAGGAAAACATTCTGAACTGTGTGTTTATATTTCATCAACCCAGCTTTGATATAACTAGCATGTGGAATTTGTTTATTATATATCTAAAGATACATATATTATTTACTTATATGCATTTATATGTGTGTATATATATATGTATAGCGATACACATGCACAAATAGATGTGCATTACACACATGGTAATAATACAGCTCCATCATTAGGAAAACATGGAAGCTGGGATTCATCTCACCTGTATTTGCCCATCAAAAAGTTGACACACGTTCTAAGCCAGTCATGCAGGTCCCTTTGAAATCTATGGAGAGAGACAGCCAGTTCCAGAGGGTCATTGCTGTGGTTTAAGCTGGCAGGCAGCTGAATACCACACAGCCGTTTGCTCGCTTGCCCCCAGTGGGATGGGGGAGAGAGTCAGAAAAAAGGTAAAACTCGTGGGATGAGTTAAAGACAGTTTAATAGGACAGAAAAGGAAGGGGAAATAATACTAATGATAGAAGAATATACAAAACAAGTGATGCACAATGCAATTGCTCACCACCCACTGACCGATACCCAGCCAGTCCCTGGGCAGTGGGCCGCCACCCCCCAGCCAACTCCCCTCAGTCTTATTGCTCAGCATGACGTCATACGGTATGGAATAGCCCTTCGGCTCGTTTGGGTCAGCTGTCCTGGCTGGGTCCCCTCCCAGCCTCTTGTGGACCCTCAGCATCCTCACTGGCAGGGCAGTATGAGAAGCTGAAAAGCCTTGACTTAGTGTAAGCACTGCTCAGCAACAACTAAAACGTCAGCGTGTTATCAACATCCTTCTCAGCCTAAATCCAAAACACAGCACCATACCAGCTACTAGGAAGAAAATTAACTCTGTCCCAGCTGAAACCAGGACAGTGATCTGTTCCGAATGGGAGCTACGTGTGTCTCTCCATTGCCTGCAGAGAAAGCCTACATGACTAATTCAGAGCAAACACATAACTTTAAGAATGCTAAAGTTAGGGACAGGAAACCCAAAGCAACTGTGTTCGCAAAAGAACCCTCTTTTGTGGAGCTGACTGATCTAGATTCATGCACCACTTCTGGTTCCTACTCTTGTTTTTTGTGGTGGTGATAATAGTGGTGGTGCATACCACCAGGTTAGGAAAGATGTTTTCCACTTCAAATCAGAAGGATTTCTTTTTTTTTTTTTTTTTCTTTTTAATGGTTATGGTAATGATTAAAGTGAAGAGGAAATTGTTCATGTTGCCAATTCATCTTTTATTTTGTTTTTTAATTTTCTCCTTAAAAATGTCTTTGAAGCAGATAATTGTATAAATGTGACTTGATCACTGAAATCACTGGGTGGACTTTGAAATCATGAGGGAAGAAGGAAAAGGGAGGAGAAGAATTCATGAGATCTACAGTAAAGAGAATTATTAATCTGCAGAAATATGTGCCTCTGTTACTACTGGCTCTGTGAAAAACTGATTTCACATGTTATAATGTGCCTTCTAAAACTGAAAAAATAGGAATGGGTGTGGAAACTTACATTTGTACAGTGTATGAACACTTTGATCTCTTAAGAAGGCAGATGTAGAATAAAATGTAAATTAGATTTGGAAAAAAATGCAAACCCATGAGAGAAACAAAATTAAAGACCAAAAATCATGTCTCCTGGTTTAATGGTGATACTTGGCAATAACATCTCTGGGCACTTCTGAACGGAAAACTCAGATGCTTGGCTAAACGTGCAGCACAGAAATTGCCTTGAATATAAATTTTATCTTTGCCTTTCCAGTACATTTTGAGAGCCAAATTCCAGCACTGTCTGAGAGAATGTTAATATTTCTCTACAGTGACGGTCTGAATCAATAGTTCATCCTATAAGCAAGGAAAATCATTGTGACATAGTTCTTTGCTTAAGTAAAACAAGTAAAAGTGGAGAACATGCTGTATCTAATGCAGGCTAGATCCTGAACTACTGTAAAATAGCATGCAGTGCTTTGTAAAATTTGGAGGATGTTGCAAGTGCACTAAAAAGAGTGATAACTGCTCTGTGACAAGCAACAGCACTTTTGGAGATAATAATAAACTGGTGAAAACTTGTTAACCAAGTTAGTAGCATTTTGCTGCTATCTAAGATGAGAGGATTTAGGATCATAGTAATTTGCAAAGCTAATCTAGTTCAGTGATCCACAGGCTGTGTCCTTTGACAACCCTCCTGGTGATCAGAAGAATAGAGCATCTGGACATCAGGAAGAAGGTTGGGAAGGCATCCGGGTCTGCTTGAAAAAGCAACGAAACCCCATCCCGTGAGGTTAGTAAATGTGCCTTTTGTTTAGGTAGATGATGGATAAATTGGATGTATTAACATCTAATTTTCAAAAGTTGCTGTTGAATTAATATGCTTCAGTTTCACAGAGGCTGACTTAAGAACTTCTGTGCCAATTTTCATAGCTTCAAAGTTGGTTTCCAAATTAGATAAACAGAGCTTCCAAAAATTTTGTCAACTATGTGTCAAGTTGGCATAAAAAAGAGAAACACCCTATGTTAGTATCATTTAAATAAACAAGTTAGCAGCTAGTCATAAAGGCCATGAAGGGAGTAATTTAGAAGAATGTGAGTTCCTGACTCCAGAATTCCTATTCTCTGACCCAAACAACAGCACTCCCACACACTGGGGAATGTACGTACAGAAGAAGTGTAGGAGTGCCAAAGCTGGAAAGCTGTACCAAAAAAGGCCAAAAACACAGGAAACTTCAGATTTGGTTCTGGATCTGAAATTCACCACTTTGGTCTCTTTCTAAAATTAAGTGCAACTCCCTTGAGTTTTAGGGACAGCTCAGCATCATACTGCAGGGAAGTCAACAAGGAGAGGCAGAAATGAAATGGCAATAGACTTCCAGGATGGAAAGACGGGGAGTGCTGGAGTTAAAAAAAATGCTGCTGAAGACAGGGATTGTTCTGAGGGGAACTAGATGCAGAGGAGAACTTGGAGAGAATTGGGAGGGGATGAATAAAGTTGCAGGAACTTATGTCTCATGATGGCTCTCATATGCCATCAAAACTTAGCTCAGCTTAAATGATTAAGGCAAGTTTGGCACAGAACTGCTCCAAATAAAATGGAAAATGAATCCTGCTTTTAATTTTGCAGAAATGAGTCCCAGGGATCATTCAGCTATCAGTCTCATTTTTTAACCAAGCCCCTGTATTCTGAAAGCACAGACACCCCTCAGTGTCCCCAAGGAGGTAAGTTTCCTCTTTTAACCTGGTTTCAATCTCAGGAAAAAACAGATAGAGATATGAACTGCAAGTTGTTTATACAAACAACCTCATGTCCAAATCTTTAGAGCTTTATCCATCACTGGTGATATACAGTCTTAAAACAAAACACTCAATGGGAAACAGTTATTGATATTTATCTCTCCTTTAGTATACTGATTTCACTGAGATAATAATAATAATAATAATAATAATAATAATGATGATGAGAAACTTCAAAAGATTTATGGAGCCCAAATACTTGTTTCTTTTTTCTAACTTCTTTAATGTGTCTCTGCCATTTTTAGAAGCCATAATCTCTCTGAAAATTCTTTATTAAAGGGTAGATGACTTAAGTAATGATCTTGGGATCAATATAATTAATGAGCTAGAAGAATCTTTAGGTTATATTAAGGTTGGGGATTACTTGAGGAATATTTGAAAAAGAAGCAACCTTCCCCTTGTTATTACTAAGTATGTCCAACACGGTAGCATGAAAGATGCATCTCACTGTAAGAGAAACCATCAGATGAAGTACTCTGGTTGCAGCTGTGGTTGCAATGGGGAGTGGCACACCCTCCAAAGACAGAAAAAAAATAAAAGGGAAGGAAAGACATCTCAAATTCTTTTAAAGGTCAGATGTGGATTTAGGTTTGCAGATGGAAGCTAAACACGGAAGGACATCAGCAGAGATTTGGGAAATTTTTCATTTGCGATCTACATTTCACAGCCGATGCCTTTCTCTGTAAAGCAGCTACAAGAAAACCTTGACCTGAATACCAAAGAGATGGGGAAGATCCAGTTCTGAAGTTTACATTTGCCTTATTTCTGATCTCCTGATAGAGGGACAACCCTTACAAGTGGAGTTCACCAGATGATCTGGAGGCAGTGCTATGCCTTCTTCCTCTCTTTTTCCTTTCCCAAGACTGGCTTGAAAGAGATATGATGCTTGCTGTGAGAACAGTCTATCCCATCAGACTTCTTAACAGATTTTCTTCCATGATTTATGGTCACAGAAAGGAGTTTGAAAACTTTCAGAAAAACATCCTCCTTAGTCCTTCCTTCAGTCCTTTTGGAAGGCTTGTGATGGAAAAACTAGAACCTTGAGAAAAAATAAAGAAAAATTACAGGAAATTGTTTGCTTTAGAATGGAAATAGAGGAAAGGATGGAATAATGTCTAAAAAGATGTTATTACTGATTTACCTTAATGCTGCATTTACTGTTTCATTTCAGTGATTTAAACCACTTTCAACAATGAATAGTATTCCCAGTGAAATTATTAGGTATTTCCAGTACATTTATCCTGTAACTAAACTTTACAATGTTATGGCAACTATAATAATTCCAATATACTGTGGTCCAAATTTACTGTTAGCATTTAATACTTCACTGCCATGTATTACATTACCATGAATGTATGTATGGGGATGTCATGTACATCTTCAAGCTTTTCATCTAGAAATATGGATTTGTTCTGTATTAGAGCTCTAGATACCAACTGTTTCAGACCTGTATGGATAACCTTTCTTTTGGTTTACAAGACAACACTATCGATGATTTCCATTTTCTTTTTTTTTTTTTTTTCCCTATTTCATAGAGAAACTGTCAGGGAAAATTACTTTTTCCTCTATGGGTAGCAAACCTCTCTCTACAGCAGTGTCCTATTTATATTTTTTTTTAAAAAAAGTATATTTATGTATTTGCTACACACATGTAGGAGTAATTGGTATATTCCTCATCATTAAAGCAAAAAAGTAACTACTACATATATTTCAACCACTCCTCAAATTTTCTATTTTCAAAAGAAGAATGAAGAAAATTTGTTTTTTTGAAAATGAGTATTTCATATCCTTAGCATACATAATAACTCCAGGTCCCCCTCAGGGCCACTGTAGTTTATTTAGAAAGTGAGCTGTTCATCTTTTTAAACTTCAGGAGTCTTACAGCTCTCTTCAAATGCCATGTTGCTATCAATTCCTTTTGCCAGTACCCAATTGCCATAAAATTTGGAAAAAAAAATCTATTTCTACACCAGATCTTCAGCCAAGACCAAATATGTTTAATGTGATCAAGCAAGAACAGTTCTAAAGTTTCAAAGAGAGGAGAACAATTTTTTTTAATGTTACAGAGTGCATGAGAAACTTAAGTAAAGGACTGAAAGAAGCATCACACAGAGGAATTACCATACAGTTCTTTAACAGAATGACTGGGGCTTGTAGCAGTTGAGTTGTGGTTGAGTAGAAGCAAGGCAATGAACAGATTTTCAAACGACTCAAAATTTACAACCAAGCAGGATGGTCACAGAAGTCAAGTGGCAAACAGTCTACACAATTGAGGTATAGTTTAAATATTACAAAAATGCTTCATTCCTTTTGAATCAGTACTTTTTACTTGAGAGAATGTGAAAGACATTATTGCAGGGCAAGTCAGGACTGCACTGCTTGCTCTATGGGACAGTATTTTTTTCCCCACAAAAAAAATCTAAGTAAACTTCAACCAACTTCGCCGAGGAGTCTCAGCCATCAGAATTACCCCAAATGTATGCAACAGGGTTGCTCTCCACCAGTATGGTATTTGATGTGAAAGATTTGTGTGTCTTTACAGGTTTTTATCCTGAACTGACAGTGGTATATTATGGATCAAGCAACTGATGCAAGTCATTTGTGTTGTGTCATGAAACATCCACTTGACAGCTCACAATTTCCCACTTAGTCAAGTTGTTGGGTCATGTAAGCAGTGAAGAAAATGCTTTGCCATTTTCAAAATCCTGAATCTAAGCAAGCTTATATAGTGATAGCATTTCAAAATGTCTCCTATTCACATGCCATTCATTCTTTTCAGTTTTATTCCTAAGAGAGATATACACAAAGCTTGAGCTATATAACCTTTTCCAAGACGAACTTTCGCAGCCCTGTCTGGATGTTTTCTACATGGGTACCATGTCCTCAGATTCACAAGTAATTGGCAGTCTTTCATGCCAATATTCATGATTCCTAGGTTAAACTTTCAGTTGTTTGTCACAATACACATTTCTGATTTAGATTATTTTCATCAAATTCTGCAGATGGAAGCTGCTTCATATTTGCACATATTGCAAGGAACAGAAGGAAGGATTTTTATTGTTTCTATAGGGTTTCTCCTCTTCATTCTTCAGTCCATTATATGTTTTGCTTAATGGTAAAGTGACAGTTGCTGAACCAGGTTTTTAAAATGCGTGTCTATCTGTCAGTTCCAATGTGTCTCACAGCAGCATGCATTAACTTCTCATGCTAGAAAGTACAAAAAGATTACACTGCGGTGAAATGTTAACAAGGTCATATCATATACACACTAGCTCGTTGCACTTTTCTTCCTTTCATTGCTCCTGTTAGGCATTATCCCATGTCATGCATAAATAATGTTGCTCTAGAGAGAGAGTCAGCGTACTTTATATCACTGGTGCTACTGTACTATTGAGACAGGCTGAACTTCTGGAGTGAATGTCAGAACATGTCACTTGCTAGATTATTGGTACCTAGCCATCAAAGACAAGTACAGCAGCTGAATACGTGTATTCATGAATTTAAGATTACTTTCTGCTTTGGATTGCCACAGCAGTAACAATATTGACATAGTTTTGATACAAATGATGTTTGGCAAATCACTGTCTGGCATCACATACCTGATTTTACTGGACTTCTGTGGAGTCTGTCAGATTGTACTGGGTGAAGCATGTGAAAGCTCAGAAGAGCAGTACAAGAGGGTAATTTGTGCACCAAGGAAATATTTCACAAGCAGAAAGTCTCAG
This sequence comes from Astur gentilis, assembly GCF_929443795.1. Lineage (NCBI taxonomy): Eukaryota > Metazoa > Chordata > Aves > Accipitriformes > Accipitridae > Astur > Astur gentilis. Next base: position 22,425,442 of record NC_064883.1, on the reverse strand, counting down.
CTTCTGAAAACCCTGACAGAGAGCCAGAAATATAATTTTCCCTTGATATGATTCTGCAGTGCTACGGTGAGTGTGCCAGTACATCTGCTGAAAGACCTCAGCTCCTCCCTACACTCCTCTGCTCCCAAACATCACCAGCAGCAGGCTTGGACCTCCACGGTCCACAGAGTCCTAGCTCCAGGATTTTCGGCCGATATGATTGGGTCTTTCTGAACCCAGGATCTGTCTGTGTGGGCTGTCTAGGCCTGCCGCCTGCTTCCCACCCCTTTTTATTCCCTCCAGATGGAAAACTGTGATTTTTAAGCTAGATACTCCTGGCAGGTGCTGTGGTAAGAGGCCTGCTTCAGTTTTGTCCCCCAAGATAAACTACCACCCACATGCTAATTTCAGATTTAATTGTAAGTAAATCTAATATGATCCATGAGCATTTGCTCGAATGTCTGTCACAGAATTTCTTTGCTGTTGTATTCTTTCACGTCTTCATATATTTAGCAGCAAACCTAATTTTGCCCAAGCCTAGGTCAAGCCAAAGTAAAGCTCTCCATAGCGAATACTTTATTTCCACGGGTAACAAACTGCAACAATGGTCAATAACAAATGGACTCATAGAGGTCTGTGTGGGGTGAAAGGGAAGAGGTAAATTTTATTTGCAGTGGAGAATAAAAGCATGTGCTGTATTATTATGACTGATCTCACAAATGCTGCTTGGTTATTCCAGCTTTAAGGAATATTTTTTCATAAGTTGACAGTCATTTTAGCTTACTCAATAATTCTGAGAAAGGGGAGAGGAAACCTAATGCAAAAGACAGGTTCAGACTAACCTGAATAATCTGGTTAAGGTAAACGGTTGCAGGTCATGCAGGTTCGCCATCACAAACAGAGCTGCATCGAGTCCTACAGCCCCTGAGCTTTCTATTAACACTCTCCAGCAATCTCTGCTATTATAGGCGAGAAAAATTAAAAGTTGACTTCCTGCAATAGAGATGAGTCAGTTTGGTGGTGTAACTCATACAGTGTTTGGTGGTCTTTATAATGAACTTTGTGCTTATAACAACATGAGGCTTTAATAAATCTACAAGATAATTAACAAAGACACAAATAGATATGTAGGGAAAGAGCAATCTAATACCATTCTCTGTTAGGCTGCTAGCAATGGCTGATATTTATAGCTCTCAGTTCAAAGAAGAAAATCTCGGCTTCTGACTCTTGGAAGATGGAAACTCTTGGGTTAGAAGGGTGTGGGATAGGCAACAGCTTCTCTGGGTGGGGCTTACTCGCATAGGATTTAATTTCTTCCCTGAGACCATGAGATAACGCTGTTTTAAACTCAGGATTTCTATTTCATTGTAAATCCCACATTTCAGATGAGGTTTTGCTCCAATATAGCAGGAAAAGTAGAAAATCTTGTCATAAAGATCACTCTGAAAAATATGTTGTTTGGGGGAAAAGTGAGTAGTTCTCTGTTTTTCTAAAGTAAAAGAGAGAAGCAACTGCTCAGATCTCTAACAGACCCCTTTGGGAGCTGAGGTAAGCCGAAGAGTGAGCAATGAAGCAGGTATTTCAGCAGTCAAAGACCTCCAGCTCAGGACAAACTGACAGTCACGCCATGGAGATGAGGGCTCAGAGGAGAAGCATCCCCACTTTTCCTACTTGCCATGGATCTCCTCATTGATGCAAAGCAGAGTCACGATGGGCTTAATCAGGAGCTGCAGTTTTTGGGGACTTCTCGTGTCTCACAAGCAGTCTTATGGTCAGACTGCAGTAGGAGTAAAGCTCTGAAAGCTCAGGAGTACCTGGGATGAGGGATCTCACATAATGAAGAAGCTGAGCCACATATTGAAGTTTGTCCTTCAAGCAAACCATAAGACAATTTGAACAAGTAGCCAAGCAAATTTCTGATGCACCCTGGACTTTATTTTACTGCAAGTTCTTCTCTGCTGACTACCTTCCACAAAACTCCTCGGCTTAGCTGGAGCTATTATTTTCAGATCAAAAAAGTTTCATCAGAAAATTCCAGATCAGCTCTACCACTGAGTCTATTTGGATTGCGTTACTCAGGGGCTGTCTCAATGAAATCAGACTGTTAAATGAAACTTCTGTCCACAGTACAATTCCAGTTTCAACATTTGTTTCATCTTGGAATGGGATATTTAAAAATATGAACAAATTGGTTTAATTTTGTTTGCATTTAGGTCATCAAGATATCAGAAATGGACTTTCATTTGCCTGTGAAATTGTTTAGATTTTGACAAAATCTCCCCTGGAAAAATGTCACAGGCTATTTTTTCTTGTTTCTAATTTAGTCAGTTTCTGCTCCTCAGAGACTGCTAAAATGAATCCATACTTTCAAATCAGGAAAGGTTATTCCTCCAGTGAATTATCTATGAATAATGGAAGTTAAATAATTATGAATTTGTGCCCTATATCTTCTACCCATCCTTTCTGCCTGAGCTTTTCAAATTTCCAGCTTAACTTCTCCCATGAATCAGTCATGGTGGTCCTAATTTTTTTTTTTTTTTTTTTTTATGGACAAGAGCACAGCTGGGTCCTTCAAAACAAGTTAAACAGGAGGAGGAGACATATGAACTGGAAATTTCCCAGGACACACTGCATCCTGCAAAGTGAATCAGTAACCAGCTTTAGAGTTTCCACAGGGAAAACTCCATGTGGCAACCGGACTCATCAAAAATACTGTTGGCAGATGCAGACATGTACCATCGCCAAAATATGCTGATCAGGAAAGGAAATCTGCTCTGTGCACTGTCACTTTTTACTCAGTCTTTGTGGCTTCATTTTTGCTTGTATGTAACTACTTGCCACTCCATGCCAGTTTTAAAGCACAGGCCATTACTCCCTTATTTTGCAGACTGTCATTTTACTTGAAAAATTAAACTAAAGACCAATAATGCTTGCCATTTCTGTATTATGACTAATGCCTTTGGACTTGGACTTCCAGATAACCTCAGCCAAAGTATACTGATTTCTGTAGTCTCTACAGTGAAGATGATTATTAGCAGAAAGCAAAATTTCAGCTCTTTTACAGGGAGTAATTCAACACATAGCCTGATATATTTATGACTTCAAGAAAGCAACAAAATTGGTGAAGGTTTATTTTTCATGGTGAAGGTGATGTTTGATTGCTGTTGAATACTTTTAATGTATTTTTAATAGTTAAAATTCAATATTCACTGAAGGATCAAAGCACAACAGGCCAAATATTACTCTCAGATGGATATGTTTGGCTCGTACTTTTTTGGGATCATCTGAAATTCGAGGCACAGACTTTTGCATTGGGAACTTTGTAACCTGGTGAAAGTGAGGAGCTGCTGCTCCACTTAGCAGCGATGCCCCTGTGGATACTTGCTCAGTACACAACCCTGGGCCAGCGGTGCCACTGGGCTCATGTGCAGCTCCCAAAGAGGCAGGGGGCAGGCAGGAGAGAGGCTTGGGTCTTAAATCCATCTTTCTTGGGTATTTAGTTGCTTAGCACTGCCCCAGATCCACAAGCCCTCATGCTTGCTCCTCTCAGCTTCTGCAGAAGCAGTTCCACCTCATTCTCGCACTTTCCACTCCCTCTCACCTCCCACCTTTTTACCTTGCAGCTCCACTTTTATCAATAAAATCCCACAGTACAATCCTGGTGGTGCCAGGCACTGGGGTGTCTTACCCCCCCACCAAGGCCTGTCAAGGGCATCCAGCGAGCCTGCTTGGTCCTGCCATGGCCCGTAGGGAATCTATGCCAGGGCAGATGCTTCGACACCCAATATCCTGCTGACTTTTCTATACCCAGCACATCCATCCTGCAGGGGCTGCAGGAATTTCTGTTTGCAGGGCTAGGCACCACTATTCCTGCGAGGTGAAACCAGTTTTCCACGAGGCCCTCCATTTGCCTTGTTGACTCCACAGACACAGCTGCCATTTGTAAATCCATCTGGATCATTGCTGTATTAGCCCAGTGATACTTAACTGTTAAAGGGAGCAAAGCCTGACTTGGAAGTCTATCAACTGGGGCATTCATCTGGGACAAAAAAAGACAGGACTTTCAGTTCTCCATCTTCCAATGTGTATTTGAATGTATTTTAACTCCATTACAAGTATTCGTTGGAACACAGCTGACTCCACTGTAAGCACGGGAATGTAGAGTCATCGTGAGAGTCACTTCCTTTCTAGGTCAAAATAATTTTTAATTTCTCTATGCACAGTGGAGCAGGAAGAGCAATTTTCAACACATTTATCCCAGACTAAGATGGTGGCCAAGTCACTTGCCTGTGCAGATCTTGATTCACATCCCTTCAGGCAGAAAAGGAAATTGGACATGATTTCCCACATTCTAGGTCAGTGTGCTAAACTTACGGCTGTGAACTGAAAACAGGTATCCTCATCATGTTTAGGGAGAGAATAAGTTACATGCCTAGAAACTGGAGAGGGTAAAGCTGAAAGTACACAGGTTTTGCCTCTCTGGTTTCGCTTTGGACCATGGGTGTCCCCTTGTTATATCGCCTTTCATTAATCGCGTTGTGAGATGCCCATCAGTGTTCCCATGTCATAGGGACAGTGAATGCACTCAGTTCAGGGCTGCGAGTCCCAGTGCCAGGGAGGTGCTAACAGTACATTCAAAAGTCTTGCAGGGTCCGCGTCCCCTCCGTGATGCTCTCCATGAGTTGGGTTGGGTGAGCAAGTACAGAAACTGTTTTTCACCTGTAAATTTTGTGGTCTACCTAAAATCATGGGCTGAGATAGCCAAAGCTCCAGCTTGAAGCCAGCAGCCAGTGGGGGGTGTGTGGCCAGTGGCAGGCTGCTCTCTGCTGCCAGCAGCAGCAAGGCAGGAGCTGAGCACCACGGAAGCATGTGTCCTGCAACAGTAGCCCTGAGGCCAACCTTGCAGGCAGTTTTTGGGAGTGATATGTGAGTAACAGAGCGTGGAAATAAAACTAGTCCAAATGTTGAGCGAACATCTGGCATGGGTGCTTTCAAACCATCATCTGTACTTCATTCTGCCCGCCAGCACACATCATTAACTTTTAATGTAAAGAGCAAACAAATGTGTTTGTCAGCAGGATGACTATCTTCCATGCACTTTTTTCCATCTCTGAACATGTTCATTATGGTTTCCCCTAACATACTTCATTAATGTTAGGATTATAAGCAAATATTTCTTTAACTTAGAGAATCTCATGAGGACAGTTTGATTTTTTTCCAAGCTTTCAAAGGTTTTGTGTTTGTTACTCTGAAATGTTTATGTGTGCCCTCATGCATTGTCACCATTCCCAAATGTTCCCAAGGTGTTACTCTTCACCACTCCTCTTCCCCAGTTTCACAAGAAGCCTACCATTCTGGATCTCTGTGCAAATCAGCTGGCAAAAATCCATCTCCCAGATGAGGACAGTATTGTGTTTGGAATAAAAATCACTGAGCGGCCAAGAGGATGTGTGGAAAATTGCAGTAATTTGGGGATTGGTTCAAATGGGTTTATTTCATCACCAATACCAGAAACTGATTTTTCCAACCTCTGTCTTATTCTAGTCTCACCATCATAACCATCAGTGTACAAAGATACTTCCAGGAGTTATCAAACTTCAAGTATTATCAGCTGAAATCAGAAGAAACTGACTGAATTACAGAGTTAATTTTGCCTAGGGAATCGCATACACAATCCTCTTCTAGAAAGTGAACAAAATGTGTACTCAAGCACCAAAAAAATTGGAATGATAATGAAACAATTAACTACATTTTTTGTGTCTGGAGCTAAAGTCACCCTGAATATACCTCACAGGAGCTAGGTGGGCTTAGCTCTTCTCCAAGACTGTTAGCACCATTCAGAGCAATATGTGCAACTCTGAAGTAACAGTAAGAATCCAATATCCACAATGAAGCTTTTGTTTCTAATATTGACTAGTTCTGGAAGTCTGCAATGATGGAATGGTTTGTAAGTAAATATATATATTTTTAAAAGCCATCTTTATAAAATACTAAACTAGAGTTCCAATTCAAAATAAAATATTTTCTCCAACATAGAAAGTCACAGTAAAAAGATTAACATAGATCTGTCTATACAGAAGTGAAAAGAAAAAAGTCACTTTCCAGTCCTTCATGGTCTCTGAATGAATCAAATCATGCTTAATAAATTCCTGCAATACAGAGCAATTTTAACACATTCAAGGGTTAACAAAAAACTTTTCAGTCAGGGTGGGCCTCTAACATACTAAAGAAATTCTTCTTGTACTTGGACTCCAACAAGCCATGAAATATTTAAACACAAAAAGCTATTTCCCCAGTTACATGGCAACATTGCAGCTTTAAATATTAAAAACAATAGCACTCTACTATTCTAAGCAAGTACAAGAGTTCATTGGCACCAGATACTTCTTGTCTTCTCTTGCTGGAGTGGTAGAAAAGATACTTTATTATAAAAACAAGGAGACACTATTGAGGAATGCACACTCCCCAGATTCCTCCCTATCAGAGTATGGAGAAAAGAAGTATCTTGATGATTTATCTATCTAGGTATTTATATAGCACCATTCTCAAGAGTATCTGGATTCATGGAGTGAGTAATGCAAGAGGGACCATTTGTTTGTTATGGGAATGAGGTACGTAACATGAGATAGACAGGAAAGATCCCTTGTGAATGTGTATCATCATAGCTCGAGTAAATAGCAGCAATGATAACTCTCCAAAACATAGTTAAAAGGCAGAAAATATGTACTGAAAGCTCTTTGTTCTCAGGGCAAGTGACACAAAAATATGCAAAGAGCTGGGAGTAATAGCTGGAGAGAAATTAATCCATGCAGCTACGATGATGTGTCCTGTTTATAAGATAAACTCTCTATCCCATTTGGGGGGGGGGGGGGCAAATATTAAGGTAAATCAGTTTGGAGGCCAAAGGCCAGAATTAATTATCTTAGGATACGCCTGTTACTGAGTTCAAGTAGAGAACCTTCAGAGGAAAGTGCAGCAGCACAGCCATTAATACATGACTCCTGGCTTTCCATTTCATCCAAAGCCTAACTTAAATTCTAGTTTTATGTTGCCTACTTGTTGGGTCTTGTGGTCTATGCAGCAGCTCTCCCAGTAATGTATTCGCTGAATCAATTTCAGTCTTCTGCCCACCACAGTTCTCATCTTTTACTCTGTCCTCTTCCGTGTCTCTCCTTGCCTACTCGCTTTATGTTAGCTGCTTCTCCTAATTGTTTTCTCGTACACTTCCCTTCAGTCTGTCCTCACACCCTGCGCCATAAAAGACCCTTAAACAAACCAGTGACAAAAATGAAGAAAAATGCCATAAAGCACAGGTCTGCCCTGCAATAGGACTGTACAAAACCTGCAGTTTTGCTCAGCACATTTGCTCCCTGGGTGTACTTGTTGCCATATTGGTGACTTAGTGACAGAAATGTTTACCTGCTCTTTGCTCGTGTTAGCCCTGCAGAGCAGCACGTCTGAGGGGGGTGGTTTGGGTCCTTTTGTGTGTTGTCAGCAGACTCGTTTTTTGTACTCTCGTTGTGTGCACAGATGCTGGGACTGAGTGGGGAGTGGGCTAGCCAAGGAGCTGTGCACACCAACATCCCTTTTGGCAGGACTGGTCCGTAGGGTTGGTCCATAGGGTGGTCAGCCATGGATGGTGGTTAACATGAGAAGGGAATAATATAATCTGAAAGAACAAATCCAGGTGCCATTATAGTACTGATGCCTGGCATTCCTTTGCTTACATCTTATTACTATGACTGATCTGAAGGAGAATAAAGTTGACCTATTTATTAGGCACCCTTGATCTGTCTCCGTGGGCAAGTACGGGCAGATGCAAGCTACTCTGCCAGCGGCCCAGGAAAAGCATTGGCTCCAGATTCATAAAGTTAGATAAGACCAGCACTGTGCCCTAGTTAAATGTATATTTGTGCAGTTTCTGGGCCAGAGCAAGTTCACCTTTGCCCAGCTCTGCAGCCAGGAGGCGGTTACGCGCATCTGCCTGCCCCTGTGCATCCTGAAAGAGTTTAGATGCCTGGCATGGGAGAATGAGTAGAGAGGGCATGGGAAGATCCTGACATGCTTCCTTCACCCATGTGAAATGAGAAGCACTTCCAGCCCTGGTGTAGAGCTCTTCCTAAAGCTGCTGATCTCCGTGTGTCACGTTACAGCAGCTCCCAGCACCCGTCCTCTGTAACAGGGTCCAGGAATACCTATTAGTGCTAAGGATGCTTAAGGCTTTCCATTATAATACTTAAGATAAAAGGTGCTATCTACTGTAAATGCAAAGCCTAACCTGTGAAATCAGCAAAACGTTTCCAGTGCTTGAGAAATAATAAATCAGAAACTGAACTTGACTTTTTCCTTCCAGCTTTGCCTGGAACAGGTCTCGTTTGTCAATGAACACTACTTAATCACCTCACTGCAGCTTCCAGACTTTCCTGGTACAGGAGTAAAAGTACAGCATGCACCTATCTATAATACTGCAAGATATGAGAGCACAGCCAGTTTGGGAATATTGTTAGCTAGGCCTCATTAATAAAATAAGACTAATGATTTATTCATATCCAGGACAATAAGAGGACAATGTAGAGCAGTTACATTCATGGTAAGTAGGTGCTCTGGGGGAAAAATGTGAACACTAAATGGAAATTGGTTCTGTCTGTTTCAGTGTTTTGTATAAAACAGCGTGGGTGATTTTTTTGACCAAATCATTACATTAGGGACACAGAATTCCCTATTCTACATATTAAGATAGGAACTAGGAAATTATTCAGATTAATATAAGAATGTATTATCACTTCAGTGCTTGAGTAACTCTCTCAATCTCATTTCCCCACATGCAATCTTTTATTCTATCTTTTCACCCTCATTTTCCAGAAGCCTTGAACTTGCTACTGTAATTATGAATGCAGCCATTATTGCTGTGAAAATCACACTCTGAAAACAGTCTGTGAAGACACTATTTAAAATGGTTACTATTTAAAGCTGACTTAGCTGTACTTCTGCTGTGCAAAATTATATAACGTGTGCCCTTCCAGAACGGTGCTGTAACTTTTTTAAACTAGTGGTAGAAATTTTTTTGCAATAGTGTGGATTTTCTGCTCAGAAAGCAAAGTATGTAAGCTGTACTCTTCCTCCCCCCGCCCCAAATCCATGTGCTGATCATCAAGTAAAGTTGTGGAGTTTCTTTAGTCACCTTCATGGTTATTTGGTGTCTAAATAGTGGCTATACTTTCTTTGGGTTACTATTGGTGGGATTCAGCAGTATCAGAGTCCTAACCTGGAGTCAAGTCTCTCCAGTTTGGAGCAAGTGCCATGCTCCCTGTGTCCCTGTTCACAGCTGTCCCAGTACCAGCCAAGAGCCACTGACAGCCACAAGCCCCAGTTTTTTCAGGCATTTTGCCGTACCAGATGTTTTGCAAACAGCTGACCTACATACTCTCCCTAGGGTGAAATTTAGAACAGAAGAGGGAGTTGAAAGCTGTCGAGATCCCATGAGATCCCATGAGCAAGCACTGGTGACCTGAAGGGTGGCAGATGACTATGCGCGTGCCCTCGCTGCCTCAGCGGTTTGAGCTGAAGCGCTTTGTTACTTGGCTGCAGCACGACTGTAAACACGGGTAGCTGTAGCACGTTATCTGATAAGCAGTACCTCACTACTTAATTTTGAACTTGCACCTATGTTTAAATAAAAAAGAAGAAAATGCAAAGAAGAGATAAATGATGCACTATCAATGACAGCGTTATGTTATATGACCTAGAACTCTCCTATAGTAATCTCACTGATAAAATAACGGTTATTTTTCCTCCATATACCAGTCCTCTGTTACGAATATATTGACTATATCTCTATTAGTGAATGAAATGGAGGAGAGCCAAGCAGCTGGCTCTGAGACCTGGTGACTTAGTGCTGCTTGAGTCCAGATGCCCAAACTGTTTTCCCTCAAACAGAAGGGCTTCTTTTGTCACTCCTGCTAGGAATAGTCCTTGGCCCCTCTGACACCCCTAAACTGTGGCCAAGCATTCTATGGAGAGGGATATTTGGCAAGAAAGGTGCTAGTAATTACCCAGTACAGAGGATGGCATGGCAGAGCTCTAGCATGGCTCTCGTCATGTCTAGTTAACTAGCGTCCATGCAGTCCTTAACATTTGCAGCCTGTCTTCTGCTGTGGGCAGAATGTTTCAAGGCAACTGTGAACTTCTGACTAGGCTTCGACTGCCCTAATTCCCAGGAAAGCGGGTTCGCTTTCAGGGCCTAACTCCTGCAGGCAACCAATATCTGTCAGGATGCTGAACTGTACCCCAAAGGCAGAGGAAGCAACTGAGATTTCCCTGGGTTATGGCAGCAGACACGTTAAACGCACTTCTCAGGTGAAATCCTGGACGGAAATGTATTACTGCAGCGTTCATCTCCACAGCAGGTAACACGTTACCCCCCTGTTGCAAGCTGAACAGCTCGTCCCCACGGCAGGGCATGAGCAGGGTGAGACCCACAAAGGCCAGCAGGTGAAGTGAGAAACCCCAAGGGAAGGTAGGGTAAGCTACGCATGGGTAGTGAACTCTGGATTGTAGGTTATGTAGCCTAACATCATATAGCCTAGCTTCTCCAGGCAATCCTGATTTTTTCCCTCCATGCTTTTTGCTTCCATATTCTCTTGTTCCTAATGCTATGTCATTCAGAGCTGGTTGATCCACAGGTTTACTACTTAAAACCCCACAAATTTTCCAAATCAGTTACAGTTCTTACTACTTCTCTCTGCCGCATACCTGAAACTATGTTGAAAAATTGCTGAGTGGTAGGTAGTCTAGGAAAAAAAATGGGAGAAAGTGGAAAAGCACACTAGCATAACTGTCAGTATCAGAAAAATCAGATGACTGGAGGGTGAGGGGGAAGAAAAGAGTTTGTTCCTTTCTAAAAAAAAATATTTTACAGACAAGAAAGCAGAAGGTCAAATCACATTCTTTGACCAATTCCAGTCCTTTGTACTGAGATAGAGGAACCGTCCAAGTAGCTTAAACCACCATTGTCCTTTCTTTTAAAACTATTATTTCTCTGCTAGTTTGATAATGTCGCCCACAAAATTTAGATCCAAAATCTGTATTTCACAATATTATTGTGCTCTGTACATCAGATTTTGGGTTAAACATATTAATAATTACTGTTATTGCTCAAGCTGTAAAACCAGATTTTTCTTTTATACAAAGGGTCTGCCTCTGACCTCATTCTTGATTTATATACACATAAATCAGTGATGGATTGAGCCTCAGCTGAACTGGAAAAGCGGGAGAGCTGTGTGCCATGCCAGTCAGGCAGCAGAGGGAAAAGAAGTTAAATTGCTTTTGTGGTTGCCCTGTAAATCTGTCATGTAAATTATTGCATCAAAGTCCCAGAAAGCTGAAGCGGTCAGAATCTAGTCTCAAGTCTGTGACGAGGTCTAGCAAATCATCCTGTAATGCCCGGGATGAGTGAATGCTCTACAGGCTTTTGAATTGCCTATAATTCACCTCCTGGACAGGTTAATACTACTTCTTTTTTAAACCCAGACAGGGCCACAGGCACAAAGATCTGTCTTCCACCCTGTGTTATCTTCTCTCTGTTGCAAGGTACAGGAACAGCCTGCACTGCTCTCCCTTCTGATGGCTCTTCCCAAAGGGTTTTTGGGCCCCATTTTCTCACTCATGATCTTGCTATCAAAGACACCTAATTTCTATTGAATGTTTTGGATAATCTGCTACTCCAACACTTTCCTCGTGCAGTCTGACTGCAATGGATCAAGAACCCTGCCTCATGCAGCTGCTGTGCGTCCCTCTATGTCCTACGCTGGGGAGATTCGTTACTGGTGGAAGATTCGTTACCACCTTTCTGGCCTTGATGCCATCTCCTTCAGAAGGTTTCTGTTCGCCGTTATGCCCAGAAAGATAAATGGATCTTGTTTCTCGATGTTTGTACAGTCTGTGATGATGTTATTGTTTTAGAATGTTTCTGTGCCACAAGTGCTGCGAGTCCTGCTCGCCAAATGTTTTTTTCTACTTTGTCTGCCTCTTTCTATAGATTTCTGGAAAACAACATGGAGTAACTTAATGTCACCAGGCAAGTCTAGGTTTTCCCAGCGCTTGACTTTCCAGCCATTAGGGTATATGTTGCTTGTGTAGTTCTCCTCTATATGTTTACTTCATAGCTTATTTTCTACAGCCAGAAATAGGTACAGAAACCAGAAAAGAGTTACCCTTAACAGATAACCACTGATTTCTACTTAGAAATCAAATAGGGCTCCTCACTAAAACATCAGAAATTTTATACTAGGGCAGAAAATGAGGCCAAGAATTTTACTTTAATTTTTAGAAAGCTGCAGAAATTTAAAAGAACTTGGGAGAAATGTCATCAGCAGTCATCTCAGGATGGCTACACTTTAGAAGTAGCTTTGTCTTACACCTCTTGTCTACAGTTTTTAAGATGGCTGCTGCCAGTTTTGGACATGCAAAAGCTTTTTATAAACAATAGCACTTAAAAAAGGAGTCAGTGCCTTTAATGCAGCAATTAAATATCCACATTGTATAAAACACACCCATATCCATAATTATTTTCAACCACAAAACTGTTTCTGCAATTTCCTTGGAAAAAAACCCCAGATATTTCATTTCACAACCAGTCTGTTAATGTTACTTTTTGATGATTTTAATGAACTAACTTAATGGTCTTTATTAACAGTTCCCTTCATCACGGTTTAAAAAATAAATGTATGTGCATGGTGTATTATATAAGGCAAATTCAGTAAAGACACATCAACATTGGAACATACTTACAAAGCAAATTATGCAAGATTATTGCAGAGGAAAGCAGAAAGGTAGCAACATAAGAAATCTGAATATGAAAGCATCAAATTCAGATAAATTGGGCAATTTCAAAATGGTCAAAACTGTGCAGTACACAGGAGGAATGTCTCTCTCTTTCTCTACCCCCTCCCCCCCCATGACTTCAAGGCAATGGTACCCAGGAAAGTCAGGACTGAAGCTCCTATTTAAAGTTCAGTGGCTATGTGATGCCTTACTGTCAAGTGATCAGTCCTCCTCATCAGCTAGCTATCTGCAGTTACAAATAAATAAGAGGTATTTCTATATGGCAGGCAAAGAAAAGGCCAAATTTCCCTTTACTGCCCTGGGCACATCACATCACTGTTGGGTCCTCTTGCATCCTATGGAGGACCACAGGGGAGGGGTACAGTGTCTGTCTGTCTCACTGTGTGTTAGAGTTACCACCTCACTCCTCTGTGCTAGAGGGTGCAAGAGTTTTGACCCAACACCACAGAATTTCTGCCAGCACTGCAATCCTCACGTGGTATCTGGATAAACTGATCTAAATACAAAAGCCCGTCCCTCAGTATAAATAGAACTGCCACAGCAGATCAGTTTTATTTACGTCAAATTAAACAAAATTCTGCTTTTTGGCCGAGAGTTAATGACTTTCAGCCAAAAGCAAATTCTTACCTCTGAGTTATATAAACCCCCTAAGTAGGCCGTTTATAATACAAATACTAACAGGCATGCAGCTTCTATGCAGTGGTGCTTCCAGGTAATGCTAGCAGAAAGATTGGCTAAATATCACAGGAATGACAAAATGATGCTCAATGGTGGATAGGAGCCCCTTACAAAGCCCTGCCAGGAGATACCGGACAGAAGGCTGAAGCTAGGATACATTTATTTTTAGGCTCTTGGGTTTTAAGGAGAGCAAAGGAACGGAGAGGGGAAAACAGTGTCAACAGTTCACACAAAGTCACTTTTCATGTTTGGGAGAAGCCGAGCTAGACTGAAACTATAACTATGATGGGATTTAAGAGTAGGCACAATAAAGGCAGCCACAATCTATACCTGTAACAAGGAAGGTCACTTCTAGGAGGTTTTGATGTAGTGAAACTTGAAAAATATATTCATTTTTGCCCAAAGGCAGAGGCTGGCATGGCAGCTTGGGGACCACAACGGTAATTGTTCCTAAGAGGAAAAAGAAAATGTTCCATGAAGTTCCAATTGCCTTTAAAAGAGAGAAACATTTGAAGGACTCTTCGGTGCTGCTCCAGGTTCAGCAGAAGGAAACCTCTCACACAGGGCTACTTTCATCTGTAGGTGTTGCCGCAGTCAACACAAATTGCTGGAGAGGGGAATAGGTCAGGGGTGGGGGGAGGTGTTACTACGACAGCAAACCAAAACTGGAATAAACAGAGCTTAAAACCCCAAAAGTACAATTTTTCTGTAGAACTCTGAGCAGTTTTAAATCCAAAAAGGGGGAGAAAGGGCAGAAGTGGCAAAGAGGCATCAGGAGGAATTTTTTTCCAGGAGGTTGGTCTCTATCAGTTATTTTGTTGCATTGTTGATTAATGTAATTGAAGTATATATAACTGAAACAGAAAAGGAAATAAGACTTCTTCAGGGACCCATTAATTTCTTAAGGATAAAGTGTTTGAAGGTTCAAAGGCTTTGTTAAAGCTTATTTTAAATTTAAAATTTCCATTACCAAGGGATTGATTACCATTCTTGCTTTAGCTTTGTCAAACAATAAGTTGATCCCTATCCTTTCAAAGTTTTATGGTGATGTACATACGATATTCAGTTAATTGTAAAAAAGAGGGGACTGTCTTCTATACTCAAGGACAGCTATTTCAAAAAAGGTCTGCAAATGGTCTTTCGAATGTTTGGAAACTTGGAAACCATAGCACTTGTATCCACTATTACAAGTCACAGTATTTTGAGGTATCATAATTATTTTTGAATATTTCTTCTCTGTGGGAGAATTACATAATATCATACGTGTCAATATTTGGGGGTATGTGCAGTACTGGATAATAACGTAATTTCAAGCCATTTAACAGAAATTACATCATCCTGCAAAGAGCTCTTGTGGCAGGCTGAGACTCATGTTTTTCTGCTAAACTCTGTTTTTTTAATGTGACCTCATCACCCTGACTCATTTCTCTCTCCTCTAACTGACATCTAGGTCTGTATGTGTCCTGGAGCAGGAACAGACTTTTCTCTTACAGTGACTACTGCAGTGGGACTCTCATTTTCAGTTGCAGCTCTGCGGCATTCCCATCATCGTAATAAATAAAGGGATACTTTATTTTTCTTATTTTCAGAATGAACTGGCAAACAGGATCAATTAATGTACATATACACACAAACAGAAACACTTAAAAGACTTCTTAACGTAAAAAATGTAGTCATTAAATAATTATATTTGGTTTTCAGAATTTTGATGTTTCAAAGAAAATTCAGATACTTGCTCTCAAATAATTTTTTTTGTAATTTCAGGTTAGAGCTAATCTCTCATTGCAAAAATAGCCTTTCATTAAAAACAAAACAAACTTGTCAAAATCAAGAAGATTTGTTATTTCTATTATGATAGTAACTAAAGACCTCAACCATATTTCCAAGTCAAATCAAAATTATTTATTCAGAATCTTACACCTCACTCAGTAGGACTACAGTTCATTCTACCATGGAGTCATTCCTAAAGTTTTAGAGTGCATTAAAGGATGCTCTTTCAAAATAAAAGCACATTTGGAGCCTTGGTTGCATTTTTTAATCAGAAGAAAATATTGCTGTTTACTTTTAATTTTCTACTCTCCAAGTGTTGTAAAATGGAGCTGCTATTAAAGATGGTGAGATGAAATTGGCCTGAGCTGCAAAATGTGTTTCTGCACTCCAATTTTGGATGGATATCATGTGTTCTGGCTGTCTTATCTGACATGGATGAATTGGGTGTTTGTGGCAGGAGGAGATGAGGACAGCAAGAGAGCCAACGACATAAAATGTTGGCAATTCTTGAGATTTTATTATGAGTCTTAAAATGTTTGATATTTTTCTTAAAGCCTCATCTGTGGAAAGAAGCTATTAACGGCAGCCTGAGGTCCCATTTTAGGAAAAAAATGTAGGCTTCATGATTGCTATCGCTTGTGTGACTCTGGAAACTCAGACCCAGAAGGCAAATAAAAAGCATCAAAATATGCCATTTTGAAACAACAAGATTTTAAGGCTCTCTCCCGAATTTAGACAATCAGTTCACAATATCTTTTGTGCCAGTGATTGTAGTATCTGTCAAGGCAGCACTGTACGCATGGATTAGAGATGGAAAGAGCAGCGGGGACAGCAGTGCCTGCCAGAGAGCCGGCGAAGGAGCTCTGAGACACCTAACACCAGCAGCTCCTGTCACCAACTCCATATATCAGCAACACTTTCATACTTTTACGTTTTCTTTTTTTTTTTTCTTTTTTTTTTTCTTTTTTTTTTTTTTCCCCCAGCCAGACTGGCTAGAAACTGGTTATTTAAGCCACTGCAAGCTCAGAGCCTGAGGAAAGCAATGTCCCTGCACGTATTGCCTGGGAAGCCTCCCCATCAGCTGGAGGTAGAGGGAGGCAGGGTAAGTCTTTTAAGATGCATTAAATAGGCAAAGTCACTGTTTACAGTCAAAAGCTGCTTTTTAAGATTTCATGAGTTCTTTATTTAAAGACAAGCAAACAAATTCAGGTCACCTCTTTATCCCGCTTTTAGGGAGGCAACTCTTCAAGCAGATTTTCCTCCTGTATTTGTCCTGCTGGAATCATCGTCATCTTGTGCACTGAATCAGGAAAAATGAGAAAGTGGGAAAGGCTGAACTTGGTTCATCTGATATTTTAGATGAATCTGTCATGGCAGGGTATCCCACAGTGCTTTACAATCCCCCAGCACTGCTGCAAGACAGACAGCTCACCTGAGGACTCTCACAGAAAGCCCCACGGCAGGTTAAAGGGGGAAATTATTCTTTTCACCTATAGAAAAGAATTTAAAACCCCATCACAGGCTGCATGCTGTGCTCAGGTTTTCTCCATTTTTCCTCAACAATAGCCATGTATCATCAATTTTGCTGGGATAAATAATATCTGGTCTCCAAAGCATGGCCTCCACCTCACTGGAGAGTCAATGAATGTGTTGATGAATTACGCATCTACCCTGTTAGCCTTCTGTAATGAAGACCATTTGTGTGGGTTGCTACATCCATAGTGACAAAACTACATTATAGAGGAGTACAAATAATATCTCCTTGCCGTAGGCAGCTTATGGTGTAAACTAAGTGAATACACACAACGCCAGCATAGCAACAGGCTGGGAAGAAATTTGAGAGGAGGGAACAGAAGGAAATACTGTTCCTGGAAAGTATGTTTCACAAATAGAGCAAACAATGTATTGCTCTAATTCCTCTTGAATCTTCCAGGTTAACTCTGATGCTAGCGAGGCTGCTGATGAAGCAAGGTAACAAGACCACAGGAAAAAATGTGTTTTGTATTTGGAATTTCAAGGAAACAAAACCAGTGGACTTTTGGCCAGGTGCAATTTACTGTTTAAACTCCTCTGCTTACTTTCACAGCAAAATGAAGCTGATGCGGGCTGATGCTACTGTTAGCTTGGTGAATCAGTATAGTTTTGGGAGCATGAGCTCATTTCTGTTTTGCCTCAAACCTCCCAGGTAATGTTTATACAATTAATACTTGCAGAGTCTGAGCTCAGATGGCTCATTTCAGGTGGGAAGAGATGAGGGATGGTCTGCGAGAGCAGGGCGGAGGGCAGAGGAGACACACACGGACGGCAAGGGGGGAGCAGGCAGGGTGCCGCTGTAATGTATACACACACGTATGCACAACGGTGCAGCTGCAGCTACAGACGCGGTTACACTGACGCTTTTCTTTCTCCACGAAACAGCACGTAAGCCTTCTGTCTGTAATGAACAGCTAGAGCTGTGTGATCTCTGGGTATCAGGACCAGCAGATCAATGTTTGCTGGGGGTTTGACTGTGCCCAGAAACAGGGCAGCCACGCAGGGGAGGGACAGGGGGAAACCTGCGGTCCTCACATCTGCTCACGCATGCTGCGGAGTCAAGCGCGTCTGGAAACAAGGGCCATCCACGCTTGCAGTGTAGTGCTTGGAGAAAGTGACTCCCTGGATGTGGGCCCCTGGGAAGGATGTGGGGGCGAGAAAGGAGAGAGGCCTGCAGGTTTGATGGAGAAGCATCAACTCCTCTCTTAGAGTGAAGTACGGGGACACATGGTGGACAAGCCAGGACTCAGTGATGCAAATTGTTTTATGTAATGCAACTTGTTCCTTTAGCTAGACAGTGGTGTGCTGCCCGTCACAGTATAAAGGCCCAAACTGTCCCTTGTTATACTATACCTGTTCTCATGTAAATAATGAAGTACAGTGATAGCAGAACTGAAATATTTGTTGTCCCCCTGAATTAAAAAAATATAAAGCTTTCGGAGGAGTCTTAAACCCCAAAATGAGTACCTATGCTCACTTCAGTTAATAGATGTTTTCCAGAACCTGACCGTACCTACCTTCAGAGCAACCCACGTGCTTTTCAGGTAGCCGGAGCTGATGGATGATGGAGCTTGCTACAGCACGTGGTGAATGAAAATACACAAAAGCCCTCAGCTATTTTAGTGCTAAGTCTGCTTTTACAGCTTGAATCTCTTCATTTGGCACTCAACCCAAAAAGGGATGACTCACAATTATATTCTACTGGCTCAATGATAGTAGAAGTAATCTCTGGGTGATGCCAGTAATAAGGCGATGATGTCCTCAACCACCCCAGCCACACCTGGAAGGGCTTGTCTGTCTGCTCTTCTTTCCCACAGCTCAGGTGTCAGTGAACTTACCCAAACTGCAGGAAACCAAGATGCAGGTTCCTTTCTAAGCAGGTTTAAACCCATATTGCAAGAGATTTCCCACCCTTTTGGTGGTGGCCTTCCTGCCTTCTAAAAATTGCACATTCAATAGGTAAAAAAGACAGAAGAGCTTTATATCATAATGATCCTAGTCCCACTGTACCACTCGTAACTGTGCTATTTATGTTAGATATCCACCAAAGCGGAGCTGAATCCACGTCTCCAACAGCCAAGATCTACCTGTGAAGCTCTAGAGGCTTTCTCAAAATTGTGCCTGTATCCTGGCCTGATGCAAAGGTATCCCTCCTTGTAGATTATCAAAAGGATAAGGTGACTTTGGTGGCATAGGTGTTAGGGTTCAAATCACCCTCAAACAGGAGGAGAGCCCAGAACTTGGGGCTTTTGAGTCCCTGCTAACCACTGAGTGGGTGGATCAGGTGCCCAGCATGGTAACTACTCACATCACATGTGCACCCTGCTGTGGATATAGTCCTTTACTTTAAGGTAGTTCTTACATATCGGCATTTTATAAGTTTGCTAAAACAGTACCAGCTGTGATCTATACCAGTCTAAGCATTTTAATGACTTTTGGCTAAACCTTCATAGCTAATAGTTAAATTGCCAAATGCTCCATAAAACAAATATGCAAACAATTTGCTAGTTAATCATCTACCATAAACGGATGTACGCAGCTGCTGAGATATATAATTGCTGTTTCATCAGGGTTGGTACTTTATTTACATAATTCCCTTACTGATTCTAACATAGGGTTTTTTTTTTTTTTTCAGAGAAACACAGAGAGCGAGAAATGCTAACATAATGTCTCATTAAATGCAGCATGTTAAAGAGACCGTTCTGGTCACAGCTGGTGGATAACAATAGTGATTTTCTTTGATGTATTTTTAAAAATAATTGAAATTTGTATAACTGCATATTTATATATATGCATATATGTGCACGCATTGTTATTTACTTATACAAAATGTTTGTATGAAGAATAGGCATACAAATGTTTGTGTTAACATATTCAAATTGAGATCTGTTGAAAGTGCAGAAAATAGGTCTTTTATGCAAGTGAGAAAGATAAAACATGAGCAATAAAATATAAATCAGCATTTTTTCTTTGATTCTGTTCAGTATTTTTGATTAAAGAGAATATCAGCTGCAGATAGAATCCAAGCCATACAAATTAATATGTTTTCTGGAAAAGCATATTAAGTGGTTTAGTGGGGGTTTTTTTGTTCTTTTTGGTTTTGTTTTCTTCCAGAAAAAATCCCAATTAAAAATGGAATAACATACCTTACTAGTGTTTTCTACTGAAAGGGTTAGAAAAAAGTGATTGATAGCTCTCTGATTTTATGTCTCCTTTTCTTTATCAAGTTCTAGAGAGCTGATGAAATTACTCTAAGCCTAGAAAACTTTAATGCTAAAATGATAGCTACTACAGTTGTAGGAATAACACTAGCAAGGAGACTACCTGTAATAGCCAGGGCTGCTTTCCTTGAAATGTTCTTTTATTTGAATGGAATCTCACACATACTGACTGGATATTGACAGTATTTGTATCAGAGAAGCAAGGTATGGAGAGTAAGAAAATACAGCATGTGGTTTGTAGGTTGGGGGGGGCGGGTTGTTGTTGTTGTTTCTTTGTTAAGTTTGGTTTGCCTGCATTTGCTCTTTTTTTCTGTGCTCTGTTTTTCTAGATCCAGGTATGAAAGCTGGGAATAGAGTCTAGAAGAAGACTCCTCATTACTTTGGGTGTTACATTCACGCCTTTAAGCTCTCTGTCAACTGTGCAATAAGGAAGCTGCAAAATGCCTGGACTCTCTGAATTTGGCAATTTGTGTGGGTCTAGTCTTTGGGCATATTTCCAAGGAAGACATTTCCATTCCCTTACTTTGCCTCTTCACTGGCATTTTGTCCTGATTCTTGAACTCCCTCTGCAATAACAAAGTATTAAACTAGCTTCAGTACAGTGCTAGAAGAAAAACATTGGAAAACGTGGTTTATTTTGCCAAACAGTAGAGCCAATAGCTATGCTTTTTTTTAATCCCCTTACCAAAGTTTTTAGATTTTTATCAGAAAGAGCTGTCTTTCAAATGCTAGGTAAAAGCAGTCTGCAGTTCCCAACTGCTCTTTGCCTCTTAGGTATAAAACTTAATTTCAGCTGAAGCTGATTTCTGTACATCTACCAAAACTGGATGAAGATTGTGGATGTTTCACAGGCTTGCAGTCATTATAACCTGACCTATATTCAAAAAAGTGATTGAATGGAGGGTATAGGGTTCTGTATCCTATTCTGGTATTTCCACATACATAACTTTAACGTGCCAATCTCTAAATTACATGCCTGTAAGGCCAAACATTCGACACTACAAAACAATGCCAGAGTTGGCTCGGTTTGACTTTAATCTGGCCTCTTTGAAAATACTCCTCATGACAATCTTTAACAGTATGATTGTTCTGTTTATTTTCTTCCCATTAGGTCTACAACTGTACCTACTTTCTGCTGCTCCTGTTCAAGGCCCCATGTATTTGCATTCCTGAAAATCTAAGAGGGTTTTTTTTGCCACCTCTCTGCTTTGATCTCATGAAAATGTCACATCTCCCTATAAAAATTTGGGGACCATTATATATGATCATTAACATTATGATAGCATTTTATTTGTGAACAAAAAGCAACTCTTTGTGACTTTGTTTGCAATGGAAAGCGTTTGAGATTCATGGCAACCCTGACATGGAAAATGAGAATCCTAGGCTGAAACCATACTGTAGTGGCTTGTGTGACCCAGGACACATTTTCCATGTCTGGATGAAGCAATCCTTCACAATCCCTCATCCACTCACCAGCTTTCACGCTCCGAGCAATGCCCATCCTCTGCTCTGAATGATTCGGTGTGCCCACAGAAAAAAGAGCATGTAGTCACTTCTTTTAGGTACCAGGACACCAAAGGCAGCTATATCGCACAACCTGACTGTGGCATTTCCTATCTTTTCAGTGCTTGACATTGCAATCTCGGTGTTCTTTTAATAGTAGTCTAATTTAATTTCTTCCCTTTTTAAAAAATACAAAGCTGAAAACGTCCAAGTCATTGTCCTGACCATCTCAGGAGGGATAAAAACTCCAGGTCTCTGGTAGTGGGTGACTTGAAGTAACCAATGGCAATAGCGTGCTGTTTGAGCCATCACCTGAAAAGGACTACCATGCTGGTTTTATCAGTGGCTTCGCAGGTATTTGCTGATAGCAGACTGTTGAGGCTCAGGTCTCGGGTCCTGTGCTGGTGAAAGTGTCTTACAGACTAGCGCTCCCCTTTCATCCTTCTCCCCATTTATCTATGGCACCTTTGCTGCCATCTCCTGCCACTTGTCTTCTTCCTCTTCTGCTTCTGCCTCTCATTAGTCAGAAGTGATACAGCTGGCAGCTGGAGTCGTGGGGAGGACTTCTTTATCCAGTACGCTCTCACATGCTGGGGCTTTAAAGTTGCAGAGCTGGCAGTTGGAGCAGTTTGCATTGCTGAGCCTCCCAGTCCCCACGTGAACTAGTCCCTCCTGGGCCCACATGGACAAAACAATTTTTTTACCCCCAACCTCATTCTTGGAGCCAGAATTACTTTTGCTGAAAGTTTCTCCTAGAAAATCAGCCAAAGCCAGACACCCAGCATGACTTTCTTCAGTGCTTAAAGATGGTTAAAAAGTAAAAGTGCTAAGGAGCTGCAAATAAGATCTTCTGCCGTCTCTAACAAAAAGTTGGAGGGAGTGAGGGCACATCTCTCCTGACCTGTCCGAACTACCAGATACTGAGGGACTGATTGACTACCAGACTATTACAAAGTCCTCAGTATAAAGCATGCATTCATGGATGTGGATTTATAGGTCTTGCAGGCAAAATGTTCTAATTTTTATTTTTCTTCATTAGGCAATGGTTTCATTCCTTTCAGTTTGTCAAGCGGTAATATGGACTTGAACCTTTGAGTCCTATCTCTTTTATTTTTTCTTAAGCCAGTGGGTCAAACTCCGTCCTTTAATGCACCCACCAAGTCCCACTAATGTCAGCTTTCCTTCAGAGGATGAAATAATATAATTTAGTCCCAGAAAGCAGACCTCAAAGTCAGAGGCTTTTATAAGCATGCTTCTTAGACCAAAGGCTTTAGCAGGTGGATTCTAAGGATTTTACTATGAGGAGCTTGACATGGAGTGGAAACTCTGAGCTATGAGGACGTGTTCTTTCTCTTGGCCAGGCTGTCATCAGATGTGGCAGATGCTGAGCTACATGTCCTCTGTCTTTGTTCCAGCTGATATTGATGGCTGTTCACCTGCTACCAAGCAGGCTATGAAACAAAAACCTTTCAGCAAATATCTCTTGCAGTAAATATTTTTTCGAGAGTTAAACTGTGGGTGAGGTATGTAATACTAAGAAAAGTGTATTCAGGACAAAACAAATTTAAGGTATTTAAGTGTTTATACATGTTAATGAGGGAAATGACTACTTCATAATCAAAACCATACACTGTATTGCATTCTTGCACACTAGACTGTTACCTTGATGAAGAAAAAATAAATTAAAAAAAAAAATATGCCGTAGACTGCTACCTATTTATAGACTCTACAAACTTCAAGGTGTATTGCTTCTAGCTTGAGGGCTGATTTTGCATTAAATGCTTTTAAACAGTTATTTATTACTGCATACACCTGTGCTAATAAAAACAGCTGTCTTCAAAAAGTGAAAAATGGATCCTAATGTTGACCAGTACCATTGCTACGTATAATATGCAATGGGAATTTTCTAAGTCTTAATTGTAGTTAATATTAAAAGATTTCACTTTCTTCTCTCCCAGATCTTTTCTGTTGTTTACAGTAAAGTCAGATTTCTACAGGCCAGCACCAAATAACACATCCCACACTCTTGTAGTAGCTTTGTGGAAGTTAAAATGGTACCAAAAATTCTGTCTGACCTTGTAAAGTACGCGGCATATTCTGTCAATAGTGCTTTTTCCACCTATTGATGAATATGGTTTTGCAAGTTTTCGTGGTGTTTCTTGCGAGAATTGACTATTCTGTACTGTACACAGAAGTGTTTGGCAGTGTGAGCTGGACCCTAAGTTATTGCAAAAAGATGTAGCTTTATAAGCTCTCTGGAGCAAGGCTGATTTCACTTAGCACTGCATCTTGAATAAATGCATCTTGTGTCAGGTCATTGTAAATCTTCTGAAAAACAGCCAGCTTTGTTTCTCCTCCACTGTGTAGGGAACAGAGCTCCAGGTGCAGCAGAGAGAAGAAAGAGTGTTTGCTCTCTTGTAAGGAACAGCATTGTTCACATTAAATCATTTTTGGAAGTAGGTGGTCAGTCCAGGACAGCGTCTTTGTATGGCAGTTTCATTCTTAGTCTGGACAAATCACAGTTCTGATCTCAGCCATTGCCAGGCAGTGCCTGTCCGGTAAGCATGTTTAAGTGGGCTAAGCAGCATCTCTCACGGTCCTTCATTCCCAGAGTGTGCAGTGATGTTTGCTGATGCCCAGGGAAAGGGTTTTTCTGAGCTGAGGAAGCTGCTCGCTGGTGGCAGCCCTCTGAGTTCGGGGTGCCTCTGGATACTCCCCACCACCCCCAGGAGCAGCAGCACTGCATGGTGCCTCTTCCACTCTCCATCACCGTCCGCTGCAAGGGGACACAGGGCAAGACCAAAGCAGTAGCAATGCTGTGCTGTAGCTTGTGCTTAGAGCCATGCAGATGTCTGGATTTCCTCCACCTGTGAGAGAATAGGAGGGTCCAAGGTGCCTCATGAAGGAGGACGTGTCCTTCATGTATGCAAAGATGTACACAAAGCCGTTGCTAAAGCAATTGCTGAGAAAGGTAATGTTGCATTGTCAGGTGCTTACATAGTATGAGGAGCTGGATGCAGGTTTGAGGCCACCAACCCACAGTTGTCATCAAGGATCCTGAAGGAAGACTAACCCCATCATTCACCTTTTTTCCTTTTTTATTCAAGTGTGATTTCCAGTCAGTCCTCTTCTATAGTGCCCTCCCTCATAGGCTCGATTTTTCTCAAAATTACAAATTTAGAGCACTACAGAATGCCTTAACAATGAAAACAGTTATAGAGCCCTGTGAAAACTGGGTGCAGCCCTCATTCATTTGCCTCCCTGTGCAATCAGTGACTTACCTAAGGCTACAGGTTTCAGAAAGTGTTAGGAAGTACATTACCTACTGTTGTCCAAGAGGCCTGGGAGAATATATTCCATGCTATTTCATCATAGTGTTATTCTGTGACAGACATTTCACACCTCAGCATTTTATTAGGCACAACACAGATGTTCAGCAGTGAAATCTTTCTGGGGAGCATTTCCCAGTACAAGACTCAGCATGAAAGAAAAAAGTAATAAATAGGGAATTGCCAGCAAAGCAAGAGGAACGGGACACTATCGACACTCGTAATTCCCAACAATAATGAAAAAAACACAATTAATTTTATGGAACGCTTTATATAGATATAGATAAAATTGCAGTGTAAGGCATGGGAAGCATTGTATTATATTTCTAGCATCAGAAGACATAACCGGCTTGCTCTTTGTTTTGACATAGAAAGTTATATTCTTCATGTCTGATGTAACCTTACAGTTGTAGGCTGTAAGCTGCAGGACTGTGTGCATGTGCATGTCATTGGAAAGCAGGCACTCCTCAAGAGCTGACCTGCTTCCAGATTCTACTTTTTTTACTGTTGTTTACATTCTTGTACAGATAATAGTTATGTGAATGTAGAAAAAAAAGGAAGACTGGTTTTGTTAAAATCATAGACTCACAGGGTGAGAAGTGAAATCAAGAAGTACTCCAGCCACCTTTCCATCCTCTCCATCCCCCAAAGCATGCTAACTGTATGTGTCATCCCTGCTGCTGGACACTTTGTGATTCATTCCCTGCAAATTCGGTATTTCATGTTATTATTATAAAATGTTTTCCATTGTTAGGGGTGACTTCTGTGCTGATTGTCAGAAAGAGGCTTTTTTCCCGCAGCCACATTGACTTTGTTCAGCAGCACGGCGCTTACGCTCCACCTGGCAGTTATTCTGTGAGCCCTGAAATGGTGGTTCCTTGAGCAAAGCGACCCACAAGATGACCTTCACAAGCAGCTCGTCGGTGTTCTCCTCCTGCTCTCGCCTGCCGCTGCAGCGGCTGCAGCTTTCCATGATGCAGCTCTGGTCCCAGCTCTGGTACCGGGCTTGCAGGGTGGTCCTGGCCTCCCATGCTTCAGGACTGTCTGTTCCAGCTCGAGTTGTCAGCTCATGGAATACTATGAGGATTTCTGACTTCGAGCCCCAACAGGCCAAAGGGAAAGAAAAGCAAGGGGAGAAAGTTCTGGTGCTCTTGTATCAGTTCACTCATCCTCTGTCACAGCATAAAAAACCTACTGCGTTTACAAGTGGGACAGCAATACAACCTCTTTCACAGCATCCACACTGTCCCTCTTCCCTCTTTCATACGCGTCTGTGTGCCTAGGTAAGGCAAGCCTGCTTGCTCCCTCCAGAGACACACTTGCTTCATTTCTGTCCAGCAGCATCAGAGCTGGTGCTGCAGAGGCTTTAATGGGTTTAAAAATATCTTTTTTTTTTTTTCCTCTGTGTGTTCTATACTTCTTGGTTAGGGATTGAATCAGAAGTACTGAAATGCTTCCCAAGAGGTTTCCAGTAACACACTGATACCTTTCCAAGACTCCACTGCCCGTAAGAGTGAGATGAAGTTTGGGCCAATATCAATGTTTACAGATTCTTGAGTGAGCTGAACTGAATTTGTCAACCCGGGCTGTCTTACGTTCACTGCAACACCTGTCTATACAAAGCCACTTCTAGCTCTCGCGTTCATGACTTCTTATATCTTGTCAGTCATTATGCCATACCTCTCACATTGGAAGGACTGACAGAAAAATTGACTTTGATCATGTGAGATAGTAACTTTTAAAATGGGAAATTAAGGAAACAAAAGGTACCGTGTGTGACTTGCTTAGATGTAAACATCTAAAATGGGTCAGAGCTAAATCTGTCCTAATCACCCTGGGCTCCCTTGCTAGTCCAGGGCACAATCCGTCTCACCCTAAAGCAGGTGTCAGGAACGGACCAGTTCACCAGGTCCCAGCAGTGCTCCTTTCTCATGGCTGGCCACCAAGGCAAGCTCAGCGGTGCAGTGTAGATTTACGCAGCTAGATGAGATGAATCCTAAAAAAATAAAATTGTTGAAAGCCGTCTTCTGGTAAAGAATATGGTGAGTCAGTACACTGAGAAGCGATTAACAGAGATCCTTTGGGGATTTATTTTCTCTCCCACACACTTCCTTTTTTTTCTGTCCTCAGCTATATGGCTATTAATAGAGATGAGTAGTTGAGTGCCTGAAGCAGTCACTTATCCTATCAGTGTCATCTCACTGAAGTGTACAATTAATTTCTCTTTCAAAAATGCCAATTGATTGTAATTTTCTCATTGTGACTGAACAACTGCAAAACATTTATTAATTATTGCACTGGCGTACACAGGCAGTTAGCGGTTGTGCATACCACTGCATTAATCTTCTGGTTAGTGGCAGAGAGAGAGAGAAATCTTCCTGAAAAAGGCCAGTCTGAAATGCTATTTAATTTCAGCTCACACATCACATATTATCTGTTTGCTCCCTTCTTTTCCCATTTGCAAACTTCATTATTTCCCCATGGGAAACACAAATTAGGAACCTGGTGGTGCTGCAGGGCTGGATCATGGCAGCCTGTGCCTCCTGCTCACGCCAGCAATGGGGGAGCGACCCGGGGCTGGAAGGATGCTGCATGGACAAAGCAAGCTCTCCTGAGCACAGGCCAACACTGCCTGCAGGTCCTGCAGAAGTGCCTTGTGTTGTCTTCACCTAGCAAGGAGGGCCTGGTTGCGTGTGAGCCTGA
Organism: Astur gentilis; assembly: GCF_929443795.1. Classification (NCBI taxonomy): domain Eukaryota; kingdom Metazoa; phylum Chordata; class Aves; order Accipitriformes; family Accipitridae; genus Astur; species Astur gentilis. The sequence goes on along the minus strand of NC_064883.1, from coordinate 22,397,883 downwards.
GGAGGGTGGAAATTACCTTAAAGGTCCAACAGGCGTGGTAAAAATACTCTGACAGGTAAAACAATGTTGCTTGTCTGCTGTAGCCTTTCCTTCCTCACATAACTCATTGTGGCAATGCAAATCCAAACTGATTTGAAAAACAATTATTGTTGATCTTTAGCTACTTCTGATACTACAAATCAAGATTTGGAAGCTCTGTGAGTACTAAACCATCTAATATTTGCGTCCCATCTCATTGCACTTTTTCTTAATCCATTTTCCTGGGATTACATGTCAAGAACAGCAGTGTATGGGAGAGCAATCAGCTGGATCATTGAATTGAAATTCTTCAGTTATGAAATCTGAGAGTAAAGAATATAATAAATGCAGTAGATAATAATGACAGCAATAATAAAGATCTGGTATTTTCCAAAGGAGCTAAGTTTCCATTTTTGACTTTGCATTTGCTGCTCCTGTTGAAGGCAGCATGAAGTGCAAAACAGGTTTACTAAGGATGGATCATGCTGAAATAACATTATATCTTTCCTTGACAAGGTAGTAGGTTTGCTTTAAACAAGAAAAGATTTTTAACAAGAGAATTGTAGTAGACCTCATTTATCTCTTTTTCAAAATGCATTTGACATTATGTCATATATAAAACAATTAAGATGAAGATCATGGAGATAGCAGCTGAATTCTGAAATAGTCAGTGAGCTGGCTTGAAGGGTGGTGGCAAAGGATCCTGCTGCATAGAAAAGTACCAGTGTATAGCTGCCTTATGTGCCTCTCAAAGCTTAGTCTCAGGACTGATCTTGCTTCATATTTTCATTAATCATTTTGACACACAAAATAGAATGGAGTGATGAATGATGCAGATTGAGAAGAGCTCAGGTCTGAGAAGCAGGAAATGAATGCTGTCATAGAGACAGACCTGAATAAATTCAATCGTACAACTGCAAGATAGTGTCTGATATAGCACAGACTCTTGCTTTAGACTGGCAATGGAAGAGAGAGGTTAGTTGCTCATGCAGTAGTACAAGACATTGGGAAAAAAGAAAATGTGCTGATAGGAACATATCAGTTCCCATATTTCCAACAGAAGTGCGTACTAATGCCATATACAAGCCACTGTCGGGGACCTCATATAGAAAATTGCCAACAATCACAGACATCCTAAGACAAATTCAAATACATATGGTCAGAGGGAGACTACTAAAATGAACAAGGAAATCAGGTCCTTGTAACACAAAAAGAAACTGAAAAATCGGGAATTACTGAGCTTAGCACTACCTGTGCCAGGAAGGCTGGGTCACTCTCTGGCATAGTCTTTTCGAGTTACTTGACTGCATTTCAGTGTGCCTTTTGTATTGCAGCATTTAGGCACCTCTTTCCCTTTCTGTTTGATTGGTGTCCAGTTGATCAACTGCAGTAGATATCATCTGGACATCTTGGGATGATGGGTAATGTGGCCTGGCAGCACGTGTAGTAACAGGAGGAAAATTATTACATTGAGGGAAGAAGAGAGAGGGAAACATAACTTCCAAAAGGCTGTACCAAGGGCCTCCTACACCCCATTCCATTAAATATTTCATGATACACACCATTTGCTGGACTGCTTCTTTATCTGGTGAAGTGGCAACTTTCCAAGTTCATTTTGGAGTTTTCTGTCACTTTTGACACCACTCAGAAGACACCTCCAGTCTTCATGCTGGAGCTCATCCTTGAGGGTCTTTTACATTTTTCTGAAACAGAGTCATCCAAATTAGGAAAGCAACAAGACCACAGGGCTGAAGCAAACAATCACACAGCTCAATGGCGAGTTTCTGTAAGTATTATGCAATTAGTTTGTAATTACTTTATAGAAAATTCAGGCAAATAGAAAAATAAGTAAGCATTGTCACATACTAGCACTCATTTCTGCACAGGAGTAAAAGCTGTTAGAATGTATTTAATAAATAAACCCTTGAACAAAAAGTAATATTAAAACATTACAAGAAAAATTAAGAATATGAGCAAACAGAAAGAATCCAGAGTCTCTCTAGGCATAAAACCTGACACTATTTTACACAACTGGTAGCAAGTTCTGTTTTTAAGGCAAATGGAAGACTACTGAAAAGTATTTTTTAACCACTCTTTCTTTTGTTGTGTCTTCTTACATCTTCCATGTTATCTTTAGTTTCATAATCCAAACAATTCCAAGTTATTTGTACAACTATAAAATATAGAGTTTCTCTAATTTAAACAAACTGGACAGCAATCACAGCCCTGTGTATACATTTTACATTCTTCTGTCTATTTTTTGTATGGTGGTAACCAAAATAAAAAGATAATAAGTACATTTTCCAAACAAGTAGCTTCAGAGGACTATGAGCTAGTAAAAAGTTGAACTCCTGTTTTCTTAGTAAACACAAAATGGAAATTATTTAGGGGTTACAGGTATACTGTAAGAAAATACCTTTTGCGGTCACTGAAGGCAGGAAAACAGCCAGACCCTGAGCAGTAATTACACTCTCTCAGCTGCTCTGGTCTTCTCCAGCAGCTAGCAAGGAACGACTCATTCCCGTAATGGCCTTAGGTGGCCGGTGGGTCCAGACAGTGGGGAAATGCCTGGGGAAAAGCCCTTCCAAGCAAAGTGCTCAGCCATCTGAAGGTCATTGCTCCCAGCCATGGATGGAGAGCTGTGAGCATTTGTTCAGCTGGAAGACCTCGAAAGGTCTTGCGAGATGTGTAGCATTTTGTCTGGCTGTCCAAACTGAGGCACAAAAAAAGCCTCAAACAAAACAAACAAAAAAACGAAGGTCCAGAATTTGACTTACTCAAGCTTGAGTGGTGAAGACAATCACATTCTCCTGAGTATCAGTCCTCTGTAGACTATTTCCTGGTGCTAATCCCACTCGAGTCATGAGGTATGATGCTAATGTTGCACAACAACTAAACCAGAGTTTTTGTGCTATTGGTGCTAAACACCAGTTCAAATTCTTAAACACTGAAATCATAGAAGGAATCATTTGTCTTTTTGCCCTTTCAGTGTTAAACCATAGAATCTTTTAGGTTGGAAAAGACCTTTAAGATCTTCAAGTCCAACCTTAAACCTAACACTGCCAAGTCCACCAGTAAACCATGTCCCTAAGCACCACATCTACACATCTTTTAAATACCTTCAGGGATGGTGAGTTAACCACTTCCCTGGGCAGCCTGTTCCAACGCCTGACAACCCTTTCAGTGAAGAAATTTTTCCTAATATCCAACCTAAACCTCCCCTGGCACAATTTGAGGTGGTTTCCTCTCATCCTATTGCTTGTTACGTGGGAAAAGAGACCAACACCCACCTCGCTACAACCTCCTTTCAAGTAGTTGTAGAGAGCGATAAGGTCTCTCCTGAGCCTCCTTTTCTCCAGACTAAAGAACCCCAGTTTCCTCAGCCACTCTTCATAAGACTTGTACTGAGTTTAAATGACTCAAATACACTGTTTTAATTCATTAAATATTTTACCCCCTCCCCAAAAAAGCCCTAGGTGTGATGCACAAAAGAAATTAATAAATTATTCAACTCAATCCCGTGACTTTGTGCATTAATACATGAAGCCTCTGACCCCCTACAACATGAATGTTTTAGTGATTAAAGAGGCATTCTGGCATAAATAGGTCAAATGCAGAGCTCTGGAGCTTCCTTCACAATCTGAGTTAGTAGTCTTTCTCTCCTTAATTATAAAATCCCAGAAATTGAGGGAAATACAGAGAAGCCTGAAATCCTATAAATAACACATAGCAATGCCTGGCTTCTTTGGGGTTTCTCAGGTGTTGTCATGTTCTGAACTGTGCAGCCAGCATTCTTCATACATTAATAATCAAGAGGAGAGACATTAAAGAAGAGGAAATATGTGAATAATACAAGAGACAAGGCAAAAATAATGAAAGCAAATGTCCTTCACCTGACATTGGGCATGATCATTCTGTCCCTGTGCAAATAAATTTCTGGCTTCAGGTTTGGTAATGAGGCAGTAAGTTGCTTAAAAGTGCTACTGAAGGCAGATAAAGACAGCTGTACTTCCAGATAGCTGGAGTTCTGTATTACATAGTACTGCAGAATTAAGCCCCTTAAGATAATAGGCAAAAATTAAAAAGGCCTCTTAGCTTCACTGTCTTACACAGGGTCCCTGGCATTCCCTGGCATTTGGAAAAGCTTCAGTAAAAGCAGCTTGAGAAAACTGAAGCTGTAACCTCCCTGCACAGCTCTCCTAGTCCCACCTCTGTTGGTGCTTGTTGGTAACAACAGAACACAGCCATCAACTGCCACGGAGAAAAAACTATTTAATCAGTTTGTTATACCCTGATCATTTAGTATCTTTCTCTAACCCAGAACCAACACCCTTTTTTATTTATTCTTACTCCCTTGCCATCTTATTTCCCTGCAGTGAGAATTCCCCAAGCTCTTGTTGCTGGCACTGTCTGCTTTCCAGAGGTAGGCAGACAGGATATTAAATTCATCAGCACTGGTGTGCCTACAGCTCATTCACATGTTTCGCCCCCAAGTAAGGCAAGTGGGGACCCTAAAGATCTCTTTTGCTTTCCTGCCTTGCTCCCACCCTGTCTCTGACTGCTTACCTCTCAGCTGCAGAAGTACCAAGGCTAATGGTTACATCGGGATGTTGGATCAGGTAATTTTTGCTCTTCAGTAGCTTTATTTACATATTAATATTATTTAATTTGTCAGAGCAAACGATTGAGGAAGAAGTCAGGTGAAGAATACAGCTTCCCTGTGGCAAATGTGGTCATTTTAAAATTGCAGTTCAAAATCACAGCTACTTTTTGTGTGATGTGATTACAATTGTTCAGATGCAGAGCCCTAACCCTGAACTATTCAACTCAATTTTTTAAATTTAAATGTTTTTGTGTGATGATAAGCTTAATCTAATCTGACTTCAGATGTCTAATAGTTATCCTCATTAAAAAAAAATAAATCACTATAATCAACCTAGTGTAATGTGCACCCGCAGAAGATCGTTCATCCCAACTCTTTCAATGTTTTTCAGAGGAGAGGATGATTGCTCTCTTTCATGCCCTCTTCACTGACTTTAGAGGTAGGCTGTTAGACCTCCAAGGTCTGGTGAGATAAATTGCATCCCATGGTGGCCAGCTGGGAACTCCAAGGGATCAAATCCCACAGACTCTGCTATTCAATATCCCTGAAACTCACCTGCATCCCAATGACTAAACATAGCATCTGGTATATGCCACACATTTAAATGATGTTTAAAAACAATAGGCAATGCTTACAAAGAAAGTACAATGTCAACACCAAAATAACGGTTCACACATGTATTTTTCTGAGAGTGGAAAACATAGATTTCTCCTGCCTTTTCTCTAACTGAAGTTTAAGATTCCATACCGGATCCATGTAGAGGAATTCTCCCTGTTGGTTGGACTTGGCACATCCTGTTGAATCATGCTTAGTCCTGCTAATGCTCAGTTAGAAGTAGTGATTAAATCTTCTTAGAAAAAGAATAAATCTTTCTAATTATGAAAAATCAGACAAGGAGGAGAATATGTATGCTGACAGAGAGAGAAAAAGAAAGAAATGCTGAATTATAAAGTAAGTATTCCACTTGATCCCAACACAACCACAATCTTTACTGGGAGTGACCTTCCTGGAACACTGTGCCACTTTTATTTAGAAATAGGTTTGAACTACAGAAGTTGAATGTAGATTTTTGGGTACCACTGGTTGGCACAATGCACATCAGGGTTTTGGTTTGACTAACTATAGAAATAGAATCCAGCGACAAGTATCTATTTGCATGCTAAAAATGGATTCGTACAAATAAATGACAGATTACATATAAGGACTCATCCATACTAATCTGTCAAAAAGCAGTTCATGCCATATTTTGCAGACGTGCTTTTGAAGTCCAGCTGAAAATATTATCCTTTTCCCAGCTAGCCTTAAATAAGATGTGAACAAAATAAACTACCATCTTTCTATTTGGGTGAAGCAATATATCTTTGTCATATTAAAAACCTTACACTGTGACTGTGGTTTTTGTGTGACATGCAGGGACTCCATTCAGGCAGAGGATGGGAAAGCATCAGGAGTGCCAAGTGGAGACCATGAAAGGTTCAATATAACATTTTTGGCTGACCCATCTGAAATCTCATGTGGATCCCTAAGTACTGAGCTCCTTGGATTTTGTAATTTGTTCCTTCCTACTCAGCTCAAGCAGAAACTCCAGCAGTCTCCAAAGTTAAATTTGGATTTACAGGACAATAGTTTCTGTCTTCATTTAAACAGACTTGATGGGGTTTTTATTGACAATTATAGCCTGTGGAAAAGCTATCTTTTCTGCACTTAATACCTATGTAATGTAATGTGCATGTAATACCTATTCTGTATACAGTTAAGAGACTTATTATTCTAGCATTTTGCTTTCTTCTCTAGCTTCATGTCATGCCTCAAAAATGTTTATATCCTCCTTTTGTGAGTCATATGCCTCAAAGTCAGAAAAAAACCATGACAGTTTGTAAGCTGTCATAGGAGTAATCCATTAATAAAATGGCTCTGGATTTCCGTCCAATACGCTGCCCGTTAACTAGTACTGGTTTATGATGTGGAGATATGTTTCCTGCACAACCGATGAAGATCTCTGCATTTTCTGCATGGTGAACAAAGGAAGTAACTGTTTAATTTTCTGTTACCAGAGAAGCTTGGTGTATCACTCTGTACTTAAAAGCATTTGATCTTTCACGACTGCTGAAAACAGATTCCACGCAAAGCATGAACTTGGTGATGTGAACATTTCCGATTACATGTCTCTGCTTTCATGCTGAGTGAAGTATATCGGTTCTCATTTGTGAGTGCACCAACTTCCCAAACCTCGTGCTACATCAGCCAGAATGGCATTATTTCCTCCCTTTTTCCCCTGGTGAATGTATTTTGAGGAGTGTTCTTTATGGTTTTTATTCCTCCTTGTAATAGGACTGTGCTGACACTAGTCATTGAATTAATGAGAACAGGTGTCTTTTTGTATTTTCTCCTCCTGTTCAGCCTGTTCTCCCACCCCCTCAATCCCTTTCTTTTAGTGGAGATCTGCTACTTCTTTGTTCATGAATAATGTGCTGGTTTTCAACTCAATTAGTGTGTAGCATCAAAAGAGGTTTGTCAGGTGTTGTTACCTGAAGCTCCCCCTCTCACGGAAAACACTTTCACATACTGCTTCTTCTATGTATTGTGTAACCTAGTCAATAGCTAAAATAAATGCAGTATCCCAAACTGGAGAGTATCATATTTTATAAATGAGATGTGAAGGTGATTTCCAGCTATGCGACATAGGTTTGAGAAGGCATTTGTGCACCATGGCCACAGAAAGGGAGACGAGAGCATGTGTTAATGAAAGTATGGTAGCTTTGTTTTCATTCTCTTTTCATTAAAACAGAGGAATACCAGAGAACTGTATGGATGTCTATTATAAAGTACAAAACAGAAAACAAAGATACTTTTATTGCATATTTGATTGCTTTTTGAAAAGCTTGAGGAGTGGTTAGAAAGCATTAGCATTACAATGGGCTGAAGAAATCTGCAAAATGGGATCCTATCTGATACAGATGATGCAAAAGAGCTAGAGAGCGTTATATGAACATCTGACTTTTTCAGTGAAAGTTCTGTGTTAGGACAGTGGGTTGTAAAGAATACACACAGAATCCAAAAATATTATCTAAGAGTATAAATAATTTAACAGGAGAAAGAAATAGCTTGGAGACAGGGAGGCAGAAGAACAGTACTTCTGGACAGGTAACAACTTGGGTGATAAGAATCAATACTAGCTGCCACTTACTGGCTTTATATTTTGGCCAAAGGTTTATTAGTTTTCACTTGTTAATACTTAGTGGTTTTAATACAGTGGTTTCTGTAGGACAAGAATTTTTTCTCGTACCTTGAATAAGAGTAAAAAATAATTTAGGCATACATGGTATTCATAAAGAATATGATATTTCCTTAATGATCTCTGCCACCTTGATAATCAAATGTTAAAAGGAATGTTTCCACACATATTTTCACCCTTAATTTTGATGTATATCAAGCAATTGGCATTTTTTAACTCCTTCAGCTGAGAATTACTGTCTAACTAATATGATTAACACCAGTTCTTTTTCAATTTAAATCATTATATCAGTGATTAGGAAAATGAAACAGTCTAATCACAAAATAATTGAGTTTTAAATTGTGGAGAGGAGAAAAAAGTAAAGTAGATTTCAAGTTTGAAGTAAAAATTAACAATAGGCGACAACTTCAGAGGCTGACTCGAAGTTATAAGCTAACCTCCCCTTTTTCATCTTCTATTGCTTCATATCCTGGGTTTGAGTTTTCCCTGAGCTATCTGGACTGAACTGAGCACACCAACATTTTTTAATGGACTAATATGAAAAACTGTAGAGGTAATATGCAGAAAAGTACATGACCAGTGCAGCAGGCAGTGGCAAAAGTCCAGATACATCACGGCTTTCAACTGCTCTTTTGAAAGTTCAGGTAAGCATAGTCTATGCACTGTTTGCAATCACGACATGTCCACTGTGACATTGCTGTGAATTTACCCTGGTTTAGAACAGTAAAGCAGCTCCAGATTTTCCCCATACTAGCATTGCTCCTGAGCCTGTGTAAAAAGGAGTGATATGTTGATCGCTGCCTGGGGGCAGGGACTGTGCTTGGACCACACCAGGTTGCACCAGGCTGTGCTCTTCGGCTGGCTGCTATCACGTTTTGCCAGCAATGGAGAGAGACATGGCTCAAGGTTGCATGGGGGAAGCTGTCCCTTTCATCTGACCTACCCTGGTGCAAAGCATAAGGAGTGGGAATTGTAGAGCCTTGTGTACTCGCGGCAATGGCAAAAAAGCACAGCCCTGGGCTTGGGAATGCCACAAATACACAGTAAATTCACTCTTTCCAAGGAATAGTCACTGTCACTTTCTAGTGTGTCCTGGTTTCAGCTGGGATAGAGTTAACTGTCTTCTAGTAGCTGGTACAGTGCTATGTTTTGAGTTCAGTATGAGAAGAATGTTGATAACATACTGATGTTTTCAGTTGTTGCCAAGTAGTGTTTAGACTAAGTCAAGGATTTTTCAGCTTCTCATGCTCAGCCAGCGAAAAAGCTGGAGGGGCACAAGAAGTTGGCACAGGACACAACCAGGGCAGCTGACCCAAAGTGGCCAATGGGGTATTCCAGACCATGGGACGTCCCATCTAGTATAGGAACTGGGCAGTGGGGGCAGGGAATCGCCGCTCGGGGACTGGCGGGGTGTCGGTCGGCGGGTGGTGAGCAATTGCCCTGAGCATCATTTGTACATTCCAATGCTTTTATTACTACTGTTGTCATTTTATTAGTGTTATCTTTATAATTATTAGTTTCTTCTTTTCTGTTCTATTAAACCGTTCTTATCTCAACCCACGAGTTTTACTTCTTTTTCCCGATTTTCTCCCCCACCCCACTGGGTGGGGGGGAGTGAGTGAGCAGCTGCGTGGTGCTTAGTTGCTGGCTGGGGTTAAACCACGACATAGTGGCAGCATCCTTCCTTCTGGGATCTTTTCTGGATATGATTTCTTCTATAAAGAGAATGGTAAAATATGCACTGTCATGCCTCAGGATTTGTCCCATTGACAATTTTATTCCCCAGAATCTTCAGCTATCAGTGTATACTTATATTTTCTCTTTCTATAAAAGTTTGGATTTCAGTTTCACATGGGATTTTCAGATGCCACTTGGATAAAGTGACCATTAAAAATCAGAAACTAACATTGCATGCCTCAGATAAAATCCTTTCAGGTTGTTTACACTGTAAATATTAATACCTGTGATATAAATTACATTTACTGCCCAACTACACTGCAATAACTGCATGGTCTATACCAGAAGACTGAATGCATCATGCAGAGACTTAATTGGCACTATTAAACTTCATACTAATCTTTGAAATTAGTCATGTTTTTTTTTTTACTTTTGCTCATTTTATGAGCTATATAAACACAGGAAGATCCAGTCATTTGCTTTAGCTCATTCCTGACTTTTTCTCAAAATTTTGAGCTTTGATTAGTTGTAGTTGCTTTTAAAATCTTTAGTTTGGAAGATTTCATATCTATTTTTTTGACTAAAACTGTTTTAAACCATAGTAAAAGCATTTTATCTGAAATCTCAAGATAACCTGTTAATTTATGCAAAAGTACTAAAAAACTTGTAAAAATTCCAGAATTTAAGGTAATTGCTTACTGATTCCAAGCAGGTGCTGTAGTACATAAGAGTACCACATATTTACTAACATTAAAACCAGACACTCTGAGGATAAAATCCTTCAAGACTGATAGCAATTTATTTAAAATTTTCCAATGTTAATATAAAAAACTGCTTTTTAAAATTATTTCTAAAATATGTGAACAATAGATGTCCCTTCCAGTTTGTGCTGAAATATGTATGAGAGGAAGGAATGAAATGGAATGGCAGAAGTTCTGATTTACTACACTTTTTTACAGTTGTGGATAGTATGACCGAGTTATATAAATAAATGACTCACTGCAGAAAGGTCTAAATTTTATAAACCAATACAACAAATTCCAACTCTTCTAGCTAAAATTGATGGCTTTTTTGAAAGGCCATTCTATCATGTCTAGATGTATTACAGGCAGGTCTTTTTATTGATCTTCTTAAACTCAGATATGTACATTTTGTCTTAAGGTCTAATGTCCATAGACATGTATATTTGAAAATGATGGTCTTAATATAAGATGTCATGGGTCATGCACAGTGTTTTCCAGATCATTAAAACCAGCCAGATCACAATTACCAGTTATTAAACCAATGAGGTCACAGTGTTTCAGATTAAGCTCATCCTCACTTCAAAGTATCTGAAAGCCACATCATCTGCTATAAATATATATGTGTGTATATTTAAGCATACAGTATAGCAGTATACAGAGTGTAGGAAGAAAGAAGAGACTAGGTGACCCATCTTATCTGTATTTGGTGTGTGGGTTTGTTTTTTTTTTATTCTCCATGCTCTCCCTTTAGTACAATTCTTTTAAAAGTATTTTCCTCATTTACTTTACTGTAGCTGAATAAAAACTAAACTGCATTTCTCTAGTGAATTGATAACTACCTACTGCTGTGCAGTAATATATAATTAACATAAAAAGCAACTTAATTAATTGTTTAATTATTATCCAAAAGAAGGAGATAACTAGTATGTAGTATAACATAAATAAGAATTGGTACTTCTCTATATCTTGTTTTGCCCTCAAGGATTGACCTCATTCTTACTGGTTGGATGTATACTAAGGAGACACAAATACTTACGACATCCCATACAAGGGATGTAGCAAAAACAAAGAAATAGCTTGAATGGACACCAGTGTTAAGGATCCCATGAGATGAAGCTATTTTTATAAAGCTCTCTGTTAATTGTGATGTCCAAAGGATGCATAAGGACCAAAGTTACTGCCAATAATGCCACATACGTCAGAGCATCCTCACTTCTCTAAAATCTTCTGCTCTGTAGTTCTTGGAACTCAATTGCTCCAGGTTAATTAGAAGTTTAAGGACAAATGTTTTGAAAAAAACAGATCTCAAAAGAAAATCTATGGTAACAGATTCACAAGCAGTTACACTGCAGATGGTAGTAATTAAAGACCCAGTCCTTCCGTTGAGCCCTAAAATTTAACAAATAAAAAATCATTCTGCCCCACAGCTTAGTGCCTAACTCCTTGGTGCTACCAGTGCAGCGTAGAGGTGATATTAGGAATTTGCGTCTCCACCAAGAGGTGGTTACACATGTAGTTCTGAGTCCTGAAAAATTTTGGGTGCTAGAAAACAGACTGTTCATTGCATGTCCAGTTAAAGGGGTTTCAAAGCGATCGTTTAAAAGGTGCAGAGGGCCATATTCTGTCCTGAATTATACCAGTTCATGCTCAGCGATACACGCCTATGTGGATCTGATCCAGCAGAAGGAGTAAGTGACAAAGAATGAATGCTCTGATTTGGCTGGGAGGATCTCTGCCCAATGTTCTGCTTGTTTTACAGCCATTAGTAGAGAAATCATTCTTTTTCTACATCTACTGAGCAATGGCTTCCTTGTGATAAAAAGTGCTAACTGTACTATTTTTGTCTGGGCTCAGAGTTAGTGAAATGTGAAATATTTGCTGAAGATGAAGCTGAGTCAACAGAACTCATTGCATCCAAAATATATTGCCATGTGGGTGTTTTTCTCCTGAAATGTTAAGAGGTAAAAAGCTAGTGCTTTTATCCAGCATGCCATCCAGTCATCTAAGCAATTACTTGCTTAAAGCAAATGATGTCTAGATACCAGAGAAAGATAAAGTTAAAAGTCAATTCATTAAAAATATTTTTCTTCTCAAGAAATGATTTGGTTTTTTTAAGTAAATTAAACTTAAAGAGTAAGAAGAAAGAAGAAAAATGTGAAATTTTATCATACTATTTTAAGTTTGATTATGTCACAGAGAAAGTAAATGGCAATAGAGTATAAAGGAATCTAATCCATAAAGGAAGAAAAAAAGGTTAAAGAAGTCAACAGTAATTAAATGGTGATTGAAGCTGAAAGAAAATTGATCTGTGTTAGCTGAAGGCCATTCTTGCCTTTTGGGATGTTATGCATCGGTGGAAAGGGGAAAGAAAGGTTTTCCTTGTTTTGATATGGAAATATATGTCACATCTTCTTAGCCTATGGTGCTGTAACTCAAGACTGTGCTGAGTTTCTGGTACACTGATTCTAGTGTCCTATGCATGCTTGTGGGTATTGTGTAAAGATAAGATGCTCTAACAAAGCTTGGCAAGGTCAAAAGGCATGGGAGCTTCAGCAGTTTGCATGCTGTTTTGTCTCGGGGCGAAAAAGAAAAGCACCCTAAAGCAAATGAATCTAAATAGGGGTAGCACTGACACATCCATGTAAAAGCTGTGCAATATCCATGACTTGGGGATGCAGGGATCCATCCAGACCAAATCTTGCAGTGATTGTTTTGTCACAATCTCTGTTGACATCACTGGGAGTACTGAGTGTGCAATGACTCAGTATAGCTACGTAGATTTGTGAAATAAGTGGATTAAAACAAGAAAATCAAGTAATTTGCATTACATAAAGAATAACAGACAGCTACTAAATGTTTTAAGCTACAGTTTTTATGAGCTTTTTGTCACTAGAGAGAGCTGTAGATACATACAATTAATAACATTTATGTGAAAAAAATACATTAATTCTTCCCTCAGTGAAGAATCAGGACAAATAACAAATAAAGCATAACAACTTCTTCTCTCATAAACCACTATTGGGAATCTTTCCCTTCTGCAGTGAATATGGCACTTGCTGCCTGCCATCGTCTTGTTTGAGCTTGCCAAGTGTAACAAGGATAAGAATTGTTTGAGAGGGCCACTTCAAAAAGTAGCTCAGAAAGGAAGATAAATTTATTATTAAAAGGCATCAGTGATCTATATTTCTCACAACTAGCTTCCAGATGTCGGAGGATAGAGAAATTTTCCATGTACTTTAAGATCAGCATGAATGTCAGCATTCAGGTTTCCTCCAGTTAAGGTGGCAAATTTTCAGAGATTTCCTTCTGTCATTTCCGGGTGTGCTAGTACCTTAGTTGTAAACCAGGCCATTCACTCAAGTGCAAAAAAAATCTGTTTAAGTATGGTTCGACAAAAGGCTTTGAGCTTGTTTTAGTTAAAATTAATATACATTTCCAGAGTTTTCCAGTGATCATAGAAATGCTGCTTCTTTATAATTAATGGTTATTAGCATTTCTGTCAGTCTTTAATGATAATATGTAAGTAAAATATTGCATCCTGTCTACCCAGCTGCTTAGGTACAGGCTTCATCATGCAGCTCTTTTTTGCACTGCAGATCACTTTGACCACTCAAGTTATTCCTTTAGCTTCAGCAAATTCTCCTCTGCATATGTTGGTGTTGTAAAGCCCCCAAGCCCAAATTCTAACTGGCTTTTAGGACACTCAGTCTGTTTTGCCTTGCAACAGTTCAGATTCAAGTCAGAGTGTTCCAGGACCTTTTGTTGAAAGGATATTCACCAATCTTTTTTTCCCAAGAGAAAGAAATAATAGATAAGCTATGAGCTATGAAGTCAAATTAGGAATAATTCAACACTAAATTCTCATAGTTAGAGAGCTTTTGATACTGAAATTCACTATATCTAGGGCAAGCGGTGCTTAAATTTTAGGCACCCTGCAACTTCAGGCATCCATTTATTTTCAGGCTCTCCAAGAAGAGCGCTGTGTAAATGGAGACTGCCTAGTGTGCTGGCGCCTTGGGGGGAGATGTGGTCATGCCTGGTGCCAGCAGGTCGGTGAGGCATGGAGGTGACGAGGGCTCTGTGTAGCTCTAGCACAGGAGGCCCTTGGCCATTTTACATACACACCACACAGAGCAACTTGCTTATTCCCTGCGTGTCAGCCATCATAATGGTTCATGGTCTCGCTCTTAGCTTATATTGATGTGCAACGTGATTTTTCTTTGAGGTTTAAAATAGCTCACATTTGCTATGCACAGGTGGTTTATGGCTGTACAGAGTGTACAAATGATCCATAGCTCCTCTGACGTCGGGGTTTCAATTCATCTCTCTAAATGCAATCACCTACTGTGCCGGCAGGTACATCTTAGCTTGTCACCGCAGGCTCGCTGTATAGTCCATAAGATGTACTGTAGACCTCTAAAGTGGGTCAGATGAATCATACCTCAGAAACTCCCTCTTCTCTCTGCTGAGCACAAGAGGAACTGAGGATGACTAACTCAGATGTAAACATCTACACTGCAAATGTTTAAGGTTAGGTGATATAAAACCTGAAAGTAAGGATGAGTTAAAACTGTAGGCAACTATTCAGTGGGAGTTTTGAGGGTCTCAGTCATATATAAACATTAGGTTTAGGTGACCAAGTAGCAGTTAGTCATATAAATCTCATCATTGATTCGGCCCTTTGGCCCAAGTTCAAAGACACACACATAACAGAATTTGCACTTTTGAATGAGAGGTCCGGTTACCCCCTCGGTACATCAGAGGAGATTGACAAAACGCTGGAGGCAGCACACCAAAGCTGGCCAGACCCTGCGGCAGAGCCTTGGACCCTGGACAACCTTCTGAAGACCAGCATCTAAACCCTTTCTCTCAGAGGACTCAGGCTTAGCCTCTCTGTCTCTAAAGGTGGGTGTCTGGGGACAAGATTACTTTAGTATCTCTTTCTGTCTGCTGACTCTACACAATTTAGTTCCAAGCTGGGAGACCGTGGCTGAGTTCTTACTGTGATCATGGTGAATTGGAATCCGTACTTGCCAATACGTACCCTAAATACCAAGTTACAGGGTCTTTTGGATTGAGGAAAAATCAAAACCACATTCCTTTTTTGCTGACGTTCTACTTTACATTGATTCTTTGAGCTATAAAGACAGTCAGTATGGCTCTGCAGCTTACCAGCACTCACCATATAAGGTGGACAGCTGAGTCCTGTTGCTGTACTAAAAGCTGTATAGGTGGCTTATTGAGTGGTCATATAATGTGTAACAGAAAAAGTCACAGGTGATGAGACCTAACAAGACTTCCCTTACAAAATAAACGTTCCGTCACCTAGGCAACACTTTACAAATGCTGTGAGAAAAGGAACATCTTCAACAAGAAGGGAGGAAAGGATATTGTCCAAATATAGCCTATCTACCTGTTGATTATGGCATGGATACAGGCCTGAATAATTCTTTCAGGTGTTTTCTGTGCAAAACCAGTTTTTGTAAGAATTCTCTGATTGTGCCCAATTCCAGTTGAGTGTATCAATTAACATAGCTGGAAAAACACTGCTTTGTACAGCATGAGGGTGTTCTTCAAAAACCTGAAGTCGTGTCCAAACAAGGAAAATACAATAATAAATTCTGGAAAATACAATAATAAGTTCTGGAAGTTTGAATATAAAAATGCAGTAAGGCCAGCAAAACTATTTAAAATATTTTTTTGAACAGAAGGCTTTTGAGGGAGTCTGCAGGACTACTTGATGATCATCATACAGAAGGAAAAGATCATTTCAGATAAGTGAAATGAATTATTTGCCTCCGTGTTCACTATGGAAGAAACTAAGGACATTCCCAGTCAGGAGTGGGTTGGTTTTTTTTTGTTGGGTAATGGGTAGAGTATCTCTTTGAAATTGAAATGACTGCAGAAAAGGATAACGAACAAATGGACAATTGAACAGTAAAAAAAATTGCCAAGAGCAGATGTTATTCAACCAGTAGTTCTAGGACAATGCAAGGATGCAATAGCTGAATTATTAGTGAGGGTGTGTAATTTCTTGTCTGAAATTGCCTTAGCAGCAGGACTGAAGAATGCCAAATGGGATGTCAGTTTTTAGACATTATTCCAGGGAAGATCTGAGGAACTGCAGGCCTGTAAGACCGACATCTATACTGGGCACATCAGTAGCATGTTTAATAAGAATAGAAATAATGCACATCTGGAACCACTCCATGTCTTTGTCCATGGAAGTATGGCTTTATAAATGTAGAGTTCTTTGAAAAATAAAAAACCCATGTAGATAAGGGAGATCTGGTAGGTACAGTCTACTTGGATTTCCAAAAAGCTTTTTACAAAATCCCTCAGTAAAGATTTTAAGAAAGCTAAACATCTGTGGCCTAAAGGGGAATTTTTGTTTAGATGAATACCTGAATGAAAGACAGAAAGCAGAGGGTCGGAGTAAATGTTTAGCTTCACATTGAAGTGAAATTACCAGAAGAATTCTGCAGGGACTGTTCAATATATTTAAAATGTCCTGCAAAAGGGATGAGCACTGGGGTCAAGTTTGCTAATCATACTTAATTACCCAGAACATCAAAGGACAAGGGCCAAATGTGGAGGACTGTATGTCAGTAAGCAACTGGGCAATAAAATAGTGAAGGAAATTCACTGTTAATAAATAGAAAGCCATGTGCATAGGAGAATTCTAACAATCTAGAAAACAGTGGGTTCTCAGATGATCTCACCACTCAGAGATGACATCTAGCTGCAAAAGTAGATAACTATGAAAATGTCATATAAGTATTGAGTAGTAGTCAAAACAGCAAGTCAAACA
This sequence comes from Astur gentilis, assembly GCF_929443795.1. Taxonomy (NCBI): domain Eukaryota; kingdom Metazoa; phylum Chordata; class Aves; order Accipitriformes; family Accipitridae; genus Astur; species Astur gentilis. The sequence goes on along the minus strand of NC_064883.1, from coordinate 22,380,796 downwards.
TTAAGAATTGTCTGGAAAGCAGTAGAACAGAGAGCATCCCTATGCCACTGTATAAAGCCATGATCTACCGATGTCCTAAGACTCTGTAGAGTTGTGATCTCGTGGTCTCAAAATGGATGCAGTAGATCTAAACCAGGTTCTAGGCAATGAGGTCTGGAAAAGAGTTTTAGATCCATGAAATCATCAGTGGCATCAAGAACTAGGTAGAGAACATTTCTTCACAGACTGTTCCGGTGCCAGAACTAGTGGGCATGCAATTGCAGCCAAAAGGAGCTGAAAATCGTTGAAAGCTGGATGTGAGGCGTAGTGCAAAGTATCATACAGACTTGCCTTGCTCTTATTTCTCCATGGGCACATGTTTATGTCCACTGCTGGAGGCAGAAAACAGAGCTACATTGACATTTGATCTGAAGTAGTAAGGTCATATTTATATTTTTTAATTATTTAGTGTTTATATGTGTTCTAAACTGCAGGGTTTGTAGACTAGGGTGCTTGAGGACTCTAAACCTCTCCATGGGGTAGGGAGCTGGTGGGTGGAAGTTGTGAGGATCACCATTTGTATAGGAGCTCCAAAGTCAATTCTCCTCTCCTTTTCAGCTTTTACAGGGATATTGTTGGCAGTTTCACATTGGAAAAGGCCACAACTGAAAGGACATGGAAAAGTAACCGCTCTTCAGACACACAAAGGGATGTCTGAAGGCCAAGATTAGCAGATTGACTGAGCTGCAGTAAGGCTTGTTCCTCAGCTCTCTCTAGATTACTTAGTTTGCATATAAATAGAATATTCAACTATGCAATGCATGCTTGTGCGTGTCTGCTGCATTCAAGTCCAATATCCAAAAAATCCAGAGTGGTGTGTTTTGCTTGTTGCAAAGATAACTGTACATTCTTCCAGTAAATATGTGATATGCTCATCTTCAAATGTCTGTATTGCTCTGTTATGCTTCACTTTCCATTTTAATGAAGTATAAAGCACTTTGCTTTCCCTGGCCAGCCAAATTCCCCAATTCTACTGAACCGAAGTTCTGGAAACACTTAACTGCCAAGACACAGAAGTTGAAGGGGAATCCTTGTTATTGTTTAATACAATTCCATACTTGGCAACCTTTTCCTTTGCTTTTGTCCTAATATCTACATGATGGTATATTTGACATCAGAAATGGAAAAGACTGCTTTTGTCCTAAACATAGGTGTAAAACCATAACCAACTAGTTGGTGATTTAGTTTTCTGCACTCTGATCTAACACAAGTAATGACTTCTGGAGTTCACATATAGAAAAGTAATACATACTTAACCTTGAGCACAAGAGTAATCCCAGTGACTCTTACTGCGTCTGAGATAATGGAACTCACCAAGTTTTTGCGGCAGGGGGCCACAATTGCTCTATATTTGCATTTCTTGCATTGCTCAGAAACCATACATTCTGGGTTTGGTTCTAACTAACTGATATGTTTCCAGATTCTTTTAGCCTTATTTTATGGGGGGGATAATTTGCTTTGAAATGAAATACATTATTCATAGAGGAAGATACCACTCACCACAGTTGAGTCCGTTAGCTATTAATCCATGGTAAGGCCATGAATATTTGTTGGCTACGGAGGATTTCTTAAAGGTAACGAGCATGCTTTCTTCTGTCATATTAAAAATCTTCATTAATAAATCCTAGACCACCTGAAAGAAAAAAAAAATTACAAATCATTTTTCTTTCATGTGTTTTTTATATAGAGACAGTAAAACTTAGTCACTGATAAATTCACAAGAATTAATGGCAATAAGTATAAAAAACAAGTTCCAAACAGGATATGACCAAATTATCTTGCATATGAACATGATTCCAAATTCTTTAATTCTGGCAAGAACAGTAGTCAGTAAATGGCACCCCTTATAAAACTATGAGCTCAAAAGTTTTTAACAAAAGGAAGCAGTTACCACACAACTTATACCTAAGTTGTGAAACTCATTGCCAAAGTATGTTACAGAAGCCAAAACTATAAATGAGCTTACAAAATAATTGCACAAATTAATGAAAGAAAATGTCCACTAAGTGCTATTAAACCCAAAGACTTGGCTATAAGTTCCAGCTATTATAGTCCATGATTCACAGATTGCCAGGAACCAGAAGGATGTACCAGTGAAAGGAGCGTGGGAGGATTGTCTTATGAGTGTCTTTTCCTGGACAGCATCAAAGCCAAAATAGTGAGGTTTATGCTTTCCTAATCACAAGGAATACTAGCCAAAGTCTTTTCTAAGCGTAAACAGAACTGGTCTGAACCACCTTTCTTAGGTGGCCAACTACTTTAAAAAAAAAAAAAAAAAAGGAAAATTAAAGCCTTGTAACAGTTTCTTGAATGATCTTTTAAGGACAGGTTGCATCATATATAAATAGCCGCAATACCCCAGCAAAGCAATCCAACATTTGCAGTTAATACTGCTATATTAACATATAATAAAGGGGTTGAGTTCCCTCCACTCCCCATATACTGACTTGCTCTCCCACTGTAAGTGTTTTTGGAGAGCAGTTGTGATCTGAAGAAATATTTCATTCTTGAAAGAACGCTTTTTATTCACAGTGGAACACGCCTGAATTTAACAGACCTCCACCAAAAAAAAGTTTTTTTGTGAATAGTTGGTGAAAGAAGCCTAAGGAAAATGTGTACCTAATCCTATTAGCTGACTTAATTTAGAATTATTAAAAGCCTTGATACACAGGATTTAACACAATCTTTCTAGCAGGGTGTGATGTAATCTATTTTTGTTCCTCAGCTAGCAGATGGCTTACCTTTAAGTAATTTCCAATATGTTAGGAGATCAAAAGCCATCCTTACACCACGGAGGCAGTAATCGTTCCTCTCTGCTGGGGGTTGCTTGGTAGTGCGGTGGGGATATGCAAAAGCTGCTGGCATTTCCAAACATAGAAGGCCGACATTTCTTCAGACTTTGAAGTTAATAATCCTTCAGAAGTTAAAAAAGTGAGAGATTTTCAAAACCCTTTTAATGTTCTATATGCCATGTGCTAAAGTAAATATACGTAAGTAGTCACTGTGGACTAGTGCAAGGAAGTGCTGCACACGCCAGCGACACGGGGCGTGCAAAGCATGCTGCTCTGCTGCGGCAGTGCCACCAGGGAGCGGAGGGTCCGGCTGGGTGGCATAACTCACCCTCAGGACCCTAATTGGCTCGTCACCTCGGGGCACGCCAGAACACCCTGCTGCCACTGGACCTGAAATGCCATACGGTAGGCCTGCACGTGGCCTCAGAGCATCCTTTTCTCTGCTCTCCCTTGCCGAAGCTCTGTTTGTGGTAGCACGGTGTATCGCAGACTCAGTCTGATCGCTTCCCCTCTGCCGAGAGCGCAATGTTTTGTTTTCCTGCAAATGGAAACTCAGCCCCAAAATGCCTGATAGCAGATGGGTTCAGACAATAAAGGGGAGGAGATTAGGATTGCTCGTGACAGCCTCATTGGTAGTACGCTGCGGAGTTTCCAAAGCAGACATATTAAATTGCCTGGTATCTATCCCTATGTCAACTTTAGAAAGTCATTTCAGTATAGGTAGTTTAAATTTCCCTCCCTGAATCAGTATTCTCTAGCTGTTTGGTGATGGAAAGACCATACCACCGAGGAAAGAAGAGCACCAGCCCAGCAAGGAACAGTGGTCTGGCTGGGCCCTTGCTTTGGAGCGAGGGGCTCAAACATTTTGAATAAGGCTAGCCAAGTCTTAAAACAAATTGCCTACTGGGTGCAACCTTTCTGACTTCTGTTTTATTTGGTAATCACAGTTTTTGCTCTTCTTACATTAGAAATAACATCACTGTTACTCTCTCAATATGATTTAGCAGTTGGAAACTTCTAATCAACTTTTTCTACAGACAAAGGGTGCAAAAATTAGTATGCAGAAATAATAATGAAAGGGTCTGTATTTAGGTGTTGCTAATACTGACTCATTAAAATATTTAAATACTTTAAAATTAACCCTGAGATTAGGTTAACCTATACAAAGGCCTAAGATTACTGGAATAACTTAAGGCCATTTCATGTCAAATTAAAAATAATACTTGAGTTAAGCATATTTATTCTTGACATTTTAAGAGAGTCCCACCATTCAGGAGCAGGAAGTCAGTGACTGAACACCTGGAAAAATGTTTGCTTTTGCCAGCTGTAGCTTCTCCACAGGTGCAGAGAAGGTTTTATTCTACATTTGGACTTATTCAAGTCATTCATTCAAGCTGAGAAACTGACTGGTTACTGAAAAAACAGGAAAGTGGTTTTTTCTTTCAATCTATGAATAAAAATTGGGTGGTAAAGACTTGGACGTATTACTTTTAAACTCTTAAAAAGTAGAATGGCCAGAAAACCTCAGGGGCATTAACAAAATGCAGATTATACTATCATAGTCAATTTTAACGTATTTTGATAACAAAAATCATAAGTTTTCAGGACATTCCAATTATCTAGAAACATTTTTACAGCAGTTTCCTGCAAGCATCTGAAAACAATTTATAGGCTACTCTCGAGCCAAACATTAATCATCTAGTTGGTAGGGAGTATCATATACTATTTTATGAGCATAAGACAGTGCAAAAATAAAAGCCTGAAAGATGTACGGTATGCCGTAATATCGTTACCAAAAAATATGCATAAGGCACACCGGCTGTGCAGCACAGCAGATGGGCAGTCTGAGGTCCCCAAGGGTGGCCACAACATCTGGAAGCCAAGGCAGATGCGTGCCCAGCTGGGGGGGCAGCCAGATGCCCATTCCTGGGGTGGGGGAATCCGACCCCTCTGCAGGGTACAGGTAGGAACGTGCTGGCTGTGTTGGACACAGAGGAGCCCCTGGCCGCCCATCCCATCCTGCAGCCTGGGATGGGGCGCTGGGTGCAGGGCAGCTTCGGGTCCCCACAGCTCAGGCAGAGATGCTGCTGCCGTGCCCGCGTACCCCAGTGGCACAGAGGATCAGGAGGGCTCATTAGCCACTCTCCGCTGAATTCAAGCAAGTGCAGAAACCTTTTTTCACTGTTTAACTCCCCCAGCAGGAGAACTGACTCAAAGAAAGGTTAGGGCAGGACCACGTCAGGGTTCTGTATTGAAAAGAAAGGAATTATACTGAAAGCATGGCCAGGAGTATCGCCTTGGTCCAATTTACTTCTGCCAAGATTGCAATGAATGTGGCAAGAGTTTCAATGTGTTCAGAGGCTCAGGAATCAGCTTCGTTTGTCCAGACATGAATACGGGGGAATATCAGATGTGGCACAGGGTTCAACAACTGATTGCTAAGAATAAGAAAGAAAAGTTGCCAAGGATAATCTTTATTTGCAGTTATGAAAAACCCTTCGTAAACAGTCTACTATTTTGGGCATACTGTAAATGTCTGTTTTACTTGGGGGAACCAGAGACAAAAAAATGACAAAACAATAGTTGCTGATAACCATTTTTATACTAATTGCTGTAGTGAGAACAGCCTCCTGACATCTCCCTGTGCAACCCCAACAGTCGCAGCTGCAGCAGTCCTGCCCCTCACTCAGGACCCTTCTGTTCTCTCCCCATGGCTTGGGGATGCATAAGGCAAAGCAGTGGGCTCAGCTGTAGCTAATTCTGGCTTTTTTCTTCCCGTCTTCTCTTCCCGAGAGATAAATTCTCTGCGCATGGAGATTTACCTATCTTCTCCGGGACTTCTGCAGCCAGACTGGCTGTGCGTCACCTCCCCTTGCAAACCTTCACTGCCTGCCTCACTGTGCATAAGGATTTCTGACAGCTTGTTTTCAGGTGACCTGGGTGTATCCCCTCTCCCCAGCTGCTGCTTCTCTCCCTCTGTGGTCTCATCTGTTTGCTTCTCTTTTTACTCATACTTTATACAAGTCCATAATTTTTGTTCAGTGCTGTTCACCTGTCAGTCTCCAGAAATGAAGAGCTATCTGTTTCATTCCTATTTTCAAATTAGGAAACTGAGGCTCAGAACAGGGATGTGATTTAGTCAACGTAACCCAGGATCCTGGTGCTTTAGTCAGTCACCTCTGCTTCCTCCTTAAGCTCTCCACTTTTAATAAAATAAGCCTTTGCTTTGTCTTCAGTATCTATTATTAATGAGAAACCTACACTTAGGGGAAGGCTAAAATTAACTTGTGTCTCACCGGCCAGTGCTCATAAAAATGAAATCTCTTCAGTCAGGTGGAATCAAACAACAGGTTCAAGCAACTAATAATGTGCTGTGTGACCACACAGGGTAAACCAGTCAGCCGTCCCACATTAGGAAGATACTTTTGTATAATCGGGGGAAAACAAGTAAGATTTCTTTTGGTGACCCATATCTTGCAGAAATATCTTAGTGCAAAGCAGTCTCTTTCAGGTATGGCAGCATGGGAAATAAAAAATCTAAGTTAGTAATAGGTATCTGAGGAAGAGTATGAATATTGTAGCCATTAAAATAGAAGCAAAAAAATCTCCTCTCTGATTATTTGCACTTGCATTTCTACTGGGTATTCTGTATTCTTTCCACTAGCTAAGCTGGACTGGATGCCGAAAGGAAACAAAATGAATGAGTCCACAATAGGCTGTAAACAGGGAATAGCCATGGTTCATGCCAGTTAAAAAAATGAGCATGTCCTGAAGTTCATAGCTCAGTGTCTAGGATTCAAGTCCCTGTCTGAGCACACATTTGCAAAATACAGACATCTTAGCAATGCTTCCCAGGTATACTCACTGCCTGATACATGAACTGAGGAGGAACCTCAGGCTGGCATATTAGCAAAAGCAGAAGAGACCAGTTTCTTCCAAGCACAGCACAGGGAACAATTAGGCACAAAAATATCTCTGATATATATTCCAGTCCAGGCCAATGGTACACAAGCCATCCCATCCCAAGGTGTCTGGACATAAAGGGCTTGTCAAAATGAATATAAGATGACTACTGTGTGTCAGTATATATAGAAAAAAACACAGCACAGCAGTGACTGCACAGCACTTTCTGTATTCCTACTGTGTACCAGGCAAAGATTTTTCAGTTCATACATCATTCACAACTTGCTACAGGGATTCCACAAAGCCAGTACATATCCTTTACACAAATGAAAGGGGGAAAAAAGAATAGATTCAGAAAAGAAAAGATTCTGAAAGTATGTCTGCTGGATGAGTAGTCAGTGTCAGGGACACTAACAACACACAAAGCTTAGCAAGAAGCAAAATAAATAAGTAAACAGTGATATCATCCCTACCCTGTCCAAGCCACTATGAAGCAGAGCACTACCTCTGATATCATGGTATATCTTCTTACAGTAGAGAGAGCTAGCAACCGCCAAAGGGTTTTCTTCCTGTTCCCCCACGAAGTATTTGCACCGTTTGGCATTAAAAGGGCGAGGGAAAGGAAGAGAAGAATGAGTATAAGAAACTATGTGGGGGGGAATCAACTCAGCCAACTTCAGCAATCTACAAGGTAGGTGTCTCATCTAGGATACTTATTTTGGCTCTTTTATAGTGTGTAGGGAGAGAGAGGCCCCTCCAAGGGCTGTACCTTTCTTGTCTCTTCTCAGGTTATTGTGCAAACCTGCAACAACAGAGGTGCACACAGATGGACAGTGGATAAGCACTATTGCATTTGCTCTTTAGACACAGTACCTAGCATCTTGACCAGGGATTGAACCCCAAACCTCTCTTGCTGATACAGGGACACGCAGGAACATTTACTCACCAGTGGACCTGTATGGGCAGTGACACAAAATGAGAGAGTCGTTGGTAGTAAAAGCAACTCAAAAGGCAAATTTGCAGATAGAAAGTTCAAAGGCAGTGGCAAGACAGAGCAAATTAACATAGATCTGGATAATATTTTCTGGTTAGATCTCTTTTTGGGATCAAAACCAGCAAAATGAAGGAATTCTTTGGCACAAATCATTTGTGGAGCAGAATGCATGAAGAGAAGATACACCAAATATGAACCACTTTTTTTATCCTCACTCTTCCAAAAATTTTGTTAAGAAATTACAATAGCTATTATGATTGATGACTACAGGTAATGCCTGCTGTTGTGTTCCTTGATGCACCATCTTTAATCCACTATTAAAGTAAACTATGCTGAAAAGAAAATTTTGAAGGGCTTCATATAACATTTATATTACCATGGGTTCTATGCCATAAGCAGTGGTTAAAAAGTAGTTTATAGATACTATATTACACACAAGGCAGTGCTGCAGCATAGTGCCAAGCCCAGATCTAATCTAGAAATGTGTTTTAACTCTGAAATGAATACTGTAATGCAGACTGCCTACTAGTTCGGTTTCAACCATATTTTATCTCCTGGGGTTCTGAGCTGATTGTAGCAGAAAAAGGTGCCAAGACAGCCTCCTGTATTAAAATATATGGGTTACATATGCATCAAGTTTTATACACACTTTAGACTCAAATACCAGCAGCATAAGACATGTTGGGATGTAAACTGTTTTCAGATGTGTCTATGGGCTTGAGTGGAAAGGAAAATATTAATGGTACTCAAACTGACGGCAGTCAGGACCCAGAAGGTGAGCTGCGAAGTTCTGAAGGGGAGCTGCTGTGTTTCTCAAAAGCTATAACCTTGACATTGAGGTTAGGTCTATTTCTCCCTTATACAGCAACGTGTTGCATTATGGCTGTCTAAATATTCCTGGAAGTGTTTCAGAGATTTTGTGACCCAGATGTGGATTATGTGTAACACTAACTATGTACATGCTGGAGATGATTATGCTGGGAGCTTTCAGATTCCATTCTGCACGTGTAGCACTGAAAAGAAACTTGACTTGTACTTATGAAATTCCTTTTGACCATAAGAAAAACAGAAGGAAACCCCCTTTGGAGACTTCCATAATGGGAAACAGGAAACAGGGCTGTCAAGAGTGGAAAGTTCGCAGCACAGGAAAAACAATGGACTATATAAACATAAATGCCATTATCAGATACTCTGCAATGGCCTTGCAATAGGTCTAAAGTTGAAACTATTCAGTGGTTTGTGTTTTCATTCAGATCTAAAGATTGCTTTATGGGCTATTCCTGTTCCTGTTGAGATCAAATGGTATTTTCATATTGACAAATGAGCATAGGTTAAACCCCAGGGGTAGTGGTTTAAAAAAGACACTCTTTATGAGAGTTTTCAGCATCTTGACTCATTTCTGCCCCTTGTTTTTGCATATCTTCACAGTCAAAGCAATTGAACTGGAGCAGTTATCACAAAGCTTTCTTGGATAGCAATACAATGAGGCATCTAAATATTGAAAGCAGGATCCTGGTATTTCAAAATCCCATCCATGACTTTAATTTCTCTACAGGATTGATAAAAGGGCAAATTTTTCATCAGCATGGGAGACTCTGTTCTAGGGAAGGTACTGCAGCTTCTTGCTTAGACCTCAGTTAGGGACACTCTTCCAAGGCTTCCCTCAAATGAAGAAAACACAGAGGATGCCGGAGTCTGGCTGCCTGGTGCTTGAGGACTGCAGAGGAAGAAGCTGATTATTGATTTGGAGTATTCCTACAGTGCGCCAGAGGTCAGTGGTGGTAGAGGTACTGCTTGCAGATCTGCTCTAAAATGGTTTAAAGCAATTCAGCAGTTTCTAGGGAGCAGATGGCTTCTTTGGCTCTCAGTGAAAGACAAAGCAATCTCAAGACAGCGTATGCTAGCTTACATTTAGACTTTAAGGTCTGTGTTGCAACAAAATTCACTAGAACAGAATGTAAGCACGCCAGAAGCTGCCCTGTTTTTAACTCAGGGTCTGGGAGGTTTGCAGATAAATTTTATTACTAGTCATCCTACTAAGGTAGCTTTCTAGCTCCTTTGCACTGATGCCTAAGAAGGGTCTAAGACACAACTACAGGGTAAAAGTTGTATCCTTGTCCCACAGGCTTTGTGGTACTACAAATGAGGAAGGAAAGGCCTCTGATTAAATATAGATGTTTACATTGAGGTGGTACCAATGCCATTAATAGCAATGGAACCAATACATGCTTCATTTCACTCCAAAGCTTTAAAAACAGTCCCTATAAAATGGCTGTTTCTCTGCATTGATTGTAAATTGAGACTAGCTTAGGCAAATGTATCCACACTGTAAATGCTAGTATTTAGGAGAGATTAATTTCACCCCTCACTTGCACTTGCAAAGTACATCCAAGAGCCCAAGAGGGTCACCTGCGTGGTTCAGCAAGTTACCCTGGAAAAGGTTGGTTTCAGCTCAGCCTTCTCTGTAGAACTGGCTCTCTTTTGCAGAGGCAGCTAGACTGAAGATGGAGCGGGACAGGACCAGCTCTCTTACACATCTGCTGCAATGGCAGAAGATTTTAGAGAAAGAATATATTCTTCTCCAGGTGTTTTATACACATCCTGGGCTTTCCACTGCCTTCAGTAACAGAGTAAAGTGGAGGTCTACCGCATGCCACTTCCTCTCTGATTCTGTATGACTGCTATAGTGAGAGTTGGATATTGCTCTTGGAGTCTGTAGACTGATTTAGACCTGGTGAGAGAGATTGTGTTATCGATTGGGTATAATGAATGTACCACTTATCTTTAAAGATACTTCACAGCTCTTTTGTTATTCCAGTGTTTGAAATCATATGGTTGGTACACATCAATACCTTTTACTTTGCTAAAGCCAACACCAAAGATTTTAAAAAGTCCCTTCTGCCTCAAGAATCAGAAATTAAATGTTTTTATGGCCTGTAGAAAATTATCTCTTTCATCTGAAGCAACTTCACTGGCAATGTTTAGATCTGATAATCGGATTACAACCATGTTGAAAGATACACCCCCAAGTGAATGAGTAATGTAATTTCTGTGTAGCACAAAAGATATCTACCCGAAATGGCACCATCCACTCTGGATGATCTCTACTATCTTAAAATGATATGATTCAATCAAAGCTGGTTGGTTTAATAAAAACAAGGAAGAGTGCATTAGCTAAGTGGAATCAAATAATACTTGTTCATCTTCCAAACATTAAGTTTACCCTTTCACCCTACCCTACTCACAGGGTCCTTCATCCATCCCTGGGAACTGACTTCCAGCATCCCTTGGGTACCCGCAGCCTTGGTGGCCACCCGCAGATGGGAGGTCTCTGCTGAAGAAGGTCCTGTTTCCCCTGGCTCAGCTAGTAGGGCTTCTACTCCCTGTGCCTGGGAAAACGTCTTTTGACTGTGACGCTCACTCCCACTGTGCCTTAGCATTGATCAAAAGTCGTCTTCCTGGCCTCTATTTTCAGTTTCTTGCTTTTTTCAGAGTCTCTGAGCAAATGAGGAACTGATTCGCTATGGGAAGAGAGCACAGAAGGGGGCACGTGCCTTTGCGGTCACCCCTTACTCCATGCCATTCTGGATGGTTCTCCCAAAATGGTGGTTAAAAAGTGGCAATTATGCTGTGCCAAGAGGACAGCCGAGGGTTTCAATTTGTCAGAGTATTCTCTGCGTTTTCTAGTTCAGCAGTTCCGTGGAGGTTTTCCTAAATGAGCTGTGGCTGAGGGAAGTACAAAAATTAACTGCCTCTCTTCAGGATATAAGGTGTAAAATTAAAGCGATCAGAAAGAAGAAACCATGCTTCTAACAGCCAAAGGCTCAACTTCTGTCGGCTCAGCGCTGAGCTCTCCCCACCATTGTCTGCCCTCGGAATTAGATTCCAGTTGCCGTTTTCTGAAGTACCTCATTGACTACAGCTTAAATTTTCCTTGTGTATGATTTGAAAAGCCTGGCTATACTTTCTGTTCACCCCAGCCACATCATTTTCAATGACTCCTTTATTCTGGAATTAATGACAGAGCATACCTTATGGTCCTGTTGTACAGATCCTAGGAACAAACGACTTCAGACTGCTCTAGTCATCGAGGAGAGATAGGACCTCCACAGGGCAATTCATCTTCCCTATCTTAAACACCTGTTTTAGGATGGAATAAATCACCCTCTGGAAGTGCCTGTCTCTTCCCATTGACTATTAAGGGACCCTAATGACTGGCAGAGAATAAACGCCTAACTTCAGAGGTCTAGGATGAAGGCTGATGAATCCCATCATAAATAGGCAGCTGGAACATTTCGCCTAGGCTGCGTTCCCTAACTGGAAAGGGACTCCAGACAAATATTAGCTTCCCCAAACTTTGTGTCATCGCAGGAAAGATTATTTTCTTTAAGGACTGAAGAAAAATGTTATTGAAATGCTGCTTTCTTAGTGCCTTAGAAGAAGAAAGAAAGGGGGAATATCCTAGGGAGAACATTAAACGCAAGCTGGTAGCTGCCAGCAGGAGGAACCCCAAGCTATACATACTGACTGTTACCAGGTTCCTTTAACTTTGCATGGTAGGATTATGTTAGAGATAACTAAGGTAGTATTTTGAAACTGTTTATGAAATCAACACTAATGTAAAAATCAAGGAAATAAAAACTTTCATTTCAGAGCATAAATTATTAGGCATGTAAAGCTATCTGGCATCCTCCACCCAGCAGAATAGGCTCATTGGATAAGATTGCATTAATTTCCTAGAAATATCTGGATGGTTATCCTGGTTTTGGCTGGCACAGGGTTAATTTTCTTTCTAGTAGCTGGTACAGTGCTATGTTTTGAGTTCAGTATGAGAAGAATGTTGATAACACACTGATGTTTTCAGTTGTTGCTAAGTAGTGTTTAGACTAAGTCAAGGATTTTTCAGCTTCTCAGGCCCAGCTAGTGAGAAGGCTCGAAGGGCACGAGAAGTTGGGAGGGGACACAGCCAGGGCACCTGACCCAAACTGGCCAAAGGGATATTCCACACCATGTGATGATGTCATGTCCAGTATATAAACTGAGGGGAGTTGGCCGGGTGGGGAGTGGATCGCTGCTCGGGAACTAACTGGGCATTGGTCGGTGAGTGGTGAGCAATTGCATTGTGCATCACTTGTTTTGTATATTGCAATCCTTTTATTATTACTATTGTCATTTTATGATTGTTATAATTATTATTTTCTTCATTTCTCTCCTATTAAACTTTTCTTATCTCACTTACCCACCTTAAAATGGGGCTGCTGGTCAGTAGCATAACTGCTTCTTCTTTATGCTGAACTACAAGTCCAAAGTGTGGAAGGACATCTTTTCGAAATTGTTCCAGAAATGGACTTTTCAGCCACAGAAGAATAATCTCTCCCAGTAACCTTATTTTGTTTCCTCTGTCCATCTGCTCAGAAAAAAATAACAGCTTGTTCTATATGCAATTTATAAAAGGAAACACTGAATATTTAAGAAAAAGTTCTCAAGAAAATGCAAATGAGGACAAATAAACTCAGAAAAAGAATTTTCTACCTCTGTATGTAAGGTGCTTTTATAGCAGTCAGTGTTACTCAAGGATATTTAAAATCTTGAACCTGTCACAGTGAAAAAAATAACAGAATAACAAGCGCAAGTTTGGAATGTGGTGGTGGTGTTGTACTGGTTTGATTTCAGCCATAATTAGTTGATCCCTAGTTTTTCTGGTATTAATCTAACCATTATCCCAGAGATGTATGTCAGTACAGGTACTGCTCATTTTGCTTAGCCAGTTTGGGAAGTGACAAAGTTGAGGGAAAGGGTGATTCAGGGGCCAGTTGATGCTGCTGCAAGTGAGCTCATTTTCAGTGTTCAGTGTTGCTTAGACACATGACTTTTACCTTCTCTGGGACATGAAAGGTTGTACATGTACACAGACCCAAGCTGATGACTTACAGTCAACAAATGTTGCAGAACAATTAATTTTGAGAAAACCCAGGTGAAGGAAAGTATCTGGAAAGCTCACTAATTTAAAGTCACACTTGGGTTTTTAAAATAAAAGTTGTAATGAGTAATGTTTTACGGAGATTATTTCAGTCACTCTTTAAAAAGTGAGATAAGGATGTTTTCAGTGCTGAGGTTTCCATCCTTCATCCCTTAATATCTCCTTCATCCCTGAATATCTGGAGTGACTGGAGTCCCACTTGTCTAGCAAGATCACTTTGCATTTAGCAGTATTTTACATGTTGAGTCCTCATCAACTGGAGACTGGCCATAAATAATGCCTATCAGCTCAACATCAGGCAGACAGATGCATGCTTTAGTCTCTCACTGTTATGCAAAGGATCTATGCTATTACTTTTACCTTATTACTGCCTTCAAGGAGAGAGCTAGGCCAACTGCACTGCAAATGGATGCATGTATCTAGCAGCTACCACATTTTTTTAATGGAAATTAAATGTTCAGATTGCACAGACTGAGCTAAGCACTTGAAATATCATTAAGGAAGTGCAGAAGCTTGATACATAAATAAAACATATTGGATTGCCCCATAGCATAATTGGCATTGCTACTACTGCTGGTCTTCTTAGTATGTCCAGTAGCTTGAAACTGAACATCTTTGCCTGTACTGCTATTTGCATGGGACCACATTTCCACACCCCCACCCCCAGTAAAGAGTGACTATTGACATAAATCAAGAAGAAATCCTTCTGTGTGTTTTGGCTGGAGTCACTGCTGCCCCATGGAGCATCACAGGAGGCAGCAGGGCCATGGCTGTGCCCGGAGCAGCTCTCTGCTGCAGAGCTTCTCTCTGCAACCCGACCCCGAAGAATCTGTTCATCTACCAAAGAAGCACAAAGAGTTAAAGCAACAGGTGTAGTATCAAAGATGACAAGCCTTTACCACTTTCATCTCTGAGAAAAGCAGCAGCATAATGAAGATAAATAGGAATTTTACAGACAGGTGATCACATGATAACAGATCCCTGTTATTTAATACCACCAGAGCTATTTCAAATAGTGTTAGGACTTGTCTGTGCCCACCAGTATCAAGTTCTGCTAATCTGTGATCTGTAAATGTGCGTGCTTCATTAGGGCCCCGAGAACAGCTGTCCGTGTCCGCTCAGGATCAGATTACAGGATATCATTAACTTGGATTCTATATCCGCTTCGAGGCTTTTGTTACAACTAACTCATAATTCTTTCTTTCTTTTTTTTATTTAAACTGTCCTGGAAACCAGGAGAGCTAAAGACTTAGGTTTCTGTTTTACCTGCTTCTGTTCAGTATCATTTTAATGTACATTCAAAAGAAAGCTGTAAATATAATGGTCATTGTAACTAGTGCAATAAAACACAGAATAGTTTCATGCCTCTTGCACATGCCTGTGCTCAAGCTTTATAGTTGAATTGTTTTAGTGGAACTACTTAAACCCACTCTAATCTCCTACTGCCTGTAAAATAAGTAAAAATACATATATATAAAATCACATTATATATTTCAGAGAAAACTTTTCAGTTTACTTTAGTGACTTTTATCTGATGAAATAATACATTGGTTTGGCTATTATTGCATGACTTAAGTATAGTTCCGGAAACATAAGGCTGAGTATGCTCCTTCCCATGAACTGTACTCTAATTACAGTATGGGTTGTTTGATTTTAAATGCTTTCTGCTACAGTAAGAAATTTATAGGGCATGTGTAGAAGAAATGGTGATGTTATTTTTTCCTTACTTTTTTGAGGCAATTTTCTTCTTGCTACTTTTTTCTGCGTTAATTTTAAGAGAGATCAAGCAAATCAAAGAAAAAGATGGATTCCCAATTGATGGAATTGGGATCAGGAATAAAAATCAACCAAGACATTACTAGCTGAATGTTATTCAATTACCTCGACTATCATTCTCCCAGGGTAATTAAACAATCTCACATTGCATTCATGAATCATTTATTCAAATAAAAATACCCTAATTCAGTAGTCAGCGTAAATAATTATACCAGTAAAAAGGCAGAAAAGAACACTCTAAGAGAGTCATTGCTGTCTATAGCAAAAGTGAGTTTATAATATCCTTTTACTCATGTCAGCTATTATGCAGTTACTGATTAGATCTGTTATTAGGTACTAGGCCTGATCGTTTGCCACTGTTCTTATAAACAGATTTCTTACATTCAATATGAGTATGACCAAAATCTACTTAGTTCAGTACATGGAACAGGATTAGGTTCTTAGAATCGCTGGAATTCCTAGAACAGTTTGCTAATTAGTAAGATTAATTAATTAAGATTAATTAGATTAGTAAAATATTAATGCAAAGTGTAGGTATCTGGATGTAATATGATTCTCAACTAGGGCCCTAGGGTAAAAAGTGTTTGTGAAAGAAACTTCCCAGACTTTGTTACCAAAAATCCATCCCTGTAACAGGCCCTGCTGAAAATGCAGATTTGGTGCACGCCAAATATTCAGGTAGTATTCTGAATGGAGTGGCTCTGAAGTGAGGCTGTCAATCCATACCTCGACACCAAAGCAAATGTCTCGGTTCTCTCTGGGAGAAGTTCATAAAATATCTGCAACAGGAGTTGGACTGGGCCCCTCATCAGTAAATATCACTCTTCTTCCAAGTCCTTCAGTGCACTCTAATGGAATGCCCCTTTGCAATTAAAAAAAGGCTCAAATTTATAAAACCACTTGATAGAGCTAAACAGAATACACATGAGCTATAGAAGCAAAGGCTGCCTGAAACAAAGCAATACATCTGTGGAGGTTTAAGGTGTTGTTTATGGAGCCCAATTACAATTCAGGGTCTTGATTGTCTCTCATTCCTTCTCAACAGGCTTTTCTGTAGGGATGACTTTAGATCGTGATAGTTAGACACTGAAGCCTGAAAATGTTGGCCATACCATTTAGCTTTCTGTAGCTTGAATCAAAAAATGTTAATGCTCCTGATCTGGCATAAGTGCTTAATAATGTAAGTGAGCAGAATTAAATACAGTTGTGTGTGCTGTGCCCTTGAACCTATGGCTGTGAAAATGTGTTCACTTTTGCTCTGTATAAATGACGTGCTACGTGCATTTTCTTAGTGAAAGACAGGCAAAATAAGACTCAGATTTTAAACAATTTCAGATGATTTTTACTTAGAAGAAAAGCCTATTTGTCTTTAAAAATGGAAGGCGCTGAGGACTGCCTTTGACAGAAACCACAGCATGCAAAGCCTCAGACGCTAACATACTGACCCACAGTCCTCGGCTGCACATGCTAAAAGCCCCTTTTTAACGTTCTCCTCTAAGTGTTCACACCTTGCAAGCAGCCGAAACACCCCTCAGGGGCTGCCAGCACCATCTCTTTCTGACAGGAGAGCAGACCGTCCCCCAAACCAACGAGAGCCCTTGAAGTCCCTGGCAGGCTGCAGGCAGTGGTCCAGGGCTGCTGGGATGGGGGAACCCTGCTGGCCCTGGGGCACCGGCGGTGGGAAAAGGGGGACCAGGTGGGATCTTTCTGGTCATTTGCCTGCTCTTGAAGATCTTGCCTGGCTGGCTCCCTGATGATATCCTAGCAGGAAATCTGCTTGGGCAAAGTCTTCTTTCTGGTGTTCACCGTCTGCCAGCTCATGATGACAACTTAGATTGAGCAGAAAATTACTCTGAAACCAATTTATCACCGGAATATTCCATTAAAGCAAAACAAAACAAAATCGTTGGTGGGCAAATTAGTTTAATTACAATGGCCTGCAGGTACTGCAGAGCTGGGAGGCTTGTGGCTTGAGTTGGGATGGATTTTTCCCAGCTGGAGATGTTGCCACAACAATGGGAAGCAGATTGTGGGTCTTGTTGTGTAAAACAAAACTTCCGTCCCGGTTGGAAGAGCTCGGCACAGAGCACAGGCAACATGCAGGGCCAGAACAGCAGCCTGTCATACAGCAGTTTGGGAACTTCTACTGAGTTGTATGAAGGCACTTGCGAGCTCTGTGTGTGGGATGACCAACAACAATCTCTAAGCATTTATCAGTATGACTGGAGAAAACCCATGTCCTTTATCTTTCTAACGGGTATCTCCCTATAGCTAGAAGCTGTAAAGAAGGTACATGATGTTCGCATACTAGCCATTAGTGTAAAAGATCCCATCACTATTAAAGCCGTAGTACTGAAACCCATTGGCAAAGCAGAGTCCTGGTTGTAAAACAGAGTAAACAATAAAAAATAAGATCCATGACTACTTTCTTTATTCATGAATCATCAGCTATCACTAATAATGCTTATTAATGAAAAAATATAACATCAAGCCATCTGGTATGAAAAGGTAAGTCTCAAAGGATCAATAAGCTACAAATTATTGTTATGAAACAAAATACGACAGATGAGGTACTGATGCTTTTTCACAAAAGATTAATCATTTAGCTCTGTGCAATGACTGCTATTGAAATTCTGGCGAGACCTCGGTTCTCTGTTGCAACACTGGGGAAGGATTAATGTTGGAATCTGCTGGCAGGACAAATCACAGCAATGTCCTTGATGTATTTTTCAAAAGCATTCATTTTAATATTGGAATCTCTCTATCTGACATAGCTTAGTCAGTGAATGGTAATTAAAGGTAATCATTCAACTCATTTAGTGTATTTTGGGGGGGGTGTATTTTTTTCCAAATGAATAATAGACCTGTTGTAAAAGAGAATGTTGCTAACCCAACTTTCTTTTGATGAAGCAATAATAAGAGACATAACAAAATGCTATGATGAAAACAAAGTCACAGCTCAGAGCCTTTTCTTACAGGTTTTCTTGCAGCTGTGGCCCAAGTTATAGGAGTTTTCCACACACTTAGCTCTGGCTCTAATTTACAGTAAGTAGTTTTTACCATGGGCATCTGGAAATATGTGATTTTTCTTTCATCATATTGATTTATATGACTGTAATTATGACTGTCTTGGTGTTTGGGAAAAATACTAGTTCTCCTGTTACCTGCTTGGACTTGTTATGTTGTACAAACTCCTGTAGGGCTTTTTCCAAAAAAAGCACATCTGCCTGCTGGCTTCTTTATCCTGTTGTCCTATCTGCTCTGTCCTGGGTGTGCAGGAGCTGGAGCACAGAGGGACAGCACAGTTCAGCTACAGGAAGCCTAGTCTAATGAAAGCTTTAGATGTTTCTTTGTAAAAATGTAAACCCTTCTACACCCATGAAATCAGGGCCAAAGCAGAGGATAGCTCCTTCGAGTTGTGCCTCTGTTCTTAGCATTGAGACTAAAACTCCAGAGATCCAAACATCCTGAGGCTTTCCAACATTTGAATTCTAGTCCAAGATCTGGACCCACATTTTGCATTTGGGGCTCATTTCTGAATAAGGAGGAGCAGCAGTACCCCACTGATCCAACATTCACAGCTATAGTCAAAGAGACATTAAAACACAGCAAAGACAGCTCCCCAGCGTGGTTAAATTCCCAAAGAAGGGACTCAAGCTGCTGCTTTGGAAGTAGCTGAGGAAGACTTTCAGATGTCCCAGTCTTTTGCATCGGCTTGCCAGTCAGTTCTTTTCATCATTAAACTCAGCAAGGATCATTAACACAGTAACTGGTTCACCTTCACCTGTGTAAAAAAGTCCTATAAAAATCCCATTGAATTCTCTGAAGGTTCAGAGCAGGAACAATCTCTTCTACTGTGAACCTGTGCTCTTTATTGTCTTTAAATCAAGAAAGACCATTACGAGAAAAGATTTCTCAGGGACTATTCAGGCAAACTGGTTCAGAAACTCTACTACGTGTAAAGCCTTCACTTCTTAGAGGAAGAAAACCATTCTGCTGTGCGAGCAAACTGTTAGGGTTTATTTGGTTGAATTGACATATTTGCATGACCAGCATGAAAGGGCATAATGTGGGTTAGTTTTTAGTCTGACTTCCTGTGAAAATGAGATTCATATGGCTTGGTTGTTTGTATAGGTGTATATGTATGTATACATTTGAACTTTTTGACTTCTGGGAATTGACTTAGATCTGTAAAGTTCCTATGAGCTGTATGAAAATAGCTAGCCACTTGATAAGGAAGATAATATTATTGCCTGTATTGAGGGAAAAGCATCGTTGAGTGTCTTCCCCTTTATGAAATGCCAGAGAATCTCAACATGGGACACTGACACTTGAGAAGGCAGGGCTGTTGCTAGATCCACTGCTCACAGAGCAGCCTGCTTCTTTAGGCAATATTTAATACTATGTTGGTAAAAAAGCTATTTGCAAGTCATTCAGGTTTTAAAACTTAGGAATTGGGAGGTGCTGGAGACCTGTTCCGGGGATCGGCCAGTTGTTTCGACAATATCCTCCCATCATAATGGGGATGAGCAGAAGTTACCATCTCCTGTGGCTTATGTGCTCTGACATTTTTCTGAATCAGTTGCTCTGTGTCAGTTGTTGATATGTAGCCCAGGTTCCTATAGAAACACAGCCTTGGGATCACTGTTATTTGTGTGACCACTTGGGTTTCCAGGGACCTATGCCTTGTCAAAACAACTATTCAGGATGTTACATATTTCAACCAAGTTCAGAATGGTGTAAATTCTCAAAGATCATTCACTTCCTAATGAGCCATTAAATTGGGAAACTGTCTAAAAAAAAAAAAAAAAAAAAGGACTGCCAGAGCCCTGACCAAAAGTTGTCAGGCAGGGAGTTCCCACCTTCCTAGATACCAAAGGCATGAATACTGTGGGACTTGCATATGCTGCTCCACCCTGCTTTGTTGTTCTCCACATGTGCAAAATACATAAACTAAGTGGGAAGTGGCTGTTTAAAGTGGCTAAGGGCATCCAGTAGCTTGCCAAGTATATTTACAGCACATCTAAAAATTGTTGCTAGGATAACTAAAATGTTTATTGGCAGAATATGAGGATAGAATTTTATAAAATGATTGCTTCTGGACAATAAAGAGGAGGAGAGGGTGATGATTGTACTTCTGAATGTCTGTAACCCAAAAGTTTGCACAGTCCCAAATCCCAGCCCATTTATAATGATATATAAATGTCATGCCTTCCATGTCTGAGTAGAAGCCAAGCTAAGGACACATGACATCTGCTCCAGATGAAAGTAATTCATGCTCATAGTGTAATTCCACATATATAACAACTTCCTCAACTTTTTTTGCAGTTACCAAGGAATTATTTGGGGCATCTGGGGAGGATTGTCAGTGTAACAGTATTGGCTTGCTAACAGAGTATGGAATTCAAATTCTGCTTATGAAGATGAGGGGTAATAACACAATAACTACTATCTTGTAAAGAATTATCCATTTGGCGTGCACACACAGATATGCGAGAGATTTTCTTATGCTGAAGTGGATATTCCAGGCTTCATTTGTTTCCTGTGACATTCCTGCAAAATGTGACTTTGTTTATTTTTTTCTTGTGCAACAAATGCTATAGGCTTTAAGTGGAAGCAGTGCTGCAGTACTGCTCAGTCACAGTGCTCTTCAGCTTGGTAATTCTCAACCACATGGACATCTGGTCAACTGGTACAGTGTTCTGCAATTGATTACAGCTTGCCACCGCTTTAAGGACACACTCCCTCCCAACATACAACCTCACTGGTTTCAGCACTTGTATATTTTATGCCTTTTATGTTACTGCAGTTGTTAAATCTATTCCATCTTTCCTTTGGCACCTACATCAGTTAATCTGGAGTCACAAATTCATAAGGGTCCAATGCTCATCTAAGAAAAAGTCAGTCTCTGCCCCAGTAGCATTAACTGCATCATCACTTTTCTTACAGGACATGAATTTTTCAACAGCTTGTGAAAAGTTGTGAACAGAGCCTTAATTAAAACCACATTCAGCAGAAAGGTATCTTACATTATGAGTGAAGGAAAGATCTGGGTAATATTAAGCAGCTGTTAAAATACACAATTAAGTCAAGCTAATTGTTATTACTGGCAGCCCCAATGACAGATGAGTGGTGAAATGCTTGACTGAACAGGCCTTTGGTCAAAAAGCTGATGTTGGATAGCAATTCTGCAGTAGGCTCCTGACTCCCATTGAATACAGAGGTACAATACTGACAGTTAGATAAACAATGCAATTTGTTTGAGTATCAAAAGCATTGTAATTCCTCCTGTTCTTACAGAAAAATACTGGCTGGCTGAATTCAGACTTAAGAAGCAAGTTCATAGATTTGAGGGACAGGAACCACAAAGGCAGTCTGATCTGACACAGATTCACAACCTCTTCAGTAATTCCCATTCAAGAACTTGTGGCTGAACTGGAACACAGCCTATTGAACAGACATGCAGTCTTGATTTTTACAGATACTGGGGATGGAGATTCTACATATTTTTCCAAAAGCCCTAAAGTTTCCAAAAGTTTCAGGATACAGGTGACAAAGCCAGCATAACAATTTCTTGCCTTCCCACCCTCTGGCTACTCCCTCTCACCTCTGTGCTGCTGCTCCCTCATTTGTGCCAGTGCAGCTTTTTGTGGATCCATGCTGTAAACCAGCTTGCTGTAATGATTAAAAAAACCATGGGAACCTCTGTATTTGACTTAATTACAGAAGAAACATATTGTTAACTGCCTTTTTATAGGCTGAGGCATTGCTGCAAACTTGATTTAATCTTCTTCCACATGCTTCATAGTTATTTACACCCAAAGTGTGTATAAAATGCTACTTTTCTATGGTAGTAGTGATGGAAAAGCTAAGGAAAAGCTTTACAACCACTACAACTGCATTGCTCTCACTGTGCACTAAAAGTGAGTGAGCAAGTTTCATTGTAACTGTCAATTAACAAAGTTATTGGAAGAGTGAAAATCGAACATAGGCATTTAAGTTGCTGGACAAGACCATGACAGATCTCTGATTTAGAGAATGAATCTTATGCCAAACTGCAAGCATAGCAGATCCATCAGTATCTCAGTTTTCCCTTTAGTTTAGAAGTGGGAGTCCTGGTGTCTTCCCTTGGCAAGGCTTTTCTGTCGATATCCTAGGAGCCTTTTTGAGCTCGTAGGAACCTAAGGAAGAGTAATTTCCTTACTGGGTCAGCCACCAGACTGTTTTCCATCATTTGAGCCTACCTGGGAGACTGGGGGTTGACAACCACTTCCAAAACAAAACCAGACCTCCTAGTCTCCTTGCAGCTCTGTGTAACTTCTGCACTTGGAGGACTTTGTGGCATCAGCTGGTCTGGCAATCACACCTGGCAGCAAAGGGTCCAAAGGAAGCTTCTTCCACTTAAACCTCTGCCCCTTGGCCAGCATGATGACTAAGTGCCTGCACTGCCTACATACAGCCCTGCTGTTCATCAGGAACAGCCTTGTGCATGTGGGAAACAGGTTGTCCTCAGCAGCTACACCAAGACACAGGAATTTACTCTTGAAGCAGCTTAGCTTCTTGGCAAATTCTGTCACTTTCAAATTGCCACTCAATATTTTCTTCTGTCTCCACATCCCAGGAGGCAGCACCTAATCCCTTGGCATTTATTGCATGCACACCCCACGGGCGAGGAGGTGGAAAGGGAACTTCTATATATTGGTGCTGGATTTGCTCTGAAGGTGCTCATATACACGGCAATGGGCACATTGGAGGAACCTGAATAGCACAGAATATGCCGCCAGCTGTTTGAAATCACTTTCTTCCCAGTGAGGTGGTTCTGCTTGTGCCTTCATCCTGTGGAAAGACATTATCATTCATTTAATACAGCTTAAAGTAGAAAGATAAGAGTATTGTCTCTGTGTGGGGGACTCGTCTAAGGCTGTAGTTCATTTCTGAGCTGGTGAGCAAACAGGAGCAGTTACAGGAGGGAATACAAGTGAACAATGTAGAACAAGCCTGATGAGATCCACAGATGAATTGTTCTCTTTTCTAATCTCTTCCTTTAAAGAAAAAAAGGAAGGAATAAGACTGGAAATAAAGCACTAGTTTTTTAAGAGTGCGTGCAATTAACTATTGAAACAGCTTGCTGTGGATTCGCCTTCATTTGAAGGCTTTCAAATAAGGCGGGATGTCTTTCTAAAACAGATTCAAACAGAATCAGCCTTGATAGCAGGATTTCTGTGTTACAACCCTCCTGGCCTTAGGCTCCCACTAAGCTTCACTTTAGTTGCCCTCCCTCTGCACGGTGAGAAGAGAACATATTTTTTTAATTAGACAGCAAAGCAATAATTTAATTCTTGGTGATGGTATATTTCATATATATATAGTTTTAGTTGTAGACTCATACAAAAAAAATCTGTATCATCTCCATCATGTCTTTGTCTTTACTTCTGCTGATTAAATTTTTAAGTTTCCAGCTCCTGTGCCTAAAGCCAGCACCAAGAATAGAAGCTAGCTCCTTGTTCTAAACCTACTAGGATTAAATATCAGACACAAATAAGCATAAAAATAAAGCATCATATGAAGATGAACAGCAAGGCCAAAGATTTTGATACAGGTGTGGATCAGATAATGAGACTTTTCTGCTTATCATTATCTTCCCAGTATGGTCTTAAAAGTATTGCTTATTTAAAAAATGACTTAGTGCTTAAACTTAGGCACCTGATGTCAATTTGGACACCTAAGGTTAGCTAAAAGCTGCATGGGCTGGTATGTACAACACAGGGCCACAGGGGAGGTTTGTGCCCTCCCAGAGTGATAGCGGGTTGATGGGCAGGATAGCCAGGAGGCCCTGAAGTTTAACTGGTACTTGTGCTTCACTATGGTGTTACTGGGACAGCAGTTCACTTCCCTGCTGTCTAATATATAAAGGAAATTAACTTTTTTATTATTATTCAAAAGCATATTGATTTAAGAAAGAAAATAAGTATGAGATTAAGACTTCAGGTGGCCTACACTGCTGTCTTCATTAATTTAAAATAGGGTTATATTATGTTATCTGAGAACTTATCCCATAACACTTAATTACTTGAATAGCATCTGTGATAGGTAACTGATTTCAAGAGAATTATGTTAAAGTCAGGGCTGTCAGCAAACCTTCCCACCAGTCATCAGTGCTTACATTTTCAGTCCTACTGCAATTATAATAATTAGAAGAATCTGGTACTGGTCTCTGTTTTCTTTCTGAATATTAATTCTGTTCATCATCACTTGTAAGCATCAACTAGCATTCTAAATACGTTAATTAGCTGCAATTTTACTTATAGTCATCCTGAAGAAGAGGCTTAAGCCTAAACCAATTGCCTGCATCCACTGTCCAAAAACCAAATTCAGATCCCTTCTCAAAAGGTTCCTGTTTTGATATGTTGGACTGAAATCCCCAATGCACGTGTCCCGGCCTTTAGGCTTATCTGGAATCTACATCTGAATAATGTTTGGCTTTCAGCCTTTATATTTAGGAAGAAAATAATGTCTCTAAGAAGTTATGATCTAACAGCAGAAGTCAGACAATAAATCAGGCCATCTGTCATTATTTGGTCAGAAATTAATACCAAACTTCCAAAAATTGAGATCTAGAGGTTGGAAATTGGATAAAAGAAAGTGCAATAACAATAGAAAACAGCTTAAAAAAAGACACATGTACTTTTTTTTTTTAGTGAATAAGTTTTTAATAGAATTTTCCTTTGTCACAGACTTTTAAAATTATGGTAATTCCTTATTCTGTTGTTTTTCCATAGAGTTGGTTGGTTGTTGGGGGTTTTTTTTAATGTTTATAAACATTTTGCAGCTCATAGCATGGCCTATAATATGCAGTAAGGTGGTATTGGCAATATTTTTGCTCCTTGATTAGGAAAATATATCCATGTACACTTTAAAATTTCCTTAATTCAAGCAATATTGTCCAAGAAAACATCATGAATGCTTTGGTCTTCTTCCATTGAGGGCAAACCCCGTAAGTCAATGCTTACAAAATATCTCTTGGTGTTCTTAATCTAATTTCCATAGCTGAGATATTTCAAATTTCCTTTCCTGAATTGCATCTCTGTTAAGTGCCATTTAAGAAAAAAAAAGAACTTTTTCCTACTATTGCAGAGCACTCCTTTGCAGAGACAAAGATGTCACACCAGTCACTTTCAGTGCCATCCTCAAGTTAATAACCTATTTTAAAGGAAACGTTTAAATAAGTGCATATGTTTCCATTTTCTCCCTTTGGGCTGTGCCCGGATGTACTAACGCTGGCTATGTAGAACATTCTGTTTGCAGCATCAAAGCAAGATCATCTGACCGTGTCCCTCCAAACAGAAACCGGTTATATACAACACCCCACCTGTCTTCTCCAGGCACTGAAACACTGAGTAGACTTATGCCCAAAGAACAGGAGAAAAATAATTATTTAGTGCTGGATAAGCAAAATGAAGAAATCTGATAGTAAGCATATAACCACCCAGGAGATTTGAGTATAAGAAATAAGAGTAATTTGCCCTAAAACACTTGAATGGGATTCATTAACTTCAGCTATCTACCAGGTAGGTGACTAATGTAAATTTTCATCAGAATTCCTTGATAAGCAATGGAGAAAGACAGACTCTTTCACAGTACATATCATCCAATTTCAATATAGGTGTTTACAGCGTATGGGATGAATAACACTCTAAAGATGCGTATCTCCATATAGGCTCCATCCAGAGAGACTAGATAATTTGCTTAGACTAGACACCTAAATTGCAGATAACTAAAATTAGGGGAGTTGGGTCTTGCCCTGGGTGCCTGGCTGAACAAATAATATTTCTCAAGTTACTTACAAAATGAATGCCACACTGCTTAGGAAGGGTTCGGATTACTCACAGTCCTTGCTGGGCTTCATTAGCTGCTGTGCTTTGTCCAGGACCTGCTGCGGAACTTGCAAACAGACTTTGCAGAAACTGTGACATAACAGAGCATCCCAGGTTTGTTAGGGAGAGAACAAAGCAACTGAGCACTCGGTCTGGTGCTGACTTGGAGCTTACAAGCCAAGCTGAACTCAAACTAACCCAAGTATTGCTAAGGTGTGCTCCTGACCCTGCACCTTTGGGAAAAGAAGACTTGTCATCAATAACAGCAACGGACTTCCAATGGCTCTGTGTCAGTTCACGGCACTGAGCAAACAAGCCCTCCCAGAGTCCTGGAGAGGTGTCTCAGCACCACTGCTTCCAAATTTCTGAGGGTCCTATTAATGAAAATGCAGGGCTGGTTCAGCACAGCACCATTTTCTTTGGGGCGAAGTCTACTGAATAGGATTGTGACTCAACCTAGCCCCAAAATAAGCTTAGCTGTGCCCCTGAGCAGCACTGCTGAGTCAGCAGGACCACCTCAGTGTCTATTCTTTCAGGCCATGGGTAATGCACAGTGCAGATAAACGACCCACTGAGGAGTGATTGTTGACTGCAGCTTCTGTTTTCCAAATCTGTCACTGAGAGTCCTAAGGGCCCTAATGCTGAGGACCAAAACCTGTGTGCTACATGAAAAGTACCTAAATCCCATTTCTTCTCTCTTTCTGAAGGCATTTAGAGAGAAGACCTAAGGCTGTAATGTTTTTTTCTGTTGAAAGGGACCAGTCTTGCAGCCCTGCCTACCACAGTAGTTTTTCTCATTAAAACATGCAGGAGCACCGAGGGTCTCACTTGACAGCTCAGACATGTTTATTGATCTATTTTGTTGGCCTGAGACCCTCACAGTGGTTGTAAAGTGTGAGGAGGTGGTGGCAATGATGCCTGCATAGTCCATCTGTCTCCAGAGGGACTGTCTGAGAAAGTCTGCCTCACCACCAAAAAGCTTTCACACCAGTGATGATCATTTCCTGGTCACCGGGGAAATTATCAATATCTATTTTTGTTGACATTGCCCTCGACTGGTGCCTGATAATGATGAACGTTTTCATTCAATACATTCACCAGACACCTACTGTTATAGGGAAATTGTTTTCAAATGCCAGACTTGAGCTGGTTGGGCCAAAACTTGCCTTGCCATGTATTAGCCTCAGGCTCAAGAGATTCCAAAACTCTGTCACTCTTTCTGACCGATTTTTAAGAACAAGTGTGAGGGACAATTATTCTTACCCATGCAAAAAAAAAATTCTGTCAAGCCTTTATTTAGGATAGTCTCATTCTGCCACACGTTACCAGGACTGGACACCGGGCCTACAGGAGAATGCCTCCCCATTTAGGGTCACAACATGGCATTAGCTCATTTCATGGGCTCCCAGAAGCACGATGGGCAATGGACTAATGAAAGTGGTTTCCCAACAGTTTCCCAACCTATCTAGAGGGTGAGCTTTGGACAGACATATGCATAGGTTTTATGTGAAAGCAGCAAAAAAGAAACATCTCCATCAAATATTTTGACAAGTTTCTTTTGAATCTTTTCTCACCATTAGTAGCACTCCTAATAATTCATATAGGGGTAGTGAAGTTGTCAGATAATGGGGTGATTTGGTCTTATTTTTTCCAAATTTCGTTTTTACTAAGCTTACGAAATCATATACAGAATCGAAGTTAAAGGACTGTTATTAAGACTGAAATGTCAATAACTCAGTGTGAATACTAAAGCTGCCAGTGCAAGCTTAATCTAGTCTCTTTGGTGCGTATACATTTTATGATAGCCTTTAATTACACAATCACAGATTACTTCGTCTTCGTGGTAATTATCTCTCTGTGACGCTGTTGGGAATTTGCGGTTCTGACATCAGAAATGAAGTTTGGAGTTTTTCTCATGAAGCCAGGAGGTCTTGGTGTGCCTCTCCCATGGGGCAGGAGAAAAGGAGGGGCCTTCAGAAGGCTGTCCTCACCACCTGCCATCACTGCCATGCCTCGACCAGCCCATGCTTAGCAGGCAAGTTGACATAGTCATTACAGCAGAAGTGTGGATGTTGGCTTAGAGGAAGATAGGGAGCTGTATTTTATATGTGAGAGAATATTCCGAATAAGGTAGGGAGTATCAAGGGAGAAAGGAGGAGGATTTTCAGCTTGTCAAGAGATAAGGAAGCTTGATGACATTATGGAAAGCTAGAACTTTCCTTCTTTCCAGAGGAATTTTGGCAGTGTAAATGAAGCAATGGGTCTACAATATCTTGGTAGCCTCCTAGAAGAGACGAAGTCAAGACAAAGCCACAAAAATGTAGATTTACTGGCTGTATCTGCTTTTTGTTCCACTGTATCACATTCATACAAAGTATTCTTGCATGTATATTCACTGTTCTGTTCACAAGGGCTAACACGTTATCTGACCACTTGCTGCAGGGCCAGTCTGCTGACTCAAGCGTTGTGAAGGACGGATAGATTTAGTGAATCCAAAAAAGGCGAAACTTTAAGTTTTATCTGGAAGACATCCTAGGATAATATTATGTATTATAGGACATAACCAATTCTGATCTAAATTCTGATTAAATTGACTGAGTTTTAGGAGAGTCTGTCCTTATATACAACTGCTGTTTTAAAAAACAAATTATTTTGTTCCATTTCTACCAACACAGGCTTTCAGCTTTTCTAGCATTCATGAGTATCTTTGAGTGAACATTTATTCATATAAATGCATGTATTTGGTTTTTAATATAACCATTGTCACATACATAGCTGCCAGAAGAAGCAATGAGGAGGTACATGTTGACGTGCTTTAAGTATGTCGATTTTCTACCCAGCTAATTCATCTAATCTTGATAGTATTTGTAAATGCCTTGCCCAGCTTCCAAGGCACAAAAAGCTTAAACCAGGACAGCTGGTGCCCATCTCAGTCTGTGTAAGGATGCAAAACTAGGAAGCAACCAGAAAAGCAGTGATGCTCCCTTTTCACTTGAACATGTGGTTACTGGTTATTAGTCGGGTGCCTGGAGCCCAAGGAGTTTAAGAATTCATTCAGCTTTGGAGGATCACCTAGCAACAGTGTCTGGGAAACCACTGCTCTGAGGGATTTTTCACTTTATTATGTTTTCAAATACAAGGCAAGAGTGTGCAAAGCCTCACATGAGATCAAAATCTAGGCAAATCAACATTCAGCATCCAGCTATCACGATAACAGGAGTCATAAAAATAGGCTGCCTTAGACTAATCAAATTGTGTGGAGAAAATATATTCACCAAACATTTGTGCAGACAAAGACAGTCTCACTTAAAAGTTCACTGGAAGTCAGTGGTGTAGGCAACAAGAAATCAGATTTGATTTAAAATATGCATGGACAGGAAAAAATGTATCCAGCCATCTTCCAGACCCATACTGGTATGGGATGCATTATACCACAGAAATAGGTTGTTACTGCAAATCAACAAAATGCAATTATTCAAACTAGAATTTGACCAGGACATCCATCTGAACTTCTTCTACTGCAAAAAAATACTACTATTTTGAGACCTAGTCCCAAAAGTCCCGCAGAAAGTTTTGGGAATGTTTTTTTCCCCCTTCCCTAGTTCTAATAGCCATTGGATTATTTCCAAAAATGTCTTGTTTAGACTTCATTTAAAAAACAGATCAGAGCACTCCCACACTAGGCCGTGGTCCTGTAGGCTGCTGGAGGAGGGACGGTCTGTACCTATCACATCAGGATCTTCATGTGAGCGTGATAAGGGAATACGGAGCAAACATTCAGTGCATTTTTCGGTTCTCAGGACTTTAATCTTGCATCTGTGAGAAAAGTAGGCCACATACTGTGGATGTCTCACCATTATCCTGTGGGGACAAAATGTGTAACCATGTGTTTTGACTTGTATGCCTGTAGGAGTTTCTGCATACTCTCCTTTTTCTCTTTCATACACATGGGGAATATTTGTTCTTCAAATAACCCACTGTATTAGAGGGCTCTTAAAACTACTGTGAGCCAATGAAGCACTAACAAATTTGTCTGTATGGTATATATAGGCTGGCATATCATCATAATGAATTATTCAGTTAAATGTGCTAATGATAGCACATTGACTTATGAAATGCTCAGGTGAATAAAGAGGTGCTTTGAAGTGCAGAAATATTCAGAGTCAGCTAAGGGAGAATAAACAATTTTAAAGTATAGGTTTCTGAGAAAGAAAGTGGCTGGACCTCCCTGCGCAGAAAAGTTCCCAGTCTAAACCCACTCTCTAATAAACTCCAAACACAGCTGGACGTAAGGTACTTGTTCCCTCAGGTTCAAGTGAAATCAGGTGCTAGTCATAGTAACCAGCTCACAAAGGAGAAGCTAATGGTCAGTCAGAGGAATGTGAGAAAACATACGGAAGTCTAGATCACCAGTCTTCAAAACTGGGGACAGATGGAGCAAAGTAAAGAGCCAGTCTTTCCATTTATGCTTTGATTACAATGGCTGGGCACATTTGTTTGTGTACAGGCAGGGTAGGGAGGCCTCTCTTGGTGCAGAATAAAGACAGCAGTGTGGTCTTCCTCTTGTGAACTGTGCAATCAACCACCATTAGTGGTAATACCAGAGTGGTGTCCAGAGCCTCTGCCAAATCATCATCTTCTACCAGAATGTCTACATGCCCTATATCCCCCAGTCCCCAAAATTAAACTTCAAGTGACAGGAAACCACAGCAAGACATGATAAGCAAGTCTTCAAGTGGAGGATTCATGTCATTCAGCTCAACTTGTCTGCAGTGTAGACAGCTGTACCTGAGCTCATGGCCCTGAGCTCCCAGCGCAACCAGTGGTGAGAAATACACACTTTTATAACTTCTGCTCCTTACTAGACAACTACTTTCAACTGAACTTAAATGTGTCTAAAAGTGCCTATTTTCCTCTACTAATTATAAAATAAGACCAGGTAACTAACTCAAGTGTATATATACATAAAAATAAAACACTGGCATGTGGTTGCATGTTGGCATTATTTTGGGCGTATTTGAAGCAGCTAATGGAATTTTGAGAGGTATGTGGGGCCCAAGTTATCTGAAGTACCTGGACACATGTTTGCCTCTTTAGTGTCTCTAAACATGTATGTATGTATCAGAGACCCTCATCTGAACCTGAGAGTTGAGCTCTGACTTCCCTGAATGCCCAAGTCTCCTCCTGAGGTCAATGAGTGAGGTGGGTACAGAAGGAATGTTGGGTTATGCCTAAAATTCCTCCCCCCCCCCCCCCCCCATCTTTTGTGACTCCTATGTAGCTAGGGATCATGTGGCAAAAACAGAGTTTGTAATCACATACCATTTTCCACAATGGCTCTTGGCCTTCGCTTTCCTGGTCCAAAAATCACAAAGCTGTGTTTATTTTAATGTCTCCAGAATGTAAACTAATTAAAAAATATGAAGATAAAGAGGGGGTATCACCAGCTAAATAGCAGAGGAATACATATCCAGTGACATTAGAAGGCTTTTTGCAGGATTCCAAGGGGTGTTCAATCTCTCTGGGCTGGATTGCAAAACAGAACTCCTTTAAGCCAAAAGAAAGAGAAATAAATTATCCTAGTGGTATTTATTTACTTGTAGCATTTCTCTCAGCTGCATCCCTTTCTTTCAGTACCTTACTTTGTCAGGTTCCCATATCATGGAAAGTGTTTCTTTTCAGGATCTCCTGGAAGAGCAAAGTCTGGCAGAAAAGAGGCAAACATGGGATAGGGCCCCTCATCTTGTTTATACCATGTCTTCACTGACAAAAATGGAGGGTGTTTTACCTCTGGAAGCTGAAGCTAATGTTAATTGTCTACTCTAAAACCATGGTGGAGACAAGACACTAATATCCTGAGGCTGAATCTGTCCTTTGCCATCAGAAATTGTTTAGGAAAGGCTCTTAACTGCCACTGCAGACAGTGCTATTTGCTGGAAGGACTGTCTTGTGTCTCCATAACTCAGCCTTGCTAAGGGGATAAGTGTGCCCTGCCACTCAGCATCCAGCTTTTTTCACTGGTTCTTACTCCAGAGCTTTCCATCTGGGAAAGGCCCCAGGGAAGAACTGTTATTTTACTGAGAGGTAATTTGGAGAAGACGACCACAAGCAGAGAAGTTACATGCAATAAGGTAATTATTGTGTGTTAGTTATCTTGTTACCAAAACAAATTAAGCAACAGAAACTCCCATGTTTTTATTTCAGAGAAAGCCAAGCCTTAGAGAATGAGTTCCCCAAGCTTTTCAGGCCCACTTGCCGACTCGTGCATAGGGTTCCACGCCATGGGTACCACCAAAATACAAATGGTACATTTGACTCACAAGGAGCTGATTTTTTTACTGACCTCAGAGATGAGAGGAGCAAGAGTATGGTCTCTGGGGGCGGATACCAGGGAGACAAAGGGTATGGAGGAAACAAAATATGCTCTCCTCCCTCAGAGGTTGCAGCACACCTGCTCTCTGGGTAGTTCCTGATAGAGACGAGAAGGGAGGAAGATGTCTATTATTCTCCCCCCTTGTTAGATGGGGACGTGGAGAATACCTCCTTTGAGAGTATCCCCTATTGAGGTTTGCATGCTGCACACTGTATTTTATGCAGAGGTGATCCTAAAGGCACAGCATGTATCTGGCAAAAGATGTGTTCAGCCATTATCACTTGAACTTGTGTGCTGATTATTCTTCAGGGACAAAGAGAATTAGAGGTGATAAAATCCTGCATTTCTGTAGTAACATTCTTGAAGGATGTTGTGGTTTAACCCCAGACAGAGACTAAGCACCATGCAGCTGCTCGCTCACTCCTCCCCATTCCCAGTGGCATGGGGAGGAGAATTGGGGGAAAAAAAGCAAGACTCGTGGGTTGAGATAAGAACAGTTTAATAACTAAAATAAAATATAATAATAACAACAATATTCATAAAATATAATAATAATTGTAATTAAAAGGAATATAACAAAAAGAGAGAGAAATAAACCCCAAGAAAAACAAGTGATGCACAATGCAATTGTTCACCACCCACTGATTGATGCCCAAGCAGTGATCTGCCCCTCCCAGCCAACTCCCCTCAGTCTAAATGCTGAGCATGATGTTCTATGGTATGGAGTATCCCTTTGGCTAGTTCGGGACAGTTGTCCTGGCCATGCTCCCTCCCAGCTTCTTATACACCTGCTTGCTGGCACAGCATGGGAAACTGAAAAATCCTTGACTTGGGATAAGTGCTACTTAGCAACAACTGCAACATCAGTGTGTTAACAACATTATTCTCACACTAAATCCAAAACACAGCACTGTACCAGCTACTAAGAGAAGAAAATTTACTCTAGCCCAGCTGAAACCAGGACAAAGGACCAAAAAGGCATTAATTAAGCTTCCCAACAGACCTGTGTGTAGCTGAGCAAAATGCAGTACAAAGAGATTAAAGGTCCTGTTTTGAAACTTGCTCCCCAATATATCTTTCACTTTAGTTAAAGTAACTTTATGCATCCACATTTTAAAGCATTTTCCTGACACCTTCACCCATCCCTGCAATGAGGCTACAGCTGCCCCAGAAAACACCTCAGCAATACAGCTTCTGGGCCATAACCACAAAAAATACTTCCTTCCCTCTTACAAAATTTATTCCAGGTCAGTGAGGAGTTTATTGGTAACTGTAAATCCACCTTGAGAATAATCTATTTCAAACTTATATTTTGGAAATTTTATTTAAAGATTCAGAGGAATGTGCTGGTGCTTGTTCTAGGAGCTAATTCCTTCCCTCTCTTTTGGCAAGACAGGATTTTTGTCTTGAGCAACACAGTCCTCAGACAAGGGGTTACGGGTCTAGTGAATCCCAACCAAAGGTATGTGCTCATGTGGCTGGTGAAATCCTTTTGGCAGGAGCATTCCCTTGACCTGCTGTGTAAAGCACCCAAGATCACATTTCAGGAGGACAGGCATTCCTGACCCTGTGTGCGTTTGTAAGTAGGAGAAAAGACATAAAACATAACAGATAAGGGTTCACATGCAGCTTGACCTGAAATGTCTCATTGATTTTACATACTTCTAAATCAAACTGGCAAATGTGAAAACAACATGATAAACCCATTCCTCATAGTGGTTTTTTCCATGGTTACAATGATTTAATCCTGTATGAGCTCAGTTAAACAGCTTGCATAACATTTGGCTCCCCGTCTTGAAGTCTGTAGATGTTATACTAGTTTTTGTGTGATTTATCTCTAGTCATTCGCTAGCACTAGGTAAAGAAGAGGCTTACTTAAAAGTTCACTGGAAGTCAATGCATTGAGTTTGTGTGGCAAGGTTTTGGTAGCGGGGGGTTACGGGATGGCTTGTGTGAAAAGCTGCTGGAAGCTTCCCCTGTGTTTGAGAGAGAGTCAATACCAGCCAGCTCTAAGACGGACCCACTGCTGGCCAAGCCCAAGCCCAAGCCCATCAGCGACAGTGGTAGCATCTCTGGGATAACATATTTAAGAAGGAAAAAATGTTGCAGGGCACAAAGAAATGGCAGCCAGAGAGAGGAGTGAGAACATGTAAGAGAAACAGCCCTGCAGACCCCAAGGTCAGTGCAGAAGGAGGGGGAGGAGATGCTCCAGGTGCCGGAGCAGAGATTCCCCTGCGGCCTGTGGGGAAGACCATGGTGAGGCAGGCTGTCCCCCTGCAGCCCAGGGAGGTCCACGGTGGAGCAGATCTCCACCTGCAGCCCGTGCAGGACCCCACGCCAGAGCAGGTGGGTGCCCGAAGGAGGCTGTGAACCCGTGGGAACCCCGCGCTGGAGCAGGATCCTGGCAGCTACGTTATTATTGCTGGGGGAACTCGATGGGAACTGCTTTTCTTTGCATGGCCGGGCTTTTAACGGGATAAAGTTCTGCTACTGGATTTGCTGCTAATTTGCACTGATAGTTTAGACAACCCGGCAGTGCTGGCACTTGCGCACGGATCCACAGCAGCAGCACCAGCGCCACGCAGCACATCTAGCCCAGTCTAAGCCTGGACCTGCTGCTCACGCTGGTATCTCCTGAATGTCTGACTCTGCAGCAGCGTGGCCGGAGCTGCTGCCTCGCTCAGCGGCCCCCGAGGGCTGTGAGGCATCCAGCCGTAAAGTCTAGACAAAGGTAGAAAATCCTAAAAATCTGCTCTGACAGGATTTTCGTTTAGATAAAGAAGACCTGTCCAGGAGAATTTAGGTTTGCAAATGCACTAGGAAAATTGTGCTTTTACTAGTACAGCTTGTTTCATTTGAAGGGTGAAATGATTTTATTCTACCAGTACAAAGCAATCCATCTTGTCCAACAGACTAAGCGTACATCATTCCCATAATGTACAGGAGCTCTTATACCAGTAAAGCATTCCCAGTGTAGGTACAACCTTTATTTTTTCAGTCACTCATCTCCAAAATGGCAAAAAAGCAGCTCTAGAAAATGGTACGGTGAGAATTCAGTCATCAGTGGATGAGAATTGCTTTCAGATCATCACAGAGAAAGTCCAGTTGCATAAAGGTTTGTACTTCAATATTATATAATCTCTTTCAAGGGTTTATGTCTTTATAAAAACACGGAATACAAAATGGTTCTGGTCTGCAAACAAAACACGACTTCTTTGAGCATTTGAAAATGATGCTTTACTAATTTGTTAAAAATCAAACATAAATTCATGTAATACCTATCAGACACATATTTCTCAGTTCAAAAATTGTAAAGAGCATTCCTAATTGCCATCATGATTTTAACAGATTTTATTCTGTCATACTGGACCAGCTCTTCATGTATTTCAAAGTTTCCTGTTACTGTGTCTACATATGGCATGTACTAGCTCTTTATGAACATGGAAATTCAGCAAGACAACATATGTCTCTCTAAATAAAAGAGACAGATAAGAACTAAAAATACAATTTATTTATTTAAAGCCTACAAACCAGATAAATATTGCATTTTCCTGAGCACAGACTGCCATATCATATTTGTTTTGTAATATGGTTCGTATATTTGGACTTTATTAAATGCCAAACCATGAAAGTCCTGTCCAGTTTACCATTTCCTACATATTGCAAATGTTGTTGAAAGTATTGCCAGCCACCAATAACTTCAAAAAAAGCAATTGCCTGAAAGATCCCAAGTGAAGAGCAAAGTGAACAAAGAATAGGGGACATTACTGACTATGATCGTCAGTTTTCCTTTTATAGGCAAGGTCAAGCACAGTCAAGCAGTAGTAACATTTCTACAGAGAGTAGCTTGGATTGTGCCTAAGGATGGCCAATTGACCATCTCATATAGAAAGATCTGAAGCATGACTCTTCATATACTTCCTGAGACACTTGTGAACTCTTGCACTCCCTCTGCCATGCCTCAGAACCGCGCTAGCAGCAGTGCCAGACCTGCAGTGACCGCTGGAGATTTGACCATGGGCCACCAAGGAAGCAACCTCTCAGCCTCACGCTTCTTGTACTCATCCGCTGGGCGAAAGAGCAAGCAGGAGAGGAAGCACTCACCGGTCCGTGTCCTGGTCACTGCTACTGTCCCTGGATGCCTGCCTGCCACAAGCTTCCAAATGCTCCTCTCGGCGCTGGATCTCTGCCTTGCTGGCATGAAGGACATACACCTGACCATGCAACTAGGCTTTTGCTGGGTATAGTTTGTACCAGCAGGACATAGCGATTTACCCCTTTGGCAAATGCAGTGGGCTCGAGGGGGTTAAATGGATGACTGAAGTAGTGGTTCAGCCTTCGTTAGCCAGGGGGCATTGGATTAAGGCCCTGCTCTTGTTCGTATTGGCAGAGACTTTCAGTTTAAAAAGAGGTCTGTTGTCAGACACCATAATCCATGCAATAAGAACAAACTCACCTGATTAAGCCCAACTACATAAAAAGATTAGGCAGCCGCTGTGTACCAACGGGCATTGTATAATATGAGATGACACAGTATGATAAACAGCACACATATTCTTTGGAAATTTCTATCTCTTCAAGTTGAGATTAAATACTTACGGAACACACAAAGTCTGACTTTTATTTGGCCATTGTCTCTGTTTCTCCAGGACAAACACTCATTCAGTAATTCATCACACATGTTCCATTCATTCAAGCTTCATGCACACCTTGTACGCTGTGGGTCAAATTCTCTTCTCAGCTGCTTTCTTTGCAAACCATTGGAAATCAATGGATGTGGAAGTGATTCACAAGCAATGAAAACAGAGACATGTGCCTTTTTTTTACTGGGAAAAGGCTTTTGGGATTATAAGCATGAATTTCAGCAGAATTTGGGCTATGATACAATGACTTTTCAAGAGGATTTAAGAAAAATGGATCTACATCCTCTTACCATATGCTTTCTGCTATGAACATCTGGTTCCAGTGAGATCTCACTGTGGGATATTTTGTAATGCAAAAATGTGTTAAGTGACTTTTGCTTGGAGAAAAGTTTGGTCACAGACCCTTTATCCTCAGTGTTATATGTACAGTAAGGCTCCAGTCTGTACATTATGTGTCTGAGGACAATTAAATATCTACAACCAACCAGGAGGCATTGATCTTAGCAGGAATAAGAGCCAGGCTGCAGACAGACAGATTGGAGTTTGTTGTGAGATCTGGGTAATATGGAGCAATATGGAAGGGAATCCACAGCACAGAAAATAGCACAATATATCATGTGCTAATGGTATCATTTTTTTGCTGACTGCTTAGCCCGTCATTCTTTCCTCTGAAACCGTAGCCTGTGGCAATTAAAGCAAGGCAAAAATACAATTTTTTCCTTAAGCAGTCACTGAAATTTAAACCTCTCAATTGATGAAATTTATTCATGACCTCTGGTAATTTCTAACTTAATGGACTGAAACTTGAGGGTTTATATGCCTTCCTTCAAAAATAATATATATTCTGGATGTATACACATAATGAATATACATTAATGTAGCTCCAGCTTTTAGGTCTTGATTTCCCTAAGTGGCTAATGATTCTGACTTTCAGAAATTAGATGTCCACTATTTTTTGGAAAATCAAAGCCTTCTGAGGAAAATCAAGTTGGACACTCACAGTCTGAGATCCTCACAGCATAGGTCCTAGCTCATTTTATGAGCTTTTGCCCCTGATGATATCATCTGGCAATTAATTCCTTGCATGATTTATATATATGAGTGCTGTGGGCTTGCCAGTCACCCTAAGCAGCTTTTACCCAAGGGATGGAGAAGGTGACCCATGGCTGTGTCTTACAGTTCATTGTCACACTGAAATCGTCTTGTCCAGAACCTATGTAATGTGCAAGTTGGTTAGTATTTAAATCAAATAAGGGCACCCTGTTGCCCTTTTTTTCTAATCTGAGACAGCTGAATAGGTGCTGTATGCGACACCTGATGTAATGAATATGGAGAGGAGATGGGAAGAGTGAAGAAGCAACAGAATAAATTTGGTAGAATTTTCCTGGAAAGGCAGGTGGTCTCCTTGGGGTGGAGGCTATAAAATACCCTGAACAGGAAGGTTTGCACTGGGGAAGGCTGAAACTAGGCAAGTGGCAGAAATGGTTGTCCAGGCTGGGC
Organism: Astur gentilis; assembly: GCF_929443795.1. Taxonomy (NCBI): domain Eukaryota; kingdom Metazoa; phylum Chordata; class Aves; order Accipitriformes; family Accipitridae; genus Astur; species Astur gentilis. The sequence goes on along the minus strand of NC_064883.1, from coordinate 22,341,922 downwards.
ATTAACAGGCTCGGGCAGAAAAGCAGCAGAGTGGTCAAAAAGGCAAGTTTTTTTGACTCAGGGCCAGAGAAGTCTGAGATGAGGGGGTCCAGCAGAGTGACTGGATTGATGGAGCCACGGCCAGATAGAGCTTGGGTCGCTCATGCTGGGAAGGGCTGGGAAGGTGTTCAGGTTGTTGGATGTGCAGCAGATAGAAGCAACAAGGAAAAGCTTCAAGAGTGGATACTGCTAGTGTAATGGGGACAGTAGCACAGCAATATTGCTTTTCAAAAGAGTTGTAGTACTTACACTGGTAGGTTTTTGATCAGAGCCATAATATTTTCAGATTTTGAAACCAAGTTGTTCAAGTCTATCCATCCCTCCATATCACCAGAAGAGTTCAGAGTGCAAATAGAGCTTCTGGTAGGACATCTTTTGTGAAAGTCAGACAACTCTAAAAAATTTCCTCTGTGATGCTGTTTAACTGGATTCCTGTAACTTTCCAAACACACTGCCAAGACCAACATTCCTTCAAATATTTGGCACAGTGGGGATGGTGGCCTGTGAGGTGAAGAAGTTAGGTTCTTTCAAATGGAAGTTAACTCTGAAACCCAATAATCCTAGATTAACTTTAGGCACAAAATTTTGAAGTCTGAATTCTTCCCAATCAAAACATTAAAAAATTAGGAAAATCTGTCCAGACTGCAAGACCACCAGCTCACTGTGGTTTTGTAAAATAGGTGGAAGTGACCTACTGAAATAAGCTTGAAGAACTGAGCAGATTTTCCCTCTTTCTGGTACAAGCTGGAATAGCTGCAAGTGCAATGTGGCATTAGGGGAGATATTCGGGTGCCTAAACATAGGTGACTAGTACCATTTCAGATGATTTCTGGTGGGCTGACAGGTATATTGGAAACCCATGGCCTTCTGCAATGAGGCGGGAGACCATAGGGCATCTAAATTGTGCTGGACATATGTGTTCAGGCACCCAACTCACTCCCTAGGTGTCTTCAAGTGGAACTAATGTGGCAGCTTGCCCTTCCTGCTTTTAGAAATCCATCCCTGAATAGCTTCACTGTATCCCCAAAGGTGATTAACAGGCCTGAGGTGAACTAGCACAAGGGTTCAGCAGCATAGTTATGTGATTAGACTCCCAACCCCAGGCTCATTCGAAGTTTTCCTGCTAGCATGCACATTTTATACCCTGAATCGCTGTGGGAGCGTGCACTAAGCCAAACCCTACTGTTCCCCACCGGGGCTGGGAGCTGAAGCAGAGCTGTGGAAACATACTCTCTTCCTTGGGAGGGAGACCTGACCCACTGTCCCCCCATGCTTGTCCCTTACACATTTGTTCCTGCTGCTCCTTCTCTCCCCAGAGGTTTCTGCTGTCTCACATTTGTTGCTTTGCTTGTTTAACTACTCTACCAAATGCATAAAATGTTCCAGCTTTACACATCCATGTATACTGAGACAAAATGCATTTTGTTTAATGCCAGAAGTGGTCTAAGCTAGTTTGCATGACTGCCTCGAAGCAGATTAAGAGCACTGGGGCAGGCAGCTCCTATCTGCTCCAGTGCTGGTGGTGGCATGGGACGTCATCTCCTCTCTGACCTGCATGGCTGGGATGCAGGGCTGAGCCTGGGGCAAGCTCCAGTACCTGCTGGCTGCCAGCTACCTCCCCTGCACTGGGAGCCAGCAGCTTTTTGGGTTCTCCTGATGTTAAGGCTCAGTACAGCACGAAAGCAACCTTGTCAGTCAGGGAGAGAAGCATTATTACTCAGATCAAAGTCAGGATTTTTTTTCCTGTTCTGAGTCACAGCTAGAATTATTGCTCTATACCTTATCTGTCATATTAAAGTTTTGAGTGACTTTAACTCAAAATAAAATACTTCAACTAGTGCAATTAATGCTTCTAACACATTTCAGCATTTAAAATTATTATCCTTGACTGTGGCATAAGAGTAAAAAAAAAAAGAAGAGAGACTGAGATTCTAACTTTATTCCAAGCATTAAACCATGTCTAAATTATAAGGATTCTGGACAAGGGGATTATAATGTGATCGCAAATTATTAAAAGGCTTTAACACACTAAGAGAGTTCGCAGCCTTTGGCGCTGCTAACGTAGAATGTTTCAGTAATGCTTAAACAACTTTTCTGCAGATCCTCCTTTTTTATTTTCTTTGATCATATTTCTGTCTTCATAGCATTAAATGGAAAAGTTACAAGCAGAGCAACAGAATGCCTGGGCTAGCCGGGCACTAAAACAAAGAACCCTGGATTCAAATCATGTCATTTAATTGTCTTCCATTTGCCTCTCAGCTATTGAAACTCTCAACTATTGAAAGCTAAGACATGTTGCCTTGCTGTTTAAGAAAAGGGTAAAATACTGGTATGGCTTTCTACAGTATTTACCACCGGGAAAGGTCGAGAACCTCCCCAGCTAAATAAACCGAAATAACCTCAAACCCTAAATGGCCAAAGTAGATGACAATTAAGAAAATCCATCACGCTCATACAGCACGGTATTGTCTGTGCAGACAAGCAAACAAGAGGAAGCAGAAAGCAGGAGACACTATCCTCTGAATTTCCCCTGGGAAAGGGGGACTCTTCCTAGATAGAGAGGACAGGCCATTACCTGGGAAGCTGGGATGAGCCAGGGATGGAAGCCACAGTCATGCTGAGGGTGGAGTGTCCTAGGGAGGCCAGGATAGCTCCACTAGCAGGATAGCTGCTGCCCCAGCAAAAGAAAAGTGGCTAAAAACCCCAAGATGAGATCAGCAGTAACTGGGCAGCCTGAGTGAATTCAGGTATCTGAGAGTAGGGCAAGCAAGTCAGACGGTAACTTCCACCCCAGGCAGTTCATGGAGAAACTAGGGCAAAAGCACTTTGCAGGGCACAAATGCAACCTCTGCTTTTGTTTAGGTTATCAAAAGAGTGTGGGGACAGATTCTGAAACATCGGGAAATTCACAGTCAAGGCAAGATGTAGAGGAGCAAATACTGATGCGAGGGCCAGAAGATGTCTGCAACCAGGAAGCCCAAGTGAAGCTGCTGTATTTTTCACTGCAGAAGGACCTCAGCACATGGAGCATGGGGCTCTTTTTGGAAAATGGAGATCTCTTTTAGACACCAGAATTGAAGATCTGGACATATAGCCATCTTTGCTGTCTTTATCTCACCAAACATCTTGCACAATGACGCTGATGAGCACCTGTAGTTGTTTTCTACCTCTTTTCTGCAAGACATTCAAGCACAGGAGGATAGCTGAAGCGGATCCTATTGCTTGTGTTCTTCATAAAAGAACTGCTGGGCCATCACAAAACAGTATACCTTATATACTGTGATCTTTTAATAGCTATAATTCATTAATGTAGCACCTTGTCTTCCTCTGAGTCATGGATACATCTTTCAAAATGAGACCAATGATAGCATGGACAATAACTGAACACACAGGTGTTTTGTTGTATAATATGCCAAAAAAGAAGTACACCTTTGTGCCATACATCTTCTCTACGGTTCCAAAGCTTAAAGCAAATATGAATAAATTTAACTCTGCTTCACTTCCTAGGGAGGCAGATTTCTCTCTGTTTTGTGGAGAGGTAAAGCTAGGCACAAAGGGCAAGATTTTCAAAGATATTGAAGTGCCTGAAGATGGAGAAATGCCTTTTGGGATTTGCAAAAGTGCTTATGCAGAGTAGGTACCTGCCTCCCACTGAGATCAGTGTTTTGTATCTGTTCCACAGATGCAAATCTGACAGCTGGCTCTGTTAGAACAATATTTGCTGAGGGTAAACCAACTGTGTACAACAGAGAACGGATACAGGACCCGTGCACCACTTTCCTCCTGAGATAGGACCGACTTGACATTCACATGACACAGAGATCTTGTACTTCCATCCACAAGCGGCTTCTATCCGCTGTTGATCAGGCTGTGCCACACTTGGCTGCTCTCTTGCCATAACCCCAGCCTCTCCAGGAGTTCCTACAAGTCCCTCAGGGGAACCTTCTGCTATTTTTCCTAAAGCAACTGCCCTTAGCAATCTTGTCTGCCTTTTCCTGCAGCAGTCATTCATTATCCAGTCACGGATTAGCCTTCTGTTTGAAATAGTTACTTTATCTTTTAATGTCTGAAGATCTACATAATTTTGAATGCATCCATTTCAGGTATCCAAGCCCTTGTGCCTTCAGAAAAGGGTATCCAGGGGCTCCTGGACTGGGCTCTGGAGACTCGTGTTCAATCCCATCACTCGCTGATGATTTCCCATATGAATTTAGCAACTGACCGAGGAAGAATTAATACATAAAAAGACGGGGATATCTAATGTGAAGGCTTACATACCAGCAAAATTCCAGTTGTTCAAGCTGTATGTAGACATGCCATGAACCACCTTCACCTGCTACTACCATGCAGTCTGACACCTGTACAACATCTAAGTCTGCCATCGGGAACTGGGAGGCATCAAGCCCACAGCTGTGCTCAGGGCACAGCTAGTGTACATCTGCAAAATCGGAGTCCAGACAACATGGGGGCAGCAGCACTCATCTGAAACAGCGCCCAAGCAGCAGCTCCTGCCCACGGGTCTACTGCCACCACTACCTCTTGGAGATGGAGGAGACTCAGGTCCACTTCGCTCTTTCATCAGAAAGGATTCAAACCAACATGTCCCATCTCTAGCAGAAGGACCATCGGTAGGCAGTCAGAGGATACAAGAGTGAACATCAATCTGGAGCCAAGCAGACAGTAAGGGGGACACCTAAACTCCTGTCCTTGACGTCCAGCCTGTCTATGTACTTTGACCAATGTTTTTTTTAATGCAGTGTTCAGCTTAATGATAGTAATTTGCATTTTATGAGTAATATGAGGTAAATATGTATGTCAACCTATGGACCCGACCAAATAAGGATTTTCATAGGGAAACAGTGAAAGACTCTAGACAGCTTCGGTGCTGTGCCTTTTTGTGTGCTTGTGACAGAGAGTTTGTTGGCTCGAGGGCTTGTGTTACCAACACAGCTAAGCCCGCTCCAAACCTCTCAGGCTGGAGCGTCGGTGCTGTAATCCTGAACAGGATGCTTACTACTGAAAAGCACACTCTGAGAGCGAGGAGTGAAAACAACAATTGAAAAACAGCCTACAGCAAAATTCATTACCTGTGGATTCAATGCTAATGTTCCAGGGTTATACATGCTGTTCGGTATTTTATCTGCAGTCACACCAGATATGTGAGCTCCCAAGAAAATGTCTCTCTTTGCAATGAAATTTCTGATATTTCATATTTAGACAGAAAGGCAGGCAAATAAATTTAGAAAAACATTCTATTCTTCACTCAGCCCTTTTGTGGTAATTGAAACAAAACCCCAAGTACATTGGGAAGGGATGCTCCTCAGTGCATGCACATGGGCTGGCTCAGCATTGGGTTCAAAGGCGAGCACATTGCTGGTGCACAGCATGGCGTGCATGGGAACGGGCCACTCACTGGCAAGCCTTCCTCCTTTGTTTAGTCACTCTCTAGCTCAAAGGAAATTTGGAGGACTGAGAATGCAATACTGAAAAATAAGCAAAGAACTTTAATTACATACTCATCACTGTACTTTATAAATGTCAGAGAGACACTGTCAAATTCAAAACACATTTGAAAGCACAATTTTGTTATTGATATTCTTTGTTTTAAAAGCCAGAAAAAAATTAAGACGTATTTACTTTTCTCTGTCAATAGTGTTTATTCATTGTTAAGGATTTATCCACTTAATTCATTGTGAACAGCAAAACAAGTTGGTTCTCCATTCCTCCTCTCTTTCTACTGTTTTCTGTTCACTGGAAGTAAACAGCACAAAGCCTTTTCATTTGCAAATCCTTCATGGTTATAATCTTTAAAATTTCTTTAAGGAAAAACTTGTCTGTTTATATTGAGCTCTCTGTCTATACCACAGAGAGACACAGAAATCCAGCAAATGTATTTTGAACTTGCACAACCTGATGGCCATACCAGTTTCCATGTTCCAGAGGGCTCTGATCATCAGCAGAGAGGAGGTTCCACAGCAAAGCAAGAAGGCAAAACAAATGCCAGCATTAACTTCAGTGCTTTACCTGGGCAGATGATAAGCAATTGAGGCAAAATAGGTAATAAAATCTTTCCACAGTTATTGAAACCTTGACTGACAAAAGCCACTCAAAGAAAAACACTTCTCAACTTAAATTCAAGTGCTAGCACCTGATCTTATCCATGACACAGCACATGTGCTGATCAAACATCAGAAAAGCAGAGAGAAATAATTCCTCATTCATGTTGCTTACAGATGATTATAGCAAAAAATCTGTTACCAATCCAGTTCCAGTCAAAATGACGGAATGTTCTTTTGATTTGATGACACTAAAAGACATTAAGTGATATAAATTGGGCAATTTCATCTTCCAAAGACAGAACCATCACAAGTTTGGCAGTTCAATATAGGGACAGTTTAAAATGAGGCCCTGGATTAATCACTCTTGGAACTGATTTTCTCCCGACCTCTCCCAGCTCCCTCCTCTCTGCCACCAACTCAGTGAAACAGTTTCTTGGCAGGGCAAGCTGTTCATGGCTCCCCAGCCATGAGGAACGTATACATCAGGATGTTTCTTAACTCTGTTTATTAAAGATTCCACAAGCTTGCCCCAGGCAGGAGATTGTATAATTTTGCTGACGAATGGTACATGTCGCTCTTAAGGGCAGCACTCCCTGCTATCCTCCGTTGTTGGCTGCAAATCTGTCCCAGCATCATCAGAGTCTTCAGGTGGACTTCATCAGTTGTAGTCATCTTATCAGCTAGGCACAGACTCTCCTAATGGCTTGATAAATATTCTGGCATCCTGGTATCACTATCAAGAGATTCAAATCATGCCCAGTACTTACTGCTGCTATTACTACAGAGTAATTGCCAATGACTCTTTCACTTATCTCTGTAACCAGAGACATTGAATAGTTCTTTTTATGTCCCCACTCCTGGTTACTGAGAGCAGAATTCATACAGAACTGTCCTCCACCTGGATGGGGAAGCACATAGCCCATGTGAAATTTGAAGAACAGATTTAGTCTGTGTGAGAAATGCATTCCCAAAATCCCATCCCTAGCTTGCTAATGTAAATGTGTGCTGCACCTGATTTTTGAATTTCTGACATAGGAACACCGTATGTCCGAGTCTCTCAAATGGCCACCCTGTGCTTGGCATGGGCCTCAAAGCAGACGTGGGTGAAATAATTTGTTATTTTTACACTCCCTGCATCCCAAGCTAACAAAATATGAATGATACATATTTTGGTTTCAGTTAGAGGAATATGATGCCTGTCCTAGTGATTTTCAACCTTTCTCATGCTAAGCCTTCATCTTAAATCTGCCTTCCATCCAGCTGGGCTCTAGCTAAGATGTTCTTCCCCAAATAAAACAGACATGATGCCTGTTTGAGTATCTAATAATAAACCAGGGAGAAAAATGAGGTAACAAATAAAGTGGACTTTACTGCCATTTGGGGATACTCGAGTGAAGTCCTTTAAGTTGAAATGCTGATACCACTGAGAAAAGAGTAAAACTCACCAGTACGGGGAAGGTTTAGTTGTAACCTATAGCACTGTCTAGATTGCCCCTAGTTTTTCAGAGATAACCAGGGCAGTTAAGGTGAAGATGTGTGGTTTTCAGTTTGGTTTTTTTTCCTTTGTCAGAGTGGGTCACATCCAGCACAGGAGGACTGAGAGGAGCACCATGGAATAAAGGAGGGAAATTCAAAATGGTCTCTGTGGTCTCCCCTGATGTGGAAACAATGAGGAGATGGGTTGGAGGGATTTGAGAAGGGTGGAGCAGAACTGCAGTGTGCGAGAGAAAAAGTGAGATGAACCAAGAGAGAAAATTAAAGGAAAAAATGAGTTAAGGAAGAGAAAAAAGAAGTTGGGTAAGATGGGAATGAGTCAAGAAAAGAAGGAACATGTAAGGTTGAAGCAAAAGAAAAATATAATACATAGGTGAAGAAATAAGGCTTAAATTGGAGACTTTTTTAATCTTATGTTAGACTAGCACAATAAACCATGTACCTCAGCACATGACATCATGTGGCCTCATGCCATGTGAAGATGACTGACAGGTTAATCAACTGACATCACGAGAAACAGACACGTAGAAGAAAATCATATTTAAGCTGACAGGATAATTACTTTCACCGTCCCTCATAGAGGCCCCCTCAGGCAGGAACCTGACTCCCAGACCAAAAGATAGGGAGAACTATCACCACATATAGAAGTATTTTTCTCCCTTGTTACATTCTGAGGCATTTCTTCCATTCTTTGAGTCAGAAAACCATGAGAACGGAATGTATTCTATGATCAACATGTAGCCAGGATGAGTATTTCCAGCACCAGAGAATCATTTAATAACATCTGCAATCAAGATGTCTCGGGAGGAGGTTTTATTTTTTTTTTTTTAAATCTGCACCCTCTGCAATCCTTGTGGTTGATATAAAGAGCTGTTTATATTACGCAGGAGTTTCACTTGAAGAATGGAAACAGGCACTGGTATAACCAACCTTTCCTTTCCTTCCAAGGCTTCCTGTTGTGATGGGACCCAGTTGTGAGAGACGAGAAAAATTGCAACTACCCTGTGGGAAGCCCCACTAAGTTGCGACTACTTGGTGCTTTTCAGATCCAGACCCAGTGTGAACACTGATAACCATCATACGATGATTTGAGGTGGTAACAATTGATGTGCCAAGTTCAATTTGAGTTCTGGTAGCCTCTTTCACTTTCACCAGAGTTAAGACCTGCCTTTGATTATAACTACATTAGCTAGCAAGGGAAGCGATGCATTATTATAAAGCTCATAAAAGGAAAAAATACCGTAGTTTCTGTGCACAAATAAGCTATCTGCATTTTTTTCCAAATTCAATTTGAGATGCAGAATGTGTATTTGCCTTCAGAACAGTGAAGTTAAAAACTGACAGCTTAAATCAGCTTGTGTTCAAGCATCTACCTTACTGTTGATTTTGCTTTGTATGCTCAGACAGGTGACACCTTCCAACTGTGGAATGTCCCACATGTATTTGACATTTTTGCTTTGTCCAAGGTTTAAGTCAAAGTGACTGAGCAGAGAAGTGATCGACACTGAGGCTGCCTGTAAGTTTCCACCACAGCAGACTCATGCACGTTCTTCCATGCTTGCGTGGCGTAGGTGCTAAGTAAGGAAATATGTGCATTTTTCCACCCTTTTCTATAACAAAGAACCAGCCTCGACTTGGTGCTTCTCCCCCACCAAGTGCTTCCTGTGCCTTGTGCAGATGGGGATACCTCATTCCCTCACGCCCTGCCAACTCCTCCCACACACGCCGGCCCTCCCAGCTCTGCCTGCACTGCTCATAGAGATCCTCGGCAGATTCTCCCCACCCTGTGCTGGTGCCACGGCAGCTTCACTTGAGATGCAGACAGACAGGGAAGTCTTGTCTAGGTAGAAAACACCACCACCAACAGAGCAAGTCAGTCAGGCTCTGGGGTAGACAAAACCTAGTTGCTTTTCCTCACTCTCCAGCTCTCTCCAGAAATTCCTTCTGAATAATGAAATAGAGAAGAACACCCTTGATATGAGACTGCTTGTCCTATCAGACACTACAGAACTGCAGAATAGTAGGCTCTTCTTTGATGCCCCCTCCCACCACCTGCATCTAAGTTTAGCCTTTATAATCACACAGATCAGCCTTTCAGAACAGGGGGAGAGGGGCTCGGAGGCAAATTACAAACCACAGCGGGATATTTTCTCCGCCTAAGTGCTCTCAACCTCAGAGTGATCAGCCAAGCCTTCAGAGAGATGCATCACCAGTCAACGTGTCATGGCAAAATCTGACAGTACAGAGCGTTCAGCTGTTTATTCAGAGAATCTATTTGAATAATGAGTACATTCAAGAAACCATGCTGCTGCTGCGCTCATGGAAAAAAGAGCAAAAGGCTAACTTTGCCAAATAAATTATGTGTTGCAAATTATTCTTTTTCCTCAGAGCTCTGTGTGTCCCAGGAGTAAAGAGCTAGCAAAGAAACTCTTTACCCAGGCAAGTGGTAACCTGGTAAACAGGATTTCCAGCTCAGAATTCAAATGTGAGGACAAGCAGAAGTATCTTGTTTCCAAAGTGTACAAATACAGGCAGTAGAGACTCTCAGAAAAAAAATGTACAGAGGACATACAGGACACTCAACATAGAACCTTCCTTTCATCACAGAAGCAGCTATTCTCAAAAATTATGAACCCTGAATTAGAATTCTATGTATGCTTACTGGGATAGAGAGCATTTTCTCCACTTCTGTTGGCTTCAGCTTAGGTCTCCCTCCAGGATCCAGGTGTAACATTGCTGAAATTCCCCGGCCTTTGCTTGAAGGCTGCAAGTTGCGCTCTCCTTCCTTCTCCATAAAAACACCCACAATGAGCTTTTTGTGAGGACTTAACACTTTTCCTGTTCAAAACCTAGTTGCTATGTGAATTTCTTGGTTTTGACACCTCAGATTTCCTACACAGCCAGTAAGTGGAATTTACCCATTTGTGGTGCAGGAGGTAGCAACTATGAGAGCTCCTAGAGATAGCCAAAGTCTTCTGAATGCAGCAATTAACTATTTCCCAAGGGAACTACTTCTTAGATGTTTTTTCCCTAAACTTCATGTTCCCTCTGGACTTTTAGCCTATTTCCTTACCTTTTCTTCATCACTAAATTCCCTCTTTTGCACCACTTCTAGATGACTGTCTTCCTTCTAGCTTCTATATAGGCAAGGTCAGGAGAACCTGTACTCCCAATGTCTTTCCCTATTGCTTTCCCCTTTCCTTTCCTACCATTTCTTACCCAGACCAAACGTAGAAGGAGAAAGTTACTAACGAAAATTACCGTTTTGTTCCTTGCCTTGCACAGCTCTGTAGCCTGGGGCCATGCCTGGAGCTGCTGGCAGATACGGCACAGCAGAGCATGCATGAGTAGCTGGGGTAGTTCCCACAGTTGTTGTGATGCCTCCAGCTCCAGTTTGATGGGATGAATATAGGTCTAGGTCACTCATAAAGTCCTGGCAAATGCAGCTTCCAGTCCCTTTTCAGAGGCAGATTATCACACTCTGCTTATTTCCCTTCTGGCCTGTGAAGACGCCCTTCAAAATTTAATGACCCTGACCAAATCTGTAAGCTCAAACACTGTGTACAACACCCTACTGTTCACCTTCCCCTCCTACTTCACAGCTATATATGGTAAAACGAGTTGCTTAAGGTTTGACTCGAGTGGGAGCTATCAGTCACTGCACTTTCAAAGGTGACCCTTGTTTCTTAAGTGTCTCTGCTTAGGAGACTACTTCAAGATTTGGAGTTATTTTTTATGCCATTCTTGCAGATTGTGGTCTATATATGCTGATGTCAAGGCATTTTTCCTCAATAAAGGCTTACAGAAATTAGATTGTTTCCTTATGCCAAAGGACATCCAGTATCCTCTAGCCCATTTCATTGTATTTCACTATTAGTCTACAACTGTGGTTCTCATTTATATAATCTTCCTGTGTGGCCTCTCTTATGCTTCCTTACATGGCTGTTATCACACTCCTGCCAAGTCGGGTTCTACTGGATGGCTGGTGCTAATGGAGCTGAGCATTTTCTGTCATCCAGTGGTACATTGGCTCTGAAAAGAAGAACATGGATTGCTTAGGGGAAAAAAAATCTGATTGATTATTTTTAGTTTACTCTTCTGCTGCAGTGGGTGAAGCAGCTCGCAAAAGGCATGATCACTGCTGAGCAAGAACAATGAAGAAGTATTATTTGTGTGCAGACTTCCCCACAGACTCTATCTTTGACGCCAGCTTAAAATGTTCCCAGTCACTGATGCATGGAAAATGTTCAGGATGCAGTAGACAGTTCTAAAAACACCAGAACCAATCACCTGGGAAACAAGAAAAACAGAAAGTCAAGTCAAAAAGTATTTCAGCTATTAAACAAACACCACCCACCTGTAGGCAAGTGGCTAGCAGCCTGAAGCAATATGTGTAAATCCTTTTTAGGAGTTCCAATATTTTTTTCAAATATAAGGGAGAGAATCGGTTCCTCTCATATTCTCTGTGTGATACTTAAAATCTGCTGTGCGATGGTAAAACTACAGCCCCCGCCCCAGGTTATTCAATATCCTTTTTAAGTTGATGTTGAAATGACTATGTGTTTGTGAATCAAGTTGGGTAGAAACAAGAATTAATATAACTTGATAGAAAAACTCAAACCCTAGGCTCAAAACTGGGGACAAATGAGAGGTATGCTTCTCATACTTCACTCTGAGTCCCAGGGGATCTGGAGCCCTGTTAAAATAATCAGTAACAGGTATTGCAGTTGTGGAAATACAAACCTAAGTCTGAGGATAACATAGGAGGGCTAGGTCTGAGCCCTTTCAAATGGTACCTACAGAGTCAGTTACCTCTCCATCGAGTTTGCTCTTTTCTTAGACTGTTCAGGAAATAGTTTCCCTTCAAGTAATGTTATAAATTTGCATTCTTTTAAAATAAACGTTCAAATTCCATACAGAACAGCTCCAGGGAGAGGGGTCCCTAGTGTGAATGCCTCAGTCTGCCTGATGCAGAGCTTCATGCAGCATTAAACTATCTGGGTGACATTCAATACAAATAATCGTCTAAAAAGAAGAGATGAAACTGTCAAGGCTTTTTCCTGGGCACTGAAAAAAATGGATATCACTGCACCATGCTTACCTACAGGCTGTCTCGATACTTGCCAGATAAAGGTGCTTAGGTTCCTTATGGCACTTTTCCTTACAGGAAAGGTGAGGAAACCCTCACTGCTGGCTGTGGGAAGGAAAAGGACTGAAACGTTGCCCATCGCAGTCCTGGGGGTGGAAAGCATGTTTGGGGTGACTTTATGTGTTTCTGTTATCACAGACAGAACAGAACGTAATCTCACAGAGTGATTTGTGTGCGTCTGCATGGCCATGTATGGCCAAAGTTTTAAGTCATTAGTTCCACTCCCAGGCGCCTCCAATTCTGGTATTTTGGGGGCAGTGGAGAGGTTGTAAGTGCTCAGCCCATCTGATAATTAGGCCCCTGAGAAAGCTGATCATTTTGAATTTCCCAGAATGGAGGCACCTAAAAATCACAGCACTTATGGAAAATGTGGTTTTAAATGTATAACAATTGTGTTTTGGTTTATTTCAAAATGTGTGTACAAACCACAATAGAGAAGTACCCCTTCATTAACACCAGTAAAAGTGATGATAATAATAACCCTTCAGTGCTGTTTCTGAAAGGGAATTGCTCAAGGTTAAGAGAGGTAACCTTTGAACTGGTGTATGTTTTCAAACCAGAAAGATTAAAAGGTCAAAGTTGAAAAGTATATATTTTAAATAGCACCAGATGGCTGTGGTGCAAACACAAGGCTGAATTCAAACTGCTGTGCAGTTAAAGCACATGCACTCGCTGGGACCCCACGGGTGAATTACAGCCTCTGTGTACACTGGGGCTGTCCATTATCTGACATATACCTACGCCTGCTCAGTATTCAGCCAGGGACGACTTTTCTTTCTTAATGACTGTTGGATGAATAGGGCCAATTCTTCAGCCACGAGAGCCATTCCCAGGGCCTGTGATGAGAATTGGGTGCATATCCAAGGACAGAGGTTAGCCACAGCCCAGTGGTTTTCAACTTTTTTGATTTGTGGACCCCTTACTAATTCACTTGGAGAAGTGGAAACCCCAGTGAAAATTAGCACATGTGGATTGCTGTAGAATATTTATGAGCTTGGTTTCCACAGTCACCTTTTGCAAACAATTTCAAAGTTCTCTGCAGACCCCAGACTGAGACCATCACTGAAAAAAGCCTCTTTCGCACTCCATCTAGTCCTCCCTTTGCAAAATCTGGTAGTTTACCTTAAAAACTTCCTCTCCCAGTTTCACTACTTACCAAAATGAATGCAGCTGTACAGATTTGATTTTACCTCGTGCAGTCATTTGAAGGTTAACCTAATTTCTTTTTCTCTTTAGTTCTCACATTTATATGTCAGCAGATATTTGGTTTGCTTCCTCCCCCTCTCCCCAGTCATTTTTCTCTCAGACAGATGTGCAAAACTAGCTGTAAATTATTTGGTAATCACTCAGATCTATTTTTTTTTACTGGCTTATGGTGTGCCATTATCCTATCAGCTTGTTGTCTAATCTGAAAAAATCTTTTTCCATGTGGGAAGCATTCCATACGTTGATCAACCTGATTTATTGCTTATTAAATTGACAGTTAACTTGGAATAATAATCACGATGAGGATTCTAGATTATGTGCTATGTGGCCTCAATTCTTTCCAGATCAGTCTTAATTCTCTGAATTCTTATAGTCTTAACCTTGCTTAGGATGCCGAAGACATCTTCTCCATCTGCTGCAGAGACCCTTTAAAATATGAAGTCAGAATTGAGGGTGGAGAGCAGCCTTCTCAGAAGCTCTGCAGGCTATTATCCTTTTTTTAAATATTCTTTTTTTAATGTCTCCCTGCTTATTTCATTTTTTTGATTCTTTGATTGCAAGCACATTGGAAAGAGTCCATTTGTATCACCGTGTTTGTATCTCACATACAACAACAAAGTCTTTTAGCACTACTGGAATATAAATATTAAAGAAGGAGAAGAATGATTCCTAGGATAAGGGTTTTTTCAATACTTGTCTGTGCCCTCCATCGCTTCTCTGATATAATAGGGTTCACTAACAGGTGAATAATGTAATGTGAAGCCATAAAAGATGCAAAATTTTCATTTTATAAAAAGTAATTTTGTTGAGAGGGAAACTGTGGCCTTATTCAGAAAACAACAGAGACAGAATGAATTATTATTCCCTGCAAAATGAGAAAACCTGTAAGTTTACAGGTGGAAATTTTATATCTCAAGAAGCCACATTCTTTGTGAAATGAAAGTTCTTTTCTAGTTATTTTGCACAACTCTTCAATTCCTAGTGCTATTTTATAGCACATGCATCAGGCTTGCATGTTTAATAACCACATCAAACTGAGCCCTGTGCTGTACCAGCCTGTTATTCATTTTACCAGTTCTTGCCACACAGGATTAGAATAAAGTGAGGAATTCTATTTGTCATCTAGAATTTTTGGTAGCCCAAACTAGTCCTTACTTTGGTATTTACATAAAAGTAGGGTTATTGTCACATGTCTAAATATTCTGATTTTAACCTTACTCCTTTCCCAGGAATACCTTAATTTTGGTAAATCCACTTATTTTGCTTTCGGATATTCCAGGGCAAAAATTTTGATGATATAGTGAAGTCTATGAATTGAGCCATAAGTGACTTCTTTCCAAGCAATTCTGGGTTTTTTTCTGTTCTATTCACTGCAGTTGGAACACGCTCTATATGCCAGTGTAATGACAAGGGTTTTCTGCACGCCTTTCAGACAAATTACATTTATTGATGGTAGGACATGAATTTACTGATAGAAATCCTACAACTAGTTCCTGTTATTCCTCTAAGAGAAGTTCTCACAAAAAAACAGTTCCAAGCAGCCAAACCATTAAAATCACAAATATTATCAATAAATCCTTATCTTCATTATGGTTTGAACTTGCATGTGTTTTCATTCTGGAGGTAAGCCTGGAGTAACTCCCTTAAAATGAATGGAGTTTCATAGCCGAAATAAAACCATAATAAGATCTTAATCTAGCCCTCTATCTCAAAGTGCAGAAGTGAAGATATATATGATACATATTTTCACATGATTTTATATAGTAGAACATTTTAATGTAGACAAGTAAATAATTCATATATTGAGTTATTCACCTATTCCCTATAGAATTTAATAACTCTAAATCTGTCTTTTGGAAAAGGAAAAGGCTCAAACCTTAAGACTAAAATAACTTGTGTAGAATTGTAATCAGAGAGATTAGCTAATGTTAGCATGCATCCTTCATATCATAAATGTGGTTTCAAGGTTATCCAGCAATTGAAGAGAGCTAGATTTCATTATCTGACCTTCTAAAGAAATCAGTTCTGTTAAAAAGGATAGCAACACTTTTTTGAATTCTATTGTCAAGCTCTTTTTTCATATAACTACACTGCTACAACATCTAAGACTGTTTTCAAACTGAACATGGCTTAAAAATTGTACCACTTAATTTTTTTCCTGACTTTATGTATGCAAATGAAGACAGACTTGTCAGCAAGCTGTCATTTACTGGTAGGTGAATCCTAAATACCTGCTGTATGAACCTTGTGACATCAACATTAGGCAAACTTTTCCCCAAGGCTACATAAATGTATTTGCTTTCTTTCCTTAAAAGAAGACTATTTGATACAGCTGAAGAGATTTTATATAGCATCTTTGGAATTGTGACACTTCATTTAAATGCATTAATTATTTTAATGCATTATGACTGCATCAATATAGCTATCTATTAGTGCAAGATGATATGTTTCCCAGGGCTTTTACAGCTTCAGGTTTACAACAAGACTGTACTGGAAGTCATCCTTGCAAAACTGTGCACAGGATATGAGGGATAACTAGATTAAGAAGATGATTAGCCATTGCTCTTTATGTCTCTGTCCAGAGCTTCTCTGATTTTTTACTGGCTCCTGCAAATATGTACTATGGCAAATTTCCATATGTCAAAATGTACTACCTCCCAGATGCTGTCTTCTTGCAGTAGCAGCACCAGCTTCTGGTAGAAGCTTTATAGCTTCATGTTCCTCCCATGTGCAACACCTAGTCTTTCAGAACAATAGGACTGTGATGCTTCAGATCCATGAGAACAAGTGGTGACAAATAGAAGGGGACTTTTTCTACCTTGTATGTTGTCCACTCCACCTACTTCTCCACAAGGTGCACAGAAGACAAACATTTTGCATGTTATGGGGACATAAGGGTTGGCTGTAACTGAAGTTTGCTTCACCATTGTCTGTTGGAGAGGCTTTCAAATGTCAGCTCGGGACAGCCTGTTCCATTTCGCTTGGAATCTGATAGTACCAGAATTCATATTGACTTTTAATTGACACCTTAATGGGACACACTCCAATATCCAAACTTGGCTAGAGTCACGGATGCCTGGATTTATGTGGATGTGTTGCCTGTTAGATTAACCTGAATTTTCACTGGGCACCAGACAAGTTTAAAGTCGAATCAATTAGTAGTACATTAGCAAAACAGTTAAACTATTGATCACAGAATCTAAAAAGAAAATAAGTGAAGTAAACACAGTGACAGAATCACAAAACCATTGAGTCCGGAAGGGATCTCTGGAGATCATCTGGTTGAATCCCTCTGCTCAGAGCAGGGTCGGCTAGAGCAAGTTGCGCAGGATTGTGTCCAGTTGGGCTTTGGAGGTGTTCAAGGATGGAGACTCCACAAACTCTCTGGGCAATCTGTGCCAGTGTTTGATCACTCTCACAGTAAAAAAGTTTTTACTTATGCTTAAATGGAATTTTCTATGTTTCAGTTTGTGTCCATTGCCTTTTGTCCTGTCACTGGGCACCAGTGAGAAGTGTCTGGTACCATCTCCTTTATTCCATCTATCAGGTATTTATACACATTGATAAGATTCCCCTGTGCCTTCTCTTCTCCAAGCTGAACAGTCCCACCTTTCTCGGCCTCTCCTTGTATGACAGATGCTGTGGTCCCTTAATCATCTTTGTGGCCTTCCACTGGACTTGCTCCAGTATGTCCATTTCTCTCTTGTACTGGGGAGCCCAGACCTGGACCCAACACTCCAGGTGTGTCTCACCAGCGCAGAGTACAGGGGAAGGATCACCGCCCTTGACCTGCTGGTTGTTGTTTAATGTTCAATTTGTCATCTACTGGGAGCCCTAGGTCCTTTTCCGCAAAGCTGCTTTCCAGCCAGTTGGCTCCCAGTGTATACTGGTACATGGGGTTATTCCTCCCCAGATGTAGCCCTTTGCAATTCCTCTTGTTGACTTCACAAGTCAGACCATTCCTCCAGTCTGTTGAGGTCCCTCTGGATGACAGCATAACCATTTGATGTATCAGCCACTCCTCCCAGTTTTCTATGATTTATAAATCTCCTGAGGGTGCCCTCTGTCACATAATCCAGGCCATTAATGAAGAGGTATTGGGTACAATGCTAGTGACTGGCCTCCAACTGGTCTTCATGCTGGTGTTCAGAACCCTTTGAGCCCAGCAGTTCAGACAGTTTTCATGCCACCTCACTGTCCATTTACGTACCCTGTACTTCATCAGTCTAATAGAATGCTATGGGAGACAGTGTTGAAAGCTTAAATTGCATAAGTCAAGATAAACATCCACTGTTATCCTCCCCATCCACCAAGCAAGTCATCTCATCATAGAAGGTTATCATGCTGGCCAAGCATCATTTTCTGTTCATAAATCCATGTTGTCTACTCTCAAGCACCTTCTTGTCTTAACTGAGTTTGGAAATGGTTTCCAGAATTATTTGGTTCTTCAACTTCCCAGGGACTGAGGCTGACTGGCCTGTAGTTCTGTTTCTTCCTTCTTGCCCTTCTTGGACACAGCAGTAACATTTTCTTTCTTCCAGTTCTCAGATGTCTCCCCCAGTCTCCATGAACTCTCAAGGATTATCAAGAATGGTCCCACAATGACATTAGCCAGCTCCCTTGGCACTTGTGGGTGTATCCCATTATCCCATCAGGCCCCATGGGGTTGTTCATGTCCTATTTGTTTAAACATTCCCTAAGCTGATCCTTCTCCACCAAGGGTAAGTCTTCCTTGGTCCAGACTCTCCCACTAGGCTCATGGATCTGGGATTCCTGAAGGCCAGCCTTTCCAGTAAAGAGGTGAGAGAGGTACCTTCCATGTCCACCAGGTCCCATGACCAGTTCAGCTATGGGCCAATATTTTCCCTTGCCTTCCTTTTGCTGCTGCTATATCTGTAGAAGCCTTTCTCATTGCCCTTCATGTCCCTTGCCAGACTCAACTCCAAGCAGGCTTTTGCTTTCCTAATCCCATACCAACACACTCAGACAGTATCTCTATACTCCTCCTTGGAAGTTTGACACTGGCTCCATTGCTTTTACACTTTCTTTTTCTGTTTGAATTTTGTCAGGAGCTCCTTGTTCATCCATGCAGGCCTCCTGACATCTTTGATTTCCTGCTCACTGAGTTGGACTGTTCTTGAGCTTGGTGTATCCTTGAAAAGCAACACTCTTCCAACAGCTTAAAATACCTCTGGGATTAGTCTCTGCTGCAAATTGCCATTCATGACTTCTCTGAGATAATACTTAACTATGGTAGGTGGCAATAGATCCTGGGTAGCCTTTCCTTGAGGGTACCTTATTTCAGATTATACTCTCTGAGGCTGTAGTCAGTCTCAATAACCAAGGCAGCAGTTAGTAGCTCTTTGCCTCTTTAATGCCATTTTACAAAGCCGATTTATAACATTAATAGAAGACTGGAGGGAAGGAAAGAAAGGCAGACATCCAAAACCCTGCCACCAGTTCAGGGCTGCCAACATCAGTGAGATATTTCAGGTTGCATTCTCTGTCCAGGATGGATCCCTTCCCACTTCTCCTGCCTTACTTTTGCTTTATCTTTATCTCTGGCTCTTGGGAATGTAGGTTTAAGATGTACATGAAGTATGACACCCTCTTCCCTGCTGGCTAGGATCAGATTTCTTCTCCCCACAGCCTGTTGGAAACCTACCTGAGTTTACATTCCAAGAGCATTCCTTAATTAGCACATTCCTCCAGCCCCACTGGCTTTCTTGCTCTTTGCAACAATTGAAGACAGCTACAGTATTTTTTTGAATCATGTAACATCAGAACTATTAATTTTCAATACCTCTCATTAGATTTCATAATATCTAGGTCACTGTGAGTTTTTGATAGAGGCCATATATGACATATTAATAAGGAAGATGGCTGGCATGGCATTTAAGTACTTTTTCCATATAACCTCCTTGAATTTAACCATAACACACAGTGACCCTTTGCTTGGGTTTAGACAAACCATGACTGTCCTGTTTAAGGAATACAAATTCTACCTCTCCATCTCAGAAAAGCTCTTTATTGGGTTGCTTAATCAAAATCCAAATACATATTTTTAATACATTAATTTTCTCTCATTTCACATCAAAGGGCTTTTCTGAATGCTGTTAATTGTCTTTGACGGTATTACATGTTTGGGCTAAGCAATCCACAGTTTAGTTAAGTTAATTTAACTAGAGAAGTGTGTCAAAGAAGGAAAGAAAAGAAAATGGGATTATGATTATTTTTTTAGATGACCGACATGTTTACTATTGAAATTCATTGCATCTCTGATTTTCGTGACTGTTAGCTTATGAATATCCAATGTTTTCATTTCTTATGACTTTATTGCTAATCTCTTAATGTTTATTTTTCCTTTAAGCTCCTGCTCTAAATGTTACAGAATTGCTGGCAAATCCCCACTTTCTGGCAAAAAATAAAGCATCTATTTTGCATTGCCTCAGGAAAAGTTTCATTATTTATTATTTTTAATTGTATGATTTTTAAATCTGTCCCATGACAATGAAGATGTTATTTTTGTCAAAGATCAAAACAGTCTTTCAATATTTGTCATTGTCTTAAATAGTACTTGTTAAAGATCTAACCATGGAATGATTAATAATGGTAATAATGAAGTATTACCACAGCACTTTTGAACATTAATCATGGGTCATATTGACATTATATGAGCACAGAATGTAAGACGGTCTTTCCTCTAAAAACCTTATGCTCTCAATCTATGATACAGATTAATGCAGAAGTAAAAGGCAACAGTGAAATAGTGATGCTGAGTGTGGTACACATAACACAGCAACAACATCACAATTGTTAATTTTTGTAGGCATCCAAAGAGAAAAGTTCTAAGGTGCAAAAAGTGGAGAAAATGGTCCTAATAACTTAAATAATTTGGATGTACCGATGAACTCAACATAAAGAGAGAAGAGAAAAGGGAAAAGAAGAGCATTTCCCTGTTAAATGATTACCATTTGGGGCTGTAGACAAAGCGTTCCATGTTTCTCCTTCTACAGGACATAATAAAATCTTGGGCGTTGCTTTCACAGCTGTAATCTCATAGCAAAGCCACTGGATTCAGAACTGGGACATCTTGACATCTGTCCCATTTTTAGGGCCTGGCAGGAAGTTTACTCTCTTATGCTTGTGGAAGGCATCTGAGTTCTGGGGCTTTTCATGGCATGTCTCCTGCTGCTATAAAATGAAAAACATGATATCCTGCTTTTTGCTTCATGAAGCAATATCAGAATCTTCAAACCCTTCTGGAGCTGGCTTTTTGCTGGAAAGATGAACCATTCCTTGAGAGGTGGCTACTGCATTCTCCACTGTCTTCAAGGAATGTTTTGATTGAATGATATCCCACTGTTCTTCCCCATCAAATGCCTTTAATATGCTGCATAGCCCACTAATTAAGTGGTGTGTATCACCAATTAGCAGGAACCACACAACTTCAGTGTGGGTGCTTATCTTGCCCATCTTGCCCAGGAGTACGTATCTCAGGAAATCTGAGTGTCTCTGTATCCTTGCTGGGAAGAGAGGCCAGGTGTTCCCAGCACAGCCTTCAGACCATTTGCTCGTCACTGTTTTCCTTCCACATTAATCCTTTTTCCTCCTCATCCTGGCACTACAAGCAGTTCTGAACAGCAGCCACTGAGGGCTCCAGCCAGATTTCCTCAGCAAAATACCTTCTGTGGGGTAGGAAGCCGGGGAATGAAGCAGCAGTAAATGGAGCAGCCTTGCCATGTTCCTCCCCACCGCTCTCACCTGTGCCCAAGCCTATCACTTTAGCCGCCACCAAAGCCTGCCAGCTCTGGACGCAGAAGACCCAGCATTTGGACTCTAGTACAGGTCTCCCATATAAAACACTGCTGCCAAGCTTCTGAGCCAGCTTTAGGAATGTGTTTTTAATACTCATTGTTCACTCTGTCTGTTACAGATGTGCACAGTGTGATTATAATAATGCTTTGCACATGTGGTGTTATGAAATGTGTGCCTTTAAAGTCATGCCAGTTTTTTTTGTGTAACCCAAATATAATATTTCTACCTATGTTCCAGTTACTTAGTTCGCCACACATTTTAAAAAAAAAAAAAAAAGACAAAAAAAAAACCAAACAAAAAAAACCAACCCAAAAAGCTTTATTATAAAGATTAAACTCACAACTATGTAAGCAATGCAACCAAAAGAGAACAGACCCATTTTCTTCATAAAAGAACAGGTTTTTTTCATTTGCATGCTTGGATTTTTTTTCTGGTGCTCCAGCTCCTCAACACAGACACAGATGCTCACACAAACATCTATCCACATAAAAAATACATGCACATAAGCACAATTCATATTGTACGAAAGGAAATGATTCCCTAGCTGGGAAGCCATGCTCTATCCAAACATCCTCAGCTCCATCAAAGGATGTCCTTGCATTAATCACCTTCAAGCTTAACCCTTTCAGCTCATTATACCCAATAACGAAGCTTCATCCCTTGCTCTGAAAATTCTGCTCTCAGAATGTCACAGACAGTCATCAGATAGACATCATATTTACTGTGCCTTGGCAGTCCATTTTGGTTCCTCACTTACCATGGGGTTCAGTTAAAGTAGATGGTATCCAGATCCCATTTGTGGACCTTGGTGGGGTCTCCCATATGGGGTCTCCTGGGATTACAACAACTTCCTGAAGAAATTAAGTGATCAATGTGGGGGGGGGAAGCATGAGAAGCATGAGTGCAGGACACAGATCTTACACCACAGTCAGGCACAGCCCCCTTGAAGCAGAAACTAATTGCTGCAGGTCTCATTGCATCCAGAACTATGAACAAAACTCATCTCTTTAATCTATCTCTTCTGCAATTTGTTCTACACTTGACCACGCAGCAACCACTCTCCCTTTGCCTCCATTTCCATTCAAACACCCCAGCCAGCCACAACACAAATGAAATCAGTTATTTCTTCAGCAAACTGAGAGTAGTGTGCATGTGAGTGTTACTGGGTAATGATTTGGGCATTAATTAGACACTAGAATAGCATGATCTTCATAAAGTAGTGGACAGAAAGCTGACACAAATGTGGGTTTGATTTTCCAACTTCTTTTATAGTCTTCTGAAGATGGAACAAGTTATTTAAAATCTACTAGATAATTGCTTGATATAATACTAATAATATAGGCAAAGATTTCATTTTAAGTATGTAACTTCACCTAGCAAAGGTCTTTGAACATTATCTAATATCTCAATTTAAAATCCAGACAAACCAAATTATATTTCTAATAAGGCTGTTTTGAAGAGATGTCAAAACAGGAAAGAATACTGAGGGCTTATCCACTTTTTCAGTTATAATATGCCTTTGTATTGTTGTCCCTGAAGAACGCATATCTAGAAAAACTGATCTTTCACTAAGCTTCAAAATTAATGATGCTAAAGCAATTCCAAACCTTTAACAAAAGCAATGCCAAACCTTTATCAAAAGCAAACCTTCTAGTGATAACCTACCCATGGTCATGATGCTGTATCAAGCCTATAACCTGAAATACTTCTATTGCAGACATAAATAAATGCAACACTGTAGCTAGACTTCATAGCCTATTTTAGAGCCCTGTTTCCTCAGTCGTCTAGATTGGAGATGTCCGCAAGGTACCTTTGGTCTATAGGTTTAGGCTTCTTTCCAATGAGAAAATTGGCATGCAGTGAGAGACAAGACGTAGTTCTGTCCATTCAGGTCTCTTTCCAACACAGAGTCAAGCTGTGTCCATGATATACACTGGGCTCAAGAGCTGGGTATAATAGCTCACCAGTGGTGGCTGGCTTCCCAGGTTGTAAAGGACAACATTGAATTAATAAGGCAATGATCCGAATTGACTTTACATGCTCTACCTTGTCCGTATCACTTCGGCGATGCACGACTGCCAGATGAACTAGCTGTAATTTCCCATCTTAGCTTCCCAGAACAGCAATAGAGCTTTGACAGTAGATATATACACCTCAACAAAAAGTGAATCTGTTACTGAATATTTAATGATGAACAGGACCAAAATCAAGTGGGTTGAACAAGGACACCCAATCTCTGACTAGAGACAAGTTTATTCACAAAGAACATCATATCGAAACTTAGCAAGAGGAGTTGCAGGAAAGACTGATGATACCCCAAACTGGCCACGATGGTGATCTCCTTACACTTTACCAGGAAGGAAGACTACAGTCACAGCAGCAGATAACCAGCATCAAGCTCTCTCAGTCTATATTATTGAAATAAATAGTGGCAGGGCACTGGCCCACTGCTATCCCATGATTGTCCATACCATTAAATATGAACACAATATCTGGCACAGTTTTGGTCATGCCTGCTAGCCCATTCCCCAGCAAGTCCTCAGCATGGCTCATGGGTGAACATAGGCCAAGGACCGTTCCCCGTAGGCAGTTTGATTGCAGCCACTGGGGTTTAGAGGATGGGAGAGTTCAGTCCAAGGAGCATGAGCCATGCTCTTTCAGGTGGCCAGAGGAGAGCCAGGATGCACTTTATTTCCTAGTACAGATGTAACCATCAACATCTTTCGCATGGGAGCCAGTGAACTCCGCAGGTCTTTGCTTACAAACAGGAGAATCCCATATATCTAAAATAATTATATTCCAGTTAAGCAGCAAGCCATGGTGAACCTCAATTTGTTTGATGTTGTGGTTTCATTCAGTCAATTGCCTAAAACTTCAACTATTTTTCTGA
The DNA here is from genome assembly GCF_929443795.1 of Astur gentilis. Classification (NCBI taxonomy): domain Eukaryota; kingdom Metazoa; phylum Chordata; class Aves; order Accipitriformes; family Accipitridae; genus Astur; species Astur gentilis. The sequence continues at coordinate 22,317,267 of NC_064883.1, read as the reverse complement.
AGCACATCCAGGCTTCTTTGCTCTGGAAATCTCAGAGGATCAATCTCCCTGAGGAGATTTTCAGTACGCCCTCATTCAGGTTGGGCAGGCATGTCTTTCATGCTGTGTTTTGATATTTCCACATCTTCTTCTGGCTGAACACAAGAAGTAGGAAAGCTGCTCAGAACTTAATTTAAAAGGTAAACTGAGCTCTTTTGAATTTCAAAAAGTCTCAGGATGGATCTTCTTTTATCAGAACCAGCTTATCCATGCCTAATTCAGAGAGAAAGGTGGGGGTCCAGATCAAAACTTTTTGATCTGGCTTCAGATGTTCTCAAAGTTCAGGGGTATTTGAAACTCAGATTTTGGTGTGGGCCCATCTGTGACCTGCAATGCCCTTGTCTCACCTTTTACCTGCCTATTCTCCTACACACATATTTCTTCTTTCCAGCTTCCCTCGCCCTCCATTGCTCTTCCAAGATTAAAGATTTTTTTTTTATTATTATAAAAATAATTCCTATGAGAGATAAGAAGCTCCCCAGTGTATCTTTATTAATCCTAGTTAAGATAACATTTTGCAAGCAGACAGGGGAAGAGATTTATAAAGAGCAAGAGAAGATAGTTGCAGATCAGCACAGCAAGGCCAGAATTTCCTACACTGTCTGAATCTGTTTACAAAGAAGTGTGAGTTAAAAATTGCCCTGCATGTGAAGTCCCACAATAGTGTACATGTAACCACATTGCTGAGTCTGAAACTAAATTTTATCTTCTAGTATGGCCAATATTATAATCTTGCTGTGCCTAGGAAAGGCCACCATTGTATTTTTGTCCTGTGTGCGGACCCTTGTCCACACAAAGATATTTGTGGCATTAAGGTCCTGTTATTGAAGCACGAATGTAGCTTGTGGATTCAAAAAAGGAGGAGAGGTTTTACTTCAGGATGGGAAACTCATGGATACCCACCAGTAAGGCAGAATTTGTGCTGGTGTTTGCTGGGATTTTTGGTTATTACCAATATTAATTTCTAAATACATACAGAAAATGCAAACCATGTAGCACTATCCCAACACTGTGAGGTTAGAAAAACAGGTTGTTATGGGCAAAAGGAACACACCATATACACAAAGCCAGTAATTTATTGTTGATCTAATTACAGTCTTAACAGGCTTATCAAGGAGTAATTGTTAGTGTGGTTACAGTGATACTACACAGTTCAAATTGCATATTGCAGTTAAAATGATATATACACAAACTTTATAGTACTTACAACCTTCTCTGGTCTTATACTCACCCTCCCACTGACCCTTGGTATCCTAAGGCTGATAGTGTCCATTCGTGCAGGGCACAGGTAGGGTTACCATGAGTCTTAAGTATCCCAAGCTCTTAGCTAGGAGGAGTATGATGTTGGTGTTGAAGGTTTCTTCCTCCTCTGCTGAGATTTGCTAGGCGGCATTTTTATGTTTGCTGATGTGCTGTGCACTTTGGTCTTTCGTCATCAGTCTGCAGGTCCATATTGTATCTCCATGTACCTATATATGGTGCGTTTTACATACATTGGATGCTTCTTGGTTCTCATCACTACCCCTGAGACTAGTTTACACAGTGCCCAAGGTTGCATTTATTTGCTGACCAGCAACTGACCCCAATTTATATCCCTTGAGTCTCTTGTATCTGCCTTTGCCTGTGCTTCCAAGGCCTCTGCCCTCATCCTGTGCCTTCTCCCCTCTCTGCTGCATTTTAGTCTAGGCTCTAGGGTCTATTTCTTCTTTTCACTATCAATTAGTGAGAAAACTTTATCTAATAACAGGTGTTATACCTCAGAGTTGTTCCAAGCTAAGTAAAAGCTAAAACCAAGCAGGTAACACCTCCCTGCCCAGGCCAATAGGCAACTGCTGTTACAAGCTGAAGCAAATCTCCAGGTGGGCCAAGACAAGTCCAGACAAACCCTAAGAGGGCTGTACCGGTAGCCTAATGCAAAGCTGTGCCTCCTGTACTGGTAGCCTAACGCAAAGCTGTGCCTGTTACAAGCAATGGAACCACCATGTATACTGAGAAAAAGCCTACAGTTATTTTTTTCTCTCTGCCTGGGCTCTAGCACTTTTTCTGACTTTGGCTTCCCATGAGATCGTGGACAGGTTTCTCTGTCCTTCTGAAACCGTAGAACAGAAATAAATTATACTGTCACCTTAACACAGCAGAATGAGAGGAAAGTGATAGAAATGAATCAATTGCTGTTATTTGTTCAAATGAGAATCTCTGGTTTGGTAAAAGCAAACAAGTCAAATCTGAGGAATAATATTTTTCTGGGAAGGATCCTAGGAGTCTGTACTGCTTTCAGCTGGGATAGAGTTAATTGTCTTCCTAGTAGCTGGTACAGTGCCATGTTTTGAGTTCAGTATGAGAAGAATGTTGATAACATACTGATGTTTTCAGTTGTTGCCAAGTAGTGTTTAGACTAAAGTCAAGGATTTTTCAGCTTCTCATGCCCAGCCAGCAAGAAGGCTGGAGGGGCACAAGAAGTTGGCACAGGACACAGCCAGGGCACCTGACCCAAACTGGCCAACGGGGTATTCCAGACCATGGGATGCCACAGCTAGTGTATAAACTGGGGGGGAGTGGGAGGGGAGATCGCTGCTCAGGGACTGGCTGGGTGTCGGTTGGTGCGTGGTGAGCAATTGCCTTGCGCATCATTTGTACATTCCAATCCTTTTATTATTGCTGTTGTCATTTTATTAGTGTTATCATTATCATTATTAGTTTCTTCTTTTCTGTTCTATTAAACCATTCTTATCTCAACCCACGAGTTTTACTTCTTTTCCCAATTTTCTCCCCCATCCCACTGGGGGGGTGGTGGGGGGGGGGGGAATGGTTGAGCGGCTGCATGGTGCTTCATTGCTGGCTGTGGTTAAACCACAACAGAGTCTTAGGAAAACCTGATCTGAAGTACTTTTGACAATCAAATGAAGGAAATATTTGTCCTCTATCCAGATGTGCATGCTGAGAAGCACTAGCATGGTGAAATATCTTGAAATTATTAATCCTATTCTATATTCAATTTTCCTTAAAACTGGGAACAAAATCATCTACTCAAAATGGGAGGATCACCTTTTAGATACATAAACAGATAAAAAAAATCACTTCATTATTAAAGTACTGAGAAAATTAAATCATTCTCAGAGGCTAGATGAACACCGATAAAGCCTACTTATTCTGGACTAATCTTGTGGGGCAAAATACTCTCTAATGTGCACCAGAAGCAAAGATTATGGAGAGCATAACATATTGGAATCTAAATTAATCCTGCTTATTGACTGATAATATGACCTGATCCTGGGGGAATATGCCTAATTTATTACTTTTTAAATTATTTGGATTCCTTTAGGATGAGCAACTCCCCAATTTATTTTCATTGGATAACTGTGTTGGGAAAGGAGTCATTAAGTATGAATGAGGATTAGTTTGTTTTGAGAAAGTATTAAAAAAAATTCACATTCAACCAGCGCTGTTTAGATTGTATGCTTTTTCATACTACAAGGAAGAGAGAATATTTGGAGCACAGACTCTAAAAAATAAAAAATGAAAATAAGATGCGTTGTATTGTTTCCTAGCAGACAGCAATTGTCCTCTGAGTTTTCCTCTGTTTCTGAAGCCACTCTCCCCAGAACACAGGCAGTACAGACTGGAAGAGTGGTGCTGGTAAGGGAGGGGGGATCTGTTCCCAACTGCTGTCATATTCACAAAATAGAAAAATGGGGAAAAATAGAAAATATTTTACTGAAAAGTCCTGAAGGGCAACTTAGCCAGGGAGTGTTACTTGATATAGCCCTTGAGGCTGACCTAGTTGTTAGGAAGGGCTCTTGGTCCTGACTGTAGATTGGCACCCTACCATGTTTAACACTGTGCTCACAAAGCAGTCTAAGACACTTTGTTAGTTACAAAAAAAAAAAAAAAAAAAAGAATACCTTCATAAAAGAATAACAATGTAAGTGACAAAAATGCAGTTCCTGACCAAGACAATCTTTCTGAAAAGGTGCTGTTTGTATCTGAACTCACCTCTTCTCCTATTCCCTTTGTGCATTTCCCTTTCACAGAATCTGGAAGCCCCCACTCAGACCATCTGTCACAAGGTACTATCTCACTACTTGATTTATGTGCTTATTGTATTTGTGTTGAACAGGATTTTATCAGGATTTAAAGAGATGAGCATGCAAAACATGCAAACACTTTGTGTTGTGCATAAAAGAGCAGTCTGCACTGTGGTTTGCTCTACATTCTTTTTTCTTCTCCAATATCATTCATCAGTAAAAGTGTGCTCTCAGACCTATATGAAGGATTCAAGTGTTCAGCAGCCGCTAGCTTTCTACTAAGTCTAATTTTTTAATTCACTTAATAGAATTATGCTCTTCTACCTTTGTTACAAACCATCACTATTAAATGAACAGTGAGGCAGCATTAGACAACTGCTTTGTATCTTTGTTTCGTCTTTGATAAATTTTTATGGAAATCCTATGAAATTTAATCATCTTTTATATAACCTGCCTAGACACTGCCCTAGGAAGGAACAAAGGCTTCTCACTGGATTTGCAATTGTTCCCTACCACTGTTTGCAAAAACTGTTATTAACTATTCAAGTCAGCATGAACCTAGGAATAGTAAGGTAAAAGTTTTGACTGAATTTGGCCTGATGGATGACATGTTTCCCACTCCAGAACAAAATACATTGCTTTTTGCAGAGTCTTTGCAAAATGCACAAGGTCTTCCTCTATAGGGTGGCTTTATGTTTGGAGTGAACCAACACTTTGTATGCAGTAAAAGGGAGAAAACAGACCTTCTTTGTCATAGAGCCTCTTCTCCTCATACTCTGTCCCCAGGTGGAACAAGCTATGGAGTCCAAACTAACCTATATGTGACAGGTGAACCTTTAGGTAAGGACTAAGTCTGGTAAATTTGGGGGTTTGGAGTCATTGGAGTTTCTTGCCTGGGCAGATGTGATCACTCTCCAGGTTATAACAGTAGCTCCAGAGCTTGTGGCTGCTCTGACAGACAGGGATGGATGACCAAGGATTAACTGCTTCCCTGACAAGTGATGGCCAGGTCAGAGCACAGCTCTGAGAGCCCTGCATGAAGAAGGGGTGACTTGCATCCTGAAGAGGAATAGCTCACTGTTGTCTTTTGTTCCAGGCCAGGGTTCACTGCTGCACCTTTTTGGGATAGAGGACTAAAGGTTTGAAAGTGCTCAGGTACATACCACCTAAAACCTAGAACAGCAGTGATGGGATGGAAGAATATTCTACACATCTTTTCTCTGCAACAAGCTTTACAATGCCTGCTAGTTAAATGAGAAGTACTTAAATTACATCACTTGCAATTGAAATATGAACAAAGGTGAATGCAGTGACAAAGAACTCTGAATGCATCCTAAGCCTTATTGGCAGATCCGTGGCCCATATACAATCATAGAATAGTTTGGGTTGTGTCGTGGTTTAACCCCAGCCAGCAGCTAAGCACCACACAGCCACTCACTCCCTCCCTCCTACCTGGTGGGATGGGGGAGAGATTGAAAAAAAGTAAAATTCCTGGGTTGAGATAAAGACAGATTAACAGCACAGAAAGGAAGAAAATGGTGATGATGATGGTGATAATAATAATAAAATAATTGGAATATACAAAACAAGTGATGCACAATGCAGTTGCTCACCACTTGCCGACCAATGCCCAGTTAGTTCCTGAGCAGCAATCTGTCCTCACCTGACCAACTCCCCCCAGTTTATATACTGGACATGATGTTACATTGTATGGAATATCCCTTTGGCCAGTTTGGGTCAGCTGCCCTGTCTGTGTCCTGTGCCAACTTCTTGTGCCCCTCCAGCTTTCTCGCTGGCTGGGCATGAGAAGCTGAAAAATCCTTGACTTTGTCTAAACACTACTTGGCAACAACTGAAAACATCAGTGTGTTATCAACATTCTTCTCATACTAAATCCAAAACATAACACTATACGAGCTACTAGAAAGAAAATTAACTCTATCTCAGTCGAAACCAGGACAGGTGGAAGGGACCTTTAAAGACCATCTAGTCCAACCCCCCTGCACTGAACTGGGACATCTTCAAGTCGATCAGGTTGCTCAGAGCCCCGTCCAACCTGACCTTGAATGTTGCCAGGGATGGGGCATCTACCACCTCTGGGCATATATGCCACCTCTCTGCACCTCTCTTAGACTGTAGTCAAAGATGCAGATACTATGGAAGGAGTAGAAAAAACGGGCCAAGCATACAGGGATCCTTCTCTAAGTGTGTCCTTCCAGTTTCTGTCAATGTGCAGTTCAGGGAATTTCTCAGCCAAAGTTCATATCCACATGTTCCTGGTGATGGATTTTTTTTCCTTCCATTAATTTGATTCCTTGCTTTCCTGAACAAATCAATGCCCTGGTAACCCGCAGTAATAGGTTCCGTGGGTTAATTGTAGATTGGGTACAGTGATCAGGTCATGAAAATTTCTGGTATTGAAGGTCATGGCTCCAGCAGAGGTAAAGAAAGGTGTATTTTTTGCTTGACAGTGTGTCATATTATATATTAATGTAATTGATTACATTTTATTCACAGGCCTTTATTGCCTAATATAAAAGATAACAAAAAAACCTGTTATAAAGACAGTACAAATTGCAAATGTCTCAAAAAGACTTGTGCTTTCTAGTTCTATTTAGCAAAGTTACATAAAACTCATTTTCTTTCTTCCAAAAAATGCAATTTCATTTGAAGCATGAAGTTCGGGAGGTCTTGACACTGAATAGCCAGCTTCTGTTTATGTTAAACTTTCTGCAACACAAGGAAATACAAACTGGTTTTGCAATTGTTCATCAACTAGATTTTGATTTTGTAAAATCCAAAATGGTTATTTCAAATTCTGCCTTTATATTTCCTGCACAGAGTGGTTTTGTCTTTGACCTCTTTAAAATATAATTACCCATATAAACTTTCAAACATAAAAGCTGCCATTGACTACCTGCAAACTTCACACAAAATCTAGCCACACTGTATTAACGACTCACTGCTAAGATGTTTAGGCATCATAAAGTGATTGTAACAAGCGCTGTTGAGGTTTGGGGTCAAGGTTCCCCAATGTTCTTGTTTTGACAAATGATCTTTGCAGCACTTACATATCATAAACTATGTTTAAAATTAAATGTTCTTAATTAAATCAACAACTTGAACTTGCCCTCTGGGGTCATAAACAACCAAAGAGAGATGTGTTTTTTCTCTGTCCACAGCAAGAGGTTGAGAGAGAGGGGGGGAGCAACAATAAAAACTGTCGAAAGGCCTTTCTGATAAAAGCCCTAGTCTCAGCTTTATAAGTTTTGTTCTGATTTGCAGTTTTGTGGTCTTTCTTACCCATTATTGGAACCATTGCCAACAAAACAGAGGTTGCACGAGAACTTTTCCCACACTCATTTCTACCACGCTGGTTCAGAGAACCTTGTTCTTAATTTCGCAGCTTAGTTGTGTCATGGAGCTGTGTTTTTACCACCCCTAAGGCAATTTCAAGATTTTCCCAGAGATTAAAGCACTTAGAAGCTTATTGTTTATTAGAGACCTACACTACAGAATGCAGCAGAAAGGAGGATAACCCCAGCAGAAGGAATATATTCTGCTTCCAGAACAGCCTAACTGGTCCACCTACTGTCCTCACTGATTATTATAGTGCAAAGATACTTTTATTAAACATAATGATATTAAATGGACCTGATGCGATTTAACACATTTATGAGAGTCTTTCATGTCTCGCTGTAGGAGGTTGATATTTAAACCCTAGTCCTCACTGAACCTGAAAGCATTAATAATCCCCTTCTCTTTGGCCCATATGCAGGCTCATTACAGTTGCTCTTTATAGTTATCTATTTTCTCTTAGGCCCTTATGCAGAAAAGAATCCCTATAGAGGAAAAAGCTTAAGCACTTGATTAACTTTAAATACATTGAAGTCAGTGCTCAAAGTTAAGCAGGTGCTTAACGCTTTCCTGAATCAGGGCCTCACAGCCTAGGGTTTCTGTCTCTGTATTGGTTCAAAAAATAATGATCTAGGATTTGATTCTGCTCTCAACTTCCTTGATACAAATCAGGAGGACTCTAGTTAGATTAAAGAGCTTTGTTCCTCTTTGCCTCGTACCTTATATAGCCATCTAGAAAAATGGGTGTCAAACATTACCAGTGGAGAATAGCAGAGTTTAAATAAGCTTTGCATTCACTTTTGTCACAGTCAGAAGACACATGGTGCAAGGAAGCTGCCACTCTGAGCTGGTGGTGGAGCACCAGCATAGAATTAGAGTGCAGGATCAGGCCGAAGGGACTCCTCTTGGCCTGACTGCATGAATTGTCTCCAGACCATTGTAATGAGGTGGGTAGAAGGGGGCTAAGCAGGGGCAGTGGGATCTGCAGGCAGTGATGAGTGCCATGAGCAGGACATGGATGTAATGTGTCCTCCATGGATATCTCGATAGTCAGACCTCACTGCTGGCCAGTGTGCATATGAAAGCAGATGTGTGAAGATCACCTTCCCTACCCTCCTCACCTCTGGTTACTGTGCTCCTCTCCCTCAAGAATGAGGAGGGCCTTTATGCTTCAAGAGTACAACACCTAAAATCCTGCCTCGATCCAGTTCCTTTCCCCAAGTATGTGATATGTAATACCCAGGCAGAAGTCATCCAGCAGCTTCTTAAATCTGCTTTCATGAGGGACAAGAAATCTCCTTGTATATAGTGATTTATTTGCATTTTCCCAGTTTCTGGAGGAAAAAAAAAACCAAAAACATCAGGTGGCCTTTCTTTTTGCTCATGGAATTATGATGTCAGCCTGGTCTCCGTGACACTCTGGGACACAAGGACAGCTGGGAGTTATCAGTGTTTCCTCAGACACTAAATTTAATCTGGAATTCCAATAACAGCCATTCTATCAATGATCTACAGCCATTGATAAACTGCAGACTCCTCTGGTCTTGTAGATCAAGCCTACATCCATGAAATGGTATCCAACCTTGCTGGGCAAGACCTAAAGTCCTAGACCATAGTCATGTAGCTCTTGACAGTGATGTTTGCTTGGTCCATGATTTTGGATATGTACTCCAGAGTTTCAGGTGTCCTTCTACCTTCAACCTCCATAGCTGATTTTTAGTGTATGATATGAAAAGGATTTCAGGCACATTTCATGAATTTAAAGGGTAGCTGCAGAGTAGCAAGGGCAAATTCACAATCTCAGCTGTTAATCTTCAGGAATGTCTCTGGGTTTTGATTCGGGACGAACCAACTGAATATTCAGCAAGTGCACATTAACCTGCAGTATGGATGGACAGAACTCATGGGGACAGCTCTTTAACCACCATCAAACAACACTATTTCACAGCATCAGCCAAGGGCCCCCATTAGAAGCTGGCATTACCTATCACTGATAAAGCAGGATTTACAAGCGTTGACTTGTAGGCTAAATAAAAGGGCAATGAGAGCAGACTGGAGTGAGGTTTCGGGGATTACGCTAAAACCCAGATTATTCTCAGGACCATCCAGGTACAGCATAAGGTACTGCCTATAGAGTCACAGGTTCATTATATATGTAGTCCCTGGGAGCAGAGAATATGTCATACGAAATGCAGAGCTACCATTATCACTGCCTATGCACAGCACTTGCATCTCTTACAGCTAGAAATAGTTAACAGACATAGAATGAGCACATGCAGAGCTGGTAGATATGCCCAATTGAATGAATCAGTTTATATATTTTAATCCTTCTTAAACAGGTTTATCCTCCAAAGAGTTTCTCATTTCTTCTTCTTTTCCATGATTTAGCAGCCAGCAATCTTACAGCCCTACTGTGCTTAGAAGGGGGCTCCAATTTTTTATTTCTAACAAGGTTTCCAGCAGATTTTGAATGTCATACAAGTATTCTATTTGCACATTAACTTCTTTCAGACTGAACACATCCAGAGCTAAATTATTATTCCTGAGAGCCATAAACTAAAAGAGCCATCACTCCCTGCTCTGTGGAAGGCAGCATCATTGCTGGCCAAGGTTTAACAGACATTTTTCTTCTGAACACCTACATTTGAGAAACATTTAAATATTTAATTCTCTTATTCCCTGCCAAGAAGACTTCCAGACACTTGTCATTGGGCTGAAGACCTATAGCCACGTCTACAGGATAATCCAAAAGTTTAAGCGTGTCTGGTTAGGCAGCTTGGACTCTCAAGTCTGTAGATTTGGCTACTTTGAAAACCTAGGAGTCTAAGAACAATGCTGATCTGAGAATGGCTGTGAAATTCAAACAATCTGCCAGGTAACAAGGGTTGCTGTCAAGCATTTGGAGACAGAGAACTGAAAAGGAACAGTATCGCAGCTGTCAGAAATATCAGGGCTAGATTCATTAATAATTCTCAATAACTCACTGATGACATGGGACTGCTGCAATCCTGAGAAATAAATGGAATACTTATCCTTTGACCATGCTTCATGTGAAAACCACTTTTAACGTGAAATTCTGTATCTGGTAACGTTTTATATGCAAGCTGATTCAGTTTTCTGCATAGGCATACAGCATGCTACTGAAGAAGCAGCAAATGCCAAAAAAGATTATTTCAGTCTGCAACTGGAAGCAAGGGTATCGTCTGTCCCACTGCATGATGAGCTCATCATACTCAGGGAAATGAACACCATGCAACACTGCCTTGCAAAAACTTTTATGGCACTTTCATCCAAGAACAACAAGCAAAAATTTGGCATGATTTCTGTTGTACATAACATCATCATCAGTCATTTAGCTCAAACATCAAGATACCCATTAGATAAATGCATATCCAATGACATACATACATGGGAAGACACAGACCATATGTTGATTGGAAATTATTATATAGTACAATCTGATACTTATTTATACTGACCTTTGCCATTTTCTTGCAAAAACAGCAATTATCTTTCCAACACAGAGATATGTCTGGTGTGGTATTTGTCCATGAGAATTCAGTACATTTCATGAAATAATCCTGTAATAATATTAAACAAGTTTGGTGTACTTGGAGATCATTTGGATTATATAAATCAACCCAGACAATCAGCACAAGTTTTGAGACACCACAGGGATCATCCTAGTACCAAAACATTAAAACTGACATCCTTAGCCTTCAGATGAGACAAACCAAATCCTATAATACAAGCGACCCCATAGTGATACTTCTTGAAAATCTCCAACAAAGTCTTTTTGGGAAAACAAACAAACAAACAAAGAAAAAAAAAAACACAACAAAAACCCACCAAAATACAACAAAGCAAAATAAAAGCACTCTACTTTGAGAACTGAGGGGAAAAAAAGGAAAAAAGCAGATTAAGAACTTAATTGCAAAGTTATCTAAGTATTATAACAGAAACAGTAGTAACACTGATGGTAAAACAATCTCAGTTGGAAAAAAAGTAATTCTGAGTGGACAAAAAAGAAGATAGGGAATAAGAATACTTTCAACTCATTTGAATCAAAATTATGCTCAGGTCTGGTTTGTTAACAGTAGCTACAATAGCCAATCCCATGGCACAGGAGATGTATATAAACTAGAAGACATTTGATGAACAAAAACCCAAGTATGAAACAGCTGTGCTGCAAGACACAGCCATGTAATTCCTGAGCTTCTCATCTTCATCACCATGCCTGTACCTACAGCTCTTCACTGACTCAGTTTGGATTTGATCTCTTAAGTGCCAGTGGTCTGCAGTGAAGAGAAATGCTTTTGAACACTTATAGGGCTTAGACATCCACAACTGGAGTTTTCCAGTTTACTCATTCAGATCTCTAACTTAATGAAATTTAGGTATCTGTTGAGTCATTCTGCATAGTTTAATTACTTGCACTCCCCATAGAGGTGACAGGAATGATAAATTTCTCTGAGGACGTGCAGGTGAAGACCATGTTAGATTAGGTTAGGCGCTTCCCTCTTTCCATCAACTGTATGAGAATCAAGGACCCTCCAGACACTGATCCAGCCCCATTAATTTAGAATTTTACTTCATACAGGAAATACAAAAGTTTTAATACCTCTGTCTGCTCCATTCACACCTGTTGAAACACAGTTTCAGTAGACTTCTTATTAGGCCTGAAGAGGAAAAAACTCTCCTTTGTTAGGGTTTGCCTTTCACCTACTAACTGGTTAGAGCACTTACACAGCAAATGTCAGCTAAACTGCTCTCAGCCTCACTGAGTCCATATTTCTTTGTCCCAAAAGATTTCTGTAGTTGCCAAGCCATGAGAATTTGGATGTTCTATACCACGTCCTAAAGCAGAGCCACTGGCAGACAGGATTGCAATTGTTGGAAGACCAGAAGCAGAGGCACTACCATGTACCCTGACTGATGCTGCTGAGACTTCAGCACAGTGAAGTTAATCCCTTTTCATGAAATAGCTACAAAATACAGAATAGAAATACTCTATATGGAGTATGTCTATATATGCTATATGGAGTATAATAGTTCTCCCTTTTCAGACTACAGCAGAAATAAACCGGAATTCAATTAAATCTCTGTTCTTTCCTGGAAAGTCCAAGAATGCATCTTTGAAAGTATCCCACCATCATCACTCTGACCCTGACATGGTGGATGGTGTCACCCTTCTCATCAAAACACAAAAAAATCTCAAACAAGGGATTGTGAAGTTTTGAGCATGAGACAGCTACTTTGTACCAAGATTCAGGGGTGTTGCAAATGGGAAATTGAAGTCAATGATGTTCTTTTGATGAAAAATGAAAACTTCACTGAGAAAGAGGAGACTTTTAAATTTAAATCTTTTTTCAGAAGGAAAAAAAGACTTTGACAAAAATAATTTGCCCCTCCTATATCAGGTATTTGACTTTATATTCTGTATCTGTTGTAATAGCCAAAGAAAAGAGGAAAATCACTTCGTTTTCACCTATTCCAGGGAAATCTGAACATTTTAATGAGAACTGTTGTCCATTATCAAACATTTACTATCAAGGGTACAGAAGGAACTAATCAAAACTTTTGAACTGTCAGAACTTTGGCATCCAGTATTTCAGGTGCTTGCAAAATTAACTGAAAGTTGCATCATGTACTAAAAATAGAATTTAGCCATTGTTGTGGTTTAACCCCAGCCAGCAACTAAGCACCACGCAGCTGCTCACTCGCTCCCCCTCCCACCCAGTGGGATGGGGGAGAAAATCGGGAAAAAGAAGTAAAACTCGTGGGTTGAGATAAGAACAGTTTAATAGAACAGAAAAGAAGAAACTAATAATGATAAAGATAACACTAATAAAATGACAACAGCAATAATAAAAGGATTGGAATGTACATATGATGCACAGGGCAATTGCTCACCACCTGCTGACCAACACCCAGCCAGTCCCCGAGCAGCAGTTCTCCCCCCGCCTCCCAGTTCCTATACTAGATGGGACGTCCCACGGTATGGAATACCCCGTTGGCCACTTTGGGTCAGCTGCCCTGGCTGTGTCCTGTGCCAGCTTCTTGTGCCCCTCCAGCTTTCTCGCTGGCTGGGCATGAGAAGCTGAAAAATCCTTGACTTTAGTCTAAACACTACTTAGCAACAACTGAAAACATCAGTCTGTTATCAACATTCTTCTCATACTGAACTCAGAACACAGCACTGTACCAGCTACTAGGAAGACAGCTAACTCTATCCCAGCTGCAACCAGGACAGCCATTTTCTGAAAAAGCAGAAGTTACATCTGTAACATTCTAGGCATTGGAAAGGTGATTTTTTGCTTTCAGCAGCCATGTTTTTGGGGGACAGTGGAATTGTATATTTGGTAATGGTAAGGAATGCAATAGCGTATTTTTAAATTAGGGCCCAAGCTGCTTCAGTGTTAGAAATTTTGGAATAAGCTCTTGTAACTTTGATATTGTATTCACATATGCTTTTGGGTTTACTCCTTTTATTTCTATCTTTGTAGAGGTGAAGTAGTCCAAAAAGGTCATGAGGACACACTTGAAAAGTCACAAATTAAAATTACTATTTGACATTTGTCTAAAAAAGTGACTCAGTAACAGTAGGTTTGGACGTGTGTTAGCACAATGCAGGTTTCCACCCCAGCTGAAAGGTTTGTGTCTGAGAGTAGGCAAGGTCACAGAGGTTAGAGGAAGCATTGCCTTCGATGGCCACAAAGCATTCAGCTACTAAGGATGAAGAGCAGCTCCCTGTCCAGATTTATAACCTCCCCTGCTGTTTCAACATCTCGACACTGGCATATGCTCCAAAGGGAAATGGTCTCACACATCTCTGGCTGAAGGGGGGAAAAAGATGTAATGGAAGAAAAGCAGCAAGGAAGAGCCTGGCACTGAGCGCAAGAAAATGTTTTCACAAAGTGAACTGTTTGAACACAAAGGTTAGCTATACATGTTGATACAGCATAGTCACAGTTGGGTGAATTAACGAGATGTCGACACTGGTTTAGCTCTGCAGAAAAGGGGAAATTCTAGTGGAAGCAGCATGCTCTATGTCCATCATTTGAAACCTCAGCTAGAAAGTTTCCTTAAGAGACACTGGTATTTTTGTAACATTGATAACATCTGGCGTTGTATATGGCTACTGATATAGATTTTATTCTTTTTTTTTTCTTTTTGTTTTTTTTTTTTTTTTTTTTTCCCCTGCCTCTGTAACACAGTAAACTCACTATAGCAGCTGGCAAGTAAAACAAGTACACAGGCCTGAATTACAGTCACTGGGCAGACAAAACTCTAGGAAAATAGGATACCAGTTCTGCCTAAAGCATTGGTGAGCATGGGACATCCTCTCCTCCAATGTATGACTGCAATTTTTGTCATACTCTCAGTTTTAAAAGAAGAAATAACAGCTTCAGTTCCCTTTGCTTTTACTGAGGATCCAGCTGGAGTCATCCATCACTCAAGAAGGCCATCATCATCAGGATGTGCTACATCAGAATGTACTTCACTCTGTGCTACAGGAGTGAAGAAATAGTTCTGGCATGGTCATAATTTTCTTTCCTAACAGCTGATACATCATGGAAATTTTCATATTGTGTAAATTCTGCCCCAGAAAGGCAAAAGCCATTGGCACGCATAAGAATTAAGTTCTGAAATGAACAGTTTTCAATCCTATTCTGTGAGAGCAGGAGAAATAACTTGTGTTCCCTCTGTATTTCCTTTCTTTCCTCTGTAGTATTCAAGTACTTTATAAGCAGACGAATAATTTATATGTAGCACAGGATCCGTTCTAATCCCCATGTATTAGTAAAGTTAACACAGCTCACTCCATACTGCTGTTTGCACAGCTGGATGTGTCAGATAGAGTAAGTTCATCCTTTCTAAGATGAGCTTAAATCCACAGCCTACTAGTGTCTTTCTTATTTACACCAACCACTGTTTCACATTGTTCCCATAAGGAAGGTTAGTTTTAGCAAAGTCATGTTCTTGATGCAACCTTACAGGTGCATAAATATTGATAAATCACCTCAGCACACTATCAGATCTGAATATTCATCTTCAAGCCACAGAATGTGTCTAATTATAAGTAAAAAGTCATTGAGATTTGTATTATGAGACCTACAGCTAATGATTCGTTGATGGTACCTTACACTCCCCTGGTCAAAATGAGTGCCACCTTCCGTGACAAAATAAATCAGTTTACAGTGGGATGAGGAACATGGGCTTTGCTTGCATGAAAGAGGCAAAGTTACATCCAGAGGGTTCCTAAAGGTTTGTTCTTTGCAACAGAAATAAAAATCAGGGAAAGTCGTGTTCACTGTCGTGGGGCTGCCCACCCAATCGTTCTCCCTGCCCCAGGGTGAGAGGGGATGGATGCTGAAGGAGAGAATGCTGCTATGCTTTACAGAACACCATGCAAATACCAAGGGTAGGACTTAGGTCAAAGCTTAAGACAAAAAAAAAAAATCAAATGTCTGCAGGTAGCTGTCTACATGTCAGCTAGAGTCCAAGCTCTCACTGCACTTGGTGGAGATTTGGTCAGGACAGTCAATGACATCTCAAGAGCGGCTCAGCTGATGAGCCAGTGTGGCAGGAATCTGTACCAAAGCATAGGTACATGGTACCAGCTGGGATGCCCGGGGCTATCCAGGACCTGTGTGGGGGCAGCAGACATTACACACCACATCATGCTGCTGCATCAGAGGCTGAGGGCCAGCCATCTTTATTTTGGGGCACCCGTTACGGCACTGAACACCTCTGCCTAAGTGAATTCCTCATACTTAAGGTGCTGGCTATTTTAGGAGGAACTAAATCATTCTTTAGGCTGCACTGACTGTCTTGACTTGATCTCCATGAGCTCTCATGAGAGTTTAGATACACAGTGTACATATCAAATCCCATCTATAGACATTAAACGCTGATGTCATAGTCAGCAAGCTGAATCCTGTCCTAAGGCATTGTATGCTTCAGGCATGCCATAGCTGTGTATTTTTAACTTTCCATTATTCAAAGGCAGATTGTCTGGTTTGTAAGTTGCTTTACAGGTGAAGACATACCCAAGCAGCCTCCTTTTGGAGAAAGTTGTGGTCTATCAGGGTGTATTACTTTGATTTCAGCCCCATAGGAGGTGGGACTGTACTGCTCTAGGGCCTGAGCTGCACGTTTGTTCGCTGCTGTACCCAAGAAAATAAAGCCACTACAGAACCAAAGAAGATGGGGAACATGGTTCAGAGACACCAAAGGTGGGTCTCATCTCACTTAAGCTAGTTATTGGAGAGAAACTGGATCCTACATGTACCACCATGGTCAGCTATTAGCTGCAATGAGTCAGCTCTCTATCATCATTTAGTCATTATGCACTGATGCACCATTTAACCGTTATGCAAGTCATTATGCCCTAAGAAGTTCCTTCAAAATCAGAATCTCTTCCCAGCTCAAGCAAAAAGCCTGTTTTCTCTTTTTTCTTCCCCTGGCTTGACCTTTAACTCCACAGCTTCCTTTGCTTTCTTTTGTAGTCTTAGCATTAGTCCTCTCAACCCTTTTACTACTATATGCATCTCTTCCCTGTTTTGATGACAATTTTACTCTAGCCTTTTAGGTCTGAGGTCCCCAAAATGGCCATGCAAACTTCCGAAAGGACTGTGTCTACACTGAAGGACGTTGTGCTGCATGGCATTAGGTAATTAACATTGACTCCTAACTCTACCTTGGAAGAATTTTTTTCACTTAAGCTGGTTTGACATAGATTTTTGCCTCAGTGATTTTTAAAATTAGTTTCATGCAGGGGATCTTTTTTAACTAGCTAAATCTTTCAATTTAAAAATAAATCTTAAAAAACTGAGCTTGGACACAAAAGTTCCCTAGAACAAAGGAAAAATAAGAGTTTGGTGGCAGTCTCTATACTCCAGAGCTTTATAAGTTTTTTCATAGTTAATTTAGAAACAAGCATTCTTTTAACTTGAGTCTATGGTATTTGCAGGATGAACACCGTAGGTAGGTGGATAAGTAGATTTTTTTTTAGAGTGGTAGGAAAAAAGTCTCTTGGAGTGACCTTTTGAAGTATTTCATGTTCAGATTTGATTCATAATCAGGGATAAACATGAGCTACTTTCATATTCTTTATCGCATCATTTAAGGGGAAACATATCAAATGCCAGCTGATTGCATCTGTGCCAAAAGGTAATTTTATATTCCTTGTTGAGTGAGACAGAATAATAATTTCTCTCCAAAAGAGATTTGATGACAGAGCAGGAATCAATGAACAAATCGATATACAACCATCTTAACTAACAGTTTTAGAGGAACTTCTGGCAGTCCTTAAACAAACAACAGTGCACTCTGTCTGGCGAGAAGTTAAAAAGCAAACTTACTTTACTCGTGAATCATTGATTTGAAAAAATCTCTGGGTGTCTCAAAGGAAACTTGAGGAAGTCCAATAGTGTATGATCAGCAGAGATGGGCAACTGAGAGGGGAAAGAAAACAGAGCTTCCAGCACAATGGAAATAAATTGTTAGCCAGCTACTGCGGCCTGTGAAGCTGGCAAGAGCTAAGAGAGAAGGTCAAAAACATGCAATGAAGGGAGATGCTTCTGTGCTTGCATATATAAAGTGATGCCCACTGCACTATGACTTTATGGTTTTAAGGAGAGAGAGAAAATAATATAGGCAAAACATAGCAGAGGTATTGAGTATTTGACTGTGATGTACTGTATCTCACAGAGCCTTACCTAAAATGTGAAATCAAACTGGCCGGGGTAGGAGCATTGCTTAGTGCAGGTGAGCTCTCTGAAAGCTGAATAATGATTGCTAGTCATTTTACAGCTAGGTACCTTTTTGGGCAATGGCACAAGATGTGTCATATCAATAAAGTCACAGTCAGCAGTGAAGCAGGAGGATGAGGACATAAAAATAACACAGCTTCAGACATTCAAATGTGGACAGAAAATAATAAATTAATGCTCATCTGAAACCATTTCGAAAAGAATGTATGAGGGCCCTGAAAGGTCACTTTACCGGATAATCTCCCCAGTACAGAGACTTCGTTTTCTTAGGTGTTTGTATCAAGTGGAGAAAAATGCAGTCTTAATCCTGAACTGAAGTTAACTGTGGCGGTAAAAATACTGTTGACGACAGCAACCCTGATTCAGGAGGAGAGATAAAGTTGAAGGATAATAAAAATGCCAGACTGGTCATGTCATGAGTAACAAATCCATAAATATGTGATCTGAATAATGTTCATTTGAAGGAAGAAATTGCGGCAAACTTGGGAAAACATAATTAGAGAGTAATTAAACCCTACCTATAAGATAGATAGATAAAAACATTGTAATAAAAAAGCTTCACTGTTTTTTGTTTCCTCTCATAGAAGAAATATGTCAATCTATTATATCAATTGTAAAGCTTTTACTTCACCAGTGGTTAAAAAATGCTGAAGCAGAGAGGCGAAAATTACCACCAGGTGAAAGACTGGGGAGGTGGCAGAGAGGGGGAGCTGGCAGAGAGCTCCCCACGTCCCGAGGCTCATTGCCGGGGGAGGCAGGAGGCAGGTGGTGCGGAGGAGAGGTATCACCAGCCTCTTCTTTCCTGTGGGCCATTCAGGAGGGTGCAGGTTGGAGCAAGCCTTGCTTTCTGCCTTGCGTACCTCATGTCCTGCACGCCAGGAATCTCAGTCAGGCAAGAGAGCGTAAGTCAGGGGCCGAGTGCCAGTGCAGGCTGTTCACGATAGATCCCTCTGGTGTATCATTTTGGTGTTATTTTAAACACAGCCGGCAAGGGAGTGCTGCAGAACCGTCGTTGTGCTAATTGGCTTTTTCTACTAAGGCGATCCCCATTTATAAAATGTGGTTTCCGTAATAACTCGGTGAATAATCTTGGGGAAAAAAAGCCCATCCCTCTCATGCATGAGAATCACCCATCAAAGCAGAAGGTGAAGTTTGATGAAGTCAACCTGCAAAGTGTAATGAGGATAACACTGCATCACCAAGGTTTCCTCAAGGAGATAACTACGGTCAGAAAATCATTATACCGGTTGCTGTTAATAGGAGGGAGGAAGAACGAATGATTCACAAACAAGTCGTGTAACTTGCCTACAAGAGCACCGCGGGGAGGAGTCCTGTTACTCATTACACTCCATGTCAGCTCCAGCAAGGCCAGAAGCACAGCAGAACAATACCCATGACATCTTGGGTGGCCAAAGGTTTCTTACATTGTTTTCACATTCATTGTGCACTTGAAATTTTCTCAGAAAAGAAAGGAAGTCTTTGGGCCTGCCTCTAAGAGGTTTACTTCCCGTATAAATTATATGACACACGTTTCAATCACACATAAATGTATATATACACCTTCGCCACCCCACAGAAGACAGGAGAAAGCATCCATTTTCAGCATTCTTCCAGCTTATCGTTCAGAAGAGGGGTGGGAAGAATACTTAGGCTTATAGCATGGTTGTCCCCTATTCCTTTTATTTGTATTTAATTTTGCAGGGACAAGGCTCATTTTGTGCACAGTCCTAAAAAGGAAAATTCTTTTATTCCGCAGTTTATTATTATAAATGCATGTGGAGTATGTCGTATGGTTTTTCAGGCTGCATGGAATGAAGTGAAAAGGAGTTTTCAATCTTTTAATGCTCCATGCTTGTGGAAGAGGCATAAGAAAATGGTCCATGGGGATCCTATATTATTATTTGAGGGATTTTTATTTTTCAGGCCTGGTCAGGTTTTATGACTGGCACGTTTCCGAGAATGCACCTCTCAAGCACTGAGGTTTATAATGATTTCTCCTTATGCTATTTATCTCACTTTTCCAGTTGCAGTGCATTTATCCTCACGCAGACAGAAGCATGACAGGAGAGGAGAGGAGACGTCAAAGAGATTCTGCCAAACAGAGGAATATGGTTTTCCTGCTCCCCTCCCCGACGGATATTTTCAAGAAGATGCAAGGTTTTGCAATGCACAAATATATTAGCAGTGCAAAGCAAACAGGAAAGGCTGTGACATTTGCTGCAGTTCTACTAAACTAGCTCAGGTTGTGTATAGAGGGGGAGAAGGATTTGGGGCCTGGCAGTTTGCCCTAAAATGCATGCATTTTACAGGCTGTCCTCTGTGCTTCCCCAGTAACTTGTCTTCCATCTACTGCAACCCAGAAAATAATTTGCTCTCAATCAAAAAATGAAAATACCAAACAGTTGATGCTCATCTGATTTTTGCAAAATCTAGACTTGCCAGATGATTTGCTCCCTCAGCTTTTCTTCAGCTACATAGCACAGCAGTTATTTTCAGCATCTCTCTGCTGGAACACTGGCTGGGTAAATAATAGAAATATTTATCAGCAATCCCAACTGCTTTCTTAAACATTCATACAACAGATTTTTGAACACAACATTTGGGGAGCCAACACTGTTATTTATGCGAGAACGTATTCATTCCAAGACAGGATACAGGACTTAACAAAAGTTATTAAACAACGTGATGGCAGCAAAAGGCAGTAGAACACAGCCTGCTAAATAGCCAAGTGTTGGGCCTTATATGCTTTTTTCCAAATCAGAAAAAACCACAGATCTTTTGTACTTTAGATCCACCTTTATGAACAGGTATAATCCTAGATGGGGAATGGAGAAGACAGTGTTTTCTACAAAAAAGCATGAGAAAATATTTTCAAGTGGATTTTCAAAGGTACTAAAGGAGTTAGGTGCTTAAATCTTATGGGTTGGCATAAGCAGGTTCTATAAGCCTCTTTGCAAATCACAGCTGTAATGTCCATAAAAGGACTGTTTTGCAGCCAAAGCACTTAACTGGGACCCAGTAGATCTGAGATTCGTGCCTGGCTCTGACTTTGCAAGCCACCTGCCCTCTCTATGCCTCAGTTTTTCTTTCTATGAAGCAGTACTGAGGTGTTCCTCAGCTGCACAGAGGAGTGCTGAGGATGTAATCATTATAAAGTTGGGGGGACACGCGCTTATTTAATTTAGAGTAATTTTCCACAACTAGAAGAAGTGGGATTGTACATAAGACTTACTATATATGCATAGAAGAAAATTCATAATGTTAATTACTCAGAAGAAAAAGAAACCAAGCAGGACTTACTGCTTCTCTGGTAAAAATGTGACATGGGATATATTTCCTCAGAACTTTAAATAAGGCAAATGTTTCCTCCTAAACAGGAAAACTTAGTAATTATTATGTTGAAATAGCTTCACTTTATGAAGTAACCTCATTAAAAAGAGGCAGGAACACAGACAAAATGGGAATGTGCATGATGTCAGACAATATTACCACAGCGTGAGACTGGTCACAGAAGCAACACCTGGCTGCGCAGTATCACCGTCAGCAGCGCTGAGCAAGCTCAGCACGCCAATGAAGTAACTGAAGTTGGAGACAGACTCATCTGTAGACTAAGCTAAACACGAACCAGGGCATCAGGTCTCTTAATTTTGCTGTGATGCCAAACTTTTGGCTTCAAAAAACTGAAAGATGCAGATGTGCCTGATAGCAGGTGCTTCGGGTGGAAGTGGGGATGACTCAGGTCAGCTGCCTCCTGGGTCTCCCAGTGCGCAAACGCTCAGGAGCCAGCTTTGGGGCCCTCTACACAAGATTGCACTCACACTGCTACCGGCTAACCCAACTCATCTACTCACTGAGAGGGTCTTGTCTGTCCCTTTCCCTCTGGCCCTGCAGGGAGGCTAGCCCTGGTGCCGACATGCAGTGAGGGATACTTTCTAAACCTATACGCTATTCATGAAGGAACGCAAAGAGGCTTCCTTTTACCCTTGTTCGTCGCGGCTGCTAATGCACTTTGGTGCTCTGGTTTTCTTCGGGCAGACCCTGGGCTCTGGTCTCAGGGCTGCTTGGTAGCAGGACTGAGGAGAAAGCAGTGCAGAAGTGTGTCTGTTTTCCCCACTGGTGACACAAAGGTCATCGCTTGCCACAATGCCACTGATGCTACAGCTCTCCTGGTACCTTCGGTAGATCTTTCCCTAGACTCTTTAGAGGAAAATGCCTAGAAATCTATTCAAGGGCAATACTGCAGAAAAGTAACCCACAGGAGCAATCCTTGGGGAAAGCCAAGGCAAAAACAGTGCAGAAAGATTTTGCAAACCCTCGAGGTTTCCTAGTGCCTCTGCTGTTCCAGTAGTCTCCTTTACTTGGGTCGGTTACATCCCAACACAATGGAAAGTTCTCCTAAAATTTCTCTTGACATACTCATCACACAGCTCATATACTCTCATTTTTTCAGTCTTCTGGACTACATTAAAATAACTCGGTTCCACTGGGGACATCTCTGATTACCCACTTTTAGTTCAGTTCCTAATTTGTCTTCAGAGAGGAACGGGGTTCAAACTCAAAATCTGAATCTTTGGGGAGTATTTAGACCTGGGACTTGAACTGCCTTCTGAAGTAAATGATCCTGTAAGCCCGGCCCTTTCTCCAGAGGAGACACAGGGCTCGCCATGGTTATGGCTTACTGTCAGCTACCTGCCCCGGTGCCCTGCTCTGCCTCAACACCATGGCCCTGAAATTACAGCTGAGGTGAAACATAAACAAAGGGAAATCATGCCAGTTTGCGCTGTCTTCGTATCAACCTTGATTTTAAAGATCTTTGTTTCTGCAAGGGATATAAGTCATTCCTCCAGATCCCTCTTTAAGTGCAGTGTGTTATATTTCAAAGGCACATTAGGCTTTCTTCCCGTCTCTGGTGTCCAAACAGGATGAATCTGCATAAAAGGACATCCACAAATGAGAAAATAGGACCAGGTCCGCTGATACCTTTAGCTTGTGCACAAGAGAACTGAGGGGGCAGTTCATTTGCAGTTTCCTTGTATTTGGGCCAACTCTAACTGTTGGCACTAGTCCCAGCATAGATTAAAACAGTTTGGGTATTAGCAAGGTATAGCTGGAACCGAAAGCACAAGAACTGCAAGAGACACCCTATATTCCCTGGATGTTTTTCCATCTCAGCTGGAGAAATCAGATCCAAGACTCATCCCTTTACTCCACTGAAGTGGTTGAAATTGGAATGGAGCGGGCAAAAAAAACCCCAAAAAACCAAAGCAAAACAAAAAAAAAAAAATCCCATGGAACCATAGCCTGTAAAGATAAACAGCTATCAGGATTATCAAAGCAAAGCACTGACAGGTAGTGGGTAGCTTTGGATCAGATCAATTTACTGGAAGCTTTAAATGTTTTTTAGGACATGTTTAGAAATAGGAACCAGTGGCCCTGACTCTCCTGACAAACCAGTATAACCATTACAGACTCCACTGACTGGGGTGCAGTTCTTTCACCTCCACCGTTCATTCATCCAGCCACGGGAGTGCTTTCAGACTGTAACTAGCAGAAAACACCTAGCTGGAGCTCCTGTGAAGGCCCACTTGCACACCTACCTCTGTTCTGATGTGTGTGTGGACCTATGCGTTATTCAGAGTATTAACTCAGTGAATGCCCAACTGGTCATCCGTACCTACAAACACCTCATATATGTACATGACGATAGGATTTTATGTGACATATTGGGTCATAAACTCTCCGCCTTTGATACTCAGACTTCCCTTTTGAAATACTGTTCCCAAATAATTCATAAATGACTGGCAGAAATAGAGTGATATAAAACATGAGGAAAAAATAAAGGATGTCAAATTAATCAAAATGCAGAAGTACACATGCCATCCTCCAGGCCTGGTAGAAGAATGATCAAGCTCGTGAGCCCTCAAGATGGAGGGTCTCTTTGTGTGTACATTTGGAGGTCCCACGCACCTCAGGGTGTCCTGGCAGACTCCAGTAAGGCACTCCTGCAGTGGGAATACCTTTTTACCTCTCCTGTCCCCTTTATAAAAAGATACATTGATCTCCTCCTTGTATTTACAGCAGCCTTTACTAGCTGCATTGAAACAGATCACCTTGAGATTTGGTTCAAACACAGCAAGTCTCTTGAGTTTTTTCCCCAGCTGTTAGGAGAGAAAAAAATTGTTTAAACACTCACTTCAGGGAAGCTGCAGACAAAGGCATTACCTCTTCCCAGATGTGGATTCTTCCTGACTTTGAAGTGAATCTATTAAGCCATCCTTGAGACCGTTCCGCATGTTCTGTCATTATGTTAAACCATTAATTGTCCTAGTTTCCAACATAATGTGCATTACAGTCATTAAGATCCACTGCTCTGGCAGGTTTTTCTCTCTACTTATTCAGCCTACTTTAAAAAACAATGTATTATTTGAGTCTCTGAGGTCTTGAGTATTTTCACATGTCCCATGGAGATTTGCCATTTAGTGTAATGGAAGCAGGAATCAGTCAGACTTAAGAGGTTCCCCTGGCATGAAGAAAGATTCACAGGTGAAAAGCCTAAAATGATACGGTATACATAAATATTTTAATCTTTTAGATTTAAGAGAACATGCTTGCTTTTCTGGGAAGCTGCAGTTTAAGTTTACTGTCTACGCTTTAAATTGTTATATTGTGCTTTAATGGCCAACTCCATTCTGACAGGCTGATTAATGTCTGGGATAAACATGAGTGTTCCTTCAATGGTTGAGAGCTGTAGGTATCCATTTGAGTTACTTTGTTCTCTCCAGAGCAGTAGCCTTTTTCCAAAACACTCTTTTTCAGCCTTGTCTAAACCCTCCCAGTTTTAATATAGCACAAGGCACTAATAGGGATACTGAATACCACTCATAGGAATTTCAGGGATACTAAAATAAATGTCCAGAACCTTCCTCAACTGAGATTAGAATTTACCCCTGAATTTAAAGCTCAATATCAGCTCAATATTCTAGTTTTGTTTTCTTTTTTTTAACTAGAAGGTCTGTCATGTCCCCACAATTCTCCTGTCTGGTTCACAACTGGAGAAATACATAAGAGGTCAGAAAATTTATTTCACTGCTTCAACAAGAAATTAATAGAATTGATTAGCCACAGTATCACAAGGCTTAGATCCATGCTTTGCAGGAGAAATTCATAATATCCTGAAAGTTGAAATCCTGAAATATCATTTCACTGCTGTGAATAAGACCAAATCAGCTATTCGTTGCACTCAGTAAAGATACAGTATAGTGAACAGAATGATAAGCCTAGCTCGCTGTTAGCACTGTAACGAAAGCAGCAAACCATGACAAGGTTAATCCCTGCCATTAAGAGTGACTATGACACACCTTGTTGATATTAATAAGGTCTTTGAGCTTTATTTTGTAAAAGGCTTAATAAGTCATAGTGTGAAGTTGACCCAAATGCTGCTGATGCTTTTCTGTCATCGTATGATATGCCTACTTTGCAACTCGTAGAGTAGGATGCTCTGTAGACCCTGTTTCTTAATCAGAGATTAAAGCAGCTATCACGGTTGTAGATATGGAAAACTCTAAGAAATAGTATGTCTTTTACAGAGTTTTATAGTGGCATTCAAGACCTATTCTGAGACCCACAGCAGAGGCTATGGGACTCACAATCATGACTCAAGCCCCTGCACCACTTCTTTCCTGCATTTCATTTCACTGCTATAAAAATGAAATATTGCCAGCATTACACTTTTACTTAATCCATTCTTTTATTGCTAATAAGCAGGCAGGATCCCTAATGGCTAATCCATTGAAATCTAGCAAGATTAAAACCCTGAACAGAGCAAAATGTGTGCTTGAGCAGTCACCCAAGAAGCATCACTATCACAGCTCTTACCAAACTGCAACTGCAGAATTTTTTTAAAGTGCAAAATTTAAAGATAAAAAAAGCAAATATTTCCTAGCAAATTGGTCATTCAGTGCTTTTAGGGCTTGGGGGCTTTTTTTGACTCTTCCATGAAGTCTTATTAGGCGTCTTCACTGTCCAAAACTGTTCACCAAGCAATTCATGCAAGTAGTTTGCAGATTGTTCACAAGCAATCTGCTAGATTGGTAGCTGAGCTCTGTTGACTAGTTTAATTGGATCCATCAGACATTATGTTCTACTGGGTTTTTCCTATGGTTAAATCACTGGTATAGATATTCACATCTATCAGATTTAAGGTACAGACCAAGTTATTTCTGATTTGCCCAGCAGCCCGGTAAGAGAGAGCTTCCAGTAAGAACCATGAAGCCAACAAGTCATTCTTAACCAAACTTCTCCAAAAAGTCATCATTTCTATACTCTACATAATAAAGTAAAACCTAGTTACGGGTAGCTACTGAGAAGAACAGCAGCAACAAAGTGGTCATATGCTACCAAAACTCCTTGCTGCACTCTTACCCTGGTCCACTTTGTGTCTCATCCTGTTTGTTTATTTGTTTGTTTGTCTGTTTGTTTGTTTTTAGGCAAGCAACTTTCTTGGTAGGAAAAAGCAGGAAAGATTAAACTTCTTGTTCTCAAATTAAAGTAAAGCTAGCACACAAAGGTGACTAGATGACCTCAGGCAGGATAACATTTCCTTACCTACTGTTCTTGTACATTTGCATGCTCTTGCTCTTGGTGTATTGCTCTTGCTTTCTCTTCTCCCCAGCAGAAAGGGAAAAGCTCCTTTCTGAAATTTTTTTGGCTGCTATCTCATCAGTCCTGCTCTAAGGTAAGCAGGTCATAATTATGCTGTAGAATAGACAAGTGGCTGTGAAATGTATTTTTAAGTGGTTTCTGATGGCTATGTGGTAGATCTTTGTCTCCGGGGGACCACACTTCAGTCCCACTTCACAGTGCCATTAACATATAAGCCAAATCAACCCATTTCTTGGGGTACACAGAACACAAAATCGAGGAATACATATACCAGATGGGGAATGGCAGCTTCACTGCCCTTTGCTTCACTGGTTTGTTGCTAGCAATATTTGATCCTGCATATGGGAAAAATTGAGTGCAAAATGCCACAAATTGTTGCTGAAATATTTTATGAACACAAATATGTAATGGCAAGGTTTTGGATGCTGTTATCATCATGAGTACACTATCTATGCAACCTTCCCAGCACAGGTCACTAAGTGCCACTGGAATTCTGTTCAAAAATTATTTATCCCAGCAGAAGGTCATGCCACCTCACTGGGTTAAGTCACAAATTTCCCAGAGAGCGTGTGAGCACATGTTTGGGTTTAAGGAAATAACTCCCTCCCAAAAGTTAATGATGGGGGTTGTTACAAGGTCTAAGCAAAGCAATTATTTTAAACTACAAGCCAACAAAACATTCCCTTTGTTTGTTTTTCTCCAGGTTGTCCTTGACTTTCAGAGCTGGAAGACAGCTGCAGGCAGGAGGGCAGTCAAGCTAGCCAAGGACGAGCTGCAATTAGTTTCAAAAACCCCTCTGAGCAGTACAGGGAGGCACATGAACAGCCCTCCTGAGGCTTCAGTGGGAATAAGGCACCCATATATATATATATATATATATATGTATATTTTAAATACGATCTGCCCCTAAGTTCACCTGCTAAATCAAAGGCAAGTCCTGGTGGAAAACAAGCAGGAAATGAGACAATGCCAAAGATAAGGTTATAAAGGAAACTTTGGAGGGAACAACACGAGCAGCCAATAACTAGGGACCACATCTGCCTGATGGAAATCTAGCAAGTAAGAGTTACCTTTCCCAGGCAGGACCCAAGAGCAAAGGGAAAACTGAGAGAGATATGCAGGAACTGGGAACATAGGTTTTCAGCACATGCACAGAGGCACCCAGCAAAAAAGAGAAGGCTGCTTCTCATAACCAGAAGTGGGAGCAAGCAGGGGGAGAGAAACATGCTATTTTGTTAACCCTTTGTTGTGCATGGAAGTAATGCTTTGTTAGAAATAAAGTGTTTTTTCAGAGATGCTTTGTGCAGGTATCAAACACTGGGGTTGTCGTGCTAACCCAGACAACAAAAAAGCAGAAGTTACCCCCAAAATCCACCCTGAGAAGGTTCAAACTAAATAGAGTCACTCTGAGTGAAATGCAGACTGCTTCACTACCCTGACAAATTCATCGGGTGAGCTCCTGATCTTGCTTCTGCTCCAGCCTTCACATCAAGTGAAATGGGTACAGGAGTGTACACTGGCAGCTTGAGATCTCTGTGTCGCCATCCATGGGTTCTGACTCTTTCTCAGAGGAATCGCTAGCTCAGCTCATGAAATGGATGTATTTTGTTTGTTTGCTTCTCCTGCCACTCCTGGTACTGGATTTCCCCCACTGCCACCCTGCTAGAGAGACGAGGCTGGTGCACTGAGGCAGACCCCATGGCTGCTGATGGCAGCACTTCTCCGCAAGTCCAATGTCTGGCTTGCAATGGTGAGACAGAAATACCAGAAAAGAGAGGACAACTAGTGGAAAAAAGGAAATCCAGGAAGAAATAAATTAAAAACAAAACCAACAGGGGGAGGGGGGTAAGGGAGAGAGCAGGGAAAGCTGTGTGAAAGGGGACAAAGAAGAAAAAAGAGAGCATTCGACTTTACATTTTAGCTTTCTTTATCTCCTGCCTGGGTCTTTACAAACGTTGCACAGTTTCTGCAACACAGAATAGCTGATATACTGCCCTGTTCCTTTACACCCTCAGACATAATGCCCGAGACCTGTATTTTTTTTTTTTGTCATCAAAGAACAACCAAAAATATGAATGGTATGACAAAAGAAGTAGGATAGTAGATAGGTATTTTGGTGCAATAATCTTGGAAAATGCCTAAAGTTTCCAGACTGTCTTACAGAAACCTGGAGTGTCACATTGGGTCTTTAGTAATTTTGCACTGACTGAGTGTAATATGGCCCTTCTCCTGGCCACAAAATTTTTTGTAAAAACTCATAATCATTGGGGGTTTGTTTTTTTTTTCCTACTTCAATGTTTGTGATATACATAGAGAGAAAATGATCTAATACAGAAGAAATAAATGTATGCCTACATTGGGGACGCCTAGGTACCATACAAGGTAGTACATACACATGCACGCAGAATGCAATGCTGATACTGGATCACTCTGTCTGAATGTCATAGTCAAATGCTTCTCGGCACCCTGTTCCAAATTAGATTGACTAAGGAGTCAAAGGTCTGATTTTAGTTCTTTTGATGTAAATCTAGCTAATTTTGCTGTGATGCATATAGTTACTCTAAATATGACAGTAGACAGCAGGTGGGATTTTCCTGAAGATTTCACCCAGAAGTATTTCCAGCCTAGATGAACATAATATAGTCTACAAAGTTGATTGTAATGTTAAGTTGTGATGCCCAGAAAAATAATTTTTAACTCACTGCTCTGATCTTCAAAGTCAATTTGTCATTTGTATATCTTAGGTTTTGTGTTCTCTTCCTGGTATGGATTACATAATTAACTTCCAATAGATTAAAAGGTTTATTCTTGCTAATCTATTTTCTACAGGTTTAATGGATTTAGGCATAGCGAACTCAAAGATGGCCGTTATTCTCAGACTCCAAAATATGTACTTAGAAGTATATAAAATATTTTAATCACACTGCTTTAAAATTCCTATTTAAAAATATATATTTGTCCTTGATGTAAAAAGGGAACAGTTGCGTATCAGCATTCATATCAAATTAATCTTACCCCAGCAAACTTAGCAGAGCTCTAAATAATGAGATATGTCACACTTTGGTGTAAATTGTTCAGAAAACTGATGAAAAATGGTAAAGCTGTGCGCTTCATTCTAATTTGGCAATATTGGCCATGCAAACCCAAGTCATTTGGCAAACGTGAAGTCAGAGGAAAGCTCCAGATAAAAACTGCTGCTATATAAACTGATGCAAAGCAAACATAGAAATGATATTGCTATGTATTCCTTAGACTAAGCAGGTCATATCTCAGAAGCAAAGAGATTTACTATAAACTTACTGAAAGATTTGTAGCTGTAAATTGATAGGATGTGTAGCCTTCAATTCTCTAAGCATTGTATGCCTGAGGGAGGTTTTGTTGACTTGAATAGATTTACTCCCAACTGGTACCAGCCTAAGTGAGAGTCAAGCTCTGTATGTAGACATTCTGCTGGTTAACTAAAAACCTGAGGGAAAATTGGATGACGGCATTCCTCATATTTTCTCCACCCCTAAGATGTTGCAAGATATGATCAAATGCAATGCAAGATGCTTAATCTTATTTGCATATTTCCCATCATTTTATGCAAGACGCTGGAAAAAAGTTACATAAAGCAAGTATCGCTTTGTCTGGATAATAAATGTAAACTATTTTAAGGTGTGTTCAAGGACAGTTCTGCTCATTTCATACTTCCTTTGGTGGTTCAGGCTTTACAGTTCTTTCAACCACAATTGTAATGCAGGACACTGAAAGCTATTGAAAATTTCATAACATTTGTACTTGAAAAACACAAGAGGGTCACAGTACAAGTTTGATTACTTTGGTTTAAACTATATTAATGCTACAGATTTTTTTTTTTAAGTGTAATTCATTTCTGGGTTACTTGTGGTGACTTGCAGAGTGGTTAATTACTGCTTGGAGGCAAAATTTGTGGCACAGAGGTCATTAAAAAAAGAAAGATTTAGGGAGTGCAAAAAAAGCCAGTTTTTTTAGAACTGGTTAATTTGTCCAGAAGGGAATACATTTTTATAGCATGCATAAAGCAGAAATATTTATCTTGAAGCAAAACCACAATATTTTCCTTTCTGTTTTTAGAACCAACCATTTGGATGTTCTACAATATTGTTAGACACATCTTTCATTGTTACTAGTTGCTATTACAAAACTTTCCTGCCATTGAATTTAGAAATCTTCAGGTTATTTGGCATGATAATATAACTACTTCTCAGCTGTCCCTCAAATTCTGTTGATCATACATGAAGATAATGTCCTGAAGAAAATATCCTGAAGACAATATCCTAAATAAAATGCAGTGAATCTGTCAGAAAAAGAAAAAAAAAACCTAAATATTTTTTGTTTTAATTTAATTAAGTTCATATTCACTCTGAATAGTCTTGAATTTGACATCTGCCACATTAATTCAGAGCATTTGTTCTCATCAACATCACGCCCCAACTTGACCACCTCCTGTTTCCCATAGATTTTATTGAAAGCTTGGAGAAACATAAGCACCTTGCAAAACCTCATCCAACAAAGTGAGTCAGGCTTTTAGGTGAGCACCTCAGCCTAATCACAAACCAAGCAAACAAATGGGTTATCTCAGAGAACTAATTAGAAACAGGATTTGCTTTTGCTTTTGGAAGCTGAGACACTGCCCGCCAGAAAGCTGGCAAAACACAGGGGTAGAGAACAGGAGTCTGTTACATCAACTTAGTTAATGGAAACCAAGGAAAAAGCATTGTTTCAAATGCATGGGAGCCCAAACAGCTTACTTTTTAATGGGAAACATAAATACTTATGTTTCTGGGAGTAAAATAGAGGTGTTGAATTTTGAGAATTTAACAAGAAAAACGTGTGTTCCTGGTTTAAGTGCTCAGACTCCTACCCAGAAAAAGAAACTTGTAGTGAATATATATCGCTCCAGCTGGATTCCATGCAATTAACAGAGTCTACTTTTTTTTTCTTCCTTGCACACAAAAAGGCACTTTTCTCCATCTTTTCCTACTTAATCCAAAGTTTAAATCAAGATGGTTGGTAAGGGCAGAGAGCCCTGCCCTCATCCCAGAGCACCTATTTTTTTGCCAGGATTCCACCAATACGTCACATTTCAGTGTGCTGGGCCATAGTCCATCCTCGGTAAACTGAAGCAAAAATGAAGCCATTGGAGATTCATCATAGTACCTGGCTTCTTGATATCTCAAAGTAGTAATTTTTTATTAATTTGATTAATTTAAGGTTCAGGCTTCCATGAAGAACTGGGTTCTAGCAGGATCTGAAATAAATTTTGCTTGGATTAGTTACTTACCACTTCCTTGAAAACAGATATGCATTCACAAACACACCTTCTACTTACCACTGCTGGCACAGGCTCCCCAGTTACAAGTCTGTTTTATGTGTGTACCGGATGAGCTGTATACATTATGATTCCTTATTTTGGTATAGGGTCTTTCCTTTAGGCATTTTGTATGTGTCTTAGTATAACCCGGGAATAGCCATACCAGGTCATATCAAAGGTCCTTATCCTCTGTGATTGTAGCCAAAAGCAGATGCTTAATATAAAATGTAAGGACCGCACAGAGCATTACTTCCCCATTACACGCTCTCAGTTTCCAATGTTCTGTGACTCAGAGAAGTCAGCATAACTTAGGAAATACAGATATACACGCATAGAGGACTTTCAGTCATTAAATTTGTTTTACTCTCTGTATATTCCAGAGTTGGATGACTTGCAAGGCTAAAAAGAAAAATAGCTCTCTGCTGCCTCTCTGGGAGAAAGAGGAAAAGGTAACCTGGGCATACTTTATTTATGAAACTAAATTCACCACAGTGTATCTACGATGTCTGTTGTGATTTTAAAAAGGGTATGAAGTAGTACATAAGAATGTATTTATTAAAGGGGGACTGAAACTCTAAAGGCATGTCCAGTATGCACTCTGTCGCTCCGTAGCAGCCCAAAGCTGCACTACCATGCACCCAAGCAGTTGTAGGCAAGTGAGAAAGAAATACCACTAATATGTTCCATAAGATTTTCACTGTTAAGCTTCTACTGACTTGAAGTTGAAACGATCAGGGTGAAAAACCAAATTCCACAATCAATATCTTTAACCCAGTCTAGCTCTTAAGATTGCCTGTGTTGGCAAAAGTATTAGACACAGGTTGCTTTATAGATTAAATTGAATTTCCTTGAATTGACTTGTGTGTTCTGGCCTTGTCCATGCCTTCAGACTCCCCAATATTTTGATTTCTGCCTCCAGAGCTCCTCATTCAAACACGTAATTTTAAACAAATCATTTTTCTCTTTTTAGTGTCAATACACCCTATTGGCTGCCAAGAACATTCGTTACCAGATATAGTTCATGCCAAATATAGTTCATATTCTCAGAAGTACATGAGTTATGGTGTTACCACCCCACACACATGTTTACCCTCCTTTGCCATCTTTATACATATCTTTCTCTCCTTTCTTTCTCTTCCACACAATTCTGAGGGGACAAATTCCATCATTAACACTTGACCAAGGAGGTTGCATACGGAGGCAATAGAGTGCAGAGCACTAGTATAATGTATAACGCACAAGCACTTGTGCAGCTTCAAGAAGTCTGTACTCAGCTGAGCAGATGGCTTCACACCAGGGCTAGCTGTCAGGAACTAAAGATTCATGTTTGAGCAGAAACAAAATAGTTAAAAGATGTGGAACTATGCTTTCTGTATTTAATTCTGTATATTTAGGCTAAGCCAAGGGCTTTAAATAGCTCTTTAGTCCAGATGCTGAAAACATTGATGTATGTGTTGATGTAGAATTTTGAACAACTGTCCTGGTTTTGACTGGGATAGAGTTAATTTTCTTTCTAGTAGCTGGTATAGTGTTCTGGTTTGGGTTCAGGACAAGAATAATGCTGATAACATACTTGTGTTTTCAGTTGTTGCAAAGTAAAGTTTAGACAAAGTCAAGGATTTTTCAGCTTCTCATGCCCAGCCAGCAAGAAGGCTGGAGGAACTCAAGAAGTTGGGAGGGGACACAGCCAGGGCAGCTGACCCAAACTGGCCAAAGGGGTATTCCACACCATGGGATGTCATGTCCAGTATATAAACTGGGGGGAGTTGGTCAGGTGGGGGCAGATTGCTGCCCAGGAACTAACTGGACGTTGGTCAGTGAGTGGTGAGCAATTGCATTCTGCATGGCTTGTTTTGTATATTCCAATTCTTTTATTATTATTCTATTATTTTTATTGTTATTATCATCATCATTATTATTATAATTATTAATAATTTTTCCTTTCTGTCCTATTAAACTGCCTTTATCACAACCTATGAGTTTTACTTTTTTTCGATTCTCTCCCCCATCCCACCAGGTAGGAGGGAATGAATAAGCAACTGCATGGTGCTTTGCTGCTGGCTGGGGTTAAACCATGACAACAACAAACCCAACAACAAAAAAATGTTTCATTTCAGGACATTTGCTGGAATCCCTCAAGTTTTCCTTTTCCTTTTCTTGCTTTGGCCCAGGAAGCACAGGGTTTGAATTCACAGCCTGCAGCTCTGGCCCCCACCCCTGGGTAAGGCAGCTGAGTGCTATTCAACTCTGGTGTGATCTTTTAAAAGAGCAAGAACTACTATTATTACTCACCCCCAAGAAACAAGGCCAAGCTTATTTTGTTTCCTTGGCATGAAATTTACATCTGTGCACAAATAATTTTTGTTTATCAAACATGGAAAGAACAGAGATACTCTAAAGCAGAATATATATGCCTGTAAATTCTTTAGGGATTACAGGGTCTAACACAGGGGGTCTCTGGCAGAAGCCTTTAAACTCTGTTATTATTACAATAATTTCATAGTCCCATGTATCCAGCTGCCCACTCTCATGATTTTATCAAGAATCTCCCCGTAGCGGACACGACATTCTCTTCTGGCATCTAGAGATTACATGACAATTTCCACTTTCATTTATAATGAAAAAAGCTCCCAAGCTCACAAAGAAGATCTTGAAACTAGGAACAAAATAAAAGCAGCAAATATAAATACCCCATTTTTAAAAATTGATTTTGAAGTCTGTCTCACCAGAGTCTGAAGGCCTCCCTTATGATTTCAGGCTGGTGATTATTGCAAGCAGTTAAGGCTTAGCTCTGACACTGGCTCTGACCCTGCAAATTTGTACAGAGCTGGGATTTAGGATCTTGGCTCCTGGTCTGACTAATCTAGGAAATAAAAGACATGTAATAGGGAAGAAAGCACTGCTTGGGAAGCAAGACATCTAGCACCCAATGAGAGGCAGAGCCAAAGGGAATAATCTGGGTCTGATGGATAAGCCCCCAGCAGAGACAGAAAGGGTATCAGTATCTTGGTTCCAGTACACCTGGCTGTGGTCCTCACCAGCCATAAATCACTTTGGGATACTTCAAGATAAAGAGTGTTCCCTGAGTACCAGTTATCATTACTGTGCCATGCAGATCTGTTTTCACAGCTGGATGTCCTGATGCCCACAGCTAGTGCTGCTTGAAGCTGTGCTCATTTAAGCCACCTGCCAATGCAACTCCATAGATCAGCCAAATGCCAGGATTGAAAATGTTTCTATACCTTAAAATTAGTTTCTTTGCAATTTAAATTGGAAACATCAGCCTAGTTTTTTATGTCCTTAGTGACACTTTGAAGGGCACCTCAAAAAAAGGAAACCCTGGCCAGACAACACTGGCACTTTATGCATTGACAATAAATGTCCCCACATCTTAATTTGCAATATGAGAAAAATAGCAAAACTTTAAGAAAGGTAATTAATTTCTACACTGATAAGAATCTTCTTTGTAAAACAGAAAAATGTATTCACACTTCCCAGACTTAAACCATTTACTGTTCTGTAAGAGCTTATCTCAAAACCCCTCTCCCCGTTTCATTAAGTGCCAAGATTTAATCAGGGTGAGTTAGGTGGAGACCAAGGGGCAGGAAAGTCCTTTGCAAAGAAGACAGGCAAAAATTCATAGTTCCATTAGCCAATTTGAAGTAGAGGGGAGTTGGCTGGTTTTTACTTTTCCTTTGGTAATTTAAGCATTTGCATTGGAGTGTCTGGAAGTTACCTCTTTCCTCCTTCACAGATAGCTCTGACTCGAGGATGTTGCTTTGGAGGATCAGGAAGGAATTTTTCCAGCTGGGCCTATATAGACCCTCAGCTCATGCTATCTTCCTCTTAATGCCACAAAGGCACAGTTAGGGCAATAGATTTCAAAGTGTAACACTCCTTCACAGAGGGAAGCACTTCACGGAGACATTTAGCTCAACACACCTGCAGTTGCTGTCTGAGGAGACACAATAGCAAATGCTGGGGAGTTCAATGCACCACCATGAGATCTGGAGATGGACAGAGGCCCTGCACGTAGTCCTGTCTGTGTCACCACACTGGTAGGAACTCAAATGAACTCAAGCCCTGGAGCAACTTGGAAAATAGCTGGTACATCAATTTAATAAACTTGCAGCTTATGTTGTCTTCAATTGCCTACATGTGTGGATCAATGGCTTACTGTTCAATCCAATTCTAATGTGTTACTGGAAACTGCACTTATATTTTTCCTGGTTTGGAAATGCAGCTATGTACATATTGCTTACCACTCAGCATTTTTTCTCCATAGATTTCAAAACACTTTACAAATCAGAGACAGTTATGGAAAGGAGAAACTGAACACAAGGTAGTTACCCATATGTGTGCAGCTGATCACAGGCAGAGCAATGCAGAACCCCTGAATCCTCATCCACTTCCAAATCACTGCCGTACCCTCATTGTCCTTGTCCGGTTTGAAAGGTAACAAACAGAGCTTTCATTTAGTGAGTGGCAGGCTTATTGGCTGTCAGTCACCGGATGGACATGATAAACATTTTTTTAACAAAAAAGTTCTGGAAAGATAAATTAAATTCATGGTTTACCTTGTCTTTGGGTTGTTCACTGAAACTGTCAGCTAGGACTGGACCTGTAGCTGAATTTGTTCACAGTGACACAGATAGCTCATTCAGGGGAGAATCCCATTTCCAGTGATTACTGTAGGAATGAAATACCATCTATCCACCATGTCTGGGGGTTACGGGGGAAGCTGTGCCTGCTAGGACAAGGCTGATCGCTCCCAGCTGAGGCACACATGCCTTCAAGAAGGCAGGTGATATTTTTACCATCGGCTATCTGAGAGGATGAGCTTTAGTTCCCAGGATAGTCTCTACTGGTCTGCCTTTACTAATTTGATACCTGTGGCCAGGTTAACTTGCTCTTGATCCATTGCTTTTACACACCCTGGAAAAAAATCTCCCTTACACCTCATGTTCAAGGGAATACTGGGTGAGCATGCAACAGCAGAGTCCTGCCCCTCCCCATCACAGTGCATAACCAGAGAGAGAGGCCAGGACACAAGTCCGGAGCAAGGTCATCTAATTGTCTCATGGTCATTCATAAGCAGCACTAGATCCAAACAAATTAACTGCTCCTGCAACGACAGATACTTTGCCCAGTCTTATAAAGGACTTGATTTCATTCCCAAAGGCTTCCGGGACTCAGCTTCTCAGCCTGCCTATCTCCCACTTATGCTTATGTTGACAGCTATTTTTTCCTTATCCATATATTCAAAGCAGAAGCTAAGAATGCAAAGGTTATTCTCTTCCAAACCCCTCTCTCCATGGACGGGTCTATGATGTCTCTGATGATGAATAGCACCATGCTGACATGCAAATTTGCTAAATGTAACCAAGGAAACAGGGTCCTTACTAATACCATACACTTCTCAGAGCATTTGCTGGAGGCAGAATAGCATCCCTGGTATCTGTATGCTGTCACTCACCTCTGGGAATGCAATGTAAAAATAATTACATATGTATAATGAGGAATAGGTTAGAAACACCTTGTATGTAAATATAGCCAGACAGTCCTCTCAATGAATGGACTGGTTTGATCAGGAAAGCTGATGGAGCAGAACAGCAGTACAGATTTGGTTTTGATTTCCAGTGGAAAACAGAGTAGATATGCAGGAAATATACCGCTGCTCAGGCCATATAGGTACAAATTTGTTCTTAACGTATATCTGGCCATGTGGATGGGTTCAATATGCCATAGGCTGGATTGTGGAGGTATAACCATAGCGCACTTGAAAAGGTAGAGCAACCTTATGGCATGTGTGGGCATCAGTGCTATCTTAAATGAAGAAACAAACAAACAACATAAAAACTTGAAGTCTTAAGGCAGCTTGAATAGCAGAGGGGTTGATGAGAGGAACTGTGAGTTAACTAGGAGAAAGCTTGAGGCTACACTGGTGTGCCAGTCATCTGCAATATACCCAGACAAGTGCTTGCTGAAGGGGATTATCTGGGACATGAACCAGGGAACACGATCTGTGGAGGAACTTGAAAAGGGATGAAACCGAAGCCTGGGTTTGGGTGATGCTCATGGGCTCTGTAGATGCAGCATACCTCTCATGGGTTGCTGTTCCTCATGTCTTCCACCATGTCCATCCCAGCACTAGGCCACGCTTAGCAGTCCTCTCCCAGTTTAACTACTTCTAGCAAAGTGGCAAAGCCATACCAGGACAGGAGGGCAAACAGAGCACACTGACCTGTGAGGAGAGCAGAATTCATTCTTTTTGGGGAAATCTGTGCCGCAGACATGACATCAGTGTGAGCCCAGCTAACAAACAAACCTTTGAGAGCAGTCAGACTGGCACAAGGCAGAGGCAGACAACCACTTGTCAGGAGAGCTGTGGAGATACAGCGTCAACATGCAGTTCTGGGGTAGCAATGGGACGGTGGGGAGGGGACCATGGTGGAGCCAGCAAACACAGAGGAGGGGAGCTGTCTGATTGTGTGTTGCAGACTCCTGGAGAGAGTTAGGTCTTTCCAGGATAAGCAATTTTTTAATTAGAAAAATTGTTGAGTTAAAATAAACAAACAGATAGACAGGATCCCCTTGTCTTCTCTCAATCCCTGACATTTGTCTCCTGTCTTTCCAGGTTCTTCATTAGGCTGTTTAGGTTTAGAGCTCAGGAGTCCACTGTGCTAATCCTAAACTGAAATGATCAAAAATCTTTTAGACGGAAGAAAACATTCTATCACTTACTCAATAGACTGTAATATAAAGAATCTGAATCTGTATCTATGCACAGGACATGATTAAGTGAAGGAACAAAGATGTCATAGTATCATTAATAA
Organism: Astur gentilis; assembly: GCF_929443795.1. Taxonomy (NCBI): domain Eukaryota; kingdom Metazoa; phylum Chordata; class Aves; order Accipitriformes; family Accipitridae; genus Astur; species Astur gentilis. The sequence goes on along the minus strand of NC_064883.1, from coordinate 22,278,236 downwards.
TGAATGGAAACATTTTAGCTGCTGCAAGTGAATTGCAAAGATGTTTGGCCATTCAGTACGTTTTGAAGGAGAACTGCAAAACCTGGACATCCACCCAAAGCTTCCAGAAATTTATCTAAAGCATCCCAGAATGCTAATGATATGAAATGTCAAGAAAAAATGTCCTTCTATGGTTTCCAGTATTTCCTGACATCCTTTAGACCAGCAGTATGCAAAAAATACCTGTGGTATTTTGGTAATTCCACTTTTGCTCCCACAGATTCCAAGAAGTGCCAACATGTGAGAAAATGTAAAATTAAACACTATTCCTAACCTCAAAAAAGTTTTGTATTTGGCTCATTTGCGCTTCAGGGAAAAGCTCAAGTTAAATGGTATTTTCCATGCAATGTGTGTTCATCTCTACTTACGACTCCTTCATGACTTTTGTAACAATCCTAATGCACTTTGTACTTCTGGCATCGGTATTTTGCACTATTTGGATAAACACATTGTGTTTGCTTAATTCATTTTCTAAAAACGATGTTTAACGAACAAAGCTACCTTTCTTATGTAGGTGGTGACTTATACTTGCTGATGGTCATCAGGTCCCCATCCATGTCTCAAGCCTAACAACTGCAGAGATCTGTAGGACTCAAAAGTCTAGCAATAGATAGTTAATATTTTTGAACATAGAGGATACTGAGTGAAATCCAGCACAGCCCAAAAACTAGTTATGTGCAAGTGTCATATGTTTATTAGGAGGCTTCCAAAATCAATTTGGACTCCAAGTACTGCACACTTGTGACAAAAAAAGCCTCATATGGCATCACGATGTCATTGAGTGCCATCAAGACTGCCTGAAGACTGGCTGAATGTGGAGCAATAGGAAAATCATGAGATAGCATTGATGCCAGGATAAAATACAAGAAGGTGGCATGTTAGCTAGGAAAAAACATATTAGCCATTAGTGATCTATGGTTTTAGGTTATTCTGTGACAGTATAAGAAATACAGCAGTGAACCATTTGACACTAACACAAAAAAAATCAATAATTTTATACAAAATTATAACCCCAACATCATTGTCACTAAAAAAATCTTTGAAATACTAGGCAGGTAGACACTTCAGAAGGTTAAAAAGACAAGGAGTATTTACTTAAGAAAAGTAAGACAGACATATATAACATAATGAATGATACCAGCAATGCCAAATGGGCTATCTTATTTACTCTTCTTCTAAATTTACCTTGGGCCATAGTACAAGAACAAAAAAGTAACCAAGGAAATGTTAAAAGGTAAAACAATAAACACAGATAAAAACAAATGCTTTTTATAAAAATATTTTGCAATCTATAGCACTTTCCCTTGAATTATTTCAAACCACTTTAATGAAGTTGGGCCTCAGATTAACATTTGAGAAGACTAAAACACAAGTAGGTGATTTGCAAAGACCATACAGAAAGCTTGTGTGGTAGTTGAGAAGGGAAACTATTTTCTTTTATTCTCACTGCCTCCAGGCAATTTAGAATAGAACTATGGAGCTGCTACAGGACATTGTTGAAATAAGTGACATGGAACTTTTCTGTATCTATTAAGAACTTTATATGAATTGTAAGTCAGAAGATAAGGCTCACTGTTCATCCTTGTGGTAGCACATACATGATTTTAGTCATATGTATACCATAGAAAAAGAGGTAGGAAATCCCAAAGGGACCAATCCTATGGGATTAAGTGCTTTACAATAGTGGCCATAAATAAAAGCTGTGTGATTCATTCACAAAAAACATGCAATAGGCATTTATGCAATTATCAATAAATACAGTATGTACAGACTACAACACTGTGGAAGAGTGAGGCTGAAAATGATCCATCGTGAATCCTCTGAGTTAAAGGTAAAAGATCTCAGTTGCTTCCTTTTTCCCAAATACTAAAAAAAAACCAAACAATTGTTATCTTGTGGAAGTGAAAAAGCAATTCAGTCTGGAAATAATTTAAGCTTTGGTGACACAACCGATGTTTCAAACCCAATTTAGAACCGGTACTGTTCTTACTGGTAAAGAAGCTGCTAAGGAAGAAATTAAAGTGTGTAATTAAAGTTACAACATTACATTAACACATAAATAATTTCTCTGGCAGGTCATACAATTCACATGCATATTTTATTAAACTGTAAGAAATAATTTTCTGTGTGACCCTGATCTTCCTGCTTGCTTTGAAGTTTGAAAGCCAGCAGTATAGCCTATAAGTTTAAAGAAATTTAGAAAGAATTGTGAAGTTAAAAGGTACTTTTGATGTTTGTTCTTTCTCTTCTATCACAAGGGCATTCAATACAGAAGAAGTAGAAAACATTAATGCCTAAGAAATTTCCATGGCAATCATGCTCATTTAACTCTTTCTAATCATTTAATATAAAAGGCTGGAGAGAGCTATTCGTTTAGAAGAGGTGCAGAGATGGCGCTAGGAATTTCCTATTTTATTGCCCACAATTTCTTCTCTTACTGTCCTTGCACAAATTGCTAGGAGTAACCCCTTGCACTGAGAACAGGTCCTTTTGGCTGTCAAATAACACAGCAGTTTTTCACATCTCTCAAAGCAGGATTCAGAGAATACCCCTTTGCCCTAGAAGCATTACTAGTATCTCTGATCACACAAAAAAGCATCAGATTGCCAGATAACCTCCATTCCTTTGCCCAAACCTGCTGGGCTGCAATGAGACACATCTGTATGGCATAACGGCGACATGGTGGTCAGTCAAATTTTTAGTTTCTTTCGAAAAAGTAGGTTGAAAGTTGAAATCTGGCTGATAAATGGGGCCAGGCTCTCTGTGCTATGAACACCTTCCCTTTGCCTCATTCATTCCCACCATTCTTCAAGTCTTGTAGGACCCGAGTCCATTTTCTGGCATATAACTGAGGAAAAAGTGTAATTAAGTGGTAAATGAACATGAGTGCTGCTGAAGTTCAGGGGAATTTCCCAAAGGACAGACATTCATTTTACAACTGGTAAATCTGTATGCATTCAGAACATTTCTAAGCAGTAGCACCAGCAGGTGAAAATACACCACAGAGTAAATGCCTCGGTGGAAATATTTCATCTTTAAGTGTGGCAATGCCAAAGCTTGTAGCTAACTATACACTTGACTTTTTTTGATGCTTTTTCTTGGAAGCATCCTAAGTTTTATGTTGAGAAGGCAAATGCAGCTAGTGTAGAAAAATGTTTCAAGGGGGGATTTCAGAGAGCAAAAAGTTAGAGGAAAGAATCAAAAATGCCTCAGCAGAGGTTATAAACCCAGCTCTACCCTGTCTCCTGAGCACAATTGTTTCGAGCAGTCCCACCCACCTTGTATAATTACGAGCAATTGCCCATTAAAATTGCAGAATCAGGACTTAAAGGGGTTATGGGTTATTCCTCTCTACACTGAACTTTATCTAGTACTTAAAGACAGCAAGAAACACACCCACAGGCACTTGAAATAATCCCTACATGTATGTCGTGTGAAATATCATGAGATTGTGAAAAGCACATTTAAATCAATTACTCATAATAATAATTTCATAAAGCAGATTTCTCAGAAGTATTGATTTAAATTCCTGCTAAACTGTTAAATAAAATTACCTGGCCACCAAAGATGAGGTTTTAAGTCTCCCAGTTGGTGCAACAGTCTCTGTTTGCCAACTGTATTGTAATAACCGAAAAGTTAACATCTCTGACTTTATAATTATTTGAATTTTAATGAACAAGATGAATTAAATCTTTCAGCTTAGCTGCTTACACTGTGAACCAGTCTGAGTTCCTGAAAGATAAGAAATAGATTGTGCTTATTCAACAGCTTTTCTGTGTAGAGACAGAGGGAGGAAAAGAAGCCAGGTTTCTGTGGAATTTAAACTCATTATTAAAAAAAAGATGATAATGGTAATTACGAATATGAGTTGTAGCATTAATTAGTGAGTTTGAGAACAGCTCCAAAATGAGAACACGGGTCTTTTACCATGTTCAGCGACAGTGTGCTTTGTAAAAGGGTGGCCATCTGGATGTCCCAACACATGCATATATATATATATATATATATATGTATATACACAAACACACACGCATCAGAATATAATTCCCTTGTAATCACACTGGTCCAAAAATACAGTTGAAAGAGCATGAAAGAACACATAATATCTGCCAGCTTTCATTCTTTTCTCCTTGTTGCTGAAGGTTTTATCACCCTCACTGGTATCTACATTTCACACAAAAAATATTGAATATCTTTTAAGTTTTTCCATTTCCCTCAGAATGAAAGGGATGTTGGTATGTTGGTGCAATTTGCCAATAACACTAGCAAACTAAATAGGAGATAAATAGATGGTGAAGTTGGCTCATTTCCAGGCTGTAAATTCATTGTCAGCATGGCAGATCTTCTAGCCAAATGTATGAGATCACTTGCGAACAACAAAATAGAGAAGGATATGAATATTTCTATGAATCTATTTTCTTTTTAAAATTCTGCAATTAAAACAGGCTCAGGTGTATCATATACATATTTACATACATACATGCAAACACATGTGCAAAGGCTGACTCTCTTCATCCAAATGAATACTGTTCAGCATGGAAATTTACAACTCTAAGTGGGGGATTAGCAACTGCTTAGGGATTTAACCTCATTTCTATGCAAAAATTCCAATCAGAGCTTAAATAAGGAGGTATTGATGAGCTAGATACATTTGCAGATGTTTCTATCCAATACTGCTCTTCTCTTCCTGCATCATGCTTTTTCATGTGAAACACCAGAAGCAATGTTTTAAACAATAGGAAATGTAAGTCTCTACAGTCATGCGTCTTGAGACTATGCACACTGCAATATTTTGAGTGAGGATCAGTATCTTTTTATGTCGCCTTTTTTCCTACCACGTATTTTTCTCCCTGTGAGATTTTTAGCGTACTAAACACTGCAAAATGCCCTCATTCCCCAGAATTATAAAATAGTCTTGGAAGGGTAAGAGAGCCTCTCTGTCACATACCTTTAAGTTTGAATATTTTGATTTCCTGTGTAATTTCAATTTTGCTGTGAATCAGAACCATCTACAGTAAACAGAAAGCGGAACTGGAGTTTGCTGATATTATGGTCTGCCAGGAACAGGAGCTGTTATTGCAAGTCTGAAGAATTTTATACCTCTCTGATAGCTTGTATACCATCTGAATCTTATTAAACTGCTTGTGCCTGGCCTGGAGCCTGGAGCCTGAGCCTTTATATGCAGGGAACTTTAATGCTAATAACAGAATAGGCTTTAATGAACCACAGCTTCAAAAAGAACTAATATCAAACTTGAATGACTTCTTGGAAAGGATTTTGCTATCAGCATTGATTAACAAAATAAGTAATATGCCAGCAAACCAACTGTGGTCTGCTACATTTGTTTGTTTCAGCCTCTATTTTGGCTACCCGACTGGTCTTTGAGCTTCTTTATCCCAAAATGCGTGCCACAGCCTGATGCCAAGAGTAACATCTCCTTTCAGTTCACTCTGTGAAATACAGTAGGAGGTTGGCATTAGAGCTACCTGGCTGAACTGACATTGTATATACAGTAAACTTACCAAAAATGTGCAGATGAATGTACGAGAGAAAACAGAGCTGCGAAACATGGGGTTACACGGCAGAATTACAGATGCAGAATTGTTCCTTCCCTTACTGAAGAAAATGTTCCTCCACTCCTTAGTTAAGGTGACACTAAAACCGTAATTTACACTGTGATTAACGTCAGTGTAGTATTCTGATCTGCCCCAAAAGACACAGGATCATGTAAAGAGCAACAGAGAAGACTCAGGAGATTTCCTAGCCCATATCTCTTTTTCAAACCTAGATCTACAATCCCTAAGCTATTTCAGATGGAACAGTTGTCTAGTATTTAAAAGACCTAATGCAAGAAAGAATGTATTTGTAAAGCTAAAGAAGATCAATCAAGCAGCTTCTGACTAACAGATCATTAAATAATCAACTTGATTTAAAATCTTGACATTTGTCTATCATAGTTTTGCCTCCTTTTGTTCACAAACTACTTGCTATTTACTCCCTGGAGGTTTCCATAATTCATACTCCAGTTGTACTTAAAGATGACAGGGAACAATTTTTCTGAGTCATTACTAATGATGATATACAACATAGAAGTTCTGATTTTTCAAGCTTATTGGAGTTTTAGGTATGGATATCAATAAAACCATAAACCAGCTGGAATGAGCATTCCCTGCGATCAAAAGAGAAATCGTCACTGATGTTGTGGGAGGGTGCATGAGCGCACACGTGCGTGCGTGTGCGTACAAACAGACAAATACCTCCTGCATACAGGCACACACGCGTGGGTTACTCTTGGTGAGCTGACACTGAGAAAGAATGCAATAGATTTTTATAGCTGCTGTGTGACTGTGATACACCTTAGCCCCAAGAAATAGTCCAGTTTATTTAAAATCAGCAAGGGAACTGGACTGCAGGGGCATCATTTTGGGGCTCTACGGTTCCACCCGCCATGGTGCCCCAAGTTGTGGACACCAGGGGACCTGACGGCAGCGGGAACGCGCAGATGACTTCAGGCAGTGTCTGCGCAATCTCCCGTCCCCATCTTCAGACAGTGTCTCTGCCCTACGTATAGAAAGAACAAGGAGAAAAGGCTATGCATAAAAGCTAGCAGGACTGAAATAATTTTGACCCAGGAGCAGTAGGCTCCCAGCACGTGGGAGTGTTATAAACGGCCAGCTACAATGTTGTTAGACTTTCAAATGGAAGAACAAAAATCTTTTTGGTCTGACAATTTTCATGGCCTTGAGCACTTTATTTTTTAATGATCGTAAGTGTTTGAAAATAAAGACTTCCAGTGTGTTGTCACCTGTCGTTTATACCGCTGCTATTATGAAGCCACAGCAAAATAATAACACGGACTTGATTTTTAATGATTGCTCAGTTTTGCCTCACTTTCTGTGAAGTGCAGATATAAATTATTTTGTAGTCCTGACATTATCCGGGGATACGATCTATCCCCTCCTCACCTTCCCAATGGGATCAGCTTGGTTTGCGAGCCCAAATGTTATTGTCAGAGATCCTCCTGCTGCAAACCGCCCTTGCGTCAGAAAAGCAAGCTGTGGTTCTGCCTCCTGTATCCCCAGCACCAGCAGGAGGGGATTAAGCGGCCCTCCCGGGGCCCTGGGTCCGTGGTCAGCAGCAGCCGGGGCGCAGGAGGGAGCCGGGGCTGAGCGCGGGGGGTGGCGGAGGCAGCGGGAGGGGTGCCAGTCGGCCTCCCGGGGGGCTCAGCTGCCTCTCCCTTGGCTGAGACTTCAAGGGCTCAGGAGCAGGCGAAGACGAGATGGCATCCCGTGGGGAGAGGAGGAAGGAGGGATCCACTGGGCAGACTGGGCGGGGAGGGGCAGCAAGGGAGCGCTTTGGAGCACGCGGTCATTTTGGTAAATCTGGGCGCCGTTCTAAGCCTCGATCCATTCCTGATCACAAGCAGTGAACGCAGAGACGTGCTGGCGACAGGGACTAGAGGAAAACAAAGCCCTAACGCAGGCAGCTTTCTGTTAGATGCTAAACATCCTGTAATCACAACTTAATTGACCGTCCAGCTGGCAACACTGGAGTCAGAATTCAGCTAGTGTGCCACAACTTTGGCGTCTTTGCTTTGCTTTCCAGACCAAACCCGTGCTTTTGTCAGCAAAGCAAGCAGATCGGCCTCAGATGCATGACAGGGTTCTATTACTGAGAAAGAAGGTACAGTTTTCAGATAGTTATTTGCAACCACAGTTCATTTTCTCCATGCGTTGCTGCAATTTGATTATCTAAATGTCTCAGGAGACAACATATAAGCTGCTGGGTAATCAAAGTTTTAGATAAAGAACATTTCCATTTCAATGCGAATTTTCTATTTAAAGAGATAGGAATAAACTGTGTGGCCCAGAAAATGGATAGCAGAGCCTCAGTGGATCTTGACAAGCAGACTTACTCACATTTTTAAAGTGGCTTATGGAGAACTTCTGACTATTCCTTCCCAGACACTTACATACAATTACAAAAATCCTAAACCATCGTCTTCTACCAGAGGCTTTCATGACTCTCTACTTTTGTACTTCATTGAGGAAGTGAGGATTAAAACCCCCACCTGGTAAGAGCAGTATAATCCTGATTTACATGCTATTTGTTCTCTTTAATATTTTTCTTCCAAACATGATCCTTTTTGAAATGTTGTTTCCAGTGCCAGTTTTACCTTCTAGCAAAGACGGAGTGCCCTGGAGCGTTTAGGCGAAGCGTGCCACAGCCCTGCACGCCGGCGCTGGGCTGTGTGGAGCCGGCTGATACAACCTTCTGCCATTTGTGGGCGTTTGCTGAATTATGCGACCACCCACAGAATCGCGAGATGCTTTTGAACAAGAAAAAGCACCTCTCCCTGCTACATACCTTTGCATTTGGATTTCCTGTGTAATTACAATTTAGCTGCGAATCAAAACCATCATCAGAAAACAGAAAGCAGACCTGGGGTTTCTGATCTGTTAAGTTGTGCCAGGAATGAGAGCTCCTCTTGCATGTCTGAAGAGAGCTGTAGCCCTGCAACTGCACATATGAATCTTGTTAAATTGCTTGTGACCAAGTGGAGAACCAAAGCTGATTTTCATGCAGAGCCTCCAATGTTAACCATAAGACAGTCTCTTCAACAGCAAGTGTAGTGGCTCTGCTGTGGTACCCAGTGGTGGGGCTGTCACTCAGGTCCTCAAAATACTTAAACAGTTCTGTGAAAATTCACCTTAGCTGTAGCTTAGCAGGAAAGAACTTAGCCCAGGGGCCTTAATTTTTCACTGCTAGTCAAAAAAAAACCCCAATGCAGTTTGTCTCACTCAGCCATTTAGTGTTTAGCACGTTGTACCTGAGACACCCTGCCCTCATCCCAGAGCTTCATTATTTATTAAATCAGGAGAGGAACAAAGATCCCTTGGCTTGCTTCCCTCCTGCCCACCTTAGCTGGGGGACAACTTACCTACAGTAAAAATGTCCCTTAGACCCTACAGCTTGGATCTGATTCATTCCTACAGCACTCTCCCCTTGGGGAGCAAGGGATTTGCTACCTTTTTTTTTTTTTGCAGGTGCAGCAAAGGGATGTCCTGGTGCTGCAGACCCCAACAACCTGTGTGAGAAAGCTGGAAAATACATATACTTATTCCTTGCTTCTTCTGTGATACACGTGTGCTTCTTTTCAGATACCTCTTTTCTTCAGAAGCACAAAACTAGAACCTAGTTTCCTACAACACTTCCCAATGCCAGGGGACTGATGCCAACAACAATTCCTAGTAAATAACTTCCTTCTGACAGCTCGCCAGACACGTTTCCCTCTAAAAACCTCCAGCCTCCCAGATGTACAGATTTCACATGGGGAGGTCTCGATGGGCTCAGAAGCAAGAGATAAAGATGAAAGGTTCCCTGTTCTGCAGGTATCTGGCCCTTTCCTTCATGAAAAGCTGTGTCTGCGGGGAATCCAGCAGGACACCTTACATCCAAAACATGCCATCACCTCTCTTCCATTCCATTCTGGGCAAGTCACTCCATATCTCTATCTTAAGAAGATTATTACCCTATCTTGCCCCAGCTTCAGGGTAGTGTTGCATTACAGCACTGATGCTGCAATACTGGAGCAGCTTTTCAGTGACGCTCCACCAGATTAAAAGATGAATAAGCATGAAAATATTAATCAGGGCATCTTTTACCTAGGAATAATAAAAAAAGTGAATGAACAACAAGGACCCAACACTAAGCTTCATATCTAGTCCTTTTTCTCTGATTTTCTGGAATGTATCTAGGATTGATATGAAATCCACATGGGTCAGAGTTTCTCTTCTTGCTGCAAGGTGGATGGATGTTGATGAACAATTATCCTGGGCCTTTTTGCACAAAGGTGTGCTGACAAATCATGTTACAATATAGACCGAATGACACAAAATTAATATTTTTTTTGCTGGGAATCATTTCTGAACCCATCTGGCCACAGTGAAGTACCATGAAGGAACAGAAATTGAGATAGTGGTAATCTGTAAGAAATGGAACATCTGAAATTAATCTTCACAACAAATTGTTCACCTGGAATCCTGACAACTGTGTTTTATTAAATCATGTCCCAGTAGTGTGATGATTTTTAAACAGAATTTCAAGGTCTTGAAACATTTTATAGGTTAATTTTTTTCTAATATCTATTTGTATATGTGTCTGTGCTTCAAAAAATATGCATTTCTTGAAAAAAGTGTGTGGTTAGAGGTGTACCACCAATCAGACCAACCAGAATTCCTATATATCAAGTGAACCCTCTGCTTTTCTGTACTATCTCATAAACCTCATTCAGAACAACTCTTACTGGATAGGAAATACCACATTTTTCAAACATTGCAGTTCCTGTTAACTGACCAAACTGCTGTTGTTGTTAACTTCAGGGTTGCACATGAGATCATAATGTGTCTTATGAAAGATAGTAGGTGCCTTTTAAAACATGCAAATTGTGTAGATGGATTGCCTCTGATAAACTGTTTTTCCACCTGCTCTGAAAGTCAATTAACTTCCAAATGCTTTTACGTGTGAAAGGTTTCTTATTTTTGTTTGATGTTTCCTTTTTTAATTGGTTATTTGAAAGAAATCTGTAGGGGATGGAGCCATAAAAATGCATTGAAAAAATGTGGGAGTCCAAACTGAATCTACAATGAAAGCTGACAGCATGGGCTTAGCTCAGCCTCTGGTGCCTCTGTACTGCAGAGGTCTCTCAGCAGAAAAAATTCTGCAGCAATGCCAAGACACAGAAGGTGAGCTACAGATGATATTTCAGCTTTCTCTGTGAACCCACTTCCATTATCATCAAAATTAAAATGAAAAAATCTATTTGGTTAGCTTGTCTGTCCTCCCATTGCAGGACTATCACCCAGTTCTTGTTTTGTCGTTTACACTAGGACAAGGTGAATCAGAGAATCCCAGATTATTATTTCATAAATTCATGTTTTGCAGAGGCTGGAGACACTTGTATCTGGTGTTTGTATAAACTCACCATCAGCAGGTTTTATTCCTTCTTGCTGAGATATTCCTAGCCTTAAATTAACAAACCCCATTCAGATGCTGCCTCAAGGGCACAGCAGTCTCTAAGTCAGTCTCTAACATCAGGTTTTCAACCCCTTCTCTTGGCAATTGCATAAGAGGAACATAAATGCTACTGGATCAGACGCAGGACCTGCCTAACCCAGATGCTGCCAATACCAAAAGCTTCAAATAAAGATTCAAAAATGGGAGATTTGCAAAGCAGCTTATCTCTCATTTAAAGTCCATAGAAAACAGCTGGGCAACATCTTTGGACACAAGACATACGACCTCCCAGGCTCAACTGAGTTCAATGGCTGATGAATGCAGTTAAATGTGACGTTTGTAAGAGTCATAGTTTCAGTCCTCTACAGCTGTGATTTTCTTTCTATTCCTGTAAAAGTTTTCCTTTCTAGTATTTTGTTATTTTCTTAGCATCAGCTACACCCAACAGCACATATTTCCATAGGTCATTTGCTTGTTAGTGCAAAATATTTGCTTTAAAGTTTTTATGTTTCCTATATTTCTACTTTATTCGGTATCTCTGCTCTTGTACTTTTAGCACTCAATATAAATTCTGTCATTTGTTTTAAAGTATCTTTATATATAGTTACTCTATTTGCTTCAGTTAGTCTAATTGTTTCTTACTAAATAATTTTCATTTTTTCATTAGCTATTTCTACAGGACTGCTGTTATTTGTTTAGATGGGACCTCCTGTGCTTCTAATAACTCTTTTTCTCTACATATAAAATCCTTTCATCTTCTGTCTACCTGTGTCTCTTTTGATTTCTTTTCTAATCAGAAATTAATACAACTTGCCACAGGAAGGCCTTTTTCAGAATACAAAAACTTTTAATGATCTCTTAGTGCAGACTCCAAGATTTCTTTTGAGAGATGAAGCTACAATGAATTTAGAGCACAGCCATATGCACAAGAAATAAAAAATATTCAGTCTGTGCGATCTTGCTGTTGGCTATATGGAACTGGCTGCCATAGCACTGCCAATTTAGTTATGTTGTGAATTTCTCATAAATCTTCCCTAATCCTGCCAAATTAAGCAATGTTGTGCCATATGAAAATGGTCTCAAGTTTCCATTCTCTTTTCCAAATGATTGAAAAATGGTTTTAACCAAGACAACCTCATTACAAGCAAAATGCACAGGTCATTAGCTGTTCATATTGTTGAAAATGGACCATGTTTCTGATCTTTCTCATTTTAGCCAGTTCCTAAGATATAACAGAACTGTGCGTCTCACTTTATGATTAATTTTATTTTCCTAGCAACTTATGAGTGATCTTATCAAAAGACTGTGAAAGTCCACATAAAATACATTCGCCAGTTTTCTTTTATCCTACTCAAGGAGCAGTAGCACATAATTGCACACAGAAAACACACTTGACCTTGCCATTCTTATGCTGAAAATTTGTATTTTTACATCTTCTCAGTGTTTTATAACTATGTCCTCCAATCTATTTGGTAATTATATGAGCCTCCTGAATAAATTTGATGATTTCACCGACCATTTTATAGTTGGTGAAACCAACACAAATGCAAACTCCTGCATGCACCTGGGGAAGGACAATCCCATGTGCCAGTATAGACTGGGGACTGGAAAGCAGCTTTGTAGAAAAGGACCTGGACGTCCTGGTAGACACCAGGTTGAACAAAGTCCACCAAGCACCCTTGCAGCAAAGAAGGCTAAACCATATACTGGGCAGTATTAGAAGAATTTGATCCAGCAGGTCAAGGGAAGTGATTATTGCCCAATGTTCAGCACTGATGAGACCACATCTGGAATACTGTGTCCAGTTTTGGGCTCCCCAGTACAAGAAAGACATTGACAAACTGGACTGAGTCTAGTGGATGGCCACCCAGATGGCTGGAGGCCTAAAGTTCAAGGTACAAGAAGGGAGCCTGAGACCGCAAGGTTTTGTTCTTCATTAAAAAGAGCTGACTGAAGGAGATTTTATTGCTGTTCTCAGTTATGTAGCAGGAGGGTATAGAGGGCATAGAGTATATAGACGAGACAGGGTCATGCTTTTCCCAGTGAAAGGGTAAGGTGCAATGGACAAAATTTGCAGCAAAGGAAATTCTCATTAACTATGAGGTGTCACCTGACACTACCCAACACCACAGGGACAAGCAGGTTCTTTTAAGGATCCTTAGTAGAATGAGAACTGGCCACAGGGTTATATTATAGTTAGAGCTTTATTATTGTATAAAGATTTTAGCAATCAGCATAGCTTATCATTACACAGGATTTCTAGCAATTATCACAGCTTTCCTATTACCGAAACTTTCAGTTACCTAGACTTTTCAGTCACTTGGACCCTCTGTAGATTGGGTCAAATTCTTAATAATCAGCACGTGATACAATAATCACAGTCTAGACTCTGACTTTAAAAAGTACACAAGTCAACCACTGAGCCCTCAGAGGAAGGAGGATGATGCAGGCGGTGTCTTTGTCCTCTAGTCAATGGTGAGGGTGCTCCCCCTTCCTCCTCCATCAGTCAGGCTGCTGTTGGATCCATTTCAAAAACTTTTTGGATAAGCTGATGTAGTTATGCTATGTGAGTTTGGTCTTTACCATTGCAATAAGTTAGTGGATTCTGAAGAGGCTGCCAGACAATCAATATGCAAGAATTTGGGCTGCAGGAGACAGCAAGCTGCAGGTGGTAATGGCTCCTTAATGATCTTTATCTTTTGTTCTCCATTGTCTGCTGACTACTTGTTGCTCTGGCTTTGACCTAATGCTGATGCTCCCAGCATACATAAGGCCTTAGCATGAGCCATGTGCCAGCCAAAATGTGAGCAAGAGTTGAGTGAACAGTTTCAAGAGGCACCCTGACCACCAGTGGATCACGGGTTTTGACATCCAGAATATCTCATGTGTTGTTACGCTTCCCTGGTCCATAATGGGTGTCACCATATGCTGGCAATAACGCTGCACCAGGTGTCCAGAGCAGAGGGCACGATGAGGGGAAAAAAAATTACTTTGAACAGTAAGTTGTCTGGAGATACTGTGGGATCTCTCGGAGATCCAAGAGATCCAGCAGGATCAGCTGGACATTGCGCTGAGTAACCTGCTCTAATTTCATAATTGCCCTCTGAACTGAAGGGTTAGACCAGAAGTCCCTTCCAACTGAGATTATGTCATGATTTTCCAGCCCAAGTAAATTTTTAATTTAATTTTAATGAATTTTTTATTTCAGTGCTATTCCAGCTACAGCAATCCCTTTTCCCCTCATCCTGCTTCACAGAATCAACATGTCTTAAATGGCTAAGAAGATGGAGTTCCCACATTTTTTTCGCTGATAAGGAAGGCAGCAAGAATGATTTGGCTACTTTGATAAAAGTTCACAGACTTCCTGCCTTTGATAAAAAAATAATTTCTTGTTACTTGTTTTCTCCTGTCAGACTTGTTTGCATATTTCTTGTTTTCTAGAACATAATGTTGTTTCTCACCACTTAGGCCCCTTTCTATGGACTGCTGTTCCATCTTCTGAAGCCATCTGAATAACCAGCACTGCAATTTAGTCACTGAAGGGGTTAGGTTTTTTTCCTCTTGCTTTCTTCTCTGTTTAACTTTGACATATTCTGCTTGGAGCAGTTAAAGCCTATTCTGGAAACGTGCACTTACCCACTTTTCATTGTAGCATATTTTTAATAATTTATTCTTTTTCCCTTATTCCCCCATGCTACTTTTCAAGGTCATTCTAACACATACATAGCACGTGTTTGGGGTTTATTTAATTTGTTTCTGGTTTTGTGCAGGAATATGCATATCCTAAAGCAAGCCCCTATACCCTGTACAATGCTGCAAAATGTCATAACATTCCATTCCAGTTTTGGTGTTGGGTTTTTTTTCCTTTGACATTACTGCTCCTTCTATCTCTAGGACTGAGCTTTTAAGAATATAACCACTCTCCTTGAACACCTGTACCTTAAATACCTTCTCTTCACCTCTCTCTCTCTTGTACCATGTTGATTATTCAATGTGATCCATGACAGTCATTCCCACCGTTTATATCCATTTGCTGTCCAGAGTCAGAAGTAACCATGTCACCTTGACCCTGGTGCAATCATTCCTCTTGCCATTCTAGCCCAAAATGGTTCCTCACATTGCATTTTCCTGCTTTGTCTCTGACAGCAAAGGGAAACAAACCCTTGTCCCAGGAAAGGGATGACTCTCTGCTACCAATTGCCAGGGTAGCACACTGGAAAGAGACAAGCAAGAACACACAGTTGCATCATCTCCTTGCATTAGATGATGTCTGTCTGCAAATCCAGTCTCCCTCCATTCTTCTTCATTATGGAAGCTGAATCATTATCATAACTTTCTCAGAGTTCCTGGAAGATCAAGGCTGTAGTGTTTGCCAGGGTACACAGCGTTGGGGGGTATGTGACATGTATGAGTTATTATAGCATGTTTACTGTGGACTGAACCTTCAAATGAAAGGAAATTAATCTCCATGCAGCAGAAACAGCCACTGCTTTTAGTCTCAGGTAACCTACAGACCAGACATAAATAAATCTATTTCTTAAACCTCTTGTGAAGATTTTACTTACAACATTTTTTTTCTTTTACCTTCCTTTTATTACATGTAATTATAATCTGAGTCATTTGAAGATTTCTTCTTTTTCAAATCTGAATAGCTGTATCAATTGGTCTAGCAAAAGACACTGGATCTGTCTTTGAAACCTATACAGGTATAACAATACAGCTGTATTTATGTAGTAGAAAAACATAACATTTATAAATAGCTGGAGACACCCCAAGGTTACAAAATTCACACCCAGAATGGAAATTGTCCTAAATTTGGGGGCGGATCATAGAGGATTTATGATCTGGTATGTTTGGGGGCAGGGTTTCTCATACAGAGGGCTTATCAAATTCAGCAGTTGCATATGATTTTTTTTTTATTTTATTTTTTAGAGTAATGTCTGTCGGCAAACAATTCATCATAATAGATTTGTTTGGAAAAATTACCCTTTCATTTTCCTCCACAGATGGGTTATTTAGATTGTCTCAGACAGGAACACGTTTGCTAACTTCAACTGTTCAACAAATCGGATTGCAAGCACCTTAACAGAAGACCTAACTTACTATTGAAATAGTTTCTAACTCTGCTTCAGATAACTTTGTTTCATCCCAGACTAGCAGCATTTTGTTAAGCATTTTCAGTTATGAACCTTGAGTTGCATTCCTTAAACACTTTTTTTCCATTGTCTTTATATGTAATCCTTGGCTTATATACATCACTTAAGAAACAAAGTCCTGTTTAAATACATGAAATGGTCAAATATTAAAGTTCACTTCATTTGCTCAGCTTCATTGCTTAACAGAAGAAACCAGAGGGGTTTTGCAACAAGACAAATACTTTCATTTCTTCTTTAGACTTCATCTCATATTTGGCATCACATAAAAGAATGAATATTATGGTCAAAATGTCTTCTCACTGGAGAAAAATGTTTTCTCAGAAAAATCCCAAAGAGGATAAGAAAGTTCATTTACTGGGTCTAAATATCCATAAGAGAGAAAAATATCTTTTTTTTTTTTTTTTTTTTTAGTTGGAACATTAATAGTAGTTTTCAGAAAAACCCACACATTTTCCACAAAGTATGTGTGCTTTATATATGCTTTAGTTCACCGAGTGCAGTGTGGTAATGCTGAAACCCCATGTTAGTCCTGATAGATGATGTTTGAACAGAGGAAAAGACATCATCTGTCAAAGTCAAATCTATCATGCATTTTACTATATTTTATAGCTGGCTCTTACTGAACAAATAATCCAAAACATGCACAAAGAAAAGCTGGGAGCTAGCATCATGAAATATGACCTATTTTCAAGAAATGTTTTAGAATACCATTTTCAGTTATCCCATGTCAATGATTGATTGTTTGTTATTGCCTAGGTGACTAATGATAAGCATGATGAGTTGACACAAAATTTCACACTACTTAGAGCTTGCATTGCTTGTTTTGTCACTCAAAAGTATCCCTGCTTATTGTACTACTCACACAATAATTTATTTGCAGCACATAATAGTAGACTTAAAAGCAGACATTCCAGACAATTATTCTTTTTAGTGATAAGTCAAGGTTATTTTACTTGATCCAAAATAAAGAATTTCCTTGCTCAGAAATGATATATATATGTGACCTGACCTAGAGCATACCAAGTCAGACAGCTGAATGATGCAAAGCAGACAATGGAGTCTACACATGCAATTGTATAGAAAAAGCTACACTAAGACAAAAATAATGAAAGGCAAAAATGTGTAAGGTCTCAGTTCCCATTCCTTAATTTGCTGCACTGCTCTCCCCAATTAATGCAACAGAAAGTGACCTTCACTGAGTTTTGCAAGTGAGCAAATGGCATAAAATGGACTTGACTCAGGTGTATACCTATATAGTTATTATATTCATATATTACCTCAAAAAAACCTCTCATATTTAAGGCAATTGATAGCTAAATGCTGTTTAAGTATTAATAAAAGTGTCATATGCAAGGTCTAAGTGGTAATTATTTTAGCTGAAGCTGGTAAAATCACAACTACAGTATAGTAACCTGTTGGGGCACTATACTTTAAGAAAAATTTAGACAAATAAGAGACAGCCAGGAGAAGAATAAAAATAAGAGATTTAAAAAGTATGACTTCTGTGGGATGATTAAAAGAATGTTGGCTTATTAGTCTAAGAAATAGAGGACTACAAGAGGCACGAGAACAGTCTTCCAAGAGGACAACTGGTCTCCAAGTGCAGAAGGGACAGGACCAGAACAAATTTGTTAATTTTGCTGTAAAAAAGATAAAAGTCAGAGGTGATGGAAAACTTTCTAAATGACAAAAGCAGGCAATCACTGCAAGAGAAAAACCAGGAAGGTGATGGTATCTGCTTTCTGGAGGTTCCTTAAGGGAAAATTTAAAAAAACCCACAAGTTATTCAGGATTAAACCATAAATATCTTGACTCAGTGCAGCAGGTTGGAGCAGGTCATCTCAGTGACTGGTGTTAAAGGTAACATTGTCTGTTTCAGTATGGCGAGAGAGGAGAGAAAAGTTGCAAGCACAAGCACTAAGGCTGCCAGTGCACTCATTGGAGGTGTCCAGAAGGAGCATCAGTTTCAGCCCAGTTCAGGTAAACAAGATAAGAGTGGCTGTGCCTGGCCAGACCTGAAGCCCACCCTCCACCATGTCCTACCTCCAGACACAGCCAGCTGTGACACCTGGAGAGACATGTAAGAGCCGGACGAGCTGTCCGTGTCCTCAGGGCACCGACAAACCTGATTTTCCCTGCCCAGCTTCCAGGGCCACCACCCCCCCCCAGCCCAGGACCGCATTTTAGCCCTCCATAGCCATCGGTCCCTGCCCCAGTGATGCCACAGCAGGGCTGGTCTCCAGCTCCCCACAGCCCTGCTCTGCCCAGCCGTGAGCCTCGCTGAGCTCCCCGTCCATGGGAGCCCCTGGGCAGCGCGGTGCCCTGACATGAGCATGCAGTGGTGGCACTGCCCCAGACCACTTCTTCAGCTTGCAAGTATTTTGTGTCTCAAAGACTTTTTCTGAGCTGTAATGGAGTAACAGAGCTGGGAACAAAGAACAGAGATTGTACTTGGAAGGGATGAGACCTTTGGGAGGCAGCAGCTAAATATCTGTAAGTTATGATTGATTACAGGCTAAACATGGGACCTCTCTACAATGCCGCATCCAAAGGGCTCTTTGAGCCCTGGATAAAGAAAAAAGAAGAGCTGGGAGTGAGGAAATTGTTCTGCCTTTAAGGGCAGCTCTGGCAAGATCGGTTCTGGAATATCAAGTTCATTTCTGGTATCTACATTAGAAAAAGGGTGTTGAAACTTGGAGATGTTGAAACTTGGAGATGTTACAAAGAGAAGCCACAAAAATAACTTGAGACTTTAAACAAATACCTTATTGAGAATGTTTAAAAGAAGTCCATCTCTTCAGCTTGTCAAAAGAAAGGTGCAGGAGTTACCTGACACTATTCTTTAAGTACTTACCAGATATTAATAACGTGCTTCTTAGCCTACCAAAGAAAAATGAAGCAAGACCAATGGTTGAAACAGAACTAGGAAGAGGCAACAGATCTTAAGAGCTATGGCTGATTACTCTTTGGAAAAAGCTGCCAAGAAAAATGAAGGATTCTCCATTTCTTGGTGTCTGAAAATCAAAAAAGAAAGCCCTTCTAAAAAATAAACCCAGGTGGATAAAGATACTTACTGAAGGTCTAAATGGGTGAAATTCTACATTTGAATTACAGTGTCTTTCAAAATATGAATTTATTTGGCCTTAGTTTGTGCATTTCTCAAAAGGCAGCAGTCCAAAAGTAATATTTTTAATTCCTTTATTTGTACTTCAACTGCAAAAAAATCTTTATCAGATTTAAAGACATGATAGAAAGAGCTAGTAAAGGAATGAAACTATATGTTAAATCTACCCGTTAAACAGGTTTCTATACTAGGATTGCAACTAGTTATCAAAAGCAAATTTCCTATATCTTTGTTCCACACCAAATTGACCAACCTTTTAGCTTAGGAAAAAGTGATAACAAGTTGTCCCATACATAATTTGTAATTCTGAACTCCCTTCATTGACATCTGTGTAGAAAAGAAATCTCTACAGATATATCAAGCAAACATATCTGATAATCTTTTCCACTCTGCCTGTGTTTCCCCTAATGTAGAGAAAGCCAGTCCAGACGGAGAGCTAGAGGCTCTTCACTTTTTTGATTGAGCAACCTTTTTCTCCCTTTGATATAGCTTGTCATACCGTGATGAATGCAATGGCAGCCTTCTCTGCAATAAGTCACTAGGAAACATCCAGGGTCAGCAGAAAAAGCTCAGCACACATTTCACTCACTAGATGTAAGCATTTCACCATTTCTACAGGCAGCTGGGAAAAACTGGTAGTTCCTGAATTTAGTTTACCTTCTCTCGGTCATTTGACTACCAAGTGTACAGGACGGTGTAGGTTGTTAACAAAGTGAATAGCGTGGGAATACTAGGCAAGGTGAGGCAGCCCATAACAGGCCTCTCCACACCACCAGCAGCGTTATCCTCCCCTCTGATCTTGACCCAAAGAATGTGCGCAGACACTTCTCTGCTCTCACACTGGAGCTCTGTGGAGGAAAAGAGCTCCTTTATATGGAGCAAAAATTTCCCTCCTCTTCCCTGCCTACCCTTTCCAAACATCCTGCACTCATCCATGACAGTGACACCTTGCTATCCACACCCCAGCCATAGGACTCCAAACTTTCCAAAATGTCCAATGGAACAGAGGTGTGATAATAAACATTGGCATAATTTACAGTTAATTTTTTCCTAAGTAGAAGAGAAGATACACCCCAGAACCTTAGAGGCTTTTTGTTTATCTTGAAAGCACATGCAAACAAAAATGGAATAACAGTACAGCTACACTGAAGTGCAAACTGTGTATCTATTTTTCTGCAGGGACCTTATGAACTGAACATAATATAGCAGTGATCCCAAGCAGCAAAGTGTGTTAATTCAGTGCACATAAAGCTTTGTTATGTGAGTGATCAGGCTGAGAAAATAATACAATGTTCTTAGTAAGTTGGAACATATTTATCTTATATTCCATTTTGAGGAAATGTCAATGTTAATTTACAATAATATTATTTAATTATAATCTAATCCATATATGTCCAACAAGTGAATTTATTTTCTGGCTCTGCTGTGTGTCAGCGCCAAAGGTTAAATATCTTTGAAGATACAGTAAAGCAGTAACAATATATAAAGTGTCTGCATTTCCAAGATGTTTCTTTGAAAAAGTGCGCACACACACACACACACAGAGCTAATCTCAAACATTTTCACAATAGAAATGGACTCATTAGTGAAGTACGTCCCAAAACACTGCTGAAAACTTTACCCAGATTCTTTGCTGTCTTTTTTCCCCATATTAGTCTCATCCTGAATATTTATTGCTCATTGAATAAAAGAAGAGAGAAGAGACAAAGAAAATAAATGTATTTGCAATGCAGAAGTTTTTAATTTTGGCAGGGATTCCTCCAATATTTAAAACAAGTTATAAATACCTGGGGACAATGGAAAGTGGTGACATCATTACTCTTTCAAAAATGTTCAGAACAGTGGTGCAATCCTAAACAAAATGCGTATGCTTTGTGTATGAATGAAGACCAGTTCTAAGGATCCAAATATAGCTACTAATTTCTGATTTATCCCATTATTGTTTCAGTCTTGAGGGGTCCCTGGCAATCTTTCACCTGTTATGTTTAAGCTCTAGTAAGTGCTAGTCATGCAGTTATATTTACTGCCTGTTGGGTTTATTCTTACCAACATTTTTATGTAATATTTTGCAGTCTGACATGATTTTTCCTAAGGGGATTTTACTGAAAAAGAGCATAAAGCACCAGAACTGTAACTTTGCACACCACAGCCCACCTTTCATCCATCCCCTCCCTCCCAAGGGAGCGGTATAGACAGATGTTGAAATTACACAAACACAAAGCTAGTGGATTCCGTGTGCTATGACGATTCTTAAAAACAATGTTTACCCTTTAGTTCGGGAAGCCCCTGACTGTGCTTGAGAGATGTGGGCTCATCATGTCTTAAAATTAATATATCATCCATGAAGTGAGTGGCAATGGGAATAAACTAAGCACTTCTGATTTCTAGCCAAGGGTTAAATTCTTTAGTAGTGTAACTTCGTTAGTTGTTTCTTTACAAAAATCAAGACAGGTAAATGAATTGCAGACTTCCTAAAAGTGATGTTCATTGTGAGCTGATAAATAAGTTAACAAACAAATTTTTAATTAGAAAAATTGTTTGCTGTGAGAGTTGCTCTCGCACAACAGCACAATTTCCAGCCAGTACCACACACATATATTAAAATCCTTAGCAGTTTTAGAATTCAAAATGATTTATGTCAATTTTATTTTGGGTGGCAACAAATAATGACTTCACTCAGCAAGAAAACATTTCCTGCTGCTATCTCTTAAAGACTGCCTGCAGTGTTTAACTATCAACTGCTAGCATCACACAGACTGGAAGGTGACCAATGGAATGTGTGAGGAGAGATTAGAATGAATTTTTGACGTGTGTTTTCATTTCATAAACTCTAGTCTCTGCAGCCGCAAGTTTGTCATTTGTTATGTGTTTTTTTCAAAGGCAGTTTTGTCTTATCTGATGTTGAAACTCTTCCATGAATCTTTGAACGCTGAGGCATAAGAAAGAGAAATCAGTTGGAAATTTGTTCATGTCTACCTCTGTGCTTGACATTTCTCCACTGATAAGGTACAGCTAAATATTGACTTTTTAGTTAAGTTCAGATTAGCTGTCTGGTCCATGAGCATTGATTGTAAACCATTATCTTTTCCCCATTTATGGGCCCCAGTGCTTTAACACAAAAAAGACAGAAAGAGAAAAAAGAAAGACAGAAAACAGAAAATGGAATGGAATGGAAAAATGTATAATTGGCTGTAAAGGTGTCATTAAATTTTGCTGGGGAAAAATAGAAATGCTATTGATGTTTACCTTTAAAAAGCGATCCTTTTTTCAATCTAACGGTCACCCCGTTCAACTCATTTTTGCCCCATTCAAGGAAAATGTCAAACCAGGATTGCCACTGGGACACAAAGCTGGGAAAGATATAAAAGATTCTTCTATCACTAATTAAGTAAATACAAAACCTGGCATTAAATAAGCACTATTAAAGGTATTGCTCTATAGGGACTCAGTGGTACTGCCAATCCTATTTCATTATCCCAGCCAGTAGAATAGTTTGAGTATGTCAAAATAAGAGCAGATAAGAGAGCAGGATGATGTAACTATTTTAATTTTTGAACAGCCTTTGACAAAGTCCCTCCCAAGAGGCTGTAGAGGAAACGAAGAGATCATGCAGTAAAAGGCAAAGTATGTTTATAGATAAGAAACTGGCTAGGAGAAAGAAAACAAACAGGAGGAATGAGTCAGAAAATTTCAGCTTGGCGGAAGTCTATCAGTGGGGAGCCCTGCGATTCTGCTCCAGAGACGTGGCACAGAGGGGACGTGGCAAGAGAGTTTGTTACTTCAGCTGCCTAGGGATGTCCCTTTGGATGTCGCAGACAGCTGGAAGAGATCAGAGCAACCCACAGGGCTTGCGGACACATGGATTTATACTGAAGCAGCTCTTGCACACTCACTTCACACCATTCAGTTAATCCCATCTAATTTCCAAACGTATGCAAGTATTTAGCTTCACTGGGGCTGATGAACCGGAACAGCACCAGTACCCTGGCTGCCCTGAGCAAGTGAGATGCCTGCTACCCTCAGGTGCCAGGAGGAGGAGGAGGGGAGGGAAAGGCTGACAGAGAGACGTCGGGGTCAGGGAGGCAGTTAGCATTAATGTTGACAAAAGCTGTGTCTGTTCCTCCAAGACTATAACCAGAGCTGACCTGAGCTAGTAGTGTCGGCTAATTAGAGCATGCATACTAGCTTTTATAACTTGAACCCTGCTTGACAGTGCAGACGAAGAGTTAAGTTTGAAATTTTAGGTCCGGCACATCAAATTTCTGTGTGACCTTAAGTCAATAAAGGAGACTGTCCCAGCAGGTGAAAAGAAGCTGCCCTCAGTTGGGGACAACTGGCTGATGGCTGGACCAAATGTAAAGGGAAAACAGCTCCTCTGACACCCAGCAGACACCATGGATTTAACAGTAAGTTTAAGGATCCTTTCTGCTGTGAGCTATGCCAGCAGCACCCAGTCTTGAATCAGCAACTCCAGGTGTTACCCTGTGTTCCTCTTCTTCGGTGTGCCTTGGTATACAGTTCACATTTCGAATCCTACGCCTGTGGGTACTTTACAACAATAATAGCTTAGTTGCATGATTTCCGTTAAATTAAATACTTTAACTCTACATGGCTTACTTGTAATCCCAAACATTAGCACCCGCTAAAAGAGAACTCATCTAGAGGCATGATTTTCTCTTGTGAGTTTTGATTCAGAGCAGTAAAGGGAAGGGAACCTCAGAACTGTAGCGTTATAGGCTTCATCACAACATTTGGTAGAGCAGAGCATAGAGGAACCACTAGTACTTCAACCTCAAGCACAACAAAAATGTGTCATGGGAACGTATAGCTTGGATATGATACAGCAAGTGGTCTTGTAAATACTTCATGTGATATAACATGCAAACAATGATGAAAATATGAAAACCAGGTGCGTGTCTTCACATTTTATTTAGGGACTCTGTTCTTTAGTTTTTCTTAATTGCCAGCACACCACATCTTCCACAGAAAGAGCTTGCAATATTTCCGATTTAAGGACTGTCTTTTCTATTACTACAGCATGAATGTCAGCAAAAATTCCCAAAACTCGAAAAATAACTGATTACCTAAAGTCCTTTCTCCCCTTTAAATCCAAATGTTGCACCTATGCCAAGTTTCAGATTGATGCATATTAAAAAACTAAATTATAAATCCTCAGAAAGATATTCACAACAGCAATGCTGATAGGCTCTTAACTTGCACCTACAGTCCCAGAAGTGAATGCTGTGATCTCATCACATACCACAGGCCCAGCTGGGTTTGGGCTAAGTCAATCTGTGGGTGGGAAACCTCAGTGGAGTTTTAGGAAGTAGTATTAATGATTTAGAGCCTATTTACCCTGCAAATTTTGCTAAGGTTGCAGTACAGTTCATTACTTTCAGAAAGCAGGAATAACATTTTAACATTGCTCCTGAAAAAGGATGCAGGAGAACTGTTGGCCTCTACAATCACTCTGTGCAACTAGAAATAAGTAACATAATTAGAACAAGCTGGGGGCCTCTTATGGCAATAGGAACCTGTAAAAAGATGTGTTGATGCTGAAAGAAAGTCTTCATTTTGCTCTGATTACCCACATCATGCAAAGCCTTTTTTTAAGCAGTTGGTTCTCCCTGGTACTGTGTTCATGCTTGTGTATGGCTGGGAATTCTGGGGCCACGGTCAGTGACTTTACACTCCAGAAAGCCTCTACAGTTCTTCCCAGATGATGAACTGTGATGGGACTTGTCAGGTCTTCTGAGCATAAAGAGGGAGATTTGTGGAAAAGGTTGGCAGGATTATTAATATGCAAGTGACTCAGCCAGCATCCTGCTTGGGAAACAATGAACTGAATGAATGTGGCATCCTCTTATCACTGTCTCTGGCTGGGTCAATAATCCTGAAATTACAGCATCACCAAATCAGGTGAGCAAACTTTGCATGTAGATAAGATGTAAAATCAAAGCTGAGTTCAAATTAACTCCACGGCGAAGATCAGTGGAAGTCAAAAAGCATAGATTCTTCTATGCATGAAAACTAAGTAACAGTATAAAGAGGATGTACACAAAAAAGCTGCAAAATACACTTCCTCTTTAATAAAATTGGTCTTTAATATTTTTACAGTATTCGTTAGAAAAAAAGGATTAGTTTCTCACCAGAATCATCTGAAAAGCTCTACATATCACAATAAGATCCACAGTCCCTCTTACATACCTGCTGAACCTGCTTTAGATGGAAATTAATGGGTCTTCTGATATCTCAGATGGAAGTGCATGTGGCCATATTCAGCTTAGCTGCCATTCACTTGGCCGTCATTAACCATCTTCAAAAGACAAGTATTTGGTCTAAGCTGGTCAGCTAGACTCCCTCTGTACACAGAGAGAAAAAACATCTCAAGGGCAGTTCAATTCTTTGTAGGACAGATATCAACATAAATTGGAAGAATTTTTCCTCTGAAAGCACTTAAATCCCTACATTGCTTATAAAGGGAGCCTAAATGATTACCTTGACTAGAAATCTAAACTTTCTGTAGCTAAAAATAGATTAAACAAATCTCATGTCAGGTGATTGTTCTAGACATTGTAATTTTTCTTCTCTATTGACTGTATAGGATGCCACATTGTCCTGGAAAGTGCTCTGATTGAAAACTCTGTGCCTATAGCAGTAGAGCTGCTAAATATTTCCCTTTATGCCTTTATTTTCCTTAAACCTATTCCTTTAAGTAGGAAAGAAGAAGGGATGAAAAGAGGGAGAGAAGAAAGAGAAAGGAAGAAGGGAAGTAAGAGTCTGATGGAATAATTTAATTTCAAATATTTCCCCTTTTCAGGGTGAATAGAAGTCTTGACTGGTCTAGGTCTCTCCTTCTTCCCCTTCTCATCTTCTTTTCCCTTTATTCTAGAGAGAAAAGGTCAGAAAATGTGGCCTGATCCTGGAATGAAACAGAATTATATTACTTCATTTCATATATATTTTAAATGGCTGTATTTTGCACAAATCTGAATGCAATACAATTTTAGCTGTATTTTTAAAAATCCATGAAAAAAATTACCATTTTTCAAGCACCTATTAGGTGGCTGATGTTTTCAATTACCTTTCCTCTATGACCACTAAAAGCTCAGTCAAGGGCTTGCTGATGCTAATAGAAATCTTTCAGGTTGTCACAAAAAGGTTTTTCCACCAAACCCTAAAGGCATTATTTTTATCAGTATTTGTCAAGTTCAGCTCAAAATATTAAAATTAAATGAGAGAACTCCAGGTCTTCAAGGCACTAACTTGAATAAATACCAGAAAATTAAACCAAATTCAGTCATGTCTCCAGCAATTCCACTCAAGCCAGTAGCATTTCAAAGGTTTCAGATAAAGAGAGAATTTGTCCCAGTCACTGTTTTGCAATCAATTTACACTCAGAGTTCATTGACTTCAGTGGAAATTCCACCATGATAACCATGACAGAGCTGGGAATGATTATGTACAGTTAAGATATAAAGAGCTAATGAAGCATGCACGAATCAGTTCAATATGTTGAATATTCTCTCAGGACTGCTGGTTAGATAATAACTTAAGTAGATTAAGAGTTATAAACGGGATTCTTCTTTGTCTCTATCTTCTAATTAAATAATGACTAACCTACACTAGGAACGTAGTGATCTACAAATTTAATCAAAAGTCAATTTAAAGAATAAGTAAAATTCTAGAGATGTTTTCCCACCAAAAGTGCTCGCTCTTTTGTCCTGCATTTTCCAGTCTTAACTATAGCAATTTTGTTCAGAAATATGTGGAGCAGCCAACCATACATTTACCGTCACTTCTTTTTTATTGATGGTCAATATACTGATGTAGGCATTTCAGATTTGTCAGCAATTACTAGAGATAATTTACATTACATATATATACACAAAATGAATACAGTATTGAGCAAACTTTAATTTTTTTTCCATTTCTTTGAAGACAAAAAATCACTGTCTAATTTTTGGAGCACGAAAAACAGCATGGAAAATACAGTAAGGGACTGTTATACTGTATCCCAGCACCAGCTCCAGACAGTTCTTTGGCAGCTGGGGAATTATTCTTAATTATGTCCTGGCCACTTCACCCGATTCTGCCATGTAATAGCCCTTGCCTCAAATAAGAACCTAGACCATCATATCTAACTGGGTTACTATCAGCGATAGTAATGGAAATGAATCACCTCTGGTAGACCTGCATCGGTGCAAATTAATGTAGAATGTTACTCAGGATTTAACACATTGTCTTACACCCCCAAAAGGACAAGGTGCTGGACAACATTCAGGAGATGGATGGTAGATGTTTTCCTGTTCCTAGGCTCTCACAAAGAGCCTAGCAGCAATTTCACGTGTTAATCCCACAGACAGTCCTAACTCAGAATTTCTGAAGACTTGCCATCACAGTGAGATGTGGAATCATTATGCAGTTACCTAAATGGAGTGCCATCAAATGCAGGGATGTTCAGAGAACTGGAAAACAGCTGCTGTAAGGAGGAAAACAAAATTATTGAAACAGAAAAAAGCCACCAAATGCAGAAATAACTCAGTCGTAATAATATGTTATCTAAAAATATTGAGACTGATGGTAATAAATGCAGTCATAAGAACTGGGGTGACATTCAACCCATCACAAGAATTCAAAAAAACAGTCAGGAAGAAGCAAGAGTCATGACAGATAAGGAACAGAACAAACAGAATGAAGTACTGCTAATCTTTGTTAGGGTGAAAAACCCAGCCTTTTATGATCTTACTGCCAGACACTGCTTTCAAGGAAAATTATATGTTTTATATCTGATTTTTTTCCATCTTTTGTGTGACCAGAATTACAGCCTTCCAATGTCTGCCTTGTCCACTACCTGCTTTCTGTTTATGCAGTGGTTAAGGACGATCTAAGGAGCAGAGATTTCCAGTGTGGCAGCCCCAGAGCAGGAACTGGAGGATTGTAACACCAGTCATCAAAAAAGTAAAATTGCTCTCTCATGCTTATTCAGTATGCTGTAGGCTATAGACAGCCCATGGCAGAACTGTGTGCATAACCCACATTGAGAAGACAGTGTAGACTGGAGTCAGAACTTAACCTTACGTGGATATTTCAAAAAAGTTGCGTAAGATGAAAAGAAAAGAAAGGTGAAGCATGCATGGCATCACCAGTCAAGCATTCTGTGTTTGTGGCCCTTTACCACGTTATTGCCATTTTCCATTCCTGTATCATTTCATGTAATTGTTCAAGACTGTGGTTATAATTACAATGACCACATTTTACCCTTCCTTCAGGACAGATGGGCTGCTGATTCCCACAGCACTCTAACAACTGCTATAATCCGGGAAACACTTAAAGACCTATGTTGTGCTGGCAGAGAAAAAAATCCCCATTGTGTAGAAATGTTTTACAGCTTGAATGAGCTGCAAGCAGAAAGCTCAGCATCACTGTGAGCCATTTGAAAAGCCATATGAAGAACTACGTAGATCTAGAGGTTTTCCCTCTGCTGGTTTTGGAAACGGCTCTGAAAGATGCCCTAATTTACTTTCAGCTCCAAAGAACTGCAGTGACAGATAGGAATATCAAGAGAAGAAAAAGATGGTGAAGAAGAAGAAGAGGTTCAGGGATGACTGAAATCTCTCATCCAGTGTTAGCTTTAATCAGATGTTTTTAAAAAAAAAATAAAGAAAGCAAGTTGCATTTTGCAACATACCCATAAAGTCTCAGAAGACAATCAGTTGGTGAGTTTCCTACTAAACCAATATATTTTTCAAAAGTAAAAGAAAATGTGTATGTTCATGAGTACAAGCTTTGTGAGTACCTTGCTTTCATACTTGCTCAGCAATATCTTAGTCCTGTCTTTCCAAAGACTTCTCAGCGTGTACCCATCCCAATTTGTGCATAAACATTTGCTGTTTCAAAAATTTCTAGTTAAACTGAAAATAAGTTTGTGTTACCAAGTAGGGATTTCTGGTTACAACTTCTCATTTTGTACCAGTGGCTACTTTAAAGAAAACCTGGCATGTTTCTGAGCTTAAAAAGCCTTACTTTTTTCCTGGAATGAAACCAGAAGTAAAGCTCTACTTCTTGTTATTTAACTGACAGTTGATTATCATTTTGGACAAATAACTACAAATAACTTTTCTGAAAAGCAGGTCCCTCACATAGGTATGTAAACTGTTCTTGCAAGATGCCTTTATCTCCTGCAGTTTGTGTCTCATCACAGCCCCCCATCTCTCAAAAACAAAACCAAGTTGTACTCAGTGTTGTTCAAAACTTTCAAGTCTGAAAATTTCCCTTTCTTTTTCACTTGCAATTAACTGGCTAAGCACCTGTCTTGTAATTGTCGCATGAAAATAAAGCCATTTTAGTGCAGCCTTTTCATTATTAATTAGGATTTAAAATATTTTAATAACTGGGGTTTACATCAAAAAAATTTGATGAGGCCACTTGTGAGAGAATCATGGGCGTTTGCTGGTGTTTATCTGGGACAAATTCACTGTCAGAGTAAGTTCGCAAAACAGTGATAGTGGCACTGCACCCAGTGACACGCTTTGTCCTGTAAGTTCAGTTCCTTGTTCTTCATGTACTTCTTTAGAGGTTTGCTCTTTAAAATAAAAAAAAAAAAAAATGAACTATCATTGCAAAACTTTAAAGAATTAGTTAAACATTGGACAACTGAGTATTAACAATAAATGGTAACTAAAGGAACCCTTTCTTCCAGTTGTACGGTGGCACGGAACAGTTACGGCAGGATATTTCTGCCCTGTTCTCTTTTCCTCCGAAATGACTTCAGAGTTGATTTTTCCATGGTTATGCTTTTTCTGTTCTTCATTATTATTTTTTAAATGTGGATCTTACCCTTTCTCTGTTTTATGAATTCAAGAAGGAAAAATATGTATCTTCCTTAAATTTTGTCTCATTTTTAATACAAATTACAGCAAAAGGACCTTTATTAACACTCCATTATCTGAACTGAAGGAGGTCCAGGATACCATAGGTAATGGAAAAATCTAGGAAACATAAGTGCTAGTTAACCACAGATCCAGCATAAGTGTGACTTGGCCAGTGCTGGCACAGACCTCATAAGCTTGTCCTGAGCAAGTTGAGAGCTCATAAAACCCATGCCAAAAATGCCCCTGCATCATGTCTTGCTGTGAACGGGTCCTTAAGGTATCTGTAGGTTTGGATGGAGAAATAGTTGTCAGAAAGCATCACGCCACCAATAGGAAAAGCATGTGCTGAGAAAGTAAAGCATGGAAATCTCCCAAGGACTGGAACTCTGAGAGTCCTGCTGAATATGTGACATGGTCTCTGCTCCAAGAGGGGCTGGGGCACACCACTGGATCTGTGCTGGCACTGTGTCCTCACTCAGCACTCCGTGGGAAGCCACAGTTTCTTCTCAGGGTGTGAGGAGGTGTGGAAGCAGGTCAGCAATGGCCAGTATGAGGTTCAGAAGGTCTGACACTGAGTGGGAAAGTACCAAATGGCTGTGTCTCTGCTTGGTGTTTCCAGATGCTTGATTCTGTACAAAGGCGCCCCAGTTCTACCAGGATGAAAAGTACAGTCTGTGCTGGGTGCAGAAGCAACAGTACTGTCCCAAGACCTAATGTGGTCATGGGAGAGGTATATCCTCCTCCACACAGCTCTGTGCCTGAGCTAAGTACCAAAATAAGACAGTATTTTCAAAAAGCCTAGGCAGTGGGCAAAAGAAATGTGTTGTATAAGGCAGTAGGCATTTCAAGGATGTGCCACTGGCACATGCTTTACTAAGTGCATGAAGAGTTGCCATGTATTATTATTAATTCATTAATTCATTATGGTTGATCTAGTTATATAAACAGGAAATGGCAATAGATTAGCTCCTGGAGAGTGTTTCATATGGGATTACGTTCAATGCTGAAATTCCTGTCAAACTCTTAACTTTTAAAATACTGATAACACAGTACATACTGTGCACTTTTTTGAACACTTGAGCGATGCATTCCCAGCAACAGACTCAGAGCCCTAATAATCAAGATTGCATTTAGAGAAGCTTAATTTTCATGCTATTAATCTCTCCAGTGGTAAGAGTAATTATTCAGTATTCACCAAGAAGCAATCCCATAACATGCACAGGGTGCCAGTATGTTAGCATGGTTTGAATGACCACATAGTGAGAAGAAATGTTTCTCTCTCACCAGCAAATTATTATGCAGGTCCTTAAAAAGACTGTGAAATGTATTTGCCAGGTATAAAATTCTCTCTGCTATAAAGATCATGTCATTTCTCTTTACCCCAAATGACCTCCAAAGCTTCCTATCTTCTTTAATATCACCTTTAAGGTCTCCCTTCCAAGACAACCTTTCCTTTTATGGCTCTATTTCTTTTTTTTTCACCACACACCTTTGTCCAGCACTATGTTCTGCTAAGGACTTTTGCCATTATACCTATTATTTCTTTTTCCTCTTGTCTCATCTGAAGCCTTTTTAAACAAATCCTCCTGTGTATTATGCAGCCCCCTTCAGGTGGGTAAGGCAGAAAAGCAGTATTTGAATAAGGTAGGAACCACTGAATGCTAACTAATGACTTGTCTTTGTGTTGAAGCCTTTTCAGTTTTCAGGAACGAAAGATACCTTTTTTTATTGTGACTTTTCTTTGAAGAAGATGCATCTTCTAACCCATGAGTACCTTCCATTGAAAAAGATGCAGAATGGTGAAAGACTACAATGGTCTGTGAGATGACACATCCTATATCTCTAAGTGACTAAACCTACAATCTAAAGGTTGTATGTGTCTACCTTGTTAATCATGTATCTCACTGTCTCTTGCGTCTGTTTCTTTCTGCAGTGTCCTGTCATATATTTTGACTCTCCTGAAGTTAAAAACCATCTATTTTTACTGTATCTAGTACATACTGAGTCATGATACAGCCTTGTAGAAATGTCTGTAATACATTTGAAAAAATAATAATAAACAAAATAGGTACTAGATTTGGAAAATATTGCAACTTGAGAACAGTCTATATTGTTTTTTGAGAATTTGCCCTCTGCACCTGATAGGCAAATGCCTGGATACTCTGCCCTGGATGTTTGTTCAGCCACTGTAAATTTGAGAAGTCAGCTAACACACGAAGCTTAGATACCATAACCGTGGCCACCCAGTTCTCACAGGGATCTTTTCCCTCCTTCTGCCGTCTGATTGCTGTTCCTCGCTCACTTACTTAATCCTTCTAAATCTTCTAATTTCTAATAATTATTCCATCACTTATCTCGGTCTATCCTCCAGTTGGTCCACCTCTCTCTATATATACTTTGACTATTCTTAATTCTTCTTCCCCATGTGCACTCTCAACTGCTTCTTCACTAGCTCCTTCAATTCCAAGTTTATCAGAAATATCAAGTCCTCCAGGTCAGGCAAACATATTTCCTCATCAAATGGGAATGAACTTATGTATGCAGTGTACCTGGACTCTCCTCTTGATTTTTTAAGGGGCACAATGTAATGAATAAACCTATGAATCACATTTGGAAGATGCCAAATTCCTGCTGTATGAGCATTCTTGAGGGCCTGAGGGTACTATTATATTTGCTTCAGGGTTTATGAAGATGATGAGGAGCCAGGTTTTGCAAGAGGAATTATTAGCTGCAATGAACCTGCCACCTCTGAGATGAATGTGAGTGATCCTGTAGGAGTCGGTACTGCATGCACGTTTTCTGACTTCCCGGCATCCTCCAAATGGAGCCAGACTCAGTGTCTCCCTTACAGAACAATGAGGTCTAGGATAATATAGTGTGAAAGGAAGGCTCATGACGTGCTCTGAGGAACCGAACCACCACAGCTGTAAATATTATCTTTGAGTCATAGAAGCACACATCATACTCAGCGTAGGTGTGTTCTCTGGCTCTGAAGGCTGCACTGTCCTCAGAGAGTGCTCAGAGTTATGTTAATTCCTTGTACCACAGCGATTACTAAGAAATATTTGTCTGTTTTAAAGAGATATTGTATGAACTGGAACTATTTATTTTGATCTGCAGGAAAGAAAATTGTTGCTGTTGTTGCATCTTTATGCTGAGAATTTCTCTCCACTGCTGATGGGAAACACAAGTCTCCTTGGGCAGGTACTGCCCCAGGCTATGTGCTGACCAGAGGAGCTGTCAGAGAAGATGACTGTTGTCAGTAGCTGTCTCCACACCAGCTTACCATATGAGGAAGGTGGGTCCTGGTAATCTGCATCTCAGTGAAGTTACGGGAAAACCTCTTGACACGGTTTCTGTTTGCAGAAGACAACTGCATCCTCTGTCCCCCAGGCTGGCCTGGCTACCATCCTACTTTCTCTTGAATCCCTTCGAGCTTAACCCTTCCTTGTCCAGCACTCCATCATTTATCTCACTTCATCCCTCATCAGCCTGCCTCTTTCAGCTCTCTCCACATAAACTTTGACTCTTCCCTAGACCTCAAAATCATTAGTTTTTTCAGAGTGTGTATGCAGCTGTGTTCATGGTCAGATCCAAGCTCTGCCTGACAGCCAGTAAGGCCAGGGTGAACGTTAGTGTGTAAGCAATGAGAAAACCATTGAGTGTGACCTTGAATCCTAAGCTAACATGACAGTATAAACACAGTCCCAGTTATTGCTTATATGCTCTCTGCCTGTCTGAACAATCTCTCTCTTTTTCTCTCAGGCTCCCCCATTCCCCCTCACCAAACTTTCATTGCTTCCTCCACCATTCCTCACTCTCACTGTGTGATTGGAGACCTTTCAAGCAAGTTGAATAGAGGTATTCAAACAGTACAGAAAGGCCACTAAAAAGCACCTGGTCCTGAATGGCTTCACATATGTCCATGCCATAATGAAGTTCAGAGTCTGTATTTGGATACCCAGAGGCCTCTGAAATTTTTAAATTAATCAGTCAGTGATTCCTTAAAGTCATTTCAGTACAGTCCTCAGTCCTCACCTGCATAAGAGAATTGTGAATTCCTGTCCCCAGTGTCATGATATTGCCCAGTCATCCTTCTATCTGAATAACCAACAGATTAATCAGCACTGGTTCCCAAAAGTATTGACAAAAGTGACTTTTGCACACTCACCCGTGGCAGACACGGAGTCGGAACCCAGAAATCCAGAAATGCCTCAAATCCTGCTTCACTTACTTATGGAGAGTAGAGGAAGGCACTATTATACTAAATAGTCCTTAGTTAAATAGTAAGGTTTTTGTGTCCTGCTTTGCCTTCACAAATGGTTACCAAATTTCAGCATATTCCCCAACCATTGCTGTCACTCTTAATTCTGATAATTGTTTTACAGGCAGGAAATCCCATGATTTATTAAATTACTTTTTAATGAACATATAATAGCAACAAACAATAAATGAAACTAGAGAAGGCAAGAAGGAGTCATAATCACAGCCATCAACTCAGCCTAAAAGTGCCAATCCTCATGCTAAATTAATTTGAGATTTAAGAAGATTACAGAAACTGTATTACATTAATTTCCATTTTCACTGCCTCAGCAGTCAGCTAGCATTGGACAGATGGCATCATAACCAAAATATTTTTCTTGCACCTTATGTATACTTCTCCAGTCATTTACTTTATCATGCTATGGCACATCTGAAAAAAACCAAAAATCACAATGTCTATTAGGATTGTAGAAGACTGGTCTCAATTAGGGCTTATATAAAGTCATATAAATATTTCTTTTCCTATGGTCTTCCAAGTAATTACTTTTCAACATTTAATTCTCAACAAAAACTTTAAGATTTTCATCATTGTGCCCCAATAGCCCTCATAAGCCTGGTTTTCATGACGGACTACATGCCCTGCTTGATGGATCAGCAATAAATGGCATATCATGGAATAAATAAACTGAGCAATAGAGAATGACAGACCAACAAGAAACCAACTAGAAATTGTATCAAGTCCCTAACTGCAAATTTGTTTTGATTTTCAGACAATTTTTGTGTTTAAGGTAAAAATTTTTGGTTTTCCCCTTTTACCCAAATGTTGGTATTTTCCAGTCAGCCCTAGTCGCATCTTGATACTCTGACTGTTGTTACAAACACCTCATCTAGACTGCATGATTTATATTTTCAACTTTCATTAATTATATAAATACTGTAATGTTTCTAGGCGCTCAACCATTCTGTGACAGACAGACAGCTGCTACATACTATACTATATACTAGCTGTTCTTTTCAAAGTTCAATAATTTTAGAAGGCTTACAATTCTTTTTCCGCTCCTTTTACAAACCTGGCCACCTGTGACAAAGAGGAAGTGTAACCAGCCATTCAAAATATAGTATGTTTTAGCATTTAGATTAATGTGCTGCCCTTTTTATAAGCTACTGAATACAGAAAAAAACATGTTCTAACTGTACTGTGGTTTAGTGGGTACACAAAAGGACCAGAACTAATCCTAGTTCTGCTGAAGTCCAAGTATACCAGGGACAACAACCTAATGCAGTATTCACCAAGGTACGTGGCCTGCTGGATCAAGCAATACAAGTGAATTCTTTATTGAGAAGGAAAAGGAGAGGCAAGAAAACATCAGCGTTCAGGAATGTATCTGGAGAAGGAGCAAGACACCTAGCATTTTAGAGGATGCAATGGAGGGAATAAAAAAGTAGGCAGGAAAGAAGACTAGGATGAGGAGACAGGCAGAGGTTTATAAAGTGAGAGATCTATAAAGTTTATGTAAGTGATTCTCAAGTTTCAGTTGCTAGAAAACCATGTCTGCAGCAAACATTTCCCAAGAGTCTGCAACATCAAGCAGTTGGTATGGAAACTGTGATACATAATAGTATAACTTCAGAAAGCCACTTAGTCAGAGCAAAGACTCTGTCAGCACAGTATCCTGCATCTGACAGTGATGAATACCAGTTCCTTAGAGAAAAAGCAGAAGAAAGACAACAGGTACAAAGTGACCTCTACCTACTATGTACTTCCTGTGAATAATTGCTTGGGAGAAAGGCCTTCCTGAGACTGAAAGTTAGCAGTCATGAATGGATCTGTATCTGATTCCCTTGATAAATAGACTGTATTAGGCTATCCATAGCAAATAGGCTACCCATAACAATTTCATATTTTCATTCTGAATTGCAAAAGAATATACACGGGCTTAAATTTTATACCCTTCTGTCTGAAAATGTCAGGGGGAGCAGCCTCTATGCTTCATGGATATCAACATTTTTGTCCATCTTACCATAAAGAGCAGACTTTCCAAAATTCATAGCTCAGATGGAGACTTCCAGAGCACTGCCACCATAAGAAGGGCCAGGATTGGTACCCTTCTTGTGCCTAACGACACAGGACTTCTGGCCATGTTACCTTCTCCTCCTCTGGATTTATGTCTGGCTCACTTCTCCACCTAAGTGAGCTCAAAATCTTCTGAAGCGTACTCACACCAGCCAACTCCCTCTTCTGTCCCTACGTGACAGGTAAAATGGCCACGTGACTGGAAGCTCGTGCTGAGCTATGAAGAGGCAAGTGCTGCGTCAAGGAAGGAAATGAACACCTAGTTTTATCTCTTTAACAAGTCAACCCTGCTACAGAAGTAGCTAAAGTGAGTCCAGAATGGGAGCATGCAGAGAGATAACAATCTCTTATCATTATACTTTTCCTGGGCGAACTGTCAATTTCACTGGTGAATCTCTATATGCACAGTACACTACACTATGGTATACCTGGAATAAGAACATCCCAAACCCTTCACTCTCCACCACCACCCTCACAAAAAAAGTGCTGGGAAAGACACAGCACCTGGCCAAGTTCAGTCTCCCTCCACTGCTGCCAGCAGAGCACATGTTGTGCTCAGTACAAGTCTAAAAAGAGTCAGCTTCAACTCCCAACCACTTTGTCTGGGTGAAAAGCGAAGTGAAGAGTCAAGTAAAAGTGAATCGCAAACTCCAAGTTAATCATCATTTCCTGCTAAGTTACCTCTACTGCTAGTCTGCTGCAGGACACAAGAGACCTTCGCATAGTAGCTGGCCATTCAAAGTCAATGACTGATGATCTAGCAAAAATAGAAAGAATAATTAAAAAAATAATGGAAATAATTCTAAACCCATATTTCTTCTCCCAAATCAGGTGGTTTTTTCCATACTTGCAGCCATCGATTTTAACATGTCAGCAAGCCTGACTCTATGCAAGCAAGCTTCATCATCTCCTTCAGTCAGTGCTTTTAAAACATCATAGCTCACCTCGAATTGTCTACTGCAATTTCTAGATAGGCTGATTTCCAATAGCATCAAAAAGGCAATCTAAGCAGCATGCTCGTCTCTTCACTTTTTTACAACTCCAGTGAAAAAACGTGTCTTTTTTTCCTGCACTGAGCTTGAGGCTGTTAGACCGCTGAATGCTACACCAACCAGCATGACTTCCAACACCTCATAGTGAGTCATTTATGTCTGAGTGATTGTTTCAAAGCAAATAGTGCTGTAAGTGAGTGGTGCCCAGACTCCCTGCAAAGGCAGGCCACAGGACCTAACTCAATGCTTCTGCAGGCACACGTATGCAGCACACACCGCAAAGGCCGACTGTCTACAAAGAGTCATATTAACAGCACATACCCCTATCAGCTAAGTTCGCCACACATAATAGTTGTCCCTGCCATGCACGGAGCATTTCACATAGCCATGGCTCACTCCTGACTGATGTCATTGTGAAGGCACCTCCATATGAGCAGGGAATCGCTGTGAATCCAACGAATAGCACTGGCACGCTGGTCCCCATCACTACACTTCTGAGGCCCACAGCCTCTCCTGCTCCCCAGTCATGCGACTTAACACACATCTACAGACTGTGTGTTGGACACCTTTTGCCTTAACTACAGTAAGTATCTCCGCTCTCACCAGCATGAGAATTGGGACTTAACTGACAGATATACTTGTAGAATTAGCTTTTTAAGCACAGATGTATTCCCCCACTTTATTGAGATCCATCATATCCCGCCTAGAAAAAGACCTCCAAATCTGAAGGTTGTCTTCCCGTCATGAGCTAGGAATGCCATGGCATATGCATAGTAGTCCATATCAACAGTAACCAGAGCAGACAGAGGCCTTACAGGTCAATCCTGAGCATGTGCAAGCCCCATAGACTACAAATCTCATTTCTCCTTAGAAGTTTGACTTTACCATGTGTCTGTACATAATTAAACACTCCTGATTTCAAATACCACAGTATAATAATCGTTAGCTCATGCTAGACTCCTTTTATAGTAACCACCCTCAGATTTGGACAGCATTCTGAAAAATGGTAAGCTAAACAGTTTCAGCTATCTCTACAAATATAGTGAGAGGAAAAATGAAATGACATTTACAAGCAAGGGAGAATTTCCTTTTCAATAATTCCAGGAAAGGCTATTCTTATGGCAGGGATTATAATACGAATAAGAAATGGTGTAGACTTAACCCATTTTCATTACAGTCTTAAGACTGCAGTTTTGTGGTTGTAATCTAATGTCATGCCTTTGCTATTAGTAGATTTTCTCCAGAGTCCAGACAGAAGTAGACGTGTTCAGAAAGACCTCAGGAATATCCTGTTTTTCTGGCATCAATTTAAAATATAATTCTCATTAGATTGGTGCCTCTTTTTTATTTGTGTTTTTCCTAGATTTAAACATACTTTACCTTCAAAAGAAATGCTGTTACCTTTGTTTTAAGTGACACAGAAATGCCCTTTTGATCCTATCGCCAGAACCAACATTCTGTCATTCATATCTCAAAGTTTACTTTGTGATACGGTGATCATCTACCTACATGCCTGATATTCAAATTTAACAGAGAGGAAAGGAGTGCCCCTTCATGTCCCCCCTGTTCTTCATATCCAAAGTCAACAGCACAGATCCTCATGATTTCAACGCGAGCAAGACTGGGTCATCAGAACATCAGCTTTCGGGCACAGGGAACAGGCCTTCCTCTGTAGTCTGAATGGTGGCAAACACAATAGTCATGCCAAGTAAACACTAAATGCTAATAGGAGTGAGGAAACCACATACAAGTGTTGTGGCTTTTATTTGGTATATTTAATAAAACAATATATTTCCACAGATTTAAGACTGTCTCCAAAACAACCCAAAACAAGGAGGCAGGTCCATGTCAGGGGGAGAACTGGAAGGCTACCCTGCTTTCAGAAAACATGATGACAGCCCCTGTATATGAAGGAGTACACTGGCTTCTCCCAGTCATTACAGATTGCCAACCGCTTTCCCTTCCATAGCCATCCCTCTGCTGCATGGAACCAAGGTGATGTCCCTGCTCTCTGCTCCCTCACTTTGTCCCCAACAGGGCAAGGGGAAGGGAGCAACACATACACATACACATACACATACAGTCCAGTCTTCCTCAAACTCCCAAGCAGATTTTCAAATGCTCTGGGGGAGCAGCATATCTGTTCAGTGCCAGGCAGAATTTTGCCCCTTGCTGATTTATTTCTGAGTAGGATTTTTTGTTGGGTTT
The DNA here is from genome assembly GCF_929443795.1 of Astur gentilis. Lineage (NCBI taxonomy): Eukaryota > Metazoa > Chordata > Aves > Accipitriformes > Accipitridae > Astur > Astur gentilis. Next base: position 22,238,490 of record NC_064883.1, on the reverse strand, counting down.
GCTTTTCTTCTTTTCAAGCCAGTAGCAGATGGCTCACCAGCCTGATTTCATCTGGCAATTCCTCTGCTCCTGTGTCACCTTCATGGACCACTCTGTAGCCACAGTATGGGGCAGTTTCAGAGCTTTCTGATGCATAATTGTCACAGCTATTCAGAATCATAAAGTGGGATACTGACAACAGCAAGTTATTTTAAGTTCTGGGCTTATTTCTATCCAAGGTTTTCTTCTACATTCAATTTCTTCCTAAGCTGTGAACCATTCAAACTGCACTTTTCATATAGCTGAAAGCAGATTTGATTAATATGATTTCTTTGTGAAAATCTGAGAAGATTAAGGAGCAGTGATGTAGAGAACATATGCCCTTTCTCAACATGACATTCTCTAACATTATACAGGGGTCTGCAGATCCTTCTAGTCATTATATTGTTCCCACTAGTGGTATCTAAATAGAGAAAAATCTATCATCAGGGAAGAATTTCATTTTTTTCATATTATAGTTTCAATCTCATGTGCAGGTCAACAAATCTGCAGCTGTGTATCGATTTCATTCTGTAACTAGGCAGGAAAGGCCACATTTCAAGGGAGCATTTGCAGATTGTTTTTCCTTTGTGTTACGGGGTCTTTTTGTGATGGTCCCTTAGAAAAAAATTAAGATTGTCCAGATGACTTCTACGCTCAGTGAAGCAAAAAGCCAAATAAATATGTTTACAGGCACATCAGTTAACTGTTCTCTCTCTGTGTATCCCAGAGTGTCACTAACCATGGAAACACTTTCCAAAATCAGTAGGGGGAAAAAATCAGTCCAGTATTGATTGAATATGGTTTCTCATCTGTCTCATGACCTTTTCCATCATATATAATTAGAAATGGAAAGGTCTTAGCTGCGTGCTTGCAGAATACAGATAGGTTTAGTTCAGTGCTGAGATACAATGAAGGCACACAGTCCACAGATTCTAGGATATGGCAGTGCCAGTATTTGGTCCTCAAAATAGGAAATACAGACCATGCCAGCACTTTCAAGCTGATGCTATATAGTATCAGTATGTCTCTTAACTGTATTCATGTAATATCTTGGATTGGATTGCACATTGTAGAGGATGCATGTGGTTCGCAACCACATACAGCACAGGAACACATCAAGCCTGTCAACTGTATGGTACGATCTTTGTTACTTGCTGCTGCTGGGATGTTTCTATGTCAAACAGTCAACATGATTTGCTAACCAGTGGTTGAGGAGCTGATTATTACACCTGTTTCTAAAAGCATTTATATAAGCCCCTCGTGGTGAGCCAAGCTGCTGTTTCTGAAAGTCTAAAACCTTATGTAGCCATATTGACCATAGGCTCTTTGCAAGGTTAGTACAATAGCATTTCTGATTTTGACACTTACACTTCCTTGGTTTTGGCTGGATTTAGAAGGTTTGCACGAATGCCATTGTGAACTGACCCTGTCTCCATATATACATAAGGAATTATACCACAGAAACACATGCTTTTCCCAATGTGAAAAGCAGAGATGTTGCTTGTGGGATTACCATGGAAAAGTTAAATATATTTCACTTTCAGATACAGCTCTATGTCCACTTTGATGTGAAAATATTCTTGCAAAGTACCAGAAAAGTTATTATTGAAAAATCAGTGCTTTGAGATGGATACTTTCTTCCTGGATGGTGTAGGCTTGCAGCTCAGCAGAATGTGTTCGTTGGCTCACTATTTGTAGCTCCTGTGCAAAATTGCTTAAGAGCCTGATTAAGGACAAGTGAAATAAATCTTCAGTATTTAGGATGCTGGATTAGTTCAGATGATAAGCAGCTGTCACCCTCTTATGGCTGGTTGCTGGTATCTGTGTGGTTTCCAATGGACAGGTATGCAGCCCATACTGCACAAGACGCAACTAGAATTGGCACAGACCCAGAGGAGAAGCCGCTGCAGTCCACACAATGGGTTGCTGAAGAGACTGATCCAGCCTTTGAGACTGTCACCCCCTTTTGAAATCTCTTCCCATAATCTGCACAAGTCCACGGACTATAGGAGCACGACATCTCACTGACAGTATCTGCCAATCCCATGCCTTTCAAAAATCATACACAAACACATTTATTTAACACAGCTGACTTTCCTTCCTGATTTCAGATACCTGCTCAAACCTCAGAGGGCTCTGATAAAAGCAGTTTGTAAAACATAAATCTCTCCCACACGTTCAGACCATTTCAACTCCCTGCTTTGGCTTCTGGATTTTAAGCAGGCCCTGTTTCTGTTCTAAGAGAACGACTTTATTGAGTCAGCATAAACAAGAGATTTGTACATTTAGTGGTATGTAATTGTCCTGGTTGTGAATTAATGCAATATAATTTCTTTTGGCATCATTATACGTTATTTCAAACATGCCTGTGAACTGAAATAACATTTCACAACAGAACATATACAGGTAGTATTCTAGACAATTCTTCAAATTGTTTTGACCAGAAATATATCTGTATAGTAAAACAACAATATGAGTATCAGACTGCCAGCAAAGAACACTTTTTCAGTAAGGATGAAACATGTATGAATGATGATTCATCGCATCTATAAAAACAAATACTCCCCAAACCAGCAAAAAATAAAAACTAGAGTTGGTGTTGTTTGTAAAGCCCCAGTCTTCTTATAAAGAAAAAAATTGAGATGGTTTGCCTGCAAAAGGCATGATACAATGCCACCTTCTGGTTAAAATGTAAAGAAAAATATACCAGCTTTGTATTGAACGTTTTTATCTATTCCCACATGTGCTTAACTAGATCATTTTGTGTATGATTTCACAATAACCATACAGTCGATTGCTTGGACCAGTTTATTTGGCAGATCACAGTATATCCACCACTGAACTTTCTGGAGCAGTCCAGCCTACATTAAAGGCAGAGTCTTGCTACTCAACAGTTACAAATTCAGTGGAGGTTTGCATCTTAAGAAAAGAATCTCTCTATTTCATGTGTTAGCAATGGGGTTTGGCCTCCAATTTTAACACACTCACTTTTCATAGACTATCTGATTTTTTAATAATGTATCTTTGTTCAAAGATTTAATAACTTTGGAAGCAAAAATGTTTTAAAATTAGGCCTTTGTGAATTTTCTCTTGAGAGCCTCATGTGTTATTGGAGTCATATAGCTACAAACTCGTAACTCTGCAACATGCAGAGACATTTTCCTAACAGCTTGGAGATAAGAAAGATTTAAATATTTTCCAGTTTAACCAAAATAAGAATCATTTACCACTAGGGAAGCCAGCAGCTCTTTTAAAATACATTCAGTATCTCACTCCTTTGGTCCTTTTGAACTGCCAAGCGGTTTAAAATAGTGACAGGATCAAGGTAAAGATAGTACTACCGCTTATTAAAGTTAACAGTTGGAAGAGACCCTGGGCACACATACATATAGACACACACATCCCCCTACCAGATTTCTCCAATACCCTTCAAGGCGAGGGCAGAGTTTGGCCATTCCCTTCCACTTTTGAAGAAACTCTAGGACTAATTTCAAGATACTGAAGTTTTCCCTAAAACCTTCCGCTATTCCAGGATCCTTTATAAGGAGGGCACATCCCTTGCGTATCCGTTCAGTGTCCTGTCCTGTCAGTCCCAGGCTGCATGGTCCTGTAGCACACCTTGGTCTCCAGAAATCCTATCTATGGAGACAAGAAAAGGGAGAAGCCCAAAGAGGACTTGAGCATGATGAGTAGGAATGGTGGTGGTTCCCACTTCTGATTCACCAGCTAATTTTGGAATCCCACTTGCCTTGTCCATATTCTCTGAAGGCACCACGTGAAGGGGAAAGTGGGAGAGGTGTGCAGGGAAAAGCAACTGCCACTGCTCCAGAGGAGTAGCACAGGGAAGCTCTACGAATGCACCGCTGTAACCCAGCCCACAGTTATTGCAACATATTTCTACAGCTTTAGTCTTACAAATATCAGAATTGCCCCTGACGGGTAGTAAATTCCTGAACAAGAATCTGAGCTCTTTATATGATATGAGAATAAAGCTGATCAATGGAGAGAATTATTGTATTGTAAAACTACAGCAATGAGGACACCATGACAATTACTGGATATTTATTCAACTGATTTTCCTCGAGGAATTTTAATGAGAATTTCACACTCCATAACCACATGCTTTAGATTCTGTCAGTAAAAATGTTAAATGCTTCTGTTAAAGTAATGTGACACTGCTTTTACTGCACTACTTCTTGCAGGGGAATGATATTTTAGCGAGATGAGAGCATGACCACTTTTTTTCAGACGTCCTGGGAATGTTTTCAATTACTTTATGTTGTGGCTGAATCCCCCAGTATGCCACTGAACGCAGAGAAAAATGACAATGCCAGCCCCATAGTGGAACAGTTGTGGAAATTCCTTCAGCTTTCCATGTGTAAGTTTCCCTGTGCTCTCCATGTAGCTGGCAGCAGCACAGTGCATAATGCACAAGCAATGCTTATGGTGGGATTAAAAGTGGCAAAATCCATCAATTTTATACAGAAAGTTCCAAAGTTAAACTAATTTATTTGCAATTATGGCCACCACATGTTATTGATTGTTATGACTACAGAAGGATTAAGCTTTTGGTACCCAATGGTTAGATTTGACCTCATGACTATGGCAGTGGCGTCCAAATAAGAAGATCAATTAAGAGTTTGGAAACTTAGTTTATATTCTTGACTCAGCCACTGATGTACACCGTGATCTTCACAGGCTTTTCACATTTCTCTGTCCTTCTCTTCTACTCTTGTCTTGCAGACTCTAAGTTTTCAGAAAAGATTGTCTCTCATTATGTGCTTCTACTATGCCTTGTTTAATGAGGTGCCAAATTCATTGAACCCTCTAAGCTTAACTATACTATACATAATAACATAATAACTCATAATGCAGAGAAATCATCCTTCACAAACTGAAAATTAGAGTTTGTTATTCCAGATTGCCATTACTTTCCTGTGCTTCTGAAATGGGCTGCTCTGCCGTTGTTCATGGACACGTCCCAGAATTTTCAGACAACATGGCAGTGTTTAAAATGCAAAATGCGAAAATATCTTTCAGGTAATCTGCACTAAATCATTCATTGCTGTGGTCATTTAAGTATTTCCACATATATGGCATGTTCTGCTTTTTCTGCTTGGATGTTTAAGGTAAATAATCAGAAAAAAAGTAAGTAGAGCTGTGTGACCTCCTTGAACACAATACACATTTAAGTTCAAGCAATTAGTGTTTCCATAGATGCTTATGCCAGACCACTGCAATTTATAGCTCTGTGAAGCAGACCTGAAATTTCAAGTTGGGGCTCTAAATTCCTTCTTGGTGTAATTCTACAACATTTTATGAGATTATACCAGAAATTAATATAGCCCAGCAACAGAAAATTACTGTCTGCCACTTTGGGTTTGGAAATGCATTGTGAAAGGAAAATGTCTTTCATATTGCAGACTTTAATGTCTCTTAGTCATGGTAACTAAAGTCTTGATTGCACAGACGTTTCATGTGAATGGCTCTTCTTCGTTCAGTCAGTGCCACTGACACCAACCAGATAACCGGGTAAGAACAACCCAAGGGAATAAAACCTGCAAGATTTTTCCACACCAGCAATAGGCCATACTTTTAAAAATGGATATCAGGAAAGCATCACGAACTAAAATGGGTTTGGGGCTTTGGTGGAAGAGAATCCTCACCACTGAAAAGAGGAAAAAAAAGAAAAGTGAAAATTCTGAACTTTGGTAAGGGCTGAAAGGGAAATCACAATGAGCAACACTGAAGCAATTAAAAATGCAAAGGTTATAAAGAGCAAGAAGTGTTGAAGTAGATGATGATTAAATGTGGAAATATATATTTGGGAGCAGTTATGAATGAGTCTAAAACTAAGAGTAAACTTTCTGGTGTAAACTATAATGGTGGTTCAGAAGCTTTACATGAATCCACGCTCTCCAAATCTCTCTCTAGAAGCTGTGCCGCCTTTAAAGGGACCCTTAGCACCCTGACAAAGGCTGATAAACTCTAAAGCTAAATCTGGGTGAAGGCCTAATGCAAATATAGACTACACACATCACAGAAAGCAGCACAGGATTGGGGCCTTTTAATTATAATTTGCTTAGGACAGATATAGATTGTGTCTGCTTTCCTTTGGGAGGTAGCCGTCACTCTTTTGGCACAATAAAATGGCAATTAGTAATAGTAATGGGTTTAGGTATTGGCGATCTAGGCAAATACCTCCAGCCTGTGCTACAAGGAAAATACATGTTGCTACATCCCCATGCATGGCATAGCAGAGGCCAAGGGACCAGCCCTCTCTGTAGCTCAAATCACGACGACCACATCCATGCATGTCAATAAACAGGCTATGGGATGAAGCACTGCACTGCCCACAGAGAGGGTGCAAAATACCCTCCTGGCCTGGGCATGACCCAAGGGTTAGGGGCTGGAGATGGGACAACAGGAGTGAAGCCACCCGGGTTTGAGTGGGAGGAGAGTGGGTGCAATGTGTGCAATGCCATTTGGTCTTGGGGTGAAAGGATGGGGTTTGGCCTATTTTATGTACTAGCCAGTGGGGTTTTCTGTGAGTGGAAACCATCTCTAAGTAGCAGCAGCAACATACCAGCAGTAAACCAGCGCAGTATCCAGCAGCGACTGACATCTCCTGCTCCAAAAGAAGGTGGAAAAGGGGACTCGGCTCAGCCAGATGTACCATGCGCTGCATGGAGGAGGGAAAGTCCTTGTTAATAATGTCTACGGGGACTGACGTGTTCCTCAGGCTTACACCACCTCATGTACCTCCCAGGTATCTAGCAAGGAGAAAAGGGATGACAGCTCTGGCTCATGGGGATTCACACTCTCCTGAGGAAGCTGCCTTCCCTCACAGCTCTCCCTCAAATCAACTTGCAAATAAGCATGTGGGGAGCTCACTCCTCTGCATGGCCAAGTGAGATTAGAGACAGCGTTTTGTTTGTGAGGTCCTTTTGGCAAGCGCCCACTGAAGTGAATGATTACACAAAAAGTCAGTTATTCTGCTAAAATAAACTGCCTTTTTTTAAAAGGAATCAACAAAGCAAATTTTCCATGAAAAAGTCATTAAATGAATTGTAGTTTAAAAGAATTTATCAGCACTAAAGGACTCAAAGAAAGAGAAGAATTAGGGAAGACATAGCCAGTCAAAAAAAAGAAGAAAAAAGAAGAGAGGAGGGAAAAAAGGGAAACTGATTTCTCGTGAATGTTTTCCTTAAGCTGAGGAAGTCAAAATGACCATGAAGAAGAAAGGGAAAACGTGGCATCTGCATTAATTGGCATTAAGCACTTAAAACAAGAAGCTTCAATAAATGTGCAAATTTAAATTTTTGAACTTCTCCTTTCTATCCTTCCTCATTGATATTCATGGGGCAGTAACCGTTATTTGCAAACAAAGATAAAAAAACAGTACTTACTCTTGCTGGAAAAAGCAGCTACAGTTTGTTATGAATGCATTCAATGTAGTGTAAACCACTTCGTAAAATTTTCATAATATAACCCAAAACAGAGCTAGACTAACAAGTAGATTTTTTTGGTTCAGTCACTAAAGAAAAAGGAAAACAAAATGTAATCAGTTGAGTTTGAATCAAAAGAGACCTTTCATGGTTTTGGAAAAATAGGAGAATTTTATTTTTTTTTGTATGATCAAGTTAATCTATAATGATTTTTTAGTTCATTTTAAAAACTTCTCTTTTTACAGAGGGCCATTATTAAACACTAAAAAGAAGTTTATTTTGCAAATGTCAAAAGTAAACATTCTAGCATTTCTAAAATGAATTTTTTTCCTTCAGAAAATTCAGGAATTAAATGCTTCTTTTTTATATAATATCTCTTTTAGTTTTATTAAGCTAAATTTATCTGCAGATGATTCACATTCACAAACAGTTTTAGACCCCTAAAAAATTCTGTTTTGTACTATTAACTCAAAACATTTCACACAATTTCAGTAAAAACCAGGAGTTACTTCCTATCTGTTTGGAGTTCATTTCTGCACGTGAAGACTCAGGACATATTTTGAAAATGACTGCTTATTTGCTTGGCTTGGCGTGACTTTGCTTGGTTGAGTAAAACCAGACCAAGTTCCAGTAGATCCTGGAGTGACTTATATGTTTGGCTGGAAACTCCCGAATGCCTTTCCGATGGGTTTCATGCTGAGTGCTAAAATCTCTCAGCAGGTGAGAACGACTCTACTGGTCAGGCTCTGAAAGGCCCCAAACAGAGCTTCTCTGGATGAACATAATACAGGCAAACTGGGAATTTACCACCCCAAATTTCAGGATTCAGAGCTGGGCTACACCTATCAGAGGGAGCCTGATGAGAAGTCAGCCCTTATGGCTGCCAGTCAAGCGGGGAAAATAGGGCAAAGGCTGCTGCTGGGAATGGACAACGTCCCTCAGTCCCCAACACTAGCAACTACTCCAGACACGTCAGCAGAAGCAAACATGAGTTTCCAAGCTATGGCAGAGGAAAAGCCGGCATAGACACATAAGGATGATCATAAGTGAGACCAAAGGACCATTTGATTCAGCATCCTGCCTCTAGCAGTAGCCAAGAGAGGCTGGGAAGCATGCAAATGAAGTTAAACATGCAGTCGTGTTCCCAAAGCTTCCAGCACTCTATGAGCTCCAAGATTTTCTGAGCCAGAAATGGCATCTTTGTGTTTTACAGCCTGTAATGGACACTTCTTCTGCAGATTTATCTAATCCCTTTTGACGCCATGTATCCTGGCATCCTCAGAATCCTGTGCTAATGCCATCAACAATTTTACTATCCTTTCTGCAAAAAAAGCCCTGCTTTTGTTTGTCAAACTTGCTACTCTATGCCCCTATTTGTGCTACCTCCTTTGTGCTACTCATGATTTATAGGTTTGTATTCTCTCCTCCCTTGGGTATCTCTTTTCCTACCCAGGATACCAAGTTTACGTAGTCAGTCCTCATCTGGAAGCTATTTCATAACTTTGAGCACCCTGTCACCCTTTTCTAGTTCTGCTTTATCCTTTTTCAGATGTAGGGGACAGCACTGCATGCAGTCCTCAAGATATGTCCACCTCACAGACTTATGAAGTGCTATATTGATGGTTTCTATTTTGTTTTCTATCCCTCTCTTAATAATTCCAGCTGTCAATTCCAGAGTCTACCCCAGGTGCATCAGTTTACATCTTCCAACACTGAATTATACCTGCCATTTTATCATCCAGTCAGCACCTTAAGATCCCTCCAAAACTACCCTGAATTGCTAGTTCTGTTTAAAAGGCTGTGTCACCTCATTTTGTTGACTCCCTTAACCAGACCTGTATGTCTTTGAAAGCACAGAGCTCAGCAACAATCTCTGTGGGTTTCCACTGGTGCATCAATCAGGAAAGCCAGCCAGTTCCCCTTTTGGTTTGTTTTCTACCTCCAAACTTGGTATTTAAACATGCTAAGACCCTTCATTTTGTGCCACAGCGCTTAATTTCCTTAAAAGCATTTGATGAAAACCTCCCCCAAATTATTCTGGAAAACCCAGTAGAACGCATCAACAGGATTTTTCCATGCATTGCTGATTGATTCCTTCAAAGAAATCCACATTTTTAAGAATAATTCCCTATGTAAACACAATGCTTGTGTCCTGCTCAGTAAATCACAGGTAAGTATGCTCATTGGTTCTGTTCTTTATTATAACAATCACATTTTTATATGTTCGTTTGTTCTATTCTTTATTAGAACTACTACCAATTTGCTAAATGCAGATGTCAGATTTACATATCTGCAACTCCCCCATTAAGCCTTTTTTTCCCAAATTGTATCATTTTCTTTTTATAAGCAAAGGGGAAATTTTAGAAGACTGTATGCCACAATTAACAGCTCACTTATTTCATAGCTAACTTTAAGTGATCACCACATGCTCTGAATGATCTGTTAACTATTTCTAGTTTTAAAAAACCAACAAACTATTTCTAACTATTGTTACCCATTTTCTTCAAAGACCTCTTTTTAACCAACACTTCAGTTTATAACAGATCTTCTGAGATGTGCCATTCAAAAATACTCTGGAGCAAGAATCCACCTAGCCTCCCACAGTGAATACGACTTTAAACAATTAATTTCTTTTTTCTGCTTTTATAGCTGGATCATCTGTTGTTCCCTGCACACTGTCTCATGTGTTTGAAAAAGCATTTTTTAAACTATTTAGCAAAAAATGCAGGGATGGTCACCCCATGAACCAAATCAGCTACAGTGCTGTCCCATCTGTATTACTGTCTTAAATTAACATAGGGAAAAAAGGGATCTATAAGATATTACTCAAAAATAATTATTTATTTCTTAAAGTCTAATGATGATTGTGATGATGGTAATCTTGACTTCACAGCTTTTATTTCCGTCACATCACAGCTATTTACATACAGCCACCACAGAGAGCATGAAGACTAGACTGCAGTGGAATATCCAGGGAGGATCTGTGGAGCACTGACCCAGTGCACTCTCCTCATTACCCTTCCCTTCTACCTCCTTTGGGGACATTACTGACAAGGGAGTGTCTTTGCTAGTCAGGCAAAACTCTTCTTTTTATCTTCTTCACCTTCCGCAAAGCATCTGTGAACTCTGAACCACAATCTGGCCCCATTTGTTTTATTTACAAAATATGACAAATCAGTATAAACACTCCCTGTCTAAAGCAAGCTCAGTTTATGATTGTAAGTGGGATAAAAATATAGATTAGATACTGCTGAATCTAACTTTGAAGTTGCCGTATTTAAGTTAAACATTAGTGAAATCAGGATCCTTTATTTGAAGGAGGCGCTGATAAATAAAGCAAAAAGGAATGACAAAAAGCAGATTCAAATATACAATGACTACACATATTTGCTTAGACAAAAGTGCTTCCCACCACTCAGAGTCAAAGGCATTTGCCTCTTCCTCGAGATTTTCACAGGAAAGCAACCTGTGTGAGCTAGAATGACGCACTTCCTAATCTAAACGTTTTGGGGAGCGAGTCTAAGGCGGTCAGAGCCCACTTGCCATATAGAAAGAGGCCCGACTGGCATTATGTCTGACAGCTATAGCCTCTATGAAGCTTAGCCATAGAAATGACTAATCATACCTTCTATCAAAAGCAAGATTAACATATACCGTTGTAGGAAAATGTAGTTGTCAACATGTGGTACGTGGCCGTGCAACTTACCTTCCACTCACACACAAATGAGTAGCTCTTCGGTAAGAGGATAACAGCTTAACGGTGGAGGAAGGTGTCTTCCATTGTGGGTCAAAGTCAATCCCAAATTCTGTCATTTATTTTAAGGTCTGAGATTTGGCTAAAAGTCAAGAGCAAGTGAAAATATTTTAGCATAAAACCTTTCAATGGGAAATGCTGATCTATCTAACTACAGAATAGTAAGTTTCCTTAATTTTCCTTTTTAAAGAAAACCTTAGAAAAATGTTTTGAAACTGTCAAAACATTTTTTTGGCATTTTTTTCAACATATTTTTTAATTTCAAAATTGGAGTTAATTTATACTTAAAGTATTAAAAAGAAAAAAACATAAAACCTTTCAGCTAGTGCACTCTGATTACCCACTGAATTATTACTTCTGTTTTAAAAAATGCATTTTGATTTTCTATTCTTCTTTTAGACAGGAAGACTCTTTGAAACAATGGAAATTGACAAATTGATTCTCCTCCCAACTCCAGCTAAAACCTTAGTTCAGGTATGTCCATTGCCTTGTGGTATCTTTGGCCACAAATTAACATGTGATGCAGAGCAGAGGACATTTTTGTACTTGTGGCATTTTGAGGGATGGAAAACACACAAAGCCTTATAAAAGAATACTGAAGCTAGATCTTCAAGTGATACACACTGAAGTGAATATTGTTGTGTATTCACAGCAATCTGGCATTAACTTTAAATTTAAGAGCCAAAAGCTGACCCTGTTGAACTGGATGGAAATTTTGCTAGAAGGTTCAGTGGGACCTAAACTTGGCCCCAGATGTCTACACAGAAGTAGCATTGATTTGAGGGTCTGCATCAGCGACACATTTTTTATCAAAGCATCCTGTCTCACCTTCATCACACTGCTGCTGCCCCTGCTGTTACCATGCTGCCCCCTTGTTCACGCCACGATATTGGTTCTCTCTGAAACTGAGATTTGAGTTCAGGATTTTACCAATAACTTTCAAGGTTCTTGAAGCCTTGACCCCTCTGTTCTTGCATAACCTGGTCCACATTTTTGTTCCCTTTCGTGACCTAGTTTCTTTTTCTCATTTATCTCTGCTCCCCTGTCACTTTTCAAGCTGACTCTGTCAAAATACGGTGCTTTTGCACAGCTGACCCCAGTGTGGTGGAACTCAGTTCCTCTTGATATCTACAGATTTGGGAGATAAATTCCCTCCCTCTACCTCTCCAAGATTTCGATGGCCTGTCTCATAGGGTACAAAGTGTGGTCAGGCCATGTGATACAGCTTTCATTCCCCCCCCAGACCTCCTCCCTCTTCAATTTTTTAAAGTTCAGGGCAGGCTGTGTAAAAGAATCAGAGCTCACAGCAGAATAATTGGAGTCATCTGAGACTCAGACAGAGGTCACATAGGTTAGTGCTTTTGAGGAATCTGTGATAAGGCAGTAGCTGAGAGGGGTTTGTGATCCAAGCCAATATTTCTGCTTAGTGTAATTTATGGGAAAATTTTAAACAAATTGTAATAGGAACAAACCCCCTTTTACTGTGCTCCTTATCACAAAGTTTATGAGTGTTGTGTGCATTATTGGATATGCAAAGTTCCTGTCCTCTTGTTTTCTTGAAAAGTATTTGTAGCTGTTGTTACAGCCTAACTCTGTTACTGAGAGCTTTCTTCCCACGTAAATAACCTTGAACACACCCCAAGTATGTTTAAGAATTAATTCCTCCTTGAACCCACTGTCTTTTAAAATTGTGCTTTGATTTTGAGAGAAATATGAATTAACTGGGAAAATGATAGTTTCAACACTGTATTAATTTAGCTTAGAAAAATACCCTTGTTTTACTTATATAATTTTGTATTTCAGAAAACCCTGGAAACAGTTGCACTGCTCACAGGTTTCTTGAACTATAAGAGGAAAAAATGTCCTTTCATATTTTTCTTATATACCATCATTTTTTCATTACTGTTCGAGGTTAGTTTCATCTCGATTATGAATTTTATGACCATAACAACTGGTCACAGAGTCAAGCATGTTTCTTTACAAAGCTGTTTCTTACTGTAAATCATTGCCTGCATCACAGCAGATTCTTGAACCAGGACTCACGTATGATTAGCACTGAAGAAGGACTGAACAAGATTCTTCTCTAGGATTCTTTTGTAACTAACTTGATTATTCATTTTTGTTAAGCCAAGACTTGAAAATTCATAAGAACTAAATTCTAAGTGTATCTTGAAAGTGTTACTACTGCCCTTACCAAAGCATGCAGTTTTCTGTATTTTTGACCAAGCCCACAGAGAGAAGATTCTAATCTAAGTCAGGAATGAAGCATATTCCTTGTGGGACTAAGTTTTCTCTGGGCAGGAAATGGAGATCCTGGTGTGGCTGAAGAACTTGACCAGGCTGACTTGGGGTTTTGTAAAAACAAACAAACAAAAAAAGAATATATTTGTTCTCTGACCTTAACTTCTCTTAGAAATAACAGTGTGTTTCTCTTTCTGTCAGTGAACACTTCTCACCTGATGCCAGCTTGTCATCATATAAATCAACACAAGAAGTCGTGCAGTAGACAGAGAAAACTTTACCTCTTGCATTCAGATTTCTGGTAACTCTGAAATTAATATAAAGCAACCAATAGTAATCTCTGTTTTGCAAAAACAAAATTCAAACCTCTGTTTCAGCATTTTCTGGAACTCAAGCAAAATAGCACTTTCAAGGGTATACTTGGAAAATCAGCACTCTTTCATTCTATTTACAGTTCACCTTTCCAGCTGTGCAGTGCCCTGACTTGTATGTACCATTTCAGGGCAGTCAAACGTCCACAGTGATACAACAAAGCCCACACTTGCATTGAACTTTATCAATTTGTAAAGTCTCACAGGCTCAGGTGATTTGGGCCTTTCAAAGAACTGTTCAGTTAAGTCTTGCCTTGGCAAGAACAAAGACTTGATAAATGTTTATCTCTTCATACCACACTTCCCTCCTAAATTGAGTGCCATGTCATCAAAAATGAGTAGGAATCCAAATGGGTGGAATTCAGAATAGTGACTATATCTAAAACATGTGGGGTTTTGCTAAAGGGGATGATTTTTCATCAATCCCTCACAGTAGGCCTTTACTTTGCAGGCACAATTAAGCACTGCTTCCAAAATTTGCTTTTCTGCGTACTTTACAGGCCTTTTCAGTGATGCAGGCTTGTTGGATTTGCTAACCAGCAAATATATGAGTTATAAACATTCCTCAGGAGCGCAGTGTCCCACAGCATAAAGAACGGCTCCAGGAATTCTTTTTCCCCACTCTTTTCCACATCTTCTGATGTGTAACAGATGGTTGTTATTATTTCTCTTTTTGGTTTCTATTCCTTTTATCTTTACCCAAAGTATTTCACCACTGCATATTTGTACTGTCAAATTGCACCATGGTGGAATTATGCACACTTCTGGAATGTGGGATCATCTCTTCAGTTCTTCACCCTTCCTACCACTTCCAGATAAATCCTCACTTTTACTGACAATCCACTTATGAGAATCATCTTAAAAATGCCATACTTTCTTATTCTCCCTAAATCACAATCTCCACAGTTTAGAATAATTTTCAGTTCTACTGTTGTTATTCCCTTATTTCTCATTTATAGTAAAACATCTGAATCCAAAAATACTTATAATATACAATGTCTTTTACCATAAATTTGGTACCAGAAAGCACCTCAGTCTGGACAAAAGATATGATCCCACAGGACTTCCAATGCTCATGTCACCACCAGGTTTGTCATCAGTTTGATACCTTATTTTCTACCTCCAGACATAATCCTGCAGTGCTGTAAAAGTTTTCAGGCACATTCTTCAGACTTTCATTTCTCTGTTTATGGGATCATGACTCTCTCCTAGGGAAACTGTCCCGTCCTTCATTTTCATAAAGGCTCTTCAAACAGTAAAAGATGCCTTTCAATTACTTTCATACAGTCTGATATAGATTTTAAAATTAATAGTACTATGGAAAAAATTTAATGAAATCCGAGATCTATTCCTAACTCCTGTAACAAAAGCATCAGTTGGCACTCAATTATTTAAATAGTTGGTCTCCATTTACACTACTCTACTATACTGATGCATAATTTATTGTTGGACTCATTTGTTCAGTCTGGCTATGATTAATTTCACAAATTTCATCATTATTCAAACAGATCTTCCAGCTTAGACATGCTTTATATTGTAGTCTTATCATAACAATTAAATAAGCTAATGTATTTCAGCACAAATATTCTCTATCATTTGCAATTACGCTACAAGTCCATTCATTCTGAGCAATAAAGCAAGAAACATTTCATTCAGATCTTACATTCTTCTGAAGATAAACATGTTTATCAAAATTCTTGTTATGGTTTGTGTTTGTGGGATGAGGTTAAAGAAATGACAACTTCACTTTGGAAAATATATTTCTTCAGAATGTTTTACCCCACTTCTGGTCCCAAGAGCTATGCCTTCAATGTGCTTGAAAAGATTTCTATATTGGCAACAGAAGCGTGAGTTTTAATTTGAACAAAACAGGTATTATAGAAGAAGCTGCATATGAAAGCAGCAAGAAGCCTTTGAGGTTCAAGAGGCCTTTATTAACTTCCTAAGGGGCCTGTTTAGCTCTGGCACGAAAAGTAATTTATACACATCTAGTCGTCTTTATTTTCATAGGAATAATTATTCCTTCCTGTTACAGTTTTCCTTCTGTTGCCACTTTCTCCCTAGTGCAGTTTAACCTCTTTGTAATACATAGTTACAAAACATTGCCTGCAACATTAATTTCAAAGAGATATCTCAACCTTCTTTGAAGGTGGCTTTAGTTCAGTATATGCAGTATTTCTCCTGCATTAAGATTTTTTCCAAATTTAGTTAGCTATTTTTATCAAAGATGAGCAGAATTGCTGACAGTACAAGAAACAGAAAAGACAGCATCTCACAAATGTGAAAAGGAACAGATCACAGATGACAGCCTGAGTTGTGGGTTATTGTAAGTTGTATATACACCTGCTAAAAGTTATCTCCCTATCTAATATGCATCGGGACATCCTTGCTACTCTATCTTTACTTACACAGCTCAAATGTCAATCTAGCTAGCACAATAAAGGGCCAAGGTGGCACATAAAAAAAGGCATCCAAAAACGGTCTTCTATCAAAGAACTGATGTGAAACTTAGCTTAAAAAGCCCTACACTTTTGTCAGAGATGGCTGGATTCATCTGTGTATGTGATTAATTCCTCAGTCGAAGCTGGGAAGCTGAGAGCAGAATGTAATGAGTGGCAATTCCTACGCTGAATGACCTCCTAACCAATTCATACAGGGCTGTGTAACTATAGGAAAGGAGAATATTATTTTTCCAAAGTTGTCAGCCTTCTTTGCTCAGCTCAGGTTTGCAAAAAGAAGCTAGGCATTTCCGCTTTCCTACACTTTCTTCAGTTTAATTGTTCTCCCATTACTTTGATACTGATTGAAGCAGAATACGATCTACTTTTCCTCTAAAAAGCTGGTTTAGATCTGCTGCACAGAAAACAAACCATAAAACTGTGGTTTTGTCAGTTTTATGCAAGTAGGCAGGACTTAAAGACATGTAGGGTTAAAGGTTGAAACACTTTTAATTCATCATCCAGCTCTAGTTCTCAAGTATTTGGCTGTTCGATTTTGCAAGCATAAGCCAGCAATTATATGTGGAAACTGAGAAATTAGAACCCTTATCAAGCCCAAGTATTTGTATAAGAGCACAATTTCAGGGAAAAAAAAATCCAGATTCAAGGTGTTTAAGGGGGCATACAAGGACTGAAATATGGTTTGAAAGTGTGCCTGTCACAGATAGAATCTGTTAAATGTTTGCTGACCAGAACCCCTATACGTGTCTGTGGGAGGCAGTGGATCTAAAAAATGTCCTTAAAATAGATAAGCATTTCTCCATATCTTTATGTGTAGCTGACTTTGTTTCTTTGAATATGCAGTACCTCTGAGCTTTTCCAAGAATTATTATTATCCAGCTCTGTAGTGATATAAAGCAAGTGAAAAGCACCGAGTTGAACATTCCACAAACATATATAAGTATCTAAACTGTGAAAATTGTGTTCACTGCAAACAAATACTAGGTTTTACTAAATTTAAAATTATAATCTTGATATGGGGTTTGATTTTCAGAAGGACAATCACATTTTGTACTTATAAGAAACTGCTGCAATTTTCCAAGTAAAAATTTGCACAGCCTTCCAGGGCTGATCCTCCTTCCAAAAACCAAAAGTGAAAGAAGAGCTCACCTGTTAATCAGGAGCTTGAAACTATTCTTCTTTATTTCCATTTCTTCTTCTTTCAGTGTCAGCTTTCTTACTCTCCCCTTGACCCATAGGACAAACTAACTTGAGAAGTTTGCCCCCTCCTCAGTTATTATGAATCACCTCCACCACAAGTGAATGATCTACAGGTTACAGCTCATGCAGATTTAAAGCCAATAGCCCTGCTAACCAGGGCTCTCAGCATCCCCGATTCATGGAAGCTGCAATTCTGCCCAGAAAAAATTCAGTGGATTCAGGACAAGACCTTACAAGTTCATCCAGCAATGCTTGCTGAAACCTGACGAGCTCTTTCTAAAGACAAATAGACAGGTAGATATTTATAAGATAATTCTTTCTCTACTAATCTTCAAAACATGCACCATGGCCATGTGGAACACAGGACTATGGCAATCCTTTTAATAGGACCTGCAAAACCCCAAGACTTTTGGTTAATTTTACCCAACTGAAGGACTTCCCTTTGGATCAGAGAATTTTCTGTGGTTTGAGAATTTTAAGATCTAACTCTCACTTTCTGGAAAGTTAACTTATGCATGAAACTTGCAAAGATTGCTTGCAGTGATCAGAAGCCAGTGCCCATGTTCTGTCTCGTATACTGTCCATGCAAGCCAGGAATCACAGATGTTGTCCCCTGCTTTCTTTTTCATTGTGAATACCACTCTCTTGAAAAGAACGGATGAAAAATGTTGCTAGAGTGATTTGGGGACAGGATAGTGAATTAAGTATAAATAGTTACATCTAATCTATTTACAAAGGGACTGTGCATAGCTGACTAGGAAGAGCTGGCATTGGCCATCAGAAAGAATTTAAAGTAAGTTACACAAAGAAGTCTTGTGCATGCTTTGAGGTTTACAAAAAATACATTATTTTTTATTTGAAATATGTTCACACATTAGAAACAGTATTCACTTAGGAGTGGGACTATACCCCACTTTTGTATCAGCAGAAAGTCCCAATGCAGGAGTAGTTCTACAATCAAAAACTCCTCTGTCACTGCTACTTCTTTCATTCAGGGCATCTGACTAAGGAATACTATCACAAGAAGACATCTGTCAATATTAACTGTGACTCCATTACACAAATTATACCAGCAAAATCTTTTCATTTCCTAGGCTCCTGAAGAAAGACAGAGGAAGGATTCCTCTAGAAAGGAAAATGAGCCAAGTATTTGTCAAGTATCCAACCATGCTGCAACAAAGAATGGGACAATTTTCTGTCTTCAGAGAAAGGGCAGATTAGGCTGCCTCTTAACAAAGTTTCTACTGACCATTCTGCTACAGAACATGTCCCCAGCCACATGTACCCCAAAATGTAAATTCAGGAGCAGAAGCAGTATTCTACAAAAGGAAACAAAATTCCAGTGCAATTTTGAACAAAGCAAATTCAAGTAGCAATACTACTCGATCAGAAGAGTAGTTACTGGAACATAAGTGAAAATTTAAAAGCAGTTTGGATACTCATCCTCCTAGACTCCTTTGAAGTAACTTGCTTAGGAGGTAGCAAGATGTACTAAAAGTAATTAGCCTGGTAAAAAGAAGGGGAGGGGGGAACTATTTTAGCTTCTTGTCATGTTTTCTCAGCTTCATATTTCATTATGGATATCTGAGGTACAGTGAAAGCAAAGACAAAGTGAAGGTGAAAAAAAATCAGTCACTAAAAGAATATTTAGTCATTTTGATTAGCCTTAGTTGTTATTATGTCAAGCAATTTTTATTCTGTCTGTGGAATATAACACCTCTGTAGGCCAGGTTTTCAAAATGTGCCTCAACTGAGTGTCTAGTTATGTGAAGCAATATGTCTTGCATGTGCCCTTTTTCATGTTAGCAGCTGAGAGCAGAAGTGATAGAAATGGCATTAACATCAATCAGCTTATATTGGAAAAAAAAAAAAAAAAAAAAAAAAAAAAAAAAGCAGGCACAACCAGAGCACAGGAGTTCTGGGTTTAAAAGTTATTATTTGTTAACACAAAAGGTAGCTGACCAAAGAGCACATGCGAGTGACTTAGGCATATGTGAATGGAGATCACACTAGGTCCTTCACTAAATTTGCAATACTTCTTTCTTATGTTATCTGAACAGTGTTGTAATTGTTTTACTGTAACTAGCCAGATTTAATGTTACATGTGTCTGGTAGTTTAGATATTTTTATCTTTCAGAGTTCTATATTCAGGGCAATGTCAATGCTGGGGATCCTTCAGCTGTACTGGAAATCTCCAGTGAATATTCTCCGCTCGTTACACACAGTGAAATTTCATTAATATCAATACTTGTTTGGTGTGTAGAATACACAATACAGATCTATACTGCAGCTCATGAAACACAATTTTGCTTCCTGTATTAAACTTCAGCTCTTTCATTGATTCTTTTGCTACCCACCCTCCTCAAGGATAAGACTAAATTGCTTGCAGACTTCATTATAAAATTATAAATTGAGGGCAAAAAAAAAATCAATGATGGAGACCTGTAGTGATTAATATGTCACTAACAAACAAACTTTCCCAATTTCCCTATGTGTTATTTGCTCATTTTGCAAGAGAAACAGAAAAATAGCTTTAAAAATGTAAAAGTCAAATATAGTCCTTTATTTCTGGAGAAGAGAATCTATGAATTTAAATCATTAAATTATAATTATACTCTGAACATTGGAAGGATTTGCAGTAAAAATATCAGGTTGAGATTAAGTCAATAAAATTAATCACTCATGACCCCAAAGGAGCAAAAGGGTTGAAAAATGCTACAAAATTGAAAGCTACCATGAGCAAAGGGACTTGGGGAATTCATTTTAATTCACCACAGCCAAGTTCAAATACAAGCTGTTCTTTGTTATTCAACCTGAGGTATTATTTTTCATACAGACGCTTACATCTGACCAAGCCATAATCACATACTGCAGAGTTTTCTTTATCTGATTGTAGAAGTTTCCTGTTTTAGCTATATATTAACAATGAACTGCATATGGATGGGGTGGTGTCACCGAGTGGACTATATTCTGCTCAGCTAACCACATCTATCAGTGGATTAAATGCCTCAAAGCTGGGACTTGAGCAATGGGTAGTAAAGTTGGCCTTAAGTCACTACTCTCTCTCCCTTACATGGGCCTAACAGACATTGTGTACTGTGAATTCTTTGCTGTTCCAGCAGAGCAGACAGCTCTCCTGCAGTTGCCTAAGAGAAGGTTATGAATTGCAATAAACCTTCTCTCTCATCTGTGTTTAATGATTGACTGTGCTGTCTAAAATAGTACTTCTCAACCCCCAAGGTATGTTCTACCCATGAGAAGCTGCAAACAGCAAATGCAGCCATCTCCCCTCCAAGGGTCCACATGCTATGATGATGGGCAGAGGCTTCTTAGAAGAAATTATCTAAGAAATGAGATGTGAATTTAAAGGGTTGAGAAGGATGTAGGAAAGGTTCTATAAAGGACACATGATCAACCACCTAAGTAATTTGTAATTCAAATAGAACATGCTTGTGCTTTTGGATCTGAAGTGACCTGATCCATCTGCTCTGAAAATCAAGATGTGTCTGTGAACTGTGGGAGTGTGCACCATGGGTGAATTTTAATTTGGCTGCAGAGATTTACGTTCCTCCTTTAGCCCTGAGAAAATTAAAACCAATTAATGAGGTCCCTTTTTGCTTCAGCGTAGTATATTAGACATCTGATTTTACAGCTATGAAAGTGGGGACAGCTGTATTTGAAAACTTTGAAGTAATGGAGAGAATTGCTTAATACATGATGTAAAGTAACACTTACAAGTGAAACCAACCAAAGTTCAAAGATTTTTTTTCAAGGAGTGCTTTGAAAAAATACCAATCAAGGAACTATTTATGTTACCAGAAATAGTGAAGTAGGGGGTGCATAAAAAAGTGTATATGCCATTGCCCATTCATAAGCAAAATCAAAGACCACATCCAGTATTTGCAGCGAAAAAGTTTCAGTGAGAACATAATCTATGATAGCACAGTTCCATGTTATTGGCCTGACATGGCTTTCTTTCCAAAGTATTTGCAAGAATTAGCTGAAATCTTTGTTTATTTACAAGATTTCCACTGAAGCTCGTTTAAATAGACAGGGTTTTTTTAAAGATTTCCAGGAACATATAGCAGCCATCTGCAGGCAAGTTTATTCCTGAAAAGACATTTATGAATTTACATCCAACATAAATAAAGAGCTGTTAGGCAATTAAGCTGGAAAACGTGCATTTTTTCAGACAGAAAATAAACATTTATTTTTAGCCAGTTGATGTACAAGTACCACAATTTAAAATTTGAAAACATAACTTTCTGCACACAATGTTGAGACTGAATTTCTGCTTGTAAAACAGAATGTGTGAGTGTTCTTGACCATGTGGATTTTTTTGATTCTTCTCAACATGGAAGGTGCTAATGTTCCATATGATTTGAAAAATAATCTTCACTCACATCTCCCTCTTATTCTTACCCCATACACAAGACCTTCTTAGTGAGCTGTAACCTGCCATCCTTTTTCAGGCAAATGGCCATTTCAAGTCAAAGGGAATTTTGCTTGATAAGCCTTGAGGAAGGACTTTGGGAGTAAACGTAATTCCTGGAATTAATTTCTTATCACCTAAGAATATAGGTGGAAATTGAACTTTATTTTAGGCTGCCAGTTCTTGGGTGGAGAGTGCTGAAGAGTATTATAGCTTTGTTTCAGTTGCTCTATGGTAAAGATAGAGTTTTCTTTCCAAGCCCCTGTTTTCAGCACCTTCCTCAGCTATTACCTTTGGCCTGAAATATTTTGCCTTTGTTTCTATTCCCCCTGACATTTCCTATCTTTTATACTCTTCATGTTTGAAGAACATCCAGCTATTCCTTTAGATATACAAGACCTAATATAGTGTAAGGTTATTTATTTAGCTGAAGATCTGTTAAGATATCTTTGGAATAGGTTAGGCAGAAACTATTTGGCTTTAAAATATCAGATGTAGCATCCGTGCAGCTCCCTTTGAGAAAAATGATAAATTTTTGTTATAATACATATGATATGATAGAATATGATAGAAAAGTTGTGAAAGAAAAGAATGAGACTGTTACAAGCCATACTATTTTCTAAGGTATATAATGTCTTGGTCCAGCATCTAGTCAGAAGATGACTTTCCATATCTATGCGAAACCCCACTAGCATTATTAATAAGAAACTGCATCAATGCATGTGCAATCATTAGTCTTATAATTACACAGGCTTGTGTACTCCTCTGAGAATATAAAATGAGTGACCAATGAGGAATGTTACACAAGGATGTTAATTCTATCATCTGTCTGGACTAAAACTCCATTTCTTATGCACAAGAAAAACGAGATGTGACATGTATGCTGGGCTTGCTAAAGCAAAAGAAAGATTATATAGTTCTTTTGAATATGATTTTCTTTGAAATAATACCTATAGATTGCTGCTGTGCTCAAAGCCACTGAAACTTAAAAGAATAAAACCATTACTTTTCTTTTTAACAGTAGAATTTAGGTGTGGTTCCCCAACCTGCTCATGGAATAAAAATGTGTTTGGAAGGAGTTAGCTAATGGTTTCTGAGCTGTGTTGTACCACTCCCTAAAATCTCTAACAGCATTAGCAGCTAGTCCACATTATTCCACTCTCTACAGTATTACCTTTCACCCACACTAATATTTATATCATCTGTGATATTTACCTAGTTTTACTTTGCAGTTTGTTGTAGAGCAAGAATTGGATGCAGGGAGTAGGTCCCTTAGTGTCTGTTGCATACAATGATCTAGGTGCACCCTCTGGCTATACAAGTCCCTTTACTGCTGAGTGCCAGAATCCAGGAAGGTAAATCAGAACAAACATCTTGCTACTCCTGCCCAGTATCTTACATATTTACCCTAAATAGTCACAACTGTCCACCATCAAAAAGAGGAGTCTGTGCTAGCCGGGTCTGATTTTATGTGGTACAGACATTTTTATACTCTTAATGTTATATGCATTTGCATAGTACTCATCACAGCCTCAGCTAAGGGTCAGGATCCCTGTGCTAGATAACTGTACGAACACAGAATAAAGTTCCTGTCCCAAAAGATTTAGTAAGGCAAAAAATGGAACAGACACACTGTGTCAGAAAGAGAGGGGCACAAACATACCAAACCAGTAAGCAGCTCTTTGTTCACTAGATAGAGAATGAAATCAGCAAATCTATTATTTCACGCATTGTCTAATTTCTGCTCTCCGTTCCCTGCAACATATTCAGACAGATGCAAAGTAACCCTGATGTTGCAATTGATATGCACTGTAGATTGAATTCGCACCTCTTGCCTCTCATTAACAAGACACAATTCTGTGCACCATGGAAACCATAAGCTATTTAAGTCCGTTTGGAAAAGAATGCCAATTGCTGTAACAATAGGTGGAATCCAAACCCCTGTTCTAAACCACATGCCTTGTGACACAAAGGCTTCCTGCTATAGAAACACACCCAGAGAGGCCTGAGACTGTTCACACACAGTCCTACTGCCTAAGAGATCTGCAGATAAAGATGATGGAGGCACCACTCCAACCAAGGGAGTGAGACAACTGTATCCTACCTCTGAATTATGGTAGTACAGCCCAACCTCCAGTCTCCACTTCATTCTCCCCAAAACACAGTTTACTCCACCTCTGTGCAAGCATTGAACTCTCATACATACACGTAGATTTTCTTTCCCTTCAAATGATGTTCCTTATGGCAGGCAGGGTGAATTTTAACCTGTGTGTCTAAAGACTTTCATGGGAGCTCAGAAACACAATTATGTGCAGAAAAGCCAGTTTCTAGGTGCACAACATCCATGTAAGATCTTGACTATTTAGCCCTCAAGCACCTAAATCCTCACCGTAAACCATTGTAAAGTCATACTAAGAAGAGTGCCCTGATGCTCCAGTATTCCTCATAATTGATTTCCTATATTGATTGCAGAAAAAGATTTCCCAGTCAGTTTATAAAATGGAATAGAGTCTCCATGGGTTACTTCCTTGTTAAATAGGATTTAAAGTACTACTACCTCATTAATATATGCAAAATGAGACAAAACCTTCCATGTCTTGAAGGCTGTTTTTAAAAAAAATACCTGGAAAGTTGTCTATGAACTAGGTAGGACAAAGTAAAAGAAACTGAGAGAAAAAAAAGGAAAAGGAAAAGGAAAAGAAAAAGTAGAAAAAAAGAAGAAAAAAGGAAAAGAACAGGAAAAGGAAAAGAAAAAGTAGGAAAAAAGAGAAAAATTAAAAGAACATGAAAAGGAAAAGGAAAAGGAAAAGGAGAAAAAAGGAAAAAAGGAAAAGGAGAAAAAAGAAAACAGAAAAAAAAAGAAAGGAAAAAAGAAGAAACAAAAAAGAAAGAAATCACATATTTTAAGCTTTAAATTTTGCATTCCTTAAGAATCCTGCTTATTTAAACCAGACTTTGGAAACCTTGCTGCAGTTTCAGACTGTGAAGCAACAATTTGCAATGCTAAAGATATTTCCTTTTGGACTACTAATCCAGAATCTCCTTTTTTTTTCTTCATTTAAGAATATTTTAATTGGAAAGATTATAATTTTTTTAGTTCATTTAAGCAAGCAGTTCTCTTCTAAAACATCTAGCTTTCTGTTAGCACTGTTAACTACTTCGTCTTCCTTCCTATGCACATACACGTCATGTCTGGAGCAGAGCAAAATAAGAACCACATGTTTCATATGAACACTTAGATGCTTTGCATATAGATGGTGCTTAGCTGGAACAACTATAAAGGAATAAAGCAGAAGGAAACAGTAGGTGGAAGACTCAGCATTTTAGTAAGAAAGCAGGAACATAAGCAATTAATCATTAATGTGGAAAAAAGTGGACAGCAATAGGAGGAGAAAAGTAGTTACTACCAGAGAGGAAAAGATTTTATTAAGGTTTCATTTGAGGTGAGCCTCACCCAACCACCGTTTGAGTCTTGTTTAAAATACACATCCAGGGCCACACTCTGCCTTGATGGAACCAGTGTCAAAGCCTAAACACTCATTTTCCATAGATATAAGTAAGAAGAGAATTTGTCCTTTCATCATTCCGTAAGTTTGCTGAATTCATTGTTTACATTTCAAGTGTTCAAAATTAAAGACAACAATATAACTCAGACAGGATTTTGATCTTAACTGCATCCAGTAAAATGCAGAGTAACTCTACTAAAATAAACTCTGATACTTAATTTTGTTAAGCAAACTTCAGTAGAGTTACATAGATTTATCATGGTGTAACTCACATCAAAAGCTAACTCAGTCAAAAGCAGTATTGGAGTCCATAATGCCAGACTTCTCAAGCCTCATACTTCACACACAAGACTTTCACCTGGCTCCATCTCGCTCTCCTCAGTGTGGTGCTTCAGTCTCAGGCGACCACACAACAGCTCCTCAGCTTCCCTCCAGCTCTGGGATCCAACATCAGATACATGTGTTTAGACTACCGACAAATTGTGTTTGGCAGAGGGGGTCCTGGATGGGGAGGGAGGATGGAGCACACTCTGGAGCCCGGAGCGGTTGCTGTCAAGGGAGATCCCACCCTCCGAGTCCTGCAGGTAGGCAGCAGCTCCCCAGCTGCAGCCTCCCACCACTGCCTCTTCCCCACATGGTCCCAAGCCCCACGTTCCCTCTAAAAGAAAAGCAGTCCTGTAAGAGCAAATCTGAGCTCTTAACCTCGATGATAAAAATATTCAAGGGAAATTACATCAATGGTTTTCATTACAATGAAATATTTGCTGATTGGAACCACAGATTGACAGGTAAGGTGTCTCCACAGTAAGAAATTTTGCATTTTCTTAACTTTTTGTGGAACATGTTAGTTCATAACTGTTGAGTTTTCCATGGTGATCACCATGGCAACGCACTATAAATTCAGTGGATAGTCTCTATGAAATGTATTTTCCTCCTAAAAAGAAAAGAAAACTAAACAGTGAACACTGCTAAATGGTTAATGCATATTCTTTTTTTTCTAGGCTAGCAGTGGCACCCAGGCCACAAAATGAGAGGCAAATGAAAACCAAAAGGTTCCAAGAAGGCAATCCAATACGCTAAAAAAAAAATATACAGCAACTTTTTCAGGAATTCTTACAATGATGCATAAAACAAGATTGTTGCTTTCTGAAAAGTTTTTGCAATATCTACCTGATTAGTGAATATCCCATTGTTGATTAAATTACTAAACAAAATACTGCTTTATAGCTAAACCAAATTAGCTAATCATAGTAGTCCCTAGTTACAGTCATACTTTTCATTTTCATTCACAGAGATAGACTTGCAACTTTGAGATTATTTCCTACAAATAGAAAAAAAGACAAAGAGATTATCTATTTGTGTTGCTCCAGGCTGCAAAAAGGTCAAGAGTCAGATCCTGCCTCCATTTTGCCAGACCTGGGAAGATGGGGGGCTGGGAGACAGGGTAGGAGGTCAAAGCACAGTGAACTTTAGTTACTCTTTTATCTCCCTCTGTTCCATCCATTATCTTCATCAACACAAGTGAAATTGACTTTTAAGGATAATTAGGAAGCAGTTAAGTTTAGAGCAGCCCTGTGGCTGTCCTAAAACAAATGGTTGGAAGAAGAATGATAGAAAATAGCCTCATTTTTTTCCTACACGGAAGCACATGGGACTTAATGAAAAATATACAGAATTAAAACCAGGGAAAGCTCAAGATTTTTTGGTTCCTAGTTCTGTCTGAAACCCCTTACTCTTTACCCAGACATAGAGATACTTCAGAGTTTCATTTGGACTAAAAGCTCTAATGGGAATCTCTACCAGGTAAGCATATAGGCCCTTGGACTACAAATTAGGAGCTAAAAATGACTGAAATTCAGCAATGATCAACTTTCCAGTTCACTGTCAATACTGTAAAATAGACTGCAAGAATTGTTTGAAGCTAAATCATAATAAGCCTTTCTTGAATTTTCCTGGAAAAAAAATAACATTTGGGGGAAAAATATTTTGTTCAACTTTTTTTCATTTCAGGGTTCTTCCTACTCTTAAAGATATAAAAAAAGCTTCAAGATGATGAAAAGATACATGTCATGCAGTCTGCATCTCACTGATGCTAACCTAATCCATCAACAGCCTGGGAAATATGTTCCTTGACAAAAGGAAGCAGATGTGCTCTTAATCCTCCTAAAGTGAACTATGGGATGAGTATACTCAATCATCCAGGATGGTTTCTCTGGTGCCCTTATGTCTCTTGGTAAAGGCTGAACAGAGTATTTGTCATGGAATCAGACCTTCACTTGGGATTTGTGTACTTTTTAGTCCTTTGATCATATGTCTCATATTTTACCTTAACTGAGCCTTCATGGACTTTTGAAGATAATCATTGCTTTCCATTTTTCATGAGAGAGCTACTGGCATGAGCAATCCTCCCTTTCTGCAAGAACTCCTCTTGAAATGTAGGAAGCCACTTGCCCAGCCTACATAAGATACAGTAGGTGCCAGATTTAGGCTTTTTTCAAATAGCAGTTGTTAAATCTTTGCTACTTCCTTGTTGACTGGAGGCTTGATTAATTTTTCCCTGTTCAGATCCAAGAGAGGTGAGAAAACACCTTTAATGCCAAAAAGGGATAAAAGTAGTGTTTATTATACTTTGTTTATGACCAAGATACCATGGCTTGTGTAACACAGCGGGTGTGCAGAGGCCAGTCACTGAGCTCTGCCTGGCACTTTTTCCAGCACTGTGTATATGACAGACTAAGGCAATATCAGCCCATTTGTGTAACAGGAAAGCTGCCTTTACTAGTTTTCAGTTAAATTAGTTTCCTGCTTCACCAGCATGTAGAGGAGAAAGAGCCGTGCTTTGTTAATGAATCCAGATGTCCCACCCAAATGTCTGAAGACACCAAACCAGAATACACCTTGTATTTGAACACAATATGTACAACAGACCCAATTCCCTTGGAAGCATGGGCCTTTGGCTTTTTTAGGAAGCACAAAACTGGAGAGCAGGTCCATGTAGTCAGCAGAGAGCCACATTATTGTGAAGAAAGTATGAGCTAGGGTCAAATCAACACTCCTAGCCCTTCTATCATAAATTTTCTCCTAGACTAGTGTGCCCTTTATCATTATCATTATCTGTTCTGCAGTTTCATCAGAACAAGAAGATAAATACATGGTCAGGATATTCTACACTGCAGCAAACCCAGACTGCCATTTAAGTACTGCTCTAAACTCCATCGAAGCCAGGACACAGTCATTCAGAAATTCAGAGGTCTATAAATGGTTCATTTCCTTGGTACACATAGTGTCCTTGGCCAAACAGTATGTGTAGCATTCAGTATAGCAACCCTTTTACTTTTCCTGAGAAAGCAGTGTAGCTTTTGTTTGAATATAACCTCCTTTGCACGGTATTTAGAAGTGTGGTTTATTGGACTGATCACAGGACAAAGCACTGTGCACCATCACACATAATTCTTTTGCTCCTGGGAATAAAAAAACACCGGGTAAGTGATTGTTCATTAATATCACATAATGAGACAGACAGAGCTCTGACTGAAATACAGGTCTCTTGCCAGCCGGATCCATGCATACGTCGCTAGTCCACAGTTCTTACAATCAGATAATGTTTTCACGCCTCATTCTCCCCAAAAGTAAAACAATATGCTATAATACTCTTTCAGCCATTACATTGATGTAACTGGAGTGCTGATATGGCACATGAACATTCATAGCACACTTTGAAAATGTAAGGTACTATGTAAAAAAGCAGAAAAAGTGTTAATGGTTTAATGCTTGGTTATATAGCAAGAGCAAGAACATGGAGTAAAACTGCTACAGGCATCTTCCAGAGAGGCAGTACCATAGGAGTCTTCCAAAGCCCAGCCCAGCTCAGTATAGACAACACAATGAACCAGTTCTGTGGCACTCTGCAACTCCACAACTTTTCTGAACTGGACCCTAGTGAGGTAGTATAGATGTTTCCCATGGTTTGACAACATTCTTCACACAGCTAAAATGTTCACTGACAAAAGACAGTGCTTTATTGTGCTAACTAGAGAAAATGGATTGTTTTGTACAAAACTGGCCCGTGATTCAGGAGATATGGATTCAGCTGCCAGCTCTACCACAGATTCCCACAGGACCTTGATCTAGTCAAGTGCTCTTTCCATTCCTCAGCTCCCCATATGTAGCTAGTTCAGCTACAAAGTTGCTGGGATGGACAAAGGAAATATTGGATAAAATTCTACACCGAGTATTGTAGATTGTATATGATTATCAGGGCATAAGTGATATAAAATCTATGACTCTATCTTCCAGATATAAAGTCTATGCATCTGTTCAATTTTGCAAAGTTAAAAATTTCAGCTGGATCTATTTAACATTTTTTTAAGCATCCAACTTTTTCTTTCCCTTAGCTGCCAATGTTTCGTGATTAGAAAACATTTTATTCTCAAAGCCTTGCCATGCTTTCATTGCCATGTTTTTATGAACTAAGTGACAGAGGAGATAAATGAAGGCTTAGCTCTCCACGGTTTAAGAAAAATGCAGTTAAAAACTTCTTAACAATTGGGCAGAAAAGCAGCAAGACAGATGATTATCTAGTGGTTACTTTCATGAAATGGTCTTGAAGGATAAATATTTAAGGAAAAAGAAAAAAATGTTCTCTTTTCCCACAATTGGTTCATTTGTTTTATGAAATAACAATGCTCCCTTCTTCCCATCCCCTTCAAATTCCATATATAACCCTCCAAGTCAATTACACAGGTACAGACAATGCCAAGGAAACACAATCTGATAGTTTAGGTATAAGCCATGATGAATATGAAGACTGCAGTGAAGTTATAAAATCATTTAATAGTCATAAAAATAAAATGTAAATTGCATCTTGTTTACTTAATTGCCAGATATTACAGTATAGCAGGTTTTAACCTAAACAACATTTCTGTGTAGCCATATATTAAATATACTGTTGGACTTTTAAATTAGCTACCCACTTTATTCTGTAATTTAGTGCTGGTGTCCAGACTGAATTTTAGTGTTGCACTCACCCCATCTAGCTGCAAACAGTAGAAAGGCCAGCTAGACAAAGACTAAGAACTATCCCTATGAAAAGGAGTGCAAATCTGATTTAACTAAAATCTAGAATTTTATTTTTTTCCAAAATAAAGTTGAAGGCATGTTGATGTGTGATCTTGCAGTATTGATTAATAACCCACTGAGAGTACATTCTGTTGTATTTCAGTAACACAGTTGTGGCACTTCTGCACTTTACAGGAAAAGCTATGTCAGAAAAGCATTCTTAAATGTGCATAGTCAAACAGTGAGAAGTTAAGAAATGTAGAAAATAAAATTCTTTAGGGAACTTAATTCAGTCCTTTAGTATGCATGCACTATGTTTCAAACTTTTATCAGTACAATCATATGCTATCTTCCCCTATGGAAAAACAAACCAAATACAGATCAACAACCTGTTCACCTCAGTTCCCATCTGCTTACACAGCAGCACTCCCCATGTCCTCTGTCTATCTCAGTCTCCTTGAGAGCCACATAGTCCTTGCCATGGAGGAAGGTTCCTCTGACCATTTTAGTAAGACTTTTATTTCCAGAAAATGTTTCTTGCTAAGAAAAAACACAGAGCTGCCCTTTGCTTTCCATTCACCCATTTGTTCTTAGTGCCACGCAAAGGGAGTGAATTAATACAGAGCAGCGGAGAAAGGAACAGAGAGCACACAGAAGACTTGAGAATGAGCATGGTTGGGACACCTGCAGGAATAGGTCTTAACACATACAAGGGGCTCAGGAGGAATGGGCATGCTGACAGTAAGCTGGAGCACAAAACAACTGTGTTTGTACAAACTGGTTATAGTAAAAGGTTATAAATAGTTTGCTGTGCTTTTGTAGCACATTGTTGGTCATTTATAGATGGTATAAAGAATAAATCATCCACAATGAAACAAATTACTAGGGGGGGGAAAGACCCATACAAGTGTGTTGACATTTCTCAAGCAGAGATGGTCTCTTGTTTATTTCAAAATTGTGAGGGGAACACGAGATGTCCCAGTAACACTAGAGAGAATTAGTATTTCAGAAATAATCTCAGCCAGTCATAAAGGGCATAAGACAATTAATAACAATTTGACCATCTACTGAGCAAATTACAATGTTAGCAACAAACTTTAACCAAGTTCTTTCATAACTGTCTAAAGCAATCATACGTGGTACTAATAACTGTCAAAACCAGGATGCAGGCTGGCTGTATTATAGAAAAACCTACACTCTCAAATTTTATGGAAATCCAAGTTTCATTGCACAGTTACATATTGGAACCAGAATCCAGAGCTTCACTAAGCTGTGCACATCACAAAATACAGAAATTAAAATATAGTAAAGGGAAAAAGGTGCCTTTTCATTCCTTCATCTTTTCAAGATATCTTGTGTCATGACAGTGGAAAGCTTCCTTAGGATCCACAAGGGAAGTCTAAGGAATCTGCTTCAATAACCTTTTAAATTACTACAATTCTGAAGTCTGTCTCTCACTGTTTAGTCCTCAGCCTAAGACAACTCAAAGTAAAGCAACTAGTGTGTCACCAACTTGTCACATCGGTGTCATTCAAATTAGCAGCAGAAATTCCAAAGACCTGGTTTCTACAGGAGGATTTCAGTTAAGGAACTGTAAACAGGTAGTTTCAAATCACAATTTATTAAATAACAATCAATAGTACTAAAAGTATTTTTTTGTACTTAAAAGTTTCCCTTTGTGAAAGAACAGAGGTAACTTAATGGGCTGCTTGATTGGAAACCACTGAAAAAAATTTTTAAACTTTTTCTGGTAAATTAAAGAGAGGCCTAAATTTAAGATAGACCCAGAAGTTAACCAGGAGCTATCATGCCATTGTATTTTCAAGAAAACAACCCATCAGGAAGGAAGCTGAGTTCAGGCAATCCATTCAGAAACTCCATGGCAGAAAAAGAGCTTGCTGACAGTGAGAAAAAGCAGAAACAAACTGTAGAAACCACATCTCAAGAAATTCCCTTAAATGTGATAGTGAGTGTAGTCTGGTGGTCTCCACAAGTGAGGGAGAGCAGAGAAACAGGAAATCAGGGAAAAAGATTAAGACTATAAACCAGCAACTTGCAACAAGTTCCACACAGAGCTTAGAGAGTGAATAAAACACCCACTGCTGTTCTCATAGTTTCACAAAAGTTTCACCTATAAGGAGATTAAAGAGCTGATAATGTTATTATTCATTATAATTTTTAAAAAATTCTGCAATTAGTTTCTTTGTTAATAATGGTAGTTGTGATACTGAACCACATCGGCTTACTTATGCATGCTGTGCCATGAAAGTCAGCTGAGTTGCTCCAACCTGTATCAGGAGTGAATTTGTATTTTTGCTAATGAGCAGGGGTCTGTGACTGTCTCATTTCCCCTTGTGTGTGAAAATCTCACAAGACCCTACTCACTCAATACTGGTGATTTCTGCTTTAAGCCAGTCCTGAAAATTCCTTCTTCTACAAGCCCTGTGCTAAATGAATTAATAGTGCACCCTGTATTTTCTCTTTTAAATGTGGATTTCAGAGGCTTAACAGAAAAATGGAGCTTAGCAGGAACCACATCTTTTATCATTAATAACTGTATTAGTTCCTCATCCCATTCTCTCCTTACCGCTTTTTTTTCTGTAATATACTGAGTCATATCTAGCCAACTCAGGTTGTAAATTCTTTGGGACAGTGGTCCCATTTTTGTGAAATACCTGTCCTGTTTTAGGAAGCTATATTAAAAATTAGAATCAGCATGAGTCTAACAAAGCGCACACCCAATCCTCTCAGCTAAAGGTGCCATCCCTCCCTGGGAAGTCATGCAGACCTACACAACTTGATTAAATTTGTCAGCAGTGAGCTCCAAGAAGGTAAAATAATAGTTTGCACATTCTTGTACAGCTATAATAGAATTCCAGCTGGTGGCAATTCTCCTCCTGTTCCGGGTTTCTTCCAAGTGAAACATTTTTAAAACAAATAATTTTAAGGGAGCATATGGCATATACAAAATTAAATGTCTAGGGCATCAAAAGCCTAAAGCAATTTTTATTTTGACTGCCAAAGAAAGTTTTAAAATTTCTTTTTGGCTTTGCATACAAAAGAACCATTGTGAGGCTTTTAGCAGCATTTTCTCTGTCCCCCTTCATCTCAGAAAACTAGCATTAATAATTAAAAGTCTTTAAAAAAATACCATAAACATAGGATTTGCATGCCAATGTTTCAGCTCTATTAACATGAAACATTTAGAATTCCTTTTGCCCTCAGACATTTAGTCATCTGTGGCAGGAGCCACTGAATAGAGCCTTTTGCTTCTTTTGCCCTGGCTGTCAGTACCTCAGCCTAGAACCTTTTAACCCATTCTTTTGGACAGCAATTTGCCCACAGGCTCCTTAAGAGAAGTGAGAACTGGATCTCTCCTGCTGTTGCAACTGCTTTTTCAAGGACCTCTCGTAGATAAGGAAGTTCTAGCTTATCTTAAACCAGGTTCTTACTCATTTCTAAGACTTATTTCCAGGTAGTAAGTTTTCAGTTGTCATACTGCATCTGGGTCCCTTCTTAAATTTTCTTTTTCTGATTTCAGACTGTGTCAAGGAGAAGCTGATTGTGCATTTATTTGACTGGAAATCCAGGACATTGCTTTTTTTACAAGGACTCAACATCTTACAGCACTGGCTATGTGCTCAGCAAACCTATTATTTGTGAGGTGGAGATGTGTTGTTTCCTGACAAACTACAACATAGTTTTTTATTTATCTTTCTAATGTGGGGAGAGGGAAGAAAAAATGAAATAAAATTATCGTGTCCCTTCCGAGGGAATCATTTAAGCACCACTCATGCCTCTCTCTACAGTAAATTGGATCTTTCTGAATAGCTAAACCTATATCCAGGATCTTCTGGTAGCAGAGGAGATTTGTACTCCTATAGCTCATGTCTGTACACTTCCTATAGATTAATACAATACTGAAGGCCTGAATGGACACAGGGACTGAATCACTCTGCTCATCAAACTTCCTCGTTTGATGGGAAGTTTCCTTCTATCCCTCATCAAACTTCCATGTTTCAGTCAGTCCGAAAATGTCAGTACAGCACTAGCTAGAATAGGGCCTGTTCAATACTTTGTCTCTATGTTCATAAAGAGCAGACTATCAATTAACAGGTTTGTCTGATCTTTGATAGTTTTACTAATCATATTCACCTGTGGACAGTGCTTCTAGCATAATTTATTGGCATCATCTATTAAGAAAACCACTTACTATGAAGAACATGCTCTGTACTGAGAGTCTCTGCAGCCTTAAAACAATTGTATAGTATCTATTCATGATAAGCTCAGACATGACCTCCCACTATGTCAAGTCATTGACATTGTCACAAGATAGATTGTCTTTTTAATTACCTCTGTTACGGGGCTCCCAGAGCATAAGGAATGTAAGAAGCTTAGTAAATACTGAAACATCTACAAATAGGAATAAGTCCCAAGATGAGCCCAGGTCAATGTCTAAAGTATACTGAAAGCTAGGACATCTGGTTGACAGAAGCAACCAAACTATAACAAGTATTTCTGTCTTCAGCAGCCTCCCACAAAATGCATAAAACTCTGGTAGGATATTGAGGTCACCCTCACCTCTAAATTTATCAACATGTTTATAATGTCTATATTCTGCCACAGAGGAAAAAGCAGGATTCTTATTTCTGTTGAGAGAAATTTCTTTCTAAGGGAACTTCTAGAAGTTCATACAGACTACAAATTCTAATGCACCTACCACTTCGGGAGCTCTGTGCCAACTCTTATCTTTCTCTCAATTCCAGCTCCAAATTTTTTTTCAGTGAAAGACACAATGGCTGTTCTAGACCAAATGGGTACTTTGTATGTTAGGTCTTTTTCCAGAAACTATGTAGTTCATATTTAAACATATTCATATAGAATCACAGAATTGTTCAGGTTGGAAAAGACCTTTAAGATCATCGAGTCCAACTGTCAAACCAACACCACTGTGCCCACTAAACCACGTCCTGAAGTTCCACATCTATGCATTTTTTTTAACACCTCCGGGGATGGTGACTCCTGTACATAACTGTTGAAAAACCCATCCACTGGGAACTTATATTCCATGTGACATCGGTAATTTGCTTTACCTCATCTGCTCTCGAGGACCTGGAGATACCTTTTCTGCAACACCATCTTTTTCCCATAACTAACAATGTGGTTTTCTTTGTTTAGAAGTGGCATATATGCACAAGGAGTACGAAGATACATAAGAAAGTTCACGGAACCTCCTCAGTGAAACAGTTGAGAAAAACCATCTCCTGTATTTTTTAGCTTTTGGCTCAACAGGCTAGGAAGAACTCTATTTTTATTGACAACTTCTCTATAGATTTTTATATAGAAGGACCTTCAAACTTCCAACATGTCTGCTAGTAAAGGTCTAGAACATACCAAGCGGTTTGGCAACTCTTATGATCTAGTAAGAATTTCTGTCTTGCAAGCCAATTATGCCATAGTTCTCCCAAGAAAGTATTTGGTTATTTATCTTTCACAGTAAGAAACACATCTGTCAAATAGTACATGGAGCTGACAAAATTCTGGCTGATGAACTTCCTTTACAACTCCAGAAAAAGTCAGTGCTATACCCAAATCTTCTCAAGCTGTTTTCTATAAGAAAGGAATTATTTTTAAAAGTGTATAATGCATAGATGAAACATAGCACTTGCTCATCATGTGTAGGCTTTTGCTCTGAATTATCTTGAAGTACAGATGTTTTCTTCAAATCCCTTTGCTTCAGAAACCATGATAGAAAATTATTTCCCTCTTGAAATTTATTCTCAGTAGAAAAGGAACACTGCCATTTACCAGCTCTGGCTGGCTGGTTTTGGCCTTCCTGGCTGTAATATAGGCAAAGTATTCTGCAATAAAAGAAGAGGATTTTTATTGGTTTTAATCCTTCTCCATGATTCTGAAACAAAGTGGGCTTAACATTCTAGGTCTAAATAGATCCTTCTCATGATTTATATTGTGGCTTCTTTAAAAACCATACAATTCCTACTCTGTCACCTCCTTCTCTCATATCACAGCATTTTCCCCTCGGGTGTCCCAGCAACATACTGCCATTCTTTGTTTCAGTCCTTAAAATAGCTGTCATCCTAGTAATATTGAAGAGTTTATATCTGTGCTGTCTATAGTCAAATAGGGTAGAAAGGAGAGTAAGGAAAGATGTTTGCTTTTCAGAATAATTTTTATTCTTCAGAGGAGGTGGGTTTTTTCATTAAGAAAGTTCAATGATAATAAAATATAGTAGAAGAAGAGAAACCATCTGGGAGTTAGCATCTACCATTTACTACCTCTGATAGAAACTAAGAAAACTTTATTAGAAAGAAGAACTAAAAAAGCTTTACTATTAAGAATCCTATCAATTTTGCAGGGAAAGATAAGAATCAAGAATGGGAACACTGAAAACATAATTCTGCTTTTCTGAAGATACTTTAATTGAAGAAACATACCTTATCCAGAAAGTATTTTTTTAAAAAAAAGCTGCACAATGACAAAACAACCAATGTTTCTTACGTTTATTTCATATACAATTACAAAGTTTTTTACATTCCCTATTAAGCTAACATCAATGGTCACACTGACAAGACACACATTTTTCGGTATCTTACAAAATTCAATTAAAAGACATTACAATCAAAGAATAATTTTGTTTGGAAAAGATCTTTAGAGGTCATCTTATTCAATCTCTTGCTTGTAGCATGCTAATTTCAAAGCTAGATAGGGTTGCATAAGGCCCTGCCTCGTCAGATACTGAAAACCTACAAGGGTGATAATACCAGCAGTTTGTTGCAGTGCTTAGCCATTCTCATTCTTCATACCTAATCAGAAATTCTCTTGTTGGCTTCTGTCCTTTCACCTCAGAGGAAGAGTCTGGCTCCACCTTCCTGTGATCCCTGTTTAGGGAGTAGAAGACTGCTATTAGTTAGGTTCCCCACCATTCTGCCTTTCCTTCTCCAGGCTAAACAAATGCAGCTCCCCTAGCATCTCCTCATTTGTCAGGTGCTCCAGCTCCCAGAACCTCTCGGTGGTCCTACAATGAACTCTCCATTTTATCAACATCTCTAACTTCATTCACAGACAGTCTCAAAACACAGTCATATTACCAAGATGGCCTGGACAGCATTCAGATGACAAAATGAGGCAGGATATATGAGCATCTACAGAGATATGTATTTTGACTTTATAATCAAAAGCATCTAATGGGTGATCTTTTCTTACCAAGAAATGTCATGACTGCTTTGAAATACATTGTGAAACTTCAAATTTCGTATGTACAATAATTAGTTGGAATATAATATCACATTAATTATTTCCCAGAGGATTCCACACTTTAATCTACTGCTAAGCTTAAAAAACAATGAGCTTTACCATTTGTAGTAGCGAGTGGCCAGTCATTTTTTCCATTTAAGAGCTACAATTGCTTTACTTTGCCTTCATAAAATTTCTGCTTTCGCATACGCGCCAATAAAAAAGATGTGAGGAATTTTTGGTTTACCTTCCTTATTACTTAAAAAGGAAGAAAATACATATTTGTTAATGAAAATTTTGGGTTGGTGTCAATTATATAGAAAATTTTCATTATTTGTAATTTATAATTTAATTAAATTATAACTTCTAATAACTAAGCCATCTTTCAAACATATCTCCAATTATTGTCCTAATGATTTATTATATTAATTCTCTCCCATCGGTAAAAAGGAAGTAATTGCTATTCTACTCTGGCATGTTTCATTCCAATTTTTACTCCCTATAAATGTGTTACCATTCTTCCGTTGGCAGTCAGAGAAACTCTCTATAAAAGCAGCATTTACTGCAGTTTCTCTCAGAGCCAAGGAATACATATGCAGCTTGACATTTTGGAGTATTTGTTTTCAAGCATTGATCTACAGTCATTACTAGAGCTATTGCTCTTACTATTTCACAAAGTCTTAAAAGTGCACCTTTTCTTTGTAAAATGCAAACTTTTCTTTGTAACTTTAATGTGTTGACCATAAGGAAAAAAAAATGGCATTGCATAAAAACATATTTTGAAATGGACAAAAAGTCTTCACGTCATCACCATAGGTCTCTAGGATCTCCACTTTTTTAGTTACCGGAAAACAACACTAAGAGAAATAAAACCAGTCTCTTTAAACTACTGGAGGACATTCTTAACTTAACTATGCACCAACTGCAAACACAGATTACCTTAGATTTTAAAAGCAGGTAATTCTGTTCATTCCTGAGGAGTGTGCATCCATTTTCTCTTATATCACCTGTCCCTTTTAAATAGTAACAGCTAGACAATAAAAAACCCTATTTTTGCACTCTGATTTCCTGCTGTAAAGAAGGGCCAACCTTCTAATCATAACAGCTTTTGAACCAAATTTAAGACAAAAAAGAAACTGAAGTTCTTGCTAAAAGACAAATACAACCTGCCTCAACATTTCTCCTTTACAGGAGTCAGGATCGAGCCTTCCTGGCACCCTCTCCTGCCCAGGCATTCCTAACAAGAGGAAATAGTAAGAAAAACACAACTGTGGAAGAAAGCTAACAAAGGACAATGCTTTTCTTGTTAACTAGAAATTAAAATTACATCTAAAAAGATTGAATATTCAATAACAAAATTAAATTGAAAAACCTGCATACAACAAGTTACTGTATTACATTTGCCTAGATTTCTGACCAAAGATAGGCATTCTTAGACTACACACTGTAGCCTAAAAAGGAGGAGGAAACAAAGCAATAGAAACTTATTTTTACCAAGACTAAGCAAAAAGATCAGTTGTGTTATCAGAAGACAAGAGCATATATGTATGTATTTGAAGATCTTGCAATTTAGCAGTAGTAAAAAAATGCATCTGAAAAAACAAAATCACCCCTTTTTTATACTTCAGGGGCATCATGTTGCCTTTTTTTTTTTTTTTTTTTTTTTTTTTTTTTTGTGACAGGGACCTTCTTAAAGTATTTAACAAACTAGTCTGATCTCCCACAAAGACTTCTGTAGCCTTTAATGAAACTGCCTCCAAGACACTGGGGCAACAGACCCGCCTTTCTTACACCTCTTTCAGTCACTCATTAGTCTGTGCCATCACTGATTGTATTCAAATCCTCAGCAGAAGCACATCAATACATCTCCAGAGGTCCACTACCTTCACATTTGACAGGTCAAGCATCAGAACTTTCTCATGATCACTGCAGGGAATTCCAGTACTAACATCAGAACATTTTCTTACAGCTGTTTATTTAGGGAAAAAAAAAAAAATTAAAACTTTTTCAAAGCCATATAGAAAAGCCCCACTTTAAAATGTTTTTTAATTACAAAATCTGGTTGAGGAATTCTTGCACAATAGGCTGTCTACTCATGAATAATAGCTATATCTGATTAATCAACATGTTATGGTTTCAGTTTAGCTTCAATTCTCCTTTTAATTAGAGCAAGACTGCCATTTCTATAAATTTCAGTTATAATCAAGCTTTTCCAGTTCATTGATCCAGCTGTACTTGTACACAAAATATAAGAATTTATTGTTATATGTTTAATGTAGATTTCTGGCTGTATGAGACAAACCATTTTATCATTGAAGTTCCTGGATGAAAGAAAAAGAACTTGCAGATAGTCAAGAATAAGTCTACCCACATCTCTTTCAGTACAATCAATAGAAAGCAGTTTCTCCTTGATACCTGTAAAATTTCTTTCAATGTGCTCATTAGATAAGTTTAAAATACCAGTCACACAACCAGGGATAGCAGTTGTCAGTTGTTCTCTTTGAAAGATGTCTAGAGAAACTCAGTGCTACTACCTCTTACTTACTTTCTGCTCCATAGGAGGACTAAGACATTTCTAGAAATGGTTGTCTTTAAAAAAATATTTGGTTTTCACTGCACACAGGTGACCTCATGAAGCAGGTACATCACCTACCAGTTCTACTCTGCTTGAAAATATTTGTGGTGCTCTGTTCAAAATGTCACAAAGACTTTTATGTATCAACCCAAGAAAGCAAAAAACAGTATTCTTTTTTCTCCACATCACTATTACTATGTGTAAAGAGAACTAGGCCTTAAGCCTCATTGTTATTAAGACTATGCATATCAGACATATAACTAATGATTAGAGATTGCTTTAGAAGTGATTAATAGAATGCAGGTGCTTATAAAATATGCATAAGCTGCTTATTTGTCCCATGTGTAGCTCTCACCATGGCTGGCTTAAAACCCAGTCAAGCTGCATCAACAGAAGAAGGTTCATACATCTTAGATCTAAGACATAAGAGTAAGTGATTAACTTTAGAGCAAGATAAATTAATAGAATAGCCTGAGTGATTTTCAGAAATTCAAAGGTGATCTTTGATGTGTAAGAAGATAAGTGATTGTGGTGACCGGAGACCTTCTGCCTACAACCACTAACTTCAGAAGAACCCGAGACACGAGAATTGATGAGATAAGATGATTAATGATAATGACATGAGAACTGAGATCAACTGGAAAATTACAAAGACTTTGGACTGGGATAATAGGTGGTAAAAAGGTATATAAGACTGAGAAATTTTTGGAAGGTTGCCATTCACTGCAGTGGTGGCCCAACTCTGAGTTGGGCAAAAATAAAGCAAACCTAGAGAAACCCACATTTGAAAATCCTTTAACACTATGAGAATAAAGAAAGGACTCTAGGTAACTTTCCAGAATCTTTTTAATTTTCATATCACCCATAATATTTTCCCCAATGTTTTTCAAGACACTCATAGGATGACCCATGGCTAATGTTAGATGATGGTGGTAATGAATAGATTGCTAGCTCCTTTAATCTTCAGGAATTGCTTCAGGCCCTGCTTGTGATCAATCTCCTAAGAACACTCAATGGCTGTTGTCTACTATTTTGACATCCACTCCAACGCATGCCAGGTGGCTCTTCCATGTGATTCTGCACCACCACTACTCATTTTCTTCTTTCTGAAGCCAGAGAAGGCACCAGTGTGAATACAGCCCCTCCTGAAAACCTAATAGCTAGAAATTATTCGTGCTGGAGAAGCAATGTGTTCTTCGTGTATATCAATCTTCTGACTGCCATGGGGATCAGAAGCTGTATATACCTTCCTATTGCTCTTCTTGCATGGTTCTTAATCTGGAGGTGAGGAAAAAGAAAATACATACAATGCAACCAAGTTGAATGAAAAAGAAAGAATGTACTGAGGCTTTTTTTTTTTTCACATTAGCTACAGATTAAAAAGAGAAAAAACCTCTACCCAAAATAAGAAAAGGCAAGCAATTATTTAAAACAAATGGCTCAATATAATCCTACAAGCTAGTAGTAACTCAGACTGTTAAGAAGTTAATTGTGCTTCAAACTTAAAAGTACAATATATGGATGTTTGATCTTGTCATGGAGCCAAATTAAGTTACATTAAAGCTTCAGAGCACCATTTATAAGAAACGTAAAACAAAATCACCAGCCTCTGGAGAAGGAATAGCTAACATGAATTGAATCTTTTGCTAAACTTTCCCAATTCTGCATGACCTTAGAGTCTCAGAGTACTAAGCTTCATGCACACAGTCCTGAGAAGCAGTATAAATTATGGCAATAAAATGCCGCCCAGAATTTCCCATAAATGTTTTTCCCTCAACACACGCCAGCCATGCCTTATATATGCTTTCTAAATAAGAGTTCAAGAAGAGTTCTGGAAGGACAGCATCTAGCTGTTTTTCCACAGCAATCTTATTCTAAAGGAGATTTTTTCAGTAAAAGTGGGATATCACAACACCTGATTCTGGTTCACAATACCTTTGTTTCATGGTTACAAAGATATGTGTTTGGGGTTTGGGGTTTTTTTGGTAAAGATTAACTATTTTAAAAAATCTTATTATGGCATTAAGTTAAAAATTTCCTGAGCTGTAAAAAGCATACCTTTTCAGAGTTCCTCTTCACTGTTTTGAAGTAATTTTTAATGTAGAATTTACCATTTGAGTTTCAGCACAATGTGTCATTTCTTGGGCTTTTAAATAAAGTTGGTTGTTTAAAAATCCCATGTTTTTTAGTTTTCCAGCACAGCTACACAACTCAGGAAATGACGTCGCTCTCCTAGTGCCAAAAATCAGGTTGGAAGTCCTAAATCTCTGCACACTTTCTCAGCTAGTGACGCAAGCAGCTTGCTGAAGTGAATTAAACCTTTGTCCTGTTTAGTGAAACTGGGATTTTTCATGCTTTTTTAAGAACTCTACAAAACCTAGTTGCTGAATATGCTCACAAAATAAGCTTCAAAAGATAAAAATCTCAAAAGCAACAAAATAGGTTTCAGAATGGGATTCAGACCTCTCAGGATTAACTGCTGGCAATGTTCCTGTGTTTTAAATAGCAACTTATTCTTACTTTAAAAAAACCAACCACACCACTATTTAAAATCTGATCCCTTATTTTGAAATAATTAACACCAAACAATCAGATTCTGAACAGCAAATAGGCACTGCAGTAAGTAACACCAATAGGAACACTGAGAGGCCAGTTCTTTCTCCAAGTGTCACATCAAAAATTTAGGAAACAATTTAGCTGAAGATCAACACACCCCAGTACAGTAATCTAAATGTAGCTATCTATATGTGATTATAATTAATGAAGATCAAAATTAGGGTCCAATCCAGGTGACTATCCAGTCGGTGTTTACTTTAGGATAAGCTGATTCACTCTCCAGTCTCTGTTCACTGTTTTGCAAGTAACTCTTGTAGCATGAGATGGGAAGAGGCCAGGAGCTATGCTCCCATCAAAGCAATACCTGAGGCCAACTGTAAAAAAAGACAAACCACCAAGACTTCATTCAATTCTTCCACAAGTCTTTTTCCCAAATGATATCACACTGGGTTCAATTCAAACAGCTATAAATAATGCTCATGACACTGAAACTTCATACTGTTAAGCCAAGTAAGTGAATTCAGACTAAAAAGCCTTTACAGCCCAGTGATAACCCCTCAAGTGCATGGAGACAACCTGTTAATTTTCTTCTAGTAGCAAATCCATACATATATCAATCGTCGTCTATCCACTACTGAAGATAAAAAAATTAATTCACAACACCCAGATCATATTACATAGATCGCTGATGAAAGTCACCACAATTTTTTAATCAGCAATGAGTGCAGTGAGGTCTACTCATGTTCGTAAATTCTCAGCATGTTTCAGTGAAGTTCCCCAGCAATATGACATCAGTGTTTACAGAGCTAAACTTGTGGCATTGTATGAACGTGAAGTACCACACATCACTTCCAGCTCCACAGCAACTGAAGAGCCTGTGGGGAACCACTTCAGACCTTAGATGTTGCCATTTCCTGAAATATACAACAAACGCAAGGTCATGCAATATTCTGGACCAATATGATTGAGACTACTCCTTTAGTAAATATAAATCAGGTTCTGGCACTGTTTTGTTCTCTCCCTTCACCCCTAAAGTCCTGCATGCAAGTTTACTAGTTAAGCTATATTGTTTAGTTCTCTACAAGAGTAACTTTTTTTTCTGTCTTAGTGTCAGACGTACAACCCCTGCTCATGACAACCCAGCCAAACATTGGCCACACTCCTACAGGATTGTTGCAAATTATGCCTCCAAACACTGAGTAAAATGAATGGAAAAGCACCCAAGGTCCTTTCACTGGGGCCTGTGAAAGGAGCAGTTTCCCAAATGACTAGCTGCCTTCCTCCTACCCTAAAGCAAGCTTCCCAGCCTTTGACTTTACCTGTGTCAATGGTCCAGTAAGTGCTTTACTTTGTTTACACTGAGCTATATGCCAAACACAGGGAAAAATGATACAGATAGACCCTGGATAATCATGGATCGGCCATTTCCAGCATTGCTCAGCCACAGAAGGGTCCTCCTCACCTCTGTCGCAAAAGTTCACAACTGGCCCATGTCAACTGAGGAGAGAAGCTAGGACACAAAGTACAGAATTACAAGGATAATATTTATTTATGTACATGAGATGTCCCAGCCAAACTGGGGCACCCTGAATGTGGCTTTACACAAGGTTCTTATACCCTTCAATTGCCCGAGTACAACACAATTTGACTAATCACTAACACACTACTGATCAGTAATCATAGTAAAACTTTGTAAAGTAACTATATTTTTGCAGCATTCTTGCTGCTTGTCTATTGATCTAGCTTTCCCTGAAGTCAGTCTTGCTATAGTTACTTATCTATGACACCAGACAACACTGAGAGGGTTTCAAAGACATGTCAGAGGGGCTAGCATGCTGGCATTATCTTAGTTGTCCAGGCGTATCCTTTATCCTTCACGGACAGCCCTAAGCTTCCAAGAAGCAAAGTCCTTATTTCCAGGGCCAGATTGTCCTTTACTTTGTTTTACTGAAGTATGAAGAATACTAAAGCGTCCAGTACCTCATTAGATTACAGTACATATTGTGAACTGATG
Organism: Astur gentilis; assembly: GCF_929443795.1. NCBI lineage: Eukaryota > Metazoa > Chordata > Aves > Accipitriformes > Accipitridae > Astur > Astur gentilis. The sequence goes on along the minus strand of NC_064883.1, from coordinate 22,193,601 downwards.
TATATATTGACAAAGTTAATAGACTTTTACACTATAAAGACTGATTGACACAATAGTTAGGGAAGGGAATTTTCGTAATACCTCCCTTACCTGCTGCAGGGGCAGGCAGGCAGTGGGAAGTCACTCCAGCTCACTGCCGTCCTTGTTACAAAAGTAACAATTAAGGATTCTCTAATTTCTCCTTTTTCCTTGTGCCAATACAGAAGATGGGCCCCATCTGTAATCACGTTGCTAGGTTAAACTGTCCCACAGAAATAGCCCACACATTTATGTGAGCCTGTGTCAAAATCCACCAAGAACCTATTTTCACCTCACCGACTACAAGCTGCATGCGCTGACCAGAAACCACGGGGCTGGGTTTTCACCTTGCTCTTTACGGCCACTAAATTTAGAATAAAATGCGGCTGCCCGACACCGCCAGAGCGGCAGACCGGTTGGGGAAACCTGCCCCTCCACGTGGGCCGCCGCCCAGGGCGACAGCTGGAAGGGCGACAGGCGGGAACCGCCATTACGCGAGGCCGGCTTTGTTCCCAGTGCTGCCACCCTGCAAAGCCGTTTTACTCACCATTTTATTTGTAATTGAGGCATTTGCCAGGAGATGGCAGCATAAGATAAAATATCCCCCCCGAATTTTGGTCCCATAAAATAAAATATCCCTGAATTTTGGTCCCAGCTATTACCCAGCAGTGTCCCCCGGATAGCAATACGGGCCCCTGGGAAGCCCTTTACAGCAAGACTTCCATTTACAGAAGTAAGCCGTGTGCTACAAACCCCTTGTTCTTAACTTAGTTTTTAAACTGCTAGGTTTAGAGCAGCAGGTAGAAAACAATTTGTTTAAAAACCATGTCCAAGTTTGGTGACAACAAAAGCTGCAGTCACACCAAGGGAGTGTGAGGCAGGAACACAGGCCGGCCAGCGCCAGTGCTCGGTGCTTTGGCCAGGCAGCAGCCAGTCCTGTCTTCACAAAAGTGCAAACAAGAAAAAAAAAAATCTCTTTCAATAAGTAAACAATTAGAACTGCTGTAAAGCCTCCGCAGTCACAGCTGTGTTGCCTAACCAGGCTCCGAAGCACAGCATTTTTGTGGGTAAAGCAGGAAGAACGAGTGGCTCAGTGGGAAGGTGGCCATACGGCATTCCCTCCTCCCAACACGCTGGCCCAGTGCATTAGGTCTGTCTGCATTTGCAGTGCTCCCAGCATGTTTTCATAGCAATCCAGTAACAAATCCTTTTGCCAGGGTGTTAGCGAGGTATGCTGTCTTTGGAAGTCCTACACACTTCTCACAGCTCTGTTGTGTCTGGGGCACTCTTTATTTGGGATGGCAGAAGACTTCCCTGTAAGTATTGAAGTTAAGCCTAGGAAATTCATTGTACTTAACAGTTCTTACAGGATTACTAGGCATGCTGCCTCTTTTTTCCCCCATAAATAATGCTAAAAAAGGTGTGGCCCTTAGCATGCTACAATGATTTAGGAGTAATTCTCATTATGAAAGTAAATCCATTTATAATACATTTTGAGACTTGCTAAAATATGAATAATGCAAGTATTTTCCATTTTAACACCCAAAGATATTAAAAGTTAGTGTTTTAGGAAGCTATAGCTTATTCAGATTTTGTAATTGTGCTGCCAGTTCTGGTGCCTGGAGCTCTTCTCAGAAACTATTGGAAATTCTGGAATTTCTAAAAAAACACTGGGGATGCAGATCTGTCAGATTAACAGTCTGGATAAATTTGAAAAGAAACTGATATTCTCACTGGTAAATTAGTAATGTGCTGAAACACATGGACGTTCTGTTAAATTTGTAAATTCTTCCATGTTCTAAATGGAGTTTCATGAATAAAACTTGACCATATAAAAAAACCCAGAGCTGTAGGAAAATAACTAGCTTTTATACCTTCATATGCAATAGGCATAAGAGAATCATATTCTGAACTTTTATATAAACTTGGACAATTGTGACTTAGGTTATAAAGAAATGTGTACTATAATAGCTCTGCATGTATCTGATACAACTCACTGATTTGTGCATACCTCAAATTAATCTTCTGTGCATACCTCAAATATCAAATGCCAATTTGATGTTTCTGGGTCAATTCATTAGTTGTATTACCTGCAAGCTTACTTAAATTACCTTCCTTGATATATTATGCCTCCAGAATAAATTATTCATCTCATAAAACTTCTTAGCTAAAGAGTCTTGCCTTGTCCTAGCTACAGTATTTACATCAAAGCAGCAACCAAATATCACAGTATTTGTCTTAATTAATTAAATTATAAGGAATAGACTCAAATATGCCTAAAAAAAAGATATGTGGAGCTTACAATTTGTCAAACTATAAGCTGTAAAACTCCAGGATTCAGAAAACAAAGACACACATCTCCAGGAGGTATGTTACTGTAGTATCACAAGAGCTCTGTGCTTTACAACTTTTGTATCAATTATTTCATTCTCTTTTCAGCAGAAGAAAAATATTTGTGTTTGGAAACAAGAAAAACACTTTTGTGTGTTGGACTTGACTGTGTGTGACTGAAGCATGTTAGCAAGCCCACTTTTATGCATGTATTAAGTGAATACCTGGATCACATATGTCTGTGGAAGGTTTTAGTGTCTGATTTCTTCTGTCATCTGTTATAACAAAACTCAATAAAACTTCCTTTAATTTAGGAAAAAAAATGCATGCTGAGTGGTGACAAAACCCAGACCTTTGGTGAGACACTGGTTGCAATTGTAAATATAAATTTCTCTAACTTCACAGCTGCAGATATGGGTTAAAAATTGCATTTTTGGGGTAAATGTTTCTCTGTATGTGGGAACATTTTATTTTCATCCTCAGTGCCCATGCTGTTTCATAGGCTTCGGTACCTTTTTTCATTAAAAAATACATACAAGAGAATAGAAATTTTAGCTGTTACATGGGATCTTGTTTCTCTATATATTCATCGGTTACCCCATCTAATAATTTTTCATACAACCATTCTTCTCCAGTGATTCTCAAAAGGAAAACACCAAAACCATACCAAACTCTTTAAATCATAAAACATTTTCCTTACATCTCTAGCTCACCTATTTGTTAACCACCAAGCCTCACTATTTATTCTGTAATGGCATTTGTTGTGCTCTGCTTTGAAGGAGAGAATATTTGTCTGTTTCTAAAACACAGTTCAAGGTAGTCCTAACATAAATAACATACCTCAAAAATCCCTGAGGTGAAAGTGACTGAGGTCTTAAAAAATGTTTTTATAACATGTAGTCAGACTATCTAAATACAATAGCCCAAGCTCTACCTGAAATTTGAGTTGACTTGCACTTGATAACAGCAATTAATATAATTTCATAATCCTCCCTCAGCAGCACCCACAATGGGTCTCTGAAATTATGAACTTTACACATTTTACCTAAATCACCTGCCTGCTGCAACCATGCCAACAAAGCAGCACTCTGGGAAACTGCAGTGCAAAATGATGTTCAGTGCAGCTGCAGAGCAGATGATAGGGGACAGAGTTGGCAAGGCAGACTGTGGCAAAGGCAGAGGTAAGCTAGTCATTAAGTCAACCTCGTATTCTTTGTGCAAGCTGACACTGAAGTGGACGCAAATCATTTTGGTTTACAAGCGCTATGACAGGTAAGCAGTGAGGCCCTGCCTTACTATCAGTACAATCAACCGTAGAACTCCCAACTAGGTTCAGTGAAAGCTGGTGCATGTCCCAGTCAAATAAAACCTTCGGCATCGTCACCTCTCAGATGGAAGTGTCCCTTATTTTCACACTTGATTCACTTAATGTTCACTATAATTGGAGGTGTTATCCTGCCAGGATAGGTTTTCTACAGCAGATCTAGTGTCACAGCAGAATTGTTGGGCACATGCATCAGAGGTTGCATATCCATTAGCAGGAGGACTACTCCTTTACTGTATTAAGTTCACCAAATACAGACATTTACAATTAAACTTGTAGGTCTTTTAAGACACATAAAGTGGCGTGGTCATTGTATTGGTGCTAGGAAAACATCTGACTGATGTCAGATAATATTTTGTTTTTACAAGCTGGTTCAGGGAATCTTACGTGGTTCATGTAGGAGACTTCCATTCTAATATGTATTTTTTGTTGAAGGAAATAAAATAGAGTTGGATAGTCTCATCATTAAGTGGTACGGCTGATAGTCATGACACCTGAGAACACACAGTATCTGAGCTCCTTAGCTATTGGAAGAGGTTGTACCATCAGTTTAGGCCTGTGATACTTTGTAATTTTTGCATCTTATTTACACTGGCATTTTACCAAGATTCCCTCTGATTCTGACTTCAGTGGACTATGGCAGAATTTGAATTTCCTTCAAACGGTCTTTAGGCTTCATCTTTTGGCTTCACAGTCTACTAAAGCACCATGGTGAGAGTCACCAGGCATACCTTCACTGAACAATGAATAAAGGAAACAGAAGGGGTAGGAAGCAGATGGAGTTTCACTGTTAGAGTAGGTGAAGAGGCCTTTGTCCTTGTTTACAGACAAACACAACCAAAAATTAGGTCTGATAATCAAAACTGGTTCAGTGCAGTTCTTTATGAACATTTCCAATAATCAATATATTTATATATAAAAATAAGCCTGGGCCAAAACACCAGTCATTCCTATTCTGGAGAATGTCTGATCTGTATTTTTTACCCTATTAATCTGGTTCACTTCACATATGCTACTGTTGAAAGCAGTTTACACATGTTTAACTTACGTGAATTCAATGAGTGTTAGAAAGTTAACCAATTTTTAAAGAGGTTATTAGCCTGACTCTTGGGCACCATCTTACATTCTTAGGCAAGTGAACATTACTGATCAATTCTGAGAATTAAGCAAGCAAGATTAATGCTTTTCTGTAACTGGAAGTTTAATTGGCTAACCAAGTTGTGAATTCCAGTCAGCTCACCCTGCATAAATGATAAAATAGGAATTTAAATAGCTGAAGTAGGAAATTGTACTGTATGGATTTTTTTTTCCTAGGAAAGAAAGTTCTGTTCGCCTTCTAATGTTGAGAGAATATGGAAATATTATTCCCTGGGATATTATATCCAGTAGTAATTTCCACAACACCCTATTACAGTCTGTCAGTCTGATCTTTATGAGTTTCATCATCATGAATTAGGTGTTTAACTAAAATCCATTAGAATGACATGGAAATAAGTCTGTAAGTGAGAGGAAAATTAGGCCCATCAATTCTTAGGATTAACTCAAGAACCCATTTAATTATGGGATTTGGGAAGTTCGTAATTATCTTCTAAATAGGATATTTACTGATTAAGAAATTACTATGATAGTATCATGCGTGTGTGAAATTCTACTCACACCTAACAGCTAGTTCTGTGACAGTGGCCTCCATCAGCCAAGAGGAATGTAATTGGTACAGAAAAGGGGATTTATTTGTCCCTCAGGGGTCTCTGGGCCTTTGTAATTGCTGGGGAAAACTTCCATTCGTACAGGCTTTGCATAAACTATTTTCTGATACTGACTTGAGAACATATTTTTAAGGAATGAACTCAACTAAATTTGTATTTCTATAAAAATATTTCCTCTTTAAGTAATTCATGATTTCATTTTCATTTGCTGTTTTTCTCTATAACATGCTTTTCCTCTCATGAAATAGCAAAGTCTGAGAACTTTAACTCAAACATATGCTTGCTTCAAATATGGAACAAAGTATGATGCAGATGTTTGTCATTCCCTACCATGGATGGTGTTTTCTTCTTTTGACCTAAATGGTATTCATTTCCTTTTTGACTGAAGGTTGAGGACATTGCCTTGTAAACACAGGAATGCATGTTACATGTACTGATCAACAAATGATTTCAGACTTTTCCATGAAATGTAATGTGTTTTAGGAGAAGTGGAAAACCCTTAAACATTTCAGATTGTACGTTTAGTTTACTTTGGGAGTAATATGTCTATGGAATTCTGCTGCTAGGAGTCCTAATATTTTTCATCTTGGTCCTGGTCAGTAACACTGTGCAAATGATGTTTTCTTTTGGCATTTTTTCTGTTTTGAGCGTATCTGGTCTTTGCTGGAAAATTCAAGCGAGGAAAGAATGTATACTAAATGAATTGTGTTAAAAAGATCAGCAAGGCCGACATCTAAGTTAATTCAGAAACATTTTAGAATTTACATTTAATAAAGCAGAATGATTCCAAATGCAGAACAAGGAATCTGTTCACATGCAGCTGTTACACACTAATGAAAAAAGGCTTGCCAGGGATGTGTAAGCCTGTGCCATCCGTTGCACCACAACAAATGGAACCAGCTTCAGGGGTAACTGAAAGAAAAAGCACATCATGAACATCTAATCATAGAATCATGGAATGGTTTGGGTTGGAAGAGACCTTAAAGATCCTCTAGTTCCAACCCCCCTCCCCTGGGCAGGGACACCTTCCACTAGACCGGGTTGCTCAAAGCCCCGTCCAGCCTGGCCTTGAACACTTCCAGGGATGGGGCATCCACAGCTTCTCTGGGCAACCTGTTCCAGTGCCTCAGCACACTCACAGTGGAAAATTTCTTCCTTAAATCTAATCTAAATCTACCCTATTTCAGTTTAAAGCCATTACCCCTTGTCCTACCACTACACGCCCTTGTAAAATGTCCCTCCCTGGCTTTCCTGTAGGCCCCCTTTAGGTATGGGAAGGTTGCTGTAAAACAGTCTGCTGTCTTTCCCAGTACGAGGCATACATTTAGTAGACAACATTAAATAATCCCAGAATATTGTTTTGTATCGAATGCTGAGGTATAGAAATTGTATTAGCATTTAACTGCCACGTGCCATATTCCCCACTGTGATTTTAACATACCTATTTCAAGTCCTCTGGCACGATGAGTGCATATTAAGTAATTTAAACGGGGTGTGGGGGTGTGGTGTCTACACATCCTTTGTTGTCATCCTTACATGGTCTGCGGCACAGGCTCAAAAAGCATTTCCAAGCTTTAGATCCGTGCTATAGGAAGCCTGCAATTTAGTGAGCCGCACGCAGGAGCAAGGAAACACTTAAGAGAATCAAACCCGCCAAAATTAGCTCTGTAGCCAGAGAGGTGGGATTTGCGAGAGGGCAGAAGGCAGGACTCCTGCAGGACCCGGGTATTGTCTGTTCACACCTTTGCACCAAAGCCACAGCAAACTACAGGCGTCTTGCCGACGCAGTTCTTTTGTGGGAAGAGCGAGCCCCCCGCCTTTCCGTCCGCAGGAGCCAGAAGGGGTGTGGTGGAGGGGGGTGTGCCCGCCGGTGCCTCCGTCCTCCCGCCCCGCGGCGGCTGCGGCCGTGCCCGCGGCCGGCTGTCACTCGGCTCCCCGCTCGGCCCGGAGGGGTGCAGACCCGCTCCTCCGGGGGCGGCCCCGGCGGGACTCGCCGCCGGGCGGGGGGCGCTGGCGGGCTGAGGCGCTCGGAGCTGCCGGGGCGCGGCGGGGAGGAGGGGCTCGCGGCAGGAGGAGGAGCGGGCGGCCCCAACGTCACTTTCCCCGGCCGCGTGTTTACGTGGAGATGAAGATGGCGGCGCCGGTGGCCCCGCCACGGCAGCTGTCGTCGCTGTGAGACGGGACGGGACGGGACGGGACGACGGGACAGGACAGCACAGCGAGCGTGTGCGCCCCGGCTGAGGGGAGGGGGCGGGGAGGGCCCCGCCTCCCGCCGCCGGTAACGCTCTGCTCTCCCGCACAGACGCCATGGAGGACGAGGAGCGGCTGAAGAAGCTGGAGGCTGGGAAAGCCAAGGTAGGAGGGGGGGGAGGAGGAGGAGGAGGCGGCGGCGGCGGCGTGGCGTGGCGTGGCGTGGAGGCTGAGGCGGAGGGAGGGTGGTCAGCGGGGCCGGGCCGGGCGGCGGCGGAGCGTGGGGCTGCGGCGGGGGGGGCTCGGCTCGGGGCCCCGCCGCGAACAAAGCCGCGGGCGGAGCAGGCGCTTTGCGCTGTCCTCCCTGCGCGCCCCGGGCTCCCCCCGCTGGCCTCGGGGCGCCGCGGGGGGCCGAGTGGCGTCTCCCGGCCGGGCTGCGGGTGCGAGTGGCCGGCGGCCGCGGGGCCCGCGCGGCGAACGCCACAGGTGCCTGTCGCAGGGCCGGGCGGTGACGGCCCGGGCGGCCCCCCGCTGCGGGGCCCGCTCCGTTGGCGGCGCCGGGTGGAGGAAGAGCCGAGGCGGAGGAGAGCTAACCTCCTTACCGCCTCGCACCCGAGGCGCGAATTCCGGTTTGCCTCTTAAGCCCGGCAAAACTCTCCGTAAACCTTTAAGGCAGTCTGTAAAACCGACAGCTGTTCCTCGGTGTGGTGCCAATACCGTGAGAGAGCCTTAGGAGGCAGAGGATTAAAGGTGCCTCCAAGTGATGCGGTGAGGTGCGTTTACCCGTCGCCTGAAAACGCCGGGTTGTACGGGAGTCGCCTGCAGGACCTGGCCGTGTGCGCTCGCCGCTGGCAGCCCTCGGTGCCTGCACACTCGCCTTCAGCCGTCACCGCCTCATGGGCTGTCAGGCGGCTCAGACGGTGCCCTGCGGGCTTACCGGTGTGTTAATCAGGGAGCTTAGCATTTTACTCTTTAAGCATGGCTCAGTACGCACCGGCTGCAAAGCACCTCGCCTTCTGGGCAACAGACCGGGGTTACCACACTCCAGGAGGACCTCCTTTTTACTTCAGAGAAAGCTTTGGTGTGGTCAGTGAGATAAGATAATTAATGGCATTCGTAGGAAAATAAGATAAAATTAGTGTTTTGACGTTGGGTATAGTCTGGTTCCTTCCAGCAATCATTGCTAAATGATAAGATTTTAGAAGTTTGTCAGTCAATCATTCATGCTAAACTTGGCAGGGGGTAATAGTACAGGCAACGAGAAGACACGCTAAAGATGAAACCATGAAACATCACCGTTGTCTTGTTTATGTGGTCTACGGAGAGGAGAATATAGGTCAGTTGTGACCTACCGAATAAGTATTTTGCTGTACTAGACAAAAATTTTGTAACTTGGCATGTTTCTGTTTCTTTTGAAAGAGCATTCAAAACGTACATTGGGAAAGTCTCCTGGATGGAGCTGTACGTTTTCATAGGAAAACCTGTTCTTAAACGCTTAGAGCAAGAATGGTGTTTATACAATGTTATGCAGTACTATTAGAAGGCACTGGGACAGATCGCATACTCCTGGCAGTACATTCTGTCACACCCAGGTTGGTTAATTCTTTTGCAGAAAATTAGAAAGTAGTTCACAAGGAAAATGGTTGAAGTAAATTTGCTAGTATTATAAACCACAATGAAGAATTTATCAAGAGAACTTATATTTTTCTGGCCATGTTGGCCTGGGGTTAACACAGAAAATTGATGACAGTTACTGAAAAATGAACCAAAAGCCAGGACTCTAGCAGGAATTCAGTGGCTTCCTGCTTACTTTGAGAAAAGACATGTACACACGTCACTAATTTATTTTGCATTTTAGGAGCACTGTCATAACTCTCACCTTTCTTCTAGTCTTTTCTGACTAAATCCTAATGTTCTTGTAAGTATTTGCCTGAAGACTTTCATGTGCTATGCTTTTAAACATCCCGTGTGGTTTTAAGTCATTATAATTCTTTAAAGCTATATGTGATTTACATGGGAAGGGACTGTAAAAGCAGTGTTAGTTTGTCAGATATTTCACTGGTGTTCTGTGTACCGCTTACCCTTTTTTTAACATGTGTTTTGCTGCAGAGACTAGGTCTCAGTCTTCCAGTGACAGGTGTCACTGATAAAGGCAGAAAAGAAATTGTGTTAGCAGAGAATGGAAGCAGGAGTTGCTCCTGCAGCTGCTTTTCTCTCTCTTTTTTTTTTTTTTTTTTTTTTTATACAAACACATTCATGGTAGCATAATCAGTATGTCTCCTAAAATTGCTTGGCTCCAATGAATATTTTCTGCAAACCACAGGAACAAGCATCCAAAAAACTTTTGAGCCTAACCACTGAATGTTGTTTAAATAAAATAACTGGAAAAGCGTATTAAAGTATGTGTTGTTACTGTACTAAAAGTGCAGGTTTGCTATACTACAGATACCTTGATGCATCTGCCTGAAATGTCGTATTTATATTTAAAATATATAATTACATAAACTGCAGGATGAATGTTGGCAATTGGGAGGCTGGTAAGAGTCTAGTAGGTACCATAGAGGTGGCTGGTGCACTGCTAACAGTGGAGTTATTATTCAAAATTGGGACTTAGATTCTTGTTTGGTTTTTTGCTTTTTTTTTTCTCGAAAAGTAGATAGCTAACTACTGCCAAATCTCAGTATGTGCATTTTAAGCAATACAAACTTTCTGTAAAGCAATTATTTGGTTAGTTTCTGATCATAATGTCAAGGAGGCAAGCTGTAGAGTTTAGTTCTGTGTGAATTTATCTGCAATGGAACTTTGTTTTTCTTTATTCTTGATGTCTTCTTAAGACACTGTCTCCCCACATCAGTCTTTTACAGAGAAGTGTATTACAAATGGATTTTCTGCAACTGAAGTTTCTTTTGAGTCGTCCTTTATTATTACTGGAAATGAGAAGCTGTGTTGTGAATCTTACCTTGATTGAAAGGTGCTAGGTGTACTCAAACCTGGCAGAATGGGTCTCAGTGCGAACACACAGCCTTTGCCAATATATCATTTGAAAAATTGAATAAAAAGCTCTTGATAGAAGCTCACCAACGTTTATGTGTACCTGCTGACTTTTGGAGACTATACCAAGTCTTTATTATGAAGCAGTTGCACCATATGTTGCTGTTCTGTCTGTTACAAAGCCACAAGGGCAAGGGAGGCACAAAGTTAAGCCAGTAAATTACATGCTCCTTTTTCCAGACCTGTAGTCATTCATTTTCCTTTGCCACAAGGTAGATGTGCTGGATATAAACGAAGCCTCTAAAAATGTCTGTCTTCCTTACCCATTAAAATGTCTCTCTGTGCCTTTATAGAACTACCTTCTCCCCACACAAGCAATTTCTTTGTCTTATATCCCAATCTGATTATGGTGGAGCAAGAAAAGTGGCTAAAATGCTAGTTAAGAGAAACAGGGTTGACTGTGATGGAAGGAGGAAAGGAGGTGTGTGCCAGCAACAGAAATATAGATGCATGTTAAGTTGATCAGTGCCCCAGAACACAGTGAATTTAGAAATCAATTGGATATGTTACGTGCCTTGCTGAAGAGTTTCTAGAATATTGCTGATGGCCTGAGATAGATATACCTGGTCTTACAAAAGACTAGAGAGGATGGTCATTGAAGATCTTAGTGTGATATTTATATACACAAGTACTACGTGTGCATGTCTCTGTGCATCAGTTTGCTTGGAAATCCCGTCTAACATTACAGTGGATACTATTTATGGTAGTTGGCTATATTAATTTTATGTATTTATTTAAGAGCTTAGTAGTTGGCTTTTCTTATCAGGATATTGCACTATTTTGGTCAGCTTTCAAAACTATACAGAGTAGTGTGCTAGCTTCAGAATAAAAATGTTGGGGACTCAGATTCCCTTGTGAGAAAATAGCTGACAATATTTTGGTAAAGCTTTTTATATTTTAAAAAATATTTTGATTTAACTTATACACACACACATATATATGAAATGCACAGCTATTATAACTGGTAAAATTAAGAGATATGAAACTAACCATAGCAAGTTTTGTAGAATGGTCGGTCCATTTTAAAGTACTGAAATTTTATTTGCAGAGTATTTAAATATGTGCATTGCTCCTGTTTAAATTTGTGTTGAGGAAAGGGCATGCTCCCTAGCTGCATGCTTTTTTTTGGTGTAGGAGGGGTGGGTGAGGGAAAGACACTAATTTACTTCGTAAATTTTCTCAGGTTAGTCTAGGATTTCAGGTCTAATGTTAGAAATACGTAATTTAATGTCCTGATTTTCAAAGGTTCTATGTATATTTGTAATACATTCTTGTTGAGGTGTTAGAAGAAATTACGTAATAGTTGAAGAACCTTAAGAAATTAGGGAAATGGTTTAGTTAAACACTTGAGCACAGAATAAGCAGTGTGACTGCTTTTGATCTGTACCAGAGAATTGCTGAGCTGGTAGAGCAGTGAAGTTGGTTTGGGAAGCTCTAATGGCACTTAGTGGACAAGTACTACAGGTTGTAGAAGTGATTTGACAAGTTACCTTCACGAATTGAATAGTAAAAAGAAATAATTGCATATTTTGTCTTCTGGTCATGGATGTGAATATTTCAGATGGCTGAAAATGAAAATGAGGTGTATTATTAAAATAGCATTGTCTAAGAGTCTGAGAATGTTTGCTGTTTGCATTTTTATATCTTATTCTTGAGGAGAGAAGAAGGTGTTACTTCCTTATCTCTGGCCTCTTTGGACTGAGAAGTTTTGTATTTCTCAAGGAAAGCTGTTGATCAGGTTATTGTGTGTGTTGTTTTTTTTTTAAAATGACTCAAGCAAAGCATGGAATAATTAAGTGCCACAGTGATTAAAGGTCTAATTTAAAACCCCCAGAAGAATTCAATGTAGAGATTGTGTTTGTAGAACACAGTCCTTTTAAATTCTCTCTAATTTACCTGAAGAGGAAAAAACCCCAGTATTTCTGTGGTTATTAAGAGTTTTTCATCACGGAAGACAAATGAAATACATTTAAACTTTACATTTCATTAAAGAGCTGGCCTACTAACACGTCTTCTTTTGCTTTCATGTGTAGACTGTTCATTTTGTTTATCCTCTGTCTGCCTCAAATAACTTGAACAAAAATAATTAAACAGAATCCTGGAAGCAAGAATTTGCTTTTCAGTCTGCATTTTTTTACTCTGCTTTTCTCTTAAAATAAGAAGTCATATTCAGCCATATCACAAAGTGCTAATTTCATCATAAAGCCCTAGTTATTGCTGTCACTCTTCATAAAGTATGGAGAGCAGCTTTATGGGCTAAAAGCTCACAGAATGAGAGTGATGCTGGGCTTTCTCTATATCTGAAGATGCTGCGTGCGTATTAATGGACAAGAGAGGAAGCAACTGGAGGGGAGTCTAGCCTAACTCTCAAGAGGCTCCTGGAAAGGTGCGGGTGAGCTTTGGCTCAACAGATGTGAATGGAAACTGCCTAATCTCTTTGTTTATAATGAAGTAGGACAGTGCAGTGGAACTATGAAAAAAATATAATGAAGAAATGGGCTTTAAGACAATTTACTTCAGGGAGCCCTTTTTCTTGCACATGAAGATCCTCACAAACCTATACCTAATTCCTAGGCATTCCTCTCTTGTATTACTAAGCTATTTCTTCTCCCAGGTCCTTCTGAACTTGTGGGTTTCTTGTATCCTCTTCTTTTACATGCTTCAATCCACTCCCTCTCCTTTGCATCTCTGTCAATTCTAAATGCAAATAGTAGGAGGTATAGGGAATTGTCTGTGTGTGTTTTGATTATGAACATGAGTAAGCTTAAGAACTGGTTTTTGTCTTGCAGAGAAAATCACAGATACAAGGACTGAACATTACCTTGGAGAGAAAACATGTCATTTTAAAACTCTTTGAGTAAAAGCAGATAGGGCAGAAATTGAGTAGAGGTGAGAGAGAAACAAAAAGCGAGGTGTTCACCTCACCATGCATGCTTTTATTTTTGTTCAAAACAGTGGATATCTCTGCATTTTATCATAGAAGAGAGATTTATATACATTTAAGATGTAAATATATTTTATCTACAGTTTATTGCTACTGGGCTGTTATATGAGCTCAGATGAGAGATCAAACAGAAAGGTAGTCTGTGAAACTCTTTTCAAGACACATTCTATTTATAATAGCAGAAAATTGGGATGGGTAGCTTAAATGTTGAGGTTTTTAGTAGAACTTAATTGTTCTCTTGAGGATAATAGAACTACCTGCTCTTTACAGTTTTCTCAGTGTTCTTTTTTCCTTTAAAAAAAAAATAAAAAGAAAGTCCACTTTTTTTACCCATTGTGTTCAAGTTTTTTCTGGACTTTATTGGGTCCTTGTAAAAAAAAATAGTACTTGAAATCTGGGATTTCAACTCTCTTTTCCATTGGCACTACTGGAACTCTTCCTGTTTTTAAGCGTGTTCCCCATTTTTCTTCTATTTCCTGATTTTGATCTCCATTTCCCTCATTCCAGAGATCTATTCTTGCTTTCAATACAGGGCTTGATTATTTGTTTTAGGTGTGATTGTCAATATACCCTTTTGTTCAAAGCTATGAAGTAGCTGTCTCCCTTACAGTAGAGATGCAAGGTAGAATGACCTTAAACTAATACTTGCTTTCTTCTGAGGATGCAGATAAATATCACTTCAAAATAACCTTTGTTCTGTAGCCAGTTTAGAGAAAATTGATCTTTAATCCAAGATGCCCAGTGAATTTCATAAAAATAGAGAAATAAGACAACACAGTATTGTTAGTAGCACTATGAAAGCAAGAAATTGCATTGTAAATACACAATTTAAAATGTTTGCTTGCTTCTCCATGTGTAAAGAGAAGGAGTTGCAGAAGAGAACGCACAAAGTTGGTCTTTGCCTACATTCAAGACTTTCTTCATTTTAGCACTCGTCTCTCCCTCATTTCTATGGTCTGCTTTCCAGCTATTTATTTTCTTAGTATGGGTGTTGCAATAGCAAAACAGAGGTGACTGGGACATTTGTTTCCATCAGTTATAACAGTATCTAGACAAGTTTGTTTATATTGATTTGGAAAATAAGCAGGATCACCACCACAAATTCTTTCTAAAGTACTTGCAGTAAAGCATATCTGGTACTCCAAGGAAAATAGATTGGACCCTTTGGCATATGTAGGTGTTACTGGAAAATCTTGTATTTTTTCCCCACAGGAAATAACCAAACAAGTAGGTGCTTTTAAATATTGATGTATGGAGACATTAACTGAAGAATAATATACGGTTACTGTTGCATCTTAGTGTTTGGAATAGTGAAAAATCTGATGAAAATGAGGAGAAAGAAAAAAGGCTGCTGAAGTAGGTCCAACTGTGTTGTCCTACCTTATATCGCAATACGAGATTATATACTAACAACACAATTGTTGGGAATCCTAATTTAGGGGCTGAAACCTCTGTCTTAAATACCTGCCCTAGAGCTAGAGATTCAAATGTATTGGTATATATTTGTTTCAAAATAATTTCATTACTGGTACCAGCTAACATGACACTTTGAATTTGCAGAGCCACATTGATAATGTACTACAGTTCAATGAAACAGATCTGATAACTGCGGTCTTTTGAAGGCTATGCTGAAACATAAAGTCAATAGATCTTGAAATTTATGATGAGACACTTGTATGTTGACTGCAAAGTGCTGGCATGCCATATTGTGTTGATGGTTCTGGTGTTCCTGTTTCTTGAAAGAAACCTTAATCTGCATTTTCGCATGATTTCTTGAGAAGCCAACATTTTATTTTATAAACAACCTTTCTTACAACCAGTGGAGAAAAGGCAGAAGAATGAATAAATATGTTAAGATTTCTTACAATTCTTAGTTTCTTGGTAGTATGGAGTCAGTGTTCCTGCTTCCCTCCCCTTCTGAAAAGCAACCTGAACAAGCTTCCAGATAGAACAAATTATGTAGTTGTCAGCTGGGCAAAAGAATGTGAGACCCTGGAAACCAAACACTAAGCTTAGGAAGGTGGGGGAGTGATCAGATCACGGTTTTAACAACCCTAAGTTGTAGCATCATCACAAAACAAAGAAGAGGTAGTCTCTTGGACCATGCTTCTGAATCTCAAAACATGAAGAAATTTTAAGAGTCCACAATTGGAGATAATAATTTGAAAGAGGATGTATACCATTTTGATATTTCCAGGGGAGAGCATAGATTTGATGAGAACTGTACTGCCATGGCAAAATTACAGCATATCTCTAAAACTATGATCCTGAGCCGAGAAGATTGGTGGAGTTGAAGAGGTGGAGTAGATGGGATTCTGGGACTGAGTATATTTCTGTGCAAATATTGATAAAATAGGTGTTACAGAGAATAAGCAAAGTAAGTTGCACAAGAGCTTACTCAAATCCGACTTCACTGGTAGGCTGTGATTTAACAGACACGATTATCTCTTAATCCTGGTTTAGTTTTCTGAAGTTTTTATTTGTCCTTAAAACTTACTTCTCTGTGACGAAACTTGCTGTGCCCAACCACAAAACAAGGGAAAAATATTTAAATGTTCCTAAATCCATTTATATTGTCTAAGTGAGGCAGCTGATTTAATATTAGTACCATATATTGGGAATATATATTTTCAATTTAAAGTATATAGGAGAAATATCTTACTATTACAGATAACACTCCATAACAATGATAAGAAAACCCTGTCTTGGTATGTTTAGTAGTATGTTGTGCTAGCTAGCTTAGTTTGCTGTGTTTAAAGAGATAATGGAAATCCTGATACAAGACTCCTCAAAGGTGGATGTGTTTCCTAGATTTTTTTCATTATTTGGAATATATTCCAGGAATTAAATTTTGCCCTTTTTTTTTTTTTTTTTTTTTTTTTAAAAAAGAAGCAGCAAAGTCCACAGACAAGTCTGAAAGTTTGTGAGCATTATCAGTGTCTTTTTGAGCTCGCTTTTCTCTCATGATTCAGCAGCGTTTAAAAAATAATAGAAGCCTGTCAAAATAATACAAGCCTGTCAAGCCTTGCATGCTGAGCATGAAATTCATGCAGTTGGTTCTTTCCTTATGTCTGCTCTGCTCCTCACAGAGCTGTCTCTCACAAACCTACTGAATTTGGGGGCTTTATTCTCACTCTGTCCATTCAGTGCCAGACAAGCCACATGGTACGAATTCATGTAAAAGTAATATAAACAAGGTGGGAAAATGATGAAGTGCAACTGGCTTTGACTTGTTTTAAAGTATTTTACAATTTAAAAAAAAATAAAATAAAAACCACAAACATTTTTTAAAATCAAAATTTAAAGTTTTGTTCAGTTTCTGCACCACCCCTGTGTGCAGAGATGGCCAGAATGCCTACGAATAATTTCCTAAAAATGTATCTCAATTCTCCAAACTACTTTGAAAATCTCATCATTAACATTTGTGAAAAGATTGCCTTTGGCAACTGGGTGGAAGTCATCACATCACTCATTTATTAACAAGGAGTAGCTATTAGTCCCTGCTAAGCTTGAACAGAATTTAAACTGTTGATCTGTATCTGAAAAGCTGATTGTCTTGTTGCCAAAGATGTAACCTCTCAAATTCTGTATCAAGTCCATGGCACTTGTCAACTTGAAAAAACTGATAATCTCATGTTGGTTATTAATAAAGTCTTACTTAGACATGGTCTATTCATTCTAAAGGTACCTTTTTCTTTCAGACTTCTTAGTTAATGGGAAATTAAATATGAGCAAAACTATTCAGATTTTACTGTGCTTTATTCCATTAATTTATATATTCTGTCTACCTTTTAAATCTTTTTCCTCAATTTTTGATTTTTAAATATCTCTGGCATAAATACATTTTTATTAAAGAGGACACAGTGTGAAGTGGAGGAGAAAAAGCCTAGATGTATTCTACATAAATACAACTAAAGTGGTTTACAGCAGAATAAAGTTTTTTGCTAATATAAATTCTTTTTTTTTTCTTGTAGGAGGAAAAAGTTAAATTTATATGAATCAGGATAATATAAGCAGTACATAGACACTCAAAGTAAATTGATAGTTGATGCTTTTTCTAAAATCTGTGAAATACTCTCTTCAGCCCTTTTCAGCGAACTTCAATAAATAGTGTATAGAGTAAATGTTACAGCGCAGGAGGGAAGTAAAATATGCATTGTTGTGAAGTGTAGGAGTCTTGCTGATCAGAAACAACATGCAGTGGGCTGTAGCCCCCTTTCTTGCAGCATCAACACCAAAGAGAAATGGCAAATGCTTTTGTGATTTAAGTTCTTTTGCAATAGCTACATAGAGAAGTCTGGACAAAGCCTCTTCAGATACAGATTCTCACCATGCATTTCATTAGGTGTCTCAATGTCACTGCATCTTTAAAGCCCTGTACTCTAGAAATGGTAGTCTTTTAAGTTAATTAGAATTTGCAGTTGACTATTTGCAGTGTGTTGTGGAAGAACAAACTATTTGAGCTAGAATGGAGTATTGATTAGAATCTCACAGGAAGCAGCAATTGCTTGACTACAGTTTTCTTTAGATGTGCCATGATTTTTCTTGTAGGATTCTAATCAGTATTCATGATTTTTGAGAAACAGCTGATTGCCTCCAACTCTGGTCCCCTGGAAGCTACGTTGATGCTTGATAATACACCGTAACTAAGGCCACAGTCATCAGTAAGACTCTGCTTATACTCATTAGGAAGTCCCAAAAGACTGGCAAAGATTGCTTTTTAAAGGAAACAGACTTGTCTAAAGGAATCGTCAACATTAAGGTCCTTGGGGATCTGCACAACTGTTAATATGGGAGTGCCTTTAGGTAACTAGGGCTAATACAGACAGAACTTCTTGCTGAAAGTCAGTGTGGTGTTAAGATTTTTGATACTGTTTGACATAGTCTTATAAGCAAACTAAAGACTTGGTCTAGGTACAATCATCATTTGGTGGTTGCAACTGAATAAAAAAATGGTTCTTAGCATTATTTTTGTTTTAATGGCTTACTCTCAAAGTAGGTGGTCTTTTAGTCTTTCAGGGGCCTATGTCATTCAGTATTTTCATTATTAGCAGTGGAAAGAATGCATGAATATATGTAGACAGTACTAAACTGAAGTGGGTAGCAAGCATGGTGAAGAGGCTTAGAATTCAAAATTATCTTGACAAATGATCTGGTACAAAAGGACATGGAAGCAATACTCAAGGCTTTCTTTGCCCCTTTAATGGTACGGTCTGTCCTTGGGCTTCCCATGTCCCTGAGTGTAATGGCAGAATTGGAGGGACTGAAGCATTATCCACAGTACAGAAGGTCAAGCTGGGTTCCACTTAGGCATATTGGACGTACACAAATTTATTGGACTGAATGTGATGTATCCAAGCATCCTGCCAGAGCTGGCTGCTATCGTTATAAGGCTATTCCCTTGCTTGTCTTTGAAAGGTCATTGTGATTAGGAGATTCCAAATGAGCAGGGAAAAAAACAAACATCGGTCCCATCTTCAAGAAGGGTAAGAAGGAGGATCTGGGGATCTATAGGAATGTCAGCCTGACTGTTGTCTCTGGGAAGATTATGGAGCAGATCCTCCTGGAAGCCATGTTTAGGCACATGAAGGGCAAGAACATGATTGGAATTTATCAAGGGCAAATAATTGTCTTCTGTGATGACCCGAGTGGCTCAGTAGATGGGGAGAGAACGGTGGATGCTGTTTACCTTGACTTTAGGAAGGTGTTTGATGTGATCTGTTAGAGGCTATTTGTAACCAAACTGGAGATAGGTGGTTTGGATAGGTGGACTGCAAGGTGGGTGGAAAATTACCTGGACTGCTATGCTCAGTGCTGATACAAAGTCAAGCTCGTGGCCTGTAGTGTTCCTCAGAGGTTGCAACTGTGGCTGCTACTGTTTGATGTTTTTATTAACAACCTGGACAATAGGAGGGAATGTGCCTTCAGCAAGGTCATGGATGATACCAAGTTAATGAATTGAAGCACAGGGCTTCTTTTCAGAGACACCTTGACAGTCTGGAGAAATGAGCTGACAGAAAACTTGGGAAACCGCAGCAGCATGAAAGAAGATGATAGAGGAAAGTTCACATGCTTTCCCAATGGCAGAAAGGAGAAATTTCAAGTTTCCATTTCATTACTGGATGGAACAGTAGTCTACAGGATCCTCCAGTGTTTAAAAAAAAAAAGTGATGATGTGTGATCTAACTTGAAGCCAGGAAGGGGTCCTGCATTTCACAGTAGTGGTCAGCACTGTTGTTTGGGGGTCATCCTCCTCTTCCAGGATATGCAACTATACTGAAGAACAGACAGCTGAGAAACATCATAGAAACCTTGGTTTGATCTCTTTGGTGACTGGCAGGGAGATTGGTAGAAATAGCAAAAGCACAGAGGTTGTGTATGCAGTGTTCTCCTTTCTTCAATATAAGATCATCATTTGTATTCCTGCAGAACTGTCTTGTTTTCTACACACCTTCCAATTTACAGTGAATGAGAAGGTAATTCTACAAATGGCAGTATCTCAGTACAGTCTGAGCGCTGATTAAGGCCAATACTATGGGGAAAAAATGTAAAGACTGGGCTGTAATGCATGCATACTCTACATACTCTCAGGGCAAAATTTATTTCTACCTGCAATCCCAATTTTGGAATATTTTTTGTTTTCATGAGTTCTTTAAATTAAGTCTGATGGTGCTTTTCTTGTGTTCAGCTTATGTAGGTAATATTCTTAGATTTTACTTGAAACAAGGTAAGAATAACTTGAGGTACAGAATTATGTTATCTGGTAGGATGATAGCTGTCATCCCAGGTGATAATGGACTGATGTCATCAAATCTTTTCATGGTCTCAAAAATAAGTCTGTATTTTGGGGTATTGTCTTCATCTACTGAGTGGGGAAGAACACCTTTTTGATTTGGGCTATAATGTCCATGTAGCTGTATCTGTGTGGGGAAAATCGATTTCAAGTGTTTTATTAGGAACCCACTCAAATTAGTGCATGGAATGCCATAAAACTGTTGAAAGTAGATTTATTCTGGTGATTTTTTCCCAGTTGAAAACAAACATAATACTGTTCTGCTTATAATTATTTCATACATAAATTCATCTAAATCAGAATGTAAGTCAGTCTGGTAATACTCAAAATCAAATCTTGTGCAAGTAATTTGTATTTAGAATCCTATTATTAGAAACATGAGAATCATTACTTTCCTTCTTGAAGCTTTATATTTTCTGGTTTTATAATTTAAAATTAATGTTAAAATATCAATCTTTATAAAAATGTAAAATGTTAACCTTAACTTTTAAACACATAAGACAATAAGTGGAAGAAGGTGTCTGTGTTACACATATAAACTTGCAGGTTGCCAGTAATTTGATCGACAAGCACTGTGTGGAGATACTGGCAACTGTTGCTTTTGCATACTTTTGTATTTTTATAGTTGTCTTCTAACTGGCAAGTGCAGATGGCCATAGATTATGATTTTTGTATGTTTCTGAATTAGAGGAAACATTTATATAGTATTTTAAATTGCATTGTCTAAGTATCATGTGTTTACTCCGTATGGGTTTTGATTTTAATTGCTAAGTTACAGTATAGGATTTTTGGAACAAACTATTTTAATATGTTGTTAATAATATGAAAGGTTTCTGTGCCCAGCTTTTGAATAATTGGAAGATTTGTTCTCAAGCAAATTCTCATTAAGTAATCAATGTTATTTTGTGGTAGTAGCAACTTTTTAAAGTTTTTTCCTGAAAAAAAAAAATCAGATTTGATGCTATCAGGCCTTTCTCTTTCTGATAATGAAGAATGTTCTACCACAAAGTTGGAATTGGTCATTTCAGTGGTACTTCATAAAGTATTTGGGACTGCTCTAACCCAGAGATAAAAAGGGTTTTAGAGAAACCCTGTGAACTGCTCTTTGAAGGATCAGGCTTGTTCTGCCCACTCCAGGAAGTTCAGTGTACTATATAACTTTTTTTTTTTTCCCCTCAGAATTTTAGCAAAAATAAGAACTAAACTCAGTTTTCTAGGATGTGAATTCGTAGCTTTTATTGCTATCTATTCTTGGTAGTCTGCTATAAGCTTATATAGGGGCTAGGAGAATTGAATGGCAATAAGAATCTGAATATACTCTATAGGAACTTTTTTGTAACAGTATATTTAGCTAATTTATGTAGAGATAGTGTACTGTTTCTGTCTGAAGTTAACTATGCAACGCATTGTGACTTTAGGGGTCTCATAAAATAAAAACATAGCTCCTGCTTTGTTAAATGAAACTAGCGCTCTCAGGCATAAATTCAGTTATATGTGGTTAGTAAGGAGAAAAATAGTAATTGAGTGGTAACTGAGGAGAAAAAATACTAAATACTAGACATGAAAATAAATTTTTCTTTTACCAGAAGGAAACTTTGCTCTTTCCATCTATTATTACAGAAATTTAGATTGGAGTTCAGCCTTACTTTGGACTCGGAAAAAATAGACTCACTTTTTTGCTGTCTTGTGGTCTTAGGCATGTTTTCCTAAGGTTATTTTTTGGGGAAGAAGGGCGGCATGTAGAGAAAATTACTGAACAAGACAGAGATTTATTAACTTTTTTGTGTGCATGTAGCATATAATGACGTGGTTTCATTGCTTCATAGACTATTCCTGTTCTGGAAGACATTTTTTTGAGTTGAATATTTTTTTAAGACCCAAAGATAGTGGAATAAAGATGCTTAACACTTAACTCTGTTACTGTAATGCAATTGTTTTCTGAAAATAAATTGTTATCCTGAAAGAACTCCAAGGGGTTAATTAAATGAGTCTCCAGCTGCTGATTTAACTATATATAGTTAAATAGCTAATATAACTATATGCTTGTTAAAGAACAGGTGCTAAACCAGTTGCTTTAAGAAGAAATAAAGTGAAGTAACTACCTAAACAATGCTCAGATTGTTAGTAAATTTTTTTTAGTGATACAGAAGGCAACATACTTACTGACACATGCCTGATGACTCTGCTGCTTTCCAAAAAATTCAAGTTCTGAATAGATTAATGATTTAATGCCTATATTTGACCACTAAATTGCTACTATGCCATAAAACAAGCTTTCTTCTGAAGCCCTGCTGAAGCTTGTTATCTGTGAATGTCCATTATTTCTTTCTTTATTTCTCTTTTTTGTGGTGTATGGTATTCACCTGTATGCTTTGTTTAAATAATTCATTGTGAACCGTTCATGAGCTATGGTTCGGTAGGTGAGAATGAGTAAAATTGATCCTTGTAATTCACTTGACTTGCACTGGGTTTATAGAAACCAACTGCAGTAAATGTAAGGCCTAGCATTATAAATTTAAACACAATATTGAAAGAAAAAGTGGGTATAAAATTGTAAGCTAGTACATAATTTTAATGCTTAAGTAGCATGGGGACTATCTCTCATTTGCCTTCTGTTCGGTAGGGCTGTGTCTGCCTTTTACTTCCAGAAGACAACTCATTTCACAAGGCTGATTTCATCAAGAGTTGAGCAGGGAAAAAAGTACATAAAATCCTAGCCAAATTTGTAATTGTACAACCTTACAAAAAATGTCGTTGCTGAAGCTTGCTGGAGAATTCATCTTTATGAAATACTGCACTAATTGTGGCTTTCAGTCTAATGGTTTTTCTGCCAAGTGTATTTTGTAGGCATTACTTTAATCTGTCCCAGTGGCTTTAAGGTGTGGTAACTTTTGCAAGTCCCAGGCCTTTGTTTGTTTGTTTGTTTTTGCTTTTATCTTCATGTGATTGAATTAATGAACACAAGCTTTGTCTTGATTGCTTTGCATCTCCTGGGCCAGTAGAGGATACACAGCAATCTAGTTTCCATTCAGTTGGTGTTATGTGTAGCCTACCTAATGTAGTGTACTACATGCCACCAGTGACTTAGTTTTATTAGTTATTCTTAAGTTCTAACACTATCCAACAACTTAGAATTTTGACAACTTTTCATTAAGATGAGAGGTATCATCTTGTTACACATCTAAAACCATGATAGGTAAGGTTGTATCACCTTTTGGAGCTCAAAAATGTTATTTATTCTTTTGTCTGTCATAGCCTCTACCACTTACTGTTCAGCTGTTAACTGTTACTAAGATATAATAATTTTATATCTTGATTTAAGTCACCAAAGATAAATTGTCTGTTCACTTTCTAGAGTCTGTCTTTTGGTTGTGTCAGCAAAACATACCACATCCTGTGTTTTCATTCAGTAGGAAAGTGATAGTAAAATCATATTGTAGGCTGTCATGTACACTTTTAAAACAGGAACTGGTTTAGTTAATAGAACCTCATCTACATTTACATCTTGTTTAGGGTCCTGCACTTTAGTGAGCTTACTGTCCTTCCATGGATGTCAGAGCTGAAGTTACCCATTGCCTTATGTGGATACCAAAACACCCCAGAGAACTGGGTCCAGCTGGGGAGTAACTTACTAGCGGTTAGTACATACTATTATTAAATTGCTGAAGTCTAGTGGATTTGTGTGTAGACATAAACATGGTGGCATGTAGAAAATCTTTGCAATGTTATAGCCTAGTGACTGAATTTTAGGACTCTCTTGAAGATTATGACAACACTGAAGGTTGGTTAGTGCCTGAGGATAATGACTGATATTTTTGTTTCTAAAGGGCTGTGAGATAACAAGTTAATGCAGTCCAATGAACAGTACTGTAACTGTATGGAAAACAACTAATGCTTTCAAAGTATGTAAATCTTCATATTAGGATTCATTTTCAAGAATGAATTAATATACAAACCCATCTGCTGGGTGCAAATTTTCAAAACACTTTCGTGAGATCTGAAGACCAGCATTGCAAAGCGGTGAAGTTTTCTAGTTCAGAAAGTTGGTGAAGAAAATCATATGACTTGTTAAAAACTAGTAGTTTAGCAACTGAAGTAGTAAAACTCCCCCCCCCCCTCATTCTTTTATAAGGATAAAATGTAATGGAAACATTTGCATCTCCTTTGTTAAAATTTGACCAAATTTTAGCTCTGGCCTGGAATTTCCTGGCTTTGGCAAGCTGGATGATTTTAGAACAGCTAAGGGAGGAGAGGGGGAAATATTTTTCCTTCCAGGGGGCTGAAAGATTTTCTTAAACACATTTGTTAATCCATTTGTTAACATTGTGATAATTCCTCCTCCTTCCCCACCTCCCCTCCAAAAATTGTTTCAAGAGGTTGTAGGACATTGAAGACTGACTCCGTCTCTGTGCTATGGGGGTTTTTTCAGCCTAGCTGAAGAAAGCTTCAGGATCCAGTTTTTAATTAAAGTTGGTGTTACACATAAGCCTAGTATAATAGGAGTGCATTTCCGTCATTGCATAACTCTTTTGCCTTACCTTATTACAGAGCCTTTGAAACTCTGGGCAGAAGCAAAGGATAGATCATGCCTTTTGAGACAGCACCCGACTGGTGATCTTCCTCACTTAACGCAGAGTAAAAGAAGCTCTGTTTTACATTAGCTGCCTTTGCATTGACGTGACAAAGACATCCTCATGTTTCAGGCTTCAAGCATGGGTGATCTGTGCTTCCTATTTGCCCTCTCATTTTTGTCACTGACAGCTTGGCCCAATCTAATTATTCCCCCTTCACTTTAGGGAAATAATGGTACCAATGCAGGTCAGGTGCTTTTTTGACCCTCTGTATCAGCAGAGGCAGTTATCCAACATTCAGTATGAGAAAGATAAAGTTAAAAAGTAGATAGGAGCAATATATAAATCATGCATATATAAGTAGGTTAGTTAAGAGACCAGTTGAGCAATTTGTTTAGTAGTTAGTTTGAGGCATTGCTTTTCCTGAAGCAATCCAGCATTGAAATGTGCTTAGTGTACTTGTGTCTGTCATTGTAACCTGACTTGAGAGTATTTTCATACACTTAACTTACATTCCTTGTCCAGAAAATAACCCAGCTGTAATGAACTTAGCTGTTCCTAGGTCGGTTCCTATTTAAATTCTTGGGACATGGAAGAGCAGACCAGATCAGAACCACGCTAATTCTGAGGCTTTCCAGCTCACAGTGCCATCTGGAGGGGTTCATTCAAGTTCAGTGCCCTTGGTTATTAGCACTGACAACAGTAGTCTCTAACTTGATACAGACTGCTAAAAAGATGAAGACAATTGCTCTGCATGCTGTTATTCTCACTGTCCTCAGTTGTCCTCTATGGTACTTCACCTGTAACTGTAAATTGTGGTGATCCCATTGGTTCTCTTCAGAGTACTGCACAGGAACAGCTGTCTCTGAAGCTGAAAGACTCTCAAGCTTGTATTTAGGTAGAGACTATAGCATTTCTTCTTTGGAAATTTTCATAGCCTTATTGACATCCTCTAATACTCATGAGCCACTTAAAATCTCCGTACGGAGAGACATTCTAAGGTCTTGCTCACGTTATTTGGGAAAATCTAAGTGCAACATAAAAAAAGTAAGTAGATTGGAAATACCTCATTCCTGGGTGATTATTTTCTTGTTCATTCAGCCTAATGTTTCCCACTTAGTAAATTCAGCATCTGTTGAATGGAAGAAATAAACTAAAGCTCCATTTGCCTCAATAGATAAGCAGATTGAAACTTGCAAAGAACATTAATTCTTTACTTACAGTTTGGATTTTCAGCTATGTGACATAATATGTTGAAAATATTTGCAGGTTACTTGTCAGTTATCTTCTTTCTGTAGGTTTTTATCTCAGAATTTGGAAAGATATGTGATACTCTCCTATTTGTTGATTAGCAGAATAGAATAATAGAATAGAATCAGTAGACTTCACTTGAAAGATGTCTATTTATCCTCTGTATTTGATAGTTTTCCATTCATCACGCTCTCTGTTATCCTTTTCTTAGGCATCAGGAACTCAGAAGATGCAGGCAGCACTGTAAATTTGCCTATACTTCAGGAGTTAGTGCTTTGGCAATGCAACCCTCAGTGCTTAGACCTTTTGAGAATATGACAAAAAGTGACAAAGTGCCACTTTCTTATCCAGTTACCAGTTAGCCTGTTTGATACCTCTTTAGGGGGTGGATGGTCAAGCTTTACAAAATTTGGTGACATAACAACAAATGAGTTTTGAACAGCCTAGGTGAGGCTTTACTGCTCAAATCTTAGTATTGCTGTCTCCCAGACTCTCTTCCTTATTCTTTTAGAGGGCCTCTTATCTGCTGCCATGGAACACAAAAATGTTACTGTATATTGGAATCATAAACCCAGGTCACAGGTGAAACAGATTACAGCAGGTATTTTTTCAGTTATCCAGGGGAAGGTGGAATAGATAACCTGAGACTTAAAATCACAGCGGATCTCCAGCTTCTGAATGTTGTCAAAATTTCAGATTCAGGTTGGCCTTTTTGCTTTGTCCCTATTGGCTTGCAAGGCACCCAAGTCAAGACTTCATGGGACGTATCTGTGCTTTATAGATGATCAAAAACAAATCCCACCCCAGGACCTTGCTTTTTGTCCTTTGTGTGTCACTGAAAGCCTTTGTAGCAATAATTGCTTACCTGTTCTCAGGGGGAGTAGTGACCTATCATTACTAGGGCAGGTGAATCTTAAATTAATCCTTTGCTTTTTAAGACAAGTTATCAGTCTTAGTCTAAATATTTAGGTTTCACTTTCATTCTCAGTAATCATTCAGAAATTATACCTTATTATCATTCAGTGATGAGTATTAGGAGCATTATATTTGGAAAAGCCTGAGCCTTTTTTATCACAGGACTGTTTATGATCTTCCATGAGTTTCATGATGCACCTGAGTGTTATCTTGCACTTGCAGCCACAGTCTGTCTGATTCTGGGATATATTGTAGTTAAAACTTGTACAATACAGTTTGCTACAATGCATGTTATACATTCAGACACAGCTTAGAGCAGACTCTTTAGTATTCATTCTATAAGCAAAATAAATACCACTTTCTCAGCCAAATTTGTGGCTTTTGTGTTGGTGACAAGTCCCAAGCAACACCTGACAATACTATTTCACATCTGCCTACCCTCCATGTGCTTAGTTGCAGACACTGCTCCTGTGGAGAATTTCAGTCTGCTAGATTGAAAGCTTAAGATATGCTTCCTGCTGTTAAATACAACATTTACATTAAAGCACTGAAGCTAGGAGTGTTTGTTAGGCTCACTGGACCAGATGCTCAAATAACAAATAGTATTATTGCTACCAAATTCTGTTTTACAAAACAGGATTGCATAGGGTCTTTTCAGTCATGCAATAAGTAGTAAATCGCAAGATCTTAGTAAATCTTAGTCATTTACTATGGTAGGCATTGAGAGTCATTTCAGAGAGGTTTCTCATAGTTTCTCTTCATTGCTGCCAGGACATGCTGCTCTCTAATGGTTAGCTTGCTATCCACCAGGACTCTCAGGTCTTTTTCAGCAGAGTTACCAGGCCAATCGGTCTCAAGCTGTCACTGTTGTATGGGTAATTCCATCCCAGGTGCAGGATTTGATGTTTATCTTCGTTAAATCTCATGCAGGTCTTGTTGAGGTCTTTCTGTGTGGTCATTCTTCCTTCCGGTGTATCTGGCTTTCCTCCAGTTTGATGTCATCCATGAACTTGGTTAAGGTGCATGTGATTTTATCATCCAGATTATCTATAAACATACTGAGTATTATTGGACTGCCAGTTTGACTTTGAGCTATTAACCACTACTCTAAGCTACAGACAGGAAGATTCAGACAGAAGTCCTTGTCTTACATTGTCAATGTCCTTACATTGGCTGAGTGATCTAAAGATGACCTGGTCCAGTAGAGAACATTTCTCACTGGATACCAGACTGTTTGAGAAATTCTGACAAAGAGCAAGTCCCCTTCTATGAGCAGGACATGTTCAGGTGAAGTTTAAGCAGTATCTGGAACATCTTTTGAAACGATAGTAGTTGAGAAGTCAAGACCATAATGTAGATCTTAATTCATGCTTTTATTGTACAGTGTAGAAACGAAAAAGAATAATTACTGCCTGTAGCAGCTTCTCTGAGGTTCCTTTTTGTTGTCAGTCTGTAAGTTCACAACTCATCCTTCTATGCTTCTTTAAATACAAGTTAAGAAAAGAAATAGAGATTTTGTACTTAAGAGGAGCTATAAGAGATGAACAGTCCCTGCTCTTTCTGTAAGAGGTGCCTATGCAGCACTGAATTTGAGATGTAAGCATTCAATGTTAGTAAGTTAAAATTTGAAATTAATACATGAAGTATAACTGTACAACTATACTTGTACAGGATATGCTACCTATAAACTTCTTGTCTTAGCAATTAGAATTTGTTTTTTAAACAGTAAGTACAGCAAATATTGTTTCTCTTATTTCATAACAGCCTTCTTCAGAGACACTGAGCAATTTTAATTCCTCTTAACTCTGAAAATGAGACTATCCAGATCTAATACATTGTCTCAGAATGTTAAGGAATAATAAGCAATCATAAGGCAGCATCCAGTTTTTTCTGTTTTAAAAAGTCTTTTATGCATGTGAAGTAAAAATATAGCTATTTATGCTTTATAACTGTAGCTTTTTAAATATTTGTGGATTTTTTCAGTATTTTCTTGTGCCGATATATGGGCAGTGGTTTAACGTTGCAGCTTTTGTTTGGATATTTTATATATTTTTTTAAATGCTTAAGAGGAGATTAAGTTTTGCATTCTGTTGGAGCCAAATTTTATTTTAACATGCACTTCTACTCTAGAAATAGTTCAGTCAGACCATATTTGAAAATAATCAGTGGACAGCGTATCCCAGCAATCTAGATTGCTGGCACAATTGCCAAGTGTCAGAATGTGCTGAAAATAGCTGAATAAATAAATAAATAACGCTGCTGTTGTAATTATAGCAGTGCATTAACTATCATAATTGACACGGTTACACAAGTAATCCCCACCACTCTGCAAGTTAGTTCCTTTCTGTCTCAAGAGTATTTAATTCCTAATAGTGGTTGATTCTCCTCCACATTTCTGACTTTCTGCCAGTTGGAGGATATCGGCATTTAAAAGCTAAGGTAATGTTGTACCAGGTGTCTGTAATTTTGCTGCAGTCTGTGATGTGGGATTGGTGCTAGTATTTTTTTTGGGGATTCATAAGTAGAAAGAAATTATAATTAGAACCAGATAAATATATGCTCTGAATATCTAAGTTCTTTGGTGCAATTGGTTTTTTATTGTGGGAAATTATTTTGAAAAGTATACCCATTAACTTATCTGCGTGCTGCTCTGTTGTAGTCTTGTGATTTTGAATAGGTGTTTTTCTAAGAGGCAACATGTCTTGTGCATCCACAGAATTTAGTGCTAACATCCAATCACTTCCCATTTTTCAATCTAATGGAAAGCTGAGCAGCTGTTGTAAATGGCACTTCTAAAAATAAACATGTAATTCTTCCTGCACAATTTTATTATAGGTTGTCATGCGTTAAAAAGAAAGAAACATAGTTTCATTCTCAGAGTTTAGCTTAAAACTTTGATTTATTTATTACAATTAAGAATTTAATTATACAATGGATATTGAATAGAAATAATTCAGACAATAAACATGGACTCCATAATACAATTTTTTATATTGCTATAAAGTGGACACATCTGTTTCCAAGAGTGTTGCTTTTGTTTGTCTACAAGAGGACTTGAAAAACTTATAAGCTGAAAATTGCAAGTTGTTAGTTATTTTAGATGGAAAAGCTGAGAGACAAGGATAAGGCGCAAAATCCGCTGTTACTCACTGCTTGAAAACACTGATGGAATTTTTTAACAGGATTCAATACTGCTTGGAGGATCCAAGGTCTTATCAGCATGATTGGAAAAGCTGGAGGCAACATGCTGGTTGATAGTGAAAGAAGACTTGCTCTAGATTGGTTTTCAGATGTGCTAAAACCTATGGTAAAGTTGTATCACAGCTGACTATGTTCCTGATGCCTTCCCGGGGTAAAGTGCTCATTCTCTGTTGCTCCTTGGAGATGGATCAATGCAGAGAGCCTGTTCTGAGCATCCTTCAGCTTCTGGTTTTGGATCCTTCCTCCTCCATGAGTAACATCTGTGTTTACATCTTTTCTTCTTGCTTGCAACTTTTGTAACTTGACAGACACTTGATGTTGAATTGTTTCAAAACTGCAGATTCAGAACTGACAGAAGCAGTGTTAAATTCTCCATAGGCTTAGTTTTGGTGTTAGCAAGCTGATATGCCTGGAAGACAGGTGTGGTGGATTGACTCTGGCTGGATGCCAGGTGCTCACCAAAGCCGCTCTATCACTCCCCTTCTTCAGCTGGACAGGGGACAAAATATAAGGAAAGGCTCCTGGGTTGAGATAAGGATATGAAGAGATCATTCACCAATTACCATCACAGGCCAAACAGACTCAGCTTGGGGGAAAAAAAAATTTTAATTTATTACCAATCAAACCAGAGGAGGATAATGAGAAATAGAACCAATTCTTAAAAACACCTTCCCCCCACCCCTCCCTTCTTCCTGGGCTCAACTCCACTCCCAATTTTCTCTACCTCCTCCCCTCTCAGCAGTACAGGGGGATGGGGAGTGGGGGTTGCAGTCGTTGTTTCTGCTGCTCCTTCCTTCTCAGGGGGAGGACTCCTCACTCTTCCCCTGCTCCAGCGTGGGCTCCTCTTTCCACGGGTCCACAGGTCCTGCCAGGAGCCTGCTCCAGCACGGGGTTCCCACGGGGTCACAGCCTCCTTTGGGCATCCGTGTGCTCTGGTGTGGGGTCCTCCCCAGGCTGCAGGTGGATATCTGCTCCACCGTGGACCTCCATGGACTGCAGGAGGACAGCCTGCCTCACCATGGTCTTCCCCACAGGCTGCAGGGGAATCTCTGCTCTGGTGCCTGGAGCATCTCCTCCCCCTCCTTCTGCACTGACCTTGGGGTCTGCAGGGTTGTTCCTCTTACGTGTTCTCACTCCTCTCCGGCTGCAGCTCCTGTTGTGCAGCAACTTTTTTCCCTTCTTAAATCTGTTATCCCAGAGGTGCTACCACTGTCGCTGATGGACTTGGCATTGGCCAGCAGCTGGTCTGTCTTGGAGCCGGCTGGCATTGGCTTTATCGGACATAGGGAAAGCTTCCAGCAGCTTCTCACAGAAGCCACCCCTGTAGCCTCCCAGCTACCAAAACCTTGCCGCACAAACCCAATACAACAGGGTAAAGGAATGTATAGTTGTATCAGCTTATATTTGTTCACACTAGAAAAACAATTTTTTGCGAAATACAAAATCTGGAAGTGTTTTTCTGTTTTAATGAAAGTTTTAATTCTACCAAATTTATTTTCCTTAGTTTCCATGACTGCTGCTTGTATTTTTCCTGCTTGTCATTGAAATGTAATAGATCCTTAACTTTAGTTCCCGAGTCCCATTTTCTGAAGGAATTGGGTATCTGAGACTCCCCTGTCTTGATGTAAGCATCACGGAGTATTTGTTCACCAGTAGCTTTTCATTATGCTGCTTCTCTCATTTCTAGTTTTTAAAATTTGATTAAAAATGTGAATTTGAAGCTATGTTGCATTAATAGCTGGACAGTTTTGTGTATACATGAATGTGCGGAGTAAAAAGTGCTATCATTTGTGCGTGCATCTGCACTAATAATGTAGTGTAATTTATTTCCAAAATATTGGATACTCGTACAGAAATTGTCAGTTGAGAACTTGTGTAATATAAAAATATAGCAGTTTAGTTTGCATATGCATTTAGCTTTCATATGTGCCCATCTTCAGCAACGTTTAAACAGAAAGAAATAAGGTCTGTTTATAACTGCCATGGTAGAGTTTAATCTGTTAATTCTGAACAAGTGAGAGTCGACAATTTTGAAAGGAGAGAAATCTGGCATACCCAGATGCCTCAGCTAAAATATGCAAAATGCTTGAGGAGAGACACAGAGTAATTCACTTGTCCTTGAGCTACACATCTAATTTTGTAGACAAATAAAGACTGTAAAGCTGCTTTTAAAAAGCCAACTTAACTTTCCATTACAGAAGGTTTCAATCAAGTTGGGGAAGAGAGTTCTCGACCAGTGGGACTACATGTCTTCCATTATTTAAAAAGTAAAAAATTGAAATCTCAGTAGTTGCACTTGAAAGCAGGTTGTCTGCTTTATGTCATTGTGACATTTGGACAAATTCTGCTTGTCTTTTGGATAAATTGAAAACTATTTTGTTGAGGTAAATTTACAGTTTTAGCAGAATGTAGTAATTGTCGTAAGGAGACAAATGGAACCTTCACCCTTCCCATTTTTAAGAAGCTAAATCTATGGGGTTTTTTATATTTTTTTTGTTCCTTAAACTTCGAAGTCAGGAGGAGACTATCCTTTCTTTTCCTGTTCAGAATTTGTGGTGTTTATAAGCTTTAATAGAGTTTTGGTGAAACAATGAAAGTTGCCCATTTACAAAATAGGAAAAAAAAATCATTAAATTGAACTAACTAGGGATGTGGTAGGGAGTAATTAAGTATTAAATACATAGGTGAGCATATTTTGCTCAGTAAATCTTCGGGTCCTCCTCCTGTAAACAGAGCAGGAGCCATATGCCAAGTTGTCAGTCATCCTAAGAATGGAGAGGAGGCTGAAGAAACCCACGAAGAAATACAAATAAAGGGACGTAAGCATAAACTAGCCAGAAGTCAGCAGTGATCTGTCAGTGATGCGTTTATTTAGACTGGGGCTTCTCAGCTATCTTGGGGCCGGATGAGAACTAGAGAACACTTCAAGTGACAGCTCGCGCTGTGACCAGTGACTGGGAAAGAGGATCCGTGTGTCCTGCTTGATTTGCAATTTGCTGAAGAGGTTGGATGGAAGCCTGGCTTTCTCGATTGGTGAATATCAGGAGCAAACGTGCTATCTTTTCTATAGCTTTTTATTAAAATTAGTTGATGTATTAGTTGATGTAAAAAGTATTTAAAGCTTTAGGATCTTGATTTGTATGCTTTATGTTGGAGCTACATTTATAAAATATATTGTAGCACTTAATTAATGTTGGACTCTTCAATTTGAAAATAATGATCTTTGTTTCCAGATTTCATTGGTAGGATCTGTTTAATTTCGAATTTTAATTGGTAAAACCTGTTGTGCTTGCTTTTTCTTGTTTGAACAGAAATTCTGTTCTTGTTAAGAAAAAATATTTTAAATGGATTTTCTTGTGTAAACCATTATAAAGTGATTAAAAGTGATAAGCTCTTCAAAAGGCAGTGTCTTACAGTATTTGAATAGCTTACATACTAATTGGTTTTTCAACTGTGTGCCTGGCTCACCTGTGACTTTTTGCTCATCAGCATGTTTTGCTACAAGGTAGCGTATCTTTAATTTGCTTATTGTTTGTTTTTAGACTATTCCCCTCATTATGTATTTTGCTATTTCTTTATGATGTTTTCAGTAACTTGATCTGCTTTTTGAGTTCTAACAAACTTTTAAAAAAACTTTGTGATACTTGCTGGAAGAGAGATTTGCTTTTATCTGTCTCTGGTATAAAATTTAAAAGTAATTTCTGTAAATTATTTTTGAGGTATTTGTTACTATAAAATTGAAAAATGAGATCAGAGGTTATTTCATTGCATTTGTCTTTTATAGTGACATTTGTACCTTTACCTTTGAATGTTTTGATTTCTAGGTATCAGTCTGTGGAACAGTAACTTGCTAGTATGAAACTGAGAAGGAATTCATTAATAGATTGTTGTTTCACATTTAAGAATTTTTTTAAGGCAAACTATGTAAACAGAAAAATAATCTGAATGTGTCTCAGATATGCAGCATTAACTTCCAACTTGTTTTCAGCAGTGATTAGTTTGAAGCTTTATGTAGAACAGCTGGTAAGACTTTGTAGTGGATGTCATTAGTAATAACGAGGAAAACTTTAATCTTTAACAAGATTTTGTCTTCTATACAGCTTGCCCAATTTAGGCAGCGGAAGGCACAAACCAATGGTCAAAATGGATCAAAGAAGCAGAAAAAGAGGAAGAAAACAGCAAACATCAAAGATGAAGAATCAATACAAGATGGGATTGATACTGATCGATCTCAAGGTGATGAAACATCCACGTGCAGCAGCCGAAGGGGAGCAGCTGCTACTGCCGACTTTGCTATTATCAGGACTTTGCATAGTGGAGAAATTATCAAACACAGCCAGACTTACACCATTGAGGTAAGTTTGTCTCAGGCTGTAAACAGTTACTTTTGGGGAGGGAAAAATAGTCCATTAATTTTGAAAGTGGAAGTAAAAGAATTATATGCGATTTTGGATATTATTTCCTTGCCTCCTCTGCCTGTCCTTAATATGTCCAGAGAAGGCACTTTCTACCTGCCTGCTGACATCATGTTTTCTGTCACAATCAGTGTACTGTAGATTATGGAAAGTTTGTTGGTACTGTTGTACTCCCTAAATGGGCAAAAATTGGTTTTGTTTTATTGCTTCATTTTATGCATTTTGTTTTATTAAAAGTTCACAAATTGCAGTGGATTTTTGATCACTGCAGCTACGGCTACAGCAAAATGCAAAACTAAACATCTTTCTTGTATCCATAATGTAATTTGAGTCTTTCTGGTTAATGAGGAGGAGGAATGAATTTAGAAAACACTACTTAGAACTGGATGCCTTACGAAACTGATAAACAGATACTCTACTTATACTACTTAATGAAATATAATCCTGATTGCTAGTGGCTGAAAGTATATGCTCTGGGAAAGTTGTAAGAGGCCCCGTGTGATATACACTGGCACTCTAGTTCAGTTCTGAGTGGACATGAATTCACATAACATAGTATGTTGTTCCAAATATGAGGGACAAGAGATGCTGATGTTATTTACAGAATAGCTTATTCCATTTGTGAAAGCAGTGCCTCTAAAAGGACAAGTGGCATTCTGAACAAGCAGGTCAATGCAGAATCCCAGCTCTGTGCATGTGAATGCAGTCTTTTCTGAGAGATGTAGTACAGATGAGCACAATGCATTTTGACTTGTCAGTCCTGTGCTAGGATAGACCATTTGTAACTATTTTGGTCCATAATCTCATTTCCTGCAGCTGAGAAGTAATAGAGAAATTACACTTTAAAAAAATTTCTTGCATTTGTGTTAAAAAGAAAAAAAAAAGGTTATCCTGGTGGAGGGGCAGACCAAATCATACATGTGAATAAAAACTTGTAAAGTAATTGATCCATTTATTTTACAATTTTAAGCCTACAGTATGTCAGTATGCTAGATATTTTGAACTTTATGAAAAGCTACATAGTAAAGGCATGTAGCTATACTTAGCAAGCTCATGTGAGGGCTTCAGAACTGTTTGTAGTAACTCAATAAAACTCTTTGTTCAACTCATAGCTTTTCCTGGAGGAGGTAGTAAATTTTTTAAAGAGTATTTGAATGACTGTTTTCATAGGTGAAGGTGAGACTTTTTTGCCTTCTAGGAGAAGAGAAAGGTGTACTTTATGAAATGCAGCAGGTTATCTACAACTAAGGAGAGAGGACTGTTAGGGCAGAGCACTGTTTAAAGGGAATCACTTAAACTGTTGTTTTAACTATTATAGTCTACATAAATATGTAACTGTATGAAGACACTTTCTTAACCAAATATATATTGAAGTGCATCATGATTGCATGTTACAGATGGACTCTGCTGATGTACTTGCTCTCAGTCAGGGTAAATATCTCTATTACAATTGGAGAAACAAGGTAAAGTACAGAATCATAGAATAATTTAGGTTGGAAGGGACCTCCAAGGTCATCTAGTGCAATCCTGTGCTCAAAGCAGGTCTAATTACATCAGGTTGGTCCTAGTAGCCTATGTTGGCTTCTGAATGCTAACAGTACAAGACACACATGATTTTAAAAATGGAAAAAATACCTACACTGCAGTTGCTAAAGATTGCGTACATAAATATATTCTTAAGATTGAGTACGATTTTTATGAGGTCTGCCTTATTCCCAAAGCAGCTTAACTTAAGTTTAAATAAATAAATATAGAGATGCGTAGGGGTTTTTGGTATGTTGGGGTTTTGTTTTCTTTTCTTTTGTTTTTTTAAATGTAGCTTTTAAAAAAATAAGTATGGTGATTAGTGTTTATTTGTAATTTGACTATCCTGAATTACTCATGTCTTACTGACTTCCAGAACTGTATTCACTTCCACCAAAAAAAAGCTGCTCCCAATTGGGAGAGCATTTTTCTTTGTTACATGTTGTCTGTGGCCTGTTTATTCATGTTAAATAAGTAATTGGTATTTTGGAGTTGGAAGATGATTGCTAAAGTCTCTATCTGTGCAGTATTAATAGAAGAGGAAAAATTCTGAAATAGTTGCAATGAATCTTATAACTTACTGAGTTTAGTCTTAGAAGTGCAATGATTTGGTCAGAGAGCCTGTATTACAGTAATTGGATTAGAGCTTGCTTAGTTGAAATGGCAGCCAATGTAATAGGCAGTTTCAAGCTAATCTGTGCAATGGAGAATTACAGACAGCTTCTTTGAGCTGTTTGCTTTTTCACCCAACATTAAATCTTTATAGGCTGCTGTGTCAAAAGAGTAAGGCAAGGTTACTGGAGGCATCATGCAGGATTATTTTCTAGCTAAATTTTGATTCCACTTACTTATTTCATCCTTTACTGGAATTCATATTTAGAATTGTTCTTTCTGTACCACAAAATAGACTCAGAACATCTGACTTTACTGCCCATCTATCTAAAAATCCTGACTGAGCTCTTTTGTGGTAATTCTGTGGGTAGAAGTTTATCTCCCTGCAGTTTTTCTAGTATGATATTTTAGTCCCCAGTGGAATTAGTGTGTCCAAATGCAAATAACAGAGAGTTCTCTTACTCAATATGAATAACAGAAAGTGAAATAGAGGTATGCCTCTGGGAGCTTATTCCCCATCTGAAGTTAGAGGAGTTCCTTTTCAGAGAAGGCAAAAGTCTGTTTAGAGAATTCAAAGTTATTTTTTGCAGTCATCCCTTTCCCTTTTTTTTCTCCCTGTCTTCCTAAGGGTGGGTTCCTCCATCCCGTGTAATCCCTCAAGTTACAGAAAGTAATTCAAAGAACTCTGGAATAACTGTCACTGTTTTGTAATGTCCTTATCTATTCCATTTTACCTTCTGTCTGAACTTATTTGTAATTCCTACAAGGTTTTCCATCCTCTATCAGAGGAAGAGTTTATTTACAAGATTTATTAGAGAAATGCCAGTTGGTATTTCTTGATTAAAGTCTCTGGGTCTTAACTTGTTTCGTGCTAAATGCTTTTTGT
Organism: Astur gentilis; assembly: GCF_929443795.1. NCBI lineage: Eukaryota > Metazoa > Chordata > Aves > Accipitriformes > Accipitridae > Astur > Astur gentilis. The sequence continues at coordinate 22,155,869 of NC_064883.1, read as the reverse complement.
TTTCATCTTACAAAGAGAATAATATGTTTTGTTTCTAGTTGCCTTTGGTTTTTGTCTTTATTCTGTTGCACCCTGATATCTTTTGGTCTTGACATCCATAGTGTCCTTTTCCATATAGAAGTAAAAATAATCTAGAAGATACAGCTGAGGAAATAATTCGGATCAATGAAACTCCTGGGTTTAGGATTGGGTTTTTTTGTGACTTCCTGCAATTAAATATGGAAGAAAGCAAAAGCTACTTCCAGGGTAAATAATTGCTGAGAGCACCTTCTCTGAGAAGTCTTGAAGCAATGCATCAGAGCTTGCTGCTTTGCAAGAATGTACTAATGCCAGAAAAGCAAAAGAAATTAACCTGCGGCACAGTAAAATTGTCCTTGAGTCACCTGGGTAGTAAAAGCTATTATACAAAGCTTCTTAGAAAAGAAAAGTTAAAAGTTCTGTGATGAAGAATACCTGCTAATTGACTAACGTTGGATTAGTAACTCGTCTTTTGTTTTTCACAGGACAAATCCATTTGGTAATAGTTTTAGAATAGCTTAACTGTTTACTCAGGTAGGTGATAAAGTGTGTTCATTGTTTCATTTCTATAACTTATGCCAGTTGCTAGTGCCAGAGATTTGACAGGAAAAGAACAGAAACAGAGTAAGGAGGAGATACTGGGTAGGATTCTTGAGAACTAAGGAAGAAAAGTGACAGAAATATGGAAACATAAGCAGTGTGGAGAAACAGAGAGGACACCTCAGTGAGAAAAGGCGTAGGTGGTGAATGTGGGTGAGGCATTCCCATGATAGAAGCATGAAACCAAAGAGCAACCAAAGGCTTTGACTAGAGATACTCTGGGATGTACAGAACGATGGAGGATTTGAAAAAAAGGGTGGTTAAATAAAATGTAGTAAAAATTAGCCCAGTCACTTCAGATAATCTAGCATCCCTTGAAAAATGTTTTGAAATTGGAGAATGAAGGTAAACAAATGTTTGGAAATGGTCTGTTCAGTAGTAAAGTCAGTGCCTCGAGAGAAGAGAATAGATTCTCAGCAGCATGTGGTTCTGACTGAAGCTGGTCATCTTTCCATTCACTGTCTGGCCAAAAGATTACCAAGCTATCTTACCAATTTTCCTTGATATGTAAGACAACTTGTGGTATGATGCCTTCCTTTCTGTAAATACTGATATATAATAGATTTACTGACACAGAAATTACCTGTATTACCTGGTCTTTGCAGATTTACAGAGTATTTAGATTAAACATTTATAAGGCCATTATTACCAAAGAATAAAAACCTAATTAAATCCTTAGGTTACCTCTCTGTTAATGATGTTTTCTGATACAGGAGATTTATACACTGAGGAGTGGGCTACTTTGCTACACATTATGTTCAGATTTGGCAGTGGTTTATCTCCACTATTTAAATCTGATTGTAGTCAATTGGTTTGGGTCATAAGTTACCAGAGAATACATTTCTTTGAATTGAATGGGTTCTGGATTAGGAACTAAGAAAGACATGGTGAGGCAATGTATAAGAATAGCACTTCAGAATGTTCTGCAAATATTAAAGGCCCATAAAGTTCAGGATGACCTAAAGAGAGGGTTTCATGACTGGGATTTGCCTCCCTTACTAGTCATGGTCCTCTTAATTAGTCTTACTCAGGTTTGATCGTCTTTGGATCACTAGTGACCCATGTGAAACTGGCCACGATAAAATAACTTGGTTTTGCTTCTACCGCTGGCTAATACATGTTCAGGAATGAGTCCAGAATTTTGTAGTTAAATTTTTGTAACAGTTTACACTAGGGTCATTAAAAAGTCAGTAATTTACTTCAGGTGGAATTCTGTTCCATGAATACTCAGTCTTGGTTCTCACCCTTTAATACTCTCATCCATTGCAATTTGAGTAGTTTAGTATTGGATGTCCATTCTTGCAAAATGTTTTATTGTCACCTATGAAAGTTTTCTAAAGAAACATAAACATCACTTTTCAGTTCTTGTGGCCAATTTCGTATATGAGTTCTTTTGTGAATCCTGTGATAATGTTGGGCATCCAGTGCTGAAGAACGTGACTTCTGAGCAATGCTTAACTGCATACAGAAACAAGTTATTCTGAAATGGACCTCCTGTGTTTCACAGGCTGATTACTCCCTTTTTTTTGTATCATCTTGCAGTATTTCTTCTGAAGAATGTATACAGATGAGTGTTTTTAATTTTCTGAATACTTAAGCATTATCATTAAAGGTACTATCTGCAGAGTTTATTGAGATACTTAAAATACACTGAACAGACATCTCAGAGACTCTTTATAGGCAACTATGAACTACGTTGTCAGTGAAGAAAATATTAAATAAAAAATTAAAACATCTTGCCAGAAGAGAGCATCTGTTTGTAGCAAGAAAATGCTGTGGGGCATGGGTGGTAGAATACATGCAAACTAACAACCTGAAGTCAGAGTGTGACAGAAACCTATTTCAGATTCCATAAAATATTGAGCGAACTGATGAATAGCTTTGTTGGCATTATGCTGACAAAAGATGTTGTGTTGTTGCTAACTGTGTGTATATATATGAATTTTTTGAAATATTTCCTTTTAAACTGGACCCCAGTGGTTCAGACAGATGAGTTGTGTAAAACCTAATTACTTCTATTGACTATAAAAGAAATGAAGCATATGGAATGGATGGCTTAATAATAGAAGGAACTGGATTTTTAAATAAGGTTGGTCAGGTCTTAGGAACAGAACATAGCTGCTTGGAGGACAATATGAGTGCCCATAAAATGTTGACTACTTGTGATGTTATTGATTCTGACAGTAAAAGAATAGCATTAAGTCTTACAGTGTTGGAGTCTAATGTGTGAGCTCATAGGATTTAAGTGTTTCTAACTGATTTTTAGCAGGGTTTGGATGAACCCCTTAGCACAGAAGGCAGATCCATTTAACTTGTGTTCATTTGGCCATCTTTCTTTGCTTATCTTCAATAAATCTCTTGCCAAAAATACTTGGTCTTAACAGCCAAAAAACTATCTAGATACAGGATTGAAGGAAATACTTTAGAAGGATTATTTATGCTGCTAACAGATACTGCACACTTAAACTGATGGAGCACTAATATGGTTTTTGATAAGTTTTAAAAAAATTTATTTTTTTTTTTTTTTTACTTTAGATTGGTATTCAGAAAGGAGAAGCAATACACATTTAAAAAAAAAAAATCTCATATCTGGCCAAATTACCATAAAAAAGTAGAGAATTATTTTCAGTAATCACTTTCCTTAGGGAATTCATATTTTCTCACTCTAGCCTAAGCATCAATCTACAAGTTCTTGGCCTTTTACTATGATTACTAGGTTTGAGCTTATCCCAGGATCTAAACATTCATTTATCATCTTTCTTATAAAAGGGGCTGTTTATATAATTCAAAAGCATTACAAGGAAAAACTATATAAGAAGTCACACTACTTTTCCTTGTTTTTTGCATGTTGAGAAGTGTCTGTATTTCATGCACCATATAAAGAACTTCAAGAGTCGTTAGATCTAATTAAATATGTAAATTTATAGGAATACTTCTGAGCTTCTGTAGGAATACTTCTAATCTTTCTTTGTGAAGTCTTCTGAATTGGAACAAACCATGAAAAATTGTGGGAGGATATGGCCATACATTTGTTATCTGTATTATGAAAATAAGTAAGAATGTGGTTTTCCCTGTTTTTATTCCTTCTGGAGGACTTTGTCCTAGACCAAGGACATAGATTACAAATGATATGTGAAATGAACGTGTGTGTGTGTAAATGCATATATATATATATATATACACACAAATATAAATATAAGTAAAATTTGTGTGTGTGTATGCATGTATATAAGTATATATAATATGAATAAAATGTATATTTATATAAAAATTAAACGTCATTAAGTACTAATTGTGTATTCCATGGCAGAAACACTTTTGTCACCCTGTAGGTTTACAACATAATTTTGATTTCTGTTTCAGTTTGTGGGTTATTTTTAAGGTGGACTTTTTTAATTTTTAAGATCATACGCACTGTATGAATTTTAGCTTCCACATTTATATTTTAAGTTAGTTTTATGTGCTCTGTACATAAAATAATAGCCCTTTTTTAGGTTAATTACATTGTGGAGCTACATATTGAATTCAAAATATGTAGAATTGATGATTTTGGGGTTATAAAAACTGCAGAGCTCCAGTAGGTCTAAGTGGCAGATTTCTTTTAAAATAAATACAAAACGAAACACAGTTGACAGTTCCAAATTTTCCTGATGTCTACTGATGCAAACCTGACTGTGTTCCTTTGAAAATAAGCCTGACAGAATTCAGTGTAAAATGGAGACTGATTTAATGTAAGGCCGACTAAAGTTAAGTGAATTTTGAAGAAGCCCTATTACGTACATTTCATTTTTGCTAAAGCAGGTTTAACTCAAAATTACACTTTTCAAGTTCAAAAGGGTACTTGCTTATTCCCCAATAGTGCACCTTATGTAGATAATTTAAATATTTTGCATAGTTTCCTACTAACGTCTTGATTTTCAAACCTGATACATTGTATGTAGTTCATCAGGATACTCTATATTTAATTCAGGCATCTTCCATGGCATGTTTATGCTCACTTTGTTAAGGCTTTGTTCCTTTAATTGCTCTAATTCATTAGATCACAAGTTTTGAGTCTTTGTCCTTGTTCTTCCTGATCACTTTTACCTTTCCTTGGTTTCCATGGAAGCTGAAGGAGATGATGAGTATTTGTTTTAAAATTCTAGTCAATGTCAAAAGTCCTGCGTGTACGAAAATGGCATTCTGTACATGATGATGTTCTTAAGCCAGCAAAATTCCTAATTAGGTAAAATCAATCTATCAGAGAAAAGTCCTTTTCTTGGTACTCCTTATTTCTTTAAAAAAAAAAAAAAAAGTTACATTTCCAAAATATTATTTTTTATCTCTACGTTATATTTTCATTAGAAGACTTTGTCATGTAATTATAATGTTTCCAAGATCATAGTTGAAGAGCAAAGTAACTTTTTCTTTTTTAAAGCTGAGATTTCAAGGAAGTGAAGGTGGCCTTCGCTATATGTATTCTAATCAAATTCATGGATACCTTAATATTTTCAAATATTATCTACATTCTCAGAAACAGATGGAAAATGTCTTGTTTAATATTTTTAGAGTGCCATCATTGTAAATGATGTAAATATTTTAATATTTTATTTTAGCCAGAAAGTGAAATTTCCACCACAGTAGAAGATTACAGTTCTGAGGTAAGGCTGAAGTAATGCTTTTCCTAACTTTTCTTTCAACTTTATTTTACATGTTTACTGCAATGCTGTGCATTGTTTTTCAAAAAGAGAAGGAAAGAAAGAACAGATGTGATATTATAGACAAAGCTGTTGCATGTCATTACTGGTATGAGTAATGTACCATTAAAGCAGGCATTATGTCAACTACATAATGGGATGGCTACTATAATCAATAATGTAGTAGATACATGAACTGTTGTAACAATGTCATCATTACGGTTGTATTAATGCTTCGTGTTGCCATTGGAGTTGTGGCTGTGCATAATTTCTACTAATTTTCTGTGGGAAACTATTTAGTAAGTTGATTACGTTTTAATGAGTTCCAAAGCAGCTGTTGCTCAGCGACTGGCTAGGCATCAGTCTGCTGGTGGGAGGTGGTGAGTGATTGCCTTTGCATCGCTTGTTGTTTGGGGGGTTTGTTTTGTTTTCTTTCACTTATTAAGCTGTCTTTATCTCAACCCATGAATTTTTTTTGCTTTTGCCCTGTCGATTCTCTCCTTCATCCCACTGGTAGGGGAGTGAGTGACTGACTGCGGAGGGGGGGGCTTAGCTGCTGGCCAAGGTCAACCCACCACACGTTGGCAGCTACTACTCACCTCTGTCACATCGAAGGGTAGTAGCACACATGAAACTTTGGTCTTGCCAAATAAAACAGTTTGTTAATGTTTGTAAGGAGTAAACTACCTCATGCGTAAGTGTGGGTCAAGAACATGCTTGCAAGAAATAGCCATGGAATATCTACAGTAAATATTGTTTCTAGTTTAAAAAACTAATTTTTCATGTCTCAAACAATCACTTTCTGTAGTGACAATCTGGGTTTTGTTTTGCAGATCTCTGTGCTAAACGCTTCTGCAAAACACACCCCAGAATCTTAAACTTGGCAATGAGTAAGAAGGGATGAAGTAATCAAATGAGTCTCCATTGCTGAAGTAAATTTGGTTTGGAATACTTTGTTCCTCTATTGATTTAGCCTTTTGTAAGAGATGGTGACTATGCCTTAGAATAACTATTTGTTCAGTACTACTATTATAGCTGCTTATTGTGAAGCCTAAGGGAATATACACGGCAGACAATGTGTCCCTGACCTGTTGCATCGGATGGTGCAAAAGTAAAATCGTTAACACAGTGGGGAGTCTAGACATACCCCAAAAACTGGAAAGACTTTTGTTTCCCAACTTAAATGCTTTGTCTTCACTTGTTTCTTCTCCCAGCCTATTCTTTTGACCAACTCTGTCTGTTTTCTATCCCTTAGTTTTTCGTAAATTCTTCCCTTCTCTGTAATAGCTTCTGTCAATCTTTTCATCTTCCCTCACCCATCCCCTTTTTCCCCTTGCTTGGTTTCTTAGCTCAGTCTTACAAGCTTTTCAGCCTGTTTCTATTATTCCTTTCCCTTCCTCAGTCATTCCGAAGTCCAGTTTCTTTCCCAGCCTTTCCAACTTCATCCAAGCATTATTTATCCTTCTGTCTTTTAATATTTTTTCTCCCTCTTCCTTGAAAACCTCTTCTTTATTCCCTCTTCTTATGTTGCAGTCCTCCTAATGTTCAGCTCAGCTTGTCCTAGATGAAAGCAGTAGTTTTTCTTTCCAACTTCTCTCATCAAATCCCGGTTACAGTTTCCTCCATAGAGTTGATCTCAGGTTTTTTAGTTGAATTCTTTTCCTGTCCCTCTGTTCCCCAGTTTGACACCTTTCTTTCCCACTTCTTCCTCTTGTCCTTGTTTATGAACACCCTCACTTTATTCCGGCGTGTTGGGAGAAGGCACTTGGGGAGTACAGGGAAAACGTTCCCTTACATTAATTATTGGCTACTTTCAAATACAGAATATGGAACCATATGGACCCTTGGTCTGGTCAGTTATGATCGTTTCTGTGGCATGGGTTTTGTGATGCAAATTTTTAAAAAAAGTATCTGAGACTGGTGCTTTTGGAACCAAAGATTCCAGTGCAGCTGTTTGAGTGCTGTAAATGAAAGAAAGAAAAAATATTTTTGTGGAGGGATAGGTGTAAGGGCTTGAAGCAAACACTACCTGGGGAAGAAAATCAGTTTAAAGATGTAGTGTTTTTCATAGATAAAATCTGGTGTATTTTGTCCAAGGAATTAAAGTAGCAAAGAACAAAAAGAATCTGAGTTTGCTTTATGTATGCTAAGATGATAGGGCAGTATGTGCACACAGTTTGCCATTGAAAGTGTAGCAAATACACTTTCGAACAACTGCTGTGACCTTACTGCACCTTTTTAGAATGTGCATCACCATGGTATGTGATTACTATTAAATGGAACATGCAGTATGTGAAGAATGAACCCGTCAAAACAGTTGACAGTGGCATTGATGTTCATGTATTTTTAGAAGTTAGAGATATTACATATATCATGAAATATGACTAAGAAATTTTGATCACTTCTGAGACTGTAGGAAGCAGTGTTGGAGACTGATTGCAGAAGCTCAAGAAAACACATCTTTGCACAAGGAGACAGAATACAGAAAAGATCTGGCATAGTGCCTCATGATAATTGTCGATATGTTCTGATTTTTAGTATTTTGTTGTTAGTATCAGTTGAATTCAAAGCTCATTTTAAAATGAATTTTCACATCTAAACCTTTAACTTCACTCTGCTTCATTCTTCAAAGATTTCTGTAGGTGCCTACAAAGTACTTTAGGGACCAATTTTTCATATACTAAAGACAACAGAATTACAGCCAGACTGCCTTCTGAATGTACCTTTTAAAAACCTGCAGCTTTCCTCAGAATTGCAGATTTCCTCAAAAATGCAATGACAGATGCATTTCTAGGCACTTCTTGTATTCATTCTTGCAAAAAGACTTTTTACCTCCCTGAGAGTTATTTTCCAAGACATAAGTAGGCAACACAAAACTTGTGTATAATAACATGATACTGGATCTGGTGAAGAGCGAACTCAAGTGATGAGAGTTGCTATCTTAATAAGCTCTTTTTAATTCCAGTTCATTACAGTTGTCTGGTATCTGCAATGAGGAAGCAACATGCTTAGGAATGCATACATTTTAGGAACTGAATTTTCAGTATGTTTCATATCAGCTGTAATGTTACGTTCATTATTAAAAGTTCTACTTACATTCATGGCCACCCTGTAAATAAAGCGATCTGAAGCCTTTTCAGTTGAAGAAGATGAGAATAAGTTAAATTTTGTCTGTAACAGTGTAATGATGAAGTTGTATGAAATCTTGAGCTTACCTTTCTTTCAGATACTTGACATCCTTTTTGGAATGCTAAGAAACCACACATTTGTAGAAACATAGGCCTGTTGATCCATCTTTTCCTTCATTGATTAGAAGAACATCTGTATTTTTCTTAGTGTTTTTTTTGGTCAGAAATCATGTTGAAATTGAGGCTGTCATGCTTCAAAGTGAAATGGGTCATAAGTCATTTGTTTGTTGTAGTTGGTAAAATAAGTCAGATGTTTTTAATTCTTCTGCCCCTTCTCTTGAGGAATTGGAGAAAATTCAGTGATAAGTATTTCCATCTTTAGGAGACTTAACAGACACCCAATTATAAGCCAATACAGTTGTCTAAGCAAAGTTGAAGGAACCAGTGAATGTTTATATAAGAATTCTTGTTTTGAAGGAATTTTACTGTAAATAACAGTCTTTTTTTTTTTTTTTCCAGTTTGTTCTGTCACCTCTCTAAATACCTACACTATCAAAGGTAGTAGCCAAACTGGAGACTGATAAATCCTTCTTATGACCAACTTGCCTTTTGTAACAAATTACTCAATTCGAGCAAGAATGACACCTACCTGCATAGTATTAAATTAAATTATAATGGTGATTAGCTATTTAAGGTTATGGTCTACACTTAGAACTAAGGGAAGTTAGGCTTTTTCCAACAGTTAGAATTTTTTGGTTTTTTATAACTGTGTAAGGTAAATTTGCCCCCACATATTTTCCATATGTCAGTTTTACAGTATAACTGAAAGACTGTTCCACCTGATTTGGTTTTTTCCTCTTATTGACTCTCTTACCCATTTGCAAAGTGTACTTCTGAAAAGATGGTTAATATGAAGTCTACAAAGTCGGCGATTTTTTGGAAATGTTAATGAAATTCTATACCTCAACCCTAACCACTACGTAAAGAAATCTTACATTAGGTGCTATTAGTAATTAGAAAAGTATATTAAGCCATGATATTTTAAAAAGCCATCAATTGTTATCCTTCAGAAGTTATTAACCTTAGTTATATTATATGATTGTAATTAATTTCATCACAAACTGAAAATGGTTTTTGTTTATGGAGTATTAAAAAAACCCATCAAAACAACTGAAATTCATTTTCCCAAATTGCCCTAGTTGCTAATTTTAGCGAAGTTTCATGTAGTCAGTTGTGACATAACTAGAAAACTGAGGAAAGGCTAAGAACATTGCATAAGACAAGCAGTGTGGGAGGTCCAAGTATTAATTTTTGTGAAGGAATCAGATGTCCAAAATGTAACAGAAAAGGGGGGGGGGGTAAAAGAAAGCATGAGCTAAAATTGTGAATCCATTCCACATACTTCTGCATGGTTCTACTACCAAATCAAAGCACTTTTTTTTAGTCAGAAGTCTGCTTGCCTTTCTGTAAAAGGTTATATTCTTTTCATGCATTAAGGTATCTTCTACATTTTTCAGTGATTGAACAGTATGTATTGATTTATGCTGAGCATGGATTTGCTAATTATAAAGGGAAATCTGTGTGATACTGGCATTAACATTATAAGCAGTTACACATCATATATTATTACTGCTGTTTTGGAGGTAAAATTTCAGGTCTTCCAAGGTCTAAGGAACATTAAAAGGGATACAGTGATTTCATAAATTTAATCCTGACCTCTGGTGGCTATTGCTGTGAATCAGTGCCTTAATTCAGTCATGGAAGTTGGTTTTTCTTGTGTTTCTCTGGAAGAAGATTCCTTTGTCTTAAGCATATGTATTTACTGATGCAATATAAATGATATGTTTATTTTTAGCCAATAGACTACAAATTATATTTTCCTTTTTATTAGTAAATACTGTTTCCGTGAATTATTTTGAAAATACAAGCAAGGAACAAAAATCAGAGAGAACGTCCTTTGAGGGACTTCCATAACTGTCTCTTGTTTCATATATTTCGTTCACCAAAACAGTTGCTCCTGGGTAGCTAATGTACTGTAAAATTTAATTTTTTCTTACTTTGTGGTTATTTATTTATGCAGTTGTCTTCAGAGCTCTTGTTACTCCCTGCTTCCATTATCTTAAAATGCTCTGTGGTTTGATTATTTCTTTAAATGTTCAATTGTTTGCTGGGGTATGTAACTGAGCACATCATAAGGTATTAAGGCATAAGGACGTGTCAGTGTTAAAGGTGAACTGCAAAGCTTTAAAAGAAGAAATTATAAGGATGTACATCAATAGTATTTATGGGCTTGCAGAAGATCTCTGTGCAGGTAAACTGCTGGGGCCATGAGGCAAAACACAGAAGTCCAGTAGGCCTTGTGTAGACATCTGTTAACGCTGAAGTTCGTATCTGGACTACAGCCTTCATATATTGCAGATGAGTGAGAAATTAATCTTAAACTAAGATATTTTGAAGCTAATAACTCAGCCCCAACTGTCTGTCTGCTCTGACTCAGCAGAATTTCTGTCATGCGGGAAGTTGCCACGCTGCTCATGAGGCCCCCATCAGTGTAGGACCTAGCTGCTTTTTCCATAGATTACAGGGCAGTTTGCTATCTTGTCATGTTTCAGCTTGCACTTTACCAGAAGGCATAAGGCATTTGAAAGGAAGAGGTATCAGATGAGAAACAGCACGGGCTACCGTGTTGTTGTGGTTCACTTCTGTGCTGTCTAAGAGCTAGGCTCCTGTGAAATGAGGAAGGATTTCTGAGGCTCCAGACAGTTGTTCTGAATGTGTGTAGCAAAATCCCTTTTATAAGTAAAAGGTCTTTTGTAGAAATTTCAGTTGCTAGGGAGTCTGGAACGTCTAATGAGATAAGGCTTTTATGTCTTTCCATAAAGCATCTAAGAGTCTTTGATTGTTACACACAGAAATGATTCACAGGAAGAGAAGCATGTCCACTGTGGTAGCTTACAAGGATTATACACTACATCTTTATCAATTAGGCCTAAATAAAATGGAAGTTAAAAGAAGTATTCCATAGTAGAGTTTCTATTAAACTGCTAGTGTTATTAATCTGGGACATGTGCCAAAATCTGAATAAAGAAATTGGTGCCAGGCACTGTGTAGGCACTTGTATGTCTGAATACAGAGCGAACATCTGGCAATACACAAATGATGTGCAATGTCTCTATGAGTTGCCTGGACTGCTGTTTGCTGCAATTTTCTTTATTCCTCCTAAAATAAGGTGGTAATCTCACTGTGGTATCTTTTTCACTGAGGAAGTCAGGAGTTGAAAGGGCACTGTGTCAGCTCTGCAAATTCTTGTCTAATGCAGGTTTATTCATTCTCTTAATTCAAACTCAATGACTATTGATCCCATTTATAACAGTGTTCTTATTGATTTTCTCAGGCATGACAGTCCTTTGTAAATAAGCCCTGATATAGACTATGGCAGATGTCTGAGCAGTATACCTTTTTTTTAATGTAGATGTAGTATTTGGGTCTGAAATGCTATGATGCCTTTCCATCTCTAATACCATTATTTTTGTTTTAGGCTCTGATATAATAAACAGCTCTAAGGGGAAACACAGCTGTTCTTGCTTGCTTATTTTAAAAGATTGATCTGCTGTTTTAAGAGCCTGCCTGTCAGTTTTATGGTTACTCACAAGTACCCAGCATGTTCTTTTCATTTGGATTTTTTTTTTAAACCTGTAACTGCTACTTTGGCTTGTGCTTGCCTTTTGGAGATTCGTTGTTACAGGTTTGCACAGTCTGTAGAACCAAAATTCTCATAGAAGCTGAAAGGGGTTGCGGTGTTGGGTGAGTGAAAGAGGATTATTTTCAAATGTCTTATGTTAAATGTAAAATTTCTGGTCTATTTCAATTTTAAGAAATTCCTTCAAACTGAGGATGAGTCTATGATACTGCCTTTAATCGACTATCGAGAGACTGGTGACTTTCAGAAAGAGTAAATCTTGGGGTGTATAAATATTGTTTAGAAAGCAAAACTATGTTTAGTATTATATAGAAATATTAAATGTATAATATGAAATGCAGCAGCACTGCATTTTAAGCATTTAAAATATAAAGCTTTGCATTGATCTTTAAATCTGAATTCCTTTGTTTTCTGTACATGTTTAAATTCATAATATAGTTTTTGTTTTTAGACCGTAGTATCTCTTTTTGCAGTTTTGGGCGATTTACCTGTTACCTATGGTTACTGTGATGCAATTTACTATATATAAAGCTATTTTGTGTTTCAAATGAAATAAGTTTTTATAGCATAAAAATTCCCGTAGATCTGCAGGAAACACCACATAAGATTCAAATGAATGGAAAATAGAAATCAAGCCTTATTTCAAATAATAATGTATTTAGAAATTGTCTTTATACAGGTAAATGGTTGCAGTTTTGTGACAAGAACAGCTATACCTGCAGACTTAATCAGGGTACAGTATTGCAAATTGAATTGTAATACTAATGGTGAATACTAAAAACCTCAAACAATTTGTTTTGAACAAAAACTATGTTGCTGACTAATACTTTATTTTGCATGCTGTGCTCTGCATCTGCATTTATAAATATAGTGTTATATATATAGTGTTATATATTAATATAGTGTGTCATTAAACTTGAAATGCAGAACAATTTACTACTTCTATTAAGGCTAAGATTATAAAGCAGAACTTGAAGAAATGCTTTATGTCAGTGCTTTTGAGGTGTGAATTATACTAACAAAGGAGGTTACCATGGCAATAAGATCTTCGATGCTGTATTGTATGTTAATGTTCTAAGCTGGCATTTGATACAGAATTTGATATTTGAGTTTACTTACTGTGATAAAGCATAAAAAAATGGCATGTTAAGGAACTTGGATTGATTTAGGAAGAAGAATTTGGAGTTGGAGAGATTTGTTCTGAGCATGGAATGCAGCACTCTCACACGCAGCTAGAGGTGATGGAGAATGAATTGGCTGGGAAACAACAAGAGATTGAAGAGCTAAACAGAGAGCTAGAAGAAATGAGGGCAGCATATGGTACAGAAGGATTGCAACAGGTATAATTACCTTATGTTGCTTTCTACTTGCTACTTGGTTACATGCAAAAATGCAGAGAGTCACCTGAAAGAGTTCACACTTGATGGCAGCTGTTCAGAATGCAGTCAGCGTGTGATACAGAATTACACGTAATTTCTTTCAATCACATACCATGCGCTCTATTTCTTTGAATGGCATTTTCATTGTGTGTCCTTTTTCTCTGTATTTTGTGACTAAAATTCCAGTCTTCTTTGCAGTGACTTCAAATCAGGAATGGAAAGACAATTTTCTTCAAGAAAAGCCTTAATTCTTCTCTAGTTGTGCAAAGACTGCATTTCTTTAATACCTTCCTGTTCCTCCAAGATCAAAAACCCTCAGGTTTCACTTCCTAAGGAATGATATAACTGAGTTGATCCTTGAACTAAAAAGGTATTTGTATGTCAGACTTCCCAGTCTGCAATACAAGGCAACTATGTCAGAATGTTTTAATAAACATCTAATAAATTGGGATTACAGGGAAGTATTTCTTATTTTAGAAATACCATTAAAATTTGAAGTTGGCTTTTAAAGTAAAGAATATTCTTCCAGTTTAAGCAAGTGGTGCAATGCACTGAAGTCAGTGCTTTGTCGTGCTTGATGTCTTATCTCTCTCTTTTAATTTGGATCCAGGTCACATCATTGTGTTCTTCTATTTGTTGCAAAGTAGAATACAAAAATTGTTCCAATATTCAGTCATTCTCACCTTCATTGTTATTGTACAGTTATAATTTTTTCTGCTTTCATTTGTATTTTATCTATGAAAATGGATGTCATGTTTTCCACCATACTAGAGTGATCTTTAGGTGGTTGCCCTGGAGGAGGTGGTTTATCATTCCTTTGTCCATTGATGAATCTCTGTGTTGCATTTTAAGTCAAACTTAGCTTCTAATTACTATGTTTTGTATCTGTTGTGCTAAACATAATAGTCATAATTACAGCATAATAAAGAACATAAGCATAATTTTAGTTTCTCACAATTGTGACTACTGTTAGTTTTTTCTGAAAAACCTGAAAGTGAAAATGTTTGCATTTTAAAAATGGCTATGATTACTATTTTTAAAACAAATTAAAAATATATTAAAACAAAACAGGCTGTGGTACAATAATATTTTAATAGTTGCAGCATATTTTCGTATGGTAGTGGTACAGTGCGTAATATCTCAGTTGAGAAATACATATGGTTTATTTTTCAGAAGAAACAAAAGAATTGTAAAAGGGGAGTGCAGCAGATATGTTGTATGCTTTAGTTCTGCCTGTTTGTTAAAGAAAAATATTGAATTTAAAAAGTTGAAAACTACCATATAACAGATAAATTTACTTCTTCAATTTTATTGAACAGATGCAAAAGGAAAGATATGACACACTGAAGTGTCTGATCTGTTCCTAATTTTCTCTATTATAACAAACATCTAGTATTTCCACTAGGTCTGTGCTTTTAAAGTAGGAGTTCACTGCAGTGTTCTGAAAAGAACCTTAAAAGAATTTCCTCAAATGCTTTGCATAGTTTGGCTTGTTTAAGAGACTTTTGTTTTTTATATCCCACTGAATAACGTCCCTATCCTCTAAATCAGTAAACTTTTTCTGGAAGCATTATAATTTTAACTTCAAGACTCAGCATATAACCTGGAGAAGCTTCTTTTTGGGAGCACCGTAAACAAAACAGTTACAGAAGGTGACTGATGGTTTAAGAAATGTGCAATATGCAGAGGTGAAGCTTCCACTAGCCTTAAATGAGTTCAAACTGACAAAGTAACTTTAAAGTGAGTAACACATCCATTTATATAATTGCACATGAAAATAGTCCCATATTGTAGACTTTCTGACTGCCTGAGTGTAATCCTACAAAAAAAATGAAACACTTGCAAAGGATTTTTTTCTGTACATTTATAATTTCTTCTTCATTAGAAATTACAAAAGATTCATCTATAAAATACACTATCAGTTTTGCAGCTTAAGCTGATTTTCTAATGTAGTTACAAATAATTTCTCTGGGTTCACAATGTAGGATACTGCATGCTGTCTATTATATGCTGTTAGTACAATGAATGCAATTTATTGCACTTTCAGTGAGAGATGATATAACTTGCATTTATTGTGGGAAAAGTGTGTAGACATGAGTAGTTGTACAAAATTGCTGAAACACTCTAAGTAGATACTCTGGCTTCCTTTATGATGGTTTGTTTATGTGGCCATGCTTTTTAGTTTAAAAGCAAGTTATATATTTAACTAATTAACGTTCTTAAAGGTTCAGATTTTGTTCTTTGATAAATACATTTTATGGAGAGGTCATATATTGTTAAATGAAGGGGGGGGGGGGGGGGGGGGGAAGACTGTCTGAACTATTTACAAATAGAGTTAGCGAAAACATAAATGCTCCAGTAGGTCTATGTGACATCTTTTAATTGGAGAAGTTAGGGATGATGTATTCCTACTTAACTAGAATAAGCTAGTAATTTTTTTGTCTGTGGCTTTGAAGTGCACTAATAGTTTAAATTTTTTCTTTTGTAGCTGCAAGAATTTGAAGCTGCTATCAAAAAAAGAGATGACATTATCACTCAACTCACTACTAACCTACAGCAGGCACGGAAGGAAAAGGATGAAACTATGAGGGAGTTCTTAGAGCTTACTGAACAAAGTCAAAAACTGCAAATTCAGTTTCAGCATGTAAGTTACAGTGCTACCAATATTTGGGTTTGAAAATTGGTGTCTCTTTGGAGGCTCCATAAATGGCTACTTCCTGCAGAAACACAGAAATTTTTGTGCATTTTTGAAGAATTGGTCTCAGTATAGATCAGCAGTCACTTTACCCATCCTACAGTTGTCATTACAGTACGTGGTTTATTATACTAATTCACTATAAAATAATAAAGATTAGTCTGTTTTCTTTCCTAGTATGTGGTAATAGCTTCTGATAAATACTGGATGATGGCAGTTATCTTAGGGAAGAACACTTGTGTAATTAGTTATCAGAGCTTTGGGCAGAAATCCAACCTGTTCTCTTTGAAGTCAAAACAACCAGCCATCAGCTTTGGTGGGCCACCATTTCATGCTCCAGTCCTTCCTGTATTTTTGGGTAAAACCTGCCTCTCTTTAAGCTTCAGAGAAGCATTTGTTCTAAAAAGCACTGGTGATTGAGGTGCCATGGATGCTCTGTTAATCTGCATGACTACAGTTTACAGTGTTGCAATTGAATATTGTAGTATTCTGTGCTGTTGTGCTGTTGTGCTGTTGTGCTTTGTGCTGTTTAAGCACTTAATACAGTTTTTTTGAGCTTCAAGGGGATTATATTCTGAAGCCTGAGTTTTTAGTATTAAAAATTTGGGGGGGGGGACAGTAATTACAACTAGTTCATTTTACTACTTAGAAATGTTTCTGAGACAGTGTTGTCTTGTGCTAGCTCACCGTAAAACAATATTAAATAATTTTATTGGTTGGCTATTGCAAAAGAATAAGGATATTTCAGTTCCTCCTGAAAGAACTTATAAAATTTTGCGATAGTCTTTGGGCTTGTGATGTGGAAGAAGAAAGTAAAGATAACTCTGTACATAGTGCAGGCTGTTTCTGAAAAACTTGATGTATTTTAGGTTTTATCTTTTTTAACATTCAAGTTGCAGGCAAGTGAAGCCCTAAGGAACACCAGCCATAGTTGCACAGCTGCTGATTTATTGCAAGCAAAGCAACAGATACTTTCACATCAGCAACAGCTAGAAGAACAAGAAAGTCTGCTGAAGAATTATCAAAAAAAGAATGAAGAATTTGAAGTGCAAATTACATGTCTTCAAGACAAAATCATAATGTATGAAATGGTATGTTCCTTACTAAGAAAGATCTGTTTTCTAATCTCTTTTTTTTCTTTCCAGGATTTGGTAGCTCCTTTGAAATATAAACGCCAAAGCACAGATTATGAGTGTGCTGCATATAATGCATACAAAGATTTTAAGTTTTTAAGACTGCTTCTCTTAACTAACACATAATATGTGTATAATTTCAAGCTGAAATTTTTATGTCAGTATTAAGTATCATATTTTAAAAAATTGCAGAAATATTTACAGCAAGTGATGAAATTACACTGTATATTAGAATGCCTTCATTAGACGACATTATTTTGTCAGGAAAAAAATGAAAAATAACCTGCTTGAACAATCTGTTCTGTCTTAAAGAAAGAATGAACTCTTTTCTTCATGTACTTTTTTAAATTATCCTTCATGGAAGACATCTTAAAAATACCTAAAAAAATTAAATGTCATTTAAAGTGACAACAGACAAAGCTTTCAGTAGATTGTACCGAATATTTTTTTTTGAAGTATCAGAGCACAACTGGAAAAAATGGAAGCGATTTTTTTTTTTTTTTTTTTTTTTTTTTTTTTTGGCCTTTTTTCTTTTTTTTGGTGGGGCAGGGGCTGGGGATTGTCACTTATTCCAAAGGTACAGAAAACCTCCAAATGACGTAAAAAAAAAAATTTATATTTATTTTTTATAAATGATCACTAGCCTTGTAAAGAAAGGCATTGTGTTTAAATAGCTAAGTGTTCTTATATGTTCAGATAATGAACTAAAAATGCGAACATGGTTTTGCTCTTTTTTTTTTTTTTTTTTAAAGGAAAAACACAAGAATGAGGGAGAAGACTTGACTAAACATGAAAAAGAAGCATTAGTTGAAGAACTAGAAGCAAAACTTGGAGAAGAAGAAAAAAAATCATTTCAGCTTACGGAAAAATTATCAGATGTCAGTAAATTACTTGAAGAATTGAAAGAACAGATTTCACTAAAGAACCAGGAGATAAGTAATATGAGAGTTGAACTTACAACCTACAAACAGAAAGAAAGACAATGTTCTGATGAAATAAAACAATTAATGGGAACTGTGGAAGAACTGCAGAAACGATGTTATAAAGACAGCCAGTCCGAAGCTGACATTGTGCAAAGAATGGAATTAGAAACACAAAGGAGACTGGCACAACTTCAGGCTGAATTAGATGAAATGCACGGCCAGCAGATTGTACAAATGAAGCAAGAATTAATTAAGCAACATGCAATGGAAATAGAACAGCGTCTTTTGCAACAAAAAGTAGAATTGGAGAAAACTTCAAGTCTATGTTTGAATGAGAATGTTAATAAAGATCAAATGCATTTAATGAATATTAAAATTAATGAATTGAATGTGAAATTGCAAGATGCTGACAATGAAAGGAAGAAAATAAAGCAAGAATTGTCACAACAGATGGAAGTTATTTCGGCAGAGAAGTCTCTTCAACAAACTAAAATTGAAGATCTTTTCCAAGAACTGAATTTTTCAAGAGAGCAGGTTCAAAGAGCCAAACAAACTATAGTGGATATGGAATGTAGATTAAATGAAGCTGAAAAATACCAGTTTGTGATTGAAGATTTAAAAACTCAGCTGGCTTCTGCCTCTGAATTTAGGAAGGAATTGGAATTAAAACATGAGGCAGAAGTCACAAATTACAAAATAAAACTTGAAATGCTAGAAAGGGAGAAAGATGCGGTTTTGGACAGGATGGCAGAATCTCAAGAAGCAGAATTGGAGAGACTGAGAACAAAGCTTCTGTTTAGTCATGAAGAGGAACTTTCCAGACTTAAAGAAGACTTACAAAAAGAGCACACAGTGAACATGGAAAGCCTTAAAGATAACTTGAATATGCACCATAAACAGCAGTTAGATGAGGTACAAAATGAAATGAGTCAAAAGATAGAAGCCATGCAATATGAAAAGGATAACTTAATCACAAAGCAAAATCAGTTGATATTAGAGATTTCAAACCTAAAAGATTTACAGCAGTCTATTGTAAATTCTAAATCTGAAGAAATGACACTTCAAATCCATGAGCTGCAGAATGAGATTGAAGTGCTTAGGCAAGAGGAAAAAGAAAAAGGTACCCTTGAACAAGAAATGCAAGAGCTGCAGCTTAAAACTGAGTTGATGCAGGAACGAATGAGGGAGAGGGAAGATAGCCTTCAAAAAAAATGTTCAGAACTTGAAACACAAAATAACCTTCTTAAGGGGGAAAACAAAACTCTGGAAGAGAAATTAAAAAGTATGTTGGTAAGCTCTGAAGAAAATGTCATTTTTAACAACAGTAGTAGCTCTAAGTCAGAAATTTTGGACTTGCAAAAAAGAATAGAAAAGCTGATTACTGAAAATGAGCAACTTAAAAATCAAAACAGTCAACTCCAAGAGAATACTGAAAGGCAGAAGAGTGCCTTTTTATTTACTGAGAAAAAACTTGAAGCTAATTATAAAGAGCTGCAGAAAGAATGTGCAAGTCTTCTGAAGGCAAAAACTGAGATAGAAGAGAACAAGAATAAGCAGGAAGCTGAATATAAAAGCAAACTCAAAGCTTTGAATGAAAAACTTCACCACTTACAAAGCAGTAGACCTGTTTTATTTAAAACTAAAACTTCTGGTTTTGAAGGGAGTAAAGAAATCAAGGTGTTCAAGGCAGACGCATTTGAGGTTGGAGAAGTTGTTGAGAAAGGTGCAACAGAACTTATGGAAAAGCTTGAAGTTACCCAGCGTGAGAAACTGGAATTATCCCTGAGACTTTCCAATCTCTCTGAACAGTTGAAGTCAAGGCATAGTGAAATTTGTCATTTAAATGAAAAAGTTAAATCCTTAAAAGATGAGAAAGAACAAGTTCTAGCAAAATGTAAAGAACTAGAAGTCATAATTAGTCATACTCAGAGAGGAAATAGTAGTAGTGATGACCCTAAGACAAAATGTTCTAAAGCTCCAAAGACTGCTGCTCCAGCATCTGAAAATAGAAATAAAACCCCTGGTCCAAGGAATAAAGTTGATGAAGGAGTAAATGGAAGAGGAAATCTAGTTTTGGGTAAAGATATCAGTCATGAGGTAACAAAAAGAAAGGAGGTTCAGCAAATGTTGAAACAGGAACAGCAGTCTTTTGTAGAACATTTGCATGGGATGACAGACAGGCTGACTGATGAAACATCGTTAATAGCCATTACACAGAGTGAAAATAATATTCTTCAGCAGCAAGTGGATGCCTTAAAAACAGAACGGGTATGTTACATGACTCAGTGTAGAAAATAGTTTACCTGTGAAAATTTGTAGGAGCTTGCACTTGGAAATTTGCATCATATTTTTCTTATTAGATGCTTTGAAGTACAGGTGAATGGTGGTATGTGTGTGGCAGTGTGGCCAATGGTTGAAGGTGGTTACATGAATGACCAGAATGATAGCCATAGTCAATGTGTATGAGGATGCTATTTTGCACTGAAAGAAATGCTCTTCCCTTACATTTAATTAAATCAGCAACAACAAAAGATAAGGAGAAGATGTCTAGAGTACTTCACACTTGGATATAGCATTTAACTTACTTAATTGAGGTGAAAACTTATTCAGGACAAAATTTTTTAATCTGATTAGCTTTTCAGTTCTCTAAGTACTCATTCAAACTCATTCTTCTTCAGTAATCTTTTATCAAACTTGTAAAAAACTAATCTTTCATTATCAAAATTATTCTTTATATGTGGTTACCACTTCTTAAGAAATGTGTCTGGATGTGAGCGTGAGAAATGTGTGAAGATACAGAAGTTATGCATATCGTGATTAACCAATCTCTATGTTTTGCTGAAGAAATTTTGCTTGTATTTTTTGGTATTGTAAATGAATTGCAGGTGGTATGGGAAGGATTGGTATTTGCGAATAAAAATAGCCAAGTATTGAATTACCAGTATTTAATTAGGTGCTGGCATCATAAATCTGGCTTTAAATTTATATATCGTGATGAAGTTGAATAGCATGCTGCAAGAAGTATTTCTGTAGAAATAGATGTTAGTCAGTCTTGTACTAATTTTTTAGATTGATTTTTTTCATGTTCTGAAAATCCACCTAACAGTGAACTAATACCACTACTGCCTAATTTTATGTTGTGTTGCAGTTTGTTCATTTCCTAAGAAATAAAATCACAAGCAAAGCCACATTGGAAACAGTTGTGAGATTATAGAAAAGAGCTACAGCTGTAAAATATATATATTTTTTTTTATGAGGATGTGGTAAGGGTCTTGCAATTTCCTGCCATAGAACTAAAAAATCATTGTGGTCCAGAGGTGTCTAAAAACCTTTTCAAACTTGAACTCTAAATAGCACATTATTGGAATATCCTATTGCTTTAGCAATAACATCCCCAAAAGTGTAGACTAGAACTACAAGCCTTGGAAATCAGAATTTTTAAGGTCTGCTAATAATAAAGTCTTTTTTCCTGTATTTGGAGTGAACTTTCTTAACCTATTCTGTTGGTAGTGATATTGCTTTCACTTCATCGGGGTAAAATTTGTTGGGTTTTTATTGCTGCAAAATAGGAATTGAAGCATATTGAGTTTTGTTGATTTTAGTTTGATTTTTAAGTTGAAGAAGCATCATACTATTTTTTTTACAGTTCAATTTTCCAAACTATGTATGTTTAAATTTACCTAATGCATACCATATCTGCAGCATTCCATTCAACATACTATTAATTTCAAAAATTCACAAAGACGGGACCTTTTTGTTTTCTTGTTTCTCACTCTTTGTAAAATGTGTCTTTTTATTCAAAGACTGATTTACAGCTACAGATGGAAGCACAGCGCATTTGCCTATCCCTGGTTTATTCAGCTCATGTAGACCAGGTTCGTGAGTACTTGAAAGCAGAAAAAGAGAGTGCACTTCGCAGTCTTAAAGAGGAGCTTGTACGTAGTCATCTACAAGACATGAATGATCTTAAAAAAATGCATCAGCTGGAGCTCCAGACCTTGAAAATTCAAAAAGCAGGTAACTTGACCAAAATTACAGGAGTGAAGCTCTTGATATGAAAAACAGGGACTTTAAAAGAAAACAAGCACAAGAGTTTGTGCATGTAGCTGTCCAATAAATTGGTTTTATAGAACATTTTGAAGTGTTTTTGTACCAAGTTGTTTACCCATTACAAGTCTATTACTTATGGTACTTAAAAAAAAAAAAAAGTAATAGTAGTGTAAAAAAAAAAAAAAAAAGAAAGGAGGAATAGGAAGTGTTACAATTCATGTTTTGCTATGTTGTATTAGGTCAATTAATTGTAAAGAACTATATAATAGATTCACCTATAAGGTTGTATTCTGTACCGAAATAATAAGCAAATGCATCAGCAAAATATGTTTGGGCTTGTTTCATTCAACATTCTTTGAATTGTTGCATTGACTTCCTGCCCACATTAGGTAAGCTTCTTTGCTACTACTTCTTTGCTACTACTTTTTGCCTCGGTCAGCTTTTATGTTATCATGATGGTTTTCTATCTCTACTTTTTCTGTCATCCCATGATTTGCCCTTGTGTATATTTTTTGGCTTAAGTTCTTTGCCCTCCAGTGTGTTTCTGTAAAGTTTGATCTTGCTAGAGGTCACTAACACACAAAGTCATTTCTTACCACTTACTCCTCTTGAACATACAGTCCTATGGTAACAATTGAATCTGTGTGATGGAACAAGAAAGAGGGGAACAAAAAAATCTATGCCTCTCCAAGATCTGAAGAGGCAACCTTACCGAGGCAGGAATTTAGGTCTTTAAATAGTTGTTGTGCATTTAGTGTTTAGAAATAATATGAATAATTTATATTCATAGATGATGAAGTCATATCTACACAAAGACTTATAGAAAAGCTGAATGAAGCTGTAACTGAGGAATGTTCTAGGCTTGCTCAGGTAAGACTTACCAAAAAGCCTTCTTTAAAATGGAAATTTTGAAAAAGAAAAATCATATATACGGTGAGTCATCATATTTTTCTACATAATTTTTAACAGGTTTTCTTTGCACCTTCTCTCTTTGCATTGATATCAAAATAGAGACTGCTAAATCTCATCTTCCAAAACAACTTTGCAAGAGTTTTGTTTTATGTCCTCGTCCAGAGAATTCTTTTGTCTTATCTTATCATGATGGTTTTCTATCCCTACTTTTTCTGTCATCCCATGATTTGCCCCTGTGTATATTTTTGGCATAAGTTCTTTGCACTCCAGTATGTTTCTGTAAAGTTTGATCTTTCTAGAAGTCACTAACACACAAAGTCATTTCTTATCACTTACTCCTCTTGAGCATGCAGTTCTACGGTAATAATTGAACTATTAATCAATCAATCTTAATCTCCTATCTAATGTTTGTCTTTTATCTACTAGTTTGGAATTATTTTTTCCCTTTCTGTGTGTCGCTAGCTATATGTTTTTGATTTAACAGCAGTCTGATGTCACGCGCATATTGACACTCTCATATCTGCAATAAGATAGTAATTTCTGTCTTAGCTGTAGCATATCTTTCAAAGACTTAAAAGTGTCTAAGAATCTAACAAAATTGCTGTCTATAGTGTTTCAATAACTAAATATTATAGTCAAAAATTGAAGCTTATTTTTAGTCTGTATTCTAGTATCAGCCAGCAATGATACTATTTTGCCATATCTTTTTTTTTGTAGAGTACTAGTTATCAATGGCCCTTACAGGTACTTTTTGACCATCAATAAAGTTACTTCTTGAACTTATTTCTGGGTAGATTAAGCTACTTCTATCATTCATTATAAGCCATGGTTTTCCAATCTTAAATACTTCAAATGGTTGGTTTTGGTCGTTTGGTTTCTTTTCCTTCTTTGTTGGACTTTCAACACCTTTTTGGGAAAGTGGATAGCAGCACTTCTTTACTTCAGAACCAACATACGAGAGATTAAGCAGGACTCCATGATAGCTCACAGAAAGTAGCAGCTGAGAGTCTTTGGCCTTAGTTGTTTCATGGCTGGGAGGATCTGTATGATGCCATGTTGAGCTTTTGGAGAAATTATGGTTTTACTTTTGTAAGTTGAATTTGGTGTCTGTTAAGTCCAAAATCTTTAAATAAAGAATCCCACTTATTCTGAGCAGTCCTTTTCATTTATCTTCAAAAATCAGATGGATAAATCTGACTACTTGTCATAACTATGGCAACTATTCTTATGGCCATGTAGCACTAACAAACATGAGGCATTCTGTTTATGACTTGCTTGTGTTTTCTTATGCCATCCCCTTTTATCTTATTTGTTCAATACTTAAGAACAAGATGAATTTTAATGTCTAAAAAGATACAGATTTCTGCCATAGAGAATCCTTCTTCCAAGTAAAATTGTAGTTAATGAGAATGAGACATTTACAATGTAAATTTGCTTTCAGCATTAATGAAGGAGGCCTTTCGCTGCAAGATTTTAATACTTGGCAGTTCCAAATTAATTAATGATTCAAAAATACATGTATTTGTGCTTTAGCTGAAAAGTCTTTCCATACCTGTTTCTTTTATCAGGAGTTTTAGATTGTCTAGGTTCTTATGACTCAACATCTATGCCATCATTTCCATAGAAGATAATACTCACAAAATGCTACTTTCCTGCCACTATTTTTCTTGCTTTCTTTGTGAATTGTGATTGATAAGTTAATAAAAAATTCTTAACTTTTTTCTTTGTTTCATTTGTTGTGCAGGTTTTGTGTGACAAGCAGAATGAACATTCTTCAGCTGCTTTAGAAGTTGGTGATAGGGAACAGCGTATTTTCTGTAGACCTGCTTCTGTGAAAGAAAACCTGAGTGTAGAATTACCAATACACAGAGGTCAAGCTCAAGGTAATGACGTTGTGGTATCACGCTGTTTAAAAAAAAAATAAAATACTGATTTCAAGTGTTTCAGACTGGCAATTGTGCCATTAGTTGTTCAGGTGCTAATTAATGTGCCTAAATAGCTGCTTTAGAGAGTTCCTCACTATTCTGAACCACTTTCATTACGACTATTTTCTTGTGCTGTTTTCGTTATAGTGGAAATTGGTGAAAAACGTGTTTTGGTTTGGTTTGGGTTTTTTCCCCTCCTCCTTTTGTAGAAGCAGCCAGCAGCTCTACAAAAAAAATCATACATATCAATACTGTATAAAAATGCATCCAAAATTTGGAAGGGGCGTCACTTGTTTCAATAATATGTAATGTTTATCAGATAATTCTTCAGTGGAGAACTCATGATCAATTCACTGTATTAAAATGTTTGATTTCTTTTTTAAGTCCCTGCTGGTTATCTGTGTCATTTAGCTGTGCAAGAACTGGATGCACTTCTACACAAGATAATGGAAGAATACAGTAGGCTGAAAGCACTTCAAACACAGCTGATGAAGGATTGTAAACAGGTAAACTTCTTATAGTATATATGAGTATTCGAATTTTATCTGTTGCATGATTTCCCTCTGGATGAGCAAAGAACGTGTTTGAAATTGTGTTTATGTTCCTGGCTGAGAGGCAGAGCAAGGCAATGATTTGATAAAATGGAGAAAGTTGCTACCCATGTCACAGAATCGTGGAATGGCTGAGGTTAGAAGGCATCTCTGGAGTTCATCTAATCCAAACCCTTGCACAAAGCAGCATCAGCTAGAAGAGGTTGCCCAGGACTCTGTCCAGCTGAGTTTTTAGTATCTCCAACGATGTAGACTCCACAAGCCTGGTGGGCAACCTTGTCTTCTTCAAGCTACATATTCCCAGCTCTCTCAGCCTCTCCTTGTAAGACAAGTGCTCCAAGCCCCTGCTCTTCTTTGTGACCCACTGCTGGACTCATGCCAATATGTCAGTTTCTCTCTTACACTGGAAGTGCAACACTGGACCCAGCAGTCTAGATGTGTCTCATCAGTGCTGAGTACAGGGGAAGGATCACCTCCCTCAACGTGATGGCAAACACTCTTCCTAATTCTGCCCAAGAGGCTGTTGGACTTTTGTCATAATGGCACACTGCAGGTTCCTGTTCAACTTAGTGACCACCAAGGCCCCCAAGTCTTTATCTGCAAAGCTGCTTTCCAGCTGGTCAGTCTTCTGCATGTACTGGTGCACAGGGCTATTCCTCTCTAGGTTGCAGGACTTGGCATTTGCCTTTGTTGAACTTCATGAGGCTCCTCTCAGTCCATTTGTCTGGCCTGTTGAGGTCTCTTGAAACGGCAGCACAACCATCTGGTGTATCAACCACTCATCCCAGTTTTGTACAGTCTGCAAACCTGCTGAGGGTGCATGCTTGTCCCATTATCCAGGACACTAATGAAAAGGTTAAACATGTTGGCTCTGGTATCAACCCATTAGCTGCACCACTAGTTATTGGCTTCTAGCTGGACTTGCCACCTATCACAACATTTTGAGCTCATCAGTTCAGCCAGTTTTCAGTTGGCCTCACCAACCCCATTATCCATCTGTTTGTCTATGGGCATGTAATAGGAGGTGGTGTCAAAAGATTGGTCAGGTATGATTTCCTCTTCATAAATCCATGCTAAATGGAGTATCTTCTCACCTTCATGTGTTTGGAAAGGGTTTCCAGGATTATTTGCTCTGTCATTTTCCCAGAGAACAAAGTGAGGTTGACTTGCCTGTAGTTCCTCAAATCTTCGTTCTTTCTCTTCTTGAAGGTAGGAGTGCTTTTATCTAGTCCTCAGAAACCTCCCTCAATCACCATGACCTTTGAAAGATAATTGAGAATGGCCTCGCAATAATGTGGACCAGCTCCCTCAGCACTCCTTTGTGTATCCCATCAGGCACCACAAATTGTTCATGTCCAATTTGTTCCCTAACCTGATCCTCCTCCATCAAGGTTGTCTTCCTTGCTCCAAAATTTTACACTCACCTCAGGGGCCTGAGATTCCCAAAGACAAATTTTATCAGTAAACTTGGAGTTAAGTACTTCTGTGTATTAAATAAGGTACAGTAACCAATTATGTCTAGAGATGGTTGAAGGTCATGTGTATTGATGGGTATACATTTACAAAAAATATTTGTATGTGAAAACTGCATTTTGGGCCTCAGTGGGGTGTTAGTGTCTTCCTCTCCTCCTTGGAGAGGAAGTATACTGCTCCTGGAGTCAGAGGAATTATGACTTAACAGTTTATATCCAGAGAGAGGAGTTTGAGATTTACAGTGGACATTCTGCACAGGCTGATCAACTAGCTATAAATGTATGCTTGGTCATTCAGGCTGTAAAATGAAACACATTGTTACACTGTACACTCTCTTATGCATTGGCCACCAATCTTTCTCATGTTTATAATTACAGTTAGTATTTTTGTATTATTGCTAGACAAATTATTGTAATTTGTATTTACTTGATTATTTTTTAGGTCAAAGAACCATGTCCATCTTCTTCGGAAAGGACAAAAGGAGAGCAACCTAGCCATCTGGAAACAAGAAAGGAGTGTCTGCAGACCCCTTCACAGGGTCTAATGGGTAAAAAGATGCATATGCTGGTTTTAATATATGTATATTCAGAGAGAAGGAGAAGACAATGACTTTAAATTTTAACTGATTTATAGCTTACTACAGCTTGAAGCACGTAAGAGATTTTTGCAGATTTTGCAGTATGATACTCTGATTTTCTTAAATCTCTAAAATATTTCAGAATTATATTCTGTGAAACAGTTTTTGTTCAGTCTTTTTCAGTTTTTCACAGTTAAAGTTCTGTTACCCATATCAAATACAGTTTTGCAAAACGGAAGATTAAGTGATAATTACTTGTTATGGAAAAGTAACTGATACGATACCAGAAGAAATTTTTACCTACAGTAATTATTTAGTCCATCACTGCTAGTAAGTTTGGAGGGAGTTAATGTAATTTATTTTCCCCCCAAATAACGTACATATAGATCCTACAGTTCAAGAATACTGTTTGAAGGAGATAGGGAACCTTAAAACACAACTTGAAGAACAACATGCTCAAGAACTGGAACACCTGCGGTCCTATTTCCAACAGCAGCTGAAAGAAAGTGAAGAGAGGTACACTACAGAGATTGTCCATCTGCAGGATAAGCTTCAGAATGCTGGGGTATCCTCTGACCACACGAGGTATTAATTCGTTCTTTAATGCTTATAACTTTGTGCTACGCACAAAAATAAGTGTTTCAAATAATCATTCCTGTAAAGCTATGTGCTTTACTTCAAAATTTTAGAAATTCTTTATAAACACATTATTCTTACGTTGTTTTGTTCCTGCAAGAGTTGAGTGTTATGAAGAAATGACATAACATTGCAAACTAAGTAGGGCAGCATTTAGAATTTATTATGTTTTTATAGTTAATAGAGGAACATTTGAGAATTGGAATGATGTGTAAATGTCATTTCATATATATGAGCTTTTTGGCAGTAATTTCAAAACTTCCAACTCAACAGACAACTTTTAACCCTTGAAACTCCAGGCAATGTACATTATATCTAAAGACACCTCATGTAGAAATAGTTGCATGAAATTGATGATTTTCTGGAATGATATGTAGCAAGAAGTTTTGTGGCAGAGTTGAGGTCCGCTTGACACATTCTGGCTTTCACCAAGTCATGGGCTGTGGGATGTACTCATCAGCCTCTTCCTGGCCCTGACCATTGTGGCCATTAAAACCTGAAAGAGGTGCAAGTGTCTTGGGAGGATCCTGACAGGTGTGAAGCCTCCTGTTCCTTGATTCACTGTTTCCTTGAATGTGTTGAAGGGTGGTTTTGTGCCCTATTCAGTGTCATCTCTGGTTTCCTGTTCTGCCACTGTTGACTGTCGTATTCCTTCCTTATGTTTCATTTACTGTACTCAGTTTCTCTACATTTTTCTTTTATCTGAATCTCCCTTCTGTGAGAGAGAACTGTGAGGGTTTGTTAATCAGAGCAGTGCCCAACTGTAAAAGGGAAATGGCTAGACAGAGTGGCAATAGGAAATGCTACTAAGGAGGGGGGAAAATTGTCTAGATGTTTCTAGAAATTGTTAAATATTTGATATACTTACCAGAGTACTCTCTTAAAAAGCAAAAGGACTGTGGTAAGATAAATCCTTAGAAGTTGAGAGAAATGAAGATAAAAGTATTTTCCTTCAACCACGACCCATCAGAACCCGAACAGCTGTTTTGCCCTTATTGTTTGATCACAGCCTTTTTTCAGCCATGTGTTTTTCTAACTTTTAAACAGTTTTCCTTTCATTCCTTAAAAATATGTTTCTAGTCTTGGAAGTGGCAAGTAAAATAATGATTATTTTTTTTTTTCCTAATTTGAATTAATACTTGTATATACTTGTTTTGAGGTGAATAAGAGGTCCAAGGTCTGAAAATGTTTATGCATCTGTAAGACTGAGGCTGTAGTTTTATATCATTGTTTTCCAGTATCTGCCTTAAAGAATCAGTACATAGTTATTAGCCTGAGCTCAGTTTTAAGGGACTGTATGGCTTCTTAAGTACTCTTTAATCCTTTTAAAAAAAAGTACAAGCTATGAGCATTTTCAAAATGCAGTTTGTGAAACTGTATACTTCTGTTTGTGTGTTGGCCAGGACAAGTTATAAATATTCATATATGATTTCTAATTTATTTTTAAATAGGTACTTAGTGTTCTGAATTCATTCATGATAAGTATTCAGCTAAAATACTCAAAACTCATTTTACATGTGTTAAATAAGCATTTATAGCAATTATTGATATTTATAAGCTAGGAGTAGAGAAAAAATTTCCCATGAAGAATTGCATTCTTTTTAGGTTTAATACCTGAAGTTCAGGTTTTAAACATTAAAATTAAACTGGAGTTTTACAGGAAAAGTTCCTAGATCAGTATATAAATTAGTTTCTAATAATGTAGTGTGGAGGTCTGTCTCATTACATCTTAAGCCTGAAGAGAAGATGAGTGTCTTTTTTAATGGAGTAGTCAGTAACTGGTTGAATGATCTGTTTCTATACCTGGTTTGTTGCTGCATCTTTTAAACTAAGCTCTAAGTAGGAGTATAGCTGTGGCCAAGCGTGGGAATTTTGGGGGGACAATTTCATCTGGTTTTATATCCTACTGCAACATCAGAAAGGGGAGGGGGGATGGGGGGGGAGTTAAAAAAAAGGAATTCAGTTGCCACTGTTCATTCATCAAATCAAGCATGAATGCTAAGAATAATGGGTTGCTTTTTGTAGTTAGAAATGTCACAAGTTTTATAAAATTACTGTTACTGTTTTGGAGTCCATTTCAGGATTATCTAAACCAGCTCTCAGATTTGAACAAAAGAAAAGCTTCATGATCTCTGTAAAACATTAGTGTAGTTAAGATTGTAAGTCTCACAGACCATAAACTTACTGTCTAACTACTTATTTTGTACCCAGTCTTTTACCAAGGTATTAATTTCTGTGTGGTAGCAGATCACAAATTGTAGAGGAGAGATTTATTTTTTTAGCTAGTTTGATACTGTATCTTAGCCTTTTGGCAGTGTATTTCTGTTAAGTCTTTTTCAATATGTAGTTAAAGGGGAGCTAGAGTTTTGGTGGTGTGTGGTGTTATTTTGGGTTTTACTGATTTACAGCACTCTGAATATATAGAGCAGTTCTGTTGGAAAAGACAGTCTCTGAATATATTTCAGCATGTTGTTATCTAAATACAAAATTAATCATATTAGATTGCTTACTATTCTTATATTTATGCCTCATCTATATAACACAAGAAAGCAAGCAAGCAGTGCATTTGTTGCTACACATCAATTTAAAAGAACAAAAATAAATATAACCATTTTCTAGGTGTTTTTATGGCTTCATACACATAGCCATTCTGGTTTCTCTCATATCCGTATGATCAAACAGGTGCTTTTGTCTTCATCTTATTGTGTAGTTATTGAGCACAAAGTATTCTCAGGTAGCTTTAAAAGTAAGTTGTTTCTGAGGTCCTTGGCAAAACTGGTGTTAAGGTGTATTATGCTGAGAGGAAGAGCTAGCATTTGGAAGGCAGATGAATTACAAAGTCAAGTGTATGAAATTAATAGCATGGGAAAAGGTGTGTCCTGAAGAAAATGTTTGCAGTTATTTGTCTTTGAATATATATAATATATATATTCATATAATGCATATTTGAATAGAGGAAAAATAATGTCTATTGAAATATTGATTTCCACACTGCACACACACACCCCTTTTCTACCTTTTTAGTGTATCCACAGGTTCAGAAATAAAGCTAAAAGACGTCTTCAGGAAAGTGAAGTGCACTGAAAATTTTCATCAGCAGAAAACAGATGAAGCACTGGAGGTATCATATAGCTCAGTTGACAGCTAATACACATATGGTCAATATAATTGATATGCTTTGGGTTCTAAGATTAAATTGAAATATGGACTAATATTAGGTAGTATTAAAGTAATTATTATCTTAGTATTATGCTATGCTATTAGACAGTCCATGTTAGAGGAAGATTTAAATTTTGCTGAAAAACATTTCTGGAAATTATGAGCAATGAAACTTGTTTTATTGGTCCTGGTTTAAATTATAGTTTTTATTTTTCTATTTTTCTCTGAAACAAGACATTTGGGTTGGGCTGCTTCTTACTAAAGTTGAAGAAAATTAGTGTTCAAATTCTGGGATTTCTTGAGGAGTCTTTAAAATATTGTGACTTTTCTTTAAATACTAGTTGTGAAAGAAGAGTGATTTAAGTGAAATCCTAGTACTTTTGAAGTATAGACTGCACAGTTTAGGAGAAATTTTGAAAAAGTAATACCAAAGATCTTCGAAACCAAATGCAAATGGAAAAGACCCCATACATTCCTCCCCTAGTATTGCTGGAAACCTGGCTTAAAAATTCTGCATTTTGAAAAATAGCGATGCTGTTTTGTACTGTGGTGCTGTGCTTTCTCACCTGTTTTCTCCGCATTTGACAATTTAAAAAGTGTTGGAAGAAAAGTTGTTGCAAACTCAACTTTTAAAATTAATATTGAAGCAGAATCAAGGCAAAGTCTTTCACCTAGTTTATGTTGTGGTACAAAATCATGTGATTTGCATGAAATGAAGGTAATCTAATTGAGGAGAAAAATCTCTGTCAGATTCTAAAACTTCTAAAATTAATGAAATAAAAGCCCAAATATATGATCTGAGATTTCATCATTTTTTACAGCTTGCTAGTGAAACTGAAATGCAGAATGATCTGGATGTTGTTCAATTGCTAGAAAAACAGTACCAAGAAAGATTAGAAGAAGAAATAGCAAAGGTATTATTTTTATTTTGTTACTTTAAAATATGTTTTAAAAATGCTGTCATTTTCACTTGCCATTTCTAACAATTCAGACATTTACAATCCTGTATGCCAACTTTTGTTTGATTTATTTACAAGGAATTGTTTCATTCGGATTCTGAATGGGAAAGTCTTAAAAAAAAAAAAAAAAAAAAAGGTTCTGAAGAGTTTTGGGGTTTTTTATTTGTCTGTCCTATTCCTAAAAAGTTCTGAAATGTTTTGGGGTTTTTTATTTGTCTGTCCTATTCTTAACTCATAATTTCTGTTCATGTGGGGGGTGGTGGTGGTGGTTTGCTTTAAAACTTCAAAGAAAATAGGCAACATGAACCCATGCTTGACACTAGAATTTATTTAGAAAATCCAGAGGCTTAGAGAGTGGATTTCTTGATACTTTAGGCTTAACAGTGGGTCAGTTTAAAAGATTTTGCACTTAAGTTTCACACTATTTTCTGATCATATTTTGTGCATTTTAATATATTGTGTAAAATGCATACTCTTTATTTGGATCTGGTGACTTTCTCTAAAACATAAGTAAAATTAAGATTTTGTAGGTAGAGTATGTTAAATTGTTTGTGGATTTAGTTACTTTTTGACTTTCAAAAAAGTTTTCACTTTGCACAGTGAAAAATTATCTCTGCTTTCATATCATGGCATAAATAAAATTAACATAAATGAAAAATTTGAAAAAATAAAGAAATACTTCTTTAAAGGATTTGCAATCAGAGTTAAGAAGAATGTTATAGCCAGCTCTGGGTGATGACATTAATTTAAGTAATCCACATTTCTGGAGTAAAAGTTCAATTTCTCTCATCTGCTGCTAAGAAAACCCTTCTTAATGGGAAAGCGAATTACACAATTGGCTAGTGTCTTGTTAAGAGCAGTTTAAGTTCAGAAGACTTTCTGGAAAGTAAGGGTTAGGCATTTTCTTTTCAAGTGTAACACTCCTCTATTTCTTATACTATTTTTTCACACTTTTTGTAGCTTATGCTATAAATGGCTATGTTTTAAATCTAGAAAAGAACTGCTCATGTGATTGGAAAAGGGGTTTGTTTGTGTTAGAAGGGGATACTTAGCAATACAGAAGTTACTAGCCTGTTGTAACTGCAACTGCAGCTACAAATGCCAGTAGAAGTTTCTTTCTGGTCAAGTAAAATTCCTGTGATGAGTATCAAGCCCATGGCACTGCTGTCTTTATACAGCCCAAAATTCCATGTCAGTGAAACCTTTACAAAGGATGCTTGGTTAGATAGAGGAAGCTTAGCACAGGTGCACTTATGTCAGTATGCCAGGACTTTTTAAAGTTGCCTTATAGAACCTTTTTTGAAAAGAGCTGGACAATTCTGTGCTAAATAATATATTTTAACTGAAAATAGCATCATAGTTTATTAAACTACCTTAAATACAGCATGTCTGTATTTATACAGATGTGACTGTTGATGAGATTGGCAAGATGTCTCTGTTCTTTTACATTTATGTTTTCCTCGGGGGGGGGGGGGGGGGGATCATAGTTCAGAACTCTTAGTACTTATATTTATATTATTGATGGCCAGCAATGAGATTTCTTCAGAAATAGGAGATGCTGTAAAGCATAAACTAATACAGACTTTTCTTTCTTATGCAGGTAATTGTGTCAATGAGTGTAGCATTTGCCAAACAGACTGAATTGTCAAGGATTTCTAGGCTGAAGGAAGAAGTAGTACAAACACAGATTGTACATCAACAGGGAATGCATTTTGAAATTAAAAAGCAATGTAGTGAAGAAGAGGTTGACAACCCTCTTAGAAAAGCAACAGAAAAAGGCAGTAAGCATGAAGAAGAATTGAAATCACTTTGCAAGGAACTCAGTGAAGAGTCTGGTGAGATCAACTCACTTGGAGAACAACTTCATTCTAATAGCAAGCCTGATTGCATATTAGGACAAACCACACAGGAATCGGTGATTTCTGAAGAATTTTTTTCACATGTCAAAGGGCTTACAGTGGAAGAGACACCGGTAAGTGGGGGTGGGGAGGAAGGCAGTATGAAACACCATATCCACCATATCTGAATAATCTTTCCAATGGATTTACAGTTCATTTCAATGAGAAAACTGCAAAGAAAGAAGTTAAGATGAAAATTCCATTTAAACATTTCCCTTTCAAAGGGGTGGCAGTTTTAGACCTAAATTATGTACCCTTATTTTCTGTGTTCTGCCTGACTGTCATAGCATTATGCTATGCTGTGAGGAAAGGAATATGACACTGGTTACATGAAAATAGATTATTCCATTTCATGGATAAAACTGTATTGCAGGCAATAAATTGTATAAAGACTTTTTGTAAGCTGGGTTATATTCTGGTATGTATGCAAGGCATACATTAAAAATAATGCTTAAAGAGTTTGAGTCCCTTGTGATAAAGGATATCAGCTGAACATAAAAATTATAAAAGTAATATGTAAAATATATATTTGGCATTTCACAAGGATGGGGTGGGGGCAAGGTGGAATAAATATGGTAAAAAGCAGTCATTTTGACTCACAATTTCATCCTAAGTTTTAAATTTTTTTTAATTAAATTTAGCATTAGTTGAAGCAAAAATTACTTTCAAATTTGTGTAACAGTTAAGCATTCTGATCTTGTTTTATCTTGATCGCAAATAAACTAATATTCCTGTTTTGTATGATACTGCTCTCTCAAACTTCTGTTGTTGTACACACACTCATACACAAATGTATGTGCCACTGTATTTTCTGTTGATATCCCCACTAGATAAAACACATAAGCATTAACACTGTTCACAGTTACTTTAAAAAACTTGTATTTTAAATAAAGAATAATTCTAAGTCTAGACCTTCCAAGAAGCAGGCAACAACATAATGCTTTCATGATAGCTACTTTAATTTGTGAAAGTATTTTCTAAAATTTATTAAATATTTACTAGGAACTGTCACTGAACATAAAATGCTAAAATAGTTTCAATATTTCAGCGCTACAGTGAGATGATGGCATCAGACAGAGAAACATCAAGTCAGCTGTTGTTATATGAGGAACGTTTGGAAGACATGCGACAGGAGCTAGTACGGCAATATCAGGAACACCAGCAGGCAACAGAATTATTGAGACAAGGGCACATGCAGCAAATGGAACGTCAAAAAGAAAATCAAGAGCAACTCTTAGCAGAGCTTGAGAGTCTTAAAGTGCAATTAGCTGAGGTAACATGGAGTTTGGCTCAATGAGTTAACATGGGTTAACAAAGGGACATCACCAGGCAGATTTACATTTATTTATACCTGTATCTCTAATATATATTGAGACACGCACATATTTACTATATGCGTGCATACACACCCATGTGCGCACACACATATATCTATTTGTGTGTGTAAATATACAAACACATATATGCCTATATGTATAAAAGGCATATTTCTTTAATCAAAGCTCAGTCAGTGATGGATCAATTCAGTCTTCTGTATACCTGGAGAAAACCTGCAGTGCTGCACAGCAGCCAGAAGAGTGAGTGAGTGAGCGCAGATTCATTGTAAACCATGCCACCTTCCAGATACATGGCCCTGAGCAGGAGGCAGGCTAGCATCCATTTACATCAATGAAGCCACCAGCCATAGCTAGAAATACCATGGAATTCTTCATTTTATCTTATCCCCACTTGAGGTCAGAACTTGAACAGTATCAGTGGCTTTCTGCAACAACTTCCTGCTTTTTTTTTTTCTTTTTTATTCTTGTAATCGTAGGAGATTAAGTCCTTACTGACTGTTAGAATGAAACAGAATCAGTGGGGTTTGGTGGGAAACACCACTGTTTCTTTGCCTTTTTAAACT
Organism: Astur gentilis; assembly: GCF_929443795.1. Taxonomy (NCBI): domain Eukaryota; kingdom Metazoa; phylum Chordata; class Aves; order Accipitriformes; family Accipitridae; genus Astur; species Astur gentilis. The sequence continues at coordinate 22,119,577 of NC_064883.1, read as the reverse complement.
TAACTTGCTGTCACTCTGTATCTATTCAAAGCCTATAGTAGGTATGCTAGTGAAACTCATTAATTTATCTTAATAATTAAGTCTTCAAAAGTAATGTCACTTATAGACTTTTTCTTCAAGGTTTCCTTCCCTTGAAAGATAAAGTAAACAGAATCTAGAAGAATTTGTCTTGCTCTGATTTAATTTCAACAATGAAACATTACAGAAATGCACATGAAAATTGTAACCAGTGAATTCTAAAATTCTTTGATTTCACTGTGGAGTGGAGCTTTAGGTTCCTTCAGACCTTATCCAAACCTGGTTGTGTTCTGTTTAAGTTTGGGTTCAAGAAGCTGGGGAATCTAGAGTCAGTCACTTGTATCCTAGGTGCCTTTTCCAGCAATGTCAGGTGTCCGTTTCTCCTAGCTGCTTTGTAGATGTTTTTCTATCATTTATCCTGATAATCTTTCAATATATACATTCTTTCTCCTTTTATCTCTTTGTCAATTTGCAACTGCATCTTTCATCAGGGGTTGCAAATTCCTGAAACAGATAAATATTAATTAGAATTTATGCTGCTGGCTTTTCCTCAGTTTTTAATGCCAAGGATATTTATCCATAAGAACCATATAGGAACATGTGCATTGTGTTTAAGCCATGAACACTTCTAGCTCTTCTAAAAGAGAGTGTGTGTAGGCTGTGTATAAAAAGAACTTATTTTCATCTTTATTCTTGTGCAAAACATGTACTATAGCATGTGATATCCAGAAATTCCATCCAGTTTACATTGTGACCACTGTGTTTCATGAAGAGCATAAAACTTGTATAAAATCTTAAAGGAGTAAGATACTGAAAGTACTTATTAGTGGTATTCCATTATAGAAGGTTTTCAATGTCTTTGTAACCATTTAAAGAGGTGGACTGAAATTTCTTTGTGCAAAATACATAAAAAATTAGAAGTGGCAGGACTCACTAATACTTAGAAGCTTAAAAAACTGTGTGCTTCTATAACACTTCTTTCTTAGCATGTCTCAATGGAGAATGACAGCTTGGTTGCAGAGAGAGAGAGAATCCTTTTAGAAGAACTGGAATCATTAAAACAACATTCTGTGCCCAGAAAAGAGAGGCTCTTTTGTGAGCTACAAAACAGCAGCACGCAAACAGAGGTAAATATGGACTTTGACTTTCTTGGCAGCTGTGGTGTGTAAAACCAGTAAAATTCATTTTTGCTGCTACCCTTTTTATGTAATATATTTTCCTAAAAGATGTTGGGTATTGCTTGAACAGAGCAGGTTTAAGAACCAAGAGGTGGTACTGTTAGACAGTTTTTTACTTTGGGTAAGCAGAAGCTATTTTAACAGCGTGAAGGTGGGGATTATTACTATAGCTATTTGCTCAGGTAAACTCATATTTTCATATTGCTATAGCAACACCAACAGAAAGCACAAAGGCTGTTTAATCAGCGTAACAAAGTCCTTTCTAATAGGACCTGCCTTGAATATCCTGTTTTGATTTACATTTTAACTTTTCCACGTAGGAAGATTATTTCTTGTTTTGTAGTTTGGTGCAGAAGTTTTATTAACAAAACACAACTAATTTAGGTTTTAGATTTCATGTTATACTGCATATAAGAAGAATATGTTGATTCTGGCATGACAGGATTTCTGTCCTTTTTGTCTTCTCTCCCTCTGCAAAAACTTACGCAGAATGAAAATCAAAACCAAAACGATGTGAGAGAGCAGACCTTTGAAGATGAAGATGGAGGAAGAAAGCCTGATGAAACATCTTCAGCTCTTCTTTCTAAAGAAAGGTGCTTAGAACTGTTAAGAAAACATCAATTTTTTTAGAAAACGTTGAGAATCATGTTCTTGTTAAATGATATTTATAAGTTTTATCCTGACTGATGATAATGGCATTTTTTATTCTAGATAACCATATTTCTAATTTACACACTTTAGATTAAACAATGTCTTATTTTTTATAAAGCCTAACGATGTAATGGCATAGAGGATGAGACAAATCTTAACATATTTTACTATCTCTTTCATATTACATATAGAATCATAATACATCATTTATACACATGTGCTTCTATATACCCATTGTATGTACATATATGAAATAAGTTTATATGAGTTATTTGCTAATACCTTTTGACTGTTCTGTAACTTTTTGATCTGTGATGGCAATCTTTTTAATTGTCACTTTGAGAAAAGAGTAAGTTTATAATGAATACCAGGCAAATGTAGACCTCTGTTTTGACAGAATAACTAGATAAAATACCAAGATAAAAATACAAATATTGATAAATAGTTTGACTTCTTACATATTTTGTAAAAAGAACTGAGTTCTAACCCAAATGTGCTTTTAATATTTGTGTATATGATGTGGGTTTTAGTCTTAAAGAAATCTTAATTTTACTGTTCCAACTGCAAATCTTTCCTGGTTGCAAGTGTGTATAAGGGGGAAAAAAACCACTTTGAAAGCAGGGGAAAATGAAAGGACTGATTAGTTTCTCTCCTGCAGGCATGTTTTTCAGAAGGCTAATGAGAAACTCATGAAGATTCTTTTAGAAGTTGTGAAGACAACTGTGGCCATGGAGGAGACAATTGGTCGCCATGTTCTCGGATTACTGGATCGGTCTGGGAAAGTCCAGCCTTCCAAACCAGCTGGATGGGACGCAGAGACAGAGGAGTCAGTAAAACCCTGTATCCATGTGGGGTATGAAAAAGGTACTGCTTGTATGGTTTTCTATTTCATAACAGGTAGCATTTGCATAATTTTATTATATATTTAAATAAGCTTAGTTTTTAAATTTGTAATTAAACACTTTTTTTAAAAACTATTTGTCATTTGAATGCATATGACATCTCTGCTTAAGAGACGTTTCAGGAGTTGCCTGGGTCATGCCCCAAACCAGTTATGACTCTTATCTATGGTTCTGTTGTAAAGCCTGCAACAGAATGGGAAAGTGATTGAGACATACAAAAATAAATACGTTCCTGTTGAAGGGCGCAAAGAGAAAGAGAATGAAACATAGCTCTGTGGCATCTTGCACCAACTTTACACCTTCCTGCGTACATACGGGGAATGGGAGCTGGTGTCAAAGGCCATATCTCTACCAGTCCACGAAATGTACTCAGGGATGCTGCTGGTCATTCTGGCCAGCTGCCATGGGGCAGCCTGTATATATGCTTGTGGACTTCCTTAGCCTGCTAAGGAGGATGGTTGCATGCAAACAGCCTTTTGGAAACAGTTCCAGGAACTTTCTAACTGCCAAGCCTTGCCCATCAGCTGTTTCGAGGAGTGCTAGTTGGCACAAGCCTAAAGGAGCATTTTAACGTTGTAGTTAATTGCTTGCTAGTGTTTTAAGAACTCTCCCAGGCTCTGTTTAATTTCCTGTGATTGTACTAGGATAGTGTCCGTCCATTTCTCTTTTGGGCAAGAATAGGCACTTTATCGTATTGCCATTTAGCATAAGGATGTGTACATTCATCCTGGGTCTTATGGGGAGGCAATGTGCAACAGATCAGTCTAAAACACATTCTACATCTGATTTTGGCTGGAATTTTAACTACTGTGAATGAGAAAAAGAACTGGAAGTCAAATACTACATTTCATTATTAAGAAAGAATCTACTACAGAGTAATAATACAAATGGTAAATGAAGGTGAACTTTACCTCTTTCATTCAAAATGTAGATTATTAAATATTACTGATTCCCTTTGGCTTTAAATACAGGTCACATTAAGCCTTGGGACGAGTTAAGAAAGGTTGTATGACTTGCAGCACTGTGACATCTCTCTCAGTTGATTACTCAAAAGGTTATCTGTGGTGAAATGTGTACAGCTGCAGTCTTAAGATTCTTGAATTTTTCAAATAAAAACACTTTCATGCCTGTCTAATACTGCTGTTCCGTTAAAAAAAAACCTCATAACTTTTGTTTTCTGCACATTTCTCTGTATTTAATTGTGAGGAAAATTATTTTTTGAAAACTCAGACTTTTGAGGCTTTGCCTTTTTCTCCAAATTTTAGATTGGATAACTAAGCTTCTGGCCTTAATTTTTGATACTTGTCCAGGAGACCTTAAAGATTGAGAACATCTGCTACTATAATTGAAGGAATCACTTCTTTCAAAATGGAGTATTCTTGCACTTTACTTTGGGGTGGGAAATGAATAGAGTTTGCTTACGTTAAAGCAGTTCAAAGGATCTTCAACCACTGGCGAGTATTTTCCACACAGTCTTCTAGCCAGACAGTAAAAGGAGCAATCACCAGGCTCAAAGTTGACTACCACCTCCTTTTGTATCCTGAGGTAGTCTTAAATTTTATGTAAACTGCATCTTAAATAAATTTTCTATATTAAAACCAGCAATTTCTAAATATTCTTTGTATTCTTTGTGTTCTCTTTGTATAGTCTGAGGTGTGTAAAAAGCATTGGGGTTTTCACAACATACACTGCCCAAAGGAATAAAAATGTGTTCTGGTTATGTAGGTAGCGATTGCAGGCTGTCACAGTTACATGTATTATCTAGTGCATTTGCTGAACCTAGTTCATAGTTATATCATGCTGTCACGACCCAGACTGGACAGACCAGGGAGTCGTGTTTAATTCGAAATTCCCTCAGGCTAAATTAAGGTGAAACAACACCAAAGGATCAGTTAAAGATTTTATTCATGACAGAACCAAGCTGAACTGGGGAGGCGTGGTAGTAGGTGGCAGGGTTTCTCACAACAGGAATTGGCATAAGACTACTTCTGTAAACCGTGTAACCCAGGGTAACCATATACATCAATTCAGGGAGTAAGGAGATCCCTCCCATCGAGTCAGGAGGTTCAGAGCAGACCTCCTTGCTTTCTAGACTCCTGCTCAGAGAAGGCCCCAGGTGTGGCTGGATCCACTCTTAGTCCCAGATTTGGTCAATGGTTTTGTGTCTTAAAAGGATGAGGTGTAGGGATTGTGGAAAAGGAAAGAGAGAAGAAGACAGAGAGAGAAAAAGGAAGAGAGAAAGATTTCACCGTCCTGGGTCCAGCATTGGTTCAGTCAGCCGAGGGGTCCAGTCTCAGTGGGCTTGCCGCACCTGGGGCTTCAGTTTGTGTCCTTTTATCATCCTTGCCCCTCCTTTGGGTGGGCACCTGAACTCATCAGGTTAATGAGCAGTTTGTGGAGTAACTTCTCCTTCCCTGCAGACACGGCCACTGTTTGATCTTTGTATCAGAACAGCTTATCAGAACAGGGAGCTGCGCACCCTCTAGCACGCCCTCCCTCTCCTGTTGCTGATGTCTGAGCTGATGGGCTTTTCACCTTGGCTCCTTGCTGTGTGTACAGGGTTTGTCTTTAAGCAGAACTTGCCCCACCACAATGTTTGAGACATTAACTCTTTCAGTCTCTCACACATGCCTATTGTCAGAATATGTACTGTTGCTTATCTCCTTCATTCTCATTTGCTGAGAATATTGCTCCCTTTTCTCAGACAGCAAATGCATAACTATGTACAAAGCGCTGGTACATGATTGCTGCTCTTCACTACTCTCATGTGCTTGCTCTGCACAGGCATGTACAATGCACAATACATGCATTTGCTTTTTGCCTGTGCTGCACAGCAATATGTATACTTATATTTGTCACTAATGATTGCCATTAACAATTCTTAATATGGATTACTTGCATTACATATATGTAGAAAAATATAGTTAAAAAAGTAACTTTATTTGGTGTTTTAGGTGGGTATAATACAGACTTACGTCTAGCTTTCATAATACTACTGTTTAAACGCACAACAGGCCCTGTAATTGGAGTGTATTGTGTATTCACCAGAAGTTTTCTGGTGAAAGTGTACTCTCTTAAATAGAAGAGAACTGTATTCCATTCCACTGGCAGTGAAGGTTGACTGTTTTAACTCTTGTGTTTGCTATTAGTGTATTTTGAGGGGGCATGTAAGGGTTCACTCTTCTGCAACAAAGCAATTTGCCTGTTACTGTAATGCCTCCCATTGGTATAGAGCTGTTCACATGCCAGTTGCTTATTCTGTTATTCTTTTTTGCATGTTTCATTACATTCAGAAATAATTATGAAAGGAGGAGAAATCAAAGAAAACAGTGAGGATTAAAGAAGACCCAAGCTTACAGTGGCTATAATGGGTGAATGTATACTTTGTAATGTATCTCTGAGGTTGTATTCACAGTTCTCTTTTTTTCCTTTCAAAGTGGTACAACAGCATCCTCGCTGTGTACAAAGCTCTGCCACTGGGGTCAGACAGCCATAGTAGCAGTTGTACTGTTTCTTCAGCTGAAGTATTTGATCCTTCTTCAAGTGGAATTAAATGACAAATTCTGTTACTGTTTTCAGCAACAGGACTGTTCATTTCCTATACTTCCACTGAATGGCCTGAGAGGACATAACTTTTAAAATTTTTTCCCCCCATTGTTTTCTGGAATTAAGAAATAGGTAGACACTACTTTTATATTTTAACCTGTTCATGTTATTGTATTTTCTAATACCTAGCCAAATAGATCTTCCTTTTTAATTCTGTAGGAAATTTGTAGGAATAAATTTGTACCAATAAAAATCCAATAATAAAATAGAAAATATAATGTGTTTAATAAAGCAAATTCTCTCTGACCTTCTGAATGTAATCCATATTTATTGACAAGCAAAAGTCAGCTTACTGGTTTTGCTGAGTTTCAGCATTTTAAAAAGCTGAATCATTAAGGTGACATACTTCTAGCCATAACCTGATTTACAGAGCATACAGAGATTTATCTGGGACCTTGCCTAGGTTATTGGCTAACACAGGATTTTATTTCTAGCAGAGTAAGTAAAGTTCAAATTTCAGTCATAAAACGTATCATTGGAAGTGAACAGCATTTGTGCAAAGTAATCTGGTGAGTTAATTACATCTGGAGGTTTGGGCCAGGAATCATCGTGACAGAGACAGCAGGCTTTGCTGTTCTCTTCCCTCAGGTTGTACTTTGGGTAGAGGGACTGCATAATGCAGGTTGCTCTGGAAAAGCCTGTGTGGTTATGGCATTCCTTGAACATTAAACCTTCTAACATACTTTCTGAGCTCCTGGTTTCTGAACAGTGTACCAGGAACAAGGTAGTAAATAGCTTTAGACACTGAACTGCCATAAAACTGATTTTTTTGTTTCAACTTGTAACCCCTAACCTTAATTCCGCAGTGGAATCCCAGGAGTGAACTGAGATGCTTGCTCTACATGATGCAAAATATGTATTGCTTCCTAAATGTCAGTTGGCAGCTCATAAACTACTTCTGTATCTGAAACTTCTGAGTAAGCACTGTATAATTAAGCACTTTTCTTAAGATTTAGTGGGCCATGACATCTGAAGTGCTGAACAGCAAGCTTCTTGGCAAGCAAGCAATATGAAACTTTGCTGGGGTTTCTTTGTTGTTGTTACGAGGAGAGAATTTACACAAGGAGAAGACATTTTTACTAGGGCCAGTTACATTCTATTTATTACTGTGTGTTGACTGAAAAAAGGGGGGGGGGAGGGGCAGAGAATTTGATTTTAGTTCTGTTGGGGTGGGAGATGGAGCAGCATTATAAGGATTAGTAAAATGGGAGTTAGGCATTCAACTGCCAGGGGGTTAATAAGACTTGACAACATTTCTGTTTCTTGCTTCCACCACTGAAAATCTTCTGGAAATATGCGGTATTAAGACCATTTTTGGGGGAAGAAGATGCAGAGATTCTCACTTTGCAGTTAGGAGGATTTAACATGGGCTCCTGTTCTTAAGTGCCACTTTGTAGAAATTATAATATGGGTGCCTGAGATTTTTCATATAGCAAAAATATATTTTCACATTCATTTATTTTGTATGTATCCAGAAGAAATGGAAGCAAATTACAAAAGAACTGACATGAGCAAAACAGGAGTTTAAAATCTAATCATTGGTTCTTGGAGGCCAAATTGTACTGTTCTGGTCACTGGCAAGAAGTAATAATATTAGTGGTACTATTAATGTAAGAGACATATTCTGAGCCTGGCTTTTAAAAGATTACACTCTGAGCAGGCATCAATATTTTTAAGTTTTTCTCTAAAGGTTTCCAGAGAGCCAGAAGTTCAGATAATTTTGCAACAGACTGCACATTTCCGCAGTTGTTTTGTATAATGTTTATTTCTGTACTTGACATACGCTTATCATTGCACAATTCAGCTGTACCTCTCAAGCAAATAATTTACCAAAATGTAAGGGTTACAGGACATGAATTATGGGTTAAAGCCTGAGAAGGAAAACAGGAACATTACATAGATAATTTGTACTCCATCAAGAAAGAATTAGATTGTGCAGTAACTAATATGTCATTGTTTTATCTTATTTATAGCTGTGCTACTGTACTGTGGGATTTTATTTTGTGAGATCTCTGAAGCTAAGCAGGGTCTTGCATGGTCAGTACTTAAGATGGGTGGCCTCCAAAGAGCATCAGGTGCTGCAGTAAGTGTGTCGGTGGCTCAGTAGGGAATATGTTTTCCTTCAACTCAATCTTTAACCAATACCTTGGCACAGCATTTGGAAATATTTATGCTGCTGGATGTCCATCTTAAATGAAGGTCCTTTCTACTCTGAGGATATTAAAGCTTCTGCATCACTATTGATATTTTGAGACACCCAGAGCCAACCCAAATTTGGGTGGTGAGAAATCAAAATGCTTTTGAATAAAAAACTGTGAAATTGTTCATTTTGCAGCCTTCCTTACACTGCAGGGGGGTGGAATATTAGGATTGTATGGGAAACATTTTGTGCTATACAAACACATTGCAAATATTTAGTGTGCTGGCAGAAAATGACTGCCAGCCACTGCTAGGGTGACTCCGCTACAGTAGTTTGTGACTGAAGTTCCAAAGTGCAGTACTCAAAAGTGCTTTGAAATCCTGTATAGATGAAAGGTGCCATGTGAATGTATATTCTATTCCATCTGGATATTCGTTCCATTCATACATATAGTGTGCTTCTGTTTTTTCCCTTTGGAGTGTGAAAAGAGTTTGTAACATTATATCCCACATATCTAAAAGGAGATATGAAACAGTAATGATATAACTAGAAGAAAAAAATTACTAAATACGTCTGCATTTAAAAAATCTTAGCAATTATAAAAGTAAACAAAACAAAACCTTTCCAAATGCAAATAGCTGTGGATTAGTTTGTTGCATATATACAGCTGCATCCATAATGAAATAAATGCATAGATATAATTATCAGAATGTTTGCAGGTATAAAAGTATCCAGGTGGTTAATCATGTTGCAACTTGTTAAAAAACAACAACAACAACAACAAAACAAAAAACTGAAAATTAGAATCTGACTCTCTTGCTATGTTCAAACAACATCAACAAGGGGACTTGTATTTCCAATGTTAGCTGCATGCCTGGTTAAGAGGCAAAAGCAAGTATAAGGAAATTGTATCCAGCAAGAATACTAACTACATTTTCAAAGGCAATTTGTAAAATTGACCTATTATAATTTCATTTCAATTTCTGTAACTAAACAGTTCCAGTTCAGCAGTCAAAATCCCTGGAGTAACCAGGAACTTCAAGATAACCCAGTATTGCAATTATATTGCTAAACAGGCACTGATTATTCTTGTCTCCTTTAGTCATACTGCTGTTGCCCAAAAATAAGGTATTTTTTGGAGAAAACCTTAAGCAAAATCGACATCTAATTGTTTAAAAAAAACCCCAACACACCAAAAGATATGATTTATTTTTTTAAAATATATTTCAAAAATGTACTTTATTAAAATAAACTGTCATTTAAAAAAATTTTCCACAGTTACATTTATTTCTGACACTTCAAATCTAACAGCCTAATGGCATAACACTTCTACATTTTTAAAACATGGTATCAACAATTGTTATCTACCATCATGATGTATTACTGTATTGTTATTTCATACTGAAAGTGTGATTTTAAAACATCTCAGGAGTTTGCTTTCACTTGTCTTGCTTAAATACAGCCCTGAATTCTAAATATGTCAAATTTACTGTTTTCTAGATGAATTGCTATGAGTTTAATACCATAGGCAAACTTTGTATCTTCTGCTTTTCAGACAGAATAGATAATGCCCTTAAACTGAACCAGACCTCAGGAAGATTGAGAAGTAGGCAGGTGCCTCGTAGGGACAGTTACAGTCCCCCCACTCTGTACTTGATTTCTTCAGTTACCCATTTTAATTACTTTTCAGTTTGCTAATAATAATGCTGAATTTTGATGTTCTGTATTCTAGTCTGTTTGTCTTGAGAAGTTGTCTGAATTACGTGCGTGTCTTTCACTTTGCTCCCTTGAGTCTGTGCTTTTGAATCATGATCTTGAACAGTTTTGTTTTAATGCACACTAACATAGCTGGGCATTGGTGAAACAGGGACTGACAGTCTAGGGGTTTTTCACCTGGTTGTATTTTAAAGACAACCTTGCAAGTTACTCGAAGTAGTAAGGGTTACTGATAGTAACAAAGGCTTGAAGATGAGCCTCAGAGCCCAAAAGCATACTGAAAGGACGTCTAAAATATTCTCTGTTAGTATCTCCTTTTCTCTTTCCCTTCTGCTTTTTATAGTTAACACATTGTGTATCTTTTTTGTGTGAGTTTTTGTACGCAGTATTTCCCTTTCTGTCTTTGTGACCAATACAAATATTTTAATTATTTTATGACATGTCTTTCTAATCATAACTCAGATGCACAGTTCTCTGTGTTTTGAAGTGCTAAGAGTCTGTGTGAAAAGGTAACTATTGTTTTTCCAGAGTCCTGTTCCTCATATCATGGTAGTAGTATGGGAGATGATGATACTAACAGGTGGTCAGGAACAACAGATGAAGGACTACTGAGCCAACATCTGGCAGAAAGTGGAGTGGAAATAGATCCTGAAAATGAAGAACTCGTTCTGAATATTAGTTCTCGACTACAAGCAGCTGTTGAAAAGCTTCTGGAAGCTATCAATGAAACTTCAAATCAGGTAGGGTGATCTAATAGTGAAGCATTTGGAACTTTGTGTTTTGATGATTTTTTTCTTTATTTTTCTTGGTAATGTGTTGTTATAAGCCTAAAACCTGTAGGCTCATTTTGAAACCTGAAACAATACTTGAGGTGCCTACACCCAGAAAAGTCTGCTCCGGCATGACTTTACTGATGGATTTAGATTCATGTTAGAAATCTGCTTTGGACTAGAGAGGAAACCTGAATTTGGGCAAGTTTCTCAATCTAGGGCACTCTTTCATTGCTCATACGGGTCATCTGCATTCTGCTACAATCCATAGATGAGACAGGAGGTGTCAGGGCACATTGAGCTGGACCTTGTGAAGAGGGAGTATTAAGGGGGAAACTGTGCCCAGTTCTCTTGACATTTTTAGTCAATTGACTGGCCAAAAAGGTGGAGCCTTCCTACTGTCTCTTCCAACTACGATTTAAACGTGGCCAGTAGAGCACATATCCCCCTTGCTCTCAGACAAGGAGTCTGCACTCCAGCTCTCCAATATTTGTGTGAGGTATGTGATGCATGAATAGTCTCCAAAAAAGAGGCATTGTATGGCTACTCCTTTCTCTTTGCTATCAGTCAGGGTATTTTGCATGGCGGGATATTAGTTGCTCTCTGGAGTACCTCCCTGATAATTTAAATGGGAGCTATATACCTTGCTCAGTGAGTTCAAATCATACTGCTTATGCCATGTACTTTACTTTTAGATTATGTACATCTCAATTTGAAGGTATCAAATTAAATACTTTATTTCGCTGTAACTTTTTAAGCTCTCTTGAAGGCTCAGTCTTTAGAATCAGCTCTTTAATCTATCTGAGACTAGAATTCAAAGAATACAGTGTGCTCTGTGCTACAGACCCATCTGTTAGTTAACCTAGTAATGGTACTACTTAAAAAGTCATTGCTTTCTTGTCTCTAGGTGTAAAATGTGTGAATCATAACTACTGGAAATGAAAGAGAAAAAAAAAATATCTGTGGTGATAAAAGTAATATGAAAATTCAGCTGTCTAATACTTTAAAGGTTTTAAGCATTGAGTATTTGGTGCTTTTGAAAAATACTTCAAACATGAAGTTGATACTCTTCTTTTTAAAAAAAAAAAAAAGGACAAAAGAGTAATTTGTGATTTACTAAAGTTAAGAGTAATTTAAATACAGATTCAGCACACACACCCTGGCTTACTAAAGCAAGTAGTCTGGTGGATCTTGTAAATCAGTTTCTGCATCACATTTATTTACAAACCCATTCTGCAACAGCTCTCTTGTGTTTGAGCATGAGTTCAATTAAAAAGAGATGTTTAGCTTTTTGAGGTCTTTTTTTCAGCTTAAGGCTTAGCAGTAAATAATAACAAAAAAAGGATACACAAATAGTCCAGTATGTGGAGTTCCTAAAAAAAAATACAGTTACTCATTTGTAGGAAATCTTGCGTTTAAAGAGCAGATGATACAGACAAAGAAAAACAACTTCAAAGGTTTACAATAATTAAGAATTCATGCTGTGATTATAAAAGTGTTGTCAATTATTTATTCCACTTGGTGCTTCCTTTTTCTGAACATTTTGCTGCTGATCTTTAAATGCAGTAGTTTTGTACATAGCCCTAAATTATTTTACTTTTGTGACTGACGTTTTTGCAGTATTTACTTTTCATATCACTGAAAGTACTCAGTGTATTCTAAGCAGCTTATTTTTGTTTATTGTCAGTTGATCAAGAAAGTTTATTTTCCCTTCATAGCTTTGTAACTGAGACCTTGCCAATACCAGCAAGAGAGTTATGTTTTGGCTCAAACACATACGCACACGTTTTTTTCTTAATATGGATTATACAAGTATGGATTTATCCCTGATGATCATATCTGGGTTTGGGGTTTTTTTTAAGCTAATAAAATGTTAATCTGTTTACACATTTCCCCACAGTATTAAGTATAAATATTGACATCTTTTCTGGGTGTTCTGTAGAGGTACTTTGGAAGCGTTCAAGCTGGTCTGCTTTGCAATGTCTGTTGTGTGCTTACTGGATTGTATACAGTTCCTGTATATACCAAGGGTTTGTAGGTGACTTGACAATTATTTTTAAATATTCAGAGACTGAATACTTTATTTTTTCTACCTTGCAATATTTTATAATCTAAAAGTAATTACAGGCAGAAAAGATTTTAACCTTTCCTCTTAATCAGTTGTGTTGTGCTTACAGACATGTACCCGTCTTCTCAAGGAAACTTAAAAGAGTGAGAGAAACCTGGCAAAATCTTCAAAGTAACTATCTGAGACCTGTCTGAACACACACTTTCAGACCTGAAATGCAGTTTGAATCTTTTCAGGCAAGGCATGTAGTGGGTGTGTTAATTCAAATTCCACCTGCTAGTGTTATGTATAGGTAAATAAATCAGGCCACTCCCCTGCACTCTTTTCAGTTGGGAGATACTAACAGGAAGCCTTTAAACTAGCAGAGTTTGAGAAAGTTCTTCCTGTTGAATTAACTCCAAGAACAAGAATGAACGCAAATAATGACACATCTGTATTTCTCTTTCATTTGCCATAGTAGAGATGGAAAATCATTTTTTGTTTCTGTGCTGCTAGCTTGCTTGTCTGCTGCAGCGTACCTGTGCAGCTAAAACAAAAATTACACTTTCTTGCCTCGGAAATTACCTGCCAGCTGCTATGGAAAGATTTCTGTTGCTTTTTCATGTGAAGCTTCTCTAAGAAGGATTTTTAGGAGTGACCATATGAAGTTTTCTTGTACCTCTCTACTTCGGTTTAACCCACTCCTGAATTACTCTGCTTGAGAACGTGACCTGAGGCTTCCTGCTGATTCTGAGTAGGTTTGTCACTGACAGTCCTGATATGTGTCTTCAGACTGTTAAATGTGCGTGTTCTATTACAAATTCCTGTTAGAAATCTCTAAAACCAGCCTAGCTAGTGCAAAATAGCCATATGACGTTTGAGAAGATAACAACAGTGATATTTTTTGGAATGGATTCTTACCACACTTACTGGGCATCTGATCTGCTTAGTGGTTTGTGGACTGAAAGACAAGAAGAAGATACATACGAGGTTGAATCTCGTGTGCCTTTACCATATCCTTTTCCTTTCACTGAAAACTTGGATGGGAATAATTCTGTAGTTGTAAATACTTCAATTTTTCGCTTCAGCCACAAAAAAAAAGGGCACATTTTAAAAGTTGTCTCTAAAATCTCCTTGCCTACACCACCCTATTCAGTAAGTATAAAAGTTTTTAAAAGAAATTGTATTTTAAACCAGCTTAAATCGAAGAGAGTGAATAATGGTATAAACTTGTCTCTATCGTTAAAGTTATTATGTACTGCTGACAGGTTTTTTCCTAGACAGTTTTTAATGGGCACTGAAAAAGCTTTAATTATACAATTCTCTCTGTTAATTTGTAACAAAAGAAGTTTAGCAGACATAGAAATATATTGAATTACAGAGCTTGGAGATCTCTTTTTAAAGCACTTCAGTGTTACTTATTACATTACCTTTTTCTCACTGTGAATAATTTATGGCGGGGGGGCTGCAGTCAGTTGAAATTGTTCCTTTATAGCTGTATGCACTGACTACTAACATTAACTTGCACAAGCTTGCTAATGGCTTCCAGTGATCCTATGAAGAAACTTTTGTTCTTGAAAAATCATGTTCATATTTGTGCTACTTTTTGGGTTTGCCCTGTGATATTTTTAATAATACCTTTAGTTGTTATTACTGGAAAGAGCTGGAGAATAATTTTTATTCCGAGTTTTAGTTGGAGTATTTGATGCATTTGAATAAGCCATTTTTATGGTTGTCTAGGTACAGTAAACCTGTCATACATTTCCCTTTTATCTGAGATGGGTTTTTCATTAAGCACTTCAAAATGTAAGAATAAAGTAAGAATGCTCTGTGATTTTTAAGATATCTCAAACCAGTGCAGATATTCAGCTGCAGTATTTATACCTTTCTTTATCACCTGTCAGAATAAATAGTTCGCGTTAATGGTGTCCATCTAAAAAGGAATGCTGTCGGAAAGAAATGAAGTATTTAAATTCAGTGGATCATAAAAGAGAATGTATTGATTATTCAGACACTCTTTTCAAAGTGTAATTTTATTTGTAAGTGGATAATTTTGTGTGCAATGTGCTATGTTCCTATCCTATTTTTCTGAGATTTTAAAGCAAGCTAATCGTACTCATGAACGTAGCTGAAGATGGTGAGAAAGCTTTTATTTTTGAAGAAATTGAGAGAAAGTATAGTTTTATAGAAACTGTAGCAAAGCCACAGATGTTACTGTGTTACAAATATCTGCCAATATCCATAATATTAAAAAGGAAAAGAAAAAAAAAAAAAGGGAGATAAGCAGGAAATACGTGTTATTTCATTTTCTGACATTGTTCTTATTCAAAATAAGTTGTCTTGTTTTGAATGCAAGCCACAGAAAGAACTCATGCCTGGTTCAGCTCTGACAATTTGTGTTTGTGTCACTTGAAGAGGTGCATGTAATTTGTAAATGTTAACAGTTGAGAAGTGGAGGTGGTCTTGGTAGTTGACTCGTTTGCTGTTATCTTAGATGAACATTCTGTGTAATCAGAACTTTCAACACTAGGGTAATGTTCCTTTTTCACTATTTTGCTTTTGTAATTCTAATTTTAATTCTTTTTGAAATTATTACTTTGGGTATGTCTAAACTGGGCAGTAAGTATACAATTTTATACGTTTCAGTCATGGTTTTCCACTAGTTGAGGATAGTGACATAGTGAGATTGCGCTACATCTGTGGTAGTACACATTAAATATTACTCATCAGACAAACAGAGAAGAATAAAAAGATCGTTAGTAATTCTGTAAGGTGGACACAGTTGGAAGAAGCATTGCTTTACTGCCTTGTTAGCTGAAAAGTGCAGTATATTAAAAATTCACATTTTCCTGGTGTTCTCATTTATCTTCATCTTAAGGAGAAAAAGAGATGAAGCATCACTTCTGTCAATTTATATCAAAACTTCTGCCAGTTTTATGTAATGTTTTTCGTCATTCTAAGTATGTGGTGGGTGACAGCTTACTCATATTTAGTACAAAACTCATATGTAAATAAAGGTGAATGTAGAGTAAACTTATAAACCAGGAATTACCGGAACAACAACACGGATTTAGCCAGGTGGCTTATTGAGTTCACTATACTGACAAAGCCTATTTGCTTAGACTTTTGTACTGAGACGATCTTCCTATTGTAGTTTGCAAATGTGTGTTCAGTAAAGATCTTATTGAATGTCCAGTGAAGTTATGTAAAACTTCTCATCACACTGTAAAGCAACTGTTAATTAAATAGGAATGGTAGAGTAGTTATTTATCGGAACACATTTGGTTTATCTAACTTCCGTAATTTTTTTCCTGTGGTAGCTTGAACATGCTAAAATTACTCAGACAGAACTTATGCGAGAGTCCTTCAAAAAGCAACAAGAGGCCACAGAATTTATCAAGTATCAAGAAGAACTACAGGAACGTCTTAATGAAGAAACCAAAGCCAGAGAGCAGTTGGCTTTGGAGCTTAGTAAAGCTGAAGGTGAGTAGCTTTTCTGATGAATTGTTGAACTTCACATTTACTTACCTATTAATTGTGTAAAGAAATTGCAAATTAGATCAATTTCTTTGCAAATTTTAGAATGTTATGAGCCTTTTGGGTAGTTATGGACAAGATGACCTCCGGAGGTCCCTTCCAACATCAACCACTCTGATTCTGTTTCCCAGCTTTGTCTCACTTATTATTGTCTGACTTACTAAAAATAATAGGTTGGATATGTGTTGTTATCCTCAAAATTAATTTATTTCATAGTAACATGTCTGTTTGTGCAGACAAGCTTAAATATTAACTACTTGGAATCATAGAATCATAAATAGTTGAGGCTGGAAGGCGCCTCTGGAGATCATCTATTCAAACCCCATGCTCAAAGCAGGGTCAAGTAGAGCAGGTTGCCCAGGACTGTGTCCAGTCAAGTTTTGAATGTCCACAATCTCTCTGGGTAGCCTGTTCCAGTGTTTGACCACCGACAAAGAGGGGAAAGGAAAAAAAAAAAAAATTCTTTTTTTCTTATGTTGAAACGCATTTTCCCATACTTAAGTTTGTGCCTGCTGCCTCTTGACCTTGACTTAGTTCCACACAAACGTGGGTAAAAATGTAGCACCTTCACTCTTAATTTGATCATATGGTGGTGATAATGTTTCAATTTGCACTGTTTGAAGTAGTCTTTTTAAGTATATTTGCAACTGTATTAATGAAGCAATTTAAAATTATAGGGTGTTAGAACAGGGGAAATCTAATAATCTTTTCTGACATCAGGAACATATGTTCAAATCTGACAAGACAGTTTGTTCTTTAGAAGTAGCTTTATTGTTTCAATAGCTCCATCTTTTGTTTCTGCCCAGCATTTTTACCATTTTCTGTTTGTAATTAGCATCTGGAAAAGATGAAAAAAACACCTACCCTATAGGTAGGATCTCCGTAGTAGTAAGCAAAAAGATATTTTAGTTAGTTCTGAAGCTCAGCGGGCTTCTGTTTCAAAGTGAGAGCATAAAGTTTCATAGCCAAATGTTATTCCTGGAGAATGCTACCCTGCCAGCCTTCCTGTTCTTTTTACATAGACAGATAATCCAACATGAGTTCACACACTGTTAATAGCTGGGATACACATAACCTGAACAGTGCAGGTTTCCAAGCCACGTGTCTAAAATGTGGCATGAGGGACAGTTGGTAGCCTGTCAGTTCACACAGCATAAACGTTGTGTGTCATCAGCACCACTACTGGCTGCAGCTTTCAATAGCTTGAGCAAAACCAGAAAGGAGGAAAATTGAGTGGTTGATGAGAAGCTCAACATGACCCAATAATGTGCATTTGCAGCCCAGAACGCCAGCTGTATCCTAGGCCGCATCAAAAGTACCATGACCAGCAGGTCAAGGGAGGTGATTCTCCCCCTCTACTCTGCTCTCTAGAGACCCCACCTGGAGTACTGCGTTCAGCTCTGGGGCCCCCAACATAAGAAGGACATGGGCCTGTTGGAGCAAGTCCAGAGGAGGGCCACGAAGATGGTCAGAGGGCTGGAACACCTCTGCTATGGACACAGGCTGAGAGAGTTGGGGTTGTTCAGCCTGGAGAAGAGAAGGCAGCGGGGAGACCTTATGGCAGCCTTCCAGTACCTAAAGGGGGCCTACAAGAAAGCCATAGAGGGACTTTTTACAAGGGCATGTAGTGATAGGACAAGGGGGTAATGGCTTTAAACTGAAAGAGGGTAGATTTAGATCAGATGTAAGGAAGAAGTTCTTCTCTACGAGGGTGTTGAGGCACTGGAACAGGTTGCCCAGAGAAGTTGTGGATGCCCCATCCCTGGAAGTGTTCAAGGCCAGGTTGGATGGGGCTTTGAGCAACCTGGTCTAGTGGGAGTTCTCCCTGCCTATAGCAGGAGGGTTGGAACTAGAGGATCTTTAAGGTCTCTTCCAACCCAAACCATTCTATGATTTCAGAGGGAATAGATTCAAATCTGAAAGAGGCATTATTACTTTTTTTTTAATATTAAATTAAGAGCAAAAAAAATCTTGTATGGAATGCATCTTAACATGCAAAAAAGATGAAATCTTCTACCAAAATATAGATGACCTCAGAATTTATATTCTTGCACAGTTACAAAACTGTTTAGTATTGATGAATTTCAGAAAGTAGGCAGGTTTTACATCTGTTGCTGTTTTCCTTGAAGGATAATATTTTTGTCTTGATACAATTTTTATTCACAAATCTTCAATAATGAAGTAAAATAGACTAATTCATTAGGAGAAAGCAGAGAGGTTAGTGTTAAGTTTTATTTAAAGGTAGGAATCTGTCATAATGTCAGAGCTCTCTGCATAGGTTTAATCCTACAAGTAAAAAAAAATACTAGAGACTAATTTTATGTATGGAAAAAAAAGGTTTTTATTATGAACTTATTTTGTTGCTTTGCCTTCTGGATCTGTATTTTTTTGGCTTACATTCTCTACTAAGAACCAGAGGCTTGCTTTTTCATTTACAATAAATTAATTTCCATTTGTGCAGGAATATTGCAAAGAGTGCATGCATAATTGTATTTGAAGATGACATACCACAGAACAAGACCTGCTTATTATCTATTTTTATTTTCATATTTTTATTTATTTTTATCCCATTACCACTAGACAAGCAAAAAAATCTAAAATTAACTAGGTTCTTCTCTTGAGCAGTGCACTTCTGTTATAAAATTTGCCTGTGCAAACAAACTTAATAGCATCAAAGAAACTGCAAATTCTTGCTAGATGCCAGTTTGTAGATAATGGGATTGCCCATATGTAAATGAAGGAAAAATTTACCTGTAACGTTTTATTAAATGCTTGAAATACGCCGTCAGAGCCTGGTTTGGAGACATAACAGATGAGTCAAGTATGTATTTTTTGCTAGCAAAGAAAGTATATTAAACACTAAAATTTAGTGAGAGCTATGAAGCTATGTTTTGCTCTCTCTAGATTTTATCTGATAATGCTTTATCTGGGAAAAAAAAACTTGAAAGCATATAAAGTGGAAACAATCTTAAAAAATTTTTAACAAATTTCATTTTAATCAGAGCAATAGCAATGTCAGTTTATAAGACTTGACAGACTGGCTGTATTGATTTGGTTGATGAACAGTTCTGGAATATAAGAGAATTTGATGCTAGTTTTAGCCCTTTGACAGATGTATTGCACAGCTGAGCTTTTAGGTTAGGTGCAGATTTATGTCACATATAGAGATTTAATTCAGTTCAGTCTTTTGCAGAAAGTCAGCTAATTTGTCCTTCTTACTGCTTTAATGCTTTCTAACTCCAGAATTAATTAAATCTTTTTTCATCCTTTTTTTCTGTGAGCTTCTGAAATGAATGCACTCTAAATGATACCACCTTTTTTTTTTTAGTGTTGTTGTAACAAAACAAAAATGCCATAGAACTCTTCTTATCTAATTTCTTCTGCTCATTGAACTGAGTTGTGAGCATACTCTGACAGAGCCAAACTACATTCTCTTATCAAATTCCTTAGATAGGTATGCAGAGCCATGTCTTAGTTCATTATAGATCTGATGGTACTTTGTCTTCTCTTGAGATAAAATGTGTCGAGTTTGATCATTTCTTGTCTCAGGTGCAGCAGTTTTTGTGACATTTTCAAACCTCTAGTGTTTTAGTTGTGTCAGATATGACTTATCTAATGTGATAGAAAAGCTAATGTCAATTTGTTCACTGAACTCTGACAACTTTCATTACATCTCAAAAAAAAAAAAAAAAAAAAAAAAGAAAAATAAGGCAGGAGTGAAAACCACAACACGTGATCTTAGCAGACTTCTTCATTTTTCATACCTTTTTGGTGGGGCATGTACTCCATTTAACCTGGGAATGCCCTCTCAACTTCCAGTCTGTTAAGTGAACAGCATCTGATACAGTGGGAAGAAATACTAGAATTTGTATTGTCTCAAATTTTTGAAATGCTGTTAATGATGTTTCTAGTTCAGTATTTTGTTTGAAAAGCTAGTCCCTCTATGCAGCTGTGTTCTGTGTGAATCTGGAAAAAAAGATTGGTCAGCAATGCATGATTGATACGCATGAGGACCACACCTGTGGTTCTCAGACTGTATATGCAAACACTACTGATACTTAATTTTCTCTGATCCAGAACTAAGTGCTCACAGAGGTTTTACTTTGTCTACATTGATAACAAATAGAAACATCTTTAGTTTTCCTAGATTCTTAAGCCAGGGTAAAATCCATTTTAATAGTGACTCAAGACTACAGATTTATACTGATAAAGTACTTTCAGACTGAAAATAGTTTGATATTGAAAAAATACTACTTAAATTTTGTGGGTTTAGTAAGAAGAAACCTGTGAAATAGGTGTGTGTCCAACTGAGAAAGTTTAGACATCGTATGACTGATGTCCTCTCTGTCTTTTGGAACCATGGGTGTCTGACATGACAGGACACATCTTGCCATAGAAGTCTGGGATACCTATGTAGTACCTTCTGTCAAGCAGTAAAAATGTCTTCCGTGTTCTGTGGTCAGATGTTTCTGAAAGGACTGATT
Organism: Astur gentilis; assembly: GCF_929443795.1. Lineage (NCBI taxonomy): Eukaryota > Metazoa > Chordata > Aves > Accipitriformes > Accipitridae > Astur > Astur gentilis. The sequence goes on along the minus strand of NC_064883.1, from coordinate 22,098,528 downwards.
TGAATCTTCTGAAGCCCGTACCATTACAGGATCTCAGTTTAGTATATGAAGCCCTCAAGGAAATTCACTGTTTTTTCGTAAATTTTCAGCTTTGTGCTCACTTCTGCATCATTCCAAGATGGTACCATTTCTTACAGCCATAATATCATTCATAAAGCTAAAATAGAGTTCCCCCTCAGGTTCCTAGATAAACTACTTCACTATGAGCAACTTTTAAAAGCATACAAGACATATTCTCAAGGTAGTGTCCCAGATTCTCTGTTAAAAAGATCATTAATTGTTCTGTGCTACTTTAAAAATCGTGCATTAATTGTAAAGAAATGAAATTGCTTCTTAGATGTCAGCTGTTACAGGGCTTTGGGGAGTGATTCAGGTGCTAAACATGGACACCTACGGCCAGTTTTGGTGCCTTATGATGTTGGAGGCATCTGTATTATACCTGACCTACAGGAGACCCGTGATCATACAGAAACTGTGGTTTGAGGTGAGACAAATGTCTTGAGGCACCTAAAACGGCACCTGGCACCTGAATTTATTTGAAATTTCTTATTTCTCCTGTGTTTATTACACACTTATTTTCCCTTGGCTTTGGAGTTCCTGTTTGCTCCAGAGATCTTGTGCTGAGGAAAAGTTAAGAGCTATATTTGGTCTGGTGCTATTGTTCGTCCTCTAATTTGTTCATCATGGAAGAATAGCAGGGACAGGAGTAGAAGTTGTCAGGTGCTGAGTATCTAACATGCATGTGCATTCATGTGAGAATACTGTCGTGACTTCACCATGCAAAAAATTCAAATTGTTCTTTATTGTCTATTAAATCTGCCCCAAAATTGATGTTCTACAGGCCTCATTGATGGTTATGCAGATGAAAAAGCATTTCTGGAAAAACAACTGCAGGAAAAAATAGATGTAATTGACCATCTTGAGCAAGAACTACTGTGTACAGGTAACAAATTGCAGGAGTTAGAGGCTGAACAGCAGCAGATCCAGGAAGAAAAGGAGCTACTCTCCAGACAGAAGGATGCCATGAGAGCAGATGCGGGGCCAGTAGAGCAGCGTATGTATTCCTCACAGTCTTTCTATGAGATTTTCTTATACTTTTCAATTAAAATAATAAGTAATCTTGATGAAGGTTTCCCCCCCCACACACACACTTTGTAATCATTAATAAAAATATGATAGGGCAAAATGTGGTATTTTCATACCTGATGCCTAATGTTATCATGACAACTTTTCTTGATATTTAAACAAAAAATGACTGAATTTTCAGGAGTCTTGGGCAATCACAATCATTCTTTAAGCCAGGAAAAGCTGGATACCTCTGAAAATCTGTTTTTATACTATCACTGGAGGTGGAATATCTTGAAGTTAGCAGCTATGGATAAAAATACTGGTCTAAATAATTTCCAGAGTTTTATAGGGGCTAGCAAGCATACCTACCAGAACATGATTGAACTACACATGATGGCCATACTTAGTTTAGACACAGAAGATACACTTTGCTAACAAATTCCTCCTTTGGGGAAGAATGGCACAAAAGTTGCATGATAAGGAAAGCCTTTGTAATGAAAGCTTTCAGGACTGATGGTGAAAATTCCAGATAAATACCATGTCAATGTAATCTATCTGCTTACTCAAAAAAAGCATTTACCTTCATGAAGTAAATATGTCTTTTAATTCTTCCTTAGACTAATAAATTAACACTTCATGTTTGAGGAGGGAAGAAAACTAGAACAGTGATGTTTTAAGAAGTACTGATCTTTCAAGGATTGCAGTGCTTACATTGTAAATAGCAGGATGAAATCACAATTTTATCTAATTTCTAAAAGTTTATGGCAATTTATAATGTTGCTTTTTTAATAAATTGCACATCTTGGTGTGTATTTGCAATTTCCTGCGTCCACTTTGTGTAACAATGGAATTTTAAGAACAACCTGTTGATTCCTACTTTATGGTAAAAAAGATCCTTGTCTGTGACTCCAGATTAGTTATTTGTTATATGGTTTAGGTTCTAAATATTTTAAAGTTATTTTCATGTATAACAACTGTAAGGATAAACAATTCTGTAAATAAGTGTAGGTACTTATATCATGCATACCAGAATAACTTACCACACTCCCTAAGTTATCTCAACAACTTTGTCATTAAATGCCACATCTATCTTTGGCTTCATTTTCTCTTACATTGTTGCACCACAAGAAAACTATAGCTGGCATGTGAATTACTTTGCTTCTTTTTTTTGTTTTCTCTCTCTCTATTCTCCTAGGCCTAGTAGATGCTGCAGTCGATGCAGCTTCCCAAGCAGGTGTGTTTGTATGTTGCATGGCCAATTTGTAATTGGGTGGAAGACTTACACATACTGACATTGTTAATCAGGATTATTGGGCTTTTGGCTTACTGACATTACTTGTAATTCTTACTGGCCTGCAGCTTTGATGTTGTATTTCATGCTCAGTTTTACATTTCGCTAACAACATTTCTTATAATTTCTAAACATAATAAGCAAATTCATGAATAACCATCATCTTATTCACCTGAGAATTACAGATACTTAGATGGTATTGGAAGGATATTTTTGTAGCGTTTTTTTTCTTTTTTTTCCCCAAATACAGTTGAGTCATTCATTATGATAATTAAACACTGTATTATACTGATATATAATGGTTACCTAGAAATGAGAATTGGTTAAATATGATGTAAGATGATGGTGCCTAAAGGATCTTTCTTCTATAGTGAAAGTAAATTGTATTGTTTCTGTCTAAATATCAATCATGTTTTAAAGATTCTCCAAATGTAATTGCACTTTACAGTTTTGATTTTACCTCAAGGGATTCATATGGTTAGTTAATATGTACTTCAATGGGCTGTGGCTTAAGAGTCTTAATAGAGTGGTTTGGGGCTTTACTATATATGCTTGCCAGCCATTTTATGAGGACTCAAAATTGGGCATCCATGCAGTCACTGATATTACAAAGCTCCACTTACAGGTCAGTAATTTCCCTCTCTGTCAGCCTGACAATCTTGCTAAGTCTTTAAATATTTCCTTCAGATTATTTAAATGTATCCCATTAAATGATGAAGACTGGGAGTGGATTGATTTTACTGATGCTGGGGATGAGAAGAGGGTTGGGTTTTCTTTACTTCTTTATTAACCCCTGTACTGACTCTAGCTGTAGTTTGAACCCATGCATTTTCTTTTCTTTTCAATTATACAAAGACCTTTTAATTTATATGAAACTTAAACAAGAAGGTGATCTGATACAACTTCACTAGACTAACTAAAGGATAGTAATTTTAATATGAATTTGCTTTAGTGGTTGTCTGATTATTTCTCAGAAGAAAATACATTTTCTAAAAAAGAAAAATAGTAAAAACCCAAACCAGTTCACATCCTTCTGCAGAGTACAGCATGGATACCTTGGGGAGTGGTTTTGCTTCATAACGTTACTCACTATTCATATCTAAAAGTAGTGTATGATGCTTTTATTATAACCAGAATTGCTGGAGGAAACAGAAAAGTTAATGAAAGAAAAAATTGAAGTACAGCGTCAAGCTGAAAAAGAGTATGATGACCTTCAGAAGCAAGTGAAAGTCTTGGAGATAGACTTGGAAGAACAGGTCAATCGTTTCATAGAGCTAGAGCAAGAAAAAAATGCAGAACTAATGGACTTAAGGCAGCAAAACCAGGCTTTGGAGAAGCAACTTGAGAAAACAAGAAAGTTTCTAGATGTAAGTATGGTAAAAGGCTAGATTCGTGAAGGTGGGTGGGCACCTGCACTGAGGTTTGGTTCAGCGGGAAATGCTATTTTTTTCAGGTTTTGAGCAAACATAAAGAAGCACACAATAGTAACAGTATTATAGGTTCCAGCCCAAGAATTTAATTGATGTTTCAAAAGTTGAAAATTCATTTCAGATGCTTGGTTAGGACTGCTCTGTATTTCTAAGTGTAACTTAGTAGTCTTCTTAAATGTTTAAAATAATGGGAAACTTCTAAAATTAATGAGGAGACATAAATTTTTGTGACCTTAATTTTTAAAAGTTTGTGGAATTTCCATGTTTTTCAGTAAAGTCTGTTAGTATTAGTCTAAAGTCTGTGCAAGGTTCTGCACCTGGGTCAGGGAATCCCCTGGTATCAGTACAGACTGGAGGATGAAGGTGTTGACAGCAGCCCTGCCAAGAAGGACTTGAGGGGTACTGGTGGATGAAAAACTGGACATAACACAGCAATGTGCGCTCACAGCCCAAAAAGCCAACTGTATCCTGGACCGCATCAAAAGAAGCATGGCCAGCAGGTCGAGGGAGGTGATTCTCCCCCTCTGCTCTGCTCTCATGAGACCCCACCGGGAGTACTGTGTCCAGCTCTGGGGCCTCCAACATAAGAAGGACATGGGCCTGTTGGAGTGAGTCCAGAGGAGGGCCACGAAAATGATCACAGGGCTGGAACACCTCTCCTATGAGGACAGACTGAGAAAGTTGGGGTTGTTCAGCCTGGAGAAGAGAAGGCTGCCCCCGGGGAGACCTTATAAGCAGCCTTTCAGTACTTAAAGGGGACCTACAAGAAAGATGGGGACAAACTTTAGGAGGGCCTGTTGCAGTAGGACAAGTGGAAATGGTTTGAAAATAAAAGAGGGTAGATTTAGATCAGATGTAAGGAAGAAATTTTTTACGATGAGGGTGCTGAGGCACAGGAACAGGTTGCCCAGAGAGGTGGTAGATGCCCCATCCCTGGAAACATTCAAGGTCAGGTTGGACGGGGCTCTGAGCAACCTGATCTATTTGAAGATGTCCCTGCTCATTGCAGGGGGTGTTGGACTAGATGGTCTTTAAAGGTCCCTTCCAACCCAAACTATTCTATGATTCAATGAATTAAGTAGTCTACTTTATCTGCACTTGGAAATTGAAAGCATAATTTCTCTAAGTTTCTTTTATAGTCTTCCTTCATAGCATCCAAGGATCTAACTCCAAATATAAAGCTACACCTTCCAGCCAGTTATGTTATATGTGTGTTTGCCCCCATTCACAGTGGCAGCTGCCTCCATTGTATCCAACTTCTTCCTACCTCAGCCTGACTCTGCAATTTTGTTTTAGACTCTACCCTGTTTTCAGCAAACACAGTTTTCTCTGCCTCCTTTACCCATTATTTTTTTTTTCCTTCTTAAGTGTCCTGTGCTGCTGTTGGGAGAAAACTATTATTTCTGTGCCTTCTCAATTAACTCTCTAGCCGACAGCAGTAGGGTGGAATAATTTTTTTACATAGTAAATATAACACCCTCTGGCACCTTCTCTGCATTATCTATTACTAAGCAGTATTAAAGGAGAGATCTTTCCAGATACTTCTTAGCACAAATGGATTTCCTTTAGTTTCTACAATTACAAGATTATTTTTCTCACTGAAACTAGTGTGTCATAATAGGACAAGGTTCAGAAGTAAAAATTCCTATTACAAGTCCCATAGTCATAAATGCATCATGGTTTGGAATTATCAATAGCATGAACTGCAGAGTTATGGACTACTGAGACGAGTAGCTGTTTATAATAGCACCATTAGAATTCTGCTATTTCCTTGAAACAGCAGGTGAGTTTTTAAAATCTGCAACTTGTAAAGGTTGAGGTTTTATTCTGGTTTCCTGAGTTTTTGCTAAATATTTTGTTGCTAGACAGAAGCATTCCTCTTTGTATCAGATACTTCAGCTAGTTTATTTTAATGCATCTGATAAGGTTTGTCTGTTTTACAAAGTGGCATTTAAAGATTGCATTTCACTGGATGCTAGCAGTTGGGCATTATTTCCTATATAAAGATGTATTTCTCAAATGTCAGACTGCGATATAACAAGTGAAACTGGTCAAAAGTAAAACTGAAATGCAAAATGCAAATAATGTATAACTTTTTTTTTTTCCGTTGGCTTCTCATCAATAATAACACAGAGTTAATTTCTAGTCTTAATTTCTATTTATGCTACATATATCAAAGACAAACATTAGGAAAGAAAATCATAAAATATTGGCTTATTACCATTTGTGTGGTGTGTCTGGAACAGAAGAAACAAAGCTGTCATTTTTGTGAAATAATGCTGGATGTACCTGTCCTGTCCTAATTCTTCAATAAAAAAAGTGAAATTTGTTGCCCCAAATGATTAAAGAATTATGGTAATTCCAAGAGGTTCTGCTACCTTAAAAATACTGACATACTGTTACCAGCCTCACATTAACAGAAATAAGAAGTAGTAATATACTTAATTTAGATAGTTTTTAAATCAAATGGTGTATCCAAATAATTTCTTAACTTTCAGGAGCAAGCAATTGACCGAGAGCATGAGAGAGACGTATTCCAACAAGAGATACAGAAGCTGGAACAACAGCTTAAGATTCCACAAAGGAATCAGCCTGTCAATGAACATCAAACTAGAGAGGTAACATATCTTGTTACTTGTACTCAATGAATATAAATGACAAGTTGACAGCTGTTAAGATATTGTAATGAAGCTATTTTACAGTGTATCTAACCTGCATCCATTTACAAGCCAGGAAAGTAAACCCCCTTAAATCAAGGGTAAGGTGTTGGGTGAAAGTGGTAAAACTGTGTTTCGGGGATTTTTTTTTTAGGCTGGTGCCTTGTTTGTTTTTCGTAGCAGACATACAGAGACTTCATAACTTTGAAAAAGGCTTTTTCATATAGCTTAATTTAGAAAATCCACCGTTTTCAAAAACCTGTGGAAACATTTAGGACTACTTTAGCAATTTCACATGTTCTTACGTTGTTTTGTGACATCCTGTTTTTAGCACAGGTACACAACTGAAGGAATTGAGTTACCAAGGTTTAGGACCTGAGATGTAGTAGCACGCTCTGTGTACACTTGAACCTCCCCAGTGAAAGTCTGTCTCTGCTGAAACAAATTTAGTGACTAGAACAGCAGCTCAAGGGAGTCACAGAAAACTCTTAGACCCAGCAAAATCAAGAAAAGTGGCAGCAGTGCAAATGCTATATATTATGAAGCTTTTGCATATGTTTTGTTTGATGACGTGTTAGTCAAATCACATTTTATTTTTTGTGGGTTTGGGGGTTTTCTTGTGTCCTGCTTTTTGAGCAAGGCTGATATTTGTGCATGATTTTCTTGTCTGATTTTCAGTATTAAAATGCCTCTTATTAGGTTGCACTGCGATTTTCAAACCAAAGTTCTTACTGAGGTAGTTCAGTTGCTGTAATTCAATTCTTAAATATTAGCAATGTTTAGTATTCTGTATTATATAGTTTAGGACCATAGACAGTAATAGGACATAAATTGATATATGTGAGGTGTAAGTTGTTGAAGTATTTATTTACTTATAATTGTCAGATTTAGAGGTGTATTTCATGGGGGTTTTTTTAATACAAACATTTGTAAGAAATGTTAAAGTACTCAGTCAGCACTATGTGATATAGCTGTCATCAGCCTCTGTGAACAACGAATCTTCTGGAATTAGCTGGGTATGTGGTAACCAACACATACGGAGCAATTCTGCATCTATTTCCTTCTATTGCAAACTGTGCACACTCCTCTCCTGTTGACACATTACACAGATGGGGGAGACATTTTAGCACAATTAGTTTTCCTGAATCCAGGATGTTCATTTTGAGTTCATTTCTTTATGTGTCTGTTTATAATTTGGGGCATGGGTAGTGTCTGAATTCCTGGTCAAAATTAAAAAAAGAGATTTAAAAAAAAAAATCCCAAGAAAAGGATTTGAAATTTGATAGCATAATAAAAATTGCCCTATTTTTCTGTACAGAATCTATATGTAAAAATGGTCCTGATTTATATGCATATATACACATACCTGTATACTCTTAAGTTGGCAGATATGCTACACTGGAAATTTAAAGCATGCTTTAAAATGAAAGACAGCTGTAACTGTGATTAATATTTTGAGATTTGTATTAGAAGCTTTTAAATTAGGATTTTTTTAGTAGGTAGAAATATAGACAATAAGATAATGTCTATAAGCACCACAGGTGTAGCAGCTATTTTAGAGCTGGGTAGCATTGAATGTGATACATTACAAATTATAGGCAGAATTTTCAATAGTGTATTAGATCTACATTTAATATTTATCAAATGAGGCACATAATCTTACTATATAGTATATTTTGATGTCACAATGTTACTTGGAATATTTCATAAATATACATTTTATCATTATTTCTCATGCTTTTCTGAGATAGCTGCTTTATTTTTTAATAGTTGCACAGTTTTTTAAATGCTCTTCTGCTTTGCGTGGATGCTATGAGCATTTTCTGTTGATAACTTCATTTCTTTTCTACTGTTGTTTCAGCTTACTCTGTCAACTTATTCCTCGGAGGGTTGTCGTAAGGAGTCTGCTCTAGACTTGATTTTTCTTTTTCCATTTCTCTCTCAGGACTTTTCTGTGGTCACTTCAGACTTTGATGTTACTCATGGATGGATAACGTCAATAATACCATCCTGTCAGCTTTATGTTCTGGTCCTCTTCTCTCCTATCTATTGAAATGCTTTGAGTCTTCTACCTTTTGGCTACATCGTAACTTCCTAATTGTAAATACTGAAATCAGTTTCTTGAGTGGGACAAACATTACTTTTCATGTCTCTTGCTCAATTGCTTAGTTTAACTCGGGTCTTAACTCTGTGCATCAGGACTAATACCATGGCTTTGTTAATGAAAACTACAGATAAAAAAGACACGTAATAATTTCTGAAATACTGCTACAACTGGGATCATTCTTATCTCTGCTACTTCAGTTACTCTTTTAATATGTTGTTTCTGAGCCATAAACATCTGAAATACTGAGATTCAGAATGCTTTATTTGGATGCTTTGTCCCCAGTACAAAGTGAAATTGTATCATCCATCACATCTGTTTGGTCCCATTTAACAAAGCCAGCAAGGAAACAAAACTTCATGTTTCTTGAGACTGAAGCAATTCTCTTCAATGCTAAAAGACCCAAGACCCCCAGTGAGTTTTAGGATATGTCTGTATGTCACTAATCAACTCCTTATTTTAAATAATTTTGTCACACATTTTTAGAACTATGATATTTCTCAAAGATGCAAATACCATCCTGACCTTAGGGTCAAGACATTCCATCCGTAGATGTTAAAGGTGTATCTTTTTAGTGGGCTGCATAGAGATGCCGTGCTACTTGCTTTTAAATGACTAGAGAGTCTGAAGGCTTCAGAAGGACAAGGTCATTTCTAGAGTACATGATATATACGACTTCTTAAAAAATGGTGTTTGTATTTGTTGGATGTAGCACTGCAGTATCCTAACTTTACATTCTGTTTCACCTAACGAGTAAGAGTTTTGTTACAAGAAAAAAAGAGGGATACTTTGTCAAAAATGAGTGCTGTTGCTATTGCTAGCAAACCCTTCCAGCCTAGTACAATGTATTCATCATCTTGCCATATTGTCACCAGGTTGAACAGTTAACAAATCATCTAAAAGAAAAAACAGACAAATGCAGTGAGCTTTTGCTCTCTAAAGAGCAACTTCAGAGAGATATACAAGAACGAAATGAAGAAATTGAGAAACTAGAATGCAGGATAAGAGAATTGGAACAAGCCTTGATCATCAGTGCAGACAACTTGCAAAAGGTATTGTTTGGTCTAAAATTATCATGTATTTACTACTTTCTTGTTTGCTTGAGAACAAAACAGTATATTTTTTTATTTGTTTGTTATTAATGTTATTTATATTTAAAGGTGGAGGAAAGAAAACAGTTTGGCACCATCATAGTAAAGGGAGAATTACCTCTTGAAGTACAACTGCAAGCTGAACGAGAAGCTGTGGACAGAAAGGAAAAGGAGGTAAAATACCTGTCAAATGTTCCATGTTTCTGCTGATGTTTTGGTTTGTCAGTTTTTGCTTTCTGTTGAGTTCAGTGAATTTTTTAACAGGTGAAATTTTTTAACAAGTCAGAGAGACAGCAGTCCAAATCCCTTTGAAATTCTCTTGTAAGCCATGATAATTGTTATTGTCTATGTTAATGTGTATGACTTACAAGAGTATTTCTGGAATCAAAATTCAGCCTAATTAAGAAAAACTTCATAGTGATTTCAGTTGATTTGTAATGGGTTTTAAAATTCCATTCAGTTTGAGGACTCGGAATGTTACCAAGTACACATTCTTTTGTTTGTGTATGCCAAACCAGTTTACTGTACACATTGCTCTTGAAAATTATGACGTTTAATTTTTGGTATGGCTGCCTACTCCTTTTCCACCCTTTGTTTTGGAAACATAGATCACGAACCTTGAGGAACAACTGGAGCAGTTTCGAGAGGAGCTAGAAAATAAAAATGAAGAAGTTCAGCAATTGCATATGCAACTAGAAATTCAGCGAAAGGAGTCCACTACACATATGCAAGAACTTGAACAAGAGAACAAATTATTTAAGGTAATTGTGTAACAGAGAAGCCTACAGCTTTATTGTCCCTCCTCCCCAGAAATAAATGCTTGGAAAAAGCCAAGATGCCAAATTCTTTCTTAAGCATTCCACAGTTCAACTTGCAAAATATTAAAAAGCTCATATAATTACTTCTCATTCCATGCAATTTGTTTATTTCAATTCTTATGCCTTAAATACTCATACAAGAATATGCAGAAAACATTATGTACAACTGTAACATGGTTTTGGGGGGGTTTTTTTGGTAGGATGAAATGGAAATACTGGGACTAGCTATCCAGAAGTTTGAAGATGTCACCATAAAGGACCATCATTTAGTGGCTGGGAGGCTCGCTCACATTATGCAAGAGAAGGAGCAGGAAATAGATCATCTTCATGAACAAATTGCAAAACTGCAACAGCAACTTGAAGTCACAACCGACAACAAAGTACATACTTTTGAAATCTTTTTCAGAGTCCTACTTTGTGTTGCTAGCTGTTTAAGGAAAACAAACCCTGTGTCCCAGCACTAATTACATTATCTTCTATTGCTGCCTTAATTTAAAAATGCACATCCTTCAGTTTCAAGCAACGCTTTAACCCTAATCTGTTTTTCCTCTTTTGTCTCATTTTTTATGAAAGATACTTTTTGCTTCCTTTTCTTTTTATTATTCTGCCTTATTTCTGCTTGAGTTTTTGTCTTAAATTCTTCTTCATTCTCTGTTCTTCTAATACTTTTGAACATTTAGTAGCATGTAGGTAGCTGAATTCAATCTCAAGGTTCATTCTACCATCTTCCCTTCACTGACTTACTTTCAGTGTTACATTTCAGTGACACCTGCTGGATCATGTTGGATTTTATAGGGTTTTTTAGCAGTTGAACTTTTGTGCTCCATGAGCTTGTGTAAATACTTTGTCATCATACCAATGTTGGCAACATCTTTAATCCAGTTTGAAGCATGGTGGATGTGCAAAGAAAATGCTGTGTTTTATTATAAATGGAGAGCAAGAAAGAAAGAAGCAGATTCATCTTTCTTTTATTTACTGAGATTTAACACCTGTAGCTTTCTGTTATTTTTCAATTATGTGTTTTTATCATAATGAACTTCATCTTTTTCTAGCTTACTTCCATTTTATACAGATATAACACATTTGATTTCAACAGGAATACTACTTATTTTGCATTGATGTAAGTGACAGCAGAAACAGGCCTTCAGTCTCACATTTTTTATAGAAAGAAAATGGGATTTTTTTTTCAGTAGATGAATTTTGCATTCTGACCATTTTAAATGTGAAAATCTATTAGTCATAAGCTTTAACCCCAAAGCAAGTATTATTCAGTAAGGTAAGAACAGGCATTCTGTCACCCCTCAGTAGCTGATTGAACATGTAGGGTAACATTCTACATACTGAATCCACTAAAATAGAGCTCTGACCGAGCTGGATAATTTCACTGAGTTTTTATGTGCAAAATTTAGTTACAGTGAACCTCAGTGAATAATGACAAAGCTATAAACTGAATTTAAGCAATATCATACTTTAGGAATCCAGAATGGTTCTGCTTTATACAATGACCACCGTAATATGGTTACATTTCTTGCCTTGAGAAAAATACCCAGGATTCAGGTATAATTCATTTTAATGATTGGTTCTTTTCCTGTTACATGAAGTTTCATTTTCTTCATTTCATCCTCTTACTCAGTTATTTTTTCCAGGACATTAAATAATTACTCTGCTTGATTATGAGATTAATATTAAATATTAATAGATTGTTCTTAGGTTAAACACTTTCCTAGTCCTTTAGACATCTTCATCCCAAGTGCTTTTCATTTAGTTGCTGTATTTGCCTTCTGTGGTCCTTTATTCTATTATGTTACAAAGAACAGGAACTGCTATGCTGACTTGATAGCAGTTGCCAGGATCACTGTTCTTTTCTTCTGAAAACCAATGACACGTTCATGTTTTATTTAGTGTTTTTGAGCTTTCTCTAGTCTCTGTGGATTTTTAAAAATAAGTTCTTCGTTGACAAATCAGCCTCTCTAATTTATGTGGTCACATTTACCATTTATTTTTGTATATATTTTACTTACTACAAAGTCTTCTTACTATTCTATTTAACTAACTAAACCTAATGAAGTATTGAGAGATAAAGGAAAAAGCATGGCTATTTGAGTAATGAATTTAGTCATCTTTCATCTCTTCTGCATTTTTTTCTTTTTCATATTTCTTTTTGAAAACTTTTAGACTTCTTACACATTTTATGTTCCATAACTGATTTTAATTTTCTAGTATCTCTTTCTGAATATTTTTGACAGATTTCCTTTTGCCTTTTTCATTTCCAGTGTAGAAGCACTGTTCATTTCAGATCTCCAGACATTCCCTTAAGAAAATATATCCACTTTGTTTCTTAGACTCACTACTTATAATCTGGTCTGTCTTCATTTTGACTTTGTAAAGGATTTTTTGTCATTCTTCTACACTCAAATGAGAATTTGCTCCCAGTGCAGTTTAACCAGCAGGTTTTTTTAATGAATTTTATAAAACTTACTCTACTGGAATCTGATAGCTTGTCTCATTATTCCTTTTGCTAAGACTTTTTTATTTATTAAATTTAGTGTTTTTCAATGCCAGTCATTCCATTTTTTTGCGTCTACTCATTTATTTCTTGTTAGAAGCTGATACAAGATGGCTTCTCTTTTCTGCATCATAAAGTCATCATGCTCATATTTGCTCATTTACATGATTTTATGAATTTCTTGGAATTTCGAGCTCCTTACACAGCCTGTAATTTGAAGTGTCTTTAGAACTAATTGCTCTTTGAATTTTGTTTGGATAGTCATATACATTTTAAAATAAATATTTCTATAACTTTGTCTCTCTTTACTTTCATTTAAAGTATGGCACAAAGAAATAATTTTGCTCTGGGTCTACAGGTACTATTTGCCCTAACTGTTTTTGTGCACATCTGTATATGTGTATGCACACACACATAAACAGACAAACACATATTTAGGTTTGTGATGGGAAATGTCAGAGTCAACTGATAGGTGTTTTCTGTGCTCTCAGACTAAAAAGCGTTGACAGGATTTTTCAACACAATTAATTAAAGGTCTATTTGTATTTAAAATACATATCCCATCTTAATTGGCTTTGTCCTACATAAATCTGTTTGACCATATGAATGACTGGTTCTTTTCTGTGAAGGGCACAGTATCTGTCTAATCTAACTGAACATATCTGACCTGTATACGGTAAGCTTGAGGATTTGTTTTTTAAAGGAAGTTCTTTATGTAATGTAATGCAGGAAAATTTATCTGTAAGTTATAAGCTTCATAAATCTTGGTTCCTTGGAATTCTTTGAGTAAAAGTAGTATATTAAACCTTGATTTCATAAAAAGATTGAACAGTCGACATGACCAGTCCACTTGTTTTCATTTTAATTTTCAATAAAAAGGACAAGACAGAACTTTAGACTAAACTATTGGGGAAAAAAGTATTGTGAACACTTAAACTTCAATGTTTTATATCTCTGTGAATGTTGTACATGCTTTCACTTCATCTAGTGCTTTCACACCTATTTTGCAGTTCATTAAGGTCACAGGCTGTTTTGTCAGTCCTATGTGAAGATGTCCTGATTCTCATAAAGAGTTACAATAGACATCCCATTAAGAAATTCACTGAGGACATACTTTCTTTTACAGTGTTTGATTAAACTGTTGCTATGAAGTCCATGAGAAAAATTATCTGAGGATTTATTAGTTACCCATTATGAAGTTCTTTTGTTGTATTTTTTTTTTTCCAGGTTATTGAAGAGCAAAATGAGCATATACGGGAGCTTGAAGCCCAGGTAGAATGTCTGAAAAGTGATCAAGAACGTGTGAAGAAAAAAAATGATGAGGAAGTAGAGCAGCTGAATGATGTAATTGATAAGCTTCAGCAGGAACTAGCAAATATTGAACAAAAAGTACCTGCAGATATTGCTGCTTTTCAAGAAGATGCTGACAGTCTGAAACACACGTTTGAGACAGTTCTGGCAGAAAAGGAAGCTTTGGAGAAGCAAGTAGAAAACATACATGTAGAGGCATCTCAAACGAAGAATGAGCTTGAGGAAACTAAGTTAAAAATGAACCAGCTAAAGCAAGAAATAAGTATGTTAAAAAAAGAGCATGAAAAAATAACAGAGAAATATAAGTGTGCACTGATGAAAGGTGGTAGGGAAAAAACAGAAGATGGGAGCAATGGAAAAAGTGAAAAAGTGGAAGAAGGCTTATGTAAGAAGATAGAGTTGCTAGATCAATCCCAGCTTAGGTCTTCAGATGAGAATACAAGAGTCACCATTAGCAAGATGGAGGTACAACTGCAGCAACTTCAGGCATGCATTAAGGAAAAAGATTCAGAACTGTGCCAGTCCTACAATGAAATGAAAGACCTGAAAGAGCAAGGCAAAGCTGAAAGAGAAACACTTAAAAAGAGGATATTAGAACTGGAAAAGACACTAATGGAAAAAGTTGCTGCTGCTCTTGTGAGTCAGGTTCAGCTAAATGCAGTTCAGGAGCAAAGAAAATTCATGCAGGAAATTCAGGAAGCTTCAAAATGTGTGGAGGAAGCAAGCAAGAATGCCCAAACAGAGGGTTTGAGTGATAGAACTGAGAATGAGATGGAATCAAAATTATCACTCTTAACACAGAGGCTTAGTGAGATGGAAGACCAACTGGCAACAGTCAATCGTAACTTAGAGCTAGAAAAAGAAAATGTAAAAGTTGCACAAAAGGAAGCTAAAGTGAAAGAAGAGAGACTCTTAGAACTTCAGCAATTACTGGAAGAGGTTCAAGAAAAACACAAAGGAGAGATTCAGAAATACATTAAGCAAGAAGAAATGCAGACATATCAGGTTAGATGCCATTTTCTTTTGGCTTGTTTTCACCGAAATCTGTTATTTTATGTAACCTATAATGAATTAAACACTTCTTAAGAGACTAGTGATAGGAATATTCTGGTGTGTGGGGTAGATCTTCATTTCTCTATTATTCTTGGAGTTACAAAGAAGAGAAGGGTGTTATTTTAGGTGAACCCCACTATCAGTTTCCATTTTGCATTAAAAATGCTTTGCCTTTTCATGAATGTAGGATGATTTTGAATTTTGGACATATACTTTCTTATTCTTACTTTAAATTGACATAGAATGGAGTGAATTACACTTTTACATGGCATGGAGGTAGAGAGATAAAAATGAAAATGGTAAAAATTATGTAAGATAGGGTTCAGAATGATAAGGGATTGATAGCAATTTGTCTGTACAGGTTTTGGGGGGACAAGGTTGTTTGTTTATGTATGCTTTGAGTTTCGTTTTCTTTTTCTTGCTTTCCTGTCTTGATTCCAAAGATATTTCCCATCAGTAGTTTTTACCACTGTCCTGAATTTCCATCCACCACTGGTTACGTTGCCTCTGAATTTAAAACCTTCAGTCAAAGTTGACTATGCTTGATAGCCCAAACATGAGTTTGATTGCTGAAGCCCTGAAGTTCAGAGACATCATGGAACCCAGTGCTGGACCAGAAAAGGTTCTAAGACCTTTAATCCAAATGCAGATTGAATGAATGTCATAAATGTCTTATAAATTTAATAATATTATCAGACTTCATTGCCTACTCTCTGTTGACCTTCATCCCTGTGCTTTCTGTGTGGTGCAGCCAATTTCTGCTTGCAGTTCAGTAAACTGTAAGAAGACGATCTCTCCTCCCACACTTGTCTTTCCTGCCACGCTTATCCATTTTGTGGGAGTTAATCTAGGAAAGTGATCTTTCAGTCTTAATTTTTTGAGGCTATGTTAATCCAAATAACATACATTTGTTTCCCCCTATGACCTTTTCATTTGTGGCTTTGGAATTTGGCATGAAAGTGATCAGTGGTGTTAATACGTGACTCTTCGTAACATTCTTCACCATTTTCCATATCTTGTGTTGCCGTGTAGGTACGAGCACAGCTCATGGAAAGTCAAAAAGAAAACGTGCTTATTAATGAACTTGAACTAGAGCAACTTAAAGGAGAGGCAGCTGCTGCTAAGGAAGACCTGAGCAGTTACAGAGAAAAGGCAGAAAAACTTCAGCAAGAACTGGCAGTAAGAACCAGATTGTTCCATATTTTATTTAAAGCAAATGAGTATACAGGACTTACTGTCCAAATGTGAATGCTGTAGTTTTTTGGGGTTTTTTACTCAAGTACTGAGAATGCCACTAAGAAAAATGGTCACTTGGCACCTACTGTCAGTGGAACAGAGCTGATGCTGTAGACCAAATCCTCCCTTGTTGCCAAAGTACATGGTTTTACAGTCCACTGTAGTGCAACAGTGGATCTAGAGCTGTGTTTCTTAGGAGATAGTGTTTGTTACCATGTGTAATAACTGCTTTAAAATAGGACTAAACTGAGCTCTAATGGTTTAGAGGGCTGCTTGGGCTTTAGATATTTTTTTCAAGTCTTTGGGAGGACTGCAATTCAGATTCTCCATATTTACAGGTAAAAGAAGCAAGTCTTACACATCTTCAGGAAGACCTGCGCAAAGTCAAAGAGAACCTAGTTCAAGCAGAAGAGAGGCTTACAAGTTATGTGAGAAAGGACAAGGAAATGGTAAAAACTGAAAGCAAAAAGGATGCGGAAATATTGTGTGATTTGTCAACCAGTAAGTCTGCTCTTATTAGAAAAAGCTCATCGTCACAAACAGACAAGACTGTGGAAATCAACAGCTGTATCCAGACTTCACCAGTCATTGTTAAAAATGCAGGAATCCAAATTGATTTGCAAAATGGATGCTCTTCAGAAGAGATTGCAGAGATCATAAGAGAATTTACTGAAAAAATCGACCAAATGCAAGAACTCCATGCTGCTGAAATCATGGACATGGAGACAAGGCATATCTCTGAATCTGAAGCATTAAAGAGAGAAAAGTTTGTTGCAGTGCAAGTATTGACTGAAGAATGTAATACTTTAAAGGAAGTCATAGAAACTCTACAAACTAAAGAGGTATGTATCCTATTACGTATTCATGGAGCTACTTTGGTTTGTGCTTTCGCTTCTGCTACAGAAATTCCCATTTAAAGTCTGTTAAGTGTGAACCACCACATGTTCAGCATAAAGCTTTCAAGTGTTCTAATGTTTCCATGGCCTGGGGAGAGATCATGAAGCCCTTCCTCAGCAATTTAAGTTTTGGGGTGTGCTCAACTATCAGATGCTTCCTTGTGCTACTGCCTTGGACCTGTCCTGCTCTGTGAAGTGAGGACAAGTGTAGGTCACCTTATTGAATGCCATCTTTCTCGTCTCCATTTTGACTACTTTGATTGCAGGGGAAACTGAACAAAGAAGCTGTCGTGGTTTAACCCCAGCCAGCAACTAAGCAGCACGCAGCTGCTCACTCACTCCCCCCCATCCAGTGGGATGGGGGAGAAAATCGGGGAAAAAAGAAGGAAAACTCGTGGGTTGAGATAAGAACGGTTTAATAGAACAGGAAAGAAGAAACTAATAATGATGATGATAACACTAATAAAATGACAACAGCAATAATAAAAGGATTGGAATGTACAAATGATGTGCAGGGCAATTGCTCACCAACCGCCGACCGACACCCAGTTAGTCCCCGAGCAGTGATTCCCCACCCCCACTCCCCCCAGTTCCTAAACTAGATGGGACGTCCCATGGTATGGAATACACCGTTGGCCAGTTTGGGTCAGGTGCCCTGGTTGTGTCCTGTGCCAACTTCTTGTGCCCTGGCTGGGCATGAGAAGCTGAAAAATCCTTGACTATAGTCTAAACCCTACTGAGCAACAACTGAAAACATCAGCGTTATCAACATTCTTTGCATATGAACTCAAAACACAGCACTGTACCCGCTACTAGGAAGACAGTTAACTCTATCCCAGCTGAAACCAGGACAGTAGCTCATATGGTTTTCTGCTCCTTAGAATTAGTTCCCTTATCATGAGTGGGTGTGGGGTGATTAAAGATTTAATTGTTCTCTTTTCTAAATATAGGGAATCTCATTTCCTGGATTAGCACGTTCTCCACAGTATCAAGCTAGAGATGGAGGTTCTAGTGGTAAGAAACTTGGTTTTATAGATTTCAAACAGCATTATAAATTAAATCTGCTTTTTAAGTATTAAGTTTACTGTTAAAGAGTTTGTGTTCTAAGAAATAAAACCAACCACTCCTCAGATCAAAGCAGAAGCCTTTCATGCTAGTAGAGCTCACGCTGAGCATGCCATGTCTATTAATTTGCTACAAAAGGAAAGTGACTAGAGGAGAGGTGGGTTGAGTCCAGGCATCAGATGCCAATTTTTTTCTTCTCACCAGAGTTCCTATAGTCTTCTTACATATTACCTTATCTCTTCAGTGGAGCTTCATAATCTCAATAGAATTTAAAGCTACAGCTCCCTAGCAGTGGGCGATGATGACAGGTACTAACTTCTCCAAGAGTAATAAAAATTATGATGATGATCCTTTTCACAGGCAAAGGCTAAGCATATTAAGGGAGGGCCATCTGGCAGAAGAGTTTGTGCAAGTAGTTCTTTCTCTTTTAGAACTAAACTAGGATTTTTAAGTTTGGGGTTTTTTTTAGTTTTGTTTTGCTGTTACTGCTTTGAAACTGAAAAAGGAAAAACTATAAAACAGGTAGTCTCCAGGCTTAGAATCAACTCTGGTGACATGCAACCACCTGTTACAACAACAGACAAAAATACTTTTTTGATGCCTGTTCTTCAAAGTTTCACAGTAATCCAGCTTTCATGTTTTTCTCTCCTTTTATTTTAGACTCCAGTTCAGACTGGAGTCAAGGAATGTATCTTGCTCAGACCCAGGGATCTGACACAATATCTGAAGGAATAGATGAAGGTGGAACTTCAACAGATTTACTTCCAAAAAAAATTAAGGTAAAGTAGAACTGATCATTTTTATTATGGAACAGCAGTGATACTACCAAAACCTGAGAGTAGCTGCTGCTGCTTGATTAGTGAAAATAGAGCCATTTAGATAAGTTTTAAAGTTTTGGCTATTTTAATACATTTTAAAATACTTCTGATAAATTATGTGCATTTTTGCATGTTAAATTAGGCTAAATACGAGTTTTGTAACTGTAGGCTTGTTCTCACTTGTGTTTATGAGAGATCTAACTCCTGTTAATTATAATTCATTGTAGTTATTGTGTATTAATGATAATGTCAGGATCATATATTACACAACTTTATAGATTCTGTTATTATAGGTGTAGAATAATATCTATATTATGAAAGTAAGCAAATGTGTTTCTTAAAAACAGTAAGGGTATCATGCTTTTAATTACATTTTAAAAAAAAGCAAGTCTTTTGCAGCAAAGCTTAATAGTAATTTCAAAAAGTGAATTGCAAAGCTCACCTGGAAGCTTCCCAGGACTTTGTTTTTAAAGTGTTAGTTTCCATCAGGAACATTTTAAAATTTGAATATTGATTTAACAGATGAACTTTGGGAATTTTCATTTGAAACTGAGGACAAATACATCTATTTAATAAGTTCTGCTGTTTGGCAGATACAAATAACTGGGTGACAATTCTGTCTTGGATATGAGGAAGCATAAATAGTTTCCTTGTGCTGATCAATTTAGAAGTACAAGTATTCTGATACGTATGAAATAAGATTGTTGTTATTATCATTATTATTAGGACTGCCATTACTGATTTCTTTTTATATTTATTGTAGGGTTTGCTGAGAGCAGTCCATCATGAAGGCATACAGGTGCTGTCTCTCACTGAATTTCCATATGGTGAAAGAGAGATGCCACCTCTTAAGCAAGAGCCAGAATCTTGGCTTGAGGAAAGGAAAGCGTTTCTAAGCACCATTTCATCTTTGAAAGACCTAATTGCAAAAATGCAACTTCACAGAGAAGCTGAGGTATAAATAATATCATAAGATTCTAACCTAAATTTAAAAAAAACGATGATGACCTTATAAGGCACATTCACAATTCAGGTTTAAATGCTCTTCAAGGCAAAAGATTTCAAAAAATTTGCAGCAAAACTGCATGTCACGCTTTCTGGTAATATGTCTTAAATTACAGCTTGCATTTGTTCTTCTGTGCATTGATAGCTTTTGACTGTATAGATCCACCTTTCAAAAATAAATCTATTTTGAAAGCATGTTTCCAGTAGCAGTTAAAGTAGATTTTTTTTTGATGTTGTGGTTTATTGCTGTAGTGGAACCTGGATGCTATCAAAAAGATAATGAGTGAGAGAAAAGAGGGGGAAAATTGTTAAAATATAGCACAATATTAATCAGTAATCTGTTAAAACTTATTAGGACTAATTACCCCAGTTGCACTTTTGGATGTATGTAGGTAGTTTCTATTACTTCTGCATTTCCTTCAGCTTGCAAAGTGGGGGGATGAACTTTATATGATTATAAAATTAAATCTTCTTCATATACAATATCTTCACACTACCACGTAGCTCTGTGAGAGTCTAGGAACATACATGTAACGTCATAAAATTAAAAGGATAATGTGATACAGTAACATAAATAATAACTACACAGGGCTAAGTTTTCAGTTATAAAAAGCTAAATTGCTTCCATCTAAAACACAGATAAAAGTTTAGCATTTGTGCATACAGAAAAAATCATAACGTGTACAATAAATAACACCTATTTATGTGAATGAATGTTACATAGCTATTGAGTAAGAAAAGCTCAATATTCCACTGAAAACACACACTTTACATAAAATTATAATGATCATTCTTGATGTAATCTTTGAATTCTGCTGTTTAAATTGTTTTTATACCACTGTAGATTTATGCAAGTACTGAATCTCCTGAAGGTGTCTCAGACTGGCGAGGAGAACTTCTGCACGCTATTCAACAGCTTTTTGTGAGAGAACAGAATATTCTTCTTGCTGCGTTTCAAACTGAACTTGCAGAACTGGGCACAAGAGATGCAGTGATATTGATGAATCAGTTAGAGCACAGACTGCAAGAGCAGGTAATATAAAACATACTTTAGTCAAAGTGTGTTTGTCTACATTAAATTTTAATTTTGAATGTATAAATCCATTTAAAAATACATGTATTAGTAGTAGTTTTGACAGTCTAAGGGTGAAAACAAGGTAAGACTTGTAGGAAGAAGAGGTGTCTTTAAAAAGAAAAACTGATGTGGTGTGGGAAAGAGATTTTTTTGGGTGCACACGCTATAGAAAAAATACAGCCTTCAGAGATCAATTTGAATAAAAACACAGTTGTCCTGAGCTTGATTTCGTTATGTTAATTAGAATTATGTTACACTGTCTAAGAGAAAAGGTAGCTTGTATATGTGGAGCAAGTTGAAAGAAGAGAAAGTGTTAAAGGCTGCTATGGGACAGAGAGAGGTCAGTTAGGTCCTCTGAACATGGAAGGATTAGTGAGGAAAATTACAATTTGCTGTAAAACTGACAGCTCTTTTGATTCTATAACTTTGATGCCTAGGAGAGAAATAGAAAAAGTAACACGCAGTTCTTCCCAATATTATAATATTGACTCAAATATGACTTAATTGAAAATGCTTTGAATATATACGCACTATGAATATATAAGTAAATGTAACATCCAACCATAGATATTCTAATAACATCTGGAGTTTTACTTTTAAATTTTTCTAATGCTAATAGGCTACTAACCAGAGAGCAGCGATGGACTGTCTTCAGAATGCAGACAGAAGAAGTTTGCTGATGGAGGTTCAAGTATTACATGCTCAGATGAACAGTAAGAAAAATAATCCAAAGAGAGAACAAGAGATTGATTCAAAAAGCCAAGGTGACTTCTGTCGTAATATATGTCTATTTCCAAATGCTTTCATGGCAGTGCTCGTAATGTTGTAGGTGAACGAATACTGACTTCCTTTGTTCTCTGATTTTGATACTCGTGTTCTGACCATGCATACTTTTCATCTTTTTTCAATCTTATTGGACTAGTTTTGCAAAAATTAAGATACAGTCTGTGTTCTTATGACTTGTATCAAATTGAAAGTGATACAAAGTTATTTCAATTGCTATAAAAATTGGGCTTGTACCTTAAGGTTATTTTCCATGTATGCCCTTCACTGTTTAGGTTCAACAGCTTTGAAATTATCTAAGTTGGATAATCAGTCATAATGAGTAAACTAAGAAGCAATTGGAATGAACAACAAAAAGTTCAGAGAACATGTGTACTTTAAAATTGAAGTAAATGCTCACTGTCACAAAAATGTGGTCACAAGTATACATACGTACCTAAGTTCAATTATGTTAGTCATAATCCAAATGATACATATTGATATGGTTGCACACACAGCCTTTAAACAAGTTTAGGGGTTGATGTGATTTCTTGGAAAGTATGAAAGGTATTCCAGTATAAAAGGCATTGTTTTGCTTTCACTCCGCTATTGAAAGAATATACTATTGTAAAATATCACTCTTAGTGATAGCCTTGCAGTCATTCTCTGTGCTATGGGAAACTTTACCCAAATAGGCAGTTTTCTTTGTTTACTGAGTAATTTTCATATTAATGGTACTCTCATTAGAAATGCTGGAGTATAATATGCAGCAGAAGCAGTCGCAGATACTGGAGATGCAAGTGGAGCTCCGGAGTATGAAGGACAGAGCAGCTGAGCTTCAGGAACAGCTGAATTCAGAGAGAATGATGGGCACTGAGCTGAAGAATGAACTTGCACAAGCCAAACTAGAGCTTGAAGCAACCCTTAAAGCACAGCACAAGCACTTCAAGGACCTAGAAGCCATCAGGTGCGGCTTTCGGTGCCAAACTTTCTGTGTTGGCAGTGAAGATGATCTTTTCTGTGTTGTCTCAAATCATAATACCGTTTTTATTAAGAAAGTTTATCTCATGTAATGTAAATGCTTCTCACTTTTTCTGTAAAACATACCTGACAAAGAATAGACTTCTGTTCCATTGTAAAAAAAAAATAATTCTATAGGTTAAAAAGATCTGATTCATAGTGTGATTTAATGATTTATTAATATCAAATTTCTTTTAAAATTTTGACACGAGATTACTGTATACAAGCTGCTAAGTATACCATATTTATTAAAGGTTTTTCTGCTTCTAAAACTGAATATGGAGAAAAAAATTGCAGAGTTAAGATGACTTTGCAAGTACTTCCATATGAAATTCTGTAACTTCTAAGTGTTGCTTTGGCATGGTCAACAGCAGAGATAACAGACCAAATATTTGGCACTCAGGAAAGCCATTATTATTTATGCCTTTACCAAATGGATGTGCCGATGTATGGTATCGTAATGTTCAGCTCAGAGATAACAAATTAAGACAGAGTTTAAATTGCTATTACTTTATAGTTTACCTTACAGCCTTTACAGACCATCAGGAGCAAGATTCTGTTGCAAATTCATGTGAAATTGATTTTCAAAAAAAAAAAAAGAAAAAGAAAATTCAGGTCATAGATTCTTCCCCCCCACCCCCCACAATGGATTTCTTTTGGTTTTTTTCCTTTGAGACACATGGCAGCAAGATGCATTTCCCCTGCATTCTTTCAGATTTTGGCCAGTGACTGGATTAAGTTGAACACTAGCTGCCTCTGAGCCACCAATTAATAAAAAATGGCAACTAAAAAGTTAGCAGGATGGACACACTTTCTGTCATTGTTTGAGCTATGCAACTCTCTCTTTATTTTTTAGTTAGGCTTGTTTTTCTAAATAAGCTTTTCACTATTACTCTACTACACGAGCAGTGTTTTCAGTGCACAAGATGGAGTAAATACCAAGTAACTGATGTTACCATGATATGATTAGAGCCGTTGTCTAATCTAAAGGTTGCCCATTTCTCTTTTAGGACTGAAGTTAAAGAAAAAGCAGCTGAGCTAGATATTCTCAAGGATACAATGGCCAGTGAACAGAAAAAATCAAGAGAGCTACAGTGGGCTTTGGAAAAGGAAAAAGCTAAAATGGAACGCAGTGAGGAAAGAGGAAGAGAAGAGCTTGAGGTATTCCATAATCCCAAATGGCCTGGAACATCAAGGAACACACAAATATTCTTTCGGTTAACATATCATCTCGGCTTACATTTTTGTCCAACATGTGCTCCATTTTCTGTCTTCAACAGCCGTATTATATCATCTAGAGCTGAAGAAAGATGCATAGAAGCAGAAGTGGCAAAGAAAGAAAAAGGCCTGATGCAAATTCCATTTAAATCATTAGGAATTTAACAACTACGCTTTTCAGGGCCAAGATGAAGAGATTCTGCTTTGTATAATAGCCCTCAGATATTCAAGGGGACAGGACACTGCTAACATGGATACACCTAGCACCCACTACAACCTAACTTATAAAAGATAGTATTTAAGGATATTATTGAAGGAGATACATTGTTTGTCTCCACTTCAAAAGTCAAAAGTTTCACCTCATGAAAACCAAAGTAGGGAGTTTAGTTTAGGAAAAAATGCATTAGTAGCTTCCTTGATACCTCTGCAGTATCTGATATAGTGAGGGAGAGAGCAGGTATCCTAGTACAAGTATTAAGACAAAAAAGCAATCACTTTAGCAGCATAGGTTTATTTACATCTTGAAATCTTAACTTGGAAAATCACTTTCACAGTTTTAGAAAGTAAAAGCAGCTAGTTATTTTCAACTTCAGAACTACGGCTGTTTGTATCTCATTAAAAAGTATATGTTACAGATACTCTTTTATGAGATTATCTGATTTTAGAATAAAGACATCTGTAATACATTTTAATATCAGATGTAACTGCAGAATTCAGAGTATTGTCACATTAATCATGAATAGCAAAACCTGTTACAAGCAGCATGTGTAGAGGTAGCATATTTGCAATTTGCCAAAGATAATGGAAAGTATACACAAATGGCTTTAATCAATTCTTTTCTTCTGTTTTCTTATGGAAGGATTTAAAATTTTCACTTGAAGATCAAAAACAAAAGAACTTACAGTTAACTAAACTTCTGGAGCAAGAGAAACAGCTGTCAAATGATCTGCAACAGAAAATTGAATCCCAAGAAGCACTCAGTGCTGCCCAGCTGTCACGTGAACGAGGCCGTAATTCTGAGTTGCAGGTGCTTCTTGAATCAGAGAAGGTTCGAGCTCTTGAAATAAGCAGTGCCCTAGAAAGGGAAAAAGAGCTATGTGCTCAGCTTCAAAGTGCTGAAGATAAGGGGCAAGCTGGAACACCTAATCCATCTGAGGAATTACTTAAAGAGCTACAGAAACAAATGGATGAAAAACATGACCGTATAGTGGAGTTAGTAAGTGAGATGGAGAAGTATAAACTGGAATCTGTGCAAGTGAGACAGCAAATGGAAAAAGAAAGGCAGATCCAGAGGAAGGCATTACAAGCAGAACAAGATGCTAACATAATAGCACAGAAGAAACTCCATGAACTGGAGTCCAAAGTGGAAGACCTTCAGTGGCAACTTGGGGAAAAGAAGCAAGAAGTTCATAAATTAGGGAATGAAACAAAGAAGTTGCAGGAAATAATCCAAGAACTACGGAAAAAAGAGCAGGAGAATGAGGGAAGAAAGGAGGCCGAAAGGACACCAAGCCACAATCCAAATGAGGTACAGTAGGACTGAGAGAAATGTGTAATACTGAATTGTGCAATTTAGCTTTTAATTCTTTTGTTCAATCAGCATTGTGTGTCACTGTGCCTTTACTCAGTTTATAAAACAGCCTGCAGATTACAAAATACGGGCACCAGAGAAAGGGAAAGGGAAAACGCTCCAGTTCTGCTACCTAAAACTATTCACATGCATCCTCTGACAATGAAGCTGTAGAGGTGTGTAAGGAGAAGCGCGAGCGGGAGAAATGCATCTGAGTGTATACACACACTTTGTGTCTCAGTATAGGAGAAGAATATTCCCTGCACCCAGTCACAGAAATGAGCTGTTCCTACTCAGGAATGCTCCAGGTCAGTGCTCTTTAGTTCATAAACCACAAGTGGTCTTTGAAATGTTTGAAAGTGATCTCCCAATAACTTCAGTAATTGCGTAAGTAATCAAACAACCATATGCATGAATATGTATATGTTAGCAAACAAAATAGAAGGAAGAAATCAAGGTTAAAAATTAATTTAAGAATTTAGCCTAATTTTTAGATGAATGAAAGTTGGAACCACTGTTGCCTGTAATTTTTTCTCTCTCATAAAAGGTTTGGAAAGTTTTAAAATTATTTTAAAATTACTTTTAAAACTCTTCAGAAACTTCCCTGTAAGAGATAAGTGTTGCTGGGTGACTGATTTGTGGATAGTCCCAGAGAGGTTTGACAGGAGACTTGCCTCTTTGCTGACCATTTTTTTGCCCTTTCTGCCATCATTCCATGCCTTCTGGAAGCTGTCTGTCTGTGGAACCAGGAAGGAAATTTTTCTCTTCACCTAATTTGGCTACTGGTTTCGATCTTCCAAAGCGTTGGAAATTACCCACAGCTAGAGGCAGGATGTTGGGTGTATCGGTAACTGTGATAGCATCGGCCTTCCTGCCGCGTTCAGTTTGTGCACCTTGCTCTTCTGCTCAGAGGTAACTGCCAGCACGGCGGGCAATGAAGAGTCTTCCCTTGGATCAGGTTGGCAGTGGCTGTTGGGGCTTTTTCCCCTCCTCAGCAGCAGACAGTGTGATCTGCTTTCCAGATCACAAAGCAAAGTGGAATTGCTCACACAGATTCAACAAATTTGTGGGAAGCAGAACCACATTTTTAAATGTGCTTCATGTAGAACACCCTTTTCTCAAAATCAGTGGAAACTGTTCTATGCAAATTCTTTACAAACTTGAGTCGATCTGCCTGGAGTTCAAATAATGAATCTCCTGCTGCTTCCTGTGATATTTGCAACACCCTCCCTTTTTCCATTGGTACCACACCGTGGCCAAATATTCAAAGGCGCAGCTGTAGACTCAGGTGTCCTTGGGAGGGCTAGCATTCCTTCCACGGCCAGTGGTGTTGAGGGGGTGTTAGCGAGGGCGAGGAGTACGTGTTCATTGCCTTGCTTCACTTGTGGCAGCATCAGTGGTATGGTTGCCTGTGCCTGTGGACTGACCTCCATGACCGTGGTGGGCTTTTCCAGTCCTGTTCCTCTGACCATGGATTGGTCACCAAAACGCATGGGCACAGTTGCCCAAATTCCATGCACAACTGGTAAAGGAGCTGCTGGCAGAAGAAACAGAAATGCTGCTTGGCTTACTGCAGGCTGAGTTTGTGGAATGGATTCACACTGTAGCTGTATGATTACTAGATCTTAGTCAAGAGGCATCACACTAGACCATTCACAAATAATAGTTTAGTAGTACACTACAACAGTAGTGTAGTCACACTAAACTCCTTTCTGTGTCAGAATTGTTTGTTCTTCAGTTTCTGGGGGTGTTTCAGAATCAAGTGTTTCCATTTTAAAGCACTGGACCACATGCATTTTTTATATATATATATATAAAAATACATATTTATGTACAGACTACCTGGGATGCACCCAATGACAGAACAAGAAATTGGGTTCTCCAGCAAAAAATGGAAGGAGCTGAGACAAATGAATCGACCTACCCCACACCGACAGGAGGAGGAGATCTCTCTGCTGCCACTGAAATTCTGGAAAATGTCAGACAAAAGCTGCAAAACACATCTCCAAAGCTGAAGCAGTTGGCTTGGAAAGCTGCTAGCAGGTTAGACCACTCTTCAGCTACTTGGTTATTTTTTAACAGGAACCAGGAAGCTAATATATTGGGTTTTAATCAATTCACAGACTGCAGACCTAACTGATTTTGGGGTTGTTCTAGTTTTGTAGTATGTGCCATTACTTGAGATGTACTGATGTAAGACAGGATCACAGAGTATCAAGTGCAGCTCTAAATCTTACGTGTTTAATATAGTCCTTTATAAGTTACAGCAAAATTGTCTTTTTTTTTCTCTGAAAAGTGATAAGGTTTATTTGGGTATGGTGTAGGTGTATCATTTTAAAACAATTTAGTAATGAAATAATTCACTGTATTAGGAGATGAATATAGGGATTATTGCTGTGGATCATCCCTCTTGTTTCCCCCAGCAAAAATTAGTATTTTATGGTCAGGTGAAGCTGATCTTGATTCTTATTTTCTCAGGTTACTATCTCCTTAAGAGAAAAAAAAAATAGTATGGTACCAGGTCTATGGGAGGTTTGAATCTGTTTTTATTTTGCTGTGATGGTGATTTAATATTAAAGATTCATTCTGAAACATTTGGGCAAAGTGGAATTGCTCACACGGATCCAACAAATTTGTGGGAAGCAGAACCACATTTTAAATGTGCTTCACATAGAACACCCTTTTCTCAAAATCAGTGGAAACTGTTCTATGCAAATTCTTTATAAAATCGAGCCGATTTCATTTAGACTCGCTGAGCAGTGTTGAAAATGTTGCCATGTCTCCAGTAATTATGCTGAAGTCCCAGTGTGCGTGGATCGATACGCTGAAGTCCCAGTGTGCGTGGATCGATGGAAAGGCCTGTCAGGCTGGCTTGTGGTGTCAGTCTATACCTGCTGCTGAAACTGTCACTTTTGTTTCAGATTACAGTTTGAAACAGCAGATGATCAAGACTTCATTGCAATACAAAATGCTATTGAAGAAGTTATTTCAGAGCTGCAAAAACTGCCTGGATTGTCCTATCTGGAAGAGGTGAGAGTGCAATATTGTAACTTTGGTAGGAGAGTTTGGATGATGAGCTGTGAGCGGAAACCAGCAAGGAGTTGTTAAGTCTGTCTTATCCAGGTCTGTACTTTCTAGAGGAAAATCTGCTCCAGTGAGTGTACTGATTTGGAGTTGAAGTGTAAAAACCCCTTTCCTTTTATTTTTTCAATTTTAGTCACCTTAAAAGTGAATTTTCAACTTTCAAATAAAAACTTTTCCAGTTTAATTATAAATTTTTGAATCACATGGCTTTTTCTTTAAGAAAAGATATTTTCTGGTCAGTAGTATTTCTGAAACTGAGGAAACTTTCAATATTAAAATCAACATTCAATATTTACCATATTGTGTTGATGCAACATATTTACTTAAACTGCCCTGTATTTACCAAAGGAGAGGCAGTCAAGTAGTGTGCACCTGTGCAAAAAATGAAATGAGATACAAAGCATTCAGCAATATTTGATTTTAACTGAGCTTGGCTGGGTCCTTACCTGCATTTTAAGCAAGTGTTTTCAACATGACTTGGAAAAAGCTTTGAGGCTTTTCTTTTCTTCTAAGTTAGATAAATCTAAACATAGTAGTAAAGCTTTGCAAATTGTTGTCTGGTACAGTTGAGCTTGCATGGAAATATTCTGCTGTGATTTACAAGGTAAGCATAGAAGAGAAAGTCACGTTGATCTATAGTTTACATGTACACTTATGTTTTTCTTTATATATGTTGTTACGAAGTTAATGTCATTATCTACAAAAGATTTTCACTGTAAGCCAGTTATTTTCCAGTTGGATCTAGTAGAAGTTGGTTTGGTTTTCTTTCTTCCTTATAGCTGAAGCTAGTGCTACCACCAGGGACTCCATCTAGCTCACTGACTGAGAGGCTGCTGAGGCAAAATGCTGAGCTGACAGGCTTTGTCAGCAGACTGAGTGAAGAAAAGAATAATTTGAGGAATGCTGTTATGAAACTGGAGGAAGAACTGAGAAGATACCAGCACAGACAACCTTCTGGAGACTATGTATGTCTTTAGTGTTGCTGATATAATGATGTATATATAGGCGTAAAAGCATCGTTCTTTGTCCTAGTCACCTAAGTGGGAGTCATCAAGCTGTCTGGCTTTCTTGGCTTCCCTCTGCAGAGTGAAGAAATGGGTGTGAGTTATTCTTGTCCTATGGTCAGTAGATCTCGTCTCACTCTGTTTACAGTAAACTTTGTGATTTTACCCAGCTTCTTTTTGTTAACTGCTCTATTTTTTTAAATTCCATGTGCTTCTCTTTTTGATTGGTATCTTGTAACTGTGATGAGTAGCAAATAGATCCGGGTAGCTTCAAGATCATGAAGCCAGTATGATCCAATGAGGGGGATTTTTTTGGAGAAGCTATATTTTTTAGGACGTTTATCAGGCTCCTAAACTCACTGCTGCTGAGGTGTTAGGATGAAAAGATGGTCTCTTCTCTCATTAATTTTATGAGCTCTCCACCAAACCAATGACTAGAATGTCACAGCTCAAGCTTTTCCAGCCTCTGTGGTTCAAATTCAATTTCTTTTGTCTTCAGTCTTCTAGACGCTCATTGGATGTTGGAGTTAATATCGATACTCTGGTTGCCTCTGAGAAGGAAATTTGGAACAGAGAAAAGCTGTCACTGCAGAAATCTTTGAAACAAGCTGATGCGGAGCTCTCCAAGCTGAGAGCAGAGCTCAGGAGCGAAGCTTTCCTCAGAGAACTGGGATCAGATTCTGAAAATGCTGTTTTAAGGGTAGGAAGAATTTGTTGCCCGCATACTAACTACAGCCACTTTTTTCATTTTGATTTGGGCCTATTTTTCATTGTGTTCACTCTGCTTATTCTAAGTAAACAGGTATTAATTCAGTTTTAAAATTTTCATCCTCAGATAACTGACCCTTAGTTTTTCTCCCCAAGAATGATACGTAAGCACCTATGTTGTCCTTCCCTGTGTGCTCTATTTTTTTGCTGCTCTGGTGATCCTCATATTATGAAGCTACATTCAACAAGTGTGAGCTGTAGTGCAGTCTTCTCCATGATAGTGAGAAATGAGTAATCACAGAAATGCTCTAGGGGTAATGATGTCAAAAGTCTTAGAACTGTAATCATTCTTGGAGCTTATGGGGCCTTTTTTTTTTTTTTTCTTCTTCTTGTAGAGAATTTATGGCAAATACCTACGAGCAGAGAGCTTTCGGAAAGCTCTCATATATCAGAAAAAATATTTGCTGCTGTTACTAGGCGGATTCCAGGAGTGTGAGGAAGCCACGCTGGCCCTCATTGCACGAATGGGTGGACAGCCTTCCTACACAGACCTCGAAATCATCACACATCATTCTAAGGGTTTTACAAGATTTCGCTCTGCAGTCAGAGTGTCCATCGCAATTTCAAGGTAAGCTTGGATGAAGTTCGATTTCTAACAGATATGACCGTGCAGTTTAATATATACTTTTCTAGCTCTCTAGTGGAATCTAGAACTTGTCATGTTCTATCCTGTTGAAATTACACATTTTTGGTAGTCACGAATATAGTAGATACTGTGTAGGGTGACAAGGTGAGAAGAGCATATGAAAAATCTGTAACAGGAATAAGCAATATTTGATAATCAAAGATGGAGTGTATTGGATAAAGTCATAATGTTAGGAAAAAAATTATTAGCAATTCTAGGGTATGCACTTACCTACAAAGGTATTTTCTGCAACTTAATTTCCCTTAAAGGTTAAATTCTTATGCATAAGTATAATACAGATTTATGAACTAATTTTATCTGTCTAGGTAGTCCTTTGAATTAACAAGACTTTAGGTCTCAGACTGAGGATGAATAGGAATAGAAGAAGAAGAAGAAGTGAAGGTTACTACTGCGTAGTACTGCCATGTTGCTAGCAAACCTTCTTGTCAAAGGTTTGAACCCCCAAGCACTTCTGCTTGCTATTGGTCTGAGCCTTGTGTGTAGTATAAATTCAAGGAACTATTCATGTGCCTGTTTTAAGTGAGGCTTTTACTTGTAGCGCTCTGTAGTCACAATTTTGGGGATGTGATAGGGCAAAAAGTGTATTTAGCATGATTTTAAAATGCTGATGCCCTGTTGCTTAGGTGCTTGAGCCATTTGCTGTCCATTTGGACTTATGCAGCACCTCTGGAATCACTGGAATTGCAGAAGTGAAGCTGAAAGCAAATTTGGACAAAAGATGTTTTTCTTAGGGATGTGTATAAAGATGTTTTCTACTTGATCTTCAGTTTTTAGATGCCCATCCATTAATTTTACTTGGTGTTCAAGAAATTCTTATGCCTTCTAGAATACAACAAGCAAGATTATTTTTAGCAGACTATTTCATTTATCCTGAAGTTTTTTGTTTTGTTTTGTTTTGTTTTGTTTGAAATGCAGAATGAAGTTCCTGGTTCGTCGATGGCACAGAGTTACAGGTTCTGGTATACTAAGTATCAATAGGGATGTCTTTAGCCAGAACACAGGTAAATCGTAGTCCAGTAATGACTGAAAAAATGGTATTCATAAGTCACACCTCTGCTTAATGGAAGTGGCTTTTTATTTGTATTTTCCTCATGTGGAGTGAATGGGCGGTGCTGTTCCCCCTTCCTTTTTGCTATAATTGCTTGGATTAACGTATTTCTCAGGTTTCTGATAGTTTCCATGCTCAGCACAGACACTAATCTATTTGCTTTCTCTTCAGTCTTGTTTTGCTCCATTGTGGATGGAATTATCACAACTTTCCCTATGGAGTGTGTTTGTAAAAACAATTTTATCTGCATCATTGGGTTTCTCTTAAGAGACCTGCACCCCCAGCTCCGAGAGAGGATGCTGAGGACAGGGACGGACGGAGGAACCGTGGTAACTACAGGACCCCACAGTGGTGACAGAGCCTATTTATTGACCAGCTCTCCCTGGCCTTTTCCTCAGAACAAAAGCCTGTCATTCTCTTGTTATAGCTTAAAGTTTGGGAAATCCGGTTTTCTGTTTGCTTTTTGGTGGGAGCCTAAGGAGAATCAGAAGCTTCTTTATTAATTCCTGGCTATCTAGGTCTGCACTAAAACTCTGTCCTACTCAGTCTGTGAAAGTTTTCTCACGAACATCAGTGAGGCCAGGATTTCACCTCTGGTTTTCTCTGAAGCAGTCTGAAAGTGGTTTACATTTGCTGAACACAATTTTTGTGATATGCGAACAGAAAACTCACATTTGAGATTCCCAGGAAAGTGCAAAAGGTGTTACTTTTCTTTTTAGTTTTCAAGACATTGCTTTTTATATTTCTAGGTAATGAATTACGGCCTGATTCATTCTCTGGTGGCATGGATCTCTATGGAGAACAAAGGCATTCCTATAGATCCAGGTCAGACATAGAGTCTCCTAGACCTCCTGTAAACTTTCAGCATAAGTATGTCTTATTTTAGATCATCATTTTCTGTCAGAACACTGTTGAACTAAATGAATGCATCAGTGCGTACTGCTAAGGTTTGTAATCTTTGATGCTGTAAGATTTTTAGCTTTTTTTGCCTTCAGTGTGCGTTTACTCATCGCTTGATCAAGGCCAAAGCTTGCAGACTTCTGCTGCCTGATTCACATCATGTTCTTGGAACTGGTGGTAGATGACTGGGTGGAGCAACGTTTACCTACCTCTGTAGAGCCTGGGCTTTGTGACCAAGCAAACCACCGCTGCCTGCCCACCTTTCTGGTTGGCAGCAGGGTGTGGTGCAGCGAGGAGCTGCCTCAGGTGCCCTCAGCCGAAGGAAGGGAGAAGCAGGGCCGCTCGCTGGGGCTGGGGAGAGTCATCTGGTTACTGCGTCCTCGTGGCCAGAGAGTGGGTGGAAGCTGCTTGGTAGCTCCGCTGCTTGCTCTTGATTAAACCCTTCTGGTTGGCTGTACTGAGCTGTGATACCAGAGGCATCAGGGAGTCGGATGCCACTGAAACCAGGTATTTTTTGTCAAAGGCAGCATTTTTATGAGCGCCATCAGGCTTTGATGAGTTTATACGAAGTTGTCAGATCTTTATTGAATATCAGATTCTAGCCATTTGGGTTCTTCATTTTTATATAAACCACCTCAACATTTGTAATCTTAGTTTGTGGCAACCATAACAGTTTACATGGAGAAAATGTTTAATCTATTTTAGCCACTTTGGACTTCAACTTACAGAAAGCAACAAAGAGAGACTGGACTTTAACTTATAGAAAGTAGCGAAGGGACAGAATCCTGTAAAGATGGCTGTGTCCTTGTTCACACAAGCTTCTTAATAGAGAAGCAAACTTGAATATGCCACAGCTTCTGCTACAGCCTCAGTAGGAATTTGCTGGTTGGTCTTTGTCCCAAAGAAATGCAGCAACTAATCAGGTGAAAACAAATCAGTAGAAAGAAAAGACAGCTGGGAAAAGTGGTTTCTCTGGGGAAGGCAGTATGATGGCTTGGGCCATAAATGGCAGGGAGGTTAAATGGCTACGATGTGCTGGCTTCCACATGGGTAAAGTAAGGGACGTGCAGTCAGTAAGGTATTCCTACTTACAGTATTTTGCTGTGTCTGCTGATACTTCTGTTTTATTTAAAATTTCACTTTTTAAAAACATCTGTGTTCTTCTGCCCCTAGGTTCCACGGTATGCATGCTGATTTAAACCCAGTCTCTTTCACCTGTTCTCAGCTGCAGAACTATGATCCTGAAAGAGCTTTAACAGATTACATCAATCGGCTGGAGGCACTACAAAGGCGGCTTGGCAGCGTGCAGTCGGGTAAGGGCTCAGGCAGTCCTCCCCGTGGCTCCTGGGTAGCACAAGGCACAGTTCCAAGTTAGAAAGCATGTGCTGGTTCTCTGAGATACATAACAAACGTCTTTGGTTTTAGGCATTTTCAGCCTTAGACAAGAGGCTATTCTGAGCTGTAGCAAAAAGCTTATTAAAAATAAAATTGTTAAATTCTTTGAAGGGAGACATACAAGTGTGCTTTAATTATAGATTTTGAGTTTATTGGCAACGCTTCAACTTTCTGTGATCTCTAATGAATATGCAGCAAGGATTCAGTTAGCATCTTAATAAGATTTAAGCTAGATGGAGGAAAATGTACCCAAAAGACTGAGGAGTGGGAGTACAAGGAGAATTTCTTCTCCTCCCACTTTGATTACAGAAGTTACAGCCTTTTTGTCCCATAGATGATGGTAATTTTGTGCTGTAAAAGGAATACGAATATGTCAAGAAAATTGTCAAATCAACGGGATGTAATTTATCAAACTTGATTTTTGCAGTTACTGTGTCAAAGTCTTACTTCAGCATAAAATGCATCACTTGAGGAAGTTTTCTTAAAAAAATTCCCATGTAAAATCTTTTGCACTTATTCATCTAAATAACATGTCATTGGTGAATCCTCATCTACTTATTCCAAGTAATCTTGATGAAGATCTTTCTCCCTCTTACAGGTTCGACTTCATACACTCAGTTGCACGCGGGTATGAGAAGATAATAATACCCTTTCAACATCTCCATCACTGGCAGTGATGTTAATGGATTGCCTTCTGTAAATCTGTGCTCTTTCTGTGCTTTTGTATAATGTGTATATTGTGGGACCAATACGAACACAGCTAGACAACTGTCTACAGTTCCACAGACTGGGATTTATGTATATAGACACTTTGTGTTCATGAAAAAAAACCACAAAAACCCCCAAAAACAAAGAAACCCACCCCACCATTAAATTACATGTATATTTGTGGAATGCTAATTTAAATGATTAACTTATGAAGTCTGTATTTATCAAAAGGGTGTGAAGATGAAACTTGTGTATTAATGAAATTGAGCTACATTCAGCAAAGTTTACTTGCACTTTTTCTGGCAAGGCTACTGAAGTTACATGACTCGTAATATTTGCTACGGGCAGCGCAGACAGAATATCACTTGTAGAGACCTATTTTTGTAATGGTAGAAGTTTTGAATTTTATGGGTATTTTGTCAAAGTACTGAAATAAAGATGACTTCATGCTTTTAACTGTGTTCAGGAACCCCTCCCTTATTCACACTGTGCTCCTCCTACTCACGGTGGCTACAGCTTTACTTTTTACAGATTCCAAAATACTGCTACTGCCAAGAAGAGAGGACAGGTACAAGCTTGGTTTCTGAAGACCCTGGTCACATCTGACCGGGCTGGATGGGAGGATACTGCACTCCCTCAGTTGCTGTGACTGATATAGAACTTTGTGTTTATAACAGCTACACCTGAGTTTAGAACATGAAGGCTAGGGCAGAGCCCTTGCTATATGAAGGGGGGCAGCTCTTTGCATGATTGACTTCATCCTTAAATTTTCTTACAAATTTACTTACAAAAGCTTTTCAGAATTGACAGAGTTGAGTACAGAAAACTTCCACAAGAGGTTTGTTTATAAATTTAATTCAAAGTTCCTATGAGCCAGAGCTCATTACCATTTATCACCACTCTTGAACCAAACACCATTTAACAATCCTGCATGAGTCAGTACAAAGGGGGACAATATTCACCTATTTCACTTAGTTTGTGACCATTTCATACACACAAACATGTTATTTACAAAATTAATGTTTATATCATCGTATTGTTACTTTCACACATCAAGCTTTTAGAGGTCACTACTTTCAGACGTTTTTAGAAAATCAGTCATTTTACAATTGCTTCAAGTTAGACATTGAAATCATTTATTCTCAGAAAGACTTCGCTGTGGACATTTTGTAGTTTGCCTACTACTCAGCTGTACAGTACTGGTTTTTAAATATGTATGTGGGCACTTCCAAGAATCAGCCTAGTTTGCTTGGAACAGAATCACAGGTATCAGTAGTAGAGCACCACCACATACCTTCCCCCTCTGTGACTGTTCCCTGGCCAATTTACTGTAGTTGGATACAGAGGTACGGTACAGTCTCATGCCATCTTATCTGGGGAATCTTCAATTATTTTTCAAAAGCAAAGAGTTCCATTTATAGAAATGACTTGTTTCTTCACCTTAAAGAGTTGGCATGCACCTTAACAGTGTTACACCAACAGAAAAAACACTTTTTCTTTTAAAAATGCAATGAGAAATTTGTAGAACAAGCAATTATACACAACAGCATTAAATGGTGTGGGCAAACAAACAAAATAGATGCAAAGACTTTGCATGTGGTAGATTATTGTTGCTTTCCTAACAGTAGATGCAGGAGTTTCCATTTGCCACTTGTTTTGTCAGAATTTTATTCAAAAGTCTGTTAGTTTACACAACTTAAAACCTTACTTATTTAGCTCCAAAATTTACAGTGACCTCCTCTTATATCTGATAATGGGGTTATTAGGTGTGTGTATCATAGTTGTGTAATTTATAGTCGGAAAATAGTCATTGATGAGATCAAATTCAAACAAACGAAGCAAAGTAGACCAAATAGTCTTAATCTGAACATAAGCAAAGTTTTCTCCAATGCAGCGATGACGGCCTACAAGGAAAACCATAAAAAGCAGTTAGAATACTTAGTTAGTAAGTCACCTTTGACAACAAGCTAACTTTAAAAAATTTTTGGGGACAGTAATTGCTTCTTTCCTTTCTAAACAATGGAGGGTTCTGATGCTGCACATACACCATTATGGAACTCCATCAACATCATCTTTTTATAAGCTGTCACTACATAAAACAGACCAAGTAACTTGAATGAGATTGTGTTGTTTTGTCATCCAGAAAGCATTAATGTGTGGATCACCAAAGAAGCATTTACAACACTGAGAAAAGATACCAACCCTAACCCTATTGCAGTGGTATATGCGAAGTGTTGTTACAACTCTATGCAGATTTTTGCTCTGCCTTAAACTGACTTTGTAGTACCAGGTTTTTACCTTGCCTTGAAAAGATCGAGTCAAATATCACCCGTGCTAACCTCAAGATTTGTTTTGATTGCTACTCTGAATTATACACAGGTACTACTAACGCAAAACTATTGACTTCATTCGTTTAACAGCACTTTCACAGTAAAAAGACTTTTAGGCAGCAACAGAAATTAAAACAATACATCCTCAGACACTACAGCATGGGGAGGTGCTGTACAAGATGACCAGCATGAGCCACTTTAGTAAGGTGCTGTGTTTTCTTACCAGCGCCAAATGGAACATATGCAAATTTCTCTCCAGCTGCTGGGTTATCTTGGAGATACCGGTCAGGCTTGAAGTCTAGAGCATCTTTCCAGGAGTCCCTGAGTCTGTGGTTAACAGTGGGAGATACACAGACCTGATGGCCGGGGGGAATGTTATATCCAGCAACAGTCTATAAGAGAAGGAACAAGACCCCACACATCACAAAATTTCTCCATTTGTCTTTTTTAAATGTTACCTGAAGTGCTACATTGTGAGGCTTGAATTTCAAAGGAGATTTTGGCTACGCTTGTTTAAAATTAACAGGGCCTAATACTTTATTGTTTTACTTGTAAAGGGCGCAATGTTCAAGTAGTTGCAGAAACCTTTCAGCTGCTTTAACAAGGCTAGCAATTCTACAGAAAGAGTTTTTTAAAAAGTGAACTTAAAACTTATAGAAAGCACTTGTCATGGGAGGGACATCTGTGCAAAAAATTGACTTACTTGACTTTATTCGTACAAACAGCAAGTTTTCTTTCAGATATACCTAGCTTGTATTAAGTGCAAGCCAAATTTTTCCAAGACGGCTAGCTAGCTAGATTTTTTGTAACAATACCTGACAAACAAAAAATATCTTTAAATGGTAGCACCAAACTAAGCTCACGTGAGACCGATTGATAGCTAAAACAAAGGGTCAGTGTTGCTGAATAAGACTGCATGTGGCTGTTGCTAGGTTCCCTGAGAGCCCTCCCTTTTCCAGGCTGAACAAACCCTGTTCCCTCAGCCTCTCCTCACGTGGCAAGTGCTGCAACCCCCTGCCATCTTGGTGGCCCTCTGCTTGCTTCACTTCATCAACATCTTGATTGCTGGGGGCCAGAGGGGTCCAAAAGTGGACACAAATAATTCCACATGAAGGTAACAACTACCAAGTTCAAGGTATTAATTGCTTTCCTCAATCAACACCAGCTACACTCTCACTGGTGTAACCCAGGCTGCCATCAGCTTTCATCCCTGCCAGCAAACACTGCTCACTCTTGTTTTCCTTCTGCCAACCAGGACACCCCCTGCCCGGCCTTTTCCAGCCCTGTTCTGCTGAAGTGAAGTTAGCTCTAAAAAGTGTACTCACCTGGGGAGTTCTGGCCATTCTCATCATGGTCATTATAGGAGGTCTAAGCCTTAAAGTTTCTTTTAGACAGCGATCCAGCAAACTAAGATCCTTGAGCTGAAAATACAGGGAAAATGATGTATCAAAATATACCCAAATTTATTCCAAGACAAAATCGTATTTTATACCATTTTAAAACAAATTTTAAAAAACCCCAACACTAAGCAGCTCATATTTACATGCACTTCATTAGCTGACAATTTCTTTTTTTTTTCCATTTAATTCAATTAAGAAGGAAAAAATCTCTGACCAGTGCAACCAAATTCAACTAGTTTCTTACTAATCTGTCTCATGAGTGTTTTCTGATGCCTAATTAGAGAACAAGGTCACACTGCATCCCTTTCCTTAGTGTGAATATGAGGATTCTCCTCTACAGAACTACCATTTCTTAAATGTAGGAACTGTGATTTCCTTAACCAACACTGATTAAATAAACAAAGTGGCAAGTTGATAATTTACTTGGAGAGGAGGAGATGGAGGAGATATATTGGCAAACTGTTATCAGAGAGTGACTATGCCAGATTATGATTCTAACATGAAGCATATGACTATATTTCACATTTGTTTGTTGTTTTGTGGTTTTGGGGTTTTTTTGTTTTTAATAAGCATCTAAAAGTATAAAAATACCCAGCAGGAATATGTAACATCCAAACCTGGTCATAAGTTAATGGTGGCAAGTCATCCCCACAAACTGCTTTTTGTTCCGCATAGCACTGGTCCTGTATTGATTTGTCTCTGGCTATGAAGAAGCCAAGCCAAGCACTGGTGGTGGAGGATGTGTGCTGCCCCGCTAGCAGCAACCCAATAAGCATTCCAGCAATTTCATCATCTGTCAGCAGACGGCCATCCCTAGGTAGAAGGGTGTTATGTTAGAGCTTCATTTGATCAGTTTTCCAGTTACAGTAGCATTTACAATTTCTTCTAAGGTACTTCCTTCTCCTTCTCTTTTGTTGCCTACCCTAAATGGAGCAGTGAAAGATCTAGGGATAGGGAGAAGGGAGAACAGAGGGAGACATACTCTCTAGGAGCCTTAAAGAAAATCATTACTGAAGAGCCAGCAAAGAGAAAGGAAGAAACCTTGGGAAC
The DNA here is from genome assembly GCF_929443795.1 of Astur gentilis. Lineage (NCBI taxonomy): Eukaryota > Metazoa > Chordata > Aves > Accipitriformes > Accipitridae > Astur > Astur gentilis. Next base: position 22,058,201 of record NC_064883.1, on the reverse strand, counting down.
ACTGATGAAAATCTCGGAAATCTGAATAACCATTTACAAGTATAGTTTTTAAGAATACAAGCTAGGACCAATTGCTGGCAACAAAATTCAGAACATAAGAGAGTATTTCTTATATTTTGTAGATAGTTTTAACTGAAGAGCTCAAAACTAAAGCAAAACATCTATTAATGACAAGTCTTCAAACCCTTGGCTTACTTGTATGAAGCATCAAGTAGAGTTTGGAGCATATCATGCTCCTTTTCATCAGACTTCCGACGTTTCTGGATAACCTTATAGAAAATATTCTTTATTTCTTTGTGTGCTCGGTCTCGACGTCTGCAATTCAAAACACTTCTATTAGCAACTTTATACTAAGTAACACATAAAATGCTTATGAGGATTTATTGGGATGTCTAGAATAGCTAACAAACAAGAAATGGGGGGGAAAAACCAACAAAACCCAAACAACAAAGATGTTTAGATAAAATGCTTTAGTTGCTTCATCTGTTATTTCTGGTACCTGAAGCTGGGCAGAGGTAGCCAACCTGGCAGAAGCCAGGCAGCATGAGTAAAACCCCCATCCAAATCGGCATACAGCTGAGCCACCTTCTCATTCAGTAAGCTTCTTATTTCTTTCCCATGTAAGCAATGACTTGCTGTCAAAATGATAAGTTCTGAAAGGGCTTCAAACAGGTCTAAGGAAAGATTTGAAAAATATTACTGAAGATGCATTTCAGGCAAGATGTTATGTTTTACAGGTTATTCTTTATTTTTATTTTGTAGAAGACAAAAATAAGTAGCTAACTGGACACAGATTAATAATTTTCAGTAGAGTTTTAGATTGTTTTACTAGGAGAATGAAGCATCTAATCTTAGATTTCTGCGTGTCTTGTCAGGTCTCTCTTCAAACAACTTTTTAATTAGATGGCTGATTTCAACAACTTTTTTCTAAGGTATTTTTTTTTCTATAAATTTTTCTAGGACCTAGTAATCCTTCCAAAGTAAGGCATGCAGCACAAGCTCAATCCTTAATAAATACAAAAGAAGTCATACAAAAACTTAATCTTGAAATCCAAATCCATGGGAAACCAGTTAGTTTTGCTGCTCAATTAATTATTTTATAATAATAGTACTTATACCTTTAATATAATATATCATTTTAATTATAGAAATATATTATATAAATTATATAATCAGTAATACAATTTATATTGTATATTTTACGTGAAAGTATTATGTATTATATGAATACTATGTATTTTTATAACATAAATATATATGTTAAAATAAACAGTATTTCTGACACTGTTATGCTACTGTGGGCTTGCAACAACAGTGATGGGCTATGTCTAGCAGGCTAGCTGGGAAAGACAGGTGGGAAATAAAAGAATTCCACTTAGATCACTAACCTAACCTTATCAGCTTCAAGGATGCAGTTCTCCAGTGCAGAAGTTCTCTGAGCTAAGATCTCTGACAGGCTCTGGGAATCCAGAGCATTATCTTTTCCTAGGGATTAAGAGGTGGTTACACTGAGCCGACTCATGCAAAACGAGCATGACTCAGCCAGGCAACAAGTACATGCTCTATTAGCTGACTGAGAAACAAAAAGATAGTCCTTTACTCCTTGTCAATGATTTTCTGAGCAGCTTTATTCTCTAATAGCCTTAAACTTGATTAAACAAAATCTGTATTTTGCATGTTTCTTCTGATGTTTTGTACAGTTATACCTATGTCATTTTTCATTTCTTTAATACTGCAGTAAATTATTTACAAAAACATACTGCATTGGCTTTAATTCCTTCCCAGAAAATCTGAGGAAAAATGCATCTGGGCTTCCTTACTTTTTTCTCCACTCTCTCCCCATGCTTTGAAATACTCCTTTGTTTCTTCCTCAATCACAGATACATGCTGTTTAAACTGGGCAATATTTAGCCCCGTTTTGAGCATCTTCTTCTGTTCCAAAAACACCTAGAGTAACCAAGACAGAAAAAGCAATCAGTACAAGAATCACCATATTAATGTAATTAACAACTTACTATCATTTGTACTACAAGAACATACAGAAGTAAAAAGAAATTATGGTTATGATTGCAGAGATACTCAAATTTAAATAATAGATAATATCCCGTTTTGAATATCCAAGTAAAATACTAGCTCAAGGGAGCTACAGTACCAAAACCAGAAAGTAATTTTAATGCCTTTGTTAAACTTTATCCCTGAAGATAGAAGCAGCATTCAAGACTGAAATATGGAATGCACTTTAGATCCATAATCACAAATGTAATCAGACCTGTCCTTGTGAAGTTTGCATTCAGTCTATGTTCCTTGTTATGTGGCCTCCTTGCTTTCTCTTCCCCAGAGCGTCTGTCTTCTCTCATGCAGTAATACCTTACCCCTGGTCTAGAGATGCACCTTTCTTTTACAAGGCCCTCTGATCTCACTGCCCAGGAAGTCAGACACAGAAGCAGGAAGCAAACTGCTTCCTAGGAAAATGGTGAGCTTTACAACCTTCTCACCTCTTCCTCTTTTTCTTTGTACAGACTCATAGCTAACAAACCTACTGGTAAAAAGCCCATTATTAGATGAGAACCATTCAATGGATTGACAGGACATGTACTCAGAAAATTATTCAATGAATTTTTAAGCCCTTGTATACGGAGGGGTTAAAAGATAGAATTTTGGTCCGTGGATGAACACTGGGGGAGAAGTAGATAGATAGCCAAAAAAACCCGCAGTCAGCACAGGAAACAGATGGGTTTTTGCCCATTGCTTGGAATGCTGACCATGGAGATAAGAAAGCTGAGCAATACTGGGGGACGTGCAGCGGGCTGTTGCACAGTACAGCTGTGAGCATGGTCAGCGCGTGACTGCTGAATTATGAAAATATGCCGCCTGTACAAAGCCCATGAACCAATAGACAGGATGGCTATGGCTTGTGCAGCACACCTGACCAGCAAGTGCATGCGTCATAGGCTTCCTATGTGGCAACAGGCGTTTTGGCACCCGCTGGCCACGTGTGCCAAAACCCATTCCTCTGCAAATGTATAAATACCGTGATTTCCCAAAGAGCATCGGGCTGGTGTACAGCAAAGCCCCCGTTGCCTCCGTGGGGACGCCCACGTAAAGCTGGCACCTACTGATTGCTGGGCTGAGCTTGCGGCACAAGACAGCACAAGAACGCACAGATGGTCCATCTTCCTCACAGTCCTCGGGTCAGTATATTAATTTGCTTTACAAGATACCCTTAGCATAACGGATGCCTGTAGTTAATAAATGCTTGCTTTTTCCCTTATAGTCAGTATGTGTGTGTTTGCCTTCCTGGGAATCCTTGAAACCTCCCTAAAACAGCCCTTATTATGAATTAGGGCATCTGCCCTTGTGGTGGGTTAACCCTGGCTGGATGCCAGGTACCAACCGAAGCCATTCTATCACTCCCCCCACCCTGCCTCAGCTGGACAGGGGAGAGAAAATATAACAAAGGGCTCATGGGTCAAGATAAGGACAGGGAGAGATCACTCACCTTTTACGGTCATGGGCAAAACAGTCTCCACTTGGGAAAAATTAACTTAATTTATTGTCAGTCAACCAGAGTAGGATAATAAGAAATAAAACCAAATCTCAAAACACCTTCCCTCCATCCCTCCCTTCTTCCCAGGCACAACTTCACTCCCAAATTCTCTACCTATCCCCCGCAGCAGCGCAGGGGGACAGGGAATGGGGTTACAGTCATTTCATCACATGTTGTCACTGCCACTTCATCCTCTTCAAGAGCAGGACTCCTCACACTCTTCCCCTGCTACAGCATGAGGTCCCTCCCATGGGAGATGGTCCTCCACAAACTTCTCCAGCGTGGATCCTTCCCACAGGCTGCTGTTCTTCACAAACTGCTCCAGCGTAGGTCCATTCCACGGTGTGCAGTCCTTAAGGAGCACACTGCTCCAGCATGGGTGCCCCACAGGGTCACAAGTCCTGCCAGAAAACCTGCTCCAGCGTGGGCTCCTCTCTCTACGGGTCCACAGGTCCTGCCAGGAGCCTGCTCCAGTGTGGGCTTCCCACAGGGTCACAGCCTCCTTTGGGCACCCACCTGCTCCGGGTGGGATCCTCCACGGGCTGCAGGTGGATATCTGCTCCACCGTGGACCTCCCTGGGCTGCAGGCAGACAGCCTGCCTCACCATGGTCTTCCCCACAGGCTGCAGGGGAATCTCTGCTCCAGGACCTGGAGCACCTCCTCCCCCCTCCTTCTTCACTGACCTTGGGGTCTGCAGGGTTGTTTCTCTTACATATTCTCACTTCTCTCTCCGGCTGCTGTTTCTGTGCCTGCTGCAAGTTTTTTTTCCCCTTCTTAAATAAGTTCTCCCAGAGGCACTACCACCGTCACTGATGGGCTCGGCCTCGGCCGGTGGCAGGTCCATCTTAGAGCCAGCTGGTACTGGCTCTGTCGGACATAGGGGAAGCTTCCAGCAGCTTCTCACAGAGGCCACCCCTGTGACCCCTATGCTACCAAAACCTTGCCACACAAACACAATACAGCCCTACAGGTCTGCACTATACCATGAGCAATACACCAAAAACTGTCTTCCCACCAAGGGCTCTGCATGCGCTATGAAGTTATTCACGAAACAAAAGACATAAAAAGAAAGGTTACTTCCTAGAAACTGCTGTTTTCAGAATGCAGTGGTGACTCCAGCAGTCTATCAGAGGGTATACATGCCACAGAGCAAAGAGACAAGCACATTTTCCCTTGCAACATGCTAGTCCATCTGCAGCTTGACGGAGGCAGGAATGGCACACAGGAGTGAACACATCTCTGCCGTTTCAGCTCCTCTCAATGCAAAACTATCTGCAAGAGGCTTGGAGGGAGGAGACGTAGAGTGAATATGAGTTGATATATAAACTATGCATATTAACAAACAATTACCAGAATTACTGGTAAATAAGTAACTTCCTCCTTTTAAAGAGTCATTGGTTACCTTCTAACAAGTAGTCAATGTAAGGGGTGGCTCTTCTAAACACATGACTGAAAGTCATTGTCAGACTAAGACATAAAGACTTAGCAGCTTGAGCAGAGAGAAGGGGATCTCAAAAGAAAGTTCTGGATGATCCATCAACAGTAGAACACCAATGAAAGTTTGAAAGGCTCTCTAAATGCCTTCCCAGTAGATGTCTGAAATGAAGTCATGGTGGTAGCACTATTCAAAAAACCCAGCTCACCTCTAGCAGAATGCATTCTGGCCACAACCGGACACGCTACCTCACTAGATTCATACAGGGAAACACACTAGAGATAACCAGTGCATGCCAATAACAAAATCCCTGCATCTCCTAGCTGTGGAAAACAGTAGCCCAGGTGATTTTCTGAGGAACCTGAATGTGCAGAGATAAAAAGGAAGAAGTCCTTTAGTATCAAAGGTATGAATGAAGCAGACTTATCCACAGATACCCAAGGCTGAGTAGTACGAAAAGATTAATCTCTTGACTAAAGCAGAACTCACACTCTAGGGAAAAAAATTAGGGTAACTCTAGAAAAAGACCTTAATTCCAAAAAAAGCAGTATATGGTGGACCAATGAGGTAGGCCTTAATCATCCCTGTATGCCTGAAGAACACAGTTGTAACAAATGCCCATTTCCAAGGAGCTTACAGAAAGTTCTGTAAAACTCTGGAAGGGTGAGTGAGATTAGATCTCATCGAAGAACTAGCTCTTGAATTAAGACAGACATTCAAATCCATCCATGAACTATAAAGTGTGAAAGCAGAAGTCAAGACAGCTGTAACAAGTGGAAAAACTGTCACAGAACTAAGAGACAAACTAGCACCTTTCAGTTTCAAGCAAACATCCCACAATAGTCAGAATCCAAAGAATAAGCACAACGCAGTGAAAATCTGGCCAACTTAGCAGCCTATGTCTGATTCACAGACACTTTTCTGAAACTAGTATATACCAGAGAAGAACATGAAAGATGTATTGCCGAGAATCACGTACCCTCTCCACTCTAGCAGCTACAAAAGGTATGCCCAGCTCCATTCCTGACTTCTTGAGGAAGACCTTTGACCGTCAGAACTGGTACAAACAAGTCTGTTAGAATGACCCTACTTTTGGAAGAGGGTCTCCTAGGACACAAGGAATAATCTCCTACTTCTTATCCAGGCTGTAGTCCCGCTGGTTACATTCACAAAGGGATGGGAGGAGCTAAGCAAATTCATCAAGCACAAAAAAAAACCACCACCCAAACAATCAAACAACCCTCCCCCCAAACTTTGTGATGCTGTCTATCCACAATTTAACACTTCCTGACAAAGCAGGAGACAACCAAGTTCTCCTTTACTTATTTACAATGCAGCAAGTTGTTGGTTGTATATGAGATTTCCAAAAGAATGGCATAAGAACAACATACGTCACTGCAAAATGCTGGTGTGAAGGAAAAGAGACTAGTGACTTCTGCCCCTAAGCCACATAATTAAGAGGGCAACAATCACTGCAAGTACTATTGGCAGGGGAGAATGAAGAGGCATGCTAAGGAGGAAAAGTCTTGATGGCCACAGAAGCTATTACCAGTCAAATGACTGGCATCTATACAAACAAAATTAAGTCAAAGCTGAAAATCCAAAACTAAAGTATATCATATATCACAATGCTGTTTCTGCCACCAGACCACTCTGTTGTACAACAGGCTGTCGATGTCAACATACACTGAATACAGAGTCCCAGTGGAGCAAGTCTGCCTGCAGAAAGGTCGGTTTCTGCAGTTTAAGACTCTGCCATGCCAGACAACACAAACAAGAAAGCAGCCAATGCTTAGCCACATGACACAGCCACTGTGCTTCCCAGACACATGCAGACTGTATTCTGCAAACATACACAGACGGACTTTTGTCCAACCAAGACAAACCCTGCAGTGGAAATTATCAAATTAATACTCCTGTTTAATCTAGATTTGGCCTGGCATAAATGAAAAATTATCTCTTTTAAAGCCCTCTCAGAAGGAAGACCTGAAGTTGCTTGTAAGGGAAAAGTAAGCTGCAGTCAGTAGCGTGCTTTAAGGGAAGGAAAAAGAGACTCACTTATTAGTTTTTCCTCTATGGTGGGATTAGATGGTTTCAAGAACAAAAAATAGCATCCAGACTGATGAATGGCCGTGTGGTACATAAAGCAACCTAAACATGTTCAGTCTTGATTATCCAGCTGAGACAATTTACCTGAAATATGCCAGAATTGTGTACCAACACCATCATGCAGAGCCAAGAGCTCAGGGCTGCCTACTCAGTATTTAAATTACACTAATTTTCTACTCATCTTATATTTAAAATACATACCGTATTAGGGACATCATAAGCAACTCCCTTGCCAAAAACTGGTGTAGTTAACCGAGAGTATACATCCTCTGCATTCAAATCTTCATTTTTACTATTGAAGAGTAGAGCAGCAGCATCACTACCCAGTAAGTATGTGAATGTCTTGCCAACCATAGTGAAACTGAACACAGGTCCATACTGAGAGAGATAAAAAAAGACCAGTTTATTTTAAATAAGAACAATGCAAATCATTAAATCCCTATCTCTTTATGTACAGGCTTCCATAAATCACTTACTCTCCTAAGAAATGCCTAGAGATTTAATAAAGATAGAAATATTTTAAACCACATTTAAATTCTGTTCTCAGTATACTTACTAGTGATATCTAACGTTATAATCAACACACATGGTCTTGCACATTTTAAAACCATTTAGTTTAAAAAATGTAAATAAAAGATCAATTATACTACAAAAACTAGCAGGGATATTACAGCACATATAGCCTCCAGTAATCTCCAAACATTGTCTCAAAAAATTCTGCATTTGGAGTTATGCATTGGTAATCAAGAGCATATAAGATTTTAAAGATTAAAGGTCATCTCCAGCAGACCTTCACATACTAAATTTGGCTTTCTCTAAGCTAGCCAAGCTAAGATTTAAGCTTATGACTCTAGAAAGTTTTAGACAACGTGAAACAGATCAATAAATCTTATTTCATTGGAATTAAGGCTCTACTGCCTTAGTCAGTTTCTTTTGGGCTGTTAGAGCATAAAAGCTACTGAGGTTTCATACACCAGCCCTTTTAACATTGGAGAGGGCCTTAAATTTATCAGCTGATTGCCTATAGAGGCGGTCAGCTACATTCCAGCCTGGTCGCAGATTAGTAAAGAGTGAGATTAAAAGTTTCCAAGTAAGGCAAGAAATAACATCACAAAAATGGGTTTTTAATTAACTTGCGATTCAGCTGTGAGCATTACCCAAATACACAGGCATATTTTTTAAATCTGAAACACAAGAGGTATCTCAGAAAACACCATTTCTCTAACAGCGATGTGCACACAGAGATCAGAAGAAACCAGCACCTACTCTGCACGCTCCATTCCACATTTGAGGTCGTAAATGAGAATGAACTTATTCTTAAAGTTAAAAGTTTAAGAGAACTTAACAGATACACAAAAATATTTTAGCATATGCTCAGCCAGTCATGTGGGAAAACATACCCTGTCGTAAGCATTTTCCAAAAACTCAATGGGACTTTTTCCAAATGCAATTGCGTGTCCAAGGAAAGGGATGCTTGATGAAATATAAGGTGGGTATTTCTGAGGAAGAAAGAGAAAAGCGCATATTGGGTTTTCTTCAGAGAATAATAACGTCATGAACATTTACATAAAAACTAAACACAGAGGAGGCTTTATACATGTTTTGTTTACAGTCTTTTGTGAAAAGGCCAACTTCGGACAACTGATTATTATTTTTTTTAGAGTAAGAGCGAGCCACATTTAAAAGCAGCATTGGTTAAAACAAAATTAATGCGATTAAGACTCTTGCTAACCTGCCTCTGAAAGCAAAGTGAAAAGTGACTGCAATGGGAAAGAAAGCAGTCAGAAACAAGGCAGCGCCGACGATTTGTTAAACAGCCCCCCGAAAGCATGAGCCTCCCTGTAGCAACAAGTTTCATACGTACACGGGAGCCTTCTTTTAAGCTGCCCTGATGAAGCAGCACGGGGCACAGCCTTCGCCTCCACAACACCTAGCCGCCTCTGCTTCACGTGGCACCAGCCAGCTGGGCGAAGGGACGAGCCGGTGCAACGTTCCCGTCGGAAACCGTCCCTGGGCAGCCTGCCGGGAAGGCCCCTCGCTCTCCAGAGCCTGCTCCCGCACACCTGGATTTTACCGCCCGTTCCTCGGCGCTCCCCGGGAAGGGCCGGCCAGAGGCGAGCGCACCGCTGCCTCCCCGCCCGCGCCCTGAAGGGAGGACGCCCGGCTCCCCCTCCCCCCCCGGCCCTCGCCCTCTCCCTCCCTCTCCCCCGCCTCAGCGGGAGGGTGGCGGAGGCCTCCGGCTCCCCCGCCCCGACCCACCGCCCCTCCCCGGCGGCGTCCCCCAGCGCCTACCTTCTGCTCGGACCCGACGTGGCGCCGGTAACCCAGCTGGAACAGGTAGCCGAGGCTCAGCGCGAAGGCGGAGGCGGCCAGCACCAGGGAGAGGGGGTTGCCGACGGCCACCCGCTCCAGCAGGGATCCGCCGACCTCCATCAGGCTCAGCGTCCCCTCAGCGCCCACCGCCATCCGCCGGGCTGCGAACCGCCGCCCGCCCGCCCGCGCGCGCCGCGGAGCGGGGCCTGCCGCCGCCGCCACGCCCCTCCACGCTGGGCTGATCTCTGCCTATGTGACGATTCCCGGCGCCGGAGCCAACCGGAGGCCGCGCTCTACGGGGTGACGGCGTCTGCCGGGCTGCGAGGGGCGCCATTGGGCGGGCGGGCGGGGGGGCGGGGCGCCAGGCCCTGGCCGCTGATTGGCCGCCGGCTGAGGCCTCGCGCGTCCGGGCGGCGGCCGTGTGGCCGCGCGGGGCCTTGCCGGCCGGCGAGGGCAGCGTCGCCCCGGGCCGCAGCCCCGAGCCCCGGCCGCCCGGCGCGGCCCCTGAGCGGGGGAGCGCGGCCCCGCCTGCCTCCTCCCGCAGCTGCTCCCCGCCCCCGAGGGGCCGCCTGCCGCAGGGGCAACGCCCGAGGCGCTCCTGGTCTCGAGGCGCCTCGGTCGTTGCTCAGCCTCCGGCGCGGTCCCGGCGCTGACCGGCGGCTCGGTGGCCTCTGCCCTCCGCCTCCTTCCTCTGCAGCACCGCTCGGCCCCGCGGGGCTGCGGCAGCCGCCTGGCGCCGCAGCCCTAGGGGAGCGAGCAGCACGCTGCGGGGAGAGGCACGCCTGCCCGGGCGGTGTGCGTCGTGAACTCGGGGCGGGGGAGAGCTCGCGGCGTGGGGGAGAGCTCGCGCCGGGATCGGGTAAGCCACCCGGGATAACCCACACCAGGTAATCCACCTGGGTAGCTGACCCACACCAGACACTCCGCCCTGGAAAATTCACACCAGGTGACCCACACCAGCAGGAGAACCCACGCCAGAATGACCCACCCAGGATAACCCACACCAGAGAATCCATCTGGCACAGCCTGCCCCAGATAAGCCGCCCACGGTCACCCACGCCGGGAACGCCCCTGGACAACCGGCTGTACTACGCCAGCAGCGTCACGCGGACAGCTGAGCGCAGACACGCGTGCTTTGCGGGCAGAAAAAGGTCGGTCTCGTCAACGACGGGACCCTGCCCGGCACCTGCTGTAGCGATGCGTGCTTTGTGCGTGCCGGGCCTTGATGTGCCTCCTGATCTCGCTTGCAAAAATCGTGCCACTTAAAAAGATTTCACAGATTTTATTAAAAATCTGTATTGAAAATACTAAATTTAAGAGAGGATGCTTGGTTAGAAGCCATGGCAGATCACAGCAGCATACGTGAAAAACTGGAAAGCTGTCTTTTCCTCGGTTATGCGCTCCGTCACCTTTTTAATCTCATGATGTATTTATACTCTTAGTTCAATGCTTACATTTTGCTAACGGATTGGATGCCTGATACTGCTCAGGTCACGCTGTTGTGGCTTTCTTAGTGATGTAATAAATTTGGGGAGCTGGCTGATATCATTATTTGCAATTAAATGGACCAAATACTCTAGTTCCCCTGTGCTGTTCGATGCATTGTGAGATATGTCCAGTTCCCCAAGGCAAACCAGTTTGGATTGCTCCTCTGGAATTTTAGTTAACTGATAAAGAAATAAAGCAATGCATTTATTTGGATACAACTCTTTCTCTTCTGCAAAAAAAGTTTAAAAGGTAACTTTCCTGCAGGTAAAATAAGATCCCATAATTTTATTCCAGCAATAAAAGCTTCTGACCTTTGATTCTAGTGGAAGCTAATTTGGTATTTTCCAATAAAAATACGAATGCTGAGCACAGAAATTTGCAGGGAAGCTTTTTAGACATGACAACAGAAAGGCAATAAAAAGCATGCAGTAGAATAATAGCTCCACAGCTGGAGCTCTACAAGTTCTTTTGGTCATTGTTATCATTAATGAAAAATTGTACCCTCTCAGAACACTCTTAATTTTATTTTCTGTTTTCTTCAGCCACAAGGAATTTAAACACACCATTTTCTTCTTTTTGGTTCTGTTCTTACTTTGGTATTTTCTGATTTTTATTTTCCTTCTTGGAACTTCAACTGTTGTCCAATTATTGTGGAAAATAAAGCTCTTTGAGAAACGGACATAAGATCGCATACTTTTTGCTCCTGGTCTGAAAAAAAGCAGCCCTTAGAAAGGATCATAACCACATCTGAAATCATATTAAGAAACATGAGCCTTTTCTGAAATAGGGTGTGAAATACTGATTTTGCAAATTCTGGCGAAAGGAGAATTTTAAAAGCCTAACTCATCAGGAGATTGTTTTGCTTTGTTCCTTAGTATTAAAAAAAAAAAGAAATTAAACTTTGGATTTTAGAAATGTGAAGCATGTTTCTCTGCTATAAGAAATCAGGGGTCTAATATAGCTTTTCTTGTTTGACTTAGTGAAAGTCTAATGACCAACTAATTTTAAGAAGTATGACACAAGTCGGAAGGATTTGTTCATTTCACAGAGAGGAATCTTGGAGGCAGGCTTATCTACCAACTTCCAGCTAGTCATTTTGCCTCTTGACATCCATTGGGATGGAAAATACCTACATTCCTAATAGTACTAGAAAAATAAAAAAATAGATGGTCTATTTCAGATCAAAATCCAATTATCAATATATCACCTCAAGATATACCTCAGTAACACTATATAAAGTGAGGTTCATATCTAGCATTTCTAATTAAAAGTGTATCCTAATAGATTTTTGTCCACTTATGGTATTAAAAATAGGTAAATACGTACACGTTTTTGCCTCTTTAGGGGCTATTTTTCTGCTCTTCGTTTACTCTAGATGTATTCAAACACAGGAGCTTTTACATCTTTTAGGAGGAAGTCTATTGATAATAATTTTGCAGCACAACAATCTGTGCAACACAAGGAGATGTTCTCTTACCTTCCACCTAGTCACACTGTCAAATGTCTCCAGCGAAGAAAGATGACATGTATCAGAAGGAAAAGATGCAAACTAGTTGTTTGATACATTTAGGTCTTTGATCACTTCCAGACTGCTCATCTGTAAAGGAATACTCTTTATCTGATTATCTGAAATGTCACGTGTTTTCAAACATTTTAAAGAACACAGTTCTTCAGGAAATGAGTCAAAGTGATAATGGTGTAACAGCAGTACCTGGAGAGCCTTCATCTTGGCCACCAGTGCTGGCATACCATTATTGATTTCATTCGCACTTACATCCAAGTAACCTCATTTTGAAAGGCTGCACAAGCATGCAGAAAATTAGGACAGTTTATTTTTCTTTAACTCTAGCTGCTCCAAATCTTTGATGTCAGAAATTCCAGGTATTATTTCTGAAATAGAGTTGCCACTAAGATATAAGGGTTTAAGATCAAATAGTGCACACAATGCATTTGGAAACTGAGAGAGCTTATTATTGCTGAGGTCAGCTTTGGTTTTCCGTATACAATTTTTTAATTCAACAGGAATGTATCTTAATGCGTTTCCAGAAAGCTCTATTTTGGAGAGGTCTTTTAGATGTGATATTTGTTCACCCAGCGAGTCCAGTTGTTTTCCACTTACGGAAAACTCCTTTAAATGTTTAAGTCTGTGAATCTTAGCAGGAAGCTGAGTTAATTGATTACTATGTATAATGAGATGTTTCAACATGGTACAGTTGCAAAGATTATCTGTAATGCTTTTGAATAAATTTTTTGCAACATTCAAAAACTTAAGGTTTCATAAATACTCCACTGTATCTGAAAGAAGCTCCAATTTGTTATCATCAGCTCTGAGTACTTTTGTCAACTGGGAAAGCTGCACGGGCAAAAATATAAGCTTATTGTTACTAATTGAAAAATCTTGTCGTTTCTTAAGCTCGTTAATATCCTTTGGTAAAATCTGAATCAAGTTCTCACATATGCTGAGTTTTACCAGATGAGGAAGATAGCAGAGAACCCTTGAGAATATTGAGATTTGAGTGGATTCAATGCTGAGTACCTTCAAATTTTTCGTGTCAGCTATGGTATCTCGTAAAGTTTTTACCTTGTTGCCTGCAAGCTCTAAAGTTTCAAGGCTTTCCAATGCAAAAGGAAATTCATCAGTGTTGTAGTGATTTGAGTTCCTTAATATTTACAAGCTTTGACAATTCTTTAGGGAGACCAGATAGGTAACAGGTTGTGACTGACATTCAGTACTTTCAGTTTATGAGGTAAGTATATTTCTGGTGGCAACAGTGTCAGTGTATTTCTTTCAAATAACATGATTTCCAGATTAGTCAGATCACCTATATTTGAATGCAATGTTTTTTATTTCATTGTTGTGTAAGAGCAAATATTTTAAATTTTGGTTTTCAAAAGCGAGCAGAGGCATGCCCCCTAATCCTTTATCATTTAGTCCAAGTGTGAAATGCTCAGCTTTTTCTTCAGGCAACATGTATGTTGATCCATTTTCTTCGCTTTCAGGATTCATTGCTGATGGTAATATGTCTGGTCTGGCATTTCCATTGGCAGCTTCTGAAAGGATTTGGTTTAGTTCTCCTGTATCCTTTTCAGGTGATGTAAGTAGTATGTGTTTTCTCACACCTGTTTCAGAGACACCTTGCGGCATCGTGGCAGCATTTATCTCAGCTGAGAATTCACATTCATACCTTTTTTCAGGTAAATCACTTCTTGATCTATTTTCAGTCATTTTGTGGCTTTCCTCATTGCCAGCTGCTTTAGGAACTTCATGTGAAATACCACTCAAACTTTTCATAGTTACATCAGCTGCTTTAGGATTCTCTGATGAATGCAATGGGTCTTTCCTGGCATCATTAACTGGAATCTCACAAAAGCTTTTGTTTAGTCCTTTTGTATTTAGACCACTTGGGATTTCATCTTCTTTCTTCTCCAGAAACATTGTTCTTTTTTCTGGGTTGCTAATTGATTCTTATCATTTTTTTAAGAAATCAAACTGTAAGTGAAACCTATGTGTAATAATATGTTTTAACATTAGCAGACTGAGCTAGCAACTGTAAGAGATCTTAAAAAAAATCTAGACGTCTTCCGCATTTGCGAACTCTCCCATTTCTCTGCTTACCCCAAAAAAGGGATTATTTTACTGCAGTGCTTGCTACTTTAATACCTTGTTTTTCCAGACAATAGAATACAGATCACACAACATACATCAGGAATGTGCGATTTATTGCTTGTCATTTCACTGAATAGCCTGATCTATCTCGTAGACAATACACTGCTCAGCTTAGTGGACATTCCATAGTTCTCTAGAGCTCTGTTTGCACGTTCTTCCTGCTTATAAACTTTAATTTACTTCATTGAACTTTTGTTCTCCTGCTACTAGCGATGTATCATAAACAGTATTTTCCCAACTTCACTTGACTGCCAGTTGACGAACCAAAGGTATTAGTTGGTCTTTTCCTCTGCCCTTACAGGCACAGTTATACCATCTTCCTCTGTAAGTCTTCAGACATGAGTCTCTCGAATAGATTTAAATTTTTTCCTAGTTCCCTTAATACAAGTCTTCCTGCCGGTGGAGTAAAGCTGTGCAAGATTATTATAATATCCTTACCCCATAGTAATAAAAAAGCTTTAAGGTCAAGCAAGGACCTTTGCAAACCATGTACACCGTTTCTGTTGAGCCCGTACCTGCATTTTTTCAGTAACCGCCTATTTTCTGAAGCGTATCTAGCTGGGAGCCGACAACGGTAGGGAAACCCCTACTCTTCCCCTGTCACCAGGGCAGCGGCAGGAGGACATCTGGCCTGCAGGAAGGGTTTCCCTCAGGACCAAGGCCTTCCTCTCGGACAAGCCGCTGCCCTCCCCGTCCCGCAGGCAGTAGCGGCCCCTGAGCTCAAAAACAGCTCCCGGCCGGGAGCAACGGGGGCCGGTACCCCATCTCGGCGCCCACCTCAGCCGCCGCCACACCGAGCCCTGGCGCTGGCCACACGGCGCGGCCTCCCAAGCGCCGCCGCCGCCGCCGCCGCCGCCGGTCCCCTCAGGGCGTCCGCCCGCTGCCGCGGCAACCGGCTGCGCAGGCGCCCGCAGGAGGGCGGGGTGGAGCCGGGACCGGGGCGCTGAGAGAGCGGGGCCGCCGCTCGCCCCGCCCCGCCCCGCCGCGGGGCGCGAAGCTGGGAGGAGGGCCCTGCACCAGCCCGTACCTTTAAGGGCCGAGGAGCCCCGGGCGGGTGGCTGGAGTAACTGAGGCGGGGCGCGGGCTGTCCCCAGCCAAAAAGCACGCAGGTTCGCTTCAGCACGGCAGGAGGCACCCAACGCCAGGTGGGGCCGCTCCTCGCCCGAAGCGAGGCCCGCACTCGCTGGGGTGAGCAATCCTCAGGCCAGCGCGCTGGCCCGACGATTAATTATTCCATTCGGTAAAATTGTGCCTGTTTGTCACAGCTTTAAGCTCGCAGCTACTATTTTGCCTTACTGCGCCTGGCTGGAGTGTTCTACGCTCCAGTCTTTGCTTCATCAGCTATACCGTTACTTGTTTTTTTAAAAACGTGCCCGCTAGGTAAGCTGTAGGAGTTGAGCTGAGTATCTCTTGCTTACAAAGGCATAATTTTCAGACTTGTCGTTCTTGCAGCTCGTTTCCATTTTTTGTTGTTGTTGTTTGGTACAGATAGGAAGGTTGTTACTAGTGGTCTCTCTACAGCGTTGGATTTCTCTCTGTTGTGATTTTTCATTTCCCCACTTTTAGACTTAAGGATTGTACTCTCCCCTGTGTTGCTGTGACGAGGAAGGCATCTCCTACATCCCCAGGTGCCAGAAGCCTGCTAGGACTGCATAACCGGGCACTCCCTACTTAATGACTCCACTGACATGCAACATCTGCAAACTTCTGGTTTGCCATGAGTAACAGTTTCCGGTTTTCCTGACGAATTCCTGAGTGGTTTCCAAGGTGCACTACCTTAATTTGTAGTCACCATGGGACCTCCTCTGTGATCCTCTCTGATGAGCTTCCTACGTACTTTGCAAAGATGAGCCTGTTACTGCTCCTTGGTACTAACACCTGCTTGGTAAGACATTTGATGGCACTTTCATGCTGGCTGCAACAACAAAAACAACATGACTTGTTGCGAACAGTTTATTAGGTAGTAATAAATAAGAATTTAGCAGAAAGAACTATACAGCAATAAGGCATATTAATAGTATTGTTAAATATGCAACTGACACACATTTTAACATTTTTTCCTCTAGTTTTCTAATAAAGTGCTATGTAGAGAAGTGTATTTCTGATACCCGTGCCAAGTGACAGCAAGGATGCACTATGAAGGACCTGACTTGCATTATCTGCCTTAAATAAAATATAACAACCCATGAAGATTTACTGTTACTTATGCCAGTGAAGTTTAACTAGAAAAGTATAGCTTGCTAAGAAGATTAAAAAATATAGTCTCCTGTTCACTTTTTTAACTGCTTACTACTTTAATTTCTTAAACTGCACTTACTAATAGTAAGGTATGAGTAAGGTTACCATACAACAGCACCGTTCCTAACATTCATTTTAACTTTTATTTGAAAACTTAGAGGCAAGTGCTAACTTTTATTTTTTTTATAAAAACTTTTTTACAAAATATTGCACACTGTTTTAGCATGCAGTTTTACACGGAAGAAAGTCAAGTGCACTTAAAACCCTGAAATACAACCAGATTATTTTAAGGATTTATGTTATGAATACTATTTTTACATACAAGGACATGTTTCAGACTGCATAGGGTCCCACCTTATACTTTGGACCCAACTTGTTGAGACCCAATCCTGACTCTGCAAAAGAGCAGGCCAAATGCTTACAAGCTGTATCTGACTTTCTTGCAATATAAATCTTCGTTCCTGGATCCTGCACTGCTTGCAGCCTCAAGAAACTGAAGTAATCAGTAGGAAAATTAGTTTAACAGAAATAACTTAGTACCTCGTATATGAGTTTTCATTACTGCATATGTGTTGCAATCCAGGGTAAGGTTTTTTAAACTTTCTGAAGTCCTCTGAGTAAGACTAATTTGTAAATCTGTATCTACCCCTCCTCCGTATACACATTTAATATTGCACAGCAAAAGTGAAAATCAATTTTTTTAAAACACAAGCATGCTAAACATTTAATATGGCTTCTGAATGATTTAAAGTATTTCCCTTTTGACATCCTCATGCAGTATTTTAGAATAAATATGAATACAAAGTATGAGAAAGTTAAGAGTAAAAATAAAGCCAGCTGCAACGTTTGTCAGAAACCAAATAAAAAACAAGAGTTTATCAAAAAGTAGTTGCTCAAAGGTCTACATGCATACTTATCAACAGTATCTTAAAAATAAAGTGTGTCTACAAAATACCATAACATATACAACCTCCTTGATGTTCCACAGAATGGCATGAAAGGTAAATAGGTTAACTGAGACTTGCTTAATGGCACTGGTGGTCCCATGGTCCCCTGGGAACAAAAGCCTTACTTGATTCATACTCGTCCAACTCAGAAAACTATTTACATTTCATTAGCTTTATTGGTTAAGCTCAAGCCCTACAATAGCTTATACATAAAACACAAAAATATTTATAAAAATAATAGATAAGTTGTGTAGTTTTTAAAAAAATAAACCATGCAGCTTCTGTACAAAGTTAAAAAAACTGTACAAATTGACTTTTCTATTGTGTAAAATTCATGTACATGGAAGTCTTCTGTTATGATGAGAAATAAGTTGGTTTTTGCTTAGCTGTCAGATGCTGTTTCATAACTATTGTTCATTTCCATCATTCATTTCTTTCACTTGGCATTAACTGGCCATTTAATTTCATCAGAAGTTTCACAACGAGACCTGCCTATATAAAGGTATACAGTTAAATTCTATCAGCATTTCGGAACTATGACGCAATCAAATATATGACAAATGCAAGTAGATAAAAATAAGTAAGAAGTTGCATAATTTGAGAAACAAGGAAAATAAACCCTAGATTTTCCTCAGCTATCAAAGTGTTTTTCAAAACATTCAGTCACTTCCCCTATAACCACCTTAATATATAAGAATCGAAAGCAACTACTGTCAAAGTATGCAAGATACTCAAAGCTGTAATTTTGTCACAACATATGTTAACATGGCATAGTACCACTGATGCAGACTATGGGTAAAACAAGCATTTTCCATCAGACATCCACAAACACTATCAAAAGTTGCTGGTAGCAATTGCAGTGAAGTTGCTTTATAACACTGCCTTCACAGATCCTCAGTTTTATCCAGTCTCAAACTCTGCTAGTTTTGATAGCAAAATTACCAGCTCTAACTCTGTGATTCTCACTGTATATTTAGTCTGAGGGACTGGACGCATGCAACAAACAGTTTTGATTAAAAAAAATGTTTACCCTAATGATTACAGATGCATTTTATGTATTTTGAACCCTAAAGGCTTCACATGCTAGGAAAACAAGCAAACATTCTGAAATATTAAAAAGAAAGTTTTAAGATCATTTTGGTGGTGGCTTGGCTTGGGCTTCTTTTATACTGTACAAGGGTGATCAATTTCAAGAGAGAAAAGGCATGTATCTAGTTTAGGAAAAAACAGTTGAATATAAAGGATGAAAAATGACGGTGCTTACCTGTTTGGTATGTACTATAAAGCTCATTTTGTTTTCCAGACTGTGGATTTGAAAACACGTATCTCCATCTCCCAACTGCCACATAAAGCAACCATACTTTAGGCTGAGGAGTAAAGCCTACAATGAAATGTAGGAAACTGTCACTCAGAAAATATTCTCCACACTTACAAACTGAACTTTCCTTCATTCACTTAGACAGGATTCTGACTCAGAACAGTATGTTCCACTATGTAGTTGTAGCTTATAAAGTAGTAAAGTGGAAAAATACAAGGCTTTCTATTAGTAGTGCCTTACAAAGATCTTAAAATCTTGGAAATCTTCACAGACAAGTTTAACTAAACAGCCAGATGTAAAATGACTACTAGCACAAAGAATTTAAGAGAACAGAATTAAGCTTAACAGCTATCATTGGCAGTTCATTTAAGCTGACCTTTGTTTCCATGTTGAGGAGGTGCAGCCCTTTTACATTTACTCCTACATACACTTTGATGACTTTATGGCTACTTGAACTTGCTTTGGTGAATATCTGTCCTGTGAAAAATGCTGCTCCATAAGTAGGAATTTCCCAGCAATTCTGCAAGAACATGCGCTGAAGGTGATGCATCTCTTTACTTACACCTTCACTGGTGCTGAGATTCTAGAAATAAAGGAACAATGGCAATCAACAAGTCTTCCCAAATAGTTGTGCTTATTTGAAGAAAATCCACTATTTAGTGGAATTCCCACTAAACTAGCATTCCCAAAGTGCTTTCCCAGCAACCATCTTCCTACATCTAAATTAAACCCTAGAGCCACAGAAAGGCTCAAATGCCAAAAGAGACCGAGGCAGAAAGCAGATACCTGTACAAGCCTCAGGAATCTGAACCACAGACACCTAAACTCTGCAGGGCCCCACAATTTTGCCTCTCTCAGAAGTATGTTGGACCCATCAGGGATATGCAGCTATGCACCCATCTGACACTAAGTGCATCACAATCCTTAAAACTAAGCATTCTTCCTCCTTTAAGGTCCAATCCAGTGAGGCATGATAAGATGAGCAAGTACATCCCCCTGAAAAAACATGGATTTTTTTCTTTTGTAAGCAAGAGGTGCCGATTTCTTTTCTTTAGTGGAGCCTTCATTCAGAATGAGACAGGCTTCTATTTCTTCCTCTTCAGAAGAGCAAAACAGTCACAACAAAGGATCGCTAGAGTGCTCCCACCTCAAAATAGACTGATGCAAAGTACCCTAACAAACAAAAAACTTGTCTGGACCACACACAAGATAAGGCACAGGCATGAGAGAGAACACAAGTCTTCAACAGTTAGGGGGCAGTGACTGCGGGTGCGCTGGATGGGACCAACCTCTTTGGATCCACACCCTGCATTGCAGCTTATCAGAATTCTACACAGTTATTTTTAACATGTAAAATATATTAATACCTTTGGAACAAAAGATAGCAACTCCTTTCCCCTTCCCCCATACCCCACACCCCAAAATAATGGTCTAAGAGCAGAAGTCAAGAAAGCTATACTCATTCTTACATATTATCTGATACAAGAAAGAGTAGAGACTACTCTGCTATGTCCTCTGCTATAGCATAGTCTTAGAAAGACCACTATCATCCCCTCCTTCATCTGTATTAAAAAGAACAGGAACGATCTGCTGGTTTCTGACAAAAAAAGGTGCAGGCACCAAGAGAAAGTTTATGATTGAGTAACCTCATTTCAAATGAGAAGTGAGGCCTGAAAACAGTCCTTGGGTGCCTCTGCAGTGTTTCCTGGCAGCTACCTTTAGTGATGCATGTCAGCCGATACAGTTCTCCTCTGACACACCTCACATTTTCCATAATGATTTATCAAGTTCACAGATTTAATCTTCAGGTGCCTCTGACCCCGTTTGGAATCCACAGCCCTCAGTTAGATGTCTTTTACAGAAGCAGCCCAAGTCCACATTTAAAAATTTTGCTCAGTTAGCTGCTCTAGTCAAAGGAGTTTGTGTGTATGCACACATGTGCATCAGCAGCACTACCAGATCCCCAACATTCAAGTAACACTGGCAAAAAGGACTTTGTGGATCTATCGCTTACAAGCAGAGGTGAAAATGTAACTCAGAGTGTATTTTTTTACATGTATGCCTGAATTGGCAGTATCCCCAATACACAGTTAACACTGAAGATAAATGAACAGATGATAATTGTATTTACTTCTAACAAACAGATCAACTGGAACTGTACAAGAAAAAGAGCATTCCAACAACCCATCCCAAAAATTCAGAACATACACATTTCTAGCTTTATATACTAGTACTTTTGTTCATTAACTGACAACCAAACAGTCAAAAAGTGTTTTAAGACAGTATTTTCTACTATTTTATTATTTATCTCACCTTGTATTCATGAAGTATCCTGTTCGTCCAATGAGGAGCTTTACTTTTTAGTTTAGTGATTGGTACTATAGATTTAAGATTTTCTTCACTAAGAGAAAAACAAAGCAGAAAAGTTTTTCTTCACTAAACAAAGTAAGGAGAAAGAACAATGCCTGCCAATTTGTATCTTCAAGTCACATACTGAGCTAGACAGTCAGCTCCTACGCTATCTTGCCTCATCAGGTGAGAAGCTTTCCTGAAAGGTAAGCTAAGGCTTCCTAAGATACAGTGTAATTCTCAGTTAATGGAGATCCAGCTTTGCCTTACACACTTGCATCATGGACATAGCAGGGAGAGGAAATGCTAGCAGCAGAACACCTGACTTTTACTTGATTACAGACCAGTTTGGTGAATTGCAGTTTGGAAGTCAAAATTATATACCAAAAGCCATTTACAGCAGAATATCACATAGTCAGAAAAGATGACAGCTTACAGATGCTCTTCCCTTCACTGCTGTATTCAGCACCACCAAGGACTTGGCCCAATTAATTTCCACGTGAAAGTTATGTATTACATGACATGAAAGTGAAGCTATTTATATGAAGTGCCTTTTTAAAAAAACCCAAAACACAGCAAACAAAAAACACTAAAAGGAAGCCTTTCCTAGTTTGCCTTTATGCACAATTAAGATAGTCTCAAAAACTTAGTGATGCAACCTATTTAGTCATTTTTAAACTGATTGTCAGTAACTGCACATATGATTACCAAGCAAAAACCCTGCACAGGACGATGCATCCAGATCTTATGAAGTCAAGGATACTCTCATACAAACAACAGCCTGGATATATTTTTGAAATGACCAGTCTTTTAATAAACATTTATGTCAACTGCAAAAAAATTCATGATATGAATCTCTTCACCTGCCTGAAGAGCAAGTTGAGATATTTTCCAACATATTCATTTAAACATGGGCAGAAAGCATGCCCAAACGCCCACAAGGCTCTTTATCTGGCCGAAACCATCTTTCCAAGTAGTCCTGCCTATAGAGCCAAACACTTCCAATGAGCAGGATCAGCTCAGAACCACATGGCTGATTTGCCTCAGTGTGGAAAGGAATACCGCCATGCAGCTCCTGGGATTCAGCAGGGGGTAGTTTTGTATTAAACCCAGCTGCGTTTAACTGCATACTCCTACAGGCAGGCAGTCCCACTTAAACCCAGTTCTCCTTATGCTCAATCTACCAACTGTGTAACTGCAGGACAAGATGGGTCAACAGCTGAACCTACTGAACAGCCCACCCAAAAGTTCTCCAGTCAATGAGCTCATTCACCTAGCTTACTCTGTAATGGTACAGTCTCTACACCTAACAGAAGGAAGGGAAAAAAATAAACAAGTGCAGTCGGTGCAGCCAGCCCTTTCAAGAGGCAGCCCACACTTACATCAGAGTAATGGTGGCAGAAAATGCACTCTGTTTTACCGACAGTGAAGAATACAACCAAAAAAAAAAAAAAAATCAAGCCAAGACAGTTCAATTGATGCTGTGAATGAGAGGAGACGAGAACTATAGTAGCGTTCCAGAATAGCACAGCTGCTGTTACATGAATGGAGGTGGAGATGGTAGGGGGTGAAGGTGCACATAGTAGAAAACTGGAATCCTGATGTGCTCAGATACTGCTGTAGAAATGTATGTGGGAAGAAAAAGCCATATCCCTCAACAGCTCAGCTACTGTTGTGCTGGCAAGCAGAAAGAAGGGGAGAGAAAAGGACCATCTGGCAGAGCCCTACTGGTGCTATGTTTCTGACCAATTTAGTATAGCAGTTCACATACAAATGAGAGAACAGAAATAATATGTCTGTCCTCTTCAAAGAGGGAGGAAAGGCAGTCCTGGAAGTTGGTCTAACTGGACATAGTAAGAGGTTTCTTCAGCATTGTCCAAAATCTCAGTCCAGTCAAAACCCTCATTCACATGAATACTGTCACTCATTTTGGTATTATTGTATCTCAGTATAGACTTAGAGAATACAGAACCTCCATCCCTCTGCCTGGGACTGCAATAACTAAGATTAATGTATTTTTCAGACCCCATGTCCAGCTTCTGTTAATGCTATGAGGGTTATGTGGTTACTCCGAACTAGAGCTCAGTGATGGAGAAAAATACTAAATATATCATACCTAAATTTTGAGAGTTCCATAGTACGTGCTATCTAAAAATACTTAATCTAAAACGTAATTTTCAGTTTTAAAACACACACACTTACTTTAGAAAGCCCTGTTTATGTTTCTTGCTCTCATAATTTCCATAGACTATTTGTAGAAGCAGACTTGCCAGTGTGATCAGCTTGGCATCAGGTGATGTATAGAAGCCTTTCAGTAAATTATATCTGGCTTCATCAAAAAGGATAAGAATAGCCAATGGATCCTCAATCTGTTAAAAAAATTTAAATAATATGATTTCTTTGTAAAAGTAAATGAGCTAAGAAACTATAAACACAATTTCTCACCGATTCAGAGACAGAAGACAAAGGTGTGATCCTGACGGAAAAGTACATTTTAGTAATGCTTTGTAATAGAAAAAATGATATATTTTCATTGACTTAATTCAAGACATCACTCATCTAACACACTTACAAATTAAAGGTGACTAGCATACCATGCCCAATCAAAAGGTTCACAGAAACACTGACATCTGTGGGGTTTTTTCTCCCATGAATCCATTTTGAATAATATGTTTGAATAATCCCAATGAAATTGACCAATTAAGCATCTGAAAAATCACAGCACAAGGAAGAGAATAAAATTGGGCAGGTTGTTTTTTAGCTGTATGACAGACAGAGAGAGACTGAGGCACATAAGCTTATGATAAACCAAACAGTTGGGAAGGTGAGAAATGAGAGAGAGAGGGTGGGAAGGCAAGAGAGAGGGAGGGAAGAACCTGAAGACTCAGATTATTACAGAAAAGGAAAGGAGAGGTCCAGTTTAAACAAGTTTGGAAATTACTACAGTCATTAAACACAAAGTGTTCTGACTCTGACCATGATTTCACACTATCACTTCCAAGTGCAGACCTTTTTTTCTATTTCCAATGGAAGTCTCACATCTCTTCTCAGGAAAAGCTGTGAAGTTTCCCTTTGAGGATCCAAGTTCGTTAGTTCAGTAAATATTTCAGGCCAATCTCGAATATGCTGCAGAGGCTTGTGGTATGGCTTCAGTTGGAGGCCTGAAAAATAACAGGTTTTGTTTATAAATAAACAAACAAGCCAGCACACACGCACACACACGTATATATACACATACGATTAAGTGCAGCACCAAAACAAGAGTATCTGTAACTAAGGACTCATTAACAAACATTTTTCCCTGTATTTTCTAAACTGCTATATATAAAAGGTTTTGAAAATATGGATTTATTGACAAAACTCTCAGCATTGATTCACTAAATGCGCTAGTGATGAACCTTTGTTATTTTCAGCTTCTCAAGAGTCAAGTGGTATTTAAAAATTCAGTGGAATACCAAGATGGACCTTAAAAAACAGTAATACAACATTAGAGACTGTTGTCTTAATTATTATGGGAAGAATACAAAGTCCAATAGTCTTATTTCTGACAAAAAAAACAGATATAGCTTATCCTACAAATGTATGTGCCATTTTTTATATATATAAACCATAAACTTTTCAGAAAGTTTCAGAAGATTGACATTACTAAATAAAATTTTAAATGCAGGCTTCTGTGTTAATGGTACTGTCAACACAGTATCCTACCAGACCTGAATTGTCCTTTGTAAATCTATTATAATGTGTCCCATAGCTGTCTTGTTGCAGCAGTATTGTTGACTGTGTTTTCTAACAAAACAATCACAATCATTGACTCTTTTGTGGTTCTATTTATATTTTGCTACATATCTCAAGACCACAACTATAATATACTTTTTATTTAGATCAGAAATACCCCAAAAAGTACAGCAAATGTAACGACGTTTTGTATCAGAATTACCTCCCAAATATATTTGAAAATCATTTTAGTGCAAAACACATGAAAATTCATATGATTAGAGGACCTAATGAAAAAACATTAACGAGTTTTAATTACTACTTTTAATTATATTAAACATTAGTAAAAAGGACTACATGCATCCGATTTCAGATACTCTGGGAAGAAAAATACCACTAAAATCAGGGTAAATTAACAGTAAGGACTACGACAGCAATGATGCCCTATAACAGAAAGGCAATCTGGACTAGCCTCCTCTTCCTAGATGAAATATATTATAGATGCCACAGTGATACAGGGTCAGATCTATAGGGGATACCCAAAATGATAGCTACAACGGAGCAGCTCTTTATAGCTCTGAAAGCACAGTTTAGAGACATTAGGCTGTAAAGGCTGGGACTTGATCTGCTGGAAGAAAGCTTAAGCAGAGGAAATAGAAAATTTGGTCTCACTCCCTGTGCAAAAGATACAAAGAATGAGACCTACAGGGATTACAGAGTTTCTGGCAGGGGCAAAGCCTATTAACAGACAGTCTGGATACAAATTAACTCCTAAAAGATGGCTTTTCAAAGTTGACAGAAAGAGGGTAATACAGAACTGTCAGAGAGCATGTTTCCTATTTTCCTATGAAAATATTATTTTTTTCTAGAGGCAAGCAGAAATAAAAAGAACTATGATAACCTCTCAAGTATCACGATCTTCCTTGTTACTTACTGAGGTTCTCAGAACAGATCCAGATAGTGAAGTACTGCTGAGTTTCTTGAGACAAACGCATTCCCTCCATTATCTGCTGTACAGTAGTATTGTTTCCATGTTTCAACTCAACAGAGCGATATGACCCATCCATACGATAAATCCGTGCCTTCTCATACTACATAAAAATTTAAACATATTACAAAGAACTTGTTAAAATCCTTTCTGTTGGTGCTTCTGAAGAGGAAAAGAATTTTACCATAATTCAACAACATCCATACTGTTGAGAAAAAGAACACTGCACAATTCCTGCATATTCACTATTTAACAAAACTGCTTGTTTCATCCTATGCAAGTTCTGATGCTGTGCTTTTTACCACAATAACTACAAGAAAGATCTTACTGATACTTTGAGGACTTCACTTCCATTAAACAAAAAGGCAAGCAGGCATTTAAAAGTTCCCTGAGGGATTTGGGCTCAACTGCCTATGCATAACCCGAAATGTCCACCTCACTATTACGGGCAGATTATGAATTATTCCCCTCATTAGTCCATACTAAAAAGACTGATTTTTCAGAGGGAAGCACCACCCTTTACACATATCCCAGTACAATAAGAATACAATCTCACTAAGACCTTTTAGCACTTCTATAATATTACTACTAATAAATAATTTTCCCCTTCAGAACTTCCATAGCGTTCACTGAATTGCATGTGGGCCCAGAGTATGCCTCCTGAAAGATGTACTGAAATGTAAATTGTGTGCTTAAAGCACATATATACACGCACAAGTCATAAATCAATGAAACTTTTCATTTTCATCTCTCTAACAGGTTAAATGTTTCATCTGCTTGAGTAAAAAAGTTGCAGGAATTTGTTATTTCCCTTCTTCAAATCTACTTAGTCATCAAGAACTGAGGTCCTAAAAACTTCCAGAAAAAAAGACGAATACCTTGCAAAAGGACAACTGACTGAAAATGAGACTGGAATGGAAAACATTAGTCTATTTTTGCTGCAGTAGTAACTGTGACTCCTATTGCAGTATTTTTTTTTATTTTAATGTATTAATTCAACAGTAATAAGTAACAACTTAATATGACCTATAATGCTGTGAGATCTACTTAAAATGTGTGCATTAGTCTTTTAGAGTCATTAGATACACATGTGCCATTTGACCAACTGCATAATATGATCCCTAAAATAAAGGGGGTCAATTCTTCATTAATTATTTTGGAAGATTAATTCATATAGAGTGAAATGAAGGTAATTTAAAACATCTTGAAAAACTGACAGGTTTACTGCCACCTGCCTACAGAGATACAAGTTGCATCCCAAGTCAAAGAAAAGAAACAAGTAGTTTTATATCATTTGGCTAATTTTAAATCTACTTCAGGATGAGAGAATCGCATCGTAAATTTTGTTTACTATCCTGGCTAGATCTCCACTGACTGCCAAGGAAGCCTACACTGACTAACTGATGTACAGCCTATTTTGCAGAAGCCAACTTTTATTTAGCCAGCTGAATGCTCCTGTTTATCAACATATAAGATGACAATACATAAAGCAAGCTAATGGTTGTATGATCAAAAGTAGATATAAAAATCAGTAGCTGATGTGATGCTCCTACAAATAAATTAAAACATCACATTTAAAGTCTTACATGTACTTCTTGAGCAATAAATATAGGCAGAACCATTTAAAGAGACAAAATGTCAGTTTGTCAATATTTACATTAACAATTTCAGTATCCTGCACATTTTCAATAACAACTATAAGTGAGCCTAGCTCTTCTACAAGTTTCTGTGTAAATTAAATATAAAGTTTAAACTAGTTAGAAAATGAACTCATACAGGTTTATTTATGGCATCCTTCAGCAGTTTTGCAGTTTCTTCCCACTCATTTTGTTTGTTTTCTTCACAGACATTCAGTGGAGATCTTCCTTGTTGATCAGTAATGTGCTACAAACAAACAGAAACACTGATAAGACATTGTTTTCACTGGAGATAGGTAAACATTTACACATTTTTTTGAGATAATTAAAATCCTTGGTCCTAGGGTTCAAACATTTAATTGATATACAATTGGGAAAGTAGAGGTAATGAAAAAGATTTAACCATTTTTCTGTAATCTCTCAACGGAATCATTGCATTTACACACTGTGATCTGGACACAAAACATTTCACATACACAAGCTCAAAACTGTTGCTAGAACTGCTATTTCCATACACAAACAGAACTTACTCTGTCAATTTCTGGATGATTTAGTAGAATTTGTACTATTTCAGCATGCCCACCTCCAGCAGCAAAATGAAGAGGAGAGCTAAGCTGGCCGTTCAAAAGATTTGGATTGCACTTCCCTTTCTCCAACAGCATTCGAGTGGCTTCAACTTTTCCATACCTGCAGACAGGTTTAAAGCAGAACAGATGCAGCAAATGTAAAACAAAATCTTTTTTCAGACAGGCCTAAATATAGAAAAGTGCATTTCCATGCTCAAGTGTTTTTAGTTTTGAAATTACACCAAAGACAGTGGAACACTAATAAGTTTGTACAAATTAGTATCAGTTCTGCACTTCTTTGGTAACCGTTGGTCTAGCAACCATTTCTTGGATTCATTATAGACACACCAAACCTTGCTTCAAACTAGCTAAGTTTGGGTAGTTGTAGCAATTCAGTCATGGCAAAACAGAGCTCAGCTCAGCCTTGCCTGAAAAAAAAAAAAATCTGTGTGAGAATCAGAGTAAAGCTTCAGATTGTCATGCAGATGGATACTGAGGACTTCTAAGCCTCATGCTGATAAATGGTAAATCTTGCGTATACTGTTTATGCAAACTTGCTGACAAACACTAAAAATAAAATGTGGGGGTTTTTTATAACTAACTTTGATTTTCAGGTTATTCCTATCATCAGACACTACTATAAATACAGAAGACTAACTTGCATAAACACAAAACAAAAGCATTTTTACAACAACTGAGGAAAGCTCTCAAGCACTAACAGACTAAATCATCACAGAATTAGTTAGACAAGTTGACATCTGTAGATCACCTACTTCAGCTTTCTACTCAAAGCTTGACCATCACTAAGATGTGCTCAGCTCATCAATTCCTGTGCTGTAAAACTGCTCACAGCCTTTAACCAACAAAGACTGTAAAAGTTACCACACTAAACTAGACCCAGTGTCCCCAATAGGAATTAGAACAGATGCTTCAGGACAGATATAAGAGGCAATAGGTAAGTGTTTGATGATATGATCTCCACACCTGGTCTCCTCTGAAACCATTCAGATTGAAATTATCTCAAAACCTGAAGCCATCTTCCTCTTCAAAAGGTTAACAATAACATATATTAGAGTAAAAGTGTAAAAAGTCTGGAGTTTTTTTGATTTCTCATTTTTGAGTCTGTATGATAAATTACATAAATGATGAGTGCTAAGGAATCGTGATAGCAAGAATACATTTGATTGGCAAAACTATAGTAATTTGACTCACCAGCATGCATAATGGATAGGTGCCCAGTGGTCACTATCTAACTGATTAACAGAAAACTTTTTATCCAGAAGGTGGCTTAGTAAATCAGAGTCACCTTCACAAGCACTGCGGTGAAGAGGGAAATCATCTACCCACTGGTGTTCCCTATGAATTAAAAGGGGAAACAGAAGCAAAACACAGTTCAGAAATACTTCAGTAGTTGAGAACATCAGCTTTTTTTAAAATTACTAACTTAGCACTAACTGTAGATCTACATGAAGAACAAAAATTAAGCTCATGCAGCTAAAATATGCCAATATTCATACAACTAGTATTGTAGTCATGCAGTAGTCAAGCCACAGCTGTATTCATTATGCTAAGAAATACTTCCCTAATGTTTATCATTTAACCTTTCTTGATCTGTCCTTTAGTTGTTGTGTTTCAGTACTCAGAAACCTCAAATATTTTTTTAAAATATATATTTATACCGCAAAGCCCTTAAGTAATAGGGATCTCATTCTGAGCAAGTCTACCAAGTACTACTGTAATATAACAAAACAAAACTATCCATTAATGGCAAAGGAATGTAATGCAATACTTGTCCTCTGTGACACTGCTCATGCTACGTTGCCACTTTTCTCTTTTAGGAATCTGAATCTTTGAATAGTCTGGGGCTCCAAGGCCAAAGTATGGATTTATTACCACTTTGTCAACCTGTGAAGACATAATTTAAACACAGCTGAAAAAATATCTTACTGAGATTTGGCCGAACAATCCCCCATCCAGGCCAGGTATTCTCTTGAAATCGAAGTTATGATAGCAACATTTTGTAATTAAAGAGAATGATGTTCAAATGTGATGATTTGAAAAACCATTTAGCAGTAAGTATGCAATAAAGAAATCTGATTATATTAAACATAAAGCACACACTCATATCAAATAAATGAATGAATTGTAAAATGAAAATATATGTAAGTTTCACAAATATAAAATGAAAATATAGTTCTTACCCTATTGGTATACTGAAGGTCAGATCCAAACAAAGGATTATAGATACACATATCCGCTTTCTCCAATGCCAGCATTTTACTCTTTATCTCCAGGGCAGTATAACCCATGTGTAATGAGCTTTCTGTTTGACCAGGTTCTATAGCATAGGCAGGATTTATTACATTTGTTTTAATTCTCTCAAGAGGAGATGGTCTGAATAAAGCTGGGATGGAGTGAGACTGGGTGTGCCGTTCATCCAACCACCTGCAGGAGAAAAAGGGAAGGTAATTTTGAGGTAGAGAAGGACTATTTTGGTCATGCGTGTCCATTATTTTGTTTGGTTAAGGGTTGCATGTATGATAATTACACATCTTAATTAAAAACAATAATATTAATGATAATGTGCACAGCCAATTTTATAGCACTAAATTAATTCCCAGCCATGCAATTTTTTAACCAAATATAGGCAAGCAAATGTATTTGCTCAAACACATTTCCTGCGGATGCAAACTCTCAAAGAAAAGGAAAGTATAAGCTAAGGCAAGAGTAACATTGGTTATAGCCAAAGCACTTAACCACACCACCATGTCGCCATTTCGTTTACTTTCAGTTTATCAGTATGACTACTCTCAACATACAAATTTTGAAACTTAAAGCAGTTTGTTTAAGGGTGAGTTGAAGTTTCAGTATCTGTGCTGATTTAAGCCTTCTAACTCATGGGTTTCATTAGGGAGAGGTGGGAAAAGGCAAAAAATTATAAGGTCCTTTAGTAGTTTCCAAACTGCGAAGTCTCCTTCACATAGGCTACCACCTGCCTTTTCACAAAGCTGTACTGAAGGTTATTCCCTTCTAAGTGCACTCCTACTGACAGTATAGAAGGGCTTTAGAGCCCTCTTCCTCTGAGCTGGATGGGAAAGTCAGCACTGTACACATGCTGCATTTTTTCCTGCCACATATGCAATATAACACAGCGCTCAGGATTTTTGGATAAATGTATTTCGACTGAATTGCTAATTATTTCAGTGTTATGTATGGGCACATTTTAACTAAGGGTCTAAAGCCAGGTTTGTATTTCAGGTTTCTCCACATACTTTCTCACAAGCTTGAGATAAACATGTACTTCGCTGGAATACAATAAATTCCATTTAGTGATTTAGCCCAGAAATACAGAAGAAAGATAAGTACATGCTTTGGAAAGATAGATGCAGTGACAGACCACTTGGCTCTTGTCTGTCCCAGGACAATGTGTAAGGATGGAGAACGTGGCCTGCAGCTCAATGCATGTGCTCAGGCCTGGATTTTTAAGTCCCAGATCCAAGCTATCATGTTCTGCAAAAGCCATGTTCTCTTCACTTACTCATAGTCCTGCTGGAAAGGAGGACTGTAAAATCGTGATCATCATACTATACACATCCTCTTGCGTCTCTGAGGTATTTTCAGGCATTTTCTCTAAGCAGTTGGCAGATAAATTAGTTACGGTAGTTTGAACCTTTGAAAAGTGGTGTTTCAGATTATGTACATAAAAATTAATCAAAATAAACTATCTTCTACTATACTTTCAAGGTTTCTCTTACAACTGTAAGGCTGGTAAAACATCTTAAGCAGAGTTTAGAGTCTGAAGGCACTCATTAAGTAGCAAATAAATATAACAACTGGCACAATGGTATACACGGAAATAATATGATTCTACTAATAAACTGTAAAAACCCTACACATGGTAACTTTTTAGGTAATAGCCTGTAATTTATAATTTTCCATGTCAGCAAAGAGTTTCACCTAACTTTAAAAATGCAAATAAGTTCCTACAGAAGTAGGTCTGCTATTTCTTTGTTAAAAGTATATAAAAGAGACCAAAAAAATGCTCCATAGTCAAACTACTATAAATCTGGCTAAACAACTAATCACCTTTCTGAAAGTTAATTCTCTATTGCAAATAAATTTGTATGGCTGGGGAATATGCACTCCCTTTGTAAACAGTGGGGTTAACTTAAATGCAAATCATAATGGTATACAATTAACAGGATATTTTTACTACATTCTGGCAAATACTCTTACAGATGGCAGTTATGTCACTTACAGAAGATTAATCATTAGTATTTTACAGGATTTTACAAAATCTTCACTGTGAGCAAGAACTTCCAAAAAGCCACTTGATTTACAAAAGCACACCATTCTTCAGTTTGTATTTCTAAACCTTTTTAAAAATCTTTTGCATTGTCAAGGTTTCAATTTCTGATAAATATGAAAAAATAATATGATACCACAATAATTTCCTTCTTAATCACGAGAATGCCATAAAAACTATGTGCTACATCTACAAATTTTCTTGTTTAACTTCTATTTTAATGTATTTTTACTGATGGCATTTCTTACTTATCCAAGGCAATTAACATTCTTGCAGTAAGCGTAGCAAAATGGGTGCTGGATTCACTGCAGACCCTCATGATGTCTTGTAAACAGTAGAACACAGGGCATCCAGGACTGTATGCATATTTTGTATTATCTAAAAAGGAAACATATTCTAAAGAAACATCTGAAGATAAGAATAATCTTATTTTCTTTTCTGCATCTTCTGTAGTTACACATTCCCAACTAATTGAAAGCATAATCTAACTTTAGACTACAGTAACTCATTTTTTCCCAAATGCTAATTGACAGAAATTACATACAAACCTTATGTAACAATTCACAACTTAACAGGGCAGCCTTAAAAACCTTAAAGTTCAGTTACTGTTCCATCAATGTGATCAACTTAATCTAAGGAATTAATATTAAATGTATACTGTTGCCAGAAAAAAAGGATAGGACTCGGGACTAGAAGAGGCATTTATTGCTATTGGTAACTCTGCAATGGTTTTTATTTGATAGTTTTTATCCTTAAGGCCTATCAGTAAGGCAAAAATTAAGGAGCTTCCTCAAAAGCATACAGACGTTTACTTCAGGTTGCTATTTTTTTTTTAAATACTTTCCTGACAAGCCATTTACTTAGCCTTCTAAAGACTTTATTCACCATTCCTTATGCAAACAAAACTGTTTACAGACTTCAATAAGCATTCTTCTCTGAGTAAACAACACTGAACTGAATAGGATGTCTTATTTACACTTGCATTCAGTAAATTCTATACAAGTTAATGCATATGTTTTGAAATATAATCAAGTGAACAAACACAGCTTAAAACAGAAGTGTGCTATCATTATAGAAACAAAGGCAAAACATTAAAAACAAGGTTTTTTCCTTAATTTTAAATAATTTTTTGAGTTTTAAAGTGTTCAGAGAGAGGTTTCTACCTGAATCTAACTTTTAATGTTTAAATACAGAGAAAGCCATATAGCATATTCACAAAAATTCTTACTAAAACCTTAACTCAGCTTCTGCTTAAATGGGTACAACTTCAGAAATTATACACATTACCTTTCACAACAGTTGGAACAACGTAAAGTGATGCCTCCTGCCCTGCCTTCTCTCCATCAAGGGGGAATTTCTTCATTAACACTACGCGCTTTCCTAGCACAGTATTAAAAACCCCAAAATAATTAATTAACCAACAAAACAAACAAAAAAATGTTGGCTATCTGAAGGCTTACCAGACTCAACCTTCCTAATTTCTAGGAAGAAAAAATTATGATTACTATGAGCTATAATCTAAAGCAAGTTAAGAAAGTCTAAATACATATGAAAAAATAAACAACATAAACATGTATATACCCATTAACATGAAAAATTACATGACTGTACCCCTTTTTTCACAGCAACTTTTCTATACCCCTGACTTTTCATAGCATTCACCCCCCAAACCACCTAAGTTGAACAAGACTCTTCTTGAAATGGGAAAGCACAGCTGCATGCTATATTCCATATTAGGGTGAATGCTTGTTCATGTAGTGGCAGGACAGTATTTTCCATGTTATCCTCCTTTCCACCCTTACAGAATTTAGTATTTTGTTTGCTTTTCTGACCTCAGCTGCGTATTTTAGCAGTGGCCACACTAAGCTGTGCATATTAATGCTTGGGCCCTCTGTCTGAGTCAATGTAAAACACTCTGAACTGTGTAAGAAAGAAACAGAGTTTTTGTTTTTACTAGGCATTCCTCAATGTGTATTAATGCTATTACGTTATTTCATGTTTGCTGCTCAAGTAGCTTTGTTAAGTCTATCCACCTCGAGTTATTGCCACCCGCAACATTTTATCGTGCAACCAGCTTTCCTTTTCTAAATTGTTAGCACTGTATTGTCTTGTCCGCACTGAAAACCTTCCCAGTATAACCTCATTTACAAAGCAGAGATGAGGTACACAGCAAAAAAAGTGCTTTAGTCAGTACAGTTTATACCAATCTGGAAATGTAATATGCTGGCTAGAACAAATTTTGTCAGCACAAGTGTGAGGTGGTTTGCTAGACCAGCTATGCAACAACAATGAAAAAGAAAACGTACTAATCAAATTGTATCTGTGATAACAGTTATGCAAGAAATATTTTCATGTAGATACTGTCTACTGAACAATGCTGGCTTTAGAACAGGCTTTAGAAGTGATCAATTCACTAGTTCATGTCAAGTTTTAGCTGAAATTAAGGATAAAAAAAGCCACTTCAATCTGTTTTACCAGAGGTTTAGCTATAAAGTAAAGCAGTACTACAGACAGGCAAAGTTACACTTAATAAAAATCTTATAGTAAGCATTTTATAGAGTTGGAAGGTAAAGGGAAACAAACGTAAATTAAAGGTTTTAGCTGTATAGTTGGCTTGGGTTTTTTTGATGAACCTCAAAACACACCTTGTTTTAAACTAATTTCATGCTTTCACACAACCTTTCCACGCCCATTTAATTTTTAAAATATTTTTATAGAGCTATCAACAAAAAAATCAGCTTAAAATGTTTTTACCTTTAATACCCTGATTGGCTGGTGAAATTGGTTTGGTGGCCTCTAATACATAATCCAAGATGCTCTGGGTTATCTCAGTGCCTCCCTGCAGCTTAGTTTCCAACAAAACTTTCTTTCTTTTTTTCTTTTGGCCTTCAATGGGAACTTCAAGCAACAAAATCTTTCAAACAGTAACAAAACCAGAGGAGTTTAAGCATAACTGAAACAAGTATAGAACACTTTTTTTTTTTTTTTTGGTATTCATTGTACCACTGTAAAAGCAGTAACAAAATTCAGGGAGTATTGAATGGAGAGGAGCAGGATGGCGAAGTCAGAATGACCTCCGTAACAGTAAGGTTAAAGAGAATAAGACAAGGCTGCACCCTTGTACTGAGCAAAAGGCTCTGAAATGACATGAAACATACAGGTATTACAAAACCATAAAGTGTTCAAATACCATAAGGATGGGACAATGCGCAGTAGATATGACATACATAGGCATTATTTAAGCAATGTTATTATCATATTATCTGTTCTGCTATATTATTATATATTTACTATAAATTATTATTTTTTTAAAAAATAATAAATAAAAAATGTAAATAGTTTTACTTCGTAGGATTTAGCTCGATATTCCCGAGAGTTCAGGCTAGCAGTATTTTTTGGACGAATCACAGCAACATATGCATCTCCAATGTTTTCTGGGTTTCCCATCTCTCCTTAATTTATCACTGGAAACAAGGAAAAAAGGGAAGTAAAGGTTCAGCATATCCAACAGCACACTAAACTTCAGGATGCAGTAATCATATCCACTGATTCTTTGCATTATTCCTTTATTGTTCTTTAGCTGGAGAAATACCAGTGGTTGATACAATTCTACTTCCTTTTAATGAAGGGGGAAAATCCTACATCACAGAGATTTAATACAAATAATCTTGCTCTCTAACCCACTTCTAAAATAAAAATAACGTGTATTATTTTCCACTTTGTAACTATCTTCTCCATTTTGCAAGCCAGGCAAAAGGCCAAAAAAATTTTAGGACTCTGAAAAACATACGAAATTCAAAAAGAAAACCATTCTAAAGTGACGAGCACTGTAACTTATAAAACGTGCTATGAAAAAGTACTGCATTTCTGTAATGGAACTGGATTTCAAGAAAATACCTGATTTTCTACACACCCCCTCCCCCCCCCCCCGGAAGTAGACACAGTCTTGCCTACAGCCCAAGTAACAAAGCTGATAAAAATAAACTATAATATGGATTCATTTACTTAGTTTTACTTCAGTGGGGCTGCAAACTGGTGCACAATTCATTCAAACACAGAGCTTATGAAAGGAATATGTCTTCAGTTTTTTAAAAAAGTCAGCAGATTTAAGACAAAAGTTTGCTTACCCTTCTGTTTAACCCCCAGCGACAATTCCTATAATCACAAAATTTTATGAAAATGTTAAAGAAAACCTCCTAAGGCTAAATCACTTCACATATCAGATTTGAAAAGAAGGTCGGTCACGTCTGGGCATTAGCACCTTCCAGCTGATAATTTTCTTCATCTGCAAATGAACCTCTTTTCATTCCGTACCATCAGTAAGCACATGCTTTTTGCAATTAATCCCTCCAGAGAGATTTTTAACGTCACTGTTCCTAGCTTCTTCACCTGTTCTAGGAGAAACAGAGGTCTTCAGATTCCCATGCCCGTAGTCCAGTATTTTTGCTGGGATCAGACTACCTGAAAACATTATTAAAAAAACCCAACATAAATAACCGCATGCACGTTTTCACCTTCAGTTAAAATAAACACATTAGTTAGATGATTTAATGGTGGTACTTGGACAGTAATACCCGAATAGAAACACCTATCGATTTGCACTACAGTAGCATCTAGAAACATTAAATAAGCAATGTGCTGACTTGTGAGAGCTCCTACTTTGGGATATTAAAGAGTTTTCAAGCGAACAAGAAACCACCACCCCTTACGGGCAGCTGGAAAAGGCACGCTCCCTGCGTTTCCTTCCATGTACCAGGATATACTGGGTTTGGGTCACAGGCTTGCGTGGAGGGAACCTGCACAGGCAGGGCTGGGCCACCTGGGTGGCGGGTGATGGTCAGGTGAATAAGCGGTGGCTGAACTCCCTCTGCCAGCGCTCTGCCCTAAATCCAGAGCGGAGCGAGGATGTCCGGGAAACAGACGGCCCCGAGAGCTGCGAGGCGACTGACGCCGGGAAACAAGAAGAGAGGATGAAGCAGGGTGAGGACGTGACAATAGCGATGACCAGCTTCAGGAGGTACCACCGGTGAACTCGGCCCGACCGAATCCCGGCGCCAGCACCGCGTCCCCGTCCCGACGGGCGCGAGTTCTCCAGAACGTGCCTCAGCCGGGCTTCCTCCTGCGCCGCCCGGCGGCACCCTCCGCTGCCGCCCGGGACCCGCCGGGACGCGGCGGCGGCGGGCGGCTCCCGCCGCCCCGCAGCGACACACGGCCACGCCACGCCCGCGAGGGAGGCCGCCCCGCCCGCCCCGCCGAGCGCAGGCCCCGCGCAGGGAGCCGCGGCGGCGGCCTCGGCCTCCCGCCGGCATGGCGAGACCACCACCGCCACCGCCGCCGCGAGAGAGGAGCACGACGGGCGGGAAGCGGCCCCGCGCCGCCGGGAGTTCCCGCCGCAGCGGCGGCCACCCCGCCGGTCCGCGCCTCACGGCCGGGAAACGCCCCCCGAACTTTCCCGGTGGCGCCCAGGAGCCGGCCGGGCACCGGGCCCCCGGAGGGGTGCTCACGCCGCAGCCCCGCAGAGCGGACACAGCTCCCACGTCACCGGGGTGAGGGGCAGCGCCCCGGCCCCGCTCGCTCGCCGCTCGGCTCCCTGCCTCCCTTGCCTTCCTCGGTGGTGCCGGCTGTCGCCTCCCCCGCCGCATCCCCTCGCCGCGCCCGGAGGCCAGGCCCCGCGCCAGAGACGAGACAAGACGGAGACGGAGACGCGTCCCGTCCCGTCCCGCTCCGCCCCGTCCCCGCCCCGCTCCCTCCCCCGGCTCGGCGGATCCGCTTCCCGTCGG
Source organism: Astur gentilis (assembly GCF_929443795.1). NCBI lineage: Eukaryota > Metazoa > Chordata > Aves > Accipitriformes > Accipitridae > Astur > Astur gentilis. Next base: position 22,019,798 of record NC_064883.1, on the reverse strand, counting down.
AGCCCCGCGGGCCTCGGCTGCCGATGAGTTTCCGGGTCGGCGGCCTGAACTTCTGCTGCTGCTGCTGCCGCCGGTTGTTGACCGCGGGCGGAGAAGGAGGGAGAGAGACCGCGCCGCGGGCCGGGAGCATGAGGCGCTGCTGGCAGGCAGGGAGGCGCTGAGGTGGAGCGGCCGCCCGGGCGCGGGGAGCGCCGCCCGCAGCTGTCAGCGCCGCCACAACGCCAGCAGCCGCCGCCGCCGAACAAAGGGGCAGCGAGACGGCGGCAGCCGCAACGCACTGCCTGCGCGGAGGGAGCCTCGCCGCCGGGCGGGCACTCCCCACCGCCTCATCCGCCGAGTGACGGCCCCGGCTGCCCGGCGGAGCGGGCACTCCAGAGGGCGCCGTATCCAGAGCGGAACGGGGGAGAGAGAGGGAGAGGAGCGGCCGCTGAGCAAATGGAGGCGCTGGGTGGCGGGCGCGGAGGCGCCGGGAAGGGCCGGGGAGAGCCCCTGTGAGGAGCCGGTGAGTGCCCCGCGGCTCTGGCGGCCATCCCGGCGCCGCCGGGGGAGGCTCGGGCGGGGTCCGCGGGGCTGCGGGAGGGCGAGGTGAGGCGAGGCGACTCCGGCCGCGGGCGCAGCCGGGAGACTTTGCACATCTGGGCGTCGGCAGCCCGTCGCATCGCGGGTGGGGCGGGCCGAGAGGCGGCTCCGGGGGCGCCTCGGCGCCGTCGGCAGGCGAGGGGAGCGGAGGAGGTGAGAGCAGAGGGGAGCGCCGGCGTGCCGAGGTAAACAAGCCGCCGGTTACCTTTCGAGGCTGGCCGTCCCCGGGCGCGGCGGCGCTGCCGGCGTGGGGACGGCCCCCGGCAGCGCGGGCCCCGGTGGGCAGGGGGCTGTGGGGAAGCGTAATGGCGGGAGGCGGCGGGCCGCCGGGCTGGGCTTTTACGAGGGGAGGGAGGCCGCCTCCGGCCCAGGCGCTCGCCGGGCGCCGCGCCCTGCGGTGGCGGAGGGAGGGGGTCTCGCCCGGAAACCGGCCGGGGGGGATGGGCACGGCAGCGGCAGCCCCGGGGCGGCGGGGCACCCTCGGCCGGGACCGTCGTAAAGTTTGGAGCTGCCCGATGGCCTGGCTTCAGCCAGCTCCCGCTGTTGAGCTCATGCCCGCCTTGTTCGTAGCCTGGAAATCCTGCCTTGAAGGCAAAAGGGAAAAAGTGTGCGTGGCCAGAGTGGGAGCATATATGCTGCTGGGTGAGCTGCGACAGCGTAACCTTGCTTCCAGGCTGGGTAATGCTGTCCTAAACAGTCTTTCTTGAATGAAATTGAACGCTCACGATCTCGTGTTTTAATTTTTTTAGTTTTCCTCAGAGGAAAAATTTGAGTCTTGGTACTGTCTATAACAGTTCTATGTAAGTAGCAGTATCACTCTCCCAGGCAGGTCTGAACACATACTGGAAATTGGGCGACTTCTAAAAATGAAGAGCAACCTTGGTAATTCGTGACTGCTCAGTCTGTCTTCTATTTACAGTTCAAATAGCATGCAGAGCCAAGTGTGGAGCCACAAAAAAAAATGCTCTGCAGAGTAAGGCACCAATACCACAGCTTAAATTGTTCGCATGGACCCCTCCATCATTACTAACCATTGATTGTGCTTTCGTCTTTGAGCGTGTTCCTGTGCTTACCGGTTCCAGAAATCGAGTTTTAGTTGTAGACGTAACATCAGTAAGTGTACTGTAATTTAAGTACATTCTCTAAAGACAGAGACCACTTTTCAGAGAATTATGAGCTATAGAGGTTAGCAATGAGAAGAGACTGTCTCTTCCTTACACATATGAGTGTTTTTTCCTTACTTTCATCTCTTTGATTTTCAATATGAAGTGTGGTGGCTTAATTTCTCTTTAATCTCTCTTGGGAAAAAATACTCCTCTTCCTTGGAAAAGAAAAAAAAAATGGCTTTAGTCGTACGGAAAGCAACAGCATTTTTCAACTTCTAAGAACATGTGGCTTATTTAGTTGAGGTGTCTACACAGAACTGAAGTGGTAAAATTTATAGCAACCTTTTTTTTGTCTCGCTGGACATGGAAAGAATAAATAGCTGTCCTTACAAATAAGAGACCAAATTATAGGAGAGGCTTCTGGAAACTTTAATTCCAAGACTTTCGGTGTACTCAAGCAATTACTTCTTTAACAAATTTTTGTTTAGTCATTAAACAAAAGAATAAAATATTCTAATAACACAATATATTACTCCTGAATAAAAATATTACTAGAAATCTACTAAAAAGCTAAATAATGTTGGTGGTGACCTGTCTTCATATAAATATATATATATTTATCAGCAGAATATTATGAATAAAAACTAATTAAAAAAAAAGAAAAAACAACAACAGTGGCACTATTGTAATAATAATAGTATCGGTAAGTTTTATGCAGTCCCTCTAATTTTTACTTGTGTCATACACATCTAGATAGTACTAGGTATGTACATATGTAAGTATGTGATTAGGCTTATTGAAAAAACATAGAGTTTCCTAGACATAGTTACATATTGTATGTAAGTTTACACACGTCTGTTTGTTATACGTCCTATCAAGCATACACACTCCAGAAAATTAAAGGAAACTAAACATGTAAATTTTAAAGGGAATGCCTTCTACAGCTGTCAGCTTTTGTTCAGTAGAACAACTATAAAAAAATGGTCTTAGAAAATGTCATTACTCTTCGTTCTCTTCGTTCAATATAGAAGACCTTGTTAACACTATGGCTGATTTAATCTGTGGTGAGCAGTTTCTCACCCACTGGTCTATGACACCTCTTCTGTGATTGATTAGCACTACATTGCTTTTTGTTTCAGTAATAGAGCTTTGTTTATTAATTGTTAACTAGTTTGGCTAGCAGGGTTTGTGGTGGTTTGTTTTGGGTTTTTTTTAGTGGGGTGGGGGGTTTTTAGGTTGTTTGATTTTTAGGTGTTTTTTGTGTATGTGTGGTTGGGGGGGGGGGTATTTTATTGGGGATGGAGGGGGGGTTGGGGTATGTTTGGTTTAACTTTGCTGTTTAGATGTCATGTAGTTATCATTACCTGACTAGTTAGTTAACTAATCTGCAGTCAGAGTTCAGTTAATCTCTAATACAGATTAACGTTTCAAATTCACTTTTATGTGTACCCTTAACTTTTCTGTTTTCCAAACAAGAGAATTGCCATGTTTTTAGATAAAACAAACACTAATTTTGACCTAAAGCTAATTTGTAGTACTGCTAGTATCCTTGAATTTTCTTTAAGGAGTTTTGTTGGAGTTGCTTAAGAGATATTTTCATTTAGTGGTGTTGCTTTGACTTCTATTTTAAAGCACTTAAACTCTGAACTCTGACTGTTGAAGGATATTTGCAATAAAAATATAGTAACAGGTTGTAAATGGATTACTGTAGGGAAATAGAAGGGCCTCTCTGCTGAATTCCTGGCATCCTTCCTGGCTCAGGTGGCTTTACGGTGCAGCTGTGTGACAGTGTTGGCTGTAGAGTTCCTCATGTAACTTTTCTTGTTCAGTTCTGTACTGACAAGGAAGACAAGGGGCCAAAATGAATTCTCTAAAAGAGTTTTATGTTGGTGGATAAACTTGCACCTAGGAATCAATGTTTGCACACAGCCTGCAGTATAGTAATGTTATTCTTTGACAGTAAGTTAGTGTAGTTTAAATATTACATCATGACAACTGAGGCAGTGTATTATTAATTACGTATAGAATAGTTCTTATGGGCAGGCTTCTATATTGGAGCTGACTTTATTAAATGTCTTGGGGATTTTCCCTATTTAAGGGAGTTTCCCAGTGGCTTGTGCTTTCCATTTTGACTTACCTGAAGAACTTGGAGGATGCATGATACAAAGGTTTTCTTCTTACCCTCACTCTACCTGGCTGAACACAGTGACTTAAGAGATAGGGGGCAATGGCGACAAGTTCCTGCCTGGCACAGCAAGCGCGTCTTCTCTGTGACTACCCCACCTTCCCAGGTGCCCTTGCATAATAGGTATGAGGCTGTGCAAGTGGAACCAAACAATAACGAGGACAGTGGTTCATCTAGCATGGAGGTGTCACTGAGGTTAAGTCAGCCTATGCCCTGCGTCAGAACTGCTCCTATAAAGAAGAAAAGACAGGTCATTGTCATAGGAGACTCCATTCTGAAGGGAACAGAAGGCCCAATATGCAGACCAGACCCACTTCTTAGGGAAGTCTGCTGCCTCCTTGGGGCCCAGGTTGAAGATGTGAAGAGAAAGCTTCCTCCCCTGGTACAGCCCTGAGATTATTATCCATTATTGATTTTTCAAGTAGGCAGTGATGAAGTTGCAACAAGAAGTCTCAGGGCAATCAAGAGAGGCTTCAGGACCTTAGGACAACTGGTTAGGGGATCAGGAGCACAAGTAGTGTTCTCCTCTGTCCTTCCAGTTGCAGGGAATAATGAGGGAAGAAACAAGAAGAGACAGCAGATCAATACCTGGCTCTGAGCCTGGTGTCACCAGCAGAATTTGGGGGTTTTTTTTGATCATGGGTTGGTCTACATGACGCCAGGCCTGCTGGCGACAGATGGGGTACACCTTTCTCTGAGGGGGAAAAGGATCTTTGCACAGGAGTTAGCAGGGCTTATTGAAGGAGCTTTAAACTAGATCTGAAGGGGGAAAGGAATAAAACCAGGCTCACTAGAGGTAAGCCTGGAAGCAGCACACCAATGTTTGAGGGACAGTGTGCTAGTGAGGTCCTTCAATCTGCTGTTTCAGTGGAGGTAGGGGATGGAGATCCATGCAGCAGCTAAGATGCAAGGATTATTGATGTGTTAGAAACCATGGAAGTGCCTGAGAATGATCATGTAGGAGTTAGGGCTTCTTCCACCACCCCCACCCCCCCCCCCAACAAAAGGTGGTGCGATCAATAGCCCAACTGAAGTGCATCTACACCAATGCATGCAGCATGGGCAACAAACAGGAGGAGCTAGAAGCCATTGTGCAGCAGGATGATGCAGTTGTCATCACGGAAACATGGTGGGATGACTTGTGCAATCAGAGTGCTGCAATGGATGGCTGTAAACTCTTCAGAAGGGATAGGCAAGGAAGGAGAGGCGGTGGGGTAGGCCTGTATGTTAGGGAGTTTTTTGATTGTCTAGGGCTTAATGATGGTGATGATAGGGTTCAGTGTTGATGGATAAGAATCAGGAGGAAGGCCAACAAGGCAGATAATCGTGGTGGGAGTCTGTTACAGACCACTGAACCAGGATGAAGAGGCAGATGAAATATTCTGTAAGCAGCTGGGAGAAGTCTTGCAATCGCCAGCCCTTGTTCTTGCGGGGGACTTCAACTTACCAGATGTCTGCTGGAAATACAATACAGCAGAGAGGAAACAGTCTAGGAGGTTCCTGGAGTGTGTGGAAGATAACTTCCTGACACAGCTGGTGAGCGAGCCAGCTAGGGAAGGTGCCCTGCTGGATGTGTTGTTTGTGAACAGAGAAGGACTTGTGGGTGATGTGATGGTTGGAGGCCGCTTGGGCACAGCAATCAGGAAGTGATAGTTTTTGGAGAAGTGAGGAGGGGGGTAGAACTGCTACCTTGGACTTCTGGAGGGCAGACTTTGGCCTGTTTGGGGGCCTGGTTGACAGAGTCCCTTGGGAGGCAGTCCTGACCAGGAAGGCTGGACATTCTGAAGAAGGAAATCTTAAAGGCACAGCAGCAGGCCGTCCCCTTGTGCCGAAAGACAAGCCGGTGGGGAAGAAGACCGGCCTGGTTGAACAGAGAGCTTTGGCTGGAACTCAGGGGAAAAAAAAGAGTTTATGACCTTTGGAAGAAGGGGCAGGCAACTTAGGAGGACTATAAGGATGAGGTTGTACAAGGAGAAAATCAGAAAGGCCAAAGCCTAGCTAGAACTTAATCTGGCTACTGCCGTAAAAGACAATAAAAAATGTTTCTATAAATACATTAGCCACAAAAGGATGGCTAAGGAGAATCCTCAGTGGATGTGGGGGGGAAAGAGCGACAAAAGCTGAGATACTTAATGACTTCCTTGCCTCAGTCTTTAATAGTAAGACCATTTGTTTGCTGGGCACCCAGCCCCTTGAGCTGGAAGACAGGGATGGGGAGCAGAATAAAGCCCCATAATCCAAAGGGAAATTGTTAGCGACCTGCTACACCACTTAAACACACACAGGTCTGTCGGGCCAGATGGGATCCACCCAAGGGTACTGACGGAGCTGACGGAATTGCTCACCAAGCCACTTTCAATCATTTATCAACAGTCCTGGCTAACCAGGGAGGTCCCAGTTGGCTGGAAGTTAGCAAATGTGACACCCATCTACAAGAAGGGCTGGAAGGAGGATGTGGGCAACTACAGGCCTGTCAGTCTGACCTTGGTGCCAGGGAAGGTTATGGAGCAGATCATCCTGAGTGCCATCACATGGTACATACCGGACAACCAGGTGATCAGGCCCAGTCAGCCTGGGTTCATGAAGGGCAGGTCCTGCTTGACCAACCTGATCTCCTTCTTTGACAAGGTGACCCACTTAGTGGATGAGGGAAAGGCTGTGGATGTTGTCTGCCTAGACTTTAGTGAAGCCTTTGATGCTGTTTCCCACAGCATTCTCCTGGAGAAACTGGCTGCTCATGGCTTGGACGGACATACTTTTTGCTGGGTAAAAAGCTGGCTGCATGGCCAGGCCCCAAGCGTTGTGGTGAATGGAGTTAAATCCTGCTGGCGGCCAGTCACAAGTGGTGTTCCCCAGGGCTCAGTACTAGGGCCAGTTCTGTTTAATATCTTTATCAATGATCTGGACAAGGGGATCAAGTGCACCCTCAGCAAGATTGCAGATAACGCCAAGTTGGGAGGGAGGGTTGATCTGCTTGAGGGTAGGAAAGCTCTACAGAGGGAACTGGACAGGCTGGATCAATGGGCCGAGGCCAGTTGTATGAGCTTCAAGAAGGCCAAGTGCTGGGTCCTGCACTTGGGTCACAACAACCCCATGCAGCGCTACAGGCTTGGGGAAGAGTGTCTGGAAAGCTGCCCGGCAGAGAAAGACCTGGGGCTGTTGGTCGACAGCCGGCTGAATATGAGCCAGCAGCGTGCCCAGGTGGCCAAAAAGGCCAATGGCATCCTGGCCTGTATCAGAAATAGTGGCCAGCAGGAGCAGGGAGGTGATTGTGCCCCTGTACTCGGCACTGGTGAAGCTGCACCTCGAGTCCTGTGTTCGGTTTTGGGCCCCTCACTACAGGAAAGACATTGAGGTGCTGGAGCGTGTCCAGAGAAGGGGAACCAAGTTGGTGAGGGGCCTGGAGCACAAGTCCTCTGAGGAGCGGCTGAGGGAACTGGGGTGGTTTAGTCTGGAGAAAAGGAGGCTGAGGGGAGACCTTATCACTCTCTACAGCTACCTGAAAGGAGGTTGTAGTGAGGTGGGGGTCAGTCTCTTCTCCCAAGTAACAAGTGATAGGACAAGAGAAAATGGCCTCAAGTTGTGCCAGGGGAGGTTTAGATTGGATATTGGGAAAAATTTCTTTACTGAGAGGGTTGTCAAGCATTCAAACAGGCTGCCCAGCGAAGTGGTTGAGTCACCATCCCTGGAGGTATTTAAAAGACAGGCGTGGTGCTTAGGGATATGGTTTAATGGTGGACTTGGCAGTGCTATGTTAATGGTTGGACTTGAAGATCTTGAAGGTCTTTTCCAACCTAAACGATCCTATGATTCTGATTCCAACTTCTGTGGTGTAGTCTGTCATGCTATATAGCATTCCAGGAAGTAGAAACTTAGTTATTGGCTGCTACTTCTCTGTATCTCTTTGCTGCATTTAGGTTTTCCTTTTCTCTCCAACAAAAATAACAACAACAACAAATAAGGATTCAATTTTGACATACGCTTTTATTGTGAAAATAGCACTTCAGAAGCATATGAGTAAATAAACCAAAAAGACTTTTGGAAATACTGCAGTCACCAAGTTCCATGGAATAAGGACTGCCATGTGGTAGCCAAATGGTGTATATTCATTTTAAAGGAGTATTTTTAAACTGCTGTGAACCACTTAGTCCTTGCTTTATAATAAAGGCTGTGGTCAAAAATACAGTCTAGGCATTTCCAAGTCACTGTGGTATTTTGAATGAATCCTTAAGTTTGCTGGAATTATCTGAGCTATTCCATTTATATTTACAGCTGACAGTCTGTAAGGCATAGGCATAACCCTTTCTCACTTTAGCATTCTGAAATAAAGCACAATTTAGAGGAAAAGATGAAGAATGATCAATTTCTGGACCATCTGCAAGACTGTATACAAGTCAGTTTAAGAACCTTGACTTCTAGTAACTGGACAATAGACTTTGAAAACCAAAAGAACCTAAAGAGAGTCGTTTTGTTGTCAAAGAGACCAATTGGTTGAAGATTATTTTCTCTATCAAGCAAGAAAGTAAATCACCACTTGTATACCTCCTACATACAACTTCTAAGAAATGTTTGTAATTTGGGGCCACTTTTCTGTAGTATGGAGTAAGTTCTTAAATATAAGGGGCGGGGGGAACTTCAGGAGTCATTATCAAAGGCAGGAAGATAATAAATGCTTATTAAAGAAAAGGTCTGTTGCTTGTTTTCAAATTCTGGAATAACTTCAGGTATTAGAATGCATTTTCTGGAGGCAGATCTTTTCTTCATCATGTAGTGTATTTAAATCTGATGCTTTTATATCCTTTTCCATTTATGCAAGGTAACAAAAGTAGAACTTACCGACAAGAGGTTTGTTTATATCCTTGAACCACGATGGCTACTACTCTTGAGGTTTGTGTTATTTCCCTTCTATTACAGTGTCTGCGCGATATCATGTAGTAGCTGTTCTTAGTGTTGCGTTGGTGTTTCCTCTGTATTTACTGAGATGGCACTCTAGCATCTGAATATTTTTTCTTATTTTTCTTGCTTTTCTTCTTTCTATCCTTTCTTCATTTTTCTCATTATTGTTTTGTGTTGCACTGTCGTCTTGTACCTCTTGAAGCAAAGGTTTGTTTCTTCTGTTGACAACATGAATGGTTTCTAGCTTTGATCTGCTCTTGCAGAACATTTTTATGGAGTCAGGATTGTCTTCAGCATCATCTGCTGTGATAATGGCTGGTACGCTGAGTTATACTTACCTGATGCCTCTGTCTCATGAAATTAATTGGATGGGTGACGCCTGTTTAGACACGCTGTGGTCTTGGGGTTTGGTTCTTTTTTTTTGACCACCATCAATGATTTGGCACTTCTGTTCAAATAGAAATTCTAAACAGTTCTTGGCAGATGAAAACATAAGAAGAGACACATAGTCTTGGATAGGCTGTGAAGCAAAGCACTAGCAAGAAGTAAGATAAACTGAGGGAAAATGAAGTCAAATGGGCAAGTTTTTATGTGAATACCAATGTGAATTAAGATTTAACTGTAATTCACATAGAATTAAAGGTTATAGAGAGGAAAACATAATTCTGTGTGGGTTTTTTTAATGAAAGATGACTCGAGGAAAGGTACAGCTCTGAAGGTTTCAAAGCTATTTCTGGGAAAATAGACTTAAAATTAATATATATAATGCTAATTATGTATATACTAGTGGCATATTTCTCGACTGTTTTATGTACTCTGTATTCAGTTGTGGTTAAATGCGAACATCAGCTGGAAACTGATTCTCTGCCCCAAGTACTTCACCTGATGATCACTCTTCTTGGAATTTAGCATAGAAAATAATTGGATTTTTCTAGTTTGTAAATATAATTCTGCTTTTAAAACAGGCCCTGCTTGTTCTTATAGCAGGTACTTTAAGTGACTGTAGGAACATCATGTCCTGTTTGTGTGCAGCTTGTTTTGGTCCTGATTGTAAATTACTACAAATCAAATAACTTAGTGGAGAAAATTGTATTTGTTATATTTATTAGTTTGAGCTATGTTTACAGTCCACTTAAGATTTCCTCTTCAAGGAGCTTTCACAAATGTTAAATGGGATAGCAATCCCCCCCCCCCCCCCTTTTTATTTCAAATTAATTTCTAATAGGAATTTTGAAGGCAAAGTTAAAATGGTATATTTCTATCAAAGTTTTTGTTTAGAAACTCAAAGTCTTACTGTATTGAAAAGCAAGAGTGTATTTTTTAGGATGCACAGATGAAGCACTGATAATGATAATTGAAATATTTCCTATTATGAGCCAGCCTTTAGAGAAATAGCTGAAATATTATGAGAAAAGATCATGATGTATACTTGTTTATGTTTTTGCACTAGCATTATATTAAATACTGGTTCTATTAAAATTTTATCATAGACTTAAGAATAGGAATTTTAGGGCTGTTGTAATTTACTAATGAACTCCCCTGTATTAAGGGTTTGATTGTTACTGTATTGCTGTGGTATGCAGTTCTGGGGTTTTTTTTGTATTTTTATTAGTTACTATGTGTGTTAGATATAAAAATAATATATGCAAGGCTGGATGCACGTCAGGATTAATTTTCAGCAGTAACAACCTGTAAATGCTCTTGCAATAGAGTTTTCCTCTTAAATGTTCTATTTCTTAACCTTGCCTGTGTAGATTACTTGAAGAATTGTTACTTTTTTAGGATTTTTTTAAAATCCAGGTGGCTCTGTTGTGTTCTAGATCTCTTAAGCAGTTGGGGGACAGGCAAATGTATTAATCTGCAGTTAACTCTCTCCTATGTTGAAAGACTACACGTAGATTTATAGAAATGTCCTGGGAGAGCAGAGCCCAGAAAATTTCTTGTTAGTCTACCAAAATGGCAAATTTCATCAGTGTCTTGAAGAAACTGCAGAAGTGTGTAGCCACTAAACTATGAAGACCAAAGTTCCAGCTGTGCTAATAATGCAGGTTATACATTTTAACATTTTAAAGAACTTACTGACTGGTGCAGTTTCATTCACATTTGCTAAATAGCTGAAGTTATCTCTGTACCCATTAGGTGAAGATTTTGATATTTTAAAGCTCAGACCTTGAGACACGGCTATATAGCAGACTTTATGATAGCAGAACATGTGGTTCTTCAGCAATGATCTGACCCATAACACATTTATTCTGTAGAAATAGTTCTACTACAAAATTGTAATACCAAATAATCTAGGCCCATGCAGCACTGTGAGTTATGTACAATTTTGAGATAAAGTATTTGTTTTTTATGAAAGAACTCCAGTTACTTGAGTTCTCTGAAAGCTTGTATATGGAGGTACACAGCCTGCAGTACTGAGACATTGCTAACAGCTCTGTAGCGTATCGCAGTACAAATATACAGTGGTTCTTAATTTAGGCCCTTTTCCCTGACTTCTTGAGAGTCACTGACAAAGATACTTTATGTATTTAGTTCTCCATATTTAGAAGGATGTGTTGGAGAGAGATCTTTCATTGGAGCTATTTCAATGAGTCACCAAGCACAAACTGCCCATTAAAAAAAAATACTGAAGAGGCTTTATTTGGTGGCTTGTGTATTGAAATACAAGTTCTTTGTAAAGTCCCATTTACCAACCTGTTAATTAGTTAAAATTAAACCATTTGGAAGTCCTTTATCCTTTTCAGGACATGATAATTAGTATTCAGTAAGATTAAATAGTGCAGTTTTGCATTTATAATCTTCATTAACTACCTGGATGAGGCGATGGAATGCACCATCAGCAAGCTTGTTGATGACACCAGGTTGTGTGTGCTCGTGGGCAGGGCTGCTCTTCTGAGGGACCTTGACAGGCTGGAGAAATGGGCTGACAAGAACCTCCTGGTATTCAGCAGAGTCTGAAAATCGAAACAGAATAACCCTACGGAGTAGTACAGGCTGGGAACCAATGGCTAGAAAGTGACATTGCAACGAATGACATCACTTTCCCCAATGGACACCAAGTTGAATGTGAGTCAGCAGTGTGCCTTTACTTAGCAAGAATGAAGCCAGTAGTTGAGAGAAGTGAGTATTTCTGTCAGATTGGCTGACATTTGTGTGACTGCATCTGAAACAGTGTCTAGTTTTGCACTCCCCAATATAGGAGAGATTCTAACATACTGGAGCAGGTCTAGAGGAAGACTGCCAAGATAATCAAGGGGCAGGAGCACATAATGTAAAAAGAGAAGCTGGAAGAGCTGAGTGTCTTTAGTGTTCAGAGAAGACTAGGGGGAGGATCTTGTTTTCAATTAATGGGAGGGTACAGAGAAGACAGAACCAGACTCTTGGAGGAGCTGGGTGACAGGGCTAGAGGCAACAGAAAAAGTTCAGCAACGGATGTTTCAATTGGACATGAGGAAAAAATTTACATCATGAGGGTGGTCAAATGCTGGGACAGGTTGCCTGGAGAGGCTGTGGGTTCTCCATCCCTGGAGATACTCTGAACTTAATTGAAAATGGCCTTGAGCAGCCTTTGAGGCTTTGAAGATTGCCCTGGGTAGAAGATCGAAGCAGTTGTCCTCCAGAGGTTCTTTCCAATGTAAATAAATGCTTGCTCTGTATCAGATGATGTGGTTGCACAACCAACCATTTTCTCCCTCCTCTGCATTCAACTGGTTTTGGGCCAGCTGAAGTGTGTGGCCCAGAGGGCTGTGGAGCTTCACAGAAGAGAACAATATGATTATCTTACATAAATTCTACTATATGGCTCAGACCTGTTTTTTAGCCTGACTTCTGCATAGTCAAAAATTTGAAGTGATTAGTTCAGTGCTTCGAATTGTCATGTGTCCATAATGGAATAGACTAATCCTGAATTAGGTATCTTTTTTCCAGAGTTTTGTATTTTTAAATATTGTTGAGGGTTTTTTTTTCTGCAATATGACTTTAAAATTTTTTCCTGCTATGCCATATTAGCCTGATTTCTTGTGCATCCTTTCAGGCAATGAAATAAATGTATAACTGTAATTGTAATTCAGGCTTATTCTGTTTTTATTTATTTGTTGAGGTTGGGGTTGGGGGGGGGGTTGTGTTGTTTTGTGGGGGGGGGGGGGGTTCAAATTCTTAAATCCAGACTTTCTCATAAACAAGCAGCCTGACATTTATCCTTATTTACTTAATAAGGAATAGAAAGCTAAATTCATTTGTCTGGAGTGGGAGTTAGGCAGCATGTTCTGGTATGAAATACTTAGTCGTAATGTTTAACTAAAAAGAGATAATTTGGAGGTTTTAGTCTCTGTTACCCTGGATGTTACTACAATGTAAAATGAGCAAACCTGAACAGGTTACAAAACAATCACATAATTTTACTTTAAGGGCAATGTAAAGTGCCTATTGACTTGGTCTTTTATTTCATAGAAATACCTTTTAAATTCAGTCTCACTGTGCTCAATTCAGAAATCCTGTTGATTTTTTTTCTGCATATATTTCTGTTATCTATACAATGAGTGAGGAAGCAGTATGGAGAACCAGAGTTTAAAAAATTAACCAATCACCTTCTTAAAGATTGATTTTGTCACACACACCCGCACTTCTGTTTTAGCAATTCGTATGGTTTTCTAAGAAGAGATGAGTCAAGTTTCTTCTAAATTAGTCACAAGCCTTAAAAGTATACTGAATTAACTTCAGTTTTGTACATTGTGGTATCAGGGTAGCCATGAGGAATTACTAATAATTATGTCCTTTATTATTTTGCAAATATACAAAGGTTCTCAATTTTAGCATCTACTCATGGGTGCAAAGGAAGAAATCCTAAACCCCCAAATCACGTTTTTCCTGGGAATAACTTCTGTATGAATAATACAATTTCTAGCAAAACCAGGCAGTATTTTCTGGGTGTCTTCAGCATGTTGTAGCATCTTCAAAGTAATGTTGACATACACATCAAAGCAAACTGGGTTAGTGCTAAATGGAGTTGTTCAAAAAAGTTTCTTTTTGAAACTTAAAACCTCAGTATGAACTCTGAACAAAAAAATATTCCCAAACCAGTCTGCCCACAGCTTACTGTGAAAATAAATCCTTTTACATTCCTAAAGCCAGACAGTCCACCCTAATCATGCCTTGCTTTAGCTATTGTATACTTTATTTTCCCTGGTACTGTCTGTGTCTGCTTACTCTGATGATTCCTGTTGTCCTTTCCAAGCTGCCCAGCCAGCTGCTGTATCCAAACAGCTCTAACCAAGGGCACACCAAGAAATGTCCAAGAAAGGATGCAGTAATTGTATGTTGTGGCCCCAATTCCCTACAATTGAGGATGCTTCTGATAAAGAATCGTTTCTCTTTCTATTTAAATAAGTTGCATTCTTAAAAATAGAAGTGACTTTTAAATTTGTCCACGTAGAATTGAAGGCCTGAGAGCAGTATTCTGTTTTCAAAATGGACTCAATGGGACATGGGGCTGTAAAATGCAAAGGTTTGGGCTTTTTTTTAATACAGTTTCCCATTCTAATTGATTAAGGAAATAAAATTTCGATGTTACACAGACACTTGATTACATCCTGAAAATGAGCAAGCTATTGCATAGGTGGATTATGGGCCTTTTAGAGTAGGTGGTTTCAGCATCCCTGATTCCTGGAACATTCCAGCCTCACACCCTTCTGCTGCAATACAATATGTTTTCATACAAAACACCATTTGAAAAGGGAGTCTCTTATATTTATTTCATCTCTTTATAGAGGTATATTTTTTGTTACTCTATATTGTTAGTCATGGCTGTTCTTTAAGCTGTTAGGTGCTTGCTTCAGAGATGCTTCTTACTTTTACTGTAATACAAATACTGTTCCATTTCTCTCACTTCTTGTCTGTTGCTCTTTTTCCCCTTCCGATCTTCTAGAGAGTAGTTTAATGCAATTAGAACATGCTTCTTGCTATGCAGGATGTTATACAAGTACACAGGCTGACACCAGAGTAGATTTTTAAAGCTATGTGTGCCTGTTGAAATTTTCAGAAGACCTTAAGACTTAAATCCTCTAATGAATACCTCAGCCCTATTGATAAAGTATTATTGTTTCTGCATATCCGCCAGCACTTGAAAATCTGGTCCATGGATTGTCCCCCAGCAAGTTTTAAGTCTATTACAAAATATGATGCAACAGGATATGCAATATAGGAGGGAAGGAAGGGGAGACTGTTGTTAAGCATCACCCTTTCCCAAAGTGCAAGTGGATAGGGACTACATTAGGCATATTTCTCACCACCCCTCCGCTTCAAGACTGTCTTTGTTCAAAAAGCTTTGTGCCAAGTTGGTAGATTTTGTTCTCACCAGAGTCCTGCTGGGCTTCCTGCAGCTAAACCAAACACCTTTCACCAGTACCTTCTTGCCCCACTGCTGCTTTTTGACTGCCAGGGTAGCAGAGCTTGCATGTCTTTGCCCTCTAGTAAATGCAAGCTCACCTGTGTGCTTTCACTGCCTGTTGGACAGTGATGTTAGTTGTCTTTCCACCTAGTCTTGCTTGCCTAGCATCAGGCACTGGAATAGCATCTGTTTGTTTACATAATGAGATTAAAACTGTACCCAGACTCATGTACCAGTTCTGCTTACATTTTTGGAAAGGACTAGGGTGAAGCTGCTGTATCAATTACTCGTTGGGAGTATGCATCCTGATATAGTTTGATACTTCTTTGTACATGGCTCAGCATGGGTACTTGGGTGCAGTTTACAGCAGCCAGTGCTGCCTATGGTGCTGTGATGCCTGCTCTGTATCTGCAGTCTTCCACTCCACCCAGCTACATCCTCCAGTCTGTGCTCCATCCACCATCCCCTTTTGAATGCACAGCCACTGTCAGAGTCATAGCTGATACAATAATGCTGAGCTACAAGAGAAGTTTCCTGAAAACTGTTTTGACTTTAACGCAGTGGTGCTGGTGTACTCCTGCCTTGCCTCCAGCACCCAAACAACTGTGGGCTTTGCACAGTTTGCACATTGCTGGTGTTTCTGCTTCTGTCTGCACTTCAGTTTGAACAAACAGTTTTGAAAGTATTTCCACTCTTTACAGTATGCACTGGTACAAATAGTCCTGCCTTCCTATCACTGCTGCCATGCTCTGGCCGTTCAGACCATCAACATCCAGGAAGAAAACCCAAGAGAGGGAGCTGATCTGAGTTACAGCTATTCTCTCTGTAATCACAAAGGCACATGACAGTACAAAACAAGGGAAAGTACGCGAATATGGATGAACAGAAGGGGTGGATCAGAAACAGAAAGGGCAGGATCAGCCCTGATGTCAATTAAAACCACTTTAGAAACTACTGTCTAAGTTTCTCAAACAACATTAGTGTCATAAAAAGATAATGGAGACAGATTTCCAGCTTGCTAAGTGCATGCTTCATAATAACTATAAAAATGACTTTGTAACAATTTCTGAACCTTTCAGGGAAATCTGGTAGAGGTCACACACTGATCTGGGCAGCGATAACAGGGAACGGGACCTGGGGGAGAACAACCCAAGAGAGGAACAAGAAGTGTAGGGGAAAAAGAAATGCACTTGTTTGGGGCTTTTTTTAGGGGGGGGTCTCTTGTGGAGCCTTTCACTTTACAAGCAGGAAGAACTATTCTTAAATAAGTTCCTCTGTGTTACATTGGCACAGGAGTAGGTTTTTCATAAAGCGGTCACCAAGGGATTCCTGCTGAAACTAATACAGCTGGTTCCCCCAGCTTACGTCTCATCTACTACTGCTTGCTTTTGTTCCTGCAGATGTATGCAGTGAAACTGGCAGTGGAATTCTTCTTCTAACAAGTTCTATCCTTGGACCTAACCCCAGTGGATTTCTGTGTCACTTTCAGGCAGCCAAATACAAGTTCTACCAGTACCTAGGAGATGCTGGATTGATAATTGAAGTTTTCCTAGTGACAGGTCAGGCTGCTTAAGAACAGCTTTACAGGTCATGGTAGAGGAGGGTGAATGGGCTTGTCAAGCTCAAGGAGAGACATGGCGACTTGACTGGTGGCCGTAGACCTTTCTACATAAGCAGGCTGGATTGCGTAGTCTTAGGTGGCCACGCGCTGTCTTTGGCTGGGTGTCTGCTGTCACTGCTTTGCAGCCAGGTTTGGTAGACATCAAAGTAAAAGTCTTCCTTATGTGAGGAGGCATGCCTAGCTGTGGAGGTAGCAGGAAGGGAACATGTGTCCTAGTCACAGCAGCAGCACCACCATGGCGGGGAAAGCCCATGTGCAGATGTCCTCTATGACTTTGTAAGCAGTGTGCAGAAATAGCACTGGCTAAGAATCTCCTGTGCAGTGTCACTGACACCTCCCCGAGTCAGGAGGATGACCTGGATCTTTCTGTTCTGCAGGATCTCTCTGTCTAATGTAGCAGCAAGTAAGGGACAGAGGTCCTAAAGGTCACCTTACCTAACCAGAAATACCAGATCCACTGGTGAGCTAGCTATGTTTGCAGTCATTATTTTCTTATGACCCTGGGAACTGTATGGAGCAGGCACGGATGGAAGAGTCAGTGATGAATACAGCCCAGGCTGTGCTAACTCCACATTGTGTATTTTGATACTAGATGGGCTCCTGGGCAGGTGGTTTTAGAAACAAAGGGTATGTAAATCTAGTAAATGCTACTTTTCAGAACACATGCTTGCTGGCACAGTAACAGTAAAAAGAGACAGTAAAAAGAGGTGAGGCAGCAGCTTTCCATCCAAAAAAACCCGATCCTGCAAAAACTTGGGCAGTACACAAAGGTGAATTCAGGGACAAGGCATGAGATGATCTTGGCTACTGGATAGCAAGCCAAAGGCTTTTGCTGAGGAACATTACTGTTTGGCCATTAGCAATCTGCTATTGAATAGGCTTAAATCTGGTACCTCAGATGATCTGGTTCTGTGGCAATCCGGCATAACTGTCAAATTACAATCTAAATCTTTTTATAATGATTCCCTTTTTTAGACTGCAGTGTTCTGGTTTAAAGCGTAAAAAATTAATAAATACTGAAGTATGTCTGTGTAAGAGCAGATCACTACAGGACCTAAATAAACACTACTAGCAAAGCTGCATTTCCACTGGAAACTGCTCAGCTTCCACGTTCACCAGATCAGCCAGGTGAGTCGACCTAAATGCAAGGCTCGAGCAAAATCAGTCACCTCTGCATAAGCAGAGGAGCTGCAGAACAGGGTGTATGCCCAAGCGGAGGTGGGAGATTGCACCTCTTCTGAATAGCTCTCCAGAGAGCACTTTCCACTACAAAGAAGGGGGAAACCAGTCACAGGTGCTAAGCAGGGGTGCAGAGGGGAGAAGAAATAATGTCCTGCTGATGCTTCAGGTGATTACCACAGAGTGCTCCCTGCACAGAGAGGACAGTTCCTGGCACCACATAAAGCATAAAGTATTTACTGACTGGTATATTAGACTGTATAATTAAGGTTGAATGCTTAAATCTGTTTCTGGATGGAGGAATTTTCTCCCTTCACGTCAGGAAGTCCAGTAAAATTTTTCAGGTATGCTTTGGCTAGTCCTCATTTTCTGTGAGGAGGTCTCTCCTTGTTGTTCCCCAGCAAACACGAAGTGGAGAACAGTAATAAGAGTGACAAGGTTTACAGACTACAGGAGAGCATAGGAACAGGGGAATTGTGAGGAGAGGGGCAATTTTTTTTTGCAAGATTCCTTTTATTTGTTGTTGCTGTGAAGTAGTGAAGAGTAAGGAGAAGCAAGGTCTGCATATGTGATACCATGCTGCTTATGCTTTCCTCTCTTTTTTGTAGTATCTGGCTACAATCCTTCCTTGATAATTCACCATCTCTCAGTGAGAGGTCTTTCATGAGAAAATGGGGAGGGAGGGAAGTCTAAAACAATGCAACGTTTTTAAAAGACAGAGTAACACTTCTCCATCCTAATGTAAAAAAATATTCTAGATGTGCTTTACAGATTTCCTACATTCTGACTGAATCAAGCAAGGTAAAAGGAGATTAGCATAGATGCCATCCCTTTATCAAGTATCATTTGCCAAAGTGAGATGTACCTACTTAGTGATGTAGGGTCTTAATTTTGTAGGTCTGATCTCAGAACTGTCAATCTGTGTTGAATCCTGTGGAAAAGTTGTGGAGACTCTTGTTTCAGGTTATTTTTCTCAGTGGAAATATGGTTTTCTTTAGTACAATTTTTGGTAATTAAAACTGCGCAAAAAACCTGTTTAACCTCTCCCTTAAGAGCTAACTTGGTGCTGCTTTACTGGAGGTGAGTTAACATGATGCAATTTTTAGAAGATTCTAGGACACACTTGTGGAACAGCAGATACGTAAGCCTGATGCTTGTTCCTGGAATATTAGTAGAAATGATGTAATAATGGAACAAATTAGAAGACACGTGGATAAATGTCACGTCCTGAGGAACAGTCAACATAGCATTGTAAGGGAATGTCTGGTCTCACAAACTTACTGAAATTCTTTGAAGAAGTTAGCAGGGCAAATGCATTTGATATAATCTGCTTGGATTTTCAAACGGCGTTTCACATGATCACATTGCTTAGAAGCCTTAAAGAGTCCAGACAGCTTTGGGAAAGAGGAAGGGTCCGTTGCGTGCAGAAGTCTCTGGTTAAAAGATAGGAAATGGGTAGGAATAAAGAGGCAGTTTTTGCAGTGGTTGAAGGTTACTGATAGAGTCCCAGATAGATCAGTGCTAGGATCTCTGCTTTTAATGTAAGGATAAATGATCCAGAAAAGATGTTAAGTGGTGAGATGATAGTCCCTAGACAATACTACAAACACAGTGCCAACTGTAAAAGAATTTTATGAGACACAATCATAAATAGCATATGAAACTCAATATAGCTAAAGGTGAAAGATTCACATGGTTGCAGGGGGGTCCTAAATTTATATAGAATATTATTCTCTTGTTACCACTCAGGAGCAAGATCTCTGAAGAAATAGTCCTTAGTACCAGTCCAAAAAGTAAAACAAATGTTGAAAGAGTATAGATCGTGCCACCACCATGTAAATCCATGCATGCTGCATGTTGTACACAGCTCCTCATCTCCTAACTCAAAAAGGTGTTAGTGGCATTGGAAAAAGATCAGAAAAAGCAGAAAGGATCTTAAAAGTTGCACAGAATCGATTTCTTAAGAATTAGGGTTAATCACTCTGTGAAAGAGCAAAAGATTGGTATGACAGAAGGGTGATCACCTATAAAAGGTAATGTGATAAAAATCTCTAAAATCACAAGTGGAATGGAGAGATTAAATAGGAAAATTCTTTTGATATCTATCTACCTTTCAGTTCTTGTAGACAGTGAAAGTGAAATTTAACAAGTGGCAAATTAAAAAAGAGATATTTCTTCACAATTAATAGTTAAGCTGTGAAATTTCAAGATGCTGGGGCTGTTAAGATTTTCCATAGATTTAGGGAGTTTTGAACAAATTAATGGAAGAAAAATGCATTACAGGTTATTAACATAAAAACAGTGTCTGGCTCAAGAATTCATCAAGCGGTAAATTGCCAAAGACTGGGAGAGTATTGTGGAAAAGCATCGGTTCACTCTTCCCCAGTTTTTGTGGTTTTCATTGGTATAGTCTGCTGGCAACTCTCTGGACAAGGTATTAAATGAGAAGTATCTGATCCAGTATGGCCATTATTGTAACTATGTTTATAATCTTTGGAAACAAAATGGGGGAAAAAAAATGCATACATTGGTAACAGCAAACTTTTAGAAGAATTAAAGCCAATTTCACATTTGTGAAGTCTAAAACCATTGGAAAGTTTGCTGCAAACCAGATATAATGCTGTTTCATGAAAGCACACAATAAATTGTGTTAATCAATAAGATGTTGACATATAAACAGTAGAAGTGGTAAATGAGTTTGTTAGAACTGAAGAAGTAACCTAGTTGTCATTAATAACGTTTGAGTATATATAATGAAAATCAGCTTGCTTTAAGCTGAAGTCTTGAAATAAAATTGCTGTTGGAGATAGAATTCTTTCAAGGTAGGAATAAACTCCCATTTAGTTTCTCTCCCATTTAGAATTTTGGATATTTATTCCTAAGCAAAGTCTGCCTTTATTTTTGAGGATCAACATTTTTTTTTCCCAGTCAGTCTGAAGTAAGTTCCAAAACAGCAAAGGACTCTTAGCAGTCTTTGTCAGACCTACAGTCATTTTTAATTTGTACTCTAACCCTTCAAAATCTACAAAGCTGAAAAAAACCCTGGGGGTTTTCCTTTTAATTTTTTAAAGTCTTGTCTAATATTTTTGCAGTTCCTCTTTTTTTTTTTTTTTTTTTTTAGCTTAGTAATGTAGCTACAAAAAGCTCATTAAAGTTTTTACTTTCTTAGTCTGCTGTAGAAGCCAGGTAATTTTTCAGGTTTCCAAATTGAGTATCAATTGAACCCAATATCTCAAGAACACATTGCCTCCAAGATTCTATTATAATTTTTGGAGTGTTGGACACTGTGGATGCAGGCAATAAGAATGCTCATGAGTAAATATAAATGATGAAAAATTCTGATTTCAGGACAAGGTCAATCACTTAGTTGCTGGACTAAAGAAATTTCTTCCCTTAGCAGATTGTTCTTTTTACAACTCTCTCTATAATGTATAGGACTGACTGCTAGCAGGAAAGATAATGGATTATATCAATTTCTGAGGTTGCGATCCAGGAAAACAGGTTCTTTGTAGCATGCAGAAGGTGGTAAATAAAACCAAGGAATGCAACTCCTGCAGGTCTTTGAAGTCTTTTAAACTCATTCTGGTGTTAAATCCACAGAATTCCCCTGGAGAATATAGCAGAGACTCTGCCAGAAGTTCAGCACCATCCTTATCCTTTCTGATTACTTAAATCTTGATCTTGGCAAGCACAGGGATAGGAGCCCTTACTGTCTTCAAGGATCCTTCATTTCTCAGTACCCAAAAGCTTGCTCTCTTTCTTCTGTGAAAAATCATGGATTCATTCACGCATTTGGGCAGTAGTTTTCATCCCGAAAGTGTCACTCTGCATCTTTATCTTTTGCTGTATCAAGTAGCTATTTACCTAGGTTAGACATTTCTTTGGTATAATAGTTGCAGATCATCAAATTTGGCTGAGATTGTATCTTGCCCCAGATACCTTTGAACAGACTTCTTGTTTGTCTTCTCCTAGCTTTTAGCACAGCTGTAGGATGATGTCCAAAGAGATGTCTTGATGTTGTTCAATCCAAACTCATGGAAGTTGCTGTTAAATTACTGCATTGGGGACAAAGAAATTTTTAAAAGACTTTGTCTGAAGGAAGAATAATTTGGTTAGATAGGCTGGTTAGTGAAGTGTGGTATGATGTAGCCTGTGTGCTAAACCAATGAAACAAAACCATTCCTGGCTTTCTACAACAGTATTGCAATAATTTAAAAGGAAAACCTACTGCAAAACGGTTAGCCTTAATCACTACAAATGCCATTGGATTTGTTGGAGCACAGATGCTCTTTTATTGTTATGACACATTTCTGCATGAACAGAGAGTTTTTTGTTTTCAGGCGCAATAAGAAATTGAAACAGTGGATGCAATACTGAAATGTTCCAGCAGACACAAGATGTAAGAATCTGGTGACCTGAATGTTGTGGTTTAGAATATAAGGAATGGGGTTTATATCACAGTTTTGCTGTTTAAGAAAGACCATAACAGACAAATGTAACAGGACTTTTAAAAGAACAATTTTAAAAAAAAGTAGATCTGTGTTCACTAATATTCTTTGGGCATGTGAGCTGAAGTGTATGTCAGGCAGGAGTGAGCAGAAAACTCCCTGTTTGATACTCCCAAACTTCTCAGCAATATTAGCTGTGAAAAGAACATAGAAAAAGTGAAATTGAAAATAATTTTATTTCTATCATAGAACATCTGCTTTCTTTACTTACCGCTCAGATTTTTGATATAAATACTAATTTTCAAGCACATTGTAACATACATTTTTCTTAAGCTTGGGTGTCAGGAAGGGTAGTAATATTAATCGTTTGTTTATGCTTCTCTTTGTTTCTGAAGGAAGCTTCATTGTCCTGACTGGCGCATTGTACTGACAAGTAGCATAGGTACATACTACTGGAGAAAGTTTCAACAAAAGAAAAATCATTGTAAGAGACTTATACAGTCTCAGTCATTTCCTAGAAATAAAAAAATGCCAGAATAAGGAATGTTTGTTCAGGATGACCACAATTCACCTACTTGTGTAGGTCCTTTATTAATATGTCCTTTAGCTTAATGAACACCTACTAGTTTTGCCTTATTTAGCTTGCATGACAGTGGTCTGTGGATGATGAAGGTTTTGTAGTGTCCTTTCTGTTTTCACTTTCCACCCACAGACTACTGCAAATTGTTTTCCCTTGTTTTCTGCATTTTTTCATGCTCCTGGCAATCCAGCCAGACTTGTTACTTCTGTTGCTCTTTTCCCACTATCTTACCTGGTTGCCAGCAGGAATAGTGAGAGCATAGGAGAAATGGCCTAACTGCTGTTACTATCTTCTCTGTCTAGCTTCAGCATGACTCCTGGATGTGATCATGAAGAAAGTTCCACTAATCATCAAGCACCGTTAGCTATTTTATGATCCCAGTGTCTGTACAGTTAATTCTGGTGGAAGCTTCAGGTACATAGCTGAAGATCTCAATTAAAGTAAAAGATTTTATTACTTGGGTAAAACGGAATGCTTTTTTTTAGACCGGTTCTTGAAAATCTTTGTAACTTTAAGCCTGCGTACTCTGTTGCATTTCCTACAGTTTTGATGCCAAATGGGTCAGATTTTGCAAAATAAGAGACTCTGGTAACTTGCATTTGTCTTTACTCCTTTCCTTGCCTTACACAGGAAAGGTCAGTAATAGTATTCTACAAAGAACAGCAGTCATTCATATTGTATTAGTGTCTACATCAGTCAGTATGTCGATTATGTTAATAGGAGAATTGATAGAACTAATAGAACTGTGTGGCCAGCTGCTTGAGGGAGGCAGTTCTCCCCCTCTGCTCTGCTCTCTTGTGAGACTCCACCTGGAGCACTGTGTCCAGCTCTGAGGTCTCCGATGCAAGAAGCACGTGGACCTGTTAGAGCAGGTCCAGAGGAGGGCCACAAAAATGGTGAAAGGGCTGAAACACCTCTCCTGTGAAGAAAGGCTGAGAGAGTTGGGGTTGTTCAGCCTGGAGTAGAGAAGGCTCCAGGTAGACCTTGTTGCAGCATTTCAGTATTTAAAGGGGGCTTTACAAGAAAGACAGGGATTTTTTACCAAGGCCTGTAGTGACAGGACAAGGGGCAATGGTTTTAAACTGAAAGAAGGTAGATTTGGATTGGACATAAGGAAGAATTATTTTATGATGAGCCTGGTGAGACACTGGAACAGGTTCCCCAGGGAAGTTGTGGATGCCCCACCACTGGAAGTGTTCAAGATCAGGCTGGACAGGGCTTTGAGCAACCTGACCTACTGAAAGATGTCCCTGCCCATGGTGGGAGGGTTGGACATGATGATCATTAAAGGTCCCTTCCAACCCAAACCGTTCTGTGATTCTATGATTCAATCTCAGGTTCTGTTGGATTTTTGTGGTAAGCTTTATTCTCTCTCTCTTTTCTTTGGCTTGGTATTTGTCTTGAAGCCAAAAATCATTATCACACAAAACAAGGTTGTGTTTCATTGTAATTACGCTAGAGTCAAGAATAATCTTTGTAAATACAAACTGTAAGTGACATACTATAATTAAATTTTGTTATCCACAGCCTTTATGTAAATGATTAAACAGTTTGTACGCAGTGGGAAAAACAGCCTAATATTTCAGCAGATGTGTTCTGGCAAAAGTTAAAAATATTTCTTCAAGTTATGTGTTTTTGTAAATTAATGTTAGATTAGATCCAATATATCTTTTACCATTTCCCTGCCAGAGTCAGAATTTTGCCCATGGGTATATTAAGTATTTTATCAGAAGTGCAGCAGTTGCAGTTCTGCTAATTTTCTGGCCTATGTAAGGTACAAGTGATGATCCTTGTCACTGTAGTTACCTGAATAGCTCGTTCTTAGCAATGATGATTCTTGAGCTTCTGGGAGCTTAGCACCCAAGGACAAGCAGGATGCATACCTCTTGGACTAGAAAGAGTTAAATAGTTCCTAAAGTTGTGTCTCAGAAATGTCATAAAACATTTGTGAAATATTGTGAGAAAACATATTTTGCTGTGGGAATCTGTCTCATTTTAGACATGCAATGATCTCCTGGATTCCGTGTTTAGACCTAAATGAATGTATTGCTTTGAAGGAGTGCTGACCAGTTAAATTACCTCTTTGTTAAAAGGATATTGATTTACTCATTCATCTGAAAAAAATCAAGATCTCTGAAAGATCAGTGGGGTCACATTGTCTTTTAGCTTTACGGAGAACAAATGCTTCCAGGAAACAATAAAAGTATGTGCATGTGTGGCTTTAGTCCGGTACGTTTGTGAACATTGTTCATCATCTTTCTCAGACAGTTGAATATGCTTTCCTCACCTCCCACTTGAATAGCATAGAAATGGATACTTCTTTAATGTAAGTAGTGTATATTTTACAAAGTTTCATCCCGTAAATATTTATGAAATAATTATAACGCACCAAGTAGAGATGTACTCTGTCACTCTTCAAAGCATAACTTGCTTAAGTAAAAATAGGGAACTCTGCATACATTACATATTCTTTGAAATGATGTATAATATTCTTTTCAGTGCTTTCAGTTATTTGGATAATAATAGAGAAATTGCAGTAAATGTTGCTCGGTTTATTCAGAACATGCAACCTGCAGACTATCAGCAGTCTACAGATAGAGCACTGGTCCTCACAATAGTGTAGTTACGAGTCAGGAGTCAGTGGTAGGTTACTGTGATTGTTGCTTTCCTCTGATGGTTTGAAATACAGCATGATATGTTGGGAGATTCTACGTTGAAAAATCTAGATTTATTTGTTTGCTCACCTTTTTATTTTTACTTTATTAAAAATTCATTGCTGTTATAAAACCAGTGGTTTTTGTGTTGAAATGCACCGACTTCAGATACTCATTATTTCTAAATACAACTGTATACTTTTAGAAAGTGGTGGAACAATGCTTACTATGTACAATCTGATTGCAGTTGGCTGACCTGGTCTACTAACTATCCTTACTTTTTAAGATACACCATGTAGGCCTCTTGCATACTTACAAGATCCAGTGACAGCATGACCCTACCAACTGATACCCTTTCCTGTGAAAAAGCTTCCTTAAACTGAGAGAATTCTGCTTCAGGAACATGCTAAGGTTTCTAAATGTATAAGGGATTTTCAGATTTTACCGTGGAGGTGCATGCTCGTGAGCAGCCCTGTGTTGCCATCCTCTTTATTTTTGCTTTCTGTGGATACGCCTTGGCAGCCAAAAAGTTTTGTTTTCAATTGTATCAGTTTAACGCCATTGAAAATATGGTTAACATTAAAGCTTTTGGGTGGCCAGATTGTACCAGAGGGTTGGCTTTAGGCTGCAGTGCAGTTTCAAACTTTACCTGAATCTTAACATGGCTTTTAAATTGTGTTAAGCTGAGCAAACATACTTGAAAAATACATCCAGGGCTCTGTTAAGGCCAGGGTCAAGGCACATTGCACCCTATTTAGATTGGTCAGTCAAGCTCCCCATTGGGTTTTCTATAGCTGTTTGCATCCATCTTCATTTCTGCTTCATGTCCTAGCAGTGCTCTCCAGTACTGGTTGTCTTTACCCTCAGTTTTTC
This sequence comes from Astur gentilis, assembly GCF_929443795.1. NCBI lineage: Eukaryota > Metazoa > Chordata > Aves > Accipitriformes > Accipitridae > Astur > Astur gentilis. The sequence goes on along the minus strand of NC_064883.1, from coordinate 21,993,289 downwards.
TAAGCAGGTCAATCTGACAGGAGCACACAAATTTCTTCAGACTTTTTGCTCCATATAGCGTAAGTCTGTTTATCCTATCTGTCCATTACTCTGTAAACCATTGCCTTGTAACTCTTGGTGGTGGTTTCACTGTGTTCTTTTTGTCTGTTGAAAGTGATTTTGGAGGGGACACACATTTGTCTTTAACTGAACTGAGCTGGGTTGTTGCTTATCTTACGGTTAAATAAAGTGTGTTTGAGTCTTTTTTACAAAGAGGCTCCCATCCCAGCCAACACATTGGGTATGTAGTATGTGTGAGGGTTAAGGAGAAACCAACCAGAGAGGCATTACGCTACCTGAATGGTGTTCTCATGCTGCCAACAGGAGAAACATTGCACTGGTTAAGAATGTTACCAGTCTCTGGTTCATATTCTTTAGATGATCACTGATGCTAACTGTCCTGTGAGTCATGGGCTGCTGGTGCTTCTTTATGTAGGGGCTGGGTGATACTTGTTCACTTTTGCTTGATGAAAAAGTGGTGCTATCAGCATTGACCTGTGGTAGAGGAGTCACTTTTATAGACATTTATTTCATTAACTGTTTTATGCACTGTATCAAAAGTGTATTGAGTTAGTCAGTGGAACAGTCTAGAGTGAGTTTTTTATACTAAGACAAACAGTGAGCCTGAGGTTAAAATGCGAGAACTATCAAGCATGTCTGTCTTTAGCTTGACTTAATCTAATAAAATGTCAAACATTTTGTCTTGTGCTTCCTCACCTTCTGATCTGGATAGAGGAGGTCTTAGGATGGTAGCGTTGGTATTACACTATGTACAGATATTTTATATTATTTTAGATTTGGTTAGTCTACTTAACCTCAGGATTGAAGAGTTAGTCCTAAAAGAGTTCTGCTGTATTTTATGACTGGAGCCTAAAAAGACCATTAATAAGTATATCTCTCTTGTAGCAGTAACTAAGCTACAGCAAATTAAATCAGATTATTAAGGCCTTGACAGACAGTTGCATTGGAAACAACTCCAGTGTTATCTGGACTTCAGAGAACTTTGAGGGTTTTGGTGTTGTTTTTAAAATAATTTTCTAAAGACATGGTGCCCTGGAATGAATATGAAATTATCTGCAATTACAGGTGAGACTATTGGATATTACAGTGCATAATTATAGAATGATAACTCTTTTGTTCTGTCTTACTGAATTGCTGCTCCCTAAGGATAAAAAAACCAGGATGCGCCAAAACACGTGCTCCTTTTAACTTGTGCCGCTGGATTTCTTTTCCCAACTATCTGCAGGGATGCTGTCTTCATCTAACTGTCACAGTAAACCTTTGATTTGGCTGCACAGTATCTTGTCTCTTCTGCCATGTGTGTATGTACCTACATCACAGTGGATTTCCCACATTTCATTTAGATAATAAATGCAAGTACTGTAGACAACACCATCAAAATTAATGTAGTGATTACTTTAGCTAGATCTATGCACAATTTTTTCATTAAAGTGATAACTGCTTCTAGGCTGTGCTGCAGCTGCCCGTGTTGCATCCCTGTAAGTGTATCAATGCAAAGAAAACCAAAGCCATGCTTAAAATCCCTTTTTCTCCACAAACTGGAGTTGTGAAAGAAATGTGTCTGAAAGAAAATACTCCACCTGCATGAAAGTCTTTGTGCCTGAGTCAGTAAGCCAAAGTCTCAAATTACTGAGTTGAGCAATAACTCTAAGCCTTCTACTTGTGGGTTTGAAACTGCACTGCAGCCTAAAGCCAACCCTCTGGTACAATCTGGCCAGCATAAAAAGATCCTAACATAAGTTGCTAGACTCTCTATCCCACAAACATATAAATGAGGAAATAATTAATTCTCTCACTACCGTACGCTATGTTTTATGCAAGTCAACTTGCAACATTATTGCCACTTTTCAACCTTGGTATTTAAAACACAGAACGTTATATTGGTGATCATTCTACAAAGGGTGAGATGTTGGCATAACAATTATTTTTTTGGTCTGTACTTTGACGTGTAAAATATGACACTGTATTTGATAATGTCAAGCTCCACTCACACAGGTTTAAAGTGACAGAGATGCTTTCATCATTTCCTGTTGATGACTTCAGAACTTTTGGCACAAACCTTAGAATATTGCAGTGTATAAAAAAAACCCAAACAAAACAAAAAAAAACAAACCCCAAACAGCAAAACCAAGCGAACCAAAACCAAACAAGCCCCTCCACCATCACTTTTCCATAACTTGATTCTCAAGCTTTGCTAGTGCATTTGTTACTTAAAAGTTTGCTGAAATGTTCCTCCAGATGGAGGTGTCCATCAAGAGCAATTTTTGCCCATTAATTAAAATTTGGCAAATCTTAAATCTTTACTGTAAACATGTAAAAGTTAGCTTTAGCCTAACTTTTTCTGCTACATCTTAATTATATACATCTCTGCCAGCCATTCATAAAGTAGGTGTGCACATTTGAATGTTTAATTTTTAATTTTTTCCTATTGATAAAGTGAGCAATTTTTTGGCACTGTGGTGCTCTTTACTTTGTGGAGAGGGAAGGAGGCAAGGGAGGAAGAGGAGCACTAACCAAGACTTTTTCTGCTGTATTAGGGAGAGGGCTTGGTATCCTGAGAGTTCCTGAACATGACTTTTGACTTGCTTCATTTGTGTTAGTCCGTCCCAGGAGTGAGAATTAAAATTACCAACATGACGATGTGACACTCCTCCTAAGTGTACCAGGTTACTAGGCTTTCTCCTAAACCATGAAGCTGTTCATAGTTCTCTTCTGCAATGAATTATAATTTATAATGCAGGACAGACTCTGCAGTAAATATTTTAGAAACTCAGCTTTTAAAAATGAGCTGTTTAACTGCAGTATCCAAAGCAAATAAAATCGTTACCTTTTGAGCTAATTGTGCTTGAAAGAGAAGATGCTTTTAGATCACAATATAGTATTTTATGCTGTCAGCAAAAGCCAGGTGCTTTTGGAAAACAAGTAGTTTTGATATCTTTTTTCTTTATCCTTTTTGCATAAGGAATTCATTATCACTTGTCTTTCCAAAGGTGTAGAAACCATGTCATGTACACTAATTTTAGTCAATAATGTATTTTATTTTAATAATATTAAGATTTAATTATGGGGGTCTGTGTAAAGTCTTGCTTCTTTCAGCTTGGCTCACTTAGCTATTTCACCATAATGTTCTTATATATGTTCTTTTCTTTGAAAAACTACTTTTGTCAAATAAGAAGTACGCTTTTTTTAAGCTGTGAATGGTATTTAAACTTTTTAGGCTTAAACCGTGGAATTACACAGTATTACATTGTAAAATAATGATTGCAAATGATGATTAGATCCATTGCTGATCTTTGCTCATTATATAGATAATAGATTTTTTGGTGCAAGAAATACATAGCATTTTCTTCTCCTTGTTAAACCTGAGTATTTTTTTACTGGTTTTGATAGATTTCATAAGCAGTATGGTGTAGTACAGTATGTCTCCTTTCCTTTTCTTCATCCCCCAAGATACAGAACAGCTGCTGTATGATCACATGCTAGTGCTACATTCAGTGAGAAATTCGGCTTCAGTATTAAAGCAATTCAAATGTACATTGAGAGATGTACGTCATCTCATTAAAGACTTGTGTGTTCAATACATGGTTCCTAAATGAGTGTTAGAAGTAGGATGTTTCAAAAATACTTACCTGATCCCACTTGCACAATATTTTGTCATTCATTATAAATTTCTAGCAAGTACCGTGGCAGTTTTTCAAAGGACGAACCCCTTCTGAAATCCTATTAAGCCATTACAATTGTCCTTCTTCAAACTCACTTCTGTGATGATGCCCATGGAAAAATCAATAGTAATTGGGCAGCTGGTGCAACTGCTCTCAATCTCTCATTGTTACCTTGCTCTACCCATGTCTTTCTGCATCCACCCTTTTTTCATCTTGTACGCAGTCTTCACGCTCCTATGAGAGTGTCTGTCTCTTTGTTAAATATTTATAGAGCTATGATATCAAAGTGTTGATGTTAGCAGTGTTGCTAATAAGCGCATAGAAGTTTTACTGTTCATTGCCAAAGCAGAGAAGTGTGATGCCCCTGACTGAGTTTATAAAAATCTTTCCTTAGACTTTATGATGAGTTGTGTAACCAGTATTTTGTTTTTTTCATTTAAGCTGGAACTTTTATTTGGCAACAGTAGCATAGTAAATATAGTTTCTAATATTGAATGAGATGGTTGATGTTTGGAATTCTGAAATAATACAGGATATAATTAGCAAACATTGCATATAGTTTTTCCTGTATTCTTTGGTGTAAAGGTTATGGTATTTGTGGTCATGATAAATGTTATGAGGTTATGGTAAAGGCTATGATATAGCCCTTCTGTTATCACGGGAACCTGAAAATTTAGTGAATAGGTCTGCCTACCAAACAAATATCTTGTCTTTGTCCTGTAAAATTCTACTCAAGTCTCGTTATATTAAGATAAAATACTTGAAAATTGTCGTTTTCATGTTGTCATTTTTGTTCCACTGTGATGTTTTTGTAATACGTCACATTAAAAATAGCCTAAGGATTTTAAATGCTGGGTTTACACAAACGTCAAAGCAAGACCAGTGACATTGACACTGAACACTGCCCATGAGAGCCTGGAAGCTGCTGAAACTGCTTTAGCAACCCCTGTATTCAGCCCACGGGACCCCTCCAGGTCCTTGAAGTTGTGGACTGGCTGAACCTTCCAGACCCCTTCCCTGCCACCCATTTCCCCCCTTTCAGGAGGAAATACATGCCCTTCACTTTCAAAAACATGAAATGAGAGGTCGAAAGAGCAAACCAAGTTTTCTTTCACTGAATCACTGCCTGGTTCCAGCATTGGCCTTGTTAGCTTACTGTCCTCTGAGAACACATAACGGGTTTGAAGCTCTTAATTGAAAAAAACATCACCAAAAAAAAAAGGCAGACTGGGCTTCTTTCAGCCATTTTTGGATCCAGACGTTTGTTGCATGAATTCGTATTTTGTCCTTTTCTCCTTCAGTTGAAGTAGAGCCTTCTTTGGTGGAAGATGCAGTTGGTCTGTTAGCTGAAAGATGAACTGAAGATTGCAAATGGGCAGATCTTGAATATTTCACAGCAGGGCACTCATGAGCCATGCCATCTTGAGAGAGGCAGTAGCTGTCACATCTTGGTTTCTTCTAGACTTCCAAACATGCTGGGAGCCAACTGTTGCAGCCAGGGTACAGAGGCAGCTTCTCCCCTTTCTTTCTGTACTTCAGCTGGCATGTTTAATGGCCGATTCAGAAAAGAAAACTACAATGTGGCCCACCAAATTTCCAAAGCATAAAAGACTAATGCCTGTCTTAGTGTTAAAGATGAAAGACATTGTGGATACTGTATGAAGTTGAAAGGCATTAGTACAGTTTATTGTATCATGTATTTTAAGTAGGGAATTGTTTTCTGGGTTAGTTTTGACCCTGTCACTTCTCTCCTTGCATTCTTCCAGAGGCTGGTTTCTTGCTATCACATCAAATATAAGCTCTTTGCCTTCACCTGAAGGGCTTTCATGGACTATCCCCATTCTATCATCTTCCATTTTATTTTGATAACGTGATGATTGTAGTTACATTAGCCATTTGCTAAATTTTCAATACCTCTATGCTGATTCTTGGTTTTGCAGGGAGTTTTCACTTGTGTCTGTTCAAAGCTGCATCATTGCTCTGTTTCATAATCCTTCTTCAAATTCTCCCTTTCCTTTGACTGAGAATCTTTTCATTTGGAGAGTGGTCCTGTTATGCAGACAAGTATTTTACTCTTTTTATTTCATTCACCTTTCTATATCATGTCTGTATCACATGTAACCCTTTATTGTGCACATGGGCTGTAAGCTTTTTTTATGGAAGCAGATGTCACTGTTTTGCTCAGGGACTTATGCAGTACATGCTACGTATTCCTAAAATTCCCAGATGTTATGATAATGTACATAATGGTTCAAGCAATGTGCCTGCATCTTTTGTATTAGTAGTAGTTAAAGACTGTGCTACCACCTAATATGTCCATACGCCATCAAAAATAAGTACAGTTTGTTTGGTGTGCAACAGAATTAATGAAATTTACAATTTTTGCCTTTTCTGCACTGCGGTAACTTGAGCTTTTTAGTTCTGTAGAGCCACCCTACACAGACCCTCAGTTCTCCCATACATTTCCAGACCCCTGCCTAAATCCATTCAGATCTCTTCTTCAACATCTCAACAGTACCACCCTGCCCCAGCTTCCTCTCAGACTGCCTGAGGGCACCATCTTATCTCCTTATACCCTCAACGCCCTCCCTCATGCCTACCCAGACTTGTTTAACGTTCCAGTTTGGGGCAAGAGGCAGCATGTTCCGCAGCTGGCAGAAGCTATCCATGTGCTAATTTCCAGAAATAAGTGCATGGCAGTTGGTGCCGTTGCCTTCTAATTTCAAATGATGGAAGAAGGTTTTGTGCTTTTCTTCTTATTATGGGCACTAGTGGGATCTTCATTATTGATTTTCATGAAGATTCTAGGAACATGATATCTTCCAGGTACTTGTTCTTGTCTAATTTAGTTTATAGTCTCGAGAGCTATTGGTGGTGAATAGGGATTGACAGATATTATAATATCATAAACTAATCTCGTTAGCAAACTTTACTGAAAAATCATTCTTTCAAGTTATTTTTGAGATCCTATTTGTTGAAGGTAATATGAACTGCTGGTTGATTGAGAAGAGTGTAGAGTTTTTCTTGGTTTTGTACAGTCTTTCATTAACACCTGAAACTATGCAATATTTAGAGTAATGCAGCTGTTTCTGCATCTGAAAACATTAATCTACAGCACTGAGAGCTGTGACATGGTAATGTGAACATGTAGTGGCTTTTTTGAAGAATATAAATATATCTGCATAGTGTCTCATGTTTATATTTTATAATATAGAGATGATGGAAAGATACAAAATGCTGCAGAATCCGTAGTGTGACTGAAGAATCTGGGCTTTGGTTTGTGTATATAACTAAACATCTGAAGGGTGTTTTTTAGTATTAAAAACTTTCAGCTGCTTAATGCAGTTGCTTGTTAGGTAACTCTGGTCACAGGAGAACATGGGCAACATGTTTAGTGTGTTGAGTCAGCTGATTTGGCAATGTCATTGTTATCTCACACAGTGACATCAAAAGGTAGGACAAAACAACTCCAAAATAAGGGTTGCCTCACCAAGGTTATGTAGGAAAAGGGGATGAAAATGTAGGCCACTGCTCTCCTTCTTGAATGGCACTGGTGAGATTAGGATGAAAGTAGTCTTTTCCCTCCCCTTCATGAAATGACCTCTCAGAGGAACTGCAGAGAGGAGACAGTGCAACACTCATCCTGCTAGGATCTTGTGCAGAAAGGGATCTCGGCAAAGCTATAGTAAGACTGGGATGCAACGTGACACAGAAGTTCACAACAGTAGCTGAAAGCAGCTCATGAGAGGACTACTCTGGAGAAACAAAAGTATCTCATTGCAGCTCTTTCCCCAGGTTTCCCCAAATCCTTTTCACATGAGTTGCATCTACATTCTGATTCCCTGGGATTTTGTGCAGCACTAGACCCCTTGGATTCCTGTATTTCTTCTGTTTATAAGGCTGTCTGGGCACCAGTAACTGTGCTGGAAAGCCAATGTAGAAACAGAAGTTTTGAGATAGTCCCATCGGGTTGAATATAAGGTACTGGGCACGAAGCAGCTCCTGCCCTGCCTGATTATATGTGCCCAACATTAGAAATCTCAATTCCTAACCTGCTGTGCCTGGCATGTTTGGATCCGTGTGTGCTTTGTGGGGTGAAAGTTCTGGCATGGATCAGTCTGAATGGGATGACTCATGGACAAAAGAGACCTCCTAGAAGGTTCACAGTGCTAGCAGCTGCAGACTGGTGCTGAATCCCCTGTCTGTCCCACTGACATAAACCAACACGTGCTCTTCTCGACTGCACGACCTGATAAGCTTCTCTTGTCCCATCTCATGAGTGGAGATGCTCTGTCTGCCCTGTCTTTATGCAACTCAACCTGCTGGTCCCCTCCATCAGATAAAGGTGAGAGGCTGGGGAGCGTAACAGCTGGAAAGTACTTTGAAGTACTTGTAAGGTGCAGTTGATTTGTGGCAGTATAATGCCTGGCATTGTATGGACCTGTTCATTACTGATCTCGTAAGTGTCATTTTAAAAATGGGGTTAGGTGTTTAAAAGAGTCCGCTTAGCAGAAATATTAAGATGGGGCCATGGTAATTCCTGTGTTCATGTGCATTCGCCTTGCTGGCACGGAAGAGTGCTGTTTATACCCACCTACACAAGCACAGGTGCTTCAAGCACATTTTTGCATGATGTAAGTGAAAGTTAAACCAACGTCTGCTTTCTTGCATGTTTGTGAAGAATTTTACCTCGTTTAAGAATTTTGCTTTGGTTCTAATGTGTTTTGAAATCACTTCTAATTTATAATTCACTTCTCATTAACGGAAATTCAGTGTTCATCCCTGTCGTCTAATACAGGTGGATATTGGCCATTTTTTTTCTTTTCCATATGTTCAAAGAGTATAGGTAGTGAAGATATTTGCACTGGGAGATGGCACAATTTATCAGGGAAATAACCTGTGAAAAATTGGGAATTTGTGTGTATTTACCTAGAAAGAAGGACTTCAGCAATTCATGAGTAGAGTTTATAGGCCCTATGTACTTCTTCACATCCCTGCTTACAGTGCTGTACCTCCCGGTGAATTCATCTAGGAAAGAGTGTTTTACAGAATAACTGAAATATTTTTTGTCTTTTTAGGGTGCAAAGCATGTTACAGAACCGTACAACAAGTGGATGAAGGGGGAAGGAAAAAGTGCCATTGATAGCTAGGATAGCAACATGGGAAATACAACCACCAAATTCCGCAAAGCTCTTATAAATGGAGATGAAAACTTGGCCTGCCAAATCTATGAGAGCAACCCTCAACTAAAAGAAACTCTTGACCCAAATACTTCTTATGGAGAAACATACCAGCACAATACTCCGCTCCATTATGCTGCTAGGCATGGAATGAACCGTATTCTGGGGTAAGTATGATTTGAAGTTTTGCTTGGGTGTGAAAAACTGGCCTAAGAAATGCAAGAGTGTCAGCTAGGTTGTAAATACCTTATGTCTGTGCACATACATGGACACATATTATGTGCATATGTATGTGTGTTGCAGACATGGAATTTGTAACATGTTCAAGTAGTAATAGAAAACATGCAAATTAGTCTATAATCACAGACTGGTATAACAGTTTTTAATTTTATTTTTGGTATCTTTGTTCCTTGTAACATTAGTCTTGTACAGTTTTAGCTTGCATCCTGAATACTCCTATACCACAGTTCTTTGAAAATAGTGGCTGTTCCACAGTTCTTGATGTGTTTTCCTGTCTTAATTTGTTTGTGAAGCCGTACCTAATGGATACCATACTGATTGTATCTAGTTCCAGATGGCACAATATATGTTTATTCTCGTGTTATTCAGGCAGGTTTTCTTTTTCATTTTGGATAATAATAGTGAACATTAATATCTTAATAATAAGTAAGTTTATAATTGCTGCAGTCAACATGTACGGCAACCCCTAACATTAGTTGCTTCCATTCTCCTGTATTTTTGTCAGCACTCTAAGATCAATTAAAGATTAACATCTCATCCATGTCCAGACATCACAGGTACAAGCTGTTCTGGTCTAGTATTTCATGAAGCTAGTACTGAGTAGACGTTGCTAAACCTCTTCTTCAGTAGGGAGTAAGTTAGAGAGAATTTCATAAATATCCTCTTCCTTATATTAGGAAACAGAATGGAAATATATACTGACCTGTTATTGTTAATATTCTTTTCATCTCTGTGTTTCTATCTACTGATGGGCGTGTGGTATAAGGTTTGTTTTGTCCCTCATAGGCTGTAACTTTACTAGCTATCTAGCCTCCCACCATAAATTTTTCCTCGGTGTTTTAGATTCACCTAACAGTTTTTTATACTTTATTACTTCTCATTTATCTTGATTTTTGCTAAATATTTTTCTCTCCTCCCTTGTGTATTCTGTATTTCTGGTTTTAATTGATGTTTTCATTTCATCACTGAATCTGTTTGTTTGTTTGTTTCTTAACATCCCCAAACTTTCCCCCATTCCTGATTCTTGAATTACAGGAAAAATTTAACTAAACCTAATTTAAAATAGCATGCAGTTTTTATTTATATTTTCTGTGTGATTTTTTTTTCCTCTGAGATTTTCAGGTTATTTCTGTCAAGAAAATATCTCTTAAGAAAATAAGCCTCATTGAAACAACAAGAACACATGAAATTTTTTACACATATGGAAAGAAATTAAGTCATAATTACTGACTTCTGAGCAGTCCATTAGTTAATTCATATTGCACCCTTATGATAAGATCTCAAATAATTTCTTTGTGTTAAAAAAAAGTTAATTTAGAAATTACATTTTACTACTAACTGTATGGGACCTTCAGCATCTAAGTCTCACAGGACAACTGTTTTATTTTGCACATATTGCAAACAAATGTTCAAAAGAATAATTCCTTTTTCTAGTTTGAGTCCAAGGTTTGCAATACATTTTTTGCCTGTAAACATAGTGAAGGTGCTATTATTTGCTAGAGTCTGCTTCTGAAAACCTGTACTGTTAGAATTGTTGCTGTTGCTAGGAGTAATTTACTGAGGTGTTTTTACTATTTACTTTTCTTCTGTCTTTCTAAGGGCTTTGTTCAGAACTCCTGTCTAAGACAAGCTGCTCAAAAATGTAGCCTTTTTAGCTAAACAAAGTAGTAAGAGTGAATAAATATCAGACTTACAGTGTGCTTGTTTGCAAAGTTGATAGAAAGAGCACAATTGATTTCCTGTTAAGCCTCTTCCTTTTGATATAGAAAGTCCTGGGTATGGCAGTGATTAAATAAACTGAATATTAAAATGAATGATTCGATTTACTGATGAAGTACACTAGCTAAAAATAAAATTAATTTTAACCTGTTTGTATTTTGAAAGAAATTTACAAGTATGAGATATCCATATTTATCTCTTCATTAAACATTTTAAATATTTGGGAATCTGTAGCTACACTAACTTGTAGTTCAAACTCTAGATGTTACTTACACGTATACCATATTATTCAATTTTCTTTATAAGCTGGTATTTGTATTATTGTAGGTGGATATGAACTGACATGTTCTACAATTCACTGTGTGAAATTTTCTCATAACAGAGTACTGTACTGTGATGCAGTTGTCCGTACACCTTTTACATAACCCAATACATTGAGAGAGGTATTCTGGGATGTTTAGAAATAACCTATCTGGCCATGTTGTTACCAAATACTGAGGCAAAGGGACAAATTCCCTGTTACCAGATGTATGGCTGGTGGTGACTGTCCAAAGACACAGTGAAAACACAGGCACTGAGTTTGCAATGAAAGAGAGTTGGGGACATCTTGGTATAGCAATCTCAGAAGTGAAGAAACAAGAAACTGGAGAAGAGGTGAAAGGGTCATGAAGCAAAACTCCTGACCTGGACAAATTTTGTGTAATCCAGTGTAAAGTCTACTGGCAGAAACTTAAACTAACAAAACTTTCTCAACGATTTTGAACTGCAGTTGTTTTACAGCAGGTGTCTGAGTCATCTGGCTGCTGCACCTTCCATCCAGCATTTACAGCCCAGAAACTTGATTTAATATATAATCAAGCTTTAAAAATCTGAAAATTAGCTGTTAATTTCTTTTCTTTTCACAAGATTCAGCAAGACTGTGTTAAAATACTAGGATTGTTTCTATGATAATTTTTCATAAGTATCATAGAAAGCTTTGATATATTAGAAATGTTGAAATAAAAAAAGGAAAATAGTTAGACATTCCATTAATATATAACTTTTGTTTGGTCTGCAGCCCTTAATAATGTTTATCTGACAGATCAGTTTGTTTTAACAGAGCGTTTAATGTTTAAAAGCCAAAAATTGCTCGTCACAGCTAATTTGCACAAACAGCTATTTCATTTTCTTTGTCCAGTTAGTAGGGTTATAGAGCTAGAGTTTGGGTGAGGTTGGGTGATGGAGGTCTCATCCCCAGGAGCACAAGGGAGCCCAGAGGCAGAGCGGCAGGGGGATCCCAGTAAGCTCATTCAGAGGGAGGAGCCCCCTGCTCCAGGGCTGTCACCGGAGAGCCATCCACCCCATGTCCCAGCTGTGACACCTGTCAGGAGGAGTCTACAGAAGGGGATTGTACTGGATTTTTGTGGCAAGGTTTTGGTAGCAGGGGGCTGCAGGGGTGGCTTCTGTGAGAAGAGATCAGGAGCTGCCCCATGCCAGACACAACCAACTCCAGCTGGCTCCAAAACAGCCCCACCACTGGCCAAAGCTGAGCCTATCAGCGATGCTGGTGGCACCTCCGTGATAAGAAGGGGAAGGAACTGCTGCACAACAGCAGCCGGAGAGAGGAGTGAGAACATGTGAGAGCCACAACTCTGGAGACCCCCAGGTCAGTGAAGAAGGAGGGGGAGGAGATGCTCCAGGCGCCGGAGCAGAGATTCCCCTGCAGCCCGTGGGGAAGACCATGGTGAGGCAGGCTGTCCTCCTGCAGCCCAGGGAGGTCCACAGTGGAGCAGATATCCACCTGCAGCCCGGGGAGGACCCCACACCAGAACGGGGGGATGTGCCCCTGTGGAGAGAGCACAACAGAGCAGGCTCCTGGCAGGACCTGTGGACCCATAGAGAGAGGAGTCCACGCTGGAGCAGGTTTGCTGGCAGGACCTCTGGCCCCATGAGGATGCTAAAGCAATCTGTTCATGAAGGACTGCATCCTGTGGAAGGGACCCATGCTGGACCAGTCCTTGAAGAACTGCAGCCCATGGGAAGGACCGACCTTGGAGCAGTTCTGGAAGGACTGTATCCCATGGGTGAGACTCCAAGCTAGAGCAGGGAAACAGTGGCAGGAGCAGCCGAGATGAAACATTATGAACAGACCACGATCCTCATTGCCCATCCACCGCTACTCGGTCGGGGAGGAGATAGAAGAGTCAGGAGTGCAGTAGAGCCTCGGCAGAAGGGGGAATGGGGGAAAAGTGTTTTCAGTTCTGTTTTTATTTCTTGCTACCCTACTCTGTTATTAATTGGCAATAAATTAAATTAATTTCCCCAAGTTGAGTCAGTGTTGCCTGTGACAGTAATTGGTAAGCCATCTCCTTGTCCTTATCTCAACCCACAAGCTTTTTTGTTGTATTTTCTGCCCCTGTCCTGACGAGGAGGGAGAGTGAGAGAGTGGCTGGGTGGTGTCCTGGTTTCAGCTGGGATAGAGTTGATTGTCTTCCTAGTAGCTGGTACAGTGCTGTGTTTTGAGTTCAGTATGAGAAGAATGTTGATAACACTGATGTTTTCAGTTGTTGCTTAGTAGTGTTTAGACTAAAGTCAAGGATTTTTCAGCTTCTCATGCCCAGCCAGCGAAAAAGCTGGAGGGGCACAAGAAGTTGGCACAGGACACAGCCAGGGCAGCTGACCCAAAGTGGCCAACAGTGTATTCCATACCATGGGATGTCCCATCTAGTATAGGAACTGGGCAGTGGGGGCGGGGAATCGCCGCTCGGGGACTGGCTGGGTGTTGGTCAGTGGGTGGTGAGCAATTGCCCTGTGCATCATTTGTACATTCCAATCCTTTTATTACTACTGTTGTCATTTTATTAGTGTTATCATTATCATTATCAGCTGCTTCTTTTTATATACTATTAAAGTGTTCTTATCTCAACCCATGAGTTTTACTTCTTTTTTTCTGATTTTCTCCCCCATCCCACTGGATGGGGGGGAGTGAGTGAGTGGCTGCATGGTGCTTAGTTGCTGGCTGGGGTTTAACCACGACAGGTGGGCACCTGGCAGGCAGTGAAGGTCAACCCACCACAGGGGTCAAGGCGGTTTGGGGAAGAACGTGCTTGGAATAACAGAGCAGGGGCTAAAAGGGGCCAGTACGTGGAAATGGGTGGCTTTTCAGACCATGATGTTTGTCTGACCATACCTGATCACTGCAGTCTGTCCTATCTTCTTATTAAACTCTATTTCTAATTATTTTCCTGGATGATGGGACTCTGCTGTGTCCACTTTTGTGTATGGAGGTCTAAGTACCAGCAACTGAAGTAGGGACCTCATGACAGAGGGGTCCCTGAGCATGGGGTGCCAGCAGCTGGAGACACAGAGTGCATGCATATGTCAGTACATATATCAATGTGTAGTGGCTAGTGAGTATCAATCTGGACTAGCCAGTGAGTAGATTAAGTGGCCTCGGAGCCATGTTTCGAATCAGCCCTAAGTCCACAGGTCAGCCAGAAGGCCTGTTTGAGGCAACTGGAGATGAGAGGATCCAGGGGCCAGGTACTGGTAATGTCTAAGGCCAGTTACTGAGGATCTGCAGTACATGTGTGTGCGAGGTCACTGGAAGGTCCAGGTCATCCAGTGCCAGTTGCGGGATAAACAACATCCAAGGCCAGTTGCTGAAGGGATTAACATTGTTTATGTGCAAATTTTTCCCACTAGCAGACCTTCATCCTGCTTGCCTAGACAGTGGAACAGGATGAGGCCGCCAGTGTTGTTTGTGGTCATGTGAGTGCTGAGTGTTTCTGTCCACATACATCTGTGTGGCCTGCCACGTATATAGGTGTTGCATGTGTGTCTATTGGGAATGCAGCCCAGCCCCTCTTTTGGCTGGACCTGGGGACATGGAGCCACAGCAGCCTTGCCTCCCATGGACTACCATCTTTGCCAACCCCTAACAGTCTGGGACCTTTTACTAAAAATAGAAAGATACATAGAGAAAATACATGCCTTGAAATCTCTCCAGAAAACATGAGAAGGTTACTTTTCATTTTGGAAGCAAAGAACTAAACATTTTAAGTTTTCTTTATTGGACTATAATGTAAATACTGCAGGAACAATTTGAGTGTGATTTACTCAGTGATTTCTTGCTACAGTCTTTAGACATCTGCTGGTGGTGCTTAAATTCAGCACTAATGTTCAGAGAAGTGTGCCTTGGTTGTTAACAGCTCTAGTTCAGAATTCTCTCTGTTACAAAACTGTATTGATGTCACTATTCAGACTGTGTTCACTGCAAGCTAATAAATAGGTAGTCTCTAATGGGTGATAGGTAAGGCTTCTGGAAGTAAAAGAAAAAAGTTACATAGCACTCAGAAACATCAAAAAAATAATGAAAGATATGTAGCAGAGATGGATGGAGAGCTTTGTACAACATACACATTGGTCTTACTCCACTATAAACATTTATCATGATTCCTTATGAATGAAGGTCTTAACGGAAGATTCCTATTCAAGAGGATAGTTTAAATTTCATTCACTAAATGGGTGTAAAAATATTAGAGAAAAAGCATACAGGAAATATGTTTTCTTTAGAAAATGCAGTCTTCAGATGATCAAGCACCTCCAATGCCCTCAGGCTTTTTTTTGCCTAAGGTACATTTGATACCATCTGACTGCTCAGTTCGAAAGAATTGCTATCAATGTGGAAAGTTACTCACTAGGATCTGGCTGTTGCTGAACCAGTCCCAAAATACAACAGAAGAATAGGCTTTTCCAGAGGGTGGCTGAGATGGAGTGGCTGGAAATCATGTGGACCCTACCTGTGGTTGAAAGGAAAAAAAAAAATCTTAGATAAACTGTCATTTTGCAGTATATGTTGTGGCGTGACTTGCAGTGTTGTAGCTTTGCTGGGAAGCTTTTTGGATCAATGACAGATTTTCCTCATCGTGTGCTTCATCCTGCTATGTCTGAGCACTTCATGAGTATTCAAGCCAAAAGTGGATTGTTTGTAGCAGTTGCTGCTGGCCCTGGGCTGAAGGCGCAGGAGGGGGAGGAGGAGGTGATAGAAGCATGGAGCTGTGGGGAGACAAAACAGGTTTCTGAAGCTGATTTTTCTTGTAGAACAGGAAAAACAAAGGTTTCCTGTTACAGAAGATTCTGGAAATTGAGGTGAATGTTGAAACTGAAAAAAAAAAAATACAGCTTTTTAAAACGTTTTTGATGCCTGCCAATCAGTAATAGTATTAAAGGAACTCTGGCATTCAAGGCATAGCTAAGCTAGCCAGAGAGAAACATTGGTAAATGTGCCCGGGATCTGGCTATGGGAGATATTTCTTGTTTCATTGCTATGATTTGGGAAGTATTTTTCACTGCAGTAGAATGACAGAAGATCAAAGTAGTGGTGGTTTCTTGTAGGTCAAAATTTCCTGATATGTTAAATAAATACACAGCTCTTGGAATTTCAGGTCAATGTAGGCTACAGTCTTGTCTTGTCTTGTCTTGTCTTGTCTTACCTTATCTAGTTTTTATGGCATTTTAAGAAGTTTCGGTAAGGACTGGTCTAAGCAATTGTAATGCAATCAGAGAAAGTGTATTGAGATTACCAATATGTTATATAGGATGAATTTGACAGAAAATTTGTTGATGTCAGAGGGAACACTGCATTGGTCACAACACATTTGGGACTGTCTCTTCCCATGTCAGGTCTTGTTGGGTTTTATTCCTTTTGCAGTCATGTTGAAAATTAATTTTGGGTGTATTGGAGGGAGTCGTGTGCACACTGTTTTTTAGAACATGACTCGCCTCCAGTTGAGAGGATATTAGGGGATTTTTGTGCTGCAAAAATATATGTCAAGGAGAAGTATTAGAGAAAACGCTTTTAACTTCTTCACAGATCTTCTGCCTTTAGAGTGGTGCTGTATTTGATTATTTTCTGATAAGGTTGAAGCTACTCTGAATTTCAGATTATATTTTTTTCTGGAGATGCAAATAAAAAAGAGGCTGCTTCACTCTCTACTCTTTTGACTGAGACAGAAGCTCTGTAAATGTTTAAACTTTGAGATCCAAATTGATATAAATCATTCATGCTGAAATCTTCATAAAGGTGCTACAAAATATATTCTTTCTTTATCAAATTCCTGAAAATCTATTCAATGCTTTGCCAGTAAGACTGGTGTTCCCTTTTAAATTACTGTCCTAACTGTACTTCCAATATAAATGTGAGCAAAAGAAAAATATTAAGAAGATTAATAGCAGCTCTTTGTCTAATAAGGGCAATGGGAAAAACATGGAGTTATTAACCAAAACAGTAGGGTCCCACTGTAAGGAAATTTGTGTTGAATGAATGGATGTTTTCAGCAGGTTGTTCAGAAATCCTGGAGGAGTCTTTTTTTTTTTCTCTTTTTTTCTTTCTTCATGGTAACTCTTTGAATGATTAAATTTGTTTGGTGTTCTTCAGGCAATTTTACAGCTCATTTGGGAAAAAAATTATGAGGGTATAATAGTTGCATATGCTTCTTTCCTAAAAGTAGTTTTTAAAATTTTGACACCTGATCTCAGTATAAAAGATACCCAACTAAATATTTTCCCTTTCTCCCACACAACAAAAGAATTCTGTCCTGTTTTAGTAACTTCAAATATTACAATACATTATAATATTTCATCTGCAAAATTTATTAGAACGTCATTGTCTAGATTATTCACTTTCGAACAACAAAAACCAGGCTTCTTTTTAATTAGCAACAATTGCACAGATAAATTGAATATTTAGAATATAATTTTATTTAAGATTAAATTTATTCATAAAAGTATGTCTGCGTTGGAATTATTCATGCTAGACTCTCTTTATAGTCAGTGTAGACCTAGGTAATAAATCTAGTCAGAATAATCAGTGAAGGTGTCAGCACAATTCATTTTATTGTGAAGTTGACCATAAAATATTTTAAATTAATTGTGTGCCAGAAGTGCCTGTTTCTTCCCATTGATGATAAAGGGAATCTGAGAGAACTGGATCAGCTGTAGTTTTCTGCATTGTAGATCTCCTGAGCTGAGAAGATGAATCTCATCCTAGAATATGCTGGATCGTGTAGAATTGAATAGTAAGCACCTGCAAAGCTTTAAATTGAACACTTCCATGGTTTTACCATATCAGACATGAATGCCACTTATCAGACATAACTGCTTGTGATAAAGTATTAAATGTTTAACTTTTGTGGTCTGTGGTGAATGATCAGTGCAGTGCTTGGATCCATCTAAGCCAAGCACTGCTGTTTATCTGAATGTTTTGGTTTTGTTCTTCTCAGCTGCTGAAAAATACTTGGGTTATGGTTCTGTAAGACCATTTTCAGATTAGTTATTTTACATGGTTATGAGGCTTGGTCACCTACTAAATGCTTTGGAATATGAAATACTGAAGGGAGTTTTACATCTGATGTAGGAGAATAATATGTGAAGAACATGATCTGACCAGGTTTTGTGGGAGCGTTGATAAAGAAGCAAGAGGACCAAGTGAATTGAAATGGCCATGACTTCAGTAGCAGAGCATGTGACTGGATGGTAGAAAATACTCATTTATAAGGCCATTTTCATGATACCCAGTCTCAAAAGCAGTGAAGAGGATGGAGAAATGATAAAATTAGGAAGCCTTTAAAATTGAGCAAGTTCTTACTGAGACTGAATCCTCACTGGAGAAAACTGCCAAAGACAGAAAACAGTGGGGACAGTTAGAGGAGCAGCTACAGACATGGAGTAGCAGCAGTAGCGTTTACTAGGTTTCTCTAAAGGTTTCTGTCACTCAGTTGGGCACTGTCTTCTAAAGTACAGCTAAGGCAGATTGAAGAACTCACACCCTTATCTGACTTGCTCCCTTGGGGTTTTTTCCCTAAAGCTCAAAATCTTGTTCAAAAGCCGTTCTCACTAGCTAGATGTGTGGCCTCCCAAGGTGGCGTCCCTGGTGCTCCTCATGACTTCTTCACAAAATACAAAACAGTCGGTAGGCTTTATCTTAATAGTAGTCTGACCTACAAGCAAAGCTCAAGAGCCAGTCAGCTGCTATGTTTTCAGCTCTTAAAACTGCCCTTTTCCTAGCTGATTTCTGATTATTTTAAGCTTAATAGGTTGAATATATGCGATGCCTACGGAGTTCGTTGGTCACAACAGAGCCTTGCTCTCAGTTACAGGTGCCACTGTTGAGTGTGTTGAGTTATTGCTGCTTCTTACTAGTAGGTTTTTCTGCATCCTTAGGAAAGTGGGAACCTTAGGTTGCAGTGCTTTTCCCTGCACACTTTTACACGCTGTTTAAATGCTCTTACTGAAACGATCATCTATTCCCCCCATTGTTCTTATTTTTCTTTCCTTGGAAATCAGATACTGCGGAATAAGATTGCTTTGTTAGTGACTGGTGAGATGAGATATATTAATGCAGTACACTATTAAAGATTTCTTATTCTGTGTTGTCTGTTCTCCTTAGTAGAACCCTTGTGAACATTTTACCACAGGCAAAATAAAATTACATTTGGGTTGTAGAGGAGTACAGTTTTGGTCCTTGCCAGCCAGGATGACTGAATCTTCATTTCAACTCATTTTGTTACAAGGTAGAGTTTGTGACTCTGTTGAGTTGATTGGTAACTGCTGAATCATTGTGTCAAATGGCTTAACTTCACCCTGGGGTTAGAGGCCCACATGACTTCCTTGTGGGAGAGATCTGTTGGCTCAGTAGTTACCAGAATAATGACTGAGAGAATTGCAGTTTCTGATAAACAGAAGTAAATTTATCAGAAATAACTAATTAACTTTTATAGCTAAATGCAATAATCAGCTAATGTATTCAGAGACATTGAATATAAACCGAGTTTTCCTTTTGGCTAAAATACAGACTGTGGATGATTTGATTTTTTACATTTGTGATTTTTTTCAATGTAAGTGTAATAAAATTACTTAATGGAGAGATTTAAGGAAAATAAAAATTAGTGTCATTAAAGATCAAGCAACATACAGATTGAAAGGATTTTTCTGGAGGTAGAGATAGAGGCAGGCAAGACAATCTCTGTAATACATTCATAGTTTTTACGAAATAGAAAGAATAGAAGTGATGCAAAGCCTGTTAGTATTTGCTGTGTAATTTCATCATTATTGCTATATAAATAATATCAACACTAGATGTCATACACTGCTAGGTGATTTACAAGCTGATACATAGATAATGGTCCCTGTGCAGAAATACGAAGCTGTGTTTAAGTGGTGAAGATGAACCCACTTGTTAGTAGTTTAATGCTTATTAATTCATCTGACATTTGTTTGAAAACAATCTAAAAATAATATTCTCACAGGTATCTGAGAAGAGAATTCATTGTGGATAGTCTTTTCAGAAAAAACTATGTTCCGAGGAGGGATTTGGAGAGAAGGCTGGAAGGATGACACCTAAGTTTGAGAATTGGTTCTAGCTGTAAAGAAATGTATAGAAGAAAGGGCCAGAGACAGAGATTAAAATCACACAGATTTTGCATTACAGAAGACATTTAGTCACAAAAGCTGCTGGTAAGCAGCCAGCTCCAGTGGAAGCGGCTTCTAATTTGGCACTCAGCTCTTTTTCTTTTGAAATCTCACTCAGAATATTGAAATAGAAGCCGGAAGAGGCATGGGATCATGGAAACAATATTCCTGACTGTCCAAGGGAAGGCCAAGCTCAAGGCCTTCATAAATAAATACCATAGTTTTCTGGTTAAGCATAACTTAAGGACGTTGTTGATACGTTTTTGCACCAAGAGTGGTTTAATTCTGTGTTTTGGTGCTGCTATTCCTCCTAACAGGCATAGGAACCATATATAAAACATGATTTTTTTGGCCCACAGTATAACAAATGTAAGGATTAACCAAGTTTTGTGTTCCTCACTTTTAGCGTACGCTATCTTTGGATCTGTGCTCCCCAATTCAATTCTGTCTCTTTGCGACTGCTACACATTGTCCCTCTTGTTTTTTTGTGTTGTACCAAGCCAAAGATTACTATCTACCTGCAGAAGGTACACTTAATCATGTTAGCTGACACATAACCACTAAACCAAAGAAGCTTTTCAACATATTTGCATTTTTTTGTAAAGAGAATAGCAAGTTCTTCATTGGTACTCTCCTTTTTTCAGCTGGGATAGAGTTAACTGTCTTCCTAGTAGCTGGTACAGTGCTGTGTTTTGAGTTCAGTATGAGAAGAATGTTGATAACACTGATGTTTTCAGTTGTTGCTCAGTAGTGTTTAGACTAAAGTCAAGGATTTTTCAGCTTCTCATGCCCAGCCAGCGAAAAAGCTGGAGGGGCACAAGAAGTTGGCACAGGACACAGCCAGGGCAGCTGACCCAAAGTGGCCAACAGTGTATTCCATACCATGGGATGTCCCATCTAGTATAGGAACTGGGCAGTGGGGGCGGGGAATCGCCGCTCGGGGACTGGCGGGGTGTCAGTCGGTGGGTGGTGAGCAATTGCCCTGTGCATCATTTGTACATTCCAATCCTTTTATTACTACTGTTGTCATTTTATTAGTGTTATCATTATCATTATCAGCTGCTTCTTTTTATATACTATTAAAGTGTTCTTATCTCAACCCATGAGTTTTACTTCTTTCCCTGATTTTCTTCCCCATCCCACTGGATGGGTGGGGGGAGTGAATGAGTGGCTGCATGGTGCTTAGTTGCTGGCTGGGGTTAAACCATGACAGGTACATATTTGTTTAAGACCTTTTTTAGATGTCTTTACATGATAGGCTACTATATTAACATGAGTCAGTCCAGAACTGGAACTCAGACCCAGGTGCTGACCTACCTTTAATCACTTCAATAGTCTTTTGGAAACAAGCTGTTTGGGGAAATCATAGGTGAAATGACAGCAATACAGTGAAAAAGATTGTAAGGCTTAGAGCCAGTGTAGGAGAGAGTAAAGACAGTGCTTGTGTTCTGGGCAGTATTTTTGTACTGAACATTACATCAAGTCCATAAGTGAAATAGGCCCAGAAGAGTATATTGTTGGTAGAGTCAAAGATTTCCATTTGAAGTTTAGATTGCTCTAAGTAAAAGAAATGATTCATATGTACCATAGTCAGGACTTGGTTCTCAAATTGATGGCTTTCTCTGAAAATCTGCAGAAATTGTTTGAGTACTCAGGAAATCAGTTTAACCTGTTTTGCCAGATGTACTGTACTTGGTAGGAGTCATATGAATGGGAACAAATGGGAGGCATTTCTGTTTAGGAGAAATACAGAATTGGAGGCCAGAGTGGAGTACTTGTCATAAGGGATCTTGAAATGTCTGTGAAGACTTCAAATTTGGAAGGATTAGCTCTTCACAGACCTCCATCAGCAGTAGAGATGGTATCATTGACAGCCTCTCAGATGCTTCCTTTGCTGTTAGTCCAAATTATCACTGGTATAACCTCGCTCCTTACTACAGCAAGATATTAGTAGTGTTTATGGGGATTCTGGTAGTGTTAGTAACAGTTCTTAGGCAAGGGGCCAACTGAATGTAAGGCTTACAAGAAGTCAGTGTAATAGTCTTTGTTTTCTCTTTGATAAATGGTTAATGATCTGTCAGCAGATTCTTTATCTTAGAACAGAAATAGTCACTGTGTCCTGCCCAGTTTTTTACTGCATGCAGGAGATTCCTGGGCTTTAAGAGAAGCCTAAGAATCTTAATGAAACAGAGAAGAAACTGTAAGTACTAATAAAGAATTTTCTAGCACTATATAATGAATAAAAATATCAATAAATACCTTTACTAGACGTGGCTTTCAACATCAAGTAAATAATAATATGCTTCACAAAATTATTTAAACCAGCTCATACTTCTATACAGCTGTCAGTAACAACTAAAAAGATTTCTTCAAGTGCTTGCTGTGGTTGTTTTGTTATAATACATTTGGGGAGAAAAGTACTTTGAGTTAATGAAATAACCATTATTATTCAAGGTTTAATGCATGAGTATTGACCTACTGTGTTGGAAGCTGAATGATTCAATAATTGTATTAATTAATTCATTGCATACGAGTTTTAAATTACAGGGTAACAGAGCTTGGCTCTTCTCTATGTTGTAACTTGTGGCTTACCCAGATTTCTCTTAATGCTCAGAAAGCTATGAGCTTTAGGTTTATGCCTGCAGTGGAGTTTGCAGTGTAACTTTTTTAATAGCAAACTGGACTTATATGGGCAGTCTAACCCAAGGACCAGAGGGGATGTTGTGAGAGGGAATCCTGTGCAGATTAGTTTATGTTGTTGCTGCAGCTCACCTTTTTCTAGTACCTTACTTGTCTTGCTTAAAAGCAATGGTGCAATTTGCTGTGTAGTTTATCTAGTACACATAAGTCCTTTGCATTAAAAAATCAGTAAGTTTCACTGTCTTTGAGCAGATTCAGACTTGCTTTAGTCTCCAGCTGTCAGAACTACCTTTATAATTTCATTTTATATTAGTTTGTATTTTGGTTTTGTTTTTCTATACATAGGTACATTTTCATATTTTTTATATGCATACATATATATACACATACATCTGTATACATGTATATAGCTATAAAGTATATAGCATTTGTTGAGAGAAAGAGACTGTAAATGTGCTCGTTTTCATGCCCCAAATATGAAAGTTTTTATTAAAACCTGAAGAAATGGTTGTGTTGTTAGTTTTCCAGTGTGAGGGAATGTGCCAGTTGTTTATTATTCAAGTTCACAGCCTTGTGATCTTGAGTCTCTCACTGCTTTTCTGCAAATACAGATAGTAGTAGGTGTGAATGTTACAGCCCTTCCTTTTTTGTCACTATTTTCAACACTTTTTTAATGCTTTTGTCACCTCAAGTTTGGATTCTGCAAAGAGCTACAGCTTGAAGCAAAATCTGGAAACTGCAACTAAAGTTTGGCTGCCTTGTGGTTAAGTGGTATTTCCCATAGGCAATGCATATTTTCACTCTATCAGTACATTTCCAGGCAAAATTTAGCTTCTTGTACCTCTGAAGTTGTGAGCCAAATTGCAGGGGTCTGTAGCTCTGCCCTATGAAAGTCTTACACACCAAATACCATTGGTAAAAATGGAGCCCTGATGAATAATGAATTTGTGGATGTAAAATGTATTAATTTACCCTTTTTTGGACACTAGTCATCCTCTCTGAACTTTAAGTCATGGGTTCAGCAGGGCTTTTCAGCATTGGCTTGACTTCCCCTTACACTTAAGAGCTGATCCTTTGACTTTTCAGGAGATTAAGGAGAGAAAAAGGGGGAATAATGTGGCACTTTGAAGCCCATTTATGTGCCCAGAGTGAGGTCCTGGCTGCCTTTGGCAGCTCTGTTGTTTGTCATACCCATTTATGAGACACAGAAGTTGAGTGACAAGCAAGGAGAACAAGTAATCAAACCTAATTTTTCCCCAAGCCCACCAGTGTTTTTTACAAATGGCACAAAATAGTTCTCGAAAATTTGCAGATGGTTCTTACTGAAGTTTTCAACATATTTAGAGACGGTTGGACAATTTTTTAGCAGATAACTTGGACAGAAGGGCAAATGTTGCGCTTAAGCAAGGGAGTAGCCTTCTAGGGAGGTTTTTTGGATTTCTCTCCTGGAAAAAAAATAATCTGCTGATACTTTTTGCTGCAGGGGTTGAAAATCTACCATGCTGTTAGACTTACTTGAGTAGGGATATTCTTTGTGCTATGGAGCAAGACTAAAACAGAGCAATGACACTTTAAAAGATTGAAATCCATCCTAGAGCTTTTCATCATCTGGTTAATACAGGAAAGTGCCTTTCTATTTGTTTAGGAACAGAGAATCTGCAAGCAGGCAGGACATAAGCCCTTCTCATTTTAGATTAGGATATACATAACTTCTTAAAACAAGAGGGTTTTTTTGTTTCTTTCCCCAAGACCTTAATTTTATGGTGGAAAAAATTTATACTAATAGTTACTATTAAAGCTACCTTTTAAACTATTGTTTAACCCTCTAGAGAGGAATTTTGGGTTTAAAAAGGGGTACTGGTTTGACAGCCTTCAGATTCTACTTTTATGCACAGAGTTTCAGCCTAGGGCAGAACTGTCTCATCACTGAACTATTGAGGATAAGGTGAAATATCTACCTTGAGCTATGGGAGAGCATTTGTATCCATTTAGCATTTGTGCCTTCTACAAAGCTTCTTCTATAATTTACATAAATCTTAGTAATGGAAAACTTATAGGTTACAGCATATAGTAAGTTAGATAGGGATGAAATCCCCATAGCTTGGGATTATTAAAGAGAATTTAAGCAGAGTTGTCAGGAAAAATATAGTAAGGTTTTTAAAAAAATGGAGATGAATATAAGCAGGATGGTCTCTTTAACTGATGTTATTTGTTAACCTTGCTATTATGTTAGCAGGCGTTATGAATATTTTTGTTTGTGTGTAAAATGCTGTTTTTAAGAAAAAGCATCTGATTTATGGCTTTCACAGGTCACCACACAAACATTGTGCTGTTCTGAAATCAGATGCACTGTAACCTGATTCAGGAGTGAATCACATGCTTTAAAATACCACAGCATGGAATTCCACTGATGATAAAGAGCCAAAAATTGAAAACAGAAATGTACATTATAATATTATCAAGCCTAGAAGGTAATGATTAGATAGCTAAATATACTAGAGAAACTTCATCTGGTTTGGGAGGAGACAATGAAAGTCCTCTCACAATTTAAAAAATTCAAGCCCTGGTTCAGCGTCATACAGAAACCACAGACAGTGCTTCACTGAATTTTAAAGTAACATTTTACTTGTAATTAGAGAAGTAGCAGGAATCAGTACGTTGAATATAAAGCAACTCGGAGTGGGAGGAAAAGATGTGGTTAACAAATACCCAAAGGACTCTCCTGACATTCAAAATATGCAGGTCTAATTAGTGCAGCCACCCAGCATGTTATACAGTCTAAGTGCAAACTCTGAAGTAAGAGTTCAGGCACTTGATGTGAAAAACAAAGTCTGCCCTCTTTGCAATACTGAATTGTTTCTTTTAGCTTCATACCATGAGCTTGGTGCTATGCCTTTGTGCCAGTTGAAGCCTTTAATCTCAATACTTCCTCAGTTGTGTGTCCTCGGGGATTCCTACTGAATGCTTCTGCATTTGAAACACTGGGTACTTTTGCTACCATACTGCAGTCCCCTGTAGTGATTGCAGAAGGGATCTGGCCCCTTCTTTATCACCCTTTCTTCTCTACTCATTCCATAGCAAATTTGAAGGTAACATATCTGTCTGCTAGCTTTACAAACTTCATGTTACAGACGTCAGGTAAAAACAGTTAGGCCTACTGACTTGAACATCAGTGTTACCTAGTTTTAAAAACTACTGAAGAAGGGAGCCACACATTAAGTCTTTTACAGTCTTTAGCCGCTGCCTCTTTCTTCCCAGTGCTGTGATCTCTTTTTTTTTTTTTTTTTCTTAAGGAAGATGCAAGAGTTTGGGGATGGAATATTAGGAGGCATATGGATAGTAAATGCCATGGGTAGGGAGAAGAGGGAATAATAAAATAAAATTTAAAAACCCTGTATTTATTCTTGAGTTAAGGACTCGGAACTGAAAAATGAGCAATTTTACATTTTTCTGTTCATACTGCAGTTTACAGATGCATTGAAGGCTAAGCTGGGGCTGATCTTTACTTGAAGTAGAAATATAACAAATAAAATTGTGAAAGGGAGTTAACAGAAGAAAAGACACTGATGTATCATAAAACAGATTTTATTGCGGAAGTAGAGAAACTCAGGGTTTAGTGAGTCTCCAAACCAAAGTTACATCTCTCAGAGACCAAGATTACTTAGATTTAGCCTTGTACTTTCTATATCCAGGTTTTGCAGTGGGTACCTGCAAAACCTCATACCGAAGGCATCTAGCATTCTCGTATCTAAGTGCCTCTATAGAATTCATCTCCCTGTTCCCCAGTGAGTTATCTTTTTCTCCTCCCTGCCCCTCCTTTCCCTTCCCTTCCCTCTCCCCCCCTCCTGCCCTCCCCTCTCCTGCCCTTCATTCCCTCTTCCTTCCCCCTTCCTTCCTTCCTTCCTTCCTTCTTTCCTTCCTTCTTTCCTTCCTCCCTCCCTCCCTCCCTCTCCTTTCCCTCCCTCTCCTTTCCCTCTTTTTGTCTCTCTGTTCTTTCCTATCTTCCTTCCCCTCCTTTCTTTCTGTCTCTAGTTTCATATTATGTACAGCTAATTCAAACAAGGAAGTTCATTTTGGATAGCGTTTGATAGTGGTTTGTCCTGTCAGTTCATGTAATTGGCTGTGAAGCATTTTGCCTGTGTTGCTAAATCCCTTCCCTCTGAAAACAAAAAAACCCAAGCAAAAAAGATGTGCTATCACTTTTTTGGCAACATCTTTAATCTCAAGTTTGGCATATTCTTATTTCCTACTAAATGTATCTATCGTGTCAGCTATCATGTAATAAAAGAGAGATTTCTCTAAGGAACATTTTTGCTGCCAAAATAGGACAACATAGAGGAGACTGTTTTTGTTTTGGTTTTGTCTTTTCCTCTGAATACCTTGTTACCACTTACTTAAAACAACACTATTTTAGTAGTAAGTTTCATTTTGAACTCAAACTGTTCAGCAATTTTCAGAGGGAAGAAAGGACAGAAATCCGGTTGACCAGATGGTTATTATCATCAAGGCATCTTTCCATTGCAAGACCAGATCAGCTGTGCCTAATTTTTTCTGCTGAAGTACTTGTCCAGTCTGTTTTCAATAATTTCTGAAAGGGACATTCCACATCCACCCTGTGTAGCCTCTTTCTTTATTAATAAAATAGTTTCAGGATTATTCTTTGTCCTGAACAAAGCATGGGAGAACTCTGAGAGACAGAATACTGTGTAGCGCCTGGTGGGATATATTCAGGGACAACAGAAAGAGGAGGTGGCATTTAGTCCTGTAACCATAGCATAAGGCAATAACTGAGGCAAATAATGTTTTCTTTTGTCAATCTGGTTACCAAATTCTTCTGCTCTCCTCTGTTCACCAAGAGCAATATGGTCTGATTTTGTATTTAGGCAGTGCCTGCCTTCAGGTGGCTGAGTTGCCTGTTTTAAAGTGAAGTGATTGAAACTGTTTTTAATGAGTCTTAGGGGTGAGGGCAGGGAGGGTGGAAGTGGTCCCCTGTATTGACTTAATGAGGATTCCAGAATAACTGTGGTTTTCATCTTGCAAACTGTTCGGAGTCAGGGAACAGCCTGGTGAGGAGATAAACAGTGGCTTCTGCTGGTTTTATGTGAGAGGGCTTATGGGAACAGTGCAAGTGTTTCTACAGTGATTTCTTGAATGTATGTGCCATGCTTCTGATATAGCCTGGTGTTACCTTTCCAGGAGCTGTCCTTCCTACCTTCGCACGGAGTTCTTTCACCATTGCTGTCTCTGACCCCAGTCCTACAAAGGGATGGTCTTTCTTCTCTGCCATTTCCTACCATTCACTCTCCCTTAAGAAAAAAATTAGTATTTTAGTATACCTCAAAAGGATAAAGCAAGTTTGGATTCACAGGACTTGTATGATATGTCTCAGTTCTTCCATTTCAGAATTGGATTGTAACTTCTGTAATTCCTTCCTGGCAAGAAGCAGCAGAGAGCTGCATTGTCTCAGAAGCTGTCAGGATTCAGAGTTGTGATTCCAGGAATCAGTCTGTTATTTCCCTTTCATTCCTAAGCTGACCCTTTTTGCCGGTGTAGTTTATTGTCCACTTTGAACTGCTTCTAAAGCATTCAGGAGAAGACTTAAATTCTTGCCAGCCTCTGTTACCTGCATAAGTGAGGGTTTTTATTACATGGCATTTCCATATATTCTAGAGTCAGAAATCA
This sequence comes from Astur gentilis, assembly GCF_929443795.1. Taxonomy (NCBI): domain Eukaryota; kingdom Metazoa; phylum Chordata; class Aves; order Accipitriformes; family Accipitridae; genus Astur; species Astur gentilis. The sequence goes on along the minus strand of NC_064883.1, from coordinate 21,964,656 downwards.
GAGTCTTTCCTCAATGCATGCAGTGCTGGCAGGAAAAGTATTTCATATATTTTCAAGAAGTAGTAAGTACTGCATTGACATCCGACTAAAGATACAGGAAAGGAGAATTAATTTTGGGGAAATTGCTCTGGCATTATCTATTTGCAAGCTACCAAATGCACTACTATTCAGGACACAGAGTAGAAGAAAGGAAGTATCTATTTCATCAATCTTGTGACTTAATAACATTTATTGCAATGCAACACAGAATTGTAGAATAAACTTTGCCAACTAAAATTTATGTCACACACTGACAAAGTAATTATATATGGAGCTTAATGATATTTCAGTAATTCATGCAGATCTTGGCTTTTCACTCCTAAGAGAAATGAGAACTGTCCAGTAGTAATTATCTATTAAGAGTGTTTATCACTAACATGGCTAATAAAAATCTTGGCAAGAAGAAAGCTGTCATAATAGACCCCACTTCAAGGAAATTAATGGAATTGTGTGCTAATTTTTTTTCTTCTATTCCCTCCCACCCCCCGCAGAACTTTCCTTTTTGTTAGAGATGGTAACCCAAATAAACGGAATGTGCACAATGAGACATCTATGCACTTGCTGTGTATGGGACCTCAGATCATGATCTCGGAAGGAGCTCTTCATCCTCGCCTGACACGACCCTCAGAAGATGACTGCAGAAGAGCAGATTGTCTGCAAATGATCTTGAAGTGGAAGGGAGCAAAGCTGGATGAAGGACAATATGAACGAGCAGCCATTGATGCTGTTGATAACAAAAAAAATACACCTTTGCACTATGCTGCTGCCTCAGGGATGAAAACCTGTGTTGAGGTAAAAGTTCATATATAATTACAAGTCTGTATACTGCTATTAGTAAATGACATGTACAGTTGTTCACAAAGCTGTTTTGGGGAAAAAAAGTCTGATATAGTATATTGAATTAACTTTTTAATTCTATTTTTCATTAATTGGAAAAATTACAAAGATAAACAACCCAAAATGTACACTGTCTGTAGAGAACAATGAAAAAACTGGATTGCGTATACAGTAACTTCATGACATAAACTACGCAGCACGAAAAAGACTTGTGTGGGCTTATAAAAATTGGATATAATTAGCAGACCGTAACACTGGAGCAAAAGCTTTAAAGGTAGGCATAGGCATACCTATATGTGTAAAGAGAAGTGAAATAATTGTCTGAGAGAAAATGAGAGCTCTTTTTATTCTGCTCTGTAGCTGAGACTGGGAAATGCTGTCCATGTTTCAAGAACAGGTTTGATGTCTTTAATTTACAGTGCCCAGCTTTTTTAGAGGATGCCATACATCTGTGCTGACATACTTAAATATAATTACCTTTTTACAGATTAAAAATTACTTTAATGTTTGTGAAAGTAGTGGATAGTAATGAGTAATTGGGAATTATAATGACTTTGAAGGTCTCCCATCAAATTTCTTTTTAAAGCTATACCAAGTAACGAGGACTATTATTTAATTGTACTGGTAATTTAATTTAAAGAACACAAGAACAAACATCTATCATTTTCAAACACAGTTAACATTTTCATAAGTCTGTCTATTGTAACATCAGGATTTGTGTTTTGAATGGTAATGATTAATTCAGAGTTCAGCATTTATATGTATAATTTAGGTTATTTTTCTTCTGTGTATAACTTCATGTTTATTCAGACTACACTCATTAGTATCATCAGCAAAGTTTATAACCTGATTATTCACCTGCTTTTCTAGATAACTTCTGCATAGTTTAAACAGTCAGGTCCCAGCACCTGTGGGACCTCACTGGTGATCTCTCTGCAGCAAAAAATGATGCTTTCCCTGTACTTTCCTGATTTTCTCTGGAGCTATTTTTAGTATTGGTGTTACTTTTACCGCCTTCTAATCTTGTGCCGTGACAGATTTAAACAATAAGTTGCATATTGTAATAAATAGTTCAGAAATTTCATATTTGAGTTCCATTAGGATTCATGAATAAGTACCAATTTAAATAATTTATATTAGTATTTGGTTTATTGGTAGTTCTAGAACCTCTTGTGCTAAGACTTCAATTTGAAACAGACTTTCTTTTGTGTCCTTCATAAGGCATGTGTGGTACATCCACATTGAGTCTGGACTCCAACAATTCATACCACTTTTCTGCTTTATGTTATTTGAGAATGCTTTTGCACTTTGTCCAGCGACCGACTTTACAAACACATTGACAGATTTACCGTGTGGTGTTTTAAAATTACTTATTCCGAGTTGTTAATGCACGTGGCATACTGCTCAAAAATTCAGAACCTTCTTTATTGTGATTTTACATTTATCTTTTCCAGACTTTGTTCTTTATGTATTCTTCATCTGGAGACAACTTCAGCTTATTTGCCATACGATTCTGTCCCATTGTTCTTGCTTCACAAATTCTTCTGATGTTTCTGGAATTTTATTCCATGCTTTTATTTAGTACCACTTTTTGAAAGTAGGCAATGGATTTTTTGTCTTTGTTCTTCTGCAAGAATGGGGAATCCAAGTACATTTTGGGAATTGTTACTGAGTCTTTGATGGTTTTGAATTAGGTCTTGTAGACTGCTTTGGACAAAGTCAGGAGTTGCTTCTCCTCTCATGCGTTAGCTAACTATTTTGTCTATTATTCAGCCACTTATGTAGTCTGAGATTTTAATTTAAGCATCATGTATTAGCATAGAATTTGCTCAGTATGCTTGGGAGATGGAGTGACTGAAGTTCCCTTTTTTTTTTTTTCTGGTTTCTGCCCCTGCAGCATTTCTGTTCTTGGTCAGCATGTCACTTCTATCGTTACAGTTTTGGTCAGTGGTCACCATTCTTTTAAGTCCAGAATTGTATTGCACTGGGATTCTCTGGTATTTGTTGATAGAGTTATTTTATTTATCTGTGAGTTTGGTTTTTTTTAAAAAAGGTAAATACTGCCACCCTTCCAATACTGTGAACTTCTTAGTGATTCTCACATAATATGTTCTGTGGTATTACTTTGTTACACTGATCATATTCTGTCAAGTTTCCAGATATTGTCTGAAAATTCTCATTTAAAATTTGTCATTTCAATTCCCCAGCCTTAGCTGGGCACCATCTTGAACTGGATGCTCTTCTTTATCTTCTGGTTTTTCATTAGTCCCCTCTAAAATCTCAGATAGTGTCTTTTTAGTTCCAATAGCCAACACTTCTTTCATTCTGTTAGTATAAAGATCATCCTTCCTAGTTTTCTGAGCTTCTAATGAATGGAAACTCAGCTTCCTTATGCCATTTTCTGTGCTCTAACTTAAGCCTCTGTCTCTCTGGTCCCCTGCTCAGTACTGAGAGGAGTTAAGAGTAGATGCTGGTATTTAACCTCCAGTATCACAGACTGAATCTTGCCCCTGTGCCTTCTTTGTTCTCTGCCCCATATTGTTACTGCTCCACAAGCTCCATGCTAGCAGTTTGTCTTCAACATGTCCCTAGAAATTATTTACACACTTAACTGATTTTCACCAGGGAGGCAAGTCACTGTGCAGTCTTTGCTAGCTGAATTATACTCAGACCCAGCTAATTATGCACACAGTAACTGAATGACATACAGGTATTGCCTGGCTCTTCCTGTCAACTAGAATTAATCTTTTTTTATTTGTATAGTTATATGATTGATTTAGAGCCTTTGATGTGATTGATTTGTAAACAAATACCAGGCTGTCTCCTAGATCTATGTTAATACCACTTTTATCTTCATTGTCAACTTCTAATTCTTTTTAGATTTGATAAAATACTAATTGCAAAGGACTGTGTACTTTTCTCTTGTTCTGTTTTTTAGTGCCACTTGTTTGATCCAGCTGCTTGATAAGTTCTGGCTACAGGTTTTTTCAGTCACAGTTGTTCTATCTAGCCTTCTCCGAGAAGATCCATTAGTATCTGAGATATCATAAGTCCTACAGTATAGTCTGTAGTCCTTCTAACTCCTTCAACAGGAACAGGATTATGAACAGGAACGCTACATTATGAAAAGCCTGAAACAGAGCTTGGTGAAGGAATTTAACAATGATCTCTTTGTTCCTAGAAGTATTTGAGGATTCACATTCTTAACAAAACAAGAAGAGATGAAAAACTGAATTGCCTAATCCTGAAGTGGTCTTCCCTCTCTCCAGTAAACTGAAGGTTACTTAGAACCCCAGGAGTGCCTTTCCCAGTTTTATGGTGGTTACTCTCACTTCAGAGCAACGTTCCTCTTTAATCATCTCCTTTTTCCATAACTTTTCAGGAAAACCCTGGCCTTGTATCTTCCCCTGTCCTCACCACACCCACATAAGGAAAGGAAAAACCAAATATAGTCCCTTGTGCATTAACCACCTACTAGTTGATTTGTTCAGAGTTGATAGTCAAATGTGCAGTCTTGATACTACTCCATTCACATGTGTTAAATTTCTTCTCTGAGCAGAACAGCTGTGTGGAATCCATTGATAAAGGTAGTTTGGGCAAAGTTAATGTGCTTACCTTAAAATACTGAATAGGAAAAAAGACTTAACTTTCATGCTGAATAGGTTTGATTTTATGCAGATATATTCCACTCTATCACAGCATATCTGGCATATTAAATGGCATTTTTGCCATTGTTTAAATTATTAATGTGATAGTTTAAATTATTATTTTCCTTTTAATTACCTAAGAGACACAACCCTTTTTAACAGTGCTTCCAGAGAAATATGGCTTCATTATTAAAAACTTGTTGATTTGTGTATTCCTCATCTTGCAGATTAGATTTTGAGCTGCATAGGTCTATGGAGTGTTCTTTCAAGTATGTTTATTGTTTTCTTTCTCAGAAGGTGTCTTAGTTGCTTAAATTTCTGTTTAAAATGTACAGACAGAATGTGAAACTCAAGTTAACGAAGTTTTGGCCATGTTAAAAGTTTAGATGGAACAAGGTAACTGTAGGCTGGCTGTCTTGATAATTATCCCAGTATTGTCTTTTATTTCTGCCTGATGCACTGCTATGAAGATAAAATACGGCGTCATACTTAATCACACTAATTTCTTTTCAACTAAATCTTGTTATTACACTGTTTTGTGGTGTTATGGGGTTTGCGTTTGTTTTTATTTTAGAGAATGTGCGAAAAGTTTCCAAAGAATCTACAAGAATTATTCCGGGTTTGTAAAATACATTCTGTATTTTACAGTGACAGGTGAAGGAGATACCATCTGTTGACGAGAAAAGTAGGAAGTGACTGATCGTGATCTAAAAGGTTTATGTGGAGAACAGATCATTTTGGGGAAATTTTATTTTTTTAGAAGTATAAAAATTAAAAGCTGAGTTTTTAAATACTCTGGCTAAAAATACAGGATAGTGTTGTTACAGCCATCATGGTCTGAAGGCAAGATAATGTTTATGGATTTTAGTTTTATTTAGAAATAAGATGAATCATTTTAGCAGTGAATGATTGTCCTGACTTCTTGTCATTAGAAGTTCAGCACATGTTACAAAGATGTCCTAATAAATCAGCAAAATGGTCCACTGTTGGCCTTTAAAATCTGTGGCATTTGTTGTCCTTGCTTATATCAGATCAGTTTATAGCAGGCGGCAAGGTTGGCAAGGTAATGAGAGCAGCACAATTAGTGTTTATTTCCTAGAGACTGCATTTCTGGGTGGTTACTGGCAAGAGACAAGGTTGGTGAAATGGCACAGTACTAGACTGTATTAGAATTTCTAGAATTAAAATTATTTCATTTCACTTTCCTCATGTCCTCAAAAATTAGGCAGCGCTACCAGCAGTATTACGTGCTACCCATCTTCCCTCCTACCCAAGGAATCTCCCATTTTCTGTCACCAGCAGTGTATCACTGCTGGGAGGAATGGTGGAGTTACACCCATATATTAAGAATATTTAAAGGTGTGTCTAGCTCCATCTTGCCCGTTGGTTGAGGACCTCAATCCCCTCATTTTCTGTGGAGCACTGACCATATCAGTAGAGGAGAATTTTAGTGTTTAAAACCTTGCCTTGTAACATATTTCTGAGATTTTGCGGTTCCATGGAATTACGGTGGGTATAGGTATAATTATGTCTGAAATCAAGCAGTAATTTATTTAATAGCAATAGAGAATCTTTGTTTCCTGAAGACCATTGCTATTATATTTGTCTCTTCTTTCTGTGTTCCTTGTTCATTTTTTTTTTCTCTTCTTAACTAACAGATCTTTTATTCAGGGTATTATTAGAGTTGGTAATTAGTAACTGTTTAATTTACCATTTTATTTTTCAGCTTCTAGTAAAACATGGTGGAGATTTGTTTGCAGAAAATGAAAATAAAGATACCCCATGTGACTGTGCAGAGAAACAACACCACAAAGAGCTGGCTCTCAACCTGGAATCTCGAATGGTATTTTCACGTGATCCTGAAGCTGAAAGCATTGAAGCTGAATATGCTGCTTTAGACAAAAAAGAGGTCAGAGGATACTTTAAATTTGGGGTATTTTACACATTTATATTTGTAGGAGTTACATTGTGGAAAAATTCTGCAAAGTATTTCTGTAGGTACTATACTTTGTACTGTGTATTTGTAAACTATTTGATTTTAACCCAGCGCTTTATAGCTTTCAAGTTAAGCTCGGAGAACATAACAAACACATTGTCAAAACTAAAGAGAAGTTTTATTCTTGTACTTAATTACGTGGACTGTCTTGAAAGTGTTGCAGGCTGTGAGGCTGGAGAGAATACAGTGAGGCCAGTAAGCTGGGAAACAGTTTCTCTAAAACATTTTTTACATATTTTTATTTCTTAAGATGCCTTTCTGTCTGAAAATGAGGGCAGGAGAAATTCTGAAAAGGAGAAAAATCTATGGGATAGAAAAGGGAAAATGTTCTGGTGGATCTTCCTAGACTGAGACTGGGTTGAATGTCACCAAAAAACAGCTGAGTAGTGCAGGATTTCAAAAGAGTGCGTTTAGTTTCTTGTTTTATAACATGATGCCCTAAGCTACTCCATACCAGAACTTGTTTGAAAACCAGGTAATAACAGGTGGTGTTATTCTGAAGTCAATTTTGAAAGAGAGAGACAATTCACTGACACAAATTTGCTTGAATTCTGGTATGCCTTACAGAAGCCTGTGATTTGATAAGGAAATATAACCAAAAAGATTCTGAGCAGAAGTACCCTCCCCCATCCATTATCAGATTTTAATTAACTAAAATTCTAAATAAGAATACATAGATAAATTATATGATTCACTAAATATTACAAAGTAATTTTGTGTAAATTAAAGGACAATGGATTTCTGTATGGCTACTCCCTTCAAAAGTAGCATGGCCTCGCCTTTTACTAGCTTAGCCCACTTATGACCTAATGACACTTAAAAGAAAATTCATTCAGATTTAGACATGAGTAGGCTTAGATCACATCAACCGTTTCCCTGAAAAATGCCACGCATGGTCACCTTTATTTGAATGTAAGAAAGTCTTCGTACTGTTCAGTTATTTTTCTAATTTTCTTGTATAAATACAAATATAAACAGGCTTAATTAGATTGTTTATTCCTAGATGAGAGGTGTTGAGATAAGGTTTAATATACTTGAATTGTACATTGAAATAGCAAATGTAATTAACTCAGTTTCTCTGATTATTCCCATATAGAGGCACCCAAATTGTTGTAAGAATGTAGTTTGAAATTACATTTTCTCTGTTGACAAAGCCAATTTAAAAGACTGCTGCAGTTTCCTGCCACAATTGCAGTTAACCACTCCTTTGGTTGTACAGGTAGAACTATTTGGATGGTTATGTTGTGGACTGGATCATAGCAATGATTTGGCTTAAAAGAAGAAAAAGTTTTAAAGAGTGGTAATATCTAATTGTTTTATTTAACCTGAATAATTTTTATCATTATATTTATACCATGAGTTTGCTGGCATATGCATCAGCACAGCTAAGAAAATAGTGAACTTACAAATATGGATGGGGTGAATCAAGAACCACCTACCTGAACAGGCTTTTCAGCAAGAGAAAGATAATGTCTCGTGACTGTTTAAGGTAGATGCTCAGCGCAAAATCAGCTTAAACACTTGATAGTTACAAGTGTCTCAAATAAAAAGTAATTATGTTAATTTGGGGTCACTTCACTGAGACTGTTAACAGTTCTGTTCCTCATTTGACTTGTTTTTAGCAAAGTTGTTGAGCATGAGAACCGAAATGCAGGCAGGCCTGCAGACCTAGAGCCATCTGACATACCAGGGCAGGTTTCCCACATGTTCTAAAGATTCACAAGCTGAAAAATGTCAGCCTGGTATTTGGTACACCGGTTGATGTTCTTGGGACTTCACATAGAGCAATTCTGCCATCATGTGCTCCCTTCATCCCCCCACCCTTTTCTTTGTGACTTTTCAGTGGGTTAAGTTCTCTAACTTCTTGAGTAACTGTAACAGCACAAGTGCTAGCGCAAGAGAGATGCCAAGAGCATGTAGTCAGGGGAAGTTCATTTTTCAGTCTTAGCCCTCAGAGTGGCCAAAGCCAGTTGAAAAAAAAAAAAGCCTTAGAAAGACTAGCACTGAACTGCAATCCAAATGACCTCATGTCCTCATCCTCCAGGTCTCTGGACAAATGTTTGGGATGGGCAGTGAAAGCTGCACTTAACCACTGGCTATGGTGATGCCTCCAGCAGTTATCTTAATGGGGCGTAAGAAGTAATCCAAAAGCCTTCCCCAGAACACATATCCTTCACCAAAATTGCCCCTCAGACGTGGTCCTCTACTTTTTTTTCTCTCAATTTCATTTTTAAAAAGTATTAAACACTGAGGCAAGCAAGTGTGCAAAATGCTTGTTTAACATGGTGTTTAGATTGTAATTGTTCAGTGATGCCTTTTAACATACTTCCAAAACACACAAAAAAATAATTCATAAAGAAATAAAAAACTTTGGAACACCAAGAAATGCATTTTCAAAGTCATTTCATCTCTTGAATGAAGGTTAGAGGAAAAGATAAAACATTTGAAAATGATGAATAGGATTTCTTCCCAGGCAAAACAGCCAAACGGGCTTAACTCCAGTGTTTATGATATACATAGTAGTTTCTGGAGTCATAGTACTCAATACCTCTCCTTCCAGACCTGCCATGTTTACAGCAGAAAATAATCCTCTTTTTTATACAGAGCAAAAGATTTTTGTAGTGCTCTGTGCAGTGTGACTGAATTAAGTGTATGTAGTCAGAGTAATAGCAAAGCTTTGTTTCTGATGTTGAGAACCAGTTTGTGTTGTTCTTCACAGTGAAATATCACCAGGGAATTATGTCAGTGCTCATGTTTAGAATTGAAACACTTGTAATAGTGAAAAAAATAACTTGCACATACATACCTATGATTACAGAGGCTCTCAAGCCGTCAAGAAATACAGATTGCTGAGTAGACCCATATTTCAAGTTTGAGAGCCCAACAGCAAAGAGCTGTCCATTTTCCAGCAGTTCAGTTTACTCCTTCCACAAGGGTTTCTGAATAAAATCCATTTCTGTCATACAGTTAGCCAACCTTTTAAAATCTCTTTTTATTACAGTGCTCCCTGAAGCACATTTTTAAAGCAACAGTTCTATTTTACTTTGGTTTTAGTACACTTCAGACATTTTTAGTGATCAAATTAGAGACTGCAGTTAAAGATGGGTAGCAAACGGGCCCTAATAGTTTTGAAACACGAACATAATTGTTAAGTGTGTATCCACAAAATGCCGAAAACAATGTACCAACACACACATAATCTGTATTTTCTGATATAAAATGGAAATGCTAATTATTTTAAGAATGGAATATAAAGTGTGACTCTCTTAACACTGTAGGTAGTTGTAGCAAAAGAAGATCCATCTATGATGTGTGGGTGGTGGAAAGGGTATTAGAAAACAAGCCAGGAGAGTATTTTGGATTCCATTCTTTGTCTTGATTCTTTTCTCTTACTTGGTTGATGAACAATCTCCAAAAAAATATCTCTGTTATATAAAATCTAAGTTTATATTTATCTTTTACATCTAATTGAAGTTACACTAAATAATATGACTGTGACTGATTATTTTTTAAACTGCTTTTATAGATTTTGGTTGTTTTATTTGCAGTCTTTTAATTTGCTGTTTATTTAGCATGGGAGCATATTTGTCTTGGTGATGTATCTCTGGAAGATAACATGCACCTTCATTTCAATTACATCATGCAATGCTTTAAACTCACATAAGAAACACCTGGGAACAAGCAGTACTTCAGAGCAGATCATCCAGAACAGTTTTGGCTCTCAGTCAGACTCAGTGAAATACATTGTGCAATAGCAAAGTATGTAATTTCTTAGTTAATTTTACATATGTGCTACTGAATACTGTAGAAATACACTGCTAGTGAGTGTATCACAGATTTATTGAGTGTATAGTAATTGCAATGGTTTACTTCAGTTCCAGAATTGCTGTCATATAAATATATATAATGCACATACCATAAACACAAAGAGTTATCTGAAGTGATTAAAAGGTACTTTATCTCTACAGATAGAGAATGGTTTATAAAGTGAACAGAGAGAAGGGGACTATAAGCAGTTAAGATATATATACATTTATATACATATAGTGCATTTACTTATACTTGAATGAGTTAAATAGAGTATAAATGACTTTTTAAATATATGACTCCGTTAACTATAGAACTCCATCCACCCATAAAGGAGGATATTTACATGGAGTATATTTGACACCATTTAATTATATAGTCATCACTGTAGCAAAGAGTTACTTTGCCCTTGTCTTTTTTAATGGTACTTTAAAAGTGAAGAAAATAATAATAGTTTGAAATGAACTATTAAAATAATCAGCTTACATATTAAAAGTACTCTCAGGAGAAAAACAATTATTTAATTCACAATATCTAAATATTACTGATAAAAATTTGAGAAAAAAAAAAGTTAAAAAGAAGGGCTCTTAAGAATACAGAAGTGTTGAAATCTGTAGTGAGAAGCTCACCAGTGCATTAAAGTAGTAACCCAAATAGTGTATTCCAGAATCATTATATAGTTAAGTGATGCTAATACCGAACAATGCCTTTTTCACAGCAAATATCAATAAAGAGCTCCTCCATAAATGAGTATTAAAGGAGGTCTCTGAGCATCATAAGCTGTAATCAAAGTCCTTTACAGTGTATGGCAGTGCAGAGATAAGTCATCAGTGTTGGAAGTAGTTAAAAACAAACCTCCATGATATTACATAAAGGATATACATCCTTATAACTAAAGACTGTGTCTTCACAGGTCTCTAAAAGACTATGCCTTGTACACATTAACATTTTTAAGGGTTCTCATTGTATAAAGCCTTCATTCTGGAATTTCCAGATTAAGCTACTTAATAGTGCCAGCCTAAAATTTTCTTTCTTTCAGCTTCTTCTGTGGGCTTATATATTATTTTATGAAACAAATGTCTGAAGTTTCAAACACATTCTTAAGAAATACTTCCCTCATTACTTAAAAAGATGAAATTAGGATTCTTAAAAACCACAGGATCCAAAAATCCCTGCTGGGTTGTATGGAATGCTCCAGCTGAGATAATATAATAGCGTGTTACTCAAGGGAGATACTTGCCAGTGTTTGACCTAGAACCAATCAGTTAAATATAATTTTGAGCATATCTGCATTTCAGGATAAAATACTAAGTCCTAAAACATGCATATGTATTGCAAGTTTAACAGAAAAGACATTTCTTTTTATGATATATGTGGTCTTCAAGAATTCAGTACTGTTGTGCTGACAAAGCTACTTGTTTTACAATTGCAATTCAAAATGCAATTCAGATTCAGATGATTTACTCTTTGCTTCCATTTTTTTGCAGTATATTTGTGCAATTATAATCATTCAGGCACCCAGCTGTTTGTATCCCTGTCTCTCTGACATGTTTTTATAAATTATTTCTTTTGTAAGAAATTAAGTAGGTCAGTCAAATTCCAGCATGCTATGAATCAAGTGGCCCAGACTTATTTCAGTGCAAGCTATTAATGCTCAGATTGTCCTTTACTGAGTCATGCATGATCAGCAGTGGAAGGACATACAGAAACTCCCTGAACTTGGGCAATCAAGATAAAGGTCAGGACACTTACAGTCCATTTCTCTTCTGCATTTCTTGCTTTCTCCAAAAGGACAAAGACCCAATGCAGAGCCATGGCACCATTACTCTTGTCAGTCACAGAGTTTTTAATATCCAGAAGTTCCTGTTTGTTTTACTGACTAGCTAACAGAAGAGGTCCTTGTGGGAGTCGGTTATGGTTTTAGATGCATTTTATAGAGTTTATTATGATACCTAGAATATAGGAAGTATGTTATGTTTAAAAGTAGGTGTCTCAGAAGAACAAAATTGTGTGTAGCAGCCCAGGGTATCCATTCTCCCATCTCTTCTGCCGTCTGCTTGTTAGAAGGCAAACCCTCAAAGACCCTCAAAGGGTTATGCGCACAGTAGGCTTTCACTTAGATTGTAAACTTCCGAGGACAGAACCAGTCTTTTGCTTTGTGTCTATGTATGTATGCATGCATGTGTGTGCATATTATCTAGCACTGGAGAATCCCGGACTATGCTCTATATATAATCAAAATATAGATAGTAAATAATAATGATATGTGGTCTTAACTGTGGTTATCTGTTATTGCTTCTGCCCTGTGTCCTTTCTTCTCCAAATTGATGAAGACAATTGCCATTTGGTAGCCACGTTCCTAATTAGTCCTGACCACATAACCAGTTTTATGTCAAATGCTTTCAATCTTTTGTTAGCTATCCTTTACATAAGTAAAACCAGTGCATCTAAGAAGAATTTTTTTACATGCCCTTTCTGTATCCATTCTCTGTACATATCCTCCCACTTGTTTTTCTCTTTCTACCTTTTGGGCATTTTCCCTGTGCAACACTTAACAAATACCTTATTTGCTGTCATGTTCTTCCTTTCTTAGTTTTAAAAAGGAGTCTGCAAAACATGTGTATGCATCTCTAGTATCTTGGTTGGAGCTAATTCAGAATCCTAAAATTACTGCCTTCTTGCCTTTCTAATTTGACCTTTTTTTAATGCTATAATAAGGGGATGGTGGAGCTCCAGATGAGGAAGGCAGCTGGATGATCTGCTCTGACTGTGTAGGGCTGTCAGAGTTGGGCATTGTTTCTCAAAAAGAGTTTTGACATCTTCATGTATAATAAGTCCCCAGCCTTGGAGATAATCAAAAGCTGACTGGACACAGTCCTGGGCAGCGGGCTTTAGGTGACCCTGCTTGAGGAGGAAGGTTGGACCAAATGACATCCGCAGGTCCCTTCCAACCTCAACCATTTTGTGTTTCTCTGAACCTCTGACGGCATGTCTCATCTCTCCTATTCATGACTGACTGCCTCGCTTCTGTGAGGGTGGATATTGCCTCAAAAGACTTGTACCTGATTCTGTTCACAGACATATCCCTTCTTGCTATCTAATGTCTCAATGTATCCTCCTCCAGATCAATTCAAAGTTAATGGGTCTCAATTCATGTATAAAGTTAGTGTCAGAGAATCTATATGCAACATATGTTAACCTGTCCTTTCTCTCGCTCCCCTAAAATCCTTAGTTCAAATCTAGTCATGCATTCTCATACCCATGCCACAATGTCTGAAGTTTAATCACTTCAAAATTCAGCTGGATTCTGTGAAAATCTAGCTTTCTTTGAGAGAGAGAGAGAGAGACAGTCAATGTTAGGCTAGTTCATCATTTGAACGTGGCCTCCAACTATAATGGAGAACTCTAGAGATACTGTCTTTTAGATTTTGAAATGTGCAAAGATCATACTGTGAATATTGCAGAATGACAGCGTTTCCATAAAGCTTTGCATGGTCATTGGTCTGCACAATGACTAAATTTTGTCACATATTACCACATAGTTGAGATGATGATCAGTAACAGTGCTTTGAATGTTTTAATTTTAATAAGGCATTAGAGACTAATGGAAAATACTGCTAGACATAAATTGTCTTTCTTCTTCTCAAAGCCATATGAGGGGCTAAGACTTCAGGACCTGCGAAGGCTTAAGGATATGCTGATCGTGGAATCTGCTGACATGCTCCAAGCCCCGCTCTTTACTGCAGAAGCTCTACTTCGGGCACATGGTAATCCAAACCCTTAAAGACTAAAGAAACTGTTTTCAGCAAAATCAAAATTGCAGTTGTATGTTTACTTTTTATTTCCAAGTAAAAGAGAAGTAACAGTTAATCAAAGACCAGGAAACTGTTCACACAATACTTCAGAGAGAAGTACAGCTGCAGTATGTCAAAAAGCATTGAGGCAGACAGGGAAACTGATAAGAAAGTGATTCAAACTAGGAATTACAATGGAAGACATTTTAACTTAAGCAGTGTGGAGAAACAGAGCTTTCCTATTTTAGTGAGAGACACAGAAGTAGAACTTCCATGGTTTTATATGTCAAAAAAGTCAAATTGATTGTACCTATTTTTGTCAGACTGTTGGTTTTCTGCCACTCTATATTTGTATATAAAACTGGATCAAATTTTATTTATTTATTTATTGTTGCAATAAAAGCAGTCTGACCATTGTAATAAATGGCTGGAAATTGCCTTGGGGTTTAAAGCATATGAGTGTCCTTTGAAGTATTTTTATAGTTACTCTTTTAATACAGGGTATACTTTTCCATGTGTATATCTGTAACTAGTTTAATTTCACTGAAATCAGTCTGTGCTCTTGTCATGTAATTTAAACTGGGGTTGTCAGAATGGCGATATACTGAATTCAGTGTGTTTGCTCCAAACAAAAGTATCTCTGAAACTCAGTGGAAGCTTTAGGCTTTAATTCAGTGATTCAAAACTTATGCTTACTGAAGCATCTGCATTGTTACTGTATGCCAAAGGAACTACTCAGGCAGTTAATGGTTTGCATGCTCATCAACGTATTGCTGGATTAAGCTTTCATACCCTATTATTTTTGTGGACTCCTTGCAAAAATAAAAGGGAGAGGGAAAAGTGAAATAGGAGAACATTATTTTAAACCCACAACATTTGGCAGACTTTCATGAGGGGGTATGGTACCTGAAACTCATATCTTTTACATTATTTTCAGTAGTTGGTATTTGTGTTCCTTTTAACATTGAATTAAGTCAACATGACCTGTGCCAGTCTGATGTTATTTAAAGCACAGTCTTTGTGTATATGTTTTTTAATGTTGATTATTTGTTTAATTCTTATGATGTATTTATAATTTGTGCACTATTTGAATGCTGGTTTGGATTCTCAGAATGCTCTCATTAAGGCTAAGTATTACTAATATTTGACTAAGTGGGTAGGCAGATTGTGTAGCCTGTGCATATATTTTGAAGAAAATGATGGCAATACTGTCGCAGTACAGTCCGTAATAAGTCCAAAAGCACTGAGGTTTATGTAAACTGTGGAGGAATGTCTGCCAGCATCTAGCAAGCAGGAACTGAAAGTTGAGAAGAAATCAGTCTGCGTTGGAAAGGTCGTTCTACTGATGTTGCCTTAGTGATGTAGTGATAACTTAACACAGTTGGCCGGTGCACAGAAAGAAGCACAGACAATTTGCAAATCATGAGAAAGTCAACTGTTTTGCCTGTAGCTGTACTCAAACACTGGAAATTATTCAAACAGAATTTATTTTATTTGAAATGAAGACATAGAATTGGTTCAGCCTAGTAAAGGGAATAACTGAGCTATTTACAAAGGCTTAGACAATTAGGAAGCATCAAATGCCAAATTATAATGTTTTTGCATTTAATCTTGAAATTCATAAAAGAATAATGTGAAGTCTTAACTTAATTCACACTTAATGTATGAAAAGCGCGTTTTAAATTCTTGGAAAGATCATTCTTATGTACTACTTTTAATAGTTTACAGACAGGTAATACTTAATCCACCAAACTTTGCTTTCTTTTATCATACAACTATACCAATTTACTAACACAGGCTGTAAGAGTTAAGAGTGTATTTTTTTTTCAATCAAGAGACAGAAGTGTGTAGAGTTACAGCCAAGATAAAAACTGTTATTATGGCGGTCATGAAAATAAATAACTTTACAGTTTTTCTACAAGTGTTTTTTCAACATTGTTCCTGTTTCTCTTCTAGTTCATTATACAGCATTTGATTTCAGGATAGAAGAGAGTCAATTTAGCAAATGTAACTACCTCATATTTTACTAAAACTCATAACTTAGTAAAGAAAACACAGTGGAATCCATTGAGTAGCATGTCTTAACCCTGAGTAACTTTAAAGATACAGTACAAACAAAGGAGCTCAAGATAATTTTTAGCAAATTTTATCTGTATCTTAGCATCAGTCAGTTCCCCTCTGAAAGATTATAAACTCAGAGTAATTTGAAAAATGCTAATAAAGTTCATTATTTTTGAAGTGCAAATATGTTCAGCGTCCATGTCTTTAAACAAATGAAATTAAACTAGCCTATGATATGGTTTTAGAGTCAAATCCATATAGGAATTTGGTAGATTTATATTTAAATGAGAACTTTTAAGTATTTTTAATAGAAAAAATCACTATTCTTAAGATATCTTAAGTTTTACTCTTAGGAATCAGAAACAGAAGATATTTCAAACAATGATTTTAAAAAATTGATTTAGGTTTAAGTTCTTCATACATAATAAAATTTTTTTCACTAGTTCTTTTTTGTATATGGGCACTGTTAATTATGAATGAAAGTAAATCATTCAGTAACAATTATAGAATAAAAACATGGTAAGAATATGTGAAATTTTTTTGCAGTCGGGGGAGAGGGGTTCTTTTTTTTTTTCCCAGAAATACATCACTCTTATATGCATATATAAAGACTGGTAACTCATTAGGTCACAAATCTTTTTGTAATCTAGTTGTATCTTAGTCTTCTTCCTTCATTTGTAGCACTTGGCTTCATCTTCTTAAAAAACCACAATAGATGGAAGTGAATGCATATTGAACAATTACTTTTTTCATAGAAAGGGAAAATATTGAAAATTCTCCGGTGAAAGGGAATAAATAATAAAAATAATTTTATTTAAGACTGATATTACAGGGAAAGGAGATGCTTGCAATGCAATTATTTACTTAAATACATTGCATTATGTATTATCTTGGAATGTGTTCTGTAAAATTTAATGTCTAAAGTTCCATTCATACTTTATCATTTTGATTTATTTCTAAATTTTTTAGCTTAGTGTTTATATATTCTTTTGAGTGTGCAGTTACAAAACATATTTTAAATATTGTCAGCTGCAAAATTTCCTGTATCTGTATATTTATTGAAGACTGGGACAGGGAGAAGTTACTTGAAGCATGGATGTCTAATCCGGAGAACTGCTGCCAGCGTTCAGGGGTTCAGATGCCAACTCCCCCTCCAAGTGGATACAATGCATGGGATACGCTCCCTTCTCCGCGAACTCCACGCACTACTCGCTCTTCTGTAACTTCCCCTGATGAAATCAGCCCCTCACCAGGAGATATTGAGACAGCTGTGGTAAGTTTATAAATAGGTCAGAAACTAGCAGGGCAAAAGAGCTTATTTCTAAACATAGCACACCTATGTGGATAGGAGAGCTGCATTGTCATCTCATTCTGAAAATACATTTGTAAAGGTGTAAAGTGTTTTCTATTTCCAGAAGTGGTGAACAGAGAAGTTGACACCTTACACATTCTATACAATAACACAATCAAGCATCTGGCTAATATAAAGCACTCTGTTTTCACCTTGGCTGTCACTCACAAAGTAGCATTTTAGGCAGCTCCAGTCACATCAGTGCATTTGGCTGTTTTGAGCTTCTCCTCATCTAATACTTACCAAGATGTTCACTTTCATTGTATCCATTTCCTTGAATGTACCCAATGCTGTGAACCCTGCCTTTTGAAAATTTTTTCTTTAGGAAACAAAATTCTCTTTGTCTGCATTTTGAAATGTCAGCCCACTAGTGTACTGTAAGCTTATAATTACTTTTCGTATGTGTGGGCTGCTTCAAGCGGTTTACAAGGCTATTGCAAATCTGAAATATGAAAGCGCCTTTCATTAAAATCAGTGTGGTTCTTTTGGAAGACAGAGTTCTCTTTTTAATAATCCGCAGCTGCAGCATTATAAAACTTTTGCTCCATGACCTCAGCATTTTTCTGGAATATTACATGCAGTTTTGCAAATGCATCGTCCCTAGATCTCATATTAAAATTATGATTTTGCATTCCTGCATAGAAATCTTTTATTTCTCTAATTGTAAAATGCTGGAAAATATGCTATATAGAAGGAATAATGTTATCATACATTTATTTACATTAGCAGTTAAATATTGTCTGGGAATATTTCCTAACTAAAATGTGTAATGAAAGATTACACATCTTCAGTTTTACATTGTATGTTTTGTTTTTCATTTATGGTCCATAAGCCAGGAATGCAGATTTGGATAATGATTGCCGTTCTAGATCTAGTGTGTCTAAATCCAAATCCAGAGTTACACATTTAGTATTCCCATTTGTTTAGAAATCTTATAAAGAGCTATCAAAATAATATTTTCAAAATGTTGTTTATGAAATAATACATATTTTCTGAAGTCTCTCATTTTGGCAGGAAAATGAAAACTAAAAGATTTAGATAAAATAAATCCACAAGCTATAAAGCTTCTTTTCAGGTTTTGCATTTACATCCTATCTTATAATTAAAACTGTCCCAGTAAATGTTCTGTACTTGATATTTTGAACTCAGGGCTTCATGAAATTCCTTATTTTAAAGTTACATTTTAAACAAAATTGAAAACTCATATAAATTTAATACTGAACATTTTTGATGCATTGTCGACTTCTAAAATACTTAATTTTGGCAAGACAATAAGCTGAAATGACTGAAACAACAATAAATGCCTTCATCGAGTTTTGCACTTTAAAGGCTGACTTTTTTGGTTTGGTTTTGTTTTGGCTATAACACAAGTGCTTTTAAAAAGTGGCATACCGTAGGCTAACTTTTTGAAAATATCCTCTGTATGTATAGTATCTAATGTATTGAAAGTTGAAGTAAATTCTCATGCAGTCTTTGTTCCAATGGAAAGAAAAATCTGTTTGTACTCCTTAAAGAACTTGAATATTTATTTTCACGCCTAACCACAAGCAATGAGTAGTTTCATCCCTATGCTTTCAATGTTTTCAGAGGAACGGTTTCAATATTCCATGTTATTTTTTCTATAGTAGCTAGTTGTATAAAATTGAGCAGTGGTATCTTCTGTTGGAATATTTGTAGCTTAACTTACTCTTTATTTTGATTGAAAGCCTCGAAGTATTTTTAAAAAATAGTCTTTATGTAGATTATTGCTTAAAATAGTTGCTGCTGTTGCACAACCAAATTGGTGCGCCTTGATTTGGACCTGACTGTGTGAGATACTAAACATTTCCTGTAACCTCTGTCATCTTCAAACTCCCATTTCTGGCTGCCTGTGAAGCTCATAAAAAATTCGGGTCCCTTTTGTCCCTAGAACTCTAACTCTGAGGTCTCAGTGCTCTGCAGTGTGAAGCACTTACTGAGCTGGAGGACATGACAGAAGGCACCCCAAAATGTGCTGTTTGGATAGGGTGGTATATAAACAGAGATACTTGATCTTTCCGATTTCTATTTCTATAGCTTAAATAACTTTTTTTTCTGGCTACAGTTAATTTTTTTCCCCTACTGAGCAGTTCTTTAAATTTTTGCTGAGGTTTTCCACCGCAATGTGTCCTTCTAACAATATGAAAGGCTTTAGGGTATTTCTTAATCAGAAGTATTTTTTTCATCTACAGTGTGACATTTGTATGTCTAATATTTCTGTGTTTGAAGACCCAGTGGATATGCCTTGTGGACATGACTTCTGCAGAGCGTGCTGGGAGGCGTGAGTATATGTACTTTCCTATCTTTTGAGAAACTTTCATACTTGCCATTTTGAAGAGGGAAGGACAGAGACTGTAAACAGCTAATGTTAAAGTACTGTTTGGGTTTCAGAGAGTTGCTGGTTTGGCCCTATTGAATATTTAAGTTATCACTCAAAATGGCCATCAACTGTTTTAGGCTTACATAATGTTTGGTTTGGTCCTGATTTAGCAAAATCTTAAGCAAATGTTTCAAGCCTGCATGTAAATAGATGAGCCTACTTTTGATTTACTGAGTGTGTGTATGGTGTTGGTGGCGTTGGGGTTTACACTTTCTAAATTAAGCACATGCTTAATTCCTTCTCTTAGTTTAGCACACTAAACTTAGGCATCGAAAATCCATTTCCAGTCAGAAGAGCAATTAAAACGCTTTCAGGGTTAATAACTGAGGAGTAGATTTAGCTTGAAAGTTCTATTAGTGTAATGCTTTTGTTCCTATGTAATTTTTTTAAAAGTCAGAATAGTCATGCTAGTAAAGAACTCAGACATGGATAGTTATGCTACTATAAATATTAATCATACTTCCCAGGAATAATTATATCTGCATGCAGTGCTTTTATATTCGTCTTTTCCCCATTCAGGAGATTGTACTACTTGAACTGTACCACTATAGTGTCTTGTTACAGTGTCATATCAGCGCAGATAGTCCTGATGCAGATCAGCCCCATTTTTATGAACCCCTTCCTCCTACGTTAAGGGAGAGCACTTTCTCTTCCATATAAGCTTTTAGAATGCAGTTCTTTTCAGTGGCAAGAAAATTAATAGTCATGCTTCCGTTGTCTTGCACATTGTTATGCAGCAATGTAGAAGTTACCAAAAGATGACTGGCTTGACATGGTGCTTCTAAATTGGGTGCTGGACTATGTGTACTGTGATTTGTGCACACACTCAGAGCTACGGTTCAATGTCAAGCAAGTGTTTGTGGTGGCACATCTAGGGTGGGATTCATCTTTCTGAGCCAGTCATTTCTGAGTTACTCGGAGCATAGCCAGGACTGAGTTATCCCATTCTAAGATATGAATCTAAGGTGGGATGAATTGGCAAGTCTCTCTACCTTAACTGTTAAAGGATCTGAGGTGACTAAGTTGAAATAGCTGCCTGTCCTTTAGATGATCAAAGTTAGATGAGATGAGTATCATCCTTGGTGTCAGATTAATAAGTAAGTTACAGCTCTTGAACTAAGCAACCTTGTGCACTTCTAGTTAAAAGTCCAGCTTTCAGCAGATTTCTGAGCTCGTTCTGTCTTGCATTCTGGTGCTTTGGGACTGTAAAGGTCTCCATTTAGAAATTTGTTTCCAAGAGCGAACCTATTTTGACTAGCACAGTTGTAAAAATTAATTGCATATCAAATTAATTATTTCCTAGATTAATTACACCTACATGTTCTGTTTCTGATTTAAGTTAGAAGTAATGCTCAGTTTAATTAAACATTGCAGAGCTGTCTCTGATAAATGGCAAGGATGGAAGCCACAAATACACAGGGCTAACCACAGCTGATGGTGCTCACTTTTGAACCATGACAGTGTTCTTTAATTTTTTTTTAATTATACTGATCATAAAAATCTGTAGCCCTTTTGAGCAGAAAGGTATACTTCCTATTCTTTGTTTTAAAATCTATTAATGTGAATATCTGTGAACCTAGTATAAAGAATTCAGCCGCCTTTTAATTTTTACCTTTTCTTCACAAATACTGACTGACAAAATTCTGGCAGATTTTTGAATCTGAAAATTCAGGAGGGTGAAGCTCACAACATTTTTTGCCCAGCATATGATTGTTTCCAGCTTGTGCCTGTAGACATCATAGAAAGTGTGGTTTCCAAGGAGATGGACAAAAGATACCTTCAATTTGACATTAAGGTAAATTATCAAACTGTTCTTATACTCTTGAACTGTATTTCATTTTATAAAAAATAACTTAAAACTTCTGTGTGAAATGCTGCAATACATCTGTAACTTTACGAGTAGAAATTCATAAATTAATACGTACAGTGAATAATTGGCTGTCTTACATGCCATAATATCAATGTTTGATATACCACTGAGAAAAAAGAGAGAACATTATATTTATTCCTTAAGCACAAATGCAATACTTCCATAATGTGTAATCTAATGCAGTATTAATAAAATTATTTGATCTAACTAATATTTGTAACAGGTGATACGAAGCTTTTAATCAGCCAGACTTGTTTGTGTTGGCAATCTAAAATTTTTAAGAGTTTTTGGATTATTTTTATTACAAAGAGGCTGTTTTACATTCAGAAATAGTATCTGTTTATTAGTACAAGTGAATTACTTAAATTTTTTTTCCATCCAATGCTTAATATGATTGGTATATATAGGAAGAGAAGTAGGAAAACCTTGATTCGGTTTTCCCATTTGATTTCTTTATGTGTTTATTTCCATCATTGCAACTTGTTTTTAAAAGCAATCTTTTAATTCATCTTTTTTCTTTTTCACTAGTGTAGTAATGAACTAGTCTTTGAGATAATGTGCTACTTTATCAGTGGTGGCAGGGCAAAAGAAAGTAGAGAAATATTTTTTCATTTACAATAAAATACTTTGTCTGTGTGACAAGTCTCTTTAATGTACACTAAGAGTCTTCCACAATAGGATGCAAATTAAATTACCAGATCTGATTAATCTTTTACATCTTCATATTTCAAGTGGCTGGTGATCAGCATAGGTTCGAAGCAAAGTAGTGAAAGTTCCTTTTCCTCCTCGTTTATTAGATATAAGTTTTACAAAAGAAAATCTGCTACATTAACCAAAAAAGATTGGAGGTAAATTCCTGAGTTAGTCTAGTTCTAATTTCAAGTTTATTGTGGGTGGGATATATTGTGGGATTTTTCTTTTAAACAATAAGGTAGGTTTTAATTCTTTTCAACTACAAGAGTCAGTTCTGTTAATGAGCATATTGCGAGTGCGTATATAGTAGAAGTTTACAGTAAGCCATATCACAAAGGAATTGACTTGCACACATTGAACATTTTGTTTGGGATGCAAGTTATTTGCATCTTAGCATAAGTCTGGAGTACTATTGTTATTTCAAAAAAATACACCATTTTTAAGGTGAAGATTAAATTATTTCCTTTTTATAACTATTTTTAAAAGCCCGTCAAAGTAGCTACAAGATTGTCCTTATGCTTTTTGGCTTTGTTCCTTCAAGGGAAGATTATGAATACAGATTGTTCTATATCAATGATTAAATCTGGTCTTATGTGGTAAAATATTTTCCTTTTTTCCTTTTTTCCCCCCCCAGGCCTTTGTTGAAAATAATCCTGCTATCAAATGGTGTCCTATACCGGGCTGTGAAAGAGCAGTAAGGCTAACAAGGCAAGGATCGAATTCAACAGGATCAGATACACTTAGCTTCCCTATGCTAAAAGCCCCTGCTGTAGATTGTGGAAAAGGACATCTTTTCTGCTGGTTAGTACTGGAAACTTACCTACATCTACATAAACTCACAGTCACTGCTATTCCGGGGATTAATTAAAAAGTCCCACTTAGCACCAAGCATGCAACAAAAATTTGTATGGGATGGTATATGATGCTACTATCCTGTATCCATGCACTAAATAACCTTTTATGCACAAATATTTTAGTATTCTGGGGACACAGCAAAGGTTTATAGTACTCATTATTGGCTCTGTTAGATGCAAAACAGCAGTATGGAGTGTTGTGATTTTCTGTTTTGAGGGGGCAGAGGAGAAACAGGATATTGGTGGAGGGATTTTTGTGTATGCTCTAGATAGTTGTAGTATAATCAAAACATGGCACATTCTGAATTGTAGTACAGAAAATCAGCAATTTTTAGCTCTTTCCGAATTTTGCAGTTTAAACAGGACTATGAAGGACCTTTTGCTTCATACAAAGCTATTCTGTTTGCAGAATCACTCCAATCATTATTTCACTTTAGGATCAGCACTTTTTCTTTATGTTACCTTTTATTGAGTCTCAAGATGAGTACAAGCTCGAGAAGGAGTACAAAGCCGGAAGATATTTAAAAAACATCCCTCAGATTGCCTGTCTTCAGCACTTCCAAGGAAAGGACAACAATGGTATCAACAAAAGCGAAGAAGTAGTGGGATATTTTTCTGAAGTGCAGAGCAAAGCCCTATCCTAGTTCCTTGAGGTTATCAGACTGACAGTTCATGACTATTGTAGTGGGACATCTTTCTCATGGTTGGAAAACCAAAAAGAGTTAACCAAAGTATAGATATTCAGACAAGCTGAGTAATACTTCTCTTCATTTTTCAATTGAAAACATGATGCAAGAAGAAGAGATCCTGAATAACGTGTGTGATTCCAAATATCGTAAGACTCTTAATGAAAGATGCTTCTGATTTTAATTCTTTCCCCATATGAATGGAAGGGAAGAAGAGGAAAGTAGGCATAATGAAACAACCACAAAAGCCAGAAAACAGAACTTCTTGGGACGAGTTTGTTCACAATGGATGGAGAACTTGGAAAGAAACAAATCCTGTGGAAACAAACCAGAAAATGTTCTTACCAGTGAACATATAACAAACTTTAGCACTATTCCACAAGAAGCTACCATCCTGTCATCCTTGCTTCTGATTACAGAGAATCAATTTTTCTGTTAACCTGAAAGACAGCTTGAGACCACTTTAGTGTAATATTGACACGATCCTTCAGACGTTGGCACCTTCTGCTTCCTTTACATGGGCTGAATGTACTAGCTCCCCAGAATGTCCTCTGAGCATGAGAATGTCCTTTGAGTGTGAGAATGTCCTCTGAGTGCCTAATTTTTATGAGAAATGTCTTTTTTATGTTTCCTGATAATATTTCTGAACATTCTTTTTATGTTAATGCTTTGAGATACTGCACAAGCAAATACGGTTAAGGTCTTGAAAAAGATCTCATTTTAGCAGCAAAATGTCCAAGAGGGGCTTTCCAAGGCATTTTTTTCATTCCCACAGAAGTGAATGGAGAGTTTCAGCAATGGCAAGAAAATTCTGCTAGCAACCAAAGTATCCTGCAGTATTATAAATCAGAACCATTTGCTGAGGACAGCCATATTAGTCTTACAGTACAAAAAACCCCGTGCATGAATGAGTTCCTCTGCAGAAAAAGAAGTGTATTCTCAGTTCAGAGGGTTTTCATCATTACTGTATGCTTAAAGGGAGCTTGCTTCACATCTTTAAAGTTCAATCAACAAATCCCACAGTTCCATACTTACTCAGTTCTGCAAGTTTTACCCAGGTAATCTAGAGCCTAGGCATTGTAATAGCAATTGATACTGCATTTACTAAGAGATTCTTCAGAATTTATGCATTAGAAAACCCCAACCAACCCCTAGATAATCACTTCCTTTTTTTGGATCTATAGCCTTCCTGCTCATAAAAGCAAGAAAATTCCCTGAGTCTATTGAGAAATTTCCTTTTTTTTTTTTTTTTATGTGAAAGTAGCAATGTTCCTCTTAACTACAGAGTTCCTTAGAATTTACTCATTTTTTATTACCCACCACTAACAGCACCTTCAACAAACTGTAATCTGTGTGTAATCTTTGTAATCTATTGTGACATACAAAATTCTGTTCCCTTTCAGAAAAAGCATTCTGAGATATTTAAATGTAGTACAAATAAAAACTGCACAAATCCTATACCTGTGTATTATCAGGTACATTCAATATATTAGAACCCCTTCATGCTATTTCAGAAGCACAAAGAATTGTAGCAGGCAGACACTTCTGGAAAACAGTTGTAGTAGGCAGTGCATATTTGGGTTTGCATCATCAGTCCTCCTTTCATCCTAGATGGAGACTCAGAGTCTTCTCCTGTGGAAGAGGCATCTCTTCAGGTGCACTTGGGAAGCCAATTATAAGTTGCAACAGTGTTTTTCTGTTTTCATTCAAAATGCATTATGTGATACAAATATTATTATGAGGGGAAAGAAAATCCAGAAATGCATTCTTCTTGGATGGTGCTTTTAGCCCTTCCATGAATTTTAACTTGTTGAAACTTGCTACAATTTTATTAAGTATGTACTGCACCTTCTGATAAATCATCCTGCTGATTATCGAGGAAGGCAGTCTGGGGAGGCTAATGCTGTTAATTATTACAGCCGTTTGGCATTGGTTCCCTTCATTCAGTGCTGTCAGGAAGTCTATCCAAAATACAACTTTGTTTCATAAAAAGTTTTATGAGTGATAGGCAAAATGCTCTTACTCTAGTAAAATGACATCCCAGTATAAAAATCCTTGGTTTGGGGTGGGCTGAAGAAAGAACTTCTTCCATGAGAAGTTGTTCTTTAACACTTTGTTGTGACTATCCTATAGATTTAGATCTAGATCTAGATACATGATATCTATATGATTGCACTTCATTAAAAATCCACATATGTACAAATTTGAAAACATCAAAGACACAACCTTTCCCTTCCCAGTAATAGATTGACTAATCAGCTTTTAACTTAAAACTGAGTTTGTTAAAGTTAATTTTTGCTAGTTTCAGTCCTTTCTGGCAACAAATACTGAGTAAGAGGTCTTGGGTATCTTGAAGTCAATGATTTAAGTGTACTACTGTCCCACAGAAGTTAAAGGTGACAGTTTTCAACCAGGGCTGAGATTGCCTTATTACAGACTAGTTATTTATTCCAGTACAATCTTTCCAAGCTACGGATTTTAAGTATCTCCAAACCAGACATCCTTGTGTAGTGAATTTAAGCTTGTTTGATAGCAGACTAGCTAGTGGGAAAAACATTGAAAACTGTTGCTGTAACCTTTTCTTTGTTCCTGCATTCCTGCTTAAGATGTGGACAAGAGCAATCAGAAGAATATTGATGTGACTTCTGAATCTGCACTGCAGAGAGCAGTTCACCATTGGATCTGCAGAAAACTTGCATATGCTCTGATGCAGCTGGAGCCCATCTGAAATATACTCCCTCTGAATTGTATTGTTTGATGTGGCAGATGTCTGAGGCTATTTGCTGCCATTCCAGTAAAAAAAGGAGTCATTACAAATCCGGAGTCCATATTGACACATCTACACCGAAGCACCATCTGGAAGCCATATATCTGCCACTGTGTAGCAGTGATTGCCATCCTTAAAGCTAGTAGTAACTTCAAGAGAAGCTCAAGGGATTCATTTCTCCACTGTGTCCATGTAACTAAGCTAAAGCCCCCATTTAAGAGACTCCGGTGGAAAGAGTAAACATCCATAAAGATTTCATGCTGGTGTTGAAGGGCTTGGATCTTGTTCTAGATTAAAAGCCTCAATCTAGTTAAAGATTAATTATTACAACTGAATAGGTGCAAGTAATTCTACATAAAATGCGTTTCAGCTATATCAAACAAGTTTTGGATAATCTCTTTATTCTGGTTTACCTTTATCACAGAAACTATACTAGCACATTTTGTGGCACTAAAACAGTACCAGGGCATAACTCAAACTACAAACCAGCTGATTTATTTTAGATTGTAATCTTTAAAAGCTCTTTTCCATTCCTGTCCCATTTAAATTCTTTATTAATCTTAATAATGGTCATCTGTGCTTGTGAGCAAGTAGTCTTGAGAGTATTTTAAAATAATGTTAATTGGATGGCTTTTTATCTCCCTGACTTAATTAAAGTTTGAGTGTGTCTTGGTAAGTTTCCATGTTTTTTAGCTTGAACCTATTTTAACTTTAATTCTAAATGATAAGTAATTGTGTATACACCTTCATTTTCAGGGAATGTCTTGGTGAAGCACATGAACCTTGTGACTGCCAAACCTGGAAGGACTGGCTACAGAAAATATCTGAAATGAAACCAGAAGAACGTAAGAGTCATGCTGGGGGGCGGGTGGTGTTAATTTTTTTTGCTGGTTTTTTTATCTTTTGGTTTTAGAGGGATTTTTTAGTTGCATTAAGTAGAAACTCTACATTAGTTGAAAAAGAGGGTAAAAGGAGAAGAAAATGAAACCCGTGCATGAAGGGCTGCCTCACACTTTAACTGCATATTAGGCAGCACTATGGTAGACTGTTTTTCATAAACCATTCCTCCCCATAAATCTGCATGTGGTTCAGTCAGGCCATGCAAAACTCTTTTACCTTACTCTTACAGCTTTGTTTCTTTAATTAATTGATTTATTCCTGAATATAACTTCATTTGCCCTGGACAATTTTAAATCTTTTAACCCAGTCTGCACTTCTGTTTGAGTTGTGTTCCATGTGGTTGGTTGTGTGCTTTGAATCTAATTCAAGCCAACAGGTGATAATAATAGTAAGGTTGAGGGTGAATTGCAAGGGAATTGTAGGGAATGGCTTAATGATAAATAACATTTACTGAAAAAAACTAATGAAGATTGGGTTTACACAGGACAGACATTTTCTTGGTCAACGTTAACAAAAAAATTAAAGATGAACAGTAATTTCAGTAAATACCAACTTAACTTGGTTACCACAGTTCAGAGCCTTTCCATAATATGTTATAAATATTCTGGAAAACATAGAAAATTTTATAAAGAGGCAAAATACACCATGCTTTGTCAAACTATGATGGTTTTTCTCATACATGCATTCTTTCATTTATATATTATATCTGTCAAATATATATAAATTTATATAGAAATACATGTGTGGAAATATATAGGAGTAATACATGTAATAATAATATATAAATATGTATAAATTAGAAAATGTATATATATACGTGAGAAAGATCTATAGTGAAGATTTACGATAGTCTGTCAAGAAACATGTAAACATAAATCTTTACTAATCTGATTTTCACAAAAGATTACACAAGTATAATTTCAACTTCTCTGGCTTTGCATGCTCCATCTCCTCCTGTCACCTTCAAAAAGTTGTGGGAGTGAGTGAGGCATATGAGGATGCTGCCAACTGCCTGTGGCTACTAACGAACTCCAAACCATGCGCCAACTGCAAATCCCCAATTCAGAAGAATGAGGGCTGCAACCACATGCAATGTGCAAAGGTAAGAAAGGCCCCTCATATAATTTTTTGTGAAACCATATTTCAGGTTGTGTATGTCATGTTTTAGGAGCACAGATGTCCAAAATCTCTGGAATGTCATGCCTGAGATCTAATTGAACCTGTTGTAAGAATTAGATAATTTGCAAATGCTAGGTTACATGTATTTAGAAAATGTTTAATATTTAGTAAAATCTGTTTGGCTGGCAGTTGAGCACTGTAATGATTGCAATTTCATAAACACCTAAGAATTACTGGCAATACAGTATGAAGCTTAAGGAAACGGAAGCAATTGATAGTTTAATCATCATTAATAATATGGAAGAGAGCATTTTTAGTTGGCAGAAGATGAAACATTTTAAGTAATGGTAAGCTCTAATGAAGATTTTGCCTTACTACATTTTTCTTTGCATTATTTCTCTAACAGCAACAAAACAGAGAAGTTTAAATGGAACACTGTGAAGAAGAATTAATCAGTAAGAATGAAAAGACAGCAAAGAGTAATTCTAAAAGAAACTTATTGGTGACAGCAGCCAAAAAATTAGTCATGAGTTTGCACTATGCTACCGAAATAGAAAAAAATATTTTTTGCCATGAGTTCAGTATCATTTGAGAATGCTTTGTCTCTCAAATCAGTTAAAAGCAGCATATTTAAGAATACTGTTTCTTTATGTCAGAAATACCTTATATGTCTCTTTGAGGAGCGTGCTCTTGGAGGAGCATCATTAAAAATAAGAAAGTAACACACACTTCACATAGTTGGCCTCCAATAAAATGCTAAGAGATTTAGAAAGTAATTGTCTTTCTGGAAATGTGTTGGTCTCTCCACATGGCTATGCGGATCCCTTTTCTATATATTAGGATCACATATTCTCTCTGTGATATGAATTGAAGGTTGGGGAATTTTTTGGTGTCATTTCTTTGGTTTTGTCTGTGGCAGCAGAGAACAGATTCTCCTCCACTTTGGTTTATGCCAAGTTTGCTGGTTTGTTGTTTTTTTTTTCTTAAATGATTTTTAAAAGAGCTCATAAATTCCATAGTGCTAAAAACTGAAAGCCATGTTTGTTGCAGGTTTTGCCACTGAGCTCATCTCACTTGAGCAAAAGTATGTGTGATGGATTGACCCTGGATGCCAGGCACCCACTAAAGTTGCTCACTCCCCTCCTCAGTTCGACAGGAGAGAGAAAATACAACAAAAGGCTCATGGGTCGAGATAAGGACAAGGAGAGATCACTCACCAATTAGCATCATGGGCAAAATGGACTTGACTTGGGAAAATTAGTTTAATTTATTACCAATCAAATCAGAGTAGGATAATGAGAAGCAAATCCAAATCTTAAAAAACACCTTCTCCCCACCCCTCCCTTCTTTCTGGGCACAGCTTCACTCCCGGATTCTCTACCTACCCCCTGCAGTGGCACAGGGGGACGGGGATGGTGGTTGGGGTCAGTTCATCGCACCTTGTCTCTGCTGCTCCCACCTCCTCAGGGGGAGCGTGCAGCAGCACCGCCTAGGCTGAACAAACCACATCTGCTGCCTGGCCACTGTCTGGGCCAAGCAGAAACGGTAACAGCTGAGCAGGGAACTGCTGAGTAGGTATTTCAGTCTCTTTTGCTGACTTCAGGCTGGAGAAGACTTTGGCCATTAAACACTGTTGAATGTAGATAATTTAGTTCGGTACCATTCTGAGGCACTGGCTGACAGCCACAGTTTTCTTTTCTTCTTTGATGCTGTACCTTATAAACAGCTTAAAGTGTCCTTAAAACAGTCAGATTCCTTTTGTGGTGGAGAAATCTCTGCAAATAGAAGCTGCCTCCCCTCAGCCAGTGAGGAAGAAAAGGAAAGGGTATCCTCAGGCTCGTTGCAGGGCTCAGACACAAGGTACAGTGGGCACATTGCTTGTCTCTTCCTCCATTGAAGTAAGGGTCTGTGACAGAGCTTCTGCCTTTGCTGCAGTAAGGCCTGCTCAAGCCTACTACATGATGAGCTACGACTGCCTCTTAGCAGCTAGCGTGTGCCTTGGTGTAGAGGAGGATACTCTTTACTCATAAAATCACATTTCTATATTTAAGCAGGCATCGTACCCTTTTATGAGCCCAGTTTCTAAGGAGACAAGGGTTAGGCAGTCCTGCTCTCCCTCACTCCCCTACCTGTAGTATCTTTTTTTTACCTTCTGGGTGCTTTGAACCAGATATGAAGGAACAGGAGGGGGCTCACGGATATTAAATTACTGCAAATTTCATGAAACTTGGTAACTGTATGGTGCAGAGACTTAATTTGTACTGCTACCAAAAGAGAGGCTGAAATACCTACTCAGCAGTTCCCTGCTCAGCTGTTACCCCTTCTGCTTGGCTCAGACAGTGGCCAGGCAGCAGATGTGGTTTGTTATGCCTAGGCGGTGCTGCTGCATGGCTAGGTGATCATAAAGGCACATAAACCAAAGCTCAGGATTTGGGGAGATGTGTAGAAACGGATGATGGGGTTTCAAATGTTCAATGAGACTGAGGTATTGGAGGACCGTCTGGGAACACTGGGTGAATTGTGGGTTTTTGAGGAGGCTTTTGGAGATGTGAGAGATTAGAAGATATATATGGTGGGGTGATCACAGGGGGAAATAATTTGGGAGAGGTGAGATTATTACAGTAGGAGCATATACACACTAATAGGAAGTCAAGCTTTATTAGTTCTGTTGCTTGTGAAACAACTTGTTTCATACTGTTTTTTGAATATTTTTTAATGATTTTTGTCTTATAATGAATATGAGTGGTTTTGAACAATAGGCAAATGATGCAGTGATACACACAACACTTTTATACACAATTATTCTCATACTTCATTCTCAGCACTCACCATTTTCTATAAGCAAAGCAGCTTCAAAAAAATGTTTAAGAACAAAGAAGGTGCAGCACAATAACAAGAAGAAATACCCTAGTCTGCATTGCTTTTTAGAAGAAAATCAGCATTCCTGGTAAGACAAAATTAGCAAAAGTACAACGCAAGAATTAGATTTCATTTCTTCCTGTAATACATCTCATTGATCATGTAAAACAACTACTGATAAAAACATCTGGTATGGACTAGGTATTCCCGGAAAGGTTAAACTTACCAAAGAGAGAAAAAAGTGACTTAATTTATCAAATTCCAATAATACTATTAATGGCTTCATATTAATTAATGTAAATTTTTGCTTTGTTTTTTCAGGATTTTGGTTTACTCATTTGTAAAACAGATAAAATAAACAGGATTCACCAAGTTGTAAAGTCTTTTGCCCGTCCATCCATAAATAGCTTCCAGTTACTTTTGAAATAAACCAGCTGAGATCTCAGTGTTGAGTTGAGAATATTTAATACATTTTGATCTTCTCTGATGCAGAAAAGCCTCAATAAGTCAGATCTCCTTCTGAGGTGTTACCTATTTTGAAAGCTCTCCACTTAGTCGATGCAAAAAAAGGCTCACCTTGAAGTAATCACTCTTCAAAGTTTATGTTCTGGTTTCTTCTCTCTTGCTTTAGTAGTTGTTATTAATGTTTTGCATCAGGAACATCACATGACAAAAATACCAGTAATCTTTTTTTTTTTTTAATTGATATTAGGAAAAAATTCACTCTTTCTTCTGAACAGTTTGTGTGTTGCTTAAAAAATGGACCTCTTTTTTTTAAAAACAAAAACCCAGGCCTGATCAGCTGTATTTATCATCCACTTAAAACTTAGCGTGTAGATCCAACACAATCATGTGATCCAAGGGAGAAAAATTATGACTGACATGGTTTGATAACCCAGATCTTCTGTAGTAGGTAAAATAGGAAGGAGTGTCCTCAGAAATTGTTTTGACCATAAGCACATTCAGAATGATGATAATTCAGTTTTTCATGGAGGAATAGTGATGCATAACTGCAAATCTACAATGTATCAGCTTTTTTTTTTTTTTTTCCCCCTTGTTCCTTTGTTTTCTGAAGTGCAAATATGACTTTTGCTGGATATGCTTAGAAGAATGGAAGAAGCACAGCTCTTCCACTGGAGGCTATTACAGATGCACTCGCTATGAGGTTATTCAACATGTAGAGGAACAGTCCAAGGAGATGACGGTAGAGGTAACAAATGAATGTGTGTGTTTGAGAAATAATGCTAAGGCTGCAATTTTCTGTTTAGGATAAGTTTAATGAAAATTCTTCCCAACTTGAGTTCGAAATGGAAAAATACAACCTTAAATATATCAAAGAAACAGAAAGAAAACACTGCTTATTTGTGGATAGGAACATAAGATTTTGTTCTGGTTTTGGCTTTGGTAACAACCACTGGTTGACTTTACTCAAGTCATTTTACTTCTCTGTGCCATGGTTTCCTTTTGCAAAATGGGCATGCTGGTATTGTAATTAGCTGCTGTGCACTACAGAAGGCATGCCTTAATTTTGGCATTTGGAAGGTCTGCTTAATATGTGCACACATAGTGTATCAACTCTTTGGTTACAGTATATGAAGACTTGTGAATTTCAAAAATTACTTTGTCTCTTGACTTACATGGCACTCATCAGCATTGTGTAAAATACTTCATGAATAGTGGGAATAGAAACAGTTGGTTATGTAATTATATCTAATGGTCATTGCTAAATTAAATCATAAAATTTATCTTGGTTTCTTTTGTTTCCTAATTATTTTCCAGGCTGAAAGGAAGCATAGAAGATTTCAAGAGCTTGATAGGTTTATGCACTATTACACAAGATTTAAGAACCATGAACTTAGCTACCAGGTGTGGGTCAAGCCATTTTTACTGACCTTTGTTTCTATTTTAGTCATCCAAAATAATTATCTTATTGTATTTTCTTTATTTTCTTTTTCTAGCTAGAACAGCGCCTTCTGAAAACAGCCAAAGAAAAGATGGAGCAGTTGAGTAGAGCTCTCAGTGGGAGTAAGTATTTGCTGTGATCTATGAATTTGATTTTAAATCAAATCAACTCTGTTACGGCTAAACCTTTCTTTTTTAATAGAGCTTATATTAGTCTGCTGTGTGATGTGATCCCTCCGGTACTAGAATTCATATGCACTGGATGAAAGCTAAATGTACAGTAAATCTTACCTATTCCAAAGACTCAAGGAGAAAGTAGCATTAGTAAGGGAGAAGCTAATATTCTGTGCTTACTTCTTTTAGTAAAAACACTGTGTAGTCATTGAGAACTTGCTGCTGTTCACTTGCAAAATGTTTAACTGACATGCACGTAAATTTTATTATTTTGGAGAAAAACCCTCAGA
Source organism: Astur gentilis (assembly GCF_929443795.1). Classification (NCBI taxonomy): domain Eukaryota; kingdom Metazoa; phylum Chordata; class Aves; order Accipitriformes; family Accipitridae; genus Astur; species Astur gentilis. Next base: position 21,930,612 of record NC_064883.1, on the reverse strand, counting down.
GTAAAAGAAACACTGACATCAACAGGAAAATATTTTCTCGATGCTTGTTTCATCTTACAGCTGAGGGAGGTTGTCCTGATACCACATTCATTGAAGATGCAGTACAAGAACTTCTAAAAACTCGCCGCATTCTTAAGTGTTCTTATCCATATGGATTCTTTTTGGAGCCTAAAAGCACAAAGAAGGAAATATTTGAACTTATGCAGGTAATACATGCATATATTTTGCTTTTCTAATGTTACTGTTTTTGTGTAATATTAGTTACCAGTGTCTTTTTGCTGGTTTTGTAGTGTAAAACTGATACACCTGTTTTGTATTTGTAACCAAGTTGGAGAATTAATGCATTTTTATTATTCTGTGACACAGTAGCTTTTAGTTCAATTTTAGAATGAATGAAAAACGACATTTTGCTGCAGAATGAAAGGGATAAGGACAGGTATAAGGGGAAAAAAAGAAAATTATTTACTGTTAACCTGCTTTTCTGAAGACGGTATTTTACCTTCAGTCTTCATCTCCTTCTCTAGGTCCTCTTTCCTGTCTTTCCCTATTAATGTGTCTAACAAGTGGGTGGGGACAAAACTGGGGGAGTACCTGGGTGGTGGTGGCATCAGCGGCAGGGGTTGCTGCCTCCTTTCCTTTTCCTTTTCCTTTTCCTTTTCCTTTTCCTTTTCCTTTTCCTTTTCCTTTTCCTTTTCCTTTTCCTTTCCTTTCCTTTCCTTGAGGGCCCCCACAGATGTTCAGTATGTGTGAGTGCAGGGAATCCCTGCTCCAGGCTGGAGGACAGCCTGTAGGTCAGTAGAAGGGTAGGCCAGAAAGGCAGACATTTTAGGGTATTTTGGTATTTTAAATGGTATTTCCAGGAAAACGTATATCATTCTGCTCAGTATTTATGGTGCAGAGCTCTGCCTGATTTTCATTTCATTTTCATGTAAAATTATTCTGTATTTATTAACTACTGCAGACAGACCTAGAAATGGTCACTGAAGACCTTGCACAGAAAGTGAACAGGCCTTACCTTCGGACTCCACGCCATAAAATCATCCGTGCAGCTTGTCTTGTGCAGCAGAAGCGGCAAGAGTTCCTGGCCTCTGTGGCCCGTGGTGTTGCTCCTGCAGACTCCCCGGAAGCACCCAGGCGCAGGTAATCCAAACAAAATTCTGTGCAAGACAAAAAAGTTCATTGATAGCTGCCACAGTGGGTGAATCCACTGTCATTCTTTGACAGTGGGGTAAAGTGGAGCTGATAAACGTGGTGCTTGTAAATCACCAGATGGTGACATTTTCTTGGACATTTGATCCTTGTGCAATTACAGCTTTTCACTGAGGAAAAATGTGTTTGAGAATCACTGCTCTGTATGTTGCAACTTAAATTGCTTCCCCATTTGTAGTATATTAATGATTAGATGTCATGGCTTCCATTTCACTTTCTTCCTTCAAGATTGTCACTAAATACCTGGTACACTCCAAAAAAATCTATAAGTATTTGCTAAAAATATTGAACAGTTCTGGAATACTCAACAGTTTAATTGTATGGTTTTCTAAATGAATTTTGAGGTAAGAATTAAAGCAGAAGACTTGTTAAGTTTAAAGAGTTACAGTTGCACTACTTTTTAGATGTTGATAGGTTTTGAAGCTCTTGAGGTTCATACTTTGTTCTACTTCTAAACTTTATGGTGTATCTCTTAATTTTATAGCTTTGCTGGTGGAACGTGGGATTGGGAATATTTAGGATTTGCATCCCCCGAGGTAAACTATTTTTTTTTCTTTTTTTTAACCTATTTCTGCATATTCTAGAAACACAGGTATGATCGCATTCTGCATGAAGAGCTTCCTTATTTTGATTCAAAGCATTTCGAGTTGGTTTAAGCTTACCATTTTATTTATTTCACAATAGAAGGAAATATATGCATAGCTGATCATGCAATGACTCGAAACAATGCCTCTAACATGCCTATAGTTATTTAAGGTGGCATTAGGCAAGCTATGTTGTATTCATATTTTCCAAGTACATAACCAGTTTAAAACAGTATATAAACTGGTGTCCCTGTGCTGGGGAACTTTCAAGTAATAAATATATGAAATTGTGTAGACTACTTTTGAATGCAGCATCAGTTCAGCAGAATTTAACAAAAAGTCTAAGAAATTTCCATCCTTCTGTAACAATCCAACAAAAACATACAGGCATACACCTAAGTATTGTTAACTGTTTGAGTTGTTTCTTTTTATGTATTGGAGCAGGATGGAAATTGCATACTCAAATGAGATGAACTTCTGCTACTTAACCAAGAATGAAAATTATAATTTTTAAAGTGAATATTCCACTTACTATATATGGGAAAGAGTAAATAATTTTCAAGACTCTGCACTAAAATATGAGAAGCTTCCTATAAAGCTTTTCCTTATCATCTTAATTTTTATTTAATACTTCGAGAACATTAGATTAAAGCATTCCATTTGGAAGGAAACTTCATTTCAATATTTCCTTGGTGCTCTTTTCTTTCTAGCTAGTCATTTTAAAGCATCCTGGAAAAATCCATGTACTTTTTCTATATATTTCCTTTGCTATTGTTGTTGGTGAGCATCACGCTGGTGAGAAAATAGCTTGCTCCTCTACAAAAGATCAACTTGCTTCTCCTGTCTAGTTCCTCTAGTCCTTTCTTTTGAAATAATTCCACATTTGATAATATCAAACTCATTGTGATGTTGCTGTATCATCAGTGGAACTGGTTATGAGAAAAAGCTGATAAGAAATATGTTGATAAGCTGTTTAGCAGTAGGTGCCATTGCAGTCGTGCTTAGATGATTGCTTATGAGTTTTTGTGATTTGCCTAAGTGTGGCACTGTATGATGCAAGTTGGTTTCTTTGCTATTTAGCTATCAAGGATACTTGCAACCACCTATGCTAAAGGAATTTTGTAGAATTAATAACAGTCATCTTTGTTTATTTTAGTGAATTTCACTACAAAATTTTTTACATAGAGCTGTACTTCTACTGAGAAGTAGTAGAATGTCTGTGTATACCAGATTATTACAGAAAACAAAATCTTACTGGTTTTAGCAAGGAACACTGCTTGTTGTAGACCATTGTGTGAAACCATGATGTTCCTACCCAATAAAATTAAAAATCCTTTTGTTCACACGTATAAAATTGTTCCAAGTAATCAGAAATAAAATTTGTCTGTAGTAATCAAGATATCTTTCTAAAGGTTAAAAAGCAACCAAAAGTTAAATGGCTATCAGTAAAATCTTATGACTTTATTGCAAACAGATAAAAGTTCTGACATCACTAATAAATCTTAGTGTTCAGTGTTCACTTCTCATTATTCCTTATCCAATTCATAGTTATATAATTATATGTTTTTAAAATAATGCAGTTATGTTGTTTCATATCAGGATTAGATTTTCTGTTGCTTGGGGCACTGCCTTCCATTTAGGAAATCCCTGAGCTTCCTAAGAGCTGGAAGAGTATTTTAGAGAAGAATCACTTCATATTTGCCCTAGTTTTTATGCTGTTCCATAGGCTAACAAGCATCTAGTACTAACCACTGTTGAAGACAGAATATTGGGCTAAATGGGCCTTTTGTCTGATCCAATACAGCTATTTTTACGTTCTTACAATTTTCATGGGCCTTACATGGATAAAAATCTGCCTACACTGATCATTTTGTGACTATACTTTTTTGGTTTGCATGTCATTATGCATAAGAACTTGGGCTGAAACACTTCATGGAAAGACAACATACTATCATAATACCATCAAAATTAATAAGGTCATTGTGTAAGACAAATGATACTTCTGGATTTAAATTTTAGATACTTCAGATGCTGAAATATTCTAGGATGAAGGGTTAATGTACAAAAAGAAAGCTAATGGTAATGTTATCTTTCCCAAGTCATTTGGCTAAATGAAGCCTTTGGATTACAGATTTCCCAGCCTGGGGCTTAGGGAAGAAAATAGCAACTTTCTTTTCCAAAGAGAAGAGCTAGTACCTGTGTGTATATTTTTATTGCCTTGTGTAAATGCATAACTAAGATCTTACCTACAGAGTCAGGTTCAGTGTCAGCTGTACTAACCAGAAAGCATATCTGGAAATTTGCCTTCAAGCATAAAATTAGCCTCTTAATATTAGGAAAGGTATGGAAATCAAAGCATTTTTTTCCAAATATTAAGATAATTTAACCCTTGGGATGTTATCTTGATGTGGCCAAAAGAGTCTTTTCCATAAATGTTATATAAACTGTCTCTGGTAAATACACACAGCATGAGAAATTACAGGCTGCAGGAGTTCAAGTCCATATGGTATGGCTTGACAGCTCAAGTTAGGTAAAAATAGAGGAGTTGTGTAATTCATGGAGTAAAAATCCATCAAAGAGTGTTCAGTAGAAGAGTATCAGCTGTAGCTTAAGAAGTTCCTGAGCCATAGTGCCCTGGAAGCTGGGAAAAGTAAAACAAGTCCCAGTGTATGTCGGCCAGCTTTCTGTAGCCTTCCAAAGGTTATTTGCTGCTGGCCGTTGGTGGCAACAGGGACTCTGAGATAATCTATTGGTCTAATTCAGATTAATTGTGTTTATGTTCTAAAATCACTAGGTATATATTTATTAAAAAGGGTGTTGATGTGTGTGTATATAAAGTTTGGCATCAAAGCTTTTATAAAAAAGTGTACTTGGAATTCTTTAAAAAGGGAGATTGCAAGTATTAAAATGTCAGTAATACGTCAAGTATTTTTCTTTGCTAATTCATTATTTTATAGATTTAGGATTACCTTTGAATTTTTTTATTATTATTGATGTTAAGCACTGCATGATATAACGCAATTTATTTTTCTGAAAACAGGTGATTTTATAATAAACATATAAAATCACACATTTTTTATAAAAATGTGGTGCTCGTTACATCAGAAAAATATTACTGCATGCTGCCCTGTATTTTGTTACCTTTGGTTTATGCAGGAATATGCTGAATTTCAGTATCGGAGGAGGCACAGGCAGCGTCGACGTGGAGACATGCACAGTCTGCTGAGTAATACTCCAGATCCTGATGACCCCAGTGAGAGTACATTAGGTATGTTCCTGCCTGGGGCTGTTTGGTTTTTTAATTCCTACTTCAGAAATTGCTAGTAGTGACCACAGTGTTTGTTCTTCTGCGGATACACTTTAAAGAAGTTTCAGATACATTGCTGTATTTTCCAGGATACAACATAAAGGCTTATTTTTGTATTTTTGTATGTGATCTTAGAAGTGTTCCTGACTTCATTGTGGCTGTTCCTCTTTTTGAAGAGAAATGCATTGATCTTCCCACTAGCAACTCCCCAGCTATTTAGAGCAGGTTTGCTTTTCTGAAGAAATTTTGGAGGGCACTTACTTTGTATGACAGTCTTATGTATATACCAGCTCTTTTATGCAAATGAAAAGGGCCAGTTGTGCATAAAGAGTGTAGAAGAGGGTTCCGCTGCTTCAACCCTGCTGGAAGGTAGTCATAAAGCTGTATTCCAAAACCCTGCTCAGAAACTCCTGTAGTGGCAGACAGCCAGGAAACAAGTTGGCATGGGCGACAACTTCCAGCATGCTGCTCATCTAAGCAGTGCTACGGCTGGTAGCGCAGTCCCTTAAGGTCACTGTAACTTGGCTGGCTGGGCTGTCTCCATTCTGCCAGGAGCTTTAGCAAAGGTACAAAAATAGCTCAAATCCAAATCATAACTGTGATGCTGTTTCTTCAGAGCTGCCAGTTGTGTGCTTGGTCTCTAAGACATGCTGCACAAACTCTCATTGCTGTGTCTCATGAACTTAAGTCCTGTACATAGCTTGTGTAAGAACAAAAGGAGAAATCCTTTTCTGAGGAGAAATAAACAAATGCATTTTTTATTTTAGAAACATAAAAAGAATTTTGGTGAGCTTTGGTCCTTCCCTGTTACGAGTAAAATGCAAAACCATCCTGTTAGTTTGAGAACTAGAGTTTGACCAAACACTTGAATATTGTAGTGATGACCAGTGCATACCGTTAAAGCACGCAAGAGAGAATTGGTTTGTTTCACCTTATTTTATTTTGAGCTTTGAAGTGGAAAATTCCATTTTCTGAAGTCAAAATTTATTTTTATTAAAGAGCGTTTTTTCTGGAAACAGCGTTTTACTTCTATTTTTTTGTTGATTGTTTTAAGGAAACAGCAACGTCAGTGATTGCTGAGGGTATACATTTATGACTACTCTTAATTGTGCTGCAATGTTATGGTAAAAATTAATGTAACGTTAACATTACAGCTGAGTTGTTGTCTTTGAAAGAACAGAGAAATGGGTAAACTTTGGTTGTAATCCACCTGTAAATGCATCCTATATTGTGTCCATGTGCAGTATTTTTCAGGACTTTCCATAAATCATGTATATGCCTTAGAAGCACTTTGCCTCTCCTGCCAGCATGCTCATGCTTGTGATGGCATACCCCATCCTTTCAAAGAGAAGGGTATTGAGAGCAGAGAGGCACAAATGAGCCAGGCAGTCACTACTAAAACAGTGGGTCTGGTGTTTTGTCACTGTGTAAGAGTTGGTGTGGAAGGAGTGTTTTGGATTATTTAGTTCAGAGTGAAAAAAGGAGTAAAATTACGCAGCTGGAATCCAGAGGGAAGGAAGAGATTCTGTCAGTAAGTAACAGTGGAGAAGGCTGCCTCACTGGTTGATCAATCATTTTTGTTTCAATTGCCCAACAGACACTCAGGAAGGTGGCAGTAGTAGAAGACACGGCACCTCCATGGTGAGTTCAGCTTCTATGGGTATTCTGCACAGTTCTTCGCTTCATGACTATACCCCTGTCAGTCGCTCTGAAAACCAGGATTCTCTTCAGGTACCTCCCCTAATCTCTTTTCCATTTGCTTTGCTTTGCTTGCCTTTCTCTGCTCTGCTTTTCTGTGTCATTTTGTCTCTGCAAATTTTCTTAATCCTTCAATGAGAAAGGGAAAATCTAGGACAACAAATTATATGTTCAGACTGGTAAGAACTGCTAAACAATCACTAATGTAACAATAGTCACCTTTTAAATTCTCTTGTCAACTCTGTCAGTAAAAATTGATTCTGATAAATGACATGTAGAAATAATGAATGAATTTCAGATTTGAGACCAAATTACTTTTAATCCAAAATATGTAACAAGATGGAAGTTTTATTCTGAAAGCAACCTTATGTATTTCCACAGGCTCTGAGTTCTTTGGACGAAGATGACCCAAACATCCTGCTAGCGATTCAGTTATCATTACAAGAATCAGGCTTGGCCATAGATGAAGAAACTAGAGACTTTCTAAATAATGAGGCATCTTTAGGAGCAATAGGTACCTCTTTGCCTACAAGATTGGACTCTGCTCCCATAAGTATAGATAATCCAAGAGGCGCTTTGAGCAGCTCCGAGCTGTTAGAACTTGGTGACAGTCTGATGAGACTAGGTGCAGGCAATGATCCCTTTTCAGCTGATCGTCTTCATTCACACCCCTGCAGCGATACAAGAAGCAGATTATACTCAACATCTAGTGACGCTGATTCCAGCAGTCAAGATCCCAATACCAATGAAAATCTACTTGGAAATATTATGGCCTGGTTTCATGACATGAACCCACAGAGTATTGCTCTGATCCCCTCAACAAGTACAGAAACAGATGAGGATTCACAGCAACCCAGTACTGAAGATGGGTCAGCAGGGCAACCAAATCTTACAGACACAGGGCTGGCGCCTCAGGAGGAGCATGCACTATTTGAGGATGCACTCAAAAACGAAGGCAGAGGAACCCAAACAGAGGAAAGCACTTCTGAAGAAAACGTTCTTCCAGGTGAAACGGTATCACAAAGTGGTGATCATAGCAGGGAGGTAGCAAGCACCCTGGATGCGTCAGGAGATACTTCAAGTCAGACTCCTCAAACCTCAAGTGAATGGATTGAACATGTGCATCTGGTATGAATAAAAACTAAATCTGGAGTAAATGAATGGCAGTGACAGATGGTACATTATGTGGAGTCAGCATTATGGAGGCTTTGATCCACATAATTACAGCTCAGTTGTAACCACTGACGTAACAACGGATATTTAGGAGTTCTCTTGAATTGTAGTTCTTTATAATAATGTGAACCTTTCAAGGAATATCCTTTGCATTTAATTAGGTAGTACTTGCCTTTTTGCTCTCAAGAAAAAGGAATAAGTAGGTTGTATTCCACATTCCTAATACAATGCAGCATCTGTTTAGCCTTAGGTTGACGATCCTTAACTTGAAAGTATGGATTAAAGGCTTACACTGATTATTTTGGTTGGTTTTCCTAAAAAATAGTTTATTCCATTTTTTAGAACTCATTCTTTCACCAAAATAACATTTAGCAATTCATTTGCATTTTGTTTTAGTTTTCCATAAGTTTTTCTTACTCATTTTTCATTTTTGTTAGCAGTGTGAACAGAGGTATTTAATGCTTCTCTTTAGTACTGCTCCAGGAACAAGTTTTAGGGGATATTCTTTCCCATTAAAATCAAAGATTTTTTCATGTCTATTTACAGTCCAAATGTGCCAAACTGTGAATAGTTAGCTGGCGGTAGCCTAACAAAACAGTGCAGTGTTACTCTATCACACTAACCCCACAATTCTTAGCAGTGAAAGAAACCACTGAGTAGCATTGCTTCTCTAAATTTAACTGGCATGTGTTGCCATGGTGACTGCATTTAATTAAATGTAGCCTGTATCTTAAGTTAATAAAACCTAATGCTGCTGTTAAACAGTTATTTTAAATATTAAAATACAGTGAGTTAGCAACAGCTATGCTGTATTTTAAGAGACACTTTAATGGAAGTGCAATCATAGTTCTTTGTTTTCATAATTCTACAAAGCATTCTATGCACTAGTAGTGCAATTACTTTTAATGATAACATTTTATAAAAATATAGGAATACAGAATTTTCATATGTTAGCCAGTCCCACAATTGAAGTTCAGATAACACATTCTGCTCAACATGTTACGGTGCCTTTGCCTAACCCAACTCGATAGTTGCCACAGTTAAACAAGTAATTCAAATTCAGTGTCTGTTCTGGAGTAACTATGCTATTAACTGCAAAGACCTCCATAAAACCACCCATGGCCTTGCCTTTACAGTAAATAAATAAATGTTCAGTCAGTGTTTTTGCATAAACAAAACACTGCTAGGTATTTGTTCAATTGCACAATATTCATTTGCTGTGTGATTACTGTTTAGTGTAAAAAAAAAATATATAGTAAAAAAAAAACAACACAAAAAACCCTTTTCCTAGTTGTTGTACCGTGAAAAAAATATACTGGTTTTAGATTTGCTTAAAAGCATCAATCTACAGTTAGTGAGATACAATGGTACAGTATGTAATTACAACTAGAGTAAGTTGTTGAAATGGCTGTTTTAATTACATATAATCAAAACTTCTCATAACACGAGCAAATTACATACACTCCATTTTAAGTTTTGCTTAACTGTTACCAGAGATATGTTGATATGATATAAAAGTTTATTACTACTGAGTGTGTATAGGCAAGTGTCATGATAGCAAAGTTTATGTATTGATTACTGTGAGTTCAAGTGAGTGTTTCGGTAACTAATTCATGCAAATCCAGCTTTTGAACCTTGCAGTGACAAGGTTCATATTAGTAAAAAATTAAATAAGAATATTTAACCCTTACTCCATAAAACCCTGGTTCATTTTGCAGGCATCTTTAGAGAGAATGGAATAGAATAGTCTCCAATCATTTTCCAACTTGTCCTCTAACTGCCCTACTCCTGCCATAGTCATGAACCTTTGGACATCTTTGAAGAATACCTATTTTAAATTGTTCTATGGTATAAAATCCTTCAACTAAAACAGTTCTTCATGAACTACCGTCATGAATTGGTCTGAAAGTTGTTCAACTCACATAGCTTCCTTGAACTGTAATTTCTGAGTAGAAAGATTCTCACAAAAAGATTGTGTATTGCATTGAGATGTCTTGCAAAGTTACAGTGAGATATGTTAGAGTGCCCTCTGTGAAGATAGTGAAGTTTGTAGGTTCTGGTTTTTTGTAATTTGGTTAGGTTGTGCAGTATATCCATTGTTTCCGTGTTACTCTTACAAGCATGAAATTAGCCTATTAAATTTGTATTTTCTTGGTACTTATTTTAACACCATAGTCATTGACTTTACAATTCAAAAATAAAGTTTGGCAAGACTATTTTGTAAACCTGTTAATTTTATAATGTAAAAAAATTACTCTAACCTTGAATTGTTATTTGCACTTTCATAGTCTATACTTGATACATTCCCACTTTATATACAAGTAGGATACTACAACCATGTAGATGTTTGGCCAAATGAATGCTGTTAATAATATGTAAAATTCTTTGATTAAACATTTATTACTTAAACTAATTCCGTCTGTCTCATTACATCTTAGACTTACTGTAGCAGATTCTTAAGACTGATGATGGACATTTTTAGAATATGTTCAGTCCTGTGCCAGATTAGCCGGGGACCATATAGTAAGTTAAATGTTTTTATTTGTAAATATAAGGTATGTATGTTCACTAAGCTTTGCAAACAAAATCTCAAATAGACAATTTTGTCTTAATTGCTACAGCTGTATTGTGCACTTGTTTGTTGTAGAGTAATGCCTTGTCATTACAAATAGTGGTGCTAAAGAGAGTGGGGGGACTAATTTTTGAGAAAGATCCTGTTAAGTGTTACTTAATTACCACTTAATATCCAGTCTCCGTTGTTACCAGGAAATTCCAGACCACCTCTGTTTTGTTAACATGCACTAAACTATTCTGTTCATTGTTATAGTAATTTAATTAGCTTTCTCCAAGAAGCATGACAAGATGCTGGAGAGCTTCTAAAATCTAATGTACAAAGTTGGATTAGTCACTGCAAGGCACTTTCTATCACCTGCTGCTGTGGTGTCACTGCATATGCTGCAATTAGCAAGTACTGAGTTTTACTAAGATTGTGAGTATCACAAGAGAGATTTGGGGGTTTATGGCAGCTAGAACATACTAATAGGTAGACAAATTTAAAACATACTTTCTGAGGTGTTTAAAATCACAACATGCTTCAATATCAGATACTCCCACAGCCCAGTTTTAGAGATCTGTTTATCAAGGCCAATTTCACCATTACCTTCTCCTCCTTCTCTTCCCCTCTCCCAGCATACACAGGGCATCCCACTGCAATACTCACGGAGGCTGTTAAGAATGGAAGCCAAACATGGGTATAGTGATAGCTAGTTTCTTTACTAAAAATTGTCTAGACAATCTACTCAAGAATTAGACAATATGCTGATTATTGTCCTTTTTACTCTTCTATAAAGCTGAAAGATGTAGAGAAGCCAGTGATGATGTAAAACTGAGTGTCATTTTTACCATCTCATCCTTTTAACTGAAGAGTAAAGCACAAGATGTGCATGATAAGGAGGAGATGGATCCCCTGTAAATACAGCATAAAGCTATGTTTGCTGTCAGTCTTTGTATGAGGGCAAAGAAGTGAATGAAGGCTTGACTTTCTGCAATGATATGCTTTCATTCCACTTCAAAAATAGGCAAGTATAGAATTTGTACAATTTTCCAAATATGTAACACCATAAACCAATCCAAATAGTTCATAAAAAATTACTAAAAATGCAATACTGGAGTAAAGAAAAAATGTTTCCTAACTTAACTGCAAAGCCCTTTTTTCCTCAACTCTTCATAGATACTTAAGGTTACATCTCACCAACGAAATGTTAAAGCTAATTGTTAACGGGATGGTGTTATTTTAAAACTATGCAGGTCTTGATCTTTACAGAAATCCTTTCTGCAGTGAAATACAAACTTGAGAAGGTTTTGCATATATTTTTTCTTTTTAGGTCATTTGCGTGAATATCCAGATAAATGGACTATAAGCAAGAAAATATTTAATATATCCAGATAGATGTTCAGTACTGCAAATAGATAATCTTCAGGATTCAGATTATAGTGATATTTTCATCCAAGCATAAGTGTCTTATCCACCACACGATACTGGAAGAAAGATGGGGGATTTTATCTTGGGGGTTTTTACACAGAAATTGTTCACCACATAAGAATGATTTACCTTTACATAAAGAGTTTTAAGGAGTATTTATCAGTTTATGAACCAGGTGGTTTTCTATGAGCAACAGTGAACAAAACTATGCAAATTATTCATCAGTTATATTTTGGCCACTGCACCTTCTGCTTTAATTATCAAATCAATTTTATTCATAATAATCTATTTGGAAAAAAGGTCTTACTCGGGCTTTAACATTTTTACTCTGCAAATGGCACAGTCAGCCTTGCTGTTTACATTTTTTAGCATGGCAGTCCATGTGGCCAACTTCATCACCTTTAGGAACGCAAACAAACAGCAATGTCATATTAATTAGCCAGCCAAGATTCACTACTGTGATTGCAAAGGATACTAGAATTTATACTTGTAGTGGAAATCTTCATATTCTGCAATTTAAAACAAAACAAAACCAACTTATTTTGAAATTAGTGGTCTTTATTTTCTGTTCAGACATCTAGAGTTTGAGGCCCTCTTTCTGACCATGATGTCTTTACATATAATTCAGCAGCAGGCAACACTTAAAATTCCAGTTCTGTTCTCTGGAGTATATACAGACAGTGTTATTGAGCACAGCAGTCCAAATTCTGCTTGGCTATAATTTAGCCATTCTCCATGATTTGAGATTAATTCTGTCCTGGAAGGCAGAAGAAATTGATAGACTCTTTGATGGTCTAAGTAAAACCCACATTTATTCGATTTGTACAAAGTGAGCACAATATACGTGGCACTGAAAGAAACATTAGGATGTAGACCTTTATGGTGTATATAATGTTTATTCATTATACAAGGAGATATGCAAGGCATTTAGATCAAGTAACTTCCCCTTGATACACAGCCAGTCTTGATGGATTTTTGCACTTTCTGCTACCATATAGCTCTTCTCCCAAATAGTGTTAGAGATTTAAATTAGATAAATGGGTGAGGTAACACCAGAGATGCACTTTGAATAGATTATCAAAATACTGAAGACTACCGTTCCAATAGGGCATAACCTATTTGTAACTACTGTTAAAAAAACAAAGGACAAAATATTTTTCATAAATTATCTTATTCTGCTCTATAGACTCACATTGGAAATCTTTATACTGAAACATAATAGCAATTTGTTACATAAAGAAAATAATGTCCTCTTACATTTTCTTATTACACTGCTGTTGTCATGCTGCTGTTGTCATGCTTGTCAGCCCTTCAAGTTTTGCTTGAGTACAGGGCTTCTGCTATATCAACACAGCACAGCAGTCCAGCTTCATCTTTGAAGAAACTTCAATAAACTCAGATAAGAATGAGTGTAGTTCTACATTCCATTGTAATTACAATGTAGAGGAAGGTTGAAGTTCACTAACAGAGCCAGACAAGGAATAAAACAGGGACTGTAGGAAAAACTCCCAGACCAAACCATGGAAAAATATCCTAGGCAAGTTTCAACTGGTTGCAGAATCCAACAAATGGAGCAATGTGCTGCAAAGTGTCGTGGAAAATGAGGTATACTCACAATTGTCTCGTACTCAAAATTACACTTGCCGTTGCAGGATGGCACAAAGATTGCTAGGGACACAGGTGCTAAGATCAAAACCAGGAACATTTCAGGTACTACAGTGAAGTCCCACTGGAGGTAATGAATGAAACTCTGGTCCAGTTTATTGCCTACTATGGCAGGTCCTTTGACTAGTGTAAGAATAAAGAAAAAGTCACAAAATTATACTGTGAGCCTGCCACCTTTCAGGAGTCTGGAAAAGCTCTAACTACACAGTTCCTCAGAAGTGGGGACTCCCCATGCAATATATAGAACTACAGCCATGGAAGGACTTAAGCACCGCTTTAAAAAATCCCACTGAGGCTGCATCAGAAGGGGCAGGGGGGAGGCGTCTACCCCAGAGGAAAAGTTCACTGAAATAAAAACATAAAACGGCAATCCCAAGTAACCTGTTAAGTGCAGCTGACTGAAAAGGACAAACATCTGCCATGTTTTTGAAATCTAAGTGTAAAGCTGTAATAAACTGTCAATAGTAAATAACTGAGGTTGGTTTGCACTTAATATGAAATCTTACCCAACTGGCAGATTTCCTTTACATATTTTTACTAATTAAATAAAGTCTTTGTGATTAACAAGTTAATTTACATGCACAGTGGGAATGTGCATGTTGTGCCTTCAGGAATCAGTGTTGACTTGCAGTTGTCATACTGGCTTATAAAGGAGACATTAAAACATTCTTTAACAAAAACATACATAAAGAAAATGACCTTCCATAGTTACAGTTAACACAGTTACCCACTTCTGTCACAGGTGCAAAAAGAGAGTCACCAGTGAGGTTGTACCCAAGGACCACATCATTGATTGCATCAGTATTGTAAAGGCTAAAAACCAAGCCTAAAGTATTTTTAGTGGCATGCAGTTTAGCTGGAACCACTAATTCAAATTCTGTTCAAAGACTTACATCAAAACTGCTCCAAGCTCCTCAAGAGCTGCCTCAAACAACACAGAAACAGTAAGCTGTAAAGATAACCTTTTAAGCGGAAAGCCTGTACTACAGGATCCCCATTTGCAAGTAGATACAATAGTGAAAAACTCTCAGCTGTTACAAAAATAAGTCCCGAGAGCCTGAACTGGCAAAACATGACAAGTGCAGAAATACTAACTTTTGTTAAAAGGTGTATTCTTGCTGTTCTTGTATCACAGAAGCATTTTAGAATACAAATAAAGTGCTTTGAGAGACAGCTTTAACATGCTTTAAGAGAACAGAGTACTTGTGGTCATGATACGTTATCACTGACGTTGCTTTAGCTAGCCACGTCCCACGGAGCCAAAAAACAAGGACCTCACAAAATCTGGGGTTCTTGGCTCTACCACACACTTAAATGAGTAATTAAGACCCAGAAGTTGCAAAGATAGATGCATGCTACTTATGCAAGTAGTAATTGTGTAATATGTTTCAAGAATGGCTTCATTTTTAGCTATGGGAATTAAGAGAATAAACCCTCCTTTTCTCACGAGGGACCTACTAAGTACAGAACCTTAGTACAGGACCATGTGGAAATGCAAAGTGCACCAATCAGTCAGATTCATACCAAATTACATGCATTTACAGCACAAAATTTTCTGGAGAGACACTCCAGGTGCATCCTCTGCAGCTGACTGTGGAACAGTGACACGCAGAAAATCAGAATAAAGGATTCTTCAGATGTGAGCCAGCAGACTATAGGATAGCATTAGGAAGCTAAGAGGAAGCAATGCAGTTAAATCCACTGCAGAACAATTCAACTACTTAAGCAGGAGATGCAGAGAGCCCGTGGACGTGCATCACTTCCAATAGAAGACACACTTCCCGAAGGCTCCCAAGAAGAAATGATTCTGCAATGACAGCCAGTGGGCTCCCCGGGTGGAGCCAACGTTTTGTCTTCTCCACTTCTCTGTCCTGTCTATTTACATTTGAAGTCTGAGAGCAGGGATGGGTTCTGATGGCTCCAAAGAGCTCAGCCAAGAGCACCCCTTTCTCTTATTGGGGCAAAACCAAAGTGGAAATATGCATTAATTGGAAGAAAATAGATCTACTTCCCAGCTTTAGCTGAGCTTACACTGTGCAAAATCCCTCAGGTAAATCAGGCATTTCCAATTCCAACCAGGCCATAGACTTAACAGTTGCCTTTAAACCCACTTCAGCTTGAAAGAGAGGCTAGTCCTATTAAGGAGAATCAGGAAACTGAAGAGGATGCTCAAAATTTAGGATCAACATTGTAAAACTTGGAATCCTCTAGAGAGGAACTTAGAGGGGGGTACTTTTAAGAAGTCCTGAGCCCCTGTCCCCTGCTACCCGTAACTACTGGATATTCAGCAACTCTCAGATCAGAACATTTCAGCTCTTGCCTACATAACAAAGTTAATCCATGCTAATTTTATTGGGCATAACTAAAATAAAAGATGTGCTCTTTTCAATTTTTGACAAAATATCCTAAGCAATGCTCTTTGCATTACCTTTCAGGCTGGGTAAGGAGTGATCAAACGCCACAGACAGCAATCCCTGTCTCTCCCTCATGGTAGCTCTAATGGCCTTTCCCAAGGCCAACAGAATAATCATACTAAGTGCACTGTAATTTCAAGGTGTCATTTTATCGAGGTTCTATTGAAATGACAGTCATTAATGTAGCCGCACTTTGACTTGTCTAAAAATACTGAATTAAAACTCTTTTCTGCCAACATTACGTAAATATGGTTGGCTAAAACACATTGAATTAACCTAAATTATCACCTCAAATTAGGTTTCTTAAAGCTTGAGGGTTTTTTTTTAATTCAACTTATTATTTAAAAGCAAAAGGAAAAAATCACAGTCAGTTATCAGAACAATATACAGTAGCATATTTAATGAAGAATATACAGATATGTGTAAAACACATACATTCTACATTTGTGACAGAAGAGGAAAAGACTCTGCAGCATTGGTTTGGAAAGACCAAAGGGGGAGAAGCTGGGAGTGGGGAAGATGATAGAAAGGCTACAGCAAAACTGGAGTTGAAAACAACCAACTACTTCCAAATGTACTTGTAATCCATTAACACTGTATCTTATAAAATTCACAGAATAAAAGCCTTCACAAAGTATTAGATACTTATCTGGGCAAAAAATGGACACCATTGCTTGTTTCTATACAGACTAGTGATGCTATGCCAATGTGATAGCACTGAGAGGGCGCCAGCAGTGGAAGACTTCTGGGATGGGTGGTTGGGAAGGCAGGCAGGCAGAAGCTGCAAAAGAAGTGGTGGAAAGAATGTAAAAGTCTCTGTGAGATCACTGATCTGCAAGGTAATCACACAAAACTACAGAGAGATAGATTAAAGAAGCAGGCGAAAAAAAAATAACAGCCCAAGAACTATGAACAGCTTGAAAGCAGATGAAGGTAAAACAGGATTTGAATCCAAACAAAATACATTTGGCACCTGAGACAAGAAGGTCAAAGTTGGCGTGAAAGAGAGGCGTGCAAGACATTAAGTGTAGCTCCCCATGAGTCGGTACCAATGCAAGCAAGCCCTCCAGCCACTGCACACTGCACGAGGGGAGCATCTGTAAAGAGATCCCTGCAAATTATGTCTATGAATTATGCAACTGTCACCATAATACCATTGCAAGAAATAGCCTCTACTTTACATTTTTTTAAAATTTATTTTAGCAGGATCATTTTCCTCTATGTAAAAAATGTTATTAAAGAAGATTATTTGTTCTTTGTGTCCATGGAGAACAAGACAAAAAGTGGTCAACTTAATTTGCACCAAAGAAGGTTTAAATGAAACCTGAGGATCAGGGATGAAGGCTGAGTAGGGAAACTAAGAGGCTGCAAATCCTCGTGGGTGAGCGGGCATTTCTTTCTCAAATCAGACTAGAGAAACATCTACACAGGATGGCTTGGGGCCGTGAAAGTGGCGTCAGGGTGAGGAACCACTGTTAGACCCGTGGTTCCCGCCTTTAGCTGGCAAAGCTTCGCGAAGACGCGCGTCCATTCCCCAGCCTTTTAAACTGTTTGATACGCGACTGAGGGGCAGCTGGCGTAACGAAGACGGCAGCTGGCGCGGGTCGAGGGTAAGATCCGCAGCCACTGTTCTCCTGAATCGGGACGCCTGCCGGAGTCCTCCTCTCCCCTCCGATTCTCCGGTGAGCAGGAAGGATGGCAGCTGTACAGGCATCTGCGGCCGAGGGCGCCCGGCGCCCGCCGGCAAACGGGGAACGGCGCAGGTACCGCGGGCGGCTGCCGTGCTTTGCTGCGCCCATCGGGTCTCGCCCCGGACCGCCTGCGGCTCTCGCCGGATCGCAGGGACGCCGCTCTGCCTCTCTGTCACGGTTTTTGCCGAGGCAAGAGACGCGCCCCGCTGGGGACACGAACCCTTTCTCCTCGGGGACCGAGAGCCAACGCTGGCTGACTGCCGCCTCTGAGAGAAACAGCCTTTACGCCGCCGGGACACGGGCCCACGGAGCTCCGCTCTGCCCCTAAAGCCTCCCCGGCCACCGAGGCCCCGACCCCGCCGGCAGGGCAGGGCAGGGCCGGGCCGGGCCGGGCCGGGCCGAGCCGGGCGGCGCCGCAGCCGCCCGCCCCTGCCGGGGCCCCAGCGCGGCGGGACCGGCCGCCGGCGGGAGGCGGTGCCCCGCGGGGGTCGGCACGGCGGGCGCTGAGGCCAGGCCGGGCCAGGCCAGGCCAGGCGGGCCGGGCCGCGGCCGCCCTTCGGCGGCGGGCGGCCCCGCAGCCAGCAGAGGGCAGGGCCGGCCGCCCCGCTCCTCCCGGCGCGCCTCGGCTCGCCGCAGCGACATCCGCCGCCGGCGGGAAGAGGCCGGCGCCGCGGCCGGTGTCGGCGTCGCGCTCCCCGCCGGTCTCGCTGCCCGGGGCCGCGGGCCCCGCCGCCGGCCGCAGGATGCCGCTGGGGCTGAAGCCCACCTGCAGCGTGTGCCGCAGCACGTCCTCCTCCATGTGGAAGAAGGGCGGCCAGGGCGAGATCCTGTGTAACAACTGCACGGCCCGCTCCGCGCCGCCCGGGCCCGCCGCCTTCGCCACCACCTCGGCCGCCGCCCAGCACAGCAACGGCGGCGGCGGCGGCGGCGGCGGGAAGCAGGTGAGCCCGCAGGGACCGGCCGGGCCGGGCCGGGCCGGGCCGGCCGTAGCCCCGCGCCCGGGGCAGCGCCCTTCCCTGTATTTACTCGGCAATTTCCCCCCTAGAGCAAGCAGGAGATCCACCGGCGCTCTGCGCGGCTGAGGAACACCAAGTACAAGTCGGCGCCCGCCGCCGAGAAGAAGGTCTCCACGAAGGGCAAGGGGAGGAGGCACATCTTTAAGTTAAAAAACGTAAGGTGGCGTGCGGCTCTCGGCGGCTGGGATGGGAAGCGGCCGGCCCCCGCGGCGGACCTGGAGCCCCGTCTCGTCCCCCGAAGAAGCGGCTCCCCGCGGCGGGCCCGCAGGGCCCGGCCCCCGCCGGGCTCGCCTTGCCGGCGCCCTGGACCCCGGCGCGGAGCTGTGCAGCTCCTGCCGCGAAACCGGCCTGCAGCCTGGCCGGGAAGCGGCCGTAGTCGCTGCCAGAGCCGGGGCCGGTTTCTTCCTCCGTAGCGCGGGCGCGGCCGCCGGCGCGATCCACCGGCCCGTCCGCACAGCATCCAGTCCTTCGGGCTCGCTTCCCGAGGGAAGGGGTTGTGTGTAAATAGAAACCAGCCGTGTGAGTTTAGTACTCGCTTCTCCGCTTAAAATCCCGAGGGCGAAAATGTTAACCTTTTTGTTTCCAATTTTAACCTAGAGATGTTTGAAATGTTTGCGCCCCGTTCCCTGTGTTCGCTGATTTTCTAAGAGGATAACGTATCAGTATGTTGTCTAAAAGGAAAAAAACCCACCTGGAATTGTATTACATGGTTGGTTTGTTTTAACCCTCTTGATTTTCCATTTCTATGTTCTTTTCTTAGCCCATCAAGGCTCCTGAGTCCGTATCCACTATAATTACAGCAGAATCAATCTTCTATAAGGTACGGTTTGTGCAAATCTGTTTGAAAAAAAAGAGCTCGCTGTTTCTGTTTCCAGTCTCAAAAATTATCGCAGATAGTGAAAGCACTAGGGGTGTATTCCCAGAAACTGTTCTTCCTTGCCTAGCAGTTGTGTAGGATTTTGCTCTGCCTTATGTTCTTGCCATTAAGTCTTGCAAGGTAGTTTACCACAGTAGTTTACGTATTTGTCATCGTCCCATTTTTTTCTTCCAAGAAAAAGATGCATCTGGTTTCCTTCGTAATTATTGCAATCAAGGTTTTGAAACTTTTAACTTTCACCGTGCAGAGGTCAAGCAAAAGTGACTATAGCTGATTACTTAAATTTGTGTGATGTTTCCTACCTTAGGCACAGAGAATGTTGCCTGTAGAGGGGGTGGGTTGCACTGCCCTAACATCTAAACTGGCTCCCATTTCAGAGCTGAGTGCAAGCAGTCTCAAACACCCTGGGAACAGGATCTGTTGACTGTTGCAATGAAAGCAGAAGCTAGTCTTCCTCGCATTCATGCTTGAGAGAGTTTTTAACACCATGCCAAGGTGTTAGTGTTTTGAAGTTCTGAAATTTGCTTTTGTTTCCCAGTAGTACAAATAAAACATTTGAAATGTCTTTTCCCCCAAGGAAGAGGTCAGGATAGCCAGTGGAAGACTGCGCAGCCAGAGGAGAAGTAGTAGACTGAGCTTCCGTATACTCTGTGGAGACCTGATGCTTCATGTCTGGCATCCCAAATGAATCTCTGCCGTTGACTAGTTCAGAAAAGAATTAATGTCTTGAGTGTTTTTATCAGGAATTCCTAAGAATTTATTTATTCCTAAGAAGTTTCATTTAATGTGATCTTTTTACGCAAAATGTTTCTATTTTGATACTTTGCTGTGCTGTTGAGAAGGGGGCTGTTTGGGTTTTTTGTGTTCTTTTTATCTTTTTTAAAAACAAAACCTTCCTGGATAATTCTTGGCAAACTCTGGTCTTGATGGGTAGTGCAGGCACTGCATTGTGCTGTGCAACGCTGTTAAAATGAAGTGAGTTGCCTTTGGTGCGCAGCCTCGGATGTTGCAGAGCACAATGGAAGGTGGCAGGAGGTGGCTCTGTGTTTTGGGACTCCTTTGCATTCAGATGAGTGAACTTCTTCCTACACAGAAAGCTGCTTTCCCTGCGCACACAGGGAAATTACTACAGTTACTTTTTCTGGAAGGTGGTGTTGCACTCTCCTGCTTCTGGCGGAATGAGACCATCTCCACTCTGCAGACAGGAGGTGTAGCCTCAGACTCCTAGGCATTGGGTGATTGTGCACAAGCAGTGCTGATGACTGCTTAGGTGAGACAGCGCTCTATCTTATGCCACCATTCTTTTGCATGTGGCTGAATTAAGACTGTCTTTCAAGACTGGGGTAATTTGAGATACTGATACTTAAGATACGAATCAGAATCACAGAGTAAAGCTTCTAAAATCAGATTGTTTGATTTAATTATCGTTTCTTCATCTTCTAGGGTGTATACTATCAAATTGGAGATGTTGTTTCAGTGGTTGATGAGCAGGATGGAAAAACATACTACGCTCAGATCCGTGGGTTTATTCAGGACCAATACTGTGAAAAGAGTGCTGCGCTAACCTGGCTCATTCCTACGCAAGCCAGCCCCAAAGATTGTTTTGACCCAGCATCCTATATCATAGGTAATCTCTCTTTGTTTTATACAACTACTTACATGTGCCTAGACTAATGCAGAGTTGTGGTTTTTTAATTAACCTTTTTGCCTGTCAAGATCATTTATTTATCTTCTGTATATAATATGATTAGTGCTACTGCAGTGAGTGTGATTATCTGAGTATTTGCGCTCACGGGCACAATTACAGTCTTGCAACTGTAAAGATCAAATTATTACTCCATAGATAAAATTGAAGTTACTACACTATAAACCTGATACACCAGTCCAAGCTGTTTTTTTTAAAGTGACCTGAATTATCTGATCTTCATCTTGGGTACTTAAAATACATAGCATGCAAGCACTGGCATAGAGAGGGTTCTGCTACTGGTGATAAAATTATTAATAATTCAGAAAAATCCTCTTCACAGGCAGGCCACAAATAGTATCTATTTAAAATATATTAACAAAAGTACTTCATTCAAATAACTGAATGCTTCAAATGAGTGGGGAAAAAAAAGAAAAAGATCAGCTCAGGAAAAATAAAGGTAGAGGTATCTTGCCTCGTATTTGAGGCTACTTTGGCAGGAAAGTCACTGATTGAAAAGGAATCCCTCCAAGGGATGTTGGCTGTTGTTGCATATTTTAAAGTCCTGCATACTCCAATTTTATGCCTTTAAATTTAATCTTTGAAGATTTTTGTTTGTTTGTTTCCTAGGACCAGAAGAAGATCTCCCAAGAAAAATGGAATATTTAGAATTTGTTTGTCATGCACCTTCAGAATATTTCAAATCTCGATCATCTCCCTTCCCTACTGTTCCTACAAGACCAGAGAAGGGTTATATATGGACTCATGTGGGACCTACTCCTGCAATCTCCATTAAAGAAACTGTTACCAATAATTTATAATTTTTTAAAGGAATACTTTGGACAAGTTATTTTGGGTGTATTCTCAGGTCTGTGAACCCCATACAAGAAGTTTTAAAAAATTATAAAATTTTCATTTTACTTTATGGATTATGGTATTTATTTATTTTAAATGATATCAGATCTTTAAAGTGGAAGTTTTCTTTCCATTTGATGCATCATTTCTGTGCTCTGTTCTTCAGACATTATTGCTCATTTTGGGACAAAACCACAAGTTTCATGTCATCTTCAACTTTAGTGAGCAAATAATTGACTTCTGAAAGTTGCCTTTAGTGTTCTTATTTTCTAACTTATTTTCCAGAGAAGGAGTTAAAAGTCATACTCTTAATCATCCAGCACTTTATATACTTGCTTAATTTAGTTAATTGTGACTGCAGGTTTTGTTTACCTCTTAAATAATTTAAGACTAGCTTCAAATAAACACTAAACTTGGTCAGTGATGCAGTTAACAGTTTTCTGTTACACTGGAGAGGAGTGACCTACTTAGATTTCTCTTCTTCAGATGAAAACCTGTCCTCCGCAAGGCAGTACTCTATTTAACAGTCACCTTTTAAGGGAATTTTGTTCAGCTAAATCTAAAATGTGGGCCTATGTCTGTAGCTTCCTGCTAAACTTTGCTTATATAAGGGGATAAATTTCTTGGAAAGCTGGATGCAGATTTAAAAATTAATGTTGTTTGGCTTTGCCATCCTGGCATCTTTATCGCAGAAGTGTATCTTTATTTCCTGAGCAAACCAACACTGATGTATGATTTGAGTTTCACATTGTTACTATTGGGGGGGGGGGGGGGGGGGGGGTGTTAGTTTGGTTTCTTAAAATTGATTTTGAATTGTTTTTTCAGTCTTTGCAATTAGTGATGGTAAGAAAAAAAATCCTCAAGTAATTCAAATGAAAAAAAAAAGGCATTTGCTAAGGGAAATAAAGACTAATTTTATATATTGACAGTCACAGTATACCAATGAAAATATTTAAATAGGAGAATGGGAAAACCACCATGTACTAAAATACAAATGTTAAAGTTTTCTGCGGTAAGCTTTTTACAAGCCAGTCAGCTCCAAACACTATGAAATATGCTTGTATGGCCTGAATTCCCTGGGGTTAGTGGTTCCTGCTGCCTATGAAAGATAAGAGCTGTAAGTGGCCTTAAATGCCTTAAATTTACATTCACAGATCTTTTCAGCTTTTTTTTTTCTCTGACATATGTGACCATAGCACCCAGAAGCCCCAAAACAACTTTAGTATATTGTATGAAAGTCTATAAAAGTTGTACTAGGCTTATGTTTTTACTTCATGAAAAGTTTTGATTTAAGATGAAATCTATTTTGAAAGTCTGAGGTATTGATGACTTTTAATACAGTGGGACCCGTGACAGCAGGAAACAGTTATACTTGTTTGAATCTGGAGCCTCAGTTCTGCCCTCTTTAAATACAAGGAAGAATAGTCAACCTTAAGGAGCAGGTGCTAAATTTGAGGGATACTGTCAATTGTTCAAAATGCTCAGAAATTTGTAACAGTGTACTGCTAACACGGAGTTAAATCTTAAGTAACTTCAGTTGCTACACATGTGAGAAGTGTGCTCATGTTCAGTGTGTTGCAGTAATTAATCCCAGGGTGACCTCGATCCTGGCCTTCCTCTCCTTTCTCTCCTTTCACTTCTAGATTTCTTTTTTGCTGATTTATCTACTTGTCAGCTGATTAAACATAAAACTTGTCTTCTAAATTTTTTTGCTGGACTCCCCAATACAGGAAAGGAGCTCTCATTTAAACATTTTTATTTTGTTTGCTGCAGTGTGATATGAAGCTACTGATACTACCCCTGACAGATAGAGCGATTACAGGTACTGTACAGTACGTGCTAACTCATGTCAGTACATCTAATAGGTGCACATCAAGTAAACCACCTGCGTATTAATTTATAAGGGTACATACAATTGCCCCAATAATCAGCAGAATGCTTAAGGTGTTCAATGTGGTTATGCTTGTCAGGGTTTCCTGAGGACACCGAGCACAGTGATACTGTCTTTAGCTGCAGTTGGCCAACACATTTTGAACCCGCCAAGATTGTTGTTAGGGATGGTAAGTAATAAACTATCATCAGTGACATGTATAAAGGTAAGTCCTGAAATTACTGCAGCTGTCTGAAGCTTTTGCTCCTTTTCCTGGTCTGTTAATAAACTGAATAATTCCATGAAACATATTTAATTGATTTCTAATTCTGTTTTTGTTAACTTCTTAAACTGACTTCCAGATGCAGCTGCCTTCCTATTGATACTCTATCAGTGTTTCCAGGAGACACTCTAAGAAAGGAACGGATAAATGGTAATATGTTCATGAGAAAAACCTGTTTTGAAATACAATATATTTCACTTACATGTTTTGATTTGTCTTGCCCTTAGTGATGCAAAGCTGTGGGCAGAAGAAAGAAGCTGGGGCAGAGCTTAGTGGGAGAGTGGGATCAGTCCTGGTAGTTTAAACAGTTTCCAGCACAGATAGTTCAATTCTATCTTTTTACTGTGAGTATTGCTAGTTTGGGAGATGCAAACAGAACTAGTAGAAATTGAGTGACTTGATAAAACAGATATAAAGCTGTCATCAAAATTGTGACAGCTTAGATTATTTGTTGTTACATAATCCATTAATAGTATGTAACTTTTGTCTTGTGAGCAAATAAAAAGTAACATAGTTGAAAATGCAGTTACTCCTCCAAATTGCATTCTAGGCATTTTATGGTGGGAACCTAAATCATAAGAGGCAACCTGTTAGATCAAAATGCTCAAGCAGAATGTAAGCCAGTGAAAGAAGAATGCTTAAAAGACTTTATCCAAAATAATTCCAAGTATTATATGTCCGATTACAGTCTAAAAAGTCTAAAAAGACAAAATCTTTTTTTGAGTGATATGGAACAACCTCCCTTAGTAAACACTAAGTATTTTTATTTTCATTTTTGATTATACTGGGAAGTGCTAAAAAATAATCCAAATGGGCAAGGATTCTGATGGTAAGGTCCCTAAAGAGAGTGGATCCTCAGGCAAGGTCTGTTATTAAAGCATTATAATTTTATTTATAGGTATTTGAACAATGATACTGTCCTGTTTTTTCATGGCCAGAACATCAACCAATAACATGGGAAGAATTAATGACTCTCCAGACAGCTTCTTATGGACATAGCTAAAAGAATGGGACCTCTGAGAGCAATGTCTCTCTCTGAAAATTTATCATATTAGGAAATGAAGGGCAAAAGGAAGACCTGCAAAATGGACTCAACAGCAGAAAGAGTATCACAGGATCCCATGGGGACAGGCTTTGATGGCCTGCAACTGAAGGAGCTAAGCTCACCCATTCTCTCTTTTCTTTTTCGGTATCCCCTATGTCAAAATTGAGGTAGGTTTCATTCTTGCATCATTGGACTGTGGGTGGATACACTGCTACTGAATTTATGGCCTTGTGTTAAGCTTCAGACCTTTGTGACCAGTCAACAGACATTTTTGTTAAGCAATTCTAGTTCTAAAGATGGAACATGTAGCTAAGAGCTAAAATATGCAGAGTGTATGTAATATATTAAGTAATGCACAGAACATAGAGTGTGCCCTGATGCATGCATTGCAGTTTTCTCTGCCTGCAGGAAGAAGATACCCTTTTTATAGTTGTAGGAAGATAGTATTATCCAAGAACATTTGCCTTGCAGAACAGGAAGGAGTTTGAATGACAGAAATAATGCGGATATTGTTTTTTAAAATTACTTTATGACTAGGGAGAATTTTCACTTCTATATCTATATAGGAGAAATAAAAGAGCTTGGAAAGGAAAAATCATGGGCTTAAGCAATGTACTTACCTCTCTTAAGGTGTAAGGCACTCTAAATCATTTGATGGGCAATTGTGCACAGAATAATAATAGCAATACTCATTCCAGTAAAAAAAATAAGAAAAACAAAAAGGCAAACAAAACATTTTTAGCAAAATTTATGGTTTTCAGTACACAGGGCTAGGTATGTATCTATTTACTATCCTCACGTTGCAATTCCAGCCTTCAATTAAGAGGAAGGAACATGGAAGATGTGAATAGTAAGTGGTAAGAAATGAGATTAATTTCTTTCTTGTGCCATAATCCTACAAACCAAGAAAAACAAAAGATGTAGGAAGAGAAGTAGCAAAATACCAACCTTATCCACTCTGGTAGAGGTCCTAGGTGGTACTGTTAATAAGTTCTCGGTTCATAACATTTATCTGAACCAGCCGTTTGGTGCATCATTTCTGGGTACTTTCATAAGTGAAAGCCAGCAGTTCTCCAGCTGTTTCAATACCCTGGTCCCAAGAAAAGACAAAGCAGTAGTTACAACATTGTATGGGACTGCAAAATACATGTTTCAGCATGTCTGTTGAGCACAATAGGATTGCCAGAGTGCCAATGAATAAAACAGCTACCCCTGCTTGCGCTCAGTGTTGTTTCCCTTGGCTTTCTTTGCACACTACTCAAACCCAGATCTCTACAATTCCCAGAGGGCCAAGAACACAAGTGATGGATTGAAATGTCAAAGATGATTGATGAACAGTAACAGACAATGACAGTGCTGAACAGTAAGTGTTTTATACTGGTGATGGTATACAGGGTAATTTATGCTGCCTAGATTTCAAAAGTATGTGCCTGTGATCGTCTCTGCTGCTTTCTGAAGCCTGTGTGCTGAAGATGAGAAGGTTTATGCAAAGTGACCTTCTGTTCCTTCCGTGTTGAAAATGTCCATTTAATAGATCTGGTGCATAGTCTTATTTCCCCTGTGTTGTGAAAAAGCAAGTAGAAGGAAAACAGCAATTGCCTACTTAAGGTAGGCAGTCATTCTCTGCTTGTGTAACATCTCCACTAGCAAATACAAGCAGTTTGTATGTCACGCAAACCTGCAAAAGAACACAAAAACTTTCCCAGGAGCTGCTAATCTGCAGTGCCTGAGGTCAGGTAGTCATTGCAGCAGTTGGTATTGCTCAATGCATGCAAAGCAAGCAGACTCCCATTGCATTTGGGATGTAGAGAAGCCCCTCTTATTTTCCCTTTTTTAACGTCTTAGACTAATCTGCCAAGTACTTGGAAATTGAAGCTAGTTTCCAAAATGATGGGAATCCACATAGGGAATTTTCCAGTTACCTCTCCTCAAGGAGTCAGGACATGGCAGAGTGAAAATACTGCTTTGCTGGTTTACAGAGGAACAGCTTCTTTTTGCATCCTGGTTATGGAGGTAGAATCTCAGGAGATCCTCCCTCTCTGGTCTTTTGGTGAGGGGCTCCGTCTGCCAGGATCTTGCTGACTCATACCCTTTCATTGGACTGATCGTTGTGTGCTGTGTTGTTTTTTTCCACATATTTGTCACCTTCCAAAATGTCACAAAACAATTAGTGACAATTAACTTCAAAACGAGAATCAACTGAAGACAGCATAGTGAATGGCCAAGGGAAAGCTTTGTCAATATTTCTCAAGAAACAAGGCCTTTATCTGTGAGATCTTGGTGAGCCCTGTGCATTTATTGGTTCATGCATAAGCTAGCTATAAAATCTAAGTACACAAAGTGCAGAAAGTCTAAGTGCACAAAGTAGTCTTGATGTAAGTGTTTAAAAATTAAATACATCTTCAACAGAACATCAGCAAAGGTTATAAACCAATACCAGGTAGTAAAGTGTTGTGGTTTAACCCCAGCCAGCAGCTAAGCACCACGCAGCTGCTCACTCGCTCTCCCTCCTCCCCCCAGTGGGATGGGGGAGAAAATCGGGAAAAGAAGTAAAACTCATGGGTTGAGATAAGAACGGTTTAATAGAACAGAAAAGAAGAAACTGATAATGATAACACTAATAAAATGACAACAGTAGTAATAAAAGGATTGGAATGTACAAACGATGCGCAGTGCAATTGCTCACCACCCGCTGATTGACACCCAGTTAGTCCCTGAGCAGCAATCCCCCTGCCCCCACTCCCCCTAGTTTATATACTGGGCATGATGTCCTATGGTATGGAATACCCCATTGGCCATTTTGGGTCAGGTGCCCTGGCTGTGTCCTGTGCCAGCTTCTTGTGCCCCTCCAGCTTTCTCTCTGGCTGGGCATGAGAAGCTGAAAAATCCCTGACTTGAGACTAAACACTAGTTATCAACAACTGAAAACATCAGTGTATTATCAACATTCTTATACTGAACTCAGAACATAGCACTGTACCAGCTACTAGGAAGACAATTAACTCTATCCCAGCTGAAACCAGGAAATAAAGCTTATGGAAAAACTCACCTTTGTTCATCTCTTGCTTATAACTAAAGTTGAGGTGTAGTATGGTGTGTAAGACAGAACAAGCCTTTCCCTTTCCATTTATCTACATTAAATTTCGTCTGTCACGTACAGTCTGTAAGTTTTGTGAAGGTCTTCTTTAGTATTTTATCACCAACCTTTGTCTTTACAGGCCTGAAAAGCTTACTCATTAGGGGTTTTTTTTTGTTGTTGTTGCTGTTTCAGTTTTCGCTCCGTGTCAAGATCATTTATGAATGTGTTGAACACCACAGACCATGGAAGAAGATCCTTGCAGGATTCATCAATCGCTTTCCACCAATTTCAGAATTAATCATTCACTCAAACTCTTTGTTTTTTCCATCTTTTAAACACTTAATCATACTAGGACTTTCCCCCTTAACCCATGGAAGCTTTGTTTGCCTAAGAGTGAAGCTCTTTTTTTTTTTTTAAATAAGCAAAATACAGCAATCAGATTTCCCTTGTCCAGAGGTCTGATGAGGCCTTCAAAAATGCCAGTAACTTTGAGGCAGAATTCCTCTTTCCAAAGACTGTGCTAGCTCTCCCCCAATATACACTACCTGTTAAAGCACCTCTTCTTTTGGTACTTTATACTAATTTGTGCATGCAGACAGAGCTTATGATCTGTAGTACCCTATGTCTTCTCTGGGAGTAGCTGTGCTGGTTTTGGCTGGGATAGAGTTAATTTTCTTCATAGTAGCTAGCATGCGGCTAAGTTTTGGATTTGTGCTGAAAACAGTGTTGATAACACAGAGATGTTTTAGCTGTTGCTGAGCAGTGCTTACACAGAGCCAAGGCCTTTTCTGCTTCCCACCCCACCCCACCAGCGAGTGGGCTGGGGGGGGTGGCACAAGAAGTTGGGAGGAGACACAGCCGGGACAGCTGACCCCAACTGACCCAAGGGGTATTCCAGACCATACTATGTCGTGTCAGTATATAAAGCTGGGGGAAGAAGGAAGGAAGAGGGATACATTCGGGGTCATGGTGTTTTGTCTTCCCAAGTAACCGTTACACGTGATGGAGCCCTGCTTCCCTGGAGATGGCTGAACACCTGCCTGCCGATGGGAAGTGGTGAATGAATTCCTTGTTTTGCTTCACTTGTGCACATGGCTTTTGCTTTACCTTTTAAACCGTTTTTATCTCAGCCCACAAGTTTTGTCATTTTTACTCTTCTGATTCTTTCCCCCAACCCAGCAGGGGGGGAGTGAGTGAGCTTAGCTGCCGGCTGGGGTTAAGCCATGACAGTAGCTTTATAAGTTGGCACGTTCTTTGCCATGCTGCCACCCACCTGGCTTTCAGTGAGACGTTGCATTATTACATCGGTAGGTTCCTTCAGCACCACTGACTGAATACTGTCACATATTCAGGTGACTTCCTGCTGCACGTTTTGCCTGTTTCTTCCATGACCTCTTCTAACAGAGTCCACGAAGAGTCCCCCTGTAAGGATATGAGGAGTGTGACACTGTTTATTCTTTGAAATAAAATTGTCTGACCAAAGGCTTCACAAAATTGGGTTGATGAGGAAAAAGAGAGCAAGCTTGTAGACAGAAGTCCTGACCAGGCTGGTCAGTATGCTTGTCCAGCTGAGCCCTCTGCCTGGTCACTGCAGCCTGTCCTGTCACCTTATAACTTCTTATTAAATCTTTTCTTAACTATCTGTCTGTGTAATCAATCTCACTCTACGCTGTGTGTGGGCGCTGCACGGACTATGAGACCTGTGCGTGTCCAAGTGGAATTTGATGCTGGCTACTGGAGTCAGGCTGGGGATGTGGGCGCCCCGGCCTGTGGTGCTGGCTGGTGGAACACTGGGGGTCTTTAACTCCTGGCTACTGGGGTGGGAATGCTGTATGTTCCCAAAACTAGCTACCGGGGAGGGGGGGGAGCGGTGTGAGTGAGGCGAGTGAGGGGCTCGGCACCAGCGGCTGAAGTGGGACCGTGGGTCATGTGGTGGCTGGGCATGTGTGTCTGTATCTTCCCCAGATCTGGGGTGCGCGGGGTGTGCATGTGCCTTTATTGGCAAACCTAAAATTGGAGCAGCTGACGAGTCGGGGAGGCCTCTGGTCTGGGATGGGGTATCAGTTAGGTGGGGGGCCCATGCTGGTACAACCAGGGTATCCCGTAAATGTGGGGACCATGAGGGATAAGCGTTTGAGTGCCGTGTGTTTTGCTAGCGAGCATCAAGCTGGGCCGGCCAGTGAGTCGGGGACTTGTGGGCTGGTAAGGGGGCCCAGGATCTGGTTGGGGTGGCAGGCAGGCGAAGAGGCCGTGCTTGAGGATGTGCGAATGTGCGTATGGCTGTGAACCTGGAGAGTGTCGTGTGTGCCTGCGCTAGTCACCTCCTGTCTCTGCCAGCCCCAGAGGAGGAAGGGACTTGGCTGCCCATGTGTATATGCTTCACGCGAGTCCTGCATGCGGGGGTACTGTTGAAGGCAGCACCTTGCCTGTGGCAGTGTGTGTGACTAGTCGTGTCAGCGTCCTCTGTGCTTGTGTGTCTGTAGGGGTGTCCGTGTGTCTCTCTGATCCGTGCTCAGTTTCGCTACTGGTTGAACCTGCAAACAGGATAGCGATTGCCATGTCCCCCAGCCTGGGCAGAGGCCCCGGGTCCCCAGGCTGGGCTCCAGCCACCAGGCCAGAGAGGTCCTGGGTCAGAGCAGCTGGAAGAGACAGCCAAGCTCCCTACATCACTTTTGACGTACTGTCATGGGGAAAAAAACTCAGGATAGTAAATACAGGCCGCAGTTAAGCAAAGATGGTTGGAAATGCCCGAAGCGGGTGGGAATTTAACAATTTTCCATTCAGTGAAAGGTGCTTTAAGTGTTCTAACATCCGACTTTCTCAGCCAAACCACTGAGGTCCAGGGAAGTGGCAGCAATGACTCAATTATCCCTTCATTAGGGAGGCCCGCTGTAGGGGGCCTGGTTAAGCATTAATATCAAAATCAACCCCTCCACAGACAGCTAGAGATCCAGAGCACATTTCTGAATATGCCAGGGACTATGTTTTTAATTAATACTGGATCATTGTTTACCTTAACTAGTGAACCACCACATCAGAAAAGGGAACAAATAAAATTTTCAGGGGTAGGAGAGGCTGAGGAATATGGGTAGCAAGAATTTCACTAACTCACACTTGAAGGATGAAGGCATATGACAGAATCACAGAATAGTTTGTGTTGGAAAGGACCTTTAAAGGTCACTTAGTCCAACCCCCCTCCCCCCCCCCGTCACAACTTGCCATGTAACATAAAATCCCCATGGGCTTTTAGGGATACATGGACAACTTTCTGCAAAGGCTGTACAAAGGGGATTTGCCAGTAAAGGGGGTGGGAAATGGGACATGGACAAATGCACAATTTTTTACAGCTGGGGCTGGGGAGTAGTGCATATGGAACTGAGTAATCTATACACCAAATCGATCAAAATTCATAACAAAACATCCTCAGAATCAGGCTCAAATAATCTGGGCAGGGGTGGGAAATTTGTGGGAGGAGTACCCCTTAGAACCACGTGAACTTTCCTGTACCAAAACAATATATGCTGGAGAATGGTTTGCATTTGGGCAATGGCTTTGCTGGGAGGGGAATGCTACCGTCCTCTGCCAAAACATGACTATTATGCAAACACAACTAATAAATGTGTGGCTCTGTAGGCTCCTTCTAAAATGAGGCTAGAGTTCCTCTCTTGCTGCTGTGGCATGCCACATGATGATCACCTCATTCATCCTGGCAAAACCTGGATGCACACAAAACCCAGGAGCTGGCCCCTACCATTTGAACTTAGCTGTAGGTATCCAATACTAGCCTTGCTTTGAGGTAATGCAGCCTTCAACTTCAGGTAATGCAGTTTTCAACTTTACACTGAATATTATACAAGAAGCAAAGATCACATTTATTGTGGTTGGTGATATATTGTATATTATGATTAGTAAAGCCTTAATGGCCTTACAGAACTGAGAACAAAAATATTAATAGATGTAGTACTGTAGTTTCAACTGCTCTTTACATTTATTGAATTAGAAAGCTCAGACAAATAAATTGTAGTTTTAATCTATTAACACACAGATAGACTTAGTACATCTCTTAGCTAACAGAGTACATTTCTCCAAAATTATGAAAGATGAACACAGCAACCCTCGCTTTTCTGTTAGAAATCTCTACATTATCTCTTTCCCCAATGCTCATAAGCAGGGTTTCAGGTTAATGTAAGAACAGATGTATTGGGGTAAACCTAAATTCTGTGTAGTAGCCCACCTCCAATAACAGCCAAATGCCAACTTAAAATGCCTCAGGGAAGGGAATTAAGACCTGGGCAATCACCATGTTACTTCCTGAAACACTCTTGTAGTTCAGAGGTGCATGTTTAGGACTCCTCAGTAGACTGAACTGACTCTCCTAGTTCTGCTGTATCCTTTTTGATACAAGGGGACCTGAACTGCATGTAACCTTCAACAGCACACATGCAGGAACTGTGGATTTTTTTATAATGACAGACTACTTTCTGAAGCCATCTATTTCTTCTCTAGTAATTTCTAACATTCAAATTCCCCTTAACAATCCCCCCTGTTTCATGGGGGATCATTACTGAAGAGTAATGATCGTTAGACCCTATCACATTGCTTTTCCTTTCATCTACAGTTAATTTCATCTGCCAAGTGCAGTCAGCAAGTTTTCTGAAGGTCTTCTATTGTGTTTTTTTACCAACCTTTGGTTTTTACAGGCCTGAAAAGCTTACTCATTAGGTTTTTTTGCTGTTGGCGCTGTTTCACTCTTCAGTCCCTGTCAAGATCAGATGAGTATGTTAAACACCAAAGGCCTCTCTACACAGCAATAGTGTGACACATCTGAAGTGCTGGGGCCCAGTATTCTGGGCTCTCCAGTACAAGAAAGACATGGACATACTGGAACAAGTCCAGCAAAGGGCCTCAACAATGATTAAGGGACTTGAGCATCTGAAATATGAGGGCAAGAGCTGGGACTGTTCAGCCTGGAATAGAGAAGACTCAGGGGGGTTCTTATCAGTGTGTATAAAACCTGGACATGATGGTGTAAGGAAGATGCAGCCAGGCTCTTCTGGGTGTCCAGTGACAGGACAAGAGGCAATGGGCACAAAATGAGAAAAGGAAGTTCTGTTTAAAGACAAGAAAAAAATTTTCAGTAAAAAAGAGTGATTGAACTCTGGAACAAGCTGCTGAGAGAGGCTGTGGAGTCTCCATCCTTGGAGATACTCAAAACCCAACCAGACCCAGTCCTGGTCAGCCTGCTCTGGCTAACCCTGCCCCACACAGGGGCATTGGACTTTACGATCTTCAGAGGTGCCTTCCAGCCTCAACTATTCCATGATTCTATGAGCTTTAAAAATTGCTGTGTGGCACATTATTTATCTTTATGTTATTATCCTGAACAGTGTAAGGTTGCCAAGTTTAAATGCCATGAAAAACAGGTCAAAGGCCATGTTACTATCAGGAGCACAAATTCCAAGTTTATTAGGGATCCACAGTGAGACAATCCTCCTACTGAGCCTTTACAGCAGCAGTCTGTTAATTTTGCAGTTCTAGTTTTCTCTCACCAAATCTTAATAATGGAGCAAACGGTGAATTAGTTCTGCAAAAACTTCAAAACCCCAACAAATCAAAACCAAAGCAAAAAAGTCGCCTTACAACTCTGCCAAATGAGTATACATTACAGACCTTCAAGGGTTTTTTAATAGTTAATGTATGAAAACACTATCCAATGAATACAGGCACACAGAAATAATCCGAAAGGCAGCTCAGAAGCCAAAAATCTAAATGCTTCTCAGTACTTACTTAGCATGCATATACAGAAAAGTGTATGCTTAGAGAGAGATCGTGAATATACAAAAACATTTTGCCAGCTACAGTACTTTCAGTATTCTGATTAAAATATACAGTACATAATACATAGTAATATGCATAACCATTTTACCAGTGTTTTCAAAATTTCAAAATTCAGCAACTGTGCAAGTATATATTAAGACTCACTGATTTTACTGACACATAGTACACTTGAAATGGAGTAAAACCAAGTGCTGTGCTTAACAGAGGCTAATTTCACAATATCCAGGAGGTCTACTTTCCTTAAAATTCAACATTAGCAAGTCCACTTGCAAGATTATTAATGCCAGGTCACAGCAAAGTGAGAGTGTTATGCACGGTTACAGCCAAAAATACTGAAGTTACACACACCTTTAGTAAACACAAGCACATTAAACTATATTGAGTCATTAAATGCATATATGATTTTAATAAACAAGTATATTTTTTAGCTGGGAGACATCTTTTCCTCGTGTGTTTGAAGGTTTGCCTGAAGAATCTTTTTCTGGATTGCATAAAGCATCTGCAGTAGAAGATGTGTTGTCTGTGACTGGTTCAGCAGCGTAACTGTGCAACATTTGCTCAAGTCTCTGAATACCTGTAGAAAGGGAATGGAGAGGGAAATGCTGACTGGATGTATGGGGAAAAAAAAATCACCACGAGTGTGATTAAACACTGAAACAGGTTACTCAGGGAGGCTGTGTAATCTCCATCTTTAGACAGTCTCAAAACTTGACTGAATAAGGCCCTGAGCAACCTGCTCTCTGACTTAGAAACTGGCCCTGCCTTGAGCAGGAGGTTGTACTAGATGAACCAAGAGTTCCCTTTCAATGTACATTTTTCTGTAACTCTATATGCTCTATATGCTTCGCAAACATGCACTTTGCCAACAGTATAAAGCATTCATTCAAGTTTAAGTATTTTACAGCATAGGAGATGGATACTTCATATCCAACATGAGCCACATAAAACTGAAGGATGGTGGGGAATTCCCACATGTTATAAAGCATAATTTGAAAGAGTAAAAATCCTTTCACATAAAATTTAGTTCCTTACTTCTGATGGAGTAAAAATAAATTTAAAAATTAAATTCTGAAAGCGTTAGTGGTTTAACATAATCCATTGTAAGTGCTTTGTAACCAATGCTCTGGGCCAGTCTAGTATTTCTCAGTTCACACAAACACTAAAAATGCCCCTCACAAGCTGAGAGAGAATAATTAGGTTTGAACTCATTATTTGTAATGTTAACATTTCTTAAAACTTGCGTGCTACTATTTGCCATATTAGAAGTAAAACCCACTTACACAAGTAAATCTTATCTACAGAATTGGAGAAAACCAGTCTAAACCATCCAGGTTCATAACAATAAAAAGCTTTTCCAGGACTAATCAGGAGTTTTTTATCAAGGAGCTTCTGCCATAATTCAAGTTCAGCTTCAAATGTCTGTGATTTTAAGAACTAAAAGAAGAAAATAATCTTGTATTAAAGGTTGAACAAGCATATAAAGCCATTGAAAAGATTTTCCAGGACTTTGGTAAGTGTGTAACAACATGCACAAGTAAACTTTACACTTCCAAGTTTTATATTCCCACCCCTTTTCAAACTTCTTACATACTTTTCTGAAGTCTGCCCATACATAGAGTCCACCTGAACTTTTGAGCACGGGTATTCCAACATCTGCAAGCCCATCCACAAGAATATTCTGCGCTTCTTTAAGTCGCTTCTTGTTGGTCGGAAAAAACACATTATCCAACCAATCTATCAAAACAAGAAAACCATAATTTTTTCCACCTGCAATGGGAAAATAAAACAGTTCAATAGAAATATTTCCAGTGTGGCTAACCTCTGTCCCTAAGGAATTGACTGAGAACATGCTGAACAGGTCCAGGACAGCTATGGAAGACAGCCAGTTGATTCACAGCTTTCCGAATTTCATGATTTCTGGTGTACAATACTCCAACTCTGATACCGCTCATACCAAAATCCTTGGAAGACAAAAAGAAGAGAGCGCAGTGCAATTTTACTTTATGTTTGTGCTTTGTCAAGTCTAGAGTCATTGTGATGCGTAGGAAAAAAACCTACCTGGAGTAAATTCTCAACACTGCCAAATGGAGTCCCAAGCATGATAAAAACCAGCCAGCAACTTCTGAACAACCTTGTGGCAGGGAGGTCAGTGGCTTTAACAGAGCTGCTTTACAGCCAACTGAAAACATGCTTGGCTTATACCCTTGGGCTCTCCCCATTATACCCTACTACTGTTTCCAAGCAGTCATCAGTTTACTGTTCCCTCCAAGAAAACAAAAGGCAAAATGCTACAGATCTGAAATGTGCTTTCATGTTTCAATGCCTTTAACACATCTGCATTAACTGTTGCTGTCAAGTAGATGCCAAATTAAACTCTGAACTTTAACAAATTTTACACTACCAAAGAAGAAAGCAAATTAATAAACAAAGAGAAACTCAGTTTGGCACCTATAGCACAAATTATGTCAGGATAGCCCAAGTAATTTTTGTGGAGAAATGTCTTCAATTAAAACACAAACATAGTATTTTGACCTACCTTGCTAAAACCCCACATAAAATGTGTCCGTTCTGGATCTGGTAAACTGAATGAGAAAAGAGGAAGACAAGAACTGTTGCTACGGAACAAGTTATGCAGGTTACAAAAATGGTTACATTTTAAAAATTGTAGTAATTTCTTAGTAAAATTTGTATTTAATCCTTTAAAGTGACATGACATTTTCTCAGAGATCTTTTAACAAAACATTACCCTATGACACTGATCTCCCAAGTGTGTGCTGAGGCACTGATTTAAAAAAAAAACCAACAAACCAAACAGAAATGATGTGCACTAAGATGTAATGGTCCAGTTAAAATTTCCAGATCCCTGCTGCATAGCCAGTGATCGCACATGTATTAAAACAAAAGCAGTATTTCCACAAGTGATGCACAACTGCTCTTGTACTTGATGGACAAGAATTGTTTGCTCAACTACGCTGCATTTCAGGTTACGGAAGGGAGAAGTGAATACTTAGGGCATGGACCTACATAGTGCAGTGCAACTAAACAAAATACGCCTCAGTGTACTGCTGAAGATGATGTGGTTTTTTTTTCCTTTGGGCGACTTTGTCTAAGTAGGGCCAAAGCTGGAAATTTCCATCTTCAGCCTAATGGAGCTGGGTGAACTTTCACAGTAACAAGAGTATCTTTTTTAGGCTTCATATATGGTTCATGATCTTGTTTGGATGAGGGCTCACTGGGCTTGGTTGCACCTGGATGGACTTGGAAATTTCCCATCAGTATGAAACTTACACAGTTATACAAAGAAAATCACATACTTTTGGGGAAAGAAGTTTTGTTAGTCAGATACCAATAGGTTTAAATATTCTTGAAACATTTATTCTTTTCATCACCTGTTAGGAAATTAAGAGCCCAACAGCATACTAGTCAGGAAGGAGACTCATTATAGCAGGTAACTTGCACAAACTTAGGGAACTTCATTACCGTTACAGTGAGAATCTTACACTCAGGCTGTGTGACAGGTAACAACAAAGAAAAGCAAAATGGCAAAATGACTAAGGGCTCTGTCAATTTCTATTGTTATTACTGTATCATAGACATTAGCTGGAAGCAAGAGATCTGCCATTTAAAGCTGTCTATGAAGAAGTTTTCTTGTATTAATTAGTCTCATCGTTGCAAAGACTTGGATACGAATTAGTTCAAACTATACCAGTTATACTAGCTAACCAGAAGATTTAGGATTAAATATCTTCTAATCCCTGCTAAGAAATCACACTTACCAATCTAAGCTAAGAACACTGGTGAAGGTGGTATCATCATAAACAGACAGCATGTATATTTCATCCATTATTACATGCAGTTCATATCTATGTATAGAAAAATACAGGCATATTAACATATTTAAAAGAAATTTATTTGCATATATATATATCTTAACTACTGCCATGGCAAAGTATCCATAAGCATGCCTATTTGCTATTATATTCCCCCTACAAATTTTACACAAAGAGGCCCCAAGGTTTTAAGGTCACAAAGTGTACTGTGAGCACTTGTGCATCACCAACTTCTATTTATACACATTCTGTACTTCTCAGCAGCAATAACATTCCATATATGTGAAACAAAACCCAACTGCATGCTCAATCCAATGGTTCTCTGGAATGTGCATGGTCCTACCCAACTCTTATTTAAAGTTTAAAATGAACACAGCAATTTATTACAAACCCCTTTACCCTGCAAGATTTGTTCAGTGAGACTTGAAGCCAAATGCAGATGTTAGGTTTAAAAAAAGACTTGTCATGCACTTACAATAACTCCCTGATACACCCTTGCTGAGAAAACCACAGTAAACAGAAAGCCATGTTATCATACTTGATACCAGCAAGCCATGCACATACTTAGAAACACTGAAAAAATTGCGGAATGGTTTTCAACACCCAATTAGTACAGTTACCCTCTTCCAAGAAAACCTCATTTAATCTGATTGCTGACTTCTATATTTTGTTTTAAAAGGAAGTTTGGTTTCAGAACAGTTTTTACATTAAAAATAAAATTATTGTTTCTAATCCTTATCCTCTAACATTATTTCAGTACCAACTTAAGTTGGTTGCATCCTGAAATCCATGGGGCATGCTGAGAAGAGATAGATTTGCCTTTCTAAAAACTTGGTAACTGGAAGTAGCGTGCTGAATTCCACCAACCTCCACTGTTGTTTCCATGAAAAGAAAATCATGCCAAAAATGCAAGAATGATGCGTTATTCCATTTGAAATTTAAATAAAGCAGAAGTATTCTTTGGTAATTAATGAACAATTAATACCAACCTACTTTATATAAGATTGTCAGAAACTAAGCATTGTTAACATTCAAAGTCTGTACAGGACTTTGCAGTCATTCTTTGGCAGAAGCTCACTGAAATAAAGGAATACATCTTTTCCTAAAAAAATATAGATGCTTTTCAAAAGGAAGTGTTTTTTCTCCATCAGTACCCACAGGATTCAGGAGACTGTTAGAGCTTAGAACATGAACTCTGAGCTGGGTAAGGACAAAGGAAGGCGAATGGGGATGAGACATTTCAGAAGTATCTTCCTGTGATGGAAAGTGAATTGCTTGCACATCTTGAGCTAAATAGGTATAAAAGATGCTACAAAACTTCAGACCGTTGATTTACTCCTTGCCAATTCAATTTCTTTCCCTCAATATCAAATGTTAAGATTTTCTTATTTTGATAATGTTTCAAATGACAATGCTGGCCATGTTTACTACTACTGCAAAGGACTGATAATCACCGGTTGTAATTTTTCTGAGCCATGCATCAAAGCAGGTGAATAAAGAAAGATTGCTAGGCAAACAAAAAGCTTTTTAACCACACATAAAAGAAAAAAAATCCCAACAGTACTTCATTCAGAAAGACATTGTTGGATCCCAGGTTAAGCAGTTTATTCTAGTGTTCCCAGAAAGGCCAAGTAACAAGGATAGTTACACAAGAAACACGATCAGGACCCTGTCCACCATCTCCTCCGAACATGTACAGGCAAAGAACAGGCGATCACCAAAGGTGATTTTTCATCACTGCTATATGGCATTAACAGAAAAATAAATACCAAACAAATAGCACTAGGGCTCAAACCTGTGCGCAAACTCTAGACATTCTTTCAGTAACTGTGCTGGGTAAATGTCCCCTAACGGATTGTGGGGGTTGATCAGGATTAATGCTCTGACTCGGATGCCCTGAAAAAGAAAAACTGATAGTTGGTGACACCAACAACGTCAAAGCAATGACTAGCGGAGACGCCATGAGGAAGTTTGTGAACCTTCAGTGAAAACCAGCTTTTGAAAATTATTTAATTACATAGTGTAATTACTATACAGGCTAAGGCTCCAGCTACTGACCTTCCATAATTTATCCCCTACCACCCCAAAAACCATACTAAATAGTTTATTTGAAACACCTACTGATATCAACAGGCAAGATAATGGTGTTGTAGGGATTAATTACAGATTAACATTCTACAGGCATACTTCCAACATAATTTCCCAGGACTGAGCAAAGTTACTGTTGATAAACATGGGAAAGCTGAACAGAAATTGGACTTTGACCTCTAATAACCTGCCGAGTAATGAATTTTTCAGTGTTGCTTGTTTCTTTAAACAAGTAATAGAATCTGCAGAAAACTGAAAATTTAATTATTCAGTGTTCTGTGAGATGCACAGAGGTCTTGGGCAAATAATTACTTTTTAATTATATTTATCAACAGTGCAGAATTTCTGTTACAGATTTTATCTCTCTACAGAAGCTAAATATTCTACTGTGTAATAAGAAGAGTCCCGCATGATCAAAAATTAGATCACAAGTACAAACATAACCAGTCTTTTTTAACTTTACAGCTATTTTTCAGAAAATCATCTATTTTCTGTTTACTAAAAAAATCCTTAACGTACATTAACATAAGCTATATGCAGCAAATGTATTTTGATTGTACACAATCAAACAGTGCAACGACTACAGCAGGAACCTTCAAGACTTGAAACACATCAACATGAGGAGCTGACTTATTACTTTGTGTTTGGGATAAACTTGAAATGAGATAATTATTTTTTGTTTCCATGTCTTTAAGTTTTAGAAAATCTCACCCACTGCAAATTCTCACTCCACCCAAGCCTCCTCCAAAGGAGATTACTTGCAAAGACCAGCTCCCAGGGAACTCCAGGAAATCAAGTTCAGTGATGAGGAAGCCCTGGTATTTGCTTTCTCTGCCAAGTGCAATTTAACACTTAATGGGTACCGTGAGCAAGAACTTCACAAGAAATTAACTTCCAGTGTATTGCCTTTCATTCCAGGAAGCAATTACCTGAAAACGCGGTAAGATGCAAACACTAAGCACAAACAGCTGTTCCACAAGTACTCCTTGCACAATAGCATATTTAGTGTAGACATCTGACGTGTATTAAGCAGAAGATGCTGAATGAGGCTTTATTGTTCATAGGAACAGCTGCTGTGGGACAGCAGTTTCTCAATTGCTGTTCTAGTCTAGTTCCTCCAGCTATTTATGATACTACATGTATCCAAAGCAGATGTTTATAATATTATTTGTGAGAACAGTTTCAGCTCTCGGAGGCTGACAAACACATGCAGATCTCTAAAGAGTTAATCTGGTCTGTGATCCAGCGCCTTGCCCAGCCAGTTCATGCCCCGACAGCCACAGTAACACAGCAGGGATGCTAGCTGCCTCCCTCTGCTAGGATCCAGGGAGAAGTGTCTGAGTGCTTGGGCTCACATGGGCTGGCAAAGGCACAGGCAGATGACACAGACATACAGATGGCGTCTAAACATAGGCACCATGCTGATCAAGCAATTAGTGAACTAGGACAACTTCATAGCTATAAAAAAAAAAAAAAAAGTTATGCACACATTTGTGTGTATCCAAAATACCCCCTTCTTTATATGTGACCTTACTTGTAACTGACCTTTCTAAGTGACCTCTCTTGTAACTATATGGTTTACCTACTGTTAAATCTTGTTTTCTGCCCTTGAAGAGGACACGAGAAGTCTATCGCGCTTCATGTTTTGAAGTCACTACCATCGTCACCACATCTTTGGTAAAGTGTTTTACTATTCAGCCTGTGCCTCCTCCGCTGGATCTTTTCATGGAAGAGCACAAACAGTTAAGTGTAAGTGCATTTATAATCTTCCATTAAGTGAGTGGCTTATGAAGATCAAGACAGTAAAAATAGGAAACATTTTAGCCTGAAATACTGGTGAGCACTATTTTGCGGACACTCACAAACCCCAACATTTCCACAGGGAAGAAAAGCAGTTCCAAAGACAGAGAGGAATGTGCAAAAAAACCCTGTGTGTGACAAGCAATAATATCCTCATTTATGCAATCCTGATCAGAATAAAATCACTGAACATAATAACATTCTGTTATCACAGAATAACATCACTTAAGTATTTTGAACTAACGAAGTTTCCTCAACTCTGGAAAAATTACATTTGTAGTTTTTTGTTTGCTAGCAATTCCTTGTTAGCTGGAACTCAGAAGAACCCTCTTCAAAATCACATTAGACATGTTTCTTTAATTAACCGAGTGGGTCCTTACAGTAGCATATTCTCTCTTCTGAGGGTCGGAACAATAGCTTGTTTACAACACTTTGAATTCCATTAAAACCTACAGGGAAGAAACTTGATCTTGAAACACAAGTTAAGATCTGTTCTTCATAAAACAGAGTCAGGGAGTTTCTCTGCATTTTGTTACAGTGCCCAGATTTTATAAAATCAATTCAACTCTTGTTGCCAGAGTTGGACCCACCTCAGTCACAAGACTGAAAATCTGCAGAGGTGAAACTATACAAATGCTTCAGTGCTGAGAACATATGCTGCTTACAAAATAACTAGGAAAAAAGTGAAAATCAGAAATCAATGTTATCGATACCTGCTTTTTAGCGCTCTGTAATGCAGCTTCTAATTTTTCAACTGTTAACTGGAAAGGGTGACTTTCTTCGTCAGTCACCTACAGAAGATAAAAAAATCAGCAAGAATAAAAAGATATAAAGTACATTAAAAAAAAAAAAAAAGACAGTGAAAAAACACTCCCACCTAGTCAAAATACAATTGATACTGGCTTTTATAAAATAAGAAAGTTAATCAAAAGAAGTTTCTCACGGCACTAGTTCAAGGAGGGAAACCAGCAGTCTGACAATACTGTTATCTCCTCAGAATCTGAAACTAAGATCAGTCTTTTCTATATAATTCAATTATTTTGTTTTTAAATGTTGCCCTTGCTCAAGACTATGCTATCAGTGACTTACAGAAGAACTTGTGTTCCTGAAAGATCACATTTTCTTTTCCTCTGACGGTATGATTTAGTCTTATAAAAGATGCTACCCCGCTTTGACTTGCCTCACAGAAAACTGAGCTTTCAAAGGGGGAACCAATGTTCCACAGCTTCCGTGGTAGATACATCTTTCAGTGCTTATGGGGAAAAATCTGCAATCCAAATTTACTCGTAGTAGGAGTGACAGACTTAGAGCTGACAAATTATAATTCAGCATGTCAGTGCAGAACAGTGTCTGCACAGAATGAATGTAATCCTGCACATCAGATGACACCAGCCTCCTATCATGCTGCAGTCTGAGAAAAAGACAGGCTGTCTCTAAAAGTGCTAGACTGGTCCTGTCTCTTTACTTGCACTTGTGTTTTCAGGTTTTTTTGATTGTTCCCTGTGAAACGTCTGTTGAAGCATGTGAATAACAAAAGCTTTACCTCACTGGACAAGGGCACATGGACAGGCTGTATTCCACCATATAGCCATGTTTTCGAATTTATACCACCATAGTATGGAGCTGGAATAAGATATCCATCTAAAAACATTAGAAAATGAAAGGAACACTTCTCATGAGCAATTATTTCATTACAGTCTAATAGACTAAACTGACACTCTCAGAATTTGACATCTGATTTAATCTCACATTTAGGTCTTAACTATAGCCTAAACCAATATTTAAACAAAACTGAAAATTTAGCATAGATCAGTCAACCTGAATTCTCCCCCAATTTTCTTCCTTAGCATTCGCAATAGCAGATTTGAAACTCATAAATTTTCAGTAAAAGGGAATGGACCCGATCAATTAGTTTTATTTATTTAAATAATAATGACAGATTACGATCTTGCTCTCAATATTTTGCTAATGCTCTGTCACCATTGCTTTTTCATCAGGAAGTGCTGCAAACCTCAACTACTTCTTTCTGGTTGCCAAAGTGCTGCCTTGCAGCCAAGGAGCCTACAGCACTGTGGAACTTGCTTCCCTCCTCCTTTTTTTCTGCTGTGAAGTAGCCCCAGGTTAGTGTTCTCCTGGAGATGCTCCAAAAGCTCTGCGTGACAGGGTTTCAGACAGGACAGAGTGGGCTTCCTACGTTAGCCAAGGGGTAAAAAGGAGCCTGTCAGTGTTCAAGCGGGAGAGTTCCTGTTAAAACTGTGCAAATACAACGAAATCCGAACATATTAAAATAGCCACAGATAGAAGTCGCCTTCAGTAAACATCATCATTTAAAGCTACACAAAACTCACTGGTTTCACAGCACTTTTGCCACCGATTCGCTGAAGTCATTGCACCACATTACTCCACATCCTTCCACCCACCTCCCCAGGGCTCTCGGTGCCAGTAACAAACAGGGTGTTACGGGGGCGGCACAGCCTCCTGCACTGGAGGTCACGTAAGTCATCCTGCTCACCTTCCTTCCTTGGCAGGTCTTCGTGGGTTTCCCCATTCTCAGCTGACCGCACGACTATGCTGCTTTCCTCATCCCAAACCAGAGAAGAAAACATTTTCCCTTGCTGAGCTCTCTTTTTCCTCCTACTGTCTACCTCTGCTGTGAGCAGGTTGTTTCCAGGGACTCTGCTCCTTCTGCTTTGCATTTCCACCTCTGCTTCTTCCTCACCGCCACCCTTGTTTGACTGGGAATCCCTCTTTTGCTGCAGCTCCATTCCCCTGACCCAGATTCCTTCTACATGTTTTCCTTACACAGTTACCCAAATTTTCTCTGGGTCCCAGATTTCAACCCAGTCCATCTCCCT
Organism: Astur gentilis; assembly: GCF_929443795.1. Lineage (NCBI taxonomy): Eukaryota > Metazoa > Chordata > Aves > Accipitriformes > Accipitridae > Astur > Astur gentilis. The sequence continues at coordinate 21,885,769 of NC_064883.1, read as the reverse complement.
CCCTGTGTGCCCATGCCCTCCAGCTTCCTTCGTAACTTTTCAAAACACACTGCATTCTCTTGATACCCTTCTCCTCTTCCTGTAACTCTTAAAAAACTATAGATTGCATTTCAGAAAGCAAGTGGACCTGCTGATACCTCAAACATTTTCCACCGTTCTAGAAATAGAGGCATTATTTCAAAGATGCTCTGCCAGTGACAAAGAAATACCATGGTTTTGCTTCATTCAGGCAGTTAGAGTAACAGCAGGCTGTCAGAAGTCACAATACGATTATTATATTCACGGCTAACAAATGTTCTTAAGTAAAATAATTAGGTTTTTACTCACCACCAGGGTCACATAACACAGTTGACAGAGTAGCAAAAACAGCACAACAGCCATTCATAACAGTTACCTGAAAGAAGTAGTACAAACTTTGATTTAGCAATGAAGTATTTAGCAGAAATACCAGCACTTGTTTAAATTCACAAATACATAAATATCAGCACTACTTTAAATTCCAAAAAACGGTGAAAAACCCACACTACTACACCTATAACACTAGTCCTTGAGTGTTACACCTTGCCCGCTTTTTCAAATGGAAAATTAACACTAGTAAGGCTTTTGCAAATCTTGCACATAACCCTCCTGTAGTATCTTGCTGACATTTGTGTTCAGATTTATTTATCTTTATCAGTTTAAGAAAAAAAAGATGCAAAGATAGAGCACTTGTCTTACATGTTCCGGATTCAGTGCTTTTGCAGCTCTGGCATAGTCAGTTAGAAATTTGGCAATTTCTTCTCTGAAGCTAAAATACAGAATTGAAGTCAAATATGCAATCGCATATTACTCAGGAAAAAAAAGCACAACATACACACACAAGAATGAAGCTTACCAAAACCAGAACAAATGCATTAATTCATTCTGTTATGAAAGCCCTCAAGATTTTGATTAAATAATATAATTTCCTCAGATATCCAGTGTGCTGTATTTTGTGAGACAGAAGCACAGAGAAGCCGTTACCTTGAATAACAGTGACTGTGACTCAACTATTATTGCCGTACACTGGAAAAATGAGAAAATAAAGCATCTTTGAGCCTGAGTGGGATCTGGTTTTGGAGAAAGGACAAGAATTTGGGTACCAGAAACAGTGAAACCTGAGTCAGTGACAATTCTTTAGATCAAGACAGGCTTTCAGCCCGAGTGAAGGCGATGCTGGAGTTCCTATCGATCTTCGAGGAGAGCCAGTATCTCACCCCTACTCTTCACAGCCCCCAGAGTTTCAGTTTATCCCTCATCAAGACTAGAAGAAATCATTCCAGGAACGATTCACCACAGCTCCGGAGGAAATGTCAATACATGCTCTCCTGCTTGCCAGCAAGCCCCCAGATTTTTGACCTTTGGCGTTCCGGGTCTTTGTGGCACATTGAGGGTGGGGAGAAAACCAGAACAAATATCCCAAAACGTAACTCCTGCACAGGCACCCAAAAGCCTGCCAACATGCAGGTAACAGTAACACACCTATCCTTTGGGCTTATCAAAAGAATGAAACCACACCCAGTGTCACACCAGCCACTACTAGCGCTGACAAAAAGCAACGTGATAAATAGGAAAATAAACTTCGCACCTTCTAGTACCTCGCGTATCAGAATACTGGAAAAGATGAGGCTCCAGATAATTCATGTCAGGTCTTGTGAGCTGGTGACATGAAAGAGAGATACGGTAGAACACAGCGTTCGTGGGAGTTTCTGTTCTGCTGTAGCAGAGTAAAACTTTATTATTTTAAAAACCCCACCGTTATTGAGGACCATTATGGAAATGGAGAATATAAAAATTCACCAGTTACAAACTTTGCCTTTCTCTTTTTTAGTTTTAAGATATTAGAAAACAACTTTAAAACACCATCCAAATGAAGGAAGGAAATAAATAATGAAAGGATTATTTATTGGATTATTCTGTCATATATTAAAACAATTCCTGAATAACACATTGAGGAAAAGCATCCCAGCTGTACCTAAGAGATTATGCAGCTACTTCTGAGATATATCAAAGCTCAAACAACGCTTGCAGTATTTATGATATCAGCTTTTAATTCACGTGCCAACTTTGATTAGCTTCTCAACCAACAGAAGAGAAGTGACAGCAACCCCATCCATTACAGAAGAAAACCAGCTGTATTACCAGCAGTGGCTTTCTTGCTCTCAAAGCAGGTGCCTCCCCTGGGGACTGGCTCAGTCCTATATTCATTGTGACATCAGCTTTGGTTTATTCCTAAGAAAAAAAAAAAATCTCTCCAAGTGCCAACACATCAGCTAACCCATCTGTACATGGAGTTGATGCCTGACCCTCCGATACGTGCATTGCAAACACGCTGGCAGTTGCACCAGTGCAAATTCATTACCTCATGGAAGTAGGAAGGAGAAGCAAGAGGTAATTGGCAAGCTGCAGAAGCTGGCCTGGCAACTTGGTCTTTATTTTGTTAACACACAAGGTGGAACACCATGCTCTCCAGCAGATGGACTAGAATTAACAACTCTGGGGAAAATACCGCCCTTAAAGAACGTGCAATTTCCCCATAGTTGCGTTTCAGAGACTGGCTCGTACTGCGGTGCACAGCAGCCTAACGTTTCGGTTGTAGCTTTCACGTTGCTCAAAGCCTGAATTCCACGTATGGAGCACTTTCAGTCAGTTTTGGCTTTGCCACCAGACAAGTGAGCATCTTAGCCCGTGACAGTTTTCCCCTCTGAAAATACACCTCTTCCTGAAAGCTAGCATTCCAAAGCAGTATTTTCTGCCGAAAGGGGAACAGACTCTTGGCTCAGTTCTGTTCGGAGTACATGCTCAATCAAACGTGAGTGAAGTCGAGGCAAAACCAAAACGATTCCGGTTTTCAACCAGAGGCAAGTTTTCAAGGTAAGCATTGCGTGGCAAGTTACTTCCAGGTGCGCGACCGGAGCGGCCCACGTGAACACCGAAAGCCTGCGTCCTTGCGAAAGCCGCCAGCCTCGGCGCGGTCAGTGCCCTGCTGACCTGACATGTGCTACTCTGCCTAGGCCGAACCGTTGGTCGGAAACTTCCCAAGCGCGAAGGGCGAACCGGGGGTTGATCCCCAGTTAGTCAGAAGGCAGCAGCCACTTACTCTCTCCTCTAGCAAGTCAAAGCAAAGCTTGTTCTCGCTCGTCCCCAAATTCAGGATGCCCTGGAAGAGACGGCAGGTGTCGGGTGGCGCAGGAGGCGGACAGCACCCGCCGCCTTCTCGTTCCGCCTCCGCCACCACCTCCGCTGTGCCAGCCCACCGGCGCAAACCCGCCGCCCAGGGCCACCGGCCGGCCGGCCGGCAGCTTTCCGGCACGGAGCCGCGGGCCCGGCCGCCCGCCGCACCTGCGGATTGAGCTCCCGATCGAAAGGGTCGGCGACGTAGAGGGCGAAGCCCGCGTCCAGCAGCCCCGGGCCGCCGCCGGCGATGCGGGCGCCGCGGGCCGAGAGGGCCGGGGGCGCCGGGGGGGCCGGGGGCGCCGCGGCAGCCCCGGCAGGCAGGCTCCCGCCGCCGCTCATCCCCCGCCCGCCGCGGGCTCCGCAGGGGTCTGTGCCGGGCGGCGGGCGGGCTCTGCCCGGGGAAGAAGGAGCGGCGGCACCGGGCCGGGCGGGGGGCGGGGCTCCCCGCGGCGCTGTGGCGGCTCCCTGCCGCCGCCCGCTCGGCGGGGCGGGCGGACTCTGCCTTGTGCCCGGCTCTCGGGACGCTCTGCAGGGCTGCGAAGGCGGGCGGGCGGGCGGGCGGGCGGCGCCGCCGGCCTCCCGCGGCGGCTGCCGGCAGAGAGAAGGGAGCTCCGCGCCTCTGATGGCAGCCGCAGCAGGGTGCCCCGCTCCCTCTTTTAGCAAGAGTTCTGCTCCGGCCCCACGGTCTTCACCAAGACGTGGCTCGGCGAGCGGGATCCGCAGCAGCGGCGCAGCTGGTCGGGAAGGACGCGGAGATCCGCTCACCCGGACCGGGGGCCAGGAGAGCCGGGGCCGGGGCCGGGGCCGGGGCCGGGGCGGGGAGGGGCGGGTGGTGCTGGGGCGCGGGAAGCCGAGAGCGTTCTCGCCCCGGGAACCGCAGGGAAGAGCAGGGAAGTTTCTGGCTCCAAGCGTTTCTCTCTAGATCCGTGTTTTAAACGCTGCTTTGTAATTAAGGACGCTTCGGTCTTTGAAAAGCAAAAAAAAACCCCGTGTCTTTTAGACACTAAGAAAATTAGCCGGTTTTTAACTCCTGGAAAAATGGGCATTAGAAAACGGGCTAAGAGTTAACTCTTAGCAAACACGGGAAGAGTTACGCACCAAAAAGCTCCCGTTGTAGCTTTTTAGTGTCTAAACAAGGTCGTGCGTGATGCTCTAGTTTTACAGTCATTTAAACAGTGCTTTGGCAACGTAACAAGCATTGTATTAAAGTAATAGGTATTATTAAAAAATAATTTTATTACCCTTTCCCGAAACTCGGCAGTAATTAGGGAAATGGAGATTAGCATTGCGTCTTTAACGAGTTCATCTGAAGGATCCAAACACCTTCCTAACAGAAAAATGGCACAAACCCACGAGGACGGCTTTAATCCTAGCGGTGCTTCTGTGGGCATTACGTAACATGGCATGGACAGGATTTTGGGGGTGCTTTCAAATATTTTGCTTGTTATTCTACAAAGCTGCTGATCCCTGGAAGTAAGGGAAGTCACCCAACAGCTGTATGACCTTAATAATTTCTGATGTACCAAAATCTAGTGCCAGCGTCCACTTACCCACCGGGTCTCCACAAGATAGGTACTGTGTTACAGCCGGGCCTAAACTGGGCAATAATCATTACTGCAGAATCTTAAGAGCTGTTTTTGTGTAAACAATGAAGAAAGCGGTCATCTTTTTGCACCTCGGACTCCCAAACCGACTTTTCCCCTGGGATGTCAGTCTTCACTAAATCATTTCAACTAATTCAAGCTCTTAAAGGAGCTTGGAGACGGAGCGTGTGACAACACCGCTAAGAGATGCAAAATCTGCCCTGGTTATCTAACAGCAGTTGATACGACACTGCTGCTGTACGACGTGACAGGAAGGCCACGTACTTGGGAGTCTTACAAAAGCCCCACCGGCTGCTAGAGGATACGGAGGGAGAATTTTTCATGCTTCATTTCTGTTAGTCCAACTTACGCTTGTGACCTGAACACCAGTAAACTGATTTGGCATTTCTTTACCAACCACTATCTGAGCATCTCAAAGTATTTTTTATCCTAGCTCTCTCTGCTGCATCACTGGAACAGCACACTAAGCCTTAGTCAACAGATTTTCATTTCAGTGTACCTATGACAGATTATTACTGTTTGCCCTGTTTTAGAAATGGGAAAACTAAAGCAATTGAGCCTTAACGCAAGATTTGTACCATTCCAATCTTATTGTGCATACGCTACTCAAAGAGAGAAATGATCTGGTATATGACTTGCTATAAACCTAAACCAGGTTATAGAACTAATGTCTCAAAATTTGTACCTGAGGCAAAACTGGGTATTAGTTAATAAATGCTAAACTTTTAATGTATTACAACCGCTTGCACTGAGGTCAAACAGATTATTGCCATGACCAAGTTGCCTTCTCCCTTGTGCTTCCGATGCAAAATATTTCACTTAACCCATACTTAACATCTGACGCCAAGGTCACGCTAACAGATGGCCCACTTTTAAAAGAGGGCATTTTAAGTGCAACAGAGACCATACAAGCCCCTGTAATGAAATGTATTGAAGGAGTGCCGATTTGAAAGACCTCTGACAAACCACCTTCGCTCCCCTGGCCGAAGTTCTCAAGTGGCAGCTGTAAATGGGTTATTCCCAAATGATGCCTGTGAGAGATTGAAGGGAATTCCGACTGGTCAATTGACATTGACAAACTGTAGTTCAGTCTCCCAACTTCATTCCATAGGGCTGATGCTGCAAATATCAGCCTAACTCATGCAAGAAATTTTGTTCTGCTTCTGGACTCTTCCAAGTTCCTGCATTGCTTACGATTTTATGATTGCTATCTTAACTCCCTGGAAAATAGGTTTCACTCCCACTCTCCTATATGCGCTTAGGAGGTATTAAATAAAAACCAGTCAGATCCTTGTGCAATAATACAGCGTGTATGTATTTTACCATTTTCATAATAACTAGGAGTTACGAAATAAATTAGGCAACAAGTAAAATGATATATTAGATTCATAATATTAAACAAGCCAACTATATATTGTTGCATATTTATATATATATGTATACACCCCCCCCAACCCCCAGTTAATCTGAGTAAAAGATCCTGTGAAAAAATTAAATTCATACAATGCTTTTGTTTTGAAATTATAAAACATTTGTTTGCTTTTGGGCTGGGCAAATTTACTTTGCTTCCTTAACAACAGAAGAGAGGGAGGGAGAAACACCCTGTATGACATTTAATACAGATTGGTCCACACAAAATTTAGACTTGTTTGGGTGAACTAAAAGCCAAACTCCTTTTCAAACCTAGTGTAAATCATGAAATCTGTGTGTTTTAACCAGGCTGCTAACTGTTGTGCTTAAAATATTGTCAAGCAGAGTTCTAGCTGGTGACGTCTATTATGAAACATAAGGCTAATGTAATCTAAGCCTCGGCAGACGTCGCTTATCTTTAATTTCAAATGGGCTAGGAAACCTTTTCCATTTTTTTTCTTTGGAAACGGAACAAAGTTTGATTCCTTAAGAAGTAGAAGTTATACAATAAATACCTTGTGAACTTTTTACTGTACAACAGAAATTCTGTTTCCCAAACAAACAATAAATATGATTTATGGCAGAATAGCGTTAACAGTAAAAGGACCTAAAACATTGGGTGGTATTCAATGTCCCCAATTCTTGGAAAAGCAAATCTGGAAGATTTTGATTATTGGGAATTACCAAATTCCCTCAACATTCAGACACATGAGACTTTCAGTAGAGTTAATTGCACTGATTAAATCAGCATTTAGCAGAATTGACCCACTATCTCTTTTTTTTTTTCCAGAAACTTTTTCCAGTCATCAACAGACTTAATACAGAATTGTGGATTACTTCAAAAGAGGTGCATTTTTCCCAAGGCAGTATTTGAAAAATTTATTGGCTACACAGCTTCAAGAAGACAGCTTCAATGTAAATAATCTTTAGAGTAAACGCTGCCTGAACACTTTTTAAGAAAAATTATGGGATAGTAGTGGAAATGGAGTTCTTGTTAACAAAGTGAAATAATCCCTTGCATGTTAGAAACAGGGTAAGTGTTTACATCTATATTTAACGCTTGTTTCTTCAGAAGTCCCTCGACTACGGGGAAAGGCTGGTTGGCAATTGAGAAAAGGTCAGTGACAGCTGACAATGTTGGTGACAACAGGAGTGAAAGGAAAAAGCTACCCCGGGTTATCAACCTTTTATACGGGCTGTAATATATACCCAGAAAAACTGACATCAGTAGCACTTATGGGAGGTAGGAATGACAGATGAGCTAGTTGGGAGGCACAGAATTTGTCCGTCTTCAGGTTGCTGCTTCATACAGAGTTTACTTGGTTCTTGATTTGATGGAGGAGACTGGAAAAGACAGGTCAAAAGGCTCAAACATGACATTGGCTGCCTGTGGTATCTTCATGAGCCGTTGTGGCTAAATCCCGGCTGCCCTATAGAACGTGAAACAAACTTTGTTATTGGTTCCTTTTCACTCTTGGTGTACTCCTTAATACCGGGCCTTGTGAAAGAGCCTCCGCAGGCCAGCTGACGTTTCTTGCACAATGCTTGAATAGAAGGGATTATCCTCCATCTAGCTATAGGCTTTATGCTCCCTTTACATTGGACTTGGTGCCTGTATAACAGATCTTAGCTAGGCTTCATTTAGATAGTCTACTGTCTTTTAAGATGAGATGTTAATATAATTCAGAATATAACCAAAGATCACCTAACAGGAACTAGTTATTAATAGTGACCTCCTTTCTTGGATCAAATGATGTTATCCACAGCATCGGTCCAAGTTGTGTATGTAGGGGGATGTATGAACTAACACACCTGGGCTAGTTCACTGGTGAAACTCCTTGCATGTAGAAAGGAAGAGTGCAGATTTGGAACCAAGGCTTCCTGGATTTTAACAACATTTTCTGTGACAGTACAGTATCTAATTTTGGTTGGGGACTGATAGGAGCACAACATACAGCAAGCATACTTTCCTTTTTAACTTTACAATATAGTACTTGGCACTGAAGTATAGCATTCTAATTAAATGATTCCAAGTGTGAAGATAATTCTATAGATTATCGTACTGTCTTTGTTACAATCATGATTGGCCTCTGACTGGTCCTTTCAGATTTAAGTATCAGTGCATTATGAGATTATCATTACTTGGAAGGTTAAATCATTTCAATTTTTAATGAATATGGTACATCCATTATCTAGACATAAGTTAAAAAACAGATGCTACTACTAATTTGGGCTAATCTGGATGCTTTTGTAATAGTGGATTTCTTTACCAAACATAAAAGATAATACTTCAAACAATTTTGGCAAGGAAAGAGCTAGAAGACCATCTTCTCATAGAAGCGCTAGTTGTAGAAAAGAACCTTTGACTGAAAAGTCATTAAAGTCAGTAGGTAGAAGAATAAGTGAAAAGCTCTCAGAACTATCTGAGAAACTACAGGAACTAATCAATGAAATTAACTGGGCTGAAGTTTCAAATGCAAGTATTTGAATAGAAGATAATAAAACATTTTCTTAGGTTAGAGATGAAAACTATTTGGAATTTGAAGCTCAAGGAAGAGAAAAAATATTTTGAATGAGCTCAAAATGTCACTGGATGAATAATCATAGGAAAAAAGATGACAAGAAACTGACAAACAAATAAACTACATCCTGAAGGCTAGAAATGCCCAAAATGAACTACTGGACCTGGAAAAGGAAATAAAAAAAACCCCAAGCCCATGAAGTTTTTGAGTTTTGACACATAAACAAAGCAGAGTAACTAGTTACAGCTTGCCAGCTGCTTCATTTCATTAATATCCATGGGTTTTGGCCCTCTTCTGTTAAAAGATAAATTACTCAAAGAACCTTACATATACCACAGTGTAAATGTGAGTTACCATGGAGCATCTGACAGGGAATAACTTGCTCCTTTGCAGCAAATTGCTTATCTGTTCAACCCCTATTCATATTCACCTCTACAGCCATTTAAAACAAGGTGAACAAGGAAAGAAATGACACTATTATATAAGAAAGATGAACTCAAGGTTAGAGGTAATCTAGGATATGGCTCTAATGATAAATAAACATATATCCACATTTCAAAATAAGCATGACGTTAATGACATAGTGATATTGACAATAGTAGAGCTTTGCAGTAATGCAATAAGGATTTTCAGTTTCAAAACCTACTGAAGCAAGACTTAAGCATAAGTAAAAAGCAATAGCTCAGCATAAATGAGAAAATCAGAGATCTTAACTGCTACAAGCTAAGACTTGTAGTGTATACAGGCTTCACCTGTACCAGGCTGCAAGAACAAACATACAAATCATACATTCTTTGGGTTATTTCCTGGCACTGGGAATAGGAACTACAAATAGACAGCAGTGAACAGAATGATCATATATGGTCAATATGACGTGTTCTTCTAATTACTGACATAGCATGATACATGTCAATGAATGAAATAACGAACTGGAACAGGTAGTGGGACCATATAATCAAACATTTAGGAGCAACTTGAGGAAGGCTGCTACTACTAATGTACCTGAAGAAGTGATCAGAGGAAGCCTGGACATACTATCTGATCACAGAAAGGGTAATAATGCCCAATGGCTCAAAGCAATACAGGTGTGAAAGGCATGTAACAGCTATGAAAGACCACCACAAAAAAAAAAAAAAAAAAAGCACAACGTTTTCTAATTACCTCAGGAAGGTAAATAGTAGGGAAGGAAGATAGGTGAAAAACCAACCAAGCAGAACCTCCCAGTATTGGTAAAATGTTGTGAAAGGGTGGTATAGACTCATGGGAAACACCTCTAGTTTTCTTCCCTTCCTGCCCCTTCCTTCCTTCCTTCCCCTTCTGTTAAGACCTGCTTATCTATCTATCAGCCAAGGAAGACAACTCTTTAATTATCTTAATGTAAGACAGTAGTTGTGAATAGCTTCAGGATGTACATTAGAAAGCTTCCAAACATCAGAGACGTTTTTGAACAGTCTCCAAGAAGAAAAGATGGTGACCAGAAGATATAGTTGTTGTGAAATGCAACTTGATACTCTTCTGAATAATAAACAGTGGCAGAAAACAAGATACAATTATCTTGGTTTGTCTTAATTATTTTTTTTTTTTGCTATAGTTATTCTGGAAGTATTAGTCTAGTGCCTACCAATAAACATGTGAAGTATCACCCTTCCCTAAGCCCTCCAAAGGCCATTACAGAATGGCTTTATATAATTTTTTAAAAACATTTCCACCATTAGATATTGCAGTTTATTCAAACAGAATCTATTTGTTGTGAGGAGATAAACAGGAATAGGAAATCACTGTTAGGCTTTGGCAACTACATTGCTAAAAAAAGCAAAATTTAAAATTTTATGTGATAAACAACTGGACAGAACGTAACCAATGTTCTCTCAAAAATTTAATATCAATCTGAAGGAAGATAATTTTCTTCAAAATAAAATGTGACATAATTTTACAGCATGTAAGTTTAAAAGAAACTTATCTTCAACTGCCGCATTAATAAATCCATATGAATATAAATAATCTGATTTAATCACATTTGTCATTTCCAGTTACAGTTTAGCAATTACAAGCAAAAACAAGTTACTATGCTAAAGTGATTTTTTGTCCTGGTCTGAATGTTGAGCCAACTTGTCCTCTTCTCTTCTTGGGATTCTGAAAATTATCATACCTGGAAACAGAAAAAGATATTAGCAAATTCTTATGAAATGCCTTTGTTTGCATATGCCTCTTCAAATGCACGTTAATGTAACACATTTAAGTATATTTTTATGAAAATTAAGAGTGCATGTCTCCTGAGACCTGGGGACCTGGAGGAATTTTCATCCACAAACCTAACTCAGGGAGCTCTCTGCTCTGCTTCCCTTTTTTTTTAAATTTTTGGGGGGCAGTGGGGAAAAGGTGGGACAAGGAACAGAAGTGTACAGGGTGGTATGGACTCCTGGGAAGCATCTCTCATTCTCCTCCTTTCTTGCCCCTTCCTTCTCTCTTTCCCCTGCTGTAAGACCTGCTTATTTATGTATCAGCTGAGGAAGACAACTCCTTAACAACCTTCATGTCAGAAGAACCCCCTGATGAGATCACAGAACATCCTGATGCCAGTTTCCAGCTTTTTCACTCCAGTCATCTCCCAAGTCTGAGGAAACACATTTTGCTTTTCAGTACGTTTAAAATTCTGCAGATTATTGCCATTTCCCAAACATGGCAGCTACAAAGACCATTACAGAGAGTCAAAACCCAGCAATTTGAAAATATGAGGGGCTGCTACTCAGAGGGAGCAGGAAGGACCTAGCTCTAAGTCTTAAAGAATCGGTGCCTCTTTGTACTGGTATAGCTTTTAACATAATACAAGGGTTTTCTGGTCTGTGATTAGAATTTCTAGGTCCTACTTTAATAAAAACAACAAAAGACAATGCACTGTAAAAAAATTTTCCCTTTCCCAGTATGTAATTTAATACTTTTGAAAAACATTGCTGTCAGAAGCTATTCAACTCCACTGCCATTCCCCACATTAAATAACTATTGTGTTTCTGATGAATAAGGAATGTGAAAAGACCAAATCTTCACTGAATTCACAATTACTAAAAAAATTAATACTTACAGTTCAGTAAAATTCTTCCAGTCATCTTGGCTAATGGATGGTCTTATACCCTCAAGTGCAGTCATCAGATGGGACTGGGTAATAATTAAAGTGTTCTTGGCAAGCACTGACTGACTAAGGGTGCTGTCCTCCTTGAAAACAGAGCCATAAACAGACAACAAAAAATTACCACAGAAACATAGTTCCATGAATATCAGTAACTCTGGAACCTCCTCATTATATGTACAGACAAATATATTATAAATACAGTCACAACTTCCCCCCCGCCTCCATATTAATAACACACAACTAACTGTTTAGTTATATGAATGTTAACATCTGGCTTATTTTCCTCAAACTAGGTATTGTTTATCTTTGCTATTTTTGTTACATTATATTTAATATTATTGCAGAAATTATATATCCAAATACCCAGAAGTGTAGGAAACAACAGAAAAGTGTTAAGACTAAATAATCAAAAAACCTGCCATACTCCATTCTTGCTTCTGTAATTAGCTTTTATAGCATTGATTTCTGTCCTCAGGTGCTCTATTTGCTGCTCCTGGTTATTTTCCAGGGAGTCTTCTTGAGAAGCTGTTCTAAGCATTGAAGGTTGTGATGACGCTGTGTCTCTCTGAGTCACACTGGTAAAATCGTGAGTTACGGAGTTTGGTCCAGACAAACACAAAGAGCTCTAAATTGACCACAAGGAGAAATACATTAACTCATTATGGATCCAAAAGAGCAACTCCACCATTAAGGTTTAGCCTACAATTCAGTACAAACTTGCCCCACTGGCAAAAAGAGTACTTTCTCTTAAAAATATATCACATACGTAACTTTTTGAATAAAAGATTTAGGTTACTTTGCCAAGGTGTTTGGGGAAAAGTACAGATTTGAAAATTAAGCAGCTTATGTTTGGAAAAAATCTAAATATTTTTGCAATGGCCTATCTCAAAAAAGAATAAAGGTCTACTAAGTCCACTGTTTTATTTGCATATGAAAATCAGTTGTTTGGAAATCTGGGCAAGTTTATGTAGTCAGCTTTGGAATGACTCATCATTTAAATATTCATCACCTCCAAATTCTCTCTGCACTTGATAACCTATGCAACTTGCAAGTTCAACAACTTTAAGATATCAAAGTCCTCATAGCCTTGCTGAAGAACTTTCAGTCAGAGGAAAACCAAAGTCCCTAAAGATATATTACTTGAACACTATCATCCATAATGCCAGATGAAACATACAAAAGCACCTTAGTAGTCAGTAATTAGTTCTCCAATGTCAAAATAAGTTATTTTTGGCTTTAAGAATCAATGCAAGACAGTTTTGAAAACAAGAGTCTAACAACTTTGGTAACTACTTTGATAACAGTTCTACAACAGATCTTGAAAATGAATGTACCATGGATCACATGCAAACTCTGAAGTCATCTGTTCACCATAAGGAACTCAGAGGCAGCATATTCTGTTTTGCTTACCTGGCAGCCAAGGGATTGGATCTGGCCAGCTGATCACTATGCAGGTGCTGGGTAGCCAACCAGCCCATCCCTATCTACAAGCTAGCCAGAGAACATTCTGCTTTTTGTGCAATGTGATACCACCAGAACAGGAATTCTGCTTACTAAGAGCAACAATGGAAGCTAAGGTTTACTTCGGTTATTTACACAATTCCTTGGTCAGATTATTCCATTAATGCACACTCTATTGGCAACTGAAAAATGTTTCTTGATTCTTAAGATTATGACTTAATTCTTGAAAGCTAGATGGTCATTGTTTAGTAATAAAACTAAGTTAAATTAAAAAAAAAAAAAAAAACACACCAAAAAGTCGAAAACTGTTTTAGTAATAAACTTTGGAAGGCAACAAGCCTAGAGCAGACAGTAAGATCTAGTATGAATGCAGTTTGCCTGATTGTAAAGTATTAAGCAGTATTTGGGGATTTTGATTTTAAAGTCCTGCAAAGTTGCAGAGAACTCCATATTGTATTTTGTCAGATAACATCCTTCCATCTTCTTTGCCACAGTTTGAATGACAAAGCAGACATAAGTGTATTTATAAAATCATACCATTTGCCTAGTTCAGTTTTTCTGCTTCACAACTGAAAATTCAAAATATTGAGTAATTTACCAGTTCTGAAGGAGTTCCATTTCCCAGCTCTGATTCATAAGAGCTTCCAAAATAAAGACGATACATGTTGGATCTTGGATCTTCAGGAAGCAAGTCAGACATGTCTAAAGAAATAAGAGATTGCTCTAGCCCTGCTTCTCCATCTGTTGCTGAATCATCTGAGCCACTGCTGTGGTTTAGAAAAACCATGGAAGAGAGACTGAAGTCACTATCAGAACTAGAACCAAAATCCTGTGACAAAGAACAGAACATTAGGAGTGTTACCTCATAACTAATTGCAATCTGAAATACATTTAAAAATTTCATATGCAGTGTAAATGAAAGTATCAATTTACATTTGATTTTAGTAATCTGTCTTTCTCTGGGAGTACATTTCCAAATATTTTGCTAAGAAAAATCCAATGCCTTTAAGCAGAACCTCTGTCTTCATGCTAGAAAAATAATTTGAGGAGATAATCTTAAGGTTTTGTTTGGTTTGAACTGTCTCACTCCCTCACTATCAGCAAGTGTTGGGAAATGTCACGTACATTTTCTGTTGTAGCACTACTGTATCACTTCGGTCTCAACCATTCCCTCCAAGCAATTTAGTATCTTGTGTAAAGTGCTCTAGGAGATTGTGGCGAGTCTACTTTTACAGTGCCTGATTGCTGTACTCATCTTTAGTCATAGTCAACACATTTTCAGTGCTGATATGGAAATCAGTTGTTGCTTTAGGCTGGTGTCTGCAAACCTTTTTTGGTTGTACACCCCTATCAGTAAAAAATTTATGAGCACATTCCACCAAATATATGCATATTTACTTAATTGTAGTTTATATACATGTACTATTAGAGTTCTATCTTTTCTTCCTGTACCTCAATGGATTGTCTTGTGCACCATGTGGGGTGGGTGCACACCACTCTGGAGACCACTACCTTAGACAATGGCCTCCTCTAATGACAGATAACCACCAGGTATCCTTACAACTACTTATGATGCTACAAGTGAAGGGATTGTTAAGGAAGATATGCTGGAGATCCCTCCCAATACTGAGTTGCATCCCTTGTTAACAACCGGGGCAAGAAGAACCCAAGAGGTCTCCTTGCTTTTGCACCCCTGACCCAACTCTTCCCTTTGACCTCTGAGTGGTGGAAGCCATGCCCACCCCTTTCCAGCTAGCACCAGAAGACAGGCATGAAAAATGTGAGGAGAGGTGGCTGAAAAGAGGCTAAAAGAGGAAAGGACCTGTCAGTCACGTGCATATAAACCAAGGGTGGGATCCTGTACCTCGGAAGTGGAAGTATTAGCTGGTGCCTGGAAGATGAGCCAGACCAGGCCACTTCAGATATCACCATTCTCTTTCCACTTCTCTCCTGACCTCAGATCACACTGAATCTGTTGGAACAACTCCACAAAACTCACCAATTCCTTGCTTCCTCCATCATCCAAAATGTGCCACCTCAAAATTGAATTTGCTAGCTGCTCCTAAGAAACTCTGAGTGTGATCCCTCTATTGATCTGTCAGTCATTCCTCATAACAATGATAAACATATTTGGCTTACATGAATCTATTTAACATTAAACACCTATCATAAAATGAAAAAAACTTGTGTTTAAGAAGTATTTAAACTATTTGTTACATTATTCTTGCAGTTTTCTGCAAACATATTAAGATTTTAATCCTCTGTATATAAACATAGGAAAACTAAACCTTATTAAACATAACTTTCCTTAAAAAAAATAATAAATGGATAAAAGTAGTACTTTCAGACATATCAAGGTCAAAATAAAAAGGAGAGACTTCTTTTGTATCAGTTTTATTTACCTGTGTTAAACCTGAACCTAAATTAGTATGGATTGCCTCTAATTGGGCATTGTACAATAAAGCTTTTAGGTCAGCCCCTGTGAACCGTTCTGTTTTTGCTGCCAAATCCTGAAAGTCCACATCGTTTGCCAAGGACAGGGAATGACTGAGAGCATTTAAGATTTCATAGCGTGAATTCTGTAAAAAGGGAGAGAAAAAAAAAAGTCAGTAAAGCAACTTGTTATTTTCCTTGTCCTGATTGCTAGATAGTGCTTTGGCCTGGTCACAAGCAACTTCCTATCTGAGGGAGGAAGAATCTTTTTTAAAGAAGATAGTACCCTAGTAACATATAGGACATACTGTACAGTAATCAATCTTTAAAATATAGGCATACATTTTGTTACACTTTCTTGAAGAGCCTAAAAGAAACTGCACCAAATGCAGTATACAGAGAAATATATTTCTCTAAATATCCAGTTAATATCTGGGATTTTTATATATGAAATATATAAAAATATGAAGGTGAACTCTGCTACTCATATGTCCTTTTGCAAAGAAAAGTGTAACAAAAGTGAAAAACTTCTGTTTACCTGAATGATCATCTTCTAAACAAGAAGTTAAAAGAAAAACAAAAGAAAAGTTGGGGGGGAGGCAGGGAAAAGGAGTATATCTGTGTTCTTAAGGCACAGAATTAAATGTGTGTTTCAGAATTAAATGATGTGGTATTTGTTGTATGTACCAACTAATCTGAAAGTAAACAGCACTAATTTTTTCTCATAAAATAGGGAATCAAAGACACACATTGTACAGCCTCAAAGGCCTGATCCAAAATCCACTAAAATCAATGGGAAGCATCCCTTTCCTAATCAGTGACACATCTGACTTAAAAAGAGCTTGAATATTCCAAATTAAATGTGGGTAAAGAAGAGTGGGATCAACTGAATTCAGAATAAAACTGCTTTGAAAACTTCAGATAATTCAAGAGTTGGGTTGGGAATGCTATGGTTCATCATTTCAAGCAAATAGCAGATCCACTGGACTCATAATTCAGAGAAAGATGCAGAACATGATAAACACTACCCCTGCATCCAATTTTTTTCTGCAGACTAAATTCCTTTTTTAATTTTTCTTTTTTTAAATCAGCTATATCCACAGGAATTTTCATCCTGAAGACTGTGGTAAACAGCCTTCTCTTTCCCCAGTTTTATGCAAACACATTGACACTAAAATCAGTGAATTTATACTGTTGTATAACTGGAGCTGGGCAATCAAGTCCACTTTGTCCAGGTTTGAAATGCCACTGAATATAAAGAAAATGAGAATAAAGCCCGTTAGTTTTTTTTTTAGCCTTGCCTCTCATGTAAATGTTTTGTTCCCTCACCTGATCAGGAGGTGGACAGTACAGGCACTTATCCAGTCGGCCTGGCCTTAACAAAGCAGGATCAATCAAATCTGGGCGACTAGTAGCAGCCAGCACATAAACCCCTTAGGAAAATGCAGAAAAATATCATTAGCATCTGCTAAACTTTTGCATAAAAAGAAGCACACAGATGAATTACTACCTTGTAAGCCTTCCACACCATCTAACTGAGTCAACAGTTGGTTAACCACTCGGTCGGTAACTCCTGTGTTGTCATGACCTCGGCGAGGAGCAATAGAATCAAACTCATCGAAGAAAACGATACAAGGCTTAGCTGCCTGAGCTCTAAAAGGAAAAAAAAGAGGCAATATTTAAATTCTGTTTAAGTTTGGGTCACAGGTAAAACTGCTTAGAAATATTAAAGGTAACTGCTTTTTGCTTCAGAGAACAGTTATCTTTAATGAGAGAACAGAAAATCCGTTTTCTGTAGAAATGAAGAGGTTCTGAAGAATTGGATTACAATGGAATCACTGCTCATTTTTATGACATACCTTGCACTCACTTCATAATTTCTGAAGTACTCAACTGTGTTAATATACATGAAAACTCTAAAATCCAGTCACAGCGGATGAGGTCTTGGCTTATGTACGTCTAACACAAAGACTGCCTATGCTGTAAACTACACGAGAAGCAAAGGCTATGTAGGATATGTTTATATTAGTTAGCATTGAGGGTCAGTAAGGGCAGATTTGTAAAAACAAAACAACTGGCACCAAGGACCTCAGTACCAAGTCTAGTATGATCCTCTGTACTGAGCATTCATTACTAGTTGGAGCACACTCGACTGTCTCCTGGAATCATCCGAAAGGAATTCAGCATGTGTTTTCCAAGACAGTTCTGTGATGTGAACCAATGCACTGGAAATGGAGAGAACTGAGAGTTCAGCTTCAAAAGCGCTCTCCTGATCCGAGCCAAAATGCTCATTTTTTAAAGAATGACAGTCAAGTTGAACTTGCCAAGATCTGAACATCTGGTTCAGCACATCTAATCATTTCGGATGCTTTTGTGATCTGATGCCATGTCTCTCCTAGGACAACAAAATTATTTCTTGGAGCTTCAACCAATAAAATTCATTGATAACATCACAAATCTTTACAAAGCCAACCTGTTAAAGATATCTCGAACTGCTTGCTCACTTGCTCCAATGTATTTGCTGAGCAGCTCTGGTCCCTAAAAAAAAAAATCAGAAAAGAACATTCATGATATATTTCTTAGTTTTAATGTGTAATTCAACATCAGCATAGATTTTATATACTAGAGCAATTTCCTGTAACCAAGAGTGGCATTTCTGAAAAGAGCCGAGGCGTCTAGATAAGCCAAAAGAAGCTTTGAAGCATTCCAGCTTACTTTAAAGTAATAATTTCCATTTTACTACAACAGAACATGTGTTACAGTATCACAAGGCAATAGCTTACACTGTGTTTTGAAAATATGTCTAAAATGCATTGCTCAACTTCATTGTCCAGTGGAATGAAAATTCAGGATCTTTTTATAAAAAATGGGAAACTAAGAACATCTAATTAAATATTATAATTCTGCCTAATGAATAATTATACAAAAAAAATCCCCCTCAGTAATAAAACTGTGAAGTTTCAGAAGTCAGATGGTGGGATATCCAGAGACATACCAAATTTTAAATGTGAGTTTCTTTCTGTGGTATTTTGCTTTCACATGCACATACTCACAGGTATTATGTTAAGCTATTTCATTCAGTTAATAAAATGAATCAATTAATCTTCAAAATCTTGCTACCTTGATGCTAATGAAATTCATTCCACTCTCTCGAGCAACTACTCCTGCTAACAGTGTTTTTCCTGTTCCAGGTGCTCCATACAGCAAGACTCCTGATCTCTGTCGTACAGGCAGGTTTGCAAATAATTCTGGATACTGGAAAAGAATTTCAACAAGACATATTCTAAAATAAATAATTATTCTGCAGTGTACTGTAATATCACTGACTAGTGTTGATTTTTGCCTAAACAGAATGAGTCTAATTTCTTTTATCCATATTATTATCACAAGAGCTTATCTGGATTGTTGTTAGTTTACTTGACGCTGAAGTGGTTTCCTAGGCTTCATAGGTACTTAAAATACAAACAAGTGGTATCTTCTGCCAAGAAGGAACAGGACAGAATAGGGATGCACTAGAGCTTTATAATGTCCATAATGGTACTTCTAAATTCCTATTTTAATCACCGATTGATAAGATCAAATTACATAAGTATACCATAAAAGATTCTGTCCATTATATAGAAAACTGTTCAGTCATTCTCTGAAGACTGAAATAGATGGCTTATCTCAATGCTGGAAGTTTTAAGCAAGGCAAAAAGGCCAAAGTAAAATAAAGGGGAATTGATGGACTGGCATTTATCCAAAAGAGAATACTCTTCTAGCAGAAGCACTGCAGAAAACAGCTGGAAATGTTATTTTTACAGAGCCTAATTACAAACCCTGCAACAGAGACTGTAGCAAAGATGATGTTAGCAATACTGCAATATTCGAGAGCAACACTTGATCTGTACAAAAGCACAAGCTATTGCCTTTTGTATTTGGAAGAGAGAAGAAGGAGAAAGTTTTCCAGTAGCTGAAGACAGCTGAAGACTGGGAAGCTACAAAAGTAGCTTAAAATCATACCTGTCATCTTTCTGTCAAATACCGTGTCACACCTTAAAAATAATTCTTCCCCTACTAACGTTATGTACAAAATTCAAGTAACTCATTTAAAATAGCTGGGTACCTTTGCAGGTAACATGATGGTATCCATGAGTATTTGCTTCACATCTTTTAAGCCACCAATCCTGTCCCAGCCAATGTCTTTAGGTTTATGAAGGTTGACATTTCTCAGAGCTAATGGAGTAAAATCTTTTAGAGCTTTCTGAAAATCCATAGTTGACAGATTCAATTCTGCTTAAAAAAAAAAAAGAAAAAAAAATCCTGAAAAAAAAAAAAGAAAACACAGCCTACCAGTAACAGATTCCTCACAATATATAACAATTAAATACTTTTTAAACATAAAACATAAAAACTGGATTTTTAGTTCTGTATTACTCCACAGGTTCTGGATAACAGAAGTAAGAATATGAAATAAGAGATTTTGTTGTCAACATACCACCATTTTGAAATGCATTCTGGTTGGAAACACAGGCATGAATGGCACGATCAACCAGCATAGTAAAATCTCTAGCAACAAAACCTTCTGTTTCCTTTGCAATACATTGGAGGTCAAGATCAGAGAACTTCTTTATATCAGAATTCAGTTTCTTTTTTATTATGGAATACAGCATTTCACACCTTTGCTTCTGAAAAACAGAATTGTGCAGCAAGTGTATACTGAGTTTACTATTTATATGGATTTTAGAAATTCAGAAAGTAAATACATGAGAGTTACTAAAGTTTCCTTAAATATTTACATATCACCAAACCTTCAAATAACAAAATCTGAGAAGGCATGAACATAAACAAAAGTTAGTTCTTTGGGTGAATTTCAATAAATTCACCAGTTTTATAACTTTAAATGTTTACCTCGCCACAGCTATCTTAAATCCAACAGTAATAATGAAACAACCCTCCACCCCCTGATTCTACTGTTATACACCCATTTTTTCTGTTTCACAGGAAAAGGAACATCTTTCGTTTTGCTGATATGAGTAGAATATATTTGAGATTAAATATATTGCATTAGATAAAAATACATCACATAATTTGGTATCTTCTGAGATTCTGACTTTTCCAGTGGTGTCTCATCCTTATTCATGTATTAGTATTAAAAATGATAAAAGCAGACTTGCAGGAAGTGGGAGAAAGCTACACTCTATCTAATGCAGAATCCCCGCCTCAGTGGCCTTCAATTGCTAGCCTGTGACAGAAGACAAGCAGGCAGGAACAACTCATGTTAAATACAAATGAGTTGCCATGTCTGTGTCATGTCATTAATGCATGCACAGGTACAAAGTGTCTGCTTTCTCCTGCAATGAAGTTATACTGTTTATTCTTCCCTCTATCCTTCTAACTTTTCAAAATGGACTATATTCAAAAGTAGAGGCATATAATTAGTATAGAAAACCAGCTCAAAACCTTCCCATAGAATTAACATTCAGTTTTAATAGCATTTTTAAAATACATGTTCTAGGGACATACTTATTCCTCTGAGCAGTGAAAAAACACACTTAGGTTTAATCTCATTTACCTAACTGTAGTGACTTACATGTTTTTTCAAAGCTGCTCCTCTAGAATCCTCTTACAGGTAACAAGGAGACATGCATATCTCACCTATGTTAGACAACCTGACTTGTTTTATGTTGAACTGAAATGTCCTCTGAATACACCCTTCTCTTGCCACTGAAGATGAGAGTGGGGCCAACTGGGAGTTTTCACTGGATTACTTACATCTGTCATTATAAAATTTTAAAAGAATAAAAGTTCTGAGGTATTTAAGTATCATGAAAGAACTTCTAAGATTTCTAGATTTTTTCTCATCTTCGGGTGTAACCCAATATTTTTCCAGCTGTTCCAGTACTGTATTTGAGGCTGCAGGGAAGGCAAACAACATTTTCACCATTTTACCTGAATTTACCTGGTCTGGAGATCGGATACATTTGAAGCACTGAAATATGTGAGTTCCTTGAGCTGAAACCAGGGAAGGATGTAGGGAATGTTCAGACTGACTTGTGGCAATTAATGCAATCAAACTCCCCATGGAAATAATTTCTTTTATCAGATCTTTCAAAACTAAACACAGAAGACATTGCTCCATGAATTGTAAAATAACAAAAGATTCTGCATTTCATAATAGACATTTCTACTGTACTGGAGAGCAGCAATAGGGCACACAAAATGTAACATCTTAATATATACTTAGTTTATTCCCATGTTTACAGGCTTTTTTTTTAAATTAAAAAAGATGTATAATTATTTTTTCTAGGACAGTACATTCCATTAATAAAATGCCATCAGAAGTGCTCTTTAAAAGCTAAATTTGTAACATCACTGATGATATCTACCACAGGATATTAAATGTGGATTTTTTTTGTCCACTATGATCACTGTTCTAGAAATATAATTTCCTCCATGCAAACAAAAAAGGGAAAGCTATAAGAATTAAAATAGATGCTAAGCCTAGACAATAATTGATCTAGGAAAAAATAATATATGAAAGTCAAAGAAATTATGGATGCAAGGTAGATCTTCAAGGAATAATCTTTAAAACTCTAAACCTCTGTTGTATGCATTATACCTGTAAATAAAGTAATAGAAACCACAAACAATTCTGCAAGTAACGTAAGTGCATATTTTTAAAAAAGTAATGATAGTAAGATTTTCCGAACTTCAAAAGTAATTTAATAAAAAATTATACTAACTCCCTCAAACTCAGCTAAGAAATGGAAGATTTTTTTTGCTATGGCTTTAATTTTACATGAACAGAGTTGAATACAGCAAAAAAAAAAAAGATATTAATCTTGATCATTTAAATTTAATTTTATTTTGCAACTTATCACTGTCTAGATTCTAGGGAATAAAAAGGAAACATATATAGGATATCAAACTACAATTGATAATCTTATTTTTAAAATCTGTGGATTATTACATTGTAAAATAAAACAGAAGTTCTACAAAGTATACCAAGTAGGGTGATAAAGAAGTTAGTACTCAGCTAAAAGAAGCTGGTTCTAAACATCAGCAAGTATCAAATTTAAATATCTCTGTAATTATAAATAATAATTACGGAAAACAGGATAAATTTTAATTGTATATCAATTTTAATACTGATCTTATAAATAATTATCAGTTAAAGATTCATCTGTAATTTGTAAGCAATTGCAACATATTTGAGTGCATGAACAATATGAAAAGGAACTGAGAAGCCTCTACCACTGGCAGTGGTACTGACAACAGGCACTACCAGCAGCAGCAGTGGTGTACGTCATTGGCAATGATTATGCCAGGCTCCAGAGTGGATGATTTTGATTCAGCTGGTGGTCTACAAATGGTCTACATACCATATTTTGTGATTCCCTGCCATGCAATACCACATGGTCCAGAGGCAATAATGATACAGACAGAATTGTCCAGGTAGGACAGTACAATTCAGGTGCAAGAAATTCTAAGTTGCATTGTATTTTTATCCAGACACAGCTAGCACAGCATTACCATAAGCAAGTCTATTGCTTTGAATGGTTTCAGGACTGTTCTCATGTTCTGGTGTAGAAGGGACTCCAACAATGTGATCAAGATCATCCATCAAAAGAATGGATGGTTGTCTCCATGCTGCCTCTAAAAAAGCTTCTTCCACAATTTTCCTTATGTTTACTAATCTTTTTCCTAAAACAGAAATACAATTTTAATGACAAAACATATCAGGAAAAAAATCATCAGACTGACTACATCTTGGTCATGTAATGTAACAATGTTTTGATTCGTGTAGCTTAATTTTACTCCGATAAATTCCGGTACCAAGATCAAACCAGAGTCAACAGTCAGTAAGAAAAGAGTCCACATCTTCCATCAAAAAAGTACTAGAAGGATCCACCCATCCTAAAATGAGATTAATCTTCTTTCACTAACTATTACAGAAGCCTGCAGGTCTAATTTCTGGACAGTTAAAGACAGAGCAGTATCAGCAACATTCTAAATTAGCTACTAAAGAGTCCTGCAGTTGGTAGAATTTCTGAAAGTGAAGGACCTAGCTCTTTATCAATCTTTCCCTTTTTCTCTGGAGTAAGGAGCTTTGTAGGGACTTAAGCCAAAAGAGTATAGCCACGCAATATATGGGCTCTGTAACAAAACAGCTGAGTATTCTATGCCCCTGTAACAACAAGATTATTTAGAAAAGCCAGTAAATGAAAGAGTAAAAAAAAGCCTTTTTTGTCCACTTCCACCTTCGGTGCAAAATACTTATTTCGAACTCATAAAACCTAAGGATTCATCTCATTCATCATCATCTATAATCATGAATGTTAGATGACTATTGCCAACATACACTGGGTTAGTAAATATGCCATCATAAATCAGGTTTCAGCTGGTTGTTCGATCCTTCTTTAGTGCCTGTGTGATCCTTTCACTCAGTAATACAGGTATCCTTTAACACTTACGATTTGTTAATATAACATTTGTTCCAGCTAGCACAGCTGAAAAAACACAGTTCACCTTGCAACTTCTTCCTATTTTGTAACAATTAGAAATAAGCATGGCAAGCATGGTTTGAATTTGGTGGTGGTGAAGTGGGACATAAACTGACAAAAGTGTGAAATAAGCTTATGGCAGACGTATTTTCATCAGACTGTTAAAGATGCTCATTACGGGGCATCAAATATTCTTGCAAAAGCAGTAATAATACTAGAAAAATTATTCAGACTAAATATAAGAACTTCATAATTGTGCTGCTTCATCATACAGCAAACGTTTGAGATTAGAAAAAAAATTTATCATACCTCTTAAAGCTTTACAATCAATTACTTCTACATGAGCATCCAGTCTATCGAATGCTTCTTTGCAGATGGCCTTTGCTAATGTTGACTTTCCACTTCCCTACAAAAATAAATGTGAACTAATGTAAATTGACAGAACTAGTTCCTTCTGTTTCTGTGGAGTTTTTGTCACAGTATACACCAGTTAACAAGTTGGGAAAGCTGTATCCACAGTAGTTTATTCCTCACCAAAAGTATATATGTATTCTGTCTTTATATCATTTCATAGAGACCAAAGCCCTAGAGTGAAACAAGTAGAAACAAATTCAGAGTGGATACCTCCACTACAGATAGTGTTCTGATTCCACTGAGTTCAGTGTTAAGACATCTGTTAGTTTAAGTGGAATATGGTACTAAATGGATCACTGTAAGAGGCAACAGGAAAATAAGAGTATCAACTTCACTCTCACTTCATGTTAAAACACAGAAAATACTATATTATTATCTTCATTCAAATATTTCAGAGACAAGAAGGATTTATTATACTATAAACACAAAGTAGTTTATAGTATATAAACTATATACTACAGTTTATAGTATATAAACTATATACTATTTATAGGAAAATAAGAGTATCAACTTCACTCTCACTTCATGTTAGGACACAGAAAATACTATATTATTATCTTCATTCAAATATTTCAGAGACAAGAAGGATTTATTATACTATAAACACAAAGTAGTTTATAGTATATAAACAATATACTATTTATATAGTATATAGTTTATATATACTTCGGGAATGAATTGAAATTGCATTGGTAACAATCTTTAACACTTAAATTATATATGTATTTTATATATATACATGAAATATGAATATATTTTGATGAAGTATGCATATAATGCATACACATATATATAATATAATGTTTTACTGAATTAACTTTAATCAAGTTAACTGCTCTTTTTTTCAGCTTGTTCTTTAATTCTTTGGAATTCACATGGTATCAAAGAAAATTAAAGAAAACAGCTTTGTAACTATAGAAAACAATCTGGGAGGGTTTGCAAGTAGAGAGTAGAGAAGTGTGTACCTTTCCTCCTGTGAGAAGCACCCCTCCACTTCGCAGTCCCACAGAAATAGCAGCAAGCTTTTGAGATAAAGGGCGCCCCAAAAGACTGTGGCTTATGTGTTCAAAGGAAGATGTTCCTACTTTGTCCACTCCTCTGCAGAGCAAATAAAACATTAAATGGCCTAGGGTAGCATCAGGGGACACAACATAAGTAGTAATAGCTTGCAGTATGGTGAAGTTTCAGTGCTGACACATTGTGACATACTTCACCTTTTCAAGAAAAAGCTAAAGACAATTCAGTCTGAAGAGACAGCACCTTTATTCTGCAGTGGTGACACAGAGGATGCAGACAGACATTGCAGAACACCCCCACAATGTAAGGGTTATCTAGTCATTGTACACCATCCTAGCATGAGGTAGCTTTCAGAAGATAAGAGCTAACCATCTTTTGGGGCTTCATCTATTTGAGTGTCTGAGTAACAACCTACTAAGGAAGGTAACAAATTGGTAAAACATGGAGTATGCCTGGGTCAGAAAACTTCTCAGCCTTTTCAGAAATAAAGCAACATATAGTTCCTTTAAAGACATCCTTATCCTTCACCGGTCCTAAATCTTTGTGACTTTCAACACAATAGTGCTCCTTTCAGGTCCACAAACAGCAAGGCTATCAGTTTTGTATTTCAACTTTAAACAAAAATGTTGTTCCATGAGAAACAGAATAAAGAAACTAATCCTGGTTTCTAACATGCCTACCACACTACTCCCATATCAGTTCCCATTCCCTGTTCAATAATAATATCCTCAGTTGCCTTTCACAATGCTGACAGCATACTATCACAATGCTCCAAGTCTCTCATGTTCCCTTCTGCCCCATCCCTACTTCAAGTTTGCTACACAATACCACTGTCTTCCCTTCTACTAACGATCACATCTTTACATATTACTAATTTATTTGCTGGGAAAGAACCAGCATGTCCTATGGCTAGTTCCAGACTACACCTCTGCCAGTGGCAGAGTAGCCAGAATAACCCAGCAGGTTAACCAAGTAGCTGTTGGGCTTACATTGCATATTTTACCAGTGGACACACCACTCTGCATTTCTCTCCTCAGCTGACAATTCTGATAAAACTTGTAGGAACTAAGTTTCTTTCAGACCGACACTATTAAATGTAGTTAAACAAATAAACAGGTTTAAGTTACTGCGAGGATTGACAGAGAGACTGCAACATATCATAAGTTTTGCTTCATTTGGAAACCCCAGCTAAAACAACCCCAGTGTCCCTTATTGCTACATACAGGTCTGTTTCATATTACTTAGAAGCACACCAGGAGCCACTGAGCTATCAGTATTTCTTCTGAAACTTACACAGTTCTGAGACCTCCCATCCTACTGTCAGACATGGTGAACTTTTCAGTACATGAATACCTTCAGTCACATGAAGTTTTCTATTCACTGCAGTAAGACTATTCAGAGGACAAAATTAACCACCTACATATACTAGGATACAGTCTGAACCTGACACAAGCCAAAAGATGCAGAGGGTTTTTTTGATCTGGCTTAGTATTCAAAAAATCTGCATTTCTACCAATACTCCTTTTTTTTTTTTAATTCCCATTCCCATTCCCTCCCATGTTTTCTACTATGAAAATGTCTCACCCTAAATCATTTAGTTTGTCGTAAGGAAGGTTCCTGTCTGTATCACACATAGGTGGCTGGCTGTCACCATCAGTTTTTCTAGTTAGAGGATGTAAAAGAACCTACAACGAAGGAAAGAGTTAGTATTTTACATTAAATATAACTACAGAAGAAGGCTATAGAGGTCACTAGCCATTTTTTGAATTGTGTAGAGAAAATGTTGCGTGTGTGCTTTGCTGAAGCTTATTGTGCTTGAAAGAAAGATGCACTGGTAAAATGGCATAGATACAACTATTCCCAAAATATAATCCGGTGTTTACAGTGATGTAACAACCTATGATTGTATGTTAGGCCAGGGGCTGTTTATACCAGACTACGCAGCCCATCATCTCTTTCCCTACCTGTAATTACTTGTTGCTTCTCCTGTGCCCTCCACTGTTGTGCTGGCATGAGCACTTGTGAGGCAGGATAGTGAATCAGATCAGGAGTCTGACCTGAGTGAAAAGTAACCTGACAAAACACCTGGCTTTTTTCACCTGCATTAATTTTTCAGCCTAGTTCACCGGTGTGCTAGTATGGAAAGCTGGGCAAGCAAACAGGGCTAAACAGAGAGGTTCACAGATAAGAACAGGCTGGTAGGAGAAGCTGACACTGCTATTAAGAAATGCACTTCACCCCTTCATCTTAGTACCAGTCACTAGCACAACTTGTAGAAGCCTTGTTGTACTTCTCTACTACCAGTAGAAATAAAGCTCTTGTTTTACTATATTTTTTTAATAGGAATCCTAAATTTTGCAGAAAAAATCTATTCTAAACAGCCAAAAGAGGGAACCTTAATTCTCTGCTAAAATTTAACTGTACCAGTTTAAAAGATGAAAAAATCTTATCCCACTCCTATAACCATAACCCTGGAGTCATGGGCACTGGTTCAACTAGAATTATTAATGGGAACAGTAATCCTAATATTAAATAGAAATAATTATTCTGCTGAGAAAGGAAAGACTGAAGAAACAGAAGGCATAGAAACTACATAAAAGAGAAGGGAGTGTGAGCTTGGTAGATTTGAATGGGGAATATGTCTCATCTTTGTCAGAACAAGCTACTGTTCCTGCCAGATACAATGTGAAGTGTTTTTACAGTGGTTTAGGTATTAAGGGAAAGAACAGCTAAGTAATAAGAATAGTGTGTTAAACTTGGACAATAGTGACTTTCCTCTGCTCTAATTGATTTTTCTGAGAGTTTGACATAGACTATGAAATTCAGTGACAAGCGTGGCAAGCCTGGAATCTCACCAATGCCTCAGGCTACAAAATAACATATAAAGAATGCAGATATAATTTAATGAACAGACTGGCATTATTTATTTAAAAAGGGAAACCAAAATATGTTATATATAAAATGCAATACATTTTAAACCAAATATAACAATTTAAATTACTTGATACCTGATACTATGTGATATTTACTTGTATGTTAGTCTTTTGCAGCAAACTGCGACTCAGTATAAAAATATTCTCAGACTTATTTTCTTCAATGTGCGCAGGATGCACTACACTAAGGACAAACTCCTCCATTCCTGTAAAAACCCAAGGAACAACTATTAAAATTCCAAATACATTCAGTTTTTATTCCTCACAAGATGAAACAGATCACTGTATTTTGAATTAATATGATATAATCCAAAATGAAAAAAATAAAAAAGGTTAATCATAATTAAAGCATAATTAATGCTTACAGTTTCATTGTAAAGAGATATCTATTATGTTAAATTGTGTATAAAGAGGTTAAATGGCATATTGCCTAAGTAAATTCCATAATGGACAGTTAAGACAGCTACAGTGCAGGACAGTATTATCCTTACCTTCTTTAACAGACAGATGTATACAGTCTCTGCTTGTCATTATCCATGGGTGATCATCAGTAGTGGAATCCTGCAACCAAGAACTGAAAGCAGATTTAACATCATCTTCATGTGTATCTTTATGCTAAATAGGAAAAAGAAAGAGGGAAGTGAAACAAAACAAGGTGTTAGTAAGACTGTTTTCCTCCTATGCATGAGGCATTTGTTTCTCTTACAGTAGCAGAGAGATGAAGAAGACATAAAAGTTTTATTTATTTAGAAAATAGCATTTTGCCAGCAAACACCATTTCTATCAACTGCTCTATGGAAAGCACCTGCCTAGCCCTTGCTAGGGCAACAGCTGAATCTTCGACCACCTCTAAAGATTTTATCTTTGGAACACCAATGTGAGGGCAAGGAAAAGCTTTTACTCTTGTTTTACTTATCTGTATTGCCAGATCCAAGAGCTCTACTCAGCTCCTGGGTTTGAAAGAGCCCCCAGGGTATGCACCAATATTGACCTGTGACTTATTTTGGGTGCTCACTACCCCTCTCTTCCCTGTATACCCTGCTTCCTATACAGAGAACCCTGGGGTCATCCAGGTCAGGGGCACCAACAACAAACTTCAACAGGCAGGCAAAGAGACCAAATGACTTACCCCAGATCACCTAGTTAAATGGAATAGGAAAAGAAATCGAGTTGATATCACCTATCTCTTGGCTGAGTTCCTAATCAAAGAAGTGTAATTCCTGTCTAAAAAAAAGGGGAATCAACCGAGATCATGGAAGCAGTGTTCAGAAAGGAAAATGAAAGTTACTGTCATATTTCTTTCTGCATTTGTCCATTTGGTTTTTTTCCCCAAGAATACAAAAAATTCAACTGAATTGGAAAGGAAAGGCAGAAATCCATATTTAAAACATACAAAAGCACACATAACTACTTGTTACAATTTTAGCAGATTACTGCCAGAATACTTCTTTGAACTCCAATATGAAAAAATAATGGAGTTCAACCATTCCTCTGTAGGTAAGAAACCAAATTAGAATATTGGGGATAAAAAATAAACCTGCATAAGCCCTGCTAGGATGGGAAGTGCTGTATTTAAAGCTTTGAAGGGCAGCTAACATGGGAAATAATCAGGCCAGTATCACACAGAAACAAGCATACAGTATATTATGAAGAAATACATCATTCCAGAGCTACATCTGACAGACTGTGAGAACTGGTACTAAGTATGTTCTTACTGTTACTCAGAAGACTGGATGTCTCACTTAGAGGAAAACAGAGGGATTCAATGATATAACTCTAGAAAATTAAATCTTTAGCATGAGGAAAAGAAAAATTAAAAGGAAGCATTAAAAGGAAGTAAACTAAACAGCACATAAAAAAACTATAATAATTTTACTGCAATTGTCTTTCTTAGGAAATCTAATGGGCACTGCAATGTTTGAAGAGTATAAGCATGTCTTCTCCTAGAAGACTTAAAATGGGTATTTCCTCTTTAACTCTATGATTCTTCTTTTTTGTGTTGGTTTTTATAGGCTTAAATGTATACACTTAAATTTGCCAGGTTTGAACTAGTATTAATGTAAGGCAGAGGAGGGTCTGATGCAAAATTCTTATCGATTATTGTTGCTATTTTGACAGCAACTGTTTATGTTTGAAACCTAATTAAACAGAAAATGTATCTTTTCCGTACCAATGCCATTTCTCCTTCATGTTAACATCCTTTCTAATAAGAAAGGCATCAGAAATTTTCACAATTTGAGAATAACAGAAGACCTTATGATTTAAAGGTACTATACAGCACTCCTCTAATAGCTTCAGGAAGCTAGGAGTCAAAATTCATAAGTTCTATTTCCTCCACACTCTGTGACCTCTACCAGTTCCTTTAAATAGAAAATTGCTACAGAGAGCATGCTAAACTATTCGAAATATTTACCAAGTGCAAAACAAAATTTAATGGCTTGATGTTTACAGTATCATTGATCAAAATACAAAATAGTATTACTAGATAAACCTTGTTTAGGTAGATCATAGCATCTTCTTAATTTAAACTTACATAGTAAAAAGAAAAAACAAGGAATTATTCAAAAAATAAATTCCTTTGGAATTATGTCATACAGGATGGACAACTTCCAAACTCTCATCTAACGAATGAAAACAAATAAACGTAACTACCCCCACCCCCAACTTGACCAGAGCAACATTATCAGTTTTCCAATATAGAAAGAAATATGTGACCAAGAATATCAACTCACTAAGTTCTGTTTGGGTTGGAGTATAAGAGATACAGGAATTTTAGGAATAGATTCAACTGACTTAATTTGGACTGTCGAGTGTATTTCGATACGTAGTTTTTTTCTCAGACCATCTGGAATCTGAAATATTTAAAACAAAAGCAAAGAAAAGAGAAATATCAGAAAGTAAACAGTTAAAACATGGCACATAAAATACAACATCAGTTTCTTCATTACTAATAGAACCTCAACATTTGATCATTGATCTGTTTATTGGCTGTAATCTGCAAGAGAATTAAGAAGGAAACCATAAAATTGATGGTGGTATCCAAATCTTGTTCTCTCATGCACACTTCTAATTGCCTTTTATCCTATTTGTGAAAGTGCTCACTACAGCTGACCATCTACTAATTTCTTTAAATAAAACCCAAAACTTTGAAAAAGAAGAATTAGGAGGAATTCTCAGAATATTGTAAAAATGCTTTTAGTATAGGAGAAAAACAGCAACTCGACTTTCATTTTCTCATTAAAATTAATTTTACATGGGCAGGTAAACAGGCCATTATACAGATCAGAACTAAGCACATCTGCAGCACAGAGAGAGAAAATCCAGTCTCCCTAAATTGTAGCAGTCAGTTTGGCTTTTTAAAAAGGAAACTACTTTTCAACTATTCTGTGTTATTTTAATCATATATCCAAACTGAGAACATCTCAAAAATGTTTATTAAGTCTGAAAGACTTTATGGTTGCTGACACTTACAAAATTATTATGTCTCTCAAACGATTTAGTGGTAAAGACCACTGCAGGCTCTTCCTCCTACTCTCAACAAAAAATAACTGAATGGTGAGAAGCATATTATATGTCAAAATAATCAAATGGTGATTTGGAGTGCATTTTATCTAGTTTTGTTGATCCCACATGTGCTTCCAGGAAAGAACATAAGCAGGCTGTAGTTCTATCAGAACAAACTGAAATGCCAGTGTCTGCGCACCAGGACTTGTGCCACCTTACAAAATAGTATATAAAAACTTAAATAGTTTAAATTATATAAAAGCTAGTTTGTTTTTTTTTTTTTAAGATGTATTTTAAAGAGTATATAAAAGGACTCACAAACATCATGTAGTGCTAGGATACGTGATCCCATTACTTTACAGTTTGATGACACCTAGAGTCCAAAGCACATTTCAAAGTGCTAACTAATGAAAAGAATCTCATTATGCAGTACTGAATGTATGAAAATATCTAATACTTTGATGTTTTCATGAATACAATGGCTACCAACAGATTTTGAAGAAAGCATGCATTGCCTCCAGAAACACTGAAGAATTTTCTCCCTTTGGTGAAAAAATACTAAGGGTGCAGAAACCCAGAGTACACTGTACATCTTGGAGGATGATGGTAAGTAATGTAGTCCAGAATGAGACAGCTTAGCAAAGCACAGCTCTAGTAAATATTATTTGATTCTAGTATACTTGAGAGCTTAACACAAAGTCTACATCCCAAAACTGCATGTTAACTAGCCAGTTCCACAATTATCCAATAGAAAATATCCAATAAAAAGCCCAAAAGATAGTGTGCTCAAACTGACCCAAACTCTTCCAACATGTAGGGGTTCCCCACTGTGACCATACTCTATGACACTCTTTAGGTCTTCAAATCCATTCCAAACGATTTGAACAACAGATCCCTCACTGGATGCTTGACTGCTATCAGGATTAGAATTATTTTTGTCTTGCGTACTAGTCAAATGCTTTTGCTTTTCAAATGGCAGATTTTGCTTTGCTTCTTGATGACGCTGTCTTGGGGAAAGCAGCTCATTAATTTTCCCAAAAGTTACTACAGGATTTGGATCCAAATC
Organism: Astur gentilis; assembly: GCF_929443795.1. Lineage (NCBI taxonomy): Eukaryota > Metazoa > Chordata > Aves > Accipitriformes > Accipitridae > Astur > Astur gentilis. The sequence goes on along the minus strand of NC_064883.1, from coordinate 21,852,597 downwards.
AATAAATTCTAAATTCCACGGAAAAACATGAATAGCATTGCATTTCAGAAATGCATAAGTGGCAGATGCATTCTGTACGCTGGGAGGCTGGGACTGACATACTCTAAAAATGGAATCCACGTGAATTAAGTTCATCAGCTTGTCTTTGAAGGTGCTCATTTCATCTTTATCACACAAAGTCTTTTGTTTCTGATCAGATGTATGAGAGAAAATGCTCCCTATGAAATTCCACATATTTGGGAGAACATTTGAGCCAAATGTCATGTTTGCATCAGCCTTACTCTGTTCAAGGACTCCTGGCTTTAAGTAAGGTTGTTTGGCAAAAGGATCCTTTACTGTTTCTTCTTGCTCCATGTTACTTTTCACAAAACTTTTAAGCAAGATGTCACTTTCTGTGGAAGGTGTGCTGGTGATATTTTCCTCAAGTTCACGTGTTTTGGGACGTATCAGAAGCTCCGTGCACGGTTCTAATCTCCCATAGGAGGCTGCTGGCATAAGTGTACCTGAGTATGAACAAAGCAGGTCAATGAATGCATCCACTCTTACAAATCAGCTTACTCAAGGTGCCACAAGAGCCTTCACCATTGCTTACCGATTTTGATGTAAACGTGAGTGTGCTGTTCAACCCATACAGGAAAGATGGCTTTTGGAAATACTATTCGAATCTGGTCAAGAAGACGTTTTTCAAGAGAGGAAGCATGCAGTTCCTGGGGAAATGTGATATCATAAATTAAATACTGCATACATTTTTAACATTTGTTTGTCTCCTTCTAATACACCATTTGAAATATAAAATACAATTAAACCCCACCACATTTAGTATTTCCTTAAGGGCTGAAAAGAATGGGTTATTGTGCAAAAAACTGCTTGTGTCAGAATCTCTGTCGTCTGTAAGAAAAGGATGTGAACAGTGGAAAGGGTTTTATTACCAGAATTTCCCAATCATCTGCTGAGAGTGGTTCCACTTCTACTTGCTGACAGGAGGAGACGTGGGAGCAGGGTTCAAGAAATACCTGGCAAAAGTAACACCATTTCAAAATACTTAAGTAACACCATTTCGAAATACTTAAGTTCTTATTTTTAAACACATAAAAGCTCCATCTTTAATTCAACTAGAAAACTGACATCTCCTTCATGATATGTTGTCACTACTTTGAACATACATTTTCTTAATAACACTAGGTAATTCATAAGCAGAAGATGGATGGTCAATGGATTGGAAATGGAGTGCATTGGGCATGCTTGGGGACTTCAACAAATCATGAATGGAAGTGAATGTGAAAAGCATCAAGAGCTTTATCAGCTGGTAACAATCAATTTTTAATGCATATTGATCACAGTCATCTTTGCATTTTAAAATTCTTATTTTAAATGTTCCGGACTTTAGAATGCTGAAAAATTGCGTTGTGCACAAATTTAGATAAGGCAGAAACAGCTGAAAAAATGAGGAAAAAGGACAATACAAAAGCAAAACCAGCTCCTTTACATGAATGGTTTCACGGGAAGCAGCCCCACTTCCACAGAACAGTTTTAAGGTCCTATGTATCAGGAGGAATGATATAAGCTATTGTGGCTTAGGCTTTTCAGAAAGCATTAAACATATATTTCAAAAGTCAATTTTTACCAAAGGTTCCATTTGACAGAAAGTAACAATTTTCAAACAATATAATGTAATAAGTTTTTAAATAAACTTCATTAAATTTTTCTTGAGATAAAACTAGTTACCTGTCCTCTGAGAGATTTATTTCAGGTCAGCTTTTATAAAAGTACCAATCGATTTTAAATTCCTCTAGGTCTTCAGTTTGAAGCAAAAGTTTAGAGGAATATCTTTTCCCCAACATGGTAAATAGAAGAGCATATTATTATGAAACACAGCAAATGTGCAATTCTCGAATCCAAAACAATGGCAAAACTACCTAATTATTCATATATTCATTTGCTTGTACAGATTATTTCCAGGCAACAGTTGGGTGAGATTCTCTTAGCTTTCCTCTGTCAATTGTTTTTCTGTTGAAGGCTATTAATTGCTAGAACTAAAAAGGGTAGTTACCTTGCCACTGAACCAGTAAATTGTAAAGTTCTGCAAATAGATACATCATTTCTAGAGAGAATACGCTAAAAAAGTAAACAAGGTAAGATAATACACTGCTTTGAGCCACATTCTTTGATGTCTTCTATTATGCTAAATAAAATGTTCCATATGAGAGAATAGGCCTATATGAATATACTACATAATAACATTGTGTAGAGTAATACTTTTCTATTCTTGTTCGTTTAAATCTCTACCTATTAATATGAAAAAGACCCTTGGATGCTGAGATTATTAAAATAGACCAGTGTCGAAAAGCTCTGCCTGCCTCTTGGGCATCTCTTCAACTTCTGTCCAATGAAAGAATCGTTTACAAGAAGTTTAACACAGTGTCCAAGAGTAAGAGGCCAATTTAAATACACGTTCAAAGAGAGAGGACACACTGGGACATATGGTGAAGGAAGAAGAAAAGGGATGAAAATTTAATAAGATCAAACAAATAAGTCAAACAAGAAGAAATATGCAGTAAGTCAATAATTACTTTAAAAAAACCCAGGAACTCCAGGCAAAATATTATTATGAGATAATTCCCAAATTGTTTAATTGCTTAAAAGTGTATTTTCCTAAAATTAATGGCACAGCAGTTACGGCTCCAACTCTGCAAAGACCTGCCCACAAGCCTATCCTAACATTATTTAGGGAATTGTTAATGATTTAATGAGCAAATCTTTCCATGTTTGAGACATTTCATGACGGTTAACTGTTCTTATGAGCAGATACAAATGAAGTAACTGTCTGAATACATGAAACAAGAAGGTCATAGCTAACTTGTAAATTCTCACCTTTTTAGGTATCTTGCAATATGCTCTTTATTTAAATAAGAAAAAAAGACTGCATTTCAAACCTGTTCTCCATCTGTAATGCCAAGTTTTTCCGCCAAATGTCTGTTAATCTCTGCAATATTTTCACCCTGGTGACCTCGATGCCTGATTTCCATCCAGCTCAAAAATATAGGCTGATGACCACAGGATACTTTCACAGCTTGGCCCTATGAGTTTCAAAGAAATAAAATAAATTAACATCAAACAAGCTAAATAAGATGACTATTAGTCAACCTAAACTGTATTTGATTAGAAAGATCAAAGGAATTAAAAATATTTTCTGGATTTTACATGCCCTATTTTAATTAATATTCCCTAACAATAAGTTGCAGCATTTACAACATATTAGCAATGGGTGTTTCAATTAGCAATGACAGAAATTTTTTTTAATTCTGGCACACTGGCTAACTTCTTATTAACCAAGACCTTCTTTGGAATTCTTCTCCACGTTACTTATTTGCACAACTCTCAACATGGAAGTGTGTGTTGGTTTCAACTGTTAAACAGCTTTTAATTTTTATGGATTATAAGTAAGGAAAATAATTCCTTTTCCCTTCTTCTGTAATACAGTCTATCAAACAAATATCTTACAGATATGTATAACTACACATCTCTATTTCCCAAATGAGGAAAACCCATAAGTATATGCTTAAACTTCACATGCATTGTAACATTTGCATGGACTTTCATGAGCTAGGGAATACTGAAAATAAGTCCCAAATCACATAAACTCAGACCAAAATGATTTTATCAATCTGTTTCAGAACCACTTAGCTATTTTGATTGCAGACTGAAGAATCTTAGTATGTTCAGTTTCCACATAAAGAGACTATATCCTACATTGTATCACTCAACTGTCATTTTCTGTATTTTTTTCAAAAATTACTATTTTTATGAAAATCAAGTGACCAAGACGATGTACAGTGTGGATATACCACAGACTTACTCATTAGCACAGTGATGTTTTCTGTTCTGTTCTCAACTCTATCCTAATGATTTCAAATATTATTTGACTTTTTGGTAAACTCTGAAAACATTTCCAGAGAATATCTACAATGGTTCCAAGATCCTTTTACCAACTGTAACATTTCATTTGCAGCCCTTCCCCATATTTGCACAGATAAAGCTTCTCCCTGAGTGCCTTAATCTTCACACAACTTTGAGTTTTGTAGACTGTTTTGTCACCCACTTATCTAATACCTTCTGCAATTAAATTTAGCTTCTGATTCGAGGGGGTTTTTTTTATGATTTACTCAGTGTAATCTAGTAACATAATTATTTATCCCCTTTTTACCATTTTTATTGAAGAGATTGCATTTAATATGCTATTTCTATCAAGATTTTGGAGATCATATATTTTCATTTTGTGGATTGCGTTAAGTAAAAGCAGGAGCCCACCATAACCAACTATGTACAGAATGACGCTACAAGACTTAAAAGCAATTGCACTCCTTTTCCCTCTCCCTTGCCAGCAGATTTGTAAAACATCCAGAAACCATTGCAGAAATGAAGCGAACATTTATACCGGATTTCTTGCAACCCCACCAGCCTCCTTCTACTACCCCAAAGAAAAAAAGAGCAGGTTTTTACAAGCCTAGATGATTTTGCTTTTGTGAAATGTCCTTCCCGGTCTTGGGAAATCAGCAAGTTACGAGCGCTGGGCGAGGCCACCCTGGCCGAGAGGGGCTTTGCCACGACTGTGGCCACCACCTCCGCTCCTGAGCTTCGTTCCCATCTCTTCGTCTTCACCCGCTCATTCTTGCCGTTTTTCATCCTGTCGTTCTGCTAGCAGATCCTTAATTCTTTCGTTCATCCCATAAGGGACGCACGTGGGCTTTGCCCTTGTTTTCATGTGTGAAATGTTCTTTAAAAATCTAAGGTGCGCTTCCTGCTACTGATTCACGTACTTAATAGGACTTTGCGCGACAGGAGTCCCTTTCTGTACGACGGGAATATATAGCGAAAGACTTATGTACACCAAGAATGACGATTCTGCTTGGGTTTACCACCTCACCTCCTAGGCGGAAGACTAATTTACCCGTTATTCGGTGAATGCTGGTGAAAACAGCTATAAAATACAGGGTGCTGAGAGAGAGGCAGAAGCCAGCAGTGCCGGACCGCGCTGGGAGATCAATCCCAACCTCTCCGGCACCCGAGGACGCAGAGCGGATGACAAAGCAGGGCCGCTCCTCCGCGGCCCGGCCGCCAGAGCGCAGCGTGGGCGCACGACGTCGTCGTGTCACCATAGCAACGGGATGCCGGGGGGGGGTGGGGGGTGGGCAGACGGTGCTCTCCCATAATCCTCTCTGACTGAGGCGTCCCTCCGCCCAGGCCCCGAACGGAGCCCACCCGGTACCTGCTGCAGGCGGAGGTGAGAGGCCAGCTCGGGAGGCAAGTGCAGGAAGCAGTCCCGGGTCCCGCTCAGGACGACCGTCACCGCGGCAGCTCCAGCTCCGCCTCCGCCGGGGTTGCCGCTGCCCCACATGCCGGCCCACGGCCGGCCGGGCCCCCGCAGCCCGCCGCCGTTGCGCGCCCGCTCCGCCCTAGCAGGGAGCTGCCCACTCGGAGGCGGGCGAGCGGTCCAGGCCTTCCCCAAGTCCCCCCTGCCGCCCCCGAGACGATGGTATAACCCACTGCCGGCCAATGCGGGCGCGGCATATACTCATTCCCTGCCTCCGATTGGCTTCCCTATCGAAGGCCTCGACTCCTTCTGTCTGGCTTAGCGACGCCGTCCATTTCCGCCTCAGCGGGAGCCAATGACAGTTCCTTCCGTTGTCTGATTGGCTGTTCCCTCGGCGAGCAGCTACGGCTGCCTACGCTGGGCGTGGTGGGTGATGGGAAGATGGCGGCCAGCAGCAGCAGCGGCAGCGGGCTGGGCGATGCCTGCAAGCACCACGCGCAGCTGGGGGTCTGCGAGTCGCGCGCCAAGTACCGGGAGGGGCGGAGGCCGCGCGCCGTGAAGGTGGGGCCGGCCTGGGCCTTCGGCGGGCCGGGGCCGGGGCCGCGGCCGCCTCCGGGCCGCCTCCGCCGGGAGGGCGGCCGGGCGCTGCTGGAGGGGCCGCGGCGCGGGTCTGCCGTCCCGGAGCGGGACCCGAGCGGGCCGGCCCCGGCCCCAGCCCCGGCCCCGGCCCCGACTCCGGAGCGCAGCGTCCTCCGCGCTGGTGGGCGGCGCTGGAGCGGCCGCGGGGTTGTTGGCTGCGGCTCCTCGGCGGCAGGGAGCAAGGCTGGCGAGCTGCCTCCGTTCCTCCGGCTGCAGCTGGGTCGCCGCCTGGACTGCCGTCCGTGTTGGCGCTTGTCCCCCGTTCTGGGCGTTTCTCCGTTCCTTTTCTCTCCGTGCCGCCGAGGTGCGGCGGGGCGCGGGCGGAGGCAGGCAGCCGGCGCCGGGAGGCACAGCTGGCGCTGGGTCTGGTGAATCTAGCAGCTCCCACGTTGCGTTTTGTCAGTTAATGGCTTAGAAAGGCGTGTAGCCCGAGCAGGCTAGTTCTGCGCAAAATACAGAACCGTGCGGTGGGGTGCGCGACACGGCTGAACCCGGCAGGACTCGCGTGCCGGGGGCCGCCCTGGGACTTCTGCTCTGGTGCCCAGCAGCTCCTGGGGAGGTGAAGGGAAGGGCGCGCAGGGAGGGCCTTGCCTACTGCACAGGAGGAGCCTCTCTTTACAGCAGCAAAAATGCTGGATTTGCTTTTTGTGGGGGCAGTTAAACGTATAGCATGATGTAATGGCACCTGCTAGGGCTGACTTGAGAAAGAGAGCAGGCAGGCATAAGCTGCTCTCGCAGGAACAATTTATGTGACCTGTTTGCAGAGGCTGTTTGTTACGATAGCAGCTTGAAAGCTGGTTTCCCGAGTGGTTCCCTCTTTGTCCTGCACTTGTTGTTTTTTGAGAAATATGTGTAACCCATGCAGTCTAAATGTGTTTGGTGTTTTGTTGTCTTGGTTTTTTTTAACAAAGTCGGAAGGAATTTCCTTTGATCTTACGCTTTAGCTACCTATTGCGTGTAGTGAGCTGTCACAGAACTTTCCTTGGAGTCTGTGTTACCTGACAGTTGTTACACAAAAAGAGTGGTTTGTTTGTTTTATAACCTGCTGAGGGAAGACCTTGTTTCTCTCAGCATCTTACTTGTATCTGTCTTAAAAACATATGCTCTTTGATCACCGTAGTGAGGAGACTGCTTTGCACACACATCATCTGCCCCAAGGAATTGTGGTGCCTTTTTTTTTTCCTCCCTGTGTTTCACCTGTGTGACCTCTCTGCCTGTGAACAAGATGGGGTTTTCGGTGGTTTTGTCTTTAGTTTGACAGTGCCTTATATTAACTGGTTACTAGTCAGTCTTGAGAAGAAATTGGCCAGAGACTTCTGCCGTTTTCTGAGTAAAATCTCTTTACTCTGACCTGGTGTAGAAGAGCCAACTCTAATTTGTGTTCTACTTTGAGTAAGAAGCTTGAGTTCAGTTCCTGCTCAGTGAAGAAGATGTCCCAGATAATTGCGCACTTACTGCTCCTGCAAGAGTCCAAAGTCAAAATAGAGCACAGATGGATTTTTCAGCATCCTGAGAAGATTGTAGGAACAACAGCAAACACAAAATTCCTTACTTTTGCAGTAAAGCAAGAATATGAACATTTTAGTGTACTCTTTTTTTTTTTTTTCCCCCCCCCCCAGGTTTATACTATCAACTTGGAATCTCGTTATTTACTAATACAAGGAGTTCCTGCGTTAGGCGTTATGAAGGAATTAGTTGAACAATTTGCGTTATATGGTGCCATTGAAGAATATCATGCTCTAGATGAATATCCAGCAGAGCAATTTACTGAAGTTTATCTGATAAAATTCCAAAAACTGCAATGTGCAAGGTATTAGACAGGGCAATATCTGCCTCTTGCAGTCTTAATATTTCAAACCTTCTTTATTTACAATCTGTTAAGTAACATCCTCAATTTTGCCAATACAATTTAATTCCCTTCAGGGTGGCCAAGAAAAAAATGGATGAACGAAGTTTCTTTGGTAGTTTGCTGCATGTGTGCTATGCTCCAGAATTTGAAACAGTCCAAGAAACTCGGGAGAAGTTGCAGGATAGAAGAAAGTATATAGCAAAAGCAACAAATCAAAGAGGTTTGTACTTAAATTTCCTACAGAATCTTAATATCTCATTTCAGTGGTGGGTGGGTTTTTGGTTAAGGAGCCCATTAAAGAAAATGATTTATCTGTTTGTCTTAAAGATGCATTTCAAGTATGTTTGCAGCAGAATGGAGACATCTTTCAGTATTTAAAGGGCTGTATCTTTTTCAAAGCAACTTTTCAGTTTTGGTTAGCACTAAAATAAAAAAATGCATAAGCTTTAATAATGAGGTACTTCCTTCTCTTCTTTTCCAAATGTTATCAAAAATTTCAAGAACTGTCAGGAAATTTTGGATCATCTTTTCACCCTTGTTCCTGCTTATTCAGGCATGCCCAGAGGGACAGTTTTGTCAGGAAGGTGACTATACCAGAACCTTCAACAACTGAAGGATGGGCAAGCTGAGAAATAAGCAAATTGCTGAGCACAGGCTTCTCCTTTATTGTACTTATGTACTTTGATATCATTATTCATTGTATGAGGGTATTTTAAAGGAGTAAACCACTGATTTTTAACATGGAAAACCACCTGTTTTTTCAATGTTGCAAGACAGCTTATCCTTGAAATCATAACTGGAAGTAAAAATTACTGATTTGCAACATCAGAAATGTTTTCCTCATGTTCTCAAAACTGCTGAAATGCTTCCGCTCGGGCATTCCTCACAAATCTGCAGAGGGACTAGGCTGAAAAGCTTCAGTTGAGAGGTGCCACTTAGGAAAAAAGAATCACAGAAAAGTGGCTGGGAATGAAATATCACTGGTATTACTTCTGTAATTGTATTAAAAGTTTTTTCTTATATGTTAGAACTAATAACGACATAATAGTGAAGCTACTTTTTTGTCGTTTTAGAGTGCTTTCTGTTAAAGAAAGTAGAGGGACCTAAGAAGACAGTCTCAAAGAACTCTGAGCATGACTGTCCATGGAGTACATCAGGATCATGTGCAGCCAGTAACTGGGATCCATCCTGCTTTACAAGTTCTCACGGGGTATTCCACAACACAGGCTATGCATCTGGGAATCATAATCAGACCCTGCTGGCATTTCCCCAGTATGATAACAGTTGTGCTGAAACTTCTGGGTACTTTGGTCAAAACACATCCCTAACTCTAAGTATACATCCGGGAGGACATACTCCACCGACTTCTTTAATGCAAAGAAAGGTTCTGATTGATAATGGAGTTGATAGGTTTATGCCTCGTACAACTCGCCTGCAGGAACGTAAGAGGAAGAGGGAAGAAGGTAACAAGTTTTCCCTCATTGGAACAAGTGTGGACAGTACTGAAGTTATTATTGGTCCACAGCTACCAGAAGTACCTAAAGTGGATATGGATGATGATTCATTGAATACTTCAGCTACATTAATTCGAAATAAACTGAAAGAGGTATGGATTCTGAAAGTTCTGATATTTTCATTTTCAAACATATATATTATGTGCTTGTTATCCATAAAAATAGAGACCCTAAGATAACTTAATTCATCATTTATTCAGTCTTATCAGTTTATTTGCCACTTAAAGCTAGCATTCTTACTATTTTTTATTAAATATTTTTATTAACACAGAATATTGCAGGCCATTCTACTCTATACCTCTTACACTACACTTCAGAAAGTATAAATGTCAGTGCATGGTCCTAAATGATTTTTAGTAAACTACACTTGTTTTCCACGTGGTACTGTAACTTTGCAGGTAGTCCTGCTGACTCCAGTGTGGTACTTGTATCTGGTTTCTGATTGAAAGGGAGTAAAAAATAATAAAGTCAGAGTTCAATGTAATTTTGCTCCAACACTTGTTATGGCATTAAAAGATGTACAGAACCACACATTCTATGCTGAGAAGCATGCCTTAAGCTTTATAACCTTTTATGGAAGATATGAATCAGCAGGTCAAACACTCCCAATACAACTTTCCATTTAAATTAAGATACGAAAAAGCTCCCTTGACTATGACTAATTAGACTGATTTGGAAGAGCTTATCTCCAGTCAAACTGATAAATAAGCACCTCTTATATTAAATATATTTGTAAAATATGTGTCAAAGCACATGTTTTTCCTTTCCCTTCTCTCTTCTTCCTGGAATACCTGAGTTTAAAAAGCATACTAAACCTTACTTTGAAAATACCTCTGGTAGGGAGAGGGGTGCTAAGATATGTAACACTCTATCACTGAGTATCTGAAACCAGTTTCTGTGGTTAAAATACAAAAACTATACTGCTAACACTTTTATTTTCTAAATAAATTTTCTCTTGTGTTTAATGCTGCATTTGGGGTTATGGTTTTTTTCCCCTTCTTCTGCAGGAAAATTCAATACAAGTGTGATTATAGTAATACATCCCTCCCACTACTCAAATGTTGGAGACATGGCCTTACTCTAAAACCAGCATAAAAAAGGAGTAGTTACAGTTTACTAAGATTTTTTTTTTTCCCCTCCTCAATTTAGGTAGCAGATTCTGTTTCAAGAACTTCTGTGCAAAAGCCAGAGAGTAGCTCAGCCAAACCACTTGTAAAGCAGAGAAGAAGAATATAGATACTGCTGGCAGCATCTTCCAACAGACTTTTTTTTAAAGGACGTAGTTTAAAATACTTATTTTTTTATGTTAAAAATAAAACTATTTTATACTGTATTTCCAAGCAATTCCCTGTTAAAAATTGTATCTATTTGTTTCCTGGAATGAACAAACCAGTTTAATGTTGTTGCAATCTTGTTCTGTGTACCTTGTACTACAACATATTTAATAACTCACTGAAGAACTGTATTTAGGTAGAGTAACAGAAGTAAATTCTATTTATTCAGTACCTTTTACAGTAAAGGAATACTGAAACTTATTAATAGTTTCAAATTGCTCCTACTTTTACTATACCATGAAGAACGGTGAAGGAAAAAACCTCTTACAACAGTATTCCACTGGGAGTTACAGTTTATAAGCTTCCTGGAAAGTCTTCTCTTCAAATGCCATACTGCTCTGTTAAAAAAAAAAAAAAGAAAGGTTAATTTTCAATTAACTAAAGGAGTTTAATTGGAAAAGATGCTAAACTGAAATGTGTAAGCAGTGACAGTCCTTACACTTAGACTACCTCTTGCTTTTTAGCTTAGAAAAGGTAAATTCCATAGTGTTAATGATGTCATCACTGAGAGACCAGTGAGAACACTCAGAAGTTGTAAGTGAAGGGGAAATTCAAATTGTAACTGCTTAGCAGTGGTAATGTGTGACCAAGGAATGATCTGGCATGGAGGGTGAGAAGGCCTAGCTACAAAATGAGTTAGACCGGCTGGAACCAGGAATGGCAGAGACTGAGATGACTTAATGTAAAGGAGTGAAATTTTCATTGGTGATGAGAGAAATATCTGCAGCACAGTGTTGTAACAGTCCTGGATCAAGCGCTCAGGGGCTACCTTTGGGCAGCAGAACTGGAGCTGGGGGGATGAACCCAACACTGGGCTAAGGTGCCCCACGCTGACACTCACAGGACTGGTGCTGGTGCAAGCATATACAAGGAAGTGGCTTGTGGTGCGTGTTTGCAGACTCCTTGTAGAACCGCTTATGGTGGTACAATTCTATCCAATAAGTTCATTACATTTTTAAAAAATATATTGAAGTACAAATGACTGTTTAATTTGTGTCAAGGGGTACAATTAAAGTTCCCCAACATAAGCCCACTGGGCAATCTAGTAATTTATAGGTTTTCTTCATGTTAAGCTCATAGCTGAAATTTATTTATTACTTTTAGGACTTGAAAGTACATGTAAATAGAGTTCTCTTTTAACAGTGAAACTAGAGACCAACAAGGCAACAGTTGGGTAGGGTACAGAACAGAGCACACAAATACTGTAAGCAAGAAACAAGGTGAGTTTCCAACCTCTTGCCATGATTAGCCTGAATTGTGTATCTGGTTTATCACCAACGCTGACAAAGCAAGTAATTTTTCTATGCTGATGAGTGAACATAAATCTGGTCAGAAACTTTTTAAAACCTTTCCACTGATGTAAAAAACAGAGTACTTACCTGGGTTTTCCCAAACCCTTGAAAGTCTTTTGAGAGCCTGTCAGGAGAAGTCTGGCATTTTGGAAACAGCTGCTTTCCAGCTGATGTGATGTAATACAGCCTGCAATCATAGCTACAAGACCCTTTCTTGTCCTCCAGCCTACCAGGTAGGCGAGCTGGCAGGAAGTGTAGGTTTCCAACAAATGAAAACTTGCTGTGTTCTCAGCAGTCTTAGACAAGTTTTCTGTTTCTAGGAATTGCTGCATGTATTTCAGCTTTCAGTATTTTAAAATGACATGCAGTTCAAATAGAATAGTGATTACTAGATCAGGAAAAAAAAATTATTATAGAGCAGAAATGCTCTCCACAGTTGAACTTAACACTGAGGAAATGAGCATGTTCTAAATTACCATCTTAAAAAAAAATATATATCTGAATTGAATTAGATGTATTGCTAATAAATAAAGCCCAGTTAGATGTAATTAAAAAATGCTAGTGCCACACTCTGAAATGAAGAACACTCTCAAGGTATTTTTTTCAGAAAACTAGCAGCCTCTCCCAAAAGGGGCTGTAAGTGAGGTGATGGCAGTGTTGCCAGTGGCACTGAAGAAAGAAGAATAAAAGTTGTATTCTTGGAGAGCTTTCAGATAAACAATTCAACAGAACGGTCTCATTTGCTTAGTCCGAGAGGGTGCTCATTGAGGATTATTCATTATATTGCTGACCCAGGACAGACAAACATTGAGTAACGGTGTGGTCTCATTCTCTGGTACCGGCATTTAACTGTATAAGGAAACATTGGTGCTGTGAAAGGTAGATAGGAACTCGGCATATGCATATCTCACAACTGAAGCATTTATCAGTTGACTTCAGCAGGCCCCATGTAATGACAGTTAATACCATAATAAGTACATCTCCTCACCAGTAGTATAGCAAGTACTGCACATTTTTTTTAAACTCAAGGTTGATATACCTTTATGTCTGGCAAACATGGTCCAAAGGCTTCTAACAGAAGATTTTCATCTCTGACTGCTTTTTCAAAGTCCATAAAAGAAAGCTTGCCATCATGATCATAGTCCTACAAAAGGAAGGGAACTGTTCAGCAAAGGATGATGACTTGTAGTAATTGTATTTTTGTTTAACAGGTGTTTTATTGACATGGATCCTATTTTTAGTTTGATTGTATGCAAAAATCTTTTTATTTGGGCCATCGGTCCCTGGTCAGACAACATCTGTATCATTTGCCTCTACTCTAAGGCATAAAAGGTGGAGCAAGCTCAACTATCTATCTCATATGGCTTTGCTAACAGAATTCCAGAATAGGCAAAACTAACATCGGAAGAGGCTGAGCTGAGAATGCATGGACAAATCTCAAGCACAGTTGCACTGCGATCAGGAGACTTCAATGTAGGAGAAAATGTTAGAATATACTCTGTATATGTATTTACATCATGAGAGTACCTACATCCTATTCATGAGGCTGGAAATACTTCACCCTACTGGTTTCTATAGTAGGCATACTTCTGCCGCGTCTTTTTCACGTACAGCACTCAGAAGCATGCTGATGCCAGCCCACTTCTCTCATACTGCAGAATCTCAGCATAGCAGAATATTCCTCTGGGGGTGGAAAAAGCATCCTTGTGTTTTTAGTATTTCTGCAATTTGAAAACCTCCTGCTTCTACAGATATGGCAGCTTACAACGCCAACAAATGCTACTGTGAGCATACGACGTACTTCTTTAAACCATATAAAATAAAGGCTTTAAGTGAAGATTGCTGGGTGAATGTGACTAGTGTTCAAGGCACAGGGCCAAAGCAAAATTTCTGAAGAACAAAACATGGAACCATTGTAGCTGGTGGACATGCCAGGAAATTGGTTCTAATGCCCAGAAAAGCAGAGGAAAGGAGCTATGAAGACAGAGGTTCCTGAACAAGAAAACCTGCCACTGGATGCTTAAGAGAAACAAAAGTAGCTGGGTAGCCCCTGCCTTTTACATTCCTGAGAACAACGGAGAGCAGGGCACGAGCATGTTCATTATGAATACTTTCAAGTATGAAAATGATATGGGACTGGACGTATGCTTGGTCGCAATGCCACGGTACCTACAGGCAATTGCTCAAAGAGTAATTTTTTCTTCTTTGAGTGATGGACTCCACAAATGTATTTTTGGATATCTAACAGTTGTTTAGTTATTTGAGATGGACAGCAATATCCTACTCGGACAACTGCTCAGCAGCCAAATGAGATCTGGACATTCTTCAAACATGTACCAGAGCTTTATTAAGTTCTCGTGGAAAAGCTGAAACAGGATCATGTACATGATTAGTTTATAATATGTTCTTATATATATGAAGATTTGTTATGTCTAGAGCATAGTGCTTGTGCTTGGACTAGCATAGCCCACTTATCAACTGCCCAGAACATGAAGGTGTTCATTTTGGATGCAACCTGCAGGGAGGCTGTGCAGGTAGGTGCTCTGAAGATGAACAAATTAGTAAGTCGTAGCTTGCTTTCTGTGTGAGGCTAGATTCAGCATTGTCAAGAACTAAGGGTAAGATGGGCTTTTCAGCTGAAGGTGTGCAAAAGATGTGGGTTTGAAAAATAGAAAAGTCGGGGTTAAATAAAAGGAGCTGAGATTCAAGACCTGGTTTTAAGTGAGATTTTTTTGACCACCACCAGAGGAGGGGAGGTTGTATTTCCTGATTTGATGAAAATGTTGAAACACAGTCCCTGGCTGATCTGGATACCCTAGATTAATGACAGTAAGACAAGTTTTACCTTAATAACCTTGAGGTTACTATTCTAATAGAATATATAAATTGGATAAAGACATTTCATGATCAACTGATAAAACACAAACGTACTTAATAATAAAGCTACTGCAGATGCCCAACACTGGAATAAATGCAGCTTACACTTTTGAATTTTCCACTTCCGACTGGGCTTTTGTTTTGACTGGGGATGCACATGTGTGTATGCACACAAACACATGCTAGTTCATACATAAAGTTTATAACTCATAATAAACTAACAGTTTCATGTGAGGATACTGGACTGGGACTCATTAGATCTGGATTATATTTCTGGCTTTATTAGAAGACTTGTTTATCTCACGTATGTAATTAACTCCGTGGCTCAGAATCCCACTGTAAATCAGACACAGTACTTTGTTACCTCATAGGAATGTTCTAAGGTTCAGTTAATGAATGTTTGAAAGACACTGAAGTATCACAATGAGTAAGTACTTGCCATTTTCTTCAGTGCTATGTCTACCAAGTCCTTAATTCCCTCATCAGGATCTTCTTCTGATGGTTGTTTGAGAAGGCTGTTTTTCAGCATTTGGAACATTTCCTCTCTCGAAATGTATCCATCACCATTCAGGTCGTAAACCTCAAAACAGTCTTTTTGAAAGATAAATCAATTTAAAGTTCACACAAACTATATCACACACCATTAAAGCTGTCTGTTACCTATAGACAGAAAATGTGAATTGTATGTTGTACAACATATCAATTGAGCCACATTTATCACGTATATTTATACATGAAATATATGTATCATATTTTTATACACATACTAGTCAATTATTGCCTATTTACCCTTAATAGTTAAAATCTATTTCTGCTCAAATAAATAACCTTCAGTTCACAGAAACCGTACTAACTCACAGATCTTAACTTCTCTAGAATTGTCCATTTAGAATATAAACAAGGTTCTGGTTTAGAAGCCCAATTTCCCGTGGGGGGACCAGCTGTCTATATCAGAAGGACTTTGCACCTACAAAACACATCCTTGTTATTTTGGAAGCTGGGTTCAAAAAGTAAAGGAGAGAGAAGAATGAGCTTTACTAGCGTGGAAAAGACAACTGAAGTATCCCTTAATGCAAAGAGAATATCCCTGTAACGGAGTACATTACAAGTATAAGTATCTGCCTAATTCTTCTTACAATTGTTTCTACTTTCCTGGAATCAGAAATCTATGACCATAATAAACTTTACTATCCTTCACAAAACCTATTTAAACAAACGAACAAAACTCTTCAGTTTTGGAACACAAGAGGTGGGGGTTTTTTCTTGACAAAGACTATGTCTACAGTGAAAAACTGTACTGGCATACACTTAGGACAGACAACACTGTATCACTATACACTAGTATATTCTATAGTGCATACAGCAGGGCTGCGTATTTTACTGCTTGTAGTTGTACTGACATACTGAATTACATCCTGGGCACTCATTCTACTGCTGTGACACCCCAGGCTGCTTTCCAGATGGATTTATATAGTGCATTAGGGATGGTTGATGGTGCAACCTAGAAACTATGGAAACCACATGCTGTCATTCTCCTTTTTCTATTACACTTTTTTGCTCCACATGCCCTATTTTATTTTTCTTCTGCTTCTTAAAATTCTAGAATTTTTGCTATTTTTTCTCCCCTATCTTTCTCCATCATTACTGTGAAGGTTGTCATGACCATCTTACAAGCAGACTCAGTTTTTCAATCTATGCTTCCAAGCTGAAGAACTGCTGGAATTGATGCAACGGCTGCTGTGCCCCCCATTGGGCCAGTAAATGAATGTTGGCACAGGTCTTGGCTGGCTTGAGACTGTGTTATTTAGCCAAAATCACCCTTCAGCTACATCTGCTTATTTCTAATTTTGTGTGTGAATACAAAAACATACGTTCTGTCAAAACTGTATACTGCAGAACAAGCTTCAGTTCAAATGCTAGTTCTTGTAAGCAATAAAATAAGGTGGCAGCTATGATAACGGCAGTTTACACAGAAAAACCTCTGTCTCAGAGAAGCCATTTCAGAGCTCAGTTTCATTGCACTGAACTATACAGAAAAAAACTCTTCAATTACCAAATACTTTATAAAAGTAACTACTAAATTATAACAAATGCAACATGTAATTTAATAGTCATGAATTCAATGATTACTACTAAATACTAGCATACAGATAAATCTTACATTTAATCCTTTCTTCCAATGTCCCCCGAAGAAATACTGATAAGCCTTCCACCCATTCTGCCACACTGATGCAGCTATCGTTGTCTCTATCAAAAGTGCGGAACACTGGGAAGTGTATTAGATACATTTTAAATTTATTTAAGAGGGAAAAACAAACAAAGGAATATGTTCTTAAATTCAATGAAAATGTAAACCGGTATTTTTTTCTGAAGATGCTTCTCTGCTTTCACCAAGGTATGATTACCCTTCTTGAATCTTTCTAAGATGTAACAACGAAGGGGATTTCAGCCTTAAGTTTACTGATCTTCCACTCCAGAATCCTGCTGGGATAAGACGTTTTGTTCAATCTGTTGCTTTCCTGACTTAGGCAACTACAGGAAGTATGCTTCCATGCAGATGTAAACCAAACAAACCAATATCCCTTACACTAAGGCATATTTGCATACAGAGAAGATTTTAATTACTAGGATTTGTCTCAGAAAATCTTGGAGAAAGTAATCCTAGAAACAATACATAAATATTTCAAATATACAAAGAAAAAACCCTCCTCCTGTCTTTCAGGTACCAAAATCTTTTTTCTTCTCCCTTCCCTGAAATAAACTTTCAATCTTGCCGCTTCACTATTCATACAGCCTGTAATACAGTACTTCAAATCCAAGATACATTTCAAAGCATTAAATAACATCTTTAATAATTCGTATTTTAGAATGTTAATTAGTAAGTTGGCTACAGGAACACCTCTACATGCATAGCCAAGCATTTTGGAATTGGAAAACAACAGGTTTGCTTTTGCAAAGTGAAATCAGCCTGTTGTATATAAGTATTAAATAATTTTTAAGATTGTGTCCACGTAAGGTATCTTCCAAGACGCGCTTGACCTGTTGCATAAAATGGCAACAAGTTTTTATTTTATGGCATTGAAATACCCCTCCTGCTAGAGAACAGTGGAAAGTTGAACCAAGGGGTGGCTCTTGGCAGCAGCCCGAGACTGAAAAGAACGGCAGACTCACGCCTCCTCCACATCCTCCTCGACACCTGTACATCAGAGATCGTTCATGTGACTGTCACAGCAACTGCAAAGGTGGCCCTCATGTTACGAATTCGTGAAATCACTGTATATCCAAGGGGTTATTTGGCCCATTACTCTCACCTCCCTGTACTGTCTGCCTAGTCCCTTCGGTGCTGTTCACACCGCCTCTGTTCCAGAAGTTACCCATTCAAACAGAATGCCTTTCTGGGACCTTCAAGCCAGAGACAAAGCTGTCCACCAGCAGCAGCAGGGACTGCAGCTCCCGGTGGAACTACCGGAAAAAGGAGAAAAGTGACGCCATGCTGCCCTCTTCTGTCACGACACTACAGTGACTGGGATAGACACAGCCACAGGACAGCAGTACAACCGCCTCTCTGGCGGGTCAACCTCGTACAAGAGCATGAGCTGTCATGAACTAGTGGGAAAACGATTCCGCATAAAGGAAAAATAAAAAAATCCACCCCCCGTCCTCAGTAGCTCCTGAGCGTAACCCTCCCTTTGCCGTCCTCACCGGGATGAGACGGCCCTATTTTGCCTAGGCATGCTCATCAGGTCAACGACGTAAAACTAAAACCTTAAATCTTTTTAGACCCACCGGTCTCACCTCTGTCCATGATCATGTCATCCGTCATGCCGAACGCGCTGTGCAGGGTGTCTCTGAACATGTTACGGTCAAAGCCAGCTGCAGCAAAGCGGCTGCTGGACTCGGCCACCAGCGTGTCGAAGAGCTTGATCAGGCGTTCCACTTCGCGTTTATTAACTGCCCCGTCGAAACACAAGGGAACACGTAACTTAGGCTGGAAAAATACAGGGCCCGGACCGCTCGGGGTGCCCCGTTAAACCCGCGTCCCGCACCCCTCCGCCCCGCACCCGCTGGCGCTAAGGGGGCGGCGGGCAGTGCCCGCCTCTGGGGCTGGCTGGTGAACAAGGCCACGCCGTGAGCACCGGGACAACGGGCGGCGGCCGGCAGCAGCCGAACGCCCCTCAGGCGAAGGCGGCGGCCGCACGACTCCCGCAGCCCCCCGCCGGCGGCCGGGCCGGGGGAAGAGACTCACAGTGCTTGGCGGACCGGCCCAGCGAGTCCGCCAGCTGCTGCCGCTGCCTCTTCCTGCTCATGGCGGCGGCATCGCCGCTCCCCTGGCAACGCGGGCGCCGCGGGGCCGGCCAGGCCGCGCCGCTTGGTGACGCCGGCGGGGCACACGCAGGCAAAACAAAGCCCAATTTTTATCATACGTTTGAAAAAAAGGGCAGCTGGAGCAGCGAAAACAACTGAATTGCAAACTGCTAGAAGCGCTTCTGGAAAGAAGAGCTAAAAATTAAACAGTACATACAACTGTGTGTGTTCATCTGCTGTCACGAGACAAAAATCTAAAATACCTTTGATCCTGCATGGCTCGATTTCCGCTTCGTCCCACTGCCGAAACTTGGAACACGCCTGTAGGTTGCCTGGTGCCACCCGAAACCCACTTCACCTTCTGACGCGCTCGAAGCCAGAACGCTGAAGGGTCGTGACCAGACTTTACTCTTCCCTCAGGAAGAAGACGACACAAGAGGAGTCGCGATGCGTTGGTTAGGGGATTGCAAATGGAAATATTTCACTGTCGGTACTGAAGCAGCTTTGCTGTGAACTGACAGCGCCCATAAGCCCCTTACGCAGCTACACCACTTCCAAAGCGTGACAGCAGCAGCTGAAGCCCACAGCTGCCCAGAACAAATAGTTATATTCAGACAATTAAAATGACATACCGGCTTATGTACTTGGAAGACTGGGGCTCATTTCCATTTTTATTTCTTTCTGTTGCAGGTAGTTGTGTAAGAATCAAATAAGGTATCACACAGGACAGACCATTTATGCTATGGTTCATTACAACTTCTTTCACCAAAACTGCAACACCACAATTTATAAAGAAAACAACCCCAGCAAAACCAAACGCAAACCCCAAACCAAACCCCTACCGTTCACTGCATCTTGCCTTTATTTTAACCTCACTGGCAAAACAGTGTTGAGAATCTGTAACATCAAGCCCAACAGTATAAAATATTTAATCAAAATATTCTTACTATGGTTTAGAGGGACATTACAGCAACTCAATGGTTGTATTTTCCCAAGAACTTAACTCGAAAAGTCAATTTCTCTGTAGAATGGCAATACAAAATCATCTTTCTCCCCCAGTTTTTAGTTATGGTTTGCAGACAAATAATCAAGGTCTTAAAGGTCTTAAAATTCTTGGCAATACAATATTTGAAACATCTGTATGCAATAGAGGAAAGCTCCAAGTTAGCACCTGTGCAATGAAAAAAGGGGTCGATTAAGAGTACAATCTATAGTTGACCACTCGGGGTGGACGGACAGTTTTTAAAGGCTAACAGGAGGCCCAGCAATGGGTACATCAATGGAAGATGCAATGAGAATTTCACGTAAAAACTAAAATTGAATGGTTGCTTGTGTTTTCTTGCATGCACATTTAATTTATAAAAGCTTTTTTCAATTTCTAAAGCAACTAATTTAATGTAAAACAGCTTTATGATTTAGGTCAACATTCTGTAGCCCTCAAGTACAAAAATATAAATACAAACTGTTTAAACAGCATCTTTAATGAGATTCTGGCAGTAGTTTTTTTTTATCTAACAAGACACATCACGTAACAGGTCTGCCACTGAACTTGCTTAAGAGTAAAATCAGCTTCAATATGAAGCTGTTAAGGTATCAAAACCCTGCTTTTTACATGCTAAGTATCTTCAGCAAGTGTGCACTTAAACACAGCAATGAACTTGACTGTAAGAATAACTAAATACATACATGAAACTCTGCATGTGGAACGTAATTCATAGAACTGGTTACAACAAACGATTACTTGCATTTTGTTAATTTAAAAATGGTACAAATCATGCAAAACAATTCTAAAGGTAATGCAAAGAAAGCTACCAGTGTTTGCAAAAAGTGTTCAACTAAACCAAAAGTACATTAAATGAAATATGCATATTTACTAGCAAAGATCTATCGCTATTTCAAAGAAGCAGAGGTAAAATCTTCAGGTTTTGTATGTCAGTTATACTGCAAAATGTCATTGCTCTTGCTTAATGCAGAAGCACATGCTTAGAAGCCCAGAACTGCTTATTCAGAAAAAGCCTGCTGACAATAGTTCTGGCTTCCCTAGAATCGGAGATGCTGCATGGATTAAAAATAGCAAAGATTTGCAAGAATCAAAGGCAAAGGCACCCTATTCAGTTAGCCAAAATGGTAGCATTCCCCTTCTCGTAAGCATGAAGACGGCAATGGGGCAGATAATAAACATTTCTACAAAGGCAGCATTTTAAATGTTATCATTAATTTCCCATTTAGTAAATGCCATTAGCAGACACCAGCTTGTAATAGTTTATGTATAATATTAACCTGCAGGATGAACTTGGGATTTTATTTGTCCTGATTTACAAATAAAGACTATTACTAATGCTTTAAAAGACTACTTTTACTATCTAAAAAGTTTAACTCTCATTTTCCAATATTTTACACCTCAGCTGGACTACCATCTCATATTGTTTCAAACATCTGACACTGCTTACTGGAATTTTATAAAAGTTGTACCTCGTGTATTAAGCAGCAGGCAATAACAATGGTCTTTCCCAGCACAGCTGCATCTGGCTGGCTACTGAAAGATTAGGAATATTTCTAAAACACAGGAAAACTCATGCAGTTTGGTAAAGTTTGCTGTCATTTCACAGTTTAAGTTTCCTTAGTCATTGCACTTCTGTTGATAGTCTTGTTTTTTTTAAATATTATTCCGAACCCGAATTTGAACCAGCAATCTTCTTTTTCTTCTTTTTACCATGTTTCTTGTGCTTCTTTCTCTTTTTTGTTTTATCCTGAAGAATAAAAAAAAATTAAATGGAAGTTATTGTATAATAAAAGTGCAATCTATTAAATTCTGCTAAAGCAAAATGAGGGCACAGAAAGGGTATCTTTGTAAAGACATTTAAAAAGAGATTTCTACAAAAGCCTGGTGAGAAATCACAAAAAGAAAATTCGTATTTTACCCAGTAATTTGCATTAGTATGAGCAGTCTTCAATTTACCTCCATCATGGTCTGGCTATTTCACACCTCTCATCACTGTCACTATTACATTTCCTAATCTTTTAAATGATTTTCAGTGCTTTATATATTTCTGAGAAAGTAATAAGGAAGTGCTTTGACAAGCAGTGACATCTTATGTATGTGGGAATAACTAGGATGTTTACAGATTTTAAAGTAAGTGCTTATATTTACTGTGCAAAATTAAATAGTTCAACTACACTTGGCTAGAATGTCTAGCACTTGCACCTCATTTAAAATAAACAATTATGATCTCAGTTGTAAATATCAATACACTCAATTAACCCTACTGAATTCAGTCCTGAAGTTATTATCCTGATCACTGTAATACAGAAGCTGAGAGACAAAATCTTGTCTTTTTGCAAGCAGGATTTCAACTGGAATTCTTGAATAGGTGTGACATTATGTAAAGAAAACACTCTTGGTATAAAAGCTTTGTTTTATACATATTACTTACACGCACAATTCTTCTAAGAAAAAAATCACTATCAGTCACTAGAAATTTTATGGCAAACCACTTCTATGATTATGAAAAAACAAACAAGGTCCACAGAAAATGTGTATTCAGTATCACTGATACTCCTATGCTTGTATTTTTAGGTGACTGATATAAACCTTCCCTTCACCCTAACTCATCTAGATAACTAAGATGCCTAATTAGGAACACTGCTGCTGACAGGGGAGATAAAAAGATATACAGACATCTCAAGTGGGCATTCAGTTCTCAAAATCACTATACTCCTAACAAGGAGCCTCAGGTACATGTGATGAATCTGGTTTCTATATAAATCACTGCTGAACCTTCCTCTCACTTTTACCAACAGAAACAAGCCAACAAAATTGAGGAAAGTAACAGGTTTCTGACAGCATTTCATTTGGTTGGGGGAAGAATTATATTAGTGTAGATGTTGCAGCTATTATGTCCTAAGGCCCCTTCATCGTCTAGTACAGGGGGCTTACCAAGGAAGAATTAAACAGAACACTAACAAAGGAACAGCACTGATACCTGTATGGTAATCTTCTACCCTACTTGATACAACACAGATATTAGTAGTTCTAGTAGGTTGATACAGAGTAAAATACATGCTTTAGTAAGTGTTAAACTTGCACAAATCTCAAATCATATGTATCTATATAGGTAAAATAGTGACAAATTCTTCCTCATTGTGACTACAGCAGGTAAATAGAGAAATTGTTAATTTAAATTCATGTGACAGTAGTCTTTTGCTGTAAAACATTCGTATTACTGAAAAATGTGAAATTGGAAGTTAACCAAGTACAGAGTATTTATATCCTAAAAATACAGTATGAGTAAGAAGGATACTTGCTGTTTTCTCTTTTTCCTCATTGTTTTTCTTCTTTTTCGCTTGCACCTAAAAAAAATTAAATTAAATCAAATGTAATGGGAAAGCAGCTTTGGAAATGCTGTTTTAAATAAAAGTTTGAGCTTTTGTTGCATACAAATGAATGATGGCACAACAGTAGCAGAACATACTGAACAATAACCCATGAAGAAACACTGGTTATCTGTGTTATATTCTAGAATATGCATTATCCTATAAACATCCAATTTGGAAACACACTCTGCTTTTAATACACAGCAGAACAAGAAGCAGCAGAGATATAATGGTAATATTACTAAGCTAACAAAGTGGCAAAAATTCTTAATGAAAAAACGCAACACACTGGAACCTTCCCAAATGTTGTAATCCCACAAGAATACAAATCCTCAAAGTGGATATACAAGAATACAGATCCTCAAAGTAGATATACACAAGAGTGAGAGTTAAGATTATTATGTCCAAAATTTTTTAATTCACTGGAAAAGGAAGCCAAAAAATTTTAGCCATCTTGAAATCTGCCAATCTATTCACAAACACTGGAGACAAATATTGTGAAGGACACAACTCCAATCACTTAGCCTCATTTCATTGAGCTCTAAAATATCCATAAAAAGTTGAAAATTTTCAGAAAGATTAATTCAAAATGATTGTAGGTGATAGGAGCTGTACTAAACAATTCTTACTAAAAGTTTTTATTAAAGAGAAAAATATGACCAACTTTGAATGTGCTGCACTCTTAAATTCAACTGTACAGAGCACAACAGTTTCAACAATGTATTAAATCATAGAATCATTTAGGTTGGAAAAGACGTTCAAGATCATTGAACCCAACCATCATCCATGCCCACTAAACCATGTTCTGGAGTGCCTTGTCTACGCGCTTTTTTAATACCTCCAGGGATGGTGACTCAACCACTTCCCTGGGCAGCCTGTTCCAGTGTCTGACAACCCTCTCAGTAAAGAAATTTTTCCTAGTATCCAACCTAAACCTCCCCTGGGGCAACTTGAGGCCATTTCTTCTCGTCCTATCTCCAGCCACCTGACAGAAGAGACCAGCACCCACCTCACTACAACCCCCTTTCGGGTAGTTGTAGAGAGCGATAAGGTTTCCCCTCAGCCTCCTCTTTTCTAGACTAAACAGCCCCAGCTCCCTCAGCTGCTCCTCAGAGGACTTGTGCTCCAGGCCCCTCACCAACTTGGTTCCCCTTCTCTGGACACGCTCCAGCACCTCAATGTCTTTCCTGCAGTGAGGGGCCCAAAACTGAACACAGCACTCGAGGTGCGGCCTCACCAGTGCTGAGTACAGGGGGACAATCACCTCCCTGCTCCTGCTGGCCACTATTTCTGATACAGGCCAGGATACTATTGGCCTTTTTGGCCACCTGGGCACACTGCTGGCCCACATTCAGCCAGGTGTCAAGCAACACCCACAGGTCCTTTTCCCCCAGGCAGCTCTCCAGCCACTCTTCCCCAGGACTGTAGCGCTGCATGGGGTTGTTGTGACCCAAGTGCAGGACCCGGCACTTGGCCTTCTTGAACCTCATACAACTGGCCTCGGCCCATCGATCCAGCCTGTTCAGATCCCTCTGTAGAGCCTTCCTACCCTCAAGGAGATCAACCCTCCCTCCCAACTTGGCGTTGTCTGCCATCTTGCTGAGGGTGCACTTGATCCCCTTGTCCAGATCACTGATGAAGATATTAAACAGAACTGGGCCCAATACTGAGCCCTGGGGCACACGTGCCGCTAACTGGATTTAACTCCATTCACCACAACCCTCTGGGTTCATCCAGCCAGCCAGTTTTTTACCCAGTGAAGAGTACACTTGTTTAAGCTAGTTTGTTCATTCACTCATGTGAATCAAAGTGAAAAGCATTGTAACATCTGAAATTGAGGTTTCACACTGACCTCCTCTGTCTGATCCGATTCCGATAAGGATTCTGATGATAAAGGTCCATCACCACGATCGGCTTTTTTCCTTTTTCTGTGGTGATTTTTACCTTCCTACACAAAGTAATACATTTGTGAGTAAAATCAGGCCTTTCAAATTTTATAAAACCTCTGCTTAAAACTCAGATTGAAATATTATTTCTAAGTTGTGAAATATTTTTAAATATTGCTGACATTAAACTAATCACTCAAACTACCCTACCAACTGTTAAAATCCTTTTAGTGGAAATAATCTTTTTCTGTATATTCCTTTCTCTTGTTACTAAGACGTAGTAGCCTTCTAAAAGTGAGAGGAATAATACTACAGTATAGTCTCTTACATTAAATAACACATGAAGGAGTAATTTGAAAATAAAACGTTTCATCACTTTTAAATACTACTGAGTAAATTAAAATGTCTCAGTATGTGCATACAAACACTGCAGCTTCAGACTCTTGCTTTGTTGATGAAATTAAAAGAAACAACTCCCTCTATATTTGTGTCCAAACAGGACCAGCTGTCCCTGCCAGCTGCACTTCAACACTTCATGTATAACCTCAATATATTTAAAATACAGTCTTTTTAAAAAATTATTTTTAAAATTTTGATGCTGCATGAGATTGCTCTGATGAGCTACTTCCCCCCGCGTCCCCCTGCTTTCCTCTGGACCAGGCAAGGTGTTCCTAAGACTGAAGCTACTTTCTTCCATTCAATTTCTAAGGCCAGAAACTGAAAAAATTGTTGCTAATCATCTTTTTGCAAGGTGGGATCACACATCTCAGCTGTGCTATTCTGTCTATTACAAGAACCTCAATCCTTTCCCAAAAGTACTCATGAAAAGTACACATGATGCAGCCCATTTGAGAGACGGGGGAAGCTTCAGGTAGGGAAAGACCTCTAGTCCCCAAATGCCCTTTGCTTTCAGAAGATGTGTGAAAGTAGCATTACAATAAGGGGCTATGGTAGACACTTGGTTTTCAAAGAGAAGCTTCAAAGTTAAAAGGAGCTCATGGGAAACGGAAACTCTGAAATGGAAGCAGGAACAAGGGAAAAAAAAAATCAACACGTTTGCCTCTGTGCAATGGAGAATTTATGTATCAAAGTCAATACTGTTGACTGGAGTAGTAGAGGCCGATGCGATAAGAAGGGCAACTAGAGAGAAGGACTAGGGTGGACTCTGAAAGCATTGTTAAGTTTACACATAGGGCAGAAATAACCAAAATTTAAGTCAACAAGATTATTTGCATTAAACATAATGGAAGGAAGGAACTCCTCAGATGTATGTACAAAATGCTGAAGTGGTAGGAAGGAAAGAGGGTTTTCATGCTCAGAGAAAAGACAGTCTAAGGTAATTTTTCTTAAGCTAATACATTTTTCTCTGCAATTTATCACAGCTGTCATTAGTACAGTATCTATAAATATGGCTACATTTAGATAAATATACCCTCTGCTTGATGTTCCTCAATTTACAGCAACAAGCCAGTATCCTACCAGGCATGCTACTGAAATATCATCACACATATTTTTAGCTCAATGTGACTGCTCAAGATAAAACCCAGAATACTAGAATGCAGCTGATATACTACAGCAGATTAGATACTTTTTTCATTTACCTTCACAACAAGAACAGATCCAGCAGTTTCCACTAAAAACAACTACCAAAACAGGAGCTGAACCCAACTAAAAGTCTACCTCAAACCTGGGGTACTGAGTACCTTCTGACTGTGTGGGTTTGGACAGAAAGTTCCCATAGGTGTAAATTGAGGCATTCAATATTTAAAAAAAGAAAAAAAAAGGAAAAAAAAGGAAAAAAAAGGAAAAAAAAGGAAAAAAAAGGAAAAAAAAGGAAAAAAGGAAAAAAAAGAGTGCCATTATGTATGTAAAATGCAATTCTGATGTAAGTATTTCAAAAGTAAAAATACCTTCTCTTTTTCATAATCTTCCTTTGACCTTTTCTTTTTTGTGCTGTCCTAAATACAAAGGAAAACATAAACCATGACAAAATTATTTCAGGAAAAAGGCAGAGATCCCAAAAACCAGTCTGACCCATTGTCTTTTTCTGTCTATTGAAGGCTGTTCTTCAAAGTTGTTCCTCCTACCTTGCAGTTAACAGGAAAAATATGAAAAAGCCATAGTTTTGATGCAGCTGCTAATTCCCTGAACAAGCAGTGTGAAAAGATCTGTCTGGAATCAGGTAACAAAATTAAGCGCAGTACATGTAGAAAGCCTCTGGAAAGGCTACCAGCTATAGCTACTGTAACCACATATAACGTATGTCTAATACGTAACAGTCTGGAGTCTTTATTCTCTATCCATGCCTATCTCTGCTGATCAGGCAAGGGTTGAGCAGGTATTTCCATGGAGTTTTCTGCCTTCGAATTTCAGCAGTAATGGTATCTCTGTGTCCCTTTATGGAGCAAGTTTTCAAACTCCCATTGCACAAATTCATATGTGTATGCAAACAGTGATTAATCACAATTTATACCACACTGAACTAGGTATTCCAGTGAAAGCCTGTGATAAAGTCTACACACAAAATCTTAACAACTCACTGTATTATTAATATTTCAGCAAGAAATACAGTTACTATCCAGTGTAACACAGAAAAATGCTAACATAACAGAACAAATTGCTTCATATATCTTCTCCACTTTTTTGTTCATTTAGTAAGCCTTATATCTACATTGCTCTACTTTCAGAAAAGGAAAAAGACACCCTTAATTTAATAGGCATTTGGGAAGGGCTTAGTTCTCCAACAGGAAACTACTCAGTCCACAGTTATTTAGAGAGGCAATATTCTGGCCACTGATATCCTGCGATACCTGTATATTCACAAATGATGTTTAGTTAAATAGCACATTCACAAGAATGTCACAGAACATTTTATTTTTTTAAGTGTTAATGTGGTATTAGAACTAAATGTTTGAGCAGCACAAAAGCTGCCTATGTCTGAATTCAGAAAAATAGCTAAAAATTGCTGGAATAAAGCATGTTCATTTTCTAAAGATCAAATTATTTCTGCCAGGCATTGTGGCCAGTGAAGGTGGATTCCCGATTGCATCTGGAAGTTACAAGCACAGCTCAGCTACAATAAGAATGCATAGCTTTATATTTGGAAGATTTAAAAAAATATTGATACACGAAAGTCAGAAACATTTATGTCTTTGTAATACCAATAAAGAAAACTTGCCAAGGGTAACACCTCTGCATATTTACCTTGCTGTCTGACTCAGATTCAGAAGTTGAGCTCGCTGAAGACTTCCGTGAGGAGCGATACTTTTTTTTCCTTCTTTTCTTCCCTTGCTTTTTATCCTATCCACAAATATTGTAGGAAAAAAGAAAAACACAACCCTGAATTTATTCTTACTAGAATGAAAGACTTACATTAAATGTAAAGAACAGGGAACACCAAATTCCTGCACGGTATATTCTCTTGAGGAATAAAGTACACTACAATTGATTCTTCTAGCAGAAGACCTTCATAACTCTTCTGCATTGAAAAAATGTAAACTAGTGAAAAATGCAGGTTCTCTAGATTCTGTTTATTATTTAGATATGTGCTGCAGAATCTGATTATCTGTAACAAAGATTTTTGCTAAAAAGTAAAAATGATATGTTTGCATTTTTATGATTAGATGGGGGATTCTATCGAAAAAGCATACAGTTCAATGTTAAAACAGAAATGGATCCAGTTTACAATCCATCCACCCAAAATTTATAGTGTTCATAAAGAAATTCTTGAACAGATATATATCTAAAATTCACAACTTTATAATAAGTATCAAATGCATAAAAATAAATTCACAACTTTATTATAAGTATCAAATGCATAAAAATTAAATAGTTTTATGCACACCAAGGCCTCAAACAATATTCTAAAATATATTACCAAAATCTGTGTTAAATAAGTCTCACAAACAAAACATGTTAGATTCTAATTAGTTCTTACCTCATCTTCTGAATCAGATGAACTGCTGGAAGAATCAGAGCTTGATGAAGAAGAGGAAGATGAAGACAACTTGACCAAACACAACAAAAAGTGAAGCTTGTGAGATGCAGCATTTTGTCTGGCAAATAGTCAAAAGTCCATCCAAACACTCCCTTTAACATTTCTTCATTTGCGAAGTATTATCAATGGAATTTTACTTCCAAGAAGCTGGTCTTACACAGATTTTCTTAAATAAAACTGGAAAAAGTAACTTCTAACATTTTTCATTTAATAATATCCATTTGATGATCTTTCCCTCCCTTTAAGCAGAAGTAAAATTCTCCTTCTACAGAATGTACGCCACCCCTCTCAGATAAAAACCAGTTCATTTAACAGATAAATTTGAAATTACAGCTATACTCTCTCTTTCTAAGAGAACTTAAATGACAAATAGGAACAACCTCAAAGCAAAAAAGCTCAGAAAACTGAAAATTTTGCTCACCCTATTAGATTTCTTCTTTTCCTTTTTCTTTTTCTTAAAAACAGAATAAAACAAGTGTTACTTTGGGATCATGTTCTGTTGTTGTGCATTTAGGTTTATGTACTTTGATGCTGGCTTTTAAAATGTATTTATGACATTCTGTACATGGCAGTATCGATGATAAATCCAGTTCCAAACACAGACTGTATGAAATTGAAAATAACTTGCCTCTTTCTTTTTGGAGGAACTCTCATTTCCACCCATTAATTTCTCCCTGTGTTTTTCCAGTTCTTTCCTCCAATTCTGAAAACAAAACCAAACAGAAACAGTGGCATGAGAGTCATTTCCAAAGAGCTTTTTTTAAGAGACCTTTATCAAAATCCTGTCCTCCACCTGACATTACAGTTTTCACAAAACCCACAGAAAATAAACAACATATAATGTTAACAAAGGCTAGAATGCATTTGATTTTACAGAAGATTAATATTCATCAAAATATCATGTTAGTTCACACCTTAATGTTCCAAGTTACTTGGATTTAAGAGATTGTAATTTATCTTGGAAGTCATCAATTATGGAATTTTTGCTTTTGTATCATGGTGTTTCTTCCTAGAGCACTTTAGAAAGCCAGGGCACCCTACCAGAAAAACTGCTATTTTGTCTTAGTTTTAAAATCACTTGAAACAAAATTTCAAGACAAATTCTCCTGGGCCCTTCTTCAATGTATGGGGGTCTCTAGTGTCTGTTCTGGGCCTTGTTGGTGTCAACAATGATTAGATAAAATTATTATACACACCTTCATAGAAACGCTCTTATTTTTGTTAGACCAAGCACACTGCACGGATAAAAGTCTCTTCTCATTCCTCCTTTTCAATCCCTCACAAGGTCTCTAGGTCTACCTAAAATGCCCCCTTCAAGAACTCTGGAACACCCAGTCCACCCTCATCAGACTGAAAGGCTGCTATCTTCAGTGTGTGCTATTTCTGCTTCCTGTGTCAGACACATCATGTGCTCCCTTCTTTTTTATTCTTCTTCTTCTTATTATTTTGATCCTCCCTTTCCTCACAGTGAAGCTGTATTGGTATTGTATTGGGAAAGCAATGATAATCCACATAGTGTGCTGAAGGGACAGAAGTATCGGGAATTACATAAGATTATACCTGTGCAATGCAGTATGATACATAGATCCTCAAGTCAGCAGTACTGTGAATTAGCTGAACAGTGCTGCTGAGAGACATGACAGATTAGCCAGGATATACTGCTGTGTGTAATGTGTTTCCACGGTCCAAGGTAGCATCTACGCAATATTGCAGTGGGTTGTATACTTTGATATACTGGCTACCCAGAACTACCTGAGGGGTCTCTAACAAAAGCCTGTGCTTTATTAGGCAGGTGTTCTCTTTAAATTATTTTAAGACTGTGCTAGTGTTATGTTTTAAACAAAAAAGCACAACACCTGTCAGTGAAATAGGAGAGATAGCACCTCATTCAGACACTTGTAATCTTTTCAACTGTTCAGAGATTTGTTCTTAGGAGCTTTAGGAAGAACTCATGGCCATTTCACAATTCCCTGCATCTCCTCCTACCCTTCTGCCATACTGAAAGGCTGTTATCTTCTATCCACGCCAGTTTCACTTATTTCACAAAAAAGAAAATATAAAAGGAGGAAAGGAATATGATAAAATACTAAACCAAGCTAAAACTCCAAGCGCAGAACAACTGATCCTCTTCGAATAAAACCTCATGACCTTCCAAATACTGGTATAGCTTCTTAGGCAAAAAGGTACAGCAAGAATACTATGGGCCCTATGCCCTTCCAGTAACAGAGGAGGAACTTACTTCAACCAGAAACTCACACACAGTGATGAAGACTACTTGAAGCTTATCTGAAGATACCAGAACCCAAGAAGGAACCGTAACAGTTAAATTCATTGTATCCTAATTTCTTCCTATGTGTATGTTGTTGTTTAACCCAGGCCAGCAACTAAGCACCACACAGCTCCTCTGTCACTCCTCCCCTCAGCTAGGCAGGGGAGAGAAAATATAACAAAGGGCTTATGGGTTGAGATAAGGACAGGGAGACATCACTCAACCAGTTACCGTCACGGGCAAAACAGACTTGACTTGAGGAAAATTAAATTAATTTATTGCCAATCAAACCACAGTAGGGTAATGAGAAACAAACTCAAATCTTAAAACACCCTCCCCCCCAGCCCTCCCTTTCTCCCAGGCACAGCTTCATTCCTGAATTCTCTACCTCCTCCCCGCCAATGGCACAGGGGGACAGGAAGTGGGGGTTACAGTCAGTTCATCACACGTTGTCTCTGCCACTCCTTCCTCCTCAGGGGCAGGACTCCTCACACTCTTCCCCTGCTCCAGCCTGGGGTCCCTCCCACGGGAGACAGTCCCCCATGAACTTCTCCAACTTGAGTCCTTCCCACGGGCTGCAGTTCTTCACAAACCGCTCCAGTGTGGGTCCCTTCCACAGGGTGCAGTCCTTCAGGCACAGACTGCCCCAGCGTGGGTCCCCCACAGGGTCACAAGTCCTGCCAGAAAACCTGCTCCAGCGTAGGCTCCTCTCTCCATGGGGCCATGGGTCCTGCCAGGAGCCTGCTCTGGTGTGCTCTCTCCACAGGGTCACAGCCTCCTTCAGGCATCCACCTGCTCCGGCATGGGGTCCTCCCCAGGCTGCAGGTGGAGATCTGCTCCACCGTGGACCTCCCTGGGCTGCAGGGGGACAGCCTGCCTCACCAGGGTCTTCCCCACGGGCTGCAGGGGGGCGCCTGGAGCATCTCCTCCCCCTCCTTCTTCACTGACCTTGGGGTCTGCAGGGTTGTTTCTCTTACATGTTCTCACTCCCCTCTCTGGCTGCTGTTTCTGTGCTGCAGCAACTTTTTTTCCCTTCTTCAATCTGTTATCACAGAGGCACTATCACTGTTGCCAATGGGCTCAGCCTTGGCCAGCAGTGGCTCCATCTTGGAGCCAGCTGGCATTGGCTCCATCAGACACAGGGGAAGCTTCTAGCAGCTTCTCACAGAAGCCACCCCTGTTGCCCCCCCAGCTAGCAAAATCTTGCCACCCAAGCCCAATAAAGTATACAACAACAGTTACAAGTGAAACTTTCTTGTACCCTGCTGATATCCAGTAGGTACTAAACACAAACATCAGAACAGCTGTATTTATAGTAGGGACCCAGCATGGAACCTAATCAGCCTAGGATGAGAGAGAAAAAAGTGTTTTATAGTCCTATCTATATACTGAAGGCCATCCTTTGTGCCTTCTCCCTTATTAATATTATGTGTACATTCCTTGCCAAAGATGTCTGTTTCCAGTAATACACCTCTTTCCATTATATTTGGATTGTGTGACCTTAAACAAGTGAAGATTAGCACAACAGACTTTGATTTATCATACCGGAAAATGCATGAGTTTCATTTATTAATATAAACATATGGATTTGTATAACTATATTTACATTTATGAAAAGTTCAAGCTTTATTCAGCAGCAATTTTCAAAACTTTTTATATAGCATTTCTCTGAACTTAGAGTAGCTCTTCATTGGTTAAGTGGTAACTTCACCTTCCAATACAAATTAAACAAAACGTTTACTCATTAAAAGCTGGACTGAAGTGAAATATTATGGGTACTTGGTGCTGCTAATGATAATGGAGGAAAAGTAGCATGTAAGATGAGAAGAATCAAGTATTAACACACTGTTAACATTACTAACCTCATTCATCTTTTCTTCAAACTCAGCCAAAGCCCTGGATCCTTTCTTTTTCTTTTCTAGTTGCTCTTTCACTTCTTCCCTACATAAAAAGGATGATAGATCACAATTTTCATGATTAAAAATACCTTATTCAGTGTCTAACTTTTTGTAGGGTTTTTTGAAGTTTAGCTTTGGCTGAAATTCCAACAGAAAGAAGAATGAAAGCATCTTAGATGTTATGCATATGGTAACCTAACCCTAATAACTTAAGTACAGTAGCTAAATCCCTCTGAAAGATCTAAAGCTGTGTTTGCAATTAGGTAAATTGCTCTCTAATGTCTTATAAGAGAAGGCAAAATGGACTGAACATAAAGTGAATTGTTAATAATATCTCAAAGTGATGATTTTGTTGGGTAGGGTAAACTGTGTTCTAAGATTATACCAGCAAGATGTTTTTCTAGAGATTATTTTGTTTAAAAATTAAATACATCTGCAGGCTTTAGGTATGAGGATTTGTGAAAGAGATAAAATGACCAACGTTTTGCTCTTCTGAGAAACCACTACCAAAATATTTAAAGACAAAGGAGAAACATGCCTTTCAAAATGAAATACTGTTGTTTTTAAAAGAGGAGACTGAATACATATTTAGAAACAAACACCTTGGCCAGAGACAAGGAATCTTTCAAAATGTATTATTGGGTATTTCTGGAGAGGAAGTAGGTACCAGTGTCATCTTAGTAAGAGGGAACAAATCTTTTACTCAAAAGGTCAGAAGGGCAAACGAGCATTGCCACTTACCATGTTGGTCTTGGCCTGTTCAAGTAATCTTGTATTGTTGGTCCCGAATTTTGGGCAGGACCTCGCGCTCTGGCCATAGCTATGGGATTCATATAAGCCTTGAATATGAAACAACAAAGAGAAATATAAAATCCATCAGCTGCGCTATGATACCAAAATCTGTTTGTTTTGTTCTTCACAGAACCTTTTTCTCACTCACTGAAAAATAATTCTGACTTGGTTATAAAAACATAAAATATTTAACTAAAACAAGTTGATTCAGTCTGGCAGAATAAGTGCTTGCAACTTGAGTTATACTGTGGCAGAAAGAACTCATCCACACAGAGACCATATTCCTTACAATAATTCCCCTCTCTGAGCAATGATTTTGCAAACTGAGTACAGCATGACAACTGCTGAAATATTCTTCCTTAGGATATGGAAAATGTAATTAAATTTCAGCTCTTACTCTCTGGAACAACTGATCTTATGCCTTTAAAGTTTTGCTCAAAATTGATGATAGTAGATTCAACAAATTCTGCATAAAATTTCGTGCTGCAACACCAAAACAAGCAAGCGGTGGTGCTCTGCTACAGTTATGCATGTATGAAAATTCAGTGACTTAGGGCTATTTTAAGGAAAAAATATATTAAAAAAAAATCCCAAACCAATGTTACGAGGTATTCCATCTTTCAAACCCATGCATCCTCTTCATATTCACTCTAAAAATTTAATAGGTTATACAAGATTAATTGAAAACTTAGAATCTATAATCCACCTCAGCAATTAATGGAAGAACTCTAATCTAGCAAACAATTCTTCATTCGTTTTTTTTAATGCCAATAATATTTTGCTCATGTGAAAGGGAGGTACCTATTCCCCCTTATCTCATGGGCTTTTATCACTATGTCTTCCCAACACTTCACAATTTACTTTTGCAAAACATAACACCTACTGTTCTTACTGTTCAGTTTGGAGATGAAGAAAAAAAAAATCAACCAGTCAAAACAATGACCAGTTTTGGTTGCCCAATCTGTACAGTACAGAGTACAACATTTTGTAGATTCAAAGATTTGACCATATGTATAGCTCTCACATGTCCAACACTGCTTTTTATCAGGCCATAAAGTAAGCATTCAGAAACCACCATGCACAGTAAGTGACCATGTGTGAAAGCTGTCAAAAGCAGCAGCTTCTGCCTTCTTTCCTGTTCCCCACAGCAACGCCGAGTTTCTGGACTGGACTATGAGAAGGCTGGCAGCCTTCAGCTCTTGGGCCTACGTGTAGTCCTGGAAGAGGGACTCCAGGCTCTGACTGGAATGCGGCACTGGGCTGGAGGGAAGCACTCCCCACACTGAGTTTGGCTAACAGTCCATCAGCTGGACCACACAGCAGGAATCCGAGGACTTTTTCAAGTGGACCATTTTTTGACTCAATTTGACTCCGCAACTCTAAGGGTGACATACGCTGCCACTTCTCGGGGCTTTGTTTTTTTGCTTTAATTCACACAAAAAGGCTAGCTAACATGGGCAAGTAAATACTGAGCTATGCCAATTTAAACTAGTTTAATCTCAGTTTGACACCTTCTTTTGTAGCCAGGTGGATGCGTGCACTCAAGTAGTTATAGCACTTAAAGATACGTATTCACATTATTAACTCTAGCATTTTATTACATTACAAATCTACAAAGAAGTAAAAGTTTTGCATTTGAATTCAGCTTCGAGTGGAAAAGGAGCTCCTTTAGCAATACAGGAAAGCAGTATTTGAACACTGCTTTCATCAAACAAAGGTAATTTCAATGTAGCAGATCCACTAGAGAAGACAACAGAATGTAATCCATGACTCTGCCTACTCCAGTGAGCAACGCGAGTCAACTCTTTTTGGTTACCATTCAAGAATTTATATCTGAAACCTCTAGCTTCTTATGTAATTATTATTCCTAAAACCAAAGTTTCTTTCTGCCCTTAAATAAAAATTAGGTGCTTTCTTACCTGAGCTAACCTGAAACGAACACCCCACCGCCCCCCAACAAAACTCCCTCTACCTGCAGAAGAGGCTACAACTGTCAAATACTGTTTTTCTACTTCCTCAAAACTGACCCCAGATAACTAGCTTAGGAAGCTTCCTCCATTCAGTGGCTTTCTTTAAATTTCTGGCAGCAAGCACGCAATGACTGAATACCACTCTGTATTTCACAGTTAGGAAATTTATGTCTTAAAACATGTTCTCATAATTTCAAACAGGTTTATTTATGAAGAATTACTTTGCCAATAAACATTTCTTAGAAGTATTTACACTACTTTGCCAAACTGCATGTCACTAGCTAGAGAGCACAGAAATGCACTCTCAGTAAAGGAAGTGCTTGTCTGCACATTCATTTTCTTCTTTTGGCAGTTTGCTCAAGCAGTTATTAAAAGGTATTTGTTGTATAGCTTTCATCCCTATGAAAAGCACTGGCACCTTCAGTCAGCTAGGGTTCTCTGGGCAAGTGATACAAACTGTTACTGCCTTGCAAGTATCCTTCAGATGTGAAAAAAACCCCCAAATTACTTTCCACCTCCAAATAGTCAAAATGGTGGTATATTTAAGAAGGGACATGGGAAAACTGTAACAGGGAGAAAGCTCTACGATCACAGAAGAGAAGCAAAGGGTCCTATATTATAACTTGTCTGTATTAGCAGCCATAATGGCATAATGAACCTTATAAAGGAATATAAAGTTTTGCTTGCATTGGTAGTTGCATTCCAACTGTCCTATTGAAAGAAAATTAAGAATAAATAAATAGACACACAAATACACCCCAAAACATTGTAAGAGGGCAATAAATTTTAAGCATAGGCTGGGTCTTGCAGTCAACACTTCCAACTCTTTCCCAGGAGACCCCATTATTTTGATGCCTCAGTAAGCAATCAAAGATACTTAGCTATCCGTTTGTATACATCCATCATGTCTATTACATACTATTCCAAGGTAAGCAAAGACTTTTGCCTGAATGGATCCGAGTACAAACTCACAGCATATACTAGAAAGGGACAAAGAAAGGGGGTGGGGGGGGGAGGTCTTATGACCTGTATTTAGTCATAAAACTCATTAATTGTAAGTTTACAATGCCTAAATGAAACATGAGCCTAAGGTGAACAGCTAACCAGAATGAAAAAGTTTAAAGAAAAACACGAGGAGGGATGAAGGTGGTAACCGCATAAAATTAGGCTCTGCAGTCAAGCGTGCAGGAGCAGATTTTTGGCCTTCTGACCGCTGGGTCCCGAGGTTAGCAGAGCGCCGCGTAAGGCAGGCTTTCAAATCGCTCGGGTCCAGCCCAACGCCAACTTTAAGGAAATACGGCTTAGTGAGGATCAGAGCCACTTCAGCGAATGCCGCAACTCCCACGGGGAGCGTCTTATTTCTGCAAGGACCAGGCCAGCATCTTGATCATCTCCACGTCGCAGATCACGAGGCGGGCATCAGTCACGACAGCTGCCGCCGCTGACAAGGCAATCGGAGCTTCTGCCAGGGACCCGCGGGCGCGCGCCTGCCCACGCGGAGGGACGCCCCACGCGGGACCTGCGGCGGCCCAGGCGCCGCTCCCCCGGCCCGG
This sequence comes from Astur gentilis, assembly GCF_929443795.1. Taxonomy (NCBI): domain Eukaryota; kingdom Metazoa; phylum Chordata; class Aves; order Accipitriformes; family Accipitridae; genus Astur; species Astur gentilis. Next base: position 21,814,737 of record NC_064883.1, on the reverse strand, counting down.
CCGGGCGGGTCCGCCGGGCACGGCCCGCCTTTGTTGCCCGGCGGCACGGGGCCCCGCCGGGCCCCCGGAGCCGTCGCCGCCTAACCAGCCAGCCCTCGAGTGCCTGCCTGCCTGCCGGCCGGCCGGCCGCGGCGCAGGCCCGGCGGCCCCCTTCCCCCCACCGTGGGGCGGCGGCCCCTTCTGCCCCGCCCTCGGCGGCCGGAGCAGGGGAGCGGGCCGGACGAGGCCGCCTAGGCCGCCGCAGCGCTGCGGCTGCCTGGGCTGAGGCAGCGTCCACCTCCCCGCAGCTCCGCCGCCGGGGCCCGCCCGAAAGTGCCGTCCCGGCTGCGGCGGACCCCGCCGGCGGCGGCGGCGGCCGCCGCGCCGGCCCGGCCCCCCGCCGCTGCCTCCCCGCCCGCGTTACTCACCACCCGGTTGTCCCGCTTCCCCATGGCGCCGCCGAGACCCCGCGCCGCCGCCCGCCGGCGCCTCGGCCCGACCGCGGGCCCCTTCCCCCGCGCCCGGGAAGCCGCGCCGCAGGCGCCCCGGCCCTGCTCGGCCCCGAGCAGCCGCCGAGCTGCGGGCAGCTGCGATGGCGGCGGCCACGCAGCGCCGCCTGCCGGCGCCGCGGCGCCACCGCGGCCGGAGCGGGCCCTGGCCCCCGGCGGGTGGCGGCCGTTAGCGCCCCGCCCCTTCCCGCCTCGGCTCGGCTTGGCTCCCGCTCCGGCGGCGGCGGCGGCGGCGGGCTGAGCGGTCGGAAGAGGAAGGGCGGGAAGGGGCGGTGGAAGCGGGGAGCTCTAATGCAGGGCGTCGCTTGGGGCGGGGGCGCCGGCGGGGAGCCGGCGGGCGTCGTCGTGACGGCGGCGGCGGCGCGGGGCTGGCGGCCCTCAGCGGCAGCGCCCCGGCCTGCCGGCGGGAAGGTGACGCCGGGCCGGCCTTCGGGAGCGGGAGCTGGGGCGGCGGAGGGTAACGCTGAGGGGGGAAATAGAACGTCAAGGGGCAGTTGTATCCTGGGGCGCAGGGCCTGCGGCGCCCGTCTGGAATAGACATCTCGGGAGAGGGCAGAATGCCTTTGCGGTCGTCCCCCCGCTCTTGATGTATCTGGGAAACTGCAGTGCTTCCTTTTCCCTTCGGTAGATGTGCAGACTAAGGTTTTGTGAAATAGCGGCCTGTCCTGGCATAGAGTTCAATGAATTGGGGCTCTATTTGATAAAAAGTAAAGTGCATATTCATCACTCTTTAGCTATCTGCACTGCAAAATAGAGAACATTGTCTATTGACAAGGTTAATATTGCGTTAGGTTAGTGGAAATGCCAAGAGAAGCTGGGGAGTTACCAGGATCTACTAACTCAGCATTTCAAATATCCTTTTCTTAAAGTGTTACTATTAAAAATTACTGCATATTAGTTTTAGCTTCATTAAAATGAAGAAAAGTTATCACATGTTAATACGTTAATCATATGAAAGCACAAATGAGTTTTGTTTCTGAAATAGCATTGCTGTGTTCAGCGTATTTGGGAATAGCTGGAAAAACTGATAAGCCCACGGCAATTTGCGATACCAAGTCTACTGGGTTTGTGTGGCAAGGTTTTGGTGGTCGGGAGGCTACAGGGGTGGCTTCTGTGAGAAACTGCTAGAAGCTTCCCCTGTGTCCAACGGACCAGCTGCTGGCCAACGCTGAGCCCATCAGTAGCAGCGGTAGCGCCTCTGGGATAACAGATTTAAGAAGGGGAAAGAACTGTTGCACAACAGCAGCCGGAGAGGGGAGTGAGAACATGTAAGAGGAACAACCCTGCAGAACTCAAGGTCAGTGCAGAAGGAGGGGGAGGAGGTGCTCCAGGTGCCAGAGCAGAGATTCCCCTGCAGCCCGTGGGGAAGACCCTGGTGAGGCAGGCTGTCCCCCTGCAGCCCAGGGAGGTCCACGGTGGAGCAGATATCCACCTGCAGCCTGGGGAGGACCCCACACCGGAGCAGGTGGGTTCCCGAAGGAGGCTGTGACCCCGCAGGAAGCCTGCGCTGGAGCAGGCTCCTGGCAGGGCCCATGGCCCCGTGGAGAGAGGAGCCCACGCTGGAGCAGGTTTTCTGGCAGGACTTGTGACCCTGTGGGGGACCCACGCTGGGGCAGTCTGTGCCTGAAGGATTGCACCCTGTGGAAGGGACCCACGCTGGAGCGGTTTGTGAAGAACTGCAGCCCGTGGGAAGGACTCAAGTTGGAGAAGTTCATGGGGGACTGTCTCCCGTGGGAGGGACCCCAGGCTGGAGCAGGGGAAGAGTGTGAGGAGTCCTGCCCCTGAGGAGGAAGGAGTGGCAGAGACAACGTGTGATGAACTGTCTGAAAACCCCATTTCCTGTCCCCCTGTGCTGCTGGGGTGGAGGAGGTAAAGAATTCAGGAGTGAAGCTGTGCGTGGGAAGAAGGGAGGGGTGGACAGAAGGATTTTTTAGGAGTTGGTTTTATTTCTCATTATCCTACTGTGGTTCGGTTGGTGATAAATCAATTTTTTTCCCCAAGTTGAGTCTGTTTTGCCCATGATGGTGACTGGTGAGTGATCTCTTCCTGTCCTTATCTCAACCCATGAGCCCTTTGTTATATTTTCTCTCCCCTGTCCAGTTGAGGAGGGGGGAGTGATAGAGTGGCTTTGGTGAGCACCTGGCATCCCGCCAGGGTCAACCCACCACACAAAGTTATTTAGTAAAACTAAGAGCAGGCTGTGAGGAGCTTGAAGAAAACTAACAAGGTTACTACACCAGAATTGCAAGTAAAATTTGCTGCATTGCAAATAAAATTTACTGTTGAAAATTGCAAGATAGTGCATACGGTAAGGGGTAACTAATTCCTTAGAAAATTGTTGGTATGTTCTGAAACAAGGATGGCTACTTTGGAAACAGATCGGGCTGAAGTTCTCACTGAGCTGCCTGTGTTGCTGGAGGAGTAGATTGAAGAGAGAAGAAACAAACTGCATCAAAATATATACAAAATAAGATCAGGAGTATTATTAAATATATTGTGATACCCCTTTTGTGCAGCATGGTGATGTCCTCACCCTGAACACATTTTCAAGTTTGGGCCATTTTGGAGTACACACATGCAACCCAGTTTTAGGTGACTAACAGCACTGCACTGCACCCGTGCAGGCAGTCCCCAGTGCTGCTGCAGCCCTGGGCGGTACAGGGTGGCCGGTGGGTGGGAGCACTGCTGCCGGTCCGTCTCTGCGCTGACACGGTGGTGGGACTGCAGGTCTCCGTGGGCTTCAGCTCAGCTGCAGCAGCATAAGTAATACCGAAGCTCCATCAAGTCTGCCAGGACAGAATTGCTCTTCAGAAATGTTTTGACTAAATTTGAACCAGGAGAGTTTATTCATCCAATGCTTTGTGCCACGAGGCTTTGAGCTTGGTGCCTGCAAATATGAAGACTTGCCACTGCAGGGGGCCAGGGGTGTGGGGTCCCTCCCTGTGCAGGCAGTGGGGAGGAGGGAGTCCTCCGCTAGGCATGCCGGAGTATTTTAATTAGACTCCCATTAGCTTTTCTTCCCTGGCTGTGAAGGAGGTTTGGGAGTCCAGCCAGACAATTCAGCCAGCTGAATCAGATTTCTAAAAACAGATGAAAATACGTCGAGAAATGACTTCTGTGTGACAGGAGACTGAAAGATGACCTTGTTTATCGAAGAGGGGAAAAAAAAAAGCTACACAACTGATGGGTTTAAAATGAGGAATGATAGATACTGTAAATCTTGCTTTCCATGTATCAGTAAATGGCAAGCAAATGATAGGCAAAGACAACGCATTTAAATCTTTTAAAATGAACGTTTGTTTCTGTGGTGCTAATAAGCATGTGACCTCCAGTGTCATTAGATAATTTTGAGTCAAAGAAGGTGAGAACATTTTTGTGAATAATGAGAACAGTAACATTTGTGCTTATTTCTTCAAGGTCCTTAGTATTTTGCTTAGGGGATTTCTTTTTTTTTTTAAATATAATTTTCTCTTCCATAATTGGGTTTTATGAACTTCATGCAGGGGGTAAGTCACCTTCTCACAGATGAGGGCTAGGAAGAAAGGTTCAGTATATATAACTGCCCACAGACTGTTGGATTTTCTTCTGTGGTATCTTGCCCTGAGCACTATCAGAGATAAAACACCAGATAGTATCCAGACATGCAGGGTAGCTCTTATTTAATCTGTTAAATTCTTCCATGATTTTTCCCCCTTTTCATAATGGATTAGCTATGGCTAATATGGGTGTCTGCGATGCTGACTGTTCTGCTCAGCCACAGGCCTCACTGCAGTTGATTTTGTGTCTGTCCCTGGCTGGACTGCTGCTTGTAATCTTATAATGTGCTTTAAGACTAATTTGGAATGTCACATAATGTAAAGGTAGCTGTTGTTTTTATTTAATGCTGCGTTGCACCTGCAGTATATATAACTATGTTTTGTAAAGGACTTTCATGGTTCATTATCGTTTCTAGGGGCAGCTCAAAGTTTTGGTTCTGAGTTACAAAATCCTTTGTGGCTGTGGGATCTGGTTAGCTTTGCAGTCATTTCTGTCTAGAGCTTTCATCCAGAAGCTGAAATCTGTTTGGATGCTTGAGCTAATAGTTTTTAGATTCCTGTGTCTGGTGGCTCATTGGAGGCCTTGTTAGTAGAAACTACTTTTATCCTGCTCTAAAGAGCACTTAATGATCTTTACTATAAGCTAAAGCTTTATTTGAATTGTTTTAATGGGGATTTTTTGCTTGGTTAGGAGTGAAGAAAGAAAATAGGCATCTGGTTTTAGAGACTGATGTGTCATTTTGTGTTTGACTGAAAACACACACTTTTAGCATTTCTATATACCCAGAAATGTTACTAGTCATATTTATAGCCCATCAGGAAAAACCAGGTAATCAATAAGGTGTGCTCAGCTTTTTAAAAGATGGAAGATGAAAGCAGCAGAATCTTTAGGAATACACAAATACCACGTTAGCGTAAAAGTTGGATCAAGTAACATTTGGGAAAAATACTGTGCTTCATGAGTGACTGAGAGCCATTGTAGCTGAATTACGGCGCAATTTGCCTAAACCAAACTAAATAAGATTTCAGTAAAGACAAACTAGTGCTGAACCATATAGCATTCTTAGCAATTGCAACAAAGTTATGCCTTTGAAACAAAAAGTGATGGCTCAAATTTTTATCTTTTTAAATGGAATTCATCCTAGGTGAGCAATAAAGTAGTTCAGAAGTGAGAAATCAGGAAAAATGAGGTTAGATTTTTATAAAATTAAAGGTATATGGTAAGGTGCTGGAGAGGGTGAGCATGTGCTTACGTTTCTGTGTCTGGTTGTGCGTATGTTTGTTGATTTTCTAGAATACTCAGAGTGTTGAGAAGAACACTTGAAAACATAAAAACTAGAAAACAATGTTGCTAATTTTCTGTATTTAATATACAATACTTACTGCATTTGTATTCATTTTACATTTTTAGATAAAAGAAACATACAGCTAGAAAGGTGAAGTAAACCTCAAGAAAGCAGTTTTAAATACAAAACTAATTTTTTTTGCCTTTTAACCTTCCAATAGTTTGGGAACAACTAAAAAGAACTTGACACTGTGAAAATTTTTATTATATTGATTTTCATACTAAACCCTCAGCACCCAACAATAAATACACGACTTTGCTTTTCTTGCACTGCCAGCAGCAAAACGTTCAGTTCTAAAGGACTGTAATTCTGATATAATACAATATTGATAACCTTCTGTGTGCCTTAATTTAACTTTGTTGTATTGACACATAGTTATTTTTGCAGTCAACCATCTTTACAAACTTGTAAAAGCTAAAGAATATGTTATATGTTAAGGTGCATGCTCCGATGAACTTCGATGCAGTCAACGTAAAGTAGCCCCAGCTGAGGGTGTTCTTAAAGCAGAAAGCCCCATAAGGTGATATTTGGGACACAGAGCAGGCATGCAGTTAGATCAAAGGGCTTTTTTTGAAAGCTTGCAAAGGGAGCTCTAGAGTTTCCCAAGTGTCTGCATTATTTCCCAGCTATTCTGTACAGCGGAAACATACATTTTTCCAATGCGTATATGGTAATCAGCAGCTGTGAAAGAAGAGGAGAGAGGCTGCAAGATTTCATGTACAGCAATGGTGCAATACTTTTATATACCACAGTTTGCATGTTGTAGCCCCTTGATGTCATTGATGACTAAAAGGTAAACCAGTATATTTGAGTAACAATTCAAGAAATCACTGTTACATATTCCTGTACCTCTGTAGGTGATTCTGTGTTTCACACATAGGTGATTTTAATGCTGAATGCAAAGAATGTAAAGGAACACTGAATAGTAACCATGCACACAGAATAAAAAAAAATGATGCACCTTTAAAAGAAACAGTAACACACGCACCTTTTCATGTTTGTACCCTGATTAAAAGAACATAATGAATTTCAAGTATGAAGTGATACCGTGAAATCATGTCCTGTGAATAGGTATCAATGGTAGTCTAGGTAGTACAGTTTGCACCATAGGTAACTTTCCACCTTGCAAAACAAAATCCTACTGTGTATGTAGGTAAAGTGACTTGAAATGCTGAAACTTGATGTGCCAGCTGATTTGCTGGTACAAGCTGATATAATGCTGTAGAAGTCAACAGGACTATACTGATTTTCACCAGCTGAATATATGCCCTAAGGTGAATGAAAAAAAAAATATTTGAAACGGCTTTGCATGTTTTCTTTGCATTATCAAATCTTAGACACCTCCAGAGCAAATGATATTTTATTACAAAAAAGGGGGGAAAAAAGAGAAAAAAATAAGCCAAACAGCATTAAAGGCTGTTTTAACTTTCTGAATATTTTTCATGTTATTTTTTGTAAAATCATACTGAGCAGTAAAAGTACCGAAACAGATTTTGATTTGCTAATGGATGTTGGTCTGATGTAATATCAATTAATAAGGTTACTCTGGATGTGTCTCAGAAGCTGTCCTCACTGTTCGTAGTATTCTGTAAACCTGAAAACACAAGTTTTAATAATGCCTTTGAGAACATAACTTATCTTGCAGATCCTGAAACCAGTATCCCGTGACAGTTACAAACAGACTTAACTTTATACATGTCTTCTGTTAACTTCAGTGGGATTTGTAACTTTCAAGGGAGGCACACATGGAGTGTCTGGAGCAGTAAGAACTGAATCTTATTTGTGATACATTTCTGTACCAGCATCATCCTTTTCTCCACATATCCCAATGCCACTAAATGCACTTCTGAACTTTTGTATAAAAAAAAGTAATGAATAGAAATTTTGAGAGAATGTTACTAGAGTTAAGATTTTTATCACATATTACCATTTATATAGTATTCTTGCTGATTTACTAAGCTTAAGTATCACTATATAGACCAGAACTGCCTGACACTGAAATTTGTAGACTTACAAGGTCAAATTCTTCATTTAATGTAACTGTAGTCAGTGGAGCTACAACAAGAGTAAATTATGCTAAATGATTTTAAATACTTTGAAACCCCAATCCTATTTCATGCAATTGTCCATGCACAAAAAAACCCAAACAACCAAACCCAAAAAATCAAACCCTAAATTTTCTGCCTTTATGCTTTTGTTTAGCCAACAATCTTACTTAAAGCCCAGATGGGCAAATTTATCACTGCAAAAAACTTTCTTCAGTTACAAGATGCCACACAAACTTGACCCCTGGCTTAAGCATCTGGAATCGACAGATAACTGCTGGACCTGCTACAAACAAAATAAAGCCAAAGGCAGCCTATGTAATGTTTTCTAATTTTAATTTTTTCAGACAACATTCTCCCACTATGTGTAAAATTAGCTCTACAATAGCATTTCAAAGTAATCTGCTTATTCCTTTACATACTAAACAAAAATACCCTAAAGCATAAAAATACTACATCTGAACACACATACTACTCTAGTTGCAAAACTCAATGTACGATATGAAGCTTATTTATGATTTTTTTTGACTGATCTAGCTTTCTGCCTCTCTATGAAACTAACTTCACTTCAACAACTGAAGTGTATACTAAACGCAAATAAACAATAAAGCGGCAAGACTTGACACATTTTTTGGCAACTACCCTTTCACTTGACTAGTGTGTTTCCATAAGAAATAATATACTGAATTATAATACCAATAATTTAGGTTAATGTCAAATAGCTTGCAGATAAATGTGTCCACATCTTCAATAAACTCTGACCCCATTTACTGGTATTCATGTTTGCGTACTTGGGTCTTCAGACTGAAGAGTATCAAGCTAGTGAGGAAATACAAATACACACTGTTACACTGAAAGGAGAAGACAGACATACAGAGAAAAGCACCCTGTGATGCTTTCGGGAGTTATAATATAAACATAATTTCCAAAGTATACAGTTCAACTTCTAAGACATCATTCTGAGGGTGTAATTTTTCTTTAACTAGAGCATTCAAAGACTTTATACTTTTAAAGCTGTTCAAAGTAATGCAGCTAAATATTACATTAAAAATAAAACCTATATGAGATTCAATGGCAGATATAGACCACTTAAATGAATTGGAATGAAACAGACCATAAATACATTAGTCTGAATGCCTGAAAAGAATTTATAAAGAAATTAAAGATTGAAAGGAAATAATAAATGGGTGCCTGTCGGCTTGGTTTCAGTGCCAACATCATACAGCTTTGTGTAGAAAACAGATTCTATCAGAAAAATAAATGGCATCTTTATATTTTCTCTGTCTTAAGTATTTTAAAATGTGTTTTTTGCTTTAACAGAAGTGACTGCCTTGCCTATGAAAGGTGCCTGGCTAAGATTTCTCGAGACTCTTTCAGGCCTTGCTTCAATTGTAACCGGCTGTCATTCCTTACCAAAAAGCACTGCCATAACGTAAACTTCTTTTGCTCATGTTGCTGTGACTCTTAAGTGGGTTGTAGGAGGGGAGTTCAGTCTCTGGGAAAAGAGATTTTGAACACTGCAGAGAATGACAGCAAGGTTATTTAACAGTGCTGAATGCAAGGAAGGTGTCATGGATATTGAATATTTGTTGGAATCTAAACAGAGACAAATGATTCACTTAATATGGACCACCAGAGAGTGATCAGAATTTTTAGACAGTGTTGGTCTGCTCTGGTTTTAAGCTGGTAAACCAGAGTAATGCTCTTCTATTCAACTTATTATACACAAAAAGGAAGGAGAATGGTGGTGATGGAGGTGAAATAAAACAAATAAAAACAAAACAAAGTTGGAAAACCACTGGGTTGCTAGACATCAAGAGAGAAAAAGGAAAGGATGGATCAATCTCTGCAGTCCCTTCAGCCTCTAATGTCATGACACTGCAGTCCTTCTATCATGTTATGATAGGTAACTTCAGTTCAAAATGTGCATGGCAATCAATACTCTCAGACGAGCACATCCCCACTGAACTTATATAAGCCACCTTGTACAGCCCCCCATCCACACACTTGTCAGCATCCAATTTTGGATGTAATTCTTGTTGTAGTTGCAACCCATGGTTACAGCCGCCTTTGTTAAAGGGACTCCAAGATAAAAGTCCCTGCTAAAAATCATGATGGATTTTGAGTCTTGCTAGGAAAAGATTGAGAAGCACTTCTTATTTAACTAGCATTCTGCAGACCCAGGCTATATTTTGAAGCCAGTTTGTTGGTTTTTTTTTTCCTATCACCAGTGAGGGATGATTGTTCAAGATACACCATCATCCACCTGGACTAAAACACTTTGTCTTTTCCCACAGCATGTCCAGAATTCAGAGTCATCCTTTTTGTGTAGTGAGAGAAGTTTCTCAGGGGAGTTCTTATTACACTGCTGTTTAAAATGCAATAGAAACCCTAAGCATACTGTCCCCTCTAGATCATGGAAAGACTTTTTCCTCAGGAAGATGTCCTGGGGGTTAAGGTCCATCTGTGCCTAGTACTTGGGGCAGGGCTCTGTACTCAAAACTGCCATAGCAGAAAGCAATGAGCTTGATTGCCTACATGCACCCAAGTTATCTTGAGAGTTGGGGACCTTCATATAAGGAATAAGTGTTTCATGGTTTCTCTGCCTCATGCTGGGAAGAAACCTCTCCCTGGGAACAGTGATCTCAGGGAAGGGAAGAGAGGTAAGCAGTAGGAGGCTGGCATTGCTAGTCTTGTTTGTATCCATTAAAAACTTCTGAATACCAGAAGCATCATTGGCTGCTCTTGTAAACATGTACATCACAGACAGTTGTCCAGGGATCTTCTATACTTAGTAAATAATCTTCTGAATCAAAAAATATTTTGGCTGATCAAACACATTATATTCAATCTAATCTATTCTAGCTCATCTCTTTGCTTGAACCAAAGAATGTAAAAGTAGCACACACTTTGCCATATTCTACTGTAGTATTTCCCAGTTCCTAACAAGAAGCAAGGAAAAACTATAGTACAAACCATTGGCTGCCTGCAGACTGGGGGGGCTGCAGAATCACAAGGCAGTAATTTAGCTCACATCTTCTTAAGTGGCTGTGGAAGTATCAGCAGGGTGATAGACAAGTGATAGGTAATGAAGTGTCACTGCAGTGAGAGGAAGCAGGGTGTTGAAAGACTGTTGAGGAGTAGACTCCCCAGGGCTTCTTTCACAGTGTTGCAGTAGGATGATCTGGGATAAGGAAAGGACAGCTTGAGTGACCAGATGATCTATCACTATATGTATTTAACAAATGCCAGGGAACTACTGTGTAGAATTAGATGTTTCCTATCCCTGGAACTGTGAAATTTGTCTCTGTGCCAAGCCTACTTGCTCACACTTAATGGAAGGACCAAAATTAGCTGCTCTGTGCCAACACTTACCCAGCCACCCACACACATGGGCTAAACACAACAAAATGCTACACAGGCCTTATACTCTGTATTTTTGGAGGAGGCATAACAATAGTTAATGGCAGCTCTCAGGTTGGCACGGCACCTCAGAAAGCTCCATTCTTGCTGTACAACCTACAAAAAGACTTTTTTTTTTCAGATAGTTCTGCAGTATTACTTACACTGGGTGTCAGCCAGACTTGCTAGGCTCTCAGACTTGCTCCTCTAAGATGGTGAACCACCTGGACTCATCCAGGAAAACTTGCATGAGGACAATCTTTTCAAAGTCCAAGTGCTCAAAAACCATGCCATTTTGGGTTGCCAAAGGACTTTTAATTTGTGGCAGGAGTCAGCTTGCAATACACAATGATATTGCACGCTAATGGACACCGTTAGTGACTGTCCTGCCTTAGGGCTGTACATTCTCCATGTCTGCAGTTGAACTACAGGCAGTGTCTGTGTGGCCAGCTTAATCTGCTCTCAGGCTGTCTCATAAGACTTTTTTTTGTATCTACACAGAAAAACATCTAGCTTCTGCAAAATCTGATTTAAAAAATAGGGCTGTTGCTATGTTGAAAAACTGCACTGGAACTCATGATTTGAGTTGGCATAATAAGTGCCTAGAACTAAAATCCCATGCAAGAGTCTTGCTTTATCTTCTTATGCTTATGAAAGTGAATGATAGGAGAAAACAAAACACATGGAAAAAAGGTCTTCCCCCTACACTTACACGTAACTTTTCCACATATTCAAATTCACTTGCCAAAATTGCCCTGAGTCTCCTAATCTCTGCCCATTTTTCCTCTCTTTGCAGCACTTCACAATTTTCCTCCCTCATCGAGCTACTCAAAATTGATCCTAACATTCAAGAACTGTCTTTTTTTTAACAAAAAAGGCTGAGGATTTGCATAACATGGCATATGTATGAAACATGGAATAAGAGGAAAGTCTGCATATTGTTGAATGTTAATTACAAACTCTTTAGGAGTAATTGCATGAAGAAAGCTGGCAGTCTGTGAAAATTCATTTTCCATTCAGTGGCAGAGACAATGCTCTGTCTGGGTTTAACATGAGCATGTCAGTGGGAGCAAATATCCATATAAACACTAGAAAATGTGGTTTTTTTCTGGCTTGTGGATGGGTTTAAGGTGCAGAAAGCTAAATAGTGTGGATGCAAATCTAGCTTGCTCAAAAATGGACAGCGAGCTTGAGAGCTTTACAGCATATCCATGTAGTCATCACTAAAGTAAATCACAAGTTAAACATTACCTGTTTTCCCTTCTCCTTTCAGTCAAATAGTATAGGTTGCTTTAGTGCAAATGACCATTTAAAATGGTAGTTAGAATAAGTTCATACCTGGATGCTTTTCTTTCATAAAACCCTGTCAACTTTGCAAGGTCAGTGAAAAAGTATCAGTTTCAATACATATTTAATACACATTGTTTGAATTTACATTTTTCACATTATAAATATGCTCCTTTTCACTTATCCGAACAATATTTTCCCAATAATTCCTTAAAATCTCCTTTTTAATCTTTACTAAGTGTCAGTTGTTTGTTTTATTTAAAAAGAAGGCAATATCTTTTGTCTGATCTTTTTTGTGAACAGAAAGTTTACCAGTCACCCAGTATCAAAATATCCATAGCTGAATCTCTTCTTACTTTCTCTAGCCATGCAAAAGTCTCATTGACATTAGGCTGGATGAAGCCCACCAATATATTCTAACACATATAAAACATTTAATCTGAAAGAAAAAAATGCCATATGGTTAGGGGGTTTTGGTTTATCTTAGCTGTTCTGCACAATTTTTTAATGAAGGCTGGAAATTTGAATATTGCAGAAGCTCTCAAAAGACTTTATTTAAGTCAAAGCAGATTTTCCACTGTCTTTACTCACAGCAACCTTGGGCTTTTCTGTCCAGAAAGCAAAAAGCTCATCTAAGCATGGGGCTGGCTAATTTCAGCTTCCACTGAACACATAAAGAACTGATGGTATCTCATTGGCCTTGCAGAGTAATTTTTTGAGAACAAGTTCCTATCTGATTCAGTTCTGTTTGGGTGCCTATCACTGCCTAAATTAAAAACATATATGTAATTTTTCAGGAATATTTCTTAATGCAAAAATATATCAGTTTCAAAATATTCAGTGTTACAGCTAAAAGAATGATTTTTAGCTGGGTTCTGCAAAAACTTAATGAGGCATTTTTTATATTATCCATGCACACTACTCCTAAGTATTTTTTATGGTTCCTATATTGTGTATATATTGCATATCAGTATGTAGTACTTGCTAAGCTTCAATCTAAAAGGAAAAAATAACACTTGGCAAAAGTGTATTTGTCAGTTCACGTGTCCACATCTTTCTGCTTTTAATGGCCTAGTACATTTAAGCCAATGAGAAAGCTTCTTACTGTTTTATATAGATTACTGGGATTTGATGGTTACAGACTCTGGTCCAGAAACTAGAGTTATTACAGTCGTTATCTAACAATTTGCAAAACAAAGAGATATAATAAAATAAATAGTTCACAGATAAAACTCTTATTTGAGTTGCACAGCCTTTTAGACTGTTAAAATTGTAGTCGTGTTTTTGCTCACCTGAACTGGACTTGCACAAAAAAACTGGATATGAAAGTGAAACTTGAAAGCTTAAACATATAAAAACCCATTTACTGTTCTAGAGATTGCTTCTGAATTTTTTCTTCATGGAAAGTAATCTGTATACTCCAAAACTTAGTGATCAAAAAGAAGTAAAAGTGATAGCTTATTAACAGTCAGTTACTGAAGATTTCAATATATAACATGTTACTATTCTCTGTGAAAGTAAAAATATATTTCTTAAATTTTCCCACACAACTGCAGTTTGGAAAAATGTTTTTTCTAATAATTTCAAGAAAATCATTTACACATTAAGAGACGTGTGAAATCCTGTTAACATCAAAAACAGATTGTGATATTTAGAAGCAGTTTCATAGTTATAAAATAAATATGCTAGGTTCCTAAGCTTGTGATCAATTCAAACTTCAAGCGTAACACAACAAAATCACTCTAATAGCCTAATATCTTCTAATTCATATTGTATATAAAAATCAACCTATTCCTGAAACTACTGTAAATGAAAAATACTAGCAAAGTGGTTCTATAAAACAGAGTTCTTAGAATAAACTTCCTTATGATTCAGCTGTGTCTTATACATGGAACATAATTAATTTATGTGGCCTTTTAAACCAAACTGTGTGGTTTATGATTCGTATACATATTTGACAACTGATGTGTTTTCAGTTGTGAGTCAGGTAAGTGCTCCAAGTTTGTTGGCTAAAAGACCCAAACAGCTCGTTTTCTCTTTATTTTCCATATTAAAGGTGGCCTAATACCTAACAGCAGAGAGGATTATATGTAAAATAAAACATGCTTCTCAAAGACAGTGAGTGAACCTGTGAAAAGTAGCATGGCACAGTATTTTCTTCTTATTCATTAAAACAAGCATCATGTGTAAATACCACGTAAGAGTTATGATGCTTACAATGTTAAGCAGAAGATGCTCAAATGCTACAACTTACTGATTCCTTTCTTGTAAAAGGCTCTGTAGACATAGCACGAAATGTCAATATTTTGGAAACGTGATGTCCTCATTTTTTGGTGTATTTTAGGACAGAAACAACAGAAGAAGATACTCCAGCATTTACCACTGTGGACTAGTAGGCTGAAAAAACCCTGGAGTGTGGGCACAGCTTACACAGAAATATGCACAAACCCTATTTTTATAATTTTAGTCGGCACACAGAAAGCAACATAGGTGTATGCAAAACTAAGGGTATGCAAGGAGGTACATGAGATTCTTTTTTAATCATCAGTTCTGGGCTGCTGGACTAAAAGAGTCAATACTTGGTAATAGAGATGTAGGGGACACTGACACTGTGTAGCTATGGGAAATTTGGAAGAATCTTGTTGAAAATAGCATCTGTGAGCATCACTGAAACTTGTTTCCATAAGGCAGCTGAAGGAGAAGAACTGGACACTATAGTGAGCATGGAGACAGGGTGAAGAGAGAAAAGGCTGCTCCAGATGTGTTGCTGTAGTTCAGCAATTAGCACTTCACTAGCTGGCTTTGGTGATTTTTTTTCCTTGGTTATTGGGTCTGTTTTTCCTGCAGAATTACGTAGTAGTGATAAAAGAAAGGTTGGTGGGAGATAGAAATTGCTCCTTCCGTTACTTAGAATACCCTATTCTCTGTTGAGAAGAGCACAGTGCCTCGTTGTGGGTGGTCTAGGAGCTAACATCTATACTTATTTTTGATATTTTTTTGTTATTCAGTGGTTTTTAGCTGCTGTTGAACTGCTCCTGTAGAACACACACAGGCATAGTTATTGCTAAGAATTGCACTTTGAAGTCTTATATAAAGGGTATACGAAGAGTTTTCATCACAGTTTGGAACATGTGTGTCAAGGAGCACTTTCTTTTTCACATATACAATTCCTACATCCTACACATACAGCAGTAATGAGTAAAGGTACTCAAATACTAGAGCTGTACCAGTAAAATAAAAAGAGCAAGGGCATGGGCTCGAGCACAGTCCCACAGTTGTCTGTACTGTCTAATTATGAGCATGATTCCTGGCATGATTTTAGCCAGTGCCAGCACTTCGCCCAGCCAGAGAACAGGCTTTCTCAGTTTACTAGTGTAAGTGAAACCCCATGGTTTGGCAGGGAAGACTGGAAAAAGAGGAAGCCTATGGCATGTCAGATGAAATTTCTTCCTAAAGAGATTTTGAAAATAAGGTCATTTGAAAAGTCATTGGTCCTTTGAATCTAGATCCTTGCTACCACAAGGACCCCATTAGATAAATCATTTCCCTAACCCTGCCAAGACAGATTTCTTTTTTTGTTCCTGCGGTTCCCACTGGAAGGATGTTCCAGAACGTGACCATTAATGCAGCCTTTCTCAAGCTGTTCTTCTGAATACCCCCATTTATAACCTGATCCTCTACTAGACTACTTACAGCACCACATTGCAGAAGCTGTGCTTCTGATTCCATAAGCCAGGCCCTGCTTTTCTCTGCTGCTCTCTGAGCTCTTCTACTGATACTACTGATTGGGAAATACTGCTCCAGTAGTTAACTTCCTCGAGATTTCCATATTCTCATTCGTTTTTGAGCCACCACTAACCTTTAGCTTAAAGTGTTATCTTCCCTCATTTTTGTTTTACCCTAATAACGTACCTACATTCAGCAATCATATTATCTTCTAGCCTTGGCTTCACTAAGCTTAATACAACAAGCTCGTCTAACATGGAACAGATGCACATCTCTCTCTGAGAGTTTTAAGCCTGATTTGAAAATACCCTCTTCTCCCCTACATTTTCACCCTCTGTTTGTTGGAGAGCTCTGGGAGAGTTCCCTGACAGCTGCTGGAAAGCTACACCAGCTGAATGCCCTGATAAATTATGTATGATAGCTCAGCACTAGGTAAAATGTGGAATGTTTTTAAAAGTGCTAGACTGTGTAGAAAACTTTTATATTTGTTACTGTCACAAGATTCTCCTGAAATTTGTCTCTGTTGTTCTAATTTTTGTTTAAAAATGGTTAGCAAATATTTCACTCCGGCCCATCCTTTTCTATGAATGTTAAAACCTATTCACACTCAGGTACAACATCAGTGCTGTGGGCTTGCAGTTCCCCTTGGATGTAGAAACAGAGACAATGACAGAGGCAAGGCCAAGATTAGAGGTTTAGCTGCCATGACCGCTCCCTGGCCTTCAGCTTGCTGCTCACAGAGCTTCAAAAATTCTCATGTTTTTGCATCTGTAGTATCTCTGAGTGCAGATGCCTCATGCACACTCTTGCCAAGCCTAATTTGCAGCTTGCCTGTTCATGCTGGTAGGTTTTGCATAGGCATCATTCTGGGCATGGAGGAAAGCACAGGTCACTGCATGCATGCACGCAAGTGGTCCTTTTAAAACCTGGCTTATTTAAAACAGACCTTATTTAACCATACGTCTCATACTTATGTGTCTAACAGTAGTGAAAAGCTTTATCCAAGAGACAGATAAGATCCACTCACTATCCTAGCAATGGACCATGTCCCAGGCAGTGCAGATACCTGAAACAGAGTTAACAATGAAGCTTGCCACAACAGCCAGTCTATCACAGGACTGAGAAACCTGCCAGGGAGATGGCTACAAGTTACCATGCCACAGGTGGGAAGATTATATTGCTCAACTCACGGCTAAGGACCAGCGCTTCTGCCAAGCATGCTGTGAATAAGGATATAATGTTGGCTCACTAGCTAGACAAGATGAAATAGAGATGAGGAAGATAGAAGGTTAAGGGACTATCACAGGAGTAAGCAAAGCTAGCTGCCTCACTTATCATCAGTTATACTGCAATAGTGTATTTTTATGGTTTTATGGTAAGGGCTAACTTGTTGGACCAATATTTTCCCCCAAGTCATATCCAGGTAAGTGCACTAAAGTCATGCTTGGGAACAGCTTTTATGGATTTAAAATATTTCTTTTTTCCCAGTACAGTATTAAAAAAATAAAAGATTCTTTTTAAAATACTGAAAATATATTTTAGTTAAGGTAAAAATACTAAATATAAAAATTTAATGTAATATTTAAAATAACTGTGCTATAAAGGCATGTGAATTGCTTAGTTATTTTGACATTCAATAATGGCACATTAACCCTAGTGGAAAAGCATGTGCCAGTATACCCACATGGTGGTTTAGGAGAGAAGCTCATGCATTTCTGCATAGAAAACAAGTTTGCGTAATAAATGACATCTAAGGCATTTTGAGACAGTAATGTTCATGCACTTGCGATCCATAGGGGGGTATTGCAGATAAGGCAGTGCCGTATACAGCATACAATTCAGCACAAATACATATCTGTGCTTACTACAGGTATAGGATTCTCTGCTTCTGAACTGGAAAATTTTTTTCTATTTTCCTTTTTGGCTGATAAGCAGAACAGGTTGAAGGTGAAAATCTGTATTGATTTTCATTGGCTCTGCTCATGTCTTTGGGCTGCATATCAGAAAATATGGAATGAGAAAAAGAAAATGTGTTTGCAGCTGTTTCCAGAGGGGAATGCTGGGTTAGATGATGGGCTAGAATGTGCCTGGATTTCAACGCAAACTGACCATTTGGAAACTGAAAGAGTCTTTAAGAACAGGAGTCTAGAAGTTTGTTAAACACTTGTTTTTTGCAACACACACACAAACATAGCTAGATAATAACTCGTTTGTGTATGAAAAAACCTAAAAGTTGAGACATTTATTATGATCACCGTTATCACTGTTATTTTCATAGAGTAATGGAATGATAAAATAATCCATCCAAATTTTCAAGTGGGGAAGCACCTGCATTTATGCTATGAATGCATAGTAGCTGGATGTATTAATGCATGTATCAGTTAACTGCAGGTTGAGAGATCTGATATTTCAATGCCATTCTTTAAATATCACTGTAAGAGATCTCATAATAATAAAAAAAGTACCAAATCATGCTTCAGCAGCTAGAGAGAGAGATTGCATCATGTTTTGGCATTAACTTGATTGTCCTACTCCACACTGGCAGCATTCAATATTAAAAGGATAAAATGGCAGCAAAACTGGTCAGCAGCTTCTCTTCATCTGGAGTTTTCCCAGGTAGATAAACCAAACCAAACCAAACCAAACATAAAGCTGCAATGGGAGCAGGTCAAAGCCCTGGCCCTTGTGTTGCTCTGATGAAAGTAAACTAGATTGATTTTCTTGGATAAGCACATCACAATCCCAAAATAAAAGATAAGTGCATAAAACTTCCAAATAATGATCTTCGCTAGAAGAGCTATGTGGTTTGTGTGGGACAGTGGCCTTGTCAGCTACACGTCTTGTTCATTTATGGTTCGTCTTCAGTCAGCATTATGATGCATTCACCTCACTGGAGTTTTGGCTGGATGACATGTGAGAGTCCAGATTCTCCTTGCATTTCTCCAGATCATGGAAATATGGGTGAGAAAGGGCAACATAGGCAGATATTCTCTTGCCTGGATTGAATGCTAAGCATTTCTGTAAGTATGAAAAGAAGCTGGTTTTAACTAAAATGTACAGTTAACAGTGCTAACATTGCATATATACATTAACACATGCCACATTCAATTTATGATCAGTATGAGACACAACAGCGTCTCAGTAAGTGCTGCACGATAAGATAACCATCCATATTAAAGCAAGCAGTGGGGTCATAATATATGAATATAGCATCCCCAAAGCTAATAGAAAATAACAAGTTAGAAAATCCAAGTATTCATAGTTTAGGAAATCTCAGAATTCAGGTTTTCTTGAATTCACATGCACAGAACATCTGTCTCAAAGACTGCAGGGAGCAATTATTCAGGAACAACTTTTGTTGTTTTCTTTTAGTGTCAATGCAGTATTCTTTTGTGGTTATACAAACATGGACAGCATCATAAGGTATATGTTCATTCTTAGGCTCAGCATTTCTACAGGTGTTGGGTCTTGGGCTTTATAGCCTTTGTATGCTAATGTTTTGTGTTCAGTTTCTCCCTCTTCTTCCTAGTTGTACTTCGCTTGCCTTCCTTCCAGATCCTTATCTCAGCCTTTGTCCAGCCAGCACTGAAATCTCTTCCATGGCCTTGTGTTTTATACCTTGTTCTTCTCTTTTCCTTCATTCACCTGCAAATAGTATTCTTCCTACTATCCTTGTCTAACCACTTCCTACTCCTACTTTCTTTTTTTGTATCAGAATTTCTATCATTTAACTTCTGAAATTTAATTCAGTGAATTCCAGTCCTACTCGCCCCTTTCATCTGTGGCTCCCAGTTCTCATCTCTTTGCCTAACAGAAACAGCTTCCCTTTCCACCTCACCTTCTAGGCATAGGTATTTGCCTTCTTCCCCCCTCCCATCATCCCTCGCGCTCACTGAGCTCTCTGCCATATATTATTCCTTGTTCTTTCCAGAATCTAATTCTTGTCTATGTCTAGCTTCCTTTTCCAAGCTGCCTGCAAGCACAACAGATGCGTTTCTCCCCTGTCATCTCAAGTGTCCAGATGTAGTTCAGCTTACCACAGCTGGAAGCTGCAGTCATAAGGACAATGGAGGATGATCTGCTGTTCTGTATAGATAATGCAGGCCAGAGATAGCAGTTTCTGAAGGGACACAGCAAGTCTTTCAAGAGTTGTACCAAGCCCCCACTACCGAGCCCATGTGAACCAAGATCTTTTAAAGGCTTCCAGAGAACAAACTAAGCTAGATTTCAACAAGCATGGCAAAAGGCAAACTGAGGTAAAGCCACTCCCTATATTCCATTCCAAGACTGAAATTCAGGGCTGGGGTTTATGACATATCTATAAAAATGATGGAAATAATTTGGTTGAATTCAGTGTTACCAGTTGTACCAGCACAATTTGTTTGCTTCTGTTCAATTCTGACATTTGTAAGAGGGAACAATTGATGAATTCCAAATCTCAAGTTTTCAGCATTCAGTAGAAGGCATGAAGATTTAATCTGCCTCTACAGCCTATTTTCTGCTTTATACTGGGTCCACTATACCATGAAAAATGGTAGATCAGTTTTTGTACTCATGTCAGGCTTATACTATAACAATGGCTGAATCAGTGGCACAACGGTGGTCAGTAATGAGGATCTAAGCATAAGGTCTAAAGACAGGTCAAACAGGTACTGCCCTGACACAGTTTCCTAGTCTCTAACTATTCTCAGCTCTGACACCTCTTGAGCTGGTGGTGTCCTTGTGCTGATGTTTCATAGATTTACATGAATTTGCCTACCTACTTTCGAGCTTTTCTTTAATAACCCCATTGAATGGAAACATAAATGTTTCTTGGCATGTGGCATGCACAGTGGGAACTACCAGTCATGCGGTTTGGAGAACAACAAATAGAAACTTACAAGAAGCAAGTCTTTGCCCAGTTCATCAATATCTGGTACAAATTTTTCAATAGGTTGTGCAGGTCTGGAAGTGAAAGCATTTCTTGGAAGGGCAACGTCATTAGGCCAGTCCTCTTCTTCTGGGAGTCCAATTACACTGTGAAAGGAAAAACATAACATTGGGTCTGAACATTTATGCAGTCTCCCCTTTATATTGATTATACTGAGTGGCAGTTTACTTTATAAGTCTTTTTGTTTAAGTGAGACTAATTGTACAGTAGTGCACTGATCTCTGTGAATAGAGGCTGATGAGCATAGGTCCTCAGTGTGCTTTGGTAGGAATCACTCTGTGGCCAGCACAATTTTCTGGCCTAGGTCTCAATTTTTTTTATTTTTTTTTTTTGGTGTGTGTTTTTTGTTTGTTTGTTTGGTTGGTTTGGTTTGGTTTGGTTTTTGTTTTTGTTTTGTTTTGTTTGTTTGTTTTTTTGTTTGTTTTTTTTTTGTTTTGTGTTTTTTTGTTGTTGTTGAAAAAGGGCTGAGTGCTTTGGAAGAAAGTTGCTCAGCTCTTGACTGGATGGTGCAACATATGTCACTCCAGGCTGATTAAAAGCAGTAAATTTCAAAGAGGAATTGCATGCAAGGATCTTTATTCACAAGAATAGAGAGTGAGAGAAGAGTGTGGGTCAAGATGAGGGTAAGGCAATAAAAGGGATGTTTCATAATGCTTCAAAGCTGTGTGCAGGAATTGTTGCCCAAATTTAAACAATTTATTTGCTTCACAATACAGGTTCTAAAGTGTCAATTCAGAGGTGGCATAGGACTCGAATGTCTTTATGTTTTCACTTTCAGTTATATTTTAGCTTTTCTTTACCTTTTAATAGAATATTTTAATTTCTTTTTATATTTATTTATGCTTTAAATTCTAGAAGATATTTATACTTATTAAATAATCATGGTAAGGTTTAAAACCCAAATAAATGAAATAGTAGGTAAACCTCCAGTGATGGATCATATCTCATACATTTCATGTTTTAGTCTGATGCTAATATTTGCGGGGTTGAAACGCGAGTTTCTGATGGAAATTCTGGAAAAGACCATACATTACTTGTCAGGTTTCAGGGAAAATAAATTTTTACAGATTGTAAAATCGAGATTTTTAATGGAAACGCTGACAGGGTAAGACAAGAAGGAACATGAAAAAACGGTCACTGAATACTTGGGTCTGCACTAAGCCCAAGACCACTAGGGAGCAGCATTGACCTTTCTTCTTTTTGAGGTTGGTAGTAAGACCGGGTGAGGCCGCGGGCCAAACACTTTGATGTAAATCATAGGTTACCTCAGTGGAATTACTCCGCATCTACCTACATGGGTTTTAGATTGTAATTTGGCTCACCTAAACCACCTCCGAAAATTAATATGTCTTCAAAACAATGGCATGGCTAGAAGGATAAAGCAATTAAAGTCTCAGGACAATTTAATTTTACTACCTCTGAAGACATCACAGCTCTTGGGAAGTGGTAAGTTAAATCTGTATGAAAAATTGAATTTGATTTTTATCACCACAGGTACGGTGGGGGTATGGGGCAACTCTCTTGGCCACAGTGGTTAAAGCCATGTGATTAGCTGTTTGAGGATCTGGACCCGTACTAAATTTAATATGAACAGCACCTCAGGAAGATGGTTGAGTTAAATATTATAAATAACAATGAAGTTTAACCTGCCATTCAAATGTGTTTCATTAGTCCCATTTTGTTAATGTCTGCATGAGAGAGCACAAACAGGGCAGAATAAGCACAGGCACAGGCAAAGCTAACAAAAAGAAACAAGGAGGCAGCCTGTCAGACAGGTAGGGTGGACAAGACCAAGAGTGGAAAGGGGAGACATTTTTAGTTACACACTCACGTAGTGCTCAAAACTGCTAATAATGAATGTCTGAGTAGGTGCCCTCACTCTGGTCTGGTACCACTACTAGTGACTAAGTTTGGGAGTATCTTGGATGAGTTTCACCTCCTGCCAAAGGTTCAGGCCTGGTCTTGAGAAACGCCGAGTACTTTCCACTCCCATTGATCACAATGGGAGACAAGTCTGCTCAAACCATTGCAGCTTTTAGCCTGAAATCTATGAGGGTATTCCACACGCTGATGGTGTCCTTGAAAAGCAGGAAATTGTTTTGGGCCACGTCCGAGGGATTTACCCTCAAACGCAGTGGAATTTTACCTGACGCAAATCAGAATGCACATGTAAAGCAAAGGTAGACCACAGCCCCATTATCTGAAAGAATGCATCACTCCAGATTGCACGAAAATCCCAAAACTACTTTCTGTCCAAATTAGTCTGCAGAATGAGTCACTATTGTAGAAGGAAACAATCCTCCTACAAGAAGAGCTATGCCTAACTGTAGGGGGTTCTCCAGCTGTGAAAACACAAAATAAACACTATTTAGCATAACTTCCCCAGAACCCAAGAAACTTTTGAACTATTTAAGGAGAACTGCACAAAAGAAGCAAACCCAAACTTTCTCTTGAAGTAGATGTGTAATAAGGGATTTCTTCTAAAATTAGCATGGCATTTTCTGTTCTTGATGAATTCTTTTCTGCACAGGTAATCTCAGCCCCTAGGGATGGAAATATCCCTGTTGGAGGCTGCCACTAGCAGCTATGCATTTAATCCCATCCCAGTTCATTTTGATTTTTCCCCTTAAATGTCATAAACGAATCAAAATCCTTAAAAAAAAATCATAGCTATGTCTTTTTAAATTATAAAATATATTGTATGTATCAAAACTGTCTTCATTTAATATAGCAGAATATTGTAGGACTAAAGGAGTAGCTTTGGCAGAAGAAGAAAAAGTAGACTTTAAGGACTGATTTTTCTGGATTGGGCAGGAAGAGCTATTCAGTGCATGACAAATTAACCACGCAAGTGAGTCACATACACTGGTATGGTATGCAGGAAAGGGAAGTCAACTGTGTGAAATCAAGACCTGCAATTTAGGAACCTCACATTAAATAATGAAAATGCTTAGAAACAGATCTGTTATGATTTGAGAACTGGAAAAATGATTAAACAGAGAAATTCATTATTTGTTCTGTTTAAGCTCTTCTCAGAAATTTTACTATCTTCTCTTTGGGATATCTTTAAGAGAATAATATTTCAGCCTTTCCACCCCACCCCCCTCTCTCTCTGCTATCTATTTCTTATTTCATCCAGATCTCTGGATCCCTGCAGCCTCTCCATATGAAAAGGGAAGACAGAGGTGCAGAGGCAAATGGGCATTCATTCTCTGGAGTGGGACCAGCCTTATATGGCTTTGATTTCCTAACTACAGAGTAAGTACATCAGATCTTAAATTTACATGGTTCTTATAAATTCAGAAATATTCCTTGCTCTGAAGAGCTTTTACAAGAAAAAGTTATATAATCCTACTTAATTATCATATCAGTAATATCAATAACTTATTTTTCTGGTTTTTAACTAAGAACTTATTTTGGAAGAGAATTATTCTACCTCAGAGAGTTTAGAGGCCCCCCCCCCCCCCCAACATATTTGATAAATCTAAAGAAGAAAAACACAAACTAGAATTGTAAAATGGTTTTAAAATAAAGCCAATTAGTTCATCTCCGACAAAGCACATGTTAAAATGCTGATACGCCTTCTGTTCTTACAGTTACCTTCCTGACCAAAATATGGATGGTTAATCATTTTAACAGGCTACACAGTTTATTTTAAAAGCTAAAATATTTTCTTATGTACACAAGTCTTTTCCGCAAAGAAGCTGTTGGTAATCGTCTTAGAGATTTCAGTTTAATAACAATTTTAAAGTAGACTAATTTTGTTTTCTGAAATACACAAAGAAATTACTGAAAAGTAAACCATTTGTGTTTATGTGAAGAGAATCTCTTGGATCTAACTATTTAGGAATATGCATGAATGGTACATGCACAATATATTTAAGAGATTTAAAAAGCCTAAAACAGAAGTCTTTCAACTTCCCGATGATGGCTATTAGTTCTGCAGAACTACATTCCATGTTGCTTCCTCCTCCCACTCTGACACGGAATACACAGAAATATCATGTTGCATATGGTAGCAAAAGGAAATATGTTCTAGGAATACTTTGTTCTAGTCACATTATTGCATAAAAACATGGCAAAGAAACCGCACAGTGTTTCAATGTTAAACAGGTATTGACATAGTGAAACTAGTTATCACTTACTCAAAGATTTTTCCTAGCTGATCAACATCTGAGTTTCCACGGAAGAGCGGTCTGAAAGAACAAAGAAATATTTTTAGGACGTGACTTGCTTTAATGGATATGAATTTATATTTGTCATTAACAGCTGCCAACATAGGGTGAAAATGTTATTTTTTTTGAGACATCACTTCTTCTGCCTCCAAGTTTTATCCAGTCTGTGAGTGTGTACCTTTCAAGTTTCTATGAAAACTGATAAAAGAATGGACAGATAAGACATATTTTTGAGCATGCTACTTTTGAAAATGTAATTGCATCCTTTAACATGAATGAAATAACTTTCTCTCAACTAATACCATCCTCTGAATGATACCATTAACAAATATTTTTCACTACAAAGAACACACTTAAATAGCTGTTTATAGAGACAAAACCAGAGTGAATGTCATGCAATTCATTAAAACATAATAAAATTAGACATTAATTGTTATGGATCTAAATTCAAAATTAAATTTCTTGTATATTGTATTTTGGAAATGTTCTCCTAGGTTTAAAGGGTCAAATAAATGACAATGAATTTGTGAAGGTCTGTAAAGAATGGGGTGTGAAACGGTACAGAATTTACCTTGAAGGAGAGGAATACTTCTGCTGCATAAATAAAGATATATTCAGGAAAGAAACAAATTAATAGGCAGAATGTCCAAAGGCTTTCAGAATAAACAGCGTCTCAAAATACTTTCAGAGAGTGGTACATACTTTTTCTTTTCAAAGTGCAATTTAAAATATTTTCACTCATGGTTTATAAAATACTATCACCCCATAGTGCCTAAGTAAAATATGAAATTCAGATTTGTATGGCTGTATGGCTGTATTGCCATCTTTGTGTTGAATTCAGTAAGGTGTGATCAACAGTGCAATTTTATGTGTAAACTCCCAAGCCATTCCAACAGATTACTGACAGATGATTAAGGATCCAGCCAAGAATGAGGGCATCTGTGAAGATCAGGCCCCAGATGTTGTGTACCATTTTGGTTCAACAAATGGTAGATTACTCCAAGAAATGCAATTCAGACACACTGCAAACTGAGATACTAACTTGGGTTGATTGATAGCCAGGCTGCCTCTCTCTTCTGGAGCACAGCTCTTGGAGTACAGTGCGTGCTCTAAACTTAGAGTTACAGTTTCCAAGACTGTTCAACTGAGACCTGGTGACTTGACAAACAATACATATTCCCATGTTTTCACTGGCAGCCTTTGGTTACGGAGAAACGCCAGTTCTCCTGCCTCGCCACATACTCCTTTTCTTCTGTCTGATACAGGACCTTAACAGCAGTGATAGTCACAGACATAATTTCACTGTTGCTTTTCACAGGATAAGACATCTCCCATCTACACTGGAAGAGCAACAACTACTCAGCTATAGTCTTTCCCCTCTCATTGCCCATACGCAGGAGCAGGTGTAGGATCTGGATCTCCTTTTGCTAACCATGAGTTAATTCTGAAAAATGGCGCTTTACATCTTGACACTCACATAGACAATAGAGCTCCATGTCTCTGCCTATCTGGTGGGTCAACACCAAATACAGTAAGTAGACCCAGAACACTGTGACATTTCTCAGGTAAACATAGTAGTCTCTGCAGAAATCTGTGCCACCAAGAAAAACAGCAGAGCAATAACTGGAATACATGCTGACCATCTTTGATGAACTAAGCATGCATTTTGTCTCCTTCATGTTTGCTGCCATTCAGGTAACGTTGTATCAACTTACACCGCAAACTGCTTTGCGCAGGGACATTGAGAGAACAATTTCTTCAAGTCTGATTTGAAACCATATGACATCAGATTGAAACTCATGGGGTAAAATGCGGTAGCCTGTTGCTTGTCCATAAAGGGCTTTATTTATTTTGATTCTAAATAGATCATAAATAATGCTACGTACTGCTTCCTGAATATACATGATATTTACTAACTGTAGCCTCTTTGACAAGACTGTTTCAACTCATACTTAGAGGTTTCTGTATTTTTTTAAGTGTTAAGGTATCCAGCAATACTGGCTTCTACAAAAACCCAAAGTTTAACTTCATTCAGACAGGAATATCTACTTCTGCTGTAAGTTTTGAGCCTGATTTTCAAAATGTTCAGTAGCTAAAATCCTAGTATTGTTTGTGGCAGTAGACACACTCCATATCTTCCAAAGTCAGAAAATATGATAACCTTAGACATTTTTTTGAATGACTGCTTAGAATTATTAACATACGGTTACTTTAAGTATTTAGTTTCGGCTCCAGCATTAGAATATTGGGGCCCTTTAAACTAACAAAATCTACACAATCAAATAATTCTATCCATGCAAATGGAAAGCTGATTTAATGTTTTAAAATGTATGTTGAACCTTGCATTAATGTGAAAGCTTGGCAAAGACAGCCTTGTTCGCAAATCACCTTAGGCAGTGTCATGCCAAAACAAGTATGATTCTTGGGATTTTTAAGCGAGGTTTTTCCCATCGTTGCTGCTGTCTCAGATTCACTAAGGGCTGAAATTCTTTTGAATATATAATTATACAACACAAGGTGACCTTCCAACATACTTTGATATTTCCTCATAATGAAGTGTTATTAATTCATCTTTCAGCCTCCTATCCATCCCACCATCATGACTACAATAGAATGCCAACTTCAGGTTAGGCACCACTAATGTAATGAAATTTGCCTCATGAATTTTGGCTGGAGGTTCAATTGGAATATTGGATGTATGATTGGGGAAGTATATCCACTTAATCAGCAGCTGTATGAAGATCTCATCTCGCATTTTGGCACTAGATACTCTTTAGTAATGACTTGCCAGCACTGCAATTCCAGCACACATAAAAACTTTCACCTCAAGCCAATTGTTTTTTTAAATTCTATTCTTAAAGGTGGACATCACCTATCCCAGTACCACTGAACTGGGAGCATACTCAGCAGCCACAGAAATGTAAAATTTCACCTTTGTTCTTGGTATCTTTCACTTGACTCGCTCACCCACTCAGTCCCTGAGGTTTATTTATGCAAGCTCAAACCAGAAGTCCTTACTTGGGGATATGTTCTCTTCCTTGTGATCATAATCTGTGTAAGACTGGTTAAACTCTGGGAGTCTGATTTTGTAGACTTCCTTCTTGTTTTCCTCTGGAAAGGCATGGAGAAGATGTGAGTCTGTCCTCTGACTCCAAAGAACTCCTAAAATCTGTGTGCATGTGTGTCTCAGGAAGAGGGATATTCTAGTGGAGGAAAGGGCTATCCATTGCCTTTTGTGTGGTTCCTTGATCTTCTCAACCTTCTCTGACTTGGCTTGCTACAAAATTCATGCTCTGAGGGCTCTGACACCATTGCTGTTACAAAACACACACTTGAGTAGGGAAGAAGATGGGATGAAATAACTCACAGTGCACCTAAGACCCTGTTTGCTCAAGAAGTCTCAGATGTTGTTGTGTCCCCATAACTTCCTATTTTTGTTGGTTGTTGCTTCTTTGATTTTTTTAGGGAGAGGAGAGGAGGGAAATGTTACTGGGAATCTGCAGGTGTCCATCTTGTTTGACCACTGGAGGACCAGGCCTTGGAGCTAGACCATTATCCACTGCCTCTGGAATGGTGCCCACTGAATGGAGGAAAACCTGTTTCATGTCTAATGTAGGACCAGAATACCTTTAGCCTACAGATATGAAGATGAGTTGGAGGCACCCTATTACTTCCCTGTCCTGGTAAAATAAACTCCAACTGACTCAATAAGCATGTACCTTAGTTGTTGACATACAAAATGTGCAGCTGCACAGTTAAATGGATATTAGCTATGAGTCTGCATTGTGACTATTTTCACAGATAACTCTATCTACCTTTTTATATGGCAGCCCAACACAAAGATGCCTGTAACTCCTGGGCTGCATGAGGAACACTGTTGCCAGCAGGTCGAAGTAGGTGATCCTTCCCCTCTGCTCAGCACTGGTGAGCTGGTGAGGCCACATCTGGAGTACTGGGTCCAGTTCTGAGTTCCCCAGTACAAGAGAGACATGGACATACTGGAGACACATCAGCAAAGGGCCATGAAGGTGATTATGGGACTTGAGCATCTGACGTATGAGGAAAGGCTGAGACAGCTGGGACTGTTTAGCCTAGAGAAGAGAAGGCTCAGGGGGGATCTTCTTAATATATATGAATACCCGAAGGGAGGGTGCAAAGAAGATGAAGCCAGGCTCCTTTCAGTGGTTCCCAGTGACAGGACAAGAGGCAATAGGCACAAAATGAAGCACAGGATGTTCCCTCTGAACGTAAGGAAACACTTTTTTACTGTGAGGGTGACTGAGCGCTGGCACAGGTTGCCCAAAGAGGTTCTGGAGCCTCCCACCTTGGAGATATTCAAAAGCTATCTGGACATGGCCCTGGGCAACCAGTTCTAGGTGGCCCAGCTTAAGCAGTGGAGGCTGGACCAGATGATCTCCAGAGGTCCCGTCCAACCTCAACCATTCTGTGATTATACAGAAATAAAAATACAAATCACGATATAAGGTTGCAATGTAAAACCTCACAAATTCTGAAAAAGTTACCATCTGCTTATAGTTTAGAAGGACTTGCACCACTAATCTTCTGGCTGAAAGGCTCTCATGCTTATACGTAGCTGAACAAATTAGATTTCACCATTCACCAACTTTAGGTTCTTTTCTCTTGTCCAAAGGAATATACTCAGCTCATGTCATTGTTTCATGCTGAGTTTCACCTTCACTGAATATTCTATCTACCTGAACTGGATACTGGTGTCTGAAAGGTTGAGTACTTTATTTTATAGACACCATGTTTCATGTCTGTGCTACTCAGTAAAAACTGAGATATAAACATTTCCTAAGCAAGTCTTCATGAAAAAATTTTCCCTGGTGCAACTCCATGGACATGCCAAAGCAATTCTAAAAGTATTGTATACAATGACAATGCAATGACACCCAAGAGATAAATGAGGTTTAACTGTAAACTGGCTATATTACTTCTAGGCTTTACTTTCAGACTTTGGTCTACAAAGCAAAGAGGGTTTGTAACTTTCCATAAGAAAAGTTAGAATTTTCATAAAGATTGGAATTAAAGATACTGATAAGCACTGCTCTAGTCTATACTGCAGTGCAGACACAAGAAAAAAAAGTAGTCTAATAAAACCACATGCACTGAGGCACAGGAAAAGATTTCTGCAGGTTTTTGATAGTGGCTGACATTTTGAACCGATTAGTGACATTCTGATTGGAAACTATCTTTCAATTTCTGACATTGAGTTATTAAACTACAGGTAATATGGTAAAATGAATCAGGTAAAATGGATCAGAAAGTCAAGAAATTCTCTTTCTAACCAAAACATATTACAGAGCTATCATAACAATTCTAGAGTTCCAATACAAGTGCCTCCAAGGCCAGACAAGCCTTGTATCTTTCCAGATATGCAAGAAATAACTTCCAAAATAACTATCTGGATTCTTTCTGCTAGTCCTTTTGCTCAGTGTGGTGACAACAGCAGATGGGAATCCCATCCCCTTCCTTGTTATCACCATAAGGATAATCTCTTGATTACTGACTTGAATATATACAATATACTCAGTGAAAAGTCTGTGTCTTGGCAATCCACATGTACTCAGTGAAGTCATACAAGAACCCCCTAAAATGAAAAGAGCATCATGGGTGGAAAAGGTACAACTTGCTTGTTGGGCAAGTAGGGCTTAGACAGTCTGGTTGAAGAGATAGCAAGGAGAAGTGTTGGGAAGAAGAGCAGCGATTTCAGAGCAGGTAGCTGCTGCTTTGAAGGCATTAGACAAGATGGAGGAGGTGTTGAAAGTCCATGATAATTTGACATAGTGGAGAGAAAAATGTAAAGGGAAAGAATATAGCAGCAGATCATGGAAGTGGTACAAGGAATTTTAGAAGTTGGTAAGGTTATAGTAGTTAAGTCTAGGAGTTTGTATGTCTTTGTGTATAAGAACAAGAAGGTGATGGTGAAGAAACTAAAAAAGCTAAAGCCAAGAAGCATTTGCCAAGGAATCCTGTATCATGCCATGGGAAACCTGCCAAGCTACATAGTGTGTGACTCAAAGATATATTTAAATTATGGGTTTTTTTCTTTTCATATTACAAAATATGAATAGCTGGCAAATAATTTTGCCAGATTCTTAGTTACTTGTTATGAAGAAAATATTTTCATTTTTAGAATTAAAAACAAATAAGACCTAAATCTAGAATTATGAGATGACTGGAAGTAACATGATCTGTACTGTCCTGTGGAAACCCTTATTCAGAGGGATTATTTCTGAGCTGATTCCTCACTCTTGTTCCCACCACTGTTTCTCTTCGACAGATCCCCTGGACAAGTCCGTACTGCAGGCATGAAAAGAGAAACTAAGGCAAGATAAAAGGAAAAAATATGTATCACTGTTTAAAGATGAAGGCCATTTGCTCTTCTGATAGGTAAAATGAATACGGTACAATATAAAACTTTACTCTGAAAACAGGCCACAGCTGACAACATTGCACACTCTGGACAGTTACCCACTTCCAGTCACAAGTGACTTGCCTCAGCTGTTGTGCAATTCAGAGTTCTCATTTTAAATGTAACATTTTTTGTACTTCTCCCTCTCCTTTCCCTTTAATAATATCTTTGTGGGGGTGGGTGCCAGACACAGCATAGGAAGAAATTACTTCATGTAGAGCTTATTATACTTGATCACAAATTGCTCAGAACTTTTAAGAAACTTCTCTTCTCCTACATCTAAGAAGAAAGATGACATAGATAAACTTTACGACTGAGGAAATACTCTTCAGCTAAAATCTGACAGAAAACAGATCAGCCATCCTGAGTTTCTCATTTTAGTCTTAACAGCCCAATTTTTTAACTGAAAATCTATCATTCTTCAAGTAGGATAGTACCACAATCATGAATAACATCTCTAAGATAATTTGGGCTATATCAGTATTAAACTATTATTAGAATCAGGTCTAGTACATCAAAAGAATTGCAATAATTATTATTTTCTCTGGAGTTTCTCATGTCATCCGTTAGAGCAGATAAAGGAAAACATGTAGTTTCCGGAAAACTACTGCAAACTTCCAGTGCTGTAGTGTGATGAATTTGCTCCTCATTGCTATTTAAAATGAAGTAAATGAATTCTAAAAATAAAGATAATGTTCTGACCCCTAAATGCACATACAGTCTATTTCCTAAGAAACATATGGGATTTCTGCCTGAACTGAGAAAGCAAGGTGCTTTCTGAGCTGTGTGTAGATAAAAGCCAACGACAGAAAGACCCAGCTAGTACAGAGAGCTTCCAGGACAGTTCATGTACAGGTCCAGAGCTACTACAAATACGGCTGAAAGCTGCAAGCCACTGGTGTGCACAAGGAGGTAAAAGGTAAAATAGAAAACAATATTAATAGTGAGAGAGAGCACACTAAAAAAGATTAGCCACCACTTTGGGGGTTAAGTTTGCTCATCAGATGAATGCTTCCTGGTGTGGGTTTTCATCATGAAAAGTTTGCACTGCTTTGCTGCAAATGATTGTATTACAATTGTATTATGTGCTGGACTTTCTGAGGGCTTTTGACATACAGGTTGGCAGCCTGGGAAGAGCCAGAGTTGTAAAGTGGACCAATCACAAGGTATTTGCAGATGGATATGCATGTTCCCTTTGCATGCATAACTGAAAGGGAAATGTTAGTAAAAGGGAAACCAAATAGAGGCACTGTGTACAGCTTTACGACCAAAGCAGGGCCAGCCTACTGTGTCGATTCAGTTGTTGATTAAAAATACAGCAAAAAGCAAGAGAAAGAGCATAAATGAGAGAAAATATAAGTATCTTCAAAGCTCCCTTAGGAACTGGGCAAAGGAAGATCTTTTTCTGGGTGCTTAACATTTGCTTGGCACCTTTCATGTAAGCATCATATTTCAAGGTCCCAGGTGGCCTTGGAGCAGAATGATGGGCCTTGTCCCCCACCATTGACATAAAAGGGGGGTTTATCACAGACATCAACGACCCCAAGATCAAGCCAAGTGAGATCTGGTTTCACAACTTCTTATAAGAAAAAAGGTGATTCAACAGAAGGATACACACACACACATATATATATATATAAACCCCCCAAAGTAAGGTAAGTGCAGATATTATCTTTGACCAGAATATGCTCTAACATGGGCAGTTCTCATCTGTTGCCAGGCAGAACTGCTTCAGCATTCGTCATTTAACACTACTTTTTGAAATGGAAGAGCCTTGATAGGTTGAATGTCCTTCACTTATTCCCACAGCACACACGTCACAGTTCTCTTATCTGTGGACATTTGCTTCTCCAGAAGATTTGTAGGTTTATTTCACCAGGGCTTTAAGAGTCATTATCTTAGCTCAGGGAGCATGATATAACACTGGCATTTTGAAAACTTTTCCAACATATGAAGCAAGTTCTGGAAATACATAGACAACTGCCCTTGGAAAAAGGGAAAGGAAAAAAAAAGTATGGTCTCTGCTTGGAGTAGAAAAAGAAGCATTCCTCTTGTTTGTACTGACAGTTCTACCAGCAATATGATTTAACTATTTGTGTGTTAAACACCCACCTCATCATTGCACACAGTTAAATTACATCTATCTTGTCAGTCAGCAGTTTGAAGCTTACTTATGTAACTGAACTGCAGGCTTCTGCATTTTTATAGCATCCTGAAAGAACTACTGGTATGACAAATACAATATGGTCATGCTCTTCCCATGATCACTTATTTAGTTTTCGGTATTCTCTTCTCTCTCATGAATCTATTTTATATCCCCTTTCTAAACTTGCACTCTCTAAAACTGCCATGCTTCTTTGCTCTTCTTGTGCAACTCCGTTTTAGGGTTTGAAGGCAGTAATTGAACTGTGGATAAGAGAAAGGCTGTCTTATGTGGATGGACAGGAGCCAAGAGGGCTCCTTCCTCTCCAGTTCACTCACATAAGCAATGGTGCAAATCAGTGTCCAGGTTGCTGTGTGCAGGCAGTGTGTGTGCCTGTGCAGAGCTCAGGAAAATCCTCACCTCCAGGTGTTTGTGCCTGTGAACAAATTTGCCCATATTTTCCTTGTAGAGATCGAAATCCTCCTTCCAGAGCATGCCAGAGCTGTTTTTCACCACTCCTTTCATTTAACTCATAATTTAGTCCTCACTTAAAAATCTAGCAGACAGCACTCCAAAATGACACATTTTAGTCAGAGTGTGAATGTGCTCCTTAATGCTGTAAAGAAGTGGATTTAAAACATCTACACCACAGCAAAAGACCTACCTTCAAGGTAAGCAATAGGAGTTTGAGTCTGTTCCCAGTCTTTATCAATTATGCAAATGAAAGGAAAGCAATCTTCTACATGAAGTATCTACTCCTTTATCCTGTGTGAATTTTCACTGTGAAAATCTATTCAATTCACAATTTTCAGAGATACAGAATTAATTTTTTATAGTTTCACAACTTTTCTTGCAATGTCAAGATAACTCTGAGAAAGCTCATCAGTTGACATTTACCATATTTACTGGTATAAAAAATCCTTTTAAAATGGACTTTGCTCTGAGGGTCCCTCTAATGCTGGAACTAGTTTTAATCAAGGGGATATGTAATAGGTTTTCAAGTCTCTAATTGAAATCCAATTCATGTTCCACAAACTGAATATTTTCAATTAGATTGTTTTCCCAATAAAGCTTTAAACTAAAAGATTTTGTGCCATTAGCTTGATTTCTCTTGGAATAAACTCTTTTTAACCAAACGTGTAACAGTGTTGTCATTCTTGTATCAGCTGAAAGTCTAAGCACATGTAATTATTGCCTGAAGGAAACTCTTACCTATCCCTGATTCTTCTATATCAACAGAGAAGCAAGTTAATGTAAAAGGAACACATATACTACACATAATGGTTCATTCAATCTGGCCAAAGATACGTAGCAAACTACCATCCAAGTATGTGTTCCCAGGTTTTCTAGGGTTTTATTTCTTTCTCAATAATGCTAAGCAAAGAGCTTCACAGACTAAAGTACACCCTATAGATAAAAGAGCTTATACTCTAAATATGTAATATAAAATCATGAGAAAGGACAAGTGTTACAAATGGTGGTTTAGTTCCATCATTATGAGTTATATGGAAGATGGTACATGTATTTGACTAATTTACAAGTCTCAATTTTTTTTTTTTTTTTTAATTCTACAGCTGGGTAGAGTAAGGCAGAAATGCAAATATCCAACTATAAAAAGCATTGGAAAAAAATTGAAAGAAAAAATCTTTTCTGTCATCTGTGTTAGTACAGTGACAGATTGATAATGAGGTAACAGAGGCTGCACATGGGCACTCTCTGAGCCTTCAGACAAGAGAGCTCCAATAGATGTCAAATTTCCATATTTGAAGGGAAAAACAGAATTCAAAATGTTATACACAATCTAGAACATAAGATGCTCAACACGGAATAAAATCCAAGAAAAAGGGATTATTTGGATTATTTTTTTTTTTCCTCTGGGAAAACATTACAAGCTAAGAGAGAGAATCCTTGGATTTTCTCTCTAACTGGGCTTAGGCTGCTCCTATATGGTACTGAGTACATGTTTTGATCTATGATCACTTTTGTTGCCCCCATATTAGGTGTTAATGGCACCTGTTGCACTAAGCCTTTCTAAATTTTCAGATAAACCTGAAACATAAGAAGAACTGCTGCCCCCCTGCAACTAATATGTCTCATCACCTTCAGCTGTAATAAAACACTCTTGGTCAGGAAAAAAATATCTCTGAAAGGGGATTACAACCCTTCAGACAAGAAAGGCAAGGAAAACATTTCAGTACTAAACAATAAACTGTTATGTGAGCAGAGGTGAAATTTCAACTTCAAACTTCTTCTCCAGCTGCTGAGTCTGAGTGTCAAAAGACATGAAAGTGTATTAGAAGGATGGTGTGAAGAAAATACTTTAATTTTTAGCAGCTGTACTGGCTTACAGTGAATTAATAAACACCTGCAGAAAAACTTGAGATAAGCATTTAAGGTAGAAGGTATGTATAGCAACCATGCAAGGAAAACTGATACAGTTTTCAAAGGACAGTTAAACTAAATACAACTTTGCCCTAAGCAATACTTTGTCCCATGGAATACACTCTGTTACTCAGGCTGGAGAAGCTGTAAGATTTACATTCACTGGCCCATGACAGTGCATAGTGATCTGAGTTCACCCATTGAGAGCTCTCCGGTTACTTATCCTGTTCAGCTATTAGTGATTTCACATGAAATCTTTTTTTCCCACTTGAATCTTTTTGGGGGCAACTTTTAGAATCATAGAATCATTTAGGTTTGGAAAAGATCTTCAAGATCATCAAGTCCAACTATCATCCATGCCCACTAAGCCATGTTATGGAGTACCTCGTCTACATGCTTTTTGAATACCTCCAGGGATGGTGACTCAACCACTTCCCTGGGCAGCCTATTCCAATGTCTGACAACCCTCTCAGTAAAGAAAATTTTTTATGCTGTTATCTCTGCTTTACCATTACTGAGCCATAGCCCTGCTTCTGTGTTGTCCGTGGCACAACTCTATTGGCTTTTGACATTATTTTAATGGAAATAACATACAACTCTGTCTTTACAGAATGAATATTTCCTCAGTCTCTGACGTACTGAGCACCCGTAGCTCCTTGAGCCACCCCACATCTTGAACTTTTCAGTCCCCACATCACCAGGTTGTTCATCACCTTCGTGTCCCAAGTTCCCCAAGATCCAGATGGAGTTGGCTGTCATTTCTGAAAAAAAATCTGATTTGCTAAGAATTAAAAAATACAGAATCCTCTTCTGGAGTAAGTGAATAACTGACTAAAAGCTTCCTTCCATGGGAAGCAATGCCTTGCTTTTCATACAGTTGTGGCTGGAGTGTCTGCCAAATATAGAGTTTTCCAAAAAGTCTGAGCCCTCTTTAAATTCTGCTCTCACTTTCCAGCAAAGTGCCCTCACCATCAAACTCTTAAAAGATCTACATAAGCAACACCTACTTCTCCTTTTGCAATTACCTTCCAGAAAAGGAAAACTGATTCCAAGGCAGGAGAGAAGCAAGCAAGCCTGTTTCTGTGCCTCACAGGGTAGGACACTCAGCTAGGATACAGTTCTGACTTTGTACATACACTCTTTCATTGCTAATGGTCTGACTAGATCTAGTTGTAACTGAGTATCTTCATTCTTACAGCAGCAGAGCATGATTCATCACTGCCAAACAGACTTAATTTAACAGCTATGGATATGAACATTACTGAAAAATCTCTTGCTACATATACTTCTTTAGATGTTGAAGGCTTGCACTCCAATCATTTGGATTTTAAGAGCACTTAAAAATCATTCTGTTGTATAGAACAGTGTGTATACTGTACTGGCATAATAATAAAACCTGTTTCATGGACATAATCTAATAAAAAATTATCTGATAATTCACTATAGTTGGTCAAATTCTGGATGATATAGCTGATTGAGTCATTTATCTTCAGGTAACTGATTCAGACTTGGTCAAAATCAATAGAAACTGAATCTTCATGCCAATTTATTCCAGCTCAGTAAATAAATGAGTGGAAATGAAGTAACCCCTTGGATGAAATTCTTAATTGACAAATGTCTATATACCAAAAGCACTTATTACTGACAAACCTGGATACATTAGGAGAGAAGCTATGAATATGGAGAACATTTAAGTAAAAGAACAAATACTGCATCAGAGATTGTCTTAGAGTTGCTTCTGGACGGTATGCATTCAGTGCATCTATAAAAGGAAAGCAGAGCACATTATGCATGAGTTTCTGGAAGAAGTCATATGGTTTGACCATGCATAGCCAGACTGCCGTTTCCTCAAAGACTACAAAATGAAGCATGCTGCCAGCATAAGAGGGCAGCCAGGCATGTCACATGCTGACATCAAGAGCTCTTGACTTGTCAAATCCTGGCTCTGTCTCTAGCAAAGTCAGTGTACCATGGTGGCTGTGTCTCACACAGACTCATTTGTATAGGGCCAGCGTGTCGGCAGGTCAAGCAAAGCATGCAAGTGAACGCGACGGCAGTGCCACAGGCATTGTGCAAACAAAAATTAGAAGCAAGGCAACACGCGTATTCATATCACAAGGCGAACCGTGGCTTCAAAGGAAGAAGGGACAGGAACTCCTGTGAGCTGTATCCTGCCATGCCCCTTCTCTATTTTTTAGTACACAGCCAACAGCAAGACCCTGAGGACTGATGGCAAAGGCGGCTCCAGCTACATGAGGGTACCACGTGTGCGGCTCTGTGGCAGTCAGCATGCACATGCAGGACAGGCTGGGGCCACCTCCCTTCCTCCCCAAACTAGGACTCTGTCTAGGTCTTTGACATCTGCAACTGCAGCCAAAGCACAGACTCCCAGACCAGCTGGCAAGTTCTCCGCAGTGGTCTGAACCCTTCAGCGTAGGTAAGCTTTTCCACAAAGGCAGAGGGGAGATGCTTCTGGGCACAGCAGTTCCCTTGGAGAAATGGTTTTCCAGAAATCTAAATATCAAACTTCCTTTTGCTTTCTCTTTGACATTTTGAGCTCTCCTCTCACAGCCAATTATATACTTGGTACAAAATAGTACAATGTTTCAGATTGCTGTTGTTTTGCTCTGCTGTCCTTAGCCTTTTTTAAACTCCTGCTGTTGTCTGTTCCTTTAGGTGCACTTTCCACTTCTCTCATGCAGATTCATCATTTTCTTTAGGTGTAAAGAACATGTAATAGCTTTGGTGAGCACATACATATAGAGAAGTGCTAGCGCAAAGCTGTTGAAAAGAAAACACAAATGTGGGACAGATTTGTCCTATATACTTCTGAACTATTACATACTGTTTTTACAACTGACCAATGGTAGCTAATTATTAGATTTCTTTTCCGGACAATCAAATACAGGAAACAGTAAAGCTGCCCAGATCAAAATTTCTGACTAGACAATTTGGAAAACCCCCCACACTTGGGAGCTCAGCAACATGAGCCACAGTTAAAATCTAGTCTTTCTCCCACCTCTCCAAGTGCACCAGTGTCCAGGAAAGGATCCCGTACACCCACTTGGAGTTTAAATACCTTTTTGTAGCCATTTTCTTACGAAAGAGAAAAGTAAATAAAAACAATGTTTGGTTCTATTACGAGTCAAACAAAAGTACACAGAGCTTCCCGCAGCCAAACTCTAGGCAAAAAGCAAAGCCTTTCTCAGCCAAGTTCCTGAAGAGGGAAGCTGTGTGAAAGAGCCAGGAGACCCTTTCAAAAGGAAAGTCTTTGGGCAGTGTACAGCTGGCTATCCCTCTCTGGGCTGGAGAGGAAGGGGCACGGGTAACATTGCTCTGCTTCTCTCCTCCGGCTGGTGGAGTGACCGCTGGAAGCCATCTGCAGCTGGGGATACCATCAAAGCAGCCCTCAGGCTTCTCTGGCTTATCCCAGGAATGAACTTGCCTTTGAGACGCTCCAGAAGACACAAAGGTGGTGCACCTTCACAACGACTGGCTGGCAGCTGTGCCGAGCACAGCTCAG
Source organism: Astur gentilis (assembly GCF_929443795.1). Lineage (NCBI taxonomy): Eukaryota > Metazoa > Chordata > Aves > Accipitriformes > Accipitridae > Astur > Astur gentilis. Next base: position 21,775,318 of record NC_064883.1, on the reverse strand, counting down.
CACAAGGGGCCCAGGCATTTCTGTTGCCAGCTGCATTTCCAAATGTCCATTACAGATCCTACAATGTTAATATCAAGGACTTACAAATATCTACATTATGACTGACATGTTGTGGTCTTTCTCCTAGCCACAAGGTCTTTTCCTCTGACCTCTGGCTAGGCTAATCCAGATTGTCACAGACGGGAATATCACCCCTCTAAGGAATGTATATTTTTTAAGGATGACATGTTCAGGGGGATTTCAGATGAGTGCTGTGCCACCTGCATGTGAGGAAGCTGGGGGAAGCTTTCCAGGAGGGGAGCTCTCTCATGAGCTCCTGCTGGGCTTGAGCTGTGTGCAGCTGCCGGCTGCCAGCCCAGAGCCACCCGGCCCCAGTCCCTTGGCCACTGCCTGGCCTGACATGACCCCATACCTGAACTTAATAGTCAAATTAAACTTGGTCAGCTAACACCGTTTCTGTGGGTCTTCTTACCCCTGCCTCAAGGTTCCCTTCTGTTTTTTTGTCATGGGTAGTGACAGTTTTTGGTTTCTATGGTTTATCAACGGTTTCCCTTACCAACAGATCTATTCCTCTGAAAGCCTGGCACAGCTGGAAGCTAGAAGGAAAACCACAAGTGAATGGCCTGGCACTCACTTACCACTCATCTCCAACCACAGACCGATACAGTTACTGGATTTGACTAACGGCTATCAATCAGCCCAACTGTAGACACTTTAGAAAGATATCAGCTAGAAAAGGCTTGAGGGAAAATGTGAGCCAAAACCCAAGGTATTTTACTTTTAATGGGGTGATGCTGTCTTGGAAACTCACATCCATTTTGTACTTGATAATTAGTGGTGTAATTCTGACTGCTTGCCCTTCTCTCCATTAATCTGCATTTGTCCTCTGCGCAAAGCCAATGAGAGTTCTGCCTCGGAGGTCAGATTAAACGGAAAACAATCCTGCTTATCCGAAAACTGGAATAACATGAACAAGTGCAGTCTTCTGCCTGCCTTTGTTAGTTAAGTTTGAAGCAAAATGTCATTGTTGTTCCATCAGATCACTAAGGTCACTAAGCTAAATTGTGGCTTGGGTCCATTCAACTTAAAAAATACTTGAAAAAAAATCTTTGTAATAGGCTGTCCACTTATCTGGGGAGGAAGAAAAAATCCTATTTTATTAGGTCTGGTTTGGAAAACCCATCAACCTCCCACACACCCATATGCACATGAATGGCAAAAGAATAAAGGAGGAAAAGTGCAAAGCACAGAATTTTGAATGCTGACAAGATCTTTCCAAGCAACGAACCTTCTCCCAGTACAGTTGGTCTGGACTGTGGTGAACTTTTATGGCACTTACAACTTAAATCATTCTTGTAACAAAACAAGATAATTTCCAAAAATGGCAAAAACAAACTCAGGCCAGAACTGTACAGTACCTTGGTTCAAAGGTTGCAAATCAAGCTGTGTAGCTTTTACAGTTCTAAGCTGCAATATCCACCTTTGCTTGTTAAAACAAAGACAAAACAGAAAAGGAAAAAAAAGTTGTTGTTTTAATTTTCCTGCTACCAAAATATAACTGTGAGCAGAGACAAACGAATGATTACACTTTCAAGCTCTTGGTCCACTACATATGTTGGTTTAAGGTTCACTGGAAAACACCAGATAATATGATTGCAAAGTCTGTGTTTAAAATTGCTGCATGATAAAGAGAACAGTTCTCTCTTAAACCACATTTAAGATGTTTGCCAGTTTATACAGAAAACACAACTTATAAGCAGCATTCATGGCTGTTGCTTTTTGCCTAGACATCTGTACTGTCTTGGTTTTATTATACCTTCCCTCCCAATATCTACTTATACATCCTTTTTTTTTTTTTTTTTTTTTCCTTCCCCTGTCACAGATTCCTCTCCTGCTCCCTCTATTTCTCTCTTCTTTCCAACATAAAGAAGATTTGAAAATATATTACAGCTCTCTTTTCTCTCTGTTTTTGAAAGGCATTTCAGAAATGTGTTGAAAATAAGAGAACAGAGCACAAAAAGGGAAGGTTAAGCTAACAGCTGAAAAAAGGTAGAAACTTTACTGTATGGAGAAATACAGGATCTAGTAGGCAAAGCAAAATATTCTTACTGCTGCATAGCTACAGTGCCCACTTAAAACAGTGAGGACTGAATGATCAGGTATGCTGAAGCACGGGAAAATAACTGACAAAGAATTAAAATGCATCTGAAATGAGACAAGGCCGTGTCATAGAAGTATGCCTCACAATTCCTTACATGGCAGTATTCATATTTTAGAGTCTCTTTATTATCATTAGCGTCTCTTTTCAGACTCTGCTCATAGTACTATTTTTGTATGTGCAGAACGGTAAAACCGAACTGAAGTCTTCACTACTATTAGTCAGAGTTGCCTTTCTTTCTCTTGTGTTCAGCATGACCAGGATATCATCTGCAATATCCATACAGGTAGCAAGAAGTTAAAAACCCAGGTTAGTCACAATTCACAACAGTGTGCAAAACAGCTCTTAATAAAGACCATTTTAAAAAGGCAAGGAATATAATCCTTCCCTACAGAAACCCTGGTGATTTTTCCATGATTTCCTACCCTACATAAATCATGCTAAGTTTATCCACTGATTTCAGTTTGAGACAGAGTTTCTTTTATGGCATGTTGTATGAATATGTGGTCTCTCTTCTGGTCCTGTCCAAACAAAAGTATCTTCAGTCGCATCTTTGCCTGCACTGAAGCACTTGGGCTATGGCAAGAATATGTACTGTACTTAGAAAAACAAGCTCCTTATTAAGTTGCATAGTATTTTGCTCCTAATGTTCCAGTATATGATACTTTACTGTTGATTACAAGCTTTCAACAAATGTTTCTGCTCCCTCAGTGCTTTGGATAATTTAATAACATTAATGGAAAACATTTTTAAGTGATGACCTACTGTTAACTTAATTTGAAGTGAGGGTCACTTAGTACATATAAATCCTCCTGCCAGGTATGCATTTGCAAAGTTACAGATTCATTTTCTGTTCCTCAAGACCATTCAACAGCAAAGTAACTCATCACAAGGAATGACTGACCCAGGATATGTCTTGAGTAAAGGACACAGTACTTCAAATTTCCAAGCAATTCTCTGCAATAGCAGAATTTCTGTGAATCACTTTCTCCAAAGCCCACTGTCCTCTCTACTTCATTCTCCAGATGAAGAACATGCTTAGGCAGTTGAGAACCTGTGGTTCTGCTGTTAAACATACGTTGCCAGATGTACACCTAATTTTTTCAAAGTGCAAGCTTAAAAGACTACACCTGTGAGAGAGTAGCACCTATAGGAACAGCTAATGCAGACCAAATGGGTGCATGATGAAACTGATCCTAGTTAGAAGAACAGACTCAGTGATGAACTGGACTGGAGATCTCTTCCGCCATAAAAGCTGCCTGTCTCATTCAAAGCACCACAGAACCTGCAGGCTCTGTTATGAGTTATCACTTTGTTGCCTACTGGTAACAAATGGGAGCGTGTACCTCCTTCTCTGCGTAAGGACATGCATACAGTAGCTCACATACTCATGGACTGTTTTCCTTTGAAGCTACCTTTTTATTTGTGTGTTTGTGATATTTTAGCAGACAGATAACAACAATCATACTAGCAGAGTGGCTTAAATTCTTACAAATTTAGCTTGAACACCCTCTTTTGCTTGGGCTACATAGTCTCATGAAGACCAGAAGAGAGACACTGTGAATTCCAGCCTCAGCTCTTCAAGTGACAGTTCTTCATATCTCCCATATACACTGCGAGCCTTATTTTGAATGAAAGTCTCACAGTCCTGGGAGTTACCTGTCAGGGTTTATTTCACAGATAAGACAACTGAAAGCTTGTTCAGGATCACTGAAAGAAGAGCAAGGAATGGAAGCTGGGACAACGCTATGCAATATATTCTCCTCCTTGCCAGTTTGCAACACCGTCTTTTACAGAGATCACTCCAACTAAGTTCTGTACTATGCACATTAACAGAGATTAGCTCTGCCACTCTTTGTGCCACTCTGTCACACTGAATTGTTTCTAGAGGTTACAATCCCCTCTGAAGTCAGGGTTAATTTCAGCAATGATTTCAGTGAAGCCAACACTTTACTACAGGATCCAGCTAAAAAGAGTTATTCTTTTCACTCAGTGATAGAAGTTCCATCTTCAGGTTTTGGAGACAGCTTAAAAACAGCTGTTCCTGTTACGCTTGGCTATTTTCTTCTGCAACCACTTGACCATACTTATCCCACAAGGCATTAATTGAAATTTAAGCCGCAGAGCTGACTGCTCTTCCCTTGCTCACAAGTAGAAGTGGAATCCAGAGGCAGGTGGGTGCCTCGTCTCCTTCCACAGACTTATCCTACCACCTGGTTCTTCAGTCAACACAGAAAAAGTACATGCAATGGATCTGATGGTTGCATTTCAAACTCTACTAATAACCTATGGCTTGTTTGGAAAGGGGAATAAAGATATACTATAATTTACTGTGTAAGATGCTTTACAATTACTGTATACTGTAAGACATCGTATCTAAGAATGAATGTGCATATTGCTAGTTTTTTTAAACCTGTTAAATGTTTTATGATTAAAGGCAGCCTGTAGGTCCCAAACCCAGTGCTCACATCAAAGCCTGATCACCAGACAAGGCTCTAAGCTTTGATTTTATCACATCTGTATACATCACCTAGAGCAAAAAAATCTTGGGCTCATGGCTTTTCTACACACAATGATGTAACTCCCCTAATAGAACAAATTTATACCATTGGAAGTTAACTTATATGCCTATATTGTTTGTGCCCACCAGGGAACTTGTCCCATCATAGGTATTTTAGTAGAATCCCACCCATGTCTCTGCTGCTGCTACAATTTTCAAGCATGGTTGGTAATGCAATAACTGTATCACATCTATTAGGACCTGTCAGAGGAAGCTGAAAAATGAGACAACTGTTAAAACCATGATTTAATATTTAAAAATGAATAAATAATAACCTCATGCTATTTGTGCCGATCTTGTGGCTTATGAAATTCTGGGACTGATGATCTTAGCAACAGCAGGCTGATTAAAACACGATGGAGCTGGTGCATGAACATTCTCAGTAAGAAGCCCATGTGCATGGAATTAATTTCCCTCTTGGCTGGATGAAGCTTGGGGCACTGAGATAATACTGTTTTACTTTTGGTTTGGGGAGGTGGAAATGGTTTTTGGGAGAGGACCGTCTTTCAAGTTTTGGGGTTGAATTGGCACCTGTAATGTTTGTGAAGATTGCACATGCAGTCACAACACTGGCCACTCTCAAATGTATGACTTCCTCAGCTGTACTGGGCTGTAAAGATAAGGTAGGCTACAAAAACTGATGGTCTCTTCTGATGATTTTTAGCTCTATATTTACCACAAAGGAAGACAAGCTCCATTGCTTCTGCAGTATTATAGTTAAACTTGCCTAGCTGGAATTATTATATAGATATCTACTAACACCTTAGTCGGTGAAGGACTGCAATCATACAGGATTGTGGTTTTGAAGACTGGGCATATATAGATGCACTAAGAACTATGCATTGAAACATTTTGACATTTTTTTCTCAAGACTGCCTACTCAGAAGAAAGTCCAAGACTGGTGATCCCTGCTTTCTTTTATAGATCATTTCACCCAGATTCAGATTCCAGTCTTCTGCCCCTCTCACAATCATTCACCTTGATTAAGTATTACAAGCAAGAAGAGAGACAGTCCCTTCTTCCCTAAAACACTGGTCATGGCTTCCTGCTTTGGAGCTGCCAGCAGTCCTTGGGCCAGCTGGAAGAGTTTCATGTATCCAGACAGAAGTGGATGCTACTCCCATATTTGCCTTTCTCTATAATGAGTTGTTCACTATGTAGGAGGTACAAGGCCCTTTCCTTCTGGCCAGGAAAATGGTCAGCCTCAAGAGTGAAACCTTTTTGCAAGTAATCGTTATTTTTACCTAAATATATATAAAAAAAATTCTAATCTTCTTGCTGTATCAAAGGATGCCCCCATGCCATTGGACCCCCATCAGTCCTGCCAGCTGTATCTCTGAAGGATTCTGTCATATGATAACAAGCCATAGCATACTTTACAATTTTCCTTACTGGTTATTATTATCAATGCACCATAGCTTTTAAATCACAAAAAAACCAGTCACTGTGACAAATATGTTTACACTTAAGTTATATAAGGACAGTCCATCGAAACGTGTTTAGAAGTCACTGCAACCTACTTAATTAGACAGGAAATTTAAAAACTGAAACTACCACATAAGGAAATTTTCAAGTAATGCTTCATTTGGGGGTGCTCTCATCAGCAGTGCACATGGACAGAAAAAGATGCACAAAGCAGAATAGTTTCTGCATACATAATATGTATACCTGACTACTGAGCAATTTATTGCTGATCTGTGAGTGGAGCAGCATCCTTGGGAATCTGTGTGAGGGTTTTCAGGATACAACCTTTGTGCATTCACGTATGCAGAAGCCTACAAATCTGCACCATAATTAAAATGTCCATGTTTTAAATATAGCTATGACTTTATACAAACCTCAGATTGCAGGAGGACCAGAGTCCTCAGCTGAGAAGTGACATTTGTTTAGCTGAATCAGCCAATATGAGAGAGATGTTCAAATTTACTCTAGGTGTATCTAGACAGAGATATATATATTTTTTTTGTGCCTATGATTCCTTTATACACTTTTGTGTATTTCAAAACTATTTCTTAAACAAATACTTTGTTTGCATTTGTTTTAAACTGTTTTGGATTAAGGGTGATATAAATTAAATTAGTTGCCTTCCATTTAGACATAGCAAGCTGTAACATAGGGACTGGACCATTCATATAGAGCTCACCTCTCTCCTATATTTGTCCAAACCTACAGCAATCTGACTGTGTTTGTAACAGCCTACAAAGCTATATCCTAGCAAACTCAAAATGTCAAATGTCTTCTTGGCATAAACAGCATTCTGATATGTTTTGTGATTCTGTGTAGTGTTTTATCTTGAAACCTGTTCCAGTGAAGTCTCCATGATGTAAAAAAGCTCAGAGGAGTCTCAATACATTTCTTAAAACTGATAGAGCTTTAAAATCTTTCAAAGAGAAAGCAAAAAAAGTAGGGAAAGAAGGCAACAAATGTGTACCCAGTAAGACACTAAAAAGAAAAGGTTGTCTTAATGTCAAACCAACATCTACTTCTAAGCTTTAGATGCATTCTTGTAGTCTTATCCTATCAGCACCAGTGGAAATGCAGATTGGTGATTACCCAAGGGCACTACCATTTTCCAGCAGAAATAGCTGTTACATTTATTCAATCTTTTGGAAATAATCCATGGAGTTTGCAAAATTTTATGGTTTATTGCTATCAAGGTCACAGTAACATGGGTTTTCTTTTGCAATCCATCAGGAGAATCAGAAAGACAACATATATCATACAGAGAGTATTGCAACATTAACCCAATACAACAATCCATGGAGATAGCATTCAGTGCTGTTCATTGTATCTTTATGGCAATGAGCCTTGAGATTAGTCTTCTGAATCATGCTTGTATACTGAAGTATGCGAAAGTCATATTGTTTCCAATGCAACAACATAGTACATACAGACTTGGCAGATTCCTGACCTCTACAGTTTTTGACAGTTTCCCAAATTTAGGACTGAGAATGTCAGACTGACCTTGCATTTGGCAAGAATAATAGAAGTCCTGGTTTTATCAAACTCTGCTTCAAGTCAGATCTTATTCTCGTTAAAAAAACCCAACACAAAACAACTCTGATTTTGTAATATTAATGTAATATTTGTATTTATAAACAAGTAGAAAATTAAACTGTCCCTAACTCAATGTACTGTGTTGGATTTGGAGAGTCAGTGAGGCTCATACATCATAAAAAGAAAAATAAAATTAAGTTGGTGGTGCTTGCATATGGCAATATTTCTTATCTGTCAGAAGACTGCAAATTAAATGAGGAAAAAAAAATGAGAGTTTTGAGCATGTAACAAAGTTCTGCATTCAGTTGTTTGTCCTCTATCACTCTTATTGCAGATGAAGTTGTTGACTCTGCTATTTAAATCAGAAAAAATATCAATGGCCTAATGCTATTGTGAACCTGGCAGTAAATGGGATAAGACTAAATCTTCAAAACTTTGCCATGAAGGGTTTAATTGATACTCCTAAAATCCACATTCTTTTTTTTTTTCTCATTTTCTGACCTCATTTCTGAGTCAGAGACAGAGAGGGTGGAGTATAATAATTCTACCCAGGCCATTTGACCAGGCAAGAAGCCCAAGAAAAATGATTTTTCCATATACTAACATTAATAAGTAGTAGAATCCCAAAGTTATTTTGCAAGACTTCAACTAGTATTTTGAACTTCACATTGTATAAATTAAATAGTTGTTTCTCAAGGCCCTTGCAGCATGGCTTCTTCTTGTAAATTATACTGATTTTGCTTTTTAGGCTGCCCAGTGTGTCATTTTCTTTCATGTTTTCTTTATGTATATTCTTTGATTTCACAGTGGATGTTACAAAATGCTATACAGTTTCTACATGGAGATCACCCAGGTGATGACAATATTCACTTTTTTTGCAGTAAGCTCAACCAAAATGCATGTGATTGGGTTAATATTGAGACAGTTTTACCTTGCTAAGGTTCTTGGGGCTGTGTACCTCTCCGCACCCTGTATGGTACAACCTCCATATTAGTGTCCTTCCATGGGGAAAGATCAGTACACAAGTGTTCCTCTCGCATTCACAACTCATCTGCATCCAGCTGTAATATTTTGTAACAAGGTAGTTCTGATAGCCAATTTAAGTGAACCAGCCAAAAAAAAAAAAAAAAAAAAAAAAAAAAAGTCTTTTACCTTTTTTAGGACTACATTTAACATCTCTGTTACCCTACACTCAGGCTAAATAGTTTATCCTTAAAAAAATCCTACCTCTGTTTCCTACCTCTAGAAATCAACTTTACAGTGACTTCTGAGATCTCAAATGTGCCAAGAGGGGACTACAAGCTAACACCTGATGCTCCAATGCATGAACTCCAGAGCAAGAAGACTCTGCTGACCACCATGCCCTGCCTTCCTCAGGGTAAATCCTTTCCAGAATCCAGCTTTACTCAAACTGATCAACAGCCTCTCTAGCCCACTTTTATCTGCATTTGGATTCAGGTGTAACAGGAATACAACAATGCTCATACAGGCTTTACCAAGAGCTGAGGCAGACTCCCATCAAAAAAAGAAAGACTCCAAGATGGCAGCAAGTATGAATTCACAATGGGTATTTACATTTTGAGCTGCAAATAAAACATCCTGTCAGGCCTTTCCAATATAAACATGATCCAGTGTATTGTACCAGACATTACTGCACATTTTTTTCAAATTTCATATGAAAAACATGAGGAAAATAAAACTGTATTTCTTACTTTCGGCGGAACATTTCTGCAAATATGCAGCCAACACTCCAAAGATCAACTGGTGTTGCATAGCTGGACTGAAGCAAAACTTCAGGAGCTCTATACCACAAAGTAACAACCTGTAAAACAAAAAGGAACATAAGAGACAGCTCAGCTACAGAATTACAACTTTGTAAGTGTTGTTTATACAGCTCCCATTTAGTTTAATCCAAATTGTAAAATCTCACAGGTTAGGGCAAACTGATTTGGCCAGTGCGTAGAAAAGGGTCCTGTATGGGAAATCTCAGTATGGATAGCTGTAGTGATGATGAGTCGAGAAATGAGACCACTTCTTGTCAAGAACAGTGCAGTTCAGGGTACAACAACAATACAGTATCAGAGTGCAGCATTGGTGTAAAACAACAGTATCACAGCACACTACCAGAACAACTCTTTGAAGCTTTTGCAATTTACAGACCCTAAACACTTTCCAGTGGAGATTTGGACTTTCCGTAGGGCAAACGTTAGTCTATTGAACAAGGCCTCCTTTTCTTGAACAATTTTTGTAGACCCTCAGATGTAGTCACCAGAGCCAAACTGGAAGCAAATCAGCTAGGGAATACTGTGGGTTTACCCATAGAACAAATTAGAACCTGTAACCCATGTCTGTCCTAAGCCCTTCATAGTTTATGTATTATTTTTGGTAAAAGAGATGGGGTTAGCTCAAGTGTATGGACCAAGCTGGGTAAACATGTATGACCTGTCTCAAAAGTTCTCTCTGAAGAAACTGAAGAAAATATACATTTTTTTTTTTTTTTAATCAGTTGGATACAGATTAAGTCAAACCCTCCTCAAAGCTGTCCCTTACCAAAGGCATTCAGTGCTGTCCACTGTAGTTTCCTCACACACAGAGGTACCTTAAACTGTCAGTTTTCAACTGAGCAACACAGCACAGGGATCCTTGGCAGATTCCTGACCTTTATAGTTGTGTGGCTGTCTCTGCCCACGTGCTGCTGGTAGACCAGCACTAACTTCTCTCACAATTTATTTTCAAATGATACACTCTTTCCCAAGGACATATGCCACATAAAGCGTCTGCTTTTAGGTTGTTCTTGTGCTGGTGGTCATGTCGCAACATGTTGTAGAGACCCAGTGGGAATTTTACTGGCACTGCTCCATCCATGTACTTTGATGAGTCCTCCACATTGGACCCACAACAGAGATGGGACAGTTTATATTTATCCTTTTGTTTCCCACAGTAGACCAAATACAGATGAGGCTGACTGTATCTGCAGTATATTTACAGAAGAACACAAGGAGTTTCTTCAGAGTCCTGCGTGAGCTATTATGTTGTTAGAATATAATCTCAGAGACACAGGAGTATCCTGCTCCTGAATACAGTTATAATCCAGCCATAACAACACATGATCATCAGCTAAATACCAACATTTTCTTAGTGCGTGCTATAATTTAAATGTCTGACTGTTAATCTGGGGGCAGGAAGGGTCTCAACAATTATTGGTTTGTTTCTCCAGCAAACACAAAGGTGGGAGATGCAGCATTCAGGAGGAGCATGAAACAAAGCAAAAACACTGGAAAGAAACAAGTGCAAGGATAAGAATAAAAATAACTTTAAAAATTATATTAACTAGGATAGTGAGTTCTGAATTTCAAGACCAGTACAAAGAAATGTGTAAGAAGAGTGGGGTTTTTTAAATGATAACAATATAATTGTCTTCTAAGCAAAAATAACAATGGAAGTAATCAGCTGAATTTGCTGGTCAAAGCCAGCTGAAACAAAAGCAAATACAACATTAATTACAATCATTACATGCCCTGACAGCCTTTGGAACTACTGAATGGCTATTGAAGGGAGGTTCACGGATATTTGCACAAGTGGTCATATTTGCTAACAGTCCTCTTAAACACTTTGATCTCTATTCATAAAATTTGTCTTTGAAACAGTTCAATAACACAGTGCAAAGTACTGCACTGGCAAGCTATAATTCCAGATACCTGTTCACAGAAACAGATTCCTGTGTGGAAGTTGGGCATTATTTAACTCCATTTGTCTTGTTCCTGATTTTGTACCATACCAATGATGCTTTTCCAAAATATTTCTCTCTATAAAAACCAGAAGAGTTTATTCAGGGATTCACTCCAGGGAAATAAGACAAATGTAACTGAAGGTCAGGCATTTTTACTGGAGCTGCCCTATTTGAGTCAGAGAGAATTCCTCCTAAAACACATACATATTTTTCCTGATGCAGATATACCTCTCAAACTGAACTGCACTTTTATTCTCCCAGTACATCTGTGGAAAAGCTTATTGAAGAAACTGTGCTTTGAGAAATTAGATAGAACAATTTCAACCCATTCTTGTTTGTCAGTGGCTGGGTACAGTGTTAGGAGCAAGAGCTGTGTGACCTCTGATCTGCAGGAATACCACCAAACCTCACAATTCCTGGTTTGAGATCCACACTGCTCTTCTCACACAGAGTGAAAGAGTACTTTATTTTTCCCAATCCCACCAGCCCTGCTACATTAGGGTTCTGCACTCTCACAGGCAAAGGACTGCGGGATGCATGGTTACGAGACAGTTTGAATAATTCTGACAAAGTATGCCCCGAACTGAAGTCCCTTTTCCAGGGAAATGCGGCACAGGGCAGCTGCTCCTTTCCTGAGAGAAGTGTCGCAGCTCGTAGTTGGTCCCTGGGTGCTTGCTCAGGGGGAACAGTGCTGTTTTCAGAAAGCTGCGGAAGCGTACAGCGTGTTAGCTGCTTCTCCCACGTGACCACTTACTGGCACAGTTCCCCAAGCATTTGCACCCTGCTACGCTCCATGCATGCATACGCAGGGGACTGGGAGATTTTACTTCTGAGTAATTTGGAAACTTAGCCCTTAAAAAAAAAAATTATTTCCAAAGTCTTACAGTTAAATTCCAGCAAATGCCTGATTGCTTTATAGTCAGAGAGGAAGTAATCTGTGTTGAGCTGTTTTGATATACTCTGTCATTACTGTGTAATTGTAGAAGTGACCAAGTAACCTTTATGGTTTATAATATGCAAGTCTGTGTTTCAAAATGTGAACCTGAAAGGGATCAAAATGTACTAAATGTCAGTTTGCACACAAGTAATGCCACAGATGACTCCTCTAGTGGTCAGGGTCTTCTCCTGAAAAGCACAGGATGATGCAGATGATGCAGTGGTTTTGACACAGAGTTTCACACTCTCTTTCTCTTACCATAGAAACCAAGAAAATATTTGTGGACATTCCATTAACATTTGCAGATAAGTAGAAATGAAAATTATTCTGAACACAGGATATGGTGAGGCTGAACAACTAGATCATCACTTCCTCTTTAGCACAGCTCTGACTTAGAATGAAAAAAATGCTTTGCTTAGGTAAGCCATCCCACCAGTGAGACAGGCTCTCCCTGAGAGATAGAGCCCTTGATAAAGAGTTGCTTGATAAAGTCCCATTTTTAGGATGAAAAAAGCAAGCACGTCCATCAGTACATTTCACTTAGATTCTGCCTCTCCTGAAAATCTGACGCACACGTAATGTGGCACATAGCGATTGCTCTGTAGGAAAAGGGGTTCATGCTCACATGCTGACAGAGATCCTAAATTCAGCACAAGACTCCTAAATACTTTGGAGATTTAGGCTTTAGTGACCATGTTGCATTTTAGTCCTCTCATCTAAAAAACTTCCCTCCTTTGCCTCCTCCTCGCTTCTCCTCACCCTGCCTGGTCTCTTTAGCTCCTCTCTTACACCAGCCAGGTTGCCCCGAGCTGTCCCCCGGCATCCTGCCTCCTCTCCCCTGCCTCTGCCTTTCTGCCACTTGCCAGTGGCCCCTGTGAGAGCGTCACTGAACATACCTTGCCCACTGCTGCTCATGTGCAAATGCCTGGCTGGACACAGCCTGCTGCCCTGCCACATCCCATGTGCTCTGACTTCCCACATGTTCCCCGTCTGCTCCCTTGCACCCTCAAACTCCCCCAAATTTCACACCCTGTCCTCTCTTCTTCCAACAGCCTCCAAATGCTCCTGGGCCACATTAGCTCCTTTTCCCCCTTTAGCTTCTCAGCCCACTCTGCCTGCGCTGAGGATACCCTATGACATTTTTGTTTCATAGATTAAGCTACATACAAAAAGATTGAGAATAAATCATACACTGGAAGGAGTATGTACTTAAAGGAGTAACTATGCTCCTCTTCCAGTGCACATTTTATGTTTCCACTACCCAGATAAGATGGGATGATATCAGATAAGAATGATACCAGTAGCTGCAGATCACTGTTTCTAACAATTTAAATGCCAATAGATTTAGGCAGCACTTTAGGATGAAATGCGCATCTGAGAGGCATTAGAAAGGAGAAGAACATCTGCAAAAGTCTACCAAGGCTGTGTCTGACCCCCTAAAGAAGGAAATGTGCTCAGTGAGAAACAAGGGGAGATCTGCATTTAGAGTCAGAAGAAGAAAGAGAACTTTATTTTGAAATAAAGCTTTCTGCCTTATTATACCTGACAGATGTTGCTATCTGGGACCATCTAGCCCCAGGAGTTTCAATGCTGCACTTCATGGTACGTGTTTCTGATGAAAAATCAAATTGGTGGTAAGTATCTGCTCACTAGCAATGCAAACAGAAGATCTAGGCATTCTGTCAGTCTCATTTAATTTCCATCTTTCCTTTTCCAAATATAGTTGCTGTCTGAATAGCATACCGTTCAAAAAAGACAAAGACAAACAGAGGTTTAAGGATGGGGTTGAGTAACATAGACACAAAAGACTACATTTCGGTTTGCCACAGACTTTAAGTACAGACCAATGCCCAGTTGCACAGCTACAGGAACAAAGCAGGGATCAGACTGTAACACAGCAGCTATGTCTGTGCTAGGAAATTAAATGGGACAGGAAATGTTCCTTTGGCACCAAGACCAACAGGCACAGAGTGGCCTATGTCCATATTACTAAATTCTCAGCCTCCCAAAAAAGGTGACCGCATGCAAACTGCTTATTGGGAATAGTCTTTGGTCCATGCTTAACTGTGCCTAGGAACCGACTGGGGAAAGGCTGGTTGGCATAACTCAAAACCATGCCAGGAACTATTCTAATAATTTAACAGTATAGACAATTGAGCTCCAGTACCCACGGATGTTTCCTGGCACTCTTTAATCTACTAGTCAGTGAGTCACGCTGTGGCCCTGGGTCTTCCTTTCACTCCACAGAGAAGGCACTTTGCTATGCTTCCCTCATCTCCACTGATTCAGAGGGGGCTCCAGGAGGGCAATGGGGTGGGGGAGGCATGGCCCACTCCTCATCTCACCCAGCAACTGATCTTATTTTATCATGTGTTGTACAGCTCAGATGAACACATGCTGCAACTGCTTACTATCTATGAGGAGAATCTGACTGGCCCACATGTAGACATCTTCCTTTTAGACATCTAAAGCTGGATGAGATTAATTTTACTCTAATTAGTTCTGAGGGGACTTTGAAGAGCCCTATAAAATCTTTTAAAATATTAGCTTTCATAGAAATCATGCCACAAAAGCAATTAGCAGGATGCTTAAATTCATAAAAAGTATGCTTGAATCCAAATAAAATTCTTCTTCCAAATCTTTTGCTTTTGTAATTGTGGTTTCTACTGTACTTTTTTGGTGCTGATTTTGTTAATTATATTTGCCATTAGACACTGGATCATTTCATTGCTTAAAGCATTTCAACCTCATGAAAGATTATTTGTAATTTTTTTTTTTAAAGTTCCTTAACATGGTTCTTAAACTCAGCTATTTTGTTAAGTTGTCCCTAGCAGGGCTTTCATATTATCTTATATTATCTTTCAGGCATCTTTTTGACTCTTTTTCATTTATTTTTGTCCTTTCTTTTTGAGTAAAAATGAGGGAATATAGCTATAGAGTATATGGTGCACTATGTAGAATATTGGTCTTTAGTGTCGCTTCATGGTCTCCCAACTTCACAAAAAATCTATCGCTTCAAACTGTTCAGGAGGATTCAAAGTGTAAACTTTCCAACTTCACTATGGAGCTGCTACTGCATGGCTTCTTCTTCAGGTCTGGGACTCAAAAAGGACTTGCAGAATTTTCTTCAAGCTTTGTAGAAAATTTCTTCTCAGCTGTATGACTAAGCCTGACACATTCACCACAGACTAGTTGGAGAGGACAGAATTACAGACGGCTAAAAATCTGGGCTTGCATATTGATTGAAGCCTGGCTTCAATCTCCACTGCAGGGAGACTCTCCCTAATACACCTCCCTCTTGCTTGCTAGAAACATCTCACTGAATCTCCACAGAGTCTGAAAAGAAGAAATGTAATTTCTTAAATGAATATGCTTAAAAATGGCTCACTGGTCTGACAGTGCAACATTACTTAAAATGAAGTCAAAGTAATATTAAAAATTGCTTAGGAAAAGAAAGAAATTGTCTAATAATGTTTCACTGCCTGCAGTTTGGAATAGTGACTGACAACCAGGATTGAGCAGGGTAGAAGTGGCAATTCAGAGGGTAGGTGACACTAAGTTATGAGGTGATGGCATTTCTGCAGGATCACGGGCTCTGACACTTGCCCTGCATGCTGCTCTGAGCCTCCCTGAGCAGCCCAAGGCGGCCCTGCTCTGCACTGCGCGGGCAGACCTTCATCCATCTTCAGCCCCCTTGTGCACTGAATCACCCCTAGCTGCTCCATTCCAGCAGTGTGGACATTCCTGACCTCCCTTTCCACTTCCATGCCCTGCAGGGACACCCCAAAGACCTGCAGGAGCAGAGCATACCTATGCCATATAGGAAAACTTTGTGTGTGTGTGTGTGAGTCCCAGGAGACAAGGGAAGGGGTAGTCTGAGGTATGCTGGAGGGGGGAGCAAGGAGAGAAAAGATGAGGAAGGGGAGAGGGATGATACCTCATTGCACCCTGCAGCACCTTGCACAGCAACATCCAGTACAGGGAGAGAGCCCTTCCAAAACCCGCTTGTCCAGAAAGTGTAATAAGGCCAAGATAGGTGGTGGTAGCATAGGCTTTTTAGCATAGCCTTTGTACAATGACTTGAACATATTTTTCATCCCTGGTTTGGTGGCGGACTGTGTCTGCTTCACTTGCTGGGGGCTGTCTTACTGTATTTTCCCATCACTCTCCTTAAATCATTTGCTGAGCATTCTGCATTTATAAAGTCAGCCTAGCACTCTCTTTAATCTATCTCTGAAGACCTATCATTATTTCTAACTGTGATGGAGAAGGTAATAATCACTACATTATACAATGTGCTTTAGTTTCCAGGGATAATATCAGGCTGAATAATTATATTTGTTTAATCTCTTTTTTGAGTAGTGGTTCTTCCGCTATTATGTAACTGTTTTCATTTCCATTGCAGAGATAGGTATGGCTGAAGAGAACCTTTCTTTCTTAGAGAAAGATGATTACATTTTGTCTGTTTACAGAAATATTAAAATAGTTTCCCTTTTAAAGTAAAATTGTACCAAACTAGCCCGGTGGCTTTTAGAAAGCACTGTATTTCTTGACAAAAGGTCTAGTATATATAAAAATGACATCCTTTCAAGTGCTATGGGTCTCATGAAGTGCACATGGTAACATCAATTTTATCTCTTTATTCATATTTGTCTCCATTTTAGGCACAAGCTTGATTAACTGCTTTGTGAAAAATGGAAGGATTGTTGTTATTATTTCGTTAGTTAAATCATCAAGCAAAAAATTTTCTATTTATAGAAGACACAAATCCTGATCACATGTACCACCCACTATCAAGTTGTTATTTTAGAAAGTGATCTCCTCTTTTTGATGATAAATGTTTGTGCTTTGAGGAAAGCAAGATTTAGCATCTACTGTAACATAACTTGACAAATAAAGAAGCCATTCATTTCTTTTGTGGTTTATACACACAAAACTAATCAGAATTTTGCTTTTTTTATTTCTAGGAAGAACCACGTAACCCACTGTGATGGTGCGGCTGAAGAATATTTCTAGGTACATCCGTTGTCAGTAGGAGGGAATGCGTGCGTGAGTGTTTGCGCGCATGTGTGCACACATCTTTGCACATCAGGGGTGTGTATATAAACACTAGCAGAAGATACTTTACCTACATTCAGTGTTTTTACCTTAAAAGTCTCTGTGCACTAAGCAGCTGTGTGCAATAGCTACCAGAAAGGAAAACTGGCTCTTAAGATGACATAATACTTTCAACCATTAGTGATAATTCAGAACTTACCTCAAAACTAATACAAGGAAATATATTTCCATTAAGCAGAATATTTCATAGAATTCTTTACTGGCACCATACAGAGAACATTTCTGAGAGACTACCTGAAACTTCACTTGAGGAGTGTTTTATGTTTATATGAAAAGAAACAAGCAAAAATATCAGCAACACTGTCGTACCTGATCCAGAGCTCATGAAAGTCAGAGACTTGCCAGGGCTTGTTGTGTATTAAAATCAAAATCATGATGCCCTAATCTCTGAGCTGCAGAGCAGCCTCCTGTGGAATATGGGACAGCTCAGTTCTTCACAGAAGTAGTCACCTTTGCATGCAGTGAGTCTTGTGCTGATATTGCAATGTATTTACATATAGAGACACTTGACAACACTGAGAGTGACAGGCTTTAAAAGAAAGTAGCCATTCTTCAGTCATGCTCCAAGACTCCATAATCAGACAAAATTTGTAGGCTGAAACAGCAATTTCTAATAATCTATCTCATAGCTGAAAAAAACACAAAGGCAGAAAGAAATAAGCACCATTGGCTTCTTATGCTGATCCAGTCAAACATCTACTATAAGAAAGAAGAGATTTCCTTCCACAATACCAAAAGAAACAAAGCATTAAAAAGGTGGCAGCCTGTGACTCTGCCTTGGAATACAGGTCTTGTTCTGGATCTGGCTGCAGCAATTTGGCACATTTCCACTTGCTCAGTCACCTGCTGGCATTAGCTAGCTGAGGAACAGTCATAATTTCTAGTACCAGATCTTGGGCCTTGTTCCAGTTGCTTTGCTCTACTCTACATCTTTAGGTAGCCACAAAAGCAACTCATCTAGCACCCTACATATTCCCACTGGGTGGCACCCAGCTCTTCTACAGTCTCTCACATCACTTATGCCCAGTTCCTGGGAGAAGGAGAACATGTAGCTCTAACTTGTGCCAAGGACCAAACCATGGTTGACTCCATGCTGAGAGCCCCAGAAACTGCCCTTGTGACTGTATCTTCCCAAGTTCATCAGACTAGAGAATCTGAGCCTTACCACTTACAGGTTGGCTTTATAATGAAGACCAGCTTTCCATTGCTACTAGAAAACCAGAGTCTGGTTAATAGAAAAAAGTTTCCCCACTTCCTGGGGTGCTGTGTTAGACTTCGGTTCTGAACAGAAAAAAACTAAATAAAGCAAAACCATAAAGGCCACCACAGACCTCTCTTCCATGGAGCTTAGGCCCACTTCTGTTTCAAACCATGCTTAACAGAAGGAGACGATGCCCAAAATAAATACTGCCCCAAAGAACGGATTAAATACTGCCAGTTCTCTAGGTGAGAGGCCTTACCCTGGACTCTACAGCTGCTTCTAGATGAGAAAGAAGATGGAATGTAAAAGTTTTTAATGAAATATGACCATCGAAATTGAGCTGAACAAATGAGTCACTCTCAAAAAGAAATACTCTATACCATTTTGAGGCAGATGTAACCGCTGGGTCAGAGTTTAACACAGAATTCTGTTAGGATGCTGAATTGTTATAGACTATTATGAATAAAATGAAGTTTTTTCAGCTTAGGACTGTAAAAAAGGGGAAACTTGGTGCAAACAACTTCTACAAGATACTGTTTTCATTCAGATGAGAACGAAACTTATGAACTAATGCTGTCCTTTGAGTTAATGGCCAGAGCTGAACAGAAAGTAAGGACACAAATAGCAATCAGGGCATATAAGTAAAACAGGTGTACCTTGTTTACATACGGCAGGGTGAGCAGAGGACATGTGTGCATGAGTGGGTTAGCTGCTGAGTAAGAGCTTACCTGATCTTTACCCAGAATGTGTAATGAAGGTAGAATAAGCTCAGTCCCAATTAATTAAAAAAAATTTCTCCAAATGTCTTTTATATTGAAAGTCTGATTTGGACAAGAGAAGTTTCTGGCACATCTAAAATTAAGATATTTGTCTGGATAACTTATAAAGCTGATACATATGAGAAAGTTCATATCTCTACTACATTTTAGCTACAGTTGTTAAAAATTCTTGTAACTTTGGGCTTTCTTCACTTCTATGTCCTATCAACTCCCAGCAGAAGCCCTCATCTACCAGCAGCACTGAGCTGTAACCTTTCCCCAGCAGCATGGTATGGTATGGTGGGAGCTCCCACAGCACCTGAAATAGTGTTATGCAGCCACACAGCTCTCCTTCCCCAAAGCAGACTGGGAATATGATGCCCCTGTTGGAAGTGGAAACTTGTGCTCCTAGTGATACAGACTCTACCAAGGCTTGAGTAGGGACCTGGAGGCAAAGTACCAATTTCATTTATTGTCTGGTAAAGTGTATAAAAGGGCTGGTGGAGCAACATCTGTCAGTGATGCTCATGTGAAGCAATGGCTTGCAGTTAAACCTCCTGTGTTACAACAAAACCCAAAGGGAACCCAGGGTTGCAAACAAGGCAGCTTCTCTGCAGTAGAAGCTCCTCTTGGGATGTACCTGCCCTCACTACTTCACAAGGTGCAGACTTCAATCCTATTATCACCATGATGGCTGACATGAAGCAGGACATTCGTACACCTATGGCATAAAGAATCTGGGCAATTCTAAACACTGCAAATCTGTTCTGCATTTGAAATTGAATGCAGTAGATTTTGCTATGGCTTTAAACAAATGTGTGACTTCAAACTGAAGTAAGTAAAAATGTAAATGATACCATAGAGATGAAACTCCTATGAAATGCCTTTCAAGGGCTCCTTGAAATTACATTTGAGAAAAAACCCTCTCATGAAACATCTTTCTTTCTAAAAACAAATGAGAAAAGATGTTTGGAAATAGACAGGTTTCCAGAAAAAAAAAAGAAAATATGAACTTTCTATATACAGATGCAATATATAGATAGGTGTATGTGTTTATACATACTCAAATGTTTAAGCACACCACAGATCATTAGAAATGAGTTGAGTTTTGAAGTAAATATCAGCAGGACAAGAACCTGCTGTAGAATGTAATTTCATGTCCAAATCAAAGACTGGACAGAAAGGACAAAAGACTAAGGTGAGTCTTCAGGCTGTCTGAATCTCACATTTAAGTAGCTTTGTAAGATTAAGACCAATAAAATGCCAGGCACAATCCACCGACTTTTCAAGGCTATGAGCTTTGTAGGCATCTTTACTCATGAATTTCCTCTTCTTAGTCTGAAAGTGTCTGTGGGTCTTAAGTGTAGAGGGTCACACACATTGGAAAGGCCTGTGCTGGAGAAACAAGCATCTATGTTTCTGCTGAAGCTCTACTGCATGTGATGCATGCTTAGGCAGACTGATACCCTACATACCTGGATGTTCTCAGCAGAAGTCCATATGGAGTCCTACCTGGTGAAGCCTGTAACTAAGAGTAGTGGTGGCAGCAATATGTGTTTGCATCCACATTAACATCTTGTACAGATGTTATTATGCTATTCTCAAAGTGGAAACTCAGCCTGAAGGGGACTTAACTGGCACCTCCTACATCCAAGAAAATACTTTGACCACTAGGCTAGGGGGTTTTTGGGTGACAGCTCTTTCCTTGCCTTTGCTGAAGCCAAGTCACTATTCTGCCAGGAGTATATGAGTCATGGGGCAAGACTGTGTCTGAAAGTAGGCTGAGTGCTTAAGAACAATCAGCTGGAAGGGGCGAGGAGCCGAGTTTCTGGATACTGCTCTCTGAAATGTGTATGCATTTTACATTAGACCATCACTGGATAAAAATAAAAGCAGGCATTAATTACATTAACCAGGCTGGATTCTACTGTGGATCTAGGCAGCTTGTATTCCATCTCTCTGACTCTAATGGATGGGACTCATAAAAACTTTAGAAGACGGCACTCTTTTATTCTGTGGAGAAAGAAGCAACATCTCCTCCCTTGCTACTTGATACACTACTCACTAGCCAAAACTTAGGATTCACAATACAAAGTGAAGCTCAAGGTTTTTAAAGAACCCAAAAGGAAATTTCCTCCACTTATAAATGCTACAGAATTTTCTAAACTGATATTAAGTATCTGAAGAGTTAGCAGAAAACTAGAATGTTACAGTTGGTCCAATACTAGACCTTGCTAGGCTTCATTTCCCAATTTTAACTTTAAAGCTTGTATGATTAATGTATGTTATTTTCGAGAAGCCAGATTCCAAGGGAAATTAATTACAGATAGCATTGTATTAGTTGGATGAAAAAAGATCTGAATTAGTCTAGATCACTGAAGACTCTATTCCAGAGTGGTTATAGACTTATAAAAATATAAAATGTTCTATTTGTGAAAATGATGTTGTAGAACAGACTTCTACAGATTACTCATCTCTCTCAAAATTGATACAAAGCATCTTATTTAAGCTGAAGGGGTAATAGCTTAAGACAATACAAACAAGAATGTTCAAGGTAATGAGTGCTTTCATGTTACCAGTTCTCACGTCTGAGGGCACTGCATCAGGCTAAAGGACAATGAGATAAGAACAATATTGCTAGTTACTAACAAATGGCAGATAAAAGAGCTCTTCTGGATTCTGATTAAGTGACAGCATTCTACACATTCCTGTGAGTTGAGAAAGTTTGCCTGAGAACAGCAGCTATGTTACATGTGAAGTACCACTAAACAAGCATATCTCTATGTTTTCAAATTCCAGCATGAGTAATAGCTCTTTCTCTCATCTCTTCAACTTGAACAGAAGCTCCCTCTCTCATTCTGGACATGCAGGAATAACTTGCTGTGCTTCAGTTTCCATTAAGATGTATAAATGTATATGCTGAAAGTAAAGAGAAGTTCTGTAGGACTTCATGGCTGCGAGCCAATGTTTACAAACCCCTGGGTGGGAAACGCTGGGTGAAAGGCTCTCCATGGCAGGCTGTAGGAGTCTTTGCTGTTGCCGCCAATGACCTTCTGCCTCTGTTTTCAAAGTAGCTCCCTTGTTAACCCCTTGCATGCTGTGTGCATAGAGGCCTTAGAGAGGAAACCCTTTCTCTGAGAGTCCAAATCCACCTTCAGGCATGTTTGACAGACTCCGATTTCAGCAGTGGTTAAGGGAGCGTAGTCTGCATCTGCTGTTGGAGGTGTGGCACTGAGATGTATTTTTAATAGTCCAGAACTGGGTTTAGCTGTGTTCTGCATGTTACAAAGTGAATATTCTCAGCTTCAGGCAATGGACATCAGTTTACAGGCACAGGGGTTGTGAAACACTGAGCATACTGTGTCTCTGGGAGAGAAGGAAACATCCAATTTACAGAGACATGTTTTAGTTTTCCCCGGCCAATCAGTAGCAGTGTTGTTTGCTGGTAGTGGCCATACTTTCTCCTGGGGTTTCCTCGGGAGAGGAATGATACTTAAAATTGAAGACAGGCTGAACTGCTGTTGGTGCAGTGGGGATACACCACAAGGGAGCACCTGGTGTGGAATGGAGATCTACTACTGCAAAAGGTTTTGCCCCTCTCCTGCCTGAGAATGAAAAATACAACATGCAGGAGGTCTCCTCCTGTGTCACATCCTTTTTGCTGCTCCCTGAATCACTCATGGCTCCTAACTGTTCAGGAGGAGTCCTTATAACAATGATAAAAATGGACATACAAAAAAGGCCTTTTAAAATGTTTATGGCAATATATGTAATCCATCCTTGAAAAGGGAGAACAAATCAAATGGGAACTAATATTCAAGAACTAGTGCAAATGTTCTAATGGCCTCAGAGAGGGAGCCAAGAGCTCTTGTGATAACATCAACCTTACCACCAGCTGACCTTGGAATAATCAGTTTCATAGTCTATATGTGTTTCCCCATCATCATCGTAATGCTTGTCCATGCCTTTTCCCCACAAAGATCTGTTCTCAGAAGCAATTATTCCATGCAAAAATCTCCCTACATATTTTCTGCAGGGGAGTAAGAGTGCCTGCCATCTCCAGAAAACTTTCACAGCATTACCAACCACATAGGGACAGCAACATCCTACCCCCCTCCTTGAACTTTCAGAGGAAGTCCTGTAAATAACGTCCTCATCTGGTCAGGAAATCCTTCAATGCGTGGCTCCATGGATGCTGAGGAGGAGAGAAGAGAGAAGCAGTGCTAGAAGCTAGAGCTTCTGCAGAGAAACCAAGCCCAAGTGCCAACAGCTCTGGGATTGACACAGATCAACAGTCCCTAAAGTTGCTGCATGGTCTAAGGGTCTAAACCTAAAGATAGAGAAGGTACAGAACAAGCTGACAAGACCTCACCTATTCTTCTGAGGCAAAAAATGTCATGCATGAAAAGGCTAATGTTATTCGGCTGTGTTGAAAAAGCTAACTGGACATCTCATAAAAAGCTCCAACCTAACTCAAATATGCAGGTAATTCCCACTGATTTCAGTGGAAGGTCTGGGTGGTTAGAGGAAGACATCTTCAGACAGTCAAATCATTTATATTTAGAGCTATCCTTGTTTTTGATTGTTAGTATTTTAAAAAGTAGTTTTAGAAACAAGAAATTAGAAATAACATGCTTTCTAGAAAGTATACAATTCCATCTAATAAATACTATCTATTTTTTCTAGGAAAGTGGCAGTCTGTAATGAAAAGGAGGTTTTTATGATAGCAAACGAAGAACTCATTTAGTTTACAATACTTTTTTTTTGGTTAATATCATGAAGCTATGTTACCGCTGTTTAAAATCGTTAATGATTGTGGGTTCAGAAACTAAGTGTTTTCAAGAGCTAACAGTATGCTTGTTTTTAGAAGGATACTCTTGGGCTGAATTTAGACCAAGTTAGTCTTTGTAATATAAAGCTTTTACAAAATGTGGGTCTAAATGACCCCTTCTTAAGCGTTTTTATTTACAAAGCATCTTTAAACACCAGAAAAACTTTGTTTTGTTTTGGCCTACTGCAAGAAAATCTGAAAATGAAACTTGTTTGAAACAAAGTAGGAACAAGACTAAAATAACCATTAGCATAATCCAGTAGAAGGAAAACAGAAGTGAACAGGACAACTAATGAAAAAAACAGAATAAATTTTTAAATCTTTTCAGTTACAGGTGTTATCAGCAACAATAAAAGAGGCCACTAGTGCTTTTTCTGAATAATTGAAGTGTTAGTCTGGCAACATGCCTTGAAATCAATTATGTGGAGACTCACAGTATTTCTTAAAACAATTCTGGGATGTAATCTTCAGGCTGAAAAATAATGTAGAGTACTGCAGATGACCTCTCTTAACCATCCTGCTCTTCCTGTCTCTAGGACCTGGGATGAATGACAGTTGACCAGGAAACTCTGTACACAAGAATGTCATGTGTTGTAGCTCACATGTGAGACACAAATGTAATTTTAATCAATTACACCTCAGGCAAGTACAGAGTAGATTACTTACCGCTCCCATAATAAGTGATCTATAAATCAGCTTCTTTTTCAAAGTTTAAAAGACTTGCCTTGTCCTTGGCTGGAGAAGGAACCAGTGTAGTTATGGGAAATGAAGCCTATCCTAATTAATCCAACTTCCAGTGAAGTTTTACATATTTTATGATGAATAGTAGCTCACCAGGTTGCAAATAAATGATTTTTCATTTTCATGAGAGAAAAAGATGAATCTGTAATTTGGAAAGGAATTTTGGTATCAGTATGTTTATGTTGCCAAGCATAGACCTACTCTTGAACTTCGCTGACTTCAGCAGGACTTAAGGAGTCTCATGCCTGTCAGTGATCAGTAGCTAGCCATACTCATCTCTGCCATTGATCTAACCCTTTTCTTCACCTACTGTTTTTACACCACTTCTTCGACAGCTTGTTCCCAACTGACATCCCTAACAGTGAACAAATTACATTTATAGATGCCATTAGGGACTGGAAATGTGTAGAGGGTCTTTAAAGTGAATAAGGATCAGTTTCCACATGTGGTAGGATACACAATGGTTGTATGGGTATGAAGGAGGGATTAATGGATAGGAAACAGCACATATATTAGTAAAACCTGAGTGATTTTGCACCTTGGCTTTTACTGAGGTAAACAGAGTCCTTTGAGAGTCTCTCAGAACTCTGCACATTCCTTCTGGTAGGTGACACCGATAATACATTGAAGCTTCTTGCATGGCCTATTACTGAAATTATCTGTATAAGACCCTGTTTTCAGCAGTTTTTAACTTCATCAAAATTTCACTGATTAAAATAACATTTTCCATGCTGGATCTCTCTGGAATATACTCAACTTTATTGGAATATTTCAGTTGAAGCTGTTCAGGGGTTTCCGTGAGCAAGGCTAGGGAAAAATACATGGTTTGCCTGTCTTAAATTCTGGTGACCTTCTCTTTGAGAAGCTCTGGTGCCCTCATGTTTTGGAACAAGGGCTGTGGAACTTGGCCTTTATGTCAAGGAGGTGCCTTTTGCTGTCCTTGTAAAACTTGGCTCCAAATTTGGCCATGTCATAAATCTGAAAAACAGCACATGCTCAGTAAGGATTTATACTAGTGCATAATGATTGCACTTTCAGAAGGTTTTGTTTTTCAACGAGCATGCTTCAGGCCAGCTCCAGGGGGGCTCAGCGGGACATCATGGCATCTCAAGTTTTGACTGAGTGCAGAAAGCCTGTTACTCTATAAATGGTCTATCCCATGTTTGAAGAGGAACCTGACAGTCTCAGCCACAGAGATGAAAATAGCTGGACACACTGGGGGAAGAGAGTATGAAAGCTGGATTAAGGGAAGAGACTGAGACATCCCCTTGCTGGGTTGAAGAACAATGGGGAGTGGGAGTATGTGTGGAGAGTTGGGGTAACTGACACTGACTGAGAAAGAAGACTGAGCTGTGGAGGGAAGAAGAAGGAAAAACGACCAGTAAGGCGTGTGAGACTGGGATCAGACAAAAACTTCTAAAGGAGACGGGGACTGCTGAGGATGGCCTGAAGCTGAAAGCAGTGGAGACTGTGAAGTTGGTGAGGGGCATGTCTGGAGCCTGGTGGAAGGTCAGACTTCACAGAGGATTTGGGGTGGGAGCTAGATTTAGTGGACAGAGGAGACTGGGCTGGAGGAGAGGTAGTAATACAGGTTTGAGAGGAAGGAATAGCAGTAGTTGTGTGTTGGAAGGTGAATAGGCATCTGGGAAATCCACTGGCAACACATCCTGCCTTCTTCTAGTTTAATCAGCTACTTATGACAGCCATCCACTACAGCTAGATATTCTACTAGCTCAGGTTGAAGAAATCTATGTGACTGATCCTTAGGTTCAGCCCTGCTGATAACCAGCGTGCATATGAATATAATGCCAAGTGAAGAAATTCCATTTTTTTATATACTTTTCCTTTTCTTACAGAAGAAAACTGCACACGTACAAAGAAATAATGGAATAGATGACTTCCATATTTTGCAGCTAAAACCAATCACAAAAAAATCTGCCCTAAAACCAAAAACACAAACAAAGGAAAAAACAAAGTACTTAGGG
The DNA here is from genome assembly GCF_929443795.1 of Astur gentilis. Taxonomy (NCBI): domain Eukaryota; kingdom Metazoa; phylum Chordata; class Aves; order Accipitriformes; family Accipitridae; genus Astur; species Astur gentilis. The sequence goes on along the minus strand of NC_064883.1, from coordinate 21,748,302 downwards.
CCAGAAAGAGCATGTGAGTTAGGAAGTGAAAACAAGCCTGTGGCAACAAGGGCCACTGGCCACTGGAAGATGGTACAAGTACATCCAAAAATGCCATACAAATATATGACAATTTAGGCTCATAACAATAATTTCTTCCCCATCAACTGAACTACAGACCTGCTGTACCTGTAAGCCCTGTCACTGCCTAGTGCAGCTGGTTCTCTTCTCTATACAAATTGATAGTCTTCACACCAACTTTCACCTTCTTTGGAGAAGCTGCTTAATATCTGCAAGGCTATTTTACCTGTAGAAGAAAATAACAGCAACCTGTTCTTGTTTCTTCTCTTGCTTGCTGTGTATTAGTAGTAACAAAATCACTTACTACATTGCGTATAGTAAATTAGGAGTATAAAACTTCCTTAAAAAGATGCCAATACCTTAACTGTTTATAAAGACAAAGAAAAAAAGAAAAACAGTATTAAACTAGCATGTTTATGCAGCCTCCTGTTTCTATCCAAGTGTTAGTGCTATATTGTGGACTTTTCCCTAAACCAGATAACTGTAAGGACTGATTTCATTGATTAGTTTAAAAAGGCAGCATTCACAGCTACTGAGGATCTCCTCCTTGCAGCTGTTGCTGTGATGGGTTGTACTTAATGGAATTTTCTCCCTCCCTCCCTCTGAAAACTTAGCACCTATAATTTAACATTTAAAACACAGCCTCTGTTTAAACATCTCACAACAACAAAAATGCATATGCATTGACATAATTTTATTTCTTGTAACAAAATCATTAGATTCATGCAGCAACAACTGAACTGCTCCATACACAGTATATAGTTAAAACTGCACAACTGAAGCCAAAATATGCACAGCTAAAAGGAATGTTACAGGGGGGCCTCTCTTAGTGAACAAAGCAGGCTCAGTTTGGCTCTTTTTCCCTAGCGCTACCACATCCGCACATCGTTAGTTGGAAAATTCCAGATATATGCTGTAATTTTTTGTGCTTTTTTTTCCCAGTACACTTGAGGCTTTAGTGTCCAGATGCCATTTTCCCCCCCTTATCTGTCCCTGCTAGGTTGGGTCTTTGCCAGTTGTGGTCAACAATTAATACAGCAAAAGAAAAATACAGTACACTCCCTGGCAACTGGCAGAGGCTCACAGGAAATACCAAATAAAAACTTTATTATGTATTGTTTAACTATTTTGTTTGCCTGTGGGCCACCCTGTTGTTGGTGTAATTTAGAAAAGCATGCTCCATCTGGATGATCTGTGCGCAGGCTCATTGTTCCCAGAATCTGTCACGCACAATCACTGCTTCAGCCTGTGGCCCTCTGCAGAAAGAAGCAAAGGCATGGCAGCCCTCCAGCCTGCATTCCTTTTCATTAGACAACTTGTGACCAAATGTTAGAATAGAAGAGTAACCTTTTAATATTCATGTAATTAATTTACTTTCCCCTTTAATTATAAACCTTCACGTGAAAAGAAGAAAATAAAAAAGACTTCCCTTCATGATTCTCCTCCCTCCCCCATCCTTTCTATTTGCTTTTTGGGACACGGAAGGTGCTGGGAGTTTCATTATATGTAGGTACCAGTAACTCTGTCTATCGGGAAAGCCTTATGGTCCTAATATATTTGTGGGCTTTTACTTTATGTATTAATCGCTCTGGTACATGGAATAGACTCTGAATTATAATAAAATGGGATAAAGTAAATTCTTTCTTTCTATATGCCCTTGCAGCATCTGCTTCCTTGTCTTAATCCGTGGGGTAATCCATTGAACACAAAGACATTCTTCTATATTTGAAAACACAATAGACATGTAATTGAAGTTCCCTTTCATACTAAGGTCAGCATATGACTCAAAATACTGTGTCAGCTGGATTTTGGTTGTGCAGGCTTAGGTGCACAGGCAGTGCTTGTCAGTTCTGCTTTCCTGGAAAATGGTGCCGTTTCTTTCAGCTGAGGTTAGATCAATGCTGAACTGGGTAACATGATGCAAAAGTTTGCTCCCCATGACTCAAAAAGTGCATTTGATTGCCAGGGAAAGCATCTGATGCTGTAAGATCCCACCATATGAGTTAATTTCAGCACACTGAACTGGGGCCCTGATTTCTGTGTGGGTAGTTTACCTCTTCATTGCTGCAGACTGTTCAAAGGAATCCAATTGTAGTAGGTTGTAATTCAAATACATAAAGCTAAGATAGAGATTGCCTGTCTTCAAGTTGCAGCATTTAAGTTCTTGTTGCCTGATTTTGATTGCAGTTTCAATAGGCGATAAGGACATTAGGGACTCACAGAAAGCCACTTGGTGTATCAAAGGATGGGGGCCCAAAAGCAGTCAAGTATCCTATATGAGATGCAATGGCTTCTATGGCAACTGTGGAAATGTTACTGAACTTCACTCATTTTCTTTTATTAAATAGGTATACTGCCACGTTAAATCTGCAAGTGATCAATGTAGGTGTTAGTGGTTTTTATTAGTTCATGCATCAGCCCATCATAGGAATGCAAAGTAGCACAAGAGATTTTCTGTTGTGGCCACGTGGGCACAAAGATAATGTAGCAAGTCAGGATGTTTTAGATGGGGGCAAGACTTAAAAAGTTTCTGGGATGTCTTTTACTTAGTTTTAAAATAGCACTTAATTGAGTTGGAACAATTCTGTCTGTGAAACACCTTTAGCAGGGAATAGAACAAGAACGATGTCATTTGTCATATTAATTGCAAATTCAGGGTATAATATTTCACATATTCACTAGGAAAGAATTTCAACTATGTGGCAAATTAAACTGCTTGCATATAAAAAAGTAGCATCTTCCATCCAGAAGGCAAAGCAGAAACTGGAAATAAAAGTGAATTCAAACACTCCTTGGCCTAAAGCAACAAGAAATTAAAAAAAAAAACAACCAAGCAAAACCCAACAAAAAAATCCTTGTCATTGTATTTAGTATGGCCTCATTTTCCCTGTCAATGCAATGACTGTTCCCATCTTTTTATGCGTCCTAACTTTGTTTTTGCTGTCTTTTCTCCTAGCTCCCTCTATGTCCTCTACACAGACTGCTAGGGATGTACCATCAAATATGCAATATTTGTGGGAAACAAAGATGTTAGGAGCTGTGCTAAGCAGAATCCAAAGAAAGAGGTAGGGTGGGCTATATTCTAGCCAGAAACTACAATTTTAAAAAATATTACAGTATACTTATGACAAGTCATTAAAGATGTAACAGAGGTCAAGATCCTCCTACAATTCCAAACTTCCTCCCTATTTTCACTTCCTGACCACATAAGTTTGAATACTAATGTAAAAACTCAGTAATTTAATTTACATGAATTTAAGTTACAGTCCTGAGAGGACAAAACACTGAGAATGAAGAGCAACATGCACAACTACACACGGATGCTTACAAATATCAAAAGAGAGTAATACACTTGCACAAAGAAATCTTCTTTCCTCTGAAGAGTAGGAGATACTGTTAAAATCCTTGATTAAAATAATTATGTTGACTAATAGGAAGAATTAATATATTAACTAGGAATTTATCATAGTGGAAAAATTTAATACTTGGCCATAAATATATAATATGTGATAAAATGTCTTCAAAAACGGCTATGAAAGAAAACTAGATCTTGATTCAAATTTGTACAGCTCTTAACACAATGATGTTCTGTTCCATGATGAGGGAGTCTCAAAAGGAATCATTTCTGCTGAGGGAGTTATGACAGCAAAGGCTTAACTGTAGACAAGTTCTTTCCTGATGTCAGTACATAAATCCGTAGTTTCTCTGAATAAGCTTAGCCTGACAGAACAGTCCTATAACTTCCCTCATTTTACAGCCCATCATCTTCAGTTCCACTGACCAAACCTGGAATCCTTTACAGTGTAAATACTGTCCCAATGCCATATGTATACATATACATGCCATGCAATGGGAGATTTCCTGAAGATTGTGGTGGAAGCATGCAGGAAGAGTTCTGCTCAGCTCCTCACTTGGACAAGGTGTTTATACAAACACATTAATTCTTGGAAACACCCAAAGCAATGTTCAGAGCAGGACATTTCAGTCCTGAAATGAATGTTCAATCAGGATTAAAGGGCTTCACTTCTCCATTTTAGCATGCGCCTCACCAGGAGTTATTGAGAGGTTTGTGCTCACACCTCTGAATGGGTTCCACAGCCTAAAGGACATGTAGGGAATCCTCAGAAGAAAATGTTAGATCCAACAGATATGATTTGTCTGTTCAATGCCCATGCTGTCTTTTCAGACGTTTGGGCTTAATTGCAGCTGCTGTCTATTGAGTTATTCATTTTATTAATCTAATGTAAATCTAATGTGAACATCTTCTCAAAGTACCAGGTGAAAGCTTCTCTGCCATGATGATTTGACTAGCAACACTGAAAAGGAAAATTAAGAACAAGATATCAACTGTATTAAAATCTTAACTCACTTCAATTTCATAGAAAGAGCAAGTGAACAGAGAGCCTATTTCAATGCATTTTAAATACAAAATACGTGATTCCCTTCACCTTCAGCTGTTCTTCAGGATAAAGTATAAAATGCTTTCCATTTTTTCATACTACTTATCTGTGTCCTGTAGCCTACTACCACTGCTTGTGATGCTACTGGAGGTATAGAGGAAGAAAAAATCTCTTTGATTTTTAATATGACTTAAAAATCTTCAGGTATTTTGCATGTTTGTTTTAGTTGTATGTGCCTATGATATGGGAAGATGTTCATAGTTCTCTTGTTTTAAAAAAACTTTTTTTCATCCTGTGGTGTGAAAAATAATATGAAAAACTTACCAGTTGAGTACCCAGGAGGAAGAGTGACACAATACACGTAGTGATAGTGAATACTCAATATAAATAAGAATTAACATCCACTTATGAACATTTTTATTTCTAGTCAAATAGCTTCCTCAGTTTGGAATGAATCTAAGAGTTTTTGAAAGATTTATACATTTTACTTGCTAATAGTGTGAGGGTCAGATTACACTTATGGTGTATCAACTGCAGGAAAAGTAGGTTCTGCATAAGCACTTCCCCCCTCAGACAACCTGGTATGTGCACACTGTCCTGCACACTAATGATGTAGAGAAGGGTAAATAATATCTCCCTAATCCCTTCCTGGTGAATCCACTATTGATAACAAAATTTCTTTAAAAAGGCGAGGGCTGGAGCTATCAGGCAGGTCTGGATGACAAACATCACTCAGAATAGAAGGGAAATGAGAACTTGTACACATAAATTAAAAAAAATAATAATCAAAGTCTGGGGAAAAAAGTATCATCACTCGTAAATTCTAAGAACAGCTGTAGTTTTTGTCCTTGCTTTTCTGTGAGTTAGTGGTAATGTCCAAGACTACAGAAGGGGATAAATCTGTGCATACATTCAGAGTTAGCCACATATGACTCCCATTTTCAGAACCTGATGGTTCGATAGCGGAGCAGTGCAGTAGTCAATCTGTCAAATGTATCTATACATAGAATATGCACAGAGCCTTCTCACAGCACGGCGGGAACTCCACCCCTTTTAGGGCCTCAAGAAATCTCTGCAGGGTAAATATATATAAGCTGATGTTGTAAACACAAAGTAGAGAGAGACAGAATTCAGGAAACTCAGGCTAAATTCAGAAGATGTTTACATTCACTATAAAAATCTGCAGACAGTGTTTACATTGTGAGAGGCTTTCTTTTTTTCTGGCTTAATACAGACTATCCAAACTTGTCAAAACTTAATGAACATACTTTCTAATTTTTTTATCTGAACTTAACCTGATGCAAACATATTTTTTTCTTTGATTCAATTTTTTAATCTAATCTTGCTTTTTAAACAGTTGCATCTATTAGTGCCTACCTTGAATTTAATCATATAACATGGAAATGTCACTATTTCAGTAGTTTTACTGATAACTGCAGTTATGGATACATTTTCATTTTTATGCAGCAATGATCGTTGCATTAGTGGATCTCAACTGGCTCCTATAGTTTTTAAATGATGTACTCAAAGTATTACTCAACAATGTCTTTCAATGTTACTTCATATTCTTGAACTGTGGTAAGAATTTTCATTCACTCTTGCATTAAAAAATGGCCAAGGGCTTGAGAATTTTAACATGTTATTTTGACACTGTTGTGTTAACACTAGGGAAAAAAATAGAGGTTGTATTCTACAAAGCACCCGTGAAAATTCTGTGGCCAAAGCCCGTGAACTGGATAGGCACTTATATCGATACAAATTCCAAAGGTCATTGCTGTTCTCTGTATACTCCAGTCCTCCAAAGCAGCTCGAATATTTGTTCAGAGAAAGTGTCTGTATTTTTCTAATAGAATATGAAAACCTGGAATGAGATCCTGGCCACAATGAAGTTAAAGGGATGTTTTCAATTGACTGCATTGAAGCTAGGATTTCATACCATGGAGATTCAATAATAGTGTGCCAGTTCACTATCAGCAAAATTTGAAGCTAAAACCAAAATGGAGTAATTTTCTTACTCCACATTTTTTCTTCTTCATTAGTATCAAAGGATCCTTGCTAGCCAAGTGACTACATCCAGAGATACCAAGCTTCGTGTTTAAAACTTAGCTCATAGTATAAATTCAGTTTTACTACAAGCTCATGGTTTTTATATTTTCAGGTATTGATGGTAATACAAATGACCCTGATTTCTGTTGAAAATTATTCACTTATCCCATATCTGACTTGAATTCATCTGGCTACAGCGTGTATCACTGTCTGCTTTCAATGAAATTATGGTTCAAACCATGTTTAAAGCTCATAGACAACTTCCCACAAACCAGAGAAGTCCATAGTTGAATAACAATTTTTTTTTCACTCTGTTCCATCTACATAATTTTTTCTCTGGAAAACCTAGTTGCATTTTTTATAAATTGATTTTTTTTTTTTTTTTTCACAGACTGGTGAAAACTAGATTTCTGGAACTAGGTTATGCACAGACTTTGGTCCATTTAACAAGGTCAGACAGTTTATTCTTGACCAAATTCTTTCCCACTGTAAAAAGGTACTTTTAAATGCCACATTCCAAAACCAGTGCCAGTAAGTCACTGAAGCATATTTTCCCACAAGAACTGATACCGTGCACAGGCCCCTCCCTATTTAATTCTTCTGGTGTTTAAATTACATAAGGTGCAGGATGTCTTCAGTGTCACAAATCACTTAAATCTATCCATAGCTTAGTAGCACTGAATCTACACAGTGCCAGCTGTGTCTTTATTAATTTAAATAGTCCCATTCATTTCAAAGCAGTATTGTCTAAGCAGCATCAGACAGCGAAAGAGAAACAAAAAGACAATTAAGTACAAAATTTAAATATAAAATAAAAATAACCCAAATGCAAAATATTCACTGTTGATTTAAAGAAAGACCCTCTTATTCACTTTATAAATTAACTCTATTTACTTTGATGAAGCCATGCTGATTTGTACCAGCTGAAGTATGTGGCTATTATGACCTACTGTAACAGCTATAAGAAAATGTAAACCAGTGAAGCACTTTCAATTTTTAAGCTATGTTTCCAAGCTGGTTTTCATTTTATGGAGCTAGAATATAAATATGTAAACAAAATTAAGGAAAATACCATTACATTAAGAAGATACATATCTACCTCTGATCCTCTCCGTTTAGATGTTATACTGAGCATGATTTGAGACATGTTTTTTCTTAATGTAACATGGCACCCAAACTAACCCAGCATATTAAACTGCACACCAAGATTTTAAAAATTTCCAGCAATCATCCTCTGCATTTTAAGAATGACTTGATTGGTTCTGTCATTGCAAATGCAATATGAATCAGAATATGTAAAGATCACGTGAAAAAGTATATCCATATAAAGCAGGGTTAAAAAGCATCAGCTAAATCTTTTTCTGAGATGTATTGTCATTGAAATCACAGTACCAGTGATGGAAGCATATTCTTTGAAGTAATCAATAATATATTTGCAAGGTAGCCAAAATTGCACTGCCTCTAATGGACATAAGAAATATATGAATATAGTGAATTAGTGAATATATGAATATAGTGAATATTAGAAGAAATTTACTCAAGTATTCACATAGAAGCTGTTTGGAAATACAGAATAGTCAGGAAAAGTATGTTTGATTATACTTGACTCCAACAGAACACCTGAAAAAGTACACCCCCCCCCCCCCCCCCCAGTTAAAAAAAATATTCAAAGGTTCTTCCATCTCTTTTTTCACTGGAATTTCAGAACCTTCAATGTGACTCTATGTGCTCTAACATGAAATCCATGCCATGCTCCTCTCTTGCACTTGAAGAACTCAGGCACAGTATTCAACAGAAAGCACTTCAAAAAAACCCAGAAACAACTGGGTTTCCCTGAATGGTCTTAAAATTTTGTGAAAAAACTACTTGTTTTCCATACTTTGTAATGAACCCTATAAAAGAGCTAAAAATGTTGTTCGCCATCACCTAAGAAGTGCCAGGCTTTATGCCAGAGTGAACTAAATAGCTAGTTTGCCTGTTCCATGGAGGCATTCAGTAGAAGCGGTACTTGTACAAAATAGCACTTAGTTTGCATCTATCTGAATGTTATTGATATTCCAAGTGGATTAAAAAATATTACTTAGTTATTCTCTGAAAACTATTGCCATAAGTGGTATTATGAGACATTCATACTACTCTAGAAAGCCTCAAGTGATTTATGGTACTCCCCAAAATATTATACCCTGGCAGTTCCTGCTAGCTTTTATTTTCAAGCTCATAGCTTACTTCTAGGGGTAGTAAGATTCTCACAGAATTAGCCCTTGCATTTTCTTATACCCAATATACATAGAAGAAAAACATTCCGTGTTTTTCAAAGACACAACAACCTCAGGCTATATTAGTTTACAGAATCTTCTGCCTGAAAATGTAATCAAAACAGGGGACTTATATACTTAATTTTTTATAGGCTAGGTGAAGAGAGGCAAGAGGACATGAAGTGATGATGGAAGTCATGTATTTCTTTGTTCTGCTTCATAAATAAGGTGTAGAAAATCCTGTTTTTCTGAACAAAACCAACAGGAGGATATAATTTTCCCCTAGGACTTATTCCAAATACTCCACCCAGAAGCTCTCAGCTTTCTCAACATTTTGCTATATATGTTCTTATTGATGTTTGTGTGTGACTTGTGTGTGTGCGTATGTATTTGTGCACTGCTTCCTATTGCTTCTTTCACTCTCACAGATATCTTCTCAAACACCGCTGGCTCTTCTGCACTTCCATTTAGATATCAGTCAAACCTGCTTACCCACATAGCTTAGATTCCTAACTGGCCTTGCATATGTCATGTATTTTGGGTGGTGGTTGTTCCTATTTCAGCTATATGTTCCAGAAAAGTGCTTAATTGCTTTTACAGATTTATCCAAAACATACCACTGCTTTTATGCTTCAATTAGACTTCATTTCACCAGGAGCTGTCTCAGCTCTGCCTATATCTTGATGGAACCCTTGATAGTGATGTTCTTTAAGATTCACCAAGAGCCCAAATGGCAATGGTATCAGGACTGACTTGGGCTGGATTAATCTCAGCTGACTTCAGATCTGAATATCATGTAGATGTTCACATCTGAACTTGTCACCCTTGACAGTCAGCGGAAAGAAGTAGGTACTTTTAGAGTCTGATTATCTGACCTATGTTAACTGTCTTCTTTAAGCTGAGGTAACTCACTTTACTGATTACACTGATTAGGAGATCTCCTTTGATTACTTCTAGGCTACTTAGTGGACTAGCTTAGAGTTAGATGTCTACACTAGGTCAGATAAGTCCCATTTATAGTATTTCTATGTCAGGAGATATTCATACAGCCTTCCAAGTCTCCTTAGAGTTTTTCCTCCTTGTTCAATTTCCCTTTAACTATTTCTCTGAGATCCCCAAGAAATGGTTTTTGCTTTTAACAATAATAGGTTGTCTGGGACACAGGGATACACCTTGACAGTTTTTATCCTAATTGGGAATGTATCACTACTACCATTTTTTCAACTTTCTTTTGGCAGCATGTGTATATATTTGATAGGTGCTCAGTGGGGATTGGCTGGACAATGCTGAGTTTACTATGCGATCTACCTATTGGCTTCCTATTCACCACTCCATTTATTCAGGTCGGCATTGAACAGTAGTACTCTCTGAATTTCTTCAGTATTGATTTTTATTCCCTAATTCCTCCAAGCCCTCTGGGACAGTATCAACCCCTCCCTTTTAAAAGCTTTTGCACATGTTATAAGCCATTGAGCCTTTTTAATTTAAGAGAGATTATCACCAATTTTCCCTCAGAAAGATGTGAGCTCTTCCAAATTAGGACAATTTCTGCATCAAGCAAGTGGTCCAAATCTCTCTGATTCCTGTCAGAAGAATCATGTTCCCTGCAGATCCATGCAGTGTGCATGACATAAATGTAGATCATTAGCCCATATCTAGACATAATGAATGCTGAGGCACACTATAGCTTTAATGACCAGGTCATTTACCTTAAGTACCTTAAGTACAGCAGATGAATCTGCAGAACAGGAGAAAGAAATACTGTGGGCTGCCTTTTCCACTAGCTAGACAATGATGTCTTTGTCCCAGCCAAAGACCTTTTGCTCTTAATTGCCTCCAAAGTTTTTTTGATAGTGTACTTTCTCCCATCCTTTGGACCTGCTTGACATTATCTACTGCTAGCAGTCAATGTGAAAAACAAGTTACTACAGCATTAAGGGTACTATTTATTCATTGTAATAAACAATAATTCTTTTACATTAAAGATATTAAATTTCGATGTTAGTAGCTATAAAAAATATGGTGCTGTCATTTTCTTCTGAATCATAGCTAAGGGTAAAGCCCAAGAACTAGCGAGGACACATCTCTGTCTCTATATATTTCTTCAAAACTTATTTCTTCTTTCCTGCTGGTCAACAATGAACTAGCTGTTTACATGGCAGGTTTCCATGGTTACAATCTTGCATGGGGCCCACACAGTACAACTTATATCTTTGTTAAATCAAAAAAATAGCTCCCGCTTCCTAAGCAGAAAGTCCCTACTCTTGTTATTCCTCTTTTAAATCTAAAATATGACCTCAGAACACAATCAGCATGAAGTTGCAGGTGGTTGCTTTCCCTCCTTTTTTGCATCAGAGTTTTCTCCTCTATCTGTGCTTACTAGATTCATTGCTCATGTCTTGTAATGCTAGTTGTTTTTGTTTTTTTTTCTTTTTATCATCTGTTCTTTGTCACTCAGGCTCAGCAAATGATCAAAGCTCTGATCCTGTTTCATATCAATCTGAACTTTAAAAACAAAAATGTACTGAATCTTCAAATAGTATGCAGTCATGCCTTTTTTCTTCTTCTTTCTTTACTGGAAAGCTACTACAAGATGTCTATGTCATTACAGTAGTTGCCCTGGAGAGCAGAACGACTTGCTGACTGCAAACCAATTGCCCACAAATCAGTTCTTCCATGCTGATCACAAGTTTAAAAGGTATTTTCATAGACTGTATCCGTAGAACAACTTTGCTTTGCATTCACTACAGATAGCAAAATCCAAAGCAATAAGTAGTTTATCCACTACTTTAGCTCTTCTGATTTGCACTTGAATTCTACAGACTTCATTTTCAAATTCAGTTTTCCCAGTTTTGCAATGGACAACTTCTGTGTGTATTTCAGAACAATTAGAAGTTTTATTGTCAAATGTCCTGCTTAAGTTTTTTAACATGTCTCATTCAGTAACTAATTTATGACACTTCTGCACATTTCACAGAGCCAGTAATACATTTTAATAGACCAATTTCAACTATTGCTACTCATGTGTCTGACCTAAACAAAAACTCAAGCCACTGCTTGTACCTCCAAGGTCTGACTTTCAGTCTGAAGGAACTTCCTGAACTATATTGGGAGGTTTTGGTATATACTAATATGTCCTGGCTGGTTTTGTATTTTTGAAAGGCATTCTGCAGTTGTCTTCCATGACACTTATATTTAACTGAATTACTTCTTAATCTTGGCATTGATGTCAATTTTTCTTGTTTTAGAAACCAAATACAGTATTTTTTCTGCTTACCTACAAATGCTATTTATCAGATCAGAATCTCCTTTTCCATTGTCTTTTAAACATAGCCTGTTCTCCTAGAGTTTCAGACAAGCAGATTCTGTGGTAGCTGTATCACCTTCTGATTCCTTTTAGTAAGAAAATATTCAATATCTGTGGCGAATCTTACAGATTCCCAGCGTGCCTTTGGCGTCTTTGCTTTACCTTGATTGCAAAACATAATCACTGCTTATGTGTCTTGTCAGGCTCTGTGGTATCTGCGTGTTGTAAGAATACAAGTGTCCTCAGCTGTCCCTCTCTTGCTCTCTCTAGCTCTTAGTAGTATCCAAGCACGCTCAGATTGATGGCTGTCCTTGACATATATATCATGGCCTTATAGCAGATCTGAACAGCTGAGGCTGAGTATAAATTCTGAAGCACCATCAGAGCTAGGCTACCTAGAAAGGCTACCAGAAGTGCTCCTTTCTGCTCCTTTTCCTCACCATTCATATAGAATACAATGCTGAAGTCAGCTTCCCTGGGATTTTCAGTAGGCATTTCTATTATTTGAGCTGAGAAAATGCAAGTCTGTAGGATGTACACTAAGTAATTATAAACAGTCTCCTGACAGGTTTGTTTTTACATCCAGGTGTTCACTTTTACTTCCACAGTAGCCTATGTTTCTGCTTACTTTCATGTGCTGATCTTTCAGCTCAAGTCCTTGTTGCAGGTTATTTCTGTTAGCTGGTTCCAAGTTTATCCAAGCTTTTCTGGCATTCCTTGTTTCATGGAAAGCCTTCTGATCAAGTTTTCAGCAGTCAGGTTGGTTGTCTCATTCCCTGATGTGACTTGCCAGGTTCATCCCATTTCCAGATGGGGAACATTGCAACCAGACTTCCCACTCCATCTGGACTTTTTCAATTTGCTGTCCCAACAAAGATTCCATTTTTGCCTTCAGATCATCTTTCATCCTTATTTGGGAAACATCCAGGTTGTCTGTTCACTTCTTTAGTGGAGAGTATCTCTGTTTTATATCTCATTTTAATTCTCTGTGCTCTCATGCTAGCCCTTACTTTAAATGTAGCCTCCTTTGGTTTATAAGGCCAGCTCCACTATTTGCTCCATGTCATTTTAATAAAGCTAAGTAGCTCACCATTAATTTCTTTCTTTGGAAAATGATTTTGCTCTGACATTTATGCCAACCCATCTGGCCTGCTAAAAGCTGTTTCCATTCAGGGTGGAGCTCATGAAGTGCATCTCTTTGATAAAGTTGACTGTATAATGCACATGAAATCTCGAAGGGGCAAATACAGAGATATGGAACTGGAATAGATTGCCTCAGTCATCAAGACTTGCCAACTGCATCACAGACATTCATCAAGCTCTCTCTCAAAATCAGTTAAATTTCTTGCCTGCACTGGTCCTACTGTAGGCTGCTTCAGAATTTCACTACTTGTTTTCTAGCTTCCCAAAGTTATTTAAGCCCAGCTTAAACTAACTAGTTCTCAGGCCACAATTGTTGTTTTTTTTTAACTTGTGTCGTCTCTCTCTGGCTCCTTCCTGATGTTTTTAGGTATCAGTTGTATCTACCCTCATGATTCATTTTGTTAAATTAAGTCAGGTTCTTCTTGCCTCGCAGAAAATAGCGTTCCCCCTTCCCTGATCGTTAGACAGAAATCTATCCTTCCCCATGCCTGTTCCTGTCCAAAATAATCTCTCAGTCACAGAGAAACTGAACAGCTCACAGTATTCTAGATCAGGTCTGATCAATTAATTTGTGTTGTGGCATCAATATTTTCTTATTTCTAATAAAATATCCTACAGATAACACTCTAAATTTCCATTTGCTCTTTTCATGCATCTAAACAGTGACTCATAGCCTGTGACCTCTGCAGCTTTTTAACAAGCTATTTGTAAGATCCCCAAAACTGAGGAATTCACCTTGTAGCTCAATAGTTCACTTAGCATAATATATTTTCCTCTGGATTTATCCACTTAATTCTAGAAGATGGAAAGTCTAGAGAAATCTAGTTTAATTCATTGGTGCCCCGTAATGTACTGAAATCTAGATAATCTAGGACTACTATACTTCCACTCTATCAATTGAATTATCTTTTCACATTTTGCAGGAACAAATGTGTACAGCAATATGTAACTGATTTCTCTAATGCAGGCAGCCAACTACAAGGCCTTGGCCATCTGCTACCATTCAGCATAAAATAACAAAGAATATAATGGAGTTAAATTAAGAATGGGAAATTGAAGGCTGGACATCAAGGAAACTTTCTGAGAGTGATTATATAGAGGTTTTGGAACAGGCTCCCATGGGAAGCGATGGAATCCCTATTTCTTGGCACATTTGAAGTTAACATGGGCAAAACATTAGAAATGACATAACAGAGAACAATTCTGCCTGATTCACAAAAGGACTGGATGATTTCACATCTCTTCTGCTTTTGAGCTCCAGAATTCCATGCCAGCAACACTGAACAAGTACTAAATATTGTTAGGCTAAGAGAAACTTCCTCAGGTGTACCTGTACAAGGGAATTTTCAGTTAGAAATACCTTCTACAGCAGGACATTGGCCAGTGCGCAGAGAAAATTTATGGATACTTCCCTGCCACTGCAAAAACGTGTCAGCAACTCATTATTATATATTAAGCCCTAAGAGCATTTCCGTCAGCAGTGTACAGATGCCTGCCTTCACTCTGGAATAGCATGAGCTCCAAGGAGAGTATGCTATTTATTTTCTTTGCTCCTCTTCCTTTGGCTGTCTCACATTCAAGTACCAAACAGGCCTATGCCTGCTTACCCTGTGTGCTCTGATAAGAGCATAACCTGAGGGCATATTTTAGTGTTTCAAGATGGTTTGAAATTATGTGGGAACAGTTTTGTAAATACACAGGGAGAGACCTTGTCAAACAATCAAATTGTTTTTACAATTCAACACACTCAATTATCTCTGGGAGTAGATGTAAAAACAAACCCGCTTAAATCAACAGAAAAATAGTACAAAGAAGATGTAAATCACTGGGTGGGGGAAATGTACCACATATTTTTATATCTGAAAACAGAAGATAGAACTAGGGTCACAGGATAGCAGGATGCTCTTTTATAGTATAGAGAAAATACACAGTAGTAATTTTCTGCCTTTCTTTCCTCCTTTCACAACCTTGCCCCTTCCATTTTTTTAGCAGATTAAGCACTGCCTGTTCCTTATAAATTCAGCTCTTCTACATCCTAAAGTCCATTCACCACATATTTGTATGAAAACTGTCAGTACTGTACCATTACTAAAAATATCTACTGTAGCTTCTTAAGTGAAAGAGAAGAAAAATAAAGATAAAAGAAAAAAAGCACATTTCATTTTATCTTCACATCAACATGTGAAGGCCTATTTGCACTGAGTACATTTTTCTTGCACCAATGGAACTGTACTGCTGCAAACTAATACCAAATTTCACCCAGACGTGAAAAGGGAATGTCTCACAAAAGCAGAATTAAGACAAGCCTAAGTAAAACTATCAGGTGTCAGATTTAAAACAAAATAGATTTTCTTACAGTACAGAAGTTAACTGCAGCCCAAAGTATAAATGGTTCAAGAAGTAAGTAGATTAATTTACAGAAGATGGGTACTTCAGTTATTATTATAATCAATGATCGATCCAGATACAATCTCCAGCACTGGAAATTGCTAAATTTCTGATTGCTGAAAGCTGGTTCTTATCTCCTTCCTAAGCATCCTCTGTTGGACATTATCCTTTGATAGTGTGCACAGTCAACCTTTGGTCCAGGCCAGCAGAAACTTCCTTTGTTCTGATATGAACTTTGCTCGACATTGTACCTTTTTCCCCCTTTTGCTACCAGCACAAGGTAAATTTATTCTGCTAGGTTGTGCTGGTGCAGCTGCAGGGCTGCAAAACATGCTCAGCTTAGTGTGGACAAACTCTGTCATCACATGATATATATTTTAATGTCTGCAGCTCTGAAAAGGAGTTTTCTGGCACAGAAAATATTCTCATGTGGAGCCAATTTGCTTGTTTACTGTGAAATAATTTACTTTCTTTGAAAGATTAAAAGATAGGCTTTTTATGGTTCATGATAAACCTGGGCCTGAATCAGAGCAGAGGGCTGCATTCCCTGCATTCCTGACAGGTCTCGAGGGTGAGTTGTGGCATCAGCTGCAGAGGAACAGCACAGAGCCCTGAACCCAGGCCTTGGCACTGAGGGGGTAAAAAATACTTCAAACATCAGTATAGATATCCTTAGAAGTTTTGTTAACATCCGATACAGTAAGAACCTTAAATGAACCAGTAACCGGTTCATCTAACATCTTCAAAACAGCGTAAGTCAGCGTGAGTTGCGAGGTTTTGAAATACATTTCCGCCTTTGAGTTAGTTTAGTTATTTGAGTCCTCAGCTGAAGACTTCAGATGTGGTTTCGTAACTGACTCCAACAAATCTAAGACTGTGGTGTCTACGGAGTGGATGACCCCATCTTTCTGCTCACCCTCCCCTGTGTGCCAGTGCTTTCACCCATGTGGCCGTGCAGTGATTTGCACCCTCTAATCCACCTGAAAATGAATAACTACTATTTATGGGGATCATTTTCAGTTGGACTGCAAGGGTGCAACCAGTAATGCCGATGCAAGGGAGGTGATAGGAGTGTGTGGTCAAAAGCAGGACCATCCTTTCAGCAGCAGTAGAAATGTGACATCTACTTACGCTGACTGTGAAATGGCACCCTTAGAATCTTATCTCTAGGATGTGTTTCTAAAAATAACAACCTTGCCATAAATCCTCTGTTTCTCTATGAGAGCAGCTAGTACTACTCTTCCAGACTTTAAAGTTTCTTAAGATGGGCAACAAAAATTAACAGCCAGCTTTGAAAATTATCTTATATGATCATAATGATCACAATGTTCATATGCAGATGAATAAAAGAAACTTCTATTCTAATTTCCAAAGTTTGTCTACATGTATTTCCGTATTGCCCTTTGATAATACTGTGACATTGAGGAATCTGTTTTTCCATTGTTATTGTCATATAAATCTGAGCCCTCTTAGAGCACGTCTGATCTGAGTGAAGCCAATGTAAATATATATTAAAATGTTTTTAGTCTGCTGCAGACTTTACTGTTAATGTGCTCATAATGATTTTTGTTCATAAGATGGCTCTGGAGATAAGTGACTCATTTTATGTGATGGAAGTAACTTTCCTATAGGGTGTTTGGGAGGATGCAATAAAGATTCCTTCAGCTATCTGAATGTTAAAATACCAGAGAAAATCACTCGTTTCTTCACAAAGCCAGATACATGGACTTTTTATGCAGAACCCTGTGTTAGTACGGAATACAGATTTTCCTTAAATAAGCCAAGCAATTTAATCACACCGCATTCCTAAATAGCCACAACCTTTCAGCAGCAGCACTGACAAGCTCAACAACACATATTTTGATCCTCTGCATGTCTGTCTGTGACTCATTTTCCTTTTCAGAGACATTTGGGTGGACTGGAGAAATGTACCATGAAGAAAGAACTGGAGATTGGGGCTCAGATCTAAGGTGATGTGCTTCCTCACAACAGTGAAGGCTCAATGCATACCAAAACAATGTCACTTCCACCTGTCAGAGGGAGGAAGATTTACGCTCTTATCAGATTATGTATGAGATAAAATCTAGTGTCACTGTACTGATTCCATTAGGATACTCTTTAACACAGCCCAGATTTTGACTTTGATTCATCAGAAGCAGGTGCTTGATTAATTTCCATAGGTCTACTCCTATGTTTGATGTTAACTGCAAGCTTTAAATAGATTGCTCAGTCAGGTCCGTTTAGGGATACCCAGAGCATCTCAGGTTAAAGCTGTACTGCAACAAACTCCAGGTCTGCTGGAACTTACCCAATGTAGGAATGGACACTGCAAGGTGTGTTATGTACAAATAAATATGTGGACTATGGGAAGCATAGTATCAGGAAGAGGTGGCCACACAAAAATGAAAAAAGAACCCTAAACTAAGGCAAAGCAAAAGAAAGTTCTTTGACTGTGCTCTCAACTATCATATTAGCTCAGATCAGAGTTTACATTCACAGTTTTTCCTAACAGGTGGCATTTATTAGAAAATTTTCCTGCCATTTTCCTAACAGTGGGCAGAAAACAGGAAAGCACTCATTCCTCTTTGGAAGAAGGTTTTTCTGTTGTTTTTTTTTTTTTTTTTTTTGTTGTTGTTGTTTTTATTGCTGTAACTAATTTATATATTTATTTTTACACAGTAAGCCCAGTTAGTGAAAATTATTTTATGCTCCCTTGCTACAATACCAACAAAATGAAATCCAAGTTCCTGCATGATGTGACATGTAAACCATTTGTGCTGAAGTGACTGCCAGAAATGGATGGAAAGTTTTTATACTGAAGAAACACTCAAATAAAATGCTAGCGTAATCTAAAATTATTCACTGACAGTAACTGCAGGATATTTTGTGTCTTCTCTTTTTAATCGTCAATTTAGCTGTGTCTAGTATTCAACAACTTAGAGCATCGGCAGAGAAAGTGATGTGTTCTCCCTTCTGACGTTCAATAAATCTGCAAACAAGGGTTTTTTTTTTAAAAGGCAGACATAAAACAATTTTGTTTGCATTTCAGGGGAAAAAACCTTATCAGTAGTGCTGCCATCTAAGCGAAAGCACACGTGTTTTCAAAGAAAGTATTATGATTGTGTTACAAACACTAACATTTTTCCAGTTTCACTCAGATCCTGATGCAGGTCAGGTTTTAAAAGCTGGATAGCCTCAGCTCCACCTAGATGCTGTGATCACAACTGCGTGCACTTATCTCATAGCATTCTTGTGTGCCATGATTCAGCTTCATTTCCTTTCTTTAAGGCAGTTAGAAGTCAACAAAAATAGATAAATGGCTTATTTCTTTTTCATAATATAACTTCAGATTTTCCAGACAGCCACTTGCTCCCTTTGCTCAGAGAAAGTTAGAACTGGGTGTTCATTTTTCTGCACCAGGAAAAAAGGTGACAGTTCATTAGCTTTTGCTGTCAAATTCTAAAATTACACATTCACATCAATCCACCTCCTCTGTCCTATGGAGCTTCTCTGTTATCACAAAGCCTATTCAAAATTTCCCCAAGGGCCAAGACCAACACTTGAAAAAGAGTCTAACTTTGTACGAAACCAAAACCATGCCCTATTACCCACCACCCGAGACACCCCCGCCTGACCTCGTTCTTTCTAGTGCTGTTATTTCAGACATGTATCAGTTCTCAGTCTGACCACAGCTGGGAGTAGTGATCTCCACCCTGCCCCCCCAAGCCTGCATAACATTAGTTTGAATCTTTTATTCATTCACTGACAGAAATATCAAGAGGTTTCTTTAAATGACAGCAATATGCCTGGGCGACTGATCTGCCAAAAGGATTCTGTGGAAATAACTGGCTATCAGAGACTGCTTTGATGTTACCATTTTCAGCACCCAGAGTACTTGGGTTAGATCAGTTTTTACTGGATTACTTTCATGGCAAGCTCTTTTTGTCCCATCTGCAGAGTTTCTTTGTGAGCAATGAATAAGGATGCATCTTGGGAATGATCTGATACTTCAAAAGATGATTCTTGTAGTTTATCTTGCAGTAAGTTTCTCTTCTGAAGGAAATGCTGCAGAGCCCTTGTATTGATCACAACGATAGTGCATGCAATGTGCTTTTTATCACTGGGCTGTCTGCACTATCGCTTTTCAGTATAAGTCTGAAGCAAATCCTTGCAAACTAGGACTTTTATTAATTGATATATGTGTAGATATATGCTGTCTTTTATAATGCAACATTTTTTTCTGCAAACACTTCAAAACAAAGCTGGTCCTGCTGAAGTCAATGAAAGTTTACTCACTGCTTGGTGAAGAACTTCAATTTAGACTTCTGGGAACGGTAAAGTCAAGAATATCTTTATGTTTGAAACACAGAAGGTTGATTTTTTTTTTTTTTTGAGTTTTGTTTCCTGTACTGAGTTTTAATGGAGGAAAAACAAAAAGAAGAATTCGCACAACAAAGCAGCTAGACAAAGGTAGAAGTTACATTCAGAAAAGGAAAACTGGCTGCCTGTGTCAGCTAATGCACGTTTAGTAAAAGTTTCTAACCAGCAATCAGTCTGCAGGAGCAATGAAGATTGACATTTAAAACCATACCACATTATCACATTGTAAGCAACACTTCCCTATAGGTTTCTACATACGCAGACAAAAGTTGATTTCAAAGGTGTTAAACACTAAGCGTTTTAAAACCAATAAATTTTTAACTTAAAAAAGCCATGGTCATAGCTAGGGTTATTTTTAATAAGAAAATAATGATACACTAAGTTCTAAGTGTGAAAGCCATTATTCATGCTTATGCCCATATACTTTATTTGTCATTGGTCACTGAATAACTCAATTATTTTAATACTCTTTAGCATAGCTGCAATGGCAATTGAATGCTTGTGTGAACACAGCACAAACTTGCACGTGGACAATCCCTTAATCTGAAGACTCTTGTTCACAGCAGTGCTAAGGGTAGTAGCTAATGGGTTTTGAAATATGACTTCTAGCACACAAGTATGAGATACTTGAACATACATACATCCTTCACATAGCAATTCTGGCAATGTTCTCTTACAAGCAGGTCTTGGTACGTTTTTGCCTCAGTAGATGAACTATTTTTGGGTCTTTTGACCTTCATTCCTATGCAGGCTACATGATTATGGACAAACTCCTGCTCAGTTCTGTAGACATTTTTTCCTCATTTCATGCAGAACTTTAAAAAATGCCCTGCTGGAAGCCTTACAACACTGCAATTTTAGCTTAAAGAATTTTCGGGATCAATAGAAATACTCATTGAAGCCGTTACTGACTGATAACTGGGAAATGAAAAATTACAGCAGTTTAGGAACAACATTTCTCTCCTTTTCTCCAAAGCTCTGTTTTGAGTTACAACATGATCAATCCTCACCAACCTCAGCAGAGAGAGTCTTTCAGCTTTGGATTAGGCTACATCCTAGAGGCAATGAAAAAAACCAGCCCCAAAACACAAGTTTACTTATGCTTTCTGTGACAAGGATATTTTCCTATGTTTAGCAAGATGATGATATAATTTTCTGTTGCCTCCTGCCTTCACTCACACTGAAACTGGAACACAGGACGTAATAATTACATCACACAAAGATGGGAAGACTTACAGTAACTAATAATAACAACGGATTGCTTTTCATCAACATGAGCCAGGCTAATTTCTACAATATGATGTAAAATGCGAACTGGACTCCTTTCAGTTTCTTTTCTCAGCAGTTCTCTCTTTCCTGTCTTTAGCATAAGTGATACTGCTGTGGCAGTTGTGATACTCAGAATAGAAAATGGAAACAAAAAAATCCATGAGCAGGCAACAAAACCAAATGACACCCAACATGCATGCAGCACAGTTACTCTTCAATACACTTCAGAGATGTTGTACCAAGCTAAGAGCAGCTGATTCTGGGGGCAGGGCCAGCAAGCATGGAAACAGGGTCAAAAAGAGAGGAGCTGGCAGGTGTCTACCAGCATTAATGCAGGAGAGGGCCAGACCTTCTGGGAGTGAGCTTGTGTCTGGACAACCAGGACAGCTCAAGGATAACCAGGAGAGCTGCTGAGAGAGGGGTAACAGTGGCAGGGGCCCTAGAGATACTGGAGGTGCTCTTTAACATCTGGCTTGGGAAATAGCTGTGATTTTGGCTGCCAGGTTCACTTAAGCTGTCTCCAGCACAGCCCTATTTGGATCATTCAGTAACACATGGGAGCAAGCATCGAATCCATATTCACAGAGACGGAAAATCAGAGGCATGACAGTGTGGCATTTTCACAAGTATTGGTGTATTTTTTCAGGCAAGATACCTGGGGATCAGCAAGAGTTTTATCTTAAAATAGGTACTTCAGAAACTTTCACCCTACCTGTCTGGCTCATTGTGCAAAAGAAGTTGGTATCACAACAGAAGCTAGACTGATAGAGTTTCAGAAAAGTAGCACATACCTATCCTTCAGTAATCAGTCATGATTTCATTTAGAACCAGTAATCGATTGCTCGTACAAAGTAACCACGACAACTTCAATCCTGGCTGGAAAGCAATTGTTTTTGGAGACACAAGTGACTTCAATTGCAGAGATGGTTCTAGAAGCAGCGTTATAATATGGGATAAAAAGCCAGAAACATAGAGAGTAAAGAACACTGCTGCATTAGAAGAAAAATAAAAGCCTCCAGAAACTTACCACTGAGGTAAGAGCCATCTGAAAACTGTAGATTCGTGCAAGGCCAAAGTCAGCTAACTTTATCTGTCCGTTGCTGGTTACAAGGATATTTTGAGGTTTCAGGTCCCGATGCACCACACGATGTGAATGCAGAAAATCCAGTCCCCGAAACAGCTGAAGCATCATATCCTAAATATAAATAAGAAACCAATATGCAATTATCAAGACAAGGTGGCAAACAAGTAAATTCCCTGTCATAGTCTGCAAAACTAATTTAACAAATATTGACATAAATATGTGCACAGAAGATAAAAACAACTATTAATATAAAATGGGCAGGATGTTGCCAGAACCAGCTGACTCGAACAGGTGTCCTTATCAAGTTAATGTATTGTTTCTAGTTGAATTATTTGAGGTTGATTGATAGAAGTATAAAGACTGGTCAACATACTTAAAAGATACAGCAAAAGCACATCTGTAAATCCCAGGACAACTTCAAAAGAATGCTGTCCAAGTAAGAAAGATAGATACATAGCAGCTTTTTGCTCTTAACTTAAAAACACACACCACTTTGCCTCTCACAAGTTTATGCTTTGTCCTGCCCGAGTGAAGTGAAATTTTATCATTCACTTCAACAGGCATAAGGATCTGTTTCAATCAGAAAAACTGTTTAAATGACAATTTCACCAGAATTTAATGTTTTAGAGGGATAAAGTTTACTTGGCAAAACCTGTTGTATAGAATTTCCTGAACAGGACAGAAACTACCTTTAGATCAAAGTTTAGCACTAAATCAGTGTAATAATAATAAGTAACTGTTCTCATTTTCCTTTCTGTTTTGTTATATTGATGCAATCTTCTATGACATTTCCACAGCTGAAGAAACTTTTTCATCTGTACTCATGTTTTCACATTAATCTTAGTAATGCGAAAGGAATGAACCAACAGACTCAAAACTAAATAGCAGAAATCCCCTGAATTCCAACTTAGAAGGATACCATCAACTTGAATATTATCTTTGCAAAAATAGGTATTTACAAGAAGGTGCTGCAACAAGTAAGAAATAAAAGGGATAAAGAAAAAGTTCATTTTCTGTATGCACTTGACTTGAGTTCATGAAATCCCAGCTCTGTGTTTGCTGGTGACATATGCCCTTTCCATAAGCCATGCAGCAAGGTGTCTACCAATCCTGCTACTAGCAACCAAAATGATCTTGGAGAGGTGCATAGCATTAAACATGAGAAAACATGAGATGGATAAATTGAAGTTGGTGGCTTTTGTTGTTCTCTATGGACTTGGGCATGTTTCAAGTAAATATTCAAGGCACACTATTAAAAGGAATGATATCTGAAAATGGATTTAAAAATAGCTCAAAACATTCAACTTGATAACATTGCTTTACCTGTATGCATTTTTAAGTTACACTTCATAGACATTGCTATATAATTTAATACAAAATTATTATTCTCATGTAATGTTCCCTGATCATCTCTACAGAAAGTATAAAATGTATAGATATTAAGGCTGGAAGCTCTAATCTGACCTCTGGTAAAACATGGCCATTTCTATACATAGCCTATAACTCTGTCTGCCAAACAGTAGTAACAGTGGGCTGCTCATAAAGTAACCAGTTTTTATTTGAAGACTCTTATGATGGAGATATTACCACAGAACTATGGATGCTGTAAGAGCATTTAGTTATTATCACCTCTGAAGGACGGTGGTAAACTGAGAACGCCATTCCCTGTTAGCTGATGCCTTTTATTCCCTTTGCTTCCCCAGGAAAAATTGAGATCTGATAATTTTGATAGCTAGTATAATAGGGTTTGCACCTTTAAAACAAACATACAAAGGGTATTGAATCCTCATGAATTTATATAATTTCCCTTTGCAGTTCAGAAATATGTGGAAGAGGACTAGGACTACAGCTCTGCAAGTTTCAGTCATCAGTAGAATTAATACATGCCATATCTGCTCACTCTGTGCTATTATAACTTAAATCAAATCCCAACAGTCTTTGGATCAGTCTTGAAGATGTAAAGAACATGCCAAGGTCATTTAAAGCGTGGGGTTATCTTATCTTAAGTAGGTACTTAATGGTTTCACTGAATTTGGGCCTAATTTTTTTTTATTCCAGGTAGGCATAATATCAGATGAAATAAGGAAATAATTTAAAGAATTTAAGGATTAGTCAGTAGACCCTGGTGAGTCCCTTTTTGGTGACATTTCTGCATCCTACTCATTTGTCAAGTATGTAAACTCATTCCTGCAGTTACCAAACATATCAAGAATATTTTTTTCCCTACAACTGACGCTGGTTTTGTTTCAACTTTCTTCCTCAAGCTCAGCAAATGCAATTCTGCTCTGCTAGTTGCAAGTTGCAAGCAATGTCTTCAATTTCTAAATTCAGAGTCTTCTTCCAGGCACAGGTAAAAAAAGAAAATATTTGAAAATGGAAACTGGTATATCTTTTCCTCCCCCCACAGGACTCAAAAGATTAATATAATTTACTGAAGTTTTTGTTACAAAAAATGAGATGTGCCACAGAAAAGTGTACCAAGAAAGTGTAAATTTAAAAGGTATTAGAAAGAAGAAGAAAAACTGGGGAAAAAAGTGCTGTATTTCCTCTTCCAGGAAATTCAGAGTTAGTCCATACAGGCTATTCTCCAGTATTGATTTTGGACTGTTGGTTATGCTCTTTTGCTATCCCTTATAACTTACTATTACATGTATGAACAGATTTCAGTTCAAAATTATCTTGGAAGAACGGTTCAAAGATTCATGTATGTAAAGAAGGGCACTTTGATGTAAAAAGACCATTTGATATTTGTGATTCATTATTGTCCTGTTTTTAACTTCTCAGCCAGTTAGAAAAAGAGCCGAAACCAAAATCACATGACATAGGCTTATTATTATGCACTTTAAATACAGAATACCAAATTGTGCAGCTCATATTCAAATTAATACCAAATATCATTTGATATTTGTTTGCACTAATAGATTTTCAATATCAAAGCAAACAAAAGAGAGAGCTTTGAAAGTACTTTTTTATCCATAATGAACAATTTATTTTGTGCTGTACATAAGCCCAGTCAAAAACCATTAGGCCTCACATTTGAAAAATGACTTCATGCTCTTAGCCAGTCACTTGCAAGAAACATCAGACTCAGTCTGGGCTGTGTCTTTTCTTTGATACTGTAACTAGTATCAGAAGATACTAACTTTGCTAGCAAATGGGATAAAGGCCATAAACATGCACAATCCAGATCACTACCTAATTAAATAAGGATAATTCCACTCATCTGATGGAAATGCATCCATTTTTATTAGTGATGATTACCCAGTATTATCTCAATTTCCAAAATCTAGAAATAACTGCAAGAGAGTCTTCATGTGCCTCAGAGATTAGTTTGTTCTATGTCTGCTTTTCCCTGAGAAATTTTCTGTAGTAGCTAGGCATACCATACTCTGGAATTACAGTTAAAATCATATTTCAGAAGTTGATTGAAAAAATGATCAATTCTATTTGACAAACAAGAAGATTCATGCCTTCGCAGATTTGAGGAACAAGTTCTAATGAGTCATGATCAAACCTCTCCTGACGCCTATCAGATGTTCTTTGTTTATTGTATGTTTACAAACATAGACACAGAACAGCGCCTGTTGTTTCAGATTAGAGATTTCTGCCATGCTTCTAACATCACAAAACCTACTATGGCTGTTGCCCAAGTTGAAGATATATACATTATTCCACTGTGATTACTTTCAGATAATCATGGCTTTACAATGTTTTCCCTTTTCAGGCTACATTTTCCATGTGGTCTATGCACAAATCTAAAATATTTATCGATAACTCAGTTGAAAACTGAGCTATTTGGGGATGCAATGAACAAATACACTTTCCTTAGAGGCAAATATCTTAGTAGCTTTAGTTTTGTAAAAGCCTCATAATGGAAACAGTTAGGAGCAAAATTTGTTATGGAAGTGCTGCACCTTTTGCATGTTCCGCCATAAATGGTATTGGTGATGGCATTGCTTAGTCTGATATTTACTGAATTTGTCAGCACTGAATGTCAGGACCAAATAACGATGAACTTTTCAAGCAATACCATATTATGTCATGAGTCTCAATAATACACAGAAATATGTCCTGCATATTCTGCTTCAGGCATCAGCGAGGATGGGGATAGGCTTAGAGTTGGGCTGAGCAGCTGCTGTTGCTGCCTCTGCCAAAGGCCGGCTTCAAAGCTCACATTTCCAACTCAGGGGCAGCAAGGAGCAGAAAGCCTTGATTTCCTACAGACTTTTGTCTCCTCCTTGTCCTATCCCCTCTTGACTCTATGTTTCACTGACCCCTCTTAACCCTCCTCCAGCTTCTGACCCATAAAACCCTTCCAAGCCATTGGTTTTCAAAATACCACTCTGATCCTTTAGAGTCACTCACCATCTTGACTTCCAGCTAAAATATCTGTCAATTGCCTGCAGTAACTTACTTGTTGTTTAACACCAGCCAGATTCTCGGGAGTACTTTGCCTGCCTAATCCAAATGAGGATGTCATGGCTGTCAACCAAATAATTCAAGTAGCTACTCAAAGAAAACAGAAAGTACGGAGTTGTTTTGGGTGTTGGTGCCCAGGTGCTGGCAGCCGGGGCTGCAGGGACCTCTGTCAGGGAAGACCAGGGGCTGCCCTGTGCCAGACATGGCCAGTTCCAGCCGGTTCCAGCTGGCTCCAGCGGTCCCACCGCAGCGCACAGCTGGGCCTGTCAGCCAAGATGGCGGCTCCTCTGTGAAAACGTATTTAAGAAAGGGCAGAAAAGGCTGGAGGGAAAGAAGAGGAGGGAACAAAAGGAGTGAGAAATGGCACAGGGAACACCAAGATGAGAGGAGGAGGAGGAAGAAGAGAAAGAGGAGGTACTCCATGGTGGAGCGGATATCCGCACTACAGCCAGTGGAGGATCCCCATTGGAGCAGGTGGGTATTCCTCAGGGAACTGCAGCCTGTGGAGAGGGCCTATGCTGGAGCAGGCAGAAAGTGTGAGGAGGAAGGAGCGGCAGAGAGGAGCTGCTATGGACTGACCACAGCCCCTCACACCCCATGTCCCTGTGCTGCTCAGGGTGGGGGGAGTAAAGGAGTGATGTGGAGCCTGGAAAAAGGCAGGGGAAGGTGTTCTTTGAATGTTTGCCTTTTTTCCCCACTACCTGAATTAGCAATTAAATACCTATCTTAATTGGCATTAAACTAAGTTCATTTTCCCCAAGGTGAGTCTGTTTTGTTCATGATAGTAATTGGTAAGCAATCTCCCTGTCTTATCTCAGCCCATGAGCTTTCTTGTTCATTATTTTCTGTAGCCATCTTGCTGAGGTGAGGAGAGTGAGTGAGCAGCTGGGTGGGAGTTTGGCTGTTGGGCTAGGCTAACCCACCACCAAGGTAAAGGTATAGATGCTAGATTTTGTCTTTGTAAAGGAGGACACAGCATGATGCAACCTAAAGGAAAACACTGAGAATAATATGTCTTCAGAGAACGCATGCACCCAGAAGTAACATACACATATGAATGGCTGCTCATTATGTGAAGCTGACATTTTTCCACCACTGACTTGTATGTGAAGGAAGAAAAACCTTTAACCAGATTGCCCTTGGTCATGGTGATAAGAGTTCCTAATATCAGAAAAAGTAAGTCTGTGGAAGCCCACAAATATACTCAGTTGTATCACCAGATAAAAGCACCACAGTACAGATCCTTGTCAACTACAACAGGCCCTAAATTTGTACTAACGCACAGGCTTTTTATGGCTTTTTTTTTTTTTTTTTAACCTGCCTATTTTCCTCTTCCTGCTCAATTTCTGTGCTAACAATTGGTAAAACACAACAATGCTTTGGAATCTCCTAACATTTCTCCTACTCCTCTGTGGAATATCTCACGCACCTGCACAACAACCTGCATCTTTCATCCAGAGCTTGTATCTATTTATAACTCATTTTTCTCTTTTTGCTGAGCAGAATGGAATGTCCCTATTTTGGATGGCAGGTGTTGGGATACTTGTCCTGAACATTTCCTGTAGGACTGTTTGCATGAGACAACCGCAAGTGTAAACAAAGGGAAAGAGTTTTAGACAGCAATGTGTAATGAATCAGTCAAGCTAGTCTGATGAAAAGGCTCACTGCCTCTCAGCCAACAGCAGGACTCTCTCTGAGCAGAAGAGGAGCAGGATGAGACTTCCTTCATAGCCTACAGGATTATGCAGAACCCCCAACCATCAGATCGCTTTCATTTTAAAGGCTGTTTTTTGAACATGCTGGAATGAAAGTTTAAAGAGTTTTCACATTCTCTGGGGCCTATTTTTGAAGCAGAATATTACAGCACTTCTATGGTTATACTTTGTAACAAACAGTCAACATTAATTAATGCCAAAAAAACAATGGCATTCCTGAAGAATTACACAGTACAGATACATGAATAGCAAAAGACATGATTAATGTTGTTACACTGAATCCCAAAGGCATTCGTAATAATGTAGTGACTCCTTGTTAAATGCAGCAATTTTCTTTTTTAAATCTTGTCCTCACACTGGGCTGGGTACCCATCACACCAGCCTATCTAGAATGCCATGACTGGGATGGTTGGGGCAGAGAAGCAATTTGCCACAGCCTATGGAGCTGCAAGATACTCTTGTCCCTGCAGCTGGGTGGCTGCAGTGGCTGGGACAGAGTAAGAGGCAGATAGATCCCTGCCCTTATGCCCTTTTCCTTCTTCTCTAAGGAGAAAGTTATTCTGATCTGTCTCCCCACAGGGCATTCCAAAAGGGGAGGAGGAGGCTGTGCTCTTTGCCTTCACCTAACCACATTACAGCCTCTCAGGAGTCATCCATGATCCAACCCAATATACACCCAGAATATGGAGCTCTTCCTTTTCCTTATATTGGGTAACAGTTTATCTCAGAGTAGTCCTCTTGCTTTCCATTAAAATATTCACAGGGTAAGGGTCACCCCCAGAGGAGAAGACTGCTGTGATATTCCTGTCAATTAACTAGAGTACCCACAGAACGTGAACTTCACAGCATGTTCAATTTAAACATGGTCACTGTTTTGATAAGAGAACAATAAATCCGAATGACCCATTCACTTAGTCGTATTAATCAACCTTACTGTACAAGATAAAACTTTCATTTTCAGTTCGTAGAATAAAATGTTGTGCAGAGAGAAAAAATACAGCAAATACATTTAGTGTATTATTAGCAGAAGGGAACTAATATCTGCCAAGCTCATGCAAGGAATTGGTCTAGTAATTGGTGTTTTGTATGCTGCTACCCTAAAAGTAAAAAAATTGTTGAAAATTAACATATATATATATTTAAATATGAAGTAAAATATTTCCATAATTATTTTTGAATTGTAAAATTATTTTAATCATATCAAAGATACTTTAATACACTCAGAGTAGGTTAACAGATATTTTAAAATATATTCTGATTTTAAACTACTTTGATAAGAAAGAAAGCACAGCTCAGACAAGTGATTCTGGATTATCCAGTTGTTAGGATGAAGAACCCTGAAGACATGCACACTGACAAAATTATGCATGTATGTATACATGAATTTTACTGTTTTGAATAATCCCATTGAAGGCAATGCTATCCATACTAATCCACTGCAAAAGCATAAACACTGAAATGAATATAGTTGGGTTGTTTTGTTGTTTTTTTTTTGGGGGGGGGGAGGTGTGTCTGGTTTTTTTAATGGCTAGAACTGTTTGTGTAACCATTTAAAAGATACAATACCTGGAGGACTGGAGTCTCTAGAAACACTGTTTTGAAGACTATTTTGGTTGCTATTAGAAGTAATAAGGTAACCAAGATTAGAAAGACCTAAATAAATTACTGTGGAATACAATAGTCAGTCAATCAGTTAATAGTCAATCTAGTAAAACCTGCAAATGTCACTATTCTGCATCGACCTGCCTGTATGTCATGAACATTGTATATCAGTCTCAAGCAAAAGTACTGCAACTGTGCACAAGATTCGGGAAAAAAGCAACAGTTGAACTGAATTATAAAAGTCCATGGTATTCTTTGAAAAAAGTTTGAGGTTAGTAATGCTATTGCATTGGCGTAAGTTTATGATTGAATTTTATGTATGTATATAATAGCTTTCAATGTACTAAGGCACTGTTTTCCTTTTATTGTCATGCTCCTGTTTGTAGACTGAATTCAATTTATAGCCACCACAGCACATTTAACATGTTCTAGTCCCTTTGCTTAAACTCACCAACTGTCCCTTCAGAAGGGAACAACTGAATTTGTACTGCCACAGGAGATCCTCACCAAGCACATTTTGGAGTGCTCCAAACACTTCCCAAACACCAGTGCTCACCAGCAGCAAAGGACACATAATTAAGACTAGATTAAGACAAATAGATGCACCCGATTGTGTTCAAGGAACTGTTCTGAGTAACCTTCTGTCTGCCCTCCTTAAAATAGAGACCTGGATTTTAGAGGTCTTTAAATGTTTCAATCTTAGTACATGTCTGTTTTACCAGTATCTTAATACTGCCAGATTTCCGTACTGATCTCAGTAGTTGTGAACCAAAGACCAAATCCCGTATATGAAATGTGTACTTAACATCTGTGGGATACATACATACATACACATGTATAGGCACACGTGGATGCATTTCATTTTGGGCAGATCAATATTAGTTTAAGTGTCTATAAGTCTTTCTACATTAATTTCTCATTTTATTCCTCAACACCTGTCAAGTCAGTGTACAATATAGATCTTTCAAGTTTTACTTTATCAGCTGCTATTTTTTACATTTGATGAAAAGAATTTGCATGACTGAAAGGAAACCTATAGAATTATTGTCCTACTTACTTATTTTCAGTAATTCAGTGTACCAAAAATTCCTATAAAAGTGGAATTACCAGACATGCAAATGAAATACATAACATTTTCTATCTGGCTACTGGTATTTTTAAGAGAAAATACATGCAAATTAAATGAGAACAGAGGGGAATTTTTTTTTAATAATTTGACAGAAATTGGCAAATGTGGCACTGTTACAAAGTCCTGTCCTGGCTGAGAAATTTTTACAGCAGGTAAATGTAACTTTTTGATTAACAATCTTTTTCACCACTCAAACCTTTCCAGTCTTTGTGCCCAGTAGAAAAACCAATAGAAGGCACAGCTCTTAACAGAATTTACAGATCTGAGCCTAGATAAGCAAACAAACAGATTTTTTTCCTGTATGTCTGGATGATATCATAAGTTTTGTACATCCCCAAATACTTTCTGGGAAACTTCCTTTCTTTTATTACAAGCTTTTCATAAAACTGTGTTGGAGACAGTGGTCTCTCACAGAGCATCCTGGATCGACAGTTGTTACCCCCTCTGTTCTCTTATTCCTCATACCATCTAAAAAAGAGATGAGGACTAAAACAAACCAAGAAATCCCCTAAACTCTTTACTGGCTCACCCAGTTGGTAAGCCCCATACAAACAACTTGAAATAGAATCTGTGATTTGTATGCATTGGCTCTGAAGCCCCTTCTGGCACATGTCTGGGGACTGACACCAGTCAAAATTTGGTATCTAAGTGTCACATCAGGTCAAGCTGGATAGCTGGGGCAAAGCTGCAGTTTGAATTCTGGAGTACACTTTTCATATAATTTCAGCTTCTTTAATGGTCATGTTTCTCAACAAGGCAAGTCATCCTTCTTTCGACTGATGCTGTGAGCCTCTTCCCTCTGGGGTAAAACTCAGACTTTCATTTGACTAAGTCAATCTGTTCTGGAGCACTGTGTATACTCCCCTAGCTCTGTCACCTCTCATTAGAGCTTAGTGCTTTCAGTTTTTAAAAGACATTCTTGATTGCTTCTAATAGTATATATTTCCTTCTCTCATTGTGGGACATCGTGGCCATTTCCTCTTCATAGACTTTGCTTCTGCATTCCTAGGCTGTATTTTGGGACATCCTAAGCGTATCATCACTTGTTTGCAATCCTTGTGGAAGCTCTCCTGATGTAATCAGAGAATTTAGTCCACCCAGAAAATCCACAAAGCTGGATGTGACTCTCTTTAACTACTTCAGTATGCTTCTGAGAGGACTTCACAAAAATCACTGTCTCAGTCCCTGGCAGAATCGACAAACTACAGTAAATTATCAATCACTGACGAGCCGATTCTCCTCCAGCGCTGCTCACACCAGTCCTTACAAGGAATGGTACCAACAAACAAAACCCCTTCCCTAGAGGAGGACACTGCTCATTCAGCACTACACCTATTTACCAGCACCTTCGTGACACTGTTGGTCATAATAGCTCTTTTTAATTTACTCAGACCCCATGAAGGGTTAAAAATATAGCATATGTTGACAGCCGACACTCCTCGCTAACAGGAAAGACACGTTGCTGTGGGGCCCAGGTCTCGGCTTCTCCTTCCCTGCAGCTGTCTGTGGATAGCAGCTAATTGTATCCACTTGTTTAACCTCGGGGATAACGTCTGGAGGGGACCAAGTGCCACAAGCATACTTTTTTTTTTAACGGTCATTTCCTCTCTGGTGTAACTTGCATGACAGCATGTGACAAGCAGAAATTAATGGGGACACTGCTGTGCCAATACCTCTTGAATTGCTTTGACACTGGCTGCAGGCTGCCTGCTTGGCCACCCAGCCAAGACCTCACATGAAACGTGGCAAGGGGCCCACAGCTCTATTCACTAACAAGCCAGCTGGTCAGTGATTAGAAAGCTGAAACAATGCTGTGCACATACATCAAGAAAAATGCTTTACAAAGACCTTCGGACTTAGGAGGTAAAGTCTCCTGGAAGAGTAAATCTGTAAATATGTCTTCTGGGGACTGCTAACTTAAGCTAACATTAGAGATAATGTGGAAGGCCCTGGAAGATGGCTGCCCTACGTTGTCACCTGAGCACAAGAAGGGCTAACCTCAGAACAAAGACTAACGTCTTAACATGATCAAAATCATGTGCAAACAGCTTAGACCACATGGATTCTGGTCCAGAGGAGCATGCAAATTATGTAAATAGATAGAGATTTATGACAGACTACTTCTCCTAATGGTCTATCAACACCTTGGCAACATTACTGACGTTTCTGCAAAACTTCTCATTGGATTTGTCTGCAGTCTGCCATCAAGAAGGCTGAGATTTGTTTATATGCTGATACATAACAACAAAGGATGAGACTTTAGAAGTATCCCAGGGGATCTAGATGACCAGATCTCCTACATCCAAGGCAGCTTTGAAGATTTCAGCCAAGACTTTTTTGAAAACTGTCAAACCCTTGGCTAGACACAAAAGGCTCAAGAAGACTGTTCTTTTAATTTCTCTCTCAGTTGTTTTTTTAAACAGTATCTACTAAAAATGCATGGGTTCTTTATGAAACACCTGCATAGCAACAAGAAAATAAATTGTGCTTCTTTAAAACTGAGAAAAAAGCAGTCAATAGGATCCTACAGATTAGAAACCCAAACATCATTTAAAATCAGTAGGACTTGGACACCTAATTCCTATGGCTCCTTCAAAGTTATAACTCAGTCCCGCAATTGTTTAATAGAAAACTTGTTTAAACTTATTATAACACAGGCCTGCTCCATTTCCTGATATACAAGGAAATATATTTTGTGATATATAACGATACATAAGAGCTCAAGGCACTGTAAAAGAGGCTGGCAGGACAGCAGAGTCACTTCTGTGAATTAGAAATTGGGGTTACTGTAAAATTTGGACTTTGGGCCTAATTAATTTTGATTACTTCCATCATAAAAATGTCTAGGAATTCAGCATAGTCATGAACAGCACTTTCAAGCTGAGGAAAAAGATGGCCTCATATTAGGTACAACCAAAGCCCGACGAAGTCACTAGGACTCTACCCATCAATTTTCAAAGACCTGAGCTGGTCTCACTGCTTTTTAATATTTCCATTCTCCTCCCACATTCATCGGAACCAGCAGGACCTTCAGAGAGGTGTAGCCAACCTTGTCTGAGACAAAAATGTCAGCATGACACCAGACATCAAAATACAGCTATTCTCTAGAATTAGACACTCTTTTAATAAATAGTTAACAGTTTTTATTAAAGATGTGAACACAGAGGAAAGTAAGAAGACAATCCCTTCCTAACGTCTCCTGGGAATACATAGTAAATAAAGCTCAGTTATGTACTTTTAAAAAGCCACTTTTTAATACTTTTTTTTGCTTGTAATGTACTTGCATGGCAGAAGTATCGTGATGCTCATCAGTGCTGTACAATGGCTCAACACTGCGGTCAGTTACTGCCCAAGCTCTAGTCACAGGAGTTCATTTAACTTTGCTGCCTCTCTTGCTCCATATTATAAATTCAGGGATAATGGTTAACTACTTCATGAGTGTTGCAAAGATTAACTGGTTAATGTTTGTTAAGTACTCCAAAGATCTAGAATTTGGTTTCAGTTATAAAGGCGTAACAACCTTCATGAAAACCAAGGATATACACAAGAGGAAAGATTTCTTGGATATAAGTTATGGGTAGAAATGGGCTTCAAGGAAGAGCCAAGAGGGGACAGTGGCCTACTGGGACCAGCTTGACCAGGAGCTTGAATCCAAGAATTGGACATGTAGCTTTGCAATGCTGTTATAGCATTGTATGAACTGTCAAAATAGTCTTCAGGATGCAA
This sequence comes from Astur gentilis, assembly GCF_929443795.1. Lineage (NCBI taxonomy): Eukaryota > Metazoa > Chordata > Aves > Accipitriformes > Accipitridae > Astur > Astur gentilis. Next base: position 21,713,379 of record NC_064883.1, on the reverse strand, counting down.
ATCTTACTGATGCCTTCCTACACCTAAATCAAAAGTAGGGAAAAAAAGGAAGCACTCAGCAAATTAAGTTGTTCTCCATATTTACAGCAGCAGTTCATTTGCAATTCTATTACTTTGAATTAAAAAATCAATAGCTCTTGAACCGACAGCTTAACAAGGTGAACAGGCAAGCACTTTATCCTACAGACAAGGCATAGAGAAGAGATTTTGCAAGAAGAGTCAAGCAAGTGCACAAAATCTTTTTTTTTTCACCAAAAGGATGAGAAGTTTGTTAATAGCACCAAACTAGGGCAATGGCTGCCCATTCCCTTCCACTTACGTGGTCTATCCCTTTCTCCTTTCTTTACTGATTTCCTACCTTTTCCTTTACTTCTTTCTTTCCTCCTTTCATGTGCCTGCCTTGTTGCCCTTTCCTGCCCCATCCCCAGTTCTGAGCCTTCTCTCCATGCCTTCACTGCCCCCCATCCCACTCGGCCATTTCCTCTCTCACCACACTCACTCTCAGGCCCTGTGGTCCTACTCCATCTCTTTGGGTGCTTTGGGTTGACCTCCCACAGAGCGGGTCATTACCGAGCAAGGTAGGCCAGCAGAAGATGCCAGCTATTAGCAGGCCTCAGCAGCTCATCTCTGGATTTCGGGTATAACAAACTGTAACAGGTAGTGATGTGCCTGATGTTTGCTGTGGCTGCAGTGCTGGGATATGGTCCCACACATCTGCTGAGTCTCTCCAAATTGCCATGGGCTGTAGCCCCTCCAGTTCTGAGCAAAATGACACTGATTTACATTAGTGTAAACCTCGCCTTGTTTTGTTTTGAACACTTGACTGGTTCTTAAAAAAAAGGCATCTTCATCTCGTAGTGACACAATGAGCGATGAGCCTACTTATTCTTAATGTTAGGACAATAGTCAAGAATCAGCTCTGCTTTGGGACTGAGAGTGAGCCTTGGGCATGGGGAGAAAGGTGAAACATAAGAGTCAGTAATCTTGGGAGGGGAGAAGATTGCCTCCAGTGTTTCACAGGCACGATATTCTCTCTCCCCACCTCCCTGAATGCTAAACAAAACAAACTCTTAAGAGATTTTTAATAAAAATCCAAAGATACGTTAGAAGCTAACTCAGAAAAAGAGCCACGCAATGGAACCAACTGCTTCCAAGAAGAAGTATCTTTTGAAAGTGAAGTGTCACAAATGATGCACGTGACAAATGTAGCTTGTGACAAATGCATCATTGCTTCTCAAAAGGGTAACTTGTGACAAGCAAAAAAGTATGCTATTGGTTATGTAAGCCAATTTGGAAGACAAAACTACATGTCTTCTTGTGTATCTTCACTGTAACCATTCATGGAAAACCTATGAGAATAAAAGTAGCTACCATCCAGACAAACACCCTGGAGCACATACGCCTGTGCTTTGCTGAGTCAGGCCCTAGGAAGATAAGTCTTTTGTTTCCCTATCAACAAAAACCCCATTACAAATCATACAATACAATATCAAGCTCTATGTTATTCCAAAATGACAGTCAATTAAGTAGAAACAAACTGTATCTTCAGAAGGGTAAATGAGACAGGCTAGGGATCACTATCAAAGGACTTTTGTTTTCTTTTGTTTATTAAATAGCAACTGCATTATTTACTGCAGCTTTGCAAGCTAGTGAGCAGCTGGGTGTAACACATTTCCATGCTGTGTAACCTCTCCTTATGCTTCGTTAGATTCCTTATCAGGACCAGAAGAAAAGAAATCTCTCTGTTATGCTTTTCCTGTGGCAAAGGAAAAGACAAGATGATGACTTTCCAGCTCATTTCACTTGTACAACGTTCTCATCAATCACCATGGGGTAGGTCTTTGTTATTTTCACTGAAGGACTGTTCTTAGTTTTCTGTCACAATAAAGCGTGACTCCACTAACTAGCAAATCAAGGTTACCTCCACCACATTTGCAAAAGAACAAAATGCAAACGGAAGGCTAAAGCTACTTCTGAAATATTTTCTAAGGCCCCAGTTTCACAGACATAAACCTAAGCTGAATTAAGTCTAAATTCTTTTCATTGAAACGAAGGTTAAAGTCTGAAACAATCAGAGCAGTTGAGGTAAGGAAGCTAAACTAACCATTTCATCAAGAACCAGAAGTTTTCTGCTTGTTTTGCGACTTTCTGCTCCAGAAACCAAGTAAAGAAACTGTGGTTTATTTTTATTTTAAACTCTCTGTCAAGTATGCATCTCTTTGCAGTTTTGGTTCACTATAGCCCACGCAGCTTGGCCTCTATTCTCCTTTTCTCCTAATGTCTTCATTAAGCCCTATAGACATCAGCAGGAATTATGTGAGCAAACAAAAAGCAAGAAAGGGATATATTCTAATCAAGGCAAAAACAATAAAAAGAGCTTTGTAAGATGGTCTCTCCTCCTTTAACTTCATGTTTTTATATGTCTTTTCCTTTTTGGTCTGTGTTGTTTCTCACTGAATGACAGTTATACACAACATACTATTGTAATAACAAGCATATGGCTCAGAGATCGCTGTTGACTTTCTCAAGTCTCAAATTAGACATTTTTATTTAAAATGCATAAAAGACATCTGTATGCTCTTTCATTAAATGCATTTTACATTTGTAACATCCTACATATTCTTTTGGAACCATTTCCATTAAAATGCCGACTCTGGGTTTGGATAGCAAGTATTTCCTTTGTAACACTACGGGAGGAGTATGTTACTGTCAAAATTTCTCTCTAAAAAGTCCTTGCTAAAATATTTACTCTGCTTGTCAGAACAGGAATATCTGAAGTTAATTCCAAATGAAAGAATATTTTAGGATGAATCATAAACTAGATGTTAAAAAAAGGCAACACAGTGCCATTCCAGTGCCTCTTCCCTGCTGTAAAACTAAACGAAAAATGACTTTGCATTTGCATCCACAGAATATTGTAACATTTCGGAGCCTTCTGAGATTCCTTAATTGTAGTTATGCAAGAGAACTGTCACATCCTAAAACAAAGGACAAAAATTCAGCAGCTGAATTTACTGGCTTGGAAATGAAATGCTCTTAAGAGATGGCTAACATGTCTTCTTGATTATTTTTGGCATTTTAAAGCTGTAGTGCAATGCTTCCTATTGCATAGACCAAAGAAGCGGGACATTTTAGAAATATTTAGAATTTTTATGGCACTGTTTGTAAAGTCACATATTTAGCAACAGTGCAAACTGTTGAGCAGCAACCTTTGCAATTAAGCCACTAATTTCAGTGGACCCTTTATAGTATAAGACACTGTTCAACATTAATAAAGATATAATGCACTGGCTTCTAATGAGTTGGTCATGATAGTAAAAAACAGCTTCTTCTTCTAAATGCATATTCTCAAGGGTCACAATTTTCAAAGGCAAATAGGATAAATTCTGTGGCCAGAACAGTTATGATATTAATGAAAAAATAAATAAACAAAGCAGTCCATTAAACTTGTGATCCTACAGAGCCCTTTTCCATTACTGAGTCAGTTTACTATGATGACCAACCATGACACACTTTTGTGAATAGTCAGGAGCCTGGTTCCAAAGGCACAGACGTTGCTTACACATAAGTTTTGAGGGAAGACTACTTCCTCGCTCTGACACAGCATTTAAACACAAGCAAAATGCTTGTTTATGACTAATCCTAGACTACAGAAACAATGGTTTCAATTCTTCTTTGCTTTAACCTTGGAGTTTATTGGGTCAGTAGTACAGGATAGCAACTGATTCTCCTCTGTTAGCTCCTCTAATTCGTAGTCTTTCAACATCACTTCTAAAGCTGGAGCAATCTGTTTCCATAAAATTAAGTGCTGGAGAAGAGCCTCTGCTCCCTTTGGGTTTTCAGGTATATATTCCAGCACGAGTTTAAATGTTTTATGTATACTGACATAAGTGGTAGTATTGTATAGCTGTAATGATAACAGAGAAGTAAGAATAACCTAAAATAGTGATGTTTATGAGTCTTTGGATAAGGCTTCCAACCCAAAAATTAAAGATGGATTTGATCTAGGAGCTTGAGCCTTTGTAATTTGCTCTTTCTTAATTGCAAACTGTTCATGCTTTGCATGAAAACTAATGAAAGACTGCTTGGTAACTGATGCTAATAGCATTGCACCACACTCACCCCTGGAGGAACCCTAAGAAGCCAACAGTTACACCACAGAAGGATTTGACCCATAGTTGTGCTCTGGAGTAGCGACATTAGCAAATATTACAAAACCATGTCTGCTTTATTAAAACAACAAATAAATTAATCATTTTAATTACTAAATATTTTCCTTTGCTGTCGCACCAAGAGCAAACAACAAACAGTATTTCTGTTATTTCACTCATGTTTCCATTCTAATTTCCTGTCTTCTGGCAGCTGCTTGCAAACTTACTAATAATGTGTGTCTTTGTTTGGACTTCTTAAAAAGAAGGATATTCTCAGAATGGAAGAAAGCTCATTTTATTTCACTTTGAAACCTGAGAAACCTGTAACATGAACCATACGCTGATTACAGAGCACTGATATATAAAGGAAGCAGTTGTATAAATGTGTGAAGTGGCTGTGGTGGGGAAACAGCAGAGCAGAGGAGAAGCACTATTTTAGACAAATAATGCTGTTGTAGGATCTGATTATCATGACTCATGTTTAACAAGGTATTGTGTAAAGGCCAGCCAAAAAGGAGGACCTATTATGGTGGGCACTATACAGTCAAGGGATTTCACACAGCCTCTTCCATTAAAAGCTCACAAATAAAATGGACAAGACAGACCCCAGGTGGAAAAACAGTGTGACAGTTCCATGATATTACTTTTTTTATAGGAGTATAGTCAGTTGGGAGGGGATAAGCAAAATGGAAAGAAAAGTGATGGAGAGAAAAGTTCTGGACTGAGGGAAAGAAGAGTGCTATACAGTGTAACCACAGAGTGAAAGTGAGATGAAAAAATGAAGGTGGAAGGAAAGGATGGAAGGAAGAAAGGGCTGGAAAAAATGGGATTAGCACAGATGGAGAATATTGAGTTGAAATCACTGGAAGCTCTCTGAGTGTCAGAGTTTTGGCTTTGGTTTCTCCAACAGCTGAGTGTAGCTGGCTGATGCCACTGGCTGGTGCTTCTCTGCAGTTTTGTCCCTGACGGCCAGAGGACGGGAAGCAGGGAGGAACCGTGTCTGTTCTGGTATCTGCAGGGACGGGTGGGACGGGGAGTCTCCGTGTGTCTCTGATGTGACACACTGAGTAGAGGGGAGAGGTATAGCCTTGGCTGGGTCCCATTTTATTCCTTCCCTATGACTGTAACAGCCCTTATTCTAGCTCAGCTGAATCTGATGATGAGCTGAAACATAAGCCTATGGCATGGACTCTGGGAATCAGCAGATATACATATGTGTATATATATGTGTATGTGTATGTGTAGTATGCCTTCACGTGTATACATATAAAGACAATATACATCAAACCACTCCTTAGAAACAGGAGGAGAACTGGTGCTACCCCTTCTGTATCTTTCTTGTACTTTTGACTCTTCTTTAAGCATCTGAGTTGCCAGTTCTGGCCTCTTCTGGCCCACAGTTGTTTTGAGATCATGAACTTCATAGACAGTAGAGTGAAGAACATCGAGTTTCCCTGTCCCTTTCTCCCACTTGCTCAAATAACAACATTTTTTCTGCAAATACATTAGAAGACTTCCACAATAATTATATGTATATATGTATGTGTGTTTATGTGTCTCTCTAAATAAATAAATAAAATTTTAAAGCTAATTTTAAGTTCTATATATGAAAACATGCAATACAAAAAACTCTGTCCCTATCTGTTTGTATGGGATTTTGTTCTGTGGCACAAGCTAAATACATGTGTTACAGAGGAAAAGAAACAAACGCAACATATCTTGATTAAATCAGTGTACCACTAAAGTAATGCGCTTCAAATTAATTTTTACTGTGGGATACAATAATCTGCCTATTCACTGGCATAAAAGCACTGCATACAGCTAATGCAAGAGTATTAAATTTCTCTTGGGGTGGAATAGTGAAAACAGTTTTATAAAAAAATTAACTTACTTGATTACTATATTATCTTCTATTAGCTATAAGTTGTCAGTGGCCAACTTTTGAATTATTCTATGCTACATCTGTGTATTTGTTACGAATAAATATGGACACTTTGTGAATATTCCAGTGGAGAGAATCTGAGCTGCAATAACTTGGGTTGACTGAGATGGGAAAGGTATCTTTCTGCAATGCTCCTTGTCCCAGTTCAGCTGAGTTCATCCCTTAGAATCTGGAGTTCAACAAGAAAAAAAATGTTGGCCAAGTTTCCCAAATATCTACCTTGTCGCAATTTGTGTCATTCTGTCTCCTCTTCCCCATCTCTCTGTGCTTGTTTTGGGGTGAAGCATAGTTTTGTGGGTATGCAGAGGCATAGGGGCCTGATTTCTTTCCAGTGCAGAAAGTACTATTAAGAAAGTGATTCCTGTCTTCCCCCATAAAAATCAAGAATGGCTCTTTGAAGGTCTCCTCTTTATGTCACATCTGTTGCAGTCCGACCTTCAAATTACTTGTCAAAAGTAACATATGGCTTGCAAGCAAAATTTAGAACATGGGTAAATCCAGACATTTCAGTCTATTGTTCTGCCACTGCTTTACGTGCACCATGAGCTGCAACAGCTTTCTCTTAATTGCTTTAACTGTGGCATCTCATCTTTGATGAAGAGAAAGACTCTGAAAACATGAGTGACACTTCTGCTGGTCACTGAGGCAGGATTTACTTGCAGAGCAAGTTGCGACTATACACCACCACCACAGGACAAAGGAAAGCATCTTGAAAATACTCCCCGCTCTGACGAACTGCCACTGGCTCACTGAGGAACAGTACGGCACTGTCTCTGACATGCTGCCTGGCAGTCTAGCCCCACCTTTACACCTGCTTGAGCACTATTCCTACCGTGTGCTCCCTTTCTTTCTTTCAGTGTCATCAAAGCATTTCACATAGCAATTGCTACCACATTGATGTTCCAATAGCAAAAACCCAGTGTCACTAATAACCTGAGAGTGTCTCAAGAGAATCCAGAGCAGTAAGATCCTTAAGCTTTTTTTTTTGCATTACATCAATGCCCAGCTCTGCAGAATTAACAGAAATGAAATGAAATGAGCTGATAGCAATATTTCACTTTCAGTGTTTGTAATACTGCAATTTTGCAATGACTTGATCATAAATTCTGTTCTACCAGAGGCTCAATCTCCATCCCTGCCCACGATTCAAAATCTCTTCAGTTTCTTAATTCCCTTTGAATTTCTGAATAAAGATGATTTCTGGCCCTCCAACTATTGGAAACAATAGCTTCCTTCTGACTTCAAAAAGGATGTGTCCCTTAGGGCCCTACTGGACTGTACTGCTGCCTTGAGAGTTTGGGCCATAAAAGAAAAGTAGGTTGACATGTCAATTTAGAGAATCCTTGATAGACATCTTTTCACAGTGACATTTCTAATTCAGTGTCATTGTTTGAAAGACTAAAATTATTATTTCAAGCAGGTTGCTTTAATGCATTATGCTACAGTGCTGCTTGACTGCTTTCCAAACTGGAACAACTGATAAAATGTGAAGCTCTCCAATGATTTTAAATCACTCTAGTCAGGACAGAGTGATTTAAAACCAGAGTGCCTCACATTTTTATGAGCTTTCAGTTTGCAACCAATGGAGGTCTGGGCAGTCCTGAGCTACAGCACTGTGAAAAACCAACTACAACAACCAATACATTATCATCAGTTTGAAAATATTTGGAAATTGTAGGGATTTAGAGATATTTAATGCCACCATAACGTAAATCAGTGGCTGTACACTGACTGTAAAAATGTTCAAGTTAAAGAAGTAATTGTATGGATACAACATTAAATTTTGTAGCATCCTGTGCTCAGCAGCCCCTTCATTCAAGGACTCCTCCTAGCCCCTTGGTCAGACCATACATTTCTACCTGCACCACTGCACCAAAGGAGACGCGGCTGTGTCTCTATGTGCAGCACAAAACGGGAAAGAAATGACACCACCTGCAACATAGGGAACCACCACCCTTTGGAGAATATCCTCTTTTAAAGGTTTAGTTCCTTCAGAGCTGCCACTTGTGCAGGGCACCTGCTCTCTCTCCTGCTATCCTTCCATGCTGCGGTCCAACCCCTTGGTAGTAGGATAAGAGAGAAAAAATAAAAAATGTATCCCACAATAGTATGTCAGTTCAGTCCTTTTGTTTTTCATTTATTTATAGTGGCAACTCTTCTTTAATTCATAATACGGATTCAGAACAAGATTTATTGCAAACTACTCCACAAAGAATGAGATCCTTAGCAGCTGTAAATGGGCATCTTTTCACTGAAGCTAATGGATTTACACCTCTTAGTATCAGCTGAGGATCTGATCCATTATCTGTGGACTCTCCATTCCTCACCAAGTTTTACTTCTTTCTTTACCACAAAAGTACTGACAGGAAAATGTTAGTAACAGCTCTTCTCTTAGCATCTTTCTTATTAATTTGAGTAGGCTCTTTTTTTAGTGACTTTTAACTTTGATGTTGTTAAATACGGCCACACTCTGAAGCCTCTCAGTACTGGCGAATCTGTTTTCCTGGAATATCTTGTGTTGTTTTCAGAATTGCATGATTGTGTGACATCTGATCTACGTCTCATATGTGATCGACTGAGTAGGTGCAACTGTGGCAGATGGCTGATGACTCACCTCTCAACACTGAACACTGGTTTGCTTTCTGAGAAGCAACATCTTCATATTAATTTTCAAAGTCTTGCAAAGATGTGACCAGTCTGCCTGGTTTGGTGGCAGGTAATGTAAGTTACAGGAAATGCACAGGGATGCAACAACAACATTTATTCTAGGACTGGGGTAATATTTAAAATTCAATTTATGGGCTACTATCAGATAACTCCACAAAAGGAAAATAGGTTCACTGCTGTACTTTCTAAATTTTAGGCATCTAAATAGCAAAATCTGGATCCCTGAATCAGATGGAGATCTAGGCTTCTTATGCAAAGGAGAAACAGAATAATATCCACAGAAGCCATTCACTTGGGTGAGGAATCAGGGAACACCAGAGAAAAGGATATTCCTTAAGCCCTCCTCTCTGTGACTTGGCTGCCCCGTTCCAGGCTGGGGGGAATATGACTGCCAGATTGAAACAGGCATGGCCCAGTTAGCATGTGTAGCTTGGGTAGGCTAAGTTCTGGTCAGTTGTAAGAAAACTATTGCTAGAAGCTGCAAGTATAATGACAATGCCTTGCAAAGTTAACTTTGTTCATTACTAAAATTAAAGAACCTCGATAACAGTTTGTTATCCCCTCTCATTCTCACAGACTCCTTGGCCCAGCACAACAAGATGACTGGGGGGAACTCCAAAGAGCCATTCCTAAACCACTTACTTAATTTACAGCTCTATATACCACACCATCACATGCATATATTCATTTAAAGCTAAATATTGTTATATACATTGCAATAGCTTAAATCAATAAACATCAAGTTGTTTGCATGCACATTATTTATGTATTAAAAATGTAATTAGTGTTTTAACAACCATATCCAAACCCAAATCCTTTAGGATCAAAAAACCCATGCCTGTCTCACAAGCATCACACCAAAATGTGACCACCCAGCTTAAACATGCTTCAGTGCCAAAGACTAACACATCTAAATGCTTTAGTAGCCTGTTAACTATTTTTTTTTTTAAATCTTTCTGTGGCAGAGGCATGTCATTCCCATTTCCACTACTCTGATGTCAACTAACAAAAGTTCCTAATAAGCCAAGTCTCTCGGAGGCTCAACTGGTAACACCATTAACATTACCAAAGACCTGTGCATGACTAACAGCTGTGTCCTAAGGAAACTGAACTCATACCTTCCATTTCCACATAAACTGCCCTCAAATTAAAGAGTATCCGAGGAAGAAAAGAAGGGAGGAGACGATGGGTAGAGAGGAAAGAAGGAAGATGTTGTCATTGCTGATTCTGATTCATCCCCTAATATTAATCAGGTCTGACAGAGGAAGCCAGCAAGGGTGAGCAGGACTATAATCCATTAGTTACAAAGACATATTAATGTGATTAAGGGCTTGAACATAGTTCCCTTTCAAAGGTGAATGCCATGTTCATGAGTATTTGGAGTGATGTTCTCCATCCCTCTAGCCGAAAGTATAGTCCATTAAAAAATAATGGAAGTGCTTCAGCAGAAAAGATTTAAAATACCTCTGTCCAGAATAACCTAGAACTCAGTAGCCAGAGCTACAGCCACAGAAATAGACTACAGCATTCATGCTCCTGGTGACAGGGAGGGGAAGTGAGCATGTCTGCCCTACATCCTGGGTAAGTATTCCCACTACCAGGCAATGCCTCAAAGGGAAACTGCCTCTATTCTATCATTTTATGGGCACCTGTGGGTACGTTCCTAAAATACCCTTTGGGGTGACTCCCGCTGCAGGGCTTTAGACATTTGAAAGACATCTGCTTTTACTATCTGCTAAACATAAAGGAAATTCTTAAAATGGTACCAGTGTCACTGATACTCCTTGCCAGTTGGTAACTAAAAAACCCAGCATGCCCCAAACTAGCAAAAACTGAGTCTCCCACCCCAAAATGGTATGTAATGATGGTAGTTAATTCACACAGAAAAGATCTTTTGGGGCTGCTACTTCTCTCATAGTAATTTTATGTCATTCAAGTTCCACTAACAACTGTTGAGTTTACACCATGGTGCCAAAGAGGTATATTAGATCCTTCAAGTTATCCAGAGCTTACTCGGCTCATTTGGCACCTCTGTGTTGCTGACACATGCAGAACTTTAACAGATGGTCTTACAATACTGGCAGTTGTTTTGTACTGTGCTAGTGGTGAAGGGAAATACTCCATGCAAATTGTCTGCAATTCTGGAAAATAAATGAAGTACAAATCCATATTAACCTCAAAAGCCAAACTATAAAAAGTCAGATTAGTCTTTTGACGATGTATGTGCTCTGGGTTAAATGCTCAGTTGCTGCAAAATGGCAGTATTTCCCTACAGCCAGGAAGGTCCTTTGCTTCAGTTTCTACCAGGAATATCCATAAAGACTGTATCATTAGAAAGGTTACGAAACATGTTAGGAATAAGTCTTGAGACCCTTCCTCATGTGATCAGCCCTGACTATCAGCCAAAGCACCTCCATAAACTGGGTGTTTTCACATAAATAGTGAAGCAACAGGGTGCAAGTTAAGTGAATCTCTTTTTCTTCCCCCCATGCTAAACAGCATCAAGAAATAACACATCAGCTACTGTGCAAATGTTGAAATCAACAACAACCAAGTAAACAGCAATTTTACATTTTTCCTCACCCATTTGAAAAGAGCTGATTGTACCACAAGCTGAATTGTACACTCACTAATTTCACTGGCTGCAGTGGAACTTGCACTGTACATAAAAGACCAGAATTGCTCCTCCTTGTTTCTGTGTGGCTAAATTTTTCTCTTTTATTGTGCCAAATTATCAGATATATTGGCTGGATTGGACTAGTAAACCATGTATATTTCAATATATTTACTTAGATAATGTCAGTCACCTTGTACGTTATTTTCACAATGCTATTTACATTGAAATACAGTTCCCTTAGGTAGCTTCAAAGCCCTACAAGGAAGTAGAACCCTGAAAACATTATCATAAAAGAGTCTTTCAAATGCAAGAGGTACGTTCCAGTCTTCTGTTGGTACTGAATCAAAGCTGTATCCATTTTTTTAAAATGTTATTTTATCCATTAAGGTTGCTTAAAAAACATGGTTGCTGGAACTGACTGATGTTATGCATTTGTGACTTTGATACAAGTGAAAAGATCTTTATCACTTCTATGTCTAATTTTATACTGAAAGATCAAACAACTCCTAAGTTTGAAGCTGTTAACAAAAAAAATATTAAACCAGCTAAATTTCAGATGGGTTTCATGTTTTCTTTTCCTCCCTCAGGAAATTTGCCAGACTAAAATGACACAACATACTTCCAGAAAGTAGTGATACAAATGCAAGATAACCCATCTCTGAAAGCATAAATTATTTCTCCTCATGAAAAAAGAAAAATCAAAAGAAATGTTAAACAGACACAGTCAAAATGTAGGAACATCAATCCCTCTGCTTCTCTTCCCAGGCGTAAACATTTTGTCAAACATTTCAAGCTATGATCCTCAATGTAGCACTTCGCTATGAAATTCCCAGGAGAGGAGTTGGTATACATATGTTAGTATCAATAATGCAAGCACATCCTATCCTGGGAAGAGGTCCTCCCTTACAGATGCAGAATATGAGATAACATGATGGGAAAACTTCATGATCACCCTTCCAGTTACTGAGAACCTTCCCAGCTTCTACAACAACTGGTCATGGCTACCCCTTTCCTTGAGCCCATCCTCTGCAGAGTTCACCACAGGTCCACAGTGAACATTTCCTGGCAAGAGGGACAAGAAGTGAAAGGAATATCTTGGGGAAACAAAAGGCAAAGGGAAGGGAATAGGAGCACAGGACTGATTTTATCCATTCTAACAATATCCAGCACTCTACCAGACACCTTCTAGGGAAGGTTAAAGTAGTCTTGGGCTAAAGAAAAATGGAATCATCTGCCTGCAGCTGCAAGAAAAGGTCATTATTAATGATCTGGAATGCTACATTTGGTAAAACAGTACGGACTCAGGGGATTTATACGTCTAAAAGAGGAAAAAAAACCCCAAAACCAAGTGCAACACTTCCACAAAGAGATAACATCTGTTAGCGAATACAGATCTTTGTGCTGCAATTCATGTCCCAAGCTGGGCATTACTCAATTTTGATATAACAAAATCCTATAGAATCAAAATGCAATTTGTCTGTGTGATTTATCTCTTTGCCCTTCCTATCCCTTATTTTCTGAAATAATATCCAAAATCTTTCTTCTTAAATACCTTTATAGTTTCAGTAGGCACTCCAGGCTCTGGAACTTTATCCAAGTAAGTAGTCAAATCTTGATCCACGTGTTCAAACACCAGTGTTAACTTGGTCTCTCTGTCTGTTCGTGACACGGTGCACACATCGAACAATCTGAGAGGAGGAAAAGAAAAGAGGAGCTAAAGTATACAGGAACCAGTACAGACATACAATGCTTGCAGCTCGTAACATGTCTATTTAAATTTCTTATGGTGTATAGAATGGAAAAAAGCTTTCCAAAGGTAGAGCAATCTTTGAGGTCTTGCTTCATCAGATAGCTACTGATACATCAATAATATCAGATTTCTCTTTCATGTGCAGATTCTGAAATCGGATTAAGTATTAAGAATTCACCAGCTGTTCAAAGTAAAATAATTACATGAAAAGAAATTATTTTTTTGGACTAACTAGAGTTAGTACAGAAAATTACTTGATATTTGTCTACATTCTATGTTGCAGTACTTACAGTCATATAAAAAAAAATTGTGAGAAACATTTTTGAGAAAAAATATACAGGGTGCTTGCATGCACCTTCAGTTTCTTCCCACATAACTCCCATACTCTTGCAAGTTCCTGGACTCAAGGAATACCTTCAGAGTCAGGATACAGTCTGGAAGAAAGCTTTGTGCACAAGATGCCACTACTAAGAAAGCTTTCTTCTCTCATCACTTTCTGACATTCTTTTATTGAAATTTCTTTATCATTTCACCTTGTTGCACAACATCAAATTCAAACTAATTTGCAAAGCTCTTCATAATGTCACATTCCTATCCGATGACTCTATTTTCTATTGTTTTCTCTTTTTAATTAGGATTTCTCTCATCTTCTCCACTTCATCTACCATAACAGCTTTACTCACTGTTTTATCTTTTTCACTAATGTCTGCCCATCCTTCTATGCTTCACACCTACACTCATACCAGTGACTTTCACTATCCTTCCTCAAGTCCCGCTTGTACAAAATCACAATAGGAAACCATCTTACAGATGGAAGGACACTTGTTGCCCACTCACATACTTTACCAATGTGTTTATTCATTTAAATTGTACAGATCAGATTGCCTTTCTCTCTGAGGGGAGGCAGAAAATCAATCGCTACTTTTATTAGGCGAGAGTAGATTTGAAAAATGTATGAATACAGTTACTGAGAAAAAAGTCTATACAATTAAACTAAGGAACCTATCATAGGTAACAAACCATAGTGTTGATACTACTGCTTATTTTGGTCATCATAGCAGTCACATTGTTTTACTACGTGTATCTTTCATCCTCTTACTTAGAATAACTGCTTCCTTACTTTGTGCAAAGTGCAGGATTTCTGATAACGTTATCAAGTAGTATTTTTGTTCTTTGTCCTAGGACTAAAGGCTTAATATGCAGGATCTGTAGACAACAGATCACGCACAAAGCCTTGGGGGTCACTGCTTTTTGAAGAGGACATCTGACAAACACACTAGGAGAACACTTTATACTGAGCTCTTACATCTTACCTTAAATTTCAAAATATTTCACAAAAGAAGGGAAGATAAGAATTGGCACAACTGTCTCTGAAGACTGTAAGCCAGGTTTAAGAGACCAGTATGTTTCACTTGAGATGATACAGATTTAACATATTAAGGCTGTGGTCCCACTTTAACAGCATTTCCTAGATAATCTTTGGTCAGACACTTAAAAGTTGTTTATTAGCCATGGTGTTTTGAAAATGGATGCATGCACATTCCTTTTAGCTTAAAGATTTTCAGCAAGTAATAAGTTGGGAACTGGAATTACAGAATATGGAGAGACTGTCACCCTACCTCGACTAGAAGACTAATCTGTACTTAATCTGTAATCATCATATGAACAAATATGAATTAAATTATTATGGTAACATAGTGACTGTAACAGCAAAAGTCTTGACACATTTCTCATAAAGACAAATGCTGTTCTCTTTATGATTTCCTTAATGGGGTGTACACAGAAGTTAGATGTCCTGTACACAGTGAATCAATTTTGTGAAAAGTCACAAACATTTCTGAAAAGTGAAATTTGCTGGTATTTGGCTGGAGGTTAATAATCTGCAATATATTTATATAAATCAATGTGGAATGTAGCCGGACTGCCTATAACCCCAACACATGCAAATAGAGAGGAGCCAGACAGGTCTGAACATCTGAACATAAACACTGGAAAATATTTCCAACTGTATGATTCCTTTGTGTTGACCTACATTTACCTAAAAATGTTCTAAACCACCTTTTTTTGCCAGGTATCTAATACACTGGCAAAATTATCTTTTCAACTATAGCAGAATTATAA
The DNA here is from genome assembly GCF_929443795.1 of Astur gentilis. Lineage (NCBI taxonomy): Eukaryota > Metazoa > Chordata > Aves > Accipitriformes > Accipitridae > Astur > Astur gentilis. The sequence goes on along the minus strand of NC_064883.1, from coordinate 21,698,131 downwards.
TTCAAGAAAAAAAAAGGAAAAAAGATTTCACTGTATAGACTATAAAAGCAACACGTAATTTCCAACTCAGTGTGGAGGGAAATGCAGATTCTCTGTTTAATTCTTCTGTATGTGGCTTATTTTGATGCTGGCATTTTCTGGCACAGCAAAATAAGGAACTGAGAGGAGCGCAATTCTAGTCACCTATTACTGAGTAATAATATTATCACTGAGTAATAATATTATCTTTCCTTTTTATACACCCTTTATGTGTAGCTCTAAATGCTTTACTGTTAATAATAAAATCTCCAGATCCTGCAGTGGGCTGAGTGAAAGCACATTGTGTTTACTCACAGAAAATACAGCTGCTGCTTTAGAAAGATAATAATTTAAAGCACGCTTATATGAAGCCATGATATTACAAAAAGACAACATATAGCATTGCCCATGCTAATCGTTCTGGAAATAGATTGAGAAAAACACAGCCTCTTTATTTAGTAGTTTCCATCAGGATAAAACTGCTTGTTATAAATTATATTTTTTTACATCCACTGTGACAAAATCATCCATAAAGCTGTCTTCTTTAGCTAGGAACATCTCTGCTGGCTACAGTGCACATCTCTCAAGCCACTTCCTCATGATTTTCTGTATGTAATGGTTTAGTTTTGCATGTGATTGCCTCTCTAGAATAGGCAACAGCAAAACACCTTTTATTTAAAGAGTTACTGTGTGGACACTGTCCTAAGTGAAGTAAATGTACCTCAATTAATACAGGATTTCCATACTGAATACTTTGTAAACACAAGCCCTGCCCTTCTATTGTACTTACAAAAGAAACGTTTGAATTATTTGATTAAAGTAAGATCCGCTATGGGAAATCCTGCAACTATTTAACAAGATGTTTGGCTGAGAGTCATACACTGCCTGACGTGTTGATCTGAACCGGACCATTGTTCAACAGACAGTTAGGGAGTACCTGTGTTCTAATGCAGACATTTTTTCATGTTAATTGTACTAAAGTAAAAAAACCTTATCAGCTACAAATCTATGTCTCTGTTTTATTTTATGTGTCTAATGCCTAATGCATCTTACTATAACCTAGCAGAATACCTGCCTTCCTACAAAAATACTTTCATTTTTTTTAACACAGAAAACTAGATGATGCGTCTTGAAGTCTCCATAGCTTCTTACAACATGTAATCTGACAAATGCAACTTCATTTCATCTTCATTTAACAATATACAGTCTGAATGCTTAATGCTTCTATAAGAAAACACACAGTTATGCCAATTCCTTTGAAAACTATTGCATCTACTGACTGGTACTAATTTCGTAACTGCTTCTAGAAAGTCCTTAAATGTTACTGGACTTGCTTTTGAGATGCTCTGAAAACTGCTATAAAAGTTACCCACTTTCAAGTGGAATAAATATTTTTTTCCCAAGAAAACTGAGATAATAGTGGTGGAGATCAAACCCATCAGCCCAAGCTACCTGCAAGATATACCAAACAACAGATCTGACTGTAAGAACTGAAAAACTGTAGGACATCAGTTGTCTTGGCTATTGTCAAACAGATGAGTAAGTACATCTGGAAAATTAGCCAGATCATAGTCAACGGGAAGACCAAAGAATTAGATACTTGCTGCCCATGCATCCAAAGGCTTATTGTTATTTTTATTGCAGTAGGACTAATCCAACATGAACACGTATCCCTTTACTTTACTGGTCACTCACAGCACTGAACAAAGCCACAGTTCTTGCCCTCTAAATTTTTTCAGTAACATGAATTTACTTTAATTTTCTTGGGAACAGTGTCTTCCTAGGAAGAGTTACTTCCTAGCTTATGCATGACAGAAAGAGAACTGGAGCTATTGATTTATGAGTAGGAGAAATGTTTAAGAAGACTGTGGTGTGGCAAGTAGTGGCATAGTAAGTTGCTACAGTTTTAAGGTTTCATAAGCCTGGACAAAGACTCAGATGGAAAGAGTTTGGTGGTCTCAACCTAACTCCAAAAGGTATTTATCCACATGACAAAAACCCAGCACAGAATTTATGTATGATTGACAGTGTTTACAGAAGCACCACAGGATTGGGATACCAAGACTATTACAGGTCATGGTTGAGGTTTATTGACAAATATATGGAGGGGAGCCTTAATAGCTTCTGCTTTCACTGCCTTTGGCTCAGGTTAATTCTGTGAGTCCATAATTTTCAAGCGCACAGAAAATTTCAGCCTCTCACACCTAATAGCAGAGAATGAGAGTCAGGCATCCTTTGAATCCAAATTTCAGCAGCCTTTGACTATTCTGTTCCCTGGAAACCACTCAGCAGCAAGCCCTTCATTCACCCCAACTTCTTAAACTATGTCCTCCTTGAAAAAAACAGTTCTCCCCATACTTTTAATATTAGCTACCTTCTCCTTACTTGCTTTTGAAGAGGAAAAAGACTCTGCTAACAGAATCCAGCCTCTACTTGGAATCACATGTACCCAAAGTATTGTAACAATGGGGTCGTATTTCAGATGAAGAAGACAATAGCTGGGCAAGTGGGGTGGAACATGTGCCTTACCAGAACCATGTCCCACGTAGCAAAACAGGAAATAGAGCTTCACACTCTGAAAAGTATGACAGAGCTCTTTCCCTTTGTTCAGGACATGCTGCTTTGTCTCATCTTAATCAGCAATCACCTACTCCTCCATGCCTCTGAAAGCTATGTATTTCAGATGTAGATTTTCCTTGCTCAAAGCAGCTTTAGTGAAGTACTTTTAGATGAAGAAAGAGCACATGCAGATGATGAGGCCACCAAATTCAAAGTATCTCATATTTTTCTGGGATAACATTTGTAACACCACGTAGTAATGCAAGACCTAAGTTCGATTTTCAAAAGCATACGGGGTCTTCAGGAGCTTCCCAATGTGCTCGTCATGACAGCCACAGCTGCAGCCACATGCATCAATACTTAGGGTATGCCTCCACAGGAGACTGCAACAAAATGCAGACACTTAGACCGTGCTCAACTGACCACCTTTGTACTGAAAATGTACAGCGTGACAGCACAGCACTGCCTGCAGCACGGTAAACTAACCACCATGAGCTCCATCCAGCAGCAGTCGGATGCCTAGAGTCAAACTCGATCAATTAAAATAAGCTTGGGTGTCTCTACACTGCTCATGACAACTTTACATCTCAAATCCTTATTCTCTACATTCCTACTGGGTTCTTGGAGTTTGTGAACATTTTCCTGCTTCGCTACCCTTCCAGGAAAGAGTAGCAGGATCTCTTCTTGTCTTCAGAAGAAACCTCTTTCAGGCAAAGAACAGAAAAGGGCAGAACATAACATCAGATAAAATAAATTATCTAGGACATGCAGATGTTATGCAGGTAGAGGTTTTCAACTCTGCAGCCACTCATTCATTATCTGCTACGCACAGAGCAGAAAGAGCTACCACAAAGAAGCAATTGCGTGATGAAAGCAAGGCAGCAGAAAGTCCTATCCTGGCGACCTACTCCAGCAGAGCCCAGCCAATATTCTTGCTTATAGCCCACTCACCAGTGAAGTTTAAGAGAAGGAAGGGGATATTAGGATAACAAGGCAATCGTTCATCTGCAAGCTGAGCTTTGTGCTTTAATTTTTTCCAGTCTCTCTCCCTTTCTGACTTGGAAAAATTATTTTAAATGCTTAGCTGTATAAAAGAGGTTTTTGTTCTTTAAGTGTGTGTGAGAAAGAGAGACAGAGAAAGTGACAGAGAGAAATAGATGCTCTTGAAAGCGAAGTAAATAGCACTGGCTAAAGTCCGATAGTGTGGGCTGACTGGGCAAGCTTTCAACACTCAGTACCGACTGCAGCCCTGACCTGCAACACCCCTGCTCTCCTGTGCTGGGCCCCAACTCGAGCAACGACGAGCTCTGGTGCCAGACTGAATGGGTCTGTGATGCAGACAAATGTCTGCTCTGATGAAACCACCAAAACTAATTTTCATTTTCAACAGAAGCCAAGATTTGTGCCCAAAAGATGAAAAGGCCAAGTACATTTACTCGCTGTGCCACCCAAGTCACTAAAAGATGCGTTTGTTAAAAAAGTTTTACTTCAAGGAAAAATATGCCTGACGACATTCTCTGCACCTCTCTTTGTTTATAGCAGCATGCCGTCTTTTTTATCTCTCACACTGCCATTTCTTGTTCACCTGCTTTGTGAAGGGAGATTATTTTTAATAGGCAAGGACCAGAAATGGATCTGGTAAGGCTCAGCAATTTAAACAATATCCTGCCTTGCAGAACTTCACTTTCAGGACTCGTCCTACAGTTCACTAGTTTTTTAAATACTTCTCACCAGTCCATTAACAGCTTCATCTCATTGCAATTGATTTTAAATCCAAACTGGCCACACACTGAGCGATTGCCATTACTGAAGGAAAATACCAGCCTGCTGGTGCCTACACTTACTCCTGTGCACTGCCATACCAAGCAGACTGCCAGATTCTCTCTGTGAGGGACAGGCGAAGTCACCCTCAAATCAGAAAAATAATGTGGCCTGTTATGAAGATAGTCGCTGACAGATTGTTTAGGATCTGCAATAGCTGTCTGACCTATTCATAGTGCTCTCACGTGATCCTGGAGCAAGCAAATGTGCACTGCCTTTCAGAGTCACGTACACTGCCGTTATACAGTACTCAGAGCTTACAATAAGCTTCCGTAAGCTTCCAGTTCAGTGTACAAATTAAAGACGCTCCCATTCATTGGCAGTGCATGTGCATCTTTTATTAAGTGTTTTTGATTTTCTGTAGAATACCTTCCTCAGGGATAGCTGCATTCCTTTTTACATTCCTTAAGTTTCTCAGCATGTAAATAAAACTTATGTTTGAAAATTGATTTTGTTTAATTCAAATGAAAGGAGCACAGAAGTTATTCTGGACTCCCAGCTACACCTGGTGCAAGATGGGATACAACAAAATCCAGTCTTTATTCATGTGTAGCTCATAGTCAAACTGATTGTTACAGACGCCACCTTTCAGTTTACATTTTGAAATCATGCTTGTGCCAAAGCTACAGGATCTAAACCTGAGTTGATCATCTCTTTCCTAGATTTAAATAAAACCAACAAATCATCTTAGGAAGATTTTACAACAGTATAAATTATCATGCATTCTTTAGTAGCTTAATAATCTAATCTATTTACACTTGAGACTTAATGGTGATGCCAATATATAAAAAATAACAAAGTATCCACAGCAAAAAAACAAATATGCTGTTTGATACTCTTCGCCATCTCATATAGTTTTTTAAATCCTTGCAATGCCACAGCAGTTCCTGAGGTGTTTAATTCAGCATTTTTTAAGTGGTAATTCCAATGCAAATTTGATTGCAAGCTCTTACTTTTTAGAGAGGTTTGGGGAAACCTAAAAAACAAGCAGGAACTGTAGAAGATGACAGAAGAGGTCTACTGTTTTGATGCTTACCCTCAATTCAGGGACTGCTGCTCCTGAATGACCTCCAGGTTATTCTATACCACAATTCTATGGGGTGATGGTGGCTGTATGCAAAACTCAGGTTCTGTTTGAGTCTGAATTAACCTTCCAGCATACACTAAGCCCTCAGGAATACAGGCAACCACAGCTTGACTGATAGTACTTCCGAAGGGCAAAGCCAGTTGCCAGAGCCACTGAACAAGTAAGGTAAGGAGGCTTGCTAAATGGTGCAAATACACCTGAGACCTGACGATGTTGCTACCACTCCCCAGGAAGAAGGGCCAGTACTGGCAGCAGCTGAAAGGAGCCCAAAGCTGGTAGGGTGATGGTGATGAGGAGGTGAGAGAGAGAGCACTGGATGCAAAATATCTTGCTGTGGTTCTTTTACTGGCATTAACAACAGCTTTGACTAAGACCCTCAGAAAAATTATTGTTGTAGTGACTTGAGAGACACCTACACTGTGTTTCTCAAAGAAGGATCAGGAGCTGACTTTTAGAAGGGGAAAACTTCCACAGTTCAACACCACTGTGAACTTCACTGCAAAAGCAAAAGAGCAGGAAAGCAGAAGAAAAAAAAGCCTAAAGAAAAAAAAGGCTAAATTGGCTAAAGTTGACAATACGGATATGCACAAAGTATATGTTAGTAAAGACAGCTGTTAATTTGAAAACCAGATTCATTCTTTTTAGTCCTTTGAATTGTGTTGTTCTAATGTATTCAACGAATTATGAAGGAAATCTGTAGGCTTTTTAATGTAACATGCTGTATATCCATGTATTAAACAGAAAGCGATTAGTATGCATAGGAGTAAAACACAGTAACACATTGCATCGCTCACTGTCATGCCCATTTGTTTATATTTGGGTTTATTATTATGTATCATTTCTTAAATACAATGTTCTTGGCTCTCTAGATGACATTACAGCAAAGAAAATCCTTGGTAAGAGAATGAAACAAGCACCGCTGGGAGATCAGGTGCAAACTTCTTACAGAGTCTGTTTGTTTATTGCTATACAGCATGGTCAGTTGACATAACACAAGCTTTGAGCAGTATTTTATGAAATGTTTTTACATCTGTTAGTAAAAAACTGTAATTTTGGAGTTAGGGTAGTGGTGTGCAGAAAAAACCTGTCATAGATCATGATCTTGCACAATCCACTAGCCCTGAACAACCAAAGAACTTACGCTGCACTTAACATTCAGCATGCAAATAACCTAAGTGACTTCTAAAGAAGTATACAACATCTAAAGCTTCATCTCCCTTATATGCCTGGTATATTTCAGAAATGAAACCAGAGAAGAAAAAAAAAAAAAAAAAAAAAAAAAGAAGAAAGAATTCATTGTGCACATGGAATGAAAGACAAAAGGCCAAAAAAGTCATATTTCTCTTCCTTATTCTCAGCCAGTCATTACCCGGAAAGAGCAATGTAAATCCCTGTATGCTGTTTAAACCTCTATCTACTATGATAGTTGGTGTTTGCGGTTCCTGGTCTGGCTTCTCTTACCCATGCAGTGAGAACTCTACAACTTGGGGCCCTGCGTGTAAGCTCCCCTTTTGCACCTCACTGTCCTTATCTGTACCACTCTCCCTCCTTCCTAACTTTTAAATTACCTTTAGGACTCAAGTTAATTCTTGAATATGGCCATACATCTCTGAAAATGATGTTCATGATTTGTTCCGAGGAGTTCATCATAATATTTGTTTTTCCTTAAATTCTGAAATGAACAAAACTGTGAACCATTGCTTTCCCAGTCTTCACCTAGGGGGCTAGAAAACAGCAACTGACAGGAACAGTTCTTGTTATCTTGCAAATAGAAACAGCAATTTAACACCAGATATTTAAACCGCGTGAAAACAACTTTTAAAAAATGTCTAAATCTGTTAAAACAATCTGTTTATGGATTCACTAGAACTGCTCAAAATTTCCTGAAAACGGACCAGATATATCCACCCACTTCCAACGCAAGCATGGTGGTTAGGCGGCGAACGCCGTTGCCGCATTCAGCAATAGACCAAGTGAAAATCCAAAAGGTGTCTTACATTTTGTGTGTTGATTTCCACACATGCTTGTTCTGCATGAAGTTAAAAGGCATAAAAATTGAGATGCAGTTCACAGTGCTTTTTGGCTACACTTCATATGGGGAATGACTTTGATCAGGCTTTGATGCCAGAGGTATTCCCAAGAAGCCCATGTGCCATGATGCCAGGGGCACCATTAACTTCAGACAAAGGGAATTCCTCCATTCACTTCAGCAAAACCTGAAGGGAGCAGAGTGAACTCAACCGACCTCCCAGCGGCACTGTACCGTGTCCTGTTGCCACCACTTAATGTGCTATGAATCGCATCCCATCTACCCAAAAGTAAATAGCACTCAGGTGATTTCCAAAAATCAAAAGACAAAGGCAAGTGCTCACATAGGTAAGAAAACCAAACAGGATTGGGCCAGGTTTTGGGAGGCAGCCGGATTTATGCACCTAAACATTGCACTCCTCTTTATAAGTTGTTTTCTAAAAGAAAAACTGAGTGACAGAGAGTAAAATATAACTTCATAAGTGAAAGAAAACAGTGAGGGGATATTTATTCTAAAACCAAAGCATCAAAACTAAGGGAATAAGTTAAGGTAACACTTAAATTCAGCACATACAGAAGGCGGATTTAAGGCTTGCAAGAAAACTAACAAACAACTCCGCTGAACGTAGCTGTCTTTGGCTACCCATCGTCAGAGAGTTCAAATGCCATCCATCTACACAACAGCCCAGGAGAGCTCGTGGAGTGCTGAGGTCTCCACGCAGCTACTGCAGAAGAGATATAACTCATGTAATGGAGCTGCTCAGGGGTTTGGTGGTTAGTCTGGATGGATCACGTAGGCCTCTGTATGTTCAAAGGAAAAAAGTAGGTTGGCTGAATCACTCGGGGAGGGGGTGGGTACTGTCTGTCCCAGCTTGCTATGGAAGACGCCTAGATGACTAATTTAGACAAGATGCTTGAATTTAACTGAATTTAGGAGACATGACTCTTTCCTGGGAAGACTATAACTGAGCAATTTTACTTGGTGGGATTCCAGATTATGTTCAATTGATTTTTGAAGATATTTAAAAATATTTCTTCTCATGAGGAACTTAAAACAAAATGAGGGAGAAGTCAAAAGAAAAAAAAAAAAAAAAAAAAAGACACTGAAAATGCCTCTGCCCTATTCACTCAAGCCCCACAGACCAGGATAAGCCTAAAAAGCTCTGCACACAAGAGCCTTTACCTAAGCCTCTTGAAGTAAGTACATGCATTTAACTGGCTTTGGCTCAGGTCCAGAATTTCCTTTAATTCGAAAGGGAGTTTCACCTGTGACAAACTTGCAGGATTGAGTTTAATATTCATGTTGTACAGAACAGAAACAAATGGGACTAATAAATCTTCAATAGAAATTTACAAGATTTTTCTGGCTTAATAAATTTAGCCAGGGGGCAATTACTCGTTGATACATAAAAAGGGATCCTCATTTCCATTAGCATGCAAATTCCTTACACGTTCCATCAGAATTTAAGACATTACATCTTACAAGTTTTTATAAATATGGACTTCATGGCTGCTCTTTTTCCCATTCATAGTCATTCACACATGGCCATAAAAGCTCCTTGGCTGTTATGTAATTTCTCCTACCGAGCTTTCTTTTTTTTTTTAATTTTAAATTATTCATAGCACATGTAAAGAAAACTACAAGTGTCTATTTCTGTAAGATTCTCAGGTGCTTTCATCCTCCAGTTCTTCAGGTAGGAGTCTAATACACATTTCCTCCTTTTCCAGCCCGTTTACACGGCACTGTGAGCCAGCCGTTTGAAGATTAATGCACAGGGAGTGAAGTATTCTACAGGCTGTACAGCTCTTTAAGTATTTCCTTTAAGCTCTTGCACACATATGTAAAAGAAAACAAATTAAAGATTATTTGCAGAGTTTGGCAATGAAAATGAGGTGTTAGTAGCATTTTGAGCTGGCAACAAATTTTATTCGACTGTTTTATTACTTCGGGGCAAAGGCAACTATTTCTTTTGGGGCGTCTTCTAGCAGCATGAGATGAGGGTTTACATTTTAATGCATGGATAGTTTTGAAATGAATTCAGCATTTGGTAAAAGATACTGCGTGTCAGATGTATATACACAACAAAACCGTACTTTGGTTGTTTTGCAACAACATCTTTCACATTTCTGAAAAAAATGAGCAAACTATAATAGATCTTGCAAAACAAACTACATCTACCCAAGCTCTGCGAGCAAAGGGGAGCGTGCTCTGCAACGTCCAGGCAGGCAGTGTCAGCTCAGGGTGAGCCGAGGAAGATCTGAGGACAGCAGAGCGTAATGGCTGAGGCTCCGCAGCACTAACATGGCTACGCGGCTTCCAGCTGGCTCAAAGCACCGGCAGAGCGAGTAGGCATCTGCCTGGGAATGAGGCAGGGCTGGCTCACATCTGCTTGCAAACGCTGCATGGACTTACAAAGCAGTGGACGCAGAATACTTAAGATCACAGAGCAAGTCGGTGTCAAAACTGTCGAGCCTTAATTTGCCAGGAATTATCACTTCAGGTCGTCAGGCTCCTACACCATTCCCTAAGCTATCTGCTCTTTCTCACTTCAGAAAAATACTGGGTGAGACGGAAATTGTTCTAACCCTTTCTAAGCCACATATGAACTGGTTTATTAATGTCATTATTTTTATTTCAAGAGTAAGTCAAGAGACATCGAGGGCTGAAGGAGTTGCTCCTCATTATTTTCTCTAATCCACCCCCAAACGCTGCAATCATCCTATTTACCTCTGTTTGGAGAAACAGCACAGAAACTTATACCACAGCTGATGGTCTTGAGCCTTTGTACAGTTGACTGAACAGGCAACACTACACACCACACAGGGCCCACAGAATCAGCACAGTCTACAAAAGCATTTTCTGGCTGTGATCAGCTTGCCTATTCCAGTGACATGCTACTATTATTTTTGTTTTCAGCTTCCATCTTTTGTCCATCTAACAGAAACAATTATCTTTCTCGCTTCTTCTTTAGAGCTTCCATTTATCTTCTATTCAAATACGTAGTCAAGGAAAAGCCAAATTTTCACACTGTGGAATATATGTAATCATACTGGACATCATTATTTATGTACAATTTTTATATGAATTACCATGCTTATTGCACCACAGGCTTTTAATTCAGGTATCACTGGACTACAGTGTCACTGGACTACCAATTATATCAATTGCTATATTGTGTAACTTCTGCGTGTGTGCAAACACTTACCAGTGGCACAGGCCTACAAAGAGAAATAGAATTTTTTTCACCCACGTGGCCAATATAAAATGCAATAGCAGGAGTCAAGAGTAATTAAATTGAATAGATACAGGGAACATATGATCTTAGATAGGAAAGATATGGTGGCATTAATTGCAAGGGGAAAATCAGACATCATAAACCTGCCAACATACGTTAAGTGATTTAGGAACCAAGGTCCCAAATTACAAAATAACCCAGGTATGTAGGGTCGTCAGTACATTTGAGAATCACTTATTGTCCGAAGTGTCACTTCTTGATGATTCTCAATTAGTATCCCAATGCCTAAATCATAAGAAAATAGGATTGGAAGAAAAAAAAGAGTCTAGTTGCCTGCATTCATAAGCACCCACAAAACAGACGTTTATGAGGATGCACAGATATCACAGGCCACAAGATGCTTCCTACCACCCCACACGAAATGCACAGGTAGAACGAGAGCTACGGCCCTGGAGCTTTTCCTCATGGCGCATTTTAGTTCGAGAGCCTCACCGTCACCCCAGGTCCCTGCAGCAGTAGGATATTCGTGAAATAAAACTCCTAAGTTATTCCAGGAAGCTGACCTCTACCATTTTACACAGGATATTAAATAGACCCCAGCTGTCTCCACTTAGAAGTGACTTAGTTCATATGTTTTATAAAGGTCCATTCAGCCGCTTTCCGAGTTATCACAGAATTGAAGTGACTCTCTGTGAAGAAAAAAGTCAAACTTTCTGGTGATTTCCCTTACCTACTTTTCATGCAGATAGGTCTTGGTTTTCAAACACCACAACTGGCATCTATATGTTCTGAAATAAGAATCTCTGTCTGGATTATGAAAATATTTGACTGTGAAATAACTGTCTCAAGTCCATTTGAAAGAAACATACACAGTAGAGTATTTTTTTTTTTTTTTTTTTGCTAAATCCAGGAAGACACAGTAGTCTTCATTTTCATGAACGCCTCTGTACACAAGCCCCTATGGTATATGACTATTGATCTAGGCACGGTACGGTCGGCGTTATTTCACTCCAGAAGGCAGACAAGTGACATGGATTTAGGTTTTCCAAAGCACAAGAACACTTTTTCAGGCTTGTGAAAATGACAGTGATCAATATATTAGAAATGCCAAGATAATCATGTCCATTCAGAAAATTTTAGTTAAATTATAAGCTGACAAGATGATATTGCAGTATTTTTGTATAAAGGATGTGGTCTGAGATGAATGAGTTCTGGAACTGAGTGAATAATGCAATTTAAAGATGGCAGTTTCAGGCTTGAAAGAAGTAAGATCAAAGTGACCTTAAATTTTGCAAGATTTGAAAAATCATGCAAAATCCCATCATCTAAATATTCCCTAAAACCTTTAAAAATATGTATTTGTACTGCACACAGGAGGAAAAAAAGCCATCTGTTTCAAAAATTAGTTCTGCTGCTTTTAAATATTGACATCCCCTGTTCAATTGCCTGCTGCAGCAGACTCTGCCCCAGTTAGGTTAAGCCATTAGATGTTTACTCTTTTGGATATTGCCTGGGCTCTTTGCCACTCACATAAGGCTTTATAATTTTCATTTACTCTTTCTAGAATACATTTAATAAAAATTACTCTTTTATTATACTTAGGAGTGACATGGCATTTCAGTTCCAAGTTCCAATTTTCAATGTCAGGTAACTTTTTTAAAAACAATTAACTTTTGGAATGGTTTTTTTTCCCCCCCTGGCTTGCCCTCATTCCTTTTCAATTTTTTTCTTTTAACTTTAATAAAGAAAGCTGTTCAGACATTTTTAAGGCACAGAGTTTAAAGTAATTGCAGTCCTACATGTCTAATATTCCTCATCCATGTTACAAAATAATAATTCTGAATTTCCTGGTATAAATGCAGTCAAACCTTGAAATTTTCATGGGTTTTCTTTTCCACATATAGACACACACCCATATGTAATATGCATATCCAAACAGCTTATTAGAGCAACTTATTTGCTTTACTACAATTATATTGTCTTAGCGGTTTCATAATAAAAGAAGCTGTTTTTAAGCTTTGTAAATCAAGCTATAAAAGAATTAGCTCCCACAGACACTCAACATAAAAAATGGAGCAGAATCTGTTAGCATTATTGATCGATTTTAATTTTTCAGGTTATTACCGAGCAATCTGGGCTGACATGTTTTGACATTATGGAAAAATAAAACTTTCAGTTGCAAAACAATTATTCCAAGAGATAAAGGTATAGTACCACTGCTTCCCAAGCAGTCAGGTCTTGCATAATTCAGAGCAGAATATAAGTTTGACACCGGAATTTTCCAGCTACTTGCAATTGTACTATCACATAATTTTCTCAAAAGGAATTTGAGGCAACGAAACTATGTGTAGCATCAGAATTTTACCAATAATGAGGTAAGTAGCCCACTTAGTGGCAAATCCAGTATGAGACCAGTATGGCAGAATGAAGGGAAATGAGAAAAATACACAAGAGAAACTACATCTGAGAAAGCTTTGAAAGGTGCCTTAAACCACTTGTAGGCTGCATGACTGGCCATCTCCAACACCCATCTTCAGCTACTCTTCCTCTTGTAAAAGATTAAGCAGATTCAACCAAAACAGCTTCTGCTTGAGCTTAAAATTGGGTACAGGGTAACCAGGCAATGGCCACCCATTCCAGCTACATCCCGCTCCCCTTAGTACTTTAACGCCAAGCACAAACCAGAAGCAGATTGTCTAAAGTCAGTACGTTTCGCAGAAACCCACACTCCTCTATTAGGAAAAGTACATCATTTTTTTGCCAGATGAAAATCAGTGTCTTGTACAAACCCTTACTAACAATCCATATACTACAGACTTTGGTTAAAAAAAAAATAAAAATCCCCTATAATGCTAATTTCTTATTCGATTACCTCCTCTAATTTCTCATAGTTGAAGTGCTCTCTGATTCCAATGCCGTCTTTTTGTTCGCCCACACCCAAAATAATTTCCCATTTGCTTTTGTAACTTCTCGTATGTGCTGTACAAACTCCCTACTAGTCTTTCCACTTTCCACCTTACAACTTGAACCTCACTGACATTAATCTCCTCTGGCTGTAGCAGGCTACAGTTGGGTGACCACTCTGCATTAGCCACCTGTGCTATCTCTGCAGTCAACAAGAGAGAGGCAGGCCTTTTCCAGAGGGCAATTCATTCTGCTCCAGGGCGGATACGGAGGGTGTGCGGGATGAATTATTCTCAGAAAGCCCATCCTCTCTCTGCACTCACTATGGGGCGACTCTAAGTGACTAGGATGGAGTACACTTTTAACATTCAGTTGGTTAAAGTTAGATGTCTGCTGACAATTATCTTACATTCCTGTTTTATTTTTTTATGCATGGCTATGTTTACCTTCTGTGCATCCATCACGATATATTGGAGCAGAGCCATAAGAGGGAGAGAGAAAGTTTGGTGTCTCCCTTTGACATCCCTCACCCCTCTGGAGAGTTTGACGAAGCAATACGTTTAAACTGTCCTGTTGTATCTAGCACCCAGGAAGGAGCTATAGCTCCAAAGCGGCAGCCCGGATTTCCAGTGGCTGGACGAAGCAACACACCAGGGAAAGGTGCGTGACTCAAGTGACAAAATGGGCTGCTACAAATCTCTATTTAAGTACCTACCATGTTAAATCTAAGCATTTTCATATGCTTCCTCTTGACTGTTGAAATTTTTTATTACCTCCTGTTTCTTAATCTCTCTTTTCTAAAGCATATTGTTACTACATCAAGTTTGGGAACCATCCCTTTCCCCCCAAAATAAGATTTAATCATTGCAGCCACTATGACTGTGTGTCCTGACTATAAGAATTTCTTAAACCAGCTATTGCAAGTTACTTCAGGCTATGCAGAGTGATCGCTCTTCCTTGCACTCCAGGAACAGCTGCCTCACTGACGGGGTCTGTAAGTTTTGTCTTTAAACCTCGTCTGATTTGTCCACTTTATTATGAACAGTGGTTGAAATTGTCCTTTATTACTCTTTTAGTAAACTTAGTTGACTTTCCAGCTTCTCCCAGAATTATAGGCTTAATATCCTTTCACTGATCTAGAGGATGGCAGAAGATTTAAATTTGCTTTTTATGACTTAAGCTTTGTTTCTGGAGAATGGTCTTGCCCGCTCTCAACCCATCTCTCTGGATTACTGGAAACCAAGCGGTCTTTGAAATGTATGTCCTTACAGACATCACAATATCCTATTGATTTGGGACATTCTAATATACTTAAAATGTCTTCTAAAGAGACTCCCTCATCAGTGTAATTCACCTATCTGGGTTTTATCTATTGCCACAAATACCTTTCATTTTTAGTCAACTGGGTTACCTGACTCTTCAGTGCAATTCCTAACTATTCTTGCTGTTGTACTGACACGGTCTTCTGTTCCAGTCTCATTTTTGTTTGTATTTTTTCACTACTGCATAAAGATTTGCTTTTGAAATAACTGACATCTCTAAAAGATGTTTTAATCTGACCAAATAAAATGAAAAAGTAATAAAACCTTGATTTCTTAAGAAGAGAGACGACATGAATAATAAGCAGCATAGAATTAAGTAATGCCAGGTAACTCTGGGGGTTTTTAATGATGTTACAAATGAAAAGGCAATGTGATGAATGGAATTCCATGCAATGAAGAGATACAGGTGCTCAGTTCTGCAGAAGTACTAACTTGTCTGGGCCCTTCCAAGAATGCCAAATCTTTTAAGTTTAATGAGACATTTAATTCTGATTTTCAGAGTATAGTCACTGATTCAAACCTGTCTGGATATGGGTATTATTGCTTTGATCAAATCTTGTTGCTCAGCATTTTATAAAAAAGCAGAGATGAACATTGAGGCAACAAATTGATTAGAGATGTCTGCAAGGAAACCACAAACATCAGTGGGTAGGCCTATCTCCATTAACAATCTAGAAGGTTATCTAAGGATACACAACACACTAATTAGAAGTGCAGAAGCTGCTGAATCTCTGTGTCATAAAGATCACAAATACAAACAAAGTATGCTGTTAGATAAAATTAGCAAAATGAGATTCACCTCATTACCTACTTCCTAGTAGAGAAAAATAATACAGGTCATTAACTTTCACTGTCCCGAAGAAACCTGGATAAATAATAAAGGTACTAGTGCTGTGCTAGTGAATAACAAGTTAGACATAAACTTTCAATGCTGTACAGCAATCAGAAAGTCTCTGTAGCTACAGAAGCATTTTCTCTTGAAGAAGGGAGACGTACATATCACTGAAATGACCATGTCTGTGGTGCAATCTGGAGCTCAGGAGTAAGCACAGCATTGTACAAATTGCTTAGGTGACAACATATAGACGTCAAATATTTCAGAGGGTACATACTAAGGTAGAGAGGAATTATTTGCAGTGCTAAAAGGGAATGTACTTAGGAGGAGTGAAACAGGTCAACAGAAACTCTGAGACCCTACCAGTGAAAAACCTCCTAACGAAAGATCTATTTTTATACCCCAGTTTGGTGAACTCAGTCGTTGCAGCATCTAAAATCTGAACGGTAAGGTCTCAAAACGTGCATGTTTGATGGGATACCTCTCCACAGCCTGCCTATCCTAATGCATCTTTGTTCATCTTAACATTAGGAATTTATGATTTAAAGAACCAGAGCTGTTTGACTCAGTGTAGCTCTATGGACTTTAACTTCACCAGCGGAAACTCGAGCCTTAAATTCACAACTGTATTCTTGAATTAGCTGGAAGGCATGGATGCAGTTCCCCTGTCACACAGATGAACAGTTAACTGTGCATGTTGGTTTTCAGAACATAATACAAGCATAACCAGAAGATCTTCCTTCAACTGTAATCTTCCGGTTAAAACATTGTATATATGGTGATCCACTACTGCAAAGTCAGAGCACTTAAAGGTCAGAACTGTCTTTTCTGGAGAATACCATCTGACTATAATTTATTGAAGGGCTGTCATTTATTATGAGACGCATTTATATTCTAGACAGCCACAAGAGTTTTTCTAGGAAAATTATTTGATTACCACTGAGGGCAACTGAAAAGCAAAAATTATATACAATACATAATACTTTAAATATAAAGAATCTAATTTCAACTTTAATATGCAACATGAAAAAAATCACAATGTATTTATACAAGGAGGAAGGTGGTAGAAAGTCAAAGCTAGGAGAATCACAGAATGTAGGAGTCTTACTGACTTACTAAAAGGGATACAATTTTAACATTGATACAATGTATCTATGAGAAACCCACCAAATTTCTATTTATATGTTGGATTTTATTATAACTCTATTCAAAATGCTGTTGCTAGGGATGTTTAAGTTTGTTGTAAATAAAAGACTTTCATGTCCTGGATCTGTTTTAATATCATGGGGGGTTTTTTTAAATGTATGATTATGTATTTCTTTTCATTAAAGGTTTCCAATTTCTTGTAGAAACACTCACAAGGAGTCCAATTCCTTGTCATAATGAGTGAAAGTTAAACGTGACATTCAATGGCTTCACAGCCCTCCCTTTTTAAGGGGAAGGAGCAGAGTGGGCAAAGTCCTCTAAGGTTGTTTCACTTCGGTGGTAGCTGTGTATCCAAACGAGTCCTCCCCCAAACATCTAAGCACAGTCAGTACATTCCCAACTCCTACTGCCAAGTTAAAATGAAAACGGTCTTAGTTCAGAAATGATTGAGGTGGTTTGCTCTAATCAAATTAAACCAGCCAAATGTTCTTTTCAAAGGTAACTGTCTACTCTGCAGCTGTATGCAAAATACCACATCAAATGTGGAAAAAAAAAAAAAAAAAAAAAAAAAAAAGTGATAGAATTCTATCCTTACAGTAGAGCCCTGGCTCCACAGATGAAGAGAAACAAAAGCACCAGTGCAGCTAGGAATTACATTCACAGAAAGCTTCTAGAAATATGCTAACTTAAGAAACAGTGAACAAAGTACTGAAATTCCCAGTTTATAATTAACTGATTTCAGGGAGAAGGGAATTCTCTGACATTGTTAAACAGCAACAGACACCTTCAGTTATTTATCATAGGGAGCACACTTCAAATAGATATTAAAAGACTAGCCAAAGCTTCACATAAAAGAGAGAGAAAAAAAAATCACACAGGCTTTTCCATTCTATTTCTCACTTCCTTTCTCTGTTTTTATCAAAATATGTAACATTCTGCACTGACTAATATTGCAAAAGTCCAAACTCAAGAGGTTTCATTTAAACTCTGTATGATTCATCTGCACTAGAATTGAGTTTTCAATCATTAAACATGGGAAATTCCTGCAAAGATGAATTCATGGGCAAGTTATTTTTTTATTTTCTTTTACTTAGAAAGGATCAGTCACCTGTTAATGATAATCCAGAGTGATAAACACTCAGTGTTAGTATGAACGCTTTTAAAACATTATGGAACTTTTTGCTAAATTTGTAAACTGTTTGCTAAGTATGTCATGGGATATCTATGCCAGGGCAACTCTACCAATATCAGCAAATTGGCACGTTCCAGAGCACCTTGTATTTAGGGATCTGAAATCACCACCTGGTCCTAAAATTCTGTGGGATGCTTCTTAGGCTACAGACCCATCTTCTACTAAAACCCTAAAAAGACATTTAAAGCATCCTGTGGAAGAGTTTCTTATTGCTCATATAAAACATCCTTTGTTCCACCTGACAAAAACACAACTGTATTGTTAGAATTTTAAGGCCTGATTTTAAAAGGATTATTTAGCAGAATATTTCCTTGTGAACATTTTCTAAGGATGGGACAAATTTTCAAAGGCTAAGGGTAAACAAATAAATAGGAAAATCAATACAAGAATTTGGATGCAATGAGGTATTTTGAAACAGTTTGGAAATCAACAGTCACATTTCCACTCTTTGATGATCATCTCACCAAATGCTTCCCAAATGGAGGTTTCCTAAATGGAAAATGTCGAAGTACACAATAGAAAAAAAACCCCACTCCTTGGAAAATCCTGAAGTGGTTTGTTTCTTAAATACAAATCCTTTATAGTTTAAAGGTATACCCGTTAAATAATCATGCATGTGTAATTACAAATATTTTTCAGGATATAAGAAAAATATATGAAGAACTGATATTGGAGGAGAAATTTCCTCTCTTTTGAATGAAAAAACACAGCTTAGTTATATACGTGCACGGGCACAGTTATATTCTGGTAATTTGTTAGATCATTAAGAATCAACTTGTTCAGCAAAACTGGAAAACAACTGGATTTCATACAAAGAGTAAAACCCAAATGCTCTATATACTGCTGCAAAGTTTTGGAATGAACAGCAACTTCTATTTTATTTAGGGTTATGAAACTTTATAAAATAGTTTTAAAACTTCAGAACTAAATTACGTCAACTAAGAATTGCTACAAAGACAAATAACCACTCTCGATGCCAAATTTGCATTACTGCTATATCAGGTTAGTTATATTATTTATTCTGCATGATTTATTTTAACTTTTAATAGAAAAATTCTCTAGAAATAAGGCTTCAGTCAATGAAATACATGAATAAGAATCAATATCTGTGATTCATATTCTTATGTATATTGTCCCTGAACTCTATCCAGAAAAGCATTTTAAAATTGAGTGTATACTTAATATCATAGCTATTTCTATTTGATAACGCACTTACATCTGTGCTAAACTTCAAACAATGACTTAAACCTCACCGAGGGTACCCGAGTCACTCACTCAGTGCTTTGCTAAGTCACAGTCTCCAGCCTACTCTCTTTCGAACACCTGGAAAGTGAGCACTTTCCTTCTCCCTGCTCTGTTCCGCACTTCAGTCGGCGGTAGGTACCATGAAGCAAACCGGAAAGTCCCGATTAATCTACTTTGGCCCCTGTTTTCTGGGCTGGACAATCCACTCTCCTGTCCTTTTCAAGGCTCAGTTTTGAATCCTAGACCCCACTCCATTAGCCGAAGGGATGCTGACACTTAGCCTGGCAGCCACAGACTGTCGCCAGCAATGGCTGTGGTGAAATGAGTTGGTTTTCCGTTCTGGGCAGGACCCAGCAAGACTAGATCTCTCCAAGAACAGCATAGACACAACCATCCACAGATTTAAAAAAGGAAGGGAGCACTGGACATAATCTAAAATGACTAACATTTACTCACACAAAGACTGGAAACATGTTTTTTGTAAAAAGCTTAGATTCAGAATAAGATAAAATACTTTTTGAAGAAAGCTTGTACTCGCTCCAGAAACTGAATTTCCTAAGGCTCAGAAGGCTATTCCATACTCAACTCTTCCTTCCTGACATGCCCTTATCTTGTCCTGTTTCTGGCAGATCATGTATTCAGACTAAATCATCACATCCATTGCTAATAAACAATTCATACGGACAGGAGGAATATTACCTATTTTCCCTGTATGTGCTTATTCTGTGTATCGGAGGGTTGCAAGCATGATGACGGGCCAGCAGCGTTCATGTGCAGTCCCTTCAGAACGTCCTCTGCCAACTTAATAAACTCCTCCAAACCCTACCTACTGCCAAACCCTGTTCAGTGTCAACCACATCATTCCCCTTTGCCCTCTTGCCGTCAGAGAAGCCGTATTTCCAGGGGGCCAGTTCCTCCCTCCCCAAGACCTTCGCAGTGTCCCTCCTTGCAGTGGCCAGTCAGTGCAAGGACCGTCTCCCTTCCCCTCCGACCACCACCACTCTCCAGCCTGGAAATGCCTCTCTCCTGCCAAGGCACTTCCCGTCTTCACATCTGCCTTGAAGGCTGTCCTGTTTGTGTCAGACTAAAACTGACTCTGAAGCTCATTCAGTTTTTCCTTCCCATTACTCATCCACCTCTTCTACCTCAGCTGAGACTCATCTGCCACATTAATCCCTTTAACCTTGGCAAGTTTCAAGTTCAGTTTCTTCTGTTTCACTCCATCCCCGCATCTTATTTTACTCTTTTTGCGTGCAAGACGATCCCTGTACCTAGCAATGCAGAGGTAACCGTTTCTTTCTCTACAGGCGCCTGCCAGATGCCATATGAGCAGTGCTACACAAAAATAAATTGTATCACACAATACAGCACACTGCTGATCTGTAAGGATGATGTCACATGCTAGAAGTTTAACATTAGCTTGGCAGAAAGGGGAAGTAAGGAAGGAAGCAGAATTCACTGGAGACAAACACCCCCTAAAATAGAAATGTTTCACTTGACGGAATGGAACATCTCAATGATTTCAAGAAGATCATCCTTTAAACTTATTAACAGCACAGTAACAAAGCCAGTAGCCAATATCAGCGTCACCACAAACTGGAAAGAGAAACAAAATTAGCTACTGCATTTTGAAATTCTTTTCCCTCTGCATGCGTCCATACCATTTCAGTTTAACAAACAGAACAAAGCAGACAACTACATGTTCAAATTGCCTTGCAAAAGGTTAGCTAGGTATCGATGAGCTGCTACAGATATGTTCTGAATGCTCTCTCTATCAGGTTAGACAGGGAATTTTAAGACACTTATAAAATGACACCTTCTAAGTGTAACACGGTTTTAAGTACCAAGCCATTATACACGTCTGGGACCTTTGAGCAGAGTCAAGCGTCAGTCTTCACGTCAGGGCACAGGGGGATGAGGGAGTCGCGTGTGCCCCAGCCTCCTCCCCCACGCTCAGGTTGCCTTGACAAGGGAATCAGTTGATGGGCTCCATCAAGGACTCAAGTGCAAATCAAGAGAGAGCAGCATGGACCACTGGACTGCAAAAGCAGCGAAAAAGCAACGTGACAGTATTGCTGTACCACAGAGGGCAGTTCACAGTATCGTTTATATTTCAGTGGATATAAAATAACATAAATCCTTGAACATGGCATAATTGTGCAAATACTCGTAATTACTAGGTTTCCCCCACACTGATCTGTATACCAAAAAGATTGAGGTATAGAGTTATACTTCCAGCTAAGTGGATCATTCTGCTGAACCTAAGTGAATTACCTGTGTTCTACAAGTTAACAGGAAGGACGGAAGCAAGATTTTTAAATTCCTTATTATACAGTAATGATGACCTTGAATGGCAAGATTTCTGACACTTATCTTTGAAATAATAACTCAGATTAGATTATATTCTAATAGATTATATTCAATATAATTTTGGTTAGTTTAAAACTGAGGACTTTACTACCCACGAAAACACTAAAAAAGTTGCATTTATCAAAAAGACTATGAGCCAGAAAGCAAAAATATACAACTTTGCAGGTTTAACACCATTAAAACTGTTAAATATATATATGTTAGAAAACAGGCACAGCAAGAATTACAGTATTCTGTATTGTGTATCACCTTCCCAAGAGTGCAAATTCACGGTGGATGGATGATTAACTTTAGGGGGAAATTATTCCTCTGATTACCAGCAGGAGAGAGATAAAGCGAACACAATATATTGCTGAATTTAGCACTATAATCACAAGAAGAATTTTTACAGATATATTGCAGCAGGGAATACTCCCAGTTTTACACACAGGAATTTCCTGAATCTAATATGTCATTTATTCCTGGCAAAGTCTGTCCTTTGTCTACATATATTTCATTTTTCCTAAACAGAACAGCACTAAGCTACATAAGTGCTGGACCAACTTTTGCCAGATTTAACTACTGTATATAGTAAAGCTTTAGTAAAGCATTAAATCTTATTATCTGAAAGGTGACCTAGAGGAGCACCGTAATCATCCTACCAGTTACAAAGGACATTTCAAAGCCTACAACGTACCTCATTTTAGAACAATTCACAGTAAGATGTACTCTTGAAGATTCTTTTTTTTTTACTTTGTTTTGTGAAGATAAACAGCATAGAGTAAGGTGTCCTGACAGAGGGGAACTCTATACAAAGGCAAATGTGAGCAGGAGAGGACTTTAAGCACATAGCAATCATCCTTTTAACTGTATTTTTCCCATGACTCTCTGTATACTATTTTTGACAGCCCTGCAAATTTTTAGACCAGTTTTCCAGGCCTTATTTCCGTTCTAGCCAATAGTCCAGACACTTCCACTACCATCACAGTCCTGATGAAAATTAGACTTCCTTTCGCTTCTTATCTTGCACCTTGTTTTGCTTTGTTCTGCAGTGAAGTCTTACCTTCATTAGATAACTGCATGATCTATCATTGTAAAAGCAACTGTGCTGTGAAAAATGCATCTCTTCGTTGTCCGAATATGGAAACGATAGACTCGGAGAGAAGGAACATGAAACAAAGCTCTTATGATTAGCAAGCAGTCGCACGGAAAAATACGATAGTTTGTTTAAAATTATTCTATGCTATTTAGACATTTCTACTTTATGGAGAAAATTCTCTTCCATCCCCCATGCCAAGCGCTGGAAACCAGTTTTGGCTCTAAGCATTTCTCAGGATTTTAGAGGAAGGGAATCTACGACTACTGCGACAAGCCTGGGCTGCAGCAGCAATGCTGGTCCTGCATCCTGGCTCCATGAGCAACAAAACCATGGAGCTCTACCTCTGCCTAGCAAGTACTGGGTCTTTTCCTTACCAAACTGTTCTTCACGTTCAGCACCACTGAGAAGCCTTGGACTGCCAAGCTCCTTACTGTACTCTTTGGAGAAGCCCAGACCTACCATTTGAGTTCAGCATGACATTCAGCGTAAGTTCACGTGGCCTGTGATTTCTGCTGTTGCTGTCAGCTGATGCCAGAGTACGACAGCCGAGCACAGGGCGTATGCGGCTCATCTGTTTGAAGTCTGTCTAAATTTTGACTCACAGAATGACTGTCGGTTTGCATTGAGCGACTCATGGATCACACATGCCATTACTCAGAGGGAACAGATTCAACATTGTATTTGCAGCTCTCACTTATTTCACTCAAGCTAGTTCCCTGTAATATTCAGAAAAAAGCTAGACGCCCCCTCAAAATAAAAAAAAAAATTTATTTCAAATGTTTGTGTTGTTATCCCAGTGCTCTGAAAATTATGTACATTTTAATCCAGACATCATTTTTATTTAATAGCCTGGCCATGATACCAGTTTCCAGAATGCATGCCCAAACAATGAACATTTTTGTGAGCATAATATGTCCAATAACTAAGTACAGCTAGGTCAGCTGCTTAAAATTGCAGATCTTCTTTTACAGTATTTCCTTTTCTGAGTATATTTACATAATACAAAAATAGACCTTTAATTTCAATAAATTACAAACTCTTCTACCGTATTTTTTAACAGAACTGGGGCATTTAAATATTTTCAGATAATCTTTCTTTTTTAAGGATATGATTTCAGTCACTTCAAAGCGCTACTTACAGCTTCATCTGCGCTACAGATTAAAAACATGCACAACAGCGGCAAGTTTTTAAATAGCATTCCTCACATTTTAGAAGAGATAATGTTTGAAATTGCTTCTTATACTCCCCTGCCTGTTTGTGGAAAAAGGTGTTCGGCTGAGGTCCTAAGCATCCTGAGACATCACAGACCAAACCCCTGTATCTGAAATGCTGCTTATGGCAAAAGGCACAGGCTTCACAGCACTGCTATGAGGACCTGGAACACACTTGCAGAGATTTTTATATTGAAACTACATTCTCGTATTGCTGGTTGAAATACTTACTGCTTGCAGAGAATGAATTTTCATTCAGACCTGTAAAAATATTTTCAGCTTCAACATATTTATGCAACGCTATGTCGAGATTGTGCTGCACTTAAACCCAAGCAAAACAAGCCTGCAGCTGCATAGTCAGTTCATCAACTAGCTCTTTGGAAAACAAGAATTTTATTTTCAGGATTGTGCTGAATTCAGGATTAGAAAGCTCTTAAAAAAAATCTTTTACTTCATATGGAAAGATCTCAATGCCAGAAAAATTCAGGACTATTGTATTGAATTATTCCCAAACAAAGTTTACAATTTTCAAATATGTAAACGCCTAAGCCTGGACAACTAAATCCTCATTTACTCTCATAAATTACTGGGCTCAATTTCAGAGATTTTGAGAACTCTCAGTTATCTCTCTACTGCCAAGGAAGAACGTTGTGTGCACTTCTCTGTAAACCGAGGCACTTGATGTGGTGATCAAATACAACCTGTTGTCCACACATAGATGCCCCCACTTTTGAAATTTATTGATGAAGCCTCTGGCATTACTAGGTGCAAGTCAAAATAACAGTTATTAACCAAATTGTGGATTTGCTTGATTAGCAATGGAAAAGTGTCGGCGGCAGCCTACTCCCATTGCTCACTGCAGTGAGACCGATGACGCGCACTCCATTATCAGTATTTCAGAGTACACATGCTTCACCTATTCAGTTCAGACAGAAATGAGACTGTTGTATTACACTGCCGTGAGATGAACAAAAATTAATTTATCTCTAGCTATTCACTTTAGTATTTTAAATATTATTCTCTGTCTCACCTTTCCTCTTGCACCTACTATAAACCCCCTCATCTCAGACCCTAAACCAGGAGGATCACAGCTACAAGCCATTTTGAAGGTCACCTCTAACTTCAGAGTATCTATTTCTCTAGGACTGAAAGAGTCTTGGTGTTAGTTAAGTATAAAATATTTTCCTTTTGCTATGCCGTATGTGCGTACAATAATGCAAATAACAGGAAATATTCTTGCTAATACAGCACCATCAGCAAAATGCTGACCAGTTTCAAATCATTGCATACCTGGCTATCTGCAAAGTGAAGCTTACTTCTTAAAGTTCATAATATTAATGAAAGATGCTGACAGGCTGCTGGAGGTTTCCAGCTATAGAAAAATGCAAGAGGTTACAGTAGGGCCAGCCTTACCATTAAGAGAATCTGTTAAAAAAGACAGGTCATTTATCCAGGGTTTATGCTACCGACACAACAGAACGGACATCCTGGGGACACTGCCACCATTTTGCAAGCCGGGCCTGACGTCTGTACTGTTGCACTCTGGTAGCACAATCATCAGCGCATGGTGAAATTAGTACCGGTCAAACAGTATTCAACTGTAAGGCCGCCTGCAAAGCTTGAAGTCTTAGGCTGTTAGTTCTCTTTAACACGATAATCTACAACTCTCTATAAAAGCATCTAAAAGGTGGAACGCACATTCCACTACCGCTCCCAGAATCTTTGCCATTTCGATAATGAATAGAGCTGCTAAAAATCGGCTGCAGCTGGCAGAACGAATACTTGAGACAAAAGCAGGGAGACGCTGGGTTTTTTACATTCTCTCTTATGCCTGAGGAAATAGTGTATATATGGCTCCTTGCCCATCCACTCAAACACTTAAGTCACACACCTATGCCTCTGGAGATGGGTGTTTGTGTGTGTGGGAGGCAATGCACAGGGATGAGGCGAGGTCTGGCAGGCAGCACCACGGCCTGCTGAAACCTCAAACCACACTTCATGTACACAGTTTAGTGCTCACTTCATCCACAAACCCAAACTAGCATCCAGTCCATTTATGTATCCAAGCTCTTGCTTGCCCAATTCACGTCCTAAAACCAGGACCCCGCTGATCGGGACGCCTGCCCCACTTCCTCACCTGACCACGTTGGGGTGCTCGAACGTCTCCAGGTGCCTCAAAACCGCCACCTCTCGGATGGTGGACAGCGGCATCCCCTCCTCGCTGGTCTGCACCCGCACCCTCTTCAGCGCAACAAAGCGACCTCCGTTCTTCAAGTCTCGGGCTTTGAACACCTTCCCGTAGGCTCCTTCTCCAATCTCAGCCACGCATTCATACTGCTGGTCTGCCACGTTTGTGCTGTCCTTATCCATGCTGGCGCCGCTCCTCTTCCTCCCGTGATCCACGTGCCTCGGGATGGCTCTCAGTCTCACCTGCTTTCGGAAAACTTAGTACTTTGCTCACGTTGCAGATAGGCCACACACTTGGTACCTCTGCCAGAGGGACAGTAGGAAGCTCTCGCCCTCCTGTTCTTGTTCCTCTTCTGTACCGGACACAATGTGCCTCCTCTTTCAGCCACTAGGAATTATCGTACAGTCTTTGGGAGCATTGTCTGTGTAAAGCCAATTAGATCTAGAGGACAAACCAAGCAAGAAAAGTGAGTTCAGTTTACTTCATTACTTTGCATTGTTCAAAAACTGAGACAATTAAGCTAATATAGTAGGCAGCTACATGCAAAGCAAAAATGTGGTGCAAAGGAAGACATGAACCACCAGGGTGACACATGTCTCAACGTCCCTGCATGGCTGATACAACACTCCAAAGTTATCATAGTCTGCACAGAAGGCTACAACACAAAGCTACAGAGCAACCGCGTGCTGGGGGATTTTACTGAGCAATGGGCTGAATACGATGACCCTGAGACAGGGGCGATGGGGACGGCAGAGCTAACTATGCATGTTTGAGAGGAAGTTATGTCCAGGAACTTATGCCAGGATTGCAGGACTCAAATGTTTCTTCAGTGCACATGGCGGAGTCTTGGAAATATTACGGTTACTTATTTGTAAATAATAGCCCGTGGAGGTTTCAGCCTTGATCTGCTCTCCCCTGTGCTGAGCCCTGCATGAACATATCGCAAGAGACAAGTTCCTGCCTCAGAGCGCCTGTGGGGAGGAGAAATATGTACGTATTTCAATGACGGGAATAGTATGCTACCGAGCATTGTGTGCTGAGGTAGATTCAGAAGTGCTCGCTTTAGCCAACTTATTAACACGTAAGGGTTTTAGCTGTGGATATTGCTACTGCTGGGTGTGTGGCCAGCAGTTCCTCGCAGAGCAGCATGACGAAAGACGGTCTTCAGGAGCAGCACGCTCTGCTGCCCAGTGCATGAGGCTGGAGAGCAGAAGCGCTTCCTTCTGCATCCAGTTTCATCCACACTCTCTGCGGGATGGTGGGCAAATCCTCTCCCCTCACAAAGCTCCACATCCACCCTCCCTCTTCCCCCTGCCCCTTTTTCATATAATGATATTGCGACCTCTGGGGCTGCAACCCTCTCCTACACCGCATTTTTACCGTGCTAGGATTAAAGAGCCCCAGACAGTTCAGTCGGGGATCCCCTAACTCGAACCCACGCACAAAGCCGGAGGTATTTTGCCACAGGTACGCTGATCTTACACCTTAGTTGCAGATGAAAATAAGAGCAATCTAGAGGAAACCTGTGCCCGCTGCTCATCGCTTTTCCCCGGCTGCAGCCAGAGGCACCTCCCTGCCCCGCCGACTTCAGCTGCCACCACCACAGCTGCCGCCGCACCGCCCGGCCACCGGGCAACCCCGCGGACCCCGCGCCTCCGCGTCCGCAGCATCTCCGGGCGGCGCCGAGCGCGGACCGCCGCGGGTGGACACCTGCCCCGTAGCCCCCCCGGCCGGGGCCGCCCGCGCCGCATAGCCCGCGCCGCGCCGCGCCGCGCCGCGCCCCGCAGCCGGCCCCGCAGCCCGCCCCGCGCCGCGCCCCGCAGCCGGCCCCGCAGCCCGCACCGCGCCGCGTCCTGCAGCCGGCCCCGCGGGCGGCCCCGCACGGCGCTGCGCCGCGTCCTGCAGCGCGTCCTGCAGCCCGCCCCGCGCCGCTGCGGAGGGCGCCCCCGGGCGGCGGGCAGCGGCGACGCCCGTGTGCGTGGCCGCGGGGGCGGCGGGCCTGCCTCGGCGCGGCCGCTGCGCCGGGTGGAAACTTACCGCTCGCCCTCCCCGGGCACGGCGGGATACGGGGGTGCCCACCGGCCCACCCCCGTACCCCACCCCCCCACCCCCGCCCCCAGCCTCGGCACCGAGGTCCCCTCCGCGGGCGCCCCACACGCGGCGGGGGGACACGCGGGGAACGGCGTCCCCTCGCTCCTTCTCCGGGGGAGGGGGCGGGGGGGGCGGGCGGCTCGGCTGCTCGGCAGGACTGCGAGGAGACACCCCCCCCCCCCCCCCTCCCCGGCGGCTCCCCGGGAGGGCACCCCCATCCTCCGCGGCCCCCTCGGCGGCCGCCGGCACGGGGAGCGCCCCCCGCGCCCACCCCGAGGGGTTGCGGCGGCACCGCGGGGCGGGCTGCCCACGGCCCCGGCCGCCGAGGGGACGCGCCCGCGGTGCCGTCCGCGGCGGGGTGCGCGGCGTGGGCTCCCGGGCCGGGCGGGGGACGGCGTGTGGGCCACGCCGCCGGGCCGGGTGCGCGGAGCACATGGGCGCCCCGCGTTACCTGGTGTGCTCCACGGCCGCCTCCACCGCCACCAGATCCCCAAATAATCCTCAGCCCCGGGGGCGTGGGGGTGGTTGGGGAGGGAGGGGGTGAGTCCTCCCTAAAACAAACCTCCCATTGAGCGAGGCGGGGTGGAGAGCCGGCCCGGGGTCTGCCCCTTCACATGGCGATGTCTCCGGCAGGTCCCGGCAGCGGCCGCCCGGGCCACACAGGTAGCTGCTCCGCGGCTCGGCCACCCTCGGCTCGCATCCTCCTGCCGCCGCCGCCGCCGCCGCCGCCGCCGCCGCCGCCGGGCTGCACCTTGGCGCAGAAGGCAGCTCGCACTCGAACCCCAGCCCGCTCCTCCCGCCCTCGCCCTGCCCGGGGAGAATGAGAACGCGAAAGAAAAAATCGCGGCCGGCGGCCCCCGGGGAGCTGCAGCGCCGCGACCGCAGCCCCGCCGGCCGCAGCCTGCCGGCGCGGGGCTCGGGCACCGGCCCTCGGCGCTGCCGCCGCTCCGCCGCTGCCCCCGGCGCTACGCTGCGCTGCGCTGCCCCTCCTCGCTCGCTCCCTCGGCCTCTGTTCAGCCTGGGAGCAGCAGCAGCTTGCTGCCTGTTTTCTTTTTTTCTTTTTTTTTTTCCTTCCCCTCTCCTCAACTTTTTTTTTTTTTTTTTTTTTTCCCTTGCTTTCCCACGCTGGCTGAATGTGACTTGACCCCGTTTCAAAAAAGTTTGACATAGTGCTTCAACATTTCCGCATTCCTCCCCGACTACAAAGGCTGCAGCCGCCTCCTTCTGCTTTCTGTCTCTGCTCTCTGTCTTCACACTCAATGAAATCCTTCATGTGCCTCTGCCAAAGGCGGCCGCATACCGCAAGGGTCGCCGCGAGCGCCGCGGCCAGGCATGGCCCGGGGCGAGGCGCCCCGGGGGGTCCCGGCAGGGCCCGGCCCGGCCCCGGCCCCGGCCCCGGCCCCGGCCCCGGCCCCGCCGCCGTGCTCGGCGCTGCACGGACGCGGGCTCAGCCGGCTGCGGCAGCACTGAGAAGCCTGACTCATTCCTAGGGCTCGGTGTGCAAGGCGCTGGGAAATAACCCGGGTTTTTGTTTTGGGGTTTTTTTTTCCCCTCCTGGGAAATAACCGTAATTTTTATTTATTTATTTTTTTCCCCAGAAAAACGCGGATTCTTCCGTGCTCTTTTGCTCCTTTCCATCCACAGAGAGCGCACAGCCCCGGCAGGAAGCGCCCATGAATGCTTTTGGGAAGCATCAAGAAACTTCGTTGCTGAAGAACCCCCACCCTCCAGCAAAGTCTTTGCCCCGACAGGATTGCAGCTGGAGATGCAGGGGGCAGGGGGGCGAGGAGGGCAGGGTGTGCGAAGGAGCTGGGCACGTAGTGAGCCCGTTCTCTGATGCAGAGAACATTTTGTACAGAGCCGATTCCTACAAATATTGAAACTCGACGCAGAAAAAAAAAAAAAAAAAAAAAATCACAGAAGAGGTGCTAATCTACACTGTCTCCATGGGGGAAAACACACATCTGGACTGCCTAATTCCCAGTTCTCCCAGCTGGTACCCTCCAGCACATGCTTTTCAGGACCTCAAGGATGATTATGGTCCAGCTCCAGAACCAGTTCTTATGGTAGTTTAACTGGAGAGAGTGGACCCAGATCCCCTCTTACAATGGGAAGCGTAATTTAACTAAGTGGGTTTGTAGCTGAAAAAGTGTGTGTCGAGGACTTGCCATCATACACCGATTTAGAATAAGTAAAAAATAGGTCTAATACTGTACAAATGAAAAAAAAATTAATATCAGAAAGCAGCATATAATATAGTTACTCTATCTGGACTCACAGTGCTACCAAGCATATATGAAATCCTATAGCTTAAATAAAGTTTGTTTTCCTGGCTTCAAAACTGACCCCAGCGATTCCACATGCCCTTCCCATTTCTGAGAGGTTTAGAAGCAGCACGTGGAGGGCTGGTGAGGGGAAACTGGCTGAAAGCAGAGGGGAGACCTCTGATTTCCCCTGGAGAAAAGAGGGAGCTGGTCCCACTCATGCCTTCCAAGGGAAAGGCCAGCAACATGTGAGTGTTTGCAGAAGACCATGCATATTTTGCAAGAGCTTAATTTATGCTCATAATATATTTTAGTTTAAATCACATCAATTCCTCAACAACTTCTGCAGTCCATGATTTATCAGAAAAAGATGCTGAAATTAATGGCAAACTCCATAACCTTTAAATATTAAAGTGTCAAAGATTCAAATACACAGATCAAATTTTTTATTTTTTTTTAAAGATGTGAAAAATCACATCACATTGAAAGGTTCATATGCAGATACACTACCTCCCTCTGTTTCTGTTTTGTAACATTTATGGTTTTCTTAAATGTATCTTCTTTCTTTCTTTCTTTTTTCTCTTTCTCTTTCTTTTTTTCTTTTCCCTTTCTTCCCTTCCTTCCTTCCTTTCTTTTCTTTCTTTCTTTCTTTCTTTCTTTCTTTCTATTTCTCGCTTTCTCTTTCTTTCTCTCTTTTTCTTAACCTAATATTTAGTCAGCTCTAACAAGCTTGGTACAGAAAACCCTCCTCAGGTTCCAGAGACGTTAGCTGTCTTGCTTTACATGCAGAAGGCTTCACTTTTGGGGAAGAAGTGAAGTCTTGGTTTCTGTCTCCCCCTGAAGATCTCTGGATCTTTACACTCCAGTCGGGCTCTGTTCCCAAGGAGGGACTGAGGGGGGCATCGGGTCCTTTGGCCAGGTGCATGTGCAGCTTCATGTTCAGGACGAATGTGGCAGGGAGATTTCTGCAGTCCCCTGACATTTACCTCTGTGCTGAAACATGCTGATTTATCATTCTCCTAATAAACAGTGTTCAAACACAAAGTCACCCTTTCATCCCATATTCTCCCAATATTTTTAGGGAGTGTATGTAATGGTTCTGTCCTTTAGAAGTGTTTTATCTGCCTTTCTGTGTGGTGATGCCAGTAGAGATTGCCATGGGAGATTACAATGCTCGTGCTATCAAACTGAACTAATTTAAAACATAAAAGTGCCACATAGTTAATGTGGCTTTATATGATCCTCAGATTTTTTTTCAGGGACTTTTTTAAAAAATGCTGTCACTCTTTTTTTTTCTTTCTCCGCACCTGAAGATCAGGTAAACAAACCACTTGATCTCCCAAAGTACAGAATTCAAAGAAGCTATACAAACCTCTAAAATTACCTAAACCAATTTTCTCAATTTTCTTTATATACAAGTTAAGTGATTTCAGGAAGAAATTTCCAAACATGATTAGATATAAACATCAGCTAAAATGGATGATATTACAAATAATTTGTTGTAGAGGCTGAAATTACTTACCTGAGTTGTTGGAATTCTTTGAAAATATAAAACCTACTACATTTGTTTTAAAGTTCAAAGTCAAGAAGATGTTTCAAATAATATACATTTTAGAATAGTTATAAATAATGAAAAAATACACTGTAAATAAAGGTGTGGTTTTTCTTTTCATAACAACTTTAAAAAATGTTTAATCTTTTGGTTTCATGAAAACAACATTGTACTTTTAACATTTCCGATTTAGAACAGGTAGGTATACATTTATTTTTTATCAACAACGGAGGTTTCCCCATAGAAAAAGTAATAAAGCCCTTATTTCTTTTATAATTTAAAAAACCTTAATTTTTTGAATTTTACAGGTATTTTGAGAAATTAATGTTTTAAGAAGTTTATTAAATATTATTATGAAATTAATTCTGAAAACCGTTTGTTGCTAATTCTAAACTTCCTTAATGCTAAAGTATTTTTTGTTCTGGAAAAACAAAAATATGGGAATGTGTATTGAAAGAGGAAGGAAAGAAATTTCTTTCTACATCACTGTTTTCCGATTTTCCATCAACTTTTTCTTTGTGAAAACATGTTTTTCAATATTTTTTAATTCTGGTATTTTTAATTCTAGTATTTTTTTAAAATCACAGTGAAAAAGAGAAACAACTTATACTGAAATGCATTTAAAAAGGAAAATTCTAATGTATTATTTGAATTGGTATTAAATTGCAATCAAACTCCATTAAAATTAAAAAGAAATTATGTTATATGTTGTGTATAAATAATTTTCATAAAATGAGGTCTGTAAT
Organism: Astur gentilis; assembly: GCF_929443795.1. Classification (NCBI taxonomy): domain Eukaryota; kingdom Metazoa; phylum Chordata; class Aves; order Accipitriformes; family Accipitridae; genus Astur; species Astur gentilis. Next base: position 21,665,238 of record NC_064883.1, on the reverse strand, counting down.
GTTTTTCTGGAAACAATGAATAAGCCAGTGGTGTGGAAATGGATAACAGGCAATTACCAGAATGAGTATAAAGCAGTTGATTAAAATAAGCTGGTAGTGGAGGGCAATACCAAGAAGTGTGATGAATGGACTAAGACTTTCAGAAAGGATGAGACACAGTGTATTGTTTTGCTTTGTGTATTTTATCTGTGTTTCGGGAACAGCTGAGGTTCTGCTGGGGATTCACAGTTTGATCTTACAAGAAGTGTTCTACAAAACAGCATGAAACTTCCTTTTCAAAGTACAGATTTTCATAAAGCTTTTGGAAAATAATTTGCTTTGATTATGGTGTTATTGCTGGGTTTTGTTTGTTGACTTGCATGTGCAGTCTTAGTTAATACGATTTTTAACTAATTTTTTTTTCTAGGCTTTTATCCTCAAGAAAACACCTGAACTGATGAGAGACCAACTATTGTTGTAGTAGAGAGACATCAGTCAACTGTTGTGAATACGAATATTTAGAAGCTGCAGTAGCCAGAATCTGTTTTAAAATGGTAGCATAAATTATAGCTTTTTAGAAGTTCCCTTTAGCAAGTCAAAAGAGGTTTTAAAACCCAAACAATTAGTATTTATACTGCATATAAAATTATTCCTGAAAAGATATTTCAGATACCACATCTCATACCAAACTTGGGAAATAATTATTTTCGCCTATCATTTGCTGTGTTATACGTGTGTGAAAATGGACTATAAGTATGTACTAAATATTTTAAAGCTAGTTTTAATGAAGCATAGGCATAACGAGAAATGTGATATAACTGAACACTAAGAATTAATTACAGTGTGAAATATTAAAATATTTTCCATATGTACCTTCTTAGGTAGTTGAACAAGAACACACACAAAAACTTAATTCATATTTACAGAAAAAAAAATTCATTAACATTCACATAATGTTTTAATTAATTCAAGTGAGAGAAAACAGTCTAATCCATGTAAAACGTATACAGTCACTGCATAATTGGCAGTGATTAGGGCATCTAAGCCAGTTACAGTATGATCGTTCAGTTTATTTCTCTTTCAATCAGAGCCTTTGTTCATAGCAGATAATTTTATGTTTTACAAATTGTATCTTTCCGTCATTACAGTAATAAACTATACTGTGGGGCTATTGTTTCTCAGTACAAAGAACCATAACACGTTAGGCATTTAAGCATACACATATTTCCTCATAGTTGTTTGTGTACGCTTTAGTAATTACCAGTCACAGGAGTGGCCAAGAAACGTGCCATGTGAAAAGCATGCCTACAACTAACACAAGCCTGTTTGCTCCAATAGCCTCTCAATAGTCTCTGAATATTCCAAGGAATGCACCTGAGTGAATCCACCAGCCATATTTTTATCCGGCTCTTAAGGCACGAGCCAGTGAACTTCATTGGCTTTCTTCAGAAAGCTGACTTTGGGGATTGATACACAATGGAAGATCAAGGGCAAAATGTATACCTATTGTCAAAAACCCAGCTCAATATTTTTATTTGCATCGTACCCTCAAAGCTTTAGCTAGGAGCTGTGTCCCCTTTTGCACTCCACGCTGTGCAGCATCATGCCGAAAGGCAGGCTTTGCACCAAATTGCTTGCAGTCAGAGCCAGGGAAATGGAAGGATAGAGGAGGAAAAAGATTTGCTGAAAATCACACTGCAGATCAGTAGGGAAAAAATAAAGCAAGAAGATGGAGTTCTGTGGAGCCCTGATCCTATCATCTAGCACAGGGGTAGATAAACTGTGGCATGCACGCTGCAGACTGCGTCCAAGGTGGTGGGGTCCTGGTGGCACGTTTTACTCCACGGGACTGGCAGCTGGGCTGTGCCACTGTGGAAGTTGCTAGGTAATCCAAATCCCTAACAGGAGTGACAACGGGGAAGCAAGCCAGTGGGGTCTGCTGAGACGGGCACTGCCAGCTTATCCTGGGACCCCATGGCATGCAGCACGAGGTGGGACTCCCAAGGAGCTGGTGCCATCTCCCATCTGTGGTCTCTTGCTGGCACTCTTCCTTTCAGCTCAGAGTGCTGAGCTGAGGGGTTTCTGTCTTGGCCTCAGGATTAAGATTTTTTTGGAATAGGGCTAACGGGGGCAGAAATATCGGCCACCCTGAAGTTGGCAATAGCCAACAATTGAGGGACACGGTAGAGAAGGGACCTTCTTCCAAGTGTTTTTCGTGATTTGCAGTCATTGCTCATTGGCATTATATTCTATGCTTCTTTATAGCAATATTTGGCACGGGTAAGATTCTTCCCTCTTCCTTTCTGCTCTCTTTATTTGTTTTAGTGGCTTTTACATCTGTTTCAGATAAGTGTATTTACATCTGTGCATATATATTCAGTGCATGGCCGAATCTTTTTTTCTTCACGCCTTTTGTAGAACACTTATTCTTAATCTCTGTTTTCCATTCAGTGTAGGAGAGAAGCAGAGACAGATCTTTAGCTGTGAAAACTGATGCCCATGGAGGCTTTCAAAGAAAACCCTGTTTGATTTGTACACCATAATCCCAAACTTTTTGTGTCATTCAGGTCTTAAAAAATGACTCACAATATGACTTATTTTAGCATGCAGCTGTGATCAGGAAAGTTGGCCACAGAAAATAGGACTTTACTCAGCTGATCTGGCCCCAAGTAAACATAGTCTTATCTGTTGGTAACAGTGACTAATACGAGATTTTATAAATTTTTCTTCTGTTAGTGTTTCACAGAAAGGGAACAGACTTTGAATGTAGATAATGCATGAACCAGGGTCTTAAGCATGTTCCAGTTGTGGGTTTCCTTCTGTCATGTAGAAAGAACCTTCCTTATCCCAAAGCCCACACGGCGTTTATCCAGTGGGTGGCCAGTAAGCCTTTTTTGTGCTGCACTTGGGAATTAAGTAAATTTGATCTGGAAATGCCAGTTCACCCAGAACTCCAGCATGCCATCTGTACAGTCACATTTTGGAGAGAAATGGCATATTTGTTCCTGCTTAATGAAAAATGCAGTAACGTTTTCACAGCATGCTAGAAAAACTGGTGTACAAGATAGGAACATGCCCAAAGTATGATATCACTGTAAGTTAATGAACTTTTAGCCAATAAATCAAATAGAAATAGGACCACATACAATCTCTGGTGTCAGTCAGTAAAAATAAATGTAATGAAAATTAAGTTGAAATTATGTAGCATTTGACTGCAGAAAAAATGAATAGTGTAAAACTGCTGTGAGCTGGTAAGAAACTGATGCCCTAAAGCACCCAAGAAGCATCATGTCATATCAGTCAAGCAATGGAGGGGATAAGGAATGGCTGCCGTTCAGCAGCTGCAATAGGGAGCTGTGTTTTATTATATAGAAATAACTGAGAGTTATGTTGTATCATTGATTGATTTATACGAGTCTATCACATCTGTGCTGTTTATTGATCTATATCAAGAAACAACTAGCTTAATTTACAGCACAGATCTATGTTAGGCATAAAAAGACACTTTCTAAAGCCAAGCATATAGTTAAGTACAGTTATTCTAGCATAGGGTCAGGCAACCATAAGAGGCAAACATCTTTTGGGAATGATCTAATCCTGCTGGGATGGACTAGGTCATTCTGAGATCATCTCCCATCTAGCTGTATGCATTTCTGATTACTTACTGTTCCTGAGTACAAAGAAAGTAATAGTATATAAGCACCAACAACAGCTGTCACAGAATGCATAAGATTTTGGATACAAGAAAGTCGTTTCACATATTCTGGAAAAGCACTGGGAACATGGGAACCCTGTAGCTAACTGCTCTCTAACATACATATAGTAGCAAGTGTCTAATACTGATCATGCTGCCTACAGTGTCACATCAGTGCACCCACCTCTGTTTCTTCCCAGTTAGCTGGTAAATACATAGCAGTGATTTGAAAAGGGGAAAACTTAGTCTGCCTTACACAATTCCATGGATTAATAAACTGGGATAAGAAGGAAGGCAAAACTTTAAGAGCAACCAAAATTAGTAGGAATGACAACAAATTATACCAGCCAGTATAATTTACCTGTATTTGGCATCCAGTGATGCCACTTATGTGTAAACTGTCATAAATGACAAGCACAATGCTGCTAATGTTGGTAAGTGATGTCAATATACTTACCTATCACATCATCTAAAATGCCCATCCAGTTTAAATTAGAAACTTTATTAGATAAAGATACATATTTATAAATTATATATATATATTACACTGCCTACAAAACGACTGTATTATTCTTATCTCTATGAAGTTATATCTGTGTAAAGTTGAAGGAATAGTTGCCTTTTCAAGTGGTATGGAGGTTGTTGTGGATTCTTCATATCACGCTAGTGCTGTAGGGTAGGGACTGATGGCTTCTGTTAAACAATACTTTAATGTTGCCCATGACACAGGCTTAGAAATACAGTGCTGTTGAATCCAAATTGTCTCTGTTATTGATTTTATTATACTGCACATTTGTGTAGACCTCAATATTTCTATAGCAGGCACAAAATGCAATGTATGCTGAAGTCATGTAGATAACAATGGCTATAAAATGTTGCTGTCCACTGTGTTAAAGGAAAATCAGACTTTGCAAATAGTGGGCAGGTGTGTTTTCAGGATAAAAGCACTTCTGCCAGTATTCTGTAGAGTATAGTATGATCTCATTGCACATAGATTTACATGCATAACTTGTATTAAAATAAATCAATGTTACTTGCATCAATGCCCTTGCTTGTCCACAGGAATAATGTATCCCTTAAGGCTGCAATACAGTTTAATTTGTTTAGTAAATGCAATGTAATACTACAGTATGAAAAAGACTTGGGAAACTAATGTTGAGCATGCACTAACTCATTTCAGGAACATTCCAGATTCATAAATACACAAGCTGTTTATTATCTACACATACCAGAAAGCTTCCATCAAATATCATTATGCAATAGATTATGTACAATGGATGCCTGACAATATTTCCTACTTGTATGACCACTATTATAGGATGGTCAGTTCTGAGTATGCAGTCTGGCCTTCATCAAGAGATACTTTCCTTAAGCTGCTTTAGAAAATGAATTTTTTTGGTTTCATGCCTGGTGCAAGCAATGTGCAGTAGTTATTAAAAGCCAACACTGATGTCAGAATGTGACATTTCTAATATCTATACCAAGCAGAGGAGGTAAACATGGGTTTTCAGGTACCAGATAATAGCAACAACCAATTAAAAAAAAAAAAAAAAAAAGAAGTAGGAACAGCTACACTGGGTCAGAACAAAGATCTCTATAGTGCAGTCTGACAGTGGTAAATAATATACGCCTAGGAGAAGAGTTTAGGCATAATACCATTGGTTCCCTGGTCTATTATTACTTTTTCAAGATAAAGGAAATGGTCTGATGCCTAGAACTAGGGATTACAACCCCAAAGCTCAAGTTCCTAGCCTTGCCTCTGCTCTTACTACATTAAGGTGAGCACATAAGAAACAGTGTGTGCACCAGTCCAACCATTGCTAAAATGATTTCCTTACCCCTCTTCCACAGGGTGAAGACAGTGAAGGGTCCTACACAAGGGAGCACTGTCATTATTTATGACAGTGAAGTAAAATCATTTATCTCTTCCTAGCTAAGAATATCCTGAACTTTAATGGGAAATTGCATCACCTTTCAAGCGTGGGTGTACATAGGCGCACATGCGTGTACACACACAGCTCAAATATTTTGCTCTGAACAAGATCTAACATCGCTGACAAAACCTCACCAGGTATTAAAAAGAGATGACATTGAAAGTAAAAATAATTATCTGAGGGTTAAACTATATAATTATGTATTTTGTGATAATATAAATATATTGAAATTAGGTTTAATAAATTGCAAAGTTATGAACAAAATTGTACCAAATACTTGGGCTCATTCTAAGGTGAGAGACCTGGGAGTGCTGCAGTACTCCATGTCAGGGCAAGACCAGGGTGTGTACAACTCCCTCTTCCTCCTCCTTTCCCTATTCTCTATGCCCCACTTTCTGCAGAAAGTAAACCCAGGTTTCTGGGCTGGACAGGACCTGCAGCACCTTCCCGCCAGGACAGAGACAGAACCCGGTGACTTAGTGGGGTTCCTCACTGCAGATCGGCTTAGATGTACTTCTGAGTTTTCTAACACCTGACTAACAAACATAGCTATTTTATTATTTTATTTGTTTCCTAAAAGCTTTGCCATGTCAAAATTTACTGCACATATTTTCTAAGTACTTAGGGAAAAACCAAACCAGAAGCAAGAACAGAAACCAATAAAGGAGATAGATGTATACAGCCTGCTTCATCCAGCCTGTTCATTATCGGTGTAAGAGCAGCTCTTATTTAAATCTTTTTAAGTCTCTCTGCTTCACTGATTAAACTTCCCTGATCTGTTTTTATGTCACAACTGAAAACATCGACCAGATCTACCCTTTGGCACAGTTCAGAAGTGAACCTCTCCATACTAGTTCTATGACTGAATGTTTCAGTTTATTCTTATATATGGCTCGATTCCAGGAAAGACTAATGCATCAAAAAACTTGCAAGGAATTTGGATGTCCAGATTTATAATCACAGTCCTGAAAACTCCCACTCTTCTACTGCCTAAACTGAAGTACACCAAATTCAGTAATTCAGGTTTCTGCATTTGGGGATACAGCTATTTCCAGAAATGTCCAAGAGTAAGGTAGTACAAAAGTCATTAAGACAGTAATTTTAAAAATCTACAAAAGAACAATAGGCTTCTCATAAGTTTATCTGAAGGCAGAAGACTGGTTTCTTTCTAAGTATATGTTTACATATTGTTTCCCCAGTCCTTGAAAGCTCTTAACGGTTACGAGTAACAGCTTTGCTGTAACACCTGCCATTCAGAGAAAAACAGATTGTTGCAGTTAAAAACTAAAGGTGTTCTTATATTTATTGTATAGTTAGAGTACTTCCTATACTTAAACCACTGTTTATCAGAGACTAATTATCCAGAGGATTTTATTGCAAGATAAGAATTATATTGCAATTTTCACTTTTTTATTGCATGAGCATGCAGTGGCTAAAATACACACCCACTGCACAGGACTGCCTTTTCTCTTGAAACCATGCCTAAAGGAAAAAAAATGTCACGCGGCATCACAGAAAATATTGCTTCTGTCAAGATTCCTTCTATCAGCTTGAGTCGCTTTAGGAAAATGTGAATCCTTTTCTTCGCTGTTCTAAAAACAGTGTAAAATGTTGGGATCACATGACAAATGTTTTTCGTACCATGCTTTGCATCACAAAAGAATGCATCCCCTGACCTCTTCTCTTGGCCATACTTCAGCTGAGAAAGCAGTAGAAGGTCAATGTTCCCCTCCAGTGTTGTTAATACAAAAATTGAGACAGACCCCTGCACTAGGGGAAACTGGGGAATGCCTGAAAACTATTAGATTTGGGGTTTTAGGTAGAGATGCAGTGAGTTTTGAGGGCCAGGTAATGATTGTTCATACCTAACCTCAGTGTACTCTATAAAGACAATATGAAGCCCTGCAAAACTGCTAAACTCAGTAAAGACACTGCATTAAATTTGTGGATAGGAAAATGGAGACAAAAAGACTAGTGCAAGGCAGAGACAATGGAGAAAAAACTGAATTTTGCCACCTTGATCTTTGAGCAGGCTGTTCCTGCCACAGGAAAGGGAGCAGCAGAGCTAAAGGATGAGCTAGGACAGGACTCCGCAGAGCTGAGCTGGATCCAGCTGCCACCGCAAGAAGGAAAGGGAGGGAGAGACAGAGGCACCGGACACCTGCGGCACTTGGGCCCAGCTTGCCCAGCATGGCTACCAGCAGTGCCATCCTTCCTGCCAGCAGTTGTCCTTGTCTTCTGGTGCAGGCAAAGCAGACAGTGAGGCCACAGACATTTTGCTGCACCCTTCCTCCCCTCTCCCCCCACCATTTTGCCATTTTGCTGTATACTAACTAGTCTTGTTGAATACAAGTATTTATTGATAAAGCCATTCTCTCCCCTCTTATTGTCTTAGTGATCTCTTGCTGCTGTCTTAACATTTCTTTAGCATATATACATGCCTTCCGGGACATTGAGTATGTTCTCATCGCCCAAACACAAATTGTCCCTAACTATCAGTAACTACAGTAAAATGACAAAAAGTAAAGTCACTTTCTGAATGATGTCTAAGATTCTTTCACTTGATACAGGGCCCAGCAATGATGCACTAGAGTAAAAGGAATCATTCTAGCACAGTTTGGGTTCAACCTGCCACAAAATTGTGCTCAGGGGAGTCTCAGACTGCAAGGAGGGTCTGAACTCCCATTCACTGAAGGCAAAGAAAGTTCAAGGCTCTTGCACCACCAAAAGAGGCTCAGTACCTTTTAGGACTGAACCAACAGTTAATTAATAGGGCTACTTGCATTTATAGTTATGAAGTTTAAAATGTTTATCTTTTTTTAAGCAGAAACTACCGTAGTAAAGAAAGAAGGCAGAGAGCTGGCTGGAAATCTACAGACACTGGGATGCATCAAAAGCGACAGCTTTTTTGTATGGGATGTGACAGCTCCTCTAAAAAACTATTTAAGGTTTGAGGGAGAAAAGCATGCAAATGGGATGCCTGGTTTTCAAACGTCCATCCAGCAGCTTGCATGAACTTCCAGGGGAGCTGCTGGGAACTCAGAGGCTTTCAAGGACTCTAAAGATTTTAAAAAACAGGTCTATTATTTAGATGTCTAACTTGAGGCTCCTGCTTCCAAAGTCACGTTTTATACCTCCATAATGGGTTGGGGACTTATTCATGCACCAAAAGAAAGAGATCTGAGGGTAAAGATTACGGACTAATTTCACTTATTATCCATCAACGACATTTTTGGTGCGCATCATCCAAAAGAACAAATAAAAAAAGATGGAAATTTAAGAGTGCTGCAACAGACTCACTGTTCAGTAATGTTGTATCAACTCTTAATGATTCAGCACAGAAAAAACATAGGAATGAAACTAGTAACTGTGGTTATTGCTTATCAGCTACACAACAAGAAATTTGACTCAGCAAAGTAAGCTGTCAGTGCCGCACACATCAGATTAAGCACACAACTGCCTTTTGCTGCAGGGTAATAACCAATGTACAAACTTAAAATGAAACTACAAAGTGGTTATTCTGAATGCCCATTATGGTACTAAAAGATCAACAAAAATTACTGATGTGAAGTGCCTTTGTCTTTGCATGCACTGGACTTTGGGTATTTGGAAACTTATTATTTTTAAGTAGTTCAATCCTTTAGCAGAAAGGAAAATACATATTGTTCTTGAAAAAAGATGGATTTTATGTGAGTTGTTGCTAAGTTTACCCATTGCAATGACTCTGTTAAATTATACTTTTAAAGTAAATGAACAAGATTACTGTGAATTCAGCATTTTACCCGGCAGAAAAGAAGCCTAAAAAAGACTCCTGCAGTGTGTCTTTACCAGTTCAGGCATTTGGAATATAGAAGTTAAGGAAATTGCTATCCATCTTCCAGTTGGAAACAATGTCACTGGAGATGTGTATCACAGTTTTTAAAAGCCTGTAACTGCAAAAGCTGAATCCATGGGTAAACACATGAGAAAAACAGTGGTTCTGGATAGCCAGGCTCCCACAAGGTAAACAGGTCTGTTGAAGTCCACTGAAGTCAAAGGCTAGACCTTTCTTGTTGCTTCAGAAACATATGGCAGTCCTAATTAATTGAAATAGGCTTTTGAAGTGCATAAAAATAACTGAAATGGAAGAAAAATGTGCTTATCTTCCTCAAACCTTAGTTTCCCCTTTTGTGTTTTAAGGTCCCTGGATTGAAAAAGCAATATAAATAAATATTATTATGAAATAAAGAAGCATTTTGATATGTAAAGGAGTAAGAATAGATCTCTAAGATATATTCTAGCACAGCAGAAACACAAGTTAACAAGAAATTTGCCATGGTTCCACAAAAGTGCCAGCTCCACACTCAGGAGCTGGTCATTCCCTGCCATGCTAGCAAAAACTATTTTCATCAGGCAGAGGCACCTTCAAAATATTATTGCTATAGTTGCAGGTTATTGTCTGATAGGAGTTGTCTGCTTAGGTAGATATTCTGAAAGACGTGCAATAGTCAGATACTATGGAGATGTCCACCTTCCTGAATTCTAGCTATCTAAAATTTAGGCAGCTACTCTAAACAAAGTAGCTAGTTTTCCTCCATAGTTACTAGAGGCTAGGCACTTCCAGAGAATTATTCATACTACTGCTCTTCACTATCTGTTTTAAGGCAAGATGACTCATGCTGTGAGCATCTATCTCTTTCTAAACACCTATCTTTTAGATCACCAGATGTAGGTAAGATGAATGCCCTCTTTGGTGCAGGGAAATGTGCCTTTCTTTAAGGGAGCTGTGCCTAACCAAAAACCATCATGAATGAATGCTTTGTGCCCTTCAAGTCAAGGGGTGGCGGTGAAAAGCAACTAGTCCTTTTAGGGGATAGGTAAACTGTACGATTTAAAACAGGAATCCAACCTGAGCAGTTTAGCTTTGGAACCTTATCATCAGATGCTGCTCCCTAAGACCCTGATACTTGAAGTATCAGTAATAAGACTGTGCTTAGGAGCTTTAAGAGTAAGTTGGACCATTGGAAATTGTTAAAGATCAAAAAATTAAGGAGGCTTATCGTTATCCCAATGCAAACAAATTGTTGCTAAAGGCTTCAGTCTGAAAACCTTTCAGAGCTGACAATACACAGCTTGAAAAAATGATGCATGATCATAACTCTAAGAACTAAATAGATTTTTTTAAATGCCTAAAATTAGGTTATTCAGAGTAATCTCTGGGATCCCGTGCCTGATGCCTTCCACAGTGTTCTGTTCACTTGCCCTTTCAGGCATCTCTCAATTTTGGACTGTTTCTGATTTTAATTAAAGGGAAATAATGATACAAGGTATCTTCTTTCATGAACCCCAGAAGGGAGAATGAGAATTATAAAAGGTAAAGGAATACTTTAGACTCAAGGAAGTAGGGATTATGAATTACAGGAAATATACTATTATATTAAAGATCCTTTTAGATCAGCGTGGTTTGTTTCTTATCAAAGGCTTGCTTTTAGCTCCTAGTTCCACTAACTACCTTTTGAAATGGATGCCAAGACTCTCCATTCTTTTTGCGTTTGTTCGTTTTATCCAGGGGTGGGAGGTTAATGTTAGAAAACAGGAAAAAATACTTTGCCTCAAAGTGTGCCAAAAAAGATAGCTGAACACTAGCACTCTGGGCAAAAATCTGTACTAACTACATTTTAGGCAGATCCACTGACTGCAGTAAGAGTTGGAATGAGTACAACTCAAAAGTTGGCTCCATTTAATATAAGAAGGGAACCTCTTTTGATTTGTACCTATTTCCATAAAATGTGTGAATTACAATAATCTATGTCAATTAGGTTCAGCATAATTTGCTTTTTTCTTGATATTTTTGATTGGAAAAGGCTTTATCTATCTAAATAGAGCCTTTAAACAACAGGGCCTCACAGTTCAAGCCTTTTGTCGGTGGTGTAGAGACCAGACTTTCATAAAAGTGATTCCTTCAGTCAGGCTTTTTTCACTGAAATTTACAGGGTAACAGTTGGTGATGAGAGACAGTCTTGCAAAATTTGATGATATTGCAAAGTATTGTAGTAATTTAAAACACACAGAAAACAGAACATTTTTGTATTAAACGATGAGGTCAGTTTCTTTGAGCATCTGAATTACTGTTGAAGTTGGTATCACATTTCTGTATCAGCTTGGGAAAGAAGCTATTTTCCAGGTGAGTCTTGCTATGTAGTTGGGCCAGACTCCTTCTCAGCCCCTTTTATCTAGAAATCCCCCTGCAATGCAGGAAAAAAAAAAAGAGATTTCTAGATGTTCTACATTTTCAGTTGGGTCAGAAATACCATCAGAGAATTGATCTTGTTTGAGAGCTGGTATCTAAGGAAACTAAGAAGCAGAGAAGCCAAAACTAAACAAAAAGCAAGAGAAGGCTGAATATATTTTTCAAGATAGTAAAAACCATAAACCAACATAAGTTGAGAAAAGCAATAATTAGATTCCAGTTTCAAGTAAGTTTAAATTATGTCTACAAACTGAAGTTGGTTCTTATCATATGCACAGAATCACAAAATGGTTGAGGTTAGAAGGTACCTTTGGTGGTCATCTGTTCCAACGCCCCTGCTCAAGCAGGATCACCTAGAGCTAGTTGCCCAGGATCATGTCCAGCTGGCTTCTGAATATCTCCAAGGATGGAAACTCCACAACCTCTCCAGGCAACCTGTAGCATTTGTTCACGAAAAGAAATGAATGAAAAGAAAGACTTTGCTCTTGGTTCCTGCCAGGACTTACAAAAGTACATCTCACTTCTGTGAATCAAGGATTCAGGATGGATTTCCTCAGCTGCTTCTTTCCCTCTCCTTCTTCACACTTGATTGATATTGATGACCTAATGGTCTTGAGACACAGGGAAAACTGATTTTAGTGGACTTCACATCTATTCTAAAGATAATTGTTTCTTAAGAGGGAACACTGGCTCCCACCACACGAAGTAACACTGAGTCTGTGGCTCTGGAGCCACAAATACAGCTTCAGGGCATCGTGGGTGGCTCTGATGGAATCCAGAGCAGCTGAGGGAATTCCTCTCTGTGGTTGGGGACTGCAGGGGAACCATCCTTGTTACAAGAGTGATCTCTGTGACCCATATAAAACAGGACAGGGACAGCTGAGCAAACATGGCACCAGGGAGGACTTCTCCCCATTTCTTTAAGTGGCCAAAGTAAGAAACAAGATAATGAAGGAGAGAAAAAACCCCACACCATAATAAGGGTTTGGAGGTGAGACTGGGGAAAATGACGATTATGAGGAGAAATGCGTTTTATTTGCTGCCAACATCTACAAAAGAAGGTGGGAGTATGGTGAGTGGAGTGGTTGAGATCCACAATAAAAGGCTGAGCTTTGCACTATGGCATCTGTGTGTTTTCTCCAAATCTGATGATCAAAGGTCAATGCATGCTAGTCTTTGATGGTATCATGCATAACAGTGAAACCTGAGAAGGACAATTCTTATTATCCCCATTTCTATGCCCCTATGCAGATCCATTATGGAACAGTTATTAAAAAACCCAAACCAACATAACAAAAAAAAACAACCCAGCCTTGAAGTTGGTGGCAAACAAATAATAATGTTTTGCTCTCTAGGCTCCCTCTTCTGGCTCTGGACTAGTAGTTTTCTAATGCGTACAGTTCCTGGAATCATATTCATTTCTGTTAACTGAATGATAACTTCAGTGTACAAAGAAATAAAGAGGAAATATTGGGGAAACAGGAGAAAGTCCATTCTTTCCCAAGGGAAGAACTGAATCGGTATCCCAAGAAAAGTTTAGCATTTTTAAGGTGTGATGGCTAAAGCAATCTAAAAAGCATGAAAGTACTCTGCTAGTTATTAGTAAATGTACAATATGCTGTATGTTAGATATGAAGAATGTTTTAGTTGTAATGCATTAGATTCAGTTAAATGAATTAATCAATATCCTCTACAGCTTCTGTGATTCATTTGTCAATAACAGTTGTACTGGGACTGAAATATTTCTGTAGCTTAAATACTGCTTTTTCCACAGTGGCTTCAGTAGACCATAACAAACTATCTTGAAGACTAGACGATGTAATTCTGGTCTCTGAATTCAGGAATAAATGTATTTTCATTGACAAACATAATCACAACTGAAGACCTAGTCATATCAACAAGGGAATGGCACAGAGATGCAGCAGAGCACAGGTGCCTATTTGGCTCAGGGCATGAAAATACACTTTTTTCTCTGTCCATAAGAACCAGAAAACAGGCAGTTGCTTGAGGAAAAATGAAGTTTTGGGTGTGGCACCCCCCCCCCCCCCCCCCCCGCCCTTCCCTGCCCCAAGTACTTGATATGTGTACGGAAAGAGAGCTAGAGACTTCAGTAATAATATACCATTTTGGTTTTCTGTTCATTTTTTCCACTTAACACAGCAGCTAAATGATCAAGCTTGCAGGTTTTTTTCCCCAAAAAGTTCTTTCCAGATTTGATAAATCTTAAAGGATTCCAAAAAGTGCCTTAGAAAGCATTTTAAAAGGCATCTTATACTGTGGGAAAATTTACAGTTAATCACTGGCCAGGTTTTTGGGAGTGCTGGGTGATTACCTCTCCCACAGGAGTTGGCAGGAGCTGTGGGTATGTCTGAAAATCGGGTCAGAATTCTTTTGAGACAGAACTGCCAGATCTCAGGTACAAGATTCATTCCTGTTTTTATCATACTAAAGCACAATAAATAGTTTATACTGAGGGATTAATTTGGCCAATGTTTGTTGGTTTGTTTTGGCCCTGTAGTCGTTGAATCCGTCTTTCTAACCTGCTGGAGAACTTTTGTCCTGATTGGAATTGCCAAGCAGTTACAAAGATATCCCACCACTTGGCTTCCAGGCTGCTGGGCTCCCACTGGGATAAACTGAAACCCATCCTGTCGTTTCAGTGGGGGGGGACAGGGAGCACAATGAGTGCTATAAAAGACATTGATTTAAAAATAAAAGAAAAGAGGGGACTCCTCCTTAAAGAGAACCATGAAATATAGACTGAAAGGGATCCTTTTCACTGCAAATTCCCTCTGCATTGCCTGATTTGCTTGCTAGTAACTATCTGAGAGCAAAGTGTTCTTGACTTAAATAAGTTTCATCCCCAAGCTTTAAACAGTACAAGTATCTGTCCTTTTACCTACCCCTTCAACCTGTATTTTCCACTGCTGCACGCAGCTATACGTGAATATGTCTATCATAACATGTAACAGGGCTGTAATAATAAATTGTTTAATTCTGGATTACAGCAGCTCTGAAAAAAAGATATAGAATGCCTATGAAGAGGAAGTCTAACTTTACTCTCTGAGAATCTCTGCTATGTTGTTTTATAAACAGTTGAACTACAACACAGGGGCAGTATGTGTTCCCCTTATCTCTAGGATGCCTAATGCTTTTGACCATGTTAAAATATCATTAATTTTGTTTGAAAAGTTTCCATATCTCCATGGTTTTCAAATAGGCTTTGAAATTTGGCAGTGGTATAGCCTTAGAGTCAAGAAAATGCTTTTTGTGGGAACTACGTAGGTCTGTTCAAAACTAGCCAAATTATAAGATGTCAAAATCCTGACCTTTTCTGTCTTTCAGATGGCACAGCTTGGTTTTGGCTCTGTACCAGAGTTTTCTGAGATCTGCTAATGCTGAATGTGCACTTGGCCAACCTCTTATCCTTGCTGTCAGTACCCGAAACAAATACTCAAGACGAGACATGCTAAACAGATCCTTCTCCTTATCCTTCTGCCATCGTTTTCACAGGGATCCAAGAGGCCATTCATTCTGGATCTTTTCTCACTGTGGTGAATGAATTCTCACTGTACTGTCACGCTGATAGCTTGTTAACCTAGGACTGCAGAACCTACAAAAAGATTCTCAGTTCTTTGGATGGTCAATACCATCTTGAGGCTTTGCTGCTGACTTTCAGCAAATCTGAGAAATGATGTATTGGCATACCTAGTGAAAGGGGCTGCTCCTACAGATAAAGCCTGCTGTTTGTGTAAGGGACAGACCTCTTCTCAGTTAACAATCACCTTGCTAAAACATGTCAGCACTATGTTTTACTGCACTTTGTTGTTTGGTGCAGCCCACAGCATGCTGCTTTTGTTGGAGACACCTCCAGGATGATTCAGTACAACTGTGTTCAACAGCAGGGTTTATTCTGTAAGGTTGTATCTGAGCTACTCACCCAAACTGCACAATGTGTCCCAGAGCAATGCATAGAAATTTCTGTGAATATAGCATTATAGTAAATTCATTTGACAAATAAAGGATATGCACTGAGCAGGAGTAAGAATTTTTTTTTTTTCACTTGGTTCTGCTATTATTTGTTGTATCTTCACTTAGATGCAGGAAAAATGTGTGTGCAATGTAGTGTTTTCACATTTTTTTGGTGCAACTGTGGTATTACAGACTTGCAGACTTGTGGAATCATATGGAACACAAACCATTAGCAGTACTTGCTTTGTTTACATCCAACTCTGCCACAAATTCTCTTCCTCAAACTTGGAGTTTCATGAGAGCTCTAAAGCCTTTAATGAATACAGATTCTACAGACAATTTTTATTTGGGAATGAGCTACTCCGGTCTGCAGCTTGGTCCCTAGTAAATCTCTGTTCATTTACATCTCTGGATATTATCAGGGACATAGTCATTTATGGAGTGCCGTAAGTTAACACAGATCCTCCTATGAAAAGCTTAAAATGTGCAAGGAACAAAGGAGTACATTATTATGCAGAACAATTGCAAAGCGGTTTGGTTATTACAGAAGAAGGCTCTAAACAGATATCAATACTTTGTGACTTGTCTAGCCTTGAACCCCTCAGAGATTTGGAAGTGGCTGGGGCTGCCCAGTGTGATCCACTTTCACTTGGTTCTTCTCAGCTGCTTTTCTGCATGACAAACTGTTTTTTCTGTGCCACCAACCGTTTTTTCTGCATGAAGATGTTGGCTTTTTTAGTATGGGCATCTTTAAAGTGAGGGGTTATATACGGATGCTTTGCCCTGCGCTCAACACTCAGTATTGTTTATATGAAAAAAAAAAAAAAAATTATGTCTTTCATGTGTTTTAACATGATTTAAAGGCTGGAAATGAAGAGGACCTAGAAGAATATAACAGGTGAATACTGATCTTGAGCAACACTCCTTGAATTACTCCCAACAGGCACAGTGTCAAAACAAATGCGATTAAATTCATGGTAGAAAGTGTAAGCCTACAGATGTAGAACTGATAAAAAGGCAAAAAGATACCTGGACATTTTCCTATCCAGGAAATAAACCAAGAGGCCTATCTTTTTCTGAGTCATTTCAAGATGATGGAGTGTAAGAAGTCCTCCAGATAACTAGGTCTTAGGTGTAATTTTGATACCAGGTATACACTTTTTTCTTGCCCAGCGATGAGGCATGCTGAACAGAGAAAGTGAGAAAAGTCCTTTGATGGTGATGTTTAAGACTACGAAGAAAATAGCCTAAAGACAGCTTGCACAGGGAATGAAGAGGATGTGAAAGGAAAACAAAGCACAGGAAACAGGGAGATGATAACTGATAAAAAGGGGTACTGGATTTGTGCATCATAGGCACAGGTGGAAGGTTTAGAAGTTGGAAAGAGGAGATGTGTTTTGCCATGGGAATGAGGACAACAGTTAGCACCTGGAAGAACAGCTCAGACTGGACAATTGAAAGGGAGAAAAATATATTATGATGATTTTAGAGCCTTTGAACATTAAAGCAGATGATAGCAAATTAAGCAGACACCACACTTTGATGATTGTTAGATCTTCCTCTCCCACCTCCATACTCTGTAATATCCATTCACAGAGATATTCCCTTTTCTTTGGTGTTGCTCTGAGAACTGATCTTTAAGCTGTCTCTGTCCATGGCTCAGGTCAGACTCACAGTGAGTCCAGCTTGGGGAACCCTGAGAACTGCTGCTGCAACAATTCACACAGGTGGTCTGGCCTCAAGAGCAGGTTTAAACGCAGAAAAGTACCAGATTTGCAAGCTATTGCTAAATTTAGTAGTTTAAGAATCTTCCCAACTAGGCATTGCTTGCAGTTGTTGAAAACTATGATTGCAGGGATGTATAGTTTTGATTTCCTACACCCTGAGGTAGGAACTTTATGCAGTCTTATCACAGAGTTGGCTTGTATAGCTACAAGTGTTAAGAAACAAATAACTCATGAACAATCCTTTTGTAAAATCCATCTGTAGCAGTCTTGCAACTACCTCCTGCAGTGTTGAATTCCAGTCTGACTTCACACTGCTGAAGGAAATATTTCCTTTGTCAGAAATGCACTGCCTTTGCATTTTTCTTTTTTTTTTTTTTTAAATGCTGCACAGCTGGGGACAGTAGATGGGCTGTGAGTTTCTGTGGAGTCTCTGAGAATTCTCAATATTTCAGTCAGGTGCCTTTCAACTTTTTGTTTTCTTTAGGATTAAAATCATATTCATCTTTATAAGCTCTGCATGTACCTGAGACCATTTATCCTTGATGTTATCCATCTTTTCACTCTGTACTAGAGGACTGTAAATGTAAGTTCATAGACAAAGGACACCTTACCAGCATAACTTTGCTAGTTTTTTGCTCCGTGTTTTGGGCAATGGGCAAGTTCTGTTACAACTTGTAACAATGAGGTAAGACAGTATTGCATATAATACGCCTATGCACCTAAATGACCATTGCTAACATTAGTTGCTGACAAGAAATAGAAATACATTTTATTGTCATTCTATGTCCTCCTTTGCAAAGAATCAGAGTTTATCAGCAGACAAAAGAGGTTTTTAAAGTATGACTTCTCATATGTTTATCCCAAAATAGTTTTCATCTCTGATATTCAATCACCTTCAGCCATGATACAAGAATTCAATGAGAAATTGCAGCTGGAACTTCCACTCCCCATAACACTTATCCAATTTTATCTTGTTCTAATGAAGAAAATGGCTTGGAAAACCAATTTTATTTCTTTTTTTTTCAGGTATTATCAAACTCTTCTGAAAGCCAATTACATCTCTTCCTCCAGTTGGTGTTTAACTTTGAATAGAACACCTTTTCAAAACAAAAATTTACTTCCTCTTTCACGACATGAATTCTAAGTGTATCAGATAACACCATTGCCCATAGCAGCAACTGGCATATGCTACTATTATTTTTTATCACTCTGAAGAGCACCTGTTCCTTATTACTTTATCATTTAACAAATTTTTAATCCAGACAAGCCATTTGCCCAATGATCCATGTTTATTTGACTTCCTTATCAATTTCTTATCAAATCTTATTGAAATCCATGTAGATGACATCTCCTTGGTTGTTTTTATCTACAGATCTATAACCTACCTAAATCCTGTCAGGTTGTATTTATGTTTACTTGCACTTTGCAGTTTCCATAGGACTGTGAGGAGGCTGGGTAGTCATGTTGTTCCAGAACCCTTCTTAGGTCTTTTTTTTTAACATGCATACTAATAAAATTACAGTAATGCAGCAGCTTTTAAGACTCTAGATATGACTTCTACTCTGAAGAATATATTGTTTATGCTGTTAAAATCTCAGCTTTTTCACAACTTAATTTCTTAAGACTTCCCATTCTTACCCACCCCAGTGACTAATATCACCTAAATTGTTTAGGTTGCTCCAGAACATCTTCCAGGATGAAATGTACTCAGATTATTAGTCCATGTGCTTTTGCAATAGTACTATTCTAGAATTTTCTGCTCTGATATTAATATAAAATACTTGACCTGACTTCTCATTTTGGTTAATTTATACCAGCTGACACATTCTAGGTCTGAAATTAAGCTAGGGTAACACTGGAATGTGAGACTGCAAGCTATGGTGCTGAAGGACAGATATTTCAGTGGGGGCTTCTCTAGGACAATACTAAGGGAGACATGCTGTAGCTGTTGAATAAGAGGTAAGTAGATACCTTGACCATTAATCCTATGACATCTTGTAAAAATAAGGTTACAACAACCTGATTTTTTTAGCCAAGCTCTGACTGGGACAGCTGTCCTATATTCTAATTGTTCTCTGTTTCCATTAGTGCAAAACTGGGCTTTAATACATCTTAATTACAGATTTTAAGGACTGAAGGGGGCACAGGGATTTTGTTTGATCTCTGACATAGCACAAGTCATATCTTTTTACTCTCACTACCCGCAAAACAGTCTATTAAATGTCACTCAGCCTATGCTGAATGTAATACCTTGTGTTTGACTATACTGTACTTTTCACTAAATTTTCTACTCCTTATTTAGATACATCAAGAGATGGAGAATCAATTATTTCTTTTGCACAAGATTAACCCATGCTCTCATGTACAGTGTCATGGAGTCTTTAAACTAACTGTCCTAAAGCTTTCTACCTGCATTGGTGAACTGAAGATTTTGTTCATCTATGCTACCCATCACTTCTTGGTTTTGATTTTTTTTCTCCATTACCTTTCAAGACTGTCTGACCAAGACCAACCAGCTAGATAAATCCAAACACTGGACAATAGATGATCCATTTTCAAAAAATCAGTAAAATGTCACTTACAGGAAAAACAGCACATGGCAATTCTGACATTTTCATTTATGATTCAGTTTGTTCACCAGCAGGCTACTGAGTACATTGTACAAATCTGCAATGTTAGGGTAGGAAAAAATATGAAGAACATATTTTAAAATTTTTTATAAATTAACTGATGCTTAAAAAATTAAAAATATTTGCCAAAGTTTTGTGAATTTTGCTATTATTAGAGGAAGGCCAAAATGAAGGAAAAAGAAAAGAAAGAAAGAAAGAACTATCTAATTTCTATATTCAAGCCTCTACCATTGACTCAGTTACACAGATGCCCATCAGTGGCATCTGTAATTTATTGCAGATAAATGTGGGAACAAATGAGAAGCTAGCTGCCTTCTTCCAAGAACTGTGAACATAAAGATAACATTCACTTTGCTGCATAAACAGCAAGGAAATATTATTAAACTGGTCTGTAAAAGAACTTTAGCAAGGTCATTTTTATGGCACTCAGCAGTAACTTATTTCTTTGTGAATTTCCTAGCTAATGTCAATTGAACTAGATACAGGATGAATTGGACTCATTAAATAAAATTGTTGAAAAAGTGGGGCTCATTTTATCAGATACCTTAACAATTTCATGTCACAGTACCTTCCTTTCCTTTTTTCTTTTTCTCTTTCTTGCCTTCCTTTATATTTCTCTTTTTCAAAGTCTCTCCTTCTGTCTCTTTCTCCCCTCACCTCTGTCCTAATTTTGTATTAAACTAGAGGCCTGAAAACTGTAAAAATGCATCCGTAAGTAACCAATGAAAAAAAAAAAAAAGAAAGAAAAAGAATACAGGACCTACAAACAGAGCTGGGATCTACAGAAGATTTTGTGAATACTCTAGGGAAATTTATTATCATTTTTTTAATAGATTAAAAATTTACTTGGAAATTTTCCATTGAATGAATTAAGTACATGATTCTTAAAAATTGGCTTCTAAATTTTGTCTGGAAAAGTTGATGCAATGTGTGGTATGGTTACAGTAAAGCACAGCTAACATCTGAATTCCACAGTTACTCTCCCAGCTTTTTAGTGGGGAAGCTAATGAGCAAATATCCTGGCCTATTTGATTTACTTTCAAACATCTGAGCATTGCAAGCACTTCCTGCTATTCACCCAAATCTCCTTCTAATAGAATACGTGTTGTTTTTTTTTTAAAAAAGTTAATCATTATACACTCACAAAATCAACATATGTTTCTAAAAGCAATCTTATTCATACATTTTATAGATTCCTATGAAAGTGTGCATTGTGACTTGGAGCATGAGAAATGTCAGGCTTTATAGCCTTAAAACAAATTTAATGGAAAACTGCCTGTAAGAGGCACCTATGTTCCAAAATGTAGGTTTAAATATGGATATAATTATTTGTGACCAATCACAGAGACTTTGTGAGAATGAATGCAACTGTTAAAATGTTGTTTTAGGTTATTAAACAAGTACATGGGCATAGATTTCAAACACAGTATATTATATTCCAGTTTACCTTTGAGGGGGATGCCACACACTAATCTGAAATAATACAGGAGCTTGGTAAAGATGTAAGTGACCTTCTGATTTAATGATTGCAATCCAGATGTCCACAGAACATTGCTCCTACCAAGCTCTCAGAAGAAAGAGAACTTTCATAGGATTTCCCTGTTGAAAATTTTGGCTGAAGTCAAAAGAATACTGCCTGTCATGCCAACAGCTTGGGAGATTAGCTCAGTTATTAGCAATCAACAATCTCATTTTTTGGCTTTCTTCAAATGAGTGACTGAACTGTATAATCCGAATGATGAGTCTCCTCTTTAATCATGATGTTCTTGTAAGAAATAAATAATAATAAATGACCTAACTGGGGATTAAATGAAGGTCTTTTGGCTGCTATTCTTCTGCTGTTCTCTCCACCAAATCATTAAAGCATCTGCCTGACCTAATGTTTGTTTTGTTGATATCATTCAGCAAGCCTGTCTGCAAGAGACAGCCTGATGCCTCAGCATAGCCTGTTTGGGTAAATAAAAACAACCCCAACAACATAAATAAACCATTTTAAGAGACTTTAGGCCTCTCCTCCTACCTCATTTATTAAGTGCAATTATTCTGTAATATAGCAATATTAGGCAGAGGTTCTCAAGGGTGTCCACAGTTGAATGCTAATTTGGATGCAAGTAGGATGTGAATTAAGGGCAAAATTATTTTTCCTCATATTCTTGCCATTAGGACAGGAATAAGTTTAACTAGAACAACTCTTTGTATGCCCAGATTTAAATTAATGATTGAACACAATTAAATTAAGAGAATATATTGTCATATTTACTTTATTTACGGAGTTGATAAAGAGTATTCATGTAGAATGTGTAGCAGGCTCACTGATTAGCAATGTCTTCCTATCCATGATGTCTTAGTTACATGCCTGTACTACACAAAGGTCATCACAGAGTCATTTAGGCATAGCAGAGCTCTGTGTAGACAAACCTTGAGCAAACAAACAGAGAAGCCTTCTTCAAAAACCTCTTTTGAATGGGCCCTATCTGAAGATCTGGGCTAGAAGAAGGAAGGAACCAAAACTGCCAGTCAGCTACTGACTTCCACCTCCTTAAATAATGGCCACCATGCCACATGTTCGTGGTGCCTGTAAAACTGGGACTTCCCCTGCACACCATAAGGCTGGGGTTGGTTTTACCATTATACTGTGCCTTGGTACAAGCAAATTCAGCCATGGCCATTTCATGTGACACTAGAGGTACAATTACCTGCTGATCAATCATATGTGGCAGAATAGAAAGGAGCTCAGACTTCTTTAGCTCTCTCTGGAAAAGCTGTGTCTAACACAACCACTTACAACCCGAGCAATTTGAGAGGCAAATATCAGCATCTCATTTGTGCTGAACTCTATTATACTGGTATCAGAAGATCTCAAATATAGATGGGAATCAGACTTGCTATTTCTTTTGGACCTTGCAGCACAACTGGCCCTAGTTCCTATTTACATCTTTTTTGTCCTACTCCTTTTCTGCTACTTTTTTCCTGCTGTCTCACAGGAGTCTGGATTAGTCAGCCAGGACAAATCTAATCTTGCGACACTTTGCTGTGATTAGTTTGGCAGGCTACAAACCATTCCCGAGCAGTGCAATCTTGGTTAATAAAACCCTCTCTGTTTTCCACAGACTAGCCAAAGGAAAGTAAGACCGAGCCAGCCTGTAGAGCCAGCAGAGGAAAGCTGGTGTCCAAGAACAGCTAAGGGGGTTTGTGTGCCATGTGCTATACCTGCAGTCTTCCAGCAACTAACTGTGGCACCACGGTTAGAAACAATTTTTATTTACCTACGGCTGTTCTTTTTGCTTGACCCGCATGTATGCCTTCACCTTAAAAACAAAGATGGAAGAAGCTCACCTATAGTTTTTGATAACATGCTAATGTATTTTACAGGGGCAAAAAGAGGATCTACTTGTACTAGTAAGACATGTTCAACTGAGGTTATCCCTCACAGAATTTATACAAATGCTGGGAGGAGGAGGACAGCAACATGTGGAATAAATCAATGTCAAGTCAAAAAACTGTTTTTTAAACATCTGTGTATGCATGAGAGTATTTACTGGGCTATATAAAGCAGCCCTTTTCCTATGCTCTCTTCCCCTTAAGGGTTAAGTCATTTCCTCAGGGATTGTCAGGAAGATGCTTCCTTCCCTTTACAGCTGAACCCTCTATCAAGGGTAGCCTTGTTCTGGGAGAGCGTTGCTAAAAATTTACCCAGTTAGTGTCTTACACCCCTTCCTGACCTACCTAGTCCTAGTTGTCTTTCACAGACCTCATGAGAACAGTCCCATAAGAAAACAATCTCCCCCTGCAGAAGGGTCAGCACTGGGCTTCTGCACAGCAGTAAACAGAAGAATCAGTATGGGATACAGCGTTACCTTTTACAGTATTCAACGATTTTCTGCTGAACAGGATCATAGGAGAAAGCTTACGACACAGATTGGCTAGGCAGCCCTCACAGCAAGGAAGAGCCATTGGCCAAACAGTCAAATTCACTCTACCCGCCAGATTCTTGCAAGACCTTCTGAATTTCAGAGACCCCAGACCCAACCATTAGGAATCCACTTCCTTCCCTTCAAAACTGAGCTAAGTTCACAAGAAGAATTTCCTTCCCTTCTAGTGTGACTCCCTATCCTCTAAGGCAAAGCCTTTTTATAGCAGCAGCTGCAATTGCATACAGCTGGTTGGCTTCCTGCCCCTCCTAGGGGCTGCAGTTAACCCCTCCTCTGCCTCTCGGTGTGCATGGGCTGTACACAGCTCTTCATTATCCTCAGCCTTACCCCGCTCTCGACGGCTACCTGAGCCTTCACAAACGCACAAGTGCACCACCACATCGTTATCTCCTAGCGAAAGACTACGAGCGTATGCCCTTGTAATTTAACTTGCTTGATTAAACAGGCAACTTTCCCCATTGAATTTACTCCTTGCTTTTTAAAGACTGAACTGGGGAAAAAAGGCATTAATGACGGAGTCTTTGACTATGTAATGATGCTTTCCAGAAAGGCGCTGGCACCTGGCTGCAATGTGTTGATACCTCCCAGACTGTTTCTGTGAGGCTGGGACTCCAGAGGCACCCGGCAGGGTCAGTTCAGTTCAGTCAAATCACTGACATGCATATGCATGCTCATGTATACATCTGGAACATTATTCTTCAATATATCGTTCAAGGAACAGAGTATCTTCAAACGTGTTATTAGGGGTCATTAAAACCCAAGTGTGGAAAGACTGACATTTTCAAGGGAAACTGTTTATAAGTTGGCTAGAGTATATATTTGAGAAATGTCTTCACTTGTAAAAAAACACTGTACCCTCCTATTTTTTCATACTGATTCTGCTTAAATTTCCAAAACCACCAGTTCACTTTTGGGCAGAAAATACTGGGCATTTCAATCTGGTGATCAATTTATCTTCAAAGGCATAACCAACTGAAAAAAAAAGAGGAGTAGGCAAGGATTTTATTTTTTTTTTTAAACTATAAAGCTAACAGCCAACAACTGTCATATCCTCATACTCATACCTCTGATCCCAATACTGCAAACAGTCACACATCTGATAACTCCTATGAACGTGAATAGTGCGAACTCCCCCACACGGTGCCCTTTGTGCATGTGCAATTCCAGGAAGCCTGAGCTAATTTGTCACCCTAATATCTCCAGAAATCTGGCCCTGAGTGTCTGCAGAATGGGTGAATATATTAAAACATATCACTAATATTTATAAAAAGTTATTGTTTGAAGACACAAGCCTTTAAAAGGACCTATTAAATTTCACAATTACATAATAAAGCCA
The DNA here is from genome assembly GCF_929443795.1 of Astur gentilis. Lineage (NCBI taxonomy): Eukaryota > Metazoa > Chordata > Aves > Accipitriformes > Accipitridae > Astur > Astur gentilis. Next base: position 21,639,805 of record NC_064883.1, on the reverse strand, counting down.
AAATTGAATTTGTTGTTAGACATTGAAATCTATACTTTATTGTGCCTAAATGGAAAAAAAAAAAGGCTAAAAATAACGCTTAATTATCAGCTGGTTATTTCCAGACACACAAAGTGCTGAGGTTTTGTCCTTGTTAAGAAGATTATCTTCGCTTTTTCCTCTGGAATGCATGTAAAACAGCTCTTGCCTTGCTGCAAGCTTTAGGAAAAAAGTTCACCACTAAATTACCTGTTGTCTGGGAACTTACATTTTGCAATAAGCTGCTGAAATTGCATTTTAATAAGGAGTCTTGACCTGTGCTGTGTATTTCCCTTCAAGGCTCTACAAGCCATTTTTCTTATGGAGGTCCTGACCTGAGAAGCTCAACCTGGATAACCACAGCCAGAGGGGGATAAAACGCAACACCTAGGAGATGTCAGTAAACAGTAAAACCATTCCAACTTAATCTGTGCTAAAATGCTTGGAATGTGAGAGCCACTGATGATGCCCCTTGTCTGTGTGTCTGACTGAACCCTTTCTTTTCTCGGAGGAAAGCAGAGCCTGGGAACTAGGCCAAATGCCTGCCACTTACCTTAAATTGATCAGCCACTTTAAGATTAAAAACACTGAAAACTGCAACACCACGAAAACAAGGCTTCCTTCACATTAAATGCAAAACGCAACATTGGGCTTGCTGTGATCTTTTTTCCATTTTACTCAATGTACACTTTTTTTCCATTTCTGCTCAAAGGTAGAAGCCAATAGTTACAGCACGTTGGCCAAGTATTCATTAAGGTTTATAAAAAAGAAATTTATGGTTATTTAGGAGTTGGCACAGAAGCACGTTGTTGCTGGAGAAGAAATATAGTTTTGAAACAGTCTGAAACATTGGATGTCTTATTTCAAGTAAAAGCTATATTCTATCTTTGCCTGTTGTATTTAGAGAAGCATTGAAGTATATGCTTGGGATAATCAGTAGGTAAATTTCTCAGTTGTTTTATGCACTGTAAATACATAGTCAATTCAAGAATTTACTTTGTTGTGCAAGAATTATTTCATTGTTGCAATAAAGATAAGTGTAGAGATAAAATAATGGAACAAAGTCATCATTCATTGAAGCAGGTGCATCTACATGAAATGAGTTTTTTTCTGCGTCTGTCTTTTCTGGAAGAACTGATTAAAAGTACAGTACCAAAGGTCTATTTGACAGAAAAAATTCAGGCTGGATCCACACTCAAATATGGATATACCCAGCCCATGGTACTGTCAAAGTCTTCCAGTAAAATTGGATTTAATATCACGTCCTCAACTTAAGTCAATCAAAGAAGACACATTTAAATCAAAATTACTGTGTCTATATTTGGACTTTTTCTTCGTAAGGAGGTAACTGGAAGTACTTTCTCTCTAATACATGTTGGCGGAAGTGCCAATATGAAACCTGGTGTCCTGTAATTTCAGGTGTTCTCAGTGCTGCATGGCTTAATTAAATTATTTGAACAGTTTCTCTCCGGTATTTCTTGACACAGTCATAAAAATCACCATCATGTAACATAACAGTTATTCACGTAACATCACAACGCCATTGCTGTGTGTCTGCAGTCAGTCCTGTGGAAGTGACAGTGAGCTCGTGCTGGTTGAACCGTGGTGTCCATGCAAGCTCCCCGGGGACCACCCTGAGTGTTCACTCTGGGGCCCAGGATGAAGGCGAGGGGGAGTGCGCTCCTTCTCTGCTGCCGTAGCGTGCCTGCCAGCAGCTGGATTTTCTCCCTTCTCTCTTAGGAAAGTCATTTGCTTGTTTTTAATCCTTTTTCTTCTCATTTTAAGGTCAGATCAAGCAGAAAAGACACATGACTTTCTGGCCGTGCATGTCTTAGAAGCCGTAAGATACTGGCCCTCCAATGAGTTGGCTTAATTAAGGGGAGGTCAGCCAGCAAAAGAAGGCCAAAAGTAAAACAGAATAATATACTCCCTCGGAGGCAGATTAGATTGGTTAAAAGAAGAAAGAAAAGCTCATGTTAGATTTATAAAACCTAATGCTTAACAGTGTCTGATTTTAGATTTTAGATCTCCGGCAACATCTGGAGGCACCAAGCAGTATGGCCACAGTACAGGAAGACAGTTCTGATCTAAGGCCTGGAGATCTGTACTCCTTACTGCATAGCTATTTGGGAGCCAGGAGCAGCAGAGACATCTCTTCTCTGAACCTTGAGGAATTATGTTGGTGCCTTCTTGTTTCCCAGTATTAGGCCCCCTACATGAAAGAAGCAGAAAGCAACAGAAAGCAACCATTGCTCCAAAGACAAACCTATAATGGAAACATCAATTTCCATTTTGAAAATGCAGCCAGGAACTTTGGAGACCTTTTTTTGTTTTCCACCAAGATAACATATAAGCCCACTTGTGGATTTATAGGCTGCATAGAATATCACTAGTGAGAAAGTGTCACCTGAAAGACATAAGGCAGTGAAGAATATGTACCTCAGCTCTGGTGTGCAGAGGTCCCTCAGAAAAGGCATAAGGACTTTGGGTTAATCAATGGCCTCACTAACCCATGGGCAAAAGTAAATGACTGTGGAAAATAATAGAACAATGGGTGAATATGGGAAGATACTGTTCATGGGAGTATTGCTTTTGGAAGTCTGTGCTCTGGGGAATTCCTGAGCCACATGATGTTTTTTCATCATAGACCTTCTGTAAATGGTTTTTGAAGCCATTTAGACTTTTGGTACTGAAAGTGTCCTTGGACAATGAGCTGTGTGATGAAATTGCATGATTTATATTCCTCTTGTTTGTTTTAAATCTGCTGTCTGGGAATTTTGTCTGGTGATTCCTTATTCTTGAGATAGGCGTACATGAGCGAGTTACTGTTTCTAGTCATCCCCTCCTTTCACCCCCCCTCTGAATTTCTACACTGTCCTCCATAAATTGTTCTTTTCTAGGTCTAAAAGTCCTAACCTGTGCAAACTCTCCATGTATAGAAATCTTTCTGTGCCTCTGATTATTAATATTGTATCCCTGTGCCTCTTCCAGTTCTTTCATAAATGTTTAGAAAAGGCTTCCCAGAACAGTAAACAATACTCAATTTTTTTGGCACAAAATGGTAATATAGTAGCACAATGTTGTTTTCCCACTTTATTCTTGCTTTCTTTCCCAACATGTATTTTCTTTATTTGAGCAATCTTACGCATGGAACCAACGTCTTCAGGGAATTAACCAAAATGGGCCCAAGATTTCTCTTTTCAGTGCCATTTTTAGCACACAGTTACTTTATTGAGTGGTATCATGAGAGCCTTCTTTTTTCCTCTTTGTAGCACAATGCCCTAGAGACTCTGCAGGTAGTGAAGACCAACTATTTACTCATACCTTTGTCCCCTGATTGCTAACTACTTTTTTATTCATGGAATGACCTTCCTCCAATGGCATTTATAATAATTGCTGTTGAGGAGCATTGTCAAAGACTTCTTGGAAATCCATTGCAGCTATATAAACCATGAGCGCTTTTCTAAAATGGAGTCCTGCAAAAATCTTCCACGGCCTAAAGAGGTGATTTTCCCGCAAAAGGTGTGTTAAAGCCTCTTCTAATCTCTTCTAATAGCTTTTAATTAAATATTTTTATATTTTAATACCATTTTTCTGGTACAGAAGGAACAGTTCAATTGTCTACTAAAACCCCTTGAAAAATTGAAGTATATTCACCAGCTTTAGTTCCTTTAATTTAGTTTGGTATTGGTTGAACTTAAGTGATGACATATAGCTAAATAGCACATCTCATAGTTCAGCAGCTTCAAATCTGAGTTCCTTTAGAACATCTGGTTCTGGTGATTTGTTCCTGTTTATTGGATAGATTTGTTTGAAACCTCTTCTTCTGACATGTCAATTTGATACAGTGCCTCAAACTCTTCACTTCTGAAGAAAGGCTGTGTGGATTCTGCCTAAGGCTCTTTGTGATGAATATCAATAGAATAACTCATTTAGCAACTTTTTTTTTTAAAAAAAAAAGAAAAGAAAAAGGGGTCACACTTTATAACTAAATTTAAAAGGAGAGAAACAAAAGGAGAGGAAAAGGAGAACAAACATAGTTTCTATAGCTCTTAATATAGAGTAAAATAGCAAATGACCTGCAATTTCTGGATCATTTTCCATGGGCCAAAGTGAATGTCTGTGGGTTCTGGACTGGACTTTTTGGACCTAACCTTAGACTTAAGCCAAGAGATCAGACTCTTGATCCCTGTACCAGAAAGACCTAGAAATCTCTAGAGGGCAATTTAGACCTTAGATGAATGGAACTGCATCTAGAGGTAAGAACCAAGATTAAACAAGAGTAATTAAGCTTGTAGTTCAGTTGTTTCAGTTATGTGTCAAAAGTTGGATAGTTTGAATGTGGGCCCAATATCTTACATAAACCATCCACCTGGCTGGTTCTATGAAGAGAGAGCTCTTTATCAATATCCTTGTCCCTCATTGTGCACAGCCTTTCACTTCGGCTGAATGCCTTTTGGAAGTTATACAGCCCAGCTCTGTATATCTGTATTGGTTTTGTTTGGCAAGGTTTTGGTAGCGGGGGGGGGTTTACAGGGGTGGCTTCTGTAAGAAACTGCTGGAAGCTTCCCCTGTGTTCGAGAGAGAGCGAGCCCATATTAGCCGGCTCTGAGACGGACCCGCCGCCGGCCAAGGACGAGCCAATCAGTGATAGAGGTAACGCCTCTGTGATAACATTTTTAAGAAGGAAAAAAAGTTGGGACGGTGAGAAACTGCCGCCGGAGTGAGGAGTGAGAACATGTAAGAGAAACAAGCCTGCGGACACCAAGGTCAGTGAAGAAGGAGGGGGAGGAGATGCTCCAGGCGCCGGAGCGAAGATTCCCCTGCAGCCCGTGGTGAAGACCCTGGTGAGGCAGGCTGTCCCCCTGCAGTCCAGGGAGGTCCACGGTGGAGCAGATCTCCACCTGTAGCCCGTGGAGGACCCCACGCCGGAGCAGGTGGGTTCCCGAAGGAGGCTGTGACCCCGTGGGAACCCCGCGCTGGAGCAGGTTCCTGGCAGGACCTGCGGATCTGTGGAGAGAGGAGCCCACGGAGCAGGCTTTCTGGCAGGACTTGTGACCCCGTGGGGGACCCGCGCTGGAGCAGCGTGCTCCTGAAGGACTGCACACCGTGGAATGGACCCATGCTGGAGCAGTTCGTGAAGAACTGCAGCCCGTGGGAATGGCCCACGTTGGAGGAGTTCGTGGAGGACTGTCTCCCGTGGGTGGGACCCCACGCTGGAGCAGGGGAAGAGTGTGATCAGCCCTCGTCCTGAGGAGGTGAAGCGGCAGAAAATAACGTGTGATGACCATAAACCCCATCCCTGTCCCCCTGTGCCGCTGGGGGGGCTTGGTGGTGAAATCCGGGAGGGTAGTTGTGCCCGGGAAGAAGGGAGGGGTGGTGGGAAGGTGTTCTGAGATTTCATTTTACTTCTCATTACCTTGCTCTGGTTGATTTGTAATAAATTGAGTTAATTTTGCAAATTGAGTCTGTTTTGCCCGTGACGGTAATAGTGAATGATCTCTCCTGTCCTTATCTCGACCCGCGAGCCTTTTGTTATATTTTCTCTCCCCTATCCAGCTGAGGATGGGGGAGTGATAGAAAGGCTTTGGTGGGCACCTGGTGTTCAGCCAGGGTTAACCCATCACAATATCCTAACCTGCAAGTGCCATTGCATTTCTTGTGTAGGAAATGAAGGGCCTGGACTGAAGTCTTTTCTATCCATCTCATGACTGGAAGCTGCTGAAGTTCTTGCTGCCTCTAGAAGTCAGAGAGCTTTTTTTTCACAATTGTTCAAGCATCCTGGGCAGGCTGAATGCACTACATCGTTAGACCATGGGATTCTTTTACCTTGAAAGATTTGTTTGATAGCCTAGCCTGAGGTCAACAAGTATTTTTCTGGGGTCCTTTGTGATAGGATTTCCCTCTTCCATTTTGTCTCTCCTTTCTTTGTTCCACTGCATACATTACCATGCACATTCTATAGAGACAACGGCAAGAGGTAATAGATATATCTGTTTCAGCCTAGGCCATGTGAGAGATTGGTCATAAGAAGTAGTGAAAGACTTTTGTTGCCATAATACTGAGTAGGTATTTTAGTCTTCAAGCAGAATGGAAGGGTAATGATTTCTGAGCTCTGAGGTTCGTGCCTTTCAAAATATCATGGCAAGAAGCTTTAGCTGAGATTTTGAAAAAAATTCATACTCTAAATTGTCATTCTAATTTTATAGGCAATGGATACTTTTAACGTTTATAATAATTTTTTTTCTATATCCAAGATAGTTCCTTATTTTGAGTGTGATTCATTCAATGAAGATATGGAACAAAAAAATCTACCCACTTTTCTAATTTATTCTACTGAAGATAAAAAATGTATGAGGCTTCATGGTGTTATTTGACTAAGACCTAGTTTGGTACTCTGCTTTTTATGTTACTTCAAATACATGCCCCCCCCCCCCCCCCTTTTTTTTCTCATCTAGTCACAGGTTTCTCCCTTGTCTCTCTTTTTCTAAATGCTTATCATTAGATAACATACTAAACTTTTTCTCTTTAAAAGGTCAACAAATACATCTAAGAGGCATAGAAGAAAGATTCATAGTAACTCCTGAAGACTTGATATTTTTCTTATCAGTAAAGCCTACACTTTACTCATCTTTTCTCTCAGCAAACAAATGCTCAACCCCTGTGTCTAGTTGTGATGGATGTCTACCATAGACAGAGGCCAACAGGACACAGGTCATAATAAAACCTATGTGTTAAAAAATAAATATTTTCCCTTGCACCGTAAAAAAAACCCAACCAAAAAACCAAAAGATTATGCCACCATTACCTTTTGAATCCTGAAATTTGGAACAAAATGAACATTTTCTACCTTGGACATGAAAGAGATGCTCCTATGTTACAAACACTTAAATTCAAAATTCCAGTAGCTGTCACCTTTGACATCTTCCCTGTGTGAGCTGTGGACAGGAAGGAAAGATGAATGTGGAAAAAGAATCTAGCAGGCTGCTGAGGCCTCTCTGCTTTTATCCCTGTTCCAAGTTAGTTTTAAGAAAAGGAATGCCCTGTACTTACCTTGAGAAGAAGGTATAGATAGCTAGAAGCAAATTTGCTATATGCAGGAAACCATTATTTTTCATTAAACTCATCACTCTGGAGAGAGTGATGAACCTAATTTTCTTCCTATTTTGGGGAAAGAGGATGAGGAAACTAATGAAGGTAGGAAAGCTGCCTCAGCCCCCTTCAAAACCAAATGCCCCAAAATAGGGTAAAGCTGGTGCTGTCCTGTGTTTTTCACAAACACCGTTTTGCTGACATATGTCTAGCCTGATGTGATTATGTCATGTTTCATTGAATTAATCAGTTAGAATGACATGAATCATAATAAGAATTAACAGCCTACTCTGTTGTCTTTGTACAGGCTTCAAAATTCAGCAATGAGCACCACTCAGAAACAGTGGGTTGAAATCACACACAGATTTTGGACAGTCACAAACATGCACAATTGAACATACAGAATGAACTTTCAGAATGAATCTGAACAGTGAACCAATTCTTGCCACATTCACAACACTGAACAGAGTTCTAGACACTCATAATGTGAATGTCATTCTCTAGGTAGGGCAAAACCAAAGCAATACCAGAGAGAAATCAGAAAAATACTCTGCCTACTTTCTAACTCATGCCTCTTCCAATGTAATATGAAGGTAGGTCATGGCAGATTCAAAAGTGGATATGAGCAAACATTTGGACACAGTACAAATTTTTGCATAACAGTGGGCAGTCTTTTGGATTGTGTGTATTTGTGTATCTCCAAAATAATCTTATTTATTTATTTATCTACAAACCCTTAAAATCAAACCTTGACAGGTCTAGAATAAGAAATATTTTTACATGAAATACAACAAAAACTTTCACTGACTTCTTTCATTACGAAGACAGGACTGAAATGGATCCAGACTAGAAACAGTCCCACATCCAGGCCTCTTCATCATTGTGAAGGTATTTATTAAAGGATCATAAAAAGAATCATTCCTCAAAGCAGTATCAGATGGACTTGTCTCATCACTACCAGATGTTGTCTAACCTGTTTTTTCCTTCAACAACAGGGATTCCACTTCCCAGGACAATCCACACTAGCACTTCCATAAATTCAGAATTTTTTAATTTCCCTTAAGTTAGGTTTCTTTTCACTTCCCTTAAGTCAGAACTTTTTCAGATCTCTGTCTGAAAAGTATTCTTTAATCCTCCTTTGTCATTTTTGTCTTTAGACATCCTTCTATAAAGCCATGAGGTACCAGTAATTCTCCACACCTAAACCTTCCTCAAAACGTAGCCCTAGCAGAGGTCTTCCCCACGCCAGCCTGCATGTTCTCAAGACAGACTTGTTAACAACCAGTGAGACAAAACTAACAGTTAACTGGAACAAAGTAAAGCTAAAGACTGCAGAATTAATGAGCTATGCTATTTAATTCTCCCTATTTTGGTGATTTAATGTTCGCTTGCCTGCAATCTTCAGCATATACAAACACCTACTCCACACTGCTGACTGCTCTGGACAAGGACCTGATTTTCTTCTCAGTAAATCTCTCAGTTATTGTTGGCACCTTCCAGTGACAGGAGTAATGAAAAATACATATTTCATTTATATTGGGATGGGCTCCTTCTCCCTTCTCTTAAGTGCTGGGGAATGTGACTTGAAAATGCAGAGAAGAAGCCTAGATAGCTGTGCTGGAGGTGAGGCTGCCTGAACTGTGCTTTGGGGGTTTCTGACTGCACTGAGAGTAGTTGGATTTTTTCTTTCAATTCTCCAATAGTTCCAAATTTTAGAGAAACAAACACACTTTCACCCTTGTCATGTTTAAAATAGAAACCCTGCTGTATGACAGTCACAGGGGGAAGTAGAAACACAATGTCCATTGCTGCCGGGAACCTTTTGCAAAAGCCCATGATGACCTACCTGCAATATAATACGATGACTCTGAGAGACCTACACTGTCAACAAGAAATACATAAAAGCAAGAAAGATGTCTCTGTTGAGTAGATTTACTATGTTTAATAAAGCAAATAGGCAACTTCTTATGTTTTTAAATGTATTAATCCATGCAAGTAAGATTTGCTTGTAAGGCTTATTGCTAATCTGACATAGAAAAGAACCATCAATAAGGCAGGAAGAACTGCATAGCAACAAAATGTTTTGTTAATAATATATCACTGGCAATAAATTACATGCATTTTTTTTTAGTACTTGATTAAATAAGTGGACAATTATAACCATTTTGATCTGGCAAATTTTCTTGGTCACCAGCATCCCTTCAAAGGAACTCTGGCTGATAAAGTGGCAATAAAGTGCTGCTGTTCAGGCCTATCAGATTGCACTTGATTCTTTAAAAAAAAATAAATTTGCAGTTGAGGTTTGACATACAATAAAATGAAGTTACAAAGGATACCGGTTTTCTCTTTGCTAGCAGCAGCTGCAGATATTAAATCAGCACAGCTTACAGAGCACTTCAGAATGGCTCATTTTTCTCCACCCAACTTTTTGAATATAGAGTATTTGAACCAACTCATTAAAATCTTTGAGGTTTTTCCATGGATAGAGAGGACAAGGAATGAGGTGAAATGCAGAGTAGATCTGGGACCATCAAGGTTCAGAAAAACAAACTGTTTTAAGAAAGTGTCCAATTAATAAAAACATCATGCTTTTTGGGCCTTGGTCATCTTCCTTCACTCTTTTGGAAAACAAGTTTCTCCACCAACCTAAAATGAACTACAAGGTATTTTGTAAGTGATAAAGCACATTTCTTCTGGTTAATCTGGAAATGCAGATTAAAGTTGTCAGTGTCTCATTTTTATGGGGTTTGCATTTTCCATCCATTTGTGACAAAAATACAGATGGCTGGCTGGACAAAGATTAGCAATTTGATTTAATGCCAAAGCAGTAGAAATGCAATTAAAATACAACACACACTTGCAAATAAGGACACACAGTTTTTCAGTTTCTTTTGCTTAAGATGCATTCTGTGACCAGATCAACTTTTTCCTATGATGAGTGACCATGGAATGGAAGACAGCATCATTGTGGGGATCAGTGAAGGACTGTGAAGACTTCCTGGTCCAGGTCATAGATGTGTGTGTAGAACAGTGCAACACTGACGGAAAGTCATTGCTATCTAACAAGCATACAGCGACAAAGTGAAATATGTGCATCAGTCCAAGTATCTGCATCACAAAACCCGCAACTACTACACATTTGCTGGCAATCCTCTCTGTTTCAAAACCCAAAAACCAGGCATGGAAATTTAGCTGGGTTTACTCCTCAGAGATAGCCCAACCTTTCAGGCTTGAGGGATGCTAACAACATATTATGGAAAAGTTTACTGACTCATGTAGTCAGTTTATGTATACATAGACATCAGTAGAACCGAGTGAATACTGCAAGGAGTATTTCTGCAGAGCCCTTTACATTCTGAAAAACTCTTTATTCATGCTGCTGTCCAGGCACTTTTGAGGGTTTTGTCTGTTTCTTTTCTGGGTAGGACGACTGGGGTCCAAATGGCTAACTGTCATAAGATAAAACTGCAAAACATGAGATGAGCCTCCTCCCACTGAGCATCAGTAATGGATTTGAATTCTCATGCAGAGATTGATGAAATTTATCAAGACTAACTTCAGCCATTTCAGAGCTGTGCCTAGCTGTAGCCAGGAATCTAGAGTCCTTCCTTAGTCAATGCAAAAACATGGTTAACTCCAGAAAGTGGTTCATCCAACCTACCTTACACAACTATCTTAGGAGGCTTCTTTCTCTCTGCTCTATGTAGTGGAAGTATTAAGGTTGTGCTTAGACTATACATTTAACTTTTAGGCAGCTAAATGGTAGATGTGATGAATCCTATCCACCCAGACAAATATACTCAAACAAACAAGAGCATTCCACTTACTATCCTTCTGATTTAAAAAGTTTGATGCAACCTAGACCTAAACCAGTAATCTGGGATCAAGTTGGTCAGACTGGTAGTTTGACAAACAGATGAAGCATTAGACAGTCTATAAGGAAAATATCTCCTGTTCTGTGGGGAGTGACAGCAAGTTTGTCATTTGGTAATTCATGACCACATGCACACGTAAAACGATGCCTTCTTTATCTAAATCAATAATTATGACAGACAATCCTACTCTCTGAGGGGTTTAATACATAGGATCAACAGGATACGATCCATTGTCGTCTTAAAAAAGAAAATTCTTTTTAGAGCTGAGATTTTTTGTCTATCATTTTCTGCTGCATTACTGTAGGAACAGTTCAGGTTCAAGACCATCTAAGGAATCTGAAGGTGCACAAGTCCATGGGACCTGATGAGATGCATCTGCAGGTCCTGAGGGAACTAGAGGATGAAGTGGCTAGGCCACTATCCATCATATTTGAGAAGTCGTGGCAGTCCAGGGAAGTTCCCACAGACTGGAAAAGCAGAAACATAAGCCCCATTTTTAAAAAGCGAAACAAGAAAGACTTGGAGAACTATAGGCCAGTCAGGCTCACCTCTGTGCCTGACAAGATCATGGAGTGGATCCTCCTGGAAACTATGCTAGGGCACATGGAAAATAAGGCGGTGATTGGTGACAGCCAACATGGCTTCACTAAAGGCAAATCATGCCTGACAAATCTGGTGGCCTTCTACGAGGGGTTACAGTGTTGGTGGACAAGGGAAGAGCAACGGATGTCGTCTACCTGGACTTGTGCAAAGCATTTGACACTGTCCCACACAACATTCTTGTCTCTAAATTGGAGAGACATGGAATTGATGAATGGACCACTCAGTGGATAAGGAATTGGCTGGATGGTCACACTCAAAGAGTTGCGGTCAACGCCTCAATGTCTGAGTGGAGACCAGTGACGAGTGGCGTTCCTCAGGGGTCAGTATTGGGACTGGTGCTGTTTAACATCTTTGTTTGCAACATGGACAGTGGGATTGAATGTACCCTCAGCAAGTTTGCCAACAGCACCAATCTGTGTGGTGTGGTCAACACACTGGAGGGAAGGGATGCCATCCAAGAGGGACCTTGACAGGCTTGAGAGGTGGGCCTGTGTGAACCTCATGAAGTTCAACAAGGCCAAGTGCAAAGTCCTGCACATGGGTTGGGGCAATCCCAAGCACAAATACAGGCTGGGCAATGAGTGGATTGAGACCAGCCCTGCAGAGAAGGACTTGAGGGTGTTGGTTCATGAGAAGCTCAATATGACCCAGCAATGTGCATTTGCAGCCCAGAAAGCCAACTGTATCCTGGGCTGCATCAAAAGAAGCAAGACCAGCAGGTTGAGGGATGTGATTCTCCTCATCTCTGCTCTCATGAGACCCTACCTGGAGTACTGTGTTCAGCTCTGGGTTCCCCAACATAAGAAGGACATGGGCCTGTTGGAGCAAATCCAGAGGAGGGCCAAGAAGATGATCAGAGGGCTGGAGCACCTCTCCTATGGAGACAGGCTGAGACAGTTGGGGTTGTTCAGCCTGGAGAAGAGAAGGCTCCAGGGACACCTCATAACAGCCTTCCAGTACATAAAGGCGGCCTACAAGAAAGCTGGAGAGGAAATTTTTACAAGGGCATGTAGTGATAGGACAAGGGGTAATGGTTTTAAACTGAGAGAGGGCAGATTAGATGTAAGGAAGATGTTCTTTATTGTGAGGGTGGTGAGGCACAGGAACAGGTTGCCTGGAGAGGTTGTGGATGCCTCATCCCTGGAAGTGTTCAAGGCCAGGTTGGATGGGGATTTGAGCAACCTGGTCTAGTGGAAGGTGTCCCTGCCCATGGCAGGGGGGTTGGAACTAGATAGTCTTTAAGGTCCCTTCCAACACAAACCATTTTAGAATTCTATGATTCTATGATTACCATGTAATCCTCAGACCCTAAAAGAGGAGGAGATACTGGGAGGATGAAGGTGTACTCCAGGAATCAAAAGGTCCAGCTACAGCTGAGCTGTTACTTATACAAAGTATTTTTACCAACCTTTCCTTCTCTTTTTTGCACCAATATCAGGGACAGGTTTTGTAGCTTCATCATGAAACAACAAAATTTTTATTCAGCTGTTGAGGATATAGTGTCCCTCCTACATGAGGCTAGAAGATTTTCAATCCACAGACTGACTTTTCAGTGCCTAGCTCTAAAAAGCTTCTTTTTAACATATCAGTGGGGTACTGTAGAAGTCACTTGAAACAAGCATGTGCACCTCCCTGTTCAAATTGCTGGAGAGCAGCTCAAAGGAAAGAATGGAGTATCTTCACTCCTATTTCTTTCTCTAGAATAAATGAGTAAAAGGACAGGAATCTTTTCAGTTGTACACAACATAAACTTGTATCCCATATCTCCTAAGGAGGACTGTAGAGTTGTACAGTTCCAAGAGTGAATGAACCCTATATAACCTTTTAACAGAATTTTTTTTCAGCATACTACCACACTTTAAAGCTCTGATCTGTACTTCCTCCAGCTTTTTATTCTAAACCAAATACTCTAGCATTCTAGTTTTCATTTGGCTTCTTATGCTTTATTGCTAGATGCTCTTCTGCCATGAACTGCATGTTACTTAACATAGACGTTACTTTACATTTTGAGATTTTTCTTCCATTTTTGTTTTCCTTATTTCTCAGTTCTTGGCATTCTCAGCATGTCTTTCAGAAGTGTTGAAGTGTCTCTTATAAGTGTTAGGGGCCCTAAAGAGAAGGGGGAATCCAAGTTGAAGATATTCCTTGAAGAAGACAGAATAGTCTTTGCAGCCATTTCATGCATGGTCTAATGGAGGTCATTAAAAAAGAGGGTTGGAGCTAATGAAGGGTGTGGATCTAGATCACAGGAAAGAAGGACTTTTTTGTGTTTCTTGGAAGGTGCAACCAATCCAAGTGGCAGGCACAGAACTGGGATTTCTCAGCATGAATCCAATACAAATCGTTAGGAAACAGAGTTTATTTCAGTTTCTTTTAAAGAGCCAGGAGATGTTGGACAAGCCAGCAGAAGTCTTACAGGAGACCTGAAACTGAGCTCACTTCCTTACTACTGGGCAAAAGAATGAGAAAACATGGTACATGCTGCAAGTTAATCTTTCTTCTGTGGCTCTGACAGCTGTATTAATGATGTACTGAAGAGACATGCATCCTACTCTGACTGCACAAGGTGGAGATTACCAGGTGGAAAAGAAAAGGCTCTGGAAGGTCCTGTCTCCAAACAATGTATTTTTTAAGTAATAATAAATCAGCATATATTGGATTTTATTTGATTACTTTCCATGCTTTCCCATAATACTAATCATATAAGGCCAAACCACTCCATTTCGTGATAGGCATAACCCCCTGTCAGCACTGGAATGGTATATATTACATGAATTACTAACAACTGTACACATCCTAGATCAACTTTATGTTGTGCTAATTTAGTACCTTCACATTTCTGCTTAAATGAATCTGAGACCCCATAAAGCAATAGTAAAATGTAACAGAATTCTAGACAACTGCTTAAAATCTGACATTCAGTATATAGACAATGGATTTCATAGCAGTTTATTTGTACGCAGAAGGCAAGTCCAATTTGGTCCCTGAAAATGTCACCTCACCAATAAATGTTGTCTTGGCATCTTCAAAAGACTCTTCTTTCCTTAGAATAAATACAGATTCTCCATTTATATGATGTCAGCATAATCATCTTAAATAAAAAAAAGCAGAACTAAGCAAGGTACATAGAGTTGGGGGGCGGGGCATGGGGAAGGGAAGGAAGAAGCAAATGAAAGATCAGATTTTTCAGGAGGAAATCTGAATTCTTTGAAGTCTGCATTTGGGATGAGGGGGCCATTGACAGACATGTGTAATTACAGACAGAAAACTGATAGATGTGTGATTATAGACAGATGGTTAGCTCAGCAGGAGTTTGACAGCTGGGCTCCAGCACTTCTTCTCATAAGTCTTTATGAACTGATCTTTCTTCAGCACATAAATATTCATGTACTTACATTTTTATGTATGATTTAGGTGTAAAACAAGTAATGGTTCTGCAAGGTGCTGAATGGCCTTGCCTTTAAAATTAACCATGAAAACTTACGCCAGATGGTTAAATTTAAGCAGTCCTGCTGACTTTCTTGGTTTTCATGAATCTTTCTATTGGATTCACTGGTCTGTCTCAGCTGTCATGGGTAGGTTTTATTTAACCTGATTTTGGCTATCTAAAGTGAGGTATCTATTTTAAGAGAGACTTCAAAGCACCCTTTGACTCCCTGGAGAGGAGTGACAACCTTCAGAAGGAAATTCCTTCTACCTCAGTATGATGTCTCAAGCATGTGGGAACAATCATGCCTGATAACTAGTTTGGATGAATTTTTAGTTTGGTTAATATTAAATAGAATGAACATTTGCCTAAATTGCATGCTCTGGGGCATTAAAAAAAAAAAAAAAGGAAACTTCTTGTTTCCAATGAACTTCTCCAAAGCAAAAATAGTATGATGGCTATGTCCAGTAGAGGCTCTTAGAGCACTTCTGTGTTCTTCCGTTTGGGTGCATGATGTAACTGTGTACAAAACCTGTATTAGGACAAGGCATAGACAGGCACCAGTCTTTCCTTTCTAGGCAAAGGACACCAACATGTGGGTAGGAGGGAAGTGACAGTTTGCTCTGATCAGGTTCGTAAACCAAATAATCTGTGGTGACAGATTCAAGGGCAAGCTAAAGAGATCCCATGAGACTGAAGTCAGCTCTTCCCTTTCCTTTCCCTCAGCCTTTATTTCTTTTAACCACTCTCTTCATTCTTTCACTCTTCATAACAATTTCCTCAGCACAGGCAGGGGGATAGATTTGTTTGATTAATTCTATAAGAACTGCAAAAGCTGAGGTACCCTAGACAGAGATATACCAGATAGAGACTTCTCTCATCGTTATTTTAGCTTTTTACAATGAAGAGCAAACACTGTCACATTTTTCATCTCAGTAGCCTGAGTGCCTTGGTAGCTGTAAATGAGTTAGTCTGTAGATGTAGCTATGAGGTCTTTGGGTCTTGTTACTACATCAGCTGTCTGATGTTTTAGCTTAAAAAAACGGCTTCTGAATTTCCCTTCTGTTTTACCAGTTCTAGGTTATTCTTCCCCAAAATGTTTTTTCTTATGGTAACTTTGTATTTGTTAAAGAAACATAAAGCAAAAGCATCAAACATTTCATATCAAACTTCTGTAGCTGGTGTCCTAGTTTTGGACCTCTTCTCACATGCATTTAGTAATTAGTCCATTGTGTTCAGCTCCCAGTCAAGTCATGCAGTGTTACATCATGCTGTGGTTTCTATATGGAGCTCAATAGCAAATTTACCAGTGTGAATTTTGAAGCGATAGCCACTTTTGCAGAGCTGTCAAAACCACACACAGCCAACAAATATTTCTATACTTTCAATTAAAATGCATCTCGGTCTTCTCTGCACTCATTAAATGCTAGATCTCCTTCTGCACTTGTCTTGCAGGCTCTGCAGAATGTAGTTATTATGTTTTTAGGACAAGACACATTTTCCACACAGAACTAAGCCAGGGTTATCTTACACCACTGAATCTGTGCAGTTTGAACATGGACTTACTTTTGAAATGAAGAGGTGACTAGCCAGACATGACTGGTATTATTTGCTCTTTTTTAATTATGGCAAGTTACCTTTGTTGCCACTGGGTTTGGAGATCTGACATTAAACTAAATGTATCATATATTAAGGCCCAGAAGGAGTGATACAACCTCAATCTTCCTAATTGCTAGTTGTATACAAACATTTTTAGTTCTAGCACACAGGTCTAGAGCAAAACCCATGTAATAAAACAAAAGCCCTAGCATTATTTCAACTTTCCTGAGCAACTTGGCAATCATTCCAACTCCTGAGATACAAAGTCACACACTGATATTTTACACCTGGGAATCTGTTACTCTAGTGGAGACCGTGAAGTTATATTTTGCAAGAACCTGTAGTTGTAATTCACACTGTCTCCTGAAAGCATCCAAAAAGACTCTTGGACTGTTGTACACTACTTTCTCTATTTAGGCTCATTGATAATGACCCTCTGAAACTGTAATATATGTTACCTGCCACAGAGCAGGCTCCAATGCAGTCTGTGGAAATCTTTACTCACCAGCCAGGTAAATGTGTGTCTTTTGGATTAAAGCAGGGGTGAAGAATCTGTGATCTAGTCTCCAGTGTTGTTTTATATGGCTCTAAATCATGTGATCCTTTTATTCCTTATTCCTGGGTAACATTACATTGTGTAGTACAGATATACGATTTGCCAAGTGTGTCTGAAAGCCCTCAGAAAGGACAGAGTTCCTCATCTGTGCATTAACCAAAAGCAGCTATCATCCTATCATGCTAGATGTATTTCAGCAGGAGTGAAGCTAAAACACTGTGCAAAAGAACAGTGGTATTTAAAACTAGCAAAGACTGCAATTAAAAAAGAGTTCATAATTGTATACAAAGACCTTATGTGAGAAGGCCAGTTGGAAAGAGAAGGTTCCTTGTGTGCAATTCCTACCTTTATATATGGAACTGCTTTTGTTGATTGTGTTTAACTGCACTTATTGTGGCATTCTAGCAAAGCAAATTATGACTGAGCCTAGCTGGTAGTCTGATGCAATGTAGTTCTAGATGTCAGGACTGCTGCTTTCTGAGAATGTAATGATCTCAGACCTCTGTTATACTGATTGTGTTTGCTGAAGAAAAGTCCACTTTGTCAGTTATTTAATAGGTATTTCTTTTGAAATCATAACAAAAGGCTATCAGAAAATAACTGCACCACATTCAGAAACCTCTCTGAAGTGTCAACTTTTTTTTGTAAAGACAAGGTGGGCTTTGTTTTTCTCTGTCCATTGGCAGTTTCAGGCTTCTTATCTGGTGTATTACATCAAAGCTGCAAGTACAAGTTCTATGTCCATTTGCTGCTGCTTAATTCAAAGGCTGGTTCTGCTCTGGTCCTGGTGTTCCTCAAAGCAGAGTCCTCCCTGAGCCTGACTGCCAATTCAAGGATGGCTGGGAACTTGTAGTGCAGGAGATCCAA
The DNA here is from genome assembly GCF_929443795.1 of Astur gentilis. Classification (NCBI taxonomy): domain Eukaryota; kingdom Metazoa; phylum Chordata; class Aves; order Accipitriformes; family Accipitridae; genus Astur; species Astur gentilis. The sequence continues at coordinate 21,621,768 of NC_064883.1, read as the reverse complement.
CTGACATCTGGGTAATTTTTTCCAAATCATTAGAAATTTTAGTAGAAAAAAAAATCTGTTCATCCAAGGATAATTTAAGGACTTCTGTGTTGCCATAAGACTTTCTGAAGGTATTGCTAGCTTCTGTGAAGTTATTTCCTAGAAACCCTTCAAGTAAACATAAAGGAACACATATGAAAGGCACTGATTGTCCACTTTCATTTCCTAACCATTTGCAAGCACAAACTACTGTAAAATTAGCATGGGATCATTTCATAATCACCCTACAGATAGTGGACCTGCCTTATCCAGTGCTTCTTGTAAATTTTTCTCCAGTGCAACCTTCTCCATTTAATGATGCAGAACTTGTAAAAAGGTATGAAAGGAGATTTGATTTCAGCCTACTCAGGATAATATAAATTAGCCAGGTCCAGATCAAGTGCAAAATGGAATCAGTCCCATAAAATGGAAAGAGGGAGTTCACCTCTGTAAGAAGTATTAACCTCATGATACCTTTTGCCTTAACAGATCCTGTTATTTTTATTACAATCACCTAAAACCAACTTATCATTTTTGAGAAACCAGATACCTTAAACTACTTCAAGCTGAGCTGAAATCCATACCTTTAAGTACTGGAGACTGCTAAAAGGTCTAATACAGCCCAATTAATTTGTAACCAGCCAGTGCTGTGGGAAACATTTGTTCTACTGTCTTAAGTGTTAGCCTATGTTCACTTTTACATTAACATTCACTTTTTTATATCAAAGCTGTAAGTGTATTGCTAATTTTCTGTAGTCAATAATTTGCATATGTAAAAGATGGCTATATAAAATAAGATAATGAGGAAGTGATATTTTTGGCATGTTCCTATATAGGAACTAAAGGGTTCAGTGTTCTCCCCTTTGCAGATACACATGAATATGCTTGTTATATAGACGTCCAATCCTATGAAAGAAGCTGTTGTGGGAAACTAGTCACCATAAGATGCTGTATCCACTGTAAAATGTAGAAGACAAACTTTAAGCTGACTCATTCAAATGCCTCTTCCGGATCAAGAGACAATAGTAATGGGTTATGCCTTTTTTTTTTTTTTTTTTTTATACATCTGTTTTACAGTATTACAGAACAATCCACTGTCATTAATTCTGTTTGGTTGAGATGAATAAAGCTCCTGGGGACCATTTCAAAACTGTGAGATTATCTGCCAATAGTTCAGAGTCTGCATATATTAATGACACTGGATATTTGCTTAAGCAAATACCTCTCATGTACCTTCAGTATTTCGAATTATTTTAAGAAAATTTTTCTTATTTTAGCTTGCAAAGATGCATCATCCAACACTGATTTGTTTATTTGTCTAAGAACAGCCATTAGCACCAATTTGTAAACCTAATAAAAAAATTTTCTGGGATCCCATGTAGTCTGAAATTTTCCTGATTTTCTTGGATTTAATTTCATCCCTTATTTTTTCTTCTATGTTCTCATTCAAACTGTAATTTTTATCTCCTTTTAGACATGGACATTCTACTAAATTAAAATAAATAAACTGTAATCTTCTGCACTTTAGCAATATTTGTCTGTAGACTCCACAGATAATGTCTTAATATTCATTCATTTTCTTATCTGTGATCAAATCAGTTTTATTATGGGTGCATCTATATTCCAATAACTCACACATTTTTTTTGTCTTGACAAAATCTGAAGAGTCCAATTCTGCTAACACAATTTCAATATTTGGGCTTTGATTGTATTGTTTGTACAGACTGAGATGTATTTTATAGAAAGATTTACATTTTTCAGTTTATTCTTTTTTTTCTACTACTTTACACTGTTGGGAGAAAAATAAATTACTCTGAATTTAAACCAAAGTTTTGAGTATTTGAACCAATACCCTAATGGCTTTCTCTTATCCTATGTGAACAGTATAAACAATGTATTAGAATGCCCCCTTGAGGAACATTGCCAATGACTATCTATTTCAGCCATCATCTTTTCAAGGGAGGGATCTGAAAAATCTCCAATTTTAGTTCTTTCCACAACTGACTGCAGTATTAGTCAATTAGAACAAGACACAGCCTGTTCAGAACAGGGAAAATACAAGGAGGTAAGATTCAGATACCTAGGTCCTTATTTTAAAAGGAAAGCATGCTGTTTTTCTGTTTGGGGCAGGTAAGAAAATATATCCTGTATGTATTTACAAGCTGAGATCAAATGTGTTCATTGCTTGTGCAAATTCCCAGCTTTACACCCCAGACTTCAGGCTCTCACCTCTCACAGATGTTACTAAGATCAGGATTTCAGTGTTAGTGTGCAACTTAGATAAGAATCTCCCTCCTCTCCACACATATTTTTCGTTGGCTACATGGCTGGTGCTGGAGTCAACATGTTTGTCACTGTAATGGAATGGAAGGGTTGGGGCAAGTACGATGGGGGCTGCTACTTACACAGAGTAAAATGGGAATTGGGAAGGTTTGGTCAGATGGAGAGGGGATGACCAGATAACATGTTATTCTATTAATGGCACAGTTTTAGGAAGATATACAGCCCATTTGGAGTCACTGGAAGATGAAAAAAAAAAAAAAAGAGGAGTACAAGGGTAAAAACTAACCAGACAATTCACTAAATTTTTAAAGCAAGGCTGCAGAAGACAACAACCAAAAACATGCCTTGCCTCAGCCCAGTATCTCTTAGTTGACCAGGACACTATGTCCTCCCCAGGTGCAGTGACATTTAATCAGCAAGACCTTCAGCAGTGACCTTCAACAAGAAGGACAGGATTTTCTTTGGAGGAGCACTTATGGGTCATAGAACTTTTTTTCTGAGAGATCTTCACGTGCTGTAAATAGGGAATAAAGAAAGGGTAAAAGAGTGCTGAAACTGGAGGTTTCGTCTTTCTTTTATTGTGTCTGTAGGTGTTAGAGTCTCTCACTCCCTGTGAGGCAGGAGAATGGCATCTCAGACTGTAGCCTACATGCTCAGCAGTAACCATCTGCTAGTAGAAATAACATCACCCCCCAGACCCTGCCACCCTGTCTGTGTTCTTCTGATATTTGTCATGATTGATAATGATAAGAAGGGAGATGGTACTACAGACCAGAGACATAGAATAGATTCTGATCAGTGCTGATTTACAAGAGCAGAGGACTTGGCTGAGTGCTCCTTACCTAGGGAGACACCAGAAGATACCTGCCTCCCTGTTGAAAACAAAACAGTTTAATTCCCTGAATATTCTACCAATTCAGGATGACATAGCTGGTTGAGATAACCAAATTATTAAAATGAATCAACCTAACCCAGCCGCCTCATTTAAGGATGATTTAAAGCTAATGAAAAATGAAAATGGCATTTTTTAAAACTTAAACCAGAAAATAACAAGAAATTCTGAAGATTTGAATTGACTTAATGAATATACACAGCATTTTTTAGGAAACTGGTTGAATTTGCTGATCTGAAACCAGCTGAATGAGCACTGAGTTCAGAGTTCATCTCTGGCATAACTCATAACTTGAGCTCTCATTCTCTGAAATTACAGTGGCCTGAATATGGCTGAGGGTGGTTAGACAAACTAATGTCACCCATTTAAGGAGCTTGTGAGTCAAACTGGAGGAAATACACCTCACATCTCCCACTAGAAAGAGCTGAATAGTTAAAAACTATTAAATAACACTGTACTCTCTTCTAAAGAGTCAGACAGAAATTTACCCTGGCCATCATAGATATTATCAGTTGCTTGAGCATTGTAGCTTTTCCTTTGATCAGTTTTTAGAAGAGAAAATAGCAGAAGACTGAATTCTTCAGATACCTCTCAACATACGGGACTTTTACTGTTTAAATTCTGAAGAGAGTGAGAAAGAGATGGTCAATGTAACCTTGAAACACAGCATTTGAAAAAAAACCCCAACAACCAAAACCAAACTTAAAAACAAAGCACCTGTGTTTTCTGGCTGGACAACAGCGTATCTGCCAAAATAGCTGTTTTAACAATTCTGGCTGTGGTGAGCTAGCTCCCCATAATTCACTTCATAATTTGGGAAAAAATGTAGCATTTCCTGACTTCATCTCAGTGCAGTTTTGGACACAGTGTACTGCAGAGAATCCAACAATAACCACTTATTTTTCCTCTCCATGATTTAAGAAGAATCCAGTGACCAGGACTGCATATGGTGGCAATACATATTCCTTTGGGTTTTTTGGTTCAAAATCTAGACACAAATAGTAAAAGTGCATTTGCGTATAAATTAAATTGTATCTATGAACTTGTATTCTTTCTCTTTCCCTGCTATTAAAAACAAATCAAAGAATCAGACCCAGAAGTTTCAGAGGCCAGAATCTGAAAACTAGATGTCAGACTCTGTGGGAGAAGAGAAAGGTGTCATCTCTCTGTTTTGTGGTTTGGAGTTACGTTTATATGTTATCACTCAGTGTTTTTTTCTCTCCAGTCCCTATCTCAGTGGTAACTGACTCGAGTCCTATTACTTGTTTGCTACTAATTTTAAACCACAGGCCCAATCACACAACCAGGCTCAGAATTCCTCTGCGTCACATATGAGTAAAATCTGTGAACTTCAGCTGGCAGAACTCCCTCTGCAGCCAAGTGGGTCATTGCAGAAGGAACTGTTTCTGGGAAGGAAGTAATCTTCCCACCAGAAATTGACTGCAATTCTGGGACAATAATTACTACAAAGATGGCGGCAAACCCCTGATTCTGACCTTGGCCATCCTGACGCAAATCTTGAATACGACCCCCTCAAGTTACTCTGAATGTATAGATCAAAGAATATAATTTGACTTTTTCTTCTACAGGGAAACAGGGACCTGTTCTGAGAATGCTCTGGTGTTTTTCACGATGTGAGAGCTTTCTGCTAGGAAACTAGCAGATGGCAGTCAACCTGCCATTTCTGGCTTATTTTGCTTTACCTGATCCAATTTAAGACAGATTAGAGAAGGTGATGCAGATGGACACAGGTCTATGAAGGAAACACAGAGGATGCAGCAAATCCAAAGGGGGCAGGGGTGGTGACTGTTCAACTCTACCTGGCTGCCTGTCTTCCAGGGTGACAGGGAACACAACCAAATTCTATTTTTAACTTTAGTAAAAAACCCAATTATCCTCCAGTTTATATTGAAAACCAATTGAATAACAACTCCTATCTGGGAGAGAATGTCTAAGATTTTGCAAGATCAGCTTGTAGAGAATGGCCTAAGAATTACAAATCTAAACAAAAACTCCGTTGTCTATTGACATAAATCTTTCCAGACGCCTTCACTGTCCCTCTGTCTAGAATCCTTTAGAACTGAGTGGGAAGGGGATATGGAGACAGGAATGAAAAGGAAGGCAAGTGAAATGGAAACAGAAAGGAGAAGATAAAAGTAGAGAGCAGCAGAAAGAGGTGGAGAAAACGACCACAAAATTCTCCTAAAAAGATTTTTAAAATTGCATGTCACTTCCAATTCTTCAAACATAACCCATGATAGAACAGCAATGTAAACTTTCTCAGGATCCAGCCTTCAGTTTGTTCACATATTGCATAAAAGGGAACATTCATAAAGGGATTATAAAGACTAACAAATGATTAATGACTATTATATATATGCTACAGACCTGAATAGTATGTGCTACACCTGGCTTTAGGTATAAGAGTAAAAGTGTTATATATGGTTAGAAGCCATACTATAAACCTTCCTTGATTTTGCAATTTATCTTTAATGTAATAAGGATGAGTTAAAAATTGTCGAAGATGAAAAGTCTTATTATCTCTATAACCAACTAATGGCAGTTGAAAAGTCATATTTCTGAGGCACTATATCAGGAACATGTGATCTAGCTGGTATTTAATGGAAACAGAACTATAGAAAGATTTCTCAGCACTGTGGGTAAAACCAATAACATCACCTACAGCTGAAGTATTCTGACACTTTTTAAGACTACCGCTAGTGGTCTATAATTTTATTAAAATATGACTTCTGGAATGAAATCCGTATCATCTGCCTCAGTCTGTTTAGTTTATGTTGCAGCAGAAACATTTCAGATGTTTCCAAGAAATAGATCATCAGCAATACATTATCTTTCCATTATAAATTCTTAAAAGTGCTTTTGTGAACAGGTCTAAGTGCCATATTTTGTACCGTATGAGGGACATGACTTTTTAGAGTCTAGAAAAAACTTATCAAATTAGACCAATCTGTAAGAATTTGAACAAACTGGGCTTTGCCTGTTTAAGTCTTGAAATAATCTGTCTCATGTGATCCTGCTACAATGCTTGTGATAATCATCATCTGATTCTTCTGCCTGGATGCTAATTAGACCATGGCTGAAGACATTATCCAAAGACAAGCTTTCACTGCTGTAGCTAGGCACCAATGCAAGCAACCTTCTACTGTTCTGCCCATACGGTTCAGGGAACACTGTGGTTGAAGTGACTACAGAGGAGAAATGAGGCACATGGGTTGTGATAGTAGTTTTTGAAGGAAATGATAAGACTGGAAGTCAGGAGTGTTAGAAGCATGATGACAAACTGGGACCAGTTGAGCAAGTATGGCGCTGACAGTTGGGACTCATACTAGGAATGATGGGGAAGGAAGATGGGTTGAGGAATAGAATGAGGAGAGACAAGCTAGTTACTGGAACAAGTAACACTGGGCAGAATCAGGCAGAGTTTAGGCAAACAGGGATGTTGGTGTGTCACTACTTCCCTCCAGCATCTGGAGCTGAGCTGAACATCTTTCTGCTGTCAGAAAACATCAGCAGAGCTCAGTGGAAAAAGGCATGTATCATACCTTCTTGTGTCTGCTCCACATCGTGGATGGCAGTTTGCTCCTTTTATGAATTATTCTGTAGTTTCCAGTACCAGAAGTCAGTTCTCTGATTGAAAAAGGTTCACTCCTATCTAAGGTGATAGTGATTTGTAGAAGACCAGTGTTATTTTTTTAAAATAATTTGTTTTTACATCCAATTGCACAGGACCAAAAAGCCAGACACATAGTACTTCTGTAAAAGTACAAGGTAGCGGCTATTGTCAATGGTGACTGTGAACACAAATGACCCTGAAGATTATCCACAGAAGTAGGAGGGACATGCTTAACTTCTCAATAGTTGATCTGTTAATGGCTGTTTAAAATACTGATATGTATGATCAGTTTTTGGTCACACACTTCATCCACTATAACAGTGCTGTCATTTGAAGCCAAAAATATGACAATGGATTATATCATGGTTTCTGTGGTTCAGCTCACTGTTTGACTGTGTGCTTCAAATTCAGTTTACCATCATATAGAACAATGCTGCTTCAAAATGGCCTGGAAAAGGTGCAAACTCCCATGCAGCATATGTAGACTAAGAAATCTGTATCAGACTACCAAGCTCAAAGTGCCACTAAATCACATGGTCTCTAAACATAATGCTGTATATATGCTGAGTTTCTATGGCTAACTGTTGTTCTAGGACATTCTTGTGTTAACAGACATGTTGGCTGAATGTTTGTTTAAAAACAAATTTAAATGCTATATTTTTAAGAAACTGGCTAATATAGAAGAAACTCATGTAGTTCACTCTGTATTTGAAACCATGTAACCCTACCTGGAAAAGTCAGCTGCAACTCTTGACAGTTTTATCTGAAAATCTGCTTCTGACTGCATATCGAAAAACAAAGTTCTTGTGAATGAATACAAGTAACTAAAAAATAATCCCCAAACAATTCTAATGTGTGCAACTTCGCAGCAACCGCAAAAGACACATACTCACTTTCAGATCAATATTCACATGAGAATAAAATGGGAGCATTTTTATTTATTTTGCTATGACTAGAAGCATGATATACACAGAACTTCGGGGAAATGGGTTTACTATAGTCGTATAAGGATGATTCCTTAAATTCAACTGCTAACTGTTATGGCATGGGATTTTTAGAGAAAGTTTTCTCAACTTCCCTTTGCACTGTCAAATCAAACAACAATTAGCACTGTTGGAGAGAGCTGGCTACAGCCGTATTTCTCAGCTTCTTCCCTAAAGTGCAATGTAAGATGAAGATCCTTATTTATTTATTTTTTTTTAACAGTGTAATTAATTTTTATGTTAAAAAATCAAGTATTAAAAACTAGCATTACATCTCATAGACAAATTATTGATTCTATGGCAGCAAATGAAAACTCTTTGGGGGTATGGACAAAGACAGAAAATGTACACATTTTTGAATACAATCATATGCAAAAATAATCAAATTTGCTGCTATAAATGTCAACAGTTGGCAACAAATAACATAGGGAGTAAGTCAGCTAGTAATATATGTGTCACAAAGAAATTTATTATAATAGAGAATTTAGTATAACTTCACTGTGATAGTGTAATGATTTTTAAAGTCATGTCATTTATAGAAGTCAACAGAATTAACTGGCATAAAATCCACAAGATCCTTACACTGTGCCTACATTTGGAAGGAAGAAATGTTAATGGTGACTTCAATTATTTGTTATTTCAGAGAAATAGCTGCCTCTTGCTGCTTTTGAACATGTCTAAGACAAATCCAAGACTTTTAACAGAAATTGTTATGCGCCTAACTTATTTTCCAGGCAGGCTAGGAATACAGACACAGAGCCAACTCTGTATCTGGCCTAACTCCACTCACAAAATTTGGCCAAAGATAAATTTGTCACATTGATTTCAAGTAAAGTTCAGATCCTGTGTGGTGCTCAGGGCTCTTCCAGCATAAATTGTAATACAGGAAGTCTGCAAAACCACATTTGGAACTGAAGGCCTTGAATACTATTCTTTCTATGACTTCCATATAAATGACTAAGCTTGCATTTTTCTACGGTTATTGCAGTTGTGTATTTCTCTATTTATCATAGCTATTTACTAAAACAAATCATCACTTGTTTTCATGGATACTACACAAACACCAGAGAAGGTGCCCTATTTTAAAGACTGCCTGGGTAGATTGAAGGAGGAAAAAAAATGTACAAGTAAAGTTGCCATATAGCAACCAAATACACCTTGACAATGTCAATTTTGAGAATGTTTTTCTAAAACTTAAAGCAAAGAGACTTTTAAACTGTCCCTTAGGTTTACTATTTTCAATCTTTTCATTTCGTGCAGATACAGAAGTTGTTCTGAAAACAGGTCTTGCAGAGTTACAGTGCAGAAAATAAAGGTCCTGTGACCCAGCTAAGGAACAAAGCTTATGAAGATTGTGCATAGGAAACACCAGGGAGGAAAGTATGGAAAACAGATTTGAGAGAGGCAGATAAATGGAAAACAAAGGCTGGCATCTTTGATGCACCAGACAGAGTGACAGGGTGACATAAAAAGAGGTAGAATAGTCCAAATACCGTGGACTTCGTAGGCAAGGCCAACAAGATCGCTTGCAGCAGTTATTTCAGAGGTTCAGATTGGTAGGATGTTAAATATTTATGAGGAAGCTTTTAAATTGCCATGGTGAAAGAACATGGTCAGTTTGTTAAAGGAATTACTGTTTGGTGTCAGCATTGAACATAAGATACTCTCATTAGTGTATATTTTATACCAGATGGTATAAACTGTTCTCTCATTGGAGTAAGAAAACTGTGATCTCTGTACAATTACAAGTTCTTCAGTTTTTATTACACCTGCTGCAAATCTGGTATCTCCCACACATAACTAAGATCTCAGCAATGTACACAATTGTGCAAAAGTGTGTGCAAAAGCCCTTTATTTCTTGTTGCTTAAATGCTTCTGCAATGACAAAATGAAAATCTTTCAACCCAGTCCATAGAAGGTACAAACTTGGTAATCCACCTCTGCAGAACTTCAGTTTAAGCTGTTACATTTTATGTCTGCAGCTCCAATAATGTCCTATGTGAGGATCTGAATGCTTAACTGGTTTCTGTAGGAGTAAGCTGGAAGGCACAGGTGAGTTGGGTGGAGGCTTTCGTTGTTTGGCACTGACTGTAAGGAAAGCAAGCATAGGTTTTGGCAAATTCCCTGGCTCTGGGTGATTTCTGAACACCCCATCTGAGACAGCGGCTGGTGAGTTACCCAAGGTGCATGAGAACAACTTCGGTATCTGTTTCTCTTTACAGGTACAAGAAAGACAAAAAAGTGTGCGAATCCATGCAGCATGCCTTAGTACAGAGCAGAAGGGAGGTAGTTTACGTAGTTTCTTCGAGACTCTTTGTGCCATGCTGCAGCTGGGATAAGCACTTCTCAGTGCACACCCTTAGCTCTAGATAGTCCATCTTCTTACAGCAGGTCAATGCTGCAATCATGGGATCCTCACTCTTTAAGCGCAAGGCTTGTTTCTCTACTCCCCAAATACTGGCACATATTTGGGGTTGTTCTGTGGTAAAGGGGAAAGAGCACCTATATTTTGAACCCCAAATCTTCCTCCAGCTGTGGGCTGTAGGCAGAATGACTACCAGTAGGCTAAAAAACCAGTTAACTTCCCAACTTGGTGAACAGGTATCACTACTGATCACACCTGTGTGGAAGCTCACTGTACCGATATAGAGACATCTAGCAGGAAAACATTATAGTGCCTATAATCTTCTTTGCACATTTTCCCCCTCTAATATACCTAAAACTGTCTCTTCTCAACAGATATTGGTCTCCTTCCTACAAATATTGAGTAGGGGCATTGTATTTATACCATTATAAAACAATCCCACTTAAGAGTGATTTTCCTTTTTTGTTTTACTGACTTTATATAGATTTATATGTATTTTTCTGATCTTCCAATTTCTTCTCTAATCTGGTGATTTCTCTTCTATTACCATCTCTTTAGTGTTTCCTTTTTTTTCCTTCTTTATTTTTTTTCCTTAAGTATTTTTCTGCAGCCAGGAAAGTAATTCTCAATATCTATTCTTCCCAAATTCTCTCATGATTTAAAAGTACCCTACCATTTCTCCTTATTTGCTCTAATGTAACATGCTGGTTCCTATTGTATGTGACTGGATTTGGAGTTTGCATAATCCCTACCTGTGCTAAATCAGTCCCTAGCTATGGATCTTCTGTACATCACTGAATTCCAACAAATTTCCTTTACCTTCTGATACTATTCCAAAATCTGTTTACAAACGTCAATATTTTTTACTAAATACAGTCTATATAAATCCCAAACAAGTTCTTCAAGCCTAAGTGCTCTGCTCTTAGGTCTGATATCTGTTTTAACACATACAGGCTTTGCATTTGTCATTTCATTGATATTAGTGGATTTTCTTCTGACCCACAGTGGTATAAAGCAAGGCTCAGCTCCTCTGATTCACAGAATGCGACAAAGACTGCTACACAATGTAACAAACTGCTCACAGTTTGTTATGCTTGCCTCATTTCCAACTATTAGGTATAAAATATTTCAGCTCTACTTGGCTCTTGTGTGATACATTTAAACTTGTCTCAGTTTGTTGGACTTCCTCCAGCTAACAAACACATTGTATTCAAAAGCAAAAACTAGTATCAGAAGTGAAAAGAACAGTTAAAGACATTTCTTTGGCCTGACTCAGATGAGTAATGAGGATACAGATTTCCCCCCAGACAGATTTGTTAGCATAATGTTACCCTTGTGAATTGTACTTCAGAAATAAATGCATGAACTACCTATATCAGCTGAACAAAACAGTGGGACTGTTTAAGCAAGAAGGAGCATGGGTTTTTTAAGCCATGCATCCCTAAAATAGTATCAATTTTGGTTAACTTTGTTCTCAACAACCTTCTCAGTTTACCACTGTTCCCCCTTGCCCACAGTTCCCTGTGAGCTCTAACCCTTCTCAAGGTGTTCTCAAGTATCCAGTCTTAGAAACTGTAAATATATGAACACTATTGAGCACTGATATTCATGCTACATCAGTTCACTTTCAGCAACAGCTGATGCTCTAATATTGCTCTTTTACAAATGGCCTGCTCAATATTTCAACCTGTTATTAGAAAAGCTCACACACACACACACCAAAAAAAAAAAAAAAAAAAAAAAAAAAAGTGTTTATACTGTTGGTGGTGGTGCCCATGCAGAGAATGACAGGTAACAGGTAAAACATGTCTGGAGTATTAACCATATTTTAAACAAGAGAAAGAAAAAATACTTCAGCTCACTATCAATCACCATATTTTACACTTTTACAGTTTTTGTCCTGAGGATCTTGAAACTGTATCAACAAGAAAAACTGGATTATGTCACCAGAACACACCTCAGCACGTGGGTTTACTGCTGTGTTTCAAATGTAACAAACAATACAGGTATTTGCAATGTCAGAAAAAAAGGCAAGTATCACATTCATTTTCAAGAAGGGAAGGAGGGATGATTTAAAGGCCAGCTTCACCTCTGATCCCAGAAAGACTATAAAATGAATCTTCCTGGAGGCCATTCCTGGGCACATGCAAGACAAGGGGGTGAATGGAAACAGCCAGCGCTGCTGTACCAAGGGCAAAGTAAATCTGACCATTGCTTTTTATGATGAGATGACTGGCTTTGTGGACAGAGAGACAGTAGTGGATGATGTTTACTTTGACTTCAGCAAGGCTTTTGGCATGGCCTCCCATAGTCAAATCAGTGAGATATTGTTTGGTTAGGTGGACAAAAGTTATTTGGAAAACTGGTTAGATTGCTGGGCTCAAAGCATTGTGATCAAATTTCAACAAAGATGGGTACTAGTGACATTCTTCAGGGATTGATCTGACACTGAAGCCAATATTGTTTAATGTCTAATAAAGAACTGTGTGTTGGGATGCAATACACCTGTAGAAGCTTCACAGATGACATCATCTTGAGGGGAGTGCGGTGCGATACAGTGAAAGGCAGGTCTGCTATTTAGAGCATCTGGAGAAATGGACTGACAGCAATCTCATGCCTAAGAGCAGAGTCCTGCACCTTCGATGGAGTCTGCCATGCAGCAGTACAGGCTGAGTGAAAACTGGCTGGAAAGCAACTCTGCAGAAAGTATGGCAGCCCTGGGAATCCTAGTGGACAAGATGAGCATGAACACTTGGATTGCTCTTATGGTGAGGAAAGCCAACTGCACACTGGGCTATGCAGGAGTGTAGCTGGCAGGTTAAGGGAAGTCATTCTCTTCTGTTCAGCACTTGTGAGACCAGATTTGTAGTACTGTCTTCAGCGTGGGGGGTTCCTAGTACACAAAGTTGTTGATGTACTACCATTAATCTGGCAGCGGGCAATGAAGATTGTTGGAGGCCGAAACACGATTTCAAGGAAAGGCTGAGAGAACTGTTTCAGTTTCACATTAAGAATAGAAATCTAAGGGAGATTTTATTGTCATGTTCACCTACCTAATGGAAGGGTTTAGAGAAGACGGAGGACTAGTGATAGGACTAACAGGCAACAGGAACAAGTTGGAACATGGAAATTCTGGGGGGGGGGGGGGTGCGAATCTTATTAGAGTAGTCAAATACTGGAAGAGGTGCCCAGAGAGGCTGTGAAATCTCCATTCTTCAAGATATTCAAAACTCAACTGGACAAGTCCTGAGCAACCTGATCTAAGTGCTTGAGGGCATCTACAAATCTACAAGGTGAGATCCAGATGTCCTTCCCAACCTAAATTCTTCTGTGGTTCTGTGATTCTGTCCTCCCAAACCCTGGCTCTGGTTTAGAGCTTTAGAAATGGACAGGCAAAAAAGGACTATTCCTGAGGCTTTTAAAAAATAAACAAACCCCCAGAAAAACACTAGCCAAAAGTTAACAGACCTGAAAAAAAAGTCTATTGGGAGAGCCAGGTTACCAATATTTGTCCTATAAAAACAGTTTGAAAAGACTGTTCTGGCTTTAATGAAAGCCAAATGTTGGAAGAAGTCATTAAAATGTTTACAGTGAAATGCAGTTTTAGATCTGCACCATACCTATGCCTGACAGATTTTGATTAATAATGGCAAGCTACAAAACAGGCTCTTCTTTCAGTAACATGCTGCAATATCCAAGATATCCATCAGTCATAGCATGTCTGCTTCCCCATTTTCCCTCCTGACTTTACAGGCTGGTGAATCCGTAGAAGTAAAAGACCTATCCAAAGTGAACACTTTATTGTCCTAAGCAGTCTCTGATTGAGCAGGGCGAATTTCAAAGTTTGATCAGGTTGTGTGGGGCTCTTTAAGATAAGTTTTGTGTATCTCCAAGGATGAAGATCTCACAGCCTCTCTGGGCAACCTGATTCAGTGTTTCATAGCCCTTAATAATTCTGTCTTCAGAAATATTGCTGCTTGATTCTATTCCCATACAGTCTGTTCCTGATAATTTTAGCTCTGTCTACACTAACAATCAAACTAGGGGCAGGATCCCAAAATTTCCACAATTTTTAATTGTTACATTGGCATGGCTTTGGTTTGTGCTAGTCAGCAATCCCCCAGCCAGTGCTTGGGAAATGCATTTAATATGCACTGTGACTCATTGTAATAGTGACTGTCTGCAGCAGACAGTTCAGATGTGTCCAACCTGTGCTGGATGAAGGAGAAATAAGATGCATGAATACATAGATAACTCCTTTTGCTTAAATGATGCACATTTAACCTTGTGGCTTAAACGTGCATCAGAACAAGAGAACAATTCCAAACCTGTTCTGTTTAGTAGTATAGCTATGACTCCCCCTCACAAGTCCCCAGTGCTTCTTTTCTCTTATCATGAAGCACTAAAATAGGCAGTTGTTGTGGAATTACGAGAGGAGAAGTTATTAAGTAGAAATAGTAAATATCTTCTGACACAGAAGACAAAAAATGTATTCTGATGTCATTACAACATCTGAGTTGGTGAGCAGGGTACAAGGCTAGCTATCCTAGTAGGATACATGGGAGTCATAAGGAGATGTCTGCCAGCTCAGTCCTATATTCCAGTCTAATAGACGTTATTTTCTCTTTACCCTTGTGTAATCTGGTTACAGTCTGCCCCACATATACCTGTCTCTTTTTGCTGCTTCCATTCTACTGATTCCTTGTTTTATAATCTTGGTTCATATACACTGCTCATGTACAATAAAATAGTGCATTGCTACTCTTGTAGAAGTGCTGGTATTACACCTGTAATGGAAAGTCACACCAAAATATGACCTCTGTGCATGTTGTCTATATTAATAGCGAATCATATAGAGATGTAAGATGTCATAAAACTAGAATTTTTCTGTTAATGTGCTGCAGCCTTATATGAAAACTTTTGCCTTGACTTTGACTGTCCAGATGGAACTGCTTGAAGATAGATGGAAAGAGAAGGCACACAGACTTTAAAAACTTTAAAAGAGGTAGAAATGATGAAGAGTACTATATTTGATGGTGAATCTCAAACCTTAGAAGTACTGCGTGCTGCTATGTCTTCTAATTATATGAAAAGAGGGAAGGTTTAAGGAACTGTCAAAGTTCCAGTAAGAAAAAGTTTGAAAACTCCTGAAATATACTATTAATATAGCTGAAGTCCCCATGCCACAGTGGACCAGAAAGACAGCTTTCTATTTCATTGCCTAGTTACACATTTCCCAAACTCTGAAATCTCAGCTGGGGATGTACATGGAATAATGTATTTGCCCCTTGTGATTTCACTGTGGTGCAGTACTAGCTTGTTCAGTGCTCTGTTTCAGGTTCTTAGTAATGCACAGTACTGCAGCAAGTCACAATTTGTATAACTGAACAGAATGAAAGTCATCACAGCACATACAGTCTAAGAATGTAAGATACGTCTGTGTTACGAGTCCATCCACATGCCATGCAACATACACTTCATGAAGAGTCACACGAATAGTGACAATAAGGTTTGTGCAGAAGTCAAGGCAGAGGCAAAAAAAGGAAGTATGTTGCTGCAGCCACATGTGAGCTGAAATAGGTATATGGTTTTCACTTCACTTTGAGCAAGCATTACTCAGGACTGCTGCAGAGAAAGGATTCCAAGAACTCAAGCATCTACTGACAGAAGTGGGAAGTTTAGCTTGTCAACAGAGGATCTAGCTTGCTACTTCTGTTCTTCTGGCATGCACTAGTGGAAGGACTTTGGCAGCATTGTGTATCAGTGTAGAACAGCCCAGTAGCTAACACTACACATTTACATCAACCTTTTCATGATGCTATTTCCTTACCACTCCTGGCTACACCACTTTGGACCTCTTAGACGTATGTATGGAGAAAAAGATCATAACTTTGTCCCTGAATATCTTCTCCAAAAGAAATAAAAGTACAGGGCGAGTGCAAGTTGGTAGTGGTCAGGTTTCTACACAACCTATAACTGAGCTGAAAATCAGACCTATTTATGATAATGCTGCTTCACTGACGTGGACAAAGGTAAGTTTTTTGTGGCAAAACTTTTTGATCCTCCATTTGAAAAAAAAACTAATAGCAGAGAAAGGGAAAGAAAAAGTGACAGAAAAAGGAGAAAAGAAAGAAAAATAATTAAGGGAAGAATAAAAGGAATTGAAGATACAGCAATAAAAGGAGAAAGAAAAATAGCTTCAGAAAAATTGAGTCAGAAAATAGGGAAGGGGATACTGAGAAAAGGGAACAGAGGAGAAAGGAACAGAATGGAATGCAATATAGCACTTATATAATTTAAAATTGCCTTTAAATCAAAAATCTATTTAAAACTTAGTTGTGCTGCCACTGTGTACATGCAATACCCACAGTCCTTGCATCCCAAATGCAAATCCGGTGATATAAATTAATGTTATCCCATTGCAGTTCTACAGGAGCAGAAAGGGCTTCATGAAGGCAGTTTAGGTAGTGAAAGAAAGGCAGACATAGTATTTTCTTCCACTGAAAGCATTAAGTTCACTAGAAGAAAAAAATGCAGCATCTGTAACATATACAAAGTACATATAACTTACAAAGTGTGTCTGAAAGTGAACTGATACCATATAAAAATTAGCTGCTTATCATCCTTCTTTAAGAATAAACCCATTCTATCATTGTATGGTCCCAAGGAAACTAAAATCTTGTAGAAATTGACATCTACACAAAAATCTTAAATAAGGCATACTGATTAAATAATTGCCAGATCT
Organism: Astur gentilis; assembly: GCF_929443795.1. Classification (NCBI taxonomy): domain Eukaryota; kingdom Metazoa; phylum Chordata; class Aves; order Accipitriformes; family Accipitridae; genus Astur; species Astur gentilis. Next base: position 21,604,848 of record NC_064883.1, on the reverse strand, counting down.
AGAAACATAATGGAGAGAAGTGCATCTTTATGAAAAGAATCTGAAATCTGAAAAAAATTTTGAACAACCTGAAGTAGTTTGTGAACAAACAAGAGAACAGAGGTAAGTAATAGGCCTTCCAAAAGCATTTTTTCCCCAATTACAGTTGTCAAAAAAGCATCCAGAACTTTATAAGAAAAGATCTATTTTCTTTTCTCTTCATGTTTTTATACTGCAATTTTTTAAATCTGCAATTGGGGAAGTAAGAAGATTTGATGGAAACAGTCCAGAAGTTACTAGTACTGGGAAAGGGACAAATTCAATTAAAATAAAATCAAAGTTCCAGTATGACTGGACAGTTTCAAGTGTTTTGAATATCAATGTTTTGTCTTAGTATTACGATCTCAAATAAGTCTCTTCTGACCTTCACTTGCTCACACGTGATAAAACCTAGCTGAAGTACTTGTACATCTGAAAGACACCTAGAAATATAACTATGATGGGAACCTATGAACCAGAATAAAGCAGAATTCACTTTAGGGTCAACTTCTTCTTTGGTTATGACAAACAGTCCTCAAGTGAGAGTTAAAAAAGTACGGGCCTTTTACAGCTGATCAGTGAAGATAATCTCCTAAATATGGCCTGCTCTGAATTACTCTAGAAGGCACTACTGACTATAAGACAGTTTAACCTACCAATTTATTAAAATAGGCAAATCCTCCAAACAGAAATCCCTGTGCAACAAACTGACCACAGATGTGGTCAGGCTGCCTCCTGGAATTGCCTGTGCCCAGGGCCAGGTCAGCTTTTCCTAAAGTCAGCACTAGGTGTGACTGCACAGCATCGCAGAAAGTTAGATCTTGAAAGATCATACAGGCTACCTAAGCAAATATCACTGAAAATATCTGCTGCACACTTAGGAAAGTAGATGGTGATGGTACTTTAATATTAAGAACATAGCTTACATGGATTTGTTTCCATATATCAAGGCAATACCTGGGAGCCCAAGGGTGGATAAGACCCCCATATGAAGTTATACAGACACAGCACAAAATGATGGACCCTGGCTGAGGAAACTTAAAATCTGAGGATGGTGTTTCTGTGAGTTATGTGTAAACTTTTTTATCTACTAGTTGCATGGTGCAGTGAATTCATTATGTATTCAGGTAGATAACTGGGCAGTTGCTCTAGGTCAACCAGGTATGAAGCAGCTCTGATCCTGAAACAATTACTGTAGTGCTGAGATGCCATTAAATGAGGTCTGATTCAAAGCTAGAGATATGTGATTACAAGGCTTCTGGATCAGCGCTGGCTTTCCCTCAGGTGGTTCGGAGCACAGGGGAAGTGGCCATGCAGTTGTCTTTATTTCTTTATGCAGATATGTTCTGCAGATGTTTGTTTCAAGTTTCAAATGCTTTTAAAAATTTTCTTTGGGGAGCAGGTTAGGGTAACCTAAAAACCCCCAGAGCTTGGAAAAATACTGGGTGGTTGGGAATCTTGTTAAGCGTGATAAAATTGTATGTTACTTCAAGTTGACTAAAAATCTATTAAGTCAAAGAAAAAAAATCTATAAAGCAAACATAGCCTTGAGACTGATTTCATGCTATCCAGCACCTACTACCTATTTGAAAACGGGTGTAAAGTGCATGGGTGCACACTTAGCACTGATCACTTACTATGTACAATTGTAGGTAACTTCATGCATTGTAGGGCCATATCTCTATAGTGAGTCTGCAAGGTAATGGCTTGATCTTGTGCCTTGTACTATCAATGGTATGGTTTTCAGTGCCTTCAGTCATTTAGGATCCAGACACTGGAATGACATCTGGTAAAAGCCAGTCTGACTGTATTAACCTAGATTCCCAAAGTGATGCTTCAGCAGCCCCTTAGAAATCCCATTGCCTTAACATTATGCTGCAGCACATTTTATCCCAACACTGTTTGGATGTATGCTTCATGTCATCCAGAAGCACGCATTCTTTTAATGTATACTGTTTACAGGGCAATCACACTGACACAAAAAGAAAAGGAACCACTTAAAACAAGGTTTTGACATTGAGCTCATCAGCACTGTCTGGGATTGATTATTCTTCATTCAAAAACAAACTGAAAGGCACAAATTTTGTGAACATGACTTCTTAAGCATTTTGCAAGTAGAATTCCCTTTGACAAACACTCCTTTGGTGGCACAAAGAGCTCATCTTGCCCCTTTGCACATTAACTGGTGAAATACACCAAAGACTGTGTAGCTCAATTAGAAATGAGTTATAAGACCACCTTAAAATTAAGCTAATTTAAATTTGCCTTTATGTGAAAAGAATGGCCCTGCTTTCCACAAACATAAATTCTAAATTGTATCGAACGATCCAATATTTCCTACAGCCATAAATTATGTGGATGCTGTGTGCAAGCTGTGTAAATGAGTCTGTAAGACTCCAGTGCAAATGCTGAAAAGAAAAGAACTGTCCATGTTTGTGGAAGATCTCATGTAGCAACAATCTCAATCTACCTTTCTCTCAAATGGAGAGTATCCAAAAGTTAAACCATCTGCTGGGGGCTATATTCAAGATTAAGCACTCAGCCTGTCAGCCAATAGGCATGACTGATTCTTAATTTTAGGACACAAAAATGTTAATGTGAGATATATATTTTTTCTTATGTTTTTTTTTGGTGAACATTTCCCTTTTTAACCTGAGCCCTTTTAGGACTAATGAGATCAGCATGGTTTGTTGTACCGAAATACTTGTTCTACCTGCAGACACCTGAGACTATTTTCCCTCTATATTGCATGTCCAGAAAGAAACTTTTTAAAAAAATGGAAAAATGGTGGGAAAAAATTTTTGTACAGGAGGTGGAGCTGTCAAAGAACATGCAAATCTGAGTTAGCTTCTTTTCAGGTGTAAACAGGTTCTTCTAATGCAGCATGACTTACATTTACACACCTGGGCTATTATGTACCTCTCAAAGATTGCCACAGTAAACTTTTCAGTTTTAGGAATGTTAAAAAAATTCTGCTTCTTAACCAGCCATACTTTTAACTTTATTTGCTTGGGGAAGAAAACCAAAACCCTCATCCTTTTGTTCTAGGAACAAGTGATTCTGAAATAATAAAGGCTTTCTGTCTCTCCAGAGGTTCTTAGGTCCTTATTGCTTTTGGATGATGGTCACCTTCTGTTTAGATTTGCTGGATGCATTTATCCAGGCTGACAGGCCTTCTAATACCTGTAAAGTTGACCGTAGGGTTGTGTGTGCAGGCAAGCTGTATGGATTCTAACAAAACATGTTTACATGGTCTGTCCCTAACCAGGGACGTGCTGGTTTTTTTCTTTTGTTTAAGTAATCACCAAAATGACTCATTAGACTAAATGACCTTATACTGCTGATAACAAATCGACTGAAGGAGTATTGACCACAAATACCAACCCTGATATTTGTCATTCTCTCTTTGTGGAGCTTTCCAGAGGACACTCCATTTCCAGCTACATAAGTATCAGATCTGCACTGATGTGACTGAGTGGAGCTGTGACTGACTGATGTACAGGCCAATGATGACCTTGTCAAAGCCAGTGCTCAGACTTCTGCTCACCACGCATGTGTGTTTTTCTTGTCATAAGCGAGAACTAGATGAGAGGAGACGATTTAGAAGCTGATCACAGCAGGACCCTGACTAAAATATATGCCTTGACTTCTCCTCTCAGGGAGCCTATGTCTCTTCATTAATCGCTAGGAAGCCTGGGGAGATCAGCCAGGTACCTAAGCAACTGAAACTGGAGAATTTAAAAACCAGCCTCCCCATCATGAGTCAGGTGAATTACTGGGGCATCCATCCTGCTGGCTGATTTTTTGTGGGTGAACTGAAAAGTTACTATTATTTGCTACTGTGTATGGTGATGTTGTGTGATTAAGTTCTATTTAAAAAACATTTTAAAGGTGTTTTGTGCAGTTAGAGCTACCACTGCTTACCTGTTACTAATATAGCATTACAGTAATGTAGGCCTCCCTGTAGGCACAGTGACTGAAGAAGAAACTGCTTCAGGCTGACTGATATGAGTAAGCAGTGATGGAGCATTTTACGTGGGAGCAAAATGCAGCATGTGTGTGTGTATGTGTGTTTTTTTTTTTCTCAAAGGAATATATAAAATCAGTTATCCAAGATATCTATGCAAAGGCTTGTTTCATGTTCATTATTCAAAACACAGTATTTGCTACAGGCTATTTTTAATACTGTGCAAATTAACTTTCACCATTTGCTTACACCTATAACCAAGACCAATCATAAAGATAGTTTCTAAAGATATTTGATGTGAAAACCACTACAGATAGCTACTAAAAGAGCACATGCCCTCTATAGTTCTCAGTTTAGAGAGCTCAGTTACACCACATGTATACATATACAAATATATACAAGGAAATGCTACATTAAATAAAAAGTAGCAAAAAGGAGTTATTGAAAAGTCAGAATTCTTTGAACAGTTTAATCCTATGATTCAGTTCTAAAAGGTAAGTAAAATTATTGATGTGCATTGTGCAAAATGCAGAAATACTCAACAAATATTTCTCTCCCCTAGCTGGAAAGAAACAAGATTACACATTTCTCATGCATTAATGATGGAGTAGTCTGCAGCCCATTAGTAACTATGGAGGACGTTAAACAACATCTATTAGAAATAAATATTTTTAAGTCAGCAAGCTAGATAACTAGCACCCAAAAGTCCCTTAAAGATTTGGTTAAGGAAATGTCTGGTATGCCAATGCTGGTTTTTAATAAATCCTGGAGTAGTGAGGAAAGTCTAGAAGAGTAGAAAAGAGCTAACATTGATTCAACATTAAAAAGAAGGACATAAAGGAAGGCCTGAGTACTTATGCTGCTTTGACATCAGGCCCAGACAGAATAATAGGAAACAGGGCATGCAATTGAGTTAATAGAGTGAATGAATGGGAATGAAATTCATCTTTTTCAGTAAAGCTCTGGTTTCTTTAGATTGAGGATTTTAAACTAAATTGTTGCCATTTTTAAACAAAATTCCAAGTTTGCTTGGTACAGGTAACTGAACAGGTAAACCAGTGTAATTCATAGGATGTTTAAGTCTTACCTTGGCTCTCTGCTAGGCATTGCCACTGTTCAGTGCATCACACATTAAAACAGTTCATGAGCAAGTTTCACAACAGTTTTAAAAAGTAATTGACAAATCAGAACGATTTTGCCCTGGAGACTCATTCTGCCCATATCATGCCTCATGCTATTCAGCAGTTTTGCAAATGATCTGGGAGTAAATATGTGCTAAAGCTAGCAGGCAAATAAATGTTTGCTGGACTAATGCAGAGGAATCAGATTAAGTAATAAGTTGATTGTATTCCAGCAAGACACATTTTAATAAAGCTAAATAGAGGACATACAGGGAAGAAGGCGGCATGATGACAACACCTTCTGACTGGGGAACAGCAAAGAAAATTTTATATGGAAAAGGTTACTTTAGCTGTCCTAATAAAAAGACAATACTTCTCCCTGTATCTTATCTTGCTCATATCCTTAACTAAATCAGGACTGCAAAGCTGCAATGCTTATACAAGCAGAAACACGCAGAAGGTACAGGTCATGCTGGAGATAAAAGTTTCACATGAACACCTAGTGTGATACATATGTCCTTGGATACATTTATTTGGAGTATTGAGCAGGATAAGAGAATGATGGCACCTCTGTGAACTGTGTTGGCGTGGCCGATATTATGATGCTATACACAGTCCTGCGATGGAATTTGTCTCACTGAATCACACACACTCACAGCATAGACTTCTGCATGTGTTAATCTCTAGATGTCTTTCATAGTTAAAGGAAATGAGTTCATTTAACGTGATGGTCTTTTCATTATAAAAGGCATCCTAAAATAGCTTGAAGATGGCTGGCTGTGGCACACCGTAGGTGCTTCTCCTTAGGTTAAATGATTGCCATCTGTGGTGTCAGATACTTTAAAAAATACTGAGAAACTGCAGAGCATCTGCAGTTTCAGAGCAACTGCAAAAGTTATTCCAAGCTGCCTGAGAATCATGTACAAGAAGAATCCACATTTGTTTATGTTATCAGAAAGCTGAAAAATGACTTCTTAGAATAAAGAAGAAACAGAATAACAGAAGTATAAATTGGTGGTAGCTAAATAGGGAGCAAACTACTAAGGGGAAATGGAGAACTCTCCTGTCTGAAGAACAGTTGGGTATCTTCTTAGAATACACAGTTTAGCTGAAGACAAGATAGAGTACAGCGATGTATGAGTGAAAAGCGATGGCCTGTGTTGTACTGATTAGACTGGATGATCTAATGTTCTCTTGTGATCTTAACCTTGACAAGACAATAAGCTTCTCAGTTTACCTGCAGGAAAGATAAGATTCTGATGCAGAAATGCTCTCAGTATAAGAATGGAGGCATGCTTATTGGCAAATAAAGCTACTTAAGACAAGCTGCAAACCTGTGATTTAAAGTTTATTACATGTTAGTTAATAGCATTTGGTCCTTTCCACAGAGTTAAATTTCACAGCTTTCTGTGGGTCTGCTTAATACTAAAGCTATGGCACAAATGGGGTTTTATTATGGGGTGGGGACCATACAGAAGAAAAAATAATTATTATACAAGTCTTTTAGAATGCAGGTGGAAGACAAGTAATAATAAAAGGCAGATAACTCCCAGGTTGGCCTGTCTTAACTAAATAGTTATGACTAGCAACCCCTTGCCTATATCCTGGAAATGTTTGGTTAAAGATAAGCAGTCTTCTGTGTTGTTAATGCATCAAATAATATATTACCAAGGCACAGCTTTGTCAAGTGCATCTAGATAGCTACAGCTCTACCTCTTCAGGCTTGCCTTATGCTGCAGGACAGTATGTGTATGTCCATGCAGACCTCCATACTGGGCTGAAGTTTGCTTCTGTCAGTTCTCCAACCTTAAAACGGGGCAGCTCAATTGAGTTGGTTGCTTTACCAGTAAATGAGTCTCCTCAGGATCAGCTCTTTCTAAGAAACTGCAGCAAGCTGTGTTCATATCCACAAAGCTCAATAAGGTAGTAAGAAAATGTATGGTGGGTAGAAAAAATGATCAGAAAAGATTTGCAGAAGTATGTTTGGCTTTGTTAACTTCATCACATACACATGCAGGGCCCTGTAAAATATGCAACAGATTAGGAACTCCACAGAGAAAGTAACATCACTATTGTTTCCTAGAAACATGAACAGAACTCTGGTAATAGGGAATGAACATTTCAGCAGTGAGTAAAAAGACCAGAAGAAAACTTATCTGAATGTGATGCATACACTGATTTAGCCTTAACTCACTGCTGCTTCTGATGCATGTCTAGTCCAGAATTCACAGCACAACTCACAATTTGTTTTCACTTCTTCTAAATTAACCAATGCCACTCTAAAATATGCAGTTGAATGTTGATGAAAGAGCTAGTAAGAAAATAAAAATCTCCAAAAGCAAGTTGCATTGTCCTCCAGCTTCTACAATTTTTTCCCAGCCCTTGGTCTTGTACTCTTGATTTTCTTATATGGAGTAAGTATCAACCATTGTTTTGCTAGCCTAAGTAAGCCACCCTCTATGCTTCATTCTGTCCCCCTTCAGACCATGTTAGTCCTTTTCTGCAGCTATGCTATATAGAGTTTTTCTTGCATGTGAACGCCCATGGCTCTACCCAGCACTCCTGATGCTAAGAGGTTGCCAGATGATAAGAGATCTGATCATGGATATGATAGAGCTCACTAGCCAGGGTGGATGCTGTACACTGTGTAGATACACTAAGAGAAAGAAGCTCTTCTTTGAAGAGCTGACAATAGACATATAGCTGAGATGGACAAAAGGTGTGATGAGAGATGGAAGGTCTTGCTTCACTAGGGTGAGGTAAGAAGCTGAGGGCTGATATTGAAAAATACTTAAGGGTCTCAAGTAGATTTGTAGTAAGAGTTTAAAAAATGCTGTAGCTGATTAGGCACTTAAATCTTGGTGATTGCACTAGAAGCTGGGTTCCTTAACTGTCAACTGCAAATCCACAGCTTCAGGAAGTCTCTGAGGTAGCAGAATGAGGCAGTGGATTCCTCACAGTTTCTGCGATTTTCACTAGTTGCCTTGTCCTACTAGTTTGGAGATGACAGAGCATTAACAGTTACACATTATAAACCAGAGAGAAGTGTAACACCAAGTGAATTAACTCCTTAAAACATAAGCTCCTCCCTGTCAGGGAAACCTCCTCCTGAAAGCTGCCGTGCTGTGATGGTGCAAATAGGTGGCAAAAAGCCAGGTTCTAGGCTAGGTAGTTTATTTCCTAGGCACAAACATGACCCATTTCTCTAGAAAGAGATATTAATACCCCCTCTTATGATAGGGCCAGCATCTATCAACTCCATCGATGTTAGTTTTAAAAACCTTTACAAACCATCACTAGCTCGCCAGGATCACTCCTGAATTTTCAGGAAAAATTGCCGTGTGATCCGACATTTCCAAATTCATATTCAGTTGGACATATATTTGAAGTACCTAAAGTAATTTGAAAGGGAGGAGGGGAAGGAAACTCCATCTTATTAATACAGTGCTAACATTGTTAAAAAAAGTGAGCATGCCAATTGTTAATGCAACATTTACAAAAGTCTTTGCAGCTTTTACCCAAACTGTATCCCTGTCCAGCTAGTGAGAATGCTGTAACCTCCCACCCAAACATGCCCCTCTAACCCTTACTAATTCCTACATTTTTCTCATTCCTCTGCTGTAATGTTAGTTTGCTTACTAAAGTGTGGGTACCTAACTTGAGATCCAGCTGCTACTGTTTGTGAGCCAATCCATAGGACTGTGCATATTTTTGAAACACTGAGGCTGCTGTTTCCATGTAAAAACTAAAGCATTTCCCTGATAATGTGCAACCAGCTGGCTGACCAGTTTTTGCATATGCACAGTCAAGGTCTATTGTTCTTCATTTTGCAGTGTTCTGAGAGATTCACCACTGATTAGTGTCCCGAAAGAAAACTTACCATCTCTTAATTGATTCACTTAGAATTCCCAGGAACCCTTAAATTCTTCATGCGTATCTCATCAGATCTTAAAAGGAAACAAGAGTAGAAGATGTATTACTCTCTGACCTAAAGAGATTTATTAAAGATATTTTATGCAGGATTTAAATAGATGTTTATAAAGCAAGATAAACTTTGAAAACAGTAACTTTGTATGTTACTACAGATAACTATGGATAAATACCTAAGGAAAAATAAATGTGATGAACTGTGGTATGAAATAGTCTAGCTTTTGTTTAAGCTGAGTTTTAATGTCTTAAAAAGACATTTATGTTGTGGTATGTTTCCTGGACTGAATATCTATGTTATATAAAGGCCACTGAAGTGCTCCCTTCCCCCTTCCGTTTATAGCCTTTTTAGTTTAGATCAATTGTCATCCATCTGAACATGAAAAAACACTTCTGATATTTTTCCCTCAGTGTTTTCTCTATCTGCAGCAATCAATAAAAGAAATAAAAAAATATAAAAAGAAGAAATCAATGAAATTTTATCAAGCATGAAATGGCGTTTTAACAAAACAAGGGGTTTTGCTGAAGTAATGTTTCAGTAAGGAAGGAAATACCATTGACTTTATTACAGCTGCCTAATGTTTTCCACGAACTGCAGAAAATAATTCATTGTATCTTAGTGACCTACAATAACAGCTGACTGCTTGCACTTGATGGAAATGTGATTTGTGCCTACTAAAAATTAACTATTTAACTTCTCCATATTCTTCTCTCTGGTAACTCATTAGTTTCCTTTGCATTCTGTTTTGAACTGCTTCCTGAGATGTGAACACCAGTAAACACAAACACCAATTGCTATGCAATGTTCTTCCATGGAAGAAGAAAAATACAGGCAGACTGCACATTTCTGTGAGCTGTAAAACCCATGCTGGGCTTTGAAAGACTGCACTTAGATGAGGCCCCTTCTTTTTAACAGTCATTTTATCTCAAAGGTTCAAAACATAATAAATATAAAGGAACATTTCTGACAGTTGCACGTGTGTAGACACATGCATACACATGCACAATCAGCAGAAAGTTTCAGGGTGAGAATGTTAGAGAAGATGCAAAACTAGTAAAGGTTCAGGGCGGGACTGGATGAAGTGACATTGTAAAGGGAAAAGTAATAATTTGTCTAAGTAGTGTGGAGAAAAATGAGTGGGGATAAGGCAGGAAGATTGGGAACAAAATCTTTGTCTATTGAGACTTGTTAGAAGATTTACTCCCACCGTTGTTGCTGCCTCTGAGAAACAGGAGATGGATGCAAGCTGTCCTCCTGCAACTGACTTTGCTGGAAGTCCGACAGATTTCATATTTGCCATGTAATACCACCCCTTCATTACACAACTTACAGAATATGTTTTGTCCTTACTTAGACACCAAGATATTGGTGTCTAAGCAATATAGCACCAAGATATTGTACACACATCTGTGATGATAATACTGTACATATACACAGTATCTATCCACATAGTGTAAAACTGTATATGTAGGTACATCACATATACAATATCTATGAACATATACATCTACCTTGCATGTATATACAACTGCTAATGGATAGCTGTGCTGTTTACTAGGGAAGGAGAATTTGGCCAGGGATCATGAGCAAATTTTACTTCAATAGAAGGTGACCTGGGATCCTTCATGTCCATTCAGAATAAACAAGAATGAACATTTCACCTTCAAATTTGACCAGTAGTGCATGCCCCCATAATTTGTGTGAAAAATAGATATGAAAAAGAGATATATCTACTTTTACTACATAAAGAGGACTTTCTTCACACTGTATGTCTTTGAAGTGCTCTGCCTTATTTTTTTCTAGTCTTACTAGTTCAAATTAAGATAACTAGCATGAATCCAGCATTACTTCCACTGAAGTAATGCAGCTACACAGAGATAAAACTAGTGCAAGGAGACCCTGGAGTCTCCATTCTACCATTCCACACTGGTGGGATTTTGTTTCATTCTTTCAAATTTGTGAATGGAGGGACCACTTCACATTACCGAGGTGAAACAAGACTGTAAGCAAGAAAGTGTTAAGATATTACTGGAAGATCAGCCCTTTTAAACTGGTTGAACCACTGTATTGTTAAGATTCTATAGAAGTCTAGATCTCCATTTTATATGCTAGTCAGAAAATGTCATAGTGAACACTACAGTGGGTCTCATCAGCAAAGAAATTGTTTTGCAACGCACTCATGGCATGATGTCAGGGTACCACTCACTGAAACATGCATATCAGTTCCTCAGAGGTTTATGTTTAAAATATTAAGTAGGCCTGCTTATGAGATGAGCTCCCTTAATATCAGAAGCCAGGAGAACATGCCTGTTATTTAACCCTACCCTTTCTCTATAACATCTCTATAACTTCTTCACTTCATTTCCCACCTGCTGCTTAACGTACTGGACCCATATGTCACTTGCCTCTATGCATGTCAAGATGCAACTGGGCTCAAAGAATAGTTGAAATATTGAAGTGAGAAGGTATCTGTGGTTGTCGAACCACAGCAAGCTTATATAATGAAAAGTTTGACTCTTCTGTCACTGGGATGTCATTCAACAAAGTTCCCTGAGATTGTTCAGTGTTTTGTTGTGCTTTTTATTTATTTTATCCTTCCTGTCAAAGGGAAATGATTGGGTAATCAATTGGCACAGCCAACAAGCAGACTTAATGCCCCCACAAATACCTTTATATTGAATTCACTTTTACCTCGTGAAAAGAAGCTTCCATTTGTATAGACCTATATTCTTCCTTACCAGGAATTTAAATGAATGAAGAGAAAACACATAATGTAAACCTTGATGAACAGGTTTCAGAATGACAGCCATTTACTTAAATATAGTGAAAAGATTGCCATTTTACTAGACCTTTTCCCTCTTTTACCAATGCTTGTACTGATTCATATGACTCTATTTTTTTCTCCAGGTTAAACATCAGGAGATGAAGTCTCAGAATAAGGTCTTAGAGAGTCCTAACCAAATATTATCATACTACAGAATTTTATATTCTAATGTTGTTATTAAAAAAATGCCTTAATGGAAAAACTCCACTGAGAAATCTGCACAAAGATTACTTACAATACCAGTAGATAACGGTGCTCCCAGTGGCACCAATGCCATCAGGAATGACAGCACTGAAGTAAATATAGTTACAAGACATAGCTGTATCAGTGCTAAGGCAGAAAAGAATAATTCCCATAATCTTTGGTTATATGTTTGCACAGTAGTATTTAAAGAATACAGCATAAAGTCATGAGTATTCCCCCCCGCCCCCCGAAGGACATCTTCCAGATGAGCATGTAGTAATATCTATCTTGTACACTTTTTCATTCCTGTGTGTCCATACATTGTCCAAAAATGTACTGGACGTGTTGTCTTCTAATGTCAGCATAATTGTTCTTAAATACAGTTCAGAAGATGAGATGGTTAACTAACTGTGCAATTTCTCAGGTTACAGGCATTGTTAAATACAACCTGGGAAGCTGAGAAATTACCCTTCACTGAATTTACACTTGTGCACACCAAGTCAAGAGCTGTAAAATTAATCCCTGTAGTGTTGTAGACATTTAAAAGTATTTCAGTCAATGGTTGCAATTCAGCCTCAGCTTGGTGTTTCAGTATCTGATACATCAACATTTTCTTACTGTAGCTTCTTAACAGAAGTTGGGTATGTTTCTCTAGTGGAGTTAGATGCATGTAACTGCAGCTATGTCAATTACTCTACTGTGGGTGTGTAGCAAAACACACCTCCAGTGTTCTGCTTGGCATGTCTTTAGTGAGCTGCCAGCTTTCCAGACAAATGTAGAAGTCTAGAGGGTACTGTAGGAGAGAAACCACAGTGGAATGCTACCATGAAAGAGTTAAGATTGGAAGCCCTACAAAATATAAAACATTAATAATTATACTACAAAAAGCTACTCAGTAAATAACATGTGGTAATAAACTGTATTTTTGCATGCTACACCAATTGATCTTCTGTGGAAATATAGTCTTCTCTCATACTTGTTAAATATATCCAGACAATGAGACTGCTTGCTTGCCAGGTGGATTTTCCTTTTTTTTTTTTTTTTTTTTTTTTTTTAAATCTCGTGGAATAGTAGAGATAAATCCATGCCGAGATCACCACCCTAATTGCTGAAGAGAGTGATGCAAGTCATGCACTGTGATGCCTGTCAATCCATGCACTCGGTCCTCCACAATGAATGCAGGCAAATGGGACATCTCTTTTTTTCACATGCTAAAAGGACTCAGTGTATGTATCTTGCTAGGAGCTGGTGCAGGCAAGCAGTTCCTGGAACGGTGAGACAGCTCATCTGTAAATTGCTTTTGCTTCAGTTCCACAGCTGCAAGAGCAGCAAGCGCTGGAGCCAGATGAGTCCAGAGAAGAGACTTCACTAAAGGCTGGCCAGAAAGCCAAGCCACAGGCAGAGACACTGGTACATAAAATGCATTCCAGTGGTTGGCATCTGGGCCCTGCAGCTGCCAAGCACACCCAGTGTGTGGCTATGGGTGTTGGCTTCAATACTAGAACACTTTGAGGAGGAGGCCAACAACCAGTAACCAGAGAAGACAGCGCCAAGTTACTACAGAAATTACATTCATGTGCCAATTTGCTTGCTATTTCAAAAGGCAAAATTTTATCTCATAAGTATTGTTTTGAACATACCCACATGACAGTTAACAGAAATATGCTGATATTTGCTAGTGGGGGGAGGGGTAAACTACTTACATAAATGAAACGATGCTCCTTGGGGCACTGGTTAACAAAACAAAACCATACCCATTATACTATTCCTTAATTAGTGCACGAGTTTCCTTAGAGACCACAGCTCTGTTGGGGGACACAAGTCTGGTGTATTTCTTTCCAAGAGACAGTGTGGGGAGAGTTATATAAAACAAAGATAGAGGTGAAATGAAAGATATGCAACAAGGCTGAGCAAGCTTCAGCTCCAAAGACAGGCTTTGTGCACTATTAATGTGTGAGCACGTCAGAGCATCATGTAAAAACAGAAAGGTTGTATTAAACCTTTAAACATAAGAGAACTGAAGACATGGTTTAGAGTATAGTATGTCTAATGGGATGCATGCTACACAGTCGCAAATTGTATCAGGCCGTATATCCATCTCTCTTCACTGGAGATTATGTCACAACAGACGATTACATTTAATACTGTAATTATTTAATTACATTTAATAATGTATACAGGGTCAATGTATAAGCAGAATCTTTGCCTCCCTCCTGGGACAGTTACCTTTAAAAAATAAAAGCCCTTAGGTACTGAAAATACTTGAGCTGTGGTAGCAAAAACTTCACACAGGCTAATTTACCAATCAGATCACATGTTAATTAGCCAAAGGGATTATTGTTTTAAACACAGCGTTCATTTATCTTTGAGTGAGGCTTGAGCATGTTGCTTCTGCACAATTCTGCAGTCCCTGTCTCCCCAAGCCCAAAAGCAAAGCTGGAGTGCAGTGCTACTCTGAAGGAGAGCTCTCTCAAAATGTGAGGGTAAGATCCCATCTCAATGCCTCTCTCAGACCTCCCACCAAATCTTCTCACTTAGCAGCATCTGCAAATTCAGTTAAGAATCTGAATGTCAATCAATGGTTTTCTCTGGCTCAGTAATCATTCACAATAATGATTTTGTTATTGAAACTTCAGCACCAGTTCTGCTGAAGATTTACAGGCCAGAATGGAATCCAGCTCTCTGGCCTTTAATTATCCGAGCTGTATAGTGCCAAAAAAACCTAGAAAAAAAATATCAAAAGCCACTGAATTGGGCACTATAACTTTACAAGCTCTTGGGACATATTAATTGAGAAAGACAACATGGCCAATTGAAATAAAAAATCCTAAGTTTCTATCATATATGGACTTGAATAAATAAAAACAAAACAAGAAACCTCAAATTGCACCAGAAACCTGTCAACAATCTACTCTCATAATCTTCTTCTGAGATCTTGGCTTTTAAATGCCTATCTCATTCAGACTATAAATTAGTGGTGAACTCTTCAGCAGTTAAAATGGCAAGATGTAATAATCATCCTAGTTAATAGGAATGTTTTCTTAACTCAGTTAAAGACTGCAAAGTGAGAAACAACTACCTTAAATCCTCGTTTAACTCAATAATTATTTTGCCTCTGAACATAGCTGTTGCATATTAAGTGTTTGGGTTTAATCCCTTTGTATAACCAAGAATTTACTCACCAAATTACCATGTTCATGTCAATATAAAAAATATTGTGTGTGTATCACAGCAGAGCCTGTGAATTCAAATGGTAATGAGATCTTTTCTTTTCTTTTCTGTTCCTGTGTTACTGGACTAGATTGTGCTGTACTGGGGCTTCTTAACAGTTTGATGTCTGTGGAACAGATGGCTGAACAGAATGAGTTACTGATGCAGATGCAAAGTTAACACAGAAACATCTCCAGGCAGTGATAATAGAGATGGATGGCTCTGTGAGGGAAAGTTCACACATCGATGTGTCTTATCAGCACACTGTAGATCCTAAGTCCTTGACATTTCAGCTTGTTCTCAAGAAAGATGACTTCTCTTTGCTATTATGCTCATTTTGTTTCTTTTGATATTTGCCTTTTCATGACAACTGCAGGCTGAAGAAATTTAATGATAAAGATTAGTTGTATTTTCTTGTTCTGTAGGAAGCCTACTTGCAATACTTGTTACAAACAGCTTGACTAGGCAGGACTTTAAAACGCCAGTTTGTTTCTCCTTTTAACAAGACTCCCATTCCTGCTCTGTCTTTGCCTTCTACTTGGCCTTTTGGGAGAGTACGACCATATACCGACACATAAGTCCCAAATGATCCCTGTGGCCACACTGATCATCATTGTGAAAATCTCCTATACACTGATGCCAACAGGAGCTTTACCAAGGTTCTCAGTTGTTTCTTACATTCCTCTGCTGTGCAGTCCACTCGTCAGTCTATCATGAGGTGGTAACTCATGCAACATGGCATTCATAACATTGAGCATGTTTGAGGTATTTTTTGTAACTCTTCCTATGTTTTGTTTCATTGGAGAATCCGCATCCCATCACATGCATAAACTGGATCCCTCTTGACTGCTTGAACTAAACCAGTTAGTTTGTGCTGTTTTCTCATTTCCCTGAGTTACAAGACTCAAATACAGAAACTATCACTGAAGAAGGTGGGAAGCTAGCACGAGGACAGGTCTTCTTCATTCCCTTCTTTCTCACTCCTTCTCATTATCACCATTATTAATTCATAACTTACTGTATTCTTTGCTATTGCAACTTTTTCCTTCAGTGTCCCATCTGCTGCAAAGCTAGACCTCTCCCAATGCAGCCATAGCTGCACTGAAGCTGGTGCTACAGTTTGGCTCAGCAAGAAGTGATGGAGCCCTAAGCTCCTCTCAGGGAACACAGCTGCTGAGTAGGAAAGAACACATTTTTCATTATAAGCTTTTAAGCAACAGCCAGGAACAAGCAAGTGACTATGAAGAGGAAGTCAGAAGTTGTCTTGTGACAGGTTACATAAACTGAAGGTTTGTGGTTCCAATAGGCAAAGGGAAACCAGAAAAAGCTTTCTGTAGCAAAGAGTGCTCAAATTAAAGCAATATGGATTTGTCACAGCCAACACTCCCCTCAATGGAGGGTGAGTTGTGCTTCTAGCTGGGATCAACCCAAAGTGGGAAGACCCAAACTCCAAGCTGGGTCTCCTTGGTGCCCTTGGGTAAGGGTAAATCCCTCCAGTCACTCTCCTCCCGTCTTTTTCACTCAGGATGCATTAACTCTTGCCACACAGCCACCAGGATCGGGCCCTGTTCAAAGCATCCCAGCTTGGGTGTTTTGTGGTTAAACAAAATCCAGGTCATTCATTGCAGCCCCATCAGTCTCTGGTCCTTTGCTCAGCATCTGCCAAACGGGTGGCAGCGACGGAGAGGGCCTGCCACTGCCCTGGCACAGTTGACATCCTCAGACAGGCCCACTCTCGGTCCCCTCATGACACCGCTGGTGGTTACCCTCACGTGGGTTTGCGATGCAGGAGCGCGGTGGTTGGGAAGGGGAAGGCCCTGTGCCACTCAGGATGGATTTTGCTTGTAGTTGCTCTTGCGCAGCTTCTGGAGCAATTTCCCCACAGCTGTGGGTCTTCCCCTGAGGTGGCCCCCCTGCCGCACGTGGATGGCGTTTTCCTTATCCCTTTCACGCAGCACGAGTGGTCTCTTGCTAAGGTGACCGCAGCGCTTCTCTCTCACCCTGCTGGCGTCAGCGGAGGCAGCGGCGCCTTCCCCTTGGCCTCTGGCGGTTCGACGGGACACGCGTGACGGTGGCGCAGGAGGGCGGCCCACGCACAGCCCCCGCGGGCCGCGGCGGGCGGTGCAGCGCGACGGGCGCGGAGCAACAGCGCCGCCTGCTGGCCGCCGCCCGCCCCGCCGCCGAGAGCCTGAGGCGCGGGCGGGCCGCAGCTCCCCCGCGGCTCCCGCCCTCCTGCCATTTTGTGTCCGGAGCTGACACAGGCCGGGAGCGCTCGTTTCTTTATCCTTTTTCTCTCCTGTGGCTAAAAATTAAGTATCCGTGGCCTTTTTTATTTTTTATTTATTTTTTTTTATTGGTGGAAACACGTGTCGTTGCATGTACCAAAAGCCCCCAGATTCATCTCTCGTACAGCACCTGTATGGGTGAAATGTGTGGCAGCGGCTGGTGGGGAATGGCCTCTTCCTCAGGGCCTTCCTCCCACAGCCTTCCCTGCGCTGGAGGCTGCTCCTGGCCTGCCCAGCACTGGGCTCTCATCAGGGTTTCACAGTTGCTGCATTATTATGTGAATGATCTTGGTTGCTCCTGCCACACAAGACTGCATCATTACCTGCCTCATTGGCGCTGTAGATAAGCCCAGCTCTCATTTGTGATGAAATTCTTTCTGCCTTGTTTTCCTATTCCATAGATATTTTAGTTTATTTCAGCCCTGATCTTTCAAGTCTTGTACACTTTTGTGTGAGAAAAATACCCAACAACCCAGCAATAAATGTAAGTGTATATTTGCTCTGTGGAAAGCCTTGTGCCACACCATTTCGGTTTGAAATAAAAGTGTGAAGCATGAGTGACAGAGATACTGCTCCTTCCACCAGACAGAGGCAGGAGGAGGACTGGACAGCAAGAGTGTGTTAAATTTTAACAGGCAAATATTAAGTTATTCTTACATCTTTACTATGAGTGCATATGAATATTTTCCATTTTACATATGGAAATATTGGCATAAAATTGCTTACCTCATGTCATGTGAAGACTAAATGACAGACTTGAGATTTCAGTTCAGGCATTACCAGATAACGCGTGTGGTGCATGCAGCTGCCAACCTCAGATTTATGAAAAGAGGTGTTTTCCTATTGAGTAGATATTCATTATAAAGAAATATCAATGAAAAGGATCATATTTTTTACTCATATCATATACTTTGACAGAGTAAGCGAGTGGTAGTAGTAAGAGAGTGGTAGTTACTGCCACTGTTCCTATCCTAAATCGGAGCAGCCGTGCTCCAGCAGTTTGTTTCCCCTAAGATCTCCTTAGTGGAAATTTTCCTTTCTGTTACTAGTTGTGAAGCCATCTCTATGTCCTGTGCTTCTAGCTCTGATTTTAGACAAAGAAGGATATTCAGCACTCTTAACTTCCACCCCCTAAACTGATTTTTGCAGGCCTTGCACTCCTCCAGGAGAGGAATCCTCGGCTCCTGTTCCTACACAGGAGTTCACAGTCCACAAATGCTGCTTGGGCGCAGCAGGGACCCTAGCTGCTCCATCAGCACAGTGGAGGGAGCTGCTGAGACAGCATCACAGCGGTTTGTAGAAGTCACACAGCTTCTTGGTTGGGCGTCCCTGCCTCTCCTCCTTCCTGGAGAGCTGGTTTTGGCTCCTGCACAACCAGGTTGTATCAATCAGGTTGTCTCCTCCAGGTTTCTAGACTCAGCACTGACAGTGCAGGGCTGAGCTTTTAGCTTTGACTTGGCCCATCACAGCCCAGACCTGCAGCTTCTGGGGCTGTCACCTGTGTATAGGCTCTGCTGTTAGAACCTAAATTTGCATATGTCCTATATGAAGGGCAGTCTTTTCAGGCCTTGCAGCTGGATAAAATTAGACTTGTGCAGACAAATTTCCCCTCACATACACCTTTTTTCTCCTGTCAGAGTAAACCCTTTTTTAAACACCACTCCAAAGAATTCCTGAGTGTGCTGGAAAAAGCTGGTAGAGTTGTTTAATACGGGCAACACAGCATATTTTTTTCTTGACCTCACACTTGGAAGCTACTGAGCCCTTTGGCTTTAATTAACACAAAATACGTCTGAGGCAGATATTTGGCATGGGAGAGCTTAGTTTTCAAAATACAAAAAATAATGAAGTTATGAGCCATGAAAAAAATGGTCTTACAAAGTAATAGAAAATAGGAAATACTTGTAAAAAGCAATTCTGTCAGCCTTTGTGTGTGATACATATCACCAAATACAGTTCCACACTGCAGTTGAGGATGTTATCAAATATATGTATCTACTAATGAGCTACTGCTGATAAAAATACAATTTTATAACAAAGCCTGATATATACAAATAATAAAAATTTGTGTTTCTGTAAACTCACACAAGGATATAGTGCGGTGTCTAGCACGTAATACACTGTGCCAGATCCCAAGGGTTATTAGTAAATGTACACGCCTTGTGGGCAAAACAGTCTCAACTTAGGGAGTTTCACTTAATTTATTGCCAATTAACCTAAATGTTTAATTACTGATTGGGGTATTGAGAAACCAAGAAGACAAACAACTAAGCAAATACTTAGGGAAATGCCTTTCTTCCCCTTTCAGCTTCAGTCCAACACCTCTCCTTCCCCCTGCCGAGCCACAGCTCCCCTTGTTTTCACCTCTGCTCAGTCCTTCCCAACCCCCCAGCCAAGGCGACAGACCTGCAGTGGAGGAGGTCGGTCTCAGTGTGTAGTGGTTTATTTTTGCCACTCCTCACTTCTGATCCTTTTCTTCTGCTTCTCCGCTGCTCCTTCCTTCTTGTGTCTTCTGCCCCTGCGTGGGTTGCCCATGGGCTGCAGTCCCTCAAGGGTATCCCAGCCCTGATGTGGGTCACCCCTTTCCAGAAGTGTGTCTCCAGCCATGCCCCAACAACGTCCCCTTCCACATGTCTCCGACAGCATCTCCTCCACCATTTCTCCTGCCTGTCACAGCTCCCACTCTTTCTTCAACTTGTAGGATCGCCATGGGCTCCCCTGAACGGCGGAGGTTTGGCGGGCGACAGGGTGCTCACACCAGCGCTGGAGCCGGCTGGAACTGGCTGCGACCAGCCCAGGGCAGATCATGGCCTCCCGCCGTGGGGCACCTCGCAGCCGCCCACCGCCGCACCCTGCCGGGGGTGCCCATTGCACCCTGTACAGCTCAGCTGAGCTTGAGCACGTAGAAATACTTGCAGTTCTTAGGAGGCGTGACTTACTGAGATGAGATTCTGTCCTCCCACAAGATGTACAGCTCAGCTACTGATACAGGCCCATATACAAATGCATTACATTATTAAAGGATGTACAATATCAACAGAGAAAAAATGCTGCTTTGCAAATGAATGGCCGTTTACATTACCCATGTGCCAAGATGATGCCAGGTACGATGGAGCATCAGCAAATGTTACATGATACATGTTTTCTAACATACATTCCTTGTTCTTACATTACTTACACAAGAGTGTGAAAATCGTGGTGAGACATTCTTCATTACTAGCAATGGCAAAAAAGCTAGCAAGATAGTAGTGTTCTTGAAAGTGATGGTATTTAAAGGTAACATTTTCAAAATATTCTTTTTTAGTTTTTTGGTTTTTTTTTTTTTTGAATGATTTCTCATGTTGTTATCAACCAAAGAACTCTGAGTAGTAGTGACCAGTCTACAGGACCAACTCCCCCAACATTTCAGTTTGACTGTCCAAACAGCAGTTATGACAGTCGAGACACAATTCTGCATGGGACTGAAAGACTAAAATAGTGAGGACGGAAATATAATGGACAGCCCGAGGTTGTCATTTGCAATTGTTGACCAAAAAAACCAACAAACCCAAACCAAAAACCAGTTAAAGGATAATTTTGCCTGAAAAAGCCTTGTAGCTGAGAAACTGCAATAACTATTGTTTTAATTACAGACTTTGTGTGTTGTAGGCCAGGAGACAAGCAATGGAAAACCCAAGGTAAAAAGACACTCTTTTTATGTTTGGGCCATTTTTCAATTGGCATGAGGGAACAGGCTGCACTGGTACCCTAAAGTTTTCATTGCTGCCACAGTCTACATAGATAACCCTACCCTTCGCTCTTACATGCTAAGGAAGCAGAAGATCTTGGACAGCCTGTTCCTTCCAGATATTTCCACTCTGTCAAAGGGAATTCAGTTTCTGTTCTGAAAGTGAGCTAAAAAGCTGATCTGTTTTTCCTTTGTGAACAAATCTGTTCAGGCCACTGCCTTTCGCTGGATAGAAAAGAGCCAGAGGCTGCCTGGGACGATGCAGGGTTCCACAGAACTCCTTGAAAACCTCACTAAAAAACCTCACTAAAAAATGTTTCCCTTTTCCTGGAATCTTCATTTAGTTGTTTTCTATTTTGGGGCCAGAACAACAAGGAGGCTAGGAAGAAAGCCTCTACACATGGTGAAGTTTGTTCCACTTCTATAGAATGCTTAGAAGCAGACTTCTTATCACCTTAGAAGGATGTAACTTAGCGGATTTAGGTTTAATGCAGTTCAGAAAACATTTGCCAAAATCAAATTCTGTTTGCCTTTCAGAGTTGCTTGTGCACACTCCTCACACAAAAAGCATATGCTTCTACTATGTCTTCTATTTCTCTGTTAGCATTTTTGTGATTTCTGTGGAGGTACTCAAAAATGCCAGAAAATGAGCCTGCTTTGGAAGCCTCTGCAGTGTCCCTCTATACTTCTATACATTGAGATATGGGCCACTTCGAGATCTGTTTACTTTTCAGTTGCTCAAACTGAAATCACAAAATATTTCTGTGTATTTGGTAAAATGTTTTGAACCTTCTCATACAATTTTGCTTCTGCAATTTGTTTTTCATTGGTTTGTGTTTTGAAAAACACAAAGTAATCTTCAAAAAAGTCAAATGACCTTTTCAACTGTGATCGCAAATTACATAAAAAGCTGGAATTATGTTCAAGAACCTTGAACATTTCAGTCTCTGTGTTAGGGTTATCTACATTCAAAAGACTATTTCCTGATAGATACTTTGTCATATTTTTTCTACACTGCAAGTCTTTTTTGCTGAAAAAATGAACATGCCAAAGGATGTCAATAACATAAAGACCAGTCTCTATCTCTCCCTGATAACCAGCTGTATTTTATGTTTGAAACTTCCTTTTAAGCTTTTGATGCTGCAAATATTGTTCATTGTCTAAATTTTCAGCTTGCCACTGAGATTCTCTGAAAGGCTGTGAAACATTATCAGCAAGCTCTAGCAACTATTTCAGTTCCTCAGCTATCAGGACTTCACTCTTTGCTTTGCACTCTACGCAGTATCTTAGCTTACTTCTAAACACTTGACCTAGAGTATCTGATACGTATGAATTGTGTTGTGCTCTTTGTTTGGCTCCTTTGGCCCAGTATAATGCAGAGTCAAATTTCCTCTCTTTAATGTAGAAGAATATTGCTAAGGCTTGGTAAATGTAACCATTTTGCTCAAATCTAGTGGATCCTTGTTTTAACACATATTCCACATTACCACACTTCTCTGCTGTATGAATGGCTTCAGTTAAGGGGGAAACCATGTGTCTGACTCATTGCCATGTTCCTTGTGCTGTCTAGTAATCAGCGGCGTTTGCATATCGTGAATAAGTTTGTCTTGCTTTAACGAAGTCTCATAAAATAAATCTTCTTTCAATAACTGCAATGTAATTTCACTTTTAGGCAAGTCATAGGTTAGTTTCAATTCTGTTAGGCAGTGAGATGATATCAATGGCTGAATGATATGAAGACCTTTGTATCTCATGTATTCATGTACCTGATCATATATTAGAATATTGGAACAAATTCCCATCTTTTCTATTAATTTATCTTTACTGCAGCCAATCTCTTGAGAATTAATTCCTAAGAATTTTTCACATAGATATATTGAAACTGTAGATGTTCTTACATGTGAGTTTAACAGTGTTAGATAGCAAAAAAGTTGTGCTAGTTTAGAGGCAGTAGCCAAGTTGTGCAAGGTACTTTTTACCACTTTCTTATGTACTGTGGATCAAAGTTTTTCTTCATAATCATAAATAAATAGAAATTGTCAGGATTTGGATGCACCTTTAGAATATATTTTCATTTCTGATCAAAGGCCCTTTGCTCTTGTTTTAAAGAAATGCTGTTCAATAAATTGATTGTTGAACTTTCATCAGGATTGTGAGATCTCATACAGTTTAGAATGATCACTAAAGGAGTTATATACTGAATGCATTTGTCTGTTTGTGGTGGGTTGACCCTGGCTGGACGCCAGGTGCCCACCAAAGCCGTTCTATCACTCCCCCTCCTCAGCTGGACAGGGGAGAGAAAATATAACAAAGAGCTTGTGGGTCGAGATAAGGACAGAAGAGATCACTCACCAGTTACAGTCACGGGCAAAACAGACTCAACTTCGGGAAAATTAACTCTGTTACCAACCAACCAGAGTAGGGTAATGAGAAATAAAACCAAATCTCAGAACACCTTCCCTCCACCCCTCCCTTCTTCCCAGGCACAACTTCACTCCTGGATTTTCTACCAACCCCCCCCCCGGCGGCACAGGGGGACGGGGAATGGGGTTTACGGTCAGTTCATCACGCGTTATTTTCTGCCGCTTCATCCTCCTCAGGGGGAGGACTCATCACACTCTTCCCCTGCTCCAGCGTGGGATCCCACCCACAGGAGACAGTCCTCCACAAACTTCTCCAACGTGGGTCCTTCCAACAGGCTGCAGTTCTTCACAAACTGCTCCAGCGTGGGTCCCTTCCATGGGGTGCAGTCCATCAGGCACAGACTACTCCAGCATGGGTCCCCCACGGGGTCACAAGTCCTGCCAGAAAGCCTGCTCCGTGGGCTCCTCTCTCCACAGATCCCAGGTCCTGCCAGGATCCTGCTCCAGTGCAGGGTTCCCACGGGGTCACAGCCTCCTTCGGGCACCCACCTGCTCTGGCGTGGGGTCCTCCACGGGCTGCAGGTGGATATCTGCTCCACCGTGGACCTCCATGGACTACAGGGGGAAAGCCTGCCTCACCATGGTCTTCACCATGGGCTGCAGAGGAATCTCTGCTCTGGCGCCTGGAGCACCTCCTCCCCCTCCTTCTTCACTGACCTTGGTGTCTGCAGGGTTGTTTCTCTTACATGTTCTCACTTCTCTCTCCGGCTGCCGTTTTCCGTCGGTCCCAACTTTTTTTCCCTTCTTAAAAATGTTATCACAGAGGCATTACCACCATCGCTGATGGGCTCGGCCTTGGCTGGCAGCAGGTCCGTCTTGGAGCCAGGTAGTACGGGCTCTGTCGGACACAGGGGAAGCTTCCAGCAGCTTCTTACAGAAGCCACCTCTGTAACCCCCCCTGCTACCAAAACCTTGCCACACAAAGCCAATACACTGTTATAGCTGCCTGAATTACTTTCTGCAGAAAATAGACATTTTCTTGCACTTCAAAGTCATCCATGAGAAATAACACTGGTAAATACCCTGTGTCATTGTTTGCTCCACATGTGAGTAAAGTTGTCAGCTGTGTTCCAAAATCACTTGGTTTGTTTTTCAGAACAGTACATCTGAATTGCTTCCAGAGGTCGCAAAGGATATGCATAGCTAATGTTGTCCCACCACAGTCTGGGTGGTGATAAAGGTTGATAATTTTTACAGGTGATTGTTTAGCACGGTTAAATGAAGACACAATTAGGTGTTCAAGCTTTTCATAACTGTCTCTTCTGATAAAATCTCAAGTATAATTTTCATAAGAAAAATAGAAATTTCACCATGATACTTTACCACCTCGGTAAAAAAGTTCTTCCCGCTCTTTCAGAAAATTTGTAAATTTATCTGCATCCTTCTCTATTCCGGTGTCTTTGCATTCATTTTCACAAAGTATTTCCAATGTTGCCATGGAGTCTTCTTTAGAAGAACGGTAGAATGACCAACAGAGGGCAGAAGTCTTTCAGAAAACTGTCACTGATTTTAATTTTATGATGGTACCATTTACCATTTGCAGGGTTAAATTAGAAACACATTTGTTTGAAAGTGCTTCCTCACTAAGGCCTCTAGCATGCAGAACATCTTTTGATTGCTGGTATGGACCTGCACCAATGCAAATTAGACCATGTATTCTAGTCCTTTTAATTCTTGGTAAAATGTCATAAAAGCCTCAGTAAGGGGATCAGCTGAATCTTCCACTGTGGAAAGCAAAAGAAACACCATTAAAAACTTTCCACTCTGCTTTACATCTTTGTGTGAAAGAAATGAAGTAATTTTTCTGACACAAGCAGTTCTGTCTTGTGATGAAGTGGGATTTAGTGGTAGTTTATTATTGCTTTTGAAGTCAAATCCACCACTGCAGAAAATCCAGTTGGTGTCCTGATGTAGTTTCAGATTTTCAGCTTGTTCAGAAACTAAACCCACCTTGTTTACATGATCATCTGGGAAGTAAAGTTTGGCATTTCGATTTTTTTTTTAAGTCTTGAACACACCATTTCTGATTCAAAATCAAAGTCAAGCACAGCAAACCATTTTATTTCCTGTAAAAAGTCTAAATGTGAAGTTTGACTTGGGTGGCATTTGGTGATACCAAACTGTAGTAGTCATAATAAGAGCTATCTAGTGAGATCCTGTTACCTGTGAGTAGACTAACTAGCTTTAGTCCTTCATTTATTGACTTCTTTTGCTTTAACTTAGATTCTTCCTCTGCTCTTTTACAAGAATCTGCTAAAGCTGTCAAGATGCCTTTAAAAGTTTCAAATTCTTTTGTATTTTGAATATTTTTGGAACTAACACCATACTGGATGAAGGCAGCTTTTTTTCCAACTCTTACTCTTATATTCATATGTGTTGGTACAGAAATATTTTGTATCACAGATGCAGTGTTTGGGAACTACATCTATTTCAATGGCAAACATATGTGGTGGAGTAATAATTTTGTAATAATACTTTCAAAAATCTAAGTTCTTTAACGCAAGCATTTGCAATGCTGGTGTATTGCTCATTAAAGTACTTTCCAGTTAATTTATTCAAATGGTCAATGTATGCTTCTTTCTTGGAAACTTTTATTCCTTTAATTTCCCCACGTAGATTGTCACGTACTCCAAAATGAATAGTGCCATTTGTGCAGGAGTTCATACAGGCTGCAGCAAATCTAGAGACTTCATTGCTAAATTTCATCATGATATCCTCTTCTAGTGCCTTCTCTGTGTTGGTAAGTAATTCGAATTCATGTGCTGGATTGATGAGATTGAATGGCCCTGTTTCAAGGACATTAAGAATATTATACTGTGTGTATAGTGTACCATCACTGAAATTATCAAAAGGACATGGCATACACATCTTTCCAGTTGGGTGCTGCCTGTTTGACAGCGGCTTCCCTGATACATTCTCTTTGTCAGCTGACTTAATTGCTTTTTTGTATTCTATGGGCTCTGTCTTAGAATTCTTCAGTATACTGAAATTAAATGACCCATATTTCTTCTTGCACTCTTTCTTTGCAATTTCTTCATCTTATCCTTCTCTATCAAGACTCTATTCACTATCTTCTTGTTCTACAGCCTGGCATGAACCTTAAGCTAGAATGTCATGGTGTTTCAGGAAATACATTATTTGAAGAGCAGGCCCATGAGGTATGCCCCTTTCCACAAAATCTGCTTTAGGCATCAGTTTCAAAGTAAAACCAGTCACATCTTGGTTAAACAGTATTTCTGCATATTTCTGGTTAATCTTAACAGCTTCAGTTGCCCATTGTTTGACTTCCTCTTTTGTCCATTGTTCAATATGTTGATAGGAATGTGATTTCTCATTTTTTTTCAGTGTTTGCATTTTCCATTCTTTAAGGAAAAAATCACAGAATTACTAATCGAGTGATTTATAATAGCCTATTAACTAAATGACACATATTTCCTTACTATTATCAACCATTAATTTCTTCATTAGTGTAATCTGCCACATGGAATACAACAGTTCAATTAGGGGACATTGTGGGAATGTGAAGTAAGATCATATATAAGGCATTAGCTACTTCTAAGACAGATTTATTACAGAATGATTTTACTTGAATCCTGTTTTTAAACCACTTCTGTAGCTGACATTACACAAAGATTGTGACTGATACCTATTTATGGTCATTTGGACACCTATTTGTGGTTTTATGAGCTATCCAATAAAAAAAAAAAAATCATAAAATCACAGAATCATAGAATATCCTGGGTTGGAGGGGACCCATGAAGATCATTGAGTCCAACTCCTGACTCCACACAGGACAACCAAAAAGTTAAACCACATATCTAAGAGCATTGTCCAAACACTTCTTGAACACCAACAGGCTTGGGGCCATGATCACTTCCCTGGGGTGCTTGACCACCCTCTCAGTGAAGAACTTTTTCCTAATATCCAGTCTGAACTTCTCCTGACGCAGCTTTAAGCCATTCCCTTGTGTCCTATCACTGGACACCAGACAGAAGAGATTAGCACCTCCCTCTCTGCACCTCCCATGAGGAATTTGTAGACAGCAATGAGGTCACCTCTCAATCTCCTCTTTTCTAAGCCAAACAAACCTAGTATCCTCAGACACTCTTCATAAGTCATGCCCTCTAGTCCTTTCACCATCTTTGTTTCCCTCCTTGGGATACATTCTAATATTTTTATATCCTTATATTGTGGACCACCAAACTCCACACAGTACTTGAGGTGAGGCCACACCAATACTGGTTAAAATGGGACAATCATTTATTTTGACCAGTTTGCTATACTGTGCCTAATGCACCCCAGGATATGGTGGGCCCTTTTGGCCACCAGGGGCACATTGTTGACTCTTATTGCACTTACCATCAACCAAAACCCCCAGATCCTGTTCTGTAGGGCTACGCTCCAGTCTCTTGTACTCCAGTCTATACACACATCCAGGATTACACTGTCCCAGGTGCAGAATCTGGCATTTGTCCTCATTAAATTTCATATGGTTGGTGACTGCCCCACACTTTAATCTATCAAGAACTCTCTGTAAGGCCTCACAGTCAATGGTTCCTCTTAATTTAGTATCATTGGCAAACTTGCTTAGTGTGCACTCAGCTCCTCTGCCCAGGTCATTGATAAAAACATTGAAGAGAACTGGCCCTAAAATTAAGCCCTGGAGAACACCACTAGCGACTGGCCACCAGCCAGGTGTTACTCCATTTACTACAATGCTTTGAGTCCAACTCTTTAGTCAATTGTTCAGCCATCATGTTGTGTACATGTTGCAGATGGCTCTCATTAAGTTTCCAGTTTGGTGAAGAAGAAAAATAACTGCACACAGAAATCCAACCTTTTTTTCACCCTTAGATGAGGTTAGGTACAGAATTTGCTTGAATAGCACTGCAAAAATACATTGGGGTAGAAAGATACTGCTGGGATTACTTAGCTGTTGCTGTTGCAAATGAAAGGAAAATATTTTCTGTATTACCTTTTCAGTACTGTTTGAGTTCACTAAGGTTTCTCAAATTAAACAAAAGCAAGTAGTCCAGCAGCATTTAAGTGACAGGAAGATATGCATCTTACATTCCACTTGGTCTTAGTAAATGTGGACTTTTTGCAAAAACTTTAAAGAAAGAACCAAAATAAAATAAAAGAGAAGAAAAGAAAAGAAAAGAAAAGAAAAGAAAATCATTTCCCTTAACCTGTCTAGTTTTACTTTATCCTCTCACTTTCTTTAGGAGAATTATATTCATTCATCTGAAATATTTACTTTATGGAATTGCACCCACCTACAGTTGTTGCATTAGTGGTAATGGTCTCCTCCATCCATCTTTTCTTATTCATAGCTGAGTGTTCCTGAGATAAAATGACTTCTTAGATTTTTTCAGCGAAATTTTGTTTTCTGAAAGAACACTCGCTTATCTAAGCTACCCTAGCAACATGCTTTCCTCAATCTATTATTTGATTTCCTAAACTGTAAACTTTAATGGGAAGCAGTAATAAATATTTTTTATAGCTGTCCTACCTTTGGCCAAGCTGCCTCCTGATTTAACTAATGAACGTGAGGGCAGAGAAAAAAGTGGGGTTGCAGGCTACGGAAGCCTGCAGTTACTTTTTCTCTTAACAGACCCTCCCTTTTGCTCACAGAAAAAGAAAAACTAGTTTCTAGTTCTTTAAAATGCCACTATGGTAAGCACATATTGTCAAAAATTGAGGCTGCAGGGGGAAAGAAGCTCAATGTTTTTATTCCATGACTGAAGTAGCTATGGTATTCACCAGTAACTCCACCCAGGGTCTCTAAAAGCTGAGAAAAGAAACTGAAACTACAGCACTATTGCTCAGAGACAGTGTTCAACCCAGCAATGTGAAAGTATGGTTTTAACTCCCACCAAACTTGTACTTTCTAATAGAGATACAATTTACTCCTAACATAAAAGCAAACATGTTTATGTCCTTAAAACAGTTACTCCATCTTTCAGTGTTTGGAACCCCCCTAAAGAGATAAAGCTCCAGAATGAGATACTTTTATTTTCTTAGACTTGATGCTGTGTTTCTGTGTTCCATGTTGTTGGCTAGTTAATGGTTCTAGCCTACTGAAATACGTTCAAGATGTCCTTTTCCAACATGAAACAACTCTATCATAGTATTTCTGCAGAATAATTTATTTGAGGACATATTCCTTGGGGTATTTCACTGTAATCTTGTAACAACCACTTTTCATTTGCAGATGTTTAACAGATTTGGAAGAGTTTATTTTAGTAGATAATAGATAATTTTATATATAAAATTAATGTCTAAAAAAAATTTATCAGACTAAACCATCAGGTCTTCAAAAAATATTCCAGCCTAGGAGTAAATATGCATGTACTTATTTTAACTGTTCTGTTCTGCAGGTATTTTCCTGTAGTTGTTCAATACAGGTGTTTTGTTCAAGCACAAAACCCAACAGCCAAAATTCAGCTGAACTGCTCTTCTAAAGTATAGGAAAAAAACCCCTAAAATTAGTTCATAAACTTCTAACAGAAGCCTGGGGTCAGAAATAGTAGGAAGGAAAGAGCATCGATAGACATATGATCAGTATTTCCCAGTGGCAAACACCCATCTCTAGGGGAGAGAAATGATAGTGCCTGCTAGAGAATATTTATTATTCCTTACCTTTTCCTTGCGTGCTTCTAATTTACCCTTCCAACACAGTGTCTAAATGCTGTAGACTGGGCAAGTCAGAAGCTGGATGTTGCAGAGAAATAGATGCAAGGTGTTTGGGAGGTTCTACTGCTCTCATTCCCTTTTGCTTTCTCTTTTATGAACCAAGGTTGCTTCTGGTCTGCCTCTCCTAACTTCCTGTTTGGGAAGTCTTTGTTCTCTTAGGAAATTAATGCCAGAATTCTGTTCTAGGATGCCTTTATTAAAACACTTACACAACACTGTCTTGAGGTCCTATCCAGAAACTTCAGAAATTAGGAAACACCGTCTGAGCAATACTTAGTTAATAAAATGCAATTAATTAGACATGTGGTCTTAAACCAGCAGAACTTTCCTGGAATGAAGGGGGGGAAAGGGAAATAATACAAGAGATGCTTTTGAGAAATGTGAATATTCTTCAATATAGGCACTTTTGAATAATCAGGCTTACCAACTTGCTCCTCATCTTGGTTGTTTGACTTCCCACACTGCAAATATGTTAGTTTATTCCTGGTCTCCTTTGGAGCAAACAACTAGTTTGATTTGAAGTGTAGCTTGGGTATAGTTCTGTGGATAGTTTACTCCAGAAATGTTTTCCCTTAGGCAGTGTGCTCATATTCCACTGTACCAGCCTCCAGCACCCAGTGAAAAAGCTTTATCTTGTAATACCCTGCTATTGACTGCTTCTACTTCCAGTGTTTCACGGTACTGACACCAATCTTGCAATACCCTACTCCAGTGACCATTGCCATTACCCTGTTTTTTCATCCTTTGCCCTTGACTGTCTTGAATGACCATGATAAGCAGCAAGCATCTGAAGAAGATAATGAAGCCCATTGAAACACATTTGGGAGGGTGGCAGCAAGAGTGCTTGCACTAGCAGTTGTGTGCCCAATCCCACAGATTAAGAGGTTGAAAATCCTTGTATAGGGCGTAAGGACTCACATTGGAGCAGTTCATGAAGGACTGCAGCCTGTGGGAAGGACTCAACCTGGGACAGGGGAAAAGTGTGAGGAAGAAAGAGCAGCAGAGAGGAACAGCTATGGACTCACCAAACTGTTACAAACTGACCAGAGTCCCCCGTTCCCCATCCCCCTGCACCACTTGGGGTGGCGGAGGAAGGAGGTGGAAGAGTTGAGAAAGAAAGAGTGAAGTTTAGCCTGGGAAAATGGAGTAGGGTAGGGGAAGTTGTTTTAGTTTTTTTCCAGTGTTTCTCACCATCCGACTCTATTTTAATTGGCAATAAATTAAATTAAGTTTTCCCAAGTCAGGTCTGTTTTGCCCATAATGGTAACTGGTAAGTTATCTCCCTTTTTCTTGACCCAGGAGCTCTAGCACCTTATTTTCTCCCCTGTCCTGCTGAGAAGGGGGAGTGAGAGGGTGACTGGGTGGGCATCTGGCAGTCAGCCAAGGCCAACCCACCACAATCCTTTAGAATGATACCTGTTCTGAGGACAACTGGGTGAGGTCACCAGGGTACTGCAAGTTTTAGAAAGCAAACAGCATCTCCAGCCACCACAAAGCCAGCTGTGGAAAAGCCAGCATCTCTTCCAGCTGTCGATGCTGATCATAATACTATTGTTTCTATCCTTATATGCTTCCCTATGTATTTTAGCTATGTGTATTTCTTAAGTCCTGGCATGCACCTGTCTGCTATTGCACAAATTCTTGTAAGAAAAAATATATCACTATTTGTTGAATCCCTAATTGCTGCACTTTTCAGGAATGCATCCTCAGCAGATAGAATGGTATGGCTGTGCATTAAACACTCCTGTATATTCTCATGTCAAGGCTAAGGGGTACAAAGTAATGCTTGATGTGATGCAATAAAAAGTCACCTTTCCAGGCTATGGTGCAGGTCTGACATTATTTTAAGCACTCTTGTATGGAAAATTATAAGAAATAATAATACTGTCTTTGACTCAGCATGTGAGAACATCAAGTGCCATGAAGTACAGCAACTTATTTAGATGCTGCTGGCCGTGAGCACTGTGGACGTGAACCACTGCTGCACCCTTTTGCTTGGGGGAGAGTGGCTGCTTTCTCTGGCAGGTGCCTTTGTTTATAGAGGCATAGCCTTCTTCCCTGGAGATCATCAGTTTTCTCCCTGCAGCTGTGTGTGCTTGCTGAGGCAGCTGGTTACTTCTCATTTGTAGGAATCCAAGCAATGCCCAAGTTGAGCTGCTGCCCCAGAAGGGCTGTTGAATTTCCCCAGCTTTATCCCAGTTAATAGAGTCACAGCCCTGCTGCAAGTTAGGGGGACTTGCCTGGTGTTCCAGGTTACCTACCCCATGCTCGAGGCTGCTGGCTGGGGGGCTGTGCCAACAATATATCCTCATATCAACCAGATCATTGTTGGTATACCTGGCTAGCTGTGTTTTCTCATCTATCATTACCACTAGTCAGGTTCGATCCTATCAGTCTTGTGAGACAGACTCCTCTTTAGCTGCTCTGGTCTCTGTGCTTTGACTAAGTTGTTCATCCATTGTTTTCACAAGATTTAGGGTTTGAGGTTTTTTTGGTGTTAGCTATTTCCGTTAACCATGTCTGCTGTTTTGGTATGGTACTTCTTGCCTATTTGGCCATCAGCAGCATCCCTTTCCCACAAGTTTTTTCCCTTCAGATGCCATTGGCAGACATTTAAGCATGAAGTTTGTTGGTGTGGTTCTCCAGCACAAAATCAACTCTTCTAGAATCAATTCATTATTTATTAAAATAAAATTCTTATTGCACATCAGGTCTTACCCTGTGGTCTCATTATTCAGCAAAACTGAGTCAAAGATACTATCTTGTTTCTCAGTGACTGGTATGGAAACTCAGCGCTGAAATCCTGTCCCCTGCTGCAACTCATAGGATTTGTTCTCTAAGATATATTAGAAGTTCCCGTAATGACACCATTCTTTCTGCATTTTCTTTGCCTATTGAAATTAAAGATCACTGTTCACATCCAGGGTGATCTGTAGATCAGACTGCCAGCAGTTCTCAAGTTTCCAGTTATAAGAGCTTCCAGAGTTATTTTGATTCCTGCTATTTCCTCTAATTTCTTTATATTTGTCAAATCATTATATGTACAATATTATTCTGCCATTTCAAACTTTATCTTTTGACACATATATTCAATGATTATTACCTCACTGTATTTCTGTTACCTTAATAATTCCTCCTATCACATTGTGCACCAACACTTGCAAAAATCCAGCCAGCTCCTTGAATTCTTATTAGTGAAAAAAACATCTGCATGATCTTTTACCAAACTTGTTTCTTCTTCCTTTTTTTTCCCTTTTTTTTCTAATTCAGCTCTGTTCCCTAAGTTCCTACTCACCCATTTCTCATGTTGTTTCTCCTTGCTGATCTACTGATACCTACTGATATTTATCTGTTCCAGCATCTGCTCTATTTTTCAGGTGTGGAGGTCACACAGAGGCCTCCAGAACTTTTTATTTTCAGAGGCAAATCACTTCTGTGTCTACTCTGGCAATAGCCTCTCAACTTTTCTTTAAGAAGACTTACTAGTCACGTAGGCCTGTATTTTCCTGATGCTGATGTGACTGGCC
The DNA here is from genome assembly GCF_929443795.1 of Astur gentilis. Classification (NCBI taxonomy): domain Eukaryota; kingdom Metazoa; phylum Chordata; class Aves; order Accipitriformes; family Accipitridae; genus Astur; species Astur gentilis. The sequence goes on along the minus strand of NC_064883.1, from coordinate 21,570,939 downwards.
ATCTCTCTCATAATTTCCTCTGTTTGCCCATCATCCTCCTTTAAGTTCTTTCTTGAAACCTCCTGCATGTTACTTTCTTCCATTCTAGGGTTGTGCTTCCTGAGGCTTCTCTTTAAAGAAAGGAAATGAAATGACAAATACCAATCAGAAACACCCACAAATACATATACAGTGATCACTGCATTGTATTCTTCATGTTTTTCTGTCTGCTGCCACTGGCCCACAGGAAGGTATGTTCCCTGGCATTTACTTAAATTCTCAGTTGCTGAATAGGGAAAGTTGAGTGAAAGGCATATGACCCTTTTACCTGAGGACGAACCTTGCAAGCACTGTAATGCTAATAGCAACCAGTCCAGAGAGAGTGAGACCTGCTAGTCTTTTAGGAGCAGCAGGCAGGTCAGCATAGATCACTTCCATGTAGTTCTTGGTTTATCAGCCAGCAGAACTGATGTTCAGTGTGGGACTCACACCAGCCTTGCTTGGTTGGGCGCTCTGGTGAGCTCACAGCCTGAGGGAATCTCTGCAGGCATAAGCCTCTATCTACATAATCTTAGTGCTCATGTAAAGAGCAGCTGCACTCCTTTGATTACTGCAGGCCAGTTATCTGTTGAGCCACTCTGTGGGTGTTAGTTTCATTTTCTTAAATTGCTGGCTGTTTCCTGATTATATGGTGTGGTGCTGTTTCCCTGAGCTGTGTGGTATGGGCTGATGTGACAACCATTCATTCCCTGCACCAACATTTAACAGATGGCTCTTAACCTGACATTCCCCAGCAGCTTGTGATCTCAGTGGGGTCTGAAGCAGTATCATCCTTCTCTGAGTTCTGGCCTCTTTTCTTGCACTGTATGATTGTGTGGTGAGCTGGCCCAAGGAACTGAAGCACTCTGTTATGTTTCAGCTTACTCTATGTGCAGATCAGATCTGGTCAGCTTTCTGTGAGGTTGCTTGAGCTTCTTACTAGCGCAGGTCAGACCATTCCAGTGGAAGGTTCTGTAAAACCACATATTGTATGGACATGTGTATTTGCAGGTTACCAAAATCTACTCAAACAACAGCTGAAATTGTTAGGCATATTCTTTTGTGTTCTGCAATGTCAGTCAAAGTATGGGAAGGCTCTAACAGGTAATTGCAAAATGGCTCTGATTGCTCCTAACTTGCCTTGTTCTTTGCTGTTATTTTTTGTAAAGTAACTGGCTGCTTAAAAGGCTTGGACATTGTAATCTGAAACATTGCTGTTACCTGGTTAGCTGCTTCTCTAGGAAATACACAGCTCCCTTCTCACCCTCACAATTTCCCTCTTTGTTTATGCATTTTGTTATAAAATTATACCTTGCACTTATAATATACAAGGCACTTGGGGAGTCAGAGAATTGGAGGAAGCCGGGCTACCAGGTGTCTCTCGGGAATGAACCTGCAGACCTCTGAGACAACCCAACCTATTTGATCTAGAATAGACTAGAATAGACTATTTTTTCAGTTGGAAGGGACCTACAACGATCATCTAGTCCAATTACCTGACCAGTTCAGGGCTGACCAAGTATAACCACGTTGTTAAGGGCATTGTCCAAATACCTTTTAAACACTGACAGGCTTGGGACTTCGACCACCTCTCCAGGAAGCCTATTCCAGTGTTCAACCACCCTCTCTGTAAAGAAATGCTTCCTAATGTCCAGTCTAAACCTCCCCTGACACAGCTCTGGACCATTCCCACACTTCCTGTCACTGGATCCCACCCAGGGAGAACAGATCAGCACCTCCTTCTCCACTTCCCCTCCTCAGGAAGCTGTAGAGAGCAATGAGGTTGCCCCTCAATATCCTTTTCTACAAACTAGACAAGCCCAAAGTCCTTAGCTGCTCCTCATAGGACATTTCTTCCAGCCCTTTCACCAGCTTTGTTGCCCTCCTATATGTACTAAGTAGGTCTTTCCTTTTCCTTGTCTTATTAGAGATGGAGGAGTGATCACAGCCCCTTTTGTTAGAAGAACTTTTTCTACATACTAGAAGACTTATTTCGTCTTTCATGGTACCTTTTCCCACCAAGATAAAACATTATTTTAGGCTTTTTCTAAACCTTTTTTTCTCATTTATGTTGCTTCTCAAAGGCTTTCCTGATTTGGCTGTATCTTTCAGACACACTTGAAAGGAATTTCAAATGGAATCCAGTTTTCTAACTGCCCTAGCTTGCTCCTTAGAATAGTGATCTGGAATATTTGAATGTAATTGGAATGTTCTGTAATTTTAGACACAACTTGTGGATGGGTCTAAGCATGACAGGCTTAAAGGACTTGGAAAGTGCTTGAAAGCCAGGTTTTAAATTGAATATGATTTGATAAATGTAAAAAATCAGCAAGGTGAAGTTAAAGAGGAAAGTGTAGCTGTAAGGAAAACGTATGAATGACGTCCAACACAATTTTGGTTTTCTCCCACGTAAGCTTTTGTTTTCACTTAGCAAAACAACCTTATTCATTTACTATTAAGATGGAAAAAAGCTATATAGAAGCTACTTTTCAGAACTACAGGAAATACAAGAGATGTACCTCGGTGAAAATCTCAGTGTTGACATTAGGCAGTACCTTTCTAAGAAGAACATGTGTTCATTTTTGGTTGGGGTATGCTGTTGTATTGAGGTGCTCTAGTTCGGAAGCCCTGCCCTAATAGTTCTACATTAAATTGTATCTGAGTTATGAGATCCACTGTGACCAGCTTTGTACTTTGCCCTGGAACGCAGCACATAGCCTGAAGAGATACATACATATTATCTTTTTAGGTGGAGCAGGATTTCCAACATGCTGGTATTTGCATTGCATGTTTAACTGAACTGTGATGCAAATTTATACTTGAACAGACTCCTTAGATGTCTAATCTTTTATTTGTCTTCTATGCAGCCTTGTCTATTGTTTATTTACCACAGATTCTAATCAAGAAATGATCCTTTGCTTTTTTCCTCATTATTTTAACCACACAGCACAGCTGTCACTTTCTGTCCTGAGGCTGTATCAGTTTCGTTGCTTACAATGTGATCCCTTTATATCTGTCTGTGAAGTGTTTGAAAACTTTTGCTGCAGTTCTGTGCCTCTCTAGAAAAGCCTTACGGCCTCCACAGAAAAGCAGTGAGGGAGCAGGGCTTCTACTGTGTAGGAGCTGGGCTCATTTCATGCACTCAGTAATTTCCCTTTATGAGGAACTACTTGTTGAGCAAAAATTTCTGTATAGACTGACATGGACTGTTAAATTGTCAGCCAGTGATAAAGATTGGATCTTGCACTTTGATGTTTTTAAGAGATGCTTATGAACAACATTCTGCAGTTTTTCATGTGTGAGTAGAGAATATACTCAAAAATACACCATGACTTACTTAATGCTCAAGGGCATTCTAATACAATGGTATTAAAAAAAATCTTTGGTTGGCTGCAAAAATATTCTTGTCACAGCCATTTAGCTACCTACAAAGTAGATGTTATAAATCAGGAAGCCTCTTAAAGGAGGCAGGATTGAGGAATCAGTCCCCCTTCAAATGTACAAGTCATCTGGGACACGCTTACTTCACATGTCTGTCAGAAAAAGTTAGTGTTTGCTAGTATTAACTCATTTCCCTTTCTCCTTCTCTCTGTCCCAAGCATAGTTACCCAGAGCGTCCTGATATCTCCTGTGGGAAGCCATTGCCCTCTAGCTTCCAGAAAGATGTATGATAGAGATGCATTGATAGCAGCGTGATGACAGATTTTCAAAGGAATTACGTGAACACTGAAGAAAGTTCACAGGAAAGATATGATTGTATTTTATCTGAGTAAGGCAAAAAGAAATAAAAAAGAATTAAGCTACTTAAAACAAAAAAGTTTTTAAACTTGAGATTATAAAACAATGAGCTCTTTCCTTTTCAAGGTTCAGCTTTCTACAGATAAAGCTTGGAGGTACATGCACAGTGCTGTGCTTGTATTTTGCCTTTGTATCTAGCTTAGCTGGCCATACATGTTTTAAGGGGATGGTTAATGGAAGCATACATTTTCTTTATATTAACATGAACTCACTGTGTTATAACTGCTAGTGTCATTTTTTTCTGAGAACTATCTGCTAATCATGTCCTTCCCTGGACTCACAGAATCACAGCATAGCTGAGATTGGAAAGCACCTCTGGAGATCATCTAGTCCAGCTCGTGCTCAAAGGAGGGTGTTAGGAAAATCTCATTCCCTAACTATTATACCAATTAATCTTTATAGTACAAAATTTTATTAACTTTCTTTAAAAAAAATATATATTTTACATTGTATACTGAATAGCCATGCTTAAGCAAGCAAGCTAAAGAACACCAGCTCATCATAGGGAGGAGGGCGGCCTAGCCTAGATAAGACTTTGCTTCTCAGAATCTTAAAAGCTGTCGATGAAGGATAAAAGATACCCCTGGACAACCAAGATAACACCAGCATCCTAGCCCCTCTAACACATCTTTGAAACCGTCCCATTGTCTGTCATCATAGATAAGTAACTGTAGCAAGACCTACTCCAGGGCCGTCTGATCAAGAGAAGCAGGTGGATGATGACACCACAGAAACATAGTTGCTCTGCAAAGTTTTACTATGATTAGTAAACAGTAAGATGTGTTTGTTAAGTAGCAATTAGTCAAATTGTGTTGCACCTAACATTTGAAACACTTGTAAAACTACATTCAGGTGCCCCAGTTTGAATGGGACACCTCATGCACATGAATAAAAGAATTACTCTTGTAATTCTATGCTTTGCATCCTAGCCTCATTCCTTAGTTGGCATGGGCCTGTTGCAAATTATCTTAACAAGGGTCAGCTACAGCAGGTTGCCCGGGACTGCATGCAGTTTGGTTTACAGTATCTCCAAGGATGGCAACTCCACAGCCTTTCTGGGCAGCCAGTTCCAGTGTGTGACCACCTTGACAGTAGAAAAGATTTTTCTTATATTCATAGAGTGTTTACTGTGTTTCAGTTTGTGCCCATTGCCTCTTGTCCTGTCACTGGGTACCACTGAAAAGAGCCTGGCTCTGTCTTCTTTGCACTCTGCTTTGAGGTATTTATAAATATTGATAAGATCCCCCTGAGTCTTCCCTTCTTCAGGCTGAACAGTCCCAACTCTCTCAACTCACCATTGTATGTCAGATGATCCTTCATCAACATTGTAGGCCTTTGCCTGATTCAGTCCAGTATGTCCATGCCTTGAACTGGGGAGCCCAGCACTGGACCCAGCACTCCAGATGTGTCTCACCAGTGCTGAGTAGAGGGTCACCTCCCTTGACCTGCTGGCAACGCTTCTCCTAATGCCAACCAGGATACTGTTGGCCTTCTCGATCTTGCTGTAGTCCTAATAGTATTGTGGAATATTAGTCTGTTGCCCTGTAAGAAGGGGTTAATGTTTCAAAGCCATAACGAAGTGTAAGATAGAGCATTCTCATATAAGCAGTGGTGAAAGCCCAAAGTGACATTCTTCAGTATTCTTATGAATTGCCTTTAAGCTATGTAGTAAGAAAAGACCAAGTTCTACACACCACCTTGTGATTTGTTACAAGTGCCTGGAGCTGCTCTGACTGCTGTTGCTGTTCCTACACTCTGCGTCCAGTTATGGCTTATCTTCCCTACCTTGATCTCAAGTCCACAGCCTTACTTCATCAAAGCAAGCCATTCTTCACCCTCATCAGTGGGTAAAAACCTCCACAAAAGGGAATGAGAAGAAAACGTGACAGGACTTTTTCTGATTTTTTCCCTCACATTGCAAGTTTTGAACATACTACATTCTCATTACCCCCATCTCACATTTGAACAGCCAGATGTATACATCATCTAGTTTCATGGACAAACTCTCCATTCGTTTTGGTAAGATTTGGAATAGATCTTACAGCAATAAATAAAAGATGAGCAATCTCTTTTGAATGTGGTGGTACCAGTGAGAAAAGGCCAAGAATCCAATATGAAAAGGTTTTCTTTTTCAGCCATTAAAATTCTCTGATGTTTCAGAGCTGTTTTCTCCCCAGAGTTTATTGTTTTTATGCCTCTACCAAAAGCATTTTTCCACCAGAAGTAGCTAAGTGGACTGTGCAAATTTTGGAAGAATAGTAAAGAATGAGCAGTTTGAATAGGAATTTAAACCACTAGTGTGTTTTTGCTTAACAGCCAGTAACACACAAGACACAATGAAACAAAAATAGATGAGAACACTATAATATAAGCAGGAGGCAACTTGCCTGTGTTTGCTCTCTGTCTCTTGCCATAACATATTTCTATTTGCAGAGCTAGTTCTCCTGTCATAGCTAGAAGAATTATTTAAGCCAGTCAATGAGCTTTTCTTCTTTCTACAGCAAAATAATTTTCCCTAGCAGTTGAGTTTTTGTCAGTAAATTGTGGTTGTGAGGAGTAGGAACATGGCTGCCATGACCTGCATACACCTTCACATTTTTCAGAGAGGTTGTAGCTAGTTGCAGAGAGGAAGCCCCGGGGTGGCAGGGGGGCCGAGGGGTACGGGAGGGCTGGGGGTGCTCTCCTGTGCTGCAGTGGGACAAGGGAAGGGAGAGGGTGTCCAGGGGACATTTTGCTTGACCTTCCCCAGAGCAACAGGCAGATTTTTTTTCCTTATTTATAAACCTAGTGATATATGTCCTTTCCAGTGAAAATGCATTGCCATACAGCGACCTACAGAACTATTAGGCTTTATGTGCTGAATAAACAAAATTATTTTATTAAAATATTGTAAAGGTATTTTGCAGAAGTTTAAAAGACTGTTAGGTGGACTTTTGGTTTAGATTGCTAAAGTCATCTCACGTTATTGACAGATGGCTTAATTTGAAATGGCTTGCTGATCTATTACCAAGACATAAGAATAGATTCTGAAACAAAACGTTTCGGGAGCCTTATAATGCACTTAGGCATGGGCCAAATATGCCTACAGTGAGCTTAAAAGAATGAGGAACAGAACTGATATTGAACTGATTTATTTTTGTTTGTCATGAAAATACTTAGAACAATGTATACTCCTGGCAGTTTTAAATACAGAAGCTCCAGAGGTGGAAAACAGTTATTTCTGTAAATCCATGTGTATTTTTTGTCCTGTGGCCCTACAGTGACATCAAATGTGGTAAGATGGAATGGTGTCGAGCACATCAGAAATCTGTATGCTCATTTCAGAAAAAATATCCACTTCAGCAAGATGAGGATAAAAATCAGACTTTGCACATCCCAAAGGGTTGTCCCAGTTTGAAACGCACAGATGAAGTCAGCTTTGAATGAATGTTGTGGTTTAACCCCAGCCAGCAACTAAGCACCACGCAGCCGCTCACTTACTCCCCCCCACCCAGTGGGATTGGGGAGAAAATCAGGAAAAGAAGTAAAACTCATGGGTTGAGATAAGCAAAGTTTAATAGAATATAAAAAGAAGAAACTAATAATGATAATGATAACACTAATAAAGTGACAGCAGTAATGATAAAAGGATCGGAATGTACAAATGATGTGCAGTGCAATTGCTCACCACCCGCCGACCGACACCCAGTTAGTCCCCAAGCGGCAATTCTCCTGTCCCCACTTCCCCCAGTTTTTATAGTGGACATGATGTCCCATGGTATGAAATACCCCGTTGGCCAGTTTGGGTCAGGTGCCCTGGCTGTGTCCTGTGCCAACTTCTTGTGCCCTGGCTGGGCATGAGAAGCTGAAAAATCCTTGACTTAAGACTAAACGTTACTTAGCAACAACTGAAAACATCAGTGTGTTATCAACATTCTTCTCATACCTAGCTCAAAACATAGCACTGTACCAGCTACTAGGAAGACAATTAACTTTATCCCAGCTGAAACCAGGACAATGAACCATGGAGGAATTTGTGGGGATGGCCCCTGAGCTTTTCTATCCTTCAGGACAACTTCAGTACTTCAGAGTTCTGCCCAAATGTTTCTACCTACAGCCTCTGCCTGATGCCTTCATGTCAGAGGGTTATTTCTTAGGGAGAAAATCTGGTGACTACATTTATCTTTGAGATCACTTCAGTACTTCTCTTGAACCTGGGCAGCACCAGCTGCCTCTGTGAAGTGCCAAGTCCTCTTGTCCTCACACACAACAGTGAAGTTGTCCTTTTCCCTTTTTTTCAGCATCATGAGATCAGAATACTCATTGGAAACAGTGCTATTTTTCCTTGTCTTTGAAAGAAGGAGGTGGGAAGAATGTTTAGTAAACATGGATTAGGGAGGTATTTTAAATAAGTGCAAATTATTTTTCATAATACAGAGAGCTTTAAATGATCCCATCCAGCCTGTCTGAAAGGGTGGACACACTGTATGCTTTCTCATTACTTACCCTAATGATTTTCCACACATTTAGCTGTTACTGAAGTATCCTTTTTTTCTGTATATTATTCTAATTAAATTCATAACTCCTTTTTTCCCTGGCTGCAGCTAACTGACACCATCTAATAGCTGACCCTGTGGAAATAATAATGAATTTTCCTGCAGGATTCAGACACCTGCTAACAGAACTTCTGGAATAGGATTTCTCTATTTGTGAAGGGACTTGTAGCGCACTGTCTGTTTAAACAGAGTAAGATTGGTTTCATTTGCAGCAGAGAATTATAATTTTAATATATAAATAGCCTGAACATTCGGCAGCTTGCAGAAATTACTTGAATATTACTTGCTCTTCTAGTCAATGAGAAACAGGCTTTTCAGCAGCAAATAGAAAACCAGATCAAATGCAAAGGAAACAGAATTTAATGAGAACACATTATTTTGAATAATATACATATGTACATTTTAAAATTGTAACTGCCTGACAGATCAGTTTCTATGTTTGTAAATTAAAAGAAAATGTTACATTAAATGAGTTAAAAGAATGACTTCATTTTAAACCCCAAATGTATTTTGCAATCTGACATATTGCATTTATTACTTTCCAAGCCAATATGGAGACCTTCTCTTGTAAAAGTCAACCCCAATGAAAAACTCCCATATACATTCTTTTGCCATTTTTTTAATAAAACAAGTGTGGGAGGCATCTTGGGCTTGACTCCTCCCTGTACCTCCCACCAACTATTGTAATAAAACATATAGGTTTTACACTGCAATTTTTAAGCTGTCCCTTTGTCTTTTGTAGTCACAAAAAATGAAAAAAGTAAGGAATGAAAAAACCCACCATATTATTCAAGAAAATATTAATTAAAAAGAAGAAGAAAAAAAAAAATTTAAAATGGGCAATTTGGAGCACCCAAAGGAAAGGGATTGTCAATCTGAAGAGAAATTGGTACTTCAAGAAATGCTGGCATAAGCCTTTGCCATTCTTGCAGTTGTTGGCATTTCCTTTCAAAATATATTAAAGAAAAAGAAGTCAAAGAAGTTTTGTATTTTCAGGTGCTTTGATTTCCTGTTCCCATGTCTTCATATACATCTAGGAAAGAACATACATGTAGAGAGAGATTGATAGACAGATAACAGTTGACCACAATGCTGTCTTTCTTTTCTTTAAAAAACACTGTTGCAAACATATAAACAAACCAGCAGTTCTAACCACAAAAGTAAAATAGTTCTTCAGCCTGAATGACAGCTCTGGGGGCTTATTTGTAATGCACTGATATTTGACTGAATTTTTAGTATGCATAAGTTCTCTAGTTTTGAAAAGATAAGACAGGTCTCAGCCATAAATAATATAATGGCTAATATAGCACCTCGCATTGCTGCTTTTTCAGTACAGATATTTCAAGTTGCTCACACATTATCAACAATAACGTACAGGAGCACCTGCAATAAGGTAGCAGTAATGGTAGGCTGAGTCAGTGTAGTCCGCAGTACAAACCCCATGCTGAAATGCCTGTCAAGGGTTTGCAACCTTATTGCTCTTCAGCAGTTTGCAGAGCAAAATTTGTTAAATGGTTAATGCTTGATCTGAGAGAAACAGTGTGTATGAGGGGTGAGGGAGATGATAGAAATTTATTCTCATTTGAAGTGAAAATGAAACCTAAGTTACAACCAGTTTCTGCTTGCAGAAGAGCTGTGAGCTGTCAGTGCTTATGTACAAAAGTTGGCTAAACTTCTTGCTCATTAGCTTTTGCAGCCATTTGCAGATTTCCTTCATATGTGGAAGAGCCCATAGTCCAGTTTGTCGCAGGATTTACATTTAGTTTAAAAAATGTGCAAGGGTCATACCCCTCCCCCCCGAAATGGCTTAAAAGAGTGTGTTTAATGAAATAGTTGAGTATGTGGCAGCCACATAACACCCCGTGACTGTGGAGCCCAGAGATGGAGCAGAAGAGTTTCCTCAAAAACTTATTTCACGTTTTCCCTTTGATTCTTTGGAGGAGCAGGGGAGGTAAATCTGCAAAAGACTGTTGTGAACAGTGACTAATATCACCATGAGAATGTAAAAGTACAAAGCCAGCCATCATCTCAGCTCATTTTTTGACTGCAATTAGGTTATGAGTCCATCAGTCCAAACCCAAGAGAGTTTAAGAGTTTATTTAGTTTCCAGAAGTATTCTTACTTTTTAAGAGCTGGGGCACATCTAAAATTTTGTAATTATATAGAGCATCAGATGCATATGTGCATGTGTGGATGAATGGATAAAAAGGCTGATAAAAGCATAAGGAAAAGTGGAAAGAAGCAGCTATTCCCAGTGTGTTAGGCATTGGCTAGTCTGTGAATTTGCTGGTACTGTCACTGGGATTTCTAGTAGCAAGAGAGAGAACGTCAGCTAACACTGGTAGATGTTAGATTCAAAGAGAGGATTTGAAAGATTCTCAGACTGTAAATCTGAGAATGAAACACTGTTCTTGACTTATTTTTCTTTGCACATTAATTCTAACAAATGTATGAAATTACAGCAGTTCCAGTCAGACCCACTGGGAAGAAGAGTAAAATGATCACTTTACCAACAAACCTGTTTGGCACCCATAGTATCCGTTCTTTTGTTTTGCACAAGGAGAAATTCCCACCGTAAGCAGAGTGCAGGCAAGTTCTATATCATTTTTCCCATGAACATTGCTGATTACTGTACCGATGGCTGCATACCAAGTCCGTGGGATCCATCCATAAGCAATCATCACTTTGCACTACAGGAGTTTAGAATTACTTTCCCAGCTCCATTCCCTGTTCTGTGGTGTTTTGTTTTTTCCTTATACTGAATGCTGAAGCATCCTGCTGCAAGTGCCAGTATCGACTTAGTTGTCCTTATTTATCTCCCACTCAGAGTGCTCCTTCGCAGCAGGTCAGGAGTTGGAAAATTCATGAAAGTGATCTTTCTAATCTGAGTAGTTTACCCATTGTCATGTTTAGCGGATTTTTTTAGTGAAAATTTTATTCCTATGTTTCTTTTTAAAAATCTTGATATATGAAAAGATCAGCAAAATGGGTTTATGCAAATGAATCCTTTACAACTATAGAACATGTTTGGCGAAGTTTGAGCTGAAATCTGAACTGTTAGAAAGTTCAAGTTACCTATACTTTGAATTTATTCCTTTTTTAGAGGGGTCATGTATCAGTGAGAAAGTTGAGAAGGAAGATATGTAGGAGGAAGAATAAGAAAAGATGTACTTTATGAATGCTATTTTTTACATCTGGTTTAAAAATTCATCTTAATGTTCAAAGGGAGTAACTCCAAGCAGAACAAAAATGTCATTAGTAATTCATTATTGCTTTCTCACTGATCAGCTTGCTTTACAGGCATGGCTTGTTACGTCTGCATACATAATTTGGACACACAGTTGAAGATGTAACCTGCACAAAATTTTTAATAGTGTAAGTACTGAATACTAATGCAGTCACATAAGCATTGTGATTACTCATCCAAATGATTAGTATGTTGGTAAGAGTGCATATTTTCCTTTTGAACCATAAAAGAAAAAGAACACATCATAAAAACATGAAAAATGTGATATAGTAGGCTTGTTACCAAATAAAGTCTTGTGTGCTGTTCTTAATTTTCAAGAAATACTGTTGATATTCAGAACAGATTTATGGCAGCTATACCACAATTACAAAAACTTTACAGTGCATTCACTCTTCTTATGCCAAGAAGTGATATGAAGTAGGTGATTTGTACAAAACCAGGACTACCAGACACTAACTGCATAAGCACAATGTGCCGTGGTCTTTCTGGTATTTAACTCAGCAAAAGTGTTTTTGTGGAGTTCCCGACCAGGGTACTGCAGAACAAGAATTCTTTTGCTTTAAACCATTAGTTAAGATACAAATTAAGGCATTGCTTACTCAGGTAACTAAGCATCATACATTAATATTTCAGTGACTTTTTTAACAAACACTGGTTATTGATCAGCTGACCAGTTTCAACATTGCAACTTCCCTCCCCACCCCAGTTCTACTTGGCACATGGTGGGCAGGTCTGGAAGCCGTGCTGCCAATTAAACTGCTTTGATTGAAGATTTAACCTCCTCAGCGGGAAGTGCTGATGTCTCAGTGCCATGAAACTATAGCCATCCTCTTAAAACATTTGGGAATTTTCATTTGAAATTGTGTTTGAAGATCTTAGCTTTTGTTTTTCACACTTAGACAAAACTGGCACGATGAGACAACAGACTGGAGTCTTGAGGAAAAGTGAGGGATTGGATAGGAAATGGTAGAGGAACTAATGTAGCTTATACATGTTTTCCTTACACTTTTCACTAGAATCAAACACCAGCTACCAAAATGTAAATTGTTCTGGGTACAAAAGTATTTGTCTTTGAGCTACCACATGAGTGCACATGGGCTTTAACTTACTGTTGATGGTCTTGTTGCGGCTGCTCAGGAATATGCTGAATAACTTCATAAACCGTACTAAGCATATCCTGGCCTGGGACAAAGACAGAGCCAGGAACAGATTGGCTTGAAACCTAAAAGTAGCAAGGAGTATTCCTACTGTAAGTACAAAAGGGAGAAGATTCAACAGAAATTAAACTGATAAGGTAACTTCTCATTTTTTTAACTTTTCTCTACCAATGATTTGCATATGTATTTAACAGTTCATCTCTATTAGTTTACATTTCATTTTCAGTAAGTTTTCATCACATTTATAGTAAGGCAAGCAATAGTTTCAAATTCAATTAGGATCTTGGAAGAATTGGGATGCAGCTCTTGCATTTAATATAGCACATATTTTCTATTAGTTTACCACAAGTCAAGGAATGAACATTTAATAAAGAGAGGAGGAGGAGAATAGATAGTAAAAGAGGAGAAAATATTCAGGGAAACAGTTCAGCATAAAACTCCCACCAGCATGTCAAAGAGAGGGAACTGCAAGGAATTTCCATGAATGAAGTAACAATGAAATTGTTCAGTATGTCAAGTATACAAATCTGCTGTTACGTCAATACAACACCTACAGTCCCCATCCGTAAGGAATTCTCAGTCTTTCTGCTTATACCCAACCTTGATTATCTGCACTTTCTTATTTTTCCTTTTTTCTGCTAACTAACTAAAATGAATCAGTGGATCAAATGCTGACTTTTTCTGCAATGCCATAAATCTGAGTAACTGAACAAAACCAGTGGAGTCTACCCCGTTTCTTGAATTTTCACTGAAAATCAGAATAGATTTCATTGCTTGTACATCCCTTCTGTTGTCCTTGTCACCTCTGTCTCCCTCCTGACCTACTAAGGCCCCGATTCTGCAAGAATGTGACTTTGTGATATGATCAGCCTAAGGGATGTCACAATGTGCTTAAGGCTGTGATGATTTAGGGCCTGATCTCCATACTTAATAAGCTTCCTAAAGTCACAAACCTTCACAGATACAGTTTGGCTCCTCTGTTTTCTAAAAGCCTTTTATCTCTGCTGCTGTAAAAGTCTGTCCTCTCCACTAACCTTTATGATAGCACTCTAGCCCTAGAAATGTCTATTTCAATCATCTAACCCCAGCAGAGAAAAGGGTTTATTAATGCATGACTGGGTTTTGCTAATACATCATGTATTATGAGAACTAATCATAACAACAAAATAGGTGTGACTGTTGATGTGACCCTGTGTGATCATGTTTTAAGAGTTCGCCCTTACCTGACCATACTGATGGTCTCCAAAGGTACAAGATTGTATTGCCAGAAATTTTCCCTAGCAAAGGGAAAGTGTTGCTTCCACTTCCGGCTAGTTTCAGTCTGTTGTCCTTAAATTTTGTGGCCCTATTTCTCATTTTTTCTTTGTCCTTTTACGCCACATCAGAATGATCTCCAACTGCTATACAGTAATGTCAGCAAAGACACAATGCAGAGAAGTAACATATGTAGTAGGAATTTTTCTGCTAGCAAAATTCCTGTGCTTAACTCCTCCCCCACAATACATGAGGCTAACACAATAATTCTTGTGAAATATAGCTGAGACTTAGTTTGCATATGTTTACAATGAAAACTTTAAAAACCCCCTTGAGGCTTTTCTGCACTGCCAAAGTTGTATATTGCATGAGCAGGTCCAAGGTAGAAAATGGTGTCGCAATAGTTAATTTGCTTGTGTGACACAAGTGGTTCAGTGCTGCCCATCTACCCAACACTACTAATATTCTTTTAATATAGGGTAGCTGAACTGAGAATGTTCTTTTTAGAGCTTGTTGAGTTCCTTACTGTACCATGTTGATACAAGTACTGAACTAGTAACACAGTAAAGAAAGTGTAAGTACTGGATAAACAGTAGACATGAATATGTCATATAGACATCTGTAAAAAGCAACAGAAGCAAACTGACAGAAAGATTCTAGTATGGATATATAGTACACCTTAACAAATAGAAAAGAAACCATCAGTTTATGATGTAAAGTCACATACCCTAGAACCACTGGCAAGATCAGGAATAGCGACAAATTCATATATCCCAAAGTCATCCAAAGCACTTTCATGTCCTAAAGTTAGAACAAACATGAAAAAAGGTATCGGGATGTAATATGAACCTGGAAAATAATGACTGGCAAAGTAATTTGGCCTAGTTTTTAAAACATTTAAAAATTGGTTGTTTGATCTTCTTTAAACTACTTCCCTGCCAAGCTCCTAAGCCAGTGTGGAGCGAGGCAGGGCAGCTACACAGCCAGCATGCACAGTGCCTTGGCTATCTCCAACAGCTTGGACCAAGTGAGGAGCCTCTTGCTAACCTCAGTAACAGTTTTGGTAGAGCCCTTAGGACTTTCTTTGCTGGAAGGCTAAACAGACTGATTTACTTTCACTTCCCATAGAAAAGAGGCCCAATCCATAAGCTCAGCACATCTACACTGTAGTGAGATGGTACCATCTGAATCTTTCATAATGCTGAGAATCAAAAAAGTGAACACGATACTAATAGGTGCCACATTATTAAACCAGTTGACAAATTATATCTGGGACTTGAGACACAACTTTTAGTTAGGGTGGGAGTCTCTTTCTCTATCTTCCCACTGTCCAGGAGATCCGAGACTCTGTTGTCTCTTGTGCATCACTCCACAGCAAAGGGTGCAGCACTAAAGACAGCGCTGAGATTCTCTCCTCCGATACCACTTGCTGGGGTGAAGTATCCTCTGTGCTCAAGTGAATTTCTTACCTTCCTAAGCTTCAGGTACTTCCCTATTGTCTTGTATGTAGCAGTTTATTGCTTATTTTGATGCTTTGGTAGAAAGGGATGGGAATAAAAGTGCTACCCTTCCAAAGGATGGCTGGTCTCCAGCCTCTCCTGCCCAGGATCATGTAGGAAGGATTGTGGGAGGAAAACAAGCAGTGAAAAAACCACACTAGGTCCTGATGACACAGAAAAAGGTAGTATAGAATATGGTAGAGGTTAAAATATATATACTGTAATATCATGTTATTATCTCATGATTTTGGTATCAATTGGTGCCATGAACATTTAAAATTGTGATCCTCCCATGGCGTATCACCTCTTACTACTATCCCATAGTAACACTAATTTATTTCATATTGGCAAGAACAGTGGAATACAGGTGATTCTAATCCCAGAATACTGGGATTAACAGCTAGAATTCAAACCAACAGGGTACATACTGCTGCGAACTCCAGGCATGAGCTAAACCCACGCTGACCTGTGTTCATTTTGGTTCTATCTTAAGTAAGCTAACATTGAAGTGTCCATCCCAAGTTAAAAGCACACTTCCCTTCCTTTCCTTCTTTCTTTTTGTATGTGCAGATGCTAATTTTTTTGCAGGAATGGATTTTGACCTTATGCTTACATTTCTTTTAATTAGCATTACCTGAAAATGTCTGCGCCTTTCTGTAATCAGCTTCTGGCCTAGAAAACATAAACATGTTTTTCAGTTTGATGTCATAAGCCAAGGAAAGAAAATTAATATGATAAAATGCAATTCTCTTGATGGAAAGGACTTCCAGACCTAGGAATGATTTATTTTTGTACCTGCTCTGCAGCTTCTGTTGTATCACTGAAAAGAAGAAAAAAAGAAAAATCATTCTTTTTGTTCTGATGGTCCAAAAGAAGAGCTGGAGCATGCTTAACTTTTACATACCTTTATGTGGCTGATATCTTTTCCATATGAATAAAAAGGCCATAGCTAGGATCAAAAATAATGAAATTCCTGTTATTACTGCAAGAGATGACAAAGATTTTCCTTTTTGGGCCAGCTTTTCCAGTCCTGTGACAAAGAAGGTGAGTACTGTATTTAGTCTCTTGTTCTGTACAATGTGCTACAATGACACTGAAAAATGTGTCTTTTGAAGTCATCTGAAGCTAGTCATCCTGCACAGAGATACAAAATAGATACAAAGTTTGGGTTCATATGAACGGGTAATATTTTTTTCCCCCCACAAACCTCCTGAACTGGGAAATTAATGATATGCAGTCCAGAACAGATTGGTACCTAGAGCTAAATGAAGGTCAGTAAACGTAATCCACAAATTACAGTACCACAAAAAGTAGATGAATATTCTAATTCTAGGCAGAGAGACACCAAACTACCATGCAATTAGGTGACAATTAGGTGAGCAGTTTGTGCTAGAAGGGAGGAAAATCCTAGCTATAGGAGCTGTAGAGTAGGAGGGGATAACTGAACTATTGTTATTTTTTCTAAAGATTTTCAGGTCACTGACAGTCTGGTTGTCTATCAAATCCCATCAGAAGCCAATAAATTATGTTTGTTTGTATTCACGTCTAAATATATCCAAAGTATTTCTTTCCTTTGCTCAGATCTTTTGGTAAGATACGCATTAGCAGCAGTTCTCCAGCAGGATTTACTGACACAACACAAATACAATATGTATATAATAACATACATAAAAGCATGTGGAAAACATTTGCATAGAATTTGCAAAGAGACAAATATGAAAGTTAAGAAAAGCAAGACATAGTTGCTTGTGCACCCTTAATTTCCTCCTCCTGCTTTGAATCATGCAGAATTCATGTAATTAAGGGTCATGTCACAATCCATACAGTAAATTAATGCTGCATATTTGTCAGTGCCAGCTTTATTAGTACAATTCAAATATGTATTATTTAGCTGGATGTGTTTCCAGTACTTCAATGAACTCCTGTACAGAGAGCTAGCATTGCTTACATCTACTTACACCTCCATGTAATTCACTGGCATTTTGCTGGCTAAATGTGCAGTGGTTATTGCAAAGATTATATATGTACATTTCAAACCAGATGCATCCCAAAGATACAGAAAAATAAATCACTGCAATTTCACCATATTTCTTTCATACTCCTGCAATGTACTGCCTTCCTCAGAAAAAAACCCCAAATGCTGGAGAATCAGCTGAGTCCTTAAAAATGTTCTTTAAAATGAATAATTTCAAATTTAGGCTCAATAAATCTTTCCTCCACAGGCATACCAGTATAGAAAACAAAGATGTGCTCTTTGTGTGCATTTAACACACTTAAGTTGACTCGAGAACCGAGCAATGACTTGTGTACATAACGAGATACCACTTCCTCTATTTTAAAATCTAACTAGTCTTGGCTAAAACTGGGTAACAGCTTAGTGCAATCATTGATGTAATTGTAACTTATTGATTTAATTGTTTTCTTGATGATTTTTAGCACTAATTAGGCAGCTGTTTATAGCACCATATAGGTGAGTTTCAGTCCCTTAGGTGAGGAAGTTGTGTAAGGTCTTTTGAAACAACAGAGTTCCTGTCGCTGCTGAAAATGGGGTTTCCAGTATTTTGAGAGGCACAGTCCAGGCCCTGTATCTAGGATTATGGGGGCAGGGGGAAGGGGTATGGAATAATATTCATAGTATTTCCTTAGTGTGTTTAATCAGTTGCAACCAGAATTTAGCCTGAGCAGGATTTCTGAGGTTTAGCCTCGTGTGTGAATTCATACCTCTTAGATTCAATCAGTGCTGCATTGTAAAGTGTAGGCCTGACATCTAGATTTAGTGCTATCTGAATAAATACTCATCAAGAAGAAAAGGGCTATAGAGAGGGAAACTGATATTTTTAAATTTTTGAATACACAGGATAAAATATTTTAAAAATATTTATTTAGGCAAAATATTTGTAATTAGGAAATGTATGATTTTAAGTGCAACTAAACATGAAGCTGTGGAGTTTTCCCTTCTTTTCGGCCTTTGAAAGGAAATGTCAGCTGAATTTCTTAACACTTACTGATGAATATTCAGATATATAACATAGCTTACATGAACTTCCTGGAGAAATATCATGTTTATTTCTACTGACACATAGCTCTGGCTGCATTTTCTTTCACCACTAACCACAATGTTTAGTCTTAGAGTGCAGTATTCTCATGGTAAAATTTCAATGCATCTTCTTTCCAGTACTGAAAGCCATGGATTTGTGATGAATCTGTAAGTCAGCCTGAATGATGGACATCTGCTCTCCTTACTTACCTGACTAACAAATGCCTGAGCTTTTTGTCTGTACAAGTGAAATTGCTTTGTTAAAGTTTTCTAAAAGGCAATCTATTCTATCTTGTTGAACATTAATAGCATACATTCCTTATCTGAAAATACTTGTATAGATTTGTATTAATAAGACATATCAGACTTCCTCAATATCTTGTTCTTTGCTGTATGTTTCTGGAGATTTTCTGAAAAACAGCTTTGTTGCTGTTCAACGCAATCTGATACAGGAACTGAGGTTATAATGTATGGGAAATAAAGGTGGGCGTTCAGCAGAACCTAGCAGTCAATCCATAGATTCATAAGTATGACAGTGGAATCATTTTTATGAACAGATTGTAATAAAACCATTCATCATCACAGCTTGCATTATTATCATACACTGAACTAAGGTTCTTATAACAGCTAACCACACTGGAAAAATATTAAAGACCTTCATTGCTGTGAGTCTGTGCCTGGTTATTTTAGTCAGTGATGTATGCTTGAAACTCTCCCATGCACTGGTTGGCTGGTGGCCCCAGGGCTCACAGCTCCTGAAAACTGTGGGGCAGTGAGCCTTGGAAAAAATCTGCCCTTGGGAGGAAAGACCCACCTTGGCATTCAGCAGATTTCCACATCATTCTCTTCATTCATCTTTATCATTTTTAAAGGCAAAAAGTAAGAAACAGAATAAGAGACATATAATTTTGCCATGTTACTTGGTCATGATGAGGTCTGCCTACTGAGGAAGCTTTTCTACACAGGGGATAAAGTTCCAAATGGCCAAACATATTTTAGAGTCAAACTCCCACAAAACTTCAGCATCTTGGTGGGTCTTCTGCCCAGCCACGTCACACTGCGAGTAAAACCCAGATCCCACTGAACGGCCAAAATCCTTTTACTACATTGTTAGCAAGACCTCTCTTCTGATACATACTCTCTCTAAGAATTATTTCCTTCTTCTGGGGTTGGCACTCTGCTGAGACGGTACAGTTACAGCAATGAATTAATGTTCTTACCTACAGAAGTAACGACGACTGTGAAGTGAGTTTCATCTCGTTTTCCAGTCGCATTGTTGAAAGCACAGCACATGTAATCTATTGTCTTCTGGGCCACTTTATCAGATACAACTTCCAGATGGGGTCCATATTTGATTACATGAGTGGTATTGTCAGCCCTTTGAATCCACAAATAAGTATTTGGTGGATTTGAATCTGCTGAGCAGTCAAACAGTACAACTTCCCCCATGTCCACTGTAAACACTGCCCCTATATTCAGACCTTTATCTGATTTAACTCTAAGTCCATAAGGTCCATCTGCATTGAAAAAAAAAGAAAACACAGTGGAAAAATTAAAATTAAAGTACATAATTAAACTTTAAATAGAAGCATATCTCTAAACTTAGAATTTGTAAGTTAGACTAGTCTTTAGAACAGCTGGCATTGCATTCAATCATTTCAATTAAAAGGCTTTCAGTTCAATAACTTGACCTGTATTAGGTTTATCTCAGACTACACCCACTTAATACTGATCTAATCACTGTTTAGGGAAAAAGCACAGGTCTATGCATTGTTCAGTACGATAAAAAGAACGAAAACTGAAAACAGTTGGGAAAAATGTGAAGTAAAGCAGCATGTCTTCTTCAGGGGCATATCTGACCCTTTCTACTTAAATGCCAAACTTATTGTCATAAGTAATTTCTCTGCACATTTAAAAGTGAACAAATTAGCCTTGAAATATATAAACATTCACTGTAATGCTTTGCAGTATAATAATTATTTGGGGAACTATTCTAGAGGCATAATATAGAGTGGGGTGTGCCTTACATAACTTCAGAAAAAGTTTTCCATAAATAAATGCTAAAATAAACTTTAACCTTCCTTCCACTTTAGTAGGCTTCTATTATTTCAACATTTATGTTTCTTTCAAGAATAAGCCCTTCTGCTGAAAGCAAGCTGTGTTTCTGAATATAATTAGAAGAGGCATATATTGTCCAATAGTCATAGGTTTATTATTCAGAAAATTGAGCAGCTAAGTATTTTTAGGGTAATCTTCATGGGAAAATGGGAAGGGAAACTAGATATTTAAATACGATATTTCCCATGCTATTTTTATTGATCATTTCATATCATGGGGTTTTTGTAACTTTACATGTTAAAATCTACTTTTTACAGGGATCTAAGTATAGAAATTAATGTAGAGAATATAATAATCAAAATGTGCCTTATTAAATTACTTTTTCCAGTCAAAAGAACTAATCATTTTAATGTTGCTAATTTCCTAAGGTCTTACATACATAATCAAAAATGCATAGACCTAATATTGACAGAAGCCAAAAGAAGAAAATACGCAAAACATCTTTTGGGTGGGATCCCTGAAGTTCAGTAAAGCTGCTGACAAGTGCCTGACACAGAATGGCACAGCAAAAAGACAGATAAGTAATATTATGCCCATTGTAGACAGTGGAATAAGTAATATTTCCACCTTCCTATGGTTGTCTGGAAGCATTAAGATAACGTAGCTGGGTTTGAATGTGAAATTCCCTGCTACA
Organism: Astur gentilis; assembly: GCF_929443795.1. Lineage (NCBI taxonomy): Eukaryota > Metazoa > Chordata > Aves > Accipitriformes > Accipitridae > Astur > Astur gentilis. The sequence continues at coordinate 21,549,642 of NC_064883.1, read as the reverse complement.
TGAAATGGCACACTGGCACCAGAACTTCCTCTAACGTGCACACTTCTATTTATTGCCTGTCTTTTTTTATGAGACTGATTTATTCTTCAGGAACACATAGGCAAACACACTTCCCTATTTGTGAAGGCTTAGACAAGAGAATGTACACCATCACGCCATGACCTCAGTTCAGTCCATTTTTAAACAAATGTCCATATTTCACAATGTAAACTTGCCAACCTTTTTATTTTCTCTACTTATTTCTTAGCGGTAAGACTTTTGCAGTCTCGTTTCCAGGAAGGCCCAACATCATGCATAATATTGACTTGGGAAATGCCATACTGATTCACTTCAGAATGAATTAGCGTTGCTCCCACCTACATCACAGGGGCCACTGAAGAATCAAGGCATTTTTTAAACTCTAGATGCTGGGCTGCTTCTTCACAGGCTCTGCAGTTCCCGAGCCATTTGCTTTACTGTATCCAAGAGCCAGCTGACCCTGTAATGAGCATTTCTGGGAACTGCAGATCTATCACCACTGCTTTGGCTTGGCTGACCTCACTCGGGCTGCACGTTTCTGTGGACGGGAAGCGCTCCCAGAACACCAGCCTCTTACAGGGGCTTGCCCCTTAGAGGTATTTACTTCCCTTTTTTCAGATGGGAAAGGACTGGGATGTACTGAACTTTGACTTTTTCATAAATGAAAGTAAAAACCCTCACACACTATTTACAGGCAGGAATGCACTTTTTTACTTTTCAGAGCAATTCAGCGGATCCTCCTATCCATTTCTTCTATCTTAGAAGAATTAGCTTTTATTTTCATTGATAATATAACTTTTTATGTATGTAAACAGAGATTAATGGTAAGAATAGCTGACTGGTCTCTGTGCCCCCTCACTAGACTGGGAGATTTGCCACAGTCTGCAAAAGAATCAGAAATGAGTTCTGCTTTTTTATCAGTATCATAACAATGCAGCGTAGACAGACAACACTAACAACGTAACTACACTTTTGTATGAGACCTGCAAATTGAAAGAAACGATTATAAAAACAGACACACGCTGGCTGGGGAACTATGTTTGAAAAAAACAAAGAAAGGTTTTCTTAAGACATAGTCAAATCTTGGCAAGGTCCGAAAAGTGGCATTCCCTGATGAAGACAACACGAGCAGCGGGTAACCTTTTTGCTTCGTGTGGATCGGTCTTTTGCCTCTCCTGTGTACCGTGTACATCATCGAGATCCCTAAACACTGGGTAGCTGAGGGATATACACAGCTTCGAGGATGATTCTGAAATGCAGGTAATTAACCATTTCCTCTCTAGGACTAAATATATTCTAGCTTTGGGAAGTCTCAAGGAAGGAATCCCACTTAGTCTGTTAAATTCAACTCCGTCAGCACAGTATGACAGTTTTCTGCTGCAGCCTCCATGACAGCAGCTTCTTCCAGTCTTGAAATAATTTGTTTCTGGGTCATGCTACTGCAAGAGCCATGTTCTGGGGTACATTATCATCGCAGCTAATGGAGAAGCAGAATAATAATGAGAAATGAAGAACAAAACACTTTTGATTCTCAGTAAAAAAACACAGTGACAGCCTTCGTGGATCCCTCGGCTCTATTTCTCCTTTCTGGTATTGTTCTCAACAGAAACCTGCCTCTTGTCTCAGTAAAGCCAGTTAACTAAATGACTTGTAAAATAATAAATCATCCGTTCTGAGTAACAATTTACTGCTCTGTGGGAATATTTCCAATTTCTCCTATCACCATGAGACTATTACAGTTTCCAAGCAGATGGCAGGTATTTACTGTGAGTGACCTTTTTTTTATCACCTCCAGTAACTCCCCCGCAGCAATGACATATGGCACATAGAGATCCCGGGACCTGTTCTGGATTGTTATTGACAACTGGGAGCTGGGAGACAAACTACCTCTGCAGGCAGAGGTTGGACCAAATTATGTGACCTCGTATGGCTCAGAAAGTAAGACCTGAGCTCTCATCACTAACTTGGATATGGATAGTAGCGCAAGTATGGCAGTCTTTCAGCATTGCATTGTTTTCCCTTAGTATTTTTTTCAAATTTTAAATTATGCACAAAGCAAACCCTCAGTTCTGATGAAATAAAAAGTACATTCTGAAAATGCAAATACTTATAATAATACTTCCACATGTGGAGAAAAACTGAATCTCAAAGTTTGATCTTTTGAGCTGTATATCACAATCACTCGAACAGCAAAAGCTTCCAGAAACGTGGACACCAAAGTAACTTTGAGATTTTAAAGTTCTGCTAAACAATGGGTAAAAAATAGGTTTTCAGCTTAGAACTTGAAAAGATTTTTCAAATTTGCTGGAAAATACATGTAATTGAAGGAGGGAGAAGAGAGGAAGCCGTACCATAACTGAGACTGAAGGGGCACACACCTTCAGTCAGCACAAGTGACCCAGACACCCGCCAGCGCGGTAAGTGCTCTGGAGCCAATCCTGTGTGCAACAGGTCAGAAATGAGAATGCCGAACACGCTGTGCCACAAACAGAAAGAGCAGTCTGAAAGGTAGCAAGAGTGGCAGATACTTTTCTAGCCTGACCTGATTTTACTGCATTGTAAGAAGGCTGTCAGGTTGTGCTGGATACAGTGTCCCCAAGTTTTGTATAGGTATTCTTTGAAGAGAGAGGTGTATAAGGCCCATTCATAGCTTATTAAGGTGAGAAAAGCAGCAGAGGCAGTGCAATCGTATACATGCAGCTCTCGTTCTTAGCACCTTAAGCACTTAAGTGAGCTGAGGTTGTGATTGTACAAAAGCAGGCATTTAAAAATGTGCTACCTTGAGGAAAGAATATGATGATTATGTTTTTATTACAGTAATGACAAGTTAAAACTCCATCGGTGCTGGCTATTTCCTTGTAGAGCATATTGTCATGATTCCTCTGTTTAATGTGATGGAAGCTCAGGTCACATCTGCCCTGTTTAGAACTGTTTGCAGACGATCCTTCATCTTCATATCTGCATTGCTGTCAATTTTATAAGCTGCACCTAAGGGATCAGCTCTCATCTAACAATGTCCTTGTTGGTCTTTGCTAATTTAGGCAGTCTCTTTCTCTTCTCCTGGTGCAGTATAGAGACACACACATTTTAGATGCAAGACACCCCCTTATCCAATTCTTCCAAGTTAATAATTAAAAATAAATAAGTAGCAGAATGGATAATCAGAGATGAAAGGAGGAGGAAAATATGACATAGTAAGAGTTACAGGTTCTGAATATACTGGTAGTGCAATCATACCAGGTCTGGGGCATGGGCTGTCTACTGGCTGCCAGATTACAGAGCCTGGCAAAAGCAAGAGGGAGCACCAGCCCTTGGCTGGACAGGAATCCAGTTCCAGCCCATGCACTGTGCCATCCGCACAGTGCCACTGGATAGACTGGTGTCCTGGTTTCAGCTGGGATAGAGTTAATTTTCTTTCTGGTAGCTGGTATAGCGTTATGTTTTGGATTTAGTATGAAAATAATGTTGATAACACACTGATGTTTTCAGTTGTTGCCACGTAGTGTTTATATTAAGTCAAAGATTTTTCAGCTTCGCATGCCCAGCCAGCAAGAAGGCTGGAGGGGCACAAGAAGTTGGGAGGGGACACAGCCAGGGCACTGACCCAAACTGGCCAAAGGGATATTCCATACCATGGGACATAATGCCTGGTATATAAACTGGGGGGAGTTGGCCGGGGTGGGGGCATGGATTGCTGCTCGGGAACTAACTGGGCATTGGCTGGGAAGTGGTGAGCAATTGCATTGTGCATCACTTGTTTTGTATATTCCAATCCTTTTTTTATTATTATTGTAATTTTAAAAAAATATTATTATTGTCATTATTATTTTCATCCTTTCTCTCCTATTAAACTGTCTTTATCTCAGCCCACAAGTTTTACTCCCCCCCCCCCCCCCCCCCCCCCCCCCCGATTCTGTTCCCCATCCCACTGGGTGGGGGGAAGTGAGCAAGCAGCTGCCTGGTGCTTAGTTGCTGGATGGGGTTAAACCACAACAACTGGTTATATCTGGACAGGACTGGCGGCAAGTATATCCTGACCTGTCTGATTTCAGCTCTCATCTGAAAAGGACAGTTCGACCCCTGAGGACATGAGGATCAGAGCCTGGCAAGGTCACATACGTAGCATGTGCTACTTGCAAAACTTGGGAGGCACTAGGAGTTGACACTACAGGAGGCATAAGGAACAAAATGGGAGTGCCCTTCCTAAGATTTAAAGTATCGTTGTTGAATGTTGACTAAACCAATCTTTTGTTCTCTCCAACTCATTTTGTTCATGAATTCAATCTATGCTCACAGTTAAGTTCCCCTCTGCTATTGTTTCCGGTCCAAATATATGGCTAGCTTATAGTCTATTCTTCTGTCAAAGTTGGTCTTTAAGCAACTCTTCTCGTTCCCTCATGTTTCCCACTTGATGTGGAAAGCAAAGACTCCTTTCAGCTCTGTTTCTGCTAAACCAGACTGAGGTCTCTTCTCCATTCTTTTCTGTTCTGCTTCTTTTGAGTTCAAGATCATTACTCTGGGATGTGCAGGAACTGCACACCGTATTCTATATGTGGTCTCATCTTCCATGTGCCATTAGTATTCCCCTTATTTCCTTGTTGGAAATGGTTTGCCAACACACCCTAGAATTACCTATGTCTTTCTCATGCCTGAATCACACTTCCAGTTTACAGACATCTTGCGATAGCTCAATCACCCAGGCTCGCTGCTTCAGTTATTTCCCAACCAATCTCCATCTTATCAGCAGTTCATGGTTTTTATTCTCTAAAAGTGCGTGCCCATTTATTGTTTACCAGCAAATTTCATACCAGTTCTATTACTCTGTCAGTCATTCAGTCCTCTCAGTTTAATGCCACAGGTGAACTTCAGTGACATACTCCCAATCTTTATGCTGAAGTCATTAATGGAAGTATTAAACAGGACTGGACTCGAAATGATCGTGGGGAAAACAACTAACACCAGTCCTTCAGCCTGGTATTTTCTGTACTTAGCTTTTTGACACTGTTTGCTGTCTCCATTTTCAACAATATTTTCATGTATACCCATCTGAATATTTTTTTCCTTTGAGTCACATCTTCTCCAGATCTAAATATGTCTGTACTTTGGAATTCTTGAAGTTCCTATTTGAGTTCTGCAGTTCAGACTCATCTTCACAACTATGTAACACTGAGTAACTTCTTATTACACTGTTCTATGTTAGAGCTGTATACAAACAAGCTCATTTTGAATGCCAGCTCACATATAATGTTGACTCAACTGTTTTCTGCCCGTTTCCATAGTTAGAGGCACTCTTTCCAGCCAGATCATTTATACAAAGGTAAATATGAATATTTCATATACTCACAATATATGGTTGGTGCAATTATCTCACTTTCCAGTGCACTGACAGGATTAGATACCAGACAGCTGTAGTTCCCAATGTCTTCTTTTACAACAGGAACAATTAGAACTGTTGCATTGTTTGATGAAAAGGTGTAATTAGGGCTGGCATGGAGAGGCTTCCCATTTTTCATCCACTGGTAAATTACCCTTGTACCTTTTTCCACAGTACATTTTAATGTAATATTCCCTACATACTCCACTACCCCTGAAGATGGTTCACTATGTACAATTGGCTTTGTGACAGGAACTGTAAAATAAAAAGATAAGAAGAGTTATAAAAGTGATGAGCCAGTATATTACAGTCTTCACTGCCAAGAAGATACAAATAGCAGTCACCATCCTCTCTGGAAAGTACTCAGATTTCAAATTTATTTATTAAATGTGGTTGAATGTTGAAAAAAGAAGGCCATATTCTCATCTGGTGACTGTAAGAATTGTTCTAGTACTTAAATAAAACTTTACTGTTTATATTACTGGTAATACAACAAAGGCTGCAGCCAGGTATACCATGGCCTCCAGCTCCTGCCTCATAAGCAGATCCCTGAGGCCACAGAAACGAAAAGAGTGCAAAGCATGACACTGCCCACAGTGTGCAACTTCCTCAGCATGGCTGCCTGCAGCTTTGCTGGCAGCAGGCACTGCTGAAATACACTGTCGATCCGGTCCTGAGGATGGCTGCAAACTGGGACAAGTATGGGAGTTAAATGGCAGCCTCAACTTTGTCACGTCAATATGTCATTCATTTAATTATTTCAAGCCCAACAGTTACAGGGCTCGGTCTGTATAATGCATAAATTATAACAGCCTCTTATCATTCTTTTAGATAATTTTTTCTATTCCCCTCCCCCCCCCCCTTTTTTTTTTTTTTTATATCTCCACAACAAGGAGCAGAGTACAAAGAGGAAACTTCAGTATTTTAGGAATTCAGATCTGGGCTTCTTTTACAGACACAAGGTCACCGGCAAAAGTCAATAACTGCTCTTCGATAGTTACAGAAAGTAAAATTGTTCAGGGAGAATGACTATTTGAAAGTTAATGCATCCTCATGACTGATAGCACAGCAGAGCCTTATGAAACAGTAATTCTTAGAAGTTTGTCTAATTTAGTATTAATTATTGGTTTCTATAATCCTTCATTTTTTACTTATGATCCAGAAACTTTAGTCAATATATTAATTTTGTTTCAAGATGACATATTGTAGGATTCCCTGCAGCAGCAGTGGAAAACAACATAACTTGTTAGTATTTATTCAGGTATGGTTGGATTACATTGTACACGATTGTAACTGGATACTAAGAACTAGTACTTCAAAACTATTGCAATTTTATTTTCAAAATGAAGATACTGTATTTTACTAACTTACCATCAACAGCTACTTGAATCTTTTGACTGGCAGCTATTGTCCCGTTTCCACGGACATTGACTTTTACAATATAATTGCCCTCATCACTGATACGCAATGGATTGATCATCAAAGATGCATTAGGTGGCATGAGGGTAAACTTGTGTTGATATTCCAAGTCTGGAACTACTGTTTGATTTACAGAGCCAAGCAAGTATTTTGGATTACTTTGAGGCCTCTCAAAAAGCCAAATTATCTGGATTTCAGAAGCTGTAGCATTGAAATTGTAGTCAACAGTAAGATGGAGTGGTTGCCCTGCAATACCATGGATAGTATGAGATGGCACTGTCAACTTTAAGGCGGAACAAATACCTGCATAAAAATGAAAGAACAAAAAAAAAAATAAACAAACCCAAACCACAAATGGAAACACTAGAAAACCTCAAATGAGAAATTGTCACAGAGAAAAAACTCTCAGAGTTAAAGCTTACACTTTTTTGGGTGTAAGATTTCAGAAAGATTTCAGAAAGGGGCAAACTCTCATTGACCTCAGTGATGTTGCATCTAGCTATAGAGCTTCAGTTCTAAAATATATGAAAAGCCAAAGGAAGGATATTTGCTATTTCTGTGCAGAGGATCTTTTATTGTTGAAAGTCTGACATAAGGCCAAAGGTTTGCATTTACCTCAATGTTTAAAGTATTTTCCCTTTAAAATAATTCCAATTTCTAGAGCTTATATTGTCTAACAGTCTTGGATTGGAAACTCAGTTTTTTAAGATTTTTTTTTTTCCTGAGTTTAGCTAGGGAGAAATTTCTTACTGTTACTTTGCCAGTTATACTCAGAAACTGACTGAAAATCTAACAAGCAGTACTTCCATGAATTTGTCTGATTAAAATGATGGATAGTTGTTATTACTGTCTGCACTGTACACATAAGACTAAATTCAAGAAACATTACTAAGCTTGCAAAAGTAAAGTATTAAAATTTTAGGAAAGAGCAGAATTAAGGTTTGCTGTCGATATGCACGAAATAAAAATTTTCAGCCACATGATTAATCCTGTTCTCCGAGAATCCTGCCTCCCTCAGATGTGCAATGAAGGCCACTCCTGAGTTAATCATCAGTGTTGCTGTGTTCATTTTAATGAGTAATTTTTAATTGTGTCAGCTTTAGACAGATTTATAGAACATTATTAAAACTTTACTCTTAGGACTGAGTGATCAATTTCCACAACACTCACAAGTACAGCAATGGTGTGAAGTGTTTACATTAATGAATTGATTTCACACCACCATTATTGTTTTCACACCACCATTATAACTGATCAGACTTTACGGATGAGGAATTTATGCACATAGAAAATTAACAGCAAAAATAGCCACTCATTTTGGATGATCAATTTGAAATATTAAGGATTGGATTTTTCAAAATACACATAAACAGATTTTAGTATGTTCAGGATGCAACTCCTAATGACTTCAGTTGCAGGTTTCAGCGCTCAGCTTTGAGTGCTCAGTATTGCTGAAAAACACACTGCCAAGTGCTAAGTCAAAACCCTGGGAAAAAAGCAACCTCTGATTAGTAATAACGTAAAAAAAAATTATTTAAATAATCCATCTACCACTGCACAGGAGCGCACTGGAAACTGAGAGAGAGAATGCACCCACCGCCCAGGGCAATGTGCAATGCTTTCACCATGCACCACCTATTCCTTTCCTCCTGCTGAACACCTTCTTTTTGACATGCTTTCCAATACCTGTAATAAAAAAGTAACTCTCCTGCCGAAGTACATATACCCTTTACCTGGAAAGGGAGGCAGAGGAAGATATGTGTGAAAAATACGACTGTGCTATTAAAGATTAATATAATGCAGAGACAACTTTGGTTTTTGCATCTCCTACCTTCATAACATTTGTCTTTATAACAAAAAGAAATCGTTAAAGGTTCATTTGTGTCTGATTTCCTAGGTTATATAGCAGGAAAAGATAAAAATGTCAGTTCAGTAGCATAATATGGTATCTGTATATGTCCTCTGGGTTATAATCTTCCCATTTCACTGCACAGCTGTTTGCCACTTGAGCTAACAGCAAAGAAAACTGTCGCTGGGGATCAGGGTAGGGACACAAAAACGGTGTGGGGGTCACTGATGTAGCATGACAATATGCAATACCAGTAATTGATGTCAGAGGTACTCTGGAAGGGCATGAAAAGTAGCAGAGCAGAGATGCCATGGAAGGGGACTGGCTTGTGGGTAGCCAGCAATGTTGTCCATGCTGCTGAAGGTGCTGCACAAAACCACATCAGAGATACTAGCTTTATTTCAGGAAAAAACCCTATTGCTAAGAAATCTCGGGTCATATTCTGTCCATTCTAGTCAGTTTTACAGTCAATACAAATCCAGCTACAAAGTCTACCTCCAAAAAAGTAATTTTGTTGCTGGCTTCACTTTTCATAAAGTTGAGCAATACTATACTCAACTACAGAAGTCAGTTCCTGGCGTCTCTGTAGGTAGGACAGGAAAACCCGAGGAGAACGTGGCAGAACACTATAGGGGTGATGTGTATAAAGACAGTGAAATCCCTTGACAGAAAGACTGGTGAACCTACCTTCTCAGGGGCTAAAGAAGAAGCGAGCGAAGGATTTCAGGTTGCATGGGCACTGATGTGGAAAGGACGGTTGGGGGTCAGCTGAGATGGGAGAAGAATGGGACAAAAAGGGAGGAAGAGTGTAGAAAAACTACGGAGAGACTTAAGTGGAGGATGCCCAGGAGAGAGATGTTTACATGCTTAACTTTTTCTAGATCAAAAACCTGAAACAGCTGAAGCATACCAAACTGAACCCTCCTCCCCTACCCCTCTTTAAAAATATTTTTGGCCTGGTGTTCTTCCACTGTTTTCCAATGCTGCACAATGCTTAGGGACTTGCTAGACTCTGGTTAATGGGAGATTAGTTTTTTGGGATTTGTAACATTTCTCAGAGGCGAAATCCCCCCTGCAAACCTTAAAATGCAAATCAGATTTAAACTGCTGTCGTCCATTTGAAAAAAAAAGAGCGCAATTCCTCAGTAAAATCCTTCACAAAATATTCAATGTAGGAAATATATTTCACATAACCCACCAAGTACATTTCAATTTTTAAATCTCCTTGACTTAAGTCAAAACCATCTCTCAGACACTGGGAGATCTGTAAATGATCAATTAAAAGATCTGCCCATATCCTTCCCGATTCTTTACGCATGACATTGCTTGATTTTTGGGTTTATCTAGCTGTCAATAAGCAATTGTGCTGTAGGACAAGAAGCTAGTAACAGCTGCAGAGTAACCATAAAATATGTATAACAAATAATATTTCTCACAGATCCATTTGTGCAGAAAATTAGCAAAAACCAAGCAGGTCTAGTGAGTACAAGGAAAACCAGGGTGACCAGTACAGAAGGTATCACCATAACAGAGTAAGATAATTGTGGCTGGAAAACTTAATTTCTTCTCAGTTAAAAGAGATGGGAAAAGAAACCGTAAATCAACTCGGTTCCACTTGATTCTTGGGGAAAAATGGCTCTATGTAACCGCTTGGAAAGACATTTTGATCTGCAGTTAAGCAAATTCTTTTAGCAAAGACCAGCGGTGGTCAGGGAAGAAACTCCGTTTTCCCCTGGAGTCTGTTCAGGAGTGGCTTTGGGTGAGTGCAGGCTTTGCTGCTCTGCTGAGGTGATTTCACGGAGTGCCATCCACATGCAGGAGCTCCCCCGTAGCTGGCAGGGCCAGAGGCAAAGCAGGCTGAGGCTCGGGGAAGCTGTTAGGAGACAATGGCGCTCTGTTGGAAGGCTAAGTTTTACAGGAGCAAGGCTGAGAGACTTCTAGCTTTAACAGAGACCTAATCTTTTGCAGTCTGGAATAGTAAACTAATTTCATAAGTTTTGATTTTTAGTCAAAACTGAAGACTGTTAACGACTAATCCTTGAATTAATGTAAATAGTGAAATTCAGCCAATGTGCCAAACTCTTACTTCATCCTCATGGGGCACAAATTCCATATAATTTAAGCCTATCTCTATAGCTTTCTACATATAATACCCATTTTTCCAAGACAATGGAATTCCAAAAACTAGTTTTTGTGTAATAACCATCAGGCAAGCGGGCTGTACCAAAATGACCTCCACTTGGGGCTCAGTGATCTGTGCTTTGCTTCCATCTCACTTTGCTATCACCAGTATTAGCAAGCACAACAGAATTGTTGTTGACATAAAACAAAAGCTGCAGCTTTAGTTTAAATAAAAAACTATGACATAACTTTTGAGTTTAAGGCACAAACTGAAACCCGCTTAGCAAGGTTTTGTTGTTCTCTGAATTTAACATGCACATCTCCCTGTCAAAGTGAGTTTGCATTCTCAACTGCTTTTCACCAGAATGTTTATTTAGCTCTTCTGCTCTCCAAAAACCCCGAACTTGGAGTAAAATGTAATTAGATCAGTGGCAATAGTTTTCACACTTTTTGGAAATACGTTCATTTGTGAAAAAAAGAGATATAATGGACCAGGAAATTTGCAATTCCTATACCCGCAGTTATAGCAGCAGGGACTGAGGCATACTCTTCCCCACTTTGGGATTTTTGCTGCAGAACAAGGTCCACTGAGCTTTGTTATTTGACCTAATTCTTGCCTCTGTGGTCACTATCTTCTGTGGGCTTTGTGTCATGCCCCCAGTGCACCCGATTCTTGTTGTGAGATAAAGTACAAGCTGCGCATTTCCCATACTAGGAAACATGTATCTCTGAGTAAGAGTATATGATGAGACTTCCTGGTGAACAACTGTGTACAATAAAGCACTCTGCTTGCATACCAGTATCTCTTGTAGAATTTTAATAAAAAATGTCAAAGTTGTAATGTAGTTAAAGTGAATATTTACAGTATCTTGTTATCAAACACTGTTTTCATTTTTAAAGAAAAAATCTGATGAAATTCATATAAAACTGCAATTGTTACGAAGCCAAACTCTTGGCAAAGTATTTAGCTTAAAATCAAGGAAACTAGCTGATGGTAGATGAAGCTCACAAAGGTGGTTAAAGAAAAATTGTCCTTACACATGAATGAGTAGAGGATGCACTACATTTTTAATAGTATATATTCCCTCTGTTGATATTTACAAAAACAATTAAATACAGAAAAAGTGAACTACAAGAGTTTGTAGAAGTTTATCTAACATTTGATCACGATATTCCTGTTAAAGTGCCTAGAAAATCTATTTTTTTTATCAACTGCATGGATAACAAATGTATACTTACAAAAACTGCACCCAGATACCAAACAAATGTACTATTAATGGGAACACATTCTTCAGTTGATTGAAAGCTTAATTTAGTTTTAATACCAAGTGCATTTAAATATTACATACAAATTTCCCCTGTTAACTGTAAGGCATCATAATGAATTGAAAAATAATGTATCAGCACTGTCTCAACATAATGCATTTTTAAGGAGATGTGTAACAGCTTCTGTATAAACTTTGGTTCAGAATCTGTCCCGCCTTACTTGGTAAAAAGAACGCACAATGTATGTATTACTTAATAAAATGTGACAATATATATATATATATATAACCAATGCCCACATTTTATTTACAGATTATGTATAGTGCTAATTTTTGTCAGTTGCTAAAAAGTTTCTAGCTCCACTCATAAAACAGGGTGACACTATCTGATTAAAAGCTTTTAGGCTACCTTCTTAAAATAAAACATCTGACAGTACAATAGAAATATCTTTAAATTTAGAAGTATAAAACCAATTCACATTTCCACAATGACAATCAAATATAATTCATAACTGTTTCTTACCCACAAGCAGAAAATATATTTTGCACTGTAAGTCCCAAAATAAGTTGGCTAAAGGGCTCCATGAAAGCATCCTGTCCCACACAAATCCCACCTTCTTCTCAGTGCTAAGCCAGGGCTTGGACCTGCAGCTGCTGGTTTATTTGCTAGGGAAATCAGCAATGAGTTAACAGGCCCTATCCTGTCCCCTGCCTTATGTGATTTGAATATGTGTATACAAAGAACAAAGGGAGTGGAGCACCTGTTAAATGAGCACCCATCTTCATTGCCTCTGACTTTATCGTAACCCTTCCCTGGCAGTCACAGCAAATATGACACAGAATGTAATAAATGAGGCATAGAATACAAAGTACGTTCAATTAATAAAAATAAGTGAATGCATCCAATGTATGGGTTATGTAGTTATTAACATCCTTTGGTTACTGTTTCATAAAAAAATACCGTGCTGCTAGATGGTTCTGCTTATTTAAAGAAGCATTCAGAAGATTTTTTTTCAGATCTTGTCCAGTGACAGCCTCTCCTTTCCTGTTATAAAAAATATTAAAAGCCTTCCTTAAATTTTTTTCGAGCACTTTCAAGCCCGTAACTTTTCTGTATCTTTCCTTGACGTAAGAATAACTTGGCGATGATTTTGTTCCCTTTCTCTAAACAACATGTAATGTGAAGTGTCTATCAGGCATCTTCTAACAAAAAATCCTGTGGCTAGAGTGGACAGCTTACTACAGTTGTTGAGTTAGCTGCTGATTACTGTTTATTCTGCATTAACTTACATTGGTTTAATTAATATTAATATTAACGTATGATTTGGATTTTGTCCAAGGCTGTCACTCACTGTACAAATCTAATCAGCTGCAAACCAGGCAACCTCCCACAGTTGCATGTGCAGTAACAGTTTGCAACAGCAAATATTTGCATCGACAGGGATGGTTTATTCATAGAAAAACACACTAAGTTTTTGCTAAACAGCACTTAACGCAGACTATTATGGATTAACAAATATTAGGCTAGACTGCATCCTGCCTTGTGCAGGAGGAATTGGTAGCAAGGAATTGCCTCCCCCCACTGCAAGGGCCTTGCAAGGTGCTAAGCCCCCACCAGAAGGGCTGAACACTCAATTTTTACTTAAGGGAGGTGAAAATACCCAGATCCTTCTAGAATTCTTAGCAGCTCTGTACAACCAAATGTAAGAAACATGAGGGTTGTTTCAGGTTAACAAAAATCCAAGTACAGCACTCCCACCAGAAATAATGTCACCACCCGTCATGGGCCAGTAGACGAAGAGGGTATTTTGCATATTCCCAAAGGCTTCCCCGGTCCACTGTCCTGCCCCTCCTGAATGCTGCTGTTTATAACCTGTTTAATCCATTTAACTGTAGGCTAGATGTATCAAATTGCAACCTTTTACAAAACCTGAGTTAGAAATTATTATCTAATTGGTTTCAACATGTAGTGAGTCGCAGATTCCAATTTCTAACTGAAACGAATGGGAGCTTTCACACTGGGATAAAGTCTGTGTTGGTGTTTTAAATGCCCTATGTTGGCAAAGAAAATTAAAAAAAAGAAAAAAGGTATTAGCAAAACTATAATTTTCAAGTGTGTCCCCTTATTTCCAGCATTTGGATATGCTCTTGATGTCATTAATATGCTGCAACTTTTTACACTAACTTACACAAATAAAGTGGCCGCTAAAAAAAGTACATTATTTTTTCTATAGGATTCTAGCTTGTGCTGGTTGTTAAATGTTGTTTAGACTTAATCAAACCCCACTCACTTCTTTTTAATAAAAGCAACTACATTAAAGCAACTTTATTTGCAGCGGTAACATTCTGAATACTTAAGTATTTCTGAAAATTTTAGTTATTATTAACAAGTAACTTTGCTATGTGCTAAACCTGTTAGAGGTTTTCCACAGAAATAACTATGGATTATATTCCCAACGGTAGCCAGAATTAATTAATTCTTGCTAAAGAATGCACAGAGGGGACCACTATTCCCGACTTCCCTTCATCACTATGTCAGTGCAAACGGCGAGCAGCATGCTTGCTTTTACGTCACACCCTGCAACAAGTTATGGGCCAGCTGGGGAGCTAAATAACAACGGGACTAGAAAACACACGCTGAGCTGACCTACGTGCAGACTCCAATAATTCCAAAAGGAAAGACAACCTTTTCTGCAGGCATTACTATGCTGCAGCGGATGTGTTGGTAGCTTTACTATTGAATGTCATCTCCAGTTAAGCAAAGATTATAGGATAAGTTCCTCCTTTTTTTGTATTCGTGTAAAATATTTTAAAAGTTATCAGCTTTTATTTTTTTTAGTTGAGATCTAGACAACCCAAGTATAGAGACACACATGCCTGTTTTGTGACGCAAAAGCATCTTCCATGAAGAGCTCCAAGGCCCTTGTGCGTAACACCTGAAACAACCCGAGGCAAACAGAAAATTGTCATTGTCCAAGCGTATTTCCCAGCTAGTCTGTCTCTTTAGACAGCGCCTCATTTCGTCTTCTCAGATAACTGCTTTCAAAGTCTAAACAAGCGAACCCCAATGCTCAAATACTCTATGAGCATCCCCTAAACCCCAGAGGCGCCCTTGGCCTGCTGGGCCACCAGTGCCGGCCGAGGCGTTCGTGGATACAAACGCAACGAAGAGGCCAGGGCAGAGCGCGGGTTTTGGCGACACGAGTAGCAGCGCCTTCAAACAGCAGACTGCCAAACCGCGAGCTCCTTCCGCTGCTCCGGAGGGCTGCCACAGCCCCACCGACGCCGCCGTCCACGCCGGCCGGAGCCCTTCCTCCTCCGCGGCCCAGTTCCGCTTCCCCGGGCGGAGGCGCCTCCCGCAGCCACGGCGGCGGCTGGCTCCCCGCTTGCCGGGAACGGCCGCGGGCCCGCCCCACGTCTCCTCACGGCGCCCCCGCCCCGCTCCCCCTCACGACGACGACGCCCCCGCCCCCAGCCCGGCCGCCCCAGCGCCTGCCAGAGAGGAGCCGCCTCAAGGCTGCCGGCGCCAGCCAGGCGCGCCGCGGCGGAAGGAGCCGCCCCCACCCGCTCCCCTCTCGGGTGCCCGCCCTCCCGGCCGTGCTGACGGGGGTTGTAGTTGGGCGCCGCCGCCCGAGGACTACCGGTCCCAGGGAGCAGCGGGCGGGCTCTGTCAGGTGGCGTCCAACATGGCTTCCCCGTGCCCGTCGGGGCCGGAGCCCGCCGCCGCGCGGAGGTGCTGAGCGCTTTCGGGGCGGCGGCGGCGGTGGCGGTACCGGTGCCATCATGCAGAAGATCAAGTCGCTGATGACCCGCCAGGTGAGCGGCGGGGGTCGGAGGGCAGCGGGGTCCCGGGCTCTGCCCGGGGACGCCGTGGCCGGGCACCCAGCGAGGGGAGTGCCGGTGGCCGGCGCAGGCGTGTGCGGCCGTGCCCGGGCACCCTGATGGGCCTCCGGGGCGCGGGCATCGCCCTCAGCCCGGCTTGTGGGGAGAGGGACGTCTTAGTGTGTCTTAGCTCTCGGTACGCATGCATCTAGCTGTTTGTTTGTTTGTTTTTGGTTTTTTTTTTCCTTTCTTTTTTTTTCTTTTCCTCTTTAAATCAAGAAATGGAAGCATGCATAGGTGCCAGCGTGTAGCTTGTGCCATAACAGACAAATTGGTGTTGAAGATGACACGACTGGTCTATGTCAGTTTCCTTTTTTTACGTACAGTTTTGGAGTGCTGGGCCGTGGTACTGGGACATGGCTTTGTCTGAAAGCAAATGCTTTTGATCAAGACTGAGGCGAGGCTGTGGAGGTGCCGGGGAGGTATTTGGGTGGGCACATATTGAATGTGTGCTACAGTGCTTAATGTGTTTCTGTTAGCCCACTTCTTTGTACCAGTTGTGTCTAGGATTATGTAGATCTAGTCTATGTTTGGACCAGTGTTTCTAAGGTTGAGAGCCTTTTTAAAGGAGTGCATTAGAAGAGGATTCGAGTCATTTGCATATATGAAATACCTCAAAAATGAACCCTCTTTGACCGTGTGTCTACATCTGGGAGACTTGAGTCTCCCACCACATCAGGTATTGTAGACAGTTATAGAAAATAGTGGGAAAAGCAGAAACTGAACTTTGTTTTTTTTTCTAAACTATGCCCTCAGAGTTGTCATGCTTATGTGGGAGACAGGGCTTAAAAATGGGCACCGGCATGGAAGCTGAATTTCCAAATAATGTTCTGGTCCCCTTCAGTATAGGGGTAAACAATCAGTTTTCAGCTTGACTAAGAGGAGTTGTGGGAAGCCTGCCCAGTGTGGAAAGGTTGTGGTCTGAAAATGAAGCGACTTACACAATTTTCAGCCTTTGGGAAGGGTTAAGTTCCATTTCGCATTTGATAAGTGAAACTTTTACTGCTTCCGAAGATAAACTGCTAGTAGTACTGCAGATTTTTGAGAGGATGTGTAGAAGATTTCATGTGAAGTATGAGAAGCTGCAGCAGTTGCTTTGGTTGTTTATTACGTTGAATTGCTGATGGATAGAGCTGAGTCACCTTTGGTGGTGGTAACTGGAAGGGGAGGATGTTTTGAAATGATGTGCAAGGAAATCTGAGAATCAAAACCAAAATGAAGTGGGTTTACATCCTAGGAAGAGGAAACAATTGTAAAATGTAGTAGTTACCACAAAAGTGATGAATTTGTAAAACACTTTATCAGTTTCAAAGGATAAATACAAGATTTTCTCATCATAAACTCACATAGTAATTGCATAGGTCCTTTTGTTTCAAAGAAAGTGTAGGTATCCAGGGCCTGAAAGGGACTTGGAAGCAGCACTGTTAGCATCAACTGGAAGAGTAGGAAGGAAGTCTGTCTGAAACTTGTGGCTCCTGTGAACACCCTGAAGACTCAAGAGAACCAAATCTGAAACTTGAATGTTTAGATTCACCTCTGCCTAGGGAGCTGGTAGAAAATGTGCTAAGCAGCATGTTCTGTGGTATTGCTTCATAGAACTGTGAGTGTGTTCGATATTCAGCAAAAACATACTCAGCTGATTAATTGATGCTTCCTGTACAAAGCTTCAGTCTACTGGAGCTTATTCCATTTATGTGGCTTTATGTGTCTTAAAGAGTAATAATTATATAAAGCAGCTAATGTGGATTTTGCATCTTCTTCAGTTTAGTTATGCATAAGGAAAATCAGTCCTGATAGTGTTATATGGTAGACAGACAAATGTACTATCAAGCAAAAATAATATAATTTTGCACAGAGTAGGTGGCACTTGACTTGAATTCAATTATTTGATTCCATTAAACCATTAAGTTAGTGGAACAAAGTATGTTACGTTTTTTGGACACATGCTTTTTTAAATTTTAAATAACATCTGGAAGTTGAGAGGAGGACCCCTTTGTGAAGGGAATGTTAGTGAACTGTACTGAAAAGGTACTTATTGCATCACAAAGCTGGAAATACTTAGATGTTTGAGGAGCATAATTTATACACCAATGGTCTTGCTTAAATGTTTATAGAATACGGTCTTACCCTTTCAGCCTCATGTCAGTGTAATTTATTAAGGACTTCTAGGTATACATTCAACAGCAGGTAAGACTTGTGCAGTTTGATTGCAAGATACATAAAGTAGTCAATCTTAACTGACTATTAAAATTCTTTTAAAGGGTCTAAGAAGTCCTCAGGAGAGTGTTCATGACCTCAGTCCTATTGAAAGCTTTCGGATTCCTAGTAAGGTATGATACACAGTCCCTCTATTCCCACCCCCTTCATTTTTACTTTATCATTTTATAGTTACACGACACTTAGTTGTTTCTTTTTTTTTAACACCAGGTTTGCTGTTGTTCTTTCTGACAGTTTTATTTCTCGCTGAAAATATTTTTTTTTTTTTTTTATGAAAGAATTAAGTGATATGAGGCAAAACAGTTCACTGACTCAGAATGAACTTGCATTAAAATTTCTTTCTTGGAACTTTTGAGTTGTCACTGGATGCTGATCTTAATATTATATAGACTTCCTGCTGGAATGAAGGAAAAAAAAAAGAATGAAAAAGAAAAGTGCCCTTTTTTTTTTTTTTTTTTTTACCCCTTTGGAAAGTAGATACTATATGGGTAACCTGGATAGTTCTAGTCTTGATGTTTAAACTCTTCATGGTTTTGGTGTGGTAAGTACGTTTCATAGTTTCATGATTTTAATCTTCAGCCATATACAATTAACTTCATGTTCTACTTTAAATGCTATAGCTTTATAATAACAATATTTTTTTGGCTTTTTTGGGGGGTCTCACTACTTAAATGATGCCAGCTCACTGTTGTCTCACAAATCATGCTGAATAGTCTGGGTGTGAGGGAAAAATTGTCACAATATTTGACTGCTCCTTATACCCTCTTGATCTGAGTGGATGATTCACAAGGCTTGCTGTGGATGTTTATTATTTTCTCCTAATTTGGATTTTGCCTTTAACCAATGAGATATTTAAGTTACTGACTTGAATTTGGATGCCTTATTTTAAAAAAACCCAAAACAACCCCCTCCTTGTGTTTCTTTGTCTCTGTATAAGTGCTGCATAATATATTGCTTGTGCTGAGACAGACCAGAAAATCAGCGTTGCTGTATATTTAAAAAAACAAGTAACAATTTCTGAATTGGTACATAATACTCTGTTAAACACTGGCCAATATATTGATTTCAAGGAGTGAAAGTATTCAGTTGCAGCAATGTTGAAAGCACTGTCTCATCTCCGTGGCTTAGATTTCAAGATTGCAGATTCCTGCCACCCACTGAGTATCCAGTTTCAAACTGTCTTTTTTGCCAGGTTGACTCTCCAGGTAGGAGTAGATGTAGGATATCTTGCCTGAATTTCCATTCTTTAATAGTTAGATGTTATATGTCTAGTAAGCCTACACCTTGTATCAATAACAATGGGAAAACAAATACTTGTCAATAATTTGTAATTTTTTCATACATTTATGTCAAACATTTGTAATGTGAAAACATTATCTGCAACTGTTTGGGATACAGAATATCCTTGTAGTTATGAATTCTGTGCCTGAAAAGACAACATTAGAACTTGTCACCTGATTATTATTTTTTTAAAGCTGATAAAATTAGAGTATTATTTTCTTCTGTGCCACAGATTAAGACTTTTATATTTTTCATTCTTCTAATCTGGTTTTTTTCCTTCCAAAATGTTGTAGGTGACTAGTTCTCAAAATTCCGAATTGCTTACATTAACTTTTTCTGTCTCAACAAGCTGTATTGAGTGAAAGTATATAAAGTTGCATGACTATGTGATTAAATGAAAACATCAGATCACAAGAATCTTGAGAAAAATTACTGTGTTTTGAACAGTTTAACTCCTGGCTATGGTCCCAGGCCATTTGTCACAGTCACTTTACTTCCAGCCCTTTTCTTTTGGAGGAAGGATTTATATCGTCATGCCTCCTTAACTGTGCTAAAACCTTTATTGTAGGATTTTACTTTTCAAATTATAAGACATCAGATGAGGCACTGTAATGTGTCTCCTGTCACTGTGAGCCATAGATTCAGATATCCTTTCTTGAAAACAGGCGTTTTTTGGGGTGAGGAGGGGGAGATATTTTCTGTGTTTGTGGTATGAGTAACCGTCAAGGAGATTAAGTTTCAGTACTGCACAGAGGTTGAAAGTCATTGAGCTTTTGGATATTGGTATTCGTTTTGAACTGAAGCTATATTCAATGCCATCGCAACATACTGATGTCACAAATCAGAATTACGTTGTAATTATAGGATCAAGCAGCTTTGCTGGATATAAGCTAAAGCCCCTCAATAATTATTTTATAATACTGGACAAGTTTGATGAAGGGAATTCCCTTTTGAATGCAACAGTAAAGACTAAAGAAAAAGTGGAGATTTTTAAAGGCAACAAGTAAAAGCGTAACTTCATAGTGTTGCAGACTGCTATTTGAAAGCATGTGTTGCTCTCTGCTGCCACATTTAAGTAACTATTCTTGTTTATATCTTGAATAACAAAAGTCTCAAGCTCACCAGCCAAATACTGTTTTGATGATAGAATGGTTATGATGCTGCAATTTTCATCATCACGCTTCCACATTCGAAGTGGTATCTCCAGAGTGATTTAGGGCAAGTGTTACTGAAAGTTTCAAAAGCTGAGTTAAAGCTCTAGAAAGGTATACAGAATGAAAGGCTGCAGAGCCAGCATGAATTACTGGAAAGAGCACAAGCCATTGATAGATAATGATAACTCCAGGGACAAAAACATGTTTTTGAAATGGGGGACTGTCACACTAGTGTGGCGGTCAAATGGGAAATTCTAAGCACAGGAAGAAAAATATGTTGACATTGCAGCAAAAGTCATTTGAGTCTTGATATCTGAAAGTTGTTGGTTTGTGGACTGGTGGCTTGCTGCAAGCATGTTAGTGATGACTGTGCTCCTCAATTTTTTATTTTTAAACAATGAAATTATTTGCTACCTGAATATTTTACTGGATACCTCCACGTATATGCACTTGCATTAACCAGTATTCTAGTAAGTTCTGCAACTATCTCAAAAAATTTCAATTTGCTTCTGTCATATGAAGGCAAATCATAGCAGACTTGCTTTCTGTTCTGTTCTAATACAGACTCATACTGCCAACTCGGTCACACAGAGAAGTAAGTGTATAATAGTTTAATTCGGTGATATAGTCTGTAGATACGGCGAATCCTGCAAGGCTGGGTTTCTAGAAGAGAAAGTTGTCTGCAGAGGGATTTCATATCTTTATTGATTGAGATACCTTACTTCATCTGTGTGGCCTGATCGCCCTGGGGAACTGTAATTCTTTTTGAACCATTCTGTTATTGTCAGCTTTGTTGTTTCCCAAGTTGGTAACGGGTAGATTCTGTCACAAAAGGGTGAGACAGGTATTTTGTACACTTGAATTCAAGTGTGTGGGGTTAATAATGAGTTCATGTTGAATTAGATTATATTTATCTTGATGATAATCAGCTCATACGCAATATACAAATATTAGTTGACTTCGTGGCTTATGATGGTGAACCACACTGAAAGTCTATTTTTTAATGCTTTAGTCTGTGTGGGTTTCTATTTCCCCAACAGTAGCTGAGTGCTTTTCAGGAGTGCATTAAGCAGTGGTGTGACTAATACCTGTTCTATGGATCAGGCTTTGTTGTTCTCTCCACCAGGAGAATTGTTTTCATAGTGTAATGTTTGTTTTGGTAGAGTGAGGGCATTTTAATAAGTACACTGTATGCGTACCGAAGAAAGAAAGATCAAAAGAAGGTTCTGGGCATTTCATGTGAAAGATAAGGGAATACCACGAACTTCCCCGTGGGACTACCTTCCCTAGCTGTGGATTAGCTGGGGGGGGAAAAAGGGGAAAAAAATTTTGGGGCGAGTTTATAGATATGGATGTCTCATAATGTATGTATAACTGTAATATATAAATATATCTTTTTATATAGATAAAAGATTGTGGGTGTATATATATTAAAAAATACTTCTGGCATTATTTATTTCTTGGTGGTAGGATGTTGCAATGTATCTGCTGATTGAATCTTGAGCAGGGCCCTCATCCTGGTATTTAGGATTAGCTTTTAACATAGGTGTGATCCAAGTTCAGAATGGAGGGATATAAATTGACAGCATGTTCACTGGTATGTTTTTGGCTCATGACAAAGAGGGAAGCTGTATCCAAATAAGTACAGTGCAGACTTGGCCCCTGGCACTCTCTGTGTAGAGGTGCATAGGCTGTTGCTGACCTTTAGCTCTAATTAGATCAGAAACTTTTTAGATTTCTTTTTTTTTTCTCCGAGTAGTATCAGTTAACTTTTTTTCGGTGTCTTTGCTTCCCAAGTCTTTTGGTTGATGATGACTGGAATGCAGAAGGTGTTTGCTTCAACAGTCTACCAGTAATGCTTCATTTGACAGAGAAATATTGGTTTTGGTGTTAGAGACAGTGTAGAATACAAAGAGAGTGGGAGTGTGACGCACTTGGGAAATAACTGGGTAAGTCATCTAAAACTTGCTGAACTGCATTTCAGATGAGTCTGCAATGAAATGACTCTTTTGAAATATATTTCAAGGAATTGCCATGGGCTCTGAGACCTGTAAACTTTTATTTCTGTAGAACAGGAAGGCAAAATGATGTGAGAAGTGTGTAGTGTGTGGATGCAAACACTGTGTTTTATTTAGCAATCACTTATTCAAGTATGCAAAGCTGTCAGACTGATAGAGTTGGGTGGTGTTTTGGCTTTTTGTTTTCTCCCCAGAAACTGTCTTTCACTGATCTATTTAGGTGGCATTATGAAAGAGAGACCTGCTGCTTAGGGTTGCAGTAATTGTAACCTGAAGGGAAGTATGTTTGACAGGATAAATTGTCTTTCCATGAAAGTATGATCCAAAGTACTGGCAAAAAAAATTTGCACATTTGGCATCACAAGTGAAGCAAGTTTTATGTAGAAGGCGAAGTCTCTTGCTGAAGAAAACTTTGGAAAAATGAGTAGCCCATGAAACAGCATTTTAGATGGCTGTGTTGGCCCATTACTGCTTGGAGCATTCCTGCTGCTGAATGTGTGTATTAACCTGGGCAGGTGGATTGAAATGACTACTACGGGGCCCAGCTTGCCGATGTGCTGCTCTTCCTGATCTCCTCTGTAGCCAATTCATTCAGTTTAGCAATAGCGAAGTTCTCTGTGCGATTATCATCGTATGATTCCCTCCGTCCCAATTTTTTATAGATTTTTCTATTCAGAATAGCACTCGGAATGGCTGAATTTACATAAAATTTACATAAATTTTCCTGACAAGTGTGTTTTAATATTGACTTGTTCTTTTTAAAGGCAGATATTTAAGTGGCAATAGTTAGAAAAGTTTTGAGGTGGAAAAATGCCTTCAGGAATTTAATAGAACTTCTCTCCCTACCTCTGCAAAGTGTGTGAGTACTAGCTCCAAGTGCTCAATCTGGCCTTCCCTGAGGCCCCTGAAACTATGGGCTTCATGTGTATATAGTACGTATGTATCTCTAATTGAAGGGATGAGGAAAATTGAATATCAGCAAATAAACTTTAGCCAAGGACATTTGCTTCCTTCAGTGGTGAGTGAATAGATTGGCCTTGAGCATGTTAGTTATTTGAAACTAGTGGAGCATGATGTACTGGAAGCTGCAGTTCATCATGGCATAAAGTCTGGTGGCAGGTAGTATAATTTATATGGGAGCTGAAGTTTATCCTGAAGAGTTGGTCTCACTAGACTGTTTTTCTAGAAAGAATGAACAAGATAAAGAAAAACCCTGTCCATTTAATAAATATTTCCCTAGGTAGTGTTTTGGCAAGAAACACCAAGATGAACAATCTTTCTAAAACAGGACAAAATTGTTTCCTAGTAATTTTCCTAGCCATATCAACATCAGTTTTATTTTTGTGGTGAAAACTGTGGTCTTCTACAAAGATGAAAAGGCCATTGATTAGGTTTCATTGAAATGCTAATATTGAAAACAACCCTCCCAATTTATTATCACGTGGCACTAAATCCAGATGCGTCCATGATGGCTTTCTTAATACGTCCTTGGGCGATGTCAGTCACCATTGACATACAGCATTGACGTATCATTTCACCAACATGACAAGATATCAATAGTCTCAAAATTCAAACGATCCTGAAGATTTTTCCTTGGGTTTAGTTTTTCTTCTTTCTTCTTTTAACAAACCATGCAGGAACTTGTAGTATCAGATGATAAATTAGATTATTCCATTTGCAATGGTTCAGTGGACAAATTGAGCTGACCCTGTTGCCTGCCTTGGATAATTTTTAATTTTAGTTTTGTATAGCTAATACTCAATGTACTTACTGTAGGATGTTAAGCTAATTTATAGAGGGATGTACACCATAAAGCTGCCATTTGTTAGGGAGTCCAGAGGGAAATAATTTTCTGTTTGTTTTAAAGGGCAGGAATACACATGGTTAGATAACAGTTTCGTTGCTTTATAAATTAAATTATTGCAAGAGCAGTATGCCATTGAATCTGACTGTGTGTCTTCTGCCAATGCGTGCGCCCTCACGTGATGGCAACTTCAAAGCCATAGATTAAAAAGTTGAAACAGACTCTGAAGGGACTATTTTTCAAGAATCTTTTCCTTCCCATCCCTCGTAACCTGCCCCCCGCTCCTCTGTTTCTCGTGCCCTTCGTAAAGCTGAAGCGTGAGGCGGAAAGGTGTCGCCGCCGGGCGAAGGGATGGCTCTGCCTGCCTGGAGCCCTGCCTGTCCCTCCGGTGCCGGTGTGGTGCCGCAGGCTCTTCCCTGCCGGCTGCCTGCAAACTTGTCGTCTTGGTACCACCTGCTGTCACCGCCACGGAGCTAACCAACCCACCCTTTGCCTTCGCCCCAGCAAGGCGCTGCTGTGGCTTGTGGCGTCGCGGATGTGTGCCCGCCAAGAGCGGGACCGTGCTCAAAACCCGGTTTTAAGAGTTTGTCTGAAGAGAAGCATCGTTCTGCTTTGGTTTCGTTACGTGTTCTTGTCGTACTGTTGCTTCTGCGTGTTGTTTCCTGATTTCTCTCACGTCTGTGGGTGCGCTCCCTCCTCGGTCCGTGCCTTCCTCCTGCCGGGCCCGTCTGTGGTTGGGAGGCAGGTCGCTGCCTTCACCCCGCGGGGCGAGGCAGGTTTCTCCGTCTCGCTGCACGGCAGCCGGCCGCCGCCGGGAAGCGCTGGCGGCAGCGACTAAAATCAGGCGTTTTCAGCCGGTCCCTCTGCGGAGATCTGAGGCGCTGGCGGCCTCACGGGAGAGGAAGACGGTGGCTCCTCCACGGCTTTTCTCCAGGTCACCCTCTGCCCCATCTCGGCTCGAAGCCGCCTTCCAGCTGCGTCTTCGCCCGCGCTCCAGCGGGTGGCGCCCGAGCACCGCCCGGCGCCAGGGGGCCGGGGCCGGGGCCGGGGCCGGCACCAGCCTGGGGCGGTGCGGCGAGCCGGCCGCCCTCTCCTTTGGCTTCCGTTGTGCCCGCTCGTGTCACCGAGGGTTCCCGCCGCTCGGGGACACGAAATCCGGTTAAAATCCGGTTTTCTCTGTATCGGAGCCATTGCTTTTCGCCCCCCCCCCCCCCCCCCCCCCCTTTTATTTTCTTCTTTTTTTTCTGCGAGAGGTATGTTGGAGGAGCAGCGGCTCCTTCTGATGCTTTTCCAAACTCTTCACTCGTCACCCCTTGGCTACCTCTAATTCCGTAGAGAAACAGAACCTTGCTTTGTATTGAAAATGTCACTTTGCCACATAATGTGCATGCGTTGACCTTCTTTCAATTGATGTACAAAATAAGCAAGTTAGTGGTTGTTTAGTCAATAAATCTAATATCTGATGCCTCTAGCTGGTGAAATAAGCCCTTGAGCTCTTGGTGATGAAAATACCAGCATCTTGTCCCACTGTAACAGCTTGGCATTGTTGGAAAGCTTGGGGTCTTTATGGGACACTCAGTCTGCTGGATCGCTTTACCAGGGTTAAATTCCAATATCGAGCAATTTGATCCATTTTATATTGATTTTTGGTGAAAGCATATCCTGGCATTTCTCCCTTTTGAGTCTCTGATAAAAGATTTTCGTTCCTTTGGGGGGAACAGCCTCCAGGAGAGGGCTAGTGTTAGTTGAAATGTCCAGTATAAGAGGGGAAGATGAGGCTCAGGCTCAAGTCCTTGGTTTGTTGCAACCAGTGGAAGCAGCTGGGTTGTTGAGAAGACCTTCCAGGGGAGATCGTGACAGCAGGGAGAGGTGGATGCTTACCTCTTGAATACTAGCTTTCAGAAAGCTGACAGCACATCTCTGCTTAGACCACCCTACTAGTCGGATAAAAATCTGAAATCTGTTGATTTTGTGCAAAGAAGGCAGATCTGTTCTGGTTTTGCCTGTAAAAAATTCAAGTATTTAAAGGCATGGCTTTTGTTACAGTGAATTCTGAGGGCTGAACTGAAAAGTTACACGTTTGTAGTGACACTATTTACCTTAGGTTTACAAAGATGGTTCTTCTGGTTTAAA
Source organism: Astur gentilis (assembly GCF_929443795.1). Taxonomy (NCBI): domain Eukaryota; kingdom Metazoa; phylum Chordata; class Aves; order Accipitriformes; family Accipitridae; genus Astur; species Astur gentilis. Next base: position 21,523,107 of record NC_064883.1, on the reverse strand, counting down.
AAATTGGGGTTTTATTTGTTATGTTTTTGTGGGTTTTTTTTTTGCTTCTGGAGAAATAACCTGCCAATTTAGTTTATTATGAGAATTTCTAAACTTAAGGAGGAAAAAACTGTGGACTCAACATGCATTTGTGCCATAAATGTATTGATGAAGAAGTGTTTAAGCGATCTGCAACACTGGTGTCTGCACTATGTTCTTTGAGAATTTTTAAATATCTTACTGTTCGTAATGGGAAGAACAAGTTGCAGTGTACTGATCTTTCTATTCTTTGCCATTGCTTCTTATATTAATGTTGTAAATGGCTTTTGAAAAGTGTTTGTTATGGTAAAACATTGTTCTTGTTAGGATGTGATATTAGATCATGGAAATCCTTTTTTGTTTTGTGAAGGAGGAGCTCAGAGAACTACGTGAAGAACCAACTGATCCTCAAGCTCAGCAAGAAATAATTAACAGCATTGAAGAAGTTTATTTTTCCAATGATTCCTTTGATATTGTGAAGTATGAGTTAGAGGTAAGCTCTCTTCTTAAAAGAAAAGACAGTAATATAACAAAATGAGGGTCAAAAGTATGCTTTTTTCAATGAGCTATTTTTCGTTTTGTTTCTTATATCTTGCATTAATACAAAACTGTACCCTCCCGCCTCATCTTGCTGTTGTGGAGCTTCTAGCATATAGTATTGGTACAGAGGCTTTCTATTAACGTGGTAGAATTAGTATCAGTTGTGCTAACAGGCACTTCATAATTTAAACTACAGTGAAAAAGCCAAAATAGTTGGAGGAAAAAAAGAAATCCATTCTGTATTTTGGGTATTTTTTTAGCAAACTGACTGAGACATCATAATTTCAATGATTAGGGGGGTTGTGGGTGTACATATATGGCTTAAAATAAGATAAATTTGAGGTAATTACGATATTATATGATGTAATTATGATAACACATTGTTTATTTGAACACTGATTTGTTTCAGTATCCATCATTTGAAATAGTGGATTAATTCTGCAAATTAGATTGCAGAAGCAATAACAATGTTTCTTTAATGGAATTGATTGGTTAGTTAATATTACGTATGTATTTAACATCCTTTAATTCCTCACTGAATTTAATTTGTTGTTTACATGCAGAGGCTTCCTCCAGTACTTAGTCTTCAAGAACTGGAAGAGTACAGAGACAAATTAAAACAACAGCAAGCTGCTGTAAGTAAAGTTGTTTCCTCTGCCCTCAGGCAATTTGTTGTATTGTCTATAAGTCTAGCCAGAAGTGTAACTGAAAAAGGTTTGATTTCTTAAACATTATATATTAAGCATTTTTGTTTTAATATTTTTTTGTGTGCTTTTATAGTGGAAAATCATATCAGTAAATCATATAATCGTGTGAAATCATAGAAGTAAATCTTGGCAATAAATATTGTAACAAGGAGCTAATGTGCTGTTTCTTTAGAAATGTGATTTTCTGAATGTTCAGCTTTTCCTGTGTATTGCAAGAAAAGTAATGTTCAACACAGTGCTGAATAGTGCAGTAGTATCTCTTTTTTTGAGGTATTTCTGGCAACGAAAAACATAAAATGTTTTAAAAACTCTTTCTTTAGAGTTGCTATTTTATCTTCTTTTTCATTGCCAATTTGTTAATTGTCAACAAGGGTTTCTAGTGAATACTGGTACAGAGTTATTACATAATGAAACAAATGAAATGTAAACAAGAGTAATAACTATAATTTACGGGGGAAATCAGAATTGCAGCTTCTGAAAGGTACTTGTTACCTTTCAGGCTTTTTTATTTTCTATTCATACATTAATTATTGATTCATTGCTCTTTAAAATATGAATAATATGGTACAGGAAATGAATGTATTAACTGTGGCATTTGGAGAGTACCTGCAAGTAAAATAACAGTAATAATCCTAATTCATGTCTTTGAATGAATGAAATGTATAGAAGGAGAATATTGGGTCATTAACAATACATAGAGAAAAAGTTCCTTCTGCCTAAGACTGCTTTTGCCAGAATAAACCTATGAAATTTTGTAAAGTATTAGTGAGAAGTTGAGCAAATGAATATTCCATGTTTCTCATCAAGAGGTATAAGGGAAGAAGTTGAAAGTGGGTGGAGGTTTTTGGTTTTGTGGTTTTGGTTGGTTTTTTTTTTGGTTTTGGTTTGGGTTTTTTTTGTTGTTGTTTTGGTTTGGTTTGTTTTTTAAAGTAAGAGGACATCTCATGGTGACCTAGTTTTGCAAGAACATACACTAATGACCGAGAGACAACTTCAGTGAGATATGCTGGATAATCCTAATACCTGTTGTCAGTTTCTTGGCCATTCTGCCTGCATGATGGGAACTGGCTGCAGCTGGGGGAATAGTCTCAGTGCATGGGTGCTGCTGAAACATGAGAACTGGAAAGTGTAGGAAGCCAATGAATAATAGGGTTGAGAACTGAGCACAAGGTTTCCAGTGAATGTGGCCCAGATGTGTCTTTCTTTTAGAAAACGAACAAAAACCCTCAAAGCTAAAACTTTGGACAACAAACGTGTCCAATTCTTCCCCCAGCACCCCTCCCCAGTCGGGACTGGGCCTTTCTTGTGTCTTCCTTAATCTAGTCTAACTGATTCTGCTATAGGAAGGAACTGTTGCTTGGATTTATTTTCTTCCTTGGGCATGTGCCAAGTTGCTAAAATTTCTTGTGTGCTGTATATAATTTCCTTGTGTTGTATTTCCAGGTGAGTGTGAGAGACTGTTGCATGTTTTCTTCTCCTGTCTCAATTATTGTCCATTTATCTTGTGATGTATCATTTAGATTGCTGTCTCTCTTAAAGGACGTTGGTGTCCTTCATGCAAGACTGTACTGCAGAATGTTGTACGTTGTTAGTCCAGTCCCGAAAATATTTCAATGCTGATTGTGGATAGATTATTAGATAGAGGACTCATGAAGTCTGTTGACAGATCATACAATACCTCTGCTTTTGAAAAAGAATAGGTGCTGCCTTTTTCACTTCAGTGCCTGTATCTATAGTTGGCATAGGAATTTACAATAGTGGTTCAGAGATAATTCCAACTTCTAAATTTTGGTAACACAAAGCACTCAAATGACTGAATTATAGGTGATAGGGCTCTGATCTTCCACTTTTCACTGACTGTTACTTTCTGCTTTTGCACAGCTGATCTTGGTCATGCCTTTGGTTTTGGGGTCACTATAGACTCTGTATTTTCTGTAGGACTCCCATTACAGTTTTCCATTCCATTGGATGGATTTCAACTCACTCAAGACTTCTTTAATATGTGTATCGTAGCTTTAATTTGTCTAATCAACTTGGTACAGACAATTTGAATTAGGAAGCTTTTTTGTTTTATGTCTGTTTGACTTAATTTTAATTAGTTTACTGATATCCTCAGCTGTATCTTTTTTTTTCTTGAGGAGATGAAATATTTTTTTCCTGATGTGATTAGGAAAGAGAAAATTGTTTGGTCCTCTAAAAGAACATTGTTGTTTGCATGCATTGATAACTGCAGTCATATTCATTGCTAGCAATTGCAATTCTGGATACCAAAAGTTAAGAATCACACAATTGTATGGAAGATGCCAAAAGGGATGGGACAATTTGGAAATGAATGGAAGTTACCTGGGATAGTATCGCTCATCCAAATGAAAGGAAAGCTTGGAAGGTCAGAATAGTAGTATCACTATGTTCAGGGAAAGAAAAAAACCCATATGGCTGTGGCAGATGCTTGACAGTGTTGAGGTTGTTATTAGTCAAGGGTAACTGAGAACTTGCAAAAAAAACAAAAGCAGTGCTGCCTTGGTTTAACCCCAGCCAACAACTAAGCACCACACAGCTGCTTGCTTACTCTGCACCCCTGCCCCAGCCCCCTCCCTGGTGGGATGGGGGAGAGAATTGGAAAAGTAAAAGTGAGAAAACTCATAGGTCGAGATAAAGACAGTTTAATAGGTAAAGCACAAGCCGCACACACAAGCAAAGAAAAACAAGGAATTCATTCACTACTTTCCATCGGCCCGCAGGTGCTTAGCCATCTCCAGGAAAGCAGGGCTCCATCACGCATAACGGTGACTTGGGAAGACAAACACCATCACTCTGGATGTCCTCCCCTTCCTTCTTCTTTCCCCTAGCTTTATATACTGAGCATGACATCGTATGGTCTGGAAAACCCCTTGGGTCAGTTGTGGTCAGCTGTCCCAGCTGTGTCCCCTCACAACTTCTTGTGCCTCCCCCAGCCTCCTCGCTGGTGGGGTGGGGTGAGGAGCAGAAAAGGCCTTGGCTCTGTGTAAGCACTGCTCAGCAACAGCTAAAACATCTCTGTATTATCAACACTGTTTTCAGCACAAATCCAAAACATAGCCCCATGCTAGCTACTATGAAGAAAATTAACTCTATCCCAGCCAAAACCAGCACAAGTGTAAAAACTGAAAAAGAAATGCGTCTTTTATTCCTGTGTACTGTTTGATGAATCCCTTTAACAGTGAAGAATCAAACTTCTAGACTTGTACTAGTGCAATGTGTGACTAGCAGTTATATCCCTGTCCTAAATCTTTTACAGGTACAGCGCTAGTGGGAAGAACAGGTTGAAAAAGGGACGTAAAAATTTCACAGCATACAGACTGTGCAGTGAACAAAGCTTCTTTAGAGCCCCAAGTTCATGTAGGCTTGTGTAGCATTTGGCCTGATAACATCCTTTCCTGCCCCCAGTCTGCTCTGGAGTGGTTCTTTTGCTGTCCTGCAGAAGAAAGCTTTATTATTTATAGAACAACCTAGAGGTTTTAAAATTCTTTCGTGATTTTTGGCCATTTTTTAATATGGAAGGAGGAAAGCATAGCTAGTTGTATGCCCCTTGTCCAGATTGCCAGCTGATGATATCAGGGTACTTTGAAGACCGTTTGTGTGCAGGTGCTTTTCCAGAGGATGGGAGCTGACCTGGTGGGGCCACTGTAAGTTTGTTACAGGAAAGCTGGTTGAAGATCCCAGCTTCATGCTATGTTTGACTAAGTAGTCAGATACATAAAAATCTCCTCATCTCTCTTCCCCAGTAGCGCATTGTGGGCTGGCTGACTGTCACGGCCAGTTTTATTTTATTCTCATTTCTGGGAGTATTGTTCCCCAAGAATATAGAGCAATACCAATAATTTTGTTGTCATGTTTGAAACTATGTTTGTAGTCCCTGCTGAAAAATGAAACAAAACACACTAGTGTCAAGCTTACATTTATTAGACTGTTACTGTTGGATTTTTTTTAAAGCTTGTGTGTGCACAAGAGACTCATCAAGGAAGCAATCCCATTTTTAAATTCAGTAGAGAGAGCAGTTCTCAGAAGCATTCCACCACTTTTCATTCAGAACAATGGAGAAAATTTTAAAATATGCATGTTCTGTGTGCTAAAGAAAGGGTATAATGCGCACAGGGTGAATATTCCTTTTGACATGGATTTTATTTAACACAATATCAGTCTGAAAGGTAGGTGTGCTTATGGCTTGCTTAGATCTCCACAGTAGATGGTTAACTTAATTTTGTACTCTAGCAGTAGCATAAGCAGAATGTAAACACTTGCAGTGTCCCATATTATTTCTATTTTCTATTCTAGCGTGTTCCTTAACAAGCAGAGAGGTAAGGGATTAATTTAAAAATGCCCACTAATTCCTAGATGGAACTGTAAACGTTTTTCTTTTCTTGCTCCTAAGGAAAGCTGATTGTCATTTTTAGGATTTTTTACCTTGTTGTGGCATATTTATTAATAAATTGGAAAACTACAGAACTAAATGATACAGAATCACAAACTTCTTGTAGAACTTCAGCATAGGGATGGCCTACTTAATTGAGATTGCTATGTATCCCATGCAATATTCTTCTTTTTAAGGTATCTAAGAAAGTTGCAGACTTGATTCTTGAAAAACAGCCTGCATATGTTCAGGTAAGACAACTAACAGTCACTTTTTAAGAGTAAATTACTCCATTTTGTGCTGTTATAATGCTGCACTTGTTTCATTGGGGATTAAACGTACTAATTTGTTAGTAGAGATGCTAGTGCCTGGTTGGAACTAGCTGTCTATGTATGCTAAACCTGTTATCTGTAAAGAATGAAGGGTGTATTGAGCTGTAGGCCCTTAGGATGATAAAGGCTTTGGCATATGACCATTTTAAGAAGGCTTTCTGAAAATATAAATTCAGAGGTTTGACTAATACCTGTAATGGACTTGAACAGGAGTTTCTTTAGTGCCTGTGTTAGGAATAGTTTCAGATCTTTTTCTGTAAGAGACCTGCCACTAATCTCAGGCAGTTGTGACAAGAAAGCATCTAAGAGAAGACTGAGCTGGAAGTAGAACCTCAACATGTCACAGATCTCCAAGAACAAAACAAAGCAAAACTACTTTAGCTGCTTGCAGTAGAATATTGGCACAGCTTTTCTCATTGCTCCCAAAACATAATTGGAACAGCTGTCATAATGATTCTCTAAAGAGAATGTGTTTTTTTTCTACCCATTTATTTTTAATAATGCCCTGATACGTTTGGTCAGCTCTGCCTGATTTTATCTGACCTTTCCAGGAAATGACAGAATTCTGCAAAGTGAAAACTTGGGATTGTTATCAAAGTAGTCTGAGAGTTATCCTGTGCTGGATAATTCTGTGTGTGTACAGCACCTTGCAAAAGCATTGTCATACCAGTGGTTAACATTCTTCCTCTTGGGTCCCTCTCTTCCTTGCCTCCTGCTTCTCAGCTGGTATACGCTGTTGCTGCAGGCTAGGGCTTGAACCTCCTGGGTGTTAACCCACAGTAGGTATCATGGAGCTGGAATTACCTTCCCCTTTCATCCAGAGGGCACAACATCCTCTTCTGCTGCTTGTGCTCACGGCCTGCACATCTAGCCTTAGTGACCTTGTGAGTGTCCCATCTGTGCTCTGGCATTTTGCTGGGTAGAAGGAGGAGTGCTGCTGTTTGAAGAAGAATGGGCAGGGGGGTTGTGTGTGAGCATTGGTTGCATCATCTCCTGCAATAGCTGTAAGAGTAATATTATTTCGGTTTTAATTAGAGGCGTCAGGTGGGAGGCTATTGCAGAAGGAGGCCGGGTAAGTGCTACAGTGGGTTGAGTCCTCATAAGATAGTGTAGAGGGGGGCAGAAAGGGTAATTGTACGGTATCAAATCCTTCTGGTATAGTTTTGCTGTTGTGCATGTTTGGAATTGATGTTCATTGAGTGCTGCTTTTTCTGAATCCACCAGCTTCAGTTTGGAAACCACCTCTCAATGCATAATAGTACTGTGGAGAATGTGCTGCTTGCTTTTTGCTGTGTAATGTTAATATTCTTATCCCAGCAACATCTTAGTGAGGTGTACATGTTTTATGCCAAGACATTCTTTCAGATGTTCCAAAGGGACAGTTAAAAATCCATCATGCCAGTAAGAATCTTTTAAAAACGTTTCTCAAATGTATGTTGTCTGATTAAGTCAATCCTTCAGTGTTACTTCAGGGCATAGGGTTGCACAGAGTTACTCTTGTCAGTAGACATACTTACCAGAGATTTCTGGTGGGCATCATGGGACTCACCTTCCCACTCACTCATGAAATGAATCTCCTGATGTGCTGTGGGTACTTTGGTAATGGCAGCTCCAGTTCAGTGTCCAGTGACGGTAACAGCTCATTAGAAAAAGCAAAAACGGAGTTGACTCTTTGTCTCCTGGACACTGTGCAAAGCAAAGTGTGGGGAAATCATGGTTTGCACCCCATTCCTAGTATGAAGTACTGGTCTAACAGGCACTACTGTGGGCTGAGAGAGGCATGGCACAGACACAAGGCAAGGGATTTATAGTTTTCCCTTCTCCTTAGAAGGAAAGGCATGCTTTAGGAACAACCAATGGGTGGAAGATTGTCTTTGAGAAGAGAAAAAATGTGTTCAGCCCTAAATGCTGGACAGAAGACTCCCTCTCTGAGGACTGTTAGGCTGCGCTCTCTCCCCATGCCTCTCCATCCAACGTTCAAAGGAGAGATTTTATAGATTCTTTGCAAGAGGCAAGACTGGAATGGAGTCGCTCCTTATTTTATGCGTTTCCTCATGAAAAAGGGAGCAATGGCCTTTTGAATAGCTCTGACATTTGCAAGGTATGTTTTTAGTGAGAAGTAGGTACTGAGGAAAGTAATCTTTGAATTTGGTTTCTTAAGATATTACACATATCAGCAACTAAGCTGTTACTTTTCCAAAAGCAACGTTGGTAACGTAAAGGAGGAACTGTTTTTGGTGAAAAGTGCAGCTCAGTGATTTGTTAGAATTACTTGTATCTTTGGAGACTGACCAGGAGCCAATCTTAAACTGAACTAAACTTTAAACTTGTTTTTGCTTGTCATATCTCTAGGATTACCTCAGTTTTCAAAGTGAAGGTCTCCCTTTTCCCCATGGAAAGCACTTGATACATTTTGAAATTATGAGTACTATTTAAAAAAAAAAAAGTTGTATTTTTTTCTGTAGCATGGGGACAGCATTCACTTTTCTGCAGTGCTGTTCTTAACAGAAGAAATCCTAATAGGTATATTAAAAATTTTATTTTTTTAAAGGAGATCAGATTGTGCTATGTACTTCACAAAGTCAAAATCAAGCTAAATTCAGGTCACCTGTGCTGAAGAATTTTCAGCTGAAATTTAACAGGATACAATTAACGTTCATTATGAAGTGACATCTATTAAATTGTAGAACACAAGTGCTTCTAAACGAGAAAATGCTGTGTGAAACTTTTTTTGCTTGTTTCTTTGTTTTGCTGCTCTCTGTCATATTAATGCAAATTAAACCCTGTGCTTCTGTCCCTGGAGGATTGATCATTCTGCTGTGGTGCATTAATGGTATAGAGATTCCTAGGCTAAATGTACAGTATATAAATGTATAGGGTCCCACTGCAATGAAAATGGATTTCAACTATCTTTCTTCAAAATAAATGTGTATTTTAAAGGATAGTTCTATATTAATGTTACATTCAAGTGCTTAGCATATATAAAATGATGAAACAAATAATATATAAAGTAACTCTACGAAGTCATAATAACATCTCAGGAGAACGCTACTAATCACTAGTCTTCACTGGTGTGTAGCATGACTTTAACTTGTCTATTTATTTAACCTGTTGTCTCTCTGTAGGAACTTGAACGTGTTACATCATTGCAGACTGGCCTTCAGTTAGCAGCTGTTATTTGCACAAATGGAAGAAGGTATCTTGCTTAAATAGTGGCAGAGATTGAAAGGGGGGAAAAATAGGAAGAAATCTGTAAACCCAGGAAGTTTGCTTGCTGATGATATTTCCTATTTATGTGCTGAATGGAATTAGCAATAGTAGTTAAAGATACTGAAACAAATACCAGCAGCTTTCCCTCTTGCAGCTCTCACTTCAATTGGGAGTTCTCTTTTAAACATGAACCTTTTGAGGTACACTATTGATCCACAGACAAGTTCTGGAGAAGGGAGAACCTACCTTCTTAGTAGTCTGTTGGTATCATCTTAATTTCTGGATTTCTGTAACAGTGCTGACAGTCTTATTTTCTAGCATGTATTTTGAGGGACATGTTAGAATTAGAAATAAGTTTTATTTTACATATCATCAAAGATTATGTTCATTTTTAACTTTTGCAGACACCTGAATATAGCAAAGGAAGGCTTTACACAAACTAGTTTGGGGCTTCTTGCAAACCAAAGGAAACGACAGTTGCTTATTGGACTGCTAAAGTCTCTGAGAACAATAAAAACACTGGTATGTACAGTTGTTTTTGTTCAGTGGCAAAATATTTTTCTTCATTTCTGTGTAGTTATCACTGTTGATTTTTTATTTTTTTTAGCAAAGAACTGATGTGCGTTTGAGTGAGATGTTGGAGGTAAGTCCCAGCCAGACTCTTATAATTTGAAGCTATTCTAAGTCTACTTTTGTCAGTCATCTTAGTTTTGTCCCTTCTTTCCTTCCTCTTGCAAACAGGCTATGGGTATGTGCATGTGATGAAATTATATTTTTGTTCTTTTTTCAAATGTTGTGAGAAACACTTCATATCAAATTAGATAGCCCCTGTGCTGGGGAGGGAGTATTTTCTGTCAAAGACTTACTCCTGCCTTTATATCTGAGCACCAAGTTCTTGAGTTAGTTCAGTAAGAGTGCTGTGGAGTCTTCACTCCCCTCCCTACCCTCAACTTATACTTCTTCTCTGGCCTTAGCTTGATATTTGGAAGAAAAAAGGTGGTGAGATTTAGCTGACTGTTGATATGCTGGGTCTGGATAAAGTACATCTACTGGTATATTACTGTACAAATTTATATATGGGCTCCCCACTTAGTATTTTATTTGTAAGTGCAGTAGCTTCAGTCCTTATTCAGTGGGTTGGTTTTTTAATAGTCTGTTGTAGAAAACATTGCAGCATGCAGGCCATGACACTGAAAATGCTACTGATACAATATATATACTGCCTAATAATGCAGTAGATACTGCATGGAGCAAAAATAAGATCTTGTCTTAAGGTGATTAATTGTATGAAAGACAGCTTCAGGATTTTGTTGACAACTATGTTTTAATCATGTAACAATTTTGACTTGATAGTTTGCCAAATATTTACAGCTAATACTGGATGGAATGTCTTTATGATAATCCCTAGTTACTAAATTTGGAAATTGAGTTTTAATAATTGTAACTCTTAAGATTCTCTGAGTTTAATTCCATCTTGGGTGATACACCTTGTCTCAGCACACATTCTTTACCAAGCAAGAATGTATTAATTTACAGGCTGCATACACATTGCCTTCAGCTCAGTAAGCCATATAGAATGATGTTGTGGTTTAACCCCAGCCAGCGACTAGGCATGACGCAGCTGCTTGCTGACTTCCCCCCCCCCCCGCAGTGGGATGGGGGAGAGAATTGGGGAAAAAAAAGTAAAACTTGTGGGTTGAAATAAAGACAGTTTAATGGGACAGAAAGAAGAAAATAATAACAACAACAACAACAACAGAATTGGAATATACAAAACAAGTGATGCACAGTGCAACTGCTCACGACTTGCTGACTGATGCCCAGTTAGTTCCCGAGCAGCAGTCTGCCCCACCACCCCAGGCAACTCCCCCCAGTTTATATACCAGGCATGACATCACATGGTATGGAATATCCCTTTGCCCTGGCTGTGTCCCCTCCCAACTTCTTGTGCCCCTCCAGCCTTCTTGCTGGCAGGACATGAGAAGCTGAAAAATCCTTAACTTGGTATAAACACTACGTGGCAACAACTGAAAACATCAGTGTGTTATCAACATTCTTCTCATACTAAATCCAAACCATAGCACTATACCAATTCCTAGAAAGAAAATTAATTCTGTCCCAGCTGAAACCAGGACAAATGATTAGCTTTTAATTTCTGTGCTGTATTTTTTTTACACAGGAAATCAGCTCTTCACTGTCTACTGGTAGGAGTTGTCTTGAGACAGAGGTGTGGGTGTTGCATTCACACACAGACCCTAATGTCTGATTATCATAATTTGCCAGTGATTTTTAAATGTTAAGGGCCAGAACTGCCCTTCCTGACCAAGTGCAGTTTTAGAGCTGCAGTCAGTGTCTGCTCCCAATAAGGTATCCCAGTTATTGGCCAATTTATTGTCTTTACTCCAAGAAGAAGTTAGTAGCTTGGAATATGCGTGAGAGCTATTAGTGGCCATTCACAGAGGAATATTTAGATGGAGTTCCCAATTAAAAAAAGACCAGACATGAAGCTATAATAACTTACAGGGGTGAGCTGCATGTGGAATATATTAGTAATGTATGTTATGCAAGCAGGCTTTCTGATTTGAGCTCTGTTAGACTTAATGGAGCAAGTACCAGGTTTCCAATGGAGAAAGGTACAAAGAGCTGTAAATGCAGCAATCATTATAGACCAATGTACTGTTCTGTTTTCATCTAACAGATAATGTATGTGGGGTTTTTTGTTTTTTTAGCTAAACTTGATCTGCATTAGAATGCTGCTGTTAAAACCAATTTCGTTTCAGAAACTCCTTTATGATAATAGCCAAATATAAATTGCCCTTGCGTTTTTACTCTTCAATCAATGACTTTGAAATTCCACTAATAGGTTTGCATTTGAGCTCTCTGAAGCACATAATGTAACGGATGTAATTAGGACAGAAAAGGAAAGCTCTTAGCTATTAAACAGGGTTTTCCTTCCTCCAAGAGCCTTTCTGGCCACATATCTAATAGAATAAAAAAGTAGTAGTTATATCCAAGGCACTGCCCATGTTCTGTTGGCAAGATCCTGGGGTTTTACAATTTTGTGTGTATGTTTTTGTTTTCGTTTTATCCTGGCATCTTCATATACTTCCTGATGGATCTGTCTACCTATTTGATATTCTTCCTATAAATTAGGACAATATTTCCATATTTTTTTCCTAAAGTATGTTCTTATTGTCCTGGGGCTTTGTATGACCCAGTTTTCTTTAATTTAAATTTCTAATTAGGTAAAGAATGTATCACATTAAATAGTGTTTATTTGGGCATAATGTTGGAGTGTCTCCCTTGTCTCTTTTTAGGTTTTGTAAACTATGGTAACAGCCTGCCAGTACCTGAACTTACCTCTTTCCTTGCTCATGAATAGATCATATTGTATTAACAGAGGTTTGAAAGTTAACTGGGAAGATATTAGTTGTTTTGTAATAAAAACTTTCTGACATGTTTTATATGAATTCATAAGGAAAAAAACCAAGTCATTTGCATAAGGTAATGTAATACATAGTGTTTTCCGATGTTGCTAACGTTGTCTGTTTCTAATTCTAAACTGCTTGCATGTTAAGTTCTGCAATAGACCCTCACTCATTAACTTTACTGCAAAATATTTTGTTCTTAATGTTTATATGTAAGCATGCAAGCAAAAACTGGGTGTTGCGGTGATTGCTTCAAAAGCCAACTTAGCTTTCCATTGTATTTTATCCTAAGGAAGAGGACTATCCAGGAGCTATTCAGCTGTGCTTGGAATGCCAGAAAGCTGCCAGCACTTTCAAACACTACAGTTGTATAAGGTAGGGTGACATTGTGCAGATTTCAGCTTCTGTATGATTTTACTTGTAAATGGTATAAAACAGTGATCATTAATTCTCATTCTCTAAAGCAGCTTTGATTGAAATGTAATTTTCTGCTTAGAAATTGAGGCATTTATAAAAGCATAAGCATGCTCAGTAGTTTCCCCCTCCCTATATAATCTATGTTTGAACTATGTCATTGTTTTGCAACTGTTGTAATATGTTGGCAGGTAAAGTTTCAACTAAGATTGCATTATAACTCTGCTACAACCTGCAGCCTAGAGATACCTGAGCTAATTTTTTAATAAGCAAACTTATATTCTGGAATTAATTTACCTACAGCAAGACGGCTTGTGGAGGATAACTTACCCTGATTTCTTGGTAATGAAATTAGCAAGTGCAGAGCTGTCATGGAGAAATTGCTTTCAGAAGTGGAACTAATTCGAATATCTGCATTTCCTAGCATAGAAACACTTGATGTTTCCACTGCTTTTTAGAAAGGAAAAAAAAAAAAAGAATTGGGTAAACATTAAGTTCAAATTCATAATAGATATGACAATAAAGGAGTAAAATGAAGTGAATTTTGGTGTTTAATCCACTAAGATCATTAGATTTTCTGTTATTTTTAATTAGACTTTTAAATTTGTGGGTAAAATTCTGACATTGTTAGATCTCCTGTCAGAATGGTCTCTGACTTAGAAGGGCCAAAATCTATGAAAACACATGCTTTGCCTTCCGCTGTGCTCTAAATGGATGCTTTGTTGCAACTTCAGAGTAGTTACCTATAATCCTCAATTTCAGTTTAGGATCTGCTTTTGAGGTATAGTTGTTTCAGGATCTGAAGATGCACCAAAAAATGTGTGAAGTTAGAAGTTGTACCTGGAAATAAGCCCCTCTCTATTTTGAAGTCACATTTCAGGCCTGCTTTTTTTGCTTTCTTTTTAGTTCTGTAAAACTTGTGTGTGTATATAAATTGACTGTACAGCCAACATTTGCCTAAATATATTAAAATTTTGAATCCCTTCCTTATGTAGTAGTAAATGAAAACTATATTTATTTGAATGAGGAAAAATGACTGTGATTTCCCACAGTCCTGGACAATTCAGTTGTTTAGAAGCAAGATGACTCTGGAACAACTTCTGCTGTGCTCGACTCTACCTTCTGTAGAGATGGCTCTTGCAGTCTTCCATACCTGTGTCCCATCTATACTGTTCAGTATGCTCTCCTTAGTATTTATTGCTCTTTCAGATGCTCTGTGGCTCCAAACATTAATCTTATCTCCTGCATTTTTTTCATCTGGAGAAATTGGCAACATTTATTCAGCTTGAAAAGGCAGCTTGATTTCTTAGAGTCTTACAGTGCTCATGTGGAGAACCTTGCTCTTTCAAGGTTTAGGTTAAATTACACAGTTTCTTTGACATAAATTCTCTTTTGTGTAAATGATATGAAAGTTTCTGTTTAATGTTGAATCACTTCAAGTTTTTATTGCAGCTTCAAAGTTTATCTCCACTACGCTATGTCCATTATAGCAAAATTTGGAACTTAAACTAACAGTTCATGTTTTTGCCATTTGGAATATTTAACTGCGAAAGTCATACTGTTTTAAATCTGATAGCATACTGACAAGATATGTGACAAATAGCTGTGAGGATTTACTTTGTTGTTGCACTCAAAAGGATATCCTTCCATCCAAGAAGACAGATTCTTGAAAGAAAGGATGATGACAGAAAAAATCAGCACAGCTTCTTTATTCCGAGAGAGTTTTTTGAGCTTGCTTGTTTGCATTGTGAGTGCAGAAGAACATTTTAGCTGCAAATCCCAGCCCTAGTGTGAACATTTCAGTCTCTGTGCACAGTTTTACTTGCTGAAGTCTGAGAGAATATGCATTGTATGGAATAATGTCTCACTAGCAGGGGATTGGGTTGAATGAATAAATAGTTCTTTTCTATTTCTGTTAAGGACTGCAGAAAAAACAGCTAGTCAAGAAAACAGACACATGCTAGCACTTACAGCGTTCTTATATGAGGCATCACCTCTCTATCTTACCATGAAATTTTTACAGTATCCCTTTGATTGTCCACTGTCCACATGACAAAATCAGTGCCTTCCTTTGTACAATCGTTCTTCACATTTTTCTTGCTAGATGGTGGTAGGAAATAGGTGTAGCTCTTAAACAGCAGAGGATTTAAACCTTTCTATGAAGCATATAATTTTTTTATTTTGGTGTCTACATAATCTGAAGAGGCAAGCAGATTGGCTTCTCTGCTAAGACTTCTTTGGTTTTAAGAGTGGCTGCTCATCCTCCTTTGAAATAATAGGATGGATGTCTATTATTTTTGTTCACCATTGTCGTATTTCTAGGGAATGCTTGCATTATGTGATTCATTTTTGTTTAAAAATAGAAATCAAAGTCTTTCGCCTT
Organism: Astur gentilis; assembly: GCF_929443795.1. NCBI lineage: Eukaryota > Metazoa > Chordata > Aves > Accipitriformes > Accipitridae > Astur > Astur gentilis. Next base: position 21,507,685 of record NC_064883.1, on the reverse strand, counting down.
CTGCTTGTTGATCAGTTCTGATATGAGTACACTCTCTTGAAAAACCTGAGGGAAAATGTAGTGTCAGATAATGGGATGACTCTGTCTATTGCATTTGGGTCGAAATGTTACTTCTGTTATATTGCAGTAATGTGCCTTCTGAAAATGCTCTAATTTAGATTTGTATGGATGGGGATGCAAAAAAAAGACTCCTAATATGTTTTTTATTAATGAAATGAATGCCTTGAATTAAATTCTCAATTATGGTAAATGGGCTTTCATAATAGTCATGTAGCCATTGTGTCCAAGCACTGCCTTTATAATTCTGGCTTAGAAAATATATACAGATTTAGCTGGACACTGCGTTTCTACATTTTCACTTCAATACTTCATCAAAGTTACTTTTCTTATGAAATTTTGTGATTGCACCTTCTTTTCCTGAATTAGTCAGCATAAATGTAGGCTGTATTCTTGCAAACATATCCATATATCATAGCTTGGTTGAATAAATGAACTATGAATGTGTGTCTTTAAAATTGGTGCTTGAGCCCTCGCATGAAGGGGAAGACAATGCTGTCACAGGAGTTGCACTAAATGGTAGAGGTAAGAAAGATGTGGCATTTTTACCTTGGTTGCGTTTCCTGTGGAACAAGGTCTTTTTAATTTGTCCCCATCCTGCTCTTCCAGAAGAAAAGAAGCGTACACTATTCTGGAATGGCCCAGATCCTGGGGCATTTGCTGGGAATTGTGACATGAAGGCTCAGGTCCCAGAGCTGCCCAAACCTCCTGTGTCACCAGGTGATTGCAAGCTGAGGCTTGCCTGGCATTAAGAATAGTGGAAACAAGGAACTAGTTTTCATGAGGATCTATGATGGTGTACAGATGAAATTAGTCAAATGTGATCGCCTGCAATAATCAAGAAACGGTTTCTGCAACCCAGGAAGTTTTTCAACCCTACTTTGCAAGTTCTTCATGTGTGTGAGCAAGTTGCCTGGCTGAAGTGAAAAATCCATGTGTATTTTTAATTTAATTAGAAAAGGTAAAGAAATGCTAGATTAGCAGCAGCATGTTCATGACATTTGTTTGAAAGGAATCATAGTCTTGTGTTTATGTTACCTGCTACCATTAGGGGCTTTGTGAATTTTCATAGAACTTAGAGCAGTACAACTGCTTAATTTGTTCAGTCTGTGCAGAGACTAGCTGTGCGTTGCATCATTTTTTGCTAAAGTCAGCAGCTTCTATATTTTAGACCAGTTAATTTCAACATGTAAGCCAACTATGTTTTTATACACAGGGGATGATGGTCTATGCTGTACCTAGTTCTAAAGATGGAAAGAAGGAGTGATTCTGTGCACAGAGCAAGGTTTTTAGTCTTGTTCTAATGTCTTCTTGCTAGCTAAAAGAACTGGAGTAACAGGAAATGCTCATGAACTCCAGCAGGAGATGTAGTAACATGAAATTGTTATGGAGGCTTTTCTGTTTGAAGGCTTGTTGCATGTGGAGGAACAACAAAGAAATACTGGCTGCTCTATTTAGTGTTTAATGCCCGTTCTTTCTGATGCAGTTTTTTCGATATAAACCTTTCTTTGGAGGGTGTTGTATACAGGTTATCTAACAGAACCAAAAAAAGAGGGGTGATGGGCATATCACTTAAGTGGAGAGAACTGGGTAGGGAAGCTAGAATCTTTCTTTTGATAGTTAACATGATCTTTTCCCTTAGGAAAAGATTCAGAGCATGGTAGGAAGTTGTCTAAAATCAGTTATGGTGATTATCCCATGAAAACTGCTTTCCATGCTTGAAGAGAATATCCTGCCTGTTTCTTGGTTGCTTCAACCCTTCCAAACAAAAAGATAGTGGTCATATTTAGTGTCTTATTTTTCTGGCTGGTGTTCTGAAATTTTTAAAGCTGATTGTTGGAAAGGAGCAGTTGTGCCTTTCTTTGTCCTAAATAGTTTATCTTATGGTAGCTATTTTTGTTAATCTTTCTATACCAAATATAGCTCAGAGAAGTGAAATGATAGTCTTAAAAAGATTTTCTGAGAGTTGTGTAAGCTTAAGTTCTTTTTTTCCTATAGTGTTTATGTAAGGGGTTCCTGAGCAACAAATAGAAGTTACTATACCATAGTTCACAAAGACTTGACAGCCCTGACCTTTCCGGGTATATTCTGCTGTAGACCACAGTGCCAAATGAAAACATTTGGAGCATAAGTTCCTTGGGGGTCAGGAATGTCTTTGAATGCTTGGCTAAATCCTAGCAGGATGGGGTCTTGTCTGGGCCCTCTTAACACTTTTGCATTATAAACCTAGGATAATGTGCTGCTGCAACAGATATTTTAATTTGAAGTGTTAAGAATACTGCAAATGCCTGCAGTAAGTGCCTTTCAGTAATAACAGTAGTGTGGTGATGCTAGTCTGACACAGTAACAGCAGGTTAATGATTTATGATAAATTACTACATTGTGGCTCTGAAGCAGGCAAATCTGTTTTTTGGAAATGAGAAACTTGGTGTGAAATGTTAATATGAACAGTAGTTTTATTTTAAACGTTTTTCTTTTATTAATAGTGAGTTGAATTCAAAACTGCAAGACACCTTGGAACAAATAGAGGTAAGAATTAATACATTGATGTTTAGTACATGTTAGTATTTAACCTCTAGGTACTAGAGCTTTCTAATACAATGTTATTAGCAATTACAGAACATCCACATTTCTTTCAAATACTGTCTTTGGAATGCTATAGTCATTGCTATTCATGTAGACTTTTGTGCTGCAATCAACCTAAATGCTCTATAGTATGTTATTGAACTTACGTGCCCAGCTCACTCATTGTGACCACTTTAAGTAGTAAAGCAGTCAAATAGGCACATAAGATTTGAAGTACTGGAGCAAAGGTTATGCTTCCTGTATGAAGATGATGTGTGGTGGTTTTCAGTCCTTGAATTGCTGTGAATTCTTAAGATGATTCCTAAACAGTTGTGAAAAGTAAATTAGCAGCACGCCAATAGGTTTGGATAAGCTACACAAAAGATCACAGTTTCAGTGGAAATTTTAGAGGTCAGCAAGCTGGAAACTGCTGGATAGGGCCAGTCCTAAGCCATAGGAAGTAAGACTTGAATAGCTGGGAAAGATGTGACTAAGGTCAGTTTAAATTGATGGATAGTATTGCAAAAGCAAATGAATATAAAATGGTAAGTGTCTTGCTGGAAATTGGTGGCAAAAAAAAGTTCATGAGCAATAGGAGTTCTTTTAAGTACTTTACTAGGTAATTTTGAGCTGGAATTTGGCAAGTTTTTGTAAGAAGTCAAGTAATGTAGATATGTATAATGTATGTGTAGTGCATGTTATGGCTGTACATGTAATGCATAGCAGTAAGCTGAATTAGCTAGCCCAGCAGCTCTCTACGCATCTGTTCATGTGCTCTTTAGTACATGTATGATCGTACCTCGTTATGCGATTCCCTGTACAATTAGAACTTAGTTAAATTTCCTTCATTTATGCCTTTGTACTTTCGCTTTCTTGCAAAGCTTTTTTTTTGTTCTTTTTCACTGATACGTGCTCTATTCAGAGCATGGCTGGTTCACGCTCGCATAGGCTAGTCATTAAACTTGTCTTTGTTTTTTTAAGATCACTCTGTTTGCATTCCTATTGCTTTCATTTACTTTCCACTTATTACTTGTGAGGAAACATTGATGTTTCTTAAAATGAGACATGCATCTTTACTTCCTTCCAGTAACAGCTTTGCAGAGCTAATTCTGCTCATACTAAAATCTGGTAAAATGTGCCATGTTCGTTGGCGAAATCAATTCACAGCTAGCTAAATAAACATATTCAAGATTTTTATTTATTACTTGTGAATTTATAAAAATATCTTATCTTACTCCTGTGAAAGTTATCTTATTTTCTACTGGAATTATATCTATGCATATGGGAGAAGTGTAAGCCATCCTGCAGTTCACAGAGTGTTCCTGTGAAATACATGCTCTAATTAATATAGAATCATATTCTGCTAATTAATATTTCAGTAATGAGTCTTCCCAGTAGTTGAGTGCCTCTGCCTATGTCCATTCCTTTTTTTTTTTTTTTTTTTCTTGTAATTTAGGTTTTAACATTGATCTTACTTTTATACTATGTTACAAATAAAATGCAAGGTGGCTATAGTGGAAGGAACCATTGAAAAACGTGGCTGAAAAGATTAATGTACCTTGTGTTTAAGAACTCTGTTCATGCACAGCTTGATATCCCTGTTTCTCTTTTTGTACAGCTGTTCTGTGTGAAATAAGAGGAGAAAATAATTTTGTCTTAAAATCACTATATGGCTGAAATTCAAAATGCTGAGTAAACTTTTAAAGAAGTTCTGAATCTTTAGGTTACTTCTCCTTTTACCACTTTGCTTAGGAAAAAAAATGCACGTTTTGATTGTATCCTAGTCTCCTTTGTGCTTAAAGAAAATATTGATCTGCTTAAAAATACCAACAACATACACCCCCACCCCCCCCCACCCCCGCAACAGCAACAAAACCCACCCACCAAATCTCTGGGATTAAAATCTATAAATATTTTGTGGCTAATGAAGTATTTAATGAATATTTTCCAGTGGAGTAATTAAAAGTACATAGGGACTAAACAACCATCTCCTGTGGATTCTCTTTGCAAGAGCAAGACTACATTGCAAGATCCTTAAATAATAAAAATTGAAATGGCTTTAGTGACTAGCAAGGAGAGAAAATATCTGCTAGCTGTCTATATTATATGTTAATGATTCATGTTTTCTTTTCTTGCATTGTTGATTGAAAATAACTACAGTTAAGCTGTGTATCTCTGAATATATTACAGTGTCTGAGAATTGTGTTATTAAGCTACATAGTCAAATTCTTGAAAGCTTTATTAGTTAGTCATTAGTATATGATCCTATTTTAGGGTTTTTTTTCATTCAGTGAACGTAATAGATGAACTTCATTTACTGCAAAGCTGTTCAGTATGCTCAGACACAGCTCTGATGGCAGAACTAATAATTGTGTGTGTATGGGGTTTTTTTCCCTCTCCTATGGTAATGATCATTGTGCTCGTATAGTACTTCATAAATGACTTCACAATGAACTTTTCAGTCAGTGTTAGTTCCATTTAATAGATGGCAGTCAAAGGGTTAAGAAGTATGTAATTGAATTGGTTGAGCTGAAACACCTGTGGAGCATTTTCTTCCCCCCCCCCCCCCTCCGATCTGGGTTCTTCTTAGGAGTCAGAGTAAAGTTAGAAATCCCAGCTCTCCCATATTGGAGTACTAGACCTTCTCAAAGTAAATATCACTTTGAATTTGATTTCAGCAAAGTAGTACTTTTTACTGTGCTTGTTCTTGGAAATGGTGGAACTGTTTGGCTGACAGAAGCTTCAGAATGAAGTACTTTAGACTGCAAGAAGTAACATTTGAGCACCTCAGAATAGTCTGCTAATGTACAGTCTTGGCTATTTTACAAGCATAATTATCAGATTATTTAAATAAACATCTTTTCTTCACTTGCTGTTGTTTAATTAATGTATTACTTGGCCTGTTTTTATTCAGTGTTTAACATTTTTTTCCTTCATTTATATAGGAACAATTGGATGTAGCGCTCTCCAAAATATGTAAGAACTTTGATATCAGTCATTATACAAAAGTTCAGCAGGCTTACAGGCTGCTTGGAAAAACACAGGTTCGTACTCATCTTCTGAGTAAGTCGCAAAGAACAGTAGCATAACAGCGTGAAGCTTTGAGTACTGTGATGGAAGTTTATTTTCCTAATTGTCATGGTTTAACTCTAGCCAGCAATTAAGCAGCATGCAGCTGCTTACTCACTCCCCCTGCCTGGGAGGGGGAAGAGAATCAGCAGAGTAAAAGTGAGAAAACTCGTGGGTTGAGATAAAGGCAGTTTAATAGGTAAAGCAAAAGCTGCACACACAAGCAAAACAAGTAATTCATTCATTACTTCCCATTGGCAGACAGGTGTTTAGCCATCTCCAGGAAAGCAGGGCACCATCATGTGTATCAGTTACTTGGGTAGACAAACACCATCACTCTGAACGTTCTCCCCTTCCTTCTTCTTCGCCCAGGTTTATATGCTGAACTTTGCCTCAGGCAGGAATAACTCAGTTTTCCCTAGCATGTTTTTTTATGTGCACTACAGGGACTTTATCCCCTTCTACAGTACATAAAAGTTTTGATTGGTCATAATAATAACAACAACAACAGTACTGCCTCTGACGATCTGATCCGTTTTCATACCGTAGTGAGGCTAAACATGGTGGTGCCTGTGTAGCAATGTTTTGCTTAGAGAAGACATTCCTCCAGAAAGCTTTAGGTGCTGAAGATTGTATCAAAGTGCCTGTCCCCTGATGAAGACAGGACAAGAACCCTATTCGTTCTTTATTATGCTTGGGGTTTTTTAATGTTTCCCAGTATTCAGAAGTGTGGCAGACATTAGAATGCATTTTTTGAGTTTGTTTTTAAATTTTTGCTTGTTTTTTGTTTCTTTCTAATTAGAACCTTTCTAGCAAAGTGGTTTTGGGTTTTTTTTCCATGGCTTGACTGTGGTAAGAGTGCATCTCTGCAATAAGATAGAAATGGATTTCTCTTCCCATACTTTGACAATGTGCAGAATTATTGGACTGCCTGAAGACTGCAACTTAAAATCAGGGGAGAAGCTCAGTTAAACTTTTCCTTTGTTAGTGCATTGTGTGCAGTTGTATGCAATTTCTTTATTTACTGAACAAAAGTAGATCTAATGCATTCACTGCTCTGAAGTCTAGTGCATGGTACGTTGAGAAAGGCAGACTTTGTTTGAAATATCTCCCATTTTGACCCCTTCTCATTAAACAAAATGACAGGAACCTTCAGTATCTTCAGTACTTCTCATGTTTTCATTTGTCATTCTGTTTTCTTTGACTAATTCAAGTTAAGACTAGCTGCAGAAGATTGGTTATTTGTGATAGGATTGAAGCAGAATTGCTTGTTCATTTCTTATGGGGGTGATTGAGTTCTCAGCTCTTGTCAGTAGCAAAGAATGTCAAATAGCAAGTAGTAAAACAGAACACTTTGAAATCTGCAAGATCTGATAATTTCATTCTGGCAAATCAAATAATATTTTTATCAATTCTTATGTACCATATATACTGATTATTAGCATATCTTGAAACAATGAGAAAATTCAGTTTCTGAAATGGACTAACGTTATGTACCAGTCTATTAACAAAGGGTCGATAGGATAACTAGGGAAACAGCCTGACCTCAAACTCAGGCGTGATTATAAAACATATGTTATATAGTCATTAGTGTTTACTACATGTACTGAAGTTTGTTTTTCTGGAAAAAGTAAGCTTTGTTAAATGTAATTTTTTTTATTTTACTGCAAAGAGGCTTTTCATAAGAAATTTATCGATATGATGTGCATGCCTTTCTGTAACACTTAATCCTTTATATTCTTCAAGGAAGAACTGAGTTTAGCAAGCGGGTGAATTGAGGACTTTGTAGTTGTTGTTTTAGTTTCATTAATTGCAAAGGAAATATTTTTATCTTAGTTGGAGGTGTTTCCAGTGGGGAAAAACAGCACTGATCTCAACTCATTTCTCTTTGACACATTCATTCCTTTTCTTTTAGACAGCAATGGACCAGTTACATATGCACTTCACTCAAGCCATTCACAACACTGTGTTTCAAGTAGTCCTTGGATATGTGGAGCTGTGTGCAGGAAACACAGACACCAAGTTTCAGAAGTTACAGTACAAAGACCTCTGTACAGTATGTAATTCTTGCATATACTTATATTTTTTAATCTGAAGCTTTCCACTGTTGTAAGTGTACCTTATGTAAGTAGGGACTTGGTAATTAAAGTAAACCTGCAGCTACTATAGTTTCTTGATACAACTCATAGGCTAATTGAGAGATCAGTTATTCACAACTTAATGCTGATTTTGATTGCTCTAAATCTTAGCACTTTGGAGTTAGTATATACACCATCTAAATAAATGTAAAGAAGTAAATCATAGGATACAAACAGGAGACCAACATTTCAAAACTCCCATGTCTTCAGTATAATATGCTAGTTACTGGAATCACTATTAGCTTTGAACTTTATTTCGGTGCATTTAGGCAGTATTCACAATTTCTATAGTACTGCATTTCACTAAGGATTCTTGTAAAGATACTAACAATTGGAGTCTTCCCATTACTCCTAACTTTGTATCAGATGGATTGCACTTTTGGTATCAAGGCAAGGGACAGCTGTAATACTGAGATGCAAAAGCCTGATGATAGGCAGATCATGGATTGGTAATAACCATGGATTTTCCTCTAGTATAGATTTTAGGTGCAGTTTCTTGCATGTGTATATTTTGTTTTATTTTTTAAAAATGCTGTTAGAATGAATTACTGTATTTTGATTAGTATTTTTAGTTTACTCTTTAATTCTTTCTCTTGTGATTTTACTGTTACACCCTGAGAAATTTTCTTAAACTTTAGTGGTGGGAAGGGAGAGTGTGAGATATTTTAGGTGGTTCTAACATTGATTTGAAATTTGAAATGATGTTTCTATCTTGAACATTCTTCAGGACATTTGTTTCAGTCACAGGCTAAGCCCTCATCATACCTCATCAACTCAAGGATCCACCTGATCAGTTGCAATTTATTAAAATTTTATCAAAGTACAGTCACAAAGAGATTGAAGTTCATGTTCTGATCCATTTTCTGCTCTTTCACTTCTCAAATCTCCTGGGATTGTGCAGCTTCAACTAGTAAACACCACATCTGCATTGAAAACCATTTCATTTTGAAGAAGTGCCCTTTTGACTTAAGAGGCTTATGTAATCTAAAAGGCTTCATATGAGTGAAAGTGGATTATGAAAAATTAATTTATTGGGAGTAATTGACATAAGTATTAATGAACAGAATGAATAAGGTTCCAGATAGGTGGTATTTGCACTTCACTGAGATGAGTTCTAGTGGAAGAAAGCCAGCAAACCCTGATCTCTGTTCTCTGGACTGCAGCCCTTTCTGCTTTAAGTCTTCAGAAGGTGGTTTTGTTTTCATATCTTAGTTTCTAAAACACTTTTCTGAGGTTTTTTTTTTGCTTTATACTTCTGTATGCCCTTCAGTTTATTTCTCATTCTTTGCTGATGTTTATAATACTAAGCCCATTTATTTACACTTAGAAACAGTACTACTGAGTGCCTCCTGACATCTTCTAAAATACAGATTGTGTGCTGCTGTTGATCCTTACCCTTTTGTCACAACCCAGGCTGGACAGACCAGGGAGTCCTGTTAAATTCTGAATTCCCTCGGTCTAAATTAAGGTGAAATGACACCAAACGATCAGTTAAAGATTTTATTCATGACAGAAGCAAACTGAACTGGGGAGGCATGATTGTAGGTGGTAGGGTTTCTCACAACAGGAACTGGCATAAGACAACTACTGTAAACTGTGTAACCCAGGGTAACCATATACATCAATTCAGGGAATAAATTAAAATAAAATTAAAATAAATCCCTCCTGTTGAGTGACGAGGTTCAGAGTAGACCCCCTTTCTTTCTAGACTCCTCCTCAGAGAAGGGCCCAGAGGTGTCTGGATCCACTCTTAGTCCCAGACTTGGTCAATGGTTTTATGTCTTAAAAGGATGAGGTGTAGGGATTGTGGAAAAGGAAAAGGAAAGACAGAAGAAGACAGAGAGAGGAAAAAGGAAGCGAGAAAGATTTCACCTGTACTGGGTCCAGCGTTGGTTCAGTCAGCTGAGGGGTCCAGTCCCAGTGGGCTTGCGCACCTGGGGCTTCAGTTGGTGTCCTTTTATCATCCTTGCCCCTCCTTCAGGTGGGCACCTGAACTCGTCAGGTTAATGAGCAGTTTGTGAGCCTTTGGGTTTGAGGGTCATTTGTGGAGTAACTTCTCCTTTCCTGCGGACTGTGGCCACTGTTTGATCTTTGTATCAGAACAGCTTAACAGAACAGGGAGCTGCGCACCCTCTAGCACGCCCTCCCTCTCCTGTTGCTGATGTCTGAGCTGATGGGCTTTTCACCTTGGTTCCTTGCTGTGTGTACAGGGTTTGTCTTTAAGCAGAACTTGCCCCACCACAATGTTTGAGACATTAACTCTTTCAGTCTCTCACACCTTTACAGTGCAGGAGGATCTTTCAGATCACTGGAAATACTGCATTTCATAATACACAGAAAGAGAGTAGCTTTAACTGCATGGTTACAAAACTATTACCTCATTATGTCTGTTTGGTTTTCCTTCTGCAAAACCCTCATGAGATGCTTCTGTAGTTATATGAGCCTGCAATATCTGGAATATGGCAGACTGTATAAAGGATGCTACTCAAACTTTGGGACTATAATGTACTATGAATACTGGTGTAATTTCCTTGAAATTTACTGATTTTTTTATTATTATTTTTTTCATTACTGTCTTGGTAACAATTAGAGACAGACTGCAGATGGGAAATTTTGGTCTCTGTTACAAACCATGCTGTTCAGCGTCGGTTGTTACCTGTTGCAGTGCATTTGTGAAATCAGAGCACTGAATAAGCTGGACTATCATAGCAATTCCATTTCTAACTTCCCATAGAAAAAATACGAACATATTTTTATCTCTTGCATTCAGTTGTCAGGGAATAAATTGTTTAAGACTAAAATATGGGCCTTCTTTCTCTGTGTCTAGTTCCAGTGAGAACCCGTCTGTCTACACCGTTAAGCCAGGATGCTCTTCACGTATAAGTGTTTATGGAGTACTTACTCTAATTAAACAATGGAAATAATATAAAATTAAAGTTTTCCTTTTTGGGCAGACATCCTGTTGTGTGTTTCTAAAAAACTTTCTAAATGAACTCATTTAGCTCATTTCCATTTTACATGGGTAGTGGGGGACTACAGTGAGTTTTTTTCTTTGTTTTAATTTTTGTTTGTTTGTTTCTTTCTGGAAGTCAGATACTAGATTTTATAATAATGTCAGGTTTTTTTAAAGAATAATGTTTTCGGTAATTCTTAGGCATTTATGTAAGTTTTGTGCGTGTGTACTTTGAGTCCCTCTTTCCTTGTTGAGCATTTCTTTTCCTAGTGATTCACCTAACTCTTACATCCTTTCTCTTTTTGAATACTATTGGAGCAGGGGAGAGTTTGGCTGCTTCATCTTCAAGTTTTAATTTTCTTTATTCTAGCATAAGTTCAAAGAAATTCAGTTGTCTGTTTCCTTAGTCTAAATGGAATTATCTTGGTATTTAGTAAGTGAACCTTTCTTCCTGGCCACCTGGAAGCAAATATGTCTTCAAGTATAGTTATCTGCACAATCAAAGTTTAGCTTTTATAGCTACTAAAAGCCCTGAAATACAGTAAGAGTAACATTGCCTGATGAGTTGGCAGAGAAAGTTGCTGAAACAGCGGTTGAAATGGCAGGACAACTTACTGTTTAAATGATAAACTTACTACATTATTTTGTTCCATTGTTAGCAAAGGTCTATAGTATCTGAGATTAAAGTGTCTCAATAATGCAGTCACTAATGTACATCAACTCTTCAATTAAAGGATGTTTTAGGAAAAAAAAAAGTGTTCTCAATTGTTCCTTTTTTTATGTACCAAGAACTTGACTTTCTCTTTTTTTATTGGTGTGTCCAGGATGCCTAATTTGTATCCTTGAGGCAGCTCTGGTTTGATAGGGAACAGAACCAGAGTAATAATTCGTTTAAAAAAAACCAAGCAAACTGAAAAGACATAATGATTAATATGAGGCCTCCAGATACTTTTGCTAGTGGTATCTATTAATGCTGAGGAACAGTTTTTGAGTCCTTAACCATTAGCAGAGTGTTAGAGAATATGGCTTGGGCAGTATATGCTACTGCCAGGAACATTATTTAAGCTTAGGAAGCAAGAGAACATGATTAAATAGAAAATAAAGATGTGCAGGTTTTTTTTTGGTTTTGTTTTTTTTTTTTTTTTAATCTGAAAGCTGAAAAATAGGAGGGGTATAAGTGATGCATCTGCATTTGTGAAGAATTCTGTCCAGTCTAATGTTTATTCACCATCAAACCTAATATTGAAGGTTATCAACATTTTGTTGCAGTTTGTTGCTCAGGAAGGACACTTAGTGTTTAGAAAGCCACGGTTATATCAGTGGATGAGGGTGCAGTTCAGAGGGAATTGATTGCTTTGATTAAGGGTTTGCTTTCTATAGAATCCATGGTGGATTATTTTGGTTACGTTGACATCACTGTTGCAGAAGCTGTTACTATTTTTGAAGAGTTTTGTTGTAACTCTAATGCCAAAGCATTTATATCATCTTGGATATACATTTTTGGGTTAGCATGCAGTACCCAGATGGTAAAACTAACTAGCCTTGCAGAAGGCTTGTGGACACTGAAGTAGCAATGGGAAAGTATGAACTGTTTTCCGCAACAGTGTTAGTTTAAAGTGCTGATTTCCAGACTTCTCTGAGAACCTTTAAATAATAATGTAATTGAAATCCATTTGTGCTGCTGGACTTTGCCCTTTTTTATAAGCTGTGAGACTGTGCTTCTTCACAACAAGTGAGAGGAGGGTGACTTACCATTGCCACTCAGATAAGCAATATATTATTTTAGTCTTTTCTTTATCCAGGAAGACCCCTTCTCAAATTCATTCCTTTACCTGACAATCTCATCTTAGATATTTCTACTGTGTATCTATCTCTCTGATAAAATTGATACTTTTCACCTAATGAATATCTTAAATCATAAGTGGCTCTTTGGAGCAGGATGGATTGGGTGCCATCTAAGTTTGTTTATTTGTTTTTATACTGCTTCTTTATACAGCATTCAATCCAATGGGACATCAGCCAGGATGGCTTCTATGTACTACTGAAGTACAAGTGTCTGTATCATTGAATTGACACGGTGTCTGCATGTCACAGAGGTGGCTGCATCCCTCTTTGATGGTGTGATGTGCTGACTGTATGGTTTTACTTCTGTATCTACCTTGCTGTTCCATAAATATAAGAGAGGTGGTTAATATATGGGCCAAGTGACAGAAAGGAAAAAAAAAAAAAAAGGTGCTAACAAACAAAGTTTACACTTTTAGACAGCATTTGATTCGTTGACTAAAATCAGGCATTCATCAGCTCTCAAATACTTTTAAAAAGGAAACTGATATACATCAAGCACCTCAGCTGTATGAATACGGAAGTTTTTGTATTGTCTCTTCAAAAAATGAACATAATTAAGTTTCACAATATTATTTTGGTTTTCTGTAGCATATTACATCAGACAGCTACATTCCGTGCCTTGCTGATCTCTGCAAAGCCCTCTGGGAAGTCATGCTCAGTTACTACCGAACAATGCAGTGGCATGAGAATCATGACCAAGATGAGGCAGTAGCTGTGTCTTCTGGTAAGAAACTGTTCTGGAAACAAAACTTCTGATATTTCCAAATAACTTTTCTTGTGTTGAAGTTGTTAATTTGTGTGTTGGTACCTTTGTGGTCTTGACTCAGTGCCTTCAGCATTATTGCTTAGAGTGTGCAGTAAGGACTTAAATACTAACTGGATTTTTGTAGTCTTCAGCGTAAGGTTCATTTTTTTAATGAATATGTGTATGTGCCATTATTACAGATCTAAGCAATTTTATTTTAAACAGTGCTTATTGTTAAGTGGGAAGTCAGCTGTGGTAGATGACTTCAAAATCTGAGGATTTTTCCCTTTAACATAGGACCAATGTGGAATTTCAGATTTGTTTGATCAATGTTGAAATTTTCACTGCATATTAAGCTTAGTAGATTGGGATACTGGATTATGTACTAAGAAAGGTGACTGAAACAATAGGGAATGAATCTGTTGTAAATCTGTTGTGATTTTCAGGAAATCCAATTTCCTGATATGTCATATCTACTAGTGAATTTTAAATTTAAAATAACTTTAGATAATTACATTTACTTCTCTTGTTTTCATTTTGTTCTGATCTTTGCATGTGTAAAATAAAGCAGGTACCAAAAAGAGTTTATTGCATAGAAACATTATTATGGTAGACTTGCTCAGCTCCAGATGTAATTTTTAAAATAGTTCCCCTTAGTGTGGTTACTTGTGATATCCTGCAGAAAGAAAATCATTTGCACTGCAAAACCTTTTAAAGGAACCATTAAGCCTAATAAAGTCATATATTCAGTCACATGCATAATTTTAAATGCATTGTTTTTTAAATGCATGCCAGAGTGTTTTGGTATGTTTATTACTAATCCACTAACTCTTCTGTCACTCAGTTTTTAAGTTTCTGGAGAAGACATTGTGGCTTAGCTGTAATGTACAACTAGAACATATTTGAGCTACTGAATCACTCTTTTAAATACCTCAGCAATGATAAAGCGCACAAAAGGGAATTTCACAAGTATAATTTAATTTCAGAGGGACTATAAATATCTACCAAGTGAAGTCATTACTCATGCTGTAGTAATTATTAAACCTGTACATGGAAGCCTCATTCCATATTTATTGATTTAATAGCTGTGATATGTGCTAAAGCCAAAGAGTAAAATCCTGTAGAAAGGGTATGTAGAAGGGTATTTCAGAAGGAACCATAGAAGTAGTTCAGGAGATTAAGCTAAAATTATTCTCTCAATTAAACCCCATAGACTGGAGCAATAGAAGAAGCAGTCTTAACTGTTGTATGTGTATCTGGCTTTTATAATTTTGAGAACCGAAGGCTGTCCCACTATTTTTCTCTCGTTGTGCCAGTTAATGTCAGCAGTCTTACAAAGTACCATAAATGGGTCAAGGGACTCTTGATCTTAGGGCACAGACCCAGCGGTAGAAGTGAGAAGCTGGATTTAGAAGACATGAATTGCATAGCTCTGTCTATTTTAATTGTGATGCTTATCCAAAAGAAGTCCTGCATGGATTATGGAAAGGAGGGTGCAGTTCATCTAGATGGTGTGTTGTGTATTTGTGATTATTAATGCCTGTTACAGATATTAAAATGTACTTCGCATAACTTGGAAATAATTGCTGTTCTGTATTTCTGAGGAAAGAGGTATGTCTGCTTTATATTGTTAAATATTCTGCTTATTTGTGTTCTGGAAATTAGTCTAGTTTGAGACTGACGAGCAAAATGGAATAGAAAATACTTTCACAACAGGATTTTTTTGGGGGGGGACATTTTTAGGAGAGACTCTGAGATTGAGGCTTTTTTCTTTTTTTTTCCATAGAATTGAGTTCAGAATTTGCAGTTGTTCTTTCAGTTATAGTGTGGACTAGTCTTTGGGGATTACTATTTTTAAGATCAATTAAAAAAATACCTAACTTGGAATAAACTAAATGGAAACAGATAATTATCCCTAGATATAAATGCAATCCTAAAAATTTTTAAAGCATAAAACATATTTTAGTACCTTTCATGAAATAGGAAATACTAATGAGATTTAGTTTGCTGAAGTGTTATGACAGAGTGGCAGTAAATCATAGTGAAATGTATGGTATTGATAGTTCTATGAATCATCAATAATAACACTTAACTAATTGCTCTAATATACTGTTGGAAGGATGGAATTAAGTGTTCATATGTAGGACTTGTTTAATCATACTGAAGATAAAATTAGTGAGCTAAAAGTATCAACTCCATAGCATAAAATGAGTTCTAAGTCACATTTAATGAACTGCTACTTATTCTGTGATTTTGGTGTTCGTATAGAAAGCAGCAAATTGCCATGATACAGGTTTTCATCCCTGAAAATAAACTGCTTACTGGAATTTTTTGCATTGCACTGTTGGTCATGGTCAAAGTATTGTTTGTGTTTGTAGTATAGAATCAAAGAAAAAATTAGTTTTAAAGGGACCACTGCAGGTCTTATTGTCTTCCCTGCTCAAAGCAAAGTGGACTTCAAAGTTGCATTGGTTTGTGTGAGGTCCTGTCTGGTTCAGCTGGATTTTTGCATACCATAAAATTTACTGTGATGTTGATGTAATTCACATGTTTTTTAATTTAACACTAATTTAACAGAAGAATTGAAACTAGGCAGTAAAATGATAATTATGGCATTTAAACTCCTGATTTCACAAGTGTAATCCTAGTGGTAAAAGTTGGTAGCAACTGTAATAGCTGTAATAGATTCAATGAAAAGCAAGAAGAAAATGATGTAAGATGTAAATTTAACTTCAACCATTTTAATTTTCAAAACACTCCATTAATAGTGTTGTGTAAATTCTGTGCAAGACCTGCTTGGTATTCAAAGAATGAAGGTAGAGGACAGTGATTTGATTGATTTCATGGTTGGTTTTTTTCTCTCCTCTGCCTAGTGAGGATTAAACAAAAACCTTTTGTTATGACCGAAGGCTGCCTTCATGAATTTTGCAGAACTACTGAGAAATCTGAAAAATTACTGTATTTAAATCAGGCGTCTAGAATAATAACTTCTGGATGCTTCTGATTCTTATTTTTATATGAGTTATGAAAATTTATGTATTCTGCTACCTGTTCCAAATTTTTTAAAGCAGAAAGTGTAACTGCTTTTGGACCTTTGTCCAATCCTTGATGTTCAAGGAAATTATCCTAAATTCAGATGTTTGAATGTATGAAATTAGCTGCAGTACAGTTCATTAAAAGACTGGAAGCAAGACCTTTTAGCATGACTGGCCGTAAACCAGGAGCACGAGGTGATTGCCATAGAGAATATTGCATGTATTTTTATTGAACAGTAGCAACCATGTCCAACCATTTCTTCATAAATGGCAGTTCGTGAGGACAAGGACTGTGGTGTTAATCTTGAGAAGGGATCAAAGATACTGACTTGTTTAGACTTGGCTTCACTCTGCAGAAGTATAGAAGAGAGGAGGTTGCAGAAGCTTCTAAAGAGGATAGTGTGACTGAGATAGCTGGTTTTATTTACACATATAGTCAGAGAAAGGATAAATCCGCTTAGTGTTTCTCTGGTTGGGTTATTCTTTCTGTTTATATTTTGTTTATCCTTCCGTGATAAGTCACTTTTGAAAATGCATTTGTCAGAATTACTGCTTTCAGGAGAAAAGGAGCATGTTTAGGTACAGTTACTAAATTATAATTTACATGTACACTGGCTAATATTTGTTTTACGATTTTTCTTTCATAAGGAAAATTTTCTTTGAGTGCCCTGCAACAGTAGATGTAGTATGGAGTTATGTTTGAGTCTTGTTTTCACATCAGGCGGCCTTTTATCTTCTCATTTTGAGTAATTGGGTAAATTCTCAGCCTGCAAAAGCAGTCTCAATGACCTTAAACAGGAAAGAGCTGAACACAGCTTTGCAGCCTTGGAAGAAATTAATATCTATCCCTACTATAAGGCCAAATTCCAGAATGTATTTCGTTATGTTTTTAATTGTGAGGAGGATTTAATCAATTGAAAGTACCAGAGCTTTTACATTCTGGCTGCATATAGTATTGTACTCGTTCTGTATTCTTGAGGTTTAGCCTCATGGGCAGACTGATTTTAACTTAACTGGCTTGAAGATTCTTCTTGGTAGTATTCAGATGTTCACTATCGTAATACCCAGCTTGCAGGTGAAGCTCCCTCAGTGTTTGGTAAAGATCATAATTTAATAACATGTCCAGACACAACAAACAGCTCCACTTGAAAGAAGTTAAGCAAGGCCAGCATCCTTCTCAGTAACCATATTCCCCGCGTTTGCTTAATTTAAATGGAGCTACAGGTGTTGAAGGTTTCATATCTTTGTTGTTTCTCTTGCTTTGTTGTCATATAATAGATAATATATTTTATATATGCAATATCTAGAATTTTTTTTTATTTACATGGGAAATCCAAATAGTTCTTGTTCTGAGAAACATACTCTGAAAAGTTCAAAGCAGAAAACACATGGTTGATGCGGAGAAGGAATACGCATATCGTGCTCTTCTACTTACAGAGAGTCTGGCCTAGAACTGGGAGTATGAGACACTGGTAAGTGCTATTTAGGATTAGTGATTGTTACAGAAGGAAGCTCTGCTCACTTGCCAGCGAGCACTGGATGATGTAAAGAAAATACGGTCAGAACATGGTCAGACTCTGCTGTGTTCTTTTGTATTTTGGTTTAATTGAATTGTCAGTATCTGATACCAGTCATAACCATTCTTTTTCAGTCATAGCCATTCTTTCTTCTCTTAAATATGCAATAGTCCTGACAATGCTGCAGAGGTCTGTTCTGCACACATCTGTAAAGGTTGATTAAAATCTTGTTGTATTGGCCTCCCATTCCTTACTGGGCTTATTAGTAAGGTGGCCACAGTATTTACGTGATATTCAGCTAGACTGCATGGTCTGGATTCAGGGCAAGGCTTGCCATGGAAAGAGCATTTTGTCGTTGACAAAAAATATCTTAGCATTGACAGATGGAGGTTCTTTATGGTTTTGTACTCTTCTTCAGTAGATAGCAAATTAGACATGAAAAATTGCTACTGTCTCTGAGGAAAGTGAAATTAAGCCAGGAGGCTTTCTGGAAAAAAAACTATGAAGCCTAGTAATGAAGAACTGCAAAGGTCAGTCAGGATTAGCTCTCACTGTGGTCCTGGTAGCACATTACTACCTAAGGAACACTATTGTGACATGGATTCAGGATGCAGGTGGTGTTTTTGTCCTTGCTAGTTTTGAATGACCATATAAAATCCTGTCCCTGCACTGAGATCTGCTCATGAATGAAAAGCTGCTGGAGCTGCACCTGAGCTGTCTGGCAGCATCACACAGTTTAACAACTGAACATGCTTCACAGCCTCAGTGCTGTCTCCCTGGGTGGAAGCTGGATGTAATCCCACTGAGGCAGTTCAGTCCATGGCCTTGGATCACTTCTGAATTCCTTGCTGAGGCTAGAAATAATACCCACCCCCCCCACCCCCCCGCCCCATCAAATAATGTGTTCCACAAGTTAGGGTTGGCCAAGACACTACTGCCAGTTGTTGAGGATCTGTTAAATGTTCTACTCTTTCCTTTACCTTCCTGTTTGCGTTATAGCAGTGATGTGTCTACCTGGTCATGAAGTCCAACAGGTTAAAAAAGGGAGTCCATCTTTCAAGAACGCAATCTAAGTCAAGGGTGTTAGACAGGTGCTCGTCTGTTAGACATGTCCTGTTGCTCTCCACGTAGGCCCAAATTATAGGTAGGAACTGTCTTTCCCATGATATCATAAGGAACTTTCATTTATTTATTTATGTATTTTTTCCAGTTCCCTCTCTTGGTTCCTGCAGGATCAGGACTTTGTGCTGCCTGTTCCCGTGAAGCCTAGGCAGCAGGGATGGATGAGACTGCCTGATGTGTGTGCAAAATAATAGCTTGGAGCTGGGTGGAGGTTCTTGAGAGGAAATGCTGGAATCGGGGAAAGAAATGGCTTTGAGTTGGGAGCCTGTGTGTGGAGGTAGAGAGACAAGACCAGCTGGGCCAGGAGCAAGGCAGTAAATAGTCTTCTCAAGTACTGAAAATTAGGTGGAGGTTGCAGAGAAGATGGAAAGACGGGTCTGAGCTGCATGGCAATGCTGGGATACTGCAGGCAATCTTAATTCTTCTGTATTAGCAGCCTCTTGAATGATGGGGTAGAAGGAGGGCTGTATGTTTTGTAATATTCCAGTGTAATATTTTATGTGAGTTTTTATCTTTCTTGTCAAATCACTAAATGGTTTGGGCTTTAAAGGACATGCATAGTTGCTTGTCAGGAACAGCAGATTTTGCTTACCATGGGGAAACTTTGTATGTATAGTCTGGCTAAGACAGAGCTTTCCTGTCATCAGTCATAGGCTGTGAAGCAAACTGCATGACACTGTGCCATCACAGTCTGCAAGCATAACCACAACTGTATATTCACAAACCACATATAAAATAGTACCTTCTCTGTTTTAGAATGGAAATAAAACTTATTTCCCCCATGGGCAGAGGGAGGACCACATACAGGAGAAGTTTACCAGGCATTATAGTGCTTTTTTGGAAAGTGATCCAGTGCTACAGGAATGAAGGTTTTAGAATTAAATAAAGTAATTTGGAAGAACGAAAGACACCTGCTTGTATGATTGACATTATTTTATGCTTAAGCGTAGATTAGAATGAGAGGGGGGAAAAAAAAAAAGAAAAGAAAAGAGCATGCTATATTGTTTACATAGTTAATGAAAAAGTTTCAGTATTTTTCCTCAGAGTTGCAGACAGAATTTACCAGGGCAGAAAGTTAAAAATCTTACTTCTGAAATCTTTACTTTCATAATTCTTGTCTACAAAGGTAGAATATCTTAGAGGATCTTGTTGTAGAGAGCATTGCTCACTTCAGCATTGAACTTTATCTTGTGTATTTGAAATATCAGAATCTGTTACTCTCATCTTTTTTTGATTTTTATAGAATGGGGTATCCTGCTTACATAAAAGCAATCAGAAGTTCTCCTGGTCTGCATTAGCATACAATATTTATATGTGCTTTATTCATTTCCTTTCAAAAGTTTAGAGCAATGGAGCTCTCCTGGAGTTTGCGTAATGGGTAATATGATAGTGGCTAAGGCAGAAGTTTCTTTATAGGTAGAAAACTAGGATACATTTCAAGGCTTTTGGAAATACATACAATACCTTTCACCTTGAATTTCAGATGGCAGCAATGTGATTGGAACTGAAGAGAACAGTTTTGACCGCAGCTATGTAAAAAAGAAATTGGAACATGGGCTTTCACGAATATGGCAGGTATGTTTTTGATTATTTTTTTTTCTTTGTAAATATTTATCTCCTCGCTGCTGCCCCCCCTCCACTGGTATTAATTACAGTTATATTTATATTGATCTTCTTAAAGAAATCTCCCCAGGGATTTTTTTTTTTAAGTGATTTGTTTTGAGCTAAATATATTAAAAGCATGGAAATACAATTTCCCTGACTCAGTTACTGCTTGGTCACTATGCTTACAAACTCAGTCAAGATACCAGAACATAGTAACCTGACTTGCAGCCTGATTCCACTTCTCCCAAACTGTTTGCTGCCCCACAATCTATTTTCTTTTCATGTGCTTCTCTCTGTTATCACAGTCATACTGCTTTATGTTTCTGGTATAACTGTAGCTATGGAGAACCTGAAGTCACTTGCCTGGTTTTAACAGTATTCCTGGTCTGACTGCTGGGTCAGTTTGATGTGCAGTGAGACCCCAAATGTATGATGAAAAAGCTGTAAACCTTTTCCGTGGCTGAATTGTAATCCAGAGCTCTCTTTTTGCAGCGGCAATAAAGCATCTAGGATTGACCTTGTGTTATAGAGTGTTAAAGAAACTGATTCTAATATTATTTTAGAAAGGCAATGAGAAAGCACTCATGTTACAGAAAATGGAGTTCTACTCTAAATATCAAAAAGAAGCTGTAAGTGCAAACAAACCAAAAAGTGATAATGAACCAGGCATCTGAGCCTTCACCTTTTTGTCTTCAAGTGTATTAACTATACAAAAACTTGTTTGTGTTTTGTAGGATGTTCAACTGAAAGTGAAAACATATCTTCTGGGAACAGATCTGTCTAACTTCAAATATGATGACTTCATATTTGTACTTGATGTTACCAGCAGGTACTCTGATGTGGTCATAAGACCATTTAATACATGTGCACAAACTTGAACTCTGATAAGACAGCACAGTTAATTAAGGCTGATATTTACATTCTGATGCCAACTTTGTTCATATCTACTGACAGTTTGAAGACTGCTTCTTCTTTATGTGGGCATTTATGAGGATGTATTTGGGAGAGGTAGCATAAATTGCTTTGCTGCTCAAGTGGCGCTGAAGTGCAATATGATTTCAGTATTGTCCACCTTTAAGAATTCAGATGTGCAGATCTGACAATTTTGACGTTTCTAAAAGCTTTTAAAGGGACTCTCAGTCAAGAGCAGTAAAATACTGTGATACTGGTAACCTGTACAGTATTATAACCTTCTGTTTTGCTAATAAAATAACAAATTCAGGCTGTGAGCTGTACAGCTTGCCCTGCATAGCAGGATCTCAACAAGATATTTATTTTGCTTATGGCTCTTTGTCTCTATGTGTATGGGACATTATGATAGGATTTGGAGGGAAATGAGGCATGGACTTTTGTAGAATGAGTGAAGTGTTTGCAACTTAAAATTGGTGCTCTGCTTTTATGGAGATAGATGTACGCTCATGGTAACAATTGAGGCTTGTAATTCAGGTTGGAACAACAGTATTAATAAACCAATAAATATTTCTAAACTAGTTTTATTGTTACAGACTGATGCAAGTTGGAGAAGAATTTTGTGGCAGTAAGTCTGAAGTTTTGCAAGAATCTATAAGAAAACAAAGTGTTAACTATTTCAAAACATACCACAGGTGAGACTACTATATGTGTAGTGGATGAATCTAATGTCTTTTTTTTGTTGATTTTAACTTTAAATGCTTTCCAAAGGAATTCTACTGCATAATGTTCCTGCACTGAGGTTGACAGATAGTGGAATATATTTCATTATGAGAATAGGGCTCTGAATCCTGGAGAAGGGGAGAGGGTGGAGAAGCCTTTGCTTCTGCTGTGGTTGTGGAAAACTCTAGTTCTGCAGCGGGCAAGCCAGATAAAGATGAAAAACTTTTTACATAGAATTTCAGCAGTTTTTCACGCTGCCTCTTAAGCTGTCTCTAGGGATCCTGAGGATGAATGCCTCTGACGTCCATACTTCCTAGCCAAATTGTTACTTCTTTTTCTGTGCCATTACTTAAAAACAGCTGATCATGTATGGCTATGAAATGTTTTTTTTCAATATGCAATTTTGTCTTGTATCAAATGAGATGTTTAGAACTGAGTCCATCCTTTTTAGTCACATTTTCGTAGTTTTTTCATGGCAGTATCTAATGTTTTGGTCAGCTCTACTATCATACCTGAGGCCAGTGCAGTCATATGCAGGCAGTCTCTGGCCTCAAATATGATATATGGCTATGACAGCTTCAAGACTTGTCTGTCTGTTTTAATTGTCTTGATTTCCCAAATGTTTTGGTTCGGATGATTGACAACTCTTTCATTCTAGTTATCTAGTATTTATCTTCTTTCTGGGTGTAAAAAGCTAGGAAGATATGAGAAGTACAGTGTTCCTTACTCTGAGAAACTCTTACTTTCCCAGTCTTGATCTGTTGTCCTGTTATATGGGAGCTGTCATACAACTAATACTTCCAAACCCATTTGGTCTGAGACTTTCTGCCTAAAATGCATAAAGTATAAAAATTATGACAGGAGAACATGAAACAGTGTCTAAATTCAGAAGCTGAGAATGTGGTCTGGAATTTTTTCCAGCTTTGGTAGTTTGTAGTTAGGATTTCTTTCTGGACATTTGATTAAGACTTCAGTTCCAGTTGTCTAAAAAGCTTGAGCCTTAATCAGATGCACATTATGTCTTGTCAGGAGATGAGTTGATTAAGATGCCACGCCCCCTATCTTTATTTCTTGAAAGCATTTTTGAACCCTGAACTGAATTTCGTGAACTGATTTGGAAACTGAGCTTGCAGCTCTAGGCTCAGAAGAGGTGCACTGGTCTACGTAACCATCTTTTACTACACTGACTTACCACATAATAACTTACTTGTTTAAGTAAATATCGTATTGACCATTATGGTTTTGCTTGTGCTTAAAGGACCTATTTAACAGCTTAGTTAGGGAATCAAACACTAATTTTCTGAATTATCTTTGAGTACAATAAAGGTTAAGGAACACTGATGGAATACGTATAGAACTAATACTTTTCTGAAATAACTTCTTGTTTTTATTAAGGTAACATTTCTTGTAATTCTTGTGAAAATAAAAGGAAATACTTATTGATATGACTCAAATTTTGTGAACCTTTTAATACTTTTTACATGTTTTATGCTGTGTGGGTATTGTAAAGATTAATTAGGTGATGTTTTCATCCTGAGAAGGAACCTCTCTCTCAGCTATATCCCTCAGGTTGATTTATATAAAAGCTTTAAGCATCTTGCCTTTTCAGATCAAGTTAATGTGGCTTTCACTCCCTTTGTGTACTTAATTGGAGGGGGGGCGGGAAGCTAGCGCTTTTAAGGATTCATTAGTACATAAAAGCTACATAGAGCTGAAATGCTCAGAGTCCAGGAGTTATCAGTTCTTTGATTGTGTAATTTGACATACATGCCCTCCTGGGTGATGTGGTGTTTTGGAGAACTGCCAACATAGAGAAAGTATTCAAAGGAAGTGGTCATGTCATTCAAAAAGAGTAGAAGAGCAATGTAATACTAGAGCATACATGAAGCCTTTTTTGGGTAAAAGTTGGTTATTTTGAAAAATTAGAGTGGACTTTTGGCAGAGAACATCGTTAAAGTGATTGGAATGCAATTTACTTTTTGTTCCAATACATTTGTAAAAAGGTGTGTCTGATCGCTATAAAGCTTTTGAAGAGGAGGAATGGATCAGACCTTCCATGTGTGCCACTTTCTAGACTTGTATGCTGGTGAAAATGAAGAGCATTTGTTCAACTACTTTGTCACTGCATTAATTTCAGCTTTGAAATGATACAAAAACTGGTGCTGTGTGGCTTTTAAATGTTTGCTTTTCTAGGACTTTTTCTCCTTAGTTGCTCTCAAAGAATTTTAATCCATAATGCTAACTTTCACAGCATCTCTATCTGTTATTTCTGTTGGCTTTGCTGCGAGAAGATCTGCAAGCTATGGGTACTCAATGCCTTGAAAATACCATTTGAAGTCTATTTGCATTTAACTGGTGAATATAAACAGACACAGCAAACTGTAGTCATAATTCAAGACATTGCTCATCCTATTGAGGCAAGAAAATTTTAATTGTGGTGATTATAGTTTGTTATTGAAATAGTGGTGTTTCTAGAATATTTTACTGCCTAATTAGAAACGCAGTGCATAATTTACTAACTGCTACTTGTTAAATAAAACAATATAGCGTATATTAAGAAGAAAAGATGCAGCAATGTGACCTCAATGAGCACTCATTGCTGTCTTTTCCTATATGTGTTCCTGCTTATGTGGCAAACAGATTTTCTTTAATAAAGATATTTCTGCTTATGGCTGAACAGAGGCTTTTCTAATGATTTAAACCATAACAGAAACAATGCAGAGATGTAATGGCTTGGTTACGTTTCCCTAATACATGTTCTATATTAGTTCCAAGGTAAAGTTAAGCTATGAAGAAAAATATAGCTTAGGAGATTAATAGCCATTTAACTTTTTTCTTTTTTGAAAAGTTGAGATGTCTGTAGAACATTAGTTCTTTCCACTTCCCTTTGCTAACTGTTGGCTTCAGTGTGTTTGAAAGAAGCATCTATCTTGTGTGGGCTCACAGAAGCTGTTGTACTGCTAATAGAGTGTTTGTATATATTATATTGCTTTCTGCAGTTTACACAGAAAAAAAAGGTCCAGTACTACTGCATAATCACAGATGTTTCTCTATACTTTCTAATGGTTTTGACAAAAAAAAATGTTTGCAAATTTTGGAGATTTACATTCATTGAGAATTTCTCCAGAGGTGTTGTAAAACATACACTGTGTTAGTAGCCACAGCTTTTAGGTGGTCTGTCAGTTGAAAGGATGGGTTGAATATCTGTTTTCAAGTGTGACTTTTTATACAGTTTTTGAAGTTTTTTTTCACTGCATAAGTTGAATAATTGTCTACTTCCTGATTTACTCTTGCTGCCAATTAAGAGTATTCATTTGTTGTATTTCAGAACCCGTCTTGAAGAATTAAGAATGTTTCTGGAGAATGAGACCTGGGAACTGTGTCCTGTTAAATCAAGCTTTAGTATTCTGCAGCTTCATGTATGTTCTGTGAATAACACATACAAATGTAGTAATGGTTTAATGGCTAAGAGTCCAGGTGTTCTGAGAAGTAGTAAGATCTATGAACTACTGTGCAAATGTTTTTAATGGCTGCTAAAACCCCCTAAATTTCACTTCATGATATTGGAAACTTAAGATTCAAATGCTTTCAAAACAGTAGTATTCCTGTTTCAGGCAAGTAGAGATTTACAGAAGATGCTAAAGTTGTAAGTATAATGTTAGCCTTTAATTTCATGTTTTAATGTGGTGTTAATATATCAGTTTTCCATTTCTAAATTATTTATCTGAGAGTAAGATCCTAAAAGTTGAGTGCCTAAAAGTAGTCACATGAGTGCTCAGTAGCTTGTACCAATTCCGGCACTGTTTCTGGAGACATAGGTCACAGTGAGTCATTTGAAAAGGGGAAAAAAAAGAAGTTAATTCTTCTGTGGTGAAGTCCAACTGAAAGCAAGTACTTGGTGTGCTCACCTGCTGTCCTAAAGTGATTTTTGTGAAGTTTAGCATGTGGTGGGTGAATTTCACCTGTTTTGCCAAATGAAATATGGATGCTTATGATTAAAGCTATCACAAGTGCAAAAATGGATGTAGCTGAGCAATCTCAAGCAAAAGACAATTTTGCAGCTTCTGTAGAGCTAACTGTAAAAGTAAGCAAGAGGCTACTGCGACAGTAATAGCACAGAGGGAAGAGGAAGGAGGACCGTCAGTAGCATCCAGCAGCAAAAGAAATAGTAATTTTAGTAGAGAAATGGGATTATAAATCCATATATATTGCTCAAGGGACTGGAGCAGCAGAAAATGTCAGAAAGTAACTGATTCATGTAAACAAACAGAAATCTAACATTGCAATCCTTCTAGCTGCATATGTTTTGATCTTTAAACCTTTAGATAAATGATAATGTACACTTTGCCATTTATGAAGATCAATAGCTAGAGTTTAATAGATAAAATTGGTAGGTCAACTGAGATAAGTCAAGGTTTTGTAGAAAAAAATGTCTAAATCTGTGCACTCAGCTGGTCATCAGAAACCTCATGTGCAATGGGTTTGAAAAGTAATAAATTTTGAAAAGAACATTTTAAAAATAAAATATTAAGAAAAAAATTTCATCGTTCGTTAGTGAATTACTAGGTAACTTGTGTAAAGAAAACTACATTTTTTTGATAGAATTTAGGTCTTGTTTTATCTCCTAATTTCTGTGAAATAAAAAATCCACTTAGCTTTCACATAGTTTTAGAAGTGAATACTTTCAGAATGCAGGAGATGTATTGCATGTCATAGCCAAAACCTGGTAAAATTAGAAAGACAAGCAGTATAAGATTGCCAATTTCAAGGTTAACTTGAGCCAGCATGAAAAGCATGTTTAAATAGACCGCAAGCTTTGGCTGAAAGTTTTTGTATCAGGTTAATTGTCCACAAGTTTGTTGTTATGCTCTGTTTTTATGGAACTGGAGTCATAATAATGCTGAAACTGTCTTGTTGGTGATTAAAATTGTACTTTATTTCTATTAATAGGAATTTAAGTTCATGGAGCAGTCACGTTCCCCATCTGTGTCACCTAGTAAACAGCCTGCTTCAGCAATTTCAACAACAGTAACGTTATTTGAGCAGTACTGTAATGGAGGAAACCCATTTGAAATTCAGGCCGACAGCAAAGATGATGAGACAGAAGACGTGTTAGCTTCCAATGGGGTATGGAGTATTTCAGGAAAAAAAAAAGGAAAAGCAAATCTTGCTCTCAGTAAATGATGATTTATTTTGTGTATCAGTGGTGGCAAAATGTCTTAGTACAAGGATCAGTTAACTGCAGTACTGTGTAAAATCACAAGCCACTTCTTTAATTAGGTAGGTTGCTTTGGTTGCTTTGCTTTTAACCATGCCAGAGAGCCAGGCATCCTGTTTAAAGTTCAATTTGTTTTGCAGTGGATCAATATTTTTTTTTTTCTGCTGCAGTCAAGTGTTTCTGAAGGCTAGCAATACATGTTCAACCTAAATTAGTATTTTTCCAGGGGTTTAAGTTAGCTTTCTTTGTGGAAGCAATTTTGTCATTTTAGGACTGGCTTTCTGGCTTCTCAGGAAAGAATCACTGTGGGTTGCTCCTTCCGTTGTATTTGTTCACAGCTATGTGATGTGCGATGGATTATCTGATGTTTGTTAGGCAGTTTTTAATTGTAATTCAAGTGCTCAGGACATCCACTTTACAGTAGGATCTACTATAAAACTGAAAAATAACTTTGTGTATTTTTTTTCAGAATGCTGTCAAAATCTAGTAGTGTCAAATATGTTTTAATGTAAAACTTTGTACCATTCTTTTAAATACTGCATTAGCATATTTTTGTTACAGCTTATGCTCTGTTTATCCCTTTGATGAATAATGTTTTCTTGGGCTTTTTTTGTGATAAGGTTGGGTTTAGTTTTTTGTTTAAGGTTAGTTAATCCAGCCATCACACTAATGGCTTTCTCATTTTCAGCTTCCTCTTGTATTCCCTGTGGAACTTGAGTTGCAGAGCAGCTTGAGCAGCTTGATCTGTATCTGACACGCTTGAGTGCGATGCTGCAGTGCCTTGCCTTCTGTGGGCAATGATGCAATCTCTTTCCTACTGTGTCAGTTGAAGAGAAAATACAGTTGATTGGCATAAAATATTGTTGCATTGTGCTTCAAGGAAGCTGCTCAAAAGCCAGTTTCCTGGTGGTAGTTCTTCCTCCTGTCAAGTAATAGAGCAGAACATATGTCCTGCCTTTTTCATATCAGCAAGCTGAGAAGAGTTGCATGGTTATCACTTTTAGACTTACACGTAGACTCCAAATGAGTGTGTTAAGCAAAGATGAATGCACTGCGGGGCGTGCTGAAAACTGCAGAATTCCATGGTACTTTGTAGAAACCCATTCTGAAACAAAGCTTTTGGGGAATCTGGACAACCGTTTGGTAGATATTTGCTAAAATGATCCTTAGTGAAATAAGGATTAATGATGATACCAAGAGTACTCTTGAAGTTTTCAAAATGAAAGCTCCCTCTACTGAAAAGTTCATTTCAGAGTTTTGTATATGTTTGTGAGTAGTTTTGCTTTTTAGAAGATTTTTTTGAAGGACTAGAAAATTAACTTAACTTTGGGGATTGTTTGTTTCTTTGGTTGTTTTTTGTTTTTTTTACCCCAAGACAGCTTTCTTCTGAAGGTTTGACTCTGTAACAAATGTGTAGAGCCATCATGACATGCACTGTGAGTGCAGAAATACATCTCAAATATTGCAGGATATTTTTTGCAACTATTTGCATGTAGAATAATTAGGAAGGTGTGAAATTATTTTACAAAGATGATGTTAACTGGAGCTACTGAGACTGTATAACATCTTAATAACAAAAAAGAGTAATTGTTGGAACATGATTTCCATCTCCTCTGATTCCTTGCAGGTTGCTGCTGGCAAATGAATGCAGACACTGTCCCCATATTTTTGTGCAGTGACTTGTAAGCAGAATACTTAGACTTGTAGAAGGCTAGAATTGTCTTCATTTCTTGACTATGGATATGTTGAAGAATTTTTCTTTCTATCTTCACACTTGTGTGAGATATGAAAACTTTGCACACGAGCTAGAACAGAGCTGCTTCATTCTTTCAAGTTTTAACATTTTACCCTTCAGAATCTGTTTCTCCTAGCTCAAGTAAAATTTAAATGACATCAGCTTCCTCTGGACTAAGCTTTTGCTTCTATAATCATGAAATCATTTGATGAAAAAGTTAGGTAGCAAATGCTGATGAACCTGTTGGAGATACTGTTTTGTTGGCTCTTGCCAGCCTGAAGCATCACACTGCTGCCAAGCAGACTGCTATCAGTAATACTCTCTTTGGTCTTCAGTTGTATTTTTTTTCCCCCTGTTCTCCAGTGAAGAACCTATTTGGAGGATTAATAGAGCTTAAAAGAAAAAAAAAAAAAAAAAAAAAAAAAAGCTTTTGCTTTCTGTACAAATACAGTGTTTCAAGTACAAAGTCTGCATGCAGTGACAGTTACACAGGAATTGTCATATTATGCGAGACCAGTGGTGGTTCTCTTACAGCATCCTGCTTCTGGTAGTGGTTAGCACAGACACTGCAGGCCTATGAGAGGTTAATTGGTCCTGCAAGTCTTACTGGGACACTTTGTAACCTGCATAAGTTACAAAACGTAAATGTGTGGGATGGTTTTCCTTTATTTCTTCCTGTATTCTCTTGAGAAAAAGGCAAGGAAGCCACCTTCACCCCAGAACGACGTTCTTTATCGTAATGGAGTAATATCTTTATCCAGGTAGTTATCTGTTATCTTTGTTGCCTTATTACCACAGGGAGTCAATGAATTTGACCATCTAATCATCCTGGCTAAAAATGTCTCTTTCTTCTGAATTTGTCTCTAGCCATTGGAAAAAGCCTTTCTTGTATGTAAAGGTTACTGCTCATATATTGGTTGTTCACTGCTGTCTATTTTTTGAAGGTGTGTGAGGCTTAATCCCAGCCAGAGCTGAAGCTAGTTAAGACAGTAAGGATTAGTTCGTTGCTAAGGGATTGCCCCATTCTTTGCACGTAGGTGCTGCGGTCACTGCAAGCACCGTGGTGGAGATGGCGTTCTAGTAAATCACTGCCAGGATGCCGTTTGCCTTCTCGGGTGGGGCTGAGAGTGGCTGCCTCAGCGGTTCAGCAGTGGCAGGCTGTGGTTCTGGTAAAATAAGCTAGAGGGAGTCATGATTCCATCAATTACCAATAGGCTGATGTGTCACGCGTGTAGCGAAGTCCATGTTGTGGTTTCCCCGTCTTTAATTTTGAACAGTGTCCCATTTGGTAGGCTTGCACATTGTCAGGGACTTTCAAGGCTGGCTGCACTGTCCTCTTTTTTTAAAGCTGTGTGCCAATTTAGTGTTCTTTATTGGTGAAAGCTTAATATATTTTAAATTTGTAAAATCTGATTTTGTGCCTGATGAGGAGCTATAATGAACTTTGGCTTTCCTTTAACACCAGAGAGACAGAATGTTCTGTGTGGAAAAAGTGAAATATCAATTATGTGATTTAGTATGCATTTTTCTTGTGAAATATAGGTTAGATTTATAGTCATTCATATTATAAAATAGTGGCTTTTTAACCTTAAATGTAGTAGTATGGGGAGAACTTAGCAACAGTGTATAGAACCATCTTTTTTCTTTTTTTTTTTTAAACTAAAATACAAAGTTAAGTTTCAGTTTGCGTAATGCAACTTAAAATTGGTTATGGAGGATGATACTTTTGATTTTTCTTCCCTCCTTGTGGAAATAAGTTGTTGTGAATATTTCCTTTGTTTGACATGTTTCTACCAATGCTGTATATAAACAGGTTTATTTCATATGATAACTTCAGTTTTAATGCATTGGAAAATGGGAACTAATTGCTTTTAATACTGAAAGATGTTGAAGAAGATGAAGAATCATACTGAGACTGTGGATGGGGGTGTTCAACAATGCTAAGGCGGCACTTACTTGATTTTCATCAGTGTATTTGGCTGTTAACTCAGTCACTATAAGGATAAAATCCTTTCCAAAATATTTGTGAGTCAGGGAAGTATTATGCACGTTTACACAGAGAATTGAGGCACAGGGTAAGTTAACTAACTTGTTGCTAGTTGTACAGGACATCTAACCTGGCTGGTATTACAACCAAGGTTTCTTGTGACCCAAGTAAGTATGCTTTCCAGATGACCATTCTACCTTCCCTTTTCATATTTTTCATCTCCTCTCTCCTTTACCAGCTCTTCCAAAGCACTGACACATAGAAGGAACTCTTGGTTTAGGAAAAAAAAAAAAAAAAAAGTTACACCTATTTGGTTATCCTGTACATAGAAACAGAAATAACTTGCTTAGGTAATGTGCGATAACATTTCTACAAAGGTTTGAGGTTTTGGTTTCTTGACTGACCAGTTAAGGTGGAGGCACATCTTAGCACTTAAAATTGAAATTATTTCAGATGGAGGTTGCAAAATTTTGTTTCCAGAGGGTGCAGACCTGTTTCCAGATATTTCAAGAAATGGCATAACAAGGACATAAGCAATTGATTTACATGTCAAATGATCTGTAGGACGGTAAGAACTGTCAGAGCTTATTTTGAGAATTTTAAAATCTTTTTAACTCCTTAGTTGTTGCAGTTCTGGGCAACTGAAAACAGGCCTCTGGATCCATTCACCTCAGATCTATATCTTGAGCTTCAATGAGATGCTTTTTTTCTGTAGCTCTGTAAAATATCTTTGTTGCGATACAGTTAACTTACAGTTTTGTAACGCTCTTCAACTTTGATGAATCTTACCATTGTCCTGTGGGTTTGTTTGGGCCGATTGCCTAAACACTTGTGAACTGATTATTGCTATGAGATACCTGAATTCCTTTTAGCACTTTAAAATTTTACTGCAGACTGTGCATATTCAAAATGGATATATAAGGTCTGTTCAGGTTGAGGTCACTAATAGTTGTGAGTTACTTACTGCATACTTTAAAATGCAGATATTTTTATGTCATTAAATAACTTTTCCAGCTCATTAATAGTATTAGATTGAGGAGACTTAATAAAGTATTTTTCCATGTTAAAAAAAGAAAAATATTCTCAAAATTCTCTTAAACTGTAATGTTAAGACAGTTAAAATGTCAACCATCAGATTCCTATATCAATATGCATTGTACTTAACAATTTGTAGTCAATTTATCATTTTACTTTCACTGGATTTTAATTGAATTGGCATGTCATTTTTTATATATTAATACATAATAAGTGGTGGTGATTCTCCATGCTAATATTCCAGCCAAGTTAGTTAAACTATGACTCTTTGTCCTTAATCAAACCTGAACTCAGCTAATTTTTGAAATAAACTGCTGCTTTCATTATATGTTTCCTTTGTCCGAAATGTTCATGAAGCAGAAATTTTGCTTGTGAGTGCTAATGATCAGAACATTTCTTTTTAGTCTGTGTCTCATACTATGTTTTTTTGGCCATCTGAGCTGTTTTTGCTTTGAATTTGTTTGTACTGTGGGCTTCTTGCTTTTATAATATACTGCTTTCATAGTACTGGGCTTTAAAAGCCTCCGGCAGTTGCCACGCGTGACTGAAAAAATGTATTTCCTAGTAAATTTTGGATGATTGAGAGACTGGCATTACTTTCTTGTATCTTCCTTGGTTTCACCTCTGGAGAACGGTTGTATCCTTTAAAACCCTGCCATTTCTTAAGGATCCTGGAACCAGACCTTGTTTGTCATATGTCATTATTGACTCCTTTGATAAAATGGCTTCGGACCAGTGTACATGTTAAGGAAAAGCTAAAAGGAAAAGTATTGTGTACTCTTTTCAAGTGCAAGTGCATTCTGTAGCCTGATGGATATGCTTAATGTTGTGATAGCTGCATAGGTGTTCAGGAAAAAGGGTTATATCCCAGAGCATCAAGTATTTGTTTTCCTTTTAATCTTTTCTGGGTTAAGGAATTCACTTTGTGAAAAAATTTATTTCACTATTTATGAAGTGTTTAAAGCACCTATACTACAGAGCAACCTAGAACACTTGAAAAAGAGATTGACATTAAAGATTGCTTTTAATTGGAGTAAAAAAAGATTGCAAATTTGAGGTGTTTTAAGAAAAAAACCATCCCAGTTGTACACTTCTAATATATATGTGTAGCTTCATAATTACAAAAAGCATTTATTATCTGGATTTGTGAATAGTATTTCTCCACATAACTCATACTCTAGAAATAATAATACATGTCTACCATGGAAATCCTATATTGTATTATATGTGCTGTAGCCTGTGTTGCTCATTTTTTTCCAGACATCACTTGTTAGGCTCAAACCTTCCATCCTTGAATTGAAAATAATTTTCTTGTGATCTTTGAAATGCAATTCAGCAATTGAACAATGAAACAGTTTCAAAAAAATAAAAATGCAGCTGAGTGTTTGGAGGCAGTAGTTGTCAGTAACTGCTTGAGCTTCTTATTTTTCAAAAGGTGCAATTAACATCAAATGTTCCTCAGTATAAGAAGGCATGTCCCAAGGCAGGTATACGTGGTTAATTTATCTACACATTCACATTTTTCATAGAGTTATTCTGGAATAATTTGTGGCATTTGTGACAAATGAAGCAAATGGTGCATGAGGCTTTCTTCCATCAAAGAAGAATTGTTTCTCTCATAATGAGATAAATATTTTAAATATCTGGATCTTGGCCTTTAACTAGATAAAGAACGGCATATGTTTCAAAACAAAATAAACCCAAGAACCAGCACATGCAAATAAATAGAAGCATTCCCCAAACACCTAATCAAGTTTTCTGAGATAGCAAGGGGAAAAAAAACAACCTTTAAATCTAGCCCCAACTGATTTATTCCACCAATACCATTGAGTTATCTCATTAGAGTGTTTCTTAGAATAATATAGTGCGCTGTGGCTTTGGGTTTTGTTGTAGGTTTTGTTTTCCTCTGTGAGCAAACGTATATCAATTTTGGTTGCAGAATCCTGTTCTTTGCTTACTCTGCAGTTTTTGTTTGTTCCACGTACACTGCAAAGTTTATAGGTATAGAACATACAGATATATACGAAGTTACTGTTCTTGCTGTTGATGTAGATAGAACAGCATACAGTTGAAGAAAATAAGTGCAGAAAAATTAGTGAGAAAAAAACACACATGGTAATAGTAGCCATGAGAAATACTTATATTTTTATAGTAGCATTTGACTGCTTATTATTCTTGAAGTGTTTATGCTTAGTCAAAATCACATTGGTTTTGTAACAGGTTAAGTGGTTGACTCCATAGTAGAAATTTCTTTTGTAGTGTACTAAAATCAATTTTACAAACCACTGCAAGTTGTTTTTTTGGTGTTTGTTTTTTTTTTTTTTTATAAATAATGTGTATGGTATAAATAAGTATTTTTTTGAAGCAGTAGTTTAGTCCTTCTTGCATTAATAATTAAAGATTGTGTGGTGCCAGGTTTCTTTGGTTTATTGCCACCATATGGATGAATTTTGAGGTTTTATTACTGTTTTTCCATATTGTAAAGCAAATAATAAAAGCTGAGATACGTAGGTACTTGATACAGCAACAACAAAGTAAAAAAAGTTATCAGTAGCTGGGAGGAATAGGATGATGCAAATATTTACTCTTAATCAACATCTGAGAATAGAAGTTTGTTTAGAAATTCACTTACAAATAGCTTTGTATAATTTACCTGCTGCATTTTTAATGAACATTGTCAGCAGCCTTTCAACCAGCAAAGTTATCTGTATCCTGATCAAGGTAAAAGCCAAGAAGTGACCAAAATGCTACGTTAAATGAGTGACAATATTATAAGGAAAATAATGGCAGTAAATTTTTTTTTCTTAACAGTATGAATCGGATGAACAAGAAAAAAGTGCATATCAAGAGTATGATAGTGACAGTGATGTTCCTGAAGAGTTGAAAAGAGATTATGTGGATGAGCAGACAGGAGATGCTCCTGTGAAAAGGTAGGTAAACTGTATGAGTCCTTGGTCTCATTTACCTGCTTTTCATCTCAGTACTCTAATTAGTTCATTTTCTGTTTAATCTATACTCTACAACAATGGAATAATAATCAAATAATCTTTATGCTACCTGCACAGTTAGAAAGGCTCACCAGTTAGATCTCCGGAATGGGGAGGAATGTTAAACTGCTCATCATTATTGCAGAAAGAAACTTTGGAAAGCAGGATTTTGAAGGAGAATGAAGGCTCTCTGAAGCAGGTAGTGGAAAACTGATTAGCAAGCATTAGATGTTAACTGCAGACTCTTCTACAACTGCTCTTGTGCATATCTATAGTTTCTGTTGTGTCAAAAGCAGTTGTTTGTAGACAAATGGCTTGAGGCTTCAGCTTCTGCTTTTGCAGAACAACAGTAAACTTTTACAGATTAAAAAAAATTAAATTCTACCATAGCTTGAAGGCAGTCACTTGGGATTTTAAATTCTCTTTTGCTTTAAGAATACACACACACACACGTGAATATGCATATTCTCTTTTGAAAAAAAATATTATTTATATATATTCATATAAACAAAAGCCAACTCTGTAGCATTTAAAAGGATCTGAAACACAAATTTCTGTCTAGGACACTGTACTACTTAGATGTCCATTCAGACCTTGTGAAGCAGGCTAACATTATTTGTATGTAGAGGATTGCAGGAGAACTAGAAAGCCATCACTTGGGTCAAAGCAGAGGAATGTTTTTTTACAAAATAACTTTTCAGGATAAAATACTGCTAGCGTGATTTCATAAGATGAATCACATGGACTACTTCATTTTAAAGATGTGATGGAGATATTGATAAAAATTCCTTTTGGATTGATGGAGATATTGATAAAAATTACTTGGAACAAACCACAGTCACTGTCCATAGCTTTGTGCTGTGAAATTGAAGCATTCTGAATTTTTGGAAGAATATCATTTTGAGGTATAGCAGCTGGAAGAAGGTTTCACTTACAGAATCATAGAATATCTTGAGTTGGAAGGGATCCATAAAGATCGTCGAGTGCAAATTCCTGCTTCTCACAGGACTATGGTTTATGAAAAAATTAATGTCTTTTTAGTTTCATCTTCCTCAAAATTGTTTCCATTTCCAGACAGTCATTTTCAGCTCTAGTTTACTAGTCTGCCTCTGTTTTGTTGTGACTTGTGTTGTTTTATTTTCTTTACTTCGTGAACTATGAACTTGAGTCAGAGTGGTTAAAACGATTGCTGAGGCCAGACAGAGGCCTGCAGAACTCAAGACTTGGACTACAACTCAGAAACTCCTTTCTCTAGCACAATTTTATGTAATTTAGGCCAGGTGTCTCTAAACGTTAGAATCTTAACCCAGTTACGCTTTGGCATAAAGAAAATACTGCGCTGGAAGACATACTGTCATGTGAAAGAAGTGGGGAGGAAGGAGTTCTTTTCTACTAAATTTTATTTGTATGTCCTTGAATATAATAGACAGTCACATTTGGTGTATTTTGTTTTGTTTTCTTTAAAGTGTTTCTCGAGAAACTCTGAGGAGCAGAAAGAGATCAGATTATAACCTCAATAAAGTGAATGCACCTATCCTAACAAACACTACGCTGAATGTAATAAGGCTTGTTGGTATGTAGAACAATTGTAGTTTTTTTGTATGTGTTTTTTATTTTAATGCAAATCTTTGGATTATAGCAAATATGGATTTTAAGGCTTTTAAAAACATACCTAGTTGGGCTCTATTGCCACTTTTTGAAAATGTTAATAGAATAGAAATAAAGCACTAAACCAAAATATTTTTTAATTAGATAGACAAATTTGGTTATATCTTGTGAGTTATTTTTACTTTGAAAATTAATCTGCATGCATATAGTGATTTTAACCAATAATGGTGGATTATTTGTCTAAAATATTGAATGCATAAAACCAGTGAAGATAGAAAGGAAATAGATTAATGTTTTATGTTGCTAATGTGTTTTAGTGGATTAAATGCTTCATTTTCAAGTAGTATAGTTACAAAAGTAAGAACTTAAAGATTTTTCCCTTTCGTTACTCAAATTCTTACACCCAGAATAACTATTTTTACTACAGAGTAGACAACTAGAAGAAAAGTGCCTTCCCATACTGCTAATTTCAGTAATTAGAATGCATCCTAGTAATCACCAGGGAGTTTAGGGAATCTCTATCCTTGGAGGTGATCAAGACATTACTGGACAAGCCCCTGAGCAACCTCATCTCAGACCTGCTCTGAGCAGGAGGTTGTACTAGATGACCCCTGGAGGTCGTTGCTAGCCAAAAGTTTTCTGTGAAAACACCTCCCTTCAATTCTAGGTGTAATGTGATTGATTTTTTTGTGATCGTGACTTACATTTGATTATCTAGATAATTGTATGATAGCAATTTTCTGCTACTGACTTTCATTTTGTTTACAGAGAAGGGGAAGTAACTACCTAAAGTTATCAGGGTAGGCAGAAGAGAGAGGAATTTTGTATGTATTATACTAATGAAGTTTGTCTTCAATGTTTACGTGCTTCAAAATGATTGTGGTACTTCAGAGTAAGCTGTTTTTAAAAGACTATTCCGACACCTGGTTAGTACCTTTTTGCTGTCTTAGAGGGCAGCATATAAATCAGAAATTAGTTTTCTAAACCTTTATTTCAGTTTTTTTTCCTCTTGGAGTATCTACAATATAGACCTGAAATAAGAACTGAGATTATTCTGTCATAACTTTTCTGGTATTGATCTGTGAGTTAGGTTGGAGAGATTTGTTTGCTACCTTCCAGTATAAAG
This sequence comes from Astur gentilis, assembly GCF_929443795.1. Lineage (NCBI taxonomy): Eukaryota > Metazoa > Chordata > Aves > Accipitriformes > Accipitridae > Astur > Astur gentilis. Next base: position 21,469,706 of record NC_064883.1, on the reverse strand, counting down.
TTTTGCCCTAAGAAATGTTAGGATTGAGTCTAGAAATCACACATGGCACTTTATGCAAACCACCTGGTCTTCCCCCACCTCTGCCCCTGACCCCTTGTCCTAACACAGTGTGCGAGTAGGTGGAGCTGTAGTTCTAGTTTTCCAATTTCACATAAGGAGTCTTTAGATTTGTGCATTCTGGCCATAATCCTGAACTTAAACATTACTTTCAAAGCTCATATATATGCTTTTTTCCCCTTCTGGAATTATGCTTAATTTTCAATTTTTCTGCTATTGGGGCTGTTTTATATTGTTTCTGTAATGACTGATAATAGCGTTATTTGGAACATGGAATTGGAAAGGGACCTCCTGCAGCCCCTGCTACAGGAAGACATGTCATTTAGTACTGCCTATAAATATGCTTGTTTTGAGCTCCATCTTAAAAATACTACTGTTTTTGTTACCACCACTCTATCTAATAGGAGTTCTATTCCAGAAGTCTTATCAACCTAATGGTTTAAAAAAATAAAATAAGAAATTGTCCACCTATTTTCTGCCCACTTGATCTAACACCAAAATAAACTTTTAGGTTTAACAGATTGTCTTGTTCTTTGATTCATACTGCTCTGCTGTTTTAAAGAAAGCAATCCTATTTCTTCTCAGTCATTGATTTGCTAAACGAAATGTGCCAAGCTTTTTAATATCCTCTGTATTTATCTGCCAGAAGCTTAAGTCCCCTACTTTCTTACCAGTTCTTTTTCTGCTCTTGTTACAAACATATCAAAATCATGTGCAATACTTTGCATGAAATTTCACTCCATTGTGTCACTGTTGTATCGCAGCATCCTGGTCACAAGTTGTCTCCCTTTTGCACCTCTTTGCATTTTTCACAGCTTCGTTGTACTGGCAGTTCATTCCATCTGTAATGAGCTTGTACAGCCAGCAGGTCCTTTGCTTTCCCAGTTTTTTTCCAAGGGATGAGCTGCTAGTTTATAGTAGAAAGATGCATGTTTTTAATTAATTGGTCCCCAAATGCACAGCTTTACTTTTTGTACTACTGAATTTCATCCAATTTTTATTACAGCAGTCGTCAAGGTCCTCCAGTTCCTCCTGTACATTATTTCAATCCTTTTCTGTTTTGATGGTGCCTCCTTATTTTTTTCCATTATCACACTCTTGTTTTTGTGCCAGTGTCATTCATGAAAATACTAAAGACGATGCCAGTTGCTGGAACTCCACTAGTAGCTTTTCCAGATACCTCCCTTTTCAACACTCCATTCTGTCTTCTCTTTTATTAAACCCTTACTCATTTAAAAAACTCAAGCTTCACTTGTTTACTGTGCAATATTGTTAAATTAATACTGTCACTAAATCCCAGATAGATGAAATGTGCTGTGTCCTTTGTCTAGAAAATCATGTGGGTTCCCTAACAAGAATATGTATCTTAGTCTGGTACAGTTCACTTCTGGTAGATCCTTGATTTGTTTTATCTTAATTTTGCCTCTGTATTTCAGCTTCTGTCACTTCCATACTTTCTTCAAAACTAGATCTGAAGTCCTGCATCCCACAAATTAAAGCAATAGATCAATAGCTGCCTGGATGACTGTTTTCCCTCTTCTTGAGTATGTTTTTATTTGCTGTTTTTCAGTCATAGCGGTACAACCCATGTCTCAACTGCTTATTGCACATACAGGTTATTATATTGATTACGTGAGTGGTGATTTCATGTCCATTTTTTATTATGCCCTGATTCCTTCGCTCCTGTAGCTTAACTGTTTTAAGGTCTTTTCCAGCTCATTCTCAGTGTGGCTGAAGGTGGCCAGTTCAGTGCTATTAGTCACCCTGTTCCTGTTCTCCTCACTTTTCTCACCGTCAGTATCATTTTCCCCAATGAAAATGAAGGCAAACTATTCATTCTTGCTTTTGGGTTGTCTTGTTTGTCTACAATCTCTGTCCTGTCACGTCCGTGTCATTCCCCCCCCCCCCCCCCCCCCCCCCCCCCCCCCCCAGTTTGGTTGGCTTTTGTTAGTCTTCTGTAATTGGAAAACTCCTGTTTTTTACCATTTTTGGAAAATTTAGTTTTGGCAAGACTTTTGGTACTTCTAGCTCGTAACACAACTTCCTGAGCATATAGGTCTGGTTTTGTCCTTTGTCCCTGTTCTAGTCATTCTTTGCTTCTAGTTTCTTTGCAGTTTATCATGTTTCTAATACACAATGACCCTGCCTCACTTCTACCTTAATTTGTATCTTTTTTTGAGGAATACCTACCACTTGATATCATAAATGAAACTGATTTTTTTTGCACCATGTTTCTGTTAGACATAAACTGCATATTACACCTCTGCACAGAAGTTGAAAATGCTTTCATCTTTTGTCATTACTTTTGGCCTTAGCATACAAATAGTTCATTCACTACTTCTAGGAAGCATCCCGAGGGGCATTAGACACATTTCTTTAACTAGTGGTTAATGACTACAGAAACAAGAAACAAGTAAGATAGCACTTTTTAGCCACACTATTGGATTTATTAGTTTTTCCTCCCTTCTTGTCTCCCCTCTTGTCTCTTGAATCCGTATTAAACATGAAGATGAGCATGTTGTTGCTTGGCAGATTTGGCTGTGCAGGATGCTAGTTTGTAGGAGATCCAGGTATGATCCACTCCCCTGGATTTTCTCCCTGCAGACAGGAATGCTGTGGAACATGCCCATCTTTTAACAGCAGTCTCTGCTGATGCCATGGAAGGCTCAGTTTGTCTCGCACTGTCTCAGATTTTTGGCTAGGAAAACGCCACAGTACTTAACACTAATTTCAAGTAGTATAACTGAGGTGATTATCTAGAATCCCTTCATTATTAGTAGAAAACTGTAGGTAACTCCAGAAGATGGTCGAGTTTGTTAGCTGTCGTGGATGTCTTTGCCTGCATGTCATCTTGTAGATATCTTAGCACTTGTCTTATGGAGCTGCTTGCCCTCTGCACAGGAGATCTAGGCAACCAGTATGGGCTAAGGGTCTAGTTTTTAGATGAAGTTGGACAAAGTGAATTGCATATGCAAGACCAGTGGTGTGGCACCTCAAAATATGAGCAGGGGCCTAATGTAGTATAGGTGACTCCATAGATGTGTCCTATCTACAGAAAGCCTGTACTCTATTTTAAAGTTCTGCTCCTTGAAAATAAGGCTGTATTTTAAGAGACATTTGTTTTGGTGGCAGTAATGGGAGTACTTCAGTGGTTTTTGACCCTGCTATAATTTGTCACTGATATTCCTGCCTACTGTATGTTTCATCAGCATGACTTTTAGTAGATCTAGATCAGCTCCCTGATCTTAGTTAAAAACAAATAATGGAGGAATCTAGGTTTATAAAGGGAGTGAGATGAAGATGCAGATTTAAGTTGCCCAATCAAGTAACAGAAATTGTTGCCTGACTTCTTAGGAAAGTTATGCAACTACTAGTACTCACTGAATGAGTATAACGGTGCTCATAACCCATTTTGAACTATTTCTGTGTGCTGTATGCTTTCTGTGGAGGATAGATGAATAAAACAAAGTGTAGCTTAATATTTATAAACTACATAAATGATTTGCCTTGTATAACTGAAGTGGGACCTGCTATAACTTTGTTTAATTTGAATTTCAAGTGAACAGTTCAATTTATCTGGTTTTCACTAGAGTTAATAAACCGGGTAATTATTTCTCTGTCTCCAGTATAAAGTAACCATTAGATTAATTTATAAGGTTAATTTTTTCCTGTCAAGCCATTGTGTGTTGGCTTAAAATGTAAAGGAAGAATGAACCTGTGTTAAATTTGTATGGAATATTTTGACCTAGGTCCTATACATCAACAAGAATAATTGATGACTATGCCATTGTATATATTGATTTGGTGATTTCTTATTTTAATTAATATTGTTGGGGTTTTTTAATGCCTTTTTTTGGCCTTGTCATGGTTTAACCCCAGCAACTAAGCACCACGTAGCTGCTCACTCACTTCCCCCCCCCAACCCAGTGGGATGGGGGAGAGAATCGGAGGAAAAGAAAAAGTAAAACTCGTGGGCTGAGACAAGAACAGTTTAATAGAACAGAAAAGAAGAAACTAATAATGATAATAATAACAATAATGAAACGACAATAATAATAATAAAAGGATTGGAATATACAAGTGATGCACAATGCAATTGCTCACCACCCGCTGACCAATGCCCAGTTAGTCCCCGAGCAGCGACTCCTCCCACCCCCACTCTCTTCCAGTTTATATACTAGACATGACGTCCCATGGTATGGAATATCCCGTTGGCCAGTTTGGGTCAGCTGCCCTGGCTGTGTCCCCTCCCAACTTCTTGTGCCCCTCCAGCCTTCTTGCTGGCTGGGCATGAGAAGCTGAAAGATTCTTGACTTTAATCTAAACACTGCTTAGCAGCAACTGAAAACATCAGTGTGTTATCAACGTTCTTCTCATACTGAACCCAAAGCATAACACTATACCAGCTCCTAGAAAGACAATTAACTCTACCCCAGCCGAAGCCAGGATGGGCCTCATTTTTGCTTTTGCTGTAAATGTTTTTGGGGAAGAAACTGAGATTTTGCTTGCTTTAAAACTCATTAACTTTTAAGAAAATAATAATGGTGATGACAGATCTCACAGCAGAAATTTTGTAGCTGAAGTAAGTGATCAGTCACACAGAATGGGACCTCATGGGACTTAAAAAAGCCTAAATCATACAATCTTTCAAAATTATATAATTACAATGGGCTTTTCACTTTTTCCTTCAAAGTGGTGATTTAGCTCCTAATGTATGTCGTAGGAAGCTGCATGTCTGGTATTGTGAGACTCCCTAGGAAATTATTTAACTAATGACCACAGATATACTAAAACTCAAATATGTATTATTCAAGAGGTTGTGTGTTTATTTACCTTTTTGGTTTTAGTGATCAGTTTTATATAGGTTAGTCTGATAGAGAGTACTCTCTACTTACTGTCTTTAAGGACAAAAGAAGAGCTGGAAATAATACTTCAAAAGAAACCCAGCAAATGTTCAGCAGTTTTAGGTATTAATGGAGAGCCTCTAAAAAGTTAAGCTACTTTGAGTTGCTGAAACTCTATAAGTGGTGTTTTCAAGTATTTCTGGATGTTTCTAGCATGGTGTGGATTTGGGCTGTTAATGCTGTTTGGAAATGTTCTCATATACCCCTTTTTCACCCAAAATAGGAACTTTAGTGCAACTGAGTAACAATGTATAGAAGTTAAAAGTTGGCGTCCTGTTAGCGAGAGGAACTAGGAGGAAATGTTCTTGGAACACTTGTTGTGTCAAGATGCTGAGTGATGTAGTAATAGAGAAATGTTCTTGGCATCAGAAGATTTTTATAGGGACAGTACTTGGGCAGTGTGTGGTGTGTAGCCCTTTGGAAAAGTGTAAGATACTGCCCAAGAGATTACCTTGAATATTCATGCCAGCTGCAGAGATGCTTGGAAATCTAACTGTCCAGAATGTGACAGATCACCCTTATATCATGTATGGATTGCAGGCGAGTTTAAAAATGTGTTTATCACAGAGTAAGTGGAAAAAATCAGCCTGTGGCAATACAGAATGTTCAGATAGCTCATACAAAGGTGACAGCTGCTTTGATTAGGGTACCATCCTTTCCCAAACATCTGAAAATTTCCATATTGGGCTGTGCTGGAATTGGCTGCATTTGGTTTTCCCTTTTGGAATACAAATAGAATTTTTTAAGTCTGCTTTTCAGTTTGTTCATAATGCTGTGGGTCAAAACATTAATAATTAAGCATAGAATTAACAATTGGGTTAAACTGCCAAATGTTAAGTATTCTAACCTGTGTCAAATCTCCAAAAATAACAAAATATATGCTTGCGTGTGTTAGCAAACTGGGACACAGATGCATAGTATTCAAGCAGGGAGTATATGTTAGATAGAAACCTGGAACGTAGTGATGTCAGGTTATTGCTTGATTCTTATCATAGTGCTATATCATCTTACCATGTATGTAGTTGTATCACGTAATTGTCAGATTAATGTTGTCTTTACTGACCTATACAAGTAATTGCTTTAAAAAATTCAAATAACTCCCCCTGATACTAATAGCTAATTTTGTTTCTTTGTTATTTAATTTCTCTGCTTAAAACATTTTCTGTATAGATTAGCAAATTACTTTGATGGACACAGCATTAGCTTGAAAAACAGTGTTGACTACAGGAAAAAAAAATATTTTAGCACACTCATGTATTTTTTTCCAACCTGTCACATCAAAACTTGTCCGGAATATGACAATTTTGTTAAATGATCTGCTATATCCTACATGTTGGGTGGACTGCATTTACATTTTGGTTCAAAAATTGCTGTCTGTTACTATAATAACCCAAAGCTTATTATATATTCTTTCTGGTTTTAAGACACTAATAGGGCAAGCAGTATGTCATTTTTGAGCTAGCCAGCAGAAAATGTAGGGTCTCTGCAATATGAGGGTTTTCATTAAGTACGCTGCTTGTGTGACCCTATGAAAAGAACCATGCCCTATGCGAAAAACAAAATAACTAAAAACTATAGGTGCTGTGAACTAGACCTGTAGGGAAAAATTTCTTTCCAAGTCCAAATCCTGTAATCAGTTTGACTCAGCTAACATATAGATGAAGGTCCTCAGTTGTGGTATGTGGGGTTTTTTAATTCTTTAAATTTTTATTTTCCCAAGTCAAATGCACAACAACAGAGAATATGAAGGAAGAGAAGGAATTATTCTTCTCCCTGGATTTGCCAGGGTCCTAGCATCCTTGTTTTCTGTCAATCTGTCCCTCTAGAAACTTTTCAGACATGCATCTTAAAACTATTTGCATTTCTTACCTCAGGAGAAAAAGGAAGGAGAGCAGGAAATGCTATGTCACTGATGCAAAACACATTATTCCTAGAGTTGTTGGGTGAAATCCAATTTTGGGCCTATCATTTTTATACTGTGCTTTTCTATTGCTTGAAAAATGTCCGTATGTGCATATATAAATGCACACTAATACGTAAAATCTTCAGTGGCTCTATACGTCATTTCCCAGACACTACTTTAGGGGATTATTATTTTTTGGCTAAATGAAGCTGAAACTTGCAGAGGATCCAGAAGGTTGTATATTTTGAATTTGGTACTAGAAGGCCAAGAATGGTTCCATACTTCTTGATATGGATTAGTATCCACATTTGGAGAAGTCTTGAGGCATTTGTGGTGTCTTAGCCATCTTATTTAACTTTGTTTTTAAATCTCCCAATCTCTGAAATATTACTAAGTTGTTCTTAATCAATATGCGAGGCTAAATAATAAACTTTGTAAAGCTGGTTTTGAGTTTGTCAAACTCAGCACCCTTTTTGTAGCACTTGTGCTGAGGAAACTGATCTTCTGTATTTAATTTTTAAGGGAAATACATGCAGATGATGAATATTCTGAAACCAATTGCATTTGATGTGATCCACTTCATGTCCCAGCTCTTCGATTACTATCTGTATGCGGTGTATACATTTTTTGGCCGAAATGACACGGTAGGTGGAAACATTATTCATTTCCAGGTATCGCTGTACACACACAACGAAAAACAAGAGATTTCTTTAATTGAAATACTACCTAATATGTAATCACCAGAAAAATTAGTGGCAACAGAATGGATCCGAATGTAGGAATAAGAAAAGGCTGATTAGATCAGCAACAAAGGGAATAAGTACTGGGAGCATCATTATCACTGGAACTTGAATCCTATTATGTTTTAAATAGATTCTGTACTCTCTTTTCCAGCAGTATTTTGAAAAGGAGGAAACAGAACATGAAATACCTAAAAGTAGTGGCAGGAAGTGGGGAGCAAAGGAGCAATCTGCAGAAGGAGGGTGGTGGTTTGGAGACTAGAGACTATGAGGTGATTTAATTTTCCTATATGTTTCCCTAACTTAGATAAGAATAGCAAAAGGAAGAGGAAGAGGGGGCCATGAAAGTTAAGTAGTAACTCAGGCTCAAGAGGCTTGAAATAGGCTTTTTCAGATCTACTATTCTTCTGTCAAACTAACTGCATTAATGAAAACAAGGCGGTTTTTGAGTGATCTTGTAGCTGAAATAAGTGCTTGTTGGCAATATCTGTACATAACATAGATCAACTTTAAACAGAATTGTCTTAAAGCATTTATGAATAGCTGTGCGTAAAAACAATTTTCTCCTCTTGTGGCCCCTAAATTACTCCACAAGTAATAATATCATGGGGTTCCAAATGCATCATCATCTGCTGGCAAATTGTAATGGATTTTCAGACTCAACATATGGTTCTAAATGGTTTTGAGCTGTTCTCTTTGGCAGGACAAATGTACTTGCAGTTTGTTTGTGTTTAGAAGATGGGTGGTTTTTTCGTGGTGTTTTTTTTTGTTTGTTTGTTGTTAAGATAATTATTTCCATTGGCTTAGTCAGCTGCTCTGGTATTCAAATTGTGTTGCATTTATTTTTATTTTTTTGTACCTCCCATTTTGTGTTTTTAAAGCCCATACCGAGTTCCTCACTCTCTACTTCTAACAGAGAACAGCACAGTGTTAGGCAGGTAAACATTATAGCAGATGGCTGGTAAAATTATGATGTTTCTGTAGTGTGCCTGATTTTTGTTTTGACAGATGATTTTTCCATGAGAAACATAATGCTTACAAAGGGTCTATGAATGTAATAAACCCTCTTGTAATGCTGCTTAAATGTCCTCACTCCCCATAGTGTTTATAAACCTTTAGAAAGTAGAGATGGGTGATGGTATGTGATTTAGACCAGGAGCATTGCTGTTTTATTTCTATTTACAAAATAGCATCAAAGGGATTCTTAAAAGTATGCTGGTAATATAACTTCCTTAAATGGTTGAAATTCTTTGTGAATATTGTGCTTCTGTTGTATGTGTGAGTTAGTACACGTGTAAGGAGCGTGATTAATTGTACAGAGTTCATTGCCAGTTCAGTGAAAACCAAGGGTTTAAGATATACGTGTTGAATTCTAAGTCTGGTCATGATGCTAAGTCATTGCTCTTTCCAGACCTCTTTAGAATGAATATCCTATGTGTAGTTATTATTTGGCTTTCTTCGCTGCCAAAAGTTGCACACCGTTGTAACCAGAATTGCTCTTTCAAAACCTTTTTAATTTGTGGGATGCAAGTTAAGGAGGCCTTTCCTCCTTATCTCAAGTTATGGAGCAACCTAACATGAAATTAAAAGGAATTGCCTATATTTAATATCTACTTGTGGTGGGTTGACGCGTGGTATGGCGGGGGAGCGGGCGGCCGGTCTGGTGCGGGAGCTGCACCGTGCCGGCGGCAGGAACCTGCCGCCATTCCGGGCAGAGGGGCTGCGGCAGGCGCTGGGGGACATGCGGGCGCTCTACGAGTGGAACCAGGCGAACGTGTCCGAAGCGAAGTCGGGACGGACCGACCTGATTTTCCTCATCCGGTTTCGCCACTGCTGCCTGCTCCGAAACCAGCACTGCGTCCTGGCCTACCTGTACGACCGGTTGCTGTGGATCCGAGCACTAAGGTGGGAGTATGGCAGCGTCCTGCCAAACACCGTCCAGTTTCACATGTCAGCTGAGGAAGTGGAGTGGTTCAATCGGTTCAAAAAGTCTCTGGCTACCTACATGAGGTCAGTAGGAGGAGAGGAGGGGCTGGACCTTACACAGGACATAAAACCTCCTAAAAGCCTGTACATCGAAGTGCGGTGTTTAAAAGACTATGGAGAATTTGAGATTGATGATGGTACCACCATCCTGTTGAAGAAGAATAGCCAGCACTTTTTACCCCGCTGGAAGTGCGAGCAGTTAATCAGACAAGGAGTCCTTGAGCACATTTCTATCTTAAGCGTGCGGGACAGGGAGAAACAGCTGCCGGAGTGAGGAGTGAGAACATGTACGAGAAACAAGCCTGCGGACACCAAGGTCAGTGAAGAAGGAGGGGGAGGAGATGATCCTGGCGCTGGAGCAGAGATTCCCCTGCAGCCCGTGGGGAAGACCCTGGTGAGGCAGGCTGTCGCCCTGCAGCCCAGGGAGGTCCACGGTGGAGCAGATATCCACCTGCAGCCTGTGGAGGACACACCGGAGCAGGTGGGTTCCCGAAGGAGGCTGTGACCCCGTGGGAACCCCACGCTGGAGCAGGTTCCTGGCAGGACCTGCGGATCTGTGGAGAGATGAGCCCACGGAGCAGGTTTTCTGGAAGGACTTGTGACCCCGTGGGGGACCCACGCTGGAGCAGTGTGCTCCTGAAGGACTGCACGCCGTGGAAAGGACCCATGCTGGAGCAGTTTTGAAGAACTGCAGCCCGTGGGAATGGCCCACGTTGGAGAAGTTCGTGGAGGACTGTCTCCCGTGGGTGGGACCCCATGCTGGAGCAGGGGAAGAGTGTGATCAGCCCTCGCCCTGAGGAGGTGAAGCGGCAGAAAATAACATGTGATGACCATAAACCCCATCCCTGTGCCTCTGTGCCGTTGGGGGGGGCTTGGTAGCGAAATCCGGGAGTGAATTTGTGCCCGGGAAGAAGGGAGGGGTAGTGCGAAGGTGTTCTGAGATTTGGGTTTATTTCTCATTACCTTGCTCTGGTTGATTTGTAATAAATTGAGTTAATTTTCCCAAAATTGAGTCTGTTTTGCCCGTGACAGTAATTAGTGAATGATCTCTCCTGTCCTTATCTCGACCTGCAAGCTTTTTGTTATATTTTTATGTCCCCTGTCCAGCTGAGGATGGGGGAGTGATAGAACGGCTTTGGTGGGCACCTGGTGTTCAGCCAAGGTCAACCCATCACACTACTCACTAAAGTTTAAGACATTCATGAACATGTCACAGAATAGTCTTCCTTAGCAGAATAAATTTAAGGTGAGTTTAAATCTTTTTGGACAAGACATTATAATAATCTGTAAACCAATGGCCATTGCTATGGAAAACAATTTTTTAAAAAAAAATTTTTTTTAACTTTAAGGGGTTATGTAGAGTTGGTGATGAGTAAAATTATTCTGTAAATTGTCTAATGATCTGCTTCCTAGCCTTAATAGGTCATCAATTTGTAGAATTTAAATATATACCATTTTGCATATAGAAATAGCAAGAACTTCTATGAAGCAAAGCAGTTGTACTGATGAGTCACATGTTCTGTTTGAAGTCGTGAGCTTCTGTCCTTGTGGAAAAATGCTGAGCAACAGTGTTTTGGGGGGTTGTTTGTTCATTTGTTGTGTTTTCCCCCCCCCCTTACATACAGATGCACAGTTCTGATTTCAGGCTGTAACTGGTTGCCTGATAAATCTGAAGTTCTCGATATGTAATGTTTTATGGAAATTTAAGTTTGTTTTTACATTCCTTTTCAGGTATGTTTTAAATGTGAAATTGCCTGTTTTTAAAAAGAAGTATATCATTATAGAATAAGTAAGTGAAAGTTACTGATAGCTATTGAAAGTTAGTAATTGAAGGGCAGGAAGAGAAAGAATTAGTGGCAGATTGTGTGATGTGTAGTTTTGATGGTGCAAATGCAAATTTCTTAAAATGAAATTTAATGTCTGAAACTTGCAAATACATTTCTTATTTATTTTTTTTTTCCTTTAAGAAGGGTATTTTTTCTGTTTGTTCTTACCTTAACAGGGAGAATAGCCAGTCTTGAATTTGCAGTCCTTATGGCCATATCTTGAAAAAACTACTATGTGATGTTAACAAGGATAAAAAGATAATTTGGAGAATTAAGCGGGTGTTTCTTAAAGGAAAAAAGTTATTTTCTTTTCCACCCATATACCTGCAAAATCAAAGGCAGTTCAGAACTGATATTTCTACAGTAAAAATGTGAAGAAAAATACAAATTATTTTTTGTGAAAAAGCTTACTTCACCTGTGAAAAGTGGAAAAACAAAGGCATGAACACTTCTTTTTATCAAATATGGACACTAGATTGTGATTTATGGCTCCCAGATCAGGTTCTAGATTTCAGCAGAGTGTACTTCCTGTGGGAATTCAGCTCAGATGTAAATTTTCATTGAATATGTAGGAGAACTGGGGCAGATGGACATCTTCAGTTAGAAATGTTAGATTCAGTAAATGGAGACCCAAATTATACCATTTTGTATATAAAAGGAGCGGAGGAGATGACATGAACTTGAACACTTCCTTCCCTGATTTAGTGCACTGAAAGGAAGAGAAATAATACAGCATGCAACACTGCTCTAAATATTGTTCAGTAAATTGCCTTTTGGTGTGAATCACATACCAGAACCGTATTCAAATACTTACAGATTCTTGACATAAATGTGTGTTTCTTAGCTGTCCCATTTCCACCTCCTTTTTTGTGTTAGTTTGTTCTTTGTTTTTTGAATTGAAAGTAGAGGATAAGTAGCTACAATAATTATGCATGTCGAATCAGACCCTCAGCTGGTATAATTCATTGCATTTACCAGGAAATAAGTATAGCTATATTGATTTATCCCAGCTGAACATCTGCCCCATAATACTTCTGAGCCATGAGCATGAAGATGGCACATTTCTCAGGTAGATCTTTATAAGCGTTAAGTGATAATGACTGTTTTATAAATATCAGTGGATATAATTTTACATATGCAGATTAGGTATTTAATAAGAAATTACAAGAAATTTTATAGCTTCAGAGAGAAGTCAAGACCATTTGGCTTGGGTGTGGTGTGCATGCATGTCATGGTGGGGGCATCATGGTGCACCATTCTAGGCTCATGGCCCAAATGAGAAAATCCAGGGTCCTGCACCCAAATACAGTATTATAACAATAAAGGATACTGGTTGCTTATTGGTATGAATGGTAAACTGTCATCTTCATGAAAGGTACTCAGGTCATTCTTCACACTAGTGCAGTGTTGAGTGCTGTGACTTCTGTTGATTTTCTTTTCATTTTGTATGGTTGTGATCATGCGCTAAAACTTTAATGTAAGTGAATTGTAGCTAGTGTTTACAAAGTGAAATTTTGCTGTATCACTGTAAAGTTTAAACCAATGAATTTTCTCTCCCCAACTTAAATAGAATGTATTTCTTCCAGTTTGAATCAACAGGACTGGGCCTCAGCAGCAGCAGATTACGTACCACACTGAACAGAATCCAGGAGAGTCTGATTGATCTGGTAAATACCTCAATTTTGTTAATGCTCAGTGGGATAGAGGTCTGTGTAGGAAATTTAGGAATTGCATTTTATCGTGGCTTTCTGATTTTTAACTCTCTTCATATTCAGTGTCTGTAATGACAAAGGCTTAGTTTCATGGCATATCATGATATAAATAAATATCATTATTGTATGAAATCACTTGTTTCTAATATGCACAATAGCTTTTGCTAGATTTAACAACAAAATTGTGTATTTAAATCTTACAATGTATTATGGTTCATGTAATAAAGACATTCCAGTATTATCCTTATTAAATGAGATGTTTTATAAAAAAGAAAACAAACCCAACATAATAGATGACTCATTTTTCTTTCAGTAAAAGAATAGCAAAACACTAAGCCATCCTGAAGATCATTCACACTGCAAGATAATAGAAGTAGTATACTAAGTCCTTTGTTAAGTCATTTCTGAATTGTGGAGAATTTTCCCCGATGTATTTTATAGACTATATCCCATTGGTCACTTCATGAGTTATTTTCAGAATGTGAAAAGTAAATATGCTGCTTGTGTCACACTGATAGTAGATTACTGTCCTTTACATCACATTACAAAGGGTAAACAGGAGACTTCAGATAGATTTTGTGGATTCAACTGAGCAGCAGAGTTTATAAAGAAATGTTAAGAACTATGCAAAAATGGAGATTTGAAGTTCTTTTTTTCCATCTAAATATAAACCCCTTGAAACATTATGAAGATGTTTCCTAAGAGTATCATAAATGGCTTGTGTAGTTGTTAATACCCCAGATACTGCAGGGAGGATTTATTTTCTAAGTCTTGTACCTTAGAAAGAAGTAGAAGACAGATGCTCTACTCTGACTTTCACAAGCATTTGGCACTCCGTAGAATTGTATTTTTGCCTTTTTAATTCCTTAAACTATTATATTGAATCCTAAACTGTTCTTTCAGTTGAGCTTCATAAAGGGGTTTAGGGCCATTTCTTATAGAGTCAGTAGAGGGAGCATAAGATAACTAATAACCCCAGGCCTCTACAAAATAGAAAAAGGCTGGCCATATTGATATTCATCTCAAAGGCAGTGTATTCAAAAAGAAAAAATAATGCTAGGAAGATCTTGCAAATGAATCAGTTAAAGATTATGGAAAAATGGCAAGTTATGGAATGAATTTTTTAAACTTACTCTGTAGTCACAGTTCCTGACAGCGCTTTACAGCCTTGAATTTTTTTTCATGAGTTGAAATAATGTTTGAAAAATAATTTCTAGGAGTAAATTGGAAGAATAATAGCCCTTCTTTTTCCTCCTCAGTCATTTAATGGTGCTGTTACAGATAATGTTAGTGTCAATTGAAATTAATATCTGTGTTCTAGGTAAGATTTGAAAGGAGGAAAAAATCTTAGCTAATTGCTATTAACTTTAAGGCATTCCATGAGGTTTATTAATATCTTATGAACTTAGGCTGGTCTTAAACTATAAATGGAAATTTTTTTACTTTTTGATTCATGAGGAAGAAAATGTCTTCTGGGTATTTTTATTGTTTGCTTATTTTTAAGAGTTTGTGAAAGTAGAGATTAATCTTTACTGTGTCATAAAATGGGTATTTCTCATGATTGTATGGACTGTTCTGGACTTCTGTCAAAATTCTCCTCTCTTATCTTAGATTATTGTAAATTGCTTTCTGAAAATATTCATTTTTGTGTTGTGGGGTCCAGTCTCGTGGCCTGTTGGGAATTTTGGGTTTTTTTGCATTGTCTTCTATTCATGGTAACTTTATTAAGGGCTATAATTTCTGTTGCATTTCAGTTCCTTATGGCAGCATCTTTCACTATTTTATTTTCATAAAGATAGTCGGAATCTGATAGTTCTAAATCTGTGACTAAGGCTCTGCCAGAATTTCATGTAGATCAGAATAGTTCCTCTAAGCTGTCAGTGCTTGCAAAGGTTGAGCTCTATGATCTATGTCAAGATTCTTTAGTAGTTTAGACTGGATCATTCCTAGCTTTCTTCTTGGACTTTGTCCGTTCCTTTTTGAGATACCAAGTGGATGAAGGCCTATTTACTCTATATTTCTTGCTAGGAGTTAGAGGAATAATTGGAGGATTTAAAGGCCATCTTCTCCTGCTTTTTGTAGACTTTTTGTAGTTTCTGTTTGTGATTGAATTAATGCTATCTAGTTTATACCAGACACCTTTTTAGGATACTACTTTTATTATTATTCAGCTGAATTTTAAGCTTCCTTTGTGAAGAAAAAAAGCAAAGTGGAAGGGGGGGTGTTCCACCTCTGGCAAGGTAAAGCTGAGCTGCACTTAAAAGTTCTTTCTTGCATCTTTGTAGCATCTTCAGTGTGAAGAGCATGGAGGTCGATTGGAGGCATTCTCTGTAGCTCCTTATGGAGCTGCTCTATTAAGTTTATATTTCCCTATTATTACAGTGCAAGGAGCGTCTGCCCTTTGAATATGTACTGTACTTACAGTATACTAATCATAATTGAGAAATAAGTACTGTCCTGGTTTTCATTTGGACTACTTAGAGACAAAGAGTTGGGTTTCTGACTCACGGCCACTGAGGAAAAAGGCTGCAGCAATTTAAATTGTTTCCTCTCTTCTTCCCTGCATCCCTCCTCATGCATCGCATACCCCCTACTTCTGCTGGAGGGTCCTTGTCCTCTCTAGGCAGTATTCAACTGTAGCTGAATCACATCTCCACCCTTTCACAATCTATTACTTCATAGCAAAGCCAGCTGTACTTTATAAACTGCAGCAAGTCCCCCTGCAGTTTAGATTAATGTTTTAGACTGTGTACAGGAAATAGCTGAGATATGAACATGTGTTCATTCATGTTAACTCCACCCCAGGGCAATAATGTGACACCTCATCTGTGATACGTATTATTCAATGTCCGTATGCTGCTCCTACACTGACACAATAGTAAAATTATAGTAAAAGAACCTTACCACTTCAGTTGGAAGTAAAAGTGCCCCTCCTCCTCGTATTTATGATACAAAACCATATTTGTAATTTGGATGGTTTTTTTTTTTATGTGGATGTTCTGTATGATGACAATAATGAAGCGACTTTTATGATGACAAGGATGAAGGGACTTAACTCTTTACAAGATTGAGCAAGTATGTTCTTTAGGTGCTACTGCTTTAAATATGCTTCCTATTTAAAACTGTTATAAATACGCCAGTAATGAGGTTTTGTCCAGCTATGGTTTTTGTTAATCTCTGCACTGCTAATACTGATACTGGTTTAAGTATGGCCTGAAATTTCTTTTGATATATAAATGAAATAGGTTTAGTTAAAAATAAATAAAAGGGGCCTACCAATTAGTGAAACTGTCTTTATTTGCTTTCTTGTAGTAAGTTATGTGGAAGTGTGTTGGGAGCATACAGTGATTGAGTAACCAGTTTTCTGTGTCTAAGCTACTTGTCTTTACCTTAAGGAAATACTTGTAGGCTAACTCAAAAGTATAAAAAAATACAAGCACTTTGTGTTATTTGTTTTAAAGTTGATTAGGGTGCACTTTCATTTCTGAGAGGTAAGAAAACAATATGACTTTCAAAAATTTGTTTGGCTACTTTGTACTGAACTTCATATGTGTATCTGAACTTCATGTTCAGGACTTTCCACAGCTAGCATAAAGTAACTTCAGTAATAGATTTCATCTGTGCAGGAGTTTCAGAGCTAATAATTTGGATCCTCCAGAAATAGCGCCCTACAAGCTGTGTTTGATTCATACCAGCAGGATGTATTACAAGGAAAACACAGAGAGAGAAGAGTGAAAAGGGGCGGAAGAAGTGCTTTTGTTTCAGCCTCACTTAAAATGCTAAGGTGCAGTTTTGATTAGGCCAAAGACACTGAACCAAGTGCCTGTTTCTGAGCTGCCTATGACTCCTTACTGACATTTCCCCTGAGTGGGATATGCAGAGATACCTACACTCATTTGGTCCTTGTGTTTGTCATTTCTAACAGGAATGTGGTTTTGCAACAGTAACGATGTTTGTATTAGTCCACTGAGACCAGTAAGCCTCCAAATAGGTACAAGGCATCAATCAGATCGATGTGATCTATGATAATTGGTGATTTGGAAGGGAAATTTCCACTTCTGATTCCTTGCTTTATCTGTCTCTAAGCAGCTTCCTTATCTTCACAAAACGTAACTCAGTCATGGTACTGCCATTACTTAGATACTGTTTTTGAATGTCCTGTGTGTGCGCACATAGCTGCCTTGAGTGATACTGCTGCTTCCAAAGGTGAGATTTTGTGGGCAAATAACGATGGAATAGTCATAAATATTGAATTGCAAACTGGCTTGCTCAAGTAAAACTGAGATTTAGAATGAAATTTGTTAGAGTTATTGTGCCTTACAGCACTACAAAATAGATCACTGTGGTAAAGTATATAAGCATTGCAATGCAATGTGTAGAAGAGTAGATGGAAGGAATCACTGGTATAAAGAAGTATTGGTTAATGTATTTTTGATTCTGTCTTTACTTTAGCTTTTGGGCTTTTCCCCCATAAAGTATATATCTTTTGGCAGAGTAGGTTAGAGATTGATGGTGCAGAGATGTAAAATGTACATTTTTCAGCTGTACAAATAAGATAAGGAATAATGGGAGGAACCGGTTTTTTCTTTATGCCTGACTTTCCAACCCATTTTGGCTTTGACCCTTTGATGCTGTGGAATGGTACGGTTCAGTTATACTAGTCCCAGTTCTGGAAACAAGGGATTCAGTTTTACTTAAAATGTCACAGCACAGTCCTGCATTACTTAATGTGGATATGTACCCTGTTATGTCGTCTGGCATACCAGTGGCAAGCTCTGGTGAGTCTAGGCTGTGGAATTTGTTACTTGACATGGCAGTGCCTAGCACAGGATGCTGATCCTAAACAACATAGCTAAGGTCCTCGCTGGAATGGTAGCTGTGAGCAGTGATTGTTGGTGAGGTTTTGTTTGGCCAAAGATAAATTCTGCAACTTTTACAATCCTGTCTTGGTATCCTGCTCCTTCAAAGAAAAAAAAAAGAGGCCTGAAAACAAAAAAAAAGAAAATATGACAATTTGTGAGGTTTTTTCTTCCTTTCTTTGCAAAGATTTGTACAACGTACGTAATGACAATGTTTAAGGAGTTGCTTGTCAAGGGAAGAGAACTCTGTGTATACCAAAGAAAGTTCTGACATGACAAGCACTTTGAAAATATGCTAGGACTTCTGCAGCTGTTTTGCTTCCTCACATTATTCATTTAGAGCTCTTCATACAACTTTTTTTTGTTTGTTTGACTATTACCCCAGTAGACTGGAATGATTTACTGAGTTTTCTAGCTTATTTTTTTGAACAAATTTTCTGGGTTTTGGCAATTGCTTTGTATGTCTTTGGGCAGTCACTGAGCCATCTCATTTTAGTCACTTCAGATTCTTCTTGCTGGGCACCCAAAACTTGGGCTGATTCCTAGTCCCAGAGGAGTTCAGGTGACCACAGAGTTGCAGCTGAGCACCTGCAAACCAGCAGTAGCTCCTCCTGAAAATTTTTCTTTGGATAAGAAACATGCTGCAGTAAAAATGTGTGTGACTGGACCAGATTGGCTTCGTAAGGTAGTGGTTCAGGTTCCCAAGGGTGTGGCAGTGGGCATGCTTTTTTGCGGAGGCTCGTTTGATATTTATTTTTTAATGCATAGTTAATGACTCATTTTCTCAGTTGTCTATCAGCACACAGCGATTCCTGATAGAGGCCTTGTTGCGTTAGGTTATACAAGACAGTAAATAAACTTGCTAACTTTGGATCATTTTTTATGCAAAAAGTCTGCTGTTTAATGTTGAACACTAAGAAATAAATGAAATACAAAGATCCCAGAAGTTTCTATGCAAATTTTATTGAAGTCTGTTACTGAAGTCAGTGGGACTGACCCTACTGAAGTTTGGGACGTGTTTGTTTTGTGACAAGGAGCATGGAGGATCCACACTCTGAAATTGGAAACGTCATGCCTACCGCAAGGCAATGCTGATCAACTCAGCCCTGGGGCTGGTGCGTAGTGTGTGCGTTGTAAGCATTGGCAAGCTTGGGGATCCCTTGCATGGCACTTCATAACGCTGTAAAGGTATCACTTGCCTGAAAAGGATTGTAAATAAATAGCAAATTAATAGCATGGTTTCTCAAGATGGTTTGCTGTTTGGTTTTTAATGATCTGCTGTCTTAAAGTGTGTTGAGTGGTGATCATTGTAGTAGCTTACATTGTTTATGTTTGATTTCGTTTCCTAAGGGCTGAGTCAAGATTACCTGCTTTGTAAGCTTTGTGCCCCTCAGCAAGAAAATACTAATCTTTCAACTTAAAACATCACAGGAGTATTGAAAAGTACCATTTTTAAACCTTAACACATTTCCATCATATTCAAAAAGCACTGTTACCCTTGAATGCAGTGTGCTTTTACAATTGGCTTTACCTGTCATTTTCAACATCAAGTTTCTTTCTTCTAATAAAAAATTCTTGTATATTGGAGTGAGTTGAGCTTTTTTCAGACAGCCTTTGAATACAATAAGGGGTTATGCTTTCTTTGATCAGTGTTTATTTTCTTGTACTCTATGCTCAGGATATTACAGAAACTACCAGTTACAGTTTCATAAAGAGAGGTGATAGAGCTATCCTGTCTTAGGTAAACATCTGGGGTCAGTCTGCTTTTCCTTCTCCCATCAGTGCACATCAAGTTCTTGGTAACAGTGTTGG
Source organism: Astur gentilis (assembly GCF_929443795.1). Classification (NCBI taxonomy): domain Eukaryota; kingdom Metazoa; phylum Chordata; class Aves; order Accipitriformes; family Accipitridae; genus Astur; species Astur gentilis. The sequence goes on along the minus strand of NC_064883.1, from coordinate 21,449,907 downwards.
TATGTCAGAGCTTCTGTAGGCTGTTTGACTGCCAGAATGTTTTCAGATAGTCTGATTTTTTCCATGCCTTTCAAACACCACTTATTCCTTCAAGATCAGGATTTTTTCAGTAGCATTTAGAGGTATTGCCATTTTCTCATAGCAGAATCAAACCTAAAATTGTTCCTATTGTGTATGTATATTAAATCAGAACAATTCTACAGCTAAAGTCTTACACAAAAATTATTAGGACAGGAGAAGCTCAGTTTTGAAAGATTATTGGTTATTAGTGTAATCTGCAGAACTTTGTGTACTGGAAACAAGTTGTGGGGTTTACTGTTTTTTGTTTAAAGTTACTGTAAGTGGATGATTATAATTAACTGTCAATTTCTCCACCATAAATAGCAGATAATAAGTTATTTTGGTCATAAGTTCTGTTGGATAACTGAAATAAATACAAGTTTCTGAGCTTACGATGAGATCAGGCCCCTTAAAAATGTCTGTCTTGCAAATTGCATGTCAAACCTTTGACTTAGATAATTAGCTTAGGTAGTTTATACTTCTGATTTATATCATCTCTTCTTCCTAAGACGGAAGGCTTAACAGAGGTTTGCCACTGGGCTTAGCCAAACTATTGAAATGAAAATGTTCTCTTGTTACAGAAGACATTTTTTGAAAGAAGAGATTGAAGGAGAGGCTTGTTCCTTACAAAGATAGATTTATTTATTTTATTCTTCCTATTTATTAAAGAATTTCTTCTTGGGAGTAAACAGGTAAATGCTAAAGTAAAATACCCAACAATTAATCAAACAGTATCATGCTCATACTTATTTGATACCTGTTATTTGCTAATACATACCTTTCTGTTGTAAAAATGCATTCCAGATGAAATTTAATTCGAAGATAAATATTGCATAAAGATACTTACCAAAGCACACACTATAGCTCATACTACTGTTACTAGCAACCCTTAAACAGGTAAAGAAGTCATAAGCCTGCTTTACCTCTTCTGTATCCTGATATTTTCAGGCCTTTATAGCAAAGCAGCTTTTATAAATAATTGCTAGTTGTTGTATGCCAATCATATGTAGCCCAGAAAACTTTGTTCTTTTCCTATGACAGTATGAGGGGGTTAGACTAAGAATAGAGAAAACTGAATAGATAAGACCTGCTGTAAGGTGTTTGCACAGAATGCTGGTTAATCTCTACTGCTGTACTTGCTACAGTTGATTTGGTTATTGTTCAGGTAGGTTTGGTGCTTTTTTTAAAATCACTGTTTGGCAAGGAAGGGGAAAAGTATCTTGTAGTTTGCATCAGTTCCACGTGTACCTTGAAATTATTTTATTGAATCTGTTTTTTGCCCAGTTTGCTTACAAGGATATTATATGGGCTGTAATATACCTTGGATATATCACAATTCTGCTCTATCAGCAAGGCCTGCTACTCTGACACAGAGAAAAGCTAAGCAAGTTTGTTCTGCTTTGGCTCTCTGCACACTTGATGCTAGGTGCTACAGAATGTTCTCAGTGTAACTTGACATTTCTTGAAATTAAAGTTGGGCTAGCTGCTATTCAGTTTCCTGGCTTCTACTCTCCTCCTCTTCTTCCTCCTCCTCCTCCTCCTCTTGAGACCGGCGTCATTCACCCACTTTCATTTTTACAGGACTTTACCTGTTCTCCATTCTGCTCAAACGGACTCTCTGACAACAGAGATTGTCTTGCAGATTTTGTTAAATTACTGGAAGGGTTAGCTTTAACAAGTCCAGTCCATTGCAAAACATCTGATTTCTTTAAATAGTCTGTAGCCGTTTTTCCTGTTCCAGCCTGTATGTTTTGCCCCTTTGTTGCTGCTTTCAGTAATTTGATTGTTTCTGTTAATGAAGGCTGGAAGAAAAAACACATGCATCACTGAAGCCCTTTCAGAATGATCTTGTGCTGTTCTTGGGGATTGGCACACTGTCTGTTTCCTTGGGCTTCCTTTTGCTATCAACATGCTTTTGCAGTGCCTGCTTTTTAGAACAAGTTAGGAGAACGAAATGCTCATACTGTGTTTGCCCTGTATATTTGAACCACAGTTTGACTCCCTGGTTGAACCCTAGCATATCTTTGATTTAGCCAGCTGTTACATGTACATTTTGTGTCTTCAAGTGCAACACAATTTTGGCATTTAAAAGGTTCACAAGTTATTTACCTTCATGAGAAACAGTCGGGTAGAAATGTATCTCAATACTGAAATGACAGGTGACTTTGAAGTGCAATAAATATGAAATTAAGTCTTTATAATATTTGGGTTTTTACATAATTTGTAATTAGTCTTTGAAAGAAACAAAGATGCTTAAATCTTTACCGCTGATAGTCTTTCCCCAGCTCTGTGGCTCACTGTCTCTCCTAAGAATAAAGAATTGGTTGGTAGGCTGTGGGTTTGGTTTTTTATCATGTTTAAACATTTCAAAGTTTCTCATTTCTTTGGTTTGGTTTATTTGAGAATGACATGAAGTGAAAAAGAAAAAGATAAGGCAGATAAGGAGTGGATTTTGATAGTTAATCAATGGTGTCTTTGGCTCAGTTAATATTTTTAGAAAATTGACCGTTATAGGCCTAGATGATTAGATGTTATTGCCTGTGTGCATTATACTTGTAGATGTACTGGGTACGTATCTTCAGAACTGCCTGAAAGAGGTTACATGAGTTTTAGCAAATATCCAGGCCTTTTGGCTTTCTTATCCATTCTGATAGACTCAGCAGAATGCAAACTTCACGGTATTGTGAAATACCTGGCCAGTTTAATTGCATATTTATCTGGCTGAACATGAACATAGATGAAAGCAAAGAAAAAATTCATTTTTCAAATAACACAGTGATGTGGCTAGCCTTTATAATCATTCCCATGCTCAGTGCAACTGTATCTGATAGCATTTACCATAAGCTTCTTTTAGTAGTTTTATCTTCTGCTCATTGATCTATTTCTGTGAGATCTTTTAGTGCTACAAATGATATGTTGGTGGTATTGCTCAGTCAGCAGTCTTTGCTTTTAATGTCAGAATTTCTGTGGGGATCCTTCAAGGCTCCCTGCTTTATCCGCTTTCTGCTTCTGTAACCTATTACAAAATTTTTTTTAGAAGTCTGAAGATACTTTCCTCACCTTTGATAGTGAGAACTCCGCTTTCCCAGCCTGTGCTTTGTTCCATCTGCTGTAGACCATTTTTATGTTTGTGTTTGACGTCTTTGGGAGACAGAGAACTGAAAGAGCCTTTCTGATTTAGCAAATCCACCTCCCTGTTGCCTTGGGCTGTCACATCACAGGAGGCATCTGTCAACTAAAATCCAAGATAGTTAAAGTGGAACTTGTGATGTTCTTGTTCCTCCACACTTCAAATCATTTTAAACAGTTTGGACACTATTATCTTCCCAGTTGGCTTATATTCTTAACACATTCTGGTGCTGCATTGTCTATGGCAGCAAAGTTTTGATCTTTCTGCTCATTCTGTATCACTCAAATTCTTATACAAGTCCGTACACATTTTGACATAATCAATTTTCACCTGTCCTGTCCTTAATTGCTGTAGTATAACCATAATGGGTCTGTCAGATATTTTGCTACCAGAATAACTTCCCTCTTGTTTTTCCCCTTTTCATCTGATCATCTGTGCAGTACCTTTCCTCTTGGCTTTTCTAGATCTATAATACATATTCTTCCTTGTCTCAATCCTGATATTTAGAATGAGCGAGACCAACACTTGGTTCCATCAATGTTTCTAGTGCTCACTGCTCTCCTTTTCTTTGTAGGCAAAACTGTCTGGAAAACATGTGAATAGCAATTATTCTATTTCATGTCATTCCTCACAGTTGTTCTCTGCTGTGAAGCCTAGAAGAAACTCCTGGTGACTGTTGTGCTCAACTTGAGTCTGTTTTTCTTCATTCTGCTTCTGATTCTTTAGTTACTTCACTGCAATTGCCTCTCAATTTATTTCTATCTCCAGTTGGAAAAAAACCCCACAAACTGCAAAGCTGCTTTATTTATTATCATGTTTTTGGCTTCATCTTTGGCCAGTTTTACAGCAATCTGAGAATTACGCTAATCTGTTTTTGAGTCTAACCATAAATGTCATGTTTAAGCATTATTGTTGTCATATTGGTTGTGTGTTCATATGTTGCTCGTTGCTTTACAGCAGACATGTTGTGCAGCTGATTTTGCTTTTGAAGAAATTAACTTTTACCACTACTTTGTCACTGTGTTATTGACCAAATTTATTTTCATTCCATACAAACAGGCTGATTTGTTGTAGCACCTGTCTGGCCACAGAGTTTCTATCCCCAGGGTCATGGAAGGCTCTTACTTAAAAAAACAGTGCCATATCATGCCTATCTTCTTTATCTGTTCTGGGTTCTATATCACCTTTGCTTTGTAGCATTTCTCATATTTTTATAGCCTGTGTAAAGCAATAAGCATGGTATGAGTAATTAATCTAAAGCCAGAACTACATTTTTTTCATGTCCTGATATGGTTTTGGCAAATAGCTAAGCTTCAGGGGGTGTCCATTTATATACCTACTTAGACCAATATGATAGCTCTGGGAATTTCTTCCTTCTGTGAATCCTCTTCTAGCTGTAACTGGTACTTATGTTACTCAAATGTAGAGGTGGGGATTTTCCCTCCTTTTTTTTTTTTTTTTTTCCTTACCCTCTTCCTTTCCCCCCTCTTCCTTTCCCCTCTCTTTCTCTCTTTTTTTAAATTTTGCAACAGGGCACTGGTCTAACTTGTTTCTTATTACAGATTCTTTTCCTGTGCTGTGAACATTTCCTTGCTTTCTACGATCAAGATGTCTGCAGGATAGATATTTTCATGGAATGATGACTTGTTTAAAAACATCATTTGTATTTTCCTTAAGTTAGCTGCAGTTCACATAAGCAGTAAAGCCCATGCATAAGTAATATTTCTTTGGTTTGTCTCCTTATTTGGTTGCTGTCAGATTGAAGATACTATCTGCAAGAGTGAGAAGTCAGTCTCCTAGTAGGGAGTTGGCTAAAGCCTGCATGGGTGTTAAGGTGTAGTAAGAAGCTTTTTTTCTGGCCCTTTTTTTTTTTCCCCCTGAGATATATATTGATCTATGTGATATGATTTTTTTACCTGTTTGAACACCACACTGTTGAAGTAGAAAAATCTACAGTTGTCTTTTGATTCAGGCTTGATTTAAATGCCACTTTAGAATTAAAAACATTCCTTCCTCTTACCTGTCATCTGAAACTGCTCAGCTGGAGCCATTCATGCTGTTTTTGTGGTTTTTCAGTTGTTTAATTCTTTGTTTTAGGAGGTCTCTGCTGATCCCACAGGAACCCTCACAGCTGCTGAAGAGAGAAAGGAGAAGGTGCCAAGCCCACATCTCAGTCATCTTGTAGTTCTGACATCTGGCAATTCGCTGTACGGTTTGGCAGAGAGAGTGGTGGCCACAGAATCCTTGTAGGTTATTTACTGTACACTGCATTTTGTAGTCACTGGAAGCTATGGATTGTTTAAGAGATCGTGTTTACAATCCAAAACCTTCTTGAGAGGTGAAAAATTCCTACCTATCAATGTAATTTTAAATATGAGTGTTAGAGGTAATTTATTAATTAAAGGTAGTAAGGCCTAGCCATCTGGTCTAACCACTCGCAAGCACAAGCAATGAAATTTTACTGCAGCTGGTCCAGTAATTTGTGACAGTACAAGGAAAATCTAACAGGAAGAAGTTTAAAATTAAAGAGGCTAATGGGAGTATTTAATCTGTATGGTTCATTTAAACCTTATATTAAGTACTCAGATGGTGATGGCTGAGACTCAAAACTGCTTAGTTCATATTGATTTGGCTTGGATTGAAATGTTCTTTGCAATGGGTGGAAGTATACCTGTGAAGAAGAGATTATTATGAGCAAGTAACACAAAACTTAGGAAGTGTTTTTTATTTGGTCAGAACAATAGTAAGAGTTAGGTAGAAATTACTCTTTTCCCCACACAAAATGACACTTAAAGATTAGAAGTTCATTTTTAAAATGTATTTTCAAATGAGCTCTTTTTTTTTGCATTCATTTATGCTTAGTTAGAAATGTATTTATTCATTATGTTGTTATTAACAAATCCTACCCCTGAGAAAGAATTTGATCTCATATTCTGTCTTTGAAAGATTCACTAGTATATAAGTAATTAGGAATATTATTCTGGAATTTTGATATGGATTTATTAATATTAATGTTGACTGCCCTGCAGTATGGAAATTATGGGACACATTCACTGACTTTACTAGACTTTGGATCAGACTTTTGCAGTGTATCCTGAGTAAAATAGAAATATGAATTGTTGATATTCAAGCCTTATTCTCTATTCAAGCATTTTCTTGTTTGCAATCATATTTTAAAATTGTCAGAATTGAGAATACTTGTTGATATGCTGGTATGAAACTGATATGTTTCTTCTCTGGACTAAATTTTCAAAGATTGCATATCGTTATTGCCAAATATGTCAACTGTAGAGTAAAAGTTGTACAGAGACATGCCAAATGTTGCGTTTATTTCATAGTAAATTTTCTTTGCTTTCAAAGGGTATTTCTGGCTGAGCAGTTTGAGTTTCTTCAGCCTCATCTTGATGCGGTGATGCCAGCTGCCAAGAAACCTTTTCTTCAGCAGTTCTATTCTCAGGTCAGAATTGTAATTCACAGCTGATTTTTAAACAGAAGATTTGAAACTTGTACAATATGGTGCAAATGCTTGTACATCATAGTTATATATTGCTCTTATTAGCCAGAAATTTAGTGAATTGAATTTTATTTATATTCTGTTTCAGACAGTGTCAACTGCCAGTGAACTACGTAAACCAGTTTATTGGATTGTTGCTGCTAAAGCCATTGATTATGAACAAATGCTGCTTCTCATGGCTAATGTGAAATGGGATGTGAAGGAAATCATGTCACAACACAATATATATGTAGATGCTCTTTTAAAGGTGAATACTTTCTGGGAAATGGTGCGCTACAGTTTATATAAATGTTAAATTACAGTAATACTTCACTAAAACTGTTAAAGTAGCATGGTTAGAGCAGTACAGCATCCTGACAAATGGTAAGTTCTTATAAGGAGATCTGTCCAGAATTTTCATTATTCTTGCTGCTAGCAGATTGTTTTCAGTGATGTTTTTTTCACTACATGGTGGGTGAAAGTGACCACAGAAGTTTAATGAGTTTCATGTCTAAGTCTTGAATGGTGGATACATGTGTAGTAAACAGAGTACTATTGAGAAAAATCCAGTGGCCTGAGATAGTGGATTTTTTTAACAAAAGCTATTTGCTGTTCTGCATAATTTTAGCGGTTGTCTTTGAGATGTATGGTAGGGTCTATAGGTCAAACCAGAACTGATAATGATTGTGCACTTTCTAATTGAAGTTTCTATATTTAGAAGTTAACATTTGAAAAGGAAGGTAAAAGGGAAGTTATTCATACAACTTCTCAATTGCATTCAGTTGAAGTAGTTCTACAATTGCTGTGTGTTATGGCATATAGAACCATTTCTTGGGAGAATCCTTCTCTCATCCTTTTATATATGCCTAACATCCTTTTATATATGCCTAAATGGTGTTTCTGAAATCTTTAGAAGGAAGTTCTGGCAGTGGTAGAATTACACTAATTCTCACAGAGAAACTGAAAATTTTATTTTAAAGATATCTGCAGTATGTATCACAAAAAAGTTATGCATCTGTGCTGAGTAACAGTTTTGATTACACCTTTGTACTTTGTAGCTGTTCTCTGCTAAAAAAAAAAATCAGCGCAAAGAAGGGAGAATCTGATAAAGGATATATCATTGCACTGAATTTGACTGAATCTTTGTGACTACCCTTCTTTATGCTGCCATGGCTTTTTGAAATCAGTTTGTACTTAAAACATTTGGTCTCTGCAGTAGAACAACTTTATTTTCTGAGTGTGCAACTGCTGATGAATTTACTTCAGGACAATCAGGGCTAATACCATTTAAAACCACTTCTGGCCTCTACATTATATAGGTAATAAGAGTTGCTACAGCAGCTTTTAGATTACTGCTAAGCAGTTAGTGTTTGGCTGTGTATCCTGGGACTCCCAGAGTGTCAGATGCAAGGACAATGTTTAATGTAATAACATTAAGTACTTTAAGCCACATGCACGCATATGCAAAATTCTGTATTCAGCCATAGCATGTATGGAAGCAGATAAAATGGGGAAAGAAGGTTGTTCAAGAAATTCATTAACACGGAGCATTAGGCATCTTCATCTTCAGAAGAGTGAGTTGTATGCATGACTCCTTCCTCTTGCCAAATTCCTCTTTCAGAAAATTTGTGTTAAAAAACAACTATTTGGTCAGATACTAGGTTAAATTGGTTACTGAGATTCCCTCTTGATTTTCTTCACTTACTGAATTTTTGAGGGGGGAGGGCGGGAAGAGGGGGAAAAAAAAGGAGGGAAAAACCACCTCGATTAACAGCCTTGGAATGAAAGCACTTTGTTGGACAAGAAGGGTCTTAATAGGCTGCAGTACAAACTGCTTTTGCTGTTACACAGAGCAGTTCATTATCAGTGTGCTTTATATTTAAGTAATTTCATACTTTTTTTAAATGATAGAGGTGTTAGTCACTCACAGCAGACTTCACAAAATCTTTGTAACAGTAATTACTTTCAGTTATGACTGGCTTGTCACTCATAGTAACAGCTCAAATCCATCCAGGCCATTGATGTTTTAGGTAGAAACAGGTGCCTTCCCTCAACCTGAATTGTTAGCTGGTTTTGCAGTATGCTCCTAAACTGTTAATTTGAAGTCTTTTCAGTGGGTGCTCTCAGCTCTTTTTAAGGCACCAGGGAAGTATCTAATGTGAAAGTTTGAAGAATGAAAAGTGGTTACAAGATTTCTGAGCTTCTCTTTGAATGCTGGTGGGGCAGGTATTCAGAGGGATAAAGAGACCATCACTGGATTTTCTTAAGTGGCTGTATATTGTCTTAAAAAAAGTTATGATGAGTTTAGGGAGTGAGGCAATGCAAATGCTATTTTAAGGATTAGCTACTTGATTAATTTTCAGAGATGTCAGTTTTGCGGAGAACTAGACCTCTGGGGAACAGAGCAGTATTTCCTTTTAAAAAAAAATTACTAAGGTAAATGTAAATGATATACTAGAAAGTGATATGCTTTCTACGTTACACATTAAGCTTCTCTCTACAGTCTGTGCCTCTTAAGATTCTCTGCTTTGCTCTTATTTTTCAGTATTCCCTTTCACATGGATTTCTAATTCTTTGTTGTTGTTGTTGCTAGGGATGTATAGAGTATGATCCCTTTATGCTAAAGGAATAATGATTTTTTTCATGTTTCATCAGGAATTTGAAGAATTTAACAGAAGGTTGAACGAGGTGTCTAAGAGAGTCCGTATTCCACTGCCTGTCTCCAACATCCTTTGGGAGCACTGCATACGCTTGGCCAATAGAACTCTTGTGGAAGGGTAAGTAGTTCATGAAAGTCTTGCTTTTGGGTAAATATGTCTGTAATAACAACTTCTTATGGAATTAAAAGCTCTAATTTTGTAGTGCTGTGGTAAGCTCTTGGGCTTTTGGGGAGCCTAAAAAATATCAAGGCTTAACATAGTCTTTAGCAGTTGTTTCATGGAGTCTGGTACAGCATTAAGCCTAAAGGGGATGGTTTTGTACCTAGATGCAGTTATCAGAGAGTAGCCATGGAGCAGGATTTTTCCAAATTCATCAGGAACAGAGAGGTGTCTTTGTTGTCTTGGTCAATAGAGGCTCAAGCACCTTAGTCAGGAGCTGCTACACCTTGCTCATCTCTCCCTCTTAATCAGTGTCCCAGTCTTTTCAGAGCCAATATTGTAGCCTGAGTATTGTAGTCTATTCATCCACTGCATTTATTTTTGTGTTCTTGTCCCCTAGCTACATAAGTCCAGGCTCTCATCACAACTTCTTCTGCATCATAGAATATGTGCTGTCTTCCACTCCTTCTACATATGTTTCCTTATTTCTTTCCTGGTTATCTTTACCCTATGCACTACCTACTACCTGTTTTACTTCTTTTGATCCCACTCTCCTGCTGTCTGCTCTAATTTAGGACTTCAACAACATGCTTCTTCTCCAAGTGTTAGCTGTCTGTTGAGGATCATCAGCTTCCACTGCTTCCATCAAGCCATCATTTTTAAACTCATGCCTGTTTCTTTTCATGCAATCATCCTTTCGCAGTCTCTTCAGAGATCACTTTCATCTTCAGGGAGACTAAATCCAGCCATGACCTTCCTCTGGCTTCTCAATTCTTTCATATGACATATGACCTATACAACTATCTTTTCTTTGTGAAATTTTATTTTCCACTTATCATGCCTCAAATCAAATGAAGTGGAACAAAAGCATCTTTCTTCTCCTCCCCTTGTCCCCCTTTCCTTTCAAGTGGGTAACACCATCAGTCACTATCAACTTCCTCTGCCTCAACCCTTGTGCCTGTTTTGGACTTGTTTCTTTTTCTTACTTCACACTCTTACTCATCTTTTGTGACTTCAGTATTCACAAACCACTTAATTCTTAGCATCACTCATATGTCTTGCTCCACGCTGCAGTTTTGGTTCACACTTGTGACTTACCATGAGACTTTCACCTAAGCATTTCACTGACTGGTCAGAGTGGACTGGGAATACCTTGCTGATATGATTTGTCCTGTGCCTTTTCTTAGAGTGTAAAGAATGCTTGTTATCATCTCCCAAATACCTGCCAGTAATTTCTCATTCTTGCTCAGTTCTTTTTTTTCTCACATATCTCATAGTTTCTTTTGACACTGGGGAAAGGGAAGGAAGGTATTCTGAACAGCTGACTCTCTGAATACCTTCATAACTTCTTTCACCTTTGAATTCCATGAAGGTATGGAATTAAAAGCCATGAAGGAGGTTTCTACTCCAGTCAGCCAGTCAACTGAAATTGCTCTCATCAAGCTCTTTGCTGAGTGAAGAATCATCTCCAGTACAGTCAACCATATTCTTCTTTAAATTTTACCCTGCCCTATCTACTAGCAATATGTTGTCTCCCGTTTCCCATCTGGCTTCTTGAAGTGCTTCAGTATGTCCTATTGAGAATCACTGTCCAATCTTCTATGGAGCTGCAGAGGGCTTGTGCCTTGGTCCCCTCTATTTTTGCCTGTTATTTCTGCATTCTGCAAATTCTTTCTGTGTATTAACTGTAAGGGTGCAATTTCTTCTCATTCTTAACCTTGCTGTGTATCCAGTTTCCAGCTGCGTGTTTCTGCTGCCTCCTTTGCATCAGACATAATAATCTAGAGACTGTATAATAATAAGGATCAATTTCATGAACCAATGGAAAACTGACCTTGCTCTAAATTTGGTACAAGGGAAGAGTGGAAACAGTGGAACAGGATTGTCACTTGTGGCAGCAGCCTGTGGGTAGGCTGGGTTGTCTATTAAGACACTGTGCCCCAGACCAAAGCTTTTTTATTCCCTGTACACAGCTGAAATTGGTACTGTTAGGGGCATTGCAGTGTCATTGCCTTTGATTTTGACAAATGCAATTTCTTATCCTGCAAAGATCATTTTCCTCATTGGTTGCCTATCACCCCACTGTAATCCTTCCTGCTATTACCCTGCCCTAATGGAGACAAAGGAAGAAAATTATAATGCTAATAATAATAAAAGAATTGGAATATACAAAACAAGTGATGCACAATGCAATTGCCCACCACTTGCCAGCCGACGCCCAGTTAGTGCCTGAGCAGCGATCTTCTCCCCCCTCCCCCCAGCTCAACTCCCCCCAGTTTATATACTGGACATGGCGTCCCATGGTATGGAATATCCCTTTGGCCAGTTTGGGCCAGCTGCCCTGGCTGTGTCCCCTCCTAATTTCTTTTGCCCCTCCAGCCTTCTTGCTGGCTGGGCGTGAGAAGCTGAAAAATCCTTGACTTAGTCTAAACACTACTTGGCAACAACTGAAAACATCAGTGTGTTATCAACATTCTTCTCAGACTGAACCCAAAACACAGCACTATACCAGCTCCTAGAAAGAAAATTAACTCTATCCCAGCCAAAAGCAGGACATACTCTCACTAAAACATTAACCTCTCACAGAAATTAGCGAGTGCTGCCACTCTTTATTCTCTGGTTGTTGTGGGTGTTTTTGAACAAACAGCTTTGTGCCTTTCTCTGATGCTGCCACTATTGGTTCAGCAAGCTCCTGGTGACCATTCCTAAAGCTGCCATGTTACCTTTCAGACTTCAGTGGTCATGATCACTTGACTAGAGCTGCTGTCTAGTGTGCTGATTGGCATTGATTTAATTTCCTTCAACCTATTTCTAGTAAGTTGTTCAGTGTAGGATTTTTAGTGACTTTTGGTGGGGGGGTGGGGGAGTGGTAGTGTTTTTTTTAAGTATCACTGGGTACTATGGGGTTCTGTTCTGAGTGGGGCTAAAACATATTATACTAATGCAAATAAAACTCTGCATCAGACATCCTAAGAGGAGTTCTGGTCTGCTTTTAACTTAAACCCATAATTATTTTCCTCCCCAATGTTTGAAGGACTAAGTTAAACAACTTTGAGAAGTACAATTCATTTTTATTTCCTTCTAAGTTTTACTTTCCACTGTGTTCCTCTTTTCAGTTATGCCAATGTAAAGAAGTGCAGCAATGAAGGACGTGCCTTGATGCAACTGGACTTTCAACAATTCTTAATGAAACTAGAAAAGTTAACAGACATTAGGCCTATTCCAGATAAAGAATTTGTGGAGACCTACATTAAAGCATACTACCTAACAGAAAATGACATGGAACGCTGGATAAAAGAACATAGGGTAAGCGTTAAGTTTGCATTCTTTTAGTATCTATCAGGAAAATTCACCATGATTATAGAATCATGCTAGCAACTATAAATGATCAATGCTTCTATGTGTTAAAAATTAATATATGCATATATATGTATATATTCATTTATTATGGTCAAATCTGTATGGGAAGCAGTATAAATATAAATGTGTGTGTGCACGTATATGTTCATTATATTTATTATCATATGAAGTTAATATGTGTTTGTACTGATTCAACATCTGATGACTGGGAAGGATTAATAAGCCAATCACATCTACCTACTGTATAAAAAACTGTAGGGAACTAGAGCAAAGTGAAGTTGAAAACGTATCTGTGCTGTTCAGAATAAGCTGAAGTGCACAACTCGATCATCAAGAAGTACTGTTTGAAATCACACCATGAAGTTTTACTTTGCCTTTAACAGTGGATTGCTTAAACTAAGTTGTAAGGCTTAAACTAAGTTGTACGATGGATAAGCGTAATTGCTTTTTCTTCTGTCATTTAATAATATGAATCAGGATCAACATAGCTTTCGGAGATAAGTCTTCATTTGTGTTTTGAAAGCGTTTAGCATGCTTTCGTGATAGCATAACCTAACAGTTATAACAAGACTGTGTAAATAATAGTCACATGCTATTGGAGCTGCCCATTGTTGAAGTGAAAAGTCTTTTAAAATGGAGCACTTTGAAATCTGTATTTTGGGATTACTTTAAATCCCACTAGAAATGGATGAAAGAAATATGTCTTTAATAATCGTTTTCCTTGTTTTACCTGGAGCCACAAGAGAGATTGTGAGCTGTTGTTTGGTGACCTACATGGAAAAACTCTTGTTTAAACCTACTGGTGGAAGCTATATTTTGGATACTGTTAGGTACAAAGGTAGTACTGGCAAATGTGGTGTTTTCACAGGTGTTAAGAATTCTCGACTTAACATTTTTGTCTTTTTTTCCTCCTTTATCATGTACTGAAATTAACATTGTTTGGAGACCCTGTAGACAGAAGTATTTAGAATCTTATTGGAAATGAGAAGTCAAAATAAAAAATACCATCAACTTTTGTCACAGTTTGTTTAGAAAAATGTTTTTGTGTTAAAAGCTTATCCCATTTGCATGTGTATTTCCCACCACACCTCCCAAAGAATGGAAAATACATTAAAAATTGATTTATATACATACGTATTCACAGAATTACTTTCTGTCAACTCAGTCCAACATTACTACAGTTGTAAGCATTTTCCATTATAATCTGCCATGTAGCAAAATACAGTTTTGTCCTCTGCCTTAGCTATGAAAACTATCCAGACCTCACTTAACTACCACTTTAAATCTCCCTTGTGTGCTGACTGCTTCTATCAGTTGAAAAGTCCACAGTCTGTATGTCTGCACTTTTAAATTTTCTGTCTTTGTCTGGTGTTTTATTCTGCCATAACATGATCTGCTTTTATTTGCCAGGAATATTCCACTAAGCAGTTGACCAATCTGGTGAATGTTTGTCTGGGCTCCCATATCAACAAAAAGGCAAGACAAAAGCTGCTAGCTGCTATTGATGACATAGACAGGCCTAAAAGATAACTGGAGAAAACTACTTTCCTTGTGACTTGTACCTTTTTCTGTTCACATGAAGCATGCAGACAAATCTCTCATGGACTGACAACATTCTCTTAAAAAACATCGTGCATGACCTTTCTTACCAGCATTGGAGACACTCTGAATGGCATAATGTTCTAAAATATGACTTTTCTAATCTGCAGAATTCTTTTCTGTTATATTTCTTTTTTTTGTTTTGTTTTGTTACTTGCCCTTGGTAAAGGGCCACTGTTTGTGTATCATTGGTGAGCTGTATATTTTGCAACTGTATACTGTAAGTAAAATCAAAATCGGAGAGAAATACATTGGCTTAATATATAGTTGGTGCTCTTTTTTAATAAAAGGGCTACTTGAAAATATGACTTCTTTCCTCCCTGCTTTCACCCTCAGAAATTGTGCTTTATTATGGACTAGTGTAAAATGAAAGGAAATGTACAATATTTGATTGATGTATCTTGCATGTGGATTAAGAGTGCAGATCAACTAAATACTCTCATGTTAAAGCCTCTCATCTTCATATGTATTTAAAAATGTCTGTTTATTTCAGAATTAATCTAGTCATATCAAAATGATTGACTTCAGATTAATAGAAGGTAATAAATACTGTACACTAATATGATTTCTTTGTGAGACTTTATTTTCCTAATTCAACAATGCAAAATGTCATTTACAATAGAAATTAGTACTGTTCCTTTCATATTACCTCCCTTTTGTCCCTCTGCCAGTCTTCCTGGTTCCGAAGCCATAGTGCCGGGGAATAGGAATAATGGTTTTTGGCCGAAGTTTTGGATTGATAGTAAGATAATCTGAATATTTCCCGCTCTGCTGTAGACACCCCGAGTGATCCTGAGCAAAGCAAAATTGCTTGGCTGCATATTTGTCCTAGAAATCGATTTGTCAGAGCATCACTGATTCCACTGAAGTTTTCAGATTTGTCTTTGTTTTTCAGTACATAAAGTTTTAGATTTTTTTTTTAATTACATAATAAACTTTTTGCAGTGCTCTCAGACCTTTTAAAAGGGAATATGGTAGCTAACAGGTAAAATAATTTACATAAGGTACAGTCCGCTAATGTATACAACACGGTAAATTCTCAGTTTCAGGTTCATACTTGCCATTGTACTTTTAATTCAAACTTGGGAGAGTCAGGACTTACTGAACAAAAGCAGTACTTAGTGACAGAAAATTGCCCTGTAAAATCATTATAATTGCTCTTTTCTGTAGCTTAATTTCCTCTTCAGAAGTGGACTGAGCATCATTGTGTGAGTTCAGTTAAAGCCTGTATACAGTTTTAGAAGAATGATAGAATTTACATTTTAAATATTGACTGTGTAGTATTCAGCTCCCTTGTTCATCTGTATTTTAAAGGAAATAAGATTTAAATTTAACACCGTTCTTTATTGACCATGCTGTCATGCTGAGTTCCATTTAAAACTTGTTTAGCCGCATGTCAATGTATATGTTGAAGCTGAATCACTTTTACTCTCATTAAAAAGATGGTTCAAAAAAAGAAAAGTGTAGTTCATGTGGAAAGTGTGGACTTTCACGTCAGTGTTATCTGCCCTGAAGTCAGATCCTCTTGGAAGACATAGAAACGTGTCAGAGACAGTGTAAAATCTGTTTCAATTTTCTTCTCGTGGATGAAAAAAGAAATTTAAGTATCTTTACCAGAGGTTTGGTGAGCTGAACACATGGTTAATTTCTCCTGAACTATTTAGGTTGCTGTAATTTGATTGCTTACCAAAAGGTAGGAGTGTAAGCACTGACTGGAGTGTAGGGGTTGAGGAAAGAGGTGAGCAATTGCATGAATCATAGTCAGGAGTAATTTTTTGTAGTATATCTATAGTTTGACTTGTTATTTTTAAGTAAGCTCCCAAACAAAAGAAGGTGTAAGATGTAGTGTTAAACCTGTGCAAAACCTGTTTGATCCTCATTCCTATATGCCTCAGAAACAATCATATTTTCCAGAGGAACCTCCCCTTGCTGCCCAGGATTGATGCTACAGGGGAAGCTACATAGCTTAATGGCCTACACATGCCCTTACATATATGATTTAACTTTCAGATTGCCCTGTGTGGAGCCAGGAGTTGGACTCGATGATCCTTGTGGGTCTCTTCCAACTCAGGACTTTCTATATGACTTGGTCCTAAGTGACTAACGAAGCCACGTTTTGGCTGAATGTTGAATTATTAACTTACTAAGGGTCTGTTTGGTAGTTTCCATGCTCTCGTGTGAGAATTCTTTACAAACCATTGATTTTCGAGCATCTCTCTACATCTTCATTCTCCTATGGAATAAGAAGCCTCTTACACTGCTTTTTCTGCAATAGAGAGTATGGCTTAAATATCATTTATGCTTTAGAGGAGTGTTTTGGAATACTCTAATAATAGAAGATTATTTCCTTCAGTCTCCAAGGAGAATGACCAGCACTGCAGAGGTGGGGGATGCATCTGTCAGTCCTTCTTCAGCCTAATCAAGAATTTAAATTCTGTTCCCCAGACACTGAATACTTTCATATTTACCAAACTCAGCTGGAGCATAAATGACCAATTTTCAAGTCTCGTTGTTAGGCAAAGCCTATCCCTGCCCTGATCAGCATGAAACTGGCTTTTCTACGGTCACCTTCTCTCAGTTGTATCTAATGGTAATGCTGTTCTCCAAAGAAGCAGCTACTGGGACAAAAATAGGGGAAAGCCAACTGATCAGTTGCTGTACACTGGTGTAAGATTCAAGTCCTTGCTTTGGTGTAGGTTTAATTATTCAAAGCAGAATGGCATTGATAGGAAAGACCATCTTGGATCAGCAGTGCTTCAGCTGATGGGATAGTGCACAGAGCAGTCCCGGGAGGTGTGAATGCAAGTGCCTGATCTGGGTAGGGACTTGAATGCTCCATGATTTCAGATGAGTAGCTAGGTTTCCAGAACTGATTGTTCTGGATTCCGTTGTTCCCACAGGGGAGAGTCTTCCCACGTGTAAATAAAACCTTGGCTTGCTTCTGATCTGCAATGGGAAAAACTAGGCCCTGGCCAGATCTGCTTAGCAAATACTAGGTGTGGGGTGAAGATTATAGCTTGTTGTCCTGGTTTTGGCTGGGATAGAGTTAATTTTCTTTCTAGGAGCTGCTATAGTGCTATGTTTTGGGTTCAGTCTGAGAAGAATGTTGATAACACACTGATGTTTTCAGTTGTTGCCAAGTAGTGTTTAGACTAAGTCAAGGATTTTTCAGCTTCTCGTGCCCAGCCAGCAAGAAGGCTGGAAGGTCACAAGAAGCTGGGAGGGGACACAGCCAGGGCACCTGACCCAAACTGGCCAAAGGGATATTCCATACCATGGGACGCCATGTCCAGTATATAAACTGGGGGGAGTTGAGCTGGGGGGAGGAGCAGATCGCTGCTCGGGAACTAACTGGGCGTCAGCTGGCAAGTGGTGGGCAATTGCATTGTGCATCACTTGTTTTGTATATTCCAATTCTTTTACTATTATTATTGTCATTTTAGTATTGTTATTACTATCATTGTTAGTTTCTTCCTTTCTGTTCCATTAAACTGTCTTTATCTCAACCCACGAGCTTTACTTTTTTTTCCCCTGATTGTCTCCCCCATCCCACTGGGGGGCGTGGGGGGTGGGAAGGAGTGACTGAGCGGTTGTGTTGTGCTTTTAGGGGATAAAAAGGGATGAGTAATCAATGGCTGCCTTAAAGCTGTCTGTGAAAGGTTTGCAGCCCCTTTTAATTTTCATAGATGTGCATGGCGAAGGCATGTATCGTGATACCAAATGCAAAGCTGTGGATGTGGGTTTTCCTCTTGACTTGTCCTGGTGCCACAGAACACACAAAATTATAAAGATCCCCTTCTCTTACTGTGAAAGTGATATATTTGGGGTCTTTCCCCTTTAAGACCTTGTTCATGGTTAGTGTTTATGAAATTTCTGTATTGCAGTTGTATTGTTACTTGGGTAACTCTAACTTTGTATAAAGCCCATGTCTTAAAAAAACACAAACACAAAAAATCCTCAGAAACACACACACAAGAAAACTCTCCACTCTGATTAATCTGATATATAGTGTTGTCTCTTACCAAAATCCTCAAAAGGCTAAATGTCAGCAGGCACCTGCTATATTACAAATGATGCAAAAAGAGATGGACAAAAACATGCTGATTTATTGTGTGTGGTTGATGGTATCTACACTGGTTGAAACAGCATAGCATAAAGACTAAACATTGCACTAGACACTAGGATTATGGTGCAAGTATGGAAATAATGCAATTTGCAAACAACAAAGTTTCAGTGCTTGCTGGCTATTTAAGGATATTTGTGAGCATGTTGTTTTTGCAGAGCCAGAGCTGGTTTTCATCACAGTGGGGACTTGGTTTTTAAGGATCTTCTGCTCTTCCATGAGATCCTGAAGAGTGATGTGGAGCAGCATCTTTAAATGGTACTAAAAACTTCACAAGTCCGTGTTGTTTGTTTTTTTAAAAAATAGGCATTAAATCAATAACATGCTATATGATAAAGTATATGCCTGAGAAAGTAATGAGGAGATTAGTAACCTCTTTTTTTGTGTGGTGAATCCATTGCTCAATTTTAGTTCGGTGGAGTTATCTGTCCAGTCCCAGAGAGTTTACATATAGCTTATAAGCTAAGCTAAAAATAGTTGGGTGTGAACTAAACTCGAATCTACTTGGCTGTCCTGTTAAAGAAAGCCCCCTCCAGTACCCCTCAGCTCTGCTGGATCCATCTGAAACTTTTGATCTGGATACATATGTGAAAGAAAAACAACTTTCAGAGCAGAGATGTATAGAACAATGTGTTACATTTGTAGATTATCTTACATAGATTTCAATATTGTCAGATTTAAAACTGGCAAAGAACTGTCTAAATATATGTTGGATCTTTGAAAAACAAAATATAAGAGCGAGCTGAAGATCTAGGCAAAGAGATACACTGGAGTGCCTCTTTTCACTAAGCACAGAATTAATGGATGATCAGATGTGTAAAATGACTGCAGGCATTTCTGAATATGTTTTTTATAAGTAAAGCCAAGGTTCATACTTCTATCTATTTCCTGTCCTGTATCTCTAGTAATTTTTATTCATAAGAACCACTGTTCCTAAATAAAAAGTCAACCCATTCATTGTACTTCGGTAAAGACTAAAATAGAAGTGTCTCCTCAGCCTTAAAATAAAAAGGATCCTTGAACAGGGAAGAAATTATCCTGTGGCAGCTGTCTGAGAGCTGCAGGGATGTCGCACAGAATATGCACCGTAAAACTGTTGCTTTTGAAATTGATCCATATATTATAGTGTAAATACATACATGCACACAGAGCTTTGTGTGCAATGTGATTCAACCCTGGGGACCACAAAAAAGAATGGCAAAATTCAACAACAAGCAACACCTTGCTGGTGTCTCTGCCATCACTTACATTAACAGCTGCCACAAGCCTGGGTAGGTAGTGCAGAGGTGTTTCCTTGTGTGAGCAACTGGTGCCCACTGAGGGCAGGGTCATAGCCTAGGTCTGAATTCAGAGCTTTGAGTACATCCGAGTACTGCTCCCACTGCTGCTGACTTTGTCTGCCCCTGACGTGTGCTGTGCAGGAAGCATCAGAGCCTGCTGACGAGGCGCTCCAACCCAGCCCAAAACACTGTAAGCATCAGGTTGGACACTGTTGGTGGAGCATGATCTCCTGCCCTTAAGCTGAGATTGTGGATAGCAAAACTTGCTGTCCTGGCTGCCCCGGGGGACACCTGCTCCAAATGCACGAAACTTGTGGGTTGGAGGATGGGAAGAATCGGGCTGAGAGGTGGTGGTATGTCAGCATGGTGAGCGTGCAGCTCCGGGACAGCTTGCTGTTTTCTTGAAACCTGAAGCCTCAATAAACGTGGGTGTTGTCATTGCCTGATGCAGTTATTAGCACAGTACTAAGCACCTGTGAGTTTTCAGGATCGTTTATTTCTTGAAGTGTAGAAAATGTCATTGATGTAAATGGGTTTACAGCAGGGTTGCTTCCTGGCCCTGAGCTGCCAACATCTGCCTCCTCCAGAGCAGTTAGTGTATTAAAGCAGCCAAATGCTCCAACCAGCTGAACCTTCATGGGCGGTTTATAACGTGCTACATTTCAGCTAGACAAAATTGTTGCCGTGAACAGTAATGCCTCATAGCTGTAATGTCATTAGCCCTTCCTTCCCCCCCTTGCACACACAGCCCAGTGCTGTGCTGGTGTCTCTGCTGTTTGACAGAGCACTTCTTTCCCAGTTTACTGAGCCTTTATGCTGAGGTCTGTTTATTTTTAGTGATATGTTTACTGCTGCTTTCTATTGCTCAGAATCTCTGTGGTAAGATGCAGGGCTCTCGGTGATGCACATGTGGTTTTTGCCTGTGTGCACTAAGAAAGCTCGTGCTGTTTGTGTCTGCCCTGGCCGGGGGGAAGGAGCTCCCCATGGCTGGCACATTCGGTAACGCTTTAGAGATGCTACGTACCACAACGACCAGGTCACAGACCTGTCCTGAGCTTTGATTTAGGTTGTGCCCTGTGTTGGTGCCTGCTGTAGGGAAGTTTGTTTTGTTTTCCTGTATTTAGTCCCCTAGCTATAAAAGGAATTATATTATCTGATGTTATCTACCATGTTTTATAAAGTGCTATCAGGCTGTGGCTGTGTAGGCATGAGCTTTACTTTGTAGCGGGAATCAGTGACTTAACCCCAGGGAAGTTGAAACATCAAATCTTCATGGAGAAGAAGACATGCAAGGAAGTTGCCTTCCCTGTTTCTCAGGCATTTTAGGTGCTCTTTCCTTTCCATTAGGACAGAAGCCAGTAATCTCATGCGTGTTACTTCTTCTGACTCTATGCTTCAAACTGCACTGGGCAGTGCCATTGCATGTGCTGGAGGCGACCCTGCTATGGACAGGATTCTTCTAAGATGAACCTATGCATGACAATAATCTGCTACTGCCAGAAATAATAAGCAGACATTAGATAGGCAAGACTGTGAACAAAATGAGTGAGATTTATCTTTTTTAAAAAATGGAAGTATGAAAGGATATTAAAAATACATACATGCGTCCTGATGTCTGTCCTTCTATACACCATCAATAAAAGTCCATGCCTTCCATGTGAATCATGGGAACAGTTAGATACTAAGAAGATAAGTACCCTAGAAACACCATACAGATGCAGACTGAGACATGGTTTATTGGGAGAGATAAATTTCCAAAGACACAAGCTGTAAGGAGGCTTGCAAATAAGACACTTGCAAAGGAGATCTCATCTTTTTTTGTGATGTTCAACATGATTTCTAGGTAAAGGAAAATGTATTTTGGGGAGCTAATCAAGGCATTTTTCATTTAGGGTTCAAGCCTTTATCCTCCCCTTCTATACAGGAGGGCTTCATTGCATCAGTGCCTCTCCCTTCCCATTCATGTGTACCTGTAGCCCATATTTTCCTCCCTACACATCCAGACACCTGGATTCACACAGGGACCCTTCCAGAGGAGGCTGACCTGGGGAAAGTCTACCCAGAGGAGTCCGTGGCAGTGCTGCTGGCAAAACCGTTCTCGGGAGAGGGGCCAAGGCTGCCACAAAGGCGCCAGGCTCCATGTGGGACATCTCAGGCTAGTCATAGGTATCTGCTGGCTTTATGAACCAAACGTTTGCTCTTCTGCCAGCAGAACCTCTTACCTCTTGGAAGAAAGCACAGGAAACTCCAGGGACCACCTTGATTTTATTTTCCTTGAAGGATAAGTTCTTTTTCTTAAGGTGCTGAGTTACGATCTAAATGCCAGACTCAACACACAAAGGAGGCAGACCAGGAGGGGTAGACCAGGAACAGTATTGACAAGATCTCGTTTGCTCGGAGAACCTAGAAAAAAACCCCTCCCTGAGCATTTGTTTTCTTTATGAATAACTTTGTAAAGCCCAAATCTGAGACCAATGGCTATCCATGTTTTTTAAAATCTGCCTATTCAATAATGGGAAGTGATGGGTTAATATCTCTAGAGCTTTTTTACTTTGTAGGCACTAAATTGTTTGATTAGCCTCGGTTGCCTGGGTGAGTGTTCAGACTCTAAGCTGGTAGGCTCTGTTTAAGATTCTGGGTGATTAATTCCCATGAACTTGTGTGCTCTTATGTCTTTAGGTTGAGACTCATTTCTGTATTAAATTTCAGTTTTCTGCATTTGAAAGGAGTGAATTGTATGAATAATTAAAACACATTTATTAACCTCTAATGAATGGTCAGTAAGGCTGGGAATTGGACTGACAGACATGCGTGCAGGAAGTTTTGAAGCCTGCTCTTTGTAGGAATGAGAAAAAAAAAATCTTGAAGTTAAGTAAAATTTCCTGGAGGTCAGTATGTGCCTGGATCGCAACCTGAAAATTACAAGTACAATATTCTCTGGAGTTATCTGGTATTTTGTGATGAATCCTTCTTCTCTCACTATTTCATGAGGTCAGTGCAGGCTTTTAGGCTGAATTTTTCTACACTGTACCTTCGCATGCTTTCCTGAAAATGGGCTAGTGTTCATAGTTGCTCTGTTTACAAACATTAATTTTTTTAGGAAAAGTAAATTAAAAAAAGTGCAGAAGACTGGGCTTCTTTAAATATTTTATTAATATGTTTACCTTGCTTTACTTTTACCGTATGGAGTAGAACAGAGATTAAAGCATTAGCTGCTTTTACGTAGAGCTGACAGGTTAATTTTTGGCATTTTCTTTCTTTTGTATTCTACAGCGCATTGCATAAACAAAAAGACTGTATTAATGGTCAGTGGCAGCTTGTAGGGGGGAGCCCTCTTCATTGACATTACTTCCAACTTATATGACTATTGCAACAGCACTTGGGTGCTCCCAGTCATGGACCACATCATCACCCTGGTGGGCTTTCACTAAAACGTAGGGAGTAAATGGTTTCTGTTGCCTTGGTAGGGCTTGGATCTAAGAATAACATAGGGGCGACCCAGGAGCCTGACTGACGTGGGAGTGCCAAGTTGCCCGGTGGAGCAGGCTCTCTCCCCATTTACTGCCCGAGTCTGAAGAGCCTAACCTCCAAGGCTGCGAGCACCTTCTGCCGAGACAGTCAGATCTAGCACCGGTATCGGTGAGGGTGGAGACGTCAGCCCCCAGAGTTGAAAGCAGAATCCAGCCCCACGACTGCCAAGGTGATGAACCGTACCGCCGTGAGATCTTTTTGACCTTCTGCATTGGGCCACCCGTTGTGGCTGTGGTAGGCTTCCAAGGAGAGGGCTGGACACGGCAGGGGCGGCTGGCCAGGGGGGGTTGCGGGGCAAAATGCAGGCTGTGTGACAAAGACCCAGGGGCTGGTGATGAGAGGAGACCTGGCTGCCAAGAGAAAGGCATTTTCTGGTTTGTTTTTCTTCCTTTCCCACGCTGTTGAAGCAGACTGAGGGGAGGGCACAGAGGGCTGCCGCTCTCTCCTGGAGTCACAGGCTCTCTGCCACGGTGCCCTGGGGGGACATCCTTCCTAATGAAATCACCAGCCAGTCTCTGCCGCCTGGCTTTTGTATTAGCAGAGTTTAAATTAGGCCAGCACCAGCCTCTCTTTGCTAGTGACAGGTGAGGAGATGCAAGTATAATCAAAGGAGCAAATTAATCCGATCTGATCTATCTAAACTTGGTTCAAATGAGAAGCTCCAAGGAGGCAACAGGGACTCGCTCTCCAGCATAGGCTGGAACTGAGGCTGACCGAGGGTATCAGCGGGGTCTAGGATGCAGACTGGCAGAGTAGCCAGGCCTCGGGGCAAACAGGGCCACCGTCTTGCAGGGACAGTATTTCCAATACGTTCCTGGGCTGGAGAGGGGCAAACGATTGGGAAACAAGTGGCAAAAATCCCACTACAAAATAGAAAACTTTTTATATTGACTTAGTGATTTTGTGGTGATGAGGCTCAGGACTAGTGCAGGGAGGGACCAGAGAAAGGGAAAATGGTTTTCGGGTTTGATAGGATCTCCCACGATCTACCCCAATATATGGAGAGGAGGAGACCAACTGAACAAGGCGGCCTTTCTCACACCTGCCATGGAGAGGGAACAATAGCCCTTCTGGTTCCTCTCCTCCACTCTGTTAAATCAGCCGAATACCTAGTTTTTCATATTCATCTCGAATCATTATTTCGTCTTCAAACCTATATAAATGGAAATTAAAAATATGTTGAGCAATTTCTTCTGGAGGGTACAGAAAACATTGTGTTTAGATAAGCAGTCATTCTTCACTGTGCACTATATACCTGCCTGGGTATCAGTGAAAAATAATTTGCAGAATGGGTCTATGTGTATTGTCTGTTGTTCAGAATGCCTATTTTTGTGAAAATTATGCTAGTCCAAATAATTAGGCGTAATGGAAAGGAAGTATATAGATGCTACAAAGTGCTACAAAAAGGCTGAATTTGCTCTGGAAGAAACCTTAAGATTTCATTACTCCCATTGCAGTTTCTAAGAGCAAGGTAACCTGGAAAGGAAAGAGACTACTTTGACAAATCACTTTTCTTTTGCTTCCTACAATAACTCATGGACAAAAGCAGACTGGTTTTTCGATGCACTGTGTCAGATAATCTCTCTTCTGACTCAGCCACCCTGCCCCAACCTTAACTTGGCTGAATGGCAATTGGATTGTACGTATATACATCCCACTATCTTTGTAAATGTGTGCCTCAAGGTTTACTACAGAACCATAGTCTCTATTTTCCCTATGGAATGTAAAGGTCCCAAACGGTTCTGCGTGTACAGGGGGAGAGGTGGGATTGGGCAGGTGCCCTTGCCCTTGCAACCAGCAGCAATCAGGCCACTGCCAGTGTTCCCTTATGATTTGATCTCGTGCCCATAACTGGAGGAAGCGAGGAAGAAACCCGAGCAAGGTCTAACAGGTTTGGAAATGGGAAGTTTTTCTGAACGTTGGGGCATTTAGTCCAATACAGAAATGCACAATGCTGGCCGGGAGCTGAAGCCAGTCAGACAGCTTGGAAGATAAATTCCCATTGTAAGGGATAGAATGACCCACAAATGGGGAGGAGACCAGAGGAAACAGTGAGGGTCCCTGTTTCCTACAATCTTGCAAACAAGGTCATTGGGTTTTCTTAAAGAGCTTTCTTGTAATGTTAACCATCTGCTGTGACATGATATAGCTTCAGTGTCAGTCTGCTGTTTTGGGTCAGAAAGGAATATGACTGAAACTTTCACAGTTTCTCAAAGTTAACTTTGAAGGTATGAAGAAATAAATCCCACAATACAGAAGAGACCATCTTGACTGAGATAAAGAGGACTGAAGTAGTGAAAGTCCAGAACTGTTTCTCCAAAACACCAACAAAGCACAGAAGGAGTGGAAAGGTGGCAGAGGTCATCTTCGGCCAATGCAAAGGCAGTGAAGAAAAAACTAACTTTGCAGGGAAGGATTTGGAGAAAAAAACCCTGAGCAAAACATTAACTTCCTTCTGTCAAAATGTGTCTTGAAATAGTAAATCTAGCAACTGAATTCCCATTACATACAAAAGACTCTGAAACGAGCCTTTGAGACAAGAAACACTAGTAAGGTAAGAAGGAAATGTTTTCCTCCATGGAAAGTCAAATGTACTTTTTATTCCACAGAGACATGCATGTATTCAGCACCAGTGCTATATGTGAACTCTGTCAGAAGGATATTGTTTCTCCATCCTAATCCATTTGCAAATTGAATCAGTGAAGTACCAATTAACCTCAGGTCATTAATTTTAAATACACTATCAATTTTCTTCTTTCCTTGCTTTTTCTTTTCTTTGACTTGTGTAATGGCCTGTGGGGAGGAAAAAAAAAAAAAAAAAAAGTTGCTTGGGTCCTTAGCCTTCAATAAATCTTTTCTAAATGCACCAATACTAGGGCTCAGATTACCATTATCCTTGGCCTTTGAGCTGCTGAAGACATTTCTATGCCTTTAGTTTTAGTCTCCATCCTCCACTTTTCCCAGCTGGGATGTTTTACTGGGTGGGGGGGAGTGGGTTGAATTAGTCTCAGCTCTTATCTTGGTTGAGAATGTGGGTCTATTTTGGTTTTTTGGGAGAGGGAGAAGGAGCAAGAGTTCAGGATCCAGAAAAACAAATTCCTGCTTTTGTTTCTTTAGTGTCATGATTTTATTTTAATTTAATTTTAAAGATGTTTTCCATATTTTTAGGTCTTACATTTCATTTTTTTATTTTCAGAGGGTTCTTTTTATTTTAATTGAAGGTTTAAAAGAATAGGATATTTGTTGGGTTTTATAATGTGCCAAGAGATTCTCTGTTGTGAGCTTCTCAGGTGCTTGGTAGTGTCTCTTGATCTACATTTATTATTTTATGTATTTATTATACAATATTTAGCTCCTCTTAAGGTTTTAATTTAATGGGGGCTACACAGAGAATGATCAGCTCAGTGACCATCTCTGAGTTAAATCTTTCAGGAATTAATAGTGCTGAGTGGAATAGGGATCCCTCATCAGCACCCCCTTGTTCTGCATATAATCAGATTTTCTGACCTAGTGGGGAATGCCTGGAAGATTTGGCCATGGCTAAGTTTGCCCTAGGGGGTCTTCATGAGGTTGACCTAACCATTCTGCCTAATTTAAGCGATACTTAACAGTACTTAATAGTGCTATAGGGATTGCTGAGTTTTATGGGAAACTACACAATTCTTTGATTAGGAAGGAACTCTTATTTATTACCTTTAGGAGACCCATCCAGTGGCTCGCTAGCTGCTCAGCTCAGTTGCATACATGACTTATACCATGGGGAGCTTCACTATGCAGCTCCTGAGGACAGGCAAAAGTAGACTCTAATGATCTAAGAGCTGCCCTGTAATGGATTCTTCTGCTTGTGAAAGAAGAATGATAGTGTCATGCCAGCTGATTTTACTCATTTTCTTATCAGCTATTTAAAAAGCCCAAGTGTTTAAATCCTAAAAATTAACCACACCAAAAATAGGAAGAAAACTAAAAAAACAAAGCCCCCTCAGAAGAGATAAAATCCACAGTTTACTTCTGAAATTTTTCCTGCATGCAATTTAGTAGAATAAATCATCATGGAAATTACATCCTATGTCACCGAACAATGTTATGGTATATGTAGATAGGTGGGGGTTAAAGTGATTACACGTTTGAACACAGAAAAAAAAAAAAAAAAAAAAAAAAAAAAAGAACCAATGGTGCTTTCTCTCGAACCAGACAGGGCCAGTGACTTGTTGAAATATGCCAGGGAAAGTCTGCAGAAGAGGTACCTGGACGTAAATTGACCAGATGTATCTCATCTGCCCCTCAGGCTACATTCAACATGAACAGACCAGACACAGTATTTTCTAGCGAGAATATTGCAGCTCAATGAATTGCAATACCTGCTTCGTTTTGTTCCTGGCTCCTAACAGTCCCCTGCTTCGGGCTCCCAGTTTAGACCACAAGCCGCAGGGAGGCATCTGGCCGCAGTGTGCACGCCGAGGTCTCCTGTGCTGCCAGAGGACGGAGGGAGGCAGGTGTTAAGCAGAAGTCAGTTAGCAGGCCAGCGGTCTAGCGAGTTGCCAGCCTTGTTTCGACTTATAAAGTGACTACACAAAGTGTGAGTTGGAGGCCCCGAGCTTCTTGAAGGTGCTAGACTTAGCAGGCACAAGATTTCTAATATATACATGACTGCATGGGATCGCTGGCAATCCTGTGTAAATCAAAATGACTCCCTGTGAGTTAAACTACATGTTGACCTTCAGTGACTCTTCCATGACTGTGAAAGAGGGCTGGCTCGGACCTGTCATGCTTACACACACATTTTCTGAAACCATCAGTGAAAATTCTGCATGACCAAGAATGTGGAGTTGTTCCTAAATTGATTTATATTAGCTCAAAGAACATGTGGAATGGATCTGTCCTTTGACTTAGGAGCTTGCAACGTTGTTTCTCAGAAACGTATCTTTCTTAGAACCTGTAATGTGTTCCTACCTGGCACAAGAAGGATTTCTACTTGCAATATTTCATGGAATTACAGCTTGTATAATTCCAAACTTACATTAGGAGCTGTAGCATGTTGTCTCTGTCAAAAAATGTTAAAACAGTTCTGAATAAAATTAGTCTACCAATACTTTGAAATAAACTGCATTTTAAAAAATAATAATTTGTGCATATTTCTGTACTTCCTGTTTCTAATGCAAATCCCTAACTTTTATGGTAGAGGTTTTGCATTTCTGTTAATTAATATTATTTAGTTTCCAATTGCTTGGTAACTGTTGACAGGCTTATGCTTGTCATATCTATAAAGAATGTAGGAGAATATATAACATAAGCGTGAGTCAGTTGTTCTGCTGTCTACTCAGTGCCATCCAGAGCAATTCTTCAAGCTGCTCTAGAGTTTAATTCTGTATCTTGCTTTATCCTATGCCCTTTTCTGGAATCTACTTGGATGCTCCTGCTCCTCTCCTCTTTCTCCTGTGCTCTCCACTGCTTTCTTCACCGGGAAAAAAAACTCCTGAAATTGCCCATTGCACTCAGGTCCTATGTCTGTAATGACTAATTCTTAACTCTGACTTTTATTCCAGTGTGTCAAAAGCTTCGCTCGCCCTGTGACTGCTAATGAGCACCTTTGGCTTTTCCTGAGACATTTGCTACGCAATGCAATGAATCATTCTCTGCAATACAGTGGCATTTGACAGCCTGAGAGAACACAAAATTGACCCAATCTAATAACAGAGTAACTATTCCCAAGAAATACCCTATAATTGATCTGGGTGGGAGATCAGCTGGGTAACCAGTTGGGTGGCGAGGAAGGAAGCACTTAGGAGGACTTTACTCTGTCACTCCAATTCTTTTTATGGGCAAAAGGAGAACACAACTTGATATGTGAAAACAAGAATTAGTTGTTGGCTTAATGAAAAGTTTTAGGTAATAATAATAAGACAGATTATTAGTCTAGTTACAATTCTGTATAGTCATATTCCATATATTTACTTCAAATCAATACTGGAAATCCTTGATAATAGAGTTAAAAATGTTAGGAAAGAAATTCTCCTTCCTAGTATATTTGTTATGCTCATACTTGCAATGCTCTTCCAGGTGAGAGGCCAACAGTTTCAGTGTATGCACCTGTGGAGGGGTCATGAGGAGATGCCAGTGCCCTGCAGCATTCACTGGGGAGCAGATGGGTGTTTGGTCTCCCTCCTCTTTGCCAAGAGAAATGTAGTAGTAAGTTTTCTTACTCCACTGTCTTGGGATCCACCTGGGTTTATTTTGTTTGGGTTTTGTAGCACAATTTGTTTCTGTGCTCTGTTCACTGGTTCCCAGTTACTCAGTTTTTCTGTTCTCTTTGTTCCTGCTAGAAATGGTTTTACCAGAGCAATGCAAGCTTGCGCTCCTGTAGGGACTGCTGACTTGATCAGCATGATTTGTTTAAAAATATGTGACCTCCAGTATCATCCTGCATCTGCCATCCTCCACACCAATTTCATTCCAGGCAGTTCATAGGCACTTCGATCTGTATAGCATAGCTACTCATTAAACTATAAACTACAATCTACAACTCAACCAAAACAGGCTTAGGCAACAGGTACCAGATGTTAGACACTTGTTGTCACAGTTAAACAGCTAAAACCAGCTCCATCCAAGGCTGTGCCTCAGCTTATGCAATTTCAGGCCAATATAAAGCCTATAAGTGATAACGGCAAAAATCACATTTACTGGCCTATATTATCTGGACTCTGTTGTTCAGTCTTAGTGTAATACCTTGGCTTTGTTGGACACTATGTTGAAAGGCTTAGACAGATCCAACTATGACCTTCAGGCAGACCACAATAAATAGGCTGACTAGTTTTTATAGATGTCAAGGTGTTTTTTTAATTGTGCATGATATATTGAAGGATAATTAGTTGTCAGATGGGTAAGAATGGCATGCTCTGGAGTCTCTGTGCAACTGTCTCCATACTCACACATCAGCCATGGCAAGCAATCCCTTTTAGCAGAGAAAATCCATCAGTTCCAGTCACATGAATTCCAGATACTTGTGATCTTGCCATTTACCTTCAAAAACTACCATAAAAGTGGTGTTGCATTTTTGCCAGCTTTTAGATGAATGATGTGCTCCATACATGTCCCTATCCCCAATGCTTTCTGAGACAAATAATAATGCTTTTTTATTTAGGCCATTCTTCTCACAGTAACATCAAGTTTTAATAAAGAATGGGCTCTGAATGTTCAAGTGACTAGGGCGGGGTGAGGCAAGGAGTCTTGAAATAGCCCAGTTTTCACATCTTGGTTGATTCTTCAGCATTGTTGGGAATTCAGACAAGGAGAAAATCTGTTCATGTGAAAAACTGTTGCCAGTGCCACTGGAAATTGGGACATTGCCATGGCAAATACATTAGGTTTCCATTTTGCTCCTGGCAGCAGGGGCCGTTCAGGTTTGGAGGAGGTTGGTATGAAGCAATTTTCTAGGAGTCATCTTCAGTATAGTGTGACCTCTGCACCTACGTGGTATTTGCCTATTTTGTATGCAGATTTTTTTCCTCTTTCAGGCACAGTTTGACAGTATCCATCCTCTTGTAATTTAATTCCAAGTCAGTCTGAAATTTTATGTGTGTAAACTGAGTGCTAGCTACCCAAACAGGTCCAATCCCATGAGTACACAATATGATTAATTCTTTGTGTCTGTTTTAGTTTAGATAATCATTGCTGAGTGGTTGATCCAAAATACACTGAGTCAATGGAGAGATCCACATCAAATCTTAAATCATTAAACCCTCAAATCCTCAAAGTCTTTGCCTTTGACTGTAGGAGCCAGGTTCTGCTCGCTGTTTCACTAAGGGGAGTAACATGGAGGGTTCATACAAAGGAAGAGCAGTAAGCCCAGACCAAGCTCTTGTGAACACTGCTGTCTTACAACTTATTCCTATTTCCCTCTCTGCCTTCCCAAATGCTGCTGTGAAGCAGAGATTCATTTTCTGCATGTAAAGGGATGCTTAACCTTTTGGTTCCATTTCCCTGATAAGTTGTTTGGATATTTTGTGTATGTTCACCAAGAATAAATAAGTTGGGAGCAGACAGACCAAAGGATGTTTTATGGTTCTGCTAGCAATGAAACTCCTGTTGGGTTTCAGATTGGAACCTCCCATCAAGCCCCGGAAAGAGAAACCAACCCTGGGAACTCAGATATGGCAAAGTCATCAAACAAAAAACCCACAAGCAGCAGATCTGTGGGAATATAAAGCCCTCAGAAACCTTCCTTATATTAAAGCCAACATAGCTTCATACTGCTTATTTCTCAATTTAAAATATGGTTCCTTGTAAAACAAAAATTCAAAAGTATAAAATAGCTCCAAACTGGTTTTTGATGCTTTGTGCAAAAGTGCTCTGAGTACATACATTTGCATAAAATTTGAATGTTTCATATCGTACTGCTTTCCTCATTATATTATAGGAGTACATAGGACTATATTTTCCCTCTCTTTCCATTTTATGAAAAAAAAAATGGTCAATGTAAAAAGGAGTAGCTCTGATGTCCACCAGCAGAGAAGCAGCACTTGTGAAATTCATTTGCACTTAACCACAAAGCACTGAAGTGTATGCTTCAAATCTTTTGACTTTTGTGCTGAAAGAAATGGGACCATTCAAGCAATTAACTTCAGGTGTTTGTTTAGGTACTTTGCTGAATCAGGGTATAGTTTAAGTGAGAAAATGTTATCTAATGGTCGATCTTCAGAACTCTTCACTGCAAAATATATTGGCAATATAAAGCACTACTATATTAAACACAAGTAAATCAGTGAACTAGCGTGAGTCAGAAGGCAAAACTGAGCAATGGCTGAGGCAGCGGCCCAGATTTTAGGCACTGCCGGGCAGAGTGGCTTCCCTAATCCTGTATTGTGGTTTTGATCTGTATAATGCCACGTAGTGCACAGAGGACACCTCAGAGCGCCACAAGGCTAAGCCAGGCAGGAGTGAAATGTCCTGGAAAAGGGCTGGACTCAGGTGGTAAACCCTGGGGCCAGGCTGTGCTCTCTGCTCCTTATTGCTGTGAACCTCTCCTGGTGTTACACACCTAATCCCAGTTTTCCCATTCATGAAGGACAAGTGCAAGAGTGTATTGCATGTTTAAAGGACTTAAATATATATATGCATTATATACAAAAGCATACAGTCATCTATTAGATAGATGCAGAACAGATAGCATCTTCCCGCTCAGGTGAGAGCAAGTCCCCTTTCAATCTGCTTCAAACCAAGGACTCAAACATCCATGTGCTGCTTTGGCGCCTGGCTGTCAGGCAGGATTCCTAATGCGGTAGTAGGAGGTGGTATACAGGGAAAGACCTGACTGAAGTCATCGTGGGTAAAGATTGGGTGTAGACAGATCCTATGAAGCCACAAATGAGAGCAAGTAGCGTCAGAGTCCTCTAACAGTAGCTTCCATTAAAGTGCTTACTGTGGGGAATGGGCTCACCCACTGCATTTTGATAACAATTTTCTAAGGTAATTTCCCTGTTTCAATTTAGCTAGGAGTTGGAGAGACAATTTCTGCAAAACATGGCCATTTTTCATCTCATCCTGCATATCCAGTGCATCCTTTCCCTTAGGTTGCTCATTGTCATTCACAGTCTGCCATTCACAGACGCTGGAAGTTAAAGATGTCTTAAAACTTTCCTCATGTATTTTATCAGTCAACAAGAAGAACGACGCCCTGGGGCCTTGGCGTGTAATTATGGGTGAGACTAGCCATCCAAATGAAACACCTGCGTGTCCCTTCTGTAAACATGCGCTGCTTTTCTGTGGCAACTTGGATCATAATTTCAATAATGAACCTCCTGTCATCTAATTGGAATTTGGTTTTCTATGTGGTGCATTCCAATCTCTTTATTTTCAAGGAGATTTTGGAATGCTGATTTGTAGGTGTCTCTAATACCAGGTTGAACTTTTTCACTCAGTTTTGCTCAAATAGCAGCTGTCAAATTACAGACCAAATAAAGAAACTAAAACTACATTAAACATAAAACAAAAGGTAAATGCCATCACTCTGAACAATCTAAATAATAGTAAAAAAAATCTTGTTCTGAAGTACTAACTATAGACTCATCTCAAAAGTAAAGTGAACTTGTCCAAAACAGTCAGACACAGTTAGCCCACAACTCATGTTCAGGAATTAGTGAAGGTGAGTCAATAAGAACCAGGTCCAAGGATTGAATAAGTCAACAGGACTTTTCCCTTCGGCTTTGAAGGGCTTTGAGTCCGGAGTTCTTGGTTTTTTTCTGTCCCTTCTAAAATCAGCATCAGAAACCCTACTGATGTCAGTGACAGAAACTGGTGGCAGAGGTACTATTTCAACACTAAACCAAAAATCTTGTAATTTCAATTGGAATAAAATATCTAGAGCTAGATGGACAACGAGGATGTAAGACCATGACCACAGCCTTTAACTTTTAGAGGTCTTTCTGCCCTGTGTAATTCGCAGCCCTGAAGTGTGGGGGAAGTTTGCTGTTCTAGCTACTGTGTTACTGTAGACATAACTATTTGAAGAAATTTAAGCTCTTAAAGTCATTTACTGACAAAAATGTATCACGTAGTCATGACATATTGTGGTAGGTCGACCCTGGCTGGATGTCAGGTGCCCACCAAAGCTGCTCTATCACTTCCCTCCTCAGCTGGACAGGGGAGAGAAAATACAATGAAAGGCTCATGGGTCAAGACAAGGACAGGGAGAGATCACTTGCCAATTACTGTCATGGGCAAAAGAGACTCCACTTGGGGAAAATTAATTTAATTTATTACCAATCATATCAGAGTAGGGTAATGAGAAATAAAACCAAATCTTAAAAACACCTTCTTCCCACCGCTCCCTTTTTCCCATGCACAGCTTCACTCCTGAATTCTCTACCTTCTCCCCACCAGCAGCACATGGGGACAGGGAATGGGGTTTATGGTCAGTTCATCACACATTGTCTCTGCCGCTCCTTCCTCCTCAGGTGCAGGACTCATCACACTCTTCCCTTGCTCCAGTGTGGGGTCCCTCCCATGGGAGACAGTCCTCCACAAACTTCTCCAACGTGAGTCCTTCCCATGGGCTCCAGTTCTCCACAAACTGCTCCAGTGTAGGTCCCCCACAGGGTCACAAGTCCTTCCAGAAAACCTGCTCCAGTGTGGGCTCCTCTCTCCATGGGTCCACAGGTCCTGCCAGGATCCTGCTCCAGTGCAGGGTTCCCACGGGGTCACAGCCTCCTTTGGGAACCCACCTGCTCCGGCGTGGGGTCCTCCCTGGGCTGCAGGTGGATTTCTGCTCCACCACGGACCTCCCTGGACTGCAGGGGGACAGCCTGCCTCACCAGGGTCTTCCCCACGGGCTGCAGGGGAATCTCTGCTCCCATGCCAGGATCATCTCCTCCCCCTCCTTCTTCACTGACCTTGGTGTCCGCAGGGCTGTTTCTCTTACATGTTCTCACTCCCTTCTCTGGCTGCAGTTTCTGCGCCTGCCACAGCTTTTTCCCCCTTAAATCTGTTATCCCAGGGGTGCTACCACCATCGCTGATGGGCTCAGCCTTGGCCAGCGGTGGGTCCATCTTGGAGTCAGCTGGCATTGGCTCTGTTGGACACAGGGGAAGCTTCCAGCAGCTTCTCACAGAAGCCACCCTGTAGCCCCCCTGCTACCAAAACCTTGCCACACAAACTCAATACAATCTCCAGGACCAGATGGGTTTTCAGGTTCTGTACTTTGAACTTACATGCTTAAAGTGGAGCTTGAAGAACTGTAGCATGTTTTATAATTGATGCTTTCTTTTCTTACTTGTAGTAACAATGTTAATATATTCCTTACTTATTTCATATTTTATTATGCCTGAGGAAACGCTAATGTATTGCCACTTAAAGAATTACAAGATTAATAACAAGATTAATTACAAGATTAGTGTTTGCTTAGAACACTACATTGCTCAGAATTTTGCAGATACTGAGATTCATATTGCAAATAGAAATTCTTCTGTCATTGTATCAAAACTATTAAATTTTAAACATACTGCAATAAAAATAATTGACAATTTTTATGAGTCGTAACATTCATGGTTGCTATAAATGTTAATGAAAAAATGAAATTAAGAAACTGCATAAGTGATAAAAGTCATAACTTATACCAGACTTAATTTGCGTATTCCCTATAAACTCAGTCTTTTATGGATCCACAGGTTTTGTCTGCTCTGTTCTGGCATGCTTTTTCAAGTGTTAGCAATATTGCAGCACTGCTGTTCCAAACACTACTACTATCATTGTGGGGCCATTCTCTGTGGACATAAATTATTTTGGCTCAGACGTGAAGCCATTAGCAACTGATTAACAAAATTAGAAATCTAAGGGCTCATGCTATTGGAGCTGAAGCTTTCCTTGGGATGAAAGCTGCACGGAGATTTGGTTTCTGTTTGCAGATTTCTGTGTCTTTGAAGACTCTCTCGTACTGTGATAATGAAACATGAACCAGTGTGGGCTGGAAGAAACATCTTGACAATGCAGCCAAATTTTGAATCAAATGACTGTCAAAAGCTCTGTAAAAGCACTGGCAGACTCAGATCTTTCTCGTCATGGAGCCGAGAAGGACAAAGAAAACAAATGAGGCTTCTGAGTGAACTAACCAAAGGTGTGTCTGCTGTTTTCTGTGACACTTCCAGAGAAAATTTGCAGTTGTTTTCCATGTCCAGGAGCTGCTAAAAGAAAAAATATTCCCAGATCAAGAAAAAATGTCACGGCACCTGAAGTGAAATGGAAATATAGGCATTGTTTTCCTGATGCAGAATGAAAGGTATTCATACAGACTTACTGGTAAAATTCACACATACCCTATTTCTGAGAGGAGTGAGTACCGTAGCCTCACAAGGAGGAAGTTTCCCTATGTGAATGTGAAGTAACATTCACAGATTTAGTTTTGCTTTAAAAATTACTTAGCATTAACTACCAAAACTCTGATATTGTATTACCTCTGTAAATGCACAATTTTTTTTTTTTTTCATTTTGCTAATTTTTTTGCCTCAGTATTGCAAGGAGTCCCAAAATTTTGGTTAAATAAATGTGAAAAGTATTCTTTTAAGTGAGTTTGAATATGCTGCCTTTCGATTCTCCTGCATCTTCTAGAATGGAAGTCCTGATTAAGTTTTTCTGGTGCTCAACATCTTAAATATTTTCATCAGACATCTTTTCAGTGATCCTCTTTCCAACATAAGCATTTCCAGACTATCTGTCTTTCTCAGAAGGGAGAATTAATACTTGTTCTCTCAATTCCAGTGAGAAAGCTCAGGTATTTAGGGTATTTCTTGCAAAAGGTAAAGCCAGGCTCAACTTCAGGACAGCCAGCCTGCTCAGGTCAGGTCTACCTTCAGAAGAGGTCCTAAATGGGCAGCACCACATGGTGAAAGGGCTCAAGCGCCCGCAAAAGATAGTCACTCAGACAGGACTGTGTCAACCGCTGCCTAGTACCCAACCTTACTTTCCTGTAAGCCCTTTTAGAGGCTTTGTCTTTCCCCGCTGGTGTTATTTATGCTTTGAATCACTTTGTAAGCACCACTTTAACCACTTCCTTTAACACTGATGATACCTACATTTAGTGGCTAATGTGGGCATTTTAAGTCTCTCTCGAATACTTTGGCTCCTTCAGAGTTCTTGGCGATGTACTAATCCCTCTGAGGAATATACAGAAGAGTAGACCCAATGGGAATACATTTCTGATAGAAAATCATCTGCCTCCTCAAAAGTCTTCCTGGGAAACCCACAGACCAACAGATTTTTCCATCATTCCGCATCCAACAGATTTGCATCATTTCTTTGATGTTCATGCTTGCTGTTGTTTTCTCTGCAAAATCTATTTTAGCTCTTCCAATTTCCCTTTAAAATACCGCTTGTTAAAATTTATGTCTCTTTTCAGTAGGATTTGTGTGCCTACTTGTTGATAGAGAAGTACAAGACTTCTGAGTGTATGAGCTGTCAGAACATTAATGGACGTGCCACATTTTCCCACTGGAAGGCTCTACAGCAAGATTGGTTGCCTTTCGCAAATCATGTTTATAGCTTTGTCTCAGAATTTGTTGTCCTGATGCAGCAAAAAATGAACGTAATTGTATTGTTTGTGTTGTGAAGAAAGTCTTACTTAAAAAAAAAATCATAGTTATGCCCTTGACTCTAAAATGGAATTTCTGGTTGTATTAGGTTGTATTTAGTTGTATTTTGTGAACATACTTCAAACATTTCTATTCAATCCACAAACCTTATCTCTTATACCCCTGAAAACCAGCTACTAGCTTTTTCTATAATGATACTTCGGGGTATTCTCCTAACTGGTTTCAGTGTGGTTTGCATGGTTGCTTACAGAGTCTATTACCCACCTAATAACTCTTTTCTTCCAAGAAAAGCCCAACCAAACTCTTCTGCTTCTTTTTCTCTCTCCAACCAATACCAAAGCCATTTTACAAGGGCAATCTTTTTTGGCATTGTCGTGGTTTAAGCCCAGCTGGTAACAAAGCGCCATGAAGCCACTCGTTCATGTGGCCCCAGTGGGATGAGGAGGAGAAAATATAAAGAAAAGCTTGTGGGTCGAGACAAGGACAGGGAGGGATCACTTACCACTTATGGTCACGGGCAAAAGATAGACTCAACTTGGGGAAAAAACAAAATCAATTTAATTTACTACAAATCGATTCAAAACAAGGATAACGAGAAGTAAACCCCAAACCTTAGAACACCTTCCCCCCACCCCTCCCTCCTTCACGGCTCACCTCCACTCCCAGTTTTCTCTACCTCCTCCCCCCCAGTGACACAGGGGGACAAGGATGGGGGTTGCAGTCAGTTCATCAAACGTCGTCTGTGCCGCTCCTTCCTCCTCAGGGGAGGACTCATCACACCCTTCCCCTGCTCCAGCGTGCGGTCCCTCCCACAGGAGACAGTCCTTCACTAACTTCTCCCTCGTGGGTCCTTTCCACAGGCCGACCTTTCAGGCACAGGATACTTCAGCGTGGGCTTTCCTATGGAGTCACGGCCATCTTGGGGGCCATCCCCCTGCTCTGGCGTGGGCTCCTCTCTCCCGGGGCCGCAGGTGGGCATCTGCTCCCCGCTCCCCTCCGTGGGCTGGCGGGGGACAGCCTGCCGTCTCACCACAGGCTGCAGGGGCATCCCCTCCTCCGGCACACCTCCTCCCCTCCTTCCTCACTGACCTTGGTGTCTGCAGAGGTGTTCCTCTCACATTCCAACCTCCTTCTCCACTGCAGGTTTCCCTTCTTAAATCTGTTCTTCCAGAGGCACTACCATGGTTGCTGATGGGGTCAGCCTTGGCCAGTGGTGGGTCCATCTTGGAGCCGGGGAAGCTTCTAGCAGCTTCTCACAGGAGCCACCCCTGCAGCCCCTCCCTTGCTACCAAAACCCTGCCACACAACTCCAAAACAGGCATCCACCAGGGAGTCCACCAGTGGATTGGAAGCACCAGCTCAAGGAAGGTGTGGAGCACTTCTCTTTGCTACCTTGCCAGTCAAATGAAACTTTCATGCCAGACTTGTAACTTCAGAGGAAGGTCTAGTATTTGCAATTTTGATATTTTAAGATGTTTTTCTCTCAACTTACGGGACTATGTGCTGAAAAGTAAGGCTGGTAAGGAACAGTCTGGATTGAAAGTGAATTGCTCCTAGCTCAAAGATGGAATAATTTCTAGTTCAAACTCATATGTATGTTTTATTGTTATAAACTGATGAGAGCAGAACTGTCTAGATATTATAGTCAACTGTTAAGTTATATCATCAGCTAAAGAATATCCAGGGTGTTGCATGTTAAAGTAAGCTTACTAGTAGTATTAAGAGCTACCAATTATATGCAACTCTCACAAAACTGCCCTTGAGGTATTAGATTAAAAAGCCTGATACATAAGTATTTAGCTACTCTAAGTGAAAACATCCAAAGAGGGGAAGTGCCTTTTCCAAGAGGTTTGAATGCTTTTGAAACCTCAGGGCTACCTTATGATTAAATTTTGGGGAAAAATACTTTTAGAAAACTTCTACGTAAATCACTGTGGTATGAAAGCTGGCAGGGATTGCTGGCTTTCAGGCACTGTGTTAGCTCATGGCTCTCCACCTTACCCACCGCAGCGCTGGATTCACTTTGGTTTCGCACAGTGTTTCTAAAGGTTGCTGCTATGTTTCTCAGACAGTAAAGCATCTCAGCAGTGAGCACCAACCTCATGTGACAACTAATGCATGTAGAGACGTCCAAGAGAATACTTATCACAACATGCAGCCTACAACTGGGCTGCCAATGCAGTTTGTAACCATGCTAACCTGTATCGAAACACGTCAGCACTGTTTTTTCTCGATGAAATCTGTTTATCTTTTCAGCAGAGTTCTCCAGGAAACTGCCTGCCTTGCCTCTTCTGTAAGCTGTGTCCTCACTGCAGACTTCAGTCAGTGTAGCTAAGTGAGTTGGGACAGGATATGTGCAAAATGAGACCCACATAACTCTCCTGGACAATATCTTTGGTACCAACAGTCATATATATCATGGACTGCATGGAGGGTCTGCAGTGAGCAGGCAACTTCTCTCTCTCTGTCCTTTGCTGCTCCCCGGTCCTCTATAACATCAGATCTGGATCGCCTCTCTTCACTTTGAGCCCAAGAAGTTCACCATGGCCTATATCCTGCTCACAATGCCAGCTGTCCTTCCTATATTGACCAATTTCCAAATGACCATCTCTGTGCTTTGTCCTATTCTGTGCCTCATGTCTGGGGAAAAATGTCTTGCCAGTAACACCCTCCTACTGACCATGCTGCTCTTCTGCAAATCACTCCTTACAATTCTTTCCTTTGCTTTGACATTTTT
This sequence comes from Astur gentilis, assembly GCF_929443795.1. Taxonomy (NCBI): domain Eukaryota; kingdom Metazoa; phylum Chordata; class Aves; order Accipitriformes; family Accipitridae; genus Astur; species Astur gentilis. Next base: position 21,409,700 of record NC_064883.1, on the reverse strand, counting down.
AAAACATAAGGAACTATGAAGTTCCTTATGTGCCAGGACTAACATCTGTCATGGTGACCAGCACCGTCTCCCTTGTTTCCTGGACTCCCCGGCTGTCTGTACTTGTCTTTCTACAGTGCTGAGAACGATGACTTCTCATGACACCTACACAGCAGCATAACACAGAAACAATAACAGCATCTCTTATAAAATAATGGGCCAGCCGTTAAAATAAAAGCATCTATTAAGGAAGCTGAGGGGGAAAAATGGAAGTCCTTAGCTGTTTGGCTCAATTCAGTAGCAAGTGGACAGCACAGAGCAGAGGACAAATGTAACAGGAATATTTATGGAAGGATGACTGTATGATGCACAGATTAGAGGTATGTTCTTTGATGGGAGAACGGGCATACCCCAGATTTTTCTTGGGGAAGGCAGTTTCCTAGGAACATTGGGAGCCTTGTTGACTAAGTTCACTCTTCGTATACGGTCCTCTTGCTACTGCCTAGTCACCGTTTCTGACTATATATCTCACAATTGAGCACCTTATGCAAGCATTTTTGTAAATATACACTGCTACAAGCCCACCTCTCCACCATGAGAAGACTTGTGCCCTGTGGTCCCTTCACCACAGGGCAATCTGCAATCTGTATCATAAAATGGAAATTGCACATAGAAAAGAAAAAAAGATGTATGAATGAAAAGGCATGAATCAGATGTCTCATCAGAGGAATTTGCGTTACCCCAGAGGCCCAACGTGTCTGAGATGTCTGATTGGGACTGGCGAAGGGGACACGGGAATCTAAAGAAAATCCCTGCCTCTCTGGAGGGGCAGCAGGTGGCCAGGGTATACCAGGGCATCTAACAGTGCTAGATAGGACTTGTGCAATGAACAACAGACTTGCTTTAGTTTTTCTAGACCTCAGTTTTGGGTTTTAAGCAAACAGGAGGTTTTACAGAAAATACAGGTCTTTCTGAGAAATTGCTTTAGCAATGGGGTTTTTAATCCACCAGTATCTGTAAATTATTGTTATTGATGACTACTGTTTTCATGTGCCAATCATTAAAATGCAATTTCAGGATGTTGTGATTTTTAGCTGAACAAAATGCATATGATACCAAACAGAGCATCCTGTGTTTGTATGCCCAGTTAAAAAGTAACATATGCTCACCATCACTTTTTGAATCCCTCTATATATTTTATTTTGTTCAGAAACTTTTTTTAAAAAGTACTATTTTTCTGTAGGATAATAATTTAAACCACTTCACTAAAGCTGCTGGATGTGATACATGACTTCCAGGACAAATAATGGGACCATTAAATGCCTCCTTGTTTAGCAATAGCTGTGAAAATGGGAAGCTTAACTTCATGCAGGTTTAAGCAGGGGCTCAGGCAGCTGACTGAACAGATTCCGCTAGGGACCTGACACTGGATATAAAGGTAATTTATATTTTGGTTTATTTTACTCTGTGTGTATTGGTGGGTGTACAGAAGTGGCAGAAGAAGCAGAGAGAGGGCAAGAAACTCAAGAAGACATCCAGAGCAGGTGCAATGATGGCAACCTGGAAGCAGATGAAAGACTGAGAGGGTGTGTGACTATAACTTTTTGGGATAAGATGTGGCTGAAGGAGACAGAATTAGGAGGAAAGGATCTGCCTTGCTGTGTCTATTGAAAGAAGCATAGGTGCATAGCCAGTAATCTTGCTTTACTAAAATAAAGTTGTTTGAGAAACTAAAGATCTGTGGACTATAATGAGATAGACTAGAAATTCTTCTTAAACCACAAGACATAACCTGAGGCTGGTGCTTTCTAAAGGGAGTGAGAGAATGAATGCTCATCTCCACATAATTTGGGGGGGAAAAAATAAATATAAGAGCAAAGTTGATGTCCTCTAACTTCAGCCATATGAAGTCAGCGGCCATGAGTAACCTCTAGAAATATGTCTTCACTCTCTCTCTTCACTTGCTGTAAATGAAATTTAGGTGGTTAACTTAGACTACGTACAAAATAAAGTGAACAGGGAGCTAAAGTGAGGTGAAGATAGATTTCACATATGCTTCTTGCATATCTAGAAGGATGATGTAAATCGGCAAGATCCTCTGAGTGGAGGAGTTTTATTCACTCCAACAAGGACTGATGGATTATTGTTCTGTGTAAAGGACTATCATTTAGAATTTTTTTTTTTTCAAGTTTCACTGTTGTGTTTGGGATGTAAATATACATAAAGAAATCTATCAGTCTAGACACTGCCTGCTCTGCGTTGCCACACTTCATTTGGTTTTTGAGGGGCAAACATTAGGAAAAAAATGAGTAACGATGGTAAATCTGCAGGCTCTCTTCAACATTTGTGAAAACATGCTTAGGAAAATGAATTTTAAAGAGCTTGTGGCCATCAGACTATATACACCACAAAATGACAGGGACAAAATTAGGCAATGACTTGCTGCTGTCTATATACTGTGATGCTCTGACAACTATGGTGAATTCAGCTCCAAAAAAGTGAGTGTTGTGCTCGTGTGGGAGCTGTGGGCTACTGACTGAGTGTGACGAAGGATAAGCCCAGACCGTCACTTTTTCTGCCATGAAAGACTTTCCTTGATCACCTATTGGTGAAAGCAGGGACTGGCTTTGGGGAATTTTCAAGCCAGCATTTTAATTTGAATATGCATTAAAATACTGATAAAATGCCCAGTCACAGCGCAGCATGCAAGGCCATAATTACAGTGAGACGGTAACAGCCACTTTTGCACACAGGAGAATGACCCACAACTGGTACAACTGATTTCTGACAAGCCACTACATTGCATTTCCCAGGTCTTAGAGTTACATGCTCAGCAAGCTGTCGACCTGTGCCCTGGGACGTGCTGCTTAATGCATACAGGTAGGTGGCCAGATAAATGTCAGAGCAGGGGGAGCTGCTGGCATGGAGGATGCAGCACCTGAGTGACCGGGTTGAGTCACTCCTCGGTCCCAAACTCTTGCTGCCTTCGCAAATGGGACTGCTGCTGAGTCAGGCACAGCTCCTTGTGACTAAGGGCACAAAATTTAATTTCATAGCCGAGGTAGGCATGTAGGAAGGGCACCCTCTATCAGCCCTGATAGGTAGGGAGTAGCATAGACAGCTTCTTAATTTCCTCTGTCCACATGCATGCACAGGAATGAGCTCGCTGCATTGGAGAAGTCCAACCTAGAGTGGGTCTCCTGTTGAATGGTGGCTTTCAGGAGGAAAGAGTTATAAGCAAATAATTACCATCTTTAGGATGCTCCCAGTTTAAGTGATGGAACTGATGAGAGGAAGGCAGATCTAACGGAAAATTCGAAAATGCATTAGTTGGCCCTGAGATAGAAGGAACAGTGAAAGATTTCTTCTAACAAATTAGAACCACCTAAGATTTCTTTTCCCCTACATTTTAAAATAAATTATTCCTTCCAAGCCTTTCAAAATGTGGTGAGAAAATGAAATTAGTAAATATTGCTTTTTACATCAAATTTCAACCTTTCAACCTATTTGTATAAGAAAAATATTTACTAGAGTAAGCAGTTCAAGAAGAAAGTTGCATGACTTATTTTTCCTTATTGTTATATAGTGTTTCTGCTCTGCAGATATCAGATAGATGAAGTAAAATTGTCACTCATTTCACTGAATAACTTGTGACAATAGGATGATGAAAAGAAATATTTCAGAGGATTAAGATCACTATAAAAAAGCTCCATATTTTTATCAGAGTTCCTCAAGATTTCCTAGAGGAGTCTTTGGACAGTTTCAGAGGCCTTTCCTCTGCCTGTTTATTAAATCTTTTTTTCTGTTAACTTTAGGGAACCTTTTGCGTGAACCATGAGGACTGCAGCCCACACCGAAGGGTCACACAAGTCTGCAACAGGTCAAATCCTAAAAGTCCTGCTACATACGTCCTCAATTTAATGTCACTGCTGAAGTCAGGGAGAACTTAGTCGCTCCTTGGGCTAAGTGAAGACTTCAGGACATGAACAATATCAGTTTCTTTCATTTGTCTCTAGGCAGGGAAAATGAATACATTTTACAGTACAACCACTGGATTTTGAAAAATAATTGTTAGGGTCTTGCTTCATTGAAACACTTTGGAAAGTGCTTAGCTAAACTTTAAACAGGAAAAAAATTTTCAGTGTTTAATGGCCACTACATTGTTTATCTGAACAAAACTATTTTATTTTAATTCCTTTTAAATGACCACCTTCTTTCAATGGCCAGATCAGTTTTCAAACCTGTGACTTCAGCTGTATTGAATGAAGAACTGAACAGGGTGGGTGTTCAGAGGAGGAATTCAGGTTATTGGAGTCTTTTTCATCAGCTACCTTTTCTTTAGGTAAATAAAATAACTGTTATTTAGCTTAAAGATTATAGCTCTATCATTCTTCTTTACAGTCTTGCTGCACCAAGGGAACAGCCTTCACAGGGTTTAACAGCTCGGGAAGCTGGAAGGTATCCACTTGTGCTGTTTGTGGCTAGAGCCATCAATCTTGATGAGAGCTGGCAAACATACCAGGCCTTTGTACCACTGTCTGAAATAATATTCTTCACTGATGAGTAACAGAGCCATTTGGGAAAATTTCTCAGAGACAAAATCGACAGCTTTTTCTCCTCGCCCCATTAATTAAAATGACCACATTCTGCCTGTTGATATGTTCTTTGGAGGCAGTGGAAAAATGAAGAGCTGATTTTTGCCTAAGGATGTATTAGATCCAAAAGCAATGTAGTTCTGCACTTGCAGAGTGTTTCAGTCCTAAGGGTCTGTCCACTTGGCTCACTGCAGAGTCAGAAAACTGAAACATTTTTCCTACACCTTGTCATCGAGTTTATCTATAAATGATCCAAAGACAGTAAACTTTCCCTGTTATCGGTAACTTTTCTGAAGCGTATCAAATTTGCAAAGCTTCAGGGAAAACCATAACTTGTCCTTAAAATGCCCTTCTGTTTTCATTTTTCCTGTTGGTTACGGAATAGTTATTAAGGCTGTTTGTCCCGCTGTGGTGTGCTTCTCACATAGGCACCAGAAGGTATGCTGTCCTCTGGTGTAAGCTATAAAATAATAGGAGCAAAACAGGCAATTGAATATGAAGCTGAAGTAAAAAGGAATTTTATCCCTTTCACCGGAGTCCTCCCCACTTCGTCCTTTCATCCCACCCCTCTCTGGTGCTCCTGCACCCCTTTGCTTATAGGGAAATCTGTAGTCCAGACTACAACTGAGGGTGAAAATGGTCCTCTTATGTGAAAGCAGATCACAAGTCAGAAGAAAAGAGCAGGGGATGGTGCCACAGAAGCAGCCAGACCAGGGACCACACTGTTCATCTGAGCCCCATGGTGTCTGGTGTTTTAGTTACAGTCACCACTCTGGGAATGAATGGCAAAGCAAGAGTTTCAGTGAACCAGTTAGAGAACTCTCATTATCGTTATTTTTCCTAACACTAACTAACACTAATATTTGGTGCTGAACCTAGTGGATTTTTGAAGGCAAGGGTATTGCAAGGAGAGGGGGTAATTCTACTTTGCAGTGTCTGGCCAAATGAAACCTCCAGAAGTGTAAGCTTCTCTTTGCCTAGCCATCTGCTTTTATTCTGTCATTCTTGAGAGATTACTTGTTCATTTGTCTTAAAGGCAGGGGGAAAATTGTCAAGATTTTCTTAAGAATAACTGAGCTTTTGAAGTAATGTTAAATAGCCTCAGAAGATTTTTTACTGGTGCAGAGGTGCTGCTTCTCTTTGATAAAAAGAAAATCAGATGATTACAAAAGCAGATTTAAAGCTGTTCTGCTGAAGACAGGCTAGTGTACGCGTTGCAGCAGCATCCACACGTGGGTGTTCTTGCCATGTCTGCAACAGAAACCTGCACTGACATTGATCATCTCATCCATCTGGATTTCTACTCGCACTGCTGCATCAAATGCCCTCTGTGTCACTGGCTCCAAAACCCCTGTCAGGTTTATGAGGAGATACTTGTCCAAGTTGTATTCAAGAGATCTCTGGAGATTTCAGGAAAAACCTCTGGGATCCTGTGGGGAAGTTACACCTCACAGATGACTCTTATCTGCTGTCAGACGACAGATGGTATGTGTATCTTGTCTTAAATAAAGCTGCAAAGAGCTGCAACAGCAGGACAAGATTTGAAGTATTGAGTATTGTTTGTTGAATCCAGGGAGCCCGTTACATTTATTACTTACTCCTTGAAACCTTAGATTTAAGCACCTTCGCTGAGGTGGCACAACAGGCTTTTAGACCTCACTAACTCCCTGGCAGGGACCTCCTTGCTCTGGACAGCTTCACAGCCCATAGGGTAAAAGATCAAATGGTTTCCTCCTCTTCTGTCAGCCCCATCTCCGAAGCGGGAGATACCAGGACCAAGGGAGAGGATGCCAGGCTCTGCCTCCCTGCTTGTCTCAGCAGCAGCCGCCAGACTGCCATAGACTGCGGGTGAGCTGGAGCCAAGGGCTGGAGGTTAACCACTTTTATGTGCCTATGTGGCAGAGAGCCGCTCCACCTCGGGAGTCACGGCCCTGAGTCTGAGCAAAGAGACCTTGCTTTTCCTACCCCTTCCTATCCATCCCACCAAATTTTAGAGGTCCCATTTTTGCAAAGAGGACTAGCTGGCCCTATACCCCCATGTATGGGTCAGGAAGGATGGGAACAACTGCTGTCATTCAAAGATGAACTGCCTTGTTCATAAATCACAACGAGCCGATCTGAGTTACCTTTGTGACCAGAAAGCAGTTTTGATGGGTTGTCCAGCACTGCACTCGAGCTGCTTTGCCATGTCCCTGACGGGATGTGTTTCCAGCTCAGCAGCCAGCTCTGAACTATCTCCTGCCAGTTGTCTGCACTATATTGTTAGGTGGTGTACATCCCTCCAGCCATCCTCCAGCTAATGGTGCTCCCTGCTCTAACATATGTTCGAATGAGTCGGGAATCTGCTCACTCTGCTTCATTTTAATGAAGCTTTGCGTTCCTGTGAGATGTGACTTTCATCTCAGGTGCAATGCTGCTATCCAAACCTCTCTCCTCCCCCCCCAGCTGTACTCAACACATTGAGGTACGGCCGTAGAGCTTGGATCCCAATCTAACCATCTCCAGCATGTAGAATATGCACTTAACGTGTCCTTGGTTGGCTCGTTGGGAACAGGAGTCCAGGCGAGGAAATTCATCTCAAAAGGCCCAGGTTGGTACGGGCAAAGGGAAGGCAGCTTGGACACAACGCTCCTTTTCATGTGTTTGAAGTGGATGTCTTTTCTATGAGCAATTTATCCCAGATTGTTTTACAATATGTCTGCTTCCTGGTCTGCTGACTCGCTGCTTTGAGGCTGTGCCAATGAAATAAAAGACTAATTTTTACGTGAGTTTTTATTTCCTCACGAAAACTGCAATACAGGTTTTTTCTCCCCTGATATAACTTGTATCACCGGTGCTTTCCCCTGATGGCAACCAGAAGCCTGACACGAGGCGGCAAAGCGACCAAAGAGTTCAGCAACCAAACAGAAGTGCTGGTGCCTATTCCCACCTGCTCAGGAACAGCACAGAAATTGCTCAGGGGTACACTTGCTCCACATGGAGCAGAGAGCTGCTGCGAACATTGCCAGCTTGCTGAGCCGGCTGCTTGGGCAACAGGACTTGGGGAACTGTGGATCTGCCCCATTTTGCCCAGTTTAAGACCTCATGGGCTTCTGGTGGAAATTCTGATTCTCACTTTAATTGCCCACGCAGTTCCTCTCCCTTGGTAGTGTGGCTGGTGAATTACTCCGCAGTTCTCTTCTTTACCTTACCCTAGCTATCTCTATGGGTATCCTTCTCCAAAGTGAAGTTCTTGCTGGTATTTGATGGGGGTTGTTTCCACTCCATTTGCAAAGCATTTGTCACCAATTACATTATATTATATATTATTTTATTATAATATATAATAGTAATATATTAATATATACTATATTGGCTTAATATAGATATTATATTATATTATATTATATTATTTATTATGGCTTCCCTGAGACACCCTTCAGTGCAGATGTACCCAACCCAGACTCTGTTGAGGATTTGACCTATGAAAACCATAACTCCTTTAAGGTAAATCCAAGCCTGGGAATCCTAATTGCAGTAATCCAAAGTCACTAATAACTTCTGGAAAAAAAAATTCTGTTCTTTCCTTTGTAAGATCCACACAAATATTTTTTCTTTATTTACACAGGGCAATAATACAAGAGTTTTCCTTTGTTGTTTATTTTCATGGTAAGCACATTTTTGCGGTTGATATTGTATGTTTTGTAACCAGAGATAAAATACTGTTTATTGGCTTCCTTTACAAGATTTCTGGATAAAAGTAGTTGCTACTGTTTATTTTCATTCAATGATAAGATTTTTCTTTCCCCATTTCAATTATAGAGATTTGGAGCATGTAATCAAAATAATTATTATATTAGCCTTCTGGCATTGGATTAAGAGTTGTTAAATTGATTGAAAATATGTTGATAGAATATGATTTTTCTCTTGCCATATACTGAGCAAGGTATTGTGACTTCTGCTTCTAAAATTACTTATTTTCTTCTATGTTATTTGTACATCTGGCAAAATGACTCAAGGAAAGGCACAGTTATACATAGCTTCAGTCTCCTTGAACCTCATTTGACAGAAAATTCATAGAATACTCTTTTATCCGCAGTATCACTTAAAACATTGACAATCATTCTGGGGCCTGAAGGGTACTGACCCTAAATCAGAGATGGCAAAAGTGCTTGCAGCTTAGCCTGAGACCCGAAATTGATAGCGGCTTGATTCAATTTGGGCCAGAAAAAAGATATATTGCTGTATCAGCTGTGGGGGCAGTAGCATCTGGCAGAAGGAGGGGTAGGCAACATGGAAATAATAATAATTGTTAGAGCCCTTTCAGCAATCTCCTCGGTTTCAGTGCTTGGAGGCTGAACTAATTTTGGTCCTATCAGCCTTCTGAATCTTCAGTGAATTTATAATATGGCTGTCACAGGAAGACATGTTTTAGTTAATCTCGGAGTGGGTTTTGGATCCACCTAGAATTTAATACTGAAACTCCTGAAAATGGAGACAGTAGCAAACCGCAGACAGCCAATTAATGAAGTGAATAATTAAGGTCAATCAATCAGAGTCTCAGCCTTTCAGTCCTGATAGATCCTGACTGTCTCAATCATCAGCTGCAGTGATGTAAAATTCCTGTGCATCAGTATTATAGAAACCAATAGTTTTTCATCTGCGAGTCCTATTTTGCAGAGATTGGCAGTCGTAATTGTTTGGAACCATAGGTGTGAAGACATAGCCAAAGATTTGTAATTAGAACAATTGCTGAAGTTTCCATGTCATAATGAAATTCTGGAAACTGAGGCCTTTTGCAATAAACTGCAGAACATTTATGTTACAAATCAACCCAGACAGTGTCCAGACTTCATGTTGGTGGAAAATGGAAAATGAGTTGTTTGTTGGGGTCTTCAACTGGATGAAAAAGAAGAGGCTTTGAGAAATGACAGGAAGCTCACATTTTATTTTCAGGGAAAAAAATGTGTTTCCCAGTCCTTACTGCTATATTTCAAACCATAACTTCCAGATGATCATGTAAGACGTGTTCCCTTCCTCTTTGCTATATGGCTTTTCAGTGCTGAGAGCCCATGCAACCCATATGACTAGGGTATAAAATATCTTCAAAAGCTGAGCTTAGTATTAAGCACCAAACAAAACACCTCACAGAAGTAGAGGTTTCAATTTACCCTGCATTTTTCTCCATGCTCATCTCCTGCCAGCCCATCTTCTCTTTCATGGGTGGTATCAGCCCTTCTCTTGCTGCCATTCCCCTTGGTCCTACTGGTGTGAAGCATGTTCTTCTCTTCCCAACCATAACTGAAGAGAGATGTTCACCAGTTCATCCTTCAGGATGAATGAATTAAACACAAGAAGTGGATCCATATTGCATTTTCTTTGGAACCAAAGCCAATGCCAGGGTCTTCCTTTTTCGCCTCCTTTCCCGCATTGCAGTTTACCATCTCCTCACTGGGCTGTCCTCAACCAAACCTATCAAACAGCTGAGATAGATGAAGGAAAAACCAGAATGTGTTTGGAGTGTGCAATTTATCTATTTATTTATTTTTAGAGAAAAGAATAAAAATGCTACAATTTAACCTGGGCATGTAGAAATGGCTATTGAGCAGGTAGAGAGAAGAGAGGAAACACTTAAGGTACTTTCATAAATTACCATTAGTCTGGTTAGTAACAAATGCTGTTCTTCCTAGATAAGAAGTCTGGCCTAAGAGAAGGGTGGAATAGATTAACACACATCAGAATTAAATAGCCAATATACCTGGAACCCTAAGACAAAAATATGACATTGTTTAATTCATGAAAGACTATACTCCCCTGTCTGAGGGACTGTGAAAAAAAATGACCGAGGAATTAATTAGGAAGTGAGAGATCTTAGAAAACAACAAAAATATACTTCCTTAAAGAAGAAGTGAAATTTGTTAATGAAGTGTTAACCTCTGCTGGCACTTTCATAAAACAAATCATGTCCGGTGGAAAAACACTGAGCTGCAGGGTGGGGTGGAGAGCAGCTGTGAGCAAGGCTCTCCTCCTTTCCGCTGCAGGGGCTAAGAGCTCCTTGAAGCCAAGGTGCAAGACTATTAAGAACAGACCAAAACAAAACAAAACAAAACATAACAAAACAAACCCCACCTAAGATAGTTCTTTTCAGTTGAAAAGAGCGTCATTACATCAAAATATAATTTTAGTCAACCCAAACCACTTTGCTCATTCAGAGGGTATTTGGCTGCATAACAGCCTAACTTGCCTCCTGGTTACTTTGCCTGCTCCAGACAAGGCAGGTCCCTGACATCCATTACTACTTGGGTGCATGTAGAGAATTGCATGCATGGGGCCTCAATGAATTTTATCCAAGTATTGAGAGACACACACACATCTACATGTAAATATACATGTATTTGTAAGAAAACTTAGCTGATTTTTTGACTTGCATTGCTACTGCACTTTGCAGACTGAGTTACCAGTGCTCCTTCCTCAAAGTATGAAGTCCTGTACACCCACGCATCAGCCCTCTGCTCACCTGCCCTGTGTAATTTCAGCATTGCTGTGTTGTGTGGTGAGTGAAAACATTCTCTGTGGGCAGACTCCTGAACTTGTCATGGAGCAGGGTCTGCTGTTGGCTTTGCCTTGCTGCACCCAGGTAACAGCACTCCTAGCCATTGTGTAGAATCTTTTGACAATGAAAACACTTAAATAAGAAATAATCATAACAGACACTATGGTTGTGTCAATCATAGCTTAGACAGAACCTGAAGGATAGCTATGAGCAGTGAAGGGTGCTGTGAGCCTCATGTTTGGGAGGAGTACAGCAAATTTCTTGATTTTCTCTTCTTACTGGCTGTCAGTAGCAAGACCAGAAACCAAGCAGTTAAGTTGAGAGGCAACATGAATAACGCTGCTAAAGAAGTTTTGATGCATAGAAGTGTTTTCTGGATTCTTTAGAAATATTTCTAACTCAAAATAAAAACAGATCAGCACAAGTTTTGTCAACACCATTTTCACGCAGCCAAATTGTCTCTGGACAGCAGTGATGCTAGTGGGATTTGAAAGCTCTCCAGCCTAGCTTTTTGAATAAGAAATAGGCTCCATTTGGAGTCCACATGTTTTTAAAGGTAAATAAATTCAAATGTGTTAACTCTTGTGTGGCCAGTTACAGTCAGATTGTGAGAAAAATTATGACCTTCCAAATCCCTCTATACCTGACTAGCTCAGTGAGATTTTCTTAGCTTCAGGCAGATTGCTTATGACTTCTGACTTCTGCATGGGCTATGCATCACGTAGTAAAGTGGTGTTAGTGCTCCTTTTATGAGTCCCTGCCAAGCCTAAGAAAGAAAGTAACCTCATAACATGCAGTATGCTGCCCCATGGCATACGTTTTAGAGCTAGAAAAGCTAGAAAAGTTGTTTGTAATAGAGTTTCTTTCTTGTTTTGTGGTGCTGTAATGAAAGGAGTGAACACCATCTCCAGAGAGAAGAAGAAAGGTGTGCTCTTGTCACTCTCAGATCTGCAGCACTAACCGGTGGCAGAGAAAACTCCTCATAGCTCGCAGGAATTTAACATCCATCCCCAGTTTTTTTGTTTTATTTTTTTGGTGTTTTTTTGTTGTTTGTTTGTTGTGGGTTTTTTTTGCATAGTCACTCTAATCTGTGTTGTTCGGGCTGTGAGGGAACTGTTTTGCCTTTCTCATTTTGCCCCACAGCTGTATAAGACCAGAACCATTACCAGGGAAGAAGTAACAACAAAAAACCCCACCCAAACCTCCTCTGAAGGCTGTGAGGGCCTGAAACCAGAACCAAGTCAACAGGAAGGCACAGTTTGTCCACTATCAATGCCTTCTTTCAAGGTCAGAAAAAAACCTGAAGCTAATAAGAACATGCTATTTGCAAGGAGCCCAAGAAGTGAGGTGACCCTACTTATGTTCATGTCTCAGGAAATCCTGACACGTTCAAACCACATTTTGACAGAGTCAGTTGTAGCAGAGAATTAGGAAGACAATGACAGTTTTCTGAAAGATAGAGATGAAGAGAGGAAAAATTATGCTGTAAGAAGAGATATCCAAAGTGTGATTCTGGTATTTGCATTTTATCTTCTGTGCAAAAATGCAGCTAGAACACCTATATTCTACGACCATAGTACACCATGGCTTCTCTTTAATGCCAGTTTCTTCTTAGTACCAATTGTAACATTGTATTTTGCTCATTGTAGTTTCCATCTTGGAAATTAGGGCTTAATATTTCAGCTGCTTCTAATTTGACCACACTGAAACTTGGCTTTACTATTTACTCAAACAGATATGTTTCCCAAGGAAACCAATGAGCTCTGTTTTTTTGAAGTGCAATAAAAATAGCAAACCTCTGTTGATTTCAAATATGTTTTCCAAGGTGCTACATCCAACACAGCCTGGTTTTGAGAAAATAGAAATGTGCCGGAGAATTGCTCTTGGTCCTTGCCTATTCTGGATTGCTTACAGCTAACATGCCAATGGTGGAGATGGATTCCAAACCCAAAGAAAGCTGATGGAGTTTAACCAGGACTTTTACTGCTGTAGCTCTTGCCAGCAAAGGACAAACCAGCACTTTTAATCAGAAATAGAATGTCCCCAGTTAAATCAGCCTGAGAAAGGCAAAAGGACGGAGGCTTTCCACCATGAAGCAGTGGGAAGTTTTCAAGGCTTTCATGACAGGGAAGAGTTTGGGCTTTGAGGAGAAATAAAGTGGCTGTTTAGGGGCAGCGGGCAAAGGCTGTAGTCACAATAGAGGTATGGATCTATTGTGAATCCATCCTGCTATGGCAGATTATTTGGGGGGGTTATTTTAAGCTTAGACTTGTAGAAATACTCACTGCCGTGCTCTACACCATTAAGGATCAGAGTCTTGCTTTGGAGGTTATTACTCTGGCATAATGTTGATAACGTCTTTCATGCTGTGCCACGTGGCACTGTGAAAATGTAAAATACTTTTCAGGATGAATAAGAGTACAGTTATTTAACCTACCAGAGCTTGTGGAACAATTTTCTAAGCTTGACCCCATCCTCAAATGAATTTGGGAAATTCAAAATACCTGCAAAGAGCTAGGCTTTCTCTGTTGCTGTAACATGTAAAAGACTTCATGACCATTCTACATGTCTCTGCCACACAGTCTGAACACAAACCACCCCTTACCTATGATCTTGAAATCCTCATGAGCAAAAATATTTGGTGGGTTTTTTATTTTGGCAGTACAGGATTCATTCACGTTCAAGAGTCATTTGTAAATGGCTCACTAATGTCTCACAGTAGAGAAGAATCTCAGGGCAATATCTGAGAACAGTACAGAAAAGTGCAAAATTCTGTGTGAAGCAGAGTGGTTTTCAATTTGGAAATGGAGCAATCATCTTTGGCTGTTGCATTTAAACTGCATCTACACATGCAACTATTTGGCATTTCAAATCAGAACTACTAACAACATTATGGAAAAATATTGGTTGGGATGAAGTCTATTTTGATGGGCAACATTATGAATGGTTTGCTACCAGGAGAAATGAAAAGCAACCCTCCAAAAGTCAAGTAAGTGTTTGAGGCTTGGAGGGCAGTTTCCCCACTGAAAATGGGATATTGTTAACAAGCAATTATTTGTTATCCCAATATTATCAAAGACAACAGTCCATCTCTATCAGTTCTGAGTTTGTCTAACGTCCTTAAAATACCTCCCAAGACAGACACTCAGGACCCTCTGGGGCCATCTGTTCCCCAGATGAGGAAAAACTTTCTAAGACAGATAATGTGTAACTGCTATTTGAAGCCCATTAGTCTTGTCATTTGTCCAAAGAATATGAAAAAAAGTTTTTTCCCCTTTGCAGATACTGTTTGTGTGCAGAAGGCTTCATTAAATGACGGCAAGACATAATTGATGCCAAAAAAGCATTTATCTGTGAGGTGCATTTGCCAGCCCAAGGAACCTCATGGGTAGCAGCACTCCAGCCTCTCCTGAGCAGCTTTATAACTCACTGAGCAGAATAACAAATGCAACTGTATTCAGGACGTGCCACTGAAAGGTTTTGTCCCTTGGCTGAATGAAAATATTCTTAGGATACATTTGACCACCACTGTGTCCCATGCATGTCTAATTGCCTAATGTTATTTGTGTATACTGCTCACTGGTGATGCTTCATCTAATGTGAAACATTTCTTAATAATATGAATTGTTCTGGGCCAGGATGTATTTTTCTCTTCCAATGTCTTCCTATGCTAGCTGACTTAATGCAGCTCAGCTGCATTGCTTCAGAAGCAGCTCTCTCTTGGCAGATTGACAAACACCTCTGCCAGAATGAATTCTGCTGAAGAGCTGGTATTTTTGAATGTTAGAGAACCAATCTGGGAAAGGGCTTTCGAGCTTTGTCTCTCTGAGAACTGCTAACATTCACACCCAGTGTAGGATGCCTTGCCTATGTCTACTTTGCCCTTGTGCCAACAGAGGTGTTTTCATCAGGTCATAGTGACACAAAGGAGATTTTTAACTTTCTTGCTGACTTTGTTACTGGTAGTACCCACAGTGATTTTCAGTGTTGTCTTGCTGCCCAGAAAGAGGCAGTTTTATAGCAGAAGCTGAGAAAATTAACACCAAAAGGTTGCTAGCAAAGCATGCAGCTAATACTATATGTATCGGTTACATTTGATATGCTTATGGGTGTTTTTTTTTTAACTTATATATAGATGGGCCTAATTGATGGAGAAGAATTCAGCCCTCTCAGCTACATGAGGCACCTAAAAAATATGTGCAATTTAACCAGGCCTTTCTGCACACCAGCCCCACCTCAGCCTGGTAGCTGCCTTTTAGCAAACCAGTTGCTGGAGCACTATAAATTCCAGGAGCTGAATCCCCTCCCTGCCCAGCACCACTTGAAGTTTCATCACTTGCACCCCAGTTAGATGACTGGGACTATAGGTGTAGAGTTTATGTACATATTTTGTATTATACGTGTATGTTTCAACATATGTGTGTGTGTAAGTCTCTACATCACAGCACACTAGACGGTTCCCTAAGACAGAGCTTTCACAGAAACAACCGTTGAATGTTTTTCCTTCTAATACTTCAGAATGTTTTAAATATTTTGAAAAAAATCACTAACCAGAGGGAAAAAATTCATTAGCTCGTGGCTGAGCACCATTGCAAAGAAGGAGGTTTTGGTACAAAATTCCCCTCAGAGATCAGAAAGCCAGGTAGTTATTCAGGAGTAGGTGGTTTGGGGAGAGGAAGGGACAGCTTTTCCCCACTGACTTTTGTGGGAACCTTGGTCAGGACTTAGAGAAGGTTTTAGATTTGTCTAGAATAAAATTATCTGACAGGTTGGGAATTTTTACCAATGAAAACATGCCTGGAGGAAAAGTCTAAATTTTGAGTATAGGAGTTTAAATCTGTCAGTGGTAGTTTCAGTGGATTTAGTGAGGCTAGCACTTTGCAATTATTTTCTCAGGACCACACAGTAGGTCTGTGGCAGGGACATGACACAAATGTAGGTCTGCTGAGTCTATGAAGTCCAGTGTCTTAACCACAGTTTTTTCCTTGATTTTAATAGACATTTCTGTGACATTTAATGGTATTGTGCTACTAGCTCATAGCTGGGCTTGTCAAAGACTTGAAGAAATATTTGGTGGGGTAAGGGTTATCTCACTGTTTCACAACAGCACCAGTTGTTTAGTATTCATTTATATCTGATTACCTGAAGAGAAGGCGGCATTCCAATGGTTTTAAAATGAGTCTGACTTTTCTTTAATTGCAAAAATAGAAGCCCCTCACAAAGCCAAAATTTCCTGAATGCTCAGTTCTACACCAAAGAAATTCCACATAAAACACTCTTGTGCAACACGTAAAATAAACCAAGAAAGGGCAACTGACTGGCACCCAGCTCAGCGTGGACCCTGCCAGGCACCACCTGATCCGGGGGCTAGAGCAGACCAGGCTGTCCAGGGTATGTGAAACCCCCTCCGGGGCTCCATCTTGCTGTATCTGCTGCAATAGGAAATGTCAGAGAAAGACTTACCTTTTGCATTTTTTTCCTCCAACATTGCTCTCTGAGCAATTTCCCCAGTTCTTTGGGGAAATGACCTGAAAAGACAACAGCAGCCCCCGCACATTTGCAGCCCCTGTGGGGGACATGGATGTTGCAGGGACAGTACCAAGCATCCCCTCTTTGATCCAGCCATAGCCCTTGAAGTTGATAAAATGGGAGCTGTAAAGGATGAAATCCTGGTTTCCATAGAACTCAAGCAGCTGGTGCTTTTGATTTCAGTAAGGTTGAGATTTCACTCACATCAGTCAGTAGTTCTTTGTGAGAACATTTTCCACAGGTGGTGAATTATTTACAGCAAGGTTCAGCTTATGTGTAGCACACAATGCAACAGAACAATTGGTTTACAATCAGAAATATACATCTCTTGGTGTAGAAAATCCTCAGGGTATTCTTATGGCATGGGCAATAGACAAGAGGAGTTAGCGACATGTGCATGCCTGCAGGGCTATGATCTTATTGGCATCACAGAGATGTGGTGGGATGGCTCCTATGACTGGAGTGTTGGAATGGAAGGATACAGGCTCTTTAGGAAGGACAGGCAGGGGAGATGAGGAGGGAGCGTCGTCCTCTATGTCAATGGCCAGCTGGAGTGCATGGAGGTCCGCCTGGGGATGGATGAGGAGCTGACTGAGAGCCTATGGGTCAGGACTAAAGGGAGGGCAGGGCCAGGTGACATTGTAGTGGGGGTCTGCTACAGGCCACCCGACCAGGAAGACTAATCAGATGAGGCCCTCTATAGACAGATAGGAGCAGCCTTACATTCGCAAGCCCTGGTCCTCATGGGGGATGTCAACCACCCTGATATTTGTTGGAGGGACAACACAGCAGGACATAAGCAATCCAGGCAATTCCTGGAATGCATTGATGACAAATTCCTTCTCCAAGTGATAGAGCAGTCGAGGAGAGGTGCTATGCTGGACATTGTTCTCCCCAACAAGGAGGGGCTGGTGGGGAATCTGAAGCTCAAGGGCAGCCTTAGCTGGAGTGACCATGAAATGGTGGAGTTTGAGATCCTTAGGGCAGTGAGGAAGGCGCACAGCAAGCTCGCTACCCTGGACTTCAGGAGAGCAGACTTTGGACTCTTCAGGGATCTGCCTGGTAGAGTACCATGGGATAAAGACCTCGAGGGAAGAGGGACCCAAGAAAGCTGGTTAATATTCAAGGATCACCTCCTCCAAGCTCAGGAGCAACAAAGGCATCCCAACAAAGAGGAAGTCAGGCAAAAATGCCAGGATGCCTAGGTGGATGAACAAGGAGCTCCTGGACAAATACTAATGCAAAAATGAAGCCTACAGAGGGTGGAAGCAAGGACTGGTAGCCTGGGGGGAATACAGAGATATTGTCCAAGCAGCCAGGGATCAGGTTAGGAAACCAAAAGCCCTGATAGAATTAAATCTGGCCAGGGATGCCAAGGGCAACAAGAAAAGCTTCTACAGGTACGTCAGTGATAAAATGAAGCCTAGGGAAAATGTGGGCCCTCTCCAGAAGGAAATGGGACACCTGGTTACCTGGGACATGGAGAAGGCTGAGGTATTGAATGACTTTTTTGCCTCCGTCTTCACCAGCAAGTGCTCCAGTCACACTGCCCAAGGTGCAGAAGGCAAAGGAAGGGACTGAGAGAACCAAGAACTGCCCACTGTAGGAGAAGAGCAGGTTTGAGACCATCTAAGGAACCTGAAGGTGCACAAGTCCCTGGCACCTGATGAGATGCATCTGAGGGTCCTGAGGGAAATAGTGGATGAAGTGGCTAAGCCACTATCGATCTTATTTGAGAAGTAGTGGCAGTCCCACTGACTGGAAAAGGGGAAACAGAACCCTCATTTTTAAGAAGAGAAACAAGGAAGATGCAAGGAACTACAGGCCAGTCAATCTCACCTCTTTGCCTGGCAAGATCATGGAGTGGATCCTCCTGGAAACTATGCTAAGGCACATAGAAAATAAGGAGGTGATTGGTGGCAGCCAACATGGTTTCACTAAAGGCAAATGGTGCCTGACAAATTTGGTGGCCTTCTACGACAGGGTTATGGTGTTGGTAGATAAGGCAAGAGCAACAGATGTCATCTACCTGGACTTGTGCAAGGTATTTGACACTGTGCCACACAACATCCTTGTCTCTAAATTGGAGAGACATGGAATTGATGGCTGGACCACTTGGTGGATAAAGAATTGGCTGGATGGTTGCACTCAAAGAGCTGTGGTCAATTGCTCGCTGTCTGAGTGGAGACCAGTGACTAGTGGCATTTCTCAGGAGTCGGTACTGGGACCGGCACTGTTTAACATCTTTGTTGATGACATGGACAGTGGGATTGAGTGCACACTCAGCAAGTTTACTGATGACACCAAGCTGTGTGGTGCAGTTGACATGCTGAAGGGAAGGGATGCCATCCAGAGGGACCTTGACAGGCTTGAGAGGTGGGCCTGTGTGAACCTCATGAAGTTCAACAAGGCCAAGTGCAAGGTCCTGCACAGGGGTCGGGGCAATCCCAAGCACAAATAGAATCTGGGCGATGAGTGGATTGAGAGCAGCCCTGCAGAGAAGGACTTGGGGGTGTTGGTTGACGAGAAGCTCAACATGATCCAGCAATGTGCATTTGCAGCCCAGAAAGCCAACTGTATTCTGGGCTACATCAAAAGAAGCATGACCAGCAGGTCGAGGGAGGTGATTCTTCCCCTCTGCTCCTCTCTCATGAGACCCCACCTGGAGTACTGTGTTCAGCTCTGGGGCCCCCAACATAAGAAGGACATGGACCTATTGGAGCAAGTCTGGAGGAGGACCAAGAAGATGATTAGAGGGCTGGAGCACCTCTCCTATAGGAAGACAGGCTGAGAGAGTTAGGGTTGTTCAGCATGGAGAAGAGAAGGCTCCAGGGAGACCTTGTAGTGGCCTTCAAGCACTTAAAGTGGGCCTACAGGAAAGTTGGGGAGGGACTCTTTAACAGGGAGCGTAGTGATAGGATGAGGGTTAACAGTTTTAAACTGAAAGAGGGTAGATTTAGATTAGATAATAGGAAAGAATTCCTTACTGTGATGGGGGTGAGGCACTGGAACAGGTTGCCCAGAGAGGTTGTGGATACCCCATCCCTGGAAGTGTTCAAGGCCAGGCTGGATGGGGCTTTGAGCAACCTGGTCTAGTGGAAGTGGTCTCTGCCCATGGCAGGGGGGTTGGAACTAGATGATCTTTAAGGTCCCTTCCAACCCAAACCATTCCATGATTCTGTGAAAAACAAATTATGCAGTAAATGCTAAATTAGACAATTAATTTCCTGGCTTATATAAAAACAAAGGGATAATTTAGTTAGAACTGTGTTTTCATTCATATCATATCAGCCATAAAGAATGAATTTGTGGCTTGTAGACTGTCCCTCAGATTTGCCAACATGGGAAATCTTGCTACATTTTCAAGCCTTTTCAATTTTGTGAACCATGCATTTCAAGCACAATCAAATATAACTTGGTTGCGTAAAACTTTTCTGTCATGAACATACAGCAATATTTTATCTAGATGTGAATGTAAAAAAAAAAACAAACCAAAAAACAAAAAGGAAAGATTTTTATATATACAGGGAATCATTTAAAATATGTCCAGTGTTTATTGTATATGCTTTGATTCCTCAAGTTCTATTGCCAATTTACAAAGATTGTGTACACTAAGCATAAAATATATTTATTATGTTTCTTTGTCCTGATTGCATTCATTCCTTTTGCTGAGGTGCGTTATTGGTAACTGATACAATATTCTGCACTCAAGAGTGTTAGTACTTGTGTAATGTAATACAAATGGCTGAAAAGCAGAGACCTTTGTTCACAATATCCTGATATATAAGAAAAATTGATACCAAGTTACTCCTACATGGTCTGTAGCTAGAAAGGAGAAACATACTCTGGATCTTTTTTAGCATTTTCCTAAACTTGAGAAGTCATGACAAACTCTTCATTGTGTGTGGCAGCACCTGTGTAGGTGAGAGCACATCTGGAGTGACCTTCCACACGCTTACTACATTTGACTTCCAAGGAGTCTCTCATCAAGAAGAAATTTTACAGCAAGGGGATAAAATGAAAAATCCTTGCACTCCCTCATTTTAAAAATGAAGGCTGCAGTATGGATTGCATCAACTTTGTGTTGGACATACTCATACTATAATTCTTGTGAAGGCTCTGAATCACTGCCAGTTCAAATCTACAGCATCTGCCAGAGAGGCACCTCCCTTTGGTTGCTGGAGAGCCAATTGTGAGCATGAAGCCTAAGTTCTTGGGAGTTAAATATTTGCTATATACCAAAGATAATAAAAAGGCTTGTAAAATAAAAAAGCCTGTAGTACAATACAATTCAGCTATTTCCTGTCCATTTGTTGTGGGCCTGAACTTGATAAATCTGCCCGCACAATCTGCAGCAAGCAGAATATGAGCTCTGACCATTTGTAGAGCAACACTCATTATAGGTAGCTATTCTATGTGACTTTAATCTCTGTGGAAGCTAATACTGGTGATGGTGTCTCTGAACTAGATTTGGCCTCTTTCTTCATGTATTTCGCAGATGATTGTTTGAATTGCACAGAACTCCCTCCCAGGCCCTTCTCAGAGGGGATTGTTAATTGTGATGGTATTTATCTATAAATGGTTTATTCATTAGAAATATGTACGTGTGCACACACACTCACAGTGGGAGAAGTTCGTCCCCTGCAGCAGTTATTGGGAAGAGCCACACATCTTGCATACCAGTTGCCTCCCAGAAGCACGTGTCCGTGCAACATACTAGTGATCAGCATTGTGCCACCATCTGCACTGAGGTATGTTGGCCTTGCTTGTTCAAAACTAAAGAAATATCAGTCTATATGTAGCTTAACACCGATGAATTGGGATCTTTCATGTTAAATATGAAGGTGAGACTGTATTTCACCAAGTGTTTTCAGTGTTTGCTAGATATTTAGATAACCTCTAAAATCAGTGACAGAAAAATCCTGCCCTTGGCTACACTGCTGAAGTCAGTGAGAATTGCAGCTGTGTTACACAGGGTACACTGAAATAAGACATTTTCCACACTAAGGAGCTCTCTGGTCTCAGGCCAGTCTTCTCCACAACAGTGAGTCTTATGCTGGTGATGTAAATGAGATTATCTGTTGGAGAGCAGACATACAGCTGGGAAAGAGAATATTTCTGCTTGTCTCCTGATCAGCCCCTTTCATCAGCTCAGCGTTGTTTTAGCAAGCTGATAAACGCAGTGTAGCCAACAGCCCTTGTCCCAGTCATTCCCATCATGAACGCGTCTGGTGCGGGAGTGGGCAGATGGGTGACCCCAGCTGCCTGTGCTCCATATGGGGTCCCCAGAAAGCATCAAGATAGTTAAAAGAGGCTACATACCATCTCTGCCCCACAGTCTCTCCCACTCATGACTTATGCTTTGTGCATTTTGGGGGAACTATGGGTCACTCTCTACCTGAACACAGTTCTTACAATAATTCATTGTATATATATTTATTGCATATAATTTTTTTAATATATACATATGCATGCATGCTGCCTAGAACTTCCAGATTTTTGGGTTTTTTGTGCTTTTTATCTGACATTTAACTTCTCAAGAGCTTTTTAGATGTTGGGTTTTTTTAGATGACAGGATTATATTCTGTCAAAAAGAGGAAGATAATGTTATTCTGCTTCTAAAGATACTTAACCTGTATACTCAGACTTTCATCCCTAATTTAGTTTGAAATCTGCACCTGCCATTTCCATAATTCCAGCGGTGGGGTGTTTTTTTAAAAAAAACAATGTGGGCCAAGCACCTGAATTCTGTGAACTGATTTGGATTAAAATGCACACTTTCCAGTATGACTTGTGGCGAGTGCCTCCTGGATCAACAGCAAGTCAATGTAAGGTGCAAACTGTAGAGGAGAAACATTCCTCCTGAAAACGCATAGGATGCACAGATTGTAGAGTAAACACTTGTTGTGGTGGCAATAGCGTGGTGGAGAGAAATGCAGGGCAGGTGAGGGAAGGAGCTGTATGCTGTTGACCGTATTTATGCAAACTAATATCACCAGCACTTGGGAATGGAGGGGTTGCATCTAGTCACACTGCTGCACATCAGACATTACACAAAGTAACCTCTTGTGGTCATTTCTCAAAGTTGCACTTGCTTTCAGTGAGAGAAAAGGAACCAGATTCTTAAAATCAGTGCAGACATCTGATGTCCTTCGAAAATTAATTGAAGATAGTTGGTTTTTTTCCTTTTAAATATAGGCTTGTGGGATCGTGAAATTGGATTATGAAGAAAATCTCAAATAGCATATCATGAGAGTTAAGTACCTTCCTGCCCCAGCAAAGCACAGTGCCCATCTCTGTTGCTATAAAGTCATAGAAAATAATTCTTGACAGGTCATCTAAATGGTCCCTCTGCCAAGGCAGATGACTGAGGCCTAAATCATTCCTAACACTGTCTGTGCCAATTTGTGTTTCATGAGACTCACATACAACACCGTGGTTAGTCATCTTACCACAATGCTTTCTTTTTCTGCAGCAGTATGACATGCTCAGTACTGATAACCTTCTCACTGCTTAATTTTACTGGTTAAAACAGCTGTCCTTTATTAGGCTGAAAGGAACATATTGATCTAAACTTGAGCAGCTGAGAAGTACTTTCTTTTATTTTCTTGATGATGCTCTGAGTACTCAAAGGGGTGCTTAAATACAGATTTGCCATTCATCTGGAAGTACCTGCAAAATTCTGTGCTGCACAGAAACATCTGCAGGTCATGAAAAGGATACTTTGAACTTAAACCTTACAGGTTCCTCAATTACTACAGCTGCCACGGAACTACAGGTGTCAAAGCAGCATAACTCGGCACCATCCTAAATGTCAGGGCTGGCCAGGTACTTAAATTTCACTAGGCAGTTGACTAAGGAGCTGATCATGTTCTTCCTCCCAAGGTGGTATTTTCAGCTGGAGGTCTGACTTTCCCTCACTGCTGGCCAATGACATTTGCTGTGTAGGACTCATGCTTTCATCTTGCCAAGTCCCTCTGAAGCAGGTGTTCGTGGAGCAAGTACAGTAGTACATTGCAATGACCCAGCTGACCCAGGAACTCAAAATTCCCAGTTTGCCACTACCATTAGCTGCAAAGGCTCTTTTTTTGTTGTTGGTCGTTTTTCCCATGAGGCTAGCACTGGGTCCACATTGCACGTAGTTGGGCTCAGGTCTTCTATGCTGCCAGAGGGCAGAGAGGGCATGTTCACACACTGCAGAGTCTCATTGGCTTGGGGTGAACTACCGTTTCAATGCAAATGACTTTTAGGTTACAAATGCTCCTATTTTTGAGCAGTAATCAAATAACTGTGCATATTTAGCTTCGTGAAGACACATCTGACTTTTAAAATTCCAAGCACTGGAAATGCAGATACTTTCCCATTGTTAGTGTTTAGGATTTGCAGCTTTGAAAAATGGCTCAGATTTTGTCTATTAAGGTTGGCAAAGGATGGAAGAGGATTTGGGAAAAGAGGACAGAAATTCACCACATTTGCATGGTTGGTTTTATCCCAAACCAAAGTTATTTTGCTACATTATAAACACATGAGCACTTTGTAACGGCCATACTGGCAGACATTTAATTAAGGTAGCGTTATTGCTAAGGATTTTAATACAGAGAAAATTGTCTGTTCTACCTTTGTTGCTGTTTTATTTCAGCTAAAACATATTTATTAAGTAAATAAAATACCCCCAAGTCTTACTTTTGGCATCCTATGCCACAACAAGTCTTTTAATTTGTGCTGCGCTTCTGTACCTAGTAAAGAATAATAACCAGCATCTTCCTGGTAGATTTTCTTCCTCACAACCACACAAACACTTCTGCCAGAGCAAATGTTTCACTAAACTGGGTTTTCATGTGTTGGGTGTGGTGTTTGAGAGGAAACAGATACTGCAGAGGTGATTAATGTAATGTTGGTTTCCTCTTAAAGTACATCTTGAACCCACTGATTCAAGTGTCAGCTCCTTTGCTACTTTTTTTGATACACTGATACATTAATTACGCATTTTTCCTGTTCCTGTGAAATGTATTAGGGACAAAACACCCTACTGCCAAGACATTGTAATTATTGAGGTCGTATCAGCATCCCCAATATTACTGTCACTAGTGTATGGTACTGTTTATAAAGCAGAGAGGTGAAATTTACCTTATGAATGCAATGACAACATTTCAAGCTACCTTGAGATGAGGGAAAATAGCATTTTCCATCTGAAAATATTTTGATTAGAAATTACTCGGTAAGTACCTCTAAAACACAGCCTTTCCTGGAAAGCCCAAGGGTTATGCCAACCCTAAACTCAGTATGTATGTTAGACCAAATCGTTAGTGGCTGCAAATCACATCCCTCCACTGAAACCAAAGCTGCCATAAAGACTGACATCACCACACAATGTTTCCACCACCTGAAGCTCAAACTGAGATCCTAAGCCCCAGATCCTGAATGTGACTTTTGAGAACATTCTACTGAACAGAGCAAGAAAATATCATTAGTGAAGAAAGAAAACAACCACTATAATGGCAAAGCATTTCCATTTTGTACATCCACATAAACATAATAGACTGTGAAACAACTTTGCACTTACATGTTGTAAATATGTACATTATTAAACCCAACAGGTTCATTATTAAACTATATTATGTACACTTCTTTTACAATCAGCTCATTTGCATCTTTAGAAATGCCTTCTGGAGCACTCCTGGGAAGTGCAGTGTGCCCCAAAGATATTCAGAAGCACAGCATTCATAGCAGAGCCACTTTATTGTCTTTAATGACTAAATCCTGCACTTCCCATTGTTCACTGGTAAAAGTAGAAATAGCAATATGTGAAATACTGTTGTCTGAAAAAATAACCACCTTCGTATTCCTTGAAGTCTGAAAAATAGGTATGTGGCTTGAACAAATACATGTGATCGTATTTTCTTGTAAATGTTTCACTGGATTAACCATGCGATGATCCGTTGGTGGACAGTTAGTTCTAGTTTCCCAGCTCCTCTGTCCTGTACAGTGGCAGTGCCAGCAGCTCACTCCCCACCGGGGAGGAATCTTCGGTGATGCACCGTGGCTGTGTGCATATACTGGTAGCACAAATGCAGCAAACCCCTTCCCTGCAAGGCATTTCCTCACGTATGGATAGTGGGAATTCAGTCCCCTCTCATAGTGCTGGGTTTATGTCTATCCCTCATGAACTTACTCCTGGAATGGACTTTTCCAGTGAGATGGTAATTCATGTAGGTAGATGTGCAAGCAGCCCTCCATTTAAAATTTACAAATGGGTAAAGCTTAGGATCTAGCTGTGTCAGTGAAGAAAAAACTGAGCCTGGCTGAACACAATATTTAAAAATGGTTTCAAATTGCTAAGGATGAAATTGTCTCCTGTTTTTGAGGTCTACGTGGAACAGTATTGCCTAAGTCATTCCTGAACACTGAAGAGAATTGTTCACTGCTCATCTAAGTCAACAGGGATTTGTCTGCTAATTTCAATAGAATCTGAAGGAGATTATCAAGGTTTATGGCAGAAGTAGCTTATGATCTCTTCCTGTGGGACTCTCTAAAGTGCGTTTTACCTTGTGGGATACAGACTGTCCTGCAGTCCTTCCTCAACACAGCCACAGGGTTAAGGCCTCTGTCTGTAACCTCCAAAGTTACCTCAAAAAAATTGATATTTAGCTGAAGTGCCTTATTTCAGTTTTTCTCTTCTCTTTTACTATCTGACAAAATCTGGATTTACAACTGTTCTAACCCATGATATTTTAAGTATCTTATGAAGTCCTAAGGAGAAAAATCATTATGGATGGAAGCTCAGTAAGCAAATGAAGGAAAGGAAGAAAGTTTACACCAACAGCAGAGGTTTCACATGAATGCAGCTGCAGTATATGGGATGACATTTAGTCTCTCCCTATTCACCTGCCACGTAGGGCAGTTTTTACAACTCCCAGGTCAGGGATGATATTTAGACCTTTGAGATGAGCAAGTGTCACCACTGGCACCTGTCTCCTCCTCTGATCATGTCTTCCTGCTTGGGTTGGGGTTGAAGCATCAGATGCAAGTGCATTAGCAGGCAAAACAAAGGGGGACTGATAATTTTCCAACTTCAGAGATTGTGATGAATATTTTGAAGTTGTTACCATTCGAAATATCCCATGCACTTCTCAGCCAAAGGCACTGGAGTGGGAATCTGTAGGACAGTTTTTCAGAGAGATGCAAGAAGGAATGGCACTACATTCATTAGACATTTTATGCATAAAACTCCATAGGAGTCACAGCCCTGCAAAACTTCCTTGGCACTGCCCTTGCTCTTGCAGATTCTTTAAAATTAGCTTCATGTGGGAAATTAATCTATTTCTTTTGTGATTTGCAGAAATTCTTCAGTGACAGTACTGTAACTTCTAACTGCAAATCAGCTTCTCCCTGACCTGATTTCTGCCTCAGTAATCACACAGAGACTCTAATGATGCTTTGAATGTGTGATAAAAGGTGCTTATTACTTACAAAACTGTACATTCATCATGTTTTCCTGATGACAGGCTCACACATGAAATCGTCACCTTCAACAATTAGAGACTTAGAACAGCAACTAGATTCTAAAACCAGCTGCTTGCTGTGCTAGGACATTAGTTTCTCATTTCTTACCTGGGATCTTTCACTGGAGTGATCATAATTTAATAACAGAGACAAGCATTCATCTAGCATTCATCTCAGAATGGCTACTAAAGAAAATCATAATTTCCAAGCAAATTTCACAGCTTATTCAGAGTGAAAGAATTGTGCCTTAATGATGAGTTTCTGGGCAGAGTAATAGGGTGACAATTTTTCCTATAAATAAATATTCTCAACCTACCAGTAATGTTAAAAAAACCCTGGTTTGAGATGCCTTCAGGACTTGTGTGACGCAGCCTGAAGAACTGATCTGTTTCTCTGAGGGTGTTTGCAATCTTGGTATGCAATGACTATTACACTTTCATTTGCTTTATGCACCTGTTAATGGGATGATAATATTTTGGGGTATCCTTTGGGGATGGTAATATTTTGGGGCATTCTTTGGAGATCATGAAAATTTGAGTATTTTGGAATGACTCTTCTGTTCATTTGTTTGATTTGTCTTGCAATGTGCAAAATCTTTTAAGCAGTCATCGAGCTCATTAAAAGGGGAGGAATAAAGGACTGCAAGCCGGTTACATCTTGTGAAAGGTGACAGTTCAAAATCTAGTGTTAAAGAAAAGTACTGAAAACAAAAAGTGCTGAAAGTTTCCAATTGCTGCATACTGGTTCTTTCTTTCCTATTTGTTATGGGCTACCTGGCACTGTTACTACTGTCAGATGGTCACTTCATATGGCCAGTATCAGGAGATGTGGAGACTACATAGCCTGGTGGGCAGGTCCATGTTCACTCCCTGTTGCAGCGCACAAGAAGAAACGCTGTTTCCAGGTCTGTGTCAGACTCCCTCTACGCCACTGCTGTCAGAGGCTGATGTGGTTTGAATATGATGTGTCCTTTCACCCGGTCTTGCCCTCTGACACAGTGGCTTGGATTTCCACACTCCCACCCTTCTCCCCACTTTGTTCAAAAGCAGAATGTGAAATGATGTGTTTGCAATGGCTGGTGCTTGGCTAAGCAGATGTCTCTCCAGATTTTAATGCAACAAGTTCAGAGTCCTCCATGTATCTTCCATTTAACTGTTCATTGTTGGAATCATGATGGTACAGGTAAACGGGGACCTCTGTGATTGACGTTGCAGTGTAGGAGGTAGATCGCGTGGAACAGTGGTCTCGGCGTCTTTGGCCCCACTGGGTTTTGTACTGTGTCCATTGCCTCTTCAAAGCTCCTTGTACCTGTTAAAGAAACACATAGTTAGGGTGAAGCATAATCTAAACCCCTATAACTGTAGACATTTTAAAATATGCTGCAGGAAATAGAAGGAAATTAAAAGAAAAAAGAGAAGAAGAGAAGAGAAGAGAAGAGAAGAGAAGAGAAGAGAAGAGAAGAGAAGAGACAAGAAGAAAAGAAAAGAAAAGAAAAGAAAAGAAAAAAGAAAAGAAAAGAGAAAGGAAAGGAAAGGAAAGGAAAGGAAAGGAAAGGAAAGGAAAGGAAAGGAAAGGAAAGGAAAGGAAAGGAAAGGAAAGGAAAGGAAAGGAAAGGAAAGGAAAGGAAAGGAAAGGAAAGGAAAGGAAAAGAAGAGGAAAAAGAAAAAGCTCCAGGTCTAATTCCATCAGGTTCAGTCTACCTCTCTCCTCCCCTCTGCTCGCAGCTCCAGAAGCAGTTGCTCAGCTCTTGGCCTTAACTCCATCCCTGCCCACCATGTGGCAGCAATTGCTGCTTGTGAAGAGTGGGTATAGATTAGCTGTTCCCATAAGAGATAAATGTGGAACAGATTACTGCACGGGAACACAGTAGGATGCCATGGTAGAAGAAGGAATAGGAAGGAGGGATGGGATTAAAACCCTTCGAATGCTGCAGCTGGATCCTTGCCCCTAGAATGGCTAATGCATTGTGATCCCTGAAAAAACTTAACCTTGAGTAAAACTGGCCATGAATGGCAAAGTGTAAGTACATTTCAAGAACTTGCCAGGGCTAATTTTGTAGAGAGAAAGAGTTGGAGGATTAGTGCAGCTAAACAGAGATTTTGTTCTGGTAATTTAAGAGCAGGTTCTGCGCTGGCAAAAAATAACACTGGTCACAGCCCTCTGCGTAGCAGAGAATTTCAACCTTAGGACATTCATGTTCTAGGAATAAAATATTTTATTCAACATTTACATTAAGAGTGACGTTATATGTGGTGCTAGGATATGACTTAAGCTATTGAGTGCTGCCAGGGAATAAAAAGCCCTTCTCCAGCTGCACATTCAGGCGCGCTGGCACTCGCTATCTCCTTCCCAAAGGAAGCGTTGAGACATCAGCAGGAAGTGGGCAAACCCTGGCTCTGTTCCTTTAGATCAGCGATTCCAGCCAGCAAAATGTGAGAATAGGAGCAGTTTGCCATAATAATCTGCTGTAAATGACCACCCCTCCAGAGGAAGGCAGGTGCAGCTGAGGCACTGTGATGGCAGGAGTGTCCCAGTGTTTCTGTGCTCCTGCTGAGGTGGACGCTGTACGTCATTTTTTGCTCAGGAAGTAGTCTGAAATCACTCTCTATGCTCTGTGCAGAACAGTGTCTTTGATTCATGTAGATGAATGATATTTCCCAAGCCTCCACAATTCTAATCACTCTATTAATATGAATATAGTAAAATGTTATCTACTCAGCACCCACAGCTGCCTGCAAGAAAGCTGTTTCATGTCACGTAAGGACAAGGCTTCATAAGGAATTGCTATGAATCTGAGATGCTTACTAAGTGTACAGTGGGACTATGCAGCATGCCAAGAATGGATATTTCAATTGCTTTGGCTTTTTATTTTTAATCCAAGATGCAAGCCAAGGTATGAAGATTGATGCTATAAATCCTTACTCATGCAAGTAGTTGCACTGACTTTGGTATGACTACTTTCTTGAGTAAACAAAGATTTGCTGGACTAGTCCTTTAAAACTAACTGAAAACGATATCCATGCCCAGTTTCCAATACTAGCTCTTTTTTGCTATTGTTTAGCTCAAGACAAAGTAGTTAAGAGTTCTTTTCATTTGGAGAAATGTATTGCTATTCACCTTCTCCTCACACATAAAGAAAAGAAAACAAATGGCTGAGTGTAGGTTAATTAGATATCAAGCATGGAAAAGGCATATGGTTACAATGGAACTCTAATTACTGGGGCTGTGAGCAAAGCTTATTATGCCAATATTGAGATTTAAGGTGAAATGGCTGCACGCAGGGATTTTATCAGTGAGAAAGAATTGCTGTGTGAAAGAGTAATGTGGTTGTAGCACATGATACAGAAACATTACATGTGAGGTAGACCCTGTAAAGATTTTAGTCACTTTAAAATTGCCTTTTGATGTTATAGCATGAATATTGTAGCTCAGTCACCCTAGAAGATATAGGGAAGGACCGGAAGAAGAAATCTTCAGAAGTACTAAGTCAGTGACTTTCCCCAATATCACACTGGGGCAGCGGCTCCTGGAACCTAAGGCTGGACACAATGAGGATAATGCAAGCACAGCAGCTCTGCCCGTCTGCAGCCATCTCTCCACCACCACCACCACCACCGTCATTAGCACCCCTAGCCATTGTGCATCTCTGGCCTTCGCCTCTGCTCCCAAGTATTGAGTGTGTCTGCATTTCACAGCTGTTCATCCACTGAGATTAATCTCAGCATCCTCAGTGAAGGTGGCAAGAACATGCTGTTACAGCCTTCCTGTTCCTCTCCTAGCCCCTTGCCCCTCGCCTAGACTCCAAGGCTTTGATCTCTCTTGCATGGGGAGAAGAGCTGCTGTGAAGGTGATGAGCTCCTGCTGAGCTCTCAAACTGCTCTCAGTTGAACTGGAGTCTGATGGGCCACCAGAGCAACCATAGCTCTGGAGATGATAACATGGTTAACTGATGAGGGAAGAACAATGTCACTGAGTATAAACCCTGCCGTGAGGAGCTTATAGTTTTCTTCTCAGACGGGAGTGACACTTCAATTGTATGTATGGTTGGGGACAGAACAGGCACACCTCTTCCAGTTCAGCCCATGATTAGAAGTGCCATTATTCAGGTTTAAAAGGCTGCATGGAGCAGTGACGGCGTGAGGTCAAAGCAGCTGTGTTTTTATTCTCTGCTGAACTGCTGGCCTGTATAAGAATCCAGCCACAAACGGATAATGGACAGTACAAGCTGCTGAGCTTGAGTAAAACAACATGTTCATCTAGATTTCTGCCATGATTCCAGGGATCTCAGATGATCATAATTCAGTGCCAACTAAAACTGTTCATGCATGGATTTTAAATGTGTAAGCAGCATTACTGAAAATCACATGCACAGCCATAAAGTATTAACAAACAAAGAGGCTCCTGGGGACCGAGAGGGGCAGGACGATGCCTGCCATGCTTTCCACTGTGACAGCAGATGAAAGAAAGTACAGTCTAAAGAAATGAAGAGCCTGAGTTTATTTACTCTGCTCTTCAGGACTTTAAAGACTTTTCTGTTCTCTATTAGCCATTCATGCCTCTTTGGCACACAAGATACATGGCTGGGTTTTTTTCAAAGAGACGTTCCATTTTGTTGGCCAGCCTTGCAGTCTAGAAGCAATCTCAGGCCTGGAAACATGGTCCAGTGAGCAGACTATTGCAGAGACCTTGTATCATCTGTATAACACTGTTGTTGTTGGACAGAGAAACTACAGTGCTGCTGGACACAGATTTTATACGAAAATGCACAAGAAGATCTGTCATTTTAAAAGTCCAAAACAAATCCATTGTTTATGTGTTCTTCCACATGAATGCAGGCATTGGTACAGCTTCTTATTACTATTTTTACATTTCTTTCTGTAGATGGGGTCATGGTACTAAGTCAGGTTGGTGAGGTAGTAGGCAATGAATGCAATATAAAACACTGTCAGGTGGTTCTGAGTTTAGCATTGTTTGTCCTGGCTAAACTTCATGTATTTCAGCCTTGAAGTTAAATATTCCAGTAGGAAAAAGTAAATCCGAGAATATCCAGGCTCCTGTGGTACTAAAATTACTCTCCTTGCCCCACATTGAATTTTCTCATGAGAAATAATTTTGAGCTCTATGGCAGCAGATGTATAAAGCAGCTTGGAAACAATCTCCTACCATGCCTGAAGACCAGACTGCGGCTTTCGTCTATGTCCTACTGCACACAGCAAGACTGGGGGAAGTTATCTCAGCTTAGTTCTCTTGGGCAGACAAACTCAGACCAGTGCTCCCTTTGGAAGGACCTAAGCATTAGTCTGTTGCTGCTCCTCTGTAGGTTTTGTGCTTTATATATTTACACCTTGTGTAACTGCAGAAATAGATGGGACTTGGAGGAAAGGGGTCATAATCCTTTCATCCTGTCTTCCGACAAAGCCCAGCCCAGCCCAGCTACTCCAGTACCTAAACTTGCTTGATGTTTATTGGAATGTGCTAGTGCAAGTAGCACCAAACTGTCTTGAGTCTGTATTAGAGAGGTGTCATCTTTGACTCCCTGCCCACCTTAAAGGGAAATTCTAAAAAAAAAAGCTTCCCTTATTGTCTAGTAAACAAAACTTCCTATAAGAAAATAACAAGAGGGTTTCTCAGCATCCCTGCCATTCATCTGCAAGACTGAAGCAGATACAACAATTCTGAAAATGGGTCTAATGGTGAAAAATACCCAAGCACCAACAAAAATCACTCTCAAGATGTTTGGGAAACCTGAATCCCCACAGCTGTTTGTTCTTACTGCCTGACACTGCTGAACATTTCTGATCAGCCACTCCACCAAGGAGTCATTAATCCTACCTGCAGTCTGGAGATACCCAAAGGTAGTTAAACCATCCATGTGATTACTTATGGGAGCAATAGAGTACAAAACTGGAAGCCACATTTCAATATCAGATTCATTTTCATCTCCTTTTGGGCATCATCCTTTCCAGATGTGTCCCTTCAGTAATGGCTTGCTGACAATTCAAGTATCAAAAGTGGATATCCAGATAAGAGCCTTTCACAACGAAGAGGTCTTTTTACTGTGGGCTGCCAGATGTGTCAAAAAGACTTTCAGAGGTGAATAGAGGTTTGGTGACTATTTCTGTTATTCAGGATTTGGATCTAGACCGTGCATCTTCAGTCCACGTAAGGAATCACTGGCTGCTATTGCCACTTCCTAACAGCAGCTCAGTCAATGCAGAAGTCCACAAAGCACAGCGTGTCTCTGAGGTTGGACATCTGAATATCATGTATGAATATGGTGCATTTTCTTAATCCAAATATATTTATTCTGAATTCTAAATTAAACGTAATACAATACTTAATGAACAAAAGAGCTGTGTATTTTTTTTAGACTCACTTTCATTCCTGGAATGTGGCTTTTAGTTTTCTGCCTTGCACACTATACGCTTGTTCATATGACAGGTAAACTCATTCATACCCTGCAATCTAATTTTGAATTAAATTATATATATGGTCTGTCATGATGTTGGCAAGCAGCTGCTCCAGTTATATTCATTATGGTGTAATTTGAAAACTGTATTCCTGAAGGTGTAAAGGTGGGTATGCTTTTCTGACACTGTGGCATTGCCAAAAGCAGTTTGGAATTAGAGCTATCTGATGAAACGTATCTGAGAAACAAACAGCTTTTAAGATACTTTATGTTTTCAGTCCATTTTTTTGCTGCCTTTCCTCATTTTTAGCATTGCTACAACTTTTAATCTAGGCACAAATCTGTATGTTCTCATTAGAGGTGGAGAATTACAGAATAATCAACCTTTTACACTAAAGCTATAAAACATTAAGCAAATTTGTTTTGCAAAATCTAATCTGAAAAAAGATGGAAGGTGATGTTCAGGAGAATGAAGAAGGAAGAAGGCAATGTTCGAGACCAGGATTCTGGGGTAACACATTGTTTGGAAGCAAGTGAGGACACACTGGAGCACTGCCTGTACATGGCTATACAGTCATTCCTATGGGGAGAGAATGTTTCAAAACCAGCCTGCTTCTTATGGGGCATTGTGGTCCTCCCCACTATTCTGGGGCAGAAAGGGAAGTAGAGCATTTTTCTCCTTTACTTAGACCTCTGTCTCAAAATTGCAGATGGTAAAGGGAGAGTTGCATGCCTGTACCTCATTTGGTGCCATCTGCTTTGTAATGGTAACACTCCTGATGAATCTGCTCAGAGATATTCAAGTCACGCTCTGCACAGAGCTTTCAAAAATGCACGCTGCTGCTTGTATATAGAAAGTAAAAAGTGACTTTGTTCGGTTTCAAAGTCTGTAGCGCAACATGCTTCATTTCTGCATTAATGAACAACACAGTGACTATTTTTCAAATTCTGTTCATTTGCTGTATTTCACATGCTTACCTCACCATTGAAGAAGCAGAATATAGTTGCCACAAGTAACCCCTAAGAGAAAGGAAAAGAAAATAGTTTAGAGATCAGAATAATTTTTTTTTTGGCATTGTTTGGAAATTTGGGCTTGACGGATACAAGATAAAAACATTAGTTCACTTCCTCTGCATCACAGACATTTCACCTAACCTCCTCCTCTTTCACAGTTACGTTATTACACTGATTTTTGTCTTTTCAACATGTTTTGCCATCTTCTTCTATATTACTAGCATTTATAGATTATGTATTTTGGCTATGAAGTTATTTTTGTACAAGAGGCCCAGAGAAGGAACATTGAATGCTACATAAGTAAGTTGGATAGATAGATATTTTGTTTACAGTGGAGTACCACTCTACCACTGACTTTGACGAAGAGATGGAAGAGCAATTGTGTCCTACATGCTGCCACTTATTTGTCAGAGTGCAGTTACCCAGTTAAAAGTGTCAGCCAAGGGGAATCCAGCTGCCCCAGGAAGGCTTTAAATTGAACTGTATGTCAGGATAAGTGAACTCGTATGTGGGGCATCACAATGGATGGAGATTACGTGAAAAGAGGTATAAGTGGTCAAAAAAAGGAAAAATAACCCACCATAAGAGGTGAGTTAGAAGGTAAGGGGACAGAAGAAAAAAGAAGAGAGATTGCAGATCATAGCTTGGTCCTAAATGGCTTAAAATTAATTTAATTATTGCCACAGTTGTTCAGATAATATTTCACTACTGCTACAAGATTGAAGAGGGTGAAGGCAGGAACATGAGGTGAGAAAGTGTGAAATTAATAAGAGAGAAAATTCTCACACACAGACCCTGCCATTCAGAATCACGTAGTTACACTGGTCCATGTCCTAACCACAATCACTCTTATTAAAATAACATTACATAGCATCACTGGGAGCCAAATGCCTTCATTTTAAATTATTTAAAGCAGTTGCTATAAACTAAACCTATGGCAGTTTGTGAAATTGAGGGGAAAACTGCAATACAATAGCTTGTGCTCCCAAGGGCTGCTTTGAAGAGCTTTACAGCTGTATCTTTTTTATAAACCCTCATTTAACAGATTACCAGTTAAATAGTAGCTAATGCTTCGTAAAATGTCTTGGACTCTCAAGTGTATATTTTGGACCAGAAATGTAGGATAAGCAATAACTGTGTTAAGAAAATGCTTAAACATTAGAAATACACAGGCTGGTTTGAAGAGGGGCTGACCACCTGAATTTTGGCAATTGTTTTACTCCAAGAAATTTTCTCTAATGCAGAATTTGTAATTTGACATGACTGTAAATATGAACACAGAAAAGCATGTGCAAGGAGGTAGACATAGTGAGAAAAAGAATGTTTCTTTTCATGTTTTGGAAAAACAGTGAGTATTCTCAAAAAACTCAAATCCCAGTGTACAATATGCAATGCGCAGTAGTTTGCCCATATTTTTTTGTTTGAGAAACACCATAAAGTCAACCAAAACCTTATGCCTCTAAAGCAGGACTTTGACAGACCACAGATTCCTAAATCAAAAATTTATGCAAGGGGAGAAAATGTGTCACTTCCCGGTGCCCTATATTGATTTTCTCCTGCGCTGTGTGCACTACATTACTTTGCACAGTCTTGCAAAATATCTGCTGTTGAACTGCATTGCACATGGTTGCAGCAGGGGTCTTGCTATTTTGCTAAAGTGTGTTTTTATTAACAGCAGTCAGCCACGATGGCAAATGAGATGGATCGTGATCTCCTCTGGGAGTGGGGACGCTCGATGCACAGTCCACATGAGGCACGGCAGACACAAAAGACAGCAGGAGGAGAAAAAGAAGCAGAGAAATATTTCTAAGTCTGTTCTTTCCCCTGTTTAGGGAGAATTTGGGAACTGCAGTTCACTGCAGGCAAAAAATGAACCTGAACTATTGAAGTGAAGCCATTTTCCATTTCTGTTCCTGTATGGTATTTTAATTCCTCTGTTATATCCTGCAATTGCTCTACTTTTCTTCTTTTGGAGAGTGCGGTTCCCTTAACTAGTGTTTTCTCCAGACAACTTCTGACAGAAAAGCTAATGAGAAAGCTGTGGTGATGCCTTATAGCTCTTTCAGTTGCTCTTCTGGTCTGGGGTGAGCTGAGAGCAGATCTGGTTCCTTGTTATTTTGAGACCATGCATGTTGTACATCTTCTGGCTGAAGAAATTATTTTCTCTAGTTTGTCCCATATATGTCTCGTTGCTCTTCTTCCACCAGCAGCGGCCCTCTGACTTTTGCCATCTGTGTTTCTATTTCTATTTATGTCTATTTCTGTTTGTTTCTGTTTCTGTCTCTGTTTCTGTTCCTATTTTTTTCTCTTTGTCTTTGTCTTTGTCTTTCTCTTTCTCTTTCTCTCTTTCTCTTTCTCTTTCTTTCTCTTTCTCTTTCTCTTTTTTCTCTTTCTCTTTCTCCCATTTTATACATAAAGTTTTGCTCATAGTTCAGAGGACTATTGTTATCTCCAGCTGTAAAGCTACACAGATATCTGCAGCAGACACTAGCTTCGTCTCTTGAGAGCCAGGAGGGCTTGGGATGATGATAAATCTACAGTGGATCTATTGAAACATGTGACAGACTGGATGTAGGTTAATTATTTCATGTAAGGCCCACAGGTTATTTCTCATATCTCTTTGACATACATCTTCCATATTCTCTCTAACTGCTGCTGGTCTTTGCCCAGGGTGCAGTTCTTGTTGAGTATGAGATGTCTAGGTCAATTTTATCTCTTCACCACTCTGTGGAGTTGTTAAACTGACCTGTGATATATCATCTGCTGCCAGCAGGATAACGTTTGCTGTTGTATTGAAGGCAGAGATAAAGAATACATTTCTTTTGAGATTAAAGCCTTTAATGGATTCTTCTGAAATTCTTTATTTCTGGAACCATGTGAAGACCAGGTTAATGTGGCTTTCGGCCAAATCATGCCTTAAGGATTGGGCAGATTCAGCAGCTCTCAGACCTTCATGTACCTTACTGACACCATGGTGAATTTTTCCCTGTGTTTAAGCGCCTATAGTGATCTAAGGACATTCTTTGCTTGACAGGTATTTAATTTGTATCTCACTCTCCTAGAAGACTTGAGTGTCTTGAAGAGAAGTTCCAGTAATTTGCTCAGGTTAAAAAGAAACAAACAAAAATTACTATGCAGATACTGCAAATTTACATGGGTTTCTGATACCCCAGTTGCTTTTCTTCTAGCTTATGTCTCCATAAAACCAAGAAAATATATATAGATATGCTTATTCCTGTTATTCCTGAGCATGTCCACGGCCTTAGTTTCTGCCCTAATTACACAGAGTGTGTTGCCATTTAGGCTTTAGTGGGATAATATATTCATTGTCGATGGTAGACTATGATGGCACATGTAATTGTACAGATGGCCATAATATAAAAAAAATCAGTTTGTGATTCTCTGTGTGAGCTTTGGTCCATGTCCATTCAATTCTCACTTCTGGATCTGAATGGACAGCAAAAAATAAAAAATAAAAAAATAGCATGGCCAAGTTTCTTCATACAGGTACTTCTGATTCCCATGTCTCTCATTTCAGCAAAGATGAAAAGCTTTGAGAAAAACAATATCGTGTTCCTTATCATCTTCATTCACAGCACATTAATACAGTATTGCTGAGGTAAATGACTGTGTTATCAAGCGTTCATTTATGTTAAGTTAAAAAAACCCCACAAAACATAGCAAAGAATGTGTCTGTGCAGTTTCTGCTGCTACTGAGGTGGGGAGATTGTCATGAGAGGGCTGAAGATGGCAGCCTCCCTGCTGCAAAATGACAGAGACATCCCATCAGCCAAAGCTCACACTTTGCTTTTCCCACTCTCTGCTGGAGATTTCATTACTGTCATTTTGTACATGAATTTTTCATACAAAAATAGCTCTTTATAATATCCAGCTTTCAAAAAAATATTTTCCCCAACTTTTATTGGCTCAGAATATTAGAAAGTCTTGAAATTACTAATAATGCAAATAAAAAAAGAACAGGAAATAAACCCCCCCACTTATGTTGTCAAAAGCTGTCCTATCACCTTCACTTTGCACGGAAGGAGAAAATGTTTCTGTCTGGGTTGGCATCATTAATAGAAAAAAACTTTTTATTTGCCAATAAACCCCAAGTCTCTTATGCTGAATAGTGTTTTAATTTCTCATTAGAGGCAGACTTGCACATTTAGGGCCACAGTCAACAAGGTATTGCGAAGAAGAGTAACTTTAAGTGCTTATGTATTGCTGTTGATTGGGGGGTTATTTCTCCACTGCACCGAGCAGACCTTCATGGCTAAGTCTTCTCTGGCATAGCAACAGTGCCATGTTAGGTGCCGTGATAGCCTCTACAAACCAGCTACAACGTGCTGGAGAGAGAATTTGGCGAGAAGGCCCAGTTGGTGGAAGGAGCTCACAAGCAGGAGTGCGTTAATCGCTGGGCTTGTTTGAGAGCATCTGGTGGGGGGGGTCTATATGTGGGACTAACCGATGTATCATGGGGTTATTGCATTATTCTACTCTTCCTTTTTTCTTGTGAGGCCTCTGCTGGACAAACGTCAGAGATCAGAAGCTGGGATAATGGTGTCTGGTAGCAGACCCTCTGACAGGGGCTCAGCACCCCGATCACTTTGCAGCCTGGGACCCCTCAAAAGATGCTCCGAGGTTCCCGGGGTGGGGGGAGCAGCAGCAGCAGCCCCAGAGCCAGCAGAGGTGCAGATGGCCCCACCAGGGTGTGAGGCACAAGCCACATCTCTCCTGCCCTCCCTCGGCATGGACACCTGAATGCAGGTACATGCAGGACACACGGCTGTCGCTGCTCCACTCCTTCGCAGCAGGTGCCCTCCTTGCCCAGGTGTACCAATTCATCTTTGCTGGGCAGCACGGTGGGAGTTTTCAGGCTTTTAAGGGAGAGGTGTGTTTTCATGCCAGAAGTGTGCAAGGAGCCACCGCATCCTGTACTGTAATGCTTTACACTCTGAGGAAGTCTGCATCTTTCATGTGCTCTCAACATCATCTAACAGGCTTTTGGAAGTCAGGTCCTCTTAGGGAAAATCTGCAACTCACTGGCTCTTCTGGAGTGCAAACGTTTGCTTTCTGGTGCCTACTTTAGGAGCTCTGTTTAATAAGCTAACTGCGTGTTCAGCAATGCACCTACAGCATCCCACTCTGTGCATAAGTTATTCCACTTAAGGGTTGAAGTATCTTTCTTTTGCCTGGTGCGGTCTTCATTTCAGCAGTCTGGAGACTGAAGGGCTGATATTGGTGATGGTGAGGGGTGATATTAATCTCTATTTTTACAGTATCCATGGGATTCTGGCTGGCAAAGTACTTGCATTCATATTTGCAGCACAAAAGCCAGTTGATACAGGGTAGGTAGATATATAGTGTTTGGGAATTGCTCATATAATCATATTGGAAAAAAACACTTCTGCTTAAAATGGTGAGCATTGATGATAGTATTGCAAAAAAACCAGGACAATTCAAAACCAGACTGGCTTCTGTTATTCAAAAGTAACTTCAGCAGAGGAAACCTAACATGTAACATCTCGACATGTTGTTTATCAGCTGGGAAAACCATTCTCTAAAAAAAATACCATGACACACTTTCCTGTGGGAACAAACTCTTTCTCATTCATCATTCTCAATCCTCTGATTTTTACAATACATTGCACTGCTTGTTTGCACCATTTCTGTGTATGTGGACAATGTAACTAATACATCAAACCATTGTGCTCACTTAAAGCAGTGTGCTGTTGAAAATCTGTCTCTCTTTTGTTCTAGAAAAGCCATAAAAAATTAGTCACTTAACCAATGCAGAAATGGAGAATGTATTATATTTTCCACCCCAAAAAAATCATAATTGCACCCACAATGCCTGCTTGTATATGATTGACATGCCACGGGATGCAAAAAGTAATAGACTGCTGCTAGTTTATGGAGAGGCAGGCTGCGCTGTGGTTTATGAGAGTGCAATAGCTAGCAGGGAAATATAGCCATTACACATGCTAATACAATATCTGCTAATTACATAATCAGTCTTAGAAGAAAACAAGCAGCAGAGGAGTGGTTATATAGCTGGCTATCTTAAATATGCATGCAAGAAATGTTTGGGAAAGGATTAGGAAAGTTTATTTTAGAATACAATTAAAAATCCCCTCTAAGTAGAAAAGGGAGCATCACAGTCAGCTGCAGTTAGCCAAGATAACTGCACAGCCCTCCCCAAAAGCCAAATTTTACATGCTGGTGGGAAGCACGTAGAGATTACATTGCAGAGGTGTCAAGAGCTCCCCTGTGAGGTCTGCATTGCTGCCCTGGCTCGGGGATAGCCCTGGGTGGGCTGTCACCCCTAGGCATGCCCAGTGGCCTCTCTGGGCACAGCGGCAGTGGGGCAGGGGCAGCCCCCACCATGTGCCCACAGCGGTGTCCTCAGCACTGTCCCCACTGCTGAAATGGAACAAAATGTATTGGCAAGGGTTGATCGGGGTCAACAAGCCATGGAGAGACACCGGTTCCCGATGGCTGAGACAAGGGCAGAAGGAACCCATTGGAGATGAAACTTTGCCTCCTTGGATCCGTCCCTCACCTAATCCCATCTGTCGGTACAACAGTTTCACGATACTTTGGTTTTGTTTCTGGTTCCATTTTAACATTGGTTTGGTGACTTCCTATTGCATAATGATCATAATTAGGATTGTTAAGATTACTAACATTCTTTTTGTAATTCTCCGACAACCTCACAGGATTTGAAAGATGTTTTAAGAGTAAAATGATAATTGTAACACTCTATCTTATCCTAACTTGGTAAAACTGTAAGCAACTTGTCACCAGAAAACTTATTTGGAGATATTCCTTTATAGCCCTTGAGTCCAAAGAAGTGACAATACAAGTAACAATAGAATAAGCAGACTCACATTCCTTTTAAGCAGAACTGTAATATAAGATGGCATACACTGAAAAAATAGACTTATAACTTCAGTTATTCTATGCATGCAGTAGCATGCACACCCACAGTTTTGAAGGGATAAGGGTGATAAGCAGAAAATGTAATCTAAGATGACAGGATGAATAGATTTTGGTAGCATTATTTATAATTTCATTTAAGGAAAAAACACCACAGATTTTTTTTTTTTTAACCTGTTTTCTTACTACAACACTAAAATAATTTCTGCATTTAGCTTCTGAATGAAAGGAAACAAGAAGCGGGTCACTGTATTCACTCATGTTGACCACTATTCACAAACACATTAGAAATCTGCCTTTTCTAGTCAATACAGGACTGGATATATTGTAGTCAGTAAACGAGATCACCAAGCATTTAAAGTCAGTTAGGTTTGTTTTGTTTTGTTTTTAAAAGAAAACAAACCAGACTTACTGAATGATGCTGTATTTCCAAAGCATTTATGAAATAAAAATGTCAGTCTTATAGTTTAATTTAAACTGCCTAATAATGGAATATTAACTCCTAAATGAAGCTTCATCGTCTCAGTCATTTCTTCTGTGTGTTGGCATTCCCTCTGTACAACAATTTGCATACACAGCTAATTTTAATATTAAACCTCACAGCACCAGTTTCTGTCAATTTGAGCACTTCAACAGAAATCATGTTGGGACATAAAAGCCCTCTGTGATCTCAGTTTTCTCTCCTGAGTTTAGAAATAGTGCCATCTGATCATTTTTGCTGCATTTTTCATTGTCTTCCCTATCTTGTGGTTGTTATTTATGTAGCTGTGCAACTCATGCAAAGGCAGATAATCCAATAACGTGAAAGCAGTTAGAAAAGAACTGCAAAACCACGGTCCTGCTCAGTTTCAGGGCAAGACAACTGGCAACAGCATCTTTGGCTAAATTAACTTAATAGCAAGCACCTCACCTAAGCTGAAGTTGCTACTATATAACATACCTGGTAATGCATTAATATATGCATGATGTAATCATATATTTCTCCAGCAAGTCGGTTTTCTGGTCTCCAGGGAATAATAACAAACTGAATTCCTAGTAAGGGCACCAGGATTAAAGTGGCTCTGACAGCTTTCATATACATGTTGGACTCAGCACGATGGGTATCTCTTAGCTTTGTCACCAAAACTCGGACAATGTTAAGCAAAAAGAAAAAATTGACCTGCAAAAGCAAAGCCATTATAGGTGAAAGCACTCAAATTAAACTGACATTCAAAATAAAAATACAGAGCACATAAATGGCAGTAAACTGTAGTTTTCTAGTTTCATCATAGCTCGTAATGGGCAGCTGCCTGGGAGTCAGGCCTTAGAAAGTACCTTGAGTGTCTTCAGAAAAGAGATGTTAGGCTGCTTTACGTGCTTCCCTTAGGAAGCCTTAATGGATGTTTCAGGCAGGCAGGGAACAGTTCTAGGAAGCACTGGCTGTTTTGACACTGATGTGGGCAAATCCAGGATTTCCAGGGAACAATTAATCTCATTTTTACGTCTAAAGTTTAAACGGGATGGACAAATTGTCCCCAAGGAGTAACCATGTCTCTATTCTGAGGCTGAAAGTCACCTAGGTGTCTTGCGTCAGTCCACACTGAAGATGTCTGCAGCCAGGTGAGACAAACCCCAGTGTGTCCCTGGGCATATGGGACCTATGGGGGCACAACAATTTCTCTGAGGCATGTGCTCCATCTTACATGGGCCACTACTTAAGGCTTGTGTATGAGCAGGGGGGCAAGGCTGCTCTTGAGAAGAACCTTAGGCTGCCCCTTGCCTCCACCAGACTGCATGGACCCCGTGGTACACTACCCACAGGTAAAAGTTAACACTTGCTGGCTCAGGGCAGAAATGCCAGAGGCTGCAGAAAGTTTTGCCCCTGACCCTTATGGTCGGCGATGCCAAGTAGCTCAGCATCTCATCTCCTCAGTCATTTCTAGAACT
Organism: Astur gentilis; assembly: GCF_929443795.1. Classification (NCBI taxonomy): domain Eukaryota; kingdom Metazoa; phylum Chordata; class Aves; order Accipitriformes; family Accipitridae; genus Astur; species Astur gentilis. The sequence goes on along the minus strand of NC_064883.1, from coordinate 21,366,274 downwards.
CTGATTCCAGCTGTGGGTGCTCAGCATACGGAAACCTGCTCTTGACCCTGGCTTCACAGAGAGCTCCTTGTGGGGTGTGCTGAGAGCCCGCGGAGGAGCAGGAAGGGCAAACCCAGGCTGATAATGAGCCCAGAGGGTACCCTGTGGACACCTTAGGTATCACAGACCTTCTCCCTCTCCAGTGTGCCCAGATCACTCTTTTCCACTCTGTTACTGTAATATGAGGCACCTATGTTTCGGAATGTCAATAGACTTTTTTTCAGATGATTTTTTTAAAAGAAGTAAGTTGCAAAACTTACATAGATATTTTAATAGCCCGAATTCCATAGATACATAAGAAATTTCAGTTTAATCTTTCAGAACAATAAAACATGAGTCAATAGGCTTTGGTAAAGCATTTCATCACTTCTTAACTAGTGAGAGACCTTTCAACTATTTTACATTTGCGCTCTACTGGAAAAAAGGAATAATAAATGACTTCTGAGGTCCCATTCAGCATTAAATCTAAACGTTATTCTCCATCCTACTCTGACTTCACTCACTCTGCTTAACCTTCACTTTTAGAATTTCTGGAAGTAACTGTGAAAAGCGGAAAAAAGACTTTAGAAAGGTAAAAATCCTCAGGTCTTCTGAGCCAGTCTGTCACTATGGGATTTTTGCATCAAATCATGCAGGATGTTCTGTAGGCATTGATATTGTCATGAGAAAAATAAGACTAGAAATGGCATAAGCACAAACCAGAAATTATAATACCTTACTTCGAAAACAGTTAAAGATTGTTCTTTTTACATAAAAAACAGTCCCTTCTTTTTTCTTTGTGGCTAAGATGTACAGATCTGGAGCATGGTGATAAAAATAAAGGCTGAATGGCCTCTCCTAGAAGCTGGCTGGCATTACAACAGCAGAAGCAATTAAGATTGAACCAGTAAAGCCGCAATAGATGTGATTTTATGGGAACAGCAGACTATCTATATGGCAGGGAGGAATGGGCTTCTTCACATTGCTGATGCGCAAGGCTGCTTCTCAAGAAAGTGTAGAAAGATTTTCAGGTTTTTCAGCTATTAGATGGAAAGTTGTTTCTTTATTCAAAGGTGTTCCCAGTATTCACTGCCCTACTGTTTGATCTCTGAGGTAATTACTGCAGAAGTTTGCAGGCAAGAGACAGCTCGAAAGCTGAAAGTCTATCTTGGGTGACACACTGAGGTGAGCTGGGGCTTGGGTTGAATAAAACCCTTACTGCACCTTTCAGGAAGGTCAGGGTTACTGTGCCAAACAGCACCACTAGCATACAAGATGCTATACGTATACACATCGCCAAGCTGCACTTTGAATCTTGTCCTACTCAGACAGCCCAGTCCAGTCCCTTCCCTGGACTAGTTTAGCTCCCTACCTTTGGACCACACCAGTTCAATGACGAGTAAAACTCATGCTGAGCAACCAGCCTGCACTCAGCTCACCCCAGCTAAAGCATAGCTAAATGCCTCATTGATGTCACATAAATGCAATACATTTGTCACAAATAAGTTACACTGGGAGAGAGTGACTGCCCTGATTTTCAAAAGCCGTTAGTGATTCTGTTTGCCTCAATCTGATTCTTCAATGGGAGGTCCCTTTACAGGACTTGTTTTTGAAAAATATTGAGAACCTGTCCTTGTAACACTGAGTAGAGAAAGCCTCTAGCTACTTCTGAGTTTTGACCAGAACACTTAAAGTACAGAAACGTCTGTTCTGTACAGGTTAGCAGCATTTCTAAAATAATTATTAAACTGTTGATAGCAACTAATATTCTTACCAATAAAGCTGCCATTACAGGTCCATGAACAATATAGAGCAAGTGCGTGTCAACACTCATCCAGCAGCTGGAGGGGAAATACACCATTAAAATTTATTATTAACTGAAATAAAATGTGTTACACAGTTAAATAATGCTAAGTTCCTTCAAATGCAGACATGCTACTCACTTGTCATTGAAGTATCTGGCTCTTGCAACAGCATGAATAGATGCTGGCACTAAAGGGAACCCTGAAATGATTAAAGTTATAGATCAGTCTTGGTATTTTTTTAGCTTGAATTTCATATGTCACACACACTAGTAAGTCTTGTCCACAAAACACATGCATGTGAAATCACAGCTTTCAGGAAAGAACTGCAATCCCATCGCACTCAGGGCCCTAGCATTACCTCAATGGTGAAATGCAAAAGGGAATAACATTCAACATAGGCCATGCCTTCCTGCAGCGTCACAAAGCTGCTGCCAGGCTCCCCTGCGCTGCAGCGGCTTGTGCAGGGAAGGGTGTGAGCAGGCAGTGTGGGAACAGTGCAGGGAGCATTCGGTTCTCAGCAAAGTATTACCTCGGGAAACTGCAGACACTTGTTAAAACCATGCAAATCACTGTTGAGCAAGAGAGAGGCACGCTAACTCGCATGCCAGATGATGGAGCAATAAACAACAGAGCAAGGAGTTGCTCTTTTGGAGCCAGGAGGGGTTTTTGGGGGATGGGAATTTGTGGTATCTTCTGCAGGTTCCCAGCCTCTGTGCAGCCAAGCCCATGCAGCTTTATCTCAGCAGGGAGTGAAGCTGTGGGTACCATAAATCCACATCTCCTGACTTATCTGTTGAAGCCTCAGGGGGGGCCACTGCTCTGACAGGGAGGTGATGGGAGCAAATTTGCACTGGGCCAAAGGCCTGAGAACATGCCATGCTTAACAAACTGGAAGCCTCAAATTCTTATTTCCAGCCGGACACTAAGAGTGACAATCTGGTCCACTCCTGCCATCTTCCTTCAGCTTGCTTGTATGTTGTGTCCCTCTCCAATAGGCTAGAAACCTGGAATCAGGGAGTCTGCACTATAATACTGACCCCAGTTTGTACAACCTTGCACATACAGGCAGCTGGCCAGTGGGGAGGTGATCTACTGCCTTGTCTGTCCTGTGCAGAGAGAGCTCTGGGGACACCTTTGGTGTTACTGCTGCCTGTTCCCTATAAACCATGGACAATTCTTCTGAGCTTTGGATGCTCTATAATTATAAATAAAAATGTGTGAAAATGTCCTGCTGATACCGTGATTAGTCATGGAAGGAAGAACGTGGCTCCTTGTTTCTTCAGGTGTTAGTGATTTCACAAACACTTTTAGAAGAGACAGAGAATTAGCCCAATTCTGGGGAAGCCTTACCTCAGAGCACAGGCCAGCCAATGCTGGAGTGAGAATAAGCTCAAAAAAGTATGTAAATAGGACACTCTGATGTCTCTAAGTATCTTTGAGCAACAGCTACTTACTCTACTGCCAAATAAAGTTCTTACTGCAGTTTTCCCTGGGAGGACAATGCAGCTATGGGAGAACAAACTAGATTGCCTTCTCCTTTATGTATTATTAGAAAATGATTACTTGGCTTCTGGCTGCAGAATGCCTTTTTTGGGTGATGATGAACAGTAGAACAACAAAAAGCTCAGAACAGAAAGAAAGGAGCTTCCAACCTTAGGGTGGGCTTATGAGATTGACAGCTTGAGAAAGTTTTTCTTCATTTGGAAATGGAGCGAGTCTGGGCCAGTTTTGTTGACAGACAGATTGAAGTGCAATCTTTAAGGGGCCTTTCTGTAATAGCAAAAAATTCTTCATCTGAAAGCTCTGGCTTGGAGTATCATGAGTAGAGCATGCCACATGATGCCAAGGGACCTTTTTTCTTCTGCTAAATGCATTAACCTAGTATATTTGGCTCAACAAACTCACAAGCAAATCTTAAGAATGCGACGGAAAGTTTTCATTAGTCAGTTACAGGGCAAGAAGCTCATGACTGTCTACTGCTCAGATTTCCAGCTGCAGGCTGGATGGGCTCTTCTAGGGCTAGATGTTACTCTTCTCTTGTAAAGGGCCAAAAGGCAGAGAGTTAGTGAGAAGTGGAGCACCAAGGTCTGTTGGGTCTTGGTGGCACAACATGTATCACTCCAGGTGTCCCACCGACACATGGTGAGCAGTGAGTAACACAGAAAAGGTCTTACCCCAGCCATCCCAGGAAAAGGTATGACATATCCCCATAGGCCATTCCAGGTCCTTTATGGCACAAACCGGCAATTATGCTTAATTTAATTTCCAGTTGAATTTGGAAAGCATTCTGTTTCAGCACTGTCCAAATAAATGATTCCCTTTTCACTTTTATGTGGATGAAGCTGCCTGAAGCAGCCAGAGTGGACTGTAGCTGGATGCACACATTTGATACTGTTTTCTTGCCCTGCATAAGGGTGATTTCCTGACCCAGTGAAACAATAACAAATGAGAAATGACACCCCCAGCAGCAGTTCCCAGAGAAGCTATCACCTGAAGGTATTAGCCTTGAAATATATCTGTCCATGTCAGATTCCATTCAATGATCTCAAACCTATTGTAGAAGTGCTCAGATATTTGCTCGGATTTTTATTTTTCTTATAAACCTATTTTACAAATGTCATTAGTGATTTTTCCAAATAAAACAATCTAGATCTTCTTGCATAGGGATTAGTTATAACAATGAATAATGAGTAACTTCATCTTGTGTTGTACATTTACCTCTATCTCTAGAATTGTAATTCAGAGCACAATCTGTTTCGTTGCTCTGCATTGCCCTTTGGAGAAATGTATCTCTCTCCATTGATTAACACAGCTGGATGTTTAAAGTTAGACTGTGTGACTACTGCTTCTGGAATCAGTGGAATTACACTGATTTATGCAAACTTAAGGGGTGGACAGGTAGTCCGAATTAGATAGTTTTGTTATTAATGATTTTTACCTTAGTCAGGAGGTGCTAATGATTACTTTTTTTGTGGAAGTATTCATCTAGTTTCATTTAAAAGGCTGCAGACTTATAGTCATGAGTTGTGTGCATTTTTATTAATCTTTTCCTTCTCAAGATATCATCATCCTATTACCACAGCCACCACCCTGTTTATTTTTTGGGCAGTGCTACAGGTACTAATGAGTATTTTATCAGATAACTTCACTGAATTATGCACCATGATGCTAGTGTCATTCTCAGCAGTATTACAGCTAGCTCATAAGTTTTTATTGCAGGCTAGCTGTCCCAGTTGCATTAAATTGCATGGCCTAAATTGAACGTCACCTGAAAAAAATATGTTTATGACCATTTTCCTCTTGCATAATTGGATATGGAATGACACTATTTTGGGAGGGCTTATGCTGCAAGACATGAAAATGGAAAAAGCTTTATCTGAAAGGGAATGTTTAAAATGACTCCACATAGGGCTGCTGTTTCAAAAGCAGAGCCCTATCAGACTTTATATATTCAAATATTCTGAACTATGAAAACTTTGTGATAGCGCAGTGACTTGCTCCAAGAGGGCTCAGCTATTTGGATTGACAAAGTCCAGAAACCTTGATTCAGTTTAGGGTTCTTCAGGAAGTTTGTCTTCATTTAAGAGCTGATGATGTTCCACATACTTTTAATTCTAAGAGCATGACAGGTCCCTCTCTTCTCAAAAAAGATGCCATTCTTATAAGAAAAAAGAGTGCATGACGGCATTTTCTTAGAAAAAAAAAAGAAAAAAGAAAAAAGAAAAAAAGAAAAAAAAGAGATGAGTTCTTAGAGTTCTTATGTGCCTGGAAACTGTTAGCTGGCACTACAATCCATACAAAATAGAAAATCGTGCTGATTTTCTAGGTATCTAATGTAGGTATCCAGAGAGCACTAAGTCTTATACCATAAGAGGAAAGTAAGTTACCGTGCTCTTAGATGGAAATCCAAACAGGGGAATAACAACTTTGCACTTTGCTGTTACTACCTGTGTAGGACCTGATACTGGATGCCTAACTACTGGTAGAAGTCAGAGTTTTAAACTTCTTCAGAACACTCAGAACTGGGTCATTTTTCTCTGATCTAATTAATTCCTAATTTTTCTTCGTTTAAGCAGTAGGGCTATTTTTTATTTTCCTGCTGTAAATGAAATAATGTTGAACAAGTAGAGCACCTCCAAAAAGGATAGAAGATATAGAGTAAATTCTAGCAGCTTCAGACTGGGATTGCAAGAGCTGAATACAACTGAACATCCCTAAGTGCAATGGGATGATGGAAAAAGGTCCATCATTTGCTGCTTAGCTGCACCGAGGTTTCAAGATATGGGGACTGGCTTGCCAGAAACTGGAATGAGTCTAGAGATTCATTTTTCCCAAACTGGGAAAAAGCTCTTGATAATGATCAACACTGATGTGGACTGGATTTACAATAGTGATTTAAATGTGAAAGAGACTGCACTCCACTGTAATATAGTGGTTGTATTTATATGGCATTTTCTGGGACCAGACAGTCCAAAGGATAAATATCTGCTGTTGCTACTAATTAAAAGGAAGGGGTCCCTTAGTGAAAACAGAAGAGATCTGCATATTTGGAGATGAAGGACCAGACCTAGTCATGGTTCCTTGGGCAATATGCATGTGACTACTTACAGTTTTCATCCATAGTGCATGGGCTTGTAAACTCGGTCATAGAGTATCATTAAGATTTTCTTATTGACACCTGTAGGTTTCTCTGAAATGCTTTAGAGATCACTGTTATTGGACAAAATCACCCCTGACACCAGAGTCATTATCTGCTCCTGTGTAAGTAGGTAAAACTGAATCTTCTCCTTTAAAACAACATCTGCAAAAATATATCTGATATTGAATTCACTTCCAGAGACATTCTGGTTCCTCTTTCTACATACTGTGTTTTTTCACTTTGGGAGACATAGACACTGATTTTTCCTCTTCTTCATTCTAGAAATAATATACTTTTACAAGTATTGTCACAGATTAATATTTTTGCATATAAAGTGACAAAAATAGACAACTTTTGTTCAGAAAAGAGATGCTTTTGGATAGAAATCTATTCCTTTCACAAAGCTTTGCTTGACAAAACTTAAGCATTTCTTTCAGCAAATCCCAAGATGCAGCAAATAATGGATACTGATTCTTGCTGATTTTTGTAAGTCTCTAGGCCCATCTAAATAAATGCACTCAAATTTAGCACCCAAGAACTCCATCTTAAGCTACGATCTAGAGGTATAAATAAAAAAATTCAGGTGTATAAATGGTAGAAGAATTCAAACATCTGAAAGAATTGATCATTTTGCTACAAATTATAACATACATACCCCAGCCCAAGAGGTAATACCAGTGCAAACGCTGCTCTTCAGCAAACACTGCCACCACAATCAACGTGTGAAGATAAATGCCTTCGCAGAGCATCCAGAAGTAGTTGCAGCCCAACATGTACTGATGAAAGAATTGCAGCACTTTGCAGCTTACCTGTTAGACAAATGGGATAATGTCACACACTTGACCAGCATTTTACATTTAAGCAGGTGAAGACAAATGTTACTGATAGGCTATAAGAAAGCAAAGTGGAACAAAAATCCCCAGCTCTTGCTGGGTTTGTTCAGCACCTACCAGTGACAGGGATTTTAAACTTTTATAAATGAGATGAATGGAACAAACAGCCCCCACAAAATTGAAAACATGTATGATAACAGCACTCCAAAAAGTACCATATAACAAAAAATCACCTTAAAAATTCAGTAATCTGTTGTTTTTAAGAACTGTAACAAGCAACATGTTCTAGATGTACAAGAAAGGCCATGAAGAAGACAGTAACTTAGAGCTCCAGTTTGGGTCATTTTATTTTACTTTTGATCAAACTTTTCTAAGGTTTGTTCAGCAATCCCATCTGAGCCAGAGTCACTTACTCTTTAAACTGCACCCAGCTCTGAACTCACTCCTTCAGGAAGGGCAAGTGCTGTTGGCAGTGGAGATTTTTTTGGTAGAGTACCAGGTATACTGGCTTTGCCTCTTTGCGAGAAGACAGCTTTAGTTTATTACAACCAAATAAGAAAGCGACACATGGAGCTAAACAAAGGGGGTGAAGGTGGGAAGTGGCACCTGCCTACAGTTCAGATGAGGTTGCAGACATAGACCTTGACAAGAGACTGTGGCTTCCAGACGCTGGGAAGCGGTGGGCAGATCGTGGGGGGAAGCGTGTCATGTCCACTACCAGAGAGCCAGCTGGTGCAGGACAACGTTGTTTCTCTTCTGAGAGGATCGCATGTCCACCTGCCTCCTCGGGGAGGGCAATTTGGTCCTCCACATGGGCTTCCATGCCACCAGCACCCAGGAGGGCCAGGAGGAGTGGGAGGACATTGCTGTGCCAGCAGAGACCCACTGTTCTTGGGAGAGCTCCACATGCTACTTGGAAATTTGAAGTCACAGCAGTGATGGCAAAGTGACAGTTTTCATCTGTGGCCACAGGAAAATACCCCTTCCCTTTAACTTCTGCAGATGTTTTCCAAACTGGAAAACAAGCCCTTTTCTGGGCTGTAAGAGATGTCTTTAGGATTTACTTGTCTCTTTAAAAAGACACTTTGGCAGTTCAGCAGATAGAGGACTGCATGTTCCGCATCCATCTGGACTGCCCCTCTGGACCAGAAAAGCTTGTTAACCACTCAGTGCACCATCTTCTGTTGCTGAAAAACATTCCCAAAGCAACTCCCCAGACATGTGCATTTAGTTCTGTTTCAATATTTGCAGTGAAGCTTGATGATCATGAAAATATAGGATTATTGATAGGTTAGGATATAGGATTCTGACAGGATTAACTTGAAGGACTGATTTTTATTTTTGGTGATTCGTTTTTTCTGCTCACCACACAGGGCAGAGCAGACAGTCACATCTTTTTTCCACACCCATCTGAACAGCTCTTACAAAGTATGCCCAAAAAGGGTTGTGTAGTGGCTTGAAAAGGTTAAAAAAAAAAAAAAAAAAAAAAAAAAGAAGAAGAAGAAGAAGGAAGTATTTTCTCCTTTTTCTGTTGGCAGATGTGTTCATTAAGGTTCTTAAATCATCCTTGGACTGTTTTTCACAGGTCTGGGTCAATTATGTTTCTTGGCTTGTTCCCTTGCCCATGTACAATGCAGCCTCCCAGCTGGTGGCTGGCCTTTCTCCCTTCTCCCCTTATCCATTATCCATCCCTGCAAGGGCTGCCTTGACTGATAGGCACTTCCCAAAGGCTGCATACCCATTCAGGTGGCACCATCCCTGACATCAGCCAGCTATCCTGGCCTCTGAAAAGTCAGCAAACTTCTGAGCCATTACAGCAGTTTTCCAGACAGGTTTGATAAAATCCACTGTGTCCCAGGTTTGGGCTGGGCCAGCCACATGCTGCCCTGTGGGGATCTCCTCAGAGGAGATGCAGGTCAGGGGGTTGACCCGAGAGCTCCAGGTATCGTTTCCCCGGCAGCTCCAGTGGGAGCGACTTGGGGTGCCTGCAGGTTGGATACAAGGTGGTTCTGCTCCCGCCAGTGCCAAAGTTGCCCCAGCTTTCCATCCAGGCACTGGGGCTCTGGGAACGGTCTCATGCGGCAGCCCGGCAGCTGGAGGGGAGCAGAGCACGGCCGGACAGTTCTGCAACAAAATCCACAGTATGTTGTCAAACCTGGCATTTTAACTTAATGCTTCCACCATTTCATATCACTGAACTGAAAGGGAGATGACTACAGAACATCCTTGCTTCTCTTTGCCAGCTGTTAGCACTGTTCACTAAACCTCGTAGCAGAGACTGACTAAACATACTTTCCATTTGAACTAAGTCAGTCTCTGCTGGAACTTTTATCTGTAGCTCAAACCAATGCACACATAGAAAACACACCGCCTGAGAACTACATACCTAAACTTCATTTACTTCATTTCTTCAACATTTCTTTCTTTCCTGTACCCTCCATGTGAACTATCATTTGTGGCTTTAAAAATGAAATCATATACCTCTCTTTTAGGGTGTCCTGGTTTCAGCTGGGATAGAGTTAACTGTCTTCCTAGTAGCTGGTACAGTGCTATGTTTTGAGTTCATATGCAAAGAATGTTGATAACACTGATGTTTTCAGTTGTTGCTCAGTATTGTTTAGACTATAGTCAAGGATTTTTCAGTTTCTCATGCCCAGCCATGGCACAAGAAGTTGGCACAGGACACAGCCAGGGCAGCTGACCCAAAGTGGCCAACGGTGTATTCCATACCATGGGACGTCCCATCTAGTATAGGAACTGGGCAGTGGGGGCGGGGAATCGCCGCTCGGGGACTGGCGGGGTGTTGGTCGGCGGGTGGTGAGCAATTGCCCTGCGCATCATTTGTACATTCCAATCCTTTTATTACTACTGTTGTCATTTTATTAGTGTTATTATTATCATTATTAGTTTCTTCTTTTCTGTTCTATTAAACCGTTCTTATCTCAACCCACGAGTTTTACTTCTTTTTTCCCAATTTTCTCCCCCATCCCACTGGATGGGGGGGAGTGAGTGAGCGGCTGCGTGGTGCTTAGTTGCTGGCTGGGGTTAAACCATGACATAGGGTAATGGCCATGCAGACAGCTGAGGACTCCGTTGAAGAATTTAATCACTTCCTATCCGGTAATTTAAAGAAGTAAAAATACCATTGGCAAAGCATGAAGGATGGGTATGATTAGTACTTAGATCCTGTCCTAGGTTCAGCTGGGATAGAGTTAATTTTTACAGGAACCTGGGAGGTGGGGGCATAGCCGGGGCAGCTGACCTGAACTAGCCAAGGAGCTATTCCATACCATGGGACATCATGCTCAGTATATAAATGGGGAGCGGGCCAGGGGGTGCTCTCTGTTTTTTCGGTGGGGGAAGTGACGGAGCGTCGGGTCCCGGGTGGTGAGCAGTTGCACTGTGCATCACTCTTTTTTGTATACTTTTTCATTAGTACCGCTGTTGTTGTTGTAATTTTTCTTTGTGTTTGTCCCAGTAAACTGCCTTTATCTCAACCCTCTTTTTCTTTTCTCTCCTCCGTCTCCTCCCCATCCCACCGGAGGGGGGCGGAGGAGTGAGCGAGCGGCTGCGTGGTCCTTTGTTACCGGCTGGGCTGAAACCACGACAGATCCATATCACATTAATCTGAGAATGAATCTGAAAATGTTAGCATAAAGAGTATAAGCACAACAGTGCATTGAGATGAATTACATTAAATTCATATTAATCAAACTACAGCAAAAATCAGGCTTTGCTTTGGGTGAGCTAACAAATGCAGCACGCTTCATCTGTGGCTACCTGATGCAGTGGAACTATTTTGCTACAATAAAAAGAGAGTGTATTTCTTAGGTCAGAAGAGGTAAAAAAGTACCTGTTACTGATGAGAACTGGATTCATGCATGATACAAATAAAGCATGACAAATGTAACCAACATCTCTATGCACGTTAGCCTTAGTTGGGAAAATTGCAGAACTAGGAAGTTTTATGAGGTGTTTATTCTCACAGAAACAGGTAAAATAAAACTGCAAGATGATACAGAAGCAAATCTTCCACCGCTTCCATGCTGGATAACCGGTTGTTAACTTTGAGATAAAAAACATGCCTAGGGGTTTTGTCTTCTGCTGAAGTCAAATATGTTTTGTTGCAAGTTCTTTGAGGCAGAGGCTCTATCCTTGTTGTGTCTTGTACAGTATGCAGCACACTCAAATCCAGGACTCAAAGGTTTGTCACAGCACCTTCACTCTATGAAGGAGAGTAAAATGTCATGAGCTTTCAATCTATGGGTGTGCAGGTGACTGAAGCTAGTGGGTTTTAATTCACGAGCAGGGCAGGCTGAGAGGAAATAGCTGGTCCGTTCTCGTGCAGCCCAGCAACTGTTGCTCAGGCTGGTATGTCTGTCTCCTAAACAAAGCAATAAACAAACGCTGCTCTTTTCGACAGCCTGGAGACAGACGGCGTTGCACTGCACAGGTTTGTGGCTATGTAGCAAGTAAAAGTGTGATACAATTACCAGGAAAGCCAGGTAAGCACCTAAGAAAGCAGCTCCTTTGTGGCTGTGGGAGGATGGCCAAGAGTGAACCCTTTTTTGGCAGAATGCAGCCTGGCAAGAAACTCGATCTGCGAGCAAGGAGGCTGCCTCCTGCTACTTGTTCTTGCTGCACTGATGAACACAAAAACTGAGGAAAGTTCTTTACAGCTCTGCAGGAGAGCACCCAAGAAAAAATCTCCTTTATTATTAATTTTCCTTCCTCGTGAAAACAACCTGCAATGGTCTTAAATTCTGGCTAACTGCTCAGGGGCAAAAGGGGTCAATAGGAACACAATCAGTCATATTCTCCTCTCTTCCAAATCCTGATAAGAGTCATGTAACTCTTGTGAACGCTTCAGCTGCAATATGTAATGAAAGAACTTCAAAAGGATTCTGGAACCATTTCACAGAGAAGAAATAAAATAATTTATTATCCTTTTACAAGAAGGAGCTACAACTGGTGTCTGTGATGTTTTGCAGGATATATTGGTATATTATAAATACTGTTAATGTTCCAGTCCTGTCAAAGGAATCCCAAAGGTCCATATGCCTACGCAGGACCCTGCAATTGCACAGTAATGTAATGGGCATGTCAATCTCCTTGGCTAATCCAGCAGCCTCTCATCATGTGTACTTGTTATTTCTCTGTTAAGGCTCTCCTTGGTTATTGGTTAATAGCTTACAGACAGAAAGCTGCAGCATTAATGAAAATCAAACCAAAACACTCAGACTACATAAACCCCAGAATACCATCTTCAACAATAATAACAAAATGTAATGTGACATAAACTGCTAATTGTTTTTGAGCAGGTCTTCCTAGTAATTCAGTCAGAGTAAAAGGACTGACTCAGTTTTGGCCTAGGAAAGTTGTACAGATTCCTGTGTGTCCTCGTTCTGGCAATGCTTTCCTGGGTGAAGGGATACAGGCTGGCAAGTTAGGAGGTCCATGTTTCACACCAGTCCTTGCCAGCTCCAGAGAGCCTGCCCTATGGAAAGCAAGGGTGGCATAGCCCCTTGGTATGCATAATGAAACCTCTCTTTTCAAATGCTCACTATCCATTGAAATGCCCCCAACTGACATTTCAAATTAATTGTTAAGAATAGGCCAACCAAGGTTATCGATATTAAACCAAGCCAGCTATATGGGCCATCACTACAGCTGTGCACTTATTTGTTTAAAGGGAAAGAAACATTTTTTACTTTATTAGTTTGGTTTCTCTTCATGTCTGTGGACCTCTCCAGTGCATGACTGTGAAGGACCCTCCTCGAGGAGAGTTTGTACTGCTTGCCCTGGAGGCCAGACATGATTTATTCAAATTCAGTTTGAAGACAATACAATATATTCTCAGACATTCTTAACTTAGCATTTTGAAGGAGTAGCTTGAAGTTTGATTACCGATCTGCCTTACATGTTTGTTTGTTTGGGTTTTTTTCTGGTTATTAGAACACTATTCTATGAAAATATTCTTAAATTCAAAGTATCGATATGTTACACGAATAAGCAATAAAAGGGCTTTCCAAAGCAAGCGAGTGCTAAGTGTTATTGCTATAAATCACTGGCTATCAGAACTTTGTAGCATTATACAATATATCTACTATGCGTCATCCATTAAATTGTGTTCCAGTCAGAAACCTGGCACACAGGAGCTTAGGCTAAGATTAATGTTTTAATATACTTTTAAACCATTTACAGAACAAAATGTACACAGTTGCTCAGAGGGATCCTAGGTTTTGTGTTACAAGAAAGCAAAATATGAAATTAAGCAACGGGGGATATTTTTAACAGCATCTGTGTCCATGCCTATGCTATAGCTGAGCAGCCAGCCCAGAATTAGGCACCCTGGACAGGAGTTAATATGGCTACATCTGCACATCCCTGAGTCCCAGCTGCTGTAGCTATTGCTCTCCCTGGGCCGCGGCTTTGAACTCCGCAGGGTGCCATGCCAGGCTGAGCTCCCGCGGGCTTCCCGTGGCACATCCAGCACTGGCTCCTCGCCCACGGGGTGCAGCGTGGTAAAGCGTCAGGCAAGGTGCGAGGCAGAGCAAAACACAGCCTTGTCATGCCCAATGGGTTTTATTAGCTTGGTGTCTGAGCTGGAGTTGCTGGAGGGAGGCAGCTTTTCAGGAAGGCATCGTAAGTATGAGCCTGACTGACAGAGGAGGGCACAGAGGCTGTCAGAGAGGGGCCCCGAGGAAGAAAAAAACAGGGGCAGTCGGGGCAGCCTAAAAAAATACTAACAGGAACTACTCGACCTGCTCTTAATTTGGACTGGGAAGAGAATCAGAGTGGTCACAAGATCTGCTGCCATCTTCTCCCAGTGGTGGGAGGTAATCCCCAATGAAAAGGGGTAAGAGCTTCAGTTATTCCAGGCACCTCTCCTCCACCATCATACCTGAGCAAGAGTCACTTGGGCACAGGAGGATGGGACGAGGCAGAGGTTACTCAAACATATATTCATGCAGTGCCTTGGCTGATTCTGCAGCCATACCTGAGCTCTGGGCACGTTGTCATGCCTTGAGCCAGGCTAGTTTAAGCCTACATGGAGTATATCTAACAGCCGACTGTACTTATGCTTACATTTGAGGTATAAGAAGTAGACCCTCAAAAGCATTTCCTAGGGACTAGGTACACATATAGCTTTGATGACATGGATATAACCACTCCATGATTCAGTTAAATACCCCAGGGATTTCCTAATGGTATGACCGGGATTTGTGAGACTAAATATAGACACCTAAGCTGTCTCTCCTGTAGTCAAAAGATAATGAATCAATAGAGGTGATGGAGATCACAGCAAAAATTATCACATCCTAAAGGATATATCTAAAATAAGTCAGATGGATAGTGCCCCGAATGTGCATTTCTCTAGCTATAAAAAGAGCGTGGGACTACTAGCTCAGCTGTATGTATCTGCAAAACAGGTGTTCAAATGTAAGACATACCTGACCTTAAATGTCTATGGGTGTTTTAGCTCTCTAGGTGCACTCAGACTCTGCTCCACTGTCTTTTCTGGGGTGACCTGCTGCCAGGGGTAGCCCCCAACCCTTTAAAGGACCTTGAGCCAAGGGGACACCAGGAAATTAAAAAAAACAGTCAGTTGGGTATGTGTAGCCATAAGCTATTCAGATGAGAAATGGTGAGGAAAGGAGCTTAATCATCCAAATAACTGACTTATTATTGGTTGATAGCTCATACTGCCAACTAAAGTTAAAGGTCATGGACATAACTAGCCCAAGCCTCTTGCCTTTTTCCTCCTGCTGAAAGCCATTACTGTTTCTTCTCCCATACTCTTACCCCATGTGCTTGGCTGTCATCTGTAAAGACACTTTGGTGCCCTTTCATTTATTTGTCTTTTGTTTCAGGCTACTTCTGTTTGGTCTTAAATACCTTCAAGAGGAGCTCATGACTGAAAATGGACAATAATACTGGTCTGCAAAGCAGTCACTGAAGGGCAATGAAATAGCATGGATGGCATTCATCTTGCCTAACCTGGATGTCTGACTTCACGGTACAGATGTGTGGACTGAAGTAGTCCCTGGAAAGGAATGCGCACACTGCATTTAATTCACCTGACCTGTTTCAGCCACCAGCATTAGGGCGAGGTGGATGGTCTCTCGGACTCAGACACAGCTGTCTGCACTGGCAGCACTGCCATTTAATCAGACAAATCCCAGTGAGGAAAATAGCAGTGGCAGCACAGTATCAGGGAGAATATCATATTGTGGAAACATTACGGTACTGTCCTTCAGAGAGGAATTCCTTTTGGAAATGTCCATCTTTTGAGGGATTTTGAAAAATGTACTTTCTGGCCACTTCAGACTCAAATTTCTTAGGTTTTAGGTAGACCCTTTTAAGGGCACGTGGTAAGGAAAACTTGGGGAAGAACTTCAAGTTTGATTTGAATTACCTTGAATCAGTAGTTTCTTCTACAATAGCCAGGTTTCTAAACATAATTGCTTTATATTCCCAGAGAAATATCAAAACCTAAGCTGTTCAAATGCTGTATTTATTTGGGAGGCCTTGTGTAGGAAGCACGGGAGCAGGAGTTCATTAGAGGGTGCCATGTCCATATGGGGACT
Source organism: Astur gentilis (assembly GCF_929443795.1). NCBI lineage: Eukaryota > Metazoa > Chordata > Aves > Accipitriformes > Accipitridae > Astur > Astur gentilis. The sequence continues at coordinate 21,350,388 of NC_064883.1, read as the reverse complement.
AGCGTAGCACAGAATCCACCAAAAAGGCAACTGTTAGCATTTGCAATTGTTGATCTGACATTTAAGAAGAAGGCACTACTTGACCTTTTTCCATGTCTGTGTTTTTACCTTCCAGTCTCTCAGATGCACAGGAGACAGTGCAATTGATAGAAATTTATGGTCACCCATGTCCCACCCTATATTTTTAGGCCATCTTCACTCTGTAATTACAAACCTCCCCCATTTCTTGAGGAAAACCAAAGGGAAAAATGATAAAAAGCCTCAGTAAAACGTGCGAGAATTGAATTAGTGTCAGAACTCCATCAAGCACAACTCCATACTGTGAAAGACTAACAGCCTTGCAGGGATGGCTACAGGTCCGTTCTAAGGGTAAAATAAGTACACCTTTCTTGAGCAGCAGTTCTGGAGGCATGTCATGAATTTTAGCAAATCTGGAGTGGATTCACTCATTTTGCACACACAGCCAGCGTGTGCTTTGCTATGACAACCTCATATAAAAACCCCAGTGGGTGCAAATGTACACTATGGCCAAACAGCAGAATTGCAGTCGATGACAGTAAGACTGGGGATGCTGATGTTTTGCTGATTTTGAAAACAGCTGTCCTGGGAGTGCTCACTTCTCACTGCCACAGTGGCAGAGCTTCAGGGTCCAGAGTTGGTGTCGGTGGACAATGATCAGGCAGATTGACAGGTTAGATCGGACTTTTGACAGAGACATTTAAATCTGCAGTTTGGCCTGCGTGCTGGATATTCAGCTTCCATCCTTGCAGTGGCTGAGAGTGCAGGTCTTCCTTACCCGAGCAGAAAAGATGCAGCCTGAAAACCTGATGCCTTCAGCTTCAGGACAATGCATTTTGCAGTACAAAGTCCTTTCTGGAATTAAATGTCTGGAGGAAATGGTACTCTGATTCCTAAATAAGAGGCTGCATGTAGGGACCACACTGCCAAAATACCATCCACAGGATCTGATAGAGCCTGGGTTATTTTGACACAAAATACCTTGGGACTAGGCTACATGAAAGCTATCACCCCTCCTGTCCTGATGTTGCAACAGTTTTGAGAAACCTGAGCCTACTAATAGATACTGCTTTAAAAGAAGAGCAAGCAACTGAAATGTAGACAGAATAATTCCTGAGGAAAGTAAGATGAGGAAATCTGTCCCAAAATAAATATTTATTCTTAGACTCTTAAACCTCTTTTTTCCCCCTCCTGATGGCAGCTGTTAATTTGATGGTGCCTTCCCATGGAGAAAGCAACCATAATAATGTTGTTGAGAAAGCTCAGATCTTTTTCAGAGATGGTGACTGACTGACTTCTTTGCAGCCCAGATTCAGTTGTTCTGCATAAACCACAAATACTCTTCACAGAAGTGTCATTTATGAATGCTGTGACTATCCTTTAATCATCCATACTTCATATTCTGGGCATGGCACGCCACATCAGATCAGTGAATCTGACACCACCAGGATTACATGGTGCTTTGTTTCCTCCATTACTCTGAGAGTTTTGAGAATATAAACAAGAATATAAAGACCTTGGGAAAAATGATGGGAATTACTTCTCTGTTTCATGCCATTTAGACCCTGACAGATCTGTCTTAAAATGAATGCAGATATTATTCCAGCCTGCAAATTTGTGAGAATTGTTTGAATATGGCTGGTTCTGAATTCACAACGTCCTTTAGTCTGCATTAATCTCATTGAACCTCGTGGGAGTGGGAAGATTTGATCTTTCCTAGGATGGAAGAAGAGATTCTGATTTACATCTGAATTACTTCAGTGTTATGCCAGTGCAATCCAGTGATTTCAATGAGGGTAAAACTGGTGCAGCACAGTCCTGGCAGTGCCCCTGAGCTTACTGCTGGCAGAAACTTCATTTGCAAATGATTCACCAGCATCAAACTCATACTCTTGAAGGCAAACACATGCTCCTGAACTGAAGTCACAGTCATTCCCTGCCTCCAAGGAAGGTCACACTGCCTTTTGCTCACAGGCATAGGACGCTGTTAGTGATCCCATGCTGGCTGTTCCTGGGTGCCAGAGCTGGAGAGCAGGGGATCCTGTTCCTGTGCATCCTGCACAGTTCTGCTCCATTTTCCTTGTCCCTGCAGCTTAGCAGGGCTGGACAGGACTGGTGAGGGGAAGTCTAGACAGCAAATGCTGCTAGGAAGCAAAAAATTGTACCAAGAAGTGCAATTCTGCTGATACTAGAGAAATGCAATGGCAGCAGGAGCACTGTCCTCTCCATGTGTCATTTCTCTTTTGTGGATGAAGGCATAGGCAGATAGAGCAGGAATTTCTTTTCCCTGTCACCTCCTGAGGTGACCCCCCCTGTAGACACATGCACATCAGGGACTGTGCTTGCTTGCACCTCTCAGGCTCAGCCATCACAGCTATGAACCTCAGATATGTGATATGGTACTTTGTAGTCCAATTCAGAAATGCCTCTTCGCTGGGACAGGTTCTCTCTAAACCTGAGCATTAGAGCCAAGCCTTCCTGTTGTCCCTCTCTTTCTGTTGGTTTCCCAATTAGCAGTGGCATCCTTTTTGGTGTTTTTAAAAAAGAAAAAGCTAAGTGGATTTTAGAAGGATGTTAGTAACTTCACTGGTTCCTGTTTCAAAAGATAGTTTGTGACTCTCCTGTCCTGGTATAGCATTTCGTATGTCAGGAAAGATCTTGTGCCACTCGAACACTCACTCTTCTCTGCTTTACTACTGAAAGCTAATGACAAGACAGTCAGCTGTCACAGGGGAAATGGGAGGGATGGGAGATGCGAGCTTGTCTTCATGTACCTACTCAGGGAAAGGAAAACTAATGGGATTTGCATATGTATTTGTAGATGTCAAAAATTATTCTGGGGCACCTGCAAAGTCCAAAGCACAGCCTCAGTCCTTTGCTTGTAGGCGATGAGTTAAAGGGTTTGGTTCACTTTCCCACAACCAGCACTTTTGCTCCCTGTTTTACTTTGAAGCTGAACAAAAAATGCCAGAATTTCATCACTGAACATGGTGTGGTGAGACACAAAAATGGTAGAAAACCTTTGACTTCCAAAGACTTTGGCATGAGTGTAACTGGAGACCGACTTTGGTCCTCTTTGACTTACACAAAAGCAAGTAACACATTTTATTCTCCCCAGGTCAACCTTGCTGACCCAGTTTGTCCTAGTGAAGTCAATGCACAAATATAATCTGCAAATGTACAAAATTTGCACAATTTGTAAATTCACAAATACACTATGGGCCCAGTCTCACCAAGCCTCATTCCTATACCTGAAGCAGCAGAAGGGCAATGCTTTAAACAGCCAGTTGGACCCTTTGTTAGATGAAGAGCTCCTAGGCAAGATGATGACAGCTTTCACAAGAACAGAGACCCTCTTCTAGCATAGAAGATGATACACTAGAAGATTTGGGAGACATGACCGCTAGGCATTGGCTAGTAATTCTCTATTAAAAGTTTGGTCTTTGATTACTTTTGCATCTAGACAATATTCTAGAATAGCTTTGAGTCATCTCTTCAGGGCTAAATGGGCTGCAGAGGCCCCTGTAAGTAATGTAGTGGAAGCAGGATGGAGGAACAGATGTACTAAGATGAAAGACTTTGGAGATGCTTTGAGAGTGACAGGAAAGCTCTGGAAATAGTTACATCAATAAAGAATCAAATTATTTAACAAGAACACAGCCTCCTGAAGCTCTACCCTGAGCATAATACATGAAACAACTCAGAGGATCAAAGCACCCTTCGTCTTCGTGGAGTTCCACCTTTGCTGCTTCCAAGGGGGCTGCACCGTGACGACTGCTGGGACTATTGAGGCAAACACAAGTGTGGAACAGCAGTTTTGCCATTTAACTTCACTGTTATCAACTATGAGCCTCTCATTTGAGAAAAACATGTTTTAAACCCCCCCAGGCTCTGCCAGGCTACATCAGAAGGAACTGAAAGCAACAAGAGATGACAAGGTAACATTTATATGGTAAAAAGTCCTAAGATTGATACTGTTCCTGAAATGCTGTGAATCTCCTTTGTTTTCTTGGCTCTCATTCCCTCCCTATTCCTTTAAGAACAGAGGAAGTCACCAGTATCGTAACCCCATAAATCACAGTAACTACCCTTTATACACTCCTCATCTGCCCCCACAGCTCAATGTTTTATTTCTACTGTTCTAGTGTGATAGGGAGGAAAACCTAATACACTTGGGCAGTCATGGTTTTCACTTGAATTTGTCAATGGTGAGATTATTTATAGTGTTCTAGTGTCCATGAGGATACTAGATTTTTTAATATTACTACTACCATGGCCTTGTTTTGAAGAGTGTAATGCTAGTGTACACCAGCTTTTGTGCTCTTCTCACTTTCTCTTTGTCTCACTAATAATGCTGAGTGGGAAGCAGCTTAGTGGTTTCTCCTGAAGGCTTGCCTTCTACCAGGAGATGGGTTTCAGGCAGTACAATTAAACCAAGTGCCCTTTTTCACCCCACCTCATGCCTGCAGTAACAGAAACTTTAGCAATATGCTTGGGAAAGGGAAGGGACTATGTGCTCTTGTCAGAGACAGAGAGTGCATGCTGCACCATCAGCTAGAATGGTAAACCAGCTAAGGCTCTTTAAAGTATATCTACATCTACACAAGGAGGCAAAACCAGGCTTCAGCCTATCACACCCAATGTTCAAGAGCTGAGCAAGTTACAGATACTGCTAGTGGAAAGGAGACTTTGCCAGGCTCAGCCCAGCCCATGCCCAACCTGTCCTTGCTGTTAAAATGAAATCATGGTATGTGTAATAAAACATGGATTGCTTTGGGTTCTCCCTTACCGGCTCTGCTGCTGTGCCCCTGTAAGAGGCATACAGATTAAGGCATAAATAAGCTGTGTGGCAGAGAGCTGGGACTTGACGGTGAGATTGGTGCATGCTTGAATGGATGCTGGTCCTTACTCTCTGATACCATAGCCAAGCATGAGACCCCATGCAGGGCTGCCAGGAGCTAACCAGGGGACGACTGGCCCTTGCTATGGACTCTAAAACTGCAATTGAAATAAAAAATTTCACACCATATAACACAAGAAGCAAGGGTGAAACTACCACATGAAAGGTGAAGAGGCTACAGAAGAGCCTGGAGAAAGAAGAGAACAGGTATCTCCACTAGAACAGGAAAGTGATAAAAATACAGTAAGATCTCTTAAAGCTTTTCTGAAAATGGTTCTAATTACTGAGCCATCACTGATTTGTAACCAAACTTAGTCCCATCTACAAACATATTTATATTGGTGCCCATGGAGCTGATCAATTATTCAGTTTCTCATTAGCAGAGCTATCCCTTCAGTCATTAGCTGTGTCTTCCTTTACCCCCATCAGTACTGAATATTAAAATTACTAGCTTTGCGGAATACAAAAAATGAAAAATACAGATCTGATGTGCAAGACTGTATTAACAGATTAGGCAGCAAGAGTTTAATTTCTATTCCCAGGGTTTTTAATGGAGAACATAATGTGCTGTTCACAGATCACCATTCTTCTGTGGGACAGTCTCATTTAAGAAGGTGATAGAAGATACCCCTTCCTATAAAATGTGTTCCAGTAATAGTGTGATCGATGCAGTTGCTACTTCAGATACAACATGCAAAAAATTAGCTCAGGTAACATTTTTCAGTACATGTAAATAAGTGTTCATACACGTGTCCTATTTATTTTTGTTCAATGTCCCTGAAACTTCTTCATTGCTTCTTCGTTTCTTGTATGGCCACCTGGGCTCACATCTTTCTCTTCTATGATTTCAGATCCAGATAAATCAGAGAGAGAGAAAGAGAAAGAGAGAGAATTATATAACCAGAAAGCAGGAAAAAATGAGATAAAAAAGCAAATCAAGATGTATCAAAAAAGCAGCTTGACTTACCATTTTTTGGGAGCAGAATGATCACCAAAGGGTTTAACTCTGTGCAGCAAACTATATGTGAGTAAGCATGCAGTATGGCCTCTCCTTATGTAAATGGTGCTTTGGATTGTCTCACATCATTTGTGTCTGGATCACAGGAAGAATGTGGGTGTCTTGGTGTTAGGGATGAATTTCTTTTCTTGCTCCTCCTGTCTTTTCTCTTTGTTATTTAACAGAACCTTCTTTCTTCTCTCAAAATTATATGGATTTGTTGATATCTTCATAAATAAGTATTCACTGTAAGTATTTTCCCATGGCATTGCATATTTAAAATCTATTGTGAAACTTTAGGCAGGGAAAAAAAAGCTGGAGCTATTGGTGTGGAAACACGTTTATTATTTTGCAGAGTAATTACCACCAACTTCATCTCTGTATATGGACACTACATAAGGGGTATCTGTGACTGTTTGAAAATCCTTCTACACACTTCACTATTTCTGTATATATCAGAGGTAGGAGGCACACACACATGAGCCTGTCAAGCTCAGAAGATGCATAGGTGAAATGTGGATAAATGCAGCAAACTACAGGAAGTTGGAAGTAGTCATCTTAAGATGGACTTAATAAAACAGAGGGTGCGGTAGGGACAGAAAAAAACAAGCTGTAAAGCCTTCATTTGCTCTGTTAATCAGCATTAAAATAAAAATATTATGGGAATCTACCTGGTGGGATAAGTAAATTTTTAATGTAAATCCTTTAAGTCTTCATATACTCGTATTGAGACTATATGTAATTTCATCACGTGTTAAAAACTTGCCCCGGCTGTTCATTTTCTTTTCCCAATCATGTATTTACAAGTTTATTATGTTACTAAAATAACAGAATACACTTCCTAGTAATGTTGGGAGACTGAACATATTAACAGGTCACCTCACCTGGTTTTTTCTGATTATTTTTTTTTTTAAGGAAGGGAAATCTAGAACATGAGGCAGGATTAAGCAGTGAGTGTACCCTCATCCCATATTTGACTGCAGAATGAAAATGGAGACCCCAGGTCTTCTGGCCCCAAGTTTTGCACCTCGCCTCTAGACAGCAGTTCACTGCTGACTCAAAGACATGTGAATCTGGTTTGGAAGAAGAAAGTGCAAAACAAAGGCTTTTTTCATCAAAACATGTGCTTAGCTAACTAGCTGCAGGCAGGTTTGCTAACACAGCTGTACTCGGTAACATCAGTGGAAGGACACCGCTTGGGTGATTTCTGTGACTGTATTCAGCACTAAGGTGCCTCTTCATATTTGGGCCGCAGCCCTGAAAGCTGCCTGCCTGCATGAACCTCTGCACTGCTCTGGGGCTCCACGGCCTCCAAAGGTAACCACTTATGTAATTTCTATACTGTCTGTTGCCATAGCAATGGAAGTTGGGGGTTTTCATCGGGTGATGCTCAGTGTGCCGGTACCTGTCCTGTGGCTATATGGCTCTACCAAAGCCTCTGAGAGCTTTGTCGTTGACTTCACTGGGGTCAAGATTTCAGTCCAAATAAAGGTCCAGCCCAAAGGCACCAGATGATACAGTTTTTTAATGAAATCTTAAAGCATAAGAGCACTCGCTGTGGCCTCAACTTTTAGTTTAAAGCACTTCAGAAAATTTACTTCTGCGGTCAGGAGGTACCACTTTTAACCCTGGGGCAATGATCTGACTTCAATTTAGGTGCCTGATATCATCTGCCAGCTTTTTATCTTCAAATATCAAGTGTATTTTCGTTGCATCTCTTGCACAGGCTATGTACATATGATGCTATGCAATAAGGAGAAACAAAATATGTGATTTTTTAATTATTTTTCTGCTCTTCTATTTTTTAATCTCCAGATGGTCCCTGGGACTGGTGATGTTTTCTTTAGTCTATATATTTCCTGCTTTAATTAGCTTACTTAACCAGCACACATTTGAGACACACACGTGATCAGATAATATCAGGTGCTAATGCTTAATTGCTCCCACAAAATTAGAAGCAGATAAATGGTTGAACTGTAATTGAATGATCTTATTAGAAGACAAGCTGATCAGTGTTGTGACATAACTTGAGAGATTCCCAGGCTTGCATTAATTTCACATCAGCCGGGGCTGCTGTAACGACAGCAAGCACAATGCAATTGCTCTGTTAGAGAGCAAGATCAGAGCTGTGTGACTGAGATCTGCCATACTTATTTATCAGGTGAGGGGCTGGCACAATTTGTGTCACTGAGAGCAGTGAAGCAAGCTATGGTTTGATTTACCACCTCCTAAGCAAAAAAATGCAGCAAACAGATATTTTGGGGCAGTATTTTGAAAAAAAGTTGTCTCTCTCTCCATCCCTGCCCCTCCCTACCGTGTGTGCTTGTGGGAAAGGACACGTGGCCACCAAGGGCACCTGCCCCTTCAGGGGCTTTGCTGGGAAAAGTCAGGTAGTGCCGAAAGAGGTGGGGATCTGACACATGTTTGTATGGATGGGCTGGCTGGAGCAAGTCTGAGGCTGCTTCTTGTACCAGATTCAAAGCTTTCTATCGCTCCGTGAAAGATCTGAGTAAGGTTGAGTGAAGTTCTCAGAATCTGCACCCTCCATATGTGTTTTACCAGATGGCTAACGTTAACTGGTGAATGGGAATGTCTGGTTTTGGCATGGCCGTAGTAATTTTACTTGGGTGTTAAGATGGAGACAAGTCATGCAGTACTTACAGGATCCCTTTTTACAAGACCAGGGTTAGGCACAACAGCAATGAGGTGGGCAATTGTAAACATGGAGTTCAGCACGTAAGAAAAAAACAAATTCTTGTGCAGTGTTATCCTTTGACAGCTGAGGCTCCTGAAAAATATGTAGCACACATCGTAAATTAGTATTTTTCTTCTGATGTCACTTTAACGAGCTCTTTCTGGCAATAGTCTCTCAAGAATGCCTTTTGGCAAGGCATAATCGGAAAATACATGCCTTACATCGCAGTCATACCCTCTGACAAATTTTTGGTTTTGTTTTTACACCTGTTTAGCACCACATGCTTTTTAGACCATGCTGTAAAGAGCCATCCGGCTACATTCTCAGCCCTTGATGCCTTTCTTTATTTCATGGTAATCGAGATATTAAGTGGTGAAGCAGAACCCTGAGAATTATTAGATGCGCATGATACAAGTAATGAACATCAGGAATACTGCTTTATAAGTAACTGTTCCCTGGAGACTGAGGGAATTTCTCAAATATTCAGATGAAAATTATTTGTTACTGTAGGAATTAGTGGTGAGACAGGATGGGAAATTTGGTCAGGAATCTCCTTAAATTACAGGGAGATTTGGGTTGGTATCCTGAATGTTTCTAACTCCAGCTGAGAGCCCAAACCAGAAGAGGTTGTTTTCCTGCTTAGAAGGAGCAACAATCTTTTCCAAATGACTGATTTGGGGGAGGGTAGCATTTCTGCTATTGTGGGTAGCAGAATTTCACAAGAGAAGTTTGCAGAATTCTTGTGAAACCAAATCATGACTGCAGTTTCAGACCAGAACCGTCTCCCCTTTCTAATTCATGCCCAAATCCTCATGCCACCTTCTCGGCTACCCCTGATGCAGGGAACAACATCCCTGCAGCACTCCATGCTCCGGAGCACAGCCCGGGGCTGGCAGGAGGTGATTGCAGAAAGGCAATCATGGAGTTGTTAGATAATGCTGTGATGTCTGTATTCAGTGATCACTGAGAGCGAGCAGGCAAAACTGGTAGGTAAAAAATAGCTAAGAAGAGCAAGTATTTCTGTCTCGCTGAGGTAAGCTTCCCCCCTTGGCACTAGGAGTCTTCTGCAGTCTGGAATGGAGCACAGGCTGTGACTTTCTGATGCTTTGCGTGTGGATGTCAATGCAGAATGCACTTTCTTTAAAAACAGAGATCTAATCTAACCAACTGAACTCTTTTCTGCTAATTTTGCTTGTTTGTTTATATATTTATTTTCCCTTTTTAGTTCCTTCGTCACCTGCCACTTATTCTTAGTTCTCCATACACCTATTTTCTGAGTCATTGGATGGAATTCTTCCTTTAGCTTCCTTTCTGGTTATGGTCATCATCATTCTGCAGTGCTCATCGCTTTTGTTGACCTCCTTATTTACCAAGACACCTTCTTTGGTTCAGGATGTCCATGAGATGTAGGTCCTGGGGGCTAGGAATGAGAATATCTCCTTACACTTGCCCTGATTTTATATTCTTCCTTTAGTATCAGATATTGGCAACTGATGAGCACCAGATATGGAGCCAGGTGCGGTTTCAGTTTGCTGCACTTGGCCACAGAAATGTAGACTCTTGTCTCTCCAGCTGCCTGTCTACACGGGTACTGGTACAGAGACAGTCCTTTGTGAAAATCTCTGGCAGGTGCACATGCCTCCACTCCCATTTCTGTCCTTCCTCACTGTTCCGCTTGACTTTTGCCACTCTTACTCCTTTGTTAGTTTGGACTGTCCTTCACTGCATGTTGCCTTCACCTGCTGTCCAAGCTCCTTTCCCTACCTGCTGTCCTCTCTTAGTTTTACTCCTGCATTGCTCTCCTCCTTTCCTCTCAGTACTCCCCACCTTTTTCCTTGACTTGAGCTTTCACATTAAAGACCCACCTAGATCATTAAGTGTATATTTCCATACCCTCACTTTTTAATTTGACCTTCAGTGTTTGCCTTCAAAATGGCATCAGCACCTGCCTGACTCGTCTCACACCGAGAGGAAAACATTGGTTAAAACCAAAACCCTTACTTGATTCATCCTCTCTTCTGGTTTTGACAAACATCTGTAATCTTCTCCTTCTCTGACCTCTCTTAGCTTTCTTTCTGGCCCCCTTCCTGATTTCCTAATCATACCTTCATGGTCTTTTTGAAGGCTCCTTTTCAGCCCCCACCCATGTTTCTATATGCTCCCTACTTCACTTCATTAATCAGTATGCAAGAAGGCATCACTAATCAGTTACCTGTGTCAAAAAATTGTGAGTTTTTTGTGTCGCTATGCCTCTACCAATTGTGTCTCAGAGTTTCCGAGTCTCCTATTTTTCTCGTGGCTCCCCTATGTTTCACATTTATTCTATGACTCCTACATTTCCTTTGGCAGAGAGGTTCTCCTATCTACTCACAGAGTCACCCTTACTTTTGCGTTCCTATCCCCACCTCTATATTACACCTAGGATATTTTGACTTCCAAGGAATTTTTAGCATTATTTTCTTCATGAATCTGTCATTTCTTCTCATTCATGAATACCGAGAATACTGACTTTCACCACCAGCCATTTTCCATCTCCTACACACTTGTTTAATTTTAAAATTATTTTCATGCTTTCTACCATGCTCTCCCTTACCCCTGGGGAAGACTCCCAACAAATTTCCACAAATTATCTTTCCACCCATTATCCTTCTTCAGCTCCCCCTTTAAAAGCCTTGGCAACAAGTAGACTGCAGGTGCATTCACAACACACCATCTATTATTCTGGCAAATCTAGACTTATTGTACTTCCCATCTGTCTTTATACAAATGTCTTTGTTTTAATAATTCAACTGGAAGTGATTTGGAGCTAGGAGTCCCTTTTCTCTTTTGTATATTATCGTATAAGATAATGGGGTCTCAGTTTGCAATTATAAAAGTATCACATTAATGTGATCATGCACGTAACTGTTAGACACTACTTTATGAATAGTCTGTCTCCTGTTATGAGTTAGTATTGCTTAGTGATGCTCATCACTACTGATTCAGTATTCCCTTCCGAAAGTACTGCAACATCTGTGATGCCAGATCATTATGAATCTTGATACCCAAAACTGAAAGGAAAATAAAGCTCTGCCAGGAGAGGCTTATATGTGGGAAACAGCAACCTCTGCAAGCCGTTTGTTGCTGCCTCTACAGTCAAAGGTTATTATACAGTCCTGAAATAATCTCCTGCTATCTGATTGACTGTCTGATTGACAGCTCGCGTTCTGTTGAAGGTCAAATAATCTATTGCTGTCATAGCCAGATGATAGAGAACAACTGAAGGTAACATGAACCCTGCTCCCATACAGGTTTATTCTCACTTTCTTATGATTGTAGTTTGGTTTCATCTTTGTCCTCCCATTTTGCAGTGCTTTGTTTTAATTCCTTTCTCTACTTCTTCCTGTAACCTTTGTGTCATGGATTAGTCATGGAAGGGGAAGGAGAAGTGGAGGAGGAAATTGAGGAGGAGGTGTGTTACTGTCTGGAAGGCTGCTGCAAAGATGAGTCTTTCAGTGCGGCCTGGGACCGGTCAGGATTGTGCATTGTCCATGACTCAGAGCTAAGAGTGAGTCAGCCCGATCCTGCCTCGCTCGCTGCAGGGAATCACCTTCCTCATCCATTTTGGGCAGCCAATTTAACGAGAACCTGTCTTTACTGTCCCAAAGAACTCTGAAGCCTGGGTATAGGATTCCAAATCAGATTAAATTGTGTTCTTCCCAGTTTTCTCAAAGCATTACTGTGTCTGTGGTTTTGTCCTCTTCATCTTTACTTAGATGGGAAAGGATTTCATCAGTTCATTGGGCAGTTTCTAGCTATCTCTGTATCTGATTACTGCACATTATCATAGTTGCTCATCAAACTGCCTCTCTGGAAATTAGCAGAATTCATAACATGTATTTGGGATCCACCTATTTTGAGCTTGTAATCTTACAGACTCTTTCAGTCTATACAAAGTCCAACTATTTCATTTTTCTATGTTTCCTAGACTCACTCTCGGTGGTGGTGATGCTGGGGGCTTGTTCTTTTACTACCCTTCCTGTTTGACAGTTGAGGCAGAGACATCTAATTGTATAGCCCTAGGATTTATGTCAGCTTCTTCTAGCCGCTCAATTTACTAAGCATACCCTTTTCAAGCCCATATGGACACCCTCATCCATGGTGTACCATTCCAGGGACCAGCAGCAGATGAAGTAACCAGGGACAAGCTTTGCATAATGTTACTAAGGAAATTACTGCTAGGAGGTACACAACCTGAGCATATCCATAGATATGTAGTACACATAGATGAAAATTGAGACCAGAAATAGGCTAAGGTGCCTCATGTAAGATTTAGATTAAATTATGCAGGGACTCTGAGGCTAGAACTGATTTAAGCACTGGCACAAGGTATCTGGGGTTTTGCGGAGCACCTTTACTGCAGATTTTTAGAGCAAGGCAACCATCCCTTGTGCGTTAGAGGTGGGGGTTCAGCAAGGGGTTCTTTTTATTCCCAAATTTATGCAATTACTGTGCATGTGTAAGCTGGAATTCTGTGTTTGCTGTGTGCTGATGGATTCTACAAATCTTCATATGTGCATTTGTGGCCAAAACCCCACATCTCAGGAACACAGATAATGAAGTTGATGATATCACACAATCTAGCATGTAAAGTTTGTCACGTTGCATTGAAGTTTTTCACTGTGGAATATTAAATCTATCAATTCCAAGACACTTAACAAATGCCAGTTAATTTAGACACTTAAAAAGTCTGTACTAAAAGAGTCATGGTAACTGTTTAAAACTAAATGGTCATGATAGAAAATGCACTAGCTGTGCTTCATTACGATTTCTTGGCCTTACAGGTGACAAAAAGGAATAGATGAATGTTTACAGAAATACCCTTTGTTTTAAGTTAAGCCTGCAAGATAAAGGAATAGAAACAATGACCAATTTTTCCCTTTTCAGACTTGGAAATTTCAGTGTGAAAAACTGCTTTGGAAAATAAAGGTTCTACGGAGAACTAATCCTGGTCTTTTTGAAAATAAGGCATATATACATTCATGATTTGGCATGAGTGGGAAGGTATTAACTTAGAACCTGCTCATAATTCACAGTTACTATTTTGGCCACTAAGATCTGAAAAAATGCAATTGATGTGTTTGTTAAATTTGAGTTGGGAGATTTGAGGGCTTATTTTTGGCTTTAATTTTTCTAGAAACATCAACCAAATAAAACCAAATGATAAATTCTGACCTGTATACAAAAGTCATGCTCTCTATCTGCCTGCTGGAAAGATAATTAATGCCTAGAAGTATTCTATGCTTCTGGATTGCAAATATGTCTTTGAGCTGCTGAAATAGTTTGATGAATACACAAAAGCATATATTTTATGTTTCTATGAGGATGATGATAAAGAAACAAAAAATTGTATTTTGGATGCTCATCAAGCGCTCAAATCTGTTGACATACATGTAGAAATAAGCTTACTAATACTCTCACACAGGCCTATTTGTGTTCTGGCACAATTTAGTTTGAAATAATTTCTTGCAGGCTAAATTACAACCTTGAAACAGTATACTCTTACAATGACAACAGTGATGGACTTTTAGTTACTGCAGGTTGCCATTAGTGTGCAACTATTCTTTCTTAAAATCTCTGAAGAAGCTTGTGAAGAAAAAAAGGATTTTTTGTGTGTTCCTTTTTCCTTGTATCCTTGACTGCTCAAAGAATACTGCATTCTTTGAAGAGTTTGGGGTTTTTCTCTATTCTTGAATGAGGTAAGTTTTTTGGCAATAAAAGTCCATCAGGTTACAACTGTGTGTGTTATTTATTCAGAAACAGTTGTAATTGTTTCTTAATTACTCTTACTTTGTTTCCCAGTAAGCAGTGTGGGGAATACTCCTTTGTATCCTTGGAAACCTTTATCCAGGTAAATTTGGAAAACTTTACCTGGCCTTTTAGATTATCTTGCAGTTGTCCCCATATATACTTTATTGATGGTGAGCATTTCTCTATCTCTGGTCATGAACTGGCTATCTGCTTGCAAGTAACTGATGTGCATTTGCTGACATCAGTAAGATTGGGTCATTATACCGGATGTATCATTCTCTTCCATCGAAGTATCTGTGAATGGACATTACAACCCCGATTTCTGAGTGTGCTATCAGTAGGGGAAGTTTGCAGTTTATAGTAATGTTACAAAAGTGAAATACCTTTAAAAAATTGCTGAAAGAGGTAAGAGAATATAGCTTATGCAAGTCATTATAGCTCTGGATGTACAACAGCTCAGGATCTTGTCCATTGTTTATTCTTGAATATTTTCCTCACAGCCTTTGATGTCTTCTAGTGATTACCATTTCCCTGAGCTGAAAACTGAAGGCTGTTCCCAGACAGCCCTTCACTACTGATTGCGACTGAAGCTGTGACTGCCTGTCTGACGGCAAATCTGAGCTCCCTCTGCTCCTTCACTGCAGACACATTATAATAAATGGTGTGCAGACAGGTTCACTAAAGGATAAGATTTAAATGCTCTAGTTAAGTTGCCATACAGTAGCTGCAATGCTTTCACTGAATCTCAATTTAGTCTCCTTTAAAGTTCTGATATAGGACATCAGTGTTTTTCCTTTTAATGATGATGACAGGCTACTCGCTAGTGTCAGATTCACTCTTAGTGCTGAGACCTGTAAGCACCTACTCAAGTTAATAGCTCAGTCCTTCAGCATCGGATGAAGGTATTCCTTTTCTTCAGGAGCTGGGGGCTCCAAGCCAATGCCCTGTGTAGTCACTGCACCTGCCCAGGGGCTGGACATGCCCTTCAAGGAACAATAGGCAACTGGTAAATGAAGGGCCCTACCGCACCCCCAGTTACACCATTTCCCTATGGGCTGCACTTTTACACCACTATTGATAAATCTAACAGCATGATCTTGGCTATGCACTGCATGTCCCATTCGTGAAAAGACCCTATGCTGAGACTTTTTTACCAGGATTATATAAAAAGGCACTCAGAAGAGCTGTTCCTCACTGCCATGTCTCCTTCCAATCTTTTCTCTGGTTACCACTTGAGATCCCTCAGGGAAAGAGGAGAGAATGTCTGTAAGAAACACTTACTTGAAATAGAAGAAAATTGCCAAGGAAATCAACAGGGATGTTATAGACAAAGCATGGCCAACGATCGCCATATAATAAAGTATGAACGCCATCTGCAATTTAACAAAAAAAAAAAAAGGCAAACATGAACAATTTGCAGGCACTCATGTTTTTTTTTCTCATTGAGGAAGAATCTACAAAATCAACCTCCCATTTTGTATTTCTTTTCTTTCAAAGGTTCTTTTTCAATATACTTTTAATATCAGCAATCTATTAAATAGCATGACTCACGGTCTAAAGATGAGATAAGTGTTTCTTAGATGAGTTGATTTGTTTCTGCTGCGCTGAAGTAACTGGTGAGATCTCTGCTCACACTATGTGTAACTAACTTTCCCGAGCTCTAGGAGAGCACAGCAGACATAACACATTCAGATTTTCAAAAGTCCACGACAAATTGCCACAGGACTGGTAGAAAGCTTTTATTGTTTTAAAGCAGCTTAAACAACAGGGAGAAAAATCTTAATTGTCGCTTTTGGACATGAGTCAGTGGTTAGGTGCCCTCAGGACTGGTATCAGGGCTGTTTTTTTGTTCAACATATTCATCAGTAACCTGATGCAGAGAAATCTCTAAGTTTCCAGGTGATACTTAGGTCTTCCAGGTAATAGTGAGGGACTACAGAAGGGCCTCACATAACTGAGGGGACAAGAAGATGCCATATGAGCTTTAATACAGAAAAAAGTGGGGGGATACACCTAGGGACAAATGATCTAAACCCTGCCTACACAATGCTGAACTCAGAACTAGAAACCGCACTCGGGAAGGAGATTTTGGAGTCATCCTGGCCAATTGTCTGAATCACTGGCTTAGTGTGTAATGACAGCCAAAACATCAACAAAATGTTGGATATCACCAGGAAAGGCACCGAGAGTAGAACATCCTTGTGCCTCTGCTTCAAATTTTCATAGAACATCTTAAATGCATCTGTGTTTCTTGTCTCCACACGTTATGGACATGGCAGAGCTAGGAAAGGTGGAAAGAAAGCAACTAAAATGACTGAGGTAGAGTAGCTGTGCTATGACTAGTGGGTACAAATGCTGGGATTCTCCCCTTTGGAGAGAATTCAGAGGGGAATGACGATTAAGGCCTACAGAGTCATGAAAGCAGCAGATGAGATCAAAATTATCCTCAACTCCTACCACACTAGAAGAGCACAGCCTGAGACATTCTGGTTCACTCTGGTGTGCACCTTGCTATTGGGCAACTAGATGGTCTTACAGTGCTGTGAAGCCAGTATGCATGAACAGATAACTGGGCTTTCACTTAGACTAATGTCAGTGAAATCTAAGATAGGCCTATCCATGTTTTGTATGCCAATAGTAAAACAAAATCACAGGACAGCACCTGGGCTGCAGAATGCTGCGGTATTTAAATGTCATACTTTGGTCTCAGCCAAGCTCTTAAGCATCATCCAGCTGTCAGAAGACTGCAGGAGGCTAAATGGCATGCCAGGCTTCACCATTGCCTTCTTTTCTGAAAGCACTAAGATAGTATCAGCCTGTCCTGAAAAAAAGACTAGATAGCAGGCCTTAGTTCCTCTGCTGGGTTTATTTTCTTTTCAGCTCCACTTCATTCATTTTTCTGTTACGTGTGAGCAATTTTCCTTTTTTTCAACAATTAGATGAATTGCTGTAGCCCTAAGTTTTGCCACTCACATTTTTGTGGTGTTTCCAAGAAATTTTAAACTTTCATTTGAAAACAAATATGAATAAAATTTAGAAAACAAAGCCATTCCTCTTAGCAAAGGTGCACGTCTTCTTATTTAGTTTGTTCTTCAGTCATTTTACAACTTTGGAATCAGTTCCTGCTTTCATTAACCTAGGTGGTGGTGGCCTGATTCAAATTTAAGCCAAAGTCACATTTACGCCATCCTGACCATGTAGAACAGACATGACCTGAGTGTAAATATCATTCAACAAATTGTGGATATCTATGCATATTTACTGCAAATATCCTAGGTCTCCTAGTTTTCCTTCACAAAGACTAATCACAACATTGCTAGTAAGCGCAAATGCTTGACAACTTGCTCTGAAGCACCAGCAACCCCAGAGAGGGAAGAGCAAAGTGCAGAGAAGATGAGACAACTTTCTGAATACAGGGTAGTGGGAGAGGTTTACACCTGTGTGCATGTGACATTTCTGCCGCTCCATACTAAGTGGTTGCTGTGGTTTTTCATGATATTAGACTGATATAATTTTGAAGCCTGAATTTAATTTACAGATTATCTGTTCAAAAATATGTTGTTGTGCTGCCTATCCTGTATCCAACCCTGAGCCTGAAACAGCTAGAAGTAGGAAAGGCTTCCAGATAGCTACATGCAAGTATATGTGCACCCCAGAAGACTCTTGGTTATTCAAACTATCTACCTTTCAGTGTACAACTGCTAAATCAGTTTAACTGTATATCTGGGACTCAGCAATAGCATTTTTGATTACTCCATGTAAACTTACTATGGTAACTGCTCAAAAAAAGCTTCCCAAATACAACAACAAAGACAAATCAGAATGGACTGAACCATCAGCTAACAAAGCGTATGGTCTACCACCACATTTTAAAGAACTGGCTACAGTATTTTTTTTTTAAGTGATCTGCCTCAAAAGTATAGCATGTTGGTATTTCCGGTTAACTTCAACAAATAATGAACTGTTTTATTAATTTCTGCACTCCTTGAACTGGCAATCTGTCATGTCCGTTCTGATATATAGGACTTATAACACACTGACTCACCAGATTTTTAGTTTATGCAGATTTTGTCATCCTGGGCTTAGAAAACTTCTAAAAGAAACACTTAAATGTTCTTTTTTGGTCCCTCTAGAATTCTTCACTTGAGGAAACAGAATTCTTGAATACGAATACCTCCTACTCACTTAATTACATTATCTGTAAATACATGGAAATAGTCTACAAATGAAGCATACTCTTGTTTTTGAAGACTTGGATTAAAGGTCATAATCTAACTTGGCATTTCTGTAAAGATAGATTCTTTCTGCATTTTCCATTATTTTTTGTTTCAGAAGAATCTCAATGTACGTATAATTTTCCTTTGTGTTCTATCTGCACTTTGCTTGAATGATGTTCAAAATTGTTCTTCTGGAAACATGGATAATAGGTAACAGAACTACATTTTTTGCCTCCTTACATGCGCCAACATCTGGAAAAATTATATTTTTATGGTGCTTCCATTTAATGCCTCTGTGAGCTCAGAATGTTACTATTATACTCTCTTTGTCACATAGGTGAGCCCCATTTCACCATGATGGTTCCTCATGCTGCAAAAACTTTTAGAATTCACCTCCTGCCTAGTCCAGTAGACTTTTCCAAGGCCCTTTAGGCTGCATCATTACTAAGTATAACCACATACTGCTTTTTGGCTGCATAAAAAAAGATCCTCCAATACAAACCCCAAATCAAATCACTTTTTGACTCTTTTCCTTCCACAATTCCAAATAGTCACAAATTATTCTGTCATAAATCTGTAATCAGATTTTCCTGGAGCTCCACTCACATTTGAGAAATATGTTTATTTTCATGAGCTTCCCTAACTTAATTTTTTTTAAGCTTTTCTCAGATTTCCCTCTCCTTGTTTCTTTTGGTGCTTTTTATATTTAGTTCTCCTCTTTCAGCTTAGCAACTTGATTTTGAAAATATTAATGCAAACGCTTAATTCATTATTGTAAATAGTCTCAACGACTTCAGTCAAACTGTTAAAGTTAAATATGTCCAGGCTTGTAGGATTTTCTGGATTAATGGTACCTTCATAAATATTGCTTTTCAAAGGGACCAAGTACAGGGTGATATTCTTTGTTTAAGAAAAATAATTTTAGCTTACATTAATATTTCTAGCCCTGCAGAGAAGACATTAACAGCTTGGAAGATACTTGTTACAGAAAGCAAAATTGAAATTCTAAAGGATCATTTTATAACTGATGGACAATCAGGGAAAATCATAGGAATTAAAGAATGCATTTGAAAAATACTGCAAAACTTGTCACATGAATTGCTACTAAATTATCTACCCCATAGCAAACCTATATTTGGGTTTGAGCACTCATCAAATAATTTTAATAAGCTAAAATCATGAGGACAATGCTATTCAATTCTGGTGCAACAAATTGAGCTGAAAGATAAGAACTTTTCTGGTCTCTCTCATTTGTGTCTTACTGCTAGACAAGCTCAAAACCATTCCCAAACAATCACTGTCTTTTTAACTGTAGCATACCTTCAATTTTTCAGAGGTGAAAGAGTTGCACAGGGTATAGTTGGACCAAGTTCGGTTGCTTTCGGGATGGCGGAACCAGTTTCCAGTTTCATCACAGTATTTTGAAGCCCTCTCTGACAATAAATTGCAAGAATAGTTATTTTAGCATATGCATATTACATATTTTAAAAAAAACATAAAAAAGGAATTTCTATGTTTGGAAATAAAATGCCTGTGTAACAAAATCCAAAGGATTTTCAACTTGTGCAATTAATATACATTTGTCTGTTTCGTTTTTTTTTTCTCAGAGATTTATTTGATGGTATACTTGTTTATCTGTCTCCTTTTGTCTTGAATGAATACAGCAGAGAATATATACCTAGCCTTCATTCAGATGCAGTTATTTATGTGATAATAATTCATTTAAGGAGGCTGTTGAAAGCTGGTTTTGGAAGAGAAAGTGTCCTGGTTTTGGCTGGGATAGAGTTAACTGTCTTCCTAGTAGCTGGTACCGTGCTATGTTTTGAGTTCAGTATGAGAAGAATGTTGGTAACACTGATGTTTTCAGTTGTTGCTCAGTATTGTTTAGTCTAAAGTCAAGGATTTTTCAGCTTCTCATGCCCAGCCAGCGAAAAAGCTGGAGGGGCACAAGAAGTTGGCACAGGGCACAACCAGGGCACCTGACCCAAACTGGCCAACGGTGTATTCCATACCATGGGACATCATATCTAGTATAGGAACTGGGGGGGGGGGGGTGTGTGGGGTGGAGTGGTGGTGGTCGTGGGAAAATCGCTGCTTGGAGATTAACTGGGTGTCAATCAGCGGGTGGTGAGCAATCACACTGTGCATCATTTATATATTGCAATCTTTTTATTATTAGTGTTATCATTATTAGTTTCTTCTTTTCTGTTCTATTAAACTGTTCTTATCTCAACCCACGGGTTTTGCTTCTTTTCCCGATTTTCTCCCCCATCCCACTGTGTGGGGGGGGAGTGAGTGAGCGGCTGCGTGGTGCTTAGCTGCTAGCTGGGGTTAAACCACGACAGAAAGTAATGTTAGGCCCTGATGCCAAACCTGACAGAAGTGTGCACAGGCAGGCAAACACAGTGATGTCTGCATATCGTTAGTTCTTGTCCCAACCTGCATTACTGATGTTGGAACATGAATGTGCCCACTGGCTAGCATGCAAATCTAACTTTTTGTTTTCAAACCTGACACTCGCTAGGACATGCTGGTAGCCATACACAGATGCTAACAGACTGAATCTTGCAGCAGGCTTTCAGGTATCAAGGGAAATAATTAGTTAAAAATGCTGTGTAGAGAAAGGGCAGCAAGCAGTGTATGAAACAGAGCCTGGGTGCTGGAGATGGTGACAGCCCCAACACCAGCCATGTGCTTATGCAGAGGGATGGAAGAGTCCTGCCCAGTCTGTGTGCCAGCTGCATCCTGCCAGGGGTGAGCAGGAGCACTGCTCCTTTTCCTCTGAGGCTGCAAAGCATGCAGGCACTGGGAGAAGCAGCCTTGCAAACATTTTGGCACAGGTCCCAAGTGTCCGGTTTAATTTGAAATGGCTGCAGAATTCTCTGTTTAAATAGTCTGATGTGTGTTTGGCCTCTCCACGTGTGTCTCTGGTGCTGGTTCCTGCACCACAGGAGGCTCTGGCATCCTTCCCGAAAGCCCTGCCATATGGATTGCTCTCCAGGCTCATGCTCCTTCCTGTGCGTCCTTTTACTGTGGCAGGTCTTTAGCACTGTACTGCTCCAAGGGATGCCTGGAGCCACAGATGTGTGCTGTGCCTGTGTCCTCCCAGCCACACTCACCCTGGATGCTGAGGCGCAGACAGTCACTTCTAATCACTTGTCAAGTTTTGGACTAGTTCCTTTGGCCTTCCCCTCAAACATTAGCCAAATGAGAGTCACTGGAAAGTTTGCTCGAGTAACAAAGGCAGGACAAGATCAGAAACTTAAATTATTTGATGTTTTCTTAAATAGTGACACAGTTGTTTATTTATGAAAAACAGAGGTTTTCAAGTCTGACTTTTAAAATAGTGTAAAAAGCCTATCTTGACTTCCCTTTGCCTATTCTAGCTTTGTAATTTTATGGGCTTTATACAGAGATTGACAGCATTTCCGGTCAATATACTTTTACAGAGCCAGTTACCATTTAAACATACACATTTTCACTTTTTGTGTTCAACATTTGCATGCATTTTTCTTAATCAGCTCATTTGGAATATTCATATTCCCTCTACACCGTAAGGAAAGCGATCGATCATACCGGCAAGGTAAGGATTGTACAGACTAAGCTATCTTCCTCTGACTAGAAATACACTTTATACAGTGCCATTGCAAAAAAAAAAAAAAAAAAAAAAAAAAAGAGAGACAATCCTCCAGAACAGAGCATACTTTTGAAAATACTATGAGTTTCAAATCATTGTTTTGGTGGACTTGTTGAAAATCAATACGTGCATCAACAAAACCAAGAGGAAAAGTACATGTTATCTCAGCCTTGCATCGCTGCAGCTTGGAGATAATCTCAGACTGCCTGTGTAGCAACGTTCCCATTGTACTTGTTGCCAGATATTATCTAAAGCTGGAAAAAGTTTTCAGTCATAGATAAAAGATTAATGGTTATGCTACCATGGAACACAGTGTACAAACATCGTACCTACTATCCCATACACTCTGCAAAGTACACGGCTTTTGTTACTATGCTATAGAGTATAATGGTAATACCATCTATCATCTCTGTACTTTAGTGCCTAGATAGGCACTCTGCCCAAGTTTAATGTGGCCTCTGTAAGTTAGAGACAAACCTGTTGCCTCATACTTTTCCTTGAAGCCAGACAAGCACAACTGATCCTAGTCTGGAAGCAGCTATGTCCCACAGATTTCTTGCTGTGATGTTGTCAGAATATGGGACTGGGCAATAAGACTCCCTCCCATCCACCCAGTGACTCAAACAGGTCAAACATCTTTTCTAAATCTATGATTTTATACAGAAATAAAGTTGTGAGTCTGTAAGCCAGCCACTGTTCTACTGCAAGTTATTCTCCAGTGGCCGAGCAGCAGGTGTGGGATTATGAACCTGGGCACATGTTGGTTTTTATGCTAACCAGAAGAATCTAGTAAGCTCTGAAGAATGTAAGGTAAAGCAATTCCAGCAAGGCACAATGGAAGTGTGTGCTTTAAGACTATTCGAATACGATGTGAACACTAATTTTTTAGTCTCTGTCTGTACCCTATCAACTTGGATAGGGCACCACTTGAGCACCACGTTATTCGAAGTGGAGGAACAGTGACATTGCATGGGATTTGTCTCATCTGACTTTAGCAACCTCAAAGTTATGCAATTCATAGGCAGTTGTGCAGGCTATCTGTAGTTAGCTTAGAAAGACAGACACTTCAAGAGCTGTCTGGGAAAATAGAGTAAGAGAAATCTTGTGCATGAGGGCAGTTTCATGGGAGAAGTGAAGTGTCTAAAAAGAGTAACGAGTAGTAATGTTTTTGCATGTGGTATTGCTTGTGCTACGAATAGTGTTTTATGTATCACATTTTCATAAAACCAACTCAGTCATTTATATGTAACAGTTATCTTCACCTAATAATTCTGAAACAAACAGGATAGCTCTATCAATCAGTTTTTTTACAATTAGACCAACTCTATAGCTAGCAGATGTTAAAAGAGTCAACACCATTTTTTTAATTTATTGTTGAGTTACAAGCTGGAAGTAGAAAGAAGTTTTCCGCTGTTGCAGTGTGTGCTCAGCACATACCAGACATCGGATTCTTTGCCATTGTTTGGACAGACCTGTGCAGTACTTAGTTTTGCAGATGAGGGAATAGCTGATGTAGCACATGTGATTTACTTACATCCTCAATAAAATATTCTCAAAGAAAATTTTTCAAAACCAAAAAAATCATCTGATATAATACAATGGAGACCCTAGAAAACTTCAGTTCCAGTGTCCTGGTAAGTGAAGTTATCACTATCATCAGAATGTCTCAGTCAGCAGAACTGGAATCTGTATAATAAAGTTATATTGTGCACTGTGGGGATAAGAATTGATTTTTAAAATACAACTGTCAAGCTTACTAAGAAGCAGGACAGAAACATACAGAAGGGTAGGAGGAAAAGAAGCAGCTGGACAAAGTGTTCAGGTCTGTTTTATTTGTCACTGTCTAAATGATACCACTTCAAGATGGGAAAATAGGACCAGCAGAAAATCAGAGCTGGCTTTTTCAGGCAGAGTCAGGAAAACTGCGTTTGTGGCAGCAAGAGAAGGGGTCTCCCAGCCTTCTCCCCGGTCCTCCCTAGGCTGCTCAGGGTGCCCCAGCAGGTCCCTGGGGCTCCTGCCCACAGAGGGTGCTGCTCCTTACCTGCTCTGAGTGCAGGCATGTCACCCTGCCGAGACCCAGTGCTGGGTGGGAAGGAGCACAGGACGGACTGGGCATGCAGGAGGGGAGGCCACGGTTAGGCAAGTGCTTGCATTAGGGGATGCCTGAGGAAGTGGCCTCCCTGCCTGCCAGGAGCCAGGGGGTGGAAGGAGCCGCAGCTGCTGCTGCGACCCAGAAGGTCTCTCTCCATCTCTGGTTTGTGGAAGGCCATGGTTTCTCATCTGCAATGACTGCTCTTGTCAGCTTGGCAACCTACTCAGCTGAATGCTCTGAGCAATTTGCCAGCTGTGAGAAGGGTGTGCCTGTGTCCCCCAGATCCAGTCCCTCGTGGTCACAGGCATCACAGCTCGTAAATGCAAAAGGGTCTGCAAGAGCTATCCAACCTGTTCCCCCTTTTCCTGCATGCAGCATTCATCCTTATTTCTCTAACAGTCCTCTATTTTGTAAGAAAGACAAAGCAATTCAGAGACTGCAGTATGGCACAAGAAGAGAGCTGCAGAGAATACAAATACCGCAGTGCCTCTGTCCCCTCTGCCACCGTGATCCACACTCCAGAGCAAGGGGACCTCCCTGTCTTTAGTCAGTGTCAGAGCAGGAAGGCAAGGCTGTACTTCCATGTTCCTCAGTTGTGAGAGGTAACAACACATTAACCATCATCTGAGCTAATTGTTTATGGATACATATGGATCTGTTTCCAAATTGCACTTCTAGGAACTTTGCTCTTGGAGCCACATGAGGAGTTATGAGTAACTGGTTTACAAAATGGAATGAAAGACAGAAGCCCAACAAAGTGGAGAACTGAGTTGAGTTTTGATAAATGCAGCCTTGGATCACAAAGTTGGGCTGGGCTTGCTCTCTGCTGGGGTGGCTACTGCTCTTAACCATTGCTCTTTGCCAGAGAGGAAAGGGAACGAAAGTGAAACGAAAAGGTATGGCTGCCACAGCGCAGCTTGCACATTCAGCTCCATTGCTATGTGACTGCACCGCATCCATCCTGACTGAACGCACTGTGCAGGGAGAGTGCGGTGGGTGATATAACTCTCCCCTGCCACAAACCCACAGCCTATGGGTGGCACAAGACAATGTTCTGCTCCTCCTGCTGCCCCCAGTAAATTTGCCTTGCTAGAAGGCCATTACATCCACAATAGATTTCCCTTAATTATCAGCAAGATTATTACCAGCATGAAATACATACCGTATTCCTATCAAACTCAATTCCTAGCAATTTCAGTGTGACCTGGAACCATTTCAAAGGGATTACACCAAAAATTAACCTGGATAAAATAGGAATATAAAATATAATTCAAGAGAAACTGTGCATGTTGCCTGAATAGGGGAGTATAAAACTCAGCCCTGCTCAGAGCTTCTCAGTCAGGAGTAGATGAGACAATTTCTTTCCTGCTGTCACTGGAGTTAAAGCAGTAGGTCTCGGTATGTTTTCCAGACAAATTGATTTGGGTTTATGCATTATCACATTGCACATGGTGGTCATTGTGAGAAAGAAATTGCTACGAGAGACAAGAGTTGTTTATTGAAAAGACAAAGTTGTCACAGCTTGTAGAGAGGGTTTTCTGTTTGTCTGTTAGCTTTAAGATACTAATTTCCTTTCACAGGACAGAGCTTCCTCAGGTGGGGAAAGAAGTGTGGGAAGCCCTAGCTAACTGAACAGACTAGATTATCACAGTTGTCCTTCTTTCTTTCAGAACACAGATTCCTATCTAGTAAGAACTGATGTAAGTTCAGTGAAATAAGTGGGACTACATTTGGTGGTTAGTTATGAAGTTGTCAGAGAGAAAATGAACAGAGCACTGAGCATGTTGTCCATCATTTTGCTTCTGGGTCCTTTTCTCCAGAATATGATTTCACCTTATTTACTGCCTAACATACTCTAGCAATTTCTTCTTGGCATCGATGCTGAATGTTATTGAGTGTTCAGATATAGAGAGCTGGTATACAGCACCCACAGGTGCCGATGGGAGGAGGATCCGATCCTAAGCTGCCAGATAACATTTCACTTCTCCAGTTACAAATGACATATGTATCAAAGCACAAAAAGTAAGCTGAATGACATCATTTTATTGCAGGACTCAAAGCTATGCATGGCCTCAATTGAAAGTAACTTAGCCATCAGTGAGCTGATACATAGTGGTTTTGCAGATCTCAGTGCAGCCCACAGCGGCACAGCTTGAAATTCTTGTTTCAGAAGTCCATGGAGTTACTTGTATGCCTAAAATACATGCTGAGGTGGTTTGATATCAGAGACTTCATGGGAAGGAAATCTTACAGGCACTGTAGTATTCACCTTGTAAAATCATGGTTCTTAGGATGAATTTTCTGTTTCTCATCAGAAAATCTAGCTGTATTTTGTTTAACAGGCATAAGTAACCGAAGGAAATAATGACTTGTGGCACAAAACCTGACAGGCTTCTCAGGATGGCTGAACCTGTGCTTTTGGCCACCTGTCAGTGGCAGCCACTACCATTAGCAGTTGAAAGACCTCTAGTCACCCCCACGATTTCTTCTCTCCCTCCTACATTATTAAGTCCCTGTGTGACAATCAGCCACCTGTAAAGCAAAGGCTGGCTACCTGCTGGTTTGATGCTGCAGATGTAATATGTGCTGGGCTACTCAACAGCTACTCTAGGAAAGGAGCTCTGACTCAACCAGGAGATGCTGAGCTGCTGCTGAGCCAAGGAAACAGTGTTGACTGACCAGGATGCAGGCAAAGAAGTTGGCAAGGAGAAGAGAGATGTGCCAGGGGAAAATACGGAGTCCAGAAGGTATTGTTGCTAAATGGAACAGCAGAGAGGACAGTAGGAAATTAATTATTGGAGCTGGCTTTGCCTTCTATGGCTGTGTACAGAGAACATGAATACTAAAAAAATTCCCAAACCTGCAAGTTTTAAAGTGTGGCAGAAAGAGTAACCGCAGTACGCACACACTGTGGGCCA
This sequence comes from Astur gentilis, assembly GCF_929443795.1. Taxonomy (NCBI): domain Eukaryota; kingdom Metazoa; phylum Chordata; class Aves; order Accipitriformes; family Accipitridae; genus Astur; species Astur gentilis. The sequence continues at coordinate 21,323,124 of NC_064883.1, read as the reverse complement.
GACTCTGCAGCATACATCTGTACCTTAAGGAGTGATTTGCAATCAGTTGTACAAGCCACAGACCTTGGCGTTAATAAGCATTAAAAGTGGAGTGAGGTGCTTCTCCATGGACAGCTTCAAGTGCTACTTTGAATAGTGGTGTTGTAGCAGAGCAATTAGTTCAGAACAAGTCACTGGAGGCAAGCAAGCAAGTGGAAAAGCTGGGAATTAGTGGCTTGGGAATGAGTAGGAGAATGGCTCTGTAATCATCCCCACGCACTGAAGAAAGAGGACCTTAAGTTGTGGGGAAACATCTGTGATCACAGGGCTGCCCAACAGCTACTTTTGCAGGTGTAAGCTGAGCAGCGCATGGAGTATACATAAACTAGGACTGTTAGTGCCACTATTTTTTATTTTCTATGAAAACTATGGAAGCAGGGAAAGCAGAAGCCTTGTAGTAAATTTTCCTATTCATCAAAGAGGCTGCTGCCACATGGGCAGGATATCATGAACAAAATGGGGGTGGAAGCGGAAGGTACAGACCTCATCCAAGAGGCACATCCAACATGCATGTAGGAACAGGCTTGTGCAACCTCAGGATCCAGAACCTCAAGCTCTCTCCTGAACATGGACCCTTCTGTCTGGGAACTGAACCAAGTCTGGCCAATTCTTTGAAAATGTTCTTCTGGCATCTTTTGTGCAAAGAGCCTGATGGTTGAAGCACTTGACTACAAAGAGGGAGACCTAGGTCAAAGGCACCCTCCAGTTGAGGGTCTCAGCTCCTCAGCCTGTCTCCCCCCAGGTCCTCCAATGATTAGCCACAAGTGTGGCCCTCCAAGACTCCTCCTTGAAATCTATGACACTGTACAGAAAAAAGGTCAAGACTAAGTGTGTCAGAAAGGAAAAAAGGTCACAAAGGGCAGGACTTTGTGATTTGGTGCCTGTTGTCTGTCTCAGGGATGTAAACTGCTGTAAAGGTTTGTGGGGTAGGGCTCAGGGTATTCCCACAAGACATGGACAGTCACACTGCCATGTGAGCTCACTTTCCAGGCACACAAATCCTTCAATCCATCCTGTCAATGCCTACTTCCATTGGAAAGGGAGAGGTTCCTCTAGCAAAGTTGGGATGCAGGTTTGAATCCCCTCAGACTGGGGCTGATACTAGAAGTTTCCCGGTTGCTGGGTGAATTCTCTAATTGTGGATAGCTTGATTTGTAAAGAACAGAAATATCGATCAATCTGGCTGCTACTGCAAATGGGATTCAGCAAAATGCGTACTGGGTCTGATCAAACCTAGAAACTCCTCTGTTTCTGAATAGGCAACAAGCTCGACAAAATCAACAGTTTTAGCTAATGGTATTGGGTAATTTATTCACAGCTATGCAATAGTCTCTTTCCTTACCTTTCAGTTGGGCACACACATATTGGTTTAACCTTGTTGAAAATTTTTAGATTTATATACCCTCCCCCCCAAATGTTTAGTTTCATAGTTTTTAATTGCAGTAGGTACACTGTGTCTATGCTGGATTTAGCACGCTGTGGCATCAAGCACTGCCTACAAGCAACATGTAGTGTGGAACACGCAGTTGTGCCTTTCTTCAAACAATACTCTGTGGACTTATACTTGTGTCTAGTATTTCTTCATATCTATTTAGCAGTATTTCTGTGCTTGATCTTTCCTTTCATTTGTCCTTTAAAATGTTCTTGAATTGCTTCTTCATCTGCATGGCTGCTAATATTTGTATGAAGAATTCAATGAACTACTGAAACTTGGTGACAGAAAGAATGTTATTTCTGGTCATTTTCTTCAATAAAATGTTATTTTCCAATAAAAACTGAACAAAGAACATGCTGATATATATTTCATGCACATAAGCATTTTCTCTTCATTATAAAAAAATAGTATGAGGTGCTAAAAATGTTTTGATATTATAACTAAGTAGTTAATATTTTCATAAACTAGGTTGCATAAATCCATGGGTTATACTTATATAAATATAAATACACATAAAATATTTTACAATATTTTAAATTAAGCAACCCATTTTAATTTCAGCCAAACTCTCTAAGATTTCACAATGCTTCAAAAATGCCACTGGAAACATGCTTCCATTGAATGGCATTAATGTTCTGAAGACTTCCTTCAAAAGACCAGATGATAAAAAGAAATATGTACCAGTTGGATCAAAGTCTGGAAAATAATCCGGACAATTCTGAGCAGTGATTCTTCCAGCAGGAGTGTCGTCCCAGCACAACCAGCCATCCCACGTTCGGTTGCAGAACAGACCTGGACGTTTAAGAGGAATGCAGGAGTTAATTCAACACACAGTCACTCCTGAACCCACTCTGTTCTAGCCTCTCAAGGAATATTGCCACCAGCAGAAAATCATGTTTTCTTTTTGCAGTAAAAGCCCTTGTTATTGCTACACTTTGAGTGGCATTCAGGTGCTACAAGGTACTTTTTTTTTGCTGACGTGATGTTAGTGGTGTTCATTTTGCTGGAAAATAATGTTTTAAAGCCTGTTGAACTAAAATTTGAATGGAGGGTCTGATCGTGCAAATTCCTCTTTTTGATCCTCCTTCCATCCTTGGCATGAGTGTCTACACTAGTGGTACCTAAAGACCTTATAGACACCCACTTTTCATTTCACCTTCCGCTGCTCGGCAGGTCTGAAAATCAAGACTTTGAAATGTAAAGGTAAGAAGGGCTTGCAGGGATGTCCCAGCTAAAAGCAACATTTGCAGAGACACTTTCCTGTCTTTAAGGTTGTTGCGTTGCTCAACGCTAGAGATCACTGACATAGCTACAGATCCAGTGAAGCAGGTGCAAGACCAATCTGTAACAGGCAAACTCTGCCTGCCGATGCCCAGGTAGGCATGCTGTGATCCTGTCCTCATCATGCCCCTTCTGGGAGGGTAGCACTGTCGAGGTTGTGTCCCCTACAAGGACTGTTCCCAGCTCCAGAAACGACGGCCATAGTAGGGAGGCAGAACACAGCTCATTCTTGATTCCCATTACAGAGGTGTTACATACTATGGGCCACAGAAACTGCGTTATAAGACTGCTTGCTATAATGCGATTTCCTGACTCATTGTGGATTTATTCAAGTAACATTAAAAACTGCCCTATGCTTCTTAGTTATTTTCCATTTAAAATCAGTTTGTGTTGGGGAAAAGGTATTTATCATCATGACCATCAGGTTAAAGGGAAATACAGTGAGAAGGTACATCTTGCCTTTTTTTGCTGTGGTCCCAAGGGAGTTTCAGAATTGCTGCTATGACCACGTAGGTTGTTTTTGAAAGAATCATATGGATTGCACCTAATAACCATTGAAAGTTAATAAAACATGGGCAGCTAATTGCTTCTGGTGCTTTTGAAACTATCCACAGATAAGCTTTCTTACTGAAGCAAGAAAGCTGTAAAAAGACATCTGAATCGTTCAAGTTTGCATCAATAACTGGTTTTAAGTCAAAATAGTTGTGGATTAAAAATTGAAATCATAAAATGTTCCAAATTAATTTTTTCCAGATCAGATGTCTAGCAAAAAAAAGATATTTTTTCAACACTTTTTCTTCATTAGCTAAGATTTTATGTACAGCTATTTTTCCATTGTCAAGTTGAATGTGTTAATGCTACTTGTTCACCTAATTAACCAACCATCATATCAGCAGTTTGTTATCTTTGCTTCAGGCATTCTCATGTTCTTGTCTAGCTTTGAGATGTATCTGAAAGACTTTTAGGAATCTATTTGTAATATCAAAGAAAAAGAAGAGTAGAAAATATTTGCAACTTGAACTTCTATCTGAAAGATACTGCAGAATGGGGTTGGTAGGCATTTCTAGCTTTAAATCCTTTGCCTTGCCTGATAAAGAAAAAAAATCACTGATGTTGATCTATACATTGTGGAATGTATCGTTTGAGGTAAGTAACAGGATACATATGCACACATACATCCATAAATATATACATATGCACACACACATATAGATCTACACACACATATATATGTTTTTTAAGTCCTGCAGGAAGTAAAAAAATGTAAGTAATAAAACAGAAGAGGAAGACTTGAACACCATACTGTTGTATCACCAGCTAAAAATATTACATTTTTGGATGGACAGGGAGTGCAGGAGTGTTGCGTTGTCCCAGAGGGATGGTCAGGTATTCCCATGTGCCTGAGATCCTCATTTCGTTATTTCTTTGGGATTGAAGCTAATCAACTCTACCTTGAAATGGGCAAGATAAGTGAGTGTACATGGTCTGTTACTTTGGCTCTGCTGACACATGGCTACTTGTATTGCTGCCACAGCTCACCTGTATTATACCATCTCTCTGGCTCCTGAGTGTGAGCTACTCTGCAGTTCATTGACATCAGCTTTGAGCCCCAGGATTATGAAGGATTTAAACGACCTTTGTGCCAGCCTACAAATAGGCTCCATCAGGGTCTGCAGCGATACCAGGGAAAAATTAGACACATCTCGGCTGGCTCTGTGAAGTGGTACCAGACACTGGGCTTTCCTGGGAACTTTGATGTTAGACTCCACTACTGTTTGTGCTGAAAATGCATACCCAGTATACCCCTTCAGTTCATGTGTTGGGTTTTTCCTCTCAGGAGACATGCCTACGGTTGTCCTTTGCATTAAAGGAATTTCCCACCTCATCCCATCCTCCCTTTCAAATCTGCAGCCAAGAGACTTAGACCCTTGCTCCCTTCCAACCCTGTATGAAGTGTAAATGTTGGAGGGCTGGTGACGATCCTGTAATTCAGTTGAAAAAGCAACTTCAGTAGTGTTGGCATCATTCCTTAGTCACCCTTTATCTTCATTCTGGTTTATAAATAAATTCAGTGCATTTTGCTGTGAACATAACAGTACCCAATGGCATCACTTAAATCTAGCTGCCAGTCAAAGCAGTGAAGGAACTGCTGTGCTGTGTCTGATGGCTGCAGGTCTGCCACTGCTGTCCTCCTGGGACAACGCTGTCCTTGAGAACACTACCAGGAATTCATATGTCATAAGACATTCAAATTCCCAGCTCATGCCAGTTGCAGCCCTTTGCAACTAATCATGTGAGCAAGGTGCAAAAGAAAGGTTAATCCAGCAGAACTATCAATGCATGCAAAAATTACAAATTTATAGAGCTGGAGACTAAGACTGATCTGAGCAGACGGTAAGTTATCTCCCCCTCAAGCCCAGCAACTAAAGGCTTGTTTATGTCTGAAACATGATGCTTTCTATCCCCTAACCCTGTTTAAATACTTGTGGGGTTTCCCCATTATTGGCCTGAATGAAAACCTATTTGAAGCAATGGGAATCTCTATATTCATTCAAAAACATTTCTGCATCAAGACCTGAGTATCTTAATATCCAATTCTTTGAGTCTTACAGAGCCCAATAAAATCTTTATGGTAAAGAGCTATAGAAATGTCTGTGTTCATGTATTACAAAAAACTCCCACATTATCTCCATCCCATCTATTATGTTGTGGCTTTTTAATCATGATTTTTTAATATATTTTCTCTTTAAACTGTGCCCTCAGTATCTCTGCTCTTTACTCGTATAAATCCCCACAATGCCTCCAATATTTTTTTCTCTAACCTCCTCCTAACTTCTTCCATATTTTCTGTGAGAAAAAGTGACCAGAACGCTCCATCCCAAGCAGAAATGCTGCTTCATTTATATTGTGCTATTGTAGCACCATTATTATTTGTCATTTCCTTTTTCATTAATCTTAATATGTGCCTCATATTCAATAAAGATGTATCCACAGTGCTTTATAAACCTCTTTTTGCTAGTGTCACTGCTGAATATGGAATACCTGGCACATCTGTGCTGGTACAGAGCATGGCAGCTATCAGTCAATAGAAGAATGACAGAAAAACAAAACAGTGAGTGAAGCAAGCAGAATGGCATTTATTTTTAAGAGATCACTATTCATAATCAGGTCTTTGTGTGAGCTTGCTGAAAGGTTCTGGAGAATGCCATTCCCTAAGCAAGAACAAGAGATATTCAAGCAGCAAAGCACTGAGCCAGAAATGTAGATGACAGGGGTACCATCTGCATGGTGAGGAAGAGCTGTTCAGCTTAAGAGGGTGCGAAATTAGAGTGAATTTGACCTCTGCTTACAGGAAGGAAACTGCACCCCAAGGAAAACTATGGATTAGTATGCAGAAGAAAATATTTATAGTGATATAAGCCAGAGTGGCAATACACAAACAGACCTTTTTTTAAACTTTTTTACCTTTTTTCTTATACGGAGGAGCTCTGTTCATCCTCTCATAGCACTTGAACTGTGAATCTATTATCTTCTGTCGAATGACTGAATTTTCAGTTACTACAGGCTCTAATGTAGGATCAGTATAATTTACAGTAGAAGAAAGACTTGGAACCATTCTCTGTACAGAAAGGAAAAAGTGTTAGTACAAGTGAATAAACCAGGAGGATAAAATAAAAAAGTAAGGATCAGAAATCTCTATTACAAATGCTTCAGAGGCCTTTTATTTGCACATGTGTTTAGCATTATGATAGGCCTTATACTGCTTGCAAAGTAAATGCTAAATTTTTACTAGTTTACCTCACTATAAACTCAGGATTTTAACCAAGCCCTTTTTCTTGGCAAAACAGAGGACCATTAAATACTTGAAAAAGTCTTTAAAATCTTTTCATTTAGCTTAGTGATCTGCAAAAAAATTCTGTATCTGCCCAAAGTTACACCCATGTATTTCTGCTCATTTGTGCCGATTTCCCTCCGGACCACTCTCACAAAATATCTCAATGCCACAGCCACAAAACTGATTATTTCATGTTTTATGTCACCTGCTTTGTGCTCCTTCAACTGTTAAGGTCATAGAAACATGGAGCAGAGAGTTTAAACCTCACTACCTTGCCTTAACTCCTAGTGAAGTACCTAAGCAGTGTCCCTAAATTTGAGAATCTGAATAGCAAGGTCCTCTTTGACTGAGTGGCATTTTCTGACTTCTCCCACTCTGAGCTGCCTGCGGGGCAAAGGGAAGGATCACTGCCTCTGGAAGGCAAAAATCTCAGGGAGAGAGGTCAGTTGTCTTTTTTCCCATCCATCCATCCATCCATCCATCCATCCATCCCTCCCTCCCTCTATCCATCCTTCTGTTGCACAGCCCAGGTCTGTGAGCCCGGGTGGAAATGAGAGTGCGTAGCTTTAGTTAATTCTGTTCTGCCTTAATCCTGTATCAGGACACTTCTCTGCGTGAAGGTGATAGGAAAGTGTTACTTCCTCTGCTTCCCCAAGCAAAAGGAATGCTGCTGTGGAACTTCCCTTGTATGACCCTCTATTTTTCCCTATACAAAATCATACTAAAGCCATCACAAACACATACAGAGTAATTTACAGGCGGCTTCAAAACTTAAGACTCTCATAAACACACAAACTTGATGTTTTTAGCAGCAAATACTAGTACACAGATCTTTAAGCAAGCATTTGTAGTTGTTCAAACTGAAAATGACAGGTTTGAAAGTTCAAACATCAGCTTACTTCTTACAATTTTTCCCCTTTTTTTATTGAACATCACAAGCAATTATATCTCATTAATACATTACTTTTTATCCCATTTACACAACTAAAACCCCTTGGTAAAATACACAGCAAAACAACAGGATGTTGTTTGACTTAGTTGGGGAAAAAAAAAGTGCATCATTACTTTATCCCAATACTTCTGTGCCAAACCATCTGAGTTTAATATTTTTGTACTCTTATACCTAATAAATTATTTTTTCTTAAATTAATCTAATCTCTGTTGATTGATAGAAACAGTTTCATTTTCAACTGGATACATCTACTATCTGAAGACTGGAGGACAGTGAAGGCAGTTTATCTCGTTGCACTTAAACAGGTACTTGAAATAAAATGGGATGAATAAGAAGGAAGATATTTTCTGGAAGAAACAATTTTATATAAATTTTGAAACAATATTAAATAAATTTTATGTGTATGTATACACACATACACACACAAAGATATAATTGGGCAGTGAAGCCATTTGGAACATTTCATTTGGCCATCCAAGTGAAAATTTAAGCATCTAGAAAGCCAGAAAGGCAAATACAGAAGCAAAGCCACACATCACAGATCCCTCACTTATGAAAAGATTAAAGGGAGTAGCTGGAGTCCATGAGGATCATTTAAAAACCAACCAAGCAATATCCTAAATCCAGCATGTAATGTAGGAAAGGGCAGATGAGTTTCTTCAGACACCCTCGGGTCTGTCTTAGCCCTTTGTGTTCATGTATCACCACAGGCTTCAGTACTTCTCTGAAGTGATTCATAGGTACTCCATGCTTATTTTTTTCCATTCTTATTTTGAATAATACCCCAGTTCCAAGCTGTTTGCATTCAAGAGAGGAATAATGGTATTGCCAAAGAAAGCTAGAGGGACTTCCGTGGCATCACCTCTGTTCTTGAGGATTCCTCTGTTACTTTGGGCCAGTTTGGGAACACACCCATGTTTTGAAAGCATAACCATCTGATTACGCTCAGAAAACATCACCAGTTTTCCTTGCCCTGAAACAATGCTTTTATTTTATTTTTGTTTTCTTCTAGCAAGGCGATGATCTGTTCTTCACAGATGTTTGACCAAACAAGATCAAAATCTTTTCACACTGACAGAGACCAGAAAGACTGGTGTTGCTGGCCATAAATACTGTTGCAGTTTCATTTGCTTTATCTGTACAGAATAAATCACAACACAGATATGAAACAGTTGGCAAATGCCAGCTACGCAGATAGAAACTGTAGAAATTGTTCAGTGCTTCAGAACATCTTTCCCCTATTCTAGCTTTTCTTGGAGCCTCTTTTATACACCATTTTTAAAACAACAGACCATTCGCAGAAGATTGCACAGTATAGAAACATATAAGCTGAAATCAAAAGTAAGATATAGCATCAGAAAAGGAATCCTCTATTCACATCTTTTAACTGGCGAAGATGTAACAGTTTGTAACTAGAGATGATGATTTTGGGGGGTAAGATACAATTCAGAGACCAAAGACACCTTACTCTTAAAGGTCATTTTCATAACTTGCTGTGTGTAAAGGACTAATCCAATTCCTGAAGAAGAAGTCAACTCTTGTTGGGTACAGCTTAATGAGAATATTTTAATACTTGGAGGCAGAGAGTACCTGTGGTGGTGGATAGGATAAATGTCTTGGATTGTGCACAAAACTATTTACAGTGCTCAACCACGTAACCAGGAGGACTGCCCATTCTACTGCTTCTGTGCAAGGCAATCATGGCCCAGCTGAAATTGCCAGCAAAATTTCTATTGCCCACATTTGGGCCAGAAATTCATTCAGATAGATTAAAAATATGGATGAGACTGCGTCACTAAAGCTCAATGGAAATTACTTCATCATTGGAAATCACGTAATGGCCTACAGTAAATCTAAAGCAAATTTGGATAAAAACTGGGATAATGATATTAGATTACAGCTGCCTCTTAAATGATCTTTTTTTTTTTTTTTTTTTTAACCAAACACAAAGACTCATTTTTTCAAAGTTAGTTGCACAAAAAACTTGCCAGGCACTTGTGATGTAATCGAATAGCTTATGTGTGAAATCAAATTAAGGGGTTATATGTAGGTGCGTTACTAGTATTGTTCAAATGTGATATGACCTTTAAATGTACTCTTCCCTTTGATTGCTATTACTCATTTCTGTTTGCCTCAATTTGAAAAGCTGGCTGTGGAAGTTTGAACAATATTTTCTTCTACCTTAAAATCAGATGACCATTTCAGCAGACTAATGAAAAATTAATTTGGTGGCTTGCTGGGGGTTGAGCAGTCACACCTCTGTTTGTTTGCAATTTTGGTGGTTTCTACTGTGCGTAGGAGAGTCACACATCCACCACTACTGCAGGACTCGGAGCCTAAAGCCTGACCTCCCCAAAGTCAGTTCAGTGGGCTGATGATCCAGCCTTATATTCCTGGGGCTCAGTCAGACAAAAATCTTGGTACAGTTTGTGATGTCAGATATTATTATTTATTTTAGTCTTCTTGTGCTCCTTACCATGGGGATTGGGAAAGAGCAAATGGGACAGAAAGAAATCTCTGGGTCATTATTCTCTTATCAGAAGTAGCAGGAGTTTGGGCATGGCTGCACAGGAGGAAAGCTTAGTGTGTATCATGCTAATGGGAGAGGCTGGGAATGTCCCACGAGTCTCTGTGTGTCTCTGTGTGTGTGCTCTCATGAAATTAATGATTAGGAATCACCTCTGCTACTATGTTTTAATGATTATAGCTAGGTATTTTAGGAATTAAGTTTTAAAACACATGTTTTCACCATAAAAAAGCCAAGACCTGGTTACTACCTAAGGTATTGAAAAAATTGTGAATGTTCGGAGTCCATTACTGCACATTAAAAACCCTTCCCATCCATCCATCAGTTACTTCAGATGGAAATATAAATGATGTTAGATACAATAAAGGAATGCCTCATTCATTTATAAACATCTTTATTAAAGAGAAAGAAATAATTCACAACTTAATAATCAGGATGTGTTCATAGCCTGAAAATGATTGGTATGATTTCTTCAGAAGAAAACTGTTTAAGTGATGTCCCATGCAGCAGTTTAGCAGCCGTACATATGATGTCACTCCTAAAAGTCCAAGTAAATGACGTCATACATACGACCACCAAGCCACCACGTGACAAACGACTGTTATAAGAAAATGAGTTATCATTACAAAGAGAAAAACAGGCTGCTGGGAATGATGAATTTCACTTTATACCTAGAATTAATAAAGGAATCTAGAGAAAACAATTTGGCTTCATTATTAAACTATATCAAAAAGAACAAATAGTGCCCCAGTTTCTGTAAGACAGACACCTGCTATTAACCTGTGCAAGACTGTGCCCATTTCTGGAAGAGAGAATTCAGATAAAGCAAGCATAGAATTCCTTTTTTTTCCCCACAAAATATAGGACATGATGAACAAGCATCCCCAAATATTTTTCTTCCACCATCAAGGAGCTTGAAGTATACTAACTGTTGACTACACATGACATTTAGGAAAAGAAGGCATTTGTAGCTTTCTTTGCTTTTGTTTTTTTCCCTCCTTCCACTAAATATGGTAATTTTGTAACGTTTATTGTTGAGATCAGTAAAAACATATTTCAAATTCTGGAGGCTCTAACTGTTTGTTACTGATTTCAATAGCTCAACCATTCATTTGGTACAATTTTTTTAAAACTGTTATGTGTAGTCACCACTTTGTAGGTCACTAAACTCCTGTCCTTCAATATATCACACCTTTGAGTGAGAGCTTAGCATGATTTAGACTGGTTGCAGAGCTCCTCTCATACGTCGATTACATTTAAGCTACTTTTCACAGCTGTGAGTGTTAGGACAGAAAAGGACTGTGATGCCTTAGGAAGGTCATTAGTGCATGGTGCTCAGTAAACATAACAGTAATTTCTTATCCATCGCAAATGTGCTAGGAAACAGAAGACAATTTCTTTGGGGAAATACCTCAATATGACATGTTTTACTTAACCATTGAATGTTAAAATTTTCCCATACTCAGCTGCTGTTGAAGCAGGATGGAAATTATCTCACAGTGAGATCCCATATGATTTACATTGCAGATTTTGGCAGCTGTTTCAACAAGCATGAGATTATCAGCCACAGCAGATGAAGAAAAAGGCACTTGTAATGAAAAGCAACTCACAAATCTTACAATTCTTTTCTGTTGCTGCAGGATTTGCTCACGCAAGGAAGCTTTACTCCTGGAGTAGCCTGATGCAAACTGTGGTCTTAAAGGAAGGCGGCAGAATGCTTCATGAATTTTTGCTTGCAGCTCTGATTATCATCTTGCGAGAGGCCTCGTTAGGGCAATCAGCTACATAGCAACATTCTTATTTTTAAAAAAAGCAAAGATGGAGACAAAAAGTCCTGATCACCCCTGAAACTGGGTGAGTAGAACAGAATAAGGCATTCTTCTCCCTCTTGGGAAACCATGAGCAGCTTGAGTGTCAAATTCTCACACTAATTCTCACCACCATAAATTCTCAGCAGCTTGCTTTCCTGAGTTTTCCTTGTGTGAGAAGAGCTCCAGAACTTGCAAGTCCACTGCCATACAGCTTGAAGGAACCCATAGTTACAAAGGGAAATGTGCTTTTTAGAGCAACAGCTTTCAGAGGCATGGTCTCAGGTGATGACACCCAGGGGGTTCTCATCATCCAAGGCTGGGGAAGCCCTCAGCGCCAGACAGCAAGCTAGGCTCTGATGAAGCTGTGACAACAGGAGGAGGCTGTGACAGATCTTCAGCAGCTCTTCCTGCCCACCGAAGAGTGGGACCTGCTCTGGACCAGGTGGTGGAAGAGCCACTGGCTAAGCAGGAAAAGGCTTGTGCTTACAGTACCTGCACAGACTCAGGTTTTAGAGACTCATGGTGAAAGCCACTGAGCTGGGCAGGCAGCAGGACCCCAGGGGGACACATGGCCACACCACACCACTGGCGCGTATTGCACCCCCAGCTGTGAGGATCAAATGGGTACACCATGAGTGGTGCCCTCATCAGGGTGGCAAATGTTTTACTAATTGGTTTCTGGACACTTGAACCTACTGCAACTGCATTGCAAACACACCAGTTGTGCAGTTACTGAAAATTACATTTAGGCTTTCACGTAATTAATTTTCCATGTTTCGTGAATGGGAATTATTCACAAGCCTTTTAGGAGCTGACGCAATGTACCAGATTATGTATAGCTTAGTGACTGAGGCTTGGTAACAATTTGACAGATTTGGACTTAATGAACTTGTACAATATGTTTTCCACTCAAAATTAATTCATTTTAAAGTACAATTTTGGTCTAATGGACCTAATTGAATAATAGTGTGGTCTTCAGCTGCGGCATCCATTTTGTCCTTACTTTGTGGTTGGCTCAGGACAAAATTGGAATGTGTGAGAAAAACTACTCCATCAATCCTCATGTACAGGATAAGACCAAACTACCAATTGTAGGCACTAGATGACAATTCTTACTTGACATAACTGTGCAGAGAATAGAACTCTTTTTTCTCAATGTCCTGCAAAATTGATTCGTCACACAGGAAAGAGACTTTTGTTTTCTTCTCCTCATTCTCTGCAGCTTGATGCCCCTGGACGCACTGTACTGATGCTCCATCTTTCTTGTGGAGAGAAATGTGCACTGAGGAGATGAACTAATTGCTCCAGTGCACAGGGGCTCATCTACTTGAGGAACAAATCTCAGTCACATTCTGTGGCTCTCAATAATTATTAAAAACTAGAGAGCATCAGGAATAAAGTGAACTAAGAAATAATGAACAGTTAAATTTTCTAATGGAATTCTCTTTGAATTGTAGAGGACTATCTGGTGATGCATTTTTGTGCATCCAAAACCAAGGGAAGCCATCAAAGAGGAAGACAATAAGGAGTTGAGTTTTATTTCTAAACTATCAACTGGAGCTTTAGTTTGGAGCAACTGGTGCTTCTGTTTTTGTTTGGTAAAGGTGAGTTATTATGGACGTGTACACAGAAGAGTAAAGTGCTATTTATTCTATGAAAAAAATGACATATGTAAGAGAGAGGGTTTCTATCAGAAGGTACCAAAACCCCTTGGTGACAAGTCTAAAGGAGACTGTGAGAAGGGTGTGTCTATGGACACCATGTAACTAGAGTCTATGACAAAATGTTCAAGGAGAGATATGGGATGAATCTGAGGAAGTCTTCTGCAAAGCACTGATACTGTATGCAGGACAGAGAATGCTCCAACACTGAAAGTGTGTTAGGGAATCACAGCTACCCCAAGAAAAGAAATTTCAAGTAAAAGCATGCCCTTCTCAATAGCAGTGACCACCACAGCGGGACTGGCAGCTACAGCGGGACAAATGGCATAAGCAGATTGCCTGGAGCCTAGAGGAGAAAGCAAGGACCTCAATAGATTGTGTTGCTTTGCAACAGCTTGCTGGGAGTGCAGGACACGGACAAGAGGATGACAATAAACCATCAAAGCCATCAAAGAAGAAAGATCTGGAGGATGGTTTGTGGGATGGGTAGAGAACAGGAATGGGACATCACCCATGTGTCACAAATCACGTTAATTACTTTATCTTCCTCAACCTCAGACAGTGGCTGACCTGTAAGTCCCAGCAGCTAATGGCTCACCTGTAAGTCCCAGCAGCTAATGGCTCTGGGAACCAAGGTGTGATTAGAAGAACCAAGAGAGTGGGAGCAGTCTTTTTGGAAGAGTCCTTATTACAGACCACAAATAAAATGTAAAAAGTGAATGTTTTTCTATCAGGTACAGGTGGGGAAATTTTTGGAAAAATGACTGATGCCAAATATTTTTCATATTTGATCTAATGGCAGTGTTCTGGCAAGTGTCATCAAGGAAACAGAGCTTGCTCATGGCCTCCTTCTATGACCATGGCTTCTCCCTTACGAGAAGATAAATTATTCTAGGGCGTGTCTAAGTAGATGACAGTATGGCCACTGCAGTGGGGAAGAAAGGAATATAGAGATTGAAACAGTGAAAATGTAAGTAAATTTGTGCTTAAGTTATCTATTGAGATCAGAAGTTGGACAGCCCTTTTGTGCAAAGATATCTAAAAGGAAAGGGATGCAGATCTCACTGCAGTTTCTTAAAGAAGTCCTAGCCCTGGAGTACTGCAGGAATGAGCACAGAACTAATGTTGCACGTATGCTATCATGGGTGAGAAATTTAAAAGATTTGTGGACAACAGGGCAAGGATCAGCCCAGTCCTTCAGGGTTGACCTACAAATCCAAGCTGTAGGTCAGAGCACCTCAGATGCTCAGAAATGCTGTTGACAAGTTTAGTTATCTGAATATTTACAGTCCTATCACTTGACTGGGGAATTAAAATAATCTGGTACTGTTCCTTCAGTCGGCATTGGCTTGTTATAGGAGGAATCACTGTTCTTTGCCAAGGCCCCTGTCAGGCTATGCAGATCAGCTGGGATTCAAACCCAGAAGGAATCTGGTCTCTGTCAGGCTGTTTTGTTAGAGACATCTCTAACCATGGGTGATTTCCCAGCCAGTGGACTGCCATGTGCATCCCTTTCAGGGCTATGTGGAACAGCCACAATAGGTCACAAATACCAGAATATTCCAATATACCTCAAGGCAGAAGACTTCTGCCAAGCACGGGGATGATTCCTCAAATCATTAACCAATTCTGGACAAATTCTTCTGAGACCAAATTAGCAGAAATGTATTAACTTTCCTCCATTCTTTCTCCTGCTCTCCAGCTCTTCTTTGGTTGACAGTTCTAATGCTGAACTA
Organism: Astur gentilis; assembly: GCF_929443795.1. Taxonomy (NCBI): domain Eukaryota; kingdom Metazoa; phylum Chordata; class Aves; order Accipitriformes; family Accipitridae; genus Astur; species Astur gentilis. Next base: position 21,307,847 of record NC_064883.1, on the reverse strand, counting down.
TGACTTCATTATTTTACCAAAGCAAGGTGTTCTTTACTGTTCTCCTGGGTTCTCCATGATCTCATTTAATTGTTTTCTTTTTCCCTCTTTCTATCCATTGTTCTCTTACTGTTCTCTACTTTCATTCCCTCCTTTTTATCCATATAAATTTAAGTGGCAAACAGCACTGTGGGCAAGTTATTCTAGGCTGAGAGAAGAGGAGGGACACAACCCAACAAACAAACCAGGGAGAGCAGTCTCTACTGTTCCCCAACATGTCTTCTAGCCCCATTTCTACAACTTATAGCCAGAAAGGATGGGGGTTTATGGGGAGATGCAAACAAATGTTCCACATTCAGGTGTGGGAAGAGAAGATGAGAAGCAGAGGGGCATGAGGAGCTAACCAACAAAACACAAGAAGAGTAAGAATCAAAGCTTTATTCAGGAATACAGAGATAAACAGTTAGTTGGGGAATAAGGTGGCTTCCAGCCTGCAAGTTACTCATACCACACCAAGGTAGAGAGGTGCTTGTTCCCAGTAGCATCATTCAGACATATTCTCACCATTCTGTAACCGAGGCTCTGGGCAGTATTCTCATTTCTGACTACATGTAATGTCTATGATTTTATGATAACTGCTAATAATTTGAGGTTTCACAAGTAGAGACTGGAGAAAGCATTCAACTTACAAGAGAGGTATTTAGGTAGAAATGAATTTACTACATGTTTAGAACACCAGTTACTCAGCCATATTGCATACATTGAAATAACTGTAATATGGATCTCAAACAGTTGAAAATAGCATTTGAACTGAATAACTAAACTTTATACTGTTATTTTCCATTTCAGTTGCTTTCCTAATAGCAGAGTAACTATAACCAGTGAGAAACCACAATTACTTAAGTCAGTCTGTCTCACACAACAAAGTTAAGGAAGTTTTCAAACACATTAAGTTTCCATGTCACTTATATGTTGCAGCCTGTAAAACAGAGAAACGAAAAATCACATGCATTACCTTCTTCAGACTGCCAGTTCTGTCTCACCAAGAAACAATGGTTTCGAGTTCAAACTTTTATGCAATATCTTATTTAGAAACTTTATTAACCTTATTTTGAAATTTATCAGTAAGGGAACTCATTCCTTCACCTGTGCAGTATAACAAATATAACAGTACTCATTTTTCTGAACATCACAAGTTTAAATTTGGCATGTGTCATGAGCAGTTCAGTTTTCTCATACTTACAATTAGAAAGATGATCAGTAGTAAGAAGCAACCGTGGGTTGTTTTTTTCATTGTGGAGTCTTCCTGGAGAGACACGTTGTAGCTGACCCTTCTGGGAATTAAAGAACAAAAACAAAAGCAGTATTAGACTTTACCTGTTAAGATAAAATCTTTGTCTTTGTGTATGAGCATCTTTTCAGACTAAAAGTGGACTCCCTGTGTGTGTGTGTGTGTGTGTGTCCCCAGCCCTGCATGTGCTCATGTTTGATTTCACTGGAGGCCAGTATGCTTTTAATTTGGCCTCCTCTGTAGATCTCTAGTGGTGAATTCAGCTGATGTGGGGTACAGCTTCATGTTACTACATCACCAGCAGCAGAATTGGGTTAAGCTCTGTGTCTTCACCAGCTGAGGCTACCCTGGTTGTCCTAATTCAGCTGCTTCTAACCTTCACGGCTGCAGACCTATGAAGAATCTGGATATTTTAAAAATGACCTAAAAACCCCAGAAAGATCTGGTTCACAGATAAGCATAATGGCAGCTCAAAAAGCATATTTACGGGGCTAGAGAAAGCCAGAGGTTGGGTGACACCCAGCTAGGTGAACAAGTAAGTGTGGCAGGAAAAGAGAGACACTGGGAACCAGACCGTGGGATTGCGTCCTCCCTAATGCAGCTAGCTCAGCCAGGCTGCGGATGCACACATGGCAGTGTAACCCTCTGGCTGTTGAGAATGACTGCTTCAGCTGCATAAAGTACAGGAGAGGCAGAGCATGGACATGACTCCACAGGCTGGGAGGGAACTGGATAGGCAGCTTTTTGGTTTTCTTTTTTTTTCCTAAATCAACACCCATCTGGCCTTTCTGGGAAAAATATCCAGGGGTCGCCATGTATCATCATATTGGTTCACAGTCTGGGGAGTTCAAGCAAGCAAAGCTCTTTGCATTAACACATCATTTTTAGTTTTATAAAAATGGAACTTCTGCATTAGAGTGAGAAACATGGCTTTCATCAAGACACAGTGCATTCTGATTTCTCATCGACCACTAGTGGTGCATGGGCTGAGCAACATACCTATAGATCACCTTCAGACACAGTAAGACAGTGAGCACTCACACAACTTTTTTTTTCAGACAGCTTAAAAACTAGGAGTGAGGTGTTTTCTACCTGGGCAAAAAATCCTGTAAGCACCCTACATATCTGAAACCCAGAAATTTAATGGGAAAAGGCACACAGACTTGGATTCTTAGTCTACTTGACATGTAGCAAGCAACACAACCACTTGTGTAACATTTATCTCTGGAACAGTACTGTAACAGCTTTTCTCATCTTGAAATGGTCTCAAGGTCACCCATTTTCAGAGGGAAAGGAAAATATGAGATCAGTTGTAACTGTCCTCATCTAAACCAGAAATATGTAATCTCAAAATGTAATAAAGGTGTGGCACTTCTACTTCAGTGTAGGACACGTGGAAGTAAATCTCCTACAAGATCCAAATGGGAGCATTGCAGTTCTGTGTCACTGAGATTACATAAAACACAAAGTGATGGAAAAGAGGGTTCAGAGGATTTGCCTCTAATAAGAAGTAGCCTTATTACTGTCTGAGCCTTGCCAGAACCATTCTGGTGAGCCAGAGGTAATGGGGCAGGCAAATGAAACAGAAATAATATGTAATTATGCTGTCGGCCACATAGTTGTATTTGATCAGCAATGGTAGACAACTCAACTGAAGCAAAAATTGGACAGCTAGATCAGAGGAAAATGCCTGGAACTGTCTGCATCTTCTCCAGACAATTCACTGCAGTGTGTATTGGTTCAAAACTGCCAAAAAGATTCACAAAGATATAAACAATGCATCTTGGTCAGCTGTGCAATCATCAGATATACAAGCACGAATACGGTATACATACAGTTACACACTGTACTGTAAAGCGTTCTGTAGTGTGGTGTAAAGCCAGTCTGGTAGGTGCCTCTATTTTTCTTGCCAGCCTCATTACTTCTGCTGCATCTATAGGGATTTGGTGAAAAGCAGGCAAAGGAAGGACTTGCCTTACAAACTGTTGACAGTTTTAAACTACACATCACTTTTCACAAATGGCACACAATATTGTGGCCTAGAAAGCATAAAAAAAAAAATCAATAGCAATTGAAGTTACCTGCAAAACATCTACTTTTCCTGTATTTTGTGCTGGGAGCGCTTGCAGCACTAAGTTGGGTTATAGCTGTAGCTGCAGGTAGATCTTACCCTCCTGAGAGTTTGTGAACATTTGTTACTATGTACTGAAAAAGCTATTTAAAATGTTTCTTGCTCCTGTCTCTTCTAATTAAAAAAAAAAAAAGCCATCTGTAAAATATATAACACATTATTTTCCCCTCTGTTAACTGTGATGACTGTGCCATATGATACTACATACGAGTAAATGAGTAAGAATTATTTCCCATGCTAAATCTTATATAGTCTTGATATTTCTAGTCTTTCTTCTTCTAGCCAGCTCTAACCACAGGAATGGCTGAGATGCTACATAAAATCCAGCACCTCATTTTTCTTCCTCTTTCACAGGAGTGTTTTCTAGTGACACCAGTTTCAACAACCGTTGAACAATATTTGAACAGTCCAAGTATAAAGCCCCTGACTAAGAAGTGGCTTTTCTCTACTTTAACCATAAGAATGGCCCATAACACTACAGCACACTTGGGTTAGCTCCAGTATTGGATCAAGGATGATGATCGCCTTGAAATGAAGAGGCACATGAAGGTAAAAAGTGTTGGTCAATGGGCAGTGCAGAAACAACAGGGAGGCAGAAAGACTCACATAAAGGGGAGCCGCAAGAGATGGACCCTGTCAGCCTCCAGATGGAGAACAGACCAGCATCTCCAGGGCTCTGCCCCTGTCTCCAGTGATCCAGGTTCAGGTGTGACGTGACAGGCAAGCTGGGATGTGCAAAGCAGTACACTAGGGTGCCTTGGGTTTTGGGTCTTTTGTGCTAGAACTGTCACTTTTTTATACCAACTACTGCCCACGGACAGCCTGCTTGCAGCTGAAGGGAGCCTGGTCAGACCAAAGCAGCCTCACGGAGGGCATAGTTGCACTGGAGCTGTGCTACCAGGAACACAGGGGGAGAAATCAGAAATGAGCCTGGTCCCTAGTGCATACTCATGCCGTGACTCAAGCACATATGGGCTTTCATGAGAGTACCTGTGAAAGGCATTTCTCCTTGCCTTCTTCTGGCTGCTTATTACCACCTGACTTGTGCTACCTCCACAGCCACACTATAGGGCCACACTGTGAAGCAGGTCAGGAAATCAGTTTTCAGCTACACACTTAGAACAGAATACATGTTTTTTACCATTAGAGATGGAGGAACAATAAATTCTGATCTTTCAAGCTGTTTTATGCGTAGGTATTTTAGATGGCTCTTCACTGCAGATGTTTCAAGGTATGCATGAGGTTTTTCCTGAGATGATGCTTATTACAATAAACAACAGGAATTATAGATAATGTACTGATAGTTCTTGGGATCACTGGACCTAATGTAAGAATGATTATTATGGGGGTTTAATAAGTTTACAATGACCCCAAAATTTGTTTCATTTGCTGAAGTTCACAAGCAGGTTTTAGGTGCTGTCCTGATTCTTGTTTCTATACTATTTATCCTTTTTCTGTAAGTCCAACAATGTCCTTGCTTGATGTTAAGATAATATAATGTGCTTCATGCATTTCAATTTTAGAACTTCCATATCTAGTGATTCATCACAAGCACATTGCTAAAGCCCAGTACTTTTCCATTATTGTATTAATTCTTCACCCTCTGTTGCTTATAATAGTTATGTGTGACATCTCCGTCTGTTTTTTAACCTAGAATATTGTTCCTTCTTTCTTCATAAGTGTAGCATAGCTCATTATGTGCTAAGATATTCCTCCTGCTTCAGCTATTATAGTAATACTATTGACACCTTGGGATTAGTCCTAATGCTCATTTGAGGATGAGCATAGCATCCTACTTAGTAATGACATCTTTTCTGGCTCTGTCCTGATTTCTGCAGCTGTAGTACTAAGCTGAACAGGGCTTCAATTACAATTACCATCGGGTTACCCAGAAGGTGGGACAACCCTCCCTGCACAGCCAGTTGCACAAGGCCAACAAGGGGAGTCAAATTTAGTCAGAAAGGAGGATATAAGGGGGAAGATTCAAAAGAGGGCAGTAGAGCAACACTTCTTTGCAGAGGTCTGAAGAAACGATAAGAAAGAAAGGCTTTTTTGGAGGAAGAACTGGAAAAAACCTCTCATTTAATTATTCTGCTCTGATAATTCTGCAATGCCATCTTTCACAACAGTGCTGACATACCTTTGGAGGGAGAAATGGTTTTAACGGCACAAAACAGGACTTGTGGGGGTTGTAGCTAAGAACAGAAGTGTGATGCAAAAATATCTCTTTCTCAGTTGGTGTATTACCCCCAGAAACTTTGAAAATTCACTTACTACCTCCTCGTTTGGCTGCAAGTTCCTTAGAGGGCTTCCTTTCCACTCCATGCAGCTTTCTCGGGGTGAATAGCTGTGGACCCACCTCCAACCCCAAGGTCTCTAAGATTTCTTAACTGGTGGAGAGGCTTTCAGACCCACCTAGGGAGTGCCTTGCCGCTCAGCACAGAAGGGCACCAACTCACTCTACCTGTGGTCACACTGGAGTAGGAAACACAGGGCAGAGGCACATGGGCAAGACATAGGCAAGCCAGCAGACCTTGCTGCTGAGCGTTTAGGGAATTTGGATCCAAAGAGGAGGTTGTAGGTCTGTTTGCATTACCAAATGCACAGATAGTCTGGGGGAAAGTACTAAAACTGTGTCCTCATTCCCAGCTGGACATTTTACCTCTGTGTTCCTAATTTAGGCTACTGCTTTGGGCCAGGAGTGAGCTGTACATCACACTTCTATAATCACAGGTCCTGTGCAGACCAGTATTGTAGCTTACAGCCTCTTCAGGCAGAGGAAATGCCATGGGTGTGATCCCCACATGAGAAAGGAATACAGTCAGCCCCCCTATTTCCCAAGCACATGCGCTAGCCATTAGCCTGCAGTGGTCTGCAAATGGTTTAACTGGCACCAGGATCTTCTGGCAACCACATTTCCAAGGGAAATGGTGAGATCTGCTCAGTTCTTCCTAATATGTCATAAAGCTGGTGGCCATCAGTCCCAGGCGGAGAGACGTGCCTCCCTACAGCCTCTAGTCAAGCGACCAGGAAGATGAGGCAAGGCAGAAGACGTATCTAATGTCTTGTACTCCTGTATTCCCTATTGGTTACCTTTACACAGTTCCTTGTTCTTTTGTCTAACACTCCTGAAGTTTTCATATGAAAATCTCCTGAGAAATACAGGTTCCAAATTCTTCATTTCAGGCGTCAGGCACCTGAAGACATTGCTACATGAAAATTGCAGGCATCTAGGTCACTTCCTGGATCTTATCTCATTCCTTTTGTAGTCTTGGAGATAATTTCACTATCAGGGAGCCAAATGCTCAGTTGTGTGATGACTTCTCAGTTGTTACTCAAGCAGATCACCATTAATTTCCATTAGCTTGCCTGGTGGAGACAGTGAACTGCATCTTGTAGAGCTGAGTGTATGCTATGTTAACAAATTGAAACTATTAGCCATGGCAAATAGGCAATTTCAGAGCTACACAGATTAAGTGGCCAAATAAATCTACTTTATCGATTCATTTGGATTACATCAGAGCTGTAGTGTTTGTTGCTTCTTTTTCCCATTCAAAACTAGCCAAGAAGGGGCTGTTTTACCTTAGGCTTGCCTTTAACCAAATCCTTGCCAATAAACTGGACAAAAATAGAAAGAAACAGAAAGTATCTACAAACTTGTCTGTGTTTACTTTTATGGTGATCACAAAGTTTTGAAAAGCCCCCACACTACCCATCTGAGCAGCCAATATGATCATACACACTATAGAGAAAACTGAAGTTGGATGTTATTAGACTAGGTAATACGACAGAGATAAGTATACTTTGAATGAATAAAAAGTACAAGAAATGTGCTTTGAATGCGAATTATTTACCTGGGACTCTAATAATATGCAAGCCAAACTACCCAGAAGGTTTTCAGAAAAGGCTGAACCTTTTCATGAAATAAAAGACAGTAAAGCATTAAAGGAGTTAGAGGAGCTGATTCCCTCCACCTGCCAGGGGCACGCCGGGGTGAAGGGCCCTTGGCAGGTTTCCATTACCTAGGAGGGGAGCTGACGTAGCTAACTGAGCACTGGCACCTAGCTTCTACGTCCCTGAAGTTAAATGAATCCCATTCGTATTATATAGAGAGCTGGTTATAGTATTTCTGCATTCTCTGATGGCTGTTACTGGCAGGTGATTCCTACCATGTATTAGCCAAGAAAATTACTACTTTTTCAGTACTAAGGAAGCCATCCCTAATCCCTCTCTTGGCTGTTGGCCAAGGGGTTTTATGAAGTTTAAAATCGAGTAAAAGCAAAGAAAATTTCAGGAAGGGACTAGCAAAGTATTTCAGGGGATTTGTTGGTAGCCAAAGTTTGAAATACTTACAAAGACTGGACTGTGTCATTTTTTTCAAAAGCTTTACTTGTTACCTTTTTCAAATGTACTCTAAGAAGGTGTAAAATATGAAGTATTTTAGCCCAAAGTGTTAACAGCAGTATTTGAAGAGAGGCATTCCAAGCACTTCTGGAGTTTAGCCTCTTACAGGACTTCGTGTAACTTGTTGCACGTCTCTGAAATTGGTAAAATCATTCTGTTTTACCCAGGAATAGTTGTCTGAACAATGTATACGACCTTATTTTGTACTCTTAGGAATGTGCATTGGGTTTAAGCTGGACGTGAAGTTACCCCAGAAAGAACCATCTTTGTTTAAAAAAAAAGGGGGGGGGGGTGGGGGAGGGGGGAAAGAACACTGCAGAATTCATCTTCAAATATAAATAATAAGCATTTACAATCTTATTGCTTTTTGGTATACTGTGCCTCAGCCACATGTTTTCAGCCCTCCCTTGTGCTCATGTTGTACTGACTGACAAGGTTTTCTGCCTCTGCAACTCTCTGAACTTACCACAGGCTCTCGTGATAAAAGGAAAGGGGAAGTGATGGGGAGTATCAACAGCACATCTGCCCTGATATATATCAGTTTAAGCTGTTGTGGAATTGAAATTAAAAGAAAATTGACTTTGGTACTTTTGCAGTGAAAGAAGAAACAACACATGCAATTACACTTGTATTCGAGCCATAATACAGTACAGAGAGTAGATCACACTGCATTTCTGGAAAATTAGTTCATCCTCTTCAATCACTATTCGAAGGATACACTCTTAAAATAATCTCACTGTAACAAAACAATGATGGTTCACATAAGAATTAAGTGAGGGTCTCAGCACCCTTCTAAGTATCATAGAATGGTTTGGGTCGGAAGGGACCTTAAAGATCATCTAGTCCAACCCCCTGCCATGGGCAGAGACACCTTCCACTAGACCAGGTTGCTCAAAGCCTCATCCAACCTGGCCTTAAACACTTCCAGGAATGGGGCATCCACAACCTCTCTGGGCAACCTGTTCCAGTGCCTCACCACCCTCACAGTAAAGAATTTCTTCCTAATATCTTATCTAAATCTACCTTTTTCATTTTAAAACTGTTGCTCCTTGTCCTGTCACTACAGGGCCTGGTAAAAAAGTCTTTCTCTGTCTTTCTTATAAGCCCCCTTTAAGTATTGAAAGGCCACAGTGAGGTCTCCCTTGAGTATTCTCTTCTCCAGGGTGAATAACCCCAACTCTCTCAGCCTTTCTTCATAGCTGAGGTATTCCAGCCCTTTGACCATCTTTGTGGCCCTCCTCTGGACCTGCTCAAGAAGGTCCATGTCTTTTTTGTAATGTGGTCCCCAGAGCTGAATATGGTACTCCCAGTGGGGTCTCCTGAGATCGGAGCAGAGAGGGAGATCAGCTCCCTCGACCTCTTGGCCATGCTTCTTTTGATGCAGCTCAGGATACAGTTGGCATATCATATTGTTCATATCTGATGCTGAAGGCTTTATTTTTGTTTGGTTTTACAGTCAGATTTGTAATGCTAATGTTAAATACAAACCTTACATTTCTGAAGTATCACTCAAGATTTTACTAGCTCTGCTTTCAGTAACAGATAACAAGATAAAACCAGCAACATTTTAAAAAAACTTACCAAATGCCAGTAAATGTTATCATGCTAAATTCAAGTATTTTCAAGTTATAGAACAAAGAAGCAGAAAGCTGTGTAATAAAGCAGAGAAGTAAAATCTATAGCAGAGCATTCCTGATATTCAAAGAGTGCTTGAGTAACGGGACTAGATGAAGCAGCTTTGGCTACTGGTCTACCATGTGATAGATGAAATCAACCACAATGCAGGAATGCCAAGCTCATCACTGAACATTCCTCAAAGCAGAACACTTCCTTGCCATTTCACTACACTGTGAAGCTGTGGTTTAGCATCTCACATAGTAGCATAGTATAATTTTAGCCTTTTAGGCACAGCTGTGAAAGGTCTTTTCAAAAGTGCTTGCAATTTTTGGAGGGCTTTGCAGCAGTGCTTGTAAAATGAGCAAGTATGCAATTATCTAATCTTGGTGTCATTGCAGCTTGGATGCATCCAGAAGCTTGGGATCAATACTACCCTGCTGTAGAGCAAAGACTTCAAAGGAGTCGCATACATTTATGTCAGATTATAATCTTTTGTATAGCTTTCAAAATTAAAACAGATATTTGGAATTAATCTGTAACTGTAATTCTCTTCTTTTCAGAGACCTTATGACCTGCAAAATAATCTTTGTTGCTAACATTAATAACTAGTACAATTTACAATGAGAATTGAAAATAAACATTGCTAAATAAACTGAAATATGTTACACAGCTTCAGTCAAAACTCTGTGAGTTAAGGAAAAAGCCACCTCCATGGTTGCCTTACGACTTTAACTGGACCGCCACCCTGACCATACTGTACATACAGCCTAGGTCTTATGTACAGTACATGCCTGTCAATGCATTTAAAAATATTCTAACAAGTATTTGAGTTCAGTGGACCAAGAATATAATGACAAGGCAGATCTGGATGGACTTTGCAAGCACACATGAAGAGTTAGGGAGAAGCAAGAAAAACTGCAGGATACAGGTTGAATGTAAGGGCATTGCTTTTTCTAATTCCCAAGTTATTTCTGTATCACTTTGGAAGAATCTTCATCTAATTGGATGAATGCAACCTCATATGTGATATTCTTCCCTCTTGGATCAATACTGTTTTGGATTAATACTTTTTTGATTCCATATATTAAGATTTGTGTTAAAATTTTTCCTTCAGCTGCAGCATATACTGGAAAGAAAAATAGTTATTTAATATTTATTTGTGGCCAATTCCCTCTCAGTTTTCCATTCGATCCTTCCCCAGGCAAACTCCCACTGGTCCTTTTTTTGTAACCATACATTCCTATAGATTATTTGAAGCAAGTGAATATTTTATGGGGTGGGAAAAAAACCAAGAGAAATATTATACTTTCTTATTATGTCACTGTTTTTATATAAATCATATAAAGTGTGAAAAATCCTGTGAGTGGATTGCTATAAATCAAATGCACATGACACACATTTAAAGCATTTTTTTTTCCCCATTTGGCAGCAGAATAACCCATGCTACAGCTGGATGTAGGTTTCATTTCTGCCCTGACAAAAATGATTCTGTTTTGAAACACTAATACTTTTTTCTTGAGTCTGGTTCTAATTTTATAGCAGCTCTGCTAATAATGAATAGAAATCGTAATTATGATTTGAAGTCAGAATATGTCACTGTTGATCTGGAAGGGTTGTATCTAATGGGGTATTTTAAATGCCCTAATAGAGACAGACAAGCTTTGAGGCATGCAAGCCCCCTTGTGACAGTCTTTGAAGAAGGCTTTGTGTGTCTCAGGTCTTGGCTAACTTTTACATATATACCAGCTGGTCTACTTAGAGAGTTATTGACTCTGCTGGCAAATCTTGCTTTACCTATGCTCTTAAACTATTATATCTACTGCAACACTAATATGTCTGTTACCACGTCTACACTACAATAAATAGAAAAGTGACCCACAGCTGTCATTGTAATTTAGACTATTTTTACAACTGATGTAATGATGAATGAAGATATAATGGTGTAATGAATGATGCAGATGTAAGGAAACACAGGTGAGTCAGTAAAAACAAGATTATCTCCATCTTGGATACTGTGTTGTCCCTGCCAGGAATTACGGCACCATTACTGTAAAGGGTTAGATTGAATTTAACAGTCTAAATTTCCAGTTTCAGTTAGGGCAAAATCCACACATTGCTCACTATGGCATTACACATTCATTACAGAAGTTCAATGGGGCAATTTACATATTGTAAATTACTATGAACTGACATTTTACCAAGAGGTAGCTATTAGACACTTAAACTAAAATTCTGTGGAAGACTTCAAGACTAACATATGTGAAGACATTTACTTCCAATGATAACTAGGCAGGTGAGGTTCGTAGTGGACACACACGTGCTTAGGTTAGAATAAAGGGGGGAACGGGTCTTTGCAGAGGCCTGCAGAGAGAAGGTTAGTGTTTTCTTTATGGTTCCTCTCCTCTTCTGTAAATTAGAGTGGATTAGCAAGGAATACAGATAGGGAATGGGAATCATCTGAACAGTGAGACAAGACATTACTGGTGTAACTCACTCACATATTCCTAGAAAATCTTATAAAAAGCCCTGGTTCTTTGTTCCAAATGTCCTTCCAGGCTTGCAGTCTTGGTTCATCCGGGTATCCCACAGGGATAGGTGGGTCCAGGTGAGACACAAGGTATTTGCAAGAAAACAAGGCCTGGAGATGGCTAAATTAGATCGTGGCTGAAACACGTGCACGAGCCTCGTCAATTGAAGGGCCTGTCATTACTTGCTACCAAGATTAGCTTTGACCTTTCAGGGAAATCCGCTGCCAGCCCCCATACCATGCAAACAGCAGCTCTGGTGCCCTCTTCCTCTGCTTATAAATATTAATAAGCAGAAGGATTATCATAAACACTTGTGGGGTTCAGAGTCTCAGCAAAGACCTCACACAGATTCTAAATACACGTAACTATCAATGGCCAATCACCTATCACAGAAGTTGTATTGGCACCGAAGTATTCAGGTCCATGGAAGAAGGCTTTATCGTCTGGCAGATCAGAGGTGGACGAAATGTTCCCAAAATAGAAAAATCATGAAGCAGGAGGAACACAGTACAACAGTGAAACAAGTCCTTTCACTACAACCTTGCCAGCCAGGAAAAGCAGAGCACAGGCTTTGGATCTTTAGGTCTTCGACTGCATCATTCTGCTGAGATGAGCTACTATAAATAAGTTCTTGAGGAGTTAGTGAAGCTCTGCTTGTATTAAGCTGCATTTATTGAAGATCTCTTCCTGTCCTGCAGTCTGAGGACAACGCTGACAATTTGGGCTCTCTCACAGATTACAGACTGACACTTTGCTCTTGCTGCCCACTTTGTTGGGGGTAATCTCAGTGCTGGATCCTCCAAAGTGCCAAGGTTCTCACTGCCTTCAGCAGAAGCTGCAATACAGACACAAAGCAGCAGAACCGCCCTTCTGGGAGTCCTGGGTTTTCCTTCTTCCATTCCACATATTAAGTGGAGCTCTGAGACGGCACTGGGAAGCTAACGTATACACCTCATAAAGGAAAATGGCATAGCTTGGGAATGATTTGTTATCACCAATGTTGGCTCCTCAGAACCTGTTAAATGTAATACAGATCTTTTTATTGGCCTCTTGTCATTCCTACTGTCCCATTTGCTATTACTGTGATTATTTCAAATTAATTTATCTGATTTTGCTCTCCTTTCATGTGTTATTTCGTACCTTGGCAGACAGCTCATGCTTAGCCTAATTTTGTGCTGGACGGGGCACTGGTGGGGAGAGGGCCTACTCTGAAGCATCTTGTTAACCAGGGCCAGTGAGACACGCTGTGGGTGAAGCATCATGTGCTCTGGTTCCCACCTGCTCCATTGTTTAGGACTGAAAGCCTCTGGGGCCGTTGCAATTCTCAAGCAAGTCAGTCGAAGCCCATTCATGATCACTTCTAACATACTGTATTTCTTCAGGCTGCCAAAACTAACACTCAATGCTTCCTTATGCCAAGGTTTGCTTTTGGTGAAATCTTAATATACACTGGCTACAGCCTGTCTTTAGCAGGGTTTTATTTCACTGGGGCTGCTGAACTGAATTTCTGACTCCATTACCCGAGGAATTCAGAACCAACCCCAAAATGACAGCTGAAGTCACTAATGAGGACAAGCCTCCAAGTTTTGAGTCAGCTGAAAATATAGAGTCAGTTTTACTTTCCTGAGCACAGCCCAGACCCATGCAGGTGCCATGGAGCTGTTCTTCAGTTTAACCTATAAAGCTAAAACTTGGACACTTATGTAACAGCTAGGCTTAGGGTTGCCCCAAATCTTCCTACCAAATCCCGCTGCAGAGACAAAGGATAATCTGGACCGCAAATGATAAAGTTAAACAGGAAAAGAAATGCCTCCAATATAGCAGCCTATTTGTAGGGCTTTTCAAAATAAAAACCTGGAAGTAGTCTGTAATTCTCAGCAAGATTTTTCCTGTTACACCATAGGTTGCCAACTTGAGTATTTATTTCACTGGCAATGAGTAAAAAGACCTGAAACTTTAGCCTCTCTGTGCTGTTAATGACTTCAAATACCCATCCATGATCAAAAGCTTCATGTGGAAAAATAATAGACGGTCTCTTCCATAAATTACGTTGCCAGACAAAGGGCCTTCATATGGAAAGTACTTTATCTAGCAGACAGAGGACAAAAGGGAAGCCTGTTTGGATGAGCACTGAGATTCAGAAAAATTTCTAAGAGCTTTGGAAAGAAGTCAGCATAGTCTATTCAACAGCAGCTACGGCTGACCTTGCTTGACATCCTGACTGTCTTGCTGAATCCAAGCCGGTGTGCATGTGTGTGTTTGTGTGTGTGTAAGCTTCTGCAGAGCTGTAAAAAATCTCAAGATGTAGGGTATTTTACACAGCCTAGCTCTTATGGGATCTGTAGAGGTTGTGTCTTGAGGCTTTTTTGCCCTTCTTCTGGTGTTGATTTGGCCTTCTAGGGGATGCAAAGAGTTCAGGCTTTTGTTTGCTTATAAGCAAGTTGGAGCTTTTGCCTAAAGCTTGCTGAGTATTCATCCTGATGAAGCACTTGACCTTTCTATGAAGTATGTTTTTCGGGCACCACCAAATTAAAAAGCACCTAAAGAATGTTTTTCTCAAACAATCTAAATATTTCTAATTATGGCTGCATTTTGAATCTTCTGCACTGTATTTAGATAGCTGACTTCACCAAGGTAGTGGGAGGCCCAACTCTGTTTTATTGGAGTAAGATCTAGTTTTGCATATAATATAGTTCCCACATTGCACATATACAAGCAAAAATGCAATGTAAAAGCCACGTATTTTATTTGTGGGCCACAAACAGCATCTGGAAGGTTTTTTTCTTTATTAAAAGTATGCAGATTTAATTTTTGGGTTTTTTTATTAACTCACTTGATATCAGTATGTGCAAAATAACACCACTTTTGTAGTCTCATTCATTGATGCCATTTAAGCAGGTGTTTCACAGAGCTACAAGGAAAAGCAATGCTTTAACAGAGGAAGACATCACCATAAAGCAACAAATGAGCTCAGGAGCAGGATTGGCACTGGAAAATGAAGTTGTATGTTTGCGTAGGTCTGTAGCCTGAATCTTGTTTGGGACAGAAGGAATGGAGGGGTCTACAAAAGGAACCTTTCTGTAGAATAAGTCTTGCCAAATAAGCTGGTATTATTTCAGCTGTGAAAAAATATCTTGACTATTCCTATGTAAGAGTACAGCTCACAGCAAAGACACAAGTAGCAGAACTTGCTTTTCCATGGCCATATGTCCTAACATGTCTTCTTCCAGACCTTGTAGTCATAGTTCCCTTCTCTATATTTAGCACTTTCCCACTATCCTTTATCTCTTTTTCCAGCTGCATTTTTTTCCAGAAGATACTATTCCCACCTTCTTTAATTATATTCATAATGCAGTCCTATACTGACAGCACAGAGCTCTACAGCATATGATAATGAAAAATCTGGTATAACATTAATTTAGTCTACTGTCAGTGAATATTGTGTTAATCACTTTCCATATTTATTTGGTAAAACACCCATGTGGAATTTATCTTGAAAGTTTACAGCATATCTAGCTGGCTGTATTATGTCCTCAAAATCCCCAGCACTTTGCTATAGAATTAGGCTAGGCTTACTGAGCTCTAGTTATACATTTCTACTCCAGGGATCACATCATGCCTAAATCATTCAAGTTTACTTCCCCTCTTAATGAATGGAGACAGGTTCAGTTGCAATCAAAGAGGAATCCCACAATCCTTTTGAAAACAGTTAAAAAGAAACAGCAAAAACACCAATGGCAAAAAAAAAAAAAAAAAAAAAAAAAAAGTCCCAAGCAAAAGAACAACTCCCTAAACCCTACTTGGGAAAGTGAGTTCTGAAAGAACCACTATAAAAAGGATTAAATGCATTCACATTGTACAGTTTTAACAGCTGCTATGCAAGGAATGACTAAGTGCATGCATCCTTCTTGGGCACTCTAGTTTAGGTACAATTCCTTCAGAAATGCCCCTCTCAGCAAGCTGCATTCAGTCACCTGCTGTACCGCCTTCATCAACATGCAATTACACATTGCAATATAGACAGAACAGCTGCTGGACATGGGAATAGTACATGTTGCTGAATACCTTTATGTATTTTTTAACTTGCCACAACTGGTATAAAATAACAACCTTTCACTTTTGGTGTTTCTTGGCCAGTCCTGAATGCCTGAAACTCCACTTTTACTCCAATGTCATCATAAGATGGGCAATGGTCAAAGACAATTGGGCAAATATATGGATTTTGCTGTTTTAGAGTGGTTTAACTATGATAATCATTACTTCATCGATCTCCTGTTACATTGCTGATAGTAATGGGAGAGTATCCAAAAAATCATGCTGCTCCTATGATACAACAGTTGCTCTGTGAACTTTTAAGTGAAACTCTTGCCCAGCCATTCATCTATATTGAGTAATTCTACTAGATTAGGTGCTTATTTGACATTTGAGTTAAAATAATCGTCCAAAATCAAACAATGAACTGATTTTCTGAAACCAGATGTTGGCTCAAAAGTTTTGACACCTATGACTGGATGATTCACTTGGTCTTTGGTCATTAGCAGCACAAACCTGGCTTTACTTTCATGAATTCTGCCAGGAAAAGTAGAAGATACATGGGAAAAAATCAGTACATGACGTGAACTACAAACATTACTTTTGACATTGAAGGCAGCATAGAACACCTTAAGACAATACACTTCTTCCATGAACATAGTTTATTGCAATAGTACAGATTTTAGGGGGTTGGTATTTGGCAAAAATGACAAGGAAAAGGACAGATTGTCCACTGTGACACTCGCCTGTTGTGACCTACTTTCAAACCCAGCTAATGACAACTATAAAAATAAAGTGCCTACAACATATTTAGGTTAGCTCATCAGCTTCCATTCAGGGCAACGAGCATAATATCATTGTGCAAGAGAAGGCCATCATAGTGAAAATAGTTGACAGAGCCTTTATTTATTTCACGCCACAGCAAAAAAAAAGTCTCACTGAGTACTGGAAAATCTCTGCTGGAGGTGTTTGAGATTGTTTTCCACCAATATAGCTTCCAGGTAGTGAAAAGGCACATTGTTCTCCCTTGTGCTATACTCAGGCCTTGTTTGCAGGAAACACGCTCCCTTTATCTCACTGGATTTTACCTAAGCAAAGTTACTTTCCCTTCAAGCTACATTCTCTCCTCAACCATAAAACAGAGCTGAAATACTGCTGAAAACGTCTGTGGGACATTTTTGTAATACCACAAGGGAGAGTCTGTGCTCATACTTTGTGCTTTGAACATGTTTCAATAGAGATCTGAAATACTTAGATCTCTCTGGCATGCACTACACTCAATCCCTGTTTAGCACAGCATCTAAATGCAAGCCTAGCTTTAAATACCATTTTAAAATGCTATTTAACTGATTTGCTGAAATGAGGCTCTGATGTCCACCAGCTGAAGTCATTCAGATGATGCAATGAGCTTGTACCTTGGAGGTTGTGTTGTTGACCACGCAACCAGCAGCATGAGTGTGTTTGACGGACTCTGTGTTTAACAGGATGCACTGCAGAATGAGATCACCTTCCAGTTGGGAACTTTGGTGATCTCACTGGGCAAATGCCAAGAAGACTTCAGGCAGACATCAGTGCCTCTGGTCTTACATTTGGTTAGCAATTTTGAAACTTTTTGCAGAAGGAGGAGAGATGACAGTCTGGTTTCCTTCAATTTTATCAAGCCGCAGCAAAACTGCCCAGTCAATTTCTACCTTGGTGAAGTAAGGTGAAATTTGTATGCCATGAGACCTTATGCACAATTTTTGAAGAACTATCTTAGGAGACTGAATATGTAAATAGAATAAAAATTATTGTTTAAGAAAAAGCTCAAAAAGTTCACTTACACTCTGAGGGGGGCTAGTGCATGGTCTGCAATTGAGAATTACTGTGTACTAGAGCTCCTGGTTATATACCAAATTAGGTCTGGGCTGAAGATGAAAAAATGTCACATTTCTGTCATATACCTGAGAAGCCTTTCAGTCAGTTCCTCAGCCAGAATGAGTTTCTGTCCTGCCAGGTACTGAGGAACCAAACAAGGTGCCCAGGAGACAGTCAGTCTTGCACAACCAAGGTTTTAAGATATCTTTTGTTAATCAATGATATATTTTGCCTCCCAGCTGAAGGACCTGCTAGCTGATGGTCAGTAGCTGGAGACGGAGGGGAGGAATGAGAAGATTAATTTTTTGCAGGAACCAAATGCTCATTGTTCTTTACTAGTAACAACATAACAACATAACAATTGGATTTTACCGGGTTTTCAAGTCAACGGGTATGCACAGAATATGCAACTATCAAAGAATAAAATTATCAATTAAATACATAATTGTACATATACATCTGACACAAAGAGCTACTGCAGTGGGTCAAACTTGCAATCTGTCTTCAGGCACTATTTCTTCAGAGACCAGTGAAACACAGCTGCTCCCTTTTCTGATATAAATCAGCATTAGTTCTATTACATGCAATGAAACTTTTCCATAGTACCTTTGGTAGAAATGAGGAGTGAAATTTGAGCACTCTGGAAATTGCAGGGTATGCCCCTATTGGACTTCTCATTGAATCAGATAAAAAGCATGTGTCACTTCATCTAGAACAATCTCTGTAAGCTTCACAACAAATCAAAATATTCCCAAGTTGTGGTAAAAGACAGAATTCCCCATGTTTTGCTTTATGCTCGTTGTCTCACTGGGTACCACTGAGAAGAGCCAGGCTCCATTTTTTTTTACTCTGTCCATCAGGTATTTATACACCTGAAAAAATCCTCTCAGGCCTTCTCTTCTCCAAGCTCAACAGTCCCAGCTTTCTCACCCCCTCCTCGTATGAGACATGCTTCAGTCTTTTAATCATCTTCATGGCCCTCCGCTGGACTTGCTCCAATATAAGCATGTCAATGGAGTTGTAGGGTGTTTTTTCCCCCCTCTGTAAACATCTGATGGGCTGAGGTTGAACTACTCATCTGTGAAAACACCTCTGTCACCTTTGTATTCTACACTGATCAGCAGTGCATTTTGGCTGACAAACTGCAAAAGTCAGGAGAGGATTTTCACACGGCAATGATAATCTTTGGCAAGAGCTGCTTTTGCTTAATCAGAAAGATTGGGTTAAAGCCAAATAATAACACACTGGACTTCCATGGGGAAATTCAGGTGCATAAATCATGGAAGATGATGATAAGAAGACAGATGCTTGGAGCTCTTGACACGAGGTCCCAGACACTGCCAGGGCTTCTGGTAACAGATACTGAACCAACTCCTTAAGCTGATGACTCAGCCAAAAAGATGCAATGCAGACTGGTATCCTGATACCGCCAATGCTCCCGTCTTCAAGAGGAATATACAGCATTAACCTGGTTTACAATGGTCATATTTCAGGAGATGTAGGCATAGTACACACGGCTGCTGTATCCTATGTTAGCTTACCAAACTCACTGACGGCTAGTCCATCAGGCTGCACATTATGAGTGCTATCCTTTGCGATCTATGCAGCCATAGACCTTCTGAGGGCAGCAGCAGCAGATCGGTAGCTGAAGGCCATCTACACCCTGAACAGTTAGGCAGGCTCCACCACAATGAAGGTGCTGTGGCTTCTGATGACATCTGATCTCTCTTTCCCAAGATAATGGATGTGTATGTTGCATGTTGTTCACTGCTATTATTGGATGAGACACTTCCCTGCTTAAATTCTTTGCCCACTAACTAATCAAAGGTGGGTTGACAGTGGTCACTTGTCTGTGTACCAGGGTGGTAGAACTTCAGTACTATTCGGCAGGACATTTAATTAAAGGTGATCTGTTGCATATAAAATAAATCTTCTGTGTTTTGTCTTGGTATAGAAAGCGAGGTGGTGCGATCAGTGGTCTTGCCTTTTCAAATGAGCTCCTAGTGAAAGCTCCAAGTATGTTAGAATGGTGCCAAAGCTCTGAACGTTAACCCTATGCAATCATATTTCATTCCCCGAGTTGTGAGGAGAGTATTAGTCCTTAACCAGGTATCATAACAAAATTAACTGTTTGAGTTCATTAAAAAATTAACTGGTTTTACATTTCCTTTTTGAATTTATATCATTTAGGCCATCATTTAAGCTACAAATACCATATATATCAAGTAAATATTGACTAATACATCCTAGGTGAAAGACTAGAAAATGTTTGTTTCTAAGCAATGAGATGCTGTTGATTAAAACAAAGGACATAAAGCAAAGCTTAGATGAAAATAAAGATTCATCTTGGAAGATGAGGACTTTTTCATATCTCTTGAAACAGAGTAATGATACTATTTTTTTATTTTTCTTTTCTGTGAAGTACAGAGGAAGAAAAACACTTAGCTTAGTTCAG
This sequence comes from Astur gentilis, assembly GCF_929443795.1. Classification (NCBI taxonomy): domain Eukaryota; kingdom Metazoa; phylum Chordata; class Aves; order Accipitriformes; family Accipitridae; genus Astur; species Astur gentilis. The sequence goes on along the minus strand of NC_064883.1, from coordinate 21,287,553 downwards.
CTGAGGTTATTACACTCTGAACTTCTAGGCATTGCAATACAATTTGGCCCTAGGATTTGATGAAAATGACTGTGCGAAATCTTTTAGATATAGGTCCATCATGAAAATATCCAATTCTTACAGATTTGAATAAATGTTAAGGACAAAAATGTGAAAAAGGATTTGGAGACATTTAAAGGCTTCCATTAAAGACTAGCTTCTAAATTTTTGTCTTGCACCTGTGCTGTAACTTGTGCAATGTTCAATAATTTTTGAGTAATACATGAATGAACCTATTTATTTTTCAGATAACAGTAGCTGAATTTGATCCCTTTGAAATCAGAGGAATACATTTCCCTTTGATTTCAGTTAGTACAGGTCTTACACCTTACAGAATACTATTCCTGTGTTACCAAGGCTTATTTTTTTAGTCAGGTAGTTATGATTGCATATGATATTAATCTAGCTGTGATCAAGCAGTCCTGCATTATACTCTTGATTAGAGACAATGCAAGCAAAATATTTAATGAATAGACTTGTTTAAATGTGTGTGTTGATCCAACCAAACACTTACCAAATGCTTCAGTTAAATGTTGCTAGTTTTATTGGGACTTTATATAGTTCCTTCTCCAGTTAGGGTAATTCCTTTGAAATTAATGTCATTAAAGGTATGAGACTGGTGCTCAGATTGCATATTGTCCTGGTTTCAGCTGGGATAGAGTTAACTGTCTTCCTAGTAGCTGGTACAGTGCTATGTTTTGAGTTCAGTATGCGAAGAATGTTGATAACACTGATGTTTTCAGTTGGTGCTCAGTATTGTTTAGACTATAGTAAAGGATTTTTCAGCTTTTCATGCCCAGCCAGTGAGAAAGCTGGAGGGGCACAAGAAGTTGGCAGAGGACACAACCAGGGCACCTGACCCAAACTGGCCAACGGTGTATTCCATACTATGGGATGTCCCATCTAGTATAGGGACTGGGCAGTGGGGGCGGAGAATCGCCACTCGGGGACTGGCTGGGTGTTGGTCGGCGGGTGGTGAAGCAATTGCCCTGCACATCATTTGTACATTCCAATCCTTTTATTACTACTGTTGTCATTTTATTAGTGTTATCATTATCATTATCAGCTGCTTCTTTTTATATACTATTAAACTGTTCTTATCTCAACCCAGGAGTTTTACTTTTTTTTTCCCGATTTTCTCCCCCATCCCACTGGATGGGGGGGAGTGAGTGAGCGGCTGCGTGGTGCTTAGTTGCTGGCTGGGGTTAAACCACGACACATATGAACTGGGGTTACCTTGTGGCACATTTGGTCAGCTGAGAGCTCTAATTCCTGTAGTCCTGCAGCACCTACGGTTACAAGACCTGACATTTGTAGTATTTCCAAATAAGTAATTCATTCTAAAGGTGCTATTTTCCTATCAGCAATCTCATTGTATTTTGATATCTTAGTAGCATAATAGGCTATTAAACACAGTAAATTAGGAACAGATTAGTAGTAGATGCTAATCTCTGTTAACCTTACCTATTTTCAGATGTATATTTGATCAGTCTTTTCTTTTCTGTTGTGAATATAGTTACTTAAAAGGTCTGCTTATTGTATCTTTCTACAAGGTGCATCTTATTTTAATTTCTTTGTACAGCTATTGATCAGAAAGTCATCAAATTTCTCTGCTCTGGTGAGTTAGTTAAGGAGTTACTGGCAGATACACAAAAGTGACTAAAAAAGCATCTGCCTATTAAGGGACCTTGAAATTTTTCTAGGAAACTTCTGTTCGCATGTGTTGAAAATCTATGATGTATATTTAGTGGTGTAATTTTAACTCTCATTACTCTGCATTTGTATTTCAGCTTTTATTATCAAAGGAAAGACAATGAAGTAATGGTATTATTTTGGACCTGTGCTGGATGCTGGATACTTAGCAATGCAGAGCTCCTTCTTAGCAGAACTCCCCAGTGCTACACCTTTATTGAACACTGAGTCCCTTTTCAAATACTTGCAGTGACAGCTCTTTGGAAAAAATGCTTGTTTGGTAGGACTCATTTTTTGGAAGATCAGGACCATGATCTTTCAGGCAGCAAGTCTGTTTGAACAGGAGTTATCAACCATTGCAAGATAAGTGATACTGTCAGTACTGCATACAAGAGGGTCTCACTAGGAGTTCCTGTGCCAGGATAGAGGTCAGTGGTTCAAGCAGATGTTTATAGCTATATAAGTATCTCATATGACTTTTTAATTATAGAAGTAACAGTTTTGGGCAAGATTGGCAACTTCATTTTTAACATCAGGTTCTTCAAGCTGATCTCAATGCAAGATTTTGAACATTGCATGGCAGCATTCATAACAGATGTACAATACTGCTGGGAGCTGAACTTCCAACTCTAAATTTGTGAAGGTAGAATAAAGAATGTGAGACGTAAAATATATGAGTTATGGACAATTTTCTGGGAGAAATTATTGTTCTGCTTATTTCCATATGAATCAATGTATGCACTTAACTAAACTGATTTTTAACTGAAAAATATTTTGAAGTAGATTAATTTCTGAGTGCAGTTTCAGGACTTAATTCCAGGTGTCAGTCATTAATAATATTACATTCTGCTGACTAAATAGGAATAAACACCTGGCCCATAAATTGTAAATGAAATGTAACAACTGTTTAATTACTATCAATTTTGAAGAAATATTTCTTCTGATTTAACTTTGGCCTTATTTTGGGCTAATGGTGTCATTCAAACAAAGTCAATATTCGGTATTGATGTCGGTGAAAAAAAGTTTGGAGCACAGAGAGAAAAAGAATGCTACTGCCAAGAGAATGGCAGGCTCCCGCAGTGAGCAAAGCTGATAAAAAGACAAACAGTTTTACTCATCACAGATTTCTTACTAAAACATCCTCCCTGGTAATTGCAGTTCCTAACTGGGGCACACAACACTGTCCACACAAACAATCATGCCTTGCTTGAATCAAATTTAATAGTGAGAGCTTGGGAGAAAGCTAACTACCCTGTTTAATTAAAAGCCTCACAGACTTTAACAAAATCTCTGTACAGACTTGTTACCACTGCACTCTGCCAGAAGTTTGATATCCCCCTCCAAACTCCTTCCACAGGTTGCACAAGCTGAAGTTCCAACAAAGCCCAACAGAGGCTCCAAAGCCAAAACAAAGTTTAGCTCCTGCAGTTTTCTAAAATCATGGGATAAGCTGTCTCCGGGGATGCAAGTTTCTCATACAGTCAGCTGAGTCTATGTGAATACTTGTATTGGGCTGCTGCTTGAAATTTTGTTTCAGAAGCCCAACTTGTGTATTGGCAGCTCACCAAAGTTTGCTATCAGACATGGAAATAACCTTTTTTATTCTGAAGAGACAGGATGAAAAACCCTGTGGATTGTGACAGTGTGATATCAAAAAGAACAGTTATGATTTCTAATGCTAGGACAGAAGATAAACCGTTTCTCTTTGCTTTCCTGGATACCAATTAAGGACTTTTTTTCACTTCACTATCTATGACTTGAACGGAACATTGCACCTTACTTCAAGATAAGTTAGTAAAAAATAATGGAAAAACTTCTCAACCAGTCTTTGGATTGAAAAAAAATTCTAAAATGGGAATGAGGTAGTACTGTCATTTCTGCCTTCAGGCTTGTTTTTTAGTGAAACTATGCAAAATTCTTACTTTCCTTTGAAAATAAAAGGATTGTTTTCATATTTGAAGTAATTCTAACAACAATTGCACTTTTAAAAAACAGCCTGGCAAAGCTGGTCAGACAGAGATATATATCTTTCTTATGTACAGTGGCCTGCCTGCCTACAGATTCTGGTCACTAAAATCATTTAAGGAATTAGATCATTGGAATTAGCATCATTATAACACTATTTAGGGACTTCCAGAGAGGAACTTTTGCTTTGGGATGCATGAAAATACATCAGGAAGCTTGTGTAGTTATTATCAGAAATGCATTCTTGCAGAAAATACGTGGGACACAAGTACATGGTGTGTTCTTTGAAGTTACGAATGCTCACAGAAGTATGCCTTCTCCACGGATATTTCACAACAAGGAATATACCATTCTCTCTTTCCCCATGTATCAAGCCACACATACTCTTCTTTTACAAGCTTTTAAAATAGGCTATTGCAGTACTATGCCATACTGCTATCACAAACAGGTACACCCAAGGAGGGTAAACAGTAAGAACAGAAGTTGTAATGGAATCTGCGAACTTCCTTTTCAATTTCATGTTACTCTACACTTTTTTCCCACCTTTCTTGTTGTCTTTCAGTGTCATATAAAATCGGTATATCCTACCATTCTTGATGTAGTTAGACACAAAATGTATGAAGAGGAGACCACAGTCTAGCTAGGTGTACTTTTTTCTGTACTCGGGACAGAGCTATGTGGGATAACTTTATGCCTCTTCAAGCACAGCAAATGTCCTTGACTAGCACTGCTGTAGAATTACCAGTCAAGCATTTAATTCCCATTTGGTTTACGTCAGAATGAAGGGAAATGGTTCAGGTCTACGGTGTGTCCAACATCTACAGATTTAGAAGTTAATGTCAAGACAAGTGTAATCCCTTTTTTAAGTGTTGTTGTGGTTTCAGCCCAGCCAGTAATAAAGCCCCAGGCAGCCGCTCGCTCACTCCTCCCTCCGGCCATGGTGGGATGAGGAGAAAATATAAAGGCAGGCTTGTGGATTGAGATAAGGGCTGGGAGGGATCACTCAGCACTTATGGTCACAGGCAAAAGACAGGCTCAACTTGGGGAAGAAACAAAATCAATTTAATTTACTACCAATCAAAACAAAACAAGGATATTAGGAAGTAAACCCAAACCTTAGAACACCTTCCCCCCACCCCTCCCTCCTTCCCGCCTCAATCCCACTCCTGGTTGTCTCTCCCTCCTCCCCCCAGTGGCGCAGGGGGACAGGGATGGGGGTTGGGGTCAGTTCATCACACGTCATCTCTGCCGATCCTTCCTCCTCCGGGGCTGGACTCCTCACTCTTCCCCTGTTCCAGTGTGAGGTCCCTCCCACAGGAGACAGTCCTTCACGAACGTCTCCAACGTGGGTCCTTCCCACGGGCTGCAGTTCCTCACGAACTTCCCTGGTGTGGGTCCTTCCTGCGGGCTTCAGTTCTTCTCGAACTTCCCTGGCTTGGGCCCTTTCTGCGGGCTGATCTTCAGTCACAAAATGCTCCAGCGTGGCCTTTCCCACGGAGTCACAGCCATCTTGGGGGGCCTCCGCTCCCCCGCTCCCCTCCATGGGCTGGGGGCGGACAGCCTGCTGTCTCACCACAGGCTGCAGGGGCATCCACCGCCTCCGCTCACCTCCTCCCCTCCTTCCTCACTGACCTCGGTATCTGCAGAGGGGTTCCTCTCACATTCCAATCCCACTACTCACTATGGTTTCCCCTTCTTAACTCTGTTCTCCCAGAGGCGCTACCACTGCCACTGATGGGTCGCCCTGCGCCAGATGAGGGTCCAGCCTGGAGCTGGGGAAGCTTCTGGCAGCTCCTCACAGGAGCCGGCCCTGCGGGCCCCTCCCCCACAACCAAAAAAACCCACGCCACACAAACACATAACAAGTATGCAGGGAACTGCAGCAAGGTAAAACTTTGAAAGCTGAAGACCTGAACTGCAGCTTTCTGTACTCTGTGGAGAAGGGTTTAATACATCTGAAGGAGAACGGTATCTCCTTCATTACTCAGCCAAAAGAGAGGAATTTGCAGGGTTGGGACTGAGGATGCAAATCCTGTGTTACTTTCATATTCCAAGAGCCTTAAAGTTTTCACAATTCTCTCTACACAAGGAAAGCAATAGGCTATTTCAGGATGCTTTCGGTGATGTACTTAAGAAGACCACGAAGGTCTTGTGAAATAAGATACCCTTTGTATACACAAGGCATGCCTTGCTAACGACTGTGCCCCTGAAGAAGAAATAAAAGACTGATAAGAAAGGAACGTCCTACCACAGGAGGCACCAAAAAGTTGAATAATTGGAATAGGCATGAAGTCAGCAAAAATCTTTGGTAACTGGAGGAAAGGAGGCAGGGGGAGATCAGGACCACCAACTCAATTCAAGACCAAAAGACTTAACCCCTGCCACTCTCCTTGACCATGTGCTGTAGAATAAAAGAACACTGTACCTTTAATTTGAAGCAGGGAAACTTTAACCCAATAGAAACTGTGCTAGGTAAGCAACTACCAGTAATAGTTTTGGGGAAGAACTTTGGAAATTGAATATGTATAACTGAACTGTATAAATTGCTTGCCCGCTTAGGCATGAGGGGTGCTAGCTTTGTGGATTACGACCTAGCCTCCATCTTTGTGCAAACATGAATGGGAATAACATACTTCTGCTCCGTGTGTATATTGGCATTTCACACACCAGGTAAACGACCCAAGTTGTGGGACAACAATAGGAATGATATCGGGGCACAGTGCTAGCTAGAGGTTTTGACTGAGGATGGAATGATGATGGGAAAGGTGGTACTTTTCTGATCCTTTTTTTGTGCATTTACAAAGACACCTGTTCAGAATTGGAAAAATAGAGGACAGGATACAAAAAGTTGTGAATTTTAACAACGAACCTAAAACTAAGGCCACAGTATGTTGAAATTATCCTTAAAAAATCAGCTTTTGCTTAACTAAACATCTGTTACAAATAGTATTACTATGTTTTATGCAATGTAAGAAATTCTTGTGAAATCTGGTTTCTATCCATGTTTGGAAAACTATTCCAGCATACTCTCTAGAAGTCATTTATTTCACTAACAAATACACTAGGAAGAAAGCTGAGAGAAAAAAAAAGGTAAATGGTCAAATAAGCATAAACGAAGTGAGAGACACAGAAGGCTCACTTTGTTTTCTCCAAGTGGAATAAACCTGATTTTTTTAACAGCGAAATGTAGTGATTTTTTGTAGTTCAGCTGACATGCAAATTTTTATTTAGCTAATTTAGCCAAATTAACTAAAGCAGTTTAAATTTCACAGAAAAACAATCCTTATTTTGTCCCTTGAAAGTACACCCAGAAGGAGAAAACTGCAAACAATATGGTCTTGAAGAGCCAGAATTAATGACGTTTTCTTTCTTAAGGACTTCACGTCCTAAGATTGATCTCAAAGTGTGAACACAGATATTTTGGATGCAGAGACATTTATTATGTCCTATGCAGATAGTCTGTCACCTAACAGAGAACTCACCCTTGCAGTTTTCTTCTCAGTCAAGAGACTCACAGGACATCCTTACTGGGTTTCCATCAATCTACCCATCCACCTATTTATAATGAAATCTATTAATCTATTGAGCCTTGAGATATGTCCAGTTTGGGAAAAACCAGACAAATGGATTCAAAAGCTATCAGCAGAGGAGAGGGAGGTCCATATATGTACACGAAGGCAGCACCATCAGAGGAGCCTTAGTTCCCAAGAAATAAAATATTGCTTTCTCAGTTAATTATTCTCATTTTGTATACAGATTCCTTTTGACTTTTTAGACCAATTTTTTAATTGACTTATAAAAATACAATCAAAAGTGGTTATATGCCTATCTGCAAACTATTAGATGTTCACAATGGTATGCATACAGCTATCCATGCTTTTAGGTAGCACTTTGTATGTAATGTGGAACCAACAGATGTATTGTTGTGCTACTCAGATGATGTGGATGGGTTTTAGTTAGGTGACTGGTGAATCTCCCGGTCTCATTTGATTCAGTGTTCTCACACTATGCAAAACCTTATTTTTGTTTGGTGAGGCTGGAAAAGGCACAGGGAAAGGCCATGAAAAGAGATTGGTTTCGGGCTAATCTGAGAGAAAGGAATCCAGTTTACATTCTGCATACAGAAGTTGTGGTGCAAGTGCAGGTCAAGGCATGGATGTTAGCAAGACTCCTGCCCTTTTGGACATGAACATGAACAAAACCAGCACAAGTTTTTCTATATGTCTCTTGTCCACATTTAACTGTTTTCCTGGAGGATGGCAACTACTGCTTCCTCTGAAACATCTACTGCTGGTAAAAGCTGCAGACAAGCCACCAGAGTAGTGGAAACATGGATCTGAGCTAGTGCAGCAAATTCTGAATTACTAATCTTGACTACAAATTGTTTTGTCTCCTCTGGGGGGACTACATGAGAATGACTCCATTTCTAATGTGCAGTCATTCCTACTGCTGGCAAGATAAATAACAGTCCAGATCACCTACTTTGCTTTACACATGAAGAATGGGATGCACATCATGATGGGCCTCAAGGACAAGATGATAATCCAGTTCTTCTGGGGACCAACTGACTAACTTCTCCTTTTCCTCATCTAGAAAATTTGCCTCCTGATTAGGTTTCTTGCTGCATCATGAGATGGAGAAGACTAAGGCCAGCATCTCAGGACTGTGAGTCTGTGTGTGTGTAAGTTCATGCCTATATGGACTCAGCTGATCGGTGCTTCTCCCCATACTAAGCAGTCCCAGAAAAGAGCTATATAAGGAGAATAAAGGTGCACTGCTCATGCCATGGAAGTGAATGCAAGCAGTGAGGCCTCATTGTGCTGCCCACCACGTGGAGTGGCACCGCTGCAGCTGTGGTGGGATGGAGAGCCTCTCACCCACAGGGGACCCAGAGCAAGAAAGAGGATTTCCTTCTGGCAGCAGATCAGAGAGCTGAAGACAGTTCCTCAAAGCATAAATTTCTTATTAAGTTGTTAAACAAATCTACGCTTTTTCTTGCTAACATTTCTTTCTAAGTCATCTGTCAGAGCCCTCAAGACCACTTTGTTTATAAATATAATTATACAGATATAAATTAGATAACTATATTTTCTGTACATCCAGGTTAAAGTGAGTCACCAGCACAGAAATCTTGCTTCTGTGGAATTATGAAATACACTGATGTGCTTCATTCATTTTCCTGCCAGTATATCTGTCCAATCAAGTTGCACTGTTCAGAAGCTATCACAGTTCAATGTCAAAGCCTTTTTAAATAAATCAATGCTACAACCTTTAATAAAGTACCACTCCTGCAGTTCCACACAGAATCTTTGCCTTGGAGACACAGGACATGAACAATTTGAAATATAACTGGACAGATCCTCATCCTTTATTGTAGATAAGTGGGAGTTAATCCCATACATGGCAGTACTACCACTGCACGTAGAGATATACTTTTTAATCTCAAGAGAAGAACAGCTAGACGAACACCCACAATCTTTAAATCCTTGGGCCTTTAATTAAACCCTAACTATATCTAAAAATATGCATGTCCAGATTGATGAAAGTATGATGAGCAGTCATCAAAAATCTTCCTTTGAGTTTAATTACAAACTCTGTAATTAATCTCTACATGGAGACTGCTGTTTCACAGCCTAATTCCTGTATTCCCCCTGAAATGTTAAGAATGTTGTAATCCATTCATTGTACACCGGAGGATTTTCCTGGCCAAGAAAAGGAAATGGCTTAAATAATTTTTTTTCCAGAATAAAAATGTAAACTGTGCTAGTTCATCATCTTGGTTACTACTACATATGTAGCTATGGTATGCATCCTATCCTAAATCCCTTTCATGCCAAATGCCTGGGAATTCACCTACTCATAAAATGATGGTAACTTTTTCGTTATCCATCCTTTATTACTGTGTTGCACAAGAGACAGAGATGTAATTGGCACAGGAAGTCAGTGCATTGGTTTCATAGTAAGCAAAATCTTGGCAAATGGAATAGCCTAGCAATGTATAACAGCAATGAAATGCAAATTAGTGTCAAAAGTTGGCTATCACAGCAGGCTCCATTATCTCAGTGGTAGGAAAACCTCTGTGGCAGCAATTGATTTTGGCAGAAATATGAGTGTCTAATACGACTGAGATTTTATATCCCTTGCTCTTCTAAATGTATTTTCATTTGCTTTAATTTTTAATGCTATCTCTGAAAGCCTACACCTCTACCTTTTGTAATGCTGGTAGTGCTGGTACATGATTGCTTGGACACAAGCAGAAAGGATACATCCAAAATCCTTCCTTCTTAAAGGAGCTGAACATACAACTTGGAGACTTGGCTTCAGCATTTCAGTGGACCAGCAACAGTGTCCTGACCAAGATGGGGGCGAGGGGGAAATACTCACAGCAGGGTTGCAACAAATTCCTTCTCAAGAGCAAACAAAAGATGTTGGCAGGTGTAGGGGACAGGCATTTGTCTTAAACGTTTCTTGGCACAGAGGAACCCACAAGATGCCTGTTTACAGGGCAGAGCCCTGCACAGGAACTCACAGCCTGGCACAATAACTGTCAACAAGCTATGGGCGCAGGTGCAACGAAAGGTTGACTGGTGGTAACGGCACTTAATGGGAGCACCCGACAACCGACAAGACCCTAAGAACACATCCACATGCGCAGTGGACTGGAGACACCACACGATCATCGTGTGGGTACCAAAGTCTGCGTGGCAAACGTGCCGTTGCCTTGAGTACTTCTTGGAACCGGGCAGAGATTTTGGGACTTGGGCTGTATAAAGTGGTGCCTTGAGGAGCTGGGGAGGGACCCCCCCATCACCAAGACACCAACAATCAAGAGGACCAATGGGATGCCGCTGGATTCACAGGTGGTGATATCTTCTTTGTCTGTCTCCATCTCCGTCTCTGTCTCTCTCTCTCTGCCCCCTCCTCTCTTTATACATGTGGCACGGGACTTGTATGTCTAGTTGAGTTGTCCAGTTAAGTAGTTGCCATTAAGTTATTGCATCTAACCTTGTGCCTTGCATTTTGTATTAATATATTGTTAAATTGGTTGGCTGGTGTCATTTCACCTTAATTCATTCCCAGGGGGATCGCGAACTTGATCGCTGGTCCCAAGGGGAGGGAGGTCATCCTAAATGACTCCTTTCAGGCCTGGGCAGCAGGTACGGTTAGTCTGAATCACTGCTGCATCCCAAAGAATTTCCTATTGTGAGATAACTGTGACAGTGTCCTTATCCAGAGATAAGTGTGTGGGTTTAACCTAATGCTTAATGAAGATGATTCATGAACATAATAAACCTGATCCTCAGTCCGAATTGTGACACTGTGACTCATGCTAAAGAGCATTTTACTTCCCAGGCAGACACATTGATTTCAATGTCACCATTCAAGGGATAAAGATCAGCTCAGCATGAGCAAAATTAGTGGGATCTGTCCAGCATTTCTTCTGTTACGGTACTTCAGACACATCCAGAGTAATTGGATATTAGAAGGAGCATAATTCCCTTCAACAAAACCCCTTCCCAGAACTGTCCTGACATCTCTAGTGATACAAATTACAGTAGGAAGTAAATAAAGAAAATTACAGTAGTAAGTAAGTAAAGCTGCTGCTTTTTTTTTTTCCTACAAAAAAGAAATAACACTTCTGTTTTTTATAGCTGTTATTTTCTAGTATGTAACACTTCTGAGCAATTTAACATTTAGAGCACAAAGTAAGTATGCTCAAATGATTATGCTAATAAGTTTGTGCCTGATCTCTTATGAATATGATATTTATAAAAGCATGTTCTGTCCCCCTTGGCATCTTCCCTTCCCTTCTCTCTGCAAAGACATTCTCAAAGGATGCTTGAAGGTAAGAGATGGACCTAGGAATATTAAATGCCCCTCTGTGAATGATACTTGCAAAATCTGGTCCTTTCATGTTAATGTTCTTTTAAAAAGGGGAGTGTCAGAAACACTACCACTTCCAGGTAAGAGTCAGCTCCCATGGAGATGGCTACATCTGAGCTATACATCTATCTTTCTTGTCATACTTGGTTGAGACAAACAGGCACCTGTAGGATGTGATTCATTCACATTCTGTTTTAAATGTTTATTTTAGGGTGATACAAATTAGTGCTTTAAAATGTCTGTTTCTACATAATCTATGAATTTCTCCATTGGTCACATGAGCACCATCTCATGGTTCTGATGAAAATGTAAAAGAGCATCCATGGGGAACAATAGGAACATGCACTGCAAACGTTCCCCTTGCTTGATACTTCAGGGTGCTTTAGTACATTCCAAACCAATATTTGCAATCAAATAACCATGACATCAAGCTAGAGTTTGTCCCAGACAAAGACACAGTCCAAGAGAATAGCCCAAAAAACTGTCAGCTGTATGGCTAGAGATACAATCCTGTGAGGTTATATACAATTCCCCTATTAGGACAATAAAGACCAGTTTAGCACATCACTCTGGTGGTGTTTAATTCCTACTACCTGATATCCAAAATTGCTAACTCCTTGGACTGTGATACCATTAGTTGAATCAGAAAGAGCAAATCCTTAAGATAGGCAGCTGGGGAAGGCAAGGCATTTGACTACTGAATTTTTTTTTCTCTTAATCTGAATCATTTTTCATTCTTGTGAATTTGAACGCTGCAGCTGACAGCTATGTTAAGTATGAGCTCCAGAGTGAGCAGCCTGGCTACAGCCCGTTGCTCTCCACTGCATAGCGGTGCAGCCTCAGCACCTTTCATGCTGGACAGAAGGATCATGTATCATAGAAATGTTATGATCACTTGAATGGAGAATGATTGGGAATATCTGGGTTTGGAAGCACTGGAAGGAACAACTCCCAGGAAAAGGGTTATGGGAGTGGCATGTGCTGATGGCATGTGTATTAGCAGGTCACCAAGATGCTGGCTCATTTATGTACATCTTCTCAGGGCAGCCAGCACCAAGGCAACAGAAGATAGACTGAAAGAAGGGAGATCCTAAAAAAAGGCAGTCTATAAGCAGACTAAAGCAAAGACTCAGTCCATTTACAGATGATGGTGGGAAGACAGTGGACAGAGTAGGAGCCATGAGACCCATATAAGCAGACAAAAAGCAGTGCACAAATCCTGATGATTCACACAGGTGGAACAGGATAGAGAAGAAAAATCACACTGCCCACTTCTAAAAGGGACAAACAGGCCAACCCAATATTGGCAAGGGTTTCCAAGCTCAGAAGCACCCAGGAGAAGGGATGAGGATTCAACAGCTTCTATCCCTTGTCTTCCAAGCAACCGCAAGAAAGCCTGGACAGACCACCTGGGTACACTGTGGTGTCTGTGTGCTGAACAGATGACTTGGGCACACATATCTTGTGGCTTGTGAATATGTGGTACAAGAGTGTGATTGAGTAAAACTGATCTTGTTTGAAAATAAAACCACCTTTCCCTCACTTGAGGTCTCACATTAGGCTTTGCTACAACACAGTGTTGCATAATTACTTCCAACAATCATGAGAATCAATCTCTCTCAATTGGTTCAGTTAATATTTAATAACACAAACAGTGAGAGCTTCAGCAATGAGGACTAGCTATGACTGGCTAAGACCTATGTGTTTAGCACATCCCCAATAAAGCGTAGGCGACTTATTGCCATTCTGCCCTGTCTGACTCAGATCAGACCATCTCCCGGGTCCCAGTCTTAGCAAAGACATGCAGCCTTTCTATCTTTTTCTGTTTGTTTGCACGTCCTGAACCTGACAAACTTTTCTGTAAAAGAAAATTATTGAAATGTATATGTTCCTGCAGGTTTTTTATTTCAACAAATTGGCGTTGTCCCCCAAAATAATGAGGCAGAAAAAACATTTTGATACAAACAACCCACGCAACATCAGAAATAACAGAATGGCTCATTATCAGTTATGTCTGAATCAGACTAGGAATACATTTACATTCTCATGTATACATAGTTATTTAGGATACACAAAATAAATTATAGCAATTTACTACAATGCAATTTTATGATATTAAATCCCTCAGATGAGCTACCTGTAGATCACAGATGAAAGAAATGATTGCATTGCTTCACCAGACTCTATTGTCAAAGGCTCCAGCAATAATTTGTTTGTTGGTTACAGTAAAAATGCCCATTTCATTTTTTTAGAAAGACTCTACACCACAGAAGCTGGATTTCTATCAAAGATTTCCAATACCATTTTGAGCTATTTTGAACTGAGCTTTTATTCATTCCTTTCACCTGGCCTATTATGTTCCTAGTGGAAACAATTTCCATTACAAATCCGTTTTTGAGAGTGTCGCAGGAAGGAAGCTCTAATAAACAAAGAGTAGTCAAAATTTCTCAGTATTAATTCACAAGGTCTATTATTGCAATATTTTACAGATAATTCAAATAAATACAAAGAAATGCATGACTTGGCAACATTCTTATTTATTCTTTGCCATTTAATGATGATAAAAGTCATTGCATTGCAATTATATATTGTATACTTTGTGACAGTTTACCCTTCTGTTTCATGGATATGCCTATTTTCAGCTACAATGCATTAGTGGACACAGTGGGATATGCAACATTGAAAACTAGGGCACAGCGGCAATGATGGCATTAAGTTTCTCAGGAAGGCCAAAATGTGCAAAGGGGTGAAAATGACAGGACCAAAGACAAGTTCAAAGACATCTCTGCATTCCTCTGGGAAAAATACTGTTAGATATTGCATTGGTACGGGGAACAATTTGGAAATCTCCATTTATGAGGAACTTGCAGGGCCCATTTGGCCGGATTTGGGGTCTTTCCAGTCATTCCTAGGGTGGAAATGGCAGCTGAAGGAGCTCTAGCAGGGGCCTCATGGCACTAGCTTTCCCACAGCATGCAGGAGCTGCTACATTAATATGAGGCCAAGGTGTGTACCATAATTCCAGCAAGAAAGTTTAGTCCCACCTACCTAGCCATGGTTCACATTTTAGCTCACTGATCTCATTAAACACTATGGAAAATGCAGCAAAACTTACTACATTAATTTTTCAGGTGTGGAAGTTGAGCTCTAACATAAGAGCAACATTTTGTCCTAAACTGGCATCGAGTCCAAGATGGAACTGCTAGCAAGACTGACTCCGGGACTGGTGTTTCATTCTCATACACTTACTACCTTCTCTTGACACTCTTTATTGGGGCAGCTGTGTTTGGAAAGGTTTGCTAGCAAATTTTCTGAGGGAACAGTTGATTACAGAGAGCTCCACTTGGAAATATGGGCTTTGGATGTGATTCTTTTTCTGGAATGTGGCACTTGAATACTAGAAACATGCCAGTATCTGGATTTTCAAGGACTGAAAAACAAAGTTTGACAAAGAGCATTCTCTTTAACAAAAAATAAAAATTTGTCCTTTCTTAGGAAACTTCCTTGCTGTTGTTCCTTTCTTGAACAAGTGGTGCCTTGCCAGAATGGATCCTTTAGAAAGCATAACAATAATGCTGAATTTAAACAGACTGGCTGAAAACACCTAAACAAATAAATTGGCATTGCTTCCTGTTGATTTCCAACTTCACCTCAGTCAGTCAACTGAGATCTCACTTGATGAAACATAAAAAATAAGCAAGCTATTTCTGTTTATATTTCGTGAAATTTGGAAACCAAAACATCAAAGAAAAATATTCTAAGACATAAATCACCTTTTAGTACTGGTATTTTTACTTGAGTGTTCCACAATAGATTGTGGCCAACAAACTCATGCTTCAGTCAGCCTCCATGAATAGGCAGCCTTTTCTAGATGCTCTGTTTTTATGAATAGAGTGGTTTCAAGCTCTATTTGCTGCAGATGAAGAAGATCTAAGACAGCAGAACAATGGGTCACAGTGGCTGGGCAAATAGTTGTACATAAAGATATTGGCAGCCTTCAGGTTTGCTTTCATCTCATGGTTGACAGGTGCAAGTGCATGGCACTGAGTGTGGCACATTGTTT
Organism: Astur gentilis; assembly: GCF_929443795.1. Classification (NCBI taxonomy): domain Eukaryota; kingdom Metazoa; phylum Chordata; class Aves; order Accipitriformes; family Accipitridae; genus Astur; species Astur gentilis. The sequence continues at coordinate 21,271,910 of NC_064883.1, read as the reverse complement.
CAAGCACATTTATGAGACATATCTGAATATCTGAATGGTTTGTGAACAGCTCTTTTCACTTTGTCAGATCAGATTAAGAGCAAAGGTAAAGACTGTGCTGCTAACTTGTGGTCAAATAACACTGTAATAAAACAGTAGTGTCTATGTACTGTTTCCCACGTGTATGTATTGTTTTGTGGCACACTGCTTATCTCTATACTTGCATACCTATAAAATCTGAGTCACAGATAGGACTCTATAGATCCATAAATATACAGATAAGCAGTGCACCACAAACTACCACAAATGCATGGCAAACCTCATATTCTGGGTTTATGTATTTTTAACTGATGCTTGTCCTCACTGCCAAACATGTATGAACAGAGGTTTGGGTTGCTCTAACTTCAGTACAATTGCAAGGATGCCACCTTTACTCAGATATTACTCATAATCCCAGTGGGAGAGTTGTCTGTTAACTGAAGACATCTATGGATGAATGCGCTGCAGTCAGTGCAAGGCTTGAAAGAGCAGGATTTTGCAACACAGAGCTAGTGTGAGCCCCTGCTAGCAGGGGAGCATTCGAGACCGTGACTCTGGAGCCATCAACAGTGTTAGTTCCTCTCTTACCACAGAGCTAGGCTCCAATACTTGGCATTTCCTCCCTATACACATAACTCATCTCAGCATTCTTCAGTGAAATCTGGTTCTGCATTCCCAGTTTTCCTCACAGACGCATGGGGAGTCATACATCACTCAGGACAACACAATGTCCTTCAGGGGATCAGCTGTAAATCTCTCAAGACATGTCTCAAGAAGGACTACCCAAAACCTGGCTTACAATTAATGCCTTTCTTTCTCATTTGAATTTGTGTCATCTAGAGAATATTTGTGGGACAATTGCTCTACATAGGTTATTGACTTAATTTCAAAGAATTATCTAATTCCTTCAGTCATTCTTCCTCACTGAGATTAGGACAGTGAAGGTTATGACAAGACAGGTGACACAATTATTTGAACATAGAGATAGGAAAGGCTTCTTGAATACCCAGAGAGAAGACAGCTTTATCAGAACTTCTACCAAGTTACTTCAAGCCTTGTCTTAGAGTCAGCAGTGCATGGTATACATGGATATTAGAAATATGCACCCACCCTTATCTCTAGGGAGCACTGCTTTTCTTTTATCCTGCTAAAATTTAATTAGGTGAAACACTAGATCAGAATCCTCTAGCATATAAACTCGGCAATACAGTCTCATCTATAATTGGTTCCATCTCAGGAGAATTGCAGGAGCCCAATAAGATAAAGCAATTCTTTTCTTGCTTGCTAATAAGTGTGCGTAAAGCTGAACTACCATACCAAGAATTAGCAAGCCGCTTCTAACCTGCTTTCATCTTTCTTAGTCTTTATTTTTCTCTTCATTCCAACCTCTGCCTTTCAGAAATTTACTTTATGTCAACAAGTTGCGAAGAGTGAAAAGCAAACACTGCTAAGTGACAGCTGTACTCCAGAGAACAGCAACATCCGTTCTGGAGTCAGCCGCTGCATTTGATGAATCGGTCAACTGTTCTCCTAGGAGCCACTGGTTCAGTCTAGCTTTGGGTATATTTATTTTGAAGTAATCAAGAGAACATATGTTATGATACCAAATAGCAGCACTTCCTGGTTGAACAGCCTGTAATAGAAAACTCTTGTACTTTACATGCCCTTGCACATGGGACTGAGCCGTGGTGTGAAGCCCACAGTCTCGGCTCGGGATGCTGCAAGACCAGGCTGCCTTGAACTTAACATCAGCAGAGTGCTTGGCTTAGACCAAGAACACCTGGCATCAGGTCTTTGTTCTGTTACCAGGAAAAATGAGAAATCAGAAATAAGTCAGTTCATTTTAATTATGGTTTGACTGAACAATAGTAAGTCCCAAGAAATACATGTATAAAAATACTGCATAATGAATTCTTGTTGGTAATGCCAATATGATTTTCATTCATTAACACTATCTCTATTCTGAGTCCTTGAAATCATAGACTAACCTGTGCCTGAACTAAGAGCCTGGAAGGTAAAACGTCCAGTCATATCATTTCTGTAGGATTATGCTCAGCTTCTCCTTTTAAGATAACAAATGCTATAATGAAGCCCTATTCTAGCTTTGGCATTCTGATTATTTGCAAGTAGTTATTCATAATGCCACTTTGTATTCTGACAAAGACTGTATGACAAGGGCTAAATCCTTATGTCTTTACTCAGTACTGAAGCAAATCTTAGCCAGACTTCAGTGAAATATGTAAAGGCTGAACAGAATTTAGCCAAGAGCATTTTTAGGCCTCAAATCTGCAAGTACTTTTCTATCTATTTAGTATTATGAACATGAATAGTCGTGGAGATTGCAAAAGTTAGTTGGGGTGGTTTTTTGGTTGTTTTTTTTACTTTTTTTCTTGCTTATAAATTTAACCGGCCTATTTTAACTGAAAAAGCCTTGAGCTGCTAAGAGGACAGAAAAATAAAAGTGCTACTGAGTATGATTATGAGAATTCAGAACAAGCCATAGGCAGCACATAGGCTTTCTTTGATGATTTGTCTAACACAATACATGGACTATGTTCCCTTTTTACAGAAAGTATTCAGAAAGGTGACTTTCTCTTGGTTACAGAAGAAGTGAAATACCTTCAAAAGTCTAATGTTCTGCACAGTAGAAAAAAATAATCCACATATTATTCCTAAAGCGCAGCTCAGATCCTACACATATGATTAAAAGTTCACCTGAGTGGTTAAACATGGCCTATATTCAGAAATTATTTTTAATCTTACTAACAACATAGTATATGAACTGTGTTTTCTGACTCATTTCAACAATTCCTCATGTAGTTCCCAGACAAAAATCAATTTAGGAGAACTAATTTATATTTCTCTGAAAGAGACAATACTGGCCATTGTAGGGATAGTGAAGCAGAATAGTCCTGCAGTAGGTGTTTATTACAACTCAGACTTTTATTTTTTTTTCCTTTGTGAAAAAACTGGTTGGCTTTCATTTGACCAAAAGACAGGACAAGTGGTCTTTCTTTTTAATTTACTACATTTAATATATTTCCTAATACAAGTATCAATTATTTCTGAAGTATGGTTAATAATATTGTTTACTTTAAATCTTTGTCAATATGCTATGGTCATTTTTAATTACTATTGGTGAACTTAATTTAAAAGAAGCATGTTCTCATTTCTCTTTTCACAATAATTTCAATACAGAATTATTTTCATCCTTGACATACTATCAGCAAAATTTTCTGTTTGTGCAAACTCCTGCAGTTTCTCACTAATCTATGCCATCTGAGAACTTGAAACCATAAATTAATTCAAATTATCATTTAACCAAATTACATTTTTTATAAGAACAGATACACAAGGCAGGTTGCTGCACCATCGTACTGATTACTGACTTCCTAGGTTTTTTATAACTATATGTAGATTTATAACTATAATGAAATACTATAACAGTTTACCTGATATCAATACTAATGCTACTTTGCTAATTAAATATGGCATTTGTAATATAGTACTCTGATTAAATCACTAGTGATAAGGGAGCCTCTCCAATTGGTTAGAAGTTCTCAAGAAAATTAATTAAAAAATTAGTAAATTAATCTTCATTGAACGAAGCCATTCAAATATGCAGCTAATCTCCTGCTAGCTTTTTGGAGCCAATTTCAATAATCAAATCCATAACCAAAATCTAAAAATGGAAAACATGAGAAATAAGGGGTCCCAAAGATGTACAAGCTTTTGCACACCGATGTACAAGCTTTTGCACACCGATGTCCAGAATACCCCTAAAAATACCAATGCAGTATTTTTGTGTTGCTTTGGTAGGGAATAATTAGTCTGTTGTTCCACTAATCATGTGAGACTGATGAGTACTAGCAATCCCATGAAATGTAAAAAAGAAAGAAAAAGCCTAAGCATTTCCAGAAAAAGTGATGCTGTATCATTGTGCATAAACCACATGATCACACACACATCAACTGTGTGTTGCATGCACCCTTGGCTACTAATCATCTAATTAGGAAAATACTGGACTTGTGCATGACGTGTCCCCATGTATACCCATCTTTGAAAAATGAAGGAGTTGTTTAATTCCTAGAGGTACAGCCCAGAAAGATTAAACCAGCTAGTAAAATATTTGTATGCTGTAATGTGGGAAGGTAATTTTGTATGAACTCTCCTCCAGTCAAACAGGTCTTTGTGTCACTCTTTCTCTGCTAGCCTATGACCAGCAGGACTGCCTGCATCCCTCATCCTTGCCCCTGGGCTTTCCAAGGGGCTGTGGAGCAGTTCTTCCCTGGGGAAAAGCTGCATAACAGGACTTGCCTATCAGGATAAGGTAGATCAGTGAAAAGAAGGAGACATTCAAATATTTAGCTGCCTCTAAGGCTCACTTTGCTTCCCCAATGCTCTTATTGTACACTCAGAGGGATGCACAATAAGAATATGAACTAGTAATACCTAGAGAACCTCTGAATATTTGAAAATAAAGCAAAATGAAACAGAGTCTGCCTTATCCCCAAAGACAGACTCCACACTCCAGCATCTCTTTCTGATTTCACCAGCCCAATGTACTCATAGACCTGAAAAATAATCAAAGAGCATAAATTAAATTAATTGCTTTATTTCTGGAAATAGCTTATCATTCTGTTAAATTGCCAATTTGCTATCTGTCCAAATGATACAGACACTTAGCTCATGACTGCTTCTGTTTCAGGGAGGAAAGCAATAGAATCAGGATACGAGTACTACTGGGCTATTAGTTTTCACCACTGTAATGACATGGGAACCTCAAAATTAGGGCACCACAGCCCCATCATGATAACTACAATGCAAACTGGTACAGCACCTTGTTCAGGAGAGTGCCAAATCATACACAAGACTCAGCTTATACAGTACGACAATTGGAAAAAATGAAGGAAGAAAAGAGTGTGATAAAACAACCACAGCTCACAGCCCATCAGATGCTTGCAACTACACAAATTAACAGTAATATTCACTCCTGGTTGTTTGCATTGTTTAGTATTATACACAGTGGACTCATTTCACAGCTGCTTGAAACAGTGTTATCCGCAGTGCCCTTGTATTTACTACGCTGCCTCAGGAGGCTTGAAGGATGGAGAGGCTATATGGAATTAAATTAAATGTTTAGTTAAAACTTTTAGCTGTCTGGATGTGTAGAGTTCCTTCAAGCTACAAAACTGCCAAAGTTCCTTCGAGTATTTTCCTGAACTTCCCTTAATTTGTAATCAAAAGGTACACAGAAACGGGAAGTGTGGCAGATCTCCCTTTGATAAAGAAATCATAGCCTTCACAGAGGATTTCATACCAAGACACAGTATCAAAATAAGTTTAGTTAGCTGATACACACTCACTGCATCCAACACGGAAAAAGTAACTCCAAAACCTCAGAGAAAGGCAGAATGGTTTACAGAGAAAGGAAGCCCTCCCTGATGGGCTTCATGGGGCACAAAGCCTGTGTGAAGACAGTTAAAGGGACTTGCTGACCTCTGGAAGACCAGCACCTGAGTGTGAGTGTGTGTGTATTTCCCTGCCAGACAGAGTCTTCTCATGTTCATGAATTCAGGTTACCTCATAAGAAATTAGAATTCATGTCTTGTCCCAAAACTACAGCCAACGCAAGGTCTGAGTCACCTGTTCCAGGGAACAATCTCATAAGAAGTAATCACTAACAGCATTACAAACATTTGCCAGACCTGCAATCCTTTCTTTGAGGTTGGTTTCAAAAAAGTCCAGGATAATATCACTCAGCTTATTCCCTAGAAGAGCATTGGAGAAGATAGGGGAATGAGGTAAAAGAACTAGAAAGAGATTTGCTTAGTACCTTATCCTCCTTTTGACACTTTCAGGAACTTTGTGAAAACGCGTGCAGAGGGAAAATACTAGCAAAATATGGCAGTAAGCTGAGTTTTTGACAGCTATTGGTCTGTGCCTCCGAGTTCAGCACTAAGGTTTCTATTTTGAAAACATCCTGCTTCTTAAGGCCTTTTTCTCAGTACCTTAACACCCCTGCAAAAAGCAAGGGAAGGTGTCTCAGCAGCAGGTTAAGATGAGGTTTCAAGGGAAAAAGGATGGATGAGAGCCCTCAGAATAGGTACAAATAGGTGAAATAGGAGCAACACAGCTGGCTGCTCATGCTTAAAATGCTTAAATCCTTTTTCCAGAACTAGTCCTTCTAACTTAGCAGACTGAAGTCAATGGTATTTTACATTGTTTTGTCTCAGTTTGCACTTGAAATCTCTAGCACAGCAGGGAAATCTGTCTTTGTCTTCACAGGTCAGCTCAACCTCTCAGCTACAAGACTATCTTTCACCATATACTGATATAACCTCCATCCTTTCCCTAAGCCCATCTGTCCTGGTTTCAGCTGGGATAGAGTTAATTCTCTTTCTAGTAGCTGGTGTAATGTGTTTTGGATTTAGTAGGAGAATTATGTTAACACACTGACGTTTTCAGTTGTTGCTAAGCAGTGTTTATACTAAGTCAAGGATTTTTCAGCTTCGCATGCCCAGCCAGCAAGAAGGCTGGAGGGGCACAAGAAGTTGGGAGGGGACACAGCCTGGGCAGCTGACCCAAACTGGCCAAAGTGGTATTTCATACCATGTGACATCATGTCCAGTATATAAACTGGGGAGACATTTGGAGTTATGGCATTTGTCTTCCCAAGTAACCGTTATGCATGATGGAGCCCTGCTTTCCTGAAGATGGCTGAACACCTGCCTGCTGATGGGGAGTGGTGAATGAATCCCGTGTTTTGCTTTGCTTGTGTGCACGGCTTTTGCTTTACTTATTAAACTGTCTTTATCTCAACCCATGAGTTTTCTCACTTTTACCCTTCTGATTCTCTCCCCTATCCCACTAGGGGGGCGTGAGTGAAGAGCTGTGTGGTGCTTAGTTGCCAGCTGGGGTTAAACCACGACCCCATCACAGCCTGAATTCAGTCCTATTGCAACAGGCACATATAAAGAACTGAATGACTGGAATATATTGCAGCTCAGTATATTTAGATCGATATCTCGTAAGTCTGATACCCTGTTATTTTTGAATGTTGTAAAAATACATTGCTCTATCACTTAGTATGTAATTTCAGTACTAAATATGGCAGCAATAATTCCAGGAATGAGAGAGGTATTTACTATAAACAAATCCAAAAAATAATAAGACATAGCAGCCTCTGGAATCCTTTTTTTCCATCAGTTATGCGTATATTACTGACATAGTATAATCGGAAGGTATAAAGTGTGTACCATGTAAAGAGCTGGAAGCAGCAGAAGTGACACCTTTGGCAAGTCAGAGTCCTAAAGCAGGATTCAGCTACTCAAAGCAGATGCACCCGTCCACAACTCCAGCTACAGGGAGAGCCCAGGGTTTCCCTGAGCCTGGGGCTAGAGGAATGGTGGCCTCAACAGTGGGAGGTAAGCCCTACTTGAGCTGCTCAGCTGCTACAGAAAGTAGTTGAGGCAGGTGAGCAGACTGCATGGCACCAGTGAGTTTGCACCAGAGGCTGACAGGTTCTGCAGGGACCAGACCCCCAGCCCCACATTGCACAGGAGGAGGTATGGCCAGAGGCTGAGAACAGGGACTTCTAGCACGACTGGAGCTGAAGTCTGTGACTTCTGGAAGCAAGGATGCTCCCTCTCCAACTGCAGATGTTTACTTTCCAATAGGAAAACTCTATTAAAGGAGAGACATTGGATGGATGGGGAAAGGAACTTGTCCATAACTTATGAACTGGAAGAGGCGAGTGTTAACAGATATTAAAATTGTAAGGGGAAGAGAACTAGGGAGGAAGTCCAGGGGAAAGGGTTGCGGGAAGTAATGTAGCTAAAGAGTACAAACAGGACATATGTGAAACTAACATCAAAACAATCTGACTACTGTAGCCTAACTAAAGGAGCAGTCACAACACCTGAAAGTCTGCAGCAAGCAACAGAGGCCCCAAAGCCACTGTCTGTTCTCTGCTGTCCTCCTGCACTGACCTGTGAGCATAGGTAATGACTTGGCATGGGCCCACAGAGCAGCCGCCCAAGCTTGCTGCCATTCCCCTCAGCACAGGGCCAAGCTTCTTGCTCTCTGAAACCTCTCACTGCTGTCCCAACACCAAGGCCAAAGGGCCATCCACAGAAAGTTGCCATTTCTGTGACCTCTGAAGATCCTGCTGCTCCTGAGGCTCTGCCAGCCTGGATCAAGGTAGACTGAGGACTGCTGCCAGCTGTCTTTGGGTGCCTTTCAACCACAGCTTCCATGTCCTCCCCCTCTCTTCTCTTTCCTCTGTAGTGCATCCTCAGCTGTGAGGCTCCAGCATGGCCTTCTGGTGCACACCCTGCTGACTGCCTGCAGCAGCATGGAGACAACATGCTGAAGTAAAGAAAAGGGAAAGTGCAGCCCCTCTGGCCCTACTCTTCATTAGAGGGACCTGCAGAGGAAAGAAAAGCAAGCCTGTCTGTCGTTGAATGTCCGAGAGACTCCACAGCATCCCTCTACTGTTTGCAGCCATTGCTGGACAGCCCCCAGGCTTTCAAGGACTCAGTTTGGGCAGAGTGGGGTCTTGTTGTTTCTGCCATGGCCAACTCATGTGAGGGGCAGATGGAGTTGGGCTCTGAGCAGGGTCACCCTCTCCCCCTCAGCCCCCACAGCAGGAGGGGGCAATAGGTAGGCTACTGGCAGCCTGCTGTGCCCCAGGAGACTGTGTATCCTGTGAGCTGCTGTCCTCTGCAGCAAGTGAGGAGGGAAGGGGAGGCCTCAGGCACTGGGGCGGTAGCGAACAGCAGGGTAAAAGTTCATGCTGAGCACTGAGAGTGGAAGGAGGCTCCTAGAGGGATATCACTCCTTCATGTTGATTTTTAGCATGCACTGATGGAGAATGGGCCAAGAGCCTTCTGCTGCTCCAAGAGCCCTGGGGCAGCCGATGAGGCCTGAGCACAACAGAGATGCCCCTGTAGGTGTTTGCCATGACACTGCTCCCACCCTTGACTGCCTGTCCAAACAGAGAAACAGCTGAGCTACTGTGCTACACAGACTGTGCGCAACATTGCGATGGCCCTCCATGGCCACCACGCAACCAGCTGGACAACTTGGTGGGTACTCCTGCCCATGTAACAGTTTGCCTTCATCCCCCTCCCCTCCCCTCTGCTGGGGGAAGAGGAGAAGTGTCTTCCTATGAAACCCCAGCCCCACTGCCATGACTATCCAGTGCCAGGCAAGATCCCTGGAGGCATGGGAAAGGGCGAGGAAGCCTCCGGAGCAGGACTGCACCATTTCTGCCCACACTCAGCCACAGTCTAAAGGCAGGTGACCCTGGCACTTTCCGACGGTATGTGCTTCTGCGGAGAGGAAAGGACATTACCACAACAGAGTGCTCTTTGTGCCCCTCCACCTGCTCAGCACTCTGAAACAGAAGAAACACTCAGAAACTGCTCATTTCTCTGGGTGTTTGTGGGACAGGATGAGGTCTGCAGTTTTGCCCCACGTAGTGTCATGTCATCAGCCCTTAACCTGTTGTGCCTGAGAGGGAAGGAGCCACCAGACAGGATCTTTGTCTGGAAAGGTGGGGGAGTTATATTCTCACAAGATACTGCAGGTGCCAGGGCTGAGCTGGGCAGCCATCGAGAGCAGGCAGTTTCTAATATAGTTACATTAACATTTCTCTGACAGCTCACAGCTCTGGGGGAATTTTATGGTACTAAATGTGTATTTTTATGCTGTAAAAAAGCACAGCAACCCTGTTAAGCAGACAAATTACAAACAGCTTTTTCACCACAGCTCTGAGCCCAAACCCGAGACTCCACTAGAAGCCTCATGCACTGCTTGTCCTTCAAACCCAAAGATGTGCATAAAACTGTAATTCACTTACCTGGTTTGGACTCTGGCTCATGGGATTGTTGAAGGTGGCTGTGATGGGAGCAGGCCAAAGAGGTATCCCTAGATGTACCCTGCAGCTCTACTGAGACAGAGCCAGGAAGAGAAGGCACACTGGAGTTGCACTGGAGAGCATGCTCTCCTCCAGACTGCCCTGCATGGTGGTCCTGGCACCCAGGCATACGAATGAGTGGAAGTCTTTGTGCTATGGTCCATCCAAAGGTATCTTCAATCTCTCCATAACAGGCATGTCTGCTGTTTTAGCCCAAAGGTATGGTGCAAAGTTGCATCTTCAAGAATGTAGCCTTCATTTTCTTGACTGCAATGCCACACTGCTCACCGATCCTATTTTATCTTCTGGTGCTCAGGAGGAGCAACCTTCCAATATTGCCACAGAGTTTACTGTTTCTGGAGACACTTCTAGCTCTCTTACTCCACAAATTTATGAGATGCACCATTTCCCTGAGGACCTGGGTTACACTGTATTAGTTTCCTGAGACAGTGGAAGGGCCATAGATGTCACCAGTGCAAGAAAGAGAAGCAGGAAAAGAGGGATACTTTTAAAAGACGGTAAAAGAAATAAGGGGTTCAGCATGTGGCTCAGCATAGAAGGTAAAGGATGAGGCTTTCAAACGAGAAGGATGGATGGAAGGAGGAGGCTGGAGCAGCAGAGTCTCAAAGGACTGAGGGCTTAATGTCAAGGGCTAACAGGAAGGCATATATGCTCTTTATCCTGTCATGGAGGACAAAAAGTGTCAGGATGTCTTGGGAGCTGTTGATGGTTAAGAATTGTTTGTGGACACATGCACATTAGGTATGCCCTTGGGGACCTTGTGGGTATACAGGCTCGTGAGGTCAGGCCCTAATGTTCCCACAAGCACTGGAACACAGCTCCAGTGTGCAGGATGCGTTGTTCGTGCACACCAAAACTACATCTCAGAACCAAACCAGAGAGGACAATAGGGCATGAGCAGTGAAGGGGAAGGAGTTGCTTTAAAACTGCCTGACTGTTCAAATGAAATGACTGCTGTAGGTACAGCCCCACCAATCTTACTTCTGAGTGCAGCAGAAGAAACCACACATCATCAATCCCCCCACCTTTATTTATCAGAACAAGAAACTATGAAGGCTGCAGAAAGACAGACTGTCCTAAAGTCCTAGAGCCTAGCCTTTTTGCATGTATGGTCATTTTCCAATATCCAGTGAAGTCAGTGAAAGCCTGCAATTAGTGGCAGCAGGCCCCAGGTTTCATGCCTAGTAAGAATACTCCCTTTGAGGCTAGCATCTACCCATGTGTAACTGATTTAAAGCAGCTGTGCCACAGATGGAATATTAGTTTGGGGAAGTAGACATTTCTTCACAGTGTGACAACAGCCATGAGTAGACATATAGCCCCTTGTTGACTAAACACTGATTAATGTAAAAGCAGATCTGTAAAGCCATTTGCATGTTCCAGCAGCCAAACAACCCTTGCAGACAAAAGAGGAGCTCAATTCTTTTTCTTAATCTTGCTAATTCACAGTTCACTGGCTACAAAGAAACATACATGCAGACAACCCTCATTCTAGGATTAAGTCTTTTATAAATCAGCATAATTTACAGGAAAGGATGGATCAGGATTATGGATTCTGGTATCACAAAGCCAGTTTCTGCATACTCTGACTAACAGTGCCTTTCAGGAAAACCTTATTCAGAAGAAGATATAAATGCATATGTAAATCTAAGCATGCATTGAAGTCTCATTGTAATAAGCAAAGCCAGAGATAATTTAAAGGACACAGATTTAGGCCTTCATTTTCATGCTTTCCTAAATTGAAACCAACAGGAGCTGAATTTAATACGACCACTGACCATGATTAGGGCCATCATTCTGTATTTCTGAACTCAGCATTGTTTGCCATGTACTTCAGGTTCTTGTCACATTGACTCTGGAGATCTTTCCTTGAACATGCAGCATGAGTGCTTATAAGCACCAATTAATAGATAAGTAGGGGAAATGACAGATGGCTTAATTTAGAAATAGGAAATATTTAACAACCACATACAGCTCTCGGGTTCTGTTCAGCTGTCACTCTTTATCACTGCTTTCTGCATGCATGCCGTCTCATAGTTACATATACCTGCTCGTCTTAACAAGGAGACATGCATATTGTTCATATTTGTCTAACCTAAGCCAACTTTTAAACCAGTGGCAACTCAGGATGCTAATCATGAATCAAATTTCTGTGCTGTCTCTCAATAGTCCTGAATCCCTATCAGAGCTTTGCAATTCAAGGCAGGATTTCTCCATGTTAGGTAGTAACTCAAGATCAACTAGTATCAAGAAGTGGCAGCATGCACAGCTTCAAGACAGTCCTTTCATATTGATCCTTAATCACTTCCTCAGAAGAATACTGGCAACCATTTTGTTTCCACAGTTTCATGTAACCACAAACCCTTATTTGCTAGGTAGAAGTACTTTGTGCACCCAGCAATGGTTAGCCTGTGAAGATGCTAACAAGCTTTGGGAATGCAAGTGTGCTCGGGCAGAGAACAGTTCTTCTCAAAATGCCTCTCTCTAGTCCTTATAAGCAGTTTACAACATAGCATCTATGGAAAATAGCTAAATGGCCCCAGATAAAACTGAATTCTTTTAAAAAACTAGCATATGAGCATTAATAAAAGGTCAGAATTTGGTGCTCAAAGTATAGCAGGTTTCTGCTGAAATTAAACACTTAAGCTGTAATTTTCTTTCAAATATGAATCATGGCATTGGATGGGCATTTCACCTTTCTCTTCCATGTGTTAAGTCTCAAAATAAATATTTGCATTTTCAAATTGTGATAAAGTAAAAAAAAAAAAAGCTGTAGGCACAGGATTCAAGTATAGATCTCGATCCAGGTTTTTTGTATCCCCATATTATGGAGAGATAAGATCTGGGTTTCAGTTTGAAGAGCAATTCAATTATATGGTAGTAGCTAGTCCTCCTCCTTCCAAGAAAATAACCCACCTATTTTTGTATTTATTCCTTTTATCAGCCTACTAAAGGCAATATTTTGGTCTTCTACACACCACTTGGCCTTAGATGTTTCATCAAGATTTCAGGGAGTGTTGATTACTGAGACAGACAGTGAACTAGGAACAGTGTTCAGTGAATTCCACATGCTATAGGATATTTTTTATTTCTGTTTTCATATTGCTTTTTTTTTTATTTCTATTACAAAATGGTAAAGTTGTGTACAGAGGCCTGACTGAGGGACTTGTATGTGCAAATACATATGTATCTGCAAAGGAATATATGTTCGAAAGGCAATAGACAGATTTCAGGTCACTTTAGCTTGGATATGCCTAGAAACAAGTATTTCCTTTTATTAGTGCTAAAGCTAACTGATGAAGAAAACTTCCATTTAACTAGATTCCTGATATCAGTTTTCTCAGAAGTTTGATATACTCAGTGCCCATAGCACTGTAATAAACGATAAATTTAGAAATGGCTAATGAATGGTTGTTGACAAAGCACTTGCGCAGATTTGCATGATTCTGTCGTGGCTGAGAGCACTTGAACCACAAACAGAGCTATGAAGTCCATTAAAAACCTTAAACTGACTTAATCTGAAGCAAATATTGATACTAAATGACATAAGTGAGAATCCACATGGAAGAAGGGACGAAGGTGAAGGAAATGGGTTTACTATCTTCTACTTGTGGTCACCTTGCAAATTGGAAGGATGACTAAATTCTGACAGAAAAAGCTGTAATTTTCATCATGTGGAGAACTAGGAGGAGCACAGATGATTACGCCATTGCCTGCTCCTAGCTCTTTTTAGCCAAATGACCTCCTCAGCCTGCTTCACTGACGTGCTGCGCTTGCAAGACTTGAACCTCCATGGGCACCAGTTCACCCACAGTCCTGGGGTAGGTAGGGAGGAATGCCTACATGGGATAGGGTCAGCTGTGGCACACATGGCTGCATGACAGCTCTGGCAATGGGCTGTGTGTCATTGCTCATACAGTCAAAGAGAACAACAAACTTGGCCCATACACTTGCTTTTCATGTATTCAGCAAAACCTTCCTATTAAAATAATATTTTTTTCAAATTTTCCTGCTTCTTAGGAAGAAGGTGACCATGTTGGAATTGTTATGACAGATTACTGGAGGCACGAAGGCCTTGTCATTGTCCTCCAAACAATCCAAAAGACTTCCAAAACATGTTTTCTTTTTTCAATAGAAGAGCATGGAAAAAAATTTAAAGAGAATTTTAAACTTTTGATTTTAGCCTGGTAAGCTGAGACCAGAATTGTGTTCAACAGTGTGACATCTGGGAAAACAGAGGAATACTGCTGAGTGGACTTGTCAAAGACACTGCTAAAACAAAATATAATGAATCTTTTACCTTTCTGAAATGGAACATTGATTTGAAACTTCTTCTTTAATTATGAGCAGAAAGCACTGTGATTGACTTCTCTTGTGATGAGTATTGAGTTTCGTTGACCAAAGGACATAGGTGGAGAAAAGAAAGTCAATTTTATCTGAAAATAAATTTACCAAAATTGCACGAAATTCATCACAAAACGCAAGTTCACCAGAAATATGACTTTTGGTTCACTGAAACTACATGCAAAACTGAGTTAATGATGTTGTCTAGTTTGGGCTGAAAAAAAAGCATAAATGCAAGATTTTGACCTTTTGTTTTAAAAGCATATTTTTTTCCTTCACCATTTGCTTAATGCTAATAAGCCATGACCCCCCCCCCCCCCGCCCCAAAAAAAGAAAAAAAAAAAACCACAAACAAACAGGGAAAAAAGCTTTCATCATTCTGCAACAATCGGTTAGTGCTGTTGTGATGATTTCTTCTTTATTCTCAAGTCAACATCAAACATTTTTCAAGCCTTATTTTCTAAGGAGTGTGAATTACATAATCTGATTTTTTGTGTGCCAACATTTAGGATAAAATCACATATGGCTGCACATAACACAGGTTTTAGTACACTGACAGGAAAGAATTTGAAAATGACTGGCCTGTATTTCAGGGTATGGGGAAAGGATACTAAATATCACTGTCTAGTTGAAATGTTCTGCAAACCGGACCCCAGATCTCATCCATCTATAACAGGGAATACAAAGAGCTTGGATGAAGATCTACCTTGAATCCTGTGTCTGGTGCCCTCTTCAGCTGGCCTGAGGTTGTAGCTCTCATTTCCTAACAGTTTCATCACTGCTGATGATTGTCTCAGAAGAAAGACTGAAAAGAATGGTTCACTAAGGGACACACAGGCACAACTCAGTTTCCATTACCTCCGTCTGGCCTGTTACAGCAGAAAGTCTTTCCACATTTCCAGTCTTTACTTTTAGCAAAAGCCCCATCCTTCAGAAGCGTGGTTTGCGCTTCAGCACATGCCACGGATTTTCTTAAATCCCGTATTTCAACACCTCTGCTGGAAAGACAACATAAATGAAGCATCAGACTAGACTAGCATTTCACCAGGAAACCTGCAGTCAGGCAGAGGAGCTAACGGATGAGGTATGGCACAACAGGAATGCAAGCATATCCAGAGCTGTTAATTTTCACTGCTGTTTCTGGTAGTCACACTGGTGAATGACTCGTTTCAGCCAATCTTGATGCCTTCCATGGAACACTGACAGGGAATAAGAAGTGCTGTCTTCTGGCAGGTACCCCTGCAGAAGCAGAAGTGAAAATCCCAGAGTCTTTCCATGAAAAGAATTAAAACTGAGATCAGGGTTTTTAAAAAGTTACTTCTGGTTTGGAGCGACTCAGTTGTTGGACAACAAATGTAGGCAGCTGACTAATATCAGTCATGTATGTAGAACTCAGAAACACGTATTTGATTGAAAATGGAAGTCCTGACTAAAGCACTGTCCTAAAACCTGCGATGAACTGCCTTAAGCAATCTTGAAAAATTCCCCCCCGCTACTGAGTCATAGGCACTTTATTTTTTTCCTCTTTAATTTGTTGTGGAGATTGAAAGAAGCTTTCTTAGTACTGCCATGACAGTGCATTCAAATTGGTTGTCAACAATACCACTTTCATTCTGAAGGAAATCTGCATGCTATTTGTAGTTGCTCTACACATAGCAATTTTAAAACGCTAATCCGTGCTTCTCTATTCCCAGGAAAAGAAGAACATATTTCTCAGATAAAAATGAAAGAAGCAAAGCAAAAACTTTTGGAATATATCTGCTTTTGAAATGTAAATCTCTTGAGACAGGTAGTAAATTCAAGTGATCGTGGATATTTCCAGCTGAGTATTTTTTAATTACAAAAATAACATTCTTCACAATTTCCATAAAGAGGGAGGTCATATTTCACAAAGGATAATCAAGAAGTTTGTTGCAGATCGGCCACTCCAAATTAGCGATTGTCCACACACCCACACAAACTTACAGAATGAGAGTGAATGAAACCTTGGGCATGTTTGGCAATTCCCAATTAAGTCTATCAAGAGAATACCTTTCCATGAATATTTTGATCCCAATGAAGTACAATTTTCTTAACAGAGAAGTGGTTCATCAAAAATGTTTAAGACAGTCCTACAAAGACATTTCATCCAACTGTTTCTTAGGATCACATGAATAATAATATTTTTTAAACCAAACCAGAACAGTTGTATTAAATGTTTTTAAACCTTTAAAAGAACTTGTTAGGGAATAAAAAAAACCCTTGAGGAATAAATGAGCAGTTTTACTTTTTAACAGAAGATTAGTTTTGAAAAACAGCAGAAGGGACACTAAGAAAGAGAAAACACTGTTCCACAGCAGAACAGAAATTGTTCAAGCTACCATCATAGTTTCAGTTCTGTTTGCTTTGCTTTTAACTGAAAAGAAATGAATTTAGAGTAACCTGTAATAGTATATAATTGAAACTTCATTCTACAGATGACGGACTGTTAGAGGAGACACAGCTGTGTTGGAAACATCTTATTAATATGGTATTCTGATGTTTGCAACACTTGAAAAGATACAGAACTATCATTTATTTTCCATTTTTCTGGGAGATGGATTTGTGCTTTTTTAAAAACGTGAGAAACACTGTTTCACTTAGAATGGTGGTGCACAGTGTTTTTATGACATCTGTAACATTTAGCAAAGAATGGAAAAGTTTGTGTTTCTAGCAGTAAGAACTTCCATAAAAACATAGAAAAAATGTCTACAGTGATTGAAAGATTTTAGGAGTGTTTATTTTAATGACTGTCACAATAACTCTTGAAAGCAAAAGTACAGATAGAGAATGAGATTAAACAGAAATGCCATAAGAGGGACAAATTGTAAGAAAACATTTTTTTCCCCAGGAATATTACTAAATTAGTATATTTTAGTGACATATTTTAATATTTCCAGGAGGTGATTTTTAAAAAATTATATAGAAGCTTTGAAATGTCATGTCATGACTGATTTAACTGATTTACAGATCTGAAATCTTATGCTAGGAGAATGGTCTCATTTATCCAGATCAACTAGGTATTATTGGAATCTAGAAGAATTGTGAAGGAACTCAAACTACATTTTTTCAAGAAAGAGAGATGTATTAAGGTTAGCAGTGTATTTTCAGCACACACTGAAGTAATTAAAAAAAATCTTCTGTTTTGAATTCACATTTTATTTGTGTTTTGTTCTTTCTTTTACTATGAAACTATGATACTTAATATAGTAAGGAAGTTACCACAATCGTACTTTGCTTTTACCTTGTAGACTTATGCCTCAACTCGTACTTTGTTATTGTGCTATTACAATATCCAGGAGACCTTGTCACAGATCAGTAACCCCCTGCGTGTAGCAAAGTAAAAATATGCAAAGGAAAATATGTCTGTGCAAGCAGACTGAAGTATGTGACAAGAGAAACAGTTCAACACAGAGGGACCATGGAGTAAAAGGAAGAATATCTCCAGTGTAATAGCCAGCGGTCTCAACAGCCTGACCGCTGCTAAGGTCAATAAAAAAAATCACAGAAAAAGTGGATTTGTAGGGCAACAGCAAAATAGTTATTCACCAGGGGCTACTCCCAAGGATGTCAGACAGTCCAGGAAACAGTAAGAAGGTTTCTTCCCCAACACTTAATGAGTGGTTGGTGCATTAGTGAAATATGCCACGATTATTTAGAACTAGGAAGAGATGCTGACTAACTGATAACGCCTGAGCGATGAGACTGTTAGCACAGTGCAGGCTAGAAGAGCCCCAAAAGCAAAGGAAAACAGACTGTGAGCTTGAGGAGGCTGAACTCCCAGAGGGGAATACAGGGGCAGGGCTGATGGCCCTGAATATGATGGAAGACCCATTCATAAAAAAAGGAAATGAGATGACATTGGAGAAATTAAACAACTCAGCCTAACTTCAATATCCGAAATTATACTGGAGTGTGACAGTGGACAAACAATTTATAACTACCTAGCAAATAACACACTGATAAGAAACGATCCATGTATGTCAAGAAGAAATATTATCAAGCCAGACTGATTTCATTCTAGGTTATCTAGTAGTTGAGGCTGCTGTTGGTGTGACATAGGTTGACTTGAACGTGACTTTTCTAACACAGTCCCCCACAACATTCTCACAGACAAAGCTGGGAAACATGGTCTAGATGACAGCACTGTAAGATGGATGTAGACCTAGTTGAAAAATAAGATTCAAGGATTTAGTACAAACGGTTTCCTGTCAATGTTGCCGGGCTCTCTCCAGAGCTTGGTATTATCTCACTTTTTTCATTAGAAAAATCTCTTCTCACCCATGTGTGAGGCTATGCATGGAGTACGATGTCCCCTTTTGAGCAAAGATTTTTACTAAAGATGGGGACAAATTAATGTTCAGAAGAGAGCAACATAAAACCTGAGTTTTAGAAAGCTGTCTTATGAGACATAGTGAAAGAATTGGATGTCTAGATCTAGGAAAGGAAAGATTCAGCAGCATTTTAAAAAACACAAAAGAACAGTTTTCTGTTGTCCACCAGTGATAGGATGAGAGGTAGCCTGCTTAGCATTCCACAGGGAAGATCTCACTGCACATCAGAAAAAGCACTCCAGCTGTACATTTAGAAAGCACTCAAATAGGTACCCTGGTGCCTTTATGGAAAATCATTTACTATTCTGCAGCAACAGGAAGAGGGGTGTATTTGTGCATGACAGAAGAGGTGATGACTTAGTATCTGAAAAATTGGTGACAGACTACAAAAGAGGTATGGCTTTGTGGCTGGATAGGAGGGTTCACCACTCATAGATACCATGAAGGAAGAATCTTCATGACCTAGGCAAAAACCTAAAAGTAATGTCACACTGGAAGTAGACATTAGACCACAAGAAATGGCCTATGGGGTCACAGTGATGGTCCATCTAGCTCAGCTCTGTGGTCTGTTCCTCATTTCTTTCTCCTTTCCATCCAGTGACCACAGTTGTTGCAGTAAGGAAGTTTAGAGCAGATCTCCTCATCCTTGTCTGTCTATTCCCCACAGTGCCTGTTTATCAACCTGTTATCTATTAATTTATCCAATCCCTTTTTGAAAACCTGCCAATACTGTCTGCTCTTTATGGCCTCCTGTAGTAACAGTGAACTTCCACTAATTCACTACTTGCTTTTATCTGTTTTTAAATACTTCTCCCTATTTCTAGTCTTGTGGGAGTAGAAAGTTTGTACTCAGTGAGTAGAAGTTTGGCATGCATTCATCTTATTAACCACCTTCATGACTTTGTAAACCATGAGCATATCCCCACAGCTTTCTCCTCTCCAAACAAGACTTCCAACCACTTATGCTTCTCTGCAAAAGGTGGCTACTTCAGCCATTTAGGTCTTACACTACCTTCTGCTGAGTAATGGATGGGAACACAGCTGGTTCTGTTTAACCATGCTATTGCCTTGTAACTGCATGTCAGAGGAACACTTCATATAATCCATTTCAACACTGTCACCATTGTGGCCGAGTGTTGAAAGTCATTTGCTTTTGGCCTTTTGTTTACAATACCAGTTGAGCCACCTTCCTAAAGAACAAATCGCCATTTGTGTCCCTTCACTAAGACATGACAGGAGAGGCCATTGCAGTATTATAACCAGATGCAGAATTACACCTGGAAAATGGGATTGAAGCTAACAGAGCAACACATCAGCCCTCCTCCATCAGCATTTTTGGTTCAGACAGGGTAAGGAGCCAAATGAAATGGGTGAGTAACTCTTCTCCTGCATTCCCTGAACATTTAATGTGGTTCTGTTCACAACTTCTGTTTTCATTGTAGTTCTACATTCAGCTTCACACACTACATATTTTCAGTTCTTTGGTAAGCAGTTCTGGTATTACATGAAAAGTGTCTTTATGTGGTTAAGTGACTGGCTCAGTACACAAGGGGATGACACGCCAGCATACACTTTTCTTAAAACCTGGGAGAATTCTTGGTTAATGAAAAGCAGATCCCAAAACCTGATATGAGACAAATGCACTAGGAGAAGAATAAGCAACTGCATTAGCAAACATCTCACAAAATTACTGAAATATTCACTCTGTTATACAAAGGGTCTGACAGTGAAAGGGGATATCCTTACAATAATGTATTGGGATAACGTTGACCATCCCTATGAAGAAACGAACTTAGAATTTTAAAGTGTATCCGCTCTAAAAGTTTACTAACAAAAAGGTAAATAGTACGAGGATGTGTATGTATCACTATGGTTATGGAGCATCCCATAAAAGCATCAGTCTATAGGGACAGGTGACTCAGACAAATGACGGGGCCCTGGCATTCCTGATTAGCGTCATGCTCAGCTCCATCTCACATGTTGGGGGAGGAGACTGGACTGCTGTGCAAGTCCCTGTCCAGAGCAGGCGTTTAGCCTTCAAGTGGCGGTGTACATTTTCTTTCTATCCCATATTGCGATGACAACTGTAGCAGAGCAGCTTTGTGATGGCTGAACGCACAGCCATGACATCATCTTTTGTTCATCTTTGTTGTCCTTTGGTGAATGACAGATGAATACAACACACTGTAAGATCGTCCCATAGCAGCAGTAGCAGCTTATAAATGACACTACAAGTCTACCAGAATATCAAGTTTCCACCTCTCAAAATCACTAAATTGAATGCAATTAACTAACTCCACTGTGCTTAGTATAATCTAGTACATACACGTGGCAGGTTTACTCCTAATTTACAAGACTGCTTCTTTAAAGTATCTGTGGTTTTTTTTTAAATTTCCAATGACACAAATGTGTCACAATATTCAGTAATTTTGTGCCAGTTCCTAAGGGTTGAAAGCATTTGAATTCTGTCCTCATGGTGAAATACCTACAACCATGAAGAGGAGTGAGCAAGCAAAGGACTCAAATGGACTGAGAAGGATTACACCATGAAGTCTTACACAGTTCTAAAATAAATGGGAAATAATTTTCTGTCTTTAGAGGTGGCAGGCAGTTACTAAGTTCTTCAGTTCTATGGATGCTTTAGAAGCCCAGAGGTTATGCACAGTATCTAGGCTAAAAGAAACCAGGCAAATAATGCAATGTTTGCAACTAGCTAGCATATACAGGGAGATTTTATTTAATGTTAAAAAATTCTCAGTGATCAGGCATTAAGGAATGTCTAACACCACAAGAATATAGAGAGAATCAATGAAATGTCTTTCATTCTGCTATTCATTTAAAGAAAGAAAAATATTGCTCTTCCTGGCATAAGGTACTTGTGAATTTTTTAAAAGGTGAGGGGCAGGCAGGTGGAAGGAAGCCCAATTATGATGCAGCACAACAGCTGCAAAGTTTTAAACAGTATCCCAGCTCTAAGCTTAAAAATCGTTAACTGCATCAACATTAAATTGCCAGTTGTGTCCACAAAAACAGAAGCTATAACAATTACTAGCAATTACTTAATCCAACAACATTTAGGAAGGATGAAATACAGAAAGACAATCAGCTGTGCTGCTGTCCTAATGTTCTGTGTGCATTATTTTTACTGACAATGTTTTATGCAATTTTGTAATGATAATATATTTGGCTTTGCAAGCACACAAAACTATCATGAAACAATTTTTGTTTTAGCTTAAGACTTACCACTTCACATCTTTCATCCACCTTCATGTAATTGTATTTTAGCCACTATGCATATCCTTTAAGTTATATGTATCTATAACCTATAACACTGATGGAAAGACATATAGTTGTAAACCCAAATAACAAATAATAAACAAACATGATACATTTACAAAGATAGGTGAATATTTGTCAGATTTCATGGTTTCCAGAGTCCTGTCTGGCAGAGGCTTTTATTCTGTGGGAGTTGGTCTAAATGCTCTCCTTATCTAATCATCTCTTACCAGTAAGGATTGTCATATTCAGTCTTGTCATCTTTTGTTTCATCAATGAAAACTGGCAATTTAGACGTATATCTCTCATTTGCAGTTACATGTAAACACATTTCCATGCTCAAGTTCATAAAGATACACTAACAGGAAAAAAAAACCACTGAAGCTGTAGGAAAAGTAAGCCATGAGCAAGGTCCTCATCCAAGTTCATCTAGGTCAGCTGGAAAACTTCCTCTGATTTTGATTCTGGAATTGTTTACAAGCACACACTCTCCATCTCCACTGCTACTCATATTGGGTAAAAAGAACTGGAAAATAAGGGAAGTGTCAGAAAAGGATTTAGATACCCAAATCAGGATCCAGTTGGAATTTAGGGTTGGGGTTTTTTTGGACACAACTGTCAGAATCCACTGTGACTATATCTGTATTTGTAATTATAATAGCATTAGGGTATGGTGCAAGCACTGGTTTGCAACCACCCTTCCTCTTATTTGTTTGAAGGTATCCTAGTATGATTTTTGACCCACGTCAACTAACACTGTCTTTGAGACTGTCTTGGTGCGGATCACAGGGGATAGTTTGGGCCCAAAGCCATTTTCAGTAGGCAGTTCAAGAATAACTATGTAGTTTTATAGGGAAGAGAAATAGGAAAATCAGTTCAATTTCCTCCTTTTTTTTCCTGAGGAAATCTAAACACATACTTTCTTAGTTTGTAGACTGTTTGTAGACTTTCTAGACTGGCATACTCCGTATTCTTCCTATGGGAATATGCAGCTGTGTGCAAGATTTAGTAGTGAGGTCACCTACTTGGCTATTCCAGAATCCTAGGTAGTTCCTACAGTTTGTATGGAGTGTCCAAAAGGGTAAAACAGAAAATGTGCACAAACTAAAATCCAGGACTCAGTTTTATTGCCCCCAGGTTGGATGCATGAAGGTTCACCTTTGATTCTTGTATTCTTCTCTGCACAGAAGTCCTGCCTCAACATCAGACCAGCAGTGCACCTTTATCATCATCACCACATCCAAATGGGTGATATGACGCTGTATTGCAATCCTGCAGCCACAAATCTTTACAAGAAGAGGCCAGTAAAAAGTCTGGATCCTTTACAATGCAGTAATGATACATAAATAAAGGAGTTCTCAACATTTTAAAGGGCGTTAGCCCTAATCAGTTCTTGGATGGGGGAGGGGAAAAAAGGAGTGAACTGGCATCTACATCTAAAGAAATCATCCCAACTGCAGATCCCCACTGGGAAGCAGTTCCTGCCTGCACATTCTCGCATTCAGTGCGCTGACTGAACCTAGCCCTAAGGTAAAGAGAAAAGAAGGCTGACTGTTCATCCCATGACCCATTAACTGCTAACCTCTGAGCCTGACCGTCCAAGCAGTTTTTTGCCCATTTAACTGCCCTCTCATCAAGGCTATAAAGTTCTAACTTGGTTACTAGAGACAGCGTGGAAAACCTTAATAATGAAAAGTTACACTTAAAATAATGTCATGGGATGAACAGTCAGCCTTCTTTTCTCTTGTCATTCAGAAGGACCTAGACAGGCTGGAGGAACAGGCTGACAGGAATATTATGAAATTTGACAATACTATGCAAAGTCCTGCACCTGGGGGTCTTGACAGACAGCAAGCTGAACACGAGCCAGCAGCGTGCTCTGGCAGCCAAGATAGCCAACAGTATCCTGGGCTGTACTAAGCACAGACAGAAGATCCAGGGAAGTGATTATCACTCTCTACTTGGCACTTGTTAGATCACATCTGGAACACGGCACACAGTTTCAGGTTCCCAACAAAAAGAAAAGGTGTTAATGAACTGAAGCAAGTTCGGCAGAGAGCCACCAAGATGGTAGGAGGAAAGAGACGATAAATTGAAACAAGAGAGTTTCTGACAGGAAATGAGAAAAACTTTTTCACCATGAGGACAGTCAAACATTGGAGCGGGTTGCCCAGAGATGTTGTATAGTCTCCATCCTTGCAGATTTTCAAGACTCAGCTGAAGAAAGGCCCAAGCAACCTGGTTTGATCTCCTAGCTGACACTATAAGATGTTGGACTGGAGACCTCTTGACGTCTCCAACCTCACCTAAGCTGTGATTCTGTGGTTCTATGACTCCTGATTGCTTTAAAGCTAAAGTTTTACAATATAATTTTGCTGGCTTTACTGAAATAATTCAGCATTCTTCTGGTTTCTTTCAGGTCATGAAGTCTGAATTAGAATCACCTTATAGTTCCAAGACTCATCTGAGTTGTTCATTTTCACAAAGAAGACTGAAGTGCTAATTAAGCTGATGCATTATGAATTGTCAGTTTGGATATCTCAGCCATCACAGTCGTGTTGAAATAAATTATATGCATTATTGAAGGGTGCATATCATCACACCCATGTTATAACTAATGAAGTCTCTAAAGAGAAGACTTAATTTTCTCATTTTCCTGAAGAAAAGGAGTTGTATTCCCATATCACAAAACATGAATTTTAAACCACTAACCCAATTTATCAAACTTAAATACTTAAAGGGTGATTTGAAAGAACTTAAGAATGTGTTCTTTGGAAATTTGACATATTTTTAAGGTAGTAAAACCTGATAATATTAGCAGATGTGTTTATGTAGACAATTTATGTCACCTAAAAATCAGCATCTAGGGAATAAAAAGACAAGTCTTTTCCCAATGCAAATCTGACAGACATGATGACATCTAGGAAAAAAAAAATATTTTTTAAAGTTTTTTGTTACTGAATTCAACGTGAAAACATCCATTGTTGGCCACGTGAACAGAATTCTCTTCAAGGTTATCACTTTTTTGACTGTGATGTTACTTAAATATTTACTTACGAGAAAAGAAGCAGGTCCAGCAATACAAAATAGCTTCTCCCTTCTCCACAACTTTGCAATGAGGCAGCTCATTCAACCAGTATTACAACCACACAAGCATCTAATAAACTTATCAAAAGCAAAAGTGTCAACAAGAAAGTCTGCACTGGACTTGTCTGTGGTAAAAAAGAACTGTCCTCATGGCTTGTTCCGCTGCAGAGTGCAGGATACATACTGTGGATCTAGTCTGCAGAGCGCTCTGAGGGTTCTGTGTGGCAAGCAGTAACAAGACCTTACAGGTAAAAGATTAAAAAAAATACAACAAACCACACCGTTTGAACACACCAAGCAAGCAGTTAATTGTTGGGTCTAAATGAGGGAGCCAGGTTGTCCTACACAAATGTTTAAAACAGCAAGCACACATTGAACATAGGAACCCCTTAAACAAAGGGCAGTAAAGAGACTTTGATATTTGTTCTTTTCTTTAAAAGATAGAGATAGGGAAGAAAAGATAATGTCAGCTAAGGTAGCAGCAGATGAGACCAAGTAATTGCAGATGGTTGAATGCAGAAGCTGCAGGATGTACTTTACCATCAAGTGGGTACTTGATAGGAGCTATTTATGTATGAAGTGTTGCCTGAGAGAACCCACAGGGAAAAAAGTGCCCAAGCGCTAGAGATGCAGCTGGAAATCACGATGGAATTCAGACAAGATCTGAGGACAAGGATGAAGGGAGGAAGAGTACTTGATGAGCATGGCTTAACACCTTCATGAGGAAGACGACACAGGCATTGAGGAAGTAATAAAAAATAATAAAAACTTCCAGAATGGATTTATTGCGCTAGAAGATAAAGCTAAGAAATCGGAAGAAACAGAAGATGGATGACAAGGGTGAGGAAGAGCTAGTGTGCCAAGAAGAGCAGACAGGGATACTGGGAAACTAGAAAAATAGTTGGGAATAGGATTATACATTGAAGACTGTGCAGGAGAACTGGGGAAAAAAAAGGGGGAAAAGAGGAGCAGAGATCCACATCAACAGCATGAAAAGGCAGTTTAGGGACTCACTGGCCCAATCTGCATTAGCGTTTCAGTTTAGAGCAGTAAAACAGTTTTGAAACAAATCCATTGAGTATTTCCACTTCGTGCATGTCAGTTTTGTAGGCGGAGCTGCTTGGTTTTCTCCTTTAGGAGAAAACTATACCAGAAGTTGTGCTCTAAGTGTAAATGAAAGGCATGCCTGCCCCTGAAGAGGATCTAAGGTCCTATCCAAAGAGTGGCCTGCCCTGTCACAAAGTTCTACCCCACATGCATGAACATCAAAAAAGCACTTAAACCATCAAGTGTTTCTGCCACAACCTGAGGTCCTTCAGGTGCTATAAAATGAATGAAATGCTGTATATCTGCTGCCATATTTATCATCAACTGTCAGCCCCTGACTCTTTGAATGTAGCAATCCTTCTTCCTCCATCTTCTCTAATCCTAGCTTGGAAACCTTATTTAACTTCCCTACGTCAGTTGCTGTCCATCCACCCTTTCTGATCCCTTCACAGACAACCTTAATTTTTTTCATCTTTTTCTATTGGTCTTTATCTCTTTTGCAATGGTGAGGTGCATAATTCCAGAAGATCCAGACAGGTGCAAATTATCCTGTGCCATGAAAGGGCTGAAAGTTTCTCCGGTAGCAGGCTAAGCACTGGCAGTCTCAGAAGGTTGCATCATGACTGATGCATGAAGAGGACTGATGAGCCAAACAATGTTAAATTTGAAAGGATGAAAATTGTTCTTGAAGAGCAAGGGCAACAACCACTCTTCGGGGGCAGCACGGCACAAGTATCCCTGCTCTGGACAGCTTGAATAGGTCTCCTGGTGAGAACCATCACCGAATATGTTGCCCAGTTGGACTTCTGTGCTCTGGGATACAGGATAACATAGCTGTGAGCACACTCCCCAGTGCCACTCTGGGATTCCACAGAAGATCACTACAAAAGCACAAACAGGAGTACCTCTCGGCTTGCTTCTAGTGCTTTTGCCTTGGAAAATCTCTGTGTCAGCGCTCCAGAGTCCAATCCGGGTCAGTATACTGTTCTTCTGTGCAGGGCATTATAGTGGAATGGGAATTACACGGGTCATGACCAAGGAAGAGGTAATGTATGTTTCAAAAGCTGTTTTGCCTTTAAAAATAGTCTGTGGTTATGAGCTGTGGGTGAACTCCTCTATCTGACAGCGAGCTACATCAGAAGCTCCCCTCCAAGTCCCAGCCTGTACCAGTGCCTAGCTGTGTGCCAGTGACTGTCCAACTGTGCAGGCAGCGTGCCATAATGCAGCCCCGCTAGAGTCCCATACAGAGGCTTGTGCTTCGTGGCATCTTCCTTTCCTTCAACATGGTGCTTCATAGCCTGATGGTATGGGGACAGTGTCAATACACACAGTAACTGTGTGGATCCCATCCCTGCCTGACCAGTGAGATGAACAGAGAAGTTTTTCTTTTACATAGTATATAAGTTATGTAGGAACTGTGGTAAAGTGACAAATTTCCTTTGCGCCTCTCCCTACCCCTCCACATCTCAAGCAATGAGAACTCCTGTGACCAGTGTGGAGGGAGAGCAGTGCTTCCACAGTTCTGAGATCTCCCACCCTGTGGTGCATATCCTGTAGTCACTACAGCATGGGGGGCCAGGAGTTTGTGGGAAGGGTGTCGAGCACAGAACTGCTTCATTCCTGACTTTGGTGGGTATCCTGCAGATAAGGGATCAGGAGTGGGTGGTGGGTCCTGCAGGAGGGAGGGGAAACCCATTCTCTGTGACTTTAGCTGACATGCCATATAGTCTGATGGGGCCCTAATCCAGGGAATGACACACCACTCAGCACCTGGGGCATGCGGATGGAGGAAAACTTGTGCACAGGCAGGAATACCAGATAGCTGGCTGAATGGTGGCCATGGAGAGCCAGCCCAGAGTGTTGCGCAGAGTCCCTATAGCATGCGAGCTCAATTGTTGCTCGGTCTGGACAGGCAGTCGGGGGTAGGAGCAGAGTCACAGCAAACACCTACAGGGACATCTCTGCTGTGCTCAGGCCTCATCTGCTACCCCAGAGGCTCTTGGAGCAGGAGGAGGCTCTGGCCCACTCTCCATGCAGTGCACACTAAAAGGCAACACGGTAGGTAGCGACTTCCCTCCTGGAGCCTCCTTCCACCCTCACTGCTTTACACCAACTCTCCCCCCCCGCTGCTCCCCACTTGCTGCCAGCCTTGATGACCAAGTGTAGGAGCAGAGGGGTCAGTTTTGGTCAAGGGACCAGAATAACCCTAGGCTGGAGTAAAATCCCAAAATGTGCATAATGAAGATGTGACAAACGTTAAGCACCAACTGCTTTGTTCTACTGATTTACTCCTGTTGTACCAAATTACTTCCTAAGATAGACACAGATAGCAGTATGGGAACTGACAGGTCTCTTGCTGCAGCAGATGCCAGAAACGGAGGGAGAGGTTTGTTCTGTATCAGAAGCAAAGACAAAAAATGGGGGCTTTTCAGAGAAATTAATAATTCCTACAGCTGCAAAATATAGATAGTAGGAAAACCAGCTGTAACTGCTGTTCTTCATAACACATTAAAAAGAGACTATGCTTATCTGTTTAGACAGAAAGAAAACACGGATCTACACCTGTATCCTCTGCAAACATAAACCAGAATGAAAGTCAATGCAGTTATACGGATATACATCAGCTGTCAAGTTTCAGCAATCTTGTCAGGACCAGCTATAAATTATGGAAGATCTTCTCTACAAATGTGTTAGGAAGTGATCAAATCAATTTTTGTGCCAGTATCAGGAAGAAATAAAGGGTGTGTGGATGAAGGAAAGTGAGAGCTGGCAGAGAGCACTGAAATGCCAGCTGTAATTATAAAAAGAAAGAACAATTTTCACATGCATTTCAGAGTTTAGTCACAGAGCTAACTGCATCTTCATTTTATGAGCTTCCCTATTATCAGGCTGTGCAACAGTGCCATGAAATTAGCAGTCAAATATGGGCCTTAATCCTGACATAAATAACATTCCCACAGAAAGTACTGGGAGATTTGTCAGAAAAGTGTGTTCAGAACTTGACCTCTAAAAATGAATACAGTGTTGGTGGGTCCCTAATTATAATATCTCATTTACCTACCACAGTAAGGCAACTGAAGCAGTAAGAAGTAAAAAGAAGTCAGTTGCTGCCAGATGGCTCAGTCTTTGCAGCCATTACTCACAGAAATAATATTTGCTCCCACAAGAAGGCCCACAGCATCTACTGTAGTGTAACACAAGTATTAGAGGAATTCGAGTTTCATGATAAATCTTTCTAAAAACAAGTTATGGCAGACAATCAATCTCTTTTTTCCAAGCACACAATTTTGGGGGGTAAATTCACTACTTTTCCCTGAAGTCATAATGGACAAGTTACTTGTTTCAGCAACTTTGAGTCCATGATTAATTTATGATTCAGGAAATCTTTAAGTGTCCTTTTAAACTAAATGGATAGCTTGTAATCCGTATTTGATGTGATATTAGAATATGTCCTTCCAACTCATCAGCAACAAAAGTTCACTAAAACATGAGTGTTTAGTCAAATACTATTTTACCTACTGTCAAATGAGTTTGTATACTTTGTAAGCAGTTTCCTGACATAAGTGAAAGTTGCTAATTGGCTTTATGCTGGAAGTACTCAAACCTGATTTGAAGCACACTGACGTCAGCAGAAATCTTTTCTCTGATTTCAGTAGCTTTCTGATTACTCCTAAAAATTTTTGGACCAGACTATTTCTGTGAGAATAATGGGACAAATCCACCCCCCAAAGCAATGAGAGAACTCTTGTTGAATTCACCAGTTGTGGAACAAAGTCTATAGCTGTGGACTGGGATCAAACTCTGCTATCAAAAGCCACCACAGCTGTCAGAAAGAGACTTTACCTGACTGGCATTTCCCAGGTATAGCAGAAAGTTGGATTGCTGCTTCCTTGGTTATTGGCTCAAGTCTTCAATTAGACCTGTTTCTGCCATTCAGTCAGTTACATCCCTAAAATTTGTAGAGTTTCATTATTTCAAAACTATTTTTTCTTAAGGTATCATACGTTGAAATGAAAGAAAGGTACAAGGAAAAGTACAATCTCAGAACCATACATTCAAAAAATGAAAAGGGAAGTACGAATGAATTCAAGTTCCTGTTCTCCTCAGCAGTGGGTGAAGGCAGTTCATGCTCCTTTTTCTTCCACAGCAACTGGCAAAATAACAGCTCCCCAGAAATAGAACTGTATATGGCTATTTGGCTTCTCAGTTGCCAAATATCCTGTAAGGCACAATAGGAGAAGGAATGTGTCCTGTTCCACTGCGGTACGACGATCCAGTCTTTCACTAATGCAGTTTATTTTCCATGTGAGAAGGAAGTAAAAGGTCCTTCTCTACTATTTCCAAAAGAAGACTTGGAGAGTCTGTTCATCCCAAGTTCTGTTTGTCTTTCCAATTTGTTCTGACTTATGCCAAGTAGCTCAGGCAGTTCTTGCAGGGCAAGGCTCTGGAATCCAACTAATACTGTCCAGGAGTAGGATAAAGGTCCAGTGATCTATAGGTCCACTCTCATCCCAAGAGAGAAAGATTTGATTCTAGGTACTATATGTCCTGCATTTGATACATCTACAAAGTTGAGTTGAAAAAAGGTTTTGAAAGGCCTGAGATTCCTGGAAAGATTATCTCTGAATATAATAATACTGACAGTAATACAATAATACACAACCCATTTTCCACGAACAGAATTTTGGGATGAAAAGCCCTACTGAAAGTGTTTGTCTCATGTCCCTGCTATTTGCATGTACAGACAGCAGATGTTGATATGTCCTCTGAGCAGGGTTGCTTCAGATTCAGAGTTAGGCTGCTTCTGATGGCAAAGCAAGCAATTCATTACCATGAAGATCGGAATTGAGACCTCCTTGGTAAAACATAAGGCACAACTAATAATTCAGATATTGTGCAGAGTATGTATTGAACATACTTTTCAAAGCATCTTTGTAAGGGGCTCATCTAACTGTCTAAGCGCAGACAGAAATACTGAAGAATGGGATTCTTCTCGGCAGATTGGTCATTACTGTTTGTTATATCCTACACTTTATTTTCAAATGAAAAAATCAGAGACTTCTGATATTACCCATGAAACCACATAATAATGGACAAACAGAAATCCACAGCAGCTCTATTGTATGGGCACTTTATGAGGTTTTGTTGTTACTGATACCAAAGAAACTAAAGCCAACTAGTTGAAGCAACTGTAATTGAGAAAGCATACACTCATAGGAAGGTTTTATTATCTTATTTGTCCTAGAAAATTAATTATGTGTATTCAATGGAACTGTAACCACAGTGCTGTCATTCCATGAGCAGTAAAAGGAAACAGAGCAATCCATGAGTGCAGCAGTTTTAGTAATTACAAATTCGAGGCACATTTCTTTCTCATTATGTTGGCATATACAAACTACTGTGCGGTCAACTTGCGTTTTAGCCATGATGTCACATTCTTGCTTCTCTTTTATGGAAAACTATCCAATTCAGCATCAGTATAAAAGGGAAGAACAAATGCTGTTCTCTTCAGTGAGATGTGAATATCAAAATGTAATTAAAGAATTACCTGCTGAATGCATTCAAAAGAAATACAATTCATTAGACAAAAGAATCTCTCCCAGTGCAATAGAAGGCTGCACACTTGAAACAGGAATAGACAGGAAATGCAAAAATTACCATTCCAAAGCTTGTTCAGCCCCATTGCCCATCAGGTATTTCATTGTTTACAGCTGAATTTACAGCATAACATTACAGTTAGGCTGCAAACAGAGATTCTGCAGTAGTACATTCAGAATTCAGCAACATTGCGTTTTGTTCTGATGCCTATATAATTGCTAGAGGAAGATATTTTATTTACACAGCTGTGACGTGTTTTATAAACGGGTTGATTTTGACTTTCTGAAAGTTCATGGAGAATTATTGTAAAGGAAAAAAAGAAAAGCAGATACAAGTTCCCATGTGTTTGACTTCTTGCCATGTTTACAGATAGGACCACAAACTACTGCTTTTGTCTAGTTTCTCTGGAAAGGGGACAAAGCTTTTTAAGGACAAGCAGTCCAAGAGGTTCCTATCTGAGCATGGCTGCACCAACCACTGCTTTATACTCCCAAAGCAGTATGACTGGTCCCCACTCCCAGATTAATACAGCTATCCTGGCTTTGGCTGGGATAGAGTTAATTCTCTTTCTAGTAGCTGGTATAGTGTTATGTCTTGGATTTAGTCTGAGAAGAATGTTGATAACACACTGATGGTTTTAGTTGTTGCTAAGCAGTGTTTATATTAAGTCAAGGATTTTTCAGCTTCTCATGTCCTGCCAGCAAGAAGGCTGGAGGGGCACGGGAAGCTGGGAGGGGACACAGCCAGGGCAGCTGACCCAAACTGGCCAAAGGGATGTTCCGTACCATGTGATGTCATGCCCGGTATATAAACTGGAGGGAGTTTGCCAGGGCTGGGGGGTGGATTGTTGCTTGGCAACTAACTGGGCATCAGTCAGCAAGCGGTGAGCAATTGCATTGTGCATCACTTGTTTTGTATATTCTAATTTTATTATTATTATTATTAATTATTATTATTATCATTTTTCTTCCCTTCTGTCCTATTAAACTGTCTTTATCTCAACCCACGAGTTTTACTTTTTTTCGATTCTCTCCCCCATCCCACAGGGGCTGGGCGTGGGGAGTGAGCAAGTGGCTGCCTGGTGCTTAGTTGCTGGCTGGGGTTAAACCATGACAATAGCTCTTGTGTTAAAGATCATCTACTACTTTTTTTTTTTTTTAAATAAGCAAAGTTCATTTGCAAAGCAGAAGCAGATTCTCCATTGCTTTTATAATGGCACCGGTATGACAGATTCTGCTATCACCACTTCTGTTGTCAACACAGATCCCAAGCGGAAAAGCAGGATTTTGATCTCAAGTAGCATTTGTTTTCCTCAGACAACCACATTGTTTATCAGAAATGCTTTCTCTTCATCATGCCTTATCAATAATGTTGCATTAGACTTACCTTACAACAGCTTATGCACAAACAATGATCCAATCTAACAAAATCCCGTCATATTTGTTTAGTATATTGCATCAGTGGAAAGTTTTAACTTGATCTGTTAGCTGAAGGTCTTTTGGACTGCTGAGTCACACATGATTAATTCTAACAATATTTTAATTTCCTTCATGATTAGGTAACTAATGATTTGAAATGAGATTGGGTGTTCTATACTGAATCAGAATTAGTATTTTTTTTTCTTGATGAATTAATTATACTTGATTTATGAAGTGGTACTCTCTGGGGGCCTGACTTTGCAGTGCTTACTGATGAGGCTGAATTCCCATTGAAACCAATGAGCAATTTTCCTCAATAACCATTGAAGGATCTGCCCTTAAGACTTAGAAAGTATAACTGGTGCTAGCTTTTGAGCCACTCTTAGGACTACAATCACAAACATCCAGAGCTATAATCCTAAAAATACATTTTGCTAAGAACTACAGAAGAATTTCTCAGTAATGTGTAGAGGGAGTTACCCCAAGAGTTTTATGTCTTTCCATGAATACAGTATTTTACTAGCAAAATAAAGACAGGAAACTTGAGTTGTAAGTACGTAGGCAGTATATTCCTAAAGTCTTCTCCACCAAAACAACTGTGGATACCCTAGGCAGATGCAATTCAGTTTTCTCCCTAATACCTGTTCCTCTTAATCTTTTACTTGTGATTTCTCAGTGAGCTCTCACAATCAAGATTAAGAAGCTGACTGCCTTTGATGGTCTAGAAAGGGATTCAAAGTCACACCAATGCAATGTTTTGGTGTTTCCCTAATTGATTGTTTCCCATTATCAAATTAAGCTATTTATTTTTTCTTGAGCAAATGCTATTTTTTCCAATAACAGAATTAAAAAAAATTCAGTTTTGTGCTTTCAATGAAATATTTTGTGAGTTTTTTCTTTTTTCTGGTTTTTTTTTTTTTTTTTTTTTTTTTTTAATCAAGGTGTCGGCTTTTCAAGATCCTCTTCTTTATAGACTTATTTATCAAGAAAGAAGTCTCTCAAAAATGAACATATTCTAGAACCATCTTGCTGCGATAATTCCATATTGCTTTTTAAAGCAATTTGGCAAGTATTTCTGATGAAAAAGCTCCTCAACAAAAGTGGCTGCACTTTTAAGACTCCAATTTGAGAACAACTTTAAAAAGGCAGTTTATCAGATATTAGTACATCTTAATTTTTGAACCAGCTGTTGTATTAAATCTGCACATGAGTTATAGCACCTGTCATCTTCTGATGTCATTAGGTTGCTATGTAAGGATTTGAATAGACTTTTCTCCATTGGCATCAGCGGGTGTTGAATCAGCCACGCAGCCGCAGTCCTGTGAGAGTTGAGGTTCAGTAGACTAAGAATGACCCCTGATGACTGAATATAACTTTGGTTTGAGTTTCAAGCCTTTAAGAGATTTCAGCTTTTATAGGATTTTGCAGGAAGAGAAACAGGGTTTGCACTGACATTTCATAAAGGTATCTCAAGGAGTTTTAGGAAAAGATGGAATATCTGCTAATTCTCTGCAAAAAGCAATTACTTAACAGTGACCTTGAAAACAAAAATACAAAACAGAGGTATCTCCCTATTGAGCTGAAGCAGAAAACTACCTGAGGATGGAAAAGACTAATTTCCTGAACTGTCAATATTTTCTGTAAAATTAAGCATCTTCTAGAGACTTCTGTGAAGAATGAACATTATTTCTGGTGTTTATTATGTAGCCAAGTATTTCTCCATAGTTTTCAGAAAAATATAGTTATTACTGTTCATTTCTACAGAAACACTCATACATCGCATACTAGTACACAGCTGTGCAACCACTGCTAAGGTAATCATTTTATGATGATGTTACAGCCTCAAACCCAGTAGCATATTTAAATGATATATTCTTCTATTCTGTGATAAAAATAATCTGGTATCACATAAAAAATATAATCTGGAAAACCCTCTGGAATATATCAGAAAACTGCAAAGATGAGTCCACAAAGGACTCAGCTTTGTTATGTTACTGTCCTTTTTGGAGCAGCATAACTTCAGCCCACTCTCCGAAGGTATGTAAGAATCCTTTATTGTATCCCTCTGGATGGTGCTGATTGATTGCCACCTTGCAGCAAGTGATGCATACACAGAAAAATATTTTGTCTCTTTATTTGTGGGAGAGAGGGATTTATTTTTATGCTCTTTTCCCTAACGGATCAGAGAATACCCCCAAATAAAACAGATTATCAAGGAGCAAAGGCTGGCTGAAGTAACTACTTCAAGCCAGATTTTACTAGTTTTCCATGTTAAATTAGTAGCATCATCTTCTACCTGAAGCCAGTGGCATCTGCAGAAAGAAGTGCTGCTCAGTAAGTACTCAAGGCTCTAGGAAAACCACAAGTAAGTTCGGTAAGCCCGACCTGGGGTGCCTACATTAACCACAGCTCCCCAGCCTCCAACCACATCACCAGAGCACAGGCAGAGTGAACCCCAGCACTGAGGACGCCACAGTTCACCTTTCCCACATAAGCTGAGATCTCCCAACACTTATTCAGACTGAATTCGGAACTCCAGTGGTGAGCTTGCTATCTCACTGCAGCTGAAGATTCACTCAGCTGAATGTTATTTACCACCCAGTTCCAGGACTTTGCTGTCTTGCTTTCTCCATGCTCATGTAAAGTCGCGCAGTCCACTGTAACCGGTAAATGCCACTTGCCCAGAGCTGCTTGTCTAGTTAAGTGTGACAGTGCTGTCCTGGCTGTGACACAGGACTGAGCTGAGACCTCAGGAACCAGATGCAAAATGTACTACAGGGGACTGTAATGATTCACACTCTCTGTAAACTAGACCACAAATTCAGCAGACGGTGACACATCTTCCCATTAAAAAAACCCCTTGTCCTAAGTATCTGTGGCACACTGATGAATCCCAGACAAGCCCCTACTAATAGGAACGGCTGTTTTCTTGGCCAACACATGAGGCATTGAACCAGGAATGGTCAAGGCCAAGAATATAAACACAAGATTAAAAATGAATCCCGAGTAGTAAATGGTGTAAAAATTACGTGGCACAGGGTGAGCTCTGCAATCACCCTTGCCAGAAAGGCATTTAAGAAACTCTGAAGATGGTCCTACTTAGATGCCATATAGATTGAGGAAGCTTGTTCCACACCTACAGTTTCTTCCTAAAAAACATTATTGTGCTTTCTGTCACAAGATGAAAGCAGGCCTCCGTTATCTGGATGTCTCCTTTGCTTGGGTTTCATATGATTTAGATATTATTCTGAGTACTGACATTTAACATCTACAGTGTGAGTTGTGTTTTAATATTCCAGACATTCAGGGAATGGGTATCAGGCTCTCTAATCCAAATGTTAATTTGGTTTTCTAAAGAGCATTGGGATGAATTCTGATCAGCACTTCCGCATTAGCTTCTAAGCCGAGTTTTAACACCACATGTGAAGATGAAAGAGCTCATCAAATATAGAAACTACCAGCTGATTTAGAAGGTCAGTATTACAGGGGGTAAGTTGTCTAAGATCTGATTTCCATTTTCAACCTTGCGCTGGCCTGTAAAATCAGATCTCAGTCCAAGCATGAATAAAGCATATTCTCCCAGAAGACTCCAGTCTGTTTGTTGAGTGAAGCTGGCTGAACAGTAGGATTTTTGACTCGTGAAAAAGTTTTGGGGGGAAGCAGGGAGGGTTATTTGGTTTTACTCTGAATCAGACCAAAAATCTTTTTTTTTCAATTTCCCACGAACTGGAAACTGAGAGAATATTTCATTCTGACAATCCCAGCACGTGAAACTTCCTCCAGGAAATAACCTCACTGCACCCAGCAGCTGCTCGGTGAAATCGACATTCCTGGTACTTTCACGCTTGCTAATCACCCACCTCGGTTCCCCCAGCAGCTGCAGGGGCTCCCCAGCCCGGTGCCCCGCACAGCCGGCCGGGCTCGCCAGCCCACAGCCCTGCCTCCCCACCCCTGCCCCAGCAGCTACACCCCAGTTCCCCACCCCATAGCAGCTGGCCCCAAGTCCCCCATGCCCACAGGTGTGCCCAGGGCTTTCAGGCTCCAGACTACGGAGACTGGGCCTGTCAAGCCTTGCAGCTCTTGGCTCTAGAGGGGAAAGATGGGGAGCCCCGAGG
This sequence comes from Astur gentilis, assembly GCF_929443795.1. Lineage (NCBI taxonomy): Eukaryota > Metazoa > Chordata > Aves > Accipitriformes > Accipitridae > Astur > Astur gentilis. The sequence goes on along the minus strand of NC_064883.1, from coordinate 21,234,712 downwards.
CATGTGGCTTTCTTAGGGCCTCAGCTCTTGGGGGCTCTGGTCCACCACTGCTGGGTCAGGCGATCCAGTGCATTTGACCGAAAGTTTATTTAACATAAATGTTTGCAGAGAAACATTTTTGATTCAGCAAAAAAGCATTAGTTCTCAGGTCTCTGGCATGCGCAGGTCATTCCTACTGAGAATATAAAATAAGAGAAACCATAGTGGCAGGCAGTCCTCTTGCACAATCTCTCTAACTTTTACCCTCTGTCTCATCATGGTCTCATTTTCTCTCAAGGCAGACATCTATACGGACATGGAGAAGAGAAACGGATCCTCCTTATTATTGTTGCCTTAGCAGCAAAATAGACTTCTACTAAAGGCAATGGATGTTCTGTGCAGGATTCCAGGGTACGCTTTATTCCAGCATGAAAAAATCTGCCTTTCATAAGTTAACGACAAAAATCCTATCAGTGCAGTCCTCGATTTAGAATTGTAGACTGCTGTATTTCATGGCGTGTTTAAGACTGAGTTCAGGTTAATATCAGTAAGATGCACTTAAAAAGATGGATTTACATATACACGTTGTAAAACATAACAATTGTTCCTTTCTAAAGTACAGCCTATAGAAAAAGAAAATTATTAATGAAACTTCTGAATGAACACAATGCAAAATGTAGCACATTCAAGACCCCGAGATTACATTTATACTGCTAATATGAGCATGTCTAAAACAGTTCCCTGGCACTAAGGCATGCAATAACCAGCACATACACTATTAAACTGTCTTCTCTTTGAAAAGTGGGTATCCACATCCCAGCTGCCTATTGTGCACGTCCCTGGCCCATGCCAGTTACTGAACTGCACCCAGCGATCCTTGGGAGAGCTCTAAGTTGGCCGAGGACAAGAACGTGCCAGAAGCTGTTCCAGCAGTTTTGAAGTATGACAATATTGCAGTGATTGGGAACGTAGTCTGAGATGTATCCATACTTAAAAAGCCTTAAAAGCTCCGAGTTACTTAATTGTCAGAACTGTATAAATACAAATCAAGTATGCAATCTTTTTATCGTATCAGAAAGCCACTGGAGTGTGGTCTATATAATCTGGGTGATTTACTAATGAGGATGAATCAAATGAGAGCCTTGTTTAAGTACGGCATGTTGACTAGAAGCCTTAATTTCAGTCTTCCAAGATTTTTCTGCCCTCTAAGGGCAATCACCCACAAAATACTAGATGCACATTAGAATGACAGCAGGTCATGAATTTGTCTTCAAGTTTTTTCCAAGGGAAAATCATTATTTCACTGAAGTGTTCTAATTTTCCATTGGGAAATAACTATTCCATTAGGAAAATCTAAATACATTTTTTTGTGGGGACACATGGAGGAAAAGAAGTATCGCACTACTTCTGCTGTTAAACTAAGACAACATATTTCTGTCTGATTCCTTTGACAATTTTCTGTAGCTGCCTGAGCTTCTGTAGTCTCATGTGAGCTGAGTTCACATTCTGTATTTTCCCCTATGAGCTAATACCATTCAACACATAATTGAAAAAATTTATTTGGGAATATCAAAATGCTTTGCTTTTGCCTACTGTTGACATTTCTTATTTGGGATCCTTTTCAACTTTTTGTTCCCTATAAACTTCTGGTTATATTCTAATTTAATAAAATTTTCCACTGTAGAAACTGATTGTTGAACAACTTTCTGACCCCATTTTTCTTGTCTCTCAGATGAAACCAAAAAAGGAAATTAAGACTTCTCAAAATTGTTGATTCTACTATGACACTGTACAGTGTTTAAAATTATGATTTCTATTACACTTATGACACTTCAGAAAAGTCAATTATATGCTTCATGTTTTCAGCACAAGTGATTTTTCTCTTTTGGTAACATCAGTAACAGTATTAAATTATATCACCTATAATTAGTACAGAAGATTCTGCAAAATTTTTCCCTATAATGCACAGATCATTAGGAGGACAGACAAGAAGGCATCAGAACGGACAAAGGCGATCAAACTTTACTCACAGAACTTCTAATAGTCCACTAAGTACATGGTCAAAAGTCTCCTTTCACCACAAGAAATAACTGACAGGCTTGATGTAATGAAATAATTTGTGTAAAGTGATAAAGCAAGTCAAGAAGACAATCTAAATCATGTTACTCTTAATCCCAATCAGATAAGTTGGCATCCAGTATACTCACTTATGTCTACGTAAGCACACAGAGGTCATATGGAAGAAAAACTAACCAACTTCACACATTTAGCTAGTCATTAATGTCAACTTACAGGCTTTTATTGGACCCTATCACATATGCAATTCATCAAAGTCTTTTTTTTTCCATGCATTTTTACAAAGACACAAGCACGAGCCTGTACAGAAGCCTTTTCATCTGTGCTGTCCAATGATCCATATATAAAAAGATGGAAAGAAAAATCTTTCAACATAGTAAATTCAGCAAGCTGTATTTTTTATAATTAAGATGTGTTAATTTCACTGATACCATTATGTACAATGTAAATCTTTTGCAATGTCTGCAGACTTCTGGTATTCTTGTCAGAGCAACATATATAATTACATAATAAAAACCATGACGATGATGAGGGTCACAAACTTTACACTAGTAACACTCCTTAGAGAAATTTGAGCCACAGGGCCTCTTTTTACTCTAATAATATTATACTCAATATGAAATGTCAAAAGATTTTGTAAGCCGTTTCCTAGAGAATCTTCTTAAAATCAGGCTGCGTTAGATATTCTGCGTCTATTAATTTTCCCTTCCTGTTTTTTATATTCTCCTTAAACATTTTTATTTTTTATCTGTGCCTCCCTGCAATGGGATTTTAGGAAACTATTGGCACATTTTGTTAATGACATTTCAAAAAATTAGTTCATAATAAATCACCCAGTCCAACCTGAATGTAAATGCTACCACAGAGAAATCTCTCATAATCAAAATAAATTCAACCTGCAGAGTTTGGTGAGAGGAAAAAAATAGTTCTTATTATCAAACTGAAAAGGAAGAATTCAGTCAAACTAGCAGCAAGTATAACTACAATCCTAAATATGATGATTGCTTCTTCAGACAGTTGTATACAGAACTGCTTAGCCTAGACTGTTGCTCCTCTGTAAGTCATCAATATTGGTCAAAAACCCCAAAGTAATTTTTTCTATATAGCCGTTACACTAATAGCCAATATTATATCCAAACATTAAACGTGCTTACATAGTCCTGATCTGAAATCCTAAACTACTTATCCCTTAATTATTCTATCACATAATATTCATCCATTAGCAAGTTAATAAATAGTTTTAAGACTGAGTTTTGATACATAATCAAAAGGAGCTATGGATAATATGAAATGTTTTCTTTCTACTTTTACTGATTCTAAACTGGGATATGGTCAAGCTCCCATTTCCCACCTTGCATTAATAACAAAATCATATTTTTCAAGGCTGATGATGTCACATTTAAGTAGTACAGAAACATGATTAATGAAGTAACCTTGTAGTAGCTTCTCCAGAAAAGAGCTCACTCCAAGTCCAGATGTGACAACAGTCACAACATTATTCTCTAAGATTTTTTTTTTTTTGTGGTAAGAATTATCATCGAAGTTATGTCTTTGCAAGTGTGAGGGCACAGGTTACAAACAGATTGCAAAAAACACTGAAACTTTCTAAGTATATTTTTGTTATTTCAATTAACACTGATCCTAAGAGGTCAATGTGAATTTTTTTCCTTAATTAGATTGCAGAAACTAACAAACATTGGGGGGTTGTCATGATTTATACCAGAAGAGTATAATGCAGTACAGATGCAATATAATGCTTTACGGTGGAGCTAATAAATAAGAGAATAAAGGGAAAAGTGACTAGGTGAGTCAAGAAAATATAAGGTACACAGGGAGATTAGGCATCCATGGAATGAAGAGGAACTATTCATATAGGCATATACATGAATATAACATATAGGCAGGCATGACAGACTAGAAAGAGGCACTGTGTTACACAGACACTCAAATTAGGGACCATTTGGTCATATGGAAGGCAACCTGTTCACACACATCCCTTCATTTGTGAATAATAAAGTATTTTCTAAATCAAAAGAAAGCCAGTTGTGATAGAGTTGCACCAGAGTCCCTAGTCAGGACGATTTGGTGCAAGATCTGAACTGATATGGTCTCTTGGCCAGCAAAGGATCACTAGGGTTCAAGACTTTACTGCCACACCAATTTGAGGGCACCTTTATAACAAGAGACAAAACAGTTTTCTCTGGCAGGTAAGAAAAATTAGTCCTTTGTATGTATGCAGGGTGCTCCAAACTTATACTGACAGAAGATTTCAGAAAGGCTGCCTTCAAGAGGCTAATTATAATTTCTACAAGTTTTATGAACATGAAACTCAAAAAGTACTTTTTGTACAGCTGCATATCATTTGAACACAACTGCAAAGTGATCTAGTAATGCCCATGTTGTTTCTAATTTAAGTTTTGATGTGAACAGCTTGTTATTAATTAAGACTCAATTACAACACAACACCCAAAGCAGATGCCAGAAATAGACCAGAACTTCTCTTCTGATCAGGAACAAGACTGGCCCTTACTGCTGCCGTGACTGCATGATCAAGAACTACATGCAGTAATATGGTGGTAAAGGAGTAGATGTCTTGATGTAACTCACAACTGCAGCAGAGCAGGGGAACCACTTCCCTTCCTCCAGTGCAGCCACAACAGCAACTGCTTGGAGGTTGAATAAGGTCTTTCTTTCAGCACATAAATTAAAGAGGCACTTTTGATTTCAGGCTATTAAGCCCCAATAAATTTTTTTCCCAGAACAAATTTTAACAGTAACAGGATTTGCACAGAGCTTCCCTTTCCATGTGTGACCTGAAATATGAACTTCCTTCCCCTTCAGGGCTTCACAGACCTCATTTTCCTTCATTTCTGAAGTCTGAGATCCACATTCCTACCCTGGATGCAATCTCAAAAACCAGTTCTGTTCCTCCTCAGATCCTGTTTTACCCCACATGAGTTGCTCACATGGAAAGAACTAATACCAGGAAACTAATGTATTTTTAGCTGACTTTAATGTGACTTAGCAGCTGGAAAAAAGGACAGCTTGTTCCATGAGAACGCCACCTGGTACTCCATCATGGACACGAGTTAGGAAAGTATTGGTACAACTTTAAATAACTTTCTCCAGACAGACGTGCTTTCCAGGAACCTTTGCCATCTCTCGAGCTCCAGTCAGGCTCCACGTGCCATTTAATTTCACTTGTAGCAGCTCCCTCGCACACAGCTGTCAGCAAGAAGGAGCTCCCACACCAGATAGGGAGCCGCCCCCAGCCAGCAGAAGCAGTCGGAGGTACTGCAGGATATCCATCGGTGGTGATACAAGGAGATGCAGGAAATAAGAACATGTAACAGGAGTTAGGCACTTAATTATTTTCTAAAGAGAATAAAAAGGATCTGTTCACATTTTTTTTGCAGTAAAAAGCATGTCTAATATTTTCAGTGTGCAGTTGTCTTAATGATAGCTTTTTAGGTCTCCAAACTCCAAGCTCCTTTCCACTTAACCTGAGAAACAACGAAGATTCTTCGAAGAATTTTTCTCGCTAGTGTCGTGCGGTTTATAGCAGCATTCATCAACCTATGTTAAAGAAAGGACCACCCTACTCTGTTGAAAAAATACCTGTAGGTCATCTTGAAAAAAATACTTTTCACTTCTCCTGTGAAAAACAGCTGAAATTTTGCATGTTCATGCATTTTCCCCAGTTGGTTTCCTTTACATGTGTGGGTCTCTGGTATAGGGTCGGGACTTTTTTTTAAAAAAAAAACCTGCCATTGTTTCACACATCACCTCTATAGTCTCAAACACAACAAGTGACCTGAGTTTGGGAATGGTGAGCTATAGGCCTGAATTGATTTAGCAAACACAAAACCAGTTATAAGCCCACATGATGACTTTTGCAATGTCCTACAGCAATACACAACATGTAAACTACTGCTCATCAGTCAAGCTAGCTACACTGTTCAAGAGATGTCTTTGTAGATGACTCCTGACACCAAGTTGAGAAGTACAAAAAGCCAAAGCATAATAAAACAATTGGGTAAGAAGGATTGTTTCTGTTTCTTTGGTGTTTCCATTATTTTATTTCAAACATTTAGAAAACTTCTCACATTGGTCATAGTTTGAATGTGGTAAGTTCTTCAGTTCCAAATGCTAAAAATGTTGACATTTGCTATCCATGGTTTTCTGCTGTTCAGTAAACTTACCAGTGTAAGTTTAAAACTACTTGCTGACTGCTAAAAATAAGCATAACAGAAGAGCAATTCTGGTTGATTATTATTTTGAAATTATTCATTTTCCTTCTAATACAGGTCAGTGCCAGCCAACACTCCCTTTCCATACCCTGGAGAAAAGTCTATATCATGCCCAATACTAACTTCAGTGAGATTTGTCTTTCCATCATATAAGAAGACTCGGTTCCCCAGTTGGCTGGGGCACCTTCAACATCATGAGAGTGCAAAGCACTCTGTACAGTTGAGCTGCAGCCATTTACTCCTAAGGGCAGCAAGTGTTGTGTTTTGCAGACCTCTGAGCAGTACATCAGATTAAAATAAAACACGCTGCCTCCTTATACTTGTTTATTTTTATACTAGCATTATAGTAAAGTTCATTGGTGAACTTGTGTGATTTAGCTCCCATCCAACTAAACTGAAACCAGAGATTAGGGAAAGATGGGCATTATGAACTGTTTCTGCCCTCTGGCAGACATGCACGAGCTAACTGTGGTGACAATAAGACTCAGAGAAGATTCAGGAAACAATCTGAAGACTATGTAAAGCCGAATATACAAAGCTAACCGTATAACCCAATTTTAGCAGAATATGCAGTCATAATTCAAGCTCCTATTATTGCACAGTAAAGCTAAAGAGCGTATTAACTTCTCTCTAGTGATCCTAATTTTATTTTCAACTGCTTTTCCCCATTTGAAATTTGCAATTCAATGCAATCAATTTCACTTTGGTTAAACACTTTAATGTGCTCTAATAAAAACAGGCAATTGATATTCTAATTCTGTTGTATTGAAACTAGCACTGTATTATGAACACACACTGACAAAATATAGCAAGCACTATGGCAGTTACGTAGAGGAAGTTTCTTCCTCAGTTGTTTGTATGAGATATAATATCAGCCTGTATGGCACTTTTAATTTCAAAATTACACCTTTAAGTACCATATCATCTTAATTTCTATCGACTGTCTCTAAGATGCATCAGAGTAGTCTTTTAACACTTCACAGCAGTACCACATCATAATTTAAGGACCACTCTGAAAATATTTTTTCTGCATGCTTCAACTGGCAGCACTCAAATACATAAAATATTTCACTGGACCAGGATCTAGGACAGCAGAGAACAACTGCAATTCACATTTTATTGACACTGCATGGAGAAAGAACATATAGACATATGATGTAATTACAAGACATAGATTCTATAATTTTTCATATAATCTTCTCTGAGAAAGTCTCAAAAACTTCCTGCCTTCTTTTGTCTGGATCAGAGGATGCCAGGGGAAGAATGAAACATTTTGCAAGTTTTCACTGTGTGCTACCTTGCTGAGGATTATTTTTAGACAGCACAGTTACCAGCAATAATCTCATAAAGAAACAAACATAAAAACTAAGTAGTGTCCTTAATTACCATTGACTAATTATCAGAATCTCATTTTGGACTGCTCTCTGTGTTTAGTCTTCAAACATCCCTGCAGTGCTGGTTCAGTATTGATTCTGGATAAAGACCACTATCTAAGAAACCACCGATTACACTCTTGTATTATTTGCTGACTTTCCAGAATGATTTCAACAATCCCAAAGCCAATAAACCCTTGAAACCTGATGAAATCACCATCTGACACATCAGGTGTCAAATCAGCTCAGCACTTCACCTTCTCAGGCTTTACCTGAGGCATAACTTTCATTAATGGCAGAGGCAATTCTGCTTACAAAAAGGTGAAAGACTGAAGAAACATGGAGCGCTACAGAGCCCGAAGGAAAACTGGAAGAGTATATACACATCAGTTAATGCATTTGGATGAGTCCCTTCACCTTTGTGTTTCAAACCTTCTCTTCTGAGCAACTAGAGCTTGACTCCCACTCTAATTTTCCAAACAAATTTTCTGATGCACACCTTTACTCTCAGAAACAATGAAAGCTCATGCAAACTTCAAATAGGAGTAGATTTAGAGTTGGTTTTCTCGGTTTGGTTTTTTTTTCAGGCAGATCATCATATTCCAGGCAAAGGTATTTTGCATTACATTATCAAATGTGAGCAGGATCACCTTCAGAAGGATTAACGGATTTGCATTGATGAAATATTGCAACACACAAGATACATAATTATTGGTCTTGCAGTTGATACTTCTCTCCCTTATGTGTGCTACCTACTAGCACTGATTTAATCAATTTTTCTTCTGAACTACGGTCAGATCAATTATCTCACAGAAAGCCAAGCTTATTTGTGACTCAATTACCTCCTATGTGGTTTTTATGCTATTATTTTTTTCAATCTTTCTTGATAAATGAGAAGCTATTAAATTTGGACAAGTATTTTTACAAATCAGTTGGTAGACTGGCAATAATAACAATATTGAAGTATTTCCATAGGAATTAGCTCATTACCTCTGTCTGTTTGTGGTGAAATAGTTTTAAGTGGGTTTTGCATATGTGTTGCCAATCTGGTAGGCAGAGCTGGTTGCAGAAAAGGTAATTAATACATAAACATGGCACAAAGTATGGGAGGTCATGTTCTGAACCCTCAGTTCTTTTGTTAACTTAGACCTTGTGTAATTCCTGATCGATAAATCAATGATTAAATCAATCATTTCTTCTCAGAGTTATCCACTCTGGGTACGGCAGAGAGTTATTAGGGACTTGCCTGACCTGCTATAACTGTTGGCCTTAGTGGTGATTTCAGCTGAAGGACAACTAGATGCTGAGGGCATGCCCAAATATCAAGTCAGGTATGTAAGCAGGAGCCACATAAAGCATGCCTAAAACAAAGATCATGACATACCCAATTTGGTCTAGCTAGTCGTAATTATTAAATACCCAGACTGCTTCAGATTATGAAAACAAACATGCACTAGCTCAAGTAAATATTTGCCCCTTCAAACCATGCACTGCTTTGCAACTGCACCATCAATAGCTCTCCTTTGTGAGTCAAGACCACACCATTTTCTGTAACAAGACAAAGCAACTGAAAGGTGCTTCACATTACTAGGTTCAAAAGCAAAATATAGGATCAAATATTGATTATAAAGCAGATGCTACTACACTCATGAAGTTTGCTTTCTTTCACAAGGTTTGTATTTTGAGGGATATAAAGCAGGAGACAAATCTGAGGGACATTTACAAACAAGCAACATAGAAACAAAACCAGCAAGCTACCATGTAACCAGACACGAAACCAACAATCCAACCACAAACCTATCTGGAGGATCACCAAATACAGATGTGTTTCTAAAGAAATACTACTATCAAGCAGAAAGGATAAAAGGAAAAACCGTTAAGTAAGAAAAAAAAATACTGGATTGCAGCCATGTAAGTCACTACTGCCTACATAGTTCTCTTTTTCTGCCAGCTTATCCAGTGCAGCTATTAATTGCAACTCCTTTCAAGACTCACTCTCCAGAATTTAGCTGTCTAGAGAGACTTTTTGCTGTGACACGTCTTGAAGTCCCATACCTATTGACCCCATCCTCCCTTAACTTCATTGACTTACAATTCTTTTCTGGATCCTTTTAAAAATTACTTTTCTTGCTTCAAACTTTCCATATACTTGCTCCAGTCTATCTTCTGGATCACTTCTGTATTTTCTCCTTTAATATTACGACTTCTTTTGAACTCATGTTTGCTAATATATAGTATCTAGATCTCTGCCGTGTCTTCTTTATTCATACTGGCTGATGCTGTGTCAAAAGCCTACTCGATTCATCCTCTTTTCCTCCTCTCTTGTCTCTTGGCTTTACTCACACTTCTGTTTTCAAAGTTGATCTATAAAAACCTTTTCCTTCCTGATTACAGTTCCTCATTTCACACAGTGCCTGCTATAATTTCTTAATTAACTCTGTAACTATATAATTAAACTTTGTCACATTTGCTGAAACATCTGGCAGGAAAGAAGCACTCCAAATAAACTTGTGGTATTACTGAATAGGTCGCCATTAACTACAGCCTATCATCGTAACTAGCTCCATTTCCATCAACATTGACTACATCTTTTTCTTGTCTTAGCTGGTAAACCTTCTGGGGCAGGCATAGTGTTTTGGTTTGGTGTCTGAAGAGCCCTGAAGAGTAGTCTCCAATTACTCTGAGACTGACAATAGTATAATTTAAAGAGACTGTAATACATAGGGATAAAGGTTTCCTCAAGAATTTGACATAATTCATAATGCACTGAGATGCTTCAAAAACTGTTCATTTCTTCAAACTGGATCTCAGTTTGCCTAAATATGTGGGCTGTCAGTCCTATAGACCATTTATTAGCACAGCGATAAAGGGTATCTTTTATCGGAAAGAAAAGAAACTTCCCTGCACGGCCCTCCTCAGGTACGTGCTTGGCAGTGTTTGGTTCTGCACACCTGTCAGCTAAATCTAAGAGCAAGCTCCAACACACAAAAGACTTGAAAAACCCCTGGGGGTTCCTGTGTCAGCACAGCTCCCCATGCTTGCACATTAACCTGTGACAGATGCGCTGACCAGGCTGCCGATTTGTTCAGCAATTGCCACAGAGCTTGAGTTATGATTACAGGCAGTCCTTGCTACCAGACACATACTGCTTTAACATCAACAATGAAGATGAGTCATTAAAGCAACTTTGGAGCATCAGTGAGCAAATGCCGAGACAAATATGTCTGTCTGCTGTGACAGTGTATGCTGTGACATTTAAGAGAGCACTGCCCCGGGGTGTTCTTTGCATTATTATCTCCCTCCCCCCAGTGTCTATCACAAATATCAAAACTCCACCTCTACTGTAAGCTTGAAGGGAGAAGGAAATTTTGCCCTTTCACTTTCCTCCAGCATCCTGCTTATTTCAGAAGACTTTATCAGTCTATCCAACTCTGAAACTTTGTTTATTGGGGTCTTTCCTCTGACCCTAGTAATACAGCTCCTCTGAGCTTTTTCCCAACAGCAGCAGCAGTTTTATAAATTGGTGTGATTCATACACCGCTACTCACACTCTGAAGGGTGGTTATGAACCTACCATATGAATTTCAGTCTGGTACAACCTAGGAAAGTTATGGTTCACAGCAGATAAACGGAGATGGTCTGTTTGCAGACTCAGGAAGATGCCATTGCAGTTCACAGTTGGTTAGAAGATTATCAGACACATTCATGTAATGTGGTGCTGCTTTTTGACACTTCTACCAGGAAAAGTTTCCCTATACTCTTGCTGTAAAAGGGATTTTCCTAGCCCTGGAAATATCCTTTCACTTTAAATATTTACCAGCAATAATACACCATCTTTTTTTTACTGTTGTCTTTTGGGGAGTTTTGTCTCTGTAAAGACAGGTTGTGCCAGGCAGAGCAGACAAGGATATAAGAAGTTACAGAGATGGGCTCTTTGACCAGTCTATATGCAAGAAGCACAACACCGAGCAAGCATGTATACAGAATATTGAAAGAGCTGTATGCCCCTTAAAACAACATCCTCAGCTCAATTTGGGATGAAATATATATTTAGAATAAATCTTCATTTAAATAACAGAAGGAATAAAAACCAGTCAGTACCTCAACCTCACTTTTTTAAACTTCACTTCTCAGAGTGACCTGAGAATCTGATGCAAATTAATTGCATAATTGACTTGTTACAGGACTAGGACTTGGAGACACGATTTGACCCGCTGCAGATAAGCAAAGGACAGTATGGTGTCTTTATCCCCATGGTAATCCACAAACTTCAGAGCAGTCAGCTGGAGAAAATTGCTTCAAAAAATCACAGTCTATATTCCATTTGATGCAGATCTGTCAGTCCTGTTCTGTGCATAGAGGGCTTTAGAAGTAGCGAGACTTGCTCAGCTACCAAGTATGTTTATTTCAGATCCTGTATTATTAGACAGTGGGTGTGATTTTTTGGGGTAGTTTCCAGCCACGATGAACTGGAGCAGACTTCTGCCACTTTTCTCCTCCAAAGAAGGTGAACCTGCAGGCATACCAGGAGGTGCCTGTTCAATTTGAAGAACAGATGTCTGGAAATGCTTTCTCAAGACATCCCTGGCTGCTCAGTATCCTGATCCACTATACATTCCCAAACACTTTAAGCATATTTGTTTTCCACCTGCAGTCAGTCTGTGAATCATCTATGTGCTTTCAGATGGGGCACTGGTTTAACTGAATGGGCAGCTGGTACCTGATACTGATGTCATGTGCCAAACACTAACAGCTTGAAGCACATGCCTATTCAAACTACATCCAATGATATCATTCATATGTAGAATTATGTGCAAACACATAAGCAGAGATGGGTTTGTAATAACACCCACTGCCCCAGCTATCATCAGGATTATTTCTTGGGAAGAAAAAAACGAACACATTTCAAAAATGAACAAGATGTAACAGAAGTAAATTAAATGCAGACTGTAAGAAAGATGTATAATCTCTATCGTCAATTGCTCAAAAGTAAACATGATGTCCTAATCATCACATTCCAATGAGTCCTTAAGTTAGACCAGAGTCCTTATGTTAAAAACCACAGAAGTGGTTTCAGTAGGTGCTGTGAAGCTGTACCTTGTAACCTCCCTCAGAAACTTGCTCTGAATCAAGGAGGGAAAACATATTCTCCCTCTCTCTCTTCCATTCAGATTCCCAAATACAGATATTATTTTTTTTTGAAGCTTGGGGATTCCAGATTTGAGAGCTTTGATTTGAAGTCCTCACAACAGTATAACTTCTGCATTTGCCGATTCTGTGATAATCAATTTAAATTCTGCAGAAAAATGCTTTTAAGGAAAAAAAAAAAAGGAGGCATTAGCACTGTGTTAAAAGGATGCCACCTGCTGGGCATCTCATCAACCTCCAGTAAAAGACCTGGAGAGGTCAATAAGCAGATCTGAGAAAACTGAAAAAGACGGCTTTGCAGGAAAGGCCCCTAAAACCGGGGGGGGGGAAAGAAGGTCCCTGTGCTCCTTAAGCTCAGGGTTTCCCAAAAGTTCAGGGTTTTCTTTCTTTTCTGCCAGCTTTCTCATGCATCCTTTTTTCTCTTGTAGAAGTAGCAGCAGCAATAGCCATGTTTCATGAGCATTTATTCTTTGTATTTTCCTCTTAACTCTTCTCCTTCTGGTGCCTATCTTCCTGATGAGAAGGTTGCACCTTAACAATCTATTCACCAGTCTTTTCCATTCTCCTCTCTTAGCCTCACAGGCACTGTCCAGGCTTCCCATTGAAAACAATTAAAAGATGCAATATATGCACACACATGCGGAGATACACACAAGCAAATATGATGGAATCATGCTTTAGGGGAAAATCAGACTGTACTTTAGGCTCTCCTTGTTATGTGGTCAAAAAGAAAAGTTAAAAATGAGATTTCAGCTTTGAGTTTATATTTCATGGTTTTGTGAGATTATCTCAGCCCTGTTACTTAACTGTTCTGTCACTACATTCTGCTTCAACTATTGGTTTTCCTTTTTATTTAAAATACTGCTGCTTAGTGGGAAACTGCCAGGCAAATAGGGAGCAACTTTTGTTTTATCTAACATCCCTTGCAATTGTGGAGTGTGAAATATCAGAAAAACCCTGCAGAATTGACATGAGTTTATACAGTCTCCAAGATTAAACATAAACCATCAGAAAAGTATGTAGTTCTTGTGCAGTTTGTTAGTCAGAGGACTAATAAAACAGAGGGCCACGTCCTCATTTACCCTTGGTACCAATTATACTATTGCAGCAGAGTTAAAAGACTTTGAAACAAACACGGATTACATTTATACCTACCATCTCTAGATTCCTTTTCACTAACAGATTAATGCAAAGGGACATTAATTTTATAAGCAAACTAATAATTCTTCACATTAGATCCTATTCTCATTCTCACTGTCGTCACTCTTCACTACATTGACAGTACAAAGAGGACTTCATACGAGTCAACTGTTTCCAGGTAAGAATTAAGGCTTTAATATAATAACAGTATGATGTACTGTGGGCCAGAGGGTTGGTTTGCATAGTTTTAAAACCATTATCACTATGCCTACTAAGGGTATTAACCTCCTTTTTGTAATTGGAAGAAGTATTTGGTGCAGCAACTGATGTGGTAACAGCACAGGTATGCTTTTTATCCATCAGTATAGTTTCTTCCTCTCACCCACACCAGGATGAGCCTACTTATATTGATCTAACTGCTTCCTCCATGGGAACCCTGTTATTTCTTGCCATTCCACTTCTATCACCACAGCACAATAATTTGGTGCACCTGGTTGTCAGCAAGTCAAGCCCACTCTTTAAATGCGTGCTCACAGAGCTTTCACGCCTGTGACTCTCAAAAGGAACAATTACATTACAAAACTCTCAGACCATGCCTTGGACAGTGGAGGGACAAGCCATCACGTTTGTGCCAGGCTTGAGAGCGGGCAAATGTGCGCCTGTCTGAGAGTGGCACTGAGGCAGCCTGAGGCATCGAGCGAGGATGCAGTCTTTTGTGTTTGGTGCTACATCAGCCTGGCAACACCTCTTCTGGTCCCCGCCAGCACCAGAGCGAGCCAGCATGGCTCGGAGCAGCATTGCTGCAACAGGCACATCCCTGTCCCACATGTCTGCTGGCCAGAAAAAGCTGAAAGGGTTGCTGGCATCTAGCTTCCCTGGATTACAGTTTCTGAGGCCACCACACACAGCCTCAGTGCTGGGAGACCTGAGATCAACCCAGACTCCTCATTAGACACCGAGGAGATTAACTTTGTGTCATGCATTTTTATTGTATTTTACCATTCTACTTCCAGGCATAAAAGGAGAGATGCTCTGATTCCAGTCTGCATAACCACTGATTTAAATATATGAACTCAGGCTAGTGATGCAAGTTGTTACGACTTGTTTATGGAAATGCCCCTTATACACCGTTTCCCAATCCCTGAAAGAGAGTTCTACCCAAGGGTTGCAGAAATTATGGGAAGAAAAATGCAAAAGAGAGGGGGGGTTTATTATTAGCCAACCAGATTGGCTCTAAGTAGGATGGCAGAACAAGATCTGTAAACAGATGGGATAGCAACCTTGTTTCAGAGCGACAGGAATTTGCATCATGCACACAGACCATACTGTAAGAGTGTATCATCTCCTAGCTACAGAAAACCCTAATTCTACCTACCTATAGGTGATAGATAAGATTTTCTTTTTCCTCCTCTTGGGAAAAGTCACATGGCACAAGGTAACTTCTACAGTACTTTGAGAAGTACCACATTCCTCCTGTCTGTGTGGTAGTGCTTCTTACTTGCTGTTTGCCTAAAGAGTTAAGTTCACTTAGGATGAGGATACTATGGAAAATAGTTTGCAAAATACTGCTTTAATAAAATTATAAGAAAAATCTAATTCACCAACTTTTCAGAACACCAAGGCCACCTTCTCACCCTTTCTACCCTCATGCTTTGACCATACACAAGGATTCCAGATAATACCTTGCTGAAATGTCAAACAGAATTAAGGAGGAGGAAACTCCTCAGGAGCAACAGTGTACAAGCTGAACAAGAAAGAGAAAGAGGAAAGACAGTTTTCCACTAGATCTCTCTCAAACAAATGTGTGAATACCCGAAGTGGTTTCCTCCTTCTCCAAAAGTCTATCCCTCTCTTTTTTTACTATTAACTGGGAGTTCTGTCATACATAATCGTATTGCTCTGGGATTCAGCAGAATTTGAGGAAGTCAGTGTACCAAACAGGATTTCACCAGTGTGATATTCCTGTCTGTATGTTATCCACATATTGCAACAGGTATTAAAAACTACGAGTAATGCTACAGGCGTCTTAAGTATGCTAAACAAGTATCTTTGCTATTTTACAGTATCCCATATTCTAACTACTTTGAATAACAGATCACATCTTCTATTAGTTGCTGTCACAGAAAAACTTGCTCCTGACACACTTCAGTCTCACTGACAGGATGGCAGTGCCTCCAGTTGCAGGAGCTAACTCATGCCCTAGCACTACTTCTCTTGTAGTGTGTGCAATCTACGCTTAAAAAAATACCTTAAAAGGAAGCAGAGGATGAAGAACAGAGGTGTACCTCTTTTATCAGGCTAATGCTAATGATCCACAGAGAAAATGACAGTTCTTCATGGACTAGCATTAAACATGAAAGCTAACAGACTGGCTGTCATACTGCCAACTTCTTTAAGATTGATGAGCTTTAACTGTTCAGCAGCATTAAGATCACTTTAATATTAGCTCTTAATAGTACCCTAAGTATAACAGCTTTAGCTTTCTGAAATTTTTATTTGCAGCCTAAGGCTCTTAAATTTTTGCATTGTTTTCACCTTCCACCTTTGATTTTACTAATGGATGAAAATTTTAGCAAAAACTCCGTGTTCAATATTAAAAGATCTTTTAAACAAAAACATAAGGGTACTTTGCTGTGTTTGTAAGTCACTGGTGCACTTATCTCATATAGTCTCTTGGAATTACATTAATAAAACTAAATTCATGTAGTCAAGTCAGATGATTAAAGACTCTCCAGATTATAAAGGTAACTCCAAAGTTATAAGCCACTTGGGTAACCTTTATTTAGCCTTCTTGTGGACAGGTACTACAATTTTTAATTATTTGTCCTCACACTTCTTTTTCCATTCCATTGAAATCCTTCTTCATTGGGTTTTTAAGGATGAACAGTGCCCACTGAATGAAAAGTGATTCAATACTTTATCAGTGGTATTTAGTAGGTTTCATTTATTGTACATACATCAAACCTTGCATGGTAGACAGATGTATTCATTTCTTTACATGGCTTCTTCCTTGGTGCTCATTACTGCAGTATAAATGCTTCACTGACAACTAACTCACCTTCAAACTACTGCTCTTTGGTGAGAGAC
This sequence comes from Astur gentilis, assembly GCF_929443795.1. Taxonomy (NCBI): domain Eukaryota; kingdom Metazoa; phylum Chordata; class Aves; order Accipitriformes; family Accipitridae; genus Astur; species Astur gentilis. The sequence goes on along the minus strand of NC_064883.1, from coordinate 21,217,659 downwards.
GGTATTATTGTGATTCCACAGATGAGGAGCCAATGCACTTCCATTTGACAGCCTGGCATTTTTCTCCTCAAAGACAGACTTCTAAAACTCACTACCTGCTCTCAGTAGCTCAACATATCATATGTATGAAAGATGAAGAAGCAAGATCCAAGACATGGAAGTAAAAACATTTAAAAGACAGATGACAGTGTATTTTTGTGTTTTCATATATGTTGCCAATGTACATCACTAGTGCAATGTTCCCAGCTCATGCAGCACATCCTGTAGAGGTATTTCCCCATGGAATGTTTCATTTTATTTCAAGGTAAACTGTGTCTGTATTTTATAAAATTCTTTGGCCATTCTTGGACCATAGAATAGAACTTTTTCTCCTTCAAGTTCTTACAGAGATGACATAATTTCTGCTATTTAGCAGGTAAGTTGCTACCCCTCCTCTGAGTTCGAGTTTCTTTGGGTGATTAGTGCTTTCAGCCCTCTTTTCTTTCTCCCATTTTTAGATATGCTTGCATGCCTCCTTTCCAGACCACAGTAATTGCCTGAGTCATAGAAAAAAACTAGGCTGGAATGGACCTCTGGAGAAACCTAGTAACGCCCCTGCTCAAAGCAGGGCTAACTTCAAAGTTAGATCTGGTTACTCAGGGTCATATCCAGGCTAGTTCTGAGTTTCTCCAAGGATGGAAATTCCACAGCCTCTCTGGGGAATCTGTTCCAGTGCCCAACTGTTCCCATTCATCTGCTCGCTAATGATTTGGATCCGACTGTGATTTAGAAATGTCCCCAGTATCATGTGATTAACACTATCGGTTTTTAGTGGCATTCACTCTGGTAAGAGGGTGAGAATTTCTGCTATTTCAAGACCTCTCTTCTTCGATACATCTTGCGCAGACGATTCATCAGCAGGCATTTTTTAAATGCTGCCTTCTGGATAAAATGTTGGAAGGCATTAATTAGCTGCCCTCCTTGTCCTATTTGACTTTCCAGTACCAAATTGTGCATCTAACATAATGAATATGCTTGCTAGAGAGGGCTTGGAAGTGATGTCATTTAGCATTGAGTGGGTTGTTTTGTTCCTGTATCATTGCATGATTGTTCTTGTGTTGATTTGTTCCTGATTCATTGCCTTAAAGACCTTTAATATCTATGCATACATGGAATACCCTATCATTTTTCCTTCTCTACTGCCATCATCAAGTGCATCTTTTCCCATGGTTTCTTCACTTTTCTAATTAACATCTTTATTGCCAAGGGGCTCGAAGTGGAAGTGCAGTATGTACTGCCTTATAGCTAGATTTTGCAGCAAGCAGTTGACATCCTCTGTCTCCAAACACACACAGAAACTTAGTATTACACAGGCCTAACAGGCTACATTCTTTTCCAGTTTTCACTGCTTTTAATGTATTTATCAAATTTAATTAATAGCTAAACTTTATATCCAAAATTAATCTGCAGGAGCATCTATAATAGAGATAACTGGACACTTACTTGTATCCTTGGGCTTTTATCTACATAGAATAAATGTTCTCATATCCTATGAGCCTTGTTTTGTGCCACAGGTTCCATTTTTCCTGTAGCCAGTCTCAAAAATTGTACCCAAATACTGATGCTCATTTTTATGGCTATTTCTTCTTAATTTATTTTAAAAGTTGCATGTCTCATGACTATATATCTCCTTTTTTTTTTTTAAACTGCAACATTGCTGCTGGCTGCTTTCCCCAGAGACGTTCTTCATTGAAGGCTTTGATCTCTTCAGTTTGCTTTGCAGTATTTAACACACATCTTCTCAAACACCTGCTTTTCATATTTCATTGCGTGATACTTCCACTTACTGGCAATTTGCTGGGTTTGTGCCTCTGCAGTATTCTTCTTTTCTAATGTGAACTGTGGTTGATACTCCTCTCTGTGACTGTACATACAAGTGACTGCTGACCTCCCACATTTTATCATCTATCTACATGTCATCACCATTACTGAGGTGTCCTCCCATCTGATCTCTTATGCTCTAGCCATTCTAGTGGTATTCTAGATGTTCAAGTGTCCTCCATTAACATACATACTTTTATTTCATTTTTACCTTGTAGTATTAGAAGTTTCCAGCACCCCACTCTCCTCTGCAAAACAGTCTTTTTATAATCAGTTACATCTGGCTGATTCACTCACACCAAAGGACCCATTAGGTCCTCAACTTTCCTAAGATTTATTCCCTGAACAGAGAACTCTCTCTGAAACCATATACTTCAAAAGGCTACAACTATCCATCCACATATCTTCTGTCACCTTCAGAACTTTTCCCTTATAGATGTTTATAAATGTTCTCATTTGTCTGTACAAAAGAATATGAGAAACAGAGAATCTTTCTCCCTGTTTGCCTGCAGTCCAGCAAAAAACTGGTTCCATCAACCAAATCTGTGCATTAAATAAAACTTTCTGGAAGCTCAGAAGTTGTATTGAGGAACACCAAATTTCCTCCAGATTCTGTCTGTGAACTTGGTTTAGACTATTACCATAAAGACAGTGGTACCTAGCTAACAGTCAGCAAGTCCTGCTCACATACTGAATGCCAAGAACTAAACAGAGTTGCTTAAATTAACGAGGTTTTCAGATAGCTTCTGTATCCTACCCTCTGAAGCTCAGCACAATAAACCCATGAAGAATAAATACCATTGTCTTAAGATCAGTACACCAGGGTTTTAACTACGCATGGTGAAAATGGCTCATGAAAGAGACTAGAACCTTTAAAGTCCAATGCAAAAGCCTATGTCAGCGGGCCTGGATTGGTCACAACAGTGGCAGGCTGACATCCTGTATGTTTAAGTCCCAAACAAAAATAAAACCTCACCAGAAATCTTCACAGGTATCTGCTGATAGCAGAATACTGGTGAGATTCTGGAAGGTCATGTATGACTGGCATATTGTCAAGGGTACTGCCTCTCTCACCTTGAGCTCCTCCATTACGAACTTTCTTCTGTTCCACTCCCGTCTCCTCCCAGACATTAGTTGCCGTTTCTCACGTATTTCCACTCTCCATTCTTTCAGTATCCTTCACAATTCCTAGTCAGACCTAGCTCCTTCCAAGCCTTCTGCCACTGCAGTACCAAACTCCTTCCCTGGCCTTCAGTTTCTCCCCTTCTTAACTCTCTTGCTTTCCTGGCTTCATAACTGTGGTATATTTAGTGGGGAGGCAGGGAGGGAACTCTGTCTCTTCCAATGCATCTTCATCCCATTGTCCTAGTGTCCTACCAGCTCCCACCACTACCAGCCCCTAAATGCCTCTTCCTGGGAATGTCAGTGGTTTTCAGATATCAGTTTGTCCCTCAGCATCTAACTTGTCAAACAAGCTTGTCCTTCTCAAATGCTTCCTGTCTCAAACTCCACATTCCTCTGGCCCTCAGTACTAACTCCTAATCTCACTTTCAGTATCCTTCTTCCATGTCTGAAACATTCCCATTTTCCCACACTCTACACTATTTGTACCTCTTCCTGCTCCTCCTTTGTGCTTTAGTCTTGCTCTATCTGCTCTCAGTTAGGCAGCATGAACTGGCTTACACTACCTCAAAACTGTGATTGCAGACCAAAACTCTAGGAAGATCAGGGCTGTACACGTGTGGGTGTGTTCTTACACAAATGGTAGAAGGTTCAGTCCTGACTCAGAACGATCTACTGCCAAGTCCATTTTCCACCACATGGTAGCACAAGAACTTCTCAGAGAAAAACAGCGACCAGAACTTGCGGACATAAGCAAAACAATATATCCTGCACTAGAGGAGATTTCAGAGACCATGAAAATTATCTGGCTAAAATTTTCCAAATATATTCAACAGATTGAAGATTGAGACAGTTAACTTTTCTTTTTCTGTAAGTATGCACTGTGAATAGGGCTGTATTCTCTCCCAATATCTCCTCCAGGCTGTTGCGTCCTAGTCCATCCAAAGGACACCCATTGCACTGTACATGGTGCATTTTTCTGATTAAAATAGTATTTTACTATAAATAAAATACTTTTATACATAATTGAAACTCTGCTCACCTGCAAAACTATTTTTATAATGATAGTAAAAATCTAGATTTCATTTAAAAATTCCTGCAATTCATTAATATTTCCTTTTTCATTGAAAAAATGGAACACTTTCAACAGTAAAATTAGTTCTGAAAAACATTTTATAAAATTCTACACTGAAGTAATTGGCATAGCTAACAATCTTTAAATGTTATATCCATGATTTCTCCATGTGGAATTACATATGAGTTTAAAACCACAACTAATCACTTCAAGAAACCTCTTATCAAACATATTCTTTGATGTGGTATATGGCATAGCTGTAACATATTTGATGGCCTGAATTATAGTAAATAACATACTGACCATACATTGCAAGTTATTTACCAAGTAGAGAAATTATAGGCTTTTATACTAATAAAACATGGTCCCAATATTTTGCAAGAGTATGAAGATACTTTCAGTTAATAGTCAAGGTTCCACAGGACCCCTTCTGTGTACAGTGCATACATACCTCCTTCTGTCTTAACCATACTAATTTCTCATGCTCTATAGGCCATTAAGCCCTACTTCTTTTCGTCTTATTAAAGGGCAGGCTGCTACATTCTTCACCATGGACTACTTTAAATACAGAGATCTGTGTCATTTCTGCCACTGTGCAGACAACTCAGCTACACCAATGGCAAAACGCTGGAGTGGGCTTGGATTTTTAGTTTGCATGTGGATTTCAGATGTGAATTATTTTGGATGGTAGGTGAAAGAGAAGTGATACAGTTATATGGTGACTACCTAAAGGTTTTTCCAGTGATGACCTCTGATTACATTAGGCATTTCATGGGAGAAACACATTTCCTTCAAAACACTGCAGATCTGATTGTCAATAAAGTCAGCAGGCATTTAAACACTTATAAATCCAAACATACATGTTTTCTCTTCAGTGCTGAAATTACTCCAGTCTTTAGGAAGCACATACTATCAAATACCATAAGACAATAAAAATGAAAAATATGATAAAAACCAGTGGAGTAGAAAATATTGGGCCTGCTTTATCTGTGAGAACATATGGTAACAATGATTATTATTTATTACTTGATCCTGCTTCAACCCCAAACGTACTTGGCAACATTTGAACACAGAGGAAAATATTGTAACGCAAACAGCTCAAGGGCTTAAATGAGTCAAGCTCTTGAGCAGTCTGTAGTAGGGGAAGCGGCCCTCAGAAAATTAAAAGTCTCCTCACACCCAATTTGTTCCCCATCACTGAGTCTTTCTCAAGACCAGGGCTTAAAGGATTTGCTAAACTCCAAGCACTACAACTCTGCAGGGTCAGGAGCACATGATCTGCTGTCTTTGGGTTACTCTTTCAGTTTCTCAACAGATGTTCTTTAACATCCTGAAGCAAAGCCAAAGACTTACCAGAGATGCTTTAAATTGGTCAGACTAAACTACCCTGTGCATCAGGCTCACACTAATCCTGTTTGCCATTTTCCTTTGTTAGAAATAGGGTTCCCGGAAGAGTTGCAATATAAAACATTAAGATTCAATAATCCACTCAAACACCTGTATAATCAACTAAACCAGTATCAGTGATCTGCCTTATCGATACATCACATACGCAAAATTAAATATTTGAGTGTAAATGAAACTTCCCCTGCTACAATACATGTAAATGGAAGACAGCGAAGTCTAGCAGTTAATTAGGCATTTTGTAACAAAGCTTTCCAGGTTATCTCTACCACTAAAGGCTCATGTGCACATATCATTCAAAGCATCTCTTCTGAGTTCTCAGCTTTCTGCAAAACACTTTATTCTCTAAATTTCTTGTTATTTGATGTAGTTGCTGCATCCCATACCCTTCAGTCTTCATAGTGTTTCCACCCCAGCAGCAACAGCACAGGTGAGGGTAACAGCAGTGAACCTACCGTCCCCATTCCATATTGTTTGGAGGGTGGCGATTTGGAGACAAAAGAAAATGAGGATCCCATTAGGAGCTGGTGAGACTGGTGAGACCAGAAGGAGTCCTTATCAGGAGAGATGCAACTTTTCGTCACATAAGGAAACTCAGCAGTCTTAGATACCTTTCTCTACCAAAGTCAAGAAAAAATTAAGAAGTTTCTCTAAGCAATCGAAGTAGTGAAGGTGTAAGCATGCTCTCTCTCCTGGCCTTCAACATTTAAGGCTGGAGGAGAATGCACACAGCATGTTTAAGAGTATGAAATGCTCACACCCACAGGGTGTTTCAGGCTGCTGGTATAGTTTGGAGAGGGTCTAGTACGACAATCTAAAGATCATCAAGTATCTTTTGTTGTTCATTGTACTCCAATGGATGAGAGATGACAGCCCATAACATATAAAGAGCTGTAACTGTATGAGACAGCATTCATTCCCCTTCTGTGGGGAATCATACTTGTCCATGCAAAGATGCTTACCATCTGCTTGTTAGGTGATGTACAGCGAATTACACCATCATTTTTCAACAATGAAAAGGGAGCGCAGTTTAAGAGAAGCACCTAATGATGAAGCAGCTGCACAGCTACAGGTAACTAAGACTACAGAATACAGGCTACAGACTAAGGCTACAGGTAACTAAGACTATGTGAAGGAGACAAACATCAAGAAAGAAAGTTGGAGCAAATCACATGGTGATAGCTCTGCACAAAAGAATGTAGGTTGTGCAACAGAAAGTGAGACACAAATAGGTTCTGTACTGAAGGCAGTGTAGAGCATCACCAGTTTGGTACTGCATCATAACGGGGGTAAATTTAAAAAGAAACATCACTTGTGGGGTTCACGTTACTTCTTCACAGATCACTTAAATCAAGACAGCTTGATTTGCTACAGATAAATGCTCTGGCACACACAATGTGCAGGGAAGATCCAGATACAAACAATATCAACAAAATACAACTGCAGAGCTACCTGTGATTTTTCTAAGCAGTTAACACACGTTACTGATATCAGCTGGAGGGAAATCAGAACTAACAGAAATGGAGTCATCCATCTGCATGCATCACAGCTGAAACGCTACAGTCACATGAGCTTTCTCGTGTTAGAGCATGCCTCAGTGCTGCCTGAGAGAAACAGAAGCAGCTAATTCACTCTATGAATTTATTCAGTCTTTGATTACCTTTCTCACTCTTCCATCAAGCTCTAACAGTGCCATGGATTACAGCAATTTTTGTTATGCGAGCGCTGAAAACTAAGTAAATATTTCACCATAAAAAAACCACACGCAGAAAATTCAGTTGACCTTTGAAGAGACACTGTGCCAAATGTGGTGTCTCATTCCAGTCACTAATAAAAAAGTAAAATCAAGTTTAGTTTCTTTTTCTTTTACAAGTACATCTCAGCACAGTCTTAACCATGGAGCCTTAACATCTTTGTAATAGCAACACTGTGTTTTCAGAAACATTTCACATATTTAAAAGACATTATTTTTAATTGTCAGCTTAGTTCTGAGAAGACAACTCTGAAGACAAGAAACAATTCATTTTGACTCAAGCAACTTCCAAATGTATCTGTGAATTCACTTGGCATTGCCTGCATTAGTGTCCAATTCCTAGGACAAACCAACAGAATAAAAATCTGCTTTTCTAATTGCGGAAGGGTAGTTCAGCACTTTGTAGCACGTCTAGGAAGAGAAAGGCATTTCAAACACCTGCTTTTGAATAATAGCAATTTTTCAACTTGTGCTTTACCCCAAGCTAATGAGGACATCCCAAACTAAACCTGTCAAAGCCACCAACAAGCTTACATTGTATCTTTCTACTCCTTTAAAGTACATACTGCTAGAGCTACAATGAATAAAATATAGTGAAACCATAGATTCAAAAATACTGCAAAATTTATCAAATGTATTATTCATCTAACTCTTGGTAACAGCTAATAGTATTCACCAAAAGCCACAGACAAAGTGGTATGGTTCTTAGAGACACTGCTGGATATGACCAAGCAGGAAATTATTTGCTAAACAGTGTCACATGAAACTGTTGACACTGAAATGTGACACGTGAAACTGAAATGCATGCTGATTTCCAAAAAACACTACTAAAAGTGTGGTGTGAACAGCCAATTCTGCAAAATCTGTGCCAAGCCAATTCTGCAAAATCTGTGCCAGGTCTTTTATTAAGTATAACCGAAGCAAATGATAAAAAAGCCAAGGTCCAGAAGCTTATTTTAAAATAGATGCCATTCCATGTCACCTTTACTGAACCACACAGGATTACTGTGGAAAAAAAAACAGGAGTACTGCAATTATGTGGAGGTGTAATAGATAAGATGCACTTACATGAACTGCATTTTTCAGCTCTGCACTATCAGTCCATCTTCTACTGGACCCAGGAGAGCTCCTCCCTGGGTCTCTGGTGCACACGTTAAGCTGATCCTTGCAGTAACTCACCTTTCAGGACTGCAGCACTTCAGTATGCAACTTGCTAAAAGCAGTACTAGTTCACCTGTCTATCATACGATCATAATTCAGAAGGCATTTTGGGAACTATGGAAAAATACATGGCAGCTTACCTCTGATGTGCTTCATATCTACTCTCATTCTCAGTGCTATTCCCTATCAACTATGGTCAATGACTCCACTTTCTCCTTATGGCTGAATACCAAAATTTCTTGTTCTTCCTTGGTTTAATGGTAAGTCTTTGCGTATGTCCTTACAAAGCAGCACAGGCAGTCAAATGGAGCTCACTACCAGAGGGCAGCTACCACCCTCAGGTTCTCCCCACCCTGGGGATCCATATCCTTAACCAAGGATCACCTCAAGCATGGAGCCAACCCAACAGCTCACAGGCTCACTTTTGAGGCAAAACCATGCCCTTGGTTTGTTCAGCAGATCACTTGAAGTAAGACTCCTCCAACAACTGTGGATACCATCTTGATTAAAAGGTGTCCAGCTGAAACATGCCCTTAAATACAACCTCTAGCATGAGGCATGGATTTTCCAGTTATAACTTTCGGGTGAATACCAAGCCCAGCATTGTTAGCAGGGCTCCTTATTGACTAAGATGTGGCCAGTATCTCTGCCATCATCATCTTGTATTAGCTAGTTCTCCATATGAGCAATTCAGTGTGTCTCCCCATTTCATAGGCAAAATCAGTTCAAATTTTATCCAATACGAAGGACAGTTTAAAAACAGTCTTGCATACAGATTCTCCATTCCTTCCACCTGCCAAATCCCACCATCAAAAGCTATGCATGGAAGCATAACTGTAACAAAAATAACAAAAGCTTCAGCACAAAATATTGACCTTCAAGCAAAATTATTTTTTAAAATTGACAGTGCTATTTAGCTGTGTGATCTTTCACAGTTGCTTCTTCTGCTTCAGAAGAATGAGAATTACCTTTTAGGAAATTTACATCTAGGCTTTCTCTGCATCAGAACCATTCATTACGGCATCTGTATTATAGCAAGTTCTCACACAAAACACCACCTCTGTAATGCAGCGCCACGCAGACACCCCAGGGCTCAACCTGAAGCAGTCATTTCAGGTACCCAAAGCAGCTCTGTCGCGCAGGTATGGCAGCCACCCAGAGACCAACACTTTGCTTCTCAGTACTGAGCCACAGGGGCATGTCTTGCCGCTGGCACTTGTGTTGCTCTCATGTACCAGAGGCTTCTAGCAGCCGGACCCACTCCTTCCTAAGTAGGGAAGTGACTAAAACCAATGTCAAATGGAATGTGGGTGTAAGACCAAAAACCGGCACAGAACAAACAACATGCAATTATGTGCTGTTCTTTGGCAGGCTACTGCTAGTAAACATTGAGGTTAATACTGAAGTAAACAAGATCAGAGGGAAATAACATACAACCTTAAGGCACTGGTCATTCATTTCTGGGTACCTTTATCAAAGAATCAATTAACATTCAATCCTGTTAAAAGGTGCTCGGTGTACCCTTGTTAAGTACAGAGTACTCCTTTCAGACCTAGATCATCTGTTGGCCTACTACACGGCCTTCAGCAAAATGTCTTAGCCTCTCTTGACTATTTGCATTGCACTTTTTTTCAGGAGAGTGAATTTTACTCTGTGCTTATAGTTCTAGGCAGGGACCTGACTGGATGCCACTCTAACACAAACAGTGGTTGAAAGTGCTCAGCGAATAAGAGGATCGCCCCTGAAAGGCCCAGGTATGATCTGTGCTAGCATTACTATGAGTTTCAGTATTGACTTCAATGGCAACAGTTAGAACCCAAACATCAATTACCAGAAATAAAACAAAACTGAGCTTACCAGCTTACTAATATGTAGAACCGAAGGGCATTTTTAGAACTGAATTTCATGGTACTTGCTAGCACAACTTTCAGCCAAGTATAGCTCAATTATTTAGTTGCTCATTTTCCCCAAAACTGTATTTGCATGCATAATTTTTAAAATAAATATAGAACAGCCTTTTTCTATCTCATGATTTTCAGGAACTCTAAGTCAAGGTATGCTCTTTTTCTTCCATTTTTGCTTATACAAAATTAGTGGAAATTATTAGTAGCTATATAGGTCATGCCAATACTATTATAATACAGGACTTGCAAATGCCCATTTAGTTTCTTACATAGAAGCATTAACATATAATACTAACTGGCTAGCTTTTAAGCATAGCTCCATTCTACTTCAATCTGGAAGAGAGTTGGAAGAAAAACAATTCAGCAAACACCCTGTAGAACATTGTTTTCATCTTTAATGAGAATTCTCAACTTCTTCAGATGGTTTTCAAAACCACTCTGCTGTAGACATGAAGAAAAAAAGTTTGCTAAACCGGATTCAGTCAATTTATTAAGCTAATCCTTGTGAATATATTACTCGTTAATATTTCAACAAGGTTTTCAGAAAAGATGCTTCTGTTCCTTCATCTCCCATTAAAGCTTATGAGCTGCAGAGAACTAAACTATGTTACAATAGCTCAATTGTTTGCTGACATTTTTATATTAAATCAAATATTTAACAGTTTGTGAACTTCTTTGACATAAGCAACATTATCTGATAATATTCCCAGTGCATACTGTCTGAATACCTCCGTTAAAATATGGTACATATGCAAACTGCAATCTAACTTGTTTATGATCTACTCTGATGAAACTGCCCATAAAAATCAGAGAATAAGACAAATCTGAACTGCCTACTCCTCCTGAAAGCACAATACAGTTTATTATATACATGTTTTTTAAAAAATATTGAGACCTGTGTGGCTCTTACCATGATTCTAAAGCAGTGCTCTGGAGAGTTATTAGAAGTGCCATCACTAGCCAAATTTAAACATTCCCACTTGAATTTCTAACCAAAGTTGGCTGGCACTCACTATAAATGATAGTGAAGACCTACGGTGAAGCCTGCTCTTTGGACGGGTTAATCGGGATTTTGCCATTGATCTTAACAGGGCCAACATTTACTCAAGATTTATAAAGTTAGCATACTTTACTACATGCCGATAGGAACTGAAACACAATGGTCTAGTTGATTCAGAATAATTCCATGTCAGCCAGCATATAGACAGCCATAGTAAACACCAGAGAGATAACTTAGCAAAGGTTACTTACTGGTAAAGGTTGTCAGATGACTGAAGAAATGAAAAGGAAATACTAGCTCGCCTGTATTTAATTTACGTACTTGACAATTATGCTTAGGATTCTGAGTGGTGATATGAATTCCCTCTTCAGCTCAACACTACCTGCAGTTTGAGCTGTTGGTAGCAGAGAAACGTTACCCTGGTCAGCCCTGATACATTCAGCCCTACAGCTCTGTAGGGACCCTTCCACCAATCAAACACAAGGGCTCCCCACCTGAATATCATCCTAGGAACACTGGAGGGGAAAAGAAGCAGAAGCGAGAGCTTTATTTCATTCACTGCCTACAAAAAGACAAAGGCATTTTAATGCAATGGCTTGATTAATTCATTCTAAACTCCCTTTAGCCAGACTACTTAACTGCATTGTGACAGGGAAAGAGCACAGCCCTGGGAAGAATATCACAGGCTGTGTTACCCTTCAGAAGTTCAAGTGGTAGCCAGCGTATGTAAAAGTGTGGCAGTAAGGCACCTGTTAGGTATTGACAGTATTGACTTCCAGAGGTCTCGGGATACACATCTTTCTATTTACTCTTTTTATGAATGGTTATTTCGTTCATCATTTTGGTTACAACTGACGTTCCGTAACTAAAATAGAAGTTTTTCTCTTTTCCTTACAAATTGTCAACTACATTAACCTTGTCAAAAAGCCCGCAAGAACAAAATCAATATAGCAATTTAAAGACAAAATTGGCAGGCATTTATATTGTACTTGGACGCAGCCAGTAAATAGTCTCATGCATCAACCTACTGTCATCAGTAGCAATATTCTGAAACCTGCGAATGTTAGTTTCACATGTGCGGTGTGAAATGACAAAGGAAGTACAGATATCGGTCCAGCAGACGACAAATAGCACGGAAATGGTACCTGACATAAATGAGAAGCACGGACGAGTGACCCGGGTGTCATTTAAATGCCCCGTACTTCCAGGATGGAGAGCGGCTACTCGCTCCGATCCGCACCGTACCGGCAGCGACCCCCTCGCCAGTGCGAAAGCCTCAGTTGGAAACGCCGGGATCCGCCGTTGTTCCCCGGCACCCCCTCGGCACCCGCGGAGCCCCCGCGCCGGGCGGGCCGCTCCGGCCGAGCCCCGCGGAGGCTGCGCTCCCTCCCGCGCCCTGACCGCCAACGCCGGGCAGCGCCGCCGGCGCCCGCAGCCCCGCGCCCCTACCGCCGGGCCGGCACCGCACACGCCGCTGCCGCGGGTCGCAGCTCCGACAGCCCCCTCCCTCCTCCCCCTTCCCCCCATTTGTGGCTGCCAGTGCCAGCCAGGGGCTGCCCCCCGCCCCGGGTAGCCCCCCTCCCCGCCGCTCGCTGGACCCCCCGCGGCTCTCCCGGTCTCCCCGGGGCGGCGGGCGGCGAAGTTGCCGGGACTTACGGTGGCAGCGCTCCCGGCGCTGGCGCGGCACCTCTCCCGGCCTCCCGTCACCTCGGGCCACCTCCGCGGCGGTTCGGCGCCCGCGGCGGCGCAGCCCGGACGGCCCTTCACTCCTGGGAGAGGCGCATGCGGCCGTCCGCTCCCTGACACCCGCCCGCCGGGTCCCCGCGTCCCGGAGGGGGGCGGGCGGGCCGAGCGCTTCAGCCGGCACACGGACAGGCGCTGGCCAGGGCCGAGCCCCTCCGGCGGGGCCGTGCCTCGGGAAGCATCTGCCTCCTCTCGCCCGCCTCGCCCGCGACGCGCCCAGCCCCCGCTCCCCCCCGGGCGCCGGCGGGGCTTCGCGCCGACGTCGGTGCGGGGCGGACGGAGAGCGCCCGGCGGCGGCGGCGGCGGCGGCACCTCCCCCGCGCCCGCCTCCCCGCGGCTGCCGGCCGCCTGCTGCCGGCGGGGCGGCCGCGCAGGAGCCGGCGCTGCGCGGGCGGGCGGGGCGGGGGCGGCGAGGCCAGGCGGGCCGCGGGCCGCTCCCGCCGCACCGCCTGAGGGGGGCCCCGCCGCGCGGAGGGGAGGCGACGCCCGCCCCGCGGGCCGGGGGCGCGTCCCGTCCCCCCCCCCGCTCGGCCCCGCGGCGGCGGCGGCGCGGCTGCCCGCGGCCGAAAGCCCTTTGTCCCGGCTGTCCCTCCCGAGCGGTGCCGGGGGTCCCCGGACGGCGCCGGGCGGGCCTGCGGCCGAGCCCCTGCCCGCCGTGAGGGCGCGTCGCCTCAGGGCGCCCCGCTCCCCTCAGCGCCGGCTCCTCGCAGGAGCGCGGGCCCTGCGGGCCCAGGGGCCCGGCCGGAGTGCCCCCGCAGGGAGAAGTTCCTCTGACCCGAGCCCGCGTTTCGGTCCCATCGCGGGCACCTCTCGGAAGAGGAAGGCCGGGGGAATGGAGGGCGCGCAGCGTGAAACGCCGGCGCTCGGGCACCTGGGCGCTCGGGGCGCTGCCCCGGCCGTGGGGGCGGCAGCGGAGCCCGGGCTGTGGGGGCGGCCCTGCCCGCCCCGGGGGTGCAGCCCCGCGTCCTCCCGTCTGCCCCGTGTCCTCTGCTGCTCCTCCGGCCTGCGTGAGCCGTTTACCTACCGTCCGTCGAGCCGGGGAGGACGAACGAGCGGGTGGCCGCAGCATTCACCGGACGGCAGAGTCACCTACATTCCCGCCTCTGCTCCAGAAGTTATGTAAGCGTTTAAAACTGAAGGAGAGGCCGAGGAAGACCCCTGCTCCGAGCGCCTCTGGTCCCCTCAGGAGAGCAGCCCCCCGCTACACGGGCATTCAGAGGCAACTGAGCCAACACCCCCCCACGTCGCGGGAGAGCGTCGAGCGATTGTGCGTGAAGTATTGCAGGGAGGACCACTTCTCTGCTGTGGCTGCTCCAAGCTGCCCAATATTTAAATATCCAGAGAGCCACAGTAAGGGTGGGAGAGTGAGCAAATGCACCGTGATTCACCTCTGCGCTCCTGCCAAACGTGGCAGTGCGGACAGCAGGTAGTAGGGTGTCTTCCCAGCAGATGGAGTCAGGAGGCAAACAAACGTGCTCAAAAGGTACCACCCGGCTAAAAATAGCTTTCGTCTTTCGGCGGGAAGGACGTTGCTGCCGTCAAATAAAAGGAACTTTGATACTGGCTTTTAAATCGTCTGGCTTGCTTCTGAATGGAAAGTTAGCTCCTACTGAAGCGGTTCTCAAATGTTTTTCTTCCACCTACTGCTTTCTCTTACAGAGTACAGTCAAATTTTACAGCTTGCCCTTCTCGTAGAAACCTGCATGGAAACCCAGCCGACTGCCTTTCTGCCTGCTTCCACATAGCTCGGGCCATGCTGAGGAGGGAGGGAGGGAGAGAAGCAAGGGAGCTTAGTGTTGAGAAGGAGGCACTGGGCTGGGCATGCACCGATTTCCAAGAAAAAGGGACCTCTTGCCACTTTTTCCAGCAGCTGTTTAAAAGGGTGCTTCTAGATAGTACCATCAGAGAAATTCATCCTCTTTAGGATATATTGCGGGGGGGGGGGGGGGGGCAGGGGGAAACTTTATAATAAAAGATGAGACACTCAAGGAATACTGATGTAGATCATCATCACTTTTAAGATTTACATTTTCACTATAGGTTTCACCCTTTACTCATGTGGAGGCAGCAAGGAGAATCAGTGGGAGATGCTTTTATGAACTCTCATAATGCCACAATTACTTCACTGTTCACAGCTTTCGCTGGCAGGAACAGTGAAGTTAGGGGAGGTTTTCATTAGCTGCACTAGGTCTGGAGCCATGGAGCAGCACCCCTATGGACCAGCTGCAGTCGTGTCCCTCTCATACTCCAGCTGCCCTTAGGTGGGCTCAGAAGAGTCATGGTTCTAAGTGCTTGAGATGTTTGTGGAAGACGAACTGCTGAGAAGCAAAACCCTGAGCTGAAGCCTAGGGAGAGTAGGAGAATTCCCCTTCCTGTCATTGCAGCAGTAAGTTGAAAGGGGAAAAACTGAGAGCTTTTTTTCATATCTGATAGCCTGGAATATTTTCTTTTCCAGAGGCTTTAGAGGGGGGGTGAGTGAGTGGGTCACCGAATAAGTACAGATTGCTTTAAAAGGTACAGAAAGCAGCTGAACTATGTGAAGGCAGGTGATGGGCTGTTTACCAGTGGTTTCTTCCATAGTCCACCTGTTTAGGTTTTTTGTGTGTTGTCCGGCTACTACTGTTCATTCTATGTTTGGAAAGCATCACATTCTCAATGACTGTTTTTATACTTATTTCAAAACAGATTTTATGTTGCTCTGTTTTCTTACTGAGTAGTGTTCATCTGCTGAAGTATAAATCTGTCATCCCATAACCTGGAAATAGCTTTTCTAAGGTTTGAGTGTTTTTTTTATAAAGTCCCATTTTGTTAACCATTACCTTACACACAGAAGCAACTCTTTGATTTGTTCTGCTATAAGCAATTCCATTGTGCCCCATGGGACCGCAAGCATGAGTAGTTACTGTTTGGCATGCGTGTGAAATACTGATCAGACCCATAAATAACCACTGGAAAATTATTATTAACTGTACCTTGATGGTTTTATTTCTGTTTGTGCTCAGGAGTCATTACAACACTCTGACTTCTGCACAAAAGAGGTGGCCGAGCTACTGTTTTATGTTGTGAGATTATAGTGTTCCTTCTTATGTGAAAAGTTAAGAAAGTCAAAACCTGGTTCCAAGATTTCAGTGATTTCATTCTGGTATGAAGGAAAACATTCTTCCAAATAGTATGGAAAGTTGTGTGTTTCTGTGGTTTGTCTTATTTACACCATCTTTTTTTCCTAAATATATTTTGTCTACCTTTAATGGTAGTACAAGTAAGGATGCCACTTGTGAAGCCAGCACTATCCTAATTTTCTTTGTCAGGTGCAGAACTTGAAATAAAAATCCAAGTTCCCAGCTGGACCTATAAGCTTCCCATGAATTGGGCAGAGATATTTCCACAATTTTTTGCAGATGCCTGCGTTGTGAGCTCTTTGGAGGTGAACTATTTCCTGTCATAGTTTGTATATCTTTCCTACATGGCATGGTGTACCCCACAGGGACTACCTAGAGCACAGTATCTTCAGATAAGCGTTTGTTCACATTTAGTTTGTTTGAAGCATAGGAAGTGAGCATTGAGCTGTCTTCAGAAGACCGTGTAGGCATGCTATACCCTTTGATAAACAGATTATAAATAATACATTTGAGTAAGGGCTACATTCTTAATTTGGATGACAAAATGGAAGGAGTAAGAGACAACATTTAAACAAAAATGGTAAAAAATTTGTCCTAATTCAGTCCAGGATGAAATTAATGGGAATTTGCCATTAGCTTTAGCACAAGTTAGATCAGCCCCTTTAAGGCTTCCATGGGAATATTTAATTCTTTTGCATATACCTTTGTAATCATGTCTTTGCACTCCTAGAAGCCACTTGATTGAAAACTCTGACAATAATTACAGCACTATCAGCAGCAATGCAGGCTTCCTAACCCTGCCTGCCTATATACATGTTGGCTCTGTGAGAAGGAAATTCATGGAGTAGGTATAGCTG
Organism: Astur gentilis; assembly: GCF_929443795.1. Lineage (NCBI taxonomy): Eukaryota > Metazoa > Chordata > Aves > Accipitriformes > Accipitridae > Astur > Astur gentilis. Next base: position 21,200,661 of record NC_064883.1, on the reverse strand, counting down.
CTGTTCAGGCCATGCGCCCCTAACTGGATAACTTTTAATTTTCACAAAAAGAGGAATTCCCCTCTGGAATTAGGGATTTGAAGAATCACAAGTACATACCTTTATGAAGCCACTGCCAGCTGAAGAAGTCCATTCCAAACATGGAAGGGCAACATCAGGATAAGTATAGAAATGCTCAAGTGGCTGGAAGGCATGTGAACAATTTAGACTAGGATTACTGGGGGAACAGAAAAGTGGTGTGCCACAAGAGACACATGTAAATTAGGGAAGTTGTTATAGGAAGGTGTGTGAGTACATTTGGTGAGTGGGGAGGCGTAAAACTAGAAGAGCAGAACACATATTCAAAATGAGGCATGACGTGTTATTCAGGAATCTCGGGCTCTGATACACTGCACCACTTAGATCCTCAGTTCTAGCAGGTTAGCATGGCATTAAAAAGAGCTACTACATGACATAATACAAGATATCTTCAAAGATACATTTCCCCATATTTTGCTTCTCTTAGCAAATATAGAGACAATAACAATCATTGGTCTTACCGGTGTTTGAAATTCAGTAATAGGTGAAGCAACTTCCTACGGGGCAAAATACTGCTAATTCTCATATGCGTTGCACCATCATGTTGACCCAAGTGTCCTCTCTTGAAATATGAGAACCACTGTGCTTGGGTAAGGGTTAATTCTGATTATTCTACAGTGTAGATGTTATTTCTGCTGCCATTGTAGCCTCTCTGAATCCTCCTCCAACTTGAAGCTCTAATGCTCCCAAGTAAGAAGGATGGAGAAAGAAGGTTTCAGGAACAGCATTTTTGAAGATGTGATAGAAATAATACACGTTAGAGAGACCAAAAGAGAAAGTTAGAATAAAGCATGAGAGAAATGGAAAAGAATGCATGTGTGGACAATTCCTCTAATGATTTGGGCACACAAGAGCGTTTACTTTTAGAAATATTCTGAGAGAAGAAATAGCATCATTGGGGAGCAACCTGGTAGAAGTGTCAGGAGGACACCATATCTGGGTCACAAACAACTTGATGATGGAAATTTTGTGTGTGTGTGTTTTATATCTAATCTCAGAAGCCATCAAGTCATTCAAGATGTGACTAAAATGAAGTCCTGCCCTTCCAAACAAGTGGTATACAGGAATCTACTTATGTTGGGTATGAAAGTTCTCCCACAGCAGTGGGAGGAGTGACTGACATAGAGTTATTCGGGTACAGAAATGTTTGCAGGATGGAGGCATTAATCATAACCTTTACGGGGAGACACTTACTGTCTCCAATCAATAAAATGCCTACCAGAGTCTTAGGACTATATATGCTTGCATATACTTGAGCAGTGTGAAGGGAGATGCCTTATACATGGTTTGCCATATTATCATATAGTATAGGAAAGCTGGGAAATGTTTCAGCTGCCTTTACGGTTGATTATTAGTATCACAAAGACACACTAGAGAGGAAATCTAATGATTTTTTTCTTAGCTGTAAGTAAAGATGAAATTGGCAGAATTCATTTCAAATTGGTAGCCACCTTTATTCAGTATTGAGAGACAGTGCAGCTGAGTTGAAGAGGCAAAAGTTCAGATGGGTTTGAGCAGATACATCTGTATTCCCTTGTAGTTTTGCTTCTTCTGAACTCTGCAGTCCATAACGAATCTGTGGAGTAGGGACTAATTTTCAGCATTTCATCCAGCATCATAATTATAACCCATGTTAGTCTAGAGAGTTTGATTAGCATGAGAAGATTAGCTAACTACTTTTATAGCTAACCTTTCTGTAAGGAATGTGGAGCATAATTGTGAGTAGATCTGTAAATATACAGCACATATTAAAGGCAGTAGGATCAGAATGTTTGCGTCTTGAAGGACTTAAAGTTAGGTTCTGATGACAGAACAAGTAGGAGATTGCATGCATTGTGGACAAACGCTAGCCTGGAAAAGGGAACTAGCAGGAAAGCACTACAGAGACAAGAAGTATGCTTACTATGTTGATTCATGTAACAAACTTTCACCTTTTCATTTTCAGTATTATTCTCCTCTCATTTCTTTTCACACATGCACACAAGCGCAAGTACACATTTATTCCAGGAATGTTATTGATTGACTATCTTTGACACTGGTTTTCCTGTAACAGCTGTCCATTTAAATCTCGCTAGCCAAACTTTTAACAGAAACTAAATGTAGTCACTGAGGGTCAGATGTTCAGAGCTGCAAATCACAGAAAAGTCTTGAGGGAAATGTTTGAGCGTAAAAATCTTGCTCACCTTCATCTGAACCTAATGATTCACTTTGTATGACAGTCTAGCTGCGCCTCTGAGGTCTACCTTAATTGCATCTCCTTTTCTCCTGAAACATAAGTGAAATCACATGCAGAGCTCCTAGATCCATCCTGTATTTCTGAAAAAGCACTGTGAGGCTGGTCCTTCTTCAGCCAATTAAAACAGATGGAGACACAGTGCAGAGAGGTGTCTGGCTTTAGAGCTTCCAGAAATTAAAATGTAACAAGATCTCCCAGAGGAACCTCATTTTCTCTGGCACTTTTTCTATTCCCATTCTAGATATATTTTATGGCTTTGAGGCAGAACCCTCTCCTTAGTTCTTATTATCATCATAAAGTCTTTGCAGGTAGTCACGTCTAAAGTACTCCTCTGTGTTCTGTTTTTGAACACACTGTTATTCCAAAGGAAAAAAAAAAAAAGTTGGAAAGGGAGGAAATGCAGGAGCTGTCACCTTTGTAAGTCCAAAATGGTCATTTTAGCTATTACCATATATTGAGAGGCAAGAGGATTGGAAGTTTTCAATCAGAGGGCTGCCAATGCATTTCAGTCTTGGCCCACAACATCTTTTCTATTTGAGTTCCCTGGACCTTGGCTGTAGAAAAAATTTGGAAAAAGATTCAAGGGGTTTTTTTCAGATACCAGTAAGTGAAAAATCTGAAATTTGTACATAAATAACAAATGTCTTAGCCAATAAATTGCAACTGGAAAATAAATCTTCTGCCATAACTTCCTGTGTGATTTATTTTTAATGCATTTTTAAAAAACCTGAAATAACTTTTAAACTGTTACTTCTTGCTGCCATATTCTAAAAATAAAAATATGGCATGGTTTTCAGTAGTTATGTTCCTAGTTGTGCTTCACCTCATAGGCGTTTAACAAGGTTGATCTTTTCAAATTTGTCATAGCCTGATTTCTATCACTTAACTTGCAGTTTTACGAAGGAGTGTGAAAATCATTCAAATTCAGGCAGCAAGTATACCAGGGACTCTCACCTCTCTCCACACCACTCAGGCATACATATGTACACTCCACGTCTTTATTCTAGCAATATTATTGATCTATTTGTTGCCCAGTTAAATCTCACCAACTGAACTGTGAGCACAGGCTAAATGTGATCAGTGATAGCTGGATACTCAAAGGAGGCTACGAATCACAGAAGAAAATTTGAGAGAGATGTGCTTAAAATTTCTAGTTCCAGTTTGAGGACATGGTATGAATTCAATAGTTATAATTTCCATACACTCTTTCTAAAGAGGGTGAATTCCAAGGACAACATTTGGGATGCGGTGGGACTGGTTTGAATGCATGTCAATCCAATGCAAATCCTGATCCTTTGTGCAGGTCAACATCATCTATCTGAACAGAACATCACTGAACTCACTTTGCTTGTATCTGGTTGCAGGCTTGGAGATTATTTTGCATAGTGATTTACTCATCCAGATTTCAGTATTGGGTGATGATTAATGATTTTTGTTGAGGCACGGAAACTAGCTCACCGCATGTCTCTACAAGATCAGGTCCTTAAAAGCTGAGTTGGAAACTGATGGTCAGTAGCTTTTAATACCCAAATAAAGTGTTTAACACAAATATTATTCCCATATTTATTAAACCATAATGAAAACTGAAGCATTTGTGATTTTCATTCTTTCTAATAGTGTTGCTATTTACAGTGCCCTGCAAGAGTATCAGATGGTGTGTGGTATGAAATACGTTTCAGATGACACATTTCTTATTAAAGGTCTAGCAAATGAATTTAAAGGTGCTTCCAATGCTTTCCAAGGAAAGTGAGACAGGATATAATTCCCTTCTTCCTAAAGTAACTTCAGTGACACATCACCAGTATCATATATGTCATTTAATAACAATATGCACATGACATTCAGCGGGCTGAACTTGTTGCTGTAAATTCATTTTACTTTCCAGTACAGCCTATAAATTGTCATGAGATATTCTTTCAGCTGTTCAAGATTCAAGAAAGCTTTTTCTTGTAAGGTGAAGGACTCTGCTTTTTTTGCTGCTGTTGCTTTATGTTTTGATTTTTTTCAGGACAAGTTTGAGAATGCAGAAATGTTTAGGGGAGCTGACTACAGATTTTGTTTGATTTATCTTTTTAGCTTTTATAGTTATTATGAAGCTGCTACAGATCTTTGTGCCCAGAGGAAGGCCATTATATCAAGATGAATTTTCTTACTATAAGAATATGTTTAGTTCAGACAATAAGGAAATCCAAATATTGAAGGTTTGTATAGTGGGACTGTTGGGAAGGATTTTTTCCTCTGAGTTCACAACATTCAGGGCAGGAGATTATCTTTTAATTCAGCAACTGTTACAAGAAGAGTGTTCTTCAAACACAAAGTGCCCCAGAAGGATATAGCTGTCAGCCTAGTGGAGCAAAATGAAAAATGTCTAACTGGGATACCTTACTAAGAGATGACAGTGAAACTTTCATTGACATCAACCTCTGAAAAACAGGGCACTTATTTAGTTGCCTAAAAATAGATTGGAGTACGCTACTGAGAATGTTTGCTCAGGAACATAACTTCTGCAGTTCCTTTACATCTGTAGAGAAGAATGACGAGAGGAATACAGAAACGCTGAGCAGAAGTTTGCTATACTTTTGAGTACTGATATTGCTGTTTCTAGGAAACAGATGACAAATAAAGTTGGTTGAAGTTTTTTTATATGAAAAACTCACTTGTTGGTGAGTGTTCAGACTAACTGCATATGTGCTTTACTATGTAACTGAGAGAAGAGTTGTAGCAAACGAATATTGAAGTTGCTAATTTCATAATTTGTGAGGAATATGACTAGTAGATGAGGAACTGGACAAAATAACACATTGAGAAGGAAGACTGGGGAGTACAGGGGAGGAGAGAAATCTTGTTCTTCTCACCCTGCCCCACACTCTAGGTTGATGGATTTTAGTAATTTTGTAGGTATTGTTGCCTGGTACAAAGTCCACTAGGACTTGTTTTGTTTTCAAGTTTTTGGAATTTATTGAATATTTCAGGTGTGTGTATTTGTGATAAGCCAAACCAACCAACCAACCAACCAAAAAACCCCAACCGCAAAATACAAGAAAAGAGCAATTCCCAGTGCCTCAGCCAGCCAACTTGAACAGCATTCAAACATTTCCAAGACATTTTACAATAAAATATTGCTTTAGAAGTGCATATTCCAAAATGAATGAGCATTTTTGAAGCTAGATATAGAGCTAGTGCAGGATGAAAATTCATTACATTGAATTAAATGATGCTTCTTTGTTTTCTTAAAATAATAGGACTGGGGATTGTATCAGTAGTGATTCTTCTAACATACTGCCAGATCTCAAACTAAGGTTATACAGCCAGTGTCTCCAGTCCTGATCCCCGTGAAGCCCCTGCCCTGTCTAATGCTGAGTTCACTGGGAACAGAATATATTCATCAGTCACCATTTTGTTGCATCATAACTTTGGGATGAAATCAAACCCCTTTTTTTCATAATTTCTAAGAGGCATGATGATGTGTGATGCTGCCTGGAATTTGACTTTTTGGGCCTGTCATGCAGGTAAGTCCATCTGAAGCAGCTGTTGTGCTGAATAGTCACTTCTTACTTTAGACACAATGATTTCCTCCAGGACTCATTTAGACCATGCAAAAGACAAGACAGTTCTTTCCATTTTCAAAGCACAATAAGTTACCTGGCACAAAGGCATTCTCTGCACACACTGGAAGTGTCACTAAGACACTAGCTTGGAGGAGTGATTGTATGGTAAATTTTGCCTTAGCTTCCTGTCTGCTAGCTTCTCTTTGTAGGCATGCTGTTGGCTTCAGTGACAGGTCACATCATTTCTATTCTATTGCTACCACCTATGCTTGTATAAAAACTGTTTGAGTTAGAGCAGCTTCAGAATAAAGAATCCATCTGGGGTTTTTTTGTCTTGCTTTTCATAGTAGGATCTCTAGCTATGGATTGTTATTCTTTGCTTATTGATAGCCTTTTCCCCCTTCTGTTGAGTCTTATTTTTTTCCTCCTTTTCTCCGCTTTGGTGGCAGATGTTATACTTCTAAATTCCCTCTTGAACAGCAGGGTCAAATTCTGAAAAATACCCCTGGCATTCTTTTAGCACGTTCTTCCTGCAAGCCAAGTTACCTGATAGATTTTTATAAAACAGTTTATCCAATTTCGTATTGTATTAGTACTTTCCCAAGTAAGAGTGCAATTTTACTTTTCACATTAATAGCATCTAAAAAGTTTTTGTAGATAGAGCTAGTAGCTTACTCTGTATCCAAACCATGCTTTTAGATCCCAAATCCTTTGCTCTTCCTTAAATATTTGTGTTGAAACTTTCTTTGCTAGGTGAGTACCTATTTACCTGTGCCTTAGGCTGAGTTTTCTGGGGAGTTCTGAAAGTATTCCAGTCAAAACTTTGTGCCTGGGAGGAGCACATCGATTTGGTAATGTTCAGCTATCATGACTGTTTCACTGAGGAGAACTCCTGTGTTTAAGATTTTGTGACAGGAGTTGAAAGTCAGTATATGGTCTGCACAGGTGTCAGAGATATACTTGTGCTTTTGAAAGAAGAATTAAATTGGAGTAAACTATAAACCTCCAGGGAGGAATGAAAACCTCGTTCTCTCAGGCTACAGAGAGGATTTTGATAAGTTAGCAATAAATTCAATAAAGATATCATCTGAAGCAAGTGTGTTCTACCTATTCTCACTGCCTACATGCTGACCAAACAGGACATGTTTACATGTCTCTGCTCTCCCTTTTTCGTGCTGCTTCCTCACTGTTTGTCTATCAATGCTCATGGCTGTAGTGATGCTGAAATTGAGAACAGAAAGTCTGCCTCCTGTGTTGCTTAGTTATTTTCTTACCCAGCAGTTCTGTAAAGTTCCAGATAATGTTGTTTCTGATTTACTCTCTTGATTTTTCAACAGCAGGAGATGCCTTTCAGCTATACCTTACACTTGTTTTTTTCAGTGTGTGGCAGGACATAACTTTTCCAGCAGCTTAGGATAAAACTGTCTTCCTTCTTCTTGTGTTACAGATGCCCAAATAATCCCACAGGCTTCCAATCCTTACAGCTGTGTTTTGCTGGTCACAAAAGACTTGAGTAGAATAAGTAAGGAAAGCTTCCTCTTCAAGTAGGGCAGACATCGGTGTGCTGGGTGAGATATTAAACAGAAAGGTTGCAAATAAATCTCACTGACAGTTGTGTCCTCAAGGGTGAGTCCTTTCTTCCAGTCCTTCTTCATAGTTCACAGGTTCAACAAACTGCACCCAGCCCTTTCTAAGCCCAGAGGAAATCTCTTTCTTTGCGTCACTTCGGCACCTTTGTGCAGACTTGCTGCAGGCCTTCTGCTTCCAGTCTTTCCTACTCCCTGTCTGCCTCAGTCTAGAAGGCTGCCCAGGCTCAGCCTGCTCAGTCATTTCTGGGGACTCCTCTGCTCTCCAGGGAGGTTATGCTGGACTAAGAATAACTGTAAGTCTTCCTCACTGCTCCTCACTGTTACTGCCTCTCTAGCAGGACATAAGATGTAGAGTATTTATACAGCAAATTGGAGTCAAATATTGTGACATTATTGCAAACGGTCATGTATGCCTAAGTTGTGGAATGCCTATAGTTCTCCACACAACTTTAACTTTATGTCCTGGTTTCAGCTGGCATAGAGTTAACTGTCTTCCTAGTAGCTGATACGGTGCTATGTTTTGAGTTCAGTGTAAGAATAACATTGATAACACACTGATGTTTTCAGTTGTTGCTCAGTAGTGTTTAGACTAAAGTCAAGGATTTTTCAGCTTTTCATGCCCAGCCAGCAAGAAAGCTGGAGGGGCACAAGAAGTTGGTAAAGGACACAACCAGGGCACCTGACCCAAACTGGCCAACCGTGTATTCCATACCATGGGACATCATGTCCAGTATATAAACTGGGGGCAGTGGGGCGGGGAATTGCCGCTCGGGGACTGGCTGGGTGTCGGTCGGCGGGTGGTGAGCAATTGCACTGCACATCATTTGTACATTCCAATCCTTTCATTATTACTGTTGTCGTTTTATTAGTGTTATTATTATCATTATTAGTTTCTTCTTTTCTGTTCTATTAAACCGTTCTTATCTCAACCCACGGGTTTTGCTTCTTTTCCCGATTTTCTCCCCCATCCCACTGGGCGAGGGGGAGTGAGTGAGCGGCTACGTGGTGTTTAGTTGCTGGCTGGGGTTAAACCACGACACTTTAGACCACTGGATGTACTTTTTACAACTAAATTAATTTCTTGCAACTCTTTATCTTCCCCCCTTGCCCCTTTTCCTTTGCCGCCTTTGTTGCCAAATTTGGGAGAACATCCTTTTTCTGTCTATAAAGCCAGTGTCCTTCACTCCACGCTGCCAAATTTCTGCAGCACATAATTCGCTGTTAAAGATACTTTCTGCTGCCTCTGGAGAATGACATACTCTCCTTGCTGCTCTCAGGGAGTTTCTAGATAATGCTTAGCAATCTATTTAAACAGCATTTTGCATGTTGGGCACTAACGGCTTGTTCCATGTTTTCATGAAACATCTGGAATTTGAATGGCACAAAGTCTGAGCATTAATGGCAGTGCTGTCTGCAGTCATAGCAAACTGCAATTGGACAGCGAATGCATCAAGAGCTCTAAAAAGCAAATTGCCTGGAAAATCAGTTTTTTTCTAGGTTCTGCTTCCTGTATTCAGTATTGCTTGGAAACTGGGTAAATAACCGCTACATTTTAAAATGCCATTTATTCCTTAGAGCATTGACGCGAATGCAGGTTTTCCCATCCAGTGTGCGGTGTTCTGGGAATTTGGTTGCTTCTTGGTTCAGTGATTGAGCAGAGAATAAAAGTGATGCCAGATATGGGTTTTAAAGTTCTCAGGACAATGTATAAACCCAACCTAGGAACCTGACATCTTGGATCTACTTCTTCCTCCAAAAGGTTTTATGCTCTTGGAAGCGAAGGCAGTACCGCTCCTTTGAGCAGAAGGCTCAGGTGTGGAATCTGAGTACATGGGTGCGTTTCCCTGAAACTCTTAAAAAGATTCCTGACAGGCAATGTTTTAGAAATCATCCCAGTTGTCTGTATTTTTCCACTAGTGAGTTAAAGGCTGTTTCACACTGAAGAATGTGGTGGGTCCCCACTTATCTTCTCATCTGCTTTGGCTCACCATTCTCAAGTTCCTAATCTGGATGTGCAGTATCAGATCCTGGATGAGTCCTCCTCCGGGACCCTAAAAGTCCTTTACTGATTCTGCTTTCAGTACCTATGTTGTGGATTTTGGTGAGGTTTTGAAATAATTATTTTTTTCCAATTTGGCACTGATAGATTGGAAACCCATCACCTTTCATTTTTTATAAGATGCCTCTAGCATCTCCTTGTCATTGTATTTGAATTCTTTTGTTCTTAATTGTCTTTATGCACTTCTCTTCCCCTAATGTCCTTTGGAGCTACTTGAGATAGACAGAAACAGTGTGCTAGCAATAGAAGAGAGGCTCTTGGGAAAGTTAAGAATTGATAAAGAAGCTTATTTGTTCATGGCTCAAGTCTTTTTTCCTACATGAAGATGATTTGTGATTCCTGACCCATAACTACTCTGTGTCCTGCTATGGGCAAAGTTAGTATGAAAACCGCCAGGGAGAACACACCTAAATCGAGGAGAACCCAAGGGATTCTTCAATCAGCCTGTATTTGCCTCTAGAGGTCTCCCAACTCTTCGGACGTTTGAAAACCCAAATGTACGCACTCGGCACCTCTGTCAGCTGTCTTCAGTGTGTGGTCTCTCCCTCCCTCGCCCTCCCCTCATGCCCTGGTCCTCAAAATTAACTATGTAGCATTTGTGTCTTATGGTTCACAAATACAATTCTTTCTTGTCACTATCTAACATTATCGTAACCTGCCAGCTGACCTTAATACAGTTCATACAGGAGGATTTGCTGTTACACTTATGGGAGCTATTTTGGGGAAAAATACTGGGTAATGCATACAGTTTGTGTCATAATGGGTAAATCTGGTGACTGGAAATGAACATTCAATTTATGTACTCCACAAGCACGTTTCCAAGTGAAGCATATGCAAAACTGAGTGAATTTGAGCTGTCTTTGCAGTACTTTTCTGCAGAAAAATGGAATCCCCACAAACATTTGTGTAATGGTCTTGCTCCACTCTTTGTAGCATCTCAGAATGTGTCAGCTGGAAAAGCCTCTCTGCCAGGTTTCTTTCTTCCTCAGTGCTGATGGGTGCCTGACTGTCCCAGCTTTTGTGTATGGGATTCAGGAGTTATTTCACTGGAGTTAGTCAGCCTGCTTCACGTTGTTATCTTATTTAGGTGTCATGACTTCAAAGCAGTTTTGTCTAATTTGCATCAGTATAGTGAGAAGTTAGATTCACTCACTGAATCAGTACAGTATAACACTTTCCCGTTAGCGTGATCCACATGCAGACTGAAACAGAATAAGGTGGCATACTATACCACCCCTTTCAACGTGAATTTAGACCTATTTTCCCACTCCAGGGGAGGAGAAAGTGGCTGCATTCAGAATGCCAGCAGGAGCTCAGCAGGAGCTGCTGCCTCTTAGGCACAAGATAGAGGCAATCAGGTCCTTCCTGCAGGTGCCGTGGAGCTGCTTGGTTTGGATTGCTTCCTCTCGCACCAGCGGGATGCTGTTGGTCCTGCCCCGAGGAAAGGCAGTGGGCCTGGCCAGCAGCCAGCAACCTGGCAGCAGCTAGTGCCTCTCACACACCTTGCCCTGGGAAAAGCAGGGTTTCTGCTCACTCTGGAATTTTAAACACTAAATATAAAAGGTTAAAACGGACAGCCTTTTTTAAATGAAGCAGACCCTGAGGCATGCAGGCAATACAAAAAAATGTGGAAGAGTAAACTTAAAGGGCAGCTAGCTAGGGAGCAACCTTCACAGGAAAAGCTTTTTGTGAAAAATTGGAGGAAAACAGGAACTTGTGGTATCTCAAACACACAGTAATGCTGTTGTAACCCCAGCTGATGTCTGATTTCTAAAGTCAAGGGCTGAAGAGAGATTTGGTTGACTAATGATTATGTAGGGGAGTGGAAAAATGCTGTTTCTAAATATCTCTTCTAATTCAGTGGAAAACGATCAGACATTTGGAGACAATAGGTGTTTTCATAGGGTGCAATGTGCTATGAAGAAAATGAATTCCAAGTCATTAGAAAAGATGCATAATTCACATAACAAGTCTTGAAAATAATCTAATATTCTTCTACAAATAGATGTATTGGATGTTTTAAAGAATGAAATTTGAAATTTGTTTAAGAGCTAGTTTTGTGGCTAGGAATGTACTGGATTTTATTCGGAGGCATATGGCCATTTTTCATTTTAGTGAAAATAAATCAAAGGATTTCCTGGCTTACAATTTTGGTTGTTAACTTTGTTTTACAGTAGGGCTTTTTCTTGCTGAATGGATTTGGGTGGGGGTATTGACCTATTGAAAGAGATCCATGAAATTTGTAATACTTGTTTTAACTTACAGCAAGTTTCATTAAGAAAATGATGATTCAAACCTTTCTGCAACAATGAGAAGAGACTGCTTAGCCCTTTTTAGGAAGCTAACTGTAGCAAGAAATTATCTTGTTTCTGTGTTTAGCTTTCAAATGCCATACCCAGACAGAAAGCAAGGAGGACCATGGCTGTGGCTTTTAATGCGACAGCTGCTTGTTTTTGAACTGTTGGGTACAGACAGACCAACAAAGAGCTGTGAGAGTGATCAGCAGCCAAACAAGCATGGGTTAAGAAGATTTAAGGAAATCTGCTCAGTCTAAGAGATACTGAGAGAAGACCTAAGAGATCATCAAAAAGGAAAGAAGATTATGATTGCTTACTTGCTGCAGGTAAGAAGTAAGATGTCATGGTCTTAGCTTTAAGTAACCAAGATTTAGGGATGGATAGCAGGAAGTATTTTTTGATGGTAAGCAGGGTGAAGCAGAGGAATAGATTACCTGTGGAGGTGTCCCGTCTGTCTCACTGGGAGATCTGAAGAACTGGTTATACAGTCCAAAATGGTTTGTACTGCAGGACACTGAGCTCCTAGGTCTGGGTGAGCCCTTGCTGTGCCCTGACTATCTCAGAACAAAATAATCATCATCTCCTTCCTTTTCCCTGCCCTGTTTTCCAGGCAAAGTAAAACAAAGCATGTAGGCCGCAAAGGAGATAAAATTACTTCCAGCAGATCCCTGGTCCGTCTGATATGAGGGCTACGACTGTGAACTTTCATCACAAATGGCAGCTATTTGACAGCCACCATCATGGATTAGGCAGAGAGATGGGCTGGCAGACTTGTCTCCAGATTCCTTTCAGTCTTATTTTGTGGTGATCTGCTGCAGAAAATAATCAGGGGCAGGTTTGAGTTGGCAGCAGAACTGGTTGGTCATCTAGTCACACTCTTTCATACAGACTCATTCTGACCCACCAGTCCAGAAGGCAAAATACTATGTGAGTCTGTGACAGTCCTGGGGATGCTGTGACAGGAACAGAAAGCAGGTAACTCCGTGAACTTTTGCAGGTGCTTGCCTGAGTAAGGAGACATTCAGAAAAAACGTTTCCGATTCTCCTGTTACAATTCTGCCTCTCAAGTGTGAAGTGAATTCATTTTGACAGTTTCAGTGGGGATGGGAAGGTATGCATTGAGCTGCTTAACCGTTTTCCTCTCTGCTCTCTTTCTTCCCTGTGGTGAACTCATGGCTGCCCACCAGCTTAGAAGGGCGAATATATAAGGTATTTGGACACTTCAGCAATGGCCTCAGTCCCCTAGCGCCCTTGGAAGCATCTCCAAGGACTTTCTCCTTCATTGCCCTCCTTACTTCAGGAGTTCTTTCCAAACGTAGCAAATTCTTGGGAATCTAAATTGGAAAACCTGCACCACAGCAGTAAAATGCTATTTTCAGTACTGGTATCAGTATCTGCTGTTGGAGACTTCTCCAAAACCACTCCATAGGTTAAAATGAGGCACTGAAGAAACACTCAGAATAATTTTCTCATTCCCTAGCTATCCTTTTAAAAACAGCTCTCAGAGTATTGTGCACTGCATGTTAGACAAAAGAAAAAAATAGTCTGCCAGCACAGTTTAGAAAAGCTGATGACTTTTAAGACGTTCAACCCAGAGAGAGCTGTCACTGATAAAAACTTGCTGTGACTCAGCCATGCTTTGCGTGAGAGCAAGTCATTTTGCTACTTACTGTTGATTAATGAATTTGAAACCCTCTGAGGTCTTCCAAAGGTCTGAGAACTGTTAGGGAATGAGTGCTAAGAAGGGGATCTATTACTGGAAAAAGTGATTTTCAAGGAATGTTTGATAAAATTTAAAATATATTTAGAAGCTCAGGTCCATGTAGATCATAAATGGCCCAGTTTTTATCTTATTCTACCGTGAAGCACAACAGCACTAAAGTCAAGGGTAAAAACAGGTGAAAAGAGTTTATTCACTGAGGCTATAAAAGTTTTACCCACTTCTGTATACAAAGCAGGAGAGTTTATCTGCTTTTGTGTTCAATATTACACCAAAGAGTAAAGCAAGAATGTTAACTGAGTAAAGCAATAAAAAAGCTCCAGGAAAAAAAGATTTGGTCAAAATCATTGTGTGCATATATATATATATATATATATATAAAAAAATATATATAAAATATATATATGTAAATTAAGAAACAAATATATAGAAAGACTATTCCATACTATATACATACATATAACAATTAAGAAATAAATATATAGAAAGACTATTCCATACTAGACAGAATAATGCAGCTGGGTGCAAACTGGACAGAAACCAGCCAGGTGTGGGTGCCTTGATGGTCAGCAAGTTTAACACCAGTCAGTAGTGTGCCCTTGCAAGCAGTGGAACCACCTATTGAGCTGCATTAGCAAGAACATAAGCAGCAGGTCAAAGAATGGGCTGATTGCTGGGTGGCACTTCTGAGGCCACATCAGGAATGCTGTGTCCAGATCTGCCTCTTTAAGGTGAGGCTGACAAGAGGGGGAATGACAAATTGGCGAGTCCAGCAGAGTACCCTTAATATGTTCTGGGGGGTGGAGTACATGGTATATTAGTTCAAGCTGAGGGAACTGGTTTTGCTGACTGGAGAAGAGAAGAATTTGGACAGACCTAGTATCCATCTTCAACTACTTAAAGGTGAACTACAGAGAAGACCAAACTAGACTTTTCTCAGATTGGCACAGCAAGAAGGCAAGAGACATCAGTCACGAGCCGCAATAAGAAAAATTCCCACTGGCTATAAGGAAAAATTTTTCACTGTGGAAGTGATTAAATGCCCAGAGAGGCTGCAAAGTCTCCAACCTTGGAGATCTTCAAAATCCAACTAGTCAAGACCCTGCACAATCAGGTCTAAAGTGGAAATTATACCTCCTGTGAATAGGGGCTTCTCCTAGATGACATTCCTACCAGATTAAATTATTCCACAATTCTATGATACCATGGTATTTGTCTAGTCTGTTTTTAAAGATTTCTTATGAAGGAGACTCCACTGTCTCCCCAGACAACCTATTGCAGTGCTTCCCAAAGACGTTAAAAAAAATATTCAAAGCAACTGTATGTTTTGACTGTTCTAAATCAGCTTCTTGGAGTATTTGCAACATTGCAGTGCTGTGACAATGCCTAGCAGCCAGAGGGTGAGACTGAACACACAGTATTTCTTATAGCTGAGTTGATGCAAGTGGAAATAGTTCAGCATTTCACATCATAGCATTGCACAATCTAAAGCAGGCGTTAGCAGCCTATTTCTTGCTAGAGAATGGATATGTATTTCAAACACCTTTGGCAGCCCCTGTACTAAATTTTTCTGATATTAATGATTAAAAAAAATACATGGCTGAAGAACATATGAAATTATTTCATGGCTGCAGCTCCCTAACTCTATTTTTGCTCTATTTTTGTAAGAGAGGTAAGAATATATATCAAATATATTATACCTGATTTATTGATATTCTAGGAAGTTAATTACCACAAATCCATTGTTGAATTGCCTGAAGATTGTTAGATCTGGACATTTAAGATGAATGCAAAAAGTACACGCTTCTGAAAAAAACCCCATAGAATCTGAATCTTAAATATTACAGTTTCATCCTCATTTTTGTTTTTGCCATTGCATTAAATGGTATCATAGTATCTAATTTTGTTATGCTCACAGGAGTACTAACCAATATTTCATAAACTCTGACTTTCAGCTAATTTTGAATCCATCTACCTTCTTGCTCACTTCATTTTCCTGTTTATTTTAAAACTAATGCTGATCAGTCTCTTTCTCTATAAGAATGTCTTTCATTTATATCATTCTATTTGAAACATGTAATTTATTCCTTTGCCCTCAGTAACAGGCATGTACTGTCAGCTCAGCGATCTCCAGAGTCTCATGTGCAGCACGTATGTTGAAATGCCTTTCTAAACAATACAGAAACGGCGTTGAACAGAAAACAACACTGTACAGAAAGTAAGAGAGTATATGAAGTGTTCATCTTCTTTAAACACCAAGATCTCTATATTCATCAGATATATGTATGTCACCCCTTCTTTTCTACCAAGTCTCATTTCTACTGTTAGTGACTGTGGCTGAAAGATTTTTATTTGTCTGTAGTCACTGAAATGACATTGTTTTTGCAGAGGATCTAGCCTCATCTTTTCAGGGCCCCCAGCTGCATGCTTAAATTCAGTAGTATCAGATAAAATACTTGTATTAAGAATGGCAGAATCAGGTTGTCAGAACAGAAATCAGATGGTTGATATTTTTTGTTCCAACAAACATACCTTTGACACTCCCAGAATTTTGGGTATTATTGTGGTCTATGGCTTGATCCACTGTAATATCCTGTGTGCCGTGCAAGATTTTGAGGTTAAGCTCACCCTTCATAGGTGTATTTTTCACAGTTTATATGGGCTAATCTGTGAATTGCTGGCACAGCACTGTAATACGAGAAATTCTAAAGGAGTCTAAATCCAGATCTTACCTTTGCCTGTTGTATAAACTACTAAAATATTTTTTCTAAGGCTGCTACATATCTAGATTTTACATTTCTTGAAATTGTTTTCCTGAACATGCACAGGTTGAACCTAACTTTTAAAAGTGTACCAAGACTAAAAGCAAACAAAACATAGACCTTTAAAGTGGCAAAAATGCAGGTATATTCTACAAACAGTGTAAAATGTCCTTTTCAGGGTGGCATTTCTATACTTTGGAGAGAAACTAAATAAACAGATTTTGGTTTATGGACAGAATCCTCTCTCCTCAGTTTATAGCCAGGACATGAAGTGACGGGAAATTGGGCTGGGTTGCCTCAGAGACTTTCAGGCGATTGGGTCATAACCTACTACACTCCACAAAAGGTAGATAAGGTGTTTAATGAGAACACAACTGTGGTACACATCTTCCGTCATGTCTCCTACATTCTGTTCAGGTTATTTCTATGAGCACGGCTCTGTAAGGGCTGCAGGAGCTCCTGCCTGGCTTTTCTGAGGGCTGGTTCCCCTTTGCAGCAGAATTGTGCTCTAGAGCTGCTCTGGGAAATGCTTGCACCTCTATGGAGAGGCAGAGAACAGCATGCAGGGAAAGTGTGGAGGTAATGTTTCTGTAGGTTTTATATTTCAGCCCTCAACACAACCAAGCTGAGGATAAAACCGGGGATTACATTGATTATTTTGGGTATTACTCAAGTTAATTCAACATGACTGGATCTTGTTTCTCATAAGAGTTGCATGAGTCAGACCTGTCAGATTGAAATATATGTAAGTATATGAGGTGTTTTTCCCAAAAAATTGATTTGGCAGTGATTGTCCAAGTCAAAACATCACGGATAGGACTCCTCTCACCTGATTTTAAATGCTTGCTCCTAACAAGCATCCTAGAAAATCAGTATAGTTTCTCTTAAAACTTATGAAGGGAAGTATATATACTTTAAAGCTATGATCTGACCCATTTTAGACCTACTTTCCAATGAAATAAGTTGCTCACAACTGACAAGCTCTTGATTAACGATAAACAGGGCCCACACTGATTAACTGAGATGTAGGTAGTCAGTGCTCTTCTCACAAAGTTTCCTGAATGGTGGAGCTCCTTTGACAACAGGCTCATTTAGGTTTATGGACTTTTTTCAGAGCTGATTTGAGACTTCGAGCTGTTGCTCAGCATTCCTCGCTTTGCTGTGTGTGTTCTCTGTCTTCTCAGCTTTATGTGCTGATTCACCTTTCAGCATCTCCAGCCTGAGCAGCAGACTAAAAGGCTTAACTAAAAGATTTTGATAGATTTCAACTTCGTGTGACTTCAGTGAGGAAGCAAGCAGGATCCTGAACGCAACTGTAGAATTGTGCAACATGGCCCAGAGTCATGCTTTTACAGACTCTGGCTTTTCACTAAAATGCTTAGATGTATTGATAAGGATGTAACTGATCTGGCAGCAAAAGCCCCCTTCTCCTAACAAAAAAATTCTCTTTAGTGCATGATAGCAATTTGTACCTGATGTTAAGCAGATAAATACCCATGTGGTGGTGATGTGCTACATAGAAATCCTATTACTCCTTACTGTCACCAGTAGCACAAGGCATGCAGCCTGACCCACTGATACTTGTGATACTAAAGGAGAAATTCAGAGCACATAGCTTTGTGGTCAGAGATCTTTTCGTGGTCCTGGCTCTACCTAGGTACTTTCAGTCACCTGTGGTTTGTTCCTTGTCATTTCATTTCACACATGTCACCCTTACTTTTCCCACAAGTACTTCTGAGCTTTTCTCCATGTTACTGTCCTCTAACAAGCCCTCTGCCATTACAATTTCCATTCTGTCCTTCAAAATACTGTCATCAAACCCCATTTATCACTTATTTTTTATGTTCAGGACATGCTACTATCTCAGGTTAATAGAAGAAATAGCATAATCAAGAAAATATTAAGAAAAAAACCAACCTATAAAAATCTGCAAATGTCACTGTATTTTCTTTTGGTTTGGAAATTTTACCTCCAGCTGGTGCTCTCTCTTCATTATCCCCATTGCAGAGTGCCCTGAGAGGCCAGGACCCATCTTTGCTGTGTCAGTAAATCATCTTGTACATCTGAACC
Organism: Astur gentilis; assembly: GCF_929443795.1. Classification (NCBI taxonomy): domain Eukaryota; kingdom Metazoa; phylum Chordata; class Aves; order Accipitriformes; family Accipitridae; genus Astur; species Astur gentilis. Next base: position 21,182,302 of record NC_064883.1, on the reverse strand, counting down.
TTGATCCTAGAAAGTGTTTAAGAGTTTGGCCCTCAGTCAACTTTGGGATTTACCACATCTTAGATATTCAGTCAGTAATGAAGTGCTTTTCAGGATCAGCAATGTATAAATAACATCTAATGCTATCCAGCTCTCAGCCTCTGTCCTTGCCTTAGCAACCAAAAATTACTCTGAAGGCTAAGTATTGTACATGGGATAAAGATGTGGAAACTGTTGATGCATGAGCCAGTCAGGTGGACAGCAAAGGATGCTTCTAGCTTGTTAGAGGTCTTTTGTGCTGATGGTGAGCTGCAGTTACAATTGGAGGAAGTGAATTGTAACAGGAATGAGTGCAAGATGCCCCAGCATATTTTGTATAACTTCTCTGCCTGGTTCCCTAAGAGAACAAGGCATCTCTCCCTTTCTTAGCCTGTTTATCCACCTTATATAGCATTTAAAGTAATCAGTTAATTTCAACCAAACTTGACAGTGGATAGGATATTCCAAAATGTTAAAGTCTAAAAACTGTGATGAAGATCAGTTACTGGGTAAACAGGAAAGGTCCAAATTGGTCATACCACTGATGACAAGGATGTTTTAGTTCTGTCCAATATACACTCCAGAGAGGAGCTTCATTTAGCAGCTGTAGCTTTGAACTAGTCCTAACTATGCTGCCACTACTTAGCTCAGCAGGTACGGAGCCTGTGATGGAGCTGGAGGCACCCTCGGAGACAGGACACAGAAAAGATTCAGTGGTATTGTGTGTGGGTAGAGACGCATAGGAGATGCAGGACATGGGATCAGTAGGAGCTGGGATCTGTTGCTACCACTGCCTGTAGACAACTGGTGGTATACTTTTGATTGTTCAGCCCTGGAATATTTAAGGAGAGATACTTTAAAAGAGAAATCCTTTAAAGGAGAAATACAGTAAACATAATGTTTTAGTTTTGGGGCAACATTCACATTGCTGCTGATGCATACCTGTTGTCACATATTCAATTTATTAATTCAAATGTGCTTTTCCGAGTATGCAAACTAGTCTGCAGCTTCTACTATGGATTTCCACTCTTAGCACAGGCGGGGAAGCAGCTGCCCACTTTGAGAAGGAACATCAGAATAATGACTGTTTTGCTTTTAGAACAACTTTGTAGGGTACCCTCTTTCAATTTAATTAACTTGGATGTTTCTGACAACGCTATCATGGCAGTTGTAAAATCTCAGATTTAAATGCTACTTGAACATTGATGTCACTCTTCAAGTAAAGGCTTTCTAACTTCATTTAGAAAAAGCAGAAAATATTTATGTTTATGTACAGTCTAGCTTCAGTACATTTCACTTTGTTGGGAAACTCAGTGTCATGATGGCATCATACTGCTCATGTTATTGTGTGATCGATTTGATGAAGGAAAAAAGCATGTGAGCCAACAAAAAGGTGTGTCTTTGAAATGCCTTATTTCTCATGTTACGTTAATTTTAAATCAAACATGTTCATCTTCCATTTGCCATATGCAGTTACAGTGTGTCACTTCTCTCGTGTCTCTCTTGTGTAGGCATCCCCTGCCAGCTGACCCTATCAACTAGGCACAGGTTTGATGGCATTGACCAAAGGATCACATGCAGATTCTGTTCCTGCATATCCAGTCACATTTTACCAATAGGTTGAAACAGATGAAACTGTGCTGCAAGGCACCACAAAATCTACTTACATTTTTCCACTTCTCAGTATTCAAGTATTTCCTTTTGGCTTTCAGGATCAGATCATTAAAGAGCTGTAAATCTGAACAGCCTCATCAACTGCAATGGAAAAAAAGCTGCTGTTTAGATCATAAAGAACAAGACAACTTTTCAGGGCTACTGCCCTCTGCTTATTCCCTTGATGTACTTTAATCAACAAAGGGACAAATATTGCTCCCTAATGCAAACAGTAACATTGATCATAAAGGAACAGATCTCAAATTATAGAAATTAAAAAGAATATCAACCCTGAACTGGTGCAAAGAGTGATTTGCTTCTTTTTACTTAGCAGGTTTTGTTGCTTCAACTAGCAGTTATTGTGTTGAATAGCAATATTATCTGAAAGTGGACTGACTGGTAGTCCTCTGCTGAGGTACTGTTGTATCTAGACTGTGTTTTAATTCCTGCCTGTTGTCTTTGCAGGTTTCTAAGCTACTTGTTTAATGACATGCAAATGCCTGAACATTTATGGCAGAGGAGGAAGTATTTTATTTCAGGGGTCAGGAGATTTTATTACTTTACTTTGTTGATTCACGAGTTTACGTGTGCATTAACTAATAACAAATACTTTATTACCTGTTTGTTCCTTATGTGTTGGTTTATTCATTATTAAATGATTTTGTATCTCAGGGGTATTTGCTTTGTTTTAATATAAAAGTCACAGTGGAGCAATTTTCAAACTATATCAAGTTGCTCTGGTCTATCTTTGGAAAAATCAATAAAACTAGGTGAAAATAAAGGCTGTGACTCACTGGCTGATATACACAGAAGAATGTCACTCCACAGTGCATTCTTTTTAAAACGACTACTTAAAAATTCAGTGTGGTTTCGTTCAGATTTGATCTCTCCACAGCTCTAAAATCCTGCTTGGTGACCACTGACATTGTCACGGGGAAATCCCATGCAAACCAGCGGACCACAATATTACTGGAGCAGAATTCCACGGTGGTTCTTGCTCAGATTTTGACTGCATTTCCACGGAAGGAGTCTTCAGATGCTGCCAGCTGACGCTAATATCTGAGAAGTGGCAGCCTCTCGAAGCTGTGGAAGCTCAGAGTCTCCTCTAGCGCGTTTCTGTCCTGCTGCTGAGGGGAGGCAGCTTAGGCCAGGGGGGCTGCAGGGTGGATTGATGGTGTCTGCCTGCACCATCAATCCACCTACAGTGCTGCGGCAGCAATGCTTGCCCATTTTAGAAGTCCCAGACATACTTGGGGTGGGTTTAATATGGATGAATTTGCTGCTTGTCTTTCCATAGGGTTATGAGTAATTTCATTTTCTTTTTCCTTTTCTCTAGTTGTTAAAATGAAATGCATATTTTATGGTAAGGCTGTGGGATACTTTCAAAATTGGTATTTTTCATCACAGCTCATCTAGATGCACATTGCTCCTAATAAAACATTAACATTTTACCTGCCACTGTGTTTGCAGTCTTCAAAAAGACAGACTCATTGTCTATTGGCCTCTCGTGTGTAGCACAACTTGCCCTTAAATTGGTATCATGTATAGCATTGTTATTATTATTTAACATGATTATTGCTGCTCAGACTTCAGACTGACCAGATTATAGGCCAGCTGTATTAAGGACCATATAACACAGACTAATGTAAGGTCTATGCCTCCAAGGATTCTGCAGTAATTAGACATTTTAACCAAAGTTTTTGTTTTACTTTTCAAAGAACATCATGCTCCAAACTTGCTAATGAACCATGGATGTTTTAACTCCTGCTTTGATGCCTTACAAAGTATTCTCCTTTCTAGTTTCCTGATCTCATTTCTGGCCTCGATGCAATTACTTTCCTCCTCATGAATTCCTGTTGAGGGTGAATTATTCTGCCTTGTCCCACAGGCTCTTCCATTCATCAGGTATTCACAGTGGTTTTGTATCTCTTCTCCTTGATCCAACAACATGGCTTCCTGTAATTTCTCAAATTTTGCTTTAACGAAGTTGATTACCAATCAAGAATGCAAGGAGTATAGGCTGTGATTAGACACACGGAGATCAGACCCACGGAAATATAAGCATGCTTAGACTATACTTGTATAATCAAGATACTCTGCAAAACATCAAGCAGGTCTTAGAGCAGCAGTGGCAATTTCTGTGAGAAACATTATATGCACTATTAAAAATGCTGCAAAGAAGGGTCTGATATAACACAGCAGCTGCTCCATTCATGCTGAAATTTTAAGAGACATTGTTACCATTGAGGAAATAAATAGAGCAAGAAACAGAAATTAGATATAGCAAGATACCAGCTAAGTCTCTCTATGTTGAATGAGATTCAACACTATTGATTCTGGATGCATTTGTACCTGCTTTTAACAGGTTCCAGCACAATTCTTTGGTATCTGTAAGAGAAGTTTTTCACTCCGAGTCCAGGTGGGATGGATTTTGTTCACATTTTCCTCTCGCCTTTCAAAAACATTCTAAATCATTGCCTGAATTCCATAGCAAAAGACAGGGTGCCCATGTATGTCACTTCTCAAGCATTTTGTTCTCAAACTACAGACCATCTTTCAAAAGGCACATGCATGCAGTTGCACATGCACAATTATATAGATTTATTATGTGCATGGGTATGCTGTAAGTGCAGAAAAACTGGGGTATCTGGGTACATAACTGATGTTAAGATACATCAGGCTATATACAAAAATGTAGTATTACTGCTACATTATTCAGCTATTTATTATTGTGTATGCATTAGGTGGAGAAATCAAAGATAGCCTCTGAAGTTACAAATCCAGCATCTTCCAGAAACAACTATGAATTTCAAAAAATGTAAGCTTAAAAAACTGCTGATGACAGGCTACCTAGTGTCAGTACTACTATGTGTCAGTACTACTATTAGTATCAATGCTACTATGATTTGCAAAGTTAAAAGAAGTTGAGTAATATAGTAAATAAATGTAAAGACACTGAAATTATTGGGGAAAGGCACCTACCAGAAAGGTTTGATGTGTAGTCCCTCCAAACTGCAAGGCAATGGCTCTCTCAGAGTCAGAAGTGCCTCCCTTAGCAATGAGACCTTGCAAACAACTCCTATAGGAGGAAATGGGTATGACAGAAACGCAGCCTCTAGTTCCGACTAATGAGAGAATAAATTCAAATTGCCACAGGGAAAGAAGTTGTTAAAATGTGAGTGGCCTGAAATCCTTAGCTTATGTGAAAGCAAGATAGTATATTTTATACCCATAGCTGTGTCAACAATATCACAATGGCAACTACCTAAGTGTGAAGGAAAGGCATGGAAAATAAGAAGAGAGGAGTAGAAGGTCATGCTTTCCTGTGCTGACTAAATTTGTTATGGCAGATAGCCGTCTGTGTTCAAAGAAACGATCTAAAGACTCATGGAGGATTGGAACAGGAAAGTAATGAAAATATTAAGAAATTCTGGAAATATATGGTCTTTGAACCATGTATTTCTGAATGTTGTCTTTATTTCCTACACGTCTCAGGTTTCTATTCTGCAATAACTCTGCGTCCTAATTAAGAGAAGGAGGAATGGTTATGTGTCTTTGAATCAAATAGGATGTATGGGCAATGTAGAATAGGATGCTCTGACTTATGTTGGGGTTCTCTGCTGTAGTTCTTATTTTAGCACAACGCAACCTTGATTCTCGTTTGTGTGCATTGTGATAGACTGGGCTGGAAGGAGTTTTTTAACATCTTTACTCTTTCATATAATGAGAATATATCACGCATGAACTATTGTTACATGTTGAGGATTTTGATATCTCGGCAGGTGTTCCAGTCTCATACTTCTAGAGCAGAGGAAAAGAATGCAAGTTAACTGCAGGTTCCTGTTGTCTTTGGAGTGTGTCTGGAAAAGTTACAGTTTGTCCCTAAGGCAATCCTAAAGAATTTTGTTTTCAAGAAGAAGTATTCAAATGCTGATTGTCATTTTTTGGTGTGTCATGCTGTTGTGTGCTCCTCTGTGTCGCTTGCTGATTACGCTGTCATTAAAGTAAAAGTCGTGAGGTCTGATCCTTCATTTCAGTGAGTTGTGGGGATGTATATACACATTACAGTCAATATGGAAATTCAATAAAAAAGAGATTACATATAAGCATGTATGCCTGCTTCTGCTTGCTAGCTGTAAATAGCTGATCAGAGACTTATTTCTTTGGGTGAGCATCTAGTGAGTCAGTTGCTTTTCTTTCAGTTAATGAGTTTATACAATATTTTTTGTTAGATTAACCTCACTCCCCAAACAGAGTGAGAGAATTGTTCCATTTTGATAAGGCCTCATACCTCTGCTTACCATCTGCAGGCATACTGTAGAAAATTTTATTGCAAGGGCTTTAGCAGTTTAGCAGATCCCACTTTGTGCTTTGTAATCCATTTAATCTCTATCTGAATTAAAGAAGATCCTGAGCAAGACCAGCATCTGTGCACAAGGTTGCTAGCAAGGGCAAACTTTTAAGACTTTTGGTGCCAGCTTCAGCATCTGAAAACTGTATGCCTTCTTTTGAGCTGTAAGCTCTTTTCCAAGTTGTCATGGTTTAACCCCAGCCAGCAGCTAAGCACCACACACCCGCTCGCTCACTTCCCCCATCCCCTATTAGAATGGGAGAGTGAATCAGAAAAAAAAAGTAAAACTTGTGGGTTGAGGTAAAGACAGTTTAATAGCATAGAAAAGGAAGAAAATAATAATGAGAAGAAGAAGAAGAAGGAGAAGAATTAAGATATACAAAACAAATGATGCACAATGCAATTGCTTACCACTCACTGACCGATGCCCAGCCAGTTCCGGTGCAGCGGCCCCCAGCCAGCTTTCCCCCCGGTTTATATACTGGACATGACATCACATGGTGTGGAATATCCCTTTGGCCAGTTTGGGTCAGGTGCCCTGGCTGTGTCCCCTCCCAACTTCTTGTGCCCCTCCAGCTTTCTTGCTGGCTGGGCATGCGAAGCTGGAAATTTCTTGACTTAGTATAAACACTTCTTAGCAACAACTGAAAACATCAGTGTTATCAACATTCTTCTCATACTAAATACAAACCGCAACACTGTACCAGCTACTAGGAAGAAAATTAGCTCTATCCCAGCCGAAACCTCATATTCTTCTCACTGAAGGATCTGTTGGCAGGGAACTCAGTTTGGGTTTTCCAGTCCTTGTATTTTGACACATGATATTATATAACCGTATCTATAGGTTATTGTAATGTGTAAAGGTATTACTGGACATCTAGGAGCATGTAATTGTGTTTTGATTTCAGATTATTTAAAAACCCATTTCATATTGTTATTAGCAGAAGTTACCTACTATCAGTTTCATTGTCTTCTAGAGATCCTTAACCTTCAAACACTGCAGTTTTCATTGGTCATATTCTTACTGCTCATTGCTTGCTTCATTTACAGTCAGGAGATTCATATCCAGTGTCTAGAATGTGACTGAAAATATGGAAGATAAATCCAAAAAAAACCACCTATATGCTCTATGACTTTCAACTAAGAAGTGAAACTCAGACTAGTATTAATTGGTTGACCTTTTGCTGTACCCACTTGTAAGGCAAGAAGTTATATTCCTGAGTAAAGATTTGATTAGCAATGATCAAGTTGAGACTGAGCTCACTGGAAGTGCATAAAATATTTTTTATCTGGACATGTTTCGTCTTCATTTCAGATGTTTATGGCTGGTTGCCTACAGCTAGAAGAAATATTTTTCCTTTCGAGCTTTTATTAGGTTTGGCAACAAAAGGCACTTTATAGATTTACCATAAGAATTGCTCCCATTTATCAAAGAAGCCCACAATCATCTCTTATTGTTTCTGATAGGGGTGTTAAGAGTCACTGACCAAGTGATAGCCAGGTTCTAGGAAAGTATTGGGAAGTGTAAAAGCCTGACAACTTTTTCCTCCATACAGGAAGCCATGGACCAAAGAATGAAAAATCCCTGCTCTATTTAAATGTATGCAAAGAAAATCGACGGCTTTTGGTTTTTTTATCAGGTCATTTAATGAGTTGCTGGCTGTAAAATTGGCAGAAAATTAAATAGAATACTTTGATGAGGACTGTAGTTGAAAGACTCCAGTCAATTTCTTGTGTCCTACACTATGGGAACTCATTCAAATCACTACAGCTTTGGACACTCCATTTGGGACTTAAAAAACAATGAAGCCTGCCTGGCAGCAGTTTATTGTAGCTGTCCCTTGTACTGCTACTGACAGAAAGATTCTTTCCTTAGCTGGAACAAATAGAGCCTTTTCAGCAGCATCTATGTAAATATATAAAATCCATTTCCTGGCATGAACAGGATACAGGATCAGTTTTCACATATTAATGCCTAAATTCTGCACAGATAGGCTAGTGTACAAACTAGCAATGCTTTTGTGCACTTAACATAGATAATTCCAAGTGAAAAATGTGTATTGCAAATACAAAGCTGGTAAGTGTTTCTGCAACAGCCCATTAACATTAGCACTGATGTATCTCGCGGGTCTCCAGTCTCTGAAGCTACAGCTGAGCTGGCCCATGACAGCAATAAATGGAAAGATTCACTAACCAACATGTGAAGTTCATTCAGATCAAGTCAATCATGTTTTCTTGATATATACTATTATCAGGCTTCTGAGGGTTAATCTGCTTCTTTTATTCAAAGTCATCCTCCTTCATCAGCTCTAGCTGATAGTTTTTGATAATGGCATAGTCTCAATCATATGCAGCTATTTGCACCTTCCTGATCTCTGTTCAGGCCAGAAACACACTGAGCACTCTCTGCAGGGTTGATGAAAACAAAAATGTATTTGGATTTCAGATTTTTGACAAAAATTTACAGGGGAAAAAAGCCCTTTTTCTGACAAGGTTTAATCATAAACTTTTGAATATGTGTCAGAGTTTTTACGAATATATACAAGTTCTTGAGATGCTACCAGTACTACTTTTTGTATCTGTCTGTAACTTGGGGATGTCTTTCTACTCTATGGACAAATCTATAGATTTCTGGGGAAAAAAACCCAAACAACAAAAAAAACCCAGGATAATTAGTAGGTAACTGTTCTAAATTACTGTAACTAGCTTTTCTGTGTACATAGTCATTATCCGCGTTCAAAACTTGTCTGTCTCCCAGACAAGGGTTTTACTACATAAATCTTCCAGAAAGAAAACTCGGAATGGCAGTGAGATGTCAGAGTTCAAATATCTCATGGGAGGGAAGGACTGAGTGTTCACTTATGGATCCCCTTAGATGCTTATTTCTTCTTGTGATAGCAAGTTAGGAGCTTGATTCATAGATCACTGTGCTCAGAGTTCTCTTTATCCTGTGGTGGGTTGACCCCGGCTGGACACCAGGTGCCCACCAAAGCCCTGCTATCACTCCCCCTCCTCAGCTGGACAGGAGAGAGAAAATATAACAAAAGCTCATGGGTTGAGATAAGGACAGGGAAAGATCACTCACCAATTACCATCATGGGCAAAACAGACTTGACTTGGGGAAAAAAACTTATTTATTACCAATCAAACCAGAGTAGGGTAGTGAGAAACAAACCCAAATCTTAAAACACCTTCCCGCCCACCCCTCTCTTCTTCCCGGGCACAACTTCACTCCCGATTTTCTCTACCTCCTCCCCTCCAGCAGCACAGGGGGACAGGGAATGGGGGTTGCGGTCAGTTCATCACGCGTTGACTCTGCCACTCCTTCCTCCTAAGGGGGAGGACTCCTCACACTCTTCTCCTGCTCCAGCGTGGGGTTCCTCCTATGGGAGACAGTCCTCCAGGCACTTCTCCAACATGAGTCCTTCCCATGGGCTGCAGTTCTTCACGAACTGCTCCAGCGTGGGTCCCTTCCACAGGGTGCAGTCCTTCAGGCACAGACTGCTCCAGCATGGGTCCCCCGTGGGGTCTCAAGTCCTGCCAGAAAACCTGTTCCCGCTCCTGCTCTCCACAGATCCGCAGGTCCTGCCAGGATCCCGCTCCAGCATGGGCTTCCCGCGGGGTCACAGCCTCCTTTGGGCACACACCTGCTCCGGTGTGGGGACCTCCACGGGCTGCAGGTGGATATCTGCTCCACCGTGGACCTCCCTGGACTGCAGGGGGACAGCCTGCCTCACCAGGGTCTTCACCACGGGCTGCAGGGGAATCTCTGCTCCGGCGCCTGGAGCATCTCCTCCCCTCCTTCTGCACTGACCTGGGTGTCCGCAGGGCTGTTTCTCTTGCATATTCTCATTCTCTCCAGCTGCTGTTGCGCAGCAGTTCTTTTCCCCTCTTAAATCTGTTCTCCCAGAGGTGCTACCACCGTCGCTAATGGTCTTGGCCTTGGCTGGTGGTGGGTCCGTCTTGGAGCCTGCTGGCATTGGCTCTGCCGGACACAGGGAAAGCTTCTAGCAGCTTCTCACAGAAGCCACCCTGCTACCACAATCTTGCCATGCAAAGCCAGTACAATCCTCATCCTCATTCATTCCTTTTAATAAATGCAAACTAATTTCTTACTGTTTTAATCTTTGCAGCCCCCTTTATAAGGTTTTCTTTCCATGGTGCCTTCCTTTGTCACAGTAGGAAAAGTGTGACTTCCGTGGCCGTGGCTGTTTAGACCACATTAAATGTGCAGCAGCATCTTTGCCAAGCTGCCCACAGTCACTACACTGCAGCTGTTCCAAAAGCAACTTTTTCCTTTAATTACTTCAAATGCCTGGAGGCTAATGTAATATAATAGGATAATAAAATACAGCAATACAAAGAGCTTCTCTGGAGCTCTGAGTGGTAGAAGATGTGTATAGTCATATCAGCCAGCAATCGTGGAATGAGGATAAAGAGGAGTTGTGTGAAAATGGTCTGTTGAACAAGCTGATGCACTGGCTTTCCTGAAAATCATAACAAATCTAAAATATGTCCTCAATAAAAGGAAAGACAAATCTGGACTTCCCAGAGAGTGGTGTATGATATATATTTCTTTTGTTACTTTCATGATGGGAACTGGAAAATAATATTGTATTTTAAAATAATAATTTCCCTAAAGTAATAGCAAAAGAGAAAAAAAATGAAAAGAAATGGATTTTCCCATAATGAAAGAAAATTGAAACTGAGATCCACACACAGTTATAAATGGGAAAAAGTTAATAATGAATAGGCACTGTTCAAAATTCTTTACCAAATTTCATTTATTTATAAATCCATCCTAAAATATAGCTAAGAACCTTTGGGACCCTTTTGATTGCTCCCATTTAATTTAGGAAAAGACAAGTAAATATGTGCTATGTATATATGTATAGGTATTCAGATATTCAATTGTATAGCATAGCTTTTTCACAGGAGCTTATTCAGCAAAGGGATTTGTGAAAACAGTCACAGTTTTGAGAGTACAGATTTGAGGATTTGCTTGTAAAGGAATCAAAACAAAAGGAAGTTGCTCTTTTTAACATTAATCTTTCTAGGTACCTTTGGACACATTTTGAAGTGGAAAAAAGATCCTCATAGATTGCCTTTTTTTCCTTCTTGCTAAAAAAAAAAGTCTCAAAACTTTTTTATTAGCACTAGTTGAAAAAAAATCAAATAAATTAATATTCTCCAATTCTTTAATATTCATTGACATCTATTAAAAGTCACTGATATTCACCCAATAGCAAGTTTATGAATAATATATTCGAATGAAGCAGTTTGGTCATCTTTCATCCTTAGCCACTATCATGATTTCAGCAAAACTCTGTAGAGATGGAAGCATCAGTTCACACAGAACTTGTGGCAGGATGGGGCCCAGAGGGGACAGAAGAACTGTGATACAAGTGCATGTAGTTAAGCTCTACAGCCAAAGCGGTGATAGTAACATGACCACTGCTTCAGATGCTAAGACTGGAGCTTGGAATGAAAACATCTGATTCAAGGTCTATTTAACTGGTGAACATCTTCCCTAAAAGCAATTTTCTAGTAATTAGAACAGTCAACTACCAGTGTTTTAGGAACATTGTATAATTATCAGGTAAACCCAAAGGCTCCAGGTGTGCTAGAAGCATTCACTCAGAGAAGGAAGTGAAAGCAAGTTGTAAGGGAGTTTGGTTTTTACTTCTTTACAATGTCATCTCATTGCATGGAGCAGGTTTTCCAAATCTGAGACATCACGATCAATATAACTGCTGCCAAGGATTCCTGTATGAGGAAGGTTATTGACCATGCTTTCTTTCTGATGAAGTGACTGTGAAACTAAAGCTTCAATCTTGAAAAAATTTATGTATATTGACACCAGTTTTGGCCCTGAGGATAAATGCTGTTCCTCAACTAACATAGGAGATCACCATTCTCAGAACTGTTGTCATACAGATTTGAGAGCAAAGTTCAGCTACTGCTATCAAAAAGCCTGGCTAACTTGTACTATTCATTACTAGAAAGTGACTGGAGACCACTTTGTCTTCAGTCATCTTTTGTTCACAGAGTGCAATTTTACTAACAGGATGACCTTTTCAAATTATATTTATCCACCATTTCACTCATTGTATTTCAGGCCCATGGTTGTTCTTTGCAGACAAACACAAACAAGCACAGGCAAGATTCACTGAAGGATTTAGATGAAATACAGAGTCCTGGAAGAAACACTGTAGTTCCCAGTAAAATACACAGGAAAAGACTGATACCTTAAGATGGGAGCACAGCATCCATCCCCCATTGCATGAGCTGATCATAAATATTAAGGAGTCTTATACCACTGCTGCCTCTGCTGTGCAATAGCCAGCCACTGTATGGATGACGGAGGTTCAATTATACTTCAGCCTGAGACAGTTCAGACCCAGCTTTTTCACCCTGCAGGGTAGCATAGGGGTCAGCAAGCTGTCTCCTATGGGCACTCCTTCCCTTTCCTCTGGATCTCACCTGCAGTGCAGAAAAGTTAAGGTCCTTTGGGCCAACATGAGAACATACAAGAGAGAACTTGGCACTGGAGATTAATGGTTAGGAAGTGAAGCAGGAGTGCTACACTAAAAAGAAAATGTATGAGACGGGTGCTTGTATAATATACACTGTTCTGAGAGGAAGGATATCCATTTCCCCCCTCTAGACAAGTGAGTTATCTAGTTACTCCACCACTATCTTGCAGCAAATACACTACTACAGGTTCAGAGGAGCCTGATCTGATGTCTGTGTGTGAGGTGCAATCTGGCAATGCCTTCTAGATCTGATCCCACAGAGGACTGTGAGAGACTGAAAGAGTTCATGTCTCAATCACTGTGGTGCGGCAAGTTCTGCTTAAAGACAAACCCTACACAGCAAGGAGCCAAGGTGAAAAGCCCATCAGCTCAGACATCAGCAACAGGAGGGGGAGGGCATGATGGAGGGTGCGCAGCTCCCTGTTCTGATAAGCTGTTCTGATACAAAGATCAAACAGTAGCCATGTCTGCAGGGAAGGAGAAGTTACTCCCCAAACTACCCCCAAGCCCAAAGGCTCACAAACTGCTCATTAACCTGATGAGTTCGGGTACCTGCTGGAAGGAGGGGCAAGGACGATAAAAGGACACCAACTGAAGCCGCAGGTGCGCAAGCCCACCGGGACTGGACCCCTCGGCTGACTGGACCAACGCTGGACCCAGGACGGTGAAATCTTTCTCTCTTCCTTTCTCTCTCTCTGTCTTCTTCTCTCTTTCCTTTTCCTTTTCCACAATCCCTACACCTCATCTCTTTCAAGATATAAACCGTTGACCGAGTCTGGGACTAAGAGTGGACCCAGCCGCCCCTAGACCCTTCTCTGAGGAGGAGTCTGGAAAGCAAGGGGGTCTGCTCTGAACCTCATGACTCAACGGGAGGGATCTCCTTATTCCCTGAATTGATGTATATGGTTACACAGTTTACAGAAGTAGTCTTATGCCAATTCCTGTTGTGAGAAACCCTGCCACCTACTACCACGTCTCCCCAGTTCAGTTTGCTTCTGTCATGAATAAAACCTTTAACTGATCGCTTGGTGTTGTTTCACCTTAATTTAGCCTGAGGGAATTTCAGATTAAACATGACTCCCTGGTCTGTCCAGTCTGGGTCATGACAGGGACTTAGATGGTCCAACATTAGGTGTGCTTAGGGGTAGGCTGCAAGATGGTCTGACTGGGGACATTTTGGGTACATGGAGAGTAGACCTAAGCAGTTGGAAAGCCTTGTCAAGGAGGTGTCAAGGGAGTTAATTTTTTAACTGCTGTCTGTTTGGGATGAAAATTTATTTTTCAGGTGCCTTAAATTCCCCTTCCACCCTGTTCCAGGCACTGGTGTGGAATCTAAACCCAAGACACACGTGTCTTAAGGTTTCAGCACCACATCATGCAAGTTGAGACTGACAAGTGCCTGCCACTATAATCCAGAAGTTTTGCTTAATATTTCTCATTGCATTCCCAACTGTACAGTCATGAGACATAACAGGGGATTCAGATGTGCTCTTCAGCCACCAGAGAAACACTTGAGTGAATTACTAATTTCCCCAGTCACCTGGAATGCAGATAATGACCTTTGTATGTACAGCTTGATCATCCACCTGGGTAAATCAGATCATACCTTGCTCTCTTGTGGTAGGAGGGTTTTAAAGCTACTATTCTGAAACTCCCCTCTTGGTATTGGCATGGCCAGATCCTCCAGAGCACTCACAGCTGTGCTGCCTTTTAACAGCCATTCCTTCAAAAAGGGAGAAATGATGAATTCAGCAACACTAGGTTAAGCCGATAAAACGCACAGGCATAAATGGCAGTCCAAATCGATTCTTCAAAGCAGCAGCTGACTTATGATTCACGATATAAAGCCCAGTGACTTGGCTGCATGAGATTTCTAATTGTCATGGGTTTGGCCTGCTCTTCCAGCTACGGGCCAACGTTACTGCTTAAGCTGGGACACCCAGCTTTCAGTAAAAGGAGCACTTCAGCAACATAAACATATACATCAGATAAGAGATACCATGTTCTTGTAGGGCTGGCAGGATCCTGCTCTCCTCTCTCTGTGAGTGATTGCCATTGTCTTTGCCAGGAGCTCCCTCTCCAGCAGCAGCCCAGTGCTTTGCTGGGATTTGCTCCCAGTTGTGCGAAAGCAGAGCTGCAGCACACCATACTACCCGCAGACAGCACCATTGAATCCTGCAGATATTGTACTCTTGTGTTTATAGAGAAGCAAACTATGGGGATGGCTAAATTCATCTCCAGCAAGCACACGCTACTAGAAAGGGATGTCCTAGAAATCCCTTTTTCTGTGAATGACTTCAAGTCTGGATGAAGGAAAAGCCTCCAGAAAACAGCGGGCCAAAAAGGGGAAAAGGGCACACTGAGAAACTGGTGCGTGAAAACATCCCCGAAGTGCTAAGCTTCAGAGGCTGTTGAGTCTGCAGGAATCAATAAGCTCACAACACCAAGAAACAGCTAAATCTTCACAAGGCCACCGGCACACAGTAGTGTCAACAGTGACTTGTATAATTCAGCCTGCACCCACGAGGGCAACGGCTGCTGTATGCAGACAAAGTTTACAGGATGATGTACACATCTCATAGAGCAAAGGACACTCTGAGAGGCTTTCCAAAATCTGACCTTGAAGCCAGTGGTGTGGCAGTCCAGCCCTCCACTTCTGAATATACAGCCAGAGCTGGTCTCCTAGCTCTTGCTCCATCTTGGTAACAACGACAAATGTATGAGCAAATTAGATCCCCTCCATCCCCTCTCAATGAAAGGGGAGTTTTCAACAGGGAGAATGACTTGTCCAAACTTCCACATTTGCTCAGAAAATAGAAAGATGAAGACTGGTCACAGTTCTTACAGTTCCCCTTATAGCTCCGCTTGCATATGGTAAAATACCGTACTTGGTCCCAACGTTTCCTCTTTATCTTTCAAAAAATTTGGCATCATATGGCTTTATCATTGCATCAGAAATGAGGGATCATGCAGCTGTGGTTGTGGACAGTCTCCTTTTGCTTTGAAGAGATAAACCTTACAGCTTTATATTTCTTGTGCAAGCTTTATGTTTCTTGTTGCTCATGTGTTCTTCGGCAAGGTGAGAAGATTTTGTGGGTTACACGTCACGTGTATGAGAGCAAGGCAGAGATGAAATCAGTAGTATTGTGCTTTCCTTATACCTCAAGGAACTTAATTTCCGCTAAAGCTCAGGCAAGACCCAGGGGTGAAAATCAATGAGACTCAATTAATAAGTAACCTTAATAAGCGTTTTACATTTACCTTCCAAGTAGCCATTAAAACAGTTCCAGCAAAAGTGTCTTTTAGGTTTTCCTTAAAATAGGCAGGTTTTCCCTGCTCTATTCCTAGCCCTGGTGCTGTCCCTGTTGTTTGAAAGGGTTTTTGCAAACTTGTTCAAGGAAGGAACATGGTCCATTGTAGTGCTGCCTTTGTCTTTTCAAAGGTCTTTGTATTTGTAAAGTACAACTGACAAAGATGCAAAATCCATCCATCTTCTACTTTGAATAAATCACTTGCAACTAAAGAGTGTTTTCTTTGGTTTCCTTTTTTTAAAAGATCTTATGCTAGCTTTTCTTTTCAAGTGCCTTTTGAAGAGGAGGTCATCTTCAGGGAATTCTGTGTGAGCTTATTTTATGTTTGTTTATCAGTTGTTTTCTGTAAGAAACTGCTAATTAATTGCTAATTGATAAAAATTAAACAGGCTGCCAGAATTCCCTGAAGCAGCGAGCAGCAGCTGAAGCCAGTGCTTTGGGGAAGAAGCTTTTCCAGGGACTGTTGGTCTAATGAATGTATTGACACAACAGGTCAATTGCCTCTTCTCATGTTGGGGTTTGTACCTTCTGCCTCTAACACAGCCTAGACTGTGTTAAGGGTATGGGTGCTGCCCTACTTATTATTAACCCCTGACATTACTGTTCTAATCCACTGGAGTAGTTTGCTGCTGAGTTAGTCAGAATTTTGGTGAAAGATAAGATTTTGATGTGATTTGTTTTGATCACATCATTTTGATTATTTGATCCAATTGACCAAATGGGGCTGGTGGCAGCCAGTCAGATATTTCAATGGCTGATCTCTACCCTGTGGCAAAGGACCATTCAAAGGTACAAAGTTCACCTATTGATAGAAGTGCCTTTTTATTTTATTGTTGAGCCCCTTTCCCTCTCCAGTAGAATAAATTGACATCAAGCCATTCCTGTAACTCGGGCTCCAGAGGCACCAAAACCTTTCCAAGAACAGCTGTTCCTTCAGTGCAGGAACATCTGCCAAATAACATCATGGGCTCAGCCTTTTTCTTTTTGACTAAATTCTCACAGGTTCATCAGCCATCCTGGAAATAAATCCTGCCTCTGACTAAGTGTTCATTTTCTCTCCTAGGAAGTGTTTTGATTTTTAGAATAACAACGGGAGGCCACTGCTTTGAGACAATGTTCTGGGGCACTTTATCTGCCTCATCAACATTCAGATTCAAATGCCAAGAGGACAAAACCATGTAGGTACTTTGTGAATAAAGATGTAATTATACATATGTTCAAGTATTCATCAGATAGGGCCAAAGCATGTATCTGTTCACTTCCACATTTTTAAATGCAAGTGGAGAATTGAGGGAATGATCAGGCATGACACTTATATAGAGGTTTATGGGTGATTTTTTTTTTTTCTGATTTGGTAACCAGGCAAAAGAATAATTCCTGAAGATCTCACCTGAAAATAAACTGATCCACTTTCACTCCTGAAATGGAAAGCTAAGCTTTCTCCTACATAATTTTGCTTCTTTTTTTAACTTTCAAAGTTAGGCAAATTGCTTGTCAAAGTGTCACATCAAGAGAAAAAAAAAAGAAATATTTCATTAAAAGTGTTAAAAAATGCTCCTGAGTTTCTTTGTAAAGCTATTTTTCTCATGACTAAAGATCAAAATATAGCACAAATTTACAAATCATTTTCATAAACCTGTATCTGCATCACTTTTGGAAAAAAGTAGTTTAATACAATTTTTACTTCCAGATCCAACTTTATTGTAAACCTACTCAATATTTCTCACTGCTAGTCCCTTTTTTCAGGTATATAACTTTGCTAGAATTTAAGCACTTTAACTGAAATTCTCTTTTTAAGCATCTACCAGAGACTGAATATTTTAATTTCATTTCTGACAACATACTCTACCCATTTTTTAAAATGCAGATTGGTGTAAAGTGTGCTATCCTGATTATCCAAAAAATGTTGGAATTGTGTTTTAGGTTTGTTTTTTGTTTGTTTTGGAGCAAAGAATTGAAACATGGAGAAGACGACACCGGGGATATACCTTTTGTTATCACTGCTCACGTATTTTGTACAGACTAGGTACTTACTAAAGTGTGCCAGAGAGATTTCCCTGAAGGAAAAATAAATAAGGAAATAAAGCTAAGCAAGACCTTCCCCAGGGGAGCACACTGCCCGCTGCACTTTGTTTGGGTGCAGAATTAAGAGGCCCCTTTCTACCTTCATTGACCTGTCAATCTCAGCATCCAGAGCTCAGCTACTGCAGAAGAACTGCCTAATAAAGAAGGGGCAAGAGCCAGATCTGGAAAGGGGTAGGTAGAGGGAAAAGATACAGCTCTCTATTGTGCCAGTAAGTTTGTCTTTCCTTTGGAGAAAACCCAGGGTTTCCTAGGCTCATTGTTTCTTCTTGCTAGCAAACTTCTGCGTAACTTGTTTACAGAATATCTCTGTCCCTCTCTAGGGCTGGTCCTCAGGGAGGATGATAATGCATTACTGAGGGTTCATTAGCTCAAGCAGCAGTGAATCAGAAAGTTCCTGCTGCGACCAATATTCATCAATATGATGAAATTTTGGGATTTTCTTCAGTTTGCTCCAACAAACAAGCAAAAGATGACATCCTGCAACTCTTTTATATTAGACAGCTACTGTGGCGTTTTTGTGGTTTTGGGTTTTTTTTAATAGTGAGAAAGGATTTTTAAAAAGCAGAGAAATGTGGATGAAAACAACAATTTTGGAAAATGCATTGTGCATCGTCATTTTGGTTTTTAACCTCAGGACTCCTACCTCATGCGCTGCCTGTGGTGGAGCTGTTTTGGGAATGAATCAGGGTCTGTTTGAATGAATCCTGCTTAATTTGTTCTAGAAAATGGACAACAAGCAGAGGATTGGGCAGGGTATTAAAGGAAGAAGTGTCACCATATGACAGTGAACGTTGTCACAGAGAACTGGACCCTGTTTCTAATTTTTCCACTGAGGTCCTGTGTGGCCCTGGACAGATGAGGTAAACCAAAGTTTTCACAGACAGTCCCTGTGTTACCCATTTTCCAGCTGTCTGACTTGGTACCTCTGATTTATAAAAGTACAGAGAAATTACAGCTGCAGCTGGAGTCTCCGCAATTTGCATTTTGAACACATATATTTCTAAATAGCACAAAGCTCTCTGGCAATTCAGACTCTATTGCTTCAAACAGGACGTTCAATTAATAAATATTTATCCTTAATCTCTCTGTGCCTAAATTCTCCCTTTTTATGTTGGGAATAATAGCATCTGCGTCTATCATCCCTGCCAAGACACACACAGAAGGAAAGGAATTATCCTGTTGTGAGAACAGGGCTCAAATTGCATCTGTAAAATGTAAAACGTATGTTTTACATGCAAGGGAGCTCCTGGCCCTTCCTGTCTAAAAAGATAAGATGGCAGTTGTTATCCAGGATAACAATTTTGAGAAGTTGAAGAAAAGTTCAGTTCTTCAGGCCATAGGGGTGACTCTCCTCGTGGGTTCTGGATGTGACCACCTGAGTCTGTTGCAATTAATGCAAATCTATTGACTTCAGTAGGGCTGGGTTCAGAGAAGGGAAGTTTTTTTATAAAAGCTTCTGAATTCTTGTTTGCTGACATGGGTCGATGGATTCCTGTTGGATACCCACTTTTAGTCATAAGTTTGATTCTGAATGATCTGGCTGTAGTTGGCTGCAATGGTGCAAGGAGAAGGCTTTTTAAGCTGCCTCTGGAGAGCACTTGTTGTGATGTCTCTTTCATTACGTTCCATTATGAACACACATGCTGCTGCAACAGTCACGTAACAAAGGAGAAAAGGAGTCATTCTGCTGTCCTTACCAAAGTTGTGTGGCACTTCACTCTGAGGATCTAATTATTTTCAGAATAAAAAAGGGGAACTAAATAAAGCTCTAGAGGAATACTTCCCCTATTTTAGAAGAGAATGATTGCATGTCAATTTTGTTTAATGAGCATACTTTATAAAGATGGCTTTGAAATGCTTTATCGACTACACAGAAGGTCAATATTACTAGTTAATAACAGAACGGACATTTGGGTAACAGTCACATGATAAGCAACATGTGCATTCAGAAAGCTGAAGCTAGTAAAGAGGATTAAAGTTTTACAGAAGCTGCCTGCTTCGTTTCGTGATGTCTCTCTGCTTTGGACTACTTACAGGTCAGGGAGTATATGATTCATCTTCATTATTCCCATACCTCTTCTTTGTAAAATAGCCACTGATTCACTCCATGAAGTTCAGTTAATACCTAATGCCTTCTCTTACACTCTGCTAATATAGAGTGTGTTCAAGCAGTCTGGAGGGCAAGGAAGGAAGGGACCACGTCACTTCAGTCAGCATGGAGAGGGAAAAGAAATTCTTTTGTTGCCAACCGCAAAAAGAAGAGAAGAAAGAATTACACATAGAGCTGAAAGCAAAAGGGAGAAATACATGTGCTCTGTTTCATTACAGGCTCCAGTATCAGGAATATAAAAGATACATTTTCCTTCCTCTGAAGCAGAGTGGCTGACTCTGCATATTAGGTTTATCTCCACAAAGACTTTGCAAAGCCTTGTAGGCTTTTTGCAAAACCCAAATAATAATACTGCAGACTTAGGACCATTTTAGCTGTGTTATTACAGCTTGAACAATTTTTTTTGACCAAAAGGCTATATTTTGTCTTAACTCTGTAATAAACAAAAGCTCAGTTTTGTAAGATCAGATTTACTTTGTAACTTATTTTGACCTGAACTACATAATCCAGAAAGGATTCAGACTTACCTTAGGTTTGCCATCCCTCCGATACATATCTGTTTGTGATAAGGGGATCACGATGCTCTGGTACAATGAATAAGTGGTGTTTGACAAATTAGAGACATGCAGGTGTATCTGTATGCCCATACGCACATGCCTCTGATTTTGTAGTTGGGTCTTAATCCCCAGCTACCCATGTTGTCTACATGATTGTGTCCATTTTACGTCTGTTTTGACACGGAAGAGCCTCCTTTGCTAAGGGCCCATGAGTGCGGAAAGAAATACACACTGAAGGCTTGTCTTTGCACGCAATATGGATGGTGTTTCAGTTGCTTGCTCCTTGTTCTCCCGGCCTCTGGTGGGGTCCTGGTGCCTTGCTCGCTCCGCTTCATTGTGGCCTTCCTTGCACGGAGCCCTGGTGGCCGTGCTGGAGTGTCTTCTCCAGGGGTCGCATGTGCTGCAGTGAGACCATCTGCTGGCATAACCTCCTGGTATGAATAAATGCAGATCTGCAGCAGCGGAACTTTGTGGGGCAGGAGGAGAGAGGCTGAGTGGGCTGCTGCCTTGTGTCTTCCAGGTGGTGATTCATACCAGGTTCTTTTCGAGCATAAACAGATGCAGAGAAGTAGAAGACTTCAGCTGTAGCAGGCCATTCTCCTATGGCATCTTGTTTTCTCAAAAAATAATTGCGGTGATGCAAGGTTAGAGCCATTCATCATCAGGTTTGATCACTTTGGTCTAAGTAGTTAGGCAGATGTGTTTAGAAAGTCATGCAGTTACAGAAAAGGCAGATTTGGAAAAACTGCAAAGGATTTACAAGATGCAGAAATTGCACTCAGCTTTGCTCGTGTTGCCCACTGTAAATAATCAGAGTGTTGATGTTAACTTTTGGAGCGGATATCATGCTTGGATCCACTGTTCTGGACTGGGACCATCGGTGGTGTCTATTACTAAAATACTTGGGTTATGCCGCAATTTTTTAAAAGTACAGACTTCAACACTGATGTGGGTCCTTGTTTCATAGACCTACTTGGAACAAACTGTGTTTGGGATATTTAATAGGCTATAGATTTTATCCTGATGTTTGATGTTTTGTTTACAATCAGTTCATGACTATCAAAGCATTTAATGAAAATCTATTCAGATTTTCTGCTTTTATAATTTGTGACATTGTTTTCCATATGCTTGAGATGTACTGCGTCTACTCTCTTTCCTATATGAGTGGCAGTTTTACAGCGCACAGAGCTGCTAATAAAAGCTTACTGTTGACAGTTCAGTCACAATATAAAGTTCTTGCAGCTTTTAAGCATGTAAAGATGTTTAATTTGTTTTTAATTAGCATTTGGGTGCTTATCTTGTAACGGGATTTTTAAAAATGTATTATCTTGTAAAGCAAGCTGGAATAATGAGCTTTAATTGTGGATGCTTTGGATGCTAGAAGATCCATCAGAGCTGCTGTGCAGCTACTGGTTTATTCTTTTAGGAGCACTGCTACGAAAGTTGTGTAGGAAAAAAAACCCCACAGCAACAATGAAATATAAAATAACCCATTAGCAGTAAAATATCCAGTAAAAAAAAATCCTGCAGTAATACCAGAAGCAATGGACAAAGCTGGGTCTAAAACTTAGACTGGCAGGACAGTGTGGGCTACATGACATTAACTGCACTCAGCCAATCAAATCTGACGTCAGAATTTTTTCTTGTTAATCTATCTAGCCATTAAAGAAAAAGAAAAGACCAAAGATCTTGATTTGACCTTTTGAGGTTCTCCACATGATGTTGGTGCTTTTAAACTGTTCAGAGCTAGGATCACCGTTCTGCTGCTGGGCTGTTCTTCATCCACCCAGCACGTGCGGCACGTGTGAGAGCAGCGCTGACCTGCCTGCCCCAGCCCTATGCCGCGCTTGGGGGGCCAGCTCTGAGGGCAGCTCGCTGGGACAGCCAGCTGGAGCGAGCTTACTCCTGGCTTTTGTCCTAGTCCTTTGCTTTGTCGTTCAGGCCGTAATGCTACATTTTCTAGGCATCTGCATACCTTTCTGCTTCAGCATGCACATATATTTCACGTAAGCCATCTGAAGAGTTGCTACTGGTTATTCGCTTTCCGACCATATGGTTGTAAACCGAGAGACGTGGTGGAATCCTGCATCCATCATTTTTCATCCTGGTAGAATCCAGGCCCATCATTCTTCCAGCAAAAGGTTTTTCTTTGTCATAAATCACTGCACTCACATTCCGTATTTAACCTAAAGATACATAAATAGGCATCATAAGTGGCATACCAGATAAGTGTATCTTTGAAAAGAGACAGATGCTCTGAGGAGTAGATAAGGGACATGCTTAAAGGAGTTCAGTAATTAAAAGCAAAGCTCTCAGATATCACAGAGTTAGATAACAAAATGGAAAGGAGCGAACTAGGTGTAAATCAGTGGGTGCTGTTTCATCAGAGAGTGGGAATTTTTCCATAGGTACTTTTTTGTTGCCTATGCCTGACACCATGACATGGGCCAACTTCCTTGTGTAGCCTCGAAATGTGAAAAACTTCATTTAGAAATGGAAATCAGAAACATTTTTTTAAAAAGAACAATTATTTTAATTTTATTATTTTTAAAACAAACACAGTACCTATATGCCTAAGTATTTGAACATTCTAAAGGTATCTACACCTCAACTGTGGAATATTTTATAATGCTACAAAATTAGAAAATGTTGAAAATTACCAGAAGTGGAAAAGAGTAATCCAGTTGACTCTTATGTCAACAGTGGGCTTGACAGTAGAAGCATCAGTAACACAAGGATAGCAGAACAAGTATGGTAGTGAGGAGTGGGTGCAGGGGAGATGAATTCGATGCCCATTTCTTCCTTTATGCAATCCTTATAACAACATTCCCTTGCACTACATCTTCTATAAGAAGGGTATGACTTTTTGGGTCACATCGAGACCAGTCTCTCGAGGACAATTCTTTATTGCCATTTGAACTTTCAGTACACAATTAATTGAATTTCATATTAGTCCTATCAGGTAACGTAAACTCCATAATGCTTTGGAAAATAAATTCCAAAATGAGTTCACTTATTTCTAAGCAATGTCCATATATTTTATTTTAAATATCATTTGGACCTCCTTTCCTTGCAGTTATTCACAGAGGTATATACTTACACTGTGTTACCTCATGGCTAGGAGCAGAGACTCAGGCCTAAAATGTAAAAGTGAAAGAAATTGTTGTGGGTGGGTTTTGAAAGACACTTATTTTTATTCCCCATCTGTCACATTGGTTTGTAGCCAGTATCCAGCAGTAAGTTTCATAACTGCTTTGGGATTAATAGAGTATTGAAGAAGCAATGAACATTTTCACAGTTGTTTAAGTTGTTGCTTTGTTTCTCCTTTTGCATTAGTATTATCATCCGGCAGCATCCGTTACTAATAATAAGCATAATAAGTGTGCTGGATGCAGCACACATTGCTATTAATAATAACAACATAGTACATCACAGACTTCTGAAAGAATGAGCCAAAGCTGCTCCAGCTAAAACTTCACACAGTTTTTGCTCTCCTGAGGCTCTCACAGAGCAGTATGTGGCTCCCTGGGAGCCAAAGCAAGCCAGCAGCAGCTCTGGTACAAACAGTTCAGCTCCAGGTCTGGTCCCTGCTCTCCAGCTCCAACCGCAGCCAGCAGCACCCCAGCTGACAGGTTGTCCAAAACCTGAGCATCTTTACCCAGTGAAGCTCTTCCAGCACTCCTCAGCAGAAATTTGCTGCTTATTCATGGTATTCCAGATTTGTTGATTAATGAAAGGGAAATGCAAAATACTTGTAGACGATACACACGTAAGTGGTACAACAGCAAATAATGACACAGTGCTTCTTCGAGGCCTTGTCAATAAGAGATGATATCCCTAATAAGTACAAAACCCTGAATTTTCAGTAGTGATTCTGCGCATTAGAAATTAGAAAATTTTTCCAAATTGTCCTGCCCTGTTCTTTTTCATAATGCCCTCAATTTCTGCATTGTATTTCTGAGGGGCAACAGCCAAATGAAACATTTCTGTCTTCAGTCGCCGCACCTGCTTTACCCAGCAGGTGAATCCAATAGATACCTCAGTGTTAGTCACAGTAGCTTCAAAAATAACAGCAAGCCTTTGCAGTTGCCATCATTTTTTAGGATTCGGAGAATAACATTTCAAAATGTTTTCAAAGTATATTTAGGCTTTGTGAGATTCATAATAGCAAACCATCTGAGATGATAGAAAGGTATTTTGCTGAAAGATGGCCTGTGCACTATTAGAACATACATCACTTTCTCCAGCTAAAAGTAGAATTAATCAATACAGGTTTTTTTACCTTAGAATGGCCTTACTCTATTTTTTATTACACTAAGTGTCTGGTCTCCAAAATACCCTCAAAAGTTGCAAATCTTCTGTCTTTCGTGGTGCAATGTAGTCTTGATAAACACAAGTCAAATGAAAGAGTATTTTGCCTGCAGCTGGGAATTTTCACAGCTCTCCATCATCTTTAGGAACCATGTGAACAATATGAAACTGGCAAGTGTTGGATTTTCCTCTGCTGATTTTAACAGAGAAATCAAATAACAGCCTTTGTGTGTGTGTGTGCGTGAGTGCTTTCCTGCAGTTCACAAAGTAAAAATCAGTTCTAAAAAACTGATACCTAGGAAAAAATATGTCTTCTTATGCTACCTTTAAGACTGTGTCTAAAGCCACTAGAGGATGATCTGTTGAAGGGACTGACATTATTGCTAATTACAATCTTCTATATAAGTGATTGAGAACTGGAAGTCTGCTCCACAGAAATTTCTGTAGAATAGAAATTCCAGTGTTCCCAAAATCACAAAGTCCATGAAATCATGAGTGGCACAGGGAGAAAGTGGACTTTCGGGGACTGTTCATTTGCTGTGTCTCCCAGTACAGGGGGCATGAAAGAAAACCAAATGGAGACAGATTCAAAACACACTCCCAGAAGCTTGGGATGTGGATGGTCTGCCTGCAGAGTACTGTGATGCTAAAAGTTTACATGGGCTCACGGGACACTGGACAAGTCTAGGAAAAAGCAACCCATTAAGGGTTGCTGAATACACAGAAACCACACCGAGCTGGTAAAACCTGAGCCCCTCAACTGTGCTTGGCCTATTCAGTACACTCATCATGCTCGCCTACGTCGATCTTCTTCAGTCACTTGCTCTGGGACACAGTCAGAGAGAGGATATTGAGCTGTACAGACTTTCAGTCTGATCTGCTGTGACCTTTCATTCTTATCTTCCTTCCATTAATTCCAAATTGTGGTGAAAAGGCTGACATTGCAAAACTTCCAATAAGCGAAAGTATGATATGATGTCTCTCTTATACTGAGAAATCTTATTTTTTATATAAATGTCTCTATATATCATATATAGGTTAGGTTATCTTTCACAGGCAAGCAGCATCTATATAGGTGAATAATAATAATTTCTAAAAATGCTGTAGGAACACAGAAGCATTTTATTCTGTTAGTTTTAAGGAGCTTCCATTAATTTTACTTAGACTCACAACCAAATGCATTAGATTGTATGCCTATAACATTAGGTATAATGTTAAAATCAGTATTTAATATAGTAATAACATAAAAAAAAAAAAAAAAAGGAACAAGATCACAAAGCAGAAATGAAAACTTCCACCTGTTATTTCAAGCCCTTTCATTACAACTAGCTTACTTGCACAATAAATTTAAATTTTGATAAAACTGCATTATTTCATCAGAATTATTTAGTGTTGATGTGCTTTGGATCAGACTTATTATAGGGTCCACCTTTTGTGAAACTGTGTTTCTGGAGGTGTTAAAAATGCCTAAACTTGGCATCTACTGTTTGTGTCCAACTTGGAAGTGCTCTTTTTTTCTTTTTCTTTTTCTTTTTTTTTTTTTTTTCCAGGAGAGACAAGGCAAAAGCTTTTTCAGGTTGTGATTCAGTGCAGGAGCCTAATTTAAGTGTTCTGAATGGCTTCTTGGATAGTCTCCACCAGCCAGTGGCTATGAAGTGGTATTAGTCTCCTAAACCTTGGCACACGAATGAAGTGCTTCATGTGAATATCCCTTTGTGCCATTTTTTAAGTTGCTCCACACCATGCTTATATGTTCCACAGGCTAAACGGCCACAGCTCTGCTAGTGTAAGTCTGTAAATGATTATAATCAGGATTACTACTACCAGGGTCCATAAATCCTCCATTGCAGGACTTTCCAGCTGCGCTTGTTCAACTCCCATCGCAATCAGGCCTAATCCTTGCCTCAAATTTTTAGACACTGTAACAATACAGGAAATAATAGTAATAGCCTTTGGCCACTGCCTGCAGGTGCTGAACCCATGAGGCAAGGCTCTGCAGGAGGGAAGCACTAATATACCCCATTTTCCTAGGACAGCAGTGACAGACTGTTGAGCTCATGTGTTCCCAGCCCAGAAAGGCACAGAGAAACCCTGCACAAACATGGGAACAGTTACCAGAAACAGATGTGGCTGAAGGCCTTCAGCCAGTTTCTGTTCTCCACTAAATTGCAAAAATTACCACATCTGGTGCTATCTGGGGAACTGTAACAGTTCTCCAGCATGATGCTGAGTGAAAAGACATTACACATTTTTACTATGTTATTTGGAAAAGTCTTTAGTGCTGAGTAAGAGCACTTTTCATTAAGGCTGTTGCAACATCTGCTTGCAAGCGTAGCCGGCAGGTAAGAGAATAATCATTTATCAGCCTCTGGCTTTCTTTGCCATGTATAAAAAAAACCCAGTTAATAATAGGTACAATGACTGGTGGGATTATCTAGAGCAACCTGCTTCTGTTTCAAACCAGGCAGTCAGCAGCCTTCTCCTATGACTCTTGCTAGGTCAGAAGAGGAAGCTCAGCAGCAAGGCTGAGAATTTCAACCACACAACGGAGCCAAAAAACAAAGATCTGAAAAAAATTGCACATGTTTTAAGAGGACCCCAAACATTTTTTCCTAAAAAATAGGACAGGAAAGGGCTCTGTTTTTCTCCAGGTTGTAGCCAACCAGCACCTGTTCAAGCACCTAGAATACCTCTTTACTTTTGTGAGAAGGAAAGGTTTCTCTTACTTTTACACTCTGAGCAGAGCTCTGCTCTTTAGCAGCTGCAGGCTGAGAGTAACTTTACAAGCACCCGCAGGCATGCAGAAAGTTTGCAAGATCAGGTAGCTCTGGGACACTGTGTACAGCTCTCAGACAAGGAACTCTGGGGTCAGCCTCAATCACAGCCATGGAAATGGCAGGTGAATTGCAAATCAGCTTCCAGCATCCTGGATTTTCTGTCACATTGAAGAAAAACAATTGTCTCCAGCTCATGACAGTTGTAGAAAATAATATAACTCACTTCCTAGTAGCTTATGCAAACTCTTTTTTTTTCATTTGCCACATTCATTTCCATCATCCAAAATTGGGCCTACATCCCCAACTGAAAACACAGAGAAGTTAGAACTTCTCTATAAACCTCAGACAAAACTACTGAGTTGTCGTAGTTTTTGAAGGACACTGGCAGGTCCCTCTTTAGAGTGTTATTTGTTCAGCATGGAGCCTGATGCCAGCAGTGCTTAGCAAAAACTGAAATGTGTGGATCATTTCAATTTTGAGAAAGTTCTTGCAGGGCTGAATATTATTGCATGCCTTTTAGTGGGGGTAATGGATAAGGCACACAGCTGGGCTCCAGAGATCTTCTCAATGGCTGCTGACAAGGAGGTCTGTGTTGCTTTGCTGTGAGGATATTCTTCTTAGACATTCATCTGTTGACAGTGTTTTCCACTGCCCTAATTTTCCTTTTCACCTCTCATAGCAGTTTTGCTTTATGCCTCTGAAAATGGCAGTTATTGGCTGTGTTAGTGAAAAGGTCAAGGTCTACATTGACTTGTTTTGTCCGGAATATCATGACTTTGTAAGAACAGTTTAGATTTTTCCTTTATCTCCTGGGCTGTGTGTTTCACATAGTAAGACAAGACAAGAACATCATGCCTTGGTGCACAAAGGGAGCACAAAATCATGTGAATCCTTTCTCTGGGGGCCTCCAGCCCAACATGCAGAGAGGGATAGCAGCACTGGCTACTTCATGGAAATGGGAAGACACTGGCCTGGCACTATGTAGAAAATTCCTAATACCTGAGCTGGTTACAGGTTGCTCAAGGATGCTACATTGAGGATCTTGATGGTACCTTAATGCCTTATCCACACCACACCACACCACCCCCCACCCGCCAGAAAAAACAAGCAACTCTGGACACCCTCTTTCTAATGAAAAACTCAGCCTAGCTCCATTTTTTTTTCTTTCAAGGGAAACTGTTTATTTTCAAACTTTATTTCATTCCATAGAATGAAGTCTTGGAGAACAAACGAGACTTTGAATCAATTACGATATTTCCAAGTACTGTTGTACCAAACTGTGATGGGCCAGCGTAGAAAATATTCAGGATTTTCCTGATTTTGGGTCAAACAACATTGAAAGGGGCAGTGGAAAATTAAATAATACTCCAATCAAGAAAGACTGAAGCACACCACTTCAAAATGTTCTATGCTCCTTCAGTTTTTCTTTTTGTATAAACTTTTGTTGAACACATTGTTTTTCCAGAAAAATGTTTAATTTTCACCAAATTTGTGTGAGCTGGAGGAAAAATGTTCCACTGAAAAATTTCCATCTGCTTGTAGTCTCCTTCCCACTTGACAGACACTGTCCCTAAAGCACCCACTCAGCTATGTACTCACCAACCGAAACTGTCCAGAGATACATCAGTTTAATGCAGGTACAATTTCTGTTAAGAAGCTCTGTATTTCAGCCAGTGGGTAGAGGAAGCAAAGCAGTAAGTTTGATTCATGGCATAATCTGCTGTTGATTTCATTACAGTGAATAATGGGTGATTTCATTACGGTGAATGGTTACAGGTGAGACAAGTAACAGGAGCTTGAGAGGATTTTCTCCTACACTGCCCCCACCAGTCTCCTCCCACTGATTAGATTGTCTTAACTGAAGGATGTCCATTATTAAATGTCTCATTGCATACAGCAGATTGTTTCATCTTAGCCGTTGATTTAAAATCTGCTCTGTTTTGTCATTTGTCAAACGAATTTCCTTCAAATATATTCAAGCAACTTATCAAGCAAAATGGAATCTCCTTTTTGTTCCCTTTTTCCATAGAAGTTGTAATGCCAGAATCCTTGGTCTTTCAGGGCTTCAGAAGTTACATGGCTGATTGGAGTGCTTGAGCTGTGGAAACAAGCTAAAATCACAACTGCTTCATCTTGAGTGATGTGTTTTAATAACAATACATTATCTGAGGTTGTCCACTGTCTGTAGATGTCAATAGCCATGTTGGGTGTTAATACAGATTGAAAGTCCAGCCACACATTTTCTTAATGTTTGTATCTACGTGTGTGAACTCATTTACAAAATAGGTCAAGCGTAAATCAGTAGCAGATGATAATACTGCAGATCCTGATTTGCACTTTCATGTTCAAACTACTGGATGTTTCTTTTCCTGCAAAGACAGAAGCATGCTCCCCAACTGGGGACTTCCATGGAGCAGTAAAAAACTATAGTTGATTTTTAAAATGTACATAACATTCATACAAAAATATCCTTGCAACCAAATACCACTGGAATAGAAGATTTTCATTTCTTACAAATAGATCATTGTAGAACCTGATTCACATACTACTAAACATAATGAAATATATCTTCAAACCCTATACTGTTTTTTTTTTCCAAGTACAAATTCTGCTGTTTTCTTTCTTTTTATGTAGTGCTCATCTGTTATAGACAAAAAGGGCTGGAAGAATTTCTGCTTTGAAGCTATATCCATTTTGCTTGCATGAGTCCAAGAACATTTGGAGCTCATCAAGGCTACATCAAAGAGTTTTTTATCATGTTCGTGGATCAAAAAGGTAGTGACAGAGCACCACTTTTAAGAGCAAAGCCTGTAGCTTCATCTTTGTCTTTATATTTGAATAGGAGTTTCAAAAGGAGGAAAATTAACAAGCAAATGCAATTTTTTCTGCAAAAGGAGACAACTTGTCTTCAAAATAATTTTCAATTCAACTGAAAATTAAATACATCTATTTAAAATAAAGGATTCCAGTTAGGAATAGCAAAAATCATTCAGTTTTCTAGGATTAATTTAAACTTTGAAGAATGGTAAATAATGTTTTTTTCTTGAAACATGAAACAATATTTTATCTTTCTGTTTAAAAAACCCCAAATTTAATTGTCTCCTAATCCAATCCATAGCCTAAAGAGGCCATGTGATTGCAACCCTATGATACCCTCCGGTATCTGCCTAAGCAACATTATCCCTCTATGACAACTCGCTGCCTTGTGAAGATCCTTTCTCTTGGATTCTTGCACTTGAGAGTGTTACAGTCACTAAGCTCCAAAGCCTCTTCTTCCCCCAGAGAGTCATACCTGGCATAAAATTGAGACAAACATCTCAGAGTATTCATTTTTTCTCATTTCCCTTTCTCATCCATCACTGCATTTTAAAGTCATGTTGGTATTATTGACAAAGTTTAGTGATGGGTTAGTTTGTTGGTTCAGGCAATCGCTTTCAGTTTTAATATCTATTGAAGTTTCATAAGGAAGCATTATACAGCTGATCTCAGTTGTCACATGGATGCTGAGTGGGCAAGGGTCCTGCTTGGCCTCCATCTCTAATTCCTAATGTCATTTGAGATCTCACGACCTTGATAGCAACGTGATTGTGAATAAATTCTGACAAGTTCGTCAAAGTCAGAAGGAAAGGCAGTCCTGGAAAGCTTGGACAGATGCTTAGAATGCTTTTCATGTCCTGCCAGTATTCATAAGCTCTGTTTGCAATTAAAAATGCTACAATTAAAAATTTGGAATTATTTGTTGGGTTAGGTTGTTAAGTTTCTTGCTCCAGTTGACATCCTCTTCTGAAGTGTTTTAACCAGAGATAAATTCAGAGGCTTCCTGAAGTGCTCACTTTGTCTCTTTCTTTTCCTTTTTGTTTTGCAATAAAGTTTAAATAGATTACAATTCTTCAGCTTGGAAAAGGGAAGGCTCTGAAAGTTACAATACTGAGCTGTAAGATCATGAATAGTAAAGTGAAGATCATCAAGCAATGCTTATCCATTATTTCTTGCAATATGAGAGTTAGTTCAGTATTCAGTGATGTTAACAGCAGATTTAAAACTAACAGAAGGAATTGCTTTCTTGTAAAATGTACAATTGAATTATGGGACTTATTTTTGCAGGATATTTCAGTGGCTGAAATTACCAATATATGGGTCCTCTGGCACTTACTAAACACAATAGCTCACATTCTACTTCTAGCTTAGAAATTTCCAATCCACTGGCTGGACATACCTCTATACATATTGTCTGTAAGCTACCACTGCTGCTCACTGATGGAGATCTAAAAGTTGAGTAAAATGACCTTTGGTGTGATGCTAGTGAGGGAGTTCTTTGATTCTTATGTTTATGGCTGTTTATGTCATGGTGTCAGTTTATATAATATTTTTCTTTTTATTCTGTGTGAGGAGATGAAATAATGCTACTGTTACCCTCAGATCTAGTCCAATGTCTTTTCACAAAAGATTAATAAAGATTAATTTAATACACATTTAGCAAAAAAAATTAATTGAATTTAATTGAAAATCTACTGCATATCTAAGTTTAAACTCTCCAGAAAACTGACACCACCATATTATGATTAATGCTATAATTTTTCTCATTTTCTATGTGGTTGGGCACAGAACTTGTCACTAGTTATCACAGATATATAGCGTGGTGTTAAGTGGAGTCAATGCATAATTTTCAGCTTGCTTCACACTTTCTGCTTTCAATCAAATCCATTTGATCCTTTGGAAAGCCTAGATTCAAAGATTTAGTACCGAAAATCATGTCACTACTAAGAAGCTGCAAATGAACCGTATAACATGCTATTCACCTTATATGCATAACTTGCACTAACAGACAAGTAAAATGCCATTGATAATTTTCCTTTTTCCTATTATCTTTACTTGCATGCTGGTTCTCAAGGCTGCTAGCTGTTCATGATGGTTTTGCAGGCTACGGTAAAGACCTATGTGTGGTCATCCTGGCAGCCTACAAGCACTCCTAATTTCTTCAGCCCTCTCTCATGGATTAAGGTTATCCTGAGCTTCCCTGGATGCTCTGAGTGAGGATCCCAGTGGACAGCTTATACATTATGCTGGTGTTTGAGGAAGCAGCCCTGCGTTTCTGAGTCTTTTCTGATGCACCACTCCTGCTCCCAGAGCAGTGATGATATTGCTGGAGCTGTCATTTCTTGAGCACCAAACCTTCAAAAGAGAGGACGTGGACAGGTATGCTTGTGGTTGCTAATTAGTCCATAATTACAGTTTCCTGAAAGGTTTAGATGCAGCTGTCATGCTTACGTGTGTGTTACTCTGTTTAATCATGATACTCGGTCCCAAAGCTGCATTCAGGTGGGCACCAAGGGATCCCCAGCGTTCCCTCCAAAGGGAAAGAAAATGTCCACATGCTCAGGGACCCCCAAGCAGTGGTCACCTGGGTTGGAGATGGAGTCTCCAAGCCACCTCGCTTTCCTCCCCATCCATTCTGGCATGCCGCAGTTCCTTTTTGCATACTGTCTGAGGCTCCTGAAGGTAAAACCACAGCCCATTTTTTCTGTAACATAAAGGCAAGGCAGTTTAACAGGTGCAATTTCAGTGAAACACTATTGTTAGCAAGGGAATTTGGTACTTCAGGTGGAGCAGTTCTTGGACCTTTTCCACTGTCCTTTAATAAATGAGAGTTTAAGCTGGTGATCACTTAAGCTGGTGATCAGTCATAACCTCTGAAGGTTTTGCACAAAGATCTTCAGCTATGAGGTCAACTAAACTGATAGTTTCCTATAAGAAACTCCTTTTAAGTATGCACTGAATTCTAAGCAGGAATTGCAGCTTATAATGAAAGGTTAATGTCTTTTTGAATAGGGAGCTAGGTTTGTGTCATATTACTCCTTCATACAGTGTTTCAGACTGCCAAATTTCTGCCACACAGGTATGAGCTTCACTGAAATGAAACATGAGTTTATTTAGAAAAAAATTATTAAGAGGATAAGAACATTTACAAATATAAACCAGAAAAACTTAAAGATGTGTTGTATATGTTCCAAGCTAGTAAACTCGATAGTTGCCAATTAAGCTTAAGTGTACCCAAGATAATACAGAAGAATGCAGTTATGTCTCCAGCTGTCTCATTTGTCTTAGGATTCGACAAAATCTAATTTGGAACAGATTTCTGGCACATGGGGGTGAGAGGAGTCTGCAACTACTCCTAGTAATTGCTTGATGTATGTATCTCCATCCCCTGTCCTAACTCTGTTGTCATACCACACCTGTAGCGAGACACATTACCAGCACATCCTATAGGGCCAGTAGTCTGGCAAGAATTGTACAGAAACAGTTGAAGACAGCAGTAAAAAATATGCAGCAACATATTTGGCATGAAAGAGTCTTGTGGTTTAACTCCAGCCAGCAAATAAGCACCACACAGCCATTCTCTCCCTCCCCCTGCCCCCAGCACTATGGGGGGAAGAGAATTGGAAGGGAAAAAGTGAGAAAACTTGTGGGTTGAGATAAGAACAGTTTAATAATTGAAATAAAATAAAATTAAATAAAATAATAATAATAACAACAGCAGCAACACTAATAATAATAAATTGTAATTAAAAGGAAAATAACAGAGAGAAATGAAACCTAAGAAAGACAAGTGATGCAAATGAAACCCATTGCTTACCAGCAACTGACCAATGCCCAGCTGGTCCCCGAGCAGCAGCCCCACCAGCCAGTCTTCCCCCTAGTTTACTGCTGAGCATGACATCGTATGGTCTGGAATACCCCTTGGGTCAGTTGGGGTCAGCTGTCCCGGCTGTGTCCCCTCCCAACTTCTTGTGCCCCCCCCAGCCCACTCGCTGGTGGGGTGGGGTGAGAAGCAGAAAAGGCCTTGGCCCTGCGTAAGCACTGCTCAGCAACAGCTAAAACATCTCTGTGTTATCAACACTGTCTCCAGCACACATCCAAAACACAGACCCATACTAGCTACTGTGAAGAAAATTAGCTTTACCCCAGCCAAAACGACCACAAAGAGCTGTTCTATAGGCTTGATGAGTTCAACTATATCCAATAGAGGTCTTGTATTTTTTAAATACAAGTATGAACTTTTTGTATGGACTGGAAGCAGTTTTGATTCACTCAGCCTAATCTCACCTTCCATCAAAAGTTACCAGTATGAGGGAAAGACTATTGACCGCATTTGGCTATCCTTACTCAGGCTGAATGCTGTTTTATCACACTGGTTTCCTCATTCACCTTAATTGACCTGCCCAAGAAATAAGTGAATGAGGACACAACACTGCTGTATAAGCAGAAGGGGTGAGGCTCAAAGTCAGGGATAAGTTTACAGACATAGTTTTTAGGCATAACATGTTATTTCTTCTTAAAGTCAGAATTTTTTTAAATGAGTGGAATTACAACATCTTGTTACTTTTAAACATAGTCTCACCCCCTCCTTCCCCAGCACAAATAAATTATTAAGACATCAATTGAAAAAAGTAAACCCTGTTATTTTTCATGCCTGTTTGCCTGTTCTGTTTGTTACACATAGATCCCATGGTTCCTGTTTAGCTATACTCGTGCAGTGAACATCGATAATGCCACCAGGTACCAAAGGACATTTACCCATCCAGAATGAAGGCAAAGATTTGAATTCTTTATGGCAAGCACTGTGAGAAACATTTCTCTTTTACCTTCTTTGTACTCCCCTTTAAAAATGTAGATGAATTCTGAGCAAAGGTAAAGACAGAAGTAGTTGAAAAATGCCATTACAACAATGCCTTACATTATCTAGTGACCCTAACTCCTTAGCTCAGCTCACAGCTGTGTGTGTATTTGCAGAGCATGATCACAAGGAGGAGTTTTCAGACTCCATTCCTCTAACCTTTCCCAACTCTTTTAGAACCATGCAAAAATCTTCCCTCGGAGCCTTTAAGCTCTTAGAACACCACTTTCAAGCCAGCAATGGTTGCTGCGTGGCCCCTCACTGCCCTCAAACCACACACAGCATGATGCCCCCTGCGCTGCCTGTCTGCATTTCATACTGCAGCCGGGTTCCTACAGGGAAAATCCTCCTTGCCTGTCAAGAAAACATATCAAGGTTACGCTTTTTGTGAAAAAAGTTGGAGTGGGAGTGAAAGCAGTGGGGGAACAAGGTAAAAGACAGAACAGGCTTTTAAGTCTTGTTCTGCAGTGGTCCGCGTGTGCATGTCATGCCTCCTACCATACAGCAGCTAAGGCATGTACCAGCACAACCAGACCACCCCAGGCTCAAATATAGCTTTGCTAACTGCAGAGGACTCAGTGCATCTGTGTCAGTTTTTAGTATTAATTTTAAGCTTTGCAGGCCTCATGATGTTAGGACCTCATGATGCAGGCCTCAGTGATGTTTGTAACCTCATGTAGGTTACAAAGTCCAGCCATGGAAACTTGCTTTAGATTGTATATACAGATTTATGAATAAAAAAATTGCACAGTTGTATCACTGGTGATGTATCTTATTCATTCCTCCTTTAGGAAAAGCTTAAAAATTCAAACTGTCCAGGAGCAGAGGCTTGTTCTGCGTTTCTATATACACACCATTAGAAAAGATCAATGTCTGGAAGACTTCACAAGCTTGGATAAATTCATGGAAACCAAGAGTCTTATTATTAAATCTAGCTCTTATTCAGAAACAGGTACCCAAGCTAGTATATCAACTTTTTAGTATGCTGCAGGTTTATCGGTGTTTTGTTTGGGGTTGTTGTTTTTTTTGAGGACTACTTTTTTCATTCATTACCACAAATGAGTTAACAAGGGTGGCCAAGCAGCACAAGTAGGTCCTCCGAAGGCAGTCCTTCTAATTCATGTCCCTTTCTCAGGCACTCAGCAGGGCCATTCACTCACCATTGCCAGCAGGCAGATGAGCCTATTCTAAAATTACTGTAATGTTATGCAAAGCTTGAGTAACTGTTATGAATAACTATGGAAGGAGAAGCTAATTCAGTACTTTTTATGAAACGAAAAGATATAGTTACTTTAGCATGAGCATATTTTTTAAGCTCAGTAGTACTGTTACAGTGCACAAAATAAGACCTTCAGGTCCTGGTCCTGCAGCAGGAGGTACATGGGCAGAGACTTTAGCTTGCCTAGGGCATGGGTGCTGTCAAAGGGGCAGAGATGTGGGTGGATGGTCGAGAGGGAATCACATGAGTACAGAGTCCCTCTGGCGAGATCCTGGGCTCCTCAGTACGGTCTTGGGCTCTGCTTTTCAATCAGCAACATTCTGGAATTTTTTACTGGCCTGGGTATCGTTTGTTTTGGGAACCTCAGATCTGAATCTCAAAATTCAGCATGTTTGTTCTTCAGCACTGCTAATCTGCACTACCAACAGAACTGCCAATTTTGTTGATCACACCTTTTTTTTTTTTTTTTTCTTTCATTTCAAACTTTACAGTAGGTAGAGAAGCCATCTGGTACAAATAACCTATGATCTAATAAACATCAATTGCTCTGAGAAATAACTGAGTCTGGAAGGAGCCCCCAGTGTCCCCTACCAAAGCAGTTCAGCCATTATTTTTTTTTAATTAAGGTACATTGTATAGCAGTAAAACAATAAAGCAGAGGAGTTTGAGAAGTCCCTGATTCTTCTAAACAGTCAGCATTGCCTGCTAACCTTAATGATTAATTTGTCTCTGCTTTTTTCTGAAGTGAGTGGACAACCGACTTTCCAACATACTCCCAAGAATATACTCTCAAACTGCAGACTAAAATGGAGGTACATTTAACTGTAGTTTGCTTGGGCATTTTCCATGCTACATTTCATCCCGTTATTATAGCTGAGCCCCCAAAGGGTTTTTTTGTTGTTGCAAAAGAAACAGGAAGTTTCTGGTACTCAAACATCAATGAGAAGATTTTCAGAACTGATCCTCTTCAATAACTCAATGAGATAAATGCATAACTTGATGGTGCATCAGTGTGAGAAACGTCAAGGGAAAAGGAAATTACAGAAGCTCCTCCATATTCTATTAACCATCTGATAACAATTTTTTTTTAAGGTTTGCCTTACTTTCAATGTATTTCAGTCCGTACTCTGTATTTTCCATGCACACTGTCATTTCTAACTTGAAAAACAACTTGAAAATAATATTTTTTATGTTAGTTCTTGATAAAGATGGTGTCAAAGGTCAGTTTTTGAAAAGCACTGGGTCTTTAACAAAACATTTGTTGCTCTGCCAAGGTACAGTCCCACATTGTCAAGCCACAAACCATCACTGGAGAGCGGAATGAAATCTTGGTCATTCATGGAGCTGAGCCCAAGGAACAGACAGCAGTGGTCTGATTTGTTTTGGGGATTGTTTATTCAAAAGTCATTGCATCATGACCAAAGAAATCCTTCCTTTCAGCTGTAAAACTACCCAGAAGTGATTGCTGTCCAACCCTGAGAACTGGAAGGAAAGCAAAGGCTTTCAGATAAACAAGCCTCCTCAGAAACCCTGAACATCCTGACTGGGTGGTGAGGGACACAAACAGATCTGTCATTCAGAGGTAATGTCTGAAAAGCTCTGACATAACATTTTCCAAGGAGACTGCCAGAAACCTGTGAAGAATTTTTCAAGCCAATGTATAGATATAAATCTTGGAGACATTTGTTCTATACTGTAAACGACTGCGGGGAGTCCATCCTTTCTGTGAGGAAAAAATGAAGCTGGCCTTTTGAGGGGGGCGGGGGCTGTTTAGGGTTTTCTTTTAATTTATCTTCTATTTTTCTCATATCAGGGTGACTAATGCCTGCTAGTGATCCTGTAGTAAAATCTCTGTGCCAACAGGGAGATGACAAATGTGAAGCCAGGTGTGGACAGAGGAATAGACCTGACTTTACCCAACTGTCTCCTTTACTGTTATCGGTCACACAGCAATGCGAGCCATCTTCCCTGCCAGCAAACCTTCCCGTCACCATTAAGGCTGTATAGCATGACTATCCAATGTCAAACTCCACGACTTTTATGGTCTAAGATATATTGCTTAATCATTTTACACATTTCTAAAACAGCTCTTAAACCATTATATTGACCTTTGCCTACAGGATGCAGATGCAGGAAGACCAAAATAGAGTGAAATGACTGAAGGACGGAGAAGACAAGCTCCAGGACTGATTCCTCCAAATGCCCAGTGATGAGAGAAGTGCTGAACAGCTGAGACTCACTGTGGTTTCAGTTGGTCTTGAGCAACAATGTTCAGCTAAAAAAATGGTGGAGAGCTATTGAGGAACCTGAGATGCTCAACCAGCTCCAGTCCCTGTGCAGGGGAGGATTGAGGGTACAATTTGTCCTGTGGATCCACAGCTGTCTTCAGAAGACTTAACCTCTAGGAACATCCTTTCCCAAATGCCATTCCCTGTTAGTAAATGGTCCGAAGGCAGAGCTGTTCTCTACAGCTTGGGCATTGATCTGCAGCTCTGTGGGGCAGCTGACAAGATTTGGAGGGGGATGGAGCCGCCCCAGCACTGGGAAATTACTCTCAAGCAGGAGCAGCAACAGGGACACCACAGGACCTGACTGGGGTATCAAACAGCCTGGTAGGTACTTCAGCTGATCAAAAGCTTTCTCTCAAAATTGATTTTTATGTGAAATTAAGTTTTCAGCAAATCAGTATTTTTGTAAGTACTGCCCGTGTTCTGCAGGCAACTTTGATATATTTATTCCTCAAAAGAAAAACTAAGATGTTTCTCTTTTCAGCCAAAAATATGCCTAAAATCTAACTTTCTGATGGTTTTTTTTTTACTG
The DNA here is from genome assembly GCF_929443795.1 of Astur gentilis. Classification (NCBI taxonomy): domain Eukaryota; kingdom Metazoa; phylum Chordata; class Aves; order Accipitriformes; family Accipitridae; genus Astur; species Astur gentilis. Next base: position 21,142,879 of record NC_064883.1, on the reverse strand, counting down.
AAGAAAATGAATTTTCTACTAGTGAAAAAAAAGAAGACACATTTGCTAATTTATTTCTGCTGTCTACTTGTATTCTTTTCCATACAAGGACAAAGTACTTTTTTTTGCTTTTTAAGGTGTGTATAAGCAAAATTAAAATCAATGCAAACCAGGAGAAATAGAGTTTACCTTAAGGCAGTAATTCTGCAAGAAAAAGCTGTTCCTTAGATTCTATTAAATGCGATGATATTGCCAGTCACCGTGTTACCCCTAAAGGTTTGGATCACTTTTCTCAGTAATACACTTCATATTTTCCCTTAACCTTTAGACAACTGGATTATGCTGTGTCCTTTCTTTTCAGAATAAGTTATTATTTGCTGGATAGAATGACTGCAGTTTTCTGTCCTAAACTTTTCCATATATAGAAAATGAACCCATCAGATTCTGGTCTGCTTTCTCTCACTGTTGTAATATACATTATTTTTAAATTTGTGACTTTTTTACTATCAGGAGACCCAGGAGGCTTGAAGGCCTCTAGCCACAAAGCAGGAGTGGATTTCTGTGGATAGCAAGGTGTAGAGATGCTGCTGGCCAGGCCCTTGCCTGTGTAATATCAAGGCTTAGAGCACTCTGGGAATACTGCAGCAGTTTAGATCTTCAGCAACAGAGCTGTGGGGAGATCGGCCGAGATCAGGTCTTCCATACTTGAGAAGCATTTCGCCTACTTTTTCCATACTTACTGCATTTTTTCTTACCTTTTCCCCCCTCCCACTTAATCACTGCCCCATGAAGCATTCCTTGATAGCTCTGCTTTCCCACCCACACCTCCTAATGCCTTCATATCCTTTTCTCTCTCTCCCTCACCACGGAGGGCTCTGGGGAGCGGCAAGCCCCTAATTACACAGCCAAGGGAGAAACACAGCAAGAGCTCCCATTTTTCCACATAGGAAATTGGACAGAAGTATAACATCTAACCACAACAGGGCAGAAATGTTGCTCCTACACAGCGAGTCTGTGAAATAATGTGTGCAAACCTGATTCAGGGAAAAGGACAGACTAGATGAATCCTTCCAGTCTTAAATGCAGTCCTGGGATCCTCCTTTAGCACACCCCAACTAAGTGCTCTCCAGCTCCTCCACCCCAAAAGGCTAAAATCCTCCTGTCTGTGCTAGCAGCCTGTTTACACAAGATGCCTCTTTGATCTCAGCCTGGAATTGCCTTTGGGACAAAAGCCAGCAGGAATAGGCCTTTCTAACTGAAGAAATATATCTTCTCTGGCTTCCTGTCTGGCAGCTGCAAAGCGGTGTGATCCTCTTTGCTATGTTTTCTATATTTTGTAATTATAACCTCTGAGAAAACAGAAATGCAACGGTGAAAGCAGAGGTCAGCAAACCCCATACTGCCTCTGTTACAGCATTCTGGAGAGGATTAAAAAATAAATAAAAATCCAGCATATTAATGAAAAATGCCACAAATGCGGCACAAAGCAAAATACACTGGCAAACAGCCCTTTGATGGAAAGAGAGGTCCTGCAGGTGCTACCCACCGTGAACACCAAGTAAGACCCTGGGAATTAACTTTTCCTCTCTGGCACAGCAAAGGCACATTATGTGCTTTGTCTAGACTTTCTTTTTGGTGCAGTTCATACCTGCATCAGCTCTGGGACAGATTCTTAAACAGGTCTGGTCCCTCCACAGGAACACTTTCTCTGGAGGCTGGTAATGTACGTTCACGCCAGCCTCACACCCTTCCATGTCATTTAAGCTCCACTCTGTAACCTGTGCTGGATCACTTTCACTGGTAGTTATTGTCCCTTCCCATTTTCATTTCCTGCCCTACCAGCTGCTGCTTTAGCCAACGCCAGGGAGAGTACAAGAAAGAAAAAAGCAGGAGACCTCCGCGGCGCCTTTAGGCTGCCGGAGAGCAGGAGACGGCATCGGTGGCAATGGCTGGGGCTGGCAGTCGCTTCTCGCTTCTTTGCCAGGTCAGCAGCAGGCAGAGCCGGGTCCTGCAGACGCACAGGGTTTGTCTCAGAAACCAAAGTGCCTCCCCATAGGTCTGGGTGTGTATTGTGAGAATAAAGCAGCTGCTTCCTCAGGAAGGGGGAAGGCATATGGCATCCAATTTCACGGCTTTTTTGAGACACTGAGTTGCATTTTTTTTAGAAAAAGTAGGTGCCCATAATATTTTCCATCTTCATGGGCTTTTTTTCTAGGCAGTTCCTCATCAAAGAGTCTCCTCCTCGTCTGTTGTTATCTTCCCTTGTTTCCTCTAATGGAAAGCTGCTCTGAACTCTCGGCCAAGCTGGGGATATTAAGTACATCTAAATGATCATTCTTCTCATAGGTGCAGGTGGGAGCTCAGCGCTCCTTTGCTAATAGTTTTACACTGCATGTACTGTAATCACATTAAAAAGGCAGGATAGTAATCTTCAGTGCAGTTTGTGGGATCAGTCCTACAGCCTGGAAAAATAAATGTATTTGCACTCCTCATAATACTGACTCGATTATTCTGTTAAGCCAGAGATGCCAATCTTGTACTGCACCATTACACTTGGACCCTGAATTACCATTAGGAATATGAGCTGGAAAGGGAAACTTCACATCCTTAAAGTTAGCTATAAGGCTGGTTGCAGGGTGGAGTTTAAGAAATTGACATTTTCTGACACTACTTGAATATTATATAAGGATATCTCTGCAATGACTCAAAACTCAATGTGAGACCAACAAGTAACAGTTGAAAAAGTTGTTTATTCTTGGCATAACATGTGGCTGGAAATACAGTGTAATTCCATACAAATAGATGGTTTGTAGCATCTATGATTCTATGATTTTAATATGGTTAAGTGAAATTATGTCTGAAGAAACCTTCTTTTTGTATATACAGATGTTCTATGATTCTGTCCAGTGAATGGAATGATTTAAAGTTGTAGCATGATTTAAATTTTAAAAACTTCTACCATAAAATCATAGTATTAAAGGTTGTAGAGATTCTTTGCATCTCCCACAAATTTTGTACTTTTTTTACCTTAAAGGCATAGTTTTCCCTGGCCTATTTAAACCAAATGCAACTGTGCCTTTGATTTTCTCTTCATTGCACTTCAGTCCCAATTTTCTCATAACGTTCTTCAAGTCTTCACTTCCCCATCACAGGATTACCAAAGCAGCAGCACCTACATTTTCAAAAACTGGGTATTTTGGGAGTTGTAAGGTAACTATATTACCCCTTCCAGAAAGGCATAAACCAGCAGCAGTGTTAGTGTTTTGCCTTTAGTTTCAAAAATAGGGACAGATGCAATTCTGTATTTTCTACACTTTATTTTGCACTCCAAATACACAGTTATACCGTTCTGATAACTGCACCAGGTTTTCCACATGCTTCCATTTCAGGCCAGGCTCCATCTTAAAATTATAAGGAAATTATACAGGTATTCTAATAATCTTAACATTTTTTCTTCTCCAATAATGACAGAATGAAAACAGCTGATTCATAGAATATATACTTTTCCAGAATACATATTTTGTATATCCTTCGTAAAAGGAATGTGATGATGAAAAAATACCAGCAACATGATAGCATTGGCCATAATGAGTGAGAAAATGGGTGTGTTATTCTTTCTGATTTGTTCCCTTTTTTGAAAATGTCTGCTTTCATTCTCTTGGAATTCTTTTTCAAACCTCTACATCATGAAAAGAAATTGGCATATTCTTTCCCATTTCTAATAGTTTAGCGGCAAAATTATCGACACCTGGTGTTTTGTTGTTCCTGAGCTCCTGATTGCCTCTTAAATCACTTCAAAATTTAATTCTTCTATAAATAGGTCATGTGTCTGGAAGACAGCTTTTTATTCACTGTTAACCATCTCCCCATAGTGGACACATAAAAGTACTCCTCCTTGCTCTTCTGTAATTGATTTTTTTAATAACTAAAAGGTTTCCTTATTTGTTCCTTATCAGACATAGATGTGGTTAATATCCTCTCTTCCATGCATCGATACCCTTATAAAATGTGTTTATTTTACTAATCCTGCTATCCTGTTTCATCTTTTTCCCCAAGCCATGGAAGTATCGCCTTTCTTCTTATATTGTTGGCCTCATGACTTCCCCTCTGGCTTTAGAATGTTTCACATGCAGAGTTCGATTCTGATTCTGAAGGCTACAGCCTCACTATATGTCAAGCTCAATTGCTTTCCTGCAATCTTTATCAAACCATTCTTTTTCCTTTATTTTTGTACTTATTCCTATAATCCCTTCTAACGCTTTCTTTACCATATCTCTGCAGGTGTCAAACCTGGCATCAGTTTTCGCGTAAACATCACACAATCCTTTGAAGAATCCAAGCACTTTTAACTACTGACCAATATTCCTGTCCATATTCTGGATTTCCTAAAGATTTTGTGTTATGACTGTGACTCATCTGCTTTATTTCATTTTGCTCAGTTCGTGGCTGTAGCAAGAAATTTTCCTACAATACAGAAAGCTCACCTGCAGCCAGCTCCCCTTCACTTTCCACTGTCCTAGGTGTCACTTCTATGTCTTGAACAAACTAGTATATCATGTAATCTGATTGATACCTATTGATTGTAATCTGATTGATAACTATTCTGAGGTACTCGCATATGCTTTTGAATGTTCTCGTGAGCAAACAACGTGACCTTCACAACCGTATCTTTGAACTGGGCAAGCAGCATTTGAGTGCTATTAATTCTGTCTTTAATGCTCTCATCTGGATCCCATGCATCTTCCTTCCCTTCCTTAGGATATTAATCATCCAGAAAAAGACTGGCAACTGAAATTGTCTTTAGTTCTTCATAGAACCTATCTTCCATTTTATTATCACTGAGCTTCATCAGAATGAGAAGAGTCGTTTCCTGGTACCTCCCTTTAAATCACAGACAGAAGTGCAGAGAGGACGGCAAACCCAGTTGCTGCTGACAGCATAGTATCACCAGTGAGCCAGGTCCCATTTCATGCTGCGCAATTACTCCTCCATTCCAAAACAGTGCCAAAATCCTAACTTTGAGAGATTTATTTCCTAGTCTTTCTGGTTATTTCATGACTGTGATAATCAAACAGTTAAGAGGGTTCCTGATTTACGTAAAGTCAAAATGCTAGATGTTCCCATTCCCCAGTATTATTTCCACGACTCGGGTTATTCAGTACAGAAGATAATGTGGATATCTGAAGTTGTCATTTTTTTCCAGTTTCAGTTTTTACTGGTGAAGGGATCAATAATGTCCTTAGACTAAACTTTATTCTTCTACATGTCTGACCTAGCTAACTTTGGGCATACCTGCTGCAATACAAAGAATTGGGAATAGGTACTGGTAACCAAAAGTCTAAGGACTATTTCAAATGTAGGCTAGCACATGCTTTTGCAGAATACTTCATGCTATTTATTAACAGGAAGAACTAATCCACTCTGTAGCGTAATAAGTGTCAAAATCCTAAACATACACAAGTCAGCTAAATGTAAGTAGGAAAACAACTAAGACAGCTGAAAGAGGAAGGGCAAGCAAATTTAAAGCAAATAATAAGAAAACCTCACATTTATTAAATTTGTGAAAACAAAATTTAATTGAAACTTCATCACTTGGGACCATATTTAGTCAGATGGTGTAAAGAGTAAAAGGTACCTCCATGACTAATTCACATTGACTGAAAGAACTATGCCCACCTAGGAAGCTGAACCTACAGCTTAGATGTCTTGAAGTTAATGGGAATTTCCATACTGAGTTTATTAAAAATTGTGTTTAACACTAACAGAGTGATGATCTAAGCAAGTATCCTGCATACTTGCACAGAGTGGGGCTTCAGCGGAAGCCTCCCAAGGAAGGGGAGTGCAGTGGACCATGGCAGAGGGCAGTCAGTGATCTCTGTACCTGTGAGCATGTGGTCTTTGACCACTACTGAGTGGTCCTGCTGATTCCTCCACAGCGCCCAGCGGCACTGCAGAAAGACAGGCCTGTTGCCTCGTCCACTGGCACTGCAGAAAGACAGGCATGTTTCTTCATCTGCCTCATTTTGCGTCCTGACAGTGGGATGCCATGGGAAGAAAGGATGCATGGTGTCTTCGAGAGCTCTTCTGAGCAGCTCTCTAAATATGTAAGGTATGACAGTAAAAAGCCCATAAAAAAGTAAAGGCTTACATTTGAATTCTATTCAGCAAAGAAAGACCAAAAGCCAGATACATTTCTGCCCAGAGAACAGCACAGGACGAGGCGCTCACTTGCAGCCAAGGGACCAGCCTACCAAACACGTCTTCTCTTGCACTAACGCGTCCGTCGTACACCAAATCCTGTGAGCCACACAAGTTTCCCGAGCTTCCTTTGGGAATCATTGATGCAGCTTGCCTGCAGGATCTTTGAAATACCCAAACCGTCTTCAGCTGAGCCTTCTAGCTCAGCAAAGAGCAGTGAAGGCAGAAGGAAAAGGTCTTGGAGAAACCAGTCTGGTGGGCCCAGGCAGGTGCTGGAGGCAGACTGTCCTCTGAGCTTCCTTCTGTGCTGACAACAGCTGGGAGGGCTGCTGTGGCTGTTCTGTCCAACACAAAAAAGAATATCGCAGGGAGAAAAAAGCCTGGCAAAACTTCAAAACAGCACTTATTTCCCCCCAGAAGGCCCTTCTTATGTTTCTAAGTAGAACCACCTCATGTGACTCAGAAAAAAGAGTGCTTAGAAGAAGGATATACTCTCTCAAAAACAGTTTGTGGACCAGCTGAGACCATTTCTTTGCAGAGGACTTTTCCCAGTGGTTTGAGCATTAGGTTTAGCAGATGTGACATCTGGGGAATGCCATTTGGTTGGGGAATTGTTAGTGTGGTTAAACTATACAGTCATCTTATTTTAGCGTGCCTCGAGGGTGATGCTTCAAGTTGAGAACTGGAAAGTTCATGTTTAGGAGATGAAAAATTACAAAATATTCTTTTTTTTTTTTTTCTCTCCTAGTGAAATGAAATAAAAATGGGAACCAAATTTTGAGAATTTGTGCTAATATAGCTATTTTAAGGGACTGTACCAGAAAGGTTGTGTGCTGCAGACCCCAACAGTCAGAGGGTGCTGGGGACCCCATGACAGAGGATATCCTTCACTCCACAGCATCAGAGAAGACTGCATATTTATCTAATGTTACACTACTTTGGGGAAGCCACCGGAAAATAAGCACAGGAACATCCCTGGATTTATTTCTTTTTAGTAAGGCTTAGATGTTGCTGTGTATCATTCCTAACCATGCACAGGCACTAAAGAGTGAACACTTTCCTTAAGGCAGCATTAATTACAAAAAAAAAAGTAAAAAAAAAAATTGTTTAAATATTTTCTCGAGAAATGCTGATTCCTGAAAGCATTGTCTGTAAGATACAGGAACTACTCACTTTCCATTAAGTCTCATTAGGTTCCTCACTCATATAAAGCCATATTTGTGAAAATTGGAAAAATAGTCTTTCTAATGAAAGTTGATAAACACTATGCCAAATGCTTTTTCTTTCTTTTCTATAAACACACAGAAAGCTTTATTGTTAGTGGTGGGATACACAATTTTCAAGAATGTATTATAAGTTCAGAAGGGAAATAAGGCCAATATTTTCATGGATGTCTGTAATTAAGCTTCTAATTTTGTGTTTAGTTTTCAAGACATGAGACTTAAGGACCCTAACATTGGAAATACATTAAATAAAACATGGTCTGTGTCTTCATCATGAATCAAAATACCTCAGTATTAGAAAATGGGCATTGTTAGGGTATTCTGTCCATTTCCTGAATGAAGCAGAAATGAAATATTCTGATGAATGTTTGTTCATGTCAGGCAACAGGCAGAAAAAGTGATTTATTCTTACAGTAGCTTGGATAAAATCCAGAATGGCAGGTTTCCAGCTCACTGTAACAACACTCAGAAAGTCCAGCTGATTTTGATAAACACTGGTATCTTAATGTTTATTTTCCATAAAGCCTCATCTGTAGCTCTTTCAATGATGGAATTACCTTAACGAACAAGAAACTTGTTGTTTTGGTGCATAGAAATTAAACAATTCATATTGTTTAATTTCTAATAATGCTTTTCCTGACAAGTTAAGCCCAAAGGTAACCCTATATGTGAAACTTTAGGCTAAAACACTGCATGTCAACACAGCCAGCTCACCAGGAGGTTGTGGGTCCCGTTGTGTTTGGGCGACATTAAGTCCAAGTGTAGCCCAGGCTATCTGCTGGCAGGTGCAAACCCTTCATTTTGCTCTTCACCTCCTTCCCCCTCCAGCTTTTATCTGTCCTTTCCATTTAGACTTTAACCTCTTCGGTGCAGGGACCTTCCCTCAGCTTCTCTTTGCCTCTTGCCAGGGCAAAGGATTCCCAGTCCCAGGATGGGTCTCTAGGTGCTGCTGTAACACTAATAATAATAAATGCTGCTACAATGATTTTTCCAGATATTAAATCAATACCAGGACTCCATGGTGTTTGTGGCTTCTCTGAAAGAGATGGACAGAAATGTCATAGTTTTGGTTGATTGTGGTCTTGACACTGCAGAGCGTGACCAGCTCCCCTCACTGGGACAAGAGGAGGGTCTGCCTGCCCCAGGGCTTACAGCCCATGTTTCAGGTCATTAGTGCTTTGACCAAACAGAAGCATGACATGTATATGCCCCCTTTAGACTAGCATATCAGGAATTTTGCCCAAAATATGGCCTCTCCCTCACCTATTTCCATTTCTCTGAAACTGGCAGGTTTCTTGAACTTAGTATCTGGGAGGAAAAAAGGTTATTTCCATCAACTTGCCATGAGTTTGTCTCCTCGGCAGAGTCAGAAAGAGTGCTTAGTGGTGACCTCATAAGACCAGAGTGTGATACACAAACTAGCCATTAAATCCTAATGAGATGAGGTAGGCCAAATGTCTCCAGTACCGATTCTGCCTTTGCTTATAATATGCACACCTAGCACCTCTGAGTTCAGTGCACTCTCCACATTATAACTGGAAAATTGTTAATACAGCTTAGCTCTGCTGCAAGGTATTCCCTCCCATGCCTTCGTGGTTTAAGCAGCTGCAAATTTTATATAGCATCCCTACAACCTGTTTATTTTTTAATGCTACACGTATTGTGGAACTGGAGAAACAAAAGCAACAGATCCAAATACAATGAGAGACAGATACGGTGTGACCCTAACTAGACAGTGAAAAGTAGATGTTCAGTTGCCAATTATGCATTTCCTTCTCTCTACCTTTTACTGGAGTTGAAACATCTCACCTGCCTTTGTAGAAGTACTTTGAGACCAATGGGGAAAAACAGCATATACAGCCATGTATTATTAGTAGCATAGTTGTAGTTGTTGTTGTTGTTGTTGTTGTTGTTGTTATTACTACTACTACTACTACTATCATTAATTACAGCAAAACCCCAAAATTTTGTTTTCTTTTCTCACCATGTGCTGATGATGCCCTCTAGTAGACTTATTATGATACTGTTAAAATACAACCTTCTGAGCCCAGTCTGCTTTGATGACTGGCCATCTAGTCCATCCAAATGGCATTGTGCAAAACGATATCAGATGTTAGTTGTTGTTTTAAACTGTTAGGCTAAGGACACATTTGGAAAAAAGTAACCACAATACGTCGAAGTGATCATGGCTGACACATACACATAGTAATGGCCAGTCTGGATTCCATCTATATAACGTGGGTGTTCTAGTCCATATAATTAAAACCAAATCAAACTATGGAGATTGTCAGTTCAGGGAGAAAATACAATCACTATCACGCAAGAAGGGGTCAGTGGAAATCAGTAATAACTAGAGGTGCTTATTACTTCTTGCTGTTTAGGGCAGACTGCTTCTGAGAATCTGTTGGAGAGACTGTGGAGGTGTACAGATACTCATGAGAGCAATCAATTTATAGAAATATCTCTGAGGTCAAAACTCACTATAAGAATTTTTATTACTGTGGGTGGAGCACAAAACATAAAGAAACCAGCATGCTGTTTAAAAAAACACAAAACACCAAACATAAAACCAAAACAACATAAGAATGAACAAACAAACGAATGAAAAAAAGGGAACCCACCCCCCCAAGCACCCATAAAACCAAGTGACAGGCAGGGAAGTAAGCATTTTGATTTTAAACTACTTTGTCCTAATATGAAAAACCGGTGGTGATACAGCAGCCAGAAAACTGTTTTTGCAATCTACTTTTCAGGGCAATTTTAGGCATTAAAGAGGCATTAAAAACCCAAGTGGAAAACTGAGAAGATTTGAGGGTTGTTAGATTGCAATTTTGGTATTATCCTTTCCTTTATATTATCGGGGATGCTTAGGAGCAAGAAAATTGACCTACTGGAACAATTTATTATTCAGTGTATGTTCATATCTTGTTTCTGCAGAGGACTAGCTCCTTTCTGAGAGGAAGCACAAGAACCCTCATGTCAATAATTGCCAAATAATCTGCCCACAAATTTTCTCCCAGCTCCTCCACCCTCTCCTACATTCACCTGCTCAGACATACAGCATGAAATTTACAGCATTTCCAAAGTTTTCATAGTTTAATGCAACCGAAAAATCCAATGGCTTCTAGATTTTTTCAGTTCCTGTTCGAATTATATTTAGTACTTGTCCTTGCTAATACCCTCCAACAGTCAGTGCTAGTGGTTTAAAAAGCATTATGCCCATTTCCATACGTGTGAATCCTATACAGTCTGCCTTGCCTGTATGGTCCCTTGCTCTGCTGTTGAGCAAGGCAGGAGACAACCAGTCCTTTGCCCTCTCTGAGCTGCTGCCAGACATGGAGGTGCCGGGTGATGGGACAGACGTAGCTCTGTCTGTGCAGCCCAGGCTCTGGCTGCCTCAAAGCCTTGGTTGCCCATTCATAGGTGACATTCTCTGCTTGATATTGGCCAGGCACTATTGCCAGAAGCGCTGATGGAGTACAGAGTGGCAACTTGGTGCCCAGGCGAAAGACAGGGTGGGCCAATGCTGCCTCTCCCAACACACCTTCAAATTCAGCAAATCTCTGGCTCTCACCCATGGAGAGCAACTCTGGCTTGGAGCTGGCAGTACCCGTGTGCTCAATGTAAGCCTGATTCACCAACATTTACATCTCCCGACTCGGAAGCTGCTTTGTTTCTCTGACCTCTTTCATGAAAACATCATCTTTTCTGCTTAGAGGTTCATCGGTTCTTGCTGCTTCCCTGGCTTTCAATGAGGTTATAATCTGCAAGGGTGAAATCTTCATTAGTTGCAAGGACGTCTTCAAAGAAACCAGCAAAGTACTTTGGAGAGAGGCAGGAGATAAATGCAAATGCTATTAGCGTGACAAACAGTGGTTTGGGGTTTAGTAACAATTGATTCATTTATTATTCCCTGTAACTGAAGATGACTCAGTGCTGTTTCTCATTTTTAATTAATAGAAGAAAATATAATCATAATATTTATTCTCTCCATGAGTAGTTCTGATTTTAAGCAGCTACAGAAGAAAAGGCAACCAATCAGACCTGCTCATCCCCATCTGTGAGTCTGAACAACATGTTCATCTAGACTGCACAAGACGCCTTTCCTCCCACCTGTCACTCCAAGGTAGACATCAAGTGCTGGTGTTCACTCAGCTCGCTGACACTGCAGAAGCTGCCCAAAAACTGATGGAAGTCCCTTTCTTCACTGACACCAAAGGCTTCAGTCAGACCCCAAACTGGCTATTAATTGCAGTGTTCAGATAAGGGACAAGCTCAAAAGAGCTGTGCACTGAAGGCAACCAATACAGCACCAGTAAGCACTAAGTGAACTTGGGACTGCTGCAAAAAAAGTTTCCCTCTCTTGCTTGGTGACCAGCAGGACCTGCTGTGCTCACAAAGGTGGTTTTATGTTCACATCTACATTTCTGAAAGCTGCAGCAATCAGCTCTGTGATGACCTAATATTTTGGAAGGAGAGACTCTTAAGAGGTGTTATCCTGAGGTCTGTGGCATGCTCAGAAGTGTGTGTATTCATGCAACAGCTGGACTGTCTTTGAACTCTCTCTTTGGCTCTTAAATCCATTCACAAAGCAAGTGTACAGCGTAACTAACAACTCAGCCTTGGCACTGGCACAAAAGTTAATCAGAATGCACTGCGAAGCCATCCATCTGGTGAGCCAGATAACTTCAGCCCCTCACTTCTTCATAGTAGGGGACCCCATTTATTTGGATTTGTTACCTAATGATTTTTCTGGCACGTTAAATTGTTTATCAGTTAAGTGATAACAGAATCTTGTAGTGTTGTGCCCCTAAAGCGTCATCAGGAAGCCAAATTGGTCATTCATGGACTTTTAATCCTTGGGTTTCCTTGTATTTAATTTTAAATAAATGTGAATTGTTTAGCAGTCTACTGAGAGTCAGTGTGGCACAGGGAGGGAACAGGGAAGCAGAGCCTTTGCTCTGAAAGTGTTGAGGAAGCACTAAGCAGAGCAAGAGCTGGTACCTTAGAACTGCTGAGGCTGCAGTTACTTCAAATTAGTCAAATGTGGAGACCATGTACTTCTTAGAAGAGAAGAATGTGTAAGTAGAAATCTTGTCTGAAGGTGGGGCCATGTCAATGAAGGTGCTTTCTTTTGTTTCATGTTTGGGTTATTTTAGCAGATTACCTGAGGCTTTGATGTTCTGTCTTTGCTCCATTCAGCAACATGTTTCCGGGTCATTAGGAACCATCAAGCTCAGTTATAATCTCAGTTGCATCTGTGCTTCCCAGTGGCTTCCAGCTAATTCTTTCACTCCTATTTATAAACCCCAGTGCCTTTCATCCATCAGTGATTTCTGTGGGTATGAGGGAAGCAAGTGGACAGGGTACTTCAGGACATGGTTTAGTGGCCATGGTTAACGGTTGGACTCGATGATCCTGAAGGTCTTTTCCAACCTAAATGATTCTATGATTTTATGATTCTATGCTACAGCTGAGGAGAGGCAGACGAGCAGCTAGAGCAGTAACAGGCTCTGCAGCCTCTGCAGCCTTGGAGGTGGTGCTGCAGCGGTGGGGAGGGTTCGCCCTGGTGCCTGCAGTGCTGAGACCCTCTACAGAGGCACTGAGTGTGAAATGGGATTTTATTGTGTCCCAGTGAGGAAGTGGTTTTCCTGAGAGGTGATGCATGCAAAACCACTCATAACAACACTCATAACAGCAACACTGTTTCATGACACCACTTTTCACGGCAAAAACTACTTGGTTATTCCCTGCCACACTCAACCCTTGCTACATGGTGAACTTTGTATCTTTTATAATTTACCTACTTCTGCAGCTCATGTATTGGTCCCCATTGACTAGAAAGTGATACAGCTAATAGAGGGTAGCAGCAACACTCAAAATTATGGATATTTTATATACTAAAAAAAGCCTTAATCTTAACAGGGCATGAAAAAAAGAGACAGTGAAAGAATGCAGAAGGCTATTAAAGTTGAGGCCCCATCTTTTCACCTAAAGGTGGTGCATAGCCTGTAAGGGAAAGAGGAGCTGGAAAATGAAAAGGATGGAAGGAGCCATAAACCCTATTCTTGCCTTTTATGAAGAAAACACTACAAAAACTGGAGCTTTATTAAGATTTCCCTGGGGCCTATGCTATAGAAAATATTGGTTTAATGTAGCTCATGGATTTTTTTTGACATGGTATCTTGAAAGGACCATGGCTGATAGACAGCTGTAATGATGGGCTTGGCTGATTGCCATACATAGAGTAGGAGTCCACCGCTGGGTCTGCAGAGGCAAGCTCCAGCACCAGTATTTATCTGGTGGTGGGGAAAACTGCAGGGGCTCTTCCCCACCCCCCAAACCCTTCCTGCTGTGGGATTTTACACAAGAGGAGATGACCAAGGCCTTGTGGCTTTTCCTGTTGTGGTATGAACATCCTTTAGGAAAGGAAGTGGTTGGTTTGTCTAGACAAATCTCATGGGGTAGGACACCTAAGAGACCCAGGCTTTTAACCCATTGAGAGTGTTGTGTCCAGCATCAAGTTTAAAAGTTTTATTAGACCGAAGACTGGAGACTTTTGATTATTTTTGATTCACTTGATATGGCAAACATTTTTTCATGTTTTGCACTGGTCCTTTACTAAGTGGTCGTTTACTCATTCAGCAGAGAGTTCTCTGATTATCCTCTTTTTTTCATAATTATTAGAACAGAAGGCTTTAAACACAGACTCTGTGCATTTAACTCTTTCTTTCCTGTGCTCTGCATCTTTCAGCATCATGCACCTGTGAGGAGTCTCCTTCACAATGCTGTGCCACTGTGCCCTTCATAAAGCTGCCGGTACAAGAGTGTCAGTCTTGTCCTCCTTTTAAATTTCTATTTATTATGGACAATAGAAACAATCTTGGCTGTATATTTCAAAGACTTCTCTATTTTAAAAGATATATGATCTCTGTGTGTATATATATATACATACACATATTTTTCATGACTCTTTAAGTATAGAAAATTCAGTTTGTTTTACTGGTGTTATCAGGAGGCCTGCAGTATCAATGTTTCTATTAACACCTGGTTACTGGTAATGGTTGAGAAAACGTCTGCTTTTATAAGAAAATGAGGGCTTTTTCCTACCTTTTTGAATTCTAGAAATAACTCTGAACACATTAACAGAATGTAACAAAGAGAGAAAAATCCACAAGGTCATTTAAAAAAATACCCCTCTGGACATTATTCAGAGAACTAGCATAGATATTTTTCTTATAAAGACAACCTCCTAACCTTCCATACTCTGGTTTAGTGTTTCAGTGCTTTTTATAACAAAGCAAGGCTAATATCACAATACTTGTAAATTATTAAAACTGAGAATGAAGTGTGCTTCAGGAAGACTTCCTTTGGCATGAAGAGAACGTTTTTATCAGATGCGTGACTCCAAAGCAGTGCTGCTTAGCCCTTTTTGTGGGCTTGTACTTCACATCTCTGTATCTGCATTTCATAAGCTGAGAGAAAAAAAGCAGTTCTCAGCTGCTACCAGCTTCTCTGACACTGGCAGCGAAACGATGACTTCAGCTGAGAGCTGTCCTTGTGTCCTGGAGGAGATTCTCAGTGTCAAGAATGCATCTGCAATGTTTCCTCAGGGCTCACTGACAGGGAAATGCTGATGATGGAAAATCCTTTATTCAGTTGCAGACATATCTCTCTCCTCAAAGAATCTGCGTTTTGACATATCCCAGCTGTGGATGAGTCAGGTAACCCTAGGCCAAAAAAGAAGGCTTCCTAATTTCCTTTATAGCCTTGTGGATTACTGAAACAGGTAAGATAGGGCTCTGTATGTGCAGATATTGAATCTTCTGTTGAGTAAATCTAAGTACAAGGAGAATATTTGGCCTGTCGCTTGAGCAATGTCTTGAATAGCAGCAAATGGGCTGCTGAGCTGAAAATTATGTATGGCCAGCAGCCCCCGGAGTGCCACGCAGGGCGCTGGGGTGCTCCATGAGGGTGATGCTCCTGAGGACAGGAGCAGAAGTTGCTCATGAAGAAAACTCAGGCAGAAGAGTTAAATCTGGCATGTCACTCTTCTCTGGGGTTTGAGACTTTTTCTGAGATTTCCTTGGTAAAACAGAGTTCAGGGCCCCCTCGGAGAGAAGCAGGGATGGGGTGCGGGTTCCCTCTCTATCGAGAAGCTTTCTCACAGCTCAGCCAGCACCTCCTGCACAAGGGTGCCGGGTCTGGCCCTGGCACATGGGTGCACTTTGCTCAGCCAACTGAGCAGCAGGTCAGCTGAAACCCAGCCAGTCGCTCCCCCACGAAAGCCAAATGCTCTAGAGGTGAATTCATCCCTCTCGGGCAGAGCAGGGTGTCAGGCCAGAACTGCTGCCCATGGTGGCAAATGCTGTCACCCCGAGGCTGAGGTCTCGGGAATGTGGGCACTTCCTTGGTGAGATACCTTTGCCTGCTGAGCATGGGGTCACCCAGGTGCTCAGCGCAGATTCCTGCAGCCCATTTGGAGGGGGATGAACATCCCTGCTCTGGCCCAGGACCACCCCTGCCGTGCCTAAGCTCCAGACACTTACATCCTCCTGTGCATCTCAGTGTGTCTTGCAATCATCTCCTCCCTCACGGATCACTGCGAGTGCTTCTCTAACTGCTTTTTCTTTCAGAGCTCTTGCTCTTGCTTGCTCTCTCCCTCCTTATGAGGGTGTTCCTTGGGTGTTTTTTTGGAGTCTCCAGGAGGAGATTATTTACAAACTTATTCATTGTGGCAGCTGTGTGGCTCGACACATTCAACAGACAGGAAGAGGAGTGCTCGTAGGTTTTGAAACAAAACTTGGTCTACAGGCAGAGCTCAGTCTATTCCTGCAGCAGAAAGCCCTTCCCAGCACGAAGAAAGTTATTAGCCTTTGACTCCTGCTCTTAAGCAGACCCTCTAATGACCTCCAGTTTTACTATGCCCATCAGTAGCTCCTAGAGAGTCATCTTCAATGCAAAAACTTATTGACTGCAGTTTGAAAAAACCAATGGATTTTCTATATCTATCCAGACAGTGATCTCTTCAGAGAGTATAGGTGGCTGCTTAAGCCTACACTTTCCTGCTTGAATCTATGCTGGGTACTGCTATTTCTTCGAGAGGTAGGAGGACAGCTGACGAAATAATCCTGAGGATAAAACTTGAAAATAATCTATTTTGTTGTAAAGGTTCAATAACAGACTACTCATATGAAAGCCTGGCAATTAGACCTTACACCCCTATAACTCCATTGGCTCCTGGTGTGCATTGATGTGAGTGGGAAGAGAATAAGAACCCAATTATTCTCTGTTTGAATGATGCTATATCTAATCATAAGTAGGAAATATTGAAGGCACAGAATAGCCTTGGGGAAGTGCTGGTCAGTCACCTGGTAAAATATAATGATTCACATAAAGCTGTACTTGGAATATTTCTCCCATCAAGTCCATTGCATTTGCTGAGCATTTACTGTAATACGTGAGGTCTAATTTACCTCCCTCCCTTCGTAGTCTCTTTCACCTCCCTAAAGTGAGTCAGTCTCTTCAGCAAATACTTTTTGCTATGCCTCCTGAATCAAATTCAAGACATCTCCCGATGCATCTCCCGAACCGATAGAGCCAAGCAGACTAGCGAGTAACATCAATTTACATAGTGAAATAGTTATAATGCTCTGAAATTTGTTATCCAGTGGGTGATCATCCTTGTACCCAGGGGATGGGAGGAGGAATTTTCCCTTTTACATGAAATCTGAACATTGTAAGTAAGTTTGACTGGAAAGATAACTGTGGAATTTCAGCCATAATTTGTAGCCCCTGAGATACAAATGACACTGTGCTATTATTTTAGGAATGCTGCATTTTGCCACCTTCCTGTTTAATGAGTATATTCTTTTAACAAGTCAGGTGTCAAAAATAGTCCATTAAAGATGAAGCATGGCAAAAAAAATAGTAGCACTTAACAATATCTGGTTCATTGAGTATTACCCTGGGAGCCTACTTCTAAAAACGTAATCGTCTTTTGTCTTCATTCCCTGATGTGTCCTTCCACCTTCTTCCAGGGACAACCCAGCACTTAGGTATTCAGCTTCTCAGCCACTTTCAAGATTCCTTTCCATGTTAGCCCCTCATTCCTGCCTTCCTGTAGCAGGGTATGACATTTGCAATGCTGCTGTTTTGCCAGGGGTCCTGCTGGGAAACAGATCGGGGACTGATATGGGTTAAAATATCTAAATTTATTTTTTTGTATGTAAAAACTAGCTCGAGTGCCTAACTTGGCTCCCAGCACACATCCCTCCAGCAGTGGTACCAGTGCAGATGATCAGGCAGTGTGGTGCGGCAGTGGGAATGAAGCACCTGGGGAAGAAATGGGAGCACCCAAGGAAGAGAAGGGCCAAGAACTTCTTGAACTGGCTTTGCCACCAGGCGCAAAAGCTGAGGAGGAAAAATTTGGGGTTTGTGCATGGATTGACAGAGAGCAACTAGTTTTTGCTTTCAGGAATGAAAGAACCTGGAGCTGGCTATATAATGAATGAACTGCTAAATTCCAGAGGATGTATAACACACAGTCAAGTATTTCTAACATGGAGGAGAGACTAGGGAAGACATTTCAGATTAGTTTTAAGCAAGGCTTGCTCAGGATGAGGGAATAAGGTGACCTCTTTTTCCCAGGAAGATTTCCAGAGCTTCTAGTGAGGAATAGTTTCTCTTTGTCCAAGAAAAACAGGATTTTAAATAGATTTTCTTAGAATTACTTTATTTTAATGGTGATAATTGTCTATGAGGTTGTACTGCATGCTAATGAAAAGTATAACCCTTCATGCAGCAATGTGGATTTACTATGTCATTTCATCTTTCTAGGAAATGGGGATGAATTATACGTATGTGTGTATATATATATATATATATACACACATACATTATGTTACATGAAATTGCTGAGCAACTCTTTGTCTGCCTAGGAGTTCCACAGAGCTCCTTTGTGTCCTTCCTGAACAATAAACCCTATTTAGATTTTGACAGTTGGCACCAATTTCCCACAAAAATCTTGTTGTTTTCACCTGCAAAGTGCAAAATTCAAAACATGGTAAAAATTAACTTGAGGAGTGATATCTTTATTCTGTCTTTTTCCTGGTCTCTGCAAAAAAAAAGTGCAAATCTATGCTTAAGTTCAGAAAAAATTGCTTTCTAAAATAAATTTGTTTATGAAATAAGCTCAACTCTCAAATTCTGTATGAATTCCAAACTGAAATGGATGCATTTCATTTTGAAGAGAGAGGCTGTTCCTTTTAGCTTCCTTTTCCTGAAAAAACAACACTACCACATTGTTTAGAGCGATGTTGTTGGAGATTGACAGCTGACTTTACATAGGAGAATTAATTTTTTATAAACCTGTCAGTTGTGATATTACTGGAAAAAGGCAGTAGATATCAGCCTGCCATTATCACATTTGCAGCTTGCTTTCATTATCTCTGTTTTCTTTACCCTGGGGATCATCTTCCTTTTAAAGAGGCAATTTGTTCATTTTATCAGATGATAGTCTGGTATATATGTGGCCTATTTAAGAACAAGGTCTAATTAAAGAAGAAAAAGGAATCACGTGAGTTCAAAAATAAGAAAGCTACAGTAAACACAAGTTAGAATTATAGAATCATTTAGGTTGGAAGAGACCTTTAAGGTCACCGAGTCCAACCATTAATACAGCTAGGAAGAAAAACTTTGAATTACCTGCAGGAAGAAGTCATCTGTTTTTTCTAGTGGAGGCCCTCTTCTCTGCTCAAACACACAGGGCAACATGGAAAAAGGAATAGACATTTAGGTCAACTCATAGGTCACAACTCAATTAACTTCATGGTGCCTTGAGCAGATGGATATGTGCTGTGGCACACACCAGGCATTTAATGGGCCGTGTGGTGGGGTTACAGGGACCCCGACACTCAGCCCAACATGGGTCACCTGAATAGGTGCAGGGAAGGGAGAAGGCAGAGCCCAGTGGACCTCAGGCTGGGACCAGGTCGTGCCTCTCTCTTCTGCTGTGCACATAGTCCAGAGATGAAAACTAGCAGCTTGAGATATGGCTCTGCTAGCAAAAATCAGTATTGGACACTGTCTGGAAGCCACAATAAGCCGTGAATTGCTGAGTGACCTACAGAAGCCTATGGGACACTTTCACATCTCAGTCTTCCTCACCTCAAACAGTCTCCAGCTAACGTGGAAAATTTACAGGACTCTGCTCATTTGGCTAACGGGAAATTGCCTTAGTGAATTCCTGGTTTACTCCCTTCCTTCCTCTGCTTCTTCCAGCTTGCCTCAGGCTAGTAGTTAAAAGCTCTGTGAAAACACAGAGGTTGGGTCACACTATGGGTATCAGAAAAAAATAGGGAGGGAGGGAGAAAAGGGTAGCTCAAGGGTATGAGGACTGTTTTGGCAGCTGGAAATGTTGTGCAGAAGACTATGGGAGTGACCACAGAGCCACAGCCATCTCCAATAGCCCAATTGAAACAATACACTGTAAAACAGGCAAACTAGGACTGCCTGTACTACCTCCTCCTGAAGTAAAAGAACTCCATGAAAAGTGTTTGTATCCAAGGTGTAGGTTGTTGGATAGGTGATTAGTTGAACTTCTCAGCTTTGATGTGAGTAAATTGAGGAATTCTGCAGATGTGGGAAAATTTGCAGTGAAATTAGGCAAAATGCCAGATTTGTTATAAAACCTTAGGAGGATGAGTTTCTCAGTGTTTGTTCTGCTATTTAAAAGAAGGAAAACTTCTTTTCTTATTTGTGTGATGTTGGGAAAAAAAGCACTTATTCTATGGTCTACTCCAAGCAGCTTACAAGATGAATAATCAATAAAAAGAATAATGTCTTTTTAAGGCAATGTCTTATAAATAGATGTAGCTTACAGAAGCCATTTATCTGATAAAGCATGCAAGTTACTTCAATCATCAGCTATACATGAGATCAAAACAAATCCCGAATGTGGAATCTAGACTCAGCTGCATATGAAGTAAAGAAGGTTTTTTGACACCTGGTCTTAAGTCTGCTGTTTCTGTGGGCTGAATTTATACCTCTGATGTCAACTTTCTCCTATCACAGGTTGTCACATAAGTGAATGAAAGACCTGTGCTGAAGACTGGGTGTCTCGTCTCACAGTCTACTTTGTGTACAGTAATGCATCAGGCTTCTCATTTTTTGACATGCAGTAACAGTAGTTGCTTTCTGGGTTGGCTTTTCCCTCCCCTGTCATGACTGCATCAGTCTCCTGGGACCAAAAGCTCAGCCGTAACCTGCAGGCATGAGGCATTCTGACTCAAATCTTTAGGCTTTGCAGGGTCAGGCTCCAGGCATAGTAATGGGGAGGAAGTGGCAGACAACAAGTTACGGGCACATAGTTCATAAAATGAAGGAAGTATCATGTTTTGCCATCTCTCCCATGCTTCAAAAATAGGAATCCCTTGTCCTGCCAAATGCATGTATAAATAACCTTGTTATCTGTGTTTTGCACAAATTGATGCAGGCAGCTAAAGATATAAGATTATTTGCTTATTTTTCCCCAAGGTTCAATGGATGTTATATAGTCAAAGGAAAATACACTCTCAGGTGTCAACTAATAACATTGCCAAGAATTTGCATTTGTAAAACAGACTAGAGCAAAAGTACTCAGTCAAGGATGTGAAAATTTAAAAATATGCACATGAAAGTCGTTGCTGAAGGGGAAAATCAGGGAACTTCGTAAAATGCAAGAGGGCGTGTGCAAATATTGACACTGGAAGCAGCCAATGCTTTTGTGATGGGAATATCAGACACTGGAAAAGAATAGGCTTACCTATCACAGTATGGCCTGCAACCTGGCGGAAGAATTCAGCCATCTGCATGGACCTCTGCCTATAAGGTACTTCTGAAAATGCCACCACATAGATGTGCTTTGAGAGACAGGAGCCTACAGTAAGCACCATTGAGAAGATGAACTTGAGGAGCCCCATCTCTTCAAGGCTCAGTGAGATGCAGACAGACACCTGATTTTAAAATTCACTATTTTGTTTTTGAAACTTGACAAAGTTTTTTAGTTTTGCTATTTGTATCCATCTGGAAACCAGTAAGCTCTTCATCTTGTCATCTGGATATAAACCAGAGTTTATGTAGCTACAGTAGCCACAAAAGAGAGTTTACTTCAGTGGCATGGTTCTTTCTGCTCTGAATCAGGGTATGCTTTGTGATATATTTTACTGTTCAAAGGTAAATATTCAGTATGGGCATTTGGAACATTTTCCCTTTTTTTTTCTTATTTTTTTAAAGTTGTTTACTTTACCATGGTTGAAACTTGCTTTCCTTCATGTAAATAGTTGTCTCTGTGGTATGAAAATTTTGCTAAGCTTTCCCCCCTTCTGAAAAGGGAGTCTTCTGTGGCATGTTTGTTGCAATGCCCTGTTGGCTTCCAGCATTTACACTTCCATTGTGTCTTAATTTAAGGGAGACCTTGGGAACAAAAAGGAACTGGTGTTGAATTCTTACTGTGCATCAGTACAGCCGGAGTAATGCAGAATTTCCCGAATATATCCATTGCTCACAGGGCTAAAGTACTTACGAGTGCTGAGTCAGACTGGGCCATTGTAAGCTTTATTTCAGGGTGTGTGCTCAAATAGTTTGAAGCAGTTTTTACTAGAGCTTTCAGAGCAGCCTATTTGTGCTTCTGCTGCTTTCATTTATTAGGAAGAAATAGACATTAAGAGAGAGAGACGCACATCTAAAGAAAGAAGTTTACAGATGCGAAAATATTCATTTTAAGCTGTGAAACTATTCTGTACAGAAGAATTATAAGTAATGCTCAAGACCCAGTTGGGATCTAACACTGAGTGTTAAGATCTATAGTCTAGTGCGGAAACAATGCAGACACAAAGTCAGAAAATATTGTGTAAAAAAAAATCATGTAAAAAAGAACTAATTCCCACCTTTCCAGTTTAAAGCAGCTGTTCATCTTCCTTTTAAATATTTTCAGCTTTCTCTAAAGTCTATGATGATATTGTATTCACAGTCATGCTTATTCTTCTAAATGTCAGGATGCTTATTCTAATAGGTTTGGAGCTGGAGATTGTAATGGATGTAAAATAATTTCTTATGCCAAAGCATAAATAGTATTTAGCTGAACAAACACCAACAGCAACACATCAGTAAATACATCATAGGCATACACATATACATGCTTATACAAATTATTTATTCAACCAAACAAAAATACCTGGGTTGTATTCATGTTGAGAAACACCATGGCAATAGAAGGTTTCACTGGGACAGTTTGCTTATCTTACAGAAATATAAAAATAAAAGCTGAGAGGATATGTGTGAACACCACAATGCCTTGGCAAGGCATGGCAGGCCTCCATCTACCCTTTTTCTTTCCAGAAAAGCTTTGAAAGAGCTAAGTTGTAGGTTTCTATAGCTGTGTTAAGAATGTAAAATTATGCAGTATCAATTGCCAGTAAAAAGAATAGAGATAAATGCAGGGGGTTTGAGCACTTCAGGCTGTGGGCAGGTGGGAAGGGTCTTCCCTACTGCTAGGGACCTTGTGCCTTTGCCATCCAGCCCTCACCAGCAAGAAAGGTCACACGAGGTTTTTAGCAGTTTTCCTTACTTATTCTGATCTGCTGTAGCTGGCACTGTTGCCAGCGCTAGAGAAAAGACATTTGAAATTTCTTCAAGCAGCCATAATTCAGCCAGAGGTGGCCTGCTGCCATCTTGTTTCCAACAACTGGTACTAAGGGACTGCGTGTGCATCCCTGCATAGAGGTCCTCTGAGAACAGTCTTTTTCTGAGAAAGTTTTTACCGTTGAAAACAGAAAAAAAACCCATCTAATTTCCACACTTTTTCACCTGCTACATTTTTTAGGGAATGCTCTGTATATAATTTTCTGGAGCATCAGCATTGTTGTTCAATGTTGTTTACTTTACTCAGCTACCACACAATTACAGCTATGTACAAACTTGAACCAGAAGGAGTTCACACCCTGTTATCAATGAACTGACCTGCTACCTGCGGGCATGAAACACTTCAGTGCCCAAGAAGTAAGATATGGTGGTGGAAGTGGCTGAAGAAGAAGAGAAAGGAGAGAATATCTGAGCAAGAAGAAAGATGCAAAATAGTTGGTACTTTGTATTCCAAACTTATCTTTTTACTGTTTGCAACACTTTCTGAATGTAAGTTTTCCTTATGTCTTTTTGAAATTGCTGATGGGTGGTAACTCAATTATATCAAGTGAAAGACAGTTCTTTCAGTTCTTTCAGATGAGCAAAAATTGCTTCTGATGAAGATTTCTTCTCCCAGAGCTCCACAAGGAGTAAGCTGGGCTGCCAGCACCCCTCAGGGACAGCAGGGGAAATAAGCAACCTCTTATTTTAAGAGTGTTGAGGGATAGAAAACGGGACCAAAGGAATAAGAGAGAGAGTAACTGAACTGAACATCATTCATGGGAAAATTGCCTGGCTTTGCCATGGGGAGACAGGGTTTCACACATGACAGGGAGGTCAATTCTGCAAGGGAGGTGGTGTTCCCCATCAAGCTACTGCTGCTGAAACCATTGTGCCACCCCTTCCCTTCATCAGCACAAATGCCCTACATTTCTTAGCCCCTCTGGGAGTGGGACTCATGTTATATGTGTTCCTCTATATAGTCAGCAAATTTCTTTGTGTTACCTTTTTCACACTTATAGCTGCAAAAAACCAAGCACCTATTTTTGCATTCTTGGCATGTTTCCTCTTCCTGATATTGATAAAGAATGCAATATGGCACAACTCAGACACTGCAACGATACCTTGGATTGCCTGGGGAACAACTCTCTCTGTCCTAGTGTTCAGAGGCTCTAAAAGTGTCCCTGGTTGGCTTGGTTTTTACTTTGATTGGGACTTTTTAAAAAAACCTACAAAAAACGATCTGAGTGAAAATGATCTTTTCCTGATACAGTTCATGGTTCTAAGATGAAGGAATAAATCTGAGCAGATGAACGACCTCTAGCAATGTGCTTCAAAAGGGCAAACCTAACAGCCTCCAGAAACTGGAAGGAGAGGAGCCCATGGAGAAGAATCCCAAGGGAAAAAAATAGTTCAGGAGAGATGGCAGTTCCTATACAAAGCAACATCAAGGACACAACACCATTCTTTCCTCCTGTGGAATAAAAATAGGAAACTTCCATAGTGGCTAATCAGGCTGGATGAGGCATACCTGGAGAACCAGAAAATCAAAGAGAAATAAAAAGTGAAAACAATGATAGTAACTATGGATATCTATAGTTGATTGCCACAAGCAGAGGGGTAAAATTAATTTCAAAGAAAAAGGTACAAAAATTGCAACTAAACCCATTGTTAGCTAAATGCATAAGAAGTTAAGTAATACACTACATTTTCACTTATATATCTCTTATGAGAAAGGAAGAGAAAATAATCATCAGGAAGAGGATTAAACTGTTTAGGACCTATTTGATGTAGCTTTCACAAAAATATTAATAGCAATTGTTGTTTAAACAGCTAATGAATATTGAGGAGGCGTGTCCACATCAGGAGATGGAAAGAGTAGATTAAAGACTGTTTAGGTGAGTGGGATATATTCAGACTGAAAGCATGAGATGAACATACCCTTGATTCCTTATGGAACTGGTCAAACTGTATGTGCTCGAATAATTACAATTTTTAACAAAAAAAAAAAGCATTTACAAAAAATAGTGAAGCCCCAGGAGACTGGAGAAGGACAAATATTATAAAAAGAAAGAATTTTTTTAAAACTGGAAGAAACGGTGGTCTAGAGAGTTACAGCTTTGGGTTTTGGTACCCAGAAAGACTCTAGAATAATTTCCATTCAAAGAACAGCAGAAATTATTTGAAATTTAGAAAATATAAACCTAAAAAAAAATAATAAAATTGTATTCATTTGGTATAGAAGTGAGACATCTAAATGAGGACATAATTGAACACTATGAAAAGAGTTTGGGGTGGTTTTCTAGGCAGCCTGTGGGGGTAAAGCAAGACAAAAAATCAGTTTAAATAGAAGCAGAGAAGACACATTTTAGATTTTAGGACAAACTTGCAAATGATAAATATGCCTAAGTAGTATCATTCACAAAATAGCTTGTAGAATTTGCACTTGCCAAGTCCCTGAGGAAGACAACCAGCTGCCTTTTCCTACATAAAGTTTGATTTCACTCCTCACAGCACTGAACTTTGCCATATGAGCACGTCCCCGCAGACTGCCTGTGCAAGACCAGCTTCGATGGGCTGCCTCTGCCTGTGGTCACTCAACTTTGAAATGGGAACAGATGTTTCATAGAGAATGTCTCTTAGATTGAGTTGGCAAGACTGAGAGCTGTACAAACACCCATTAGGAATTGTCTGGACAGAGGTGAGCCTGTGAGGGTTCCTGAATCTGCTCAGAGAAACAGCCCTTGCCTGTCCTACATCAGAAGGGTAGTATGGCCTGGCACGCGTGTAGCACTGCTGTGCAAGTCTTAAACTTAGGGAAAGTCCCAAAGATGGTTTTTGCACAACAGAGCATCTCTTTTCTGGTCCTGAAATGTTGCTGTCAATATAAAAGAAGTGTTCCAGGGTTCATCTACATGGCTAGAAAGGAGACTGACCCCAAGGTTAGGCAAATCAATACATCATTTAAAAAACATTAGAGTTACACTTTCTGTTAGGTAAATATTCCTATGATGTACAGAATATTCAGGGTAATGGTTTTACTTTGACCCAGATAAAAGAGGTAACAGAGATAGAAGCACAAAATAATAGCTAAGCCTTGCCTGCAGATTTACATTTAATTAAACAGTAGAGCTCCTCCAAGGGATGTTGAAGCTGTGCAAGAGGTGAGCAGCAGTGTGACACATATATATAGTGATCAGGCTAGTGCCAGCCTTGGCTGTCTGGAGAATGTGTCATTTGTGCACATAAACTCAGGCTTTATCAGGTCACCAGGCAAACTTGCATCTGGAAGATAGCCACATAAATGTGGACATTGGGAGTGAAGGGAGATCTCCCAACACAGCACATATGACTGGAAGGGACTGAGTCTTTGCCTGCTCAGAAAACCACATCTTAAAATCTCTTTCATAAAAAAACCCCTGAAGTCCCTCTTAAAATTAGTAAGGACTTTTTGCTCCCTTTTTTTCTGGGCAGCTGTTCCAAAATCTCACTGCTCTCATGATCCACACACTTCTGAATTTCTATCCTAAACTGTCCGCTATTTATTTATTCCATTTGTTCTTGTGCCAACATTGTCATTCAATTATCATGGACAGGGAGGAGCCACATCCCGTCTCAGGCTTTGTTTTGCTCTTTGTCTGAGGAAGGCAAGCATCCGTCTTGCTGTCAGAGCTATGCACGGTGTAATGATCCCCATGCTAATGCTTGAAGGAGCTGGCTTGACAAAATAGGACTGATGCAGCCATGTCACTGAGTTGAAGAGCCCTGCTATGCAGTAGATTGATGATAGTACTTCTGCAGTCATGCAGTTCTTCCTGGAAGGTATTATGAGGTAAATAACAAATTAAGGCTGAACTTGGGCTGTGGTTATTCTGGGCTTCCCTGAGACACTGGGACGAGGGGAGCCAGCAGTGTCCCTGTGATGTGGCTGAAATCCAGTAGAGGACTTGTTGGCAGGAATTTGACCCAATGTGCACATCCAGAGCAGTAGCTCCGTAATTCTGGGCAAAGATGCAGCATGGCTCCTTGTCAGTGTCTGGCCATCATTACTGACAAAGACAAATTAGGACAGAGAAAAAAATGCAGTTCTGCCCTGCCTCTAGCTCTGCTTCATATTCCCTTGTGAACAGGTAACACCTGGGGAGAAATCGGCAAGGAAGAAATGCTGCATTCCCGTGACCCTTGGCCTTATCCTGTGGATAGGTCTTTTCTATCTCACCCTATCTGCATCACTACAAAATCTAGACAGAATCAGTCCCTTACTACATTATTTTCCATGAAATAATAAAGTCAGTCTGACAATTACATCTCACTGATGACTCTGATGAAACTCAGATTTTCTCCTCATCACTACCTCTTGCCAGCAGCAATTTTTACATTTCAATATGTTCACATTTGGCTGCTAAAAATACATTCCTAAATCTAGATATAGATATCCAAATAAATACAGGCTTAGACACAGAGCTCTCACTTCTTCAGAGAGGACTGCGGTCAGTTGATGTCTGAGAAAACCAGGCCACTGTTACTTACCAGTGAACCCAGCAGCAGAGCAACCTGATTTCTCTGAACATATTGCCCTATAGATATAAGACCATTGCTAATGCAGTGAAAATATTACTCAAAAGACACAAGATAAATGTTACAGATCCTGGATCTTTAAAGCCTCTCTCCAAACTGAAACTTAACCTTTAACCTAAAAAAATTGACTATGTGTATTTGGAGTAAGAGTAGCTAACAATATTTTTCTTACAGGATGTTTACAGGAAGAGTACATCTGTGTTTTCATTTTTTCCCTTTAGAGCTTAGGAAAAGAATAACACAATATATACATGGAGAGAAAAAACACAGCAAGGTTTGCAGAGAGAAAAAACACAGCAAGCTTTGCAGAGCCATCACATTTTTTCTGTTCTATGGATTCGGCTATTTATTTTTGGTGATGTCTTATCTAGGTGACAGAAGACACAAATGACAAACAACAGCAAACAGTGCAGAGCCTGGCAGCCGTGTGCATGAAATATGATGAGGTTTGTGCAGCCAGCTTCGGCTCATTTCTGAAACCATTATTCAAGAACTGTCACACACTGAACCTGCATGCCTCCAGTGACCGGCAGGGTGCATTCAGATCATCTCCAGGGGCTGAGGACCATGGCTGCAAGTCACCCAGGTCCAGGATGGCAAGTCAGGAAGCTCAAATTCCGTTTTCTTACTGCTTGTTCTTAACCTTTCTGTGTGCTTCCAGTTCCTTGTGAATGAGAGGAGAATACAATAATTCTTAAGTAATTTGTGCATTAAGCTGAGTTAAAATTGCAAAGCCATGCTCTTGCCTGTTGTGAGAAAGTTCAAAATACGGCATTTTTTTCTTTATTTTCCATTTTTTATGGAATATTGCATGTCCATCACTACAGAACTTATTCCACCAGGAGATATATCTTTAAGTGGAGGTTTGGAGCAACTTGATTTTAACGTAACCATTTGGAAAGCTGAAAAGGCAGAGGAGAGAACTGCATTGACCTGCCTAAATCATAACATCTAATAATGCCCCCAAGATAAACTATCAGCAATACAGTTCCTGTGAAATGCAGTTCGTAGACTGGCAGCCAGAGAATGACTTGCCACAATATTCCAAGGAAGTACTTAGATATTTGTATAACTACTTGATGAGTCAATGCAAGAACCTGTATTTCAGTCATAGGCCTGCCTTGCTTGGATGCAAATACAGCCTGAGCTGGATTCTAGCCCATAGGGTTGGATGTTGCCCAAGCACTGGATCCTGATGGGAAACAAAACTTAAAATCATTCCACCCTTTAACAAATGAAGATGTTTAGCCAAAAAATCTGTAAGATAACTAAGTCCAGCTTCCTCTTCAACGTGTCTAGCATCACCTCCTGCCAGTAACTGTAGGTTTTGTATGCAATGGGCTACTAAAGCGCATATTCTTGTGCACTATGTGCTTTAGTCATTCTCAGACTCTCAGAGCATTGTAGACACAGGCAGCAGCGGCTTAATGCTGCACTCAGTCTGAGTCTCCATGTTTAACACAGAATACTTTCTTATGTATAGATTATTTCTAGAGACTTTTACACTGGTGCCAGCACAGATAACAGTTTGAGTGGCTTTAATATTTACAGATTCTGCTCCATTAAACCAGTTGCAGTGTGAAATGCAAATGCACATTGGGTTAACTGTTTAATCCCTATTTGCACATCTGGCACAGTGGTCAAGGACTGTGGTCCAAGAATAGTAGTATGCTCAGGCTTTGTCCCAGAACTGTTCAGCATCACCGAGTAGGTGATGACACTACATTTCTAACATCCAATTAGTGCTAGCAGTGAACAGTGACACCCACACAAATGCCTCAGAAAAGCAAAACAGAATGACTTGTTTCTAAAGAAGCATGTCCAGCAGGTCAAGGGAGGTGATTCTGCCCCTCTACTCCGCTCTGCTGAAAGCCTACCTGGAGTACTGCATCCAGCTCTGGAGTCCTCAGCACAGGAAAGACATGGACCTGTTGGAGAGGGTCCAGAGGAGGGCCATGAAAATGATCAGAGGGATGGAGCACCTCTCCTATGAAGAAAGGCTGAGAGAGTTGGGGTTGTTCAGCCTGCAGAACAGAAGGCTCCAGGGTGACCTTATTGCAGCCTTTCAGTACTTAAAGGGGGCCTACAAGAAAGATGGAGACAGACTTTTCAGTAAGGCCTGTTGCAATAGGACAAGGGGTAACAGTTTTAAACTAAAAGAAGGTAGATTTAGATTGAACATTTTTTTACAATGAGGGTGGTGAAACACTGGAACAAGTTTCCCACAGAAGTCCTGAATGCCTGATCCCTGGAAGTGTTCAAGGCCAGGTTGGATGGGGCTTTGAGCAACCTCGTCTAGTGGAAGGCATCCCTGCCCATGGCAGGGGTTTGGACTAGATGATCTTTAAAGGTCCCTTTCAACCTAAACCATTCTATGATTCCACAACAATAACTGGGCCTAGAAAGAAGGGCATAGAAACGAGATCTTTTCTCAACTGAAAAGTAGACCCGGTTAATCATAAATCACTTCTCAGTGTGAACTTCCTCATCCACAAAAGGTTCTCAGCAGTAGGATTTAACTCAAAATGTAGAGGTTCAGTCTCTAGCAGGAATCAGAGATGATTTCTGTAGACTTTATTCGGGGTGTGATAGGTAGATGTCTTTTCTGCATTTTTGTGCATCTAATAACATTAAAGCACATCCCAAGTAGCAAACTCCAGTAAGGATGGAAACTCTCTTCTGTAATGAACTTTGCTGGCACTGAGGCTTTCCTAAAGGATGAAGAAACGGAGGCCAGACCTCTCACTGTCCTTGGAGCAGAACAACAAAAAAATTAATCTCTTTTGAGACTTCTAGCACCATATCCAGCATCAAAAATGAAGACTCTTTTTGGCTTTATACCAGTCCCAGCATTGGTCAGGACATAACTAACTCTGTGGGTTTGTACTACATGCAAACCATGGATTCTCAAACAACTTCTCATCTCCTGGGTCTGGGTACACAAGCTCACTGCATCTTGACCTTCACCCTCTTCCCTTCTCCATCCCCTGTTTTCATGAAACACAAACTTTACTACACAGATGGGAGCCATGGTGCATCCCATGCAGCCTCCAGCCAAGACAGTTGGGGATGCTGGGCCATGCAGCTGCTTCACTGGCTGTGTGGGCACAGTTTAAATACATTGCTGTGGGTGAATAAAGCAGATCTTTCTCAAAGTCCTTGACCCTGTTTTTTAAATAGCATAGCATAGGCCTGGCCCAGTAAAATTATTTTCCTCTGACAGCAAACTGAAGAGTCATTTATATATCTTCCCTGTCTTCTGCTGAAATCACTAATATAATAAAAACTTTCTCACGTGAATATCACACACCCAGTAGAACAGCTCTGAATTTCTCATTTGTTTTCTGTTCCTGCTATAATTAAAACAAAACATTTGATCTCCTTTTAGACAACATTTGGACCTGGTTTTCTGCCATAGTTTCATTGGATTCTTGAAAACATTTTCATAGAATCATAGAATCATTTAGGTTGGAAAAGACCTTCAAGATCATCAAGTCCAACCATTAACCATGCCCACTAAACCATGTCCTGAGGTACCCCATCCACTTGCTTTTTGAATACCTCCAGGGATGGTGACTCAACCACTTCCCTGGGCAGCCTATTCCAATGTTTGACAACCCTCTCAGTAAAGAAATTCTTCCTACTATCTAACCTAAATCTCCCTTGCCTCAACTTGAGGCCATTTCCTCTTGTCCTATCTCCAGCCACCTGACAGAAGAGACCAGCACCCACCTCACGACAACCCCCCTTTCAGGTAGTTGTAGAGAGTGATAAGGTCTCCCCTCAGCCTCCTCTTCTCCAGACTAAACAACCCCAGTTCCCTCAGCCACTCCTCAGAGGACTTGTGCTCCAGGCCCCTCACCAACTTGGTTGCCCTTCTCTGGACACGCTCCAGCACCTCAATGTCTTTCCTGTAGTGAGGGACCCAAAACTGAACACAGCACTCGAGGTGCGGCCTCACCAGTGCCCAGTACAGGGGGACACTCACCTCCCTGCTCCTGCTGGCCACACTAATTCTGATACAGGCCAGGATGCCTTTGGCCTTCTTGGACACCTGGGCACACTGGTGACTCATATTCAGCTGGCTGTTGACCAGCACCCCCAGGTCTTTCTCTGCCGGGCAGCTTTCCAGCCACTCTTCCCCAAGCCTGTAGCGCTGCACGGGGTTGCCGTGACCGAAGTGCAGGACCCAGTACTTGGCCTTGTTGAACATATTATGATTGGCCTCAGCCCATCGATCCAGCCTGTCCAGATCTCTCTGTAGAGCCTCCCTACCCTCAAGCAGATCGACCCTGCCTCCCAACTTGGTGTCGTCTGCAAACTTGCTGAGGGTGCTCTCAATCCCCTCATCCAAACCATAGATAAAGACATTAAACCAAACAGGGCCCAACACCGAGCCCTGGGGAACACCACTTGTGACCTGCCACCAACTGGATTTCACCCCATTCACCACAACCCTCTGGGCTCGTCCATCCAGCCAGTTTTTCACCTAGCAAAGAGTACACTTACCCAAGCCATGAGATGCCGGCTTCTCAAGGAGTATGCCATGAGAGACAGTGTCAAAGGCCTTGCTGAAGTCAAGGAAGATAACATCCACAGCCTCTCCCTCATCCACTAGGCGGGTCACCTGGTCATAGAAAGAGATCAGGTTGGTCAAGCAGGACCTGCCTTTCATGAACCCAGGCTGACTGGGCCTGATCCTCTTCTTATCCTGGGCTTGCCATGTGAGTGCTCTCAAGACAAACCGTTCCATAATCTTCCCCAGTACCGAGGTCAGGCTGACAGGCCTGTAGTTCCCCAGATCCTCCCTCCGACCCTTCTTATAAATGGGAGTCACATTGGCAAGCCTCCAGTCCACTGGGACCTCCCTTGTTGACCAGGATCGCTGATAGATGATAGAGAGTGGCTTGGCAAGGACCTCTGCCAGTTCCCTCAGTACTCTGGGATGGATCCCTCAGGTCCCATTTTATCCCACTGTTGTACAGATGAAAAGCTATCTAGGACAATCTTTCAAGTTAACAGCATAATCTTCTATGTTTGCAACACAAAGTGACTTTTCTACAGCTGAAATGGCAAGAAAAATATATGTGTAGAGAAAAGACGATGTGCTGTCAGTCATCTGCTAAGCAGACAAAGCCCCACAGACCTGTGGGCATGGATAATATTATGCACAGAATGAAAAACAAAGTTTTGAGGTGCGGATGAAGAACAGGTTATATTTTATTTATGCATTCTCAGATGCTGACTGATAACTGCTAAGCTTAAGTGCATAAACATCATAGGCACAGGGAAGAAAGTCTCAAACATCACTGTGAGATTGCCAGCTCTGTGTTTCCTGCCAACCGTCAAAGTCATGATTGCCCCCTGCTGCACAAGTCAATCCCTTCTTCCAAGTCTCCCCAGGCAGCTGCAGCACCTCACAGGGTGTTGACTGACCATGATGTGCAGAAGCTCTGCCAAAACGTAGTCTATCCGGCCAGCAGCAGCTCCCATTGGTACAGCTAGTAAATACCAGGATATGTCACTGGTTTGGTCCAAATATTTTTTTCTTCATGAAAGATTTTTTTTTTAATGCACTTGCACTGTAACGTAAAAGAATCGCATTATGTTATTCTGTGTCCTCTGTGTACCATCCAGGCTTGTCCTTCAACAGATCTACTATAATGTTAGCAGGTTTAAGTGCATCTAAGGAGGTGAATAAATCTTCCCGATCACTCCCTGAGCCCTAGCCTTATCATGGATTTTTTTGTTAGATGACAGAACTGCTCCAGCTTTACATTTTCTTTAATGTCAAAAGGTTGTCTTTCTTTTCAGAGTACTTTTGCCAGGGACCTGTCACTCTCTGCTCACAGATCTTTTGGTTTGTACCTATGAGAGAATTTCAACAGCCAAAACAAACCCAGACAGCTCATTAGAAGAACCTTTCCTAAATAACTGGTGGGACTGATGAAGTATACTGTTCATGCTGCTGGTATAAAATGCTCATGCAGTCCATTTCTCTCATTCCTAACTTGATCTGAACCAGTGGTTCCTTATAGGCCCCAGTTAATGGAGAAAACTCCTAGCCGCTCCCAAAACATATGTTGGTATTGGCACTATAAACTGTTTGACGTGATAATTCAGAAGGTCTTATGTGGGAATAATCACGGGAGGGAGAAGAATCACCAGGAGATGCCCTGAGGGGGGGTCAAACTGGAGAAATAATGAGTCATCATAACAATGCTAGAATTTCTTTCTCTCCTTGACTGCTTTCCCATGCAGAATGAGTGAGTTTGGCACTCATGGCTCCCAGGACAGCTGTATTTTGTAGCAGCAGCATTTTCGCCTGACACTGGACTTTTCATTCTTGAAGGTGACACCCTAATTATTGCCATATGACTGGTTTAAATTATGAGTTTCTTCTAACTCTGATCCCTTCTCTGAAAACCTAAAATGTTGCTATGAGAGAAGCAGTGATAACACCACTACATCTGACAGTCAAAACTCAAGTTAAGGATATAGCTCATGTTCTGGACCCTGGCTGTTCCAGCCAACTGTATCATATCATTCTCTTAAAAAACAATTTTTTATTATTATTATGAAATTACTAAGGCTTTTCAAGCTATCGTTGACCTACCATTTCCCAGCAGGAGGCTGTTAAGTGTCTCATTTATGCAATGGGAAGCAATCTTTTAACCTTTAGTCTGTCATTTCAAGAACAAATTGAAATTATCACTGATAAGCCCCATCTTAGCTTGATGAAACATTTAGGAAGCTGGGCAGAAACATGCTTCCCCCATGTCCTGGTTTCAGGACTGCTTAATAAATTCTGCTTTTGCTCAGTTTGCTGCTGCATCCAAACAAGCTGACTTTCAAGAACCATTTTGTCTGATTTTGAAAATGTGCTGCACAATGAAAAGGTTTGATTTCCAAAAGGGCTGGGATTCAGAACTTTCTAGAAATCGAGTGCTTTTGAAATGTCCTACTTTTTCTTACTCAAAAGTCTTGAAGTGTGTTTCTTCACAGATTTTCCTTGCATTGGTTATAATTTCATTTGTGGTATTTTTCTCAGGTTTCCTGTGCATCTGCAAAGTCTGCCTTCTGGGATACAATCCCTTTACTATAACGGGCTTAACATCTGAAGTTACTCCGTTGGTGGTTCTTGCCCTGTAGGGCCTGTTTGTCTGCACCACTGATGCTTGCTCACAACCCTCCACTTGCAAATCCAAGGAAATAGCATTGATCCTGTGCTCCAACAAATTCTTGTAAATGAGTTCAGGAGCAGTACCACAGGTCCTGCTCACAGATATGGGAGCTTGCTCTCTTCCAAGGTCCGTAACGCAGCATCCTCTGCTCCAGAAGGTGAGAGGCACAGTGCTCAACCCAACCAGCCAATTTTTCCAGCAGTTTGTTGGTAACACAGGCAATAGGCCAACACCACTTCCTATGCAGAGAGCATATGGCATGGACAGTGTGTCGGTGCCCCCAAAGGGTGAAACAGTGATCACGACTAGTGACAATATCCTGCCAGTTCAAAGGTTTAGAGCTTTTTGTTTCTTTCTTTTTTTCTTTTAAAGAGAAAGCTGAGCATGGACTTCTGTCACCTCTATCTTTGATCACTTGGTGAAATTCTCCTCGATTTTATGGGGTTAAAGCAGGGCAGCAGCTTCCCCTGCTCTTGGGTTTTGGAAATGGAGTACAGATCTAGAAGGTAAGCACTGCCCAGAGGAGAAATCGCTGCCAAGGCTTTGCTGGCTGGTGCAAATACACTGACAGCTTCCCATCTGAACTCTGCAGCTCTCCTCCTTATGCTTATTTTCAGAGGTTGCCTGAAGGTTTACTTCTGCCTCATTTAATCTCATTTAATGCTGAAAAGAATTTATCTCTATTTAACATAATTCACTGCCTCTATAACCTGACAGTGGTAATAGACACTCAACTGGCTAATCTTGGTATAAAATTCCTAGTTTAGGTTTTATTTTACTTGTATCAGTTAAAATCTTTTTAAGGAACCTGAAGGGAATTCCCACTGAAATGCCCTTATGAAAGATAAAATGCCATTTTTTAAAGATAAACTTCCCTTTTTTTTCAACTTTCAAACATCCTACATAACTCAGTATTAACTATTTTGACATACGATGTAAATGTGACACTGAAATAAGCATAGAATAAAAGTTTAAAAGAAACTATGCAATAAAGTTAGTTTGATATATCAGAAAACATTTTGATATTTGCAGAATGAAAGGAAAAAAAATAAAAACAAAGTTCTGAAATTTCCTCAGAGAAAATCCATTAAAATATGATCATCTTCACTCTTAACCTTGCTGTGAATAACGTCAGTATCCTCTGCGTCAGCTTCGCAGTAGTGGCTCCCACTCCCTCTCCTCTTCTTCCTTTTGCCAATTGTTTCCCTCCCCATTTTGGGTTCACTCAACAGAACAGATATTTCTCTTATCTCTTCTAGCCGTTCCCCACATCTAAATATGTAATTCCCCCTCATAACTCCCCTGATCACTGGCTCCTTGTAGCACATGTGCTCTCCAAATAATAATTCTTGCTGACCTTAGCAAACCATGTTGCTTTTCTGGCATCTTCGGGTGCTCTCCAGGTGATACAACTGATAAATATGCTTCTGCAAAACAACAGGGCTTGTAGCAAAGCTCCTTTCTGTAGTCTTCTTCCTGTGCTCTGTATTGCTATAATATCCAACCAGTCTGCAAAATATTAAGTCATTCCCTATTATTTCAATTGTGGCCATGAAGTTTATTGGGTTTTATAAAACAGAAGGAAACAAATTTTTTGCACCTGCTCCATTGGTATTAACAATTTATTTCTTTTTCTTTTGCAAAGTGCTTGAATTTCATATTACTATTTGCCTCTTACTCACTCCTTTCACTTTAGGACATCATCAAACAACACATTGAACATCCTCTACGTTTAACTCAGTTTGCTGGAAGCATTTTTTCAGGAGACCTATAAAACTGAAGTAGAAAAGTGATCCCAGATCTAGTAAGCGTAAGAAAGGACTGCCTAAGGATGCATCACCATTTGCTACCAAATGGGAATTAATTCAATATTGAACATTAATGTGACTGGTTTTGTTTACCAAGACTCTGGAGCCTGTGGGAGCTCTTGCTGGAGCAGGGCACTGCTATGGGAGGCACTGTACAAGCAAAGGGCAAAGAAAAAAAACACCCAAAAAGCCAAGACACACAATAAACCACTTGCAGTCTGCATAGATATAATTGCTGGAGTAACAACACTAATTATTTTGTCTGATTTTTGTCAAAATAAAAGGCAAGCTGATACAGAGGCCCCATGCCAGGGAAGCATAATCTCTCATAGTACTGGGCATGAACTCATCAGACAAAATATCTGGCTCCTCATAGTCCAGCCTGAACTGTGAAATCCAAAAATTTATGTCTGCATTTTTTTAATTGCTATCAAGATGACACTACAAACGAAATCTGCAAGAACATTAGTGGGATAGAAGGCCAGCACTGTTGTGGAAACAAACATAAGAGTGACAATAAAAAATAATTCTGCTTAGAAGTTGACATTGACATTGTGAGATCAGACTTCTTACAGGACAAACATGATACCCTGGCTAGCAGCTAAGACTGTTGGAGGCTGTGGTTTCCTATCTACCCTGCAGTAATAATGGTGGGAAATGAACGCTACTTATATTTGGCAAACAATATTAGGGGTTCCAAGTGAGGTACAATGCCAAGTATTTAAACAGCTTGGTCTGGTTTGGTGTGGATTGCCACTTATTTCCTTGAGACACAGAGCTAGAAGTGGGTGCTAAGAGCTTTCTTGGCCAGCAAAAGAGAGAAGTTCATCTTCATTTAGAGTTAGAGGAAGTTTTCAGTAGAAACAGCATCTTTCTTAGCCTTTTTTCCCCCGCTGTTTTGGTTGTTTGGTTTTTTTCTTTTGCCCTGTTTGTGTAAGTGAGGATTCTCTACCCTACCTAGCTTTTTCCTGTGAAAAAGAAAAGTTGAGAAAGGTTTTCTATATGCACTAGTCTATTAGTGGCTGAGTGCAAGTTTTCTTGAAGGACCAAACTTCACAAAAGGTTTGCATCCACATGTTAACTTTCATTAGATGTTTAAGCCTGTCCAGTTGGCAGACAGAAATCTAGAGTTAGCAAGCCATTTCACCTGCCATTTGTGTCTCCTCAATCTTTGACAGATGTCCCAGCTGGAGTAAAAACATAATAGCGTAAATATGTATAAAACAAGAAGGAAAGGGTAGAGAAGATGATTTCCTTCGCCTCTCTAGGGTAGTCCATAATAATGTACACAGCAATGGCAGGGAATTATTGAAGGTCCCGCACATTCTC
The DNA here is from genome assembly GCF_929443795.1 of Astur gentilis. Taxonomy (NCBI): domain Eukaryota; kingdom Metazoa; phylum Chordata; class Aves; order Accipitriformes; family Accipitridae; genus Astur; species Astur gentilis. The sequence goes on along the minus strand of NC_064883.1, from coordinate 21,104,920 downwards.
TGTTTCAGGCAACTTGTGGTCTTGTGGTGCTTAAGGTATGGAGCAAAACAGAGCAGGATTCAGAAGTGCAAAAAAGTCACTATCCCTGTGATTAGAAAGATATTTCAATTTCTGACACTCCTCAGCTTCTGAGATAAGCACTGAACCACCCTTTGTCTATCATTTTCACAACCATTTTACATACATTCATGATGATCTGCTTTTGAGACTAAATGTAGGAATCGATCAGTATTTTAATATAGATCAATCATCACTGAGGATTTTATTCATATTGTGTTCAGTTAACCATTTCAACATGAAAATTAATTTAGTTTAGAAGAAGGTATCTGGAGCCTACTTGGGCAGGTGAGGTCATCAGTTTTCCTAGAAGCATGAAAAAATAAGGTGAAACACTAGACCCAGCCTGGGTAGATTATGTCCATCCACTGATTTCAGTAGGAACAACATTTCATCCATGACCTTATTTCTGTAGCAATAAATGCATTCATTACTTTACTAAGCTTTATTTCAAAAGTAATTTGAGAAAAAATTTAATGGGGACATATTTGTGCTATTTTTATGGAGGTACTCAGGAATGACCTTATCATGGCAGTATTTCATTTGCCAGAATTCTCTTCTTAGGTATTTTATAATTTCTCTGCCTAGCTTAAAGATGATTTGTCTAGGGAATACAGCTGGGACTTAAGTATAATTTAAGAAATCACTGAGAAAGCAGCACTTTACATGCAATCAAATTATTTTACCCCCCCAAAAACAAGAATCTTTTTTACAAAGATATGGTGTTCAATGGTTAAAATAATATCTCCATAAAGGGATCTGCACTCATCTAAGATCACTGTCTTCTAAACTGATTCATTTAAACTTCTTCTTCCACTTCTTACAGCAGGCAGAGGCGCAGCCTAAGGGGGAGGTCTCTGTGACAGTGTAAGGTAATTGAAATCACAACACAAGATGACGATTTACTTTCCATGGGACAGGGAATTGGTCTAGCAATTGGTCTGGACATACTGCCATAAAACCAGATCTTTAAAGTATGGTGAGGAGTCCTCATGTTAGCATAGGTGTCCTTACCACTGGGAACTGATTACTGAACTACTTCCTTGGCTATTTCTCTGCATTGTGCAATGTTTAGTTAGAATGGATAAAACAGGATTGCTTAGCAGCTGCAATTATTTAAGCTACGGTATTTATTACATTTGAAAATTGAAGTCAGCCAGATGATACTCTCTGGAGGGAACATGCAGTTACTTAGAAATACGTGTGAAATACTTCGGGTGAAGTAATTCATCTGGCATGGTGAACATTTTGTCTCTGTAATTCAGTCCTTGATCTGTAACTGCACTTTGTTTCACAGGCGATTTTAGGGATTATTTTATCTGATTGGCAATATAGAATAAAAACCTGAAAATGTTAAAAAGAGGCTGGTGCTGAAAAGAGGCTGGTGCTGAAGGTGTTCACTGCAGAAGCACAACAGAAACAGGTGTCACAGACCTTACCAGCAGAGTATGCTGGTATAACAGCACTGGCTCCAGAGGAGTAGTAGAGGGGAGAACCAGCCCAGGAAATCGTTATTAAGAGGAAGATTAAAGGACACATACAAGAAACTCTGTGTATTTGTCAGTGGCTGCTCTACAGCTGTCTGTGTTCAAAATTCAGGTCCTCAGATTTCCATCTACCTTTGGAGATTCTAAATTCTGTAGATACCCACATTTTTTTCTCCAAAGACCTCAAGTGAATAAAGATTTTTCAACCATGGTCAGAAGTAAACATCTCACTCATAACCACCCTGGTGAGATTTACCAAGTTGTCATTCTTTCATGTCTCATAATTACCTAGATGTTGGCATTCTTAGAGCACACACATGAGAAAAGCCTTGCACACAGAGGGCCCATGGGTGTTGGGAGATGAACCAGATGCTGGAATCTGACTGTAAAGCTGTTGTTGTTTTGTTTTTTTCTGGAGAGGCAAAGATTCAGATGGCAGCTACTTAAGTATTTCATACAAAACATTCCCTGAAGCAGGTTTCTGGAATCCAGATCTCTCTCTTTTGTATATTCCATAGGAATATAGTTACATTTAATAACATCCTTCTCTTTCAATGAATACTGAATTATGGAATAATTTCAACAAGAGATACTGGGAGAAAGTCAGCTACAAATAGGCTATATTGTGAGGCTAGAGTATTTATAAAGAATGTGTGGGTTCATAGTCTTTTAACAGAGGAAGGAACTGACTGTGGATCTTCACATCTAGGTAAGGGCTGTAACCATTGAGCTGATGGATGAAACAGTGGGGGTAATATTATTTAGCACAGACTTCCCTCCAAGGAAGGGTTCAGGGTGGGGACTCCTAACTGGAATGATAGGCTCTCATCATTCAGTGATGAGACTGAATCAAGTCCCACTGGCCCACTTGCAGACCACTTTTTACTGGCTACCTTAAATATTAGCTTGGATGGATCCTATTTGCTGGCAGTTAACCTTCCCTATGTACAATTTAGGGGCCTTAAGAATGTCATTGGAGGTTATGGATTTCGACATTTGAACCGTGATGAGGCTGAAAATATGCTTGAATTTATTCTTTCTTTTGTTTGGTGAATCATCTTTTAACTAATAATGAGGAATTTGAACATAGCTGAATGTTTCCTGTACACTTCAAAGCTGCTGCTGGCACCCAGACAAGCACACATCATGGTATCTGCCCCCCCAGTCAGAAGGTTGGGACATGCAGACTCCCTCAATAGCAATATTCAGAGTGCTCCATCACTTGTTTGGCCAGTGGTTGTAATGTGTTCGTGTCATCTCTCTAGAAACTATCTAAATCAGCTTCTAAATGTTCCCAAATTCTTTTGCCTGGGGAGCAGAAATCTGACAGTGGCTCTGAAAGGCAAGCTTTCCACAGGATTCTGTATGCCAGCTTGCCATGGGGCCCTTAAGCCAGAAATATTTCTTGCTTGTTTGTCCTAAGGCTTTTTGCAACTTGAAATAATGTTTTCTATCAGTTCAGGTAGAACATGCTTTCAAATGTTTGTTTATCTGTTCAGTACAACAAAAAGATCTGGGGTTAAATGCTACAGATAAAAAGGAGATTGAACTAACAGGCACAGAGGTGCAGCTGATACCTCTAAGTAAATGCCATGTTCATAGGACTCTGGGTGAAATGGCATTAACCAGAAGACTGTCATTTCTCTTGTGTCTTCCAAATCATTCACTGTTCCTTTCCAACCTGATATTCTCCCTATCCTCTCATTCTTGCTCTTAGTGACTCTGTAGCTAGGCAGAGGCTTTTCATTGTACAGGCATACCCTCAGCAGAATTTCTTCAGGTGGATTATTTACAGATATAGTTAGATAAAAGAACAATTTTAGCTTATCTTACTAAAGCACTTCCGTCCCTTTCCTTGTAACTCATCTGAAACAAGCATGCAAGAGGTTGAGGTGAAGGGGGAGCAAGGAAATGTCCTGTTGCGTGTCCATACTTGGGGTATTTCTTAAGATACTAGATGCAGTTACTCAGAAAATCAAAAGTTCATGAAACAAGGAAAATGTAGCTTACATCTGGGAAAAGACTCAGACAGAAGCTCAAGTACTATTCCAAATATTTAAGCCGTCCAATTCAGAAGTGATCAAAATTGTTTAAAACAGCTCCTTGCCTTATTAAACAGTTCCTTGGGTTACTAAGCCAAGTCACTAATTTCCCTGTCAGCAGGAAAGCGGCTTCTATGTAAAAGACAGCAATGAACTCAGAAAATTTGCAGAAAGATAGATCAGTACTACTGTTTCACTAAGGATATGGTACAGGTCTTGAGCTGACGCATCTAGCCGACCAGGGCCAATTTGTAGCAGGTAAGGATCTTTTCACAGCAATAACATGAGATCGGTCAATGTGAGATGTTACGAACACTTTACTGTGATTGTTAAGCCACTAAGCTTTCTTGGGTGCATTCATTACACCATAACAGTGCTTTACCTTGCTAAATGATAGGCAAAATTAGTCACCCATTATATGGCATTAACAGGTCATGATCAAGGCTTATTGAAAATGTTCATGGATATGAAATATTAATTTCTTCAGATTACTTGCATATGAGCCAAATATTCCTCACATGAAAAGAGGGATTTCATTTGCCTGTACAAAAATAACCTCGAAGGCTCTGGGAGCTCTGAAGATAAACTCCTTGGTATATCTAACAGGCTGGAAGGAAAGGAGGAAAAAATTTCTGCCTTGGTATAACTAGAACCTTGTATTTTTGAACCCCCTTTTCAAGCTGCTTTGCTTCAGGACTCAGCAAATGTGGGCGTAGGTTGCATGGCACACACGCCTGTGTGCAAGGGGGGAGCCTGTGGAGCTTGTAGGGAAGGAGTCTTCTCATCAGGTTTTGAAGAGTGCAAAGCAGGATTGGAATGGGGGGAACACTGCAGCTGCTGGGGCCAGTGCTCACCATACTTGTTTGGGAAAGCAGCATGTCTCACAGAGTTCCTGCTCTGGAAAGGGCAAAAACATCCCAGCACAGCACTTCTGGAAGCTTTCCAAGTCCCTGCACACTGATAGGGAGGCACAACACAAGAAGCTCTGTGTATATCTCAGGGAACTGGACAGCTAAATAACTCTGAGGTTCTTGCTGTATTACAATGTGCAGGATGGGTCTCACAGAAAACTGGCTTTCCTAGAAGATGAGGGAATTTGTGCTTTGCAGTAGTTCAGCATTTATCCAGAATCATCTCTGACTGTAATGAGCAATGAGATAAATCTACTTGTTTAATGATTTTCAAATTGGGTTCAATTTTGTACTTTTAAAACCTTCTCAGTCAAGCTTATTGAGTATAATTTCCCATTCTGTTTTCCAGTAATTAGTGAAATGGTATCTCATTTCGTTGTGGAATATGTCAGCTCTGTGTGGTATTGGAACCAGAATGGAATAAAAGGAGGAATTATATCAGGGACAGGGTAAGGTCTGCTCCATAGTGGAAATTCAGATTGTGTGGTTGTCCCACAGTGCCGTGTGACCAGCCTGTCCAAATCCAGCCCCGCATGATCCAAAACTTGTTTCTAATAACACATAAGGTGATCGCTTCCTTAGCCCAGTCTGCTGCCAAACCCCAGTGGAATGGAAATGGTACCACAAGGGCTGAGCTTCACAGCACTGTGACAGCAGGACCTGGGAAATCTGACAAAGATCTGTTTCTAAAAGTGAATTTATCCCCCTTCTGAGCCATAAAAATGGTTTCTCAAAAAAATTAATGAAAAAGAATCATTTTACAGAAGGAGATGTTGTATTTTACAGACCGTACATTACATCTTTTTGAGTCATAATAATCAACAGAAAAAAAAGAAAACAGACAGCCCTCAGGACATTTCAAAGGACTTTTTGAACTTGGAAAGAATACCTTGTTACAAAACGGAAAGAGTAATTTTAGCATTTTTCCTGGTTGTTATTTTTTTAAGAACATTTCCTGGTTTGACTGGCATTGCCAACTGGTTTTCATTTTTTACCAAACGTGTGGGAAGAGTTGTTAAGTAGTGTCTATCAATAGTAAAAGCCAGTAACATACGAGCTGAGTTACATGGTGTGCAACAGTGCAAAGCAAGAATTTAGGGGAAGCAAACTAATGCAGTAAAGCTAGTATGATTTTCTGAAAGGTGTTGTCATCATATTCGGTTGTGGTAGGGTGTGCCTGAAATTAAAACTGCTGAAGCAAATGGAAAAGTCAAATTAGCTAAGAAGGTTTTAAATCCAAATTCTATGGTATGAAGTTAGTCTTTACTCAACTGAAATTGAATTTCAGTAGAGTATTGCCTCGAAAAAAGCTGAAGGGTTAGACTTTTGGATAATAATAAGAACATGGTGGGATGCTTCTGGGTTAGTTTTATGGAACATCATAAAACACATGGCTGTAAAACAAGAGGTGCCTAATAAAAGCAAACTGCAAACACTCTATAAACCAATTTTCTATTTTAACTTTGGGGGAAAATGTGACTTCGGAAGTGAAGGAACCATCTATGTTTCTTCCAAATACCTCTAACTAGCCAGTATTTTATGTAGTAAACTAAGTGGGACACAATAGCCTCTTTCACCTTTAGTTCAAAAAAAATCAATGCTTTCTCCTAAGATTATGACTTTACAGGATTAGCCTATTGGCCACATTTAGTTTTCTGGGCCCACTTTTATGACTAGAAAAAGGAATCCAAGTGAGCTTATTATACTAACACATTTCTCAGTATAATTTGTGTTCTATACATCTGTCTTTTACGTGACAAACTTTTAGGGATCAGGTCTTTTGCAAAACATCAAGTAAGTTTTTGATCTAACTAGAAAAGTATAGTCTTGTGCAAAAAGAGGAACTGCTGAGCAGATTTAACTTTGGAAAAATTGTATGGCTACTTCTGCAACTTGTAAAAATTGGTGGGATTTCATTTTTTGAAACACTTTTGAGGTATGGGACTGGGTCAACAATATGTGAGGACACCCCCACCTGTGCCTGCCTATGTCAAATATTGCTGCAGTATCTGCTTTTTCCATTATACCAGATTCTAAATCTAAGTGTTTAGAGGAAAAGAATTAAAATATTCAATGAAAAGCAGAAAAAGTATGTAAGAAAACTAAATATAAAATAAAATTGCATTAACATAGAAGCTGGAAACAGAAAACACTTGGCTAAATAAACTAAGAATATGTCCATCTTGCTTTCTGCAGACAGACGAATTTTGCCTTGCTTGTGCTGTGATTTGGCTGGACCTGACCATATTGGTGCTAAACCAATAAAGTATTTGAGAGGCTGGTTTTCTTGGCATTAGGTACCAGAATTACTCAAAGTGAAGTTTGTCTTCTACCACAGCCTTTCTGTGCTGTTTTAGGTGAATTCATTAGCTCTTCGATGATCTAACTTCTAAATAATTTTCATTTACTTTGTGAAAGCTACATGTCTAACTGTCCTTCAGGAGATGGCTCATCTTTCCTGCTCTGCAAAATGATCGTGAAAGGACCCCCCTTGTTCACAGGGGAGCATAAGTACAATTAACAACACATCACCTTAAGATTTAGCCATGTGCTGGGTATGGAGATGTCTCCAGTTTTCCTATTGATAGGATTTCTTAGCTTATGTGCAATGTCAAGCAAATGCAGCTTAACTAAGTTTTCAAAGACAATTCAGGCCAGCAGTAACCTTGGTGCTTTCATGCAAGGCTGAGACTGGGCTGGTAACTGCTGACTCCAGGCTGAGGGCCCTGGGGGCACAATACATAGACAGATGAGCTGGCTCTGCAGGAATCTGTGCACCTGCAGAAGCTGCAGCACTTTATGTTCACTTACCCACCCAACCTCAGCCCCAGTGTCCCAGATAAAGGGAACCCATCTGCAGATTAAACATCACTAGTAACGGCACTAATGGTAGATATATAAGCATCCTGAAAGGAATTACATCTTCAAATCATGTGTTTTGGGGTTGCGTGGTGGGGTTTTGGTAGCAAAGGAGGGGCTGCAGGGCCAGCTCCTGTGAGAAGCTGCTAGAAGCTTCCCCAGCTCCAAGTCGGACCCGCCTCTGGCCCAGGCCGCGCCCGTAAGCGACGGTGGTAGCGCCTCTGGGATAACGTATTTAAGAAGGGAAACCTGCAGCGGAGGAGGGAATTAGAATGTGAGAGGAACACCTCTGCAGACACCAAGGTTGGTGAGGAAGGAGGGGAGGAGGTGAGCCAGAGGAGGGGATGCCCCTGCAGCCTGTGGTGAGACGGCAGGCTGTCCCCCGCCAGCCCACGGAGGGGAGCGGGGAGCAGATGCCCACCTGCGGCCCGGGGAGAGAGGAGCCCACGCCAGAGCAGGGGGATGCCCCCCAAGATGGCCGTGACTCCATAGGAAAGCCCTTGCTGGAGCAGTCTGTGACTGAAGATTGGCCTGTGGAAAGGACCCATGATGGGGAAGTTCGTGAAGGACTGTCTCCTGTGGGAGGGACCCCACGCTGGAGCAGGGGAAGAGTGTGAGGAGTCCTGCCCCTGAGGAGGAAGGAGCAGAAGAGACAACGTGTGATGAACTGACTGCAACCCCCATCCCCACACCCCTGCACCACTGGGGGGGAGGAGGCAGAGAAAACTGTGAGTGAAGTTGAGCCGGGAAGGAGGGAGGGGTGGGGGGAAGGTGTTCTAAGGTTTGGTTTTACATCTCATTATCCTTCTTTTGATTTGATCTGTATCAAATTAAATTTACTTTTTTTCTTCCCCAAGTTAAGCCTTTCTTTTGCCTGTGACCATAAGTGGTGAGTGATCCTTCCCTGTCCTTGTCTTGTCCCACAAGCTTTTTCTCCTTATTTTCTCCTTATCCTACCAAGGCCGGGGCAGGGGAGTGAGTGAGCGGCTTTGTGATGCTTTGTTGCTGGCTGGGCTTAAACCACAACACCATGTAACACTGTTTTTTGACTGTATTTCTTCATGGTATCATCAGTCAAGTGATCATACTGAATTTTCATCTGCTAGGCTTCCAATATTTCTCATTGATATGAGAAGTATATACAAACAGGGTATACAAGGCTTTGTCACACTATTACAAAAGGGACAACCTTTCTGTTGAGAAATATCAGTCTTAGTGAGACTGACTGTTTAGTGAGAACATGCTTCTCCCCGCACTTCATAAGGAAGAAAAGAACAAAACATTTTGCTTCCTTACATTCAATACATTTTGGTTGGACTTGATTACTCTTGTACTTCTTTTAGTAAAAATGATACATCTGAAATGCAATTCAATCTTACAAAACTAGTCTTTCATTAAAAACCTGGAATTTTCATTTTTGACAAGCAGCGCTGCTTACTGGGCCTGCATTTCACATGTACTGAGTGCTCTGATTGCTTCCAGACTGTGTTCTTGGAAGTTCAGGAAGTTCCTTACTGGGCAGCTTCTATAGGACACATTCTGTGAGTTTGTTATTCACTCTTATGTTGGTCATTCTCAACCATTAATGCACTCGTGAACCTCCCTGCTGTTTTATTAGCATGACTGGATCCACATGAACCCAAATCTCTGGCCTTTCCCATAATCTGCTACAAGGCCACTCCAGAAGAGCCTTCTGATTCAGCCCACGTGCAGGGAAACAATGCAAGAACCATTACACAACATATAAGGTGTATATGTATTTTCCCATGCTAATCTCCACCCATCCCAGCCACTAACCAAGTATTAGGTGTGACAGAAGACATCTTGTCAGACATGGGTAATTCTGATAGATCATTCAGCTTCCTTGTCTTCGCTGTAGCATTTATATGTTCCCTCTTTTTTCAGCAGTCACTGGGATAATTTAATCCTCAGAAACTGATTGTGTTCCCCACAGATTTCCAAAATAAAGAAGGTAATGAGCAACATAGCTAACACCTAAATTCTCTTTTGAGTTGAACTTTGAAAAAAAAATTGAGAAATAATTTCCAGTTATATCACAGTCTGTGCCAAAAAACGTTAGCAAAAAGCCAAGAAGTCAGTAGCAGAAAATAAAGTCCTCCCTGTTGGGTGATGACAAGGATTAATTCCATGCAGCAGCACCTCCATTAACTGAAAGGACTGCGAATGTGGGTGCAATGACAGAGACCTTGATGGTTACCAAACACTCACCTCAGTCCCATTTCTGAGACTTGTGTGACATGACAGCAGAATCTGACATAAAAAATAAAAACAAGCTACCTAAGGACAAAAATATCTTACAATAACAGGTTAAAACCACCCTGTTCATCCTGGTTGATCTTTCTGAAATATTTAAAGCTGATTGTATCATTATGAATAGAATGGTAACGTTTTTGTTGGGTACGTCTTCTGGATTGCCTTTCAGTTGGATGATAGGCATATATGAAATTCAGCTTCAGCCCCGCCCACCTCCAAAACTATCACCCTTTACACTGCTTTGTGGTCTCTTGACATGGTGTAACTCTCTTAACTGAGTTGACAGACCTACCTCTCCTTGCATTCCTCACCAGCCAGTCTGCTTCCCTCAGTTCTCCTCTTTCATGTATACAAATACATATGTGTGGCATGAGCTATTGAACTTTTGATTGAGTTTTAGTACTCATGAAGAGGCCAAATGACAGCACTCAGGTCTTTTGAAATCTGCATATTTTTTAGTCAACTGTGTTTAGGGCTGTCAGTTAGAGGCACTTGAAATTTCAACTGTCTTAAAGAGATCTGTTCTTTGCATCCCAGCCTCGGACCACAGGCTCATTCCATATTTACACCAAGTAAACTTGGAGAGCAAAAATGTTCTGGTCTTGGGTCTTACTGGAACTGGAAGCAGCAAGTGAAAGGCTGGGTATCACAGGAATCTGAGCTATTCAGTATGTCAACACTATTTGAAGAGCCACGTGTGCGTCATGTTCTTGTTTGCAAGCTAATTAGATACTTGTTTTGAAAGATGGATTAATGAATTAATCACAGGGTGTGGTGGATGTTTTTTCTTAATGTTCTGAGACCAATTTAATATGAAGGTTTTTAATTTTTTATATGTATGATTCATTTCAGAACTGGAAAACACAGAAAGTAGGAATGTGAAAATGATAACTGTTAAAAAATGAAAATTATAATCACTGCCATCTTTGGCACAGCAAGCTCTCTTTTATGTTATCTGAAACTGTAGATAGTACCAGCAACCATGGAAAGAGGGAATGATATGAGAGCTTTCTAGTTAATAAATCAGAGCTGAATGGAAAAGGGTGTGGTTTTGATTGCATAAAATGCCAGGCAGGTTTCTGGTTTGCAAAACTGAAACCAGGGGTGGTTCACATCTTGATATCTTCTCATACTGCAGCCTTTACAGAAATTCTACTTTTTTTTTTGTTTGTTTTATTCAAATTAATTAAATGTTGGGCAACTCCTAACATTACAAAATGCACTGACTCAAATTTATTGACTCAAAGGCAGAAGGCACCATGGACTCGGATCTGGGCCTGGATTCTGCATAGAGGGAGACACTAATTTCTGGCCAATTCAGCAGCAGCACCAAGTCAGGCATTTATATGTGCACATGCCTTTTCACTTGTTTTCCTGTTTTTCAGTTTTCCCATTCTAGACACCAGCCTACCTAATGGGCCAAATTCTGCACATCCTTTTCTTGGTCACCTAGCCTACTGAGCACTGCATGGTGGGATCCTGGCACTTGGCACACAAGAAGGGAAAGAGTCTCAACATTAAGCAATGCCAAATTGTCCGATTCTGAGCAGGACAATTTGCATGAACCATCTGGTCTTAAATCACTTTGAAGATGAGAGGTGGAGCCTCTCTTTTTAAAGGTATTTACCTCAGTAAATAGAAATAAATGTCCAAGGGCAGAGATAAGGTGCCCTAGACACTTAAAAAGTGCCTGGGAAATTCCCACTCTATCAATGGGTGTTAGGCAGCTATATTTAAATCCCACAAATCAAACACCTTTGTAAATGTGGTCTTTGTTTCCTGATTCCTTCTGTTTTCCCCTTCAGCTGTAGAAACACTCTCTGTACAGATACAGAATGTGCAGTTCCTTCCCCAACAACTTCCTTTTGTTTCTCTTTCATTACTCAAACTGAGAAAATGACAGAGACCGAAGTACAGACTGCAAAATCTGTATTACTAGTAAAGGGGACATTGTGCAGACCAAACATACCCAGTAAGATCTCTCTGAGATAAGGTAGGGTTTCCATACCAGTTGACTAGGAAAATAACCATTTTTACTGAAAATTGAGACTCGCTATTAAATGGAAATTTAGCAGACAAAGCACACAGAGAGATTGAGTCCTAATCATGTTTCCGAGCATGATAAACAAGTGTCTATAAGAGAATAGGAATAGGTTTGACAACAGTGAATGAATGCTACCAATAATGCATACCATGCATGTATCGCAATTTCTCTTCACATCTGCTTAGTTTGAATGCAATAAAATAGAGGAAGAGCTGTCACAATCACTCAGCTGTTGCAAAAATCTTTAAGTCATGCTTTGGTGTGCTTTATGGAGCATTCACTCCAGTGCTGCAGAGATTTATTGTATCCACTGGAAAACAAAATAGTCATTATTTTATGCTTTTGGATGTCTGAAGGAGGAAAATATTACTTTTAGGCTTTTGCCGAGTGCAGTGATGCATTTCAAAGCTCTATTAATACTGTATGCTCCCACCTGAGAGGCCAGATAGATAGCTGAATCTTTTATTTCTTTTGCTTTTTGTACATTAGCTGGTGTATGACAGTGCTGTAATGACATGTGGCCAACAAGTTTATCACATAGTGCTCAAAGGATGTAAATCAATGTTGTTCCTTAGAATAAAATATGCAGCTTTGACATAGGGCGTAGTGTATAGAAAAGGCAGTGGGATGGGTTTGCTGGAAAGGGCAAGGAAGGAGGGATCTATCGCCAGCCTCAGCACCCCGGAAGGCCAGGTCCCGTGGTGGGACCCCTCTGCTCACTCCTGCTCTCGTCCCCAGAGCCACCTCCCCACTCCCACCCAGAGTGATGGCCCAGTGCTGCGTCCCCCTCCATGCCCTGCACTTATTGCTCTGCAACTCTCAGCCCGTGTCCCCAGCAGTGAGCTGCCCGTAGCTCTGCACAGGACTGGGACAGATGTCCTCCCCAAATCAAAGTGAAGCTCCCAGCACAGGCTGTGACTTGCACTGGGAATAGGGATTTCCCCAGGTAATGGCAATGGGAAGTGCCCAGAAGGATGGACTCAGTTGGATGCTTAGTTTTTCTGTGAAGTCCTCAGAAAACTTGTTTGCATGTCCAGCATTACATTACTCTTCACTCAAGACAGTCACTCACACTCATAGGAAAATTTGGGTTGAAAGGAGCTCGGAGGTCATCTGGCTCATAAGCACCAAGAACACGGTCAGGTCCAGTGTTTCCTGGCTGTTGCATGAACATGGTGGGGGCAGAGGCTTTTCACGAGGGCAAAGCAGGAGGAAGTGCAGTGAGTCAGAGAAGCCTCTCTCCTCCTTCTTCCAGCCTAGGCTTCTCTAGCTGGGGAATGAACATCACTGCACAACTTGCAAAGTGTCTCTCCTGAACAGGAAGGAGCCTGCAAGAGCTGTGACTATTTTCTTCTCCTCTGGTTTACCTTTTTCAAGTAGTAAGATAAGTCCTACCTCTCTTTCTCTCCATGGACCCATATGAGCTGTTTTGCAGTGGTTTCTTCATGGGGCTGAGTGTTTCAGCAATAAATAGTTTGAGGGTGTTTTGTGCCTCTGAGGTCTGGAGCCTCACGGGCTGCAGCTGAGACTCTGCATGCTCCTCCCTAACACCTTTCAGGCTGAAATGAGAAAGCAATAACCTGAGAAAAAATAAAATGAGGTTTTTAAAGAAGAAAACCTCAATCCTAAGTGCTATTGAGTGCTCACTATCACTTTCAAAAGCATAATTCTGTCTGTTGGGGATGGAAATATTAACTACAAGTGCCTGTTCAAAAATGAGGCAATAAAGAGTTGGATGATTCTCTCTCAGCTCCATTGCAATAGGTTTGGAAAGAGCTTCTTTATTGTATATCTGGAGATCAAGATCAGCTCTCCATCAGCATAACTGCAGAGTACAGTGTGTAAACTTTTTTTGGTCTCAGTTTTAAAACGAAAATACAAAATTGAAAAACAAAATGAGGTGAGCTCTACTTCAGTGACACATTTACTTTTTTCAGGTGTTTGTAACTTTAAATAGTTCTACAAGAATTAGAACTTACTGTGATTCATACTGTACAGTTTTATTTTAGTACTGCTTAGCTTAATTCACACTAGAAGGATGCAAAGTTGCTATTACAAGATCAGCTAAGGAACCTAGTTTAATTGCCAGTACAAAAGTGACACTTAGAATAGGTGTCTACTAACATATAACATATCAGAAAGAAGAATACCCAAGCTATGTGATGACTTTAAACCAAACTACAGAGATTTAAAAATTCCTCCTTCAATATAAACCAATCTCTAATTACCTGAATATTGCTTTAGATTTTAAAAGAAGAGTCTTGAAAAAGTTGGAAAGAACAAACCCTGATAAAACCTAATCAAGGAAATGCCTTTAATATTAAAACAGATATTTTCCAGCATTTTTATATAATAGGCTTCCTAGCAGTTTTGGTCCTAATGCTATTTGAAGGCATATTGGAGTAAAGACATGACTTAGTTTCCTTTCCCACCTGAAAGGAACCTATTGCTCCACCAGAGCACACAATCATTCGCATCATACATCCAGCAACTGTGAGGGCACTGAAATAAAGGTTGGAAATGTTATTTGCTTAGCATTCGTTTATTTGCTTGCAACCATTGATGAACATTGACAAAGAAGAGCTCAGGTAAAGCAGATACATGTGCTGCTGCAGGAGAATGCTGCTCCGTGCAAGATTATGTTTCTGCACTTAAAGGAGGTTATTGAAGCCTTTGGACTCCCTCCAAGTCTTGTTGAAATCACGGTAGAGTCCCTCTGGCTGGCATAGCGGGAACTGTACAGGCTCCTTGTGCTCCAGTGCAGCAGCCTAGATCCATGAGAGAGCAGTAAATACCATTTGTCATCACTGTTTCTCATCAGAATACTCTACCATTTTCAGAGAGGAGGAAAAAAGGGGGGAAAAGTCTTGCTAGTCTTGCTACTTTCTACTGGAGGCATTTTTATAAAGAATTCTTTTTTTAACATCAGTAAAACTCAAGATTTCTCCTTGTTGAAAACTACTATGATGATGGAAAGCTTTTTTCTGGTTTGATAATGAGGTATATTTTTCACCCTTACTCTCCCAACTCTTTAAATAGCTTTTATTAGTATAATCTATCCTCTTGATCTTGCTTCCCACACACAGAGGAGAAATATATCCCATAGAGAATTGTGTTTGTATGCATTTATTAGTTACTATGAGTTTTATTACTGCATTTCATACTAAGCTTTAAAAAAAATTAAACATGCATTGCCCCCTTAGAAAAGATGCTGCACTCTTGCTAAGTGAGTATTACCTTACCTCCAAGAAGGCTCACTGAGCAAAAACATTGTAATTCAGCTGGCAGATGTGTGAAAGAATTTAACCTGTAGTTACTGCATCAAGGCCTTTAATGAGGATCTAGCATGAGAAAAAAATAAGCCTTAACATTACCGTATGCTCACCAGCTTGAAGTTCAGCCCCACCAAGTGAGACAATGTGATGTACTTTGAGTTCGAATTGCATTTAAAACCCTTCACATAAAAGCAGTTATGCACCTAACCAGATGTATCTGGAAGAGCACCCATTTTGTCCATATTGACCTGAAATTATGGTCAGCGCTGCCAGTACAAAGGCAACCTTCATTAAAAGGGGCTTGGTTTATTCTCATATAATAGATAGAACGTTTTACATTTCATAAATTAGTCTTTAACTTGGTCTGAACTATCTCTCTTTTATGAATAGTTCAGACATGAGCTGGGAATACTCATTTCTCTGGCATTTATTTGGAAATCACAGCTCATGATCACATCAGTTGCTAATATCACAAACAGCATGCTTTTATGCATCTTGTTTACGTAGGTATTTTTTTAATGTCATTGCTGTTCATTAGGCTTTATATACTATGATTAATACGCCTTCTCCTCAGCAATTAAGTAATTCATCAGATGATAGACATTACTGTACAGGACCACCACACACTGAAAAATTAGGCTCACTTCAACAGAAGCAAGTATCTCTGTGCTAATTATCACCAGTGATAGTCTTTCTTTTTAGAGAGATAATGAGGTAGATTTTGCTTTCAATAACACTGATGTAAATCCATAATAATTCTGGCACATCCGCAATGTGATGCTTCCACATTTACATAGCCATAGCTGGACTGAGTTTATCTAGTAAAACAGATTTCTTGTCCCTGCCTGGATCCAGAACAGCTGCCCAGACCCAGAACAGCTGCCCTCAGCTGTATAGCTGACTTCAAGCTTAGGGACAAAACCTTTCACCTGTGATCTGAGGCACAAGTTCAGTGATTTTTCTTAATGTGGCCCATTGTGTCTAACAAACAATATTTTTTTTTAAATAAATGTTCCATGCTTTCCACCTCCTCAGCTGACGAGACGCGATAGAGGAAAAGGGAACGCTTCTGGCAGTCAGAAATCTGACTCCAGAGATACAAGCCAAACTCATTGCTGTATTGCTCCTCAAGTATGGAATTGTGAGAGAGGAATTTATTGGGGCTAGTCACTCTTAAATTGAGATATGGTAAAATTTTGCTTGCCATCATTTAGCTTATCAAAAAAAGGATGATGTGTTTCCACATGGATTTTTTTGTTTTCCCTTTTTGACACTTAAGATTCCCCTGAAATACAAAGATGAAACCACTCTGCTACTCTTGAAATAATTTACAAAGCAATTCCCTGAGTGTTGCCACAGACTAAGGATGAAGACTCAGCACAGATTTTCATTTTTATAGTCTTTGTTATAGTTCTTCACAAGATATCACTAAGAAAAGAACTGGAATTATGGGTTGTAATGGAAAGTTAGAGATCAGTGATGTTATTTGCAATGGAGTTTAGTTGAATCTGCTTATTTCAGCAACCACTGTTCAGCTGCAGGTATGACTGTCCCATGCAAATCACTAGTCATGAGTTTCAGTGGCACTTTGGCTATGCAAGATGAAATGAACCCAACCAATTATAATCACAGCTTCCCTCCTCTGCAGTAGAAATTTGCACTGTGACACATGATACCAGCTGTTGGACACTGGCTACTATAATAAAAGTTAATTTGCAGGATGGTATGGGCTGCATTAATTTTCAACGTGGCAAAATGCTAACAGTTGACCCAACCTTGGGCCAGTGTTGTTTCATCAGCAAACTGAAAAAGGAAGTAAGTCATGAGTCATATAAAATGCTGTAGATGATAGAGAATTATTTAGATTAGTCAAAGCCACAGGAGTCTGGA
The DNA here is from genome assembly GCF_929443795.1 of Astur gentilis. NCBI lineage: Eukaryota > Metazoa > Chordata > Aves > Accipitriformes > Accipitridae > Astur > Astur gentilis. The sequence continues at coordinate 21,088,081 of NC_064883.1, read as the reverse complement.
GGTATATTAGAGTAACTTAAGAACATGAAGCTGCTGCAGAGTGGCAGCTGAAATTCTTTGTAGCTAAAAAAAAAAAAAAAAAAAGAGATTAAGGCATTTACCTGGAAAGATGGTACAATTTATACAAAGTGAAATAGCTTCACCAAGGGACTGAAAGAACCTTCCACGGCCTTGCCTCCCCTCTTCCTCTTTCCCCTCCCCACCCCCAGTCCTCCAGAGTATTGTACAGCCTGCTCACGAGGAAACCCTGCAGGAATTATGGATGGTTTAGGTTAAATTTCGGTGTGATATCAGGTAGATAAGGGATTAAAACCCAAGCCTCTGATATTTCACTGAGTACCCTAGCAGTAAGCCCTTGGACTTTGAATTTTGGTTTTATGCAAGAAAAGAAAGAGCATGTGGAGCAGCCTCATTGCAAAGGGCACCCTGGGTGGAACCTGATCCATCAAGCAAGCTCTTGCTGAGCCCCTGAGGGGGCACAAGCAGATTATTAAGCTGTTGGATCCCTTCCAGGACACTAGCTGGCTATCCCATTGCCCAGGACATGTCATGATGTGTGACCAGGCACCCAGTCATGAGACCAAAAAGTCAAGAGAGATGGAGCGGCTCTCAGATTTTGGGCTCCCTTTAAATCCCAGGTTCACTTTTGTATCCCACCCCAAGATACTCTTATCAAAGTCAAAGACCCAGAGAGGTAAGGAGTAATAGTCCACTTCTCAAACAGGTTACCAGAGTTTATACCCCTCCCATGATGCTGTTACAAGATGGCAATCCTCTAGAGTTCAAAACAGTGTTTCAACTGAACTTTGACTTCAAAACAGGCTGGTGGAGTTTTTTAAGCCATGGTCAGAAATCTGCAACAAATGCAGCTAGGGTCCCCCAAAATGACAGTGCTAGGTATGAAAAAATATTCAGATGAACACTCTGGGCTGCTGCTCTAAGCAGCATGGCTGAAATTCACAGCCCAAGGGAAGGGACATAGGCAGGGTCCATGGGTAGCATGTCCTGTCTCCCCCAGGGTGGTTAGACTGACCCGGTTTCTGTTTGAAGGCTGGTTACGAGAGAAGAAGTTTGGTATGGGACAAACACTCAAAACTGTGTCACTAGTTACCTGCAGTTTGCTGTCACAGAGTGTGCTCATTCATCTGCACTAAGCAATAGATTAATTGAAACAAGGTGGTTTTTTGAGATCAAGAGCCAGAAATGGCATGGTAGAAAGACTATGGCAAGCACAGCCAACTGCTTTAATTGAAAATCCAGTGGTGAGAGAAAAATCACGAAGAAAACCAAATCTTGACTAGTTTCCCCATTATGTTTTCTCTCTGAAATGGGGATAAAGCACACACCTGAATTTTTCTAACTGAAAGCCAGTGTTATTTCGAGCAAATAGCCCGCTACTCACACAAAAGCTCTTCAGATAGATAGTGCAACACCAAACAGGAGACCCAGCAGCAATCAGCTTAACTAAGCACCCCTTCAAGAGCAACTCTTTAGGGAGAGCCAGCCGAGCCGTAAAATCTGCTGGGGATGAATGACATCAATGCAATTTACTGGCTTTCTTCAAATGAAGACCTTAGCGTAAGGAAATGATTTAAGAGACAACTAAACTCTGCTAGAGTCATAATTAGTAAATAACAGGTTCCACTACACATATTGGTGTATACAACTAATTCAGGATAATGACAAAACAAGCTCTCCTTTTTTTCCCCAAAACCATTTTATTAACATTACTTATGAATTCATATTTAGAAAATATTGTAGGTGAAATTAATTGAAGTTCAGACATGGCTTAAATACAAAACATAAAAGAAGGTGCAATAATAACACCATAGGCATAATCTACCATAAGAAATACAATAGTGCCTCAAAAGAGGGATTACACGAGATTTGCAGAAGCTTCTGCTTTTCTGCTTTAACAGCCACCGTATAAACACAAATATCAAGATCCTCAGCAGATGTAATCAGCGTAGCTTCATTAAAATCAATAAAAATATGCTGATTTATGCCATACGAGGATCTGGAGTGTAACTTAGCAGAAATTTCAAATGTCATGAAAAAGTAATGGGTACATTTTCATTTTAATACTCTAGCAGCTTATTCATTGCCTTTGTCAGAGTGTTTATCAAAGTATGCCTATTCCCATTTTTCTCTTGTGGGATGAGCCTGATTTAAGTTTATACTTCTTTTACTGTTATGAAGGCTTCTAAAGGCCTTGACTACCAACATAACCGTAAAGGACAGTCTCCTTAATGATAGTACCAAAGTATGTAAAATGGCAGGGCAATAAACCTCTAAACACACTTTTGAAAGGTTCCTTTTCTTTAGCAAGCAGAGGATGCCAAAAAAAATCCACGGTAGAGATTTAGCTTTGTACTCTCCTTAGTTTTACTAAGACAAATGATTTTTCAAATCTTAATTGATTTGTAACAACTGAAATATTCTCCCAAGGCAGTAGTAACATTCCCCCATAAAAACATGGAAATCTAAATACCTGGCTTTGCCAAAGTATTACTGCAAAGACAACAGAGGAGAAGAACCAAACTTAGGTTCATCCTTCTTCTATTAAATGCAGTTCTTTAGAAAAAGTAAGTTGGAAGTAAAAAGCAGTTCTGAAAGACAGAACTATGTCGGTGTATAAAACTGTGTGGAAACTATCTTACAAAAGAAGAAAGTGGAATCAAAAGGTGTTTCAAACATCCAAGTGCACATCAGCTTTAAGACTTCAGGTTATACATCTGAGGTTTTTTAATCAGTTTTCTCATCATTTTTCTGCGGAATACATTTGTTGGCTTGTTGATTCTTGGTTTCTGAGTCCCTGCTAAGAAAACAAAGGAAGCAGTTAGGGAAAGAGTATGACAAAACTGTTACTACTTTTTATTGTTTGGTTTGGGTTTTTTTCATGTTATGTTGTTTAAGCAGTTAATCCAATAATAACAAACATATCAGAAACTGTAAAATGTGTTCTGGACAGCCTATTCTCACACACTGTAAGGTCTCCAATGTGTCCACCTTTGTCACTGGAGTCCTACTTTGCTGCTTTTTTCCTGAGCAAGCATCAAAGTCTTTTCTAGCTGTCCTGCAGTGACAGCAGAACGGAAGTAAACACACTGCTCTACCTGCAAAAAAAAAAAAAAAACCCAAACCAAAAAAACCCTATTACTGCATTTCTCTGAACAACAGTGGGGTAAAGTCTAAATGTAACCAGTGGTTGTGGGAGACGAAAAGGTAAAATGATTTGGGTTTCTGCACAGAACTGGGTTTCACAAAGAAGCTGCAGAGTGGCCAAAGACAGTCGGGGTTATCTCCAGAAATGCTTACGAAGGCTGTCTGAAACGTGTGAGTCCAGTTCAGAAAACAAGTACTTTGCAAATTTGACTGAAAATCTTTGTCTTTAAGCTACCTATTTACCAGCACGCAGAACCCCTGTAGCCAGTTCCCAGTCCTTTCGCTGTCACCCCAACATATTTATTTTCTTTTCCAATATAAACTTTTTTTAATGAAATTAATCAGAAACCTTTTCACTCCAAAACCTATAAATCAATTTCAACAGTAGTTGTATATTTGCACAGGGAACGTCAACTGAATTCAGCTTGAGACTCCAAAAGGTAACATGAAAGATGCTGGGGAGGGAATTATGGGAGTGGGAGAGGAGTGGCTTAAGTTGCCTGAAAGATTTGCTTAATGTTCCTGTACACTCCCAAGCTATAGAAATGAATATGTATAGCACAACATTAATTAGTACTAATTATGCCTTTAACTATGGGCTTTGGTTGTACCAAGGCTTACTGAACTGTGAAATCCACAAGTTGGTGAAAAAGCTTATAACCGATCCTTTACTATCTGGCTATCTGGTGCTCTAGTAGGAGACTGGCAGCATTTCCTTACTTCTTTCTTCCACGAAAAGAGTGAGGAAGGGAAAAACCCCAGGTGGCTCTGGCTGGGTGTGGGCAGGGGCAGAGCACGGAGGTGAGACGCTGAAGAGGCAGTTTCCTTCCTCCTCTCTCTCTGCACACTTAGGCTGGAGCCTGGCCCTACCATTTCCCAGGCGGTAATAGATGCAAATTAGATAATCACGAGCATCTCAGATAGACTTAGCATTCTATTAAAGGCTCTCTTATAATACTAAAATGGCAGAGACACACTCAGACTTGTCACCCACAGAAATATTACTGTCATGACTAACTGGCAGACAATATTTTTACTTCTGAGGACTGTGCTCAGGGTGCAGTCCTTGCCCCAGCCCTGGATTTCCAGCCCAGAACTGAAGAATAATCTCCTGACTTAAGCATTCTGACTACACATCTTAAATACTGAAGTACCCGGACTTTGTATATATCTCATGTTTGAAACAGAGCTACTTTTTGGCTGGTTTTGTGGGTTTTTTTTTCATTTTCAAAGGCAATGTACATGCTAGATACAGCCTTAATTTTTTTTTCCCGTTAGTATCAATTTTTTAAGTATTGTGCTGTGTCTGTTTCCTGAGTGCTCTGGTGATCAACATATAATTATGCTTTTCTCTCTCTCATTGATTTACATATCAAATTAATTAAACCAGAGTATTAAAACTTGCAATAGCTGGCATGAACGTATGACTGCAGCTAAAAAAGCACAACTGTTTTGACTTACAAGCACAGCCAGTAGCTGATTTGAATAAAACCATTAAGAAAAATCAATTATCATTCCCAACCCTTGCCCCCACGGCCACAGAAACGGTTGACTCAGCACAATTGCTGAGGCAAAAATCTTTAGTAATGGGAGTGGGGAATGGGAACAGGCACCAGGGAATCAAGGGAGGATGGTAACTGCTGAAAACGTGAAGGAAAAAAGTAAACTGATTTCACAACTCGCTTTGATCCTACTCAAAAATATCTAGAAGAAAATGATACCTTAATTAGTGTCCATGCTGGTACTGAACAGTTTAAAGACCCATTCCTTGTGGGCTCTAGGAAGTTAATTAGTCTTTTTGTGTGCCCTTCTCTACACTTCATTCAGAAATGGTGTAACCACCTCGCATCGCACTGTTCTTGTCAGAATGATTTAGTGTTGCATCTCAGTTTTGCCTGCCTTTGAAAACACTGAGTCCAAAATGCAAAAAGCATATGCTTGTAGCAAGCCAAGGTGAGTAAAATAACACTGAACACCTGTTACTGGTATTTGGATTGCTCTATCTGCTTGTGACTGACAAAATACTAAAAACTCTTACCTTTTCTGCAGACATTGTAGCAATCTGTTTCAGTAACGAAGTTATTGGCATTTCCACCACAGCCGGTATATTTGAACTCTTTACATGATTTAGTCTTGCTGTCATAGTAATAGCGAGGCACGGAAGAAGAACACAGTCCTTCATCCTTTGGGCTATAGCATAGCAAGGGACCAGCTTGAGGGGAGAAAAAAAAAAAAAAAAAAAAAAAGAGAGAGAGAGAAAGACAAATCACATAAATGTAATCTCTATTGCTTGGCTTCTTAAAATTTACCTTGCAACAAATTTTGTGGCTAAACAGCCCTTGTTCCCATTCAATTGACATGACTGTTACCGATGACTTCAGAGACTTACTACATCTTATTCCTGTGAGTTAGGAATTTGAGAAAGCAACAGACAGTCCCAGAAAATAGGATTACTATCCCACTAGTGAAACTCATCGGCTTTTCCCATTTGTGGTTCCATCCATATGACAGCCAAGATATTTACATAGTCTGGCCAGAAGTCTTATTCCATATATATAGGAATATAACAATTCCAGTGGAACTACGTCTGTAGAGGAAAAACGCACTGTTTTGTTTATCCTTGCTACGATTTTGCCAGCAAATCCTGCCTGCTTGCAGCAAAAAGTACAAATGCCACCACTTCCCTCATAAGAATCACGTTTCATTTTGCCTCAACCAAATTTTACTTTTCTTGGTGGAAACCTTTTATCAATTTATTGGATGTGCAACAGAGAAATTAAAAATAATTCAGCACTCACCTAAGAAACACTGACAATCTGTCATCAGCCAAAAATAACTGTCTCATCAAGCACTAATAAAGCTTAGGCAGTGACAGCTTTTATACATTCTGGTAGACCTCTCTTCTTCCAAGATCCTACCTCACACTGGATATTAACCTGGTATTTATGACAACACTTAGCTATAGTCACCTGCTCATAATTACCACCTCTCTTCTTTCAAGCTCGTATGGAGACAGTGAAGAGTCATGTCAGGCAAAAAACTTTTATCAGAAGTTGAGCTGGTGAGTGCCAAAACCCCAAGCCACCTAACACCATCTCTCAGGCCTGAATTTTAGAAAGGCCCTTCTGCTTTATATTACAGTATCACTGCCCCGAACATGACTGCCACATCCCATACATCTGCCTCAACACAGATCTCCAACCTTATTTCCCTTCAGATTATGCACGTACAGCTCTCTAGAAGTCAAGAGATCGGCCGGGTGTAGCTGTGGGCATATTTAAGGTCACTGTTAAACTAACACAGCATTTTTGCTCTTTCAGTAACAGCAGAGAGAAGTCTGCAGACAATATAAACATCTGCTTCACAGAAGTCTTCAAAGACACCACTGTATGGGTATCCAGAGCAAAATATCAAATAAAATATCATCTTCATATCACTTTCAAACCATCTATTTTATTAAAAATTTGGAACAACCATTACTTTTCTCTGGCAGACAGTGGTCCACACAAGACTGCAAATCTCTGAAGTTGTTGCCATTTCCGTAACAGCCACCGTAGATGAACTCCTCACACCTCATCGAGCTCAAGTTAAAGGCGTATCTTTTTAGATGACTCCTGCAAGGTCCTCCATCAGCCTCCATCCGGCATAATTTGGGCACTTCTGCAAAGAAAAAAATTTCAGCCTCTGTGAAACCAACCCTTCATGCTATGCTCCCCGTACTGAGCACCACGGTAAGTGGAGACAAAAAGCTATTACTGCGGTCGCAGGCAAGTCCCAGCTTGTCCCAGTACCTGCAGTCTTTAATAAAGTGGGATAAGATTTACAGGAGGAATCTGATGCATTAATTAGCAACTAGGTGTAATACTAAATTACATTTAAAATATGAATAGTTAAATTCCGCGTGTCACCTCTGAGACGGCTCGCCCCGGCTTCTCTGCGAAGAAGGAGCGGCATCGGCGAGAAGCTGCAGCGAGCGGCAGGGACAGACGGGGCGGGCGCGAAGCGTCCCGCAAGCGGCGCAGCCTCCCCCGTGCTCCCACAGGCCCCCTCCAGCGCCCTGCCGGCCCGGGGGCCGCCCCGGGGAACCGGTCCCCCGACTCACTCTTGATGGTCCAGCAGCTCTTCTCGCAGTCGTCGAGGGTGAGGAAGTTGTTGGCGTTGCCGTGGCAGCCCCCGTAGGTGAACTCCTGGCAGCTCTGCGTGTACCTGTCGTAGTACCAGCGCGGCACCAGGGCGCGGCAGGGGCCGTCGTCGGGGGGCAGCAGGCAGGCGCGCTGCTTCTCTGCGGGAGACACCAGCGACGGGGGCTGAAGCCACCTCGGCGGCGGAGGCGGCCCCGGCCCCGGCCCCGGCCCGGGCCCCGCGCAGCCGCCCGCGGGGTCCCGCCGAGCGCCCGCTCCTACCTGTGAGGGTGCGCGGGGCCAGGGCCGCGCAGGCCAGCGGCAGCAGCAGCGCGGGCAGCGGGAGGCGGCGGCCGGCGGCCATGTCGCGGCGGCGGCGGCGGCGGGCGGGCGGACGGGAGAGAGGGAGGGAGGGCGAGCGGGTGGCTGCGGGGTCCCGGGAGCGAGCGGCGCAGCCCGGCCCGCCGGCAGCGCTTTATATGCGCCGAGACGGCTTCCCCGGGCCACCTCCCTCCTTGCGCATGTGGTGGGAGGGGAAGGGCTGATTCAGCGGGGCAGCAGGTCCCCGGTGACCCGGCCGTCACCGGGGCGCGGCAGGCTGCACGCCTGCGTGAAGCCCGAGCGCCGGGGGGTGCGGGCAGCCCCCCGCCCTGCCGCCGTCGGGGGGGGCCACGTTCGCGGGGCGCAGCCGGGCCCAGGTGGGGGGCGTCGCCGGGGCCGGCTCGCCGTCGGGCTGCGCCGCCCACGGCGGAGGGGCCTCCGTCGCGGGGCTGCGCGGAGCTGCCCGGGGTGCGCGGCTGTCGCGGCTGTCCCGTCCCCGTCCCCCCGCCCTCACATTACGGGATGATGCTCGAAGAGCATTTCCTGTTAATCACGGCGAAATCCGGGACGGGTCACTTAGCGAAAGTCCTCTCCCCCTTCGCCCGGGCCCCCACGGCGGCCGCTCCCCATTTGGAAGCTCCGGGCAGAGGGCGGCAGGATGCTGGAAATCGAACACGGGAGCCTCGGGCACGGCCTGATCCAGCCGGGTCAAGCACAGGCCTCACAGCGAGTGCCAGTAGAGATAACACCAATCAACCCGCGTTCCTAGTTCAAGACCCTTGCGTGTAACACTAACGAACTTGAGAAAACCGAGGCAATGTCAGTGGGCTCGGACTCCTGGGAAACCCGAGCAGCCGAATGGATGAAACCTCTGGCTTAGTTCAAAGGGAGCTCGATTTCAGGAAATACCAGGATTTGTCTTATTCTGTAGGTTTTAACCCCACCAGGCAATCCAGTGTGATCTGGGGGAGGAGGGGGTGAGCAGCAAACAGCATACTTTCTAATCTGTTAGAGCCGTTACATTAATTAGTGTTTACTCCAGATTTAATACAGTAAGAGAGATAAGAGTGGCTGCAAATTAGGCGTGCTCTCTATAGGTAACAATAAACTAATCTGATCTCCTATTGTGCTCCACTCCCTTTACAGCAAAGGTGTTGGGCCCCAGTCCTTTAGGCAGGCGCTGCCGTCAATGGGATTGCGATAAAGGGCTCTGGAAATCTGTGGCCTGCAGGAAAGAAGCCGCTGTCCGTATGGGCTGTAAGGAGGAGAAACTTCATAGCACCCTCAGGAGCTGACTTTCTCTCTATGGGTTCTGTTCTTTTCTTAGATCATGGAGGATTACGACCCAGTTTTCTGACATAATTTTATTTTCATAAAGGCAAGAAAGAGGAGCAAATTTAATCCCTACCCCACCTCCGGGCTTCTGAGAGGATATGCATGGCACCCCTCTGCCTCCTTTTTCAGCACCATTCATGTTTTTCAGAATCTCTAGTTGCCAAAGGATAAGTGGGTGCTTTAGTGACAAAAAAAAACCAAACCCTGGTACAGCTCGAGGCATCGCCATGGGACACAATCAGCAATGTTTTAGAATCTTACAACTACAACTGTTAGTAACATGTGTCCCCATTTTTAGGGGTTTTGTTCAGCTTATTAAGCACAGCAATAACGCTTATGTCCCTCCAGTAGGAAAGAACAAACAAACAACATACATTTTCTATTTCCAGAAGAAATCAAAAGGCCATCTTTCTAACATTAGAAAACTCTCAAGTAATTTTAATGTGACTAGACTGATGTCCTTTAGTTTTCATTGGATTTTGCTGGAATTGCAAAGCAAGTCATTGAAATACCACTTTAAACAATAGCAGCAATATGAATGCTGTCATGAAAATACCATTTTCCATATTTTCCATTTCCTCTGAGCACGCACACATACAAATCAAAGTTTGAGCTAAACCCACGTATCCATCAATGCTGCCGCACAGTGCAGTATTTATTCAGCTGCTCCTTTGCTATAACAGCAAAGAAGTTCACTTAGATTAGGTAAGTATTTTAAAAAATATATGAATTAGAGTAAAAGTTAACATAGCAAGTGGTAGAAAGTCCTTTACAAACTGCAATCAGCAGAGCTAGTCATGTCAGCAGGCAGCTCACTGCCGGCTTTCCGTTACAGGGTTATCAATACCAAACTGCAACTGTGCTTCCCACCCCTAACCATGTTAACCGTGTGCCAGAGCCCACCTTCAGATCACTCCCGCACCCTGCGCCTGCAACCACCACACCACACACTCTCTACCTCTCCGCACCACAGTGTTTCTGTTCCCACCAACGGCCCTGGCTCTCCTGGGCCCCTGGCTGGCCAGCTCCTTCCACCTCTTTTGACTGGCCCAGAGAGCAGCAGCTGGTGGGGTTTGGGGCTGCAGCTGCCAGTGTAGATTACGGGGGTGTCTAAGTTGCATACCACAGCTGCGAAGGGGGGGATAATAGCCAGAGGGAGGCAAAGAGGAACTGATGTTAATGACCTGGCTAAAATAAAACAAATACAAACCCCAAGAACACTATTGGAGCAGCACTGGAGAAGAAAGATGTACCTCTTGCATACTGCTGACAGCTGCTTACATCTGGTGAGTGGAGAGAGGAGGAGAAAGGAGTGTCATTAAGGGGAGAAGCCAGAGGTGGAAAAAAGGAGGGGCGACTGCCTGTAGGGACCTTTGAAGTGCCGGATAACAGAAAGACTCATACAGGCCCATTTTAATGGCCTGCAGCTTTGTTCAGTGTAAAGGGCCGTGAATTCTGCCTCCACTAGTATTGTAGGAAAACAGCTGCTAGGATCAGAGATGCTAGGTGCTGTACAAACATGCATGGAGGGATGACCATGTTCCAAAGAGCATGGCACCCTATTTGGGGTCTAGACCTCAAAAGTATATGCAACCACGGGAGAAGAGTTTCCTAGCTTCTTCTTGTGTCTTCTGAACCCATCTCTTCTGTTACAGGGAGTGCTTCATCCTCAGCACCCATCATAACTCTATGACTCTAGAGACGCTCAGTGCATGGCAGACACAACAGCTCTCTCATGCGGAGATGCAATTCTGCTTTGCAGAGGTGTCTACCCACAGAAGTTGCTACATCTGCCATTGACGGGCTGGCCGCCTGCCAGGACACTTGACCTGAGAGCGGTTCCTTCCCCACTCTACCCTTTAGTCCGGTCCATTCATAGTTGTAATGCACAAGTATGGAGGAACGTGCCCGTGCAAATCACCTGCTGCTGCCTTAACTGCTGGGCCGAGGAGCACAGAGCCCAGGGATGCCGGTGGCACAGGCAAACAAGAACCATCGCGAGGGCCAGGCGGGGCAGAAGGAGGTGGCAGGGGAGGAAAGTGCTCACTGCGGGGCCAAAACCCCCGGCCGGCCTCGCTGCCTTTGCCCCACCGTGGTGGCGGAGAGGGAGGGGAAGGCAGAGGCCACCACAGGAGGGTGGCTGCAGCTCCCCGCTCCTGGCGCCGGCTGCCCCTCGGGGGGCCGGGGCGATGCGGCGGCGGCGGCGGCGGCGGCGGCGGCGGCGGGGCCGAGCGCCCTTCCCGGGGGCCGCGCCGGGGCGGCCGGACCCTTCCTGTGCGGGCAGCGCCCGTGTCAACGCCCCGGCAGCGGAGCCGGGGCGGGCGGCGGGTTTTAATCCGGTTAGGGGGGATTAGCGTGGCGGTTTAAAGGCCGGAGCGGCGCGGGGAAGGGGTGCCAGGCGCGCCGGAGAGGAAGCGGCGGCCGCCGCCGCCGAGCAGCGGAGCAGCCCGAACGGCACCGGGTGAGTGAGCCCGGGGGCGGGCCGGGGGCGGCCGTCCCACCGCCCCGCCGCCCCGCGCCCGCCCGGGGGCTCCGGCCCCGGCGCCCCGGCTGCCCAGAGGTAACCTTTTGTCCTCCTCCCTCCTTCCCTCGGCGCTTTGGCAGTGTAGACGATGCCAGCCATCAACATCGAGGACCTGAGCGAGAAGGACAAACTGAAAATGGAAGTGGAGCAGCTCCGGAAAGAAGTCAAGCTGGAGAGGCAGCCGGTGAGTGGCCGCAGAGAAGGGGCCCGAGGCCGCCCGGCCGCCCCGGGCGGACGGCGGGGCCGGAGCGGCGAGAAGCCCGTTACTCCCCGCGCGGGGGTGCGGGGGGCTCAGGCGGCGCCCGGGGGCACGTCGGGCGGGCGGCGGGGCCGGGCGGGGCAGCCCAGCGCGGAGCGGGAGCGCTCCGTCCCGCCGCGGCGGGCCCGGCGAAGGCAGGGGCAGCGGGACCGCGGGAGCCGCTCTCCGGGAGCGCCCCGGCTCCTGTGGTAACGACCGCAGCTTGCCCCGACGGGCCCGGCCACCCGCTCTGGGGCTGGGACCGGCGGCGGCGCTGGCGACGTCCCACCGCCGGCACCGCGTAGGAGCGCCGGTCCTCCGCGGCGGTGGCTGCGGAGCGAGGGGGGAAGGGGCGCAGCGCCCCCGGGATGAGGCGCCCCGAGGGGCCGGCACGGGCCCGCCGGCTGCGGCTGTTCCCGTTGCGTTCGGCACCCCTTGGCGTCCCCTCTCTGGCCAGTCCCTGGAGCCCGGTGCCAGCACAAGGCAGCCTTGCCCGGCGAGGGAGGAGCGCGTCGAGCTCGGTTCCCCTCCTCCGTAAAAGGCGCTGGGATCTGCCAGTGACGGGTGAGGGGGTGGTGTGCCGGCGGGGGAGCCCTGCTGCGGCACCGCTCCCCGGCCCGGCCCGTCCTGGCCCGGCCCGGCCCGGCCGGGCTGCGGGAGAAGTGGCACGGCTACGGCCGCCCTCTCCCCCCGGCACCGCTGCCCCGCTTCACCTGCTGTGCAGTGCCCGGGGAGAGGGCAGGAGCCACAGGACTGCTCGTGCAGAGCCGTGATCCAGCCAGCCTGGTCCCACAGAAACATTGTACTTCTAGCTATTTACACTGCTTGTTCCTTTCCACGGGTGAAGTAGTTTCCAGTGAAATTTTCGTATTTTTGCACATTTTCTATAGATGAAAGACATGCAGACCTGATTTTGCTCCGCGATAAAACTAACATTCTTCTTCTTTTCTTTTTTTATTCTGCATGCCAGCAGAAGCAAACTACATCTAAATAAGCACTTCCAGTTAGCGTTTCCAGTTATAAATACACTTATATGTGGGAATCGGTGGCATTAGTCACGCTAATTACATTGCAGGTCTAGGTGTTTAGCCCCAAAAATAAGAAAGCCACAGTTACGTTTTAGCTGTCGGTTAGGTTTGGTAATTATAGATGTTATGGTATAGCCTAAAGCTCCAGCGGTATTGAGGGCTCCACATCCAAGTACTATAGATACCCGTATCATCCCTCAGAGAGTTCCCAAGCAACTGAAATACACTCTGTAGCATGTACAGCTTTTGATTTTCATGATAATAATAATAATAATTTAAAATTCTTGCATGCATTTTTGGAATGAACCAAAAGCCTGATCACTTTAGGGAAATGGGTATTTTCGAATCACCTGTAGAAAAGCACAGACAACATCCTCAATTTTACCAGTGCATTATAACAGAAATTTCACAGTGCAAATGAAATCTGTGTTGTAGTTGTCACAGTCCCCTGCTGCCTGAATGGGTGTTACAGGGATGGGGAAATGGAGAAGCCACGCTTCTGTTGCTGCTGAAAGTAAAAAACATGTAGCCAAAGTTTTCTTGACCCCTTCCTATAGTTCTACAGCACAAAGAGGAAATATTCTTTTGAATAATTTCTTGAATAAAAAATGTCTGAATGTGTATTTAAGCAGACATTTTTGTCTTCTATGTGAAAAAGATCCTGATAGTGCTGATTGAGGTAAAACACACCCTGGTCCTGCATATACTTGGAGCACAACTTTACTACAGCAAAAGGTGCCCCAGTTTGAATGAACAGGGTTTGCGAGGCACAGAAGAGCAAGGCACGTGTAATGGGATTTGTAGGTCCAAATTCTTCATTGCTGTAAGGCAGGCAGAGGTAGTTTAGATCTTATTTTATGCATTGTTTAATTGGGAATTAAGTCTTGAGTTCTTTCTGATGGCTTAAAGCTTAACTTTGCACAGGTCATGCTCTCTTGGTCTGTGGTACAGCAGGTAAATTCATTGGTTCTCTTGTCATAATTTTACCTATGGAGTAAAATATAATTAACAAAGGCGGCAAGGGGCCTTAAATTAGAAATACTAGTCATCTAGTGTCCTGGCCAACAGCTGGTTCCTGCTGCTGACTCTGCACTGCTGTGCCTCTGCAGGGATTGTGGGTAGGAAGGGAGGAGGTGGGGACGGAGCTGGGAGCGTGTCCTCAGACATGCCAGGTATTGGAGCACCTAAGGACAGTTTCTGCTGACACAGGGGAGGGAAATGAGAGATGCGTGTGGACAAGGATCCTCTGGAGCTGGTGGGATTTGCTTGTGCACCCTCAGGCTCTGCAGACACTATTACTACATGTGCTGCATGTGCTCCTGTCTCAGTGAACACAAACTAAACCCATTTCTTCTTCACAGACGGGTGCTATGCAGACATACCTACATCAGTGCTAGTTTACTATGAACGTCATGCAAAGTGTCATGCGTATTATGTTCTCTCACAACACAACAGGCTGCTTTATTAACAGTTGTTCAAAATAACCCCAGGTAACCTGTAAGTAAATTGTCTTTCCTAGCCAGGTCTTTGCTCCCATTCAAGACGCATGGTTGCTATTACAGAACCGCAAGGTGAGAACTTGTATTACCACTGAAAAATCATTACTGAATGTTTTGTTTGGGAAAAACACATAAAGTCGTAAATACTTTGAAATAGAATTGAAAGTTACCGATCCTGAACCCATTCACCGTAAGTCATGCTTACGCTGAGGGGGAGTGTGATCCGCAGCTTAATAAAACTATATTGGCAAATTGAAAAAGAAAGCAAGTTTAACTACGCAGCAACTGCTGTTCCGAGTGGCGTATACATTCCCAGTGATACTCACGTGTTCTGTGAATATCGGGCTGTAGAAAAGTGGAGGGAAGCTGAGTCTGTCTGGGCTGTAGAAAAGTGGAGGGAAGCCAAGCCTGCACGTGCTTAGTGCTGGCTTTGTGGTCAGATCTTTTGTGTTTGATGGGAAGGTAAGTAAGAGAAAGAAGGGTGCGAATTCACGGGTTTGCTGTTCTGATGGGCATGCTGAGCTCCGGCCGTAACACAGCCACTTCTCTGCTCTTTCACTCGAGGTGTCCAAGTGCTCCGAAGAGATCAAGAACTACATCGAGGAGCGGTCGGGCGAGGACCCGCTGGTGAAGGGGGTTCCCGAGGACAAGAACCCCTTTAAGGAGAAGGGAGGCTGTGTCATCGCTTAGGAAAACGAACCCAGCGCCTGCCACCGGAGCAGACACTCTGTTGTACCTGTAGGGAGTCACTAGCGTGTCCCCACCGCCGCCGGTCCTTGTTGAACGAGCGCAGGAGCGGATTTCTTTTCTTCTTTATTTTTTTTTTCCCCTTACAAAAATAAAGAAACCAACCCGAAAGCAGCCGGGACCCGCGTCGGTCGCTCGGCAGGGACAGCTGTCCCCGGCTCCCCGGCGCGGCCGTCCCTCCTCCCGCGGCGGGGACGGCTCCTTTCGCTTCGCGGCGCCCGCTTTCGCCACCCGTTTATCGGTTGCTTCATGGCTGTTCGTTGGCATTAAAGGAAACCTGCCTGTAACCCGAGAGCCTGCCGTGGCTTGCTGCGGGGGAGAGGAGCTGCAGGAGGGACGGGACGGGGCGGGGCAGTGCAGGGCAGGGGCCGCCGCGGCGACCCGCACCAGCCGCGACAGCTCGCCCGGCCAGGCCGCGGCCCTGGCCCTGGCCCTGGCCCTGGCCGGCGCGGGGCTGAGGGGAGCGGGGCGGACGGTGGCGGCCATGGCGCTGCGCGGCGGCCGGCGCTGGGCGCGCTTGGCCTCGGCGCTGCGCGCCGGCAGCTCGGGGCAGCGGCACGGCGGGCGCGTCGGTGACACGCCGCAGTACCACGACTTGCGGGCGGCCCTCAGGAAGGTACCGGGCCGGGGAGGGGAGGGGAGGGGAGGGGAGGGGAGCGGAGGGGGGGAGGCAAGCGGCGGCGCTTCCCCGCGGCGGGACACCCGGCCGCGCCGCCCCATGCGGCCCGGAGCGGCTCGGGGTGCGCTTAAATAAGTAAACTTCTTCCCCCTGCCGGTGTCCGAAGCGACGCCATGCGTCCCCCGCGTGTGACACGGCGAGTAGCGAAACGCTTCCCTGCTGCGTGTGCTGCCACGGGCTGAGCGGGTGGGTTTGGGCGAGCGGGCCCTGTCTGTCTGCCACAGCCGGGCCCTGTCGTCTGTCTCCACAGCCGGGCCCTGTCGTCTGTCTCCACAGCCGGGCCCTGCTGCTGCCCTGCGAGCTGCTGCCGGGAGGGCCCTCCCCGCCCGCTGCAGAACGCCGGGTTAAGGTCTGGCTGTGGGTGCAGAGCAGAAGGAAGGGCAGAATGGAGCCCGTTCGCCATCCCGCTCTTTCCAGAGGGGAGTAGTGGGAGGTTCCTGTAAAACTGAACCATAAAGCAAGAGGGAAGGAGGCACTTCTGGTAAGGTAACGACGCGTTAATGGAATGCCAGATGACCGTCTGCAAGTCGTGGTGGTGTTGGTGAACTCCGCAGGTTCCCAACAGGGAGTCACCTGTAGAAGACTGTGGTGTCAGTAAGCACACCTGTCAAAGTTAGAGAATTGGGTGGTTTGGAGGTGGAAGGCCCTGCTGCGGTGCACGTTGTGGGGGGCTGAGGCCACCTCAGTGTGAGAGAAGTCTGCCTGGATGAACCGATGAGAAAAGTGCTGAACTGCAGTACCTACTACAAGGAGTAAACAGCATTGTCATGGCAGCCACACACGAACAACCAGGACGTGCATTCAGCAGTAGGCGTTATGGCGTGTAAGGACTCGTCCCTCATTTACCTGTAGCTAAGTTTACAAGTCCTAGCTTGTGCTGCAGTGCTCTGCTGTAGCTTTTTAAAAGCAGTACCTGCTGTATTGCCAAATACTGACACGTTTATGTGACTTCAGGGCTGTGCTGTTGTATCTTTGATAGATGCTTTTTAAAATTACTTGAGGAATCTTACATACTCATGGATAAATTTAACCTTTTCCAGATTTCACCTCTTTCCCAGTTCACTGTGGGCAGAAGATAGCGGAACTACTTCTGAGTCATGTGATTTTTACTTCAGTTTTCTTTTTAGGAAATAACTTTCACACTTCCAGTGTTAAAACAAGATATCCCAAAGGCTGTTTAATTAATCAAGTTTTCTATCGCTAAGATGAGGATTGTTATCCTTGAGCTTTAGCAGTTGTGGTTTCACCTTTGGTGTTATTAAAAAAGAAACCTGAGCAATAAGGAAAAGTGATGCATGTCCAGTCTGTTTCTTAAGAAATTAATTCATTATAAATTCCTGCACCTTCTGCAAAGCAAAAATAAGGTGACAGAAGGATCGGTAGAAGAACTTGGAAATTAATCTTCTCTCACCTGGATTAATAGTACAGGATTTTGTAGCTAGCACCATAGTGTCAAGTTTGAGCTGAAGCTGTCTGGAGTGAGCCTTTGCTCTATGTATCTGTGGAGTCATCTGGCCGCTGAACTTGTTCCCTGGCATGCTGCTCCCCATTGCCTGCCTGAGCACTACAACTGCATTAGTGAAAAAAATCAATGTCCTCCTGAAATCCAGAGGACAAGGCCAGACCTTGTGAAGGCAGTAATCTGGATCTGAAGTCCTACTTTGTGTGGATAGGTTAAGGCACATGTTGTTTTGTATCTCAGGTGTTTGCAGCTCTGTATTTACAGAGGGATCATATGGGGGGGGGGGGGGGATGTGGCTGTGTTAGTGTCTGCTGGTGCAATGTTTGCTGCTCTGCTGTATGACGCAACGTATTTGTAAAAAAAATGCAAATACCCCCCACCCCCCGCCTTGTTTTTATTCCCTCCGTGCCTGTTGAAGTACAGCTAACAGTATGCCCTACCTTGCTGGGTTTAGTGCAGATAATTGTATCTGGGCTAAGAGGGAATGTGATGTTACATTCATCACATAAATCCCTGTGATGAATATATTGTAGAAGAAATTACGGTAAGAAACATAAACCCAATTTTATCATTGTCCTGTATTTTACAAAATGCTTATATACCGTTTATTTTAGATTTTAACTGATCATGTAGGAAAAAAAAAAAACCACCAGTTTTGTCAAATCCAGTCTGATGTTGTTCACCCCAAAGCTTCTAGCAGTCAATGTTTATTTTGGCTTAAGTTAAGCCTGGCCCCAGTGACTTTAGGATAAACTGAAAACTGAAGTCTTTGGGAGAGAATGACTACTCAGGATCTGTAATATGTTTTAAGTGTACCTGTTAGGTAATTTGGGGCACTCTTTCCACTAGCTGAATCCAGATGCAGCTACCAGAGTGATGGCAGAACAAGCAGTGCAGTTCCGTAAGTGAGAACTGTTACTTTTTTGCCTCCATTAATTTTATTTTTTACTCTAGTAAATTAATGTATTTTAAACGATCTGTAATTTTCCAATTGTTCTGAGCAGGATGAGGAAGAGACTCGTATAATTCCAGGGGACTGTTTTTAGCAAGGGTATTGAAATAACCCTGTGAGTGGTTTCCTTTACAACTTCATAGGTCACCACCCTTCCTCTTGGAAATCGAAAACGTAACTTTTCCTTAACTTGTTGAACAATGCTTGCAGTGCACTGGTATCCTACAGCTTGCTGCAGTAATTAAATTATAGTATAACTGGCTTGAAGGAAAAAGGTTTAACCTACTCTGTGTTTGTATACATAACAGCATGCATACATATATATACAGGGAGAGAGACAATATATATATGCTGTCCATTTTTCTTTTCCTCTGGCATTAGTAGTAAGAAGCTTTGGGAAATAGGTTTGAAAGGATTGGCATATATTGTGCTGGAGTTGCATGTAATATAAATGAGATTTCATTTTATATCCAGTGGTGTCTTGGTCTAGTTACGCTATGTTACATCTCTGTAGGATAAGGGGGGTTTCCCCTGTGGCAGTGAGACTCCACCAAAGGACACCGCTACCCGATTCGCCACTCTTGCCTTATATGTCATGAGTTTCTGTTTATAATGTATTTTTACAAGAATTAAAGCTGCTTCATGTTAGAGCATCCAGGATCTATTAAATTAAATATTGACATTCACTTTAACTTTCCAGTAAAATTACTGTAAATTCACTGTCAAAAGAATGTGGCTCTTTTTGACCTTCTGCAAAATACTGAAGGGTGACCACCATTGCCACTGGAGCACCTTGGATGGAGTTAGTTTATTTATCTTTGTAGGAAATCATAAAAACCAGTAACAGAATAGCATAGTAGGTTGCTGGTATTACAAATAAATCACTTAAAAGTTAGTTTCTCACTAAATTGGGAGGGAGAAAAGACACAGCTGAATCTGCAAAATACATGAGTTGCATCTGTAATTTTAAAACCTTATTTATCATGCACCTGAAGTGAAAGTTTCAGGAAGGAGACAGTTAAAAAATGTAACATCAGTAAGGCTCACAGATTTTGCACTGAGTGCCCTTCTGTCTAAGGGAAGCAAAATGTATTCCCAGATTCTGGGGTATTTGCAGTAGCCTTTGTCATCTTGTGTCTGACAGAAACATCATATAAACATTTAGGGGCTAGTTCTTTTGATGGTATAGATAAACAATATCCTTTACTACTGGCAAGAATTTTTGGTGGTAATTTAACAGAGAGCAAATTTTCATAATTGATTTTTGTTGTTATTAGAAGGGGCAGCTGGGATATACCACTGTAATAAGAAGGACCATTTTATAAGCAATGCTCTTATTTGTTACTCATTGTCAGAGTAGTGCATATATCTGAGATTGCAATGCTGTGCCCAAGCATTGGATTTTTTTCCAACCCCATATTCATGTTAGAACAAATTTTCCACTGCATCTAGTTAGACTTTTCAATGAGCATCTTTTAGTAGGAGAACTGGGCTTAAGGGATAGTTTTGTGGCTTGGGTCTAGCTATTATATTGCTTTATCATTGTCACACCTGCATGGATTAGGCAATATAGTTATGTGCTTCTGACAACTAAAATCATGTCTTAATGAGTAGTTTATGACTGAGTAAATGTCTGGGGTTTAAACAGATTTTGCCATGACTGTTCAGAAAATGTAACTTTGCTTAAATCTTTTTAGGTCACGTTTGCTTGGAAATGTGCAATTAAGTCTCTCCCCCTGCCTGTGTACCCATACTGATGAATGTGACATCTTCCAGCCAGCTGTCAGGGTGCTCTGAAAGTTGGTCTGTATTTCAGCTAGCCCTGCTTTGGACTTTACTTTCTAGGAGACTTCTTCTTTTATTTCCCCTCTGCTTGGGCTCAGAAGGAGCATGAAAGCCTTACATTCAGCTCCAGTCCTTGAAGATGAAATTTCATGGATGAACACTGATAGATTACATGAGGAGATTTCCAGGACGCTTGGTGTGCTTAAAATTATTTGCTGTCATGCAGACAGGCTTGTGCAAAGATCCCTGGTCATTAGCCCTGATCGTACCACCTGAGCTGTATATTCCCTCAGACAAGTTTCAATGACTAGTTTTTAACTTCTCATTAAAAAATAAGGGCATTAGTTTCTCTGTGGGAATAAGTTAGGACAAGCTTAATAATTTTAGGTATTTCCAGAAATGCCATTATATCTGCAATCTGCCATTTTATACATGGCAGCCTTCAAAATATGCCATGTAAACTTGAGATTGGGCAAAACGGTACGGGCAGCATACTGCATTCCTGAAAGTGCCAGAAGTGTCTGAAATAGTGAGATGCAGAGACCCTAAGGAGAAGGGGGTAGTGGGGTGGCAGCCTTCAAAATATGCCATGTAAACTTGAGATTGGGCAAAATGGTACGGGCAGCATACTGCATTCCTGAAAGTGCCAGAAGTGTCTGAAATAGTGAGATGCAGAGACCCTAAGGAGAAAGGGGTAGTGGGGAAGCCAAGTCATTGCATTTGAAGCTGCTCTTCGGTGGTGGATGTTCCGCTCCCTGCCCGCGCTGCGTGCCAGGCTGCCTGGGGGGGAATGTGCTCCATGAAAGCTAAATGACAGAAAGGCTGGAGTATGGAGTGTGTTCTGATGCACTCTTGACCATGCCGGCTGGTGTCTGGTCTCTGGCACTGCTGCAGAACTGGCCGGGTTTTGTCTGTCACTAGGAGCCTTCTTTCTCCTCTGTCAGTATCACCCAAACCTGCTGTGGACAGGAGGCTGGGTTGGAGAAGTGCTGCAGTGTTTGAGAGTGGAGCTGCTCTTCAGGCAGATTGGGAGGGTTTCTCGGTAGTGGGTCCTCTTAGACCCATTGTCACAAGTATTGCTGTTAGAAGCATGCAGTGGGATAAGCGTAATGGTGTATGTTGTGATTGCATTCGCCAAGGCAGAAAAGGAAATTAGATACTCCTCTCTCATTCTTGAGGAGAAACCAAACTTTCCTGGAGAAGCTGATAAAATCCTAGAGAAAAATCACCTCATTTGGAGAGAAATGTGGAATGTTTATTTCAGTTTAGCTTTCTCCCAGCCACAAAAAAAAACAAAAAAAAAGGCAGAAGGAACTAGAACATGCTGAATAAATATTTCACATGATGCTGGAGCAATACAGTAAGTAGATCCTGTGTAAGCTTCTTGTGATTCAGATGCCAGTCCAAATCTTTAGCTGATGATTCAGTATTGCGAACTCGCAGACCTTCAATGAGGTCAGCTCTTTTAATCTGTGAGGACACCCCAAATTTACTAGGTGCTTGGCTGATATGGTGATGAGCATAGGTTAAGTGCCAGCACATATATAAACTGCAGGTCTGTGGTGGGTCTCCATCTACAGTTTGGCATGTGCAGAGCTATTCTTTGAATAGCTCTAGAGAATATTTTTTTCTCTTTCAGTGATGCAAGACAAATAAAAGGTGAGGGCAGCAACAGTTAGGATCAGTTCCTAGGGCTGAGTATTTTCTGGTTTAGATAAAGGATTCAGTCATGATATGGGCCTCTTGGATGCAGTCAGTAAACCATGTCTTATGTCCAGGACTACTTCTCTGGGTAGAGGTGTGACAGCATCGGTATCCCTGTCTGAGTGTGGCCCAGTGATGCACTGGGAAGTCCTAGAAGTACGACAGGAGACTCTGGTTGCTGCTTGTGGTCCTGGTTGGTGAAAAAGCTTCAGTGAACATTGGAAGCTCTGCTAATGGAGATAGATGACTTGAGGAAGGAAATCCATCAGTCCAGACGAATGGTATAGCCCAGCCAGCTCTTGATGCACGGCTTAACAAAGCCAATCTCTCCAATGGTTACCCAATTTTCAGGTTGCACTTCTGCGTAGGTACTGCCTTAAGTCCTGAGCCCTGTGATGGGCAGCAGTGTGTGCGTGGCAAAGATTGATAAACTCCAGGGGCATGTGCCTTTGAAGTTGGATCCCATCATATAATTCCACGATGTCCTAGTACCTTGCAGCGGAGAGGTGGCCTGGGATGGTGCAGGCCACAGTGAGATAACTTGTTTTGTTCCTGCAGGGATGTAACCTAGAGGCAAAAGCAGGATCCAAGCCCCAACATCCCAACCTCTGGTGGGCATTGCACTATACCTCAGCTCCGCATCTCTGTGTTGGAAAGTATGAGTTGCAGGGGCAAAAAAAAAAAATGCTTCACTTGCTCAGTTCTGCATCACTTTCACAGCTGGGTACAAGTAGCCAGATCTCCCAGCCATCCTACAGGCTTGTCTGAGATCAGCACCTAGACTGACATGGGACACATTAGGAATAGCCATGCCCTTGGCACTCACTTGTTCTCACTAATTCTGGGTTCCCTGTATGCCAGGCCAGGAAAAAAAAAAGGTATTTGCCCATTATATTGTGACAGTGTGTGGTTTGTGCTCATTCTGGTTCCTTCTGGGGAAGGGGATGACCCCTCCTGTTGAAGGCCAAGTTGATTGGGACAGTCCCATGTGGGAGTTATTAGATATGTTGTCATTTGTGTGTATGGGAAGATTAGTGATAAGATTAAAATCTGGGGGTTGGTGCTGTGGACAGCCTCACAGGGCACCTGGAGATGTTGCTTTGTTGCCAAATAGAAAGAATTGTGCTTCTTACGAACAGAATTTGTGGTTGCTGTGGATGAGTCTGAACCCAATCAATCGATGTCTGGTTGGAGGTTGGAAAGGAGATTTCTTTGACCTATTTTTTCCCCCACAATGACATCACGTGCACACATGGTTCTTGTCCAAGAAGAACACAGGGCCCCACATGGCTTAAAACCCATGGTGTTGAGTATCAAGTGAGAAATGCTCTTGATGGCATATTGCTTTGCCCATTGTGGTATGGTTGAATGGAAGATGCAGTAGAAATTACAGGCAGAGAGACAGCTTAAGTAAAATATAATCTGCATGGGCTTGAAGTAGAGAGAAGGTGAGAAATTCCATGGAACTAAACACAGAACTGGTTGCCTGATCTCGGGAGGCTTTGCAAATGTGTTCCTATCCTTATCTGCTGCAGAACAGATTTCAGTATGGTAGCTGCAGTTCTTGAAGTCCAGAGTGGGAAGCAATTTGGGGATCTTCCCTTTTCTTTCCCTTTTCTGCCATATTCTTGGATAGGGTAGCTAAAGGGGTTGTGGTTGGGAGTGTGCAGGGACTGCCAAGTCACTCAGGTTTGTACAGGAGGGATTTGCCTATGCTACTGTCCTGGGAAGAAGGACATAGGAAGGGAGGAGGGGTTGGCTAGGATCATGTGGGTCCCTCCCCAGCTGGAGCTGGTCTTCCAGCATCTCATTCCTCAGGAAAAGGTTAAGCTGGGCTCAGCACCTCCTGGACTGGATCTTTTATTTTCTTAGTATGGTGATGATGTGTGCCCTCTGCTCCAGCAGTCGGGCTCCCAGAAGCACTAGCAGCTGCACAGGGTGGAGGGGCAGCGCATGCTTCTGCGCTCCTTGGTGGACTTGTAGGTTTTTAAGTTTTTGGTAAGTGTTGGCAGAAACTTTGTGGTTGATTCAGGGTTTGGGTTTTTTTGTTTCCTGAACTAAAAAAAGTAGCCAGATGTATGGCACCAAAGGACTTGCAGTATTCAAATTTCTGAACCAATAGTCAGCTTTGCTTTATTTACTAGGTATGTTGCGAGGAACTGTGTTGCAGTGAAAGGGAAGAAATGCAATTGATTTAAACAGAAGTGTGTCCAGTTACTACCAAATGAGTAGACCAGGCAAAATTGCAGAATAATCATAACGTGCATGCTTCTGTTTCTGAAAATCAGATTTTGTAAAAATAGATGAGGACAGGTACGTTTTATTATATAATGAGATGCTGCCAACTCTTATGTTATAGGGTTTTTCCCTCCGCTAATTTTTTTTCTCTTTGAGAACGGGAAAATTTCATTTAGTAAGAGTTTGTTCCTGTATTTGCTGATCAGCGCAGTCTTTGGTACCCAGTGCTGTAGCAGATTGCATGATTCCTTTTTTGCCTGTGGCATGGCTTAATTGAAGGTACAAAAAAGGAAATGTGGTGCTCTAATTAATACATTTTAGATACATGTCTTCCCATTTCAGCCATATATTTCCCAGCACTCTGGAAATTTTTCTGGTTTTCTCTTATATGAGCCTACTGAATATTGGTTTTAAATCCACTGAAAGCTTCTCTGGAAGCTCAGCTCTGGCCACAGCTATGTGCAATGGCAGTGGAGAAACGCAGATGTGAGCCAGGCCTGTTCACCCTTGCTTTGCAGCAATGAACAGAGAAGTAGAAGTATCCTAAAGATACCCGAGGTGCTAGCGAAGGTATGTTACCTGCCCCTTTGAATCAGCTTTATAGTGCTAAGCTGGAATGACTTTTTTTTCCTCAATTCTTAATGTACAGCCCATTGGGAAAGGGAAAAGGGGAAAACTAAACAACCTGAAATCTGCGTGTGTTTATGTCTAAATGCTCACATGTGCACAGAGTAGATTCAGGAGGGGTTGGTTATATGTAACATATGTGATGCAGTTGATGCGTCTCTTTATTCTGTCAAGTGCTTAGTACATTTACAGGCAAAATAAAAGGTCAGCAATGCAGCACATAGAAAAAGAGGGTGGTGAGCATAAGTGCCTGCCATGGAGCCCATGCTGAGCCAGGTACTTCACTGTGGTCCTAACCTTATCTCTGTGTAATCTCACCAAGGCAAGGTTACTGGCAATTCATTTAAATAGGGTAGGTGGAACCATTATTTTGCTTTTCAACATTTGTTTAAGGTTTTTAGGTGTGGAATTAAAAAAGAAAAAAAAAAAAAAAGGAGAAAATATAGTTGTATTTGACTTGGCTTTCTTTTTTCTTCTCACTGATATCCCCTGGCTGGCTTGAAGTATTCTTTTCATCCAGCAGGTTGTTTTCACTGGGCTGGTCACATCTTGTCCTGCAGGCACCATGTAGAGCGGTTGGGTTCTGCACATGAAATGCATGAAAAGTTGGGGAGACCAAAATGAACTGAAGGGCAAAGACAGCAGAGCATGGTCTTCTGGACCTTTTCAAGAGGTGGGCATTGGCAACCATCCTGCCTGGTGTATGAGTGTCTGGCATGTTCTTCAAAATTCGTGAATGAAGGACAAAGTTTTGAGAGTGACTTTCCTACCGTCTCTTTTCAAGTAATCCCGCGAGCACTCATTTCTTGCTCAGCAGTGTTTGTTTGGTGTTCAAAAAGATGCTGATAAGAACAGCCCATCTTGCTGTTTAATACCATTCATTTACCCTGGGCTTCTATGCAATTGCTTTTTAGTCCATGAATTTCAGTCTGTGCATCTCTTCTCTATGGGATGTGCTTGGGGTGATATCAGTGAGCTTGTTTATATGGGCTCAATCAATCACATTTTGGATTAGACCTGTTAGTCCTCAATTATAATGGGGAAAAATGTAGTCAAAAGAGAGAGAGAGTAAACTGACTGTACAGCTTGAAGGGCATTTTTTCCTTCAAAGGCAGTAAAGGCTTTTTAAAAAGACATGGATATGTGTGGTAATTCCTCATTCATTTTAGGTTTTCATGGGGTGAGGGGGGGAAACAAGATTGAAAATTCTAAATAGAGTAACAAAATGTTTTGAAAAAAATGTTTCCAGTAATTGTAGAGAAATATGGAAAGAAATCAAGGTTGTCTGAAATTAAAACCTTTTATGTGAAAGTTTAGACCACAGTGTCTAGATTCATAGCTACTAACTGTAAAGTTTTAAGTTAGACAGATACTTCAGTACTGTGTTTTGCCCTGCTGTTTCCTCCATATTCCATTTGCTGCACTCACATTATTATTATAGTATCTTGATGATGGCTTGAAAATATTGAGGCTTTACAAAGACCTGCCATCTAGATTATAATTTTATAGCTTGTTGGTTTGGGGTTTTTAAAATGAATCATGCTGTTTTAAAAAGCTTAAGTCAAAATTACTTCATTTTTGTTCTTTATTTTAATTATCTAGATATTCTGCTTTTAGGACTTTTTTTTTCTGCCAACTGTTTTTCACAAGGTCATGAAATGGATGTCTACACTTAAATTGAACTTTTCCACTTCAACCCTGTATCATTGTGGAAAATATTTTCTTGGCTTGTTCCCAGCAAGTCTGATGACAGCTCAGAGTACAGAAGTTTCCATATCATCATTGAAGCCCAGTCCCAAATCCCATACTCAGATAGGCCAAATTCTTCAGTGGCAACTCTTGTAGACAGTCATTTGCTCAGGTGTCGTGTCGTATGTTTGGCTGGGTAGTCAAGTGTGAATACAGAATAAGAGGCACAGATTGTATCCAAATGCCAAATTTTCCATGTTGTGGGCAAGAGGGAGACTTGCCTTACTCCTGTAAAGGGGAGAAGTGTTTTGGCAGCATCTAGGACATTTCCTGCCTTAACAGGACCCTTTATGTAGTGGTGAGTCATTTTTTTTACTTAGATCTCCTAGGTGAGTCCTAACCAGTAAGACCATGTATGTTTTTATAAGAGAAGGAGTGAGGGCTATCCCCCTTGTTTTTAATTAGTATACATAGGGAAATCTTCACCCTGTGGTGGTGACACGTCCTGAAAGAGGAAGCAGTAGGTTGCAGCTTTGCTCTCTAGATCACTTCAGACCTCAGAAATTGGTAATGTTGGATTTTCATTGCCAGAAGAAAGTGCACTAAATAACTTTGTGTGAGCAGGCAAGGTTAGCACTGCAGGGAATGTTCTCTGCTTGCTATGTGGTTAAATCATCTTTGTGTGATGGGGTTATTTTTAACCTGTTGTGGTCTTCTAAGTCACTTACTACCTCTGCTTCTGCGCATGATGTCATTGGAGATCGAACGATTGCCTCTTCCGCTGGGGTGCTGACCGCGGCAGGCCCAGGCTTGCCACCACCAGTCTGGGTGGTCCAGGCATTTGGGCAGCTTCTGGATTCCGCTAGGCTCTCCTAGTATGTGTGATGGAGACTGGAAGCACAGGAGGCGACTGGAAGCACAGGAGCAGCTGTCATCCTGCCAGTGCTGGAGGGACCTTGTGAGTGCAGGAGGGACAGCAGGACCCTGCTTTGCCCACCACGTGCCGGTAGACGTCCTCATCATTGAGGTGCCATGGCAGAAGTGTTGGTCTCTCCACAGCCTCTCTAGTAGGTGACAGCTACAAGGAGCTGACCTCCTTCTCTCACGTGCCTGGACTCGCCCTGGTTCTGTCCTGAATGTGTTTCCACATCCCAGTCTCCTTCCCTGCGCCCTTTCCCTACCTTTCTGAAGAGTATTACTGAGAAAGGATTGGCCACCAAACTTTGTTTAGGGCTTTGGAGGAGTTGTGAGGGAGTTGAGGGCCATGGCCTCCAAGCCCAGGAGGGGTGAGAAGAAACAGGGGATATATGCTGGAAAACTCATTCTGGTGTGCTTGGGATGCGTGCCTCAGGGGGACCCAAACGGAGACCAGCGTGTGCAAAATGAAGAGCTGCTGTTTGGATGTATAAGGCCCCCCTGGAGGAGCAGCTGAGAGGACCTGCACGGGCTGTGGTGCGGTGGCTGGTGAGGAGCTTGCCGGTGGGGTCCTGGCTGCCTTGCACCCGTGGGATGGGTTGTGGTGGTCAGGTTTGGTAGCACCCATGGGTGTCCCGTGGGTTTGACCACCTCAGCTCTGCCTTGTGTCTTGCTAACTGCTGCCTCGTCCTCAGCACCAGTGTCCCTGTGCTGCCGAGTTGTCTCACAGTGCATTTGTTGCTGCAGGTGGTTGTGAATAAAACTACAAGGAGAAATGTTGTTTTGTGGGCTGTTAATTATTTTCTGGTGTTGAAGGCAAAGGGCTCTCTGGCCTGTTACCTTCTTCCTTTCAAGTCAGTGTTATGCTAATAGCTAGATATAACCACTGAAGAACTGTCCTTAGTGGTTTATTGCTTATTTATTTGCTTTTTTTTGTTACATTAAAGATCCCATTAATTGTGTCATCTTTTGTTACTATATTAATAGAGCTGAGTTCAATTACTGTAACTTGATTTAAAGGAAAAAAAATGCTCTTCATAACATCATATGGTACACTTAAAGTGGCACCACTAAATCAATTTAATCTTCTTAATACAAAATACCTTTTTCTCAGACATTTTCTCTTGCTTTTCTAGTAAGTCAGTGTAATCTCAGCTTAGGTATAACTCAGGAAGCTTTAGTAAAAATTTCTGTCATTTTGTAAGAATTCAGTTTATTGTTTTCTTTTCAAGAGTCGTCATCTTGCTAATTGTGTGCTGAAATCTACTACCACTGTACAGTATTATAAGGGATAGATGTAAGAGGTATTGTGTGTAGAAGTGGTATGGCCTTTAAACTGATTTGAATTGCTTGATAGAAGGTAAACTTGGTGGTAAATAATGGAAAAAAATCTTTAATTGCTGTGAAGGAGCACTCTGAGTACCCAAATTAATTCAATTACAGTTTCCACTGTTGTAGAAATAGTGTATTTATTTTAGAATACAGTGAGAATTAAATGGCAATTTCTAATGATTCTGAGTAGGTGTTGGTACAATATCAGCACAAAATACTGAGCATGATGTGAAGGAAAATCCCCAATGTGTGTTTCTGTTTCTTTTCTCATTTAAAAAGTGTCCTAACTTCCAGTGGAATATAATCAAAGTGTGCAACTCTCTGGTAATGTTTTGGGGAGATATTTTCATTGCTCTATTTTAGAGATAAATTAGAACAATCTATAACAAAAAAAATATGTGAATTTCTGTCTCTATCCTCCCCCCCAACCCTGCCACCCCATTTCCTGGTTCCTGGGCAGGAAGCTACAGGTGCTGTTTTCACAAAACTTTGTCAAGACTACTTGAAATAAAAACACTTTTATTTTTCTTACCATCATTCAACACAAAGTGAGTTTGTTGGCTCGATCAGTTTCCGACTGGGCAAATATCCACAGTGTTTTTTGAAATCATTCACGGCTGATGCTGGCCCTGAAGCCATTCTTTCAGAGGCTCCCCAGAAAGCAGCCTGAGCTCTTGTTGGGGTGCAGGCTGAACCACAGGTGCCTCTAGACCCAAGTCCTTCAGCTTTGTGTCTTCATGGTTTGGATGAAGCAGCCTGAGAAAAACACCGGTCCCATACATGAGACTTACTGTTAGGAAAATAAGTTTCTGTTGTGCTTTACTGGTACTTTATCACCAGGTGGAAAAGATATATGGCTCCTAAATCAACTTTACAACCCAAATGCCACTGAGATTTGGCCAGCTAGATCAGGTGAAAAGATTTCCTTCATGTCCGGGAGTATCTGTCAGATAACATCTGTAGTATGCTGTGTTAAAATATTTCTGCTGAGAGGAGTTTTAGGTTTTGTTATAGTCAGTATCCTAGTGATGCAAGTCTAAATGCTGTCACATGTGATTTCCACATTTCTCATGATAAAGCATATAAAAATAAGCAGACCAGCTGCTCACCTACTGCCAAAAGCTTGCTTCTGTATATTTGTCAAACACGGCACGTATACCTTATGATTTAGGTTAAGATGCCTGCATAATTTTTTGCCTGCAGCTCTTTGTGTTTCCTTCTAAAAGCTGTGTGCATTCAAAAAAATTTAAATTAATTCAAAGTTAATTAGTCAAGATTGAAATTAATTCAAGCATGAAATATTTCTCTGGGGACACAGATGTGAGGAAGTGGCCAAAGCCAAAGGAAGGGACAAATTAAATGGTTAGGTATACAGCATTATTTGACCTGCATCCACATAAACCTGTCTTGAGCAATGTTTTAAGCACACTTTCTGTAATTGCATGTGTTCTTCCAGTCTTTGCTGGCTTGGCCTTTTGAAAATATCTCTATTTCAGTTTGCATTTATATGAGGGGATGATAATATCCAATAATCAGTACTGAAGCGTCAGCCAGTTGACCAGTGCTGCAGTTCTCCAGCGATGTGGGTTGTGTTTGTATGTGATAGTATAAGGGGAGGTGTTGCCCCACATCCCCTCTTCCATCCAAGCCATCTGCCCTTGATTGCCCCACAGCCCACTCCTCCCCTCTGACTCTCTGCAAATTATCTGAGGATGTGTGTTTTCTGAACGTTTATTTTGAGGAATGATACTTTTAAAGGAATGAGATTGCATGCCTGAAAGTAGGTTAGTTTTGTTTAGAGTCTTATTCATGATTGCAAATGGCATGTGTGATTTTTGCAAACAATTTGTGTCTAAAGTGTCAAAAGCTTTTGACAGAACTCATTTCATTTCTTTGCAAAAATAGTTTCAAGTGGATGGTCCAGTGGCTAAGAAACAACTGTGGATATCAGTATCTGGACTGTGGTATTCTTTTTTTCTTGTTTTTCTTGAACCTAGAGGCATGCACTGTTTGTGGTTTGCGCAGCGAGGCTGTCTTCATTTTTTTGTTGTGTCATGCAAGGAAGATCTTGTTTTACTCGACCTGGCAAACTTCACCTGGTAATAATTAAACTTTGGCTCTGTTAAACAATTTGAGTTTTACTGAAAGGCACAGGAGCAAGCAGGTCATAATCTGCAGAAATGATGTAAACCCACTTCTTTAATGCCTTAGGTATTCTTCTGACTCCATTTAACTTCAAAGTTAGCTTTGTATGTAGGCTGTGAACCACTTGGCCCAGTACCAGCCATAAGAAGCACAAAACTCTGTTAGTACATTCACTTCGTACTTTTGCCAAGATCCATTAAAACACTGGGATAACTTTCTGTACGTACTACATAACCTCTTTCAGGCATTTCCCTGGATGTTATCCGGTGAGCATTAACAGATGTTAGTACAAACAGTCAAAGAGGTGTTTCACCACCTGTAGCTCAACATCGGGGGTCAGCATCCTAGAATCTGAGCATCTAGGATATGGGAATATAGAAGTTAAATGTGGGCTCTCCTAGATACTGTCCTGGTGTGTATTTTGTTACTATTGATCATGAGGCCTACGTTATTCAGTATAAGAGAGGGAGAGAGATGATAATTACTGAATGAGTTGAACATTCAGTATATACATTTCTCAGAATTTGGTGAGAGAAGTGAAAAAGTGATTTTCCTGTTACCAACAGTGAAGTATCCTTATTTCTGTGGCCAACTGGGAAGCAGAAAGCAGCCATATATGGGCTGAAATTCTCCGAAGAATGTGCAATAAATAGATAGTTCGGAAGAAGGCTCTGCAGGGTCTCATGAGCGCAGCAGTTTGGGAGGGAGAGGAGTCTATTTCCAGCTCAAGAAATAGTTAGCACCACAGGACTTGTTTATTTAGTGTGGAGAAAAGACTAAGAGGAGTAAGTTCTTAATAAATTCTCTCTTTATGAAACATTGTACCAGTAAAATTGTGGTCACAGATTAAAGGCATCAACTTTCTATTGGGAACTGGTGTTTGTTTTGGTGAGGTTTGGTTTGGGGGAAGGAGGGTGGCTTTTCTGTTTTGCATTTGGACCCTCTTGTACGTGCTGACCCAGGTGCACGGCGCACTTGGCAGCATGGCAGAAGCAGCCTGTGCCAGCCCCTGGTTTGGCTTGTGGAGGTAGGCAGGGGTGGGCACTATACAGCTGAGTCCTTTTGAGAGCTATTGAAACCACATCTGCCTTGTGCCAGGTTGGTAGGCATGGGGAGGAAGAACAAGGTGGCAGAAGCGTGAACGCCCAGTGCACCCTGCAGTGTGGCGCCCTTTGGCACGGAGCCGGCTCTGTCCGGGAGTTACTCCCAGGCTTAGAAGTCAACTCCAAAACTGCAGATTGCCCATTTTGCTCCCTTCCCAACGCCATGGAAATCTGGGATTTTGTGGGGTGAGATGTCCAACCCTTGTGCTCTGAAACTCAAAAGTGTTGCTGAACATAGTGGCTGTACTCCAGATGTGTTTTGCTGGCAACAGCTGGAAGGGAAGACAGCAGCCTGAATAGAGGAAGGGCAGTAACCAGGCAGCTTAGGACATTGACTTTTAGAAGGTGTGCGGCAATAGCCCAGTCGCGGGTTGCCCAGGGGCTAGACTTGGAAATGCCATAAAATCTGGAAGAAGACCAGATTTTTCCAGTACGTGTTTTGTCAGATCCTAGGGAAGTCTAAATGCAGACTGGATGCAAGTGCCCTGAACAGAGCTAATGTCCTTGACACTATTTCAGGCAAACAGAGGGGAAATGAGGTCTCTCCTGCTTGCCTGTCTTGTGTACCGTGTGTGGTCATTGTGAACGGATCACTAACCTTCTTTGGCAAGATCCCTCTGAGGACAATCCAGGTTTCCCTTCCTGTCACTTTCTAGAAACTGTACCCAGAAATGTAATAAATGATGAGGGGGAGCTTGCCACTTTCATAGGTCTTGAGAGGCTTAAACCATCCCTGATGACTTCCTGTTGTAGTAGTTGTAATTGCTAAAAGAATTGTTTATATTTGTCTCATTGCATCTGTTGTAATAGTTGTGGGTGGGTGGATGTCCTGGTTTCGGCTGGGATAGAGTTAACTGTCTTCCTAGTAGCTGGTACAGTGCTATGTTTTGAGTTCAGTATGAGAAGAATGTTGATAACAGACTGATGTTTTCAGTTGTTGCTCAGTAGTGTTTAGACTGAAGTCAAGGATTTTTCAGCTTCTCATGCCCAGCCAGCAAGAAAGCTGGAGGGGCACAAGAAGTTGGCACAGGACACAACCAGGGCAGCTGACCCAGACTGGCCAACGGTGTATTCCATACCATGGGACGTCCCATCTAGTATAGGAACTGGGAAGTGGGGGCAGGGAATCACCGAATCACCGCTCAGGGACTGGCTGGGTGTTGGTGGGCGGGTGGTGAGCAATTGCCCTGCGCATCATTTGTACGTTCCAATCCTTTTATTACTACTGTTGTCATTTTATTAGTGTTATCATTATCATTATTAGTTTCTTCTTTTCTGTTCTATTAAACTGTTCTTATCTCAACCCACAAGTTTTACTTCATTTTCCCGATTTTCTCCCCCATCCCACTGGATGGGGGGGAGTGAGTGAGCGGCTGCGTGGTGCTTAGTTGCTGGCTGGGTTTAAACCGTGACAATGGAGAATACCATCCAACATGAAGTAAGAAAATAAGTGTGTTTTCAAAATTTTCCCTGTACAGTTTTTTTCTTTTTAAATTAAAGTTTTTAGACAAAAGTAGTCAAAGGTGTTTCTGTTGGAATGTCTGTGTTAATAACTTTTCAAATTTATTTTTCAAATCTAGATCATCGACAAGGAGATTAATCCTTTTGTGGACAAGTGGGAGGAAGAAGGACAGTTCCCAGCACATAAAGTATTTAAAACCCTGGGACAGGCTGGATTCCTTGGTGTGGATAAGCCAACAGGTAGGAGAGTGTATAACTCCTGGGTATTAATGTTGACAGTGATAGACTCATGACATTATTTTAAATTGCTTCTGCCCCAGATCAAAACATGGTTCAGAATTCAGTGTAAAGTTTACTTATATTTCTCAGTCACAGGTGTGCTGGTTACCAACTGTGCAAATACAGAAAATAATGTTGCTGAGTGCTGAAGTTGATATTTTCCTAAATATAAATGTTGAAACCATGTGTGACTGTTATTTTAAAGACAGTGAAATGAATGTCACTTCAATTTTCAACATTCCATCTGTATAATGACTTTTCTTCTGGATTCAGACACATATGGAATAATCTCAATCTTCATTATAGAAAGTTTGAAGGTATTGCAAGCGTTGTAAGGTTTGGTTGTTTATACTTCCTTAACCTGTAACCTCTACATCATTTTAATGTATTCTGTCTCGTCATTCAGAGGATGAGGTTTGTGTGGCTTTTAGACCATTATATCCTAGACTGTCTTTAAAATGCACTATTCAGCCCACAGAAACATGTACAGAAGAAGCAGTTGATGATATACACAGCAAGAACAGAGCAAGTTTCATGTGTACACATATATATTGGTGAGGAAAAAAGTCAAGAAGTCCAGAGGACCAGGAGGTATTTCTGCTCTTCAGCTAAAATACCTATTCCCCTCTTTCTTTGTTTGTATCGGATGTAATTTATACTTGTTTTCTTTTCAAATGCTACTGTTATGTGTTCTTGTCAGAATTCTCTGGGGTTTTTCCCCCCATTTTCTTATTTGTGGTTAAAACGTTTAAAACAAAAGCAGGGTTGCATAGGTAAACCTTTAGCAATTGTGGTGAGTTCAGAGCGGCCCAAAGTGACAATGTTTGAAAAGTTAACTGCATATAATTGTCTATATGGAGCAGCTCACGCAACCTTAGCTGTGCCGCACCACATCATTATGTTGCTAAGGGACAGGGTTTGAACTGTGGAACAAATTATGTCTTGTCACCACTTACTTTCAGAAGAAATTTTTCCTCTTGAAATGAACTTTCTTACTCTTGTATGTTCCAGTGTGAAAGGTTTTTTCTGTAGCTGTTCAGCTGTTGGAGCTTGCAGAACTGTTTAGCTGTGATTGTCCAACAAATCCAATTAGGTCAGAGCTGGTATTTCTTTACAAAAATGCTGACAGTTTGAGACTATACTTAAGATCTATTTAAAGGACAAATGGGATTACTGGGGGAGGGAGAAAACCACCTCTACCTTCTGCTATAATTGTTTGACAGGCAGATTTGAAATGTGTCACAGTGGGGTCTCCTTCACACTGCTAGTATTCATGTTGGTTGTAATTATGGTGCATTGCATTGCTGCCAGATTACAGCCCCGTCTTGTTGTTATGTTCATCTCAGGACATGCAGAGGCCTCAGCTGGGGTAAGGAACCTCGGTGCTGAGCATGCTGCTCTTACAACATTGTGGAGGTGAGAACTTTGTGCAATGCTCACAAAATAGCTAGGATGAGAAATAACTGGAGTGAAATCTAGCGAATAAGGGACTTGTGGAGGCAAAGATGGGCACAGAAGGTTGCGTGCACTGGCTACACTTGTCATACCCATGGTTAATAATGTTTTAGCTTTCGCTTTGACACTTGTATCTAGCTGTTAATCTAATTTGTTGGGCCTCTGCAGCTGCATTTTATAAAAGCTGTAAAAAAATGGATAATGCTCTCAGCAACATGTGGTCCATCTCAGTCCATTTTCTGGATCAAGGTATTGTTGGGTACAGAAAGTGCACCAACTCCCTGGAACATGCTGCCTTTGCAGCATTCAGTTGTGCAACAGAATGTTACCAGATCCAGCTTTGCTCTGAAATGGTATAGTACCACCAGGTACATTCTGAAAGTCCTGAAACTTTCTCATGATAGTAAATGAAACAGTTAGGTGTGTAACAGCGCAGTCTCAACATCAGGACTTTGGCAAAACCTGAAATTCTTTATCTTCTACACTTCTACAAAGTGCTTATGCTTGCTGTATGATTACTGTGTACTGGTAGTAGTAATTGAAAATAAAACTAAAGGTATACCTTTTATACTCTGCTCAGCCACTTCTATTATTTACCTGCTGTGTGCAGAGGAAGACAGGTCTTAAGACATTTGAGAAAGCCAAGAGCAGCCGGGAGTTTTGGAGGGATGTTGGGGGAGGTCTGGAGGAGAGAGGTTAAGTTGATTTGAAGAGAGCAATTGCAACACAGAGCCATGTGAGTAACAACCTGCCCTACTTTCTCTTTCCAGCACAAACCAAAATTATAATTGTCATGTTGTATCCCTTCAAACCCAGATCATAACGCATTCTTTTTAAAGGAGGCTGAATTTTTCAAGTTAAATCACTTCAGTAGCGGCTGCAATTTTGAAATATAAGTTTTTCTGAATTTGTTTTCCAAGGTTATTCTGTCAAGTACAGTGGGTTTTTTTCCTGTAAAATTAATTTTGAAGCTTTCTGATTGGGCAGAAACAGGTCGCAAACTTGTTTTGCTTAGATAGAAGGAAACATCTGTTGGAACTTGGATTTGTTGAAACTGGACTTTTTCCTGTGTAAACACCATTCCTTTTATGAACAATGAGCTGCTTAACGGGAGTCAGGTTTTTAAAAGAATGTGCCTTACATGTGTCCCTTATAATTGGAATCTTTCTCTGTGTGGAGAACTGATTTGGGGCACTATTTGTATTGCAAAGGCTCCATCAATTCCTACCATATGCAGTTGTGAGCTACAAACTTGTCAAGGTTTTTCCTGTATATTTTTTTGCAGTTGTTTATGATTGTAGCGAGTATTGGTTGTAGTACAGTAGTTCAGGATGTTGGTTGGAGGTTCCTGTAAACACTGTGGGCAAGGTCCAGCCATGCGCCCATAATGGGAGAATCTTTAAGATGGACAGTGGATTTAACTGACTACACTGTCTGGTCAGTCCTCTGCCAGAGAAAGATTCTTCTCTTTGAGCCATTTCTCTACTCAGGTATTCCTTACATGACTCAAAAATAGTGCATATGCTGGTTTTCCTGGGGAAAAAGTGTGTGTTGTTCTGTTATACTAGGAAATTCTTCCTACTAGTAAAATACATGCTGAAAAAGTGAACATCATTTATGCATAAAAAGTGTCTTTTTGCTCTATGCAGAATGTGTTTTACAGAATTGCTCACTTCAGCCTGAAGTATTTAGTTTGAGGGGGAAAAAAAAGCCCCAACATCTCTATAAACTTATTATTCTTCATTTATGTTTACTGTGTGTTTCTCCTTAAATTATAACGTTTCTGGGCTATTGAGGTACTGACAGTCCCAAAACTAAGGGCAGAAAATATTAGGGTAGGCAGCAAAAATATTTTAAACAGTCTTGGTAGTTGGCCATTGTCTGTTTTGCTAAGGGAAGTGGGCAAGACATGTTCTTTGGAGTGTTTTATGTGCAGATTAGATGAGATACTGGAGTAAAAGCTTAAAAGGTCTCTGTGGTCATTTGTGATCTTATGGTTTATGAATCAAAGCTTTGGCTGTTGCTAAATTTTAGGATGTGTTGCCAAAGGTACAGACTCAAAATGTACTGTTATGTGCCTGTGTATGCCAACGCAGATGATTAAAAGTTGTTTTTATCAGCTGATGCAAAAGTACACTAATCCTCCCATAAAGGCTCAGGGAAAGCAAAGAGGAGGGGAGAGAAAGGTTTGTAAGAGGGCAGTGTCTGCTGTCCTGCATATTCACATAGCCTCGCTGTGAGGCATAAGCGATAATGATGCCTGCTCTAGGTATTTCATTAGTGTTTTCACTGTCAGTCCTGTAGGAATATTTAGCAGAATGTATTAGCATGTAGAAATAATTATGACAGATATGTCCAAATAGTAACCTTCACTTATTCCCATCAAACTCTTAGCAGTGCATTTGCAGAAATATGTTCTTAAATATATCAAGAAAATCAGGAAACTATGTGGTAAGACTTGTACATGGATGAGAAAGTACAGTTGCACACTATCTCCTTCCCCTACTGCTGGGTGATATGCTGGATACGGGACTGGAGAAAGTAATAAGCAGTACGTTCTTGTCACTTGAGACAGATAAGCATCTGAAGAAACAACCCAAATGTTTCAAATGATTGATTGCACTGCAATTGGAAAATGATGCAATATCTTTCCTTAAGAAAGCCTGTTTATTGCGAGTGTATCTGTGTCGAATGTGGGAATATAGATCTAGACTATCTTTTAAGGTTAATTTGGTTGTTTTCTTCACAAGTTCACATTTCTCTGGTAAGGCGAGACCTCGTGAGAGTTTGGTAGTGGAGAGTCACTTGGAAAGAGTGTGTGTGTGGGTTCTTTCTCTTTTTTTTCCTTTTTCTCTTTCTGTAATACTAAGCCTTCTTAATATATGGAATGACCAAAAGAAAGACCTGGGAGGAGCAGTGAATTCTGTCACTAGAAAGGGACTTAGTAGTGCAGGTGAAACAGGGTTTTATGGCCTCTAAGAGTAACTGAAACAAACTTTTTCAGGTGTATCTATGGATAGAAGCTAAAAGGAATGTATTTGATAGAAGAGAATTCATTTGCCCAAAACCTTTTCTGTATGGCAGGAGTGGACCAGCTGCAATGCTTGAGCTTGGTTTGATACATTTAAGCTTAGCTAGCTGAACTAATCTCTTGATCTCTTTCTCTCTTACAAAGGAGTGCAGTAGTAGTTAGTTAATAATAGTTGTGCTCTGAAAGTTTGAGAGAGAAGCCATTGTGCCACGTTTTCAGGTACCAATGAGCTGGTAAATCAGCACTCTGAAATGTTTACCAGCTATGAGATATACCTGGTTTGTCATCAAGAAATAACCTCAATAAGCCTCTAAAAAAACAATAGACCAAAATTAGTCACTGCTTTATTTGAATCAGATTGATGACAAAGTTAGTGATGGATGGCAGTGGTTTGGAGACCTTGATCAAATAAGCATAAGAAACTTCAGGTGCTTATCTGACCACCTCATTTTGGTAGATTGCATTGAAATCTCAGGAAAACAGTTTTTTGTATGTGTAGATATAAGTTCTGTGTGGGTGAGACTTTTTTTCCCTCTCCTCTTATGAAATGCTGACTATTCAAGTCCTGTCTAGCATCTTGCAAGTGCAGGATGAAATGCAATTGAAAATGGTAAGGAGGAGACAGTTTGTTTGCTGCACTTCACAGATCATCAGATATTTCTGATGAAACAAGGAAATAAGCACTTGAGTTCATCTTTGAGTTTTCTTGACTCTGAATATGACTTAGAAACATGAGTGCTTCATTCTTCATGGGTGGTTAGGAATTGCAGCAGTACCTCTGGGAATATCTTGTTCAGCTATCAACAGCAGTTTTGTAGAAACACTGAGCAGAGAACAGACTTACTGAAGGACAGCGAGTCTTTGTGGAAGAGATAATCTTCCTTTAAATGTGTTGTCGATAGAGGGATCGGATTAGCTCCTGGGATTCTGCTTTTGTAGTTCAGATAAGGCAAATCCTCACACTTGTGACTTGTAATGCAGGACACAGCAGTAACTCATCCAGTTAAAGTATACGTATACCAATACCTTACAGGTAGATTAGGAATTTCTGAAATCTGGTACATGTACCACTGGTAGTTGCAGGTTATGTCAAAGCAGTATTGAGAAAGAAATTAAAAATTCCTCTTTCCTGGAAGAAGTTAGAAGTGTCTAACTGGGAACAAATGCTCAGCTATGTATGTGCAATTAAGTGCTTGAGCTCTTGATGCTCGCTTCTCCTCTAGCATACTTGCCATGCCAAATTTGCTTCTGGGTATCACAGGCTTCGCACAAACTGGCAGTATGCCATGCCAAATTTGCTTCTGGGTATCACAGGCTTCGCACAAACTGGCAGATCCATGTGGTGTCTTGAAGCTGATGAGAACTTAGTCTCCACTTGTAGCTAAGAGACAGTTAGAAACAGCCGTCCCTGTTCCACCCCGTTCTGCATGGTTTGCAGGGTTGTGCTCCAGGTGGTGGGGGAGAGTCCATCCTTCTCTTTTGTACTTGATTTTAGGTTAAGCATGCACTAACTTGAGTGCTTTGTATGAGGCTTGTTAATGAGGTTTCAAGGTTGCACAAAACTCTGTGTATTCATATACCAGTTATGTGTCTTTAGGGGAATGCAGTCCAGAAATAAAGATGGAAAAGCCAGGGAGGAAAAGTAAAGATACAACTGTGATGTTGTTGGAAGGCCACACTGAAATGGTGTCAGAACGAGAACCTTGGTTTCCAGAATCCAATTGTGGTCTTATCTACTGCCTAACTGGTTCTGTCTTTTTTTATGTACTAGTGCCTCAAGCTTCAGGACAGACAAATCTCATCACTAGCTAGAGTTTTCTCTTCTCCCTAATGCTGAAGTTGCAACAATAATAGTTTTCTTACTTCTATAAAAGAGTGAAAAGAGGACCTCCATACTGCTCTGAGGTCCAGGTGCTGAATCAGGAGCCAGATCTAACCTGTGAGAAAGAACTAATTTGACTAGCTGGCACTGAACTGGACCAAAAGCCAGATGGTGTTTCTTGACATACCATCATGATTAAACACTGAAAGAAGCAATCAAGACTCTTAGTAGTATCTTGTGATTGTTTCTTTGGAGATCAGTCTGTTTCAGAAGCTGTGGACTAAACACTCTTAGATTGAGTAGAATACTTCAATTAACTTTTGTGACTTGTTTTATCCTTTTGTAGGGTGTTCTTGTTTTTGTTTTCCTCCTGTTCCCATGCTTCTGAAGCTCTCTGTATATAACTTTGGTTTGAATTTCCTTCAGTTTTGTGGAAAATTGTTGGGTTTGGGGGTTTTTGAAGAGGCAAATTTGGTAAAAAAAAAAAATTGATGTTCTTAAACTTATAATTGTGAATAGGAAAAGAGTACATAGTAAAGAGAGCAGCTGAATAGATTAAAAAAATACAAAATATAACACCTGAAAAGAATATAGAGGTTGAGACATTATTAAGTAAGAAATACTCTTTGGGAGTTTCCATTAAAGGTATTGAGTATATCCTTGTACTTCTGTGGATCGAATAGCAAGACTGTCTCTTGACAGAACCTGGGTGAATGAATGAGCTTATACTAAAATAACATTGGTATTATAAGTCTCCTTAATTTACACATAACTGTCTTTTCCCAGTCTCAAAAGTTTGATGCTAGATTCTTGACATCTGTCATATACCCAGATGGCATAATCGGAAAGCTTTTTGAAAGGTATAAATTCACCTTTTATGCTTTGAGACATGTCAGTACACTGAGTGTGGAGAGCATAGGAAAATTAGGTTTCTGAAATGTAGGCTTGATTCTCTTTTACCCACTCACTTTTGCATTATTAACTGCTGGGACTGAAGGTTGATTTCTTTCCTGGGGCTGAAATGGGGAAAAATATTGTAAAACGGTCATTCTGAGGTTGAAGTGGAAAATCTCTGAAGAGCTGTTGACTTGTCAACACTTGCAGATCCCATAGGTCAATAACCAAATCACAATCTTTGAATGACATATGGCTTGAAGAGAAGGTCAACAAGATTGCAGTAAGACTGTGTTGTTCCTAGGTAAGTGTTTCTATCCCCAGCATTTGAGCAAGATAAGAAGCTGGTGTCCAGCCTGTGCAAACCAGAACACGTGTAGCTGAATAAGAAATGAGGAAAGAAAAAGACAAGAAATGTGTTCAATTTTGGTTCTCCTATTCTGATCGAACGCTTCTAATTCCTAGTGACCCAATTCATGCAAAA
Source organism: Astur gentilis (assembly GCF_929443795.1). Taxonomy (NCBI): domain Eukaryota; kingdom Metazoa; phylum Chordata; class Aves; order Accipitriformes; family Accipitridae; genus Astur; species Astur gentilis. The sequence continues at coordinate 21,047,046 of NC_064883.1, read as the reverse complement.
TCATAAGCATCATTAACAACCTAATCCCTGGAGATCTTGCATAAGCCCTTTAGTCACTCCAGCATCTGTAGGGAAGTTCAAAGGTCCCCATACCAGTGAAGTGCCTTTTCGTACAAGTGAAAACCAGGTCTTTACAATATCTGCCTCTCTTTCTGACAGGTGGCTAACATTGCAAGCCACCTTTGTAAATCTTGTCGTTACCCTTGCAACACAACTGTAGGGCTTCCCCTGCTGTAAACGGGACTCCTGGTGATAGCTTTAATCCTTTTTGGCATTTACCCCAGAAAGGAGGACAGGCAAAGGCATGGACCCAGTATTTGTGAATCTGCGTGTGACAGGCACCTTGCTTACAGGATAAGTAATGCACACAACACTTAATGACTTCATATGCTACACGGTAATAAAAAGATGTCAGGAAAGGATAGCAATATAAGGAATTTAGCTCCTTGGGGCTTAAATTAGGTTAGGCTTAAATTAAATTAAATTAAATTTAGGCTTAAATTACTTAGATGAGGTTAGAGCTGGCTGTTTGCAGCTTTCTCATTTGATGGACTGGAACAGCGAGTTTTGAGGTTAAGATGCAGAGAACTGAAATTGCTGTGTTTTTAATCATGCTGTATTGTGTGGAATAGATATCACCATTTCACAACAAACCTGGAAGTTAACCATATCCAGTTATATAGAATCATAGAACCATTTAGGTTGGAAAAGACCTTCAAGATCATAGAGTCCAACCATTAACCATGCCCACTAAACCATGTCCTGAAGTACCCCATCTACTCGCTTTTTGAATACCTCCAGGGATGGTGACTCAACCACTTCCCTGGGCAGCCTATTCCAATGTTTGACAACCCTCTCAATAAAGAAGTTTTTCCTAATATCCAACCTAAACCTCCCTTGCTGCAACTTGAGGCCATTTTCTCTCGTCCTATCTCCATCCACCTGACAGAAGAGACCAGCACCCACCTCACTACAGCCTCCTTTCAGGTAGTTGTGGAGAGCGACAAGGTCTCCCCTCAGCCTCCTCTTCTCCAGACTAAACAACCCCAGTTCCCTCAGCCGCTCCTCAGAGGACTTGTGCTCCAGGCCCCTCGCCAACCTGGTTCCCCTTCTCTGGACACGCTCCAGCACCTCAATGTCTTTCCTGTAGTGAGGGGCCCAAAACTGAACACAGCACTCGAGGTGCGGCCTCACCAGTGCCCAGTACAGGGGGACACTCACCTCCCTGCTCCTGCTGGCCACACTAATTCTGATACAGGCCAGGATGCCTTTGGCCTTCTTGGACACCTGGGCACACTGGTGGCTCATATTCAGCCGGCTGTTGACCAGCACCCTCAGGTCTTTCTCTGCCGGGCAGCTTTCCAGCCACTCTTCCCCAAGCCTGTAGCGCTGCATGGGGTTGCTGTGACCCAAGTGCAGGACCTGGCACTTGGCCTTGTTGAACCTCATACAGTTGGCCTTGTCACATCGATCCAGCCTGTCCAGATCTCTTTGTAGAGCCTCCCTATGTAGAGCTCATGTTTATACTGCTTTTATGTCTACTTTGATTTCATTGTTTACCCTCATGTAATACTGACACGCACATCAGAGACTGAGTGATATCCTCTAATAAGTGAAGGAGGAAATGAAAAAAAAAAGGTTTTATTCCAAAATACTTCTAAAGTCTATTAAACTGATCCGAGAAATATTTGGAGCCTACACTCTGGTGTGTTTGCACAACCATGTTGAAAGTCTTTTATAGGCTTAGTCTAAGTAATGCACTGATTTGTAGATTTGTCTTCAGTCCAAACAATCAGTCCATGTGCCCTCAGTTTCTCAGTTGATTAGTAAATGTTAAAAACATGTGAATTGTTTATGAAGTGAAGATATGTTGGAGGCAGGACGGAGCGATGCTTTAAAACTTAAAAACTTGTTCTTTTGAGTGGACGATCTGACCAGTGCAACTGTGTGGCTCATTTGTGGGGAGGCAAGCAGGTATTTGGTGCCATCATAACTTGAATTGCATTATTTACTGTGTGCTTCGCAACTCTGTATGTAAATTCCCAAGTGGGCTGTGCAGACTGAGCTGGAGGCTCAGGTGTGTGTGACTGCTCTGTCCAGATGTAATACATACCCGATATGGAAAAGTAATATTCTGTCCTGCATAGTACTTTATAGTGATAAGCATGATTGTATATACATTACAAATATATATATATATTGCAGTAAAGTATGTTTCATTTTATAGATATATTTGTGTATAGAGAGAAGGAATTTTTGATGATTTTTGTTCTTTTACACATCTATAAAGCTTTAAGGAAAGAAATATTCATCTAGTCAGTTTGGCCAAATGCTGCCCAGTTGTTTGGGTTTAACATATTTCAAAGGCCTGTCCCTGTTTTCTGTGCAAAGTTCACATTTCAAATCTTGCTATTTAAAGTAACGCTGCTGTAGTCCAGTGCTGAGATACCATAAGCACTACTCAGGAGTCTTGGTGCAATGGGGAGGCTTTCTACAGTGAAGATTTCACTACTACTCCTGTCAGACAGTTGCCACTGCTGCGGGGTTTGCTGGTGAGAAAGCTGCTTTGAGGTGCTCAGAGGTATATGCCTCAAACATCTGAATATATGGAAACCCACGCTCAGATTTGGAGTTGGTAAGAGATTCGTGTTTGTCCCCCCACACCTGTGGTTCCCTCGAGCAGAGGACAGCTGTCAGTTTGTGACCCAGCCATGAAGCTCGGTCTGGGGAGCACCATGCCGCCCGCTGCACCTTCCTGACCCCAAAGCTTTGGCAGTCAGAGACTGCTTGTCCTGGTCGTCTTTTAGGGCATTTCAGCTGAACAGACTTCTTTTGGGGCTCTTGCTGTTTCATTCACAGGGATAAACAAAAGTGATAAATGTAGTATTTTAAGTGCTCAAGAATGTATGGGCTGATTATTCACAGATACTGAGCAGTTCTGATCAACATTTTTTATTCTTTCCTGGATTCATTTTTTTGATAATTTTTTTTCCTCTCTCCAGAGGAATGATGTCACATTGTGCCTCCATTGGATGAAAAAGGAGCTGTAAATTAGTGTTAAAAAACACGCCACTGAGATTGTCACCCATACCGTCTCCCTACAGCCTCAGACAGCCGCACATACGTACAGCAGAGGAGAAGCATGGGCTCTGTGCTTCTCCTGTGGTGCTGTTATGAGAAGCAGCGTCCTGTTCCCCAGCATCGCTCTGACATTTGTTGGCAATTACTCAATTCCATAATGCTTCCCAGGAGCTGAGGTGTTTGGCAGTGCCTCGGGACTGGCAGTCTCCCTAGGGTGGCCAGGCTGAGCTGTGCCTGGAGCTTGGACCTACCAGAAAGAAGTTATCTGTCTGTCTGACCTGCAAGTTTTCTGTCCCAGCCAGTGCTCAGGGTTCTTGCCCAATGCATAAAATTATCTAATCTGGAGTCTTCTGTACACCACTAGATGAGTAATCATTATTTTGGTTTATTTTCACATGAATAAGGATTATTCATGGGTCAGAGAGTCTTTACAATTAGGTTCATCACTCTGTTCCTAGAAACCATAAATGGTCTGCCAAGCAGACAACTTCTTAGCAAAGCACTTAGATATATGCTTAAATGTTGTGCTTTAAGAAAATAAGATGTGAGAGTGCCCTTTGCTAAAAGAAGAAATAAATCTGGAATGCAAGTTTATCCAGTCTTTTTAAATCTATCATAAAATAAATATTTGGACTTTTTCTCATGGACAGCATGTTCCTGGCAGTTAACAGAGTCGACCAGAAAAGCTGGTGCTCCTTGGCCTGTCATCTACTCCTCAAAACTTTGACCATGCAGAACAAGGTACCTTTAGCCCTTTTATTTAAATATATGCTTAAATGCATTAAATGTCTGGTCGTACTGGTTTGGTTCCTAAGGGACATGGCTGTGAACTGGTTGCCAGTTGGTATCAGGTAGTCACACTTCAGCAGTTTTTCTAACGTAATCTATAATGTTCTAGGAGAACACTGCAAATGTTTCCTGCAAACTGTAATCCAATATAGAGAGAGCATTGATAAGATATGATGAATTGATAGCTATTTTTCTTAGAATTTTGAACAAAAGCAAGGGAAATTCTTTGATTTGCACTCAAGTTTTTCAGCTTTTCCTTTTTTGTGCAGCTCAGGACCAAAAAAGAATATAAGTAAATGTGCCTTTTTAAAGCTGCTGAGGGATTGGTTTGTTTGGTTTTGGCAGGGGGATTATTTGGGGTTTTTTGGTTTTGTTTTTTTTTTTTTTTTTTTTTTTTTTGTTGTTGTTGTTGTTTTTGTTTTTTTTTTTCAAGTCTGCTTAGGTAAGATGCTCTCTCTGCAGACTAGCATCCATATCCTGGAAGTTTTGTTTATCTGGTCTCCTACATGTTTTAAAGAATGGTGCAGAGATCATCTTTAAGTGGAAACGCACACAGTTAACATTCAGGGCAAACTGGATCAGGTGTCACTGCAATCTCAGTGAGGAATGGGTGTACAGTGGAATGTAAAAACAAAGGATGGGAAAATATCACAACTCCAAGGCTCTGAAACAATATCAGTCTTTAGGCGTGGAAGGAGCACTGAGCAGGAGTGGTTGATTAAGTCTGCTGGGCAGAGTTTGTTGCAGTCTTGCCTCTGTGGTGTGGTGCCAGTGAATTCTGAGCAGCTGTCTCGGTTATTGTGCAGCTGACCTTGCTGGTGGAGGCCTCGGGAGGAGACGCATTAGAAGTTTATTGGGGCAGAGGTTGGGTAGTGGGCATGGGATAATGGGTTTTGGGAGGAAACAGGGAGAAGAAGCTGCAAGACGGTGTGAAGATTTGCTAAACACTTTTATTCCAGGTGTGTTTGGGTTTGTGCTGTCATTTCAAAGTCATGATCATCTGGAGGCGATACAGCTTCACCCTGTTTGAAGAGAAGAAAACAAAAAATAGGAAAAGTCTGTGTCTGTTAAAAAAGAAAAAATCATGAAAAGTAAGGCTGAATTAAAATTTCATTTTCTTATTGTTTTCCTTCTCTCCACTCAAGAAACCCTTTAAATACTTTAATCTTCTATTTTATTTTTTTTTCAGTAACATAAAGAGCTTGGAGCCTTTTTGGAAATCAGGGAGTTGTTAAAAAGTATCTGTTTAAGTATTTGAAGTCTTGGCCACCTGTAAAGGACAGTGTGATAAGGAAAGTGTTCTCCTAAACACCAGAGTTGTGCATACACTGAAATTTAATACCACTTTTCTGTTTTACAGAATCAGTTTGGAAATCAGACTTCAGTGTCACATTTTTCTTTTTTTTGTTTTGTTTTGTTTCTCAAGCAGATGCATGGGAGACCGTTTGGGACAGACAAAGTATTTCTTTCAGGACAGTGGCATCTCGTGAAGAACATGCATGTTTTTTACCTTTCTGCCTCTCCTGGGGTAGCCTAAAAGATCTGGTTTCTCAGTCATCTCTAGTGCAATAGCTTTTGTTTTCCATAAGACCACAAACCTGCTCTGTGATCTTGTCTGCTCTGGGAAATGTCTTCAGTGCTGGGAAGCAGGAGCCAGGAACACGGCATGGCTCTGGCAGAGGGCAGGGACTTTTTTTGCATAGGACCTTTGAAACACTATGACCTGTGTATGTGCACTTTCCTTGAGCCTGTGAAGCTGGCAGAAAATGTGCACTTGCCCAGAACTTCAAGCATTTACAAATTAGCTTCGTTTGTACAGCTGAACGAGGAAACAAAGGGTGGAATTAGTGGAAAAATTTCCTTGAATGAGTATCACAGGGACAGGTATTTGAGGTTTTTTATGGCATCATTAACTGGTTTAAAAATCTCTGAAGGTGACTTTAGTCAGCATTTCTTCTGTTTCCTATTTTGTACGTCAGAGGAAATGAATGAGACTGGCTTACCCTCGCTTTACTATTCAAGAACTGGGGTCTCTTGGTGAAGTGGAGGATCAGTGAGTAATATGCCTGCTGAAAGGAATTCTCCCCCCCCCCCGCCCCCCTTTTACATTATTTATAACCTGTGAAACTCATCCCGCAGAAATCACAAGGAGCAAAGTTTAATAGGAATCTAGAAGCTATTACATACTTTTCTAGATGGTGGGACCATCCACAGTTACTTCAGGGAGAGTAATTGTATTTCTGATCATCAGCTGCTCACTCACTCAGCTGGTAGATACACCATTTCACAGCTTAAACTCTGTGGCCTCTGCTGGCTCACTTAATACCCCCCTGAAGAGCACATCTAGCCCTGCTCTGTGTGCTGGGCTCTAAGTCTGGAAGGGGTAAAGTAGCACATAGGTGGATAGTAGCAACTAGGTGGATTGGAGCTTTAGTCCCAGGAAGAGGTTGTAGTTTTATGCCAGAAATCTGGACTTTACCTCATGACGTTAGTAACCCTCTGGGCTGAGATGTGGTATAGGAAGTTGGTCACGTCAACCTGCCTGAGATCAGAGTTTGGCCTTTGGTTATGGCAGACGATGGTCAAGGGTGGTTTGTCCTCCTCTGGGTGGAGTTTAGGGCTTCACTGAGATGCAAGGTGCAGTCCTGGTGCTTCGGCTGGACAGCATGGGTACGACTGTGTAGTTGAGGAGGATGGCACATGGGCCTGAAGAGCTTTAGAAGAAGGTCCAATTTTCTTGACTGAAACATTTCTCTCTACCTGTTGACCCATAGGGAGCTTTGCAGCTGCGGGACTGTGATGGAAAGGGTTGAATGCTCTTAGCCACTTGAGAGCTATGTGGTGAGCCCCATCTGAGGCCAGGCTCAGGTGGGCACCTCGTCAGAGCCCTCTCTGTGCACTGGTGGAGAAGGAAGATGGCATCACCAGAGGGAAGATGACATCAGGCTGCAGCTAGCTGGTCCAGAGCTGCTAGGGGTTCAGGTGGAGCTTGCCAGAGCCAGAGCTCATGTGGGATGAAAATAATCTCCTGGGGACCTGCTTCTAGCAGGAAAATGTTTGCTCCAGGCTCAGTTTTGTCAGGAATGAAAAGCTCAAGTAATTAAAAAAAAACAAACCACAATGGATATTTCAGATTTTCAGGATACTCCCCCAGCCCAAGAGAGGAAGCTTTTAATTTTTGCACTTCCCTCTTTCTTCATATATTGGAATGGTTATGATCACATTTTTTACAGGTCATGACTATCCATATTTGTTTCGTAAACCTTACCAGTTCTTTTCAGTCACCTCTGTCTACTCATGTTTTCCCACTGAGCCTCTTACCTCTTTCTTCTTGCATTTTTCCCCTCACTTAAGAGGATTCAGGTGGGTCCTTGTGTTACTTCTCGAACAACTGCTATTTGTGGTTTCTTCTTTTTTAACTTACTTTGGAAGGACTGAGGGTAATAAAAATACTTTGCGAGAAACTAATGAAATTCTGGGTGTAAGGGAGAAAAAAAATCATCTTATGTGGTCAGATATTCTTGGTATTACTAAAGGCCTTAAGGCCCTGAAGGCTGAGAAAACTGAGGGTTTTTTTATCATCTACTTGCTGGGGATTTATTTGTCAAAACCAGTGCCATTTAAAAGAAATTTAGACAGATGGACTTTGCTTTGTGGGGGAAGCTTATTAAAGATTAAATTGCGTATTTTTTCCTCGAGCTGGTAAAATGTTGTGTTTTCTTTACCTGGTCTTTTATTTGTTCTTGCTCAAAAACCTTTTAAGGAGTTTTATTTTGGAAGATAAGTAGAATACCTTACTCCTTCGGCATTCTAATAGAGATTTGCTTTCCAAGCTCAGGCTAAATCCTGGTATTGTGGAAGTCCATGTTTACAAACCAAAACAAAAAAACCCTCTGAATCCATTTTACTGGCTTTTTGAGCTCTGTTTGTTTTAGATAGAATACTGAGGGGTTTTTCCCCTTTTCTTCTAAGGGAAGCAGAACAGGAGCAATTTGCTCTTCTGTAGCTGATGGAAAGAAGCTGTTAGCTGAGCTCGTCACTCTCAACGAGTCAGGAAATTCTTTCCAGTCCAGATGCTTCCTGTGCACAAGGCTGGTGTCATACTTGGCATGTGATTAAAAAAAAAAAAAAAGAAAAAAAAAGAAAAAAAATCACACTCAGACTGCTTTTTATTTTGTATTTAGCCAGGTCCTTTGGCACCATGGAGGGAGGATAGGCTTGCTGGTTGAACAGTATCACTGTGCTTGGGGTTGTTTGGAAGAACAAAAAGGAACTATGTAAAATGTAATAATTTTTTTAGCTGTTGAAAGCCTCCCTTGGCTTTCTTCTCCATGCCACCTGTATGCTGTCCTCCTTGAAGTCATAGACTAACTCCTATTCTGCATGTGTCAGGTTCTGCATTGCTAAAAATAGTAGTTATGGCAGCTGACTATTGTGGCAGTGCTGCATTTCAAAGGGGGAGGAGAAGATGTTGGCATCTTTGCACTCTGTGGGGGATTTGAGCTGACCACGATACGTCCTCTGACCCCTTTGTAGATTGTATTGTCTTCTTTACATGCCTCTGCATGGGAAAAGTTGTGTAAACCATATGTCCTGGTTTGTGCTTGTAAAACCTGTGGACTGGTGGACCTGTAAAAGAAAGTATGATGCACTGCTACCTTTGGACAGGTCTCTCCTGGATTTCCAGTCACCACGCTAATGAGATGTCTGGATAAACCAGATTCTCTCAAGGGTAAAAGCAGTTTCCTATGCTTTCTCCTTATCTCCTTCTGAACACAGTGTTGGGAATCCCATCCCCTGTCTCTGCTGAAGTCGTAGCTGGATGTCATCAAGTCCCATAGTCCCCGAGGAGGATGTGGAGAGAGGAGAATACAAGAGGAAACAAATACCAGGAGGAAAATTCTTTAAGTAGGAATCATTTCAACAGGAAATGTTCTGCTACTTTCAGCAAACTTGCTTTCTAACTATTTTCAAGATGGTAATTTCATTTTATTCTAGTTTTGCATTTATTTCTTGCTACTGAGAATCCAGTTTCTTCTGTCCTAGAATAGAGATGTGTATTTTGGTCTTTGAAAACCTTGTCTGCTATTACTGATCATCAGCTCTGAGTCACCAGCTGATCTTTAATGTACAGAAAAGGTGTTAGGAGTTCTGCTGGGTGGTACTTTAAAACCGAAGGAACCCTCAGTTTTGGAGGTGCCCACTGAATGTGCTTGTGCAAACTGATGTGCACAAGAACTGACCTGGCCCATAGACTCACTGCACTGTGTAACCCCTAAGCAACTCCAGGAGTTTCAGAGTTGCACCTGTCTGTGATAGACCAGAATCTGGCTGTTGCAGTTTCTGTGGTGCTGCCTGCTAAATTACGGGAAGGAGGGAAAAATGCCATTTTTCTGTTTGGAAAGAAGAGAAACAGAGTGGAACAGAACTAATCAGACTTTCTCTGAGGATATTTTTCAAGAAGTTTAGCTATGTGTCTCAAACAGAAAACATGTAAATGTAGAGAATTCCAAAATCTTCCAACTCTGATCTTGCTAAAGCTTTAACAGGTTTTAATTGCTCCCAGGTTTAAGGCAGGTGACTTTAAAACAATCTAATATTCCAAAACTAAAAATACGAGATGATTAACTGGAGATTTTTACCATTGCAGCCAGTGACCATTATCTAGATCTGTAGCAAAGTGTGGTTTCTGCAAGGAAAAGTATGGAGCAAAGTGGGGAGAGTGGAGAGGGTGGGGTGTGCTATGATGTACCTTGTGCCTGCATGATAGGCAGGAGACAGCATCATGAATCAGGAGACAGCATCAGGTCTTCTGTCCTACTTGTGAGCTGTCTGGGGCTCATGCTGAGTATTGTGGATGCAGCTGCCCTGCATGGCTTTAAAACGTTTTGCCTGGATTTGGGTAGATTTGTGTTTGTCCTTTGGTGTGGTGTGGATTGTCTTCCACTGATGGATTTAGTGAGGAAAAGCTGGATAGAGAGTGGGAATGCTGACACGGCTGGTGGTTTCGGGGGGTGAACCTGTCCCCTTGCTTGCCACCGAGTGCTGTAACAAGCTCATCTGTAATGAAGGATGGAGACACCCTCCAGCAGAAACTTTCGATGTCCTGATGTGGGGATGTGGCAGCACCTGTCGAGGGTGGTGGTCTCTAACATAAGTTACTATCATCCACTTTGCTGTCTTTTGAATGAAAACACTAATAGTGCTTAAAGGGAAAAATTTGTTGATATGTTAAAATAATTTTCCCTTCCTTTCAGTATTTTATTGATTCAATGTGTAGTAGTGAGCTGTATTCTGTAAATGCCTCCACATGCTGAATGATCTCATTTTCCATGTGGGAGTATAGAATAAACTTCAGAACACAAAAGATTGCATGAAAAGGTGGCATTAATTATACGAAATTACCATCAGAAGGCAGATTATTATACAGAACATTCTTTTTGACATTGTGAAACAGCTTTTAATTTAATATTAAGTTTAATCTGACAACACTCAGAAATAACCACAAAGCCCTGCTGTAGTGTTTCTGGCAAGGGAATATCCTTAAAGTTAGTTATTGAAGCATACTAACAGTTTTGGGGGGAAAAGGAGTTTAAATATAAATTCTGCTGAATAATAATGAAGAAGGGCTTAATTGAAATCAGTAATTTTTAGTCATAACATAGCTCGGTGAGAAAAAGTGGAATGGAACAATACCCCAATTCTTCTCAGAGTCCCAAGTATCTACTAGCTGTGAAGTAGTTAATGTCATGGACATGCAAATGTAAACATAAAAGTTTGCAAAAAGAATAGGTTGACTTTAGTTGATGTATTGTTTAAAAAGAAAGAGGAAAATTTATACAGCAAACAAGAGGAGAAATCATAACTTAATGTAGATAGCAGGCACCAATTTGTCTGTGGCCACAGTTGCAAAATGTGCAGTAAAGCAAACACTGGTGAGGTAAGGCTTGTGTTTTGCAATTATCCCTGGCTTTGGAGCTGCACAAGTCCTTACATGATTCCTTTTTATCTCTATTTATGCCAGAGAAATACCGGCTTATTTTAAAAGGCAAAAAAACAACCCAAGAGCTATGCTTGCAGGGTTATGAAAGTGGGATGGAAACTCTCATATGGTCGTAATTAGTTTTGCTTGTGCCTGGAGGCCACCACTGTAGGCAGGGCCCATGATGCTGGGTGGTTGGTAGATGCCCGCCCTGAGCTTGTCGCTGGTCTGAGCCAGCTGCCAGGAGGAGGCTTCGCAGCTTGTGGCTGAAATGCAGAGGTGGCAAAGGCAGTCTGGAGCAGAGTCAGAAACTGGACCTTAGTTTTAGGAGGCTGGGTAGCTGTAATGAACACGGAAGATGGGAAATTCCTGATCAGGATGGTTTGTATTTACCTTCAGAAAATCTTGGGGGAATTACTGGAGTCAAAGCCTTGAAAGACCCCAGCAGATGAACCGTGCAGAGAAGTGCTTACCTCCAGCATCTCCTTACGTACCTGCTCAGCTTCCCCTCTCCCTCCCCATTTTTTCCTGTGAGGTTTTTCGGTCAAGTTATTTTTGTTGAGAGTGGTTAATTTCAGAAAGATGGGGAATGTTTTTAAAACATTAAAAGACATTCTTGCTGCTCAGACAGTGGGCTGTGAAATCACTTGGCAGGGGTGTTTTTATTTCAGCTGACCCTGGAGACTCTGAAGGATACCACAAATGCATTTTTAATGGTCAGCTGCAATTTTACTCATAAGTAATAAATTGCAACCAATCAGAGCATCATTTAGGACAAAAAATAGCTCAACGATATGAAATCATTATAAAGTGCAGGGCCAGATGAAAATATTGATGTTCAACATAGGCTTTGAACTCATCATGTTTGTGAAGATGGGCAATAAAAAGCAAAATCAAAGCACTGCTTCATTAGTTTTTGTGTGAGATGTGTGTCGCAACCTGCTCTGCAAAGGACACAGACTTGAGGGATTATAGTTAAGCTCTTTTTCAAGATGATACTCCGCGAAGACCGTATGTCAGTGTTTTATCTTGTTCTTGCAGCAGTGCTTTAAACACTCAGACTGCTGGCTGACACTCTCAGATAATGGAATATAGCATCCCCGTTGCTTACTTGGACCTTTTTATCTGCTTAGGGCCGAGTAACACCTTTGTTTAAATAACTTTGTGCAAGATAAACTTTCAAAGGCCTGAGTATTGGTTATTGTCTTTTTCCTATTGAACATCAATGAGTTGGGCATGTATTTGCAATTCTAGTTTTTTGAAAATTGAGCTTGTAATGAGAAAAAGGAAGCGACATGATGAATATTATGCTTCCTCTTTGTTTACTTCCTTAGCATACCTTTTCTTATTTCTAACAAAGCCTCCAAGCTGCCTTGAACTGCACAGCCAGCTCAATCGGTCTGCCCTAAGTATTTAGCTGCTGCAGCTGTTTCTTCTCTCCCAGAATGATTACGCTGGTGCAATGCAGAGTAAGGGGAAGCAATACAGGTGGCAAGTCCTGCTCGCAGTGATTTTAAAGGCAGTATCCTCACTGACTTTAATGAGCCCTGGATTAAAGGGCAGGAAATGTCTCCTGCGAGTTCTCTGTAACTGAGGGAAGCTCCCTGAGCCACCCATGGATGTGCCATCTCTGGGGACAGGCAGATATCATCATGGCCCCTTTCTTGTCCAGAACAGCTTTTAAAGTTTGGGCAGAGGTTTAGCTGTGATGACATAGCACTGATGCTACCTGGGCTGCAGTGGTGGTTGTTGGGAGGGAGGAGGGTGCTGAAAGCTGTTGTTATGAAGCTGTGATGTGTTTTAGCTTGATTTCCTTAAAAAAGGCTCTTATGTTATTAAGTGCTTAGTTTCGTTTAATACTTTTGGATGTTACCAAGCTGAGCCAGCATAATTCAAGGTCCCAAAGATAACTGGTTCCTGCATGTCTGAGAAAGTCATCAACAGGTGAGAGGAGTGAGACAGGAATGAATTTCACTAAGAAGAGAAACACCAAGAAGAGAAGGTGGTGGGAGCTGAAGTCGTCTGCTTTCTTGGCCCAATACCTGTCTTACCTCCTCCCTTGACAGCAGCTTGGGCACCTTTGCATGGAGCTGCTTACCCTGTGTGCTGCCTCTTGCCTGGCCCCTGCCTGAGGGTCTGGAGGGGGCAGCTGATGGTACAGAGCACTGAGGAGCACAGGGTGGTGGGAGCAGAGCACCAGGAGCTCTGCTTTTGGGACAGGATTTCCCTTAACGTGATGGCAAAAGATACCACAATCTAATTCTTCTTCCTTTGCTGGATAGCCAGGCAGAGTAATGATCATCACTGATGCCATAAATATTTATGGAAAAAACCCCTCCATCCTATCTTTGGCTTTTACTGATGTTTTTTTATCCTCACTGTTTCTCTGCTTATTGTCAAATTACCCATCTGATTCATTTTTCATCATGTGAACTTCTCACTCTATGCTTGTGGGCTACCGTAATATTGCATATATTCAGGTTATTGTGCTATTTTTGGAGGAGTGCTGTTTTAGTATAAATTGTGCACACTGCTAATAGAGTGTTTCTGTATTGCTTTGAGATAGTATGTTACTATTGTCAAATGTTTTTTGTTTTTTTTCTACATTAGCTACACAGCAATGAAGCTTTTTTGATACTTTAGAAAAGGTTTCATTAGTTTGTTTTTTCTAAGGATATCTTTATAAAGCCATTTTCAGTAGCTGTGCTTTACATACTCATGCATTTATACATATTTTACACAGCCTAAATATGTTAAAGAAAAATTAAGGGTCAAGCAGAAGCTCACAGATCCAATTAATGAGTTCTAGTAAATGCCCTTAAATCCTTTGTACATTGGGATTGGGGCATGAAAAAACCTCTCCTGATGCTTATTGCCACTTATTGCTTCAATATTTAATTAGCATGTCTTAGTCATTGTAATTCTCAGTGAGTTTTTAAAAGATTTAATTTGAAACTAATTGGACTAATGCACTGACTATTAATTACCCAGATGTAGGAACGGTAGGAAATCGGTCTCTGTGAAGACACTGGGTGTGGTTCTAGGTCAAGACTGAAGCTCAGATGTGGCTAAGTAGATTTAGGGAAATCTCTCCAAGTTTCTCTCTACCCCTTTTTGTCATCTCTAGAGGGGGAAGAGGTGAGTGGCATAACAGCCTTGATGCTGTGCTTGGCGTTTGTCCTACAAGCAGAACCAAGTAAGCCCTAAGCAGCAGTCTTCAGTCATGTTGTCGGTAATGTGACCAGTAGTGGCAAGACATGTTGCTGGCATGTGTATGTGCATACGCTTTGTATACACACGTGTGTCTTATTACATGTATATGTTTGTGTGTATATGCATGTTAAGACACATCACAGAATGTCTCAAGTTGGAAGGGACCCATAAGGATCATTGAGTCCAACTCCCTGACCCTCACAGGACTGCCTAAAACTAAACCATATGACTAAGAGCATCATCCAGACATACATATGTTTTACAGGCTTTAAAGAAGTATTAATGAACAATTTTTATTTTGCCATGAATTTTAAAGAGCAAAACAATTGCATTGCATGTGGAACATCATCTTTTTTCTAAGGCCCTTTCCTGACTGCCTTTACAGGTATGGATGATCTGTGGGGGAGGCCTTATTTCTTACAAGGTCAGGGTGGTTTGTCTTTGGCTAGTAGACATACTGCTAGTTGGAGATGCTTGTCTTGTTAATCAGCAAGTGAAATCTCAGTGAAGTGTTACAAACTCTTAAGTTTTGCATTCTCGCTACTGAGTAGATGGATATTACTGTAAGTTTGCAATAAATATGTCATATTGAAATTTGAGAACTTGCCAGTTTGATTCGAGTGAGGAAGCTTGCTGCTCGTGTTTTATAACTCTTGCAGTTTTGTGTAAGCATTTCTTAAGCAATCTCAATTGATCATGAAGAGCATACACCTAAGTCTTCTTGCTAGGTCAGAAACAATGTGAAGTGGAGGCTCAGATCTCTGTTTTAGAAGAATAAAAAGTAAAATTTTGAATGTTTTTGGTTTGGATTTTTTTTTTTAAACATTTTCCAAAACGATTCTGTCCATGTTTTCTGCTGATAGGTTAGTTCTTGCCTGTGACTTTAGTCCAAGGTCTTACATCTTGCTCAGTGTTCAGACGTGACTTGTTGGCAGTGGATTTGCAGATGCAGGAAGCATTGCTGTGGTGTGCTGTGCAAATTCCGCCTGGCTAGCTGTTCTCCTACATACCTGCAACCCTGCCAGGCAGCAAAAGGTGTGGATGGCAGAGCAGAGAGCATGCTGTCTGAGGGACAGCTCCGCTGCTGTGGGGTCTAGTCACGTAGTGACATGGGCATTAGGCTTTTCTGTCTGTGGTTCTGTTTGAATGGCAGCATGAACATCTTCCTGATTAAAACGAGTACAGTAGTAACTGTGATGGGAAAATATTAGGAAGACTTTTTTCTGCAAGTTTACAACTGTCCCTGGTGTGGTGGCAACACATATTTTGAAATGAATTACTATATGGAGGGGTGCTTCACATTTTGGAGACCCTCAGCTGCTTTAAATCACAGCAACACAGTGTGTGTGGTTGTTCTTCACACAGACATCAAAACTGTGGCTGCTTTCACATTGGTCTCCCAACCTACCTGCATGTTTTCCTCATCCCAGGAGGGAATGAAGGAAGCAGAGCTGTCTTCTGAAACATGTAGGAGATCAGGTGTAGCTATTTTCATGGAGTTTCTTGGAGGAGCTGGAGGCTGACCAACTTGAGTCTGTAGCAGGGAGGGTGACTGCAGTTTCTGTCACCCTTCATATTTAGGAAAAGGAACAGTAAGATTTTTTTACTTGCAGTAGAATTGGTTATTGGATCTCCATTTATCAGCTGCTCCAAATCCTAAGTAGTGACTCAGGATATTCTTAAGTGATGTGTCTATTAGTTGATTATCTATAGTTAATGCAGTATATGTTATTGACCAGGAAAGGTGTGTTTTATGTGATTAAAAGCTTAGAAACAACAGAGCCCTTTTCGTGGCATGTGCCACGTCTAGTGGCAATAACAAGAACTTAGATCTGGTTTCAATCTTTTAATTCAGTCAGCTTAATTTCTTATGCTGCTTTTGTTTTTGACAAATAAAAATATTGAAAAATTACCTTTTCTTTTTTTTTTTTACATTCTGCTAGAGACAAGTTTATATATATTCTTGATTTCAAACTTTTTTTATAAACAATCTTTCCATCAGCAAGAGAGACATTTTTGAAAGCTGTTCATGTTTGACTGTTGGAATAACTTCTTCGCTGTGGTGCTGGACTGCTTCTGCCAGGAAAAGGCCTGAGTTCAGTAAGTAGCACCAAACTGTGTTCTGAAGTTTGCAGTTATCCTTCATGTAAGTGCAAGCAAAATTTGATCCCTTCTTTATTTTAAGAAGTTGATTTCTTTCCCCTTTTTGCTACAAGGCTGCTTTCTGCAGCTGTTTACCACACATGTTGCAAGGGTCATCACCGTAATTACTGGTGAGAGCTCAAAAAAGAGGGAATCTACCTTTCCTGTGTTTCAGAGAATTTTCATCTACAGCTCTTTGTCCAAACCCAAAATTAACTGCATTTTTTACTAATACTGAGACAGATTTGGAATGGGAGCTCTTAGCTGGGCATGTTTTGGTCTGAAAACTTTTGGCAAACTAATGAGTTCAGGGAAGGAATGAAGAAAGCTTGAAGGATTGATTTGTAGGAGCAATTAAAGAGCTCAGTAGTTGGGAGTGATTAAAGGCATGTGATTACAATGTATGTGTCAGGCATAAACAAGGAAAGGAGGAGCTGTTTAGGACAGTGGGAGAAAAGGAGAAATACAGCCTGAAAAACTGCCAGCAAATAAAACTGAGATTATTACTTACCACCAAAAGTTGGAAACCTTACTTCTGGAGACATACCAATTGTATTAAATGGCTAGAAGATACGCCACTGGGACTCACTCTTCTGGAACTCATGGGATTCTTTAATTTCTTTGATTCTTTTATTCAGATTTAGTGGCAAGCAGGGGACTGCTTGAGCATGTCATCTGTCTTCAGGCTTAACATGGGTACTTAAGTTCATGCAATAATTAACTGATCAAAACCAGTACTTGTGTATAAATTAGAGAAGTAGGTTTCAGCCTGTGGCCTATGGATTGCCATAGGTGACTTCCAAGATGAACACAAAAAATTAATGTGGACAGCAAACTTCTTGTCAGTAGGCTCGAATATTTACTGTAAAAAATTATGTCCCTGAAGGAGGGGTATAAAAACCCCAACAAAACAAAGAAATCAGTAAAGATACTGTATATGTCTGTATATGTTTTAAAAGACATCAGACTTCCATTTTTGTAGAGGAATGGTCAGCACAGTATTTGGCATGATTGTTATAGTGGTTAGCTATACTCACTGATGAAAAGCTGTGTCTAGTTTCAAGACTCAATTTTGCTGTTTTCAGCTTCTGGCTGTTGGATCATGCATTACCTACCTTCTCTTGAACCATTGCTTTGGTCGTGGAGTCAATGTAACAGCAGGGAGACCAAAAACTACCACAGAGGTATCAAAAAGTAACATACCAATGCAAGTTTACTAGCAAATATTTGAAGGGGTAACATCTGCAGTTTTCAGGCCAGATCAGGTAGCATCTTTCATTTTTGGAGCTGGTATAGAGCGGGTAATCTCATAGTGTGTGCTCTGGCTAATGTGACAGAAATGTGCTCCTGCCTGACACAGGCTGAATTTTTACCATGATGGAGCTGCTAAAGCACTGGCCTAGTATCAGTGACTGGGCTGTCCTGGCTTCTACTAATCTTCAGTGGTGCAACTATCTACGATGCTTTGTGTTATGATGCTATCTAATTTTTTTATGATTCTTTTTCAGATTTTTTTAAAAAACACTGACAATTCTCTGTTAATTCTCTATTTTTTTCCATTAAACTCGGGAAATGCTTTAAAGGTTTTTTGCCTTTGAAATAACAATGAAATAACAGTGCAGTGAGTAATTTCAAATCCAGTTTTCATAACTTAGCATAGGAAGTAAGTCAAGATAAAAACAGAGGAGGTCCTATGGTCAATATTAATACATATATATGAAATATATAAGTAGGAATTCAAGAAATGAATATTCTTTTATTTATATACAGACTACTTTTGCATTTAATATATCAGTAGAGTTACTTGGCTTTATTTCTTATGTCCTCAAGTCTTTATTATTTAATCATCAGTAAGAGCATCTTTCTTTATAGATAAGATAGATATAAATAAGTCTCTTTTCAGTGAACAGTGTAACAGTATGAATAATGAAAAGAGAATCAAGTTGGTATTGACAACAGGCAGTTCATCTTCAGATTCTTCATAAATTTGTTCAGAGAAAGTGTTTATTATTCAAATACATGTTTATAAGTTAGTTCTCTGTGAACAAACAGACAGAAAGACCACCCATTTCTGACTGCAAACTATTTGCTATGAACATTGCAATCACATATGTAACTTCAGGTATAAATTATCATTAGTGAATTCTGTTGTGAGTTTTTTAATTTTGTTTTGTTTTGTTTTGAAGTTTTGCTTAGTTTCTGTGTAAAAGAAACCTGGTTCATAGTATAATTGAAAGTAGTGAAAAATGTGAAGTCATTTATTGTGAAACTAATGAGGAAATAATCTTAGCTGTAAACAGAAAAAGATAGACAAGAAAAATATCAGTCTGTAGTTTTCTTGTTACTCCCTCTAGACAGCTTGTTAAGTCACATTGAAGTTCAAGAGTATATGCAATGGGAAGATTTTTAAAGTAAATTTTGTTGAACAAACCACCAAAATCGGTGTGATTTTGTTCATGTTTGCTATTCTGTCATCTAAAAAACCCAAGTAGGGTTTTAAACGGACAAATCTGAAACTTCCTGTATAGAGTTTGGATATGGGACAGGAGGTTTTTCATATTCATCTAGTTTGATTTTGCATTATTTGGACAGTCCTTCTGTTGTGGTTAGTGGCACTTATTAAAGAGTGTGTAGCATGGCTATTAGCATTAGAAAAAGGGAGGTTTTTAAGTGGAAGCATACCTTCTCGTCACAAAGGTTCTTTGAAAGCTGATGTAACTATTATAAACCCATTAAAAAAAAAAAAAAGGAAAGACAAGTATTCTTCTAAGAATTAAAAGTAGGGACCCACTATGTTGTGCAGTGAGACAGAGTAAACACTGAAGTATACTGTAGCATAATTTAAACCATTCTACCACTTCTTAGTACCAGTTCCTAACTGTTTCTGTTGCGTTCAGGCAGTTGTGACTGTATGGCTGTGGGATGAGGAAACAGGAGGAGGCAAATTATGCTTAGGTTGAAATAGCAACAGTGCTGCTGACAGCAGGATGGTGTGCTGGTCACAGTGCTCCAGGAATCAAAAGTTCTCCACCTGCTGACTTCTGCTTGCAGAAGGGGCAGCGGTTCATACTTACTTAGGGATAATCTGTTATCTTCAAATGAGTCTTCACAGTGGGATGAAGAAAATGATGGTCCCAGCTAGGAAAAGTCCCAAATTAGTGTTTGGGGTGGCAGTTTCTGCAGGGCTGTGTGCCCTCACCCTGCGGTTTAGGTTTGTCCTGTGTCTGCCCATTTCCATGGAGGCCACTTTTTATACCAGACAAAGTTATGGGAGGGCAATAAAAAAGCTTAATCTATTGAAGCATGCAACTAGATGCCTGGCTGAAAAATTGGAAATGCAGAAAAGATTTTTATTTTTTTAAATTCTGGATTTAACGTAGCAAGAAGATCTCAGTGGTGTTCATATCACCTCTCTGGACAGTGGACACTTGCAGGTCCTCTGCACCTGAAGGCTGGTTTCCTCTGGAGGTCTCCAGCCTGTGTCTTGCCCCACCAGTGTTTGAGGAGTCCCTCTGAGTTTACTCCAGGCAGTGGAGCTGGGTTGTGTTTCTCCAGGGTCGCCAAGGCTGCCTCTCAAGCAGCCTTCTCTTACTGTTTGTTTTTATCAAGAGGAATCTCCAGTTAGAGCACATACCAAGTTGGTTGTGAGGATTCATATTTCCTTCCACCCCTTACTTCATTGAATTAGGTTTAAAAATAAAATACTTTTATTCTTAAACTTCCTTCTCCTTTGTTTTGTGCGATGGAGAGCATCACTCTTCCCATCTGTCTGCCTGCCTTTCCCATGCACTTCCCTGAAATTACTCCTCCATTGTGTTCCTTAATTAATTACACTCTTCCCAGCTTCAGGCTTTTTTTTCTCCTTTGACTTCTTCAAGATTGTGGCAAAATCCTGTAATCTGTGTGTCAAGAGACTTGCTCATTATACCTCTGTTAGGTGTCTTGCAGCATCTACTTTGCCATAGAGACCATAAACAACACAATATTAAATTGCCGGTAACACATCTTTTTCTAAATTACTTTGTCCTTCCACACCATCCTCTTCCATGCCTTTTATCAGTTTTGTCAATCCTGCTGTCATCATTAAAGGGAAAGAATTTTTTGTCTTTTTACGAAGTAGTAAGGCATTTTAAAAGAAAGTCTGTGGTATAATATCACGGCTTTATTGCCTCACTGGCCATTTCTTTTAAAGGCATACAAAATGTTTCTGTGCTTATGCAAGGAGAAGAGAAAATGAAGGTAGATGAGTGGGTAAATGAGGAATAAGAGGTATGAGTGTTTGGCCCCTCTCTTTCATATGATTTTTTCTCAGCAGGAAGGACCTGATAGCAGGTAGTAACCCTGTATCTCCAAAGTGAAACCTGACCAGCAAGAAATGGGGACAGCAGCGAGGCAGTGTGGGGAGGTGAGGACTTTTTGCTCAGCAATTGGTGGAGCACAGCAGTGTGGCTGTTGTTGACCACAGTTGAGAAACCTAGCTAGAGGTCAGATTAAAAAAAAAAAAAAGAAGAAAAAAGAGTCAACAGGGAAATGTTAGGGATAATGAAATTCCAATATGATTAGTTTTTATATAACCTTGTTGTTGCACATTCTCCATTGCTGGCAGGCTAAACAGAGACGTCTCCTGATCCAGCTGTAAAATCTGTACGAATTTGTTTTGGCTTTTTCCATCTCTTCTGTGTTTGTAATCAACAAAACAATCAGATCAGCGATGCCCATTCACCTCACTAGGATATTCCAAAAGCATCCTAAATGTGAGAGAAAAGAAGATAAATCTTCACTAGCATAAGGAACAGGGCTGGGGGATGCACAGCACCCAAAGCTGGGTTTACACTGATGAAGACCTTTCAATGAGGGAGAAATGAGGAAGCAGTTTCATCCCAGGTCAGGATGGGAAACACAAACCAGAGGACAGGATTTGCCTGAAGACTCATCCTAGCTCTGAAAAGTCAGCATGGAAGGACACACTGAGAGGTGGAAAACAACAAAAATAAAAATCTTATCATTCATCTGTACTTGTCTTCAAATAAGAGTAACCAGTTTCTTAAAGCTCTTCATTCCAATATAGTAAAATCTGTTAGGGTTTTTTTCTATTTTGCTGGAAGTTATTTAGCCAAAAGACTAATTTTTGTGGAAGCTGACAGGCTGCACACATCTTTTCATCTTGCAGGGCTGGATTAAACAGGACTCCAACAGCACCAACCACTCCAACACAAAATCAGGAGGAAGCTAAATCTTGCAGAGTGAATTGCAATTAAATAGCAAGTGGGAGACGTTTTCTAGTGGTAAAACATTAGCCAGGGTAACCTCAGTCTGCAGCAGCAGAGCTTCCAAACACAGGAATTTCCCTAAAATGGTAATAGGGTGGGGTTTCTTTTGTGGTTTTTTTTTTTCCTCTTCATGGCAATACTTCCAACACATAAGAAGAATCTTTGCAATAAGGAAATGTATCTGATTCTTTTGTGTAAACCTCCTTAAAATGCAGAGAGTAGTGACTTGGTTTGGTTTAAAAGTGTAATTGCTAAGGTCTGTGTTTTAGCATGCTATCTAGGTGAGTTTGTATTTGGGGCATTTTTCATGTCTTGCTTTAATTGATCATTCTCAGTTTAGTCCATACTTTACCAGTGCTATTCTAAAATTTAGAAAACAGCATTAGCCACAGTCACAATGTGAGGATTTCAAACCAGAAAAGACCGTTCACCAACTCTTGGTGTTGTAAAACAAACAGATAAACTTTAGCTCAGTTGTTACGGTTACTATGTTTGCATGAATGTGAGCAAAATAAATGAGCTAGGTTTTTTTCGTTTGTTTCTGGTGGTTGGTTTTTTTTGGAGGAAGAAGATATGCATTAATTCACATTTGACTTCTTTTATGTCCCTTGACTTGAAGTGGTGAGGCTGTAGCCTAGGACATGCTGTGATCTTTTCCAGATAGAAAATCTTATCTCACTTTTCCCGCCTTTTTTTCCTTTTCTTTTTTTTTTTTTTTTTCTTTTTTTCTTTAATGGAAAGAGTATTTCAGCTTTACATTGGAGGAATAGTTCATGTAACTTTCCATTGTTTCAGTGAAATATGGCATCGTCTTAAACCTTTATTGCTAATTTTGAGGCCATTCAGTATTCAATAAATGATGGTTTTGTTCTTTCCTCAACTATTTTAAACACAGAGTGAGAGTTGAGCATAAATTCATGTCTTTGGTGTGGGCTTTCTCATTCTTTGTGGCTCAGTATAATGATGTAGTTGGGAGAAAGAAGGCACAGTCATTGCTGTTTTGTTCACTGTTAATTTAGAGTTGCTGGAATCGCTCAATTTGGGACTACCTAATGCTGAGAGATGCTATAAACTGGATTTTCATTAAGCATAATGAGTTAGCAAATAGTCATAGTCTTTAAAAGAAGGAGAGAAGATATGATAATAATGCAGCACTGAAAGGATATGCAGTATGCTCAGCATCATGAAGCTTATGAGATTTAATACATTTATTATAATTCCATGTGAGACATTGCAGAAGCTTCAGAACGGGTCACTGATTAAAATCTGTGGCTGCTTATATGTCACTTTGCTTCTTCTGCATCTAGCTCTGGACTTTGATCATGCTAACACTGCTGAAAAAGCTGCTTCACAAACTTGAACAACTGATCTGGCTCTTGGGCAGTTCATGAAGACAGCCTGCAGTCAGTGTGGCATTGGTGTCTCTGCCAGACTAAGGATATGCAGAGATATTGAATGTGCTATGTTTTTCCATGGGTGGGAGATACAAGCTTTATACTGGAAATTTATCTTTAAGCCAGAGCCATTCCAGGGCAGACGTGCACATCTGCTGCCTCTGCTGAGCAATGTGGAAAGCCCACAGCATCTCAGCTGCAGGTAAACTCCAAAGGTCCAGTAGCAATGGGCTCCTTGTGTGGTTCAGGGGGATGATCCCTGCATGCCCAGTTATCTCCTGTGTCATGCACTGCAAATAAATGAGCAAACAAGTTCAACCCAGCACCTCTTTAGGGTGTCTCTGAAATACTGGAAAGCTTATCAGTCAGCTCTTTGGAGATGTGGCTTAAGAGTAACAAGGAGGTGGTGGAAAATATTTCCCTCTCTGAACAGAAATAGTGTCTAGGTGACCATGGGAAAACAAAGGATGCATCAGCAACCTTAGTAGAGTGGCTACACAGTGAGCTGTCTAACCGTGATAAAAGGTGCCTGTGGTAATAAGATCTCCTTCAGTCCCTTTTCTTTCAGCCCTGTGCTACTCAGTGGGGTCTCATGGCCACAGAAGCCTGTTGTGTTACAGCTGGATGGATGAGGGCATGCGAAAATCGGGCAAATATTTTTGTGACTATTGGATGTGTTTCTAAAATAGTGCCTCTTATGAGATGGAAAGGAATGTAACTCTCAAAACACATACCAAAAAGCCTTAATATATTAACATAATTTTATAATTGTGTTTTCTGTTTCTGGAGATTCTTTCACCTACATACCAATAAATTGACTGGGATTTTCTTTTTTATTTCAGATGTTTCAGTTACTCATTTAGGAACAGTACACACAACACTATAATAAACCCCTGGTATCTGATGGATGGTTGCCAAGCCTATCACATTTTTAAAATTGTTTGAAATTAGATGGATCTAATGGAAAGTACATGGTACAAGACCAACTTAAAAAAAATAGTAATAATATGTGGTTTTGACAAGTACTTTTTCCCCTGTGAAAAAGCTACCTTTCCGTACCCCATCCTCCCCATTTTCCATCTACTTGTAAATGTGGGGGAGAGGTGTGGGAAGCATGATGACTCTGGAACGTTTGTCTCGGGATGTGGAATGTGGAGAGGACTCCAGCATCACTGGTATTTTTCTTTTGATTTGAAAGGAAGGTGTATTATTGGCTAGATTACTAAGCCGTGAAGATACATAACTCAGGTGCTTGGCAACACTTCTAAGATTATTTTTCAAATATCTCCTGGAATAATTTATTAATTTCTGGGAAGAAGGATTTTTTTTTTCTCCATATATATGAATTTGTTTTGCTGCCTTTATGTTCAAATATGAATATTTAAATCTCAGTTTGAGAGCTATCCCGTAAGTATGAATATATACAATAAAATATATATGTTGAGTTAATATACTTTCCCTTTCAGAATTACTCAGCGTACACAATAAACTTTAATTCCTTTGAAAATTTACTATGTGACCACATATTCAACGTATTCTTTTTCCTGAAGAATAATTTTATTGCTATGTAACTCTAGTGTGATATTTTAAGAACAAGAATTTGAGGTATAATTTGCTGTATAGCTACTTATAAAAAAGCAAATGATTGAGATGAATAGCCAGCCTTTGAAGTCCTTGGAGCTCCTGAGTGGTAGCTGAATGCATGAGTGTCTCTTCCTGGCTTCCTCAATGGTCCGTAAATAGCAGAGATAGTATTCATGATTGGGAGGGGTCTGACTTTAGCTGCAAGTGTTAATACAGTGGGTAGGGCAAATACACTTTTAGTGTAGACTTTGAGTTGCTATGGCCAAATTTGTTTTCTATTTCTGTTGTAAAAAAATACAGTTAAAGTGTATACTATATGTAGGAGGTTCTTTTGAAGAAAATAATCTTGAACGGGGAATTTTATTTCCAGTATGCTTTGCACTATACTGAAAATCCTTTCATTTGTGCCCAGTACTACATATAAGGCACACTCTCCAATTTCAGCGTAAATAAAAATAGTGATGTAGCATATTTCACATTGGAGGTTGCAGTTCAGATTAGAATCCTGTTGTGTTAGCTCTTCTACAAACAGAGAGCGATAATCTGTTTTATGATATGGTATGGCTGACAAATCTTAAGGGCAAGGATGCACACAGAATTATAGGCAAAAATGAGAACTAAACCAGGTATTTTCAGCTCTAGAATAGTGCTTAAAGTGTTTGTCCACACTCCTTAATCTGAATAGAAGTTGTCAATGAATATTTTTTTTTTCCATTAAAATTATTAAGAATAGAGCAAGCATGGGAATATGTCAGTTTTACTGAAATTTCTGTTTTGTTGGAGAAAAAGAAGGGGAAATGCATTGTATTGATACTGTGAAAACTCTTCTGTTTTCATCCCAAAAGGGGATTTCCTTTGTATGCCTTTTGGGAAAACAAACAAACAAACAAAACCAACCACAAAACACTGACAAAAGAATACAATTTCATATTTTAAAAATATTCAGAATATTGCAAAAAATTGCATTTTTATTTGGCTTTTGTTCCCAGTCTGAGATCAAACTCATGACATTTCCTGGGAAACTGAAAATTTGGGGTTTGTCTTAAACAGCTAAGCACACTGTTGCTCAGAAATAGGGATGCTCTTTTTATCGTTTTTCTTTTGCTAACTCAAAGCAGTTTCAAAACCAGGCAGATTTCACAAAGAATCACAAAATATGGAAGATGCTCTCCTTCGGTCTCAGCTGTACTCAGGAACTGAAACATCTGGAATGCTCCAGCAGTGCAACAGGCTGTCCTGCAGGGTGAGGGCTTGGGAGTTGCTGGGGTCGGGGAACTGTGGAACTGGAGATCCCAGCTCTGCCTGTGCCGATGGCTGCATCAGCCTGTGGATGCAGACATTGCCAGCTGAAAAGAATCCTGCCTGTTAATACTTATAAACAAGGAAATTGCCTAATGACAGACAGGTGTGCTTCTAGCTGCGGCATTAGTTGATAGATGTCTCTAATAATTCGTTTGCTGTGACCATGCTAAGAATATGTCGATCTGCAATGTGGCAGGTATTCTGGGATGGCATGGCATGGTTTTTTTCAGTATCTGACCCAGCTTCTCAAGGACTTAAGGAGTCAGCCACGGGAAAATCATTTGGTCCTGTAAGCCTGTGCTGATCAGA
Source organism: Astur gentilis (assembly GCF_929443795.1). Classification (NCBI taxonomy): domain Eukaryota; kingdom Metazoa; phylum Chordata; class Aves; order Accipitriformes; family Accipitridae; genus Astur; species Astur gentilis. The sequence goes on along the minus strand of NC_064883.1, from coordinate 21,020,980 downwards.
AATTCCTGTGGAAGCCTCCTGCAGTGTGCTTCTGTTTCGAGTTTAGTGCTACTGAATTAAAACCCCTGTGCTAGCCAGGCTAGCTCCAGAGCATGTCCAAAGCTCATTTAATTGTTCACTGCACACACATTCTAAAGCCCTTTTTTTCTGGAATTTATTCAAAACCAGCATTTGTGAAGTTTCTCCCCCCACGCCCACCATTTCAGTTCTCAGTTTGTAACTCCATTTGGAGATGGCAAGTTTTAGAACTTGTGATCTAGTAAAATTTATCCCTTTGGGTGTGACATCTTGAGCTAAGTGGCTAAAGTTTTCCATGTCAGACAAATGTGGATTTCCAACAAGCTATTTATCAGCTTGGACTGGAATAAAAGATCTTGTAGGGAAGAAAGTTAAATACAGCTTTCAGCTGATAAATAGTCAGCCTTTGTATTAAATCTTAGCATAGAAATTTTAATAAGTAGCAAATGTAATAAATCTGTTTAATCCCTGAATTTCTTCTGATTTCAGATCTTGATGTCTTTTCATTCAGCTTTTAAAAAATCCTTACCAATATAAATACTTGTATTCAGTCCTGTTACTCATCTTTTTTCTCTGTTGTGCTTAAACTGGAGAATGTTCTTTGGGCCCTTTCTGTAACCTGTTGATAAGTCTATTCCCATTTTCTTTCCCTGTTCACCTATGGGATGTTGAATGTCTGTACATAACTGTAGATTTCTTATGATATCTATTAGTGTATTCATGCTTCAGATCCTGTTGGAGGAAAATTTGCCATGATGCAGAGTAATGTGAACTCTTTGCAGTAGTTTGTGGTAATTCATGTGAGAGGAAGAGTCTTGAATAGGACCACCAGCAGCACATAAAGATTATGTACCCACTTCATTCTTGTACAGGTGTGAGTTTAATTGATTTATTACCTGTTCAAAATTAATGAACATGTTTAAAAGAAGCTAGCTGAGCAGCTGTGCAGTTGTTTTCTTGGGAGGAAGAGGACATTGTACATGGGGCTGACATGCCTCATCGAGCCTGAAGGCAGATTTTGGTGCCTCTGAGGGCTGATTCACAGTGGTGTCAGTAGGACCGCCTTGGATACGCACCGTGTCGAAGGATGTTGATGTAATGTTGGCCTGTTTGTCAGAAGGGTGGCAGCCTTCGGGCTGGAGAGAAGCAGTATTCCCTTGTGGATGAGCCTGACTCGGAGAATTAAACCGAGCATCCAAAAGCAAATCTTAAACCAGGGAAATGTGCAACAGGTTGTAGGAATGTATATGTTCAGTGTGTGTAAGGAGGTTGGCAATTGTTGCTGATTGACTGACCTCAAACAGCTGGGGGATTGCAGAGGTGATATTCTTGAAACCTAGGCTATGGTTTATTTATGAGCTTGTCTGAAGAGAAGCCCTGTGAGAAGTAGCGTGGCTTTGCCACTGAAGCTCAGGAGGTGTGATATGTTCAGCCTATACACTTCTTGACTCATTTTTCCGTGTGTTTTTTTTCTTGTTTTCTTTGTGCTGTGGATTTAGTTAGACTGACGATTTCAAATGTACAATAATTGATATCTGTACTTTTTAACCTTGAAGAAAAAAAAAAAAAGTAGTATGGTTTAACTAGGCTTCTGTGGAATTGATGTTGGGTCAGAGCTGAGGGGGAAAAATAATCTCAGTTTAAAAGCATGCAGGAGGCTATTGAGGAATCTGTGACCAGTGATTGCACAAAGTTTTTCTCTGAGTTGGAGCTGACTCAATAGCTGGTGCTTGGGACTGTGTGCAATCTTGGATTTTCTTTTTTCTTTTTTTTCTTTTTTTTTCTTTTTTTTGCTACTGCATCTTTTTACACTGTTGATATTTCTTGTGTTGTGGACATTTTATTCTATTGTACTGTGCAGCTTAGCTTTTGCTTCCCTATAACATTGTTTGTGTACAATTTTGGGGGTTTCTGTGATTTTTTTTTTTTTAATTTTTTCTTTTTTTAAGAAGTCAGATATCCTTCTGAGTTTGAAGATTTATGTAGATGTGACTGCTGACTTAGATGGCACTTGGTGACACTCCGTAGCCATTTAGAAAATAAAGAAAACTTATGAATTTGTGAGGGTGGTTTTTGGAAGTCAGAGGGTGACAAGTGCAGCTGTTCTCAACTAGTAATTTAGAATATACTGCTCTGGCTTTCTAAAGCAGTGTCCTATACAACTTTGAACGCTCTTTAAATGTGTCCATGCTGCCCCCAGCTAGGGCCAGTTCTGCATGGTGCATTTATCTGCTCAGTGGCAGGCACTGCCGAGTTCTTACATGGCATTTTGTGTTGTTTTTATAGTTTTTTTTATCTTTACACTCTGGTGGAAGTTTCTCCTGTATTTTCCAGTGTAGCTCTGTCTTAATCTAAAACAGTGCTAGACAGATCCAATCACCTTACTCATGTCAATAAATTTAGTTTCTGAAGTAGCAGCCGTGATGACTTCTATAGCAATGAGTGTTGCAGGAACACACAATTTGCACTGTTAATTGCTCAGGGGTTGTACTTGTGCTGCTAACTGTGTATGTTTGAAAAAGAATGAGCAGGCAATCCATATTTTAATTTTTCCAAAGAATACTGGATCACAAGAGTGATGTTACAAGTAAAACTTTGGTTAGCAGAAGAGGTCCTTACCTGCTTTGGGTTTTTTGGATGAACTAGGGAGTATCTGTGAGAGATCAAGTACTCTATGTGGTTGTGATCTTTCTAGGATCAACCAAACAAAATTGTAAAGCACTATAATTTTTCCTGGTTTGGGACAAACTTTCAGTCAAACTGAGGGAGTTTGATCCATCTGACTAAAGTTATCTGTTAAGGGGAACTTTGCATCTGGTACAAGGGTTTTATTTGTTTCTTTTGGGGGTTTTTTTTAGTTGGTGTGTGGATTTTTGGTGTTTTGGGGTTTTTTTTCCTGAATTGATCCAGGGGAAATAGCCAAAATATATATATGTGTTCATCTCGACAAGACTAAAGTAGACTCATAGTGTTTCTGTTACACAAAAGGAGAGTTTTTTCCACTACACCCAGCAAGAAGCAAATAACCAAGAATGCAGGAGGTGTTTTCTGAGCTTGATCAGCCTCAGCTTTTCAGAATGGGTTCGTGGGAAATTATACAACCCAGAGAGTACACCTTTGGTAATTCTTTAAAGTCCTTTTATATAAAGAGGAGCAAAGGTATTACAGTAGGATGTCTGTACTGTCCTGCCTGATAACTTTTGCAATTATGTAACTTCAGGGCTCTTTGTAGTCCTCTGGAGCTGAAATTCTTGAACTATATTTGAGTAAGGTTTGAACACTTACATTTTCCTTCTGTTGATTTTAAAATTGGAGGCTATGATGAAAACTGGCAAGTAGCTCTGTCATCCTAGTGTCAGATGTAGGAGTCTCTCAGACCTGTCTTCAAAATGGGAGTTGAATCATGTTTTATGTGTCTTTCTAGTCACTAGAAATAAGAACACACATTTGTTTTTTCGTGTTAGGTGCCAATAGTAGAAATAATACTGTGTGATTAAGAACACGCATTTGTTTTTTCGTGTTAGGTGCCAATAGTAGAAATAATACTGTGTGATTTCCTTCAGTGTAGATACACTTTATGTGAACTTTGGAAGCTATGTAAACAAACAAGATAATTTATATAAGCATTTAAGATTGAGTTACCTATATGGCTGTATTGCGTTTCCATCATTACTTTTTCCAAGCTCGCTCACATTCTTAAAACCCTTTGAAGGTGCCCTGTTTCACCTTGGTTCAACTCACTTAGACCCTTTTCACCACAGATGTTGTCATTCCCACTGACAGCTACTAGACGGGGGTTCAGAAGCAAATTCCAAACAGAGACACTTCTAAACTCTTACAAAATTTGGACTAGAGACTTCAAGCCTGTCTCATCATTGAACAGAGTCATATTTGAACAGGGAGCCTGTGGCTGAACAAGTGACAAGAAACGTGTTGGTCTTCATGAAAATGAAACGATTGTATCAAAGACCTCAGCTTCTCCTTTGCTGAAGAAGTCCTTTTTCACAGACTTTCTTTGCCTTTGTTTTCCCAACTGATCTTCTCAGCAGCGTTTCTGTTTTGACATGTTGCAGCTAAAGATCAGATAGTCCTGCTCTTTCGTTTGTATTTTTGGGCATCATCTCTTGTCTGCCTATATTCATATATAAAAGTCCTGATACCCTAAATTATCAGATTTAGTAGAATGTACATCTGCATCCTTTAAAAAAATGATGCTTTTTAAAATTTGGTGTTTTCTCTTGGACTCCCACTCCACTGGCAGTGTCACAAACTTAACATGTAGAAATAAGCTGGTCTATATAAAATAAGGAGGGTTGGTTTGGGGTTTTTTGGGGGTTAAAATAATGTGGTGGTGGTGATTAGTAGAAAATCACAGAGCCAATGTAAAATAAAAATAGGTTAATATACTGACCATGGTGTGGTGGGTTCACCTTGGCCAGCAGCCAGACACGCACCCAGCCACTCGCCCACTCCCCCTCCTCAACAGGGCAGGGGAGAAAATAGGATGGCAAGGCTTAGCTGTCGAGAGAAAGTCAGGGAGACTGCTCACCAGTTACCATCATGGGCAAAGCAGACTTGGCTTGGGGAGAATGAATTTAATTTGCTGCCAATTAAAATAGATTTGTGTAGTGAGAAACAAAGCCAAATTAAAACGTGTTCTGCCCATCCTCTCCCCCTTCTTCCCAGGCTCAGCTTCAGTCCTTCATTCCTGAGTCATCTACCTCCCTCCCCACCCCAAGCAGCGCGGGGGGATGAGGATGGGGGTTGCAGTCAGACCATGGCAGACCCTCTCTGCTGCTCCTTCCTCCTCAAACTTTTCCCCTACTCCAGCGTGGGTCCTGCCCATGCTCTGCAGTGCCGAAGCTTTATTTATGTGCATATTCATGTGTTCTTGCTCTGGGCTTTGTAATTTAATTTCTTCGTAAAAGATCCTAAAATCAAGCGAAAGATAAGATATCAAATTAAGCCATTTAACAGCTGGAAGTTGTGCTATTGTCAGCAAAACAGTAAAAATTTGAATCTAGCAGAGTTGCCTTTTTCTACCTGTTTTGAATTGTGAAAGCATTAGTGCATTAGACACTCTGCCTAGTTTTGCCTTGCTTTGTTCTTTTAATATTTCTTGCAAATTAAAGATGGGAATGTAGCCAAACAATTCGCTGAAGGTCACTCATCTCATTTTAAAGTTAAATGAAATATTTACCCTAGAAATGTTTTACATGTGTATATTTACATATAGCTTGTTATTCTTTTCTTTTTTTTAAAGCAATAGATCTGAAATGGATTTAGTTCTTTTCATTTTATGGATTTTTCACCAAAAATTATATTAGACATGGCGTTAGCTTTTTTGAATGGAAATTATATTGACCTGTTAGCATTAACTCATTGTACGGATACTTCCAGGAGGTGGTGTTTGTCGATGAGACTGGCGAACACAATCTTCCTACTACCAGCTTATTCCCTTATTGCAAATAAGGGTTATTCCAAAAAGAGTGAGTCTTACTCCAAATAAAAATTAAACATTCACCATCATTGCTGCAGCAGGTGGAGATAAGAACAGCCTAGTGGTTCTGTCTCGGTTAACGAGCTGAGTCCTGTGGCATGCAGGGTGATGTGCTCAGACCCGCCCCAAAAATAGCTGGCTGGAGTGCTGGCAGCCGGGCTGTGAAAGCCGGGCTGCCACCATGTGCTGGGGAAAAAAGAAAGCTGCATCGGTGCTCAGAGCCAGCGCTGCCTGCTATTGCTGTGTGTGACACTGCTGGCAGCGTGTCTCGGTGCAGAGATCCGGTTCTCCAAAGAGATGGGGCACAACTGTCTCCAGCCATGACATAAGTTACCCAAATTACTTGGGGATATAGCTGCACAGACTGCATGGACAAGTGAATCTCTGTTTTGATCAAGTACTTTGGGTTCGAAAGAGGTGTTCCCTATAATCGCCTGTCAAACCACTCACGTTTCTCCATGAAACTCTTTCTCCTGGGCTCCTGGAACAGAACTGATGAAAAGTTAGGTGTTGTCTGATTAACGTTTTTACCATTTGCTTCTGCCCTTCCTGCCTGTCTGCATCTGTGGTTGTTTCTTGAATTATCTATCCCCAGATTATAAAATCTTTGCAGGGTGCAGCATCTCTTTGTCTGGTGGGGCTTCTCCCCTCCACCTTCTCAGCTCCTAAAGCTTCATTCTGATTGTTTCCTCCCTTTGGTAGGAAATTCTTTCAGTGTTAATCACTTCGTGAGCTGGCCTTTTGCAGCATTTTGTTTTTAAAATGTACCACTTAGTAACTAATCTCAAATGAGAAGAAGGCAAGCCTGTTATACTACAATTCATGATATATTATTATATGAACAAAGAATGTAAGCTGTACATCTGCATAAAACTGTCCTTCTTTGGGTCAGTTTTGTGCATAGCATTCCTCCTGTGAAGTTGCTTTAGGTGAATCAAGAGACTAAAGTTTTGATTTGTGAAATTAAGTGAAAGACAGAAATGTAACTGCTTGGTAGACAAAACCAAAGACAAAATTAGTAATAACTGTAGTTTGGCAAAAAGATGATTGACATTAAAAAAAAAAAAAAATCAAATGGAAAGCATTTGAGTGGTGCCAGAACTGAGGTTATCTATTAAAACTCTGCTGTAGTTTAATATAAAATTAGCAAAAATTCTCTCATACCATACATCTCTAAATAGCCTTGCCTTTGCATACATGTACATTCCTTACTGTTCCTCAGACCATTTATTTGTTGATAGGGGCTTTGTGCAGGCAAGAGAATGGGATTATATATTATGCTAAACACATTGCGATGTTACTGTTGTTTCTGATTAAACTGTACTGATTAAACTCCCAGTAAGAATTTTAATCTTGTGTATATTTTTAAGAAACATTCATTATTTTCAGGTAAAAGTTTGGAAAAGTAGCTATTTTTTTAATTCTGACAATCCAGACTATTCAGGATGACCGAAGGAGAAATGTTATTTGAAAATTGAACTTCACACTTCGCCTTTTCTATTTGTGTTTTCCTTTCTTTCTGCAGAAAAAGGATGCACAAAGACAGTTTTTGTGGGTTTAGGAAACAGATGATAGCACACCAGGCCCTGTGTTTATATGCACTGTGGTGTTTTGATTTTTAATTAATGGTGTTTTTTGAAAACTTCAAAGGAGGTCAGTAGAGGGGTGAGCTCAGATAGTGTTTGATGTCAGCAAGTGAAAATGGAAGAGGGTTGATTGCCCCTTACTGTGTGTGTGAGGGGTAGGGGATTGTATCTTTTTTTTTTTTTTAAAACTTTCATAGCTGGTTTTCAAATGAGTTTAAAAAAAAAAAAAGGAGGAAAATGCTATCTAATCAAAGCTTCTCAGTCAACTAATGACGTCAAGCAGTCTTTCTGTTTCTCACCATATTTCCTTTGGACTACAAACTGTTTAGTACAGCTAGAAATTACCTCATCCATCATAGCAATGTAGCCCTTTTCTGTGTTTCACTGCATGGTGGGTTTATCAGCACTGGGCATGGGAAGGAGATGAAGAATAATATCCTCTGTAATTGAATTTGCAGATTGGAATGTGGGGAGGAGGAGCGGCCCATGCTGGCACCCAGCCAGCACCCGGGGTTGTCAGCTGCCTGCTAATGAAAAATGCTTTAATGACTGCACCGACCAGGTGCCAGGATATGAAATATGTGTGTTCGGTGTCGTACTTGTGTCTAACATGGATTTTGAGCTACAGCAGTAACTTAACATAGGGGCACTTGGTCTTGCTCTGTGCTGACTTGACTGCTGTGTGTGACCGATGAGCTCCACTTGAGTGTCTTGGGGGATGAGAGAGAGTGTCAGGCATTATCTTGGAGAAATAAAAGCACTTCTTACCTTGTGGTGATTTGTTCATATGACCTTGCTGTTAGAAAGCGTAATTTTGCCTTCTAATGTCATTTTCAGCAGCACGTCACTTTTTCCTGCAGTTTCAAGTAAAAGTAATGATGCTACTTAGGGTATTCAGAGGTGACCTGATGTGCACATGGGTAATTAGAGCAGGTATAATTTTAAATTCAGATTTGTAAAGAATAGTATGACATCATTTTTCTGAAAGGAAAGCTGATAATTGTCCAATATTTAAAAATTAGCAGTGAAATCACAGTTGGCAAGTCCTTGCAGTAGCAATATTTTTTTTCTTGTTGCTTATGCCAGTCTAGGACATGAGTGTCATAGATTTGTTTTTTTCTCAGAATATGGCGGCATGGGCTTGGACTTCTCCTATAGCATTGCAGTGGCAGAAGAGCTGGGAAATATCCGCTGTGGAGGTGTTCCTATGGCTATTGGAGTGCAAGCTGGCATGGCTACTCCTGCTCTTACAAGGTAATTTTCAGAAAGTTTGGTTTAGTCTAAAACCCAAATTGGATTGTGTTTAGGCATAAAACCCAATCTGTATAAGAGTAGAAAAAAACATGACTGTGCAGATTTACTTTCTAGTTGCTCTTCAGTAACACCTGAGGAAGGAACCTCCTTTCTACCACTCTCAGATAGTTTGGTTTAGAGGAGAAAATACTTTTTTTTTTTTTTAATGTTAGAATATTATATATTAAAACATAGGCCTTGTTTAATAGTAGATTATATGTTTACAAGCACAGAACCTTGGTGCCACAACCAATAAAACAATTTTAATTCCAGAATTTCCCTATTCATGTTTGTGGTTTTTCATAGCCAGATATCCCAGTGCAGTCATACTAAGGATGCATTTAGTTGTAATGATTAGGATCAGTCTAATTCTATTTTATAATTTACTTGCTTTTTTCCAGCTTTACAAGGTGCTCCTCACAGACCATGACTTTTCAGAAATAAAGATCAATATTGGTGTAAATCCTAAAGTTGTAGCACATGTATCATGCTTCCTCAATACGCCCATTCCGGGCAATTACTCATTTTGGGTTTTTTTATCTGCTTGTGTCAGTGTTCCCCTTTTATATCCCTTGCTATCATTCAGGCTCCTGCACTTTCTGAATCTGTTTTGTTGGGGTTTTTTTTCCCTCTGTCAATAAAAGTGGCAGTTACCAAATTCTTCTTCATGCAGTAGTTTCAAAGACATTCTGCATCAAAACAGCAGTTTGCAAAACTAGAAGGAGGTGACAGGCTGGACCAGCAGTTTTCCCCTGGAATATGGATACGCCTAAAATTCTGGAAGGTGGTGGTGGGGATTGAATTCAAATAATGATGATGAAGTCAGGAATTTCTCTGCACAAAACAGATATACAAGAGGGGAGGCTTCTGCACAAAAGAGCATTTAGGGTTGGGTTGTTTGTTGGTGTGGGGTTTGGTTTGGTTTTTATTGTTCGGGGTTTTTTTCCCCATTCTGAATGAAAATGCCTGTAAATCCACTGTAGAGTCCGGAATCTAGGCTCTGTTCCCTTGACATCCATTTATCCTTCTGCTAGGTATGTGCAACGTTGGAGGTCTCAGTCATGGCAAATATTTCTAAAAGTTTTCTTCTCCTTTGTGTAATACACCAAAAGCTTGCTGAAAGCATGGAGTTCAGTATGTCTGTTGCAACAGTAGCTTGGTTATAGTCCAACTGAGAATAAAACTAGTATTTTAAGACTTCAGAAAATAGTACCTTGTCCCCATGATAGCCTTTTATTCCCAGGCATTTAAAAAAAGCTGTGGGTAAAAGAAGATAGGATTTTTTCCATTGCCATTTTTTGGCCTTTCTATACTCTGTTCTGCTGTAGTAAAGCAGTTAAGCTACATACATTTGTGCTAGTGAAATCCTACAGTGGATGTTCTTGGAAAGTAAAGGTTAAAATGTCATTAACATGATGAAATCTGTAATTGAATTTGCATCTGTATTACTGATCTTTTCCTCCACTGTTAAGTCAGTTCCACTGACTAGTTACAGAGTACAGTGTCCCACTCTTTAAGATGTAAAAGTGAAACTTGATATTGAAAAGAGAAAGCTGGTTGCTACAGGAAGTTTTGCATGGGTGCAGCTTTACTTTATGCAGTATAGTGAGAGGGTTAACTGCTTGCCCTGCGTCATGGATTCAAATTACATGCACAACCTGAATGGTTTCTAATTGGTGGTGATCCTAACCAAGTTCAAAGAGATAATCCAAATTTTGTGTCTTAACTATGCATTGTTACACATCAGCAATGCACAAAGTAAACAGTAATATGGGAATCAACCATCATCCCCTAAAAAACTTATAAAAAAGAAGTCTGGAGCCCTTTGTTGGCTTTCCTAACTTTGGGCTTTATTCAGCATTCATCAAGCATGTATTGAGTGCACCTGACAACCAACTCAGTGAATGTGATACATCATTAAGATGCTCTGCCACTATAAACTGGGAGATGTTCCCTCAATTAGATATATAGATAGCGCAGTAGTTTGAACAGATGGATACATATATGCACATGTGTGTGCGCATGTGCAGGCACAGAGCTTTTAAAATTTTCATGCTTTGGAAAAATATAAGTCTTAAAATATCTACAGTCAGGATGCCTCCTCCTGATGCTGTTTCTGCAACTTCCATGGGTTTCTTGCTTCAGTGACAAGCTGTTGCAAGGCTTAGTTTGTGAAGGTCATTGAGATATTTGGTTAAATGGGAAGATACATTGTAGTAACAGCTTCAATTATATAAATAATAACTTTTGAAAATGTTACCCATATCTGTTTGCCTGTTCACTGTTCCTGCCCCTTTTTACTTCATTCTTTATGATTTTATTTTTTTTTTACAATATTCAGAAAGTTATTTTCATGGTGATACTTGGAAACAACTGTGCAGATTTTTTTTATATGCATTTCTATTGTGCAGACACATATAGCAGAAAATAGTTTTGTTTCACTTGAAGATGCCCAGACTGCTCCATATTTTTTTTTTTGCCTAGTTTCTTGTAAGTGAAGCAGTAGCACTTTCTAAATTTTGAGAACTAAATGCAAAATGTTTTGTCAGCAGTGATCTGACCTTTGATGTATGTGGTTCTGAACATAACTCTGTCAGGTCTTTCAAATGAATTCAGATATAATACTTCACTTGCTTTCATGCTTTCAATTTGGGTGGAGGAAGCAGCTCTCAGCTGAGGCAGTGAATGAGATATATTTCCCTGGGCTTGTAAACAAAGCTATAGGGTGACACATCCATAGTGATACCAGATCAGTGTAAAGCTCCTTTATCTTGGCACTAGGCAGTAGATGTTCCTTTTCTCCGCCCCCCACTATTATTTATAGGAAAACGGTAAGGACAATGATGATTATTTAGTGGGAAGAGAGTGCTCTTCTATTTCATCAGCTTACTTGTCACTGATTCTTTCTCCACCCTGAACAGCAGCATACCTGAGAATTAATGTCCAAAAAGTTAGTTTTAATGTCTCTTTTCCTGTTTGCTGTAAAGGAGAGAAGCTGCAGCTGACACAACAGCAGTTTTGAAAAGCAGGGTCATCCACTTGATCACCTGAGAAAAGGGTGAAAATGAGAAGGGGTCATTCAAGAGCTGAGTGGCTTTCCCACTGGCATAGTGTGAGGGAAACTTGGTTTTGTGCTTCTTCAAGAACAGACATACTGAGTTTTCTTGCTCTCACATTTGGTACTTAATTTGTATAGTGCACATAAGGTAGGCCAGGTCTTGCCCTGAGCCAGAGCAGAGACTGTTATAGGTGCAGCTTTCAACACATCATTAATAAAAGTATCATTAAGCATTGCTGTCATGATGGCTAGTTATGTTGCATCCATAGACAGTTGTGCTGCTTTGTGGTTTTGAATACCTGTGAGGGTCTAACCTGGCTAGAGCAATACAGTGGGGCAATGTGAAGTCAAGCAGCTACTCCTGAACTAGCTTTCCTCAGAACAGCTTCACACTGTTCCTGTAAGTTTGAGGTTTCTCCAGCTCCTGGTGACAACTTGGCCATGCTATGGTGGCAGGTTGTCTGGTGAGCAGCCTTGAGGTCTTCAGAGCTGGTGTGGTAGCAGCAGGACACCAGCCACATGAGTAGCTCTTAAAAACTGCATGTTCTGAAGAGGGTAATCTTTAACATGACTCCTCTTTTACAATACCTGCATTTTAGTGCAAAATGCATTCCTAAATAAATAGAATATTGATGTAATCATTCTTAACCAAAACCCTTCAGGTAGTCTCATCTGCATGAGGTACTCATACCCATCAGGTAGTCTCATACAGGCTTCTCATACGTATTCTTTTCAGAACATAGCAGTAACTTGAACTGAAAAAATTATTTCATAAAATCTTCAAATAACTGAAGCTTAAAGGCTTGATAAAAACTGGGAGCCAGAGCACTTTCCTTAATGCTTTTTTTCTTATACTGTCTTTCACAAAAAGTAAATAAGTTTTCTAAATGTGGGTTTTTTAAACTCCCATGTTGTCTTACCTTGACTGAAATTAGAGACTCAAGGAGAGGAAGCTGATTGCAGTGTGGATTTGTTTCAGTCCAGGTTACGTAAATTACTGAACTTAATGAGGCTTGCTTCCATGCTGCCCAAGGGTGCTTGCTGCTGTTCACCACACATTTCTAACCCTTTCTGTGCCTGTAAAGAGTATCTCTTCCCTTTTTTTTTCTTGCTTCTTTTCCTGTATCTTGAAGATCCAAGGAGTACTGCTGAGCTAGACCTGGACTTCAGATGGCAGGATGCCTGTGCAGGGCTACACCGAAGCAAAAGCGTGGCACATGGCTACTGCATTATCAATAGTTTGAGTCTAGGAGCAAAACAGAAAGACAATTGGGAGACATTCACCTCTTGCTAGTATGTAAGAAGGAAAATTACAGTGGGTCAGAGTTACCCTTTTCTTTGCCTAAAGGAAATCTTCTTTATATTCCTAGGAAGTCCATGAGTAAACTATTGTGTCATCTTTGAGATACTGTAGAATGATGGATAGATCATCTGAAAACTTCTCTTTTTTTTTTTTTTCTTCTTCTTTATTTTTGCTTTGGTGGTGAATAGTGCTCAAATTTGTGAGCTCCAGTGCAAGAAAGCTTGAGTTGATCAAATGCTGAGAGCCGTGTTAGAACTGCCTGCAGCTGTTCATATTCAGAATTTCAATTTGCACTTAATAGTGTATCATACTAGTGTATCTGTCAGTTCTACTCTGAACTTTTCTTACTAATTTAATTCACTTCAGCTCAGCTTTTTTCCCCAGAAGAAACAGAAGATCTGCAGTTCTACCAAGATGAATATCAGCCCAATTAAGTCAGAATAGTGATGTGCAATAGACATATTTATATTCAATGTAGCAATCTAACCTGTCAGAAACCAGATTTTTATATATATTTGAGATGAATAAAGGCGACTTCAAATTTCTAATTGGCAGAGCACATAAACAGAACTGTGTGGATCAAGGAAGTGTTCTTACATCTGTATTTTGCCATGGTTTTATTCTCCTCTTACCCACCATTTAAGATTGTATACCGTTGTCATTTTTGTGTTTGTATTAATGACATTTAATATAATGTTATTTATGAAGCGTGGAGCAAGAAAGGGTGGACCACTTTCATGCAACCCTTCACATGTCAGAATCTCACACTTGAGAATTCTTGGTTACCCAGTGTCAACAGTTTGTTGACTGTAGACTCATGTGTATGTGTATACATACACACATGCATGAAAATATATTTTAGAGCGATGCTAAGGCTGCACAGTTAATCACATGGGAAACTATGCTCTGGGGTATGGCCCCGGCCCAGAAAGCAGACATGCTCTGGCTCAAGACAGACGACCAGACTATGATCTCATTGCGGAGTTTTCTAATTCTGGAGCTGTTAAACTGGAAAGAAGTGGGTATTGCATTTATGCAAACCCAAGATTTTGCTGGGATACATTTAAAATAGGTAGAATTTTACAGAAACAACATATTTCTAACACAATAGCTAGTTGCTTGCTGAGCTGCATGTCCTTCTTGCAGGGCATGGAGACCCATGATCTTCTGAAGATAATGTTGCCAGACTTTTTTTTAATTGCAAAATAACTTCTTCTGTAGCCTCATTTTTGGGAAGAGCTGAACTGTTTTCTGGAACTTCAACCAACCAAACAAAGATATCAAACCAAAAACATTGTTCTGAGAGAAGTTCTTATCATGGAAATCCTCTGTTGAAATGACTAAAGGTTGGCAGAGTTTTAAGCATCAGAATGCATTGCCAAAAATGTCTGCTAGCTCCTCTCGTAATCTGATTTTTCATGTTGTTGGTTGGGGGTTTTTTGTTTAATGAATGTTCAGCTGGCCATACTTGATCATGTCCCAAGGAAAAAAAAAAAAAAGTACATTGCATAACAGAGCAGAGGACTTTGTCCCAGTATGCTGGAGGAAGGAATAAACACTCCAAGCTGGCTTCTTGTATTTATTTGGGATTGCTGCCACGATTATCAGCGGGGACAGGACTAGGAATTGAGCTCCCTGTGTGCACGAAGTGAAAGCATCTGCCAGCTCCCACTCTGTTCTCTGGCCGTCCCATGTCCTTTGACTGTTTTGTGTCAGGGTTGGAGTGGAAAAGAAGGAGTCTTAGCTAAAATGGCATCCCTCCTTTGGAAGTACTGGGACATTGTTTTAGGAGGGCCCAGGTAACTGCAGCCTGCTTTGGCAGCCAGCGAGCCTAAGATGAGTGGAGATGCTGACCTGAGAAGCCTCATACCAAAGAGGAACCATGAAATGAGGTGGACCATGTTTTGAATCGATGAAAGCACCTTAAACGTTGGGAAAAAAGAGGGTGCCTCTTAACTGAATTGAAATATGGCCAAGTGAATTTTTTGTGTGAAATGCCATCAAAAGTTTGCTGTTTCCCTTTTTATTTTTGTGGGGACTAAAAGAATGGCTGGGAAGAAGCACTAAAGGATTTCACTGTGTGATTTAAATGCAGATATGAAATATTAACAACATAAATACAGATATTTGCAGAGGGTGGCCATCACATGTCATAACTTTTCAGTCACCACTAAAACCTGGCAAAGAGCTGGTGCAAAAGTCAGAAGATATACAGACAGCAGGTCCTCCATCCTGGCTGACTGCAGACTGGTGCAGGAGCATTGAGGGGAAACCCCAGGGACTATGTTTGTTTGGATCTGCTAGCTCTCAAAACAACAGTCATAAAGATCAGATTTGGGGCATCTAGACCACACGTTTCTGTGTGAGTACGATGCCTGAATACTTGTAAAAGCCGTGTTGTTTGGGGGTTTTGGTAGTGGGGGAGTGGCTGCAGGGGTGGCTCCTGTGAGAAGCTGCTAGAAGCTTCCCTGGCTCCAAGTCGGACCCACCTCTGGCCAAGGCTGAGCCCATCAGCAGCTGTGGTAGTGCCTCTGGAAGAACAGATTTAAGAAGGGAAACCTGCAGCAGAGAAGGAGGTTGGAATGTGAGAGAAACCCCTCTGCAGACACCAAGGTCAGTGAAGAAGGAGGGGGAGGAGGTGCGCCACAGGAGGGGTTGCCCCTGTAGCCCGTTGTGAGACGGCAGCCCATCCTTGGAGGGGCGCGGGGGAGCAGATGCCCACCTGCAGCCCGTGGAGGACCCCACACCAGAACAGTTGGATGCCCCCAAAGATGGCCGTGACTCCATGGGAAAGCCTGCGCTGGAGCAGTCTGCGACTGAAGGACTGCAGCCTATGGGAAGGACCCATGTTGGAGAAGTTTGTGGAGGACTGTCTCCCATGGGAGGGACAGCACACTGGAGCAGGGGAAGAGTGAGGAGTCCTCCCCCTGAGGAGGATGAAGCGGCAGAGACAACGTGTGATGAACTGACCATAAACCCCATTCCCTGTCCCCCTGCGCTGCTGGGGGGGAAGAGGCAGAGAGAACCGGGAGTGGGGTTGAGCCTGGAAGGAGGGAGGGGTGGGGGGAAGGTGTTCTAAGGTTTGGTTTTACATCTCATTATCCTTCTTTTGATTTGATCTGTAGCAAATTAATTTATTTTTTTTTTTTCCCCAAGTTGAGTCTCTTTTGCCCGTGACCATAAGTGGTGAATGATCTCTCCCTGTCCTTGTCTTGACCCACAAGCATTTCTTGCTATTTTCTCTTTTTCATCCCATAAGGGCCGAGGGGGAGAGGAGTGAGTGAGCATCTTAGTGGTGCTTTGTTGCTGGCTGGGGTTAAACCACGACGCTTGTTAAAATGATTATGGCTGCACTTCTGGTGAAGGCTCTGAATCATAGCTTTGGAGGGTATCTATTCTGCCTTTTGGCTCTGGGACAGGTTTTACCTAGTCATAGGAAAACTGATCACTGTGTGGGTAGAACAAAAGTTGTAACTAACTTGTAAATAAAATTTACCTTCAAAAGCTTTAAATAGCCTATCTTTTTCATTATGTTGTTGCAGGTTTGGTTCTGATGAGTTGAAAAAACAGTTCCTCGTACCAACTATAGCTGGAGATTTTGTGGCTTGCTTGGGAATCAGCGAAGCTGGAGCTGGGTCGGATGTCGCAAGTAAGTTAACCTAGCAAATTGCCAATTTTAGATAGCCTGGTATTTTAGTGGAAAGAATCTGGTTTCCCTGACCCTTCCCTTTGCCACTATCATTTGTAAGAAATACAAAGGAAGGAAAGTCTCGTGTGGCAAGGGCAAAAAGTAATATTCCAGGAGCAGTAATGCATGCATCCAAAAGCAGTCAAATTGAATGTATTTGTCAGCGAATCAATAGCTATAACCCTGTATAGGCTGAGCACAACAGATTAATATGCAGCTGTCATGCTGGCCCTGGATTTCTCCTAATGTTTGTCCTGCTGCTGCCTCCTGTGTTCCTGAGCTCACCACTGGCAAGGAGCACTCCTGTACCTCCTGTAGTTGCACAGCTACTGTTAGTGGTGCAAACTTGCAGACGTACATGATGGGGGATGTGGCCTGTTCAATTGTACTAAAACTTGCACTTCCTTAAAACAGACCTCTCCACTGAACATGGGCAAATTGCAGAGCTAGTCTGTTCTGACAATGATGGCATCACTTTCACAATGGGTTCCTCCCACTCATTCTTACCTCACCTCAGCCCCTTGCATTGTTCCTGTGCAGCAAAAAATGAACTGGTGATTGTTTTAGTTAGAGGTAATGAAGAATTTGCCATGTCATATCTATTAGCTCTGTGATGTAGTTACTTTGCATGCAACTATTTTTCTTGGTTTAGCGCAAGGATATGTTTAAAATCACGGACAAATGAAACTATTATTCTGAAGTGCCTGAGGCAATAGATAATTTGAACAATTAAGTTAAAACAGATATTGTAGAAAAAGTAGAAGATATCTCATCTGACTGTGAATCGTGGACTTCAAGGAAAAGGGAATGACAAGAAACCACTTCTAGAGGTTTTGTTGTTGTGCGCAGGATGGCTAGGTTGAACACCTTGTGCTCTTACAAATTACTGGACAACATCTTCCTACAGACAAAATTGCCAAGTTCAACAGAAGTTTTTTGATCAGCAGAGTCCTATGTCCATCTCCTTGACCAAACTCGTGGTTTTCTCAAGATAAATAGATAATTATTCAGTGTTAGAGCAAGGGTGCAGCAAGCAGGTAGCTTTCAAGACAGTTAATGGGGATAAAGAAACAATGAGGCTAACTCTTCCTGCATGATCCATTGCTGTTTTCTTTTCTAGTGATTTGATTTTGTTCAAATGAAAAATTCCATAATTTTTATAGACTTGTTTTTCATTAAAATAGTTTGAAATTTGAATGTTGCTAATGTAGGAGATACAAGATAATTTATTTTAATTAATGCCTCTCAAGTTTAATTAGATGATTATTAGAACTTTCTAAATATGATTTTAATTTTTTGATGCACTGTTCCAGATAATAAGTAACATAAATATTCTTTTAGCTGCATGTTGTTTATCATCTAGTTTAATTGGTATGATACACTTGGATTAATACGGTTAAAGAGAAATTTGGAATCAACTAGGATTATCTGATGAGCCCAGAGTACAGCTGGGAGGCAGACTGCAGGATGAAATGATGATACTTTTTCACCTGTCATGGAAGATCTGATCCCTGGTTTAAATCCAGAAACCAGCTTACAGTGCTTCTAAAGGATAATTAAATGGACAACTTAGGCACGAGCAGCACTAGCTTATGTTCTGAGTAGCACTGGTTTGCACGAGGCAGAGAGAACATATCTCCAGGTGGCCCAGCTTTAAAGTGGACTGAACTGCGTGAAACTGCACTTGATGCTTCCTTTGGTTTCTCATGCTATCGGGATGTTTGTCTCAAATAAGGGAAGCGGTAGTAAAGCATAGGAACTGTTCACATGTGAAGGTTGGGGACATGCTTCTGCCATGTCAGTCAGTATGTTTTAAACTAAAGAATGACACAGCATAAGGTATATCTAGCATTTTCTTCTGCCAGTTCCAAAATTTCTGAAGGTGGTGTGAACACAGGAAAAAAAAAGAAGGGTTTCTCTACATGAGAAGTGTAGGGTGCCTGGAATTAATTTATTCAAAATTTAACAGAACAAAAAGGACTGTGTATATTAGTGTAATAAAAATTTCAAGTCAATTTGAAGGAGCACCCGTCTGCTTTCAAATGTAGTTGTTGTACATTGTACATAGTATTGACCATGCACAACAAAACTAGCAGAGGTGAGTTGAGAAGCAGAATGGAATGGACCAGTTGGTATAGAAAGAGTCTGTCTTTAATTTCAGGATTCTTGGTACCACAAAGCATACACATTTGTGTCGGGTTTAATGATTTTAGCTCATTCTATCTCAATACTATGCTGCAATTTATATAATGTTTTGCTGATAGTCTGGGGGGGGGTATATAAGAACACATCATGGAAGACACTTCCTCTTTCTTCAAGTTATGTTTTCCAGGCAACTGCACCAAGTAACCCTGTTCACATCTACCTCTTCAACATAGATATCTTGCCCCATTTTGTCTCAGTGGATTCCAGTCTTTCTGCTTTTCTGGGTTTAGGTCATCTTTTTTGAGCATAAAAAAACCAAAATTGCACATGGCGTCTATAATGGTACAAATGCTTCTCCAACTGTAATAGAAATATTACCCTCTGATATTTAATGTTACACAACAGTTTGCTGGCTTGTGAATCTTGTGATTAACTATGCAGATCATATTCATTAGCGGTTTGCTACTGAAACAGTGTAAGATACTGCAATCATTACTTTGTGCCTAGGTACTTGTACTTGCCATGTTGAGTTTGAAATCTCAAGATCATTCCTTTCTTGCTGAGCGATACCTCAGTTATCTGTGTTGGTGATGTCTCCCAGGTTTGTGTCACCAGCAAATTTCATTAGTGTATTCTTACTCTTATTTTAAAGATCATTAATGGAAAAATTCAATAGGTTTTGTCCAAAGGCTGATATCCAAAGGGCAGCTCCAATAGTACCCTCCCTGTATGTCAGGACTTCCTCTTTTAAAGCAACCTGATGCAATTTCCCTTTGCCAGGTTCCTTACCCACATTTCCACTTTTGTCCTTATTCTTATCTTTTCAAAATTTTAACTCATAGTTACCTACTAGCATCAGTTTTAGTTTGCTTGGGTCCAACAGGTTTTTTCCTGTTCTGCTTTTCTCTAGAAAATCCATTTTTGTAATAAATGAATCAGGTTGGTTTTAAATAAGATACCACTGGTAAATTGAATTATCTTTTCTTTCCAAATGTATTCTGAGGCTGTGCAGATTGCCAAAACCAACAACTGCTGTTTTCACTAATTTTAATTTCTGTACAGTCATTCCTGTAGATGTCTTGCTTTGTCAGCTATATTGTGAATCTTTTTGTAATCTCCTGTGAAATATTTCTTTAGTTTTGAGGCATCCTCTATATGCCTCGTGTTTTTTCTCATTCCCTTTTCATTTCTGTGGCTGAAACATTTTTGTTTGCTGCCTCAATCTTCTTCAGTGTTGTTGGTTTTCATCTGCAAGATTTAACTTAGTTTGACCTGTAGCAGTTCTTGCCTTCTGACCTCCAAACTGTAGCTTACTTTGATGATTAATCTCTTTCCTTTCCTTAGGCCGTCTCCTGTTTTTTTGAAGTAATTATTCATTCAGTTAGAATTGAAGCTACTTCATGCAAGTTTGGGGGTTTTTTCCCTGTGCTGATGATGTAAATTCCATATATGCGTTCTTTATTTTTTACTTTAAGGATATGCATTGCTTATCTTTGATCATAGTATTGACCTTAAAAGTTAAAGCCACCCTTGCCTTTTGTCAAATCTATTTAGGTGCGTGGCTGGACTCAAGAGCACAGTGGAGAAGAAAACTTGAGGCTCAAGTATGTTGTGATTTGAATGGTGAAGTGACCAGCCCTGATTCTTTATATGGCACTAGCTGTATCATATGCCTTTCAATGATGCCTTGTGGCCTTTCCTAGAAGGGGCCCTCACAGCATGCTCTGTAAGTTGTTTATAGGCACTACAGGGACAGTGGTATGGACCTGCCAAAAATGAGTTATGGAGCACCCACTGAAGTAGCCATTTCCCAGAGCTATGCTCTATCAAGGAGAATAATTACAGTAAAATATTTCAAATTATTTTCGTAGCCATATTGCTGACACTAAGTCCACTTGGCTTTAGTAAATTGTTCAGTAGGTTTTCAAAGCCTGCTGTATTTTGAACATAAAACTTACTTACTGACTTGATCATCTTTCTTCTAATTACAGTTAAAGAGAATCAACTCTTATTAAGTTGATTTTAAATAGTTGTTTCTCAAGTGTTTGAAGCAAACAGACAACCAGCACATGGGGAAGTACTTGAACATTCCCATTAGAAAGGCATTTGTTCTTTAATCTGTATTTGGGTGGTTAGTCCCCTGTGATGCCATGCTTGCAAGAACTGTTTACATTTGTGATAACATCACAGTGCTCATTGTTCCTCTGCAGACCTTCCATGGGACCTCTATCTAATCTCTTTAGTAGGTGTTCCACAACAAAGGGATGTGTGATGTAAAACACTGCGTATGCTCCCATCCTTTTCACACTACTTCAGTACAGTATCGAATTTCTTATTCTTGTGTGTCCTTCATTTATTATTTAGTCTCCATGTACATGAGATTGTCCAGTGTCTGTGTCCATGTATTATGAGCATCAGTACTTTAGATTCCTTCAGTTTGTTGGCCTTCATTATTACACAGATTTCATTCATATCAAGTCCCTTGGACAGACTTGGCATAGTCCTTTCATTGAGTGACTAGCTATATGGCAACTGTGTTTATCCACAGTAGTACTGTCTCTTTCCCTTGCCATTCATCATTATCTGCATGCAAGTTCCTTTAGCCATAGCTATATCCAACATTCCCTTGGCTTATACCTTATACAATTTTCTCCCATCATTTTTCCCCAGTTCCTTCATCAAACAGACTTCTTTTCAGCCGTGCTGACCTCAGTCCCAGTTTATCTTGTAAATGAAGATCAGATACTTGGTTTTGCTTTGTTTTATATTTAGAGAAGTTCCCTTCTTTGGGAAGAAGGTTCGTGTGCAGATTGAGGTGGGTGTGTATGAAGGTATAACCAGCTGACTTAAATATGCCTGCCCACTCCACTTGGTATCTGACTCCTACCCTCCAAGTCTACTCCCTCCCTCAGCAGGTGGGCTCTTACAGACTTTATAGTCTCATTAGATTTACAGGTGCTATTAGGGGGGTGGTAGGGTTCTCTCATACCATCACCTACTTATAGGTAGGTATCTGCTGAAGAGTCTTCTTCACTTGGGGTTTTAGTTGAGAAAGTTCAGTTGCAGGGGAAAGAAGCCAGCCCTTTAGAAATTCTGCAGGAGTGTAAATAATAACTACTGATTCACTCCAGCTGTCTGTCGCAACTAGGGCTGCTTGCAGTGTGATGTGAACACTCGCAGATTAAAATAAGATTGTTTTTTGCCAGGGGGTATAAATAGCAGGTGTTCAGAACTCCCCCATGTACAGACGTTCTTAGCATTTAGACTTGGCCTTTTGAAAGTTTACTAGCTTTGAATTTATTACGCCATTCTGACCAAGAACATACAGGAAGTGCGTGTACGTATATCTTTATGCACACACAGATACTGACGCTTACGTTTGTTTAAGTCAGGACTGTGAAATTAATGGCATTCTGAGTGACTAACATGCATAGTAACAGAAACATGTAATGGATCACCTCAGACTGAAACGTTTCTGGCCTGTTTCTGACAACCAAATTTGCTTAGGGAAAGTTTTCTGCTTTCATCCACTGGAATGAAGAGGGTGAGAGAAGTGGTCTGGTTTCCCTTGCTTGCCTTCCAAGGGTTGTCCAGATGGGTCTGCCTTGTGCAGCCGGGAAGGATTAGAGGACTTCTGGGGTATGAAGGGAGAACCAAATATTAGTTGTCTGTCTGAGAGCAAGGAAGTGACTCTACCAGTCATACAGGGACCAGCTTACTCTTCAGAAGAATAACCCTTCATTTCCTATGTTTTGAAATAGGTATCAAGACGACAGCTGTGAGAAAAGGCGATGAATATGTCATAAATGGTGGTAAGATGTGGACTACATCGGGGTGTCAAGCAGACTGGATGTGCCTGCTGGCAAACACCAGTGAAGGACCTCCCCATCGAAATAAATCTCTCATATGTCTGCCAATGAATCTACCTGGTAATAACACAGAACTCTTTGTCTTCTAATTTGTTTTCATTGGTGGTTTTGTGTATGCCCAGTACAAGAAGGAAGGGTGTTTGACAGAAAGGACTGCACCCATAAACACTCTTCTAAGTTAGGTGTTTCACTGTCATACAAAGCTGATTCTGAAATGCATTTGCAGACTTCCACAAAAAAGTAAGGGACAAGAGGAAACAAGAAGGAAGTTAAATATTTTGCAGACTTCAGCTTGTGACTCCCAAATAATTTTATGTGAAGAGTCCTTTTTACCAAAAATAAATTTATAAAAGTTGTTCAGATACATTTGCATGGGAATATTTCATAACCTTCTGTGAGAATGAATAGACAAGTCAAAGCCAAGGACAAAATTAATGCCTCAAAGAAATAATGAAAAATAAGGCCAACATTTTTTTTTAAAGTTATAACATCCAGTGTCTTTCAGTTTTGGAGAAGTTTCACAAAACTTTTATCTTGGTTTTCTGTCCCCAAAAGGCATGAAGACACAAACAGTACGCAAAATAAATAACATATTACCCTATTTACATAGATCTTTGCTACATATGAACTATATGTAAAATGTTCTTAAATTATCTTTCCAAAATAGCGTTAAACTCTTTCCTGTTTTGTATGAGGACTGGGGAGAGCAGAATATATACTTCTTATTTCAATGAATGGAGAAGTATTTTTAAGCTTGCTGTCTTATTTCTTCAGAAAATATTGAAAGTGATTCTCAAACGTGAAAATAGAAAGATAGAGTTTAGAGATTTCAAACTTGGGAAATACCTGCCAAAACTATCTTATCCCACATGCCAACACCTGCCTCTCAGGAGCCCATGGGCAGTATCTGACTCCGTTAAGGTGGGTTTACTGACCAGCTGTATTGAATACTAGAAAGATGCAATGCTGTGCTATGATTGTATTGTGTGGATGGTCCTATCTTCCTCCGATAACCATCCTCCACCACCCAAGCTGGTGGGCTTGCTGAAGAGAAGTTGCAGGCATACCCAGGGTGCTTCATGGCTGTGCTCTGCAAAGGGATGTCTTTGCCAGGGTGCTACTATCGTTATCAGTTTAAATTACAAGAAGAGTCTGTGAGTTAAATGTGGGCTGGAGTGAAAGTTTCAAAGATCTTGGAAGCAGGGATTTGTTTTTGAAGACAGCTAGTAATTTGGGTGAAGACACTGAAGAAATACATCCTGATCTAAGGGTACAAGTTTCACTGGTACAGTCCACATGGTGTCTGTTCCTGAGTAGTCTGCAACCTTGCAGCAGTAATGTGCTGTATGCATAAAGGACATCATTCAGAGAGGATACAGTCAAAGTTATGTTGGCAAGGATCTTTTGCAGTTTTAATGCCTGTTCAAAAGTTTTTAAACTTCTTTGGGTTTCACTCTTAATATTTAAAAAATTTTGTAATATATTAATTTATTTAATAAATAATGTATAATCTATTTTAACACATTTTAAATATATAGTATCGTTTTAATATATCATAATGCATGTTAATTTAATTATATATTAATAGAAAATATTTTTATTCATTCAATTTGGAGTATTTTACATACAAAATATATGTCATTATCAGCATTTCACACATAGGGACACCACCATGGCAGTGAAGTGAAGGTCCATATGTTCACTTAATGGGTCAGACTGAGAACAAAACCCAGGTCTCCAATGTTGCAAAAGAGTGTGATGAGAGCTACTTAAGGGAAAGTCTTGTAAGTGAATTTCAGTATGGAATAAGTTAAGCAAGTAAGTGAGTTGCCCAGGGAATTAAGCAAGTTCTGAGTGCATTGTGAGTTTCTGCAACCTCTGCTCATGCAAGACGGGCTTTGAATGGAAGCTCACAGAAGGTGGACCTGAGCTGCTTCACTAGTTGTTGACTTTGTCCTTATTGATAAGTGATGAGCAAACATGTAACTCAGAGCCGGAATCTCCCTGAACTTCCAGGTAAATTCACTTTTCAACCATCTGCATGAAGTCCTCCTTGTGATTTTTCATGAAAGGGTCAGAGCGCAAATGCAATATTACTTCTCTGAGATCAGTTTTCCAAAAATGACAAAGTAGGCCAACCCACTGTTTAGAGGCAGATTGAATATACAGGAATCTACTTGGAGGTTTTCAGCTACTTTGCTTATTCCAAAAAGACAGGTGAGTCATTGTAGCTTTAGGAGGGGTGTTGTTAGGTCACACAGCCTATATACAGACCTTCTTTACTTGCAGTAAAAGGATTTTGAGAAGAAAAATTGCCTGAATCTCCTGAAGCTGACCTGCAGAAGTGTAGAAGTCTTCCTAGAAACAAAGATTTAACTCTGCAAAGTGTATATGCTTCCATTCTTCTGTGTGGTACAGATACTGACCTCCAAAATGGTCACTGTACCAAGATGGGTGACCTTTTGAAATGAAGTATTAAGATGGTTGATTGTGCTCAATGGGTGGGTCATATCAGAAGTGAGATTTCTCAGGAAGACAAAGAGGAAAAGTATGGAAAAGGCTGCCATTTGACACAGATGTGAGGAGGAAGCTCCAGAGGGTTTGATACATCCTAAGGATGTCTGTCTGCCAGAGATTGTGCTCCTTGGAGGGCAGCAGACAGAGACTGTACAGGAAGTGTCTGGAGGACGTCGCTGAATGATGCACTATCAAGCGTCTGTAGATGTATGTGTGTCAAAGCTCAAGAACAAATGCAATGGAGAACGAGTGTGTTATGTCTGACTTTACTGCTGTAGTCACCAGCCTATATGGCAGGGTAAGGAAGGGATCCAAGGCGCAGCAGTAACTCATTCCTTACTAGCAGCTGGAAGGACATGGGAGACTAGTCCAGCATTTTTTATGAAAATATTGGTTTGTACTTGTATAATGTGGTGATAAAAAAAAAAGTTCCAAGTCTGAAAGCATGTTATTAACTACAACTGGTAGTTTATTGGAGACATGAAGTAGGATTTGCTTCTTCTAATTTTAGGTGTGTACAGTGTCCTGGGGTGAAGCAAAGCATGGTCTGGATTTGACACTGTTGAGTAGATTTCTCATAAAGGGAATTTGGATAGCAGTAGTGTGGATTCATAGTAGATATCTGAATTAGGTGAATAGTCCTTATACTAATGATGTCTTAAAAAAAAGCTGAATTTCTCATATGATGAAAGAGACTCTAACAAGTCGTGAAATGTCTATGTGCAAGATATATAGACAAATGGCTTGCAGCCCTAATCTGGTAACTATTTGTGCGCTGGTTTGTCCTCCAAGTCCTCAGATAGCACTAAGGTAGATTGCAAGGAGGAGATAATAAAGTGAAGAGTATCCAGGAAAGGGGAGAGAGCATGTTTCTCAGGCTGCAGTTTAAAATGTGCTTCTTCCCATTTGTAATGGCACTAAGTGGTGTCAGGGGAGAATGACTGCCTTTCTCTCAAGATAGAATATAGGAAATAAAAGACATTGTCAGAAAGCTGGAGGAGCAGGTGAAAATGAAAAATCAAAGATACTTGGGAAGAACTGCCCAGGAAGAGGTATAGCAATCTATCTCAGTGATACTGGTGCAAATAGCACAAATGGGTCTGTTAGAGTGATTTTTAGTAAGTCAGGGACTTGGCCTTGCTGGATTGAGATTTGTGTGTTATTGGATGGCTTGTGGTTTATTTAATACAGACAAACTCCAGGAGTTACCTGGGCAGATGATTTCTACTGCTGCTGGTATTTTTTAGTATACAGTACCCCTTATGAAGAAAATGAAGATAATTAAACTAAGTAAAGGAAGATTTTGATGCCCATATTGTAGCCAAAGGGATGATTATATATCATTGTCTTCAAAACAGAGGAAATGTAAAGTATGTGCTAGCAGCAGAGAAGGCACTACATGATGCTGATGCAGTTTTGCCTCCTTCTGAGTGAGAAACATGAATTAATCTAAGAGCAAGTGAAACTGGTAAGGCACAACAAACCAGGGATGCTGCTGGATTCAGGAAACTTACCCATACTTCTTCCAGATTGGGTTGTGTGTTTAACATATGTAGCTCCTCTAACCAAACCTGTAAGAGCTTTCTTCAGTAGTTGTTGTTTTGTGTGGATCTGGGGAAATACACAACAGGATTGATTTAGCAATAAAAAGAACTGGCGGCAGTTGTACTTTTTTGAGCAGAGTCCTTAGTAAACCACCCACTAACGAGCAGTAAGTGCATTTTCATATGGGTGAGGAGCAGTGATTGCATAAAACCAGCTGGAAGTAGTCTGAAGACATGATCTCTGAGACTCTCAAAGAAACCAAGCAGCAATATTCCAACAGGAAAAGATGTTCCAGAAATCATTTGGGCCTGTAAATGGTTCAGTGTGTGTGTTTGTTTAGCTCTGATTTTAATACAGAAACAAATGGCAAATGCTCTTTTGGCATGACTGGGTGCAAATTGCTGGATAATTTTCTATCCAAGAGTCAAAACATTTTTATACAGCTGTCCTGATTTTCTTCCTGCACTGAACACATATCAAAGCAAGTATTCCTAACACATAATCTGTTTAGAGATCGGCTGGTGGAGAAAAGTCTTGAGTACAAGGTGTGGAAGTCTATGTGGACCTTATTCTGAGAGCAGTCTTGGCATTTGGAAATAGTGTCAGTATTTCATCTCTGTGGAGAGATGAAACTTTCCATAACCTTATTCAATGCAGCCAGAGGGAGTGAATTTGAAGGGAATGACTGCCAACTTCTTCTGCCTGCAAAACCAAAGTAATTTTCACATGGCTGAAGGACCTCGTGTTGGTAGAAGTTGAGGCATCTATATTAGAGATGTTCACCGAAAGCCATGAAGGGGAGCAAGGTACAAACAAGTACAGAGAGGGACCACAACAATTTGTACGGTGACCAAGTCCTGCTAAGCCTTGTTAGAGAATAGTAGAGGATTGGGAAAAAAAAAAAATATAATAAAGAGGAAAATATTACCAGAATACCTCCTCATCACAAAACTGGTTAGAGTACTATGTATGTGGGTAGTAAAATGTTTGGTTTTCTGCAAAGGCATCTATGCTGATTTGGAGGACTTTTTTTCTGTGTATATTGACTTGGCAGATGTAATCAGTATGTTTTGCACAAATCCTCATACCTGGTTGTTGGCCTCCGTTTACCTCCGAAACATTCTTGACTTCCATCCCAAATGTTCGCATTAGCCCCAGAGCAACAAGGAGGTAAAAACTGAAGACAAGGGAATTGCCACAAAAAATCAGTGGATGTCTGTTAAATTCTCATGGCACAGTGGTAGGTCACGCTTGTATCTGAACAATAGCAAGAAAGAACATGTAGCTAGGAAAAAACAAAAAACAGGAAGGAGTCCTACCTGATGCAACTAGGTTGCTGAAATCTTATGTGGCCAAACCTGAAGGAACTGGGTTCATCTCTAATAGACCATTGCATGTGGGATCAGAGTCAGTGCTGTGTAAGAGAGGTCTGTGGGGAAGTAAACCCTCTTCACAAGCATGTCCACATGAAAACTCAGAGGAATGAATTGAGATCATTACGAACCCTTCTATGACTACTTAGATTAACTAAACAGTATTGTGTAGGCCATCATCAAATACATAGTTTTAACAAAATTTGGAGTTGATATGGAATTGTTGAATGTTTGTAGCAATTATGAATTTGAGTCTAATTTTTTACTATTAGGAAAAAGTGGTGTGGTGTGATTATAAACTTTGTCTCCTACAGGTACCAGAAAAAATCAGGATAGGCTAGAAAGAAGAGGATAAATGTGGAAGAGAGGGAAGGAAGAGGATTTCCCGGAGGAGAAATTCTCTAGTTACACCTTAAAACATAACTCTGTTTTTGTCATTATTTCTCTACTGTTTCACAGCAGTGCAGGTACTCAGCAAATACTGCTAAATTGAATTCCAGCATTTTATTATAGTGCACTAAAAATGAAACATAAGCAAATAAATACTGCATTGTTTCAAGATGTGCATGAAGTAAGATTATTACTACCGGTAAACAATTATTATTTGGGCACATAATGAAAAGTGGGACTTTTACAATTACAGTTTCTGATTTGCTGGTTAAATAAAATGGAAGAAGTCTTAAAAATACAATGTGGGTCATTTTGCTCTTAAATTCCAGAATACTGTTGGGGTTTTTTCCTAAAGGTAGGTTTCACTGTAGTCTTGGCACATACCTTCACATCTGTAAACTTCGCTTTCTTAAAATGCTGTACTTGTACATGGTGCTCCTATTTTTTGTGACCTTTCTAATACCCCTTTTTTTTCAGGCATTCATGTTGCTAAAAAGATAGACAAACTGGGCATGAGGTCATCAGACACAGCTCAGATCTTTTTTGAAGACGTAAGGGTCCCCAGCAAAAACCTCATCGGTGAGGAAGGAAAGGGTTTTACGTATCAGATGTTGCAATTCCAAGAAGAGCGGCTGTGGGGAGTAGCCACTGGTAAGTCATAATTTGTGATTCTGGAGTCAGGCAGGGACCTGGGTCACCCTTTGCATGACTAACAGCACTTTCCTTTTATTGTAAATTCCAAAACCTCTTACAATCTGTTTCTGAAATCTGTCATAGCCTGGATGCAGACAACCTTCCCTTTCTGTAGGAAAACTTGAAATAGAAAATATTTTATGAGGCATCACAGAGGCTGGGTTTGCCTTGTTTCTTTTTCTTGGTGCTTTTCTGCTGATAAGAAAATAAGGTATCATGTTATGTCTGCTACAAATATAGCACAAAGGCTATCAAAATACTGGCACGAAATAGAAGGACAGTGATTTTTCCTGTAGCACAATAAGCTATAACGTTTATCCTGGATTTTAGAAAATTAACTTAGTAGCTGTGTAAAGAAGTGGCTCTTACAGGATGTAAGAGCTTTGTTTTGCAGTTCTGTTTTACCTCCGTAAATTTTGGACGTAAGTGGTACAGCACCAAATTCCTTTCCCTGAAGTTATGCTGTCACAGAGTTCCTGTTACTCTGAACTCAGGCCATACTCAAATCCATATATTTGAGTAACATGGATTCTGGATATTCCAGGTAACCACATCCAAGTCTGGATTGTCCATTTTCAGCGTCCTAACCTTCCCCCCCACCCCACAGTGTTTGCTTATTCAAATTAAATATAAAGTGGTTCACTGTGAGAAGATTGGTCCTCTTTAAGTTTCAGGGTTGTATAAATAATCTCTCCATATTTGTGCTCCTGTGCATACCCCGTCTGTTGCCATTTGTATGTGGCTGGGGAATTGGGTACTCTGAGAAGGGATTTTCTGATTAAGTGACCAAATAAAAAAAATCACTCCCTGTTGTGGGTTGATCCCAGACTAAATATTTTAGAGTTCAAAAGCTTTACAAAAATCTTTGCTTTGGGCTAAAATTCTTAGTTCAGCCTGAGATAAACAGTAAAAGTGAGAGTAGTTTTAGCAAAGAGCAGGAGGTTAGACTTGCAAGGGGTACCACGGCAGACTCGGACAAAGAGGAGACATGGTCCTACTGCTGGTCCTGTTTTATTCGGGACGTACGCAGACTGCAAGGACATGCATTGTACATTTTTATGCTCAGTTTGAAGTCTAAGTTAAAACAATCAGAAACTCTGGGTTGCAGTGGTACTCCTCAGGCAGCAGAGTAGCCCACGACATTAGTCATGCCCCAGGCAAAAGTGACGCGCACTGACAGCATCAAAACACAAAGCCTGGCAGGTTAGATCACTCCTGTTAAAACCACTGGCAGCTTGGTACTGTCCAGCCTTGCACAACCGCCTGGCAGTCACCGTGCTCTGCCAGGAAGTCGGACACCAGGTTTCAATTCTCCTTTTTGCCCAGAACCAACACAGCAGGAGCAGGCGAACCCTCACCCTGGATGAGTGGTCTGGGAAGGGCATCTTCGCTCCTCCTGCAGGGTGGTGGCCAGTGTGTTATACCTTGCTAAGCCCCCTGGTTTTGCTTTTGTCCACTATCTGATATAAAATGCACAAAAGCACTGGGAGCAGGGGCAAGACCCATGGTTTGGGCCAAGTTGCAAACTTCAGAGGTAACCAGTAGTGGTAAACAAGAAAAAAGAGTAACCGATGCTCAGAAGGGAGCCAGGTGCTTGGTGGATGCGGATTGTTACACCACGACATCTAGCTGTTAACTTCCAGTCCTGCAAATGGTTTTAGCTATGTTCAACCACAAGTGTTTTGCTGAAGGCTCAGATGCGCAAAACTATGGACGTGCCTTCAGTAGTTTTGTGCTTAGGTCTGCACGTGTAACCCTAGACCTCACTTCTGGCCCTCAGAAGGACATTTCTGTTCCTTCCCTGTTCATGACTATTTATGTGACATTGAAAATCATCAGTCTGCTTTTAAACACTTCAGGGACCAGTCATGGTATCCTTGCCCTCACTGCTTCCTAAAACTTGGAAGAGGCAGTTGAATGCCATTCTTTTCTCTTTTTTCTTTTTGGGTGTTGTTTAGTTTTGTTGTGTTTGGGGGGGTTTGTTTTAGTTTTAGTTTTTATGTATTTTTAGTATCAAGTACCATGTGCTTCAGCCTTCTCTCTATTAATTATCTTCTTTTGTGGCCAGATTTCAGAATGTGTGGGGAGTTTTCTTCCTTCTTTACCTTTTCTTTTTTTTTTTTTTAAAACAAATTTTCAGTCAAACAGATTTAAAATATAAATGGAAAACTAATTTCCTGGAATTGCAAAATTTGGTCACAGGTGTGGTCTTTTGTGCCAAGTGACACGTTACCAAAGGCATCGGTAAAAGTCACTGTGTTTCTTGCTTCATTGAAATAAAGAGCTGCCACGTATCTCTCCCATGTTGTGACACTTGGTAAACACCGTCCACTTGTGGACCTGTTGCACTGATCACAGGAAAAGAATGTTGCTATGGCAAGAAAGCAAACGGTTCTTTTGTGAATTGCTTAACTTGGAGGTAAAAAGGGAGTTCAGTGTGTGTGAGAGAGCAGAATGGCACTTTTCTAATGACTTCTATCTGCTCCTGTAGTCTCAGTTTTATGAGCACCATTGAGTCATGGCCAGTAAGCAGGATGACAGATCCTCTGCATGGGCAATGCGTGTCCTTAAGATACAGATTGCTTGGCTTGGAGCTCACTGTACATCTCACTGGAGAGTGATCAGCCACAGCCTAGGAAAAATATATTAACTTCCTTTTGTTCTGAGAGGAGACATAGCAAGGCAAAGTGTGTTTACAGTGAGCAGAAGTTTCAAGTGGAAAAATGTAAGTTGGATAGAAGTATGAGAAAAAGATTATTCTGCATCTGGCAACTTCAAGTGCTTTCACAATACTCAGCTGTGTGGTAGACCGTGCGTTCCTTAGGCTGCCCTAGAGTGACATTTCCTGCACGTGCTGTCAGTTGAAACCCGTGGGGCCAAGTTTGTCTGAGGATGTGGAGAACATTGAATGACAAAAGAGGAAACAAATATAGAGAGAGAGGGAAAAAAAAGTTCAAAGAGAAGACGAGTTTCACTGTTAAGAATGGCTTTTCTCTGTACTTAATATGACTGACCAAGTATTGTGTGCTGTTATGTTGTATAAGGCTGTTGGCAGTCATGGTATTCATGATGTCCTGCGTTTCATTGCTGTTTGCTGCACAGCTAAGCTTTGCCGTGTTAGCTATGCATCACAGAATGGTTTGGGTTGGAAGGGACCTTTAAAGATCATCGTGTCCCATCCCCCTGCCATGGGCAGGGACATATTTCACTAGATCAGGTTGCTGAAAGCCCTGTCTTGTCTGATCTTGAACACTTCCAATGGTGGGGCATCCACGACCTCTGGGCAACCTGCTCCAGTGCCTCAGCACCCTCATCTCATCATAAAGAATTTCTTAGAATCATAGAACAGTTTGGGTTGGAAGGGACCTTAAAGGTCATCTAGTTCCAACCTCAAAACCTTCTTCCTTATGTTCAATCTAAACCTAGCCTCTTTCAGTTTAAAACTAGTGTCCCTTGTCCTGTTACTACAGGGTCTGGTAAAAAGTCTCTCTCCGTCTTTCTTATAAGCCCCCTTTATATATTGAAAGGCTTCAACAAGGTCCTCCTGGAGCCTTCCCTTCTCCATCTCTCAGCGTTTCTTCATAGGAGAGGTGCTCCAGCCCTCTGATCATTTTTGTGGCCCTCCTCTGGACCTGCTCAAGCAGGTCCATGTCTTTTTTGTACTGTGGGCTCCAGAGCTGGATGCAGTACTCCAGGTGGGGTCTCACCAGCACGGAGTAGAGGGGGAGAATCACCTCCTTTGACGTGGTGGCCACACTTCTTTTGTTGCAGCCCAGGACTGTCCTTAGAAGATTTCCTCTATTTCTGCATGCTAATGGCAGTTCCAGGAATAAGCTGAAGGCCAGTGATGGCATCTAAGGAAACAGGAGGGTGGATCAGCTGGGACAGGAAGGAGGCAGTGAAGCAGAGAGGGTCACACTGCGAGAGCAGTTTTCTCAGGTCCCCCACTCCCAGCCCTGATGTGTGGTGACAGCCGGAGCAGAGATGGGCCAAAACCCCTTCATGATCTTCAGCCCTTTTGCAAGCAAGACCTAAATAGGTGCTGTTCTCTTCCTTCCCACGCAGTCCTGCTCCTGCCTCCTCTTTGCTGTTTCCCGTCTCTTGTTTCCCTAGTGTTGGATGCTGGGTACCGCACGAGTCATGCTGGAGCACCTTGCTCTGAAAGACCAACACAAGACTAACCCTCGTCCTTACCCCTCCCACCTCCCTTCTGCTCTTCTAGCACTGTCATGTACTGTTTAGTTTCTCTCCCAGAAGCTCAGACTCAGCTGTATGCTTCCCAGGTATTAGTCCGGGGCAAGGGACCAGAGGTCCCTGGGAATTTCTTGCTGTTTCTGTAGCATCTTTCAAGCTGGAGACCGCAGACACACAAGTGAAAAAGCTGTTAGTGTTATACATACTACAGTGTTGTGTTACACGGTCCTTTGGAAGAATAGGCATGTTCCTCTGTGCAAGAGGTGTCCCTGAATACAGCAATTTATTTTCCTGTCCAGAAAACCAGCATTAGGGTGGCAGCATAGTGTATTAACACAGAAGAAATGAGGACATTATTGTATATGCTCTTTTGAAGGATAAGCATTGAGGCTAGTGTTTGAGAAAGGACGGGAAAATATTTAAGGAATGAGAAAAGTTGATCACATTATGGAATGTGGGGACAGCATGTGAAAAAGAGTGCTCTGCAGAAGAACTGGTGAATGATCATGGCAGGGGGCAATTGGTTGGATGCAGAGTCTGCATATGAGAGCAGTATAGGGATGATGTTTAAATAGAGGTGATCTTGAAAGTGATGCAAAAAGGAATATGGCAGCACACCAGGCTCCTGTAAGGCACTGTCATGCGAGTAACTGGCAGGTGGGAAAAGGGATTTTGTAGTAGTCCAGGGCTTGGTTGTATTTTGCATTTCAGATTCAGAGTTTTGTCATTTATATTCTAAATGTGAATGGATGTGGTTATGCATATTTTGAAAAGAGAAAATGTGACCCTTCTCATACGGATAGATTTGTGAACTCTCTCCCTCTCCCTGCTGCTTGCCATAGTGGCATGGGCCCACATTTGCCAAATGAAATTCTCCACAAATACAGCACCTGCTATTATCCTAGCTGAGCTGCAAGAGACTGGTCCTTCACTTCAAGGCTAGTTTGCCTTGGCAAAGAAACTTTTCTGTTTAAAACAGGGTATCCCTAAGTTTGCTTAAAAAGTAGCTGCAAACTAGTTCTCTTGCTTTAAAGCAGTGTCTGCCATCTTTCTCACTTGTCTTCCAGCAGTATCCTATTTTGATTGTTTCCATTAGAAACACTGTTTAGCATTTACTAAAAGTGGCTGTGAATCTTAATGTTTTCACCTTCCTTTCTATGCTGGGATCTGATCACAGAATGCAGACCTAGTAAGCAATCTGTTGGTGTTCCTTGATCTCTGAATACGTTTCTGCCTTCTCCTTGAAAGCTTCCTTGAATTTGAATTTCTACAGCATTTCACAGTGAGCATACTGTCTGCATTCAGATTTTCTTTTGGGATTGTAACAGACCTTCTGGAAACAGGTAGCATGGAAAGCAGGAGTTGCCACAAGCTTTTTCTAGGGCCCTGAGTTTACATACTCATCATTACATAATGCATTCTATGACTTTCCTTCCCTCCTCTCTGCCCCTCTTCACTCTCCTCTGAGTTTTGGTAGTTGGGGCTCAGGTGAAATAGGGATAAAGAGGTCTTCAAGGTACAAGGAAATACCAGACATTTTTCAGAATTGAAACTGCACCCAAACTGAGCGTTTGGAATAATTTACTTCAGAAAACCAAATGTATTGTCTGTACAATTTGAAAAAAACCATCTTTTTCAACAAGAAGAAAAACAACAGATCTGGCTAAAATGGTGTCTTGTTCTGTGCTTTGCTTCTTCAAGTCCTGACACCGCTGGAAACTATAATACAAGAAACTATTGACTACACTCGCCAGCGGAAAGTGTTTGACCAGTCCGTCCTGCACAACCAAGCTGTGCATTTCCGCCTGGCCGAGCTGGCAACTGAAGTGGAGCTCCTTCGCTCGCTGCTGTACCGCACTGTGGGTGAGCTTCCACATCTGCCTTCCCAGATGTGCTTCTCTTTATGCAAAGAACGTTGTCAGGCTAAAGGAACATGGGGAGGTGATTGCCAGAGTGGCAGGATGTGATCAGTGACTGTGTGTGTTTAAGTGTGCGCTTTTATTTTTTTTTTTTTTTTTTTTTTTTAGCTCTCTATGTGGAAGGCAATGATGTGACAAAATTTGCTTCCATGGCTAAATTAAAGGCAGGTCGTCTGGCCCGTGAAGTGACTGATAGCTGTCTCCAGTTTTGGGGAGGAATGGGATTCACCAGCGAGGTTCTGGTGAGCAGGTTTTACAGGTAAGCAAGTGGTGAATATAGGAAATGGCTTTACTGAAATTTGGCCTCTTAAATGTCCTGCTAAAAGATCACCCACTTGAAAAGGGCACTGGCTTCTAGCCAGCATGAATAGTTTCGTTCCACTGAATGGCGTGTCACTGATGTACATTGTGGATGCAAGGGCATCCACAGTCCCCATTGACTTTGGGGTGACGTGTGAGTGTAAGGACGTAGGCTGACTATTCCTTTGCCAAATCTTGGCTTTGCATTGTGTAGTTTGAACTACTCACAGCTTAGACTGAATGTCAGGTGAAATAAGTAAACTCCACGTTTTCCCTGATGGTCCTCTGGTACCTGCCAGACAATAGGACAAGGGAAAAAAGGGGAAGCCTACCAACAAGTGATTATTTTTCGCTTTGCTCTTTGTTTGCTTGTAATCTTGATTACAAGAACAGAACTAAAACAAAACAGAAGACTTCTTCCAAAACCAATGAAAATCGGCTTTATCTTTTTCCCCAAATATATGTGTGAAACTGGAGTTCACCATTAGGCTCCTGCAGTAGTCTTTTCTGATAGCAGTCTCCACCTGATTAGTCACACCAGGTACCGTGTGAGTTATGCATATGAGAGATGTAGCTGCTTCCAGCAAGTTGTTAGATCATTAAAATGGTACAGAGGCCTTTTTGCAAATGAAGTCCCTTCCAAATTTTACCATATATCTACTTAGAGCAAAATTCTCTCTAAGCAAACAGTTTTCTTGGCAGCTGTTAGGAAAATTCTGGCCTCGGTGTCTTCTATTCTGTAGAAGGACCAAAATGGAACTAGCATTTTCTTGCAGTAAGAGATTTTAGTTCAGCCCTTATATATATGATAACTAATCAAAGGTTAGCAAAATCAGCTAGTGGTTCAGTTAGTTGAAAGTTTTGGTAAATGTTTCTTTATAAAGTGAGAGCAAAACACTTGAAAAAAAAGCTGTAAAAAGCTTGTTTCTTTTTAGTAGATTGAATTACTTTTTCTATTGTTCATAAACTGCTATTAAAAAGAATGCCATTGTGGTAGGTCAGAAAGATCCTCAGTCTTTTTTGATTTGTGGATTCCTGAATTTTTCTGGTGAAGGTACAGACAGCTATATGGTGGTGGCTTTAAGCCAGCTGTCAATATAATGGATTCTATTAGTTATTTTTTTCACAACATCTTTATTAGCAGCTAATGGTCCGTGGTGATGCAGATGCTAAAAGCTACTGCAGTAGGCACTTTGAATAAAATGAATCCTTGTCTTGAAGCGCTTACTGTCAGTGTAGTAATGTGTACAGATTAATGTGCATGTGCTTTTATATAGCTTTAATTTGTCTTTAGATTTCCTAGCCCAGTATATTATTGCTAACTGTGGGCAGGGCTTTTCTATGTGAATTCCAGAGTGGTTTCTAAGTACACCAGCACAGTCATATTTTTTCTGAGAAGAAATCCAGAGTATTTCCTATTGGTATTAACTGTGTCAGCTGGCTAAAGGAACATATCTTTCTGCCTCTAAAACAAACACTGATATAAATGAAGCTAAAGGTGGTGTGATACTTATACTCTAAAATTTTTCTATGAATCAGTGAAATTTCCATCATTGAGTAACCATAAGCTCCAGAAAGAGAGAAGAATAGTATTACCTAAATAAACAATTACAGGTTCAAGTCAGAATCTGTTAATCTGTAATGATAAGCAAAGCAGCAACTTTCCTGAAGCCATTCTTTTTTGTACAGCAGTCTGAGTATCCATTCATGTCACTGTGGTATTTGTCAAGTAGCAAGCAGCATAACTGCACAGCATGACATCTAGTTATAATGTACGCAGATTTTTGTAGCATAATCCTTACCAAGTTTCCAAGGAAATGTTAGTCTTCGACACCTGTTGGGCTGTTACTTCTCAAAGAGCACACAGCATAATGCATGGTTAGTGCATAAAGTCTTTGAATTTTAGTTATTAGTGTAGTAGGGGAGATATTAAACAGACCCAGCACAAAACTGTCTGCCAAATTACTTTATTCACATCTGTCACTTTAATCATTATTCTTCTAAACTTTGTAGAACAAGTGACTTTTCTAAAATGCAGTATTCTCTAGAAGGCATAAAGGTAGCTGTTTCACCATGTAGGTGCCTACACTGGGCTGGTTTTATATATGCAAATGTCTCATTTTCAGTTGTAGGGATTCTGAGGAGAAAGGGTTTGGAAAAAAGTTTTGAGCCCAAATATCAAAGGGTTTAATAGAAAAACACATGTCAATATAAAAAAATGAGTGAACTTTCCAGACTCTACCTGACTAGTAGGATTCTGGAGCAGGAGAGCACCAGACTGGAGTTGTGCTTGTTTATTTTTCTCTCCCCTGTATGAAATGCTTCAAAGACATCATGACTTAAGAGAAACCAATTATTGAACAAATCTACATGAAAACCCCAGGTTGTGAGAGATCACAGGGAAGAAAACTTTTTGTGGCAGTATATTGCAATTTTTTAGACTTCATGAGTTTTAAAAAAATTCATGTGGTGATCTATGTATTTTAATAGTAATTATGTACACTTCAGTTGTTATAGGAAGAATTTGTCTGGCCTTCTTAAAAAAGTTTGTTGTTTTTTTTTAAATTAAGGTTGTTTCTAAGTACTAAACACTGTGCCTAACTGCTGCCAGTTCTTACAAGTTTTACTCTTGTGGGGTGTGATGCAGAGAATGCTACCATTTCTTTACTTGCTGCTTGAGAAGGCAGTACAAAAAATATTGATTGACTGCTCATGTGAAATAGATAAAAGCGTAAATAGCATTGCAAATGCACATAGCTGCAGAAGAAAAACATATTTTTTTTTCCCCTCAACTGTCACCTAAATACTGCAAGATGAAGTTTTATTTGTGATTCAGGATAGTTAAAAATCAAACTTCTATATAGTTTTAAGTGGATTTTTTTTAATAAGTAATGCATTTCCTTCTAAATTATTTTTGTATTCCTCACGTTTAAAAAGTCAGTTGAAATATTTTATTTGGGTTCATTCTTTATTTCATTTTATTTCATTCTTCACAAAGCATGTCTAAACTAGAATGAGTCTAGACAATTGGGGTTTTTTATCAGTCTTTGTCATAATCACAATTTATGGTTGTATGAAGCGAAACCTATCAATTTCTGCTGACAAAAACAATTTGCTTTGAAGTCAGTAGCTAACTGTTGGGACAAGACTTAATAACGATTCCTCAGTCATCTGTGAAAGCAAATCCGTAGTTTCAACCTTTTTCTGCAGAGGTTTTGAGACAGATGCCTGTCTTTGGTTGACTTTTATGAGTACCTCGAAAGGGAATTTAGGAGATGAAGCACATGATGTCTAGCTCTAATACGGCAAATCAAAGTATGTAACTGTACAGAGATGACTTTAAAGTGGAGCTGTGCTCCAGAGCAGGGCAGGGTGATGCCCACTCCGGCTCAGCTGTCCCTTCAAAATGCCCCTTAGGGGAAACGGGCAGCGCCATGCGAATGGGCTGGCACGGCTGCTGGTGCCTGGGCTGTGCCAGCCTGGCCAGAGGCCTGCCATACTGGGTGGTATCAGCTCAAACTTCTCCCTCTAGATCAGAGGCTCCTTTAGATGCTGCTTAATTTGGATAGCCTATAAGCACTCTAGCTGAGCCTGAAGATGGAAGAAGTCACAAAATATTAAACTTGAGGGTACATCAATATATTTTGTGGAGAAAAATCTTGCCCGTAATACAACTTTAAAATAGTAAGTGTGAGAAAAAGGGGTAATGTTTTGTAACCAAGTGCAATTTGTGCTGAAAGGAAGCAGCGTGTAAATGGCCTTCTGGGAAGCAGTGATACTCCGAGCCGCATAAACCTTGGGAAGGATTTATCAATAGCCTCCTAACCAGGGAAGCAGGGAGCGGCATCTCTGAGGGACCACTGCCATGAAGCCAGGCTGTTAGGGAAAACCAGAATCACCAAAACTTGCTTTCTTCCCCACCTCTGACCAGCACTGACCACTGCTGGAAAAGGGAAAGAAAATGACTTAGTTTATTTTCTCAGGACTTTAAAGTTACGTGAAGACATCTGTATTGAAGATAGATAGTGCAGCTGGCTCCTCTCAGGCTGTTTGTGAAAACAAAGGGCTTTCCAGATCCCAACGCCATATGGCTTTCAAGAGGAAAGTGTAGCGTAGAGTGGCTCCCTGACCAGGCACAGCTTCTTGGCTGCAGGTAGTAAATGGCGGTGGGATGCACAACTGCAGAGACGATCACATTGCATCAGCTTGAGGCTACAGACAGATGTAGTATGCCATTAGCTCCAGCCTTAGCGCCTGTATAGCACGTTACAAGGTCAAAAGCTTTCCTCGCGCTGTGAGGTAGGTAAATGTCCCTACTTTGTGGCTAGTGAAATCGCATGCAAGGGAGAGCTCGGACTGGAGCAAGGACTCAGCCCTGATTTTCAGGATAACTGGGACCAAAAGGTTTACAGGCAGGGTGATGGACATGGCTTTGCTTGTGCAAAATCAAGGGCTGAATGGTGCTCTGGATGCGGAGGGATCAACACCAGCCAAAAGAGGAACATTAAACTGAAGGACTATACTGGATTATACTACTCAGGAACACATTCAGGCTGTAAATAAGATGGTTCCTAATCATTAGAACAACTTTTGTTATGTGACAGCCTTCAAATTAGGATGGTCTAAGATTAAAGGGACCTTGGTTTTTCTCCTTGAAGCAGCGCTCAATACATTTCTGAAGGAGGTTTTATGATGGAGATGGGAAACTTGATTTGACAACATGGAGGGTCCTTTTTGTTCCTTTTGCTGCCTAATAGAAAATTATTGATAACTTGGATTGAGTTGGATGGGTGCGAAGGGCTCCTCACCCTCCCTTGTAAGCGCAGTCTTTTAAAACAGCTTTGAAATTATTTATGGTTTTTTGAATCCATCAAAAAGTGGATTGCTTTTTAACATTT
Source organism: Astur gentilis (assembly GCF_929443795.1). Taxonomy (NCBI): domain Eukaryota; kingdom Metazoa; phylum Chordata; class Aves; order Accipitriformes; family Accipitridae; genus Astur; species Astur gentilis. The sequence continues at coordinate 20,980,691 of NC_064883.1, read as the reverse complement.
ACATCTCTTGATTTGGTTGAGTAGAATAAGTCTTATAATCTACAGTGGATGTCTCAGATGCATGGGATTTCCTGAATGAGAGGAAACTCTTTGCAGGGAGTGTTTTAGGAGGGGCAGAACACAATGGTCAGGATTTATCTCTTTCATGGGGCAAACTCCCACTCCCTAAGGAAAACAGCATTCAACAAGCAACTAGAAGTTTGGTCCCTCAAAATGACACCTTTACATAACTATATGGTGCATTGCAGGCTGGTTCCTCGCTGTCCTTGGTCAGGGCAAAGCCATCACAGGTTGGTGCTCACCTCAGCAGGGCTGCAGGTAGTGCAGGACGTGCTGCTCTGTCCCAGGGGCAGCAACAAGGCGATGAAGAAATCAGAAAGCGAAGCGTTGCTGTGCCAGATCAAAGGCATTCCAGGGGTAGCCTACCTAAAGCAATAACATTCTAATATTTATATATATTAAAATATTTATATGCTGTATTAATAATGCATTATTGATATAATATAAACTATCAAACCATAAACTTACAATAAATAGCCGATACACAAGCTTACTTTACTATGTCATCTTCCCCAGCTTCCTGGCAGAGTTCCTGGCAGGATAGTTAGTCCTGTGGTTTTGTTTTCTTAGGCTGAAAGAAAGTTTCTTTTCCAGAAGGGGACTGCTAGATTAAAACCATTTGAGTCCTTTGTTATCTCAATCCTCTTAAACTAGGTGAAACCTTCTGTCCTGTCTCCCCAGAGGAGAGATTGGCATTAGTCACCTGCCTGTACATTCTGTAGGAAATATTCCTTATCTCACCCATAGAGACAAAATTACAATCACAAGCAATTTTGTAAAAACACACACACACACACTCACACACAAAACAGACGTGAAAGGTGTTTTGGTTTTTTAAAACATATATTTATATGTGATAGCCTGACATGTCTGTCACATACCACCAAACCACTGCCTATTTATAACTTCATATAAACAAGCCAGATGTGTCCAGGATTCCTGCTGCAAATGGAGGATTTTTATCAGCATCACAGAGGAGTTCTGAGGATTAATTACTTACTGTTGCTACAGTGCTGTGAAGGTGCAAGATGCTAAGCATCGGCAGGGGCTTTCTGCAGCTCGAAAAAGCAGATAGCACCCCAGCACAAACGACAAGTAATCTACCATTGTTCCAGCCCTGCTGCCTTCAACAAGGCCCATAGGAAGATGGGGAATCTTCAGGTTATTGAATTAAGTAGAGGTAGTTTAGCAGAACTGTCTCAGTGGTTTGGGGTTTTTTTTCTTCTCGCCAAAGGAGAAAATAAATTTCGGAAGAAAACTGCTTAAGGTTGCAGTAGTTTGCAATATGGCTAGCACAAGGAACTCAGGCAATACTCTTAGGGATGACTCAGTGATATTAATGGCAGTTTTTAAATGAGTGTGATTAGAAATATCAAATCAAAAGTAAATATGCTTAGAGCAACCATTCATTTAAAGCAGAGAAGCTTTGTATACTATGTAATACTACACTACTATATAATACTATACTATAATACTATATAATACTAATACGGATTATGCCAGATCTCACATAGTCATTAGGGAGACCAGGATGCTTGTTGGTTAAAAAACTTGAATGAAAATTGTACCTTCTCCATATAATCCCCCAATACTTCATGTACCGATTGACTAATATTCTTTTTACCACGGAGTTAGGGGAAGTTAAATGCTGCAACACTTTTTTGCTGCTGACCCTCCGAAAGCTCCCTCCCCTCCTAAAATTCAACTGCAGACTTAGGCACCTACAGCTTTGGCAAAGGAACAGCAGGGATGTTGTGGGAAGTATTGCGGACCATCTCACCAGGAGGAGGCAGTGGATGAGGTGTTCTGCAGACAACTGGCGTTAGTATGTGACTTGTAGGTAATTTGAGCAGGCAGTCCAGCAGAAAACCTTGGGAAGGGCCTGTGATGCTTTCTATGCCAGTCCAAAGTGGTAAGACCTAAACAGAAGTCTGTATGGAGTTCAGCTGCAGGAGCTCTAGCTGGCCTTAAGCAGGGGCAGTTGTATGCTAGGAGAGGTTTTAACTTATTTCAAGATGAAAATACAGCACTACACCAAGTTACGGTTATTTTTATAGAATTTGAAAATTGGACGTGCCAAATTGTGTCTTAAGCCTTTCAATTTTGAATTAGCAACATCCCTGTACACAAAAGGGTATTTATGGTGCTGACAACAGATTTGTCCACACAATGTATGTACTTCTGTAAACAAGGGGTTTCAATATAATGAAAGCAGCTCCATAATAAATGCATAGAATAAATGGGTATGTACAGTTCTGTACTTGTTCCATCAGTATGGCACGCAAACGTCTAAATCTACTTTGTATTTCTACAGAGACTTGAGATTAATGTCAATAGGAGGTGGCACAGATGAAACCATGCTTTCCATCATATGCAAATACATGGAAACACTTCCAAGCAAGTGACGCATTTCCACTCTTCCTTGAAAATTAAGTAAGCAAGAGCATGGCTTGTACTGCACACTGAAAGTAACAGCCAGTACGTTTCAAGGATAAAATAAGTAGAAAACATTAACAGTAATTTTGCCATTGAAATGCTTGTCAAGTTCTTTAACCATTGTCATTCTATGTGTTCTCCAATGTCAAGTTTCTGCTGGTAGAAAGCAGTTCATGTGGCCTCCTGCAAGATTTTTTTCCATTATTTTTTCAGTGAGTTACTGCTTTGGGGAGTCTAGTGATCCACACTAAGCACCCAGCAAAAATGTCGTCTTTAATCAAGGTGTATCTATTTTAGAGCATCTAAGCTGCGAGCTAAGAAACAGAACTTCCATATGGATACAGCTATGATTTCACTAGTAGCTTAATCTTATTTCAGTGTAGCTTTGCTTTGAAGATAAATAATTAAGGCACAAATTATTCCCTGCCATATTAAAACACTGGACCAGTGATTTTGCTCTCAATTACAAGTACCTTCCTTATCTTACACTTTTAGCAAGTACTCATCAAAATGAGCTGTCGTCTTTGCCAAGTTCACATTGACTTGTTCTACACTGTCATGGATGTTTGGTGATGGGAGTGGGGGTTGATTGTTATTTGTAGAATTCTCCAAACAACTGTTTAATTGTATCTCAAACTTTTGGAGGCCTGAACTTCAGCAGTAAGGTATTATGTTTTGTGTGTAATTAAAGAAAAATGTTAAAAATAAACACATTAATATGAAAAATGTGTGTAATTAACTCTTCCTAAAACAGCCATTTAAGCCAGAAGAGACAGCCTGTATTACTGGGAAAAAAAAAAAAAAAGCTTCAGTGGAATTGTCCTTGTAATCAAATGGAATGTCAATTAAGCATTTTCTAAGGAATCTCCGTGATACTGAAAGGTTAAGAGTTTGATAGTTAAAAGATATTTCCCTCCACTTGGAAGTGATCTGCATGTTTGCTAGATAGAGTCTAAGTTACAGTAAACTGAGAAAAACAATATATAAATATTGTGTAAAAGTTACATACAAAAGATTGCAAAACCAATAACAATTGCAGTATTCTTACATAGCTGCTATTAACCGCAACTTTGTAAAAGTACAATTAACACTACTAGTATTTTTCTATCATATCTACAAGGTCATACAATGGCATCCTGAAACCTTGCTATTTGTGAATTTTAAATCCTGGCAGAGTAATACTTTTCTAACGGAAAATGACCAGTAAAGCAAGCACAGATGCTGAAGAAAATTCTAAGGCTGCAATGCATGGTTCCCACCAATTGCCATTCCCCTTCCCCGAGTGAAGTAGTCTCAAAGCAGTTTCACCTTTACATAAAGTCACCTTAACCATTCTAAGCAAACTTGCAGGATTTCAGTTCAGATTTTTAAACTGAACATCAACCTTTTACTGGAATTGAAGAAAGGGAAATGTGCTACATCCTGTAAAATAACAAAACCATACAGAAATGTCACAGTTTTGACTACATAACTTCCAGTTACATTTCAGACCCATTCATGTTAAAAGAGCCTAATGGAGCTCTGTTTCAGCACTTAATTAAAAAAGCCCTTGTGTGTTTTCTAAGAAACATACAGATGTAGACAATTGGTTGGAGGCTTCATATATTCCTTGTGCTTAAGCTTTATCCCCATTTCCTGCCCTATTTAGACAACAGCAAAAAAAAAATTTTACAACCCTCCTTAAATGAAGAAACACAGAAAGGAAGACATAGGCTTAAGATCCTTTCCCCCCAGTTCATTTCCCCTCACTCCTCCACACCACTGAAGAATGGGGGGAATGGGGGAAAAAGGAAGACAACCTAGTTCTTATTCTGCATTAATTACTTTTTAATCTGGTTTGACATTTAAAATGAAAATTCTGTTGGTTTTATACATGATCTGAAGGACTGGTAAAAAATTTTTAGCAATATGTGCTCTGTAAGGACTTACTTAAGGCACCCTAGCATATTCTTCAGAACAAAGACAGGAACTGTAACGACCATGTAACTAGCTCCATCCACCCATTTTTCTACTTTCTATTAGGTAGGTAGTTAAAATCTTTTCCATTTATTGGTATGACAGATTAATTGCTAAAAAAAATAAATCTCTAGAATTGTTCAGATGCTGTTGTGGTTTAACCCCAGCCAGCAACTAAGCACCATTCAGCCACTCACTCCTCTCCCTCCCCCCCCCCACAGTGGGACGGGGGAGAAAATCAGGAAAAGATTTTTGAGATAAGAGCAGTTTAATAGAACAGAAAAGCAGCTAATAATGATAACACTAATAAAATGACAGCAGTAATAATAAAATAATTGGAATATACAAATGATGCACAGTGCAATTGCTTACCACCTGCCAATCAACACCCAGTTAATCCTTGAGCAATGATTCCCCCCACCCCCACTCCCCCCAGTTTACATACTGGGCATGATGTCCTATGGTATGGAATACCCCATTGGCCACTTTGGGTCAGCTGTCCTGGCTGTGTCACCTCCCAACTCTTTGTGCCCCTCTAGCTTTCTCTCTGGCTGGGCATCAGAAGCTGAAAAATCCTTGACTTTAGACTAAACATTACTTTCTTAGCAACAGCTGAAAACATCAGTGTGTTACCAACATTCTTCTCATACTGAACTCAAAACATAGCACTGTACCAGCTACTAGGAAGACAATTAACTCTATCCCCGCTGAAACCAGGACAGATACCATGTTTAAGAGCCAGAAAGGTACTTCTCAAAGATGATCCAACTGTCAGGGGAGATATCAGTAATTATCATCTCACTTGTTAGGTACCTTGCACTCCACTGTCTCATTAAAATTATAGAAATGCATCAATTTTGGATGGCAAGCTATATACTCTTGACCAGCTTTGGGAATACTGTACTGGTTTAACAAGCCTAGCAATTCTCATCTAAAGACAGTGCATCATCCTGGTGTTAGTACTTAGATGTTATTTGTAGAAGTACTGTAGACCTTTTAACAGGCAAAGATTAAATAGGCTAGAAATAGTTGAGCTTTAATTACTTTCACATATTCTGTGTGTTCTGTATTAGGTGATCTACTCATCATATTTCCATTATATATGAAATCTAACATGAAAGAAATGTAGCATACCTCTCCATTTCTTATTTTAATAGTGCTCCCCGCACAAGTAGAGCCCCTTAAATGCAGCACCATTTCAAAAAAATACACTGGTATTCTACAGTAGAAAAGAATGTATACAAACAGCACTAGCTAGAGTACTACAGGACACTTTATTTGTCAGTTCATAATTAGTTATTAATGGTAACACATTACACAGTATTTCTAGAAAAGTTTTTCAAAAATTGTAGATACAACTCCAGTATTTAGGAAACTTATTTTTTTGAATGTTAAACTCTGCAATGTAATAGCTTCAACTATTAGAAACTATCTGGTGAGCCAAAGCTAAGTCTTAAAAATAAAAAAACCTTAATATGACAGCACCTCCAAGAGGTGAATCATAATATAAATTCAATATAAAATTCAAAATATCTGATCTCATGTTTCAGACATCATGCAGTGTAAATTTAGGGATCATCACAGATTGAAAAGTAAACATACTAATAGTGAAAGTTTAGTGATTCAATGGAATCATTAAGTTTTAGATACTTTAAATATAAAGAAAACATTTGTACTGTGTCCATATTGGTTGATCCCAATGACCAAAGGCATTTGCTTAAAAGAGCAGATGTGTAAGGATGATTTGTCACATTTAACTAACAAATTAAAAAAAATAATCCAGTTTTAAGTAACTTCTTCTCCCCAAAATACACAGTTTAAGCTACTTAAACACATGCACTATAAGACCTATCCACAAAAATAATTTTTGGGGGTACCACTATTACATTAGTTAGCTTCAGGCCAGTCTTTTAGAAGTCCACAGATAAAACCAATATAGGAAGATCCAAGTAGTCTTCATGCTTTTGCAACCTAGAAATTACTGTATGCCTGGAACAGGAGCTCTAATTTAGAGCATGGCCCAGAATGAAAAGCAGAATGAAAGAGAAAGCCTTGTAATTCTGTAATTACTTCATATGCAAACAACCATTATTTTCTGTATTTTTTTTAATCCATTCAGAAAAATTATTTTCCCCTAAAAAAGCAATCTACTATGATAGAAGTTTCTGCATATTTACAAATAATCCCCCCAAAACAGGGGATGATGGGAGAAATTCTGATACATTAAGAAAACTATATATAACATCGCATTAATAGTTAATGCAATTTACAACAATTTCACTGTGTTTTATCAACAGAATATGCCACTTTAGATCAATGTCTTCATTAAGACTGGTTTATAGTTGAAATTACACAATTTAAACCGAAGGTAACATGCATCACCTCAGTTTAATAATCCAGTATATTACAAAAAAAACAAACAATGCAAAGAGCATCATGTAGCATAACAGCTTTGTCTGGCTTCCTCTGGAGAGTGTTCTCAGTCTGCCCATAGTTGCACCTAGAAGTCCACCCGTAGAGTCAAAATCGTTATCCTACATTTAAAAAAAACAAAAACCACCAACACACAAAACAACAAAAAACATGTTACTCTGAGAAAAGAACCCCTAAAGCTTGCTAAGTGTAGTTTTTCCTGCTTTTTCAAATTTTCCAACACTAAAATTATTTCAGAGGCAGTTTCTGAAAATTAGCCAGGAAAAACTTTCACCCATCTACCCAGAGATACTTTTTTCCCCCAAGCAAAATATAAGCAAAAAAGGCATTTCTGACTTCGCTACCTTTTGCTTCCCTCTTCTATTTTTAAATACAATTAAATATAGAACTGCCTTTTTCATAATACTATACATTTTCTAATTGAAAACAAATAGTCATATCTGAAGTATAACGACCTTGCTTGTGCCTTGAAAGTAATGCATTTTACACATCTATCTTTTTGAACAGAAATATTGCTGCTGAATTAGTCACACAGTCAACAATAAGCTGTCAACATTTTAATACAAATGTTCATACTAAAAGAAGGAATGCTTTACATTACTAACTTCTTAATCCTGCCCCATATTTAAAGAAAGTTAGTGACTAAATACTTACCATTTCTGATAACATTTTATTTTGGTTTTTAACTTCTGTTCCAATTTCAATGGAAAGCTATTAAAAAACCAAAAAGTCATCAGCTACACATAGATTAGAGAAACCAGTCTAATACACATGACATGACTAGCATTTCCCCAGCTAAAATGTGAAAACAGTACCTGGTATTTTCAAAAAAACAACATGCACAGTATTCTGTCAATAACCCTTAGGAGAGCCTGGGCTTAAAAGCAGCTCCAAAGTGAAACAGGGGAGAACCCACAGAGGCTTCTTAGCAGCTCTTCCTTAGTAACAGTTCTTACCAGCACACTGACCTTGAACTCCTGAGCTGAACTCCTACAAGGGAGGGAAATGTGCTCCAGGCCCCCATGCTTCGGATTAGCCAAAACCCATGTGTTTTTTGTGAAACAACCTACATCTCGTTATTTCTTCCTGCTACATTTCACTGCAATCTATAATCAAGTCAAGAGTGGATCTGATTTTACATGAGGCTTCTAGGAAGGTTATCTGAAGACTATTCCATACCCCAAGATTATTACATTGCACTAAAAGATGCCAAGGCTTGAAAAAGCACAGTCTACTCCATGGGGCACTATCAACTTGTATGGGTTTTGTCTGGCAAGGTTTTGGTAGTGGGGGGGGTTACAGGGGTGGCTTCTGTAAGAAGCTGCTGGAAGCTTCCCCTGTGTTCGAGAGAGAGCGAGCCCACACCAGCCGGCTCTAAGACGGACCCGCCGCCGGCCAAGGCCAAGCCAATCAGTGATAGTGGTAACGCCTCTGTGATAACATTTTTAAGAAGGAAAAAAAAAAAGCTAGGACAGACAGAAAACGGCAGCCGGAGAGAGGAGTGAGAACATGTAAGAGAAACAGCCCTGCGGACACCGAGGTCAGTGAAGAAGGAGGGGGAGGAGATGCTCCAGGCGCCGGAGCGAAGATTACCCTGCAGCCTGTGGTGAAGACCCTGGTGAGGCAGGCTGTCCCCCTGCAATCCAGGGAGGTCCACGGTGGAGCAGATCTCCACCTGTAGCCCGTGGAGGACCTCACACCGGAGCAGGTGGGTGCCCGAAGGAGGCTGTGACCCCGTGGGAACCCCACGCTGGAGCAGGTTCCTGGCAGGACCTGCAGATCTGTGGAGAGAGGAGCCCACGGAGCAGGTTTTCTGGCAGGACTTGTGACCCAGTGGGGGACCCACGCTGGAGCAGTGTGCTCCTGAAGGACTGCACACCGTGGAATGGATCCACGCTGGAGCAGTTCGTGAAGAACTGCAGCCCGTGGGAATGGCCCACATTGGAGGAGTTCGTGGAGGACTGTCTCCCGTGGGTGGGACCCCACGCTGGAGCAGGGGAAGAGTGTGATCAGCCCTCGCCCTGAGGAGGTGAAGCGGCAGAAAATAACGTGCGATGACCATAAACCCCATCCCTGTCCCCCTGTGCTGCTGGGGGGCTTGGTGGTGAAATCCGGGAGTGAAGTTGTGCCCAGGAAGAAGGGAGGGGTGGTGGGAAGGTGTTCTGAGATTTTGTTTTATTTCTCATTACCTTGCTCTGGTTGATTTGTAATAAACTGAGTTAATTTTCCCAAATTGAGTCTGTTTTGCCCATGACGGTAATAGTGAATGATCTATCCTGTCCTTATCTCGACCCGCAAGCCTTTTGTTATATTTTCTCTCCCCTGTCCAGCTGAGGATGGGGGAGTGATAGAACGGCTTTGGTGGGCACCTGGTGGTCAGCCAGGGTCAACCCATCACACAACTGCACTGCTAACACACTGATTTTGAAGTGTAACATACCAGAGGAGGAGACCAGAAATGAAATTCTATAACAAAGGTCAAAGCTTTCTCTACCCCTTAACTTATTCTAAATTATTATTCTAAACCTAAGGTTTTAGATTCTATTTGAGGCTAAACAAATAACTTCTAAGCAGTAGCATGAGCAATAGGACTTCAAATGAGTTTGGGCCTAAGAATTCATTGGCTTGTACTACATATATAGAAACAGCACCTATTGCTAAGAATGTATTTTACAAAATCTTAAGTTAAGAAAAATACACCCACACAATTTTAATCAGAGCTGTCTTTCAGTTAGACTTGCTTAATGCAAGTCCTCAATCTCTGGAAAGAATCAGAATCATTAAAACAAACATCTCTTTCAGAGGATATTAGCACACTATTTCTAAGAGCTGTTTTCACATTACAGATTTATCTGGAGATACAGCAGAAACTGGTGAGCCACAATGGTAACACCCTTAAATGAGACAGTTTACTGACCTAAACTCAAAGTTTCTAGTTTCTGCAGGGACAGTAATTCATTCTGTAGGACAGTAAGCCGTAATACCACAGCTGTCCAAGATTAGCAAAAAAGGACACCTTTAGCTTAGAAGTATAATTAAAAGGACAATCATTATACAAATGAATGATTGTGCATTTTGGCTGACAATAACTCTTTCTTGTATTTGTATTGGGTTTGTGTGGCAAGGTTTTGGCGGGGGGGGGGGGAAGGGGGAGGCTACAGGGGTGGCTTCTATGAGAAGCTGCTGGAAGCTTCTCCTGTGTCATAGCGCCAGTGCCAGCTAGCTCCAAGACAGACCCACCACTGGCCAAGGCCGAGCCCATCAGTGATGGTGGTAGTGCCTCTGGGATAACAGATTTAAGAACGGGAAAAAAACCTGCGCAATTGCATCCGGAGAGAGGAGTGAGAATATGTGAGAGAAACAACCCTGCAGACACCAAGATCAGTGAAGGAGGGGGAGGAGGTGCTTCAGGAGCTGGAGCAGAGATTCCCCTGCAGCCCGTGGAGGTCCATGGTGGAGCAGATATCCACCTGCAGCCCGTGAAGTACCCCACACCGGAGCAGAGGGGTTCCCAAAGGAGGCTGTGACCCTGTGGACACCCTGCGCTGGAGCAGGCTCCTGACAGGAACTGTGGGCCCATGGAGAGAGGAGCCCACACTGGAGCAGGTTTGCTGGCAGGACTTGTGACCCTGTGGGGGACCCATGCTGGAGCACTCTGTGCCTGAAGGACTGCACCCTGTGGAAGGGACCCACGCTGGAGCAGTTCGTGAAGAACTGTAGCCCGTGGGAAGGACTCACATTGGAGAAGTTCATGGAGGACTGTCTCCCGTGGGAGGGACCCCACACTGGAACAGGGGAAGAGTGAGGAGTCCTCCCCCTGAGGACAAAGGAGCAGCAGAAACAACGTGTGATGAACAGACTGCAACCTCCATTCCCTGTTCCCCCTGGCTGCTGCAGGGGAGGATGTAGAGAAAATCGGGAGTAAAGTTGTGCCCAGAAAGAAGGGAGAGGTGGGAAGAAGGTGTTTTTAAGATTTAGTTTTTATTTCTCATTATCCTACTCTGATTTGACTGGTAATAAATTAAGCTAATTTCCCCAAGTTGAGTCTGTTTTGTCCATGATGCTAATTGGTGAGTGATCTCTCCCTGTCCTTATCTCCACCCACGAGTTTTTGTTATATTTTCTCTCTCCTGTCCAGTTGAGGAGGGGGAGTGATGGCAGGGCTTTGGTGGGCACCTGGCATCCATCTAGGATCAACCCACCACAGTATTAAATTTATCTTTAAAACTAAGCCTACTGCTTCACTGGTCCATATAATTTAATTCAATAAACATTATGATACCACTATAATTAAATACTTACTGATTTAATGGCACTGACTTTTGTACGCAGACTTTCTGTTAACCTCTCATTTTCTTCTTCATAAACACTGTATCCACTATTGGTATAGCCATAGTTACCAGCAGGTGCTCCATCGCCTATGAACACAATAGTCAGTAGTTACAGACAGAACACACCATTGGAGCAAGTGCGCTTCACATGTTGAAAAGCACTCTTTGAATTTAAAAATGCATTTCCTTAATGTCACCCTTGGCAATCGGGAAGAGGCACTGCATGCTCCTGAGACACAAATTCAACCTTTGGCAAATGTTTAAGTTATCCTTCAATATGCAAATCAAAGAAGGAAAATTGAGGAATTGCTGTAATGTAAATACTACCAAATTTTTCCCCAGATAGTGTTTTCAGATGACTTCTATGGAAATCAACCTAGGCATTACATGGAGATGTGAAGGAAGCATTGAGGCCACTACACAGAGTGGTAAACCTAACCGATAATAGGAAAGTTGAGATCATTCTCTAACAAATACAAATACCACTTGATCACACATTTAAAGGAGAGATCACATGCACTTAAAGGAGAGAGCATACTCCGATCCTTACACGTTTCTCTACAAACAAGACCTCAGAGCAGAAGCCAGGCCTCTGACCAGAACACTGCCATTTCTGCCACCATTCTGCAGTTCTATTCTCACTCCTGCCTTTGCTTTTTGGGCAATGGAGCTTCAGGACTGTTACCCAGACAACTGACCCAGCAGAGTATGTAGGGCAGAAGGGAATGAAAGCTCCTCAGCTCCACACATTTCACTCACCTCCAACTTCTAATAAAGATCTCCTACAGACAGCAGCTGGACAGCAGCATGGGCACAAGAGAATTATAGCCGTGTCCAGTCTGGACAAAAATCAGTCTTAGACCTCAAACCTAAGATTTGAAATGAAAGAAGAGAGGCCAAGACTGAAAAAGGCAAACAGAAAAGAACTATTATAAGCTTTGTGATAAAGATCCTACTAGATTAATTCAACTATCAAACCAGTTATAACATTAATCAATATTTATATGGCTAGTCAGAATGCCACACTAAAATTGCCTGAATGCCTTTGGTTAACTCCTCTTCAACGCACTTTAAAGACTTTTGTGTTTGGGTGCCTTTTATCTTTTTGAGGAAAAAAGGAGAGAAGAGAGACCCCAACTACATTCACAGATAAAGCTCTGTCTCAAACAGTTTCATTATGTGCTTGGCATACATAATGTTAAGATTTTAAAAGAGAGAATTACAATGCTACTTTGACAACAGGTATCATTTTATATTAAACCATAAAGCTGTTCTTTAAACCTAAGTAATGACACTTTAAGTTTGTACTTGTAAATTGTTTTAATGTTCTTCTATAAGTTAAGCTAATGACAAATTCTCAACAAGACTGGGCGAAATGTGTGTTTCCATTTCATCCCACTGAGAGTCAAGAAGTTTTTTTTCCCCCACCTACATCAAAAGTACCAATACCAAATACAGAAAGTTGACTAAACCAACATCATTTAGAGAGTCAGGGTTGTTCTCACTGTGTCTTATTTTACAAATGCATCTAATTATAGTACTTCCTACCAAGTGATGCACAATTTTGAAAAATTTATAAATTAATATACCACATAGCTTCAGGCCAAAATACCATAACTATGATTCTTACATAGACTGTGACATAGCAGATAGGAAGAACTGCCCCAAAGCTTTTAAACAGGCACAGCTGCTTATGTATATGGAATAGAAAGCACAGTGAAGCAGCCTGGCTACAACTGTTTACAGGAAGGACAGAAACTTCAGCATGGCAGTTCTATGGGCTGTCTTGCAACACAGCTCATTGACATGTAATACGGACGTGACCATAACATAATCGCAGGCTAAAAAAGAAGTAGCAGGTAGCTGGTGGCAACTGCAGAAGTATTGGTGCCCAGCTTCTATTTCCAGCCTACTAAATAAAAAGTAACTCCGGACTGACAGTTGAAACATCAAGGCAAAGCAGCGAATTTTACTGCAGCTGAAAACAGACATTTAAGTCTTCTGCTTTACCTTCCAGCAGATTTTTTTAAGTAGTTTCAGGATGTGCCTTAAGGCTCCATTTGCCAGAGACATGCTAAAAGAAGGCATGTTCTTTCCCCTGCGCTCCTTCTATAAACATCCATCACTTCACTTTTTCAGAAGCAGCACACTGAGCTGGATGGCCTTCAGCCTAACCCCTCTCAGTTCATAGCCAAGAGCGAGCTGTTAGTCTGTCAAAGAACAGTATAGTAGACCTATGCATTATCAAATGCCTACCTTTTTGTGATAAGCATCCCAACACCTCTCTCGATCTAGTAAAAGGCATATCCGAGACTTGTTTTATGTTGTGAAAATACTATTACACAACACAAATCAGAAACGTAGAAGTAAATGTAGGGTGGTGTTACAGACACACGTAGTTTAGCCGTATGGCATTTATTGCCTCCTAAATACTCACTTTCTAGGAAGAAGTACCAGAACTCAGTCATAAACTTCTGAGGCATAAACATTACCTAAGCTTTACGGTGAGGTCACAGCACCTACCTGGTTCTAGAGCATGACATGGGAGTTCAAAGTTTCTTTATAGTCATCAGTGTGACTCCTGGTTGAAAAATGAGGCCTAAGCTTCTCAAAACACTCAACACAAACTCTGCAGAGATTTCTGCATTTGCACCAGATTATATTTGTAATAAATTGACAATAGTTGGGGTTCCCCCCCCCAAACATAGCAGAAAAACACACAGAAGTACCAAAATTAAAAAACAACTCCGAATTTGGAAAGGACATGCCTCAAACCAACGCTCCGTGAGAACCATTCACAAACGTAGTTAACTACAAATCCCAGTGCTCCTCTGTAAATCCAGCTGAGCTAGAAAGGGAGACAGAGGCGCGGGCCACGGCTCTTCCCACGCGAACCTCCCGGGCTCTGCTGCAAGCCTACGCCCACCGGCACAGCCCCAGCCCACGCAGAGAGACCCCGCACCCACCCCCGAAGCCCCCACCCGGGGCCGGGTCGGGCCTTGCCCCGTCGGCTCTCGGCAGCGGCTCCCACAGGCCCGCGCACGGTCCGCCCGGCCCGCTCCGCCGAGCTTTTCACCGCCTCTCCCTCTCCGTTTAAACCTCCAGCACCAGCCGAGGGGGTGGGGGAGGCCCACGCAGCCGCTGCCCACCGCCGAAGCCCCGTCAGGCCGGGCGGGGTGGGCGCCGCGGCCCGGCCCGGCCCGCTGGGCGGCTGCAGGCCCCGCCGCCGAGGACCGCCCGCCGCGCTTACCTAGCCCCGCGCGCCTCATGGCTGTGCCCGGAGCTGCCGGAGGAGGAGGAGGAGGACGGGAGCGGCTCCCGCGCCCACAGCGCCTGAGGGAAGCGGGGGGCGGCCGCGGCCCGGCTCTGGGGCTCCCGCTCCGGCCCAGCCGCCCGCCTCATTCACCCGGCGAGCGCCACGACAGCGCTCCGCGCCGCGCGGCCCGCTGGGTACCGCCAGCTCTGGCGGGACGGGGCGGGGCGGCCCGCGCGGGGGCTGACGGGGGCTGTAGTTCCACGCCAAAGGCGGGGCGGGGCGGGGCGGCGGTGCCGCTGAGGAGAGGCCCGGCCCGGCCCGGCCCGGCCCGGCCCCGGCGGTGAGCGGGCTGGGGACGCGCCCCTGAGAGAAGCCGTCCCGCTCAGAACCTCCGGCTCCTCCAGCCCCGGGGGGCACCGGCCCTCCGGGCTGGAGCACGGGGTCCCCGCAGCAGCCTGAGGCGTCGAACCAGCGTGGCGCTCGTCAGGGGACAGCGTGACAGGCCGTTCGGCCCCGGCAGTGCCCCTGTGCCCGGCTGGCCCCGAAAATGGCGTGGTGTGGTAGAAGCGTACGCTTCAGGGGAGCGGGACTGTGGGACGGCGGTTTCGGGGGGCAGACGAAGGCGTCAGGGTAGCACGGCGGGGGAGCCTGGCCCCGGCTGGAGCGAGGGCCGGCAGAGCGGCTTGCTCCCCCCACAGCCACCGCCCCGCGGCTTCAGAGGGGCAAGTACCGTTAAATACAACCAGTCGCGAATTCACTCGGTACACTGCCTGTTTCAGCTTGCATTAAACTTCTAAGAATTGATCCCCAAAGGCAAAAAGAATCTCGCCTTTCGTTTCAGGACACCGTCAGTATGTTATCATTTTATAGTTTGAAAAAGAAAGATTCTCAGCGGTTGTCTTGTAACAGACAGTCAAAAAAATTAAAATTCAGTGCTGAATGGAGCTTTACCACCTTTTTTTTTTTTTTTCACACTGCCTATTTAGAAGTAGCAGGAATGCTACTGCAGCATACAGCAACTCGAATTGGAAACCTGCAGATTTCATTATTATTGAATCTTCAGTTCTCTGAATGATTTAAATTTCATTTGCAAAGATAATTTCTTCTTTATTCTTTAATCCCTTGCAATGCTTCACCAGAAATGGGTTTCACCTGCTTTTATTAAGGATGTGACTCACGCTGTATACCAGTGGATTGAATTTATTTCCCAGGATGATACCAGAATGATTTATCAGGACTCCAGCGTAAAGCAAACAACATCATGGAGTCCATTCAGAGCTTGCTATTTCAGGTGTGGCATCCACTGGACTAAAGAAGCTGCACTGGCTTTCCCAATTACAACATGCTGCCACAGCATTAATTGCTTTGGTATTTGGGTTCTGGTAGGAACTAAGACACCCAGTATTGGACCAAGACACACTTGTATCATACGAGCTATATAAATGCAGACCAAAGCTCCTACTTCAATGAGCTTGCAGTATAACAGGAGTCTTCATCTAGGCAGGTGAAGTTGTAGAAGGAAGAATAAAATAGCTCTTGTCAACGAGAAGGCCTGTGCCCTCCTGCTGACATCCTATGTAGTTGCTGTAAGACACCACATATATCTTTTTGCAGTGGATAAAAACACAAATAATTGAAGCGGGTTTTTTATCTCTACTTGTCAAAGTTCAATTGAGATGTTAGTCTTCTACCAGCCCAACTTTAGGACAGACATTGAGAAGCTGTTGTTAGTTTATTTACTTCTCAGTCACATCTGGATGCCTACATCTCAAACAGCATTATGAAGAGTAAATTGAGTATAATTTAGAAACTGGCCCTTTATTTAATATTTTATAATTAAAGCAGCTTATCCAAAATTTCTGCTAAAGCATTAGTTGCACATACAAAACAGAAGAGAAGGCCAAAGAGAAGAAATGAACTGCATAACTGTCACCCATACTGCGCAGTGTGAAGCTAATCTCCGTGGGATTTTGTCTGGAACGCAGCAATTCTTACAGGAGTTTGCAAGCTGCCATCACTGATTACTTGAGACTTGATTTACATAATTTCAGGGAAATACGTCAGTTGTTTCAAAGAAGGGAAAAGTACTATCACCAGATTAAAGATGCTGTTCATGCTAAAACCATCTGAAGTTCACAGATAGGCCTGTTTCTTATCTTGCCAGGACAAAGAGGTCTCTTAATGGATTACATGCTTAAAACAGCAAAATTCAGATGCTGTAAAATTTAGAGAAAATTAACAGATTGTGAGAAAACCTTCTTCATGAGTGCTTCAGATTTGAACTAGGGCTCTCTTAGGAGCAATATCCTCATCAAACACACAATTTTTGAAGGAGGGTTAGGGTGACAGTCTGTGCAGTAACTGAATAACCAGAGAGTAAAATTGAGGCTCCAGGAGGCAGTTGGAAAATGTCTTTTAGTAACAACTGGGCTCAGTCTGTCATTGATATGTATCATTTTATTTACATTTTTTTCTTCATGCAGTATCCAAGAAATGATTACATTTGGTGGCATTGCTATATGAAAAGATTATTGTTTACTGTATTTGCTATTCTATGTCACAGCCCCCCCCGCCCCCCATGACTCTTCTTCCATTTTTCATTAAGTACAGGTTTATACATAACAAGGTAAAAAAAGTACATCTCCCCACTAGGACTGTAGTTATAATTCACTGTTAAGGGGCTCGTTGTTCATTTTTACTTACATTTTCTGTAAAATAAAATCCCAATTAACGACAGGCAAGGGGTTCACAACTCATAGTGTTTATATCTGTAATCTGCTTATGATGTTTTGAAATTACATATTGAGTCTATATGCAATTTATAAATAGGACATTTAATTCTTCACAGTTTCTTACAGCAAAGTGTGGAAATTATACTGACTTGATTAATGTTTCAAATCCATTTACATCTTATTGAATTTATGTTTTTTTCATAGAGTGAAAATGCCTGGTAGAAAAGTTAATTTTATAGTTCTCCTGACATTACAATAATGAAATCGTGATTGCATGTGACAACAGAGGCTGGACGTAGAGGTCGACTGGTTATCATTAATACTCACTATGTGTATGTTGTATTTCCATTGATAGGTTTTATTCATATTAAATAGTTTCACAGAATGAGTCTGTGAAATAAACACCATTTTTCTGTTGACATGGTTAATTGTACTCCTCTTGGCTTTCTGGCCCATTCCCTGGCAGCTCTCCCACACAGAGGCCATGCCTTAGGCTCCCCAGCTTTGTAAACCAGCTGTGCATGGTTAGCAGGTGTGGCTGCAGCTGTTCCTTAGCATCTGCAGTTCTTCCAGCCAGGAAGCCTGAAGGAGTAGTCAGCAAGTGGTTTTAAGATGACTGACTCATCAACATTTTGTTCATCAGTGATAACATATAGGAAGAAAAAGCACATAAAAAAAATAAGGATGTATGCAGTCTGCAAGCTTATCTGCCTCGACCGTGTTTTTATAATCTTTTAATAGTAGCCTACACAGGTGTGTCATTGTCAGACACCCTGCTTAGGCAATGTGTATGTCAGTCTCTTTTCCCCAAAATATTAATGAACAATTACTCCTTCTTATAAAAAAAAAACCCAAAACAAAACAACAAAACCCCCATATCTTTTATAAAAGGGGTGTTTCACATGTCCTACCAACTGTTCTACCACTGCTACGATTTTCTGGTTCTCTTTACTGTCTCCCATTAAACTAGATTAATACATTTACATAGAAAACAGCCCATATATTCGATTAGTAGATTACTCCATGACTCCATCGCAAAAGCAATAAAAAGGAAAAAAAATAACAGGGAAGCTGTCCAAAAAGATCCTGTATAATCAAACTTCCAATGCACAACTGAAAGCCCAGGAATCTTATTAACATGATAATAATAATGACGTGATTATCACTTAATTTTTAAATAACTAACCAGAATGTCAATGTTCTTACATGTTTGATAAACAGGTTTTCACAGTCATGATTAACTTGCTACTTTCAACAATTATAGGCTGTGAAAACAGCCTAACAAGTCACAGGCATCATTAGAGAGTTGAAAAGCTGATATTGCGTGATATTATATTAGTATCAAATATTTCAATCACTGTTTTTTTAAGCAGTAAGCTTCAATCATTAAATATTTGCTAGTTAAATCTTGATCCATTGTGCAATTAAGTAACAGGTGACAAGACAATTCTAAGTAAAACTAATACATTAACCAAATAGAAGCAGAGCTACATCACAGAATATTTTTAATTAGGTTTCAGTATCTTCAAAAAGGAGTAATGTCAGCATCTTTCATCAGTATCCTTGTCACTTAATATCCTGGTTTATTCTAAGGCTATTTAGCAAATGAGAGCCCTCAAAACGCTTCTATGCCAGCAAACTCAGTCAGATCACTCAGGTGTTTCCTCCCATATTTTGAAAGCTGACAAAACTGACACTGGACTTAGGATGTCATCAGCCGCCTTCTTCCTGGTTGTATTCTCCAAATGGCATCCTCATGAAAAACAGAAGTTGCCATGTCAAACCACACCTTCCGTAAGACTTTAAATGGCTGAAGGGGGCTGATCACAGCTGCTGCTCATTGCCACCTACACTGTCAAGCAAAGAATTAATCAACCTAGTCACAAGTGGAATAGTATGTGCAGTCATTATTCAAGTTCTTTAATGATGAGAACATACGTGAATCACTGCAAGTACCGACAAACCTGTCAGTTTCACCCATCAGAATGATTCAAAACGTTATTAAATACCGTCAAAAAGAA
Organism: Astur gentilis; assembly: GCF_929443795.1. Taxonomy (NCBI): domain Eukaryota; kingdom Metazoa; phylum Chordata; class Aves; order Accipitriformes; family Accipitridae; genus Astur; species Astur gentilis. Next base: position 20,961,466 of record NC_064883.1, on the reverse strand, counting down.
CCATGGCTGTTTCTGGTCTTATTGCATTTCCATCATAGATGGCAACTTCTTTCTGGGATAGTAAGGTTTGGAGTCATCTTATCTGCCAAAATAGCCTTTTATTGTTTTTAAAGATAACAAGAAGATACTTGGACAAGACTCTGGGAACTCCTGTTATCTTTGATAAAACCGTGTTGCTGGGAATCAGGGGAGCTTCCTTGAACATAGGCAATTGTCCTCATCCATGCCTGGTCATCCAAGGCTTTTCCATACAGAGATTCAAAGGATCATTAACATTTTGTACCTCTAAAGACTTCCTATCTCTTAGCTTTGCATGTGTATATGATTACAGGTTGAAAAATTATGTAAACATAATAAGATTTTACAACTCAGCAAATATGCTTAGAACAAAATCTACGGTGTGTATTTACGTGAAGTTGTGGCTGTAATGCATTCCATGTTATTTACTTGTTCCTGATTTCAGTATCATCTCAGTTTTTCCAGTCACAGCAAATGTAATCCCGAGGGAGACCTCAGGAAGCTTGCTTGCTTGGTCAGACACGCGTCAGCAGCAAAGGACCAGTGAGGGAAGGAGAAGCAACATGTATGGTTGCATCAGCAGAAAGTATCTAGTAAGAAAGTACAGTCTTTTTCGCTTTACAGCACTTATTAACAGTGAAGGCATCTTTCTCCTCACTTTGATATAAGCTATGTTTGGGAAATACTGAGCTTTATATAAGTTCATGGATAATATAATTATTATTTATTTGATTGTTGTTGCCAAATACTGTGATTCTGCTTATTCTTTCCTTTAGTTACTTTTTAGTAGCATAAGCTGCTTCATCTATTGTTTGATTCTGCAGGGAACACACCCAGAAATCTCTGCCGTATTTTTATAGATTTCTTGTCAGTGCTGTTAAATTACATTGAAATAGAGAAGGAAGGCTATAGACACAACTGCTGATCTCCCTCCTAAATTTCATTATGTTGGGCTAGAATCAAAATTTACTGAAGTCATGGAGAATTTTTGTATTGACTTTGGATCAGGTTATAAATTTTTATTAAAAAAACAGCTCTGCTGATTCTTTGTCTTCCAAGTAGTGTATGCTGTGTAGTCTATGAATAATTCCAGTCATGATTTCTTTCTCTAATATTAAGGTACCATTTCTGTTGTCAGCTTTGACTGGGTAATAATATCAGCTGAATGAGTGATAAGAATTCAGAGCCATTGCAGCAGCCTGAGCATTAATAACTCTAAAGTCTAAAGAGGAGGACTAATACATTTAAAATAAAAGCGGAAGTCAAAGTAGTTTTTCATTTCATTAAAACAAATGTACAGGATGAATGGAGCATACAGTTCCAATGCTTTGTAAGATGCAATTAAACAGTAATTTGATGATTTGCATTGTTTATTTTGGCCTTTCAGACATGTGGGAAAGGCTTTCACCAGTCACAATAGAGAATTCAATAAAAGCAGAGCATTTAAGCACAATGAATTTCAGCGAGGGGAGAGCTGTTTTGCAGACCTGTATCTAGGCAGAGCATTTTACTGCAGCACATTTCCCAAGACAAATGGGGCAGACATCATCCTTGTTTCCTCATCCAGCAAAGCAAAACTGAGAATATGAATCAAGATTCCTGGATGCTAGAGCTAGCTTTGTGCTAGCTTTGTACTTGGCCACTGCAGAGTTACTTAAAAAAAAAATAAAAAACATTATGTACTTCTTTAATTCTCTTTAGTTTTCTCATAGGTCAACAAATTATGCACAAAACAATTGGTTTGATGACTAATTAGAGAAGCTAATGCCCGAACATAAATCTGCAAAGGCTCTTCCAAGTCCCTTGTTTTCCAGAAAGACCATTACAAATAAATTACCCATTCAAAGCACCTTTATGAAGATCATTTTCTTCAGCTGTTGCATGGACTGCAGCAGCAGGGCTAATTACCTGTACTGGATGGAGCATGGTGCTAATGGGATGACATGGCTCCCTGTACTGTGGTGGCTCATTCAGAGTTTACTTGTGTGTTTCTGCAGAGCACTACATTATGCCACAAGAATATATATTTAATTTCTGTATTCATATTATTTGCCAGATGCAGTGTAGCAACTGGGAGGAAAGTGTAACATTGTTCTCCATAAAGATGCATCAATGCACTTCTAAGAAAAAGCTCTTTTAATGTTCTGAAAATATGAGCACCTTATCTAGCTTTTAATGAAGTCAGTAATAAAATTTCATCAATTTTTATGGCTGAAGTAATTATAGTGTGGAAAGGATCATTAATTATAGTGTAGAAAGAATCATTATACTTCAGAATTAAGTCATAGGTTCTTTTCGTGGTTTTCTGTAAATGTAGATAAAAGCAAACTCGCATTATGTTTTATGGTATACCATGAAGAAAGATTTCCTCTCCCACAACCCATTCACCAACAGAAGTAATCTTTCCTTGAAAATAACATGAAAGGGCATTGTCACTTGTACGGTCAAAAAGGACACGATTTATGAGTTAGAATTAAATGACAGTCTACACCTTTATGCCACCACATACAAACATCTATTGTGGCATACAAGCCATACTTGTAAACCCATAATTGGACAATAACCAGAATCCTCTGTCCCTTTAGGGATCATGTTAGGCAGAAGGTCTGGAGAACTGCCTGCAGGATAAAAAGGTTTCTACCCCGTTTAACCCCAGTTCAAGTCCACCAAACCAGCATCCTGTTGTGGATGTCTTGAGTTCCACCAGCCTGTGTCCAGTGGTGGGTTACTCCTTGGTTCAAAGTCCACCAGCTAGTACTTTGTTGGGGATTGGATCCTGGTTTACAGCTCAAAGGCTGCCAGACTGCTCTTATGTCTTACCTCTGAGTGCCGGCCTTGGCCCGATGGACCTCTGTACCCCCCTGTTTGACTTGTGACAAATTAAGCAGCTATCTTATCCAACACATTTTCCTTCCCTTTTATGCTTTGCTAAGGAGGCCTTATTCAGCTTATCCATCCTAGAAAACACCATTTTTATATCCCTGCTGCTCAGATGACCACCATCTTGAATAATTGCTATCTTTAGTTCTACAGAGCTGAGTAAAGATGGGTTGGTATCTTTTAATCCTTTTACCCAGGAAATCCAATTATTTAGCTGAAACCTCTTATCCAAATCTCTTTCCTGAGATCCTGAATGAGGGGAAAGGGTCAGGTTGATGGTTTCTAGAGACTAACTTTCCCCACAAGGGTTCAGGAAGGATGGAGAGCACACTATACACAAGTAAACTGTACTCAGAGTGATGGTCCTGAGTTGAATCCATATGCTACATGATCATTCTAATTAATTATACTTCAGTTGGAAACTCATAAAGCTAAAATGCAAATGTTAGTTTACTACAGCAATGCTGAGTGTCCATATACCCTACTAATGTACAAGAAAACGTAAATATCATATCTGAATTTCATACTCATGAATCCTTATTTATAAAGATAATTTTTCTTTAAATGAGATTACTAGGATAACCTCATATGTTAAAAATAAAAACTGTTATTCAGTAAGACCGTCTTTTAAGTTATGTATTCCATATATATATAAAGGCTATGCTTTAGTAACTACTAAATGAAGTATTCTCCCAGTGCCCCAGTCAGCATCCCTATTTTCCGACAGGATACATGGCCATGGATCTAGTTTCATGAGCTCTTCTGATGGCTTCCTGCTGAACAGCGTAGACCAACAGTAGAGTCGGCAGTATAAACTTTAGACCACATTCCTCCTTCATGGATCAGCACTGACCAGAGTAAAGGTAGGGATGATTCTGGCCACATGATTCTGCCTTAGGAAATGCAGTTCTCTCTATCTGGACAAATCATGACCAACTGCAGTGTGACTGACTGCATATTGCTTTAGGCTATTTCCAGAGATTACAGTTCTTAAGAAATTAATAGAAAGAAGTCTGGAAAAGACAACAAAACCAGACAGCAGACAAGGTGGGTCTGAGGCACCTGGCTCTCACGTGTTGCATTTTGCACAGCTCGTCCTGTGCCAAAGCTCAGACTGGAGACGCACTGGAGCCGCTGCTGGTGTGCAGTTGATCTGATGCAAGTCTAACACATCCAGCATGTGCTGTGTGTGCGCAAGTTCAACATGCTTGTGCGCGTGACGCTGGATCTACCACTCTCGGATCTGACTCATGCTCTTTATGAATCGTAGGAAACACAAAAGATCCTGGGCCGGGTCCCAGAGAAAAATCTTGGTGATCTGCCAGGAGAGCAGGTCTAGCTCTAATTCTAGATTTGTGCCTCCTAACATGGTGGCACATGAGAGGTGAGATTCAGTGTAGGCTCACAAGCTACTGCCTGGAGAAAGGGTAGTATTTCCTCATTTCTCCTGCAGCACACAATGCAGTTGCCAGCTCAGAAAGTGTGGCTAGAAAGTGATACACAGGATGGAGAATGAGGATAATTGGATTCTAAACTTTCAGAATAAATTGTGGGATGAAGCCAAATCTTTAACATCTCTGTTCCTCTGTTTCCCTGTCACTAAAACATTAATTTCTTGCCAAGGATGTTAAGAGGCTTATTTAATCATTTTTACTAATATGCTCTAACGGCTTGAAATGTGGCTTAGGAAAGAAGAGTATTCTTCAAAGTCAGTGGAAGAAGAATGTCCACTCTTTGCATTACAGTAGCATCAAATGACCCGATCCATCGTGTAGATTGTATAGGAAGACATGATTCCTCCCTCAGAGTCAGTGGGAGAGGAGTGATCATTTTCTGTATTACAATAGAGTCAGATGATAAGTATGTATATCTTGTAAGTTATATACAAAGGCATGATACCTGTCCCAGATACCTTATAACCCTTGTAACTCCTGTAGTATCTATTACATTATTGTGACTATTACATTTTCTGCCCCATTTTAGCAAAGAAGCCATTTGAAGGTAAAATAAATAGAAGTACAAACTTAATAAAAATAGATCAATATAATATATAAAATATATTAATATATGTAAGTATTTAGAATAAAGTGGAAAACCTTTTTGTTAGAAATAATGTGCATCTTGGTAAAAGAAGCTATATGTTTTCATGGTGCTGCACTGGATTTTCGAGTTTTATGAAAAAAATATGGAATGTGCAGACAAGTTTGCAAAATCATGTTCACCGATATCACCAAACAACTATACATGAAGAGCTTTCATGTGAGGCTGGCTGTTCAAGGTCATGATTTATTATGGACTAAATGCAAGTTCTGTGTATGCACTTACACTGCTGGTAATGAGAATCTATTCTAGGAATCACATAATTTATGGAGCAAAAGTCCATCTTAAGAATTATCAAGAAATACTTGGTACCTGTCACCCTTCAACCAATTTATAATAAGAACTTTTTAAAATTTGGACAAAGATAGTTTGGGTTAAAAATAGGTAGATGTGCTGCATCGTATTCTACCAATTGATTTTGTCAAAGCTTTCTCCTGACCTTTCCGGCATCCCACAAACACAGTGATTGTCAGAAAGGGGAAATTCATCTCTCCCCTATGGCCCTGAGTGGCAGTACTTCCAACAGGGAAAGAAGTAGCCGGTAACATTCAGGAGGATCCCTGCACCCCGACATGCCAGCCGGTGCGAGAACTGGCGCATCCAGCTGCCAGCGGGTGGAGAACTGAAGGCAGAGGAGATGCACCTTTCACTGCTGTCTCAGGCTGGACTTCTCTAGCATCAGCCTGGGTGGTTTATGCCCGTTGCTCCTCAGGTGCCCCCGATAAAGCCCGGTGCCCCAGGTGAGCGCACGCACTGCCCTCTTGTTGGCCAAATCAGACAGCAGCCTCGGTGCTGATCCCAAGAGAAACCAGGAGCCGAGAGGGAGGGAAGGAAGAAAGGAAGGGGTGAGGGAGGGACCTTGCGAACTGCCTGGGGTGTAGTCGGCTCTAAGCTTTACTGTGAGCAATGAAGGTAGTTAAATCTTTCTCCTCTGGTTTTTCTCTGTTGCCTAAAAAACTTAAGAACTTGCGTAAGAGCTTTCCCTCTGCCAGCGTGTTATTACGTTGGGTTTTTTTTTACTAGTCAGGTATTTTCAGGATACTTGTGGGAATTGAAGATCTTTAAGGCCCTAACCCTTCTCAGATTCGATAGCACTTAGCTAGTGCTTGTGTTCAAATGGGTTCAGGGGACTGGAGGCAGTCTGACTGGGAAACAGATATCCTCCCAATAACTGGGCAAGACTCCTCTACTGGGGAAGTGGAGGGAAAAAAGGGAGAGAGACCTCCTTAGGCTGGAAGAAAATATGTGGGGAGGCAGAAGGAACTTAAAGCCTTGTGTATGGTCAGTACAATCACAAAAGCAAGGAGGTTGTGCTGTGTAGGAGGTGTCCTAAGGGAGCTGAGATATTCAACTGTCCCTACCTGAGAATTCTCAAAAGACGTTGAATCCTGGCTGGACGGTCACACATGGCATAAGGGATGTGAATAACTTAGGCAGCTGCACATGAGAGTATGATCCTTTGTGGTTCACTTTTACCACCTATTAGCTAAGAGGTTAATTGGATGAGTTGTTACAGCTTAACTTTGAGGTTCTTTAGTGAACTGTATTGTATAAAACTGGTGTTCAGGAATATCCTGTGTGAACTTTGATAGCAATAAATTCTAGACAAGGTTTTTAAAATAGTCCAACTGTTCATCTTCAATCTTTTAAGACCTTATTTTTCCTAGAACTCTGGACAATATAAACTTAAAGTCAAATTAAATTGTTTACATATACTGTGAATGATCAGCAAAACAATTGAAACTTACTGGGAGACCATAACACACTGACGGTTAAGATTTTCTTTAATGGAATACTCCTGAGGATTTTAAACTACATTTAAGAAGAGAATATGAAAAGATTGTTTTCTTTCCAGAGCTGAATTATTAGTGGGTTTGTACTGAGTTGCAGGACATCATTATTATTTTTACATCAGTAATGCCTTTCTAACCTCAATTAGCAGGAGACCAGAAGCCACACTATGAATCTTTCACTGAAATGCAGTTGTCAGCTATGTAAATGGCTTTATAAATGCATCCCAAAAATGGAAATGGTTTATGCAAATTAACCTGAACCACAGTGTGCAAGATGAGAAGTGTAAGAAATGATGGAATTAACTCAGTGGTGTTGGGAAGCATCATTGGACTCTGCCTGAAAGGAAAAGCGTCACTTGGAGAATCAACTGAGTTCCACCAGAGGGGGGAAAGGAGACGTAGCTAACGTTTTCAGAAGTGCTAGGGTAGGTGGAGGACATCTCTCCCACTCACCCCTTCCCCTTGTAAAATTACTTTTTCATTCTCAGAGTGTTTCCTCTCACATAAAAAGAAGCATAATTTTAAATATATGCTGACCTCCTGGAAAAACCCTACTACAAATGGAAATAGATTTAAAATTAAGGGTAATGTTTCACACTCTTTACTGGTAGTTGGCTCTTGAAAAGGCTTGGAAAGAAATATAAGAATCCTTGAAACCATTCACTTTGAGTTATTTGAGAGCTGGCAGCCTGACAAAAAGAAATATAAATATTTTTCCTTCCTTCACAAGTCCCAAATATTTGCTAATACTTGGTGTTTTATCCATTATATTAAAGACTCATCATGAGCTCCTGCTCTGAATTTGCTTTAGCCATTGATTGTTAATGTCTTACATACTGTCATGTGAGACATTATTACTCAATAACTTTAGTAGGTTTAAGTCGGTAAAAGCTGCAATTGCTGCTCCTTGGACAGTCTTTATTTTGCCTGTGTTCATACAACTCAGGTGGTATTTCTGACCCCAGAGGTATTAAAGGAAGTATCAGTATTGACCCTAAAGAAGGCAGAATTTCAGTCCTGAAATCAGAATGAATAGCTGAAAGAACACCTGAAAGAGGACCAGAAAGCTGTCTGCTGTGAAAGAGATTCAGGTGTTAGGTTTTAGCTTGTACATACGTAATAGTATAGAATAAAAAATACACCTTCCTCAATTCTGACAGTCATATTTTTCTTCTGTATAAAATAGGCGCCCTGTCCTAGATGCTTTTTTGAGGGTTTTACTGATTCTTTTAAATTTATTGATTAAAAAATACTGATAACCTTTTGTTAAATGAATTATAGTTTCTGTCAAGTTAAATGAAAATAGCAAACCATGGTGATTTTAGAAGTTGGCAATCACAGTGGCTTCCCCCCAGAAATGTAAGGCCAGTGCCACTTAATAAGCTGTTATTTTTTGTACAAATACGTTTCTCTTCTAACTTTATTCTTTGCATTTTAATGAAATTGCCAGTTCACTGTTACAAATATGTCATGTTGATGCATTCTTTATCTTTAACCTTGAAAGCGCTCAGATAAACTGATATATTGCACCAAGTACCACAAGTTATTTGTAACATTAAAATTTCCCTAAGTATCAAAAATGTATATAACAAATCGATTAAAAAGTCTCCAGGTGAAGGGGCTTCAAAGGTAATCTGTGCAGCTAAAAACACAGACCACTTACTGATAAAGTAAAAATAAAGACTGACAGCTTCACAGAAGAGATCAACTTCACAGTTAGTCTACAAGGCTTGTAGATTAAGGCTTGTGGGGGTAATATACAGCGTGATGTGCTCCACACCGTGATTTGAACCTTGACTTCTAACAGCAGTGTGAAGTTGCTATTTATAGTCTGTAATAGGTATACATGTACTGTGATAAGCATGGGGATTTTATTTTCTTTAATCTTCATCTTGTTGCCTTGTCTCTCAGTTAAAAAAACCCCCAAGGATAAAACAGCAGGAGGAATGAGCAAAGCAGCTAAACTAGAAGACTGACAATAAGGCAGTGGATAATATTTATACATCTGGGTCTGACAGAGCATAACACAACTATAATAATCACTAGAGGCTTCTGAGATAGCTGTTTACCATATCCAGGGTTGGTCATAATTAAAGGTACTGTTTCTGATGATGCCACATACCATACACAAGTAGCCCAGGCAAGAGGCTGTGCTGCTTAGGATGAGCGTGCTGTTCAGAGTGGAGTAATGAGAGGGTGTGACTTGTGGAGGCAAAGTGCTAACACAGTGTATGGTGTACAGCTATGAGGAAAGATGGCATTTAGGAAACAGAGGAGAAATGAACAGCGCTTTTATTTATTTATTTATTTTTTAATCCTTTGGCATCTAGCTTTGTCAAATATCTCAGTTTCTGCTCAAACCTACTCTTCATTCCCAGAATAATTTTTTTCTTCCCCTGGAAATCAGGCCATCTCTGAACTATTGACTTTTAGTTCTAGGAGTCTGGAAAAATTTCAGTCTCTACATTATACTGAAATATTTCTGATTTTTGTTTTAACAATCAAAACCATCTGTTACATTTCTGAAGGTAAGATCGTCATATTTTATTTTCTACTGATACCACAAAATCAGAGAGCCTTTCTGAGTGGTCTGAGACTCAAAGTTAATGACATAATTTTTAAGAGTCCAATTGGCGCACAAGTCGTGATTCTGAGGAGAATCGAGACAACAGAAAACGTAGCGTTTTTATTTGTGTTTCATGCTTTATAGCAATGGCTATCCTGTTCTACATTGCTGGAGACCAGAAATAACTAATGTTTTCAACTATGGTGAAATCATTCCACTGTAGTAAGGGATGTGCCAACTGTGTTTCAGACTGTAGTCTACATTTACTTTCTGGCAAAAGATTTTAGAGATTGGTAGGCCTTTAGCAGATGTGGCAAACAGCAGATTGGAAACTGAAGCTATACCCATGTAAACTAGACAAGGTACAGCTCTTAGTGGAAAGGACATTCAATAGCACAACTTACTTAGCAGCATGGATTAAGTTAGTTGGCACTTGATAGTCAGAATTAGGTGGCTTTACTTGACAGTTTAAATAGAAGTTAGGGCCTTAATGACATAGCTACTATAGCTTCAGTGTGATGACCGTTTAATTCCCTTTGTGCTTGCCTGTATGAATCTGAAAAAACAGACTGTTTTGTAGAGGTGATAAAAGTGCATCAGTTCAGCTTGGACTTTTAAGTTCCTTATAAAAATTATTCACAGAATCACAGAAGGGTTGGGGTTGGAAGGGAGATCTTGAGGTCAGCTGGTCCAACCCCTCCTCCAGCTGAGTCACCACCAGCAGGCTGCCCAGGACAACGTCCAGACAGCTTTTGAATACCTCCAAGGATGGAGATTGTGAATCGATTACCTTGTGTCTTTCCTTGTTGCTTAAAAATGTTCTGCAGCAGGCTTAGCATTTTTGAGGAAGCCCCCAAGACAATTTTGACTACTTCAGAGCTGTGAAATATGCAATGATCACACCGCTCACTGTACAGAGTACACACCGCTCACTGAGAGTCTGCGTTGAGATTCATGTTTTCCTGAACTCACCGGAATGGTCCAGTTATGTCTTAAGTTCAATTTGCCTCCCACTGTGTTTCAGTTGTGTCACTGAGAGAAAGCTGCTGAGGAGTTTCATGAACAGTTATAGGTTTTTATGAGTTTTCAAATTACATTTCCAGTACAGCCTCTTTATCAAACACAACAGCTTGCTGACAGCATTCACTGCTTCATTTCAAACACTCCACTTATCACCTGGTTTCTGCTGGATGCTTTCCCTGTCTTTTACAAAAAGCTTCATCTGAGATACCAAGCAGCTTGCTTAGTACTGAATATATATTAGTCAATACGGTGACAAATAACACACGTCTATTACACCAGACAAATCTGCAAATGAAAAACTTATTTAGCAACAATTTCTTATAGCATCAGGAAATAACACTGATTTTAGGGCAGAGTATTTTTTCAAAGTGAATGAATAAATAACCCTTTATACAATTCTATCATATATAGTTAATTCTATTTTATGCTTTTATTAAACTATGTCAGTTGGGTTTATCATTGAATAATGGCACATTAATAGGGAAAATAAGACTGTTAGGCTGTTCATTTGTCATACAGCACAAAATTAGAGCCCTTTTTCTTTCAGTTGACAGATTTGGACCTTTTATACTGTGTGTATAGTATCCTAGCAGGGATGTGTCTTTTTATACCTCACAGAAACAATTGTTTAATTGCCATTTGCTAACTACAAAGATCCATGTGGTCAGTGGAAGTGTTAGGAGTGAAAAACGTGCTGAAAATTAACAATCACATTTTTTCATGTGCTTCCTATTAAATAAACTGGCAGAACTGATGCACTGCCCCAGACCAAAGACCAAGGGACAAGGTGGAGTATTCAGTGGTTGTGTTGGCACTGAGCGTTTAATCACATTCAGTAAGGGCTACGAGTACGCAGGTCTTTGAATTTGCACAAGTATAATGCTGTGTTCCCTTGTACTATCACACACAATTAGAAATTGATGGCTAACTGCTGCAGTCTGACTTATGGAAAGTAGAAGATAGATAGCAATGCTGGACCCAGCATCAGCAATGGGAGAGCAACAACAACCTCACAGTTACTACGAAGGAGGCTCTGGGAGCAATTTCTGTGCACAGAATAATAGGGCTGCTTATGTTCGCATACCTGTGCCCTATACATTCAGCAGTATGCAAGCCGGCATATGCATGGCTTTATGTCCAGAAATTGGAAAGTATTTCTGAGGCTATGGTCAGGTCACTCACAACAAACTAATGGATATAATTTAGTTTTGCAATTACATTTAAAGATAGGGGGAAAAAAATTGATCTGGTAGTTGCGTAAGTAGTAATTAGATTCTATTACTAATATTCTATTGCAGTTTTATAAGTTATTAAGAGAGAATTAACAAAAACTATGAAAAATCTCTTTGAGGGCGGTTTTCCATAAGAACAAGGCAATAATAATTGTGTTTAAGAAAATGAAGACCTCAAAGAAGATCTATTTGCCTATGGAGACAAATCCAAACTGGAAAGTTGAAAGGATGTGTAACTACAAAAGTACTACAGAGTGCTAAAAAGCTACAGACAGAAGTACTTAGAAACCTAGATCGAAGAAGTAGCCTAGACAGAGGAAAGAAAAAGTTAATCTCTCCATCTATGCTGAATAAAGATTTTTTTACTGCTACTTGATGAAAAAGCAAAGACATTATTTTCTCTGTTAATATTTAGTATCTTACTATTGTACATATCAGAGATATGAATAGATGTGTAATTAGTCAGCTAAATGTTGGTTTTCTGTGTTCGTTTCCATTGTCTGGCTTTTAAATGTCCATTTAGTGCCTGTCCAGTAGATTCAGGAATCATAGCTGGTTTATTACTTGTTTCTGCCTAAGGCCCAGGCTGCAAGTCTGTCTCCTGTAGTTTACAGAACGATTGCATTATGCTTCTTAGTGTCAGTCTTCCACATGCAAGGGCAATTAATCTGTCCTGAGACAATCTAGGAGAAGATACGTATTGCATATGTATTTGAATATCTAAATAAGTGGTTAAGAATTATTTTGTCAGAAAGCCCACTGCTTTTCTCAACAGAAAATGTAAATTATATCTTATTTCTCTAGGGTTCACCACTTTTGAGGCCTTTTTCAAATATTTTGTAAAGTGTTAAATGTCTGTTCAGGGTGATCCTCAAGTTTATTCTGCACAAGAATGCTTATATGTTATTACACATTAAGTGAGTGTCCAAGTCTTCAGATGCTTGGAAGGCTGGAGCTGCTATGGGGTGAATTGGTTCTTCCTCAGTACTTGCGTAGGCCAGGCTGCAGCTGTGTCTGGATCATCTTCCAGTCCTTAACGTTTTCATTCACAGTGTCCGAGTGGTGCAAGAAGCACTGCTATCTCTGCTTTGTGCGTGGAAAATAAAAAACTTCAAGTTTAATTATGGGCATTTAAAAAAAGGTTTATCTATCTCTGAAAGAGGGAATTAGGCAACATTTAGCTCTGAAATCCCAAACTGCAATCCCAAGAACCTCTCCTTAGCTTCTATCTCATAATGCACACACCTAAACTCATAAGCCCCTTAGTCTTCCAGACTCTTAAGTCCTCCCACACATACCCAGAAGCATTTCTGCTTGGGCAAGGCTGAACAGCTCAGCATCTTTTAATTTAGAGATCAGATATGTAAGATTTTTGGTGCACACAGATACACAGCCATGCCTGGGCTGTGCACAAAGGCTGTAGACCAATGCAGAAGCAGTGCTTCTTCTTATAAATAAGTGGCTTTTTTTTTTCTTTTTTTTTTTTTTTTTTTTTTTTAAAAATAAGACCCAACAAGGGAGAGCTCTTGTCAAATAAAAGCAGAGAAAAATGTGGCTGGGATAATACATCTGGTATCAGTTTCACTGGCCTGGCTTTGCAGTTCTGGACCCTTCTTTCCAAATCCACTTTGGACAAATCAGCACTGCTGTGGCCAGCATCAATAAGTATTCTGATACTTTTTCGAGCTTCAGGAGGTTAACTGAAACACAACTGAACTTCTTGTGCCTCATCATCATTTATTCTCCATTGGTCGACAGCCATGAAAAAAATGGATAAAAAAAGCTTGTCTGGTTATGGGCTGTGAGATCTGTATGCAGGAGGTGTACATAAGTTAGCTTGTGCGCGTGTGTGTGTTTTGATGACTGATACGTACTAAGGCCTGCAAAATCCTGACTTCTGAAAGACAGAATGGACACTGAATAATGAATTTGGGTCTTCCTTCCTTCAGTGAAGCAGCAGAGTGAGCTCAATTATTTGGTAGTCTCTTGTTACTGTTGTTCCACAATGGGCTTTTTTTTTAATGTTTCGTACTTGTTTTCCTATTTATGCTGGTGACTAGTAGCCAGTACCCTGACCTGGCTAGTTCTGTTGATTGCTGTATGGAATACTTAATCTCATTTTGCCACTCATACCTTTTATAGCAAATCTAATTTAATTACTGATTTTTTTTTTTCCTCCTTTGTGTGTTTTTTGCCTTGGAGTGATTTCTGGAGATGTTTACTGGTAACTCTGATTTCTTTATTAAAATTTCGTTGCTTCTTCAGTAACTTGAAAATATTTAGCTAATATATGAGCTTGCGAAAAGATTCCTTCCTCTCACTTTGTTCTAAGCAATTCTTGCTAATATATACAAAGTTTTTGCTTGTGGACTATAAGCATAATTTTTGGTATTCTGTCTTCCAATAAGCTGAATAAAAAATCTGGAGCAATCATTATAGAGATAGCAGATTTCACTGATGAATAACTGAGTTGCTAGAAGGGTGAAATCTTAGCCACACTGAGGAAGTCCCCTAGATGTATAAGTCCCCTCATATACATAGGTCATTCCATTTTGGGGAATATGCCAATAAGTCACTGTGATAAAAAAATTGGGCTTTCTGGCTTGAATGTCTAAGGACTTGAGAGCTCATTTTTTAAAAAAATTAGATACTATGAAATATATACATAATGATAACCCAAAGTTTTAATGAAAAAAAAAAAAAGTTGCTAATTAGAATCAAGGACAATATAACTTCTTACAAAGTCAGAAATATTATACACTACAAAATTAAATACATATTTCTGTCAGACACTGAAGGAGAGTAATGTTTCATTAATTTGGCTGAATCTGCCCCTTTTCAAGTTCTTTCCACTTCCTTCTAACCAAATAACTTATTTCAAATTTGACAGTTTTCTATATTATGATCTTGAACACCCTCCAAAAATTTGTTGGCAGATAATAAATTTTAAGTGACGTCTGACTCAGAAGGTGGTTTTTCTCTGGTAAATAAATGTTTGTGTCTCTGGGTAAGAGAAGTTCTGAAGGTATGACATTTGTGAAGAAAAAATAGGGAAAATAGCTGCTAAAAATCATTCTTCCTGGCTATTTACGGTATCTGTATGTTAAAAATATCTGCTCTTTAGGCTACCATATGGGTAGTCTTCATTTTCAGAACAGCTGTCTTTAAGTTTCAGACACAGAGAAGAAAAGGTATTGGAAGACCTTTCAGAGATAGTGCCTTTGTTTTCTGTCAGATGACTGACTCTAAGTGGGTGATGCTATTATAGAGACATCCTCCTGTAGATCTAAAGTGTTGTAGAAATACCAGGTGGGAATAGGAGCTGATTTTTATCTTTAAAAGAAAAAAATGTGTTTTTTCATGTAATTCAAATGAGAAACCATTAAAGTATATTCTAGCTTTCAGGAGTATGGGATTTGTGTCTGTCTGTGTGTATGTTTTATGAATCTATAAAATAGCCTGTGCTTTTCCTTTGGGTATTATAGTCCATGTTTATGATTACTGAGCTTATTTACTTTCTAATCAATGTGCTAGTCACTTCCAAAGTGGGGGCTATTAGCAAGTCACTATGAGCTAGCAGCAAGTAAATTAAATAGATGTAAAGAACCACATGGTTCCTCATTTGTTTAGAACAGCAGCCCTGCAGGGGAAAGGTGCAAGGCTTAAAGAAGCACTGACAAGAAGTAATTCTGTGTAATGCTGGAAGTACCAAGTTTGCTATGTTTGCCTTCCTCAACAGCTCTGAATAGCGATGCATCATAGGTAGCTACGCTGTGATTATCTGGTGACTGTGCTATGATTGCATTTCTTTTGCAACAGGAATACGTGCAAAGTTAAGTGATTAGTCTCCAGACCGTTTCCTAGTGTCTAGGATGGATACAGC
Organism: Astur gentilis; assembly: GCF_929443795.1. Taxonomy (NCBI): domain Eukaryota; kingdom Metazoa; phylum Chordata; class Aves; order Accipitriformes; family Accipitridae; genus Astur; species Astur gentilis. The sequence goes on along the minus strand of NC_064883.1, from coordinate 20,945,971 downwards.
TGGTTGTAGGTGGGGATTTTCAGGGTAGAGGGGAAAGCCAAACACAGCTGCTTTTTTTTTTCCCTCTTCCCCCTCCCTCTTTTTTTTTTTTCTTCCCTTCCTTCTCCCACCTGCCACCCGCCGGGAGTACTGCTTCCCTCTGGACTAGCAAAAAACAGTGTAGGACAAATGAGTTACTGCCAAATTTCATAACTTGCAGTCTAGACTAGATTCAGCTGAATACTAGCCATTGTCAGGTTTGGCTCTAGAGTCCATTGTAAACAAAAATCATACAAAATCTGGACCCATGTTTTTAGTGCTCACAAAGTTCTGTTGTAGCCTGAACTGATGGGTTGGTTTATGGCTTCGTAACTTGACTAATGTCTACGGTATGTCCAAGTAATGTGTTGGTGGAATATTATTGGCAGTATCTGGTATGCGTTCTATAGATGCAGTAAGCTAAGGCACATAATGTTCAAATTACTTGTTCAGGCCCATTTGAAATGTCACAGGGAAAAATAGAATCAGATCCAGAAATACTAAGTCCCATCTTTTATCAAATAAACTGAATTGTCTGTGAGTAGGGAAGAAAGACGACCTTCAAAACAGGCTTTTTCTGGATTGCTTGAGTATCATGTCTGCTGTCTTTAATGAAACTGAGTTATGTTAATTGTGTGTGCCTTCATATCTTGAGATTTCAGTAAAAACAGTAAAGGTGAATACTGAATATAGGGTGAGCAGTTCAAGTGAAAGCTTGCTAATGAGGCTTAACTCAGGGTATTCTGTTACCTGTCTTTTCCCAAAGTCTTCATCTCTTCTTTTTACCACTTAGCTGAGAATCTTTGTTTAATATCCTTGAGTAGATATTAATAAAAAATAAAATTTGGCTTAGAAATATACACCCCATGAAATTTCAAGCATGCAGAGGCATGCCTGCAGTCAGACATGCCTTCAGCAAGCAAGGAGTTAACTCTTGAAGAGATATGATTTCATTTGCTCTGATCAACAATAGCTGTGAATCCACTGTGGTTTGGGGCCTAATTAGGTGATTGTTATTTGCTTAATGTGTTAAGGAAAAGTTAGTGATACATAAGAGAAGCTTCTGTTGCTGATCTCAAAAAGCATGAGTAATTCTTAAGATCAGCAGTGGGACCATGGCTGACTCAGCTGTATGTAATATCTATAAACCTATTAGCAAAGCAACAAGCTGATGAATTATTCTGGAGAGAACTCGAGGGGAAAGTGATTTCCTCTGTCATTAGTCAAGGCAGAGCAATAAATGTGGTCTGTCTTTGATTCAATGTCTCTGGTAGACTGCAGGTTTTTCATTGACCTCTATCATCTTCTCCTTCAACACCTGCTCTGTGCTTACCCCACCAGCCAGCCGTGAGATAGAAAATGCATAGGCTCTGACTCTTGCTAAAGCAGAGAGCAATTATAATACATTGGATAGTTTGGCAAGGCAGAAGGAACAAAATCAAAGGTAACTTAAGGCTAGGGGAAGTCCAGCAGGTGTGGTAGAAGCTTGTTTTGACTGGGAGCCTGAATAGAGGAAGGGATGGGTTAGGGGAGCAGAACCAATGCTCTGGGCAGAAAACGGTTCTTAAGCTGTCCTTGAATACAGACCAGCATAGGGTAAGCATTCCCATGGTGACATTTAAGGAAGCTGAATAGAGTTCATCATTAAGAGAGGCATTTTTTATCCCTTTTCTCATTTTGAGGGCAGAGATGCATAAGGCTTTCTAGAACTGTGAGGCAGGAAAAAAAATTAATTGGGAATCAAATACTTTCTGCAAAGTGCAGAAAGTGGATACATTTTCCACTATAAAAATACTTAAAATTAGAAAGAAATAGATTTTTAAATTATTATTAAGATCTCTAAGTACATCAGAGTATGTTCCACATGTGAAGGACCATATGTCTTTTTTGGCTATAGAGATAATAACAAAACACAGATATGTTATTTTTAAATCAAGAGAAGGTATACAGATGCTAGCATTCAAATCACACTGTCATGACCCAGACTGGACAGACCAGGGAGTCGTGTTTAATTTGAAATTCCCTCGGGCTAAATTAAGGTGAAACGACACCAAGCGATCAGTTTAAGATTTTATTCATGACAAAAGCAAACTGAACTGGGGAGGCATGGTAGTAGGTGGCAGGGTTTCTCACAACAGGAATAGGCATAAGACTACTTCTGTAAACCGGGTAACCATATGTCCTGGTTTCAGCAGGGATAGAGCTAACTGTCTTCCTAGTAGCTGGTACAGCGCTATGTTTTGAGTTCAGCATGCGAAGAATGTTGATAACACTGATGTTTTCAGTTGTTGCTCAGTAGTGTTTAGACTATAGTCAAGGATTTTTCAGCTTCTCATGGCCAGCCAGGGCGCAAGAAGTTGGCACAGGACACAACCAAGGCACCTGACCCAAACTGGCCAACGGTGTATTCCATACCATGGGACGTCCCATCTAGTTTAGGAACTGGGAAGTGGGGGGGGGGGGGGGGGGGGGGGAGGGAATTGCCGCTCGGGGACTGTCGGGGTGTCGGCCGGCGGGTGGTGAGCTATTGCCCTGTGCATCATTTGTACATTCCAATCCTTTTATTACTACTGTTGTCATTTTATTAGTGTTATCATTATCATTATAGTTTCTTTTTTTCTGCTCTATTAAACCGTTCTTATCTCAACCCAGAAGTTTTACCTTTTTTCCCGATTTCCTCCCCCATCCCACTGGATGGGGGAAGTGAGTGAGCGGCTGTGTGGTACTTAGTTGCTGGCTGGAGTTAAACCACGACACCATATACATTAATTCAGGGAATAAGGAGATCCCTCCCGTTGAGTCACGAGGTTCAGAGCAGACCCGCTTGCTTTCCAGACTCCTCCTCAGAGAAGGGTCTAGGGTGGCTGGATCTACTCTTAGTCTCAGACTTGGTCAACGGTTTATATCTTGAAACAGATGAGGTGTAGGGATTGTGGAAAAGGAAGAGAGAAGAAGACAGAGAGAGAGAAAGGAAGAGAGAAAGATTTCACCTGTACTGGGTCCAGCGTTGGTTCAGTCAGCCGAGGGGTCCAGTCCCAGTGGGCTTGCACGCCCCGGGCTTCAGTTGGTGTCCTTTTGTCTTCCTTGCCCCTCCTTCGGGCGGGCATCTGAACTTACCAGGTTAATGAACAGTTTGTGGAGTAACTTCTCCTTCCCTGCAGACACGGCCACTGTTTGATCTTTGTATCAGAACAGCTTATCAGAACAGGGAGCTGCGCACCCTCCAGCACGCCCTCCCCCTCCTGTTGCTGATGTCTGAGCTGATGGGCTTTTCACCTTGGCTCCTTGCTGTGTGTACAGGGTTTGTCTTTAAGCAGAACTTGCCCCACCACAGTCTTTGAGACATTAACTCTTTCAGTCTCTCACACACACTACTTGAAATCAGCATGCATTTAGATCATAGACTTACGTACTCTGCTGAAAATTAACTGTGTTTTAACATCCTCAGTATAATTTTTTTGTAGGTACAAAGCTGGTTTGTGTACCAGTATTGGACAGTATGGCCTGTCGATAGACTCACAGAGCTGATAACTGGAATGTTTTTATTTGACTGAAGAACAGTATGTACTAGCCTACTGTGCTCATATCAAGGAAGTAATTTTCTGCATCTCCATGGTCAGTCTTTAGTAGTATTTATGTCAACTGTAAATGCAAAAGATTTTGCTGTTTCTTCTGTTGTAATTTCTTCTCAGCAAGCCTCAACTGAAAATTATAATTTAAGACTTCCTACCGCACAAGGTACTAATTCTCACAATATTTGGTGTTCTGTCAAAAATGGAAAAGTCTCACCATGAAGACTTTTACAATAAAGACAGTTATATCTGTGTCCTGGTTTCAGCTGGGATGGAGTTAATTTTCTTTCTAGGAGCTAGTATAGTGCTGGTTTGGGTTCAGTATGAGAAGAATGTTGATAACACACTGATGTTTCCAGTTGTTGCCAAGTAGAATTTAGACCAAGTCAAGGATTTTTTCAGCTTCTCATGCCCAGCCAGCGAGAAGGCTGGAGGGGCACAAGAATTTGGGAGGGGACACAGCCAGGGCAGCTGACCCAAACTGGCCAAAGGGGTATTCCATACCATGTGACATCATGTCCAGTATATAAACTGGGGGGAATTGGCCTGAGGGGATCGCTGCTTGGGAACTAACTGGGCATCAGTCGGCGAGTAGTGAGCAATTGCATTGTGCATTACTTGTTTTGTATATTCCAATCTTTTATAGTTATTATTGTAATTTTATTATTGTTATTGTTATCATTATTATATTTTTTTCCTTTCTGTTCTATTAAACTGTTCTTATCTCAACCTAGGAGTTTTACTTTTTTTCCTGATTCTCTCCCCCATCCCATTGCGTGGGGGGAAGTGAATGAGCGGCTGCGTGGTGCTTAGTTGCTGGCTGGGGTTAAACCATGACAATCTGCAAATTTCAATTCAGTCCCACCAGTATCAGATAAATAACTTATTTAGATATCAGTTTCAATGCTATATTAATGCAGATACAAACTACTCAGCATAAAGAAATGTTTTTCTTGCACTAGAATCAAACTGAAGAGGAACGTCTTTATCTTCAAGGGTAAGAAGGCTTTTTTGCTGTGAAGCTTTGGAAGCTACATGCAATTGCAGCATGAACTGTGTAGGCATGGCCCTTTCAGGGTGAGGTCTGATGTCTCTTCACAAGCAAAGCTCTAACTTAGCCACCCTGCCAGGGACTGTTATGGTGACCTGGACTGGTGTAGTTCGTGGAACATGCTTTGGGAATATGTCCGTGTTAAGACTGACTTATTTTTTTGGAACTAGGGCCCATCTTCTAGAAAATAAGCATGTTCATACTTAATGTCTGTAAGTAATGGAGTATCCTCCTGTCTTTAAGTCATTTCAGTGTATTTTTGGCAGTGCTTGTCATGCATTATTTCCAGTCTAATCTTGTTTGGATTTGGTGTACGGTCTCTAGAGCTCATCAGTGTCTCTTAAAGATCCATCTGATTTTCTACATTTGTTCAGGTTACCTTTACTTAAATGAAATTACCTTCACAGCATAGCTTCATGACTGTTAAGCAATCATCACTGCTTCCCCCTCCCCACTGTTCCAAAGTAGTCATGCCAGCTGTCGGCCTGTTATTGCTTTCTGGTAACACATACCTCCATGTTGGCTGTGCAATGAACCTGTCAGGCAAATGGAGACAAGTTAAAACCGTCTTCCTTTTAAATTTAGCTATTGTCTTTTAACTAGCCTGCTTAAAAGTGCCTCACACTGAAAACTTGTATTGAGCCAGAAATGATTGCTCAGCAACAGGCAGGAGGGCTTCTTTCAGATGCAATATGTTGTGGTTTAACCCCAGCCAGCAACTAAGAACCACACCGCCGCTCACTCACTCCTCCCCTCTCCTCCCTGGTGGCATGGGAAAGAGAATCCAAAACAAGTAAAACTCGTGGGTTGAGATAAGAACAGTTTAATAATTGAAATAAAAAATAAAATAATAATAATAATTTTAATGAAAAGGAAGATAACAAAAAGAAAGTGAAATATAACCCAGGCAAGACAAGTAATGCACAATGCAATTACTCACCACCTGCTGACCAATTCTCAGCCAGTCTCTGAGCAGTGATCTAACGTCCCCTGGCTAACGCCCCGCAGTTTATATGTTAGACATGATGTCATATGGTATGGAATATTCCTTTGGCCAGTTTGGGTCAGCTGCCCTGGCTGTCCCCCCTCCCAACTTCTTGTGCCCCTCCAGCCTTCTTGCTGGCGGGGCATGAGAAGCTGAAAAAACCCTTGACTTAGTCTAAACACTACTTAGCAACAACTGAAAACATCGGTGTGTTATCAGCATTATTCTCGTACTAAATCCAAAACACAACGTTATACCAGCTACTAGAAAGAAAATTAACTCTATCCCAGCCGAAACCAGGACACAGTACCAGCTCAAAACGATGGGGAAGTAACAGCACTAGTTTGTTGCCAGAAGGCATGCTTTTCAGGCACAGAAGGTGATAGTGTTTTTTTCTGAAAGTAAGTTGGACAGATCAAAAAACAAACTACAAATCCAAATTCAAGACTTCCCACAGGCTCATGTGAGAGCAGAGCTTCATCAGTTTGTACTTATGTACTCTTTATTACCCCTAATGGAGATAACCCTCTACTTGGGCAAATAACTTCTTGCTTGGCTATCAGCATGGGTTGTGAGGTAATCTGGCTTTTCCTACCCTTACCCCTTCTGTTCTGAAGCATGGATTGCTGTGAGTCATCATCCAGGTTTTCTAGCTTTCTAAAGGTGCCTTGCTCAAAATCTACATGAAGGAAACATTTTTGATTGGGCTTACTATTCTGTAATACATGTAATCCTCGACCAAAAGCATTGGGTTGATTGTGACCTGAGCAGCTGTTTCATCTGAACTGCACTTTCCTAGGCATCACTCTTGGGTTGATTCTAGCATCTGTGAGATAAAGAAGGGAGAATTTCAAGCAATGAAGTAGTTCAAATATGAAAATATATTTTTGAAAGGCAAACTGATTATTTGCAGGGTTCATGATCACACTGTGGCCAGCAGTGTAAAAAAGCTACTGAGGTTAATAGTTTTGTCCATACTGTACCAGATAAGCAATTTGAGTGTCTCTGGGAAACAGTCCTTTGTGGCTGTCTGTTTTAACGAGCTTTCAAAACAATTGCCCAAGTTTCCATTTCAGATGCCAGAAAGTCTTCAACTTTACTGCCAATTGAGGCAAATCCGATAACATCAGGTTAAAGCACCCTTGAGATTCTTTGCTGGCTGACAAAGCTGTTTGTTAGTGTCCGTTTAGAGTACAAACACCCAGGATGATTTTTTTTTTTTCTTTAAATGCAAAGCACCGAAAGCATAACTAAAGGAGCTGGGTGCTCAGCATCTTGGTAAGCCAGGCCTATCAAAAGTGTACAGATTCATTAATGGCTTATTCTGAGTCACAAACCACCATTTTATAGTGAAATGACTCTTTCAGTAAACATTAACTAGATGTAAATGTGTTCTGCTGTGGTTGCAAAGTATGGGACTTGAAGAGAAGGTCTTGGCAGTCAAAAAACTTGATTCTTCAAAAAAGTTTAAAAAACTCCAAGTCTAGTAAATCAATCAAAAGATGAAGAGGGGATGGGCAACAGGGAAGATCAGTGCAGTCATGCAGCAAGAGAAATACCACATAAAGAGTGTTTATACTGCAGACCTGTGTGTACAAAAGCAGTGCTCAGTTTCCTCACCAAATTCTTTAACTGTATGTGTTCACCTCCTACAAAAGTCATTACAGTATTTCTTTCTAATTCTACAATTGATTTATATGGATGTTAGCAAGGTAAGTGAGGCTAGCAGAGGCTGATTAAAAAAAGCAGTCTTTTTCTGTAGCTGCTATAGACATAAATACACACCAATTCCCATCGTCACGCAACCAAGAGCAGCATGAGCTGTGGACCTTATACAAATGCAGTGGGTACTCTTGTGGGTGGGTGGGCGGGCGGGAGCTTTGTCCTCATTGGGAACTAAAAGGATATCCGGTGTCACTCCACTAGCAGCTAAAAAGCACATCTAAGTCCCACCTTACTGGGGGTAAGGTAAACCAGCTTTACTGGTTCAACTCTCTCTTGAATTTGAACAGCTGCTTACTTTCTAGCTGCACTGTGAAACAACAAAGTAGGTGTGATGCCAACTTTAAAGACTAACTCAAGCTGTTTGTACTGGAGCACTGCCGTATTTGTAAACTCAACAGAACACATTAAATAGACAGCTCTAGTCCAAGATCCCATATACTCTGTTTCTGTCACATCTTGGAGAAGTTGTTTCTTGACCGATAAGTTAAGTCTTGCTCATTCAGCTCTTCAGTTATGTGCTCCAGGTGTCAGGTTAGCGGATTTTTGTGATCTTGTTTGATGCTTTCTGACACATACCAACTGAGGCATCTTAGAAATTATAAGCCAAAAAAGAAAATTTAGTGTCTTAAGGGAAATCATCCATTCAAAAGAAAAGTGGTATTTTAATCTTCCACTTCTTACAAAATAATGAATGTTTATTTAAAGATTCCTCACAGAAATTTAAGCAAATAAATAACTGAAATGCTCCACAAATAAGAGCAGAGATTACAGGATTTCAGTTGCATGTAAGCAAATGATTTCCATGCATGTGATGACTGCCTAAACAAACAGACACTTAAGCACACAAGTGATAATTATATATGGTAATGTCTTGTTCTTATCTACCAAATCACATATATTGCATGTGTAAGTGCTTTTTGTGTGGGAACATATTTGTGTAACCTCTGCCTAGGGCCTTTTTCTCTGTCTTCTCTCAGCTCATGGGAGAAGGTTAATTCAGCTCATGCCATTGGGTGCTCGGTGCCTTCTGCAGCTTTTGCCCATTTGATTCAATTTGCCTATTCTTGAAAGACTAAATTTTCAACAGAATTTTACGAATTAGATAGTGAAGTTCCCATTTTTAATACTTTTTGTAGCTGTCTTTTAAAAAGGCTAATTTGCAGTTTGATTAGGAATTAGAGAAAACGGAGAAGGAAGAATCAGAGGTGCAGGTCCTCCACTGAGGAGTCAGGGCACTCTGTACTGTCTCCACTCAGAACAGCATTACCCTCCTAGGTCTGCATCTACATTGTACTAGTACTTTATTAAATACCCTTCTCCAGCCTACCTCCTGTTTCTGGGCAATGAGAACTTCAATGTATACTTTGCTTGAAGAGCTCTTGCTCTAGCATTACATCACACATGGACTGCCTAGTTGCTCTGGAAATACTCGTCCATGCAGTGTATCCCTTGCACACAATAAAATGTAGGCTGTTAGTCATGAAACGGATCAAAAGTTGATCTGTACTGCTGTTTTCTCATTTGAAGAAAAAACTTTAAGAATGTTAATTTTAATGTTTCTCAACACATATCGTTTCAAATGAAATAAAGTCAGGTAACAAGCCTTCGAATATGTAATAACACAGAGCAGGAGAAAAGTGAGGACTGGGCAGGTATGGTGGTGAATCTGCTGTTCAGTAAAGGAAGATCTGATGCTGAGCAGTAGGTGCTAGTTTCCACACTTTTAAACCTCTTCTTTCATATTGGGCTAAATCCATAACCTTCTTTCAAAGAGTAGTATCAACTGAGTTCTTACGTAGTTGTACTGTAATGTGTAATGGACTCTTCCATCCTTAGGGGAAAGTCCGCTTTAGTTTAAGAACTGCATCTCACCTTGAGCTATTACAAATTAGTGAAGGGTCTAACTTTACACACAAACAAGCCAGACAGGTCCTGAAACTCTTCAGTAGTCTATCTTGGTTTTTACCTGGATAGAGCTCTCTCTCTCCCCCCCCCGCTCTCCCCTGCCTCTCTCTCTTGTCTTAGTGATATTGGCAGCTTTCTTGATGTGTTGTTTTTGGAAGTCTTTGTTAAATCCTGTGCTTGTAAACTGTCTAAGAAGGCTCTCAACCCAGTGTGCCTTCTGGTCATGTTCTCACAACACTTCCTGTAGTTCAGCATAACTTCTAGGAAGACAGCATTATAAAGCATGGATGCAAGATCTTTTATCAGAAATTATTATACTGGAGTATTAATGTTTCCACATCTGTCTTGAATCACTATGTTTCAGTACATTTGAACTGAAGGAAATGAGTGTGCATGAAAGGGGATTCTTCTGTCCTGCAGAGAAATCCTCTTTAATTTGAATGTTGACTGTGGCTTGGTGCCAGTACATCAAGCTGTGTTGCAGTGCAATGAAGTATAAAATAGGACCTTAGCTGTATGAAATTGCTCTGGCCTCTTCCCCCTACTGCATTGTTCTAAGAAAACTGAATGTGGAAGGAAACTAATTAGTAAGGAGAAATGCTGGAGGCTGGCTTCTCTGGTCTGTTAGAGCATTTCAGAATGTGCTTCTCCGGGTAGGGGACAGCTGCTCCCTCTGCAGGAACCGCTTCCTTCCAGCAGACGTCTGCAGAGAAGGGTGACCCAGGCCCATGCACCTGGTTCTGTTGCAATGTTTTATCTTCCCAGGTGCTTCATAGTACAGCCAGCAGAGTGAACAGCCTCAGAATAAAGAATACTTTACAATGTCTATCGTTTTATCTAGCCAGAGAAACCTCGTGGTGGTATGCATGTTGTATATGTTTAACTGGAGCAGTTACATCTTTATGTTCTCCAGAATATATTTAGGAGTATTTATCCAAAAGAACTGCTACATCGAATGATTAATTATGTAATGCCTATAAATGTAATTGCCAGCTATATTTTAATTAGGCATCTCTTAACCTCATGTTTCAAAATGAGTGTAGTGATCATTGCATTACAGGTTTTTTCCCTTTATATAAGATGCTACCTAGCCTGCAACAGGCTTGATTAATTGAAAAAATACTTCCTGTAACAAGCAACGGCTTGGCATTTGTAGGCATGTAGGAGATCCAGGTTTAATTCCGTATCTGAAGGTCCTTGGTGACTTCAATCAGTTCTAGGTAAGTGACCCAATTTCTGGGCTATTTAGGAGGTACACGGAATGATTGTTTTGGGGGCCTGCGACTGAGAAATATTTGATGTCATTTTGCATGGGGGAGAGGAGGAATACTCTGAAAGGAGCTCCTGTTTGCTCTGAAGCAGAATAACTTCCAGATACCTACCTGCCTTTCACAGGACAGATTCTTCTTTTGCCTAATTCACCTAATGATTCTAAAATGCTGGGATCTCTGAAGTGCAATTTTTGTCCATTCACAATGATAAGAAAACTACTACTAGATCTTGGTAGCAGTTATTTGCATAAAGACTTGGAGTAAGTGGAAGTTTTCCTTGTTTGAGATACTATTTCTGACAGCTTACAATAAATCTCAGAGAAATGAATGCTTATGTTCCCACAGAGGTCTCATACTATTTGTCTTAGGAAGCATGAGTTTGTCATTTTGAACTGTATAGCTTCTGCTTTACTTAGCCAGATTCTGTGCAACTCTAGGGAATACAAAAATGTTGGCCTTTCTTTGATGCCAAGATATAAAAGTGACAAACTGGGAAGATGAAATAACATGGATTCAATGGAGAAAAATATCTGAGTTGAACTTGTCCAAATTTTAGATGCTGCACTTGATTTGTTACTGTGGCTTATTTTAAACATGATTCCTAAGTAATGTTTGCATTTGCCAATGAAGTTTATTCAGCCTCGAAGTTAACAGCACAAAAAATTCCAAGGATCATTTTTAACCTTTATGTTAATATGTCATTGCTGCCAGATGAAAGCCACCATCCAGTGGAAAATATTTGCTTATAACAATTCAAGATCAAATCCTAAATCATTATAGCAGGCCTAGAATCAGTGCACAGCTGGAATATGAGCATCACTGCCACATGCTGAAATGTACGGAGGTGGAAGAGCAAGCCAGGAGGTGTTGCTGGCTTCTCACCAGCCCATTTTGCATCCAGTGTGATCTAGGCATACCAGAAACCTGGGGGCTGCTCTCAGAATTTTCTGCTTGCAAATGTATGAGCACTTGAGACAAAGTAATTAATGGGAGACTAGAACCCCCCTCTGTCTCAAACACTTAATGCAGCACATTAATACTACTTAAATGCCAGAGACTGGCACTTCATTTTTTCATCCTAGTAACATGAATTGTTCCTAAGCTTGCCTTCATTTTCTTGACTCCTTACCTCTAAGCAGCACAAGAAAAAATTGATAGTGCTTACCACATAGCGGGAAGAAAGGGCGTTTATGCGGGTGGAGAAAGCCTTGAAACAAGCCACTGTTGCCACTGTTTCAACAGAAAGCAAAAAACATTTTGACATGTCACATCAGCACCTTTCAAAAAAAATTAAGTTTGATAGTTTAAGAAATATTTACAAATACTGTGTCAAAATAAGTTTGTTGTAACAATATTAACATATATGTTGAATATTAGACTCTTACTTAATCTCCTTGGGTGTTCATTGAGTTGAACCATCCCAAACAAACCAGTAACAACTTCCCCACCCTGATATAACCTTCTTCTACCTCGCTACATTCCTTGTGTCATTTTATTAAAGAAGGAATTCGATGGAGAATGGGAGGAGGCAGACTGAAATCTGTTTTCTAATATTTTGGCCAGGGATACATCTACTACTGATATAATTTGAACACAGTTGAATTTAGGAATTTGCCTACACTGGAATTTATTTATTTGTTTTCCTCAACATTGAAACTTGCACTATGTGATAAAATGTACAGTAAATAACTGTGCTGGTTTTCTGATTTTTTAATCTTCTTTTTCCTCCAATACTCAGTTTGTTTGAGTACTCAGTTTCATTTGAACTAGGATTCTACTACTGATAACCTTGACTGCCAGCAAAACCTCCCACTTAGGCCTTTGCAAAGTGTGACAAGTGACATCAGCTTTTATTTAAAGTTTAACTGAGGAGAGCAATCTACTTCCTAGTGAAACCTGAAGGTAGCATCTGATTTTTCCTTGCTGATAATAGCACCACAAATTGTGTTAGTCTAGTCTTTATATAGTAAAAAGTTTTGACTTTTCCAGTAGCTGGCAGATGATGCTTTCATTGTTGAGTCATCTGTTTAATCTCAGAGCTTTGTTATACTAGGCAAATGACATTGCAAAAATCTTTCTGTAACGAAAATTGGAATACTAGCTGCTACAACTGCAACCTATTACCTAATTGTTATTAAGTGCCAACATGCTGTGGTGACACCTTGTTAGATGTGATGCAGTGTTGTACACAGCAATCACCAGCTCTCCACTTTTTCACCAGCTGGGACCCAGCTAGGAATATAAGTTTTGCTACTGTTCTCCCAGCAAGAGAGTCACCATCTTGACATCAACCTGGCTTTCTCTGATCACCTCTCAGGCACTTAAGTGTAGAAAGAGTTGCCTGGACTGTCAGTCTGAGTGAGAGAAAACAACTTCTTACTGTAACTGCTGACCGAGGAGATTATCACTCAAAAACTAATAAATAGCTAGACCCGATTCCATCAGCTTTGAATCTGGTCATACAACATCAATCACCTTGTCCTTTACATAGCTTATAAATGCATGTTTTAAGAGTATTTTCTGGGCTATACTTGTGGAAACTCAATCAGCAGTGAATTAAGCCCCTATCCCAGTCTAATCAGCCATACAGAGCAGGATGAAACCAGACCCCTCTGGACAGGTCTCGCAGTGAGTTAACTGCTCCCCTCACAAACACCAGTACCCCTTCAACACTGAAACAAAACACATGTAAATCAGCTGCAAAGTAAAGTCAAGGTCAATAACATGGACTAACTCTGTTCAATGCGCAGCTGATCAGCAGTGTATGCCTGTTCCAGCTAAAAGTGGCTAAATAAAGAATCTCACCAAAAAAAGCACCGAGGGTGGGGAAAAATCCCAGCTTTGTCATTCTCAAGGCTGTAGGCTGAGATGCCATCAAGTCCAGAGCGGAGGTAGCCCATGCTAACACATGGTGGAAGGAGAAGGTCACCCTGCTCTTTTTCTTCTTTCTCCTATTAGTAAAATGGCTCGGGCTTTCTCCACGTGTTCAGGCTGCCTGCAAACACTGCCCCTTGGATCATGGCTATCTTGTCAGATATTGCCTTTTGATAGTGTTGAAAATACGGGTGTTGTGTATGGAGTCATCCAAGATATAACGATTTAGCAGGTACCATGGCCTCTCAGGTGGTAGGTTTGGATGTAATGTGGCTAGATGGTGCATTTGCCTCGAATCTTATTGCATTCAGTACTGGTGCTATAGTCCCTTCCCCATGATGCAATCTTCCCTTTCAGGTTTCAAATGCAATAACCAGATTATGAGTATTGTTTCCAACCTTAATTGATTTAATTTTATTAGTTTAGCATTAGCCCTGGATCAGGACCTTGCTGCAGTACTCTCTCTGCTATTCTTCATTTAATTATATTTAATGCAATCTCTTAGTTTCCCCAGAGGCTAAATAAGCCTGCAGCCAAAGACTCAAAATCAATACAGAGGGCTATTCTCAGCCCCTGTGTTTTCAGGTAGGTCTGGAAGAGCCAGGCTTAAAACATGCATTGCATCTACTGTTTAGTTCCCTGTCTCTCCATAGTACTGCATGAGCCCCTAACCTGGCAGCAGGAAACCAACCCAATTTAATATGAAGAAATGATTCTTTCTTTCTGTATAGCTAATAACCTGGTCTGGTTTTGCTGTTTTACTTTCCTTTGCACCATTTCTTCCTGCCTGATCTTTCTACATTCAAACAATTATTTTAACTGAAGACTTTAGTTTTATTTGAAACATCTGCAGGAGACATGCATGGTACTGAGCACCTCTGCAGAGCATGTGGGTGTTCATTTAAGTCTCATTTCCACATTTACGTGCTGTAATTGTTAGTTTCCTAACACTGTTTACTAGATGTGTCCAGTTCATCAGTTTTCTTTCCATTCTCCAGCACAAGTGGAATTCTGCCATTGCCAGTAAGTTCCTATGTTTACCACCATTGCTGTGGCTCCATTTCCCACACAAGAAAAGATAGTTTTCATGCTCTGGGGGCTATCCTGCTGTTACATAGGATACTTCTCACAGAAGCCCAGAGATGCCTCTTCCAGCAAAAGAAGTATTGCCAATTGCCTACAGGTAGGGTGAAAAGGGCAGAGAGCAACTGGTTTGAGCTGAAGACAAGGGAAAACATTACGAGGAACAAAAACTGACAGAATCTGATACTGCAGAAATTTGCACCCATCTCTCTTTCCATATCTGCTTTTTTAGAGCAGCAACAGCTCCTATTTGCCTATTTTTATTAAGTGGGGATGTGACTGGAGGTGAAGGGAAAATATAGATCCTCTGTCCTTGCTGGGCCAGATGCTCAGAGGAGGGCTGAATTCCCTCTGCTTTGGAGAGAACCTGGCTTCCTAATACGTCTCACGTGTCACTGTCTTCTATTTTTGCAGGTGGGTTTGGTTCAGTAGTAAAAGCCGACAAGGGACTAAGTAAGAGTCTGGTTAAAACCTCTCTCATCCAGAAGAATTACATGATCCTCTGGATGTTTCTGTAGCAGTACCAGGACCCTTTACCCACACTTCCATTAGTTTAAACCTGTAATAGCACATTTCACACAGAAATGCCAAAGGGTTTCATCAAATTAGCTCTATGGTTTTGCAGAGATGTGCACTAGGGATTTTTTTGTAATTAAAGCTCATTGAAAATGTTCCAATGAAATTATTTTCTATCGGATTATGTATACTTGCAGCATTACAATGTTTCCTTTTATTTCATCCCAGGAACCCAGGGAGCCTTGAGGGAGAAGGCTGAGACATGGTGTAGAGCCAACCTTGAGCACTCAAGACGTAGCCTTTCTCCAAAGCAGAAAGTCTTAAATGGCAGCCCAAGAGGACTTGAACAAGACTGCCAAGGCTGCAAGTGTTCTTGGCTGCATGGAAGGAAACCTGAAGGCAGAGTCTATGGGAAAGAGAGATCACTGTCATTTTGAAAGGCTGAAATAAATCTTTTGCAATTCTCCTTCTGTGATGACAGATTGCAACAGTCTTTCTGATTAAAAACTACTTTTTTGTTTTTTCTTCTGGAACTTCAGACTTCTTTATTCCAGCCTACCCTCCTTCTCTCCTCATACACAGAGGAGTGGAGGAATTACCAATGTCTTTAGCTTTTCCAAAATCTCCTGGGAAACATAGGATATAGCCAGCAATAAAGGCCAGCAGCTGTTATGATTGCTTTCTGTTATGATAAGAATACAGTCCCCGACACTCTCATTTTTAAAAGGCTACCTCCCTTCCGTAATGTGCTTAGAAAGTTTCTTTTAATAAATGGATAAGATTAGTCAGTAATGATTCTTGGACTGAATTGCCTTTGGACTAGCAAACCACTTTTTTCTACTGGGATTTACTGTAGGAATGGGGGCTTTTAATTTGCTAATAGGTGAATAAAAATGCAAATTTTTTTAGAACTTCAGAGTCTGTGTGTATGGAATCACACTGTGTTCCTTCTTCAAAGAGACATCACGTAATCCTTGCTTTCTTCAGATTCAGTAGGGTCACTCATGACCTTACATCAACTCTCAGAGTATGTTGTGTCACTCTGCTGTAACTAATATCATTAGTACTAATCATGACCCACAAACCCACTAATTTTTACTAGAAGCAAAGAACAATTATGCATTTGAAAGCCACTGTGCTTGGACATACTTTAATTATCCTGTATATTCATATTTTTCAACATCAGCATCTCACTAACGTGTCAGTTTAAAAATACTAATCATCATACTTTTATTTAAGACCTACAGCAAGCCAAAGTTATAGTTGACTGTTTTCAGGTGTCTGCCAGCAGCTCCAATAATTATAAAGAACCAGAACAGCAAGCCTTATTTATAGACATCAATTCAAATAAGTACACAATAAGGAAGAATTATGACTTTGAGAACTGCTGCTTTTAAAACTAGCTATGGAAGCATAACCTACTGCTGAAATGATAAGGTAGACTCATGAATATATTGTATGCTATATGGCTGAGCTAAAGTCAGTACTTGGAAATCATTATTTTTTTTAAAAATGCTACTTTTGGAAAGAGAAGTTGCCTGAAAAATCTTTAAAACAGGCAACATATTTTCTTTAATTCCTTTATAACTTCTGAACCAAAATGTTTGTGACTGAATCCTATTTTTCACAGTCTTTAAAGAAAAGACTTTTATGCCATCATAAGAAAACATTTACTGTGTTGTATCTGAGAAAAGATTTGCAAAACAAATGAAAACACTTTACAAGTGTGGGAAGTACGATACAGAAGTGTAGAGACAATAGTCAAAGTCATTCCAGTGTAGCAGTCATGCTTAAATATATGCTGAATTTTAAGCAGATAGATTAATTGGATCAGGATGAAAAGTCGCCTATGGAGTGAGTTTGGAATGACCAAAGGAATTCCTAACCTCTTCATACTGTTTGTACTGTAAGAGAAAGCCATAGTCCAATTCTCAAAAAAAAAAACAACATGGAAAAGGAAATACTAGCAGAACCTTCTGCTTTGAGCATTACACAGCACAAAAATGTTAGAAGTCCTCCACCAGCAGGGATATGGAATACACATTTGTTTCAGGTTTCCACAAAGCTCTGGAAAGTGCCCAAGAAGGTGCAGTAGAAGCAAAGCATGGTGAATAAAAGAAATCATGAGGGCAAAACATGCTTAGTAGTACAAATCATTTAAAAGGTGGTGAAGTATATCATCATGCATTTAGTGAACAGGTTTTCATATTAAAATATACTTTGCAGTAATGACTGCAGCATCGCTAGAGGAATACATTAGCATTAGACTGATGAGTTAAAGGTAAAATGAACTTAAAAAAATATGACTGGCTATTAAAGAGCAAGATACATAGGAGGAAGGAGTACTAAATTGCCAGATTGACATTCTCAGTCATCTTAAGTGGAAGCTTACGCAAAGAGACTCTTATACAATGTAACAAGGTAAATTGCAGTTTATTCACTGACAAGCATTCAGGTGGGAATATTTTTGAATAACAGTTTATTCAGTTTAGAAGTTTGGAAGACATCTCTTTATTAGGCTGTAGGGTCTTTGATTCTTTCATTTGTGCAATGTGCAGAACTGCAAAGTCATTGGTTTGTTCTTACAACTGAAAGTACCTCCTTTTCTATTTTGTTTTTTAATGTTTCTAATAGCTGTTAGAACCATTCAAGGTTTTTTTCCGCTTCTTGAGACACTGAGATCAGAATTTCCACCCTGTCTTGTCTTTGGTTGTTTTTTATTATGAAAGGTAACCAGAGTAGTTTGGATACCTCCCAGGAAGTTATTTCACAGGTTTATGAAAACTCAGGTAGAGCTGAGGATCTCCTCTCAGTAAATAATGTAACTGCACATGGCTGTAGACAAGTAGGCACATGGGCTTGAATCAAATACTCTTGTCTTAAGCATAGGATCAGCTGCCAAGGTCCCTAAGCTCTGCAGCTAGCAGCGGCTTTTGTCTTGCTTAACTTCAGATGTAGCACTCGCCATCTAAGCTAGTTGTGCTAAACTCGGTTTATAGTCAAGACAATTAGGCACAACTGGGCCATGTTTCAGCTGAACTCTTTTGGCACCTACTGTGAGATCAGAAAAGTGGAGCCTTCCACCCTAGCGAGGAGGTTGCACTCTGTACTCTGCTTCCCGATGTCTGTTGGCTTAGATGCATCTAGTCCAATGAATCACAGCATCATTTGTGCCACCAAGTAGTTAGGCCCGTCCTCATGTCCAAGTTAAAGCTCTAATTAATAAGTCATTGAAATAGCTGACTCTGCTGTATCAGGCTGGTGCCTTCCATAGTCCTGTAAGACTGTGCCTGAAAAACCTGATGTCTTGAGGACAGGATATCAGCAAAGAGCCTACCCTGCTGTGAGAGGAGTGATGAGGGAGAAAGACAGTCTGGATCTCCCTGGTGTTTGCTGTGAGACTGATGAGCTACACACAAATAGCACTCTGCCAGCTTTCTGAGACATATGCCCAGGTCGTAGTCTGAGCACGTCAACAGGATGTCACAAGGTTCATTGGACCAAGGATGAAGGCTCTGACAACAGTTAAATGCATACTATAAGGGTACTTCTGTGCCCTTGACTGAAATGTTTAAGCTCTGAAATGCTCTCTTCCACCTTCCCTGAGACATTTTAGGCAGCTTTGACATGTATTGATTATTATTTAATTCAGTTTTATTTTACTTTGCTGCCAGTTAAAGCCTTAATTTGTTACATAGCTGTTCTTGGTGTATTGTTGTGGCTCCTTTGTCATCACTTGTATCTGATAAGAACTTCTACTCATCTACTTTTCATTAGAAGGACAGGTTTTGCTTGTTTTAAATATAAAAGTGTTGGGCATTTGATGAGACAAATGAAGATAACTTGGAATAGACCATGATAGGGTGCTTGATGGTCTTTATTTTGTCTGGCAATCTTGGTATGTCACTTTAAAGCTTTGTTTTATTGTAAGATCACAGCAGAACACTGCAACCTTCTGTATAACATCAGTCATAGGACTGATCAGTATTAACTCCTTATGATACTAGTTCATCTGCTGTAAAAATGTCTGACAGAATTGATCCCATTTAAGATTGAATGATGTTCCCAGGCAACTTGGGACCATTACAGACTTTTCATTCTCTTCTCTATCCAAATAAAAACATGAATAGTTAGTTGAGAATAAAAAAGAAAAATGAATGCTTGTCCCTCTGAGAAGAGAATGAAAAGGTAAACACCTGATATAGGCTGATTTAAGTACTTCAGTACATATTGATATGAGTGCATAAGAACCTATATGGAATGCAAAAGGAATATTTTTGTTTATCAAGGGCTAAATTTTTTTACTTGAACGAGAAAACCCCTGTAAGGATTAAGGAAGGATGGAAAGAAAATGCCACTGTGGTTACCTTATGTCAAGGAACTTAAAGGATGTGCAGATGACAGCTCTTTAAAAAATGGTTTCGAGAGACATTTTAACCATCCATTTAGGAGTAAGCTAAGAGAAGTACCTGCCATACTTTATCAGATTAGTTGCCTAAATCACTTCTCATCTTTAAAGAGTACCTTTTCTGGGTTATTGATAACAAAGAGTTTAAGGTATGTTTCAATCAAAAGTAGGACATATTTTCAGAATTTCTATTGTATTTGTCAGTGCTTGCTGAGCAGAAAATCTTCTGTTCAGGAAAACTGCAGGCAGACTTAATGCAAAGATTTGAATTAAAGGACAAAATAAATAAGGAAGGAGGTGCTATGTGTCCTCAGATTACCAACCATTCACTCTCTGATTGCTAAAGAGAACCACACCTTTAGTTCTGTAAACTCTAATTCAAATGCAAAAGTCATTTCAGTTTAATGAAAGAGCTGGAAGTCATGAAGGGCCTTGGCAGTCTGGAAGCAGGTTTGTTTAACTGCAGTGTCAAATGTCTTTTGGTTCCTATTGTGTCATATTCACAATTGAATGTAGTTTGACTTCTCTCTGTAAATTCTCATAGCACATTTTTTTGTGTACATTTCTCACTGTCAGTGCTTGGGCTGATTATATAGCAGTCCAAGACAAGTATATTCTCCATCTAATTCTCCCCCTCATGGACGCTTCTGGTAACGGGGGTTGCCTTAGGAAGAACTGATGTTTTTCTTTTCCATTTATTTCAATCTCTGTTAGCCTTGACATTGGTCTTCTGCTTATTATTCTTCTATTTCTCTAGAGCAAAAAAGAAAGGTCTTATGTATTCCACCTTGAGTAGTAAGCTTTTCTCAAACAAACCCACATTCATTGCTAGTCTTCACAATTCTCTACTTGCAAATGTGTTGGGTAGCCTTTTCCCTTGCATTTTCCTTCTTGTTGCTTTTGTCTTCTGCTAGGAATTTTTAAATAGCTTATCTCTAGTATCCTCTTGACTGCATGAGACTTGGATTTGTGTCTTGAGTGACTTGAAAATAGCCTCATCTTCTAGAACTGATACTATATAAGAACTCTAAATGGGGATTTTCCCAGCTGTAGCAGATGTGTGTTTTCCTGACTGCTGCTCCACCTGTTCATTTTTTATGAGGGGGAATCAGTGTCCCTCTAGGTAATTTCTCTCACTTTCTTTAATAATTAAACCTTATGTTGAAAATGATGCAATTTCTCCATCAGGCTGCTAGCTTTAGGATGGAGCCCAAGAAGTGAGAAATGGTGACATAACACATTACATTTCACACTGACTGCATCACTTGAACGTGTGAAGTGTCTCTTGCAGACAGCTCAACTTTAGCAATTTTGCAGTAACACTTTTAATGCCAGACTGGATTTTCTCTTTCGGCTTTTCTAGGAAGTCTTTCCATTCTGAAGTTGTACTCCTTGCTTTATTTTTTCTGACATCTGATTTTAAGCTGAATGCCCCTTTGTGCTCTGGCTGTGACTGCAGCTCTCTAGCTGTCTGCTTCTCATTGCCTTACTTCTCCATGGATAGCTTCAGGCACAGTAGTTAAGTCTTGCAAGTCAGTAACTTTACTTCTTACTACAAGAATCCTGAATGTCAGATTGCTCCTCAAATAATAAATAGCAGCTGGTCCCTAGTGCCTGCTTCAGGCCAGTTAATTTTATATTTCCCAATACCCTCCCTGTATGTCTCCACTGAGAGGCCTCTGTTCAGAGCAAGCTAAAACAGCCTCTTAGATGAGATTTTGAGAATCAATATTTACCTTTTAATTTGAGAGCCATTCTTCACTAACACAGTGCTCTGTTGTTTTGTTGGGTTTTTTTCCTGTGGGGTGTCATAGGGTCAAAGCTAATGGGCTTTTGCTGTCTTTTCAGAGCTCAATTGTAAAGATTCATCTTAGTCCACAACTCTACAGTTCCCTGCAGCAGCAGAATCCAGAAGGGATATTACATACATGAGGATATTAATATATTTTATGCATTCCATTACGTTGACTTTTTAATGGTAAATTACTGATGGAGTGAGGATGCATGTCACATGCACGTTCTTTAGGGTAGTACTCATACCTATAATACCTCTTATGGGTAATTTACATATTTTGTAGGTAATATAAATATAGGTAATACCTAGGACATTATTGATACCTGATACCTATTACTGAATCCTTTCAGCATGGGAAGGTGCCTTTCTGTGCACCCTGGCTGCTGGGCACAAAAACCGGGAACGGCTCTGCTGTGTTTCTGACCAGGGCAGTCTGTGGGGCTGGAGAAAGGGAATGGGCAGTGGGACTAGATCCCTTCCCTTTCCCTGCTCACAAGCTTCCGTGGTCCATGGTGCAGTGGCACAGAGCACCCATATGGTACGTGATCAGTGCACTGGATCAAGCCCGAGGTACAACTAGGCATCCTCTTTTCACTGCATCTGACAAGTCTCTGTCCAGTCTAAGGTAAACGACGTATGGCAGATAGCTGCTCATGGTGTGCATGTTATACTGCTTCCTTCTCTGCAGATGAGTCCATGAGCAGATGCAGTGATGTTCTGACTGTGAGAGAGTATTGCCCATGGTGGTACTAGCCTAGGAAGGACAGAAAGGTCTCCTTAGCAGGTGTCCTTTCCAGTAAAACACCTGGGGCCACACAAGCCAGATTTATTGACAGCATCAGAGCCCTTATAAGATCTCACTGATACAAAGCACTCTAGGACAGAGATGGTAGTCTTTACTACTTGCTGAACATCGTGGGGCCATGATTTTACAGCTCATAGGTGTTACCTTGATGTAAGGAATAAATCAACCAGTTTCTACTTTCTATGATGTTATCATTCAGCAGCCTCTCATTACAGAAGGTTCACAGTGCTGTTTGGACAGGTTGTCATCACTAATCTTTGCCTCTGTGTGATGATTCATTGTCTAGCATTTTTAGTCTTTTGTCACTAAATAAATTTTAGGTATGGGTGAAAAACTCAGTGATGAATTAAAAAAAAAAAAGGCTAATTGTACAACGGTTCCCAAAAAGCAGGTAAAAAGCGTACTTAAAGTACCTTATAGCATTCTCAGATTACCTTGTAAAGACTTCTTTTATCTTTAGAAAAACCCTTTACATCATCTGTGTAGAATATTTGGATTCCTTAGCATGAGGAAATGTTACTTTCTCTTTCTCCTTGAGCTGACTGATTTTTTTTATTGTTCTCTAGAGCAGATTAGACAGAACAGAGAGAAATCTGATTATAGTCTTGCCCTAAGCTCAGTCTGCTTCTGTAGTATTCATAAGAACAAATGATTTATGCATAAATGTGCATGAACATTCAGATTTTAAAAAAGAAAACCTATCCTAGAAATTTGATGAACTTCAGATTTTCATCTGGTAAGTCATAAACAGACTGTAGAAAATCCTTTATATTCCCATTTAGGCAATAGATATCCTCCAGCTTATTTAAGGTTATAGTTCTGTCAGAGGAAAAACTATGCCGTGCTTATAGAAATAACAGGTGGGTGAGGTTCAAGAGCCACCCAGTCGTTTAAATTGCCTGCATATACCAATCAGAGACTTGTTACAGCTTGGGAAAAATCTGGATCTATCCATCAATAGGAAAAAGACCAAAAATGAGTGTATAAAACATCCATAGCTAATAATTAGTTAGACCCAACTCTTAATACCTTGAGAAAAAATACTTTCCTTGGTTCTTAGTTAAAATGCAAGAAGCAAGTCTATTTTTCATACAAAGACACGTAATGTGTTAAGATGCCACATCAGGGACCTACCTACATACACAGTTTTGGGCTTGTTTTTGACTGGGTTTTGTACGGTGTTTTATCTGTGGGTGGCTGACTACAGCCATCCTTCAAATGAGTTTTATCATTTTTAAGTCTACCAAGCTGTCTGTGAGGCAAGTAGCAGGGCTGCAGTCTCTGCCCTGAGTTCTCCATAGGGAATTCCTGTTACTGAGAATTCTGCTTCTCAGCAATCCATTTCTCCTCAGCTTCCCCTGAGGTGCTCAGACTGGCAGAAGAAAACAGGCCCCAAAATGTTTCAGTAGGTGAGAGAATGATTAACCTGTAAGTGTATTGAGAGACATGAAAGAAGCCCATCATTTATCCTAGTGAGATAATGCCAAACAGTATTAATCATGGTGGAAGGACAATATGATTCATTGGTCACTTTTAAATACAAGAGATTTCTAACCAAAATCAATTATGACAAATTTGTTAATATTTGAAGTTTTTAAGTGTTTCGTCAAGCTATTTATTTTCTATGGATTTTATTTTGCTCAGATGTCACAATTGTTAACCATACATTATAGAATCTCTTGTTCCTGCTATGATATTGTTTCCATTTTTTTCTTTAAATGAACAGCATTTCACTGTACCACTATGCTAAAACAGTGTCCCTAGAAAAAGCTTTTCTCCCTCCTCCTAAAACTAGGGTGTGAGAGAGAGGTAGATTGTCTCCCCACTCAGTTTCTTATAATCTCTTGTGTTAGTTATGCAAGGATGAATGTTCTGAATAATTAAATAGTCAAAACTGATATCTATCTTTCCATGGAAAGAATTTATTCTTTGATAAATCAACTTTTTTTTTTCCTTTAAAAAAACAAGAAGAAAAAGTATGACAGGGTAATTCTAGGACCAGTTGAAACCCTTTCCAAAAAAATGAATTGTTGTGTAGTTATCAGATTTTTCTTCCTTGTTCTTTATGCAGTTTTATGAACATCATTAAACTTTTATATCCATTGCAGATATTGTCTGAAGAGATCCCAACTATCTTCATGGATTAAGTAAACTTTGAGAAGGACACTAAAACCTCAAGTGTTCTGGAAATATTGAAGTTGTATTAACTGAAAAAAATGTCATTTGTTTTGCATCTATGATTCCAAGCAAGTACCAGTTTATCTTAGCAAGCTGCAGTTCCTTATTCACTCAAAAACAGAAATATCCAAATAATTAAGAAATTACAAAAATGGGGGAATGATGGGAAAAGGGAGAAAATTAAGCCCAAAGAGAATTGGCAAGCATAATAATTCAAAATATGTATTTAAGTTAAAAAAATTACACAGTGCTCTCTTACTATAAACTAGTCAAGGATTTTGTCCTGCTTCTAGGAAGGGCTGTCTTTTCATAGATGCAATAATAATGAATATATTTTATTTTCACTTGAAGATGGCAAACATTTACAAATATCTTTTTCACTCTTCCTAGTTATTTAAATATTTGTAATAGAAGACCTTTAGTACAGTGGCCCATTATTTACAAGATTGGTTTGCCAAATGTTTCAAATCTATGCAAAGTACTAAAACCTGCTTAATAAGAGGACCATAATATCACACAGATTATGTTACTTCAATTTTCACTGGACATGCCTAGACATATTACTCTTTTTTGAGAATAAATAGTTCATTTCTTCCATAACGTTGAGTGAAAATGTGATTATAGAAGTGTTGACACGATCCAGAAAGTAGCAAGAGTGATAGCCTCCTGTGATAGGAGCAGTTCTTAGCTGAATGACTAGATAAATGCCGGGTTTTGGACAGATAGCTAGCTATACATTAATCAGTATAGCTATGTATCTCTCCAGGAGCTAGGATTTAGTGCTTCCTTAAAATTCATTTTGCACTACAACTTGAATGAAAAACTCATTTTTCTTTTGGCATCACAGGTTGCTCTTGGAGATGACGTATGTTCAGATCTGAGGTGAAAATAAGTACCATTTGCACATATGCCTTGCCCTCTCTGTTGGGGACAGCAGACTGTACAGTTATGGGCCTGTTGTCAGCACAGCAAAGGGGCCAGTCTTGCAGACATCAGTGGGACTGGCTGGCTCTCCAGCAGTGAGAGACAATTTTGGATTGGGAGCCCTGCTGCTGATTAAGCCTGTGGCTGTACTGCAAGGACAGAAAGGGAACACCCATCCTTCTGTATAAGGCCTGGGAATGACAGAGACTTCAGGTATAAATAACATCAACAAACAGTACTAAAAATGCTGCGTTTTCTTTGATGCATAATTGCAAAAGAAGGACAAGAGACAAGATGCAGTGGAATGTAAAAGAAACACTTTTGCCAAGAAAGGTCATTGTCATCGTGGTGACCAGGCTCTTTTGACACATTAATATGCCTGTAAAGCTAGCTGTCTTCTGACTCCTATTATTCTGCTACCACCTGGTTTTGCTTTTTTTCCCTTAATGTAAATGTTTATGCATCTCTTAATCTCTTTTAGTCTAAAAAGAAAAAAATCACAGCATGTCAGTGTGTTAAGAGAGGGTCCATATGTTCCTGAGCATGGACAGAAAAAGTTCTGTGAGAGTCTCAAGTGCTCTTAGGAAGGATGATTTTACTTCCTTTTATTTAGATCAGGACAGACTCTTCACGTCTTTAGTCTGTAGCAGCAATTCTATTAATTTCAATGGGGCAAGATAGCTCTTACCTGTGCTGAACAATAAAATACTTCACCTCATTTTGCTTAGAGTCCTTCTTCCTTTGTGTGCTTCACTATTTACAATCTCTCACACAGAAAACCATGCTAGTAATACTGCAACAGAATTAAATTTGTCATCTGCCATCTCTGATTACCAGAGCTTAACAATCAATCTGAGGGGTTTAGTTTGGGGTTTTTTTGGAGATAGACTGCTCAAGGTCAGATACCAGAAGGAATGAAAGCACAGGAAAAAAAAGCTGTGTGAAGAAACAGTTCCTGGGAATGCTTTTGCTGAAAATAAATATAGTCTCATACAAAAGTTAAGACCTAGGAACCTGATCTAATCTCCTGAAATGAATTTGAGATCCTGAAAGGACTTTCTGATGATATTACACAATCATTCACACTTCTGAACCAGGAAAGCCTCAGAGAATCTTTAAAAATATTTACTATCATTTTCTTATACGTTGTCTGGATAAGAAATTCCTTTTAATGAAAACCATCAAGATTTAAAACACAGAAAACCAAACTCTTTTCCTATTGGATTTCAAGTTGGATCTTTCAGAAATTGCAAGAATTGGAGCAAGCCTATTCAAGTCAGCAGTGGTTGGTGCACTCGTTTGGAAGAGGCCCCATTTCAAATTGCTCCTTTGGACCTGAGTGTGTGTCATGGGCAGAGGAGCCTCAACATTCTGCCTATTTTTAGGTGTATGTATCTGGCTTATGCCACAAACCTTATCCTAGAACTGAGAAACCACTGTAAGGTAAATTAAAACCTATTATTATTAAAAGCTATATTAAAAGGTAAATTAAAGCTGGACAGGAGCCAGCAATGTGCATTTGCAGCCCAGAAGGCCAACCATATTCTGAGCTGCATCAAAAGAAGCCTGGCCAGCAGGTCGAGGGAGGTGATTCTGCCCCTCTACTCCACTCTGGTGAGACCCCACCGGGATTACGGCATCCAGCTCCGGAGTCCTCAGTACATGAAAGACATGGACCTGTTGGAGCAGTTCTGGAGGAGGGCCACAGAAATGATCAGAGGGATGGAACACCTCTCCTATGAAGACAAGCTGAGAGAGTTGGAGTTGTTGAGCCTGAAGAAGAGCAGGCTTCAGGGAGACCTTATAGCAGCTTTTCAGTACTTAAAGGGGGCCTAAAAGAGAGCTGGAGAAGGACATTTTACAAGGGCATGTAGTAGGACAAGGGGTAATGGTTTTAAACTGAAAGAAGGTAGATTTAGATTAGATGTATGAAAGAAGTTCTTTACTGTAAGGGTGCTGAGGCACTGGAACAGATTGCCCAGAGAAGTTGTGGATGCCCCATCCCTGGAAGTGTTCAAGGCCAGGTTGGATGGGGCTTTGAGCAACCTGATCTAGTGGAAGGTGTCCCTGCCCATAGCAGGGGGGGTGGACTAGATGACCTTTAAAGGTCCCTTCCAACCCAAACTATTCTATGATTCTATGAAATGTCAGTGAACTAAATCTATTTTTATAACAAAAAGTTTGGTTACAAAGAATTGTCATCTTCTGCCAAAATTCTCACAGCTGTAATTAATTTCACTTTTGAAAGAGCTGAGTGCAGCTCCCAGTTACATTATCAATTATCAATTAGTATTTCTGCCTTAGAGCTTTCATTGTTCTGGCCTACCACATGCAACCAGCTATCATCACAGCTCAATATGTGCACAGCCAGCCTCGCTTCTATGGAGCAACAGTGAGTAACTTAATTATTATTATGAATGACAAAATAACTACCTTCCTACCTCTATATTTAATGATGCAGCATTAGCTGTGGGCCTTGTCACCCCTAAAGAGAGACAAATATAAGAAGTGCCTGTATTTCATAGATAAAATTATTTAAGACTTTCCAAAGCTTCATTAGCACTAACATATTGTCTATGTGGCATAACAGTATAGAGGTGCCTAATCTGCTTTTAAGTGAGACACCTTAAGTACTACAAGGCATATGGTGCTGCGCTCAGTATTTGGATAACATACATAGCTAAGTTGACTTCAATGCTTGTAAAATTCAAGCTGACAGCTCATTTAGGGGATGCCTTGCAATTCAGCATAACAGGTAGTCATACCTTTACTGCAAACAGAAAATGAACATTCACAAATATCATCAATGTATGAAAGATGTTGTACCCACAGTTCTTTTTAGCATGCACTGTATAAACAACTGGAAAACTCTTTAGGGGAACTGTTTTAAAAACTCTGACATGACCTCCAACAGTTAAAAGTGCCCAAGATAGCAGATGTCGTGTCTGTAGCATAAATCTGGTGAACGAATCAGTGGTGGTGCTGCACTGCCTGCTACAGACTTTGCCAAATGCAGACCTGGGGCCAAGGGCATGTGACGCATTCAATATGCTGCCCTGAACCCACAAGGAACTACTGTCCCAAGGGTACCCAGCTCCTTCCCCACATGGCTCCTGCCACCCCTGGTAGAGGAGCCAGCTCAAGAGATGGCAAAGCTGCTGCTGCCTCTGTCACTACTCAGCTGCCTCCTTGCAGCTTGGTCCTTGCCTTCTCTGTCCAGATCTTGCACCATGATGCTTAGTGGTTTTGCCTTTTAGAACTTCACTTTTAAAGCCCCCAGCACATTGCAGAGCTGAGCCTCAGCGAATGTGCTCAGACTTCCTTTTCTATGAACGATGCTGTGCAGGCTAGTTGGTCTTAGTGAAATACTGGAATAGTCAACTGATCTGGAAATGCAGCGTCTGGCAAAAGTTTCATATTCTTCATTCATATATGCTTTGCCAGCAGTTTGTGAATGGCCCTCATATCCGTCAGCAGCAGCTGAACAAGAACGGAGACAAGCCCCGGTTGCTTCAGAGAGACCTGAATTTTGGAGGGGTGCATTGCAATTGTGGACAGAATGACTGGGGAGGAGAAAGCAACTAAAATAATAAAAATATAATTCTTTTTCTTCATTGATACCAATAGCACAATAATGTAGCTTTTAAACATCAGGTCTCAAACATAAGTGCTTTCTTAGTGTTTTGTTCAGGAGGCTGTGATGACAACTGAAAAACAGGATGCTTTATTCAGCAGTGGAGAATTTCCCTTGTAGTCATATCAGAATATTTTTATTATTAAGAACAAGTTTTGTTACCATATGAATTCAATTTGGAGTAGAAATGGAGACTTTTAATTTAGTTTTTCATTTGTGGAATTACAATTCCTTTGTATTCCACAGCTATCTCCCTATTCTGTTTCTCCCATTTTTTTTCTAGTACCCTTAGCTTCTAAAGCTAAAGCTAAGGTGAGTGAACTTCAAACTTTAATTTCTTCTTGAATTTTTCCTCTTCTCGCAGCGCCCTTGTTGAGCTGCAGCTCCCTTGTTGAGTCACAGCCCTTTAGGATCTAAGTCCAGCAAAAGAACTGCTCAGAGAAAAGAAAAGCATACTATAGTTTGTGTGAAGAAAAAATGAACATTCCATTCCACACCTTCCATCATAACCAGGTCACCAGGTGACATTTGGTGTAGTTCAATTTCTGACCAGTGGCTTGGGGCAAAGTTGCTAGTATTAGCCCCCTCGTCACAGCCACCCAGCACAGGAGAGATCTCTTCTTTAGCTTGTTTAAAATAAATAAATAAATAAATAAAGGCTTTGGGGTTCAGTGCGCCTTAAACCAATCAAAACACAGACCTGCAGGGAGCAGTTTGGCTATAATGCTTGCTTGTGAGCTGGGTGGGGAGATATATCCTTCCAGGAACCTCGCCAGCGTGTTGGTTGTTGAAGCCCCAGCAGCCAGGAGCAGGGGAACAGTTACAAGATCCTCAGCAAACAAGGCTTCAGGGAAACCGAGCTTTCCCACAGCTCAAAGTGCTACCTGCACCTTAGTGCCAAGAATGTGCTGTCAAGATGCTGAATATCACCATCCTGGTGAAAGTCTTTCCTTTCATTCAGCTACAGGTTTTTTTGGAGAAGCTTCTGGGAAAAATGCCAAATGCAAATATTTGCACCCTTCCTCACTGCCCTTCAGTGCAACAGCTGCAAAGCACAGCATTTTCCAAGACATGCATGCCTGTTTGCTAAGCTATAATCCTGACTGACTCTTCTTTTCCTTAGTCATCAGCTCAAGTTTAAAAATGCAACTCATTCTCATTCACATTAGTCTTCCACCACTCATGGTCCAAACTTTGCGTGGCACTTGGAGGGAATGAGGACATGAAGTGGCATTAGCTGTCTGCCTGCAGCTGCATAATCAGAACCAGAAATCCTCTCTTTTATGCTCATCTGCCTCATCCCCACCCCCTGCCCTGCTACAGTGATAGTAGAGGTCACTTCCTTCAGCTTTGCTGTGTAGTTTTGCCTTACTGGAGATACTTTTGTCCCAATATATTTCATGTGCTCTCCTGGCTTTATCCCTACTTCCATCACCTTACTTAACTGGCTTCAGTTCAGACCATGGCTTTGCATACAACTCCCCAAGCACTGCTCTGGCACTGCATGGACATGCCACTGCACACTGAGAACACCACTGCTAGCTCAGGATGGGCGGGCAGTATCTGGGCAGAAAATGGAATGGTCTGGGAAAATTTTGCTGCTAGCTAAACACTTACAGTCTCAGAGGTGGCTTCTCAATATTAGGAGTGAAAAGGAAGAGGCAGAAGGGACAGCAAACATGAGCCAACGTATCCCCAGAGCGAGGCCATGTACCAGCCTCTAGTTTGCAGCATGGAGCAGGCTAAAAAGGTGGCAAGTGCCCTTGGCAGAGTCCTGAAGCCCAGGGACCCCACAAGGTGAGCTGGAAGGGAGCATGGGAGCTGAGACCAAACCCAGAGAGCCAGCCAAGCCTACTGCTGAAGCATTTCTCTGGTACTGTAGTTGGATGCCTTAGAACAGATTTGGTAGAGAACAATAATTTATGCCTCCTTTCACATTTTGAGAAGTCTCTTGTCCTTTATTATCTCTGCTAATCCAATCTATCTCATTTGGTCCTTACAATATCACCTGTGAATGTGTTTATATGCTGCCTCTATTTTGTTCTCATTCATCACTAAAAATCCACTTCCTCAGTTTCAGTTCAGCCAACATGAATCACACCATATCCTCTGGCAGATATTATTTGGTCTGCTGCAGCAAAATAATGTTTTTGGAAGAACACAGAAGACCCAATCTATAAAGCATTTTTGTGGTATCTGTGTTGATACAAGATGACTGAGGACTCAGTATAAGAAATTGCAGCAGTCACTTAACCTGAAAACACCTTTGCCTTCCTGCTACATTTAAAGTACTGATTTTTAGCTATACTGATATATTTTGACATCAGAGTCCAAGAAAAATATCATTTAAAACAAAGAAAAAGAAAAAAATAAATTCTCTAAGATGCCTAATATGAATGACATTAAGTTTCAGAACAGCAGCACGAAAATTTGAACAAGTACATTGCAAAGGAGATAGCTTGCAGAATTTCTTGCTGTCAAAGTAGGCAAAGCACTATTTTAATAGTATAATGAAAAGGGATCTCTGCAGCAGCTTAAATGTAGCCCCAGGAGAGGGCTGTTGTTATATGCAGCTGCCTTCTAAAAACCACCCTAAGCCAGGCGGGAAATGTCCAGGCCCTTAAACAATGACATGACAAGATACAGGGAATTAGATAGATACAGAGCAGCTGGGCTGAGTTTCCTACATTTCCACCTGGGATCCTGGAGCAAGAATGGAAACCTTCCACAGAATTGCAACAATGCTGGTTAATTTTTACGTGTTTCATCTGAAGAACAACTGAAAAGAGACTTCAGCTCTGCTTTTTCATTTAGGTAACAAAATTGCCAGATTGTGCATATTCAACTAGTCACTAGTTGAAATAGAAAAAATATTTCTGTTAACAAAGGAGCTAGGGACACACTGAACATCACGGCAATACAATGTGTATAGTTTTAAATCTAGCTTATTCTAAGTGCTTCTTTTTCAAACACATTGAGTTTTTCACTAGCTGCCTAGGTCTATAGATACAAGAAGGAAAGAGCCTGTTTCAAAGTGACAAATAATTTTTAAAAGACTGCTAAAACACAGGCAGTATCCAGTCCTGGAGTCAGATATTCAGCATCTGAATGAGGCTCTTCAGCTCCTTCATAGGCTGATTCATGCAAAATCAGTATACTGTAAGTTTCTGAGAGATGGTGGTCTTAGCACATGAATCCTAATAATAATGTCTTATTAGGACAGACAAATCAATGTGTAGAAAAAACTTGACTAATATATTCATTATAAAGTGAATGCCGTTTTTTAAAAAAAATCCTTTATAAATTGCAGTCAGTTTTAGTGACAATGTGTATTGACATTTAGAAGAATAAGTTATTTTTAAGCAAGGTCCCTTTTGGGTTTCCCTTAATTATATGTGAGCTTATAAATTTTATTACACAGAGACAGAAATCTGTGGCTTCTATGTATTACACAGATGTGGGTATCAAAAAACTGTGCTGAAAGTTTTGAAATTATTTTGGACTTCCAGTGTTGTAAATTAGAGAAGAATTCAAGAAAGAAAAAAATGAAAGCCTTAAGCCTCTAAACTTTTGCACAGAGTATGGTTTGGCCATTAATCAAAGGAACCGTGGTAAAAGGAGGAGCTGTGAGAATGCTGGTGGGTGGATTAGGGACTGTTCTTTCTGTTGTGCTCTGACTACTTTCATGCACTCTCTCTGACATGCTTACCAATATAACCTCCTGTGTGCAATATTACTTAGGGATTCAACTGACAAGGTCTGGCTGGAGCACATACAAGGAAAGTGAGCTTCAAACCTGTAAACATTCATACCAGAAATTTGACATACATCCAAAGCAAAACAGAAGCTTGAATGGCTTGTAGCTTAGACACAAACCAGCATTTTGGCTCTCTGATAGAGGCCCAGAATATATACATTCATATCAACTACTGCATGACTATTTTTGAAAGTGAATGCTTGAGGAAATTACAGCCTACTACCCATTTGTATAGAAGGTTAAATTCCACAGTAAATGACTTATTGTGTGTTATTCACCTAGATCTAAACAGTGGTTTAGAACTGCTTATAAAAGGAAATTCACATGAAAATACTTACATAATCTATTGAAATCTCATGAGAGCAGAGAAAGTTGCAGCTATATTAATATTGTATATTCATTAAATGGAAGGATAGGACTGACGGCCCTAGAGAGAGAGAGAGATTTGTAATGAATAATTCTTTCAGAATTAAATGTTCAAATTAGAGCAATTAAACTATAAGCCACTCAGACACATTTCAAGGCTAAATGTTAACACCCTGTAGGAATAAGAACAGCCTGGCTTGCTGAGAGTGCAACAGGGTTTCTCAGATTGTACATCATATAGGCCTAAAGCTGATTGTTCTGTGTATAACATTCTCTCTCATGTGACTAGATAGGAGCCTTTTCTTTATCCACCCCTGTTAAATCTACAGTAATTCTATATAAGGCTAGATAACTTTAAGAGGGGACTAAGACATTTCTTAAAGATAAAGAGATATAATTTCCTTTTGTTCTTCCTTTCCTCCTCATCCATCCTTATAGCCTATCCGATCACTCCCTATGGCCCTGGATGTTTCTCAAAGTAATTAATTCAGCCTTTACTCTGCTTTTCAGTCAGCCATTGATCTGCTTACCTGCTTTCCAGTCTGCCTTCGACACTCACCTCTTACAGCCTCCAGACTCTGTGGGCACTTTTTTTCCCTTACTGCCTATATAGCCAAAGTCATAAAGTGCAGTAGCAGTTAAGAAGGCTCAGTTCACAACTGCAGTGCTCAGATTGCTCACTACAATGAAGTGCCTGATCTGCTGTGGAAGAAGTTGGAAATAAGAAAAGATATGTATCACCTAACTCAGTTTTCAAATGCAAATACCAACAGCTTAAAAATGATGGGATTCATATTAAAATAGCAAAAAGGGAAAGGAAAGTTTTAGGGATGTTCACTCTGATATTTCTCTTCAGTGAAACCATGGTTGCTACTTAATATCACTGGCTGAAACTTACACTGAAACACAAGTATTTTAGGTAAAAGTCATGAAGACCTTAGTCACCTAGAAAGTAATGAAAAGTTGTAGTGGTACTAGTAGCTATTAATTAGCATGAGTAGAATAATGAGCTTTCTGGCTTTCTGATTTTTTACTTTCTGCTTGATATCTTTGTAAAGGGCAAGTAGAGCATGGCAATATGG
Organism: Astur gentilis; assembly: GCF_929443795.1. Taxonomy (NCBI): domain Eukaryota; kingdom Metazoa; phylum Chordata; class Aves; order Accipitriformes; family Accipitridae; genus Astur; species Astur gentilis. Next base: position 20,912,022 of record NC_064883.1, on the reverse strand, counting down.
AATAATGATTATTAATTTCTTTACACTTTCATAGATTACTCCATTACTCTTTGCTTGAAAAGAATGTACTGTGCTCTGTTCTGTCCCAGGAAAGTAGGACTGCCAATGATTTTCTATCTCATCCTAGCAACTGTTTACCTGACCTATACAGCAATTTGTAGTAAAATAAAAACCAAACCACTTCCCCATTTACAAATGGAAAATTGCCAGGTAAATTTTAAGTTGAAGAGCTAAGATAAGAGGTGACTTCAACAGAATCACAATTTTTAAACAGGTTTTCCTACAAATCAGAAGTTTTCCTGTCTACTTTTGTTCTGCACACTTCACTGCCAATATAAATAGCAGAAGTAGGCATAAAGGTCAGTCAATATGCTAGGGAAGTATTAGTGATCTTTTGTTCTACATTTTTCTATTGCTTGATGAATTATATGTGCTAAAACAAACAGCAGGACCCTTTTTTTGAGGCCACATCCACAAGTCTGGAGATCCACTCATCTTCCACTGAGTTCAGTGGAATGACTCCCATTTCCATCAGTGGGTTTTGACTCAATATTCCTTGCAGACCTGATTTCATTATTGTGAGCTTATAATTTTCAATATTCACATTTTCTCTGCCTTTTTTTCCCATCCAGCCTTCTGTTTTTGAAATTGTATATGCCATCACTTCTCTGGCTTTACTAGAAAGTCCTGTCTTGATACATCCTAATACATGTTTGCTTTTTTTTACTACATCACATTTATGACTGTTGATTATCTTGTGGTAAACTCACGTATCTTGATCTTTTTCTGTTTGCTGTTTCCAACTAATGAGCTTCTCCCACTTACAGCAAAAACTTTTACTCTTAAATTCATGGCATTGCATGTAGCATTGTTACATTTAATTTCATTTCTATTATTTTTGCCCTCTGGGTCATCTAGTTCTTGCAGCAGGATACTCATGTTCATCTATATTCCCAGTATCTTCCACCTTGTGTCATCAGCCAATTTTATTCCCTCATTTCTAATGGGTCCAGGGTCATTAATGAAAACAGTAAATGTGCTGTGTCACTATAGGATTCTGTATCACAAGGGTGCTCTGGATGAGCTCTTTTTTTTTGCCAGTCTTGGTTTTTCTCCTGCTATGCTGTCAGCCTTAATTCCTTGAGAAATGCTGACAGCTACTTCCTCCAGTCCACCAGCTGCCTTTTCTTTCTGTGAGTGGAACTGTCTGGAAGGTATCAGAGTCTTGGTTGGGGTTCTTCACCAGAAACTAGATACCATAGAGACAAAACAGAGAGTCTGATTTGGCTCTCAAAAGTTCTGCATTTTTAATTCAAGTGAAAGAAAGAGTGTTTGTTTGTAGCGTACATGCTTATTTGCCATCCCTTACTTTTGATGCTAAACAATACAAGCCTTTTTTCTTTCTGACAGTCACAAGCACTGGCTTTATATAAAGATTGACCTTTACTTCATTACTGACGATAAGCAAGCTCTGAATGTGTGTTTGCTTGGCTCATAGATACCCACAGGGACTTCATACAAAAATAGACTGTGGCTCTGGAAATTGCACAGGAAGAAATGAAACTTCTAACTTGAGGTCTTTTGATTTTACTTGCTAATCTCCAGGGGGAAGAACCCCTCTCATCTCTTCTGGACAGAGAATCAAAGACAATTCCTCACTTTCTATATGAGAAGGCCATAAAAGCTGATTAACCCAGCCTGAAAGCCCTAAAACATTCAGGAAAAATAATAAGGCTGGGTGGGAGACACCAAAATTAATTTCTGGTTGAAAAAAAGAATAAATACTCTTGAAATATTCTGGATTTTACCATTCCAGAATGGAATACCTTGATTTTTCCAGTTTGAAACAGCTTTTAAACTTTTTTAAAAAACATGTATATTCTAAAATATTGACTACTTATTTTGACTGGTTTTACAGCTTATCTCGATATAGGAAGAACTGATTTATGATGGAGTCAAATTTCACTCATAGATCTTGTTTATTTATAGATACAGCAAATCTCTCTTTCTTGTGTACAGGAGGAACTGATAAAGTAAAGTCTTTTTTCTGCTCACACCAGCAAATGCCTTTAGGTCATGGTTCCACCCAAAAGCCATTTCCTGAAGTGTTTCTGAGATCTGGACATCAAGGTTGGCTCAGGCAGTAACCTGAGGCTGGGGCTGGAGGTAGTTCAGCTTTGGAGTCTGTGGTCTCCCACTGCTTTGTCACCTGCTACCCAAGGAACAAACTCTTCAGATCTCCTACTACAGCTGTATCCATAAGCACTCCTAACCTGCTTCCAGAAGAAGTGTTTGTTGGAGAGTGGCAGTAAAGACAGAAAGGTCTCAATTTACCACAAAACTGGAGAGGGTTTAGCACACACCTTTCCCTTTTGTAATGCAGTCCAGGCCCTGTTGCTAAACAGCGATTGATAAAAGCATATACACAACTTCATCTGCTTTTTAGTATGAAGCTTCAGAGCTCTCGGTGGAAAGCATGAAGTCACTGCCTGATGCCACTGCAAACAGTGGAAATTGTGTACAGTCACACGTGGAGGAATTAAATTAAAAAATTGGCATGCTGCAACCTTTTATACAGCCAATAGAAAATAGGCTGTTAGCAGAAAGGACAGGCTGGAGATGATAAAGTCAGTCAAAAGTAAAAGTGGTTTATATGAAATTGAAGTGCAGGGGCATCACAGTACCAGTATTCATAAAAGGCAAGTGCTTCTTTCTAAGACTGCTTATGGTGCTGTCATAAGGAGACACTTAATGAGAATTCACTGCCATGCTGAATTCAGTGCTGGTCTGGTTTAGTGCAGTGCTAGCAACATACATCCTTTTGCTTAGTCTGAATTTAAACAGGTATTTTATCATAATTTTGTCTAAAGGGTCCAAATTATTTAACAGAGAGATTAAGCTCTGGGACACAAACTGTTTTATGTTACCAGAAAGGGAAATTAGGGAGTTGTGGTATTATATGTTTGTTTTAATTTTCCTTGAGGTCAAAACCTATATCTAAAAATATGCTTTTGTTGAAGCACAGTTTTGGAGTGAGGCATGAACTTGTTGGATTTCTGTAGCCTACAGTATGTAGGAAGTCAGATTAGATAATAAAAAATGTCCCTTTTGAGCTGTAGCAAATTTTAAAACTGTCAGAATTGCTCTGTAGTGCCACCTAATGACACAGAGAGGTTCATGTGAGATCCATTCTCAAGATGCATAGCATGAAGGTCTGCAGTACACAACAATCAATACTTTATGGATTCTACAAATATCTTTAAAATGTGTTTCTCTTCTAAAACGTATGAAACCATGTCCTTTTTATTCAGGTAGCATTCAGAAATACAAGCAAAACATATGTGCAAAAGGAAACCTTAGGCATCTGCTATGTGCATGATAAGCAAGCTATTAGTACTTTAGCCTTCCTGTTGCATACCTGCAAAGTTTTATAAGTTCTTTGGCAGCAAGGAAAACAGAAAATCCTCTTTAAGACGTAGATCATATTTTAGCAGATGGAAAGGAAGGCTTGTAATAAAATACTAGTAAAAATACTCTGTCCGCAGGGGAAAAAAGGCAGATATTTTGAAACATTCCTCCAGGATGCTGAAATTAGCTGTATTCAGAAACAGATACTTTCCATTAAAAATCTGTCAGCCCTGGGAATTTTCCTTGTTAACCTTGCTGGGAAATGTGTCATGATGCCTAAGTAACTACTTTCAGGCCATAACAGATAACCAGGGTAATTTTCAGATGCTTGTGTTTGGTGTGGTACATCATCAGCTATCAGTACTACCATCACCTAAGGAAACTGAATGACTTGAAAATATTTTGGAGTTAATTTGGTTATTTGTCTTTTTTCCTCTGGGTTCTATAGATTTCTTAACCACAAGAGAATATTTTTGTCACCAAACTGGTCTTCCTACATAGAGTATGGTGTGCTGGAATCTGTGCTGAACTGTGAGTGCATCCTTCTGTGGTGTTCTGTGGTTGGAAACTGTTTCTGCTCACATAGACCATGTCTAAGAAGCAGCTGCTGTGACTGCTCTTGCATTGGCCAGCTCCTGTCGCTACACTATTCTATTGTATTTTTAATTTTCTGATTTGTGTGTGCTTCTTGATGTGGCCTCCTTGCATGGTCAGGGCTGTGGACCAGTGCTCTTGCTGGACTCAGGGGAGCAGATTCTCCAGTATGCAACAATCAAGTTGGAGATCCCTGAACAAGTTTCCAGAAAACAGGTATATCTGCATGATGCAGCAAGGCATCCATCACAGCTGTCAGCAGCTGCCCTGAGGTCAGAATTGCCATGTTATTATATAGCTCTGTATTGGGGCCACTTCCAGAGCAGCTTATTCAGTAGTAGTTGGTCTAGTTCCAGCATGACCTGTGGGACGCCTGTGCTTCAATCCATGCAGACAGTGATGTACTTATGATAGGATTTTGTTGGCATAATTAGATGCCACCCTGAAAACCTTTTGAGAGCAAAATATTCTCTGCCAGCTAGTCATCTGATTAAATGGAATTGTTAACCAATCGAGTTATGAGCACTTAGAGGATAATAAGGTGGTAAATCAAGAGCTTAAATGTGTTTGTCAAAAACAAACACTGTCAAACCAGTTTCTTTCTTTACAGGGTAAATAGCTTAGCAGGAAAGGTGGCAGTAACAGACATTATACATTTGAACCTAAGAAGAGATGCTGGTGATGCGGTAAAGAGGTCTGAATTGAACAGTCATAAAACAGGTGCACAGAGAGCAGTTTGTAGCAGAGTTTGATGTCAAAATGGAAAACTGTTTCATGTGAGGCTCCACAAAGGTACAAACTGGAGTCACAACTGGTTGATATTTTCATCAGCAATCTGGATAATGGAATTTAGAATATGATTTATAAAGGTTTTAGCTGAAACTAAGCCCTGAGAAGGGCTTGGAGAACAGGCTCAAAATTCACATGATGAGACATGGCTCAAAAGCAGCTAGATGAAATAAAGATATATGTAAATTACTGCACTGAGAAATAAAATGCTAATGAAAATCAGCAAATGTTAGAACCAGATGCATGGATCTATGCTGGTCCTCTGAAATCAGGAAAATTCTGCCCAAGAAACCTGCTCAGCCTCCTACACAGACCGGCTTAGTGCTGGCCAGTGTTAAAAGAGGCTGATGCTTGGATTATTGGACAAACAGGTACAGCATTTGGTATACCTCCAGATGAAGGAAGCAACAATAAAATGCTCCATCTCTGTGAAGAATGAGGTCATAGCCTGTGTTTAGATAGCCTTCCAATATTTTATTACTTCAGTTTTGACAGAATGTTTGAGAATCTAAGTCAAACATTTCATCTGATGCTAATTTCTCTTTGCTATGATTGTTGGAATGGCAATTCTTATTCACTTTACCAGCCTGATAAGTGCTGCAAAGGAAAAAAAAAAGATGAAGAGAACTAAAAAAAAAAATTATTCACAGTCCTCTTTCCAGTGATTTTTTCTATTGCTGTTCCTTCAGTTCAAGGTCTCATGGAAAGTGATTATGTAAATGCCGAAATTTGTTACTCAACAGATTTGATCATTAGTAAGTTCAAAGTTACTTCCTTCTTAGTCACTTCTATGATGGTGAATGAGCAGAACTTGTTACTTCTTATATATCAACGGAAGTGTTTCCCAAGTGCCAAGCATTTCCATAGGCACAGTACCTACTGGGAGCATTAGGATTACACACACTCAACCATGTATAAGTAGAATCAAAGGTTTCAGAGCCTGAATTAATTTGACCTTCTTTAGGGGCTCACCAAGTGGGTGCTTCTGGCTGAACTAGAAAAGAGGTGAGGATTTGACTCATCTGACCTAAGTTGGATATACACTTTAGGATGAGGAGCACTACACTGGAGTCCAATGAGACCAGTTTGGTCTGTGTTGGCTTTAAAGGGATTCCAAGGTAGCTAGTTCAGATGTAGATACTTGAGGTTAGGTGGAGATGAATCCTACCCAGGCAGACCTGGGTTATCTGTGAAAGAATCAGAACTCAGCTGGAATTTTCAGGATTAATCAGTAGAATATTTAGTCCTAAATGGAGCAAGTTTTTAATGAAAATAATTTAGAATCATTAAATATGGTTCCTACGCATAAACTTACAAGCCAACACAAACACATCACTATAAGGACACTATCAAGAAGGGCACTGCATCATTTTGGTAGGCGATATCTAAATCGACATTTTCATACATGCTCTGCTGGCTAGAATTTCTAGGGAACTCTAGTCTTTATTGCAGTAATATGCAATATATAACTATAATGCAATTTAAAAATTTTAACACTTGCTACAGTTCTGTCACAGAGCTATTTGAAACAGTAACACTCTGAGGGAGTGATTAAGTTTAGCATAAGAAATCATTATACATGAAAGATCTGTTTGTTGCCAAGCATTCCCTTTTCAACAGTGAGTGCTCTTTTCCAGGTCTCCATTAAAATAATGGTGACTATGATGGAAATGGTTCTCAATAGTCTCAGACATTTGGTTAAATGTACTGATGACGAGTTAGAATGAAATTGAAAGTAGTAAGTAGCTGGGAATAGAAAGATAAAGATGCAGAAATCAACATGGTGGAAGGGACAACATTTCTGCAATCAGATATCTATTGTGTTGTCCATATAAGTAGCCCTCTCCTAAAATCAATATCAAATGCCAGAAGTTGCCTCCCCATTATAATTGATGACCTGTTGATGCATTGTTGAAAAGTGAACAGTCTTTCTAATGTTTATTCTAGCCAAAATATCACCTTGATTTGTAAATGCTGAAGCTTTAAAAAGCCCTTAGTATTAGTAAACCTTAAGAATCAGAGGATATGATAGCTCCCAAAGCTTCAATGTTCACTGGATAGAAAGTGATGGTAAAGAAATATTTAATTTTATTTCACAGAAACTTTTAAACCACAGTAGTTTTTTATGACCTCTGGGATTCAGCGATCCTGTTAAGGAAACCCATCATATTTTATATTAACCAGTTCCCATTTTGTATGGTAAATTCCTACCTATTATATTAATTTTCATTTTGATGTAGCCAAATTCCTTTGGTCCGCTAAGCTAAATAATAGTTTTGTTGATTAATTAAAAGCTGGTGTGTTTTCCATTGTTTTGTCTCACCTTCCCCTCCTTCTGTGCTTGCTTTTGAATAGATAATTCCTATAAAACCGTTTTATCCCCTCATTCCTCATTTTTCTTTGAACAGCAGCCACTCATCATGAAGATTGACACTGTTTCATTAAATTGTCAGTGGTTATTATTTTGTAGATGATTTGTAAGACAAGTGGAAAGGCCGGATAAGCTTCATTTTCTTTGGCATACAGTGTTTTTTCACTGGCATATAAATGCTGCTAATCACCGTTTAAAATCATTCATGATTTTTCATTCATCTGTAATTACCATTTTAAAAATTAGATGCTGTATCAATAAGATGCAATAAAAAGTTACTACAACCTTTTTTGGTGCATTAGAGGACCTTAGCTCAAGGAGAAAGAAGACTAGTGTGGCTGCATTTCATACATTAAAAGGGGCAAGGACAATTTGTTTTAGGAACTTTTCTGGAAAAAGATCATTCTGAAAGGAATAAAAGTCTCATCTTTCATATAAACAAACTATTGTTTCAACCAAGCCATCCAACATCATTACTATAAATACCATGCCATAGAGTAGCATCTAATTAAACCAAGTAATCCCACTAAATTGTGTTCATTTTGGAAATTGTATTGCCACAGCACAACTTCCTAATTCAAGTTAAATTACTTTAATTAATGGATTTAATTTTGGAAACATTCAAAGTGAGTGCTGAATCCTTTGAGATTTATGCCAGTTTACTTCATGAACTTTGGTTATTCAAAGCTTGTTGAGCTCAAACTTCAGTTATTTGTAATTGCCTTTTCCATGTTCTGGAAGCTATGGAAATGTTCACCATAATTACAGTGGGCTCAAAAGAGAAGAATAGAAGGGTAAGACGAAGTACCCTTGTCCTGGAAATGGGACGGGTTTCTCAGTAGACGGAAGCTGTATTCTTATATGTAACCGTTTGATGTAGGACCAGCTATTCTCCCACTCCCTTCTGGGGTCTGATTGATTAACATCATTACCAGCACCATGAAATAAATGTACTGAAACAAATTGCAAAGAAACACTTTTAATGGAAAAGCAAGAGGTCTAAAATAATAGCAATAAGATCACCACAGTTACATACTTATTAATCAGGCTTCATAAAGCAAAAATAATTAAAAATATCTTTCTTGGAATCCTACCATTTGTGTTTCCTTAAAGACAGGATGCCATATCAAGGCTCAAATGTTTCTGCAATATTCTGCAATACCATATCCTGGGCTGCATGAAAAGAAGCATGGCCAGCAGGACAAGGGTGGTGATTCTCCCCCTCTACTCTGCTGTGGTGAGACCCCACCGGGAGTACTACGTTCAGCTCTGGGGTCCCTAACATAAGAAGGACATGGACCTGTTGGAGCAAGTCTAGAGGAGGGCCGCAAAGTTGATCAGAGGGCTGGAGCACCTCTCCTATGAAGACAAGCTGGGAGAGTTAGGGTTGTTCAGCATGGAGAAGAGCAGGCTCCAGGGAGACCTTATAGCAGCCTTTCAGTACCTAAAGGGGGCCTACAGGAAAGCCGGAGAAGGACATTTTACAAGGACATGTAGTGATAGGACAAGGGGTAATGGTTTTAAACTGAAAGAGGGTAGATTTAGATTAGATGTATGGAAGAAGTTCTTTACTGTGAGGGTGCTGAGGCACTGGAACAGGTTGCCCAGAGAGGTTGTGGATGCCCCATCCCTGGAAGTGTTCAAGGCCAGGTTGGATGGGGCTTTGAGCAACCTGGTCTAGTGGAAGGTGTCCCTGCCCATGGCAGGGGGGTTGGAACTAGATGATCTTTAATGTCTCTTCCAACCCAAACCATTCTATGATTCTGTGATTCATATGATTCTATGAATATTTTCGTCTTCACCCAGAAGGTATAAAAAGCTCATTATATGTTCAGAAATACAGGAAATGGATTAGCTAAAAAAAAAAAAAAAAAAATTGTGCACATTTTCACATATAGTAAATGGCTCTGGACACTGCACTCTTTGCAAAGTTCAAAAAGAGTGAAAAAACAACAGTAGATTTTCTCCAACTACAAAGGGGACAATGAGTGTAGACATTAAATAATTTTGTCTGCACAGTTTGAAACTGGGAGGAAGCCACCAGAAAGGTTGTTTCTGTTGCTTTTCTGACACAGGGAAGATCTCTCAAGAAGTATATTTCCTGGAGATTTTCCCTCAGCATAGAGGAAAGAATGCAGTCTGATAAATCAATTATTTTTGGACTGTGAGTTGTCAGGCTTTTTTAGTCCAACTTCATAAGTCTGTTTCATATCCTACTTCCTTTCTAATTTCAGATCAGTGAACAGGTTGTTGATTTGCATGTTTAAAGTTTATTCTCCACATAGCCATGTGCTTAGAGCACACATACATAAAATGGTACCTTACCACAGCAACACATGGTCATGGCTGTCCTTGCAGAACTTTAGCGCTATCATGAAAGCCACTTGCATTACATAGTTTAAATTACAGAAGATAAGACAGTTTCCTAGCTTTCCTATCGTGGACCAGAAGAAGCTGCCATCCATCTTGTGATGTATAGTGGCTGCTATGCTTACAGGGATGTCATGATTTTTCTGCATGTTCGGACACTCTTTGTCTTGTTCTCACATTCAGAACAGGAGGCTGTGGTCATCAAAATGGAGCAAACCCCTGTAGTAATGCATCTCACCAGCAACAACCTCATAAACAACACACAGAAGAAACAGGCAAAAGCCTCACTGAAAGAGACCTCACTCATATACCAGATCACAAAGGAAAAACAATAGGAAAAAGACACAAGTAGAATTTGAAGCTGTTTGTGTAACTCGCTTAGCTTTAAAACTAATTGCCAAAAAATAAAACACTGCCAGTCTTAGGTATAAGAGGAATTGATGTCTGTGTTATCCCTCTCCACATGTAACTTGTTGGCCATCTAGAAAAAACAAGTGGATTTAAAACTAATAGGTTGTTTTCTGAGTTTTGGACTTTCACTTTGGCTGACTGAGCTCAGACAATTTTAGGGAGATAGGAATCATTGGACTAGAGACCTGAATAATGCCCAAAACAGCACAGGTGGTTGTAAAACTGCAGCAAGTGGATATGCCAGAAATCAAGTGACTTCTGTACTGTGGAAAGCACAACAAATACTGACCAAAGGCCCCTGGTGCTTATTGCCATCTAGTGAAAGAACTGACCAACACCACAACCCTTCCATTTGTTGGGTTGCCAAGCGTGTCATCAGGAACATAAAAGTATGCACAAGCAAAGGCATTTTCAATGCAGCGTGTGCAGCACATCTCAAAAACTTACTGACAGCAGGTATTATTCTTATGCCATTGCAGCTTCAGAGTCTGGCTAAATACTTTAACATCTGGCTAATAGGGGAAACCCTTATCTACTGTGATATTTTACTATGAAATTGATGAGAAATCCTGATCCACCTGGCCATAAAAAAAGGTTTGCTCTTCAAGTTAATGTGATATTTAGTCATCAAGAAAATTTCATCCAAAAAGACTGAAAAGGGGAGAAAAGTTAACACAGAGGAGTAATAATAAGAAACCCAGACAGTGAGATCTACAGCCAAAACCGAGCCCTAACTTTTCTACAGATTATAATTGTGCCTTGAATTAATCTGTTAGTAAAAAATTGAAAAATAAGGACAGTAGATAAATGTAGAGCATGAGGATTTAATAAACTGATCAGAAAGGCTTCTTCCAGTAGAAAGGTGGTGTAGTTACACATTTACGTCGTTGTAGCCCCAGGTGTTTCCACGGCATTTCTCCCACTCCTATGAGGTCCTTCCCAAATTCTAGGCATGATAAAATTCTCACAGAAACACATATTTAATGTCTTTGTCTGAGAATCACATTCTTTTCTTCTGTATCTCAGCAGAATAAGAAAGATTTAACTACATTTCCATATAATGCGTCAAACAAAAAGGAATACTAATTTAGTCTTGTTCTTCTGTCTAGTCAGTATAAATTCCAGACAAAGATCTCATACAAACATCCAGGGCATAAAAGATCTGGAACTAATAGAAACTTGAAAGCATAGTGGAGACTTGGATCCATCTTCATATCCTTTTTCATTCCACAATTGAGCAAAAATTTGATATTTCCACATGAGATGAAAAATAATTCCTTCAATCACATGTTGTCTTTCATAGGGTCAGTCATTTCTGAGTTATACAAGACAACAAAACATGTATTTATTAGCTTTTTACAATGTTTTCATGTAACATGGGAAGGACTTAAACTTCACGAGCATTTCAACATGTTTAAAAGCATTAAATTTGAAAACAAGAAAATAAAAGCCATTTAAGGTGTACATCCTGAGCCAAAACTCTGCTGAAGATCTCTGGCACTTGGACTACTTCAAGAGCAGCTCCCAGACCCTTCTGCAGAAAAGTCCCAAAGATAAGCCCAAAGAAGACCCAGTTTTAGTAAGGACAATCACCAAATGTGATTCAGACAGATGGAGTTAGGACAAGCTGGAGTGGAATGGTCATGGTAATGAATATGGGGTAGCCACCATGTGCCAGCTGCCTACGGGGGTCTGGAATTATCAAGGAACTGAAGTGAGATACCCACATTTATTGCCCTAGGCTCGTGTTATTATTGCCTATGGCATTATTAAAGCAAATACCTTTCTATGGTGATCACTATTTCTCTTCACTGACAGGTAAAGACGACTCAGTGTGACTAGTTACTTAATTTAAACAATAATTATCCAAAGGTCAGCAGGATGAATTGGGGCCAAAATCTCTACTTCCTTCCCCCCCCGGCATTTTGTTAGGAGTTGAAGCACAGATGAGACCACATCTGGAGTGTTGTGTCCAGTTTTGGGTTCCCCAATACAAGAAAGACATGGACATACTTTAGCAAGTCTGAGGGAGGGCCACCAAGTTTATTAGCTGGAGCATATGACATATGAGAAGAGGCTGAGAGAACTAGTTTCCTTCAGCCTTAAAAGGAGAAGACTGCAAGAGGATCTCACTGATGTCCTCAACTACCTGTTGGGAGATGGTAGAGAAGCTGAAGCCAGACTTCCCTGGCAAGTGCCCAGCAGGAGGATAAGGGGCAACACACACCAAGGTTGTATGTGTCACTGCCACAGGGCTTTGTGCTGAAGCTTGGATATGGAGAGCTTCAAAGGAGAAAGTCTAATGACTTTTCATAAAAGCTGCTTTACAAAAAGCAGAGTTGACCTGTGAGGGACAGGTAGGAAATCTGCATTGTCTAACTGTGGTTAGTCTCTTTGAGTTTCAGGAATCGCAAAGACAATACTAGAGGGGTTTTTCTTTTTAAACACTCCAAGTTACCCCTTTTCTCAGTTTCTATCATGCCAGGGGTTTCTAACCATTTTGCATCAGTGGATGGCTGTTAACCCTCCGAATTTCCTCACTAAACTCTATGAACCCTTTTCAGCCCTTTTGACTGAAGTCACCACAATGCAATGATGATTCCATAATTCACCATTTACCTTCACTGTGGTCTACCAGCACACCATGAACCAGAATATGCAAATCTTTCCCTACACGGTATTTAGGCAATAGGGCTCTACTCAGTCTTAGTTTGTCAAATTGATTGAATACTTCAGAAAAAAAATCCACACCTATTTATTGAAACCAAAATGCAAATTTTCTTTCGTACTTAGAACTCTTTGTTCTCGTTTTCAAAAGCATTCATAGCAGTGGATATCTATTTGCATAAATGTTTCCCAAAGGGGTCATGAATATTCATGTGTGTATATGCCTCTATCTTGAAAGTTCTTGGGAGGTTGGAAGAGGACAAAAAATTATTCAGCCTGAGAAAAAACAAAATCATGTGACTCTGGTAATGAGTCACAAACTTACCAACTACAAACAGCCAAAATGGTGGTGGGAGCTTGTTTGGGAAGCTGAAACTTCTCCTACACATCATTCATCAGCTTCAGAAAAGTGAAGTTTATCTGTAATGATAAACAAAGACAACAGCTAAGTTAAAGCACTAAGCTCCCACTTACGACAATTTTATTGCTCCTTTATTAATTGGAAGGAGAAGTGCTGAGTACCCACAGCAGGTTTAAAGCTGGCCTTCACCTGCAACTTTCAGCATGACTGCTCCAGAAGCCAAAGAAATATCCCTGTGATCAGTCACCAGTGTTGGGCCTATTCACATGCTCAGGCATGGACAGCCACGGAGCATGAGCAAGTCTCGATCTGGAAACCATGTTGCCATATACAAGTCAAGCTGTGTCTGTGTGATCAAGTCCATCTGAAAGACACAATTTAGTAGATGTCTCCAGTCATGTGCAAACATGTCCAGATAGCTTTGAGATCTGTGTCTGGCTGATTCTTCAGCATCTGGGCATGCAGGCAGAGCCAGGACATGACCATTTGCAGCAGATGGTCCTGACCTCCTGTATCTGCAATACAATCATTTTTATAGTGGAGGTTAATTTGCTAATGAGGTTATAGTACTCTGCTGCAATTGGTCAGGTTGAGCTGAACAAAGAAGTACCAAGCAGGTATATACTTAAAAGTAACATATGAAAAATACAGTGAGGAAATGGCTTGTTGTTGTTTATTGCTGCCACTGCTCTCTGTTTTTTTACTTTTTCAATTCATCATCCTGGATGAAATTATGCCTGGAATACTCAATTCTACTCCCACTAAGTTGGCAGCAAATCTGCCATTAAGTGCAGAGCTGGATGAAAATCCCTAATGCAGAGAATTTTCCATGGGGAAAAATGTCTTTCTGATGCAATCAGTTTGCCATCTAAAAGCCCCTAGTAAGACAGTTCCTTCTCATCTCCCATTTCTTGTACTAACACCTATCTTCTCCAGTTTACCCAAGAAGGTGTTCCATCTGAACACCTTAGCAAAAACTTCCCTCAGACAAATAAGATGCCAATATGTATCTATAATGTAAGTTACCATATCACTGACATCATTATCTTGGATTTAAATGCTTTTCACTTTAACTCCATGTCTTCAATTAACCTTGCTTCCAAACTGTGTTTTAAAGCAATGTATGATATTGGAACTAGATAAAGGTGCCCAAATCACTTTATCCTCTTCTTAAAAACAGCTACTGCATTTGTTCTTCACCAGATATGTGGTACAGCTCTGACTTGGTAGATTTCTTTAAAATCTTTGCTGTCAAATCTATGTTTTTACTGTAGTCTTCCAAATTCTAGGCTGGGGTTTATCCAGTCACACTGGCATAGGCACAGTGGATTCCAGAACTTGTTCTTCCACCCTGTGAGTGCTTGTTCCCTTTCTTACTCCTAGCCTTCATCCCATCCTTTGCCCTTCTGCCCACCGAAACTGAGGTAAAGCATTCACTTATTCTGGGTTCGTAGACTACTGTTTATCCTATACCATCCTACATGGAGAGAATTCCTCTTTCACTCCTTTTAAATCTAGATTGCTAAAGAACCTCTTGCTACTTGTTTTAATTCCATTCACAAATCTAGTATAGCTTGATATTTGGCAACTTTCCCTGTATCCATATACTTCTATGACTGTTTATAATCATCCTCACTTAATAAAACATAGCTTAAAATAACACCACTGAACGTTGACTCATTAACTGAAAATGAAATCTGTGGTCTATAATGTTCAGGATATATCTGGAACTTAGTGTTGTTAGTAGTACTTTTTTCTCCAATTTGTGTCTGAAAGTTTAGAGCTTCCTTTAATGAAATACTTTGCAGTGGCAGTTATCTTTCTATTAGCACTATAGCTAGATCTATCTATAATCAGAACCAGACACCTCATATGTCCCCAGGAGATCCTTTCTTAACAACACTTCCCTAAATTGATTTTTGCACACACACAAAAAAAAATTGTTTTATCTTTGAAATACCTTTTTCTAAATATTGTCTATCATAGCAGTAATATGCAGTGCTAACCCACCTTTACCTTTATTTTCTGAAGTTTGCTCTCTGTAATAACTCTCCCTTTCATTATTATTCTTCTTCTTCCATGTATCTTTTATCCTTTACAATATCCATTTTCATGTTCTTCAACACTCCAGCTCTTATCTATGTTCTTCAAATTTATGTATGAATTTCTCAGCTGATTCTTATTGATCTCATTCAGCTTCCCGGCCAGATTGTGGTACAGTCCCATCTCCGTAAGTATAGTTTATCTGACTGTTTCTTCTATTATTAGTTTCTTTCTCATCCTTCCGTCTTGTAGAGTTTCTTTGTCTATTTTTCCTTTATCTCCTTTCACTGGAGATTTTTTCTGTATTGTAAAAATGTTCTAAGAGATCATCTGTCTTTCATATTCCTCTTGTCCTAGTTTAAAACTCATTAGGTCAATTGTGTCAGCCTTGAGTTCAGAAGAATATTCTTCCTGATCGGGTAGAGTCAACCCACTGAGCTCTTCTTGTGAATGCCTCCACATGTGCAAATATCCACAGGTCTCTTATAGCACTAATTCATGAGCTGAGTGTCCATAAGTATATTTGTGACAAAACACATTACCATTGATGTACTCAAGTGGTTATCTAGTGGTTAGTGTTATTTGTCTTGATGTGTGTAACATTAGTTCACAATGTTTTAGTCTTTTAGATTGTGAATAATAGCACCCTATAACTAGAACAGAATAGCATAGAGATTTCATGTTAGGTTATACTGTTACTACTGACAGGTTGTAAGAATAGTTATACTATGAACAACAAAACTGATAAAGACCTTATGTCCCCTCCACTTTGTTGGAATAACTGTGGTTCTTCCCACACGATGGCCCTTCGTTCCAGTCCCAGCGTTTCCCATACCTGTCTCTTCTGTACCTCTGCTTTGTCCCCAGTTCCCTCAGTTGTTTGGTCTGTAGCACCTTCTGATGCTTTGGCTCCTTTTGTGTCATCTAGCTGCTTTTTCTAGCCTGCTGGCTGGCCAAGAGTCAGTACAGTCTGCAGGGTGTCTGGAAGTAGCTTTGTACTGTTTGTATGTAGTAACTGACTGTGGGTTAGTGCCTGGCAGAAAGGATAACAGTGCGTTCCTCTTCCTGGTCCCTCAGAGAGGGCACCAATTAATTCTTCTTTACAAAGCCGCTGATTCCAGTGAAACTTTTCAGATGGCATGGAAATTTTACTTATTTGACAGCTGGGGAGTCAGACAGATGGGAAGCCCATATGATTGTACAAGCCTCACTTCCTTAGGAAACCAGATTAAAAGTAATAAACCAAAAATCAGAAGAAAAATAAAGAATGCAGAGTACACGCAAGAACAATTTTGTAAATAAATGTTGAGGTTTTATAACTTTCAAATTGATTTATTTCAAAATTTATGCTCTTCAGTTTTTTTATCTTTTCATTTCTTTCAAATGCCAAAAAACTTATGGAGAGGCAGTTCTGCATTCAGTTCAGTTCCAGGTTCAAGCACAGACTCCCATGTTCCTTGGGCATCAGCAGGCAGAATTTGAGATAATGGGAAGGAGAGAGACAGGGTAGGAATCACTTGTTTATACAAAGGGAGGGGTCTAGACATGTTTGAAATGCTCCACCCTGACCATCAGCTATTGCCCCTGAAAGGCATCCTGTAAGTCCTCTGTTGCATCTGCCAGCCCTGTGCTCATGTCTCAGATTCCGGAGTGTCTCAAAGTAAGAAGTAGGCGGCTATATTCAAGTGACCAAATAGAGCCTTCATGTTCAGCAGATGTTGAATGTCACCCCCCTGTATTGTAACCATAATTGTTTTCCCTTTCTCTCTGTCTTCTCAGAACCTCTACTCAGGCTCCAAATTGAAGGAAGTACTAAGCTGTCATTGAATGAGCTTTTTTGATGGGGTCACCTGAGTGCTCAAATACTACAAAATGAAGAGCTATGTAACTGTAATTAACTGACATTAATTAAGCTGAATGTTGACATTCTGCTTAGCCTCCTTGTTAAAAATAATATTGACATTATTTCTGCATGGGATACAGGTGTAGCCTATTGATTTCTATAAACAGTAGCAGTTGGGGCAGGAAAGTCTAATTTTCGACTAATTTTCTACATACAGAAATGCCTTCACAAATTGATCACTCTTCAGTATCTATTTCTGCTTCCTGTTATTTAAATATCTCATGTAAAAATACTCAGAACCAGTCTATTTACATTGCTGTTCCACAGAAAGAATGATCACACCTGAGGCCACATAAATTACAGCCGATGGAGAATTTTACACAACTTTACACTGAAGGGTTACAGCACATGAAGAAAGTACTGTTATTTGTTACTTCGTGTCAAATCTCTTGAACTGGTTTAGAAGAGAGCAGACTTTCATCTTGAGCTTGTGATAAGCCAGATTCTCAGAGGTCAGTATGTTATGGAAATACAGACACTATCTTCAAAATAACAGCTTTTTTGGATATCTATGGGGGTGAGGACAGAAGCACTAGGTGTCTATAATAATAAGATGATTCGAATGTTTCTCCTCCATCTTCACTCAAATTCCGTTCTGCAGCACTGGTATTTGGAGAGGTTTTTTTACTTCCTTCCATGACAGATAATGTTCCTATATTCTTCACAAAGACCAATATTGTCTCTGATGTTTTCATTTGTTCTGGTATTTGACTCAGTCAGTGTTAGAGCACAGCAGAAAGAAAGCAAGCTGATATAATATATATTCAATACAAGCTAAACTTCACTCTAAGGAAAGTCTCCTGATTTTTCTTGCATTTTGATGGTGGTACCAAAATTAATATCCAGCACCATTAAATAATTTTTTAGAAGGTAACTGGTTATTTTTTTGAGAAGCATGTAGCATTAAAATTAATTAAACAAGTATAGCTAAATTTCAATTGTCACTGCATGTTATACTCCTAAATTTTCCACACACCACAGATATTGCTCCTATTAAAAGCAAATAGGTTTCCTATCAGAAGTATCATTGAGGGAAATTTAAACATGTTGAAAACTAACTGTTCACACTCAGGATTTTAGCATCCTGACAGAAAAAGGAGACATTTCAGGATTTGGCACACTGGAGATTTCTGTCACTGGGAAGTGGCATAAGTCCTCTCTTCACTACTTTTGATATACTTTTAGGGATCTTACATGACTGTTTTCATCCTTATGAGATCACTCTCCACGTTAATCTTTAAAAACAAAAAATGATCCCAAGGATAATGTTCCTGGGGCATACCACTGGCATACCACTAGTTTCCAGAGTTAACAGACCTCTGAGCTAAACAGGAACTCTTAGAGTTGTTTCAGGCATTCTGTCAGCACACTGACAAAGAAAAGACTTAATCAGTTTATCTTTGATTAAAATTAGGAAGCCTTAAGTTTGGAACACATTTGAGCTAATTAATGACCAAAGAACTACTGACAACATGGAACACTAATTACCCCTCTACAGTTTATCAGCCACATGTTAAAGCTCTCTGTATATGCTTCTAAGGCATATAATCTGCAAAGTAGATGAGTTTCAGTCCATTCATTAAATTCAATTTCCTTCACCAATTTATTTTCTGCTAGATTAGTGAGAATCTTAGAAAATTAAAGTTATAAATACAAAAAGGGCTGTTTTACTGACTGAATACTTCCATATTCTAATGCTTTCCTTGTAAACATATTAGAATTGGAAATATGCAACTTCTGAAATAGACTATTTCCGTTCCTTGTCAATTTACATACTAACATTTTATCTTTTTTTTTTTTTTTTAAATGACACTAAAAGTCATTATATGAACTTTCCCTAACTTCTCATCAGGAAAATTTAAAACCTACTTCTATGTAAAACTTTTCTCTAGGGAGAGTTTTGTACACTTTGAAGCTTATTAATCATAGATATCATGGGGAAAAGGGATACAAGAGTCCTTCTTGCCTTAGCTGTGCTTGGCTTTCACCTGTTCACAAGCTGAGCCTCAAACTGAAAAAAGAAGGAAACTGAGTATAAAAATTTCATTTTATTTCTTCCCACACAAACAGCTCTGAAGGAAAAGTTTCTGTCAACAAAGCCTGTAAGTTAGTTTGTTCGTGAACATTTATTGATCATAGGAGATAGTCTGCTATCAGTGTTCATCCTTTGGATACAAGAGCCACCATATTGAAGTATATTTGGCTACACAGTCCCTTCTATTGCTTTGGGTATTTTTTTCTTCTTAATTTTCTCCATGATTGACTTGGACAAATACACTTAGGAATTTATCTTAATTCATCCTAAGTCATTATTCTTTCCCATTTTCAGCCTAATGAAAGAGAATATGCTTTCTCTTTCTAAGCACATTTGTCTTAGTTTATAGCAGGGGTCCTGCTATAGTCCTGTGGGTCTTAGGAGAGAAGAAAGAGATTACCTAGGACTGTAGGCAATGTTGGCATATCGTCATTTAGTTTATAAATAAAATTTGTTAATGACAACTTTGTTTCCTTCTTTTTTATGTAAAAGTTAGAAGGGTATTTTTCTCATTCCTCTGTATTTTACAGAGCGTAAAGGAAATTTCTCAGTAACTTCAAAGACTCCAGGAGTCTGGAAATACCTGAGGAGGAGAGAAGAGAAATGCGTTGGGCTTGGCTAGGCAGAAATGCACTCTGGAACTGTACATTTGAGATGCATGTGGCTTTCATTAGCCCATAAGCTGGATCCAGCATTTACTAGGATTGAAAGAGGCAGAACTAAGCACAAGGGACTAAACATCCTCTATCCCCTGAGATTTAGAAGAACAGAGCAGCACGGGGTTATAATGCTATTACTAAACTCTTATATAGCTCTTTGCTTTTGCACAGTCTAATATGCTTTACAAATGACGTTTGTAGAAGTATCCCATTTTTATATAGCAGAAATGAGGTGCTGAAGTATCAAGCCCTGGAATAGCACACAGGTTTCCTAACTCCTAGCATTTTGATCCCAGCTTGTGATTAAGGGCTTAGAAAATGCAGCTAAAGTGGAGAGAAGCTGCTAAAATTGCCCAGATTTACTGTAGATAAGCAGAATTTATGAACCTAACAGAGAAATCCCCATCTTTTCTATGGAACACTGGAGGAAAAGACCATGGACCCCTGGGGGGCATGCTTACAGCTTATTTTTCTAAGGCTACGAGGTCTCACACACGAACAGTTTTTCTCTCCACGTGCATTTATACTTGTTCCTTTGAGTGTACATGTCAGGGTTCTGCATGGGCTGGTGGCTCTGAGGGCTGATGGCTCCGTGGGGCCTCCCTGGGAGGGCAGGGCAGGGCAGGCCCTCACAGCCAGGCCCTGTCCCACTGCCCCAGTGGAGGAGCAGGGAGGTAGGAAGGCAGCCAGGGCTGCCACAGCCCTGGCCATCAGGAACCTCCCTGGGGATGGGCCGAGGCCAGGCTGGGACATCAGCCAACAGGTCTGCCTGGGTCTGGCTCAGCGGGGCCCATGGCGGGCCCAGGCCTGACTGCGACGTGGCAGGGCTGGAGCTCAGGGATGCCGCCAGTGGGGCCTCAGCTGAGAGCAGCCCCCGTGGGTCAGGGGTTGGCCCTGGCTGAAGCCTCCCCACCACACGTCTAGGAGCCTCTCCCCAGCTCACAGAAGAACAGGGTCACCCTGGGGTGCATCAGCGCTGAGCAGGGCCTGCCCTGCAGCCAACCCCAGAGGGGGATGTGCTCAGGGCCCTGACAGCACGTTGCCAAAAAATTCCTTACAACAAGCTCACTTTGGACTCCAAAGAAAAACTTCGTAACAAATCTGAGACAGGGCCAAAATGTCTCCAGGGCAGCACAGGCCCTGCAAGCTGTGTGGGCCCGGCCGGGAGACCCTTGTGCCCTGAGGACAGGGCCCTCAGCGGGGCAGAGCCAAACAGGCCCATGGCTGTTGCTTGTAGAGAAAAACCTCATCAACCTTGGAAATACATTAGAAAAATATGAATTAAAACTGATAAAAATACAGCTCAGGCACTATTTTTACAAGTCTCCCACCCTAGGTGACACTGAAGTTATAAAAGCACAGTGACAGTAAAGCCTGCATATAATTAACTCAAGAAGAGCTTCTTCACAGAAACATTTGGATAAGGACTTGTAAAATATCATGGTCCCTACAGTAAGGGACAGTACAGAATATGGCACTGGTTTGTGTAAATTTTCACTGAACACAGTAAAAAAAACCCTTGTCTTACAGATTTCTGTTGTGCCTTGGGGAGACCGTAGGCAGTTATACACAAATGAACTGGAGCAATCTGTGCTTGATGGAAGACTGACATTTATACTCTCAGCAGCTTTAAAATATACTCAAGGGTTAGAAGTGTGTAGATACCTGATGAAACTTGCTTCTGCATCAGTACAGATTAATAGCCAGGGCCCAGCCACTGCCTGAAAGGAGAAAGCTCATATGAGGGCCATGCAGTCATTCATGTTTCCTGTACAAGGTTCATCCTGAATTTTTTCCAGAATGCTACAAAACTTCTGTTGGTGTTATCATTGCAAGGGGCAGGATTTATGCCCACATATACACAGAGGAATCAACAATCTGTTTTATTCATACCCCGCAATCCTGCCAAGGCACCTAAGGAGCCTGCTAAACAAAAAAGCTAGTGGAAGAAAGACCAGTTCTTTGCTTTGACTCTGAGCTACCCTGCCATCTCCTTCTGTTTCCTGAGAGCATGTCTCTAATAAAGATCTGCTGCCAGAGTTTTCTTCAGTTATGTGATTTCAGGTGTCTGTCCACAGCTAGCTTCTGCAGTGAAGGTGGGCTTTTTAAAGTTAACAGAACCTGAAGATGAGACCTTTACTGGAGATTTGTTTTATGGCTGGTAAAGACCAGGTGCATGAGACCAGAAAAAGAGTAAGGACCTTAACTCTAGTTAGAGGACAAAGCAGAGAACAGAGAGGCTTAGATTTTTATCTGTGCTTTCAGGATAGTTTTGATTTCTGTCCAAAGATTTTTAAAGCTGAAATCAGTGGTTTTGTAAGTTTTAGAAGCTTGTACAACTGCTAGTTCACAAGGGCCATTTTGCCTTTGGAAGGCAGGTCACTGATAATATCCAGGGAGTATTAAAGTGGTTAATTAATTATTATAAAGATTGCAGTCCCCTGAGTATACTGCATCAATAAGCAAAGGAAGTAGTCCATTAGATGTGCTTGTGTTGCAGCATTTGGAAAATTCTGCTCCTTTTCCAAGTAAAAAGTTCAGAGTAGACATGCATTCATTGCCATAGATGTAAACTAGCTACTTCTTGCTCTCAGAAATACTTTCGGACTTAGCTCAGTTAAATATTTTTGTTCTTGTTTCTATAGGCTGCTTATGTATAAACCACTGCTTTTAAAATATAATTCATCAGCATTAGGAGTTGGTGATGTCCTATGGGTATATGAGCACGTGTGGGAAAGATTTTGACTCTATCACAGATACAAGGTGTGGTCTTGGATAATGTTTTTCAATTTTCTGTCTCCTTAACACTGGGAAAATGCTTATTTGCTCACAAGAATGTAATTTAGCAGAAATTAATTTATTTTGAAATGTTTATGTGATGTTAGACTGGCTTTCAGACATTATGACTTGATAATGCTGTTCTATCAAAAGTGTCTTTAAACCATTACAATGAAAAATCAATTTATTCTGATTTTTGTGGTGGGATAGCTGGGTAGCTAGCAAACAATGTGAGATAACAAAGTAATCCAGGCAAAACACTTTGGAAGAGATGAAAATTTCTATAGAAAAGAATTCATTTTAAAATTTCAGTAATACAGGGAGGTTTTTCCATTGTAAAGATCTACGAATGCATTAGTGAAGATGCTAGTGCTTTTGTTAATAATGTTACCGTGGTCATGAACGAAAGCTGTTGTGTGTATATTGGGTAAAGATTAGAGGAAAAATGAGATGCAGAAACCCAATCTCCCAGTTGAACAGCAAAAGCAGAACATACCAAAATAAAGAAATAAGACTTCAAGCAAAGCCAAGCTGGCCATATGGTGCAGTAATTTAAAACAAAACTAAAAAGGGCAAAAACATTGTTTCAACAGGTATTTGTAAAAGCAGAAAGAATCTACTGGCAGAACAACCATGGAAATACTGCTGGAAGTTTTTTGCTGTAGGAGAGCAGAGAGGAGATCAGCAAAGGGAAGAGCTTAGAGTGCAGATACTCCTGGTTTGGTCAGGTCTTTGCTCAATATAAACAGCAGGCTAATTGCAACTGTCATTCCTAGTTTAAATGAGCCTCTCTGAGCCTTCTGACAGAAAAGTGATAATGGTATTCATGAGACAGACACAGGAGGAATGAATAGCAGACGTGGCAGTAGAAACAACAGAAAATCCTTATTTCCAGAATTTTTTGTTCAGTGCCCTGTAAATAACAACTATATCTGTATACCATTGCCTACTTTGTGGGCTGAGAACGTTTGGTTATTCCACAGAGAATTTATCTTACTTCTTATAAGTAATATGTGAAAAGATCTGCAGATCCAGGTAACAATATCAGAAGGAGTTGCTGCAGATTTTAGATGACTGATCTACTAGCCATTTGAGACCATCAGATCAACCAATTAGACTTGGTCCTGCAATTTAAGTATCAGCTGTAGTTGAATCATTCAGTAATCATTAGAACAATCAGCTGATATATTCTAAAAATATCACCACATATTCCATAATAAATTCCAACTTTATCAGTGTCAACTGCATCCGAAATTGGAAGAAAATGAAGCAGCTTAGCTCTCAAGACTTAATCATTATCTAACCTTAGAGATACCTAACCTAAAGCTTCCTCCTTGAAGCTAAATTTTGAAATGAAGACTTTTAAAATTACTTCCCATCAAAGCATCTGTTTACATGTCTAGCTGCAGCTGTGTGGATGGTGAGGGGCTGCAGCAGAGACACGTCACATTCCAAAGAGCTCCTCTGGGTAAGAGTACTGTGTGAGGCCAACTAGCTGCTTCTGCCATGTAGGTCTCTGCCAAGACACATCTTCAGCGTGATCCTGCCTGTAGATAAATGTCTGTAGTGCTCCATGTAGTAACGCTCCTTTGGCCCCCAACAAAGCAATTAAACCAAGGATAGGAATAGAAAGCTCTTTTTAAATTTCTGCTTCTCAGCATTTATGAACCAGGAACTGCAGGTGAAAATCTAAGGATTGTCAACATTCTAATACAAAATACGGAACAAAACATCTTCCTGGGTTGGAAGAAACATAGGATGATCACACAAATTTTGAGGTAACCGGCTTGAGGTAACCTGAGGTAACTTTCTGCTGCTGAAGCTACCTTTACAACAATGTGCATAGCCTGACTTCTGATCTTTCCTCCCACATATTCCATCATGCAATCTTTCCATGTTGCTCTTCCCTCCATGCATTTAGTTCTTTTTCTTTGTAGGACAGATTTTAGGTGCATTTAAAACTGAAGAGCATTTCCTTCAGGCACATTTCTTAGAGGAATTTTATAGGTGTTTTTACAGAATCACATTACTTAGCATGCTCTAAAAATATAAAAGTTGGGTGGTTTCTGTTCAGTGCAATGGTTTTCCCAATCACATATTGTTTGGACACAATGAGAGATTGATCAAAACTGGACTGATCTCTCTATGGTTGTTATTTATTCCTCTTTTGATGAGAGTTAGCTTGACAAATTCTAGACGAATTACTTCCCCTTGGGTGGTTTGTTGAACACTTCTTACTCTTATACTCCAGATTCATATAGGGTTTGCAGGCAGTTTTACTGTGCAGTTCTTCCTTACAAAGTCTTGAGTGAAACCAAAGTCTGTCTCAAAGGCATTCACCATGATCTCTGTTCATGGTCAAAGGTGCAAGTATCAATTTGGGAAATATGTATTTAAATAAAAATTAAAAAGCCCACAGAACTTAATAAAGTTTATACAACTTTAAAGTTTGTAAATATACAAGCTTAAAGTTTTAAAATTTGTTTTAGGTACTACAGAGGCTTTGGTGTATTAGTCCCAGATATTCCATACACCCAATCTGAAAATATGGGAAAGGTCTGAAAGTCTTAACTTGGCATTGTACCTCTGGCTTTGGAAAATTCACCACAGTAGATATTTGGGGGGGAAAAATGAAGGAACACCATCAGCCACTTGGTATTTTTTGCTATTAAAACTAAAGATTAGATTTATTCTCTGTTTCAGCATCTCCAGATGTTTAGTCTTCTGGGAAATGAGGCAAGTACTATGACCTTTCTACTTTGGAATTGTGTCAGAGAATTTATCTTCCAAAGCCTTCATCTTGATTAAAGCCAGAAAGAAACCTCCTGGGAAAACTCTTCCTTGGAGTATGCTGAGATGCCACATTCAAAACTGTCAGCTGAGCTGGTGGAGGCTGATCCAGGAGTGTCCCAGGGAAGGGGCACTTGGGGGCACCTGCTATATGGATGCAGGAGACTGGGACCAGAGAGATCTGTGTACTAGTGGAGGAGAGCTCTAGCTGACAAAGATGCTTTCCTTCACTGCATGAGAAATGCCAAGAGGGGAAATTGCTTCAGATAAGGGGTTTGGATGTGGAACAGATCTGAGTGGGATTGTTTAGACAGAAAAGATGAGAGCAAATTCAGAGTTCAGTAAACATCCAAGAGTCAATGTAGCATCTGCTGTCTGTGCTACTCTCCTCAGAGAGAGAGACAGTTTACAGGCCAGAAGGGGAGGGATCCATGTCCCTTGAGGCCTGACTCTGGGTACCTGGGTATCCATCACACCCATGTGCTTTGTGTCACACTATGGCCCCCTTCCCTAATCTTTGCTGTTCACAGGGGCTGTGAATGCACTTTTCTACCCATGAGCTCAGTCTCACCTTAACTTTGTGCCAGGGTATGAGGGACCAAAAAGATGCTTTCATGAATCATGTCAAATTAATATGATCTAGAAGCCATCTCAAGGCCTGCAAAATGGCGCCTTCCAGATTATTTGAACTGTTTCTATGGCCAAACCGATGGCTGAAAAGCTCTTTCAGGCAGGGTATCGAGGAAGGATCAATATTCAGGACTCTATTTCCTGGTAGTTTAACACAGTTTCAATCAGTAAGACCAAGGATCCAAATTCAGTTTTCATTTAAAAAAGGAAATCCAGATGCAGACACATATATGTAGATGTACATGGACATATTAATTTAGCAGCTTTGCTAGTCTTTACTGTTCTAAGGCATAAGTATTCTAAAGGCATTATTTCTGGTAAATCTATTTGACATTTTGGGGGCTCTTTTTCATTGTTTTGTCATTAAGACATGAAAATAACTCATAAAATTCATTGGTTTATGACAGCTAAAGTGTATAGAGTAAAGAGAGTGCCATTATAAATTGATAAACAGTAGTGTAAATAAGTGTATTTTTCATCAAACAGTCCTTTTCTTGTGGCAACATTAGGGATCATGGATAATTTTATTAGATTTTTTAAAGTATTTATTATTTTTTAAATCATAAAATTATGAAAGAACAATATTAATATTTGTTTAAACCAAAAGAATAAGACATCAGAAGGATTTTTTAAAATTTAAAAACTTAGATTTGGCTAGTAACTTGTTAGACAACAGTACCAAACTCTTCATAATAAAAGCAGTTTCTACCATGAAGACTGTATCCTTTTTGATACCATACAACTGATTCAGGGGACCTATGAACATTGCAGATCCATTATGCTTTCTTCATAATCCAAATACAGAAAAGCATTTCCAAATCTACCTTCGTGAAACCCCGTGAGAAAGGTAATTTATACTAGAAATCACATACAAACTACTCTTACATTATAAAAATTAGGTAAAAAATCTGCAAAGAAACTTCAAAAAAAATTTATCCATTATATTTGTTATATGATTGCTCATATTCAGTGTTTGCCTGTTACTGCAATGTTTCCATTTAGATTCAACTGATATATTTAAAGAAGGTATTAACATTTATATTTTTTAATTGCTTAGAAATATTAACCAAAGCAAATATGGGTTTTTTTTAATGTACTGTTGTGCTTGGTGCACAAAAGCAGCATCTCAGCACAGCTCTAACATTTCTTCAAAACTCTAATTAGAGTAATTTCCTGCAGACTCCTCAGCATGCTGAGCTTTTCTTGTAGCAAATTAGGCACAGAAGTTTTAGGGTCTATAAATGGGAAATCAATGGAAGCTCCTGACCTAATTATCTTTTAAGGTACGGACCTGAGAGTTTTCTGGTGGGTCCGTGACAAGATGTTCACTCTCAGTTCTCTCTGTTTTGGATGCCTGTTTGAGAGGCAACACTTCCATTTACAGGCTGCAACTACTTCAGAATGGTAACCTTTTACCTTTGTTTCATTCTTATCAGACTTTCCACCATCGCCTTTATCTCCCGCACTGTTTTTTCTAACTTTTTTGCTGTACTATTGAAGTGTTTCCAACCTCAGAAAGTCACAACTATAACTGACTTTCCTTCTTAACCCAATACAGTTGCTAACTTTACCAACTGTAAAGATTTACAAAAAATATTGAATTATTTTAAAAGTATCATCTAGTAGTTACATATTTTTTACCTTGAAATTTGTTATTTTTATTTAAAATATGTGTTTTGGGTATGATACCTGATTCACTTGTTTAATGCTTGCTGTGACCCTCTTGAAACCTCTTCCAGGCTGCATGACCTGCAGGGAAAGTTGAGCTAAGCCACCAACCACTATTGCTGCTACAGACCAGGCAAGCAGCTATTTAGGAAATAAAATAATTCCAGGTGTGTGGGGACCACTGCAGGTCTCCACACTAAATCTTTCTGGGATTGCAAAGGCACTACCCATGTGGCATCCCATCACTACCATGGCCCATCCCAAACTCTGTCACCATATCATTGGACCCTGTCGGAAACTGTTGCTGAAATCCTGGAGGCAAAAGACAAGTGGAGTCATGGTAGGGCACAAAGAAGAGATGGAGGCTGAGCATGCTGCAAAGCCATGGTGCTCATGTGAGGGAAGGAATGAGGGAATGTACAGTGAGAATGTGTGAGAGACTGAAAGAGTTAATGTCTCAAACATTGTGGTGGGGCAAGTTCAGCTTAAAGACAAACACTGCACAGCAAGGAGCCAAGGTGAAAAGCCCATCAGCTCAGACATCAGCAACAGGAGGGGGAGGGCGTGCTGGAGGGTGCGCAGCTCCCTGTTCTGATAAGCTGTTCTGATACAAAGATCAAACAGTGGCCACATCTGCAAGGAAGGAGAAGTTACTCCACAAACTGTTCATTAACCTGGTAAGTTCAGATGCCCGCCCGAAGGAGGGGCAAGGAAGACAAAAGGACACCAACTGAAGCCCGGGGCGTGCAAGCCCACTGGGACTGGACCCCTCGGCTGACTGAACCAACGCTGGACCCAGTACAGGTGAAATCTTTCTCTCTTCCTTTCTCTCTCTCTGTCTTCTTCTCTCTTCCTTTTCCACAATCCCTACACCTCATCTGTTTCAAGATATAAACCGTTGACCAAGTCTGAGACTAAGAGTAGATCCAGCCACCCCTAGACCCTTCTCTGAGGAGGAGTCTGGAAAGCAAGCGGGTCTGCTCTGAACCTCGTGACACAACGGGAGGGATCTCCTTATTCCCTGAATTGATGTATATGGTTACACAGTTTGCAGAAGTAGTCTTATGCTAATTCCTGTTGTGAGAAACCCTGCCACCTACTACCACGTCTCCCCAGTTCAGTTTGCTTCTGTCATGAATAAAATCTTTAACTGATCGCTTGGTGTCGTTTCACCTTAATTTAGCCCAAGGGAATTTCAAATTAAACACGACTCCCTGGTCTGTTCAGTCTAGGTCTTGACAGAATGTTACAAAATGAAACCTTAACCCCAAATAAACAGAAGTCATGGTGTTCGTACCTCTTCTGCTCTGCCTTGTACACAGTTCCCAATGACCAAGTATCCTTGTCCACTTTGTCAAGCATTCCCCATAGATTTACCTAAATTGAGTTTCCTTTATTCCTTTTTCTACCCTTCCTGTCCACAAACTACAAAGGAAGTTCTATCAATGAATCAAAAACAAAATAAAGAGGGAAAGGGAGGAAAAGATGCTGAAAGGTCATCTCGTGGCAGTTTTTTCCAAATAAAAGACTCTTTATCAAAAGTAAGTAGATTTTTCTGAAGAGAGATTTGATTGTTCTCCAGTGAGGCTCTGGCTTACTTAGAGCGCTCTTACTCTATGACTATGCATAGATCCCAATAGATCCCAATTCATCAGGCTAATGAAAGGAACTATGTAAAAATAAAGAGCAAAACCATTACATTATATCAAATTAATAAAGTCCTTAGGTTTATTTATCCTGGACAGTTTAACCATCTTTCTGTCAATTGACTCTTAAGGCTGATTTGCCTTGAAAAGCTTAAGAGTGGATACATACTTCCCATCTATGGTTATTCACGGTACAAACTGGCATTTGACCGTATGGAAATTAAAATGTGGCTCCTGAAATTTATTGCATTAAAAGCAAATGACAGCATGTAGGCTAATGACAAGTTGTTAGTGATTAGGTCACCTCCAGAATAAATTGTTTGGACATGGAAATGGTTTCTGTGCTGTTCTCTTGACAAGAAGCGTATAACAGAAAAAGGGACACAAAAATATATTTGGAGGACTAATTTCAATAAAAATTATGGATATGGACAAGGCTAATTGGTAGTTTGCCTCAGGCTTTAACTTCATTTATGTATTAATGAGAAATGATCTGTGTAGATGTTACAATCTATTAGATTATAACAGAAGTAAAAAAGTATCAGTGGAGGGGAAAATCCAACTGTTTTTCTGAAGCTAACTTGTTCCGTATTGGTTGCTACAGAATTGGACATCTGTGGAGAGGAAGAAGAGGGTAAAAGCCAATCCAGTTATTCACAGTTTATAAATGCCTCCTCAACAGGTGAATCACTAATTGTAATAGAAAAAATTTCTATACATGATCATTTTATTTTCAAATATTAACAGCCAGCAATAATAGCCAAAAAGACACAGAAGCTGTAAAAGCATTGCTGCTCCTAATGTTCTTGCTTCCATGAGCCTGTATTCAAGAACAGGCTCACATGTTGCACTAATACTGCAGCACGGGGACAAAGCAGCAGGCTGAGGAGTAGAGCAACACAATTTTTTCCACTGATATCATGAGTGGGAAACCAAGCTCTTGCAGTTGGATGATGAAAAAACTGCAAAAGACTAAAAGAGCCTACTTTAACATTATCTATGGGGAATACTGCTTAAATATGTGTGAAATACCTAGGAGACGTGGACACACTGGAATGCAAACAACCTGTCTATGTAAGACATAGCAGGCCCAGAGTAGAAAAAAAGATTAACCAGCTGTTATGGAAATACATAGGCAGACAATGGCTTTATGTCATGGGAAGATGAAGGCATACTTGAAGGTTGCTCTGTCATCAGAGCTGAAAGCAGTATGGTGGTAGGCGTGACATTATCCCTGTCCCCAAATTTTGGGCAAGTCTGAAACAGGCTCTGGGTTGCTTGCCTCTAGAGAAGGGACAGGAGGGCACCTTGAAATTACTGTAGTCTTGGGAATAGTAATTGCACTCTGCATTCCTAACAATTGTTTCAACAAATAAATGATTAAAATATAAAATATATCTTCATTTGGGGGAAAAAAAGCCAAGTATTTCCATTCAAAAATATGGCTACAGTGCCTTAGAAGTGCTCTATTTTCTGTATCTTGTGACTTCCTTCTCACATTTTATACTGAGGATGAATATCTTCCCCACAGAATTGTTCTAAAAAGGGTGAGAAATAACTGCATCTCACCATCCCATGTACAGAATTTGTGAGTCTAGACCTCAAATCCAATTTCATTTCATTCCTGTCTTTCTGTTGTGGTTTAACCCCAGCCAGCAGCTAAGCACCATGCAGCCACTCACCCACTTCCCCTCCCACCCAGTGGGATGGGAGAGAAAATCAGGAAAAGAAGTAAAACTCGTGGGTTGAGATAAAAACAGTTTAATAGAACAGAAAAGAAGAAGCTAATAACGATAATGATAACACTAATAAAATGACAATTGTAATAATAAAAGGATTGGAATATACAAATGATGCACAGTGCAATTGCTCACCACCCGCCGATCAACATCCAGTTAGTCCCCCAGTGGCAATCCCCCCACCCCCACTCCCCCCAGTCCCTATACTAGATGTGACGTCCCATGGTATGGAATACCCCTTTGGCCAGTTTGGGTCAGCTGCCCTGGCTGTGTCCTGTGCCAACTTCTTGTGTCCCTCCAGCCTTCTTGCTGGCTGGGCATGAGAAGCTGAAAAATCCTTGACTGTAGACTAAACATTACTTAGCAAGAATTGAAAATATTAGTGTGTTATCAACATTCTTCTCATACCTAGCTCAAAAACATAGCACTATACCAGCTACTAGGAAGACAATCAACTCTATCCCAGCTGAAACCAGGACACTTTCAAACTGTAATATTTTGGTTTGGGCTAAAAGGAAAGGTTTATTTCACAACATAGAGATCATTCTTGGCAAATTTTAGTATGGTAAGAGTCCAAAATATTCAAACTTAGTTAAGGCTAAGCCAAAATTGTTTTGATTTCAGCTGCCGTGAACTGAAAAAGCACTTATCAGCTTGGTCCTATTACAGATAGCTAATCTTTTAGGACCATAACATTAGAATCTTGCCATGATAAAATTACTTTATTGAGGAGTGCAGTAACAATTCTTGACTTCAAATCTCCTGCTTTTCAAGGAAAACTCCAATATATAATTATTCACTGAAAAATGTTTCTATAATGTTGCTTTTTTTGTCATCATATATCTTTTGTTGCTTCTTTGCATGTTTGGCATGTTGTAAGCAAAGGGTTGCAATGTCATGAACTTGAAATGCCCATATGTCTTCCAAAGCTATCATTCCTGTTTCAAGTATGTTGTTTCCATGGTGAATGACAAACAAAGAGGCCCAAAGACAACAGCAGAAGAAAAAAATACAATTGGATGTGATTTTAATTAAAAAATATTTGTGTATAAAAAGTAAGTGGATGATGGCAAAAGTAGGTCTTTATGTGCTAAGCTCAGTCCATGTTCTGTTACTGTATCTGTGCAGTGCAAGTCTGTCAGGACTTGGAAAGTATGTCTACAATAAAACATGGAAAGCAGAAATACCTGAGCTGACAGACCTGAGCTGATTTCTGAAGTACTACAAATAGCGTGTCCATGCTTCTGTATATAGCAGAGATACCATGGCAGAGATGGCTCCTCCTCTAAGGCAGGAGCTCTAGCACCTGTTTATGAGGGCAACCACCTACTTTAATCTAACCATGCCGACAGGGTGAAATTAGCACATAAGCACAAGGGAATGTTGTCACTGAGTTTGCGTTTCATTTCATCTCCTGAAGTTGACAGTGTTGATCACTACACCCAGAAAGGCACAGGAGGCAGGAAATACTTTGGCAGATTAAGTGGTTTCTGAGAGACCTTTTTCAAGGGCGATTTTCAAGTATTGCCATTTTCTGCAATCACGTTACATCAGTCACACCAGTCTTCACTTAGAGTTGTGTGTGTAGTGTGTACAGACCATTAACATTTGTTTCTTCAGACACTACAGATTCTTATTCCTGAACAGAAACCACCAGGTATGTTTTGGTGAGTCTTTTTATTTGCCATTCTCTTTTCCTACCTGTACCAATGTTTTCCTGCCTGCAGGCAGCTTTCAGATAAGCTACTGCTACAAACTCACTACTGTGACCTTCTTCCTGGCCAAATGCTAATCAGATTTTCTCAGCGACCATGAAGACACTATCACATTGTTTCTGGAAAAGTTTACAGATGGTACAGACAGATAGAGTGGTAAATAATGCTGTGGATCATTTGGTAAACAGGGCACTGTCAAATGTGTTTTATTCCAGCCAAAGTCATGCCACTACAACAAAATAATGTAGATTGCACTTGTGGAGAGAAGTGGCTGTGAAAAGAGCATTGTGCTCATGGTGTACAAATGTATTGAGTGTAACCAGTTTTCGTAGCACTGTGACTATGAGCACTAGGAGTCACCAGGATGCACAAACAATTGAAATCTTAGAAGTGGTACTACTGACAAGAGCCTGCAAAGTGCCATCTCTGTGAAATATAGCATATCCCAACCACTGCTACTATCAGCAACAACCAAAAAAATTTGATGTGGGATCCTGTTCTCTAGCAGCTGGAGATTTGCAGAAGATTTTGCTGTTTTGGCTGCAGAAGAGTGAAAGTCATTATGCAGTAGCACTGACTAAATGTTCAGCCTCTTTAAGGCACATAACAGCAGCAGTTCAGGAATATGCATGCTGCCAAAGAGACTATCCTTTAGGTCACAGCTTAAATAGAGGTTAAGGCTAACACAGTTAGAAGGTAATAGCCATCCGTAAAATGAGTTGGTGGCTTTATTTAACTTTAAAAAACAAACTTTTTGCTACCTGATATATTGCCAGTTTGAACAGAGAGGCTAAGGACTGTTTGGTCATGACTGACTTTCAGAAGTTGTTGAAGCATCTTGTTTCTCCAATTCCAAACTAAATTAATGATATAAAATTGAGAAGTGCAGCAGAGATTGAAATGAATTGAAAACTACTCTATTCCTAGAGTTTTGGC
Source organism: Astur gentilis (assembly GCF_929443795.1). Taxonomy (NCBI): domain Eukaryota; kingdom Metazoa; phylum Chordata; class Aves; order Accipitriformes; family Accipitridae; genus Astur; species Astur gentilis. Next base: position 20,878,509 of record NC_064883.1, on the reverse strand, counting down.
CTCATGAGTGATATCAATTATACACAAAGTGACTCATTATGTGCATTAGATTTCCCACGGAATTTCATAGAAAATATCAAGCACAATGTTTACAAGAAACAATAAGTTTATTGGCTATTTTTGCTTGGGGATAGATGAAATCAAATGCTTAACTGAAATCTTTTAGTTCATATTGATTAAATACAAAATATAAGAAAAGAATGTTCTTGGAGAGCTGGGAACAGAGGCCAGTGACACCAGTAAAAAGTTTTCTCATCTGAGTGGTCTTTCAGTCAGATTATGCATTGAAGTTTGTGTGTGTGTGTGTGTGTGTAACCAAAACATGATACTTCATCTGGCAAACATCCTAGTGAGATCTTGCTTGAAGAAAAACTGATTTATTTGCCTCTTGGTATTTCGCCATGGGAATATAGTCACTAATCAAGCAGAAACCATCTAGCTCATTTCAGTGATATGGTTGTTGGGCCTCTGCTCTAGGAGGCAAAGAAATATAAATCCTTGAGAAATCATAACCATATTGTATAAAACAATTTGTTACTGGTTTGAGTAATTACCTCTTTCCCTGTAGGCAAATGCAGTTTGAACTGACTGTTTCATCAAGGCACATGAAAAACAAAGCTTTATCTTTTAGAAAAGGAAGCAGTTTTCATTGTTTTATTGTTGTCCTTAAAGCATTTAATATCACTGCACACAGCGTTGTTCTGATCTAAACTACCTTAAAGAGAGGCTTTGCACCTGAAGCACTAGATGGGTTCTTTGGAGACCTGGCTTTGCCAGAGACTTTTTGTGACCATAGCAGACAAATGAGAGCCAAAGTCTGTTGAAGATGGACAGAGGAAAAGGTCCATTTCAATGAGCTAGGACATACAAAGACCTTATAGCTTTTTTCTTTTACTGGGAGACTCTGATTGCCATGGTCTTACCGTCTAGTATTTTGGCACAATTCTGTAGGTTTCCTATACTATGGTTGATGAGGGAAAGCAGTACTATGACATATTGATGTATTTCTGATTTATGTTTAACCTTGGAATAGCAACACAAGGAAAGATTTCTGTTCCTTTGTGATCCAGAAGGACTGGTGACCGTAAGACCTCCAGAGCACAAGCAAGTATTGCAGGTAAATAACTTCATCACTGTATTTCAGTAAAGCTTGCAATAGACCTTAAAGCTAGTAAGTAGTGAAATTGGTAATAAACCATTTCAGTCATAATTCAAGAGATTCATGGGATAAGTGGACCGTCTTTAGTAGGTAGGCAGTAGAGGCATTTATCTCTGTTCTGGCTAGGCCAAATGGCTATCTAGTGAAGGATGGAGTCCCCGACAGAAAGAACTGTTCCTGAGTGCTGAGAGACTGAGGAATTAAACAGTGTTGATTATTGGTAAAATTTCTCTAACAGATGGAAGGCAGATAGCTAAAACCTTAACAAGTAGATGGCAAAAGAAGAGAAACCTGGAGTAAAAATACTGTAGGAAGACTAGATAGAGATATTTATTTCAGGTACAGCCAAGGGGCACTTTATTACTTATCCATTCTAAAACATAGCTTCATTCAGTCAAAAGAATTACCTTAAAATGCATTCCAGTGCTTGGAACAGAGTTTCAGGTCATTTGGCAGAAATGGCCTGAAGCTTTCTTTCACATAGCAGAGTGACAACCATTACCAACAGAGAAATTGAAATAGAGATAAAACAAATTATAGTAACATTATTTTCTCATGTTTTCTGCAATTATTTTTATTCCCATCTTAACCAGCTACATTTTAGAGCAGTACCAGGAGGTGTACAGGGACTTAAAACAGAAGTCTACCTGTATTCCTACTTCACCTGAAAGTAACAAAGCTTGAATCACAGAACATATGCCTAAAGACAGGTTATAAGCAGCATGTTTTCCACATTTAAAAGGAGCAAATACTAATCACAGACCTTGGTGCAGTGAGTTTGCACCACATGGTGATGTAACTACTTTTTTTTATGCCAGTGCTTCATAGTGATTCCAACCTCAGCGCAGGAGCTGGGAGATGAACATCCTCAAGGCAAGGGAAGTTTCTGAAGTTGCTGTAGCAGCCTGTTAGGGTACTGATGGTGATCCCTTGGGGAAGGAAAAAACCCCTCTCATTGTCCAGTAATTTAAACAGAAAGACCACGGAATCACAGAACCACAGGTTGGTTGAAGTTGGAAGGGACTTATGGAGGACTTCTGGTCCAACCCCCGGCTCAAGCAAGGCCACCTAGAACTGGTTGTCCAGGTCCATGTGCAGATGGTTTCCGAGTACCATCTCCAAGGATGGAGACTCCACAACCTCTCTGGGCAACCTGTGCTAGTGCTCAGTCACCATCAGAGGGAAAAAGTATTTCCTGATGTTCAGACAGAACCTCCTGTGTTTCAGTTTGTGCCCATCACCTCTGATCCTGTCACTGGGCACCACTGAAAAGAGCCTGGCTCCATCTTCTTTGCACCTTTTCTTTAGGTATGTATACATATTAGTAAGATCCCCCCAAGCCTTCTCTTCTCTAGGCTAAACAGTCCCAGCCCTCTCAGCCTTTCCTCATAGGAGAGATGCTCCAGTCCTGTAATTATCTTCACGGGCCTTTGTTGGACTCTCTCCAGTATGTCCATGTCTCTCTTGTACTGGGGAGCCCAGAATAGGAACCAGTACTCCAGGTGAGGCCTCACCAGTGGTAAACAGAGAGGAAGAATCACCTCCTTTAACCTGCTGGCAACACTCCTCCTAACACAGCCCAGGATACCATTAGCTTTCCTTGCTACAAGGGCACATTGCTGGCTCATGTTCAACTTGGTATTCACCGAGACCCCTAGGTCCTCTTCTGCAAAGCCATTTTCCAGACAGGCAGCCCCTAGCCTGTACTGGTGCATGGGGTTGTTTCTCCCCGGGTGCAGGACTTTGCATTTCCCTTTGCTGAACTTCATGAGGTTCCTGTCTGCCCACTTCTCCAGCCTGTTGAGATCCCTCTGGACAGCAGCATGACCCTCTGGTATATCAGCCACTCCTCCCAGATTTGTGTCATCCATAGACTTGCTAAGGGCACACTCTGCACCTCATCAAGATCATTAATGAAGTAATTAAACAGGATTGGATGTAGTATTGACCCCTACAGTACAATGCTAGTTATTGGCATCCAGCTAGACTTCATGTCATTGATCACCACACTCTGGGCTCAGCTGTCCAGCCAGTTTTCAATCCACCTCACCATCTGCTCATCCAGCCCATACTTCAACAGCTTCTCTAAGAGGACCTTATGGGAGAGAGTGCCAAAGGCCTTACTGAAGTCCAGGTAAATAATATCCACTGCTCTCTCCTCATCTACCAGGCCAGTCATTTCATCATAGGAGGTTATCAGGATGGTCAAGGATGACCTCCCCTTGAGGAATCCATGCTGACTACTCCTGATGATTTTCTTGTTGATCATGTGCCTGTAACTGGTTTCCAGGATTAGTTGCTCCATCACCTGCCCAGGGATTGAGGTGAGGCTGACTAGCTTGTAGTTCCCTGGGTCCTCCTTCTTTCCCTTTTTGAAGATAGGAGTGACATTTGCTTTCTTCTAGTCTTCAGGCACTTCCCGCAGTCGCCATGATCCATCAAAGATTATCAAAAGCGGCCTTGCAATGACATCTGCCAGGTCTTTCAGCACTTGTTGGTGCACCCCATCAGGGCCCATGGACTTATGGATGTCCAATTTGCTTAAGTATTCCCTGACCTGATCCTAAAGCTTAACACCTAAGCAAGTCAGGATTTCTACAACACTGCTTCATTTTTCATAGTTGTGTGGTCTTGCTGGGGAAAGACTGAGAACAGAAAAAAACAGGAACTGAATTGAACAGAGTAGGAAATAGAATAAAGTTGGGCATGCCCAACTTTATCTACACTATGTAAAAAGACTGGCACCTTGTAGTTGAAAGACAGTACCTGTTGGTTCCTCCTGGCCATGTCTATGCTTTGGGTAAGTCAATGCCTCTAAAAAGTGAGTTGAGAGACAAAACCTTTCTGTGTCCTTTCAATTTTGTATACATGCTATCAAAATTCACAAATTTATTCTTATTTGTCTGAGACTTGATTTTTGTCCCCAAGTTTTTTATCGTGGTGTAACCCCAGCCAGCAACTAAGCACCACGCAGCCACTCACCCACTTCCCCTCCCATCCAGATGGGGGAGGGAATCAGGAAAAGAAGTAAAACTCGTGGGTTGAGATAAAAACAGTTTAATAGAACAGAAAAGAAGAAGCTAATAACGATAATGATAACACTAATAAAATGACAATTGTAATAATAAAAGGATTGGAACATACAAATGATGCACAGTCCAATTGCTCACCACCTGCCAATCGACATCCAGTTAGTCCCCGAGGGGCGATTCCCCACCCCCATTGTCCCCAGTTCCTATACTAGATGTGACATCCCATGGTGTGGAATACACCTTTGGCCACTGGGTCAGCTGCCCTGGCTGTTTCCCCTCCCAACTTCTTGTGCCCCTCCGGCCTTCTCGCTGGCTGGGCATCAGAAGCTGAAAGATTCTTGACTTTAGACTAAACATTATTTAGCAACAACTGAAAATATCAGTGTTATCAACATTCTTCTCATACCAAACTCAAAAACATAGCACTACACCAGCTACTAGGAAGACAGTCAACTCTTTCCTAGCTGAAACCAGGACATAATGTAGAATATCTCTGTGCACCTTTCAGGTGAGATGTGAGTAGGGCTGTCTAATCAAAACAGGAAACATCTCCCTGTGCAGTCACCGCAGAGCTCCACCAAAAAGCTTGAGCAAGCCAGGCCTTCCTATTGGTGATACAATGGCCCTGCATGCACCCTATCACAAAGATGCATACAGCCATTTCCCTCTGAAAATATCAGTCCTTGAGATAGGAATCAAGTGAAAGCCAAACTGCTGTCAAATGCAATAGAGCTATTAGCTGATATTCTAAATGTCAGTGAGAACTAAAAACAATTTTGTAATTACGGTTTATTTTGCTTCCCTTCACTTTGTTGCTATTAAATTAACTGTATAAATTTCTTCAGAGACCTCTCATAAATTTCTTCTGACATGAAATAAAAATATATCTAATTTTCTCTCCCTAGGGATAAGATTTGCTCTCAATATTTAAAACATCACCTGTTTTAGTAATTGTTTTCATTAGCCAGGAATACTCTGAGCGGCATCTAGACATTCTACTTTAAATCTACTATAACACTTCCAGTTCAGACTTGAAACAGAGTTTTCATGCACTTGCACAAAGAGTATTTATCCTTCTTTTAATGCCACGGCAAAGTAGCTTTATAATATTAAATTCCAGCAGAGCCATCTGAAATGATCAGAAATTTATTCAGTCTCTTGGTAACAATAGTGGTGTTGTGTTTGGTTTGAATGTTGTTAGTAGCATAATTTATGTGTAAATAGCTGTTACTTTTTACAATGCATTGCATATAGTAAACAGAAAGGGTCCACAAAGAGCACAAAGAAAAGATCAAGTGATTATACTACTGTAAAATCTTGTTACAATTCTGAATAAGGTGATTTAATTCTGCCCTTCTCAGAAAGTCCCATGTTCTCTTTCATACATAATAGCTTCAAACATTTCAAACACTTTGTAGCATTTGTTAGACAATGTGCTGGGAAAACTATGCCTCAGAGTTTGACACTCTTGAAGCAGTGAGGAAACAGAGACTTGCTGAAGCAATGTGAAAACAGAGAGAAAGAAATAGAGGGAGAAGCAGTGTAAGCAAACCCTGCCCTCACCGGGGATGCTGCTGCAGCCCCGGTGAGGGCAGGCTGGGCTGGTGAGGAGCTCAGCTGTTAGCTGTGCTCAGTGCTAGATACTGAAGAGGATAAGCATGAAGAGACAGCCTCCACCAAAATCTTGAGACCTCCTGGGAGAAATGCCAAATGTGGGTGTCCCAGCCTGCTCCACTCACCACTATGGGAGGTGATGGGGGGCGTGAGGGGAACTGAGGTCTCACTGTGCAGGTCTGTGCTCAAGGTCCATCCCCACACAGGTCGTTGCGGACAGGGATCATTCATTTCTCCTTTTTTTTTTAGTCTATTCAGTGCACTAGAACACACTAAAATTGCACAGATATATTAGGAAGAAAGGTGAAAAAAAAAATCATTAAACCATTCATTTCATGGGCAAAATATTCCTTTCAGAATATTATTAAGATTTAGTAACAAGCTTAGTTCTTTCTATCATCAGAAATCCCACTGGCTGTTTGGTGTGGGCTTCATGGCTCCATGCTGTGGACCTATGGGATATCACTGAGAAGGATGGGGTAGAGGGAGCAAGGAGAGGGACACAGTGCCCTCCTGCCACTTGCCTTATGGGAAGGAAGGATGAAACCCAGCCAAGAGAATTCCAAATCTTCCAGTTCTGGCAGTTAACATGAAAATGGAGGAGTGAATCAGTGATTACAAACTCATTAGTTTCTCAACCTGTTCTGTCCAGCAAAGACTTTTATTAATGATCTCTTTAAAGAACTTATCTTTTCTTCACATTTCCAAGTGATTTATGATGAGCTTTTCTTTAGCCATGGAGTCTTGGATAAAAGTTATACAGACAAATTGTGAAGCATATGTGAATTTCAGAAGATGCTAGTAGCAGAAAACACTTTGTAAATCATCAAGTGTTTGATTAATGCCTCCTAGTGGACCTTTGTACACAAAGATACAGCAGAAAAACTGAGAGAATGCTGTAGACAATCAAGATGAGATTTTAAAAAAAATTAAGTGCATTAAGAGGCCAGCCTATAGGCAGAGATCCAGCATTCTCAATGACTTTGGCAGCACCATTGGAAAAGTGGTTTTGTTAGGTTGGCTGCTTCCTGCAGTTTTCTTCCAGTTCCTCATAGCAAAATATGCTTTAAATAAACAGTTTCTTTCCCCACCTATCTTTTTTGTTTTCTTCACACACAACTTTTGTACTTATTAGAAAACAAACAAGTTATTTAAATCCAAAGTCACTAAATGCATGATCTTGGGCTCCCCTTGCAACAATTCTTTTGATGCTGGATATAGTTATTTAAACATTAGAGCCTCGAGGAAAAAAATTACACAGACGGCTGTACATATATGGTACATAGGGGACAAAATGATGTCACTGAAGGATGTAATATTGAGGATACCTACAAATAAGTTGTGAAGTGAGAGCAATAAAAAGAAATTTACAATAATAAACATTAACATATTTACAACAGAATATTTAAAACAATATATCCTGGTTATTGTCCACCACTGACATAACGATGAAGATGTGGTAATGCAGACCTATACAGTAATTGGCATGCCAGATCAATCTAGCAAAGATTCACACTTATCACAGCACACCTCACAAACCCTGCTGTAAGTGTATGAGTGCTCTAAACACCTATTCAGCAAAATGGTGGACCTTAATAGTCGTCTGTGGTAGTTACAGTCTGTGCATGTTTATGACATTTTTAAAGTAGGTTTAAGGTACAAATTTAAAGTGAAAAGGAAAATAATTTGGCATGGTATAAGAAAGAAAATATCACTGTCAAGCTAGATTCTTGTAAAAAACACACTAAGTTATGATATCTGATCCAGATATTTCACAAGCTTCCTCTAATTTGCCTGGAATTCATAAGTGAAATCCTGCTGCTTTTCTGCATGCTGAACTACTGTTTTTCCATTCCATTGCAGAGGAAAGACAGAAGGCAATAGACCATTTCTCTTCATTATTATATTTCACTGGGCCTTCTCATTATCACTCCCTTTCATTTTTCTAAATAGAAACAATGAAAGATTTACATTATGGAGAAATTTAGCAAGTATCAGATTAAAGATCAAATTAGCCAATATTTCTGTCACTTTCAGAAACTGACATTTCTAAAGCAGGGAACAGCTCCCTGCTCTGAATTAGATCAACAGAATACTATTGAATTGAATGAACAGACCAGTATATGCTTATTAGCAAATTCTGAATGACTAACTGAATGGATGATTGTAGCTGTTAACGTACAGTGATTTCAGAATACAAAATATTTAACAAATTACATCTTAATGCACCTTACTAAAAGCAGTGATTTGCTTCAGAAAAATTTTAAATATTAGTATGGCTAGTCTGCAGATAACTATTTGCAGTCAACTTGTCTACAGGCTTTTCTGCAAGCTTTGGTATCAGAGAATAAATTTTACATTAATTTGCAATTTTATTTTCAACTTTGCCACCTCATAGTATCAAGGTAGCCTTCACTAATCCATAAAGAATCAAATTACTATTATCCTGAAAAATTAGTAATGTCTCAAATCCATCACAAAGACAAGTCTGGCTAGCTACTCACCAAGAATATTAGGGGGAATATGCAACATTAATAGGTATGTAAACTGAGAAATTACAACCCCAATTATTATGAGTGATTTGATTTTACATTTTGAACTTTTAAAGTTTAGAATTTCCTTTGGAAAATGGTTCCCATGTGCAATATTTAGTTGTACTGAGCAGAACATGTGCTGAAAACATGAAATACCTTGTCATATTTTAAAATGAAAGTTAATTTTAAAAAAAAAAATTACTCTAGACAGATATGTGCAGCACATGTCTGCGCGCTGGAGAATCTAATGCCATTTGTGCTTTTAAATCTAATCCAATGTTTGTTTACCAAAGGCAGGTCAAAACTCAGAGCACTAACATCTACACCAAACTTGTGTTAACTCTTTCATGCCCAAGGAAGGAGGAATGGCTTAACGCATTCACAATTTACATGTAAAATGTTGAATTTTGCTGCCTCATAGAAAGTACAACCTCAGTGTATTTTTTTTTACTATGTATTTTAAGGCAGGTTCTGAAATATTTAGTATCATTGTAGTCAGTCTCTCCTAAATTAAGAAGTTTGTTTAAAAAGAGACATTAGTTTTTAAGCCTAGAAAAGAAGGTTAGGCTGCTTTATTCTGCTTATTAATGCAGACAAAAGAATAGTGCTGGCATATCCATATTGACAAGGTTGCTATCACTGTACTCAGTCATTCACTGGAACTTCTTTGTGCTCAATACCTCTGCAAAAGTGCCTCTTAGGCACCAAAAATAGATGTAGACACCGGGCTTTGGACGGCAATTTTAAAATGCAAACCTATGGCTATAATATTATCGGGCTCCTAAAGGAGACATGGTTATTTTCCAGTCTGATAGTTCACTACCTGTTAGAGAAATGGAAATGCCAGTTTTAAAACGTGGGAGCCTTTGATGTTTCGAGGCTAGGAGACAGTGCTGTGTCCTCTGCCAAGCTGGGGAAGTCTCTCTGCAGGGGTATGTAATGTTCTGCTTATTGTTATTAATGTTCTGCGGGGCCAGAGCCGCTCAGCCAGCCACGATCCAGCAACAAACTGTCCTTGTAAAAATGTCAGAGAAACCCATGCTGGGAAGGGAAGCTACAGCAACTTTACCCTCCTACATATTAATACCGCTACATGTGGCAGGTGCTTTTGTCACCCTACAAGACAAGGCTGCCCAGACACCTCCCTTCACCCCCGGTCAATGCGGAAGGCCTATATGTGTCTCTAGGCAACCGTTTCCATTACCCTACATAGTCCTTGTGCAGGACTTTGTAAAACTATCCCAGAACATCTTAGAATTAGCTGGGATGCACAGTTTGTGAAGACTCTACAAATAAGTGGATAGGTAAATCTCTTAAACATTTGTGTTGCATATGATTGTGTAGCTATTAAGGGAAATATTGTTGTTCTTTAACTCTAATGTAAGTAAATGTAACTAGAATATGTAATTATTCTCATCTGTAAGCTATAGAGTTGCTAAATGCACCTGGATTTTCCTTTGTCTCCTTGGTAAACGATTCAAACAGGAATTAGTTGTTATACACAACAAAACTATTCAAGTGTTAAAAGTATCAGGCAGGACTTGAGGCTTCTGAGCTCTGAAGAGGTAAGAGATTGTGACGGAAGATGAAGATCAAAATAAGGTTCAGGAAGAGCCTTACTTGACACTTCCGTAGATTTCATCCATTGAGGGGGCTGCTCTGTGACAGGGAGTGAATCATTCTCTTCTATCCTTAGTGTTCTGTGGCATGTTTAGGGAGATTTGTGTGAATTTACAGATTTCCTGTTGATCACATACAATTTCCAAAAATGGTGCTGAATTAAATTTAACACAGATTAGATATTATTGTAAAAGTTTCTTATCACTGATTTCTTACTAACTGACTTGAACCTATGTGTACCCCATTTTATTAATACAACACTTACTTGCATTGGAACCAGCAAAAATGAGCAATGTTCTTTGTGTATGTGTGTAGAATGAGGGGGGGAAACAGTGGAATTTGGAAGTACATACCCTATTAAAATGTCCCCTGCTAGTATCTCATTGTATGTGCATGCATGACATCACGAAACAGCTCCCACATGCAATATTCACTTTTAATGGCCATTCAGGGAAAGTCATACATGGGTCATGTAAGAATAATTAACAAAGGCAGCAGGAATGGATCTTTTACTGTTACTACTGTTATGCCAGTGACTTAATAATTTTTTCACTACCTGTACGTGAAGCCTAATGTTTTTGGAGAACACCTTGGCTCATGACATTGAAAAGCAAGCACCTTTGTAACCTGGTCACAAATTTAAGATAGGCACCGTGATAATTACAGATGTTATTATATAAACACTCCTCTCATCTTCTGGATGATAAGAATTTATCAGATTTCTTTATATGGCATGTCAATTGATATTATTTCTTCAGAGGACTCTTGTTGTGATATACATGTCGTGCTTTTTGAGTAAAACCTACTTAAAATTAAGGCATAATTATGCTCAATGCGTGTTTCACTATACGTATAAAATGAAACCTTTCAAATAATTTTTTTCCCCTTTCACACAATTCAAGTCATCAAACAACATATTAAGATGAAGACTGGAAAAGAGGTCACAATACTTTAGAAGGTATCTGAACAGTACAACTTAAAAAGACTTGTCTTAATTTCTTGGAGATATTAGTAAGACCACAGCAATATTCCTTCAATTTAAATCAAATTATGTATTATAAAACCACTATATAAAATAGCAAACAGTATGCTGCTATTATAATGATGGAAACTGTAGGTGTTTTTTTTCTTTAGAAAATCAACAAATACCAACATCTTTGAGGTCAAGGGGTTTTTGTTAAATTCATGAGTAACCAGAATTTGGAATTGTGCTGGAGAGTCTTACACCTTATGGAAGAAAATAGCTGTAAAAATAGGAGCTCTAAATAAAGTAAGTGAATATTTAATACCTAAATTATGCCCTTGCTCTCTTTTCTTCTTTTAATCATTTAATTTCAAACTTATTCTTAGGGTAAGTCAGTCATGCATCCAAGAAAGTTACAAAAGATTTAGACACAAGTGATAAATCTTCAAGAGTGAAAAATAAGGTTATACCAAAGTGTGAAACTTGGAATCTCTCAATTATTTCAGCCAAGTTAGGTATCACATTCAAAAGTAGTGTTACTCTTGGTCAAACCTATCTACTTACTTCAATAACATACATGATAATTGCCTTCTGGCAACTGTTTCAAATATACCCAGTAGTATTTTGACAAATCATTTTCTTCTTTAGTATCTGGTTTTGGCTTGTGGGTTTTTTTCCCCGGGTTACTCCTCTGACTTCATGAGAATTGTATGTTTTACATAAATGTGAGAGCAGAAGCCAGTCCTTTATATCTAAATTTAATTTACTTACTAAGGGTAAGTTAATTACTAAAGGTAATTTATATCTAAATTTAATTTACTTACTAAGGGTGTGCTGTTTCACCTGAGGTATGGAATAATCAGTCAAGCTTCAGGTGCCATCGCACAGAAAGAAACAGCGGAATACAGCAGGTAAGGCTTATCTTTTTGAAACTCTCTTCTCAAAGTGCTCTAAATTATTCCGGAGACCAATGTGCCACCAATATCCATCAATCACGAAAGATACAAATATGGTTTGCAGCCTTTGTCACACATCCTTCCCTCTGAATATACAGAGAGCAGTAGGAACGCTGTCCAGTGCCTGGAGCAACAACATTTTGCTTTTATGCTCTGATATTTACCACAGGCATTCCTTCTGGCCTTTTCTTCTTCACAAGAAGTAGTAAGAAGGCAGCAAATATTTTGTTAGGAAGTAGGCCTGTACCCTTAAAACTTACAAGAAAAAGACTGACTTGTAGTCATTGGCCAGCTTGTACGTGGTGAACCACACCACACGGTCCTTGCTTTGAGTTCTTCAAGTACGCTGGGCTTTCGTGATTTTGATTTGGTGTTGAGAAACCAAGTGCTAGCTCATCACTCCATGCGAGGGGTGGGGGTTGTCGCGGCACAGCTGCCTAGGTGCTATATAGAGTATGGGATATACTGGCCACCATTAATCATCTATTCAAATACAATTAGCTTTTGGGAAAGAAGAATGTCTCTAGAGTATAACAGCAATGACACTTTTTGCAAATTACTCTGCCAGTTGGTGCTGAAGCCATAAAATTCATGCATGACTGAATGACAAAGTCCACAGTGAAGATACACAAGAAAGGCCACATAGACTAACTGCTTTTGCATTAGCTTTTTGTATTGGGAAAATAACAGGAAGAATATTTTTATAGTTGACCACAAGATTCCATAGTCTGCCAACTACAGCTTTGCTTATCCAGCATTAAAAAGCATTCCCCTCAGAAGGTAGACTTTGATGCTGAAAATTGTCTGTTGTGGTTTCCATGTTTCTGTTCTACATAATGATATCATTAATGCCTACATTTTGTCTTTTCACAGTTATGCCCCAATAGAGGTATAAGAAAGCTATTTGCATTGCTGGTTTAGTGCAGCTAAGAGAAGAAGAATGTCAGTTTCTGCTCTGCTTAATGCAAATGAAATGCTCATTCTGAGTATTAATGCACTAAAAAAGAGCAGCCAGTGTAGGAAAACCATCAGATTTAATCCGTCAGATTTAAGGGATGTAATGAATATTCAGACAGGACTTGGGGAGCAGACAATACATAATCCTCCATCCAAGCATGCCTAAGACAAACAGATCCAATATCCAGGTGATGAGAAAAAATTCACCTCAACAGTGGAGGCAACAGGGGTCAGTAAAACAGCCATTTGTGGAGAATTTTGAGAATAGGGTTTCTAGGAGCAAGAAGAATTGGACAGCGGTAGTACCTGAAGCGACAGGAAAGAAGACCAAAACTAGAGACACTGAAGACAGCTGGATGCAGCATCTGCAGGAGGCATTATCTATGGGTAGAATCTGGTGGAAGTGATTTCTACAGTGAAGCGACGCCCACCAGCAGGTGGAGATGCAACTGGAGATTGGGGTAGAGCTCAGATAGGGCTTTTAGTGTGATGGAAGAGAGGAGAGGATGCATGGACACCCCTAAAGTTGCTGACCCCCAAAATGGGTTTTCTGAACATTAATGTGAGAGGTGATCTATAGAAATGTGTAACATCTGCAAAAAGATGTTAGTATAATTAATTGGCATTCAGGAAACAAAATACCGTATCATATTGCTGTACTGCAGACATAGTATTTGAGGAAATATTATTAATGAAAAACAGCTTGCATTTTTTACTTTATTAATGACATGAGTTCTGTATAAAGTCTAACCCAGTTAGACAACCTAGTGCCACTAAAACATTATTAAAGACAGAAAGACTGAAACTGACCTGACTTTAGAGAGTTCAAATCTTTCTATTAAAGGTCCAGTTTCACCTTTACCTGTTCTAGATGGTGCTTTTGGAGCAAGCAATTCCAGCCATTACTGGAAAAGCTTACACAGTAAGGTTCTCCTAAAGGTGAATAAATGTACAGTTCAATTCAAATTAGCATATAAGGATAACTTGAGAAAAAAACTCCCACCCTTCATATGGACATTAATTCAGTCTGCATTATCTTAGCATGTTAAAAAAGGCCTTTAGCTTTTGTCTTGAGCAAAAGGCAACATCTGCTTATAACATTTGTACTCTTGAATCATTCAATGAAAAAAAGCTGGCTTTTGACCTTTGCATTGTATTTAGTAACATGACCAAAATAATAAAACAGAGGTTAATTCTGACTTCTGCTGCCTGATTGTAAACCATGAATAACAGGTCCAAATCAAAAAGGTGATTTTGTGTTGCAAGGTAAATGATGAGAACAGTTACAGGAAAAAAGCTGCTTTGTTATTGTTACATACTTCAAAGAAGCCAAGATATTACCATTAATAAAGAGATAGCTGCACAATCACAATAAACAGTCATTTTTTTATTCAAAGGAATAATAAGAATTTTCATTTGGAGTTAATAATTTTTATATTCCTTGAACATCGTGTTACAATTTAATAGATTACTGAAAAATAACATTGTTTGCTAAAAAAAAAACATTGCCATTGACATGATAATTGGTATATTTTTTCAATGTAAAAGATGCATTATTTCACAAACTCTTTTTATAAACCCAATAATGAAAGAAAAGGTGACTGAGGAACTTACTTGAAGGGTGGTCCGCAACTTTAATTCTCATTAATAATTATAATAAAGTTATAGGTATTGATAATGACTTCTTTAATACTTATTCTTAGAAACATTTCTATGTAGAAATGAAAACAGATGAAAGTAATAAAAACTTGGAATGTGGCCAGATCTGATGTCCAGGGAAGACAGTAAAAACAGTATATAGTCTCGTAGCATCTACAGATTCTAAACTAGAAATGATATAATTGAATTTAATAGTCCTTGATAGTTTGTTCCTCCATTAATGTGTCTTGGGTTTAATTCAGTCAATGTCTGGAATTCACAAAGTGATCCACAGCTTATATTGTCTGTGAAAAAAGACTATGTTTTGAGCCTGATGCCTGATATTTTCATTTGAGGCTACTGAGCTCATATATTATGACAGACAAAACCCAACTGTTCCCTAGTCACGTTCATCACATTACATGTGGCTTGTAGACCTGTATCATGTGTCCTCTCAAGTATCTCTTAACAGGGCCGAGGAATTCTAGTCTCTCAGCTTGCCTTGTGCACAGCAAATACTGTAATACAGACATGGCAGCTGGTTGGTGACGGTCTGAGACTGAGCCTGTACAGGTTCAGATTAGTCGGTGCTATTCACCATCAGCCATCCCTCAGAGTTGCTGAGAGTAAGTAGGAAAATCTGAATTAGCTGAGGAGTTGTTCCACTGCCAGAGCCTAACTTTCGGCCCCCACGCTTCGCAAGAAGTGATCAATAACAGGAAAAGTGAGAGAGAAAAGAACTGCGGTGTTAATTGCTGAACAGAGGAATGGATGGACAGAGGCAGCCGTGTAAGAGGGACAGAACTTCCTTCCTCTGCCTGTTCTCATCTAAGATACTGATAAAAATAGGGGTTTGCAGGACTCATTATCTGGCAGATTGAAGGACAGGTTGCCCATCACAGAACAGCAGCAGTCAATCTTCATCAGTTCTACGTTACACTCCAAAATATAGCTTGGGAGCTCCAAGTAGTACCGAACTTGGTATCTAACTTACTTCTGTGCTGCAGTATGTTCCCTGTGTGATTCCAGACACTCATTTTCACCTATAAGTCTCTTGAGGCAAAATTCATAATAAAGTCAGTTGCAGTCTACTCAAGTAATACCCACAGTTTTTTCCCAGAGTTTGCCAATAAAAATTAGAGTAGGGCACATTAGGTGGATCTCTTCTCAGCTACTGAGAATGTGCTGCTCATTTTCAGATGGGTAATTATTATGTATTATGTCGTGCAGCTGTCACCAGTGCAGTTATTGGATCTTTCTCACCTGTCATTAAAGAGGCCAAAATGTAGTGTGTCAGGATATCCTCCCTTACACAGTGAAGGCAAAGTGTTCTCAGAAATGTGTTCATTCCTCCAAAAGAGTTCATCAAAGTCTACATTTATAAGATTGAAGGAAACAAAACCTGCACCCCGTTAATTAACACTTAAGGCTTTTACTGACTGACCTCTGAGATATGATTGCACCAGGCTGATGGGGGCATCCTGGGGAAAGACTCCCAGTGTGCCAGTCCAATAAGCTTGCACTGTGTCTCCAAAATTACCTTAAAAATTGCTGCTGCTGCTGCCATTTAATCTAAAGGTCAGCTAATAGCCAAGGTATCCCAAATGTAGAATTGCTGTTTACTGTCTTCAATATAAATTTAACAGGATACAGTACAACAGACATGACAGTTGTTTGGCAGTGGACTGAAAATAAGTCTGGAAATCATCACATTAGTTTTTGGTAGGGCTCCTAGCATTGCAGTTTCCCATTCAACACTCAGTATTTTTATTTGGAAGAATACTGTGAAATATCTCTGTCTGCCATCTGAAGGTCATGTCTTTCCACTGCTGATAACTTGTAGTATTTCTGGCATCTTCCTATCAGGATACTTTATTATCACAAAGTAGCTGGAATAAAGTTTCCAGGAAGGAGGTAGAAATATGTTTATTTTCCCATTTCCTTTACAATAAATTGGCAAGGTCTGGACATTAAAGAGGAAAATAAATAAACAAATAAATATGAAGAACCAAAACCAAGCTGCCATAATTTAGCCTCAATGATTACTGAAAAAATAAGGAAACTCTCGGACCTTAGGAGAACAAAGGAAGGAATACATAAGTTGTTTTGTGAAGTTATGCAAGAGCTTATGTAAACTGGATGAAGCATGTGGATTCAAGGAGACATTTAAACAGGAAGATACATGGTGCAGAAGGTTACCATTTTTTGATAAGTAATTATGGTTTTGGCTGCTTGACACGTTGTGTACTGGGAAGAAGTCCATTAGGAACATTCAAAGCTGGAAGTGATAAGGTAACAGAGATATGTGTAAAGAAAAATATTAGCCTCATATATTTTTCAAACCTGTAATATACTTATTATGGGCACATTTCTGAATTATTTGCCATATTGATATCTTGGTGTCACATATCCGATTTTAGAAAAACCTAAGTTCTTGTAATTTCATCTGACAAAGCTTCTTTGTTCTCCCATGGCGTGGTGACACAACTGGCACCTGCCACTGGAGCAAGGCTGTAGCTTGCATCTGCTGCAATATGGAGAGATGCAGATTTAGCTGACCCCAGCATAGGCTGCAACGCCATTTTTCAAGAGACATTTTACCTCCTTATGGCAAAATGGAGAAAATAATAGCATTTGTTCTATCTATCTTACCTATTTTGATTGTAAACTCGTCATATAAAGGGACTGACATTCAGTATTAGCATCCTGAGTATGCGGAAAAACTGGGCCACCACTTCCATAATGGCTTTGAGGTACAACTGCAGGACATAAATTAACAGGTAAAGGGCTGCCTCATTTATCCTTACCTCTGACATAAGAGTGATGCAGTTCCCACTCTCATTTTTTTTAGGGGTATGCCAGTTTCTAGCAGAGTAGAAAGGATGAGGGAGGGAAGAGTCCATTCACATAGCCAGGCTATAGCACAGATGATGCTGGGTATGCTTTCCACTAAAAGAATTAATACCTATCTGGCAATTAAAGTCAACTAAATGCCTGTAGTGTTGCACACGTGGGCTGTTTCATTCCTCAGCTAACCTGAACCCTGGCAAGCTCACATCCCAGAAGAGCAGCCTGCGCAGCTGCTTGTATTTTTCCTGCTTGCTGAGCAAAGGAATTGAGAGAGAAAAGGTTTTAGTCCTGTTTTGAATTCAAAGAAAGGGAATTGGTGGATGGGTAGGAAAAGTGATTATCTACAAAAGCCACAAGAGTATTCATCAAAGTGAGCCATCATTCTCATTCTGTTCTTAATGCTCTAATGCTTCATTTATGGATATAATTCTTATTTCCCAGGACTGTCCTCTCTCTACCCATCAGAATTCAGTCTTGTGTCCAAAGAAATTCTTTTTCTCCAAAAAAATTTGCCTCTGTATAGCATAGCAAGCACTTTTGAGACTTTTTTTTAATTTAAAAGGTAATAAATTCTAATAATAAGACTTGCCACTATTTGGAACTTCATAACATCAGCATTTTGGGGAAAATTTGTCAATGAACACTGCATATATACATTCAAACTCATTAGTGGCCAAGCCATAAATGGATTTTAAGTTTGTGCAAATTTGTAATGTTTGTAGACAAACTGGGCTTTGAAGTGATTTGGCCACTTTAGAGAACAAACATTGAGTGAGGACCCCCGATGCTTGCTGAGGTGGTACAGAGGAGGAGCTTTGTGCCTTTCCAGGTAGGAAAACATGGCTTGGCTGCCTGCCAGATTTATGCTAGCCTCTTTCCCCTGCAAGAATATTATTTTTTTAGTTTCTGCCACCTGAGAGGATCTGGTTCTTTCCAAAGATAAGCCATTCATTCCTTAGAAATATTGTAGAAACCTCACAGACCAACTTTCTCAGGGGAATGGTCCCAACCCCACCTTTGCTTTGGAAAAGAAACCATCCATAACTTCCCCTCAGTGCACTGTTAGCAAGCTCTGATTTAAGACATCAAGGGCTGGCATGCTCAGTGTTCAGTATGTGCACATTACTGCTGTGAATTTATGGCACTGATGTCAATATTCCTATTTTGGTTTCACTGATTCTTTCCCACAAAAGCCACAAGACTTCAGACTGGGATGCTGTTCTTCAGGATTCCTGCCAAAGGACTTTGGGTGATTCTGACAGATCTTTCAGCCATCCAAACTAGAAGCGTAAAAAGGCTGGTAATATTTCACTTCTGCTTTTAAAATTACTGATAATTTTTGGTATTGACCTTTTGATATTTTCAGAGATTCAGAGTAGGCTTGGAGAAATCTTGTTTCATATAAGTGCTGTATAAAAAGAACTATTTTTTATGGGCACATGAAAAAAACAGGGAAATAGGGTGTGGTATGAATGATCTTGGGCACAGCAACACTAAGCTGACAAGGAAGTGGCTAGTGGGGCTAAGGAAGAGAAGAACAAAACTCTTGTAGGACAGAAAAGGGAAAAATTGAGCAGAACAATGTAGTTGATGCAACAGAGAAGGGTAAAATGGGAGGGTCTGAACAGAGCAACTCGGATGAGCTCTTCCCTATGGATAGAAAAGGACAAGCTTACTGAATATTTTGCACAAGACTTTGGGAGCAAAGTTTTAGCACTTTGGGAGAAAGAAGATAGACTAAGGAGACCTAAATTTACATTTCTTACAACTAGCATTTCTCTCCCAGCTATCCAGCTAAACTGTGGCTCGGTATTCATTAGCAACTTCAGGAGGACAAATCAGCTAAATCTCACAGAGGTTCATGAAGACATGTACTCCTTGATAGTGATAAAGCCCATGCCTAGAATTAGCATCTCAGTGGGAGCCTGCTTGCTTTGCCTAGTTTCTCACTCGTGGGGGCTTTCTCTCCGTTGCAGTCTCACACTCACTGATGTTATATGGTGATACCACATAAAGGCTCCTGCACTAATTTCCAAGACCTCCATTCCAAAAGCTGACCTCTTGTTCAGTTACTAGCTGTGAAGTTTCCCAGCCATTGCTGTCACATTCCATTCAAAAAATACATTTTCTGAGGATTGTTGTGCACTTAGTGTTGCTATCTACACTGTCGCCTTTTAGGCTAACGCATCTTCCACTCTTATTTTCACGTCAGCATAACATTCATCCCATCTTAAGGTCTTGAATTTCTTTTTTCCCTTCCCACCAAAACTGTGGCTGTTGCAAATTTTTGGACTAGTTTCCAAACATGAACACAAGAAAGAACTCTGCTACTCTAAAACTGACTTCTATTCCAGTAAATGTCTGGGAAAAATAGTATTTTATACTTTCTGAAGCAGAAGTTGCAGCAATGTAGAGCTCCTGACTGAATCGATTCTTCCCCTAGGACATAATTTAAAATTTAGTGGGTGAACTGAATTCTTGTCAGTTTATGTATTTCTACTGCTTTCACTTACAGGCTGAGTATAGGAAAGATCTGATTTTGGGACACCGACTTTATTTTACTACCTTTTTTTTCTGAAGAGAAAAAATGGCTCATCAGTCATCTCACAGTCAGTGACTGTAGCTAACCAAATCTTTTTAACATTATTGTTGTTAATAAGGGTTTGTCTTTAAATAATCTGTTTATGACTACCAAACAGATCTAAAGAACTATGTCAAACAGAATAAAAATAGAACTCTATAAATGAAAGCAAACAAGGTTCATCTCATATGAAATCTGCTCAGTAGGCATTAGTTATAAAGATTGAGATATCGACAAGGAAGATGCCATGAGATTACTATCTGCAACACCTGAAGCCTTCTGAATCAGGACATGTTAATAGGATGCTTTCACCCTAGTCTACCAGGAGACATGCCAAAAAGTAAGATCTGACTAATTATCGCTCTTTTCATCTAAGCATGTAAAATCAGCACAGTGTGACACGAATAGTGTGTAGCTTATTGTCAGAAACGTTGGCTTTTCTGTGTGATGTTAGTACTCATTTAAAATAAAAATAAAAGACAAAACAAAACCAAAAAATTAAGAGAACAATTGCAAAACAAGTGGTGAATACAAATATTTTCTCAGTCACCTCAGCAATAACAATATGTTTTAACATGGGTTTCCAGGTGTGAAAATTCAATGTTTTTCAAGCGGGCTTTGTTATACCCAATACCTGGATGGAAAGACTGAACTGTATTTTGACCTGTCCTCCATCACTTGACAGGGATGGCGTGTCATAGCAGCAGCAGTGGCTATAGCCTGATGTCTTTCTTTAGTGTTTTCCTACAGAAATGTAATGTGACGTTTGTTGATGGTTTCCTCCCCAGAACTTCAGGCACACCTTGAGCCAGCGAATATCTTTGCTGAAAGAAATGAAAGTTTCAGTTGCAGATAGCAAAGAAGGAAAATACAGAGGATTGATCCCACATGATGACTTCATCATTTGTGCTTCTGGTTCGACACATAAACTACACAACTCAGGCCCTCAGGGTCCTGACAGATTCTGCAATGTGTGACATTTCTAATAAAAATCCATATTTTCAAGTGTGCATAACGTATCATTAAAGATGCTATTCTTAAACTGGTTATTGCTTTTGGGTTTAGCTGAAAATTAGACAGAAGTATGCAGACATGCATGAACAGTACTTAAAGTTTTGATGGTGTTTGAGATTGAGTTATGACTATATGCCTCTAGCCAAGTCCCAGGCAGTAATGCTAGTGAATCCATTGCATATGGAAGGGGAAGACCACCTAGATTCTGCCTTGATTCATCCCTCACAACTTTATGTGACTAGTCAGGATACTTAAGTTATAACCTTATCCACCTCTATAAGTGATGGAGAGAAAGATGCATGTCTAAAGGGTATTTCAGCCCACCCAAGCTCTGAATGTCCCAAGGTAAGTTTGGAACTGTATTGGCTTTGTGTAGCAAGGTTTTGGTAGGGGGCGGTGGGGGTGGTGTTAGAGGGGTGGCTTCTGTAAGAAGCTGCTGGAAGCTTCCCCTGTGTTTGAGAGAGAGCCCATACCAGCCGGCTCTAAGACGGACCCGCCGCCGGCCAAGGCCGAGCCAATCAGCGATAGTGGTAATGCCCCTGTGATAACATTTTTAAGAAGGAAAAAAAGTTGCTGGAACAGACAGAAATGGAAGCTGGAGACAGGAGTAAGAACATGTAAGAGAAACAAGCCTGCGGACACCAAGGTCAGTGAAGAAGGAGGGGGAGGAGGTGCTCCAGGCGCCGGAGCAGAGATTCCCCTGCAGCCCGTGGGGAAGACCCTGGTGAGGCAGGCTGTCCCCCTGCAGTCCAGGGAGGTCCACGGTGGAGCAGATATCCACCTGTAGCCCGTGGAGAACCCCACGCCGGAGCAGGTGGGTTCCCAAAGGAGGCTGTGACCCCGCGGGAACCCTGCACTGGAGCAGGCTCCTGGCAGGACCTGCGGATCTGTGGAGAGAGGAGCCCACGCTGGAGCAGGTTTTCTGGCAGGACTTGTGACCCCGTGGGGGACCCGCGCTGGAGCAGTGTGCTCCTGAAGAACTGCAGCCCGTGGGAAGGACCCACGTTGGAGAAGTTTGTGGAGAACTGTCTCCTGTGGGAGGGACCCCACGCTGGAGCAGGGGAAGACTGAGGAGTCCTCCCCCTGAGGAGGATGAAGCGGCAGAAAATAATGTGTGATGAACTGACCGTAAACCCCATCCCTGTCCCCCTGTGCCGCTGGGGGGGGGGGGGTAGGTAGAGAATCCGGGAGTGAAGTTGTGCCCGGGGAAGAAGGGAGGGGTGGAGGGAAGGTGTTCTGAGATTTGGTTTCATTTCCCATTACCCTGCTCTGGTTGATTTGTAATAAATTGAGTTAATTTTCTCCAAGCTGAGTCTGTTTTGCCCGTCATGGTAATTGGTGAGTGATCTCTCCTGTCCTTATCTCGACCCACAAGCTCTTTTTTATATTTTCTGTCCCCTGTCCATCTGAGGAGGCGGAATGATAGAACGGCTTTGGTGGGCCCCTGGCATCCAGCCAGGGTCAACCCGCCACAGAACACATCCAAATGTTCTGGTTTCAGCTGGGATAGAGCTAATTTTATTCCTAGTATCTGGTATAGTGTTATGTTTTGGATTCAGTATGAGGATTATGTTGATAACACACTGATGTTTTCAGTTGTTGCTAAGTAGTGTTTAGACTAAGTCAAGGATTTTTCAGCTTCTCATGCCCAGCCAGCAAGAAGGCTGGAGGAGCACAAGAAGTTGGGAGGGGACACAGCCAGGACAGCTGACCCAAACTGGCCAAAGGGGTATTCCATACCGTGGGATGTCATGTCAAGTATATAAACTGGGGGGCAAGTGGGGCTGAGAGGGATCACTATTCAGGGACTAGCTGAGTGTTGGTCGGCGAGTGATAAGCAATTACATTGTGCATCACTAGTTTTTTATATTACAATTTTTTATTATTATTATTATTGTAAATTTTTAATTATAATTTTTATTTTCTTCCTTTGTCTCTTATTAAACTGTCTTTATCTCAACCCACAAGTTTTACTTTTTATCTGCCACTCTCCCCCATCCCACTGGGTGGGGAGGGAGAGACCGAGCAGCTGTATGGTTCTTAGCTGCTGGCTGGAGTTAAAACATGACACCAAACCACATATTCCACATGGATTTGTTCATGTTTTGTGTATGACCCTTAGCTGTCATTTTGTGTATGACAGCTTTCAAACAGAGAAATCAAGGCAGTTAGCAAAACTATTGCTGATGTATCAATCAATATAGCTGATAAATAAGTCAGGATGGAGACCAGCTGTGTCATCTAGGTATTCTTTCTGCTACCCAACTGATTCATGAACTAGAGGGCCACAGACTAAGCTAGTAATGTTCTGATTGTATCACCAGTTGCAACTAAAGAATTGCAACTAGCAAGCAATCCCTTCCTGGTGTTCCTCAACATTTTCCCCTTTGCATAACCCTAAGGGAACATCTGGTTACTGATTTACATCTACCTGCTTCCATAGTCATTTAACAACATCTAAAGCGTACCGGTAATATTCAGGACTAAATATTGCCCAAGGGCAAATTATTTTAGTAGAAGATCAGGGAAAGCTCATAGCAAAAGCAGCCTAGAATGCTCCAGGAACGATCTTCAGATAGAATAAGGTTCACCATTCTTATATTAATGCAGTCATTTTGTATAGTGTAGCTAAGCACAAGTTGTATTGCCTCAATGCCTGTCCTAAAGTCAATCTATGGTCAAGTGAAGGGCCTCAAATTCAAGCCCTGTCGGGTTAAGTGCAAGCTGCTTTAGAAGTTAAACCCTAACTTTTGTCCCCTGTGTAACATACATTGTGAATGAGACTTATGACACCTCCTAATAAAAAAAAACCTGGGGTCCCACCGTTCCTCAATTAGATGGAATAAGTCTTGGCCGATATAAGCAGATCTCAAGGGCTAATGTCTGGGGCTGCTTGTCCAATGACAACCTGGAGCCTAAAGAATATCGTTGGTACATACATGCTTGTGAGAAGCATCTTTGATACTTCAACTATATCTTTCGATATCTCAAAGTTTAAAAATTCATCTTGGGATGGTATTCTGAAACTTGTTATTCACAGTCAGTGTTCAGATTTTTAGGAAGAGAAAATTATTTGAAACAGTCAATAAGCTCAGATAATCTGCAATTCAAATTCTTTCTCAAGTCACTTAGCTTTCTTTTCCATGTTTTGAAAACCCTCAAGCAAGCCTCCCATATTCAGTGTGTGGGTGTGTGCATCGTGTGGGCTGTAACTGTGCTGATTTTTCTTTGGAGTCAGCTGTTGCCTAGAAGCAGTAGAGGAGAAACCATTGGTGGTTAAGCTTGAAGCTGCTTAGCTGCAGAAGACAGCCCACAACTTTTAACTTAGCGCCAAGAAGATTCCAGTACTCAGGTAGGTAGAAACAGTTGAGAGAAAACAGCTCTGTAAAATCATAACTGACTGCAGGTGCTAGTCTTATTTATTGGTTCCAGAAAATAATATGAAGCTTCCATGGATACATTTAGAAAGCCCCAAACTTAGGAAACACTTGCAAAGGGATCACCATAAAGCAGAAAAAAAACCCTTAACTTCCAGTGCAGGGCAGATAAGATTTCAACCCAGCTGCTGTTGCAGCCTGAGGTTTTCCCTGCATCCAGTTCTACACTGGCTAGTCCATGTATAATATTTCTAACTAAAGCTTTGTCACTGAGGTGGCAACATCTCTCTAACCAGCTTCTGCCCAGCCTCCCAAACGTCACATTCACACAGTAAGGCTAGCTGTGCTCTGCTGCACTCTGCAGCTCTCTACAGAGGTCTGCCCTACCCCAAAAATTCCTGAGGCTACCACAGAGAAAATGAAATTTAGTCAACGGGAGGTTATCTGAAAGCAGGAAGTAACTTATTTCAATTAGCATTAAATAACAAAGTCATTAATGGTTTGTATTTGAACTGTAATCATATATCTTCACATCATGGAATAAAGAACTAATGGAGCATTTCCAAACAGTTCTGGAGCAAAATTTAGAAACTTTGGAACAAAACACTCCCAGGGAACAAAACCTGAGAAATATTTGGAGTGAGTTCCAAATATCTAAGGCTTATTTCTTTTCCATTTACCCTGACATTTATATTCAGATTTAAAAGTTAGGATGAACAACTCTGAGTTTTATCATCATCCAGTCAGTTTGGGTGATTCATAAAAATAGAATTTCTAAGGCCACCAGAGGTAAAAAGTAGGGAACAAAATGTGGTCCTAAAGACAGGTTTTTGGGTTTTTTCCTTTTTACTATCCTAAAATTTCTTTTCTGTTTCAAATTTCCTTTCAGTCCTACCTTTACTTAAAAAATACTGTTCTTGTGAGTCAGCACACTCTGCTGGTAGACCAAGAGAATGTGACTGACACAGTAAAAAAAAAAACCTCCAAAAAGAAAGCATGACATGCAATTAAAAAGTAATCAGTTGTATCTTCTGAGAAAAGGAAATAAATTACAATAATATGTAAACTACAGCTCTCCTACTCAGTGGAGTTAATTCGTTAATACATTTTGATTCATATAACTATATTAAAAAGGACTTGGTTCATACCCTTTATTTGTAAGGCAACAACTGCTGCAGAAGGAACTAATTAGATGTGAGGCAATTAGACCATGGAGTGTGCAGTGCTCCAGTGGGCCCAGATTCAGCTATCAGCTTTTCAAGCTTGAAAAATGAGAAAGGAGCCTGAAATATATCTTCAGATCCTGTCTTTGAATGTAAGGGGTTGGGGACATGAGGAAACTCCCTGAATCCAAGTGTGACCCTGGGGCTCTAGTTCTACTTCTGATCTCTAATCAGCTGTGCAAGGAAGAAGCCTTTGTGAGCTGACGAACATCAATATTTTCTATGCTCTTTGTTCAACAGCTGAGGAGATTTTAGCACCAAACATTGTCGAACCCAGTCAGGAAGAGTTGAATTCCCTGAATTTACATGATGAAATCCTGGATAAATGTTTACTATTCTCATGATATCACATGTTTTATAAATAGATAATAGTTACACAAAGCATTATCTCTGAAATTGCAGGAGATTTCTATGAAGACTCTTTGTGTGTTTCTGACTAGCTTTGCTGTTTCACCAAGAAGCTCCTAAATCCGAGTTCTGTTGGTCTTATTTGCTGCTAGCTGTTATACTCCTACTGCATTTCACTCTACTTTTGGATAAGTTAATTCAGTGACATTCACCGATACTGAAAAGGGCTTTGGAAGAGGCAATAAGAGAAAAGAACAATAACTGGGAAGATGAGTTATGCGTGTGTTGCAGATACTCAGACATGCTTTTCTTATATACAGTATGTTACATTTTGAAATTCACTTGCAATACTGTGTCCAGAGCAAACCAGGTTATTCCATTTGCTGTGGGTCTACTAGAACAAAGTCTCTTATTTGTGTCTGCCCCACGTCCTTACACACACCCTCACCACCACAAACCTTGCTTTACCCCCTTCCCTCTTTCTCTACGCCCTTCGCAGCACCTCAGATTCCTCTTGTTGCTTCACTACTGAACTGAGCAAGTGGTGGTGCCTACTATTGCCTCTCCAAAGTGGGGCATTGCTGCCTGACCAGGCAGTGCACAGCATGGTGACAGGGCTGCCCCAGGGTAAGTAAATGCAGTGTAAGCCTGCCTAGGGATCTCACATAGCTATCACAGTGTAAGCACTACCAATTTTCACAAACCCCTTAGGAACCTGGTTATCTTTAATCCTGCTGCCACAGCTAGTCGAAATTGGCCATCAGGTTCAAAAGATTCTGCAAAGAAGGTGCAGGAACTAATGGACATGCAAATTAAATAAAGAACAGTCAGATTAACCAAGGGGAAATAAAGATGCAAATTCAAGTGAGCCAGTAGACAAGGAATGCTTTCCTTCTTTTCTGTCATCAAAAGAAAGCAATATCCTTTTCATTAGAATTAGTCAGTTAAGATGTAAAAGAACTTAAGCCTATCAGAAGAAATCTCACCTGATTTAAAAATGCTATAACTTTATCTTAATTTTAAGTGCATGAACCAGTTCCTTAAGCAGCATTAACTATCAACTATGTTTAGTGCAAAGTCAGCCATTGTTACCATTAACATTTTCCTGTTCAATCACTCTGTAACCAGCCACTAACAAGAATTAATGAGACAATTCTGCCTTGATTTAGTTTCAAGGAACCTGCAGGAATTCTGTCTCTTGGGAGAGTTTCATTTATTCACCACCTGTATCCTAAATGTGTTCTCTTAATTTTGGAAAACACAGCAAATCTGCCAGTCTCTTTGCTTTGTTGTTGCTGTTCCTTGCATCAAGCTTTGCATTCCTCAGGGGCTTTCCTGTTAAAACCTCCTTCTGTATGTAGCATATTTCTGAAAGGCAAACCCAGCCTCTTAAATCCCATGGACTCTGGAGGTCACACATGCTGTATGCATCCTCTGGAGTGAATAATCTTCTGTGTCTGCTGGAACTTGCCGAATGAGTTCAACTGCTTCCAGCACCTGGTCCAGCCAGACAATGTGGCGACAGCGAGGAGATGCAGAGCCAGAGGCCACTGTGGAAGGATACCGGTATGAAAAACAGCATATTTGAAAGAGTACAGAGAATGAGGTATTCCCAAGACAAAAAACCAAGGTTACTTCAAAAGATCATTCCACCTCAGTAACCTTTCAAATAATTCAGGAAGTCACTTCCTCAGGTTCATTCATTGTTACTACCATTTTAGAACTTTTTTGTTTGTATAGCTGTCTTATTTCATCTTATACGTAACACTTTAGGGCCAAGGATGGAAGGATTTGACAATCATAGAGTTCTGTCCTGGTGAGACCATCCCTTACTTGACTGCGGCAATGATTTCTGCTGTAATTCAGCTGTGTAGGCTTCCTTGTCCTAATCAGGTCCTGAAAACAGTATAAACACATTTGTTTTGAAGTGCTGAATTAACTGCAAAGATGCCTGTATTGTTAATGTCACAAATTTTCTCAACTAGATGAAGAAACACGGAAATTGGAAATAGTAAAGCATTGGTTGGAAGGTGGGCTAGTCACCTCTACTAGGAAAAAACTTCTTTTTGAGTGTTACAACCTCTGGCCTCCTCAGCACAACAGAATACATGGCACTAATGCTCAGAGGAGAAGAATGCAGGAAAGAATGTATTTTTCCCAGATGTACATAATAGCTCCTGTAAGTGCTAATGGTATTTACATGCACATTCAGGGGCAGCTGTATTCCATGAACTGGAAAACAGATGGTCAAAGGGGTATTTAATAAAACCTTAAATGCACTGTTTACAAAATGTCAATTATGTTTTTGTTTTCTTAGGTCAGAAGAGGTTAAATAACAAAGGCAGAATAGAGGCAGAAAATTAAGAGAATAAATTAGCAACCAGTGCATTGGAAAAACCATAAGCAAGTGTTATCACATTACAAAGTGATGTTACTAAAGAAGTAAGCTTGTGCTATGATAAGGATCTTTCAGCTAAAACTAATAAGAGTAGGAAGGCATTTTCCCAGAACCTTTGGACAGAATTTTATTTTGGATCCAATTCTTTTAGTGGCAAGGAAAAAAACCAACAAACCAAAACTAAGTGAAACATGAAATTCTCCAAACTTGTGAAGGGAAAGATCTGCTTCTGCCTTTCACCTCACTTTCTTCTTTTTCAGTGGGGAGAGGGAAGATAACAAAAAGAGAAACAAAGGGGAATGGACTGTTGCTACTCACACCACACTGCATTGCAAACAAAATTTAAGAAAAAAGGTGTTGTAGAGCAAACACACTCATTTTTGCAGATAGCTTTGTGACAAATTTGTGTTAATAAATGAAATCCTTATTTTTAGTTTTTAGTTGCCAGGTACTGAAATGCCACGGCAACTGAATTGAATTGCCACAGCAAGTGAATTAAATTGCAGATTGGGTCCTTCTAGAAGAAAGTTGAGAGCAATTGTTAGAGGAGGAAGAATGTTGAATTTTTCTAAGTCATTTTAGTTTATATGTGAAGGACTTGTCTTCCCATTACAATAAGTTCTAAGGCTTTCATTTCAGCTATATGTTTATTTTGAAATAATTTAAATCTCATTGCAAATATGTACTTCCTTGAAGTCATTATTAATTTAAAATATATGTAGCTTCAATACATAAATGTAAATATAGTAAAATATAGCATGTATATAGTGAACTAACACAGTGTGTTATCAAAAGGATGTGATTCCCTCCTGAGCAATGCCCTTGAAAATAACACCATTATAGATTATACAATATCCAGATGATCATTTTATTGACAGCTTTGCACCCTTGATATCTGTTCTCAAAACTGTAAATCTGATCCCATCAGAGTCAGGGTTGGTAGGAAGCTGTGGCATTTAATTTCATACATTCTCTTCTTCCAGTTCACCAGTCCTCTTCACCTGCTAACTCCCTGCACTGCCCCTTGGATTTAATTAGTCATGAAGTCTTTTCTAAGATAAGAGTGAATCTTGCATCTGACAGGTTATACAGCCTGGAACATAGCTCCACATTCCCTCTCTGTGGGTCTAGTATATGATTAGCATATGCTGATCTTCATCAATATGCTGAAAAGGTCCCACACTGCCTTCTAATGCTAATATTCCTACATTATAATCTGGTACTGTCTGTTTGCCTCTGGCTTTTAATTTCTTTCATAAAATGATAATGTGTCATGTTTTAGTATGGTGGTTGTATAATTGTGTCTGGATATGACTAGCAATTTCTCAACTATGATTTTTTTCATAGCAAAATGTACATTTACTGAAACCTAAATCATTCGTGACAATCCTGCAACCTCACAAAATGGAGAAAATGTCAGAATACAATGTATTGACCCTTTTTCAAGGGAAAATTTTAATTTTCCACTTGAGAATGTCTTGTTTATGCAGCACAGTTGATTTATATGAAAAAAACTACTATTTAAAACCCATTAAAATTTAAACAAGATGTTTTGGTATGTTCAAACCAACAATTTGGCTTAAATCCAGTTTTATTCAACTGAAAACATTCATCCCAAGAATATCTTTGAGATTTTTTTTTCTTGTTTCAGCTGACAATGGATGATAAACCTCAAACATTGCTGAATGGGGAACCCTCTTTCTTATCAGCCACTATGTGTCCTTTACACTTCAAGTCTCCTTTGGCGTGTTTAATGTCATCCTTTACCAAAATTTCGTTACTGTGCAAAGGCTGGTGATCTCCTTAGTGTGAGTACCATGTCTGCCCATTGCCATCCTGTGCTTGGATTACTGAACACTCCTGAGTTTTTGTCAGATTGACCTGAGGCACCACTACCACCACCCCGCTTCATTTGACCTCAGCATGGATCACAGTGACCGAGGGTCTTCCCGATGCTTTGGTTTCTTTCCTATAGCATCACTGGAAGATGCAACTCTGACTTCTTTTCTAAGTAACACTTAAGTGCATGTGAACCACAGAGTTAAAAAGCTGGTTTTTTCCCCTCCCTGGGCTGTAGTTTGTACTCTTCGCTGATGGACATCATGGAGCAGGACAGCAGGTACCTGTAGCCCAGACACTGTGCGGGAAAGTTTCAGATTGGGAAGGAGGTGAGAGTAGTAACAAGAGGACTGGTGGTAGTAGTTGCAACGCTGAGCAATAGGCTCACAGGTCTGTCAGAGGAAAGTGCCTTGATTTCAATCTACCTCAGGAAACACCTAAAGTTCGCTGACTGGCCTAACCCTTCCCACCTGTCCCCAAAATGCCCTGTGCCCACTAGCTTATTTTGCCCTCCAGAGTCTGAGTCTGTCTCCTGGTAGCCAGACCCTCACTTTGGCCGTCCTTGTTGAACATGTAGGATTGACCCTGAAAAATATAGAGGTGGGAATTTTGACTTTTTAAAAATATTTTAAGGTGGATTGATTCAAAAGAAACTAGTCTGCTAGAGAATCAGAGCCATTCACAAGACCCACATTCTCCAATGTGACATACCTGAGCCTTCCCAAAGCTGATAACTGTATTATTAGCTGCTGTGTGTGTATTCAGTAACATTTTCGGTATGAACTGCTTAAAGCATGACCCCTCTTTCCCTGCAATAAAGAGCTGTGTGCAAAATCTGCAGAACCGTAGAAGTCTGAAATTGCTTGCTGTCTCCTGAGGGCACATGTGTGAATGCTAGTTGATTTGAAGAATAAAAGACAAAATACCATTAGGATACAGCTGACTGATTCCATAGTCAAAATCCGTTATTTTACAATGTGCTTATATTTCTAAATCGGTATCGCTGTCAGTAAGAAATTGCCATTTCAGCACTTAGTAGCATTTAAAGCTGCTAAAGGACGTTTCTTTGATGCTGTGGCTTCATTATGCCATTTTTAGGAAGCAGTTGCATTTCTGTTTGTTCTTTTTTTTCCTTGATTGGGCAGGACTATTATCTGCTGCAGCTAGAAACCCTGGTATTTTTGCTGATGTTTGGAGCTAGATTTCTAATGCATTATAACACAGTTGTCACAAAAATACTGAGCCCAAAGCTCATTCCACCTGCAAACTCATCATCTGAAATTGCAAGGGAGTGAACACATTTCTCTATTTATAAACTCATTGCAAACCTCTTCACTTTCTATGGGACTGGTGTGAGAGAAGCCCTTCTGGCTACACAAAGGAGAACAGTATGAAGGACCGGGCTGCAGATGGAACACCAGGAGTCCCCCTTTCAATGAGGAGTCTCACCAGGAGACAAGCCACCCTGGGGACATGTCATGCTACAGGCTGTTGTCTTCTCGAGCATGAGCGGACGATGTAAATTATTTGTGCGATTAAGCATCATCACCGCTCTGGTTGTCAAGTCAGTGCCTTCCTCAGCCATGAGAGAGGTACTCATGTGACCCCACAGTTAGGCACAAAAGACTGTTGCCTTAGTGTCCCTGCTCCCGCTGTATGGTCAATAGCTAGAAACTCCTTGGCATATCCAACACTCACACAAAATCCCTAAACCTCAGTTGCCGCAGTTCCCTGGAGCTTGGGACAAAGTCCCAGCACAGAATCACAGCCCTGGCAGACCATGCACATGTGGCCTCAACATCTTCCCTTTATGAGTAACCCAAAGTCCCATCATTGCTTACAGAGGTTTTTCTGATTCTCTGATACTTCACGGTTTTTTCCCTTGCAGTTAAAGTATTCTTCAAAGTTGTCTCCTCCTCCATAAAACATATCCTAATGACTTCAAGGGGGAGTGCTAAAGACAAAAAAAACTCACGAGCGTACAAAGAAGTGCACCTACTTTGTCAAAGTACAGCAAAACGTGACAGGAACAAAACATAGCTTCAGTGTGAGTGTAAGGAACTGGCGTATTTATAGTGGATTCACTATGAAACTCAAAATGCCGGGCTCGAGGGTGGTGAGCAGTGTTGGATGGAGATTAATAAAATGAAACATGATTGCTCTAAGGCTTAGAAGGTGAATAATACGTCAGGAAATTCAATATAAAATTAATCTCACACATGAAACAAGGAAAAGCAGGAGCTGCTGCATAATATTGAAAGTTAATCACAAAGTTCTCCAAAGTAGTTACATGAGATGGTCAGAAAAGGTGATAAATAGCCATGGGAACTCCCTTCCCACTTCACAGAAATGCTTCAGGTCTGGTTTTCCTAAAGCACTGTCCATCAGTGATGTTGGTGAGGTGAAGTAAAAACTAAATATTAAACAAAAAGAGCTGTGGTGTGGATGGGCTGACCACACAGCAAGCTGCCTGGGCAGCAGCCAGCCTCCAGAGCTGCAGAGCGAGGCCTGGTGGACACAGCCACGGGGTCCACAGGGGACAGACGGGAAGGGCAAAATGCCCCCACAGTCGTCTGCAGGAGCTGTGCTGCTCCTGCCACTGTGCATGGAGACAGTTCAGCTCCTGCTCTGGGGCACTTTGCAGTTGCATGGCCTGTTTAAGACCCTTCCTGCTTTATTTGAAGCCGCTTGTTCCTGGACCCTTACTGCCTCCTCAGTCATATCCACTCGCCTCTCTCCGTGGCACCTTCCTGAACGGGACTTTCACATGATGCTGTTTAAATGGAAGGAAAATGTACGGATGGGATTTCAGAGAGCCAGGCAGGTGTACAAGCATGTAGCTACGCACAGCGGAGGGGAAGGCAATCTGCAGCAGAGGAAAAATGCCTGGAGGAGGCAGGACGTGATTAGGATGACCTCTTACAATCTGCACTTCCAAGGCACCAAGGCAACTAGATGACTAAAATGCACACTAAGCCTAGCCCAGAGAGCTCCTACTGGGCTGGGGCTGGACAAACTAAAACCAATACATAAGTCTGCTCCCAAAGTACCACCAGCTGAAAAAAAAAAATAATAAAATCTCCAAAGCTCCAAGGCAAAGCTATTTTTTTTAATATTTGAGTCAGAACAACAGGGCATTAATTGTGGTCATGATTTAATGGTAACTTTTTTGGCATGGCATTTGACTAGACTCTAAAGAGATATTCATAACACCTATCTGTCCTTCAAGCCCCATTAACAATATGGATGTCTCTCTTTGTAGCAAACACATTAACAAAGGACCAAGCAGCTGTTCCCCCTCCTAGTTTGAATTTCCCCTATTTTCTTATCCAAAAATTGCAAACTATTGACTAAAGAGGATAACAATGCACTAACAGAGTTCTGAGGGCCATAGCTTTTTGTATTCCTGACTTCACTTTCACAAAGTAGTCCTGCAGGCACCATTCAGTCTTAGAACAAGTATCTGTTATATAAAGAGCACTTTTTTGTGTATAACTCATCATTTCAGTTGCTGACAGTACACAGCCTGACTTGCTGCTTGCTGCATTACCTGTTTTGTTGCTAGGAAACTTTTGAACAGGAGCCAATTTGCCATTCTATTTGCTTCATGTGCAGTTATATAGAAGAGGACCTAAGCTGATCATTATTTTAAACAATGCCCTCCAGTTATTTTACATGGCACTGCTAGAAGCAGGGAATATGTGCTATACAATAACATAAGTCATGTATATGATGATCTCCCGAAGTTCAAGAAAAAAAAAAGCAGGATTGACATCCAGTGTGGATTCTTGCACAGAGAGCTCATCCATCTGGAAAGTGAAAATGCATCTCTATTGTGCCTAGCCTCTCCGTTTGGGCAGCACTGTACATTTTATATTTTCATTATTTGTACTACAGTGAGAAGCATGGCCCCAGCCAGAATCACCACTCAATTGTGTGACCAAGCCCTTGCTTTGAAGAGCTTATAGTCTGACACTGTGCTGCTTGACTTTTTATTAAGAAATTACGGCCTTTCACACTTTTTACAGACCTACTGAACAGAACTGGGCTGGTGAATAGGGAAGGCAATAAACCATTGCTAACAGGGAGGCTGCCACCTTTTGGGGACTAGAGCTCTCTGGCTATGTCCTGGTTTCAGCTGGGATGGAGTTAATTTTCTTCCTGGCAGCTAGTATGGTGCTATCTATGTTTTAGATTCAGTATGAGAAGAATGTTAATAACACACTGATGTTTCCAGTTGTTGCCAAGTAGTGTTTAGACTAAGTCAAGGATTTTTCAGCTTCTCATGCCCAGCCAGCAAGAAGGGTGGAGGGACACAAGAAGTTGGGAGGGGACACAGCCAGGGCAGCTGACCCAAACTGCCAAAGGGGTATTCCATACCAAGTGACGTCATGTCCAGTATATAATCTGTGGGGAGTTGCCCTGGGGGCAGATCACTGCTTGGGAAATAACTGGGCATTGGTTGGCAAGTGGTGAGTAATTGCATTGTGCATCACTAGTTTTGTATATTCCAATTCTTTTATTATTATTGTCATTTTATTATTGTTATTATTATCATTATTATTTTCTTCCTTTCTGTTCTGATAAACCATTCTTATCTCAACCCACCAGTTTTACTTTTTTTCCCAATTGTCTCCCCCATCCCACTGGGTGTGGGGGACTAAGTGAGCGGCCGCCTGGTGCTCAGTTGCTGGCTGGGGTTAAACCATGACAGGCTACTAACCTCCAGCTGCAGTACAATTTCCCAGCTGTGTCGCTCCAGTGCTTCCCAGCCTGAGTCACCTTTGCTAGCAGGGAAATGGGCATGCTGAAGAGCCAGACACCCGAGACTCATGAGGGGGTGACAATCATGAAAACCTCTGTTCTTGATTGTGGTCACTGAGAAAGCCAATAGTTTCGTGGTTTGGAGGATCCACAGAAATTCGTAATTGTAGTTAAAATTATCTGTACTCTTTTGTACCTAAAATATTATCAGTGATTTTGTTTTACTCCTTGGGAAAGGGACAGTTCCTGCAAGGCTAATTTTAAGACCATTTGAATACATGTCTTGTGCTGTGAAACAACTAACTTTCAAAAATGGAGGAATCTTCCCCTAAGTTCACATAGGCCCAAAATCCGTAATAGTGACCTGGTAACACATAGTTTTTTTCTGAGTGCTGCACTCCAAAATTGGAGGAGGGCAAGTAAATAAAACCAGGCTCATCTGCTTCACAAACACATGCAGGTTTTGAAGATCTTACTCTTCTAACTTTTGGGTGAGTCCAATAAATTCAGTGAGGTAGGATGGTGTGACCTGTTGGTGTGACGATTTGGGTAAGGCTTCCTAACACCACCACCATGCCCTCCCTTCTAGAACAAGTCTTCAAACAGGTCACTAGGCATGGTGACTGCTGAAGCTGGCAATCTAGGCTGTGAGGAATGGCTTGTCTTGGAGCAGACTTAGATTAAAGGAAGATGTTTTCCGTCCCCATCTACCCTTTGCTATATCAGTTCTAGGTCTTTGATTTCATAGAGCTGTCTGCCATTTCATTGCATGTCCTTAACCATGCAGTTTAGGATATCCAGGTTTCTCAGTATCTATCCTAAGGCGCTCACCTATCCACAGAGATTCTTTAAAATTTTGAGTTTCACTGCAGATGCTGGTTATTGATAAATTGATTGAGTTATGTTCTTTTCCTCTCTCACTTTTTTCTTTCATGCCACCACGAGCATAAAATCAATGTGCATCATACATAAATTTTGAAATAGCATCTCCAAGAACATGCGGTTTTTTATGTTCACTGTCTCACTGTATATATCTAAAATTCTTCTGAAACAGATGTTGCTGGATATTTTGCATGTTTTACACCTGCATTTAAATATTTATGTTACACTGCACCTTGCATTTGTCAAGATTTGTACGCGTCTTCCTCTCAGGGAGTATAATATTCTATTATCTTAATACATAATAAGGTATTACCATTATAGCAAACATCTCTATAGCAACATAACTTTGCTTCATGCTTTGTAAACCAGTAGAATTTTCTACAAAAACCTTGCAGACAAAGTCAGATGATAACACAAAGAAAAGGGGGAATAAAACACAAGCACTAACACAGCAAGCAAATGTTGAACTCCAGTATTCCAGAGCTACTGCTAAGGCAAGAGGATGAACGTTAACTGGAGGATGTTGGTTCCATTACATACCAGCTTTTCAAAACCACTTTTTATTCTGCATTGAATTTAGAACAAAACAGGAACAGAATTTTGCTGAAAAACGTATTTTGAGACTTTGTGATGTGAAAACCTGATATTAAAGACCAGCTTGTGAAAGCATGCATGCATTTCAAATCTTTTGCATTCACAAACCATTCCAGTTAGTTTCAGTGAAGGCAGGGCAGCACAAGTGGGGATGTCCATATAGAATCGCAGAACTATTGATTGGAGAGGATCTTGTCTAGTCCAAACTTCTGCTTGAAACAGGACTATTGCCAACACAGGGTAAAATCAGATGTAGCTTAATCTAGACAACTCTTGACACCTTCCAAGGATGGAGATCCCACAAACTTCCCAAGCAACCTCTTCCCGCCCTATACTAGCCACCTAGAGAAAACATTTTCCTAATGCCCAACGTGAAATTCCCAAGCTCTGTATGCGACTGCTGTCCCCTGCTATGTCATCTGGCACTACCTGGTGGAATTTGGCTCCAGTATCTTCATAACTACCTTTCCAGTAGTTGTAGATGGCTGTTAGCTCACCTCTTTGTCTCCTCTTCATCAGACCAAAGAAGTTCAGCTCCCCAGCCTCTCCTTGCAGGTCACGTGCTCTCAGCCTGTGAGCATCTCGGTACCTATCTGCTGGAGGCTTCTGCTGCTTCATCACTTCTTTCTTGAACTGGGTGCCCAAAACCAGACA
Source organism: Astur gentilis (assembly GCF_929443795.1). NCBI lineage: Eukaryota > Metazoa > Chordata > Aves > Accipitriformes > Accipitridae > Astur > Astur gentilis. The sequence continues at coordinate 20,841,511 of NC_064883.1, read as the reverse complement.
GAGGTGTGACCTCACCATGCTGACGGAGTGGGATAATCACTTTCCTCCGTCTCCTGGTCACTGTCCTTCTATGTAGTCCATACCAGTACACAAGTACTCCCCAAAGGGTCTTATACTCCAATTATCCCTGCAGCAAATTAGCACCATCAAGGAAAACATTTAACAGTGTAGGCAGTTTCAGAGAGCTTGATTTTAATGCCTCAGGAAGTCCATCACAGCTTTATGTTCCTTTGTGCTTGGTTTCCTTTCTCTTCGATTTTCTCCTGAGTGGCAAATTGCATTTGCAATGTTACATTTTAATAAGTTGCTTTTACAAATGAATAACTTCAGGTTCTTCTGTGTTAGAGAAAAAGTCAAAACCACAGAGGAGAAGATCATAGATGTTTTAGGTGATTCATTGATTCTGAAGAGGTTTTTCCACCCGCTTAGATTGTTCAACTTTTAGCTCTAATAAAAGGGGACTAGTGTAAAGTGGATGTCAAAAACAGCAATGAAGACCATTCGAAGGTTCCTTTTCTGAAAGAAACAAAGTGTAGCCTGTAACTACAGGCAAATTTTTAATTCTGGCTTTGCAAATGCAAAATAAAATCCCCCTTTGAGGGGGGGATAAAATCTTCTTTGAGCAGCAAAACTGAAAAGAGAGGAAAAGGCAGCAAGACACCCATCTGTTCTTTAGCTGCAGTTAAGGAAATTTCATTACATAAGTCATTACCTTAAATTGCTGTCATCGTAGTAATTAATTTATTCTTTCACATCTAAAACATGTTATTAAATATATCACCCTTATCTGCTAATTACTTGTTGGAAGGTAAAATTGATGATTCCTGCATTGAATCAGTTTAACAAGACCTATGATTTTCTCAGTAACAGGCATAGCGTAGCTTGGTTTCATCTTGTCCTAAAGGATGACCAAATGAATCACACTGGGCAACAAAACTCCTTGAGAATACTCTGTATATACTTTACTAGAAATAAAAGCAATGTAGGTTTTTTGAGATTTTGGGGTTACCTCAGTGTGTGAGAAACTTCAGATCAGTATGGTCTGGAATATTAAATATGCTATGCACAGGAGACTTTTCCAGATATTATGCTGAGTAAAGCACATTCAACTTCCATTAAATTTCTAATGAAACATAAGTAACAGCAACTTCCAGTGCAAAAAGATTTAGCACATTAATTTTACTCAAATATGTCAGAAAAGGAAAGTGACAACTGAGAGTGTGCAGGACAAGTTGATGTTTTACAAGGCCACCTTCCAGGGTTAGTTGAGCTCACAGATGAGGCACACTTGCTGCATGGGGTCTCTTCTAGATGGGAATGCCGTCCCCTGGAAAGAAAGACAGCAGGTCCCTGTTTGTGCTGTGATTCTTCTTAAGTATACCTGAGACCTTATTGAATATTCATATTTGAATATCATTGTGAAAACTGTTGTCATCTCAGATACTTCAGTGGCCCTCATTTAGTTGGGAGATCTGCAGGTGAAAATGGGGTGAGCTCCAACCACTCATACGAAAGGCTTAAAATTATTTAAGCAGTCAAATGAAAGTATCACGTGAGAGCAGCTCTCACAACATAACCTCCAAAAAGAAGGAGTTTTTTGTTAATTAGGACCTACATGGATGCTACAAGCTGGAGGATGCAATTAACTTGTCTAGCTTCCCTCAACTTGCATAATTTGTTTCTTTCATATTAAAATGTCTTATGCATTTCAGCTAGTGGCAGATAAAAGTAATGTGCTTTTTTCTCCCCCTTCCAGAGGGGTAAGAGCTTGTAGTTCTCACTGAAATCAAGTGCTCAACACCTCATGAAATCAAGCCAGTGATGCCTCTTTGCTTCTTACAGAACTTGTCTGAGACTCGTGTTGAGAGAGAAAAGACTTCTACGGCAACAGTAGAGAAAGCTCACATCAAAACAAGTGGCAATTATCCAATAAAAACAATATATGTTAGTGGTATTTATGATATAAATAATATTGAGGGGAAAAAAACAACCCACAAATATTTCAAGAAACAACTATGCATCATTAAACAAAATGAATGTGTTGGTATTACTATCGTGCAACATCAAGGGTTCATTTAACTGCATGGTGTACATCTTCCGTGAAATTTCTTGGGACACAGCTCCAAATGTGAAGATGACTTGAGAAAAAGTTAACATTTTAATTATGAATAGAATTTATTCTGTTATACTTTTAGGGCAGGAGCAAGTCATCAACTCACGAAGAGACTCAAGACAGGCTAGAGCAAAAGACCAAAACTTCAGGAGAATTTAAATACAGCAGCACAACCTAGAGTCTGACAAGGTCCTCGTGCTACTGCACTGAGAAGATAAAAAATAAATAAGCAAAATTTAGGAAAGGTTAAAAATTCAAGAGCAAAATATCAATTTTAATTTAAAAACATGGAGCTTTCTATTGAATATTTACTTCATAGCCAAGCGATATTTTGTCATTTAATATCACATATGGCAATTAATTATTATATCTATGAATTATTTTTTTTTATAATTGGCATTCATTGCAGCTTCTGCAAACATGTCTAAATAGTTCCTCTGCAATCACAAAAAGTTTGAAGGAAAGTAATAATTTGGGAGTTAGGAGTGTTTAAAGAGGTATGACACCGTAGCTAGTCTGAAATGGTTTTCCAAGTGATGCATCCTAGAGAGAAAAAAAAACACCAGTAAACTGAAATGAAATCCACTGTGAGGGTGGGATCCAGCAGTTCACTGCACCAGATCTCAGATGGGAAGTTAAGGTTTATGTAGGGAAGGAACACACACAAATGCATGTGGAGAAGGCAGCTCTTCATCCTGAGATATAAACCACCATCTCATGGCCAAAATGCTGAACCAGAGAACCTCAGGAGACACCAAGATGTTCTGTAGAGCAGTTCCACCCCCAGCTCATTCACCTAAAGTATTCTGGGGAAAACGAGTATGTTCTGGAAATAAAGAATCAAGACAGAGAGTAGGCAAAACTTCCCCCCACCCCAAGATGATGCTTATGACCCCTCTTGCAATGAAAACACCCTTTCAAGGCTCATCATCACTGATGATAGGAAAACACAGCCAATGGTGGCAGAAGATTCGTTTTTCAGACACCTGTAGCTAAATATGTGATATCTGGATTTGACTGCTTAGTACAAAACTGGTGAAGTTCTTGAGATGTCTCCCAAAGCACCCTGGACTAAAGCTGGTTGTCAGGAGCCATGTGGATTGCAATGACAAAGATAGGGAGGGATGTGAGGTTCTTGAGGCAAAATGTGAGCTGTTAGGTAGGGGTTGGGATCAACACTTCCATGACAGCATCACTGAAATGCTCCCACATTCAAGTGCAAGCTTAGACAGGGGAAAGGTGAAGCACAGACCAATGCATAGCTGAGAAAGCAATCTTTGAGAAAAAAATTTAGATTTACTAAGGACTGGAAAAGATTGTGAATACATGGAGTGTATGCAGCTAAAACAAATTGAATCAATTATGAGTTAGACCAGGACTGAATGATCCCAACCTGCTAACTGGATTACCTTGAATTCTTCCTAGTGTAGTCATTTTTAGCTTGGCTCACAAAGTTTAAATTACTGGGTTAGTCCTCTTGGCTGCTTTTTAATTGAGCCAACCTTTACTCTGAGGCATTTTTTCAGTGTTGGTGGCTCTATTTTTAGTTTATAGTGACTCAGACAGAACACCTCCTGTATGGGCAAGTTGAAGTTCTGATAAAAATTGATCTTCTCAGCCTCAGGAAGGCAGTTAAATGTTAAAGGTGTCATAAAACTACTTTGAGTTACACCCCAGTCACTTTGGAGTTAAATTTCTGGAGTGATCCAGATTTGAGCATTGTAACAATAACAGGAGTCTTTCTACTAACTTGTGTTTTGTACCTGTAAGTTAGTCCAATTTAAAATAAAAAAAAAATAGCTATAAACAAGTTTTGAATCACTATAATGGTGCCAATGAGCAATGAATTTTGAACAAACCCTGTAGTCAGTAATTTTGAAAACACTTTGTTCCTCACAGCATTACTTTAAAATCCTGGGAAGAATGCTGCCAGCAGAGTGTGCCCTCTTTCCATTCAAGCTGTGTGAAGATGGTCCCAACCAAAGCTCCAGCAGTGTACATTTGCCTTTAGAAAACAGAGTGATACCATCCAAGAAGAAATGTGAGAGAAATGTTAATAAAATATGAAAATGAAAAATCCCCTGCTATTGTTTTGCAACTGTGCTGTTTTATATAAAACTTTCCTTTAATTCAACAATGTAGAAGAATATGAGTTTATGGAAAAGATACTATTCCTAATGTAGTGTAGGATATACCAGACTGCAGATTTTACAGCAGGTTAATTCAGCTCTAAAAAGTTAGTGTGAGATGCTATTAGCATAAAGAAAAACTAGAGTACACATAACACACTGAAAAGTCAGGAGATGTAAGCCAGCTGCATTTACTTTTTATGAGCACTGTGCTGGTTTTTTTAAAATATATTGCTATCATTTACATAAGAATAGAAATAGACTTATATTTTGTATGTTATACTTCTGCAGACAAAAAAATTCCAAGCTGGTTGACTGATTTGGGGTGGATACTTAAATATCTTGATGCTGCTGGATGCAAGGCCTTTCATTTCCACTATTCGGTACTTCTTTATCAAAACATGTATTTGGGCATCTAAGCCTGAAAAGGCTGACTTGCTTTTTGGTTTTGGTTTAAAATATTTGTGCTCCTGCTTTGAAGTACTTTGATTCAGGGGACCTGGGCCACCATGCACAGATAGTTGTGGCCGGTTGATGACTTGATTTCGTTTGACAATGGCCCTGCTAAACAACAGGATATGTAAAGGCATAAAATAATAGTGCCTGCTCAATAGAGCCTTCAGTCTTCCAGAGCCTCAGTTTAGATGATAGAAACAAGCATCTGAAAGTAGTTTTGAAGTAGTCAGAGCCCATTCATTTCATGCCATAACAATTACAAGAATCTCCTTCTTGCCCCCTGCTACTGCCAAGACAACCTCTTCCCAGCAGCTGGTACCAGTTGCATGTCTGGTGTGTTGACGGCCCATAGGAATTTGCCAAGGGCAGAGAAGATGGATTTCTATCACTGAACAATTTTAATGTGTTTTTTGCTTCCCAGAGGTCACCACTGAGACTAGAACATTTGGTTTCACCGTGGCAGTTCACTGCAGGAAAGAGACAGGCACACTGCCTCTGTTTCACCTCTCATTTGTTAAGGATGGGCTTATGGTGGAGACAGGGAGGACATCAGCAGGCAGAGCTGCCACTGCACCTTCAGTAGGTAGGCTGCTTCCTAGGGCTGGATCCATGGCCACTGTGGCTACTAAAGGAAGTGACTCTCTGGCCTTAGTGGCATTTTATGAGTGTGGTTCCCAATCTGTCATTATTCTGGATTTCTCAAGTCAAAACTGGTGGGGCTCGCTGGACAATTTTTTTGTGAGGTGTGGGGAAGAAAAGTCTTTAAATCTGTTTAGCCCAAATACTGCTCTGCTGTGATGTGGGTTTTGTCACTATTGGCTATGGGTAAAACTGTAATAAACGCTGCACACTTTTATCTAATAAAAAGTTATGGGATGTACAAACATCTTCCAAAGATGGCAACAACATTTCCACACACCTCCAGGTGAAGGCAGTTCTTCAAAATCTACAGAGCTTGGAAGTCATTACCACACACAGCTCCTGCCCCTGCCAACTGCTGCAGTCAACTGATGGCTTTGCAGTTACTGTGTCTGTTGTGGTAAAGGACCCTGGCCTTCTCTTTGCTTTCAACTCTTAAAAATACTTTAAACACTAAAATTCTCCCTGTAAAGGTAGTGGGGTATGACAGCAAGAACTTAGTAGCTTGACTTTTGTGGTTTTTTTCAGTCAAGCTTTATCTTCAGTGATTTCTTTTTTTATTATAATTCTCCTCATAAATATCTCCTCGCCACTCCAAAATCAAGTTTTCAGCTGTGAATGTGATGTGGGTGGCTGATTAAATAATCTATGTTTACCAAGATTTTGATAATAAATCTTGAATTTTTATGTTCCAGGTGTCAGAGAGGAACCCCCAAAAGACAGAAGAGCAATAAGAAGAAAACGTACACCTTAAAAGCATCAGCAAGAAAATCATTCAACCACCAGCTCACTAATAAAATTAATAATTTTATTATTATTCAGGGAGGACCAAAAATCCTGCTGTAAATCTGCAGACCTTGCTCTGTATCTCTTAGCATGGATCAGAAAGGATATGCATGCTATTTACAGGAATTAAGGATGACAGGATCAGGTTCCACTTCCCTTTTATCCCTTACTTTTTAAATGATTGCACATCTCAAATAGACTTGCATGGGTCTTAAATAATGTGCAATCTGTCGATGCAAATAATTTGTTCAGTAAGTGTGACTGTATTTCCAAATGAGGAATAAATTTCTTCCTGAAAATCAGTTAAAATAAGAGTGTTGTTAAATGTTGGAAGTGTGTAAACATGGTTAGAATGCCAACACAAGCCAGCAATGTAGTGGAGAGTTTGGATGCCAAACCATGACTTGGAACAGAGACTGAGTGGAAGTCTAACCTGGGATTCAGACAGATACACATTTTGTAACTGGCCCTCCACCAGTTTTAGTCATTCCTGCTTTTATGTGAGTTTAGTCATTTGTACCTTTAGTTGCGCATCGCCGTGGCTTGACGTTGCTGTAACAACAGAGACTTAGTGGGACAACTTATGGGAACAAATATTATCCTAAAAGTGTATGGCTTGTTCAGAAAGTAGAGGCAAGGCAAAAGGGAAGGAGGCTTTGCCCTTTAAGTCAAGGATACATACAAATGCTTTGATTTAGATGGTAGTGTGGTCTGCTGAAAGCTTCTCAGTAGTGATTAAAGAGGCAAACAGAGACACTTCATAATGGTGACCACATAAGGAAGAACACATGCGGGGAGATTTTTGTAAGCTCTTACAGAAACATCCCTATGGTACATGTTGTCATTAGTGGAGATTTTAATTACCCAGATACCAACTAGAGATAGAGTACAGACTGTCCATCAAACCTCTGAAATATACCAGTAATAATTTGTGATACAGTAGATGGAGATAGCAGTTAGAAGGGATCATCTTCTGCATATGCTTCTGATAAAGAGCAGAAAATGCCTCTCTCAAAGTAGAAGGTAACAGATTAGAATGGCCATTAAATGACAAAGTTCATGATCTTTAGGAAATGAGAAATGAAAGAAAAGATAGAATTATAGATGTCAGAAAGGCAGACACCATTGAACTGAGAGGATTTGTTGATAACATCTGTCAGCACTAAAGAAAAAAGTTAAAGGGAGCAAGAATATTAGTTAATTAATATAAAGGACATGAGCTAATTATCCAGTTGTGGAGGGGGCATGGGAAGTATAGCATAAGATCATTTTGACAAAATAATTAACAATCATGGAGCTCAGCTATAACACACAAACAAAAAGAAAGGCCAAGCTACCAAGGATGAATACAGAGGTATAGCACAACTGCTTGGAAAGGCAAGGAACAGAATGAGCTGCAATTAACACAAGACATCCAAAATAAAAGTACATCCATAGTTAAAGGGAAGACTAAGACAACAATTTTCACTAAGATAATCTTCACTAAAAATAGTACTGTCAAGCGAGATAGCGTAATATGTGGCAGAAAAGAAAGACCTAATCTTTGAGTATTTAATATGTTTGAAACATCTGGGTTTGATGACTTCATCCCATGATACTTAAAAAGGTTGGATAATAATTCTCAGCACTGCTAACAATTATTTTTAGTTATTCAAGGAGAAAAGAGATACTCAGCAGTGTACAAGAGGCTTGTCTTTAAGAAACGGAAAAGGAAGAACTGGGGAATCGAAAACCCAGTAGCTTAACTTCAGTTAACCTGAAAAAATGCCAGTCATGATCCAACAAACTTCTTGTAACTCTCTAGAAAAAAAAAAATAGGAGACAAATTGCAATCAGCATTAATTAGTCCACCAGCACACTAGGTAAATATAGCCTAGATTAAACTATTGGAGGGTGAATGGAAAGACATTCTCAGAGAGTAACTGTAAGTGATTAACTATAAGAATGGAAGACTGCATTGAGTGAGGTCCTGCAGAGGTCTCAGTTGCATCCAGATAGCCTCAGTACAGTCACTAGTGATCTGGATCTGAAGACATGACCGCTTTGAGAACAGCCCCAGTCATGCAGAACATTGGAGTTCAATCACATCCTTAAAAGTTGGAGATAAAGCTCTGAAGAACCATGGTGCAGGGACAAGAACAAGGTACTTCATTTGGTCCAGAAAAATTAACTGGACAAGAAACAAACGTCTGTCTGTTACACAGAAGAAGAGAACAGAGATTTTTTAAAAGTAGAAAGCAGAATAAAAGTTAAAAGTTTTAAGGAAATGCACAAGCAGAGCTAGCAAAGCACACAAGTCAATCCCTCTGCTCTGCTCAGGGGTCATAACTCAGCACAGGGTTGCTGTACTTTAAGGAAGATGTGGACCAGGTGGACAAAATTCACAGGAGAATAGTGAAAGGGTAAGGAAAAAAAATGGTTTTCTGAGTCGAAAGTGACAGGACTTTGAGCAAAAAAAATGAGTTTAAAAAAAAAAAATAATCCATGCTAAGTCTAGTAAAGCCCTGGAAGACATTGCTTGAAGAGGTAGGGAAACTTTATTTCAGTGTCTTCTTGTCTCATCACTTGTGTTTTTCTCAAACACTTGTCAAGAATGACATGGAGACAGCTGCAGAACCAGGCGACCCTTTGAAATCCCTCCCGGCCCTGTCTTTCCATGCTTCTAAAAGTTTTCAGCCCCTGACTCTTTCCTTTAATGTACCTATTAGAAAGCAGCAAATGTCTTATTACTTTCATCACTTGTAATCACTATGCCTTCTTTCCTGCTGTGCAAGTGTGGACAGGTTTCCCAGAATATCCTCTTTTTAAAAATTTCCTTTATATCTCATGATTTCTTTTCTTTCGCACTACAGACACCGTGTGGTGCTTCTGATAAGTGCACAGTCTGTGATAGCACTTTGCTGTCAGGAATACCATACGGCAGGATTAAAACTAGTGAAGCTGTGCAGATGCACTTTTCTGCATGTCACGAAGAGATATCCTTCCAGCAACCATGTAAGACTGGAAAGAGAATCAAAGGTAGGAATCGCTGTATTTGTCAGGAGAGTTAAATTCGTACAAGTTGAGGTTACTCTTGAGTTTCACAACTTACCGAGCCTGTGAAAAGGCTGCAATGATGGTTGAAACTTCAGAGATGCTCAGGCAGTCCTTTCTTTCTTTGCATTTTTCTCTGACATTTAAGCTCTAAAACCAGCAGAGTATCACCCACATGATTTCCTTCAATCATGTCCTTCCTTAGCGAAAGCAGCTAACTTTACAGTTCCTATAGAATCAAGAAACCATAACAGTGCCAGGCATTTGGTCTCTTACAGACAACCCCTTGTAGGATTTCTTAATTTTAAAAAAAATGATGCATTATTTAGCTAGTTCACTAATGATTTCATTTTTCCTAACATACTAAATATGAATAGTGTGGTGTTACAGCAAAAATACTATTTTGCATATCACACATTTCCATGCCTTTTCCATTCATTACATGATATTTATACGGAGTAGAGACTGAGCAAGATTTGAAGCTGTATAATTTTAATAGACTAGTTTTTATTTATTTATTAAACAAACAATTATCACTACTGATTTATCCGTAAAAGGCTTAAAGTGCAGCACTATCCTTGTTTTGCAAAGAACTCTCACTAGTCACAGAGGAAGGCCACATATTTTAAAAACGAAAGAGCAACCTATATTTTTCATTACTGCAAGTGTTTATATGTTTCTATCATGATCCTGGATGACATCTAGATCTTCATTACATGATCTAAAATCTGGAATAGCTCCAGTGATTTGTAGTAAATTATTCATGCCTGGAGATAAACAGAAAAATATTCCAGACTATGATTTCTGCCATAATAAGTCCCTTATTTAACTCCCTATGACTTTCACCAGTCCATTACCTGTGAGATTGATGCTTTGTACTTTATTTTTGTTAAGATTTCTCATATACAAAGGAAGACTATATGCTTCATTCTCAATTATCATAATTTTACATGATGAAAAAGAAGAAAACTACTAAATTTATGAGAAAAAGCAGAAACCCAAACATTAATAGAGGCCTTTATATGTGTGTGTGACAGGTTTTTTTCTTGAAGAGAGACAGACTGGTTGCCTTTGAAGGTACATTAAGCCACATACAGTCACAGCTACAAAACATTGCATTTGTTTTTGAAAAGCAGTCTTCGAGTACATGCGTCCCATCAGCAGCTGCGCTAGTAGCAAAGTTGTGTATTTTAAAGCACAGCAGTTTGGACTTCAGTTCCATTACAATCTGATGACACTCAGAGGAAAAGATCTCTGCTAGTAAGAACCTACTAGCCCAGTTGCTTCAAATCTGGCTTTTGTGTTTGCCGCCTTGGAAAGTACAGGGGCAACAGTTCTGGAGGGCAAACTTCTGTGTATTTATTCTCCTGTTAATCAGAAGGCCTCATCTCATCCGCGGTGACCATCACTAGAGCTCAAGAGGGCTGCTGCAATAGCCTTCAGGGGCCCATCGCAAGCACACCTTCACAGCTCAAAAGGCAAGGTTGCAGCAAAACCACACCTAGGCAGAGGGAGCTGTATTCAACCTTCTCCCAGCACAGCTTCCCCCCTCTTCTCAAGACACCCCTCCCCACCTTCCTCCTCCTCCTGCAACAACGGGCTTCAGAGATTTTTCTCAAAAAGCTTTATAATGGTCTGACATGAATGGGGGCCTCTGAACTTCATAGCCAGCCCGTGCCCAGAGCTGCCCCTTGTGCCATGTTACTAAAGAATGACAGATATTTGGTCTGGCAGAGCAAGGCCTCTAAAGGGCAAAGAGCTCTTTTGCAATAAACTCAGGCTAATTGGAGACACCTGGGCAGCTAACCCAGCAAACCACTGGCTAGTTTTCAGCTTGCACATCCCTGTGATCTTGTTCACGTGAGCCACGTGAGTGCTGGTGCCAGCAGAGGGAAGGAGGAGGAGGTGAGAGAAGATCTCCCTTTTAGGCAAAGAGCAGATTTACACTGGACAAAAGTGTTCATGGGATCTAGATCGTGGGATTCCCCACGTGGGATCGTGGCACATCGACACAGTGTACCAGAGCACCTGAATGCCGGCAGCGTTCTTATCCTCATTCATAACAATATTGTACGGTAGACCAATTTTTATTAAACTATGACCTTATGCAGGTGCTTTTTCCGTGTGTCTCACTCTACCCCCAATAAATTCTGAACTGGTAACTAATCTCAGCCAGATCTGATGGAGCAGCAGCTATGTCAGAGAGACAGTTCCTGAAAACACCAGGAAAAGCATCTGGAGGGAGAAGACATAAATTAGTGCCTTTATGGAGGCAGTTACACCAGGAGGGCCAGTCAGCATATCCTGGCTCATCGTGTATGCATGGAGGACTACTTTGCTTCTTACCTGATAAAGGATGTGGAGACAGTTATTGTGGTCTGGGCATAGAGGGCATAGGGAGGGCATAGGCAGAGTTTATAAAGTGAGCAGAACATAGTCACATCTATTCATTGTAATGTGGCTGATGCACACCAGCACGAGACTAACAGTACCTGGTCTATCATTGACAAGAACAGAAAAACCTAAAGCCGTAAGTTAAGAAATAAAGTAACTTTAAGAAGAAAGTAACTTGAATCAAAATGCTTCATCATAGGAATCATTCTGAAGAATTGAACATTGCTCTCCAACTGAATTTGTTGTTCATTCTAAGGAAAAACATTTTACTGAAGTTCTTCTCGTTTTTCCTACTTTTTTTCCTACAACGTGTCTTGAAAAATTTGCTAATTTTCCAAATCTTTTTTCTAAAAAACTCTCAAGTTTTTCTGCTAGCCCACACATCACTAATGGGGTTTCATTCATTTTTGTGCTGCAATTAAAGAACATCTTTTGTGGGTTGTTAAGTGCATACAGTAGAGACATAGACATTGTCTGTAGTAAGACGATATCATATCTTAATGTGTTTACTGCTAAGTTTAATACAATATATTATCCTGCTGTAAAGATAATTATGGAACACAAACTTTTTGACTTGAAATGAAAGCTGTCTCTTCGTGTCAATTAAATGGAGTAAGTTTCCCAGTTCAGGAGCATGTACTGGCATGGTGAAAGTTCAGAAAAGTTCAACTCCACAAAGCTAAAGTAAAAAAAAGAACTGTTTTTTAATACTCTCGCAAGATTTTAATCCTTTAGAAAAATATTGCTTAGAACTATTCCTTGTACTGTTTGTTCCACCCCATACAAGGTAAAGGCTATGCTTTGCTGTCCTGGTCCATGGATTAGAGAATCTTTTAGGGAAAATCACAGACTTTGTCCCACCTTAGTCCTCCCCATCAGCTGTCAGTCAGTAGGACATGTCCAGGCTTTCATTCTATCAATGAATCAACACATAAGCAGGGATTACATATAGTCTTGGAAGCTGAGGTGCAAGTATAGATGTATAAGATGAAAAGTACTGCATAGAATTCCTCTTAATTTGGACAAATGTTTGGATTGATGTGAAATAAAATGTTTTATTTAGGTTTTGGACATTTTTAAAATTCCCTTAAAATAAGGAAATTTTGATGTACAGTTTGAAATACATTTCATTTTGAAGTACTGAATGATTCTTTTTCTCTTTTTTTCAGATATTTTGCCAGTTCTTTCTTCCTTTTTTGGCAAGCTGAACCATTTGGTCAATCAAAACACTTTCACAAACTGTTGTGATCATGCAAATGCTTCTTGTTTCAGAGAAAAAAATCACCCAGATTAAATGCGGTGCAGCAGAATCCCCATTAATCAGACTTGTAGAGAGTACGTTCCTCTTTTCCCTCCCTCCCTCCCTTCATTGCCTCTAGATGTTCTTTTGAGGAATTTCTTATCTGCAAACTGAGATATAGTCAACCCCTAGATTTCCTTAAGGCCCTCCGCCTCTTTTATCTTTCTTTTCAAGTGGGATGAAATAGCCCTGGGATTCTGGCAAGTTAGCACAATTTACTAAAACCTGCTGTCCCGTTTTCCTTTTAAATTCTGGAAATAATGAAAAGTGTCCTAACATGGAAAGAGACACTACTGCCCTTCTGCCTGGGATCAAACTATAAACGCTGACTATATTCTCAGAAAAGCTATTCTCCCCAAACCTGCAAGTCCTTTGCAGAAGCCTGACCCTCCGAGGGGCCAAATTTTTGACGGCAGAAGGAGAGCGGGAGGGGAAAGGCAGTACCCTATGGTGGAAGGGAAGGGCAGCAGCATATGCTTGTTCCCTGGCCAAGGGTTCCTGTTATAGATGTGTGGGTGGGGATGAGGTATGTGGCAAGCATAGCCTTAACGCCCGCAGCCCTGCCTCACAGCTCCTATTTCCACCCACATTTTCCCTTTCGTGAGCCTGGCTGGAGCCCAGCTTGCAGCCGTGTTATGCTCCCCTCCATCTCTTCTCCAGCACATCGGAAATCCTCTCTCTCCTCCATCCCTCAGCTGACCCGGGAGCATCCTAATTCTCCGCTTTGTCACTCCTAAATCTCTCGGCGACCCCATCTCTCTCCCGCCGGCCTCCAGATCAGCTCTCTGGCACAGCATGGCCCAATCCTCCTGCCCAGACATCTCAGCTGCTGCCCTCCAAGCACCTAGTGCAGAGAGGAGCATGGGCTGCTGCGCAGGGAACGGCAGCTGCTGGATGGTCTCACAGAGGCTGGAAGATGCATTTATTGAAGGTGGAAACTTTGGACCTTCTGAAGTCAAGTTCTTTAGTTCTCACCACACTCAACGTCTTTTCCACTTTGCTTTAAAAAAATATGAGCTGAAAAGTAATGACGGATTCTCTGTGGATATATTGGAAAACACCCCTTTCATTTTCTTCAGAGCAGAACACCTAAAAAGACCACTCAAAAATACCTTTCTCATTTTATGAATCAGAACAGTTGAAAACTGGTTGCGGTGACCCGTAGAATTCAAGCGGTATTTTATTTCTTTCTCTGAAATGCTTTTTAAGACCCAAAGGGTAAAAAAACCCAAACCAAACAAAACAAAGCAACAAAAAAAACCCAGAAGTAGAGATATTTAAGCCAGCACACTGCAGAACGCTGACAACTTTGTTATGCAGATAAAAGGCATTGCTGCCGTGGCGGGTGCAGGCTGAGAACACTAGATGGTCCCTGTGATCCAGTTTTACACTTTAGCGCTCGGTAGTTGATGCAGCAAGTACAATTATGGCATGTCCTTGCAGCCAAGGGGAAAAAAACAACGTTGGCCATCGGAAGTTACCACCCAGAACCACATCAAGAACTGCAAAAGTAACCATGATGGTTTTCTCAGCCTTTAAAACTAGGGAGCGACGTGGCACTCTCAGTCTCCCAAACAGAGCAGCGCAGTCCTTTGGAAAGTTCCTCAAAAACAATTGGCCAGAAGCTTTTCTCTGAATTTGGATACACCCTGTAATACAGTGGTTGTTATACTGAAAAAGACTAGATGAAAAAGAGAATATAAAAATAAAATAGAGAGGTTTTGAAAATGATGGTATGTTGGGGTTTTTTCCACTCTCAGATGGATAAGTTTGAGGCTGCACTGCACACAGTAAGGGTTTATTAAAAAAAGCAGTAGTTTCCCATCTTATTTTTAGAATTAAAACTCTGGAATTCACAAAACAATCAATTGAGCCTAATTTATTGTGCAAATACTCTTTGGACCATGTTTTCAAGTCAGATTTATCTGTGGAGGTCCCACTCAAGGTTTAGAACACTTTTTTTTCTGATACCACCAGTTTTTCACGATGTGAGAAGTTAGAAAAGATTGTTATTTTTCAAAGCTATGGTCCTTATAATAATCAGATACATTTTCAAAGCCATGCTTGATCTCAGTTGCGTTATGTGTTGCAGACACTTTAAATGTCTTTAAAGGGTTAACGAGGAATCGGTATCCTAAGTCAGCCCTTACCGAAGTTTTCTGGATATACCAAAACGAATCCTGTCAAAACTAAATGGGTCACCATCAAAATTAAAGGAAAAATGTCAGGCAGGAGGAGCCTGGAAAGAGGTGGAAAAGCCTGCTGCCTTGCTACTGGGGAAGCAAAGGAGCCAGAAGCTGTTAATCATACAAGGATCCAGCTGACGTTATCAGTAAAAAAAAAAAAATGGCTAGGAAAGCAAGTCCCCCTTTTGCTTGCTTGGGTGTGAGGGGAGTCAGGGAATGAAGCGCAATGCTTTTCTTGCCATGCGGTGTGAGCATCGAGACCTCAGCAGGGCAGGGTGAGCACTGCTGTCAGTCCCTGCAGCCTCCCCCTCCTCTGCCTCCACGCCTGCCTGAGTCCCTCCTGCGCAAAACCAGCCCCCCCCGCCATGGACACGCTGGTGCTCCTCCGCCTGAAAGGGAGGAGGACTGGGCACCGGCCATGAGAGCTGGCTCCAAAATTTTGGATTTCCTCGGGCGCAGGCTGTGGCCAACGTGGATGGGTTTGGCGTGAGGGCCACAGGCAGAGGAAAGCCTCACCTGGAAAAGGCTGTGCCGTTTTGCCACGGCATCCATGGCCCGGCTGACAGTCAGCACAGCGATCCCAGCTGGGATGCCTACGCCACACACTTCACCCAAAGGTGGTGGGCACCTTGAACAGGATAGGTGTCAACAACAGCTGAGATTTCCTAACAAACAACAGGAAGGTCCCTCTGAACTGGGGAGAAGAGAAATTGCTTTGGTCTGTATTATGTCTCGGCCTCTGGAGAACTGGAGGCAATAGGCCATACCCTGCCACCCCTTGTATGACCTATCTTCACACAAAGCACAGTCACAAAGAATAACCTGCATCAGGGAGATCTTCTTCAGATGACAACTTCGGTCATATTCCATACGGTGTTTTTTATGTTGCGACCCTGAACCCGTGACCTGTTTCTTCCTCTGCCCATGTCACTTTTCCGCTGATTATTTCCTCTCACACTACCTGAAATCCTCTTCAGCAGAAGACTTCTCTTCTCTGCACACTGCTCATGCCTTCCATCAGCTCACTGTCCTCCTTTGCTAATGAGCTCTCTTCCACACCTTCCTTCCCTGAATCATGCCTCCATCATCATACCCTGCTAAGGGTCATTCTTGACCCTCCAGGTTTGTTGATTTTCCTTCTCCATGTCAGCTTCTCACATCTGCCTTACCCTGGTCCTGATTGCCCTGGTATTGAACATCTGATTTCTCATCATCATCCAGAGAACAGCTAGAAGGCACAGCACCCTGCACATCCTGGTTGAGGATGGTTTGGTTGCTCTGTAGGTTATCCCCACTGTGTCTTGGGTAGGAGATTGGGAAGGCTGGGGAGAAGACACTTATGAACTGAATATCTCTGATCCAGTAAGGGAATTTCAGATGGGGAGCAGGATGATGCACTACAGCTTCAGCTCAGGCAGTGCATGGCATTTCAGAAAGAATATGCGAGCCAGACAAGGTCAAACAACAACCATTAATATTTATTACAGTTGTCAGGTGTTCACATACTCATATCAAGTCTTTATCCGCTAAATCTATGTTTGGTGTATAAGTGCACTGCTATCTGCAGCTATTTAGGGCATACGAATGCTGTGGTGCAAATACACTTTCTCACACATGGTGCCTAGGAAAATATAGATGTTTTTATGTGTATCTACAGATATTTTTTCTCTGTCAGGGAAATTTCCAGACTATCATTAAGAACAGAACCAGCATTTGTAGGCTTATTTTTAAAGGTTTTATTCACATACAGTAGAGGACGTGGAGTCTCAAAACAAATATCTTCCAGAGGTGTTCAGCTCTTTGTCTCTCATATACATACAAGCACACACCATACACATGTAGACACACATGCAAACATATGCCAACACACTTTACACAAAATTTAGACAGCGACAATTTCGGCCAAAGGCTTTCCATTTAATCAGACATGACCTCAAATTTGCCTGTATGTAGCTATTAAGTTCTGACACCGATCGTTCTTCTGATCCAGGAGACTGCTGGACCCTCATTGCCAGGCTCTGTGAAATGGAGGAAAGCAAAAAAAGACTGACTCAGTCATTCAAGGAGGGACTCAGGCATCACAGGCAAGGGAACAACATTCAGAGGCTTGGAGGATTTGATTGTAGGAAGAGAGGTAGAGGTGGAGTGGCAGCATGAAAGTCAGAGCGGGAGGCCTGGGCTCCATCCTGGGAAGTGCCTGCCAGGAGAGGAGGGGGTGACAGACAGCCCCAGCACAGGGGCAGCACCATGTCTGACAGAAAGAAGGATGTTCACCAACCTTCAACCTACCTTGCAACAGGAGCAGTAGCCTGCAAACGGGATCGGAGGGACTGGGAAAAAAACGGTGGCATGTACCAGGACATGCCACATGCTTCGCAAGCTGAGCTTGGGTGCTGCCTCCAGCTGCGCACTCCCAGGACTTCACAGCTGCTAGTCCCCAGGAGACGCATACCTGCATCTCTGTATTGCAATGCCCTGGTTTTAA
The DNA here is from genome assembly GCF_929443795.1 of Astur gentilis. Classification (NCBI taxonomy): domain Eukaryota; kingdom Metazoa; phylum Chordata; class Aves; order Accipitriformes; family Accipitridae; genus Astur; species Astur gentilis. The sequence goes on along the minus strand of NC_064883.1, from coordinate 20,823,990 downwards.
TGGCATTTTCTTTCTGCCATCTCCCATTATTTTATCTGGAGATGAATGGGGATGTTCACAGAAGTCTGTTGAATGCTGAAAGGCCTCACGGTTGTAACATTGTAATACTTGCAGAGTGCTATCCAGCATCTCAGAGGACCCAGTATACTACACCATTCTGCTGGTCCTACCAGATGAACTGCCTTGTGACGATATGGTATTAAAATAAGTGAATGGTATTTAGAAATAAATTAAAAAATTACTCCAAGAATCAGCTGATGGGTCTGTGTTGAAAGCCAGCAAAACTTTCACTATGCTTAAAAATAAATAAAAGGCAAAATATTCTTTTCGGATTTGTGGCAAAGGCTCAACTCAAAACTTATTTGAATAATAATATTTACCTTTTGCAGCAGTATGCTAGAGATATCAAAATGCTTTATGAAGGCATCTCTGTTTTCATAGGTTAAGAAAAGTTAGGCACAGAAAATTTTGGTGCCCTTTTCTTCAATCTAGACTTGACAGGCTGTTTTTGCATCCTGACTTGCCCCAATGCTCATACCAATAATAAAGCACAGGTCTTCAGGCTACGAGCTGTGTTTGCAATGTGTAACTCAGATGCCTGCAATCTCTGGATCATTTCACTAGTGTTATCCCTCTGTGGCTTCTTTGGCCAATTTGTTCATCCATGTTCTTCAGCCCTTGCATGTAAAACTCCATTGCAGGACAGCAGGATCTTCTTCTAAGGAAGAACAGCAGCTGCAGTCCTGAACAATAAATTAACTTACATGATCTCTCTGATTTCCCAAGCTCAAAAAATTTGTTATAAAAATAAAAGTAAAAATTTGAAGCAGGGATATTATTAGAAAAGTAAAAAGAAGAGCTTTAGAGCACTCTTTTAGAGTGCTCTTGAAGCACAAAGAAAAGTACAAAATGCTAGGAATAATTTGGGGTTAATGAAAGCCATCAGGCTTTACAGGGAAGGAGATGGAGAGCTCTGAAAGTTACCTCCAGTAACTTCCATTCTGGCACAGTCTAGGGGAACCGATTTGATGATACCTGACTGTATCTGAGTCGATGTTACCGTTACCACCAGTTAAACTCATTAACTGGATGCTGTGTGAGGCCTTAGCACTTTTACAGTCAGAGAGAGGGATGAAGACTCCTACAGAGATACTCTGGCTGACTTCCCAGGAGCAGCTCTGTAATGTAGCTGGTCTCCCCCAATACTGGCCTCTGCATTTTTCCAGCATTTTCTCTTCCTTTCCTTTCCACCGCCTACTCTTCTCAGTTTGAGTTCTGTTATCTCTATCACTTTCTTGCTTTCCTCAAGCATTTATTTAGTTATAGTCTGTATTTATCAGCTGCCCAGGGAATTTCATCCTTTCCTAAGAGGAGCCTAAGGTGGGTAGGACCTCTTCAAGGGCTGGATCCATTTGGTATGGGTGTACCACTTTCCCAGTGGAAAAGGCATCAGCATCTTTGTGTATAAGTGCTTCCTGAGGTAGCTTAGCCCAGCTGCAAAGAGAAGTGACCTGGGATAAGGATGGAGGAACAGCTGCAGGAGGTTTTCAGAGCAGGAAGGTCACATAATTCCACCAAACATGGCAAGAATCTTTTAAGAAAATTACGTGGCCCTAAATCCCAAGTTCACTTCAGTTTGAGAAGCAAATTCTGCTTATGTTAGATCAAAGTGGGTCCCTGATGGAGATATCCTGTTGGGTTTATCTTCCCAGAAAAAACAAAGCAGCTGTAGCTAGAGGGCTGAGTGCTTCTGATTTTCACTGCTGCAGGGCTATCCTACAGAGACAGAAAAAAGTTGATTTTTTGAAACATTTTTCCTTCCCTCTACCTGCTTTTGCCCTTTCTCACAATTTCTGAGAAAATTCTGCGGTTATTTGGTAATCACTTTTTTTTCCCAGAGCCTGATGGTACTCCCAGAGTTGCACCAAAAAGCCCCTGCGTCTGATAGCACATTATCAACTCTCTCTGCAATACTTGCCAAACCATTACACTGTTCTTCCTTCTTGGCACCTTAAATGCCTTAAATATTTCACCAAACATCCTGGAGACAGTAACCCCCGTTCTGACAAATCTTCAGCAGGCTGGAGGGCTCTGTTATGCTTCCACACTACACCAACAAACTCTTGGCATAATCCTCTTGTCACAGATTCATGCCCCACAGTCATCCACAGTCCACTCCCACTCCTACTCTGCTTTTCCAAATACAATTTCCAAGCACTCTGAGATTCCTATGCACATTACACGCATTTCTCACTTCAGCATGCAGCACATACATTTTTTGATGATGAGACTAAGCCAGAAGAACAGACAGTAACAATTAAAAATGCTTTAGTGCAACACAACCTCTACATAAAAACTTTCACAGAGATTTGTGTGTCTTTATGATTAAGGGCCAGGCTCACTCCCCAAGGCACCTCTCACCTTGGGTAAACTGAACTATATCAAGCTATGTATGAAGCAATCAGCAGGGTTTATCAGCACTGGGATATGATCTGAGTTTCCCAAAGATATTGTCTAAGGGATTAGGGGGTAAGGGGGAAATGTGAAATGGTGTTACGAAAATGTTCCTGCCACACAGTCAAGCTGAAATTATTTGAGGCTGAAGATGTGGGAAATCACTACAGCTTTAGTGTGATAAATGCTCGTTTGCAGCTTTATTCCTTAAATTGTCTCTCTTTCCCTGATAAATGCGGAGCTGTGAGAAGAATCACTAGAGCCGACATAGCTTTGTGAAAAGGGAGACAAGCTCTGACATAGGACATGCTTTTCTGTGTCCCTTGCCTCGGCTCTCCTCCACACAGTGTCCACGTAGCCAGTGGGCTGTACACCAAAATAAAAAAGTGGGGGGAGGATGGACAGAAGGAGGAGCCCAACTAGGCAGTTACTGAGCTGCGTAATTTTTGTTCACCCTGTTCTAAGGACAGTGAAAGGAATTCAGGAAAAGCTGTGTGAAGCAGGACTAACTCCTCTCAGTGATCCCCACTTCCCTCCAGCACAGTTCTAGCAGTGGGCCAGCCACCAGCACCAGCGTGGCCAGGGGCTCTGCCGAGCAGTCCCAGCCCCTGGGAACAAGTTAGCCTGGAAGCAGGGGAGAAATAGTGGTATGGGTAGCTGGGAAAATAGCTCCAGATTCTGTCTGAAGAGCTCTGGCATATTTTCTTTCTTTTTTTTTTTTCCTTCTTTTTTTTTGGTAGCTGGAGCCCGGTTGGTGCCTTTTCCTCAGCCCCTTTGTGCACTGGAGGAATGTGCTGACCATACAGCTCCTGCTTGTGGATTAGCTTCTCATCCACACCTTTCTGTCTGGGATGAGGACCACGAAGAGACTAATGATTTTTCTGTTAATAAAAGGGGAAAAAACAATGACTGCATGTTGCTATTGTGGCTAACTACTTCCACAGACACACAGCCAGCCCCCTTCTACTGCACGAAACAAAAATTTTTGAAGAAACGGAGCACACACAGGTGTACTTTAATGAAAAGCTGCAAAAGGGAAAATCTGGAGGAATTCCTTTCTGCCCCTGCTTCATCAGCCGTGTACTCACTTGCAAGTGATTATAGGCTTGCAGCAGAGAGGTGTTTTCATTGGGAAAGGTCCCAGCAGGCTGATTGGGTGGGCCTTTACCCTTTGAATAAATGCCAAATCCAGCAGTCTAGTAAGGAGGAAATTTTTAAAAAATCTGTCCTGCTACAGGCCTAAACCAACAAAAACTGGAGTAGACATCACAAAAGTAGGTTTGACTGTGTTCAGGAGGGAAGGTAGTTGTAACCAAGATTTCTCTCCTCTCCCCTCTTCATCTGAAAGCTCTTCTTTCCTATAAAAGTCAAAATTATTTTGCAGGGGTCTGTTTCTTTTGCATTCAGCAACATTCTTCCCAGTAGAAACTGTGCAATGGAGAGTCTGCGAGAGCTCAGAGGGAGTGCATATGGCACCCGCTCTCTCTGCAATCTGCCTGCTGCCGTAGCTTGCCTCAAAGCAGCCCTCAGCTCGCTCTGCCGTGTGCCTCTTTCTAGGGAATGGTGAAAAGAAAATATGAGTGGCTAAGTAAGCACCAGCTGGGGAGTCTTGGAAGGAAAAGACTGACCACATATTCAAAATGTGGTGAAGTGCAATAATTAGCAGCAAAATTATTCATAATTTAATGTTCTACTCTGATTCACCACACAGGAAATGTTCTGGATCATCAGTTGACCTGTTTCTGGTGCAGCCATTATTTCAGCCTTGAACAGTTTATTTAGACTGCACGGCCCTCCTCCTTCTTGCTTAGTCAATTAATTTTGGATGCACAAGAAAGCAGTTCCTGATTCTTACTATGGAGGTTCAATGTTTGCTATCAGAGATGCATTTCTTTTCCTAACATCTTTAAATACAGTCATCTATGGAAAAGGGACCATTCCGTAGTCTAATCAGTAGGGACCAGCACAAAGCAGACATGCACCCACATAATTATAGGTATGGACACACATGTATTTATAGGACTATGCTCTCATAAAAATTGTATTTCTCAGTTGTTTGCTCTTAGCACTTCAGGCAAAGGTTATTCTGACTGACAGTACGTACTTGCTGGAATATGGGCCAAAACAATAAAAGAGAAATAATTGTCACACAAAATCTGCAAGTAAACTTCAAGGATGGCATGTAAGTCATGTATGCTTATAACCAGAGTCAAGGGACTCAATGCTTAATCCTTGCTTGCCTTGAAGGAAAAATCAGTTCTTATCTTAGTTTTGTGGCATTGGACTAAGTTGCCACTTCTTAGAGAAGGCAGAAGTAGGAGCATGAAGCAGAGCTATTATTCTCTTTTACACATTTTCTGGATTCCCACTAATTTTCGTTTCTTTCTACAAGAGAAGCTGGAGGAGAATACATTGCTCTTAAAGTCTGCTTCCATGAGATTCAGCTGCTTTATTTCCATACCTTTTGCTTTCCATCTATTATTATTGTTCTTAAAGCTCACATAAAACTTTCAATCTTTAAATTATATTTAAATTATTTGAACATATATTCTCCATATATAGAGTGAGAAAATTAAAAGACAGCCTTACTGAGCACCCTTTTTTTTAAGATTTTGATAAAAGGAGTGAGTCTGCCCTCCTTCCTATTATTTGTGACTAATTACCTGCTTTTTAAATCATGAAAGGAAACTCTGGTCTTTCTGCACAACAGAATCAGTATAAATCCTTGTCTTGGACTTAGTGGGTTCACATGAGGTACGTATGGTATCACCTGCTGAGGAATTAAAAAGTAGGAACTCCTTAAGGCTTCTGGTAAACTAGCTACGTGAGACTGTTACGACAAAGGGGCTGCATAGATATGAATTGTCCCACCTTTTTGCATAAGTGAAGCAACATGTATATGAAGGTGGGCTGAGTGAAACAGACCCCTTACCCGAACATAGCAGAAGAAAGATTTGAACAAGAGGGAGCTCCCCACTGCTGCCATTTTTTTGGTGAGCCTAATTGCCATGCCTCTCACTGCGGTCCAGTGAGATCTGAGCAGACCGGCCAGAGTCTATTTGGAATTCCCACTCTATCATTTAGAAGAACTTTATTTGCCATGCTGGGGCTTAAGCTTGAACTCCTCTGGTTGATCCTAAATAGCTGTTGTTACTGACAGCCACGTCACTTCTCTTACCTCAGCTTGCATTTTTTAATTTCAGAAAATTCCCTGTCATCTTCATCCCACAGATCATTGCCTTGCTTCAGCAAAGCACTTAGGAAATATTTTCCATGTAGGTCTGTTTGCATTAGACAAAAGTCACATATCTAAATTGGATGTTAGTTTGATTTTGTAGTTGACTTCCCTTTATAGGCACTGCAGTAACTTCTATACTAAACAGTCCATAGTCTACGCTAGGCTGGCACTGAAGACAGCCAGGTCTCCAACTGCTATAGGGAGCACTGATATGCACAACAATTGTATATAAAACAGGAGATGAACGATCCTCTCAGGCTAAAATTAAGGTGCTTTTAAAGCTGTGAAATATGAAGCTATTGCTTAGGCTTTCAAACTCAGTTCCTCTGTGAAGGGCTAAACTTACAGTATAGCAAAGTCAGTTATTTTGGCAGTATTTCACTTTCTACATTTCTGCCAATAGCTGAATTTAATTACTGTTGCATTTATGGAAATACTTACCTAACTGGAGGAGCTACATATGAATTTCATCAGTTTCATATAAAATGAGGCAAATACAGAGACACTGGCCTTTAGAGAATGCAGAGAAGTTTAAAACATAATGATTTGCACTATCACCTCTAGGTTTCATTTCTTTCCCTCTCTGGTTCAAATGAATTTTAGCATGCCTGAAAAATGCAAGATCATGGCTGGGGAAAATAAACTTCTCTGTCTATCTTCAGTGAAGTCAGCAGTCCCTCCCATGCTGTAAGAGGTGAAGTCACTCTGGGAGAAAAAGGTGCTCAAGCTTTCAAGAGCAACGAGGGCGAACTGCACCCCCACTCGCACAGCGTCTTTGGCAGTAGTTTTGTGCAAGGAGCACTGAGAGGAGGCATCTTGCTCATTCATCTTTAATCCAAATAACCAGCTGCATCATCTCATTTCCCCTCCCTTCAGAAGGTGGAATGGCTTGTGCAGAGCTCCACAGTCACAGACCTACCACCTAAGAGAGAGGCTCCTTACAACTTCTTTCTGCTAAGGTCATATTTTTGTAGACTCCTTTTTGTTCTCTGCTCATCTGGCACAGCTCCAAGGTACAAAAGTATATGCCCCAGTAGTACCATATTTTGCAGGGACAGCAGTCCTTGCTATCTTATAATACAGTGAATTATAATTATTCATGGAAGATCACTGACACAATGAAATGTATTGCAATACAGAACCTCCTGGTCTGAGATCTACAGGAAAACTGACATAGAGGGTATATTCATGTGATAGCCTAAAAAGCACCTAATTGCATAATGCTTACAGGCCTTCCCATAAGTCTGTCCTATAGTTGAGGCTCTGCCTTTTTATTAGTCTCCAGATTTCTCCTATGCTTGACACATACGGTGACTCAGTTACCTCCAGGGAAGGGAACAAGGCAAATAGAAGCAGGTTCATTTAATTTAATTTCATTTACAGTATTAGTGATCTAAAGAATAGCTACTTGATGAAGAAAATCCTAATGAAGATGCATTTCTCTGTGGATTTAGGGTAGGACAGATCGTACTTCCTTGTGATTTAAAATTTCAGTGGAACTAAGGCAGACTGGTAACACAATTAAAAACATGATTTTCATTGGTGGCTTGAGTTATATTTGTCATGGACCAATTATTCTAGGTAGTGAGACAATAGCAACAGTAAAGTGCTAATGTCCTAACATTGATTTTAGCTGGATTTAAATCAGTCTTCTAAACTAGGACTGCAATTCATACTAGGGTGAACTCATTCACTCTGCAGGAAACCTGGCAAATTTTAGTCTCCTTGAAGCAGTAGAAATACCAGTTTTGGTGTAATGCTACCATTGCTTCTTTCTGTGAGAACTTCCTCAAACATGTTACTGAACTAGTAGAAGAAAATCACTGAGCACTAATATCAATAGATATGAAAGTGCTTTACAGCAGCAAAAGGTTAACAAAAGATTAAAGACAGGCTTTTGGCACCTTTAGGAAAACTAGTGGCTGGAAATTTATCTACTGTATATCTGCAGTTGATTACACAAAAAACCCCATAGAAGTAGTAGAGAAAATAAAAGGTTAATCATTCTTGTAGTGAGATGGAACAGCAAAATGTACAGGACTGGACTGTAAATGATGATACTATAATGGAAACATAATAATGAAATATTTTGACTGAATGTGTTAGGCACTAAAATATATTCTCCAATGTAACTTGCTTGCTAAGAAGGGGCTGGTGGGGAATGTGTGTGAAACTCAGGGGCAGACTTGCCTGCAGTGACCATGAAATGGTGGACTTTAAGATCCTTAGGTCAGTGAGGAGGGCACACAGCAAGCTTGCTACTCAGGACTTTAGGAGAGCAGATTTTGGCCTCTTCAGGGATCTGCCTGGTAGAGTACCATGGAATAGAGTCCTCAAGGGAAGAGGGACCCAAGAAAGCTGGTTAATATTCAAGGATCACCTGCTCCAAGCTCAGGAGCAATGAATGCATCCCAACAAAGAGGAAGTCAGGCAAAAATGCCAGGACGCCTGCGTGGATGAACAAGGAGCTCCTGGACAAACTCAAACGCAAAAAAGGAAGCCTACAGAGGGTGGAAGCAAGGACTGGTAGCCTGGGAGGAATACAGAGATATTGTTTGAGCAGCCAAGGATCAGGTTAGGAAAGCTAAAGTCCCTATAGAATTAAATCTGGCCAGGGACATCAAGGGCAACAAGAAAAGCTTCTATAGGTATGTCAGTGATAAAAGGAAGACTAGGGAAAACTCCGGACTAGGAGACTCCCTCTCCAGAAGGAAACAGGAGACCTGGTTACCCAGGATATGGAGAAGGCTGAGGTATTTAATGACTTTTTTGCCTCAGTCTTCACCAGCAAGTGCTCCAGCCACACTGCCCAAGTCACAGAAGGCAAAGGCAGGGACTGAGAGAACCAAAAACCACCCACTGTAGAAGAGCAGGTTCGAGACCATCTAAGGAACCTGAAGGTGCACAAGTCCATGGCACCTGATGAGATGCATCCGAGGGTCCTGAGGGAAATAGTGGATGAAGTGGCTAAGCCACTATCCATTGTATTTAAGATGTCATGGCAGTCCAGGGAAGTTCCCACTGACTGGAAAAGGGGAACAACCTCCATTTTTAAGAAGGGAAGAAAGGAAGACTGAGGGAACTGCAGGCCAGTCAGTCTCATCTCTGTGTCTGGCAAGATCATAGAGCGGATCCTCCTGGAAACTATGCTAGTGCACATGGAAAATAAGGAGGTGATTGGTGACAGCCAACAAGGCTTCACTAAGGGCAAATCATGCCTGACAAATTTGGTGGCCTTCTACAAAAGGGTTACAGCATTGGTAGGTAAGGGAAAAGCATTTGACACTGTCCTGCATGACATCCTTGTCTCTAGATTACAAAGACATGGATTTGATGGATGGACCACTCAGTGGATAAGGAATCGGCTGGATGGTCACACTCAAAGAGTTGTGGTCAACATCTCGAAGTCCGAGTGAAGATGAGTGGCGCTCCTCAGGGGTCAGTAATCGGACCAGCGCTGTTTAACATCTTTGTCAGTGACCCGGACAGTGGGATTGAGTGCATCCTCAGCAAGTTTGCCAACAACACCAAGCTGTGTGGTGCAGTTGACGCGCTGGAGGGAAGGGATGCCATCCAGAGGGACCTTGACAGGCTTGAGAGGTGGGCCCCTGCAAACCTCATGAAGTTCAACAAGGCCAAGTGCAAGGTCCTGCACATGGGTCGGGGCAATCCCAAGCACAAATACAGGCTGGGCAATGAGTGGATTGAGAACAGCCCTACGGAGAAGGACTTGGGGGTACTGGTAGATGAAAAACTGAATATGAGCCAGCAATGTGCACTCGCAGCCCAAAAAGCCAACCGTATCTTGGGCTGCATCAAAAGAAGTGTGACCAGCATGTTGAGGGAGGTGATTCTGCCCCTCTGCTCTGGTGAGACCCCACCTGGAGTACTGCATTCACCTCTGGGGCCCCCAACATAAGAAAGACATGGACTTCCTTGAGCAAGTCCAAAGGAGGGCCACAAAGATGATCAGAGGGCAATTAAGACACTCCATATCAAAAGGTGCCTTTTCAGATGCTAAATTCAAGTGTACATATTTGACCTTGAAAAATCTCGAGTTAAGGGAGTTGAACTCTGTCCTATGTGTTACGGTGGCTCTATCTTGGGCTGAAGAATGTACTGAAAAAATAATACATAACCCAAATTTTAAATTTTGAGTGAATGGCATACTTATGGATCTGACATTCTTTTCTACTAGCTTTCAAATATTTCATTTAATCACACACTGAGGGTAGGCCATTGCTTATCCTGACTTCCTAACATGCCTTCTTCATCTTCTCTCCTGTTAAGGAGACATGAGCTGAGAAGACATTTCTTCAGCAGCGTATGTTCAGCATGAGAAAACTGGAGCACTTTCCCTTCAACTTTGTGCAACCAGGAAAAAAAGTCCCCACGTTTAAATATGGAGGCTTGAGTGACACGTCAGCTTTCTCTGGAGACTTCACTAAAAACAATGCTCAAAATGTATTTTCAACACTGCTTTTAAAAAGAGGGAGAGAGAGAGAGTGTGAGTTTCAGGCGGAAAAGACTGAGACAGCTGCTGGACTGGTTTCAGGCTGGCAGTACAACAGCATAACTAAAAACAGAAGTCGCAGGATCTGGGGAAGGAAAAATGTACAAAAGAAAAGAAGCTCCTTAGCAAACACCCTGAGAGCAGAGAAGGCCTTACATTTATTACCAAGGTGTGTTTTATCATATATCTCTTGGCAACATTGGAATTCACAGTGTAAGTGTAGGAAAAACATTTTCACCTTAGAGTTTTGTTTTCCCAAGAGCGACAGGAAATTTTACAGGCATCACTGTCATTACTATCTGGTTCCAAAAACAACTGATAACAGCATACTGAAGTGTAAAAGATCCCTTGAAGTAAAGAGAGCTACTGACTGTGTCATCATTTTGACACAAATTTACTTATGCAGAAGAAATATAATGCCCCTTCACCAGGATGGAATCAGGCTGCTGCCAGTCTCACTCACAAGGTAGCAAAGCCTGCTGAAGTACTACAAGGGAAATGAAAAGCCTGCCTTTTGAGGGTCACAAAAAACTCACTTGTATTTCACAACAGAATTTAATGAAGGTCACCAGGCTGCTTAGTGCCATCTGCACCCATCCAGAGGATAACAGCATTGCAGGAAAGGGCTTCATCTCACCTGACTGCACTGTACCATTATTCAGCTACTCTTTATTCCCAGAAAAAAAAATTAAGTGGTAGTATAGATGAGTTCAATCCCTTCTTCTTGGGCACTCTTCTTCATTTTTAAAATTTAAACTGGTGAATGAAAAACTATGTTGCTTTGCTGGCATGAAAATATCAGCCATTTTTTATTCTTAGAAAAAATGAACATTAATGGGGTATGAGGGAACAAGAGTGAGCCTAAATAATATTAATATTGAGAAAGCTGCAGAATAAAACTTCAAGCTTTGCAAAGTGTTCACAAGATTCACAGTTACACAACCGTCAGTCTCCTAAGGGATTACAGGTGGTCTTGCCTGAGATGTGCATGTTCCTAAAAAATCTCATGACAATCAGGTGGGATGGAGGGAATTCAGGGTATCCTTAATATTTCTTTCTCCTTTTTCAGCATTTCTACTCTTCCAAATTTTAAATGAGGCTGACAGCTTTACTGTGATTCCTTAGAACTGAAAGTATTGTTATGCAGCCATCTATGAAGCAAGGTTTATAGAGGACTCAGTATCTTTCATTAGGCCAGGTGACAGAGCTAGAAAATTAGGGAATTTTTTTGCAGTATTAATCCTGTTTCAGACCTGAAATAAACCAGTAAATGCCAGGATAAATACAGGCTGAGAAATGCAACTTGATCAATTAGACAATTTGTGGAAAGCAGGATAGCTGCTACCTATGGAGGAAGAGGGATGTTAGCAGGGGAAGGACTAACAGTCTTTTACCTATATAGAGCACTGGGAGAGGAAGGGGACAGGTAATTGTGGAACAATGAGGACTTAAATACATGCAAAGCGTAAGAAAAATTATAATGTGCTACAAAGTCAATATCTCTACTGAGTCCCTGAGTATGACAGACAGCAGCATTATGTATTGTAGTTCCAAGGCTTTTTTTTAAAGGAGATTCATGTAAACTTCCCCATCAGTCCCTCTTAATGATCAGAACTGACAGGTCAAAGATAGAGCACATATTTTTTGAAAAATAATCTCCCACTGGCCATTGGATGTTCCTGTTCTTAGTTTTCTGAGTGAGTTCATGCTATTTTATGTACAGCAATTGCTTGGTGTCCAGGACAGTGTTCTGTAAGGACATTTAGGGCACTAGACAAAGTACATAACTCCCTAAAGAATTGCATGTGTTTCAGCTATGGGTTTGCTGTCAAAGACATTTCATGTGTGCCACATTTCCATTTGTTATTGGCACAGAGACACAAATATCCTCCACTTTGCAGCACTCAAGTATGGTAGATGCACATCCATGTTTCCACCACTCTTTACTGCAGTCTGACAAAGGAAGGAAGCAAATCCACACAGCAAGATGCTCGCAATCAAATTCAAAACTCATGAATGCTTGTCAGCAAAATCCAACAGAATCATAGAATCATTTAGGTTGGAAAAGACCTTCAAGATCATCGAGTCCAACCATCAACCATGCCCACTAAACCATGTCCTGAAGTACCCCATCCACTTGCTTTTTGAATACCTCCAGGGATGGCGACTCAACCACTTCCCTGGGCAGCCTGTTCCAATGCCTGACAACCTCTTCAGTAAAGAAGTTTTTCCTAATATCCACCCGAAACCTCCTCTGCTGCAACTTGAGGCCATTTCCTCTCGTCCTATCTCCAGCCACTTGACAGAAGAGACCAGCACCCACCTCACTACAGCCTCCTTTCAGGTGGTTGTGGAGAGCGACAAGGTCTCCCCTCAGCCTCCTTTTCCCCAGACTAAACCGCCCCAGTTCCCTCAGCCGCTCCTCAGAGGACTTGTGCTCCAGGCCCCTCACCAACTTGTTTGCCCTTCTCTGGACACGCTCCAGCACCTCAGTCTTCCCTGTAGTGAGGGGCCCAAATACAGGGGAATACTCACCTCCCTGCTCCTGCTGGCCACACTAATTCTGATACAGGCCAGGATGCCTTTGGCCTTCTTGGACACCTGGGCACACTGGTGGCTCATATTCAGCCGGCTGTTGACCAGCACCCTCAGGTCTTTCTCTGCCGGGCAGCTCTCCAGCCACTCTTCCCCAAGCCTGTAGCGCTGCATGGGGTTGTTGTGACCCAAGTGCAGGACCCAGCACTTGGCCTCAACAATGTCAGTATTTCTCTTTAAGGTGGATTAGTGAGGCAGTTTTGCCAGCCAGCAACAGAGAGCTCCCAGGCACATGCCAAACCGAATGTCCTTTAAGTGTGCTCCACTAAGACAGCATACCCATCTTGGCCACAGGGATGAGAGAAGCTGAGATCTACTTGGATCTATAGCCTAAGCCTAAATGTCTTGGAGCACATTCAAAGGGCTACAGAGGAAAGATCACTTCTATCATCACAGATTTATAACAGCTGTTGCAGTAGGTACCTGAGGATCCCTAAGAAAATTCCTTTCTTCATGCTTCTGTTGATTTAGAAACCTAGTCCTACATATGTAGTTTGTCTTATTTTGGTCAATATTGAAAATTAATTTGAGTTTGGAAATATATGAATATTTACACTTACTCTGCAAAAGAAATCAGTTTGCTAAAAAGGCAAAAAAGCTAGAACCATCTCAGCTAATATAACAACCTGTTGGTGTACCTCTCTTTCTCTCCCTGGCTCTACAATTTTTGCTTAAGGAGCTCTCCTGTCTATATTCCTTCTGTGATGTTCTGAGATGAAGCACTGTAAGCGTGGGTTTTTTTGGTCAGCTATCACATTCACTTTACAGTCTTGCCAATGTGTAGGCAATTTCAAAGCCACTGCAGGTATAGTCCTGTCATAGTTCATACTTTGATTCTGAGTGATAGTGCTGCAGTGCAATGTCAAAATAACACCCTCCAATGACTGACTAGATCTCCTTTCACTATTATAGCAGGATGCCTAGTTCATATACAAATTCCTTTGTTGTTGACATCTACCTTTAGAGAAACTAACTCTACCCTAGGACGTCCAAATCAGCAAATGTGCTGAGTATGCATAAGAAAACACTGGATAGGAAGGGATCATCAGGTTCAACAAGCCCAGTTGCCAAAACATAAATTACACTGTAATAGGTGTCTGTTTCAGGAGCATCTGCAGAACACCCACTCCACATGACCCTGCTAAGGAAAGCATGTCCCATCAAATTTTCAGGGTTTTTTGGTTGCAGCATCTCTGCTGAAAATATCTTTCAGTATGTCAAAAGCAATATTGCTGACAAGTATATATATGATAATCTTAAAAATAAATAAATTTAATTACTCAGTTTTTTTCATTGATGAAAAACACTCCTTATTCACCTTGTGAGGCTTTCAAATGGCAGTTCCATATGCATTGTAATTCTGCTATACTAACTATGGTACTGAAAAAAGACTCTATAGTATTTTGAGACTTCTTTATTGCAACCTAGTTGGATCCATCTTCAGCAGTTTCTTCTTCTGTTATGTTGCATGGAGTTTCACAAAAGCTGCAGATCTCCATAAGTCTCGCTGTAATAACATGTTGCAGGTAATTGTTGGTTTCTTGGAATGCATTTGCCTCTACTTCAAGCCGTAATTAAAGGAATCACATAAACTTTGGAATGGTCTTTGGAAATCTGAAAATAGGAGTTTAATTTACAAATGTTAGGGTGGAATAGGAAATGAGTGAGCCAAAATCAGCACACTGTCATGCTCATTTGCAATACTCTGAACAAGGCATCCCTTTTGTTTCGGCCACCAAGACTTATCCAAAGCATCTTGTATATATATATTGTGTAGTGAGAACAGCAGCAGGTCCTCTCCAAAAAGAGCAGAGTACATTTGTTATCAAGACAGGAAGATATTGCTTGAAACTAAATTAAAGGCTACCTTCAAAGAGAGAATATTGCCATAGGGAAAATGAATTATTAGAGGCCAGGCCTCTTCTTATACCTGTTCGTCAGTGTTGCTCACAGACTGGGTGCTGAAGTCGACATTTAAAACCAGGCTCTGGGGGGTGTTTGATTTTAAACAGACAGACACTTTCAGGGCTGTGAAAGCAATATGTGAAAGGATATGGTTTCTGCTGTGCTTTCTGTATCTATGCCTCCTTTATGCTAAGTGGCTGATTTTTGGACAGAAAAGTCTCAAAACTTTGTTAACAGAGCCTTGGCTAAACCCAGGTTACAATTTAGCAGGTGTACTTATTTTTCTCTAACTGTTCCTGTAGCTTTGCCAGCAATGCTTACTCCAGGATATCGGCCTGATACGATCAGTGAGGTAAGTCTCAGCAAAGATTCTTCAAAGAGTCCAGTTGCCTACATTAATTACACTGAAATAAGTTTCTGTCCCACTAGCCACTCAGTTACCAACAAGATCTGTGAATATCTCCCCCTTACTAAGTGCTGGGTTATATTCAGTTCGGAGAAAATTTTGGCAACCATCAGTTTTACAGGATGGTTTCTACAGATCTGGGAAGCTTCAGTATGAGATTAGGTGTCATAACAAGGCAGGCCCAGAAAGGGGAATGGTGCAAATAGCCTGGATTGATTCATTTGGATTGGCTTTTTTTTTTTAAGTTTTAGTGTCAACATGAAATTTTTCTGAATTCTCAGCAAATAAAAGCATAACCTTCTTAATGAAGAATGAAGCAAAGTACTTGCCTGTATTTTGATTTACAAATAACTCTTTTCTCTCTCATCTTTCACCTCTTTCTCACTGCTTACTAGCCCATTTCTTTTTGCCTGCTGCTCTCTTTCATTTATATAGTTGGAGGTCATTTTAACATTTTTTTTAGGGTCTAACTCATTTTCTCTTTCCCCTCCCACTCCACTGCTCTCAGGACTTTGAGGTCATCTTTGCGATTCAAATTAGAAGCCCTGTGACATCATTATTTCACCAGATCTCTCCCTTGCAGTTTTAAACAAAGTCCTCTAACTTAAAGGTTTTTCAGAAATCTCTCATTGCTTTTTTTTCCCCCAGTTCATTCAGTATAGGAAGCCCAGGTATTCATTTTGTCCATTCTACTTTCCTTCACCTTCTTTACAGGATAAATGTTGCTTTTTGCATAACTTCTATATAATTATTTTCATTTTAATCATCCAAACAGTCTTTTACCCATATCTAGGATGAAATATCCTCTCTTGTGCATCAAGCATCTTCTCTCATACTATAAGAATCTCTCCCAACATCCCTCTGTACAAAAATTTTTGCTCAGTAATTTAGGGTGTTCTTTGTAATAGAAACATACACAGAAAAAGAAAATGTCTATCACTTTGTCTGAACATCTTGATTTTCTTTCCTTTATTTCCTGTACCCTGTGACAGGAGGGAAGATTAATGGCTGACCACTGGCTGGTTCCCAGATCTGCCATTTCCTTCTGAAAAGGGATGATTTAACAGAGAAAAGCAAGAATTTGGGGTGCTGAATTCCAACATCTAAGTCTTTGTTTTGACCCTGAGCAAGAATTTGGGTCTGTGTATCCCACATCACAGCTAAATGTCCAACTCCACAGAATTACTTTGGAGTGTACCTCTATTCTTGTAGCATCTTCTCCCCTTTCTCCCTCCCACTTTTGTCCTGCACACTTTGAAGGGTAATTTCCAGGGTTCTTCAGTAACATTGAAAGAGGGAAATAATAACTCAACTTGTCAAACACCCTCACTTGGCGGGCCTGAAGACTGAAACCCTCTGATTCCTCAGGACTGGAAAAGCAGTCCCCACACCTGGAGTGCCTCATTCCCAATATGAAAATCTCACCTCTGGAAGAGTGGGTAACCTAGGGTAATTCATTCCTGAAATGGTGACAGGACTGCCGGTTCTGTTGGCAAATGGTCATTGTTGCTTGTGGGTTTCATGTCTGTCCCTGAGGAACTGGATAACTCTGCTCAAATGTAGGAATCTGTGTAATCATTTGCTTATATGATTACCAATACCTGATTACAAAGGTCGGGATGATACCATCAAGGTAACTCACAGAAAGCTGTTTGCAAGGTGTTTTTTATTTACTCAGAACATATTCCATTTCCTTTGGGAAAGGTCAAAGCATGAAGAATGGGGGAATAAATGAGCATTATGCTAATAAGCTTCCTGGGGCTATCACTTACATTAATTACGTGTTTGCTCTGCTTTGTTTGGGTATGGTGACAGATATACATGAATTTCACAGGGAATTTCACCTCTGTAGGTAACAACAGAGATGTTATGTGAGAAGGACTGGAAAAGAACATTGGAATAAAGAAAACCTCTATAGTTACAGAACAGCAAAATGGGAAAGGTTTATGGTTTTCTCCTAACATTCAGAAGCTCTGACTTCCCCACACCCACCTCAGGCTGCAGTTCTCTTATATCAATGTCTGGAAAACTTAGCATTTTCTTCCATTACATTCAAGTGCTGATGGTAACTGCTGCTTTTGGAGATTTTACCAAAGAACTGAAAACAGGTACTCCTAATTATTCTTTGGAAAACTACTCTGATCACAATAATGAACATTAATGTCTGTTCACCTGTGATTCTCTTTGTCTTGGGAGGGTTACCTGCTTCACCAGTTTCTAACAGCAGTTCTGACCTTGGTGGTTTGTCTCACATGGGTAAACAAAAGTGTACAGCAGGGAGAGAAAGCAGAAATCCAGCACTCCACAGCACACATACAGGAGCTCACAGCAAGTCCCATTTCTCTCCCATCACTGTATTACAATACTCTAGGAGTCTGTATGGAATGAATTCTTTCTATTCCTAATTCCTCAATGGTTTATGCAGGCTATTATCAGGACATGCAGAAATTCATCTTGCCTTGCACCCTCCTGAAGCCTCCGGGCTCTGCCATTCATGGTCTCCACTTTCAGCCACACAAAGATTTCTTCTTGCATCCCTACTTTGCTGCAAATCTGACTACAGCTCCTTTATCTGAAATAGAGACTGAGCACACAAAATGCTGTCCCTATTCATAGATTTACCTCTTTTCTGCCTGAGGGGTTAATGCTTCATGCTTTACTCATGTAAGTAGCTTTACTGATTTCAGTGGAGCTACTCATGGGAGAGAGGAATCCAATACTCTGCCATGTAGAAAGACATCTGGAGTCAGTCCCATGTGGTCAGTGTAAATTAAGTAAGTTTCTTCCCCATGTTTTCAGGCCTCTCACACTGTTGTACCTTTCACATCACTTCCTGTTTGGGTTCTTTCACTCGTTTTGTGCCCTTTATTAGCAAATTAAGAGAAATGTAACAGAAACAGGCTCTTATAAACCCTTTTCCCAGTGCTA
Organism: Astur gentilis; assembly: GCF_929443795.1. NCBI lineage: Eukaryota > Metazoa > Chordata > Aves > Accipitriformes > Accipitridae > Astur > Astur gentilis. The sequence continues at coordinate 20,805,951 of NC_064883.1, read as the reverse complement.
TTGCAGGCTGTGTTTATTTTTCTGCTGCATCTGCACCTGGCCTCAAGCAAAATCTCTTCAGCCCCAGATGGTCAATTTTTAATGGTGCTCACAGCAGGAAGCAATAGTTTGAGAGCTGACCCATTGGTCCTATCACCATTTCTGGATAAAACTGAGAACTGCCAAACAAAAAGAAAACATTAGGGGAGGAAAATGAGACAGTACCATAAGCAGCTCCAAAGTTCAAATCAGAAAAGAGGTTGGCGATTGTTAAATGGAGAGTATTGATTGAGGTATACGTCTTAGGCTAAATACATACATATATATGAAGACCTCAAGGCCAAAATAATATATAGGCTAATACATGTTAGCAACACTTTAGTGACTGGGTTAAGGCAGTAGGAGGCAGAAAACCTATTCTAACAGAAATGCCAGGCAAAATCCCTGTATATGATTTTCCCATAACCCTTGAGGAGACAGAGGGTGAAAAGTAAATGCAAGGAGCCATGGAAAAGAGTCACCTGTGCTCAGGCAAACCTCACAGCTCACCTCTGTGTATTCATATGGGTTGCTGCGGGCATGGGGTAAGGCATAGGCTGCTGGCCTCCTTCCCTTCTTCACTCTCTAGGGCTCCTGCCAGGTGAAAGGGCAGAAATGGGACATCCGTATATGATCTCCTATTTTCTAGTATATAGCTTTATAGTGCTATAGGGCACAGGAAAATGAATTATTCCATGACAAGCATAAACCTATGCTGGGGACTAACAGATACATTTCAGTTGCAGAGCTATACCTGTATTTATTTGCTCGTGATTAAAGTTCTGCAACCACTTCAGGCAGCATATGCTTTAGAGGTATAGAGCTGTCGTAGCTAGAATACTTATATTTCCACATATGCGACACTTTATTTTGTGTAAGCCTCATCCAAGTGTTAATTAAGGAATCCTCACAATACTTTAGTGCTTAGCTAGATGTTTGTCTGACCACAGACGTTTGCAGAATGAGGGACTGAATGCCTGGCCAAGTCCACAGGGCACTCAGGTGGCACAACACGACCGTTACTGACACCAGTCAATGTCCTGGTCATTCTAGTTTTACGCTGCATGCCATCTTTTAGACCCACGGGCATTGAAAATGGTGCACAAATATCACCTCTCTTTTTACAAAGAAAGCGGGGCACCGCAGCCTTGCAAGCATAGCACCCCCAACAGTGGAATGCGGTACAAACACTGTGTGTGAAAATACAAAGTGAGAGACCACTTCTTTATGGTCTTTGCAGGTACCAGGAACAGTGTCTATTAATTCAATAAATGTTGCCCTGTTTGTGGTGATGAACTGTGATCAATGGATGTTTCTGTGTGATGTCATTTATCTTTAAAATCAGTTGAGAAAAGTGGGGTTTCGTACTTTTTGACTGAAGCTGATTCTGACTTTAAAGTAGATTAGATTTCCTGCTACAGACAGTTAAAGATGGAATGAAAAAAATTTGGACTTTAGCAGAATAAATAAGGATGAAGTTTTCAGACCTTTGCATCACCAGATATGCTAAGTAGAAGGAGGTCCTATGCAGGGTTTGGAGGCAGTTAGGAAAGGAGGACCCTGACATTATTTAGCTGGCTATAATCTCTGCATTCAAGGCATAAATTGGCAGGAGCTATTGGGAGGAGACTGTAACAGCCTGGCCCACAGTACTGATGGCTGCAGAAGCAAAATGGCTACCTACAGACAAACAGATCTGTCAGTGGAAGAAGTTGAACAAAGATAGATCTTCATTTATAATCTGATTCTTCTAATCCTCTACAGGGATTTGGCTTTAATGCCAAATTATAGCCCTGTATAATAATGCCAGTATGCTGATGTTTTTCAAGGCAAGAAAGAAGCTAGAATTTTCCAGTGACTACTATGGGGAAAAAAAAAAAAAAAAAAAAGCAGAGCAAAAGTAAAGCTATTTGAACTCTCCCACATAGAGCAGGGAACTGTGTTGGGAGGTATTACAGAAAAGATGATTGGAATTGACTTCAGGAGGGAAATGGGGGAAGAATCCTCTTGCTTGCATATTCATAAGACTTAAACAGTCAGGTTTTTTGATTGGCTTTAAAGTTATGTTTGATTGGCTTAGAAACTGTAAAGGGGAAAAAAAAATAGAAATTCCATCCTGCTTTAATCACTGCCCACTCCAAGCTTCCCTAATGACTTCCAGATGCATTCTTTTTATGCTATTGTTTTGGCACAGTTTCCAGACAACTTTGGGGTCTGTTAACATTAAAAAAAAAAAAAAAAGAAAAACCTTACTCTGCCCTCCTCTCTCTTCTAACAGAAAACAGATTTCACTCTAGTTATATAAATGTATGATGAGCTGGAGAAATAAAATGCCTGTTGCCATCTCTCTTCAATCTCCAGGAAACCTTCTGATATAGAGGGAAGGAAAAATATTCACTTAAATTCCTTGTAGGGAAAGACATGAAAGATTCTGGAGAATCTATTAATATTTATGTAAAATAGCATGAAGTTGAATATAAACCAAAAAAACACTTACTCTACAAACCTAAAACTCCCCACCACGAAATAATTTTCATGCTGCTGCCCGTGTCACTGGCCTGTTGAGCCATGTAAAGCAAATCATCTCGCCTCCTAATGCCTCAGTTTCCCCCTGTGTGAATTGGAAACAATGGTGCTCAGCCACAGTATAAAAAACTTTTATGACCTTCAGATGAAAAGCACTTTGCAAGGTAGGGTTGAAACAGCTTCTGACACACATAGGGGATGACAGAAGAATTGTGATGTGTTTGCTAAGCTGCAGAGCAAAGCAGCAGTCCCCTCTGCAATGGTGCATTTGATGCCCATGCAAGGCTGGCGTGTATTGTATTTGCAAAGTACTCTATTCCCTTTTGAACAAAATAACATATTGGTGCTAAGAACTGCTGTCATTGAAAGCCAGCAAACCACTGAGACCTGCCTCCTCCTTAGGCACTTCACCAGCCCTACCTTTTCAGAGGATAAAACTCAGACCCATTCAGGTTGCATTTATTCTATATCTTTTGAGGCAATTCCATCATTCCTCTGCTTAGACATTCTTTCTCCCCCTGACATTGATGTCCACATCAAAATGTCCACCTCCATGGTTCCTGTGTCTTCCAGCCCTCCCACCCATGACAAGGGGAGAAGAGGTGTTGATACACCCTGTGAAGAAGATGCCCTTCCATAAGTCCTGGACTACCTCAAGAAGTCTGGCTTTCGGGTGCTGGCAGCCTCTGCCCCAGCAGAAATTCATTGGCTATGACCTGGCCAAAACACCCATGGGGTTTCTGATAGCATCAGTAAAGATGCAACTACCTTTGTCTTAAATATATGCACGTTTCAACTCCTTGCTTTGTTACTAGTTCACCCCAGCCCAGCCTATCCGCCACATCTATCCCTTCAGATTGGTGCCAGAAATATTCCTGCTGGTGAAATTTTGCTTATGGGTGACAAGCTGATACTTCCAAACACGAGGAAGAACCATCACTAGGAAACGTAGGACACACGTGAAGTGGCTGCTTCATTGTCTTCCATTGATGGTGGTTTTTTACTGTCATGCCATGGGCTGAGCATATAATTGGTATGGACACATGAGAGAGGGTACAAGGCCTGCTGGCATAGCTTTGGGACACTCTGGTGCTTACAAACCATGCAGCAACATTTGGGTTTCCCTAGCTTTGATGTATCTATGTCAGCCAGTCATGGTATGGATACTCCTAGATTTGAGCTTGTCACCTTGGCTCCCTCATAATATATGGAGAAATGGTCAACATCATCACTGCAGTCAAGGGCGAAATGAATCATGTCCTGAAACTGTCCATGGACAACAAAGGGAAGACAAATGCAAACATTTATGTCTTATGTGCCTGAAATTACATGAGAAGGTTCTATCCATAGGGTGTGATGGGACCACAGTTACCTATAACATGAATTCAATTATACGTCAAAAAAGAATTTTGCCATTCACTTCATTCTAACGCAGAAAAGAAGGAAACGCAAATTACGGCCATCGAAAAGACTTTGGTTTCTTCTTGCTATCACAGTGCTAATATTTCTGGCCATTAAAATAAACAGGTTTTATGATTTTACTCATACCTGCATAACCTGGTGTTCCAAGTAGACAGTTGCCTTGCCAAGAAAGAGAGAGAAATGGGATGTGGTAGTGTGGATGCAAAAACAGGTAGGCCTTGTAACGGAATAGTTTAATCTGGCTGGTATGAGGTACTGAGAAAGAACCTATTTCTTCCTAGTGTGTTCATCCATTTTCACTATTCAGCACACTGAAAAAGTGCAAGCTGAAGGCAAATAACTCTCAGCAGGATAAGAAAATCAATTATAAGGAAAGCAATTTTGATTTAGCTCTTCTGCTTGGTCATTTAATGAGTTTATACTAGAGAGATGAGATCTATGACAGTTCTTTACTAAATAAAACCTTTACTAATAAAAGCAACATTAAAATCACTTGGATTTCACTGCTATGAGAGTTTTTAACATGGTACTGAAAACTTTGCAACTTCTAATCTGTAAGAAAAAAAACCCATTCCCTTCCTCTGCGACTGCTAGCTCTAATCTGGATTTAAAAGGAAATCTAGATGATAGGCACAGATCTCTCCTGAGGGAGTGGTTTAATAATTCCTGAAACCCAGTATAATATACTCTTTCTCATATTTAAATTATATGACTTTGAACCTATATTTTATTGTCTCTTTAAAATATCACATCTGTGCAGTGAAAATGTTCTCTTTGCCCTCATTAGAAACATAAATGAGGATGCACCTTCAGATTCATAATGAAGACAAAGTGTCTGTGTCTATACTAGTATACCAGATATGCCCAGAAATATTCTGTGCCCAGGGGCGAGCAGTCAGGTACTGGCACACATCTAGGCCAGCAAGCCTTTTTTCACCGCTGTGCTGCACACCAAGATGATTTGGGGGCTGATCCCTGAAATAGGCATGGTACCACATTGTTTGGCAGACTATGAACTGGCATGGGCCAAAAGCAGCCCAGGGACCATTCTGACAGTATAGATCATTTATAGTGCCCAGGAAGGCCCTCAGGCACTGTTTAATTTACCACTGTATCCATAGCCAGCTTGGCCCAGACATAAAGATGGACGTAGAAATTTTGTTCACATCCAAAGCAACACTTGGCAGAAAAGTTTCAGACAGCCTTGAGGCAAAATCAAAAGTTTCATATCAGAAAATCCATACTATAGCCTTTGACGTGCAAAAGTAACAAGTCATTTTGGACAGGTGGTTCTGAGATTCACTGTTCTTTGCCAGATTTTTTAGTCCTTGATCATCAACATTGCTATTGTCACGAAAAGTTCCCAGTTCCTGCCAAGGTTTTGCAAAGCTGGGCTCTTTGGTCAGACATTGAAATCAGTCTTTTAAGAGCACGCCCATTTAAAAATCTAAGAAACTGAGTCTATTAAATATAACAGAAATGTCGGGCTGAGAAGTCAAGTCAAGAAGTCAGCTTCATCTATCTCTTTACTTCTAAGGAAGGGTAAATATTTCTATACAAATTCTGACACATACTTGATATACTTCTAAAACTTCTAAGGAAATTATTTCTGTCACCTTCTCAAAAGTGTCAGTAGGCAAGTAGCATTACCAGAAAGTTTTTCTCTAATAGCTGATACAATTGTTTTGGCATTTAAAAAATAAAAAAATTACTTGTTCTGTCCCAAATGAAGTGTAAGCAACCATTCACACGCTGGAAAAATATGGATTATATGTCCGTTCAATCTTCATTTCCTCAAAACTGATTTGTTAAGCCTCCTATCTACCTTGTTGAATGACTGCTCGTTCACTTGCTTTCTCTCGCTCTCTCTTGGTCTTTCCAATTTGTCCCTCATGCATCCCAATAGTAAAAAAATCTGAGCCTTCATCAGTGTTGAAAAATGCAGTGTAACTGCTTGCTAACATACTTCTAAATGTCACAGGCAATGCTGCAAAGAGGCTGTACCATTGACTCACACTCAGTTTAGCCTTCTCTGTATTCCCCATATCCTTCTCTGGAGTGTTATCACTCACCTAATAACTATTCATTGTATATTTATGCACCTGTTTCTTTTCCTTCCTAAATTTATTTTGCTTGTGTTTGTTTTTATTGAACTCCCCTGTGCTATCTTGCTCCCTTTCTCCAATTTGTCAAGATCATTCTGAATCCTAATCCTAAAATCTTTCACCCTCTGCCCCCACTGTGGCATCACACTCAAATGTTTTAGTGTTCTGTTTAAATAAGCCCTGAGAATACTGGGTGGAGCAGAACTCACATATGGCTCTTTAGACAGTAATGAAATGTCCTGAATCAAACACTTGCAATGAAAGATACTGGATGGGCAATCAGATTGATGACATTTCCTAATGCTGTCCCACTGCAAGACTTTTTATCTTAATTTAATTTCTAAAACTTGTCTCCAACTACTGTTTTTCTTCATTCATTATGAATTCTTCCTTCAGTGATTTCTCATGAACAAATATTTCCTCCTTCCTAAAACCGTAAGAATTAAGTGCAGTGATGTAATGTAGACTAGAGATGTAATGCAGATGAGAGCTTCTGATAACACAGCAGGAAACAGGGAATGCCCCCAATGGGTAAGTCAAGAACATAATTTATTTCATCCCCTATCTTGTGCAGATGTTCTTGCAAAATTCTTCTTAACATATTAGCTCCCTATTCATTTGCCCTTTCTTTGGGAAAGGCCTAATGAGAAATCTCATCACAGAGACAAAAAAAGTAACAGCCTGAGGAGATGAATTACCTTTTCACTCATAGCTGATTTGATACAGTGTTTGCAACTCTGCTGTTTCAAGCTGGAAGTTGAATTAACTGACTTCCAAAAATCCTGATCAGCAAACATTTCCATGATTCTGTGAAGTGAGTACTTGCTACCAGTGGAAAGAGTTTTTCAAAATTTTTCATGTCAACTTTTTTTTTTTTTTAATTAAGGTCTTTCAAATCAGAAAATTTCCCTGAAGATTAAACTGGTTTACTCTAATGTTGGGTATTTGTAAACTTTTCAGTAATGTTTTTACTGAAGAATTAAATAAAAATTTTTGTTTATCAACCCTTCCTCATGTATCATACTAAATACTGAAGGGTTTTAGTGAAAAGGGGGGGTTTAAAAAAAAAAAAGTTTTTTATTACAAACCTTTTTTTTACTTTTTAACTAAAAAGGGGTTTTTAGTAAAAATGCTGATCACCAGAACTAGATCAGAAACAATGAAAAAGCAGCATGAAAAACCTCAAGTAATGTAAAATGTGTATTTACCGAACTTTGAAAAAGTAAAAAAATCCTCAGCATTCTTGATTTTTTATTTTACAATATCATTTTCTCATTTTTCATTGGTGATCTTATATTTTGTGAAATCTCATTAAAGGCACTTGTATCCATAAGCATTAAAGATTCCTCCTTAGCCTGCATGATCCCGAGCTCTGGTGCATCTCCTCCTCAAGGTCCAGGGGGCAGTTTAACAAAGGCTATTCCTAGGTTTTGCCCAGGCTTTGTGCTTAGCCTGAATACAGTCTATCATTTCTATCTTCCTGACACGTCATGAAGTGAAACAAGCCAGCTTCTCCTAGCAGAGTTTCTCCTTAAGATTCTTTTTATCTTACTCTGCACAGACTGTTCGAAGCCCTGCCTCTGTCCTGCATGTGTTTTCCAGATTATTTTTTCACTCTTTTGTTGCACAGCTATGTGAATCAGCTCACATTAAGTTAAAAAAATAATGCCACATACAGGGTTTATGTTGTGGCAAGGAGCGGGGAAACTTTTTTAGGCAGCTGGGGAGAGCAGGGAAGTTTAGACATTTGCCATTCATTAAAACTTCTCTTCCTAGTGCTGCCAAGGAGACTATAGCTCATGCTCTGTGTTTTTCTAAAAGAAATGCAAGCACCTTTATGCTTAGCCGCAAATTGCTAGCAATTTACTGTGTTAGCTCAGTGACAAACTATATCCTATTCAAGATATAGAACTGAGAAGTGTCCTGTAGCTTTATGTTACTTCTTTGTGAAGTTTCAGAAATATTGTTACTACCCTAGCTTTGTTTTTTACAACCAAAAGTACCTTTGTATTTAAGAACGGAAAGCTTCAGAGGTAACAGAACATCTTACTTCTAACTCACAATAGTAAAGTACAGGCACAGAGGAGAGGGGCAAAATGTCATTTTCCATGGTGAAAAGGAAAACGTTAACTTCTTTGGTGTTCCAAACAAAAACCCGTGGGAAGTAGAAATGCACTTGGAACGAATGTTGGCAAGAAGTATGCTTATGGGTTAAAGATGCAAACGCTTTAATGGAGTGCAAGAAAACTTGCAGGTCAAAAAGCAAAGGATTCCCTTCCCCCCTGCTCTGCTCGAATATTTCTTCCAGGGATTTGAGAACTGCAGGATGACGTGGAAGGGGGTAATAAAACACAGCCTGGCCTCACTCACAGCAGCTCTAGACACTTAAAATTAAAAGTCCCAGGGAGTGAGTGAGTCATCTTGCCTCCCAGCTTCTCCCCTCTCAGAAGGGGCAGGCAAAAGAGGCTGAAGATTTCCCTTGCAAATGTCTCGATCTTGCAAGCTTTAGTCAAATCATAACAGCAATTTTTTTATGCTACTCAGGAACTGCAACAAAACAAACAAAACTCAGATCCTGCTAGCAATTCTCAGTCTCAGCGTATCAATCAGGCTGTGCCACTACCAAACTTTCCTGTGGAAAGGAAAAAAAACAAAAAATTGAAAAAAAGTCATTGCTTTTATTCTGGACTCCTCACTTTTACCCTTTTTTTTTGTGCTGTGTGGCTCTTAGTTTGGAATTGTTGACCCTCTTCTTGTCCTGACCATCACAAGGGACATACAGCATGCATAACGTATAATTGGGAAGCGGTTCAGGAAGCTGCCACGTCTGTAGGGCTGCAGCACACAAAAGGAGGCGGAGGTAACAGGAATACCTTCTACTTGACAAACTTGGAAATTCTGGTGCCACATCAGCAGGAGCATATCCCAGAACAGCGCTCTTCAGTCACTGCAGAAGTGAAATGCACCACAGAAGTAATTCAAGGCACAAAGCTCTTCCCAAATGCCTGCTAATTTCTGCCCTTCTGCCCCTCACATCTCAGTCAGACTTGATTGATAGGTGATACTAAACGCTTCAATCCTCACTGTTTAAAAAAAAAGTACCTAATTCCATTTAGAAAACTAGGAACTTACTACCTCTGTATCCAAAAGTCTTGCAATCCACTTCTCTGTGAATTAGGGAAGAACTGAGGCACAGCGAGACTGAGGGTGTATCACCACCATTGTAGTACAATTCCACGTACAAATACCTGAGCTAACTCAGGATTCAAAGCCTAACAGACACAGCCACCCAATGTTGTTCCTACCCGAATGTGGAGCCTCAGGTTCCCACGACTGCTGGTACTAGAACTAATTCAGGCATGTCTGGATGATGTTGCAACTCCCATGTAGATATAAATGTCATTCTTACCTAGCTTTGATATCACTATGCTCACATTCTGAACACCCACCATATATGAAAATTTCAAGCTTTTTTTATCTAGAGGTTTGGAGGGGGACTTTGAGCCACATGTATGAGATACCTTACCTGGGTTCGGGTACACTGGGTAGTTTTTTAATGGAGTGTGTCTAAACCCCTTCATTTATAAACATTTATACATATTTGCAATTCTAGGAACTATGAAGAGCTGTTCCAGGAACAATTCATCACTGCATTAGCAAGACCAAACAGTGACTACCTGTATGGATGCTCTCCCTGTAGGTATAACAGCACCAACACCAGGACCCAATTTGTTTGCTCAGTCCTTAAAAGTAGCAACATATTAATTAGAGAAAACCTTTTCTTCATGAGCCTTTTTACACCTATTTAACTGTATACCTGGAGTTAAATTGGTGCAGTGCTCTAATTTAACTGTACTGTAATAAACACCTGTGGTTTACATTATTTTATACATATTTAAAGCCATATAATATTTTTGTCTAATACACCCTGTGTTTGGCACACAGTTTGGCCAAACACTAACCATTAGGATTGATATTAGGGCAGCCGTGTGCCTGCCTCAGAAGCCTTTCTGGAAGAGTTTAGTTAACATTGTTCAATTGTTCCTTAGAGCCCAGCATGCCAGTTCTGAGCATTTTGCTGCAGGTGCTCTCAGAAAATAAAAGAGTGGGTGTTCACTCAGCCATGGCTCTATCTGAGACACGATGGGTCTGAGGACAGAAGAACCTGCTGAAGTGCCTGCTGTAAAAACCATCCGTTGAATTATCAGAGCTGGCATCACATGCTGATTATTAAGAATTAGTAAGATCCATACTTGCTTTGAGATGTCAAAACATGCAGAAAAGAACAAGGACATACAGAAACTTGAAAGTGATCATAAAAAGCTTATGTTGGGAGCAATACGGAGAAACAAAGACCAGAATTCAGAGAAAAACAAAAGGAATAAGTGACTTTTTCCCAAAAGTCATGTTTTATGTAGACAGGAGCAAGTTGATATGGGTGCTTAAAGGTGAACATTAAGGTATCCAAGTACTATTTTTCAAATATTTTGGAAAAGCTCAAAGAGATCATAAAGACAACCACAGAGATGAGTGTTGGATCATCTAGAAAATAAATGTAATTATGGACCTTCCTCAGCTGGTGACTGATGTTCAGGCATCTCTTTTGCCTGTCCTTAATGCCCTATTGAATCACCTGAACATAAGCTCCTGGTGTAGGCAACAGAGACAGTATCCCATTTTCCAGAATGGAGAGAACCGAATAATTTACACATTATTTTCTATATAAATTCTGTGATTGTGTGAAATCTGAAAGTGAAATGTGTGCACAAGTCCCTCTCATGTCTAATCACTCTGTACAGACATCCCTGGGTATGTGCTGAACACTGATATGAACTTAACACCTGTACCTCTAATGTCTATTTTAGTGTAAAAATCAAAGTGGCATGAAGTGGCTGAAGTGTCATGGCAGGATAGCAGCTGGCTGCCATCCAACTCTGTTACATTAATACCCCTCCTCTGAAAGAGAACTGCAGGACTTAGATGCCAGGCTGGGGGAAGTATTTATTTTTCTGAAACAACATCTGGCTCTTTAATGAACTCCACAGGTAGCTATGTTGGTGGTTTCTAGCCTCTTATGTGGTTAGAGGTCTTGTGTGGATAGCTTAAAAAGCCCATCATGTCAATGACTGGTTCATTCAGCCTGAACTATTTTCGTTGGACTTAGTGATACTGTGGGATCTGTATAACCTCACTAAAGCCTCTCCTGAAGTAGGTGCTTAAAAACATCTACAGTTCAGACCGGAAAAAGGGATGGTAAGTTTGTGTGCATAAAGTTTAGCACAGGCAAGCTACCATCTGACCAGTCTTTCTGAAACAGTTTATCCAAATTATAACATTTTTGTCCTTAATAAGGACATAAAACATATATACACTTAAATTAAAAGACTATTTTAAGGCTACAAAGTCAAGCACCCAAATACAAAAAATCAGGAGAATTAAAACTGTCTGTGGGGAAAATGTTCAAACAAACTGGTAAAAATTAGACCGTATTCTTTTCTTATCAGAAATGTTTTTGGATACTTAACACAACTCTCAGCCAGATTGTTTTAGACTGGCTGTAATTTTCTGTAGAATACAGAAATTTTGATTCACTAACACAGTATTGCCTCAGACCATTTCTAGTGCTCCTCTTATTATAGCCCATTGTTAGCAATGCATTTGTTCACACTTCCTGATTTTCCCCACTGGAGATTTAAAAATGTTTGGATACTTCTTACTGCTTTCCAGCTTTTTACCTATGCAGTGAGGAAGATAAAGGGCATTAATAACTACACTGAGATAGCAGAGATCAAAGAACCAGTTTTTTGCTCCATCTCTGGTTCAATGTGGGCCAGTCAAATTGGTCAAAAAGTTCAGAGAGGCAGCTACTGGGAGATTTCATGCCAATAGAGAACCCCTGTGAGGTGTAAGTTATGGAGCTGGTTTAAACCTATGCCAGATCCTGGCCTCCTAAGAAGAGACTTAACTTGCAGTTTAGTTGCTTTAAAAAAGGGAGAGAGACAGACAGAAATGAGAAGAACAACCAAACATCTTCATGAGCAGCAGAAGAAATGAAGCCTGGTTTCCTCTGCCGCTGCTAAATTACCTGGTATCTAATAACATGACTGTGCTCTCAAGTGTCGCTTTCCCAGAGCAGAGTGTAGAAGCTCTAACTCAGGTCTCTCTTCCACTCAGCATCCCATTTCCATGAAATTTGTAATAGCATAATACCTCCAAGACCTCTCACCCCCTCTCATGTGTAGTTAAAAACAATCAGAAAGTTAGAGAGGCACTACAATTGTTTAAGCCTTGTTAGTTTAAGAAAATGGATCAAAGAATTAAAGTGTCAAAGAGGCACCCTGCACCACATCTACTTCTAGGTACCCTGATATGTTAGTGTAGGGAGAAATTTCTACATAAGCAGAAAAGCCTTTTTCTCTCCCTTCTGCTGATGCTCAGGGAAGTTACTCTCCAGCCCCACACAGTGTTAATAGACGGGTGTCCAACTGGAAGAGGCTATACTCAGCTATATTCAGAGTAAACAACTGGCTTCGGGATTTCAACCCAGAAACTTTAGAATGGGCATGTAATGGAGTCCATGGAGTCCTCAGACTCCACAACTGAATGGAGATCAAAATGCCATGTTCTCTTTGAAGTGATCTCTCAAAGACAAGGTTAAAATGTATCATGAGTTTCACGGAAATTGTTCCTACCCTGAAGAGACTTGTGAGGAACAGTGGAGTGAACTCTGTTACCTTCAGTCTTGAATGACAGCACTGAGTAATTCTCTGTAAGATATTTAAATTCCTTTAGTCATAGCTTGCCACCAAATCTAGGGTTTGACTTTTAGCTGTAGTGCTTAACTTTATTTCACTTGAGGAACCTGCTGCTGTTAGCAGGGAGCAAACCCAAGTGAGGTATTTCTTTAAGTTGGTCCTGCAAAGGCATACTGTTTATTAACTACCATGGAAGATATCCATCCACCCATACTCAATATGTAGTGTGTATCCAACAGACAAGGACACACTTTGATGCCTTTCCCTGTCTGTTGTTTCTTTCTTCTTCCATACAAAATAATTCCTGATTTCCAGTTTCAACAGAACTTTTACTCAACCAATATACTGACTCGTGCATATTTTGGACTTTATTTCACAATTTACATGTAGATTACTGGCCTGAAATACTACATCAACTAGATTTAGAGCTATATGTTCCATTAAGCGTAAGAATTACTAATGTATTACAATAGCTTCTGATGTTCTGAAGAACGTATCTTGCAGCATGACATGTGCCTGTAATGAATACAAATGTAATGGAAATCAGTATGATAAGGGGTACATTTGTGTACACTTGTGATCTGTTATATGAAATCCTGAAAGTTCCTTGGGTGTAGGGATGTTGTTTTGGACTGTTTCTGTCTCTTTGGGCCCAAATTATCATCCTTTTTCACTAGGGCAGTGCTGTACCCAGACTTTTGAATACTCAGTGCTGAATCAGATAGACTAGATCAGATAGACTAGGCTGAAGCCATGTCCCAGTACCAGCTGAAGGCAATGACTGCCCATCTCTGCAGTCCTCTGGGGCTGGGATTCCTTCTGCTGGGGAGTGACATATTGAAGAAGTATGTGCAGTCTTTGAGTCTGAAAATGATGGAGAAAAGCCCCAGACCTGGAATGGGTCGGGCTGGTGGAGCTGAGAAGGATCGTTAGCCTCCGGATGCAGAGCGCAAGATGAGATGTTACGTCAGGGTGTTTCTGCACAGCTGTGAATCCTCCCTGTCCTTTTCTTCCCCAGTCCAACAGGGCTGCAAGCCCACCCGCACTTGCATATAGCAAGTGGCTTTCTAACGTTGCAGTAGGGAAAGAAAATGAAGGGTGGACATCTGGTTTCTGAATCACGGCTCTGATTAACAACAACTGTCCAGATTGAACAACCTTCTAAGAATAAACCATGAACATAGAAACCATCTCTTCTGGAAGGTGAGTTTTCTTCTGAGAGGAAAAATAAACTGAGGAAATCTTTAAGTCTCCCACCTCACAAGCACGTGCTTCACATACTGACCTGTTGGATGAAGGATACCAATTCCTTGTGTGCACTATATTCTGGCGGTTTTGTGAATCTATCTCTTCATTCACTCACATCTTTGGTTTTAGTACCTTGAAATAATATGTTTTGTTCTCTAATGAAAGAAGTACTTTTTTGAAACTTAAATGTTTCAATTCTTTTAATAAATTCATGAGGAAATGCAAACACATTGTACATAAGGTGTTGATAAAATTTATTTTTTAATTATTTACTTGAAAAAATGTAAAAAGTAATTGTTTACCTTTCCATTCATTCTAATTAATATGTACCAGGTGCTGTACAGGCTTCCGAAGTAGCCTTCATCATCTGGATTTTCCTTACACTTTATTTCTGATTGTGTGACTTTAATACAATTCCTTAGCCTAATTTTTGCAGTATGTTTTATATATTATTATACGCTGTAACTAAAGCTTCTACAACAAACACACAGGATTTTCACGCCTTTGTTTCTATTGTAGACCAGACAGTGTCCAGACAAAATTATTTTACTGGCTTTCTGACAAAATAGTCATTTGTCTTTAAAAAAAGAAGACATTTTCAGCTCAACAGTAAAGATGAATTCACACACTAAAATTTCTCTGTCTTTTCACCCATTTATTTCACCTGCTCCCAGGTACCAAAAACTTCTTCAAGATATTATTTCTATAACAATCAAAGAATGTCAGGAAATCAGGTTTCACATTATGCAAATATCCAATTTTTAGCTTAAGTTTGAAACTAAACTAACTGCTTAACAATATAGCAGGTTTCCTAATTACTTTACAGCTGGTCATATAAAGCGCAGTTGCAGTCTACAAACACAACAGAAATATTTTATTCAACCACATTGTAAATTTTTATCACAGGTTCTTGTGACAGGAGTTCTAGATAGGACTGTATTTAATAAATTATGACAGTACTGTAGATATTTCACAATTACGTGCCTAAATCACTAGGTACTTTGGCTAATTGGGGGACACGTGGGACACATGGGATGAAATGCACAGAGGAGGAATGCAGCTATGGTTCCTACTTGATGATATTCCAGTGAATATCACCTGGCCTAACAGAGATTTGGCAGCAGCCATGATCCTACAGCATGCCTCCAGCAGCAGGTAGTTTGATTCCAGCCTTCTCCTTTGAAGACCCATTTTTGCTATAAGGAACCTATGACCATGCCAATGAAACCAATGGACTTGAAAATCCAAACCGTTAGAGCTACCAGTCAGATAGTTCATCAGTTCCAAGAGGTCAGCTACTGAATACCATACTTAATTTGGAGGAGAAAATGCTGGATCTCTGTCATGATAAAGGTTTAGAATCTTTTTGGAGATTCGAGGATATACAAAGCGGGATGCATCCTACCCTAAATGACTATAGGCTGGGTTTGGTAATGTGTGATACAGTTCTGATACGATTCACACTGCTTTTTGGATAAAGGCTTGTATAGTGGATTTATCACCTGGTGATTTCAGTAAATGAGTTCTAAAACAAAAGCCCACAGAGTGTCCTGTGAGATCCATAGGGTTTAATTTCTCTGCCGTATGCCAGACCTATGCTGCATTCTGCCTGCAGGAGAAGGCGAAAGGCGTTTTCCAGACAAAGAGCTGGAGTCAGGTGTAAAAGCTTTCTAGACCTGAAATACCGTTTCAATAAACATCCACCTTTTGGAATTGTGCAGCTGAGAAAAACCTTGGACAGCTTCAGCTTCCACGCTTGCCATCTGAGCTAAACACAGCTGTCTGTCAAGGAATCCAGTATATTGCAACCTCTTCGTGCAAAGAAAGACACATAGGCAGATTTCAGGAAAAATTAACCGTGGCCCAGCCCCTGAAAGCTCTTACTCTGTCCAAATAAAAGCCATCAATATAGGCCTGCTTTTTTAAGTGTAAAATCTGCTTCAGTCCCTATTAATTCAGACCTGTCTGGCCCAGCTCCTGGCCATAGGGTCAAGAGTCCCAGTGTCCTCTCAGCACCTCCTCCTCTGGGCACAGTCCCAGTCGGCCGAGGGGAGAGGTCCCTGCGCTCTGCTGGCACTGCTGGTGCCAGGGTCATTCCTGGAGCAGGAGCTGCAGGGCTGGGGCTCACTGATTTTCACGTTTGCCAAAAAAGCAAGCCCTAGACTGGAGACAAAATACGCTCAGAGCCCTTGGAGGGTGGCAGAGTGGTCGCACTTGCTCTGCTTTCCTGCAGACACAGTTTGTCTAAGGAGGCCTGAACTTGGCTACCGCTGATACCATAGTTCACCCTTAAGCTGCCAGGCTAAAATGTCTTCCTACAGTTTCTAGGTCAGTCTTTTCCCTCTAGTGCAAACTAGTAATAACAACAATAAAAGCAGCTTAAATATTTTTATTTCTCTCCCTCTAAGGTAGAGAAGACAAAAGCAGCATGAGGACTTGCAAAAGAAAATGAAATCTTTTTCTTTAAAAAAAAAAACACTTTGAGAAAGCAAGCTAAACTAGAGGCAGACTGCAACATGGTCATTCTTTCCATAGGGTTTTGTTTATACGTTGAAGCCTATCTCTCAGGCTGTGGCATTCAGTTGGCTACAATTTCTAGGTTAATGAGAAAGGCCTTGCACAAATCTAGTTCTAATGTGAACATGTGACTGCTGCTTTTATGGCTACAAAATGGAGGTGAAGGGGGTCCCACATTTATATTTACTTTTCTCAGCTGGAGGCTGTACAATGCCATTAATTCATAAGGTGAAGCTGCTTGTGACTGGGGAGCCAAGTGTACTGTGAAGCATCATGAATTTTTATTTCTGTGTGGATGGACATTTGCCTGGAGTGAGCCCTCACCAGTGTAGAGGATTCTTCATTCCAGAGTCTTTAGTTTTGCTCTGAAGGTGGAGTGCCTTGGAGGCTGTGAAGGGCTCAGTTGATATAGCTGTACATGGCTGACAGCATTGAATTGGACTACCTGAGGGCTTGTCACTTCAATTCTAGTGGCACAGGCTTAACGACTTTTCATGCCCGCTTCCTCTTGTCATCTAGACCTGCTGATGTCTTCAGTGATCAGCTGCAGGTTGGTAAGGAATATTAACGCAACCAAACACCATTTTCTTTAACTTATTTTTCATGTCAGTTGTAGCACAACTGATGACCAGCCAGAATGCCTGCTGAGAAAACAGATCAGTAACCATTTCCACTATCAAAAAAAAATTACTTTTTGCATTTCTGATTTTTTCCAATTATTTTAAAATAGTCTAGTAATTAGCAGGATGATAAATAGGTGTAATGACATTCTTCTAAAGTACTTGGCTTCTTTAGGACTTTCTGTAGTTCTCACTGAAGTAAGACACTGAAGTTAACTGCACAAAACACAGGGTTATGTGTAATGGGATGACACAGGTTCCATAACAAGCAGAAGTACAGTGTAATTTAACTAATGAGAATACAGTTGCACAGTGCTGAATTTCACCAGAACACAAAGGATGGTTTCTTTCCAATGCAGAGTACCACAGGAGTCTCTAGCGTGTGTGTGTTCATTTCTACATCCCACCTAAGATGCGGTACCTCAGCAAATGAATTTTTCTTTCCCTAAATAAGTTATGACCAATTTTTCCGCTTACAGAAACCTCCTTTCTCCCGTAGCCAACTAAAGTAAAATATTTTGAGATATCACAGTAGGATAACTGTCCCGAGTTCAAGCCTGGAACCTCCCACAAACCTGCCACTCTGGCTTGTTTTACTTTATTGTCTTCCACATTCAAATATAAATTAGAAATGTTTTAAAGCTTGTCTAATAACAGTTTCCAGAAAGGTAGGACTGGATGACTGCAACACAGCAGGCAGAACCAGGTGCTGGTAACCGGGTCCATCAAGAGTCGGAGACTCAGCATGCGTGGAATCAGGTCCAGGATCCTTCTGGGGAGTCCAGTCATAAGCAGTAGGAGACAGGCCAGAGACCCGGAGACAAGGCTATGTTGTGGGTCCAAAGTCCATGCGAGACCCGAGTTACCTACTGCATAGAGCCCAAGTCCATCCAGGAGGCAGGGCCAGAAACAGGGCTGGAGACAGGACACCTACAACATAACTCAAGGAGGGACTGATGGCCCCGGGCTGAGCTGAAATGGGGCTCCTGGACCCATGGGTCAGGGTGGAGGCCCCAGGGTAAGGTTGGTCACCAGTAATGCCTATTAGTGGCCTCAGAGTCCCGACAAATACCTTCTTTATGGGTGGTATCTTCTGAATTGGGGAGAATAGCACGGAGAATGCTACTATTCAATACTTTTTCCATTTAAAAGTCATATTCTAGACATCTCCAGGTGCATAACAGTATAGATTTCTTCTCCGCGCTTTATCTGCAAAGGTCCATTGTCTGATATAATTTTCATCATTTTGATGAATTAGTCACTCCTGCTACTGAGGTGCAGTAGGGCATTTTTTGTGGGGAAGATACCCAAGAATCTTACTAGCTATTGCTTTGAAAGGTCCAACAAGAATTGGGAATACAGAAATATCTCAGCCTTCCCACAGTACACTCTCTACATGTCACCTCTGCAGAATGGTACATTCTTCAGGTGATTTTTCTGAAACTAGGAGGCATTCCCTTTTTCTTTTGCAATAAACACGGAGAGATGAATGCTCTTTTCTGATGCAAAACCAGTCTGCAAACTGCCAGTGACACTGCTACACTCCCACAAGCACAGGGAGCCAGCGCAACTTCTTCACATTCCTATGATCCACACAGAGATGGGACATACGTGGCAAGATGGCCTTGTGCTGGTGCCCTGCCCAGGAAGCGAATTTCAACTTAAAAGATCAGTGGGTAACTTCAGAGGCTGGAAATCTTGGTCACAAGCTTAGTCCATTTGACATCGCCTGCAGAACTTTGTCATGGTGAGGAGAAATGGAATAATGAACAAGTTGACAGATATGCTTCTCAAGATTTTAGTATTAAAGCTGCAGAAGCCACTGTGGACTGTGAGGACTTACTCAGCGGGAAACGCAGCCATGGAAATTCTTGCAGTGGGAAAACTGGACTCTCTTTCTCCACCTTCATTTCAGACTGCACAAACATCACAGGAAAAAAAAATGAGGACCTCTGAATCTTCCTAAACATTCTTCTCACTCCTGCAGTTCAAGGGGTAAATGCAACTGCACCCCTTCTTATTAAAGAAAGGTTCTTTCTTTTGAAAAAACACAGGAAATCTGATAGTACTTTAATAAACAAGCTAAACACCTAATCAGGTCACAGAGTTAAGGCAAGACAATGTACAGTGAACTAGCCTTGATTTGTAAGTGAACAACAAGAGTGAACCATCAATAAAAAAGAATTAAATCATATCCCAAAGCAGCTATTATTTTAGCTTTGGAGTAGCCTATTTTTTGCACAACCAATGCATCCCCAGCAATCTGTTTATTCCTATTGTGTTTTTTGTTTGATGTTAAGACAAAGTTCCTGGGGTAGGAGGCTGGAAAAGTAAATACAGTCTCTTGCTACAAACTGTTAACGGACTCTTGCTTTGCTTTGCTCACTTTAAGTATTTTGCTTAGTTTGGCCCATAACTCTGTTTTTTCTGGAAACCTCTCATTTTTCTTTTGGTCTGCCTTCCAAAACCACAGTACACTGAAAAAGAATTTTTACTATGGCGCGTCTCTGCTTCAAGGAATGCTCACTTTATACATTCCTGTATACCTGCCCCCTACATTTTCAGGACCATTTTTATACAAATTAAAAATATTTATCCCACTGTGTTTTTATTTTTTGAAAAGCAAAGGACAGGAGTTTCAGCTAGTTAACAGGGGACGATCCAGCTGGCGTCTCTAATGGAAATGATTACCGCAGAAACATTTGCAATCACTTAAGCGTGGGCTCCCATGATGCTTAGCAGAAAAGGCTGAAAACAATTCAAAATAAATGTAGTGCGATCTAAACAGGGAAGGCAGAAATGAAAGATAATTAGCAACAAACAAAGAAGAAGCCTTTCTCGCTATTCAGGGTCCATCAGCTACAAGATTTTAAAGTTATTTCAGCAACCCTGTTACAAATACATGGAAACTTAACACGTATGGAGCCTATATATATTCTGCAGCTCAGCTACAGTCATCCACATCTGTTTCTGGTTTAAGTTATACCTCGCTCTGGCACGGATTCAAAGAGCAGCAGTGGAAGTGAGTCTGGGTCTGGGACTTGACTGGGGTAAATGGATGCAGCTCCACTGAGAGAACTGCAGCTAAATCAGCTAATAATGTGGTGCTACATTTCTAGAGACATGTATTTCTAGAGTTTTCCTCCCTTGCTCTCCCTCTGTGTCCAATCAACTCTTCTGCACAGGAAATGTAGAGTCCATACCTTAGCCATAGGCTTTAGTCTTGTAACTGTATGTGAACTTTGTAATGTCAAAAAAGAGAGATTAAACGTTATTATATTTGGAGAACAGCTCAAGTTGCTATCAGATTACTAATTTTTTGTATTTAAGAGGATTATTCATAAATTTAGATAAGCTGAGGACAACATGTGATATGTATGTGTGTGTATGTGTGCGTGTGTTTGCACATACATATATGTGAGAAACGCATTTCATATAAAAATAACTCAATTAGCAGCAAATTCCCTAGTAAACAATTTACTGTACCAGTACATTTTCCCAGTTAAGTAGGTAACTTCTCATGCTACATCATGAATAAACTGAAAGTGGAGAACAATCAGCTCTTAGGTTGCTTCAGCATTTTATCTCATAAGACCAAAGTGGTTTTGTAGCTTTTTTACCCCCATTCCTTGGGTTTTAGTGGTGCATTGCCTCCATTTCACTTAATTTTATTCAGAGTTAAACTACACATTTTTTTTAATTTTAAAACATTTTTGCGGGACCTAGGACTTTCTGTGAGAAGGATTTTTCAAACAGCAAAAATTTATGGAAAGAAGGCCAACACAAGTATTCTTTTATAGCCTAAATATATAGCCTAACTTTTGCATATTTCCATGTTTTATATAGCTTGAAATATGCAAAACAGCCGCCTTCTGGTATCTGCTTCAGCAATTGCTCATGTATTTTGCACGCAAGAATAATGAAATGATAGTAAAGATGACTAAAATGCCGTCATATATGGAGCACTTTTGGCCTGGAAATCCCAGTTTCACACTGGATCCTAATTAAAGCAGGATAGGATATGCTTACTTCTAGAAAAGAGGCAAGATTTGGGTCATATTCCTATGTTTCCTACTAGTTGCCTGTAGTAGCATGTATCCTAGTAGATGTAATGAGCAACGTCTGTTGTCTGGGCCTGTGGGCAATAGGCACAACAATGCTCATGCCCATATGGCTAAGCTCTCCACACCCGAACTGAAACTAAGCCCTTCCTTTATTATTTGGGACAGACAGCATGGGGTGAAGTGAAAGCCCGCTGCAACTCAGCCCAGCGGCACCTGGCTCTTACATAGAAGAGCTGTAGCTTCTCCCAGCAATACAAATGAAATAAGTGTAGGTCACAGGAGCTCAGGTATTTGGGGCTGTACACCTAGTCAAGAAGTCCTTAGCAATCCAGGAATATGACCCACATCTCACTGGCTCCCTAACTCTAGGACAATCCTTCCTCTTCTTACATTTCTTACCTAAATGACTAATCAAAGTAGATTGGGGACTATTTAGAAAAATATAACAGAATTGTTTCTGCTGGAATTCTGCCAGCTTTTGCAGTGACTTAGACAAATGTGTGAAAGGAGCATTTTCTTAACCCAAAGAGGGTGGGATTTATCTGACCAAATGAAGACCTAATTTAGCTGAGCTTACCATTCCCACAGTAACCCCCCCTACGACATTTCCTTTACAGTCAAGAATAAAAAGGCGTACTTTCATACTTTTCATCTCATCCAAAAGTAAGAGTCTAAAGTAGGTCAGATGAGTTACAACCTTAGATCACCTGTTTTCTCTATCTAAAGGGAGCATGTAGGACTACTTCTAATGTAGATATCTATATTGCAGATTTTTAAAGCCGGGCAGTGTGAATCTCAGGCTTGGTGCTTGCCTTATACCCTCAACAGGATGGATACCTGCAACTATCCATATCTAGTAGAGTATGTGATGCAATTCACATGGATACCCTATTGCATAAGGAGTTCAGGGAAGTTTTGAAACAAGAGTTGAGCTATATTGTAAATGCAGAGTTCTATTTAATCAGCATAGTCTAAAGGCTTTCTAGATCTATTTGCCAGCATCTCTGCTTAATCTGGCATCATATATAACTCATAGTACAATCACTGAAGAATAACAGGCCAAAGAGTAGGACAGATGTACTACTGAGAAAACAATCAATCAGGATTCGTACCTGAAATACAATCGGTAATTCACTGTTCCAGCACTGGTTATTTTGCTGTTTGGCAATCATGTAATTTTGCAGCAAATAATGGATAAGCCAGATGCATCAAATGAGTTCAGGGACAGCCTAGTCCCTGAACAGTAGGAGCCCAGGCACAGAAGGGTGTTTTGGGTTACTTCTGTGCTTCCATTTTTACCTTCACCATCAACTAAGCTGAAGGTGCAAACAGCAAAAATCAGACCTATCGCAATCTCCTTAGGGAGATCACTTAGACAAGATTCATTTTAAGTCCAACACAGCATAATGTATCTCATTGGCAATTTGGGATCTTCTCTTTGGTTTTTGTTTCTTTGTTTGCAGCTGGCTTTCTATGTGTCTAGGAAGAAGTCAAAAGAAGATTGAAAACTAGTGAACACTGAGCAAGAGAAATTTTTAGATTACCTAGAAAGAATGGGGGAGAGATACTGTGTTTGGAGAGAACAGAAAGGAAAAGTTGTCGATAACATAATTTTTTTTAAAATGTAAGACCTTAATATAGTTTAGCTTTGGTTAATTTTAATATAACAGAAGTAGCAAAGGGATAGGAAGGTGATAGTAGTAGATTTTGGATATGTAAAATAAAATGGGGAAAGTAGTGAATCTAGTAAGAAATCCCAGAATATGATTTAATAATTTGTTAGTTCGATTTTTGTAAATGCAAATTAGGCAATGTGAAAAGGATTAATATTTACATGGTGAACGGATGCAGCTGAGAGCTTACAGCTTGAAAGGGAAAGTTTTGCAGTCCAAAGTTTGTCTGACTACTTTGTGAGGTGATTCAGCTTACTAAACTGCCAGAAAACAAGTATAAAAATAAAAATCAGTGGTTTTCAGCTGCTTTAGTGAACAGAGCTGGTTCACCAAAGAGTTAGATGAGAGCTCAACCTGGCAAAAGAGGGACTGAGGAGCCAGGACCACATGGGAATGGAACCACCTTTTTTAGGAGCTGCTGAGATGTCAGACCAACTCAGTCCATCTGATGCAACTGTACCTAAGTAGAAACACCACTGGGTCCTTCAGATAGCTTGTCTTTAAAATCCACTAAACTTACCATACCTCACACTGTAAATACACTGATACAGATACCTCATGAAAAGGAGCAGGATCACATAAGCAGAATAATATATAGGTACTACAGAAACAGTAAGGCATTCCTTTTGTAGCCCAAGGCTGTAATTTTTTTGAACTGTTTCACCCATCCTCATAACAGAGAGTCTGTAAAGACTAGCTCACTAAAAGCAGTAAAGCTCATATCACTTACATAGATAGCTTATATGGGCACCTACAGGTGAAAATAGTAACATGTTGTGTCAATTATTCCTGGCATCATCTGTAAATCAAACTAGACATTTTGGAAAAAACACAAAAAATCCTTTTTCTTTTTTAAAAATTAAGTGAATAAACTTTAGATCATAGTTTGTTTCATAACTTAAGATTTTAAATTTGGTTATCTGTAAAGACTTTCTGTAGTGTATTTTTGCCTTTTCTCAGAATATTGTTGTGTGGAAGCAGCTAAGTACAAAGCAAACACAGGACCATGAGTCATTACTGAACTAAATTTTAAATATTCACTAGAATGAGAGGAATAATAGATTGGTTTTTACTTCAGTTCTGCCAGTCAAAAGGATTTGCAGAGAAAAATTTTTTGTTCCTCCCTTTTGAAAAAAAACCTTAGGAAGAGATGATTGCTCTACATGTCACCATTATATGAACAATGAGCTCCTGCACATTTATGAGCCAGCTAGTTCGGTATGCATTCATTTAAAGGTTTTTACCTAGCTATAGTATATACAGAAACAACACATTTTTCACAGGTGTATTGTTTGTGTTTAGTTCGTCTTTCATATACACAGACTAAAACATGGCCTTGCTTGTACGCATGTAAGACACATGATAAAACATAGGCTGGCCCTTGTCAGGCATCAGCACTGTCCCAGGAATAAGCAGGAATGGCTAGGGTCAATCTGCACATCCATCAGCAACTCCCATGTCAGAAAAGGACAAGTCAACTGCTCTATCCCAAGAAGACAGGCATAGCAGGTTAAGTCCAGGATGTGATTTCAGTCCATGAATCCTACTACTACATGGGAGAGGGAAAAAAAAAAAAAAAAACCAACAAAAAAAAAAACCAAACAGGCAAGCTTTTCTCCAGCTTTTTCCCTGTTAGCCAGAGCAGGAAACCCCCATGCATAGTGTTGTAAACAGTGAATCCTCCCCAGAACCCAGCTCTCCCCAGGCCCTGAGGGAATTTCACTTCCCAGGTCAAACACACCCACAGAGCTGGCTATGTGCCGTCCAGGTATTGCATACACAGCATCAGAGCGCTTACAGCCCATTATGGGGATAGGCAGAGACTCCTTCATGCTTAATTTAATGCAACAGCTTTCCGCCTGCTCAATGGGAACTGTGTGGCTACTGCAAATATTTCATGTTCAGACTACAGGGGGGGAGGGCAGAAGAAGGCTTTTCTCCTTTTTTTCTGAGACTTCATCATTTTAAGCATAGATTCTGAGAGCTGAACTGCCCGTGGAGCCCAAGAGAAGAAACGTAATGATGAAGGAATCCTATTGCAGCAACAGCAGCACTGCCACATGGCTAACTAGCTGGAACAAATCACGCTATCGCTCTCCAGCCCTCTCCCTAAGACACAAGCAAACGTGGCTCAGCAGTAAGTTCTTCAAACTCTGGTTCTCAGATGGAAGAATTCCAAGGAAACTTTGCCACAGTCCTTTTAGGATTGGTAGGCTTTCTTATGAAAGTATTTCCTAGTCTTTTCTCCCTCATCTTTATACTTCCAAGTCTCTTTTCTGAAGGACTGCCTGCCAAAGCACTCCAAGATCATGCTGATAGGAATCAGAACAATCTTTTCAAGGCTTATTTCTCTTTTGCATCTGTACCACCAGGTCCGTGGGCCACAGATAGGTGTTTCTGACCATGCTCTTCTTTAGAAATTGAAGCACTCTTAGTTTTTCAGCCTGTTTGGTGGTAGTTACAATCTGGTTTTACCCTAGACTAATAAGGAGTGAAAAGGAAACAGCATTCTCTGATATGCAATGCAATTAAAAGAGGAGGCCTATTCAAGCAGTTTTCCCAAGCAATTTCCAACAACTTGCATCTCAGCAATAAACCCTCAGCTGGATTAAAAGCCAGTCTTCATGAATAAAGCTATGTCCAGCTTTTTCAAAGTGCTGAACCCAATTTTCTGCAGAATTAAGCACTTCCAATGTTTTACTGTATAAAATATATGAGGGGTTTTTTCACATGCACAAGGTGATTGAGGAGGTCAAAAATTGGGTATATACTTTTTTTAAGAAGAGTTTGTTATCAACCAAGGTCATTTGGGCTATAGCCGACTGGCACACAGAGGTTAGATCTTTCCGAGAAAAGCAAGGCAAGGAGGTTAAAAAGGTTAAAGTCTTGAAACACAGTCTCTCTAGGAGTGACCCTATAGGAACCAAAGTAATATGAACTGCCAGTGCATTTCAGTCAGACTGATTGCTGTCAGTAAACATACACCAAGGCACTTTACAATTTCATAACTTACTCCTCATTTTAAAAACATTTTGTATTTTGCTTTAGTTGCAGGTCCTGGAGTCAGGTGATTAAATGTGCAAGAAGTGCAGTGCACACAATGCAATTACTCTGAATAAATTGGCACTGAAGGCTAAAATGAGAGTTTCACTGGACATTGTGTTTAAATAAGAGAGGACTGCTAGATGCCACAGCCAGATAGAGGCTACAGTTGAACCAGTCCTTCCGAGCTGCCTTTCATACATATCTCCGAGTAACAGATATATTTAGTTCTTTAATGTGTCTGGTTGAAAAACTATGAGTCATGTGGATTTTGCTGAAAGACAAATGCTTATTATGCTAACCAAAGGGTGTGTCCTTCTCTGAGCTTTCAACTTTGGGGTCCGTGTTTATATGCTGTGAGCTAACTGCCTGTGAAATGCTGCACAATGCTGATGAGAATTAGAGGAGCAGGAAAACAGAGAGGTTTTATTGTCAAAAGTGGGTTCTAACAAAGCAGGTAACTTATCTCTGTGTTATTTTAAGCTCCCTACTTTTCAGATAAGCCCAAGCATACTGCTGACCATTTCTGCTCAGACTTCCTCTGAAGCTAACACCCGTTCTCTTCTGAAGGGCTGCATGAAAGAAAAGAGTGGTTTAAACACAATTATTTGCAGTGTGATGACTGTCTCTTACTTTTTCAGAACACCAAGAGGTTCACAGCAACTTCTCTCCCCCTCCACTCTTACTACACTTCAGAATAAGGAGAATACTCAGCATGAAATTTCTCTGCCTGAATACTGAAATCAAGGAGCTGCAAGCAGTTTTAGTAAGAGGAAGGAGGGGGAAATGGCTGCAGCTACAAAGAGCATTCGGAGGGCTGGAGAGATACTGTACTTCCCAACAGCTGTACTGCATCAAGGCAAACCACAAAATAGTTTTGCAGCAGCTCCCTAGAGCACAGTGGAAACAAAAGCCAGACAAGGCTGTTTTGGGTGGGTGGTTGGTCTTTTTTTTTTTTTTTTTTTTTTTTTTTGGTGGAGGATAGGAGGGAGAAGAGGACAGAAAGCCAAAAAAAACCCAAACAACTAACCCTGTACCAATATACCACTGTATATACATTGCTGGAAATACATAGGTAGCTGGCAGTACCGCACATCATCAGATGTTACCCATTTGCTGTGATTTACATGCTGAGTTTTTAAGGTAGAATTCATGAAATAGTCAATTACAGTATTAATCTACTAATATAGTCAGCAGCAACTGTAAAGGAATATCTAAAGATACAGATAACTTTGATTCTCAAACTAGCAGCACACTGAAGAAATTTCATTTAATTTACTAGTTACACCAGACTAAAACTAGTATAAATGAGGGGAAGCTTTTCTGTTCCCTTTCAGAAGACTGATGTCAGTTATTCTGCTTGTGTCTTTATTCTCCTTCTCTGACTCTCCATGAAAATATAGACCTTGTCATTGTAGTAAGAAAAAGATACACTGATTGTCTGTGGCACTGCCTGTAGCTATTCATATACTTAACTTCTAATGAGAGGGTTAAGAAAAATAACTCCTCCCCAGGACCTGAAAAACTTCAGCTGAAATCGTAAGAATGTCTGAGCAGAAGTCCCGTCTCCCTCCCTGCCCCCATTCTTCAGACTGCACTTTAGTTAAATAAACTATTTGGGTTGGAAAACATTCCTTAGGTCTATTCTGACTCATGATTTCTTTGCTGCTTTCGAATCTTTAAAACACCAGGCAACGTGTCAAAAGTTTCACTCTACCTAATCTGCTGGGGAAAAAAAGGCAGCTCCTCAGTTCCTTGAGCACAGGGAGCTCAGTCCAAACACAGTCACCACTTTGGGTGATGGCTGTTGCATGACACATGAGGAGGGAACATGGGCTCTTTCCTCGATTTCCTAATTATGCTCTCAGAGGGACATGGGCTGATGCAGTACGGGCTATGAAGAACTCCTACTTTTGCATTCCAGCTTTTTTTCCCCCTTCATTTTTTACAACAGATTTTGGGACCAATCCATCAAAAAGTAGCCTTCAACCAGTTCAGAAAAAAGGCTGACCACTCCATATAAAAACCAACAGAAAACTTATGGTGTAACAGGGAGAGTTTTCCTGGTACTGATACCCCAGGAAAACCATCATTTCATTACAATTAAGGTGTGTTTACTTATGGAACAGTTCCAGCAAGTACAGATTTAGGTCCTCCCTCTCATAAAGCACACAGTGAACTTCCAGAGTTACACAGTTTTAGGCAGAAACAGGTGTAGACTCACATGCACAGTCAAATTAGTGGTTTAAGATATGTTTACATATCAATTGTTTGTGTTATCACCTATGTGCACACACTCAGTTCATGTAAACTGCAAGCTAATACAATTTATCTTATCCCTTAAGGGAATAGAGATAAATTAATCTCATTTTCTCACATTTGTCACAGATTTCTTTGTCATGCTCAGAGACACTGATCACAGCTCAGCTGGTGCCAGACCATTTGTTAAACCACCTGTATGCAGTAGTTCGTGTCTTTGTGCTTACATTGTATACAAAGATTTGTAAGACTGTGTTTCTTTTGCCAATTAGTGTGGCTACAGAGTATTTTATTCCAAGGAATGGTGTATGCTTCATCTGCCATGAAAGGGCACACAGTATGGTAAAGACACTATTCTAATACCTCATAGCAGTGAAACACAAGAGCTTATAGAAAAGAAAGTGAAGAATCTTATGTACAGGCTGGAGCAAGTCAACCCACTTCACATCCAGGACCTGCAGCTCTCTGTCATTAGCTGTTCAGACCCAGTTGCATTAAGTAGCTCACAGAGAACAACCCCGAAATTAAGTGGAAAGTGATGCCCCTGTCACTACAGCGTTTTCACCCACTCCCTGCAAAGCCAGCTCTTCTGCTAGTACGGTTCTTCTCATGCCCCACCACAGTCTTTCCCACGCAGCACACTGTTCCTACTTCTCTCACAGCTGGCACACAGCTGCAGCCCCCAGCCCATGAAGAGAGAGGCAGATGTTCGGTGCCAGATGAACAGCAGCCATTTCACAAAGGTCCTCACTTTCCCTCTGTCTCTTTTCCATGCTACCTGAGCTCCACCTGAGTGAGCCTAGCTGCGTTCCCCACCACACAGCACCCAGCTTATTATACGCTCACGTGCACTGCAGAAAGCGTACAAGAACCCAGGTCAGCTCATTATGGGACAAGTCCTGGAACATTTATTTATTATGGGGCAAGTCCAGGAACTATGGACACTTATAAAGTGCTGCTTTCTTTGAAAGGTGGTAATGTGTAATGTGTAGGACTGAACCTTAAGAACAGGTTATATCACATATACATACGTACAGGTATACCTGGAAGACAGAAAGGTTCCCTTAAGCCATCTCCTGACCTTGGCCATAACCCCTCTAGGTCCCTTTCTGCATCTTTTTCTGCACTTTGTCTTCTATCCCTGCACTGAAATGCAAGATGTGTTTTCATTCTGCCTACCCAAGAGACTTCTGCAAATCTCTCATCAGCATGATCATATAGCAAAACAGTTGTTAGCTGGCTCTCTGTAAACACACATATTGTTCAAATTAGGGCTTGAAGACAAGGGCTTCCTGTTTGTTCTGATTCTTTTACAGCCTTACTTGACAGGTGAAGTCTCTGGAAGTGATGATATAATCCATTTCTGGCAAACTCATTAAGAAATATATGTAAGAAAGAAAAAGAATAGCTAGAGCACAGCCACCTTGCTGTGGTTCAAAGCTAGTGTCTCAGGCCCTCAGAACCATAATCAGCCACAAATTTCCCTCCAAAATTTCTTTAGAACTGACTGACATAGAGCTGCTCCTCAAGACAGCATCTTCCAAGTGGCATTTTAATGGCCGGACAGCCTCTGCAGATGCCTTTCCAGTGTGAAGAAGACTGAAAAGCTGAATTATATCCACTGCTGAATTCAGGTAGTGAGAACGCTATTTCTCAACTTTACTTATCGTTACGCCAACTCAGTAATAAGTAAGGCCTGACATTCTGCTTGGTGGAAGTATAAATATTCAAGGATCACACACAACAGTGGTAAGCCGTCTAACAGAAGTGTACAGGTGATGACTGAAAGATAGCTCTTGAAATATTAATTACTTGGAGAGATGCAATGCCCAGGTGTAGCTAGAGCTGAGTGAATAGATGCAATGCTAAAGGTTCAGACTGGCATTAGAGCACAGCCACAGAGCCTGCTTGTGCCAAAACATTAACATTTCTGTGTCAGTTGAAATTAAGGCAGGGATGACTAAAAGAAGAATATTTAGCACCATTGTTGAACTTCATATCTTCAAAGACCTGTGCCAGCATGAAACTATTAGCATGCATCACACATCTGTAAGTCATGTAAATGAAGGCTCTTACATGCATTATGCAGGGGAAGAAACAAGGACCCAGGAGGTAAATTGTCAGATGTTAACTAGTAAATCAGTGGCTTCAGGTGATGATAAATGTTTGACTCTTGGTCTTATGGCAAATACCTTCATGCTGCCTTTTTATATAACTTGTATGCAAATGTTCCATTTGTTGCAGGAAATTAAGAAATTATCTGGAGGCTTAATCGTCCCTTGAAATTATGAGATTCTAAGCTCTGTTAAATTGGCAAATGAGGCATCTAACCTGTTTGAGACTGTTGACTATATTAATGACCTGAAAACTGAATATTGGTGTATGCAACATGTTTATCATGTAACTCATTAGTTAAATTTCTGAATGAAATTTGATTTAACTGGTAAGCCAGAGCATGGGAGGTAAAACAGCAAAATAAGTTAAAAAGTGAGAGAAGAAAACTATGAAACTTATACTGCAGGGACTGAATGTAAAGGTATTCTTCACTTTTCTCAGCCTAATTTTGGCAAGGATATGGAGAATGAGAGCCAAAGTGCTGTCATTTTTAGTAGTCTGATTCTTGCACCAGTGAAATTCTCTAGTGTGCTGCGATAGATTCCCCCAGGTGTAGATGCAATCATTATGTAGTTCTGGATCTCTAATAAATGAGCCCCTCCTCCTGCTCTGACCTTAGTTTAGGAGCAACTGTTACTTTGGTGGAATAAGAACTGAGAACCCGAAATCCATGTAAAAATTGGTACAGTTTTACTTTTAATGAACAACTTTGCAACTGTCAAATGCAGTTCTGTATACAAACAAATAGCCTTGAGATATTATTTTTTTCACTTAGAGAAAACAAAACTGAGAAAATAATATTGGTAGAAAGAGGATTGTATGTGTAGGCAAAGCAGCTAATTGTGGGGAAACAAGGAAGATATTAGGGGTAAGGATTATTAAGTAAAAATAATTTTCAATCATCAGTCTAGAGAAGGAAATTAGGCTAGGATGTAGTTGGAGATGGTTGTTTATTCTCACATATTCCTGGTTTTACCACAGATACTTGCTACCTCCTTTTAGCATCCTGATCGTTTTCATAGGCAGGCTAATGCCTGTCTGGCATCTTCACTGCCAGTCCTTGAGATGGGTTGACCCTGGCTGAACACCAGGTGCCCACCAAAGCCGTTCTATCACTCCCCCATCCTCAGCTGGACAAGGGACAGAAAAATATAACAAAAAGCTTGCGGGTCGAGATAAGGACAGGAGAGATCATTCACTAATTACCGTCACGGGCAAAACAGACTCAATTTTGGGAAAATTAACTCAATTTATTACAAATCAACCAGAGCAAGGTAATGAGAAATAAAACAAAATCTCAGAACACCTTCCCACCACCCCTTCCTTCTTCCTGGGCACAACTTCACTCCCCGATTTTACCAGCAAGCCCCCCCAGCGGCACAGGGGGACAGGGATGGGGTTTATGGTCATCACACGTT
The DNA here is from genome assembly GCF_929443795.1 of Astur gentilis. Classification (NCBI taxonomy): domain Eukaryota; kingdom Metazoa; phylum Chordata; class Aves; order Accipitriformes; family Accipitridae; genus Astur; species Astur gentilis. The sequence continues at coordinate 20,774,169 of NC_064883.1, read as the reverse complement.
ATTTTCTGCCGCTCCACCTCCTCAGGGCGAGGGCTCATCACACTCTTCCCCTGCTCCAGCGTGGGGTCCCACCCACGGGAGACAGTCCTCCACGAACTCCTCCAACATGGGTCCTTCCCAGGGGCTGCAGTTCTTCACGAACTGCTCCAGCGTGGATCCATTCCACGGTGTGCAGTCCTTCAGGAGCACACTGCTCCAGCGTGGGTCCCCCACGGGGTCACAAGTCCTGCCAGAAAACCTGCTCCGTGGGCTCCTCTCTCCACGGATCCGCAGGTCCTGCCAGGAGCCTGCTCCAGTGCGGGGTTCCCACGGGGTCACAGCCTCCTTCGGGAACCCACCTGCTCCGGCGTGGGGTCCTCCCCGGGCTACAGGTGGATATCTGCTTCACCGCGGACCTCCATGGGCTGCAGGGGGACAGCCTGCCTCACCAGGGTCTTCCCCACGGGCTGCAGAGGAATCTCTGCTCCGGCACCTGGAGCATCTCCTCCCCCTCCTTCTTCACTGACCTGGGGGTCTGCAGGGTTGTTTCTCTTACATGTTCTCACTCCTCACTCCGGCGGCTGTTTCTCCCTGTCCCAACTTTTTTTCCTTCTTAAAAATGTTATCACAGAGGCGTTACCACTATCGCTGATTGGCTCGGCCTTGGCTGGCGGCGGGTCTGTCTTAGAGCCGGCTGGTGTGGGCTCTCTCAAACACAGGGGAAGCTTCCAGCAGCTTCTTACAGAAGCCACCCCTGTAACCCCCCCCGCTACCAAAACCTTGCCACACAAAACCAATACAAGAAGAGTTTCCCACCTCACCATCTTTGAGTTATCCCCATCAGTCAGTCCAGGAACAAAGGCCAGCAATTACAAGACAGAATTGCACCCACTGAATATAGGATATCCCTTGAAAGGTGCTCTACTTTTTGGCAAGCTTTCAATGATAAGAAGTTTGCTTTGAAGTTTTTGATACAGAACTCTTCAGAACCTGGAATCTTTAAGGTTGAAGTGTATTTTTTCCCCTATTCTTGAGATGCTATTCTTGATAAAAACCTTAGTTGGAAGAGGGAGAGAGAAAATGTAAATTTTCAGGACTGAAATATGAAAGTGTAGTAATGAATTTACAACAGGTTTTCTTCTTTACCAAAGAAACCCTAAAATCTTAATACTTCCCAGGCATTACCCCTGTATTTTGGGTTAGAATGAGAAAATCCAGCTGCTCAAATTATGTCAGTTCTTCTGTGCTAGTTGTTGACCAAGGTTTCCTTGTAAAAGCCTGAAGCATTGCCCTCAAACCCCTCCGATTCTTTTTTCTGCTCACTTCCCTAGTTGTTGTGGAGGAAGTCAATCCAATGCACCGAGGCTGCAGAGACAGAGGCTCACAAGGCAAAGAAGACTCAAACTTCATCTTTCGTAGCCCTGATTCCCATAAATGCACCAGCAGATCAGATACCTGATATGTGATGGATTTGTTACCTATGTATTACATAAAGTCTTTCTATAATTCAGCATATCTCCTATAGAAGGTGAGAAATATTGTTGTTCTAGATATGATCAGCAAACACTAATCAAAAAAAACACTTCATAGGATAAAATAAACATATTTCTTTTAACTAAATAAATTGGAGGTTTTTTCCTAATTGTGAGTTGTCTTCCATTTCTGTTGAACTCTTTCCTTCTGTATTTCCTCAAATGGAGATGAAAGGAAACTCTACACTATTCTTTAGGTAATCCAATTTTTTAAGTCAGCTTTGTAAATCATGAGAATTTCTCATGAGCCAGGTTAACCCATGAGCAAATTAACCCTTGCTCATCAGGTAGAGTGGTTCAGTTTCTACACAGTTTTCCTGTGGATTTAAAATAGAAGCAGCCCACTGCTTCCCTATTGCTGCTTAAGGAAATCCTAAGGTACTATGAGTAGTATGACAAAAATCACTGTTCAAACACAGTCTTTGCAGTTAATACTGCATAAACATCAAGAATGTCATTCCTCTTATCACAAACTCATGTTTATGCATGAAAAAGGGACAGCAAGCTTGTGTGTTCCCCTTCAGTAGAGCTCTTCCCTGCAATAGGGGCAGCAGTTCCAGCAACTTGGAAAGAGCTGAGAAATACGAGAGTCTGGAAACAAAGCAATAAAAGGTCAGCTGGGTAACTCCAGTCAGAAATTATCTGGAATGTTGCAACACTCAGTTGCAGGGTAAGTTATGGATTTGGAGGCAGCTAAGGAAAATTAAATTAACCCAAAGCAAACTAAAAAGAGAATTCCTGCACAAGCTAAGATACACATTCTCTGCTGGAGTTTGCTTTTCCCTCTGTTACCACTCAGACTCCTCAGATGATCAAGTATCTGTACAGTGAAGTTGGAACTTGCATGTGATGAAAAAGCAAATCTTGTCCTGAGCTGATGATGCAGAATATATGATGCAGCTTGAATTTTGAACGATGCATCTACCTAAGCTAAAAGCACTAAATTCTTAGAGTATTAGAGATTAGAATATTCGAATATTAGAACTTGTAAGACTGAGTACACTGATGTGTCTGTATATGCACAAAGATTGCAAAAGTCTTGGGAGCTTGGACACAGCTGATGTCTGCCAATGCAGAACTAGAGTTCAAGCACCAATGAAAGCACAAAGTGTCTCAACATTTAAAATCAAGAGATAAAAGCATAAGTATTTACTACAGAAAATAATGAACTAAGGCCCATGTTACTCTTTCACTTTCTCTATTTGAATGCAAATAGCTTCAAGCAATAATTCCAAAGAATTTAAACTCAAGTGAAATTTATAAACCAGTTCTGGAGGACACACACACAGTTAGACTGTATCACCAGAAGTACACAACAGCTCTCAGAAAAGCTGAAAGCTGCCTACATTTGAATGTACTTCAGTTTCATGAGGGAGGCACATTTCACTTGCAACAAAAATACTTACTTCATTTCATGAAAATAGTGTTATTTGATGGCTAAGAGAGAGTTTAGCTTCAGCTGGCTGCATAATCCACGGTCTAAATCTGCTAGGGATATAACAGAAGAATGGATATGGCTATGTGTTCTCTCACAAAGGGTGAACTTTTCATTTTCAGTTTAGCCAAGTGGAAGGCAGCTTGAATCAGGCTTGTAGCTAGCTTGTTTTCCTCTCATGCATTTGAGGGGGCCATGGTTGGCCTGATCCCCTCAGTTCTTGTCTATAGCAATTTTATAACACAGAGGCACAATCCTCTGTGGTTTGAAGTCTTTCACGGCCTTCCAAAAGCCAAAGACCTGTTAAATTACTCACTTAATTAGCCAGTCTGGTTTGTTTTGGAAGCACTTTAACCCTTTGTTGGCTTGCTCCTTTTCCATTCTATGAGACTTTTTTGGTACAAATAATTTAAGAAAACATTTTTGTTTTCAATTTGGATACTCTCTGAGGTGATTGCAGCCTATGGCCCCAGTCCTGTGGCTGCTGCAGGAGAGGCTGAGCAGCTGCAGAATCACACCCCCTGAGGCTTATCCAGGCTACTTAGGCTATGGCCCTGAATTTTCCTGAGAGGGCATTGCACCCTGGAGAATCCATGCAGCTCATGCCCTTGAGCCTTGCATCATAGCATTCCCTTTTAATGTACACTACCTGTGGTCACCTAAGAGCAGGGCATCCTGGTCAGTCATGATATAGCCCCACTCTACATCGCTACCTTTCCTATAGGGCAGCAGAGCATCAGTTCCACTGAGGACCATGCAAAGTTCCCAACACTGTTCCTGAGACAGAACCTGTTGGCTTCCTGCAGTGCATCCACTGAGATACACCAGTGTTTCAGGACTGGGGCCTGCATGCACACCAAAATTTCACCAAGACATCCTACTTCTTAATCATTCTTTCCATTATTTCTAAAATTTTAAAAAATTGAGTAAATATAGAAATATAGCATCATTTGTAAGACAGCAGACATTTGTACATGCACTTTGCACCTGGAGGTCTTCTGTCCAAATCTTATCCATACACCCTACTGAGCATCTTGTGCCATGTCACAAAATAGAGAGCAATTTACAAATGAAAATATTCTTCCCCATGTCTGTTTAGCAAAATCAGGTTAAGCTCAGACAATATAACTATTCTCCTGTACCACCTGCTCAGTAATATGGATTCTGTAGACATGGTCCTACTGTTCTCAGAGTCCCATGGGTATACCTGTCAAGTACATTAGTTTTCCATTTAATTTTTCAATGGCAGTTTAAGGCATAATCTAAACTACAGACTTTTCCCAAGAAAGGTCCAGAAGAAAAAAGTAAACTTTTTTAATCTGCAAACTATATATGAAAAAAAATTATTTTAAATACACAGGCTCCCTACTGATACCAGTTATAGAAAATAAATGAATATGATTGACCTATCTGTTTAAAGAGCCCAGCTTTCTAGCAATATTGTGGTTTTTTTCTTTCACAAATACTTGGGAACCTAAGAGATGCCCTATCAGGTCAGATCAAAGTGCATATAATGCTGTGCTTTGTCTCTGACAGTGACCAATAGCAGACATTTAGAAAAAAAAATATAAGAGGTGATATTTTATTAAAATATTCCCACTGCCTTTAGCTTCTTATGGTGCAGCAACTACAAGCCTCAATTCTTACCTGCCAATTTGCCCTTTGCAGATTGTGCTGGTTTTGGCTGGGATAGAGTTAATTTTCTTCATAGTAGCTCATATCGGGCTAAGTTTTGGATTTGTGCTGAAAACAGTGTTGATAATACAGAGATGTTTTAGCTGTTGCTGAGCAGTGCTTACACAGAGCCAAGGCCTTTTCTGCTCCTCACCCACCCCACCAGCAGGTGGGCTGGGGGGGGCACAAGAAGTTGGGAGGGGAGACAGCCGGGACAGCTGACCACAACTGACCCAAGGGGTATTCCAGATCATACGACGTCATGCTCAGTATATAAAGCTGGGGGAAGAAGAAGGAAGGGGAGGACATTCAGAGTGATGGTGTTTGTCTTCCCAAGTCACTGTTATGTGTGATGGAGCCCTGCTTTCCTGGAAATGGCTAAGCATCTGCGGGCCAATGGGAAGTAGTGAATGAATTCCTTGTTTTGCTTTGCTTGCATGCATGGCTTTTGCTTTACCTATTAAACTGTCTTTATCTCAACCCACGAGTTTTCTCACTTTTACTCTTTTGATTCTTTCTCCCACCCCACCTGGGGGGAGTAAGCGAGCAGCTGTGTGGTGCTTAGTTGCCAGCTGGTGTTAAACCACGACACAGAGTTTCAAGGAGTCCACTGATTTATTGCTTAATACTTCAAAAATCTTACTAAAATTTGACTATGTGAAAATATCATTCTGTGAAAAAAGCAGATTACACCATTACAACAAGGGTGTTTACCATCTCACAAGACTATGTAGCAATGTACCAAGTCAAGGATTAACAACCATTTTCAAAGAGTGGAAAACATTGCAGGAGAGAGAATGGAGAGCTACCACTTTTTACCCCTTAGCGGTATTTACTAACAAGGAAAGTTAATATTAAGAAAGTATTTTGTGCTGAAGAGTGTCAACAACATTCAGCAAAACATATTCTTGGTCTGAAGACACAACAGACCTCAGTAAGGGGACACCTGCATTCTCCCTATTTGCCTGCCCATTGCACTCCCCCATAACTCCTAACCTTGTAGTCCGCTTCATTTGAACGGATATAAGAACCCACAAAGATACTAAGATTCCGCAATTCTCATTAAACTGGCAGGCAGGTAGAGGGAAAAGACCAAAATCAGCAACTCCAAGAAGGAAAGGCTGCATTGTGAATCAGAGCCTGTCCAGTTTGGCTTATCAGCAGGCTTATCAGTACAAATATGCTGGCCTGCTTGAGGCTAGCCCCAGCGTGGGCTGCTTTTTGCCCAGCTGATAGTTGCACAGGAGGGAGCTGAGCCTAGTGAGAGGGAGCAAGTATAGAAGATGTGACAGGGTGACCTGGGAGAAGGGAGGAGATTAGGTTTTTAGGATGTATGCCACATCTAACTTTAAGGTCTGTTGGTTCCACCACTCATGGAATCACCTGGATTTTTTACAAAACTACATGCTATTACAATGAACAATGACCTATTAAACTGTGTTAAATGCTTTTAACAAAGCACAATCAGCTTTAAAAATGCTTGTGGGGAGAAACAACACCATACTGCATGCCATTCATTGATTCTACCACTTAAAAATGGGAGCACTGTGGTGTACAAGTAATTCTGGGACACAGCAAGATACTGCACTCAGCCAAGCCTTACATGAGTGATTGCATCTGCAGAGATTTCACATTTGCCTCTGTGTGACATGAGCATATGTCATGAGTCCTTGTACTCAGATGCTCTAAGATTTTTTCCTAGTCTGCAGCAGGAGATCTTGTTTGTCTTTCCAGTGAATGGGGAGTAGGAAGTTGTGGGAAGGACATCCGAAAGTAATCAGCACACAGATGACTTCCTCTGCATCCTCCCTCCAGAATGAGGGGTTCTAACTACACATGAAGCAGAACAGACATCTGTCCATAGGTGCCGTAAGAGATGAAAGGATTTCAGGCCTGTGCAGAAGGGGTTTTTTCTCTGTGGGATGACAAGGGGTGAAAAGTTTTAAAGTCATGGAAAAGCCTGGACTGACAGGCTGATGTTGTTTCTGAATCTTACTTATATCTGCATGCTGCCTCATTTTTCAAAGTAGGATTTAAATGCATTTGAAAACTACACCCATGGCCTGTGGTAATTTAGCTGCTTCAGAAGCTAACTTCAGTGATGTGCACTGTCTGAAACAAGCCTTTACTTGCACTGCTGCTTATTTTTGACTGTCAGCATGCATACCAAGTGGTATCCATATAATGAAGGATCAGGTTGAAGGCACTTCCTTCACTGAGACATATTTCTTTCCATTAAATCATCAGTTACGTACTCTTTGTTGTAGCTGGAAATTACCACTTGATATGGAAAACTACCATTTATTATTATGGTCATTGAAACTCAGGACCTGAAGATAACAAAAAGACCAATTATTTTCCCACCTGCTATAAACAATTCTGGTTGTGGGTTCTTTCAGTGGTTTGGGTTTGGGGTTTTTTTTATTCTAACTGTGCAGCAAACTTTTTCAGTAGTTAATTTCAAGGCAAGATACCAATGATTTGGCAGTTCCTCTAATATTGATTGCTATAATAATTATATCGAGTAATAACTAGAGCTTTATATGATACCCTCCACAATTTTCTGTGTAAATACATTTTCACACAAACCAAATACAACCCGTGATCATGTTTGCTTATTTTCAGTTACGCCACTGATCTCTACTTCTTACGTTTTCCAGTGCTTATTTCATTCATGTACTTCTGAGTCCTTGACCTTATCACTCCCAAGCCTGTTGAGAATGTGAAGGAATGGATACAGATCTGCTACAAGTGATGTTCATTGCATTTTCATTTTTTCTTTTCTCATAAAGAGAATCTTAAAACTCCCCAGGAGCTGAGGCTCTGTAGCTGTCACGTCACAGTGCTATGCCATAAAGATGCAGTGGAACCTTTTTAATACTGTTATTTCATTTCCATATGCTGATTAACAGTGGTACAAGCTTGGTATTCCAGAACTCACTGCCACATCATAGACTTACCACACACCCATTAATATGTGTGTTCATATAGAGAAAGTATTCTCAGCAGCATTACTTTAATTTGCTTTTACTAGAACTTACTGAGACTGATGATCATTTTAAAAGGACCATCTGCCTTAATTTTATCTTGCCTCTGTTTTTGTTGAGAATCTTGCATGCCTTAAGTCAAAATTCTAAGGTTAGCAAATAGAACAGGCAAAAAAAAACCCTAATTAGATGGTTAAAGCTGAAAAAAAAATATTCTGTGATAGGCCTTAAATACTTGTGAGATATACAACTATAGTAAATACTGGGCTGGCCCTGCAATTACTGAAGTCAGCGTGAGTTTCCATTCTATTATCTGAGTGAGAACGGAATCAGAGCCAGTGTAGAGAGCTCTTTATAACAGCCATACAGGCTTATAGCTTTATTAAATGCAATGGAGACAAAGTCCAAATGGTCTTAAAAAATTAGTTTTAAAATTAGCTTTCAGATGTAAAGTAAGCTAGCATATTAATAATTGCACTATTTTATTGGATTACTCTCAGTGTCATAGAGCAACAGTTGAGTTGATAATGATCTGAAAAGTAGTCTATGTGTCCTGAATTCACTTAAGCTTGATAAATTGGTTTGGCTCCAGCAAAAACCAACAGAGCCTTCTATCAATACGTGGACTAAACCTTTGTTTTGACCTCCTCAATTCCTAACTATGTAACCTCTGAGGAACAAACAAGAAAAACAAAAAAAAAAAAAAAAGAGGAAAAATAGTATATACTTTAAATAAGTAAACACCACGCAGAAAGCTCACTGACTGCCACTGCAGAAGTTTACCACTTTTGAGAAGGATAACTAGACATCTCAGTTGCAGTGAAGCAGCCTTGAGCCTTCCTCTTTTTTGTCTTTACTGAAGTATAAGCAAGGAAAACTGTCCTTTAAATTTGTCTACTGATGCCTTCAACAACACTCCCCCATGGGCTGATGAGCTGCTCTCTGCCTATCAGTTCTTCCTTTTTTGAGAATCCATGACCATTACTCCTGCTGAGAATAATGAATGATGATTTATTTCAAGTGTACACAGCCACTGGGGAACAGAAACTAAAGGAAGTAGCTGCCATAGAACCTGTTTGTTTCTCATTAAAAGTCGATTTGGTGGACTACTTCTCAAAAGCCACTTTAAATGATTCTGAAAGAACTGTCTTAAAATATCAAAGAAGTATTACAAGTCAATGGCTATGAGCTGTTTGCACAAAGAACAATGTTCCTGCTTCTATACCATTTACTGTCACTGTACAGAATCCCTCTAAATGATGATCCATGGACCAGCAAAGTCATGACTCTTTATGTACCTGTGCCATGCTCTTAGATCTCTGTATACCTTTAGTTCTACATGGTGTCATGGTTTAACCCCAGCCAGCAACTAAGCACCACACAGCCATTCACTCCCCACTCCCTCCTCCTCGTGGGATGGGGAGGAAAATCAGGAAAAAAAAAGTAAAACTCATGGGTTGAGGTAAGAACAGTTTAATAACTAAATTTTAAAAAATAATAATAATGTAAAACCAATAATAATAATTGTAATGAAAAGGAATATAACAAAAAGAGAGAAATTGGACCCATGAAAAGACAAGTGATGCACAATGCAATTGCTCACCACCCTCTGACCGATGCCCAAGCAGTGATCTGCCCCTCCTAGCCAACTCCTCCCAGTTTATATACTGAGCATGACGTTCTGTGGTATGGAATATCCCTTTGGCTAGTTTGGGTCAGCTGTCCTGGCCATGCTCCCTCCCAGCTTCTTGTACACCTGCTTGCTGGCACAGCATGGGAAACCAAAAAATCCTTAATTTAGGATAAGCGCTACTTATCCTACAAGTAAAACATCAGTGTGCTATCATCAACATTATTCTCACACTAAATCCAGAACGCACTGTACCAGTTACTAGGAAGAAAATTAACTCTATCCCAGCTGAAAGCAGGACATACAGGAACAGTGTCCTGACCACAGGAGTCTGGGATACCTGGCCCTTCAACACAGGGTGCAGAGGGCTGGTGGAAGTTCCTTGCACTATCATCTCGTCTCTCCTCAGGGTTTTCCCATAAGAGTATAGCACAACTTTTTTTGTTAGTTTTTTTAACTAAGCAGTCAGGAAGAAAACAGCAAACATGAAACAATGAATTGCGGTTAGAGGGATACGCCATATTGTTTCTGTATTTTCTCCACTGACAAAGTACTAGTCTCCTTATTATTCAGAGCAAGATACTGACTACAACAATGCTAAGATGTGAAGTGCAGAATCATGAACAGTTTTATTAAAGCTATCTCTAATCAAGCTTATATGTCTACACAGCAGACACCAAGTAAAATCTATCCAGGGTTCAACTTAGTGCTGCATTAAATTGTATAGACCCTCATATATCTATGTATCCTACAAAAGAAAGACTAAAGCCAGATTGTGTCACTTAACCAGCCCCAGTACTCAAAGGAGTCCCACTGGGAAAGTACTTCCCTTATGAAGCTTCGTTGCTCATACTTTACTGCTATATGGTTGGGCACACATCCATTATGTGAACAAATGTGCAAAGCTTTGTGTTGGAATGGATGTAAAGAAATCAATAGCTGTTTGCATCAACCACAAATACTGTGGCTCTCCCACTCATATTAGCCTGAGGAGAAGTAGGATCTGAGAGCACACCAAACCCAGTTATCCACCGTGGGGTATGAGGTTTGGGGTATGAGCCCATAAAGATGCAGATCTTTCTCCAAACTCTGGCATTGCTCTGTGTTTTCTTGTAATGTGGTACTGGTCAGGCAGCATAAAATTGTTTGGCTGGATAATGGCTCAATGGTTGGCCGATAAGTTCTGAAGGAGTAGGCAGGGCAAATGCTTCCCAGTGTATGTATTAAAAACAGTTATGGTTTTCAGAATTTAAGGTCTGCATTCTAATGAATTGTTCAAAATAACAAGAAATAAATTTGCTTTGACATCACCTGGAAACTTATCTCTTTCAAAGCTTGCCCTAACAGCAAATTTTCCAGAGGTTATTTTTTATTATCATCAGTTTCAGTTTAAATTGTGCCATAGGCGTTACTGGCTTCAGTGTGAAATAGTTCCTTTAAATAGATATGATCCAAAGGGAAAATGACTTCTTAGATGTTTTCTTGTTAAAGCTGGCTGATCAAATCACTTCTGGTATGCTAATGGTTCCAAAAGCTGTCATGTTACTTCTGTTAATTTAGGAGTCCCTGTACTAGTAAAGATATTTGCATAATAGCAACCCTTTGCAATAATTGTATTTTAAGGAAAAAATATTTTCTGAGTCCGTACGATAGAACCAAATTCACTGAGAACTCCCTTTTTTGGAAATACTTTCATTTTTTCCCCAAGTTTCTAAGATTACTTTTGCATGCTTAGATAGAGTAGATGAGCAATGTAGCCTACCCTCACAACAGAAGCTGTGACAGTATCTGCCTTTGTCACTTACCCTAAAAAGATTGGTGTTGCTTGAATTAGTGCTGATGCTAGAGGGAAAAGAGATTCCTCTTTTTCTTCCCCCGTCTTTCCTCAAAATACAAAGACTACAGCTGAGTGTTAGTGAAGAAAATGGCCAAGGGCACCATAGGCTCCAAAGGTCAGGTAGACATCTGAGACTGTTAGGGCAAAACTGCCGGTCCTAGAGAACTTCAGTTATGGGTTCTTCAGCATGGTGGTTTGTTGAAAAGAGACCTGTAGACATGGGAAAAGAGCCATACCAATGAATTATTATTCTGTACCTCTTTCTCTTTTTTCCTGCCCATACACACCAATCCTGAAATAGCTGGAGCATACCAAGAATGTATCTCTTTTGAAGCCTAGGAGCTCTAGCTTCCTATAATCTCAACAGGTTTTTTGTGTTGCTGAACCTCTGGCTGTGTCTCCCTCAGCCATTTGATTTATGGTAGATGTTGTAGTTGAAAATCCATGTCTTGGGGGTGGTGGGGGTGGTGTCCCGTCTTTGGGGGGAGGGGGGGCTTGTCTTTCCTGTGTGAAACTTCATGGGTAGGACAGAGGGGAATGGTGGTTTAGTTTGGTTTGGTCAGGATCCATGTGTCCACATTCTTGCACCATCAGAGTATTCCATTAGTAGAAAAGGGCCATCATTTATTGAAAATGTGCATAAAAGCACGCAAGCAACGGTTGCCTGACATGATGTATATGCAATTAGAACAGATTTTGTCTCAAAAGAGTCTAATTACTATTATAATCAGTCAATAAATGTTCTGCTGATGCAGCAGAGTCAAAATTCATTTGACAAAATGAAGAACAACTCTGTCTATAGAGTGAAACGATTGATTTCAAGGGTCAAGTTTAAAAAAAACAAAACACAAAAACACTATTCACTGAAAGTGGAGGTGTCATACTCGGACTTGAGCCTCGTGCTTTGGGTCTAATTTCAATTATTATTTCAACTTGTTTGAAGCTCACTGAGCTATTTTAGGTTTATGGTGGTATAAACTTTGAAGTAGTTAACTTTGCTGCCCAGATTAATTTTAAATCCTAGTTGATTTAAATTGATACCATTCACATGTAAGATAATCTGAAAGGCTATTTATGTACTGTTTATGTCATATACTTCTACTACAACGTTTCAATCTGTCATCATCTGTTGGGCTCCTATTTTGTGGTCAGACATACGTTGTTGGACCACCTTTTCCTAACACTGGGGGGGTTTATCCAAAACGGCAGGTTTAATTCCACGTGCAGTTTAATTCTGTGCGCTGTCATGCTCCTTATCCCTTTCATCGGCACTCTTGATAGCGAGGGAACGTCCCGTACGCGGAGGCGGCTTCAGGCAGGCTCTTCAGCCCGGGTACGGCTGGCTTTCCCTGACACGCGTGGAAGCGTGGCACAGACCTGCTGCTTCGGCGGTGCCCGGCGCTGGCAGCGCCCCTGGGACACAGCCTCCGGGCGGTCCCCCCTCAGACGGACACCCGCGTCCCATCTTTCCCCTGCTTTCTGGCCGCGTCCCCCCGGACGCAGCTTATAAATAAGGGCTGGGTACACCCCCCGCATCTCCCCAAAGATAGGCTGCGGGAGAGACGACCCCCTTCGCTCAGGGGTGGGCAGGAGGCGGTGCGGGCCCGCCGCGGGGGCGGCCGGCCCCGCCGGCCCCGCTGCCGGGAGCCCTCCCGCTTCCCCCCGCCACGGCTCCCCCGCCGGCGCGGAGGCTCGCCGCGGCTCGCTGGTGTGTCGGAGCAGGATCCGACAGCCAGGAGCTGGGGGAGGGAAAGGGAGCGAGCACCGCGTCCCGCGGCGCCCTCCTCGCCCCTTCCGCCCCGGAGGGGGGCCCGCTCTGAGGCGGGGCTGCCATTTGCCTTCGCCGTTACCTCTTGCCCGGGACTCCCTTCAGCGAGCAGAGGGGGGCCCGGGAGGGGGGCCGGCTGTCTGCCTCGGAGGAGCCCCTGGGCGGGGAGGCGGGCTGGCCGCTGCCGCCGCTTGGCCCGGCCGGCGGCACCACGTCAGCTCCCCTCAGCCGCCGCGGGCCAAGGCCAGGCGGGGCCGAGATGGGCGACCCCAAGCGACTGCAGCCCCCCCGACGCCAGTGCCTGGGGCAGAGGCGCCCGGGGAGGGAAGATGGGGCCCCGCTGCCCGCCGCGAGGGGCGGCCTGTCCCTGCCAGCCCTCAGAGGCACGGCGCGGGCAGCTCCTTTCGCCCCCCCTCGGCCTCCCTGAGCGCCGTGGGGCGGTCGGCGCCCCCCCCCCCCCAACCTCCCCCCCCGAGAAGGGAGAAGCCGGTTGCCGGACAGACGTGGCAGGCAACCCCGCCAGCTTTCCCCTCAGCTGGGTGCGCGGGTGGCCGGCCGGAAGGGGGGCCGTCGGGCGCGCCCATCCTCCTTCCTGCGCCGGAGAGCCGCCGTGGGGCTCAGTTTAACGGGCCGGGGGACGGCCGGCTGCCGGGACGCCCCAGGCTCTCCCCCTCACACACGCACGCTGCTCGAGCGGCCGCGAAGCCGGGAGAAGAAACTGGCGGTTCCCTGCCCGCGCCCGGGCCGGAGAGACCCCCCTGGGGAGAGCAAACCGCCGAGACGCGAAAGCGCTCTGCCGCGGTCGGCGGCGAGCGGGCTGATGGTGGGGCTGTCGCCGCCCCCTCCTCGCCGCGGGGAGCCCAGCACCCACGCCGGCCGCCCTCAGGGAAACGCGAGGGGCGAGGGAGCGGGGTGACAGGCTGCCCGCACCCCGTGCTGCAGGGGCCGGGCGCCTCGGGACCTCTGGTGAGGGGAAGCGTCTCCTTTCGCCCGCGGTTGCGGCGGGGCAAGCTTGAGGAGAGGATCCAGCCTCTTCCCGGCTCCCCTGGCCGCTTCCCCGCCGCGATCGGAGCGGGGCAGGAGGCTCCGCAGGCCCTGGACAGCTCCTGCTTTGAAAGCCCTCGGAGCGCCCTCCCGGCCGCTGCCAGCCGGCCGCCCGGCGAGGCTCCCGGCCGCGCAGCCCAGAAAAGCAGGGCGAGGGGCGGGGGACGTCTGAAAAAAAAAAAAAAAAAAAAAGAGAGAGAAAAAAAATGAGACGACGAGTCAGATTTTCCTTCCGAAAGCCTCAAAGTGTCCACGTCCTCAAAGCATGGAACCAATTTAACGTCGCCGCCTCCCTCGCCCCCCCCCCCCCCCTCCGCCCCCTCCCCTGTCGACCCCGCGCCCCCTCCGCCCCGCGGCCGCCGCTGCCAAGGCTGCCGCGGCGGGCCGGAGACACGGGGCACGTGACAGCCTGGGAGCCGCGCGGGCCCCGCGGCCGGCGCGCGCCCATTGGCTGCGCCGCCGCCGGTGACTCGCGGTCCCGGGACCCTCCTGCGGTATAAATAGGGCGGACCGGGGCTTGATTAATTTAGCATCCCGGGCAGCAGGTTTCTGCTAAGGTTGGAGTTACTGCTCAAGACTGTATGCCTGCGTCCCATAGGTAATAGCTAACCACCGACCAGGGACTCTGCACCACAAGGAGTCTGCATGTCTTGCAACTAGACATGCTCAGCTTTGTGGATACACGGATTTTGTTGCTGCTTGCAGTAACTTCATACCTAGCAACAGGCCAACGTAAGTGCTTTTAGCTTGTTTGTGGCATGGGTGGTGTCATCAGGGGGTGGCTGTCCTACTCTCCGCGCTCTAGCCAGACGTCTTCCCCACGGATGGTCGTCTGCGGGGAGCTGCAGCTTCCCAAGCTATAGAGACCATCTCACAAAACTGCCACCTCCGTCCCAGATCAGAATCTAGCTTCTTTTTTTTTTTCCTCAGAAAGAGAAAAGGATGGCAAAAGGCCAACGAGATATTCCCTCCCCCCCCCCCCCCCCAAAAAAAAAAAAAAAAAAAAAAAGAAGAAAAAAAGGACGGGCTGGCATCCAAAGGAGCACGCAAAGCCCTAATTCAAGCGCAGATGCTTAAAGGCTAGGAGGAGCGTGTTCACGGCGAGCAGAAGAATTGGGGCGGCAGCCAGACTGCACTTCTGTGAGACTTCAGGCGCGGTTTGCGAAGCGGGGGACCGGGAGGAGTGGGAGAGCAGAGCAGAGGAGGAGAGGAGAGGAGAGGAGAGCGCCGGCTCACCCCTTCTCTCCGAGCGGAGGGCGTGCGGGCCGCGGGCACCTCGGCGCCCCCTGGAGGCGGAGCGGGGCCCCTGCGGCGCGCCGTGCTGCTGGGCGCCCTCCGAGCCCGCCCGCAGGGGGAGAGCTGTTGGCGGCTGGCCGGGTGGCCCCTCGCACGCTGAGCCCGCCCGCCCAACCCGGGGGTCTCCGGAGAGGGAAAGACCGTACGAGGCAGGAGGAGGGAGGCAGGGAAGGAAATGCTTAGCTCTAGGGGCGAAAAGGGAATCGGGCTCCTCGAGGGTGCAGCGCGGCTCCACGCTCGCCGGGAAAAGGATTTCGTCTCGCCCCTCGCTGACGGAGAGGCGTAGCCCCCCTCCCCACACACACACACGGCGGCGGGAGAGAAACGCGCCCCGCGCACTTGGCTGGGGGAGAAGCGGAGCCTTCCCCCTGCCTCCCTGCTGGGCGGCATGCTGTGAAGTCCCCCTTCGCCCCCCGCCGCCGTTCCTCTGCGGGACTGGCTTTGACCCAGGGTCTGGCCGCGTTCCTGGGCGGAGGGAGCAGCGCTGCGCTGCCCCCTCTTGGCGCTGGGAGCCCCCGGGACGGTGCCCCCCGCGCCCCGCCCGCCGCCCGCTGCGCCTCGCCTCGCCGCTGCCAGCAGCGAGGCGTGCCGGGGCGGCGGGGAAGCCGTGGCCGTGGGCGGCCTGGTGGCCGTGGCCCTGAGGAGGCCGTTCTGGGGGGGGCGGCCGGGTTGCGGCCTGTCCCACGCTGCGCGGCCGCCCCCCCCGGGGACGTTTCCCGCCCGCGGGTGACGGGCAGCGGTAGCAGCGGCTGAGGAGACGGAGCGGTTCGTGTGGGGACCCCGCCGTACCGACCGCCCCCCGCTTTTCCCTAAACACGATAGCGTAGTCGCCAGTGTCACCATCACCCGGGGGCGATAGTGTATTTAATTTTGAGTTAGTATAGGCAATCGCTGTTCTGCCGTGGTATTTCAGCTCTTTGTAGCGTTCGGCACTTCAGTCTTGCTACCTTTTTGCTGGACTGTATGAATCATCCGAATTTAGCGTGATCACGTGTTGCCAAAGTGACACTTTGTGGAAAAACACACAACAACCTGTTAGTAATAGCGTTAAATTGCTGGCATTCAGGTGTGATGTGAGATGTTTTTACCACGGTAAGTTTCAGCCAAAATAGAGTTTTAATTGCTTGAAATTCAGAAAACGGATTTTTGAAAATCGCTATCTCCAACTAATTAACAAGAGCGTACTTAGTAGTAAATAACATACAGAGAGGAAGTTGCTTGCTATTTGGTGTTTAATGGCTTCAAACTTCTCTTTAACATACTTCACGACGTTTGACAGGAAATTGTGGAAATAGGTATGCTTGGGTAGAACCATTCCCCATAAAAAGTGAGATGGGGCCATTTATATTAAAATTTAAGATTACTCCTACAATTTAATATCTTCATATGTGTCAGCCTGTCTGGGTTTATTCATCTGTTACATGCACACATATGTGAAAATATATATGTCCATTTTTTTCCCTGGGGATATGTTTGAGCATATTTAGAGCAGCCTTATAGCAGATATCTGCCTTTTTACTGTATCAACCATATTACTTGTTTTAATTTCATTAGCAAGTCTGTTTTGAATTTGAAATACATAGCAATCTCACCTATGAGTCTTTACAGTTAAGATAATCACCTTAAAAGTAAGAAATTACGTTAAGAAAATGTTTCTAGCATTAAAAAATTAACCAAATTGCATTTTGATTTAAAAGCATTGAAATGTAAAACTTGTAAAATAACTGAATCCACACTCTAATTATCTCCTTTTTTTCTTTCCCTTCCCTTCGTTTTCCAGATGTGAGTGAGGTCAGTATAATTATTTCGTATCTAATACGTAACACTCAACTTCAATTAACACGCTAGACTTCTTTTTCGTGGCAGTATTATTTACTAATGTTAATTCCCAAGATGGTCATGGAAAGATACCGATTAAATCCTGAAGGGACCGCCTGAAAATGTACCCACCCCAATTTCTCAAGTGGGACGTCCTTTTTTAAGAGACTGCCTTCATAGGTGTAAAGACCATGAGGAGAAAGTAACGGAGCAGTGGTGTTTGGACATCATACCTGGCAGTTTGGATTGGAGATTACTCTACTTTAAAGCCAGTCTTACAGTCTAAATTTCATTGCACAGAAGGATTATGGAAGAACTCAGGTGTGACTTTTTATGCCAGTTTTGTAGGCTCTAATAGGTATAAAATTGTCAGTCTTCAACAGAATGTTCTAATGTAGTTACATGTATCTTTGACATATAATAAACTTCTAGCCTTCATAGTAATTTAAAACCATAGAGCATATTTAAATATACTGTACTGAGAAAAATTATGTAAGAAGTTGAGTCTAAGTTTGTACATTATTTTAGTTTAAAATATTGGGAGAAAGTATGTCTTTTTTTTTTTTTTTAATTCTCTTCTTTATTTTTTCCAGACACCTGCAGGGCGGAAGGTAAGCATTTTTATTTTTCTTGTGTGGAAATGGAGATGATATCAGATATTCTTAGCCAGATTAATATTTTGTTGAATATTGGATGAAGGGAAAAACAACCACATTCATTATTTCCAGTGTTCCCTGAGAATAGCAGTAGTACTGAGATGAGTAGGAAGTAAAAAGGAGGAAACAATGACTGCAACATCTTAACAGCAGGGTAAATTCAAATATTGGGTATAAGCTGCTTTACCCAAGAGCAGAACTAAGCCTACCAAGAACTAAACTGAGTTCCTTTGGCAAGATTTACATGAATTGAAGAGTGCAGCAATATCCATACAGGTCTAAAAGGCTAAATAGTTTCTACTTTATTTCTAAAAGTCACTGCTGTTAAATTAGAGCCAGTTATCCAGTAGAGACTAAAACCAACTTTGCAGTTACTTCTGTGGACTGTACAGTCATAATTTTAACTGACATAGTAATGACAGTGACTAATCAATTTCCAGTAAGTTACTGTGGAAAAAGAATATCCTGTCTGTGGAAAGTAGCTATCGGACTTGAATGTGCAGTCTGCTTTCCCTTTTTCATGTACACTAATTATTTTTAATGTATCTGTTTCCCTGTATCGTCCTGGAAAATTTCCACGGTAACTCATTAAGTTTTATTTTCTTCCAGCAGGGCCCTAGAGGAGACAAAGGGCCACAGGGAGAAAGGGTAAGGAATTAGATTGACGTTCATCTGTTTGTGATCTTTGAACAGCAGTTGTTGGAAGACAAGTAGGAAAAAAACTAAGTTTAGGCATTGATGTGAGATTAAATGAATGTACCTGTAGAAGCTTGCATGTACAATTTAATTAAAAAGAAACCAAGTTACCTGTGTACCAAATTCTGCCCCAGCAATACCTTACCGACCTAATTGTGGTCATTGTGCCTGTGCATATGCGGTTGAGTTCAGACAGCAACCTAGCAATCCAAGTGATGGTTTGAAAAACTTTTTTCCAACTGCCCATAGTGGAAATAGTGCATGAAAATGCAGAAGGGAAAGTTGACACATAAAGGTGTAGTCTTTGAATAATATGGCATGCGGATAAGCTTTCTATATCAAACCTGAATAGACAAAGCTAGGTTTGAGGATCGTTCATTATCTGTGCCTCCAAAGATGGCTTGACAAAGCTCTCTTCTTGGCAGCTAGGCATTTGTCATCTACCTTCTATTAGTCAAAGCAGATATTGTACTGTTAAAGGCTACTGTAAAAGTAACCATAAATAAGGACAGTTGAATAACTTAATTGTAATGTTAATTCATATTGCTGATATCTGCTTTTCGGATTTGCTTCTGCACCATTGCTGCTTTTTGTAAAGTGGTATTCTGAAATTCACATCCTTATCTGGGCAGTGTGTAGTTACCACGTGTCTTTTTTGTATCTTCTGAAAATGGAAATGCCATACTACTGATCGGTAGCTCTTGAAGATTTCTTAGATCATAATATGCTGAAAAACATAATGGGAACTATTAGGAAGAGTATATCTGTATGGTCCACTGGATGTTTGCTTTAGGCTACCACTAACTGAATTTGTTTAATGAAATGAGATATATTCTTTGTCTTGAAGGCAGCAAACCTAATCCTGCTCCTTTAGAAATCAGTAAGACTTTTATTATGGATTTCATCTAGCACCGAACTAGGTCCAAAATACAGACCAAATGAAATACCTCACCTTTGCTGGACTGAACACATGTAACTTCAAATTACAAAAATAATTGTAAAAAGTTCCGACAGTGGTAGCAGAGTGACAGTATCAAAAGAGCACTGCTTTATTGTCACTGAATTTGCAAATTATACCAGCAAATAGTCTAGACTGATTAAAAACTGGCCTTTGACTTACTCTTGATCTGTGTTAGTTTGTACCAGTAGGGCTGACCTCTGCCAATCCTCAGTTGGTCAAATTTTAGGCTCTCACTAACAAAATGTGACAGGCTGCGTGGGTTCACATGGGTCACTTGGGTTTCACAGGTCCAAAATTTGGTCGCTTAAACTGAAACTTCCCAATTTGGAGATTACACTTTGGTAGCATGGCCCCATAAATCTTCTTAAATATGAAACTACAGTAAATATCTGATATGAGGTGTGGCAAGACAATGTAAATTCAGGCTATACTTATTTTCTAAAGTTAGCCATTTATTGAAACTGCATATATAGAACTGTTGTAGTGTGTGCTGTAGGTCCCTGGTTGTTAATGAATTTATCACTTCAGAGATTTCTTTAGCTACTTCTAGTGTTCACTTTATAATCCTCTTTTTGACTCTAGGGTCCACCAGGTCCACCAGGCAGAGATGGTGAAGATGGTCTACCAGGTCCTCCAGGCCCCCCTGGTCCTCCAGGTCTTGGCGGAGTAAGGCATCCAAACTTTCTATTACTGAAACTGATAAACCCTGCTTTGTGACTAAGACTAAATGCATATCTGCTGGAAAACACTGATGTTGCATTGGAGAATAGAAGGAAACTTTCTCTTGTGATCTGCAAGAAACTGATGGTCCCAGTTCTGATGAAACTCTCCTGGGGATGCATATTTTCCGTGGCAAATTTGGATTCTGTATTCAACAGGGACTTACGCACAGGAGCAAATCAACCTTGTTAATTAGCATTAAATTTATACAGCCATAATGTGTATGGATTAGGAATCAACTAAATGAAACCTGTGCTGCTAAGCAGATGGGGAAAAGAAACATCCCTTTGTGGTTGGGTTCAAGAGACAGCAACCGTATTGGAATAAGCTGAAGAAGCCTACCCTTAAGCTGAAACTCTATACTTAAACGTCCTTTAGAATTTTAGAATATCTCCCTTTAGAATTTTTCATTTCTATCTATATTCATGCTGCAGAATGTAAGTGGACTGTGTCGCATACACACTTTCTGCAGAAGTGTCCATCACGTATTCTCTACAGAATACTGGCTTTAACTCTTTGCTTGACATTAGCTTGCACAGGGAGCATGAAGACATAGTGTCATATCGGTCAAGTTTAGTAAATCATCCTGTATGGAAGAATACTCTTTTGCCTTCAATTTGAATAGCAATAATTTGTTTTCCTATTAGCAACCCCCAAACTGCTTTCATTAATTTCTATTATTTTTATATGCTAATAAAACAAAACAAGCAAGAAAAGGATTTTCAATTGTGTTGCATAGAACTTTTTTCCGTTTTAGTGAAGAGGGAAAACATACTCCACAAAACTAGATGTATATATGCCTACAAACCAAAAAGCTCAAAAATCCAGTGCAGTGTTTCTGAGGCTGCATGCTCCTCAGATCTTTCTGAAGCTGAAGGACCCACCTCATCCAATAGTCAGTCAGGGCTGGTACATGGAATTTTATTTAAGCAGTGCAGTGAAAAAATATGCATAACTTCCCTCATTGGAAATTAGGCAGAATGATTTGAGGGTTTCAAGAAAGTTTTCAATTTTAAATGAGCGCTGAGTTTACATTCTAATTTTCAGTTCACACTATTGCAATGCCTCTCTATTGCTACTGCATAGATATTTGAGGCCATTGTGTGAAAGGGCCTTCCTAGTAAAATAAAGTCTTTCTGGAAACAAGGGAATAGAAATATATTTATAATAGGGCCATGTTTACTGAGCTTTACTTATGCTGCTTTAACATACCATATAGCAAGTATAGCAAGACAGATGACAGCCAGATGTAGGATGATAATTATCAATACTTTTTAAAGTAAAATTTTTAGTATTTTCATTTCAAACTTTTTACCACCTACAGAACTTCGCTGCTCAATATGATCCATCTAAAGCCGCTGATTTTGGCCCAGGACCTATGGTAGGTATATGATTTAGTACTTGATAACTTGCACAAATAACATGTTTAGTATTTTCCTTTGAGTCTAATTGAGCTGTATTAATGCAAAGCATAGTGTTAAAATTAGTGGTTTGATCATCTATTGAGTCAGACTGTCAACTGATCCTTTGATGTAGGGCAATGTGAATTGTTTGAAATATAGTCTTAGGACTTGAAATATGGTCTTGGGACTGTATATTTAACTTGAATATAGCACTACTGGGTCTTGTGCTTTAATTGTGTCTGACCACACTTTTATGAAACAGTGAATCTCATAATCTGATGTAAGATAACACATGTACTTTGATACAGTATTACTTTACCCATATTGAGAGAGAACATTGTGTTTTAGGAATAAGATCGATTGTAAAGTTGCTCTCTAAAGCAGACGTAGGTCTAGAAAGTAACTCAGTATCTCGGCTCTGGTTGGTGACCATTTTTCTCCCGTGTGTGTACAACCCTTTTGATATCCTTGGATAGCACAGGTTTGCTAGGAAATTGGCCACCACATTTGGTTCTCAATAATTGAATGTTAGTACTTGCTATTACAAGGCTATTCTGAGGAGGAATCTTTATCAGTTACTGTATACTATTCCAAATGGACATTTAAGGAGTCTATTGCCTTTCCACATAAATTTCTAACCCTTCCTGATGTTAGCAGATATTCTCAGTGCACATAGATAACAGAATATGGGTTAAATTCACCACACACACTGACATCACAAACGATGCATCTGGTGGGTGAGCAGCAGGATGAGGGCTGCCCAGGATTATTCTGGGTCAAGTGCTTGTTTCCATTCCTGAAAATAGTGTAATATTAAATGAATTTTTGAAAATATTTTTGCATCCTTTTAGATACCTAATATAGGAAAATAGGTGAATCTTTAATCAAGTTCTGCCCTCAGTGTCTGACATTAAATCAGAAAATGTAGATGAGGATTTATTCAGGGTGTCACAATTGCTAAGTTCCAATTTTTGAGTCAGTTAGGGTTCATCTGACAGCAACAGCAGTAGAATCTACCTACTGTGAGGAAATTTTAAGTTTCATAAAGAAAATGTGAGTGATTGGGAAGATAGAAAAGGAGGGAAATACAATTATGGAACATAATTTGTGAAGAGATTCACAGGGCTTATGCAGCACATATGATTCAGACTGTCCAGAAGCCAATATTTTTCCTAGAATTACTGCATATTTTTATAGCCACAAAATTGCTTTAGCTTCCATAAGTAAATGCCTGTATATAATATGCATTTATTCCCCTTAATAAAAAGTATTCAGTCTTACGGAAAAGCTACACAGGCCATTGCAAAGCTGGCACATGATTTTAATCTTGTAATCAGAAAATCTAAAGGAGTTCCCAAGAAAGTTTTAAAACCAATTAAAAATATAATGATTTCTATTGAAACATCTTATAAAACATTCATTTTGATAATAGAAAACTAAATTAAATTTCAGCTCAAAGTTGCTTGCTTATTAAAGCTTCAGCAGTAATCTGTGGAAATTTCCTTTTTAAAAGTGATTTTTGACCCCTTTTTTTTTTTTAAGATGTATGTAAATTCTAAATTCAGTCAAGAAGAATATGTTAGTGACTTATTTTGGAGGTGAAATGAAGAGAATTTAATAAAAAACAGAAAACAATGAAATATTTAAATAGAAGCTTATCGTTATTTGAAATAGATATATACACAATATGTATAAGAGTTGTTTGATTTCTTTCCAAAATTGTGTGTGAATGTCCCAGTTCATGGTAGTACTGCCACTTACACACCTTTATTTTCCCTTTTATCTCTCTACTGTTTTAATGATCTTACTCTCCAACATCTGTTCTTGAAAATCATGATAAAATTGACAGGCCCAAAAATACAACCTTTTTTAATGTGTTGTTATGACCCTCATCTTTAAGCTCTGGAAGGTCGTGCACAGGGAGGGAGAGAGTACATAGAAGAATGAACCAGTGCACTTGTTAACAAACCAGAATAGATTAACAAGTCTAATCTCAAAGTTCCCAGCCATAATGGTACATTCCTAATCATTTTACTAGATTCTGTGCTGGTTCATTGCCATTAGAAGATCTGTTTGCAGTTGGACTGCCTGTGCAAATTCATGCAGAACTCTTAACTTCCTCTAACTTGATTTGGACATTGCACACTGAAAACTGCAATGCTTACCAATATTTTAGGAATACCAGGAATTGGTGTTATAGATAAGTTTATATAATGGTGATTTTTTTTTAAAGATTTTTAAATTTTTCTCCCACAGGGTTTAATGGGACCTAGAGGCCCACCTGGAGCATCTGGACCCCCTGTAAGTACAGTCTCGTCTCTCCTGCTGACTAATTGACATTGACATACCTGTAAAATCACAAAATAGCTTGGTCAAACACTAACAAAATCTCCCTCCTCTTCTAGGGTCCTCCTGGTTTTCAAGGCGTTCCTGGTGAGCCAGGTGAACCTGGTCAAACAGTAAGTACAGTTTCACATACAGACACTGTTAGCATTAGAAATAGGACACCAAAGCAGGCTTGTAATGCTTAGGCCCATTTCTCCTATCCATATGCACGTCCTTGAATGTTTGAATTGAATATTCCTGCTTGATCCTGTTACAGAAACAGAGATGAACACTCAGATTCAGACTCCTTCAGATTGAAATCATAAAGTGCAAATTCAGTTAGGATCCAGCTATGCCCCAACTCAAGTCAGAAACCAGTGAAAAGACTTATCTGAAGAATGATGCTTTAAGCAATCCTCCATCTACTTTTAACAGGGTCCCCAGGGTCCTCGTGGTCCCCCTGGTCCTCCAGGAAAGGCTGGTGAAGACGTAAGTGGTTATTAAATGTTTCTCATCTCTTTTGGGGCAATGATTCAACTCTAACATTAGGTTATTGTTAAGCTAAGCATTCTATTGGCCATAATTTTTACATTGTTCTATAATACTGGGTAGAATAAATAAACCCCTGAAATATTTTTTTACAGTACAAGAGACTCTGTATGTTGGAAATACAGAAAAATGGATAACTTCAAAACCTGTCAAAATACATTATTTAGCTTCATGAATACAGGGAGAAGGAAACTTGAAAGCTAACAAGCTCTCTATATTTATTGAAAAAGAGAAACTTTGCCAATGTCTTTTCTTTTTTTAATGGTTTATGTTGTTGTTTTATGAAGTGAGCTTTCCTTCTTAGTGCATTATTACTGCATTTTTTAGGGTCACCCTGGCAAACCTGGAAGACCTGGTGAGAGAGGTGTTGCTGGCCCTCAGGTATGCAGTGATCTACTGTGTACAATACAAAAGAGTTTTCTTATCAATGAAACCTAACAATATTTCTGAATTGCACCACATTAACAACATACTAATATTCCCTATATGGATTAATCCAATTTTGGTTCTTACCTTCAGGGGTATCATATAGTTAAGTTTTTGGTTTGTGTTCCACCTCTCACCCCACCAATAAAATTAGTGTAATTAGAACAGAAGTGATATAGTGATGAGTTACACAGGAGCAGGTGAGCAGGCACCTTGGCATAGAAAGCTAAAACAGCTGTGCTATCACATGTTAATGCATGAAATTTCTGAGATTCAGAACTGGAAAATCAAGTTGATTACTGTTAGTCTTGGAACAAGTCTGGTCCTGGGAGGTTAGGAAATGGACTGTGTTCCTCACTTGAATGATCACAGCCCAAATCTAGCCATTAATTTTATTGAAAGACTTTTTCTTTCTTTTTAACTGCAGTATATAATAGGAGAGACAATCATTCATGCACTGTGTGTTTTTAGGGTGCTCGTGGTTTCCCTGGAACTCCTGGTCTCCCTGGCTTTAAGGGAATTAGGGTGAGTATATACATACTTTTTCCCTGAATAGTTAAGACTGACAACTCTTCAGCATACTGAAAACCCCTGAGTTAGGAGCGCATGAACCTCTTTGAAGGTTTTAATATCTCCTGATATGAAAGACTGATTTTTTTAAAAAATAGTAAGATTATATTGGGAAAACATTTTGTATGGAAAGAAGGATTTACCTTACAAGACTAAGAGTTTGCGTATAGCCATTTGTAGGAAAATACATATTAATATTTATTTTTATACTCAATATAGGGACACAGTGGTCCGGATGGTCAAAAGGGACAACCCGGTACTCCTGGCAACAAGGTAAGGATGAAATCTGAAAATGTAGGATGCATTTGTAGCTCTTTCTAGTGAAAAACATATGAAGTCCCCTCCAGTCAGTCTTCCATGTTGTCATTAAAGACTGAGCAGCTGCAATAACCTAGAAGTCAGTGGATCCATGTAGGACAAATACATGCATCTCAACATGAGAAATCATTCCTGGAGCCTTATTCTTGAGTCCTCAGTCAAGTTAGTACTTTCAGTGAGTAAGAGCTGCAGAATTGGGCTCCTGATGACTGACTATCCAGCAGCACTTATGACTGATTTTGCTATCTCTGCTTTTCTATGGATTGTATTTTGCATTTTCATGGGTTTTTTTAAAGCATACTAAAATGAAAACATCTAATTCTTCTACAAAATTCTGCTGTGTGAGACACATGCTGTAGTGTAAGGATTTCTGCTAAAAGTTTGGATAGATGCAGTGCTCTTCTGAGTTAAGCCTATTTGATCTTCACAGTCGTTTTCCTTTTTACCATCTTCAGATTAGTGCACATTTGAACACTGTTGTTAAAAAAAACGTTTTTAAATATGGTCTAGAAACATCTCTAGCAAACTCTTCCTCTCTTAGTTTCTTCTTCTCCCATTCCACCCCAGTGCCTAATAGCAGTGTTATTAAAAAACATGACTGCAATATTGGGTCATAGGAAATTTTAATGCTGCTGCTCCTATTCACAGGAGATTTGTATTCAAGAACTTTTAAATATAACAATGAAAAGCTCAAATACTAATTCTCGCTCTTGCTTGTTTCTAAGAGCTTAGCATTACTTGCTTATAGAGTTACTAATTGTAACATAGCATTCTCCAATATCACTGCAAGCTGTCAACCTTCAGAAAAAGTTTGGTAAAGAGGTAGCAAACACTCTGTCCAGTCACTGGAGATTAAAAGCAGGTAATGCAATTAAGTAAAGGAAAGAGTAGTTATTAGCAAGAATGCTAATCTGACTGGAAAACACAAGCATAATAAACCAAGGTCACTCATGATATAACTCTGCTGAAAGCAGTGATGAAGGCAAAAACTTGTGCTGTTTGCAGCATTTAAGACTAGGTGCATTCAGATATATTCAGGATATAAGGGGTGTAGGACAAATCTTGTTACTACAGACCAGCCTAGACCAACTGCAGGCTTGCTGAGAGTCATGTTTTAATGGCTGTTACTCATATCTCGGTATTTTTGGTCTTAAGTTAAAAATACCTGAGGCAGACCCTTATTTTCAGCCATTTGACAGGAACTTTGTCAATTTAAGGCAAAAGAAAGCATCACTCTGCTTCTGCTCTAGCTAAAAAAAAGTTGCTGATTGATCTGAATTGGTAGGTGACTATCCAGGCCCTATCTCTTAGGTGTGTACTACAGAGTAAATATCAGAATAAAGAAAGGGGGTAAAGAAAGCTGACATGGGTAAGAGAAGGAACTTGTTCTGGCCCTCTTCTTCTAAGAGGATTCCAACTGGCCATGTTCCAGTATATGCAGGGACAGTCACAGTCTCTGCACCCTCAGGATTTGATGTGCTGTTATTGTATACTGTGGTAGAAGTGCTACAGAAGACAAAGATGCTAGGATCCAGCAGTTGAATATCTCTCCAGATGGTGTTGTGCTATCTGTCCAAAGCATCCTTTAAGTAACTCAAGCCTGCAAACTTTTTTTCATAGGGAGAACCTGGTGCCCCTGGTGAAAATGGTACCCCAGGACAACCTGTAAGTATTTACTGCTGCTGTGGACAACAATAATCTGATAGATATGGTTCAGCCAGCATTTTGGTCAATTTTTGACACTCCAGGTAGCTGTATACTCTAATGTAGTAGTTTGTGAATATTTAGAACAGAATTGCCTGCCTGCAACACACTTTGTATAGAGACTTAGAAGAAGAAATCTTTGTCAGTGAATAGATATAAATTAGTTAATTTAATTTTTCCTTCAGGGTGCTCGTGGTCTCCCTGGTGAGAGAGGAAGAATAGGTGCCCCTGGACCAGCTGTAAGTGACTTCCCATCTGTCTGTTTGTCATCATGACCAGCCACTAGCTGTGGCTTTCTCTGATCTTTGAATCTCTTTTCAAAGTATTTATCATGTTCTCTCCTCACAGGGTGCTCGTGGAAGTGATGGCAGCACTGGCCCCACTGGACCTGCTGTAAGTTTCAGTCTTGATCTTTGACAATCTGGTTCCATTAGGCCTTGTGTCCCTCTTTCTGTTTATAGAGGATTTCATGGGCTTCCGAGAAGTCTATTGTGTGGATGTTTTTAACACAGTTCTTTGTTGCTTATCAGCCCATCACAAAAAGAATCAGTAAAACATGAACCCTTTGCAGACAATATCTTGAGAGCCTCAGGATTTATATTAAGCACATCTGTATCAAAGGAACCAAATATTCTCTCATTTGCACTGGTGAGTTCATAGGGAAACACCCAATGAACAGAATTCTCATTTCCAACAGTCTAACAGAACAGTTCTCATCCCAAAACTAAAGAGACTTTATACCTTTTAACAGATATGTATCATGCTTGTGTTGCAGATGTATATAATTATATACACCCTAAAACTATTACATGCACTCCAGGACACAGCTTTGCATCTGCAACATTGTCCTGTCTGACTAACAGGAGCTAACCTTTTTCATTCGCCACTGATACCTGAGTTATGTGAGCTAGTGTGAAAGGCCAGTAAGATCCAACTGTCCTGATCTGACTGAACAATAACTATTCTAATAAGTGCTAATCCAATGCAGATTTGTTCATTTAAAAGGAGTTAATGTTGCCATGGCATACCACTGACTTCAATAAACCTCATTTATTTCAGTGAAATAAATGTGTGTACAGGGGTATAGTTTTGAAGCTGTAAAAAAAATTGAGGAATAGTGCAGAATAGTTTTTCCTTCCTGCCTTTAGCTTTGCAAAAGCTGATTTTAATACTCTTTGTCACTTGAAACATCTGTCGTGCTTTAACAGAGTAGAATGTTAGCATAGGTGTGAATTTTGCTTTAGTTCGCCCATATGGGGTATTTAAAAAATATATGTGATTGGGCATTTAAATTGCAGGCAAATAGAGACCTTATAGCTAAGATCTGATGTTATACTTTGTAGTAGAACCAAAACATTTTAGCTTTCTTGAAGGCAATTGAGTTACTATAGGAGAAATATACTGGAACTGCTGATTGCAGAGGTGTTACTCTGAATGGGCAGCAGCAGAGAGTTGCATTGGGTCCCAGTGTCTATGCCAGGCTAAAGTTATTTTACACATACTTAGGTTATGATGCTGTAAACATTCTGCATAGCACTTACTAACACCCTTTTTTTTTTTTAAACTAAAACAGAAATAATTTTTTATTCTGCTTGCCACTGGGAATTTAAAACATAAAAAGAATCACTGCAATGGAAATTCTGGAAGTTTTTTTCATGCGTATCTTAAAGGGCATTTGGGGTTTTTTCCTTCGCTTATGCAAAACCAGTGAGAATTCCAGGTACCCAGTTTATAACTAAAACAGTAGGTTATACAATGTTGGAAGCCAATTCCTCTTTGTTATACCAGCTAATCCATTTTAGTCCCTTGGATTTGTGAGGCAGTTTTAAAGTAAGTGTTTATAACTGAAAGATGTCAGCTCACAAAAAAGTAGATATCAGTCCCCAATAGCTATAGGTAGTTGAATATTTCATTAATAAATGAAGAAAAAATATCCTTTTGTATTTGTATGCATTAAAGAATAACAAAGGCTATGAATCCATCAGTGTGTCGTATCTTGTGGTGCCTGGGTACCATACATTAGGAAGCTTGTTCCATTCTAATTACAAATCTCACAGCAATAACTAGACATAGTAGAATCAGTAAAAGGCTCCCTTCAAGCTGACATGCCATTGCCTTTGACATAAAAAAACCAAAACAGTTTAATGAAAGGGCACTGGGGCTGCACGTCTTCACTGCCTCAAAATGTATACTCTGGGTATGAATCAAGATTTCTAATCCATTCGCATGTTAGAATCAGCTCCTGGCCTCCGCTTCTGTCAAGCCTGATCCAATTTCTAGTACAGTTTTATGGACCTCAATATAAGTTGTGCCAAGCACTGGCTTGTAAAGTGGTGCAGAGATCTTAACCCTCTTCCCATGCATGGAGAAGGACAAATGCTGTTGTCAACACAGGGCTCTTGTGTGTGACCTGTAGTTCAGAAGGACTACTGGTGTGAAAGTGTACACAGTTACCCCTGCACAGTAAATGTGTTAGAACCAGCCACCTAAGACTTGCATTTGCAGGATGCAGTGCTCCCCTTCATTCATTGCAGGACTGTACAGCAAGAAATCTTGCCTTGTAGATGCCTGCCTCTGCCCATCCTATGTTTATTCTTTCTCAGGTGTTTGGCCTCAAGGCAAGGTTTTACCAATTGTTGCTTAATTCACACTTCTTTAGCTGCACTGCAAATGTTTTTCATCATTGACCTCGCTCTTAACTGTTTGTAGTCAACCAAATCTGTCAGTTTGGAGTTACAAAAGGCAACTGATATTCTGAGATGGTAATGTGCTGAAGTGTCTATGTAAATGTGCATTTTTTTCATCTGTTTACTTCAGCAAGCAGCATGTTTCTGACATCACTGAACACCTTTACACAGCTGCTTTTCTTTCATTTCCTAGGGCCCTATTGGTGCTGCTGGTCCTCCAGGCTTCCCAGGTGCTCCTGGTGCTAAGGTATGAACATCTGCTTCTACTGGTACATTTGATAGTGAAGATGAAATATAGTAACTATTATTGCTAGGCAGCAAAAAAGCACCCTCTCTGAAATGGGAGTGCTTTCTTATCAGTTACAGATCAGGATGAGGATGAATCCCTACAGTATTTTGAGAACATCATATGTGAATGATATTTTAAAATACAGCAGTTATTGTACAGCTAAAGATTGGTGCGAGGCAGGTTCAGGAAGAAACATAACCTCTTTGGGTTTTTTTACTGCTTCCTAATTGGTGCAGTTGTATACACCTTCAAAGGGTGACATGGATCATAACAAATAAGAAAAGTAGCAGTTTACATCACTTTACAGAAGTAGTGGAGGACCAAGAAGCTGCAGTTGAGTATCAAGCTCTTTCCAACCTAAGTTCTTGAAATTACAATGGAAAAATTGCACTTAAACTTTTCAGGTTTAGGGCAGTACCATTTTGCTCTTACAGACTATAACTTAGATAACTCAGTTTATTGCTTAGATCTTACCATTTTTACCTGGGTAAGAGTCTCATTATTTTGAATTTTACTTTGTCCAAGGAAGGAAAGAGGATTTGGGGCAACAGTATGCCATATACTGCATTTACAAATTTCACTGACCATTTGCCAAGAAGCTCAAAGCTGCATACGCTTACATGTAGTGTGATACAGTTTTTCACCTGTAACACAAGTATACAAACTCCATGTCACAACAGACAAAACTCTCATCTTGATCTGCCTTTAGAAGAAAACAGAGTATTGTTTGCTAGACCTCTTAATATTAACTGCAGGAAAGATGAGGAAAAGTTGAGATCCCATTCTGGTTATTCCGGTCAAAAGGCAAGACTTTTGGAAACCATGAAGTCTTCTCTGATGCAGATGTGAGTGTGGTTACAGCATGTAATTTCAAGAGAAGACTGCCTACATGTCCAGGGGGAACTCTGACTACTTTGAGAATTGCTGAAGAGAAGTTGCCATTGTATGCAGCTTTTTGTAGTAGACTTAGTGAATACAAGCTTCTGAGAGTAAAACTAAGAACATTTTTTTCTGTCATTTACTCTACTGTGAACACTATCCTACAGCGCTCTGATCAGGCATCAGTGCAAATGGCATCTTGAGGTGCAAGATAATGGTCAGTTAGTTCTCATACACTGTAAGGCATCTCAGGCCAATGCTGTAGGCACATGGCTGTAGATAATACTGGAATCGGAATTCTGATTTTCTAGATAAACCTTCTGTGTAATTCTTGGCGATAGCGTAGCTTCTCAGATAATGCTGAGCATCTGTTGTTCCCGTGTTAGCCATCAGCTTTGATGGAGCCTAGCTAGACATCCCAGTTTCAGTGCCTTTAAAATCCAATAAAAGCTCTCAGCTCCTTGATTTCCTGGCCTCTGAAGTGGGAGTATATATACATGGTTGTTGTCTTAATCTCAGGCTAATATAGGATTGCTCTACTATGGTCCTAACGCTGATAGAGGCCTCTGTCCTTCCCTCAAACAGGGTGAAATCGGACCTGCTGGTAATGTTGGTCCTACTGGTCCTGCTGGTCCAAGAGGAGAGATTGGACTTCCTGGTTCTAGTGGTCCTGTTGGCCCTCCAGTGAGTAACTTGCCAGACTTTATCTGTTGTCGGATGGGTGCACTTGAGACTGTGAATTAACCAGTATTGTTACCTTTCTTAATAGGGCAACCCTGGTGCTAATGGTCTTCCAGGGGCTAAGGGTGCAGCTGTAAGTACAGCCATACTCACACTTGTTTGCTCTAAAAAAACACAATTCAATTAATGCAGCAGATAATGGGCTTATAATATGTTCCCCCCCCCTGCGCCGTTGAACAGGGTCTTCCTGGTGTTGCTGGTGCTCCTGGTCTGCCTGGTCCCCGTGGTATTCCTGGTCCCCCTGGCCCTGCTGGTCCTAGTGGTGCTAGAGGACTTGTTGTAAGTGACCTTGTATATTGTATGTCTTCATTTAAAAATTGGACAGTTTCCACAGTTGTAAAAGATTTCCTCTGGATATATTTTTGTATTTAATGCAGACATTTTTTCTTATTCCACTGTAATTAAACATTGTAGTTCATTTCTGTGTCTCACTGCTTGCTTCAGATGCTGAGACTGAAGAGGTTCATTTTGCACTCCCTTTGAGTGCAAGGACTGTTAAGCTGTGTTCATAGTATCGAGAGATGTGACAGCAATCTAACAGTCAGGCCCTCAACAGGTATCCTCAGTAGAGGAACCAGCCCTGAATGTGTCATAGTTCAATTACTGTCATTTCTAAGCATCTTTAACGTTTGTTTTCATGCCTGTTAAGCCAAAAATGCAGTTATGTTCATTGACCATATATCACAATAGAGGCAGGCATGGCACTGGATGATTAAAGAGTTTTTTGATTCATGAAAAAGCTGTCCAGGTAGAAGAGAGATTTTGGGGATGGTGCTTAATTCTGTGATCTCTGTTTTGGACTCTAGGGTGAACCAGGCCCTGCTGGTGCCAAGGGAGAAAGTGGTAACAAGGGTGAGCCTGTAAGTATGGCAACATGTGAAGGTTTTTTCAATGAAAAAGCCTGATAGTTACTTGCAACACAGCATCTGATTTCTTCTTTCTCTCTGTTCGCCTGAAATAGGGTGCTGCTGGACCCGCTGGCCCTCCTGGTCCTAGTGGTGAGGAAGGCAAGAGAGGCGGCACTGGTGAACCTGGCTCTGCTGGTCCCCCAGGCCCTGCTGGTCTAAGAGTAGGTTTTCTTTTTGTGTTCCAGAAGTAGAAGCAAAAATGAAAGAGGAAATAAAGCTAGAGCCACAAAGGCAAATTAAGTAATTATGAGTAATTAAATTTACATTAATGCTGCTAAGAAAAGATCATTTGCAATTCTGAGCCTTTTGCTTAGTTGGGACCAAACCCATTTTTGCTTTGTGTTAATGCTGTTTACTATCTTATCACTGAAGTAATTAGAGGTTGCTTTGATTTATCCATTGTGTAATATTTAGTGAATTATCTTTGATTACTCTTAAAGCTTTGTGATGGAATATAACTGCTTAAACCAGATAATTGGCTCACACATAATGTGATGAAGAAGGTTTCGATTCAGTGTCTTCAAGGGTGCCTAGTACCCTTTTCATGGGGTGAGGAAACACTCCATGAACTTCAGGAGGCGTGTGGCTTCATGCAGGAAAAGAATTCAGAGGAAAATAATAGGAAAAATGGCAGTGTTTCCATCAGATTTTTTTGGTAGAGATATAGATTCAGCATTGCATCTTGGGTATGGTGTACAGTCATAGAGAAGCCAGTAACTCTCTATAGAGAAGTGAAGGTGAAACTGTGTGGGCCAGGCTATGGGATCCTAGCTGCTGGCTAGAGCCACTATTAGATTACAGTGAACACTGAAAATGCTCTGTTACAAGCAGATTAGGACTTATAGAAATCTAAAGGAAGTGAGAGAGATTTCTTTCACAATATACATATTCACTGAGGTGTGTGTGCTTAGAGCTGCACTTACCTCAAATTCAGCAGACCTGCTTGGAAGGCTGAAATTTAGTAAGCACTCTACACCTTACAGGAACAGATTTCTTTCTTTCCCTTTCTTGATTTGTTTTGTGTTCACTTGTAGGGTGTGCCTGGATCTCGTGGTCTCCCTGGAGCTGATGGAAGAGCTGGTGTCATGGTAGGACTTTTGTCTAGGTCACTATTTCTAAACTATCTTCTTTTATATACAGATGTGTGATGCTTTTTGCTACCTCTGCCTGATTTTATTTATTTATTTTGGTAGGGACCTGCTGGTAATCGTGGTCCTAGTGGTCCCGTTGGTGCTAAGGGTCCTAGTGGTGATGGTGGCCGTCCTGGTGAGCCTGGTCTTATGGGTCCAAGAGTAAGTTTGAACTCTGTGGAATAAGTTTGAACTTTGCAAAAAGAAAATGACTTACAATTCAGGAACAAAATCATTCAGAAATCCAATGGCAAAAATTCAGCCTGTGCTAACCACAATTAGGGAACCTCTACCACTCTATTGAAAAAACATCCATGAGGAAATGATTAAGCATCAGAATGTTTACTGAAATTAGTTTCTTTTGTATGTGGTAGCATTTGATTGCCTTGTCATGGAGCAGTGCCCCCTTCTACTGGATACTGCTTTGACTTCTGAGAGGGGGTTCCACTTGTGATTATCTACAGAATGTGATCATTAAGATCACAGCTGAAGTGCGTCTGTCCTCTTTAAGTAACTAAAAGAAAAATAAACCCTACTAAAATGATATCAGATGGCCGATCTCAATAATTTCAATTTTATTTTGCAAATGATTTCACTGAAAACAGCTGTCCACTTCTAGTGGATGTTGCAGCCAGATTATGTCCATGTCATTGTCTTTTATCCTCTTTAATCTACTCTTTCCCTTACTACCCCACTGCATGGAGTGAGTTTTCAGTGCACATGTGAACTGTTAGGCATCTGCAAACATTTAAGCACATTCTCTGCTAAAGTAGAGTCTAAATGAGTTTATCTGAGTGAAACAGTTACTTACCTATACTGATTTTCAACTGGCATGGGAGCACACAACACCAAATTAAACTTCAGTGTGTTTTAGATGTAAACTTGATAGGACATACAGTCCTGTTTCCACAGTGTATATTGCTAACTTGGCATCTGTGTGTGTTTGCACACATGTAGGAAAAAAATTTTGGTTAACTTTTGGGTGAGTTGGTTTCCCTCTAAAAACATGAAACCTTTCCTTTCTCAGGGTCTCCCAGGTCAGCCTGGAAGCCCAGGCCCTGCTGGCAAGGAAGGTCCTGTCGTAAGTACCTTGCTTTTCATTCTGTTTCCCCATTGCATGTGAAACATGAACTGAGATTTTAAAAAGCAGAGATCTCAGCACTGAGCTCTAACACAACTCTTTGTAAAGCCAGCAAGATTTTACTACCTTATTACTCAGAAAATCAGAGACATTTTCCATTCATTTCTGTGGCTCTCAGAAAAGGCCCGTGTCATGGAAGGGGAAGAAGAAATACATAGTTCTACAAAAAGCAGAAAAATGGAGGAATGCATGAGCATGCAATGTATAAAGAGAGTTTAAAAGTTAAATGGCATTTGTTTCCTGTCAGTACACATTTCTCCTAAAACTGAACTCTAATTAAATTACCCCAGCCATTTAATAGTATGATTTCTTTTTCTAGGGTTTCCCTGGAGCAGATGGTAGGGTTGGGCCAATCGGTCCAGCTGGTAATAGAGGTGAGCCTGGCAACATTGGATTCCCTGGACCAAAAGGTCCCACTGTAAGTACAGTACAGAAATTTTCTATTACTATGAAGGTATTTCCAGATTAATCTGTAGGTCCCCAGCTCTAGCAATCAAACACATCTCCCTGTGTCCTCCTGTACTGCTTATTGAATAGCATCCACTTACATTCAAGAGTTCTGTTTGAAATTATTTTCCAGTTATCTGGAGTATGATTAAACAAATTAAAAGCAGTTTAATTAGTTTAGGAATATTTGGACATTGAAGTGATTAGAATAATATATGTCTATACTATAATTTCTGCATGTCCATTTTATCATTTCTAAAAGTTCTTTAAAGGTTGGCCACCAAGCCTAAGTTTCAGTTCCAGAGTGTTGTTATTTATGGAGCACAATCCAAAGCTCACTCAGTTTAGAAGAAAAGCTACCAGTGATTTCAGTGGTGCTCTTGATGTGTCACACAGAGGCCACAAAATAACAATAATCACCTCTTGGATTTGTGGTGTTGCTATACATACACACACATGCAGACATTTATATAGTGTATTGCATAGGATACTATGCAGAGTGTCATTAATTATGATCTCAAAAAAAAAAAATAGGAATGGAGTTTTGAAAAGACAAGACATTTTTGAGCTGTTTTTTCTAAGTGCTTCAACAAGGCACATGGAGCTTGTCAGTGTTTTAATTAGGGTTAAAGAAATATTACAATAAATCTATCAAGGAGAGTATATATCTGTTCAGTAGTTTAAACTGAATCTAATATGAAATCTTGGTTAATTTTTGTATCTTTTTCTTTCAACTTCAGGGTGAACCTGGCAAACCTGGTGAAAAAGGCAATGTTGGTCTTGCTGGCCCACGGGTATGTGGATATGTTTTCTTTATCAACTTCCAGAGAGAAAAAAGTAGATTTTCAAAACCTCTGTAATAAGATAGCATTGTCCTGTGCAAAAATGAATAGATGATGAAATAGAAAAGCACTTGGGGATGCATTCATCTAGCCTCATGTCAGTGGGGACTATTACTTAAGGGATAAATGAAAACTACCCTTCTTGTGTATTAATTGGGTAATTAATTATGGGGTATTAGCTTCCTATGAAGACGAAAAAATAGCAGTCCCCATGCAATTTTTTGAGGACAGTGTATTGTTTCTAGTTTATCCTGTATATTTCCAACTTCTTACTGATAGTTGAAACTTACTAGTCCTTCCATTTAAAGGGCCAAATAATTGGTCTGTTGTGGGAAAAATGCTGTCAGCAAGGTTCCTATAATCTGTAATTCCAAAGGAGGTTTCCTTAATGATTAATGTGCTGCAATAACTAAAACAATCCCCAGAGTTTAAAATTGTAAGCATCTTTAGTACCCTTTGACAGTGAAGCTCTTACAAGTAAATAGTTAAGTTCAAAATATGCAGAGATCTTTGGTTTTGGCACAGAATCACTTTAGAGAGATATTATTCGTAACAAATCAAATCTTTGATAACAGCTTTCTACCTGAACACATTTAGGGTGCTCCTGGTCCAGAGGGAAACAATGGTGCTCAAGGTCCTCCTGGAGTCACTGTAAGTAACAGCCTCCACACAGATCCAATTTGTGGTTTACTTTTCGTTAATGGGACTTCCCATTTTATAAACCATTTTCCTGTATTTCTCGTTTCAAGTTAATCACTTGTTTTTTATTCCATCCAGGGCAACCAAGGTGGAAAGGGTGAACAAGGTCCTGCTGGCCCTCCTGGCTTCCAGGTAACTATGTGCTCTGCTCAATCTTACCTATGCTTTACAAAGCATGAAGTGCTTCTGCCTTAACTTTATTTGTACTCTTGTTTCTTTACACTTAGGGTCTGCCAGGTCCCTCGGGTCCAGCTGGTGAAGCTGGTAAACCAGGCGAAAGGGTGAGTGACAGATATACAGTACTCTGCAAGTAGGGGCAGGCATTGCATAAGCATTGTTTACAATTGCACATGTGGTGAAGCAAGAGCCTGTTGGATCCATTTGCCAAAACAAAGCAATCTGTGTTATATGCAAAGTTTAATAGTCCCTTTTGTTAAAGTTAGCCACAAATGAAGAAAGTCCGTTGGAATTTGCAACGTACTTCTTTTTTCAAAGTTTTGGTATGAAACTGAGCAAAGACAATCCTTTGCTTTTTGGGCCTTAAACAGCAGTAAAATATGCCCCCTTTCCCAAAAGATAAGACAGTACATGAAAAATACTTTACTTCAAATTTCTTTTGAAATCTTCAAGGTTCAGTCTAACCTGCATTACTCCAGTTGTATGCTTTTGCATCTCATTTGATTTCAGTGAATTTGCAATGGCATACAATGGAGGTAGCTCAGTGGTAATTCAGGCTCTAGGTTCTGCTCAGTTAAAGTATGTGATGTAATCTGCAAATTGTGCATTCTATGTGTCATAACCACCTTTAATGTTTACAGTTACATCTCTCTGTGTCCCTGTAAAAGGGTTTACATTGCATGTACCTGAAAAATGAGCTTGGAATTTAACAGCTAACTCTTTCTTCAGAAGAGAAATTACTATCTCATGTGTGCTTTGACATATTGTGCAGCTATATGAAAAGGATTTATTTCTGTGTATCTAAAAGACTGGGTTTAGTCTGAAGTTTTTCAATATGCTGCTGCAATTTGAGAAGCATTTCTATTTACTTCTAAGAAACAAAGTACAATTAAAGCTAATAAGTTTGCTTTAGAAATAAGCTTTACCAATACATCTACTCTCTTCTAGGGTCTTCATGGTGAATTTGGTGTCCCTGGTCCTGCTGGCCCAAGAGTGAGTAACTCATTTGAAATCTAGTACTGACTGTCTTAATAACATGTATATAGCAACTATTATTACTGAACATTTCCAAGTTTCTCAATTCAAACAGCTCTTCTCAGTTACAGAATATTGTGTATTGCAGCAGACTCTCAGGAATGAGGGAGAATGTTCTCTGCTGTTCGCATGCGTCGGGGGTGTACGATTATATAATACAATAGTTGCCAGTGTTAGTGGACTTCTAGATAAGCAATATGAGTATTACCCAAGTAATGATACCCTGTATTGATGAACCGCACAATGAGAGTGTGAATGACGAAAGACTGATCCTACAGTGTTACACTGAGGCCTGGTGCATGTGAGAATTTTCAGCTCCAATGCCTATGCACAGACCTTCTTAGCCTGACCATTTCAGTCATACTATCCCTTGCTGACCCTCTCCTACCTCCCATGTAATGTCTTTGTGAACAAATGGTGGGCTGAATCCAGAGCCTGGAGTAGTCATTAGAAGATATTGCCTTCCACTTCCCTTTATTCCTGCACCATGAATAAACATCTGTAAAGAGCTTTGTGTGGAGGCCTTCCTGCATGGCAGGAAGGTCCCATTTATGCAGAGCAATGAGTAGTTTCTAAAATGTTTGATTAATTGTTTGCTTTCCAAATCCACTAAAGAGGTTGATATTTAAATTAATTCTGTTGTTCCTCTTCTGACTTCCAGACTAAAAGTATTCATGACAAATATTCCCATTCACTCTTATCAGTCATGTCAATCAGTTTAAACAGCACTTTCCTCCCTATATTTAGCGGCTTGAGGCTGTATTAGTAACCATGTCCTCTTTAAACTTGCATTTTGCTATTCCATCCAAGCCAAGTTCCCTTCATCATTCTAGCAGTTACCTGTCTCTGCTCTAGCTTGCCTTAAGCATCTCATACCCAGCCAGAGTGTATTTCATTCACTATTCCAAATTAGGTCTTACCAATACTTTGTACAACAAAATTAACACATCCTAAAAGAACCTCACTCCTTGTGCCAGACCACATTTGCCTTTTTCAAGACCGCATCATATTGTTGGCTATTGACTATCGCCTTTCCCTTTCTGTCATTTTCACCAGATGAAACCTCCATTTACAGCACAAACCCTCATTTCTGGTGCCTAAATAAATGGCCTGGTATTTTGCATTCTTGAATTTTGTCCCAGTTCTGCCGTGACAGCCATCCAACAGGTTATTCACTTCTTCCGGTGTAATATGTCAACCCTTCTTCCTGTTGACAAAAGCTTCCACCTTTGTGATATCTGCATATTTCATAAATATCTTTCTTCCTTTTCTGCCTCTCTGTCATTAACAAAATGTATGTAAAAATAATTAAAAGATACATTTGGGAACATCACTACAATATAAGTTAGCATTCTGCATTGTTGGTGCTTTTTAACAGTGCGCTATCTCTCCTTGAGTTAGTTCTTTGACCACATTATAGCTCTCGTACAAACTCCCAGGTTTTCCAACATAACTCTATTATTTCTTATGAGATTATTCATTGATGTCCATCTCGATCATACTGGGATAATCTGAGATGTCTTTAGTAAAGCTGATATTTCTGTCTTTGATAGATCTATTGTGCATTTAAGCCCCATCTCCAGTTGACCTCCATTTCAAAATTTGTCCTTACCCGTGTTATAATGTACAGGTCACATTAGTAGGCTTTAGCTGTCACCTTTATTCTCCAATATTCACCAGGCATTTGCCACTGTAAAAATAATTATTTGCCAGTTACTATGGCTCTAATTTCATTAGAATCCATTATCTGCTCTCAAACTGGTATCAGAAACTCCATTTGACAATAGCATGCAAGACACTGTTACCAGAATGAGCACAGTAGCCAAAATCCATGTTCAAGAAGTACTTGTACTTTGTCAGCTGATATCATGATGCAAGACTTTAGTACTTCGCTTTGCTCCATTTGTGCCAAAAGCTAGAGCCAATTCTTATGACCAGTTTATTTAATATCTGCAGAATTCTAATACAATTCTTAATGGTTTGTCCACATAAAAATGCATCACATTGTCATTGCTACTAGTTAGTGCTTTTAAACCTCTAGCTACAGAACAATTCTAGAAAAAACTCAAATCAAGCTGTCTCCTGCAGGGTGAACGTGGTCCTCCTGGTGAAAGTGGTGCTGTTGGTCCTGCTGGTGCCATTGGAAGCCGTGGTCCATCTGGCCCACCAGGCCCTGATGGTAACAAGGTGTGCTTTCCCCAGCTGCCATTGCCTTACTGTTGAATTCCTGATGAAGGCAATCCGAAACCTTTTTTCCTAAGAGCATAAGTAATTACTGGTAACAGGTAGTTACCTATACACCATAGCCCCGGGGTCACTTCTTCAAGTGGTAAAGCTCCATCCCAGCTAGTCCACATTAATATTAAAGGGGTTTATGTTTAGCACTATAGATGATGAGAGGTGAACTCCAGTTTGGACTCAGTTTAAATACAGCTTGTCAGCTGGGTATATTATTACTCTTTTTTGAGATAGGGTCTGAGATTTTGGCCAAAATTCATGCTGACTGCTATTTATACCCACCTCTACTTATACACAGGAAGTTCTTCTGTCTAGTAAGCAATATTTTCCCCAAAACATTAGCACAATAATGAGCAGTCATCTACCAAAATAACACTGGCTTGATGCTAACTGAATATGGGGTTTAGTTTTCAGGATTTCAATGGGTAGTCTTTCTACAGAAATTCAGTTTGGAATATGGGACGCCCTAAAACCTCAGGAGCCCACAGAATCAGAGACACTGTTCATGTCTGTCATCTTCAGTAGCTGAAAAAGTAAAATAAGTACAATAGCTTAAGACAAAATGCTACTATTTACACTGTTTATAAGCAAACAGAAAGATGGGCAAAGTAGTAATGACAGAATTTTGTACCAAATTATGTGAATGATTTGACCCTGTCTTACATGATATACTGTTTCTGCCAGGGTGAGCCTGGCAATGTTGGTGCTGCTGGTGGTCCTGGTCCTGCTGGCCCTGGTGGAATCCCAGGAGAGAGAGGTGTTGCTGGTGTTCCAGGAGGCAAGGGTGAAAAGGTAAGGTGGACAACCTGCTTTGTTACTGCATGCACAGGTTTGGGAGATGCTTGAATTTCATTAACTTTAAAAAATAACTGCAGATTACCCCAATGCAACTTTTATTTAATGTGAAACTATATTACTTAGTGGTCAATAAGTAGAGGTTTTGTTGGTCTCACAGACTGACAGTCTTTTCTAAGGTGGTATTTTGATCTATGCTCAGCATTCGCAGTTGGTTTAAGTGGCAGTTAGTCCTTCACAGGATTGGTTAACAATGAGGTTATCTTTACCAAAGAAATACTAAAGCTGTCTTTGAGTACAGGCTTTACAGTAGGAATGGGCCTACTGATCATAAAGGACTGAGTCTCTGATCAAATCCTTGACTGCTCTAGGTGCCATGACTATAAGTAAATCAGTTATAAAAATCTTGTGATTATATCAGTTTTCTATAAAATCAGAAAACATTTTAGCCAAGGTAAGCCTTTACATAAAGCTGTGTAGTCTGGTAGCAAGCCCTCTTGCTAACTCTACTTTAACCGAATAATTATCTATAAAATTGGTTTTTATCTTGTTATGTACATCTCATTCCATATTCTCTTCATTATTTAAACTCTAAACTGAGATTTCTAGAACTGCTTTATTTGTTTAGACTAAAAAAAATCCATAGTCATTTAGCATAAACAGAGTTGTAAGGAAATTAAGATGAAAATTGCTTGCAACTTTTTATAAAACACTATACTCTTACATGCAGATTAATGCAGAAGAGTAGGATGTATTTTAAAAAAAAGAGAGAGAACGGAGTGCTGGTCTGATTTGCTGACACTAGTGGTGGCCTGGATATAATTTTTTGTGATACGAAACATGTGTTTTATATGAGCACTCATATGACATCATTGTTTTTAACAGTTGTTTTCCTGCTTCAAATAGAAAGTATAACATGAATACCCAAAAGAATTTTTACATATGGTTATTTCTTGACCAAACGAAAAGGGATTTTGAGGGGGGATTTACATTCATCATTTGGAATATACATCAACTTGGTTTTGAATTTTTAATTCCATTCAGAATTCTTGCCACCTGGGGGAAACTAGGTAGGTTTCCCATGAAAGAGGCAGGCTCATAATTCTGAAAAGCATGTCAGTCCCCTTTGTCTGCAAATTCTTGCTTTGCAAGTCAGTACATACTCAGCAATAAGAATGAAATAATAATCAAAGTCCGTTCCCCAAAAGACTAGCATGATAAGCATCTCATATGATATGCAAGTAATACATGGATACTCAGCAAACAGTTCAAGACTTCTTTCATACAAACTATTGTGTTCATTACCAATATAAGGGGTTTTTTCCCCTCTGTGTATTCTAGGGTGCCCCAGGTCTGAGAGGTGATGTTGGTGCAACAGGAAGAGATGGTGCTCGTGTAAGTATCTTTTGGTTCTACTTGAGTTTACCTTGCTACACCTCAGAACTTAAGTGACTAAAAAGGATGTTCAGGACTTACATTTGCCACTATATTGCATTTCCACTTATATTTGATCACTTTTGATACAAGTCAATATGATTTTGTTGCACCTTGTCCAGGGATGTTTGAATCTGGGGGGAGAGAGAGAAAAAGCGACCACTTCTCATGCACACAAGCAGAGAAATTACATCAGCAGAGAACCTTGTATTTCATAGACCCATTGTTAAGTGTGACGTTTTCCTCTTTAACTTCATGGCCTCAGTCCAGACAGCTAATTCTAAAGGCAGCCTGCAAAGCCACACAAAATTATCATTAATTTGAGATTTTGACTGCCTGTCCTAGAATTCATACTTTGGAAGGAAAATAACAGAATATATTTTGGTTTATAAAATCATGTGTCCTTTATATTGAAAACAGCTGGAAGAAAGTCACACACCTGTATCCAGGAGGAAAGAGAAAAAAATATTAAAAGTAGTCACTCCTGCTTACATTTTGTTAGAAATGGTGTCCTGTCTCTTGACCTATAGGGTCTCCCTGGTGCTATTGGTGCTCCTGGCCCTGCTGGTGGTGCTGGTGATCGGGTAAGTCTACTCTTTGAATGAAAAAGTGTCTTGTTTGTTTATACATTTTCCCCACATATATTTAAGATGAGGAGTTCCATAAAAAACAATTCTACCTTTCTATTGTGCATGAGTTGTGCAAGTTTCTCAGATTTGGGAGGCAAGGGTTATTGGGACTGTAGAACTATTCAGTGAAGTTTGCCATAGCACCCCATACTTTTTCCTAAAAGGGCAGGGAAGGGATGCACATCTATATGGCAGTGGGTTATATGGGGAGAAGATTCTGATCTAAGCTTTGTCTGAATTATTCCCAGTTAAGGCTAATCTCCACAGTCGTCCTCACACTGTGAGAAGAGGTTTTGTTATGGTGATGAACAACAACACATTAGCTCAGAATTTTTTTATTCTGAGTATTGTTAGAAATTATTAATACATGGCGGGGCAAAACAGAAGCATTTTCAGTAACACCGTCTTCATTGGAGACACAGGGAGACTTGCTATATGCATCTGTACCAAAAGATCACCCTTGTTCTTACTGCAGTGTGGCCTTCCCCCACAGTGTCATAATATTTTCTGCCATCTGTTTTAGGGTGAAGGAGGTCCTGCTGGTCCTGCTGGTCCTGCTGGTGCCCGTGGTATCCCTGTAAGTAACAATTCCTACAACTATTCTTGTGTCAAAGACATGATGTTCAGAAAAAT
Organism: Astur gentilis; assembly: GCF_929443795.1. Taxonomy (NCBI): domain Eukaryota; kingdom Metazoa; phylum Chordata; class Aves; order Accipitriformes; family Accipitridae; genus Astur; species Astur gentilis. Next base: position 20,730,137 of record NC_064883.1, on the reverse strand, counting down.
GCCCTTTTAAAGCCTGTTCCAACCAGTCCTCTCTTCTTTGCCCTCTCTTTAGGGTGAACGCGGTGAGCCTGGTCCCGTAGGTCCTAGTGGATTTGCTGGACCTCCTGTGAGTATTGTTTGCAGTTTCCTCTTGTTGATGCCATGCCATTCCTCTATTTCCTTTCCATACGTTTCCAACTCCTTGTTCTGTGTGTTTTTTCTGCCCATAGGGTGCAGCTGGTCAGCCTGGTGCTAAAGGCGAGCGTGGGCCTAAAGGACCTAAGGGTGAAACTGGACCAACAGGTGCTATTGGCCCAATTGGTGCTTCTGGACCACCAGTAAGTGAACTGTGTCTTTGTAAAATGCATAGTTCTTAACTGTGCTATGCAAGCAATACGCTAGCCTGAAGGCCTTGAATTTTGAAAAGGTAATTAAAAAAAAGAAACAAAACTTCAAACTAGGCTGTGAGGAAAGTCACCATACTGATTTTCACACATTATATAAGCTTCATCAGTCTATTTATGTGGGCTCAGATCATGAGTCTGGAACTGAAATGAAGAGAAAAAAATAATTAATTTTCAACTTGCCCTGAAGATCAGCAAAATCAGTCTATCTTGGACCATTCAGGGGGTGATTGTGGGTAAGTTCTGAGCTGAGGATGTTGATATCTTCCTCTCAAAGACAGGATGTGCTGTTGCAGTCTGATTTTCAGACCCAGTCATTCAGAAGCATATGTGCAAATTTGTCTGTGCACCCACTTCCATGCAGGCTTGTCATGTGCTAACACCTTTATAGGCCAAAGGTATATACTGCTTCACATGCATGCAGCCCATTATTGGGGAACTGGTTGAAATGATGCAGAAAGTCAGGCCCTGGTATTTTAAATACTGTAAAGTGCTACAGGATAACATGTCTTGGGGTTCTTACCGTGTGATTCTAATAGAGCTATACCAAGCCCTTGCACTACGTGGCTGTTTTAGTCATGCAGTGCAGAGGACTTGCTGTTCTTTGCCTTACTATGTCTTTCACATTTTGACTTCCAGATTTGCTTAGATGGACATAACATTTGCAAGGCAAATTCATTTGAATTGTAATGGCATATGCAACTCTTCTCAGTCCTTACGATACTGATTTAAAATGTCTGTGAGAATTTACTACCCTAGTATCAGGACAGGAATTATGGGTTTGGGCCCAGTCCTCCTCCTGTTTAAAGTAAAAAGCAAAATAGCCCTTAAGTTTCATGAGAGTGGGACTGAGCCATTATTCTAAATAGGGAACATTAGCAGTCTTTGATTCATCTGTTTTTTTCAATCCTTCATACATAGGGTCCCGCTGGTGCTGCTGGTCCTGCTGGCCCTCGTGGTGACGCTGGTCCTCCTGTAAGTCTTAAGGCTTTTGGCACTGATGTTGTTGCTTTTCATGAAGTCATTGTTTCCTTTAAACCAAATCTTCCTTTTCACTTTTATTTTTAGGGCATGACTGGTTTCCCTGGTGCTGCTGGAAGAGTTGGTCCTCCTGGCCCTGCTGTAAGTAACTAATGAAGAAGTTCTAATGGGTCTTAAGTCAGAAGTTGCATTGGTTAGGGATGATCCTCATTTTCATTACATGGACACAAATTCTAACTGCACTGGAATCACCTCAGATCCTTCTAGGACTGGATGAGATAAGAAAAAGTCTCTTAACTGTTTAAATTCCCAGACTGGGAGTTATGCATTTAATTTGTGGGTTGTTTTACAATCCATCAAGCATCCCTCTGCATTTTGAGGTGGGTGCCTAACCATTTGTATAAATCTGAGTTTATTTTCCTTTTGAGTAACTGCATAACCATTGATTTTGTGTGGAACAAGAAGGTCATGTCCTATTTGAAAAAGAATGTTAAAGTTATCTCGTGTCCACACTTTCTAAAGTATCTGCAGTTCCAGCCCCTGTCTCAAGCAGGGCAACCTCTTGTTGTGTTTAAGAATGTGAATCCCTGCTGCTTTATTTTTCAGCCAAAAATTCTCATTTCAAATTGACATTTGTAGTTTTTCTTTTCAAAGGTGTTTCTAACCTTTATCAAAAGGCACTTCTTTCCTTAGATACCCTACATTTAAATATATTGTAAATCCCACTATCCAAAGCAAATAATCCTGTTGAATTGGAAGAGGTTTTTCTCATAGATTTTATAGTTGCAATTAATGTCTCCAGAGCCAAATCAATACTTTCCCACCAAATTTGCTGCTTTCACCTGCCCTGTGTAAAAAAATAAATCTCTCAGTTCAATAATTCTACTGATTCCAGCTTTCTGCTCCTAACAAAAGCAATAGAAGTTGCTGCTTCAGAACAGCTGACAACCTGTTTATTGCAAAACTGTTTTTGTACATGGACATAAAATGAAATTTATCTCTGTTCTCCCCAGTTAATGGGCCTATATTGTAATGGTATCATATTCATACTCAATCCTAGGGCATCACTGGTCCCCCTGGTCCTCCTGGCCCAGCCGGCAAAGATGGTCCTAGAGGTCTACGTGGTGATGTTGGTCCAGTTGGCCGTACTGGTGAACAAGGTATTGCTGGCCCACCTGGTTTTGCTGGTGAGAAAGGTCCATCTGGAGAGGCTGGTGCTGCTGTAAGTTGCTGAGTATCACATCTCATTAAAAATGTTTTTCCATGTAAAAGTTATGGCTTCTAAGATAATTTTGGTATTTGTGAAGGGCTTTTCTCTTTTATCCACAAATTTAGCAAAGCTTTTAAGTAGAAGTTCCACTGAGACTCAATAAATTGTTTATAGACGTGTTTGACAAACATGCCATAAAAAGTGAACCTGATCTCTGGGTCAGGTTTTTCTCTCTTTTTTTCTTGTGGTGAGTTGCATCTTTCTCTGCAAGTAGCCAAAATGAAGGCAACGAGGCTAACTACAGAAGAAATTGCTACTTAGTCTGAGAAGGGGAAGCAGAATCTCCTGCTCTAAAATTGAGCATCATGGATGGAAAAAGGAGGAACATGTGAACATCCATTTAGAACAATCTCAATTCATTTCTGCATCAGAAACTAATTTGTGGGGATCACAAGGTTAAAGTTGTCTGGCCCTAGGTTGGCTTAGAATTATGCAAATAAATAAATTAATTTTGAGTCTCCTTAAGCTTGCACATCCAGAATTATTGACTTTTTAAGTCAGATGAATTTCTGTCTTATAGAAGTATGCACTTGTGCGAATTACCACCCTATTGTTTCTCAATTAAAAAATACAGAAATTTCTTCTGTGATCTGCAGAAGTTGCAGCTAAGAATGAAATCTTCAGTGTCATTGTCAGACATGTTAAAATTGTGTAGGTGACAACTGAAAATTTGCCCTTTAATGTCCAGTATAAAGCAATACATTTTCTAATTTTTATGTTCTAATTTAATTTCAATTATGAAAAACAATTGAACTAGTAAGCCTGACTGCAAGTTAGGATAATTTAGGGTAATATGTTAGGTTGATTACTTATGCCAACTTTAGTACCACATATACTCAAATTTCAAGGAAATGGAAAAGTCACTTAACTAGACAAACTTTACCTTTCAAATGGTCAGTAGAGAGCTCTAAGGATTGTTTGGAGATGCCAGATACCACCTAGATGTCTTCTAAGCCTGTCTCACGATCAGTCTCAGATGATCAGTCTCTTTGCTACGGAATCCCCTCACATAGTCATCTTCTCTCATTGAATACTCCAATTTTCATGTGTCACCCACTGTTATTGAATGTGAAAGGAAAAAGCATGTGTATAGGGTTGTTCAGAAACAGCATTTTCACTGGAAAACAGTTGTGAGGGGAGTATAACTGGCATTATGTTCTTACAGACCTTTAGCTTTGGTGTTTAAAGTCTTATGGCTTGGTTGCAACTACTTCCATGCAGGAACTAGCTAGCACTGACACACATTGAGATCCTTAGAAAGCAGATGGTACTGTTACAGAACAAAACAAATGAGAAATGTGAAGGGCTGTAAAAAATTGATTTTTCTCTATTAATATAAAAAAACATTCTCTTCATGTCATAGGGTCCTCCTGGTAGCCCAGGTCCTCAGGGTATTCTTGGTGCTCCTGGTATCCTTGGTCTGCCTGGCTCTCGGGGAGAACGTGGTCTTCCAGGCATCTCTGGAGCAACAGTGAGTATATGACTACTTAACTGCTTTAAACAGAGATGTGTAAAGAAAAAAGTTGAGGTCTGTTATGAGAAACCAGGGAAAAGGAGATGTAGGTTCTGCTGTTTCCATTGCTACTGCAAACAGAGGATGTGGACCTAACAGAGCAGTGGAAGAAATTATTGCTTGTTGCAGACAAACAAGACTTGTGTCTGCAGGTGAGCATATTTTTGAATGGCATCAGAGATGTCTGATAGAAGAGGTAGAAAATTTAGAATTAAGATAATATTTGGTATAGTTAGATATGTTTCTTGTGTCTTGGTTCCCTCACTTCCAGAATCAATTACAGACAAATGTTTCTCCTAGATAGAAGCCAAAAGTTCTGGAACACTGGTTTACGTTGTATTATAATGTCACATTTTGTTACTACTGTTCCTGTACTAGGGTGAACCTGGTCCCCTGGGTGTTTCTGGTCCTCCTGGTGCCCGTGGTCCCTCTGGTCCTGTGGGTTCTCCTGGTCCAAATGGTGCTCCTGGTGAAGCTGGTCGTGATGTAAGCTATGTCTTATTTCCTCTTCAGCACTGCTTTTCTTTTATCCTGAGCCAAAGACAAATACACAGAAAAAAATGGATGCAACTGGAGGCTGTTTTGCTAGCAAACTTGTACCTTCCTATGTCTTCAGAGAAAATTATAGCAAGATTCTAATAGACATGGATTCCCCTCCCCGTCCCCAACCAGGTGACAAATTCGAGGCACAAGTTGTGTCTGAAATATATCCTAGAGTCACTGTCAGAATCTTTTGATGTTTTACTTAATTGTCAAGAAAGATGGAGTGGGAAAAAGATTACTTCATTGTTGGAGCTGGGAAAAGTAGTACATCCCAGAGGATAAGGTTTTGTCTATAGAGGAAAGCTTGTTATGTTAGATGCAATACACATATCTTTCAGGGAAGTCACTTTTACTTGAGTGATCTAGTGATTTGTAGTATTAAAGACAATTTTTTTTAACTTAAGGCCCACTCAGAAGGCATATGAAGCACATTACACAAAATGTTGGAATTCAGTTATTGGACTTGTACAACACTCAGTACTGTTTTGGAGTCCTAACAAAACAGATACATTTTTAACATTGTGGCTGAGCTACATAATGTTTCCTAATGTGCATTCCCTCACCCCAATGTAAAGTATGTTTGTAGGCTGAAAACATGACAGAACAAACTCTGGCCTGTGTGGCAGGTACTGCTGAACTGCAGAGATCAATGGAGGTTAAGATGCAATGGAGGACCTGAGCCCTGTGCGGAAGGGGGAATGTGGGAATGCTGGAGTGGAACAAATTGCTTCCTCTAATGCCCTGCCTCATGGGTGATTACTTGGAGGATGGGGCCCGGCTCACAGAGCAGCAAATAAACTTCTCCATCCAATTTAACCATCCAAGTTAGTAGTTCACCTTGAAGAAGGGTATTGACACAGTTTCTATCCATGACTTACACTTGAAGAACAGTTAAAGTAAAATATTAACACTTTGTCTTGTTTCCTGTTAGGATAACTATGTAAAGCTTTCTTTGAGCCTTATCAGGGAAGCTTATTTGATAACCTGAAGCATTGTTAATACAGGACTCCTGCAAGTCTTAAGACTTACAGGATTTCAAAGAGACCAGAGAATAGTAATTAAAAAGAAATATACTTTCTGTTCCATGGGAATTTTCTGAAGAAAAATGTTTGCTAGTATACACAGTGAAACAGTTGAAGTGAAATTAACATTCGCAAAGGAAGACATTTAAGCTTGTGAAGTACTAAAAGTAATTTAGCTGGGACTACTGTTTAAGTCCTTTTCTCACCACTGGCATTTTTCATCTAAAAAGTAGGGCTTAGTTTTACAAGAGTGCAAGCTAGATGAAGACCACTATGGTCTTGACCTTTTCATCTGGAGAAATACAGCAAAACCCAGTAATTTCCTTCTATACTGAACTTGTAAAACATAAATATTTGAAGACCATCTTATTTTTCTGAGAACATTAATATATTTAAGGAATTTGAGCATGGCATCGCTAAGGAAGAGTTTGTTATCTTCAAGATTTATACTATCCCATCTTAATGACTTCTTACTCTCATTGGGAGCAATTAGACTGACACACAGTTCCGTGTGAGATGAAGGTTGATGGAATTTAATAATTTTTCATGGTATTTTAACAGGGCAATCCTGGAAACGATGGTCCTCCAGGCCGTGATGGTGCTCCTGGTTTCAAGGTGACTTGTTTTTTTCTTTTATTTCATAATCATGGAAGAAATATTCCAATATGTGTAAGTCAGTAGTAACACACTGTCTGTCCTTTTACATTCCTTTATTCCCAGGGTGAGCGTGGTGCTCCTGGTAGCCCTGGTCCCAGTGGTGCTGTGGGTGCTCCTGGTCCTCATGGCCAAGTTGGTCCTTCTGGAAAGCCTGGAAACCGTGGTGATCCTGTAAGTTGATGAGACCTTAATTTTCGATTGACACAGGAGTAACATTTGTCCATCATACACATATACACTGTGCATGAAACCTCTACAGTATGTATGCAATTACTTTGCTTTCTGCAGAGATGTGTTGAGTGTGGAACCATTATTAGGTATAATATACAGCAGTGACATGCATTTTCTGTTCCTGTTTCAGGGTCCTGTTGGTGCTGTCGGTCCTGCTGGTGCTTTTGGTCCAAGAGGTCTTGCTGTAAGTCTGATTTCTAAATATGCTACCCCATTGATGCAAGAAGAGAAAACACGCTTTATTAATAAAAACTCGTGACTGTGCTCAAGATTTGGGCCCAAAAAGTAGTGCTTAAGGAGCTGTAAATATTTATAGACCTAGAATCTTCATCAGCATTCTCTCTTATGGGACCAATCCTGAAGCTTTTGGGACTGACACTCTTCCTGGGTGTAACAGAATGTACATATATATATATCAGAGGAAACCTATGGCATAATGTAGAGTGCTCATGCTTAATTCTTGCTTTGACAGTAGTATATACTTGAAGCCTTCTATTTTATTTCTCTGACACCTATATCACTTTCTAGGGACCACAAGGTCCACGTGGTGAGAAAGGTGAACCTGGTGATAAGGGGCCCAGAGGTCTGCCTGGCTTGAAGGGACACAATGGATTGCAGGGTCTTCCTGGTCTTGCTGTAAGTAAATGATTTTCACAATTTTGAATATAAAGAGCAAAAAAAGGAAATAAGGTCACCCAAGTGTGGGATTACATATGCACAACCCAGAAGGTTGATACCAGTTGCTCCACTCTGCATCGTCTTTCAAAGGCCATAAGATGCTCTTTAACACTTAACACTCTTCACATAAAATGGCAAATTTTGATATTGCCATTGATAGTTGGCTTTAGAACTGTGAGTACCATTAGCTGCCCTGAAAGTCAACTGCATTTGGCTAGCACAGAATTCAAAAAGCTCTGCCTTTCTTTTAGTATTACTTCTTACTTTGGCCAGAAATTGTAAGGCCTTTGTATCACAGAGAAGTAGAAGTAATTTGTAGATTTTCTTCCCTTTAAATTCTGATGTGCCCTCTAGGAATTCAGACTTTTATTTTAAAGCCTTCTCTGAAAACCTGAAGAAACAATATTGAGACATTAATAGGTTATCCCCTTAAATACCTCTTCTCACTCTCTCTCCTCCCTGCCCCAAACAGGCATTTTAAACCCCAACTCCACTAATAAATGCCATAAGTCCTAGATTCCCATTCTCTGAGCCCAAATGCACATGCTAACTATAGCTCCCTCTTCAATCATGCGAATACAAATGTGTGCCACTGCAATTTTTTTAATTACTATGCATGTATCTTTCCCAATAGGGCCAACATGGTGATCAAGGTCCTCCTGGTAACAATGGCCCTGCTGGCCCAAGGGTATGTGAATTTAAGAGCATATTCAAACAACTCCCATTCCTTTTGTGCAATATATATGTACACTCTACTTGTAGTGTTTTCTACTGTCATTAAACTGTTTGAGTTTCCTTTTAGGGTCCACCTGGTCCTTCTGGTCCTCCTGGTAAAGATGGTCGCAATGGTCTCCCTGGACCTATTGGCCCTGCTGGTGTGCGTGGCTCTCATGGTAGCCAAGGCCCTGCTGTGAGTATAACTTACTTTTTGTTGATTTAACACATTTATTTCACAGGTACAAGAAAATCACTTCAAAAGCCTAGCAGTTTAGGAAAAGATGTGGGTTTATTTATTAAAAAAAAACAAACAACCTTCCAAATGTCTATTGTTATTTAACATTAAACATTTCCCTAACAGGCCTAAACCTGAAGTTCTTGTTCATTCCTTATGGCCAGACAGCAAATACACAAAGAAGATGTAGTCCTACAATGTGCATCCTCTACTGCTTGAGCCCACAGTATTCACCACAGGGCAAGTCCATATGTGCTCCCTCAGATTAGAGCTAAGGGTGCTAGGAGTTAAGTAGGACTATGCATGTGTGGAAACACTTAATTGAGAGAACCATATGTCTAATAGAATGCTTCTTGTTTTTTGCTTTTGAAAAACTTTAGGGTCCTCCTGGTCCTCCTGGTCCCCCAGGTCCCCCTGGTCCCAATGGTGGTGGATACGAAGTTGGCTATGATGCAGAATACTACCGGGCTGATCAGCCTTCTCTCAGACCCAAAGACTATGAAGTTGATGCTACTCTGAAAACATTGAACAACCAAATTGAGACCCTGCTGACCCCAGAAGGCTCCAGAAAGAACCCAGCTCGCACCTGCCGTGACCTAAGACTTAGCCACCCAGAATGGAGCAGTGGTATGTTACTGCCAGATATTTGCCCTTTCTGGTTCAGGCAGTACTTCCAGCTTATTAGCTTTCTTTGATGACTGGTATCCTTGGCCACCCAGTGAAAATACTAAATGACCAATGAAGAAGTTCTCTCTGCCTCCACTGAAAATAGATACAAGGAAATTCTGAAAAGCTCTTTATAGCGATTATTGCGTGATTATTGCAATGATCTTTCAAAATAATACAAAATTATTTAACCCTAGCTTTCAAGTACAGCTTCTTATACATTAACAATCTAAAATATGTATTTATCCCAGTTATCACCTTAATATTGTACCTAGTTGTGATATTTTTGACCTCTCTCTGAGTTCCTGTATCAAACAAGTGAATATAGGCTGCAAATGTTAGGCTGAGTGAACTATTGTTCGCATTTCTTTCCTCAATGGCAGGCTTCTACTGGATTGATCCTAACCAAGGCTGCTCTGCAGATGCCATTAGAGCATACTGTGACTTTGCCACTGGTGAGACTTGCATCCATGCCAACCCTGACAATATTCCCGCTAAGAACTGGTATGTCAACAAGAATCCAAAGGACAAGAAGCACATATGGTTTGGTGAAACTATCAATGGTGGCAGCCAGGTAAGTGATGTATGGGAGGGTGATTGTTTCCTACAGTGCTGTCTGAAGAATTCCCAATCCACTGACTCTGAGCAAGCAAACAGATAAATTAAACTCTCTTAGAGGAGAAATATGAAAAAGGGAACTACCTTTTATCTTGAAGGGAATAGAGCTCCAGTTCTGGTTTGGGTCACAATTTGCTAAAAGGATTTCTCAGTATTGTTCTCATTTTTCTTGGTGTCTGCAAATGATCAATTCGTCATGACTAATGGCTACAGCTAAGGGAAGCCTGGACTGCAATATGGTACATTAGTATAAAGACAGTTCAGAAACTGTCTGAAAAAGTAAGAAAAACATCTTTGCTTATTCTTTTAATTGAGATTTTTTACATATGACACTGTTCCTGGAAAGATATTTATATTACGCATCACAGATCCTGAGCATATTCCACCGTAACATTCAGAATTGCTAGTGTAAGTGAAAAAAAGAAAAATGTCTACTTGCTCATTAGACACCAGCCAGTTGCAAATAAATCACTTTTGTATAGCTAAGGAGATCTAATTACATAATTCTCTAAGTGAAGTTGAGTTGATCTTATGATGAAATTGCAGTGTTCAAGATCTTTAATATAAGAATATAAGACTGATCACACTGGGTTGGAACAGTCTAGGGTCCTGTTTCTTAGAGTGGCTGAAAGTAGATGCTGTAAAAAAATACAAGAATGAAGTAAACATTTGTAATACCCACAGACACTATTCTATTAGATTAAAAAAAAAAAAAATCAGGGTTTTCTTGAAATAGGTATTGTTTGTGTATCTATGGAAACAATAGAATTCTCTTCCTTGAACTTGTCTGATCTTGTCTTTGAATCCACATAAACTATTAACGCCCTACCTTGGAACAGTTATACAGTTTAACTACATCCACTCATGTCTGGTTTTCAACCTACCTCCTACTAGTTTTATGTGATGCTCTTTAGCTCTGGAGTTGCAATAGACAAGTGATTGCAGACTTATGTAGTTGGGGTTTTTTTTATGCTCCTAGAGCAAATATCACATACTTGCATTACAAACATCCACCTTTCTCCAGCAATACAATTGACTGGCTTCCTTTCTGTTTTTCAGTTTGAATACAATGATGAAGGAGTGACCTCAAAGGATATGGCCACCCAACTGGCCTTCATGCGTCTGCTGGCCAACCATGCCTCCCAGAACATCACCTACCACTGCAAGAACAGCATTGCTTACATGGATGAGGAAACTGGCAACCTTAAAAAGGCTGTTATACTGCAGGGATCCAATGATGTTGAACTACGAGCTGAAGGCAACAGCAGATTCACTTTCAGTGTTCTTGAGGATGGCTGCTCTGTAAGTAATGCAGAAACCATTGGCACTATGATTGCTCACATTTAAGCACGTGATTAGGGACAGAGTTGTGCTTTGATTCAGAATTAGATTATCAGTCAGACCAGCAAAATTTTACCCAGTGAAGATAAATAGCCTACAAAACCAACTCTGCCAGATCTTTAACAAGTGGGAAGGACTGGGGTACAAACAAATTCTACCTTGTACTGTGCAGTGTGGCAAAAAAGAAAAAGCTTTTCAGAGAGACCAGACTCAAATTCTGTGTAAGCTGAAGATTGATAAGGAAATAGTGCATAAGCTGTAGGAAGGCCAGGATCTTTAAGTCCTGAAAAACTCAGGCAGGGTTCTCTGAGGATTTAACATCAGTGTGAAGGTAGTTTATGTAGAGCGTCACGCATATGACTTCAGAAGATTAAAGTAAGTATTTTCTCTCTATCAGAGAACTAAATAGTTGGATATGGGTATCTGATTTGCAAACAATGGCAGCAAAATTAATATGAAATTCTTTCAGAAATTATCCATTCAGGTGAAACAACTTTCAATACTATGAATAATGCAATAACAATGGTAATGAATCTTCTCTTGCAGAGAAAGAACAATCAATGGGGCAAAACGATCATTGAATACAGAACAAATAAGCCATCTCGCTTGCCCATCCTTGACATTGCACCTCTGGATATTGGCGGCGCTGACCAAGAATTCGGTTTGGACATTGGCCCAGTCTGTTTCAAATGAATGAACTAAAATTAACTTAAAAGCCTCTCCCAAATTATTCTCTTGTCATTTCTTTTTATAATGAAAGCTGACTCCTTCCATTTCTTCTGTTCATCTACTTGCTTAAACTCTGGGCGAAAGAGAAGGAGAAGAATTGATTGGAGCATTGTGCAATGAAATTTTAATACAGCCCCAAAAGGACTTGGAAGTCTTTCAAGATTTAACACCTTGCTTTGGGAAATGTCAACCTTTGTAAAGAAAAAAAACCAAAATAAAAAATCATGAAAGTTTGCACCACTTGTGGCCTTTGAATATCTTCCACGGAGGAAGTTTAAAACCACGACTTCCAAAGGTTTAAACTACCTCATACACTAATCAAGTGTGATCCACATCTTTTGTAGGTACTTCTCCATATGATCTGAGGTACTTTCAGTTCCACTCAAAATACAGTGGTGCTAATTGCGTTATTACAGAGTATCTTTCCAATACTTGAACTTTGATGGTGCTAGTGGCATTTGAAGTATCACTTCTCTGTTTCTTTGAAGTCTGTCTCAAAACTTAGAATGTCCTGTCTCACCCGCAGCTTAAGCATGTGGATCATTTTTCCTCATCTTTGTCCTCTTCCTCCAAAATCAGGTGCTCCTGCTTTCAAATCTCATTTCCATCTTCTACAATGGGTAAAAAAAAAAATATCATCATTTCTCAAAAAAAAAGAAAGAAAATGTATTTTGTATATGTGAGATGTTTAAATAAATTGTGAAAAAATGAAATAAAGCATGTCCAGTGTTCCAAAAGAAACTATTTAATGAGTTAAGTTACTTGCTTAGATGCATTGGCAGGTACTCATACCCAGAATTTAGAATACATTTGCATTACTGCAACTATCTTAACCCATTGCTCTAAAACATTTACTTAGACTTAAGCATACTTAAGTTAGCATACTTAAGACTGCTAACAACTGTCTTAAGGGTGTGATTGTCTACTTGACTCTTCATTTCAACACCACCTTTTGAAAAGTCCAAAAGAAACTCAGTAAGTGTGCCTCATAGTGTGAGAAATTCAGAAGCAGTAATAATTCTTTCATTTTTTTTCCAAATGCTAAGCAGGATTAAAGTCCAAAAGAAGGATCATCTTCTTACTTAAAGGTAGAAGGAAAATGAAGCTTCTGTCTTACACCTGAAGACAGAAAGCTCCTTGGTGTTGAGAGCACTGTGCTGGCTGATGCTGTGCTGTAATCAGTAGAACTATGCCTGTCTGCTTTTGAAATAACGTGCAGAAGTCCATGCAAGGAATCTCTAAATTTTGTTATCAGGGTTTGTTAGGCCTTACAGTTCATTCAGTTCTGCATGACACACAGAACTATCTGCTGTTGCTAATCTTAATAATCTACTATCATCACAAAAAAACACCACAAGAAGCAAAGACTGTTCTTATCTGAGGCCTTTTAAGAGACTGCTATCATACAGCACTTTCTGAAAACCCTAAATGAACTGCAATTCCAACAGCTGTGGTTTTGGAACTGGGAAGGTACTTGGGAGAACACACAAAGAACTATGAAGACAACAGCAAAAGCAGTTAAGGGGAGAGGTGAGACAGGCTTAGTCAGCAGGAACCCCCACATGGAAGCATGAAGAAAACATCCAGAAGAAGGTCCCTGTAACCTGAAGAAAGCACCACTCCAAAGTTTAGCAGCTGAGAGTCTGAAGGCAGCTCCAAATGGTGCAAGGAGGAATAAGCACTAAAAACTGTTTCTAAAGAAAGTTTTTCATTCTTGCTTGCAATGAATTAAGAAAAAAAGGGGAAAATATCAAAACATGGCCCTAAGTGCAGCTGCTATGTGCCCACAGCTGTGTGCTGAATTAGTAAAAGGGGAATTGCCATGATAAAATATAGCCCATTTTTTCTTCAGGTAAATACATGCATTTATTTATTGGACAATGATGATTCTTAAAGTGTTAATATTTCAGTCATTTTCTTAGTATTTCAAAATATAATTTTTGTTGTTGTTGTTCTAAAAAGAAAATAATGAAATGCTTTAAAATGGTAAGAGTTTCTTTTCTCATGTAGATTATCTACAAGCCAAGAAGTTCCTACAAGGACTGAAAAGATAAAATTGCATCCCTCAGTCTATGTAATCTGCTAGGATGTATGCAAAGGTTATTGCTAGGACTGGGAGGTCGACTATTGCTGCCTGGGAAGGAAAAAAAAGAATAAAGTAACACCTGAGGTTTAGAAAGGAAACTACAAAAGGCAAGTGCTGTTCACTTTTTCACTGTCATCTTCTGATTTCTCCTTTGCTCTCTGTGATCTATTCCACAGCATGTCCTGCTAGGCAGAGAACGTTTCCTTTCTAACAGCCCTTTGTAACATCCAAATTCTTCTGTGTTTTCATACCTTTGCCACAAAAGTGGACTCATTCGGAAATTAAACCAGAAAAAAACACATAGCACCTACCTCACAACTTCTAGCCTCATTAGCACTGAGACAATGCTCAGTTCAGCCTGCAGGTTTTGAACTCATCAGAACTTACTGCACGAACAAGTATTTTGCTTATGCTATGTACAATATTGAAGAAACTGTCTTTTCTCTCAAGGATCATGCTGAAAATAAGTGAGCTGAACGGCAGACAAAGCAGGCAGGCTTCACATTGTCTAATTTCAGAAATATAAAATGTTGAATATCAACTTCTGGTAAAGTGAGCTTAATCATCTTTGGGAGTGGTCTGCCTCTCTGTAAGGATTATCTCTGGAGCATTTAATTATGAGCAGGTATTCATCAGCAGTACTGCAACTAGACCATTAGCATAAATTAGCTAAAACAATAGGGTTAAAACAGATTAAAGTTTGCATTCAGAAAACAAAAGAAACACGGAAGGAAAGGAAAACAGCTGGAGTAACTAAGTGAAAGATAAGTTTGCAGCAAGCCCTGCACAAGAACAGAATTGCTGGAGAAGCTGCCTAAGGCTGGGTAGAGAGATTAAGGAGCCACTGATACACACAGTGCTCAGTTGTGATACAGCTGTGAAAATGAAAGTACTGCAGCATTCAGAGCATTTTCCTCCCTGGAATGTGTGGGACTGATCACCCACTTCTGTGATCAATAAATGTGTCTTGTCTGGCAGCTCCTCTTACGCCGTCTCCCCGGCAGGTGAACAGAGATTAAAAGGCTCCTGTCAGTAGGTGCTTCGAATTGCATCTAAACTGAAGCCTGAAGTCTCCAGTGCAAATATTCCTTACTGGATCCATAAATCTTACTAAAAAGGCCTCAGAAGTGTTTGAAGTGCCTCTATGTGTATGAGCTGGGCTTGCTACATAGTTCTCCTGACACCTGAATTTTACTAGTTGGGCTAGGCAACAGCTCTTGGGACTGGTTCGCACTTTTGTAAGCGTGTATTTCCGTAGGCACAACTCCCTTTCAGTCAGCCTGTGATCCCAGTATGCAGAGGAATCATTTGAATAAATGACAATCAAAAAAACCAGCAGTTGCCAAGGGGTGATGAATTCAGTCTCCTCTTTCCTTGCTCCTCCTGAGCATAACTTGCTCTCCTGGGACCAGTGTCAAGCTGATACATACTGTTTCCCGTTTCAGCAGGCTCTGCTGGCAGCACGTTGGGCTTTCTGTAGCATGCACTTTTGCATGACCATGGCATAAGTAGGTAAAAAGCAGAGGTGATGAGAACGCCGTAAATTTGACCAATGCAGAGCAAAAAGAAACTCAAAACCCATAAAGCGGTTGTAGAAGGGATGGTTGTAACTGTGCAGGCTGCTTCACTGGGAAGAGAATCATGAGCCACTGACAATTACCTTATGAATCTGTGTTTATCAGTTTAAAATATGAATACTGTGCTAAAGGCTGTGAATAGATAAATTTCCTTTAATACAAGTTAGTGACAAAACAACATTAACAGATCTACACTTCCACCAAACAGGTTTAAGTTGCAGCTTTTAACGTGTCTTTTGATTAGTTTTGCTGTAGCGCTTCGTGGTTTCAGACAGGATCTCCGAGAAGCTGCTTTCCTACCACCCACTTGACGCAGTGTTTGACAGTAATAGAATCATGTATACCAACTTCAAACAATGAGATAATAGCAAGTTCAAATAAAGCAATTCTTAGACATACTACCAGAAGTAATGTCTAATTCATCTAGCTTTACTCATGCTTCCTTCCGAGCTCATTAAAAACCCACTAATTTTCTGTATTGCTCCCCCATAAATCTCAGATGCAAAATGAATGCAACCTGTGGTGCATAAATGAAGATCTTCAGCAGAAATGCCTGTATGTCTATATTCTTAGGCTGAAATAAATTTGTCCTTTCCTGGAAAATAGGTGGTTGAATACAGGAATTACGTGAGCAAAATTTCCTAAATATGACTCCATGCCTAAGTATACTCTCCAACTGCTCATGAAACGATGGTTCTCATTAAGCCAAATATAAGTATCAAAACAAACAAATACAACATTTGAATGCCATTTTGAACACAAGTATGTGAAATATATATAATTCATTCCAATAATTATTGTCAACACCATCTTGAAAACACATATTTATTTTATTTTCTCTTACTGCTTTCAGGCTACTGAAATTGGTTCTTTGGGTGAAATGAAACAAGTTTTCCCAAACGCCAATTCTTAAGACCCTTGGTAAAACAGCAAGAGCAGTTCTCCACCACTTCCACAAGCGTAGTGCACCACCTATTGACATAGACGCTAATTACCGGCCCCTGAGTATTTTTCTAGGTTTTTTTCCTGAATTCACTGTCAAGGTTGCTATCCAAATCTTCTGAGCTGCCTGTGGCCAAGAATATCCCGAGGGCTATTTCTGAAAAATACCAGCATCACAACTCATCCTCAGAATATATTAGCTTATCAGAAGAATACCCATCCATTCAGGAAAGCTCCTGGCCCCAAACTGCAGTCTCACCCGCGGTAGAAAAGACTCAAGACAATAATAATTTAGTCTCTTAGTTGTCAGGTTCGATGAATCTGAAACAGCAGATTAAAATTCATCTGATTAATAGTTGCTCCCCAATGAAGCAAATGCTTGTTAACGTGCTGCCCGTAACTCACATATCAGTCTCCTGCAACCACCTCTGTGCAAAGATACTGCTGTTAAACAGACTTCTGTCATTTTAGGTATGCAGTACATTTGGTAGTGGTCTGGAACAGGTCAGAGCAAAAGTAATTTAGTTTGCAGA
Organism: Astur gentilis; assembly: GCF_929443795.1. Classification (NCBI taxonomy): domain Eukaryota; kingdom Metazoa; phylum Chordata; class Aves; order Accipitriformes; family Accipitridae; genus Astur; species Astur gentilis. The sequence goes on along the minus strand of NC_064883.1, from coordinate 20,713,415 downwards.
GGAGCTGCAGAACTGGGTTCCTTCTGTTCATCCAGAGGCACAATACTGCTATGAGGTTTATAAGGACACAGGTGGCAGAAAAGAAGGAAACTGAAGATGGCATCTCACAGGCATCTCTTTCTTCCTCTGTCTTCCTGACAAATCACTAGATGCTTATTCAGCTCCCATGGCCAGAGCCTTAGCCTTTGAGCATACCCTGTGTCTTCAGACAAGAAAATTGATTGGAGAAGTAAAGCATTTATACCACCTCCTTTCTAAGCTATCATTTTATACTGGAATCACTCTGGAATATTTAATTTTGTCTTAATCCAGGGCGAGCTTTGTCCTCCTGTTTTCTGCCTGCACTTCTGGAAAGGTTAGAAGTTATTTTTGCAAGGCAAAGGGAGCTTTGTCCTGAGATGTAAGTGGAAGCCATTAACAACTGCACCCATACTTGACTCAATCATTCACAACCCACTAAATTAGCCTCCAGACCTCACAGTGGGACTTGGGCATCAACAATTATGCTTTACACAAATATATATATATATATATATATATACAGGGTTAACATGAGGTTCATAATGGGGGAAAATGGCAGCAAACCATTTTGAGGTGAGAAGGGGTTTGGATGCCCTCACATCGCTGATGGAGGGCACAAATTTCTTCCACAAATTGCCACAGTAGACGTCAACCAACAGGGTTATGTCAGAAATGCCACTATTCCAAGACTCCTACCATAATGTGGTGGGTTGACCCTGGCTGGACAGCAGGTGCCCACCAAAGCTGTTCTATCACTCCCCCTCCTCAGCTGGACAGGGGAGAGAAAATATAACAAAGAGCTAGTAGGTCGAGATAAGGACAGGAGAGATCACTCACCAATTACAGTCACGGGCAAAACAGACTCAGCTTCGGGAAAATTAACTCTATTACCAATCAACCAGAGTAGGGTAATGAGAAATAAAACCAAATCTCAGAACACCTTCCCTCCACCCCTCCCTTCTTCCCAGGCACAACTTCACTCCCGGATTCTCATCCCCCAGCGGCGCAGGGGTATGGGGAATGAGGTTTACAGTCAGTTCACATGTTATTTCTGCCACTTCGTCCTCCTCAGGGGGAGGACTCATCACACTCTTCCCCTGCTCCAGCGTGGGGTCCCTCCCACGGGAGACAGTCCTCCATGAACTTCAACATGAGTCCTTCCCATGGGCTGCAGTTCTTCATGAACTGCTCCAGCATGGGTCCTTTCCAGGGCGTGCAGTCCTTCAGGAGCACACTGCTCCAGCGTGGGTCTCCCACGGGGTCACAAGTCCTGCCAGAAAACCTGCTCCGTGGGCTCCTCTCTCCACAGATCCGCAGGTCCTGCCAGGAGCCTGCTCCAGCGCGGGGTTCCCACAGGATCACAGCCTCCTTCAGGAACCCACCTGCTCCGGTGTGGGGTCCTCCCCGGGCTGCAGGTGGAGATCTGCTCCATGTGGACCTCCCTGGACTGCAGGGGGACAGCCTGCCTCACCAGGGTCTTCCCCGCGGGCTGCAGGGGAATCTCTGCTCCCATGCCAGGATCATCTCCTCCCCCTCCTTCTTCACTGACCTTGGTGTCCGCAGGGCTGTTTCTCTTACATGTTCTCACTCCTCTCTCTGGAGGCTGTTTCCCTCCATCCCAACTTTTTTCCTTCTTAAAAATGTTATCACAGAGGCGTTACCACTATCGCTGATTGGCTCGGCCTTGGCTGGCGGCGGGTCCGTCTTAGAGCCGGCTGGTGTGGGCTCTCTTGAACACAGGGGAAGCTTCCAACAGCTTCTTACAGAAGCCACCCCGTAACACCCCCCGCTACCAAAACCTTGCCACACAAAGCCAATACTCATAACAACACACCGGCTGTAGCATTTATTGTGTGTTTGATATGAACAACCTCTGCATCAAGTTCCTGAAGCACTAACTCCACAGTAGGAGTGAAGAACGTCTTTCCTTCACGTTACAGTCAGAGCAGGGGAGAATCGGGCCCTGACTTACTGTTCGCAAAGGCAGGCAATGGCACAGACCTCATATTTCTATCTTCATGCATCTTTTTTTCAAACAGAAGGTAGTTCTCACTTCAGAAAGCAAGAAAAGGATCTTTGATCCTGTGGCTTGAGGTTTAACTATTTTGATAAATTCAAACTATCCAGGAGAGCAGCGTTTCCTCAGGCTGCTTATACTCCTTCTGAAAAAAATCTAGATTACTTAAAAACTTATGGGAACAGTAGGATGTCTGAGTAACTAAATAATGTAGTAGTAATAACTAGATGTTATAATTATTGTAAATATTAATTATATTAATCAATTAACCATTTAACTACATTTGATTAGGACATTGATTAATACTGGTATTATACTATTAAATAGCAATAATTAAATAATTACATAATGTGATAATTAGAAATTTCCCATTGAAAAACAGAATTTTCTTTTGGTTTCCTGTTCAAGGGGTTCTACCATGTTCATGACCGTTGGAGGAATATCTTTCCCTTTCTTCTTTCCACACCTTCCTCCATACTTAAATGCCAGTATGGCAAACTATCTTACCCTGACAGCTCTAGTTCTACACTTAGATTTTTTTCTCAAGTGGATCCTTCTATTACCCCACTGCCATACCCAAATGCTTTTTGTACTCCTCTGGGAAACATTAAACGTGGCTACGGTCTCTGGCCTGGGAAAAATCATGCAATAGCCTAATTGCTGAAATGACCTTCTCTACTTAGTGGTCTGAAGGACAGGGGTTTGCCTTCATGAAATCCTCCCCCGATAACGATTATAGGTTTTTCTGGGAAATTTTGCCTGAAGGGATTTACCACTACTATTTCGTTAAGGTATTTAGCATCTTGAGGTGTTAGTCTCTGCTCCTGATTCCCAGTAAATTCTCTACATAGTGCCTAGAATATGTGTCAAGGGAAGTCACCCACACAGAGCCTTCCTTAATTTAGGCAAAATGCTTTTCATGTATAGAATTGTTTCTGGTTGATAGTCTTTTTTGCCTTCTCCTTAATTTTTATCTTCCAGCATTTAACAGGGAGTAAGACTTACTCTAATTCCTCAGTTCAAAATAACATCCATGGCTATTATTGCTGTACCTATCTCTACACCATGTTTGGTTTACCAGCCATCTAAAATTTCAATTCCTATAGAAGCTGCACATACCCAAAATGATTGGTTCCCCAGACTCTGCAGTGAGATCCAAAGGACCTCTGCTTATTCTTCTGAAGAGGAGCAAAGAGTGCAAACTACATCCATGCAGTGCACCTTCCTCACAGTACATGAAGAGTAGAATTAAAGCATGTATCATCGTCATCTCTCTCAGCTACTTTCATTTGCAAATAGATAAAAGAGGTCCTTTGAACTTTCACAGTTCCATATTTGGGTCTGGGGTACAGACTTCAAATACTCTATTTCATATCGTTCCTGTAACTTTTAAAATGGTTGTTTTAGTTAGTAGTCTCCAATTTGTTGAATATCTTAAGAGTTAAGGTTAAGAATTCCTTCCCTGTGAAAGACAAGCTGGTGACTTGTCCCTACAAATGACAATGTTCTTGGCTGGCTCCAGGTGAGAGGAACTAACATCTCACCATCCTCCTCCTGAGCTGGGTTGCCCTCAGCAACTTTGGGAGTATGAGCTCTTTGTCTCACCTGGAGATACAGGAATGATGTTCCTACCCCACCCCACCCCACCCCCCTGCAGGCTGACCATTAAATATGCATTTAAACAAGCATGTCCAATAGTGAACAGTACTGTTTCTAAGCCCTTGCTCATGTTTAAGCCAGTGTTTCTCCGGCCCTGTATACAGTGGTATTACCACCTCTGTACGCTTTACTGTTTTCTCTGTATCAGGATCTCACAGATCACTTCTTTGTAATGAGACTTGGTTATCCATTCCAGGTGTGACCACTCTGTTAATAAAATTACAGGCCAAGGACTGACCTTTGGATGAATTGAGTTTCTCTCTCACCCTCTTTCCAGGTCCGTATCAATGTTCTTACCTTCTCCTTATCCTCCGCTCCAGAAGTTTATTCTATAAACCTGTTCTCTGTGTTAATTCTACGTAAATACAGTAGAAATTTTGTATGCAACAACTCCATAGCTGTTTTCCGTGGGCTTTGTCTAAACAACTCCCTTACCTCTTTGCCACAAACATGATAGTGCACTGTTCAAACACAACATGAAGAGCAGTTGCATTGATCCCTATCAAACCCTTCATCTGTTTCTTAGCATGGTTACAAAGTTTAGTAGATATTTCAGTTAAATTCATAGCCTTTTACTATCTGAAGCTCTGGAATTTATGATAGCATGAGCTTCTAAAAAATAACAATTTTAAACTGATCATCTGATATGATCTGGATCTGATGTGTTGAAAAACAACCGGGATTTCTTTTCCATTTTCAAGTTGCTTTGCACTCTTCTGCCACCTTGAGGGCATCGAGCCATCTTCTGAATATCCGAAGGTATTTCTGGTGCCTTACCTGTGGAGTGGAAGCACTCTGTCAAAGCCAAAAGAAAAGACCAAAGATCTCTTCTGGTTTTATTAGCTGCTCTTTTGCACCTAGATCAAGGCCAGCATTTTTTCTTGGCTGTTGGCTCACCTCTTTACCAGCTAATTGCCTGCTTCCTGCTCCCAAATCAATTGTACACTAGTTTTTGCCTTCAGCTTTGAAACCAGCATTTTGATTGCCTCTTTCCTAGTATTTAGATCCTTATGCTCCAGCACTATAGAAAGGAAGACACTTCAAAAAGATTAAATTCTTGCACCTATCATGAAAACAGGCAGATGGACAGTGGAGAGAGAACCCCATCAGTTTTCCCTGTGAGAGAACGGCTGACTCATAAAATGATAACGAGAGCTACTGAAGGATATTGGCTTCAGTGGTTTCACTGCATATGGATTTGTTCTGGGTTTAGGCTTTAGAGAAAGTCATATTCTGTTAGTTAAGCCTCTCGGTATAAGTGTTTTTAAAGCATAACCAAAAAATCACACCAAAGAATCAGATCCATATGCCTGTCATTAGAGCCATTATTAAAGTGTGCCATGCACCGGAGATAAAGCTAGAAGCAAACAACAGCTGTCCTGCAGATTCCAACTCACCAGGCTTTTACACAAAATTTCTGGAAATGGCACAACTACTCACCTATCTGTGAATTCCTAAATGACAAATCTTTGCTAATCTGAGGTAAACAGTAGCCCATGTTGACATTTTGTGTATATATGTTTACATTTCAACATCATAAAATTACATAGGCTCATTAGAGCTGACAGCAACACAACACAGCACCATACAGACAAACAGCTATGACAGAACAACATGTACCCTAAGGAACACTCTGTAGTATTCTGCTTAAATTAAACTATTTCTATGCAATTTTCATCTTTAAATAATGCTCCTTATTTACTTCATATAAGTAAATAAAATACTTTCAGTATTTTACTTTAAATACTTTAGTCTATTAATGCATTGCTGATACCTCAGCAAACTAGTGTTTTAATGAGCCTTGAGACTAACAGACAATTTGATTTCCAAACCTTCATAGAATGGTTTGGAAGGGATCTTAAAGATCATTTAATTCCAACCCCTCTGCCTGTGGCAGAGGAAAGGGGAAATCCCGTCCCTGGGTGGGCTCGAACCACCAACCTTTCGGTTAACAGCCGAACGCGCTAACCGATTGCGCCACAGAGACTCCCTGGTTCGAGGGATCTTCGCAATAAAAAATAATTTTCCTTCCTAAAATAAAATTACCTTCCTAAAAACATTGATTCCAAGTAGCAGAAGTACACTGCACTAAATCCTACTATATTCTAGAATCTTTCAAGCTGAAAAAAAATTGACAATACAATGTTTCATTGTAGTTGATTATTTCATATAGGATCTAAGTAATTCAGCATTTAAATGCAAAAAAATACTCAACAGCACCCTGCAAATTCCAGTAAGAAATTGCAATGGAAAATAAATAAGGTGATTGTTCTTACTGGAGAAAATATATTGGGTGGCAGGTTCTCCCTATCAGTAGTGAGAAAAGAACCTTCCTCCAAAGTCATGATCTCTCACTGTCAGAATCAACAGATAGGGATATTTTCCTCCCTGACCTCAGTCAAGCATGCCCAGTTCCACCAAATTTCATACTTATTTCAAGAAACTTGGGAAATTAGCATAACTTGAAAGATCCAGAGTTACGTGAAGGTCGGCGAGAAATGACCTTCCTGAGATACCTTTATAAAAACTGTCTTCTTCCATTTCTAATATAGCTTGGTTTTTGCTCCTAAAAGAATATTACAGAATCAAGTGTATAACTATCAGTTGCTTGGAAAAATCAGAGCTGACAAGACATTTAAGAATTTCAAAAAAGTGTATTTTTGCACTGGCATCCATAACAGTCAATTACAACTTTTCATTCACAAGTAAATCTTCTCATGCTTTGACTTTTCCATTTTAGCTTTTGTCTCATAAACTAGTCACACCTTCCCATTGTTATATTTGCTTTTAAGTTATAAATTCCATAGCTTGTTCATAGCTGGTTCCGGAGTGAAATACGTGCCACTTTCACAATCACCCAGTTTCAATGCCTGAAATGTTGCTGGTTATGCAACAGCAGCTGAGAACATGAAGGGAATGCTGCTGAATGAGGACAGCTTAAAAGTTGCTCTATGGAGCTGAGGTATTCTTGGTGGCCAGACGAAGGAACTGCTGTGCATCCTCCCTCCAACAGCATTTAATAACCTAGTCAAGTATTTGCCAGTTGACATAGGTATATTTAATGTTTTACTTTCTATTTTGGAGGGGTTCTGAAACACCAAACTGCACAAAATAGTGGCAATCATACATGAGTGAAAACATGTTGGTTAGCTTTGGGTCTGAAACCTGGTGGAACATTCTTCCAGTTTCTCATAGGCAGTAGGAGATGTCACTTCATTCATCAGTAATACTTCCATTATCCTTACTTTTTTTTTAGCCAAATGTCCTTTGTGACATTGAAGTTTGCCTCTGTCCAGTCTCAAGGACCACAGCATTTAGTTTCCCATCCCAGTGTTTTCCTATCAACTAGGATTTTTTCCTATCCCAGTGTTCCAGCCATTATTGCAGGCAATAATAGCTGCTTCACTTCTCACCTTCTTTTGTAATAGAAAAGCTTTGCCTTCTGGTTCCAATTTTTTGCCCACCTTCAACTCTCAAAATGTCACCCCTTCCTTATACTCCTTTTATGCTTGTGAACATTGCTTTGCAAGGAAATCCAACTTTCCTCATTATCTGAGTCTCTTCATTATGCTCTTTCGATAATTTTCTAGGTTTTGCCTGCTTTCCTTTACTCTTTTCTTTGCTGTATTTTGCTCTGTATTGATTACTGACCCCATTACAGACTCCAGGCTTTGAAAACTGAACAGTATCAATAAGCACAAGTCATAAACAAAGCTGTAAGAGCAGGTGCTATGCAAGCACAGAGCAAAAATTTCCTCCTAGAGAAGAAACAAGAGTGAAGCCTACTCAAACAGTGCTAGCAGACAAGCAGCCATGTGAAAAGACTGTTAAAAGAGCTTTTAATAGAACTTCTAATATCTTATAAATTATACTTAAGAAGTTACATCTTTAGGCCTAAGCTATTTCAAAATGATATCACAGGAAAGAGAAACAAAGCAGTGGGAAATTTGAGCACAAAAAAACCCCAGATTTGTTTCAGTAGCACAAAGTATAAAAATTAGGCTAACGACTAGATCTAGTTGGCCTAGAGACAGGATGAAAAGTCAGTTATATTTTCCTGTTTGTAGTAATGCAGCTTTATATTAGTGATTAGCTATTAACCCCCAGAAGAGATGTGGACTCAGGCATTGCTCCTCTGGGATGAATGTGTCACAACCCATGCTGGACAGACCAGGGAGGGGTTGTGGTGAGTTCAGAATTCCCTCGGGCTAAATTAAAGTGAACCGACACCAAATTATCAGTTAAACATTTTATTTATGGCAGAAGCAACCTTGGAAGGTGTAATAGTAGGTGGTGTGGTTCCTACTGAAGCGTCTACAAAGGTAGGGAGGAGAAAGAGAAGAAAAAGAGAGGAAAACAAGAAAAGGGGGGGGGGGGGGGAGGGAAGAGACATCACCACCCTTGGATCCCTCGATGAAGTTAATGGTGGTCAGTGACGCTGACAGTCGTGGTAACCCTCTGGTGATGGGCACACGTGGGGCTCCTCGCGCCTGCGTCTTTTGCAGCCCCGTTCCTGCCTTTTCTCACGTCAATCGTGCCCCTCTTGGTTTCCTGCGCACTGCCCCTGAGGACTTACCTAACTCTCGACTTTCTGCGCGGGTGCCGTCATGGGGGGGTGGTCATGACCCCCTTCCCCAAATAAACTCTGGGTGACCCCTGGTCAGACACGGTGAGCTGTTCCACCCAGTTCATCAGGACGCAGGACTGTGCATCCCCCGACACACCCCCGGCGACCCGTGTCACCTGCGGTGTTGCTATGCAGAACCTATCTCGTTGAAGTGCCTTGCAAGCAAGTTCCATTCCTTCCCTCAAACGCAAAAGCCAGGCTGCAGCCTCTGTCCGTCACGATGGGTGTTTGAGGCATTAACTCTGTCCAGTGTCTCACAGAATCCCATGCTCGTTCAGATGTTTGCACTTCAAGATGCACTGAATTTTTAATCTCCTACAGCTCATCATCTGAATCTTGGGCAAGACTTATCCTTAACAGCTGGACCACCTACTAGTATTTTTTTTAATATTTCTTTAGCTAGTGTTCTTTAACATTTTAAAATGTAGAAAAAATCAGTACTAAGTTGTTTTCCCTTCCATTACATTTATAAAGATATTCTGCCTATGTATTTCTTTCATGCAATCTTTTATTACATTATTTTGGTTCATTTGCTATATTCCCTACTTAGTATCTTCTGCAAAGTTCCTCCTGGAACTTCCTTGCCTCTCAGCTTCACATCAGGGTAATAAATAAGTGAAAACCAACTCTCACTCACACAGGTACCTGGCCTTTTTATCAGAGTACATCTACCTAACATTTGTGACAAAGTTGACCATTGAAGCAGGATATGTTTAGCCGCACACTAAGCATAAGCTGCCCAAGACTTTGATATAGGACTTTTTGAACTCAAGGCTAAGTATTTTTTAATGGACCAGTATCAGACAGACTACCAATGTACTGCACAGAATGTTAATGATGATTACTGTCAATGATTTTTTACTAGATATCACACTGATAAAAGTAGAAATTAGGTTTTCTCTCTCTCTGTTTTAAAGAGAACATAGTAATTACAGGATGGCATCTCTATTGCTGGCAGCCAGAAGAGAAGGCTTCTAATGCTCCAGGAATGTGACACAGCTTGGGCAGTGGCTGTGTAGGATTCCAAAGTCCAAAGACTCTATTTATTATAAAGAATTCTGAATTTTAAAGAGACACATCTGGGAGCATAAGGGGGAAACAGGGAGAGAAACAATGTGAAAATGAAGTGTTGATGAAAAAAGAATAACTCAGTTCGACAAGGAACTAACAGTGATCGCCATTTCTCCCAACCAGGATTCAAGAAAAGAGGGAGGAAATACAAAAAAACAGTACCTGCATAGCAAGAAACTCATCTAACTTGAAAATTCTTAACCCATTACATTGATGAATACAAAGCTTTGAGGATAAGAATCTAAGCAGCTGAAAGAAAAAATAGGTTTGCATTAATGAGCTGTGCAGAGTCCCAGTTGGGACTCAAGACTGCATAGCTGCACAGTGATGTCCAGGACCCACAATGCAGAAAGGTGCAGCCTCTTGACTGTCCTTAATGGAAGGGAATGGATGACTTAAACATTTGCAGTCTGCCTATTTCCCTTCCCTGTCTCCATCCCCCCAATCCACCTCTATTTCAGATCCAGAGAAACCTGAAATGAAAACACAATTAAGCCTCATGTTATAGAGCTGCAGATTTATTCATCTCTTAGTGATAAACTACATATAGCCTTGTACATGTGATTTCAAAACTACTTCACTTAACATCAGCTTTAGTACAGCCTATTGAGGAACCATTTTTATAACTGTTACAAAATCAGAAATCTGTAAAAGCAGTAGTAGAATTTCCAAGATCTTACAGGTTTGGTGGCATATTTGTTTTGGTTTTTGGCTGAGACAGTACTCAGGGTACACTGCTTGACTGAACAAGTCCACTTAGAAAAAAAACTTCTTGCTCTCTGTACTCCCTTTTCATTAATGTAATCAAATATTTGCAATAGATGGCTACCATGCATGCACACGACACATGGAAACTTGATGCTTAGGGAAAGATTGATCGCCATTATGAGGCTGAAAACTCAGCAATTAAAATGTTTGATGCCATCTTTCGGCAAGTACACAAAAGCTGCTGAAGCAAAAGCTGCACTACTGAAAATATTACTCTGCCCAGGAATTTGTTGGAGATAGATAGCTTTATTTCTGGAATTACAATATGACCAGAGCAATCTGACAATGCTGCACAAATTAAATTAAGATGTGATATGGTTTGGGGTATGGCAGACCCTACTGATTAATTATTCAACACTTAACCTGTAAGATAATGTAGGGAATAGTCCAGCTAGTATATAACAAGCAGTATGTTCCTTATGAACATATGAACATTTTCCTTATGGAACTTACAGATTAGAGGCAAGTCATAATTTTTCTTCCAGCTCTGGTGCCTATATTCCTTGCTATATATACTTGTGAAAAATTAATTCCACTCCTATAAGCATATAAAAACTCTAAAGGGAGAATATCACATGAGAATGCCATAGTATTCCTCTGACTGAGAATGTTTAAATATCAGCTCTCTGTAAGAGCTGACTTTATACTATAGTAGTCACTTTGTCTGTTCTTACATGCTTAACAGTCCTTAGGATTGCCTTGTGCCTTTGGCTGAGGACAGCAGATCTAACTCCAGAAACTACACATGGCTGTAATGTTGAAAACAGGAAAAATCAAGAGAAGGAGATCTACTGTGAACTAAGCTTATCAGCAAACTCATGCATGCATGCCAGGTTTGACCCATGTATCATGAAATGGAGTGGTTTGGACCACTTAAAGGATCACCTCCAACGGTATTAGCAAAAACTATTTAATAGGAATTTATATAAAAGCGCAACTTCGCAGAATTCGATGGCAAGGTTCACTCTATTACTTAATAAATACATGGATGAAGCGTGCACAGGAAAATTAACATAGAATCCAACTAGAATTATGTATACAGAAACCATCAATGTAAAAGTTTAAGACAGAAACATACAAAGGAAAATTGGGTCAGAATTGATTTTTCATGATTGGTACAGAGATGGAATTTGTAAAAAGGTAGGGGAGACCCTCCTGTTGAGTCACGAGGTTCAGAGGAGACCCCCTTGCTTTCTAAACTCCTGTCAGAGTCTAGGTGCAGCTGGATCGACTCCTAGTCTCAGACTTGGGCAACGGTTTTTATCTAAAGGTATTATAATAGCAGCCTGAGATTCATTCACAGTTGAATAAAGTTCACGACAATAATTTATGTATAGATTTGAAAAGCAGTATTTGTAATATACTTGCTATAGAATATTCAGGTTAGTACACGCATGCACAAAGACACTAAGAGATAGACATACAAGCAAGTCAAAGAGGTATACCTGTTAAAAATTCCCCTTGAGTTCAGTGAAACTGTTCACGTCAAATGCTTCAGCATTTTTCTCAATGGGCAAAGGGCTGAGCCTCAAGGAGCAAAGAGTATCAGCTCAGGTCCCGTCAGCGTCTGGTGACAGACCTCCGATCTTTGCAAATCGAAGAGTTTGCAATCTCCAAGAGGCATCCCACTCAGAGGGAGATGCTGGTCGCAACCCGCTGCGGTCCAGGAGAGCTCAAAGGGTCTCACTAAGTACTGCTGTTTATAGGTTCATGAGACAATTGGCTTTAGTCATCAGCAAATTACTGGGATTCTGGCAGCACTGGTACCATTTCACATGGGTTATGATTCGGATAAGGAAGGCTCCAAGGCTGTCAGAGAATGACTTAAGATTCAGATACAGGATGCTCCAAGACTGTCAGGAGAGGACTGAGATATGTCCCAAGGTTGTCAGGAAATGACTAATTATCCCTACTCCCATCCCCAGCCTCTCCCAGGCAACAGAGGTCCTTGGTATGGTCAGTGTAGCTCCCTGTCTTAGCCATCCAAGAGTTCCTGGTACAGTCAAGAGATGCTTAACCGCCCAACTCATTACACTTATGCTCAGGCCTAGCAAGACTTCCCAAGTTCGTAGATCAGCCCAGAGAGGGGGAAGAAATGCACCACCACTCCGTGGCGCAAAGTTCTTCTTCCATTTACACTGAGCCTGCCAAGCAAAGTCAGGAAGCAGCAAAGGAAGAATTCTCTCACCTGTGAAAATTATACCTGTGTAAATGACATCTGCCCAATTTAAACTTACTGTCTAAATTCAACAGAGAGTTGCCACTCCTGATGGTAAGTCATCCAGCTTATTCTAATTTATGAGCAAATTACCAGCACCTTACTTGCACCAGTTCTACAGAGGGAGGCTGGTGATTAGTTTAAACTAGATTGGTTCACTGTAAGTAGGTGGAGTTAGGTGAAATGAACCCCATCTTTCCTGATTGCTTTATTGTATTGACACATAGGGCAAGTAATTCAGCCAAAACCCACAGTACACATTTTTAGCTTCTGTCATTAGTGACCATACATAACACCACAGTCTCTTATGAAAAGAATGAATTCAGTTAAGCCAAGGCTACGTCTGTAGAAAACAGAAATGTGAAATCCCTCCTGAGGCTTTTTACTCTCAATATTCGTAGACATTATGCCATGCACACAGTAATGTCACATCTCCTCTGCCTCTCAAAGGAACGAACCACTTCTCTGCTCACTGGGTCCTCTCTCTGTGGCTGCTCTAGGTGTTCCCCTCCCACTGACGGCCTTTGGTGCTTCCAGCAGAGCAAGCAGACAGCCAACGCGAAGCTTTAGCACTTGCAAACCAAAAGCTGAGGTCTGACTGGTCAGAAGAGCCAGCAGACTTCTGGTTTACTTCCAGCACACTAAGTTTACCAGCAGACAGGAAAATAAAGTAGGTATACAATTCACAAAGCTGCTTCTAGCTAATAATAGTTCATGCCTGGAGTTGGTTTCATAGGCTACTTAGCAATCCTTACTCAGCCTTTTACATCAGGCCTTTTATATATAGTGGTTTTGGTGTGAATTAATTAGGTATATGTAATGATGCCAAATTCAATTAGCTAGTGAAAAAAAAGGACGTACTTGTAAGAAGCAAGGCTGCACACATGCAAACCACTTCCTAACTCATGGCACTTCAGCCAAAAGCTTCTGACTCAAATGAGGGAGATCTCTCTTGTTGAACACCAAAGCAATGTCTCCAAAGGACCAATGAAGCAAAAGCAGATGCCTTGCTCACATTCATGTAAATATTTAATATACACAGGTGTATTGCCTTAATTAAGACATTCAACCTGCAACAGCATCAGTATGCATTTGTACAGTCCTAAAATAATGGAGATGTAATCCACACACAGAGTTTTCAGGCATCACTGAAGGCCAGTGTTAGTGCTTCAGGGCAAATGAGGATGGCGCGGGGACTTCCAGCAGCAGATCTGAAAGAGCCCTCCAAAGGCTGTGGGACAGTTAACTATTTCTGAATGTTGTAATTTTCTGAGATATCTATAAACAAAAGTATGGTTATTTTGATAACTTTTGAATTTCTGCTGTGGTTTCGTAAGAAGAAGCTGATTTAATTGAAGATCCCTGAAATTCTCCAGAGAGACTATCTTGCAGTAGAGAACTGAATTATTTTTTAATTTTGAGAGAAAAAGTTACATTTCCCTGCTCAAGCACTGCAGCCATCCTAACTGAGAAGCTGAGTCAAAACTCCGGGAGCTCCAGTTGAACTCCGTGCTTCCTGCATCTATGCTGCTTATGGTAACAGCGTTAATTAGAGTAAGTTTTGAGGAGCTACACTCACAGTCACAAATGCACCTTGCAGACTTGCAACATAGTCAGCAAACTTAACACAGTTATATTGCAGAATGAGACAGGCTGAAGTATGTTTTGGTTGGATGAAAAGTCTTCCTTGTTCATGAATAAATGTTACAAAACCAAATCAAGAAGAGTATCTGTGGTCCTCAATGACTGCAGGAAAGAAACATTTTGTAAGACTGTTAAGAATCATTAATGAGCAACAATGTAAAAGGCTACAAAAAATATTCTAGTGAATACTTTCAGTTAGAGAAGCTGTTAAAAAATGTTTAAGTTTTTTCTTAAAGTGTAAAATGCAGCTGTCACTTGAACATATGTGAAATGAGGACAAAGAAAGCTAAGCACTAGCAGGAATATTGTAACAAATAATAAAATATGTTCACAGTGAGAATGCTTTGAAAATTCTTGGCTTTTTGAATGATGTATGACCAAAAAATAATACATTTTAAGGAAAAAATAACACAGTAACTACAAATCTGTACACTTGGGAGTTTACCTGGTACCTTTTTTTCCTCTTTCCCTGAGAGAATGAACCTGAACACTTTAAAATAGTAAAGTGTTTTTATTATTTAAAAACATTGCTGGGAAAGTGAATGAATTAACAGAATAAAGATACTATGTTGGCAGATAATGAAGACTTTGGGTGGAAGTGGGATATACCTTGAATATATAGTAAGAGTGCACATCAGACTACTTGGAACTCAAATTTTGTATGTACATTACATTATGTTTGCATAATGCATTAAGTTCTTCTGTTTTTCAGATAATATTTGAAAATAAAACTTTGCTTACAGTGTGTAGACTTCCTGGTTTTGTTTCAAACGTTTCACTTTTTTTTTTTTTTTCTTTTTTTCCCCAATCTTTTTTTTCACGTACTATTAAATGAATAATGAAATTCAGTGATTTCCAGAACTTCCAGAATAGTGGTTTTTGGATGAGAGGGAAGTGGAAGGATGGTGAAATGAAAACCAGACTTTTTTTGTGTTCCATATCCAGATAACTGATTATTATTATTATTTACCTGCTCAGTTTAAAAAAAAAAATAAAATTTTCGATTCATTTTTTTGGCCAGTCCTCATGAAAAGAGCTCTGCTGGATCGGAGGGAGAATATCTGCCAAGCTTTGTAAGTACTCATCACAAACCCGAGGCCTGACAACTGCTCACCGTTTAGCTCCCATATTTATGCGAATGCATACTGAACACTTTCCCTGAGTTTTACGTTTGTTTATATACGGTTGCTTTATTTTGTGGAAATGTGTTCCCTGTGACGGCCTGCGCTGCTCCGGGCCTGGCTGGTTAGGCGGGCAGCTTCTCACCAGCACCTTCGGTGAGGGCCAGGCCTCGGAGGGCAGATTTGGAACCCTGCACCTTCCCCCAGGTACGAGTCAAGTAGAGACTGTGGAGAACAGGACCTCCCTTTGCTGAGATTTCAGCACTTCGCTCGCAACACGCACCTTCTTCTCCCCCGCCATAAACCCAGGTAAATCTGTCAACGCGGTTCAGCTTCCTTGTACAGCGTTATCCACCTTGAGAGGGAGTGAACGTCTCTCCCAGCCCGGGCTGACCACTTCCATGTCAGTTGACGAGCGACAAGTGCTTAAAAATCGCAATACTTGGGGAAAAAGCCAGCACTGCCCGGTGCCGGCAGTCCCGCACCGCCTCAGGCACCGCACCTCGCCCAGGTACACCTTCATGGAGCACAGTCCCAACGACCCCACGGCGAGGAGCGAGGCGCCGGGGGCCTGCAAGGTCCCCGCCTCGCAGGCACCCCGCGCCTCCGCCCCCTCAGCCGCGGGCCTCGGACCAAGCCCGGGGGGATCCACCGCAGCCCCGCTCCCGCCGCGGGGGCCCGCTGCGCCGAGCCGGCCACCGCGGGGCGGGGAGCCGAGCGCTGGGGCCGCCCGCCGGCGGCCGAGGGGAAGCGGCGACGCCGGGAGGGCGGCGGCGGCGGCTCCGCCCCGGCCGCGGGGTGTCGAGCACCTCTCCGCCGCGCCGGTGGGGACGGCGGCAGCCGGCGGCGGCGGGGTCTGCCTTCGCCGCCAGCGGGGACCCAGTGCTGCCCCGCTGCGCCCGCCCGCTCCATCGCACGCTGTTGTCATGGAGGAGCCAAGATGGCGGCCCTGGCCTACACGGGGGGCAAGCGAGAGATCAACTACTACTTCAGCGTGAGGAGCGCCAAGGCGCTGGCGCTGGGCGCCGTCCTGCTCCTCACCGCCTGCCACGCCGCCTCCCGCCGCTACCGAGGTGAGGGGGCGGCCGCGGGCGCTCCGCGGGGGGCCGCGGCTAGCGGGCAGCGGGAGGCGGAGCCCCGGCGGAGCCCGGGGACCGCGGCCGTGCAGGGAGGGCGGCGGGGCCGCCGCCCGGGGCCAGCCGCGGTGGGGCCGAGGGGCGGCGGGGGCGACGCGCGTACCCCCGCCCCGGCGAGCAGGGGCGGCGAGGGCAGCGCGGCGCGGCAGCTCGCTGGCCGCTGCCGGAGGCCAGCCTGGGGACAGCGGCGGCGGGGACCCGGCGGCGCGGCTCCCCCGTGGCGGGGCCCGGCCGGCGGGGCCCGGCCTCGGGGTCGCCGCAGGCTTCCCGCCGGCCGGGCGAGGCCCCGCGGCTCGGGCGTGCGTGACTCGCGGCGTCTGTGGCGGTGCGATGTTTTTGCTGTGAGCACAGCCCAGCCCAGCCCAGCCCAGCTCTCGGGGCCTTGCCTGCGGCGTGTCTAGCAGCTGAACGGCTGCAGGTGAGGTCGCAGGAGGAGAGGGCGACTTCTCCCCTGTGACTTGTTCCCCTGCAGGATAATTAATGACCTTTGCCTGGCAGTCAGTGATTAAAATCTTAATCGGTACGAGACTCGGTGTATGTTCCTTCGCTGTTTGCACCGTTGCCTCAAACATAGCAAAACCCAGCCTCTTCGGTGGGCGAAGCGAGAGGAAGAGTTGTTTGGATTCACGTGTGGTTAGCGGCTGCGGACCAGCCAGTAACCCCGGTGTGGAGAGCGCAGCTGGTGAACGTGACGGGGACGCGCGCAGGTGCGCGCCGGTTACCGGGGTGCTGGGAGCTTTGCTGATCCCTCTTCCTTCGGGTTGTTTTGGCCCTGAAGCTGTGAATCTTGGCATGATCCGTAAATGCTAATGGCACTGCTAAAGGGAAATATTTTCTTGTTTCCAATTCACGCTAGAAAATGTAGTATGTTTTTTGTGGGTAAACCAGGAGGGTGATCCAAAGAGAGATTGCTGCGGCTCTGTTTATTGCGGGGCACCTAGCGTTGCTGTATTCTAACACTTGCTGCCAGCATCTGCAGAGGACAAGGCTGAGGCAGTTTATTGTGGAAATGGGAAAGGGGGTAGGGATCTTTATGGATACAGTTCCCTAGATTCACCCCCTGGCTGGCACGTCAGTAAGTCTGATAAACTGACTAGTACTAAGCTGCAAGACATGGAGGCATTTACTGAATTCTGGAGGAGCTCAAGCATGAAGTAATTGAACTTGCCTGTTGTGCTGTGTTGCTTAAGGCACAAATCAGCTGCAAAACTAGATGGAAGGGGTGTGGCAAATGTGATGCTCTTTTGAAGAGGGATTGCAGGACTGGCCTAAGAAAATAGGGACTGCCATATCAAGCAGATTACAAGAAAACTGGAATATGCATATATACGATATATTATGGGAGAGTTGATGAGAGGGGTGAGTCACAAAGTGCAAAACGGTGAGACTCTGCAGTCTTTTATGTAAGTTGATACGGTCTGTATGGGCTTTTCACAAAGCTTTCAACAAGTTCCTTTGCCTAAGGCTTTTAGTTTCTTGAAGCAGTTACAGGGTAAGAGAGAGGCTTTCCCATAACTTAAAAAGATAGGATGTAGAGTGAGAGTGAATACAGAGTTACAAGTTTGGGCTCCTTTGAACAAATAACATTCGAAAGACAAATGGTTTAGAAAAGGAGGGTGGAGTGTTTATAGCAGACAAAAGTTTACAGGATAGATAAAAGCAGAGAGGTGCTTGAGAGATCGTTCTGCAACCCTTGAGTGATCCCAAACCTCTGAATTTCAGCAGATGTCAGAGCTAAATGGCACCTTGCTTATTGTCAGTGGTGTTGGTCACCCCCACTAAGTAGTGGTACAATAGAGCTTGGAAAACGTGTACAAAAGAGCAATGCAAATGGCAGAACAGTAAACCAGTTCCTGTACAAAAAAGTAATGAAATAGATTACAATTCTGTAGCCTGGACAGAAAATTATTAGCTTGGTAATGGTCTCAAATATTACAAATTATTGGGGGAAGGTAAAATCATTGTGATTGTGTCATAACACAAAGTATCAACTGAAAAATGAAATTAGCAGGCAATACATTTAAAATTATCAGAAGAAAGCACTTTTTTCCCATACAAGACATTTTAAAACACGTTGCCAATATTTTATATCAAAAATGCCCCGAAAAGGGTTATTCTGATTTGCAGAGGGTGGATGAGGTGGGGCTGCAAACATGCTGCACTTCTGGCTCAAAGTTGCCAGGCTGTGAAAGCTGGGCCGTGCCAAGGAGGGGATTGCTCTGTGTTTGTCGTGCTTTTATACTTTGTCTATGAGCATCTGTCATTAGCTGCTGTCAGGAAGAGGAGAGCAGGCAAGACCAACTTTTTCAGGTGAACGTATGTTCTGTCACAGTGGGGCAAACAAGAAATTTAACAATGAATTAACCAGCCATGTGGGTACTGTCTCTCTTTCATAGATGTCCAGGACTATGGAGGAAATGAAAGAGAGCTGCATATGAACAAAAAGTGGTGAAGTCTGTTTTGTGGGAGGGGTGAGGTTCCCTCCCCCCCCCCCAGAAAAAAACCCAAAATTTTGGTCTTTAATAGCTGAAGAAACTGATGACCTAAAGTTTGCATAAGCTGAAACAGCAATTGCCTGAATAACAGAGAAAATGAGATAGAAATTAGACATGTCATTCATGGAGTTAGACATGCCTGATGATACATACAAGATCCTGGTGTCCTGTAGGGCATATAAAAGGCAGCAAAGACCACAGTTGTCTTTGAAGAAAAATTATGTGGTAAGTCAAAATACTTTGTTATTTCATGTCCTCTATTATTCACAAAATCAGATTTTTACCACAGAAGCGCATTGACAGCATTGAGACCTCTAGCCTGTCCTACTGCAGTTTTTCCCTTGGACAGTTCAGCCAGAAGGAAAAAGCCACAAAAAATCTATATAACCGGACAGAGAATGGTACATGTGAAGAAGGTTTGTCAGTGAATCCTTCTTTCTGTGGGACAAGCATGGGTACACAAAGAGTGCTTCAGAGATAGTTATTTTTAAAACTTTTTTTTTTTTTTTTTTTTTGAGGAAGACATTCTAAAAGTAATAAAGGCACATAAAGGCTGCTTCTTTCATACCTTTTCCTTTTTCTCACTACCCCTGGTTAGGAGTGAAAGTATTAATATATAGATATTCTATGTTTTCAGTGTGCCTGCACTTTTTAAGATTCCAACGGAGTGGCAATTGGATGCTTTAACTTTTTGGTAGTTAGGCTAGTTTCTCTTGCTTGATTTAGAACCCCATGTTGTGCAGATTGTCATCTATTTTTCTTCTCCCATTGCAATATTGAAAAGTTCACAAGGCATGAATTAAAGTTAAGAATATACATATGTTTTATACATAAGTGCTTGTTTTTATCTTGGCTTCCTTTGGGAGCTTTTGGATGATTGAGACTTTAGTTAGAACTCCTTTGTTTTGCCTGATTATCTTTACATGTAAAGGTTTCAGCTAATTTTGGCCTTAGTCATGCAAATACTTATTATAGATAGGAGCAGCCCAGTGCACTTCCCAGTAAAACTTGCCTGTATAAAAGTTACTTGTATGAAAAAATGCTGGACTGGGGTTGTGGAAAGTAAAATTCAATATCAGGGACACCATCCTATTTAGAGGTCACCTACATTTTTTGCAAAACTTGAAGTGAATTAAGAGAAGTTAAGGACTGTCTTTAATTTGCATACAGCTTCTGTGAAGAGCTAAGTGGACTAAATGTTTATATACTATCCAGTGAGGTTAGTGCTATGCATTTTTTAGTTATTATCATATTTCAAAAGTACAGTCCTAAACCTTGTTAGAAATAAGTTTTTACTTAAAATGTTGCGTTCTTAAACTCAGTCAGCAATGATAGATACTGCTTAAAACTACATTTTTATTTTGAATAATAGAGAGCAATTGAATTTCCATTTCTTCGAAATAGTGTGCTCTTTAGACAAAGCATTGTGAAATATAGTCTGTTTTGGCTCTGGATGAAGACTTTGAGATTTCACAATTTCAATGGAAAAACATGATTTTAAGGAATGATGAATTAGAATAATAAGCATAATAAAATTCAGAGAAATTATACTCTTTGTATAACTACACTGTAGTGTATCTAAGTGCAACATTTGATAAAAATAAAAGGTAGTATATTGGAAGGATAATATACACAAAGCACAAAGGAAGAGCTTAAAAAGAATGGTCTGTGTTTTGTATATAGAATGGCACTTAGATTTCTTTTTCACAGGTTTGGGGTTGGGTTTTTTTTGTTGTGGTTATTTTTTTTTCTTTTAAGGTCTCATTAACAGTTAAGAAGAAGGTGTGGTATATTAAAATGAGAGTGGCTCTTTGGCTGCTTTATATTTCATCTCATAAGGAAGACTTGGGCATTTCTGGAGGCACTGTCTTGTTTGTAACCTCCAGTTTACTCTCTTGGCTGCTGCTTCAGTTTTGTTTTATTCTCCTCCCTCATCTTCCACCCAAAACTTCTACTATTATGTTTAAAGAAAGACATCAGACATAAGTAGTGCTCCTAACAAGTTTCAGGAACTTTCTAATATTGCTTGGGGAAATAGTAAGATGCTTAGTATCTGGAGGTGGGAAAGAAGGCATAACTCCTTGGCCTAAAATGTCTATGTTTAAAATGTATATAATGTGTGATGTTTGGAATGTTATTTCAGTAAACATACTGTAGGATGGAGGATTGTTTTATTTGTGAGTAATTGATGGGAGTGCCATGGAGTGCAGAGCTACCACCCTTGGATCATGAACTCAAAATATGGAACATGTTCTCCTGTGAAGAATTAGTAAACTGAGATTCTTCAGTCCTGAAAACTTGATTAAGGAAGAATTGGTAGTGGTCTACAAATCATGATAGACAGAAGTTCAAACTCTCTTTTCCTATGTGTCATGGTTTAACCCCAGCCAGGTAGCCGCTCGCTCATTCCCCCCACACCCAGTGAGATGGGGAAGAGAATCAGAAAAAAAAAGTAAAATTTGTGAGTTGAGTTAAGAATAGTTTAATAGAACAGAAAGGAAGAAAAAAATAATGATAATAATAATAAAATGACAGTAATAATAATAATAAAAGAATTGGAATATACAAAACAAGTGATGCACAATGCAATTGTTCACCCCTCTCTGACTGATGCCCAGTTAGTTCCTAAGCAGCAATCCGCACCCAGGCCAACTGCCCCGACTTTATATACTGGGCATGACGTCACATGGTATGGAATATCCCTTTGGACGCTTTGGGTCAGGTGCCCTGGCTGTGTCCCCTCCCAGCTTCTTGTGCCCCTCCAGCCTTCTTGCTGGCTGGGCATGAGAAGCTGAAAAATCCTTGACTTAGTCTAAACACTACTTAGCAGCAACTGAAAACATCAGTGTGTTATCAACATTCTTCTCATACTGAACCCAAAACATAGCACTATACCAGCTACTAGGAAGAAAGTTAACTCTATCCCAGCCGAAACCAGGACACTATGGAAGAACTAAGTGCCAAGTAAATCTAGTAGAAACCATATTTAAAAGAAAAGCAGGTGATTCTTCAATCAGCAGCAGTGGATATGGAAAACTCTTGTAGAAGCATACTGTGGATGCTAAAAATTTGAAGAGAAGACTGCATGACTTTGTCAGAAAGAAATCTGTGGAAGGTTCTACAGAATATGCAGAAACCATGTCCAGCTCAGGAAGTTCCGGGACTAAACACAGTTGGCAAAATATTAGACAAGAACATAATGTTTACTTGCCCTCTTCTTTTTCATCCCAGAGCATCTGCTTATGGCCCCTGTTGAAGGCAGAATACCAGGCTAGACTGACCATAGGTCTGACTGTGAATAACTGTCCTTATTTTCTTACGCATCTTCCTCAGTAACTTAGTGGCTTTCAGAGGGATTCTAATTAGTAGTGGGTTTTCTTTTACATAGTTCACTCTTACGTCGCTCTGATATAGCTCCTGATTTTCATCATCTGCATAGCGGAGGGTTTTGTAGCAGTAGCTGTAATAACTGGTAAGTCACCTATTCTTACAATCTAATCACAAGCAACATGAGTTTGATTATGTTTTTCATTATTTCTGACAGTTTCTTTTTATGCAACTTACTCAAAATGATAGTTCACATAAGTGTGTATGTTTCAGAATCAAGGAAATTATTTTGCTTGAAAGCCAAAGTATAAAACCAGGGTTTTATTTGAAATTATTAAGAAAAAAATGAAACTATGGTCATTTTGAATTTATGATTTCTACTAGAAAGATACCTGTCTATGCCAACATATTTAAAAAGTAGGTAAAGATTCAGCTTTCCATGTCATCTGCTGTATTCTGAGCTACTTCTGCAGAAGTTTTGGCAGCAGGATCATCAGCTGTCTTATAAGTAGCAATGGTCGAAAGAGGAGCAGAAAGGCATTGATAATCTGCTTCTGCAAGATCTTTAATCTGTTCAGAAATGGTGCTGTACTGAATAATGAAACAGGCACAGACTGGGAAAAAAAAGATGATGTTGCTGACCTGGAGTGACCTGCACTGGTTGAAAAATAGGAGAGTTACAGAGACTACTTTTCTGGAAACCTTTTGAGTTCAGCCTACATCTATGGTCTTAGCATACTTTCATGAGAGCTCCTTTAAATGTTCAGAAGCATGTGGCCGTCTGTGTCTGGCTATTTGCCACATCCCATTGCTGCTGTGCAGTAATTAATCAGTTTGACATGGACAGTGCATGTGCATTGCGATTAGGAAGGAAGTGTCAATTTGATTTGTGGTATCTCAAGGATTTGCTTGAGAGGTTACTGGTCAATTTGAAGGAATTCCTGAACTACCCTGGGGTGGCAAATAGACTCTTATTGATGATAAAAATAGGAGCCTATCACCATATGTGTATATTTAAATTTTAAACACATTTTTCTTCCATATGTCAAGATCTGCCTGACCAAGAGCTCCCAAAACTGAGAAATAATGAGTAAAGAATGACAGTTTTAATACAGTCAGTTTATCTTGTGTGTTAGAAGTATATCATGTGGGTTGCTCATGGAGAACCAACCCAAACCCAGAGCTATGACTCTGAGATGTTTATTCAGGCTTTTTTCAAGACTGTTGTAATTCTTCATGTTATTCCAGCTATTTTAGTAGTCACAATGCAATAGCAGTGGTAAGTAATTGAAATTCCAGGAGAGAAAATAAGTTTGGTTGTTAGAGTTCATCTTGAAATGAGGGAATGAGGAGCCATAGGTCATTGTAAATACTACTACTTGACTGTGTTACTGCTGAGTTTGCTTGGATAAATGAGCCAAGGAGTAACAATTACAATACAGTATGTTCTGCAAAGTACATTGCCTTTTTCTGATTTTCATGAAAACAGGTAGGAGGAGTTTCAGGGAGGAAGGTAGGGATAGAAGATGTCTTCAGCTGCCACCTCGTCCTTCCTCCAAGCTAATTTTATATTGCTTTTCAAGAAGTAGCATACATGAGCTGCATTGTCTGTACTTGTGTATCTGAAATGTTCTTCATGCATCCTAAGTAGGTATGAGAGCTAGAGTTTTGAAGTAAGAGAGAGCTAAGAGTTTTGGGTGTCAGCTATACTTCAGACATGTTTTGTTTAATGCTTTTTGTCGCGTTTTCCCAGTTTCATAGATGGGAACCTTACCTTTTGTTTTTCTGGGTGGATTGTGAAGGAACAGGCAGCTGAGTATCAGTTCACAAACTAGAGTAGCAACATCATTGCCAATGTTAATGGAAGAGTTATCTGGAAACATCTGTGATCATGCAGGATTATAGAGATCCTAGTTCCATATTTGTTGGAAATACAGATATGTTTCCATCATCCAACTAATTATTAATGTTTTCTGAAGTTTATTACCCATAGGTTTAAAATGTTTATAGAAAAATTGTTTCAATATAGATACTATTGTCATTCTTCCCACTATTGGGAAATCGTGGAAATAAGTAGTTTTCCCAATTATCCTATGTCCATCTCAAAAAAAAAAAAAAAAAAAAAAGCCCAAAAAAGAGTTGATTCAGTGCATATGAGAATTAGTTAGTTTTCACTGTGATCTTAGGACCGTAACTTAGAATATGTTTTCTTATCAGAATGTTACACAGAAAGTCTTTCTTTATCTGGTATACCTTTTTTTAAATTTTTTTTTTTATTGATTGGACTGCGGTCTTATGGAATCCTTTGTTTAAGCACAAGGGAAGAGATACGATGGCTCTGTCTCTTTTTCCTAAAAGCTTTACTGTAGTACTGATCTTCGAGGACTGTGAGCTTGGGTTTCAGTTGACATCAGTGGTATCTTGTAAATTCCCATTTCTACAGACTCTGACTTCGCACAACTTGCATCTCTTTCTGTTCACCTCGTCTAATTTGCAGTTCTAGATAAAGCTTCAGATTTTCTTGTAATAGTAGAAAGTCTGTGCCATTGTAACGTGTGGCTCCCAACAGCCCTGAAAAGAAGTAGTACACAGAAAATGCCCTATTCTTTAGAATTAGTGCAAGTTTTGGTGGAGTAAATGAGCATTTGTCTGTTGAGTTTAATGAAGTCAAGGTTTCACAGAAAGTGTTAAGTACCGGCTGTGGTACATTGTTTCTGCACAAGCTAGCACAGGTACCTGCCATTTCATTCACCACTGTTTCCCTGTTTGTCAGTGCTCTGAAATGCCAAGTATGACAAAAATGTTGGAGGGCAACTTTTCTTGCAGTGAATTGTGTTCGGTTGTGTTCAGTTACAAGGCAGCATAATCTGACATGGAGTGTGCTGGAAGATAACAGTCACTGATTTCATAACTGGGGTATTTTATTTATATGAACTTAAGTGACCTGAAACATCACCACCAATTCTCATATAAATGTTTTTTGTTTTGCATATTAACCCAGCCTGTGATTTCACTGATTCTAAGGCGTCTGCTATGTCTTAAGTAAGGAGATGTAATAGACTTTCTTGCAAATCTCAAGTTGAGATTCATGTTCCACACAAGATGCTGTGTATGGTGATTCTGTGTAGAAGATTGTTATATTGAACTGTTCTTTAATTTCATGTAAGTGTATTCTGGATAGCAGATAGCACAGTGGATTGGCATCTTTTGGTGGAAGTGCCATTCTAGGTCACAACATCTTTCTGACAGCAGAAATGGGATCACTAAAATTTTGTGTATAGAAGAGTGATTTACAGAGAGGTGTGGTATAGTAAGTGAGAAGGCAATTTGCAGAAACTTGTGCAAGGTGTTTTTGTAATAAGTTAGATTGGTTTACTACTATTGATTGTTTGGATTCCTGTGTTTCAAATATTGTCAGGGGTTTTTTTAATAGCAATGGAGCTAGGTTTTAACTTTCATGTGTCTGAATTCTAATCTTAATATAACATTTTAAAGGTGGCGATACATGTGAGTATCTTCTGTCCAGTGGGAGATTTCTTGGAGAAAAAGTATGGCAACCCCACAGTTGTATGATGCATAAGTATAAAAATAGGTAAGGAAACACATGTCTTCTGTTCATCTGCCTAGAAAGGAGAGTCGTTGTTTGACTGCAGCTGTAGTAATTGCAGTGTCACCTATTTTTCACTTTATAGCTGATCCTTTAGGCTTTCAAATGCAACATTTATCAGAAGGAATTCTTTTCCTTGTGCATTGTCTGTGTGTCTACAATGTTTACCATAGGTGTATTTATGTATAAAAATACAAATAAATGTTGGTGATAGTAGTACTGATACGTGTTACAGAGAGCCACAAGATACTGCAAGAGACTGCATAGCTTCATATGTCACTTTCAGATTGCTGAAAGGGAAAATACTGACCTTATGTGTAGAATTGCAAGTAAAAAAATCCCACATAAAATTCCCAATCACTTTTTTTTTCACTGACTACTAAGAGAACTTTATTTTTTAGAATTATGTTGTATATTACCATTTTGAAACTACTATGTTTGTAGCACCACAGAATAGGAAACCTGCTTGGTGATTTGCCTAATTGTATTAGCAGGGAAGTTCATTTTCATTTCTATGCAACTTACACTAAACTTTTTATTAATTCAGAAAAGATTTACCATTCCTTAGAGCTGGATATAATGCTTAGAATTATCTATATTGCTCTGTAGATTTTCGAAAGACTTTTTCCTAAAACATAAATTTCCTGTAACATGAATGTTGCTGTTTTGTTTTACAGTGAAGCAAAAAATTGCCTCATAGACAAACATATTGTGTTTATAGGAGATTCTAGAATTCGACAGCTGTTCTATTCTTTTATAAAACTTATAAATCCTCAAGTCAAAGAAGAAGGAAATAAGGTGAGTTAGTTTATTTTGATGATGGTTTTGTTTCTTTCTTCCTAATTTACCTCATAACTCTTCTCTAAACTTCAAAAAAGTAAGAAATTATACCATTTGCTGGCCTAGCCATCAGGAAGAAGAACCACAGAAAGGTCTTTTGGAGAAGAACAAGATTAGACCAAGATAATTATTTGGGTACAGATGAGATGATTGGGAATCTGAGAAGTAAACTAGGAAGCTCAAGAGAAAGCTTGTGGCAGGCTGGGAATAAAATAATGAAGCTGACTTGTCCCATAGCAACTTACACTTCATATTTGGTTTCTTGATGAGAAAATGATTGCTCCTTTGTGTGTTTTTAAATAGTAGTAATCCGTGGGTTATAATTTGTCACTTTAAATGTCAGTTAAATTGCTGACCTAATCTGTTCATAAAAATCCTTGGGGCAATGACAGATTTCCAGGTCTAACTTGAAGCTGAAACTACAAATAGCTCCTGGTCTTACCTTCCTTTTGATTGCTGCAGAAAAGCTGTCTGAATTTTATAAGGTGAAGAATGAAAACTGCATCTTGCTCAGTAGAAGCAGTAAGAAAGGTTTTAGCTGTATCATTTGTTGAACAGAATATTAATTTCTTTTGTTATATCATGCTTCTTAGGCATATCTGTTCATGGATGTATGTACATATGTGAGGGAGAAGACACATTTCATTTTCAACTGTCCATCAGATTTGTCAATTATTTAGTAATTCTGTCATTTAGAAGTGCAAGCTGGTAGGTTGTCCAGCAGACAGCATGCAGTCACTTTCACTTGTCAAAACAAGATGTTTGGTTGATCAAATAACTCTGATTTTCCTAGTCTGTTGGTTAGGTCACGGTCGCTGCCCGAAAGTAGTGGTGAGATGATAGAGTACTATAATTGATTTTGAGTTGAGAGGTGTCTTTTGTCAAGTATTTATGAAATCAAGATCTACGTTTGTGGAAGAGAAATAGGCTTGTTCTTTTGGACCAGGATTGAAAATAATACTGTATTTAGTAATTTTTTAAAGGAGGATTGTGTATGCAGTAGCTGACTGCTTCCTTTCTGATTTCTTACAGCCTCACTCAGCAAATTTAATAATGCATTCCAGACTTGCCTGAGATTATTTTCTTTTATTCTTTAATTAAAACTGTCAGTTGTTTTGTGCAAAGAAGATGGGCAGATGAAAAGGAAGGCTAGGGCAAAGGAAATGTAAGAAAAGAAGGATTTAAAAAGTCAAAGTTTTTCTTATTTTGGGAGGCTAAATTTAGGAAAATATTTTATACCTTTGTAACAGTGAACAGACAGCATTTCAGACTTGTTTTCTTCCAGGAAAAAGAACCCTTTCTGCAAGTAGCTTGTTTTTCAAGAAAGTAACATAAGTATTTTGCATGAGTATACTGACAAGTTTATACAAGAAAAATCCTTTCTACTAAAGATAAACCTTTGGGTGAGAGAAAATTAACATATGAATGTAAATATTTTGTTTCATTCTGAAAGTTTGTCTTTTGGTTTTTTTGACAGCATGGAAATATCCCCTTTGAAGATAAATCTGCTTCAATTAAAGTGGTAAGGCTTTATCTAGCATTAAATTGCAAGTCATAATCATATTATTATTTCATACAATGTAATCCAAATTGCAGTCAAAGCTGGATTTTTCAAATTTCCGCAATTGCTGCAAAAGTAAAAAAAAACTTTAGACCATTAACATTCTTTACAAGTTTTCCACAAAATGTATCAGAATGTATCTTAAAATATTACGTTTTGAATAAGATTCTTTGAGAGACTTTGGCTTTGAGTACTTGTATTCTGTGTTAGCTTCAGGCATAAGCTCTGGAAGTGTGTATAATTTTTCTTTTTGTCAGATCTTATAATTTGACCTTCCCAAGAATAGCTTTTGCCAGGAAGTTTACTCTTCCACTGCTGTAAGAATATGTATCTGGGGCTAACTTACTTGGTGTGGTAATTGTCATAATTGCCACTGAGCTCTCTATGCTATCCCAACAAGTATTCCTTGCACTGTTTTTGCATGGAGAAATAACCACATTGTTGATTATAATGTGGATACTTAAAAAAAGAAAACAAAGTACTTGAGGGTAGGTTTTATGAAGGACTCTGTTCTCCTCTGCCCTGGCAATGGCAATGGTGTCCTCAATAGCTTTCTTTGCTTCCCATGACAGCTGTCAGCAGCGCTGGGATTCTGCTAGTCATGTATTTGTTTATGCCCTGGAGACAACTCATTCTCTGTTCATGAAAACCAAAGAAGCAGTGTGTTTGCTGAGTTGTCTGCAAGTGAGTTTTCAGTACCTGTTTATGTACGAGGTTAAGATTTAGGCTAAAGAATAACATTTTAGGGTGTGAGCCCATGGCAATTTAAGCCTATGCTGTCATGCTCTGTTGCCCTTCACAGTGTGTTCCTGTGTTTGTGCTGTAACTAACGCTGGTACAGCTGTGGAATGGGCTGTTTCAGGAGTTGATTCAGACAAAAAATTACTTTGTAGGAGTCCTTTTTGGTCACGTCTGGTGTGTCTCATCATATGGTTATCTGAGTGCTGGAAAAGGGGGGGTAGAACACCAGGCAGGACAAAGGGGCCGATGCAATGTGATTTATGATGGTGTAGCCTGACACAGAACTGCATCTTCAAAACTCCTTGAGCCTTAGTAGGTGTCTAACCACCAAGATTTGAGAGGGCAGGTTTGGGCTTTTGGGAGATGCCTAGGTAGTTAAGAAACTAAAAAATTACCTTCTTGGTGAAATCCCAACTCCTGAACTACAAATGAAAACTTCTTCTTTTTTCATGGGGGTAAAGTTTTGTGTTGGGTCCCCCCCCCCCCCCGCACCCCCGTTTTTTTTCTTTCCTCTTCTTCCTGTTTTCCATGCTAGAGTGAGATGTCAGGCTTTTCATGCTAACTATAGAGGAAATCTCACTTTGAGCCTAGTGTTTTTCCTTCACAGTTGAATTTATGGCAATTAGTTTGCTTTTTTGAATATTTGTTATTAGTCTACTGCTCGTCATTAAGTTTACAGGCTAAATCTGCATTTATTTTACAGGATTTCCTGTGGTATCCAGAAGTTAATGGCTCTATGAGGCAACGTATCAAATCTTGGACTGAGGTTTGTCTTAAAAAACCTGTTTATTTTAGGAAAACAGAGCATCTGACTGAGGACTACTACCTTTCTTTTTTTCATACACACAACTGTAATTACTAGGAGTCCAGCAACTGCAGCATATCACATACATTCAGTTAATTATATACCAGAGACCTGAAATTTGACATCAGAATAGTGAAAGGGGGATGTTTACTGTTGTATATGTTTCTGGGCATCTCCTGGTCTCCCCAGGATGGCTTCCCTTGGGTCAAAAAAACCCCAAACCCAACCAGAAAACCCCTGTTTCCTAGGAGCAGGTTGATTCATCCTGTTAAGAGCTGAAAGGATTTTACTCTGATTTGGTGTTTTGCTTCCTCTGTGTCTGCGATGGTCACATGAAGGTGGAGCCAAACATTTTTGATCTTTATGGGTCCCTTCCAACTTGAGATGCTATGATTCTATATTTACGTTAATTTGAGTGTTCCAAACTGAAGGGCAAAGGCAATTTGGAAAGTCAAGAATGCCTTGATTTTTTGTTGTTGTTGTTGTTTTTCAGTATTTCCCTGAAGCTACATAGTAATCTTACATTACAGTTATGATACCGTTTTTTCAGGTTATTCGGCATAAAATTATGTGTGTAATTCTGATAAGGAGTAATATGTTTACAGATTGGCAACTAAATTTTTCATGCTTCTTCCTTTGTTGACCTTTAAATAGCCTGGAGTTATTTAGTAATGCCCCCCGGTGATTCTTCTGCTACCCTATTGGTCATTCTTGCACAAGACCTTCCATAAAGATAGCGAAAGTTATTATTTGTTTTTCTGTGATTACTACAAAAAAATGAGAGCTGCTAAACACTTGCTGCGCCAAGGGAAAACTTGTACTGAGGTGGTTAGCACTGTTTGTGTCCTTGTACTCTTCTGTTTGAGTACATATTCTGTTCCTTGTCCTAGATGTAACTTTCAGAACTCTGGGGCAACAACTTTCTGTTCTGTCATGTCAGTGCAACAGCTCAGAAAGATGTTTGACAATGCTGAGAGACACTAAGGGAAAAAGTACTTCAGTAGTGTGATCTACAGTTTACTAGACCTTAGGAGAAGATGTTTAGATGGCTTGTAAGGAGAACTTATGCTGCTAAATTGATAATGATTGTATACTTTGCACTTTTGCAGATTCTGTTATGTGAAAATTCTGGTATATCACAAGTTGATGTTCTCTGTAATATATCTGCAATCTATTCTTTTGTAACCATTAACTGATGGACGAGTCACAGTTAATTAAGATATGAGTCTTAATTAACCTGCTCAGTAAAATAATAATTTGTGAATATGTTAAAACTAATTTCTCTTTACTTTGTGTCTTAGGGTTCTGTGGCAAAACCTCATATAATTGTAGCAGGAGCTGCCACGGTAAGTTATACATCTATGGGGCATTTTAGTAAAGAAAGAAGTTTTAGTAGCATAATTTTTATGCTTTCAAGTTGGTTACATGACAAAGTTGTTAAACTCAATTTATAATAAAAAATATACTCTCAGTGAATTTGTTATTAAAACAAGTAGTTCTAAAATATAGGTATATTTTATTATAGCTGTGCAATGTACAGTACTTGCTTTTTGGCAGCAGTACTGGTTGATAAGCATTGATTAGCTTGAACCTAGCTAATAAAGTAGCTTTGTTAAAAGCAGATTATTCATTTAAAAAGTTAAGTAAAAGTACTTGCATACTAACTAAGCTGCATTTTTAATAAACTGTTTTCAGTCACAAAATACTGCTTTTGAGCATGGCGCAATCTGGAATGCTCTTTCTGAGCACACATATTGCTTTTAGACTTATATGGGCAAACCCCTGAATTTTACATGAACGATTCAACAACCAAAGAGATTGTGCTTCCTGAATCTTGTTCCACTGGAAGTCTCCACCACTGCTGTGGGCAGGAGCGTCACAGAAAACAGGGCTGACAAGGACCTGAAGAGGTCTCCTAACCCATCAGTTTGCCACAAAGCAGGATCAGTTATACCTGTGTTGCACTTAACAAGAGTCAACCAATTCTTTAAAACTTCCAGGGGTGGAATACAACAGCCCCCACCTAAGTAGTCTGTGCCAGTAGTTGGCTGGTACTGGGAGTCAAGAGTCAAAGAACTGCTTATATCATTAATTCCACATTTAATGTCCTTTACTTCCAAATAATTTGGAACTGGAATTTGAAAGGAATTAACTGTTACAATTTCATACCAACTCAAATGTAGAGAGGGAAAAATGTGTTCCTTTTTAAACAAAATCCTTTGAAAGCAGGTTGATTTAGAGACAATCCAGGCATTCTACCAATCTGGAAGCTCCTGGGCATGTCAATCTAGGGTGAATTCCGCCAATTTTAGGGGAAGGTTATATGTGTATACAGACCTCCACACATTTCCTGAGGGATCAGAAATCCTCTGTTTCCTTACAGGTGAACCCCCTAAATTCTCTTCCTCTGTAGGATCCACATAAATATTTGAGCTTTAGGAATCTTAATAAGCCTAGAATATCTCTGCTCAGTCTGAGAACCTAGCATTTCTTACTATCATGAGTCATTGTATTTCACACAGAAAATGCCATATACATGGATAGTGTTTTGGCATGCAGAAGGTCAGGTTGCAAAACTACAGAACTCTTAGCTAAATACGTTTTTTTTACTAATATATATACATTAGCCATAGCTTGTTGTCCTTTGTGGACAGCAGGAGATGCGAACCAACAATATGCATGTGATGCTCAGCTCTTTATAACACCAGTACATTTACACAAAACATTAATAGCAATACCTAGAGTTGGCCAAAGATGAACATCCCCTATTTTAAGGGACTTGCTGAAAAATAAAGTGCTTCAAAAATCTGGCGCATCAGCAACATTACCATGGATAGCACTAGTGTGGTAGCCTGCTCCTAGATTAAACTGGTGTGTGCCCTTGGACTTGTCAGCATTTTGAAACTTGCCTGTATCTTTAACTTAGCTCTTGATTTGTTCATGCTACTTTGGTCTGGACATGTCTGTCTTAAGATGTCAACTGCGTAACAGTTTATAAATAGATGTAAAGTCTCATAAGCTGGAGAAGCTTCAGCTAGTACAAAACTCAGTTGCTTGCTTATTTGGGGAAGAGGAGGTGCTCTGAGAATGTCACTACAGTGCTCTTCTCCTTGGTTCCTGACTTCCTGTTGAATAGAATATGCTTCTTGAAATGTCTGTTTAAATACTGTAGGTATTTCACAAGTAAAGATTTAGCTACTGGGAGAAACTGCTTTTTTTTCCAGAGTGTGAGTTCTCAGAGCAGCTGCATGTTACTTGGTTTCATGAACTATTCATTTATATTCAGTAATATTCTCAGCAAGTGGATTAATCAGTGTACTTGGCTTATATCAAAATTTTTATGTAGATATTTAGAAATAACTAGAGATTTCACTTTATTCAGGATAATTTATTTTTTTTTACGGATTTTTACTAAATCAGTATAGATACAGTAATACATTAAAAAAAATGCTAAATCTATTTTTCCTGCAGTGTGGAAAATTCTCTTCAGAAGTTAGGACAAATTCTTGGGTGGCTATAGAATAGAATCATAGAATAGTTTGAGTTGGAAGGGACCTTTAAAGGTCATCTAGTCCAAGCCCCCTGCCATGGACAGGCACATCTTGAACTAGATGAGGTTACTCAGAGCCCCGTCCAACCTGACCTTGAATGTTTCCAGGGATGGGGCATCTGCCACCTCTCTGGGCAACCTGTGCCAGTGTTTCACCACCCTCATAAAAAATTTCTTCCTTATATCTAGCCTAAATCTACCCTTTTTTAGTTTAAAACCATTACCCCTTGTGCTATCACAACAGACCCTGCTATAGCATTCTCCCAATCATTACATGTAGAAAATTAAATCAGAAATTAAGATGGCTCTTTTTCATTTTTTTTCTTCTTTTTTTCTTTGTGGATGTCTGCAAAATAGATGGAAATATTGGATCTCAATACCACCATCAAGTTTTGCTTGCACGCATCTCTTGCTGTGGTCAGTTTTCCTAAAGTGGACTGTATTGGCCATGATTTTTATATAATGTGACTGGCTTGGCTACTTTCATCATTGTTCAAAGTCAAGGGGCTTTTAATTAAAACACTCTGCATCATTTAATTCATGAAAAATCAAATATACATTAAGTTGAATATTATATACTCCACATTTAAATGGTCTGTTTGAATGTAATTATCTGTCTAGACAGCTGCTTGGTCCAAAAGAAAATTTTTAGCACTTTAAAAGCAAAGAGTAAAGAAATAATCTAGATTTATAGAGACAATGAAAAATAGCTACTAACAGAGCAATGGAATCAGTTAATTAAGTGTCCTCAGACATACAGGTTCTGAATCTCTTTCTTTATTTCTCCAGTGGTCTATCAAGATTCACAATGGCAGCAATGAAGCCCTCACACAATATAAAATCAATATCACTTCAATTGCACCTCTTTTGGAAAAGTTAGCAAAAAGTAGTGATGTTTACTGGGTCTTACAAGGTAAAGTAACGAACAGTAGGTAAGAATTTGTACTGTCAGTGTCTGTTGAATCTTTATCTTGTGGAATGTGGAAAACTTAGTACATACTGCTTACTTGCAGAGTAAGAAGGGTGCTGGTTGAATTCCAGTCTGGCCTTTCTTGCAACCTTAACTAGCTGTTACTAGTGATGGAGATTTTAAAGCTCTCTCAGGAAAATGTTTTGCCTTCTGAACTCTTAATTCTTTGTTAGCTTACTCTCCAACTCAGTAAGCTAGGTCTATTTTCCCTGTGCTGTACTCCATATATACCTCCTGGGAGTCAAGAACACAAGTGCATAAAACAGCTGTATTCCTGTGTTTGTGTTCTATTAAATTTTCAGATTACATGAATAATAGGAGAGGTGCAACAAGTGCTGCATCCTCTCTGTGTGGTTGGAATGAATAGAAATATTCTAGAGAATATAGAGAATTTATGTCTTTAGAATGAAACTTGCTTCTGTACACTGAGCAGATGAGTTGAGATTAGGAGCCAGAAACCATGGTTCACAATCAGTCTGTGAGATTTTTATTATGGCACCAAGCTTACATTCTTTTCCTTTTTTTCAATAAAACTAAAGTATGTCCCTGACACTGAACAATGAGCTCATAGGTAGAATGTGCTACTGATTTATCTGCCATAGAAAATAGCATTTTAGATTATCAACACCTCAGTTAGAAACATAGGCAGATTTTGAGCTCTGATAGGAATACACCCAGCTGTACACTTACAGTCACATCCAAGTTGCTATCAAAGATGGTTCTAGAGGTTAACCTGAATCAACAGATTAATCTTCTTGCATTTGTTTCAAAACCATGTTTATCTATAACAGAAGAAATCAGGTGTCAGACACGGCCCACCATTCTGTTGATAAAGATCCTGTCCATTTAAGTCATCTCTGAGCTCTTTAATGGAACAAATAAGAGGATGAGCAGTCTGTATACATAGAGTTGTCTAGGCATAAATTGTCCAAAAATTACTATGAGGTAGCTAAAGTAAATCCACTTAGAGCTGTAGAATGTGTTTCACCAGTTATGAACATCAGCAGCTTTTCAGAGCACCTTATTGATCTCTAGTTGACCTTTTGATCTAGAACCCCGTATAGCTTTGTGTTAAGCTCTTTATAATTTCTGAAGCCTGCAGGCAATTAAATGGTGTTCCATTCTTCTGAAAAACTGAGATTCTGCCATCAGTTAAACTGGAATCAACAGGAGCAAGTGTAATATGCTTATGGATTATGACTTAGAGAAATGAGAAGCTGGTTTCTTCTGCAGTAGCTAGAGGGTTTGAGATTTTTAATTTTTTTTTCCATGTGTCTATTCTGCTGCCTAACTTCTGTCCTCTTGGCTTTGGAGTCTTTCCTTGGGGGATTCTATTAGTAAGAGAAGGCATAAGCAGCTCTGCACTCCAGCATTATATGCTTTTCATGGGTTTGGGGAAATTAAACAAGCATTTATGTCTGGCCAAAGCTTTCTAATCTATAGGTACATATGCATGACTAGGGAGTGGTGATATGAACATTTCATCATAAACTCTAGTCACTGTAACAGTCACTCATTCCTCGCTGTACATTTTTTCTATACCATTAAACAGTTGTGACTACCTAAATGAAAGTAGCCTGTGCAACTTGGGCTAAGCAAATGCATTGGTCAAGTAGAAGATTAATGTGCTCGTTCTTTGTCCTTTCAAATTCAGATCCTGTTTATGAAGATATGCTGAGTGAAAGTCGGAAAATGATTACTAATGAGAAAATAGATGCTTATAATGAAGCAGCTGTTCGTATTCTGAACAGTAGCTCCCGAAATTCTAAAGCTAAAGTTAAAGTCTTCAGTGTATCAAAATTGATAGCACAGGAAACTATCATGAAGTCTGCAGATGGCCTGCATCTCCCTGAATCAAGCAGGGATACAGTAAGTGTTTTTATCACTGGTCAACAGTATAAAGTACTAATAGTAAAACAAGATTTTAAGTGAATGTTCTGAAATGGCAGACAATATGAATGTAATGAGGACCTGTATGCTCTTCCGGAAGTTTTGTTCAGAGGATCCCAATAGGTGGGAGGGCAATCAGTTATATAGGATGTTTAAAAAATGTAACAGCAAACACACTAGTGCATAGCTATTTTGGAATAGCTGTTAATCCACTAGATCTTTTAGATCCTGAGTGCAAACTTTGTGCCTTCATCTGCATGAATGAGTTGGGGTGATAATGATTTGTAAAGCAGTGCTAAGAAATAAGTCTTAAATTTTCCCCTATGTGCCCATATAATTTTGTTTAGTAAGGAGTATGAAGAGGATAAGAAAACACACAATAGCCACCTTCCTGGTTGCATGGAGTGCCACTGACTTTATTTCTTATTTTATCTTTAACCTAGCAATATATATATATGCATGCAGTGAGCCCCTCTGAGCTTTGTCAGTCTGCCTTTCTTGTGAAAGAGCTCTCCCACCATGTCACTTTTAGTTCCACTCCTTTGCAGGTTTCAGTTGCTTTTAAGTACTGGATGAACTAAATACCATCTCACCATGGGTTTCAGTTGCATTGTGATGTCTTAGAGACCTTCATTACCGTGCCCCTTTAGGACCCAAGTCTGTGAGCTGTTTTTCATTTATAGTCCATTTAGTTCTTTATAGCTCCTTTTACAGCCAGTAGAGAGTACCCTTCTGTTGTAAGGATTAGGATTAGGTCTTTTTGCTTACCTCAAGAAGCTCAAGGGTTTCCTGTTTGGAAGAGATGTTTTGACTGTACTGTTGAATGCAACTAGGTATATGGGGGTACTGTGAAATTTTATCCATGTAATGATAAGTGAGAATAGCATATGTTTTATGTCAATGCATGATATAGAATAAAATTTCTTATGATTAAAATGTTAACTTTTTAATTAGAGATTAATTGACAAAACTGCATATTTCTTTGACAGAATGCGATGATTCTTATGAATGTCTACTGCAATAAGATAATGAAGCCCATTGATGGCTCCTGCTGCCAGCCTCAGCCTCCTCTCACTCTGATACAGAAGTTAGCTTTCTGTTTCTTTACTTTGTCCATTATTGGATATTTAATTATAAATTTAATTCATCGGAATAATTATCGGAAGAACAAATCATGCACTGATTTGGAAAGTGGAGAGGAGAAGAAACCTGCCATCAGCACTCCTAATGTTTCTACTTTAGAGATGCTCTTACACTCCTTCTGCAAACTTGGTCTAATCATGACCTATTTTTATCTATGTGACAGAGCAAATCTTTTCATGAAGGAAAATAAATTTTATACACATTCATCTTTCTTCATACCAATCGTCTATATCTTGGTTTTGGGGGTATTTTATACCGAAAATACCAAAGAGGTAATGATCATGTTAACATCCGGCTTATAATGTTGTTTCCCATTTTGAGTGTAAATAATTAATTGCTAAGTATTGAAAGTTAAATTTTCAAAGTCAGTATGACTCATCTGCAGAAAATGCACTCACAAGCAATATAATGTTTGCATGGAATTAGATGCAAAAGCTTTTTGAAAGCATATGGCTATGAGTGCTTTGAGCCATTGTCATAGTCAAACTGGAAGTGAGCATAGCTTGGATACAGGAGAGTGTAGATGATGTTAAAATCTGGTAGACCTGTGTCCACTAGACAGAAGGCTTTTACAATTGAGACCTGTTTACCCATAAAGTGGTTTATTGTTTTGAACTTTTTCTCCTCATTTTGTAGATGTTCGTTGTACTTTTTGGAATAGCAACACTCTTGTTTTGTTTTGCATTAGACTAAAGTGTTAAATAGAGAACAGACTGATGAATGGAAGGGCTGGATGCAACTTGTTATTTTGATTTATCATATCTCTGGAGCAAGCACTGTAAGTTATTTGAATTTCATCATTTTTTTTAAGTGGGAATACAATTTGGGTATAGAATGAATAACTAATGCTGTTGTTCCTGTAGTTTTAAAAATGGTATTAGCTGAATTAGTTTTTCTCTCTGTTTAAGTGTGGATTTCATTGATAAGAACATTTTATGCATTACTTAACCAGTGAAAAAATATACTTGTTTCGTCCATGTAGAATATTACATTAATTTATTTTTAATTGCTAGCAATACTTCTTTTTTATGTTCTGAACTTGAAACTGCTGAATGTAAACTTTCAAAGAGCCATTCTTAAGTCTCCCTTAACTGGTAATGAAATATGGAAAGTGTAGAGTAATAAATAGAAGAAATTCATTTTAATATCAGAGAGGTTAGGGCATCAAAACAGCTTAGTAATAAACAGGGAAATGTAGCATAATGTTTCTTTTCTTAGTTAAACGTGATTTACCACAACGCAGAAAAAGCATAAGATAGGGAGGAAAAAAAGGAAAGCCAGAAGCATTTACATGGCAATTTATAAAAGGTACTTTATTTTTCTCAACAGTTTTTGCCTGTGTACATGCACATTCGAGTTCTGGTTGCTGCGTATCTGTTCCAAACAGGTTATGGGCACTTCTCATATTTTTGGATAAAAGGGGACTTTGGTGTATACAGAGTGTGTCAGGTAAGAATACCTACTTACCATTTTTATAAAGAAATTTGTTCAGATAACACAATATCCATAATATACCTGTACTCCCTAAATAATGTGATATCAGGTTACTTAACCAAGGTTTGCGCATTAAAAGTGGCTATTGTTTCTATGTAATCTGACCTGTTTAATTGGTAGTGTTTATCTAATACAAACATATGGCATATAGATGATACTTACAATGTAAAAAAATGTAAGTATGTAGGCTTTAAAATATCAAGACAAATATTTTCCAATATACAGCAATGGAGTTTTCATTGCAATAGCAATTTAAAGTATATAGCAATATATAAGTAATGATCCAGGCAGGCTCCCCAAGACTGTATTGGAGCCTACATTTGTTAATAAAGAAAATAAATTTTCACACCATAACAGTACTGGAGAACATACCTATTTTTGTGGTTTCACTCCCAGGTTTTGCAGTGTGTGCTGTAGCACTTTAAAAAATTAAGAAAAAATTGTATCTTTTATTGCTGTTAAGTGTTACATTGTCATATAACTCAAGTCATCTTGCTTATTGAACATGCTTATAGTCTACAGCCTAACTGCAGCGCTGGTAATGACATTACCCTAGCTTTAACTGTGCTCGCCCAGGTAGCTATGGGAGTGAAAGCAGAGAGGTTTTAACAGCATCCAGCAACTGGAATACTCAGTCCCCAGCCTGGGAAACAGTCAGTTCTGTTTTACCCTATTTTCATTGCTATCTCTACCCAAGTAGGCCAGTGTAGGACAGGTCCAGTACTACATAATCAGCCTGCAGTCTTATATTGCATTGTTGATGTTTCCCCACGATACTCATCCATGTTTCAACTGAAATATAATCAGCATGTGAAATGTAAAATACATAGATATTTTCATACAGTGCTAAAGAAACATGTCCCCCGTCTCTCTCAGCTTTGCCTCCCAGTTTATATATCCTCTGTCTTCCCTCCTCTGACACCCTACAGGTTTTATTTCGTCTCAATTTCTTGGTTGTGGTACTGTGCATAGTGATGGACCGACCTTACCAGTTCTACTACTTTGTGCCATTAGTCACTGTCTGGTTTATGATCATTTATGCCACCTTAGCTATATGGCCTCAGATAGTTCAGAAGAAAGCAAATGGTAAGATTTTTTTTTTCTTTCTGCTATAAAACATTTGCATGTTACATACAGAAATGGTATTGTTAGTAGATCTCAGTCTCTTTGTAACGTAGTCAAAATATGTTAAACGGCTGTTCACAAAAATGCAGTTTGTAATGGATGAATTATATGTCAGTTGAAAAATGTAACAGCTGATAACTAAACTCTGTCTCTGGTTACAGTCATATTAGAATACTTTTTAATAGGCATCGACCATCAGAAAAGTGTTTTATCAATAGTTGTAATATTACTGAATGCAAACTGAAAATATAGGTTACACTATCTATGCTAGCTGAGATTGTTGCTGTGGTGTACCAATGAGTACGGCATGAACAGTGAGCTTTTAGACTTTCCCATTCTGCATTGCCAATATGTCTTATTCATCTTGAGCACCAATTCTGCCATATCCTGCCAATTAAGAACATGGGATTTGTTATCTTAGTATCTTAGATTAAGTAAATGCTTATTATTTAATTCACCTAAATTAAAACTAAAACATTAAGAGTCTTAGATCCTCCTTCCCTATTGATGGAGTAATTTCCAAATTTTATAGTCTGCAGATATGATAATGAAATATACCAAATGCATGCTAGGAATAGATGCTGCAAAAAAATATAATTAGAAAGTAGTTTTACAAGATATCTCGAAGCCAAACAGCTCCAATATTACTTTTTTTTTTTCCTACAAAGGCACTTCTGTTCCAGATACAGAAAAATGACTATTGTGTACTTAGGAGCAATAGTGTACTGTGAAACTAGAAAATCTTTCAGTGACAGCTTTCACTTGCTTATGTCCCTGTTTACAGCTACCAATTTATATGGTGAGAGAGGGAGATGATTTTGGTTGCAATGTTGAGGCTTGGGTAGAGCTTAGTATCAGTCGACAGCTTTGAGGAACAGTTTCTCAGGCTTCTCTTAACAAGATACTTGTCCCTAATGACCTGCTGTTGAGCTTTAGAATACAACTGGTACCTCAGAGTTTAATAATACATGCTGTACTTATTTCACATGACAAAAGCTGTTGGGCATTCTGTTTTATTTATTTATTTACATTCAACTAGAATAAGGACTGCCTGTACAGAGTGTTTGAGAAAGGAGAGGCTTTAAAATAGTGTTTCTGTTTGAACACCTAAATTCTCTTCTTTATCTATGTACGTTGTCCCTGTTTTAGTTGTGAGGATTAATTTAGGATTAATAGGTTGTTAATTAATATGAATTTTTATTTTAATTGCTTAAAGTAAAATTGAATACGTAAATGTAGATAGTGATAAAATATTGCTGGTAATACTTGAACATTTATTCATGAATGTGTCTATTACTAAGCATAACTACACTAAATAATTGGCATTTGTTATTTAATGTGTCCTGGGTTTTGCTATTGAAAAATTGATGACTGTATACTGATTAATTTATTTCTTCCTCAGGGAACTGCTTATGGCACTTTGGTTTACTGCTGAAAC
Source organism: Astur gentilis (assembly GCF_929443795.1). Taxonomy (NCBI): domain Eukaryota; kingdom Metazoa; phylum Chordata; class Aves; order Accipitriformes; family Accipitridae; genus Astur; species Astur gentilis. The sequence continues at coordinate 20,672,147 of NC_064883.1, read as the reverse complement.
TGATTTGCTTACTGACATGTATATATTTTCTGTCATATTCTCAGGTTTGTAAATTTTGACTATTTACCCTTAGGTTATATTATCTTTCTCTACTTTTTAATGTGCTCATAGCTTGTATATTTGCTCCTGTATCATAAATACAGAAGAGAAAAAATTGAAACTTTCAGTTTCTTTTCATATTTGAATTGGTGTGGATGCTGGAAAAAACACAGTTCTCTATCTTACTTGTTTGTATTGCTTGACATGTTTTCAGTATACCTCAGTTGTAATAAATACAAAGGTCTATGCTTCGGTTTTGGGGTGGGGGTTTTCTTATGTGCTTAAAGTTACTGGGTTTTGCTAGCATATGGTGATACATCTGGTGATACGGTTATATGAAGATTTGTGTCTCTCGGAGACCTGGTGTTGTCTTTGATACCTTATCAAAAGACTGGTTCTCATGCTACATTAGTGACTTACTGCATGCTGTAAGTATAGCTGACAGAGTAAGCGCAGAGTTTGTCACTCTAGGATTTGGCGGGGGGGGGTAATCCCTCATTGGTTGTAAGCCTGTTGAACTGTAGTCTTCTGTGGAGTATGCATTCGTTATCCCAACACACCGGTGGATCTCTCCCTTTAAGCCTGGAGTACAAAATAGAAGGTGTGCCAATACCTTTATGGGAAGCAAAACTGAAACCCTCTCTCATCTGAAGAACTATTTTTGTTTTGTTGGGTTTTTTTTCCTTTTGGGGGGAGGGGAGAGAATGCCTTCTAGGGAAGCCTGTTATTTTGGTAATGCCACGTAGCTAGTGAAATAGGGATGTGATAATATTAAAAGACAGCATATTGATTTAAACTTAGTAAATATGGTTGACACCAATGTCAATGCTTTTGCCATGTTTATTTTTTACAGGGTGCATTTGAGAAGATATTTTCTTTTTGGCCACTGTCCAAGTGTTTTGAGCTGAATGGGAATGTCTATGAATGGTGGTTTAGGTGGAAGTTGGATCGCTATGTATGTAACATTTGCATAAATTTATACTGGTCTTTTAAGTGTATTTTTTAATCTGGGGGAGGGTGGGTTGTTTTCCTTTCGTCCAGAGAAAGCAGAAGTTTGTCCCAGTGGATTGTTTAATAGAAGACTAAGCTGCATCCACCTTACTTCTGCAAATGTCTGTCAAAGCCTTGCTTAAAAGGTGGCTGTTGATTTATTTGCTGCTGGATCCTGCTTAGTTTGCTTTTAAAAAATAAAGTCATAAAGCGACCTAGATTAGTCTTTGCTCCAAAATTTTACTGTGAAAACTTAACACCTGTAGCACTTCAGGCTATTGAAATACAAGGCAAATTATTGTGGTGGCTTTCTTAATACTTTTTGAAAGTTGTATCAATTCAGGATGTATTTCTTTTAAGGTGACCTTTAAAGCGCTTTAAAAATCAGGGTCTTGATGACCAAACCAGACTATTCTTGCACATATTTGGAAAGAGTTTTCCAGTGGGAAAGTGCTTTCTTTCCAGTTACTGACCCTACAATGTAGGGGAATGGAACAGGCAGACACTTTTTTTTGTTGTCTTGGTAAGATAAGTGGAGTTTCTAAGACGGGAGCATTCATCTGCTAACCTTAACGGGAGCACTTGCCCACTTCTCCCTCTGGAGGTCTTCAGTAACTGAAATTTGTGGAGCGCACAGTTCTCACATCCTGGGCTGCTCCCATCAGCAGCACACACCGTGTTGTGACATTTCAGACTTCAAGATCTGTTGCTTGTGAATAGTGTGTGTTCTCTAATGCCTCTAAAGAGGAAGTCCCAAAATAAATACAGAAGACATGCACCACATGGGCCTGAAACAGCATCGTGTTGCTAGCTAATGAGAACTTGGCACAAGATCATAAAACACTCTGAAGAATTGTATCTGTGAGAGAGGGAAGCACTTGTAGTGCTTGTTGAATGTTTTCACCTGCCAAATTGGGAGAAGGCCAGAGACTCATGGTTTTTCCCCAGAGGAAGACCTTTTCAATGCTGGCATAGATTGCAGAGGGGATAGTAGGTACTTGAAAGCTTCTTGAAATTTCATTGTGGTGTCTTTAATGCTCTGTGAAGCATTAGTAAGAGTACTTCATTTGTAGTCTTTGAGTTGAGTTAAAAATGCAGCTTATGACAATCTAGTGTAGAAAGCCTATTTTTGTTTGTTTCAGTAAATCTGGGAAAGGACCTTTTGACACCCGAGCTTTGGTATTACAAATAGTTTATCCTGTAGCATTTCTGTTAAGAGTTTGTACCTGAAGTACTTGTAAAAGCCATGAAACACTCATTGCATTCTGTTTGTCTTTTACAGGTGGTTTTTTATGGGATGCTGTTTGCTTTTATTTATCTGGCATTGCAGAAACATCAAATGATATCAGAAGGAAAGGGAGATCCTCTTTTCTCCAACAGAGTTTCTAATGTTTTATTATTTATTTCAATTGTATCATTTTTGGTACGTACCTAGTATACTAGTATAATCAGGTTTGTAAACCTCTATAGAATAAGTTTTCTGAAGTTCTTGTTTAAGAAAATAAAAAATTTTGATTTAAAAAAATCAGATCTTGATCTGGTGGTATTTCAGCTGTGTTTTTGTGCACAGCCCTACCTATCTACTCACTAAAATATTTTTCTTCTCAGTCAACTGTATATGAAAACATCATCACTCTTTTAGTTCATTGGAAAGGTTAGAAGAAAATTGGATCATAGAAATTACATGGTAGATAATGCAGTTCTTCGCTTTTCATTGCTTACCTATTTGTGATGAAAAAATTGTCAACAGGATGCCTGTATTTTAGGGTATGAACAAGTATGGTATTTGTTAGTTGCAAAGAATTTGAGAAACACAAAACTAAGCACAATGCGTATTTTTCTATTACTGTCCCACATCTTAGTGAACCAACTACTGCTGAAGCACTTCAAAATAGCTTACCTCTTGTTTAATTTTTTAATGTTACATATAATTGCTACACTGACTAATTTTTATATCTTTTAGACCTACTCTATTTGGGCTAGTAGCTGTAAAAACAAGACAGAGTGCAATGAACTACATCCTTCTGTTTCTGTGGTACAGGTAATTATAATTATAGTCCTTTTTCTCACAGTGATAGAATCTAGTCTGTTCTTGTTTGGGCTTTTTTAAAAATTATTTTTAAATATATTTTTGCTTGAGCATGACATGTCAGATATTGAACTTCATTCTTGTGTCTGAAAGTGAAAAATGGTTTAACTACATTGCTCGCTGTTTTTCATTCCTTTAAGCACTGAAATCACATAGTGTGATTATGCTTTTGATTAACCTTGATATCCTTAGGGTAGGTTTCATATGCACTGTTTAAGTCCAAACTGAACTTTCGACTAATTGCATAGCAGTGGAAAAGAAGAAAGCTGTAGGGAAGCATGAGTGTTTGGGGAGGTACTAGTGTAGGAAGCAACCTATGGGACCCTGTAGTCACTTTTAGGCAGAAAAGAGGTGGGCCACAGGGGCATGCATGTGGTTTTCTTAAATTTAGATTTTCCTTTTACTGTGTCCCCTGCCCTACTATACCCCTGCTGTCTGATTCTGTTCCTTCTCTGTTTCTTTTTTTTTTAATAGTTTGTCCTGCTTTCTTGAGGGGCAGCATGTGTGACTTAATTTTTTAGTATTAATTTGTCCATCTTGACACCATCTCTTTAAAAAATGAGGGTTAAAACAAATTTGTTGCCACCTTCATTTTAGGCTAGCATGGTATAACATGTTTTGTGACCATGCCTAGTAAGCATAAAGTAGTGTCTATCAACATCAAGGCCATGATTCTACTGAAGATGTAAATGTGACTTGCTATGCTATAAGAATGTGTGTAAGAGATTTGCAATTTCAAGACCTACTTTGTTAAGTATAAACTACATGGATTTTTTGTTTGGTTTATATATTTATTAGATTTTAAAGAAAATTTAATGCATGATGCCCTTCACTTTAGACAATGAAAATGAATAAACCTTTTGTGTGTGTATGTGTAATCTACTTGTCATCCACAGTCACTATTTTTTACTTCTTTTTTAAAAAAGATTTTAGCTTTCATCCTCATCAGGAACATTCCTGGATATGTCCGATCTGTGTATAGCTCGTTCTTTGCCTGGTTTGGCAAAATTTCTCTAGAGGTAAGTAGAATGATCAGAAGTACAGTGAATTGAAACTTAGAAATGTAAGGTGGTTTATTATCTAAATTGTAGTATAACACATAAATAGTGAAAACATTTATTGGCTTACTTAATACAATGCTGTTGTGTTTGACCTCTTTGAGCATTGTAGCTTCCATCTACACTTAAAAATCATAGCTGAAATAGCAGTCTCACAGTAGCAAACTTATTTCTTGCGCTGTTTTGGGTGGGAGTTTAGGGTTGTGAGAGAGGGGATTTAATGCTGGAGTAAGCTGTGGCGTGTATGCAGTTGGAAGATAAAATTTAAGCCAGTTGAAGAATCAGCATGAATTATACTGACTAGTATAAGTACACTTATAAATGTGTTTGCCCTAGAAGGCTTTCCTGCATTAATAAACAAATGTAACTTTACAAACAAAACCCTTCTTAGTGCAAATGTTATCTTGTTCCATTGAGTGTAATTTTGAAACAGTAGGAATTATCTTGCTTTCCATTTTATTTGCTCTTTAGTAAAATTAAATGTTTAATTTCATTGTATTACTAAAATATATTTTAAAAAGGGAAAGGAACTTATATGAGAAATTCGTTGTAATACAATGTATATGTAGTACATGATTCTGAATTTTTTTTTAACGGATCACATTTTCACTGTTCTGATTCCTAGTGAAGTTTAAGGTGCTTTGCATTCATCAGCAGTTGAAGCATTAGCTTTTATTTGCAAGCTTGTTAGTTCAGTCCCTAACCAGATGTACAGTAACTGAGTGGAGGCATATTCCTCGTCTGTTTTGACATAATGTAAACGATGCTCCCCTATGCTGTATTTGGTTAAGAGCTAAGCAAACCCGTTGTATTGTAACAGACTAATAGTTTTGTCTTGTAGCAAAGACATGTGGAAAACAGCTCCTCAAAGTACATTATTTAATCATAAATGTCTGACTTAAGCAGAAGGACAGTGTGTCAATTGATGCAATAGTAATAATTGTATGTTTTTATGTAAGTAAAAATATGTATCAATAAGTATTATTAAAGACACTCTGTTTTTTCTTTCAGCTTTTCATTTGCCAATACCATATTTGGCTGGCAGCAGACACAAAGGGGATCTTGGTGCTCATTCCTGGATATCCAATGTTTAATGTTCTTGTCAGCACTTTTATATTTGTGTGTGTGGCACATGAGATTTCTCAGATCACTAATGATCTAGCACAGATTGTGGTTCCTAAAGATAACTCAACCCTGCTGAAAAGGCTGTTATGCATAGCTGGATTTTTTTCTGGACTACTCCTTTTCTCAGCAATGCAAGATCAGTCAAGGCATTAACTTAAAAAGATTCTTGGAAACTTTCTTCAGGTTTACTTTGTGTCTGCCTGAACAAGAATTCTCAACTGGAAGTACAAGAAGACATTTAAATTAAGTTTGTGGAAAATGTATATAGCGCAAATGTACACATTTTGTGTGGAAACAGCCTTCTCAAATAATCTGAGAAACAAGAATGCACTGTACAGAATTGCATGTGAAAATGAGTCTTTTCTACTGGATATATGTTTCTGTTTACATATCTGTTTAAACGTGACACGAAGAAGTGAAGTTAAATCATTTAGCAATATCACGTGCATATCACGGAATTAACTTTATCTTGGGTCAGTTGAATGAAGAGTGGATGTTACTAGAGTACCACCTATACATAACACGTGCTGTAATCATTCTCATCAAGGAACAAAAAAGAGCAAACTTGTGATCCTTCGTTAATGCTCACCTTTAGCTGATGTGAAACATGAAGTTACTGGTAAACCAGGGCATTCTTCTGAACAAAATGGTAATTTTTTGTTCAGAAAGGAGTATTTTGGGTGGAGATAGTATACATTATATGAAACCCTTTATACGTGGAAATAAAAAGTCATCACCAATTCAGTGATTTAAGAATATATACAAGTTTACATAATATTTTGTGGGATTTTTTTAGAAATTTAAGATGTTTTCAGCAAATATGGTGAATTCTGAGGTGAAATTTTTTTTATAAAGAAAATTAGATTTTTTTCTCCCTAAAATTGTGTGCATTTTTTTCATAAATTATCTACTAATTTATTTAACTATGTGCAGTTCTCTGTACAATCCCAGTGAACAAACAGATGAATAATTTTCAGACACTCAGTTCAGGATGGAAAATTTTTGGAAGACCTCTAACCTTTTCCAGTGAGATGACATCCCATCATATCCACTCTGTCAGATCTTAAGGAAACAGGAGAACAGGGGAATGGTGATCTTTGAACCTCTCTCTGAATTTGTAGGGAACTTTGAACTAGGTCTCATTAGGGAACTGGTGCCATATTCTATCCTGTAATAATATTTTCATTTAAAAGGATGCATGTCAATCTGTTGATATCATGAGGAGGAAGAATTTAGTAGTCATCTTGTTGCATGCAGGTGGTTGAATCTCAGAATTACAAATGGAATGAGATTGGAGCCATTTGGAGGAACCTTTTTTCCCCATCCTTTTTAGCAGTTCCCATCTTTCTCATTAACTCTTTCCTTCAGCATAAAAAGTAAAATTGAAAGAAATAGCCCCTCAGCGTGGCAGTGACAAGCTGTAATTTATGTTCCACTTATTCAGTGACGTTACAGTCATTTCTTTGCTGTTTGTGGTTTTAGTTCAAGTGATAGTTTGACCTCTAGTTGCTTCTTCATTTTACTCTTCTACTGATTACTTATTAACAGTCAAAAACATGAGCACAGTATTATTTTCCAAGCATATGTGCAATTATGTATGATTATAAACAATATGAATCCTAATCTGTACTGTATGTACTGTCGTGTACATGTTTTTGATCTTATCCCAGTTAAAAAACTGAATTCAAATTTGCAGCCACCAATGAGTGCAAAACAATATGTGAAAAGAATGGCGCTTTTTTTTTTTTTGGTGGAGAACAGTTTCTTTTAAAGAATGACCAGTCATTCATCATAAAAAAGAAAAATCATTCACTTCCCCCAAATTCAGCAGTTTTACTAAGTCTGCCAGCTATTTTGAAGCTATTGGAAAGATACTCAGCTATTTGTTCTTTGTGTGCATTACTTCCAATGTTTGGAAAGTTAACCTCCTTGATCAGTACATTTGAATGGCTGAAAGAAATGGTATAGGTGAACACTGTCGTGGAGGATAGGATGCATAACCTTCATCTATGCCAGTATTAGGAGCAATGGTGAACTGTGAGTTTGAGGGATAATTTTTATTTTGTTCTTCACAACTTAAGTATTGTAGATATAATTTTATTTATCTGTTGTACAGACTTGGTTAAAAGATTTATTTTTAATGTTTGAAATAATGCACTTGTTTACTGTTACTGTATGTGGGATAAATATATTTTCTTTTCAGGTTATGTAAAAATATGAAGTAACTTAAACATTAAATAAATGTGCTGTGGATGCTTATTTTTGTAATGGGAGCAGCATCAATTAAGTAAAAACTTTTTATTGCTTGACTCTAGCTGGGCTACAGTTCACTATTATGCCTACCTTAAATTACAGATTAGTATTGCAGTTTCTCCCAAGTGATATCCTGGATACTATTATTTCCAGTGAAGGGCAGATATTCACTTGTACCAGAGATTACTTCCGATGCAACGCAGGAAGAAAGATTCTTCTGTGGTAAATTGCATTGTGGTGCAAATACTCTCCATCCCTTCCAGTTACAACACCGCTTTAGGCATCTCCCCCAGTTAAACAGAAACCCTGCACAACCAGCTCCACTTCTGTTCTTAAGACACTTACCCTCCAGTATCACTGTCCATAATGTTAACAACTGTAACACAAAGTTGTTCAGGCATCATTATGTAAAATAACCAGGCAGCAACATCACTACTTAATGTTTTCCTATTTATTACATTTTACATTTCATATATTTACAGACATCTGTAGTGCTTTGTATTTAATTTGGTTGCAACTGTCACTTAATACAATAGCAATTCATACTGTCATTGTACATTGCTAAAAGAGGCTGTGAACTTACTGTTTTAACTATTAGCACTTTTAACTATTACTAGTTCTTTAGCCATAAGTGTCTTTAGCAAGCTTGATAAATCTATGCTTCCACAGTAATTATTTAGTAAGTAAAAATAAATAATTTGTTATTAAACTTACCTCAAATGAATGAAGCTTTCAATCATAAAATAGTTCAGGTGTGCTTAATACCCAAGTCACCTACATCATTAGATTCTTTTCAGAATATGTGGAGCACTCACTGGTACAAACGGATTCTTTGTGCGCTTATGTAACAGTTTAAGAAATTTCCTTAAAGATATTAGCACTGTTACATATTAATACAAACAAGAAGGGAGCAGCTCAGCTGGTATTTAATTGATTGTCATGTCATCCTCAAGTTATCAGAAATTGTTATGATCCAAACCCAATACTATTTACAGAGTTTAGTCTTATGTTGCATTAAAAATCATTATTTAAAATCCATTCCATTCATTTCTGTTTCAAAGCACTGACAGCTCATACATTTGAAAATAGTAGTAGAAACCAGATGCTGATTGTACTCAAATTTTTCACAGCTTGGATAAGAGATGTAAATTTTTAATTTACTATAATGTCAGTCTGCAGTCTTCTAATTCACTTTTCACTGATAACCATCCAAGCTGCTGGAAAAAAGGAGGAGTCTCTCAGGAGGCTGGCTGGCTGATGAAAGCTCCTCCTTGGTACCTTTTGGATGAGGTAGGTGTGATGCGTGCCACCTTGACAGTAAGTAGGAATGGCTCTTTCTTTATCCCAACTGTTTCAGAAACTGACTTAGTTTTTCAACTTACATGACCGTAGCTTGAGCTACTTCTCGTAGGATAGTAACCACTGGCACTATTCCTACGGCTCGATGCATTTGTTAACATATTCTGTGGGTTGTGCTTAGGATTTAGGGTAGCCTTGCAAAATCTGATGTTTAAGGCTTGACAATATATAAGTATGTATGTACAATGTACTGAGCACCGATTATATACTTTGCTGCAATAGTTATCATACTTGTTGCACAAAATGTACCTAAAAAGCAGCTCAAGACTTGTTTTAGTTATCTGCCAAAGTGTTGCCTTCAGGTCCAAGCCTATAAGCACATCATTATTATGTTCATTTTTAAGCAAACAAAATATGTTTTTGTGTTTTGAAGGAACAGGGTCATAACTGTAAAAAGGAAAAAAAAAAAAAAAGAAAAAAAAGAGGCCACTGACTACTTTAGTCTTTCTACAAACTCTAATAACCCTATTTTACAGTTTCTTTTTAGCCTCAGTCTAAATTCCTAACTTACTCGGAATTTCTCTTAGCAGAAACCTCAGCTAAGGAAATGTAGCCAGCATTTAGCAATTTTAAAGCAGACGCAGCTTTCTGCTTACAGTGCAATGTCCTGATGAACATACAGCTTCTGAAAGAGAAAATATTACAGAAAAAAGACAAAGCGTAAGTGTCAGCTTAAAACAGTATGATGCTTTGAGGTAAAACCCCAAGAACTGTTGGTGTGAGCTGTTACAGCTGGAGACCCTGAAGTCCTGCGTTATGCTCTATTTGAGGATTTAAAGAAGCATCAGAAAGATTCATTTAAAATGTGCAAAACGATGTCAGGAGATAAACTGTCACCATCTATTGAAAAAAAAAAAGAAACCTCAGTTCATTTCCTTTTAACAAACTTCGTATTATTAAGCTTTCTGCTGTGTAGACAAATGCCTCTCAAAGTAGCCACCTCCCAGGAAAGTATGTATTTAATCAACTCCTTTTTAAGATGCTAAAAAATAATCCTTGGTTTATTGGGGTAGCTAGTTCTCCCAGAACTCTTTTTGCTCTGAATAGAACAAAGAATGTGGAGGATATGAAAAATAAACTGCATCAGGGCATCAGGAATATTAACAAAAAAATTTTTCAAGAGTTAAAAGTTAGTCCATGTATACTCTAACAAAATTTACCCTTGTTTACTTGCAGACATAAATTTCTGCCTACAGGAGTTTGTACCAGTTTCTTCCAACGTAACCAGATAAATGAATGGACAGATTTTAAATGTTTTATTGCTTATAAGTTGTTAAATAGGTTAAATATCTGGTAAAGGAACAGAAATCCAATTTTCAACAGGAACAGTTTTAGGGTTTTGTTTATTATTTTCAAAAATAACCTTGCTCATTACATTTTGGTAATCTTTACAAAATTAATGCCTAGTACATCTGGAATGCTATTTCTGAGCCTCATATTGCACAAGTTTTCATGCTTATACACTACTGCTTTTTGTGTGCAAATGTAAGGCATTTATATCATCCCATTGAAGAGAGTCTGAAATCCTTTGAACCTGGTGTTTATTTTGAAGTTTTGATTTCCCTGTTAAAACTTTCAGGAGAGATCACAAGACAGAATAAAGATATATTTATTAATACATATATTTGAAAGATTATTTTCTGAATGTAACAAATATAAAAAGTTATCAGTGTTTACAAATTGTCAAAAATGTCCGAAGTACAAAAGCATACAGTACATTAGTTATATGGAAGTGATTGTACTCTCTGGCACCGAGATCATCTTAATACTGTGGGCATGCACAATATACACCAGAAAAACTCATGCATCAATCAGAACAAATAAGGAAATAAGACAGTTTGCTGCCTTCTCTGATTACAAATTCATTGCTTCTGTTAGTTTTCTTTCCTCAGGAATACCATTTACCTGCAAATAGATGAGAATTTATATAATCCATCAGTGGCAGATGATGCTTCAACAATATTGAACTGTCAAGTGGTAACATAAATAGTACTTATTAGTCCTTTATCAACAACCACATTGGAGAAACACTGCAAGTACAACCTGGACCAAAAGACAACACAGACATGAAAAACCTTTGCTTGCTTTCTTCTGGGAAGGAAGAGATCGGGGAAAAGATTTTTAACTGGGAACTTATCTTTCTATTTGGGATCTAACAGACTTCATAGGGAGACTGTGAAGCTCAAAATGGAAAATGCAGTATGCAGGGTACATGCACTAGGCTTTTGCATTATAGGAATATCCTGTAAAGTTTTTCATCTAAGCACCTTAAAACAGTCCTCGTAAATTTTGCCAATTCACACAGACAATTATAAAACTTAATATACCTTTTCATATTGAAGACCAGTAGCAACTTTCAGCAGTGTAATATAAACGTTAGATGGGAGTTGTGACCTTTCAGACAATTTTTTCCCAATTATGTTTTAACTTCGTGAAACAGTCGAGCATTATGTGAGCTGTAAGTCTGCATTATTATATAAGGTTTAAAAAAAAATAAAATGTTTCTTATTGGGGATGCAGACAGTTTCTGAAGAGGATAGTGGTTATTAGACATGGTCTGCTCTTCAAATTACTAAGTATGGTCTACTGAAGCTTTAAAGTAGAAGTATCTTCTTACTCATGGTGGTGACTGATAGTATGTTAATAATCCTGAGTATATTATTGGGAATTTTCTGTAGGAAAGGAAGAAAATTAAACAATGACTGTCTAGTTCTATAGGCTTTTTGGCCTTAAGTGGTTTAGTATTGTAAATTTCTTATTTGAACAGATCAATAAAATTGATTGCTAAGTTTGTACTGATGCTACTAAAAAAATCTTAGGAGTGCCTGAATTTTGTAACTTTCTAAAAATCTAGCCTTCTGACAACACAAGTCATAGATATCCTTTAGAAGATAAACTCCAAGAGGCACGTGCCATCATGTCATGGAAGTGCTTGCAGTGTCATCTGCACATCTGAGTTAGGAAGGGAGGTGTAATTGTAAACTAAGAGAAGAAGAGCAAACATTGTCTGTCCCAAATACATATCCCCCTGCCCCAATTTCCAAGAGCTTGTCACAGGCAGCATCGGCGATGAATATGAAAGAACAGATGTATTCTACCAAAATTATGTACTACAGTAAATACAGACACAAGAGAATTTTTAAGATCTATTTTTATGGCAGTTCTTCAGGGCGACTGGCAGGCGACAAACCCATGCTAGCTTGTATTTCATACCTTTTTGAAAATTTCTCACTGCTGTCAACATACAGTACTACCAGGTGATTTTGCATCTTTTTTACTGCAAGACAGACTGGAATTCTTGTAACAAAACAGTCGTAACAGAAGAGCTGAACCGTGTGACATTTTTATTCTGCCTTCTAAATGCTGGCAGTAGTGAGTGTTAAGAGCTATACTAAATGTCAACCCAAACCAGTGCTGGAGGCTGTTGACTGCCAGGGTCATCCACCATTTCCAGTGTATGTATGATAAAGCACACAAATAGCTAAGCTAGCAGAAATGCAGTCAGGTTGGGGTTTTTTATAAATGTGTTTTTAATTTCCAGATAACAAAAAAACACATGGGCAGAAGTGTCTATTATATACTTGCCTCAAATCTTTGAAATGTTGTCATACGATATTCTCCTTTAATCCCCGAAAGCAGTAATGAAGAAGAAGGATTTTGAATGAAAGAGTTGCTTACGTAACTCCTAAGGTGAAACAAATCTTCCTCTCAGAGCTGTAGTTCCCTTGTTATGTTCAATATATACATATCTCTTAGAGTTTTGCCTAAATACCTCTTTGAATATTCAAAAATTATACTTTAGCCTCTACATTTTCCTTCTATGATCCTTATTCCCTTTCACATGGCTACAGCTGTAGCTTTTTCTTATACCTGGTACACTAACGAGAGAGAACAGTCAGCCTTAGTTGATACTCTGATGGGATCATTCACAATCTCAGTCAGTACACTAGGATTTGTGAAAATTATGCAAAAGTGGTGACTAAGACATGGGAAACATGCAGCATGGATATGTGCCTCACCACAGATTCCCCAGTATCAACTCTTTATGTTTAGTAACAGCAATAAGGAGCTCCTTCTTCAGAGCTTAACTAGTATTGGTGAGAATTAGAAATTTTGATTTTAGAGAATTTGAACAGTGTAACCGCATTTGGGAATCTGGCTGTAGCTTCATGTTGTAATAGAAAATTATTTATATGAGGAGTTTCTAACTTAGCTGTACCAGATTCCAGTGTCTCATGCTGAATCTTAATGTAGCATTTCTCCTACTTGTTCAATCAGTCCCATCCCAAAATTTTCACTGGTGTATCAAAAATATCTGGAATGACAATGCTGTAATACTGTACTATATTTCAAAATGGTTTCCACTGTCCATAGACTGTATACATTTTGACTAGTGATTCCTCCGCACCAGCCACTTACAGTATTCTCTCAGTACTGACCTGCACTCTGCTGCTGTGGAATCTGAGTCTGATGTGGCAGGTTCCTACAAAAAACAATTTAATATCTTTAATGCTTCCTACAAATCTGAAGTATAGTATGCATGAAAGTTGAGTATTTAAACTTCATTTTTTTTTGCTTATGAAGCAATAATCCATTTTAACTATGCAAAAACAGTTGTCAAAAGGTTAGCCAAGTCAATGAAAGAAAGGAAATTAGTGCTAAGGGGTAGTTCCTATTATTTCACTTGTCAACTAGGTTCAAAGGCTCAGGGCCTGGTGAAACGCCAGAGGTAGCAAGAGTCACCGCAGGTTCCTGATGTTATGCAAAATTTGGTTTCCATAAGTGATGAATACAGAAAAGGTGACAGTATTTGCAAGTTAATTATTGACTGTGGAATGAATGAACAGTCAGCTAGTTCTACACATCGGATCAGTTCACTTACCAAGGCAAAGTCACATTTTTGTGTCCTGCTTAAGTGTGTATTTTAACACCTACCAGCTATTAAGGTTGTTTTTACAGAAAGGAATTAGGGGTTGGAATGTAGGTGAAGTGGATAAATACTCAATGTACAGCTCAAGAAAGCCTTTGGCACAGGCTTTGGCACCCCAGTCACAAAAAATTGCTATTCTGAATAGAGGAGAAACCATTAAAGACAGGGTAGAGCACTTTGCAGTAGTTGTACAAGGGATAATTTATATAGCTGTACTTTCTGGAGAATTCAGCTTTGGGACAGGGAGAGGAAAACACTCTTCTAGCACGTATCTACCTTATAAACGGCATTCAAGGCAAGCATCTGTAAATTAGGGCCAAGTTAGTGCTGGCTGGCACTGGACCAGCATCACTGGGGCCACGCAGGCCTGCCAGCTGAGGAGCTACCGACTGGAGCTAGTGTCACAACACGGCCCTGAAAAACAACGCCAGCCGCTTCAGAGACCACTGCCTCAGATCTGCTCAACTCCAGACACATCAACCAAATCTTTCTAGAAATGCCTTTTTCCTACAGCGCTACCGACTCGTCCGAATTAGAACATGTGCAAAGCACGAGATGGGTCTGTCTTGATAGTTTCATTAAGTTACTGATAAATGAACTTTGAGGAATAGAAATGAATATTTTTCTGGTTTCTGTCTTGGAGAGAGGCTGACAACAATGTAAACTGCTGAGAGCTCTGAGCATTTTCCTTGGCAAGTCTATATTTATTATCTGTGTAATGGAATATGCTCTTCTGTTCAATGTTAACATTTCAAACATAAACCGCATGTGACAGGTACATGACTAACTACTTACAAAGTCTGGATTTTTCTGGTATGAAAATACCACCAACCCAGTGGTAGTTTTATACCAAACTCCAAAGACATGGGTTACGAGGCAGGGTGTCTAAAATAGAACAGTTTTAAATGATTCCTCTGTCAAAAGTAGTTTTTCTCCAAAATATGCAGAAATTTAACTGTTCCACACAAAGCTTCTTGCCAAGTCTGCAGACTGAAACCCAGCCATTTAATTTTATAACGGAAAGCCTGCCTTTCTGGTTGAAATGCAAACATCAGAGCAATCTTGAACTACAGAGTCATTACTGATACCTCAATAATAAACACATTTCAGATGACAAGCACTGGAATCCATAGTTAAATTGTGCAACATAACGAGTGCTAAAAAATAAAATCTAAATACTTACTGCTGTGTTTGCATCAGTGGCATACTGGTATTATCGTAGCTGTCGGTATGAAGGGGCGGTACAATCTCGCCAGTGACTGGGTGAAACACAGGAAGAGTTGAAAGAGGCCATGCTATCTCTCTATTTTTAGACATGTCACGAAGCTCTTTGGTTGATTTCTGTATAGCACTGTGGTGCACCAACTGGATGCTATGTCAAGAGGAAATAAAATAGTAAATACATATTTTAAATGCTCTGTCAAAACGGACAGACTTTTACAATTTACAATTACAATGTTTCTTAAATATACAAGGCCTTTGATGCATGCTACAGACTCTATAGTGCAGCAATTATGATAAACCTTTACATAGTTAATTTAATAAATATTGGATTTATTTAATTTTTTAAGGCAGTAATTATTCCATTAGATTTTGCTGTCTGGATAAGTATTTTTCATAGGATCCAAGACTCTGCAGTTTACTGCTAATGTTCCATTTATTTGCTGCAGTTAAAATGAAAGTTTGGGTTAACTCCTGATTCTTGTGGTAGATTCACAAAAACTCATAGATTAATTTTAGAACACTCCATAGTATAGGCACTGGATACCTTCCAGGATATTTGTTCTCCTGTCCACTGCCTTTAAGATATAGGCTGGGAAGTCCAATAACCAGGAGTATAAATTACATATTAACATATTTATTCTAACAGCACTATTTTATTTTGAATGGACAGTCGTTAATTTCAAACCCTTTTTATTCTGGTCTTCTACCCTTGCCAAGATTTAAAAGCAGCTTTCACATTTATGAATTAAACCATGGATTAGAGAGAATGAAAGAAGATTATGACACACATGTATGAAGCATGACAAGCTACTGAGAATGAAAATTAAATGGTAAAAGAAAAATAACAGGAAAGAAGACACTTACTCTGGTGTTTGCATGTTTCTCTTTTCCCTAAAAACAAAACAAAATTTATGAATTAAATAATAGCATTGATAGTTGGAACATTAAATCTATCTGATGATGAAAATAGTACATGATGTAGAAATGCTGACAAGGTTATTGCTAAACGCAACTTGGCAGCATTTGCAACTGGGTTTATGATGAGGCCTCAGTGAACGCACGTATAGAGATGTGAAACTGATGACAGACACACACACAGACACACACACAGAAATGAAAATGCAAGTTAAAGAACAAGCTTCTGGCTAAAATAAATTCTGTGACAAAATGAAATTGTAGTTTGTGTAAGAAATGGCAGAAATTACGTTACTTGCTGCTTTCCTTTTATGTGTTTTTCTTTTATAATATGTCTAAATTCAGTTCATATCCTCAAGCAGACTTATTTTATAAAAGTTAGTGTTTTAGAAATTACTTAATATTCTCCTGAATCTCCTTTATTAGTATTTTATTTGTTTGGGGCATTTTGGAGAGTTGTGCGTATGTGGAGATTTTGTGGAGTTTTGTGCATATGTTGAGATTTTTAACCCTTTCAACTAGAACAATTAAAGACCCTACATCCATTCTCTTAGAAATTACTGTATGTGCTTAGATAAGAAACAGTTCAGTATTTCAAGCAGATACCTTTTGGCCTGTTTTAAATGTTTTTAATGAACTGAATGGAATTCTTCTGACAAATAGTCTTCTATGCATTATACCTTAGAAAAATCTACAATTACTTATTGGTGTGTTAAAGTACTCACACTCCTTCCCGTCGGCAGCACATGATATAGGCAAGTATTAGAAAAAGCACCAGTGCTATTGCCGAGGGCACTGCCAGTGTAATTAGGAAATCCGAGTAATAGTCTCTGCTTTTGAGTGTATCAGAAGGTGGCTTGTATTCTCCACCATCAGGTAATATCCCCTCTCCACGAATCACTTCCTGAAAGGTGGAAACTTGTTTTGTATTGTCAACCTGATACCCAAAAAAAAAAAAAAAAAAAAAAAAAGAAGAAAAAAAAAAGACAATTATATAACAAAGTAACAGTGTAAAAACAGGCAGTATTTAACCAGCCTTAACATATAAAAGAATCCGTATTACACATTTGACAAATTCTATACAATTTCATCCAATCACTTCTTTTTAACCAATAAAAACTTACATTTCATTGAAAGCTTCTGATAAGTGTGATAAGTAATATCACTTTATTACTTATCACATTATTACTTTATTTTGTGCCTACCAGAGATACTATGTTTTTTACAGATTAATTTTAGGATATCTCACACAAATAATATTTGAGTAAAAATTGTGGAAGCATTTTTATTGCAAACTAATTATTTGATACTGATTTCTTTCTGATGAATTAATCCGTTTCTTACTAGTCTTCCTGAATAACAATACTGCCCTCTCTTGTATGAAGGTGGTAAAGATGAAGAGTGGAGTACCTATGGATTTTCTTCCTCCTTCCTATTGAGCTTCGCATTCCGTGCTCAAAAAACACAAGAAGCATGAACGGAGCTGCTGAGGACTAAGCAGCTCTATTGCCTCCCCCCCGTCCCCCTGCCCCCAATGCAGGATGTACCCAAACATGAGATGTGCATTAGTTGTTCAGAGCCAGAGTTCCAAGGTTTTTCTCCCTCCTATTCAACTAACCTCCAGAAGGCTGCATTCCGGGTCACAAGTAATTTTTTATTTCTTTATTTTTTTATGTCTATATCTAATGTTCCTAGAAATACAACCTTTTTTTGCTACTGAATTTCCTATTACATTTAATTGACTGCCCTTCCCACATGACTTTTCAATTTTCTGCCTCTATTTTCTTGTTATCTTCAGTTAGACATTACTGTTAAATTTAGTGTTAGCTTTAAAACTCTCTCCAGATCATTAATGAAAATAAATTACATTTCCCTACATGCTTGACCGTTTGCCTGACTGTTCATTGAGAAATCTTGCAACTGATGGTCATTTCTTTATAATTTACACTTCAAGTCATAAAATGCTGCTTTAAAACTTAAGCAATGGATGAACAGGTTTTAATGGAATGCTAGAAATAATGTTATGTTGAGCTTCAAGCGCATACACACACGTGTGTGTATATATATATATTTTAAGTGCAAGACAGTTTGACAAAAATGAATTTATGTATTCTTCACTCATTAAATTCTGGAGTATATTTTGTGTTATGAATTCTGCCTGGCTGCTTAGCTGAATCTCAAGCCCTAAGCAGCCGCACAGAAAAGATGTATGCAGCTACTGATGTGACTGACAGAAGCCCATACACGGTGTGAGAACAAGCTATCAGAAAGCTTTGTTAAGAGGAAGCATGTATTAAGTTGCCCCTCTTTTCAGTATGTGGGACCCACAAGCTTAAATCTACTGTTTGATTTAGGTGTTAACCGCCAACGTTACCTCATAAAAAGTGGGAAGAAGAGGATATGATGGTTGTATTTTCACTCACTGGTCTCTGTTGTGGTTATGGGGTACGAAACTCAACTCCCTCCCAGCCCATGGATCTTGGGGGACTTCCTGCTCCTTGGCTTGCCTTGTGATTAGATGGAGGGAAGCTTGGCTCCGTTTTCCTGTTGATCCACCAGGTTACAGCATGCAGCAGCAATGCTGTTGGCAACAGTAAACCCCCCTACGACTGTTTAAATTCAGTTATCACGGCATGCTGCCAAAACAAGTGCCAAGTTCAAGAAGGTTGGGTTATATGCTGCTATAGAAAATTATGCTTCGCTTTGAGAGCCTGTTCCTGTTAACACAATCTCTGCTTTTCTCAAAACAGCACACCACCACTGCTTCATGATAAGTTTATGAGCCACTGTTACTATCAGATGTTTTTTCTGGAGAAGTCCTCCTAACCAGCTGCTCTTCAGCCTTCATGAGCAATGTTGATCATTCTTGCATTAGTGCACTACTCCTCTGCTGCTCCTGTTGAAATTCACCCTGTTTTCTAAGGCTGTTTCTCCAGTTTCTCAAGACCTTTCTGAATTCTATCCTGTCCTTCAATGCACCTGCAGATCCCTTCAGTTTCATGGGGACTGCAGATTTAATTTAATAAGCACATTCCATCATCCAGCTTATTACTGAAGCATGGCAATAAATTATTAATAATTCTGCTATGATTATGGCTATCCAGCCAGCTCTCCGCTAGGTCCTAGCTTCATCTAGGCCACGTTCCTGAGCTTGCTTATGAGACAGTATAAAAAACCTTACCAAAAAGAAATTACAACTGCTGCTGCACCTCTGTTCTACTTCTTTCTTGTAGAAGGAAATCAAAGACTCAACATAGTTTGCTCTTGACAAAGGCTGACTGACTTCTACTGTTTTTCAGGTGCAGGTAAGTATTGCTGTGTACAAATGTACCTTCTGCAACTGTCAACACAAAGCCAATAAAAAGTAAATAATCTGGATGTTCTTTTGAAAACAAGTATTTTACAGCTTTCTAACAGCTTTCCTAATTTATAGCGCATAGAAAGAAAGGGTTGGAAGTTACCTAATCCACTTTGTGTATGAGTTTTTCTCATATTCAATACATTTTTTACATTGTACAAAAGACTTTCATATCTCCCTTTCAGTTTCCTCTTGGGTAATGTCTGAAATAGCTCAACAATCATCTAAGTTTATTTTATGTACCTTCACCATCTTTGTTCAAACTTATCTGCAATGTTCTCTTCCAATATTGTATCATTTCTTGCTTTTCCTTACCGGAACTAAACAAAAATAACCTTAAAAAGCCTCTTTGGGAATTATGTTTGGTTATCATTTTCCTTGTATTTGACTGAGAAGAATGTTCCCATTTATTCTGATTACATAAGTCAACACTATTTTCTTCTCTTTTTCTAAAACATGAAATATGTTTTAGACAGTTTTCAGAAATATTTTTTTTAACGGCACAGAAATACTATTTAACTGGTCAGTGCTGTAGACTCAGTATTTGAGAAAGCATATATATATATATATATATATAGACACACACTTTTTAGGAAAGCAAGTATAACTAGCAGTATTAGCACATGGAATTAATGAACTACACCTACCTAAATAATCCTCTCATTACTTTTAGTTCTGTAAGCCCTAGAGTTCTCTGGCCATTTATATAAATCACCACTAGTGAAAACAAATATGGTGGTTTCACTGATGCTTAACTCCAATAGAATTTAGCGTACAGAGCAAAAACCTTTCAGAATCTTAAGAGTGTGTGCTAGATGGAAACCAATGTCAGTCAGTTATGATAAGTGGAATTTGGCAGACCTGTCTGGCCAGGCTGGCAAAACTCTTACCTCAATCATGTCTGGCACAAAATATTGTACTTCTACAAACATCTTTTTTATGTGATAATAAAATAACTCACCAGAGAGATTTTACACCAGTCAATATGGAATTGAGTACGAAACTTTTTATCACAGGTTATTACAGGCTCCATTTCTTGACTGCATCTCAGCTGATTTTGTGGGTTTTCCACTTCTCGTAAGCACGAAGAGAATGGAACATCTGCCCCAACCATAACATACACACTGCAGAAAGAGATGAGTGACAGACTGTCAGGATCCCTCTCACAAATCCCCAAAGGACAACGACATACTCGTCCAAACATTATTATTGTTCACGGTAACATTCAGCTGTACTTTAAAGACTAAAAACGTTTTTTTATTATTTTTCTTGATAGTATACTTTATCTAAGCATATGAATAACAGACTGAAATAAGAAGGATTTTTCTAGCTACTTATTACAACTTGCTCTGTTTTGCTGCATAATGTAAATGTTTGCTTACTGTCAGAGTTGTCAATTCCTATGAAGTCACAGAGCTCCAAGTGTAGGTTCCTCATGTAAATAAATCAGTAATACTTTTGAAAGTTGCATTAAAATAGTATAATTTTATCTTAAGGAAATCTTCAGTTGTGCTCAGCATAGTATTTTTGAAGTTTCTTCCCATGTTTTCAAATAAAATTCACGAGGACTACTTGTTTCTAAACCTAATACTAATATGAACCTGCCAAAGCACCCACCTTCTCCTAAAAGATTCCATACTGTAGCTATGCACTGCCACCAAAATTTGCAGAATACCGAAAGCTGAATGTAAACTTAATACTTCATTTAGCATTACAGTACATAAAATAAGAGCTACTGCGCTAAGTGTATTATTCATTTTCATATTTAAACACGTAGAATGCTGCTGGAAAACACAGTCTATTGCACCAGGTAATAATGTATCAAAGAATCCTGAAACAGAAACTAGGTCCTGGTCGCCATTTGGTATATTAGGCATTATCTAGCTAACTGTTTTAAATTAAGCCGCTAGTATTAAGTGGCTCTGCTATTACTCTGGCTAGTACAGAAGTCACTTTCCTTCTTTAGATTGTATTTTTACTCTCTGGTCAGAAACTCCAGATCCACAAAAGGGCCTGAAACGACGATCTTTTCTGCATACATCTCAGATTTTCAACCCTCAGCCCTTTTTTAGATATTATTTGACACAAAATATCTAAAAATAACTAGTCATCTTTATTTTTGCCAGGGAAAAGCAATACCACAACCACATTTTTAAAAGACTGAATCCTTATTAGTTTCTAATTGAAGTATCATATTTCAGAACAGAATTTATGGTTATGAATCACAACTGCAAATAGTGCATTCCTGCAGTTTACACTCAGAAACCTAAGTTCCCCAGATACCTCAGCTTATCACTTTCAGATGAAAGCACATAACTAAATTTCACTAAGTAAGAGTACAGCTACAAATGACACTGTTACATGCTAAATGGTTTTAGAAATCTAAGTGTCTTTGTGACCTATGCTCTGTCATACTTTGTTTCAAAATTTTGAGTTTTGTGAATTGGGAACTATTGAATACTCAATGCCAAACAGCTGCTCAGAAGTTACGACTGGAATTACAAAATAAGCATATTTACTACCAACTGTTTTCTAATTAATGGAATTTATTAGTATTCCCTGGATCGTAAAATCAATATATAGGAACTGTCACCTGTTGAAATGGTATCTAACATGATAAACCCATGGTATAACGGGGGCTCGGAACATCAGTAAACTTTTCATATCTAACACCAATCTTGATTTCCAAAATATAAAACAGCAATTGCAAAGTTTCTAAAAGACCTGAAAAAATATTAAGCTTTTCAGTAAGAAAAAAAAAACAGTAAAGCAAAAACATTAGACTGACACATGTGCTTACCCCTCTTTCATGTCATTAATAGGAAGTGGAACTCTCCCTCCCCTGTCAAGGGCTGAAGTAATGTTTATAGCATTCAAACGTTCTGGCTGCCACACGTTTTTCACTGCTCCGAGAAAGTCGCCAAGAACTTCACTTGCTAACATTTCTTCTACGTTCATATTCCTTATGAAGAACTCCGCTTGATATGGTAAAGGAAAATCTAGTTGTGATGAAAAAGGAGGAGTTTTGCTTTAAATAAAGGCTCCATAACAAAGAATTTGAAGTAATTATTAACATAATACTACTTTAAGATTGATACACCTTTCAAAAAAACTTTTATTTGAACTAGTTATTTTGAAGCTAACGTGATTATGTTTAATTAAATAGTTAGTGCTATTAGCTGTTACTTAAGCTGAAAACCACTGGCTATTTATAAAGCAACTGGGAGATGAAGGAGCAGACTAGAGGAAAAGAGTCTCAGCTGGTAAATCTTCATTAAACAGATAAAACTACATTCATGCTAATTTTGGGGTCAAAACTGATCTGCAGTGACAATGGACTCCAACCTGCAATACTCCAGACTATAAATATATAAATATGGTGAAGAAAACTAATTTTAAGGACACAAACTATTAAATTCAATTTTTTTTTAATTGAAACGTTCATATATGCCATGATCTGTTGTTTTCTGAATCTGCCTGTATGACTGTTCTCTGCATAAAGAACATGTAGAACTAAGCAAACTAAACGTGCACAGAGAGAGTAAAATCCGTCATGTAAGGTCCATTTGAAAAGACAGGAAAAAATTGAAATTAATTCTAAAAAAAGCAAATGTGCCTTTTTTTTTTTTTTTTTTTTAATGGATGAGGAATAGTAGTCTTTCCTGGCAGAAATAATTTAGATAAAAATAATAAATTGAACCTGAAGAAGAAAAACGCTCTTACTTCCCCTTTGTGTCCCCACATTTGGCTTGAACACCAGACAACTATTTTACATTGATTTTTTTAATCTTTGTTCTGGTTTCAGCTGGGATAGAGTTAACTGTCTTCCTAGTAGCTGGTACAGTGCTATGTTTTGAGTTCAGTATGCAAAGAATGTTGATAACACTGATGTTTTCAGTTGTTGTTCAGTAATATTTAGACTATAGTCAAGGATTTTTCAGCTTCTCATGCCCAGCCAGGGCACAAGAAGTTGGCACAGGACACAAACAGGGCACCCGACCCAAACTGGCCAACGGTGTATTCCATACCATGGGACGTCACATCTAGTTTAGGAACTGGGAATTGGGGGGGGGGGCAGGGAATTGCTGCTCGGGGACTGGCGGGGTGTCGGTCGGCGGGTGGTGAGCTATTGCCCTGCGCATCATTTGTACATTCCGATCCTTTTATTACTACTGTTGTCATTTTATTAGTGTTATCGTTATCATTTTTAGTTTCTTCTTTTCTGTTCTATTAAACCGTTCTTATCTCAACCCAGGAGTTTTACTTCTTTTCCCGATTTTCTCCCCCATCCCACTGGGTGGGGGGGAGTGAGTGAGCGGCTGCGTGGTGCTTAGTTGCTGGCTGGGGTTAAACCATGACAATCTTAAAAGAACAGGAGCCCATAAGATGGTTTTGCTTATTCAGTTCAAAACACAACAAGCTATTTTCTGTACATACCTTCTGCTGACATTATATTAATGATCAAATTATGCCTTGCTGTCTCAAAGGTACGCCTGTTATATGCAGTGATCTAGAATAAAAAAAAAAAAAAAAAAAAAGATATGATTGCAAACCAGTGTAAATATGAAAATCGGGTAAATGAAACATCAATGAAAATTAAATTGATAATTTATAAATACTTATCACCTTTTAAATGCTTTGCCTTCTTATTTTGAAATGTACGAACATTCATTCATTAATATAAAATTTGAAAGGGAAGATCAATTTATTTGATACAGTATTACCTTCATGTCAGGATACTGGAATTTTCTCAACCAGTCTATAGCCAAATACAATTATCCAAAGGATATATGTGAATATAATATATTTTGGTCCAGATAAAAGTGTTCTGCCATACATATGTATTCTTTCTTTTCTGCTATCTTTAAGAACAGCCATAAACAAAGACTGGTTTCTCCATTTCCCCTTCCACCCTCCACCACCACCATAAGCTCCTAGGGAACTAGATGGAGATATTTAAAGTTTTTTTAAAAAATCCTGGAGTCTGTAACTGTAGGGGAATTGAAAACTAGTAGGTAGATGCAACATTTGTGACTCTTATTTTTGGAAACCTATGCCTTCATGGTCAAATTACATAAGGATACCAATCTTACAGTTTAAATGTATGTGGGATGCCTGAAATGCTTGCAAATGGTTACTCCTCAGTGGTGACTGCACTCCGAAGTTGTACTATGATTAAGTGCTCAGTCATAAAAAATACAGAATGAGGCTGGATATCAGTATAATTATGTATTATTTTCTCTACTTTTTTTGTTCCTGAAATGTGATCTTTCATGAAACAAATTGAAAAAGACTAACCTTCTTCCTAATTTTAGACTTTAGTTCATTCATTTCAGGGACAAGTAAGACGCAGAGGAGTGGCAACAGTGACAGAACTACATTACTTCTCAGCAAACAGAGCTACAAAGCATAATGACACTGATTATTAAACAAACAAAAATAACAGATGTTGCAATTCCTTTAAGGGATTTAAATGAAAAACGCTCTGCAATATCTTCTGCGGGGTCATTTTAGAGTAGAAGGAAAAGCTTACCTGACACAATTACATCTTATGTAAAGTAACAACTTCATTATAAAATTAATAGAAAATAAATTCCTGAGATTTTTCAAATCATCGATTCTGTTAATTTTTCAAAGGGTTGTTTCAACAGTAGCTTAAACATTAATACTTAGGAAGCCAAACACTCTGGCTGTACAAGCTCTATACAGAAACACAACAGTACCCACTTTGAGTCTGCACCCCAGCAGTGAGAGCTGCCAGCGTGGAACATGCACCTGTACCGAGTAATAGTGACAGCGGCGGAGATTGTCTTTGTACTGAATATTCATTCAAACACAAACCGTCTTTGCACAGCTTTTACAGGAGCTTGAGCTGAAGAATATTACCCACTCTATTGCAGTGCTATGCAAAAAGTCAGGCTCTTCTAATCATGAGGTCTCCTCCAGTTAATTGACCTATCCATGACATCATCTAAGGAATTACGACACTATGAAAGTTATATTCAGGCCAGCAATATGCCACCACTGCTCCCAGATGGCACGAGGAACCGGGTCAAATGCAATCTGTCCTCCTCACGTACTACAGAATTAATTTAAAAGCCACATCTGAGAAGGGATTGCAATGAATTAATTTGTATGCTAGGCAAGTTTTAGTTCAGATATAGGTTTGAGGTCAAGCTTATAATGGAGGTCTTGATACAGATCCATGAATCTAAAAGCACATGCCGTTTTAAAAAAAAAGGTAATTTTAAATAACAGTTTCCTCTACAGAAAGCTAAGCATAGTCGGCAAGTACTTCTACACATGTAATTTTACAGATGTGATTAGTCCTGCTGAAATCAAAACTGAATCATGTATATAGAATTAAGCACGGGTGAAATTATCTACAGTATGACTTAACATTTAGAGATGTCATTCTTGAGGAAGAACAACTGTATCAAATGCAATTTAGAAAAAAGAAACTCATCAAGGATTTAAGACAAATATACTGCTGAAGCAGCAAAATGGCTGGAGCAAGTTAACGAGCAGATTTTCCTGTGAACCACTGTGTCTGATTCAGTCTGCTACAATATGCATAGCAGAAAATATAGTCCTTCTTCCCTTTCAATTGCTGCTCAAAGAATAATTGGTGCTTTAAAACATTTAGATAGCTAATTATCAAAAATAAAGTAGTGGGTTTTCTCATTGTTACACTTAATAGAATTAAACACATGTAAGTAGTAATTAAAATAAACTCTATCAATAAACATGAGTAATGAACCAGATAATAGTTGATGAAAAATAATTTAATTTTAAAAAAACAACAAACAAACCCCAAACCTGTTTATTGGCTGAACACTGTATTTTCCAGTGGGGAAGTCTCACCCATATTTAGGGTAGAATGCTACAAATCTCTGAATTCAGATATTCTTCAAGTCAAGTTGTTGACAAAGTTTTTTCCCCCCTATATTCTGAATACAGCTTTCATATATTCATAGTTTACTGAAATGAAATGCCTCTTAAAAAGATGAATGGCAAGAATCTAAAGGTATTTCATCAAGGAATATTAAGCTTAAATGGTTATTGCTATTTACTAGTTCTCCCTTATAAGTAAAATATGAAATGTCATACCATTTGGCTTTCTCTCAAAAGAGGATACAATGGTAACTAAGAGAAAATGTTAATGTCACAAGTCCTTGTCCCTGCCTTATAATCTTTCTTGTTTTTAATTGTAATTAACTTTTCAAAAAAAGAGGCAATG
Organism: Astur gentilis; assembly: GCF_929443795.1. Classification (NCBI taxonomy): domain Eukaryota; kingdom Metazoa; phylum Chordata; class Aves; order Accipitriformes; family Accipitridae; genus Astur; species Astur gentilis. The sequence continues at coordinate 20,645,567 of NC_064883.1, read as the reverse complement.
CTTGTTGACAATTCTGAATCTTATACTCTAAAACAAAATAAGTCTTTTTGAACCTTTAAAAGAAAATACCTCAATGATGGTTGGTTTGCCCACATTTTCTACAGTTGGTGAGCCATACAGCACTCCATCACTATATGGTGTCCTTTGTATATAGCGTAGCCATCCAGGTCTGTCAGGGTAACCCATTAAGTTGGTATTAAATGTTATAGGATCATTACTTATTTCACCTAGATAAGAAAAATTGTATTAGAGTATTTACAAAAAAATACTATACACTTTTTGATATTTCCATTAGAAAATCTTATTGTCTTCCAGTTGTCTTCTAAGCATTTAAAAAAAAATAAAAAATTGCTAACCTTCACCATATCAGAAATATGTGAACTCCTACTCAGCACTTGTAAGTATTGAGAAATTCGTATCTGAAAAGTGTAACCAACTGCATAGATAAATGTGCTTGTACTTCTTAAGAGTCCTGGCTAACTCTGTGTGCTTGCACTCGTTAACTAGCCGGTCTGAGTTCCGCCTAGAATTAAAGCGTCTAACCTCCTTACTGACAAAAGCACAAAGGTCTCAGTCCTTTAATTCCGAAAACCACTTCTTTTTATTTACTTTTTTTAATAATGGCTCTGGAGACCCAATGTACCTGGACGGCCTTCCTGTAAAGAGTGGCCGTGCGATCATCAATGTCTGAAAGCTTCTTTTAGCATCAGGATATACATACAGGTCTGCAGCACCAACAGCCTGGCAGTAGTTGTTCTTTAGAGAACAAATTATTTCAAAAAAGGACCAGACATTCCAGCAAAATGGATCCACTGATGGCTACAAATACCATGGTCCAGCTGCAATCTCTAAAAGCTCCTAAAGTTAAACCACTACAACAGTTCTCGTGGTTCTTACCGAGACTCTTACAAATGGCCAGATTTGACTTCTGTTTATTTTTGCTTTTGTAAGCACTACCAGATCCGCACCATTAAGGCATGGGGACCTTACAGCTGAGGCACAGAACTCGGGCAAATCTGCTCTTAGCCTGTGCAGACCCTTTTGCACCGCATTCCTCCAACCTGGCTTTGAAATGGCAACAGCAGCCATTGTAGGGCAAGTGACAAGAGAAGACAACAGGCAGGCTGGCACAGAAGGCAGAAACCGAGCCCAAGACCTGTTGCCAAAGGGTAACTAATTTTCAGGTACACATTTACACATCTGGATGTGGGTAAAAGAGACCAAACCCACACCAAACCAGCACCAGGGCGTAACACAACTTTCCTCGCTATTCTCTCGGGATGTCCCAGTAATCTCACCTATTGCATTCATAATAAAATCCCCAGCATCACAAATGATTTGGGGAAAAACCTGAAAGCCACCTGTGATACATTCTGGTTTGCCCTCTGTCAAAGTAGGCTACGCTAATGATCCAGCACAGCGGACCAAACAAACAAACAAAAAAAAAACACAACAAAAAAAAACCATGCCAACATCTGGCCTTACAGTGAATTTCTGTTATGATCACAATCATCTATGGGTACAACAATTTCAGCAGTATCTGAAATCAGATTCATACTGCCTTTGAATCATATGAATGTCAAGACAGGCTGGGGCTATAAGGATTCGAAAAACAATCCATCTTTAGTAAAATTTCCAGGTTCCTTCCATCTATGTGCCAAAATTGGGAGAAAACTGGGACACAGGCAAACCTCACTCTGCTAGTCACTGTTACATGAACTGAAGAGTCTGGTATATGTCAGGAAAAATATCCATCAAGGAAAAGAATTTTTTAGAATATTTGGGTTTATTCATGACAAAATTTAACCAATGCTAACAGAAGCTTCTTTTTTCCGTGAGTTTTGAAAATAGTACTCTCAAATCAATTCAAAAGCTTATTAATGAAAGAGGTTTTGATTGTGTGCGCAGTACATTTATTATGTGGTTTTTCTATTTTGATAGGAAAACAGGATAGTTATATTTATATAAATAGGATATATTTACGTATTTGTTATTCCTTTGCATTATCAATAAGCATGTGGGGCAGCACGTTCTCTCTTTCTCTCCCCGTCCCCCCCCAGCTTGCTTATACATATTCCAGCTTGCCAGTGATCAATCCTTTAGGTTTGCCTTTGGTGTACATCAAAACACCATACTTAGGACATCGCAGCTTTCTCCAAAAACAAACTGCTTACTAACATTAAACTGCTCCTAAGTACAGGAAGAAGGCTGAATCCAAAGGAGCATTTGTTTCAAATGAAACAAAACATGATTACATAGTCTCATATCTGATTTAATCTTCTATTTTGTCTCAAGTTTACTATATGCTTTCAAAATGTTCTTTCATATAGCCTGATAGTCTGGAGCACTGATCAGATAAATGGCATTTTTTAACAGAGGTAATTATTAAACTTCTACGATTTCATATTTAATGCAAAAGTGAAGAAAAGGTATACTTCCTAATCTCAGACACATAGTGTGTTATTACACCTTCCCAAATTATTAAGTACATTTTTCACAATACACAATCATATGCATCTTTTCACAAATGATCACAAACCAGAACATTTTAAAGTTGTAGGACCACATATTTTATTTCATTTGAAGATATTTCAACAGGAACTAAAAACTGTCCTTTGTATGTTACATAGTGAACTGTAAGGTATGCTAAATAGACCTGAATTTTTTAAAACTTTCCCCCCACACACATGTTTTTATATAATATGGAAGATCTTAGCATCCCATACCAGGCTTTGGATAAGGAGGAAATTCCCCCTTAAAGTACTCTCTCTCCAAAACATGAACAAAAAGAACTCCAGCAGAAGGGTATACATTCCGATCAGAGTGCACCTTAGACAGAATCGTGTACACTGAAAAGCAGAAGGAAAGATAAGAGACAGAAAAAAAGCAAAAATGAGACATGCTCTAGATAATACAGCATGCATTTCAACAGCAATGTGGGCAATCTGGGAGAAGGAATGCAACGAATATTAGGTATCTGTTAATAAGGTTTTTAAAAGGTTGCACAGATTTAAGAACAGAACACAGAGCAAACCCTCTCTTTGCCCAACAGGATCCTTTCCAACACTGCAATAAACAAAACTGGCTATGTTAGGATTTCAGAAGTTGCATGAGCTCTTTATTTTTATTACAATTAAAAAACCCCCACAAACACACACAAGGGAGGCTATTGTAATTTTATAGTTCGTTTATTTGTAACATTACATGAATAAAAATACATTAAATGAATGACACAATTGTGTTTTCTTGATATTTTTCATTTTAAAAAAGGAACATGAGAAATACAGAGGAACCTTACCCATCAATGGTACTGAGTCCTCACTGAATGAAAATGGTGGATTTTTCAGTTCTTGTGCGGAAAAGGACAAAGCAATTCATTTCAGCTGAGGATTTCTGATTTCTTAAAGCTAGACTTTCTTAGACCAGCAAATTCAGAAAACGTACACCCAAAAATCTGGTTAGAGAGCTCATTATTGAAGAAGATGCGCTTGTATTGAAGGATAAAACAGAAGGACATGGGCAATTATAGGACATTCAGGTGTCACTGATTCCAAACAAAAAAAAAGAAGCCATATTTTACAGGACTCAGAATTAAAAGCCTAAAGGAAACTTAATTCAGAACAACCAGCATAAGTAAAAGCAATATGCTATTTTTTATGTAATTACAAATTTAGCTGATAAAAGCAAATCTTATTTAGGTATAACACATTTGACACAGTACTATATACACATTTTAATGAATTAGAAGAATAAAGAAATCATAATGATACATTAAACGGGTAAGAAACCACTTTATAGACAAGTTTAAGAATTTAAGTATAAATGGAGAATACTGATCTAATAGGTGTTTCTCATGGTGTCTTAACGGGGTACACTGTAGGTCATATTACTATTCCATATTACTATTCAATTTTAAGTCAATGCCCTGAAAGAATCTATCATTGCTGATGATTTTTGTCCATGAGATGAGGATTACACAAGTGGTAAATAAAGATAAAGTACAGAAACAGACACACACCACTACCTGCCTTGCTTGCTAAACTGAAAGAAACTTTATGAGAAGTCACATCTCCAAAGACTATAGGTCTTACAGCATGGGGTACTATCATAGGGAAGAGGGACTCCAAAAGAGACTTCAGAGTCATCACAACAAACTCACAGAAACAAACTTGTACCTCCTAGAAGATAAAAGGGTTAATTTTAACACTTGGATCAATAAGTAAGGTACATTTCAAATGTGGCTCAAGATCATGTGATTTCCTAATCCTGGTATAATTTCTCTGGCCTTATCATTACACCAACCTTCTTACTTGAGATCTGCTTAAAAAGCCACTGCTAATTAGGCATTAATCACAGACATTCCATCCTTCAGACCACGTACTCCCGTGTGGAATCTCTCTCACCCAATTTTAGATGCCTACAGAAACAACAGCCACCACTGAGTTAGTCAGGCTCCTTTTATAGTCAGTGGAGAAGAAACAGATGCTTCTAGGGGTTGATTAATTTGATTTCTCCTGTAAAATGAGATGAATCATGCCCTAGATTCCTGACTACACTGACTAGATCTCCAATGACTGCAGAGGCAGCGGAGAGGTGATGCAGACATCTGTAAAGTAGACCTCTACATTTAATTACATACTTCCCACACTTCAAGCCTGATATTGCAGAATTAATAGTCTCAAGCTCTGGATATGCTATTGATCAAATTCCACAGCAGTTGCTTTTTCCCACCTTTGGAAACCACTTTTAACACAGTACTAAACAGAACATCTTTCTAATAATTTTAGCTTAAACACAAAATTAAAATGGATCCTGAAATTTAAATAATTTATTACAACTTTGTGTGGTTATTAAACCAGTTACTGTAATTTTAATTATGTAGACTTGATTTAAATACAGTAACATAACTGTTTGATTTGCATAATTAAAATTAGTAAATTGATGACCCAAAAAACTTTTGTACTCACTTCTGTGAATGAGCTATAAATAGAGCAAGGAAACTAATTTCCTTTAAAATATTTTCAAGAAAAGCTGAAAAAGTAATTTCTAACATTAATACAGCAGAAAAGCTGACAAAAATATGGTGGCTGGCTGAAAATGCATCAAATACCTGGAAAAAATCCATTTTTGCATTTCTGATGCTTTGACTCTACAATGAAAATCCATATCAAACAGGAAGAACAGTGAAAAAGTAATGTATATTTTCTCCACAAGCAATAGTTTTAGAAAGGAAGAAGGATAATAGAATCAGCAGTTATTGAAAAAAACCATGTAACATATTTCTTTTGCCTGTTAGAGGAAATCTATTGCCACCACTAAATGCCTGCCCATTCTTAGTAATGAGACGTTCTCTGTTGCTAAAGTAAGCATACCAATAAGGATTTAATGCATATATAAAACAGTGATCTTGGTGGAAGTCTAAAAATGCCTCTCAGAAGGAAAAATCCCACAAATTTATTTTATCTTATAATGACAAACACATTGTAATGACACAAGTACGGAGATTAAGAATCTGAAAGTTCTCGCCCCCCTTGTCAGAGAAGCTCTCTTCTTTTTCCCCTGTCAAGTTCCTTCAAAATCAGGAGGAAAATGGTGAGTTTTCAGCCCACTACAGCAATAACTGCTTTTCAACGATGAAACAAGTGAAATGCTATTTTCTTCAGAAGCTTTTAAAACGCACAATTATTTTCATAAGACTTCCTGAGACTGGAGATGAATGTGTAATCATCTTAGGTTATCTAGGGATGAAACTGAATATACTTACCAACTTCTAGATACTAATCTAACACAGCATACTGCCAGATGTGAATTGCCTGGGTAAATTCCCTGTGGTAAATAAAAATCTCGGGGACTGTGAAAGGCTTCTGTAAAACTAACCACGGGAAATTAAAAATCTTCACTACATAGGATCACAACAGATCCCTGCTAGAAAAACAGACAGTATCAGCTACCTCAATAGCACTGTTCTCTTCTTTCTTGTTTCCAGATCCCTTGGAGGACTTTCTGTAGATCCCAAGATATATCTGTACAGAAAGGTTAGAAGTTCTGGAGATTGGCAAAGAAGTAGATTAACTGGAAACTGAAGGCTGGAAAACACACACCACTTTTTGAAACATATACAGAAACTGTCCCAGTTGTTGTTCTTGTGGGTCTCAAACATGGGCACCACCAGGAATTCAGCTAGGATTGTATCAGCCCCTAGCCCAGAGCCCGTTAACAGACACAGGTGACCCCCGTCTCCAGAAATTTCAGAAGATTTACCATGTTGGTTGAAGTCTGTATGTCGATGATCTTCAGAAAAAAAAACACCTGGAAATTTCTTCTGGGAATTTCAATGGGTTCTCTCCCCACAAATTTTTAGCAGATGAAGCACAATCCCAGAAATAACTTGATTTGGGGGCCAATCCAGACTGCCTGCCTGGATGGGCAATCAGTGCAAAGCCTTTTCTCAGCTAGTGTACACTAGCTAAAATAGTCTATGTATACTTGCATAAATGACAATAAAATAGTCTTTTTGCAATATGTATATGAAATTTTTTTTTTTTAATTGTTACAGACAAGTTATTGTATTAAGCATACTGCAAAGGTACCTCCAAGCAACCAGCCATGATAAGAAAATGTGCAATATTAGGTATACACACAGCCATTATTTCAAGCAAAGCCATAGGAACAGGAAAGTTGGGGAAGACTCACAAAGACACGCAGGTCTGTGAATGTTTAAAAGATTGAAGAAATGTAAAATTTTCCAAATTACTTACCTTGAAATAGCACCTTATTCCTAAAACAAGGACATGACTGAAAAAGCAAGAGTAATATTAAAAGCAGATTTGACTGAACCAACATGGGATTTAAATTTACAACCTAAACTCACCATTCTTCTCAACAGCCTTTATTCTGCTGATAATATAACTGTGGGCTTGCTTAGTCGTCCAGTTAACTGTTCCATTATTGCCATCAGCAGAGCTTAACAAAAAAGCTTTTCAGAATAAAACAAATGCAAAAAAAATTAGTCAGATCAACAGACTCCCACAAACAAAGTATCAGATGGGATCAGATGCCTTCTAAACCAGGTTTTGGTTTAAGTCAGAGTTTAGGAACCTCAGGTTAAAAAAAATGGTGGTGTTTGATTTGAATATATAAACATATAACAATCTGATAGTAACATTTTGGACACTCATTTTTCTAAATAAGGTAATGTGCTGGTTTTGGCTGGGGTAGAGTTAATTTCTTCATAGTAGCTGGTGTGGGGCTATGTTTTGGATTTGTGCTGAAAACAGTGTTGATAACACAGAGATGTTTTAGCTGTTGCTGAGCAGTGCTTACGCAGAGCCAAGGCCTTTTCTGCTTCTCACCCCACCGAGTGGGCTGGGGGTGCACAAGAAATTGGGAGGGGACACAGCCAGGACAGCTGACCCCAACTGACCCAAGGGGTATTCCAGACCATACGACATCATGCTCGGCTTATAAAGCCGAGGGAAGAAGGAGGAAGGGGAGATGTTCAGAGTGATGACCATTCTCTTCCCAAGTCACCACTACGCATGATGGAGCCCTGCTTTCCTGGAGATGGCTGGACACCTGCCTGCCCATGGGAAGTGGTGAATGAATTCCTTGTTTTGCTTTGCTTGTGCACGCGGCTTTTGCTTTACCTATGACTGTCTTTATCTCAACCCACGAGTCTTCTCACTTTTACCCTTCCGATTCTCTCCGCTATCCCACTGTGGGGGGAGTGAGCGAGTGGCTGCGTGGTGCTTAGTTACTAGCTGGGGTTAAACTGCGACAGCTAAGCTTACACTAAATGCTTAAACCTCTGCAGACACTTCTGCTGATGTAATTATACTGATAATAAAGATGATGAAGAGCATTCTCTGATAAATATATTTTGCACTTGCAAAACCTCATATACCAGCAAAGACATACCTAAAGTTACTTTCACTGGCATAGTATATTTTGGCCAAACTAGGGAAAGTAATGTAACCAAAAGCACAGCTTTGCTGATATAAAGATGCTTTGCTGATATAAAGACACATGGGGCTGATCACCTTGCCTTGCAGGCATAACCAATAATCAATTTTGAAAAAAGAACCAGTTAAAAAGGGTTGTCTTCACCCCAAGCAGCTAGAACACCGCCTGAAAACAGCTGGATCAGTGCAGCTGAAGGTGTAAGAAGGTTTAAATGTTCTGAGGAGCAAATTATTATAGGAGACAGAAAGCAACCGTGGAGCTGACAGAAAGACTCCATTTCACCAGTGCCTGAGAACGCTCTATCCTCCCCTCCCACTTTTTGTTCTTTCGTTCCCTTTCTTCTGTGATGAATAGTAGATATATCAGCTGTTTGTATAGTTATATACCAGCTGAAAGTGTAGAGGGAAGGAATTGGAGTTGGATACTACAAATGGGAAAGTGGTCTTTCTTTTGAAGTAGTTTGGGAGTGAGAACTCATGTCAAACCTCAGTTAGAAGATGTTATTGGATTAGCATCTTAATTTCCTTGTAAAAACAGCAGCATCAGAAAAAACCAAGTAGCAGTATTTGCACTCAGATAGACCAGTATGCAGGAAGAAGAACACTTATTGGCAAACACTCAAAGTATACATGTATCATTTACATTAGAAGCTTAAACATCTGCGGAAACTTCTGCTGACACAGCTACTCCAGTCAGCCATTATATTACTGGTATCGCATTCTCCAAACAGAATTTAGGAGGCTGAACAGATCTGGCTTAAGCAGTAGTCATGATACACAAATACTCAATCTATGCATGTGAGGCATTTATTAATGATAATTTACTCAAAACACCTGAAATTGAATTGAGGATGAAAAATAACAAAATAATTACATGCTCAAATTAACATACCAATAAAATAATGTTTCTAAGTTATGAATTTCTGTTAAGTTTCTTTAGACTTTCAATATACACAAAGGAGCTGATCGAACAAAAAGGTATTATTCACATCCACTGTTTTACATCTGTCTTGCAAGATGGACAACTTTCTCCCTGCTGAATTGATCTGCATACATTGCAAGTCTGAATATAATACTGTCCTAGAGATTATCCAGCTCAGTACTGCATATGACCTTTAGCGTGAATTTTCTGTAATTCTTGGAACACTCCATAAATTCCAGAAAGGTAAAATAAAGTTGTTCCAATATTTCAACAGGATGAACTGGGAATCAGAGGCTTTTCAGCTACAAACCAGCACCATGCAAAAAAGTTAATACAAGATTTGATTACTGAATTATTAAATGGAGAAGAGTATTATACTTATCACAGTCAACAAGGATTTAATGCATCTTTTCTGACACTTTTGATGAGCCCAGGAGTTTTTTCTGATAAAGACAGAAATAATGACGTTACCCTTAGATATACAGCATATCACCTAGCACTTTGAAAAACTAGATACAAAATCATTCTAGCATATTTAAATGGAATAAAAAAAGAAAGACAGGTTCCAAGATGCATTTTTAAACATAAATGATCAGTAAGTGTCTTTGATTTGGATTTGCAAATTGTGCTAGGTTTAGCTGTGGGGATTAAAGAGGATACCTGTCCACCTCTCCACCCTACACTGCATTTCACAGAGGAACTGGAAAAGCACCCAGTGTGCCTGTTTTTGGATCCTAGAGTTTACAGTATAATGTTTTAATAGAAATATATATCACCATCTATTTGATTTCTAATGACAGGTGTGAAATGAAACAATTCAGGAGCACACTGCCCATTCAACAGCTTTCACCACAGGACTGGCAGTCTCAAGCAAGAGAATAGAGCTGCTGAGTAGTTAATTTGTTAGATTTCTAGTGGGCCTCCCAAGGTTCTGGCACTGGCCTTATGCAATTTGACTTTATATATATATTTAAAATGACCTGGATGTACAATATTTACTGATAAAATTTGCTGATAAAAACAAAGGCAAGGAGATTGATAAATAATGGAGATTACATGCCACTAAGACAGAACAATCTGCATTGTTTGGTAAAAAGGTGATCGGTGATGTGCACTTAAAATAGAATAAAACGTAAATGCACACCCAGGAGCAAAGGTGGCATGCCATATGCACACTATAGAGCATGCACTTCAGGGACTTTGATAAAAAACTAAGGACATACGTCAGGTAGTAACTAGTTGAACAGAAGCTTTCAGCAGAAGACTGGTTAGAACAGGTGATACGTAAACAGCAACATCAAGGAGAAGCAGGGAGATTTTATTTTTGTCCTTGACACAGATATGATTGCTGTTCAAATGCTGTGTCTAGTACTCACACAGAGCTTTCAAGCAGCATAGCGACAACATGAAGAAAGCTCGGGGAAAATCTGTGAATATGATTAAAGGATGACAAAAGGGGCCTTATACTACAGAATGCAGGGATTCAAACTATGCATTTTATCAAAGAGACAGTTTAGAATTAATTTAATCAGCCTTGTAGTCATGCTGAAAAAAAACGTTAATAGTGTCAAGCTCTTCAGTTTGGTACACATGTTGCCACAGTGGCAGGAGCACCCACCAGTGCTTACAGCAGCAGGAGCAACTCACAGCTCTGTGCCTGGGACTTGAACATGCCCAAGTGAAGTACACCTACAGTGTTTTCTGTTTTCTTTAATTATATTTTTCTTTAATATTTTAATTTTATTTTCCTTAACTTAATCTTTATTTTCTTTAATATTTTTCTTTAATTATATTTGTATTATTTTACAAATATAAATTACATTTCTATTATTTTTACACTTTTTCCATTAATTATATTTGTATAGGTTTTATGTAAAGGTTTTAAATATTAATATTTAACAGGACAAGATTTAACAGAGAAGATATCCACAACAATTTCTGCCCACCTCGCAATCCGAAAAGGACCTAAGTTACCATGGGCCAACTTCACCTTCCCCATTCCTTTACTACAGCCTAACATCCACAAACCATCCCGCACCCTTACCTATCCTCCTTACTGCTTCTTTGAAGTAGGATCTCAAGCCCATCTGTCCCACGACTAATGCAGCACACAGCTCCACCTCTCAAAACCCGGCATTTCCCCTCTCCCCCACACCTCCACCTGGGACCCGGACCTAAGCATGTGCTCATTACCCTCATGTCACAGACCAGGACCTCGGGCCATGCTGCCACTACCCCTTACTCTCTTACCACACAACCCTGCTCCAAAAAAACCTACCCTCGCACTCCTCCACTACATATCCCATCTGGCTCGGAGCCCTTCCTGCATCCTGAGCTGGAAGCACAGGTCCGTACACGGCACAGGTTTCTGACAGGCCGCCAAGAACTGCGCAGCAGAACAACCAGAAACCGAGTTCCACCAAGTTCCACCACAACACCCGTCAAGCAACCGTCTGCATCAAGGTGCTTAGCCCGCGGCTCAAAACAGAGCTTGCACCCAGCGAGTCACTGAGGACCCACTGACATCTGCACACAGATATTTGCCCTGTGGGTCACGTCGTCCACCAGCGGAGGCAGAAGCTGCACTACCACCTACTCTCCCTCCTCTTCCAACCTCTGCACCCCTTCCTCTTACCTAATATGCGGTACATAAGCAACCACCACTGTAGAAATTTACTGTGAATTAAAGTGGATTCTCTCAGTGGAAATTCACACTGAGATGGGATATTTTCTAACAGATAAGATCCTCTTCAATGACAGCTACTGCATATGAAATGGGAATTAATTTGTGTTAGTTCTCCATTACGGATTGCTCAGGTGTCTCTGTACTCCATTTACTGTAACTGTGTAAAAGTTCAAATCAAACCCAGAAACGTTTCTAAGCTCTACATTTGTTCATCATTGTTCAGTAAGTAATGGTTTTCTACCTGTCTCTGTGCTACCCATTGATTACTGTAACATCTGAATATTTCAGCAAGATCATTCGAGAAAAGTAACTGAATCGGGCATTTTGTCAGTCTCACTGTGAAACTTCAGCATTTGCAATCTTGGGAATGCTGCAAATTAAGTACTGGGAGAACAAAAACCTCGTGCTTTATTTATAGTAACATTTACCCACCACCAGTCTCCCTCCTGCAGGCCTGACGAGAACCAAATTAGATTAGCTTTTCCGTGAAGGCGAGGAAAACATTGGTAGTTCCTGCGGCCCTGCCCCAAGCTCACAGTGTAACCACGGGGTATGGCCAGGTCACCCTGTAAGCCTGCTGTTCCAGGATGCCCCCGACATTTCTATTATCTCTTTACATGAATTATCAGAGCATCTCTGCAATTACATTCCAAATTTTTGAGGTGGCAATTGATTTAAAAGACTAAAGGAATTCAGGAAAGTCATAGATTTCAAGATGAGATTTCTGTCTGATCACTAGATCATTCTTTCTAACTTCTCATCTTCATGGCTTGGACTGCCGCTAAAAATAATCTATATTGAAAAGGCATTTTGGTGGTTTGTGTTGCAATTGTAACAACATTTAGACACAGTCTATGTTTATGTAAATGAATTTTTTTTGGTATTAGGTGAGTGCCATAGCTACACTGTTAACAAAACAATGTATACTTTTGACCTGTGTAACATGTTCATGCTAATTCCAACACAGCAATATCTATCAGTGAATACTGAAATGCGTACCTTCAGCTCTCAATCTGTAGCACCCTGTTTTGCATTGAAAACACTTCAGCAGCAAGAGAGTCATGTAAAAAAATCTTCTCAGGTTTGAGCACTTCTTGGTTCTACTACTTCTTGCTTAAAGAGCAGTTCAACTGATTAGGAGGGAAACTAATAGGTGTTCTCTGGTTTCTTGGCTCTTCTGCTTCTTTCAAATTCCTATGGAAGTAATCAAAACTAGCAACTCCCTCCTTTCCTCTTTGCTCTGCCAAAAGGCGGTACTCTGCACTGATAGTGTCTGCTGTAAATTTATCAACATCTATATAAGAAGAGCCCGAAAGCTGTACCAAAATAGATATTCTTGTCTAGGTTTGAAATTCTTTCTTCTTAGTTTGATTGGAAACAATCTTTCTTCTAAAGAAAGGGTTTTACTTTGGTGAATGTAACTTCTGAAGTACTTCAATGAACTTCTAACCAAATCTGAAAACATTAAGGAGCAAAACCAAGCCTCTCTTTACACACTAGAAGTTACATCTAGAAGATGAATTCCTGCTATAAAGCTGACTTCTTATTGTCTGGCTTGAGGACCTGCAAGATATCTCCATGTAAGCTATACCACCTATAAATAATGTGCTTCTGTAGTGAAAAGTGTACTAACGGAATGGTTAGCTTTCCCCTCCTATAATTACTTATTCAAGCAACTTCATTGACAATAGATTTTATTTATTGATCTGGGTCAGATTAGTACAAAGACTTGACAGGCAGCATCTTCACAGGCAGAGATTTAGAGCCCCGTATGAAGAAAACCTGTTTCTTTGCCCTTATGGTTGCAGCCACAAAAGAAGAAAGGGCAGGTATGCCATGGTATCAGTTTGAAAACACTAGATCATCCGTGAAATGTTCTGCCTCCCTCTGTGGGGTGCAGCTGAGAAGCAGAGTGTTGCCAATGGCACTTCTGCTGTGAACAGCGAGAGGAGTGCAGGGATCTAGTTCACTCTCCTGAATAGCCGTCCTAGCCCATGATTTCACAGTTGTTTTAAACTAATGTGTTTGCAATGCTGCTGAAAGGGGGGATTCCCAGCACATTTTTGGCCACCTAGCACACACCAGTCTAAATGATCCTGTACCAGTCCTGGTCAGTAAATTGATTTCTGTGAACAATTTTTGCTTGTGGGTGGACTAGTTTTCAGCCAGATGACCCAATTCACAGTATCACTGTACAAGTTATTCAGCACTCTCATGGGAAGCAGTGAAAAATACCTAGCTGTGGAAGGGCAGGGGAATGTTTTCTGGCAGCAATGCAGCTTTATGACAAATTAATGTGACCACATAATCACAGCTTCCAAAGTGAGAACTAATGAGCTCCTTCCCCATTTTGACCCCTTTATAGGGAAGGGGGAATATGACTCCCTATTCCTGGGATAAAACACGGGTTCCAGGGACAACACAGGCATTTATAAGTAATTCTTTAAGTGTAGAAATATAAGGGGGGGGGGGGGGGGGGGGGGGAACGACGACAACTCAGGTGAGCTCCTGGGACAGTTTGCATCATTCAGCTTCTAAAAGCTGTCTTGTATTGTACCTGAATTCAGACCAGGAACATGCAACAAAACTCCACCCGGATAAGGAATAAATTTTATATAGATATCTCTTAAAAGAACTTAACTGAACTTAAGTTCATGCTTCTTTTTTACCTCAGTCTCAAACTGTATATTCTGCTGTTTTAACCAATAAGATCCAACTGAACCAGGCTTTAGAAGGTCTGAGTTTGAAGTTGGAAAAGTTAACACCTTTCAAGGTAGAAAACCTTAAGACCTCTTCCCATACCACGTAGCCTGGAAGGGACTTGTTGACTAAGCTCACAACTCAGCTTCTAGAAGCTCATTTCGGTTGAAACTTATTAAACTTAGTATCTTAGCTGATACTGAAAACTTTTATCCTAAGACTGTCCTAGCTCTTTCTTGGCTGCTATCCCACAACTGGTCTTGGGAGAGGGAGGGCAGGAAGAATTTCCACATAAAGAGAAAGCAGTATCTTGCATCTAGCAAATGCAAAGTTTTATCCTCACGTTGAACAACTTAACACTTAGGTGCTAACCACATCTTTGATATAGCCAATGCCTCATGCCACCTCTGCTGTCAGTACCCTAGTGTACCTAGATATTATTTGAGAAGATATTGAGCAGACTGTTAGCTTTCAGGTGACACACCACCACCTTCTCAGAGCACTAAATAACCTAACAGACTTCTTGCTGTTGCTCTTGGGGTAGCAACGGCCTCACAAAGGCTATTAAGTGTTACCCGTTCGAAGTATTTCACTGTGAAGAACCTGGTGGGTGTGAAACCCGCCTACTGCGTGACCGCTATTATTTACACGCAATAGGGAGCAGGATTAAGGCTTTTTCTGCCGTCTTAATTCTGACACAGTCGGATTAACTGGTCAAGATGGGAAATAATTTGCGGGTGGGGGGTGGAACACGGAAGATACCCCTGTACTCAAAACCGCCCAGCCCTCGGGGACAGGCAACAGCCCTGCCAGGTCGAGGGAGGGGGCGGAGGGCAGCGGGCGCTGCCGCCCGGCCCGGCCCGGCCCGGCCCCGGGAGCGGAGCCGCTGCCGCTACCCAGCGCCTCTCGCCCAGGCCTCGCTCCCCCGCCCCGCCGGCAAACCCGCTCCCGCGCCGCGAGGCCTCGTCCCGCGCCCCGGCGCGGCCGCCCCCGCCGCAGCCGGGCTCCCTCAGCGCGGGGCCCCGCCGGACCCGGGGCGCTCCCCGCGAGGCGCCGCGCTGGGCGGGGCGGGCTGCGGCCGTTCCCTCCGCAGGGGGAGAGGCGAGGGGCGGGCAGGCCGCCAGCCCTGCGCCGCCGTCGGGGTGTGCTCCGCCGCGCCGGGAAGCCGCTGGAGCCGCGGGGGGGGGGGGGGGGGGTTGCCGGGGCGGGGCCGACCCCGCACCGACGGGAGGAGGGGGGAGGCACGGAGCGGGGGGAAAGGGGGCACAGCGAGCCGCAGCCTGAGGGCAACGCGGGGAGGGAGCGGCGCCGCCGGGAGGGGTCAGGATAGGCCGCAGGACGGGGGTGGTGGCGGGGGGCACACCGCGGCGCAGGCCGGCGGCTGCCGGCAGGGCCCGTGCCCGCTTGCCGCGGTGAAACGCCGCCGGGACCGACCTGTCAGCAGGAGGGTGGTGAGGGCGCCCCCGCTGTGCGGCCAGGGCCCCGCCGCGCAGTATCGCATTGCTCCCCGCTCCTCCGCCTGCTGCTGCTGCCGCCGCTGCTGCCGCATCCTCCGCGCCGCGCCGTGCCGTGCCGTGCCGCGCCGTGCCGTTGCCACCGCCTCGCCCCGCGGCGGCCGCAGCATCCTCCCCGCCCCGCCCCGGCGGCGGTCTCCAGGCAGCGCGGCTGCCCCGCGGGGCATGCTGGGAGGAGGCGCCCGTCGCACCCCGACGGCGGCGGCCATGTTGGGGGGAGCGCGGGGGAGCTGAGCTGCCCGGTGCGGGGTCCGCAGAACCCGTTTCCCCTGAAGGCCGGGGCAGGCTGGCTTGTGGGGCCCTGGCAGGGTGCCTGCCCTGCGCTGCGCTGCCCTGGTGGGGCTCGGCGCTATCTCAGTGGAGAGGCGGGCGCAGCCTGCGACGGGGCTCGGCCGCTCTCGCCTCAGGCCAGCGGTGCAAGTGTGGCGGGAACGAAGTGGCGGTGAAGCGAGGCGTGGTGGGTGCGCCGGGTGCGGAAGGGAAGGCAGCGGCCGTGGCACCTTGCTGCTTGCCTCTTGCAGCCCCGCTCCCTCCGTTGGGGCCCAGACACAAGCAGTAGGGCAGGGCAGGACGCCTTGCAAGCTTGCCTGGCGTGCTCCGGTGCGGTGTGCTCTTGGAGGACGTCGTGGCTGAAGTCCTTGCAACATCAGTTTTCTGAATATCTTACCCCTTTTTAAGTCTATATCCATATTATACACGTAAATCCAAAGTGGCTTTTTTCCAACGTTCAGCAGCTGCACCTGCACCTAGCGGAGTTGTGAGTAGGGTGCCTGGAGGTTATGGTCAGGAGCGCCAGCTCCAGGCTCAAGGTGAGCATGGAGACTTGTTACTCCTCTCGCATTGCTCTCCTGCAGCTTTGTGGCCTCCATTAAAGGTTGTACCCAATTTTCTAAGTCAGGTCAGATTATTCTGTGCTATCTCACTCCACGCTGGCTGCATTATGCTTTCTGGACTAATTACTGATCTTTGAATGCCATTTAATGTCTGCAGCATAGCCCAAAAGCTATCGCAGTGCTTGCCCCGCTGTGGAAGCAAACCCTGCCCCCCCCCTCCCCCCCATGTAGGAAGGAAGAAAGAATATTGTCAAATACAGTTCTTGGCAATGGTGATGTACTTGGTGGGTGGGTGTATGTGTATGTCAGAGATAACCACTTAAGACACAGTGCTATGTAAATATAGCATTTTCTTTTAGGGAGCTACACTCTCAGCTTTCTATATGATATATATGAGTAGTCCCTGTACTAGAACTACATGTAGAACCACATCTAGAGCCATGCCTGCTTTTATGTATTATTTAGTAGGTTTGATTAACTCATTATTTAAACTTGCAATATCTTAGGGCAGTTATGCATGGGAGGATAGATTTTTTTGACAAATACTTTGTAAATGTTTTGCTGTATAGGTTAGTATAGAAGTACATTTAAATAGGGACAAGACTTGGATGGAGAGTTTCTGTTAAATATTGGCTTGGAATTGCATAGAACGCCATTAAAGATTTTATTTTTGCCTTCCACAACTAAAGCCCAGCTCCACAAATAGATCTGCTTCTACTTTTATTTTCTCCTTCTGGTGGAGTGTCATGTTTGATATTTGCAAATTGTAGTAAGTCTTCCATTATCCATGGAAATGACCTTCCTTCCCTTGTTCTGCATACAGAATTTTGATCTCTCATTAAATTTCATAAGCATTTCCACTCTTGCAAGCCAAATACATTTGCAAAAAATAATAATTGTGTGCTTTTGAGGTTTGGAAGGCAGAAATATAATCTGGCTTACTCAAATTGTATTGACCCTATTGAACTCTTTATAAGCAGAGGAAAAAAAGACAACTGTAGAAGACTTTATCCTGCCTGGCTTTAGTCTTGTTATGGCTCTAAGTTTCCATTAATCCATCTCATGAAGGGGAACTTTACGTAGTAAGAGGCTCTTCAATATAGAAGTTCTGCCTGACATTAAGGTGCAAAATACTCTGGTGTTCTAGTCAGCCAGCTTAATATATCCCAGATAAAGGATTTTTTATTCTCTTTCCACTGAGACTTTCTTTCAGAATATATTCATGTTTTTAGTTTGATTGCATAGGTATTTAAGAGCAGAAATCACACTCCTTCATTTTCCTCTATCTAGGAGTAAGTCTTCTGTTTCATCGAACTTCATAATTTTGAGTAGGCCTACTTCCACTCTGAAGTTATATGTGATTTTTTGATTCATTCCCTTATGGAAGCATACAAAGCCATGCAAGTGCAGCTGTGCCATAACGATCTCAGATAGCTAGCTCATCCTGTGATAGTAATGTTTAGACTAATGAGTGAGAATACTGGTAGCTTTCCAACAATAATTTTACTGCTAGCGGAGTGTCTGATTTTTGTAAACATCTGTACTGTCATCAGCTTATTAATTACCAGTTTCTTTCCAAGTAGTATCATGTTGAGATGTTATTCCTATAGACACTATAAAACTGTCAACATAAATTTTTTTAATGTAGTAGCAGCAGCAGTGTAGTAGTGTTCAGTGCTCTGCCACCTCTGTATAGAAAGAAGGCTACTTTTATCTAAAACATGTTTGTGAGATACACTGCCTGAGAAGAAATGGTTATGTGTCATTGATATGTAAAGAAGTGCCACAAGGGCCTGCCTTGTCTCACTGCTTCCTTCGTAGCAGCCCTTGCGTATGGGTGAGTATCTACGTCTTTTTTTGTTAGTCGTATCTTGAGGCTGGGATTCCAAAGCATACAGCACTGACCCAGCCCTGCAAGGCAGACCTTGACTTGCTTGAGAAACATTGGGTAATGCTGCACACTTCTTAAGAATTCTACCCTTACATTCATAAAAAGAAGTGATATGGACAAAAAAACGTCTTTAAATCTGCCACCAATTACTTGATACTGGTTAGAAATACTCCCTCTGTAAGTATTTCTTTCTGCTTGTACTGTAATTTAACAGACTGCCCATAACAGAAATTAATGGAAAGGGATGCAGTAATGAGACATTTTTACAGAAATTGTGCTGTATTCCATATATAGTGTGTTTGCTTTGGTGAGTAGAAGAGCTGTCTTCTAACACTTACTACAATAGTTTTTAGGTAAAAGTTTTTAATTTCAGAATATAAAAACCTCATTTTTTAGGGATGCAATAGTGACAGTTACTGTTTCCCCATGCATCCCACAGACTTGGTTCGAAGGTTTATTTTGTTCTTCAGATATATTTGGCAATCGACTTCATGTGGAATGAACACAACCTAATCCATTTGCCTCTTTGTCCTTTGGAGCACAGGTGCTTGCAGCTTCATCTTTATAGATATGGAATGCTTGCAAGTGTTCAGTGCTTCTGAAGATCAGCCCACCTAAAAAAAAGAAGGAAGCGTAAATTGTAGTCTTTTGGGGTTTTTTTCTTCCCCCTTTTCTTTTTTTAGGCACTCTTGTGGGGAAAATATTTGTATATCTGTATATAGCTTTTAGTGAGGTTGGCAACTAGTATAACAAGTTATGTAAGGCATAAAAAGAACGACTACAGTTCTTGTTCTGGTTTGCAGGTCCTGAGGAGTTTTGTTACATTCCAAGGATTCTTATTTTTTTTATACTTCTGTCTTTCTAATGTTTACGGGAAGCCTTTTGGCATATTTATGTAGTAATTTGTGACTACAGTATACTACTAGTTTTTATGCAGTGTTTAACTACGTGTTTTATATGCAGTGGTGCTACAGAATGCTATATACAACAAAAAATTCTTCAAAAATTAGGGTTTTAAGAATTTTAATGTTATGTGAAATGCACTCAACAGATGCTTATTGAAACAAAGCACATTACTCAAAATTAACTTCCAGACTTGAACAGAAATAGATTTTTACAAGCTGTGTTTTTAGCTGATTTAGCCCATGTATTTTATCTTTTCCTGGAATTTTAAGTGGTTAAGAGGATCTCAAAAGATTGAGTTATGTAATGTAGTAGTTTTTGCTAGAATTTGGCATGTATTTCAGAAAATACCGTGTGTTTGGAGAAAGAAGGTTATCTATGTCCAAATACGGAAGTGATAAACGAGAACAAATAAAAAAAAGAACTTGGGAAGAAATAGGAAGTGCACTGTAAATTGAAACAGCCCTTAGGCAACTTCACTTTGCTGAACCAGCACTTGTATAGCCAGTAGCCCTCTGTGTCAGTGACTTTGGCCTTAGTATAGAGCTTATAGTTTCACATGTCTGAGTAGTTCTTGTGCCTTTTCAGACATGCACTACCGCACCTGAAATACTGGTTCTTGTCAACATTACAGGAGAGCTTTCACTCTCTCTATATGTGCAGATGGCCCACGTTTGCCCCTCTCTCCCTCTTTAGGGCACTGTGGGCAGCAGTGAGTGAAACAATATTGAGGTGTGCTTTTCTTTTATGAGAGACTTCTATTTCAAACATACTTGCTGCTGCGTGCTCACTTAC
Organism: Astur gentilis; assembly: GCF_929443795.1. Taxonomy (NCBI): domain Eukaryota; kingdom Metazoa; phylum Chordata; class Aves; order Accipitriformes; family Accipitridae; genus Astur; species Astur gentilis. The sequence continues at coordinate 20,625,362 of NC_064883.1, read as the reverse complement.
GGCTCATACCTTAGTTTAAAAGAAAAAAGTATTGACTGATTTCCATCACACAATTTTTCCTGTGGTCAAAGCTTTTAAGGAACATGTTGGTTCAAGGAATTAATATTTCTATCTGTGTTTCTAACTGCTATTCTAGGAAGATACAAAAATAGCTAGACAGTGGTAAGTTTCATTTTTCTTTCCTTGCTCTGTATTGGGAAAAGCTGCATCTTGTAGAATGACATAGAGAATAAATACTGTACATATACTGATTTATCATGGGGGAAAAAATAGTACCAAAACTATTATCTGAATCTTTTAAAATGTCTGTCTGTAGTACTCAGATTAGTAGGCTACTTAGTCCAGTATAAGTATCACTAAATTAATATTTTCCTCATCTTTCTGTGAGCTCTGCCATTTCTAAATCTCTAGGGTTTAATTTGGCTTAATTTCTTGTAAATTCTGCATAGAGAAGTTAGTCTGATGACTAAATTAGTTAAAAATTCTGAATTAATTCTTGTGTCTTCATTGTTCATCAATTCTTAAGTTACCTACAAAAATTCCTTGCTTCAGCTTTTTTTGTAATCCACATCAAGGCAAACCTCCCCCACCTGGGAAGGTAAGAGTGGGTGTTTGTTCAAAAGCGTATGTGAAATACAGTTATAACAGTTAATGGCTGAAAAATGAGAACTTCTAAATTCTGCTAACATGTGGCTGCCCAAAGCTATCACCTTTTGTGGATAAAGTAACTATGTAAGGTCCTGTGTACTTTAGAGGTCCTGCTTGTGGAAACATGAGAATATTTATACTTTGAATTAACTTTTTCTTTTTAGCAGAGCATAGGCCCTGGAGTGCAGCTGCATGATGATACACTCCCTGGATATAGAAGGAGCTCAAAAGGAATTATTAGAGAAAACAATGGGCTAGATGAGCACATTGGCAAATGCAAGCTGAATGAGTAAATCCTCATGCCTGGTAACAAGATTTTTAATTTTTTTTTTTCTGTGCATTAATGTCCATCTCTTCTCCCTTAACCAAATAATTCATTACAAAATTTACTGGAAAGGACGACATTATCCTACAACCAGGATTTGTAGCAAATGTAACTTAGCACCTGTGAAATGTGATCTACCCTGAATGTTGCACGTTCTATTTAGGGGTTTCATGTGCATTGTCATACATAAGTGAGACTGCGTATGTCCATGAACTTGAAGCCTTTATTATGTTTGATGCAATAAATCAGTGGTGCTTTGGAGAAGTAGTTTCCATGTCAAGATGGAGTCTATGAATAAATTGGGGGATGGAACACACCTAGCAGGAACTCTTGCAGGTGCCAAACCTTGGATGTCAGTGTTGTGTTGGCCAGGTTATGCAACATACAGATCCAGCTTCATTATGAATTCTCAGCCCAACGAAGTGGCAACATGGGCTAACACTGAACAAGGTGTAGTTCCTCATATTGGGATAGTCAACACCCAGAGCTTAAGGCAACAACTTTGAAAAAAGCAAGTTAATCATACATACTAGATGATGAATAAAGGAGGGTGTTGGATTTGTACCTGGAGTCAGTTCTTGCCAAGAGTGTGGGAGTTGCAGAAACACCTCAAAGGAGCAGAGCAAAAGTTTGTGACAGATGTGAGTGTTATGTGCAGATTTAAGAAAATGGTTTGATGAAAAATGGAATGTTTTCAGCCTGAAGGCATGAAATTTGAAAGTGATGCTAGGAAGAAGGGCCAAGGTTTTCACAGAACAAAGAACAAGTTTGCTTTCTGTTCCAGAAAAAGCTTTTCTTGGAGGAACAGTGGAATACCTGTGTTTTCTTTTAAATGAGTATCATGTGCTCTCCAGTGTGTTTGTGTGAGGTATTACCTTATGGGGAGAGAGCCAGGTCAAAAGTGGCTGTTTAAGGGTAGCAGTTAAGAAAGACTGAAAAAATAAAGAGCGTGCCACAGAGTACAATAATCAGGTTTGCTGCAAGGAGAACATGGAGGCTGGAAGGGTGGAATGCAGCTGTAGTTTCAAGATTGTTGAATGTGGTTCTGTCTAAACTGAGGTCCAAAGGCGTGCCTTATCTAAACATATCTGAACTAGTTTTGAGTAGTGTTGAGTTCATATCCAGGATCTTCGGCTAGTTTTGTGTCTTGTATGTGTGTGGTTTTGTGAAAGGTATATTGACTGAGAGCAGCAAACATTAAAATTTGTTTCCCAAAGAATAAGTACCAAGGAAGCCAGATGTGTTAGTTTTCAGGAGAAATGCCACATATAAACAAGATTGTGCTCAGGTGACTCTGTTGTTTAACTGCCATGTCTTCATGCATGGAGTGCTTATGTCTTTTGGCAAGTAAGCCATATTTTGTTTAGGAGAAGCTAATCCTGTATCACTGTGTTGTGGTCTTGTCTGACTGGCAAAGCAAATAACTAGCAGTTGCCAAACTTCTGAGCTTATGAAATATCACAGATCATGAAGGGAAAAATGTAACATAAAGAGCTATTGAAATGCAAGGTCTCATCTGGAGAGGTGGAGGACCAGCCAGCTAAAGGCAGATGATCAGAGAAGCTAGAAATGAATCTGAGAAGGAACAGCCTACACAGGGTCTTATCCTTTAATACTCTCATTGACTTCAGTAGGAATTGAGAATTTAGCACCCTGGAAAATTAGATCATTTCAAATTTGGAGGCCCAAAGAGTTAATGCATTAGTCTTTTTCTGGGCATTCATGTTTCAAGATTTTCACTTACCAATCTTGGACAGGTTGTTTGCTTTCTCTGGGCAAGGTTTTCATATCTGATGATAGTAAATCACGTGAATGCTAAAGTATCCAAGGTAGATGAAAGATATAGTTATTGCAGTGGACTGCAAATAGTGCTTTTATCTAGTGGAGGAAGGTGGGCATGACCATCGTGAACTGGGAATGCTGCTAAATCTAGGCCTGTAATAATTGTGAGGAGCAGAAGGAAGGGGTGATACGGAGGTCGGAAGTCCTGTGATCCTCACATTTAGAAGGGTTTTGTGCAGGACTGAAAATTTGGCAAAGCTTTTCTTAATAGCCAGATTTCTGGATCTAGTCACTTCCATACTGCTGGCACGTTCTGCTTCAGATCTGTAGGACTCAAAATTAATCTTTTCAGCTTCTTCTGCAACAGGAGAAGGAAGGTGTTTTCTGACTCTTCTAGGTTGGCTCCTATAATTGTCACATGGAAATAAGCTACAGCTTCCTGGCAGCCCACTGTTTTTGCCTTCATACACATGCAAAGGTTTTGATTATGCAAACTCATATTATTATACATCATCTTTCTAGATTATTTTTGCAAAAAGCTGATTATTGTAAATTCTTAAAACAACATCATGTTAATAAATCTAACCACTAAATGTCATTAGTACCTGACAGTCCTGGTTTCACAAGTGTTGTCATGTAGTAGTTCCAAATAAGATCTATTCCTCAGGTTTTTATAAGAATTTTTTTAAGCAGTTTCATATTATTTTCCAATAGACCCTAGCTGTCTTTTGATTTGAAGTAATTCACAAGAGGTTGAACTTAAGCACAGCATTATTACAGATTTTTAAGTCAAGTTGTGGTTGTGATCTGTCATTTCCATAGTTTTTGCATTGTTAACAAATCTGGATTTTAAATGAGGTTGAGTTTCATTGTTCTGAAGTGTTGTTTTGCACAATGAAAATCTTGATCTGTGCCATTTTCTTCTGCAAAACAAATTCTCTGTGAAACACAGACCATAGATATAAAGCTTCTTCATTTAACGTTACAGATTGTTTTTGCTGACATTCTGAATGTTTTGAATGTTTTAGCTGTAGAGTAAGACCTCCATTTCCCACAGCAACTCGGAATTATTTTGAAGATTTGTTTTAAATCTTTGTTTAGAACATGCATATCTTCCTCTCCCATCTGATTTGAACTTTTACCTTTAAATCTCTCAGTTGCTTCTCTTCAAATATTTAAAACTCAACCTTAATTTATGCATAAAATTTTAGTACAGAAAGGTTCAAAATAATATTCCAATTTTTAATAATGGGTTCCTTGTCAATCTCTTCCTTCTTTAACTCTGCAAGATAGTGTATGTACTGTTTTTCCTTAAATGTATTATATGTACCATATTCTTTTCAACACGTTCCTGCAGAAATGGTTTTGCTGTTTTGTGTACAGATTTACAAAAAATACAGAACAATATTTAGACCTCTCTGCTTGTCTGGATGCAGTCTCTCATGCTCTTTCTTGCCACTACTCTGCTTTCATTTTAAAGTAACGTCTTTACTTTTGTCTGAGTGTTTCTCTGATTTGTGGTATGGTAATGCTGTCCACTGGAGGAAAATCAACACAGTGCTATAAAACTTAATCCATTCTAGCTACATTTTACCATGTGATGAATTCTTCCAATGTTTCTGCATTTAAATCTTGCTTCTCTGTTACTGGCTGAGTACCCAGCCTAGGGCAGGCAATGCAACCAGAGTCTACATAATAAGCACCTCAGTGTAGAGTATGGGCTGGACCATGCTGACCGTCTTCAATACTCCCTACAAGTCAGCGTTACAGACATGCACATACCTGGTAGTGTTTGACCCTTCACAGTTACTTGGTCATAGTCAGGACACAATTCAGCGTGTCTTCTCACCATGCTTCAGAGGCCAGTGCAGATGACTTTTCAACTAGCAATAGCATACCTGCCTCTGGTTTGCAAAAACCCAAAGGCAGAGAAGAGAAGCTTTTATTGCTCTGTAAAATGTTTCCCAGACCACAGTCTGACCCCCCAGACTGCCTTTCCTATCTGAGAGTGACTGTTCCCCCCAGGCTGCTTTTTAAAAGGTTGGTGGTTTTTTTCCCTTGCTCTTGGTCCTCCTCCCTCTTCCTCCTTATTTTAGAGGTAGCCAAACCGTCTTGCCACATCAAGATTTCACAGTAAGGTTGGAGTCTCTCGGGCTTATCATTGTGCTGTCATCTTGAGAAGAGGAGAGACCTTTTGTCAGCACTGTGCTAGCTCTGACCTTTTAATGAACGCCTGCAGCAAGTATGCAATTGCTAAGATTCTGGCAAGCAATACAACAAGCTGGCCCTGCATGGTTCTTTGCAGGGAGCGCGTTGCAGAGAAATGGGATGCTGTTCAGAATAGAAGAGCCATGTCAGGGAAGTTACAGTTGTCATCCGTGCAAGTGAAGGATGTGATGTGTGACGCATGTGCAGATCTGCAACTGAACTCTCAAGGAGTGCTTAGTGTTTGTGTTTAAAAGGCAATAGCTCACTGTCAACAGCTTTTCTCTACCTTACAGGAGTCTGTCTAGTCATAGTAGGGATTTACTCTGGTTTACTGGAAATGTCCTACTTGATAATTCATCACCAAAAATTAGAGGATGTTTTCTATTTTTCTTCAGTGACTACTGATGTATATCGAATGGCAGTGACTGCCAGCCTCTGCTGTGTGACAGGAAGTACTGTACCCTGAGCTGTTTATTTCCTGACACCAAGAAAAGCTATGTATTTTTCTTAGAAGTGATAGATGAGGGAACTGAATTGTTCCTACTGAGTTGCAGAGGGAACTGAATATTCTTCAGGTTAGATCGTGCCCTCTAATATTGCATAAACAAAAAGGGGAGGACTCCTGAGGTGAGACAAAATACAACTATCTAGCATGTGAGGAAGGATTACAGGTGTCAGAATACCAAGCTGGAAGCAGTACGTGCTAGGTAGGGGAAGGGAGGTAGGAATGCATAGAGGGGAGAAGATAAAAAAATGGGTGAGGAAAACTGACCATGTTACAAAATTCAGCTTTTAAACTTCTGTACAAGAACAGCATTTCAATAAATATATTTGCTTTGTAACTATGTACAGGGCAACCTTTTATGGGGAGGGGCACTCTTAAGATAGTGTAGTTTGGGTGCCGGGAAGAGGGAGTTGTGTGCCCAGAATGATGGCAGGAGGGTTTAGTACCCAAATTTTGAAGGTTAGCCTGACTTATTTGTGTTTTTCATCCTTTCTGTGATACACTCCCTTTCTGTATATTCTTGTGAATGCACACCATCACTCTGGTTATTTAGGCCTAAGGGAGTGAACTAAGTGAAGAAAAAGTCTCGGGAACTTTGTATATGCCAAGACAAAAGTGTTTATTTACAGTACCGAAGGTGACAGTTCTGTTTATCTTTAGGCTGAAAGGTTTTAAGCAGCAGACAGACAATAACTTTGCCAATAAAATAATGAGATGTACACAACCTGTGGAATATTCTGGAACTCAAGGATAGCAGTGATTGGAAAACTGTTTCTTTTGGTTGTGTCTTACAAGTTAGTAAATGGAATCCTAAAGTAAATTTAAAGAGAGTAGGTACTCTGAAGTGGATCAGTTACTTCTGCAACCCAGGATTTTGCTACCTATTGGTTGTAGTAACCATGTATGTTAAAAACTACGGAGAAGAGTCCTCACACAGTATATGAAGATACAGCAGGGAGGTATTCAATGATGTGACATGTATGAAGTTGCACTATGTTGTAAAGGTCCAGACAGAGACTAGAACTGAAGTATTTTAAACTCCAGTCCAGTTACTAAGAAGTGGCTTTGTACACTGGACACTTTTCTTTGCCATAGGGCCGGGGAACACTCCTGTTCTCCTTGTTTTTTTGAAGTTGTTGGATCCTTGCTGGCCCTCCCAATCATGGGGGTTTTGGGGCAGTGTCATACAGAGGATTTTTGGTGAGGTTTTTTCCAATAAGACACAAGAGCTTAATTTAAAACTACAAGGTTAGTTAGAATACAAGAAGATAATTTTTTATTTTATTCTGAATACACAATTTTATAAAGGCTAGCCCACTTCAAATTGTCTATCTGAAGAACAAATTTGAATGTTTTCCCTGTAAAAGTAACATTACATTTTAAGCATGTACCATTCCCTGAGTTGTAAAATTATTGCCACCAGGCAAACTAACGATTCAAGCCCTTTAGTTTAATTAGAGGTTTGTTGATTAGCTTTTTTTTGAGGGGGGGAGAGGGAGGATAGTTTGTATTTTTGAAAGGAAGAGAAAGGCAGGGAGTTATTTTGCTTTTACAAGGAATAAATGTCCTATATTACACGAACTAAAGACATATATGTTCTCAGCAAAGTGTCAGAACAAAGACAAAACCTCTGCATGAGAGAGCTTACTGTGTAGGAGGACCTTTATGTAGCAGATCAGCTGCATTAAGCTAGAAATTACAGTATTTAATTCGCTGTGAAGTTCTAATGTGAGCCTGTCACACAGGCTGTGTAGAAAGCTCTGTGCAGAAGTTTTTGTTGTTCGGCTCAGGAATACTCAAAACCAACTTTTCTTGGGAAAAAAAAGTATTCCTAGAAGGATGTATGTAAAATAATGATATGGGTGGTAGTGATATGTTTTGGGAAAGAGACAGTGGAAGTTTGCTGCAGGGGGCAGGAAGTGACTTTGCATTACCAATGCGAGAATGGAGTTAGATCGGAAGTGCCAATACAATTGAATATAGGATCAAAAGAAAAATCAGAATTACCAGAAAGAATAGGATAAGCAAAACTGGAGATGCTTGGTTGCTAGGATGGAGGAAGCTAGTGAGGTAATTCATGGTTTGTAAGAGGGAATGCTTTTGTGGAAAGGGTTTGTAGCAACTGTGCGAGTACCAAGTAGGAATTAGAAAAAGCAACAGAGGAGGTAGCAGTAGCTTAGGAACTTCAGAAGAAAGATGATCAGAGCTCAGTAAAGGTTTCAGCCACAGGGAGTGAGATAAAGGACTTGCTCATTTTTCAAGGACATATTGTAAAGGGGCAATCAACAGGACTTGGCAAAATACTCAAGAGTGGTGGGAGAGAAGAATGACTACAAAATGGTAGATGTGTTGTTCTGACAAACAGGAGGATGTTGGAGCTGTAAAAGCACAGAAAAGTGCTTTTGAATGGGGACAACTGCTGTGAGATTATAAACGTAGTCAGGTGGTAAGTATAGTTGAACAGAGCTGAATATTCCCATTAGAATTGCCAGACTGAAGCCCCTGATATTTAAGTAGGTGTGACATAGCAAATTATGGCTCTTAATTGGCATTTCGGTGCCTTTCTCTCTTGTTTATGCTTTGGACCTAGGTACAAAGAACCTTTAATGATCATGTAACAAAAGTGTTTGGCTTGTATAGGCCAAGTGCATAGTTTTTGTGCAAGCGGAAAGTATAGCAAATTTGCATAAGTGTGATAAGACAGGCCCTAGCTTGCAGTAAGAGCTCACATGATCAAATTACTATTCAGTAATAGTAACGCCTGACTTCAAGTGTTGGTAGTGTGACTGCCACAGTATGTCTGAGCTGTGTCTTAAAGCTTTAAATATTGGGATGGGAACATTCACAGAATACAGTGGATTCTCTCTTTAAAAGATCTCACTGATTCACAGACTTTTATAATGACTAAGGAAACAAAATCAAGGAAGGTATGTTTGGTTTTACTTCCACTGCCTACTTTGAAGTAGCCATTATTCATGAGAATATTTAGTATTTTTGCCAGAGACTAAAGACTTTGTATCATGACCTCCTTTTTAATGTCTGTAACTTGAACTCTGTCTCAAAACAGTTTAGCAAAGCTTTGGCTTTATGAGTTCGTATCAAGAAGAACTTAAATTGTATTCCAAAAAGAGATTCTTTAGAATAATCTTGAGCAGTCTGCTGCCAGCAAAGTTGTCCTTTGATTTTAAGATGCCACAAAATACTGAATTGATATTTGTTTGAAAGCCTGTTTACTGGGGTTTTTTTCCTCTACATTTATTTATAAGGAATTATATTCTTTTGTAACTACTTAAATGTTAGGATCACTAAGACTATTTAGTGAGTAAAATCATGCTTAGATATGAATTAAAGCTGCTGAAACTGAATCTAAATCCTGCCTGCCCCTTTTCCCCTCCTCCACCCATTCAAAAAACAATGAAGAAGTCTAATCTTTGTCAATGGTGCAGTTACATTATTATAAACTTACAAAGCCTAGCAAGCTCGAAAGTTAATTTTGTCTCCTTTGAGTAGCCCTGTAGATGACCACTATATATCCACAAAGGGGTTTTTGCACTGTTCCTACTGAAATTCAAATGCAACTTAAAATATTTCCAGCCCTTGACCAACATTTTGCACATCATTAAGTGAGCAACTGAGGCCTTGGCAATCATCACAGATGCTTCTTTTTTCTGAAAGAATAGTAAACACTTGTTCTCCCTCTGCATGACTGAATTTCACAACAAAGAAACAATAAGTTCTCTCTCTCAATCTCTTTTACTCAGTATTAGCTGCAAATTGTGTAGGACACTGTACAGCCTTGGTCAGCTTGTTGGGGAAAAAACTCATTTTTCTCACTGTCATTGTGTAACATAAGTTATATTGAAATGGTAGGATATTAATTGCAGAGCTGTACAAATCATTAATAACAGACTGTTGGTGTTAAGTATTTTCTATATTACAACATTCATCCATTATTACTTCTAACAGGCCATTTCCTTACCCAAACATAAATGTCAGAATACTGAATGCCATTTACAGGAGCACTTAATTACCAGAACTATTTGCATTAGTCCTCAACAAAATTTTAGGCTATTGGTGCCACTCCAGTATTGTCTAAGTTAATAAGCATTTAAGCATGTTTTAGGAATGCCTAAGACGGATCTTAAGCATGTTTAACTGAAACTTGAACAGCTCAGTTGAGTGGCATTTTGTGTTTCATAGAAGCTTTACAGTCTGTGATGAGAAAAATGGTTGTTTTCTCAAAAAGCAGGGTCAGTGCACAACAAGAAGTAGATGCACACTGGAATCTCCTCTCAGCTTCTGTAAAGACAGACTGCAAGTAGTAAAGCATAATCTTTTAATTAAATTGCATGAGTGATGTGTTATAAGAGATCTTTTATTTCTCTCTGCCATTACTCAGGGAAAAAGAAAAGATGGGATTTTGTCCAGGCCATCTAAATAAAAATTTTCAAAGTTAGATGGTTACTGATGAGTATGTAGATTCATGTCTAGTCAAAAGGTTGTCTTTTTGCATAATCTCAGCCGGCTAGATTTTATGTCTCTATGCTCCTTTTCTAATAAATGAAGAGAGAGAGGCAGATCATACCAGGCTGAGATAGGTCTCTTGAGATAAGTGAGATGAATGCCTTGCTGATGATGCTTATCTGTCTTTCCATGGGGTCTCTGGCAGTTAAATGGCTAAACTTCAGTGAAATTAATGTCTTCCACAATGAAAACCTTCTTGAACAAGTATATAAAAATAGAAGTGATAGGTAATGTACTTTCTTAAATTTATATCAACAGATCAGTTTTACTACTGTTTGGTTTTACCATGGTATCTGGGAACTCTAGGTATGCATAAGGTTCTTGAGGCTGTATAATCACAGAACAAAATGCCAGTCCTAACTCAAGAAGTTTACACCGTAAGTATAACAGAAGATGGCAGAAGAACGCAGAAGCACAGAAGGATTAAACGGAGCAGTGAGAGTGCCTGGGTCAGTAGTAGTCACAACCCAACAACAACCCAATAATCATGATCAAGTTTTGCAGACATCACAGCAAAAGAGCTTTACAGAGTGAACTGGAGGTTAGATGGATAGGATTGTAACTTTGAGGGTGTTTCAGAGGACTGCCACTGAGGGGAAAGACGCATGGAGACATATGTTTGGAAAGCAAGTATGTGACCACTGTGAACTGATGGGAAGTTTAGACCCTGATTTAGAGCAGGGTCATCTAGAGCAGCATGCTTAGGCCGTGTCCAGTTCTGTTTCAAGTATCTGAAATGATGGAGACTTCAGCCTCTGGGTCAACCTCTGTCATGACCCAGACTGAACAGACCAGGGAGTCATGTTTAATTTGAAATTCCCTCAGGCTAAATTAAGGTGAAACGACACCAAGCAATCAGTTAAAGATTTTATTCATGACAGAAGCAAACTGAACTGGGGAGGCATGGTAGTAGGTGGCAGGGTTTCTCACAACAGGAATAGGCATAAGACTACTTCTGTAAACCGGGTAACCATATACATCAATTCAGGGAATAAGGAGATCCCTCCCATCGAGTCAGGAGGTTCAGAGCAGACCCCCTTGCTTTCCAGACTCCTCCTCAGAGAAGGGTCTAGGGGCGGCTGGGTCCACTCTTAGTCCCAGACTCGGTCAACGGTTTATATCTTGAAAGAGATGAGGTGTAGGGATTGTGGAAAAGGAAAAGGAAAGAGAGAAGAAGACAGAGAGAGAAAAAGGAAGAGAGAAAGATTTCACCGTCCTGGGTCCAGCGTTGGTCCAGTCAGCCGAGGGGTCCAGTCCCGGTGGGCTTGCGCACCTGCGGCTTCAGTTGGTGTCCTTTTATCATCCTTGCCCCTCCTTCAGGCGGGCATCTGAACTTATCAGGTTAATGAACAGTTTGTGAGCCTTTGGGCTTAGAGGTCGTTTGTGGAGTAACTTCTTCCCTGCGGACTGTGGCCACTGTTTGATCTTTGTATCAGAACAGCTTATCAGAACAGGGAGCTGCGCACCCTCCAGCACGCCCTCCCCCTCCTGTTGCTGATGTCTGAGCTGATGGGCTTTTCACCTTGGTTCCTTGCTGTGTGTACAGGGTTTGTCTTTAAGCAGAACTTGCCCCACCACAATGTTTGAGGCATTAACTCTTTCAGTCTCTCACAACCTCTTCCAATGTTTGACCACCCTCACAGCCAAAAAGTGTTTTCTTACGTTTAAAGTGGATTTTCTTGTATTTCAATTTGTGCCCATTGCTTTCTATCCTGTTACTGGGTACCACTGAAAAGAGCCTGGCTCCATCTTCTGTATACCCTTCTATCCAATATTTATGCGCACTGACAAGATTGCCCTGAGCTTTCTCTTTTCAGGCTGAACAGCCTCACGTCTCTCAGCCTCTCCTCATATGACAAATGCTTCAATCCCTCAATAACCTTTGTGGCCCTTCGCTGGAATTGCTCCAGTTTTCCCATGTTAATCTTGCACTGGGGAGCCCAGAACTCGACCCAGCACTCCAGATGTGTCTCACCAGTGCTGAGTAGAGGGGAAGGATCACCTCTCAACCTGCATGGCGACAAGGTGGGGGAACTGGGTGAAGGTTAAAATGGAAAGCCTTTCTGTATGCTCCCCTCAAAAAGTAGATGATTTGGCATTTCCACGTAAGGCACAGGCTGATTTGGGGTCCTTCACACTGACCTGTAGAACCATTATTGAACTTACCTAGATGATGTAAGTACTGGTGACAAGAAAAGCATGGAAATTTTTTCTGAAATCTGATATTACTACTGATTAAAACAGTTTGAGGTAAAGACTTTTTAGCAGTATACACAATTCATCTGATCCAACAGTTCTTTCACTAAGCTAATGCTGTTTCCTGACCTCATGAAATGGCACTGTGTGGTAGCTACATGCTTCACATGCAATTCCAAAAGATGGCAACCTTAGGCTTCCAAACTAGGGCCTCTGCTGAACAGCTCTGCAGCTCTTAACAGCTCACAGTGGTGAATGTTAGAAAATTCTGGGTTATCCCAGACTGAGCTTATTTTTATCCATCTATCTTATTTTCCATATTTTTCTACATATAAAATAATATATGTGACTCAGTTAAAAAATGGGCAACTTCCCAAATGTATTTCTGTGCCTGAAGGAAGGGGAAGATAGTAGATCTAAGGCTTCCTATCTTGATGTTTCAGTCTGTGACTTGTTATCCACAGCAGTGAGGCTCTGCTATCAATCTGTGCTGAAATGATGCTTCTGTGGCACAGTGATAAAGCAGAGACATTTCAGCAAAAGTGTGAGAAAGAAACTATTTAGTTTGATGAACTGTAGTGTATTTGGTTTTGTTTTACTGAATTATTAAGGCTTTATATACACAGTCCACTAGTCTTGTTCATATCTGTGTACTTTAAATAGCACTAACTACCATTTTGAAACCCTGTGTAACTCTGGATAGATATACTCTTTCACTTGAGGCATGATAATGTACATTGCCTCTTAATACCACATTCATTCTCATGTCTTCAAAAATCCATCTTTTTTTTCTTGGTTAGTACTCATTTTCTGATTTGATCTTTGTGTCCAGTTCCTGCTTTTTTTGTGGTTTTGTTTTCATCATGAATTGTTCTTGTGAGTAGGTAAGGACAGAAATGTTACAGACCATTTCATTTAAAAATGCAGGTTTTTTAGAATGTTTTATCAAATAATGTAGATTTGACTCAAGTTGCATTGACAGAAATAGATAATTCTGATGCTAAAGTCTAAATTCTCTGTTTTTATAACAAATGCTGCCTTTGTATTATGGGATCATTACTTGATGGAAAATCAGGCATCTTGCTTATTTTCTAAAAGTCATGTTTGGAAACCATTAGCTTGGAAAATTCCATCTTGGTTTGGCTTAAAGCCATATTTTGAAATCTCAGCTTTTGTGAAGCAGAAATGCCTTTCCAGGCAGCCCTAGCAGCAGGGTCAAAGTCTGATACCCACTCTGGTTTATGCCAAAGCTTTTCACTTCTGCAATTGTTCATCTGCTTCTTCTCCTCCCCAATCCAAGGTTAAAAACTTATATCTCATTATGGTTGTGCCAGTTCCTTATGATTTCCCCTTCCTTACTTGTGGTGCACCGCTGTGGAGGGATAAGTACTGGCCTAGGCTGTTACTGTCTTTCCTTCATGTGGGCAGCAGAACTGGGAGAGAATTTCGAGGGCGATTTTGCTGCTTTTTGCTTTTGTGCAGAAAGCTTGTGATTTTAGCGTAGCCTGTAGGGATATTTTCCTCCCACAGTGTTGGTTGGTCAGTCTTTTTTAACCAACTCTATATTCTAATTGTTTGATATCACTTCATATTACTCTTTTCTCGGTTAGGTTTGTTGTCTGCATAGGTAAGATTTCAGGCAGGGATCTTATCTCGATGAGGTTTATCCAGTGCCACAACCCTCATTACTGTAGTGTCTGAGCATCTCAATCTTCAGTGTGTTTATCCCTGCCACCCCTGTGGAATAGAAAGCTTATTTTCTGTCTGCTTTTAACAAATGGAAAGCAGTGGTCCATAGGGGCTGAAGGCTAGATGAAATAGAGTGAAGAAATGGAAAACGGGCTCCCATGCATAACTTTCAGGTGTTTGGCACCCTAATTACCTCTGTTAAACAGTTGGGGTGATGGATGTTGCATATGGGGAAGGGTGATCTGAAAGAGTCGGCACTCTCAGCAGGAAGCCATTCTGAGGCAATTAACGAGATCGGGGATGTCTCTGAAATCCTGCCTCCTTCTGCAGCTTTGGCATTTAGCTTTGTGTGGGCAATAGGCACCTCCTTCCCTTGGCATACCGCCTCTCCTGCCAGTGCATGCAAGGCTTGTTCTCTGAGCTCTGGTCCGTGCTTTTATTCTTCTTTGTCTCTTATAAAATTCAAAACCAAACCCAAACCACACCACCAAACCCATGGTGGTTTCCCTCATCCCTGCACCCCTTATACCCGACTTATACCCGAATCAGTGGTTTGAGCATTCACCTGAGAGGTTTATGAGGGCTTGCTCCTCACTTGGCCGTGTGGAATTTCCACCTCCCAGGTCCCAGGGGAGTGCCCAACCAAGCGGGCTGCCGGGCGGCTGGAGCTGGGGAGGGACCCCTGCTGCCAAGGCTGTGTGAGTAGGCTGGGAGGAATGTGGGAGTCCTGGGGCTGGGAGGAGAATGACTCCCGGCCTGGCTCTTCGGCAGGGAGGGGTAACTTCTGGACGCCGCTCACAGCCTCCAGATTGGTTCGTGCATTTTAAACTCAACTCCAAAACTAGTCCAAGGGGTGCAGTCTGTATTTTTGTCATTCAGGTGACAGCCCTAACTACTCAGGGGCAAACATACTGTCCTTCACGTCTTCTGCTCCCTTCCCCCTGCTCAGTCTACCTTCCAGCCTGGTATTTATCATGTTTTTGAGGCAGGAGACAGACAGAGGAGGCAGGAGAGGAACCTCCTCTAGCTGAAAAGACCTGTAACCCAAGTGTCTCCTGGTTTTTCCAGTGAGTGTTCTAACCAGCGGGATACTATGTGAAAATGAACACTTACAACAATTTCTTCCTCTCTGGCTGTGTTTTAAAAGAAAAGGTTCACCTCTTCATTCTGTGAGGTACTCTAGGCTCCTGCTGTAAGCTGGGAGCGTTCTGAGTACAGGTTTTGGGCTCCCCGGGGGCCAGAGTGACACCTGGGGTTTTGGGGTCTTCAGTTAGAAAAGGCAAGTGACGCAGCTGTCAAGAGGCTTCATTTTCTGCTTGAACAGAAGCAGAATTTTTAGAAAACTTGCAGGTTTAAGTGGGAGGTGCCCCCTGGAGCAGACACTTGCAGCTACCTGGTTTATGGTTTTGGAATTGCTATACAGTAATGTGGGTGGTTTAAGTTCTCTGTTGAATGTGTAGCCTTAACTGAGTAGGAGCCCATGTTAGTGCCCTTGCTCCTTTTCCTGTCTCTTTGCCTATTCGATTTCCAAATCTGTAAAAAAAGGATATTAAATAGTTACTAATCATAATTTCTGTAATACTTTACCTGATAGTCATGTCTCTGTAATATTGCTCATCATTATAACCACTTCTTTCAATCATCCAGCTTGTTTTAAATCTGCATAACTTCTTTCTACAGAAGATAATTAGATTTAATTTTAAGCATAGGATTTTTTTATGAAGTACTGTCATTATTGAACCTACTGCTTTTCATTCATCAAGGATCAAAATTTAGTAGAGCTCTCATCCATTTTACAAAATTCTGTATTAAGTGAACACTTTCTCTCCTCTCATTTTTTTACTCTATGTCCTTACCTCTGTGTTTTTCTGTTGAGGATGCTGGGCCAGTTCCGACTGTGATGTATTACTTCTTGCTCCATTAAATTAATTTATAGTACAGGTTCAGTGAAATAGTCTCACTGTTTCAAGAGAGACTGTAGATGTATCTCTGCTGACAGAATTTTATCCACAAATTTAGATACAAAATCTCTCAGAAAATATTGTCTATTACTGGACTAATGTCAGCCTAATAGTGTACCCTTTATTTTATGCTGATTACATCGGTCTCTGTTCAGAGAAAATACATTTCCTTATTCCAGTACCTTTTTTCCCTAAAAATTTATGAACTGAAAATCAGCATGGCAAAATACTAATTTCTACTTTTTTGTTTAGCAGAAATGAAACTACCAGATGATTTGCCATCCAAGGTCTGGACAAAATTTGAAAACTACTTAAGATTTTCCCCTGTAGAAACTTAATTCTCTGCATTATTATCAGCATTTCTGCTGCACACATAGCCCCTCTCAAACTTCACTGGGGATAGTTTCCATGGGAACCAGAGAATGAGAACTGATGAGTCTTGAAACAGTCAAATAATAATCTTGCTTTTCACCAGTGGGCAAAGATTTACTTCTCCAGTGTTTAATGGAAGGCACTAGAGCTTATTATGTTTTGAAGGAGGGGGTAAAAAAAGGCATCTGGAAGGAGGCCAAGTCTACTTTGTATACCTGTAGGGTTCATACTAGCTATATTAAAAGGGAAAACCACTATATTCTCCTGTGCTTTTAGACTTCCTGAATGATAGGAAGGGAAACTCTCAGTTAAATCCAAACATTCGTAGTCCAGGGAAGATGAGGAGGGAGCAGTGGTCACTAGATGAGTTCATTACGTGTGTGGTGGAGGTACAGAGCCACCTCATTAATGCAACATTTTAACAGCTATTGAATGATCCTGCAGAAGACAGTCCTGGGGATGGCTTTTCAGGTGCTAGCACTGACTTGTCCCCAGAAGTGAACTGTCTAGGTTTTTGCCCAATGTTTGAGTGCAGCTTAACCGTGATTGAGTATTAGCTACAGTGAGGGTTGTTTATTGTGATTCCATGGGAGGGAGCAGTCTCCCTCAAGAGTTACATTAGGTAATGAATAAAGTCACACGGAAGTCCAACGAGATACTCTGCTAAGTTGGCCATCTTCATAATCATTGGGGTTATTTTTCTGAAATACTGAGAATGCCCATGAAGGATCACAGAGATGGGAACACTGTGTTTCACTCTTGTAGAGAAAAAGTATAGAAAGGATAGAGAAATGTCTGCCCTTTTATAGATCTGTGTGTTATGGAAGATGACCTCCAAAAGGAGGAGAAAGCAGGTTCCACGAATCCTGCAGCAAAGTTCCAGTTCTCTGTAAATGCCAATACATAGAAAAGACTAGGACTGTATTCCTGACAGAAACTTATTCGACCAATACCTTGTAGTTTTAATGTATCCCAATTCAAATTTGAATTATAGGAGGGTAAACGGCAAGATATGTTTTAAAAATAAATATATTTTCTCTTAAACTCATTTTTATATTCTTTACCTTTATATTCTTATTCTTTATATTTCTTTCATCTGATTTTTCCAATGGTTTTGAGCTTAAGTATTTAATACACGCTATTTGTGTAATGATTTTGATCTCTATTTCATAAACATAAAGCGAGAAAAAAGAAAAGTGCATACACAGAACATTATTACAGTGTTTGGAAAAACTTCCCCCCCCCCCCCCCCCATTAGTTGAAATAATAGCTCCTGAGAGAGAATAGCTATTGTTATTTCTGCATTGTATAATATATCAATCATAGATGTGCTTAATGATTTAATCCAGTGATTAAATCAAGAAATCCTATTTCTGTCTCCTACCAGTAATTAGGATGTTATAAACACTGAAGGCGATTGCTGCATTTAAAAATTGGTATTCAAATCTTAAAATATTTTTTCTTAGCTTGTGGATGAAGCTAAAATACAATGAGATGCTTGCATTAAAAAAATTGTAGAAAGGATTTTTCCACACTAAAGAAGTATTTTGGTGGGCTTATGAGACAAAAACCCATTTGTATTACTAACAATGTCAAGGAATACCTAATATGGGAGGAGAATGGGTTGGCAGATGAAGTGCAGTTAGGGAATACATAGGGTTGGTGAACTGTTACGCACCATCTTTGGGTCATTTTATTTAGGCACCCTTAGCCATGTGCAAAGAGACCTTGCAAGCAGGAGGTGTGCAGTTTAAAAGTGTGAAGTAGTGCCCATTTTGTTCCTGAATTCTAATATTAGATTTCCTACTGTATGTTTTAAAATGTCTTCCTGTTAAGTTACTGCCCTGTACAGATCTGGTGACCAAAGGAAAACACAAGTGACGAATATTTCTGTGTTTTTAATGCCTAGAAGAGTGTATTCACTTCTTACTGCTTGACTGGGACAAATGTTTACCCAGTTCTTAAATTTGCTACTAGCCCTATACAGTATGCTTGCTTCAACTTCCAGGAGTGAAGGACATCACCAGAATTCTTCATTCCTGTGACCAGTTGACCTAACTGAAGTTATGCTGGGAAAAAAGACTGCTCCTTCTCTTTCCTACAGTCTGTAAAACAGGCTCGTTGTGGATGTGGAATATAACAAGCCACCAAATGCTAATATTGGTAGGCTGCTTAACACTGTGTTCCCTACTGTTCCCTGAGCTAGATCCCTAATTGCTGACCACAGACGCTAGGCAAGATGACTATTAGAGAAGAAACTGAAGACTGTTACCACTGATGAATCATAAATCTCAAGCACTTTTTCTTCTGGAGAAGGCAGCATCAGAACTGCTGCTTCTTATCTTGAAGGTCTTGTAGTGCAGTGAGAGAGAATGTAATGATTATCATATAAGAACAGCAGAAACGGTGGTGGTTCCTAAACATCTGATAGGAGACAGTGGAACAAAGGACAGGGCTGATACAACTGCCGTTTCATCACAGCGTGCCCAAATCAAACAGCATCGTTTCCTGGGAGATCGAACAATGCTGCGTGCTTATTAATCATGAGAGAAGCTCTCTGCTGTTCTTACAAGTCCTCCAAAACCTGTCTAACTCAAGTGGGCGACAATCAGCCCACCCATGACAAACTGCTGCGGCTTTATCCTACATACTGTATATTATCAAAAATGTTATGTCTGCTCTGAACAAAATGTCCAAGAGTGATAAATGTGGGCAATGCTCCAAGAAAATGGGC
Organism: Astur gentilis; assembly: GCF_929443795.1. NCBI lineage: Eukaryota > Metazoa > Chordata > Aves > Accipitriformes > Accipitridae > Astur > Astur gentilis. The sequence goes on along the minus strand of NC_064883.1, from coordinate 20,606,418 downwards.
TTGTCTTCATGAGAAAATTGTACTCAAAATCAAACCCTAAGTTGGTTAATTAATTTTAATTAGACTAATCTACAGACCTGCATGAGACACTCTTTTTTGTAAATGTCACGCTCTCCGAAATAAATGTTCTGTGCATATTAGTGTGCTACTAACTAAATTGGTCTGCAGTCACATCTGGAATTTACACTGACTTTCTCTAGTAGCTATGGTTATATGCTGTGGTCTTCTTTATGCTGGACCCTTAGTTCCCACAATTTATTATACAAATGTAGGTGCTTTAGGAAAGATTTCACTGAAGCAGCAGGCATCTTTTCCCCCCAAAGAGAGCCTATATTTCTACTAGGTTAGAGAAGGACTTGTGTACTCCTAGCTGCTAAAGGTACAGCCACACTCTTCTCGAACTGCATGTGGTAAACCCCACTGCAGGAATTCATCTTACTTTGATACCGTACAAGTCAGAGTTAATTATACAGCTCTTTTTATTGCTGAAATCTTGGTAGAACAATACCAATAGAAAATTCACTCTTTTGGAAAGTGTACTGTCCCAGCGGAAGGCTAAGCTATCAGATATAAATTTTTTTCGTATCCATCCAAGGAAGGAATATTTTCTCAGTAAACAAACTATGATCTAAGATTCTTTGAAGAAATACAAGCATCGACTAATTTAGAATCGCTAAAAATCTGTTTACTGTGTGCTTACTCTCTGCTATCACGCTTGAATGTCAGTCATCTTTGTTTTCCTGTGGTTTATTATTTGAACTTCATTATGAGATGAAAACCTTGAAGGAGCTTTTAAAATGTAAACTAGGTTAGAAAAGGGACTGTACAGAATGTTGCAAGAGTCATTTAAAAGAAGCTTGTTACTGTGACATTCATGTTTAATATCAATACGCTGGGGCAGGTTTTTATCTGCAAGCATAACAGTAGTCATTTTAAATTTAAAAAAAAAAAAAAGAAAAGAAAAAAAAAAAAAAAAAGCCTGATTCCCAGTGAAGGGTAGAAGCATGAAAGTAGAATTATTTTAATCAGCCAGCCAGCCAGGTCTGCCAGCAAAGTCTTCCATACTTGTTTATGTAGTCTTGTGTAGAACAATAATATTTTAATTGTTTATTTAAAGGATGGAATGTATGCTTTATGTTGTCTCTTCCAATTATGCATGCCAAATATATTATACCTCACAGAAACCTTTGAGGCGACTATTCGACAATTTGTCAAGAAGTAACTTGATGACGACTAAGTAGTCCTTCACAGGAGAAAGCCTCTGTGTCTGGAAGTTGTTAAATCCATGTAATGTAAACCTAAAAGTGTAAGTAAGGTTAGGTAAGAGGGGGGAAAAAAGTAGACTTAGTATTGAAATAGTTTGACTTCAACTTTTACAATGGTGTGAAGCAGCTCAAGAATTACAACCCATCTATCATTATTCCAGCTACTGCTTGAACTGTTATAGTCCTTTTTTTTGTATCTTAGGTAGATATTATAAGGTGTATGACATATACCGGATTATTTTTACTACATACACATCATACTGTTTGTACCTGAAAAAATACCAGGTCCTCCCTTTACCATACCACTTCTTGAGTTAAACTGACTGAAGTCTCTTCTTAAGGAAAGAAAGGACTGCTAGACCAGAGGATCCTAGAGCAACTGGCAAGGAATTTGTTCAGGACCAAGTAAAAGCAGCACCCAAGAAACAACTGTGATTTGGTATGCTGGAAGCATAACCTTCCCCAGGACTGATCTGTTCCTGATTTCACTGAAATAAAAGGCTGTCTTCTGTTCGGGTTTTGTAGCAGAGGAGTTAGGCTAACAGGAACTCAGCAGATGCACCGGTGATATGCTAGTTAAGCTGTTGCAGAGTAACTCAGGCAATGCCGACTTAGGCTAAAAGAGGATCTAGCCTAATAAGTGGGGTTACATTTTTGACCTTGGTAACATGGCTGTGACTTACGCAGCAGGGATTTATACTGTGCTCTTTTCAAGGGGCAAAATGTTGCCACAAGCACTCCCACACGAGCTCGAGGAAGACTGAGTGTACCCATGACTGTTTTGGGAGACTCGTACCACTATGTGTCAGGCCTCCTTGACCTCTCAACACAAAGGCCCCAGGGAAAAATGCTCTGCTTGCTTCCCCTCCTCGGCTGCTTATCCCTCAGTGGCCCTATGTACCTAACCCTTGTCTGTGTGCATGGGTAAAGAGAAGAAACAATACTGGGAGCTCTGCTCCCCCTTGTATGGGCAAGCAAAGCTATAGGCGCTGTCGTCAAGGGCCACGGAGATGACCTCCTCCTTGTTTTCTCTGGATAAACATGGCATCCCAATGTGGGAGGTGTAGAAGCTTTCCTCGTGCTGCTCTCCGCTCTGTAACTGTGTAGAGCAAGACCACTGCGTGTGTGGCAGGATACGATTATGCCACAGGAGGTGCTTAGTAGGTAGCTCCCTTCTGGGTTCACTATGACCTGTGAGTAGCTCAACTAAGGAGTAGCAGGGAAAAAGGAGAATTCCTTCACCTACCTACTGTGAAGAAGTTTATGTCTTTTGTTTGTTTGTTTGTTTTGTTGTTGAGGGTTTTTTTGCCACTCTACTGCAGCTATCTACGTGGGCACAGCTCTCTAGCAGAACTCCTGATTGTGGCCTACATGCTTTTCCATTCAGTAAGTCTGAAAAGACTTAAAAATTCACATAGGATTCTGGTGTGGACTTCACTGAATTTGTACAGGCTTAGTTAAACAAAGAAATAGGCACATAAAAATTAGCGTCATCTCTGTCATTTCCTACTGCTTGCCATTAGTTAAATATACAAAATCAGCTTTCAGAGTGCATATAGAAGTAATTATGGCATAGCCCAATATTTAAGACTTCTGCTTTTTTAGAAAATACTAGCTTCCTCTTCCTTCACCTTGTTACTTTATACACTTTATTTTGCACAGGTTTGAAATAACAGAATCAATTACAACTAAATAAGGTATGTAAAATAAATAAATAAATACAAAATCAATTCCTTTCTCCAAAAGCAACACAGAACAAGCAGTAGGGCTTGAGACATGAACAGTTTTCTAATTAACACGAATCTCTACTTCTAGAACATTTTAAGGCAGTATAGTCTGCAACAATTACTCTTACTCTAAAAAACAGTCTCTGTTTTGTGATGAGTTATGGTCTGCTCTCAGAAGGCAAAAAGTTAAAAAAACCATTCTCTTAATCATGCCCAAGATTAGCACACTAATTTAAAAAATCTAATTCTCCTCTGTAGTGTCTATTTTTCTTCTCCAGTTTTGAGCTTTCCTTGAAAAACACAAACTGCTCTGTATGTGTCCTCTTTAAAATTTCTTGTGTTACGGATGAATCAGTTAGTGAAGAATTCATGACTCATTCCTACAAAAAAATTTCTTGAACTTCCCCACCTATGTGGCCTGAGGATCATACCCCTACTGACTTATCTCCTAGTGAACTTTCTCTTTTCTTCAGCAAGAAGTTCTTCATTCTCTTTTTGATATTGCATCCATGAAGACATTGTTATTGACTTATCGCTGAAATGGAAGGCATGATCAAACCCAAGATGTCTAGCATTACTGTCTCTGACAGCAAGGACGGCTGGTATGTATCACATAGTCTGTGGTACAAAGTATTACAGGTAGTTTTAATCTGAGAAACAGTGTGTATCTCAGTAATGGTATTAATTGCAGATGGTTGGCTATTTAATTTCAGGTTTTATGCTTTTCAAGCTCACTACAAATGAAATGGAGAAGGCAAAAGTTAAACAAGGCTACACAGTCAGTGATTTCCATTCAGTGCTGAATCAAAAGGTTTACATATACCAAGGCAGTTTGAGGGGGAAGGGGAAAGAGTGGAGGTGGGCAGAAGGCTGATGTTCTCAAAGTGCAACGTAGCAGCAGTCATTCCTTGCAGTAAGATGCTTTGACAGAGCAAAGCTTTTAGTGAAAGAAGGCAGAAGAAAAAAAAGGCCTCAGTCCTGAGATTCTGAATACCTAAAATTCCTGCTAGCATTGGTTGCCAGACTGCAGACTACAAGGGCAGAAAGGATAAGTGCCATGTATAAATGTTGTGGAAAACACTGTAAGCTTTTTTATGCTCAGACTGAGCAATTTTTCTAAAACATATCTGTATGAACAGACCCATAGAAATTAAGGGGGGGGGTGAGGAGTGAGGAATGGGATTACTTGCACTCAGAGATCCTAAAGGGACTTGTCCATCTTGTCTTTTGATCATAATTTTTTTTTTTCTTTTTTTGCTTCATAGTAACATTGAAATGCACGCTGTCCTTTGAAGGATGCTTAACTTACTCTTTTGTACTACTACTGAACACCAGTTTTACTCAGCATATTAAAAGAAGTGTCCAAGTGGTAATATATACATTTTTATTTCTTTAAAATACCTCCTCCTTGTTCTGCTTTGCCCCCCTACTAATAAACATTCTTTGTAATTTTTTGTTCTATCGCCAACAGATAGTTCTGCTGGCTATTTAATGAGTTTGCTATTACAGCAGCTCGTAATGCGAGCTTCAGAAAATCTATTTAAAAGAAAATAAGAAGTGTTTGGGGCATTTAAGTGCAACAGGAAATGCTCTGGGCAGCAATCAGAAAACCTGCCTGAAAATAAGTAGTTTAGCCTTATGGATTTATTGTCCCTATTTCTGCCTTTACTGTATAGGTTCAGAGTTCTAAAAACTTTCAAACAATCCAGTGGTCTCTGCAATTTGGGAGGTTTACAGACATTTCCTTTTCTAGTGATCAGAATGGTTCAATATAGTCAGAAAGACATTCCCCATTCAGTTTACCTGTCCACAATGTTACTGAAGTTCCCATAATTTTTAAACATAATGAATTCAAGGAAGCTGTAGAATAATTTGATGACTTAATAATCTTTATCCTGATAACAAACAGAATTTGGTGCCTTGGTACACTGTAAATTTACAATAGTTAAGACAGCAGAATTTAATTCAGTGGTTTCTCTTTGCAATGGAAAAGATTTCTTTCCATGATTTTTTTTCTAGTAAGTTGTCTCAGTTGTCCTTTAAAACTTAAAACAGTTAATAGACCAGGCCACCCTGGTGTGCCCTGTGTTTTGACACTTAGGTGATTTTTATGTTGAGAAGTCATGAGAAGATCCCTGTTAACAAATAATCCATCCATGAGAATGCCACCCTCTGCTGTCCGGGGAGGAGGGAGAGCAATGAAAACCAGAAAAAGCAAAATCTCAAACTCCCTCACTTGGTGCAGACTCCCTCCTGCAATCCACAAATCTTACTCAGGCATCTGGCAGGGACTTGGAAGATTTGCAGTTGTAGGAAGTGAAAAATCATCGTAGTTAAACTTATGCCTAGCATTCTCTTATTTTTTACAAAGATAGTAAAATAGTAACGTGGTACTCGTTTGCAGGCATGCATCTATGTATAGCTTTAGATGGCCCCTCCAAAGCACTTACAAACTGCTTAGAACATCATGCATGGGCGAACTGTAGTGGTAGTGAATTTAGGTTTGATCTAAACTCCCACTCTCTCAGCTGTTTCTGAAGACTTGGTGCACAGTGTTCTTTTTCCTTCTCTGAATGGCGCTGTGCATTACTAGTAGTAGCACCATGAGTTACTACTACCTCATACTATATTAAATATCCATTTACTTTTTTCCTTGCAGTTAAATAACAAAAGAATTTCTTTGCCTGATTAGTCTCTTCACTGCCTGTATATGCTCTTGCAAAGTAGTTGTGCAAAGCTGATAGAGGAGGCTCTTAAGTACAAGAGGCGAGGAAAATGCTCTTTTCTCCTCCCCCTCTCACAAACCAGTTACTTGCCTGTTGTTTGTGGGGTTTTGCCCTTAGTCAGTCCTCTGTGCAACCGGGTAGAAGCACTGCCATGCAGGCTAACCATTCCCTCATTGCTCTGCCTGAGCCATTTCCTTCCTTTTTCTTTTTAAAAACTTCTTTCCCTGTTCCCATTATGAGACAAGCTGGAGCTCCTGAAGTACAAAGCAGAACTGTTTACCTACAGGTGGGATCTTCTGGGACTGATTAGATAGTGTCTCTACCATACAACCTACCCCAACCAGAGCTCGTGATTTCATGCCTGTTAGGAAAGTAAGACACTGTTCTAGACAGAGCTTCTGTAGAGATATAAATATATGTAACTTTATTCTTTCTTTTTATTGGGATCTACATAATATCAAGACACTTACCAGCTAGTACATGATGCATTCCAATATTTTATTGCTCATGTGCCATTGCTTGCTAGCCTGGTTTTCATTGTCCTCGTCAAGGCATTGGTGGGACTCTTGAAGCTGCCTGTAGAGAGGCATGGACACATGCAGCTACCTTATCTTCTTTTGTTTCAGTCATTTTATTCCCTATCCGAAAATTCCATTACATCCAAAATAGATAAATAAAAAGGGTCAAGTTCTTTTGCTTCTCATGCACTTCTTACAACTTCCCTCTTCTCAGATCTGACAGGTTGTTGGCAGTTTTGTACCCATCTGTATTTCCCTTCTGCCTCCACCTCCTCACCATCTATTCCTAAACACTGCTCTTCACGCGGCACAGCATGAAACTAATGCAGACTGCTGGGTAGTAAGTCTAAACTATCTTAGACCCCTGTAATCTCACTTTCATTCCTTCACTCTTCAGTGCAGCCCTCTCTCCCCCCTTTCTTTACAGCCATTTTTCTTAGATGACAAGATAGGGCTTGGAAGAGAGGTTGGTCATTTTTAAGGGGTGTATTACATAGAGCAATGCCAACACAATATGGAGGAAAAACTACTCATATGACCTCATTATAAAGAATTTTACCGTAACTGTTGAATTTATGCAAAGCCATTGGTAAAACAGCTAAAATTCTGCATCCTATTTCTTCTTGGTTCTGCATCCCCTCCTGTTCACCTGTAGACTCTTGATCTTGGTACGTTCACTTCCATTAGGCTATCGGGCAGCCTGCTTGCAGTACCTGCTTTTGCTGCCCAGACGCTAGCGCATACAAATACTTAGGTTCAAGCCCTACTATCATCTTATTTACTAAGTGATCTTGGTATTGTGCTAAAGTGTGCATGACTCCAATTCTGAATGAATGAAAATGGTCACCCTTAACAGGGGGCACTTCAATAATCAATGGCCCTCTCAGACCTGAGTGCCATTCATCAGATGCATCCCGGAGCTCTTCAGTCTCTTTGTCATTTCACAGTAGAGTTACAAACGACCATATCAGACATAACTTGTTTGGTGAAGACGGGTGGGCTACCTTTCCTTGGTAGCAAGAGTCCTGTTTGCCTCTGGTTTAGACAGAAACTTCTCCTCCTGCAGAACCAAGGATCCAGTGCCTAAACCCGTTGTGCAGGCCTATTCCAACACTTGCTAGTACAAGTTATAGCTTCTCAAATTCTTCTAGAGATGGGTCACTTCCCCGCTGAGAGGGCGTGCATCTACTTCGTTCTTGCCAGAAATATGTATTGTATCAGAGTAATCGTAATGTCATGCTGCTTTCCAGAATGCAACCCTTTTCTTGAAGGACAGGAAGTGGAGCTTCCACATAAAGGAAGTTTTCATTTTCCAGCTGTCTTCTGTTCCTGCTTGCTTGCACCTATTCAGTAGGTCAACTGAATTTTAATTAAAGAAGCAAAGTCCTTTAATCATTGACAAAAATCACTTTTTGATTTAGCCGCTGACTTAACAGTGAAATGACAAGAGGTTCCCCTTGTCTAACAATGCACCTTTTCATTTGTACCTACAGAGCTAATGGAACATAACTCTTCAGAGCAATAAAGAAACTCAGTATTTGTTTTCCACTCGTTGAAACACATCTGCCACAAGCGAGGCATCGCCCCTTGCATCCAATAGGGAGAGCCAAAGAGCTTCTCTTCACTGGCCTTGACAGTAGCATTTATTTATTTTTTTTTTTTTTATATTACACACCTGAAAGTTTAATATTAGACCCGTTATTCGGCAGGTAGAGTTGTGATCTTTCTTTTCTCTGTGTTCCTGGTGGTTTGATGGTTTTGCTCGTGCAAGGCTGGCTACTTTTAGCAGTTATTCCTGGGTATTTTTGTCTTGGGCAATGGCCTAGATCTTTCAAAAGCTTGTCTCTTCTGCCTCGTGCAATTGCTTGTTCTGTTTTATGTAAATATTGATGTAATCCTTTTCCTCTATAATTCTATACTGATTAATGTGAGTGTTCCTTCCCTTTCTTAAAGATGTCGTCGTAAATTTGTGGACTTTGGTTCATTCTTATGTTTTGGGTTTCAACATGATGGCAGTGTTCTCATTTTTCTTTTTAATGGTGTAATGAAGCAGTCACCCTACTTGATTTCTCCTTCTCTTTACACAAGTGCTTTATTGTTAGCACAGAACTCTTATTTATAGACATCTCTAGCTGGTAACTTGTATTTCTACAGTGACTGCGGCACAGTGATATGGTTTCTGTGCTTTGGCAAAGACCACGGCTTTTCCAAAATAACAATACTTTTAGCTGGCCTATCTTCATCATCTGATGCCATATAGAACACAGTAATTAAGTATTTAGTGCTCTTGTGCACTAAATTAAACTGACTACCAAATCTAGCTTTAAGAGAGAATTTTCGCTGAGGGTGTATTAGCAAGACAGTACCTGTAAGGTAGGGGGAAATGTAATCAAATTGCGCAGCAGGTAGCCAGGGTATGAGAAACCATGTTTGGTTCTATAAGTGACAGATTACTGTTTTGAGCTAAACAGCTGTTTTCTCATTTGTATTCATTCTAATTACTAGATTTTTTTAAAGGAAAAAGGAGAAACAAATTCCACTAATGCAACCGTAACCAGCCCACATTCATGTTACCAGGAGGGCTTGGGACACGGACTACTGCGATGTGAGTTCAAATAGAATCAGATTCATCAGCTTCAGGGTGGAGCAATCCAAATATTCTCTCCGCTCGCCAATACATTGCACACTGCAAGGCAGCAGTACTGTGCTGTATTTTGTGAACTCTGGTCTCTGTTTCTCTCTCCGGGAAGTCATCTGTTGCTGTTTCCAGAATGGGAGTATAGGCTCCAAAGTGCCACTTTGGAGCCTATACTCCCATTATACTGACTACTTTTCAAATAGTCAGTCAGTTGGAAAAGATAAAAGCTGAACTTGCTGTCTTCTCTTCTTCGTGGCATGAAACATTACCTGATTTGGCAAGGTAATGGTTACTGAACTGGGTAATCAGATTTGCTTGTGTGTTATATACCGACAGTATCAAGTATGCTCGTAAGCTCTGAGCATCAAGTAGACTTGTCCCTCTTCTCCCAGTTTTCCTCTGGCTCACTAAGTCTTCTTTAAGCATAATAATGGATATTTACTGCACAAGAAATACTCTGAGATAGTGCTTTTGCACAGATTGGCAAACCCCATTATTTTCTATATTCTAGATTCTGACTGTTAAGAAAAATTTTCAATAGAAAATTAATTTTATTATAATAAGAAAGTCTTTCCATTAGGAAATAATAAGAATTATTATATTATTATGAGGCTTCCAACTATCTCTTATTTCTGCTTTGGATTAATCAATTGTGACATCTATGAAGAGTACAGCTTCCATATTTACATTGTAAACAAAGCATATGTCACGTGCAAATTTTAGCTTTTCTGGTTTGGAATAGTTGAATTACTAACATTTCCAAATCTGAATCTTTCTCACTGATGGTGGAAAGGAGAGTTTTCTGTACCATATATCTACATGTGATACTTAAGTGATGAATCAAAGTATGTGACAGGTACCATTCACCTTGGAGTATCGTACTCATTTTGTCAACTAATCTGGTTTCTGGAATATTTTCTAATAATTCCCCCACCTGAACAGCATGAAATATGAGTTTTCCCAGGGTTTGATTCTTAGTGAATTCCTAACAGACTGAACATTTAGTCTTTTCCTCTCCCATGAGATCATGTATTTTCTGCAACTAGCTGGCATCATTCTAGCGAGGCTGGTAACTAATAGTTGTCTGTGTTGTGCTATAAATTCAGAGTTCAGTGTTGAGGGCCCATGAAAGAAAGCTGTGTGAAATACAGCTCTTTTGACCATTCTTAAGATTTCTAGCTTTTAATATAGGCAAAACCATTATTTCAGGGTAAGTAGTTGTATGCAGTGTATAATTCATATATTTCACTTTTGAAAAATCCAGTTTATTCTAGCCATAACTGTGCCTTTCTTGAATAATTTAAAAGCAGAATGTTTAAGAATGGATGTGATAGTCTCCTCACTGTAACTGAGAAAAGGCTATTACTAGTCTGAGTTTAGGCCTTCATCATGCTAATATTTGCCTTTCTGATAAACTGCTAGAACATACAGGTTTGTTATCATTAGCGGAGGTTTTCTTTAGAGCTTTCAGGACAAAGTTCTTTTTTTTGACGCTACTCTTGAGCTTTCAAGTAGTTTGACATGTTCTATGTAAAACCAGCACAATCTGCTGAAGTTGCCAAATTAGTGATATTAATGAGCTCCCTTTTTTAACTATTACTGGCTTCCTGTATAAAAGAATTTTACACTTAACTGCAATCACAGATTGCTAATGTTTGAAACTAAAGGTTATCAACTCATTATTACAGTTGTTTGCCGTTTAGTCTCCCGTTCCCCTGGTACAGGGGAAACCTACCTTGAACATTCCTCATCTGCCAAAATGTATGTATCTTGTTCAGACAGGATCTTTTTCTTTAAAACGGATTATGTAATAAGAAGTCACGACTGAGTGTTAAAAAATAGAAGTCAATTCTGTTTATGCAGTGGTATGTATAAGGAAGAAAAATCTCCTCCCTGCCAGTGGTTTGGCAGGATAGCAAACAGAGGCTTTCTTAGCCAACGATCAGAATAGGTACATACTTTCCACTTGTATGTGTACATACAGATATTATCTTGCAAGACTTGAAAGACACTGACAGGAGACAGATGATGGAATGACTTTCTTCTTTTGCCTGAGCCATGTGGAAAAACTTGCATTGCCGCTCTGCTGCGCAAATAAATCACTATCTCAAAACCTGAGTGCCTTAGAAACATGGAAGTGACTCAAAACAACCCATCAGTGACATCCAAATAGTCATGTTTGTAAGTAAATATAATTCACACATCTAGAACAAACAGGAAATAAATTATTTTCAGTGTTGGAGGACTGCATCAAAACTGGGTTTAAAAAGTACTGAGCATAATTTAAAGTGATGCTGTCAGGTTAAACAACTTGGGTCTCTCTCCCTGTCATATGTGCAAATTCAGAATCATTTGAATGGAGTTGCTACTCCGGTGCAAGTAAAATGACAGTCATGCTGTATCATATGTAAATATTAAGCTGAACAGATTTTAAATTCCCATTGGTTAGGAAGCAGAGTAATTCCGTAACTGCAGTGAAGTTACTCTGAATTTATACTAACATAATAAGGAGGCCCTTGGTCTCTTATCTTCCCTAAAGTATGGTGTGCAGCATTTTAGTGTTGCTCAGAAATTAACAGAAATGTCAATCATGCTTTAGCAGAGCCTAAAAATACCTTCTAGTCAAATGGATTGTCACAGAAATACTGAAAATGTAAAAGGACACACAATTCTGATTTTTATAGTTTGCTGCATGGCCATGCTCATGTATGAAGAGTCTGTCTTGAAAAGTGACCTACCAATGGAAACAAAATAGAATTTATTATCTTAAAGACTACAATAATGTTCTTTAACATAGGCACTGTGTAAATAAAGATGTAGATTGAAAATTATTTGTAAAGTGATCAGTAAGTTTGAGTATCTTAGGTGTCGGTGACCAAAGTTGAACCCCTAAAATAAGGTCCAAATTGTCTCCGATTGAGCGGCCAAAATTGCCAGTAGTTTCTACAAATCTTGGCTGTTCTGAACCTGAGGTGGTATCGAAGGAACCTGAAATTACTTAAAATAATTTTGCACTAGATTCTGTGTCAAAGCTGGGTATTGTCTGCTTGACCATCTATGCTGTCTACTTACGACACGTTTAAGGAGAACATAAATGTAATATATTATCGCGAAAAACTTGAGATTTCTTGTGTGCTGCTTCTGTCAGCATCAGCGAGTCATCTCGTTTCCTTACTTTCTCCTAAATTATAATATAGAGATAGTTTGTAGTATTCTGCCATGAAATAATACACGTGTTCTCGGGTACATTGTTTAAAATATATATATTACGGGTCAGAAGTGGCCATTTTGTTTGCAGAACTTCTGTTAGAAAAAGGATTTAAAAACATTTATGGCTCTGGTTATGTAGATATAGTAGTGGATACATTCCTAGTTATCTTTACATAATTAGATGTGAATTAGTATCTTTAAAATTGCTTCAGTCATTTCATAGATTGTTTAATGTTTGCTTGTGTCCCTTTTTTTGCCTGTGTATGTGCATTATAAAACTCTTCCAGATACATATCTGGTACATGCTACACTCTCCAACCGCTCTGCATGCTTAGCCTAAATTCACAAAGGAAATAAAATGTTTAAATTTCTGCTTTATGTCTCTATGCTTCTTCAGTGACACTTGAAGCTCTGTTAATGTATTTTTATCTACAAAAGTCAAGCAGCTCTCTAAGTGTTCTTACAGCTTCATGTCTACAAAATCATACCGATAGAAGGGCACTGCCAGAGAGGCTGGGCCTCAGATCTGGTGTGTTACCTGATGTTTAGAATTTAATAGGGAACGTCCTGGTTAGTGGCAATATTTTTAGTCCTTGTGCAGGTTATCACCCGCAGGACTCCTCGCCACCGCAAGCAGCTGTGAAACAGTCGTTCCCTCATTCTTCTGCTTTGGGAAACCGTCTCAGAGGGGGAGCTTTCCGTAACTGCTTTTGAAGCTCAGGTGCTGCCGGTATCCTCACTCACTACACACCTCAGCCGCGCACTTACTCTCCCTGCTGTGCTACAGCGTTCTCTGGCACGGCAATGCTCAGCAGCCCGCAGGGCATCCAGAATCCCCCTTGTCCCCTCCTGTGCCTCTGTCCTCAGGCAGCAATAGCCTGAGCGGAGGCCACGCAAGGCACCAGGATGGGCTTATTGCTGGCAGTGGGAAATCCACTACCGAAACGTCCTCGCTTCTGTTCCCGGCCCCTTGCGTGTCTATGTATCAAAATGCTGTTTTTCAGTCTGTTTTACGAGATTTGTTGTTTGCCTGTCAGTATTAACGCGCTGGTTATTTAAACTTTGTGGAGGCAAACGTTATGAGCGGCGTACCCTTGGTGCAAACGAGATTAACTAGGGATTGACACCTGTGAACACTTGGAAGAGTATATAATACCCATGCTTCGGTCTCATTAAAACTAATGAATTAAGTTTGTGAACCTATATACCGAACGTCTCTATTTTCAGTCAGTGCTGCCTTAATTATGTATGCATAATAATTAGTTTTCAGAATTTGCAGCGTGCATCCCCAGGCCATTTTCTGGATCTTTATTCAATTAGTTTAACGAACTTTCCTTAGGAGCTGCTACGTGATTAACAGTCATTACCTCCTCGGATTGCCGATTTTACAAATTACCGAGGTACTTCGCGTTCCACAATTAAGTTTTCGTATTCACCGCATAAAGCCAGCGCATTTTTGCGGCGAACTCACCCACCTAACAAGACGATACAGGCGTGCTGGTTGCGGTCGTACTCTCGAGGGGAATCCACCGCCGTCCCAGCGGGCGGCCGCCGGGACGAGCAGCGTCCGCAGCACAGCCGCTCAGGGCTTTGCCCGGCTTCGTTCCCAGCACCCTACTCTTCTTCCACGCAGGCTGGGTTAAAGACCGCAGTAGCCAGGGAGGGGGTTCGCTGCGTCCTGGTGCTAGGCGCGCCCCGCAGGTCTCCTGCAGCGGCCAGAAGCGGGGGTTTCCCTGCGGCGGGGCGCCGGCGGGACCCGGGACCCTGCGCCCTCCCGCGCGGAGGCGGGCACCGCACCGGCCCGGTCCTCGCGGGTCGGGCTGGAAACGAGCCTTCCCGGGAGGAGGCGGGCCGCGGCGGAGGGGGGGTGGGGGGGACGACGACAGCCAGCGGGGCTCGGCGCCGGCGAGCCCGCCGCCCGGGCGCGGAGGCGGCGTGGCCGCGGCCGGGCCCGGCCTCCGCCGCTCGGCGGTAACCGCCCGGGGCCGGACTGCAGCGGGAGCGCGGCTGGCCGCCTCCCCAACCCCCCCCCCCGCGCGCCCGCCCCCGGCGGAGCGAACCACTGCGGCTCGCCGAAGAGGTGAGGCACCTGTCACCCGCCGGCGGCGGCGGCGGGCGGCCCCGCGGCGGGCGGCGGCGGCGGCGGCTCGGGGCGCCTCCCGCGGCGGGGGCGCGGCGGCCGCGCCGCGGCGGAGGGGCGGGCGGCGGGCGGGAGCGCGGCTGCGGCGGGGCGCGGCGGCTCTCCTCCCCCGCGCTGCCGCCGCGGGTGTGCGCGCGGAGCCGTATCGGTGCCCCAGCCGCCGCCGTTGCCGTCGCCGTCGCCTGCAATGGCGTTGACGCGCCGCGGCGGTTGCTGCCTCCTGTCAGGCGGGCGGCGGCAGCGGCCGTTCGCCACAGAGGCGCCGAGCCGCCGCGGGCCGGAGGAGGAGCGGGGGCAGCGCTGAGGCGGGAGGCTGGGGGAAGCCCGCCGCGGCTCTCGGCTGGGTAAGGCGCGCTCGGCGGGAGACGCGCTGCTCTCCGCGGGGGAGCAGCCCTGTCACCGGGCTTTTGTTTCCCGGGGCCCGGCCGCGCGGGGGCGGCGGGCGGCTGCCCGGGCTCTGCCCCGCCGCAAGGTGCTTTGCCGCCCGGGGCCCCGCGCCGCCAGCCCGCCGGCACGGCACGGCACGGCGCGGCGCGGCGTGGCGCGGCCGCCCGAGGGGGAGCCGCCGCCGCCGGGGCTCCGGCGCTGTCCTCTCGGGTTAAGTTTATCGCCTGCTGCGAGACCGGCGGGTCTCGCCGGGAGCCGCCGCCGAGTGGCCTTTCCGATCGCCCGTGGCGATCGGCGCCCCCCGCCCGGGCAGGGGCGGCGGGACCGGAGCGCGGGGCGGCGCGGGAAGGGGGGCGCGCCTCTCCCGCGGCGGCGGCGGCGGGGTTCCCTGCCGTGGAACGAGGGCCGTGCGTTGCGGCGAGCGCCCAAAACGAGGCGTCCCCGTCGCGGCGGGAGCGGCGGCGGCGCGGCCGGGCGCGGGCTCGCGGAGCCGGGGCTGGGGAGGAGGAAGGGAGGGGAAGGCAGAGGGGTCTGGGTCTCGGTGAGCCCGGCGCTGCCCTTCGCGGGCGTGCGGGGGCCGGGGGCGGCGGCGGCCGAGGCCGGGGAGCTCCGCGGCTCCGGCACGGCGGACCCCTGCGCGCCCCTCCGGGCCGGGGGGTGGGAGCGGATCCAGCCCCTGGCTCGGTTTCTGCGGCTCCTCCTTGGGCACCTCCAAGGCCCTTCCAGGAGCTAAAACCGCTGCCCGTGACGAGGGGCAACTTTCTCTGACTGGATTGCACTTTCTTTACCATGTCGGCTGAGGACGTTAACTTTGGGTGCAGTTTCCCTTATTCCCTCGAGCTGCAGTTTAATTTGCCTTTCTAAGTGTATTATGTTTGATGGTATTTCTACCGTTATGTTTCTCGGAGAGAGCAAGGGTTGTCTTGCAATGCCTCAGGGAAGCGGAACCATCATGTTTGCATGAATTACTCTGTAGTTAGATGTAAGTAACTCAGAGGTTTGGTTCGGGGATTTTTTTCTTTTAATATTTGTGGTTTTTTAGAAGAGTTCAATAACACAGAAGTAGTGTTATTTCCCTTGTCACATTGCCTTTCCTTTGCATGCACGTTTGTGGCATGATGTGATGCTTTGTGAATGGTAGGGTGCGATAACCTGTTCTTTCACTATGGAATGATAGTATAGATTGCAAATTATGCAACAATCAATATGAAAAAGTTTGTAATGACAAGTTTTCATGTGTCTGTGCAGTGTTAGGTTGTATTTTTCTACTGTTTTTTTGTAAACACATCAAATAAAGGTAAATGGAAATTGTGGCTTATATTTCAAGAAGTACAAGTACCCGGCGTGATTCAGAAGACCCTCCTTTCTATTACAGGTTAAATCAGCCGTTCCTGAGAGTCTTCGGTTGCACTGCTTTGTCAGAATTGACCACATGTGTTTAGATATTTGCCTCCAGATCTTCTGTCCAGTATGGCCCTGCTGAAGGGCAGTGCCCCCTGAGGAAAACAGTCCTCAAGCAGAATCTCGGCTGTGACAAACTACAGAGAGCAGTACCACAGAAACTATGTAAGCTGGTTCTGTGCTCCTGGAGTAAACATGATGAAAACGGAGTCTTCAGGAGAAAGATCGACCCTCCGAAGTGCCTCTCCTCACAGGAATGCTTACAGAACTGAGTTCCAGGCGCTGAAAAGCACCTTTGACAAACCGAAATCAGATGGGGACCAAAAAGCGAAAGAGGAAGGAGAGGCCTCGCAGAGCAGGGGAAGGAAATATGGCTCAAATGTCAATAGGATTAAGAACTTATTTATGCAAATGGGCATGGAGCCCACTGAAAGTGCTGGAGTTACCTCTAAAACCAGGGGGAAGGGTGGCCCTCCATCACCTCAAAGACGAATTAGGCCCAGAGAATTTGTAGAGAAAGCAGATGGTTCAATTGTAAAACTGGAATCGTCTGTCTCGGAAAGGATTAGTAGATTTGACACTATCCATGACGGTCCTTCCTATTCCAAGTTTACTGAAACTCGGAAGATGTTTGAGCGAAATGCTCATGAAATGGGACATTCCAATCGCTACTCCCCAAAGAAAGAGAAAGTTGTTTCCAATGAGCTTCCAGATGAGTGGTGCAGCTCTAAGTCTCACAGAGGCAGCACTGATTCACTGGACAGTCTTAGCCCAAGGACAGAGACGGTCTCTCCAACTGTGAGTCAGCTCAGTGCAGTTTTTGAAAACACTGACTCGCACAATGTCATCGTTGTAGAAAAGTCGGAAAACAATGAAGAGTACTCTGTAACTGGTCACTATCCGCTAAACCTCTCATCTACTGTCGCAAATATCTCTTCCCCAGTTGCAAACCTTGAGGGTTTCAGTCCTTTGAAAGATGCTAGCACGTGGTCTCCCCCAGCCAAACAGAGTACAGGCGTGATGTCTGTTGAGAACTCTCAGCAGAATAGCACGCCTTCAGCACCCAGACAGAAGACGTCCACAGGCACTTCGGCAGGTTCAAAAACAACTGAAGAAATAAAGAAGAGTACAGAGGCGAGTGCTGATTCTGTTGAGAGCTCTGCAGCGAGTCAACAGGATTTGGTCAGCGTGCTTGACAGCGAAAGACCTGTGGACAGCTGTGCTAGGAGTAAATCAAAAACAGAGACAGAAGTTTTGTTGCAAAAGGAACGGTCAGAACATGCAGAGGGTATATTTGATAGACCCGAAGCTGCAGAATTACCAAGAAATGTAGCATCAGGTGGTGATTTTGCCACAGATGCCGTTTCAGATGCTACCGAGTCCCATTATGATGAGGCAAGTGAAAAAGAAGTGCATGAAGATGTGAATAATTTTCAGAGTTCCCATGTGTATATGCACTCTGACTACAGCGTATATCGGGTACGATCGAGATACAATTCTGACTGGGGAGAGACAGGTACAGAACAGGATGATCAGGATGACAGTGACGAAAATAACTGTTATGAACCTGATATGGAATATTCTGAAATTAATGGATTGCCAGATGAGGATGAAATCCCAGCCAACAGAAAAATACAGTTTAGCCGTGCTCCAATTAAGGTAAAGTTTCCTACGTTCTTTTTCTGCAATTTGGTTCTTTTTCAAATGCAACTTTATTTGAAGTAGATTTCGACATCCTATCTTGCCTCTGAAAAGATTGCAGAGGATCTTTCGATACATGTTCTTATTACAGTCAGCCAATGAACATAGTCTTAAATGGAGTAAGGAAGTTGAGCTCTGATGAGCTTGTGTCATTTCCTAGACTACTTGACGGCTGATTAAGCCAGCAAAAATTGAGAATGACAGCTAGGTTTCTGAAGTTTGACAATTTTAACATGCGTGTTTTGACTTACATGACTGAACTGTAATCACATGATGAAATGTAGAAGTGGGTATTTGGTGGCCGTTGTGCTGCTTGGGTGTTTTTTTTTTGTTTTGTTTTGTTTCATTTGAAATCACAGCTTCTTTAGATTGAATGGCTTTTCTTCAGCTCTCACCAGATGTTCTTTAAAGTCCCTGTGTTTAAACTCTGTGCCAGGAAATAACAGTGTGATTCTGTCTCATTAGTAGAGGACTATTAATATTCTGTGTCTGAATTAGCATCATCTTTTCTAGTAACGTTGCCACTTTTTTAAAACTTTGAAACATTAATATGTAGTATATCTAGTATATCTCAGTGCTACAGAAAGGCAGAAGTCAGTTGATTAAAATACCTAACGAAGGGTGGGTTTCTTGGAGAGCTTTTTTGGTTTGTTTTCAAGTACCTTGAAATTACAGCTAAGAATGTTGTTTCAGTACTTTCAGTTCAGGAAGGCATAACTAGTCATGTTTTGTTGTATCAGCTTTTTGCTGCTGAGTCTCAGGTTAAGTATAAAAGTATTTTACTTCCAAGTTGTTTATAGTGCACGTGGTCGCAAATGGACAATTCAAAAACATAGCCATTTTTCCAGAAATGGCTCTTGAAGCAGCCGTATATCATGGAGTAGTTGAAATCTAAACGTTTTAAGATTAAAAATATGTAGTTGAAATTGACTGTATTGACATTAATTGTGTGAGTTTAGCAAGGAAAATTACTAAACCAACAAACAGAAGTTTCATTATCAAACCTGAAGTATGTGATTTACAAAATCTGCATTTATGCCACCTGTGGTTTAAGTTAGGGTAAGATGTGTATTTGTATTAGGAAATTTTCAACTGAATGAAGCAACCAGGTTTTCACATCTGTTTATTGGGGGGTGGAGGGAGGGGAACTGCCTTGTGTTCTTCATGCTTCAAAGAGATCATTTTTTACACTGAAACAAAATATTCCAAGCTGAGAGAATGGATTTTTTAAATTTTATTTTGTTAGTATTTTATTCAGGCTTGTGTCATGGACCAAAAATTCCAATGGTGTTTGTGCTCCCTCTAGATTATTCCCATAATTAAACTAGCTGGTTTTCTTTAAGATTTTGGGGGGAGATAAGTAGAGAAAACTTTTATTACAAAGGATTATGTAAGTTGTCCCTTCCCCACCTCCTTCCCCCTCGTGCTGTACTAATAGGCAATCTGATGTTCTCTCTTCTGAAAGATCTACCAATTATGTGCAGAGGTTTGTTTTATCATATTTATTACGGTTCTATCGGATAAGAATCCAGAAAGTGACTCCACTGTTCTGAAAGAGCTAATAGTGACATCCGTACTTGAGTATATTGCTGTCATCTGAATCATGCTGTCATGCTGAGTGCTAAAAGAGTATTCTCTCAATTATTTAGTTATAAGATTTTTCTTTTCTTCTCAAGTTTTTCATGCTATATTCATTTCAGATTACATATTATCAAGTAATAATAACAGTCCATCAGGAAAATGCTCTAAAAGTCATTTGTGTGAATAATAAAAGAGTACATTTGTCATGGTTTTAAGCATGATGCACTCTTAACAAGCTTATCCAAAGTGAAAGAATCATTGCTTTAATTATTTTAGCATCTTTATTGTAGATAGGAAGAAAACAGAATAAAAGCTGCATTGAGAGAGAACAGTGTAGGAGGGATTGGGAGGTTT
Source organism: Astur gentilis (assembly GCF_929443795.1). Lineage (NCBI taxonomy): Eukaryota > Metazoa > Chordata > Aves > Accipitriformes > Accipitridae > Astur > Astur gentilis. Next base: position 20,586,770 of record NC_064883.1, on the reverse strand, counting down.
GGGAGATCCCCTACTTTTTGTCCCCGGTGCTTCCAGTGCATGCAATCTGTTAGTCATGTGGGGAAACAGAAGTGAGACTATGTGGAAGGCTTGCACTGTGAGAAAGAAGTGCAGCGCCAGTTGTGGAAAATTAAAAACTGCTTCTCGAGCCTTCCTCCGTTTTCTCTGCAGCACTCTCTAGTTCCTTTGACAGAGTCAAGCAGCGTAAGCCCAGGCAGGCTGCCAGTGGCCTCAGGTCACTGCCCGGCCATGCCTCTGCGGGCAGGGACCCGAGAAGGACAGCTGGAGAATCCCCTGGTGGGTCCTTGGAGGCTCTTGAGTCTCTGGGCTCTTGTGCTGCCTCTCCGAGAGCCCTGCCAATTCGGCATGCTGCTAGGAGGTTATGAACTGGCTCTGGCAAGCAGTTTCTGCCCAGCAGATAGGTACCAGTGAGCAGTGCAGAGGGCAAGGGGGACTTCGAGTTCTGTCCCCTCGCACAGTGCTAGTGGGTGAACTTAACCGATTGCTCCCCGTACCCGCCCGTTACATGGGCATGATGCTTGCTAGCTGAATAGACAGCAACTATTTAAGAATGCTTCTTTTCTAGGTGATTTTGTGTGTTAGTGGGCATAACTGGTTTACATTAATACTTTCCTGAGCATCGTCTCATGCATAGCATAACTGAGAGAGAGGAAAATACAAAGCAATGTAGGAGTATTTTCTGAACTGTTGAAAACTGATTTGTCTTTATTAAAACAAAGCAATTTGTACTTAACTACTCTGCTAGATAATAGTGTGAAAAGTCCAACCCAAACTCTGGATGTTTAGCGTTGATTTCACAGTATCGTACTGCCATTCTTCTCCTACAGTTGAGCTCTGAAATAATGAACAAAATTGGCATTTGAATGTGTAACCTGTGAAATGAGTGAGTAGTTATTGCCATAAAGTTGTTACTTGAAGGTCTCAACAGGTTTACATAAACATCTTTGAACTATTTTACCAAGAGATTTTTCAGGTAGACTTGTTAAGAAGTAAATGAGAAGAGTGCTGAGACTGAAGGGCAAAGAGATTTCGGTTACCACCAAGGGGAATCCTTTCTGTCCCTTTAGGGAAAATGCTGTGAACTGTGAGAAGTAATGAAGTATAGGCAGATTGATGAATAAATAAAATCTTACTCATCAAACTGATAAAGACTGAATTCTGCTCATCTCCCAAGCAGGAAAAAACCCCCAGTTATTGAGAAACTTGCTATAAATACTCAAGTCAAAGGAAATGCAGGAAATTCTACTCTGTTACAGTCTGTAATTTTGCTATCAGAGATCCCATGCTCCATGGGTCATTTACTGTGCTCTAGGATTATGGGATATGTTTGCTGATCTCATCTCTGTTGAAAGTCCCTTTAGGGGTAGGTGGCTGCCCAGGGGCCATTGCAGGCTTGGAGAGTTCCTAGGTATTTGGAGTGCGGCATCGCTGACGTGAGCAGTTGTGCGTGTCTGTGGGAGGTTAAGTCAGCTTGGTGCTGTTCAATAAAAAAGTAGCCTAAAAGGGCCCAGGAGTTGGTGCTGTTAGCGGCCGTGGGCATAAGTGTGTTGCTAAACAAGGGATGTGCACATTGATAATAGCAGTTCATATGTGTGTTTATATAGTAATATAGAGGCCTTCATCAGCACTGGCCTGTTCTTGTGTTGGGGTATTGTGTTTCTGCTCAGGGGTAGAACTGAAATTTTCCAAGGCAAGTGTTAACAGCTGAAAAAGTTAAGTAAATGTAATGAGGAAAAAAATACCCTGGTCTTACCAGGGATACTTTTCTACACAAAAAAGCAGAAACTCTGTAATTTACTAGCCTTTTGTTGAGTTTTGCGGGGTTTCCTGGGGGTTGGGTTATATGCTGCTTCCCAAACATTGTGGGCTAATTGGACAAGGTTTGCCAGTAGTGCAAAATTCATTAGCTCATGGCTTTCCACACTCTAGCAAATGGAAATGTATTGATTGTCCAAATCATAGTCCTCTTTGAGCCATGCTTCATTCATCCTGGATAGAATTAGGATGGAAGAGTAATGTTCACCTCTTCTCCTCCCTCCAAGTCCAGCATGTCTGGTATCTTGATAGCTGATGGCTCCATCTTCAGTTAGTGCCCTATTTCTGGCACCAGGTATACGTTAAACCATTTAAAGCTGCTAGCAGCAGTCGGTGTCTCTTGCTGAGCCTCTTTTTGCAGCCTTCTGCTCTGCTGACTTGGCCCTCCCTGGCTAAGAGGTTGGGAGAGGGTTGGATAGTATGTGATCAGACCGGTTGGCAGACAGCTGGTAACTTGGGGTGCAGTGAGGGGTTTTAGTCCAAGCTGCTGCTGCAGTTTTTGGGGGTTCCATAGGGTGCAGTGGTGGTGAAGGGACCTCTCTGCAGACTTCTCTGAGTTTTGGGGTAGGTGTGAGAGAAGGTAACAGGAATGGAAGGGATATAGCAAATGGCTCTTCCATGCTTCAGCTAATACGAAGGGATTATGATCACTAGTTGCCTGTGCCTCATATGTTCTTCCTCTCTTTTGTTGGGCAGTATGACTGAGTCTTACACCCTTCAACATTTCAGTTTTGCAGATCGTGTTTTGTTCAAATGGTCTTCAGGAATCCGAATTTGTGCTTCCCTCTCTTTTTTTTTTGAAGTGAGCCTTTAAAGAGGTTTTACAAGAAGTTCTGTGCCTGTAGTTTAGTGTAAAATATAAATGACATTTGCGTTTAACCGTTGTTTTGAAATTTGTTATGAACTAGATGGTGATTTTTCTTATTAAACATCAGTTCAAGGAGCAAGTCTTTATTTTAGTTATTCCTCATTTCTCTCACTAAAACGTATTTGGGAATGTAAATAGTGGCAAAGAAGGAATCTGAAACAATCTGACACTAATTTGGAAATTTTTTACTCTCTAAAATATTATTCTTTGGTAAGCATCAAAATAAAGTATGCTGGAAACATTTTCAAGTTTTGAAATTTGTTGAAAAAGAAAGTGTTTCTTTGCCTGGTTCAGTGTTTAGTATGGTATTTACCTGTTGTTGTCAAAATGTTGATGAACTATTTTGCATCATAGAAGTCATAAGCGAAGGTTACCCATCCACAAGCACTCTGCAGTCCTGGGCTCCAAACTCGCCACTGCTTCTATGCATGTTTTACTTAAGTGAATACGGAGTTGGATTTAGATGACCTCCAGATCTCCCTTCCAACCTCAGTGAGCCTATGATTCTATAAATAAAGTAGTCCCAGTAGGTGTTAGGACATTGGTTGAAGGCAGATGTGGGAGACAGGACTTGCAGAAAGATCCTCAGGCTATATCAGATTTAAAATGATTACAGAATCTGAGACATTCATTCACATTTGAATGGGTTGATTAAGAAACTTTACAGATAAAGAAAGATGTGAAAGATGCGTGGCTTCCTTCTGAAATCACTGAAAGAATATTTTGCTTTTCTTAGATTTGGTTCTCTACTCTAGCTCCTGTGTCCATGCTTTGTTTACAACATTACGAGTGGATGGTAGTTTTGGCTAAAGCATGAAACTAGGTGTTAAGTAGGCTTAGGCTATCTCTCCTGTAATGTTGAATAAATCACTGAACCTTTGTGCTGGTATTTGGATTCTGTAAAATGGGCAGCAAGTTGGTAATTAATTCCAATAATCTTGACTTGTGAAGTAGTTTCACATACTGAGCTATTGCTTGGGTAGCTTGAAATGTGTATTCTGCTACATAAAATGACCTTATACTTTTTTCAGGTATTGTGAAGTATGGGAAATTCTGCAGGCTTAAGCAGTAGTAATATGTGTTGTACTGCAAGGATTGTGATGCTAACTTTTCGTTATTTGTAAAAGTTAATGTAAAACCAGGTTCTTTGTTCTGGTGGTAGGATATATAGAGCGTTTCTGGGACCTGGTCTTTTATTTCAGTTACATTTGTTACAAAAGGCACAAACTTTTATATCTATTTGTCAGGGAAAGGAATGAGAAGTAAATATTAAGGATTCAAAGACTGGATGCTCTCAGATAAAGAACAATAGTGACAGGATAAAGCATTCCAAAATAAGTTGCTATTTTGGTTATTAAAAGGTCAGTTTGTTCTACGTGGTTATCACGTGCATGAAGTGTATTGCTGACTTGGAATTGTATACTTTTCACTGGATGAGTCTTTCACACACAGTAATTTCAAGTGCAGAAGAGTTTTCTTGTATTAGGTATACATGGAATTATTGGAATACAGTAGATGGAATAAAGTTACTTGCCTACCACTATAAGCTGTGGAGACTTTAACTCTTGTATAGTCATAATTTCACTACTAGTTCTAGGGACCAGTTATTCCTGGATGCAAGGTTCATACACCATTACTGAACTAAAAAGAAATAATGTTGCTTTAAACTGGGTTTTATAAGCATTGAGGACATTCTAGAACAGCCGTTTGTAGAACCGAGTTTGGATTGAATAATTGGCATCAGAGGTTTATGTGGTTTAGATTGAAAGGGGTTTCCAGTTAAAGGTTTTGAATTTCAAAAATGCAGACAGAGAAACTGTAGGGAAATGGTTTGAAATTAGATGAACCAAAGAGCAAAGGTAGCTAACGGTGGGGTTCTTGGAACCTCTTTGATTCAGAATTAGAAAAAGTATGTAGGATTTGTGTCCCAAGAAAAAGCAGAATATATGAGCAGAATAGTTACAGACCTAATCAGAAGAAAAGCCAGCCAAAGAGAATATCAGAAGCTAGCCAAGAACTTGCAAGGAGTGGCAAAAGTAGTTGTTTAAAAAAAATGAAGACTGTCATAGAGTTCAGAAGTCTGAAGTGTGATTAAGATGTTGCCGAAAGTCAAGCTGAGTTTGACCTTGTAAAGGAAAATAATCAAGTAGTTAAAAGCTATTTATCCATTAAAAATGAAAAAAGAAAGGAAGCTGGGTGTTAATGCAGTGAGCATGAGGTTACAATCAGAGCTATCATCCCCAGCTTGTATTAATATTTTGCCTTCGTTTTTGGTGCAGTTGGTTGTGTTGAACATGAAATTGGGATTAAGAGTGAAATAAAAGCATACAGGTGGAAATTCTTACAGTGGAAATTCTTACAGGGAAATAAAGATGAAACCTAGAAGTTCCTAGTGCTGAGGTTTGTACGGGGCTTGGTGAAAGAAGCTGTATTTTAGAAAGTCTTGTAGCAAACATTTCAAAACAAACAGAACACTATCAAAATAGAGATGGTATTTAACTGTGGAACAGCAAATGCAGTAGTTATTTTTCAGAATGTAGAGAAGAGGTGGTTCTGGCAGCTTGAAAATTGTTTCTTTTTCTTTTTCTTTTTTTTTCCCTGTAGCAAAGCAATAGAAAAAAACCTAAAAAGAATCAAGGCAGGAAGGCAAATGGAAAAGTGTCATACATGTAAACGGATTTATGAGAGGTAGCATATAATGTCTGCCTTTGATAAGATAGAGGACTGTTAAAAATTTCAGTAGTTCTGTCTCAGAAAGTTGGAGCATGCTAATGACAGTTGCTTTTGATGGAAAGTGGGGAAGCCTTATCATTGCATAGGATTACAGTAAAATATGGATGACTGGGAGGACTTGAGTAGTACGGGTGGATTTATGAGCTAAGAAGTTTTATAGTAAACTAGTGATTCATTTGTAGGGGATGACAGCTAAGGAGAAAGCCACTCTGTGTCTCGCTTGCACAGAATGACAGTAGTAACCTGCGGTGTGATGCAGCTGTGTGGAAGGGAAAGGGCATTCTAGATACATGAAGCAAAATATTTTGGTAGTGGTAGTGAGTGTCATTTTATAACTGGCTAAGGAGACTTCATCTGGAATGTGTCTGGTGGATTCTGCTCAAGGCGAGTGAGCTTGCAGGAAGAGTTGCAGCAACTTGCTGCTCTTATCTGTCTTTTTCTTGGTTAATTCTATCATAAAACAGGGAGCTTAAGAAATTTATCTTGCTCAGTGAGGGATGACAAAGCCTGAAAAAGAGCGTAATTGCCTCTCTGGTATATCCAGAAAGGAAAAGCACCTGAAGGCTAAGGGGCAGCATTCCACTTTTAAGGTGGAATTGAGCATTTTCTGACTAAGATTAAAGAACTGTAATAGCAGGCACTCTTTTACTGTGTTCCAAATAGACTACTGTATTGTCTAACAGTGTCTATTAATTCTGTTAAGGGTTAGAATTTCCTTCAGCACTGTTGAATTTGCAGGCCACAAATAATCTATTAAAAAAAGTATCTGACACTCCTGTAATTAAATGGTACAAAGCGATAGCTATTATTCTGTGATGTCCTTTTTTATATAGAAAGTATTCTAGTAAGAGCAGAAGCGAATTTTACTCACTAGAGTTGATTCAAGAGACCTGTCAGATCACTCTGATATTTCCGTATGACAAAGTCAGTGGGAGGTATGAATACAGAATTTATCTCTGAGACCCGTTTGCCTTGCGTTATTATGCATACAGATGCACTTCTTAGTCTATGCACATATGTAACTTTTTATGTTCCTCTCTGCAGTTTCCATCTGCCTTAGTATTCAGTGCATAATCTCAAGGGCGTAAGATGCTGGTTCACATTGAAGGGATATCTTTTAATATTCAGACTATGCTGCATGTAGACCTAGGGCCTTTTATTTGATAAAATACTGTATTTCAAATTTACAATTTACATTATTTGTTTAAAAGCAATAAGCTATAGAGGCTTTTAAAAGTCATGCTATCAAACTCCTGTCTAATTCATCTAGATCATGGCCTTTATGATAAAAAAAAAATCCCAAGGTTTTATCCAGCTTGTAATCGTCTTTACATCTTTATAAGCTTGCAGTCATCTTTAAGATGGACTCTGACATATTTAGATACTGACATATTTAGACTCTGTAGATATGTAGATTCTGACATATTAAAACATTTACCTGTTAGCTCTGCCTTCTTAGAAGCCCAAAGATACCTGTTCATTAGAGTTGACTTGGGTGACTGTCCAGTAGATTTTATTGTGCATGGACTGCTTAAACAGAATACTCAGAATATTTTAATACTGTATTTTTTTTGCAAGGGCAAACCAGAGAGAACCCATGAATCTAGAGATTTAGAGCACTTTTGAAAAAGCTGTAGTTTAGAAGTGTGGCAAAGTGCACTAATGCAAATGAGAATGTTTCAGTATGGTGTTTGGGAGCATGGGGCTAGCAGTCCACGTAGTTCTTTACTCCTCTTTGTCCAGCCTTTTTCTCTGAAGTAGTTGCTCAGTTTTACCTCCCCTTTATTAGTCTGGTATGTTGACTAAAAATTGCCACCTTGATGTTTTGCACATTTCTTTCATGTTGATATTTAAGATGAGGGGAGGGAAATACCATTAAATGGAAAGGTTATTTTTTTCTTTCTGTTTTTTTTCTTTTTTTTTCTTTTTCCCCTTGTCTCTGTATGGCCAGTAAAGCAATTTCCAACCTTAACAGCTGTAGATCCAAAATAACTGCTAAGACTTGCTGTGGTTTACTACAAGTGCATGACACAGTCATTACCAGTAAGTCTTGACCATTGTAAAGGGAAGTTATGCTTTACCAACCTCATAACCTTCTACAATGAAATGACTGGCTTGATAGATGAGGGAAGGGCAATGGATCTTGTCTACATTCACTTCAGTAAGGCTTTTGGATTAACATCCTCACAGAGAAACTGATGAAGTATGGGCTGGATGAGCAGACAGTGAGGTGGACTGAAAACTGGCTGAACAGAGAAGTGGGCAGACGGGAACCTCATGAAGTTCAACAAGGAGAAGTGCAAAATCCTGCACCTGGGGAAGAAAAGCCCCATGCACCAGTGTATGCTGGGGCCACCCGGCTGGAAAGCAGCTTTGCAGAAGAGGTTCTGGGGTCCTGGAGAGCAAACACTACGTTGAACATGAGCCAGCAATGTGCCCTTGTAGCAAAGAAGGCTAATGGCATCCTGGGCTGCATTAGGAGGAGTGTTGCCAGCAGGTTAAAGGACATGATTCTTCCTCTCTATTCAGCACTGGTGGGACCACACCCGGAGTACTCGTTCCTGTTCTGGGCTCCCCAGTACAAGAGACATGGACATACTGGAGAGAGTCCAACAAAGATTGGATTTAGATTGGATATTGGGAAGTATTTCTTTACTGCAAGGGTTGTCAGGCATTGGAACAGGCTGCCCAGGGAAGTGGTTGAGTCACCACCCCTGGGGTTATTCAAGAAGCATGTAGACAAGGCACTTCAGGACATAGCTTAGTGGGCATGGTTGATGATTGGGCTTGATGATCTTAAAGGTCTTTTCTGACCTAAATGATTCTATGAAAGGTCCATGAAGATGATTACAAGACTGGAGCATCTCTCCTATGAGGAAAGGCTGAGAGAGCTGGGACTGTTTAGCCTAGAGAAGAGAAGGCTTGGGGGGATCTTACTAATATTTATAAATACCTGAAGAGAGGGTGCAAAGAAGATGGAGCCAGGCTCTTTTCAGTGGTGCCCAGTGACAGGATCAGAGGTGATGGGCACAAACTGAAAACACAGGAGGTTCTGTTTGAACATCAAGAAACACTTTTTCCCTCTGATGGTGACTGAGCACTAGCACAGGTTGCCCAGAGAGGTTGTGGAGTCTCCATCCTTGGAGATGGTACTCGGAAACCATCTGCACATGGACCTGGACAGCCAGTTCTGGGTGGCTCTGCTTGAGCAGGGGGCTTGGACCAGATGACCTCCACAAGTCCCTTTCAACCTCAACCATGCTGTGGTTCTGTGGCCTCATTTAAATCAGAAAAAAAATATTTTCCTGATAGTGAACTTTGGCAAAGCAAGCAGCTAAATTGCATCCAAGATGAATTCTTTTATTATTTGTAAAATATACTAAATGACTTCTCCTATTATTTATGAAATTAGAAGAGTGCATGAGGTGCAAGAGTGCAAAAGGTTTTGCAGATCCAAAGGTGGTGCAGCAGCCCCAGTAGGTTCTCCCTGATTGTAATAGTTAATGTTGTTTAAATACATATGAATATTTTAACAAGAGCTCATTGAATACAGCTTGAATTTTTACCTGTAATTACAGATAGTTAAGTTTAATTTAAGGATTGATAGTAGCCTTTTAATGTTTTCTGTTAATGAGAACCTAGACCCACCACCATCAACCAAAATAGCTATCTAGGAAAGGATTTTAAGGATTTTTTTGGACATGTTTTGTTGTGTTAACAGCATGAGCAGATTGACCTAACCCTCTAAGTAACATTTAACAATACAAAAAAATTCGGTGGAATTTTTTAAACAAATATTATTAGTTAAATATTTATGATTAAGAGGAGAAATTAAAAACAGTCTGTACAAAAATAAAACTGTTGAGGAGTAGTGTTCATTTGCAGCAGAGGTAAAGCCCACTAACATTTTGCATATAGCAGTAGCTGAAGTCTGTATGGCTGTTGCTGTCCTGCAGCTGGGTAAGCCTTGGTTGGAACAGAAACATGAGCTGAGCACTCGGTTGAGGACAAATACTCAAAAACTCTGGTGAGGCTGGTAAATAATTCCACACTCTGCTGTACACCTTCAGTGCAATCTTAAAATTACTCACTTTGTAAAATGTACCGAGCTGCTAACATTGTCTAGTTTATCTATGAAATCCTTCTGATAATGATGGAGAGAGGCATCTTGCTGATTTCGTAAAGCTCAAGAACTCCCACAAGAGAGGCCAATGTGTATGGCCAAAGATGACCAACAGCAATTTATAAAATGTGAGAGAGATTAATGGGAAGTTTTTTGAGTAGCACTTTGAATAAAGGGATTAAAACTGAAAGATAGTGAGTAAGTATAAAGTAAATTGTTCTTCACTCCTGGCTTAAAAGTGGTTCTGTTTTTTTTTTATGTAGCTTCTGGTTGTCTTCTCTTCTTTTTTCCCCCTGTGTTGTTTCTGGACTGTTATGGTTTAACCCCAGCCAGCAACTAAGCACCACGCAGCCGCTCATTCACTGCCCCCCCATCCAGTGGGACGGGGGAGAAAATTGGGAAGAAGAAGTAAAACTTGTGGGTTGAGATAAGAACGGTTTAATAGAACAGAAAAGAAGAAACTAATAATGATAATGATAACACTAATAAAATGACAACAGCAATAATGAAAGGATTGGAATGTACAAATGATGCGCAGGGCAATTGCTCACCACCCACCGACTGACACCCAGCCAGTCCCCGAGCGGTGATTCCCTGCCCCCCCTTCCCAGTTCCTAAACTAGATGGGACGTCCCATGGTATGGAATACACCGTTGGCCAGTTTGGGTCAGGTGCCCTGGTTGTGCCCTGTGCCAAATTCTTGTGCCCCCTCCAGCTTTCTCACTGACTGGGCATGAGAAGCTGAAAAATCCTTGACTTCAGTCTAAGCACTACTGAGCAACAACTGAAAACATCAGTGTGTAATCAACATTCTTCTCATACCTAGCTCAAAACATAGCACTGTACCAGCTACTAGGAAGACAGTTAACTCTATCCCAGCTGAAACCAGGACATGGACACTTCCCAGGCTGTAGTTTGTTTTGTTGATGGCGTAGGACATAATTTCATTTTTTAACCTTAGGTTTTTTGGGTGATATAGTTGGCATTTTGCATTACATTAAAAAAAAATTTCAAAAAAAGCATCTCTTTTAATTGTCAGTTTATAAATTTTTCTCACTGTTTTACATAGAGCATGTTCATCACTCAAAAGACTGAAGAATTTACTGTGGTGGTTTTTTTCCATTGAGTTTATTTTGTTACAGCTTTATCTGTGTATTTTGTTTATTGTGTTTTATTATTTGTAGTAACTAAATAACGTGTGAAATGTAGAGCTTCATATCCATAGAGGCTCTGTAAATGCTGTTCATTCTCTGGTTGTTCTCTCCACAGATCTTTCTATCTGGTCTCACTCTTTGCTTTTGATAGCTTGCTTCTTTATTGTATGAGACAACAAAATCTAGATGTGCCATATGTCCCATCGCAGTTTTCCTTAAAACTGTGGCTGACACCTGAGAGGAGAGGAAGCATCTCCTCTGGGCTGTGTTGCGCGTGGAGTATCTGCTTCAGCTGGCCAACTTACAGGGATTTGCTGCCACCCATTTTTAGAAGATACACGTGCACACCTAGAAAAGTAACAATTAACAAACTTAATTGTGTATGCAGATACTTAACTAATAAAATATTGTAGTGGTAATTCATCAAAAGGCTTTGATAGAGAAATTTTGGTCTTAAAAACTCTGTAATATATTCTTATATGATAAATATAATGCTCCCAAGGGTGTGGAGCTTGCTTTAGCTGCAAGAATTTTTGCAGTGCAAGGTAAACCTGCCAGGAGGGTGTAGCAAAAATGTCTGTTAAGGGTAAGCATGGCGTGACTTCTTTCTGGTATAAGGTATTTTTTGTTCTCTTTTAAACAAGAGTGGTACTATGATCATGAAATACTAGATCAAATTCTTTGTCTTTTATTAGCACTGGAATTTGAAGATACAACATCACTTGGCGACTTGCTGAATAATAGTTGTCTTTTAATGACTGGCTTGGATTACTTTGAAAATGAAGGTCAAAATTTTATCTTTTGTTTCACTATCTGAAAAAAAACACCAGCAGAAGAAAAGGACGACTGTCCCTCATGCCCCTTTCAGACCTCAGATTTGATTAAGTTCCTTCAGTGAAAAAAATGCAATTGTAGAATAAATTACATTTTAAATACCTTGCTCTGAATCAACTGCTTCTCTGATATCCATATCCATATATTTGGTGCAGACATCAGTGTTACCATCAGAAATAAGATATTTTGGGGACTCTGATGTTGTGCAGCCCTTTGTCATGCTACCATCATGAACTTGATCAGTAAATTAGCTTAGTAGTACTGATAGCAGATTTCCAGGAGTTACACCACCACCTCTGATTCAGTTCACTGAGCTTGCATGTAAGAATTCCTGACAGCACATGATGGGGTATCAAACCGAACTATACTGTGCTATAGTACACAAATTATACTGCGTAAGATTGGCAGATGACAGTGCTGGAAACCATCATTACAACACCGCTGAGTCACGTGTCGTCTTCTGCACCATTTAGTTAGCACATGGGGAATAGAAAATAAGGTATCAGCATGCACTGATAACAGGGCAACTGGACAGATGTGATGATGGCAATGACCTGAAGAAGTGCACAGATACTAATTTTTCTGCTCTTACGCTACATTTGGCAGTGCTGAACAGAGTGGGGATCAGGAGAGCTGCAAAACTGACAGGCAGTGCTTCCTTTTCTCATGGGTGTGTGGCAGCAAGTAAAGTCGAAAGAAGCAAACATGAATGGGAAAGTTTTGTAACATACAAAACCTGAGAGTGGTGTAATACAGCAAAATAAGGTGGCACTTAATCTGAAACAGCTTGTCAAATTGAGATGATTTAGGGGAGTTTTTCTTAAACATGGAAGCACAATTATGACCATAAATGCTGAGGGGAAACCTCTGCATGAATTGCCAGTGCACTTGCCACCTCTGCTAAAAGCCTAGCAGTGAGACTGTAGGGTATTTTTTAGCTAAGATCATAACAACAGCGATGTCATGGAATAGAGGGTTTTCAAGTGGGGGTGTTTTGGTGTTATCACATCACTGTTGAAGTATAATGTGAATGTGCCTGCAGAACTGCTTCAGTGACTTAGCAATATTTTCCAGTCTCACCTTACTGATACACTTATCTGCACTGCAAAGACATTTCTTAATTTTGCATCATGGTTAAGGAAAAAGGTACAGCTTCGTGTACAGTCTGCTGTAAGAGAAAGATTCAATGGCTAATTAGCTAGAAGAGAGTGAACCAAAAAAAAAAGGAAGCTACAGCAAACTATCTGTGATGAAAATCAAAGCCTGAGAATTGTGGGGAGTACTGGCCTTTACTCTTTGCTCTGACTATCTTCCCAAAGCAATCAGCCCTGGCAATTGTAGTCTGTTCTGCAAGGAGCCTAAAACAGTATGCTGAACATGTAGTCCGCTGTCTAATTATACTAAGTACTGGTGGGATGGTCCCTTCATCCAGTTACAAGAACTGTGTCAGAAAATGTCTACTTCAGATAGATCTCGTAATGAAACCATGAACTGATGCTTTATTGGAAACAGTTTTAATATCTGGTAGTATTCAAAGAAATGCACAGCTATTCTGATAAGAAAGCAAATGATTTAAAGTTCCAAACTTTCAGTACTTTTGATGTATACCTAAAAAAAAATCCTGCATTTTTGGGTGGCAGTTAATAACAAACGGCATCAGCTTCATGAAGAGAGTGTAGTGCCTTCCGTTGGAAGCAGTTCTTGAGTTTAATTACTAGTCAGTGAGTCTTCTTTGTGTGATCACATCACAACTCTTTAAGCTGAGCAAGGAGGTGCTCAGAAAACCTTGGCTACTGCTTAACGGGGTTTCTTACTTACTGATCTTGGAGTGCATGTACATTATCTCATGAAGGCTGGCAGCTTTTTTAGGTGTATTGTGAATCCATAATAAAATTTTATAAAAATCTTTGGCTTCTCCATGCAGTTAACAAAAGAGCTTGAAGAAGGGATAACCATCTTTGGAACATGTGCCTATGAAGGGGACTCAGACCTCCTTCCCTCCATCATTTTCTAGGAGAGCATCTACCTAGATATTACACTACAGGTTACATCGTTTGTTCTTCCACTCTTTCTGTTGAACCTAGGACCAAAAGAACCATCTATACAGAAAGAATTTGCAGGTCCCGGCACTGGAAAGAATACAAGGGCAAGTACGATTGTGTACCTTAATATTTAGACTGTTGCCCTTTGGCACTGAGAGCAGCTTTGGGATCTGTGATGTGCTGAAAAACTTGTTAAAATGAAATAGATAAGGAGCTCTTAGATTTAAAAAGAGATTCTTTGACTTAAAAGGATTTGAATTTTAACTCCCACATAGTGAATGAGTGTTATAACCACATGGCCTTTTATATGAAGTGCACCACTGTTATCTCTTCCTCACCTGGATAGGCTTTCATGAAGAGAGTTAGAGCTTTCCTGTTTTTTTGATCAGATGCAGCAGTCACCTGCCTTCAGGAGGCAGTTGTAGTCTTTGAGCCCTGAGTAAAGGGAGGCATCTCTTTGCAGCTCTTACTAGGGCTGTAAGCTGCAAGAAGTCAGAGAGACTGCAGTACTCCATAAATTGATTCTTGACTCTAGGCAAGGCCTCGGTCAATGTTTGTGCTTACTGTGTGGAGCACCACCCCTAACACAACTTAATTTCACTTCAGATATTGTGGAGGTTTTAAGTGATGGACTCCAGATTTTTAATTTAGTGAGTATATAAATGTTGTGTTTTCCTTTGACCGACTGATAAGACCATAAATACTTTACTGGATTGTAGTCTCCAGTTAGTGATAATAACTAGTATTTATTTCTCAGACCAGACTCCTCTTCTGGATGCTTTTCCAACCTCTTTTCTTCAGTTGCCATATCAATTGAAAGCTGACTTTTTTTTTAGGTTGTCTCTCCCATTATGCTATTTGAAAGTGGTGGCTGGGAGGTGACAAAGACTAACATTTAACTTCACTATTCTAAAGCAATTTGAATGTGGAGCATTACCCAAGGGAGAAGAAAAGATAAATAAAACAACAATGAATAAAGAAGCTAGGATAATTTTTAAACCAGGGTAACCAGGATAGGCTTTCTTATTCATGTCTTGAAGCTGCCCTGGTTTTGATACACAGTCAGACCCTTATCGAGGTATTTGCTTTGTGGCTAGAATGTCTTTCTGTCTGCATAATGAATGTAAATAAGCCCAACAAACAGTCAGAGGAAGATGAAATAATGCTTAGTTATGCAACTGGGATTAGTGGAAGAGAGAGGAGGAGAACCGAGACCTTCAAATTTTAATGGAGAATAAAAATTGTAAAATTTAGATAACTGCTTTTGGGGAATCTTATGATAGTGATGAATCAATGTCATAATACTACAGTTTAAAAGGAAAATATTATTCGCCTTTTACAATGTATGCTCACTGACCTACAGGTAGATGAGGTACAGGTGAAATCTGGGGAAAGAGCCAGGAGCTGCAGCTACCCATGTTGGAGCGCTTGCCTCCTGCCTGCACCGCTGCTCTGTCCTTCACCATTTTGATTTGAGAGAACTTCTACAAGGTCTTCAACATCTTCAAAACACACCTCCCACATTGCCGTAGCTCTTTACTAACTGTGAAACCAGGTTTCAGAAATTAAAAAAAGGTGGGTAATGTACTGTTGACAGAATTGTACCTCACGTGTAACTCTGGCTGACGAGAGTGGGTTTGTTGTCAATCGTATCTTCAGCAGAACTGAAACTGAAATTAATATAGAGGAAGTAAAAGCAAGTGGCTTCAGCCTGTGCTTTGAATTCCTTTTGTTTCCTTTGAATTCCTGGTGTTTTCAGGATAGTACTGACTTTCTTCTTTGCAGCAGTCCAATGTGACTTGATACTTGTTTGAAAATATTATCTGTCATGGATGTAATTATATGCTTGGCCAATAGAAGTCGAAAACAAATTACAGTTCCCAGAATCTGTACTCTTTTCCTTTATATAACAGTATCAAGCTATGTTCAGGAAACAAAAGAGATTTAAGAGTGGGGGGACTGTCATGGGGAATATGTGTATGTATTGCTCCAGGCAGCAGTATAAATTAGGTGTACCTGAATTAAAATTAAACAAGATGGGTTGGTACCAAAAGCTGTGTAGTTGTAGCTGTTTGGTGCTCAATAAAAGACTAATTTACTTTGCAATGCAGTCATATACTTTGTCTTATTTTATGTGTTACGTAAAATAAGCCAAGCAAATTCTCCTTATGGAGCCTGCCTGTCCAAAAGCTAATTGCTGATGGATGGTATATATTCCTCACAACAAGAGACTGTGAATTTATTTGATGGTTTCACAGAATTTTATTTATGGTAATTCAAGGATGTAGTTTAGAAAGCTTCCAATTTGAAAACAAAATTCCTTTCATGACTGAATTGAACATCTAGGGTCCTGCGTGCAACTAAATAAATGTCTGTTCTTTTCCATATACCAGAGGATACGGGTGCAGACTTCCTGCGAAGTATTTTTTCAGAATGCAACATTTGAAGAATCAGAGATTTTTCTCTTGCAGTTGGAGGGGGTGGCTGGTTCATCTTTATGTCATTCTGTAGAGGCAGCTGTATGTTGCTTTATGTCTTTTACAGATGTTGGCCTTTTTTTCTTTTTCCTGTGGTGGTTTAAAGCATGCTTAGACAGCAAGTACAGTGACTCTTCCTGTGCTAACCTATGACTGAAGGTGCTGGGAAGCTTGATGCAGAGATGTTAAGCTAACAGAATTATTCCATCCCATTGACAAGCTCTCTGGACTTCAGTTTTTTAAGTATCTTACAGTATGATAAGACCTGGCAGAGGAGGGGGGGAGGGTGCTACTGTGTGCCACAGACTTTGATTTGATTTTTTGTTTCTGTTTTGCTAAATTGTGGGCTGTAGAAGGACAGTAGAATCCTGCTGTTAGTGAGATGCAAATTAACGCCTGCCCCCAGTGTGATGAAATCCTCTTAGCCAAACTAAAAGTTTGGGGGTTGGTGTTTGTTTTTTCTCTCAGTGGATATCTTAAGATAATGTATTCCTTATTGTGTTCTTTAAGTAGTTTTCAGAGTCATTATATAACATGGAGGACTTCGTGTTTGAATCTGCACAAGATATTTTTGCTGTTATGTGAGGTTATCTTGCTGCTGTATCAAACTTTCTTCTGGTACTGCAAATTAAGAAATTAGTACACAGGAAGCATATAACAGCAAAGGAGAATTTGATGTGATTTAGGACTCTTAATACTGAGTGCAAAGCTGTGCAAAGCTATTTCAGTTTATATTCTTAGAGAAGCCCCCTGAATTTTTGCAGTAGGTGATGTGTTTCTAGTTGAGAAGCAGCTTAGAGGATTGAGCTCTGAGAATTATTTCAGATATTACGAGCTGGTCTTTTTTCTCCCAGGTCTTTTTAAAAGCTTTCAGAAATGTCATTTGGAGCACTGGAAAAGAAAACATAGTTTCCCACAGAATAGAGTAAAAAAAGTAAATCCATTGCATATAATATGCCATGGTGTTTTATTTAAAATAAAATGAACTACCCAGTTTAGGCACTGACAGAAAGACAGACTTTGTCCCTCATGTGCCCCCCGTGTTGTGGCCTTGAGCCCTGGCTGCATGTCAGAGTTTCTGCCCAAACATTCCAGAGTTTCTGGAATTCTGTGGGAAACGGCAGATGCTCGACAGCAACTCATCCCAATTCCAGAAAGCCCCTCTTCTGCCTCTGCAGAAGAAAGTGGTCCTCTCCTCCCTGTGTTACAGGTGGCAGCAGGCTGGGAGGAACTTTCCTGTTTTGCATACAAAATCATCTTTATTTTCAGACTGCCTTTGTGCATGTATGTGTGCCTTCAGTTAAAAACCTTGTCTGCAAATGTATATTGTTTGTGTTTTGCCTTGAATTCAAATTGCAGTGTGGATTGATATTGCAAATTGATGTATGTTGTGCAATTTGTGCAAGAGGAAGCAGCAAACACCTAGAAGGCGCTATCTCAGGCCAGCTATTTTTATTCTCTATTATGTTTTAATTTGCTCCAAATGATGGGTTTCTCTGTGGCTGAGGCATTCGTGCCTTCTAGTTTGCACAGTCAATTTAAACATTTGCTGAATCATGGCATCCAAATAAAAAATTGTAAATGTCAAGTACTGTATTTAGTGATACTTAAGCCTGCACATACGAATTAAATATAAATAAGCAAAATATTTTGCTGCATTGTTACCTAACTGTATTTCTAGAGATTGCACTGCCTAAAGCTCCAAAACCTGGAAAACACTCATCAGGTGTCAGAAATTCAGTGTTGTTGAGCTCACCTATTTTCAGCGGTGTTCGTAGTGGAACTTGACTGGGGACCTGTGAAGGCCTAAAACTCATACTTCAGCCATCTCTGTTGTTTAAACACTTGTCAGAATTTCTCTTGCTGCTGGGGTCTGTGTCCCTGATTTACTGTACCCAATAGCAATGCAGCAGAAACTTGGGAGGCAATTTGGGTTGCGCAAGCACTGAAGGGCTTGATCTCCTGCTTGTGCTTGCAGTGTTCAGTGAGGAGTACTGTCTCCTCTGGCCCCATGTCAGGTTTTCAGGCGCTGTTCGTGACCTTACAGTCTAAACATTAGAAACACTGTTCTAAATAATCCTATTCTACTTTGTGTAAAATAAGTAAGTCTTAGGCTTATCTCAATAGCTACAGTTCAGCAACTTCTCTTCCATTTCCACGTGGTACCTTCTGAATTTTTTGAGTTACTTATCACCCTGATGGCTTCCCCATGGTTAGTCCAGTTACCTTGGAAACCAGTTTACCTGCACATCTAATCTCTGAACTGATGAAATAATATATACTGCCTTCAGATCAGTTTGAAGGAAGCTTTCTTCTGTCTTAATTGAAGAATGTTAATCTCTTTGTTCCAGAAGTATCAAAATTTCAGAGGGTTTTTTTTAGGTTCAAGTAAAATGTTGTGCTTGTTTTTCATTTTAGTCCTTGAAAACACAGCAAAGAGGATTAACGTTATCGTATATTTTGAAAAAGATGTAACTATCTCTTACGACTAACTGCTTGCAAATAAAAGTTAAAAAATACGGAGAAGCACAAAGCTGTTTACTAATGGTTGAGGCTACATTATGCAGCTGTTGAATCAGCGTTAGCAGCAGAATTTAACTGCATAATGGTAGTTCAGAAGCGTCTTCTTGTACAGTTGTGGCATAGCTGCTGCACAGAGTTGCAAAAAGGAGTTTGCTCCCGCCCCGGCACTGGTGAGGAGCACTGGCTGTGCCTCTGCTTCGTTACCCACGTAAGTCCAGGCTTCCTTGGAACAGACTATCCTGAAAGTAGTATTTTTCTTGTCTTCAATGAGGTAGGAAAAAAAAGGAACAAAAAGATACTACTTTTTTTTTCTCCTTAGCTTTTCCTTTAGTTTTCACTGTGTACTTGCTGGTCTTGTGTTCATCTCCACGCTATTACAATTTCCTTTTTTGACTTACATAACAAATGAACACTAAAAGTTGCATCCAATTTTGCAGTCACAACCATAGAAACACTGATTTTTTCATTATTTTTTGGTAGTTTATTCTAATGATATCAAGACTTATTAAACTATTTTTTTAGGTTTTATCTGGAATGTGGAAGTTGAATAATGTTCTGAAAATGAGAATAGTATTTTCTTTTCAATGTAAACTTACTTAGCTATTATTTCTGGAGACCTTTTCTGAAAATTAAACTGTTGATTAGAGAAAGCTTTTGTCTCCCACCAGACTTCATTGTGGTGTCAGGCTTTCTAAGCAAAACTATCTATGCTTTTGTCTTCCAGTGTATTTGAAATGATGCTTTTTGACAGTATATATAGCAAAATCATACATTGTGTGACACAAATTATTTTTTAAAAATAGTTCATCAATATTGAGTATATGCTGAATTGTGGTAAAAAATATTTTATTTGCAGTGGTACAATAAATAGTTGGATATACTGTTTTCTCATTCATGTTTTTTTCAGTATGGTCATCTGCTTCTCCCTCTTTTTGACACATTCAGGTCATTGAAGCGTTTCCTGAGGGGTTATCAGGGCTTTTGGATATTGTTAGATATGTTTATTCAAGAATTCAGGTAACAAAGTTTCTTCCTGAAAATTTATGTAGAGTCAAAGAGTTTCTAGAATTTTTAATAGGATTTTATTTTTCCAAAAGCTTTATCAATTTTATAAACTGCTTAATTGGGAGGAAAAACATTAGACATCAGGATTTATACACTCAGCTGGAAAGAAATGCAGTTTTTCTTGTTTGATTAGCCTACTTAGGGTTACCTGCTAAGATTCTAAGAATTAGAGGCCAAAGATTTGGGGACAGGATTTAAGAGGGAATTTTGTTAGGGTTCATAGAAAATATCTTGAAAAATTAAGATGTTGAGGGAAAGTATATATAGAATCTGTTGAATCACTGATTTTTGCCCATTCCTCTGGGAGAAAATAAGTGTGTGAATTGCATGACTTGTACTGCTTTGTTACTTGGAAAAAAACCCCAGGATGCCTGAAATTGGGAGAAAACATGCTATGGACTGAAATGATAGATTCTCAGTTGGTGCAAATTTATACTAAAGCAGATTTAACTATGTTAATTTTTATCTAGTAAAGTCCTGTGATCTTTTCCAGTGTTTTAAAAGCATCTAAAATAAACAAGGCGGCCATTGGGAATAGTTAGCATAGGTTCACCAAGGAGAAGTCGTGTTTGACCAACCTGATACCACCTGTGATGAAATGACTGGCTTGGTAGGTGACGGGAGAGCAGAGTATCTTGCCTATCTTGATTTCATTAAGGCTTTCAACACTGTCTCCAGTGGCATCTTCACAGAGAAGCTGATGAAGTGTGGGCTGAGTGAGCAGTGAGGTGGGCTGAAAACTGGCTGAACGGCTGAGCTCAGAGACACAAAGTCTAACTGAAGGACAGTGACTAGCAGCATACCCCAGGGGTCGATATTGGGCCCAGTCCTGTTTAACATTGTCATTAATGATCTGGATGATGGGGCAGAGTGTACCATCAGCAAGTTTGCTGATGACACAAATCTGGGAGGAGTGACTGATACACCAGAGTGTCGTGCTGCCATCCAAAGGGACCTCTACAGGAGAAATGGGTGGACAGGAACCTCATGAAGCTCAACAAGGAGAAGTGCAAAGTCCTACACCTGGGGAGGAACAACCTCATGAACCAGCATATGCTGGGGGCTGCCCAGCTGGAAAGCAGCCTTGCAGAAGAGGACCTGGGGGTCCTGGAGAACACCAAGTTGAACATGAGCCAGCAATGTGCCATTTGTCTGTACTTAAGGAAAACCTGTTTTACTGGTACAGGTTGCCCAGAGAGATTGTGAAGTCTCTGTCCTTGGAGATATTCAAAAGCCATCTGGACATGGTCCTAGGCAACTGGCTCTAAGTGGCTTGAGCAGGGGGGTTGGACCAGATGACCTCCAGAGGTCCTTACCAGCATCAACCATTCTGTGAATCTGTGAAACTTGTTTGGAGCATTTGTGTAACTTCAGTCTAAACAGGTAACAGCAGGTTTTTTCCTGCCAGTGCTGTAGAATTTTAAGTTAGGTAGCAAATTGGGCAAACAGGTCATGTCAGTGAGTAGGTTGAAAGCAGAGCAGTCAAGCTAGTGAGAAATTACTGGAGAGACATTCTCAAGAGTTAAAGAATGTTTTCGTTAGTGATGCTGACCAAGAAAGCAACTGTGGAGATAGTTGATTGTCTAAAATCTAGAGATGTAAGCAATATAGAAAAAGAAGAACCAGTTGACCGTGAAGATTGGTGTAACAGACGTGAGACTACTGTCAGTCAGCAGGGCAATGAAGTCATGCACTTTTGGGTTTATGACTGACATCTGGAAATGTAGGAGAAAGGAGGAAATACCTGGATTTGCTGTTGATCATAGGACTAGTATGATTAGTCTATTGAGGCTATGTAGCTGTGTACAAAGCAAGTGTGTATTTAGAGAAATAGGCTGAGGTATTTCTAGTACAGGTAGTGAACTGAGCGACTGTTTACAGTACCAGTGTCTTGCATTTAAGAAACTTGGATTTGCACTGGAGTGAACAGGTGGACAGAGCTGACAATAATGGGATCCAAGAGAGCTATGAGTAAATTTAGGATGGAAAGTAGAGGATAGTTGTTTATACCAGTCCAAAGTGGCTTGAATCTTCATATTGAGGTAGAAGGCATAGAAATAGTGTTAAGGTAGACTTCAGTAAATTCATGAGAGAGATGATAAAGTATCCTGCATGAGCAGGGCTTGGTCTGAGAATTAGAAGGGACCTCCTGGTTTCTGTTCATGTTACAATGTCCTAATGAAATGTCTTAGCTTCTCTCTATGTGCTGGATTAAGTCAGTGACAGAAGAAATTAATGCTTGCAGAAGCATGCTTTTCCACTTCATTTTGGCAGGTTTATCACACAAGAGCTGTGGATTTTTCTAATGTGTTAGAACTGACAAACTTGTCAGCTGTGAAATGCTACTGATGTCAAGTATAGTTCTGTTTGCATAGCAAAGCTCATTCTCTGTGAAGAAACTACAGTAGAGCTATCCTTCTTTCTGTCAGAGGAATTAACTAAATTGAACTGAGAAACCTAGAACCCAGGGTTTCTGATGTGATTGAACCGGTGGATGCTGCCTCAAAAGTACAGGGCTAAATACTTCAGTGGACAGTTAGGCACCTTGCCTTCTTTTGCTGTATTCTTCCCCATATGCATTTCTGGGCAAATACATCGTGAGCCAGCTTTCCATCATGAACAGCTGATTCACAGTCTCTCCAGGTCACAGACAAGCCTGCATAATGAGAAGAAGAAACCCTGTTAGTAAAAAAAGAAGGAAGTTTTTCTTCTTCATCGATGTTTCAGGGTTTTCACGTATTTCTCTCTCTAACATATCTCTGAAGTTCATCCAGATGTAATACCTCCGTTTTTGATTGAGATGGTTCTAAGCCACCTAGTTTTGTATTCTGGCTTGAAGTGCAGAAAAAACCCCACCAGACTGTTAATCTGAGTACACTAAGAGTAGGTACAGTAGAAAAGTAGGTAAAAGCTTATGTGAGATAGTCACCTTAAGGTTTATGGTCAATGACGATCTAGTCAGTATAGCCAGTGTAATTAATATCATCCTAAGGGAGATGTCTGAAACAGATAGATGAATTAGTTTGCAAATTAGCCTGTTTCTGCCTTGACTGTGAAGTTGGCCTTAGCTATTAAAATACTGAAAATTAAAGAAAACTGAACTGCAATGTGACAGGTCACCTGAGATAGACTCTGCCATTACTTGACAATTCATACTATTCTGTAAGCCGAACTTCAGATGCATCAGGACTCTGGTTTTAATAGCATTTGTAACTAAAATAAAATTGCAAACTGTAGAAACACCTTCTTTCTCCAGGGTTATTAGATTCATTATCTGGATACCTAAGAACTCAAAACTAACATGGACTTTTTCAAATTATGTCATTAATGACTCTGAGCCTTGGTTTTGGGTCTTATATCACAGTTGTGTTGAAAAGATAGTTTATTTTTTCCCGTTCTCATACCCTATCTGTGAAATTCCTAGGTTCTTGTTGAAAAGCATCTTTTAGTATATTGCCGTCTCATTAATTATCTCAGATATGTACAAGGAAATAGAAGTCATGTTTTGCTGGACTTTTCTAAATGCCAGTTGCTTGTCAGAGCAATCACAACAGTGGGATTATTATACATAGTATTTAATGGCGTATTTCTGCACAATTTCAGGGTAATTGGAACCATTCATTGTTTTTATTTTGCTAAAACACCAAAGTAGTTGAACAAGTAGTACATAGATGTACATTCTAAAATTTAGAAAGAGCATTTGAGAAGACGTAACAAAAAAAAAAATCTAGTGTTAAATTAGTGTTAATAATTTGGGAGGAGTTTTCTCTCAAGTATTTCACAAGCCTTTCTCTTCTTCAGTAAGTTAAAATTATTTTAGTGTGCTTCAAGAGTGGGAGAGTTTTTTCTCTTATTAGTATGCTCTATTACACTACCACATACTTTCATTTGTTTTACTTCTCTTGCAAAGTGCTATATGTCTGAATAATTTATGTACTGAATTATCAAAGAATTATAGAATACCAGGGTGGAAGGGACCTCAGGGATCATCTGGTCCAACCTTTCTTGGCAAAAGCACGGTCTAGACAAGATGGCCCAGCACCCTGTCCAGCTGAATCTTAAAAGCGTCCAATGTTGGAGAATCTACCGCTTCCCTGGGGAGATTATTCCAATGGCTGATTGTTCTCACTGTGAAAAATTTTCCTCGTGTCCAGTTGGAATCTCCCCAGGACTAACTTGTACCCATTACCCCTTGCCTTTTCCATGTGACTCCTTGTACAAAGGGAGACTCCATCTTCTTTGTAGCCACCCTTTAAATACTGGAACATGGGGACAAGGTCTCCCCTAAGCCGCCTTTTCTCAAGGCTGAACAAACCCAGTTCTCTCCGCCTTTCCTCATATGGCAGCCTTCCCATTCCTTTGGTCGTCTTTGTGGCCCTTCTCTGGACCCTCTCCAGCCTGTCCACAGCTTTTTTGCATAGCGGGGACCAAAACTGAGCACAGTATTCCGGGTATGGCCTGACAAGCACTGAGTAGAGTGGGATAATGACTTCTTTAATTATAGGTGGCTCTGAGGTCAAGCACAGGTTTCCACTCAATATAGGTAGCACAGGCATTGGAAGAAAATGGAAAAATAAAAGATATATGAAAATATAAAGCAGGTTCAGTATAAATCCATTTTTTTTGTGTGTGTGTTCCAAAAAGCTACAAATTCTGCATATCTAACAGTAAAAGCCATAATACTTCCCAAGGTAAGACTGTTCATGCCAACTAATAATATGACCAATTTAGGGGCAGTCTGCAATAGTCTGTAAATTGCTGGTAGGTTTGTAAAGTGTCCAGATTTTTTCTTCAACCATACCTTCCAGTGGATGACAGATTTCTCCTGACAAAGTCCATCTTTGCTTATCGATAGTCTTAATCAGTGCTAGTTTTAAAATGACGGAGCATTAATCTTAGAAGGGTGAATGAATCATTTTGGAAGCCTATGTTTTGAAGTATGCTAATCTACTTTTAGATGATGACGTAAACACAACTATTTACTGTGTATCAAAGAATCCATAGTTTTGCACTGTGAACTAGGCCTAATTATATTGTTTTATGAAATGATAAATTTTTTGGCCCATAGTATTTCCTTTCTTTGGAAGATAAAAACTACGTCTCCCCCATAAAAAATAATCTGCAGTTACTTAGTTTTGGTGAAAAGAGTGTATTGCTAAAAAGAACTGTCCAGGAGACATTGAAACATTCAGTCTTGATTTAAATTATCAGAATGATATATTAGTTCCAGTTAAAAATGTTTTGAATCAATTTGGCATTAAATCAGCCTTTTTAGTCCCCCAAGGGAGCCGCAGTTAGCTGCTTCATGTCTTCCTCTTCCCTTATAGCTTAGGCTACACAGCTGGACTATATGTATAATAATTCACTGCTGCCAAGTGATTCCTAGTTTGGTTGTGGTGAGTCAGGAGGTGGGAAGACCAAATGTCATAGGAGACCTTCTGCCAAGGGATATTAAATTGCACATAATGTTTTTTAATTTTTCATTTGAATTATTATATGTAGGTGAAAGTCAATATTTTTTAGCTACGTTTTGCATAATCTTCACTAAGGAAATTTTATATTTGTTCTTTTTCCTAGTGCTCAAAATCCAAACACTGTCTAATAGTTAAAGATGTTGTTTGTTGACAACTCTTAGTGTATTAGGGTTAAACTGAGCTTATGCTGGACATGCTACTTGATTTCAGGAATAGACACTGGGAAGACAAAATGTCTAGCACAAACTTAGACAGGTCTCTTGTGGGAGACCTTCTTGGTGGTGCATCCTTGTCTGTAGTTTTGAATGTAACTCCTGAGACTTGCTGTGCAGCATACATCAACATGCCATGTATCGGTGTTCAGTGCCTCCAATGCCTTTTAATTTAAGGAGGTCTACCTCAAGTCATCTTCCTGACTCCTGCTCTTCTGTGTTCATCATGCCTGTGGATGAAGAGACTTGGGTCTCCCACCATCTTGATTTCTTTCCTGTTCTAGTGCCAATTTAGTAAGATTCAAGAGTTTTTAAAGCATTAGTTTGGGTTGGATTCTTTCCTTATTTTGGCAGGTTCTTTACATTGCAATGACAACATAGAAGGACCAAGAGAGCTGGCAGAAATGACCCTGCTCTATAAATTGAGTGTATCATGTTCTTGCTGATGTAACTGTAGTTGCAGTAATTCAAATACAAACTGTTCATTGCTACAAGTATTATTTTTTTTTTTTCAGTCTCTGGGGACAAAAGTAGTCTTTAGCAATGGATCCAGCTCTCAAATTCAGGTGCTAGCCTGGGGAGAGTCCTCAGTTTGTCTGGTTAATACTGTATGTCTGAGCTGAACATAACCTGGGTTTCTCACACTGTAGTTTTAGTTCATTCTTTGTTCAGGCATTTCACAGTAACTTTTCCTAACAAATTATCTCATTAAATTTAGTAAATAAGACCTGTTCCACTTGGCTGCATGCACCATTGGTTGTATGAAATAACTAATTAGATGCACAAGCCATGTAATAAAAAAAATAAATTACACTCCCAATTCTGTAACCCAAATAATCTGACAGTTTCTGTAGTAGGAGTGAAGTGAAAGTAGCTCAAATCACCAGGAAGACACTACATTTGCTATATAGTAGTTTCTAATGGCTTTGTAAATGAAATATTTTGAAGCTGAGAATTCATAAACATTGTAAGGTCTGCATATTATTTTACCTCTCTGCAGTTATTTGAAAGGCACACTCTCCTTTTCAGTGAATAAAAATTCTAGTGTCAGTATCTGAATTCTTGTCATTTTGCTCGTTTAAGCTTTTGTTTGGACCCTTTTCCTGATGGATTAAGCAAGCAGCTGCTCTTTGATCATAGCATCTGTGCCCCTTATTTTGACTTGAAGTTTCAAAATGTGCAGTTCATGAAAGGTCTAAGCAAATGGATTTCTTTTGTTTGTCTTGTTCAAAAGCAAGCAGTTTGAAGACTATTAAGGGTATTACTGTGCTACTGTCAATGCTGTTACAGTTTAGAGTGTATCATTGTTTTCCCCTATCAGTACATGGATGCAGGGTTCTTGGGAAATGACAAGCAGTATTACTACCTGAGAGAAATCGTTATTTAGTTGTCCATTAACGGGAGGGCTTTGGAATAATTTTGGTAACTGAAATGCCAGTATAGATTGGTATGATTGCCAGCTGAGAGTGACAGCAAATACAGGTGGATTGTGATGATGCCATTATTTTGATACTGAGAGAAGAAACAAGAAGCAAAAGAGCAGCCATCTACACACCATCAAGTCCAGAGGGTAGTGAAAATGAAGACTTTGTAGGCCAACTGTTATAATTATAGCCATGTATGCTGTTACTTCTTTTATGTTTTTTTTAATTGTTCTAGACTTTGTCCTTTGTCTGGATACAGTTTGTGGTTTGGCACATCAAATTGTACCCCGGAAAAGCAGACAGAAGCAAATTTAGTCACTGGTGCTTAAATTACACAATACGCTATTCACTAGCTTTTAGAATAAATATTATAGTTCTACCTACATGTTGACATCTAGGGATTTAGATTTGCAAACTCCTGGGTTTGGTTTTATTTGCTGTTATTGCCAAAAGATTGCAAAAGATGCTGAATGTTGGAGCCCTCACCTCTTTCCCAAAACTCTCTGTACCCGTAAGTGCTCACACCACAGGGATAAAGAAAGATTAATTATTCCTAGTCTATTCAGCAATGACTGAATTCTGCTCGTCCTGAAATCAGCATGAAGAGGATGCTGTCAGTGACGCCTTCATCCTTTTTTTCCCCAGGTCTGAAAGAAGCAGCATTAGAGGTTTTTATTCCTTTTGTGTACTTTGGAACAATACTGTTAACAGGTTTTAGGCAACCATCCGACAGCTACAGCAGGCAGAACTGGGGAAGACCCAGGGTACCCAGGAGCTTACAGGGACCAAGCTGCCCCTCTGGGGAGAAAGGGGCAAGTAGAAGCAATTCTGATTTATGCTTTGTGCCTCTAAACCAAATGTTTGTTGCCTTTCTGGTTGTATTCAGTGTTTGCCTTGGTGGTCACTCCTGTTCCTTTAAACCGTTTACTAACTGTCCAGCATATTCTGCTTATGTTGCTTCATAATTCACTGCATAACATTCATTAAACAGATATTTTCATTGACAAGTAGAAATTTCTTTACATGTTTCTTTCCTTATATCTCTTAAGAGATGATCCTGGAAGCGTGGTGAGGAGAAGGAGCAGGAAACGTGGCTAACCGTCCACAAAACAGGGCATTTACTTTTACAATGAAGATTCACATTCGCCCTCTCCATTTCTAACCTTGATGCCAGTTCAAGTCAAATCAAGCCTGCGTTTATTGACTTGCCAGAGTTTACTGACGGAAAACATTACTCTTGGCAAATTACAAAATGGCTAGGAGTATCAGACAAAATAACTGACGCTTCACTGCAGTAATATAAATGACCTAAATACCCAGTTCTAGTGGAGTCTTTTGGTGTGTTAAAATAGATCTTTTGTAGAGTACAAATTGCACACAATGTAGAAATGTCACCAACATAACAAAATATCTAACAATCTTTTAAGGAGCTCTATTAATCGAAAATGTTCTCAAATAAATGTAAAGCCGTTGTAATTACTATTTTGTTGACGGTTAGTAGCATGTCGTCTATGTGACCCCTTTGGAAGAATGTTATCTTTCATCTTTTCAACATGCTGGCACATCCCCAAGGCTATGAAAAATCGAGAATCTGGGGATGCAGGAATTAAATGCATTTCCAAATGCTGCTTTTTTTCCTACATTTTCTTTTGAGTTAATTTATCTTTCTTTTTTTTTTTTTTTAAATTCCAAGACCTTGGTTTTTTTTACATGGTTTCTAAAATTGGATAGCACCTCCTAATTGTCAGTGATTCAGTTTTAACATTTTTCCTTTGCAAAAGCACTGCCGTAGCTTGCTGAGATGTTGAGCACCCACCTCACTTGCTAATTTCCACGGGAGCTGGAAATGTTCAGCTTTCATGGAAATAGCACTCAAGATGTCTCAAGCGGAGGACTTAAAAGCTGTTGCTCTGAAAACGGCAGGCTGCTTTTGAAAATACAGTTCTATATTTGAAGTGGGTTTTTTTCTGCTTTAATTTTCTCCATTTTAGTTTGATTCTGAATCAGCTTCACTGAGAGAATCGGGGTTGGGACGGGGGTGGGTTCCAGGCACAGATGCACCAGGGGGGAAGTGGAGGACAGGGGGAAGGTGAAAGCCCAGGGCCAGCACTGGGGGCCCTAGATGTTTGCTTGGATGTCTCCCGCTGTGACTGTGTGCCCTCGCAGTACTCCGCAGCTGTGTCTGCTCGGACTGATTCAGCACAGAGGGGCTTTAACGTTGGTCTTTCATCCAGCAGAGATGAGTATAAAGAACCTCCGTTTAAGATCCTGTATTTTAATATGGTGATGTGTAGAGGTGAGAGAGGTTCGAATTCAAGGCAGCCCTGGATTTCTTGGTGAATCAGATCAGATGCCCTGTGTGTATTACGACTATTTGAACCGGGTAACTGTGCACTAGAGCAATTACAGGGATGAGCTCCTTGGGCAGATGGACTCTGTCAATGCAAAGCAATGTTTATTGAGTGCCACAGTACGGTCACATGCAAGGGAATGGCACTGCTTTAAAATCCTGCCTGGTGTTGCTGGAGCGTGCCTAAGTGAGATGATCTTTTAAGGTAGTTGCTTTAGTTATCAAAAGGAGAGTTTCAGTAATGGAGATGGGGCTGCACCTTACTCCAAGGAAGGTAGATAAGCAGCTAACATCCAGGTTGTTCTGCTTTTACCTGCTGCGTTTTCAATAATTAATTGTACAGAAGAGCTACTGAGCGAGAGCATATGTGTGGAAATGTCGTTACTTTGGTACTTAAATAATACATTTAGATGTGATTTGAAATAAAAGAAATTTTACGTGATGAAAAGAGAAGGAACAAAAGGAGAGTACTGAATGTAGAGTTGAGAAAGGTGAGGTTAGGGATCAAGTTGATGCCAGGGCAGTCGGTCCAACTTACTAGCCTTCCTTTGTGCTTGAAGGTGCAGTGGAGAGGAGGTAATACGACTAGTACAGCATCACCCTCAGAGCATTTCGGAGTCATAAACTGGAGTGCTAAACATCCATTACCAATTTTGAAATAATGGGACAAGAATTTTTGTCCAAAAGATTTCACATGGATATTCTTTTTTCAGTCATACTTGAAATTTCATTTTTTTTCATTCAGATTTTCTATTCTATTTCTAGGATTAATGTATACCGTTTAACTCACATTTTTGACCTCTCTTGATGCTTGTTTAGCCATACATCTTATGGAGATTCCTATATCTCATTACTTGTATGGAGTCGTACGTGTGCCACTCTAATGGGATTTTTAATTCGCTTTTCCTCCTGTTCTGCTCAGCCAACCATAATACCATGGAGAAATGTTCTGTCTTGAGGGCAGGAATAAAATTTATGGAAATAAAATTGATATCTGAGATCCATTCTTGAAGGTCGTCTCTGCTTACATCTGCCCTCTGTTTACTGCAGTCTCGGGGATGTGTGTGCATAAAAAGAAGGGTGAAACTCATTGATGGCATCGTTTCCTGGCAAATACTATGTTAACAGCCTGTGTCTGACCATTTTAAAGGCCTGCCGAGATGCATTACTGAAACTACGGGTCACAACTAACAATTACGCAAGTTAATTACTCTTTGCTCAGTTGTGAAAGGGTTATATAAGGGTTTCTTTTTAAAACATGTATAATTGCCTTGAAGAAAAAACTGCTATTATTTGCAGGAGAACACATTTTATAATAGAAGTCAAAGCAAGAATCTACCCTGAAGCTTGCTTTCACAGAGGTAGTTTAGCCCAGATCCCCTAAAAATAAAGTCCTGAGGGGCAGGTTCATCTGTACTGGGAACTCAGATGCGTGATTAGGAACTTGTGCCTTTTCAAACATGTACATTTTATTTCAGGGGCCTATGGTGTTTGATGTTAAAAAAAACAAAAAGTTCTTTAGATATTTTTAAGCACTGATCTTCAACCAAAAATAGTATTACATTTGTAGAGCAGTTGGGAATACTCAGAATCTGGAGTAACTAGGAATATTCAAAACATGGCTGCTGTGAAACATCTAATTTAATATAGCACAAATAGTTTAACATACAGTTGTTTCCGGGTTCAGTTTTGGAAATGTAAAGTGGTTAAAAAAAAGCCACTAAATTCAGTACAAAAGCAGTAATTACATTCCCTCTGGAGCCAAGCTGGTGTGTAACACAGCTCCTTTTGACTTCTACTATCTGTGGGTTTTAATGTAGGCGGAAAACTTGCCACAAAATGATAATCGGATAGTACTCGACATTTCTAAAAAATGGTTTTTTTCCCACCAGATTTGCAGCCTACACAGTGAAGTTATGTACTTGTATCATGAGAAAATGTAATTTAGGAAAGCAGGAATTCACTGAATATAAAATCTTAAATGGCAGAGGGGAATACAGTTTTAGTGTCAGGCTTTTAGAAAAGGAAAAATGTTAGTAATCTCTTATTCATGCAGTTATGTCTTGAATATTTACAAATTCATATTAAACAGAATGTACTATGTGGATGTATTTTTCAGTACAAAGCAGTAGTACCAAACTCATAAGGTGAACCAGAACAGAAGTAAAAGCTTTTCTGATCCACATAGAGAGAAGTCCTTTCTATGACCACTGGTAATAAATGGGATCTGAAATAGGCAGCGGTACAAAATTGGCATAATACCACTGGCATGAAGGAAAGTGTTTTCATTCCCTTCGCTTTAACTGTAATTGCTGCAGTGCTAAAGATATTTTTTAAATCCAAAACAAAAGAGAATGATACAATTTAGAACAATCCATGTGTGTTTAAATGTAAGATCTTAAAATAGAACAGAATTTTGAGTGAGGTTTTTTTTAAACAAACAGAATTATTTTAGAAAGTGTCTTATTAAGACTTCTTATTTTGGAGTATTCATCTGGTTTTAGTTTGGTTTTGCATGTTTTAGCTCAGATTTCTCTGTTCTTCACTATATATGTCAAAAACTGTAATTGTTTTATTAAACTTCAAACTGGCTATCCTGTTGATGGGGAGAGGCAGATACCCTTAAGCTTGTGCAAGATAAATCAATTTATTATGGCCATTATAAACATTTTATTAGGTATTATAGATGAGGAGTCTATGATGATGGTTACTGAACCTGCGTGCTTCCATAGACCTAGTTTAATGGTACCTTTGTCATATTAGGCCAGCATGCTTGCAAGCTCTCTCCATAGAATAATAACCAATTCTTGAATTAGGAGTATACAAAAATGAAATAATGGCTCTAAAATGCTGTATCATGATTTAGTTGTTTCAAGGAATTCAAAACAACTGCTCTGTTTTATAAACTTTGAGGAGTGGAGTGTGTAACTGCAGCTTGCTGCTGTTTCAGCCTTGTCTCAAGGGTAAAATGGAGCAAAAGTTCATTAAATTCATGATTGCTATAAAAAAGTTTAATTCATGTCTTGCTGGAGGAAATGCTGTAAGAACAACTATATAGCCTCAGGTTGTGTGTGCTTATAATTATTACTTAGTATCTATCCTATACCATGTGAAATGCCTGCTCTCATAACTTCAAAGTGCAGTGACAGCAGCAGTTTTTAGCAGTTGCAGGACAGATACCGTGGATTTATGTTAGTAGAAATTGGGTGCGTCTTCCACTACTGCCAGTAGTATATTCTGTTCAAGTTGTGTGAATTCAACTCCCAGATATTGCCAGAAAGAGCAGAATAGAAATAAACTTTTACAATATTCTGAAGTCTGTTTTGAGAACTTAATTTAAAATGTTTATTTAAGACTCCTCTTAACATACCTGTTTGGATGTCTTCAGGTTTGTTTGCAATTCAGAGCCATTCTAACAGAATGAGTTTATTTGACAGTAAGGTTTCTGTTTTATTGGGGGTGTTTTGTTATTTCTGGACATCTTGCTAATTCCTTGGAATAATTTTTTAAATATTATCTTAGATGATTGAATACTTTTTGCTTCATATTTGAACTGCCACATCTGTCTAACAGCTTTTTCAGTTCTCTGATTTATTTGGGACTGTGTTGTTATCAGAATCTTGATAAAAGTTGCACGCAAGAGCTGTAAGGCTGTGTTTTCTGTCTTGAACCCCCCCCTAGACTTGAGATATTTTTAAGACAGGTTGGTGACAACTGTTGATGTTAATAGTGCAGCTGTCATTTGCCAGAAATGATACTAGAGAAGCTACCTGCACTTGCTCTTTTGTTTCCTAGAGGTGTTAAAGCAAGCAGGCCTCCAAGAGAGAACTTCCTGGAAAACATGGAAAAAGTAACTAAGAAAAGGAGAAGTATATTCAGTATGTCCAGCTCCAAAGTTATTACCTTTCTTACAGCTTAGTGGGAGGAAGTAACTGGAGGTGCTAAAACCGGCTCAGCTTCCTAAACTGCAGTAGATCAGGACCTTCAGAGAGAACTGGCTGTTTGTCAAGTACTGTAATTTATCCCCTTGTAAACTCATACTTCTTTCTGAACTGTTGATATCTGATCACCTGATTGCATAGTTACCAGTTTGAATGCAAAGGAAACTGTGAGAAATACACAGCCCTGAGAGAAAGAACGGCATCCTCTTGGCAGCAACCTGCAAGTTTCAGCAGATCTTCATCAAGCTTGTCTGGAAGCATCACCCAAGCTTCAGCTTCATTCCTCCATAGAAGGAATTTGGGGAGGTTGTTGCGTTTTGTTTGTTTGTTGAATGTGTATTAAGTTCTGAAGAAAGATTACTTCTCTAAAAGGGAAGACAATTTTGGAGAGATGAAAGAATTTGCTATCAGAAGTTCCTCCTAGAATTTGTAGAAAAAAATAGCAAAAACACAATGAAGTTTTATTACTTCTACTAGATTTAGAGATATTATTATGTATTTCTTTAAAAGAAAAAAGGTCGCTCTAAATCATACTTTCAATTAAAAAAACCAGGTGTTCGCAAACAATGACCAGAAGATTTTGGCTACCTCGGTGTCATCATGTCTTTGGGGAGATGAAAAAAAGAAGGCAAGTGCTATGTAGAATGCAAAACTAATCTCAAAGGGTAGGGTGCAGCTATTCATAATTTTTAAGGTTTTACAGCTGGTTTTGTAAGTGATAATTCAGATAAATTAAATGACATCTGCAGTGTTCTTTAACCATTTGGGAAACATGTCCTTTTCTTTTAGAATATTTATTCTTTCAACAATTGAAAAAGTAAAAATAGATCTGTCTACCTATTTTTGTCCAAAGTTGCTCTTTTGTTTCAAAATGAAGGGTTGACAACTTCTGCTCTTTCTCTGGGAAAATTTTGGATGAGTTCTTCAAAATTTGTATCAAAAGAAGGAAAAAATCTGAACTGTTAAATTTCTTTGGAAGTATACCCAGCCTATTTTAGAATACTAGAGTGACTCTTGATATGAATCAGATGTATTTCCCTGGCTTTTGCTATTTGACTAGTTCTTAATAGCTTCTGGTAGACACTGTAATGATTTACTGTTATCTTGTTCTTGATATCTTAAACGTTTTAAAAGGAAAAATACTTTAAATGCTGTGGGTGGCACAGTGGGAAGCAGAAGAAACTCCTTCACTGACATTTTTCCAAATCAGAACTAACATGGTACCAGTTTTTCCACATACTCTAATGAAAAGAATGCAGTGGTTTTCTAAACCTTCTGCTGACAAAGAAAACCTTCAGGGAGACCTTCCACGTTGCGAGGCAGTGTTGGGCCCCCTCAGCACCCATGGGTGCGTGGAGGGCTGCAGGGAGGTTGATCAACAGTGCGCTCCTGGCCAGCCCAGCGAGTGGTGCCTGGGTCGGCCAGCATCCGAGAGCTGTGGCTGTGCCGTCCAGGTACCTGGGTGGCTGCGTTCAAGTGGTGAGGTGCTGGGATCAAGCAAGTGTACATGTGAAATATTCTCTCCAAGAAGACTTTAGATTTATTCTACTCCCTGATATATTTTATTTGAAGATGGAGAAAAGAACACAAAGAGCCTCTATTGGAGAAACTAGTCTCAAAGGAAAGTAATAGTGCAGTCCTTGGAAAGAGAGGTAAGAGGAGTTAGTTGCTGGAAAACTTCTAGGAATTTTGGAGAATAGTAAATTTCAAGAAATAATTATTATGTGTTTAGAAAAAAAAGCTAAATAACTCTTTGAGGCCATTTGAAAGAATATTGCATGAGACTACAGAAGTTTTCCTCTTTAATGTTGGAAAACCTTAATTGGAATGCTGATTTGCATTGAGAAATTAAGCACAGGAAGTATGTACATACTCATGCACACACATAGTTGTATATTATACATAAATGCCTGGAAGGCACTGTAGAATAAGTATATGTACATAAATTTATTGAAGCATTAGGTGAAATTTAAATAAGAGAACAATTTGTGATGGCAAATATGTCTGCTATTAGAGAACTATATGCAGCTTATGCTTTAAAACAGGTGGAAAAACATGGTAACAGTACCTTTCCAGAATGTCTGTATAGTTTCTACAGAATTCTCTGCATTAAACTCAAGCCTGAATATTTACTGCTCTTTATGGTATTCAACGGTGATGAATACCATATAAAAAGCTCCTGGCCATTCTGTCCTTAATAACTATGCATGGGAGTGCATGGAGAGTAAATTGTCTTTGGGCAAGCCCAATAGCTATTAATACTTCAATAATGTGATCTTGCTTGAATTAAATGTGTCCTGTACACTACACACAAGTAATTGTATCTACCACAAGGTAACTTTTTACCACTTTTTGGGGGGAGGGTGAACAGAGAAGGATGTTCCTTTTCCCTCTATTTCTATTAATTTTCATATCATTTAGTATAGGAGAAAACTCGATAATATGGAGGAAAATATTCTACATTATTATTTAAGATATTTGAGTTTTGAAATGTAGATCTTGTGTTTTGCGTTGTGAAAAACTTGTCTTTGTCAGTGAAGACAAAAATAGCTGTCTCTTCTAATTCCAAGTAAATTTACCTTTAGAAGTATCAGAAGCATATAACTGGTGGTAAGAGGAATGGTGATGTTAGTTTAAGAACCACTTTTATATGATGGTAACTGTCTAAAACTAGCAAATGCAGGCCAAACAGGGTTTGGAAATCACAGGACATTGAGAATACGGTCAAACTACTCATAAGCAAAAACCTTGCTGAAAGGCTCAGATGCTGTTAGAACTTAACCTTAATATTTATGCTGTATTTCATGTCAGATTTTTCCATTTAAAGCTCTGTCCAGGAGCTATTAATTCAGCTGTGAGAACTTGCCTCAAGCTGCGATTTTTAATACAGTATGTCAAGGTGGAAAACCAACAGAAATTGGTTCATCAGGTATTGAGTTCCAGGAATCTTAAAAAAGCTGCTGAGATCAGGAAATCTATAAAGGCCTCATTGAAACTCAGTAGAATCAGACATTAAATGGATTTCAGTTCAGACCTGTCACAAATGAACAGCTAAAAATTATTTTTAACTAAAAATTAGGTAATATATTTCTTAAGATTTCAGCTAAATCTTTGGAGCAAATGCCACACTACAAAAACTCTGTTCTAAGGTCGAAGTGTGAGGTGCTCCACTGCTTGCTCAGCATGTTCTGAGAGGGAAACAAGCAGGAAAGAGTAATTACCTTTAAATTAGTACTCCAAGAGTCCAGGTAAACTCTTCCAGTGTGCTTTGACAATGGTTTGGAAGAGTCTCAGTCAGTGGCTTCTTACGGACTTGGCTGAATATGAACTGTTCTTTCTTGTGATTGCTTTATAATTAAGACTTTGAAGCAGCCTTTTAACTTGTTCTGAATAAATTTCTGACAGATCACTTATCGTACAGACTGGGGAGTCTTGGAGGAGCATATGTGTTGATCAGAACTTCTTTTTTTCTTCCTAAAAAAGAAGAAGAATGGTTTGTTTGGACTCATATTCTATGTCTGTGCCTTTCATTCTGAGCAGAAAATGTCTACTTTCTTTAGCTGTGGTTGTAAGCAGTGATGTATGCTTTATCCTGCCTTGAATTATTGACTGAATGGTTGGATTTCCTCCTCTTGCCCTGTGGAAGAAATAGGAGCACGTTCAACACGCAATGTCGGTGTCTACCTAGAAATCCCGCATCTTGGTTGCAGCTCCTGCCTGCAGTGTAGCCACCTGCAGTTCCATACAGCCCTTTCCCCGTAAGACCCATAGCTCTCCCTTGGTGTTTCATCAGGCTGACTTTTGCCCGTAGGTTTTAGTGTACCTGGTGGAGAACTGGCATAATATCCTCCCTGCGTTAGTTTGTATGCATTCTCATGCTGCATGGAAAGCAAGCTCTTCTTCATCCAGCCTCTGCTTCTGGGCAGTAGAAGAGGTGGTGATACTGTCAAGTCCTTCATTTGGAGGGTTATATGGTAGTTAATAAAACTTATGCTTCGACAGTATTTCCCTTTTTAGGTTTTATTTGTTCAAGAAGATTTAAATACTGCTCAAAGAGTAGGCTTGAAGCGTGGGAGGTTGCCTGCCTGCCTTCAGGTATCAGAAAACAGGCTTGTCTGCCTGCTGGGCTGGGGCTGCGTGACAGCCTGCTCTGGGGCGTGGGTTTCCATTTCTGCTCCTAATGAGGTTTCTTTTCTCAACTGTGGGGTGCAGATGCTACTGCCATTGTTAAAATAGGAAAGCTAGCTTCCTAACCTGAAATTACGTGGTGTGAACACTCTTCCCCTGTAGTGTCATACAAGGAGACCAGGAAAATGTAGGGCAAAAGAGAAGAGGCCGGAGGACTTCAATGGGGATGACTGGTGGACTGGAGGATTGCAGAGTCAGTACAAGTAATGCAGATGAAAGCAAACGAGGGAAAACAGTAGCAGAAGGGAAGAAAAGCTGTTTTTGTAAGGGTCTCTCTTCTTCTGGTGCTGCCACACTAACATCCAAAAACATCTCAGCAATCTTAGGTGCAACTTGAACTGTCAAAAATAGTCAGTTGTAGCACTGGTTCACAACTGGGATTTTTGAAGGACCAGCTGAGTTGAATACTTGGTTGTTTTTAAACATCATGGTTAAACAGCCAAGGAAATTAATACTTTCCAAAGGGATTGACATTTTCACTAAAGGTAAGGGGGATAACCTGTGTGTGAACTCAATAATTTTGCTCAATGCTGCAGTGTTTTGTCTTGATCAGATTGTGGATGGTGTTGATTGTATCAAGTCACGTAAGACAATTTAACATTGTTCTTCTAAATCCTGTTTCCCCAAGAGTTTGGATAAATCCATCTTCATCTCCATATTATCATTGTAATTATTTTTTAGAAATGAGGCACTGTGTTGACTCATGAATTTAGTCCCTGCCACAGCATGGCCTCTTAAGGTTTAGTCTGTGCTATAAAAAACATTTTCCCTGGTTCTCCAAGCATGCTGTAGCCCACACCGCTATAGTCTCTGAAGCAGATAATGCAACTGATAGAGTGTTGTGTAAGACTTTGGTAACTATTCCAGAAATAGCAATTCTTTTAATGGAGATAGGTCTTCCCTGTGGGAGCCTGGAGCTCCAGAGGCATGCCGGCATTGCTTTTGTGGATGTGGTGCAGCTGATGTGGTAAGAAGGAGCTTCTTTCTCCCCCTCCACTCTGGCAGTCATTTCAGTCCACCTCTGCTGGGCTTCAGCTGTGTGCCATTACCTCCCAGCAGAGACCTGAGCCACAGGACTAATCTGCATAAAAAGTAACCTGGCAAAAAAAGGGAGTTAGTTATTACAGACACTTAGAGATCAGTTTACCTGGCACAAAGAAGCAAATTCCCGATCTCTCGGGCTTTTGGATGGTTCTTAACATCCAGAGACGGCTGCAGAAATCAGATGGTGTTTCTGCTCTATCTGCCGGAAACACATAGGATCAGATGCTGCCGATATTAAAATCACAGTCCCTTTTCAGGAAATCTGACTCGGTATCTCTCCAGGCCACCAAATGCTATTTAAAGCACAAGCAGACAGGAAAGAAAAAAATCAAAAGTTAAAAGCAAGTTAGCAAACTTCAAGCTTGTTCCCATGAAAGTAAAACAGTGATTGTGAAAGCTGTGCTAGAATGCATTCCCTGAAGATGTTTCTGTGGATTTCTTTCTGTATATGGTTTCTTCCTAGTAACGTACTTCTGCAGCATCATATTTTTCTATTAAGTTCCCCAAAGGTAGAAGAGATGTTAGTATAACTGAAGATGTTAAGGTAATTCCTCTGGAGAATTTCCTTCTACCTAACCAGGCCCCTTCAGCCTCAGAAGACTGATGTGGCTTCAATTGTTTTCTTTATAGCCTTTCCATGAGAGCTATGGATTTAACAAAACTATTAGGGAAGAGGAACGTTGAGTGTATCTAGTTCTCTGTTTTCTATATGGAGAGTCCTGTTTTGTTTTGCTTTTCTGCAATGACTCCCACTTTTCAAAAACACCAGAGCAGAAGCCAAGTACAGGATGTACAGGAAGCATAAGAAAATAGTTTCTTTTTGTTAGAGGTGTGATTGCCTTTGGTAAATTGTCACAGTAAGTTTTCCCAGTTGCTTTTCCAATGAAGTTTGACTAATCACTAAGACACTAAAACTCCAGAATGTGAATTTTCAGTGTATTGTATGGCAATTAGCTTGTAAAAAATGCCTTTCAAGAACAGCAGCAGAGGTCATGGCACATTCCTTTTCTGTGTGTGTTAAGGAAGAGCAATCAAATATGTGGGAAATTAATTTAATCTTTTCAAATTAGGAAAAAAGAACCCTGTCTGCTTGGGAAAATGCAGGGCTCATGTGCATAGCCAAAGCCAGATATGTAAGATCTTGAAGGTACATTGTATGGGAAGCAAACTCCCCAAATGGTTAAATCTGTTTTGTGCTGGAGA
Source organism: Astur gentilis (assembly GCF_929443795.1). Lineage (NCBI taxonomy): Eukaryota > Metazoa > Chordata > Aves > Accipitriformes > Accipitridae > Astur > Astur gentilis. The sequence goes on along the minus strand of NC_064883.1, from coordinate 20,547,279 downwards.
TTGATTTTCAAAATTAGATTTTAAGTGTGCCATTGTTATTTCATTGACATAATGAGAGGTGTGAGATTTGCCTGCACTGAAGTATACACAGCTCAGACTTGCAATTGATGTAGAAACAGACTTAAGCAGCACCCAAAACTGTTATGTTAAATAAAGCATTTGAAAAATAAAGGCCATTTTGGTGACTGCTTCTGTAGTTTCGCTTCTGAGTGTCTACAGTGCTAATGTGATTGCTATAATCTAGTGACAGCTGTCACAAAGAATTAATTATTATTTGTCTTTATTCAGTATTTGCAGTGTGCAAGTTGCTTGTTAGTATAATTACTCCTGTTTATAGATTCCACTTGCCTTCCTGCCAAAGGTTTAGTGGCATATTTTGTTTTGACAGTAATATCTCAGTCTTTCACTTTCTGCATCTAAGTTTATACCTGATGGCTTGGTTGTGTTATCTCTTTAAATACAAGTATATTTCATTGCTAAAGATTTCAAGGTGTCTTTGCTGCTTTGCTTCCTTCTGTTGTGCATTATACTTCCTTGTGCTTTTTTTATCTACCTTAAAAGACTGGTTACATCCCTTATCCTTCTCTGGCATGTATTTCTGGTTTTGTGATTTTTTTTAATGGCTAACAATAGAAGGAAAGAAATTGTGGGGTGTGTAGCCTCAGCCAGCTGACCCTTCAGGAGTTTTTCAGCAGTTACAGTAATACAAACGTGGGCTGCTTCTAGACATTTTAATATGTCTGTCAGCCTGGTTAGTGGGGTGTTTACTGTGTGGCTGTACTGGCTTTAAACAACAAAGATTTTGGAAGGAGGGTAGGTGGGGAAAACAGGCATTTCTTTGCTACTTGAGGTTTATTAAGTTCATGTCATCAGACTTTGATAAGGTGGAGCACTCTGCTGAGCTACTGAACTGCTGGTGGAAAATTAGAGCCAGTAAAGCAACTTTGATGCAACAAAAATAGCCCTTTCCTTGAGTTAAGGTATCACTAATTGTGGAAAGCCCTTCATGGTGGTATCATTGGCTTGCTGGAGCAGCCAGGGTGGTCAGGGTTACCACCTTGATGCGGGCTTTTGGTACGACAGACACGTGCAAAATCTTTTTCTTTCAACCTTGTGCTTTGTTGCAGCTGCTGAGGTTGAAAAACATGTTTATGCAGAAATTGGATTTAAAACCAATTGTTACCCATTGGAATATGGGTAAGTCTGGTCAGTATTAGAGGAACGGTAGCTCAGGTCCATCCCCAGGGTGGCAGCTGGCAGTGTGGCATCCAGGTGTGTTCCCTAGCAGCATCCCTGCAGGGGAGCCGCTCTCCCTGGTCATCTTCCATTGCACCAAATGTCACTACTAGAAGTTTGCTAAAACACAGTGTTTGGTCTGTTGCTTCAGGGTAGGGAAAAGCATTAAAAGAGAAAAGTCAGTGAGAAGCTGGACCGTGGGAAAGGGGTAAAGAGAAGAAGGAGCATAAAGTGCAAAAATGGGAAAACTGCAATTGTCTCATTGAAATTGTTGCTAGTCTGCATAAATGTGGTCCTTCTTACACTGTACTGACACATCAGTAGGATCCTTCCAGCCCGTGTTGTGATTTCTAGTTTGCTGGATACCACTCTTTGTTGTTTTGATATTAAGTGAAATTCTCAATGAAGCGCAGTTAATGTATGTAGCAAGAAAATACTATTTGCAAAGTTTAGTGATTCAATACATGAGAGAGGATTCCTTTTTTAACTGTGTATTTTTTTAAAATAGTGAACTATCTTTCATTACATCTTTGAGATGCAATATCTATTACTAGACTTGAAGAGGAATCGACGGACTTCCTTTACTTCTCCATGCTAAAGGGAGGAAAACATTCTAAAGTCAGGATCTAATTTAGAATAAACAGACTAAAACCAAAAAGCAGAAATTAAGCAACCTTTCCATTACTGGGATGTCTCCCATTGGCTTGGAATAGAAGCTGTATTGAATTCAAATTGAGGGAGAAAATGTACTTTACAGGTGTTTTGTCTGTCTCCATCTTCCTAGATGCTCTTTCATACGGAGTTTTTCTTCCTCCTGTGACCAGCAGCCCTTCTCCTTCCACAGCCTCCCTGCCCAGGACTGCGAGCACTGCGCTCCCTCGGCAGTTTGTAAGGATAGGCTTCCTCCTACGTGAAAGGACTGTTAATGCCTATGGGAAATTTTAAGTAAAGTTTTGCTGTCATTTTATGTACATGTTTTATAAAGCAAAAGCAATGCCCTTATTTTTGTTGCTCATTGCTCTAATTATTCTGGAAGTTGTAACTGGCTATTGTCTTGGATTTAATTGTGATGTGATTTATCCATTTAAAATACCTTGACTGCTGTTTACTTCCGGACCTTGAGTGTTAATTCTTATGTGCAGAGCTCGCTATTGTCCCTTAAGGAGAGGAAATGAGACCATGCAGGCTCTTCTTTGCATTCCAGATGTTCAAATGATCATAGAGGAGCATGTGGTCAGCCTGACACCACAGCATAGCACCTCAGAACGCTCTCCCTTTGCCCTGCCAGGAAGGATCTTTGCATTTGGACAAAACATCTTAGCAGTCCGTATGAAGTTTTTTTCACTTTTTGTTTCAGCTAGCAACTACTTTTTTCTTGTCATGACACGAACTGTGTAAACGGGCCTAGGAAGATTATAACAGAAATGATGAAGAAATGCAAACCTAATACACATTTTACAGTGTTAGGCTTGCAGTTTTGCTTTCACATTCATTTACATATTTGTTGGTGCTAAGATTGCTGCTTTTGTTTTGAGGTACAGTTGCAAATCAGCTAGATGTTTTATTTCTGCCCATACTTAATTATGACTGTATTCATTTTAGATGGATTTGTTATTTAGATGGTAGCTCCTGTTCTAAGTATTGAGCCAAGTCTTTAGCATGGTTGTGCTGATGTCAGTCAGTAATATTCTTCCAGGGTTATGTACATGGTATCTCTTTTGTTGTCTTTTATGGGAACTATAGGAAAGATTAATTGAGTAAAACCCCAGATGGCATTCCAAGATGGCATTCCATTAAACTGGAAGCCACCAGTTTACAGTAATGGGCTTTTTTGATGGTGTTACCTTTTGATCTTTGCAGGCTGGAAACTGTACTGTTTCATTTAAATCAAGAGTCCCAGGCTTCCCTAAATGTTATTTCTTGAAGCAAAATCAGCATAACAATACTACTGATACAGGAAGGGGAAAAAAATTAATCCTGCAGTGAGCTACCATTTTCAGATGTTAAAGCATCCCTGGGAAAATACAGCCTTAGGATGACATTTCTTAGGCTTGTTCTAATACTAGTGATCATTTATTTGGATTTTAATTTAGAATACATGAATTTAACAACTTAAGAACATTAAGGAAATTCCAAATAGTGCCATTTTCTTGATTTAAATAGACATATAACAATTCAGATTTCAAAGAGTGAAGGCACTTTAGTCTGCTTGCAATGAGGGATAGTTATCTACAGCCTTTAAATTCTGTTTCAGACTCTATCTCTTAACAATATGAACATAAGAATGCATATAAAAGTATATACTTGAATAAATGAAAATTTATTGTATTTGCTTCCTCCAGTAGGTTTTAAATGTGATTTTACAATGCCGTTTAAGAAGTTTTGCAAATAAAACATTTATGAACATAAAACATAAAAGCAACAAAGCGTTTCTGTGTTATTTTTAACAGTAACTATCTCACATCTATACAAGGAACCTACATTAACAACCCTTTCCAAAAATCAACATGATGAATGAGTATCAACATGGTATAAGTACCCCCTTCCTTGCTTTCTTGCAGATTACCTGTGGTTAGATAATATTCATGTAGTATGACTTCTGTGACATTTTTCTCATGCTACCTAAGAAGTTTGCTAAACGTAGATTTGAAAAACAGAATGATTGATTCTGAAATGGGGGAAATGGAGAAGGAATAAGATCACCATCAGATTCCTCTTGTATTATTACTGGGAATTTATTTTTGTCGTTTTTCTCTTTTAGTAATTACAGGAATCAAATTAGCTTGAGAATTTATTTTAAGTTACAATTCCCAGTAAGATTTTTCATGTAAGCTTACTTTTCTTCTCACAGGCGAGTTTCTGAAGCCCTTCTCCACTGTCCTCCAGGCAGCAGAGACTTGTGTGAAGGGGAGAGAGTTCAAAGAACATCTATTAATCTGTCTAATGAATAAAATCCTTTGTAAGCACCATAACATTTTGAAACTGAGCGAGTTCCTGCATACTCAACAGATCTGATTACCATGTGACAATTACAGTGGACTATTGTAGAGGGTGAAAAGGCCTTTAGAGACATTGAAGCATATAATAATGTACTGGAAGTCAGCTTTAGTTTATTGGTAATATTCAGTTCAAGGTTAGGTTTTATGGCACCTCTTCCTTCTGCATATGTTCAGCTCTTCTTTTATCTTACAGTCCTAGCTTTTATGAAAGTTAATTGTATTTCATTTGACTTTTTGTCCCACCCATCCCTTTTTATTAGAACAAGTCTTAAGCAGACTTCTGGTACCTCTTTTGTTTCCTTTAAATGACCGTAGCCTGTTTGATGCCTGTAGGAACATTTCTCTGCAAAGCTATATCTACCCTATGAAACTAAGCAGGGCTGGCATATAGGTGTGTGAGCACTGGCATGCGGTCATCCATACTGTTAAATTGCTAAGGTTAGTTATATACTAATACAGATACAGCCTGGAATCTCAGCCTTTTTGTGAGTACCTGCTCTAGCATGAGCGTGGCAATCAACAGTGGCATCTCAAGTCACCAGCCTGTGTTTGCAGTGGTTATGGAGAGCTGAGAGGTAGGGAACGGAAGGGGGGGTGGGGGTGGGGGGAGGAACGGGCTCCATGTGTCTGGCCCAGAACGGGGTATGGATAGAGGATACAAAAGAAAGCTGTTTCAGAGTTGTCTTAAAGAAGGGGAGTTCATGTAGCAACGTATAAGGTGAAAATGAACTGGTGCTGCTCTTTACCCAAAGATCCGTTGTCCCATCACTGAGTGTCTCTACATACTTTCCCGGCAGTCTTGTGCTTAGACAGGAGAGGGACCTCACAAATCTCTTCCCCCCTCTGCTTTCTGTCTCCCAGCCTTGCCTTGATCTGGTGATGGTGTAGGAACGTAGCACCAGCCGTGCTGGCTGCGACTTCAGCATTGGTTTAAACGGCAAACCTGCACTAGCCGAAAGTCAGGTTGCCACAAATACATCCAGTTTTTAGAGTAGGTAGGTGTTTTTAAAAACAGAGGTAGACTGCTTTCAGAGGGTGGGGTGTTGTGGTGGATCTTCAGGAGATGCGGTACTTACGCAGTCAGCATTCAAACCGCCGGGGTACAAATCACTGTGAGACCGGTCATAACTGTGGCACAGTGGGAAGCTCATTGCGGGGTTGCAGATCTGCTTCTATCCTTCTGTTATTACTTTGGCAAGAAGAGAATACCATTGTAAGTCTAGAGAATTTTGAATAAAATATGAAACTTCCACTAATGGATCAGAATCTTAATTACAGCCCAAGGACTTCCACTGCACTCTGGTTTAGCCATATGGCTGGGATGGGTGATCATAAGCTCCAGAGTAGCAGCTGTAATTAACTGTAATCTAGGTTATTTATGTTGCTTAGTATCTGCATGGGAGGGAAGATACTTCCCTCCAAAATGGTATATTCTTCTGAAATTAACTTCGGGCAGACAATAAACTTTGACTTGCTCCTTCTTTGTACAAGAAGTTATTTGAAATAGATACTTTTTACAGCTTGGCAAAAATAACTAGGAACATGGTAAATGGGAGAATTGACAGATAGTGTGAGGACCTGTGTTTTTTTAAGAGCCTAATGCTTTGTGCTCTCCCCATGCATCTTGAGAGGAGTCGCTTCTGCACAAGGGGAGGTTTTGCTCTAAGAAGTGGTAGGTGAAAAAGCTGTAATGATGCAAGGAGCAGAATCACTGTGTCTGGGGGAACGTGTACGAACACTTAACCAGCATGTGCGTCACAAAGGACTTTTCATGTTGAAATATATGTTAACGTTGGACAGTTTGGAAAGGTTGCCTTTGCTCTTTTCTAGTTGTTTTAAGCAGAAGGGTCTGTCTGTAAGGGGAAGTATCTTTCAGGGGCAATCTTCACATTACCAAGATGAGATTAAAGAAATTATTCTCAATCTATTTTAAAAAATGCAGTACAATGTTTTATTCCGTCTCTTGATTCAATGTCCAGTTTTTATTTTATAGTTTTCACTTTCCTTTCTACTTTCCGTCACTTTTTATCCCACTACCCACTGTGAATATCAGTCTGGATAGGGTATTGCTAACATTTTGCTTTGCTTCTGAACCATTTTCTGAATAAACTAGTAAAACAGATTAAAGCTCATGGGTTTTTTCTGTGTTTCTTGGAGAAAGTGCATCAATGATGATGCAAAATAAATGCTTTCAGAAAGAGCTTAAAATTTTATGTGAAACACTTGAGCCCCTAGTGTCTCTGATGTCAAACTGGCATGGTGGTAGCCAGCCGTGACCACATTTGAAAAGGCACAGTGTGTCTGTGAGCAGTGAAAATGTAAAATGCACATTAGGAGACTGCAGAAAGGTAAGAAAGAATACTGCCATCACCCACAACCTCACGTATCCCTGCTCTTCCAAACAGCCAGGGGGAAGAGAAGAGTGAGGGAATACCTGCACTGACTAATTAAACATGACAGTGTCCTGAATTCTCGTCTTTTGTCCTCTTTATATGTGAAGAAGAACAAATGCGAGAAACTCCTTCTTTCGACTTGTTGGCAAAACTTGATCTATAATTTGGATAACTTCTTACTTGAAATTGTCATGAAGAAATAGTGCTAATTAATTATCAGCAATGTAACACTGCCCTGTGTTTAAGAAAGGAAAGCAAAGCAGACAATACCTTTAGTTATTTACTGTCATTGAGCTTTTGATCTGAATATTTTTGCAATCTAGTCATCTGTTAATGTTTAGGAGAGTACGTCCCAAAGAGATTATCCACTTCTTTCTGGTTTTAGCTGGATTACAGATCATTAGCAATCTTTAGATTCCTGTGTGTAAGGAAGTGCAATGAGAACTGCATACAGACACGATATTTAATACTGTGCTTGTGGGTAGAACTAAGTTGCTAAGCCACTTAGGTACTCAACAGGTGGGGGGAGACTAGGTTAAGCCTTTCCTGATATATCATAGCCTTTCACTGAACACATAGGTTCACTTTGGACTACAGATAGGCTTCTGTTTATTATGTGTCTGATTAGATCACAGTAACGTACAGGATACAAATACTAATTTTTCTAGTGCTAATCCAATCAGTCTTCTGATTTGGACAATATGCTGTCTGTAACGTTGGATTTTCTTTGCATGAGGCCCTAATGTGTTTAAAAATACAAGATTGTCGTCCACCCCCACCCCACCCCCTTTTAAATTGTCATTTTTAGGTAGATTTAAATAATTACACCACATTCTAAAATCGGAATATTTTCATTCTAGCAATATCTATGCAAAAATTAAAAATGTAGTCTAAATACTGCTTTCTTAAATAGGATTTCTAGCAAAAAGAACAATACAAAAGCAAAATTAATTGAAGATTGTCTTTTTATCGGTAGTCCTATTTCTGTAACCTTGAACTTAGAGATGGGGTGCTGAATTTTTAAACAGGCTTCAGATGTTTAAGAAACAAATAATAAAATCTTTTCTAAGACAGAGTTCAGGTTTCCTGATGCATGATGTTGAAGAGTTGTGCGTGATTTGTGTTTCAGGAACTACTTGTGTCTTACAGAATGCAGTTTAAAAACAGCTAACATATAGCATTTCTGTGATTAGGAATCTGTCATTATATTACATTAAAAATATAGTATCACAATAAAGGATTGTCCAAGAGAGCTCACAGATGGAAAAGCAGGTCAAATAGGAAAACCATACACTGGTTGGTGAGTTCCACTCATCACAGCATTAAATGTTGTTGAAAAATGTGGATTTTTAGTGGCTTTAGGACACACTTTTTATCATTGAGTATAATGCAAGAACTATGTGTGGTAGTTGGCGCGCAGTAATGAGAAAAGAAAAAAAATACATAAGTAGGAAGTTTCTTGAATGAGAAGTAATAATGACATTTACTTTAATGAGAAATTGTCAGGGAGAATTACGCTGTAGTGTGCAGAGGATGCCGCTTTTACCTTCCATGTAGTCTTTCACAAACACTTAAAGTTTCTACTTATAAAAGGACTTCCAGTGCTGAAGGTACAAAATTGTTTTTCCATTTGCACTGGTATGATATTTACAATCTGGTTGCCTCATTTCCCTCACAATTAAGGTACCTGTATATCTAAATCTGTCTGGTTGCTAGCGAATCTGTAACAGAGAAGGCCAGTGCTAGGGGGTTAAAAATAACCAAGTTCAGGAGAAACCACCATTGCAGAGCAGGGACCAAAATGCATGTGTGTTTTGAGGAAGCAGGGCAGAGAATCGAGCTCTTCATCAGCCTGATTTCAGAAGCAGCAAAGAAGTTGTAGGGGCAGGACCGTGGAGAGGCGTTAGAGGAGGTAGGGACCGGGTAATGAAAAATTGCCATAAGTGGCACTTTACTCTTTGGAAACACTTCAGAATAATGTTTTAAAGTTCTCATTTGGTGATTATCTCCATCTTGACCACCGGTGTGCGACTAAATGCTGATTACCTGATGCACTGATAGAGAGTTTTCCTGTGCCCATCCACAGAAGTACAGAATAGTATCACAGAGCAGTTGAGCTCGAAAGGGACATGAGGACATCCTCTTATCCAGCCCCCAGCTCAGAGCAGGTGGAGGCAGACCAGTTTGCTCGGGGCTCTGCCCATTCCAATTTTGCATCTCCCCAATGCCAGGGAGACTCAGCAGTCTTTCTGGACAGCCTGAGCACATTTGAGCATCCTCACGGGGAGAAATCTTTCCTTACTTCTAACAAAAATTTCCCACGTGCAGGCTTGTGTCTGTGGCCTCTCGTCCTTACCCTTGGGAGCTCCGATCCCTCTTTAATCCCTCCCGTAAGACAGCTGAAGACGGGGTGAGGTCTGCCCTCGCTTGCTCTCGGCCATCGTGTGGTTTGGACATAATCCCATGCATAGTAGGGATGGGGCACTGGGTGACACCAGCCAAGGTCCTTTCAGCATAGCTGTTGGCCTCTGACCTGCTGGGAGTGCACCTTGCTGGTGGCAAGGGGGATCATTTTTTTCCATCTTGGAATCTCCATGGACATTCTGGGAAACTCTTCAAATGATCGCTTTCTAAGTAAAAAAAAAATAACCAAACCAACAACCCAGAAAATCCACTGAGGAGGAGTACAGGATCTTCTATTTTAGATACATTACTGATTTGTTAGTGCTTTATCCAAATTTTCCTTCACTTTGAAAGTTAGTTATATTTTATATATGACATATTTAAATATTTATTACTGAGACATCTAATATATTAATAGTAAATATCAATATACAAATGTTAAATATTTACACATAATACATAAATATATAAAATCTAAATCAAAGCACAGAAATATTGACCTATTATAGAGATTAATACAATAAACCTATATTATATTTACATAGGTTCAGTATGCATTTTATTACAAAACTTCATTTGCTGAGGGGGAAGGTTATTTTTTAAGTTTAACATGTTGAATGTCTTTTTCCTTCTTCCACTTAATAAATATGCTACCTCATGGATTATAATGTCAGAAAGCTAACTGCTGAACATAAAATCACGGTGAAAAATTGGTCAATGCCATGAAACAATTACACAGTTTACCATAGGATCCTCCCTGGTGAGTAAAGGTGATCTGGCATTTTTAACATACCAAATAAATCAGTCAGTGCATTAGGAAATAATAGGATTAGCTAATGTCTGATGCCTTAGAAAAGGATACAGATAGTGCAACTTTAACTTAATCCTGCAGCCCTCTTTTCTTCAATAAAATTGTGTTGGGAGAGATTTAGCCAATATTTTACTCTAGAGAAGCATGTTGAGGAATGGATACTAGAGCTCTAAATTGTTTTCCCACATGAAGACTAAATTAATTTTCTATCCATAACAGGAAATGTTAAGGTTATTTTTCTATAATGTATAAATATGTAATTATGTCTTGAAAAAATGTTTTCCTTAAAAGTTAGTAGAGAAAAAATGGAGTAGTATGATACTGGAAATACATTTTGAAGAATGCTTATATAATAGAGATAATCTCAGTGTTGTTTGCTGTGCTGATACATGATGCTTTTTAAATAAAGGGTTGCCTCACCCACTGGGTTTTTGCATGTTCTCTAAAATTTCTTGAATAAGGAGTGGGAGTGCAGAGCTTAGAATATGAGGGGTTGTTAGCTGGTCAGCATTTAAGCTTTTGCTGTCTGAGCAACAGTTGGGAATTAGTTTCTGCTTATGACTGTGAGAATACTATTGTTTAAATAGTTGAGACATTAAGTCTGTTTCACCTGTAATACATAAATACATATATAATATATATAAAAATAGACAAGCACAGTGACTTAAATGATGATCTTGTAAAACAGCTTTGCATTTCGTTGGTTTCGAGAATCAGTGCTGTTCATATTTAAGTCATTCTTTGCTTGGTTTCAAAAGTTTGCATTACAGAATTTAGCCATGCAGGTTTTTTTACAGCCATGTGCAATATTCCCACATGCCAGAGTAAGTAAAAGCAAAATAACAAAGTAGAGGAGTATGTGATTAAAATATAAATCTAATTGTTAAGGTGCTGTATGTAGCTATTTAATTAAGAGATTATTTGAATAACTGAAGAACAGAAATAGCATCTGTTCTGAAGTGTGTAAAATGAATACTAATTTATGCTTAAATGTTTAAGAGAGAAGAGTTAAAAAAAGAAAAATAGAAAAGGCAAGGAAATGTTCTTGTGTCAGACTCTAGATGAGGAAATCACATGGTTCTTTATAAAAGAGTAATTTTTTTCCCCTTATTTATTGACAAAGAGAATGAACAGTGGCATAGCCTTGCTTAATTGCTCTTTGTGTTAAAAATACACAAAATAATTCTGAATTAGAAATTGCTAATAGTTTCAGGAGTATGTTACTTCTTGTGGTTCCTTTGCACGTTTGGGTCAGGTAGCAAGACAGAGCAAAAAGGAGTTTGTCAAGATCTTTGTACCACTCCTGTTTGTATATCAACATTCTTGCCTTCCCTAAGCACCAGTTGCCTACTACCTTTTCTTTGCATTTCACGTATTAGCAATTGAGAAGTTCATGAGCCAGCAAAGCCTTATTATACATCAGGTGAGACATTCCCTAAGAAGAGGTATAGTTATGCCTCACCTGGCAACCTTTGGGGTAGTTTTGATGTCTTAACAGGTGATGAACCTTTGGAAGAGCCTCAAAATTTTCGAGTTCAATGTATACCAGTAATTCCTGAATAGGAACAATTTTTTATACTAGGGTAGTAAGCATTTTCAGCCACTGGATATTGGCCTGATATTGATTGTGTTGAAATGAATTGGAGATGTCTCTGTGACTTGTTTGGAGAGCAGCTCTGAATGCCTTTAAACTTGCCATGATGTTAATGGGTTTTCAGGGGATTGAGCTCGTTTCAGTGTGCTTGCATTAGTACAATGGTACAAGAGTAGTTTGGATAGGGAGCAAAGTGATAGTCTGAATCTCTCCTTACACTCTCATTACTATATCAGGACTAGTTTCTATATTTTACTCAGCTGTTGAGAGCCCTAAGGGCTGCAAATAGCAGTGATTCAGCAATGTTCAGTCAAATATCTGATTCTCATTTGAATTTCAGATGTACAAAGAAGAGGTGGGCCTGGGATTGCCCTGGTGGAAAATCCATATGGGCTGAACAGAATTTTTTTAAAACCAGTTACTGGGTAGTATCATATCTCCCCGATCTATTGCGCCTTCTTCCTTGTCCTTTATTAAGGAAACAAGGATCTGTCTAGGTTAGCTAATGAAAAGTCTCATTCATTTTGTTTCAGTGTTTTTTATATTTTTTTGCCTGGTAAGCAAAATTAATTGAGAAGCAGCAAGAAGGCAACAAATGGTAGTTTCAGATCTATAAATTCCTGCCTGTGTTATCCATTTCTGCTAATCTGTGTTTGTCCATCTCCATACCAATCAGGGCTCTGAGGAGAAACTCTGGAGATCATTCTGGCTCCCTCCAGCTAAGCCTGGAGCTCTTTGATGACTGCTGATTTCTCTGCTTTCTCAGCAGAGGTATATTGATTCCAGATACCTATAAATGTTGTAACTTAAATATGCACAACCAACAATTTGCTTTTAATTTAAATTTGCATTTTGGCTGTTTCTGCTAATTAATTCTTTGGCCTTGTACTTCTAATGGCCTCTCCTTCCTGGACACCTCACCTATACCCTGCATTTTCAGGCTGCCTACGTTTCTTCAGGCGGATTTGGAGAAGCAGGTGAAGAAGTGTTCAGTTTGTACAGTCTTTTTTACATTCAGGAGGGCCTGTAGACCAAAATGGGTATTAGGTGATTTGTGTGCGTGTCTGTGTATAGTTCAAGCAGTAGTTCAGCTTATCCAGGAACATAGTAAGTTAGTATCTTCAAGTATCTCAGTGTGTCTTGGTGGCTTACAAAATCCCTTCTTTCTATAGCCTATTTTTCTTCAGTTGTCTTTCTGTTGAAGGAACTTTTTATACAGTCATAGTTCACGCCAAAACTTCCGTAGCAGGGGTGTCTGGCACTTCTAATTTTGTTTTTATCAAATATGAACTTACATCAACTATATTCTTACATATATATAATAACTATATTACATTCTTTCTAAGGATTTCTGATATCCTTTTACTTATTTCAGTACTTACAGTCATGAGCTTGCAGGGGAAAGGAGATTGCCAAGCTCTTGATATCTCAAGGGCAATCAGATTTGAAATAACGGGTTGGGGTTTTTTTCTGAAAATAATTTGTTTGTCAAAAGAAAGGAATCTCTTAAAACATTGATGTTTAAGAGGCTAAAGATACACCTTTTTTTCACAGAGCCAAAGATGTAATTCCTTTTTCTACTAGACTGTTTGACCAGCAGCCACATCGTAGGCTTTTAAAAGTCACATTCTTATGAAGAAATACTGGTGTATTTTTCCTTCTTAGGAACTTACACCATCACGTCATCTACTTTCATTTAAATTCACACTACAATGAGCAAGCAGGTATGGTAGAGAAAAATCAGGTTGTCTTGGTATGCATGTCCACCAGCCTGCCTGCCTGGTTAACTTTCTGTGCAGCACGGGGGTCACTGAGTCCATCACCTTCCTCCATGGGATGATTGCATGTTTCTCTCCGAAAGGGAAAGATATGCAGAGTTTATCAGCTGATACAAACCAGCATCTAAAGTGTACTGGCAGGGTTAGATTCCAGATACATTTTTTCACCACAGGACTGCGAGGAGGAAAGACTCAGCCCCAGCGGTAGGACTGGTTGTTCTCTTCTGCCCCGGCTCAGCTCGGCGGCAAGCTTGGTTAGCTGGAGACGGTGGGCTAACAGGTAAGATAGCAGCTGTGTCACTCACACAGGTGCTTAAAAGCAAGTGAGACAAACTGCCTCTCTACCCACACAAGTCAGTTTTTAACAGAATTAAGTTGTCTTAATACTGTACAGAAGCATGCTTTGGTCTGATGCATACACATGCATGAGTGAAGCTGGAAGAGGGTCTGGCTGTTCTGTAGCTGTCTAGACCCTGCCACCAGGCAGCATTGCCCTTCTGCTAGAAACCGTCTGCTCCCCTTGGTCAGCAGCAGCTGATACTCGGATGTCAGGTGAGGTGCCAGAAACAACCTCCCCACTGTTTACCGTGATACAAATCACAAATATTTGAATACTTAAAACTGCCCTAAATGGAAGGAGCTTGGATGTTTTCTTCCTGAAATCCTGCTTCCATCCGTTCCACAGCTTTCAAATTCACAGAATCACAGAATGGTTTGGGTTGGAAGGGACTTTTAAAGACCATCTAGTCCAACCCCCCTGCAGTGAGCAGGGACATCTCTTACTAGATCAGGTTGCTCAAAGGCTTATCCAGCCTGACCTTGAACACTTGTAATGATGGGGCACCCGCAACTTCCCTGGGCAACCAGTGTCCCACTACCCTCACTGTAAAGAATTTCTTCCTTGTGGCCAGTCTAAATCTACCCTCTTTCAGTTTAAAACCGTTGTCCCTTGTCCTTCCATTACAGGCCCTGGTAAAAAGTCTCTCCCCATCTTTCCTGTAAGCCCCCTTTATGTATTGAAAGGCCACAATAAGATCTCCCTGGAGCCTTCTCTTCTCCAGGCTGAACAACCCCAAGACCTAACAGGATCCAGAAGGTATGCCAGTGATGCTTACTGTTTGTTAGGTTGACTGGTGATACACTTTGGCTCATCTCTTACTGGGTGGAGGTGTAGGGTGAGGAAGCAATAATAAAAAGAAGTAAGATGGGACCACATTTCTTTCAATAAAAGAAAATTAATGGATGCATACACATATGTGTATTATATATGTATATATTTTTCCTAGAGTTTAGCCCTTGTCTAAATGGGAAATAACGATACAACTGGAATGTCTCTCACAATGTCTGCTTACTGATAATACAGTGAGAACATACACACTAATAACATATATTCTGCATAATAATTACTATTATAATAGTTATTATGTCATAATAATAAAATATTATAATACATATGAAAACCAGCCTCTTTATGAATAAAAATTTAAATAGAGCTACACATTGTCAAACACATAAACTCAAAGACTTACTCTGGCATGAATTTATACCTGTGTCATTTTACCACAGAAGTTTTGTAGACCTGGTAGGCATCTACTTCTTTAGTTTACTGGCTATATCAGGATTCAAGGGTAAAAATACAATGTCTGGTCTGCTCTCAACTTCCTGTTTTCACTCATTTCCCAAATTTGGCTTAAAATATGTCTGTTGAAATGTGAATTTTCTGCACTTAAAAGAACTTCTAATATCCCAATGTTAACAGTAAATTTAATACTTTTCTATTAGGCTGCATCCTTTCTGACAGCCATTGTACTCCCATAGGAAGGTGCTGCTTCTTACATTATCAGTTAAATCCTGCAAAGAGTTTGAAGAAAAAATGTGATATTATATGGTCAGTTTGCTGGGGTTTTTATTTTTTAAGATATTTATGCAATGAGGAGACAATACAGACATTTTAATAAATTGCTGAATGTCTCAAAAGAGGGGGGAATTGCTTTTTTGGTGTAGAAAGTGCTATCTCAATTTAGAGAAGAAATTGTGTTTTGGGAAAACAAATTTTTTTAATAAGGTCTTTTCAATAGATGGCTAGAGGAAACAATAAATATGTTAATGTAGAATTATTCTAATATACAGTTGAGATTTGGACAATTATAAATGCTTCTTTTGACATACTACTCTACTGGCATGTTATTGGGCAGGTTTTATTATACATCAGCTATTAGAAAGGATATCTACAAAAATGTTTTAAGTTGGATTCTTTTGACTTTGCTAGAGGAAAAAAAAAATCAAAATCAGTTCAGATCTCATCCATGACATGAACGCAATGAGGTACAGTAAGCTTCTGACCAGTTCAGTTCAGTTTGGGACAGTGGACTAGGAAGGATATGATAAATTTTTCATCTGCATTTCTTTCATCCTGTAGGAAAATAAACTAATTTTTATAACTTTTAAGTTAGAAATTGCTGCTGATCATTTCATTACAGATGCATGTGATTACAATGTAACGTGCAGCTGCTTTAGGGCTGAAACTGTTCTTCCTAGGTCATGCAGCCATAACAATAGTAAAGCAGGATGAACCCTTACGCCTACCTGCCTTTGAGATCTAGCTCTCCAGGTAGTGTCATTCACTCACCTGTTCTGAGCACAAACAAAGTTTATTTCATATGTGGTAAGTGTAATGGATTACTGCATGCCTAATGTTGTTTTTTTAAATACTTCTTTTGCACAATGTAAACCTTTGACAATCATAAAATGCGAGAATATTTTAGGTTGACAGAGCTCCTTGGATAATAGCATTTACCTTTTGACACTTGTTTGAATAAATAGAATGGATTTGTTTCCCTTATGTATAAGTTGCCCAAAAGCATAAGGTTGATTTTGTTTCTTGGAAATTAGGGAGGTGAAGGGTTCCCTCCTGCTCTGCCTGCGGTCGGCACCAGGGGCTTGTCTCCTGCCTGTGGGCAGGAGGTGGCTGAGACAAGCTTTCCATGAAGCATTGCTTTCCTCTCGCTGCTCAGAGCCTGCCAGCCCTTTCCCTCGCCCTAGTGGGTCTTCAGGCTAGTAGAAGAGGATTGTCCTTGGTCTTTGTATGTACTTGAGCTGTGCTGTAGTTAAACCAAGGCTGTTCCTTGCACTTTCTGTAACCAGTGAATTCCTTTGCATGGGTAAGATAGCCTGCAGCACCTTGACTGGATTTTAAGTAACAACTAATATAATTAATTCAGTATTTATTTTGGAAAGAATGTTTATATATTACTTTTCTAAAACCACTTTCTTTTATTTGAGCTGCACAATTTTGACCTAGAATACAAATCACCATTGATAACTTTGCATCTTTGCATCAAGACATTTCTGTACCTTTCACTCATTTTGTTCTTAGATAATACTCAATGTTTCCATCTGCCAGACTTAAGTTAGCTAGACTTACACATTATTTTTCTCCTACTCCATTTCTCTTAGAAGTACTTCTAAATCCACCCCCCACCCCCCCCCCCACCCCCCCCCCTGCTGTTCTTTTGAAGTGATTTTGGCTTTCAGACTGTAAGCTTCATGCAGCAAATTGAGCTGCTACATCCCCTCTGGCCAAAACCGACTTCTGCAGCTGTGATCTTTATTTTTCTCTGGTACTGAGCAGTCATGCAAGGTGTAGCCTTTATGAACTGTCTACTTTCAGTCTTGCTGTTAGCTGGTAACCCAGATGCCTGCTTGATAGACATACTGGATCTCTCCACGCTGTAATTGGTGGTGTGGCAAGGCGGAGTTTGGATGGCTTACTGACTGGTCCACAAAAGCATGTTGCTGAACGGCTGGGACACCTCATCACACCCGAAGACTCAAACTGCAGTCAAAAAAGAGTTCAAAACTGTAAAGACATGCTGTAGGGTTTTCAGCACTTATGAGACCATTGCAAGAAAACATTCTGCTCTGGAGCAGATTAATTTATTTATTTATTTTTAATAAACATAATTTAAGACCTTATTGAAGATGGACAAGTGGGACTGAGTCAATGGAGAATGCCGGTATTTCTCTTACTTTGTTAGTCAATACCTGCAAGCTGCCAGATTGGAGGCTTATATCTCTTTCACCATAAGTTGGTGTATATTTTATTTTACCTTGTTAGTAATAGATTAGAAAGTAGTGAAGACAACAGTTTATTTTAAAATTATTGCTTGCTTTTGCTACCTAGTATCATACCGGACTTTTTCACAGCCATTATTTGAGAAGAGCTTTTTCCAGTCTTCCACGTTGTTTCTAGCACTTCAGGACCATACACAGTGACTGTCCTGGGTGTGTTACACTCACCACACTGGTTTTACTTGAGAGGGCTTTGTTACTAGAAGTGTGCTCTTGGTTTTGTATTGTGGGATCGTAAAGGTTTAATGAACATCACAAGGGGCTTCAGCTGTAGGGGAGGTGTGATATTTCCATCGCTCAGTTACAGGAGGTCTATTTGGCAGCTTGCATTAAGGATCTTACACATTAACAACATGCCATGGATGTGACAGGCAGAGGATTTATTTTGTTGTAGCTGGCAGCGGCAAGCTCTTACAGTAGTAGAAGGACAGCAGTTTGAGGTAGCTTCCATGAGGGAGGGTTAACCTGGATTCAATTATCTTGCATTGCGCACAGAGGGATTTTCATCTAGGTGATTATCATGTAGCAGTAGTCTCTTGCTGACTAATTTCTGGTTCCTTACATAAGTCCCTAGTTAATCAAGCATTTTTTGAACGGCAAAGCGACAGCCTTTCTTACTACTCAGTGGAAGGATTTTTGTCCTGATCTGGTTTTGGCAGGAATCAATACAAGCCATAAGACAATTAAAGTTTTGGTAGAAAAAAGAAAAAGCTTGAGTATGAAAAAACACTTTTGTATCTAAAATGCATTTTGTGTACACATGATGGAACCTATTTTGTACATCTGGTTTTCAAGCACCTATCATGGAAAAAACTCACAAAAGTCTGCTGGGTTAATAAAATACAAGTTCTTTCCTAAACAGAGACATGATGGCTTTTCCATAAATCTGTCTCTTGTTAGCTAGAAGTCACAACATAAAGACATAACAGCTACAGTTTGTATTTTTATTGTGCTTCTTTATGGAGATACATTTATGACATCAGAAATCAAGCTTAGGGCATGGAGGATAGTGTATATTCACCATTTGAAAGCTTGAATTTAAGGCAGATTGTGACAGTTGCCCTTTTGGCAAGACAGACGAACTTTTAACCTAAAGGTAGGTAAAGTAAGAATACTTTAATGCTGTGTTTATGGGGCCTGCCCGATCAAATAAAATAATTTTTACAAATTGAGTTGAAGCAATGTCTTGTACCTTTGAGGATAAATAGGCAAAAACATGCATGATGTATTCAAGTTGCTTTTAATTTGAAGTAGTCAGACAGTTTTCAGTTAACTGTTGTTTTAAGATTACCAGTTCTCTGCATCATTTTCTGTGACAACCACCTACTGTTGATGTTCTGCATGGTACCAAAACCATTTAGCCATTTGGGTTAAAATGTCATTTGAAAAGTTAAGTAAAATGATAAACACCCTACACTGTCCAGTGTTGCAGTTGCAATTTAAAACTTGACGGCCTTTTTATCTTCCAGTATTTTGTGCAGTGCTCTCCTTTTTTATGGTAACTGTGCTTTTCGCGATGGGGACGCTCATGCTTCTGGAGATTTTTGGATTCTAAAGAGGCAAGATTTTCCTTTTTCTTTGAAAAAAAGTTGAGGGAATCCCTTTTATATTTGCAGAATCCTTCCGTCAA
Organism: Astur gentilis; assembly: GCF_929443795.1. Lineage (NCBI taxonomy): Eukaryota > Metazoa > Chordata > Aves > Accipitriformes > Accipitridae > Astur > Astur gentilis. The sequence goes on along the minus strand of NC_064883.1, from coordinate 20,528,304 downwards.
AACTGTATGTTACTTGGTGCAGACCCAGGAGGGGTACCTGCATGACCTGTGCATGGGCTCTACTGCTCAGCTTTCTCACGGGAGGGTAGATGGACTCCTGTGCTCAAGCAGCAAAAAAGTGTTCATGCAGCTGCTTTGTATCTGTGGCTAATCCTGTTGGTCTTGAGCAATAAATACGTTTGGATAAATTTTTACCTTCTAGCATGCACTTTTACTGGTTTTACCCTTGAATAGTCTGTGAAAACTTTTCTTCCCTTCAAGACTAAAATGGTTGATAGCATCCTTTTAAACACTGTGGCTTCTATTCTTACTTTACTGCAAGGAATTGAAAGCTAAAACTTGAGCTGACTTATAGACAGAACTGTGTTTGTGGTTATTCAGTTTACTAGGGCAATAGAAAAGGCTTTTAAAAATTGTCATTTCATGCTATTTTGCAAATACTTTATTTGCAAACAAAAGGTGCTCTTAAGTGTTTTTTAGAATCTCAGAGTGTTTAATCATTAACAGTAAGGTTAAAATTGAAGTTTTCAAGATGAAAGTTTTACCAGCTTGACTGTTTTGATGTCCAACCACATATTTATTTTCCCACACTACCTATATCTAACTAACTCCCTCATCCAAGACAGTGGTTTTATTCACTGTTGGGGTTTTTAGGGGTAAAAAGGAGCCATGAGTTACTTTGTACCGATTGTCTGTTGTGCCATTTCCCAGTGAATGTTAACGTTATCATTTGCGGTTTTCTTGAGCTAGTACTAACTTTTGTTAGTAATACTAAAGAAGGACTTGAAAAGATTGCTCTGAGTTGTTTTCTATCTTTGCCTATGTTTGATCTACAGGGGGTTGATTAAGAGTAATAGTAATGCCCCAAAAAGGAAGCCTTTCAGCATTGATGGGTGTTCTTGAAACCACAACTATAAAATAGTATTTTAAAATATGTGCTTCTAAAAAAACTTGAACGTTTACTTTTCTTTTACTTAGGGATTCTTAAAAATACCTCAGGTTATATGTGTAAATGTATTCTAGCAAAGTTTTGTAAGATTAGTTTGCTGTCTTCCTCTGGTTATTCATTCACAGCTCTTAGTTTAGGCAAGAGTCACAGCCTTGCTGATTTTTTTAGACAGTGAACACTAGCTGACTTAAAAATATTTAAATGTCAGGATTTTTTAGAGATACTTGGATATGTTCTCTTTATTCATTATATTAGATTGGAGTAACCATTAAAATCATGCTAAGATTATTGAAAGGCTTACTGTATAGGGTTTATAGCCTGTCATCCACAGATTATACCCGTTTTAATTCGTTATCTGGACTATGTCCAGCTTCCACTAAATAGTGTCTGTTTTACTTTTAAAAGAAATGTGCAGCTGTTCGTAACCCGAATACAGTTACTGTGAGTGACAGCGATACCAGCTGTGTGCTGCACGCTTCAGCTGGTGGAATAGCTGAACAACACTCTTGTAGATGCCCCTGCTCTGTTCACTACATTGACACAACATATAGAGAGGTTCTTTTGTAGCTTTTACGGTTCTCTGTCTCTGCACATGATAAACAGCACTTTCTCCTCCTCTGCTTGGGCAAATCCAGACAGAAAGCTAAGCCTCATATTTTAGTTTCCCTCACAAATGTGGAATATTTGTCTTGAGCTTCAGTTGTTTCCGTCTGAAGCAGGTCAAGAAATTGCATCTGGAAGACAGAAAGCTCAGAGGATTCAAGTCAGCTATAAAGCTCTGGGAGTTTGTTGGGCATACATCTGCTTCCAAGGCCACCTCCACTGTTGGCATGTGGTGGGGACAGCAGTGGGCTCACATTTAACCCCATGTCTCTCTTCATATCCAGTAACAGATGTGTACGGGCATGGTGCCCCACTTGCCACTCTGCCCAAATGTAGCCATGCATGCTGGCACTATTAAGGACATGTGCAGGGAGATGCTTGGTCAGCCCCAGAACAGTAAAGCAAGATGTTCCTGTGGGGAAAAAAAATACACCAAAATTCATTAAGAAAAACAAAAAAAAACCCAACCAAAATGCACATGCACAAGTGCATCTTCCCCATTTCCCACAGCAGCCAGGCTGAAACCATTTTCTTTCTAGTAGAGAGAGAGAAAAAAGGATGTGTTCTCCCACTCTTCACTGATTTCACTCCTGTAGCTTCCCTAAGTTGTATTCCTGCATGTTGAATGACAGGAGCATGACAGGAGCCAGGACTCTCCTCTCCCATCAAGTGTCAGTGGAGAAGGTTCATGTTTACTCTTCAACATAAGGAGATGATATTGATGGGGCCAACAAAGATCTTCTGCTTTGCTTTTTTGAGGCACAGCAATAACAGCCCTGTAAGCAGTGTCGCTGAGCCTTACCTCAGTGTCTTTGGCACCCTGTGCCACAGACACGGGGAGCCTGGTGAAAGAATGGGGGAGTCGTACCAAAAGTTGGGATCCTCACAGCCTGGGCTCCATGGAGCTCCACAAATGCCTTCTCAGGATGGACAGCACTAGGTGCTACACCTTGCATTTGGTTCTCCAGAATTTCAAATCCATCACAGATTGGTATGTAAGAAACGTCTATAAAATCTGAATTTATGCAGTGAATTTGGGCACAGAGAGTAGAATTGTATTAATACTTCATGTGAGCAAAACTCATGGTATATTGTATGCTTGTTTAGTTTTTCCACAACATGAGGGGTAGAGTGAAAAACAGTCATAATATAGACTCCCACCTCTTCCTCTTGGGGTTGATGAAGTCAATTTTGCTATTGTTTTCAAGGGATTAATATCAGACTTTGTGCCTGATGTCACAGCAAATGTTGAAGTTGAAAAATGTCCAAAAATAGTGTTGACTTGAGTCACTTTAAATGTATTTATCTTGAATCCCCACTTTGTGGCATTATGGCTGTAGTCTCATCCCGAGCTAGCATTATTCATTAATACCGGCTTATTCCCATGATCCTTCTTTCTCTTTGTCTATTCATTGAGATACACTGTGTGCAAACATTTGTAACCTTCTGTTTCTTGCTCTGTTAATACCATATTTTAAATTGCACTTAGAGCCAGTGCATTTGAACCAGTTATGCAGTCAGACCAGGGAACCCTTATTCTTGACGTGTGTTAGTCTCTGTTACCCTGTGTACCGTGTTAGGAGGCATTAGGGAGACTAAATTCCTCTGGAAATACAGACTCTCTGATTTTTGAAGCATTGGTGTGATTAGCTGTAATGTAATACACTCTGTATGAATGCTTAATGGATAAACATTCTTTTGCTTACTCCAGGCAGTTTTACATCTTACTGGGATGCAATTCATTGTGCTAAACAGTGCGAATGTGAAACTATCATTAGAAAAAATGCAGTCAGCCAAAATGAATTCTGCCTGCAGGTGCAATTAAGGGATTGGTAAGTCTACAATATGAAGTAACTGAGTAGTGATCTGGCACTGAGAATGCTGCATTGCATTTTCTGTTTGAAAGATGTTTACAAAATACAGCAAACCTTTTGCTGTATTACAGAAGCTTTTCCATTAATCCTCTTAGCCTCTGCCCGTTTGTCCATTTTTATATACAAGCAGTGGCATTAACAGGCTGAATGGCTGGGTTTTGGTGGGAGCGGGTGCAACACTCCTACCGAATTAATGCAACACCCCATTAATTGGTCTCTTTTGTATCACTACATGGTGATGTTAATGTGAATGTAGCAATAGGCTACCAAAGGCTTTAGATTCCTTGGAATCACAAGCATTTTAATCGATGTAGAAAAATACCTGCTTGTACTAGAAACTAAATAAATACCCTCTGTAACATGTGCCACCTTAAATTGGGGGATTATGTTTACCCTGTACAGAAGGCTGGTTGAAGGGCTGTCTAATATCTAGTGTCATACTTAAGCTATGCTTCAACTCGTAAGCCCTGTACTTAAGTAATGAATACTCTTTGCACTGGCACTCTGGAAAGGAAGAGTTTAACACATCTCTGAGTTTTTCTTGATAGAATATTTCTTAATAGAATGTAATAGAATTTCCCACAGTCATTTTACACCATGGGACTATATTTAGAAATCCAATCTCAGCTGAGGAATTCATTAAGTAAATTTCTCGTTATTAAAAAAAAAAAAAATCCAAGCATTTCTTCATTTAAGATTTTTGTATGAACTTAGTTATTGTGAAAGGTGATGGTGGGACAGCTTTAGAGGTTCAGAAAGGCTCCCACTACAGTCGTGGTGTGGAACTGCATTTGCTTACTGGGCAAGGGTGTAAAGTCTTCTGGTTTCTGGCACTGGAGATCCTTCTCCCTGGCTCACTCAGTCTTTGCTGTATCTGCAGCATTATCAGTAAGACTGACAATTAGTACCAAATGCAGTAGCTGCTAGGAATGAGACAAGGTATATGAGAGATTCATAAAAAACCTTCAGGGCAGTTGCAACTTTGTACCTCAAAAAAGCAGAATAGGATTTGTACTGATGACGTAATATTGAGAAAATTGGACACCACATCAGACTGTTTCCACCTAACTCTTTTCTTCCACCTCCACTCTCTTCTCTGCCTTAAGTAAAGGGATAGATAGCAATGTGTACTATTTATAGTACATTTTTAATATTTATATTTATATCTCTATATAAAAGCAATGTATTCATTTTTAGTCAGATTACAAAATATGTCATAAATCTGCAATTAAACTAGAGTTGGATGAATTATCTCTGCATAATTTATTCAGCAAATATTCTAAATTGATGCCTGTGATCACTTTTTGTGCCCCTTCTTCCCTTTGAATTATTTTCTTAACAGTAAATAAAAGGAATTGCTTGTGAAATTTTGTTTTTTGTAGATTTAGTGAATATGCAGATTACACAATTTATCTCTGCTGAGATTTATTTTAAATAGAAATAAGAATGTTTTATGAATAGTCAATATTTTGTTTCAGTTGTTTGCCTCTGAGAACATTTGTGATATTTTTACTCTGTGTTTGGACATCTTGACTTGTAGGCTGAGGGAGAGTGAGATTGCTGAGAGAAGAAACACTGACGTGTTGATTCATGGTGGCATTGCTACTGTATGGCAGGCTGTACTAATTGGTACCAGAAGCAGCATTTATTCTTGGCCAGCTCATGTGTCACACTCTTGAAGGCAGAAGAAAAATAGCACCCTCAGTTACGATGTAAATTGGCAGCAATGCAAGGATCTGGAAGAAATACTGCAACAGACTCAAGAATAAAAGTCCAGGGACAGAAATTGCAACTCTGCTTCATGCTCCCCTATCTGTTTGGAGTTGTTTAGACACCAGAGGTCCAGACTCGAGGCTGTACTGTATTATAATTAATTTGTCAAACTCAGCTCACTACGGATATTCTTGTTTGCATCCTTATTTTCATGTTCAAAGATACAATGAATTCTTGAGCATGCTAGTTTGTTACCTTGGCAATAGAGGGGCTTGCCAAAAGAGTGATGAAATATATTTGCTGTCATATTGGAAACAAATGTTGTTCTTAAATATTCGTGTTGATATTTTTATAATCTTCTGTATAGCGTGCTTATCGATGTGCTCTTGTTGCAACTGCTTTTTCATTCTGCTGGATGGAGATGCTGTCAAGGTGTGGACAAATGTTTTTACTTTGCCCTGAGACAGGAGTGCAGTTATAGGCAGCCAAAGCCATCCAGGTTTAAAGGTCAGTACCGCACTGCTGTAGGCAGTAATGTGTTAAATTGCTGTACCTAAATCTCTAATCTGTCTAGGGTCTGTGAAAGAGGTCTGGCAGGAGAGACTTTCTTTGGAACCCTGAGCTTTATGGGAATGCAATACAGTGGAGCCTGTCTCTTGGCTCTTTTCCCTGCAATTGTCAAGCTACTGTCGTGAAAAATACAAGGGGTTTGTTTCCTGATTTTTATTCTCTATTTCTAAATTGTGGATTACTGACCAAAAATAGACAGTAGAAGATTTAAACAATGGCGAAGTAAATTTTTGTCAGTAACTTCCAGTAATACAAAGTAGAGTTAAAAAAAGTCAAGGTCAGGGCAAAGGAATGAATTTCAAATGAAGTGTACCAGTGAAGTACACAAAACTTAAAAAGTCTCCGAGGGATTTATATATGATCAGTAAGACTCAGGTGTGTCACTTCACTAGTCATTTATTCATCCATTATACTGTTGCTTCCAAGCTGCTGCCTTAAAAAAATCAACCTACTGCCCTGGAAGATTTAGACCCAGGTCTGCAAAACTCATCAAACAGAATTCAGTGAAAATCATTTAGCGTGTACCATTAACGTAAGAGAAAACCAGGACACTATTGGAACTTCACATTTATAATAATGGTTATGACAAAAAAAATACTGAGAAGGATGGAAAGAAAAAACCTCATGGAATTGTAACCAGTCACTATATGCAAAGAAAGCAGGAATATTCAGATAAGACTATTCAGGTATCTTTGTCAACTCCAGGCTTCAGTGCATGATCCTGCACGATCCCGCTTATTAAAACAAAACTGAGACACGGCAATCCTAATAGCTGTGTAAGTGGCGAATTCCATGCAAGACGTGTATTGATACCAGTGAATCTTTTTAAGTCTGACCAGGGTGACCCTTTCAGGTTAAACAAGTTGAGTTACTTAGATTGCCTTCCATCAAAAGGTAAGTCTAATGTTCAGATACTCTACAAAGAGTTGCATGCTGAAAGCATGGAAAATGAGTTTAATAAAAAAAGAGCAGATAACTATTCTAAAATTTTTTGTGTTGAAGTAATTCAGTATTTGCCAATGAGTGAACTGTTTGGGCTTTTAGGGTTGCCATGGGAAAATAGCTGAAGTTTTTCCAGGATCAGTTTGGAGACATATTTGCTCTCAACAACCTAGAGGCCATCATTTGTTGCCTGTGTAGAAAAGAAGGAAATTATTCATGTCATCTCTGTTTCTCATGGCACGATGTTCCTGACGTTTCACATGAGTAGGATTGCCACTCCAAAGGGCAAGCCTCATCTACGAGGACTCATGCCCCTGGGGGAGAGTTCAGTCTCCACTTTTCATTTTTACATTGTGCGCTAGATCAAGATCATGAACAAGGACACTAGGTGTCGTATAATGAAGAGTCGTCAGTGTTTATGGGACCAGCATTCCATTTTGTATAGCTTATTAAGTATGTAAGTATTAGTTTGTTTTCAAAGGAGCTTATCTTGTTTTCAAGTCCCTTAAAAAGTATGAAGAGACGGTGATGCAGGGCTACAGTCCCACTTGTTTCAAAGAGGCTTTGGACTCTAAATCCACCCTAAATGGATGCAGCATGGGAAAGTTCACATGCTGCCACTGCAAAGTATATTTTAGTCAAAGTTACAGCCTACAAGAAATTCCCTTTCAGCAGGAGTTTGCTGTCACTGAAAGCACTTGGAGTAGCTCATTCTTGAACTGCAGGACACCCGCTCTCTGCCCTGGTATTGAACTGCTGTTGGCAGTAGTGGTGAGGCAGGCTGCATCTCGGATGGTTTTGTTTTGTTAAATGTTTTATCAAAGTATTGTCCCAGCCCAGCGCTAGTTGCTTTGCAGAGATCTCATGTTCCAAAGTCTTTGAAAGAGGAGCGTTGCTTGGCAATGGCTCTGAGTGTAATTAGCAGGTGACTGGAGTTTATTATCTGTGATGGGCTAGCCTAAGACTGGGTCAGTGCTGTACACTGTTGTGGAGGTAGAAGGCAGAGGCTCTGAAAAATGCACTACATTGAAAAAGCACAGGTGAAGTCAGAGGGGTATCTGTTCATCCCTGCAAAGGAGGCAGCGGCTCTACTGGCTCACTGATGGAGTCAAAACAAGAGCCGGTGTCTGGAGAACAGGAGTTTCTCAGAACTCATCTGTTTTTTGTAAGACCTGAACTGCTGGATTTTTATTTTTTTTCCAGATTGGATATTTTCAGAAGGTAAAGAGTCCCTTCATAAAGAGTGAGGAAAACTCAACCTAAGAAAAGAGCATCTTTTATCTCCTCATTGATCCTCCTTAGAGTAGCACACACAATATAGAATGCTTTCAGCTGCGAGAGCGTTATTTACTACTGTAAAAATTTTTACTTATGTTCTACTTTACTTATCTAAGTTAAAATTTAACTTACCTTGAAGGAGCAAGGTTTTAGATAGCACTAATATGAAAACTTAGTATTTTCAGAAGATCTTAATCTCCTTTGTTATAAAACATTCATCTGTAATGACACAATAATAGCCAAATAATGATCAGGAACATTTTTTATGTTCTTAGAAATTACTCTATAAGAGCAGGTCTGTATTAGCTTTGGTTTTACTCCTCAGTAGCAGGGCTTATTTTTAGTTGCTAATTACTCTGACCTGTCTTAATTAAGAGCAACAACATGAAGTTTTCACATGGGGCACACACCTCATTTCCGGCAGCGGTGATTTTGTATTTTTCTGCTATGTAGACAAGTAGTGACGTAAATTGTAACAAAACTAGTACATCAGCAATAGAACAATTACAAACTGAATACATAATAAATTATTCTAGGAAATTACTTAATAAAAGCAGATGTTTTAAAGAAATCACACCTGAAACTGGGCCAAGTAGCAGAAAGACGGGGTGAAAATTGTATTTGTACACAGAAAATTTGAGATGACAGAGAAAAAGAGAAATCTGAAAATTTGGCCTTCTGCTTGATTTAAGGTGCCAAGAAGGCCACATGTTTATACCAGTATGTCAGTGTTGAGCTACAGAGAACTAGAATGCTCAGGTAAGGGATTTGTAATGGAAGAGCAGTTCGATGCACTGCTATACATTAGTGCATCCTTCTTAGAAGGACTTGAGCATTTGAGCTGGGTTACTTTCAGTCCCTGCAGCCCCTCAGAGCTGAAGCAGTAGGACCTTCTGCTTTAAACAGCAGTGAGTGCAGTGGAGAGGTCCAAGAGAGTGAGCAGGTATCGCTGATAACAGGAGATGATCCATCAGTACCACCAAAGCAATTTCAGTTCCATGTTTGGGCCTGAAACTGCACTGTATAAAATTTAGGATACTAGTTTCAGTGAAATGAGCTTACAGGTGAAGTCTGCCTGGTTGTTTAACTACTTATACTGGGAAGCAAAACCACACTCATGTCACAGGTCTAATGAATGCGTGTGATTAGTCACGCATTTTAATGCATGTGTCCCACCAGGCAGTGTGACTGTGGCACAGTTTGGGGTTAGCATCAGTCGGGTGCTTCTTCCCATACACAAGCCAGGTGCAGGACACGCTGTAGTGGATGGAGCTGTATGGATGCAAGCTGAGATGTGTTGATGCTGCTGCAGGACAGTGACACTATGGTTTTTTACTAGACATGGTCTTCATGACTATTCCAACAGAAAGAAGACTTGATAGTGTGTGCTAGTTGCCTACAAGAATATCTAGAGATAATCTCTTCCAGTTAGTATCAACAAATTGAACAGTTTGGTTGTGCAACACTGTAGGTCGGTGTCACGTCCATGAACATGTCTGATTCTTTCTATGGCGTTCTTATGGCTCTTCCTCACTTCTCTCCCCACAAGAGAATTTTTCATCCTTAGTGGAGGAAGCCCAGCAGTCCACTTTAGTATATTCAAAATGAGATGATTGTAAAACTGCTCTGAAGAAATTGGCAGCTACCCTGCAAATGTACCTGTTCCTCCTCACAGGGGACAGGGAGGTGCTATTGCATGCTGTTCTAGACTTAAAGACTTCTCTAGACTGAGATAGTACTGATGGTATCACCCATGACTCGTAACGTTTTTCTGAATATCCTATGTCCAAATGACTGACTTAGCCACTATGTTTCCTTATTTGGATTCTTGCTAATAATCACGACAAAACTTCTCTGAAATTCTAGCTGTTACTGTAATTAATAAGAATGTTTCCGATACAAATATTTATGATTTCCATCCATGTCTGCATTAAAGACAACCTCTGGGTTTTCATCTTTCCCAAAGTCAACAGGGTGTATGTGGCAGAACCAGCCAAAGGAAATTTTTATTACTGTTATTATAATTAAGGTTGCCAAAGGATGTATCCATAGCGTCAGGTTGATTAGCTCCCTTTAGTGTTTGCACATTTCTGTTTTCTCCGAGTTTCAGTGCAGGACAAACAAGTTTATTCACTTGGAGAAGAAAATGGGTGATAGGAAAGATTAGAGTTTGTGCTCTAAGGTCCATGCTCTCCAAATCCAGACACTGTCTGTGCCAAGTTTTGTTCTCTCCACATGAGAGAGTCCTCTGTGACTCCCCTCCAGCAAATACACAGCACAACTGGACATGATAAAACTATAAGGTACTTCTGTAATTATTCACCTTCCTGCATGGATCATTGCACAGTAATGATGTATGACCAGAAGAAGACCTGATCATTCTGAGGGCTTCTCAACAGAATAAACAGAGAGATGACCCGTTTGGTTGCTGCTGCTGTCTGCAAAGAAGGCATGGAACAAAGGTGTTCCAAATTTTTAAAGTTTTAAAAATGGCACACAGGAAGGCTAATAATACTAGTTACCACTCTGGTAGAGCTTGTCGTATGTACTAAATCAAGCATCATGCACTAAAGCAGTGAGCATTGGGTGTTCCTCTGGGAAGCCACATTCAATCCCTTTACAGTTTGTGGCTGCTGTTTCTGGAACCATGGCTCCATACAAGACCAAGGAAACCCAAATCCTGGCCTTTATCTTGCCTTAGTTGCTGGGAAAAAAAGGAGAGGATTTTGGATCATCCCAAGGCTAATTGCATTGCTTTTTATTCCTGCAAGTGTGCCTGAAAATCTCAATTCTCCATGATGGGACAGGAGATGCCTCTGATAGGTGTCTTTGGTTGTTCTTGCCCAAGGATGGTGATGAAAGGAAAAGAGGGGGTAGATAGGTTGTTGTGCAGGTTTGAGGAGAGGTTTCAGCAATGTTTACTTTTCACACAAGCAATACCAGTCTCTTTTGCTGACAAGTGCTATCCTCTGCTCATTGACAACTCTGCATCAGCTAGAGAGTACTTCTGAAGGTTAATCAACAATGTCAGGCTCAGCTTGTTGGTGGCCACCAGCAGCACAAATAGTAATGGCAGTGATGGAGCCGGGAGCACAGGTTGTTAATAACCACTCCATGGCCTAGCATCACTTTCAAAATGGCTTCTAGCACAACAGGGTTACAAAACCTTTACCCTGAATTTTCAGAAATAAGAAAATGTTGGGGAAAATTAGTAGTTTATTGGTCTTACATGGCATCATTACAGTGAGGTAGTGGCTGTGATGCCTACTCCCTTCCCCAGAGTAGATTGCAGAGGCATGACTTGCTGGCAAACGTTCACTGTAAGTATCTGTGCCATCTTTTGCTGCATTACTTTCCTGTGATGTTGGTGGTGATCCATCTCGCCCAGATGGCAGGGTCGTATCTTGGGTGCTGTTTTTGCTTTCTGAAGAGGCATTATGGCAGCATAGCAATAGCGGGTGAAAAGCACAGTTTTGTAATTGGTATTGCACAGTGATCACCAACATATGTTGGCTGTGGCCCCTGATGTGGAATGACCTCGTGTAATCAAGAATTAGGCATAAGAGAGACTATTTATGTGTATGTTAGACTTGAGTTACTGAAGGTGTGGTAGAATAGCTACTGCAACAAGGTACCATCCACCAATACACCATTCTTGCACGGTTCTTTCTCTTTGGTGGCCACCAGGCATCAGAGGGGTAAAAAGCATAGACAGCAAGGCAGTCAGCAGCAGCTGAACCTGGGATCAGGTCTTGTCCTGTAGCACAGCTTGCAAAGACAGTATATGCATGTCCAGCGTATACTCAATATGTCTGGGACTTTCCTAAACACATCAGATGAGACAGTTCTTATGTTGCAGAGTTTATAGTATGCAATACTAATAACATGGCTAATGTAGCACCAAGCTGGCTAGCCCATGGGGAGGATAGCCCATGTGATTCTTCATAGTTCATCTCCATTTTGACTTCCTTTAAAAAAAAAGAAAAAAAGAGTTGCCACTACCTTCTGGTTACTGCCAGCAAAATTCTGATTCATGGTACTTGAGAGCTATGAGAAAATGCCCCAAATTTACAAAACTTGTCCTTTTTCCAAGAATAATCAGTTTCCATCTTTCCAGTCTTACTCATAAAATGAAGTATTAGAACAAAAATGTTGGGGGTTTTTCTGAATTAGAGTCTGCAACATATTTTTATAGTTAGTGACATGTCTTTTCTAGATTGTGCTCTGTCACTGGTCTATGAAAGACAAGCAAGTAGTTATGTATGTGTATGTATAATTTCTGGGTGCCACCCAGAGTGCCTAACAATAATACCTGCTGCTTAGATCATACAGTTTGTCATCATTTTGGTGCTGGATGAATCACTGATGACTCTTTTTCTTTCAGTTTAGAGAAGACAGAAGTATATTCTGTTAACAGCAGTGTTGGACTGAGCCCATCAGTTCTTCAGGGTTTGCTTGTTTTGACATACACATTGAGCGTTTGTATCCACTAGGCTGTCACTGCTGATGGTGGCCTTTTATTTCCACTGTTGCTGGTTTACAAGTGCTGTTGTAAATCCTAGTAAACATCACAGGTGAATTCCATGGAAACTTTTTTTTTTCCTAAATACTTGGAGAGGTACGACCAGAGATTAAGATGATGTATTGGATTTTCCTGAAAAAGAACTTTATTTAAGTAATGGCTCAGTAGACCTTATTGTAGTGGGTGCTTGGCCAGTGTGATGGCAAAACCAAATCTGTTAAATCACAGGGAATGGGAAGATTCCCATGAGTCTGAAATCCCACGCACACTCTGGGAAACACAGTGGCAACAGATGTGGTAAAGTAGGTCTACTTAAATCAAGTTAACCATACTTCGAGGAAAAAGTTATAACTTTTTTTTTATTTTTAGCAAAGTAAAATCTTGAGTGACAGTTCTCATGACTGTACTGAGCAAGCAGTTCATTACTGTGGTGGATAGACTGTTTCACAAAGAAAGAAAATTTCCAAGCACAAATTTTCTTTTTTGCATTTTAACACCTAGAGATGGATTTAATAGAATCAGTCAACCATTAAATGTGATTGTGCAAAATGAGGTAAATGTCATACAAGAATATCTTCCTTCTTCCCCTAGTCAAAACACCTGTTGAAGGCAGTGGGCAAGATCATATGACCAGTGTACAAAAGACAGTGAGTTAATGCCAGGTGGGAAACCTAGATTATTTTACCCTGATGCTATCAGTGATAGATTGAATGCTTAGGTAAGGTGCTAGATAAGATTGGCATGGTATATTTGGAGACATAATGATGACTGTATTCACCATCAACAGCATCTTTAGTTCCCTTCTCATGTGCAAATCTGAATATTCCAAAACAGTAAGCAAGATCCAAGAAGCCATCTCTTCTGTCTGATCTGGTTTAAGAAGGATCATCCCGAACAAGAACTCAATATATGATTTGATGCTTTGAAAGAAAATTATCCTGAAGCATATCCAGTCACTTTGCAACAAATCTGAAACTGCTGCCACAATATACTAATACCAGTCATTGAACAAAAGGAAAAGAATGGGGTCAGTTAGCATGATGAAAAGGAATCCAGAAATAAATATGCTCGTTTTGTAGCATAATTTTTCCCTGTACCTCACCCTCATCTATTCTTTGTCTTCAGCAAGCAATATTTCTCTGCCTCTCTTACCATCCTTCAACAGCTAGTGACTGTATCTGCATTTTCCTTGATAACATCCACCTATGTTCCACATTTGAAACACAGGTCTCTCTTGTCATGTTGGTAAATGAGACAATCCAAGCTAAACTCACAGCTGTTGGTTTTTTTACCCATACTTGCTTGCATGACTGCTGCATTTCAGACCTAAAGGTTTGTGGGCAAACCTTAGCTCAGTAATGCTTTAGTTGGGTCTAGCTCTACTGATTGATCCTTGGTTTGGTTGGTGTCAGCATAAATGAGGTTGGGTTTGGATATGGAACCCGTAGTGGGCATAGTCACCTTTGACAGCAAACCACAAAGAAGGGAAGCTGCCAGGGGAGGTTACCAGCCAGCTTGCAGCAGGGCTTTTCATTGCTGTTGAGTGGGCTCTTCTGCCTGGTTTGGTCTGTTCTTGTGTCAGGGTAAAGAGGGTTGCTCTGAGTTGTACATCTCAATCAACAGGTAAATGAGATGGCCTTCTGTCCTGTACCGGCTTCTTTTTCACTACATACAGGCTAGCATCATTAGAGCTGCGGGTTGTTTTCTAGCTTGGTATGGCCTACACAGAAAATCATGTTCATGATTCTTCCTGTCTTCAAGTGTTTTGAGGAGCAGCAGGCAGGGGTGCATAACATGAAGAAGGCTTTATCTTCGGTAAAAGAGGTTTGTGAAAGACATGGAGTAACAAAAGACTTTTCAGAACTCTTCTGTTGGGCTGTTAAACAGGTATGGACACTCTCCATCTTCCATTTTAACTGGGAGTTCAGACACCCAGTGGGGTTAACAATAGGAAGAGAAATTAATACATCGTTCAAGGCCTTTACAAAATACCCAATGCAGATGCAGTTACTGCATCCACACACAGAAGCTTAGGGAAGGAGTTGAAGGTGATCACTTACATTTTGAAAGGGTTGTTTGTTTGCACAGTTTCTCCATTTGTGTGTTGCATGGCCAGAACTTGCACATAGATTTTGCTGGTTATTTTAGACCAAGTAAATTGTTACATTTCCTTACGCTTATTTCTGCATCAGGGTCTTTTGTCCAATCTTATACATACTAAAGCAGCATAAAATGTTCAGCAGCATTGGACAGTGTTTAGTATGTGACTTATTTTACTTAGGTTTTGGATATATTTATGAAGGCTTCTTAGGAGCATGATTTAGCTTAAAAAGCCTTTTTCTTGCATCAATATCACAAAAAATGAATGTGAGAGCGGTTTGTGGACTCTTGTAAAACCTTTCTCATCTCAGTCTTCTTGGAAGAGGCAATTTATTAAGTGTTTCACATTGATGTAAAATACAGGAGTTAAAATTTCCACAGAGTGACTAACATCTTCTCTGTTTCAAACACTCACTACTTTATATAAAGCTGGGAGGTTTTTTGCGGTACCTTTGCAGTAACCATAACACTGTTACTATACTTACGGTAGTATTCAATAGTATTTTTGTATTTCAATTTTAATATATTTACTGTTTAAAAGAAATTAATCTGTACTGACAGGTTTTTGGGCAGGTGAAACCTCAGGTGGAAATGAGCCCAGCTCCTGGCTTTGCATTGGGCAGCAAGCTGGCATGCTTGCTCCAGGGGCAGTTGTTCAGGAGCCTCCAAGCAAGGCTGTAAGAGAGCAGACTTCTTGAGACCTGAATATATGTTTCATGTTGTAAGAAAAACAGTGATACAGAAAAACATGGCTACATAATTGTATCTTCTGTAGGGTGCCTGTAAAAGAGGAAGAGGAAATATGGGAAATTGTTTTCCTTTATTTGAAGTAATGAACATGATATATGTGTGGGACTGAAGTTTGGTAAAATTATTACTACTAATGCATATTCTTTCATTACTGCCAAATATGGACAGTTAAGTGAATTAAGCTGGCAAACTCTGACCTCTAAAATCTGAAAATATGCTTTTCCTGGCTGTTTGAAGGTACTCAACATCTGAAAAATCTCTGATTGAGGGCTATGTTCATGTGGAAAGTATGATGGAAAGTAGCGTAAAGAATATAATCAGGTTAATGCAGTCAATGTTAAGTTACTGCTTTAGCGCTAAAATAAAGCTGTAAACCTGGTTACTTTAAAAAATACCCATGGCTGTGTATATCGATCTCCTAATATTAATTTAATACATACTATGGAGTATGATCTCTAATGGTATCCATAGGCAGCGAAAATGTACATTAGAAATCTTCAGGTCTAGCTTTGGTTAGATGAAAGCAAACTAGAACTTCATTAGGAATAGGGACTGAAACAGAGATTGTATACAGATCATAATTTCAATGTATTTTGCTTTTTCATGTCTTTACTAATCTTTACTAATAGTTCACTCTTAATTAAGTTGAATTATGAGTTTTAAATATTGCAATGTATAGGCCAACTTGGTCATCCAAGATCACCTTCTGCATTTATAATAAGAAACAATAAAAATTACTTATATTCAATTTACTTTTGCAACCATACTTCTGCTTTATTTGAATGAAAAAGCACAAATGCAAAAACCTGAAATCTGAATGAACAGGAGAAATTTGTCTTCTAAAAGCCTTTTCAAACTCTGCAACATCAGAGCACAAAATCAGTATCTATTCTCATGAGTTGGCAGTCTTTCTAGAGTAGATAGTTGAGTGATTTTTGATTTGTTTCCACAGGTTTTCAATACATATTCCAATGAAGACTATGACAGGAGAAATGATGAAGTTGACCCAGTGGCTGCATCAGCTGAATATGAACTCGAGAAGCGTGTGGAAAAGCTGGAGCTCTTCCCAGTTGAACTAGAAAAAGGTATGGAGTTTGTGTGCCATTTCCAGTTCCTGTGACACTGATCTACAAGTCTGAGGAATTCCATACATGCCTACAGAGCCTGTCTTGAATTTCCATGAATCTGTTCTAGTCACCTTGGCTTTCTGGATTTCAAGAATTTTTCGATAAGGAATTAAAGAAGCATTTCAGAGATATGCAGTTCTTTATTTCCCTAAGGGAATTATTTTGTGTTGCTCCATTAACACATGGTTTTACACAGTGTTTGATGCAATGTTTTCATTCTCCACTAGAAGACAAAAAAATCTTGATTGTTGTTCTGAGCTCTTCATAAGGGTGAAGGTGATAGAAGGGTGAAGGTAGTATTTTTTTTTGTATAATTAAAATGGTAGAATAATAAAGTTTTTAAAAGGAAGCAAAAGGATATTAATGTTACTGACATGGAAAACCAGGAAGAACCAAAGCATAAATGTTTATCTACCAAATAACTATATAAATCAAATGTAAGAATTTTCTGCTTTTGCTTGCCTTTTTCACAGATGAAGATGGACTTGGCATAAGCATTATTGGAATGGGAGTCGGAGCAGATGCAGGCCTTGAAAAACTGGGAATATTTGTCAAAACAGTAACAGAAGGTGGGGCAGCAGAAAGAGATGGCAGGTAAACTAGACTCAGCATTTGGAAATTTTCCCAGCAATAGTTATTATGAATTACGGTTTTCATAGGAAAGAGTTGTTCGCTTAATGTATGTCATGATAAATCAAAGTTGTAAAATTTGGAGGCTTCATTGGTAAGGTCCAAATACCTGATGTGGTTATGAGAAGACACCAGTTCAGTGCACTGAGTTTTAACTGTTTAAGGAGAACAGATTTGACAAAGATGGGTCTTCGTGACTACTGAAAACCCAGATGCTTTAGCGTGAGTAAAGCTGGAGTTTCCAAATTTTGTATCACTTTTGAAAAGAGTTTAGATTTTAAGGCTGTTGAGCTCCCATGTGTTCTTTCAAACCAGCTTTAAACAATCAGTACTTACGAAAAAGAGTTCTGCTTGGCATTTGATTTAGGAAAATAATTAGCATATTTGAATGCTTAAACTCTTAATAAATACACCTCCTTTCAAGTTTACTAACACAGGCTGTTACTTTATACTTCTTATTATGCAGTCTTCTGCTCCAGAGTTCAGTTTTCACCCCTGCAGCACCAAAAGTACATGAATCAATTGGAATAGGAAGCTGTACCATAAATTTTGCCCACTAAAAAAATAAATCGGTGTTTGTAGTCTTACAAGATGCTCATAGAAAACCTGGTTGCTTCTAGAATTGCTTACTTGGTATGTGCAGGTTAAAGAATTCCTTTTGAGCATCCAATATTTCCTATCATATGGGACAGAGTTATCTTTGTATTACACAATACCTGCCACAATCAGGCCAATGTTTTCTCATTAAAAGTTGGAAAAACACTTTACTTTGTAGTCATTTAATAATGAAAAGTATTCTTAAACATCTTCCAACCCATATAATTTGTTGTTTTGTCCCAGTGCATATCCTTTGTAAATTTGCGTGCAAATAAAATATTACTTACCTGATACATTAGCAGTTAAGTCTACTTATATGCATTCTCTACTTCTATTTTTAACCATTAGTGATTTGTTGTATTAGTTATGAATAATACCAAACACAAAAAAAGGTAGATGGAGTACGAATATACTCTAAAAATTTGATGCCGTCTTCTAAAAAATGTATTGCAGTAACATGTTCCTTACTGATGAACACCTATGACTTTTCAGCCAGACAAAAGGTTGTTCTGCTGTGGAAACCCCATACAAATTAAATCAGAAGGCTGTACATGGCAGGGGGTTGCAAAGTTTAGTAACATTGCTCTGAAACTACTGAGGTATACCGTCTTCCAGATTGGGCTTGCAGGTATCTTTACAGATCTCGGCAGTAAGGTACCAGGTTGAAGGCCAAGTACTGATTTGTCACAGGCTTAAAAATTATGAAGGGAAGGGAAGAAGCTGACACCTCAAGATGTCATGACTTCATCCATTACTTTAAATTTAAGTGAACGTTTTTCTGAAAGGTATGCTTGAGCTCAGCCAGAAGGCATTAAGCTCACGACTGACATTCTGTGTGAAGTTCTGTGGTTGAAAATTAGAGTCACTCACTACTGCTATATGATAATCTGTATTTTCTGTTCGTCTCATTATTCACATGTTTGAGTGGGTACAGAAGTTAATGTTCAATCACAAATCTCTTCTTTCATTTCCCTGGATGGCATCTGAAAGGAGCTTGTCAGCTGAGAAAAAATAATGTCTTTCTTTGACCATTCTAATACTTGTGCTGGTTTTCAACTGGTTGAATGTTCAGTCAGCTGAGAAATAGCCCTCTGATTTTCTCTTTGAGAGCCTGACTGATCATTCACTTGGGAAAGGATATGTAATCCTCTCAGTCAGGAGCAGCCGGTTCTGTAATGAAGTGCACCAACTGTAAAGGGTCTTGACTTCGTCTTTGTGAAAAGCCTAGTTAATCATTAACACTGATAGCAAAACAAAGTCTCCTAACAGAAAATAAAACTATATTTCAGCAGTTTCATCAGATACTCTGAATAACTGCATAGCAATCTTCAACCAGGCTCTTCTGAAACTACAGTTTAAAACATTACAATATCTGTAGGATAACTCCCATCTTTTATTGAAAGACCCATCGAATTGTGATATAAAATATTTGCCTCCCATGGAAACCCAAAATCTGTACAAAGGGGTTTCTCAGTGATTGAGCACCACTGGCTTGATTCATGTTGCTCCAAACAAACAGGTAGTGTTTAGTTGTTGTATCGAAAGGTGTTGTGTGGCAGTATTTAACTAAGGAGGGTGCTTCGAGATGAATCTAAAGGTAAGCATGTTGATAAGTAATTAGAGAGATTATTAATAGTGTGTAAAATATGAAATCAATCATTAGGCTGAATATGAAAAATAAATTCTTTTCAAATGATTGTGGTGATGAGTCATTCACATTTTAAAGTATTTTGAAAACATTGAGAACAACAGTTTTGAAATATTACACAGTTCTTAACTTGAAAAATACTCTAAATGTTGTCTCTGCAGAGGTTAAATTTTTCAGTTCATCGTACAGAGCAGTAATTATGCAAGTAATTTGTTCAACTTTAGTTGGTTCACTTCTGTAGTTGCTACTTCATTGAAGTGCCGCTTTACACAAGCAGATTTAAGTCATGAGCGTTAGAAAATAATTGTCAGAAGAATTACCAATTTCATTAATGATAAAAGCAGTTAAACGTCTATAACTCGGGCTTCTCCAACCTGAGCCTAATTTTTCATTCATGTTTGAAATTAGATTTGAGAGACAGAGGAAGCCTAGAGCTCTTGGTGGAGGGGGCTCTAAAGGGAAGGCTGCCCAGAGAACATGGCTGTGAGGATATTTTGGTCTAGATGGTGCCTGGGATGGCTTGTCTGGGGGGTCAGGGCTAGGCTGCAGGTACAGAGCTACGGTGGGAGTGGGGCTGGAGAGGGGATGCCCGAGGAAGAGAAAAGTGGCTAGGAGAATATGGCTGTGAGAGTATTTTACTCTGGGCAGTATAGAATGAACATGGCAATAGACAAGAAACTTCTTTTTTAATTACATGTGATTATATAGTTTGAATAACAATTACATTAATGGTTTGTTGTTTGATATGTATGTATGTTTATATATAATGAAAATATATGTATGTATAGAAAGAAAGGAGGTTTGGAGAACAGTGGCCATAAAAATAAGAGTTGAAAATTAATTTAGGAGCTGTACAAACAAGGAAGAAGGAGATACAAAATACACCTGAAGGGCAAATGGAATCAGACTGAAATTGCAGCAGATCAAGACAGAGCCACTTACAGAGTTGTAGGCAACAGTTCTTTAACATGATGTTTCATCACCTGAAATACTGTAACTACTTACCTGTATGAACACTGCTAGTCCACTGCATAGTGAAGTATGTAAAGTGTTGTAGCTAAACCGCTGTCCTGGTTTCAGCTGGGATAGAGTTAATTGTCTTCCTAGACAAATCAAGAAGCAATCTGTTCTTCCACAATTTAGTTTTCAGCCAAGAGGGTGACCGATTCCCACTCAGTGGGCACCAACTCCTTAAACTTCTTTTCTTGGAACTCCTGTGGCCATTTGACTGCACCTCATGTTTGCTAAAGTAAAAAAAAAAACCAACTAATTTTTACAGTATTGAAATACAATAAATATTAATGTGATTGGTGTATTTATTAAATGCTTCAGCGAAAATTGACATAAAATTCTGAGATTAAAATGCCTGATACTATTTTTAAGACAGGAGTTTACACACTGTAGCAGATCTTTTTTTCAGTGAAGGGAGATCCTGACCAGAAGACATTCTGTGGTGTGAGGCTGCCGAAGAACATATCTTGTATTACTTACTCATCAGTGGAGTCCAAAGAACTAAGATACTGCTTGAATACCTGTAGAACTGCAGAGCATTGCCCCAGACTTGACAGAGAATTCGGTCCTCCAAGTCAAAATGCTTACGCCCTCTTTTGAAGTCTCTGTTGTTCTCTGAAATGAACTCTTATCACTAAGATATCCTAAGATATTAAATACCTTAATTTAGATATTTTCATATAATTTAAATGGGATTTTTCCATAGCTGTTTCTTCGTTTCTTTGTAAACTGATCGTTTGGATCAGTAGCATCCATGTAAGTACTTGAAAATTGCCCCCTTTGACAAGTTCTGCATGTGTTTTGTTTTGGTGGGTTTTTTTTAATTTTTGAAACTATAAGAGTTTGTGCATTTCTAGAGGACATTTTAAAATAGTAGTCCACCTTCCCAGTATTTGTAATCCAGATGAGTCCAATGCCCGCTTTAGGGATTTCGTAGCAGTGTTTACTTCAGATAAAGGCAGCATGTTTTTTATTCCTCCTAACTTTTCCTGCATCACAGAGTGTATCGACTGTAAATAGGCATTTGGTTTCAAAGAGAGAGTCCTCATCAAAACAGTCCAAGGTCTTATTGTTGTCACAGCAACATCACACTTACACTGGGAATTCATCTTTTTGGAGCAAATTAGATGAAATATTTTAAAAGAGTAGGTCACAATTAAATCTGATGCACAAACTCTTTTCTCCACAGATGAGCAGGTTGTTTTAGTTAAATACTGCATTTTTTTTCCATTAGCGTGAAATACCAGAGCTATGTCTTATGCTGTATTTCAAGATTGGCTTAGGAAAGAATGAGAACTGCTCAAGTATCTCATTTAATTTAAGTCATATGACAAATTCAAGAGTTTGTGTTGCTGTACTTATATACAAGGAAAGTGACTGAATGATTGATGCTATTAATTGTAATGGTAACTTTGGAGCTGGATTTATGAGATGTCTGCATGGAAGGAATGATGCATTTTTCACAGTCATTTTACGACTGAGTTTTTGTTTGAAGTCTTTGTTTAAAATCAAACTAAAAAGATCTCTCCGTGCTAAGTTTTGCTGAAAATTCTTCAAGAATTCACACAATTATTTATATATTTTTATTTTTCCCCTGAAAGGATCCAAGTGAATGACCAAATTGTGGAAGTTGATGGCATCAGTCTGGTTGGTGTTACGCAAAATTTTGCTGCAACTGTTCTTAGAAACACCAAAGGGAAAGTCAGGTGAGTATTTTAGAAGAAAAAAAATTGTGATTGAATACTTCAGATTACCTAACATCTTTCACAGAAGTGTCAGTATGCCCAGGTGGAATCAGAGTTTTTTGGTCTCTTTGTGTCTTCTCTGCTTTTATCCCAAGACATGGACAACTATGGTATTACAGATTTTGGGTTTGGCTTAGATTTTTAAAATATGACCACTGAAACAAGCTGAAATTGCAAGCTCTTCACTGGTCTAGACCTCCATGGACCTCAAACTGTATTAGCTGGAATGACGAAGGTCATGGGTGTTGGTCAGATGGAATCTGTGCTGCCACTGATCTCCTCCCTGCTCTTCTACTCGGAGACTGGCCACGTTACTGCCCCAGGGTCGGAGGAGTAAGGTAGGGAGCAGTCTGATACTCGCAGATGCCACCTCAGCACAGAAGAGAAGAGATTACTGGATGTAGTAGTATTAACAGCTACCAAATGCCGGTATTAATTCATTGAGCTACCTGAGTCCCTGCACCATCTCTGCGTTTCTCTCTGTTCCTGTGCTGTGGTTCATTGAAAGGCATCCCTGTAAAAATCCATAAAGTAATGAATAGGCTAGAAAATGTAACATATACTGCAAGTAAAATTCTGAACTAATGTAAATACAAAACTGTAAAATGTTTGTAAATTAACAAGAACAGTGTTTCCCTAGAAATTAACTGTTTTGCCATTTAAAAACCTATGCAGTTGCATAGCTGTTCTGTTTAATAGCTTATTAATTTCAGTAAAGATTTAACTCTACAAAATAAATCAAAAAAATCTTTGGCATATTGCAAAGCCACAGCCATTCTGTAGTCACCCTTTGATTCTCTCTCAAAATCCTCTTTAAGGAATACAGCTGAATTCTTTAATTAATGAGTTCAGGGCTGACTTCTTTTGAACTGTGACTAAACTACTGGTGGTAATACATGCAGTCCCCCTCAGATGGTGGTGCTATATGCTGGCGTGCATAGTTCCACTATATTTCCATAGCTGTTCCTGCATGACATTAAGGAATAATGTTGGGATGTGGATTCTGTGAAGAATCTTGGGGGGTAGTTTGATCAAGGTTTTATTTGAAAGAGGTTATTTAGGAAAAAAGGTATTAGAAATTGTAGTGTAATTACAAGTGAATATATTTTTGTGTAACATTTACAGGTTTAGTTACATCAGTACTATTTCTGCAAAGACTCACATATGCTGTGAGTGTTCCTACTGACTTAACTATAAAAATGAGTATATACTTCATTAGGTTTTCTGCAGAGTTGGGACATTTGAACATGAAATCCTTATGACAGAGAATAATGTCTTCCTGTGTTTCGGTACACAGAGCAAATGCTATGTATATTTTATGTTTGATGTTTTAGCTCAAAAAAGAAAAGAAAAGAAAGTGCTCACATAAAACATACGTATTATATACATTTATAATCGGCTTAGTTTATGTAATTATTATTATGTAAGTTACAGAATAGAATACTTGCTTCCATGAAAAAATAATGGGTTTGGAGGAAGGAAGAAACATAAAACTATTTTCATACAGAATGCTCCCAGAATCTTCTCTTGGAAAGTGAATTACAGTCAGAATGGTTGCAATCTAGACCCTTTTGTCACAAAATAGTGGACTGTAAAAAGTATTTCTTCATTGTTGTTGAGCTCACATTGTCAAGTGTACTATGTATCCTGTGCACTGGGATCATTGGCTTCTGACAGCTCTCATTTATCAAAGAGAGATTTGTGAGCTTCTAGATTTTTCTTTGTAAGTAAGCTTAAGATATTGAGCTTTCAAGGGAAAAATGACCCAGTGCATTAGTGTCACAACTAGATAAAAAACCCTCATAAAATAATATTAAATTAAAAATAAAATTTAAAATACATTATAATATGAATTATAATATAAAATAATATTAACTATTATTAAATAAAATATATATAAGAATCTATATGTACACCGGCATACGGTGTGGTTAGCAGTCTCTTATTAATGTATATATCTAATTAGAGGAAAGGGATGGGTAGAGTTTGGTGCAACTCCCCCCTTTTTTTTTTATTTAAAACTTCATGGAAAAAAACCTCAGAAAGACTACTCCTGCCCTTTATGCAGGCCAGCTGAGAAATGCATGATTTTTTTCCTGGTTTGTGGTAGGCTGGGTGCGAGACTTGACAAGATGGCTAAGCATTGTGTGGCACAGGCTCCTGCCTGGCTTCTGGTCAGGTCCTGGACTATTGAATTGTCTGATGCTCTGCTAGCACTGATGAACTGTATTGGTTTGAGATACTCAAAATCAGAAATGGTTCCAGAAAGCTGTTTTTTTGAGACAGAGATTTCAGGGTGCTTGACATTTTGGTTTTTCTGTATGTTTAAACATTTGCTTGTGAGGTAAGCGAGAGCTAATATTGATGAATTTAGATACGAAAGAAAATGACATATTTTTATCTTGCTGTATGACAAAAGAGCCCTGCCTCCTGCTTGTTTTGTGGAGAGAGCAATTGTTTTCTGACAGATCCTCTTTCCCACTTACACCTGTGTTAGAGCTAGGATGGAGAAGTCCTTCGCCTCCACCCTCTTTGGCAGACAGTGCTCGCCTCTGCACCTGAACTGCTCCAGAACCTGAGGGACAAAATAAGAGGATTTGCTGGGGCAAAATCCCTCACTTGCCCCCAGCTGTCAGCTCCTGCCTGTTGGCAGTGCAGGGAGCGGTGCTACTGACCTCTGAGTGCACCATTCCCATGGCAGCTGCCACTAATGATCCGTGTCACTGTGGGAGGCAGGAGCAGTGGAAAAGGTTGTTGCTTTATAAATACCTTCTGCCATTCCTGCGGCGGGTGTCCCAGCTGAACTACAAGTGTGTAGGCAATGTACAGTCGCACACCCCACCTAATTCAAGGCAAGGCAACTTCATGAATCCTTCTCTCACAGGAGAAACCACATACATACTTACTCTCATGTTTGCTGTTTAATAGTGTCACTTTAATGGATTGTATAGAACTGCTTTAATAAGCATAGTTACCTTTGTGATCATAGCATAAACTGTGTAGCTTTGTTCTGCCTGGTGTCCTCTACGCACAGAGATTTGTGTGCGTTTCACTGACATTACTTCACGTTTATAACCCACAGCATTACATATGCACAATCCTTTTGTCTTTAGTCTAGTCAAAGTGCATGCTAGTTTTTGTAGCAAGGGTTTTATTATGTGACATCAGTTGCAATGAAATGAACAGAATGACATTAAAGCTACTTCTTAATTCTTTGCAATAAATGCAGTCAATACTTCTTCAGGGAGCTTGCCTAATACCAATGCTTAGTGATTTATTCTTCTCCTTTGAGCCTTCTGAACACTTTGAATGATCCTGACAGCAGAAGTCATTGACCTAGAATAGATTTTTGCAATGTTTCTGCCAGAAAAATGTATCCAGACTGTCTGTAGCTGACACAGTAAAGAATGCGCCAAAATGAAGATGTGGCTTTTAGCTCTTGAACTGTTCCAGGTGAGGGTGAGAGGTGGGGAAAGAAGAGCAAATATAAGCTTCTATGATTATTTTATCCATTGTTTGAAGCATTGGACTATTCAGAAGAGTTGTCATACAATAATGGACCCAATCAGTTTGGCTTCTCCAATGATAATAAATTCAATTATTCTTTCTTACGATGTTTTATAGGAAGATAATCAGCACCCATCAGATGTACTCTGGTAACCTATGAGACAAAGGAAAGAGAGGGAATTCTTTCATAATCCCAGCTGGCAATCAGCTTCTGTTTTTAGGGATGAGAATTAGTGTCCTCGTGACTCTAATCTGGCAAGTACAACTATGAATGCTATTTCAATTGATGTAAATATCAAGTTGTCTTTATAATTTTGCTTAACTATTTAGTTTACTAATATCTCGTATTAGTGGATTTCAGAATTTGATTATATGCAGGAGGGTTTTTCTTTTGAAATTTGTGTTATTTTTTTTATATTGTTGAGTGTCGCCCCTGCTTTAAGATTAATGGATCAGTCAGAGGGCAGCGCCAGCCTAATATCACTAATTGTTCTGTGCTGCTTCTGACCCCATTTAGGATGTAATCCATCAACATGAAGTTTGCAAGTGGTGCCTACAATCATAAAAGATAAGATAAGGAGGGAGCCTGACAGTGGGAACCCTATCCTGTTACGGAGCTTCTCCTATGTTATTTTGCTTGCAGTCTTCTCATGGACTGTGGTGCTGAGTAGCAGATCTGAAGTTCTTTGAAGTTGCTTGGGTGATTTTGAGCCTCTGTGACCCCACTCTTTCCCCCTGTTCTTCATCATAATGAAAAGGGTGCTAGGGGACCCTAATGTCTTCACCAGAGAAAGGTCACTTGGAGAGTTGTATGCCTCCAGGGAATTTTATTTTTTCTTGAACACACCCACAAGAGAGAAAATCTATTTCTTTTATGGAGAAAAGTTTGTCCTTCTACCATACTTACCTAGTCTCTGTCCCTTCTAGGAACAATACAGGAGCTTTCAGTGGGGACTACACTTCTCTGCCTCACTGGGTACAAAGATTCGTGCCCATGCATCTCTGGGAAAAGCGGGGTCCCAGGAAAGGAGGACATGGTCCTGGGAAGACTTACTGCATTGATAAGTAGAAAGGGTCTTGCATGAGAGAGAGTCATCAGAAAATCCCAGTCCTTTGTATGCTGCTTGTATGCTTTTATCATTATTGCTTTCCTCTGAAAGCTTTCTTTTAGGGGAATTAAACAAACTCAGTGTTTTACTAGAGAGGCAAATTTTAAATTCCATGTCCTCCTTCCATATCCTGTTGTATGAATGTGACTAAGCATTTTCTTAGCTTTCCAAACTGTTGCTAGGCACTGAGCGGATGCTCTCATGGTGCTTTCTGAGTCAGTTCTTGAGTTTTCAGGGAACCATTCAGAACCTGCGCAAAACCTGTTTGGTTTTTCATGATTTGCACAACATTAAGAGTAATTAATTATATTAATTCTAACCTACCAATGAGTTTACCAGTTTTTGTTTAATTAAGTTCTGCTGAAATGCGTCAAGGTCTTCCATCTTAATAAAGAAGCTAAATAATTAGTTAGCAAATTTCACCATGTTTAATTAATTTTCTAGATCATTGAAGAGTAGGTTCTAACAATAGCAGTGTAACTATCAAACCCTGGGGCTTTCCACTATTAACTACTCTCTGTTCTAATAAAGAATCATTTATTACCATTTTCTTGTTTTTTCTTATCTGGATGGTTTTAATTCAAAGCAGGGCTTTGTCTCAACTCCCACTTCCAGTTCACAGCCTAATTTCTTTCTCTCTTACTGTACTGCAAATGCAATCTTTCAGACAAAAAAGTTTTTACTTTTCTTTTAGATGGCTCTTATACAAGGAGTAGTTAAAGGCCAAAAAGTGAAAATACTAGCTTCTTAATTAACACCAACTTGAGATGTCATTTATTCCTTCTTCAGCTAATTCCTAACCCCATCTTGAGCTGATTTTTTTCTGGACAATATACTGTCTCAGAAAATAGTATTTGCATGCCTGCTTTTAGTTTTGTTTAACATCACAACATCTGGAAAGCTAATTTATACAGTCGTGTCTTTGCAAGCACTAAGACACTATAGAGGACAGATGAAGTCAACCACAGGATCTAGCCAGCAGCAGTATACCCCGGTGGGAATGCTGTTTGCTCACAGTAACAGTGAGCAGCATTGCTCTATTTTTGTGACTCCTTCCCCTAGATAATCATCTCTTCTTCTAGTGCGCATGCCTGTACAGATTTTCTACTGCTCCTTCATACTTCCCCTACTTATGCTTTTATCCTATTAAACAGCTGTGTCCTTTAAACATTTCCAGGCGTTCTCCATACTGTAGATCCACGTTGCGGAAGAGCCAGGAGAGATTTGTACTGCTTCTCAGTCCTGGGTAATGAGACAGGACCCAAAAGCAAAAGATACCACACTCCATGTCCGATTCAGAGAGCTGGATTATGTTGTCTTTTTTCTGGCTGGGGGTGATAGGGGTTCCTTCTTTCCTTGTCTGTTTCTTTTTCCTTGAATCTAAGTTGCAGAGCTGAGGGGAGAAAAACGAGAGGAAAGAAAAGCCCTTTGCTCTGCGATGCTGATTGCTGAGCTGGGACATCATGAAGGGCTGCTTAAGAAGCCATGTGTGCTTGGTGCACTTTCTGCTTCTTTGATAAACCTGAATCATGGACCTGCAGAAACTACATTCATGGTGCCTTGTAGTGCCAAAATAGTGTAAATTTCTCCTGTTTATTCCACTATGGTTGTACTGAGAGATTCCGTGATATGAGCTGTTTTCTTCCTCATCTCTGCAAAGAACTCCTACACATGCGCTGGTAATCGTTCTGTAAGACTACCAGGAGTAGCATGCTGAACAATGTGAAAAATTACTCATGAGTACTGTGACCCCTTAGCACTGGTGAGGTAAGACTGCATTCATCACTGCTTTGCTGGTTTATATTCCTTGACTGTGCCTGTTGTAGTAGATGAACTGTGCCTTGGGCTGTTCTTCAGCACTGGGGCCAGCTGGCACCAGAGTGGTTGGTGCTCATAACATTAAACTTTCTTACCTTTCAGAGCAGGGCGGCCATATCCAAATTGCCCACTGGAATATCCAAGCTAACTCATAGCCTTTGCTAACTCCTGGACTGTGTCTCAGTATTATTTGGTAGAATATTAGTTAACTTGGGCCAAGCTGTTCCAGTGAGACTGTTTCAGTGATTTAATGGTGTAGATGATCAATTACTAGTGCTTGGGAGCATTCCCTGGCACTGTTTAGTTTACTGGCATAAACATAGTCCCTATGTCCTGAGATCTTGCTAATTTGAATTTTATGGCAAGTTATTTCTCAAAACGTTTGCATATTTGGACAGGAAATTATATGTTTGAGCGTGAAATATATAGAGAAATCTTCATTTAAAGATTTTGACTAATTATAAACCATTTTGCTAGATGTCTAGAGCATTGTTTTTAAAATTAAGTGTAGCATGAATTAATAAGATTGAGTAGGGCTGCATTTAATTAGGAGTGGCTTTGCTTTTCCTTTCCTGGAAAAAGGAGCAACTTGACAGGTTTTGAATTGCTTCATCCTCAATTGGTTGGATCTAAACAAACTCCTACGCCTGCAACTGAAATATCATTGTAAATGATATGATTTAGCTATTTTTTTTTTAGTCTTTCAAAGTCCAAGATACTGTGTTGCAGAAGTTCCCACCCAGTTTTGGTGCACCTTGATTAATGTGATACAACATTGTGGCAGCTGGGCAGAAATACCCACCATTCATCCTTTCAGGATAGCTCACCAAGCCACAGGGATGATGCTGTAGGAGTATTTATCTATCCCTGGACTGTGCTGTGAGGGTGGTCCAGCTTGCCTAGAATCTGGATCACCTAATCATCCAGATTAAGGACAGTGTCTGAACTCAGCAGCTTACTTGTGACCCATCTGTATTTTCTTCCTGGATTTTGTTCCCATGGATGCCAGCAAGGGTGAGGATGAGGGTGAGGGAAGGCAGGTTTCGCCTCAGAATGCAGTCAGGTTTTAGAAGCATTCCCAGGTAGCACTCGTACCTTTTGAACAGAGGTGATGTATGTCCTTCACTTGCATTCAGGTATGTTAAAGCATAGATTTAAAGCATAGGTGTTTCTTTGAGCTGGCCATTCCCGTAAGAATTGTGTGGTGCTATAGAGAATGCTGATTAAATGATCATCATGTATTAGGAAACCTTTTATGCAAGCACTGTGTTGGGATACTGTCAGTCTGTCTGGAAGAGATGGAAGAGATTCTCTACCTGCACTCTTAGAAGAGCAGAGCAATGTAAGGACTAGAACCTGGAGAGGTGCCAAAACATTGAATCCCTTGGCTAATTTTGAAGTACTCTTGAATAAAGCTTATGTGTCAGTGAGGCCCTAGACTAGAATTGATTTCTGTGGGAATAATTAATCTAAGTGCATTAATATTGGTGTGGGGTTTTTTTACATGACTTCCTAATTGCCTGACTTGATATCCATTTAGTGTTGATAGTAGCATAGCTTATCAGGGGCTTGTATCCAAGCTGCTGTGGAGAGACTGCTGAAGCTCTTCTGGTGCTTAAGCTATTACTTTGCTGCTCATCCACTAGCACCATTGATACTGCTGAGGAAGACCTTGAGTATGTCTCTAACGAATAGCCATGAGCAGGTTGAAAGCTTATGGGTAAGAATTAGAAACCAAGGCAACAAAGGGAACCTTGTGGTTGGTGTCTACTAAAGTCTGCCTGATCATGAGAAGCCTGTAAATTTTAATTGAGTTGGGTTTGTTCAGCCTGGAGAAGAGAAGGCTCTGGGGAGACCTTATTGTGGCCTTTCAGTACTTAAAGGGGGCTTGTGAGAAAGGTAGGGGCAAACTTTTTAGCAGGGCCTGTTGCAATAGGACAAGGGGGAATGGTTTTAAACTAAAAGAGGGTAGATTTAGATTAGATAGTAGGAAGAAAATTTTACAATGAGGGTGGTGAAACACTGGCACAGGTTGCCCAGAGGGGTGGTAGATGCCCCATCCCTGAAAACATTCAAGGCCAGGTTAGACGGGGCTCTGAGCAACCTCATCTGGTTGAAGATGTCCCTGCTTATTGCAGGGGGGTTGGACTACATGACCTTTAAAGGTCTCTTCCAACCCAAACTGTTCTATGATTCTGTGATTCTGTGTCACAAGGCTCTGGGGGCTGGGGTGGAAGGGCATAAGACGTATTCTTGATCACGCCAGTCAGGTAGGATCAGATGCAGAACAGCCCCTGGCTGTGCAGCTGATGTTGCAGGGGAGGCACTGGGTTTTATAGACCTTCTTGGAGGAATGAAAAATGCTGAGCAGAGAAGGGATCCACCTGACAAAGCAGGGCAAGAGCGTGTTTGCCAACAGGTTCCATAATCTAGTTGGGAGGGAGGGTGACCTAGGCCTTGCTTTGAAACAAGTGACAAGTGAGTTCAGAGGTTATGATTAGGGAATTACAGAGGACTTACACTGCTCCAGCATCTACTGAAAGGGTAGCATGGTTTGATGCAAGTAGTCCAAGAGATTTTTGGAATGTGTCAAAAATAACTTCTTGACACAAATGTTCAATGATCCAACTAAGGGAGGCAGTCTGCTAAATCTGTTACTCACAAACAGGTTTATGACCAGTTTGGAACTGGTCAGTTCTTCAGTGAAGGTTGATGGCACCTTTACGAGCATTAACCATGAAATGATGGAGTTTAAGAACTGGAGAGAAATGAAGGTGAACATTAGAATTACAACCCTGGACTTCAGGAGAGCAAATTTTGGCTTGTTCAGGGATCTGCTTGTCAGGATTCTATGGGACTACTTCCCTGAAGGATAGAAGAGCCCAGGAGACCTGCTTGATCTTTGAGGATACAAGGATACCAGAGGAAACCATGCCAAAAGCCTTGCAAAAGTCAATTTAAGCAACATCTACTGCTCTCCCCTCCTCCATGGAGCCAGGCGTGCTGCTCAGTGGGGCAGGAAATCTTGTTGCAAAGGATACAGAAAAGTCTGAGATAAATTAATGACTGCTTTGCCTCAGTTTTTCCACAGATTGACTAGTGACCTGGGTATTGTTGCAGGGACATCTTCGTGTTTCCTGCTTTCTCCAGCAAATTGCCTCAGGGCAGCAATGGCACTGGAGTGCAAGGGTTCATACATGGCTCTTGATAACCTTTAGTGCCTGTTGCCCATGCACCGTATGCCAGACTTTGTCATGGTGTGCTGTGACAGCTGTTCGGTCAGTATGAGTATGCTTCTGCAAGTGAAATAGAGGAGCCCTTGTTTGATTCAAATACTTAATTATTAAAATAATTGTTTTAACTAATAAAAAAAAATACTAAACAAACCACGACTTCAACAACAACAACAGCAAATCACATAGCACACACTACACACACATCTGATTCTTGGCACATTACTGTTACATGTTACCTACAGCTCATGCCACAGCCACACCAAGGAGGTTGTGTTCCCATGCATCTGTCCTGACTGCTGGCTGGGCAAAAGGACACTCATGTTGGCTCAAATCACTGATAAGTTGGAGTCCTGCTGTCTGTGGTCAAATTCGGGGTACAGCACGTAGCTTACATCATCCTGGGTCTGGGGACAAGGTTGGAGGCTACAGAACTTCTGCCCAACAGTTCAGCTTACTGGCAGCTCTGTCTTCAGGGTCTTTGGAGGCTCTTTCCCCAGAGCTGGCTTTTCTGTGCTGGCTTTACATAGCCAGCATCCTGCACCAGACATTACACAGGTTGCCTTGTCCGATGTTTCTTACATGACCTTAGATAACGTCATTCAATCATTGCCCCTTTGATCTGCTGATGGTGATTACTTCCTCAGGTAATTTGGGTGCTAGTCTCCAGGCAGAGTTGTTCGCTTGTTGCATTAGTTTTGGGTTACTACCATCACTAATCTCCAGACTAACCTTGTTGACTTCCTTCTACCAATCACCCCCAGTTCCTCTTGATTACAGCTAATAGCTTTAAAGATTGCTATGCGCACGCTTGTCTCTGGTGCAAGGGAGCACTGTGTGGATTTACAGACATAAGACAGAAGGCACAGTTAGCACGTTTGCAGATGAGGTTAGATAGGTTAACAGAGAGGGCTGCTCTTCGGAGGGACCTCAGCCGCCTGGAGAAATGAGCTGGCAGAAACCTTATGAAGCAAGGGCAGTCCAAAGCAGTCCAAAGAAAAGAATGGCATGGCAGACATCTTACTGCTGTCTCAGCTACCTTCCAGGAGGTAGAAAGGGTGAACCCAGATTCTTTGTACAGGGACAAGGTAGCAGGCAACGAACAGAAGTTGCAGCAAGGGAAATTCTGACTAGGTATTTTCACCAAAAAAAAAAAAAAAAAAAAGTACTGTGAGGTTTCTCAAACATTGGAACAGGTTGCATCCCATCATTAGAGAGATTCAAAACTGATCAAGGCCATGACAAAGTTGGCCCTGCTTTGAAGTGGAGGGGTTGGGGTGGACCAGAGCTCCCTTCCAACCTAAATTATTCAGTGATTCAAAGAGTCTTTATGACTAAGTTTCAGATCATTTTATCTGAAGAAGTGTAATGGAAGCTCATAGGTTGTGAATTCCTGATGTCCAGTCAGCAACCTCTGCATTTGAGGCTGCCATCTTCTGAGAGAGCTTGATCTTGTTCATGAAAACCTGACAAGTTCCAGCTTGCGCTGCTGTAACTAAATAAACTGCCTTCTTACAGGGTTCACACCACTTTTAGCACTTTGGATTAATTATATCGCTATTATCCTAATGGAAGCAGCCGAAGTAGGTAATTGAAGACATCTTGAAATAAATTAGATAAATGGTAGCAGAAGCAGCTTTGTGCTTTAAAGCTCAGAGGAAAGCCATTTTTAAAATCCAACTGTAAAACTCCCCCAAATACAATGAAATTTGCTGTACATTTTTATTGACAAAACTATATTTTAGGAAGGGTTGGAAGGAAAAATTGCACAAAAAATATTCTTTATTTCTTAGAACTAGTCTGCTGTATTCTTACTTGATTTTTGTTGAATTTAAGGAATCCATGCTAAATTATTTTAACTGAGCACTTCATGTCAGAAGTGTTTACAGGAGAAATCATCAACTCTTGTCACTAAAAATCCGTGCTGCAGAACTTCAGTTTTGTGTCACAGAATTGGTGCCTTTGCACATGTTTCTAGTACCAAAGTTCTTTTCAAAATGGAAATATGTTTTAATTTAATCAATTCTTATAATAAAGTTTGTGGTTCCCATGGTTGGTAAAAAAATGAATAAATTATTTTTTATTATTTCAAGAAGCACAGGTCTGCAGACCCTCATTTAATAAAAGCTGGAAATACACAGAAAGCCATATATCAGGTGTGCTTTAAAGTCATTAAATCACAAATGGATTGCAGGAGATGTAAGAGTTGCTGCCAATTTCAGTAGAATGCTCTTCTTAACCACCATTATGTAGTTTAATTTTCAGTTTCTCCAGATAATGTATTCTTTTAGATCTTCTTAAATCCAAGATAGAGTGAAATATTAATTATATTCCTAGCTCTGTCCCTGTTTATTTTAACCACAACCAAAGAAAATATTTCACAGCTGGTAATTCAGCTAAATTCTGTGTAACTCTGAATATCAAGGTCAGTTCATGCCCTGCTTCTCTGATGTTCTGTCCTCTCTCTTTTTTGTGGACATCAGAAATAATGGCCTGAGATTTAGTACTGTGATGACACGTAGTACAGCGTCACAGATTCGCTGGGTTTTATTTTGCAGTTGTTGGCTTTAATAATTAAGCAGAATATTGTCTTGGTGAGGTTTAAAGGCTTTAAAACCCTCATTTGTACCATATCCAGAAACATAACCAGCTTCTTAAATATATTATTGCTGATAGAATTTATAGTTCTTTGTTATAATACTTTTGGCCCTTGAGACTAATTAATCGAGTCTGAAATGCATGTACTTAATTTTGGTGAGCCAGAGTGACGTGAAATACATAATTAGCCACTTCGTTGAAGTGTGCATATTATGGTTCAGTGACTAATTTTCTGGTTAGTGAATCACAACCTTATGTCTCTTTTTCATATTTAAACACTTCAGATTATGATAGTTCTTGTATTTAAAGCCATTCTAGGCATAAAGATCTAATTCATGCTTAGCATTTTAGTAACTGCCTCTGCTTTACGGTTTTCTAAGGGAGAAATATTTATTCATCTGTCTTTAAATGATAAATTTATAATTTATGGCTTATTTTAGTTACAAGTTAAACATAATTATATGCAGCTTGGTATTCTTAAGGTCATGGAATGTAACATGGCAAAAGGTTTGAGTTAGTTTGTGAAAACTGTAATTGTTGGCAACATAGTATTCCATTTTACAAATTTACAATTCTTCATCTAGAACTGACATCAATTGTAGGTTGAATGCTTCTAAATATTTATTTTCAGACACTTTGGAAGTATCTCACTTTAAAGCAGTAAATTGTAGGAAAATAAAACATTCCTTGCTTATTTCTATTTTGGAAAACATTTGCTTTAAACTTTGTCATTGCTTTGAGGCTTTTATTCATGTATCATCTAACAGCCTCAGGTATCATTGAGGAACTTCATTTTGACATGTGATTCAAGCCATGAAAATCACATCACTATAAACTGTGAGTGGCTTTGTCATGAGAAGAAAAATTCCATTTGTAAGCTTTTACATTTTTACATCCTACCTAAACTTGTTTGTCTGTATGAAGATATTACTACATTACAGTCTAATGTGTCAAAACCACTCCTAAATAAGCAGGAGTTACCAGACTTCAGATGCATTATATATGGTCCATTCTATGTTTTCAGTGTACAAAAATGATTGTATGAAGTATTTGGAGTCTCTTATTTTCCAAGGACTGTGAATTATCAGACAGAGAGCAGGGAGGAGTATGATACTTGCATCACTTTGTGTGGTTCCATAATTTACCACATTGGTGATCTCCCTCATGTGTTTACAAATGTGATGCTCTCTCTACTGTGTATAAATAATACACTCATGCATAATGTTGCTTAAAATGTTTGTTTAAAATAGAACGGGGTTTTTTCCATATTTTCTTTTAATTTGTTTTTACATTTGAGGAGACAAATATGTAGCGAATACGGGTTAAGTCCTTTTTTACTTCATGTAGTAATATCAAAAGTTCATTGTTCCTCCCAATTGAGACTGAAAACATGACTGGTTTAGTCTTTGTAATACTTGGCTCCAAAATTAAAATGCAGAAGAAACAGGATCCGACTATGAGTCAGTACGCAGAACAGATGAAGTATAGGGGCCATGAAGAAACATTCTTTTTCTTTTGGCCCAAGGTCTTTATCATTCCTGAGAACCAATGTCATATTTCATAATAGTAGGATATGAGTGCCAGACTGTGATCTGTTTTGATCAGGATTAAAATGCTGATGTTATTTCCTTGATTTTGTTCTAGTTTCTGCTGTATTTTCTATAAATGTTTTTAACTAAGACACTGTCTTGCAAATTATTTACAGAGCACCTTATTTATGTCATTATTTCAAAAGGAGTCACTCATTCTCCCCTTTCTTACCCTTTTGGAAGTAATTACTGACTTGGATATTTTGATGATGTTGAAATAATCTCCAAATTGTATTCCTTTCTGTAGTGCCTGACTTCATAGAGTCTGACAAATTGTTCGGCATAGGAAGTGGACTCAGGGTCTTCCACTCATGGGAAGTTGGCTTATACATGGATGCCAAATCCCAAGTGACTTTAACAGTGATAGGCAGTACTAAGGAAAATTATTTTCTTACATGGGATACAGTGACAGGCAGTACTAATGAAAATAATTTTCCTACATGGGATATAATGCACATTTCTACCTCTCATTCCAATAATAAACTAAATTCATAATTTGAGCCAAATGTTGTGGAAACAAATAATTTACCGTATGCAGTATCTCAGTGTCACCTGATGGTGCTTTTCAGCTCTGCATATTACTTTTTTCACCTGTAATTACCTAATTGTCTTTCTAGACTGCTAAGAAAATATTCCTTCAGCTTGACATCTTTAAATTGTGCTTTTGTTAGTAGTTTGCAGCGTGTCGGTACTCTATAATGGGTGTTTATCATTAATACTATAGATAGCAAAATATCTAATTACAATTATGCCACTGTGCTGAAAAAAAGTGTTGAAGTCCAAGCCAATTCTGAATTTTAGTTGCTGAAAGCAAGATTGGGAAGCAATCTTGTAAGTCTCAGCCAAGAAATAGGCACTTCCCTTGTCTTTTATTAAACCAAAGAAATGTGCTCCCAGTGTTCAGCAATAGCTAACAGTGGAGAAGAGCACGCCTTAGCAACAGAAGTTCATCATATAAAAGAAAGATTTAAATGTGGCTTAAAATTAGGGCAATAGTGTCTGCTATTTAAAAATGTGGAAATAGATTCACTGTTATAGACAGGAGGAAGGCAAATACAAAAGCTCAGAAATACCTTCTAAGTCAAGATGGGGAAAGAAGTTGCTCTGGTGCATGTTCCTTTCACTGCGTGCTGTCAGAAGTGTGTCTGTGCTGTTACTCTGCATCTGCTCTTTTGTAGGCTTCTGGGAAATACATTGCTCTAAAGGAAATGGAAGTGATAATAATTTTTTTTAAAATTGCTCCGCTCTAGGCCTGTGTCCATAAATTTCAAACTCAGAGGATCTTTTTTACTGAAATTTGGAGTGAAGACTTTCGTGGTCACTCCTTCCTCCCCCTTCTGTAAATACTGCCATGGTCTAATCACTGATAGTCTTGCACACAGTGCCCTTCTGGCAAGTGTTACCCACAGAACACATTTAAAACAATCACAGCCATGTATCTTTGGAGAAAAAGGCTGACCTCTATACAAGGCACAGCTAAAAATCTAGAACTCTGGTAAAATAATAGGAGTAATATTTTTTCACTAATGTTTTGTATAGGTTTGTAATTGGACGAGAAAAACCAGGACAAGTGAGTGAGGTTGCGCAGCTGATTAGCCAAACTCTAGAACAAGAACGCCGCCAGAGAGAGCTGCTGGAGCAGCATTATGCACAGTATGACGCAGATGATGATGAGGTAACAGACTGTCTAGCATTTCACTGTTCGGTGTTTTTTAATATTCTGTTTTCTATTCTTAATTCCTTCTTTTTAATTGTCATTCAGAGGTCAGCTTCTGGCCCTCTCCATTGCCTCTGCTGCTGATTTTTACAGATTTTGATGATGAATCTTATTTGAAGAATAAAGTTACTGAAAGCTTTTCAGCATGGATTTAAAGTATTTGTTTTGTTCCAGAAGAGCAAATATCAAATTGGTCGATGCTTCTCTAATCATTGCTCTTCCTCTGAAGGCATATACTTTTCTGAAATAGGAATAAAATTGGTTTGCTTGTCCACTGAAACATTAGTTTTTTGTGAAAACTGGTAAAAGTTGCCTTCTAACTTTTAGGGGCTTGAGGAAGTTTTAGACGTTTTTTTTTTTCCTGGAAGAATTGATGTTATTCTTAATTCAGAACATTAAGAAATTTTCTGAAAATTCCAGGTAAGACCCCTCCTTCCACACACTGCTTTTTGTTTCTATGTGAACAGATATTCCACGGGATAGAGAATTAATCTACCTTGTCTGAAGCATGTATTGATGTTTGCAGTTAGTGCCTGATGTCCAATACAAAGGTTTTGAAACTATCAACATTATACAGTAAATTTTCCAAAATTTCTATCCATTCTCTTAAAATTCCTGATATGCCTAAATATCAAGATACTTGGAAAGATTAGTGAGAGCTTTTTCAGAGACTACTGTCTGTGTTACTCTCTAAATTAGTTGCTGGGTTAAGGTAAAAGGCAGTTGTTGTAACAAATCGCTTCAACATAGTCCAGGCATACCACCTTCATTTCACATTATCTTGAATAATGTTATTTGAAATGCCAGGCTCCATGTATTAGTGTTTTTTCATCCTGGGCCAGATTTTTTATTTTATTTGTGGAAGGAGGCAATAGTGGAAGGAGGCAGTAGAGAAGGGGAGATAGAGAATTCATGCTATGCATTTATTTCAGTTTGGTTTTCCTTTACGTACTGAGACAAGGCTTCTAAACAGTGAAATAAAGAAAAAAAAATACTCTTGAGATAAAATCAGGATACACTTAGATTTTGAAACACACTCTTAAGCTAGCAGTAGGTCAGAACAATCAGAAGTGTCCCAGAAGACTAAGCAAAAATCCTATCTAGACCCAGTGATGCTTTCACTTACTTCAATTTCCACTATATTAAAAATAAAAATACTTTTATGTTTTAGAATGAATCCTGTCATAGGTGTGTATTTAACTCCTATAAATAAAAGTTGTACTCATCTGTATTGGGGATGCATTATGTGTGTGTGCCTGTGCGAGACCATGAAGGCTAGAAAATCCATCTCCTCTCTTTTCCCTCCTCAAACTATAGAAACATGCAAGTCTTCTAACTTCTGTTTAGTCTAGAATTAAAATTCAAGATCTTGACTAATTTCTTGAAGGAACCGTATCATCTCCTCAAAACCAAAAAAGAGACAACTCCCTCCAGCCTTTGGAGCAAGAGACTTCTCACAACTCATCGCAGTGTGCTGTAGATGTCAGGATTTGAAGACCTGTGATACCATTTTATGGTAGACATAGTCTGATAGCTTTCATATTGGCAGGAGAGGTGTGTCCTAAATGCCTGATGTTCAAAACCTTCTCACTGTGTACTCGCACATAGAGGGATGTGCGGCTGAAAGCAGACCTATGTGAGTAATTGATGCATTACACCTTTTACCTAGAGGATGAATCCACCTGCAAAAAATCTCAAAGATTTGTGTTGCTTACCTTCATGCACCACACAGATGTCATAACTCATGATCTGGCAATGAAGAAAATGTTAAAACCATATAGATCATTACTGATCCTGAGTAGTATCTCAGCCTCCAGTAGGGATTGTTCCTGTGCTGATGCTGACAGTGACACTTTTGTACTGATGAGCATGCAAGTGATTCTCAGCACAATAGTGAAAGAGGACAGGGATAAGTAGGTATCAGATACTTTTTGTGATGTGAGGAAAGGAGGAAGCAGACAGAAAAAGACATCTACCAGGGGACATCCAGAGTATCATCAAAGATCTCTTTTGGAAGTAGAAGGAATTGGGCTTGAGAACAAATGCAGTACTTCAGTTCTCAAAAACTAGATTGGGATGATTGAAGATCATAGCCATTTCCTACTTGATGCCATATATATATATTGGGGGGGGGGGGGGGGATGGTAAACCTTATTCTCAGAATAGACGGCTGGGGTGTAGTTACTAAAGTATGCAGTGAGGAATGTTCCCTTTCTTAATTAACAGACTTAGAAGTAGATTTTATTGGGAACCTGCAGCAATCCTGAATATATTTTTTTGGGGGGGTGACCTGACTATGCTGTCCAACTAAACTCACATAACTTGCACCATTTCCAGGCAGTTGACACAATGGAAGCTGTGATGTAATGCACATTAGACACAGTCCAAAGACATTTTTGGTCAACACAAGCACTTCTGCTCCATTTACTGTCCAATACGAGCATTACTACTTTGAGCTCACCTTGCTTTGTGAGAGTAAATGTGGCTGGGTTTATGTTGCTATATGCCAGACACTGCCGCCCTGCATTCTTTGGCTCTGGTAAGCAGGGCATCTTTTGGGCAAGAAAATCTCAGTTTACACTGTATGAATGAATATCCACAAATGTACAAAAAACCCTACCCCTTCGAGTCCATTTCCTCAAAGTGATACTGATTCTGACTGCATGAAGTTCAGGAATATTTGAATTGCCAGTGTAAGGATTTTTGTGCTGAGGTGGCACAGGAGTTATACAGAAGTTGCTCAGTCTCAGAGCTATCAAACGGTCCTATTCATTTTCATACAGGTCTTAAAATATGGATCTCCAGCTACAATGCTGCATAAATAAACAAGATGATCTTTACTCAACCCACCACTGAGGCTGTCAAATTTTGAGCCTCAGAGACATACCACAAAGACAGCAATAACATATCAGCTTTCCGGAGCAGGAAATCAGTGATCTGTGTTTGAGTCCTGGAGTCACTGCACTTGACTGTGTTTGGTAGAGCTGGTCAAATCACAGGAAGAGAACATGTGCCAGGCATGTGCGGGTCCTGGTGTTTTATCTTGCTGTGCCACCAGCTGGCTGGATTTCCTCTGTTTTGAAACTTAGGACAGTCTTCATCATAGCCCAAGCAGCATCTAGCTATTTTAGAAGGATCTGAGTTCTTTAAAGTAGCAGCGTTATTGAGACAATTTTGACTTCTGCCAGCCAAGTGCGCACTGGCCGTGAGTCAGGTGGTAAATTAGAGAGACAATTGTTAGCCTGCTGTAACTTCTCATTCCATTGCCTTGCAGGAATGTTGCATGACAGTTATTTGTTGGGGAAGATTCACACTAGTACACATAGTGTTTCCAAAAGATACATCATTTACTACACAAGTAATCCTGAAAGAAACATTATTTACTATCTAAGTGCCCTGCATCCCTGCACTTCAGAATCTGCTGTTAGCTGCTGTGCAGGTCGTCACAGAGTTGCAGGATGCTTTCAGGCACTCCTTCATTTAAGTCTCTGCATGGAAACACAAAAACCTTGTGCAGAACTGAGGAGCAGTAAAAGAAAAAGGATGCCCACAATGGGGTCCATGCAAAGACAAGCAGGATAAACGTGCAACAGCTTACAATATGTTGTTAATCTCCCGTGAGCCGAGCAGATAGGCAGTGTTGGCATGTCCCGATGAGCCTGTGCTAACTACAATAAAGCTGGGAGAGTATGTTGTTCAGGTGTTGACTGTAGATAGCCTGCTGCAGAGTTTACTCATCACCAGTTTCTCTAGCTTCCTAAAATCTGACATCCTATTAATTTGTTGTATCCTGTCAGAAAACAAAACGAGGCTTTGAAGTAGGCGGCCTTTGTATTTCCTTCTTAGTGTGTTAAGTATGACCTGAGTCTGTATCCTTGACTGAAACCTTTTGATTTCCCTGTGTTAACACAGTGTTCTGTGCGCATTTTAGTCAAATGCTGCCATTTCGTGGAATTTTGTTTTGAACATGGTATTATCTTCTTCGTATTCTACAGTGAAAGGCAAAAGTCACGTAAAGCACATGACCTGTTCTCCTGAAGGCTCCATATGGTGATGCAGGATGTGAAATTAATAACATATTGCAGAATTCTATTTTTTCTGTGGCCATGCACAAATAGTTTTATGCAAGTGATGTTTAAATGTGTTTTTATAGTCATTTGAATATTTTTTCATTTTTAATTCTCATTTATCAGGGCATTCTGAGAGCAAAGCAACATTAGAACCATTGAAGAAAATCTTGACACACACGAAAAGAAAACTGTTGCAATGTGCTTGAGTGTCTTAACACCCAAAGAATTCATTCATTAAAGATCTTTCAGAGAGTACGATTTTTCCAACATCATTAATATGAAGCACTCCTGTAAAAGAGATGATTGATAGTGTACCATTATATTTTTCTTTGCTTTTAAGTATAAGCCATCCAAAAAATCAAATGAGGAGGTGGTCTTGAGTTATTTTTATAGTTCTTCACAAAGTGTTCCCTGATTGTGGGAGAGTTTCAGCAGAAACAAAAGATCTAGCTTGGTGCAGCCCGTGTTATGGTGATTTGGGGAAGGGCTGTCTGCATTATCCTGGCTGGTGCTGCTGCTCCTTCTTTCTGCTTGGGAGTGTTAGGCCTATTTCAAGAATGTACAAGGCAGTTAAACAATGCGAGTAACACATTTTCCCTTTTAAAGTGGGAAATTGAAGTTCATGTTTATAAAGATAATTTCATGCTATTAGCTGTGATAGCTTATAGCAAAATTGAATGGCTAATAGTAGCAGCTGTTGCTGTGGATGGGATAAGCTTAAGCCCTATGTGCTACTGAAATAAGAAATAGGTCTTTTGCATGGATGAAGTTTGCTCACCAATACAGGCTGAAGAGTCCAAGA
This sequence comes from Astur gentilis, assembly GCF_929443795.1. Lineage (NCBI taxonomy): Eukaryota > Metazoa > Chordata > Aves > Accipitriformes > Accipitridae > Astur > Astur gentilis. Next base: position 20,485,802 of record NC_064883.1, on the reverse strand, counting down.
TTTTCATTCAAGAGCATGTAAGTTTTCATTGACTATAGAGTAAATAAGTATTATTTTTCTTGTCAGCTAAGAAGACAAAATGTATGACAAGAAACCTCAGGCAGCTACAACAACAATTGTTCCCTTACAAGGCATTGTTATTTTGAAGTAAAATAACTTTTGTCTGTGCCTTGCCGCTTCCTGTAAAACACTGAATTTCCCATTCTAGCTTACTGGCGCAGGATCTGAACAACCTTCTGGTAGTTTCATGTGAAACAGAAGTCAGCAGAGATAACTTTTTTCAGGGAAAGTATGTTTCATGTAGCTTATGACATATATTTCCTTAAAGCACACATCCGTTCTTTTGAACCTGTAATTTGTGTTTCATGTGATCATAAGATTGGATCCCTTTCTTTTGAAGACGAAAGCAAAAGTCCCATATATGTCTGTGGTCTATAATGTTTGTGTCATCCTGCTGTCTTGTTTAGCTGAGCAAGCTGCAGTGCTTTGCTTTGATGACTACTTTTTGCATTAATTGAAGCAAAAATTACTGTGCCCATCCACACTCATTATGTACAATTTGAAGCAAGATTTTCTGGTTTTGTTTATTTTAAACCGCCTGATGTCCCTCTTCAAACACTGTGGCTCCTGAGACCAGTAGAATATTGCCTGCTCTTGAATTTTTCCCTAGTATAACTTAGTCCTTCTTATGTGTTCGTTTTTCTTTTTGTATGAAATACTTCTTTTTAGTTTAAGTCTTTGGAGGAATCAGTTTTAACTAAACTCATCCATTTTGTTCTTTTACCAAAACTGGTATATATAATTAGGATTTTGCATTAAATTAATGTATTCCTTTAAAATGCACATGTAGCTGAACCAGATCTGTTATTTTACATAAATTGGGCATGAGTTTGCTAGTTAATGATCCTGTTTCTGCCTCCTCTTTGCATGCTTCAGAGATTCCCTTGCCACTGCTGATGGACCTGCTAGGATGTTTTTTTCATGTAATGACAGTTGTGTATCACCTTATAGATTTTTCAGGAATAATGACTGCAAAATTGACAGTACATGGATTGTGCTAGTATTTTGTCCCCACAATAATTCATTTCATTGAAATCTCGCTGGGATTTTAGAGTTAGTTGTTCCACTTATCGCTGCCCTGATGGTGTGTGAAGGTGGTGTTACATCCTCCTGGAAAAAGCCAGGAGAGTTAGCAGCCTAATTTTCTGTTTAGACACTAACTGCACATAGCCATGGGAAATAAAACAGAAGCCAAAGTTACTACAAGTGTAGTGTAACAGAAGATTTTCTGTGAGATCTAGACATACAGAATGATAAATTTAATTTCAGGTGTTGTCCTGTTTAGCTGTAATGCTAACATGCCTGAAAACTCCAGTGAGATGGATTGTGTGTTCTTTGCTTCTGTTTTAAATAAGGAAAAAAGATGCAAAACCAGCTGTTAACTTCTTTTGTTGAGGACTGCTGAGATTCTTACTCTTAGTACATATAAAGTATGTAAAATAAATGGTTACTCTTTATTTCATTGGAGAATATGTAACTACTTATAGAGACAGAGGGAGCTCTCCTAAGAAGTGGCTCACATTAATATTGACATTTCAAGTATGGATGGGATGGGTTGTGCATGTTGGTGACTTACCTTCTTTTTGATAGTTCTTTTAACATCAGAAGATTTTACCAAATCATTCTGTGCTTTGTTTGTGTGTGTTTCGGCTTGCTTTGTTTCTTAAAACTTTAGTTGTTTTAAAAAAGGAGAATATAGATTTTTTTATGATCTTTAAAGGTCCCTTCCAATCCAAACAGTTCTATGATTCTGTGTGCTATTTATCCAAGAAATGGTGATGTATTATTGCAAATAGATCACCCTGTTGTTGGACGCATACATACATCTTTTCTGCTCTCTGTTTACTTGTGCACTTAGATTTAACGTGCTTCCATGCACTGCTTTTTAACTGAGATTTACATAAGCCTAAACAACAGCTAGGAAACTAAATTAAGGTAGGAGGCTGAGATTCAAACTGTTGTTTTGACATCTGAGTTGTTACCTTTTGTTTTAAAAAGTTCTTTTGACAAAAAATAACACTAATAGATAATCCTAGCACAACTGGGAATATAGTTCTGTGCCTTCGTTTCAGGAACTGAAAGCTCATGAACAAAAACTTGAGTAGTTCCGTCAAAATTTTGGTGTTATTACATATTTATTACATAAATATGAGAAGGACTGCACCCCTTCCCCCGCCCTTCCTTTTCCATGTATTTATTGAGTCCCAAGCTTTACAAATCCAGATGTGGCCCCAAGGGAAGTTGTTTGCTTTATAATATGTTTGCATAGTCATTTGCATAGCCAGCAGGCTATTTGTGATCCATGCACAATGTACTCCAGCTTCCAGAGAGAGCCCTACTGAAGTGAAGTGCGTGGGGAGAGATGAGCACAGGTGTATGTGCAAAAGATTGTCTAGGCAGTTTGGGGTTTAATATCGCAAGCTTTTTCTTTTCAATATTATTGTTTATTTTGTTTAATCTTGAGATACTGATTGTAGCTTATGATTTTTTAAAACTCTGTTTTGCCAGCAAATTGTTCACATCTCATGGTTTACAAGCCCAAGAAACACACGCATTTTCTGTTTAAAACTAGCTAGAAGCAGCTTCTTATTCAGGGTGAAGATTCAGTAAACTCGGACTTCAGTCTCTGAACTTGCCCATGACACTCACTCAGTTTCTTTTTCCTGCTGTTATCTTTCTGTGTGGGTGTGACTTTTCTATTGTTAATTTGTTTATAAGGAAAAACCAGTGGATTTTCAAATTCAACATGGAATATCACTGGACAATTACTTCCTCAAGAGGGCTTACAAAAGACTAATCAAGATCCTGTCGGTCCTATTTTGCTTTTATTTCTGTTTGGAAAAGATTCCTTGTTAAATCTGAGATAAATTTGGAGAGATCTTCCTATGGAAAAGAGGCTTTGGCTACAAAAGGATGAAAACCATTGAAATATAGAGCCAGTAATGCTTAAGCATTAAATTCTTAGTGCTTAAGACACTGTTTTCTCCTCTCTCTTAATGTTCTGAAATACTAATGTGGAGGTGTATTTTATCTGTTAGAATTCATAAGTACTGGGATTATAGCTAAAGAAGAAGATAAACTTTTTTGTATGCAGTATACTGGGTTTGCACAGTAGCTTAATTACTCTTTGAACAGTCTCTGCCTAATAAGAGGGTAACAGGAATTTCTTAAATGCTATAAAATTAAGACAGGGGAATATGCTACAGATGAAGAAGATGAAGACATGGGACCTGTCCTTCCAGGAGGTGACATGGCTATTGAAGTGTTTGATCTTCCTGAAAATGATGACATGTTCTCCCCCAGTGATGTGGACACCAGCAAGCTTGCTCATAAATTCAAAGAGGTAAGTTATAGATGAGAAAATATTCCTGAAATACCTCACTGGAATTAGATTTCGAGTTATCTCATTGCTCAGTGCTTGTTTTTTCTCTTGAAAACTATAGCTGATTTCTAGCTGTTTGTATACTTGGTACTTTTGAATGGCTCAAAAAGTTCTGCTTACAAGTGGAACTGTTCTTCGGTTTTAGCATCAGTTTTCAGGTGACTGTTGCATCAATGGAGGGTAATTTATAATTTAAGTTTTCAGCACAGAAGTTATTCTGCTTCAGCACTTAGTTTGCATTTTTTGACCAGGAAGACAAAGTGCAAGTTAATTCATTACTAGCAGATTGCTTTTTTTTTTTTTTTTTTTTGAAAATTCCAATCAAAAGTGATCAGGAAAACCAAACAGCAAATGCTGAATTTCAGTGAAAAGGGACATGTGGAGCTCATCCTATACATTATGCAGCGACTCATCAATGTACAGCAGTGTCATATGTTTGGCCATGTGTTTAGAATGATGCTGTATTGGGGAAACAGGCCTATTTCAAGCTGGTGTTTTCCCAAACTCTGTGGTTACAGAGTTTGTATAGCATCTGTTTGTACTAACTGGGGCTTGAATCGGTGGTGTTCATTGTGGTCCTTGAATTCATATAACTTAACATACCAAAGTACTGAGAAACATTTCTTCTGTATTTTAGGCTGTGGTTTTGATGTGGTTTATTTCTGAGCTTTTCTGAATTCTGATGCAAATAAAGACATGAAACAATTGGATTTGTCTAAGCCCACAGTAATGGGCTGAGTGACGACAATAAAGAACATTTCTCTTTTTAAAGACAGGAAGATGGAAGGGGTGAAAGTAGCCAGAACCTCATAGGAGATTTGAGCAACAGAAGCTGGGCCCAGAAGGGACTTCTAAAATACAGAGGCTCACTTTTTATCCTTCTTCCCCTCTCCTCTCCCCTTCCCCTTCCCTCCACTTAAACCAGATATTTTATCTCCTATAAATATATGTTGTTACTACTCTATAGTGAGAGTAATGTATGGAAAGGAGTAAGCCAATGAGCAACCAGTCTTTCCCTTTTCTGCTGATACCCTTTTCAGCCTTTGGATACCTACTGTTATTCATTGTTGTTTCCTGACTTTTTTTTTACCTTAGTTAAATGATAATTTTCTCACTCAATATTTCAAGCTCCAGTCTCTCATGCAAATTAGCCGAACAGTTTATTTCATGTTCTAATACTTTGCATCATACATAGCGATACTTTCGCAAAGCAGTGGGAGGATGCTACCATGCTGATTGTGCCAGTGTACCAAGGCTATGCAAACCACAGATGCAGGGATGGGCAAGACATTCACCTTTGAATAAAATCCCGGTAAAACTGTGCTTGAATATAGTTTCTATCAACTTGGGCTACTGCCATACTTGAGCGTGTCCAAACTGATTTGAAGCTATTTGCAAACCTTTCTGATGTCATGGCCTCAAAACGCTGGTGTGGAGATCAGATGAAGGGACTTTGGGATCCTCCAGTTTAAGTGCAGATAGGAGTGTGAGAAGAAAACATTAAATGCTCCTGCATAAGAGTGGACTCTTTTTCACTAAGCCACGCAGTTACCGCTGTTACGAGCATGCACTTTTGTTTCACTGATTGTATTTAACAATACACAGCTGGATTTTGTTGGCTGCTACAGAGTGAGTACATGTATTTTTCTTGGTATTTGCCCTGAATTCTTTCAACACTAGAGGACTTGTTCACGATCACGCTGCACAAGCCCACACAGTGTTATCTGGAATTGTATTTAAAGAATAACTGTTCTTTCTTGTTCTTACTCCAGAGATTAATGAAAGTATTAAACAAGTGGGTTGGACATAATCTTTAAGCATAATAGTTTGACCTAATTAGTTGAATTCAGTCTTTGCAATGAAAAATGTGCTCACATACTTTGAGAGCGCTCTTACTTTAAATGCCTTGCTTTTGGAATTAAAGTCAGGAGAGAAATGAGCATTCCTGGGCGAATCACTGTACTTCTGCAAGTCTTGTTTTCCTGGCTGTAAAACAGGAAAAAATGGGACTGATTTTCCTAAACTGCTTTGAAAGAAAGAGCTAGAAGCTTTGTTTTAGCTGTGATGATTGAAGAGAAACAAGATCTGTAGGGAGGAGGGACATCTTATGTAAGAATTAGGTATTATATTTCATGTCTTAATGAAATATATGAAAAATGGATTATTATTATATGCAAAAAATATATCATGATTATATAAAAATTGTCATGCAGATTAATATTAGAGTCCATTGGGTACTTTCTTTCCAAATGTACTGTGGATATTTTAACATTTGCTAGCTCTTCATCCCATTCTACCTTTTGCAGTCTTAGATGAATGACATTCATTTTCTCTATAGATCTTATTTTTTATAAAATTTTTATTGTTTTGAAGAAAATTAATCGGCTTTTCAAGACAACTTTGAAAAGGAAATATGCCAAAACTTATTCAAAATGTCTTTGTTAAAACTAAGCCTTCACAGTTTTATATTGACTTAGATAACACAAAAATACAAAACAGTATCTGCCAAGAATTTGTCTGGCATTATATGGGACATGGAATAAGGTATTTCTGCTCCTCTATTAGTAAACTTGCTTAGAAATTTTAAACTATGGAGTCCAGGTTTGCTTGCCAAATAGTTGACCTTGCCTGTTCAGTCTAACCTATAAATGTGTTAGTATTTCTCATCTATTCTGCAAGCATAATTAGTTCTTTAAGAAAAGGAAACAGTAGATGTCCAGCTACACATTTGTCTGTTCGGCAGGAAAGTGTCTTTTTTCTTCTGCCTCAGTGGGATCTGCTGTACCATATACTGATTCAATGATCTGACTGGGTGCTCAGTATTCATTTTTTTAACTTAATAACAGAGAGTATAAAAATAACTGTTAAAACCATCTGTACCTGAGCAGATTGTCATTTATGCAACAATTTGGAGTTTATTTGTATGTAATAATAAGCAGTTTAAGTGGTGCGTATGGCTTTGTGAGGTTTTAGAAGAGATGGGAATGGACTGTAAGCAGGTAGCCTAAGGCTTTGAGTCATGGCTTTTTGATTTCATTATTAACTCTGCAAAGGGCAAAGTCTAGCTCATCCACCCTTCCCCTGACTTTATCTCACTCCAGAACAATGAGGTAGCAGATCTAAGCAAAGGCCCGGGCACTTTATAAACACCATAACATTTTGAGATGGTTCTTTTGTAATATTTCACTACTAAAAGAAATGGAATGATGAGAAAAAAACAGTTCTCAGTCTCTGAAAGTTGCAAATCAGAGGTTGGATTGAGTGAGCTCAGAAATTGCAAGTAACCCGTTGCAAATGCTAATTAACGTATCTCCTTAGTTTCCTCTACTATGTATAGTTACAAAAAGGTATATATCCTTCTTGGCTTCCTGGTCTACTGGGTGGGGTAGCACCACTGGCCACTTCTTGCTGTTAACACCAACCAGTTCCAGGGCTGCCGAGTGCCCCGTTCCCAGCTGCACTGGTGTCTCTCCATCCCAGACCAGTAGCCCTGCTCTCATGTGGCACTTCTTAGGACCCGCGTGTGATCCGCTGGTTAGCTGTGTGCTCGGGGCAGGTTCGGTCTGGCCCCGTGCATCTGCCATCTGCTTGTGCACCTGGTGTGCCTCCACATTTCAGGTGTTTCTGCAAGCTAACAGTGACTGATAGTCAGTCATATAGTCATATAGTCAGTGACTGATATAATTTGATATGTAGGCTTGTATCTGTTTTCAGTGAGCACTTGGAAGATTCGTTACGCTCTTCAGTGCAAAGTCAAAAAGTGAGTGTAAGTAACAGATGATCCTGGAGACAAGAAGGGCTTACAGTCTCCTCTGTAGGCAGTGACCAAGAAAGGAGCAGAGGAAAGAAGATTCCTAAACTGTTCCTCAGGTGGGACTGGTTGCATCAGTGCCTCCTGTATTCCTTCCACCATAAATGCAGTAACTCTCCACCAGAAAGGATGAGGTTTATTCACTAGATAGTTAAGGCCGATTTGCAAACCAAACTGCATCTGAGAGTGTGCATTTCCTATGCTGCCACAAGAAGTACGTTCAAGAGGTCCCATGAAAGGGGAATTTCAAAAGTAGCCTGGCCTTTCTCAAAGGTACTTTTCCCGATCAGCTCTGTGGTAGCTCCTGTTATTTTGAAAACTACTCCTCTCCTCCAGAGGACCTTCTCTTTTGAATTATTTGTACAATTTTTACTAACAGCTTGGTCTTCAAGAATGTAGCCATCGCTTCACCAGAGATGATAATTTCTGGTTCAGTACAACTCCCTCACGTCCTCCATTAGCTCAACATAAACTATTCCCAAAGGCTCCTGTCAGTCTTGTAAGAGAATTAACCCCCATGTAAAACATGCTTTTCCATAACTATTCCTGGTATTCATGTATAATGGACGAAGGCTTTGTCTCCGCTGCAGTGCCAGCTCAGGCTGTAACTCGGGTTTTGCCCTTGCCCTCAACCCAACACACACAAGTCACTGGTGCAGATTAAACAGTGCGTTAGATTTAAGGGTTTGGGGCCTGTTAGAAGTGCGTCTGTGCTGCCTGCTTTAAATAATAAAGCAGCAGGGATTCGGGTGCAGACCAGTATTGGGTGCATGTGCATGACCGTTTCCATTCGGATTAGGGTTATGCTGTTGAAGCTGTGGTTCAGTTTGTACTTCAGGGTGTTCTTGGAGGCTGTGAATAGCAGACCTTTGGGTTGAAACTAAAGCTGTTTCAGGACATTATGTAATACACTCAAAGAGCTAATGAGTATTCATTCCACAGGATCACACTAATGTAGGTTAGTCCAAAAGAAATCCTGCCGGAAAGTGTGCAGGTGGGTGCCAGGTCCTCAGCACCAACCCTTTCACTTTACTGATCCACTCTTACTGTGGCACCCTGCTTGGTAATGTAACTACAACCTTTAGCACACTGCCTGGGCTGTTAATCTACGTGCAATCATTTTGTGTGCTTGAATGCCATTTACTGTTTTTTACAGTTTGCCTGTGTAACGGCTCACAACTGAGATTAGCTACCTTGAGCAGAATAACTCCAGCTAATGCTGGAGAAGGATAGCATCAGTTTACCTTTTTTCTTGCATGAAATAAATGTGTGGAATCTTCCCTCAAGACTTCTTGAGTTGTTAAATCACTTATTTCCATATTTGCTTTTTTGTAACGTGCCTGCTTTAATCAATGCAGTGGGACTTTCTGACAGCACTGGGACGTATTTCACGTTCACATCAGAGGAGAGCAAAGCCCAGTAGGATAACATCTATTTTTTTTTTAAGCATAAGACATTTGGTTTTGCTAAACAGATTGGATGTTCTGATTTGAAATTATGAGTGGTTAGACCGCATCCTATCTTTAATTAGGTTGCACAGACTGAGTCATTTTGCAAGCTAGACATTTTAATTTACAATCTACTGCACTGCAGCACTCTTCAAGGCCTTCTGCTGTGTAATAAGGTATTCAACTTGCAGCACAGGCTTTAAAAATACTGGAGTACTCTCTGTGACTTCACTTGTTTATTTTATATTTTCAATTTTAGTTGCAAATCAAACATGCAGTTACAGAAGCTGAAATTCAGAAGCTGAAGACGAAGGTAAGAATCAATATACGGTTAATGCATGCTGGTTTTTTCCTCTCGTGCAAAATCGGATCTTAAGACATGTATCTTTATGTGGGTGGAGAAGTCAACATCCTTATTAAAGGCTGATTAAGAAGCACGGAAGCTCAGCTAAATCTTGTCTTGGGATATATTCTCTATTCAAAGTTTCAAGTAAAATCTTAAGTGCTGCTATTAAGAGAAACTGCCAACTTGTATAGCTTCAATTAAACATACATTTTAAGGGGTATCATAATGACTAAATGGCAGATTTCTGGTTTTACAATTCTAATGCATTTTCTCAGGTTTTTAAATTATATTTGGATTGAATATTCAAGTCTAAGTTAGTAGGTTTTTTATTTAACAGTGATGTTAAAGTGTCCTATTTATGCTAATTTCCTTTTTTTTGACATTTAAAAAAACCCTAATTTATTTAAAGATATTTATTAGAAATTACTTTTTATATACAGAAGAAAAAGTGCTGTTTCATATTGTTGCAGTTCTCTTTAAAAGATACTCTAGAAAGGGAAAAGCTTACCAGTTTAACAGAAAACATTTTGGTTATTTATTGCTATAGCAATAAAAAGTAATTGTATTTTTTGTACTAGGATAACCTTTATGGGAAGTCAAGTGGTAATTCAGTTGTTGAGTAATATTAGGTTTTATAATGACATCCTTCTTTTTGAGTTTGAGTACGTTATAAAGGAAATAAAAAGAAGAGAAAGAAAATTGTACTTCAGAAAAAGATTTTAGATTATTATTTCTTTCTAGCAACATTTGCATTCACCATGTATTTTGCATACTGTTTATCAAATCTGCACAAATTACTTTTAAAAAGAAAGTCACAGTGGAACTATGTTCTATAAGGAGAATTTCTGATGTACTGTTTCAGTTCAGAAAGTCAGAAGTCTTTTCTTCCTCTGCTTTCCAGTTCTAATCTAGCAATCGGAGCCACACAGTCAATCTCTTGGGAATGTGCCAAGCCCCATTGACTTGATGGCAGTGATGCGTGGGTGTAAACATTCATCTCTGCAAATCCATTTGCAAGATTAGGGCTAATGTGCCTTTTTGTGTTGGACTTCTTTACCTAGTGTTTTCAGTAGAGCCAAAGAAAATGTGGCTAGTTTAGGTATATTACAAATAAAACTGCAAACAACTTATTTTCTTTGTGTGTATATCATCCATGATGCTAGCAGAACTGCCTAGAGCAAATTAGACAGTCTTGATAACTAAACAGAGATGTTAAGGCATTTTTTGTTTTCTGTAGATATTAGTAGCTAAAATATACCAGCTGCTGAACAACCCTACCGTTATCCAGCACCAAACATTGAAACCTGCAGCTAGCTTCAGCTGGGAAGTGAGAAGCCTAACACACAAAAAAAATCTAACAAAAAAACTAACAAAGGAGCTAATGTTTATTATAAACTCAGCAGTAAAATTCAGATTTCTTTGAGGTCACTTGGAAGAAGTCATTGGGCTTCACTGGTGCCAAATAGTGGAACTAGCAGTGGAACTGCACTGGTCATAGAGTTAAGCAGTGCTGATATGTTTGGCAGAATTAGCACCTGAAATCTTCAACAGGAAGGGCATATTTTCCTTTTCATATTACCTATTTACAACTTGGTAGGCAAGTTTAAAGCAAACAAGAGTAATATATTTCTAACAGGTTCTCTTTGCCCTTGTAATAGTTCTGGCACAGTTTCAGTATTGGAACTGTGCAACTCTGTGCTTGCTTAAATGAAAAAGATTCTAGGTTATGACCTGATGTTAAATTTTGAATTATGCTCCAACCTCTTTTGTTTGGCTTTCTAGATTAAGCAAGATTATGACATGAAAACAGACATTGTAAGAATTCAGTAGAATTTCTAATATGGGTAAAAAAGCAGATAGTTAGATTAGATGCAATTGGCTTTATTTCCTATTTTCTAAATTGTTCTTAAATCAAATATAGAACCTGGCAGTCAGATTCCCCTCCAAAAAAGAAGAGATTTCATCGTTTTATGAAAGTGGATGAACGTTTTGTAACACCTGAGCCACATGCATAGAGCAAAATGCATCCCCAGTGCTGAATGATTAACCCTGCAGTTTGCCTGAAAACTCCACTGTTGACATTTTTAAAGTGTGTTAGTATAAGCCAGAGAAGCATAGAGGCTGCACTGGAACACAGAGCAAAGGCTCTGCTTTGTTTTATGAGGAAGAATAATGTATGTATCAGCCTGTTTTCTTGGTCCTGGAATGCTCTTTTCACTGCTAGCATATTACTATTATAGTTAATAATTTACTGATTTTCACTGTTCATGCTGTTTGTATTAATCCTAAACTATTAGGCTGCACTTTGCAGCTTTTTACTGACTGCATCTCCACTCTCGTTCAGCTGCAGGCTGCTGAGAATGAGAAGGTGAGGTGGGAATTGGAGAAGACCCAACTCCAGCAGAACATTGAGGAGAATAAGGAAAGGATGATGAAATTAGAGAGTTATTGGATTGAGGCACAAACCCTGTGTCACACAGTGAATGAGCACCTCAAGGAGACGCAAAGCCAGTATCAGGCTCTGGAGAAGAAATATAACAAGGCAAAGAAATTAATCAAGGATTTTCAGCAAAAGTAAGCAGCTACGCCAGGCTCAGCAAATGACTTAGTGGCCAGATAGGAAACATATATGTGATATATTTTGAAATATGAAACCCACTATTAAACACCTGTAAGGTAAACACTATTTTTCACTTTTTTTTTCATGAAAAACACAGGCTCTTTATTATGGAAAAATGTTAGTAGTTTTCGAGTATTAGTTTAGTATTGTTGAAAAATAATGCTGTAACTAAATAAAGACTTAGTCTGTAGTATTCAAAGTTGGAATGTTTCAGAATTACTGGATAATTCAATGTGGTTGCAAACAACCAAGAGTAATCATAGTAAAGCATTTGATTAGCAAGGTTTGCAGCAATTTATATTGGTATTGTGTCAGCTGGATTAACTCCTGCTGTGTACTAATGTAACATCAAGAAGAAAATTGTTTTGTTACATTTTACATTTTATTTTTCTTCTTCTCGTAGATGCCAAGAATGTTTGAGCTGAGTTGAGCTAACTGATGATTACCTGGCCCCTTCTGTTTCATGTGGTCCCCTCTCCCTGATGGCTAGCAAGAATAATAACATCTTACATTTCTATAACAGCTTCCATTGCCCCAAATTTCTTTTTCTGCAGCAACTTTTTCATTTTCTGTTGAAATACACTCATTTAAAGAAGAAAACTCAAAAACATACAGTAATGTCAAGTGACAACTGGGAGTGCAGAAGTAAATGTCCCGTCCCATTAAAAAGGGGTTTAGATAGTCAAAATGTCATTACCCACGTTGGAATTTCATGACTGTTCCAGAGCTAGCTGGCATCTAGTGTGCTTTCTATCACTAACATCTTAGATTTTCAAAATAAAAAGAAATAGGGAAAATAGCTAGAATGAGCTTGGATAGCCTTTCTGTTGTTATTCTGCTTTATATTAGTAAAATATCTAGTCAGTTGTTTTTAATTATCTCAGACTCCTAAAATCAGACTTCCTTAATAGCGTGCTAGAAAATTAGATTTGTACCTGGAAACTTTTGGATGTGCTTTCTGTGAAGGAGTGCAGTCATACTCCAATAAAACAGAGATATTGCTCTATTTCCTACAACAGAACACAGCATAAACTAAGCTAATGTTGTTTTCAGTGTAAATACAGATTATGAAAAAAATAGTTTAACTGTTTTGATTATCAATTAGAACAACTGAGGGTGGTTTCTTTCCCAGATAAATTCCCCTTACCATTTTTATACCTTCGCCTATCATATTCACTTAGACTCAGTAATTGTGTAGGGTTTTGTCCTAATTGCAGTTTCATACTTCTTACTAGGTTAGTAGTAAATTATTTAAGGACAGATTTTTCTGATGCATAGCTTAAGATATATCAGCACATTTCATTTTCTGTTTGAATCTGATTGCTTTGATGACAGCAAATACATGGTTTTTTTCCCTAAGAGAACTTGACTTCATCAAACGCCAGGAAGCTGAAAGAAAGAAGATAGAAGATTTGGAGAAAGCACACCTTGCAGAGGTTCAAGGCTTACAAGCCCGCGTGAGTAATATTTACTCTCATATTTGAAGAATGAGGCAATTCTATCTGATACTCTGGGAAAAAACGGTATCTAATAGATGTGTGTGTGTTGTGGGTAACACTGTGTTGCATTTCTTTCAGATACGAGACTTGGAAGCAGAAGTTTTCACGCTAATGAAGCAAAACGGGAGCCAGGTTAACAATAACAACAACATTTTTGAAAGGCAGACATCTTTTGGAGAAGTTTCGAGAGGAGATCCAGTGGAAAATCTAGATACTAAGCAAGTGTCCTGCCTGGATGGCTTAAGTCAAGGTTTGTTTGAACCAAACCATAACTCCTAATAATATGTATGTAAATAGCATGCTTATCATTTAGGATTTAAGAGAAACAATTAATAATGCAGGGATGTTGTTACTTTTCCGAAATTCAGTATCTAATGACAGCTGTATCAAGGTTATACCAAATAATGCCCATATAGAGTCCCAGAATAGCTGTACAATGTATATTCTTAAAGAAATGGAAGTGACCAAGTGCTAATAAAGCAAAGATCATTATTGATTTCTTAAAGCTTTCAGTGGGATGCCATTAACATTTAGGTTTAATTCAATGCTTCTGTTATGTTAATGAAGTAGGAGAAAATTGTGTTTTCTCCTGTGTTCCTAAATCTGTCCTTAATTACTCAACCACCAAAGATCAAACAAGAACAAAGTTACCAGAATGAGAAAAACAGTGTTAAATCTACCATTTTGAATGGATCTCTGCAGGTTCTGATCCCACCTTGGTACAGACGTCAAAAGGAACCATGTAGGTGGCACTCACCATTTCTCAGGATGGAGCCTTTTGTGAATAAAATGCAAATTCTTTGCTAGCACATTAACTGAAAAGCTTATTCAGCTATAGCACAGCCTGATTTACAACATAAGACTTGTGAGACTGTTCTGCATTACCAAAGAAGCAAAACAACTTGTGGCAACACTGAGATCTGGATAGATGCTGTAACGGGGTGACTGTAACCTTTACTTGTTTTGTATAGAAAAGATAATACCCATTTTTCAGGCTGTGCTAGTGAAGATATACAGATAAGTTCCACAGGTTTAGTTAAAGTTCTGTAATTGAACGTGGCTTCTCACTCTGGAAGTATATGCAAAGTTAAAGCTGAATTTAGGCCCACAGCCTTGTAACAAAATTGTTTGGTGCAGGAGCAATACTTACTGTGTATTTAGTAACATTTGTGAAATCAGGTGTCGGAGGTGTTGGGATTCTGACAAGGGAGCACCAGGCTCTGTTCCTATATAGGTTTTCCTTTTAAATAAACTATAATATTATTTATTTCTGTGGTGAAAAAAAATGTATCACATTACCAAATAAATTAATTTCTAGCAAGCACAGAGGTGTTTTATTAAAATTGATATTTTAGCAGTTATTTCATGTGTGGACCCAAACTGAATATCGCACTACAAACAAATCAATATGAATTATATTTTTAACAAAGTATGTGTATAAAAAAGAGCTAGTCCTGCTGAAACAGCACTTGAGTGATAGGCAGATCTTGTGGAATTGGTTTCCACAAATCTTCACAGAGATGTTTCTTTCTAGCAAGTATTTATTATACTGAAGTCTCTGAAGTTCAGAAAAACACTCAGGATGACAGGAAAGTCTGAATTTCTGCCATAGAGACTCAGTAAGTGTTACGAAATATTTAATACTTAGCAACGCTGTTAACAGAAACCCTTTCAGTAGTTTGCATCGGGAGGGGAAAGCATGTTTTCTTTACCTGACTCACAAGAACCATGTTTACACTTACTGTTGTAACAATGTCAACACACATATATGGCTCAAGAGCTGAAATCCAGGAATTTCTACATGTAAAAAAACCCAGTTCTTTGTAAAATTCTTTCTAAAAATTTGAAAATTCCTTTGTATAGCATTAAAACTCTGCATGTCAGTACTTTCAAATTATATTTTTCAACTGATATATTTGCATGAAAATTTTCATTTTCCAAGAGCTGCTGTTTTCCACTGCAAAAACATTCTGCTGGAGAAATGTTACCAGTGTTCAGTACTTCTGAGAGCTAGAATAGACAATCTGTGAATTTAAATGCCCAAGTTTAACCACCTGAATGCAAACACAAATTATTTGCTAGGGAAAATAGACAATGAGCAGTGATTTTTTGAAAGCAGAAAAAGCCTACTTAGACCTTAGATTCCAGGCTGGATTTGGGTTTTTTTAACAACAGAAAAAGAAAAGCCCTCTTTTTAAATAAAGAGATCCCTAAACATGCTGTAGCACTCTTTGACTTCCATATACCTTTTCCAGTAAATTCTGTATCAGAATCTGTATCAGACTGTAATGTAGTGATAGTTGCTCTGCAGACAAAGAGCCTATGTCTCCATATCACCCTTGTGCGAACCTTTTAAGAAAAGGACTTGCCATTGTCTAGTAATACTAAACACTAATAATTAGTGTATTTACTAATCAACCTGCGGATGTTTGCAGAGGAGCTATAAGGGGCGGGGGAGATGTCCACAGTGTCTTTGCAGGGTGAGCAGAGCTCCTCCGGGTGCACTGTGTTGTGCACACCATCTTTCATGCAAGTGCTCCAGTCTCTTTTCTGGCTTCTGTTTGGCAAGTATAACACACGCTGCTTTATCAAGCCTCATCATTAGGTTTGTGGAGTGGGACTGCATGTACACAGCTACATCCCGTGAAGTTTGCAGGTCTGTCTTCCCTCAAAAAATCTGGTTATGTAAAAATGTATATTTTAATTAAAATGATGCCAAGTACATTTTTTGCTTCAATGTGATCTGAAGTGTTTATCACATTCTTGCATGGTAATAGAATTTGGCAAGTAAGGGATGCAACTTGGTGATCGCATGTGTACGAGCATAGCTGTCCCTGCCACTGCAGGGGCTCTGGCCATGTTTAGCATCATGCCAGACTGTACGACTCCTCAGGCTGTAACATAAGCTCATACTGAGTTTGAGGGGCTGCCAGTAACATCCGTGGAAGTTAGAAGGAGAAAATCAAATCCATTATGGCCCACAGAGTTCTTGCTTTGCCTTGCCAGGGAATACTAAAAGCCCGAGGATTGTGTTTCTTTTACAAATACGTGATTTATTCTGAGAGTCCAGAAAAATAGATAAAGTGCATTGTAGCTTTCTGGTTTAGTGGTCACGAGCTGTGTCTGCAGTAGGGAATCAAGCTGTTTACAGGTCAGAGTCGGTGGTTTGAAATCTGAACAGTTCAGTGCTGATGCAGGCTTTGACAGTATTTGCTCATCTCTGTGCAAATGCCCATTCAAGACACTTTGATGGCTACACTTTCTGGGTGCCTTGGGATACCCAGGGGTGCATCAGTTCACAGAAGGAGATTTTGAAATCTATCAGCCTGTATGACTGCAAAACAGTGGGAAGACAGGCAAGCTCTTTCCCACTCCACAGTGGTACTGAAATAATTCAGATGGAAACCCATTGGAGTCAAGTGGTTGAACGCCTGCTGAAAGAAAGTCTAATTACATTGTCTTCGAGAGCAAAATAAAACCTGTTATGACTTCTATGTGAGAGATTTATCAGGCTCCCCGGTGGGTCGGGAGATTCTTAGAGAAACACGTCAGGTGTGTGTTTGTGCTGGGGAGCCGCGAGGGCCCGTGGCTCTCTGCAGAAGAAGGAGCTGAGACCGAGCGTGACGGCACGTGTGGCTGGGGCAGAGACCACCTGACAGCAGCCGAGTCCCACCGCACCCAAGCGTGGCAAGCAGGGCAGGCCCAGTGATGGAAACCAGGGTCAGCCGGGATCCCAGGCAGGTTCGTGGTGGTGAGGCAGATCTGAGGGCAAGCCGGGAAGGCTGTCCGTGGGTTGCGGCTCAGGTCCAGATCCGCATGACCCGAGGATGAGAGCCCGCCTTAAGTGCAGCTGTGACATGGAAGGAGGGAAGCCCCTACTGATGCCGTGTGAGCTCTTCTCTGCAGTGGGCTGAACCACGGTTGGGGACCTGCAGCGCAACAGAGAGCTGCCACTGAGTGCGAGCAGCCCAGCTCTGGGGTGGAGGGAGCAGTAAGCTCCCGGCCCAGATGGTATTTTGCTTTGACAAGGCCAATACGACCACTTCTGTGAATAACTGTTTGCAGTGCTGTGTTCATAGTTTGCATAATTTTGGCAGTGAAAGGAAGGGATGTATAGAAGTGTGTACACCTGAAAGGACAAATATAAGCAGTTTGAGTCTTGACAATGTGCAGTTATCCTGCCGAGTACTTACAGCAGAAACATAATTGCAAGTCAGGCAATGCTAATGATTCTGTAGCGTCATCTGAATGTAGAATTTAACTCTTACACAAGGAAGAAAAGCAAAGCATGGTACTAGAAGTCTTTGCAGTGCTTTAAGACAACATAAATCTGCAAAAATAAAAATGAGTTTGAATGAGTCTTACCCCTCAGTTATTTACTGGCATACTAACTCAACCTGCGGCTCTGATTTCAAGAGGCAGTTTGAGCTGAACTAAGAGATCATTACTGTTGAAGTGGGAGACCCCATGCCATCCCTGCCTTTGTCCAGCCACCTGGTTCTTCCTCTTTCATTGCCCTGTTGCAGCACATACACGCTTCTGTGCAGACGTTGATTCACTGCAACAACAGAAAACTGAGCAAGAAGGGAAGAGGTTGGAGCGTCACACTAAAATTTGATAGTTTCTGATGGGTCAGTCATTTGAATCAGCAAGCTGCATTCCAAATCCTGGGGGACTCAGAGCCAGGGGTTTGTGGCAGCAGGAGAAAGAGCAAGAGCTCTCTGTTTTGGTGGTAGTGGTAGGTCACTGAGTCACTTCCACCCGTGGTGCACTGACATACTCTGAGACTGAACGTCAGGATGCCATGGAAAGCAATGAGAAAAATCTCAGCTTTGCTCAAATTGGTCAGTTTCTTCATTGGCTTCAGTGAGGCTAAGATGTCTCCGTTGATATTTGTTTAAAGCAAAAAAGTCTGTAAGATCAGCTTCTAATTAATTAGTGTGTTATGAATGCAGTACTTGGACAAATAAATAAATGTAACGGATTCTGGTTTGGTTTGTCCTATGAGGATTGGGAAAAAAAATGTAAAGTTAAAACCATAAAGAATCTATTCCTGGTCTGGGAACACCTTTTAAATGTGTTTTGTCTTAATGCAGCTTTGTAAAATGTTATATTTGCTGAAGTACACAGATTTAATTTGAGTGGATGATTGATAGCTAAGAAAAGTGCAGTTACATTAGCTCTATTTGTAGAGGCAAGCCATATATGAAGTGTTCAGTATATTTTGCTCACAGGACATTCAGGAATAGGGTGGCTTTGAGTCTAGGCAGGTAAGATGGTTTCATTGTTCCATTTTTTGTATGAAATATTTCTCCAGTTTTCATGTGTCACATAATGGTGTTTGGGCAGTAGATGAAAGGGGAAGGATCTGAAACTGCTTTCCCTTTCAAACCAAAGAATTACATTTTCATGATTTTTCCAGCAGAAAGTTATATGTACAGAGACAACAGTGAGTAAGCATCAGAATGACAGTGTCCAGCTCTTTTCTGATGGTATATAAAAACAATGCAGCACTGGGGTTTGGGGTTTTTTTCTACTTTGTTTTTTCAAAGTAAATATGGTAAAAGACAACATCTGCAGAAAGCCCAGATGTTCGGAAAGTACAACAACCTTGTAGAGTTAAGAAGTGGGAGAGTATAGAGTACATCTCCTGGCTTTCACCCAGATCTTCTGGTGACTCTTTGTTGGGTTTTGTTAGGATAATTACTACTGCTTTACTGCAAATCTCTGAGAGAGTTTTTGAGCTATTAGATCAGGATAATGACAGATCTAACAGTCCATGTCCTGCTCCACACAATATAGTTGTTTTTGTAATCAGAGAGAACCAGAGTCCCTTCACTCTTGTACAGATCATGGCCTTCCCATTCCTGCCTTCAGCAGCTGTGATTCAGGGTGCCTTTCGTGGACCTTCTGGATGGATTAATTTCATTTCATTTTCACTGTCATGGTAAACTTTATGCAAGATCGCTGACAGCTGGTTGCAGTGAAAATTTATTTCAGCACTTGCAGGTTCTTCCTGCAAAATTGCAACACTACCTTGCTAGTGCTTTTGCCAAAATATATTGCTGTTGGAAAGCTGAAACCAGACAACTGCGGTAGATGGTGATAACTACAGTAATGATCATGTCCTCCAAACTCCTGCTTAAGGAAAGGGGCTTGGCAGTGTCTTATGATGTGATCCAAGTGCAAGCGAGGCAAGGCTGTGTTTGTGTTAGGTCTCTCATATCAATCTGTATGAGGGACCACGATGGTTCATTCTGACAGAGGTGTTTTACTTAAGTTTACCTGAGTTTATGTAAATTTTAAGAGTTTGAAGGACCTCTGAATAAAAGAGAGAAGAATCTACAAGAGGAGATAATGGTTCTGAGGACAGTGTGGCAAGGGAAGAAGTAACAAATGCGACTGCCAGCTGCTAATAAAAAGATGCTTTTATTTAGAGAAGAATTGGGGTGAACGATTGAGGCACCTTATTTGTATTGTCACATAGAACAACAGATGACCTCAGAATCCAGAGGAGGATTGAGATTTCCTCTGCTGTCCCCTTGCGAGAGGGATAGTGTGGTAGAGTAAGCAAGCTGTTTCACTGTAGGTCCAAAGGAATGAGTTTAACAGTTGTTTCATAATCCTGTGAAAGGCTGCCTGTAAAGCAATCCAATCACAAATGGTTATCTGATTATTTGGATACTACCTGTATCGCTCTCTGTGCACTACTGACTGCAGACGTTGCTTGCTCGTAATTGCACATATCGTGCAAGGTTATTTTGGGGGACATTCAGTACAAGAGAGAACAAGTAATGTTCTTTGAATTTGTAAGCCATTCTGATTATGCTAAAATGTAGAGCAGCCTGAGGACTGCTCTAGATATTTCTTCTGTAATTTGACAAGCAGCCTGCAAAACTGGTGAAGTTATAAGGGAAATGCTTAGTGGGGCAGCTGTGGGAAAAAAATGGCAGTCCAGTGACCCCTCCTCAGGTGGCTTAAAAGGGCAGAGTTGGGGATAAATGAATTGGTCCCCTGGGTCTAAATTGGTATATTCATCAGATGCTGGGAAATGTCTGTCAGAGAGCAGTGAGATGAGGATTCCTTTGCTTTCTGCCCTGATGGAGGAGAACTCTCTGCACGCCGAGCACATGGAGGTCCCTCTGAGGGAATCTAAGTGGACCTGCTTTCTCAGCTAGTACAGCTGATTTTGTGTGGTCCTTCACATAACAGGGGGAATAATTTGTTGAATTTTTAAGTACTTGCAGTTGATTCTTTGCTATGCACTTACTGGATCTGTACAGATAAACTTGTTAATGGTTTATACAAATAACCTTTTTTTTGCATGTGTACTTCAATAGTTATGAAGATACAGATACAAGCCAAACATGCAAAGTGCATGTACTCGCAATTGCAGGTCCTGTCTTAGAAAAAAGTAGGAAAGATTCTTCTGTTAAGTAGCTTCAAATCATGTTTCCATACAGATTTCAATGAAGCAGTGCCGGAAACAGAGAGACTGGACTCCAAAGTTCTGAAGACTCGAGCTCAGCTTTCAGTGAAGAACAAGCGGCAGAGGCCTTCTAGAACAAGGCTGTATGATAGCATCAGTTCAACTGATGGAGAGGACAGCCTTGAACGAAAGGTGAGAAGGACTCTACCCTCTCTTTTAGGCATCCTGTGGAGTGCTAGATTGCCCCTGTAAGTCATTTCATCCTCTGTCTTTGTCCTTTCATTGTAGCACAGGCAGTAGTTATTCCTCTGTGGCCAGTATGCTGTGAATGTCCTTGAGTGATGTGTGAGTCCAGTCTCCTTTGAGTCGGCACACCTCATTTTTTGTTTTTGTTGTGGGTTTTTTTAACAGGTATCCTGGGCTTTCTGATTTATGTGTGCTTTATAATGCAGAGTGAGTCCTTTCACTTATGCAGGAGGTGAAAGGAACTTGAATTGTGCGTTTCTCTATTTGTTAATTTGTTAACACAATTGATATGATATTCACTCATTGTTTTGTCTTATTCTGACTTCCGTCTGAAAGCACATACCAATAAACAACACTGTGTGTGGCATCAAAAGGTAATGGCATGAATTGCTAAAGCGTTTCATACAAATAAAAGGGGCTAAATAATGAATAAAAGAATTGCATGTTCAAAGTAAACCTTGCTCTGATTGGTTACTAAATGGTATAACCTGCTTTATAATCTCTTATACCAACAGCCGTCAAACAGTTACAGTAGTCCCATGCACATTTCAAAATCACCACTGCCCTTATGCATGAGAGCATCCTCACCAGCATCAGATTCTGGTGCTTCCTCCCTCTCCCCCGTGGCTAGCAGTGCAGCAATCTCACTTGACAACCTAACTGAAAACCAAGAAGAAGGACAGCACCACAAAGGAGGTGTCCTTTCCCCTCATGCTCGGGGAGACACTCCACTTTCCTCTCCTTCAAAATCTGGCCACAGCTCTGAAGCATCTCCTTTGCATCACCCAGCTGGCAGGAATATTTTACACGATAAAGGTATTACTATTCTTTACAATAAATTGATGCATCATTTTGCTCACTTACATCCACTTTATGAACTTTCGTTGTGTAGTAGGACCTTACCAACAAGAAGGCCATAATCCCATATCTTCTTTTGTCTACCTGGAAGTCAAAAAATTACAAATGACCTTGTATGATGGTATAAGGAAAGAACAAAGTTTAAAATGAGATTGGGAACGGCTTCCTTTTTTTTTTTTTCTGTCTTAGAACTCACTGAAAAAGCTAGGGGGAAGTTGCCTTTAAGAACATCTTGTATTTTGTTCTAAAAAAACCAAAATTGATGGACCTTGGGACATTTCTGTTGTAGAAACATGCTTAACACAGTGTACTTACTTGAACTGTGTCATTTTGGCACTGCTAGGTGCTTTTTTTGGAGGGTGGGGAAAGGAATGTACAGCAAGAATAACAGATTGTAGCTTTTAAGTGCTGAGAGGCAGCATAGTCTATATTAAACAAGAGGTTAGTGTCTGGAGGCTCTTCATTTACAGAAAAAAAAATCAAGTAATTTGTTGGGGAGGTTAGCCACATTGTTATTTATTTAATTCAGATTCTGTAGATGTAAGCTGAATAAAATGTGATGCGGTCATACCTAGCTCAGGTACATGTCTCAGATACCAGGTTATTAAATGCATTAGCAATACTATGTGGCACAGAATGCTGAGTCCTCTTTTTCAGATGTCTTGTGAAGTCAAAAATAGGATTTTATACAACTTTGTCAGTCTTAGCCATGCACCTTGCCATGGGAATAGGTCTGGATAGGTTCATAACAGACTTTGGCTTACTTAAATTAGCTGAAAAGAACAATTTGTTGAGGATTTTTGTTTGTCTGTGTGTCTGAAAAGACTTGCCAGTGATTTACAACCTGTTTTTTCTTCATCTTCATACAGAGCTTTCACACAGATTCCTAGAAGTTTTGTTGAGTTTAGGATAGGTTAATATATGCTAGCATTTTTACATGGGTTCTGAAATTGCTAGTCTAACTGTATAGTTTCTAATTGTATAATTGTTAATGAATCAAAGTTAAATTCAGTATTTGAGCTTTGCAAGTAAAAATAAGGGCGTGAACATAAGAAAGTGACTTTCCAAACTCGTACTTCAGCTTGAGTGTATGACTGGTTTATCAGTGAAATCGTAAATCCTGCATTTCCAACTGATGTATGAAAAATTTCTTGATAAAAATTTAGTGGAGACTAGCCTTGTAGTGTAAGGAATAGGGTATTGTATTCCACCCACTGTGCCACTCTTTCCAATTTAGGTGTGAAAAATAATCTCTGTCTAGATATTGGTGTCATGCTTTCACCACTGTGACTGTTAACAACCAGTGCTTTTGGGTATATCCAGATTCTGATGAGTACATGAAAATTAAACCAGAGCAATTTAGTTTCAAATGGAAAATTTGCACTTAATAAGCCTACAAAAAAGAAATATCCTAAAGCAGTTGTTTGGCAACAAGTGTTGTAGTAATACTATTTTAATTGATTATTAATTTGGCTGTCAGACTCTTACAAGTCAGAAAATAAAAAGGGCCACTGTATTTGTTCGGTGTGTTGGGGTAGGGTTTTTTAAGAGATGGAAAGAGAGCGCATTTGTGGACATGTGTCTGTCCATTGATTAATCTCTCATTAGCAAAAGTGAGCATTAGCAAGCTTACACTTGTCGTCTTTTTTTCTTACGAGAACCTGCAGCGTTGTGGGAGGAGCTGAAGTGGCATGAGATGAGTTTCATTGCAAAATGATGAGGAATTTTTCTTGTTCACCTTTTAAGCACAACTTTTTCATGTATGTGTATGATTAATGTATTTTCTTCAGTTCTGCCTGTTTTGTGCAACAGCATCCTTTGACAAGGCGGCCGAGGTGACCCCTCTGGGCAATACTCTGCTAACGTGAGGCTGGCTGCAGCTCTTTTGTGACCTTGGGGAAGAAAGTTAGGTCTGGCCTCCTTCCACACCCATCAGCCGTAGATTACTTACACCAGCTCCTTGAGGCTGAAAGTGATGGATTAAACAGCTTCTGTGTGATTTATTCTGAGGAACTGGCTCTCCCTCACCCTCTCTGAAGAACTACAAGGAGTCGGGGAAGGTGCACCCATCCATGTGGTCCAAGCCACCTCCTGCCTGGGCAGGGCACCTGCAGCCCTGGTTCGTGGCCATGGCCACGCACCAAGCACTGCATGCCTCCATGTGTGCAAGACCCTGTAGATTTAAATCTACTCTGCCACTGAAGCTGGGCTTGGGACCTAGCCCATCCATCTTCCGCTGTATCCCATAGTCAGCATGAATGTCTTTCCCAGCAAATCATCATTATTCAGAGGCCCTGGCTGGGCCAAGCTGCATGTGAGTGGGAGCATAGTGATGCAAGGACCTGAACAGGCAGTTGCCATACCAGGTAGCTGCTGCGTGTCCCTGCTGAGCGCTCCAGGTTATTTCTTCTACTACAGCAGCAGAACCTCCAGCTACTAAATGCTTTCGTTATCTGCCCACCACAAAAGCAGTGTACCTTATAGTTTCCTTTACTTTCCCTGAGAAGTTTTTCAGAAAAGCCCACCACGCCTGGCCCCCAAGTCCCACTTGCCTGTGAATAGCTAGTGTGAAAATAAACATTATGACTTTTATTCTTGAAAGTGGCAATTTTCACAGTGGTATGCATTATAAGTATGCTTTAAAGGTGAAAGAGGAACCATAAGAGGAGACAGGAGAGGAGTGTGCACAGGATAGGGTTGATGCAAAGTGTGCGTTGCCTAAAGTTCTCAGCCCCCTCGGGGAATGGATTTCTTCTCAGGAGACTTTGCCTTGCTTTTGTCATTCTTTGTATTACTTTTTTTGTTTGTTTGCTATTTTGGCATGAGGTTACTTGTCAGTTGTTCTTGAATGGTTTTTTTAACAGAAGGGCTTGTGTTGGTAGAAATAGTATGGCTTTTAGAGTGTGGGTATTGCAAGAGTCTTATTTTCCTGCTTTTCCCAGGATTTATGAACCAGCTGCGCGCTGAATTTTTTACTTGAATGAAAATGTGGCCAAATATTAAAAGCAACATACAAAGTTCTGTACACATAGTTGCCTGTCCTGTGATAGTGCTGTGGTATTTGGGGTTAATTCTGAGGGCTTAATTTATGTCAGTTACAGTAAAAGAAATGCACAAACCCAGCAGTGCTTTCAGTTAAAAGTCATTGTACATCTGAGGTCACATTGTTAAAGTAACCAAACCAAAAGTGGCTTCCTCTAGAGTATTTGGGGGACAGTCTTTATGTTTAAGAATCACAGAAACTGTGCCTAAATTTTTCAGCTGCTGTGTGTTTTCTTTTAGCTTCCATATAGATTTCATAGGATGTTTTGCAGACTGAGGTTAATTGTTTTGGCTTTATAGGTACTGCAGGCTGTTTCCTCTTAATGCTTTAACAGTGTTTGTAGAAGAGATCAAAAATTGATAGACGTCTCAGGGCAAATTTATTAACTAAGCTACTTTTAATTCTTTTTTTTTAATTCAGAATGCTTGGATTTCAAGTTAAATGTTTATTTAACAAAGATGTTCAAGCTAAATAGATAACTATTACCTAGCATGTCCATCATAAAAGGTACCCTTGGCTCCAAAGTTCAAGGAAGTATTTCAGGAGTCATTTTGGAAGTAAAGCATACATAGCAAGTGAGTTCTGTAAAAGGAAACTTAAGCAGCTACTGCTGAGTTTAAAAACAGATTCACTGTAATGTTTACTTGTAAATCTTTGTGTTGTTTGACTTACCATTAAAACTCAACCAAAATTAACTTTTCATTTTCTTCAATTAAAATAAGATGTCTTCATGTATATTTTCAAATTCTGAACGTATTTATTTATTTTTATTCCTCTTCACACCATCTTCTTAAAAATTAGAAGAATTCACCTAATTAAATGGTGTACTCACACATGTGTACCTGTATGTGTATCTAATTATGAAAAAATACACAAACTGTTCTGGAAGGAGAGTGGAATAGCTATCAGCAATTAAAAATAATAATGTACATTCTTCCATGTACAAATATCCTAGATGGTGCCACATGTGCTCAGGCAGCAAGAACAACTAGCCCTATTGTAGGGCATACAGAAAAACTAAAGCGAAAACTTGCAGATCTTGGGTAAGCATTTTTTTATTTAAAATACTTTTTTTTTTTTTCATTAAAAGGATTGAAAGTAAAATTTCAAAGATGTTTCCTGATGTTTTCTAATGTTCTTGTAGGGCTCCCTTGAGAAGGAGTTCAAATAAGGGCAAGAAGCGGAAAGAGAAAGAAGCTATTAGGGTGACCTATGGCAGTAGGTATGGGTAAAAGATTGAGAATGCAAGAAATGATATGCCAGAAACATTGGAAAAACCTAATCATCCTAGCAGATGGGAACATTAACAGTCCCACTGACTTAATATAAATAAGTGTTAAGCTTTGACATAACCTTCTGAGCTTACAAACCTAGATTTGTTAACTGATGACAGACTAACATATAATCTAAAAATACTTCAAGGCTTATAATATTGTGGCATCGCTGCTACTGTTGCATCCATTGATGGGATTTCCAGAAATAGGTTATCAGAGCTGGCCTATAAGGTGCACGCACAGTCAGTTAATAATAGCCATGAACCAGAAATCTTGACATAATTCCACTTTTTTTTTTAAAAAAAAAAAAAAACAGAGCGAGGATGGGCAGCAGCTGTTCACTGCAGCATCACAGCTCCCACATCAGGAATGCTTTCAGAAGGGTTTGTTTCTGAAGATGAGCATCGTGAGTTCAAAATAGATAGGAAAAATGCTGACTGCATTTGTCACATCACCAACTCTCAGTGAAGGAATTGTGAATTCCTTGTGAGATCTAATGAGACTGTATCACCAGCATCTGGACTCTGAGTAAATAAATGAATGTTCAAAATTGCAGGGAGCATTCTTCTCTGCAAAAGCTAGTGTAGATTATTACTGAAGGTCTCTGCTCATGTACTGATGAGTCTGACAAGATCACAGCTACAGGGGGTGATACCTGGTTCCAGGTATGGAAGACAAGTTAGTGTCAGGAGTGCTAAGCAAACTTAACACGTTCCAAAAGTCTAGAAAAGACAGCAACTCAAAAACTCTCTGCACATAAAACAGTGCAGAAGAAAACCTACATGATAAAAGAGCTGTTGGAGGAAAGCAGACTTTGAATGCTGCTCAGAAAATCATTGTGGTGGAAAACCAGGGTGTAGCCGTTTGTGGAGTTTTGCTGACAGTCTAATATATGGACACCCAGTGACAAGTGTATTGCGTAGCTCTGTAAAATCAGAAAAGCAAAAGAAACCTTAGACTTGCTCCCTCAGGCACACTGTACTGAAGTGTAATGTTCTGTCTCAGCATACATTTGTACATTTGTATCCTGCAAATATCTGGCAGGGTCTTCAGTGATCTTCGGCAGCAGCTGTTGCCGCTGCGCTGGTGTCAGAAAACCTGTTCCAGTTGGTTCCACTGGTGTGTCTGTCTGCAGTGTGACCTGGAGTTAGTGATATTCACTGCTGGATTTCCCTAGTGACAGGGAGAGATTTGTTAAAGCAAATTCTCTCCACATCTGTAGCTGTAAGGCAGTTAGTGCCCTTAGCAGGATATTAAACATCACATAGCATTTCAATACCAAGCCACAGGGCTGGGGAAATGAATGTATACTTGTTTGTAAGAAGTTGATGTGTTCCGTATACCAACATAGTATGTTACAGACATTTGTGAGATCTTATAGCTATCTTCCTTAGCGAAAGCAGATCTCGGCATAGAGATCAGTTGCTTATTAGACCATTTGATAAATCAGTTATTTGTATTGTTAATATTTCTGAGTTTGGATACAGTTACTAAAAACAAAGTTTAATACTGCTTGCAAAGTCAAAATTTATAAGCATTTGTAATTCTCACTGTGCCTCTGTCAACTGGAATGTTACTATTTCAGTATAACTTTTTAAACACCCGTTGTCACTTCCTTTGTTACTAACACTGAAGAATTTGCCTCAGAAGAAATGTGAGGATGTTTTCTCTACAGTCCAAAGCTGTATAAACTCCTTGAAAGAAGGCAGATGATGATCAAAAGACAGCATCCTGTTATAATTATGTCCATTACAGCAACTGATTGATGTAGAGTTAATCATGCTGTCAGATGGATGCTGCATGCATTGTTTTGCCATTGCCAAAAAACAGCACTCAGGATGTGTAAATAGAATTCCCCATTTAAATAAGAAGCATATATTCCCCTGCCTGAAGCTAGGTAATTTGGGCAATATAATTTGTTTTTATTTGCTACTTTCAAGCAAGATTAGAGGATGAGGGAGGGGTACAGGACTGGATCAGATACATCTACCTTTCTTTATGTTGCTAAAGGGAGGGAGCATTCTTCTTCTGCTTCCTTGGACGGGGCCCGTTGACAACCTCAGTTTCATTCGTACAGAGAAGAGGCTTCACAATACACAAAGCTCTAGTGGTAGAAGTTGAGGGGAGGTTTACATACATGCAATTTACTGATGGCTGCTAAGACCAGTGGAAGTTTAATGCTCTTAGAACAGTAATATATAATATGAGAATAGGGCATATGCATATGTTCTTTGAGTCAGACACTTTGCGTAGTTATTTTTAGTTTACATACTGTCCTGTTGACATGATATATTCAGCAAATAATTTAGGCATTTTATTTTATAACTGTTACCTTTGTCTTGATCACATTATCCACTGCAATCTGCTACTACAAAGAGAGAAGCTGATAATATCACATAGGTGCTTATTTAAGTTTTCTGTATTAATATTTTTAATATTTGATAACTTTAAAATTAAGATAATAATACTCTATTAGTATTTAACTGTTGTAACAAAGGCACATCTCCACAGATGGATACAGACGCACCTGATTCATTCTGTCTGTGCTTGAAATTCAAGCCAGACCTTCTCCGGGAACCAGAGCCCACTTGGGTCAGTGCTGAGGCTAATCTATTTAATCATGCTGAGATTCCACTGGGGCTCAGAAATGCACCAACACAACATGTGGATTCTTGACTAGAGCTGGTTCACATCCACGCGGTGGGAGTATAGGCATTTTCAGCTGGCGTCTGTTTCTGTTTGCTGGGTGTGTGTTGTCTAAGAGAGCTTGAGTTAGAAAAAGTATCAAAAGAACCCACTTTTTTCTTCTTTTGCTGAGAGATTTCAGGCATGCACCTACTAGCTGTGTGCCACTCAGTTCTTTAGTCACAGTTAACAGGGAGTGTCACTCTTTTTACAATTAACTGCCTCTGTAGCATTTTGTTTTCTCTTATGTTATAATCTAACACATATTCCTGCTCCTTTCTCTTAAACAGGACCACCAGAGAGATGCTGCAGAAGTCAGCAAGCACTAAATCTTTGGCAGAGCGATCCTCCTCTCTCCCACACTGTGTACCATTCACATGGTATGGAGAGAGTGGCAAGGGATCCAATTCTTCTAGCAACCTGCCATCACCTACCAGCTCAACTGAACCTTCCTCTGAAAATATAAGTCCAGCTAAAAAAGGGTCAAAGGTAGAAAATAAAAACTACCTTATTCCCACTGTGTTGAGTGGCATAATTGGCTTCATGTTTCTGGAAAAAGAACAGGCCAATATGTGACTACTACAATAAACAGTGCATGGCGTTCATTGTACGGTAAAAGCTCATCCGAACAGAACATCCGTCATTGTACCATTCCACATTCTTACCTTTTTACTCTGTCTTAATGTACAGTAATTCAGTAAACTAACTGTGGTGTGGTGTACCATAACAAAAGCAAGTGGTGCCAGTGGAAATTAGCATTTGGATCCACTGAACAAATGCTAGATTTGTATATTCAGTTACAGATATTTTCTGCATTCTTCAGGACTGATTGTGGGAATACCTACCCATGTTCAATGAGGTGTTTGCAAGTGAAGAAATGCTGTATGCTGTCAGTCATATGCCTTTTTTCCCTCAATAATGAAATCTGTTTGTTGTGCATGCTGGATGTTGGATTTAATTCTCTCTATATGAAGATGCTTGAACTGTAAATATGAACTATTGCAATTTAATACATCTGTGTGATTTCTTTCTATGTGCATGAATGTTTCAGCATGATAACTCCTTAAATAACCCTTAGTTATAGTAACATACTTAGCTTTTTCATGTTTATTTTCACTTCTAGAAAGTGTTTCTCTGCCTGTATTTTCTTAGAACTTGTAGCAGTTGACTTTTTATATTGGTCCAGTAAAAAGAAACAGATACGGTTCTCAACCCTATGTACAGGAATATGAATCCGAAATCTAATTTCTCTGTCTCCTACAAACATATGCATGTACGTAACAGCAGTTTCCACAGGCATTTCTTACTCTCTTGGTGCCAAAAGCTGGTGATACCTTACTTCTGCTGTGCACCAAGCTATGCAAGGTCATGGCTGTGCTTGTGTTACCTGGTAGGGGGAGCAACACAAGGCTGACAAGTCCAAATTAGATTGATAGAGAAGACCACAGGTGAAATATCTGCAGATTAAAGAGAAACTGATCAGTTACTTGGTTTCTTTTGAAAATGTAAGATGAGGATTAGACATGTAAATAGTATTTGTGCCTTTAAAGAAACATTGTATAAAAATAATTATCCAATGGGGAAAAAAGCACCCCCTTTTACAGTTAGTATTAGGTTGAGGTTTGGAGGGGAAGTTTGTCATGCTGTCATAATTATTAGCAGGCCTTGGCTATCTTGTGTTTTTCCTATGGAAAATTAAATTTTAAAGACTTGAAAAGCTTGCACAAAATAGAGGTGAAATAAAAATCAGAGTACTTAAAAAAGAAAAAGATGTTCTTCACACAACAGGAGGTAGAGCTGTTGAACTCCTGGCCTACAAACTCTGTGGGGGCTAAAAGTTTGCCTATAAAGGAAGCTCCTCTATAAAGAGTTGGGAAGAGCAGAACAGGAATTCTAAACATAGGTATGAGAAGACTTACCACAAAAACATTTTTATATTCTCTGTAAAGTTGGCAAGCTCTTAAATTAACAGTTTCTGTACTGCTAGTCAGGTTTTTAAAGCACAGTGTGATACCAATATTTAGTTGGATTTCCAGCAAAACTAAGAGGACCAACACTCGATATTTTTTGAATACTTCTTGTTGCCAGGAAAGATAGGTCAGATATCTTCGGGGAGGATAAAAGGATAACTTTTTTAGTGTTGTTTTTGGTTTTGATGTTTGGATCTATTTTTTTAAATTGAATGTCAAAGGTGAATTGAATTTGATACCATTTAGATGTTAGATTAGGGGTCTCTGTATCATCAATTGTATATTGAAGTTAAATGGAATATCATGGTGTCCTTAATTTTTTATAGATTTTGGATTTTTATGGTTCTCACTCTAATGTGAAATACTTGTTAATTTTTGTCTTCTTCTGATGGTAATTTTGCTGTATTCCTGGAAAATATGTGCACGTTTTTCCTATTCTTTGTTGTAAGGTGTGATGTCTGTCATTGCGTTGTTAAGAAAAAACAGGGTTTGTTTTATGGTTATTAGTTCAGTAAATAACATTCAATATCCAAAGATCTCTCTTACTTTCAATTTCATTTTTTTCTAAAGCTATAGGCAAAGAGGGAGCATCCTTTCAGTTTTCTAGGAGATTGTTTGGGACTCAGAAATGGATTCACAGGATATTCTTCTTGCTCTTTCAATAGCAGTTTTCACTTCTCTCTGCTAATTAATCCTCTGTCCTCTTCTTTGTGCTGCTGCCTGTGCTATGCTTGTCCTAAATATTTGGAGGACAGTAAAATGCTAGTGCTTAACCTGTGGAAGCAGCAGTTTAGCTCCAGGATAAGAGCCAGCATCTTAAGAGGAAGTCTGGAAATTGCTTTCAGACCCCTTTGCTATTCATTGAGGCATTAAGGTGGCAAAGGGGTCTCTTGAAGTACACAGTGGTAAAAATACTGTGTAATGTATAAATATTAACAATACTAAAAATTAGGCTTCCTCATGTGTATTGTAACTGGTTCGGTATATGATTGAAATCACTCCTGAACTATGCCAACCTGGAAGACAGAAAGCAAATTTCCCTTTTAGGTGCACATGTGAGATCGTTTGCTCATTCTAACTCATCTTTTTCTCCACAGAATTTCACGTTCAATGATGATTTCAGTCCCAGCAGCACAAGTTCAGCTGATTTGAGCGGTTTAGGAGCAGAACCTAAAACCCCAGGTTTCTCGCACTCCTTAGCACTGTCGTCAGATGAGGTACGCTGATGAAATTGTTTACAGTGGGAAATAGTTGTTTTCTTTCTCCCGTGGCATTTTGCTTGATAATTACTCAAACAATAAAGGGATTTTTTTTAGGTGGTAAAATGGGAGAAGAAAATTAATCTTGGTTTCTAGATTATGATTTTTCTTGTTCACATAATGATGACTTGAAATAAAGATCCTATGGTATTATTGTAGGAAAGTAGAATGCAGTTGGTTTCCTAAGAGATGCTATATCCTCACGTATTTCAATACATTTTTCCTACATTCTAAATATGTACATGCAGACCCATAGGTATATCTATACATACACTAAAACTAGACATAGTTGAGACATTTTTAAGGTGATAAACATATAGTTTGGTAAATATAGCAGAGATGTAAGGCACCTTCACCTAGACTAATTTTTACCCTGATACTTCAAAATAATAATGACTTGTACATGCAGTAATTGTGTGTTACTCTACCTGAATGTATGTATATTGATCAGAACGTATATGTGTTAATCCACTTCGCGTTCTTTGTGCTTGCTTTGCACAGTGGATTTGAATTCAGTTACTTCAAACCAGAGTTTTTTCCAACAACGATAATGTGAAAAAGCATTCCTAACCCTGTAAATTGGTGACATAATTGAGCTGGATATAATATATTGAAAATACTTTTCTTAAGATTCTAGTTTTGTAACTCAGTTGTCAGCGAAGTTGCACAATTTGACAGTAGCTGACAACATGTCCTCTGGACTCAGGAAACCTGTGCCTTTTTTCTTTTACAAGCACTTCATGAGAACTTCACATTTTCATGTGAAGTTTGAGCCAGGGTTTTTTTCTAGAGGGGAGGAACTTGAAGTATCTATGTCTTTTTTTTTTAATGATAATTAGGTTTGTTCTATTACTGCCTGCATGCTTCGCATGGGTTTAAAGAATGAGAGCTGTTCCATGCAAGTCCATTTGCCAAAATGCAAGTCTACAAACCCAACCATTCTTTAGAGGTTACTTACTGCAGGTAATAAAGGGCAAAAATTTATAACATCATAGGAGAGTGCTGACAGGTCTGTATATTCTATGAATTACTGAAAACAACAAAGTAATCATTTACACTGTATTTAGCATTAGTACTATCTTGATAATACATTTCACTCTCTTACCATCTTTCATTCCTCTTATATTATGTATTTTATTGTAACAATGCCCCGTTCCCAGTGGTATTGAATTAAAAGCTTGAAAATGCTTTCATTTTGCTTGTTCAGCTCTCTACTTTATCACTTCTAAAATATCAAGCCTGAACAGGTCGATAAAAATGCATGTGTTTTCTCCATCCTCTGCCGTGTGCCAAGTTGCAGCCTCCAAATCAGGCAGCGTGTTCAGCGAGAGCTGCAGTGGAAACCTCTGCAACCACCCTGGCAGGGGATTAGGCCAGCGTTGCTCTTCAGCCTTTCATAGCGTATTGCTGCAAGCACTCCTTCACTCAGGCTTCTCTGGCAGATCTGACATGATTATTTGAAGGAGACGAAAAAAATGAAAGGGTGGGGAGGGAACCCCGTTCTTGCAGGTTGTTCTTTAATTAAGGAGCTTTTGCTCTTTGGCATTGGAGCCATCAGGAAGGTTCCCACCGGTTCTAGGGTGTCGAGACCAGGAACTCCAAGGGGGTTTCATTGACACAGTCTCAGGTTTAGCTGCCAAATCATGTGTGTGCTGAGCTTTCAACATAACCTCTCTGCTTCTGGAAATAATTTTATTTTAAAGAAATCTCTTTGGTTTTGAGTAGCCATATCTGTTTGCAAATCTTGGTGCTGCCCTTGCCTGAACTTTTACATGCTGTTACATGTTCTGTATTTTGTTTCTATAATGCTTTTCTTTCCCATTTCTTTGTTGCTCCCTCACTCAGAGCCTGGATATGATTGATGATGAGGTGAGATACTAGTGTGCTGTTGTGGTGAATCGTGTGACCATCGCGTGGCAGCGTATCGTCTCATTTGCAGATTCACATTTCTTGTTTTATGGTGTTGTGTGGCAAACCCCCTTGTTCAAGCTGAACACGCAGATGTCACTGGCTCCTCTCTCCTTGTCTTGAGTTCCCCTCTCCTTTCCGCTAAGAGTTTTCAAGGCCATAGCAAATTGCAGTTTCTGCAGTATGCTGCAAGGGGGAGGAGGGTCGGTATCAGAGCAAATCCACCAGGCCAAGCATCATCTGTACTGAGCTCCTGCGGGCAATAGGAGAAGGAAGAGATACCGCTTAAACCGTCTTTTCCCCAGCCCTGAGAACTGGAGAGCCAGAAGCTGGGAGCTCCCAGCATCATCTAACACAGTGTAAAAGCTGCTCTAACAGCAGACAGCTGCTGCAGCCTGTAGCAGCTGCTTTGCTGACCACAGCTGGGACAGAGTAGCTTTTGTCTCAGGCCCCACTGTCACAGCCCTGGGTGGAATAAAGCAGCAGAGCAGGGACGCGGGGCTGCTCCAGCAGCTGACGCCCCACCTGCCCCTCCTGGTGCTGCGTTTGTGCTCCCCTCCGCAGCAGCGCAACATGATGCGAGCAGGGCCGGGGCTGTGGGATCGCTGTGTGTTCCTTACCGCTCCTCTGTGTCATCTCATAGTCCTCCATAGGTAGTATCAGTCTCGCTGGCTGTTTGATGTCATCACTTTGAACTTTAGAGTGGTTTTCTGAGGGTTTTTTCCCCCTGAATTTCTTGACTTATAGCTTAAACACATCATAAAGACCTGGGAATGAGCCCGGGAAGTAGAATGCAGAATTCATTGCATCCTTTAGAAACATTCTAATTTGAAGGATAAAAATCTTGCGAGGGGGTGAGAGCATACCTGTTTTGAATTGTGCCACCTGGCCATTTCAGGCCCTGTTTGGAATAAAAGGAATGCCAGTTCCTTTTTCTTCTGTTTATAGATAGAAGGCTTTTTGGGTACCTTGCCCCAGTTCTTAGATTATCTGGTTAGGTACAGATGTAATATAGCGGTGTAAAATTGTTGCTATTGTAGTGTAAAGATAGTCCAGATACCTCTGCTCTGATGCTGGCGGTTTGTACAGAAAAATGTTGTTACTCGTCCGCGTTACTCTTTTAGTAATAATGGAGCATGTTTTTGTCACAGATCCTTGACGATGGACAGTCTCCTAAGCACAGTCAGTGTCAGAGTCGTGCTGTTCAGGAATGGAGCGTGCAGCAGGTTTCCCACTGGTTAATGAGCCTGAACCTTGAACAGTATGTTTCCGAATTCAGTGCCCAAAACATTAATGGGGAGCATCTCCTTCAGCTGGATGGGAGTAAGCTCAAGGTAACTGACTGACTGGACTTCAAGACTAACTGTAGTATTCGTTGTCACTTTAGGTAATCTTAAGGGAAGTAAGAATTCGTCCAGAAAGCAGTGAATCCCTCTGTGTGGAGTAGTGATAGACTAGAATAATAAACACAGTGTATAAAGCCACAGCAACACTTCAAGAAATTCCCATATGCACTTGGATTCAGAAGCTTCAGAAATAGAGGGTATTTGCTTTGTGAAAACACTGGGTGTATGTAATGTACTCGCATAAATCATATAGCAGCATGTGTAAGTGGTATTTGCATGCACATATTTGTCATAAACGTACATCAGAAGTAGCAACTGAAAATTGGATTAGTGGGATACTGGAGGCATAAGCTGGTACCAGTTGTACTATGTTAGAACTAAATACAGTTTTGATGTATAAAGTATGCATTGTTTCTTGTAGTGAAAATACAAGCCTACTTTCCTCAAAAGTAATTACGGGAAGGAGTTTGTGGGAAACTCAGCAGATCTGAAAGTCCAAGTTTGGTGTTTCCTTTCTGAATTTTTTTGCTGGTGTTTCACTAACTCTAGGTGTTTTAGAAGAGAGCAAGCAAACTTTTGACTAAGGCATAGCAGTGAGAATTGGAAGTCTTGTTCTCTGTAGACTTAGATGACTTCAGGCAAATAGCTTAATCTTTATCTGCCTCATTTGATCAATGAAATCGACATTGGTGGTGGCAATGAGTTCTAATTCTTTAATATTCTAGAAGTGGAAGGCATGGAAAATAGTACAGAAGTATATTACTTACACATCAGTAATGTACCTGAGTCTGTCTCAGATTTGCTTAGTTGTTAGTCTTCTACCTAAGAAGAGTTATTACTAGAATATGAAAAAAATTGTGATGGATTAAACTGTATTAAATTCTTTTTCTTTTTTTTAATTTTATTTTCCCCACCTCAGGCTCTTGGTATGACATCTTCCCAGGACAGAGCAATCATTAAAAAAAAGCTAAAGGAAATGAAAGCATCCTTGGAGAAAGCTCGCAAAGCTCAAGAGAAAATGGAAAAACAAAGGGAGAAGCTTCGGAAGAAGGAACAAGAGCAACTGCAGAGGAAATTGAAGAAAACAGACAAGTCTTCATCAGATGCAACAGAGGGCACTAATGAGCAGTGATAAGCAGAAGTGCTGCTGAGTTAGCAAAGTGGAGGCACTTCAAGGGAAGAGAAACTCATATCCACCCTGGTGCCCCTGCAGCTTTCTTGTATTCATTACACAAGAGTGTGTACAAAGAAATGGGGCTATACACAGATTGACTAGGGAAATTTATATTGTGTAGTTTTATTTTCCTGCATATGCAGTTCACGCTCGTTGCTGTTGCCATGTGAAACAACCCCAGCCCCTCGGTTTGTTTTGTTGTTGTTGACAGCTAACAGATTTCATATTTGTGTGGCAGTGTTTCTTTCCAAACTACTCTTCTCTATTGAGCTGTATGTGTTTGGTCACTTCAGTAACCAGCATGATG
Organism: Astur gentilis; assembly: GCF_929443795.1. Lineage (NCBI taxonomy): Eukaryota > Metazoa > Chordata > Aves > Accipitriformes > Accipitridae > Astur > Astur gentilis. The sequence continues at coordinate 20,449,137 of NC_064883.1, read as the reverse complement.
CCGAGGAGCATGGTCCACTGCTTCACCTCTTCTGAATAGGATGGCCAGTCAAAACGATTGGTGAATATTTCTTCAGCTGGATAAAAGCAGTTGTGCTCTGTCTGATAAGAGTTAACTTTCTAACTGGAAGTTCAGCTTCTTTATGGTGTTTGGATACTCAGTTCCATCTACTGGAGTAAGTTTCATCTTGCATCAGTACCTTGAAGCAACACTGCTCTGGATACACAACTGTTCAGTGACTTCTTATTATACACTGGAGATAAAGACAGGAGAGTCAGTATTCCCCCTGGGTAAAAGACAGGAGGTGAAACTCTTTCTGTTAACTGTACAATAATTAATCCAGGAAGGAGGCAAAGCCTTAAATGATAACGTGGGTTTACACAGAAATCTGAGGATAACATTTATCCTTTAGATACCTGAGCAAGGATGAATTTCTAACTAGAGCACAGAGTATAGATCTGTATAAATTTCATCGTGCTCCCAGTGTGTAGGCAACTTTCTTATAGCACACTCTGCTTTCTTTTTCATGTGTTTTGAACAGGAAACCGGGCTTGTTTTGGTTTGGTTTTGTTTTGGGTTTTTTTCCAAGAAAAACACCACATCTTCAGATTCATTCTCCTGTAAGCATTGGGAGAATAAGCTTTGTGTTTTGCTCTTATGAAGCTGTTGTTAGAAACGATTATCAAACTTGAGTCTGCTGAAGATTTTCAGTTTTTACAGAAGTGCACTTTAAGAAGAGGAAGACGAGGGATTCTGGTTAAAATTAAATTCAGTACACTGCTGTTAAGATCAATGCTGCCATGGAGGTGACGGTTACTAAATCTAAAGCTGCCATATATTAACTGTTTTCATTAATGCGTTTAAAGAATATCCCCACCAAAACCTGAATTTTTGGGCATAGGCTGTAGAATGTTTTGATGGCTTAGCAGTGGTTGTATTACATCCTTCAGAGATTTCTGTTTTCCTGGTATATGAGGCCATCAGCAAAGCCTGCTGTGTAGTTTTGACTATGACCGAAGCAGTGTATAGCTCGCAGTGCATGGTGTTACTGCCTCTTAAGAGCGGTATTAAAATATTCCGTATTTCTTCAAAAGAATGGGCAGACAACGAGCAAATACCCACAATGAGAAGCTACAGGTGTTACCTTACTGCTTTATAGTCAAAGCTAACTACGTAGCAGCATTTACAGTTGAGAAACGTCACTTCCCTTTCATGCATTCTGGAAGTTGCAGTCTTCGTCTAGTCATACCAACCCGTAAGCTGTTTAAGATGTTGATGCAAAGTTAGAATCTTGAACTTACAAATTTGCCAGCCTAAAAAATGCAAATATTGAATTCTTTTGAAGAAAATGTTTGGTTTTGTTTGGCTTGGCTTCTCTTCCGCTCTGTACTTTATAGCATTCAGACTTGTGTCTGTAAAGTTCTCTGAAGATCAGATTTGAAACAGTTGGTGTGCAAAGTTTATAGTTAAATTTCTCTTGATCCTGATAATTTCTTTGACGTGTAAAATGGTCTGTAAACTGAGAGAGCCTAGTTCATTCAAAATTAATACACAACAGATCTACTTAGCATTAGCTTTATTTTTCCTTCCAAATCCAATTTCTACAAGTTTCTGATGTATATTTTATTCAGATGTAAAAATGAAATTGCCATAAAAGATACTTCCTGGTATTTCTAAAGGCTTGTGGTATTTTTCCTGAGATAGACCACTGCCAAAAAAATATACCTGCTAACAAGATTTCCACATTGCAGTGAATCTTTCTGCACTCTTTGTAGGAGAAAAATCATACAACTGTTTAACAGCCTTGTAAAACTAGCATTCTGTTATTTTAGGAGGTTATCAGTTTATATTTGAGTAAGAGAAGTTACCTGGAAGAAACTGGAAATTTAATATTTTAAATACAATGTTGATAAATGCATTCGATTATGATTTTCTTTTTAAATTATGTTTACATTGTAGTAACGTTTAACTGGTTGTACATAGTAATGTAAGGTGGTGTCCCTGTTTTATGTTCTTTGTTTTCTTAGAAAACTGAGCAAACTGCTTGGCATTATATATTGAGTTTTCATTCTTGCTGCTTAGAACAGTGCCTAGTTAATCTCTTCATAAATCAGATTCTTATTCTGCAGAATAACTAGTTCGACTTAAGTCCTTTAAGTATTTGGGGGGGGGGGGGGGGGGCGGGGGGAGGTATTGCTTTGTGGTAAGGTTATTTTGTTAGACTAAAAAAAACCCAACAAAAACCTAACTTAAAAAAACCTGGTAGCTTAAAAACCTGGTAGCTTAAATTTAAAATAAAACCATAAAATGCATTTTGGTCAACACATGAAAACTAAGCAAACTGAGCAATGTCAAGAGTTTTGCTTTTTCCATGATAAAAGAGATTTATGTGGTTTCTTTTATTAAGTATGGTAACTGATTGTTGGGATGTGCAGACATCATGTGGTAATGGCATGTATGAAACAAAAGATATGGATGTCTCATTGTTCTTAACTTAAACTTCCGATAAACCAATGCCAAGTCAGACTAATGTGGGCTTTTAATGTAATAAGAAGAAACAAATATTCCATGCTAAATGACTGGAAAGACTTTTTCTTTCGGCTCACCTGCAAATGTAACTGTCGCCTACTTTGCATATTTAGTTGTGGAGCTAAAGCAATTTTGAGTATGCTGACTCGCCTGGCCACCTTTAAACTGCTGTGCAGGCAGCGTGGTGTTTCCACGCCTCTTGCCGTGCGTCTGTGTCATCTTTACACCTGGGTGACCAGAGCAGGCTGGTGAAGTAACTTCTCCCTGGTTATTGTGGTAGGCCAGTTCTGTGAACTCTAGTTCTGCTCATGGCTGCAGTATTGCCAGGTTGTGAATGTGTCAAGCCTTTGAAAGGGTGAAGAAAGGAGAGTTAGCAAAAAATGGAACTCTGAAAAATAGAAAATAAAAGATAGAACACTGCAGGTTACTTCAGTCCTAAAAAACCTAGTGTTTATACTGAGATTGTGGAGAGAGTGGTGGCTCATTGCTCTGTCCAAATCAGCCAAACATACTGACATTACTCGTTTCTAGCTTGTATTTTCCCATGTGGTAGGGTGCTGCACCTGTGCTACCTCCGTGTTAAAACTCCCAATTCAGTTTCAGTCTGCCCAGGCAGATCAGGACCAGGGCGTGAGGAAGGAGCCAAACCTGTTCATTGCAATGCACAGAGTATTGCCCACTGCTGTTTGCATTTCACCCACCGCTCTGAGCAAGTCTGGTGGGAGTCACTGTAAGTGGAGCCTGTTCTAGATGATAGGTTAGAATTGCACAGTGGAACAGAAGTCAGTAATAAAAAGCCGAACAGAGTTAGGTGATGTTTGTATCTCAGTGTATACAAAGGCTTTTGCATTTTTTTAACTTTTTTACTTTTTTTTGCAAAGGCATCTGTTGTGCCATGACTCTAGTCTGCTCCAGGGGTACCACAGGAATCGAGCTTTTCTTAGAATTACTGAGCAGCTTTCCTCTGAAGCTTGCCAGTCCTCAGCTCTCATTGACATTCACAGGCTCTTGACACTGAGCATCAGGGTTCCTCATACTTCATTGCTTCCATCAGAGCCTCCTGTCCTCCTGAGCTGCTCCACCCTCACCTCCTAGCTCACGTGCTGGCAAGTAAGAGGTGGGCAATGTTGTGTGATTTTTGTGAATGAATTGTGTTCCACTTTTAAGTCAGATAAAGAAATCCCACTGTTGTTAATAGTGCAGAATCTAGTTCTACAGTAGGAAGGAAGAGGATCAGCATTTAGTTGGGTACGGCCAAAAAGCACTGTTCAGGTACCGACACAACACTGAAAATCAAAAGGAAAGGTTTGCAGAGATTCAGCTGTAGCTCTTCACAGCATCTGCACTGCAGTCTGTACTGTTTCTTGGTGCTGAAATTTTAGGGAAGTTTGCAAGAATTAAGTCTTCATGTTGATTTCTTAGTTGTGTGTTTACAGAGAGAAAGATATCGTCAAGGCAAAAGTAAAACCCGATTTTGCTCTTTTTTTGATGTGGCCTCATCCCCTGCACTATCATCAAACAAAGTGACAGAGGGGCTGGACCCTTTTAATAGCACTTCATTCATTCTGTGCTCTCCCTCACTTGAAAACCTCAGGAAACCTATGTTGTTGTCCAAAACACTGAAAAACCAAGATGTTTGAAAAAAGCAGCACATATTTAGTTAAGTTGCAACTCTTTAATGGTCGAAATGGGAAGAGTGCACAGAGCAGTTAGATGGCTTTGGGTTAGTTTTGTTAAATTAGTGGTTGAAAATAATGAAATCAATGTCTTTCTAGAAATGTTGAAGCGATTTGTGGCTTGATTCGCTCTTTAAATAAATATGTATGGTTTTGTGTGTGTACATACATATGTACATACATGGATATTCATACAGATTGACACTGCACTAGTAGCAGTTCTGGGCGTTCCAGGTCCACGGGACTGCCCGCAAGCTCGGAGGAGCAAAGCACTGCCCCTCGGTCTCGCCAGCGTGCTCACCCCTGTCTGTGCTGGTAGCTTTGCTCACTCTTGTGGGGTTTTACGCATTTTGCAAATCAGAAGATTTTAAAGTTTTGTTAGAACCGTGTACAGAATGGTCCTCTGCAGGTCCTTCTGCATGTTGTCCTTGGGTTGTTTTTTTGGGGTGGGAGGTTGGCAGCATTGGGGTGTCAGTATTCTAGGAAGGAAACCCTTTTTTATATTTTTAACCCTAACTTTGCTTTCTATTGGAGCTCTTTCAGCAGCTCGTTTTTGGGCAGGATTATGCGTGACATCCGAGTTGACTTAACTCACCACAGTGGTGTGGGTCACCTGCAGATTGCACAGTCCCTTTTGTTAACCTCCTGTATGGATTTTACTGTACTTTTTCCACCTGTACAACTGATTTTTCAAAGCCGTGAGACCTTAGCCATGACACTGAGCCCTCCAATCCCTCATCATAAAATGAGCTTTCTGTTACTAACCGACAGTACTAACTGGTACTTCTGCTGTCAGCGTTAAGTAATGATTTAAAAAAAGAGCATTTTACTGGAAGGTTTGGCAGTCGTGCCTTGAGCCGTCTGTTTCGGTGGGAAGTTTGGACTGTGTTAAGAACGAGCTGTAGGGTTTGTGAAACCTGGTCTGTTGAGTTAGGCAGGTTTCTTCTTCCAGAGCGAGGAGAAGTGAGGAGGGCTTGCAGCTCATGAGGTCAGGTCCAACCCGCGTAACCCGGGAGCCTGAGCCTCCTGCCGGGTTTCCAGTGGGAGCTTTGTCACTGACACCAGTGGAAGCGGGTTCAGGCCCCGGTGGAGAAGCATCTGAAGGAAAGGGGGATCCCAGGGCACCAGACGTAAGGAGTAACCAGCCCATTTGGAAGTGGGGAGTGCACAGTGAACCTCTTCTGACTCTTTACTTTCCCATACGCATTTACTGTCCAAACAACCGCTTTCGTATTTTCCAGTCACGTTGCAATGGTAACTCACTGGTCACTGACAAGTGTTAGACATATTGCTAGAAGTCCAGGCAGCTAAAAGACTAAAATGCACTGTGCTCACTGTAAAAATTGGCTTCTTACATTGTTTCTTTTTATATGGTTAAAGAGGTGGTTGCGCTTCAGGTTTTTTCCTTTTCTTTTTTTAAAGAGGTCAAATGTATATGAAGTGCATGTTATCCTGAACTTTTTGTTTGTACATCTTGGTGTCTGATCATCTGCATGAAAGACACAGTAGTGCCATGTCTGAGCTTGTTCTCTTGTGCTTGGTTGATATAAACTTCTCTAGATTGTTGAGTTTTCCCCAAAATAGCTTTCATTAATATTTAGTTATTGGGAGACATCAAAACAAAACATCATGGTGGTCCTTTGTTTTCTTATTCTTACAGTTTAAATACAAACAACAAAGCCTTGTGGTTTAAAGTTAATTTGTTAGTGTAAATAAATTTCTTGCCAATGAGTATTATTGTTGTTAGACAACGAATGCAATAAAATGAGAAATCCTGAATCTTTATTAGAATTTGTATCGACTCCTCACTTTCCTGCCCATGTGTTGGTCCTTCCAGAAGAAATAATAAATGGTGAGCACAACTGGACAGCTGTTGCTGCGTGGGTCAGACTTGGGGCGGGGGAGGCAGGATGGAGACATGGACCTTGCCCTGCTTGTTCTTTCCTTCCTTCTGCTCAGTGCTGAAGATTATTTTAATCCAGCTCTTGGCCAAATTGGCATGACTCACAGGCCTCTGAGTGGATCTTGTTTGCAATCTGTAATTATGTAAAAAGAAGTTAAAAAAAAAAAAGAGCGGGGAAAGAGAATGGCCTTTTTTCTTCATATGCAGATGAAACGTAGCGTGCAGTCTTTTGCTGCAGGTTGATGTAAACCCGACTGCCTTCATGCTAATGCTGGTCAATGTTTGTCTGTTTAAAAGACCTGGATTAGTTTTGGTATATAAAAATATTTTACCGGCTTACACTCAAGCATAGGTTAGTTATAATAGGCATTTTATACAGTCAAAGTACTGCAGTTCTGCTGAACGTGTTTAATATGTCTTTTTATATATTTGATTTTAGTAAAGTATTAAATTAGGGAAAAGCATTGGGCACAGACTGTCCAATTTGTGTAGTCATTTCGGTGGATTTACATCTGGCAGAATCTAGGCCAAATACTCTGCACTTAATCTGTCTAACCCAGTCTGTGTTTCCCAGTGGCTGAATCATAAATCTCACTTTCTGCTAATATGGCTACCACCTGCAAGAAGACAAAAGAATCCTCAATCTATAAAATTATTATCTTAATTAAAATAGGTATATTAAGAGGCTGTAAGTCCACGACTGACACATAAGATATGTCTACTGAGCAGCTTCCTAAGCCTAGTGCCTTCTATACGTATGTCCTTGTTGCTTGTGCACGTTGTGCAGCTTGGTTTCTGAAGTGCCCAGAACTGCTCCAGACTCTACAGCTTGTAAAAGACGATGGGTTATGTCCTCCGCTGGGTCGCAAGCCCAGATTTTCCCTGTGCACGTTACCTTGTAATTGGCAGGCCAGGCTTGAGGTGCATCTTCCTCCACCGCTGTTACTGCACGGAAGCTGCACCCCAGCATTGCTTTTGCTGCAAAACGTGTTCTTGCTGCTTCTGTCTTACCCAGCACCGCTTTAATGCACGGTGGCCCAGCTTCCATTTCCACCTCCGTGCTGCGAGGCTGGGACACCCTTAGAGGATGTTGGCAATGAGCTTCCAACCCTCCTTGCCTCAGGTTAAAATTCAAAATTTCGCTATTGGTAATAGCAGGTACAATGTCCTACCTATGAGCTCTCTCCTCTCAAATGCTTTAGGAAAAGATAAGGCCCGTCCCTTGCACATGCTTCTGTCTGCGGGCAGACTGCTGGGAAAACCTTCAGTACAGGAATAATTAAAGAGGGAAAAAAAAAAGCGCCAGTGATGGGTGAACACGTTCTTTATTTTATGAAAGGCCAAAACCAACAAAAAGGTAGAAGTTTGACAAGATGCAACAACATGTAGATCTGCTCATCTGAAGACGTTCTAAGCTACTGGAAAATGTGAAATTACTGTTTCGATGGGTGACTTCTACCACTGCTGAGGGAACTGCTGGCTGTTACAGTTCTACAACCACAGAGTAAATCCAGGACCCGCAGAGTGACTGGTCAGTATTTCGGCTGTGTTACTGCCACTGCTGCAGAATGCTAACTCTTCAGAAGATGGCACTTAATTTACGTGTGAACAAATAGTGGCACAAGCCCAGAATAATTATTTTAAAACACTAGTGCAGGACATTGATTGCTAATCACAAGCAAGTTAATAGCCCAACCTCACCTTATTGTGAGAACTTCCTTCAGAGCAGTTTTTTCTGCTTGGGCTCTGGGAACAACGTCTGTTCCTCAAGGCTGAAAATGGATTACAAGTTCCTGCAGGAAAGCACAACACTTCCCAGGGAAACCGCAAATGTCCTGCAGAGAGAGAAGTTGCTAAGGAAGGAGCGGCAAAGCCAGAGTTACGGTAAATTACATTCTCGAGTGCTTGGTGCGGTCAGCTGATGCCAAAGGCAAGTCCGGCAAAGGGATGAGACAAAAGCCGCCCTCGTTCAGGGCCGGCTCTGCTCTGTGGAAGGGCTGTCTGCACGCCGTGGTTGGCAAAAGGCTGGAAACGGTGATCCGAACAGATGAGTCCCTGTCACCAAAGCCTTCACAGGCAGACGGGAAATCCCGGGCAGCGCTCAAGTCCTCAGATCAACTGGGCATTTTGGAGAGGAGCTATGAACACAGTTTGTGCGCAGACCTGCCAGTGCAGGGCCATGCCCAAGAGACAAGGTCAATTAGCCACATGGTTAACCCTGAGGCTCAAGTCTCCCCCTCTACTCATCGCAAGCCCCCTGCAGCACGTGCTATTTGTATACAAAACATCACAGATACCAGCAACCGCTATTGCTACGCGGGGCTGAAAGAGTCGCCTGGCATGGCAGCAATGGGAAGCTGCTGCCATCGGGAAGGGCGCAGCAACCGAGCCGGCGTGCCACTGGCCCAGTCCTTAAATCTTGCGCAACTTCTTGCGCCCGGGGACGTGCCTTACACCGCGGTGTCTGTGCCAGCGAGCCGGTTGCAGCGTGGGGGCTCGGGGTGGAGCAGACGCTCTCCGGGGACAGGAGGTGGTGTGGTAAGACCCCCGGTCCGCTGCAGCTGTGCAGAGGAGGGGGGATGGCACCGTCCCTCCCATACAGCAACGCAGCCACGAGCCCCGGCACCGACTCCTTGCTCTGCTTGGAGCTGTCCCTTTCCCGCGGGAAGGAGCAGTAACTCCTTTATACCAGTGGATGAAAGTCATTAGGCTTGTTTGCTTTAGAAAGGAAAGGCGCAGGAGCCAAGAGTTGTCTCAGCGCACACATTTGCTGTTCAGGGCCGCTGCTCACCCAGACCTGAGCCCACAGTAATGCCCCACCTCAGCAAAACCCAAAGACAGATGAAGGTTTGCACATACTCTGGTTCCTGTCTCGGTGTTCAGGCTGCTACAGAGCAGGTTATTTGCTCTCTCTCATAGGCAGAAGCGCTCCCGTGTTTTCAAAGTACTGGACTTCCCACGTACTCTCCAGATTAGAGGGGGCCGTGGCTGGTGGTGAAGCAGATTGCCGGAGGGAACAGCAAAGCCAGAATTAGCAATTAGCACCCAGGGACCGGCTCTTTCTCCTGCCGAACTCGCGCTTCACGAGCAGCCTGCCTTTTTTCTCCACGCAACGGTGGAAGAGCAGCAGCGAGGGAAACGCTACCGCATCGGCTGAAGGACGCAGAGGGGACAGTGGCTGCCGGGCAGGTCTGCCCGGTGTCACCCCTTGGAGGGGCAGCCAAGCTGCTGAGAAGTGCCAGCGCAGGCAGGTGCAGGCAGCACAGTGGCAACCCTGGCAGGGGAGCCGCCACCGATAACACCGAGCCTTTAGCTTGGGTGTCAGCATCTCTCACAAAACCGGAGCGGTGATCAGAGGTGATCGCAAGGCAAAAAGAGCAGCAGGAGCTGCTCTGCGGGTAAGGACGTCTACACTAATGAAAGAAGAGCTCATTCCACGGGCAGGAAACCAAGTGGTGGCTCAAAGGGGGACTTCTGCCAGACTGGTGCCTTGCTGTGCACGCTGGGAAGCACAAAACTAATTTCCAGCTTCAAAGGACATTCAATTCAGTTGATTGCAAGTGATCGCTAACACCATTCTAAAAACACCAGCTGATGGAAACCTGGATAGGTCTTTTTGAAGGGCACAATGTTATCAGTAACTGCCGCTGGATAAATGCGAAGTGGGTGCCTGCTGCACAGAAGCACCAGGGGAACCGGCTCCGTACAGACTGGAAGTTAAGCACAGAACACGCGTGACCAATGCCCGGGGGTAGTCACTGTGGCAAAGCACCCAGAAATGCTCCCTTTGCTGTGACAGACAACAGTAGTTGCTAATGCACTTTTCATTGCAGGTGCTCAGGAGTTGTTTCCCACTCTTTAAGAAAAAAAAAAAAAAAAAAAAAAAGGCTTTTTTAAACTCCCTTTGGAAGAGTCAGTAAGAAACCACTCCAAAGTGATGCCCTCCTCTTTTCTCAGTAGGATTAGGAGAAATTTATGAAACTGAAGTAACATTAAGAAAAGGGGAAGAGGGAAGAAATGAGACTGAAATAACATTTACTCTCCTTCCAGTTATTTCAGAAGTATTAGGGAAAGCCAGCAGGAAAGTTCAGAAAAAGAACGCTTAGCACAGTCCCTGGTAAAGCCCAGGTGTCAGTGAAAAGAAAGCACACCACACTGGTAGTTAGCAATTCTCATTTACAAAATCAGTTTTCTCTGGGAAAAAAACAAACAAACAAACAAACAACAGAAATCCAGTCGCAACAGATATTTCAATGTCTGACAGTTTAGTCGTTTGTAATCTGAATTTGAACTTCAAGGCTACCCTTTGTTACTGACATGGGGTCCTCCCCATTACACAAATAAACTAATTTCTCACCTTCAATTCCATTTCCTTTACTATTGCATAAAACTCTCATTTTGGAGAGGAAGGCGAAAATACATTTCCATGACTCTAGTTAACCTTTATTGGAACAGTCTTGTTATTAGCAAATCTAGCAGAAACTAAGTGAGTTCCCAAGGAATTCAATCCTTTCCACTGCAGCAGATCTTACCCGCGACGAGCTATAGCTCACAGTAGAGAGCTCTGTGGAAGACTGTGCCGATGAGCAGTTTTCCCTCGTAGACAGATGCCACCGAGCTTCCCTGCAGCACAGAGCCGTTGTCGGCGTAGACACGTGTCACCGCAGGCTCCTCCGAGAGGATGTTCTGGATGCGCAGGACCTGCCGGAGGAGGGGGATACATCTGAAATGGCCGCGGGTAAAAATCCTCCTCGGATGGAGGAAACATCAGTATGTTAACTTAAACAAATTAGACAGGTTGATCAGCTGCTGATAACTGCAACCAAGTGATTCCTGTGACAGGGCCACAAATTCTGCTCCAGTGAAGCATGGTCCATGAAGACTAATTATTTTTTAAGTGGTTGTGCAACAGAGACTCCACCCCAGTAAGTAAGGCAGTCATCTCCAGCACTAGGAATGTGCAGGTTTTTTCCAGCCTAGCAGTTACTCAATATCTTCTTATTTTCAGGCTTTTTCCAGACAGAGTAAACAACTGCCTAGTATTATAAATCTACTGCTATTGAACATGGTAATTTTGAAAAGTGTCTTATGGGGAGCTTCAGACAAGGCTGAAATCAAACACCAACCAGCCACCTGCACTCGCGGCCGCTAGCGTGCTGATGCCAGCACCCCATTGATTTCGGAAGGAAAGCAGAATTACAGTGTCACCTACTGATGAACCACACTTGCACAGATAAATCATTCCAGTGCGAATGTTTCTGGTCATGCTTTGCACTCAATTATTTTTTGTTTGGCAAAGAGGCGCCGGTTCAGTAATTAACACAGTTCATCAAAATCTGATTGTGTGGCCACAGCTGCGCCGAAAGCAGCCTGAGGAGTCCAGAATAACTGAGCTACTGGGTGGAAATTATTCAGTTGTCTCCTAAGGATCTGAATAGGTGTTTGTTAGTGAGTATACGCTGTTCAGGCTTTCCACTTGAGAACAGAAGCTACAAGCTGGAAGCCAGCTTGATCTTTGCTTTCACAAAGGCTGGCCAGGCACTTCTCTATGTAATGCAGGGTTAAGTTACACCGGGGCGATTTGAACAGAGCAACTTTCTGGCACAGACATAGCCAAGAGACCAGTGACGTCTCCCAAAAGGCACCTCAGAGGCAGGCAGATTTTCAGGATCGTTGTAGAACAGCTTCATGCCATTGGGATGACATCCTATCCAGATGTCTCCAGTGTGAGGGTCAATAGACAAGTTATCGACCAGAGTGTCCAGCTGCAGCGTCTATCCAACGCAGAGGAAAAACAAGAAAAAAAGAGAAGTTAAAGCTATCGGGAGTCCTGGAAGCAAGCTATAACATAACCAACAGACGTGTCCAAGACTCTCATCTGACATAACTTAGACTGATTTTATAAGAAATATTTTCTCCCCCGCTGCTGTTTTTCTTTTCCCCCATTATGCCTCATCCCCTCCTCTGTGCTGTGAGAAATCTGCTTGCTGCTCCGAGCTTCTCCCATCAGCTCATTCACACCCACGCTTGCAGGGATTACTTCAGTGCTTTGTGGTCTGACCCACACGGACTGCGGCAGACTTTCCCCGTGGCTCTACAGCACGCCCGAGGATCCCTCTCTGGTTGCTGGTGTGAGGGTGGAAGACCTGAAGCTCTGTAATGGGGCGCATGGCACCTCTGCAAACCCACAGCAGGAGCCAGCCAGACCAGAACTTCACACGTGATCAGGTTGAAGTCTCAAGCATTCATGGGGACTAATCTGTCCAAAATTCACACATGCCTCTTCTACGGAACAGCAGCACCTTACCTTCACATGAGTTAAATTCCAGTTAGCATGTTTTTCCATAACATGGACGTTATGATCAAATACATCTGCAACATAGATGTACCTTCAAAAGAAAGCAGCTCTTAGCAATGTGTATGAGTAAGCAGACACCAAAACCAGCCAGTTCCTCCTCTGCAAGCCCAGCTCTTCCCGTGAGGAATGCCAGGTCACAGTTCTCACACAGCAATAGACATTGCAAGCAGGTCACAGGGCACTGAATTGAAGCCAACCTGCTGAGACGCTAATGTAGCTTCACACCGTGCCAGTTCTTCCATTACGACACTGAAGCAGGCCTTGGACCACGAGATCCACAAATACGCTTTTTTTTTCATTTAAGTTCACCAGTCTACACCACAGGACTGCTTAATTCAGTCATACAGACTTTAAGACTGTAGAGCGTTCCCTGCTTGCAGAAATCCTGCCCCGTTAATCCTTGGAAGCAATATACACAAGCTTCTGTATCGGCTGGTTAAAATGCAGCAACCTTTGATCTTATTGCATATAAACTACCATGCAAAGCAGCAAACACCTCTAATTAAAGACCGAGACACATGACTTCTGTTCTACAAACCCTCCACATCACTTCCATTGTACAGGTAGCACCTTGCCTTAAATGAGCCCATTCAGACACTTGACCATAGAGGTACCGCGTGTACAAATTAGGATTTCAGGATTGTTTTGTGTGATGGAACAAAATCTAAGGCAAGGAGAAACTTACTTTCTGTCAGGTGAAATGTTAATTCCATTGGCTGAATAAAACCCAGCTGCTACTTCTTTAACTTCTTTTGGACTGTAGTAAACAACATTGGACCAAGTTAAACCCAAGAACATCTCCAAGAACATCAAGATGAAGTCGGAGAAGTAGTGGTCATTGGTAGCATAGAAGCTGTCTGGCCCCATAGCTACTATATCATTCACACTAAAAAAAGTAAAAAGAGAAAGGGAGAAAAATAAATAAAAGAATGAAATGAGAGTTATGAAGGAGCATTGTAGGACCGTGCAGAATCCAGCCAGGATGTGGTCATCCCATAGACATAAAGGGTCTGCAATTACAGATGGTACTTCAGATAGACACAAAGTTCTTTACATCCTTTTTACTTCTATTTTCTTTTACATAAGCCAGGACTGGGCAGTGCTGAGACCTGAACAGGACCATAGGGCATCAGCTAGAGATCTGGCTACCTGTCCATAAGACTACAGAAATTTTTCTCTCTTTTGTTTACATTCAACTGAAAACCAGGCAGGAGTTGTGACAACTTTATCTGTCAGGTTCTGTTTATCTTACATTTTGCAGTAGGACAGACCAAGAAAATTGTGTATGTAACAAACAACAAAAAAAAAAAAGAAAAAGCTAGAAGTATGTTTATTTTTGCAGTGGAGCAAATTCAGAATAATAGAATATCTGAAGATTCATATGTGTAATGACCTGAGAGTGGGTTACATGAGAGAAGGAGAAATGGATGCCAAGCTAATTCACTAGCATCAATCACAGTGGCGCTTAAGACCAATTTAGTGATACGACTATTAAAAATCTCATTTACAGAAGAGATTGGAGAAACACAGTTTTTGATTACACAGATAAGTAGTAAATAACAGAAACAGGAAAGCTGGTTAAAGAGAAAATATCTCTTATTAATAATGCCCTAAAACCAAAATCATCCTACTTTGGATTTTACCAAAGCAGCCTCTTATTCTGGGGGAAGACGGTATTTGGCTTCAATACCTTGTCAGAAGTTCGTGACGAAAGGTTTTCAGGTGTACAAGAGAACTGTCATCTTCTACAAATTTAAACAATTCTACTGTGGTCTTCTGATGGGGATGGTTCACAACAAAGAGGTACACGGTGTCATCTTAAAAAAAGAAATGGAAACAGCTGAATTCTCTGCAACAGCCTGTGTGGCTAAGCACCCACAGCTCTGAAGCCGCCTCTAGTACAGAGCGCGTGTCAGGTTTGGTGCATTTGTCTCACAGCTCTTAAGAGGCAGAAGGACAAGCACGAAAGTAATGCAGGATGCCACTGCAACTGGATCCAGATCTCCAGCTGCTCTTGTCCCGGGCTCGCTCTACAGGGAACTGATGTGTAAACTACATTTTTGCTATTTCTACCAAGGGGGAAAGAAATCACGGCTTCATCCTTGTGCCCAAGCCACTGGGGTTTGCAATCTGGCTGCAGTGACTGGTTCCATGAAATAGCCACAGTCAGCTGGGAAGGAGGGCTTGTAGCCCAGCCAGTTTGGGCTCTCTGGTTTATTTACTACATCCCCTGAGAGAGCTGAAGGAGCACCCTTCTCCTGTGCTCTGTGTAAGGCTGCAGTCCTTCTGCCCAGCCCTTCTGATGAGACCCTAAACTAGCCACCACCAACTTCTCCAAAATTAAAGGGTGACTGTATGGGGACGCAGGTCAAGCTGCAGCAATGGCTCTCTTTCTCTTAGTATTCACAGTCTTCTAGTTGCCCTCCTAAAATCCCCGGTGAATGGACAGTGAAAAAGAGAGGAAGGAGAGTACAAAGGATATTTTATTGGTAGTCAGATCCTGCTGTAGGAGAACATAGCTTGGCCACAGAGTTTCAGAGATTTTAGTAATTTACAGAGATTTGATAATTTACTGTTTAGCACAGAAGTCTCCATTCTGGTCACTACCAGTCAGTGAAGCATGTGACTCCTCAAAAACCTTGACCCCAGGGTGAGACAGACGAAAACTGGTAAAATAAACTTTGTGTGGTTTTCAACTCCTCAAACTTTTCCCACGTTTTCTTTCCTTTCAATATATAGGACATCTTTCTGTCTCAGACAGCCTGAGATGATGTGCAAAGGTGTTTGCTTTAGCAGCTGACATTTAGAAAAGAGCCCAACAAAGATAAAAAGCCCCAAAACCTTTTTTCTCTCCCAGCAAGTGCAGGCTATTGGGGGTGCAATGCAAGGACGAAAAGGGATTTCTGTTTGTGCTCTTTAGGCTGAGATTTGCCACCACCTCGCGTTAAAGATCTCTTTACCTCTGTCTACATAGGTGCTGATTCCATGAGGGTTAAACGACGCCATATCAAACCCTCGGCTGATTCTCAGTTCCACTGCTCTGGGATTGTCTTCATTCAAATCCATCAAAAATATTTCACCTGGCTTGTCTGGTGCCAAGCTCTTTATTCCTGGATATTTCAAGCCCTGTAAAATCAAAACATAAGAAAATCATTCCTGGATAAAAGGTAAAGGGAAGCATCACAGGGCTGAAAACGCTGGAGCCTTGTTCGGACTTGCAAGCGCACATCAGGATGTCCCTCTGCTTCAGCCGGCTGTGCCGTGATGGAGGTAGAGGGGACCAGTCGGCTCTGCTCTCCCTGGCAAGTCCTTGATGGCAGTGCAGAGGGAGCAAGCTGCGTGGAGGGCACGGGGAGCCGTGCCCAAGGCACCACTGCCACCCGCTGCAGCCACCACCCGGGTGGGTGCTCTCCGTATGTCAAACCACTCTGCGAACAGCCAGGCTGGGGGGACAAACTGGGAGTACAGCACCACCGACTGCATCCAACGCCATAAAGCCACGGGGAACAGCAGCCGTGCGACAGCTCACCATTTCTGGCATGAATTTTGCAACGTTATCATTCCCTGGGTGTCCCTGGAGCACGTGGATGGAAACATCAGCTTTTGCTTTAGAAAATAATTGCTAGCTATCCTGACTGCAAAAAAAAAGCGTGAAAACCTATGTCCAAAAGGCTATAAAAAAATTGGGAACAACAAAACACACAAAATCTGATTTTTTTTAAAGGCAGGGAATTAACACACCTTCTTAACAAGGGAGAAGTTTGATATATCAAGGAAGCAGCATGAAAGAAATTCAAGGTTACATGGGCAGATAAGCCAGCGCAATAGGATACATGTGTCAGACCCACCACCACCACTTCAGTGCCAAGAAGTGCACTTGCTTAAGCAGAAGGAAACACTGGCTAAGCCAACACAAGTCTGAGCCGTTCCTACGGAGCCAGTCAGCCTTGTAGAAGAAAAGAGCCCAGCCTGCGGTTTTCACCTATGGCTTCTGTAGATAAGGAAGCAGGCAAGCCCCTGCACGGGGAGGAGGTGTGGGCACTTACGGAGCTGATGAAAGCCAGTCCATTGGGAAGTATGTCAATGTCTTCTGAACCAGTTTCTGCAAGACAGAGATAAACAGGGGTTTTCAGATGACATTAAGTATTTCCCATCGAAAAACCTCCTTTTTAGTACAATTCCAGCTCTCATGAATGTCTCTTTCTGATATGGCTGCACAAGCAACAAAGTTAGCGGAAAAGTTCTCATTGCATTAAAAGTGGTAGCAGAAGGCAGCAGCATACCAGCTTAGGAAAGAGTACTGGGGTTCACCTCTTTCTGGGGGCTTAGGGGTGCCCCGCGGTGGCCGGGCAGTCTCCTGCCCAGCTCTGTGTGCCCTGGGGTAGCACGGAATGAATCACCCACTTTTGACGCTAATGTTCTGCAGCAAGCAATTAGCGCAGACCATGAGGTTTTCAGGGCAGGGCTGTATCCATCACTCAGCCCACGCCTGGATAAGGCAGCTCTGGGAATTGCGCACACCAATTCTCCTAGTCGAGCTGAGACACTTCGCTAAGATGGATTGCCAAATATTTAGTTAAAGCTCTCAAGTGACAGAGAACCTACTATATCTTTAACAGCTAAGGGCTTTAATAGTTAGACCACACTTTTAACTGCAGGTAATCATTTCCAATATTGCCAGTTCCTGTAGTTCCTGTACTATTTTTCCCTGCTAGGAAAATAAAATAAAATAAAATAAAATAAAATAAAATAAAAGCCCTTTAGAAAGAATACTACAGCAATTTTAGGCTTTGATCAAGCACTCTCCATAGAGCTTTTAGTACGATGCTGAAGCACGTTTGCCATCCCAAATTTTCACCACTCCCCTGGGAAGCCTCCCCTCTCTTCTCCAAGTCAGCAGCACAAACAGCATTCCCCACAAGCCACTTTCCAGACAGTGGCTGGATTAAGCTACCAGGAAGCATTTGCGTGAAGGAGAAAATTCTTCTGCAGGTTTTCTTTAACATAGCCACCAACACAAAGGTTTTCCACCCGGCTTGTCCCATCTCTCCGTACCCTTTCCTGCTTGGCCATCGACTACCCGTGTGACCCTACATGGGTCACACCGTCCCTGGCACCTTGGCACCTCCTCCTGAGGAAGGACCTGCAAATGCCAGCTGGGTTTATTGTTTGCTTTTATGTAACTCCTATTTATCCCGCCATTAATTTGGCTGGACTGTAATTTATCCTGGGGCCACCAAACAAACCTTGTGGGGAGGAACCAGATCTGCGAGTGGCATGACTTCTCCCAGAGGGACAGGGGACAGGGGACAGGGACAGGGCCAGCCCCTCCTCAGCCCCAGCAAGCCCCTGCTCCACCCCTGCCTTCTGAAAAGCAAAAGGTCTGAAGATACATTTTGGAGGGACCCAGCCCCGTTATCCCACCTCCTGGTTTTGCTTCTGAATTTCAGCTGGACTCAGGCGGGAGGCAGACATCTGCACTGATGTTCCCAGAGACATTTACAGCCTTACTAAAATTTATTAAATTTAGCATTTACTAAAATTTTGAATTTGGGGTTTTTTCAGCTCAGCTCACGCCCTGGTTTAAGCAACAAGCTCCCTTTTTTTGCCCCAGCTTTTGGTCTTTCCAAGTCTGGGTTCATTTATAAGATTGGGTTAGCAGCAATTCCCCACTTCCTGGGATTGCTGCAAAGAAAGCAACATAAATAAATGCTGAGAGGCTCAATTACCATGGTGATGTGAGCTGGACAGACAGCTTTTACTGGCAGAGCATGCTGGTGAGTGAATAAACAGAGATATAATCATTTATCGCTACTGAATGAGTGAGGCTGCCAAGCAGAAAGATGAGCAGGCTAATTGGGAGCCGATAATTAAAAAGTACAAGTTTCTGGTGGAAGGAGCATAACAAAAGCCCTGCACCCAAATACTTCAAAAGAAACTGCCCAGCAAAGCACATTTTGGCCACTTCTCAGCCAGGTCCTGGTTTGCGTGGAAGAGAGCGAGCGCAGTCGGAAGAGGAGCGAAATGCCGACACAGCATGATCTGGCTGAGCCGGCACTGCCGAGGCAGCAAGGAGGGGATGGAGACACACAGCCGGCTGCAGGGAAGCTCCTGGGCTCTTCTGCAGGCCCCATTTTGGGAAGGTTCTGGGCTATTGTCGCAGGTGCCCTATGGGACAGGAGTGTTAGCAGCTGATTTATTAGGTGTCAGTTACCTCCACTGTATTGCTTAATTGTATCACTGAGCCCAGCTTGTCTGTGGGATTATCTGAATAGGTAGCATTCTAAAAAACATTAAAGATACCGAGAAAAATTACTGCCTACCCTAGAAATGTTATTCTTTTTTAATTTATTTTATCTTAGTATGATGTATTCTGCAAGTGCATCTAACAAAAAACCCACCTGGATTTCATGTCCAAGATTCAAGTATTTCTAGCAATTTCTGTAGTACCTTCTTGAACTTTAGAAATTAGTTCAGCACATGTGGTTAGTTTATTATAAACCAGTAACACGAGTAGACACTCATGTAATTCAGAAGATACTGTTTCTTCTACAACTATAGCCTTTTCTACATATCTGTGAATGAGGTTTAAGACAAGCTGCAGGTTTTTTATTGGTTTGTTCAATGTTTGTGCTTACATTGCACAATATTTGAAAAACAGACTAGATCAAGGTCTTAAAAAAAAGAGAGAGACACAAAGGATGTAATTGTGCAGAAAGAAAAGGGTCCACTAGAGAATTGTTCCATTTACTCTGGGTTTGCTTCCTTTACTATGGATGCATTGCTTTTAACATAATTACAATAAACTGTACCAGATGCCTGTTCTTCCAATGGACAGAATGAATAGTTTAAGATAATTTTGTTCTGAGCTGATCCAGCTCATTACCTGTGTCCCATTTAAGAGGCCAGAAGGACTATTTTAAATATTAAAATAAAGACAGACTGTTTATTCAGCTTTCTCACAGCATTTTAAAGGAAGAAGGCCTGGGAGGACCAAGATGTCAATGTAGAAAGATATCCTTACACAAAGTCACCCACAGGAGCACCTTCACAGATCTGAGTACAGCAAAAGCCCTGGTTTGAATAGTGCTACGTAGGCAGCATCTAGAAGTTAGAGCTGCCTGAGTAATAAAACTGCCCCCCCCAGTCATATTAAATGAATTTTGGAAGATGTTTGCAGGAACATACCAACTTTTAAATTTGCACCAATCCTTTGTTATTTCTACTCCTGCCACATCAGACCTGCTGAGTTAGGTTTTGGCCATTTAATTTTTCTAAAGAGCAGCAAAAGGCAGAGCGAAGCCAAGGCAAGGTGCAGAGCTCCATGTGAAGGGACGGTGTTACAGGAGCCCAGCGACAAGCAGAAACGAAGCTCTGTAAATTGATCTGCTGCCACCTCCGAGCAGAGCCAGGTTCGCAGAATTCACCTAATCTCCACGTAAATGTCAGGCACCAAAAATGTGATATTGTTTGGAAATTAAACACAACTGTGTTTAGGATTTCCTGCTTTCCTTTTTTTTCCTCAACAGAGCAATCATGTTGCAAGAAGTCCTGCAAAGATTGCAATAGTGATATGCTTAAAAGAATTACTCAGAAATGATTTTAATACGAATCATCATCGAGCAAGCATTATTCAGAGTAAATTACAGCGCAATCTAGAAGACCTGGAAAGTTTTTTCAAATGCAATTTCTTCTGCATGTAACCCCAGGCAAAGGAACTCTGCACACACTCATTCATGACAGTAATTGGACTTTACAAAGATGTTTGATTCCTGACACAAGGACAAAGCAGGACTTATGAAATCAACACAGTGACTCAGCAAGCTCAAATGCAAGGGTCTTAAAGCTCATCCAATGACTTTTTACACATGCAAAATCCAGGCAAATTCCAAGAGAATTCAAGACATTTCTGAAAATACTAAGGAGGAAAAAACCCCAGCCATTAAGCCTTTATTAAGTTTAAAAATTATAATTTGGGGGAAAGGGAGACACAAAAAAGTGATCAATTTTAAAGCTATTCATTTTATACTCTGGTTATCTTTAAGGGAGAGAAAAAACCAAGACAGAAACATTGCTGTGTGCTAAACACATGACCTCAAGTGCAAAGTCAACATTTCAGCCGCTCTGTTCAACCTCTTCGCAAACCAGACTAAGATGACAAATATGACCCCTGGCTCTTTGAAACCACACAGCTGAATTGTGCAACTGCCCCGAGCTCCTGCCTGCCAGTTCGCTCGGCGCGGTACCAGCCCACTCCTAAATCTCCAGAAAACGAGGTGCTAAGGCAGGCTGTCCTGGCTGGCATTTCGCAGGTGGGCTGCCCTCAGCCACTCCTTCACCACATGCCTGTGGTCTTCTCCCAAGGCTTCCACCCTTGCAACACCTCCACCTGCAGGTACCTGCCTGAAGACCCAGCACACCCTCATCTAAAAGCCAAACAATTTCCTAAGAAGTGGCTTAGCAAAGGAGAAGTGTTTACAAGGTACTCAATTTCAAGAAAAGGAGCAGAAACACTAAATAGCAGAGGCAAAAAGTATTACAAGAAACTAGCTAGTTTTTCCGTGTAATTTTCTTCCTGCAGTTTCTCCCTACCTCAGAGTCCAAGTAACAAACGAAAGTCAAATTAGCACTTTGCTTTCAGGATCAGGCTTGGAAGCGGGCTTTAAGAAGCAATTGCAAAACAAGGCTGGACAAAAGCAATGCACTCAGTTATTTTGAACACGTACCGATCCCTTTAATGAGCCGGCAGTTCGGAAGGGTTACTGAGGCTATTTCCCGTGAAGCATTGAGTCTGTTCCTGCAAGAGGCAAGAGCAGGGTTAACAGCACACAGCCAGTTTTAAAACAGGTAACATTCCTAGCGTAGCTTTATCTTATTTTTATTGTCTGCCATATCGCAGCAACAAATCAGCTGTAAAATACTGAATAAGCAAAACCCAGAACTGACAACAGCAATTGCTCCAAATCACTGCGATGGTTACACACGGCCAGGGATTAAGTGATTCTCCTGCACCGAATAACTTCAGGAACTTGACTTTGTTCATGAGCTTCAGGAACAAGCTTTTATGACCCACCACAGCTCAAATGATAAAATAACGCAGCCACACTTTCTTCAGTAAAAGCTGGTTTCAGCCACCTAAATATAGTAGCACCCCACAGTTAGGACCAGCATTTCAGATGAGGAGAGGGTGACCTTCTACACCAACCCACTGGCTATTTTTGGTGACCAGGCCACCAGTGGTTGCACTTTCTTCATTTCTTAGTCCACATTCAAAGGCAGCGGTAGTGTCGTTGCAAGGCAGGACCACCCTTTTCCCAACAACAGGCAGGACTTGGTAGTACCATTATCAGCAATTACCCTGTCCCTTCCTCTTCTCTCCTGGCACCCACCAAGAGCATTATCCTTCAGCAGTGCTTATTTCATTCCTGAATGCTCACAAAATTCAATCTCTGGCTCCTGCTTTACTGGACAAGTAGATAGAGACAGGTACTACACATGAGTTCCTATTTCTCCATCTCCTCCATTCCAAGTTGTCTACAAATCTTTATGAAAGGCACCTCACTAGCAGGACTGCTGTGTTTGACCATGCTGATCCGCAGTGCCATAAGAAAATCTTTTGTGATTATATGTAAATATGTTGAGCTAGTGTACTAGAATATTTCTTCCTTTCTTTTTCTCCCCAAAGAAAGCATTTGAACTAACGTAGTTACTCCTTTGCATGCCTATCATACACACATGTTGAGGCTGTGCTTGCTCCAACCACAGGAAATTCTGAATGCAAAGACCCCATAGCAAAACCTAGCCATGTTTGTGTTATAGTTTCAGGCATAAACATAAATTAAACAGCAGTATCAGTCTGTGGTATGAAAAATATGTGATATAGCTGAGCACCGTATGGTATGTCAGTCCTGCATTTTTTAAAATCATGTAATTATGAATTGTAAATTGCTTCAGTGCCGTATCATTGACACGGGTTGTTAACATAAGGCCAGAAAAAAAGAAGAAAAGGGGTAAAAAGCCCAGAGGACAGCAAGGGAAAGGAGCCAAGTTAAACTCTCCCAAGCCCTCTCCCTCAGCTCAGGAGTCCTGACAGAGAACTACACTGGCTTCCAGCCCACATGCAGCACAGGACGGGTATCAGCTCGCCCCTCGCCCTGCAGCATCCCTGCACAGCCGAACCCACCGGACCCCCAGGGCGGCTCAGGGCGATCATGCCCAGAATTTGCACTGCTGCCTGCTTGGGGCTTTTCCCTTTCCTAGTTGCATCAGCTTTTCCTGGGCAGACTGCAAGCCACCCAGCACCAAAAGCACAGCAGGAACTCAGCCAGCAGCCAACGAGAGATGATGATATCCCGACAGCATTCCCAGGGAAACACTTCATGGGCTGGAATGAGAGTAATTCAAAAGGACGCTGGTCACAAGCCTGCAGCATATATAGAGGCTTTTCCAAAACGTGTCAGTTTATCTAGCTCAGCCAGCCTTAGCTACTAAGCCAGATGGCCTAGATAACTAACGGGCCATACTAAAAAACACAGACCTGCAACTAAAAACACAGGGATGCAACTTCAAAAAAAGCAGGAATTTTGCTACTTGGTGCAACCCCAGGGCACGGCACCTTTTCCCACCTGGTCCCTCTTTCCAGTTTCAGTCCTCTACCCGCTGTCCCACTTTGTGGGGCAGAGACCACTAGCATTCCCTTTCCTTCAGCAGCAACCTGTTGCATATTCAAAGACTTTCCTCTTTCAGTTTTCCTCTTCTTTAGACTAACCAGTCCTGGATCTTTGGTTTGGTTTTTGTGGTTTTTTTTTTTTTTCCTGACAGGACTAAAAATCACCTCTTATTTTTGGTTTTGCTCTCAATTCTTTTCAAACTGTCAGCATCCTTCTGGAAGCACATTGCTGTTGTGAACGTAGTATGCAAGCTGAGCACTCTATCAGTACAGAGTGCTACGAAATGGTAACATTTTGTGTGTGTATATAAATATATATATATATGAACAATAATATCATATGCATATTGTTCTGAGGAAAACAGTAACATAGTATAATTCACATTCAATTTTTACAAATTAGCTCAGACCTTCCTCAGAGAAGAATTAGCAATTTAAAATGTCAGTAGGGGGACCGGTGTAATTTCAGTTGGTAACACCCAAGAACTTCACCTGTTTTCTGCTGCACAAGCCCTATTCAAGCCCATTTGGTAGCTATTGACAGTGTGATAGAAGCATAAACAAACCTGACTGAAGAAGAATTATGTTTGTGAGAGATGTGCAATAATTCTTCAAGCCTTTCTCTTTTAAGCATTTCATGGATTCTTATGTCATACTATCTAGACACAAACTCAGAAGGAACAGCAAAAAGTATTTGCCGGATTCCTGCCTTCTGGGTGGGGGATGGGTAACAGAGAGGCCTGGCAAGAGTTACTAAATGATTTTAGAGTACTTTGTTATCTGAAGTTGTGTGTTTTCAAACTCTGGAACCGTCTTAAGACTGCTGCTATGCTGCAGTTTGCTGAAAACACAGCACACAGGAAAAACCCACAGAGAGCTACAGAGGCAGAGGGGGATCCTGTTTCTATCAGGAGATTCTGCTTTACCGGATTCCCAATATTGCATTTATTCATTCGATTTGGAGGGGACGTGGGGTCCGCTGCTCTTCGCAGTGCTTTGAAACAGCTCACCTCACTACAGCCCGGGAGCATTTTCCAGTGCTGCCATCCCAGGTTGTGCAACTCCAGGGCAGGAAGGTCCTGTTACCACCATGGTTATCACCAATGCTTGCAGTGGATTTACTGCAACGTGCAAACGCCAGCTATGCGAAGTATCTGGGTCCAGGGAGTACAGCCCTCCTTCTTTAATTAGCTACAATTACTATCTACCCAAAGATCAATTCGCTGGATGTCGTTGCTTTGAAGTCAGGCATTTGGAGTCCTTGCGGACATGAGCAAAATTATAATGACGTAGCTGCCTTGCAACACAGTAATTCAGCATTGCTTTTCTGGCCTGAAACAACCAGTTACGTGTTTAGTAGCTTTCGGGACAGAAGCTGCCGTAACACCCAGCGTTCGCATTCACACTGCATGATATGAGGTGCATGATAGGGAGCATGATACGTCCGGGTGTTTTAGCTCACAGCCGGTGAGGTCCCAGCTTCTGATCACATAAGTCCGTGCTCCTTCAGAGGAAACCTTATGTACACAAGGGCTGTTGTTATCCAGAGGTCAGCTTCGGTAGAAAATAACGCAAGTTTCTGGCAATCCGATTTCCACTTACTGTTCGGCAGGCCGGCGGGGGGAGATGAGGTAAATTCGCAGATATCGGGTTTGGCATATCCCCGTTAACTGTAGCCTCTGCAAAGCCAGGGGCACCAGACCCCTGCCCCGGGGCACCCTGTCCCTTTGGCCCCCCTTGGCCCCAGCATCTTCTTCCTGGGGAGGATTTCACATCCCCCTTAGTGCAAACGGCATTTCCGCCGGACAAACGCTCCTGAAGTTAGTTTGTGCCTGACGGAGCATTAGAAGGGCACCGATGAGCAAGCCAGTGCCTAGTTTTTCTCTGGGGGTGCCCGGTTCCCTCGATAACGATGACGGTGGCAGTGATGGTGATGCCGACGGTGCCGCCGATTAACCCTTCCCCTTCGGCCGCAGCCGTGCCCGCGCAAGGGCGGCTATTCGCCGAACCTGCGTCCCCGCAAAGCAGCTGGAGTGCCCCCACGCTCGGAGCGCCGAGGCCCGCCCCCGCCGCCCCCTGCCCGGCTCGGCCCCGCGGCGGCCACCGGCTGCCGTCCCCCACCCGCGGGGTGGGCTCAGCCCCATCCCGCACCGCCGGCACCGGGGCCCGCAGCCCCGACATCCCGCGGCCCATCCCGCCGCGGGGTGCCCGGTATCCCCCGGCTGCCCCCCCCCCTCCCCCTCCCCGGGATCCCCCGGACGGCTCCGCGCCCCCCGCCCCGCCCCGCCCCGCGCCCCGTCCGGCGGCCCCGCACGGCCCGCGGTGGCGGGGCGGCTCACCGAAAGGCCATCAGCCGCTCCGCCGCCAAGGCTGCCGCTATCCCGACGAGAGCCACCGCCAGCAGCTTCCCCATCGCCGCTCTCCGCGCCGCGCTCCCCGCTCCCGGCTCCGCCGCCTCCCGTCCCGTCCCGTCCCGTCCCGCCCCGCCCCGGGCCGCCCCCGGGCCACGGCGGTGCACGCACCGCCGGCAGCTCCCCCCCTACCCCCACCCCGCTCCCCTCCGCCCCCAGCGGAGCGGAGCGGCCCGGCCCGCCCCCACCGACGGCGGAGAACGGGTGGGCGACCCCGCCAAGGCGGCTCCGTCAGGCCGCTGCCCCCGCCAGCAAGTTGCGGGGCCGGGGCCGGGGCCGGGGCCGGGGCCGGGGCCGGGGCGGGGGGGAGACCGGCTGAAGAAGGAGGCAGAGCTGGTGCCGCTCTGCAGGCTCCCGTGTTACCGCACCCGCGTGAAAGGCAGGTGGACTACGTTCCAGGCTCTGTTATTAAAAAAATTACGGGCTGTGTAAAAACACGCGTGTTTGTTAGACAAAGACTGCGTGATGCAGAATGTACAAGTACTCCACGTACATCTCCATGCTGAGATACACGTGCTGATAGGTGTGCGCTAATAACCAAAGTTCCCCCCCCCCCCCCAAATGATGCTTGCTCTCACTGCCACGCTCCCACCAACAGCTTTCCTCTCTGTGCGGGAGAAGGGCTACAGAACCCCTCTGCAGGGCTCCAGGGCTCCTCCATCCACCAATCTGCTTTTGCATCAGCTGCAGCATTGGCCTCCCTGTGCTTTCTGCTTTTTGGGGGAACATGCTTTGGCAGGTCGATGCCCTCCCTCAGCAGTTATCTTTCCTTTTTCTGCACAGTGATTGTCCTCACCTGCAAGGCTTACATTCCTTTCCATTTTTCTGAAAGGCTGAAAAATCAACTTGGGAGAAGAGACCCATCCCCAACTTGCTACATCTTCCTTTCAGGTAGTAGTAGACAGCAATAAGGTCTCCCCTCAGCCTCCTTTTCTCTGGGCTAAACAGCCCCAGTTCCCTCAGCCGCTCCTCATAAGACTTGTGCTCCAGGCCCCTCACCAACCTGGTTCCCCTTCTCTGGACGCGCTCCAGCACCTCAATGTCTTTCCTGTAATGAGGGGCCCAAAACTGAACACAGCACTCGAGGTGCGGCCTCACCAGTGCCCAGTACAGGGGGACACTCACCTCCCTGCTCCTGCTGGCCACACTATTTCTGATACAGGCCAGGATGCTGTTGGCCTTCTTGGCCACCTGGGCACACTGCTGGCTCATATTCAGCCGGCTGTCGACCAACACCCCCAGGTCTTTCTCTGCCAGGCAGCTTTCCAGCCACTCTTCCCCAAGCCTGTAGCGCTGCATGGGGTTGTTGTGACCCAAGTGCAGGACCCGGCACTTGGCCTTGTTGAACCTCGTACAATTGGCCTTGTCCCATCGATCTAGCCTGTCCAGATCCCTCTGTAGAGCCTTCCTACCCTCGAATAGATCAACTCTCCCTCCCAACTTGGCATCGTCTGTGAACTTGCTGAGGGTGCACTCAATCTCCTCATCCAGATCATTGATAAAGATATTAAACAGAACCGGCCCCAATACTGAGCCCTGGGGACCACTTGTGACCTGCCACCAAATGGATTTAACTGCATTCACCACAACCCTTTGGGCTCATCCAGCGAGCCAGTTTTTCACCCAGCAAAGAGTACACTTTAATATTTTAACCAGTAAAGTGTTGGGTGATCTGGGTTATTTGTTGGACCAGGCACCAGAAGCGTAGCGTTCAATATGCTAGCTGAATGTTCATTGTCATCATGACATAGGACTGATTTGTTTCTGGATATCTAGAGCAGCCATCCTGTCTTACCTTGGCATTTATGGATCTGAGGCACTGTTTTAAAGTTATTGGCTAATTTGGGTCCCTCTTGTGTTTTCTGGTGATAGAAAATCTAGTGATAGATTCCTTACCTTGGAGGAGATCCATTGCTGAGGATGCTGAGAAGTGGTAAATGTTTGCCTAGACCAGAGGTAGGAGCTTGGTTCTTGTCAGGTCAACTACACAGGCAGTGTACACAATTTCTGGCGGTGATCCCAGACAACGGTCTGTGATGCCTGTGACAAATGGTATGGATTGGGTCATCTTACCTCCTGTGTTAAAATCTCTTGGAGCAGTCAGTTGTACCCATATTGCTTCTTGTCAGGCTCACAGTGTACTGTGGTAGCTATCTCATCATCTTATACGATGAGACAGCACGAATTCTTCTTGCATGCATTTCACAGACTTCTTACCTGTGAGCGTGAGATGTGCTGGGATTCACTTGGAGAGTTGGTTGAACTCTCCAAGAAAGCTAAACCCAGCACAGCCCTGTGAGGCGGGATATGGACCCTAGCCCAGACTGTCCTTCAGTCTGTGCCCAAGTTTCCAGGCCAATGGAACTACTTGATTTGATCCAGATGTGAACTGGGCGTGATATAACATGCTTACAGTTCAGACTGATTAGGAATTAGGATCTTTTTTTGTCTGCATTTTGGTCTTTGCTACATTGGGTAATGTAGAAAGCTTGGATTCAGGGCTGTGGATTTCCAAACAGGCAGGATTCCTAGGAGTTACGCACTGAAGTGTTTGCGTACATTTTAAGGATGTAAGAGTTGCTGTTTAAGCCAAGATGCAATAAATTTACATCTGGGTCTCAGTTGTGCAGTCCTGAAAAGGTGTCCAGTGAACAAAGTGAGCTTCTATTTTCGAGGCGACCTTGGACAGAGTTAAGGTTGAGTGTGGAGGCACGAGTGCACTGCTGATACTGTATGCTTGGGAGGTATCTGTCCTGCGATTCCAAGGTTATAACATTATGGAGGCAGAGAGTGAACAGGAGTGCATTGGTTTTATGTGGCAAGGTTTTGGTAGCAGGGGGGGTTACAGGGGTGGCTTCTGTAAGAAGCGGCTGGAAGCTTCCCCTGTGTTCGAGAGAGCCCACACCAGCCGGCTCTAAGACGGACCCGCCGCCGGCCAAGGCTGAGCCAATCAGCGATAGTGGTAACGCCTCTGTGATAACATTTTTAAGAAGGAAAAGAGTTGGGATGTATGGAAACAGCCTCCAGAGAGAGGAGTGACAACATGTAAGAGAAACAGCTCTGCGGACACCAAGGTCAGTGAAGAAGGAGGGGGAGGAGATGCTCCAGGCGCCGGAGCGAAGATTCCCCTGCAGCCCGTGGGGAAGACCCTGGTGAGGCAGGCTGTCCCCCTGCAGCCCAGGGAGGTCCGCGGTGGAGCAGATATCCACCTCTTGGGGGGGAGAAGCTCCAACACCTACATGATCATTCTCAGGCACTTCCATGGTTTCCAACACATCAATAACCATTGCATCTTCACTGCTGCATGGATCTCCATCCCCTACCTCCACTGAGACAGCTGACTGAAGGACCTCGCTAGCACGCCATCCCTCCAACATTGGTGTGCCACCCCCAGGCTTATCTTTAGTGTGACGGGTTTTATGCCTTTCCCCCTTCAGATCTAGTTTAAAGCTCCTTCAATGAGCCCTGCTAACTCCTGCGCCAAGATCCTTTTCCCCCTTAGAGAGAGGTATACCCCATCTGTCGCCAGCAGGCCTGGTGTCATGTAGACCATCCCATGATCAAAAAAAACCCCGAATTCTGCCAGCTTACACAAGAATGATGTCTTATCTCATCTTGCTGCAGCACTACATTGCTGGCATAGTATTTTTCATTTATTTATAAAAACCACGGTTTAATTTGCAAGAGCACATACCGCTTACTGTCTGGGTCTTAATTTTGGCACAAGGTGGGTGCAATTCATCTGATAAAATGTAAATGTCTACAGGGGAGATGGAGACATCAGAGCTGGTCATAAGATTGCAAGAGTGGCCATACCCTGTCAGACCAGGGGTTCATCTAAGCTCAACAGCCAACAGAGGCGGTAGGCCCAGGCTTAGGGAAGAGTGAGGAAATGGGGACAGGTTGGATAAATCCCCCAAGTTTCTTTCCCAACTCCTAGCTATTTTCAGCTCAGTGTGATCAGCTTTACCTATTTAGTAACTCTTAATAGATTTGTCTTCAAGTGCTTCCTGTCTTCCCTTGAAGTGAGTTGCGCTTTTACCTCTTCTTTCACTGATGTCAAGCCACCTAGGCACCCTGTACAGTCAGGGCAGGAAAACAGGAAGTAGCAATTCATATGAAAGGTGCCTAAAATAGATCAAGAATTCTTCTCTAAGAAGTGGCCATTTCTCTGCATTCACTGGAAAGGAGCCTACAGTGACTAATTCAAGTGCAGAAATCTGCTCTGTAGATGCCTGAAGGTAGATGAAGTGAATCTCCCTTGAAGTCTCTGCTCATCAAGTCACCCTTGACTGAAGAAAGAGCCTGGTTTTCTCAGCAGCTTACCTCCTCAGCATGATCCCAGCCAGCCTGGGGTCTGCCCGTTGGCACTGTCGGCATCCGCTGTGGCTTGCCCTCCCCAGCACCCCACCGGCTGGCCGAGTAGCTGCAGCAATGCTAGAAAACACATGGCTGCTCTTCAGTCTGTCACAAATTCCCCTGAGCTCTTTGCCTTTGGGGACACTCAGAAGAGACCTGCGAGTGACCTCCTGCCACACAGCATGATGACTAAAAGCAGGAGTAACTTTTGTGCACATCATCAGCTGTGGAGGGTTATGTACCAAGCCTGGGGGTGGAGGAAGTGAGCAGAGCAGGGAGACGGGATAAGTCTTACTCTATTTTAGTCATTTAGACTCCTCTACAGACAAGGAAAGAAAAGCAGCCCTCTATAAATGTGTCCAAGGGTGTATTTATTTCACTGGGAGAAGCATGGGTGAAGTAGGACAAGTAGTGCTCTGTAGATACCTAGCCTCTCTCTCTCTCTACTCCTGATAGAGGAAAGTTAGACAGACAACTTGCTAAGAAAATAAAAGGTAACATTTACATGGCTAAAGATAAAGGGAATAATTTCTACCAAATACTTTAGAAGTCTTAAATCTTTCACTTGTGAAAGATATGCCCTTTACATGTGCTTCTCTAACACATATCATCATCTTTTTTAAGAGATAAGATACAGAAGGTATGTACACACAGATCTGGATTTCACAACAAACTATTTCAAAATGCATCATGCTTGAGTCATTAATAA
This sequence comes from Astur gentilis, assembly GCF_929443795.1. Classification (NCBI taxonomy): domain Eukaryota; kingdom Metazoa; phylum Chordata; class Aves; order Accipitriformes; family Accipitridae; genus Astur; species Astur gentilis. Next base: position 20,418,523 of record NC_064883.1, on the reverse strand, counting down.
AACACAATGTGTTTTACTAAACAAACTTTAAAAAAGCTGAAACTCTCTTTTTATCCACATTTTGCCCTCTTTTATACTGATGTTAATCTGAAGAAAATTCACCAATATCTGCATCGCCAAAGTATTTACAATGGATTTACACTAAAGACTAAAGGTCCGAATATTATTCTAGAGCACTTTGGGGGGGGCTGATCTGACTGAATACAGAAGCCTATAATGCAGACATGATAGTATTAACTAGACCCTTCAGACCATGGAGGGCATTGAGGGACCCATGCTATAGAGGGCATTGAGGACAAATCTGATCCACAACTACTGAGGAGTCAGACAGCACTCATTGACCCAGAGCTGCTTTACAGATACTGAATCAAATTCAGAAGAGGACATGCAGGCATGAAGACAAAGCAGACATGAGGAAGCAACTAGAGACCAACCTCAATGTTGCTATAGTTTAACTGTAGAAACTAGCAGATGTCAACACAGTGTGGAAAGTTTCAAAGAGAGTCTAATGAGATATTAAACCAAACTCACCGATTTTGCTGAACGCAGATCTTAGGACTGGGTTAATGAAATGGCACATCCATCCAATTGCTGCTGACAGACAGGTGCTGCACGAGCTTCAAATAAAAATAAAAACTGGAAGGCAAGAAAGCTGCTTACCACAAAAACAGGCAGAAATCACAAGCAAAGCCTATGGTTTGCACACTAAAAGATGAGGGAAAAAGCTTCAAAAGCTGCCGATCATAGAAATTACAAGATTCTCTACAAAGGCTGTGGCCTAAAACCACTTTAACCCTGCTAGCTGATCAAAGGGAAATTGCAGATGGCTTGCTCAAAGACCTCAGCAACTTCTTAAACCCTGCATTCTTCAGCTCCGCTAGAGTTAAAAACCACCTCTCAGCTCCCCATTCAAAAGCAGGGAGCAGAGATTCCTACAGCTGCTGAGCAGCTGCCACAGGGCAAGGCAAAGTCCCTGCTCACACCCTACCACTATACGTAAGTACAGTGTCACCAGCTAGTTAGAAAACTGGAGTTCACCACAATCACCTAATAAAGAGATGGTACCTCAGGGCGTTCAAGAATACAGATGCATAGTGCCTTTTACAAAGAAAAAAGTAAAAACATTCCTGCAGTGACACCAAGGTGTATTGATTTTCTCAACTGCTGAGGAAAATCTGGGTCAAAATGACATCAGTGGATTTGTTGGTGAGGGTGTTGAAAAGGCTCTTGCAGACACAACCTGGCTTTCAGCCTTGTCCTACTTCAAAGCGAGCAAAGGTCTCTACCTGGCCTTTGCGGAGCTAACTAAAGACTCCAACACCATCAGCCACGGGCAGCCCAGAGGCATCTGCATAAATTTGGATGCCCAAATAAATTTGTGAGCATATTTTGGTTATTTCATGATGGTATGAGGTAGTGCAAAGGTTCTCAGTGATGACAAGATGTCAGAACATGTTACTGTCAAAACCAGCCCCAAGCAAGGCTATGTCCTAGCCCAACTCTTGTTTACTGTCTTTTATGCAGTAGTGCTTCTTGCTGCATCTGGAAGAAGCAGCAAAGGGAGCTGCTTTAATTATTTTATAGGTGGCAGAATTGCTAAACTGGAGAGATGCCAGGCTAAATCGAAAGTCAGAGAGGTCCTCCCAGGCAATCTGCCCTTTGCTGCTGACAGTGTGCTGGGTGTGCAGAATATCACTGATGGCTTTGTTTACACTGCCACGGCTCAGCCTTGTCACAACCATTAAGCAAATAATGCTGTGTTTTTCCAGGCAGAAGCATGCTGAGACAGTAGTGTACCTTGGAGATACAATGCTTAAGTCTTGCAGGTGAAATTCTGCTCTCTTGGCAGCAAGCTCCTCAAACACCATGACTGATAATGGTTGTTCAAAGGAGGGAGAGGGCCATGTGGCTTTTGAAAGATTAAAGCTGTGTATGAAATGAAGGAGGTTCCTGACTTCAAACACAAATAAGGGAGAGCCATGTTCCTGTCATCATCACTTTTCTGTACAGTAGGACTTTCAGGTGAGACACAACAATTTCTCTGAGTCTCAGCCCAATCTATGTGCAGTACTTTCATGTCCTTGCCGATTAAATAAAAAAAAATAAAAAAAGGTCAGGACAATGTCCTGAACGCTGAGATTTGAGCCACTATTAAATATTAGCCACTGCCAAAGACTCTTGTAGGCTTAGCTACACCGGTGTGAGCATTGGTGCATGTATCAGGCAAAGTGTTGCGCGTGGTTGTGTTCTGGGGTAGAAGGTGAAGGACAGTCCAACGCAACCTTACAAGGAGGCACCCAGCACTGATTTTCAAGTGTAGTGGTAGTTTCACAACACAGGAGGCTCACTGCTGCCTGCTGTGGTAGTGATGATGCCATTGCAGCCTCTCACCAAAGTGGAACAAGCCAATGACACAGAAGAGGACTAAGAGGGAAATGCCCAATTAAACATTACTGAATGCTACCCTTATTTATTTATGCATTACAAATATCAGGGAAATTTTTCAGAAAAAGAAACAACAAAAGCTGAATTTTCAGGATACAGTATCTCAGTAAAAAGATGCAAAGTGAGATTTAGAAATTCAACAGCTCTCAAAATACTTTAACACAAAGAAAGGGAGGAAATAGCCTTGCCTTATAAATACAGTAGCAAACAAGAAAAACTATGATACACACTGTGCTATGATGGTTTGCACTACAGCAAAATGCAAATGTGACTAAGAGTTTTAATATACAAAGTTTATTTCTAAAATGTGGACTTCTTAAACTGTATTTGCACTGTGAAACTGTCCTGGTTTCATCAGGGATAGAGTTAACTGTCTTCCTAGTAGCTGGTACAGTGCTATGTTTTGAGTCAGTATGAGAAGAATGTTGATAACACTGATGTTTTCAGTTGTGGCTCAGTAGTGTTTAGACTAAAGTCAAGAATCTTTCAGCTTCTGATGCCCAGCCAGCAAGAAGGCTGGAGGGGCACAAGAAGTTGGCACAGGACACAGCCAGGGCAGCTGACCCAGACTGGCCAACGGTGTATTCCATACCATGGGACGTCCCATCTAGTTTAGGAACTGGGAAGTGTGGGGGGGGGGGGGCAGGGAATTGCCGCTCGGGGACTGGCGGGGTGTCGGCCGGCGGGTGGTGAGCTATTGCCCTGTGCATCATTTGTACATTCCAATCCTTTTATTACTACTGTTGTCATTTTATTAGTGTTATCATTATCATTATTAGTTTCTTCTTTTCTGTTCTATTAAACCATTCTTATCTCAACCCACAAGTTTTATTTCTTTTCCCAATTTTCTCCCCCATCCCACTGGCGGGGGGGGTGGGGGGGAGGAGAGGGTGAGTGGCTGCGTGGTGCCTAGTTGCTGGCTGGGGTTAAACCTCGACAGAAGCATAAAGAAAACAAGGGGAAATGGAATTGTAGAACGAGCACAGAAGTGCACGTTTCTTTATGAACTATGTTTTCTGCACCTGGTTTCTGACTTTTTGGACTATCCCACATGTACACCCCAGCCTGCTTTTAGATTTATGTCAGTGTAAATCCAGTATAACACCACCAAGATTATCTCACAGCTCCAAGTTCTGGTGCTGGTGTTACTGGAGTTGCTTCAAATACATGAGTGATGATGTTGGCTATGGAGGCTCTTACATGACACAAAGGTAAAGAGACCTTCAAACCAGACTGTTCTAGTGGAGTAATCATCAATTCTAATGCTGTGGAAAGCAATTCATACTTCTTCATTGGTGGGATGGTGGCCACTGCCTGAAACTGTACAAGTGGATTGGGACTATATGCAACATGTGGCTGGAATATTTGGGGTTTCAGGCAACCAGGAGCAGCAGAGAGCCCTAAGTTAGCATGAGAGGGCATCAGGGGTTCGGTGGTTTCATTTGGCCTGATCACCCTGTGTTCCCTGACCTGGCTGAGCCACGCTCTTATCATGCAGGTTGTTTCATGTTCGGCTTCATGTTCATCTGTAGTCATGTAGGAAGAAGTGAGGGGTATTGTGAGGGGACTCAGGGAGGTTGAACTGAGGTCTCTCACTTACTAGCGAGGGAATCACAGATGCAGAGAGAAGCCAGAATTGCTGTGGTAGGGAGATCATATATATGGATAAAACCGCACAAACATCCACATCATTCATTTTATTACCAGTTTACAGAGCAAAATGTTTACAAGCTTGAGAGCAGCCTTGCAACTAGCAGCCATTTCCTTTAGCATGGGAAGTATCCCTAGCAGGAGAAGTAGTTTGGAGGCCAAGACAGAAGAGTCAGTGCATGAGAAGTAACAGAATCAACTTCACTCACAATTTTTGGCAGCTTTGATTATAACTGCAGTCTTAAAAGATATTTGGCGGTTAGGCTGGGTTATAGCAAACCCAGCCCCCGAGCCTACCTAAGCAGAAGCAAGAGGAATGACATATCCTTATCATCGCTTTCAGTGGGAAGAACTTTACACAGGTATTGATTAGTTTTGCCTGCATCTGGATTTGTTTTCTGAGTTTTCAAACTCTTCTGGTAAAACTGATGTGAAAACTAAATATACTGTCATAAATCTACGACTTACAAAAAATACTGTTATCCATAATCCTTTGGGTATATAGGGTGGGACAGACAACTAAATAATATACAGTATGCACCTAAGATCTGATCCCTACACAGAGTATGATTACAGACCTTCCATTGGAAATGAGATGAAAATAAAGTGTGAAGTCTTTCAGCTAAGATTTACTTAAGCTATAAGAGCAAACTGAAAACAATACTACCTCTGTAGATGCGGCTGTCTAAATTATACTCACAGTAAGTCTGAAAAAGCCATGAGATTCCTGCAGTTATATAGCAAAATACAGACAATTTACCTATTTGCAGTTATCTTCTTAATATTTAGCTTTAAAAATGCTTTCATTCAGGTATAACAGTGTATGGATATATATGGATGTACGCTGTTATAACAGTATATAACCATATAAAGGTATATTTCCTGTGGATTCATAAGCTATTTTACTTTTCTTTTAACAATAAACTGTAAACAGATAATGTGAAAAAGAGGCTAGGACCTAACCGAACACTCGCTGAAATCATTAAGTGTTGCTACATCATAGCCTCTCCTCTGCAAACATGTGCGAAAGAGCAAAGAATGTGGCCTTGGTGCAGCCAGAGCTTTTGTAACACCCAAAGATACCCACTCTTTTTGCAGTCTGCTTTTGTGGAGGAGGCGGCATGTGAGTGGCAGATAGAGAAGGCACCCGGGGATGCTATAGAGCACTGCCACATGCAGACATCCACCTTGCTCTCAGCCTAATTCGGATCAAGACCAGGTTGTACAGGAATCCCATTAGGCTGTGATGGACCTCCTAGAAAAGAAGCTAGTCTTTGTCTTTTCTGCCTAATACCATCAAGAGGAAAACACAAAGAGGAGTTAGAAGGTGCACAGGGTGGAGCGTTGTACGCTTGACACCCAGAAACACTGATGCTTCTCTTCATCTCCTTGCAGTACGCTGGGTGGCTGGTCCCAGCAGCCCTCCAGCAGGTAGACAGCTTGAGCTATGTGGTACCAAAACTCTTAGAATTTGGCTGCCAGCAGTTTTTTAGGAGACATTGCATGAATTGTTTCTGTGGTTCACCTTTTGTTCTAACATGAGCATAAATTTGAACTCTAAAGGCAAATTTCTGTTACATAATAAGAAGCAAAGATTATATTTTAAACCTCTGATAAGCATCTTTGAGGGAAGCTTAAACTTTCTGACCACAGTGTGGAGGTACACACAGTGCAGAACATGTTGTATTCCAAATTTTTACCATCTTGGTTTGACTTACAAATACCAGTGCGATGAACAAGAAATCATTTACCTTCATCTTTTAGAAATCTTACATACAACACTCGGAAGGCTGTAGAGTACTCCAGTATCAGCTGTTAAAATGCTCTTGTGAACTATTACTAAGGTCTCATCCCAATATGTACATTCTTATTTTTTTAAATTCTATTATCCGTATAAGTGGGTTTTGGTTTGGGGTTTTTTTGGGGTTTTTTTCATACCAGTAGCCTCAGAAGTTGTTGATTTAATGCTTTCCTATAACCTAGTGCTCACAATTTTGTAATGCAGTAAAATTGCACAGGGCTGAAACTTCCAGCGCTCTTCCTTAAAGCCTAGGTGGGGCTTCAAGGGTTGTGTAAAGTGTCTTCACTGATGCAATTAAGTGTTTTGCAAAGCTCAAAAGACAATATGGACAGATGAGTCTGCTGGCATCAGGCTGGCCTAGGGGCTTCTCTGCACAGCAGGTAAGATGCAACCATGGGCACTTAGGCTGTCCCAGCCAGAGCCCAGAAAAAGAGACCTATCATCCCTGACACCCTGAGTTGGAAACTCACACAACTGGGTCTTGCTCACTGCTTCCTTCAAGTTTTGTGTCGAGAGCCTAGTTTTGCTCTGAGTCCTAAAACCCCTTAAAGTCTCTTGTGTTTTATGGAACTGATTCAGGGATTTGTCTCAGGAAGAGCAGACTGCATTCCTACTGATCTCCTTCCCCTAGGAGAACAGAGGGCACTTTTAGGTGCAGGTGCCACTAGATTGCTGTGTATGTCCCCCAGGGTGCTGGTCTCAGGTAGGCTTTGGAAGCTGGGAGAGGAGGATTTGGGCAGGGCATTCATTGCTGCGTGCCACAAGCCTCCTTCTGCTCCTAACCTGCCCCAGGAATCCCCTGCACTCAGTCCCACAGGCATCAATGGCCAAACTGGGGCAAATCCAAACATTTGGGGTCCTCCGTTCCTGTTTAGCTTTTGCTCATTGAACCACCCTGCTTTGGTTACAAAACAGCACTCACAGGACTGCACGTTATCACAGAGATCTACACCAAAATATTTCCTCTGGAATTCATTAGATTGCAAGCACTTTGGCTATTTACTCTCACTTTTTGCAGGGGGTGAAAACTTTCTCAGAGCTTTTAACATGTGAACAAGAAATAACAGTTGTAAGGAAATAATTCAGATTTATATAATTAGAGTTTGGGGAAATTTGCCACTTCTTATTGGGTCATTTTAAAAAAGACCAAAAAGAAATGTCTTTAGAAGGAAAAGTAGTAAGATTTTTTTCAAAAGGGAATTCTCTGATTTCTTCTGCAGACCTGTCCTCCAAGAATCAGGCATATTTGCAAGATGACTAACCCCTTCACTGCCCTTTGCATTCACTCAGTGATGAGCATTTAGAGGGATTAAGAAGAACATTTTCCTCTGTTGAACAGCACAACAGTTGTTTGTATCACAAGTTTGATTTTAATGTTAGATAAATAATAAATTTAAATAATAAAAGAAAAACAATAATGTTCTCTTTCTTCATAGTATTTGAAAGTAGTTTCTAATATCACCACAGCACATATCTTATTTACTAATCAGCTTTTATTTCTGCATAATTTTAGTAAACATGTCCTAAAAATCAACTGGTTAAACTAAAAATTGATTAAATTACTGCCTTTGACAAACATCTGTAATTTACTTTTAAAAGTACCTTCCTACAGAATCAGATTATATTTGGCTTACTTCATACTTTAGTGGAGGAAAATTAATATTTCTAGAGTACGTCTGACCTGGTTTTGATTTCCTTCTTCAGACAAGTGAATTGCACCCTGCAACCATCTCCACAGACTCTCCCAGGAGATGACGTGACAAGCGCAAGAGTCAGATGCCTACACTGTAGGTATCTATGTTTGGATAAAGGAGGAAAAAAAGTTTTCTTGGCTGATCTGAGCGTTATGCTGCAAGAGTCACATAATCTTTCCAACTATCTCACTCTGGCTGGTATCTATATTTGTATAGGTTTTTTACGCTTCTCTGTGCCTATCAGGGAAACAAAAGTCTGGTCTTGAGAAAGGTGATGGCAAAAATGAGTAACTGCATCTTCCTCTGTCTACTTCCTCTTGCTTCAGAAATGTTCTCACTGCCTCTCCCCATGCAAAAATCTTCTACCAGCCTCAGGAGGAGAGGATACAGTTGTGTGCATGCTCTTTAGCCTGTTCGTCTTTTGGAGAAGATATGTATTTCAAGCAGCAATAAACCCACCACTTTAAGTTACCATTTCTCAGAAGGAGGTACATTATTGACAAGATTTGGGCTGCAACAGAGATGTGTGTTGATTTTTTTAAAGAAGATAAAGAATCTTCTTGAAATAGCGCTTTTCTCCAAGAGCTTTTCAGTTTTAGATGCAATTCACCATATCTTTGACGTGACTATTGTATTGATACTAAAAGCTATCAGACTCCCAAGGCTTTTGATATTTTAGGATTCGTCCTTATATTAGGTCTAGGTGATCTGTTGATGATAAAGAAAGCCCACGGTGTGCAGCATTGTATTTTCCTGTTTCTTACATAATTATTTAAAAGGAAGATCCCAAGTCATGATCTTTATTTTAAACTCAGACAGAACTCTTACTGACTAATGGAGAATATGGTTGGAAAAGGACAGACTATAAAAAGAATAAAAATGAGTTAAACAAGGACGTGGCCCAGAGAATGCAGGAGAAAAAAATAAAGCAAAAATAAAGCCTACATCCAATTCCTAGACAAAGCTACTGAGAAAGTTGTGGTTGGTCACTATGGCAACAGATTGTTAAATGGAAATAAAATGCTTTTAATACTGCAAGCACATTTTCCTATACAGACCTAGTAAATTAACTCTGACCTCATTAAGTTGAATATAATTTTACAACAGATATTCTGTATAATGTTAGAAACACCAATACACAAAAAATCAAAATATAAATAGCTGTCAGATATTGATGTTTTTCCCATATTACTGATTCAGTCGTTCAGAGGCTCAGGAGGTAAATGGTAACATTAGTTATTTTCTTTCCTCGGGGAGTCTTTTAATAACTGGTGTAAATCAATGCAACGGTAAGCTTAGATGAGAAATATTTGCTTTTGTTTTCTTGGCTTTTATACTAATGGACTCAGGTTGGTGAATCAACATACTGAGCTCTATTCCACGACATAAGAATTTGTTCATACGGCCTGAGCTCTGACGGAGGCAATTCACTTCTCACCCCCTTTGCTCTGCACCCCTCGCAAAGGCATCGAGGCCAAGCCAGCCTTGCACCATTCACACAAATTTTGGATGTCTGTCAATAAGAGCTGGAATTCCTGCAGTTGGAGCAAGATTTATACGGTAAATAATACCAATAAAACCAGCATCTAATGTGCATATTCTGATTTAGACTAACACAACTATATTGTCACTTCTGCACCTAAGGACTTGTTCTGTCACATTCAGGGAAGGTAGGTGGCAATATCCTGAACGAGCAAGCTTAACAGCTTATGTTGCTTAGAAATGTAATGAACAGCCGATGTGTATCAGTGACTGATTTATCAGGAAAGGGTGGGAAGAACAGGCAACAGTGGAGATTGAAAACATTCATCAAAGCCGCTGGCCCAACGATACGAGCGCAGGGTGATTATGGAGGCAGACAGAGCTGCGGTGTCCCCATTTGCCTCACCACTGCGTCCAGCCTGGTTTCTGATGTGCTGCTTATTTCATGATATCTCATCTTCCCTCTTCACACGTTCCACCCATTTGGCAGATTTTTTTCCACATGCTTTATTTTGGCATCGCTTCAAATTTAGTCCTTCAGAGCAGGAATAGCCTTATCCTTAGGCTGCCTGATGGCTGTTCAAAGAATACCAGTACAGCTTCTGCTGAATGTGTTCATATTCCTTCATACGTTGGTGTTTTAATCCAAAAAGACTGGCATTTTAGAGCAGTTGCAAAACTGGAGAGCCTTTCACACTTTGGCTGTTTGCCTATCCTAAAACCCTCATCACTTTATTATTTGATACATATTTAATATTTCATATATAGGAAACAATTTAATATCTAGGAAACAATTTAATATATAGGAACCATCTCACATACACCATCTCAGCTCTGCACAAATTTCGCTTCGGCAGGTAGGGCAAAAGTTACTGGGAAGAGCGTGATGAGAATGTCTCATCCTTGGCCAATCCCTGTGGGAGTTCAGCCCCGGCCAGCCCTGCCAGGGAGCACGGCCAAGCAGCAGGCAGCGGGGCATGAGAGAGAAGGGTAGGAGAGACACAGCCACCTGCGGGGCTCTTTCTATGGGCGATGAATTATTTTTGCCTCACTGCTTTGAAGGAACACTTGTCTTTAAAGAACTGCTTTCCACAGGCTTCATTTAAGCCCATAGTCCACGCTCTGCTTCATCAGGAGGAAAGAAGTGGAAGAGATTCACATTTTAAGTTTGGTTGCAAAATCCCACTGTTTTACATACTGTCAGGTACTGTGACATCAAGCTGCAAAAAATATGAGAACAATTTTCCACTAAGCATAGGTAGGCAAGATTCATTTTCTCCATGCCTTGAAAAAACTGTCCACCTGATTTTAATTTCTGTCTGTGTACATGGATCCTGTTTACAATACTCATGCCCTTTGAATCAAAGGGAACCTACAAGCATTGTATCTGGGTAAAGATGGCATTTAACTGTTTTGCAAAAGAAGTGCATTTTGTGTATACTTTTTATAGGACAAAAAACTATTAATTATATTATCTTAGTAGCAATTTTTGAGAGATTATTCCTCATTTTAAAACATCCTAAATTCAACCGCTAACATCCTAACATCAATAGGTAATTCAACCCTGAGCTTCTGGACATCCTAATAAATACTCTGATAGCAGGAGTTGGAACACTATGCAGAAATGAAGGAAAGACTTCCCTGGGGCTAAAGATGGAAATACCAGGCATGAAAGCCAAAACCAAACCCATGGAAGGATAGGCTCAGCTTTTGCCATGAAGTCTTCGGCCATGAAATTCCATGAGAACACAATTCAGTATCGTTGGCATCAACCTTTGATTTCGTAACACGTGTGTACCTTAAAGGCTTAAGCACCTCACTTGATCTGTATTTCTAAATTATATTTGCTTTACTGAAAACAAAACCAGAAGGCCCGGACTCGCAAAGATACCTAGGTTCCTGGCTCCTAGAATTTGACTTCCAGGGAGCTGAGAGTTCTATGTCTAAATGCCTTTGAGGATCTGAGACTATTTTCCTCCCCCATCCCTAGCAAATGAGCGCAAAAGTGAAATAATACAACAAAGAACAAGAGGAAGATTCCAAACTACTGGTACTAAGAAGGTTTCAGTTAACCAGTCACAGGGATGAATTTACAGAGAGGACTTTTTTCAAAAGATGATTTGCAGCTGAGCACCCAGAGAAAATAGTTTGCACCTGGCACAGCTAAAGAGCTTTTTTTCTACTAAGAAATAAAGCAAGAAGCATGGGGAAGATTTATCTAATCTTTACCCTTATAGTCAGCATCCTGGAAGAAGAAAATCATATAAAATATGGTGATGGTTAAAGCAGGCAGAAAGATATACGGCAGTGAAAAAAAGTCAATATTAGCAAAAAGGTGTGTGATATGAATAAGTAAGAGGGCTGTGCTTAATCCAGCTTGGGAACTGAGAGCTGTCAAGAAGAAACAAGGGATATACTTGGCGACACAAAGGATATGCAAGGCAATACTGCCCACAGAGTGGGCGGCAGCGTTGCAGACTCGGCCTGATGCTGCAGATGCTGTAAGGGCCGCAGCAAGGCGAGGGGATTGTGATCACTATTGCAACAGTACTTTTACAAGCACGCACTGTTCAGAAGAGATGAAAGTGTGGGATTAACTCAAGGATCTGGTTTTTGCTTCAGGCCGACAGATCTGACGTTTCATACTTTTCCCTCCTCAAAAAAGGCTTCGGAGCGGGACAGACTGCTTCACACGGGGGCTGTGTTACTACTGCTTAAGCAACCCGCTTTAGCCAGCAACCTGCTGAGGAAAGGAAAGGAAAGGGCAGAGTTGAACCCTCTCTAGCCAAGCGTGCTGATACACTGCTGCAAGGCTGGGAGCTGGAGGTTGCAGGCAATGTTTCAAGGTCCCCTCTGTAAGTGGTGGTGGGAGAACATTCGTAACGGCCCTACTAAAGCTGCAGGTAGTGTGACCCTGCATCTGTTACTGCTGTCTGTGCCCACCCCCACCAGCTCTGCCTTTGGAACAGCGTTGCTGCAGAGTAGGCTGGCTGGCAGGGAGCTGGCAGGGAGCTGGCAGGGAGCTGCCAGGCTTTTCTGTATTGCAGCTAGGAACAACTCCACTGCTCCGGTTGCATCACCATCATTCTTTTGGAGCATTTCTCCGTTTGCTGGCTTTCTGCCTGCCCCAGCATAGAGTTCAGGATGTTGGTTTTCACCTCCAAAACTCTGCTCGAGCTGTTCCCAGCACTGCTGTGAGTTATGTAGCTGCCAATAGATTATTGCTCTGCATCAGCAAATGCCAGCGGAGGGGCCCTGGCTCCTCAGGAGACGCACTCTGCACAGCCCGCCAATACATCTTTTCTCATTTTCTCCTTAAAGCTTTGTCTTCTATAAGCAGTCACAACTCTGATTTTCATACACGCTCCTGTGCCACCAAACAGCCTTCTCACAACACCACCCCGACGGCGTTCAGGAAGCTTTCCCTGGCTCAGCTCTGCTGCTTGGTGCCCAACCCAATAAAGGACACGGCTCACTGAAATCCGTGGAAATACTTCCCCTGACTTCAGCGGGCTTTGGAGCAAGCCTATGATAACCCTGACAGAGAGGGTCCTCAGCAGCCCCTCTGGAGCCAGGGGCAACAGTCCCGTCACCCACAGTGGAAAGCAGCGTGCACCCCAAGAGCATTGTCTGCTCTTCTCTTGCTTGCTGTGTGGTTTCACACCTGGTTCTTCTGACCTGCTGTAACCATTTCTGAGGGGCAGATCCAGCCTTTCCCCAGGAGGTGCAGGTGTTTGTGCACCTGCGGCTTGTCCTGTGAATGGGAGCACGGCACTGTGCGGAGCAGACGGCATGCCTGGGGACAGGAGTTTTCTCCCTGGTAAAAATGTGCCTTTGCATTAGCCGTGTAATTTAGACAATTGATCCCAAATGAGGAAACCAGGTTTTCTTAGTGGATACGGTGTGTGAGTGCACAGTGCCCATCACAGTGGCCTCAAGTCTAAACTATAAATATCATAAATACTAGTGCTGATGTTAAACAAGGGATGAGCTATTGTTTCACAGTGAGATGTTCAGAGTATTTGGCAGCCTTGGAGTTTGGATGACATCAGTTTTGACTTTCAAAATCAAACTGCCACCTTGTGGTACGGTGGGGGAGAAGTCTGTTGGAAATCACACAGATAGCAGAAATACAGATACATGGTAAAAACTGGTCCCTTTGCCCCACCAATGACTCACAGTATTTATGTATTCTTAAATATATTTTGACTATACTTCAGGTGAATTAATAAAAATTCTTATGTCATACTTTAAAAAAGTCAATCTAACTTTTTGTGATGGTTTGTCAATGTAAAACATAAAACCATCTCCTCATTCTTGTATGTAATTGTACTGAAACCACCAATGCACTCATATGAGTAGGTTTTTCAAGATTAGACCCAAATGCAGCTTACGGGAAAACACTAACTTAAAGGCTATAGGTATCTATAATTGTTCCCTTTCTCTTTCATAAGCTCATTAATGTTAAGAAAAATTTCTGTGAGAGTCAGAGCAGGGCCACACAAACTGCTGTAGGTGAGCAAGTAGTAGTGCATCATCTGGTCTGAGATGCTGTTCCTGTGCATGCTCTTGGACCATGACGGATGTAAGATAATTTTAATCAGCTTTCTCTTTCACTGTGGGCCAAGCCATCACAAATTACTTCACCTTGCTTGTCAGCCAAGAGCAAGCACGATGGATCAGCAGATGTGCAGTAATCTGTTACAGCAACATGCTTGTGCATCTCAACCTTCAAGCTGCAGACCAGCATTGGAGAGTTACTGACACAATCCCTTCAGCTAGATTGAATGTCCTTGTCTCATCTAATACTATTTATGAAAGATGATAGATGAAAAGCTAGTCCATTTCAAAACGAAAATCGTAGCTGAGGTGAACAATTGACTGCAGCCATGTATCAGTGCTTTGTGCATCCATGACTTTTCAGGAATATAGTGGTTTAAAAAAAAAGGAACAAGTAACAAGAAGCCCGTAAGATCTGGAGTTCACATCTTGTCCCCCTGCTCACGCCAGACGAGCATTAATGGTTTTTTTTAAAGCATGAAGTGGAGTCATCCACTACTGAAAGTAACCGAGTAAGAGTGAGGCAGTCGTGCAGGAGGGAGTGTAAAGGTATGGAGAGCCTGATGCTGACCCTCCTCTTAAGAAAGCCTAGAAAGACTCACATGAGCTGCCTGGGACCTATAGCACCAGGGCAAGCCATTTTCCTTCCCACTGTGTTTATTACAAAGTACAGTACCTCAGGGAAGTTGTTCTTATGAAGTATTCTTTGTCCAAAAGTACACAGGTAGAAGGAACTCACAAAATTTCACAGTTCTCCATGAAATGCTGTCCTGCAACACCTTTGTTGAGTATTGGCTCTACGAGAGAGCTGGCGAGCATTCCCACGGACGGGGGTCCTGCAGGTCCTCATGGGGCTGCCTGAGGAGCCTGGCCCCTGGAAAGCCTACGAGCACAGAGGCTGCTCTGACTCCCACTATCCCCTGGCTCACATTTCCCCGTCAGCCCACTGGGCAGCCAGCCGAACTCCCAGGAAGGATAAACATGAAAATGTTTTCTTAGTGGTTGTGGTGGTGCCCGCTTTTCTGGGTGATTTAAATCAAGGGTGGATAGTCTCCTTCTAGCTATGGTCTCATCCAGCAGCCCAAGTGGGTGCACGCGTGAACCACTACTGCAGGATACATGGCAGCAGCTCATGCTGGCCACGTGTGGGTTTGCGTCATCGCAGACTGCTGTCAGCACAGGGACAGGGCCAGCAAAGGGAGAAGGAAAAGGGGGGAAGGAGGAAGCGTTCGGTGGGTGACGGGGTGGTGAGGGAGAGGGTCTGAATTTAGATGAAGGATGAGCAGGGGAAAGAGAAGAGCCCATGGACCCATGTGGCCTCCTGTGCTTGCACGTGAGTTAATTCACATGCAAGCCCCCTGCGGTGTGTGAGCTCAGCCCATAACATGGCTGTACAGCTCTGCAGCCCCCTCATCCCAGCATTTCTCCTTCCTGGGAGCACTGCTTGTGGCCCCTGAGCAAACTAGGGAAATCCTGCATACAGGAGACCAGGCTCCATCAACAGCTCCAATGTTCCCTTGGGGCTTTACAGATCAGGGATCCTGTGAGACCTGCGTGGTGGGGGGCTCTTGTGGAGACCTGCCTGCTGGCTGGAGGAATGAAACCAGGACCAACATGCTGAACGCTATCCTGGGGAAAGAGTGAGCTACCTCCCACAGAAGAGTGCCTTGGGGATTTTTTTTTTTTTTTTTTCCCCCTGAAATGCACTAGTTAAAAGGCATCTGCAGGCAGAGCACCACATCCCACTGCAGTCAATAAATCAGCAATGGTAACTATGAAAGGCGATGTGAGTACTCCTCCAGCTGAGAAACAAAACCCGGGACTAGTGTCTTTTAATGTACGTGTATGGCGGGAGCAGAGGGTAACCATGTGGTTAATGAAGCTTAACGTGGATAAAGCCTGTGGAAATAACTCTTATTTTGGTGTTATTGCTAGTGTGTCTGTCCTCGCTTTCATAAAAAGAGTGTGGTGATATCTAAGAGTGGCATTTCAATGCCTGAAATGCTCCTCATATAAATAGAACAAGCAGATCAGCATGACCGAGTGATAAAATTACCTTCTAGTCTTCAGGAACTTCAGCATGCAACTGTGCTATAGGGACCTCAGTGTACCCCTCTTCACAGCACAAACAAATACATTTGAAAATGGATCTCGAGGAGACACACAAAGAGGGCGAGAATACGGAGGGGAAAATTACTCGAGCTGCAGCTGCAAAGTTGGCGAAAAAGGCTTTTCTTGAAGCCCTGAAGTCCAATGACTTTGAAACACTGGAAGAGCTCTTGAGCCAAAAGAAAATAGACGTGGACACAGTGTTTGAAGTGGAAGATGAAAACCTGATTCTGGCATCCTACAAACAAGGTAAATGTGGCAGCATTCACCAGCCAGGAAGTAGACAGGTTTGAGTGATTTTTCAAGAAACTGTGGTCTTTTATCTCTTCTGAAGCTGCAGCGTAAGCTGATTCATAGGCAGTAACGCCTCGGTAGGTATGTACGGCCGCAGTCACCGCAGTAGGGGAGCTTACCAGCTGTACCCACCGGGCTTGGTGGAGGGCAGGCCAGAGACCAGCCTGAGCCTCCGTGCTGCTGAGGCAGCCGCTGCAGCTTCAGGGGAGTCCAGAAAGAGGGGTCCTTTGCCATTTCCTCGCAGAGAACTCGGGTGCAAGGCCCAGAATAGACACATGCAGGCTAAGTGTGGTATATACCTTTCTTGCATGCACCCAGTCACATATGCAGACCATTTAGAAACATAAAATACTCAGTCTCTTCCATTTTGAGTTTACGGTGGTAGCACAGTGCGTTTTCCCTAGCTCAGGAGAGCTATGGAAATCCTGCAGACCTTGGATGTTGCTGGATGGTAGGAGGATTTTTTTTCAAGCTGACAGAAACTGAGGATGTGCTAGTTTGTCAAAACAGAAACATCATCTGGAAAAACACAACCAGAAAAGACATCTGTTTCAGAGTGCAGAAAACCCAAACTGGTTCTCAGCCAGACACTGGCTGCATTTCCAAAAACTTATAACTTAAAGCAGTAAAACAAGTTTGCTCTATGCTAAAATCAACATTCTTCATGACCTACTTGCTAACAGACTCTTCATGTGTATCTAGAAAAGAGTAATAATCAGACTTTGCCAGAAGTTAATAATACGTGGAGATAAACATCTCCAGTCTCAGCAGCACAGCAAATGCATTTTTTTTTCTGTGGTATAAAGAAGGCACAACATCCTACCTCTTCTCCTTTCCTGTGTTTACCTCTCATTTAATGTTTGGCTCCTGTTCTTTTGATTTCATTAGGGTGAGGATGATGCAGTCATGATGTCTTTCCCTTCGGGACAGTATCTGAACTAACCTACACAGTGATGAATGTATCTTAAAATACCTTTTCCTCTGTTCTGAGCAGGCTGAAATGCATTCTGGTTGTGGTTTGAGACTACAGGATTAATGCACAGATTTTTAATTGTAGATCATTTGACTGCAAGCATTAACCTGTCTCTGTGGGAGAAGTCTCTCCTTTCTCCAAAAAGTAGAGAGGTAAATGCACCCTATGGCCTAAATCACAGCAGCGTATTCACTTTCTGTGTCCAAAAGGCAGGAGGCACTCTCTCAACTCTTGTGCAAATTCTACTTTTATTCAGAATCCCAGATAACTGTGATATGAGAGGGGGATTTCCTTGAGAAACAGCCTGAGCTTTGCCACAGCCGTTAAGCAATGAAGAAGGAAAGAGATGCCATAGGTGACAGAGTGGCTTTTCTTCCTCTCTTCCAGAGGCTGAGAGCTCCCAAGGACACTGACCTTGCGTGTGCCATGTTTTTTTCACGTTTCCACCCAAAAAGCCAGGCAAGCTGAACGAGGCCTCCCATGGAGCCCATGTCTGCTTCCCGCTCAGTGCCTGGTCCCTGTCCCTCTGGGTGCAGAGACACGCGCCGGTTTGGGCAGAGGGCAGAGCACAGCTCACCTGCAGCAGCACAGGCAAAGGAAATAAACGGTGGTCTCAGGCGGGAAAACCGTGGCAATATAAAGTGATAACTTGGCTTTTAAGGATCACTTTCCTGCTGTTACATATCATTTATGGCTCACATCGGGCCATAAATGTGAGGCCCAGCTCCATGTGGGATAAGCCGGCAGTGCTCCACAGCTCGCCTGTAACAAGGGGGAATACTGCATGTGAATTCAGACAGGGAGGTGATTTAAGAAACTTGCTCTGCTATATGCATAGACTCTGGGATATAGCCCACCTACTTCTTTGTGCCTGGTTTGGGGACATATGATGGAAAGGTTGTCTTAATGGAGTTGGCAGCCTAGCCTGCATAGTCAGCGGGTTGAGAGAGGGTTGAGTGGCTGCAGAGGAGCCCGTCACCCCGCTTGGGCACTCAGGTGCCTCGGGGCTGCCTGCTGTTGCCATTTGCGGCGTGTGTTCCTTGGGGCCTGGGTTTGGTAGTCCCCCAGAATTTCGTCCTAGAGTGGGTGCCATGGTCTCTAGACAGTTTCTCACCCCTGACATCTCACACGCTGGTAGTAATAAATGCTTATATTGGTCAGGAACTTGTCACTGCAGCCATGCCAGAGCAGGAGCTGCAGTTGCTGTCATGACTGTCCATTTTATATCTGTAATCTTTCAGTGAAAATCTAGCATTTTTCAGAGGAATACAAGAACTGCATTACTGGCATCTATCTCAGAATATACTTGCAATTTAACTAGGAGGGAAGAAAAACTTTAATCCATGTTTCTTCCTGCCACCAGCACTTTGTTTCTATCTACCTCTTTCCTCCCTCTCCCTCTTCTTTCTGTCTAATACAACACACATGAATACTGTAAAAACTGTATCTATATGACATCAAGGTTGAAAGCTATATAAAAGTAGAGATTTTAAAATGGAGGTCTGAATTAATTTGACCTCATTATACATCTTTAGTATTTTTTTCTGTATCTTTTACATGGTAACAGTATTCAACCAGGCATTTGCCCAAGGACAAATAGATAAATCAAACCCAGAAAGTTTTGTATGCACTTTCTAGCTAAGGTGCAGCTGCTGTATCTAAAAAGAAAGAGAAAAGAAGAAGTTTTAGACTTTTCTTGCCCTTCTGCACATTATTATTGTGTTTTGCTTTTTTTAAACAAATGATTATAGTAATCACTTCTTAGACTGTGTAGTCATTAAGCATGTAGTCCTATTTTGGGAACAAATATTTAAGTGTTATTTGGTCTTACACCTGTTGGTAATTAAAAAAACCCTGCACCATAATTGTGACATTTTCAGAGAAAAATCCAAACATTCTGGAGCCAAATTTCCTGCTAAAGTGTCATTGCCTCTATTTGGCTCTTCAACCTAATTTACATCAGCATCCAAACTCCTTGCTCCATGCTCCTCAGGGGCAGTGGTTGGCAGGCGACCTGCGATACAGCTGCAGCCACATTGCCAGGGGTCATCTATGTGCAATGCATCACTGTAGGTCTGAATCCAGCTCCTGACATGCAAGATCCTGCCATCTCCCACGCAGAAATAGGAGGCTGAGCTATCTGTTGAGTCACTGGCCTCAGTAAATGCTGCCTTCATACTCCAATGCCACCTTTGTTCAGCTATTGGCAGGCTGAAGATCCCATTTCCACCATATTTTTTAGCTGGTGGCATTTCAAATGCTCTAAGCATTTTTTTTTTTTTTTTTTCATTTAGCCTACACAGGTCACAAGAAAAACAAAAGCTGCCTTCAGAGTACATCTACATGGGAATTACCTCGCCAAAAGGCAGGCTATTCAGCACATGTAGTAAAAGTGTGTAATGCAAATGAAATTATACTTGAGAGAACTTTGTGTGCACTAAGCTGTAGCTGCTGAAATTGCAGTAAATGAAAGCAAAACTCCAACCCTTCCTTCACCCTCAACTCTTCTCAGTAGGTGGATAGTCCAAATGAAAGTCTTTGCCAAGGATGGTAACACATTTTCACTTTGTACAGGGTACTGGCTGCCTAGCTACAAATTAAAAATATCCTGGGCAACTGGACTTCATCTAGCTGTCATGTATGGACATCTGGAGAGTCTTTCGGTCCTCCTCAATCACAAAGCTACAATCAACTGCCGGCCCAACGGTAAAGCTGCAATCCACGTAGCGTGTGAAATGGCAAATGTTGAGTGTCTCAAGATCCTCTGCAACCACGGAGCTAAGCTGAACTGCTTTTCAATGAGTGGACAAGCGCCTTTGCACTTCTGTACGACACGAACCTCCATGCCTTGTGCCCAGCAGCTGGTTTGGAGAGGTAAGGTAAAGCTCTGGAGCATCTCTGGTGGTATGCCCAGAGGTGGTGGTGGTTTCTCTTAGGAGGCAGTTTGTCAAAGTACATTGTATTTATCACTTCCATCCACAGTTGACCCATGACTTCATCTCGGTCTCCTTTTCCCCATCTCTTTGATCAGAGGAAGTTTCTCCCTTTCTGATTCCTCACCCCATCTGTCCTTCCCTCTCCCTGGCCACCGGCCCTTACTCCAGGATCATTTCCCATTTCAGCGCCTCCAGCCCACTGCCCGGCCAGTCCCTCAGCAGAACAGCTCCGCTGAATCAGGGCATTTCTATTTCTCTACTATTTTTCCGTCTCCTTCATCTAGGTTTACTGTTGAGATGTTTTCACATGAAAGTGTACCCCTCTCCTTTCTTGTTCAAATTTCCTTGATCTCAGTAAAATTCTTTCAACCACTTGTTTTTTTGAGACCTGGCCTAGAAAAAATGGATGTAGTTTTTCATACCATCTCTTCATCAGCAGCCAAACTCCTGCATCTATTCAGGGACCGGGGAAATAAAAAAGGCTAAGATTTTTGTTTTCCCAAAGTAAGATACGTTACGCTGCTGGTCGTCTGTAACAAATGAAGTTATGAATAGATGTAATTCCTGGATAAATAAATTGGTGTCACACGCTATTTCCTTAACAGAAGGATGCTGACTCAGGGGACAGTGAAAGACAGACATAAAAGGTACAGCAAAGTAAGGTAGTTCAAGGCCTCAGTTATAAACAGACAGATTCCCCTCTTTATCACACTGTGCCATGGCAAATACAATCGCTTTTTTTTTTTGTTTTGTTTTTTTGTTGTTTTGTTTTAACGTGTGTTGTTATTGAAGGCTTCTCCTGAGATGCAGAACCCAAGTATGCTTTGTGGGCAAGGCAATCTGCAGTCCCAAGTGAATAACCACATCGTTTTTCTTCTGCTGGAAAGATACATATTATTTTGTTTGGTAGAAAGGAAAATAAATGCTGCCAGTTGTATCCTGCCCAAAGCAAACAGTCCTGACAGCAGGAGTTGAATTTGCTGCCATGGAAAAGCTTAAAAGTCAAATGTACTCTTCTAAAATGTAGCATAGGATGAACGCAAATGGAAGGACGCATTCTGTAGGCTTTCTCCACCCACCCATCGGCAACAGAATACTAATACTTTACAAGCCACCCTGCATCCCAAAGCACTGGGTGGACTTGAATCTCCGTATGAGCTAGATGTGGAGACTCCAGGCAAAACAGGCCAGGTCTGGAGCAAAACGCGGCAGGCGTGCACGTTCATACAGCAGCACCACCCAAGAGCTGAAGCCAGGGTTTCGGTCAATGTCCCCGCACCAAAGTGTCCAGGATGCATCTCCCACCCTGCCGCCTCCACTGAGCGGTGTCACACCCCAGGTACTGCTTTGCTCTGGGGAACGGGGTCTCGCCAGCCTTCCCCTCTTCCTTAACACGCAGCGTTCGGTACTAATTCCCGCGGTCATTTGCATCTCTTCGGAGCGAATCGCCGGTAGCTGGAAAGCGGGAAGGCAGCCGGCAAGGAGCTGGGGAGCCCCGCCGGTGGCGGGCCGGGGCCGGGGCCGGGGCCGGTGGCGGGGCCGGTGGCGGGGCCGGGGCCGGGGCCGGGGCCGGGTGGGGGGTCGGGCCCCCCCGCCGCCCCCGCCGCGGCCCGGCTTGTCTGCTCCAGCAGATGGTGCTGTTGCTTCAGCTGCGGCAGCCCCTCGGCGCAGACGGAGCAGTCGCACCAGTGCCCTCAGCAGCCTGGCAACAGGATCCGGACCCCCAGCCGGGGACTTCGGCGCTGGGGTTTTTATATCCTCTCTGGATCGATCATAAAATGGCCCTTCTTCCAGGGTCGCAGTTAATGAGGAGCTGCAGATCCGAGCAGAACTGTTCTCCGGAGTAGGAGTAAAGCTCTCCTTTTTCCTTCGGTTCTTCATTTCTAGGAAAAAGCATTTTACACAGGGATTTGGACCTGCGTGCTGCTCCAAAAGGGAGAGCTCAGATAAGGTCTTCTGCCAGCTTGGGGCCAAGCTATCACATCTGAGGCTGGATCCAAGAACCTGAAGTTTCTAAGGGTTTCCTGGAGGCTCGAGAAGTGCAGAATCCACGTCCCTAGCTATTTGCATTTCCATGTGTGTCTTTTGCGCCAGTTTCCAGCCTCACCTTCTCCTTGGGTAGCAGGGCTCAAGCAGAGAGATGTCCGAATCCGGTTTTTCGTTGCCTTCATTTTGACCCCTCATCTTTCTTTGGCAGGAGCAAATGTGAACATAAAAACAAACAACCAAGATGAGGAGACTCCTCTGCACCTCGTTGCGCGTTTAGGTATCCCAGAGCTCGTGGCCTTTTACGTGGAACAAGGAGCGCACGTGGATGCTCTCAATGCCTACATGGAGACTCCCCTGGCCTGTGCAGCCTATTGGGCCCTGCACTATAAGGATCAGATATACAGCCCGGATCACCACCTCATCTGTCGGATGCTCTTAGACTATAAAGCTGAAGTGAACACTCGCGATGAGGATTTCAAATCCCCGCTCCACAAAGCTGCCTGGAACTGTGATCACGTCCTGCTGCACATGCTGCTGGAGGCAGGAGCAGAAGCGAACGTCATGGATGTCAACGGCTGTGCACCCCTACAGTACATCATAAAAGTGACATCTGTGCGGCCGGCTGCCCAGCCTGACATCTGCTACCAGCTGCTACTGAATCACGGAGCAGCTAGGATATATCCTCTGCAATTCCACAAGGTTAAGGATGGCTTTGTACATATATCCCTATATGGAGAGAGGTGATGTCTTGAACAGGAATGGGGTGAGAGATCGAAACTTCAGGGTTTAGTGGTATCTGGATTTGTTGGAGTCCTGTAAACTGTGGGCCCAGAATGCCCAAAACCTTGTGAGGTGACCTATTGTTAAGAGTGATATCATTTGACTGAAGTGAAATTACAGTTGCTAATGCCAGAAATCAGACCCAGATCCCATTTTTGTTCTTAACAAACCTGAAACCCTGAACTCTAAATGCTGGCTCAAGCCTAACTTTTCAGAGCTGATTCACTTTCTCATTTCAGAAAACCTACGTGCTTTTGTCAAACCTGGCTTAACTGGGTTATACGAAATGCTTATTTCATGGCCCCTACCAAAGATTGGAGGTCAGACCAGTTGATTCAGTTTGTCACTTCTGGCCTTTAAAAATCTATTCAAAATTAAATGGATCTCAATAAAGCTTTGTCTCATTCCCAGGAAATGTGAGAAATTAAGGGAAAATGCCAGGCCTGGGCTCATAGTTGATGAAAAAAAAAAAAAAAGAAAAATAATTGCAGGATCCCTCCCAAAGAATTTCTAAATGTCTGCAAAGCCCAAGGCACTGACAGAAGTAGCTGACAGTCTTATTATATCAGACAACTAAGTAAGCTTGCTGTAGTCAGGACTTATTCTCTCTCATCCAGTGCCCTGAGCAACATTTTGCAGCTCCTCCACTGTATATGTAAAGTTTTAACAATCCAAGCAACCAGAAGCCTTTGAATAAAATGCCAATCTTTTGGTTGTGCCCTCTTGAGCCCAGGATGAGCTGGCCCTGTCCGTAACAGAACAACACTTAGTTTCCTAGAGCGGGTCTAGCGGGTCTCCTCTTCCTGCCTCCGCCTTTCTCCTGTTGCATGGAGAGGGCCTCCCTTCCAAACTGTCATTTGGCATCTGTAAAATACGTAAGATGATATTTATCCCAGAAGGATGCTCTGCAGTTTTGTTTGTGAAAACCTGGAGACTGTGTGGGACAAAATTATGCATCGTATGGTGTGAATGCAAAATGTTATTCCCTGAGTGCAAGTGACAATAGGCTTTGGGTTTTTTCCTACTGAGCTAAAGTTACTGGGCAGAGCAGTTGTGTCTTGGGCCTCATGTGGCTTGGAAGCCCTACTTCTGAGCTGTGTTATCTCCCAGTCTTCTTTTAAATTTTCCTGTAATTATGCATTTTTGATTCACGTGATGGGATTTTTTCTGTTCCTGTGCTGCGTCACTTGGAGCAAGGACTTTGTGCATGCCTTTGTCTGGTGTTGAGTCACTCAACCCAGCTATAGGCAAGTTATCTCCAGATTTGGGTGATAAAGCCTACCGAGTCAGCAAGTTACACTGCTCTGGAGATCTAAACCAGTACTTCTGTATGGTGTTAAACTGGGCTGTGCACAGCTCCACTGGGGGCTAGCCTGGGGTTTCTTGCTGTACTTGCACTGAATAGCGTAGACAGGGCTTGTGTCCTTTGCATCTCCGACCTTATCCTCTCGTAATTCTTTGGCTATGTCCGTCTCAGTATGCCGTTGCACAGTGCCAAGCGTCCAGGCTAGCCCCAGCTTCTTGGTGGTACTCATGGTCTCTGTGCATCTTGCCTGCAGGTGCTACAAGCCTGTCATTCCCACCCAAGAGCTGTGGAGGTTGTTGTCAACACCTACAAACACATCAAGTCAACATCTAAGTGGAAAGCAGCCATACCTGATGACGTCTTTGAGGTAAGCTCTTAATCAGTTGTAACCAAGTAAAATCCAAGCTCATTATTTGCATTCTCCATATCCGACCCCAGAAAAGTGAGAATGCTTTTGAAAGAGAAGAACATCTCAGAGGATTTAGGACTTCCCCATTTAATACCACTCACTTGACAAAAGCATATCACTCACTGACAGAAGACACATTTTTTGAGAAGTTTTCATTGCAACATTATCCTTTGGAGCACCCCCTGTCAGGGGTGCTGTAGGAGCTCAGCTCTCCCTGCATTTAGCAAGTGCAAAGGTTCTGGCTGTGACTGGTGTTTCTTCAGATCTGTCAATGCATATATTTATATATTTTTTTAAGTCAGCTAATATTATAAAAGTACCATTTGACATGAGTATGACTATGTATCTAGTTTCTGTCGCATGGGTTGGGTTTCTGTGAGGAGGACTGGTTAGATGCAAATACAAGGGAGAATTTAAATGAAAAATAAGAGATCAAAGAGGAGAAGATATTGTCAAAAGGCAAAGCTGTGTGACAAACTATATGCTTTGACATAATTATCCCTTTAATTCAGAAATCCTCATAGTCCCCATATTCCAGTTTAAATCTAGTCTTTTATTAAGACCGGGCTTTTTCAAAATTTTCAAATCAGTGCTGAAGTTAAGTGCACCAATATCTTCTATACATCATCAGTGGTGTTTAGGGAACTCCATCCATATTATAATGCAGAGTTATATAGCCATGGGAACTGTGAGACTTTTGGGGGGTCAGATTTGTTCAGAAAAATTTAAAAGAAATCATTCTGGGTAAACACAAAATTAGAATGTAAAGGTCTTTTTTCACCTTAATAACAATAATTAATAATAATAATTTTTCTTCAAACAAAAATCTTGATCTGAAATATTGGAACATTCTTATTTGGAAAAGTCCACAGTTGCTCTATTTCTTTGTTGAGATTTTCATTTTTGTTGTCAAAGCTATTTGCTGAATTTGACATGAAATTGAAGCAAATCTTTTGTTGACACAAATCCGTACTTTTCCATACATATTGTGTACCCGAAAATATGCGTAACCAGATCTGTCAAGTAGCAAGATTATAAAATAAGGCCAAGTCACACACAGTTGCACATATTTGCCATTTGCTTCTTTTATTTCAACATCATTTGTGAGCATCTGCACTTTTCTTCTTGTGGGGATGCAATTTTATTTATTCTAAAAGGCCCCTGGGGCGATGAGTGAGCCCAAAGGTGCTTTGCCGTTTGCAGCCCCAGCAAACTCACTGGTAACGCTGGCATTATGCTGCCTCACTGCCCTGTGGTGAGGTTTAGAGGATTAACTCGTCTGCGTGCGCTGCCCCTGAGCTGGCTGCAGCGTCTGTTCAGATCGGGACTAACACCACAGAGGAAGCCCCACCTCAAACTCTTGGATAAAAGACATACCAAACCTAAAGATTTCATCATGGCCTTTAACTTAACACTAAATATTTGAGGCAAGCGTAAGGATTTTGTGCAGGCTTTTGGCTAAACCAAGTCCCCGGTGCTTGATGAGCCTCCAAGGGACAGGGGGGCTGGCTGTGTTTTTTACCCTGTTCTGCCAGGGGCTGCGTGTGGGTAGGGGAAAGGGAGGGCAGGAAAAAGCCGTCTTTTCCTAAAACCCACTTGTGTTTTTTTTACAGCGGCACCAGGATTTCTATGACTCTTTGTTCACTGTGTGCAGCAATTCACCACGGTCACTCATGCATTTATGCAGATGTGCTATTCGGGCGATATTGTCAGAAAGGTGTCACCGAGGAGTCCCCTTGCTCTCCATCCCCCTGTCCATGAAGAAGTACTTGCTGCTGGAACCAGAAGGAATCCTCTACTGAGCCACACCGGAGTGGGTACCGGCTTCTCCCTCCCTGGATCCACACACCTCGGCGCGGTGCTGGAGATCCAGGCACAACCCTGACACAGCCCTTCGCTTTCGTACAGTGGCAGGCCAGCCTGAAGCTGGGCTGGGGTTTACTGGCTCTCCTCCGAGCCGCTGTCTCTCCCCGCACTGAAGAATCACAGCCGCAGGCTGCGGGTTGTGCTGGGGGAGGCAGGGCTGGAAAGGCCCCCCGCTCCGAACAAACACAGGAGCTTGTACTTCCATGCTTTGTTCAGCCTAGCTTAAAGGATGCTGCTGCTTCCTTTGGTATTTATTCCACTGCCTGCTAGATAGCATTAGATTCAATCTGAACAACCTTTGATACTGTTTCACTGTAATTTTCTTCAGCTGTCACTTTGGGAGTAAAAGAAAGGATACTGTTGAAAAACAGGACATTTATTAGAAGAGTCACAGAAATGCTTTCCCGGAGAGACATGGGCAAACTGCTTTGAATTGTGACCACAGACAGGATTTCAGTAGTTTCCATATTTTCCTGTGTATTGACTCTCAGTTCAATGTTAGTTTGCTGTTCACTACACCTGTCCGCATCTTATAAAGCTTTGTCATAATATCCCTTGTAATTGTAAGAATTTTTTCCATTATCAATCATAGTATGCGAACAGGATTGAAATCTGCAGCACTTAAATTTCCGTGTGTTGATATTTGTGCCTGGGTAGCTTTTATCAGATGCTGTCTCTGTTTCTACTCTCACTGCAACCGATGATAAATTCATATCCTGGTGTGAAGAAATGCAGGTAGAATGGACTTGCCCCTGCAACCTGCACAGCTGTACTTATACCCATCCATATATCCCTCAGGATGGTGTTGGATGGGATCTGGGAAGAATATGAACCCTTCTCTTCATTGACTATAAAGGGAACCTAGCCTGCTAACATGGACTATACACCTCATTTTTTGGCAGCGAAGCGCAGATGAGAGGAATCCCCCCTTAACTGAAAGGTGTTTCCAAGATGAAGATGTGTTGGCTGTGCTGATACAGACCTGCCAGTCCCCCTGATTTGCAGGCCCTGTGCTTTTGGACCTGCCAGCGCTGGTTTGCCGGCTCAGCAGGAAACCTTTACCCCTGACTGAGCTACTGTCTCCGGTCCAGGAGGATGAAATTCAGGGCAGAGGCAGTTCACACACCAAGTGTCCTGCAGCAAGGGCAAGTGTGTGATCTGACCTGCAGATAAAACCCATTTTTCTTCCCTTTTTTAGTTTGATGCAATCCATCTGTGCTGTTCCACTTCTAGACCCTGACAATTGTGGGCTCTGTTAAAAGGGCAGTGAGCCGTGTGCACCATCGGGAGCCAGTAACTCCTGACTTCTCATTGCACCTCTGACTGTGAGGTTGTTGGTCCTCACCATTATTATTATCTCATTGCAAGAGAGCCCACAGCATGGCAGGCTCTTCCCAGCCAGACAGGAGCGGCCAAGCTGTTCAGTGTCTCTGTGTCTTCCTAAGTGGCAATAACAGCAGTTGAAGAAATGTGCAGATTATTTAGTGTTATAAATCACTTCTCTTTCTTTCCATCTCAGTTTTCATGAATCAAGGCTTGTACACTGTGTTAGGAGAGAATCCAATTCATGGGTCTGTTTATGTTTAGCTAGACAGCAACATAGATTGCTGTTTAACAGTTTCCAGTTCCAATGGAGAATTTCAAAGACAACACAGACCATGAGAAAATGCTTTCTCATGTGAATAAAGTTGTAATATAGGTCCCTGTACTTTACTAAACTGATGAAAGATTTCTATAGCGTTGCAGAGATATCTCTGTCAGAGACATTACAGTAGTCTCCAGGGGAGAATGGATCAGGATCTGGGGCAGGTTGTCTGTAGAAAAATCCACTTGAGGCGGTTCCAGGTCGATGGGATCCAGGCAATTCTGCACTGAGGAAAACCAGTGAATTTGGAAGGATGAAAAAAGCTTAGGTTATCTAAACCCACTGCTTTTCTAGGTGCTGTACCTACATAAGTCAGGCATGAGGAAGAGGATTTGCAAAATGATCAAGGCAAGAAAATGTTTGTTGCTTCTTGAACAGTCTGAAAATGGGGCAAGCTGGGTAGTCCAGAAGAGACAGATGGACGTAGCTGATTTTATTGGGAACACATCCCCATGCTGGCTGCTTCTGGAAGTGAAATTCTGCATCTGGAAGAGGGAGGTTTAAGGCAGAACAATAGCAGCATTTTCTGACTTGTCGTAGTCAGGACTCTCTTGCTGAGAGAGAAGAAAAAAGGCTGTCACCAGTATTCCTAAATTCCCTCCAATCCTCCCCCTCCACAGTGAGCACACTTAATTTTTATTCTGTGGGCACCCAGCCTCACTTCCAAGCTTTGTACTGAGCAGGTGCCAGATTATAGCCATTGTGGTATCTGACAGGGAGCACAGTGGGATCAGGCTGATTATAGTCATAGGAATTTGCAAGCTGTTAAAAACACTGGAGAACATCCCTATCACAGAAAAAAGACCTGATTGATGCACTTTTATTGCTTCTCTTGTTGGAGTTAGAGAGACCAACAGTAAGCAAACCTTATTATTTGCTACCTTTTTGCATTTTTCTCTTTCTTTCTCTTATTGTACTCTATTCCCACGCACTGGATGGAATTGTTCATGTGAGGCATGGGGGTACCTGATAATAAGCTCATAATTTATTAAATGTATGGGATGCACAGTCTTATTATCCTTAGTG
Organism: Astur gentilis; assembly: GCF_929443795.1. Classification (NCBI taxonomy): domain Eukaryota; kingdom Metazoa; phylum Chordata; class Aves; order Accipitriformes; family Accipitridae; genus Astur; species Astur gentilis. The sequence continues at coordinate 20,389,558 of NC_064883.1, read as the reverse complement.
TGGATGCCTTGAAATTTCATACCTTCATATAACTCCCGATCATGCTTTTATATTTTCAAAGCTGCAACAGATTGGATGGCTGCAGGTGGAAATAATGAGAGACCAAGTTGTCACCCCTACATTGCAAGTTTGAACCTAGTCATGACCTAAAATGGCAGAAAATTGTTTTCAGGATTCTTTGGTGTCTTCTGTGACATTGGCTTCTTAGTAGAGATGTAGCTATATTTGAGACATTCCCACTGCATTTCACAGCCTATTAGAATAGTTAAAGCATAGATGGGCACAAAGAATGGACTATCCTTTCCCTTTGGCAGCCTTTTTCCACAGCTCCCTTAATGACTTCTCAATGGGTAGCAATGGGATTATATGTTTTGTCCTTGCACTTTTTAAGAGGTGTATACAAAGAGATGTTCTTAAGCCACATGCATTGTTGACAAAAGAAGTTATCCCATCTATGACCAGGGACACTCTGCATGGATCTGTGGGCCAGTGCAGAGCCATAATTCAGCTGTTCATGGAAATATGGACATTCTCTCTGTAAAGTGGTCTTGCAATAATTTTAAACTTAGCCCCCGATGTCTGATTGGATCCAGTTTGACTCAAAACTCCAATAATTTATCCAAGGAGAGTACGTAGGTGAAACTGAAGTCTAATAGTGTTCAGGACTGTATTTTCCCGCAAAACCTTTAAACTTTTATTCATATTTGGTCAGCCTTTAGATACTAGGACAATGAAACCAAAAGAGCATGGCTAGCTCACCTCTCCAACACTGCTGCTTGTCCTGCCAGCCTAATGCCAAAAAGAGGAGCCAGAGACTGCAGAGCAGCAACTCAGGACACTGGAAGAGGAAGATGTAAACATTGACCAGTTCCTGCTCAGTCTCCAGCCAGCACGTTTTTAAAACCTTCACCATTCGTCCTTGAGACAGACTAGTTTCCCAGTGCTGCTGGTGGCAGGAGGGGAAGGATATATTCTCAGCTGCCTCCTACTTTGTGCAGTGGTATCAAGACCATAAGGGTTGCACAAGGCTTATAGATGTGATAAGTAGGTCTTCTCTCCACAAAGGTGTCTTTGGATAAGTGTCAACAACTGTCCACGTACAGACTGGTCCTAGAGGGTGATAAATGTTTTGTTAATGTGCTCATTACTGGTACTTTAAGATCATACTCAACAGTCGATGTCACCCACCTCTACTCCAGAAAGCTTGGCCAAATGGCAGCAATACTCAGCCTCAGGACCTTCAGCACAAGCTTCCACATCCCTTGCTCCTCTCATAATGGACTGCATTCAGATGAGTTTGCATTAAAAAGAGGAAAAGGTTCAAAGCCCAGATAAAAATAGAGGGTCTTGGGGCCACCTGGCAGAGTCTCCATGACTTTCTGCCCTTAGCATTTGAAAAGCCGGGAGAGAAAGGGGATGGATTGCCTGCACTCCTTTTCATGCTGTTACGTGGCATTGTCACTAGGGCTGCACGGAGGATGACGAGGCTGTCTGCATCATCTTGTAAGGTTTTGAACCAAAACTCCTGACTACATGAAAGCAGAATGGTGTTGAAATGCCCATTTTGATTCTGGCACCTCTGCGTGGGTCTGTGTGTGCATCGGCATACGTGTGAGGAGACTTGCAGAAAGATCCCAGTCAAAATCTTTGATCTGGTTTCAGAGTTTTTCAACCCAAATCAGGGTATCGGTGCTGAAACCAATAAATTCCCATAAGTGTTTTGGTATCAATGAAATTTTATTTATTCAAAGCCACTTGCCATCTTGAAAAAACATTTCTCTTCTTTCCATGGGGCAATATCTTACAGCCTATACACCAGTTTTGACAGAATCAAGTTAACTGCTGTGATCATGAATTTATATAAATCTCCCAGACTGAGCAAGACTGATGACTATTTTCATAAAATGTCAGGAACAGAAATATTAGGGGGTAGGGGAAAAGGTCTGGTTTGCCATAAAAGGCAGAAGCTTTACTTTTAGCTGCAAGCACTGCTGGATCAATTAAAATGATCACAGGGTCTCGGCTCATTCATATTTGAGGAATATCCTTTGAAACTGTACTAATGCTTTTGGCAGCAAAATTTGCTCATGGGACAAATACCTTTAAATTAAACGTACAAGAGTTCAGTCTTTAAGATTGGAAGGAAGATTGAAACAGTCTGGGGTAGCCTATGCTATTATATACCTTTATTAAACTCTCAGAAGCCGAAGAGGCATGCCAGCTTTTCAGTGCACTGGAAGGTTTGCAGGGCTCTTGAAGGGCTGCTGCTGCTTTTCTGAAATGCTACAAGTTATAGATGGGTCAGACACAGCGATATTTCCATTTACTTTCAGGATATGGCAGTGGAATTTCCTTGTACTCCCTAGGGTTTGCACTTCTACTAAATGACAGTGTAGAACATGCTATTAGCAGAGATGCCAAAGCCTAGCTAGCGTCTGACACCTTAACCTCGCCAAGCATTATATTAAAGTAGTGGAAAGATCTACCACAGTCTCTATTTGTAGAACGGCAGGGACCTCTGGTACAGCAGACGAGTGGGTCAGAAAAGATTGCTATATCCAGCAACTGTCAGATGAAATTGGTTGGCTGCTCAGAAATTTGTTTCTATTTCTCCAAATGTGTCTTAAGCTTCATAAGACACAAAGTAGAAAGGTGACAATGGATATTACCCATTCCAATGATCTGTTTGATTTTAATACACAGTTAAAATTTTCTTAGCATGTGGCAGCTGTGTGTTACCCTTTACCTTGCACAGGCACCCTATGGAGTGCTGCTAAATTACAATTAAGAGGTTTGAAACAAGGACAGCAGGGCACGTGGTGATTTTTACACCACTGATGAACCCTTCAGTTCTGTTCTTTCAAGCTGGGGCTGGCTAAGGCTGCTGGTATCAACCTTTTGCCTAGTCCCAGAATCACACCACATTTTAGCCTTGTAACAGTGCAATTGATTTGGGTGCTTAGGCTATTGGTACTGAAATTAGCACTGGTAACTGTCAGTGGGGAGTTGCACAGCCTCAGTGTAGCCATAAACTTGCTGGCTATCTATGGGCAGAAAGGGGGTTGAATCCAGACAACTCTGGTCAAGAATAGGGATTTTTACCTATTCCTGGTAACCCTACAAAAAACACTAGCTGGTCAGGGACTAAGAATAAATAACTGCTAAGGTCTGAGGAGAAAGGTACAGGAACAAAACAGCAGCAATACTCGCAGAGAGTTTACTTTATAATAATGCGCTATAAAGGAGGGGACAGAATTGTGTGCCCTATAAATATACGGGCATTGGTTCACACAGTATGAGAAGGCAGGCATTGCTGAAGGGCAAGGCAGTGCCTGGGCTGACTACAAACACACAGCGTGCTGGAGAGCACAGGCAAAGAGACATCACTGCGGGCAGGGCAAAGCCATTTCATGACAAAAAGTAATATAGGTATTTTAACATCCATGCAGAGTAAAACTCACCCTAAAGACCCAGCTGCAGTGAAGTCCATTGAATTACATCTACCTCCCAAAGTTGAGTCAACCCTTTGGTGAGTCTACCCAGCTGTTTCCAAGTTCACTGCTGGGGAAAAGGTGCATGGCTGCCCTGAACTCAGGAGCATGCTGTCTGCCTTTGTCCATGGTGAGCACACCGCTTGGGGCTGGCAGCTCTGAACTATACCTTGCTGCTAATCTGGATCCCAGTCTGCCATCTGGGTCCATTTCTTCTACAGCCCTGCCCTTCCATCCACCATAAACCCATGGAATTTCAGTGATTTTTCTTTCTTTCTTTCTTTCTTTCTTCCTTTCTTCCTTTCTTCCTTTCTTCCTTTCTTCCTTCCTTCCTTTCTTTCTTTCTTTCTTTCTTTCTTTCTACCTATCTTTCTCTCTTTCTCTCTTTCCCACCTTATAGCAGGTTTTGGTAGCTTTTGTTTGGGGTAATTTTTTTGATACACTGAAGAGAGTTTGTCCCAGTTAAAAATCATCTGAAATGAGTTGCACAGGCACCTGCACACACGCAGAGCAGCAAGACGTGAACAAAGTCAAACTCCTCTCAACTAAAGGAGCTTCAACCAGCTGGAAAGAAAAGAAGTAATACATTTTTATATGTAACATTTGGCTTTTATATGTCAATACACTGACAGTGTAATTTGCAGCTGTTGGGTAGACGGAGTACAGTATGTACCACAGCACTGACCCCACCTTAAAGGTCTCTAATGCAATCAAGCCTGGTGTGACCTGCAGAATATGCAGCGTTCCAGTCTAAAACTGAGACCCAATTGCCTTGCTATTTTTGCCAGATTAATTTAGAAATAATTCTGAGGGTTTAACACAGGAACTTCTAGTTCTTCCCAGTCCTGTTGTTTAGAATAATATTTGCATATTATTTTGATGTTTTTCTGGATGTGTGCTCCAGCACTCAAGGTGCTCAGCTTGGGAGGGTGGGTGGAGTATCCAGCAAAGGCAGCAAGCACCCGCTGCAGCTTGGGGCTGCGCCGCACCGGGCGGCTGGATTATCTGGAGGATACAGATGGGATAGAGCTGTGTGTCCTCCCCTCCCTGGCTGTGAAGCCTCTGGCACATGACATGGTGCCTGGTCCCCACTGCTACTCCGTCACTGCACCCTCTTTTAGCAAGGGGAGCAGAGCCACTACTCCTCTCTGCTCCCCTGCAGTTCTGTGGGTTTGTGCCACCCTCCACCATGTCTGGATTTCCTAACCCGCAGCAACCCGTTTACCCAGCCCTCTGAAACAAACTCTTCAGTCAAATGCCCCTCACTTATATGGCGGGTGAATGAAACCCAAACGCTGGGTGGATTTTGGGGTGCAGGCAGTGTGCCTTGCCTGGCTCAGCACCAGCTGAGGCAAGCTGTGCTCACACATTTCATCTGCCAGCATGGTGGGAGGCTCCTACCCTGTAATCAGAAACATGGGAGAGACTCCTTGCCCTGCCAGCTTTCCCCAGAATCAAATTCTGCATTCTCCAGTGGTGTGGGAGGAAGTACAAACCAGCGACCTTGGCTTCTAATGACACCAGGACCCTCTAGAGATCTGAGGTTTATCAGCAAAGCCCCTGTCCATGAAGCCATTTCTCTCTGGCAGTTTATTTTTGTGCTGCTGGAGCAGTGGTTGCACCCTGCCCCGGCCAAACCAGTTCAGCCTGGGTGGATGGAAATGGGCAGATGAGGCAGGGAGCTGTGCAGGGGAGATGTAGGAGCTCACCTGATCCAAGTGGTGATAGTGGCAAAGAACTGAGGGAGAAAGGGGAGAATTGGCATTAGAAGTGATATTGTAGATCTTCACATGGTGAAAACTGTCTCAATAAACCTGGGAGAGTGGTCATGCATATCTGGAGGTGAAGTCCAACAGCAAACCAGAAAAAGAAAAAACCAAACCCAATGTAAGCCAAAAAGATTAAACATTGTTTATTTAACAAGAGAATCAGCATTTTGAGGGCTGTGAACCTTGACTTGTGATACTTGAAGCTGACAATCTTATTTTGAACACAAGACTCTCCATTTGGTCACGGTCACCATTTCTGCATGCTCTGCCCCTGCAGGCACATCCAAAAGGCCTGTCCCTGGCATGCAGGACTCAGAAGCCACCAGCATGGGCTGCAGCCCCTCTGTGGAGAGCAGCTTCCCACCGCGGTGACTGCAAGTTCAGGGCAAACCTGAACATCTTCTCCTGCGCTTGCCCTCAGGGGCAGCCAAAGACTCTCAGGGGGACCTTAACAACAGGCAAACAGACAGGTGAATACACAAGCCCATCCCAGGCAGACGTGTGGCACTAGCAAACTTCAGATGGAGGCAACTGAAACACCCTGACACAGCTGTGGTGAGCTGGGCACCAGAGGCCTCTGTAACCCAGATCTCCTAATTTTCTTTTCAGCTGGTTGAAACTCTACCGGTACCCGGAATGCCGTGCTACAGCCGTCGCAGTCCCCTCTTGTGGGGCACCTCACACAGCACCCACGCACCTCTGTGCTTCAGGGGCATACCAAAGCTATGCATTCAGTGACCCCTTAACGTCCTTGTCCCTTTTCCATCCTCTCAAGAGCTTTGACAGAGGGTGCATCCTGCCTGGAGAAGATCAAGAAGGAGGACTCCTAGTTCAGCTGACCGGGACACGCTATCCGCTGTCACCCGGCTGTGCTGTGAGCGTGTGAGGGTTTGCCATTAAATGGCACCAAGTCCTGCCTGGTCACCGGCACCTGCTCGAGCACAGGGAGAGCTGCCCTTTCCAACATGGGAGAGGGAGAGGGGCAGAGCCCTGGCTCCCCTTCATTTTCAGGTGACCTGGGTGCACTGGTGAGATGGCAGGTAAGTGGCTCCGGGTAGGCAGGAGCAAACTGCAGGCAGCGCCTGGAACAGACTCTAACGTGGGCTTGAACTTTGAAGCCGCTCCTTCCAGCAGCCTTGAAAGGGAAGGGAGAGCAGCAGCATGACCAGCCCTGGCGGCTCTCGCTGACTTGACATAAACATGTTTTTAAGCTCCCGGTGCAGTCGGCGGGGAACACGCTGTCCCCGTGGGTTCCCTGCCCCTCGCTCGGGAGGCTGCCAGAACAACGCCAAGGGGCACCGTTGCTTCTTGCGGCCCTCAGCCCTGACCAGAGGAGGCTGTGTTGTATACTTACACAGTGTTTGTCCTTAAAAAGAAAAAGAGGAAAAAGAAAAAAGATGGAAAGCTGTAAGCAGAACAAAAGAGCCAGCAGCTAGCAACTGAACAGCAGCCACGTGTTTCCTGAAGGGTATTTTTAAGGTTTATAATCGTTCATTCCTTATTTACAGCACTGATTTGTTTCCTTTTATCTAGCACTAGCTGCCAGTCTGCCCTCTGCTTAAACCAAGCTATTCATGTCCAAGTGTCTTGGAGCTCCACTGACTATGGGAGGCAAGCTTCGCTTTTTTTAGGCTCCCAGCCCCAAACAGCTGGAATAATCTTCCAGCCGAATTGAAGCGGACCCTCTCATTGTTTGGGGTTTGGACACTCTTAATCCTTTTTTTTTTTAAAAAGCCTCAGCTGTGTGAAATAAGCACAAGCTGTGGCTGGTCACTGTTGTGTGCCCTTAAAAAGTCCTGCCCTTCTGTCTCCAGGTGTGGGTAAAGTTCCTTTATCCCAGCCAAGCTCTCGGTGGCTGGGGACACAAGGACAAACTGCCCTCTTTGCTGAACAGGGACATGCTTAGACCTTAGAGACAGCGGCATCTCTGCACCCAGACTTCCCCAGTGTAGACCTGGGCTTTTGGTCTCACCTGGCTTGAACAGAAAGGCTGAGAGCTGACTTCCCTCTGGTCTGGGGTTTTTGGAGCTCAAGGTTTTCCAGTATAAGGGTTGCACTGCACTGGATGAAAGGGATGGTGTTGAAGCAAGAGCTGTCAGCCAGTTCAGTACCTTTAAATTGGCCATATGTGCATATACCTGTTTCTGTTCAACATATCTTCAATGTCTAAATATATGTCACATACTCCTCTTCCTCCCCTAGGTGTGTTGCTTGATCATAAACTCCTCCAGCACAACACGTGCCATCTTGCAGACTGCATGGCAGGTAACACAGTGAAGCTGGCCTCTTGTCTGGTCTTGCACTCAGAAGGAGTAAAAAATTAGTTTGTTTGCTGTCTTCTAGAGACCCTCAGGAGTGTATGTGTCTCCTCTACTGATCAGCAGCTCAAACCGTTTTGGCTTGTCCACAGTTCACTGGTGTCAACAGGAAGCTTGTCACAGATTTCAATGGACGTGGTGCAAGGTCTAATGATGAATTATTACTACTCTAATATGTATCATTTACACTGGTTAATATGTTGATCCCACATTATATTACACTTTATTTATTGCTTGAAAAAGAAAATAAAGGGGTAGCATGTGTTAGAAGCACATTACAGAAAAGTGAATTACACCAGCAGAAGTTCTCAGACATGCTTATAGACAACCTATTTATTGATCCATCACCTATATGCTGTATTCCATACCCATACTCTATAAAAATGAGAACAACTGAATACCTGCTTCTGAATCGATTATTTTTAAAAAAAATTTATAAGTAAAAGCTTAACATCATGTACACCAATATACTGCTATTCTGCTAGAAATGTTTACATTAAAAAAACCAAACAAACCTTCCAGTGTTAATATACTTTAAGGAAATGGTGAAGACCATTTATTTTAGCCTTTCATTGTCAACAGCTTTACTGGAATCTTCTTTCTGTTCTTATGAAATGAAATAATCCCCCTCTGAAAGACCGTGCTGTTGAGGATAGACCTTCTCCCCCAGAATTCCCATTTCCTATAGCAGTGGGTGTGTTCATTCCTGGGAAGAAACAGGAGGATCTGCAGTTCTTCTCTGTTCTGTTTGACTGTGACAGTGCAGATTTAATTCAAGACACATCTCCCTTCACATCAATACTCACAGGAGAAGAGTATTATTCTGCTGTAGAGCAAAGGAGAAGGCAAGGACAACTCTTTGGAGAAGGATGAAAATACCTCTTTCAGTCAGCCCTGAATACTAATGTCTGTAATATAGTTTCCAAGGTCTGCCTGCATCAAATTATGGCACTCCAGTGAACAGCTTTGCCCTTTTTCCAACTGTTGACATGGATGTTGTCCTTCAAAAGACAGAAGCCTGGGAATATGCAGAAGGTGCTATGATTTTTATTTATTTATTTATTTATTTATTTATTGGTCAAGTGAACTGATCATCCAATGGCCTTGAAAAAGATCATCAAAAGCTTTGGGAAGTGTGGCATGCTCCAAAGCACTGTTCCCATCCTTCAGCTACAGAAGATATGCTCAGAGCGTGCACAGCCTGGCATCAGCAGCAGGAGTAGGAAGAAAAGAGGAACAGGAGGGCAAGGACATGGAGGCGAAGCAAATGGAATGTCCCTGGTCAGAACTTGAAAATGAAGCTTTCTTCATCACATATTTATGTAAAACCTGAGGCAAAACTGATTTGAAGCAAGGGAAAATTGTCCAGTGAGTTCAGGGTGTTTCATAACAGGTCCTAACTAAGCACAAACAAGTGCTTCTGTGTCAACATAAATTCAGTTTTATGCCTAAGCAAAAAGCTTCCTATGGTCTGTGAAGCAATGACACATGTCTGTTAATACCCAGAGTGGTATAAACCATCTGAAGGTTGAATTCCTCCAGTAATACCCTTTGTAAGCAGGGGAGTGACTCTGGGTCACCAATACCCTTTGCAATGCACGTTACTAATCATGCTGTGTGCCACAGCGGTTGGAGGAAAGGACAAGTATCCCTGCCAGGTATTCCACCCTGTTTCCCAGTTAATTTGTTAAAAATCAACCAGGACTGTTGTGGACGTTAAAGCTGCTAGGAAGAGAAGGCCACTCTAAACACTTGGAAAAGAGCTTTCAATGCATCTGATTTCTTGGTATGCCTCATGGTATTTAACGACCAGCATCAGCTACAGTTAGGTCCTAATTTTCTGTAAAAGGTCTGCCCAGTAATTGGTATTTGGGTGTCCCAGGCAGAGTGAGTGTGGCTCGGAGCTCTCGGGCAGCACTGCTGCCCTGTGGGGTGCAGAGCCCCAGGTGATGAGCCTCACGCTGTCTCCTGCGGTCGTGTGCCACCATGGCCAGCCCCAAACCCAGAAAGACCTGCGACGCTGGGAAATGCAGCCAGTGGTGACAAGCTGTGCAGAGGCAGTTCCCGGCTGACACAGCTTGTGCCAGCAGCCAGCCAGTTCCTCTGCAGTGATCCCCCTGGCATTTGCTGCAGGATAAATATTGTCTGGGATTTTCCATTATCTATCGACCCTGGCCAGCAATGACATAGCAGTGACGCTGTTTTGAGCTCTGTATTTCCAGCCTCCTGCAACGACCCAGAACTAGTAAGGGGACTTGAGTCATTCACCTAAACATATACAGTCACTGATACTCGAGAAAGCCAAGAAGGTCCATACAAGGTATTTGCATGGGACTGGCAGATATCACAAAGGACCTGTGGAAGATCTCTGGTCTTCTGGAGTGACAGATGAGAGACAGGAAGAGTACTCCAGGGTTCCTCATATAGCACCGGGTGTCTATTTTTAGGTAACTGAATTAGCTGGGAGGCAGCTCACAGCTGAAGCCATCTGAACGCAGGTGCCTACATGTGCCCCCAGGTGTCTATGGTCCCATCACAGTCAGCTGAACTCTGCCACTGAAGGCAGGAGACCTATTCAGCTGGCCAGAAGTGTCTGCTTCGGAAGGAGCTGATAGCTTTCTGGGGTCTTCTGGATACATCGACTCTGGTCATGAGAGGGAGCTTAGATATCCAACCCACACCTTGGCACATACATACAGACACATACATAGTGTCATGAAAAGGTGTCGTACCTGGTGTGCCGAATCCCATGCCTCAGTTTTCAGGCCCAGTCCCCTAATGTGACACAGTACAGAAAGCCCAACCTATAAACAACAATGAAAACAATTATCTTTTTTTACTTGATTTTCTTATTGGAGCCTTTCAGACGGGCCATATCTGGATGTATCATATTAACGTAACTTCAAGTATGGCCGTCCTAAAATAGAAACTCTTTGTTGCCTTCCAGGAGAATGCTCTGCAGCCCCAAATGGTGGGAATGGTGGTCACTCCTCTTGCTGTTTCCCGCATCACAGGTCTGTCTGGGTTTTCAACTGGACATGACTCCAGGAAGGTAGCGTGAGGCTTGTTCCTCGAGGCTGTCCCCCTCACACAGCAGGAAATCAGGTAGGTCCTTTCTTTTCTTGCCTCATCCTGCTAGGAACTGCAAAGCAAGGGAGTGACACAGGATAATCTGTGCTAATTCTACGCGGGCCAATTTGTTGCACTCTGTTTTGGTTTTCTTTCATAGCTGCAGAAGGAATATTGAGGAAAGTTGGTGAGGAGCAGCTCCTGATACCACATATGTATTTTTCTACTTATATAAAAATATAACATTATTAAGAAGCCTGAGAATATTCTGAAGACCCAGAACTGTGTTCCAGCCTCTTGCTGTGCCATCCAACATTCAAGATTGCAGTGAAGAATTCAGACTGCCCCGTGGGGATTTTCTGCCCTTCTCTCCCTATGTGGTGAGTGGAGAGAAGCAGGACTGACTGAGACTGCCTACCAGGGTGTCCTGCTTTCTCTTTGCTGACTGCAAGAAGGAGCAGCATCTGGCCTGGTACTGAGCCAGTCATTCTGTCCTGAATGTGCGTACCAGCACAGATGTGCAAAGCCACCTTAGGGCCTGTAATACAGGCATCTAAAATTAGGTTGCCAGGTTTTGGGGAATGCAAACCCAAAGATGTTAACCCAGAAGTGTGGCCCTTCCTCTTCACCACCCCACCCCCCAAATTAGCTGAGACAAGGGATCATAAACTGCCAAGTTCTGCCTTCTGTTTGCCAAAACTGCTCAAGAGTTTAAGGGTCGACAATTCTTGGGGGTTATAACTTGATCCTCTCAAGTCATCATCACTACTGTAAGGGAAAAAAAAATAAAATCTATTTTTCCAGTCCGGTAGTGTTTCTTATCAAAGGTAGCAAAGCTTGTTTTGTAATAATGCTCTTGGAAGGACATTATTGCACGCTAAGGGCAAAGTCTGGTGGATTTGAAGGCTTGGTTAAGTGATAGGAAAAAGATGATAATGAACAACCACTTATCAAGGCTCTGGGAGAATTAGTCTGGACATGTGCCCAAGGCACCACTAACAAAATCGGTGTACGCATTTTAGCTAATGATCTGGAAGAGAAAACATAGGGTGCTTTGGCACGGTTTCTGTTGACATCAGGAACCTGGCTTTGTAACGTCCTGATCGGGGAGGCAAAGGGAGAAAGTGCGACATCTGCTTATCTCCTGCAAAAGCAGAACACCTTTTAGCCATGAGTAAACTTGCTGATTTCAGTGAACCTCTGATGTGCTAGAAGCAAGCCAGTCCTGTACCTCCAGTGCTTTGCTGAATCAGGAACCGGGTGCGTGGCCTCTGTCACTCACTGGGTTTGTGCGGGGGAAGGAAAAAAAAAAATAATAATTTCAACTTCTGGACTGCAGGAGCTTGGCTGGAACTAATAGCCCGCGAGCAGCATGCTGCAGAGAGACTGCACGTTGCCTGCTGCAGCTGCGTGCTCGACACGGGGCCGCACAGCAAGTCAGGTGCATCCCTGCCACATCTGCTGCATGCCTGGCTCCCACGTGCAGCCTGTACGTCTCCTGAGCCTGCCGTGGGTGAGGAATAGAATGCATGTATATGTATTTCTGCTTGGAAGAACCTGGAGGGAAATGTGCTAGTCCTGTCTCTAGGGACTGCAAGACAGTAAAGGTGGATGGGGAAAAGAAAACACAACAGGTGTTTTTGTTGTTGGTTTTCTTTTGCTTTCTGTAGTAGTTTATTAAAAGTCCCTGGTGTACTTTAGCCCTGGTTTGTTTCTCCCATCACACCTGACAGACTGATGTATGTCAGAGTGGTACATTTCTGTAATTGCAAAATGCTTAAGGTTTACACCATCTGATCTGCTTCCCTGGCATTACATGTGAAAAAAACATTGTTAAGATGAAAAAACATCATTAAGAAGGGGAAACTCGGCACACAAGACTGTCACTTGTAGATTTACTGCCAGACTCCCAGACTTTGGCTGGTTTTTTACCTCTCCTCTCTCAGGAGAAGTACCTACATACATTTTTACAGTTACTCTATCTTCTTAGAATTAAGGGAGATGCAGGACATTCCCAGGTAAACACAAGTCTGCTAAAGCACCAGGTGTACAGGACTGTTTTGTCATGGCACAGTCTGTTCTGTCTGGTAACTACTATTCTCTTACAAACCAGCCATTAAAAGCCAATTGTCCCATTGCTTCCGAGCTGGAAGAGAGGCTCTCACTTAGTCTGTGGAAAAAGTAATTTGTTAAATATAGACTCGATGATGGATGTCTTTTTTTATGTAAAACTAGTCATGAATTTTCACATTCTTTACAGCTGAACAAAAAATAGGTATTTTAGAGGGTAGAATGTGCACTGATGAAGGATTCTCAAGTCTCATTTCTGAAGATGAATGCTTCCTAATTAAAAAGGTAACATGTGAGGTGATGCACTGATTTTAGGCACTATGTAAATTCTCAGATGCAACATTAAGGGTAAGCAGACTGTTTCAGTGTTTCTCGCCCCTGCTACATCTATTTGACACAGTATGAAAGTTGCTTTGCTCAACTCTGCTTGGTAAGACTTAAAATAAAAAAGGCCATTGCTTGCATTAGACTTCTTAAAAGAAAATAGATACTAGACAACCATTTAGAAGATTTTATTATAAAATTATTTAAACATCTACATCCAAGTAAAAGGCTTAATACTACTGCTTTACTTTCAGGAATAAAAATTCAGTAAATGCTGAAAGAGGTCCTCTATTATCTAGGTAAATAGCCCTTAAGTAATTTTTAATACTTGAGATTCCACATGGGTTCCTTAAGTGCTATACATACCTCTGTCTGCATCGTGAATGTGTTCTACAGCTTCCCTCTGCAAGCAACATTACAGATATGTTTACAGGAACCGTGTGCTTCAGCTGCTTTGAGAGAGAAGTTACAGCTCCTACCTGGAGGAGCTGCAGCTATGTTACAGATGTACAGTATACCATGAGATCACAACTCATGTTCAAGCATTACCGGGTGCAGACAGAGAGGTATAATTTGTGTTTACTTGACAACAACTACCTAGGTATGTTTTTGTAACCTTGTATTCAATACTCAAGTGTATTATGGCAGTGAAGGCAGCTTTTTCACACCTGTATATTCTAGACAAATATATTTTACTTTTATTATCCATTTCATTCACTGAGCTTATCTCAGATACAAGATCTGGTGACTGCAGCTTATTCACTGGGATAAAAACAGCCTTGATGCAGTACTGAAGTCACTATGCTCAGCAGTTATCACCAATACTTCTAAATTTATTTAAGTAATGAAATACATTTTTATTTTTGATGGAGAAATCTATCCCAACAGAACTTCTAGAACACAAAGGTAGTTCCAGCTTTCTCTTGTTTCTATTAAAAAATATTTGATATTCACAGTAGAGTATGGAGTGGCTTTCTGTCCAACAAGTACAGATCTGGTTTAGAAAACTGCCATACAGCTGAGCAGGATGCTTTAAATACTGTACTTGCAACTTCTTGCAAAGGATCATAGACACTTAAGCTAATATGCTAATTACTTTAAAAAAAATATCAAGTAATATTATACAGCCCTGATGAACTTTGACAGGCCAGTTTGGCAACGTCCAATAGTTTAACTTCTATTCTGTCATTAAGTTTACCTTGCTTGTAAGGGGGAAAATGCAGAAAGATGGGGAAGGAAGAAGCTTATTGGGAATGGACTATTTTTCCCAACAGCTCTCTCCCACTGGCACTGTTCCTGTGACAACTCCCCAGTATTTTGCTGTTCATAGAAGTTACTCTATCATTTTCAGTGCTATTCGTATTTTGAAACTTCTCATTTCCTAAGCCCTTTCCATTGCAATGAACAGTTCTTAGAATGAAATTCTTGTTCCAAGACCACTCTTCCTGAAAACCTTTCAAACAGACTTTCAGTGCTCATCACAGCTTTCAGGGTGTAGAACCCCCATACACCTCTTTGAGCTGGTGTGGTCCAATACAAATTTGACAAAGACGATAGGCAGATTTTGGTTTAGTGTACTGAGCCACTAATCTTCTAACAGCACGACAAAAAGGAACCATGAGACCATGTTTTACGCATGCTGTTTCCCACATCATGCTTACATAATACAGATCACCAAAACCTTTCCATTCAACTTGCATGTCTGACTTCAGTTCTTGGAAAATCCTAACCGACTTACGTGGCACATGCTTTCTGGAGTGTGGGGATGTAGCCTAACCTTATAGCTGCTATAACCAGTAGCTCTCTATTTCTTTCCAGTAGCTTTCGAAAATATCCTGATTTCTTTGTTAGGTACCTTATGCATAGGAGCCTTACTTGGCTAGTTTTTCCAGGAACAGCTTAACTTAAAAAAAAATCTAGCAATGTAACTCACAGAGCAAGGCATCACATAAGAGTTATTACTGGAATAGAGTTTTTTCTTAAACAGGACTTCCTTATATATATGGAAAACACTTTCTCCCTACCTCCCAGGGCTCCCTCCCTTCCAGTCAGGCTGTATGTGAATGTTGTTTGTATCTTGCTACAACACTGCCATGTTAAGTGGATCTTTTCCAAATGTTACAACTACAGCTTTAAATTACAGGTGTTATCTATTACCTGAGAAGTTCTGTAATAAGATGATCCACTGATAACTATTCTAGGAGAAAAATATACACAAGCATAACTGACATTTATCAGTATTCAGAATTCAAGCATTAAACAGGACTCAAAAATTGCACACCTCTACCACTTCAAGTCTTTGATCATATGAAAAATAGTCTGATTTTCCTCTATATACATCTCTTCTTTAAAGACATATGCGCCATTTTCCTCATCTGAAGTCCAAAGCAAGATTTCACATTCAGTGCATACAGCCTAGGCTGTAATAGCCTTGCCTTCTTTCTCTTCTGCCAGTCCTGAAACTGAAGAATTTGTTTGTTTGGAGGTAGACAAGTACTTCCAAACACTAGTCTTTGAGAAGCCAGCTTGATCCCCATGGGTGCCTCGATCCCAACTTCTCTTCAGAGAGCTGCACTCTGCTTTGATACATCCCTTGGGTCTTTGCTTGGGACACACCAGTCATCTGCCTCTGAGGTAGCCTGGTAATGCTTGGAAGCCGATTTGTTAAAAACTGGGAGTTTTTCTATTGATTCTGTTGATAAGGCCTAAAATCAAGAAGAAAAAAATGTTACTTGGTTCCTACCTCTCAATAATGCCACTTTTCAAAAATTCATGCAGTAGGTTTCAAGTGTTAAGCCAGTAACACTACAAACCAAAGTTATTTACACAATAGATGCAGTAGTTTATCTACTTCAGTATCTATGTTTGCTTTTGATAATTGGGCAGTACAAATGCAGTAACATCAAATGCATTTTTTTATAGGCCTGAAGAGTTACTCTGTAACCTGGTTTCAAGATAGTCCTGGAAGACATGGAAAAGAACTTGCATTTACCAAACTCCAGAGAAATTTTAGAATGTGTTCCTTTCCTACTTTCATATTTTGCAGTTAAAAAAAAATCATATTCTATTGGGAAATTGTTAAATACAGATGTAACACATATATAGTCAAACTGTCTCTTCCTTTTGTACTGCTTCTCTGGTTGTGCTTCAGTGTGCTTGGAACTATGTTTTTGGTTTACTAGAAGAAATTCAAAACAACTTTTTCCCATGAGTAAGCACAGAAAGTAGAAAAGAATATGTAGTCCTTTTTTCCAGGTTACTTTTTATAAAAACAGCAGTGCATGTTATATGCCAGGTATTCAAGATTACTGGTATCTGAATCCCATATATGGGCTACATAGTAGATGTTGAATAGGACCAGATACTAGAGTCTTTAAGTATTAGTTTACACAGACTTTCTGGTTGTCAAGAGTAGAGAAACTACAGTAAAGAAACCAGATGTGTTGCTCACACCTTTCTGTTACTTCACTTCCTTCTGGTACTTTGTATTCCATGAACCAGCAGATAACAAATATTGATACAAACTAAAAACAAGCAGGGCTCTCGCTAGTAGTTTTTCAAGTAGACTAGTTAAAGCCAAGTGACCTTTTTAATTCCAGATACCAGTTACAAATCTTACTGGCATTTCTTAATAAAAATGGGAGCTTTTCTTCTCATGAGCAGGGAGTTTGTTTACCTTAAAATGATACTGAGTAGTTACGTCACTGCATTAATGGTAGTTATCTTTTATTTAACCAAATCAAAATATGTACCTTCAAGTAGATAATAGCATCTGTTCCATAACCACATATGGAGTAGAGATTTAGATCTCCTTGAAAGTATTTGGCATACAGACGAGAAATTGGCAAGCCATACCCAAAGCCAGCCTAAAAACAAAGTAAAAGACAAAATTAATTTATTTTTTTCCTAGCTCTTATGATTTAAAATTAAATAGCTGGAGATTGTTCGGAGATTTTAAAGTGTTAAAGTCCTTTGCACTTCCTCTTCTCTTAAAAGAAAATAGACATCTCTACACAGTTTCATAGAGAATATTGAAACTGACCATTAAAAAACTCAAAACCACAAGAAAGAAAAAACCCAACAAATCTCCAAGAGGGAAGGTTTATATACATACCCCACATTCACACATTACATTTCTGTATTTTCCCTCCCCCGTTTTTGCAAGTACAGCTTGATTAGTAAAAGAAATTTGCTACTGCTAGATAAACAACAATAGTCTAAGCCTATTCCAGTTGTGCTTGCCTCCATAAAGACAGCATAGTTTATAACAAGTTTGAGGAATGAGTGGGAATGAAGACCAAGTAAATTACTGTCATTGGAGTATAAGAAAAAACCCAGGGTTAGATTCAGGTTGGAATGTTCTTCTTTGTTTATATCTTTAAGAGCATATTTTTGTCCACTAACCTAGATATTAAAAATCTGCTTCAGAAAATGTTAATTCATATTTATGAGGCTCAATAATCTTTGCATACCCCACAAAGCAGTAGGGTGGACGTAGCGTTTCCTTATTTATTAACCTAGCAATCTGTTCAACACTTACAGCAACCTTATTAGCAACATGAGTATTGAAAATATCTTACAAGAGGGGTATTTCGACCATCATCCATCCTTGGCCTTGGTGCTGTGGAATACATATAGCTAAACAGCCGCTCAATTTTCCTTACTGGAACACCGCCTCCTCTGTCTGAGATCTGATTTAAGAGAGAATAAAGTTAACTACAATCACATACTAAGAATAGTAATTAAAATGCTGTTACTTGAACAAACCTTCCCAATAGTAATAAATGCAAACATTTGTTTTGCAGCATATTATTTTTCAGTTAGATAACTGTGCTAAATGGAGACTATCAACAGAATGCTCATGCATAGTATCTTTAATCTGTTGTCAGAGGCTGGAAGTTGTTTTAATAGAATTTGCTGCAGCATGTGAAATCATAAAGATTACATTAAGCCCATATTGTAGTAGGCCAAAAAAATACCTTAATTGCCAGGTCTTCTTTTCCTAGAACAACTGTCACTTCAATTGGAGAAAGGGAAGGACTGTTTTCTTGGAATTCAACAGTTGCCCTCATTGAATTCTATGGAAAAGAAGGTTACCATTATCAGAGTGTTGGATCTACGTACTTAAAATCATACCCGTGTTACACAGAGGCTGAGCACCATTACCGTCTATTTCTATCAGTGCCTAGTTCCTAAGCAACACACTTAGCAATTTAGTGTTAACAGGAGCAGAGGAGGCCTCACACCTAGAAGTGACTAAGCATAGCCAAGACTCTTCTATGTGTGAAAGATTACCACTGTTCTTGCCCAACATAACTCAGCCAATTAAATTAACATAAGTCCCTTAGAAGTATCCTGGTTTCTGGAGAAGAGCAGAGTTCAGGAGTTGCTAAAGGCTGCCAGAATTCTGCACCCCATGTTGGCAGCACATTAGTTCAGCCCCATTCACTACTTCAAGATGCTATCACCCACTCCACAGAAAAGGCACCAGAGCAAACCTGCACCACAGATGTAACCACTAAGAGCAGAAGATTAGCAGTGGTCACAAGCCCATGTCCCACTTTTACTCTCTCTCCCTTACCCTGTCCCATTTACCACCACACGAAAGCATCCAAATACTCTCCTACAAACTGCAATCATTCGTTTCCCAACTGCCAAAGCTATTTCCCCAAATAAGAAAATTTTAGAAATCTCACTGTCCTATGCAGAGCTTTACTTCATTCAGACGTAGCTAGCAATTTTAAGTATTGACTCCAGCTCAGACTACTAAAGGAAGAAACAAGTTTGTACTGACTTACCTTGAAGAGCTCAAAAAGCATGTGAAAAAGATGAGATGGAACGTATACAATGTTAATTGGCTCTCCTGGAAATTTTCCTAGAGGAAGGGAAAAATACAAGCAAGATTTAAAAGGGTGATAGAATTTTTCTGTATTGTATCCAAATTTTAAAATAAGCAAGCCATATGCCAAAACAAACAAAATAAACCAAGATTCAGTTTTGGTTTTTTTCCCCTCTAAAATGAGCTAACAACTTTATGCACTCCTGACAGTGTTTAGATTGTAATTGCCACTTGCTTAATAACAGTTTTGTTTCAGATAAACTGAAAAAAAAAATCAAGTATTAATTCCCTTTTATAATTAAAGGATTTCAGAGGTTAAGCAGACTGCCTGAGGTCAGACAGATGCAGGCAGCTTGGACCAGAACCAGTATGTCAGTCAATAGCCCCACTTCCTCACCCCAGAGACAGAGCTCCTCTCTAGCAACTTATGTTACTTTAAGTACAGGTTAGTCTTGCTTCTCTCAAATTCCTAAATGTTACTTCAGGAAATCTAGTGTTTAAGATACAATGACATTTGGGTTCTAACACAGGAGATTAAATGAGGTGCCTGTAACAGAAAACGAAGAGGAACTAGCCAAAGACAGATCAACTGGTATGTACCATTATGGCTACAGAAATGGGAACCTTTTGATTCAGTAAAAGCTGCAGTTTGGCTACCAATAGGAAGACAGATGTAAAAGCTCTCATCTTACCATTCACTTGGTTAAGCTTCAGTTCTGGAGATGTTAAGTAATACTGGTCACACAACATCTTGGAACTTTCAAAAGCATCTGAAATATTTATTGAAATAAAATACGTGAAGTGTAGTATCAAAAACTGTAGAAATTCATTCTAATGCATGGCAAAATATGATTTTTAACTGCAGTAGCTGCTAAGGTGTGGAACACTCTAAGCCTGTGTCTCAAAGGAATGATAATGTTGCATCCACTATGAGCAGTAAAAACTGAGAACAAATAGGCAATTACAGCAGCGTGTGCAAATCTTCAGAACAATTCGATAACTTGGTAAAACAGACACATCTGTTATCTATCAGTAGGTAAGGCCGATCTCAACACCACAGACAACTTTAATTTCTACTTCATCTGTCACTTGCTAGGCCTTATTCCAACACATTTCTAAGTGGTGCTTTGTATTTTAAATTCTGTCCTATAAAAGCTCATGTTTTGATAGTCTGCTTTCAGCTATTTCAACAAAAACCAGTCAGCATGTTGGTTACCCTAATTGCTTGCCACAAGATGTAAATACTGATCACTGAGAGAAATGTTAAGGCTCTGAGAATACGTACCATTCACTACTTCAGCGACGTCACAACAAGGATCAATACTTCCAATGTGCCTTGGGTGCCCTGAGCCAGATTTATCATCAAAAAGAAGGGCTGTTTGAAATGAAAAACATATGGTATTTAATCCCAAATACTGTATGTTAAAGAAGCCTTAAATTTAGAATAATTCAGTGTGATCACAACACATAATCACATATAAAATACTGAGTGTTGTTTCTGCCTTTTCTGAGTTAAAAACTCTTTCTACTGCCAGCAAACTATGTTGGCTTTTCTGTAGTTCAACATCTAAAGGCTTTTCAGATGTAAAGAACGAGATCCCTGCATGTTCTGCACAAGACTTAATACAATTAGTCTGTAGTCCAGAAAACAAGTTTTCCCATTACTTTTGTAAGTCATACACTCAGTTTCTAACTTTTCAGTGTCACACAGAATTATCTGAGGCAGATCTCCAATGGTTTTAAGAAATGTTTATATTAACATGTTTCTCACTAGGTTGAAGTTTTTCCTCAGGTAAAAATTTCTACTTACTGTGTTGGTTCATTAGCATCCGTGTAGAAATACGGCTCATGTAAAAACGATCCAAAAAATACTGAATGTTTTGATTGGTGACAGGATCTACTTTATAAATGTCTTTGTATTCAATTACTCCTTGTGCCATTGTAGGAACCACATCGTGATGTCTGTTTCGGACTCTGATTAATGTATCTATAAAGCTAGGTAAAAAAGAGATCTTTTTAGAACATTATTCTAAGACTACATGGAGGCAAGCTTTGTACAATGTCATTATCTAATCCATCAGCAGCACAGGTAAGTGCATAACAACCTTAACATTAAAGTACAGTCTGTTTTTTCATTCTTTTAAAAGTAATCCCTCACTGACCTAAACCAAAAGAGTTTGATATTTTTAATCCAAAAGGTGTAATCATTAGCCATGTCAAATTCACTGCCTGTTTACTCACTCATAATAGTTTGAGCAGAGGAGAATGGGAGGAAGGGAAAAAGACACCTAGCTGACATCTTGGAAAAAAGCAGGGATGTGACATCGCAGATAATTTTTGTTGATATTTCTCTGTCATGACAGTTCAAGGGGTAGTATGGCCCTGAAACCAAGGTGCAAGGGGTCATATTTATTTGCAACATTGCTAAACATGATCAGATTTAAACCAGCTTGCTCTACGCACAGCACCTCATGCTAGATTATCAAATTCAGCTCATGACAGCTGTCATTCTAAACTGACTACATTGTGAAAAGTGGAATGTGAGATCAAAAGTTCAAAGAAACAAATTAAAACCTTACTCAGATAAGACTTTTTGGTCTTCTGGGCTTTTCTGATGGAACTCAACCAGCTCCATTAGGCTTTGGATGTACCTATTGAAAAAGAACACAAGAAATATATGCTATTAGTTTGATTCTTATTAGTCTAGAACAGGAAAAATACTTTATTGTACAAATCATTACTCTTAATAAGTCAGCTAGAAGTTTGAAGTGTTTTTGAAGAATCAAAGTTCCATCCAAGTACAGGATCACAGATGGACACTTCCTGACCGCCTGAACCCTGTAAGTTTTCAAAGTCCTTTCTTGTGCCTGCCACGCAGAAAGGAATCTAAACCCTCACTTTAGGTATGTAGTATCCCCTTACAATTCTTGAAAAGAGAGGTGTTTCAAAAGAAGGTCCAAATGACAATACTGATCAGGAAGCCACCTAAGCAAAA
This sequence comes from Astur gentilis, assembly GCF_929443795.1. Classification (NCBI taxonomy): domain Eukaryota; kingdom Metazoa; phylum Chordata; class Aves; order Accipitriformes; family Accipitridae; genus Astur; species Astur gentilis. The sequence continues at coordinate 20,367,683 of NC_064883.1, read as the reverse complement.
TTTTTTCCAAATCTGATCAGCTTCGGCACAAGCTAAGTACTTGAGCCTCTTGTGCTAACATCTGACAGCCTTGACGCATACTGCAAAGGCACACCTGTTTGCAGGATTAAGAACAGTTTCTGGATCTCACTCTAATGCTTTTGCCCTTTATGTCAGCCATCCTTGCAAGTGCTGCAACTGTGCCAGTAAAGCAAGGTTAGATCAGATTCAACCACTGTGTGAACTGCAGAGATTATGTTACCTGAATTCCAAACACTTGCTGGACAGGCCAAGGCAATATGCTATGGAACGGAAGCTCTGTTAGTAATTTCATCGGTGAGAGACCCAAACAAGTATATAGCTTGCTTTCCCATTTTTGTGTAGCTCTGAGGGGCTGTAATGCTATGTGAAAACAAAATGTTTTCTTCTCTCCCTTCTTAAAGAGAAAGCTAGTAGAGCAAATCTCATGATTTCAAACTGTTTAAAAAAAAACCCACCCAAACTATTTAAAAATAAAAATATAACTATGTTGTTTTTCAATTTAATTTTAGTATGCTAAAAAAGGACAGTGTATAACAACTTGCAATTCAGCTTGAATGAAGGAAGGACATTTCTGGTGTACTTTGTTATTGTCTTCTACTATTCAAAAAAGTCTATGACAACCAAGTTGTCAAAGCTATGTTATTTTACAGACTGAATTCCAGTAGTTCTTACTTACCAGCTTTTTACTAATTGTACTGATGGAGTGCCTAGTAGTTTATCAGGAAGAAGTTCAATTTCTCTCAGGATGTTTGCAAACCTCACAGGAAGTTCTTGTCGCAAAAATGCAAAAGAAGTTCTCTCACATCCATTAGTTGAGCCTATGAATAAATCCAAAATAAAAGTTTTGTGTAAGAAGTATCAAGGTCCAACTACAAATCGCTCTGTCTTTCCACAGACTTCAGGACTATATTCCTTTACAATCACTGCGTTATTACTGGACAGTTCTCCTAAGCCTAAGTATATGTTTGTGCTGACTGTTGTTTACGTGACAGCGAGACGCAGCGTGCTCCTGGGAGGAATACTTGGACATTTCCCATTTAGACACGGGACTTATTTGTAATCCTGTAGAAGCAGCACTCCAGCCTTCGTAAACACGGGCTGCTTTGGGGTGACGTCTGAAAGTGTCATGTGAGCACAGGCTTTACAGCTGCCACAGCGGTAATCGGATCTGGGTACAGCTTGTACGCTCCGGCCAGACAAGACTAATGACTCCTCCCCGCTAGCAGAACACGAAAACATCCCTTAGCTGATTTCACTCTCGCCCCCCCCCCCCCCCCCCCCATCCCGAGACCACCACCGAAACGGAGCTGTAGCGCATCTCCAGCCTTGACCGAGGCAGTCCCAGCTCACCGTCGCCCGGCAACTGGCCGGCGGGTGCCTGAGGCCGGGGGTGGTCGAGGGGCCGCTCCCCTCCCTCCGCCCTGGCGCTGGGGAGTCAGGCCGGGGGGCGGCAGCGCCTTCAGCGCGGGCAGAGCCCGGGCCCCTCCGGGCGGGCGGGCGGATCGCCGCCTCCCCCGGCCCCAGCAGCGCCGCGCCCGCACCCCGCTCCCGCCGCAGTCCCCGCGCTCGCCCCTCAAGGGGGAGACGCGCCTCCGAGCGGCGGGCTTGCAGCCGTCCCCCGCCGAGCGGACCCCCCGGCCCGGCCCGGCCCTCCCCTGCTCGTCCCGCCTCTCACCGAAGTCCAGCAACTGCTTGATGGAGAGCGGGGAGGGCGAGAAGCGGGAAAACTCCTCCACTTCCCGCGGCAACCGGCCGCGGCTGCTGCTGCCGCTGGCCCCAGCCAGGGGGGCGGCGGTGCGCAGGGCGATCCGGGCGGCCTTCATCGCTCCCGGGGCGTCGGTCCGTCGGTCGGTCGGTCGGTGGGTGGGTGGGTGGCAGGTAAGCGGGTCGGTGGGTGTGTGAGTCGGTGGGTGGGTATCCGGTGGGTATCAGTCGGGTGGGTGTGTGGTCCGGTGGGTCTCAGTCGGGTGGGTGTGTGTGGTCCGGTAGGCGCCGGTGGGACTCGCGTTCTCCCCTCGCCTGTGGCGGGCGGCTTCACGTGCCGCCTCTATTTACAGCCCCCGGGGGGGCGGGGCTCGGCAGGCCACGCCCCGCTGCCCCTAACGGAACGTTCCCCGCGCGTGGCGGCTCGTGACAGCCGTTGGCAGGGCTTCCCCCTTACCCCCCCCCCCCGCCCCGCGCCGTCCCCGCGGGCAGCGGGCGCGTCGCCAGCCCCGCGGGGGAAGCGCCAGGGGCGCCGAGCTGGCCGCGGGGCAGCCTCGGGGCCCGGGGGCGGGGCGGGGGTGCTGGCCCCGCGCCGCCTCCCGCGACCTTGTTTACTGGGCAGGGGCCGGGCAATGTCAGCGGCGGGGCGGCCTTGCCAACCGCCGAGGGCGCCCGCGCTCCTCCCGCTCCCCATTGGCCGCTGAGGGGGGATCCGGCCTTCCAGAGGCGGCCAATGGGCGCCGGGGGTCCCCCGGGCGGCGGGGAGCGGGCCCGGCCCGCCCGGCCCGGGCGGCGGCCGCTGGCGGCTGCTGTAGCGGCGGCCGCGTTGCCGGCCGTGAGGCGTTAGGCGGGTGTCCTGTGGGTTGACCGGCGGGGAAGCCGTCGCTCTGCGCCAAGCGCAGGGGACGCGAGCGGTGGAATCGCTGAAAGTGCGGGGTCGGCGCAGAGAAGGCGCGGAGGTGTGACGGGGGCAAAATTGGAGCCTAACCACGGGCCTGGGTCGGGGCGCTTGGCTTGTAGGTCATCGCTGTGACCCGGATTAGTAGTGACCAAATACCTGGAGACAGCTGCTTCGGTGACGCACTGGTCCCAGATCGCCATGTGACCCTTATCTACTCTCTCTAGAGCTGACCCCAGAGGTGACTGACCGAGCGGCTCTCTGGCGGCCCGCTCGCCTCCCGGGGTCACGGATGGGCTGGGGAGAGAGAGCCTGCGCACCTTCACACCTTTCCCCTTCACCGGAGAGGCGGCTTTGATCTCCAGCGCTGCCCGGCTTTTCCCCAAGGCTCCCACTCCACTTCACTAAAGGCAGGCTTTGCATAATGCGTCGAAGAACGGAGTTAATGTCGGCAAAGGACTTCCTGACATCCTAAATCTTGGGCAGTAGCAGCAAGAGCATGTGGCATTAAAACAACGATACAAAAGAATAGAGCCTTAACGCTTACATAGAAGTCCTCAGTCCAATCTTTATATGTGTGTGTTTCTACACACACAGAAATACGCATACTTTTTTTCATGGGAGGGAAAATACTCATATACTTAGTTATATACTAATTATACTATATACTATTTACTCTTATACTAGGCAGAGGACAACACTTCAGCTTATCGCTAGATTTTTTTTAAACTTTATCTCATTTTTGTCTTCCTAGTCATTATGTCTGTTATCCCTGCTTACTGTTCTACTCCCACTGTACTTTCTGGTTTATTATCTTACTGGGTGAGTTACTCTGTTACTGTTCCGTCAGATACATTATGTTTTACTACAGTGTTTGAATGTTGGCCTATGAAACAAAGCAAAATGAAGACATCTAATAATAGCAAATGTAACCATTTTGATTTTTCCTACAGTTGCCAGAAGTTGAAAATTTAAGAATAGATGTTGGAGTTTGCTTTTGACTGTTTTAACTTTGTTTGCCTGCAAGTTGCAGATGACTCATGGAAGTAAAAATATCATACAAAGTTGTTTAAATTATGGAGCATGTGTAGAATAGCTTTTATTTTGTTTCATGTTCTTCCTGAAGCCACTAATCAATGGCACGCAAGAATCTCAAGAGTGACACTTTGCAATAAAATCTGAGTCAAGAAAGTTCTCCGCACTAGGCAGTTATTCTAGTTTATAAGGCCACTATTTCTGTTCCTATTGAGATACTTTATTTTAATCTGCTGGTGTGCTGGCCCTGCTTAACATAAGTAACTTGAATAACCTTTCTGAGTAGTTGCATTACACACTCTGTTCCGAATAGGGAAGAAGTCTGCTAGGAATAATTCCTGTTGTTTACGTTCCTCTTCTTTACAGCAACTTGTTTTCTCATAGTTTTGCTGGTAGTTATATGCAGTAAGGGATGAACAAAAATCTTACATATTCATTTTCGCTCTGAACAAACAGTATAATTATAGTTGCAGGAAATAGAGGAAGTGTATTGCCTTCCCCAATTATTAAAAGGGCAAGGCTCCAGTAGCTCAAAACCTGGATGCTTTTCAAATCAAACCAAACTTCTACAAGAATTTTACACATCAGCAGTGCAACATCTAACAGAGTTTTATTGCTCCAGTGAGCTTCTGGAAGAAGCGTGTCTGCTTCAAAATGCAAATTTGCTTCTTGCTCTTTGCGTGATGGGTTATATATTACAGTATGTTCTGAACTATATAACTTTCCATTCCTGTAGACATAAATGACATATCTGATATATAAATGATATATAAATAATTGTTAGGGTTTTCCTGAATATTGGGCAAGACAGTTAAGTTTTAGGCACAGAGGTAAAAATATAAGGAAGAAGTTCTCCACTGTGAGGGTGGTGAGACACTGGATCGGGTTGCCCAGCAAGGTTGTGTATGCCCCCTCTCTGGAGGTGTTCAAGGCCAGGTTGCATGGGGCTTTGAGCAATCTGGTCTAGTGGAAGATGTCCCTGCCCATGGCAGGGGGGTTGGAACTAGATGGTCTTTAAGGACCTATGAATATATCAGGATTCATGGTCAGCCAAGCTGCATGTGAAGAAGACTAGGCTGTGAAAATTGTAACCACTTCAAATAACTCCACAATCTATCTTGACTGCAGTACTGTTTGTTCTCACTTTATTTCCTCTCCAAACCACCGTTTCCCCCTTCCTCCTGAAGCCCCAGTGCACGTGATGGTTGCAGAACAGGATTTTGATGGTGAAAGACAGTACCAGATTCTGAAGTCCAGCATTCATCAGATGGGGTCTTATTTCTGCTGCTTTAATATTTTAACTTTCCTCTTCTGAACTGTCCTGGGGGAAGTTTTGAAAAGGCAGTAACGCTTTCAGTTGCTCAGTCACAGTAATGTTTTGCCAACTATCCTTAAGAAAATGGAGCTGCATTAACATTCTGCTTTTTTTGCACAACAGCTGGGTCTAGAAGAGTGAAACACATGAAGCCCGGATTCCTGTCCATTTGTTTCCTAATTGCTATCCATCACAATCGGTTGTCTCCCTCCTCAATGTTCCTTATGTCCTCCCCAGTGCTAGAGACGCAACATGGTGTACTTAGGTCAGAGCTGTGTTCCTGGCTATCAGCCAGAACACATGATAACTGGCCATGTTGCTGATGTCTAATAGAAGGTGTCTTGACAGATTTTGCCCTACCTTTTTCTCCCACGGGGACACAAATTTAAGGCTCTTCTTCCTAACCCACCTGCCAACAAGCGCTGGAGACACAGTATGATGTGCTGGGCTGGGTACCCTCTCCTGACCAGCCAGAATATGTGTGACAGCTAGTGGGGTTACTGCTGGCTAGTAGAATGAGTCTAGGCCGAGTTTCCCCTGCCTTTTCCTCAGTGTGGACCAAAATTTGAATCTCTCCTCCCTCAACCATCTGCCAGTTTGTACAAAGTTTGTAGGAAGTTGATTCAAATTTGGTTGAAATGGGTAGGAGGGATGGTGTGGCAAACAGGTGAACAGGCAACATTATTGAAGTTTTTTCCCTTGGGAAACCAGAGGGAAAAAAAACATTTTCTACTAGGGACAAAGGCAACTTCTAATCCAGCTTTTGTAAGGAAGGGAAAATGATGACCCAGGAGGAGCAGTATTCAGGGTGGAAATTAATGGTAGCACTAGAAAGTTTTGAATGTAAGCGGAAGGAATGGCCTGATGACTGAAGGGCATGAGCTGTATTCACAGCACTTCGTGAAATTTCCAGCAGTACCATGGGAAAAGCACTTACCCTCTGCCTGCAGATGGGTCTGCATTTAGGCAATTGGATTGATACTTTAATCTACTAATGCGTTTGTTTTCTAAATATTCATGTGGCCCTTTGCATGGAAAAAAAGACAGAAATAGCATTACAAACAAGGGTCATATCTTCCCGTTCTCATCTTTCTGTCACCTAACGCTGCAGCCGCAGGAGCTGTCAAGCTGCCGAGGGCTCCCGGCGCGGCCAAAGATAGCCGAAGTAGGTGAAAGGTTGTGGAGCAGCACACAAACAGGCTGGCGTGCCCAGCCCCGCTGCCGGTTCAGTGAGGGAAAGGTCCTGCAGCTGCGCCAGCACTTGCGCAATCTCCCCCGCTCGCTCATAGTTTGCAAAAGTCAAGAGTACAGTAGCTGGATCATCTTACTGCTGGAGCTGCGGCCGGCCGGCAGCCTGTTTACAGCTGGAGCTGTAAACACCAGGATGCGCATGGCAACCCACCAGCCCTGAACAGGAGACACCCTTTTTCCTCATTCCTTGCCTTTGTTATCCATGTCTGAAATTGTGTGTCAACTGCTTTAAAATCAAGGACAAGGAGAATGGATCGCGGCTTTCAAAATTGCTTTTCCAAAAAATAGAGAGAGGCTTGCACAAGATTAACTGTGGGCGTTTCAAACTTGGAGCGTAGAGATAGTAGAGAAAGGGAAAACTGTTTTGGACTATAGCTGTACCCTTCAGGAAAAAAAACTAGGACTCAAGCTGTGATAAAATATTGCACAAAAGTGTTTATCTTGAAAAGCTTGTCACTAGAACATGTTGAATTCAGGAGTCTGCTTACTATGTAGGAGAATAGTAATCTTTGGCCAAGTACACCATTGCAGAGGAAATAGAAGCGAACTCTCAGTGTGGGCTGGAACTGATCTAAAGTATATAGCTGGACAAAAAAAATGTCCTTCTCCAGCCTCAGCTAGCTACCATAGCCGTTCTTGTGGAAAAGCATGTGGCATCCTCTATGAGAGCTGCTGATGCAGAGGAAAAAAACAAGAGGAAAGGTATCGTCCGGACAGCCACCACTCTGGGCCATGGCTGCCTTTGTTGTGAACAGCCCTGCTCTGGAGAAGAGCACCAGGGAAAAGGTGGACGACTTGTGAAAAATCAGAAAAAAAGTGAATGTTACCAAAAGAATACAACTTTTAAGGCCTAAATATGTTTCAGCAGAATCAGAAAACAGTTACATTTTTCTGTAGGAACATGGGAAGGGAGTTAGTGGAACAATGTGAATCAATTTAAAAGTTTTGGATTCAACATCTTAAGAAACACCTCACCCTGAGAAGAAGGAGCTCTGGCTTCACCTGTAACCCTTACACGAGTCATGGGCTTTGAACTGGTGCACATACTGCTTTTCCTTTCCAGCGTGGACCACTCTGGGTGCGGATGAGATGTTTTTGCTGAGTCTTTTATATCATCAGCTGTGCTTGTTACTGTTGACTGTAGCAGGATACTTGGTAAAGTGGATCTGGTGGCTTGAGTTTCTGCTCTGAATGATAGCCTTGAACTGTTACTCCAGGTTATTTTGTCTGAGGCTGATCTTAGAAAGCATTCTGTTTCCCCAGTTGTTCCCTCTCAGCATTTCTTTCATCAGATCTGGAAGAATTTATTTTATTTTAGTGTCTGACATCGTAGGAACTTGAATAAGAAATTTAGCCTAGGAAATACTGAGATATGACAGGAGACATCATCTAGAAGAGGTCTCACTACGGTGCTGTCGGGCCACCCTTTCGAAAGAGATGTGGAGTTCATGGTATTGCTGGAATGCGGTTTCCACGGTGTTTGGGATTACCCAAGGGAAGTTTGTTTCCTGTTTGCAACATTGTGACTATTATTACTGAAGTGTGAACTCACAGATATTGGTAAGTTGATCTCATAAAGATTGAGTTTCCATAATGTACTTTACAGAAGATAGCCACACAGTAATCCTATGGGAGTTTTCTTGTTTGATGAAATCTATAACCACAGGCTAAGCCATAATAGCTGCAATTAAATATGAAAATGAAGCTTGTGTATTAAAATATTCCTGATAAAGAACCAGTACAATAAAAAATGTTGCACTGCACAATTAAAATTGTGTGCCATTGGGTCTGAATAAGTACAACAATATCTTTGTGTCATATGACTAACAGATATTTAATTATGGGTAAATCATCAATGCAACATTGCTGGAATGTTAAGAAGAGCCTAAACAAGGGAAGCTCTCCATTAACTGCGGAACCGTGTTAATCTCATGGTATACTAGAGTCTAGTAAAATACACAGAGTTTCACTTTGCAGTATTAGTATGTTTTCTTTTTACTGTCATTCTTTTAACATTCTTTATTACTCTATCCACATTGGCATTTTCAAATACAGTTTTCAATTTAGTGCTCATCTAATAGTCACTGAACTGAAAAATGAAATCATCAGAGCTATAGTGGTAGCTGGTATCCAAGATTTCAGTCTACCTAAAGTGACATAAAACCCCCCACTAGTTTAATGTTTCTTTATTTCACTCGTTGAAGTTATACCAATACTCAAAATGAACTGTGGTGATTATATTTATACGCAGGCATTCGTGAGCATACATTTTATTTAGTTTTTACATGGGAAAAGACCCTTAGACATTCAAAAATACTGAATGAAGAAAGCAGAGTTTTAACTGACATATTTCCCTATTTTGAAAAAGTTCAAAATGTGTGCAAATACGAATCTTGATTACCTACTATCTGGGGTATAATACCTGGGTACAAATAATCAGCTATATGTTTGCAGGCATTGGTTTCACAAAGCTGCCTTTGAAAGAAAATATTTCAACATATTAACAGTAGGATACAGTCTGTGAAATAAAGATGAAAAAGTCTTTTTCTCTTGTGAGATCAATTGAATTATAAATTTAGATGGAAAATGTTATGTTAATAACAAGATAGATTTTCACTGCACAAACATAGATTCATTGAAATGTGTAAGATCTCCCTTTACACCTGCTAGGAAACGTAATTTCCTTTTACACGCTCACACAACTACTGTTGAAGGGTGAATTGTCAAGTCTTCCATGTCATGGCTAGTCATTATTAATAAATATTTAAGTAGGGTTGAATATATGGGGATTTCCTCATTCCCAGAAAGAAATATAAGCTTACTCTCTATTTCATTCAGTACTGGAGAAATGTTATGAAATTTTAATATTCAGATCAAGCAATAAATCTACTGTAAACCACCAGAAGACACTCCAGCCAAAAGAAAACTTGGTAACCACCACAAGAGACCTTGCTAGCTTTCAGTGAGTGCTGAGAGGGAGGGCAGTGCTTTCCCCCAGGGCAGCTGCTGGAGCACCAGTTTTCCATCTGTTTTCCACTCCAGATATGCTATGTGGAAGCCTGAAAACCTGTTTCTTATTTGCAACTCCCTATATGCTGAAGCTTAAGAAACAGTGATAAGGAAGTTATCAAAAAAGCAACCTGGAATTCAGAAATGCATATGTAGTTCCAGCAAGAACAGGATAACAATTTGAGGAAGCTACTTCAACTGATATTGCGTGGGTGTTGTCACACTGAAGTGAACAAGGATATCTGTATTTCTTTCTATGGGTATTTTAGGTTGTCTTAGAGCATGTACATCAAGTCATGTATATGCTAATCCCCTCTCAGATATGGAAACACAGAGTCTTAAATTGTAAGCATTTAAGTTAAAATGTAAAATCCTTGCTCGACTCAAATCAGTGCCAAGAATCCTAGTTGAGATGTGATCTTTACTGAAAGTGACCTTCTTCAAGGCCTTGAGAAAAATCAGAGATTTTGTTAAAGTGAACTAATAAAGATGCTTCTATCACTTCTCCCATTAAAACATCTTAGTCAAACCTTCATTACACTTTTGACCCTCCCTGTGAAATACAGTAAATGGATATGGTATCTGCCCTTTCCATGAAAAAGCTTCAAAGGAGTGGTGGACTGCATTTTGAAAAGCAGTCGGTAATTTTGTGTGAGCAGTTTTGGCTGCTTAATAAAGGCTGTGAGACTCTGGAGCTCTGAGAGACTTCAGTCAGAGTTGTGAACCTATATCACCTTGAAAAATTACATGCTAGGTCTGACCAACATCCTGAATTTAACTGTACTTTTGAAAATGTGGGATAAATTTCCACCCCAAGTCACTCAAAGAAGACAAATGACAGCATTTTGACTCCCAGAATTTTCTCTTTCACATAAAAAGGGTGTGTGCGCCCTGTTTAACCATTCCTGGAGAAATCTATCTAAAATTGTACTTTTGAAACATCCAGATAATTCTAGCCCTTTACAGTCAGTTCGTGTTTCAAATCTTGTGCCAAATGCTTGAATGCCTTGGAGCAGAGAAGACCCAGAGGGAACACATAAAATTATAGAGGAAAGGCACCAATTCACTCTTGCTGAGCGGTAATTTGGTTTGGTTTAGTAACCTGTGAAGTGGTTCACTAAAATGATGAACTTTAAGGAAACTGTAAAGAGTGTGATTATTGATATCTGCTGTAGGTGACCTTTATGTGCTGAAAAGATCATGAGGTAGTCAAGACAAAAAAATTACAACCTCCTTTTCTTCTTCTCTCTAATGGTCTGAAATTGAAAAATTGAATCTATTGAACCCCAGTTAAAAGTTAGGACAGCCAAATAGAACAAGCCTACAACCTGCAACTTGCAGTTTTCCAAGTATGATATTTATGTACCTTAGAGACTAAATGCTCCTCTTTGAGGGAGTTGTGACTCACCACCCTCATCTGAACATAAATCACTTCAGGTTATTTCCATCCATTCACTACCTCTTCCATTAACTTCCCCCTCTATGGTAAGAAACGCATTCCAACATTTCAAAAGGAACAGATAAAGGTGCAAATGCAGATCATACAAAGCTTTTTCTCCTGATTCTTTTTTCAGCACTGTTATAAAGACTGGGTGCCTCGCTATCTTCCCTACTTCTGAGTATCTTTCTGGCTGCTCTTTGTTTGCTGTTTGTATTAACATAATCTAAACTCCTGCCAGTGTTGTCAAATTTATACTGGTATTGATCAGCTTGCAGGATATGGTTAATGCTTTAGCATCATAGTTCCTGGCATTACCTCAATATATAACAGGTAACATTTCAAATGCATTAGCTATGCAGGTGACATTTTAACTCTCCTTAGGAGCATCTCTCATACTTGTACTAAGTCAGCGTGCCAATTACCACAGCATTCTGAGGGTGGCATTTTAAGTGTCGCTCGTCATCTTGGTAAGGGACCAAAAATGCAGTAGCATGCCATTGGGTATGTCCCATGACACAGGCATTGCCTGGGTGTGCTAGATGCTGGGAAATGCTGAAGGGCATCCAGGCCAGAGCCAGAAAAGCGTTGTTTTCCTTGATGTAAATAGCCTTCAACAATCCCATTGTAATCACATCAGTTGAATTATTTTTTCCAGAGCTTCCTTAGGAAAGGGACCCTGCCTGGTCCCGTCCTATCCTACTCTTTTCATTTTAATAAACATGTTTTCCAGAAGTACACTGAGAAATGTGACTAGTGTTTGAAATACGTGGTTGCCTTACTCTTCCATTTCCATTAGGAAAGTTATTAACTTCAGAATTTTTAAAAAATTAATTTTATGTCTGATACACTGTTTACACCATGGTCAAAAGGATGTGTTTCCCAGTTCTAGAAGTGTATGGACTGTCTCCTCCTAGCTGCTGTGTGTATTTGCTACATAGCCTTAGTTTGGCCTAAGAGGAAGTTTTTATGCTTGCAGAACAGATTTGTTCTGTGTTATAACTGGGAAACTGAGCTGTCACCAGCAGGGTTCAACCCAAACTTTCAAATTTTTTTTAAGTATTTGGGGATGTGACAGCTGTGTGTCTGAAAGTAGGTTAAGAGAAGTTGTTTACAGAAAAGGACAGGCTTGGTGTGCTCACTGTCTACTGCATTGTGGAAAAGCTTGCTGTCAGAGTTCAGGTAACAACTGACAAGTTCACATATGAGTAAAATGGACGATATTCAGCAGGATGGTATGAAATCTTCTTGCCAACTGCAAACAGCACAAAGTATGATGCATAGGTGTTGCAATGTGAGATATTAGAGTGGATCACTGGGATATCCCTGAAATGATGAGTTAACTTCTCAGCAAGAGTGAAGTTCTATATGTGCTATTTCCAGTTACTGGATGGCGTGTGAATGCCTGTGAATGAAGTCCTAATCTGGAGTCCACTGCATTCAGTTAAATGTTTCCAGTCATTTTAGCTGTAGTCTTCAGTGGGAACTGGATCAAACCTCTGTAAGGCAAAATGCCCAGTGACAGGAAAAAGTCAGTTTTAGGCTTGATATTTTAAAATTTTCAATCATTTTTAACAACATACAGAAAATTATTTTGGAGTCTGATTTGCCCCTTGTTCAGCTTCCTACATTAAACATAGATTAATTTAATGAGTTGAAAATTGTTTTCTTATGACTGTCTAACTTGAGGAAGACAGTGACCTAGGCCACCTTTACAGCAAGGAAAAATAAAACAGACATTCATATTCTTGTTTTGAAACTCTTTTCTGTGTGTGTTTCGTTCTTTCTGGCTAAAATAAGCAATACTTTGGTTTTAAAAATGCTATGAAGTTGTTGTGTCCATCATCGGTCATGGACTGTCAGAGGAAAGAAGCACAGGTGTCTGAACTGAGAGACACTGGCAGGGAGATCTGGGACCCAGTGCCAGGAACTAGGAGGCAGGAGGGGAGGATGAACTGAAGAGCCCCCCTGTGAGCACCAACATCTGAGTGCACTCTGAGATCAGGAGGGAAGCGGGGGACACCTAACCCTGGAACTGCTGAACGACACAGCAGTGTTACCTGTCTCTTCTCCAGATGCCTTGTACTAAGTAGTAAGAAAATATTAGAAAGGTAGGATGGAGCTCTGCATGGAAATCTTGAACACCTTGACTGTTGCTTTAGGCAAGATCTCAGTGAAGACAGCCTCCTTCTTTTCAGTCAGCTATTGGGGTCATGGCCACCACATTCTGTCAGAGAGCTCTTGTGAGCTTCCCAGACTAGACATGCATGACACGTTAGCTTCACTAAGCCGTCCCAGTTGTGTCCATACAGTATAGACTCTTTCTAGGACAGATATCCCATATAGTGGTCCTATCAAGGCCTTTTTAGGGTTCATACCACTATGATACAAAGGGCTCTGAGTAGCTGTTGCTATTAAGATTCAGCACCTCATAGCTGATGACTGATAAGAGATGGAGTTGCTGGGGTCTTTTGGTATTGCAGAGGGAGACGAACTGGAAGAGAAAGTGGTCTTAAGACCCATACTCAAAACAAGACTAGTCAGAAGACGAGACATGGATTGTAAGTGCTGCACACTTTATTCCTAGCAAGGCATACAAGCCTCCTTCATTGTTCAGGTCAAAAAATCTTTACTTTCTTTACTTTCTCAGACTTTGGACAGATGCTCTTGCTATCAGCATGAACAATGTTTTTTTCCATGCCTCAGTGATGTATAGATGTTTAGAAAACTCCCTAGACTTTTTACAGGTGTAACTCCGTTGCCTGCTTTACCTTAAATTCTGAAACGGTACTCAGCAGGGAATCAGATGCAGGCCACCTCAATCTAGACAGTAAGACTTGGTGCAACACAGTCAAAAGTCCTTATGGTCCTTCAAAGAATTGCATAAATTATGTGTCCTATAGCAACAGTCTTTAGCTTTAAGCTACACAAAATTATTTGAAAGTTTTTCACACCCCACTCTGGCCTTTTGTGTTAGTTCCTAAATCAAGACTGTGAGCTTTCTTCCCAGTTAGTCAACATCTGGAGAGAACAACCCAAAGCTACTATTTGCTACTGCCTGCAGACATCCAGTCTGAAGATCCAAGTCAATGAAGTCATCTCTCAATATAGAATGGCATCCAAAATGATCAGAAGCTGAAGTGTTTGCAAAAGAAAAGAGTCTGAGCAGATTGTCACAGAGAATGACTCTGGAAGACAGCTTGACTGCCTCTTTAAGAACATTAGAGGAGAGGACACAAACATAGCTGACCTCCTCTTTGTGCTGTCTTAGGGAACGGTCCCTGGGATATTATGAGAGTTGGTGTCCATAGAGGCCAATGCCCACACCTTGAGGCCTGGCACCTCTATGCACCTCTGAATGTGGTAGAGAAATAAGGTTAATTTGGGGAAGAGGAGAGGATGCCTGAATGGAAGATCTCGTGTGTCATTCTTCAGGGAAGTTGTTTTTCAGTCAACCGCACACAGATGCTTACCATTTGGCACAGGCGTTGTTGAGGGATGGGAGACCTCTGCTCAGCAGTGGAGTGAGAACAGTAGGCACAGCTGAAGTAAGGGCTGGGCTTAGAAGGCACTGGAGGCATGTTTTTGTATGAACGCCTGTGTCAGGGCCTTTGCAGATTGGATGAAGTTGGGATGAGGGGTGTGCAAGGCTGGTGGGTCATAGGTGGACACTAAATCCTCAGTCCCAGCTGCCAATGCCCATGGGCAGTATTCAGCACTGGGTTCAGAGCCAATATCCTATGCTCTATATTGGGGCGGGTAGTGGTGTTAGAATTAGGGTAGAGTTACAGTTAGGGAAAGGAAGAATGAAAGGAAAATTGAAAGAACCTAGATACTGTCGTGTCCTGTATGATCTGCATGGGCACTGACAGGTCTGGTGTTGATAGCACACTTAGACAACATTTTCATTTATGTACTCAGGTCGTGTATTTTCTTGTGGGCACTAGTCACTTTGCTATTTTTTACTTTAAGGATTATTTCAGATTCATGTTTAGGGAATGAAAGAAACCCAGAGTGGTTTTGTACCACCTATATAATTTAGAGTTCAGATGAGGGTTGGCAACCATACAGGACAATGGTTTATGATTTATTTCAGTGAAGACTTCAGCTACAAACTATGTTGAAGGCAATGGTTTGGATTCCAAATGGGATTATGAATGGCAACCATTATGGAAGCCAAACAGCTTCTCTCTCTAATTTCCACCTTCACAGAACTATCAGTGAGGTAGCATCTTCTTTACAATGGCTTGAGTGTGAAGCAACATGAAACACTTCGGCTCCATTTCTCCAACTTTTTTTACTTCTATCAACAATATATTTAATATATTGAGACTTTTGAGGGTGACACTGCCAAAAAAAAAATCTTGAGGTTGATTTTTGCTGTAGGCCTGTATCAAACCGACTGTCTTAATGGGAATTTACAGCCCTGAACATCAATTCACAGAGTGGACTCTGTCAGGGAAGGCTCTGATGATAGTTAGCAAAGAGCCTTCTGGGAGGGTAACCTTCTGTGAAACAACCCTAATGCAATAGCCCTGGAAGTCATGCCAGCTGGTGGAAGGTTGCAGGATAATTGCAAAGTGCATTGCTTGAGTGCATACTTTCCATATTTTTCCTTTCATAATGATCACCCAGTTCATTATCACAGAGAAACTTCTACAAATATTATTACAAAGAAGCTTCCAACCTGCTTTGAAAACGGTGGAATTGTCTCAAGAAATAACATGTCTATGAAACAAGTTCTCTGTTAAATCCATATTGACAATATATGAATTGCCCATTAACTTTTGCCTAAACTTCCAAGACCAAACAGGGAGATGGAAGGGGTGTACCTGTGGGTTCCATTTCTGTTTAAATGTTGGAGAGAGAGAAGGGAGAATGCCTGAGAAGAAAGAAAAAAAAGGGAGTGATGGCAAAAAGGGAATAATTGAGTGGAAGAGAGAAAATGTAAGGAAGAAGTAGAAATAGAATCCTTGATGTGTTCGTCCTTGCATCTTTTGGTTTTGTTTGACTTCCCTTACACTTTTACCTCATTCCACCTTTTTCTTTTCTCTGTTGTCCTTCACTATCAGTGACCTCAATGTTCTTTTGGTACAATAATTTTTGTAAATCAAGGAATTCATGTCCAAGACTGAGGTCTTTTTGAATACTATGAACCCTAAATTCAAAACTTTCTAGAGCATAAGAAATATTTCATTTGTTTTATTTTTGTTTCTATTGCTAGAAAAAATGCAGTTTAAAAGAAAAGGGTAAAAGAGTGATTTTTACTTGTGTTCATTTTCCTCTCTACTTACAAAAATATCTCTAGACATCAGGGAACCTTATTTTAAAATGCTTTTTTACAATGTTTGTTTCACTTCATTCCATAAAGAATACTTGGTTGTCTCATGGTGAAGCATATTCTATGGTATCACCATCTGTAGTTTTGGAACAAAAATTATCTATGTGAAATGTTGCCTGCATAGATGTTGCTGGGGGTGAGCGATAATGTAACCTCCAGGGTGAGGCAGTGCTGCCACCTGTGTTCATTCACTCTCCACCAGTTCCAGACCTTTTTTGAACCTTGACTCACAGAGAAAATTTCCCATCACCTAGTAGAATAGAGTTACAGTCAGTGAAATGGCAAAAAAGAAGTTCTGCTTTGGAAGCAAAAAAAAGTCTCCGTATGCAACCTGTTTGTCCAGCAACACAAATAGAAGGGCTGGTGTACCAGCCTGATGTTTCCAAGAAGCGCTACATTTCATACCCATTGATTACCAGCCTGCTTGATCATAACTTTCACAGAAAGGTTTACATTCCTCTCTGAATGTTAATGTTTTAGTCCTTTTTTTTTTCCCAAACATTACCTATTTTATTGAGTACTTAGTAATGTTTCACTATACTCCACCTCTACAAAAACCCCAAACCAGTCAACCCCAAAACAGCAAACCCAGCAAATCAGCCCAAAAAGCTCTGCATCATTTATGTACTGCTTGTGATTGGTTTTTCTGGTATGTCATATTCTTCTGATGGACAGGGAAACAAACTCTGTCCTTCTGATCTGAAAGCTTTATGATTAAAAGTTTTTGTGGAGGGAAAGGAAGATGACAAGCTAGAAGTGACTTACCTTCATAAATTATGTCAGATTTGAACTACCTGGGTAAAGATTAGATTTCTGATAATTTTTACAAAACAAATTGATAGGCTTCATTATATGAATATCATATCATGTAACATAACAGGCAGCACCTAGAAGAATAATGTCAAAACCAAATCTATAAAGTTTGAGCTACTACGGCTTATGAGCAACCTTTGATGTAACAGTGTGGTTTCTCCAGTTCAAGTTCTGTTCTGCTGTAGCTAAAGATGAACCTTTGCCCATTCTGTGAACAGTAAGATTCTTGAGGATACCAATTTTCTATAAGTATAAACTCACGTAACTTCTTTTCATTGACACAATACTGGTGAGAACTAACCCTAGTTCTGCAAAGAACTTCAGTGCAATTCTGCACTGAAGATGCAATGTGGGTAGGACAATGAGCAAGGTTATTATCATCTAGTTCCCAAGCAAACAGGCTGTGAGCATTTGAACTAAGTCTAGGCTGAATTGGAGCCTGGATTACATCTGCTGTGTGACACAAAATCAAAGCTACTAGCTCACATAAATGGAAATTATTTAGTTTAAGAAGGATACGAAAGAGATATAAACATAGCTCAGACAAATTAGTTTTCAGTCAGAAGCATGGCAGTTGAGGTGTTGATTCTTTGGAAACAGCCTATTTATGAAAACTAGGCAGCAATACAACAGCATGGCATTCCTATTTTACTCTGGGAGATAGTATTTAAATATCACCTTGCAACTGAAAACAATAAAATCAGAATTATTATTTACTATTCCATGGACTTCTCCCCCTCCTTACATCTGAATTCGTTGAAGACGTGTTGTTTTTATCATTTGCAAAGTGTCAACGTTTCAATGACACATAAATCTTTTCCCACCTTGGAAAGGAGCGGTTCCTGATTCATCTGTGTTTGAGAGCTTGCCATGCCTACATGTGACCAAGTATCCACATGCAGCATGATTGTGTTTTGGCTCTGAGCAGAGGTGGTAAGGGAAAACATGATATAGGTGTACAGAAATAGATTAGGTATTCAGGATTCCAAACAAGTTGTTGTCAGATCTAATCTAGGCCTCTGGTCAAGCTATACCTGTTTTGTCATTTAACACAGACAAGTTCTGTAATTTTTTGGGGGAAAATGCTACAGAGTTGAAAATGAAAACTTCCATAGGAATTCAAGTTTATTCTTCTGAAATTATTCTATACATTCAAGTTTTCCATCTAAAATTTTCAAAGCTGTGCCAGTCTTCACTAACTGGAAGCCTGTTCCCTTGTTTAAATCAATACCAGCTAAGAAGTAAATTGGGGATGGTATTGCCACTAAATCTCTGTGTACATTCCTTGTGCAAAAATGGAAGGAAATGTTTTTAGAACTGACAAATGCCTTTTATATGCCCAAGTTTCTGGGAGAGCAACTCAAAACATCTTAAATGGACAACTAATCCTTCTTTCAGAAAGGTGACTTCCAGACTTAACACTGAGCAACCAGACACTACTGTATCCCTAGTCTTTGGCATAGTGAAAATATCTGCTAGGGAAGCTGCTGCAAAACATAAAAGCTCGTTTCTCCCGGCCCAGAAAAAATATGGTTTTGCTAAGTGCTTTTAGCTAGAGTTTACTCCTGAAATGTGGAAAATCCTGGCGTGCACTGTGCAAACATGATTTATGTAGCTGTTAGAAGAAATGTATGTTGCAGCCATTCTTGGTAAATAATCAGAGAGAAAACTTGGAATTTAGCAAACTCCATAAGTTAATTGTATTCTAATAAATGAAGAAGCAAAATTTTGTAAAAAACATGTTATTTTGTCTAGAAAGCAAAAGGCTTTGAAACCCACAGTAGACATTATTACAATGGATGAATTCTGGCTATGTTCTTCAAGACATCCCACCCTAGCAGATTTCTGTGGTAGTGCAGGATGTCATGACAGTTAACCCAGCCTAGGTTAGATATGCCTGTGTGGAAATGTCTGAGCTCAGGGCTGTTGCCTGCTGAGATCCTGAAATGTTTTCTTCTTATAATGCCAATCCTTTATTTTGCCTGGTTGCTTTCAGTCATACTTAAGACTCCCATTTACAGTTTTTATTTTTATTTGTTTTCAAATTTTATAGTTGGTCATCTGAGTGTCTTTTGGTGTTCACTTAAGAATCTTTTTTTTTAAGTTTCTTTGAATCACAATTGCAGATTTCTGAGCAGAAATAACAAATTTTCAAGAAAAGTCTTCAGGCTGCTTTAACAGTCCCTTACTTTTGCTTTT
This sequence comes from Astur gentilis, assembly GCF_929443795.1. Lineage (NCBI taxonomy): Eukaryota > Metazoa > Chordata > Aves > Accipitriformes > Accipitridae > Astur > Astur gentilis. The sequence continues at coordinate 20,348,659 of NC_064883.1, read as the reverse complement.
TACATTCCTGCACTGTGTCACCAGATATACAGAAACCAACCTATCAGGGCACTATTATATATGACCAACAGGCAGCCCTACAAGATGTGGAAAGTCTCATTACTTTGGAGGTGACTTTATTGCAAATTCTAGAAAAAGTATCTTTCTTTTTCCTGAACATTTTGACCACTGTTTTCCTTATTAGTTGCAGGCCAGCTAATGTTTCTGATGGTGGCAGTAATGGCTTAAAATGAAATAGGAATCTTAGCTACAGCACACATAGTATTAAAAATATAGTAGAAAGGGTCCAGTCCCAAGTCCCAAGTCCTGGCCCCACGCACAAAGAGATGACCCTCAGGTGACTTGGCAAAAGGAATCTGGGTTAGTTCTGTGGATCTTGCACAGAGGACTGCCAAACTTACGGAAGTCAGTTGATGTCAACAGAATAAAACACATTGCATAACAGGTTCAATATACAGTGCAAATTTAGATAGTAATATCTGCAAAATAATAATGGTAACAACACAGTAGGACATCAGCAAGCCAGGAGGTTCCTGGAGTGCAATGATGATAACTCTCTCTTCCAAGTGATAGAGGAGCCAACAAGGAGAGGTGCTCTGCTGGACCTCATACTCACCAACAAGGAGGGGCTTACTGGGGATGTAAAGATCAAAGGTAGCCTGGGTTGCAGTGACCATGAGATGGTGGAGTTCAGGATCCTGAGGGCAGGGAGTCGGGTGAAAAGCAAGCTCACAACCTTGGTCTTCAGGAAAGCAGACTTTGGCCTTCGTTGTGCTTTAACCCCAGCCAGCAACTAAGCACCACGCAGCTGCTTGCTCACTTCACCCCCCACCCAGTGGGATAGGGGAGAAAATTGGGGGGGGAGGGGGGGAAGTAGAACTCGTGCGTTGAGATAAGAACAGTTTAATAGGACAGAAAGGAAGAAAATAATAATGATAATAATAACAATAATAAAATGACAATAATAATGAAAGAATTGGAATACACAAAACAAGTGATGCGCAGTGCAATTGCTCACCACTCACCAACTGATGCCTAGTCAGTTCCTGAGCAGCTATCTGCCCCCAGGCCAACAGCCCCCAGTTTATATACCGGGCATGACATCACATGGTATGGAATATCCCTTTGGCCAGTTTGGGTCAGCTGCCCTGGCTGTGTCCTGTGCCAACTTCTTGTGCCCCTCCAGCTTTCTCGCTGGCTGGGTATGAGAAGCTGAAAAATCCTGGACTTAGTCTAAACACTACTTAGCAACAACTGAAAACATCAGTGTGTTATCAGCATTCTTCTCGTACTAAATCCAAAACATAACACTATACCAGCTGCTAGAAAGAAAAATAACTCTATCCCACCCCAAACCAGGGCAGCCTCTTCAAAGATCTGCTTGGAAGAGTCCCATGGGATAAGGCCCTGGAGGAAATGTGGGGACAAGAAAGCTGGTTAATGTTCAAGGATTACCTCCTGCAAGCTCACAAGAGTTCCATCCCAATGAATAAGGCAGGCAAAAATGCCAGGAGCACCATGTGGATAAAAAAGTAGATCCTGACCAAACTCAAACACAAAGAGGAAGCCTACAGAGGGTGGAAGCAAGGATGGGTAACCTGGGAGGAATACAGAAACATTGTCCGAGCATCTAGGGATGAAGCTGGGAAAGCCAAAGCCCAAATGGAATTGAATCTGGCCAGGGGTGCCAAAGACAACAAGAAGGGCTTCTGTAAGTACCTAGGTGACAAAAGGAAGACTAGGGAAAATGTGGACTCATTGCTCAATGAGGTGGAGGACTTGGTTACACAGGACATGGAAAAGGCTGAGGTTACTGAATGCCACCTTTGCTTCCATCTTTACTAGTAAGACCAGCCTTCAGGAATCCCAGGTCCCAGAGACCAGGAGCAAAGGCTGGAGTGAGGACCTTGGTGGAACAGAATCAGGTCAGGGAATACTTAAGCAAACTGGATACACATAAGTCCACCATAAGGTGATGGATGCACCTATGAGTGCTGAGGGAGCTGGCAGATGTCATTGCAAGGCCGCTCTCAATAATCTTTGATTGCTTGTGGGAGAAGTGCCTGAAGACTAGAGGAAAGCAAATGCCACTCTTATCTTCCAGAAGGGCAAGAAGGAGGACCCAGGGAGTTACAGGCCAGTCAGCCTCACCTCGATCCCAGGGCAGGTGATGGAGCAGCTAATCCTGGAAAACATTTCCAGCCGCATGATCAACAAGAAAATCACCAGGAGTAGTCAGCATGGCTTCAGTACGGGGAAGTCATGCTTGACCAACTTGATAAACTTCTATGATGAAATGACTGGCTTGGTAGATGGGGAGAGTGATGGATATTGTTTACTTGGACTTCAGTAAGGCCTTTGGCACTGTCTCCCATAAGATCCTGATACAGAAGCTGTTGATATATGTGCTGGATAAGTGGACAGGGAGGTGGGTTGAAAACTGGCTGAATGGCCAGGCCCAGAGGGTGGTGATAAGTAGCATGAAGTCTTTGCTGGACTCTTTCCAGTATGTCCATGTTTCTCTTCTATTGGGCAACCTGGAACTGGACACAGTACTCCAGGTGTGGCCTCACCAGTGCTGAACAGAGAGGGAGGATCACCTCCTTTTACCTGCCGGCAACAATCCTCCTAACACAGCCCAGGACACCATCAGTCTTCCTTGCTGCAAGGGCACGTTGCTGGCTCATGTTCAACTTTGCATTCACCAGGACCCCAGATACTCTTCTGCAAAGCTGCTTTCCAGCTGGGTAGACCCCAGCATATACTGACCCGCAGGGCTGTTCCTCCCCAGGTTGAGGACTTCGCACTTTCCTTACTGAACTTCATAAGCTTCCTGTCCGCTCATTTCTATCTAGGTCCCTCTGGATGGCAGCACGACCCTCTGGTGTATCGGCCACTCCTCCCAGCTCCCAGATTTGTGTCATCTGCAAACTTGCTAAGGTTACACTCTGCCCCATCATCTAGATCATTAATGAAGATGTTGAACAGGGTTAGACCCAGCATTGACCCCTGAGGTACACTGCTAGTTCCTGGTCTCCGGCTAGACTTTGTGCTACAGATCACCACTCTCTGGGCCCAGACATTCAGCCAGTTTTCAGTATACTTCACTGCTCATCCAGGCCATACCTCATCAGGATCTTTATGAGGATCTTATGAGAGACAGTGCTGAAGGCCTTACTGAAGTCCAGGTGGATGATATCTACTGCTCTCCCCTTGTCTTTATACTTTCTTTATACTTTGCCTCTAATTTCTCGTTGTAACTCCCTCACTATGGTTATCAGAGTGGCAGAGCTAAGTGCAGCAGTATACAGAGTTTTCAAAAAAAGTGACCCTGTCAAAGAAAGAATCAATCCCACTACAGTTTTAAGGCCTTTAACTGAGAAGTGCAAGAGGGTAGACAATATTAACACTAAATCCTTGGAGGATGCGAGTACGAATTAATTCTGCTAATCTGTTGCCCTGACGGAATGCATTGTTGGCCTGCCACCTAGTGGCAATATGTCACTGCATAGCTGTAATTAAGTCTATTTATTATATTGGCTTTATTATGATTGTCACACTTTTATGAGGTGTTTTATTTTTCTTTTCTCTGTACCTTTGTACAAATGGAGGACCAAGCATCAATCAATGTCAAGAGTGTTAATGCAAGTTCTTATATGTAATAAGAAGCCTGAATAAATAGGAGGATCAAGAATACTGAATAACTGTACTTTACTAGCAGTGTATCAAACACATCAAAACACCAATATTTGAACAAACGCAAAATACAGAGGTGAGTAAGGAAACAAAAGTAGTGGTTTTGTAATAAGTTGTTTAGGACTGTTTTTCTAATCTCCTAAATTAGACATAAAACTTAGTGCTTAAACAAGAATTTAAAAGGAACAAAATGAAAAACGAATGCTGGCTGTTCCAATCACTCTGTTACATCATGTATGTGCTCTACCCTGGAATATACCCACACCCTCTCATCCACCCATCATATCTTCCTGAAAAGTGTGATGGTTAATGATACAATGTGTAGTGAAATTATTTCTCCTGTGAGAATTAAAAGGATAGGTTCATGGACTAAAGAAGTATTCAAAATGTAAGTACACAGGGATGGAATCCATGGTTTGGATGATGGAGAGTAGGATCATCAACTGGATGAGATGCTGGCTTTTCAGGGACTGGTGTTGTGGAGCAGCTCACTCTTGTGAAAGATCCCAGCCACTTAATCTGGAGACTGGACATCCAAGCACTTCCCATTGACCGACTTGATTGGTCCTGAATTATCTGAAGAAGATGATGATTATGAAAATATACTATTCAGACAAAGGTAGCAAAAGCACTTACGGTGGAAAGCTTACATTGGGCATCTCTATGGGGAGAGATCACAAAACATGAGAGAGGCTGCAGGTTTGGGTAGCAGAACCTGGGACTGATATCAATGGCATGAGCCTAATTATCCATTTATGAGGTTCCCAAATGCAGACCTCCCTCTTGCTGTGTGAATGGCCATGCCAGACTGAGTTCACAGCTCGAGAGTCACTTTGTATGTAACTCAGCTTATCTTGAAGGAGGGCGGTGGTCTGAAATAAATGCTGAGGCATGGCATTTGTATGTAATGCAAAAGCTTCTCCTTCAACATAACACATAGATGGTGATGCTATATATCTGTTTGGTGAGAAGTTTTTCACAAGGCACATTATATGGACTCTGAGCAAGGGAGATTTTGGCACTGACTTCAGTGTAATCAGCATTAGCTCCTGTACACAGACATAGGCCCTGGGCTTGTCAATGCAGTGTTGCATGCTTACGTGTCCCATGGAGCTCACTGAACTTTTTGCACAGTCTGTTTCACAGCCTACCTGTATGTAAAAAGTTTGGGGACAATGATAGAATACTTCCCAAATATGAAGGAAACCCATAAAAATTAAAATAGATACTATAAAGCAATAGAACTATCTTAGCATGCATTGGAAGTCATTGAAATGAAGTTTCCTGTTTATACATAGAGAAACATTCTTCAGGTAAACAGGGAAGATATTATAATAAAGTCTTTATTAAAAAGTAGAACATCAGCTGTCTTTCTTTAGGATAGTCATAAAAAACCTTACCTATATAGGATGAACCAGTGGAAAACAGAGTATCTGGTTATGCCCCCAAAAGATATTTATATTTACTGGGGAGAGTTGTATGTATATTGGCTAGACACATACACAGAACTATTTTTATTTTCATCGCAGTCATGGCGAGAAACCCATGCTGAGGTGGGGATAGATTAATCTTCCTAGTGTGGAGTGTGAACATAGGTAATGGTTCATCTTGCACAGTTTGAAATTTTTCACAGATATTTACTTCTCTATTAACTCTATGCCTCCTTTATAGTAATACCACAGGGGTTTTTTTAGGGGATGGGGGGGAAAGCAGTATGCCATTATAAATCCATCCACTCTAATTAGTGGTTGCAAACACAATACTCCTTCATCATAATTATATAGTATAAAATCAGCAGTGCCCTTCTAGATCTTTATATGCTGGGGGTTTTTTTCCTGTGTAACGCTGGAACAGGATTTCTTGGATGTGTAATAGATTGGGGGACACCTTTGTAAACTTTTTACTCCTAAGCTGCTTACAATGCTTTCAACATAATTCCATGTTATCATCATTTTGCGTTGGTATGGTTGTATTAATAGGACATTAATAAATGCTGCTTGTGAGTAGTTCTTTACATCTGTACTGCACTCCAAAGCCTGACAGTTAATTTTCAAAAACTAATTCCTGCTAATGAGTTACTACTCCTGGATGCTTTTGGAGAGGCATTAACAATATGTGCCAGACCTGCCAGGTGTGCTGCAGGGAAGTCGTGAGATCCAGGAAGCATATACAGACTGCAGGCAGCTGACAGGCAATTATGTAAAAGAAGGTATTCTAGAAAACACTGCACAGCAGGTGCAGCCCAAGGAAGAAGAGGCAACACTAGCCACTGACATAGAAATGCGTAGGGTTGCTGAGATATGAACTGGTGGCACATCATGGCTGCCCAATGAAATTCACAGTCCCTAGGCTGCAGTAAAACCTCTACCTTGCCATTAGCTACGGCTAGCAGGCTGTGAGAACTGAAGTGGCCAAAATTGAATCTCTCATAATGTGCATTTACATGATATTTTACAATGGATGGGTTTAGTTGATGTGTAGCTCATCTGACTAAAAGATGTCATCTGCATTTAGGCTACAGGCATCTCCCAAAGCTTAGGCCTGTGTTCAATCATGCAGCAGGTATCTTGCTCCCCTGTTCATTCAGAGGGAAACCTAGAGGCATTGAAGGCTGCAAGTGGAGCTGTGCAGTGCTCCCGCATCCCTGAGCTGTTTGCCAAGGTGGCTGCAAGGCAGCTGCTGAGACACCCCTCACCCTCTCCCCCATGTACCATACATAGGTTTCCCCCTGCAAAAAGGCCTTGGAAGCCCATTGTCTTCCCCGACAGATGAGACCCCCATGTAACACAAAGTCCCAGAAATGTCAGTGTCGCTGTGGGGATGGAGGGCAGCAGCACTGTTAGGCACAGTAGATCCCCAGCCTCACGTGCATTCCCACACCTCAGACCCATCACTGCCTTCTGCCGATGACGTGAATGGCAAGAAGAAACACCTTATTTTGGGAATGGGTGAGCTTGCAGTGAGGCACAACAGCACCTTGGGCAAATACTTCAGCAGAATCAAGACAACAGTGACAGATTTCTCTGCTGACACACAAAATTTCCTGGGCAAAAAATTTGATGCTAGGTTTAGGTTAAGAGGTCCCCCCTTCCCTGCTCTCCCCAGACTCCTGGCACCATACAACCAGTTAGACCCATGGCAGCTCTGCATCAGCCTTGGTGGATGATGCCAAATAGCCCTGCCGTAAGCAGGTCAAAGAGTGTACGCACATGAAATCAGTGCTTGTCTTTTAGCCACCCCAAAGCATGGCTTCTGCCTCCTCCACAAGAAAACAACCCTTTCCAGGAGGATAAGTTGTGTGGGGCCTCTGAGATGACATAACTCAGGCAAGAACTCTCTTTCCTCCTCCACATTAGGCATCATGAACAGACAGTTTGAGGATTGTCACATTCCCTACACTGTGCTCACATGGCCCCACAGGGAACATGGGTCCATGGGTTTCCTACTGTGGCACCTAACTGGTGCTCCACTTGGCAGCTGCCTGCACACTAACAGGGGTCCAGGATGTGATTGGATTGCAGCAGTTAGGGACTGGGTTCATAGGGCAAGAAACAAGTCATTTAATACAACTGGTTGCTTCCAGTACGACCAGCAGTAAGGTATCAATGCAGACACAAAGTGTCTACTAATGACACTTTACTACTGATCTTTCATCCCTCAGACACCACCAAGCCAATGCACAGTACTTCTTTTCTGACCAGGCTGTACATTTTTCCTTTCTCTGTACAGACTATTGCCAGATCTCTTACAAGCTACATGGGAATATGATCTGTGGATGGGCACTTACATGATTTGGCCATTGCAGGGTCTGGCCACTTTTAACACTCCAAGAGGTAAGAGAGATTTATGTACACAGACCTTGACCTCCCTAATACTCCCCTCCTCTCCCTAGCCTCCACTGTAGCCCATCACTCCCAGTACACAGCTTTCCAGCAGAAAGAACTCTTCTTCAAAGACAACCTTGGTCTTATCTTCTCAATCAGCGTCTCAGATTTTGGGCTGTCTTCTGAAGATGCCAAACGTGCTCCAGAAAACAGAGGCCAGCAACCATTGCACATTAAGAGGTGTGGAAGCACTTTGGCACTGCAGAGCGCTATTGCAACAGTGTGATCCCTCATGGACATATTTCCCACTGTCAATTACTATCCCAGCACCTTCTCAATAATGAACTCTGTCAAGCTGGTGTGCAGAGGGAAAGCCAGCACTCAAGTGAGCCCCTGCTGTACTTGATGATCACAGTCCCAGAGGAAAGACAAGTTTCCACTGCTTGGGGCCATGAATTTCAGGCAGATATCTCCTTTTTCTTGGGTGGAGACACAGACATAGTATCTTTCATCCTTCCATCACTGTCTCAACATCATCTGGGCTGTGCTAGAGGGACACCTAAACTTGATGTCACAGCAGCAACATCTTGGACTATCACCACCTCTCCCTTCACCACTCAGGGAATGATTGTGCTGTGACTGCTGTCATTTATTCACCCCTGGAGCTACCTCCACCTCCACCTCTGCAGCTCCTGCCAGACCTTCCCTCCTCAAAAGGCTTAGGGGTGAGTTCCTCCACCACAATCCTAGGAGACAAGGGAGGTGCAGTGATCCCTTTCAGACCCTCCTCACTCCTTAGCACTATTGGTCTTGGACCCTCACCTATATCTTGCAGACCTGCTTGTTCTGACCCTGTCCAGACCTAAAGTTCAGCCCAGGCCTTAACTCTTCCCTAATCCCTATTTACTCTAATTGACACTGGCTTTATACCCATCTAGGGTACAATTTCCTAAACAAGCCTCCTGCCTCCATCTCTTCTGTGGTCTCCACTAACCTCTAGGCTAAGCAGAGTGGGGTGGGAGGTTTTATTGCCAGTGGACAAGATTTATTCTTGCCCCTGGCATCTCATTCTTGGTGCAGACATAGTTCTGTCATGCCTGGAGAGAGCAGGCGGTTAGACCTTGAGAATGGCGCTGGGCATAAAATACCTACGTCACAGGGGATGGATTAGAGGAGACGTGTCAGTTGTATATATGTGAGAGTGACATAGACATCCCTCAAAGCAAAAATGTTGGAATTGAGCTGCCTACAAAGATAGACATCTCTGTGCAGGAGATAGGTGTGTTAAAAAGTTGTGGGGAAGTAGTCAAAATCAATCATTGTCATGCACCACAATGTCTAAAATGGCACTAGATGCCTGCCTACTTTCAGTCCCAAGTCATAATCTCAGTGTCCTGTGAGTTGAGGAATCCCAAATCATCTTACTTTCTTTATGCTGCAGACACACAGCTCTCTGTTCAGGCATGAAGTGAGGACAGATAGCCCTGTTAAAGTCATGTTTAAGTAGTCCTATTCATTTTGGCTACAAGGAGGTAGCCTCCTGACTCTGGACTAAAATGCACAAGTGATATGATTTTCCAAAAGCCTGGGTCTGAAGGCCAGTTGTCTGCTGAATTTTAATTTGCATTGTCTGTGCTGCCATATCTCTTCCCTTAGGCTTCTTTACTAAGGTGGTTGCTGTGTCTGAAAGCTCATCGCATTCAGTAGTAATTTTCCCCAACTCCTCCACCATTTCCACCATTTATTTTTAGATTTTGATGAGAAAAAACATACCCATCTACAACTCTAGGCACTGACAGCTATTTGGGATCAGAAGCAATGCCGAAATAATCATGCTCGCACACTGCAACATGAAACTCCCTTAACCAAGCAGCAATTCAAAGCAGTGGAACAAGACCCAGCCCAGAACTGTTTTATCAGCTATGCCCTTTTAAGAAGATTAAGCTGTTATATTTCTCTGTTGCTGCTTTCATCTTCCCTCTGTGAGTGTCATCCAGGCCTCCAGGCAAGCGTAGCTGCTTATCCTCATCTGGAGACTTCGAGTCAGGAAAAATGAGGGAAAGAGAGCAAAAAATACAGGCCTATTTGTCAACAAGCAATGGGTATGTATGAGAAGAGCAGGGTTAAAGAATGGAAGCCATGTCCAGGGCTGGACGTCTCAGGCCCTAGGTAACTGGTTTTCTAAGACTACAGCATAAACTCAGAGCCACTGCTTGGGAACTTCTGTTGTGCACTGATGTACTGATAGCCACTTCTAAAGAGATCCAGATCACTACTGTAATTAGCACCTATTATTGTTATCTCTGTAGATGGGACATTAAGGCCACAATTTCCTATTAATTTACACCAATTAGTCCATCCAATTCATGGTTAAGGCATAATGGAGAGGACAGCAAAGAAGACTGTCCTGGGCAGAACTAAGTATGAAAAATAAGGGACATTTCAAAGAGATAATTTAGAGAAATCATTTCTTTTATGATCTTCTCTCCATAATGCATTTTTACTTTCAGTCATATGAATAATTTTCCATAATGGTCACTTTGGTGTCAAAAATAGAACTTAGTTGGTTTCATTCATTTCAATACATCTTCATGATGTATTAAATTCATGGATCACCTTGTATGTACTGATGATTTTAACTTTGACTGGTAAAGCTAAGCTTCAAGTTAATATTTGAGAGGTCTCAGGAATCCTATAAAGAAATGTTGATGTTTGTAAAAATGCAAATTGTTGTTGTTTTAAATCAAAGATGAAGGATTGGATTTCAAACCAAAGGTGGTGTGGGGAAATGAGGCAGCATTTTATAAAAAGCACCCAAAATTCTAAAGATCTCTGAGTGCTGCCAGTAATTCCGTAATCTCAGCCTTTCTTTTGCTCTCTTCAACAAAGTTCTTGAGTCATCAGGAACTCGAAACAGAGCTGAATGGAGGCATCTATTTTGTTTGGTTTTTAAGAGAGTATTTCAGTCTATGTTCCCTAAGCCACTCATCCAGTCCTGCACAAAGCCCATTTCTCTTCCAGGTCCTACCATGCAAGCTGTGGAGCTCTCCTTTTGCAGTTTCCTCAGTAATCCAGAACATGAGCACAGTAGCAAAGCGCAGTAAAACCCTTCAAGCCTGAAGTCCTCTACAGGCTGCTGAGTCCACATGACCACTGCCAGGAAGCTTGCGAAATTATCTCCCAGAACTTTCCAGTTCCTTCCCAAGGTAGCTGTTTTGCTCCTATGTTTCCAAGCCCTTCCCAGTACACTGAACCATTTCAACTAAAAGTAAGTGGTTGCATTATGTGGCAAGCACCTGCTATTTCCAAAGGCACTACCAAATTTTCCGGAGGCTGTCTTTCTTGCATGCCATTTCCGTACCTCAGTTACAAGTGCAAAACCAGAAGCCTGGGTAATGATGTATTTTAATGGACAGTCTCAAATGTTTTAGGACAACACAAAAAGACACTTTCTTGGAGAATGATTGTTATCTTTTTTATGGGAAGACTAGGATTCCTTAGGATGAATTCTACCTTATAAACCAGGTTGAATCCACAGTCATCCTGCTTAGTGTTGCTCTGCTAAGGTTTGATCAATTTGTAGAAATGTAGCTCTAACTTCCAGCTAATTGCTATTTTAGATGGTGCTTATTATTATCACTTAACATTTATACTACATCTCACTAAGCTTTTTCAGTCACAGTTGACACATTAATCTACTAACGACTGTATAGGTAGATTGACTGAAGAATTTATAGCCTCATATAAATACCAAATATAGAGTGTACATCAAACACAATGTATAGTTAACATTGTGAATGCAGTTAGCTTTTTTATTTTTTGAAAGTAGGATAGAAATGAGGGCAGGTTGCTATTCCTCTTTCTCTTGACCCGGACTAGGGTTCCTCTATAGGGCAACAAGCCATACATTATCCTCCCTTCAACTTGGTATCTCCACAAGCCAAAAAAGCTGAGAGAGCTTTCAAGGTGAAGTGAACCTGTCAGAGGAGACAAGTCAGGGCTACAGAGTGCTAGTTGTATGAACAGCAGGGATGCAGCTGGGGCTTTATGGAAAAAAACCCAACCACTAGACCCAAATGGTTGTGTCAATGCTTGTTTGAGCATGGACATGTTTCCCCGTCCTGCAAGTACCAGTGTGTTCTTGCCCCCCCCCCCCCCCCCCCCCCCATTTCCTTTTTTGTTGCCTGAATAGTAGCAAAAATAAAATATACTGCTGCAGCCTTGCTACTCCTTCCCTGGACACTTCAGGCATTGTGTGGGTCACTGCAGTTGGGCTGATCTGCAAATCCTGAAACCTCCTATCTTGTGTCTCGAGAAGTACCTCGTATCTTCTCAGTCCCTCAGTCACCTACCCATGGTCCCATAGAACTTTGTTGAAACTGTTATTTCCTGGCCTTCTAAGTAATCCCTTTGACGCCAACGTTGTAAGAAAGTGAGGAACAAAGAAAGAAAAGAGGCTTAGAAAAGACCCTGTCACTAAAATAATTGTTTCTAAGAGCACACAGTTGCAATATCTTTGAAGAGTAACCCAAATACGGAACAACATGGAACTCACCCATCTGCCACAGATCTTCCTTTACCTTCTACTTGTACACTGCACCTCTTATTTTTGCCATTTCTTTCTGAGAAATAATTTTTCCTTTTTAAGATACGTGCTTTTTAGCTTTGTACATGTGTTTGTGCAAAGATTTTGGAACTGGTGATCTACCAATAGCAAATCAAATGTCAGAGGAATTATTAGTGACTGTGTACCAGATACAATTAAACTCTTCATTTCTATTCTTGCACCTGTTGTGGATATTCAGGCTTGCAGAAATTTCAACTCAGTGATCTGCCTGGAGAACTACCTGGTTTTAGCAAACAGTAAGAAAAGCTCTCCAATACTTTCTGCTCAATTTTTTCCTAACCAAATAACCACCCATGTATTCTTCCAAGACTAACTAGTTCATTTGTGAAGACAAGATTTCTGAAGCCATGTGTGTGTGCCCTATAGTGACTTTACTGCCATAACAATAAACCTGACTTTAGAAGTGATATTCCACACTTTTTTTCTAAAGCTTGCTTTCATTTTTCATTCTGCCTTTTGATCCTTTGTTTAAATCATTGCCTTTGAAAAGCTGGAAGGCATTTTGTAACATTCTCTGTTATTTGCAGAGCCCAGGTGAAGTCTATCATGCAAAGTGTCTAAAAAGTGCTGCCATTTCCATTAAGCCTTGGACATGTCAGCTTTGAAATTCATTTTTAATCTTCCAGTGGCACAAAATTCCAAGAGGTTTGCTTATTTGTTACTGCCCTTTGTGAAGTAGGAGTTGCTGGTGCCTAAGGCAGGGAAATGCAATGCACTCACTACTAATTATGTATCTCATGTTGCATCATAAATTGTTGTTGGTTTGTCAGAGCAACTTATGCCAATCTTCATTAATAACTTACATGTGAACAACTCTATATAAAGTAACTTCAAAAAGAAATTATGTCGAATTATTTTCCCTTGAAATTTTCAGATCTAGTAATCAACCACCTATTGCACTTATTAATGTCCTCAGAAACCTCTGAATTTTACATGTGTGTCTGTAAGATAGAAGAGGAAAGACAGGCAAACACTGAATTTTTGTAATTTTATCAATAGCCTTTTTTCCACACAATCCATGGGCTGTGATGAGCCGCAAACTTCCCCTTAATCTTTGATATCTCTTTCGATGACAGCATGGTTGCTGTGTGTCCATGTACAACTGACCTCTGCCGGAGAGAAGGCAGCTTGTCAGATGTGCATGACTGCTGACTGGTTTGCCGTCTGTTGATCTAATAAAGCAGTTTGAGGCTACAATAACTACCTTCCGAATCCACAGAGAACTTTAAAGTTTTGAAAATAATCTTAACTCTGCCCTACTGCACATTCACCTGGTGATTAAGACATACCTAATCAGATAATGCCTACTGGCAGCATATAACGAGCTGGATAATATTATGGATTTGTGTTTAATGGGAAAATGTAAAATTAGTACACATCCTGGTGTATACTGAAATGTCTGGATGTTTTTCATGAAATGCTGTTTAAAAGATATTATTGATCGTAACAATTTTTTTTGTAAAAATGAGTATAATAATATCTTTTCGGAATATAAAGATTTTATCCCTGTCTTGTAAGATCAGTGATAATACAATTTGCGTCCCCACGACAAGAAATCCACAAAAATGGTGAGAGCTTTTGCTGTGGAAGGTTAGAGAAGACAATGACGAGAATGAGATCAAAGAGAACAGCACGTCACTTGTAGGGAAATTAGATATTCCTTCAGAGAACTCCTTAACTGGGCTGGTTGTGCATTTTTCTTGTGTTCCTGAAGTTTGCTGGTCCTAGGATCTCCTATCAAGAACATAGAGCAAGGCTGGCTTCTATCCAAATTTCCTTACAATAGTTGATTCTGAGGAGAAACTGTGTATTTTTCATACTACCCTGGCCACTCAAGTTCTTTCCAAACTCTTCTGTATAGGATTCCCCATTCGTCAAAAATAATTTTTACCAGATCCATCATTATGTTTCATGAGGGGTTTTTTTCAGGTTTTCCTTCATGTTTCCATTTTCGTGCTTTATTTTTACACTTTAGAAAGAGCAGATCACCTCTGGCAAATGTGAATATAGCAAATATCAAACTTGTGTCTCATCGAACTGGGGTTTACAGTGTTTTTTTATGTGAGTTATTGGTAGAACATAAAATACCATTACTTTGTAACAAAAAATGTTGGACTTAACAAGCTTTGAAGACTTATTTATGACATATCTCAGTGTGCCTGATACCATCATACGATGTGATGGCATGATATAGTCTATGATACCATGTTGCATGTATACGATACCACGGCATTATGGTTACATGTACATGACGGCATGTTAACAATAGCAGAACCTCATCGGGCACAATGTAGAACCGGTTTGATCTGTCGATTCAGGGATACTAAATGACCCCAAGGCCCTCTTAGGTCAGGAACAATTTAAAGGAATCCGCTGAGTTTGCAAATGATGCACAATCCAAAGAAACCTGAACAAACCCCGTGGGATTTATGTTAAAGCTGAGACTAAGGCCAACACTTCCAAAAGCAAACAGCAGTTTCTGAAGCTCAATTTTGAGTGTCTGATTTTTGAAAGGGCCTTATTTTAATAAAGAGTTGCAAACTGAGTCCCCCAAACTTGAAACTTTCCAAATCGTGCATTTAAAGCCATGGGCTCTTTTCCACGTGCTCCAGCCTGCGCAAGCAGAAGACGTTGCTCTTTAAGGACTCTTACAGGAGAGCAAGATACAAATCTTTCCTGCTTCAACTCCAGTTAAACTGGGAAACCGTTATTTCATCACCATGTCCTCACCCACAATGGATGCTGTTGTTCCTCTTAGGGTTCTGTGTCTCCTGGCCAGGTGCGGTCTGGCTGGGTCTGGCAGGGACTGGAGGTGATGTGAATCCTTGCCGGCTTTTCATTGGTCTGGGTATACCTCACTCTTCCCAGGGGAGGCCCTGGACCTGAAATGACAGTGAGCGGAGTTAGTGCTTCCCACCAAAACAAACGAAACTTGGTTCCAGGGACAGGTTTCAGAAGGGTGCCTTTCCTGCTCTCTCAGACCACAGGGCTGGAGAACAGCGAGTCGTTATGTCCAGGACATCACATTTTTAAAGAACAAGCCTTGGTACCAAAGGGCGCATGTTTTCCTTCTGCATGGGGCAACACACCCGTGTGCGGTGAGAGGGAGAGCGAACCTGGGTTATCTGTGCCAGAGGTGGATGTTATCTGCAGGAACATGGACTAGCTCCAACAGCTCCGCTTGGCTGCTCTCCCCTAGGAGACGGATGTGCGGGCATGGGGGAGAGGAGCGGGTGTGCTGCTGGAGGAGTCTGGCCTGCGCTCGGGTGCCATCCCCCCAGGAGTGGTGTGAGGAAACAGGGACAAAACAAACCG
This sequence comes from Astur gentilis, assembly GCF_929443795.1. Lineage (NCBI taxonomy): Eukaryota > Metazoa > Chordata > Aves > Accipitriformes > Accipitridae > Astur > Astur gentilis. Next base: position 20,333,197 of record NC_064883.1, on the reverse strand, counting down.
GTGCCTTTGGGCAGCCTTGCCCTCGTCTAACCATGAAAGCTGGGTATCGTTCACCTGCTCCGGAGCTCTCTCTGTTCTTCCCCAAAGGGACAGGGCCTGGGCGGGAGCCTGCTGCCCTCACGACAGTTGGCCAGGCTGTTATGGGGCTGACAGCCAGGCTGCTCTACGGGGGATGGTAAGGTTGAGGGGTGGGGGGGGGGGGGTGGGGGTGGATCTCTAGGCAGTTTTGAGGGCAACGACTAAGCCGTTGTGGGGCTGATGGCCGCGGCCGTGGGGATGGCGGCAAGGATGCTGTGGAGGTGGTGGCGGGTGGTGGGTAGGCTGTCGCGGGGCTGCTGGTGAGGCCGTTGTTGGGCTGACTGCCGTGCAGCTGCCGGCTAGGCTGCTGCGGGGAGGGGGGGGGGGGGGGAGCCAGCGCCAACGTGGGGGTGATCCCCGGCGGTGCCAGCGAGGGGACCTCGGAAAAGCCGGCGGACCCCACTTCAGGCCGGAGTGGCTGGGGAGGGGGGGCAGGCCGGGGGTGCAGGCCCTGCGGAGCCCCGGGCGGGCGTCGCTCCCCCCCCGGGAGGCCCCGCCGCCGCCGCCGCCGCCGCCACCTGCCCCGCGCCCCCCGCGGCCCCGCCCCGCCCCGGCCCCGCCGCGCGCTGCTGGGCCACCGGGCGGCGGCGGCGGCGGCGCGGGGCGGGGGGTGTCGCTGCCGGGGGCGCGCGGGCGGAGGAAGAGGAGAGGAGGCGGGAGGAGGAAGGCGGCGGCAGCAGCGGCTCTCGGGAGGAGCCTGTCCAGCGTGAGACAGCACATTCAGCCGGCAGTGGCGGTCCTGCTGCAGCGGCGGGCGGCACCGCACCGCACCGCACCGCGCCGCGCGGCACCGGCACGGCAGGGCGCAGCGCCTCGGGCAGCAGACGTTCGGGCAGCGGGGAGTCGCTCCGCTCCCCCGGCGGCGGGGGCTCGGTGAGGGCTGCACGGCGCCGGGAGCCACTCCGCATCTCCCGGGCGCCGACGGAGGTAAGGCGCCCGCGGGAGGCGGCGGGGGGAGGGGGGGGGCGGCGGCGAGCGGGGCCTCCCCTTGGGGGCCCGACGTTGGCGGAGGAGCCGGGCGGGGGTGGGGGGGGGGGGGGGACGGTCCTCGGGATGCGGCGTCGGCCGCGGAGCCTCGGCGCGGCCGCCGGAGGCCAGGCACCCGGGCCGGGCTGGGTTAGCGGGCATCCCCCGGCTGCTCCGCGGGAAGCGGCCGGCCCTCGCCGGGGGCGGCTTCCCCCCCCCCCCACGCCCCCCGCCTCGGCGGCTCGTCTCCGGAGAGGGAGCGGGCGGGGAGGGCTGCGGTGAGCCCCACCGGCCTCGGCGGCACCTGTGCCAGCCCCTGGGGCTCCTCCGGCCCCGGCCCCGGCCCCGGCCCCGGCCCCGGCCCCGGCCCGCTCCGCCGCCAGAGGCTGCCGCAGGCTCCTCGGGTTCTGCCGCGGTGCCGAGTAGCTTAAAGCAAAGGGAGGTGGGAAAAAGTTTCCCGTCTTCAATTCTTCGCACAGCGTGGGCAACAGCGGGCTTACTCAAGTCCACGACGACAGCAGGCGAGAATTACATCTTTTCCCGTTCCTAAGGTAATTCCCTAAAAGGGTGAGAGAAGGGGGTGATCAATGAGAGGCCTTTTTCACTAGTAGTCCATTGAAATGCGCTGTCAAAAGCGTGTTGTTACAGTTACATCGCCCCGGGAATCCCCCTGGGTGAGCAGAGAGCATTAAGGCCCCTGGATGTTTCCTAGACAAAACCTCTGTTTTACTGACCGGAACAAAGTATGTTTTTCTGTCAGTATTGGCATTGACAGAAAGTACAAATTTCAACTATAAATACGTATAAAATAAGGATTCTCAGCAGATCAAGCGATCTAACCTGCTATTAGAGGGGCAATGAGATGGAAAGACCTGACATGAAGTTGGCACGTGGCTTTGGCACTTGCACCTGGTAATTTATCCTGACATACAGGGTTTTGTCAGCACTTCGCCTCTGCATGAGGACTTTTAAATTACCTCTGAAATGGCTCTAAATATCATGAAGCACAGTGCTGCAAAACCTGTTTCAGAACGGAAATCCGAATCCCACAACCATCTATCTCCTGACAGATGGTATTATCAGAGCCACCGAGGAATTTCATTTCTGTTACTACCAATGTGCTTTGTTGAAGTGCCTCATTTGTTCTTGCTAAGTTAATGGGAAGAAGTTATATGTTTTCTTTTCTGATTCTATCAAGTTCTTCTTTTTACTTTCTTTCCATTTGAGAGGACGTGTCTAATAACAGTCTCCACACTTCCTGAAGGTGGATAAAATTATTTCTATAATCTCTGTGTAGCATTTCTCAGCAAGAGTGGGCTTCCTCAGTGCAAACCTTGGGGCTGCACCCAGGTCTTTACGCCCAGGAGTGCTCACTCTGATAACTGTCCTCTGCTTCATTTTGTTTTCCCCAAACCATCCATTTATAGTCCGTGAAAACGCAAACTGTGTTGCCCCTTTTGCGCCGCCTTCTCTGTGTACAGGCTATTTTGAGGATTGGGACTTGCTATCCTCTTCCTTGATATGTGAAAGACTTCTGAGGGCCAGGTATGTGGAGGTCCAAGAGATTGTTTAGAGTTGGATTAGCTAGATTTCTCCTAGCTCGAAACACCTCTGCATCAAATTAGTCTACCCTAAAAATGCATTAACTCCAGTGCTGCCTTATCCACAGTTTAAGAGAGGAATCTTTAAAGGAGCAGCAATAAACCACACCCTATGCATGCAGTGATTATTGAGAATTTAGAAACCTAACTACTCAGAGAATAGTCAGGCAAATACTCTTTTTGTACCTTGCAGATCTCAGCTGACCTTCCAGCTCTTTCTATAGGAGGAAGGGCAGTGAGCTGCCCTCCTTTGTGATGCCTTTCAGTGGCTATTTTTTTCATTATTGAAATGCATTTGTTTGTTTTCCAGTTTGTGTTTTTCCAGCTTCAGGTTCCTGGTTCCTGTTTTGTCTCTCACAGATAAAAGCCTTGCTTTAGCAGCTGTCTTCAGTGTAGGTACCCTAAATTGTGCGGCAAGAACTTACCTGCTTTATTTTCAAATAAATTACCAGATCAAGTCCCTTGGTCTCCTTTTCTTTTGTAAGAAAGACAGGTTTCAAGAATCATTCCTTGCTGCCATCAGTTTCCAATATGCAAGAAGAGAGAGAGGGAATACTAGATAGAGCTGGACACAATGGGTTGTGGTAGAGGTCTCACCATTGCAGGGTACTGGACAATGAAGTGAAATGGGCTGGGAGGGAAAAAAGATGAGTGAAATAGAAAAACATAAGGGTATAGAAAGGCATTGCTGTTTTTCAAAGCTTCACCATCTCCTGCTAATGAATCAGGTAATCATCATATCTTCCCTCTCCTCAAACTTGACTTCTTCTCACAGAGGTTTAAAATATGTTCATGGTCTCTCTCCAGGACTACTTGGGCTTATTAACTAGTGCTATGCCTCGAGTGCCCTGCTGAGCTCCTTTGGCTTGGTTTGACTAACAACAGAAGTAGTAATTAGGAATCTTCCAGAGTCACTGATGCCTAGTGCCAAAACAAGCTGCGACTTGAAGGTGGTGGTGGGATGTTAACAGAAAGATCCTCCTTGTCCTACCCATGGGCTTTAATTTTCAGGGGAGTTAGGGGGAGCTAACACTGAAATCCTCATTGAGGTGCATAGGGCAATTCGTATCTGTAGAGGTATGGTCTCAGGCTTTCTGCACCCATAGCCAGGCATCATGACCTCAGTGCAATACTCATCTGATATTTTTGTATTTTTATTTTAAAAACCTTAAATGAAACAAACCATAATGACTGTAGATGTAGTCTGCTTGTAAAAGGGACGTTTTCCGGCAGGAATAGTGATGGACTATGCTGGCAAAGTGCCCTTAGTACAGATGCATCTTGTATTAGTAAAACTGTGCTTTTGCCAGTGCAGCTTATTTTAGTTCATCTGAGCAACACAAGTTATACAGGTGAGTATACATTTATGTGTCCATAAGGGGGCTTGCTTTCCAGATGAGGGATCGTATGATCTTCTGCTCAGCTGACCTATATAAGCAAGAAGAAATGGTAATGCAGGAATGATAATGCTTGAAAACCAGAAAATTTGAAAAATCTGAAAAAAAGTATCTGAAGAGCCTCAGTGGCAGCCTGAGACCCTGGTTCAGTCTAAATCTCAGATAGAGACAATATGTCCCTTTTGCTACTTGGTAATTATCCATCTAAAACCATGCTAGCTCTCTTTAGTCAGACATGACATTGGGAGCTGTTGTTCACTTGGCCATCTGCAAGCACTCAAAAGAAGGCAGTATACAGCGTACATGAGCTTGCTCCCCCAGTACTGTTCATTTTAGGTGGCATCATCTTGCCAACTTTTCTGGGAAATGGCTACTTCCAAGCAGATGGCAGAAGCTGCAGGAAGCTGTGAAGCAGACTGATGTGGGAGCCGCTAGATCTCATAGACACAAGACACCTCTGATCATCTGTGAGAGCTATGATGTCCTGACTCCTCATGAGCTTAAAACTATACCCGCCTCTTTTTTTCCCCACTGTGCTTCTTCAGCACCTTTTGTTTTCCCTTCTGAGGCAGAAGTGTTCTGGTGAGTGTCTGGGAGTGTACTGCAGCAGGAGAAGGCACGGAGCAAGAATGACCTTTCTGGGAGAGTTTTGGGGGCAGCACTCCGTAACTCCATGCTGAAGTTTTAAGGGCAGAGGACTTAGTCCTATTGCTGCTGACAGTAATAGGAGTTTCTCTGTGACTTCTCTGGTGGGGAATCTAGCCGCTAGAGTGATGGCAGGAGTCAGCTGTGTACATTGTTTGAAAGCTGTGAGCATTTCCAACCCTACTGAAGCCAATGAGAGTCTTGGCATTGACTTAACAGACTTTGGATGAGGTCCTGTGTGACTGCTGCTTTGACTTGTGTACAGATACCTGTGTTACCTGATGAATAATTGCTGCTCAGGTGACTCTTGTGATGCTCGGCTGTTAATCTTAGAGTAAAAGTACATGTTATCCTATTTTAATGTTGAACACTGCTCCCATGCATGTGGATCAGCTTGCCTGACCTGGAGAGACAGGTTACATCAACCTGAGGAACAAGCCTCCCTGGAGCCCTCCTGGACCAGGGCAGTTCTACCCTGTGTATTCGCCAGGTGCTGGCTGACTGTCCCTGCTTGGGCCTAGAATAATTAATGAGTACTTTGCAGAGGAAGAGGGCTCATTTACTGCCGCTCAGCAGAAAACAATTACAGCAGGAATCTTTTAAGGACGTAGCTTCTCATTTCCAGTGATATCTTCTCCTCTTCACATTTCTTTTCCTTCTTGCTGTTGTTCACTGAGGCTTATCCTTTTCTCTCTTCATCAATATTAGTCTTAATGCCATGTTCCCTCCTGACTGGTCTTCCCTTCCCTTTTGTCATGTCTCCCTGGGATAGAACTGGGTTTAGTTCCCTGTTCTTTTCTCCCTCCCTTTGCAGTGTGGTACAAGTAATTCCAAATCCTTCTCCTCAGTTACTCATTTTACACTTCAGACCAGCCAAAAGTGTGTTTTGTGTTCAAACAATGGGGAGTTATAATAAGGCAAAGATACAAAACTGCCTAGTATGATTAAATATAAATAAGTATAATGGAGGATATATTGTTTATCTATTTATATCAATATCTCTAAGCCTTTTCTGATGCTTGATTTTAATCTTTTCAGGCTGAATTTGACAAAGACTATCCCCCAAACTATGCTATGTTAGTATTGAAAGTTAATCACTGTAGGTCCTAGACCACATGCAGGGAAAATATGGATCTCTCTTGCTTTAAACTATTCAGCCCTTCCGTTCTGTATCCATTAACACAGATCTTAGCTTTTAAAGTGCATAGACAGTGGTATTAAATCCATACTACTCAAGGCATGCCCTTATTCTGTGTTTTGCACGTTAGGCCACTACTGTTAGGATCAGAGCGGTTACCAGGTCACTTGGTAATTGGGGCAAAGACATTTCAAATGATTGCTATTGTATATTTTCAGAAATTAAAATATTTAACAAAACGGGGTCACAGGAAAAAAAACCCACCACAAACCAGACTGCTGTCTAATATGGTTCCTTGTATTTGAACCTGTCTGTCCTGGTTTAAGGACTGACTGTTCCACTGACTGAGCATTTAAAAGAATTTCTTCTCTGATTCTTGCAGCACAAACAAAGTTGGGGGACTGTCTAAACTCATGTGACTTGCTTCATAATACGTGTTTGTCTTCTCTTTACGTAGTACAAAAGAATCACCATTTTCATTAATCACGCTATTCAAAGTCGTATGACATTGGTTTTTTTCATCAGTTTGTTTCTAGTTACATTTTGACCAGTTGCTGAATCAGAAGGTGGTTTATATCATAATCCTGAAGGATTTCAGATCTCAATTTGCCCCTAAATGAGTTCTCTTTTTTTTTTTTGTCCTTTTTTAGCTCTGGCTGCTCATAAAGCTTTGTTACACACCCATAGCAGTTTGTTACAGACTATCAACTTCTGCCAGTCTTCATCGCCCAGGAACACAAATGACTTCTGCAAAAAACACAGAAAAGATTGTTCACGTTATATATACGTATGGGTGTAAACTGTGTGGTGCATTAAAAAACGAATGGATTAAAAATCTATAACCTTTTGGAATGAAAGAAGAAATTTGACCTAAATCATACCCCCTACTGTGCAGTTAGCTATTCATGTACATAATCTGCTGCACTTGGCAAAGCCTGTGAATGTTGTATTCCTGCCTTTCACTATCTCCATAGTAGTAATAATAATACAAAAAATTGTGCTGATGGGATAGGAGGGTATTGTGCTGGAGACAAAAAAACCCAGTGATGCCATTCTCTGTTTGTACTGAAAGAGCCCGTGGGAAAACTGTCCCATTATTTCCCACAATATTTTCTTTTTCACAGAAAGTTGATTAATAGCAAGAAAACACAGGAAAGCCTGGTTTCTCAGCCTTTATGGGCCTATTCAAATATATTAAAAAAACCCTGTGCAAATTCAGTATTATTTTTATCTGATAATTATGAATTATAGAACTTTAGGTTTTTTCTCATATGTTTAAAGCATAGAACTCAAAAGATGACACAATTATATTCTCTGGAAGGGGCTAAGATGGAAAAAAAAGATGTTGCAACCTTACTACCAATGTTCTCCACACCTTTTACAGCAGCCCTTCCTTTATGTGCATAACACTTACTGGGTTTTATTGTTTACTCATCAATGAATCACAGGACAGGGAAGTAAAAAACTATAGACAGCCACATTAACATACAAACATATGAGTCTTTTTGAACAAAATTGTAATATAATGCAATATTAATATTAGTCAATACTAATATTGATGTCTTTAAATGAAGATCATGCCGCCTCAGTTTTGATTTAGTAAACTTTCAAAGTTCTCTAAAGTTTAATTACAAGTTCTTCCCAAGAAAGTTTCTGATCTCACTAAACTAAGTGATGAATTAGGTGTAAGTATAATTAAAGTCAGTGGCCTCCCATTTTTTGTATTATTTTTCTTAAAATACTGCATATATCTATAAAGCAGTAAGACCGCTGGGCTTTCTCATATCACATAATGTCCGTTTTTTGTTAAAGGGCTAACTGTATTACCTGCTTTCTCCTGGGTTCTTCTCAGTTCTCTCTTGTGATATTGCAAAGATTTGTAGAGTTTTTAAACTTCGTTCCCCTCTTAATCCTCAAGACTTTCTGTTGGAATCAATAAGCCCATACATTTTACAGTTTAATGTGGCTGGAAACGAGATGTGGACCATTTCTGATTGCCTTGTGATCACCAGCTGTCCCATATTTTGGGAAGCGCTAGTAAAAGTTGATTTATTTTCCAAAAATATTTACAGCACTGGGGTCCTCATTTGAAGAGAACTGGTGACATCTAACTGGTGTCCTGGTCTCAAATTGAGGAGCAGAAGTCCTGGCGCAGTGAGTCATGCACTGAGGCTTACTTCTGGAGGAGTCCTGCAGTGCACTCCAGAGGTGCGACTGCACCAGCATTTAGGCTGGGGACTTGTTTGCTTCTGCTCTGTCAGCCCATTTGCCAAGTCTCTTCTCTGTGGAAGCCAGGACACTTGAGAGGTACGTCTGTGCATGGGAGAGAAGAGTTCATGTGCAGTCAGCCTTGCCTTGGTAGAAGGCTGTGCTTAAGGTGCAAAGCATGCCCACATCTTGAACCTGGGATGCATACCTGAATTCCCCAAACTTGGAAGTTCTTACGGTGCCTGCGAAGCTCAGATAAATCTAGACTGATAAAATGGTGTCGAAACAGAAACCCAAATTGCAGTCCTCAAAAATCTGTGATTGGCTGTCACCTAGCTCTCAAACCACATGCAGTCTCTGAAAACTCCCTTTTTCACCTTAGAGTACTTCTTTGGGATGTGTTCTTACTCTTGAACCCCCAGACTCAACAGCCTGGGTGTCCACTGTCTGCCTTTCCTAGGCTGCTTCATCTAGTTTGCATTTCTTGAGCCCATCTGTCAGACTGTGTGCTCCATGCTGAGCTGCAGCTGATAGCATGTACTCCCTCTTTTAGTGCGCCCTGGTTTTAACAGGACTCACGTAAGGTAGTTTTTGCCTTTGCTTAAGGACATATTTGCCTTCATCTATGCTCTCTCTAATCAGCAAACGATGTGTCTTCTGCAGTAGGCACCCTCTCAGTCTTTCCCACTGAAGCAGCTCCACTAAGTCTAAAGTATTAAAGATTCTTTGGGCACGACAGAGCATGTGGGGAAAAAAAAAAGGACTCTTCAGCACATTGCTTCAAGAAAGAAGAGTCTTGGGCTCTGGGTACTAAATACAGCATTTTATTTTAAACTAAACAGTCATTGCATATAATATAAATGAACCCTGAAACAAAGACTAGAACCCAGGGGCCTCAGTTAGGGACTAATGTTCGCTCTCTTGCATCTGCTTCTTCTGGTCCAATGAGTCTTTGCAGAAAAGAAATTAATAGAAAATAGCTTCAATGGTTAAGAATGCAACCTCCATTCCTCTAGTCTTTCTCACCCATTAGCCAACAGTCACCCTAGGGAGGTGTGTTTCAGTCCTCTCAAGACAAAAGAAAACACCAAGACCCCCCCAAAACTAACACAAAACACAAACAAGCAAACAACCCCATGCCCGAAACATGTTTCTCCCATTTGGGTGGAATACTTTAACCACAGAGAAGATAAACTGAAGACATTGATTTCTTGGTTCTCAGTCCTCTCTCATATTCAAATTCTTTGCAGATCTTTATATGTCCTTTAAATTATGCTGTTAGACATCTGCATTTATCATCTTGCCATTTTATCTTGGCATGTCTTTTTCCACTTACGTGGATCAACAGGGATGATTGGCTAAGGCTATATCTGATCATTCATGTTGCTTTGTTAGTACAGCCAAAGAAGCCCTGGAAGTACAAAGGGAATGGTAGTTTTGTTTGTTCCACTTTGCTTCCTCAAAAACTGTGAGAACTCAGACGAGATACTCTGCATATTTCTTACAGCCAGGGCTCTTCCCTGCTTTCTAAATCTTTAGGTGTATTGACTTCAGAGATGAAATCAATGTGCAATATTTTTAGCCTAATTACATCCTTAGAAACATCAGCTGCAAAGCAAAGCATATTTTTGTTTTAAGAAAGAAATGATATCTGGGTAAGTCTTCCAGCAAAACCTGTATGTCGGCAGCATAGCTGCTTCTTTGATGTCTGTCTGGCAGTTGTCATAACTGGGTTAAGAGGCAGACACCAGAGCATGCATTTTTCATGTTTGGGGAAATGGCTTTAAGTATCAGTTTGCTGGCCATATACCACTAGGCTTATCTCAGGAGGAGGGTAGAAAAGCCAGAGGGGTCAGTTTTAGCCCCCGTAAAGAGTGGAAGTACATGTTTTAATGTCTGAAAGGTTTGCAGGATGGAGAAAATGAGCCTTTGTTCCACTTCAGGCAAGACTAGCAGACATCTTGAAGTGAAATTCTATGTTAGGACTTAGAAAGTCATTAAATATATTCCTGGGAGGCACTTTGGTACTGTTATGATGAACCAGATTTTTATATAGGTTTTGAAGCAGTGGTGGCATCAATGATAGCAGCAGACATCACTGAAATCTGAGCATTATATAAGAAGTACATATAAAAGGAATTGAAATCAGAAACATGAAATACAGGGCTTTTTTTTTTTTTTTTTAGATAAGTGGCCTGTAGCTTGAGGATTAAATTCTGTCATCTCTCTCACGTTATCCATCTCTAAAATCTTATCAATTTGTAGCTTGCATTTGGTTCTCTTTGAATGTCAGAAAACTTTTTTTTAAAAAACCTATCCTGCTAGGTCCTGCAGTTCCTCTCTGAAGCAAGCTGGGAAATTCACAGAAGATAACATAGTGCAACTAGTAAGACCAGTTAATGTGTGGGGAATGTAGAGTCACAAAGATTCAGAATTGTGGTAAGTCCATTCCCAGCCACATGCAGAGCCACATATGGAGGCCTGCATTTTACTGCAACCAAACAGTAAAAGATAACAGAAACAGAAGCTGATAGAGAGGGAACTGTCCAAGAATACCTAGAGATCTTGTATTCTACAAGACCAAAATGTTGTCAGGCATGCAATTGGTTGTTTTGTTAAAAACATCCGCTCTTCATAACTGGGGCACGATTGCTGAGTCAGATCCTGAGAAGATACAAATCAGTATTGGCTGCATCATTAAGGATCTTCTCCCAGCATCACATCTGAGACCATTATGCAGTTATAACTGTGCTCATTAATGCTTATTGAGGGAAAATCCAAGACACTTGAAAAGACCTATTTAAAATCTAGTTTTCTTTGAGGTGATACAGGCAGTCAGTTCTGTGGAACTCCATATGAAGGGAGCATATTTGGTGGGAGTTGTGCAGCAGCTTTGCTGTTAGTACGTAGTACTTCAATTCATTCTAATCCTAGCTGGAATGTCTTGTGTTTCTTACTTATCCCCAGTGGGTTGTTGCCAGCAGCTTCTTCCCTTCAACCTTGAAGGCTTTCCCCTGGAACTATGCTTGTTGGAACTGAAAAGGTCATGGTAAATTTAAGAGGCTAAGGGGGCATGAGAGAATGGGATGATGAGAAGGTGATGCTTCATTGCCACGATGCCTAGTGCTGGAAGAATGGGCAATAGTAGAGCTTTGCTCATATGCTGTATTGTAGGGACCCTATAATTCTGCTGTAACTGAGTTCATTTTGTAGAAGGGCTACTATGGAAGAATGAGAGTGAAAAGATTAAATGGTAATAGATTGTAAGGGATGTTTAATTGAGCAGTTGTGGGTACATATCTTACACCCTGTCAGCCTCAAAATAAATAGACTAGAGATGCACTGACCTGCTGCATAGCAACCAGGAGGAAGCACAGAACCAAATCTCGGGATGCTGTGATTTGTAAACCTTTACAGAACAAAGTACAAGACCTTTACCCATCTGCTAGAAATGTTCAGAAGCTGAAGGATAAAAATGGTACATTCCCTGAAATCTAACACTTAACAACCATTTTTATTTATAGATAAATACACAGATGCAATGTAAAAAGCCCAACTGTTTTGCCTCAAGGTTACGTAGAAAAAAATACTTAGTCTCTCCAATTTTACTTAGTCTTTCCCTGAATTCATCACACAGGAGATTCCTTAAAATGCTGCAAGTGCTAAGTTTTTACAGCTGCAAATATTTGCCTATTGTTGTGATCTTATAAACATTGATATGTCTGTTTAGCAGAAGTATTTATGTTATTCAACTGAAGTCAAGTACAAATTCTGATGCATGATGAAAAGAGGTACTCATATGTTTACTTAAAAATTGCTGTCAAGAAGATGATTCTAGCCCCTCTTGCCCATTTGAAGTGTGTTTCAAACATTACTTTCAAATGAATACCATGGATTAGAATGCATTTATGCTAGGGTAACAGCTCCCGCTGGTTTCTTGCAGACCAAAGATGTTTATCTGCTTTGTAAAATTTCATGCTTTGCATGAACACTTTACACTTGTGAAAGTCATAGGTAGATCCCATGGGAATTTCTTCTGTTGCAAAAACGTATAATATTCCTAACTGTAGGAAATGTGTTAGTTTGTACAAAATAGAGACAAATATGGTGCATAATAGAAATGAATAATTTTTTCCAGTAGAAAACTCCATATGTAGTAGTTTCAATAGTAATATTACTCCCACTCTACAAACCCATTCTTTAAAACCAAAAATCACTGAATGATGTATTTTATTGTGCAACTTCCTTTGCCTTTCAAACTAGAGACATTTTGCAGTTTTGGACCCAAGAGTAACTGGCTCATTATGAAGAATACATGTACAGCATCTACAAGTACTAGATGCTGCCTATTTATTTTAGAAAAGTATATTAATGAATCAATTATTTATAATTAGTTATATAGGATGACTAATGCCATATGTAACAGTATTTAATGAACCCCTTTGGTAATTGCAATGGAGATAATAACGAAAAGGACAACATAGGAAGTCACAAAACAGGAAAGACTTTGAGGCTTATGAACTGGTGAATATAGTTCTACTCTAGTGTAGCCTACTGAATGAACAGCATATAAAAATCCCCCAAACACCAAAAAGCAATAAAATCTGTAGGCTTTTTTATCTCCTACCAGATTTTGAAACTTAGGTTTCTTTTTAGATAAGCTTGGTGATAGCATACAAACAAGATGCTATTCTAGGAGGCAGAAACAACAAGCTTTAAGAGGAGGGAGATGTTATATCTTATTTTCTTTTTCTGCTTATAAAAAGTGTGCACTGTCATAATTTTCTTTGGTTTTATTTTATTGATTATACATTGGGCACTTTGTGCTAATTTTTTCTTATATTTAGTCCAAAGTATGTACCTGTATTGCCACTCTTTGTACCTCTGTAACTTTGTGGTTTTATTACTCTGGCAAGTATCAATTTATTAGTTCTGCACTTGTAGTAAACCTTTTTAGATGCCTGTAACTGTTTCTGCTGTTAAATGCTCATATAAATGGTTCAAAAAAATACCTGCTCAAATATTGTGATACTGATCATCGATAAAGATCTTGTAGCTTATTATAAAACTGTAATAAGTCTACTTGCATGGCTTTTAGTCCAGTTGAGGTTAAAACGCTGTTGTTTGCATCTTCCATGCTCATGTCCTTACCACTGTCACTAATGAAATGGTTGTGAGGTGTTACTACCTGTGTGGTAAGCTTAGTGGAGTAGTTCTGCATATGTTCTGTAGAGCAGAGGAGTTTGTGCAAACACCATTATTATTTTAAGATTAATGTAAATGGTCTTTGAAGATCTTGTTTCATACACTGACAAGCTAAAAGGAACTGGTGGGAGAGTATTAAGGACAGGATTTTTCTCACCCAGTCTGAGACATTTACAGTGGAGATTTCTAGAACTTAACTGATCACCCAGTGCCCTTTATTATCATTGGAGAGGAACCAGTGCTTTGGGGCACAGTTAATCTTAACTGCTTTTAGACATCTGCATTAGGAAAGTGGAATCACATCCTAGGATACCCAGACTCTTTTGATTTTACCTCCATTGATGGTAAGGATTGCTCTGCATCTACATTGTGCGCATCCAGATTGAGTGGGATAAGCCCAGTAGATGGTGAAGTCCCAGCACGCAGTCCTCAGAAGCCTTGGTGCTGCATTTGCACGTGCCTGGGTGGCTGCCATCCTAGTGGGTCTGGTGGCCCTTCGATGTGTAAGTGGAATTGGCTGTATTTCGAAGCCTAAGAGCGGACTCTAAGGCATATTTAATGCATATGGGAAAAAATGACATCTTGAAATAGAACAGTCCGTTTCATTAAAAGTCATGCCAAGAGGAGCAGGTTCCTTCCTCCAGTAGCTCAAAGACAGGAGAATTTCGTCAGAATATTAGGAGTGCAGGCGAGTGCTCTCTGCGCAAGGTGGTTCACATCCACATATCCTGCTATATCTCAAGAATTTATGTTAGCACATGGGCGTGTGGGGGGTTGACCCTGGCTGAACGCCAGGTGCCCACCAAAGCCGTTCTATCACTCCCCCCCCTCAGCTGGACAGGGGACAGAAAATATAACAAATGACTCATGGGTCGAGATAAGGACAGGAGAGATCACTCACCAGTTACAGTCACGGGCAAAACAGACTCAGCTTGGGGAAAATTAACTCTGTTACCAATCAAACAGAGTAGGGTAATGAGAAATAAAACCAAATCTCAAAACACCTTCCCTCCACCCCTCCCTTCTTCCCAGGCACAACTTCACTCCCTAATTCTCTACCTACCCCCACCCCCAGCGGCGCAGGGGGATGGGGAATGAGGTTTACAGTCAGTTCACATGCTATTTCTGCCACTTCGTCTTCCTCAGGGGGAGGACTCATCACACTCTTCCCCTGCTCCAGCGTGGGGTCCCTCCCGTGGGAGGCAGTCCTCCATGAACTTCAACATGAGTCCTTCCCACGGGCTGCAGTTCTTCACGAACTGCTCCAGCATGGGTCCTTTCCACGGTATGCAGTCCTTCAGGAGCACACTGCTCCAGCGTGGGTCCCCCATGGGGTCACAAGTCCTGCCAGAAAACCTGCTCCATGGACTCCTCTCTCCACAGATCCGCAGGTCCTGCCAGGAGCCTGCTCCAGCGCAGGGTTCCCATGGGGTCACAGCCTCCTTTGGGCATCCACCTGCTCCGGCGTGGGGTCCTCCCCGGGCTGCAGGTGGATATCTGCTCCATGTGGACCTCCCTGGGCTGCAGGGGGACAGCCTGCCTCACCAGGGTCTTCCCCACGGGCTGCAGGGGAATCTCTGCTCCGGTGCCTGGAGCATCTCCTCCCCCTCCTTCTGCACTGACCTGGGTGTCCGCAGGGCTGTTTCTCTTACATGTTCTCACTCCTCTCTCCGGCTGCTGTTTTCCTTCTGTCCCAACTTATTTTCCCCTCTTAAAAATGTTATCACAGAGGCGTTACCACTATTGCTGATTGGCTCGGCCTTGGCCAGCGGCGGGTCCGTCTCAGAGCCGGCTGGTGTGGGCTCTCTCTCTCTCGAACACAGGGGAAGCTTCCAGCAGCTTCTTACAGAAGCCACCCCTGTACACCCCCCCCCCCCCCCCCCCCCGCTACCAAAACGTTGCCACACAAAGCCGATACAGGGCAATAAGCTCTTCTGGAGTGGCAGGACTCTCTCCTTTTAAAACTGTATCACATGACAGTAAAATTGTCCAAACAAAATAAAAATTGATGTAAAGATTATGCACCTCCCTTGAAGAGGGCAGCCCTAGGCTGCTGCTCTGCTATGAGAACTATTTCTACATTTAATGCTGTGTTCAGTGTGTTTGTTCCTATGTGTTCCTTCTCCCAGATGATAGGTGATTTAATTGCTTCACTACAAAATTTGCTCCTTACTATTCCTCTCTGACCAATGCCTTCTCTCAGGCTGGAGAAGATTAGGTTGTACATAAGCCTTGGGCTGTCATTCTGCACCACAGAGAATATTCAAGTAAGTATTTTTTACTGTTTGCCTTTATCTCTCTTGGTGTAGCATGCCTTTTGGCACTCAGAATGGCAATTATTAGAAGTTTGTTCCCAGTAATGAATACAGAGTATTAACTCTATGGTTAATGCCACGTAGAGTGAAGAGTATGCTTGCCTCCTTGCTTGCTGCTAACTTGCTGACATCTGAGAAATGGTATGGCTACATACCCTCGGTGTTCAATTTGTGCTAAAATTGTAAATAGCCAGTTTGAAGGTTGGTAAGCTGTTTGGGGAGCTAACACATGACTATGATATATGCAAGATGAAAGTAATTTGAGATTAATTTCTTTCTATAACTTAGCGGTGGTAACATTCTTTGAAGGAAATTTAATACATCATCTTTGTTGTATGTGAGATCTGTTTTGTTGAAAATAGGGCAAAGTTATAATAGGATTTGATCACCCTGACTGGAGCATTGTAAAGAAGGGGCCAGGCACTAAACCATTGATGCTTAAATCAGGGAAAAAGCTAGTTAGCTTCCCTGACATTAAGGGAATGAATTTTTAGAAAGCCATTCATTGATATCTGACAAACAGCTTGAAAGGGATGCCAAACCCTCAGGGTTTCTGTCATGAGCCTTAAAACACATTTGCATATTTTTTGCGTAGAAACAGGAGCTTGGGCTCTGTTGCCAAACTGCAGAACTAAAAGGATGCAAAAACTCTATCTAGTCTGAAGGGCTCTGAGGGGGAACTTCATAATCAGAATTCAAATGTGTGCAACAGATTAGGAAAATGACTTCAAATGGGATTTCAGCCATATCTCAGAGAGAACCACAAATCCTGAGCAGATTGGTAGGCAAAATACTACCTGCAGTGCCATTAAAAAGCTTTTTTTCTTCTCTGGGCATTTCTCATGTGAAAAACAGCTCGCTGACATCAACTGATCATACAGATTAGTGTTGTGTAAGGTGCTACTGCTTAGTTTTCTTGTTATGAAATGCAATTTTTCAAACAGTTTTGATTTCTCTTTCTCAAATTGAAAACAGTATCGTCATGAATAGGATCAGAGTGATGAATGAATAAAGAAATGATGGTCCTCTGCATACAGCCAGTGCACCCAGTGGTCCAGTTTTTTAGCAGTTTAGTGTCTTTCCTAGCTATACCATTTACTATGAGTTGTTGTGGATTGAACCGGGAGTCCTTGGGCCTTGAAAGGACTGCAGGATACCTTGCCAGGATGGGCAGCTCTGCTGAAGTGCAGAATCTGTGGCAGTGTGACCTGGACTGGTTTAACTCCTGCTGGTGGGCTTCAGCTGGGAGTTTGACTGGGAAATGTTAGCATCTGTGGTGTGGTCCACACACAGATACAGCTATGCTGGCCCCTCTGGCATCCCTCATGCTGCTGTTACACCTGCCATTTTCATTGAATGCTTTCCTCTTCTGATTACAAATATTATTCTTTTCTTTCATGAAAGGAAAATGATTTCAAAGACAACAAAGCATTTGGGGCCAAGATTGCGTTTAATGTGCAGGTGATGTTTTGTTGGCAATATCCTCCATATCATGGGCTAACTATGCTTTTATCATTTTGAGGAGGAAGCTGATGACTGCAGAGGAATTCATGATGCGTGAAAATGCCATATAATTTCTAGCATATAAATTTACTCTCTGGTCATCCACCCGCCTAGGCAGTAATGTGGGTGAAGTTCCGATTATATTAACGGAGAGCTGCCATTTAAATTTCCCATGCATCAAGCAAACAATAGACTTTCATTGCGTATACATGGCATTGCCATTGATCTGATTGATTTTGGGTTGCAGTGGTGGATGTGGTCAGTGATGCGTGAATTAATAGGAAAGGCACAGTTAACTCTTTTCATGAATGTCTATTAGTCAGGATTGTCTTTGAAATAAAGGGCTAATAAGAAAATCAGTATTGATACAGTCAGGTGACAGCCCATAATGATTATGTTGTTAGAAAATAAATAAATAATCTGTGACTTAAGTTACGGATTTGTGCAACACTGGTGGGGTTTTGAAACTGTAGAAAAAGATCGGTATGGTATGTTCTTGAGAGATCTGGCTCTATTTCTCTTTGATGTGACTTTGTATCTCTTTACCCTTCATTTTCAAGGCTCACAGAACAGCAGCATAGGTTGTCAGAGATTTAAAACACAGAGAGTGTACATGGCTTCACATAATTCTTCTACAGAGAATTGTGGTTAAGACTAAATGGTGGGGGAGGTCTTTCAGTAGCTCAGAAGAAATGCTTTTGCCAAGTTTGTGTGACTGGAGTCAAATCAGGAATATTAGGCATGTCTCTGGCCTCTTGGAAAGATGATCTGAGCACAAGGCTGTTGGCAGAGCTGCTTCCTTAAAGAGAAGCTCAGGTTTGCTGGGTTGCCTGGTTTTGTGCCTTGTCTGCAACTTTTTGGGGGAACGGCCCAGCTTTCCCTGGAAAGGGTGGTGGAGATACCTGTGCAGGATAGCCCATAGCTTGGTGAGGGTGCTCCCCAGAGGGGTGAATATGTGAAGGATGCTGAGACTGAGCTGGTGGTCGGTGTGGGGCTGTACCAGTGGAATGGGGCGGGATCCTGGGATGGCAGCCATTCAAGGCACCTGCAGAAGCGAAAGTTACCACGTTTCCAATTTTTGTGAGTAAAATTATCACTTGTCTAAGGTGTATGGGGCTGTTTGGGGCAGATCTCGTTCTCATACTTAAAACTGAAATCCATTTGTGGATCTGGGTCCTAGAGTCTGGCAAAGCTGCGGAAGCTGATGAAAATCAAAAGACTTTAGCTTCAGTGTGTAAAAGCATTAAAGCATTATTTTGAAGAGCAGCCAAAAATGGGTTTGCTTCACAAAGGTAGTTTCTAATAAAGGTCATTTGAAAATATATTCCATGTTCAGTGACACACTGGTTTAATTTCTTGAAAGAAGAATTGTGAAACAAATATCCTGCTTTCTGTATAGACCAAGGGCCAGCGTTTATACAGAAATATATTTGTAGCCATTTTAGAAAGACTATTTTTTATATAATTAAGTAAATAAGGAAAAATTTAATTTGGTTTTCACATTGGTTTCCGTAATTTTGTTTCCAGCAGAGTCAAAATGTCAGACAAAAGTGATTTAAAAGCAGAACTTGAGCGCAAAAAGCAACGTTTGGCTCAGATAAGAGAAGAAAAGAAACGGAAGGAGGAAGAAAGGAAGAAGAAAGAGGTAAATATGCAAAAGAACCTTTTAGATAGCTTGTGCTTGTAGAAGGTGCTTGCTGAGGTTTTGACATCTCAGTATTGTATACCCCAAGGTATCTGTCATGTGGAATGAGATCCTTAAACCCACATCAGTCTAACCTTAAAATCAAAATGCTTATTTTTAGTCAAGAAAGTTGGAGTGAGGGAATTGCTTTTAAAACCAACGCACTGTCAGATGACAACAGTTTAGACAACATGATGTGTATGTGTGTGTAGAAAGAAAAATTGATTTGCCACAATGCTTTTTCCTGGGCTCTCCTTCGATGGAATGGGAGTGGAGAGTGGGGAAAGACAGAAAGAGGGCTCACATTTTTTTCAAGCCATTACAATCTAAATATGTATTTTTGTACTCTGAAGTCTAGTTTGATTACTAGCTAAAGTAGCAGATTTACAATTATTATTCTCCAGTAAAGTAAAACATAATTGCAATTGCATTTTCATCTTCTGGCATGGGTGCATCTTTCAGTTCTGTTAAAGTTTGATTGACATATTAGTTTATTTGTCCTTGACAATATGCATTAGGTTTTTCATTAAGGGATTTGTACTTCTTTTTATTCAGTCACTTAGTGGAATAGAGGTGAGAATTGACAGGGAGTGGATATTCATTTTCATGCGAAGTCAGAGAAGCATTAAGTGATTATGTTTCCTTTCTTTCAAATGTCAACACTTACTATAGTTTAAAGCACCCGTTATCCTTTACTAATAACTGGTTTCCTTTTAAACTGACACTTTAATATTGTACATGAATTTCATGGAATTACCGTGGAAATGTGATGTGATCCAAGAAATCAGCATTCCAGTTTTGGCTGTCTTTTAAATCTTTTTTTATTTGAGGCATTTTTGTGCAATTACCAGCACACCCCCCAGTGGGGCTCCTGGAGTCACTAGGGGAGTCTTCTGTAAGCAGAACTTTAAACGTTAACATTTTTAGTGTTCATTACTAGCCTGCTAATGAATTAGAGGGAAGGGAGCCAAGCTAATGGCTTGAGGAAGCTATTAAGTCCTTTCCTTTGTCTCATGCCTCTGATTTTATGCCTCGTGGAGATTTTGTGGTGGTTGGAACTTTCCATTGGCCCCAATAGCCAGATCCAGCTTGGGACACCCAGCTCTACTTATTATGCTGCAGTGCCTAGCTGGTGCTGTAAATGGGGTGCACTGTGATGCCTGACGGCCTCCAGGAGTGAAGTCTAATATTCACTTAGGTGCTTAGCCATGTACACTGGTGCAGAAGAGTTGTCTACAACCCTGTCTACTGTGAGATACTTCAGGCTAGCTCATGGGAAGAGGTGAGCACAGGGACGTGCCTGAACTTTGTTTTTGTCTGTAAAACCAATGTTCCTCTGCATCCTGGCTGTGTCCAAACCAGAGAACATGGGGATGCTTCTGAACTTCAAGGTTTTCTGTTGTGCCTGCACCAACATCAACACCAGGCTGAGGCACTGTGCAAGTACCCTGTGCCCCACACTCTGGTTTCAGCAGAAATGAAGACCTCTCTGTGTGGAGGCTGGATAGGATCAGCCGATATAAAAGCAACCTTAAGATCCAAAGTATAGAGGCAGATGCCTCCAGGCATTCTCTATAAGAACAATGCTGCGGTTGCTTTTATCTAAGACATGACAAAAAGATAGACCCGACCGCTTGCATTTTGTTTTACTTGCATTACTGATTACTGCACTAGACTACAAAGTGGGACATGGGTTCAGTTCCCTCATCTGCTTGGGAGAAGGGCTGCAAGCCTCTTTCTTTCAATGGAGTGCTCTAGCCACGAGGCTGGAGTATCGGTGTTTTCCTTCCACCCTACTAAATTGGGGAATGATGAGCCAAATATAAGAGATTCTGGCTGATGCAGATGTTGCTCCTCCTGTTTCTAGGTCCCGGTAGTCCAAAGGGGGAGGAGGCTAATGTGTGGAAGCTCCAAGGAGGTATAGGTATCTAAGCAAAGGGGGAGGGATCTTATGGACCATTAGTTTTGGCTGTTGGTGCCCAGGGCTGCCAGAATTCTATTTTAGACACATTAGTCCTTTCCTTGGTTCCTGTTAGATGTTGAAGTTTATGAGAAAGTATTTTTATTGCCAACAAGTGCTTGGGACCAAATGTAGGCCCTTAAGCTACATCACTAAAGTCCAATGGAATTTTATTTCTTGATCCTGGAGGAAGTAGGAAGGGGCCATTTTTATTCAGGGTAATGATATCAGTTATTCTATGGTCGCATCTGATGACTGAGAGACAGAAGATTTCCATCGGTGAGCTGTAAAAATGCTTGCAAATATCCTTGCAAAGACCAATTTTCCCATGCATTCAGGGAAAAATATTGTTACTGATATATACAGTATAAATTATCTAAGTTATAAATTATCTAAACGTATCTAAGTGAATTTCAAAGTGTACCTAAGCAGTGGTGCCTATAAATATTTTCCACACACTTAATTGCTAGAGCTGATCATATGTAGATGAAACTTTTCTGGTTTGTTTTGTTTTAACTCAGGCTGATCTACAGCAAAAGAAGGAGCCAGCTCAGGAAGATTCTGACCTAGACCGCAAAAGACGAGAGACAGAAGCTTTGTTACAGAGCATTGGTATATCTCCAGAACCACCTCTAGGTATTTAAGTGAAGCACACTGTAAAGCATTCAGCTGTGCCACAATGAATGCATTCTTTCTATTAAAGCATGCTTGGCTTTTTTGATTTTTGGCTGTATTAGTGAAGTGAACTCTTCTGTTTGAATGCCTGCCATACCATTCACATTTACCAGCTCATGGCATTTTGAGTACTTGTCATTGCCAAAAACATCTGTTTCATCTCTTCAAGAAATTTTTGTGAACAAAATGCAGGTTGGTTTTGCATACCAGCAGTGATTTCTTTTCTGATGGACTGTTTTATCTTCTGTCACATCTATCTGATGACCCACAAAATATTATAAATGCTGTATTTTTTTAGCCCCAAGTTTTGTTTCAAAAATTCACATTAAACATTTGCTAAGGAAGGAGGAGCGTAGTCATGTGGGAGCTCCCACTTATTTTCTTTTAAAATCAAGCAAGACTGGAGAGGAGCAATAAAAAGACAAATCACAAATAGCAAAAAGCTTATCATCAGATCATTACTGTAGATTTTAGCTCTGGTTTCATGTGCTTTTTGGTTTTGATGTTTCGTTTCTAGAATCTGAAGTCCTCAGTTAAAAAATACACAGGGCAAAGTTTATAGTACCTGAATATTGGTTACCTTGATTAAATTCTGTCTCACCTATTGGGTGGCCCTAAAGTGAGAAATTTCCTTCCTTCCTTCCTTCCTTCCTTCCTTCCTTCCTTCCTTCCTTCCTTCCTTCTTTCTTTCCTTCCTTCCTTCCTTCCTGTGCTTTCTTCTCCCTTGAATCCAGAATCACTCTCACTCTTTTAGCTGAAATATTGGCTCCTCTGGAGGTATCAAGCCTTGTCATTAAATTCATTGGGGCTGAATCTAGGATTTTACCTCTAGATATTTTTGCTTGTAATATTTAGGAAGAACTCCAAATTTGACAAAATACTGAAGCCTTGATATAGGAAAGGACCTTATACAGATGCTTGGGTGCATATGCAAGTAGATTGTGACATTCTGAATTGGGATTTCAATTCATAACTTGCATCAACCAACATTTATTGAGAAAAGTTACTATTTTTATAAGTCATGATATAGTGACTGAAGCTTTTAAATACCACTTCTCAGAACTGTGTGACAAGTAATGTTAAGGTTATTTTTATGTATCATAAAATATGTTTTGTAAATTATATCGTGATATCATAAAATCAGATACATTTTTAATGTTTTAGCATTTAAAATACTCGTTTTTTATCTAAAAAAGAGGATATATTTCCTTATCATATTATTAACTAAACACATATATTCATGTTGTGAATTATCAATTCTTATCTTAGTTAATTATTTTGTGTGTGATACTGTCAAAAGATCACGAAAATTCACACATAAGATGATTCATTTTAGTTAAACAATAGTATTTTGTCCTCTTTCATTCCCTGTATATACAGTCACAATTAATATACAAAGGAGGCTTTAATTCTGCCTTCACATAAGGATATGATATCCAGATCCCACTGTGAATATGGAATACATAAACAGCCACGACATACCTGTAACCTGCCAAAGGGCTGTCATGAAGATGAATTCACTTTTCATGCTGCAGTCATTTCTGTGACAGTCTCTAGTGAGAATCTGCATGAAATGTTTGACCACATGGAAAATCCAAATCTCTTGACAGGTCTGTCATTATACATTATAGAGCATAACAAAACAGTTTAAAGTTTTACTCTGTTAAGTCTATAAAAGGAAATGCACATGATTTAAACCAAATGGAAAACTTCACTCTTGCATTAAAACCTCTTTTTGTGTTTTATTCAATGTGGCTGCTTTGAAGAATATTTGCATTAAATCTTGACTGGAGCCATCTCTGCATTTTAAATATTTTTGAGAAACCATTTTAAAAGAAATCAGGATATTCTTACTTTTTTATTTATTATTTCCTTGCTGAAGAGCTTTAACTTGGGCTGACCTTGAGCTATGAACTTCCTTTCCTGTTTCAGGAAACAAAACTGCCTTTGCATGAAATATGCTTCAAAAGCCCTGGCAAGCCAAAGGGAAAATCATTTCTAGAGCTTGGGCAAATAGTATGTAAACCAAGGGAAACTTTTCCTTGAGTGTTGAAATCATGTCCCACCCAAAATGGAAATTTTATATGACCTAAATTACTTAAGAAAACACAATTGCTAAGCAAACTAATGTGTATTCTCACCATCTTTGGGAAATGATTTTAACTTAGCTGGATTTCCTTATTTAGCTTTTATTTTTGATGTCATTTCCACACTGCAGCCTTAGACCGTATCAAATGGACACTGGCTTTTGATTTAAATTCAAAATTTGGAAAGTATGCTTGTTCTATCGCCTACTTGACTTTTCCAGAAGAGTTCACTTAGTTTTTTGACAAGACAAGCCCCTGATATTTCTTCATACCTTTAAAATCTTTTACAAGTCAACTTTAAACTATACCCAAGAAAACAAATGCTATTTTATTTCCACAGATATCTCCTCCATTGATTAGCTGTAGATTCCCATTGGGCTTTCGGTCCTGTCTAAATTCATGTCAGTTTTAACACTTCCAAAAGACTTAAAATTCACTTGACTCTCTTCCTTTTCTTTTTCTTTCCTTCCTTATTTGCTTTCACCATTTCAAACTCTCCTACTCATTCATCCACTGTCATTTTGGTCCATTGGTTTTGATTTGTCTGACACTGCTCTTCATCAGTGCAGTCGCTGCATGTGTTAACATGGGATACCTGTTATTTTCATTATTTAGTCCCAACCCCTATGTCTCCCTCTTCGAAATCAGTGAGCACACCCAGTGACGCAGGCAGCCAGGACTCGGGAGATCTGGGACCCATAGGAAGGTAAGACACAGAGTCAATAACATTGAGTAAGTGTGGGGTTTATTCACTTTGCTCTTACTTCCTCATTTTTAAGTTTGCGTCTGTAAATACGAACATGCCGTATCAAACGTGTACTTTTGTTTCTGCATTTTCCACTGTGCGTTACCATCCAGTAAGACTCATCTCAGATGTGAGGTAAATAAATGCATGCAGCAAGTGGATCTTAAGCTATGAGCACCAACCTCATACTGGAAGCAAGAGCTGAATTTGCGGTCCTAAAATAGCTCACAGAAAGCTGTCATTCTGTGTGCACATACACTAAAACCCGGGGGAAGTGCCCAGTGGTAGAACCTGTTACTCATGTGGGTTATCTTTGTTCACATAACCCGTCCCCTTGGACGTCCTCCCAGGTGTAACGCCAGGCTGCCTTGGGTTCTTGTGCGGCTGCTCATGGCAGTGTGGGGCATTGCAGTGGCAGGGAAGAGCTTGTGCAGAAACGTGCTGAAACACCTGAGGACCAACTGGCAATTCTGCCTTGGAAGCTGGAAATATCAGAGAGTTTCATGCAGAGTGGGAGGGAAGCAGCTCTCTTGTTGGAAAGGGGTTGTGGGGTGTGTGTAAGGGATGGGCACAAGAGCAACCTCCTTATCTTTGTTCGTATGGCTGAAATAGGAAATTAAGTGGCAGTCACTGAATAATTCCTACTCTGGAGTAGAAAAGAAAGGAGGATGCTGCTGGTAAAGGCGCTTATGTTCAAATAAGAAGAGGTCCAAGCAACTATACTGTATATTTTGAGAAATGTAAAGCATGGGTCCTAACAGCTCTTTTTGTATCAAACTAATTCAACATAAAGCTGACCTGCCAGCTTATCCAAATCTGTGAGGCAAGACTCTGCTAATGGCTTGAAAACCCAGTGATTGTTCTCCACAGTTAACAGTTGTCAGGAGTAGACACGATGCCTTTGCAGACATCAGCACTAATGTCACCAAAGCTTCAGGTCACCAGTTTTCATACCACACCAGTCTTCTCCTTAGAAAAATCACAATTCTGTAAGCTGAAAGTCTGTCGGGTCCCCCTTCAGCCAGATGCAGACACTGTACGTTGTGATGTGCAGGTTGCACAGATGCTGCTGAAATCTGCTCAGCCCTTCTCCTCCCAGGTCTACCCTCTACAAGAAATGGAGGTTGTTGAGTAGGAAAGCCCTAGTCTGTAAGATATGGCAGTTCAAAACACAGCAAATAGTGTAATGCTACATTCATGAATAAATGCAATAGACTTCAGCAAATCAAAATACTTTGAGCAGAACAAAAGTTGTTTTTAAGCAAAGTATAGCCTGCTGTTCAGGATAAAGTTATTTCCCACAGCCCTACATGCAGCTATGACAATGCTGGAACGGAGTTTGTGCTTTTCAAAGCTCATGACATACTGCATTGTGGGCTTTCATTTTGGCTTGTTGTGGCCATACTAGGAATTCAGTGGGAATCCCAAGACCTTGTTTGTAGTCCACCAGTTTGCTTGCCATCCTCTCTGGTATTGAAAGAGCTGTTTTGTGTGTCAGGAAGGCCACTTGCCTGGAGTGACTGGTTTGTGGTAATGGAAATTTGATATTGTCTGCCCCAGGCCCTGTGGAGTCTCTGTAACCTGTGGATAGTATTGGGTGGCAATTAGTTAAATTAGTTTGTCACTGGGTGCAGGTAGATGCGCTCAGTGTGTATTTGTGTGAATGAGTGTACTCAAGCAGGCATGTGTGATAGAGCAGTCAAACTTGGAGAGGAAGATGTTGGTAGACCTGTCATCACAGCGGGTAAACAGGATGACATCACCTCAGCTGTCTTCTCTCTGAGAGACGCCTAGACCATATTTCTGACTTCTTTTGACTGCTGCATGTATGAATGCCTGTTTATCTATATAAGCAAGGTTATTCTGCTTCACTTTAATGTATCCTTCCATTTCACTGCCTATGATAGAGAGCGCGCTTTTGCTGGATCCCTTGTCATGCCATCGTGCTTGTAAGATCTTCCTGTTTTCCTCATCCTGCTACGAATTTGCTGTACAACAGTAGACTGAGCACAGGCATTAGGGAAGAGCAGATTAGGTCCTAAACCGCTAATGCCCCAATCTCAGAGATCACATCTTGTCTGTTGTTGTTGCTGCTAACACTGCTGCAGAAATAATGAGCTTGCACAGGCTGGCAGAAATCCTGCATGCAGTCTGATTACTCATCGCTGAAGTGTTCTCCAGAGGAAGATATGGATATTCAAAAAAATAGCTGTTAAGTCATAGGTTTTGGTTCACTATAGGAGGGAGGCCCTGTTGAAAGCTTTGAAGAAAGCAAGAGATCTTCATAAGTTCACATTTGAGGCTGCAGTTTCTGGTGCAGAACTAGGTTGGGTTCACACTTCTGTGAGTTGTTGGCACTTCTGGTTGTTGTCAAACTTAATCTATTGGTCCCAATATCACCAACTATATCTGAGGTATGTTTTGATTGGCAAGCACCTGTGACTTCTTACAGAACAGTAAACACAGTTTAGCTAGAAATTCAGGTTTCCGACATACACTTTTCAGGAAGGACAACTGGACAGTCTTAATTAGTTGTTACCCTGGAACCACAGACCTCACTCAGTCTTACTTCGCAAGATGAAAACTAACTGGTAACTTGGTCACCAAGTGTAATAGTTATATGGGGAGCAAAAGGGCTCCAGCAGGCAATGTGTAAGAGAAGCAGTGTTTGGCATTGAAGCTGGACAAATATAGAACCAGAAAAACTTTGTAAAATTTTAATGGTGAGACAAATCAATCACTAAAGCAATTTACCTAAAGACTCTATTGGATCTTATATCACTGGACATTTCTCCAGTGATAATTCAGATTCAGGATAATGTGCCTGCCCAACAGGCAGATAATAGGTCAAACAATAATTCATTCAGAAAAGTCGTACAGCTTTTTTGTTGCACAGGAAGAAAAGCTGTGTGGTCACAATGCTCCCTTCTGCTACACGATCTATAGACCAGTAGTGCTGCTATCCTGCAGGACCATTGTCTGTTATCTCTAGCACAACAGCTAGAGCAACGTTGTCTTTTCCCTGATGCCATTAAGCTTATTAGGAGAAGGTGTGGGACGGACTGTGTAATAGCACTAAATTATGGAACCATTTCTGTCCTGTGCAGCCCAGGTTTCTATAGGTTTTTTTGCTGCTTGATCTTTAGTACCATGTTGCTATTTGTCATAGCCTTTTCACCAGGGATGACACTAGGTTTCAGGAGCATTCCAGCTTCCCCCTGAGCCATGACAGCAACTGTAAGAATGAGCAGATGTTAGATGAATAACAGTGCTAGAAACTACTGACAGTTTTCTTTGAATGCTTTCAATTGGACAGGAGAGCTAACCAGTTTTTTAGGTGGTCTTGGGGATCAGTTCTGGGTAGGCAAAGGTGTGTTATACTTTTTACCCTAACTGTGGGTGTAAGAAATGGTTTGGTACGTGATGCTCTTAGTTATCAGGCTGCTCTGACCAGTTCATCAGAGCCCTGTTGCCTGTCTCCACATTGCTTTGCACACCCCACTTCACTTTTCTGATGGCTGTGCTGCTTGTGCTACACAGATAGGACAGGAAGATGACTTCACAGCCTGAACAAATACCTGTCTCTGGATAGATGGGTTATTGGTTCACAGGGCTTTCTGTTATGATGTATTCAGACGTGATTCATTTTCCACAGGAGAATGTGGCAGGATCCCATCAAGATTCTCCTTGGAATAGAGTATGCTTGGCTCTTTCAGGATAAATATTTTGTTTTGTTTACTATTTTGTCAGCATTTTGCTGATGCCCAGAGTGCTATTGCTGATGGTCAGCTTATACAGACATGCACAACTGAAATGTAGATTTCAGCTAACTAGAATTGAGTAAATGTTGTGAAGAAAGGGGCTGAGGTAAAGGCATATGCTGAGAGCTCCTGTGCTGTAGCATGGTATGAAACACAAAGTTGCCTCTTCTGGGCTGTTAATATGGAGCTTCTTCGTGGTAACTGTATGCATCTCAGCCCTCCCTAGCAGATACTGTGAACTTTTGCTACCTTAGTGTGCCAGAGAGGATGCTAGCTAGGATGTCATGAAACACCGCCCATGGAGAGGCATATTTTACTACTCAGCATACCTTAGACATGCATAAATCTCATCTTCTGAGCACTCACAGCCGTGAACTGCATGTTTGTGTCATCTGAGGGAGTACACAAGGACAAACCTTGTACAGTGCTTCAGCCAGGCAGTGCAATACCCAGTCTTATGGGCTGAGCAGCTCTCTGGAAGAGCCCTGGTACCCTGTCACAGGTAGAGCCAGAACACTAGGGTCAGTCTGTGCTTTGCATGCCAGCTCAACATAAGATAGCAGAAATACATCTGTGCTGGAAGGCTGCGCTCCTGTGGCTGGGTAGCTTTCATGTGCTAATACTAGCCTGCATTGGTATGTATGCTTGTATTACCTGCACAGTGTCCATGTGTTCACCCTGGCATATTGCACGCTTGGAGAAGTTCCATCTGTGGACCAAGGTGTGATTTATCTGCGTTGCCCATCTTTTCCCTGTATCCTTCACTGCTCCCATATGTTCCCAGCTAGCTTCATTACCCTACAACGGTAGGTTGGCACAGTAGCATCCCATTTATTGTTGAGCTGGGTTGTGTGTGCCTGTGTGCAGTGAAGTCCCATGCATGCAGCACTCCCCTCTATGCATTTTGTACTGGAACATGAGAATCCCATTAGACTGCATATAAGGTTTCCCGCCTTCCATCTGCTCAGTAAACTGCACCAGGCTCAGCTGTCTTGGATGTGTAAAGGTTAATGGTTGCCTTTCTTTCTGCAACAGCTTCATCTGTGCTCTTTTACTTTCTAACTTGCATATTTTGCTGCCCATACGTTTAGATACCTGATTATTTTGTGGGCTCCCATAAAGGCAAAGGTGATAGGAAGCATTCTTCATCTTCTGGTAGCTTCTTTCAGAGGATGGTTACTTCAATGTGGTGTTTTAGCTGCTGTAAAATAATGTAAGGTGGATTATTTTGTACTATTTCTCTCACAGTCCATTGTTTTTGGTAGGTTTGTCTGGCTACAGCTACTCATTCTGTAATTATTGTTCTCACTTGGATTAGGGCACTGCATAATACTTAGTTTAAATGGTTCTTACCTGAATTATGTTATCATTCCATTGATATCACAGTTTTGAGATGTGTTTGATGCACTGAAATCGCGTAGCTTCTTCCTTCAGTGCGTGAAGTTTACTTGCAGTAAAGCAGGGTTAGTCCTTATTTAGATGAAAGCTGTAAATATTTAATGAAAGTTCCAGTGAGAATGAGTTTGAACATAGCATTAGATAGCAAAGAAAAGAAAAACTTAAAGGGAAATCTGATTTCTCAAAGAGGTTTTGTAGCAGTAATATGCCATTTTTGCAGCAGTAATATGCCATAGAAGTTAGACCACTCTGGAATCCTGATTGCCTCATCATCACTACAGTTTTTTATTTCTAGATAAAATACAGTGCATGAGCAATCCTAGAAATAGAACAGCTCTCTGTAATGCTGGAGGACTTTTCTCTGAGGAGCAATATCACCTTTGGCTTTGGCTGTTGGCATAATTTTGTCCACTATGTCTGTTCATCTTGCAGTTACTGTGGCCTCTAAATGTGTTCCCAGTTGTATTCCAGAGAACATAGTAGGAGCTGTCACTTTAGGTTGGATGTCCTTACCGACAGAGAGTCAAGAGCATGTCGTCTTCTCTCTCATTCTGAAGTTTGCTGACAATATTAGTCTGCATTCATGTATGTTTTCATCAGACGTGATTCTGAGTTGCTTCTATCATCTACCACGGCCACTCTGAGCAATTTGTGTGTAGAAAGAAATACACTAGGATATGTCAGAGCATGTCATTACTGTATTTACACTTTTACAGTTTTGTATTTAATCTTTTTCACTGTCAGTCAAGTTAAAAAAAAAAAGGCATCTCTAGTTAAGAAGTGTATTCTTACCACACAATATTTAAAATCACAAAGATTTTGCTTGCTGATCTTTCACGAGTGTATCTAAATTTCACAAAAGTCCTTAGGTTCTGCACTTTTTAGGCTTTTTTGCCTGAAATATCGGACTTGGCTACTCAGTTTTTATTTTCACTGTTTTATTTTTAAACAGCTCCTTACCTAGTACAGTAATATAACATATTGACAAGCTGAAGAAAGAGTATCAGAATGCCATTCTCCCTTTTAAATGTCTGCTTTGCTATTTAATTAGACAGATAAAGAAGGCAGAAGAAGGTGGATCCTGGTCTCCATTTCATTTATATGGGAAGGCTGGACTATTGTAGTAGGTTGTCTTTTACAGTCCATGCAGCTTATTTCCTATCTTCTCTTAGCTACAGAAAACATCTCTTGTAGACATTAACAAAACCATGTTTCTGTACGATCTGCTGAAAGCACTGCTAACATAAACCTATCGCCTAGGGCTTAGCTACTTTATCATTAAGTAAATGCGTTTGACAGGTTCTGCGCAACGATGCTGTTCCATCAGTGCCGCTCAGCTTTGCATTAGCAGCATTTCATTGTGTTACCACGTTCACAAATGATAGGCATCTTTCTTCAAATGCGACCAGTACAAGTGGGCCTGTGTTGTATTGCCTCAGGGGCAGCAGCCCTAACAGTTTAGTAGCAGTTTGGGTTTTTTTTTAGGATGGGTTTATATGTACAAAATGGCTTTTAAATGGCTGGTTTAGTGGCATTCGTACTTCATAAATGGGCTGAGCCAAAGGGAAGCACAGGACAATGTAAAGACTCTGAGGGAGCTACAGGAAGGACCAAGGGAAGAAAACTACTTTATGGCAACCTTTGCTTGAATGATGTTTATTCAGAAAAAGAAGGATTGTAACCCTACGGACCATTGTGTAGTGCAGACATGAGTCTTTCACAGTGGAGAGTCAAGAGAAACATTTGCTTGGTGGCTAGAGGCAAATGGGATAACCTGTGGGATGCTGGCGTTGCTACTCTGTTTTGGTGGCTTTGGACTTAGTATGGGATGTTTGCCATTACATGGTAAGGCAGAAATACACACGCCAGCTGTTTAAATTTTTTCCAGTATAATTTACCATGACACCATTGTCAGGATCTCTTGGCACACATGTTTTATCTTACAGTTTCCAACAGTGTTAGAGGCCAAATTGTGCCTTAAGCCTTCTTGACCTGAATTGTGCTGGCATCTGTGAAGGAGTGACAGTGTCAGCCTCCTCCCCTTGCCTGGGGGGACCCTGGCTATCTCAGCTGTCTTTGCCATAGGAACTCTGCTGCTTTTTAAAGCGATGCTGCAAATCTCTCATGCTTCCTACTCCCAGCCCATTTACAGGACAGTAACAGGGCTGGCCAGTCCTCCTTCCATGAGCATGGGCTGCTCGGTATGGGTGGCTGCGTTGAGCTACTGGCACGTATCATGGCTTGCCCTGCATAGGTTAGTATACAAGGCTGGAGGAAGGCAGTTTTTTTGCAGTCTTTTCCCTTCTTTTGCTCCTGCACAAGAAGAACCACAATCCTTCTCCTTTATATTCAATGTATATTTAGCCCTAGATATCTGAAGTCTCTCCCTGCCAATATTTTTTTCTTTTTTAAGCCTATAAACATAAGCAGACACCTTAGGGACTGATATTTGGCAGTTGCTTTCAAGTGTCTGTGTATCTGACCTAGAAAGTAGGGAGTGTTTTTCAGTATGTGCCAGTTACAAAGTCAGAATGGTCCGTATTAATTAGAATCATCTGCAGTCCTTTTAGCATGTGAGCCTGTGGCATCATTAAGGTTTTTCATGCTTTCATTCCTGAAGGATGGATAGAGTTCAGTCCTCCAGATCTTTGATTATTTTTCTCATTAGCACGCATCTCCATGCTATAAATTAAAGGAGAAGGAAAGATTGCCATTCCCAGGGTGCTTCATAAAATGCCTTGGAAACCTGAGCCCCAGCTGCATCCAGAAGAAAATAATATGAATGTATAAAGCCCCAGTTAACCATTTAGTTTATCAGCCCAGCTGTAGTTACTTCTCTGTAGTTATTTCCAGGCATACCATGCATGTATTTAGTCACACGATCAGATGATTTTAGGGACTAAAACACTAATCCTCTTAAAACAACTTACTTGCTAAGGCCAGCTTGGCTTAAACAGTTCTCTTGCACAGAATTGCATCTTGATTTAATTAAATTGTGTGAGATCACCTCCTATGTTAAACTGTTTAACATAGTTAAACTGGTACAGTTTGTGCACGTAGATGTTTTCTCCTTCACTAGCCTATTAAAAAGCCTGTTAGAAAATCCCCATTCACAATTTTATGTTTAATCTGGAAAAATAAAAAGAGGCTCTGTGTAGCTATTTCAGTAATGAATTTCTTAGGAATTTTCTTCAAATCTGTAAAGTGGGAATTGCTGCCACTGGAAAGATATTAGTAAATCTCCAGATCCTTTTTTTTCTTTTTTTTCAAGGAATTTTGAAACAGTCTAAGCATCCCGTATTAAATTTTTCATAAGCAGAACATTTTGGTTTTCCACTTAAAATTGATTTTGATTCAGAAATTTTAGTTGTGCTTATTTATTTCAATAATTCAAGATCAGAATATAAATTCTGAGCTGGTCTATTGCAAGTCAGATAATTGGGTCATGAAAACTTTTGACATTTTGACTGTTAATGTGAAAATTTTTTGATAACTCTCATACATACAACAAACTCTTGTTTCAACCTAGTTGTAGCAAAAATCTTATCCCCTTCTGGAATGATTTTGCTGTTTCTAGCACAAAATAAATTGTATAAAGGAAGGGAAACACCAACTCTTCTTCCAGCTAGTAGTTACTGGATTTTAGCTCTGAAGCAAAAATGAAAATTTGCTGAAATCTTTCACCACCTTCTTCAGCTGAATAATACCAGAACTAAAAATTGTAGGTTCCAGCCTTCATGTTACCTCTTTGACTCCTCTGAAATGCTATGGGTTGTCTTTCCTAGGTTTGACTAATAAATGTGACTTTGTCTTTTATGTGATTGTATTCAAAGCCCCTTGAAGTTTATGAGATAACTTCCCTTATATGCATATCCATGGCCTCTGGATGAAAGTGCCCTAACGTGAGTACTGTGGTTCCTTTAAAGCATCTGCAGGAGCTGATAACGTAAAACTTCTGCCAAGCTCTTTCTTTACATTTGTGATCATTTGAGTTCTATATTGTTGTGTAGAGTTACTCTTGGTATAAAAACGAAGATAAAAATATTGTTTTAAAAAAGAATTTTCAGGGTTTGCTACAAGAAAAAAAACAACTTGTGCCTTCTCCCTCCTGAACGTGTTTTTTATTACTGCACTTTCAAAATGACCATTCATGCTGTCATGCACTTAGAGTAGATCTGTGTCAGTTCATAGGCTCAGCAGAAGCTTCTAACTATTTGACCTTCTGTCCTCACAGATCCAGGCTGCTGCTCACAGTGACCCTCCCGGTAAACCAGCATAAATTTGCAGACTAAGGTTTCTCAAGCTATAGCATATAAATTGTGAGAATGACAAGGTTCATTATATTGCCAGGAGACTATATTCTGTAATGTAGACCTGAATCAAAGGACAGACTTTAAATACATCAAATAAGTTCAGCAGATTGGATGAATTTAACTGCTGATTTAATTAGTGCAATTCTGTGAAATGGGAATCAACAAGGTGTTGGTCCTGTGATATGTCCTTACAATTAAAGGCATGCCAGAATTGTTCATTCTGATTTAAAAGTCACGTGGATTTTGAAAATTATTAAATACATTCAGCAGCATAGCCTTGATTTAAAAAGAATATCAAAATATACATGTGTTTTAAATATTATCTGTCCATGATTTTTTATAAACATATCTGGGGGGGGGGGGGGGGGGAAACGGGACAGTATTTTAAACTCATGCCCTTCTGAGAGGGGCTGTTATGGTTGCCAGGCAGCTGAAAGAGCGCTCTGCTCTCAGGAAGGTCATAGTTGCTCTTTTTATTGGTAAAGACTGGAAGTCAGAGTTCTCAGCCTGCTTGGAAGTATAAATGCAAACCCAAGTATCTGGCTGCACTCCAAGAGTGGTGCCAAACTCGTTGTTTGCTGAATGTATTATGGCATTTTATTTTATGATTAGCGGCCCAGCTCCGAACACAAGAACACGCGGTGAAGTCAGAGCATACTACTCTACAGGCATAAGTGAGCGTCTTGTTGAGAGGCACAAATCCTCCCTAGCTGCTGATAGCCATCTTGCTTATAATGTGCTTCAGAAAACAAGTAGCACAAGGAAGGTATTTTCTTTTTGCCAGCCCTTTTAAAGTGGAACAAATCTGCAAAACAGAGCACAGATGGCAGCAGAATAGTGGCTTAAATGCAAAGCACCAGTTGAGGCAAGTGCTACTTTTCCATCTCTGAGTAGTAGTTTTGAGTCCTCTTTTCTTAGTATATATTGCTTTGGAGACACACTTTAAATGTATGACAAATAACAGAAAGTGAAAATTATAGTGGAGAAAATTAAGATTATGAAAACGTAGAATGAAGGGAATAAAACCAAACAGCTTATCTATACACGTATATATTTTTAAACTTCCGTAGTAATTTCTCACCAACAGTTTCTTAGTTCAGATTTTCTAATTAATCAACAGCAAAGTAGGAGCTTTGGAGAAGCTGACACAACAAAATAGGCAGAACTCTTTAAAATTTTATAGCTAAATAATTATGCAGCCTTAAATTCATTCTGGCAATATTTAGACATTAAAAAAAAAAGTCTATATATGTGATAGATTACTTATGGAAATTGCAAATAATACCAGATCGTAATTTGGCGACAATATTTGGTATCATATTGAAAAAATGCATTCAAACACATCTTAAGAGTTGTATTCTACTGATTTTAAAATAGGTCTCATATCTCACAGTTGTTGCATCCAGGACTTACAAGAATATATGAGTTGGCTGGAACCTGTTTTTCAGTATATCATCATCCATGTGCAGGTGCACAGTTCTTAATGTAAGCAATTCTGAATCTTTTGGAAATTGTAATCCAGGCCTGTATTTTAAGCATGGGGCTCCTCTTTCCATCAAAGTAAAAAACAAGAACCCTGTTATTCTTTGCAATGTGGGGCTTTTTGGTTCGCTCTTTTTTCCTAATTCACTTCTTTTCCTAGTTGCATGTGAAGTTAGAAGAAAAGAAAACAAGAAGCAGACTGAAGCTTGCAGGCTCTCGAGGAGCTCTCCTATCAGTGCAGATAGCCGCTTGGCTCCTCATTGGGTGCTAGCAGGGAGGCGAAAGGGAAAGACCACAGAATCACACAACCAGGAGTGGCTGAGGTGGGAAGGCACCTCTGGAGATCAGCTAGTCAATGTCCCCTGCTCAGAGCAGGGTCACCTAGAGCAGGTTGCTCAGTCTGTGTCCAGTTGGGTTTTGAGTCTCTGAAAGGATGGAGCCTCCACAGACTCCTTGGCCAACCTGTTCCAGTGTTTGACCACCCTCACAGTAAAGAAATTTTTCCTTATGCTTAAGTGGAATTTTCTTTTCTCAGTTTGTGTCCATTCCCTCCTGCCCTGTCACTGGGCACCACCAAGAAGAGTCTGGCTCCATCTTCTTTACTCAGCCTCCCAAGTCACCTGCCCAAGTTGGGCTGTCCCCGCCAAATTCTCTGTGGACAACCACCTCTGAAACCTACTCACAGCTGGGAGTCTGAGTTGGGTGCTCAGAACTGCTGCATGGAGCAATCTCTTGTCTTTCTGTTCCTGTGCAGAATCCATGGTGACATCTTTCATTGCTGGAGCACTTCATTTAGGTGCCTGAAGATAGTATAAATACCCATTGTAACGTCAAGATCCCCTGCTTCCCCAAATGGGGCAAATGAGACTAGTAATTTCTTCCTAACATTCATATAATTTTAGAAGCTTTACTCTGGTAAGCAAAGGTGCTATAAGACTTCATGTGTTGTGGGTGAGTCTCTCCTTCAGTTCTTGTCTCTCAGTTTAGTAACAATCTATGCTCTACTTAATGGGATTGGCCTTTGATCTTGGAAAACTTCAGTGCAGCTTATCTGTGGAGTCATGGCACGCTCCACTGTATTTTAGGGTTAGGAAGGCATAGTTATTTCCCACACAAAGGGTCATTTTAGGGCATTGCTGTTGCTGCAGGGAAGATGCTGGAATTGGGACCTGTCAGGTCTAATGGTGGTTCATTAAGGACACATATGGATATCTCAGTTCAGCAGACACTTTGGGACTTGGTACACTGTCAGTGCAGTTTTCTCCTGGTCTGGAAAGCACAACAGCTCTTACTGACAGGAGATGCCACAATATGGTGTTTGCTTTCCTCTAGTTCTGCCTGAAGGTGTGAATTGCAATGCAGCAAAGAGATTTCTGACTTGCAAGAGGCCCCTTGGGAAAGCAGGGTTTGCTGTTATTTCTGTGAGTAGCCTTATTCAAAAGCATGGATTTTCAGTCCTGGTTGCTCTTGACCTGGGAAGGGAGTGTGCGGGGAGAAAAGAAGTCATGCAGAACATGTTCTGCAGCATCAGCAACAGATGAGGGAGGATTTGGGTTTAGCTTCAGGGAAGCAGAGTCAGAACAAGGTGCCAGCATGTTGCATACTGGTTGACTGAAAAGTGTTGGATTAGGGCACTTACCAGAGCCAAGCTGTAGTGCAATGTGACCGTGATTCTGGATATTAAATATCATTTTATGATGGTGATTTAATAAGTAAATGTATGGCACTGATGCCTTACGTGTTTCATACACTATCACTGAGGCCAGAACCCAAGTTGTTTAAATCAGCTGAGAAGTTCTCATGGATTCCAGACGGGTTTAGATGACAGACTCCATGCTTAATTAATGCATTCAGAGGTTGGGAACTTTCTAAAAGAGTTCAAATATTTTATTTTTAGTTTCTTTACTTTAGTCTTTTCCACATTTTTAATCTACATAACTGACATTATGCAATCAGAATAAAATCTTCTGGAAGGAAGGTTCCATAGGGCATCGTAACAGATGCCAGAGTGCCTGGTTTTCCATGGTAATAATAATACAGAAAAGGGAATGCTTCTGTTCAAATTGCTTTCACCTCCCACCTTAAATTTTGCAATGGTTTCTGTCCTCTTAAAACTGTGCTCTGGATATCTCCCTAATGCTTTGGACATGTATTCAGAATAGAAAAATGTAGCAAGTTGCTTTACCACCCAATCCTTTAATAAATGT
Organism: Astur gentilis; assembly: GCF_929443795.1. Classification (NCBI taxonomy): domain Eukaryota; kingdom Metazoa; phylum Chordata; class Aves; order Accipitriformes; family Accipitridae; genus Astur; species Astur gentilis. The sequence continues at coordinate 20,295,829 of NC_064883.1, read as the reverse complement.
ATGACATCTGGGGCTCCTCCTCCCGTTGGTTTCTTTCTGCAGGTTATTCCCCGACTGACTGGGGGAAAAGAAGATGCATTGTATCAAAATCATCTGGTACTTCTTCAGTACTAAGAGCTGAAACAGCATCAGCATTAATACTGTCCTAAATTCGAGGAAAAAAAAAGATTATTGAAATAATAATACAGAGCAAATAGAGAATACTAAAATATGCCTATCTAAGCAGATCAGTTTAAAGAGAAGTAGTAACACTCATACCTTGTCTAGTTAGTGCAATATCTAAAAGCCCTCATTCCCTTTGTGCTGCTTTAGAGCAATATGTTATTTGATAATAGTTGCAGCTTTTTATCCTACAATCAGCCAAGGGCAGCCATTATGCACTGAACATGTAAAAAGAAGATTGATAGCGGGGGTATTGTTTGTCACTATGTGGGAGACTGATAGAGCAACCAGCTTTGAAACAATGTTGGGTAGTTCTGATTAAAATAGTGTCTGCACTGTCTGAGTGGTGGGAACTGGCTGATCTGGCTTAGTCCTGGCCATGCTGCTCATGCTCGCTGAGTTTCCAGGGGCCCTTCCCACGCTGCGTGCACTCGCTTCACCCACTGGAGGAGGTTCAGCTCAGGTGGTCTGCAGGAGGTTTGTGGAAGGACTGGAAAGTGCAAGGGAACACTACTTTTCCCTGCTTGGTCTCATGCTCATCTCTTTTCCCCATAAAAAAGTTAAGGTAAAATGTTTTGTATCTCCTCTACATAGATCTGTGCCAAAAGCCATTGAATCCATTTAGGGGGACTTTTCACCAGCTTGTGCTTTCTGAAAGGGTCCAGAGTAGGAGCATCTCTGCCTGACTGCTGATGGACCAGTCAGGCAGTTCTCCTAGGCCATGCACTTGTCTTCAGGGTCTGTAACGTTACTCCCTCTGGCCCTGTCTTTGGGTGACTAGAAGTGCCAAAGCTAATTTCAGTTTTCTTTTATGAAGAACAAAGAAAAAAAAGGAACAGCACCTAATCATTTTCTTCATGAAGGAATCTCTGGAGAAGGAACTCATGTACTAGATTTGAGAAAGATTGGCACTGCTTTTTCACTGAGATCCAATGGCATTTTACAATCCCCACTGAGAACTGTCCACAGGAGAACAAGCATAATTGTGATGCTCATCCAAACAATCACAGAATGCCATACGTTATGTCTGCTCATCACAAAGAGATTAGCTTTAATTTTCTAGTCTGGATGACAGCACAGGCTATTCAACATTGTCTTTGGGTTGCTAATCCTCAAAGAATCTATTTATTTCTTTTTCAATGTTATTGCCATGGAAACTGGCTAAATTGCAGGTCCAGATTACATCTTTACTGTTTGCTCACTTTCATTTTGATCTGCAGACATTATTCAGGTGCCAGGAAGAGGCAAAGGACAAATCAATATTGTTCCTTGAAACATATAGTCAATCCCTGTGTTCTCCATCCTCCACTATGCAAGTGTAGCCACTTGCATTCTGTGTCTCCCATGGCAAGAGACTTGAAACCTGAAGACCTGCTACCTGCAGCCTCATTTTCTACAGTAACCTTGCTCTGCCAAGCTTGAGAGGATAACACAGCAGATTGCTTCCTTATCTATTTTTCAAGCCCTTGCAAATGGTAACACGATGATGCAGAGAGAACAATTACCATTTGGAGCACAAATCTAGGAAATGTTTTGCAGATGCACTAAAACTGTTGAAAACAGGTGTAACCAGGAGTCAAGGAGAATTGCTATTAAAAGTAGGTATCAATGTCAAGAATGGTGAAGTCTCTATGTCAGAATCCAGATAATGAAGTACTTAAGGGAAGAACACGTCTCCACTACATGTATGGTCTGCATGTAACAAATGATGGCCTGAACCATAGGTGATGCTGTTCTCATATTTTTGGGATTTGCGTGTTATCTTGAGTGTGTGAGGTCTCTAAATTTATTTTGTTTAGGAATTCAGCTGGGTACCAGGTAGATGTAGCCTGGTCTGGATTCGTAGAGGTGAAATATAGGGATGTGCCTCTTTAGAGACCTGTTGCAAGCTCTTGTTTTAATCAGATGCTAACAGAGTTCTTTCTGATGGAATAGTCTTTATCCCTTGGGGAATTTGGTAGGTTTGAAAATGGATGGAGGGAGGGGAAAAACTGAAATGAGTTATGTATGTTTTCTTTTAAGTGTTAGGAAAACCTGGGTATGCATGTATAAGCAGCCCCTAGGCAGCTATCAGATTAAAAACTGGCATTTACATAGCAAGTCCTAATATATGCTACTGACCTTGGTGACATTACCAGAGTAATTCACACAGATAGCATTTTTAACTATAAGGCATTAGTCACTGATGCCTTTGCCTTGCATCAGGCATTCGGATCCTTATGTCCACTTTCCAATGTACTTGAGCCACAGTCAAGTTACAAGGAAAAATCTGTTCTTTATTACTGTATGATTTTGCCTCTGACCCTTTTGTAATACAGTGTCATTTTGGAGAAGTCTTTATCACTGTGAAGTCTTTCATGCCAATAAACAGCACTATGGATCATAAGAAGTTGAGGGGAATAAGTGCCCTTACGTTGCATGGGAAAGCACCTTTGCATTACAATTCTTCCTTCTTTTTGGATGTAAAGGGTGTTGAGATTGATTCACTTTCACTCTGGCATGGCAGAGTGTGGCACATGCCCTTGTCTGTCTCTGCAGAGAGTGAGTTAACATAGGTAATAGAATGAATGAGTTTACTAAGTACAGGAGGTAACATAATTGTATGGCTTTAAGAGATCTATTTCTAACCTAATTCAATAACTTGTTAGTATATATGAGTGATTCATTGGCAGAAGTTGCTATTGTTGCAGAAAGGCTTGTGTAAATTGAGCATGGCTGGTTATACAGCTGGTTTTGGCTGAATGTGATAATACTGTGTTCTCTGTATCCTCAAAATTTGTATTCAGGAGAAATGAGGGGAGTTTTTAATTTTGAGGACTATCATTATCCTGCGTGTCTGCTTGACTTCCTTGCTTCAGTGAAGGAGCACTTTCCTCTGCTTCAGCCTCTGCTAGTGAGAGCAATGCATAATCTAGCCTTCATACTACAGGAAAAGGTGCTCAGGAGCCAAACTTGTATTCCTGATTCTGTCATAGATTCTGACAGTTTTCTTGCATACGAGATGTGGCTTCCTGAGGGAGGAAAAATAAAATAAAATCAAGAGCCAGGGAATGAGTGGGCACTTTTGAAAATGTTGCCCTCAATATGTCAATTTTTGTATTTCTAAATTGGGGGATTATAATTTCACAGGACTCCAGAAAGGCTCTGTGAGTGTTTGCAAAGTGTTTTAGATGTGGTAACATGGCAAGTTGCACTGCAATGCAAGGAAAAACGTCTTCACTACAGACCACACCTCTGGAGCATTCATACATTTGATGACAGTCCCATATGACAGCAGTCCATTAACAGACTGTCATAGATTTGATTTCCCTAGATGTATCATTCCCCTTTTCCCAGAAATTTTGTCTGGAGGAAAAGAAAAAGAATTTATTTGTCCCAGACGCCCCCAGAATATGTCAGAGCAGGTGTCAGTTTGGCATTTGTTGGCATATGCGCTAGGCGATATTTGTGCCCAGAGCACTCTTTTACCGAATGGCTTACTGTCAGTCTCAGGAGTGTGTGAAGAGCTAGACTACTGAGTGGAGTTCATGGCAAGTGCTCAGTCCACTTTATCATAAAAACACGATTACAATAAATTGTGCCTCCAGATTTTACAGATTATTGTGAATGTATCCAACCATAGTTAAAGAGTTAGAAATCTTTCAGAAAAAGAAAAAAAATATGTTTCATTAACCAATATCTGAAAGGAAACCCAGGTTCTTCCCTTTGTTTACCAATAATTTCTAGTTTTAATAAGTTGCCTGCCTTGTCACAGTTTGACACACAAACCTTATTTGACATAGCGTGGCTGTCCCTTGCACTTGGAGGTTGAATGTACTACATAGAGCATGTAACTAATGAGATGGGGTTTTGTTCATCCTTTCAGTTAATTCTGTGTGTTCTTTTTTCCCCCCCTCCCTTTGTGCTGCACGGCTGATTACCACCCTAGGACCTTGCAATGGGACACAGACCCCTCAGTGCTGCAGCTCCAGTCTGACTCTGAACTTGGGTATATGTCAGCTCTTTTTGTTATTTGTTTATAATTTCTTTGCAAGAATTATGTTGAAAATGCTTCCCAGCTGAGCTGGTTTTATGTGATTTTCATTTGCTTTGTTGACTCAAAAAGACCATAATTTAAGTTTCCGTTTTTTTGGTTTCATCAGTAAGAAGCTTCAGCAAAGCATCTTTGTGGAAAAAACCCTTCTATTTAAAGAAGCTCATGAAAAGATAAGCTGCTATTTCTGTTGCCTGAAACACAATACAAATAACTATTTCATTACAGATGAAATGTTATTATTGTGGCACTTAAACGTGCATGTACAGCTACATTGGCCTTGTTTGTACCTGTTGATTCAGACCTTTCTATCTGAATCATTTGCAAGGTACTTTTCCCCTCCTTCCTGTCTGCCATAGTTATGCTGTTTCCACATGCAGTAACAGTTTCCCCTTTATCCTTAGGAACTTTATATATGCTTATAATTGTGCACTTAAATATGGTCATAGTCCACGAGTAATTGCTATCTTAGTTGAGTTCAGGCCAATCAAGTATTTTTTAAATGGTATTAAAGCTAAAATTAATATTTTCTAGTATGGGTTGGAACTTCTCTACCCCAAGCATCTGAAAAAATTAGTTAATTTAAATAATTTAGAAATGCCTGCCTGCAGAGATATTTAGGATAAACTGTTCCTCTAAAAAGGATAGCTAGAAGTCCCTCAAGTTGTTCAGAACTTGAGTAATATTCAAAACCAAATCTCTATGTTGAAGAAATTGGTCTACCTATGAACTTAAGCGCTTGCCTGTCTGACTCTCCAGGCAAGTGTCTTATGCTTTTACTAGTTCATGTGAAATTTATTCACCATTCTATAAGAAAATCAACAATTTCTCTTTAACTACTGATTGACAGTGCTCCCAGCTGCAGTTAGGAATGTTAGGGCTCTTCACCAGGAAAGATCAGAAGGATTGGAAAGTATCCAGAGAGCTTTCTAAACAGGGTTTCTCCACATCCAGAATTACTATGAATGTTGTAATTTCTACCTAAGTGTGGCTTCAAATAGATCCAGCTTCTACAGCTTTACCTGGACCGTACCAAAAAGATAGAGCTTTTGGGGCTGTTTTAATATACAGAAACCTTTTAGAAATCTCAGCTGCCCTTTCCTGGAAGTTTGGATTAAAAGATGAGAACTCCTAGGAGCAAGGTTCCTCAAACAGCTGTGCAAAGCAAGTTCCTTTATTTGATTCATGAAAAGATAACCCTGCGTATAGCCACAGACTTCACACTTTTTCTGTCTTTGCACTGACCACTCATAAAAGAAGCACGCAAAAGAGTAAATCCACGTGTATAGTCTGGATGGGAAGTCCTGCCTCTTTTGAAAGAAAACTGTCTTCAAAACCAAGGCAGAGTTAGAGAGAGGACCAGTTTTCCCTCTGGTGTCATGAGACAAGATTTAAAAAAATACCAATGGAAAAGAAATCCTGCTGTCAGCAATTAAATGATGTATGTAGCAAAATACTTCTAGCAGATACATCTTTCTTCTGCCACCTACAGAGAGAGGAATCAATTTTAATGCATGGACTTTAGTTACTGTCCTCCTACTGACATCCCATAGACAGTTTTGAAAGGAATCCTTCAAAGCTTATGTGCTCTCTAAGATGAATATTCAGCAAACTGTAAATGATAAGAATTATGAGCACCTCAGATGAAAAATGGAGATGGGAAAGCAATAGACAGTTTACTGCTGCCCTAAAAAGAACTAGAGACTAGAACATTATAGTCCATATTTGGTAGAGTCCAGACACTGAAAGGATGCTCCAGTTGTCCCTGTGTACTTGGGACCAAGGGGCTAGGCCAACTTTTAGTTACACAAGAACTGTTGCAGGTTGCTTAACAGGGGCAAAAAAGAACTAAAAGACTACATTCCTTCAGATAAGAAAGACCACCCTGTTTTCAGTAATTACCAGGATATGGGTGATGCTAGACAGTTGTACAGGCACCAGCAGTTCCCAAATTAGAAATGTTTTAGGTGAAAAATTCCACACATTCTCTCAGCACAGTGCTCTGGAATGTAGCCCACTTCTTGATTAGCAGTCTACAAAGAGGCTAACCCAACTAGCAGTTAAATCCAACTCTCCATTAGGATCGATGTTCCCCATCCTCAGGCTGTTGAGGACATACAGAGCGACCTCATGTGAAACTGTTGTTAGAATTAGGTGAGGTTCCAATTAGGCCCAGATTAGGCATATGATTAATTAGAGATTATGCTTAACCAAGACCACTGTCAAGAAGCAATTTCAATGCAGAAGGCTTAAGAATCTTAGTCAAGTGGAACCAGTAGCTTGGGGCAGCAAGGGACTGGTTACATAGGAAAGTGTAACTGACCAAGTAGGCAACAGAGATTGCACGTCTGGTGCTGAAGGAGGAAAAAGCACATGAGATTTTGCTGGGGTGAGATATTTATTAAAGCTTGAATTCACATAAACCCTCAGTTAAAGAGCTACAAAAATGTAACACTACTGAAACTTTTGTTAGCTGAAGTATATCACAAGCTGTAGAAGTTTTTCTGCCCCCAGTAATAGGTTAGAAGTTTTTCTGTAGGATTTTGAGACAATTGTAGCTTTTGTTCATATTGGCAAAGTCACAGATTGTTGTAAGGAGGGAGACTTGTTAATTTTTCCTCTTTGAAAAGAAGAAAGACTCAGAGCTGCAACAACTATTTCTGCTTTAGTGGTTTGTTACGCGATATGGCTGATTCATACTGATTACCTGCTGAATCTAATTGCATTCAGCTTAATAACAACTCAGCCAATAAGATAGATTAGAAAAATGTATAGCTGATGTAGCATTAGCTAGCTGAAGAGTTCAGGAGGTGTCATCCAGTGATCACAATTTCCTTTTGAGACTCTCATTTCCTTTCTGACATCAATCTTAATTGAATACCTAACCCATTGGAAATTAATTAGATCAAAACCCCTTTGACCTCTCTTCTTCCGACAGTCTGGAAAATGGAGAGGATATGGATAATGCGTATGAATTTTCTGCTTTTCCAAATTGCACTCTCTAATGACATGGCAGTTCAGAAACATCGTGTCCATGAATTTATTTTCCATAAACGTATAAGCGTGCTTGCACTTGTTGATCTAGGCAACTGGACTTATTCAGTTGATTTGTTTATTATGTACATATTCTTTTCTCTGCTGAAAGTTGGCATTTTTTCCAGTAAAACACTTGCAAGTAGCCGTTTGTTTATTCTTCTCTCCCTACAGACAGTCAAATAATATTCAGGAAATAAATTGATTTTTTTCCCCCCACTGTTGAGTGAACTGTGTATTACTAAAAGTGTTCATGACCACATTCAGCTGTCTCTCTTCTTTTTCCCTTACCCACTTACAGTTAATTGGCTTTACTGATTTATTTCATACAGCTTATTTAAAGTAAAGGAAGTAATAAAAAGAGAAGGCTATACGTGCCCTGTTCCGGCTGTATCTTGGAGCTCCCCTCTAACCCTTGCATTAGGACTCTATTAATCATAAACCTACATCAATCCCACCACTAATGACTCCTGTAGAAGGGAGAATCTCCTTCTTTATGGAAATTAACCACCTTGCCAATTAAAGGCTCTATTATCACTCTCAGGTGAACATTTGACAGTCCTAATCCAGCCTGGTTTACACCCACTGTGCTCTTTCCACTATTGTGTATCTCAGGTTGAGGATTAACTCTTTCAAGCAGGCAGAACATTGTAGTAATGATGGTATGAAAGAGAATTTTGTTGCATGTTACAAGGGGCACAAGCAGGTCATTTCTCTCTCCCATTTACAGTCCCTCTCAGCAGCATGATCTGAAGGTTCAGTAACTGTACTTTATTATGGCAAATGGTTCCCAGGTTAATTTTCTTCACTGCAGTTAGGTACTTCTTATGCATAGTGTATTGTGTTTCATCTTAGTAAACACTGAAGTATTTTTTTGATCCTGTTCATAAAAGCAAACACTCTTGTTCCTGCTGATGATTTACATTTAACATGACTAACCTTTTGATGTCGTGTATTCCATCTTAGACGCAGACTGCACAAACTAGGGGTGTCAAAGATTACCCAGGTTGATTTCTTACCTCGGGAGGTGGTATCATACTCCAAGGAGACACAGACACCTCTTGCCACGCATCAATCTGAAGGTAAGATTTTTTTTTCTAAAAAATTTTCATAGAAAATAAGTATTCGAGTAAGAGTTAAAGCATGTAAGAAAAATAATAGTAAATCATAATATAGCTACTTATCACATATTTTCTGCAAGCCAGGTATTGTTTATGTGATTAATGGCTGTTCTGGTGAGAATAATTATAATAATGACTTTAAATTCAGGTGGAACAAAACTACTTCTGTCTTACAATGGGTTGTGGTTACCTACCAGTTTAATGAGAACATATTTTCAGATAAATCATTATGAATATAGTTAAGATAGTGCTTTATTCCATTTTTCTTTCTTTATCAAGGAAGTTATTCATTGCATGCTTTGTAAAGAGACAGTGATGGAAAGTTGCCCTCAGATACGTGGTCAGTATAACTGTATTCCCCTCCAGTAGGTGAATCTTAGGAGAAGTTACAGTTTAGCTCCATGTGCTGAAAAAGGAGGCTTACATACTTTAATGTGGACAGTCTTGCTTTCTCTCTGCTGACAGATATATTATCTGTACTCATTGGAGCTGTTTGTTAGTTGTTTGGCTTTCCCGTTGGTAAGTAAATACATGGAGTAGTTAGTAGGTGAGTGCTGATGTATCTCTTCCTTAGACTAGACACTTGCCAGGGATGTACTGCAGAACACTGATTGCAGGTCAGTTGAAACCATTTAAACTGAATGTAAAACTGTACATTAGCCTGATGTAATTTGCACACTATTACAAATCAGATAGAAGGAGAAAAACTGAAGACAGTCTTGACTGTCATTTTTGCTGTTAACAATGAAGGATCAAGAAGAGTTCAACAATTGGGTGCTTTCCTGCAGCAGATAGTGTAGAACTTCACCAGGCTCCATACAGAAAAAGAAGATTCAAGTAGGTTGCAAAAGATGTGCAAGTAAATCTGTTTAAATATAAATTACCATCAGGGAAGATACAGTGATTAACATACCCAGCTTTTTTCAGCAACTGGGTTACCAGGTCTGCCTTTAAGAAACCAGAAATGAAAACTGCTGAGCTAGATACTCAGATTCTGCTTTCCCAGACCACAAGTTTACCCTAGTCATCTGTTGTCTGAAATAGTGCCTTCAAGCATAGACAACCCTGTTGCTTGGATGCTGCTGCTTGAGCAGCATGTCCTGACAGCTTTGCCTTCTCAGGGGGAGAAGTTGCCTCACAAGCCTCTCTAGTTCTATCCAGTTCATCTCTGCTTGTCTCTGAGGGCTGCTGAAGCCTCGACAAAATGGGGCTTGCCCCTGAGGCCTTGCCTTCCTGGCTTGAGACCAGTAGGTGCTCAACCCTGGGGCATTATCATGGAGTCATTGTTAGATCAGATGGAGAGGATGCCCTTCCTCCCTGATGCGGGGCCTTTGTCCAGTGCAAGAGCCTATGGATATGGGGAGTTGAAGACATAGTTTTGATGTGTTTACCTCTCTCAGGCCTGCAACTCCAGCGCTCATTAGCTGACAAGCCTTTCTGAAAAGGCCAACCTCTATTGAGGAAGAAACTTCTTCCAATAAGTCCTTCTCACTTTTTTCCAAGGAGCTCTTCAACAATTACAAAATCCTCTTCTTGGGTAGACAAGAGGACAATCTCCTACCCTTCAAGGAAAAAAAAAAACCCAAAACACCAGTGTGCTGCTGTGGATCCTGGCAGTCAGGACAGCAAGCACAGAGTTGTGTGAAAGAAGATAAGTACAAACATAAAAAGTCATGGACTTTAAACTGCCTAGGCCAAACCTGTGATGGGAAAGGTCAAATGGTGATAAGTGGTTTTGGTGACTGGATTTATTATCTTTCATATCTCTGTGTCACCAGAGTCAAGGAAAAAAATCAACAAAAGCGAAGTTTTAATATTTAAACTCAGAGAAGACATCACCCAATCACTTCCCTCAGATGTGTGGGAGAGAAAGTTTAGCTTTTATTTCCTTTCTTCCAATTTGTCGCTAGGGAATTCTCTGCAAATAACTTGGACACGAATATGGCCCTGCATCAGTAAAGGAGATGTTTGGTTATTCCATTGAAGTTGTATTTAATTGGAAGCTCTCTAGAGGGGAAATAAGCTCTGTGATTTTGGTCTCCCAGGTCTGATGGAAATGACTTCTCAGGTTTTCAGTCTCCCAAGCCTCTTTATGAATGCTGAGCCCTTCATGCTGTCTCTAAACATGAACAGCAAACAGAGGGGAATTCCTTTGGAGAGCAGTTTTGAGGAGAAGTCCCTATGCTGTTCCTACACATTCATGTGATAAAATATAGCCATTATCTTTTTAAGATAAATTGTTCAGCCAGTACTATGGTTATGTGCTCAGTTATTCAGTATGTGAAGCCTTAGAGTTTGAGAAAAGAAAAAAAGAAACCCCTTATTTACTTAGATGAGTCTGACTTCAGCTTTCAGAATTCACTCTTTCGCTGCCTGTGGGACAGGATTTGTGTCAAAATGCAGAATTTTAGGATGAGATTGTCACATGCTTGCTTCTGGTTTGGAAGACAGCTAATGATGGGTACAACTGGTTGGAAAGATCTTTCCTGTACAATTAATCCACCGAAAGAGGACTTCGAGTCCATTCAAAGTTCTGTAGCTTTTTTTGAAATGTCAGTATCAGATTTTCTGTATATTGCTTCTCTAGAAAGAAAGAAAGAAACTCTGAGGTAACTTTGACCTACTGCTGTTCTGGAGCTCAGTGGATGTAGGCCTTTGTGGTAATGGCTATTCCCCCCCCCCCAAACATTATAAAACTGGTAAAGGAAAGCTTCATTGTGGTACGTACAGTGTGGTGCCAGGGAGCCAGATGCTATAAGCATTGAAGTCTCAGCTTGTCAGCTGCTAATTTTAGAAGAAATAATGTGGCATTATTCTTCACTGTATAAAAACAGATTAAATCCTCTTTTCAGAACAGGTAATTCAGTTTATTTCAGAGGAATAATGACATGTCATTTCCCCCACCCACTCTATTATTTAGGGAGATGTGTATATGCATCATTCAACCCTTTGATCACAAGTACCTAATTCTTTTGCTTTATTTAGGTCACAGTAAGCTTCAGACTTTTCTTTTCTTCCTTGTAGGATGACTTCAAAAACACCCAGATCTTGGCTTCGGAGCCCAAGAAAAAAAGTGGTCTTTACTTTTCCCCTCCTTCTTCCCCTCCTTCTTCTATAACTGGACTTGAATTTAGGTATTTGTAGGCATTGAGAGACATTTCACTTGTGCTGCTTTTTCCATTCTGGAGTTGATTAAGACCTAGACTATGCCAAATGTTTTCTGATAGGTCTCTGGGACACATTCCTTCACTGAACAGAGACTCTCACATAGCCCCAGAATGGCAGCCCCATGTAGCCTTTGATGGTTGGACCCTCCAAAGCACTGCAGAACTGCCCTTTGCTGAAGGCACACTTTGGAGAATGCAGCAACAGAAAAGCCATGGCCTGACCTCTCCTGGGATGAATCCCTCACTGCCATACAACAGTGGAAGGAGGTCTGTATGTCTGCCTGCAAGCTACCTTTTCAGATAGGAAAACAGCCTGCCCATTCAAACTCTGCTGGGTGCCCACCTCAGCTCCAGTTTACTGTTCTCCTGCTCTTTAATGGGCCAAGAAGCAAAATCTCAGTGTGGAGAACATCACACTGTCCCCGCACTGAAAAGAGAGATACTCCTCTGATCTGGCTCCCCTCGAAAACAGGGGGGGGCAGCAAGAAGGTGAAGGTCTGTGAGCTCTCTGGCTTTGCTGGCCAGCATCAGGAATATTGTCATTCCTCTTTCAAGAAGTAGAAACTACTTCTTCATTGATAAAATGAGATGTTCTCACTTCTCTGGCTTGCCAGACTGTCACTGCAAACAGGTTAGTCTGAAATGCATTTCTGAAAAAGTAGATCCCATATACAGGGGAACAAGATCTGACTTTCTAGAACAATGGAGGTCCTATGTACTTCACCTGTTTATCATCTTCAACAGGTGGTTGTTCGTGTGGGGAAAACAAATGTGTTACCGTACACTCCTCTTGAGCAGGATAACCTCATCCTACATCACAAATGTTTGCCCAGTTCTGGCAAAGAACACAGTTCATGCCTGTGCTCCATCTGTTTATCTGCTGTATTCAAACACTGAGGATATTTTGGCTATCAGGGAAAGAGGAAAAATAAGTTCTCTACTCCATTTGGAAGTAGACTGGAATGGAGTGGTGAAACTCCAGAGGCTGGGTGGGGTTCTGCATCTCTCTGACACTGTAATTCTCTGAACTAATGTTCCTAAAAGTTGTCCTTTTTAAAGCATTGAGGCAGGAGAGGGGAATTCTCACAGTCTAAGGCTCATGAGACCAAGACACATGAGTTTAGATATCTGTGTGTGATACCAAATGTAAGTGACTACTGTAGGGTGAAGCAAAACTCTCTCTACGTGCCATTGACTGCATTGACTAGCTCTTCACTGACTAGCTTGATAGCGGAGAGCTTCATGTATAGAATCGGAATCATGGAATGGTTTGCATTGGAAGGGACCTTAAAGATCATCTCGTTCCAACCTCCCTGCCATGGGCAGGACCACCTTCCACTAGACGCAAAGCTAGGTTCCTTCCACTAGGTTGCTCAAAGCCCCATCCAGCCTGACCTTGAACACTTCCAGGGATGAGGCATCCACAACCTCTCCAGGCAACTTCTTCCTGTGTCTCACCACCCTCACAGTAAATAATTTCTTCCTAATATCTAATCTAAATCTAACCTTTTCCAGTTTAAAACCATTACCCCTTGTCCTATCACTACACTCCCTGTTAAAGAGTCCCTCCCCAACTTTCCTGTAGGCCCCCTTTAAGTACTGAAAAGCTACTATAAGGTCTCCCCAGAGCCTTCTCTTCTCCAGGCTGAATAAACCCAACTCTCTTAGCCTGTCTTCATAGGAGAGGAGCTCCAGCCCTCTAATCATCTTCGTGGCCCTCCTCTGGACCCACTCCAATAGGTCCATGCCCTTCTTATGTTGGGGGCCCCAGAGCTGAATGCAGTATTCGAGGTAGGGTCTCACCAGAGCAGTGTAGAGGGATGGAATCACCTCTATCGACCTGCTGGCCACGCTACTTTGATGCAGCCCAGGATACGGTTGGCTTTTTGGGCTGCAAGTGCACATTGCCAGCTCATGTCCAGATTTTCATCCACCAGTACACCCAAGTCCTTCTCTGCAGGACTGCTCTCAATCCACTCATTGCCCAGCCTGTATTTGTGCTTGAGATTGCCCTAACCCATGTGCAGGACCTTGCACTTGGCCTTGTTGAATTTCACAAGGTTTTCATGGGCCCACCTCTCAAGCCTGTCAGGGTCCCTCTGGATGGCATCCCTTCCCTCCAGCGTGTCAACTGCACCACACCGCTTGGTGTTGTTGGCAAACTTGCTGAGGGTGCACTCAATCCCACTGTCCGGGTCACTGACAAAGATGTTAAACTGCATCGGTCCCAATATTGACCCCTGAGGAATGCCACTTGTCACTGCTCTCCATTTGGACATCGAGCTGTTGACCGCAACTCGCGACCATCCAGCCAATTCCTTATCCACCGAGTGGTTCATCTGTCAAATCCATGTCTCTCAAATTTAGAGACAAGGATGTTATATGGAACAGTGTCACATACTTTGGACAAGTCCAGGTAGATGATGTCCGTTGCTCTTCCCTTGTCCACCAACGCTGTAACCCTGTTGTAGAAGGCCACCAAATTTGTCAGGCATGATTTGCCCTTAGTGAAGCCATGTTGGCTGCCACCAATCACCTCCTTATTTTCCATGTGCACTAGCATAGTTTCCAGGAGGATCTGCTCTATGATCTTGCCAAGCACAGAGGTGAGACTGACTGGCCCGTACTTCCCTGAGTCTTCCTTGTTTCCCTTCTTAAAATTGGGGGTTATGTTTCCCCTTTTCCAGTCAGTGGGAACTTCCCCAGACTGCCACAACTTCTCAAACATGGTGGATAGTGGCTTAGCCACTTCATCTGCCAGTTCCCTCAGGACCCATGCATACATCTCATCAGGTGCCACGGACTTGTGCACCTTCACATTCCTTAGATGGTCTCGAACCTGCTCTTCTCCTACAGTGGGCAGTTCTTGGTTCTCTCAGTCCCTGCCTTCGCCTTCTGTGACTTGGGCAGTGTGGCTGGAGCACTTGCTGGTGAAGACTGAGGCAAAAAATTCGTTAAGTACCTCAGCCTTCTCCATGTCCCGGGTAACCAAGTCTGTTTCCTTCTGGTGAGGGAGTCTCCTAGTCTAGAGTTTTTCCTAGTCTTGCTTTTATTACTGACATACCGATAGAAGCTTTTCTTGTTGCCCTTGATGTCCCTGGCCAGATTTAATTCTATCAGGGATTTAGCTTTCCTAACCTAATCCTTGACTGCTTGGACAATATCTCTGTATTCCTACCAGGCTACCAGTCCTTGCTTCCACCCTCTGTACGCTTCCTTTTTTGCGTTTGAGTTTGTCCAGGAGCTCCTTGTTCATCCACGCAGGCGTCCTGGCATTTTTGCCTGACTTCCTCTTTGTTGGGATGCATCACTCCTGAGCTTGGAGGAGGTGATCTTGAATATTAACCAGCTTTCAGGGGCCCCTCTTCCCTCCAGGGCTGTATCCCATGCTACTCCACCAAGCAGATCCCTGAAGAGTCCAAAGTCTGCTCTCCTGAAGTCCAGGGCAGTGAGCTTGCTGTGCGCCTTCCTCACTGCCCTAAGGATCTCAAACTCCACCATTTCATGGTCACTCCAGCTAAGGCTGCCCTTGAGCTTCAGATTCCCCACCAGCCCCTCCTTGTTGGGGAGAACAATGTCCAGCATAGCACCTCTCCTCGACTGCTCTATCACTTGGAGAAGGAATTTGTCATCAATGCATTCCAGGAATTGCCTGGATTGCTTATGTCCTGCTGTGTTGTCCCTCCAACAAATATCAGGGTGGTTGACATCCCCCATGAGGACCAGGGCTTGCGAATGTAAGGCTGCTCCTATCTGTCTATAGAGGGCCTCATCCGATTAGTCTTCCTGGTCGGGTGGCCTGTAGCAGACCCCCACTATAATGTCACCTGGCCCTGCCCTCCCTTTAATCCTGACCCATAGGCTCTCAGTCAGCTCCTCATCCATCCCCAGGCGGACCTCCATGCACTCCAGCTGGCCATTGACATAGAGGACGACACTCCCTCCTCATCTCCCCTGCCTGTCCTTCCTAAAGAGCCTGTATCCTTCCATTCCAACACTCCAGTCATAGGAGCCATCCCACCACATCTCTGTGATGCCAGTAAGGCCATAGTCCTGAAGGTGTGCGCACATCTCTAACTCTTCTTGTTTATTCCCCATGCTATGTGTGTTTGCATTTGCGTTGGGCCCCTATTGAAGCTGACTTACTGGCTGGAGTGGCTGGAATTCCTTTGTGCTGCTCTTGAGATGCTCTCCTGCTAATATGTAGGCATATTAATGTGGGTTTCTCATTATTGAGTAAACTGTGTATGCCTAAAATTGTCATACACTGACACCATGTGAGGACTGCGTCCTACTTCGTGTTTCGGTAATTGGATGAGGAGTTACCTGTGACTAGGGCTAACAAGCCCCAGTGCTATGAAAACAAGTCAGGCATGTGGAATTTCCATGATAAAATCCACAGATAAAGTTATTTTTACTTTGAATGTTAGGGGCTGAGATTTCCACGTTTAATCAGTGTGGAGCTCTGGCTCTGCCTGTCTCCTAAGATAATGTGCAGCAGACCTCTAGCACAGCAAATTATGCACCAGGCCTGCTGTCCTTTCCTGTGTCTGACTGTAGCTCTAGCTTTGTGAATGAATGCTGTACTTAAGAAAAGCCAGTCCCAGAACTAAGCAAGACCATACTTGAGCTTTCCCATGCTCAATCTGTCTAGCGCTCATGGATCAGAAGCTGGGGGTTAAGTTAAATAGCTTACTTTGGCTTTTCCCTTCCAGAGAATCCTAGAGCTCAGCTCCAGTCTGAAGAGGATAAGACAAGTCTGGCCCCGAGTATAGCTTTGAATCCCTCATTTAATGGGAAATGCAGATGCGCATTTGTGCATCACCATGCATGTGATGTATCAGGATACATGAAAATATGTGTGATGGAAAGGCATTAGGCATAACTGGGGGGGAAAGCAGGGACCTTTTTTTGTAAACAAAAGGTGGTGTTGGAAAGTAGAGCACAACTGGGATAGAAATTACTAATAAAAAGAGGAGATAACTAAAGATGAATCAGTGTTAAAGCGGAATTTTGGTTTTTAAAGAGACAGAGCCTTAGTATTAGTACTAATGGACACTAATTTTGTAAGAAACGTGGTCTATCCTAGGCAGTGTCATGTATCACTCAGTGTTCTTAGGTATAAAAATCTAGTTTGCTTTTTATTCTCAAACCTCAGTCCATCAGAGTCATACTGTGGATCTCAATAGCTGGCATAAACACCCTAATTCAAGACTGCTTTGTTTGATTAAATCAACAAAGCTTATTTTGTACTGTTGTACCAGACTGTACAAGATTAGATGAGACTAGAACGAAGCGGAGCAAAGGTCCGAGGCATTGCACTGTATAACAGTCTTTCAATAATTCCCTTTTATGTCTGTCACAACTACATCCCCTTTTCTAAATAACAAGATTTCAAAGGTGGAATATTTATTTATTTTTTTAAATTTAAATTTAGCATTAAAATCTCTCAAAGGTATTCAGGCAGCTCCCTCTGGTGGCGAAGCCATGAACCGATGCGTCGTGCCTAAGGGATGCTGGAGGTGAGGGAGGGATGCTGGTGTGAGCTGTAGAAAACCACTCACCTGATCTTTTGTCTGAGGCAAGAATTATACTTAATAGAAGATGCTTGAGTTGTGTGACTGAAAAGCTGTATGAATGTAAGTGCTGATGAAACGAGTCTGAGAAGACACCAAGCTATTATAGAAAAAGTTGGAAAGAATGATATTAACTAGAAATGTTTAAAAAAAAAAGCCTTAAAAACTCAGTTATAGGTATTATTACAAAAATCCAGGGGAATAATACAGAAGTGAAATCAGTTGCAATCCCTTGTTCTTGCCAGTCCCTTCTTGAAGTACACTTAGTAAAGTACAGCTTGTTAAAATACATATTCTCCAGGACAGCCACATCAGGCAGGTACCAGGTGTGGTGGGTCTGTGTTCCACTCTTAGCAAGCTACAGATGTTAGGTGTATATTGCTAAAGGCTTTCTTCACCAGCTGGCTCATGTTAATTTTATGTAGTACAGAATTAGGATAAGGGCTTGGCTTTGGAAAATGTGTTTCTGTGGGTTTTGTTGTGCAGAATAATGTATTTGACACTGACAAGGGTTTCTTCTGGGAGGAGGGAATGAAGAGGCTGTAGTCTGTGGTCATGTACATTTTGGTGTTTGGGGGCAGGAGGAGACATCAGATGTCTAATCTCCTGATATATGTTGCACACATAGGCTAAAATAGGATTTCTGTAGGACAGTCCCACTCCATTTCTAAAAGGTGGCCTGTTACATCCACAGTCAACAGGTATATTTATCAGTGATCATTGCTGCAATATTTGCTCCCATTCCCTGTCTCTCCTCCCAGGTCTTCTCTAAAGACTTCTGGAGGAGGGTTTTTCTTACACTGAAGATGGTTTTCATATAGTTTTCAGCAGAGAGCCCTCTTAACGCTAAACTGTTTTGAATGGGCAGATTGGAGAATTTATTAAGCATCGGTAATTCTCTGGGAATTATCTACTAAGAACTGATTTAACAGAGAGAAGATTGGCTCTGGTCACACACAGTAGGAGGTCTGAGGAAGGAAAACTCTTTAGGGATCTTGGACTTTGTCCCTGATCATTTCATTACACAGGGACAGAGTAATTTGAGTCTTTGCAGCTCCTCCACAATCTTAACAAAATCCTGGGAAGGTGTCCTAAAAACCAGGCCCACATGCCTGGGAGTTTCTGTTGCAAAGAGGCCCAGGCCTTCTTGCACAAGGTACCTCTGCATTAAATGCAAGCCCAGGAAACACACCTAATAATTCTTTACAAGGCTGGAGGGAGAACAACAGCCTTGTCACAGCTGTGCCTACACCTTCTCTAAACCATTCAGGCTCCAGAAGATGAGGAACAAACCCAAAAGGTTAACTGCCTTCTCAATGAAATGAGGAACTAGTTTTTAGGCTGTGTCTGCCTCAGAGGGGACTGTTGTGCAACTGTTATTCTGTTCATGGAAGTAATACTGCTTCAAAGCCTCTGCAGACAGCATGGAGAAGGACCATGCTCTACCTCCCCTCCTTGCAGATCCTGCTTGATCCTAATGGATGATCCTTGCTCTGTGCTTTTGAGCAAGTGGATCCCATCCTCCACCCAAAGGATGAGAGGCTACTCTATCCTAGAATAAAACAAAAATGTTGTAGTCAGCCCCCTTGTGCAGAACCCAACCTGCTCTTTTAGTTGCAGTGGGAAATACGTAATTGAATGAGATACTGGTACATCTGGTGTCGGTGGAAAATGAGAGCTCTGACATTAGCAGCCTTGACCTCAAACTCCTTTAACTAGCTGCAAGTCATCTCACAGTGCCTTTGACCCATCTTTGTGTCCTGACATCTGAAACTAGCAGTGATTCATGAATTCGGAGACAAGCCCTGTAACACCTGTGTGCAAATTAAATCCTTTGTTGGCTGGAAATGAAAACCTTCCTCTAAGTCTTTCCTCTCTGGAAAAGATCCTAGCCATGAACAACTGCCGTATTGAGCTGATTTATGCATTCCCTTCAAGTAACAAAATAGTTCTAAACTTATTTGCAAATATACGACTATCAGTATGTTAGAACTGAGATTTAACATGAGAACTGAAGGAAACTATCCCACTAATGAACAGCACCATGATTTCCCCAGTCAAGTCAGTGAAAAGACAGTGGCCAATTTTTCTCTATTTGCCATTTTCACATATTCCTAGTTCTCACTTTACCATATGTATCATTTCAGTAGTATTTGAATATACTTTGAATTAACAATGCTCACATTAGAAGTTATAGATATGAAAATGTAAAAAGGGGGAAAGCTGGGTTAGCAGTGCTTCCAATGGAACAATGAAGACACAGCTTTTTGTTTTCTCCAGAAACAAAACATGCTTTTTCCTACCATCCCTGTAATTCCTTCTTTAGCCTGATGGATGATGCCTATTCAGTATATACAAGAAAACAAATATTCAGCACCTTCTATTACATCTTTAGTAATCTTTGGCAAACTCTGGCTTTGTAGCATGGACCAATCTCTGCTGGAATTAAACACAAGATTAAGAAGAACGTGCATTGCAGAAGTAGCAGTTATTAATCCTCAGTGCTCTAATTAGCACTTAATCTTTCTAATCCTGTAAGTAGATACAAAATCAGGGCTGTAATAGACACGGGCCATAATGTGGAAAGCCCTTGATTAGTAGTGTTAAAAAGATGTACAGAAAAAAAACACTGCTCTGTTACTTCATACTTCTCAATTTGTTTCTTGGCACTTGTGACTCAAAGAAAGGAAAAAGATTCACATGCCAAAATCCCCTCTGTTTAAACTCACACTACTAATGTACTGGGTCAAAAATTATGCAGCTGAAAATTCTCCTGTTCATCACCTCTCTATCTTCAATTCTATAGCTGAGCCACAGCTTAAGAAGCTGGCCAATTGTGTGTCTCTATAGTCTCCTTTAATTGGCTCATTTCCATAGGAGAGGCCACCTGCCTGGGGTAGAGGAGTGTCAGCTGCTTGCCCTCAGACTAACTGGAGAAGGAGCCAAGTGTCTGTGTTGGGTAGAATGAAGAGGGTTTGCCACACCCCATGTTATTACCCGCCATAAAGATGAATGGGGATGCACCCCAAGCTGGGTCTTTGTTCACCAAGTGTATCTCCACAGCCTGACCCAAGCACCTGGGCAGAGCCTTCCAATGGCAACCCTGGGCCCCCCTTCTCCCTCCCAAGAGCTGCTCCCAAGGTTGTGTAAAGCCATGTTTTATTAACTACAATGACAAATTGTAGATCTCCTCTGAAGTACTTGAGAATCCCTCCTTCAAAATCAGTAGTAGCTGGATCCTTTCCAGAGAATCCTTTTGCTCGCTCACACACACACTAAGAGTTACTATGAAAACTGAAGAAAGGATCTGGATGAAGAAACTTGTAATGAAATGGATATGTCAGTGAAGTAAAAGTCTCAGTGTGAATTCCCACTGGCCACTATTAATAGAAGATGGAATTCTCTTTTGCTGCAATACAATAGACTGTCTCCACTAATAATGTCACTTTTCAACCAGACCCTGGCAGCCACTTGCCCATCTATCTTATTTTAAATAAACTTAGCATAAATTCACTCCAAGCAACAGTTAATTCAGTTGTATGTCCTAGTCATAAACCTCCAAAACAGTGGTCACTCTTCCTGCAAGTTAATGCCCTACTGAAGGCCTACTGGAAGTGAGAGAATAGCAATTATTCTTGTAAAATGTGTTGCACTCGAGCCATGAAGCTTCACACTTATTTTAAGTCTACAATTGCATGTTGTTGCTGTGGATACTCTTTTTATTTTCCTCACCCCGCTTGCCTTCTAAAGTTTGCCAGATCAGAGCTCAAAATGGGTCCAGCTCCTCTAAGTTGGGCACAAGCAGATCCCTGCACTTATAAATAGCCTCACTGGTCTCAGTAGCAGCTGCTGGGTTTTGACAACTCTTTCAGATCTCAGTACTTGGTTTGGAGCTGAACTTTTTCTGAAGGTCTGGCCCCAACTGCGGAGCTGGAGAATTTTTGAAATTTTAGCCCTTAAACATGGTTGTTTCATATCTTGTTTCTTGTCATCTCCGCACAGACGCTCAGGTCTTACTGTCTCCCTCCAGTTAGTTACTCAGTAACAACATGCTCAAAACAAGCACTCATCTGCTATGAAACACAGAGAGCACTGAAGATTTTGCCTGTGACTGCGTGAAGAGCTCCATGCGCTGATGCTGCATCACAGATAATGTGCAGGTTGAAAACACAGCGCAAACCCACCTTCCAGAGTGGAGTCTCAAAATTGCCTTGACCTATTGTCTTCACAAATGGAAGCTGGGGGACATATACATTGTGGTGCGTTGACTTTGGTTGCCCACCCAGCCACTCTCTCACTCCCCCTTCCTGAACAGGATGGGGGAGAAAATAAGATGATAAAGCTCATGGGTTGAAATAAGGATGGGGATCACTTACCAGTTACCATCCTGGGCAAAACTGACTCAGCTTGGGGAAAATTAATTTAGTTTACTGCCAATTACAATAGATTTGGATGATGAGAAACAAAGACAAAATTTAAATAATACCTTTGCTTCTCTCCTTTTTCCTGGGCTCAACTTCACTCCTTCATTCCCAACTCCTCTACCTCCTCTCCACCCCAAGTGCCTCAGGGGGATGGGTATGGGGGCTAATTATCAGTCCATAGCAGATCCTCTCTGCTGCTCCTTCCTCCTCACACTTTGCTGCTGCTCCAGCATGGGTTTTCCCCATTGGCTGCAGTCCTTCAGGACAAACCTGCTCCAACATGGCCCCTACATGGACCACAGTTCCTTTAGGAAATATCCACATGCTCCAGCATGGGGTCCTTCATGGGCTACAGTGTGGATATCTGCTCTGGCATGGTCCTCTCCATGGGCTGCAGGGAAGTAACTGCTCCACCATGGTCTCTCCATAGTCTGCAGGGGAATATCTGCTCTGGCCCCTGGAGCACCTCCTTCCCCCCTTTCTTTTTCACCTTGGTCCTCACAGGGCTGTTTCTCACACTTGTTTTTCCTCATTCCTCTCTCTGCCATGTGGTGTTTTGCCCTTTCTTAAATATGTTCTCCCAGAGGCACCGGCAGCATGGCTGATGGGCTCAGCTGTGTCCTGCGGTGGGTCTGCTGTGGAACCATCTGTGTCTGGCACAGGGCAGCCCCCGGTCTCTTCTCATAGAAGCCACCCCTGTAGTGCCCCCACTACCAAAACCTTGCCACCTACAACTGATACATACATGTACTTAGAAAAATTGGTAGCTTAGTAGCCAAAATTCGGATGTTTCTTGTATGACATGCCTGGGATCAAGTCTTTGCTTTGCCCAATAGGCAAATCATAGAATCATTTAGGTTGGAAAAGACCTTCAAGATCATCGATTCCAACCATCAACCATGCCCACTAAACCATGTCCTGAAGTGCCTTGTCTACGCACTTTTTGAATACCTCCAGGGATGGTGACTCAACCACTTCCCTGGGCAGCCTGTTCCAATACCTGACAACCCTTTCAGTAAAGAAATTTTTCCTAATATCCAACCTAAACCTCCCTTGCTGCAACTTGAGGCCATTTCCTCTCGTCCTATCTCCAGCCACCTGACAGAAGAGACCAGCACCCACCTCACTACAGCCTCCTTTCAGGTGGTTGTGGAGAGCGACAAGGTCTCCCCTCAGCCTCCTCTTCTCCAGACTAAACAGCCCCAGTTCCCTCAGCTGCTCCTCATAAGACTTGTACTCCAGGCCCCTCACCAACCTGGTTCCCCTTCTCTGGACACGCTCCAACACCTCAATGTCTTTCCTGTAATGAGGGGCCCAAAGCTGAACACAGCGCTCGAGGTGCGGCCTCACCAGTGCCCAGTACAGGGGGACACTCACCTCCCTGCTCCTGCTGGCCACACTATTTCTGATACAGGCCAGGATGCTGTTGGCCTTCTTGGCCACCTGGGCACACTGCTGGCTCATATTCAGCCGGCTGTCGACCAACACCCCCAGGTCTTTCTCTGCCGGGCAGCTTTCCAGCCACTCTTCCCCAAGCCTGTAACGCTGCATGGGGTTGTTGTGACCCAAGTGCAGGACCCGGCACTTGGCCTTGTTGAACCTCGTACAATTGGCCTTGTCCCATCGATCCAGCCTGTCCAGATCCCTCTGTAGAGCCTTCCTACCCTCGAACAGATCAACTCTCCCTCCCAACTTGGCATCGTCTGTGAACTTGCTGAGGGTGCACTCAATCTCCTCATCCAGATCATTGATAAAGATATTAAACAGAACCGGCCCCAATACTGAGCCCTGGGGACCACTTGTGACCTGCCACCAAATGGATTTAACTGCATTCACCACAACCCTTTGGGCTCATCCAGCGAGCCAGTTTTTCACCCAGCAAAGAGTACACTTTAATATTTTAACCAGTAAAGTGTTGGGTGATCTGGGTTATTTGTTGGACCAGGCACCAGAAGCGTAGCGTTCAATATGCTAGCTGAATGTTCATTGTCATCATGACATAGGACTGATTTGTTTCTGGATATCTAGAGCAGCCATCCTGTCTTACCTTGGCATTTATGGATCTGAGGCACTGTTTTAAAGTTATTGGCTAATTTGGGTCCCTCTTGTGTTTTCTGGTGATAGAAAATCTAGTGATAGATTCCTTACCTTGGAGGAGATCCATTGCTGAGGATGCTGAGAAGTGGTAAATGTTTGCCTAGACCAGAGGTAGGCGCTTGGTTCTTGTCAGGTCAACTACACAGGCAGTGTACACAATTTCTGGCGGTGATCCCAGACAATGGTCTGTGATGCCTGTGACAAATGGTATGGATTGGGTCATCTTACCTCCTATGTTAAAATCTCTTGGAGCAGTCAGTTGTACCCATATTGCTTCTTGTCAGGCTCACAGTGTACTGTGGTAGCTATCTCATCATCTTACACGATGAGACAGCACGAATTCTTCTTGCATGCATTTCACAGACTTCTTACCTGTGAGCGTGAGATGTGCTGGGATTCACTTGGAGAGTTGGTTGAACTCTCCAAGAAAGCTAAACCCAGCACAGCCCTGTGAGGCGGGATATGGACCCTAGCCCAGACTGTCCTTCAGTCTGTGCCCAAGTTTCCAGGCCAATGGAACTACTTGATTTGATCCAGATGTGAACTGGGCATGATATAACATGCTTACAGTTCAGACTGATTAGGAATTAGGATCTTTTTTTGTCTGCATTTTGGTCTTTGCTACATTGGGTAATGTAGAAAGCTTGGATTCAGGGCTGTGGATTTCCAAACAGGCAGGATTCCTAGGAGTTACGCACTGAAGTGTTTGCGTACATTTTAAGGATGTAAGAGTTGCTGTTTAAGCCAAGATGCAATAAATTTACATCTGGGTCTCAGTTGTGCAGTCCTGAAAAGGTGTCCAGTGAACAAAGTGAGCTTCTATTTTCGAGGCGACCTTGGACAGAGTTAAGGTTGAGTGTGGAGGCACGAGTGCACTGCTGATACTGTATGCTTGGGAGGTATCTGTCCTGCGATTCCAAGGTTATAACATTATGGAGGCAGAGAGTGAACAGGAGTGCATTGGTTTTATGTGGCAAGGTTTTGGTAGCGGGGGGGGTTACAGGGGTGGCTTCTGTAAGAAGCTGCTGGAAGCTTTCCCTGTGTTCGAGAGAGCCCACACCAGCCGGCTCTAAGACGGACCCGCCGCCGGCCAAGGCTGAGCCAATCAGCGATAGTGGTAACGCCTCTGTGATAACATTTTTAAGAAGGAAAAAAGTTGGGACGCGGAGAAACAGCCTCTCGAGAGAGGAGTGAGAACATGTAAGAGAAACAGCCCTGCGGACACCAAGGTCAGTGAAGAAGGAGGGGGAGGAGATGCTCCAGGTACTGGAGCAGAGATTCCCCTGCAGCCCGTGGGGAAGACCCTGGTGAGGCAGGCTGACCCCCTGCAGCCCAGGGAGGTCCACGGTAGAGCAGATATCCACCTGCAGCCCGGGGAGGACCCCATGCCGGAGCAGGTGGGTTCCCGAAGGAGGCTGTGATCCCGTGGGAACCCCGCACTGGAGCAGGCTCCTGGCAGGACCTGCGGATCTGTGGAGAGAGGAGCCCACGCTGGAGCAGGTTTTCTGGCAGGACTTGTGACCCCGTGGGGGACCCATGCTGGAGCAGTGTGCTCCTGAAGGACTGCACACCTTGGAAAGGACCCATGCTGGAGCAGTTCGTGAAGAACTGCAGCCCGTGGGAATGGCCCACGTTGGAGGAGTTCGTGGAGGACTGTCTCCCTGGGGGAGGGACCGTGGTGAGACCCCATTCTGGAGCAGGGGAAGAGTGTGATAAGCCCTCCCCCTGCGGAGGATTAGCGGCAGAACATAACGTGTGATGACCGTAAACCCCATCCCCGTCCCCCTTGTGCCGCTGGGGGGGGGCTTGGTGAAGAAATCTGGTAGTGAAGTCGTGCCCAGGAAGAAGGGAGGGGTGGAGGGAAGGTGTTTTGAGGTTTGGTTTTATTTCTCATTACCTTACTCTGGCTGATTTGTAATAAATTGAGCTAATTTTCCCCAAGCTGAGCCTGTTTTGCCCGTGACGGTAATTAGTGAATGATCTCTCCTGTCCTTATCTTGACCCGCAAGCTTTTTTGTTATGTTTTTCTCTCCCCTGTCCAGCTGAGGATGGGGGAGTGATAGAACGGCTTTCATGGGCACCTGGCGTCCAGCCAGGGTCAACCCATCAGGAGGAGATAAACGGGGGTCTCCCTTTTCTCTTTTTGTCGCTCTAGTCTATCAACTGAACTGTGCTAAAAACTTGTAGATATATTTGTATAGTTACTTAAGTATTTACCTATAGGTATAGCTATAGATACAATGTTTAGGTAATATATTATCTATCTATATTGTATCTATAGATGTACAGATACTTGTAGATGCATATATAAAGCTGACCACTAAAAGATCTCACCACCTGGCAAATGATCGCCTTGGGGACAGAACAATGGAGTGAATGTTAGGAGTCTTATCTTTGTTACAATCTATATGTGTAATTCAAAGCAAATCACAAACTGGGTTACAGTCACAGCAGAGACATAGATATATCTCTTCATTTACCCATAGTGGAGATCACTAACTGTTTAAACATGAACTAAGTGAACTCACAGCAGCCAAATTTACTAGGATTTTTAGCTGTCACAGAGCTACCTGATCTGGCAGCATGACTGATGCTAGTACCCAAGCTAACTAGTTACATCCTTGTTGAGATATACTTCAGTATTTCAGCGTAATCACATGCAATAGCTCCACCTTAAGGGGCCTAGCCTATTTGTGTAGACTTTCTATGGTCCAAAGAGTGAGACAGACCCTTCCAGAAGGTAATTTACCGTACCTATTGCATTTATCATACCACTGAAAGAATTACCTTCTATTTGTGCCTTTCTCCATTGCCTACAGGACTTAGCCAATACATTTAAATTATAAGCTTCATTTTTAGATGATTGAGGTTAGATGAGATAATTCCCATCATTTTGTGATGGGAATATGGGCAAATGTGTTATGCAGTGTTCTTCTGTCAACCCCTGAAACAGTTCTGGACTATTGTTATTGCTGTTTTTTCAGCTCCTTCATCTCTGAGCTATTCTCCTTTGAAGTTGCTTGTTGTGCCTGTGTGAAAGCAAACTGAGAAAGCAGGCATCTTATTTTCCTCTGAAACCTATGTAATTGAGGACAGCACTTCTATAGCTGATACTTAAAGGCAATAGGACAGAGAAAAAAAACAGAAAAAATACTTTGTTCTTTTGTTTCTTCAGTTAAATAGTGTTTTCATACTAGTTAGAATATCGTGTAGACTCAATACTGCACTTCATGTGCTAACATTGATTTTGATCCACCAAGCTGATTTTTGTATTGTATAGTTGCTCAAATGCATGTTTCTGTCACATTTTGCTCAAGGCGTATGCCTTACAGTAAAGGTAGAACTAAAGCCTGCCAAATTCCTTGCCCCAAAGAACACTGAACGTCAAACAGATACAGATTTAAATCTAAGATTTATAGCACCATGACTATGAAATGGACAAAACCACAAGTCTGTTTGCTGAGGTGTAGAGTGGGGAATATATCACATAGGTAGTGGGACTGTTCATTTGACCTGTGATATTTCTTGTGTCAGAGTGTCTGATGAAGTATGAAAAATGAATACCCAACCCTTATGTATTATCTATGCAGTGAGTATGTTTTCAGACCTAATTACTGAATTAGTTAGTACTAGTTTACAATTATCCTTAATAAGTCTGGATTAGGAATGGTTAGTAAAAGTAACTTCTCTGTTTAACAGTTCATCGGCTTGAGATAATTTAGTAACAAAGGCTCATGTTGCAATCAGGGAAAGGACTCCCACCGACTTCAATGGGACCTGGACTGGGACCAAAATTAAGTGCTTGCCATGAGTCTAAATAGCTGACATTGTCACTGACTCATCATGTGAAGCCCTTCAGTACATTGTAGAATCATTTTATTTGGATTTGATTAAACATAAAAGTATTTTGCAAGGCTTTTCAGCTTTGAAAAACAAAGTCATTTACATAAGAGCTAAGCAACCACATAGCTATCCTCTTTTACCCTGGTTAGTAGGCTTAATCCTGCAAATATTTATGCAAGCTCTGTGCTGATGATTAGTCCCCTGGCATATTTGATTGTCTGACATCAGGCATGTATGTGTTTTCAGGAGGAGGTCTGGTGCTGTAACGTTCATTTGTTGTACCCTGCTTTGCTGATAGACTACAAGTTCTGAAGGGCAAGAAATGTAATAGTATCATATCATAATAATGTAATAATAATAATAATAAATGTAATAATATCATATCATACTTACCAGTACAGGATATAGAAGACATGCTGTAAAGAAATATTGGTCATGAAAAATGGTTTTATATATCATGGAATAGTTTGGGTTGGAAGGGACCTTTAAAGGTCATCTAGTCCAACCCCTCCACAATAAGCAGGGACATCTTCAACTAGATCAGGTTGCTCAGAGCCCCGTTCAACCTGGCCTTGAATGTTTCAGGGATGGGGCATCTACCGTCTCTCTGGGCAACCTGTGCCAGTGTTTCACCACCCTCATTGTAAAATATTTCTTCCTTATATCTAGTCTAAATCTACCCTCTTTTAGTTTAAAGCTATTACCCCTTGTCCTATCACAACAGGCCCTACTAAATATATATATTCCAGATTGATTCACTTTGTCAACTGCTAAAAATGTGCCTTTTATTATTAACACCTTTTATCAATCCAATGAACAATAGAAACAGCAACTCTGCTCCAAGACTGGCCACATCTTGCAATAATTTATAAATGCTCCATATTAAAAATAATACACTTGCTCAGACTTTTTCAAAATGTCCCAGGGTAAGCAAATGCTTTTGTATTATTATTAGTTTTGACAAACCTGATTGTGTGCTGGCCATTGTTAAAGACTTCTATCTGCCTCCAAACACAGTGAGAGACAAAGAATTTTTAATGAATTTAATTAAAACTTTATGTGGTTTATGGTGTTCACCTCCAGCTGGTGTGCCATTCTTCTCTGGTGAATGAAGTTTCCTCTAATGCATAATGATGTGTTTTATATGAGGGATGTTTGAACCCCCTTCCTAGTAGCCCTGAGGTAGTTTCCATGGTATGACACAGTGGTGAAGTATTTAAAAGCAGGTCTCTTAAACTTAAGTGAATTATGTATATGGTTAAATACACATGCATGAATGCATAGATATGAATCTTAAAATAAGGTTAAGAATTATTTATTTATTTTTCCCCCAGAAACAGTCCTTGTGGGCTAGCTTTTATGACCCATGCTGCTGAGCACTTGTCTGTACAAATGGCACATCGACATGAAAGGGTCTTGTTATTTGACTGTTTATATTGGGAGTAGGAAGTTGAATAATCTGGTCTCCTTTGGTTAACACACTGACGACTGACATCTGTACCAGGCACAAGGTCCTGATATTGATGGGCACTCCTACTGCTGCTGTAATAAAAATGAACAATAACACGTAGATAGTCCTGTTAGCAAATGTTTCAGTGCATTTTATGAGACATGCTGAGACACTGCAACAAGCTGGGTCATTCCCATGGCTGATTAGAGTTGGTAGAATTCTAGTCCCCTGAATCTCTTGTGCTGGTGGGGCTTTCATGCAGCGTCTTTAAAAAGGACACTGACCTGTCTTCCTTTCCTGCAGCTGCGTTCAGTCAATGTTTCTTCTGCCGAGAAACAAGGTCTTGCTAAAAGAGGTGAGCTATTGATTTATTTTAAGCACTTGCTTTTCAAAATCATGAGTCTGGGTATGGACAAACTGAAATACAGAGCTGTCTTTTTGTGGTCCTTTGGATGGTGAGATCTGAGTTGTGCAAGAATCTTGAACAAGTTCCTCAGGGAAGGAATTAATGAAGCAAGATGGCTTGGACCAAAGGAACAGGACTTAGGAAGAACTCGCATCTCTACAGGGAGTAGCGTGATCCCTGGAGAATTCTCAGCAATGGAGTCTACAAATTTTCAGTGGTTTTGCAGAGATCAGAAAAACTTAGATGAATGTTGAAAGGCTTCTCCATAAATGATTCCTCTTGTTCTAATGGTTGTGAGGAATTGGATAGTAAGCTGGTTACAAAATCACCATGTGTCAGCATCACCCTTTTATATCATTGACCATCTCACTGAGGTGGGGAGAGCCATTTATATGGCCTCATTGGAAGGTGACTAAGAGGAGAGGCTTTCCAGGAGGTGAACCTTCAGTGTATCAGCTGGAAAACCAATAACCAGTGGTTATCTGGAGATGAGATCTTTTTCTTGGGGGGAGGGATTTCAGCTTTTCAATCCACCTGTGAACTTTAACACAGTTTTCCAAGGATTAGCCAATAGTAATTACAACAGTAAATCACCATATGTGTTGTTCCCCGATTGATGAAGAAACAAAACGATACAGGAGAGGACCAGTCATAAGCTAAATCAGAAGAAGTCTTTGGAGAAAATACTGAAAAGGACGACATTTGACACTTGGTGGGATAACAAAGAGTTGAAGAGATGCGGGAACATCATAAGCTAAAGAATAACTCCTGGTGATAGGGATGGACAAGAAATCAAGATGAATAGAACAAGCAGGCGGATGAATAATAGATTGTAAAGAATGAAGAAATAATGAAGAGGAGGTCCTGCAAACCACAAAGATAAATTTGTATTTTCCTAAGAAATTAAGAGGATGCTCCTGGAGGTGGCAGAGGGAGAGGATATGAGGAGCTGACATCCTGCACTGGAAGAAGTCTGACCACGGACTAGTGAGTCATCTTGTTGCATTGCTCCTGATTCCAGATGCTCTGATTGCAGTGTCCACTGCAGGTTTGCTCTTCAGAGTAAATGAGAAATAAACTTGGTCTGATCAGCTGCAGTGTACCCTTCAGAGAAGGTAAGGCTTCTGTCAGTCAACACAGAGAGCTCTTGGACTAAATGTACCAGCAGCTGAGTATCTGGTCATGTTCTGTCTTGGGGGGTCTGTTGTCAGCTGGTAGAGTAGATACTGCACAGTGTAGATGAGAACAACCCTGATTTAGGCTGGGAGTGAAGGTAGCAGTCTCAGAACTGCCACCCTGTGCATCCCAGCATGGGAAGTCTGTCTCTGGAGGTGGGCAGAGCCAGATGAAGGGAAGGTCACACAGCTGTAAGCTGCATAATTTCATCATGCAACATGGGGGTGTGCACTTCACTAAGCAGTATCAAAGGCTCTACAACTCACCTCCTGGTAAATCAGTGCTGCTCTTTGCCTTTGGTTAATGTTGTCAAGTGGTCAGGCTTTGAGGGTCCTGTCTATATTCCTCTGGTCCCCAGCTGTAAAACATTATTGTTTCTGGAGTTACTTTGGCAAGCAGTGTTGGGAACAAAGTAAAAGAAACCTGAGAAGGACTAAGGCTTGGGACTACAAGGGTTGAGTTTCAGCTGTGTATGCCCATGACGCACTGCTAGTATTTCATCAGCCTGTGAACACTGACAGTATTGACAGTGGACCAGTGGGTCCTTTGTGGGCATAAGCAGAAAGGCAGGGCCATAAGAAAGTGTTGGAGTCCAGGTGTTGGTTGTAGTCTTGCTGTTAAGAGCAGAGAGAGAAGAAATCAAGCAGGAAAGAAGTAAAACCACTGAAACCAAAGATCTATTTCCATGGTTTGTAGATACTTTGCACAAAGTGGCTAATTAACACAGGAGGAAGATGCATGACAGTCTGGTTTATAGCAGGTTTTATTGGCACATGGAACTGCTACAGCAACACAAAGGATTGAAGAATGTGTTTAGCTTGAAACAGGGGAGCCTTCTTAGTTCGGCTGAAGGATAAAGTGCAACCCTGCCTGCCACAGTCCTTATGCATAATAAGGGCATTGCATAAAATGGTGCTGCTAAGAACGTTGTGGTAGGTAGTCAAGGTACAGCCAAGATACACATCCAAGGATGTGCCATAGGAGATGCTTGTCCTTCAAGGTACACTTCTAGGTGACCTGAATGGGAAATTTCTAGATGATTTGGGCCAATGCTGGATTTCGGAAGCAAATCTGTGCACATATGTTCATAGTAATCGTTGGCAGGACGATACTGGGAAACAGAAACAGGAAACCTGTGCCGCTCACTCTTTCACCCATTTTAGGAACTTATTGAAGCACAAAGTGATTTAGTGCTAGAGTGGTCATTAGGAGGTATTTTAAATACCTGTCTGCATATGCAAATGTATGTTTCTTTTTCTTTGCTTACTTTAGAAGTGCCTTAGGACTCAGCGCTATGCTTTAAAGATGAGTTTCTCACACTCTTCTAAGTTTACTGTCACTGCCATAGGTATTGTTGCAAGGCAGCAGCATGTGATGAGAGTTAAGTGATTTTTGGCGCATTATTTCATATTTTTGCAGTTGAAATATTGCACAATCATTGGAAAAGATATATATCTGCATGTACATAGACTGACATGTCATTTTAGGGTGAAATAGGGTAATTTTGATGAAAAATATGGACAATTAGTAAGATATACTATGGATATCCTTTAAGTGTTCTTGGATTGGAAACACTGAATATAAAGAGAATCTTATAAAGATAAAAAATAATAGAAACAGACATAAAAAAATAATGGACATTTAAGAAGTCTGCCTGTATTTTTCTTTGTCTCTGGCTTCAGGCCAGATTGTCCGTGTATGGAATGTCCTTAAAAGCATAAGGAAATTATACCATATTTTCTTCAGAAGAAATAAGAGATTTGGCTCCTGTATCTTCCTTAAATGCTTGAAAATCCCTGGATCAAAGCCCACAGAATCTCTCCTGAGGAGAGATTTGAACGTGGATAATTATGCAGGAAACTATGAGCACTTTTATGTTTTTGCTTCATTTACTCTTTAAGTAGAAGTTAAAATGAAATAAAAAGATGTATCATGTCTTATCTTGACAGGTTTTTTTTCTTTGTTTTGGAATCCAATATTCACACTGTCTCCAAAGACATAATGAAAAATTCTATGTAGAATTAGTTTAAGTCTTTCCTCCAG
Organism: Astur gentilis; assembly: GCF_929443795.1. Lineage (NCBI taxonomy): Eukaryota > Metazoa > Chordata > Aves > Accipitriformes > Accipitridae > Astur > Astur gentilis. Next base: position 20,263,298 of record NC_064883.1, on the reverse strand, counting down.
TAGTCTTTTTTTTGAAAAATATTCTCTTTGAAAAGGAAAACTGTATGCAAAGCTTGCCAGTATTGTCAAAATGACACCGTTTTTGTTGACCTTTGCTAAATCTGAATAAATACTTCTGTCACTTTTGGTTGAGTATTTTTTTCTGCAGTTTAAAAAATACTATCCTATCTGTGTCCATGTGATTAGCAAATCGCATGAGCACCTCCTTTTCTGAGGTCAAATTTTTCTCTCCTATACTTACCCACCCATCTGAAAAACATAGTCTTCAGCTCTAAGCCCTTTGACACTCTTGGTCATTTCAGTGAAGGGACAGCAGGAGTTAGGCAGGCCAGGAAGCTGTGTAGCGGAGGATGTAATTCAGTTGTGGAGGTTATAAACCAATTATCCATGTAGGATATGAGTCAATCACTGTTTGGCAGTTCAACACACTTCTTCGGTCACTTTGCATTGAATGGCACTTGCCATATCTGACTAACCTTCTGTAGGCATCTGTCATGTAGCCAGCAATAGCCATTCCCTTCTTGGACTCCAGGGCAGAAATACTCGCTGAAGCCAATTACAAAATCTCATTGACAAAAGTGAGATCAAGGTTTTACTATAGGGATTCAAATCCCCTGTACAGCTGGGCTGCTTTACAGCATTATGTCAGACTATAAATCACATTTGCATTATCTGTAGCACCCTTCTCTAGTCCTAGTGCTGTATAAAACAGCTTCAGTGTACCTGAAAGTGAGGCCAGAACAATTTGCATCCATTTGAATGATTTGCCCTGAAGTGATAGCCATTTGAACCATCATGCCATAGAAGGAGAATCAGCAACTTAGCCTGAGACCTCCTCCCTCTGCCCACCCCATCCCCACCATCCCATTCTCAGGCCAGCTTAATTAGGTTCTGCCATAAGAAATCTAGCCCAGAATTCATTCATGGTAGATGCGGTACTGCACAGGGAGCATGGAAGAGCACCTAACCCTATATAACTGAGGACCTAACCTATATAACTATAAGGGTAGACTCTGAGTCTGCACTGTACAGTAAGAACTTGGTATCAGACGTTCTTCAGGCTTCTGATCAGTGCACAACTGATTCATCTCAATGGTCACCATTTACAACATGGATTAATGAAAAAAGGCAATGTATGTAAAATGATTAAAGTGCTGATCGTTCTGCAGCCTAAGGCTGACTCAGGAAATGATGGTCTCTGCCTTGCTGCTGGGATCTCCTGCTTTATTGAGGTAGACGTGCATGGACTTCATATCATTAGTTGGTGGTGTGTTCTGGAGTTGTTATAAATATGCTTGTTTTGGGTCAGGATTTAAAAAATAAAAGCAGCCTCTCTGATTTGTTGTAATGACGGTGTGCTGTCTGCACTGTGTCATTTTCTTTACCCGTCTAGTAGGATAACATACAATTAGGGACTGATGTCAGCCTGTAAAATTTTGGTGTAAAATTTTGGTCGCACCAAAATACCATACTTCTTAACAAAGCTGGCAGACGTGTCCTTTGGCAGCAGCTGCTTGCCATGTGATTTAAAACTTCCTGTCACTATAATTGATGTGTTTTTATTCTTTCCACTTCCTGAAGCCTGATCAGAATTAAAATTGCTGTTGGAATTTCCTGTCAAAGCAACTCATTTATTCGCTGAGCACTGCACTGACAGTACTTTGATTGGACATTGCCTTCAGCTATTCTCGGGCAGAGAGATTGCTGTGAATTATGCTCCTTGCCCAGGTTTGACTTCCCTGCATGCCACATCTGCAAATATATACAGATTGTCCATCATGTGGTAACCTTGTCCTAATGAAAACTCCACATGTAAAATGTTAATGATTTGAATATCAAACTTGGCCACCTGCTGGGGCCCTGGCTTTTGTGTTTATTTAGGAAACCCCACAGAGTTTTTCAACTGATTGTCTCACCGTAACTTTCGTGTCGCCTACCAAAAAGAACTCTGCTATATTTCTACACTAAGGAGAATTTACACCCTTTTACAGCTTTTCTTTAAAAAAGCTCATGTTTGTGTGGTTTTTTAATTTAATTTTCTGCTTCAGTATGCTATTTGCATTCCTTCCCAGAGGTGGCTGCGTTATGCTGCCATGTGGCAGTCCTCAGCTGTTAACTGCAGAGAGTTTGTCCAGTGCTTTGCGATCATTCAGGGCAAAAGATGGTGTATAGATGCAAGCCGTTATTATTTGCAGCTTGAGTGCAATGTGGTGGTAATTCTGCCTGTTAGGAGAATAAGCTGTTAAATTCACTGTTGGATGAATCATTCAGTTGCCCCGTTTGTAACTTCGTTTTCCTGTTAGAATTGCTTAGAGAATTACAGGTTATTTTGGGAAGCTGAATAATGGATAAGTATTGGATTGTTCTGCAGTTTTAACTGACACAAAGTCATTGTCACCTCAGAGTAGAATAGATATAATGATACTTACTTAACTGCCTTTGTAAAGTGTTTTGATAACCTAGGTTGAAAGGTACTTACAACCCTGTGAAGTATTACTATTATTACTAGGGGCAAGATATTATTTTTAAAGTTCTAACCTACATTATTTTGAGGATATAGTGGAAGTCTAAATATTCGTGTGCAGTCTCCTTTCCTTGGCCAAATTAGGTGTCAAGTACTCTTCCAATATTTTAAGGAAATGACTGTGACTATTTTGGCTGGTAGTTGTGGTACGAGATCATAAGTCTCCGTATGTGGTTTGCACTCTACCTGCAGCTCGTGGAAACAGCTCTCACTAGACTCTACTTGGTGATGTAAGCTACTGCTGGGTATTTATAAAATCTACCATTTCTCCTACATTAAAAAAAACCCCAAACAACAAGATTTCCCCCCCCCCCCCCAAATAGTTGCCCTAAGAATGTACTTGCCTTATAGTCATTATGTTTTCTTCGTGGTCAGGAGTTTGGACTTTCTACATAACACAGAGGCAAGTAAACAGCATGCCCCCTTCAAGCCTCTGCAGTGCCTGCAGGAATAGAGGAGTGTCCCTGGGCTTTCCAGCGGAAGAAGTGGGAATGGGGATGCAGGTGTTTCATGGAGATAGGAGGGTATGGTTACAAAGTAGGAGCTGTGAAAGGGAGTGGGTGGCAGGGGAACAGAGGTTCAGGGACAGGCAGTGGGGAAGCAAAGGAATGGCCTTGCTTTAAAGACCAGTGCCTATCTCCACCCCACAGAAAAAATGTCAGGTCTCATTTGTATTCAGGGTCACCCTGCATTTAGATAAACTGGCTACATAGGAGAAAATACTGAAAAATGGGTTTGAAAGAAGATGCAAAAAAAGAAAGGTACAAAGTCAGTAAAAGAAATGTCCAACTGTGGGAGGCAGGAGCATTAACAGGGCTGTGAGGTTTCGCTGACCAAGTGATACAGTCAGAAAACTGGAAAATTTGTATTTTACTGGAGGAAAGCAAAAGTACTTGGGAAAAAAAAAAATGTTTCCTACTCTGAGGGTCAGGACAAGGCTAATGATTGCTAATGACTCATTTAAGTGCAGGATTTAAGGAAGACTCAAGGCATTAAAAGGTTGGTCTTTTGGGCAGGGCTGGGTAGATGAAACCTCTCACTAAAGGAAGGATTACAGAGGTCTACATACATGCATCATGAGACATGGCAGCAGGAGTTCCACTGGCCAGTCCTTAACAGCAGAGATAAAGTCAGGACATCTGATCAAGGCAGGAGGAAACATCACATTTAAAGAGTTTCCATAGGTCACTCACTCACCGTAAGTAGACACGGATTTCTATTTGGGAAGCTACAGAGATGAGGCTGCGCATTGCAGTGTGTTTGACAAAAGAGGCTCAAAGTGAGTCCCTGGCTCTGGGCTGGACTCTTGCCTGTGATGCATGGCAAGGGGAGCGTGGGCAGACTTCTGAAAAGGAAGGGAAAGGATAGTCCAAGTGAGTTCAATTCTCCTGATGTGGGTTGTGTTTTGTTTTTTTTCAGGAGGGGGGCCAGGATAAAGAGTGAAGTATAATAAAAAACACAAACAAATACACTCAGTATGCTGCTTCTTCAGCTGCCACGTCAGCCCAGCTGTAAATGCCCAGTGTAGGAACAAGCCAAACCAACAGTGCCGAAGGCTCCAGGAAAGACATAATGCTGACACAACAGTAACTGAGTTCCCAACTGATTTCAATCACTAGATAAATATCAGTTTCAACCCTAAATGATATTCTCAAGTAATTGTCCAATGCCCAGTTGGGTTGGATCGGTGTTCCTCTGGAACCAGCTCAGGCCAACTTTAACTGCTTGGGAGTGCGTGGCCAAGAGTAGACTTATGTGCTGGAGCCTGAAATGCCATTAAACAGGCTGTAGTCAAGAGGACAGAATGCCTCGTGTGTTTAGTCTAATACACCATGGGACTTGTTTGCTACAGTTACAGTATTAAAGCTGCAATTATAGCCAGTGAACCGCAGATGTACTGTAGCCATAGGGTTTAAACAGGGTGTTATTGCAGTAGAAACCACCCCCAGTAGGTTGTAAGTTCAAAGGGTCATTTTTCTCTCTCTGTTTAATCAGATACTCAAGCCTCCAGACTTCTTAGTAATCATCATCAAGTATTTAACATCTCAACCTGTTTTATGCAATCCCCTTAGTTTCATTTTAGTTTTTTGTTTCCGTTTCAGATGAAAGAGTATAGCTTAATGCTTGCATATGACTTTGTAGTCAGTATTTAGTGTGAAGTGCACATCATTTTTATGATGTGGTGGTTAGATAGAGGTATGCCACCCTGCTGCAGCATTGAGCCGCAGTTCTCAGCAAATAATGATGTAGATGCTTTGTACTTGAGTGGAGATTGAAAATCACAGCAGAGAACATGGATTTTGGTGCAGGAAAGAAAAATAATCTCTTTGAGACAGTGCAAGTACAGCATATTTGGAGATGGTATTAAAATATGCTTTTTTTTATAATGTTAAAACAGAGATTTGGGGTTTCTGACACTGTCAGTGCCATTGCATGGTGGTAGTCTATATGGAAATGGTCTGAACATGAACACACGCCTTTTGCTAGCAGATACAGGTGTCAAGTCTTAATTTGAAGTGACCGAGGAAAAATGTCAAAATTCATATTCCTTTTGCTCCCTGTGCTTGACAGACAAAATTTCATATTGAACCTAAAAGAGATGATAGCTGAATATTGACTTTCCATTTTAGCACTGAGCATAACCATTTTTTTTTTTCTGATTAAGCAGGACTGTAATGGTTACCATGTTGGAAAATATAGGTAATATTAAACTGAAATATGTCTGTCTAGGGATCCATTCATTTCCCCAAAATAGCCAGTTTCTATTTATATATGAATGTCTGTATGTTTATATATATTTAAATGCCCCATTTGCTACACTGGTTTTAGCTTCTTGTTAGCATCACTTCTTGTTAGCATGATGTTCTACAGCACAAGGCAGTTGGAAAAGTCAAACATGTGTTCAAGAATTTATGCAGTGTCTTTACTTTCTTTCATTAAGAGAACTAACAATAATAGGTGCATATTATAAGTTAGCAGTGTTAAGCAGTATGTTACAGCCATGTCTGACAGACATGTTGTTTACATTCATATTTTATATTGGTGAAACTGTAGCTTTTTTATCAACATGGCATTTTTCAAATGCAATATTTATAACTCTTCTTCCATACAGAGGAAACTTAGTCATCTAAAAACATGACATGTTTTAAATCCACTTGTCTCCTTTTCAATAAGAAAATATTTCCAATTATTTCCCCAGCAAAATATGTAAGTCAGCATGTTCTGTATTCCAGGCCTTCTATTAATTGACAAGGGGAAAATTTCTCACCTCATACTAACAATAACCCATCATATTTTAACATGGCTGAAACCTTCTCTGTGGGTATGTACAACCCTCTCGTTGCTCTTAGCATCTTCTTTTGGGCTGTGTGTACCCTCATTTTGTATGTGCTGTCTCTGCTAGTGCCAGTGGAAGTTGTTCACATCCTGCCATTTTCCCAGAGGAATATCCTTGCCTAAACTGGCTGAACTGTGATCTCTGTGGTCCTTGGAGACAGCTAAAAATGCAAAATCTTTTCTTACATACACACACCCCAGGGAGATCATCTGATAACAACCTCCAAAGTCTAATTACACTTTATGTGAAATGAATATATATGTGGCTTGAAAAGACATCTCTGACACTAAAGTAAAGAAATAAACAAATAGTTAATCCATCTGAATGTCCTGCCCTTAAAGAAAACACCTCACATACAGTACTATCGTATTGTAGTATACAATCAACAATACAATATACAGGAGATATTCAGTAACATAAATGCCAGTCTGGATCAAGTCTGATATCCATCCAGTGTGGCACTTTTATTTTCAACAACATGCAGAATGAGGTATTTCAGAGAAAGGTTTCAGCAACTCAGAGCAGGCAGAGGTGGATAATTCCTCCCTCTTTTCATCACACTCAGAAAAGATCTCTCTCAGTAAATTGAGATTGCTTTAAATCCTGAAGCATAAGGTTTCATTTTTGTTCCCATACTCTTCCTTTTAGCATTAACTATTACAACCCTGGATATTACTACTGTTTCAGTACATGCCTACGCTCTCATAAGACCATAACCCCAGCAACATCCTGTCATAATGAGCTCCAAGGTCCTATTACACCTTATTTGAAAGAAGTATTTCCTCCTTTCAAGTTTGAATTTGCTGCTGTTCAGTTGCACAGACTATTCTCTTGTTCTTGTACAGCGCAACAGGAATTTCAAGCCGCAGCTTAGCAGCTCTGTGTTGTAGACACACCAGTACCTGAAACATGCCCCCATCAGCAGCTGGCCCTCCAAACACTACAAGCTTTTCTCACACTCACCAGTGGATCAAATCCACATAGATAAAAGTAGCAAGAGACAAAACCCACCACTCGTCATGAGAGAATAAGAATGATGATGCCGAGCAGGGAGTATTCACTAGGGTTAGTTAGGCGAAGGTACTCTCGTAATGTTTTCCTGGGTGCTCCTGGTGAAGACTTCAAGGGATGCCGTGTTCATCGGTCTTTGAGCCAGCCCCCTTGAAGACCCCAGCTGCAGCCTGATCACTGAACACAGCATCTGTCTTACCCAGCTTGCTATGAAGTGCCTTGTTTATGTTAGTTGCTGGGGTTGCCTGTAGAGTCAGGGACATCTCCAGAGAGCAGCAACATAACAATCTAAGGTGGGGTGAGCTGCCTTCAGGAGACGCCTATTTCAGCCTTTTGACCACATGGAGAGCTCAGATAGCTTGCTTAAACTGGACTAAGTCTAAGCAGGAGCAGACCCACCCTGTATCGGCAGGCAGCAACTGTGGAGAACACGGCAGTGGTCGTTGGCCCACCAACACAGTTGTGTATCGCACATTGTCTGGCAGGCTCTGCAGCAGGCAAAGTGTTTGAAAGATGCTTTGGGAAAAAGAAGGAACATATCCATGCAGCTGACTATTTGCTTAATAATAATTTCCCAGTGGTCAAAGTTTTCTTCCACATTTAGATGATGCAAGTAATGCTAGACAGCCTCCTGATTACTTCCTATTTCATACGATTGCAGGTTGTAGCAACGTTTCTCTTTTGCTGTGCTTATGTTTCATCAAGCTTTCAAAAAATACTAGGCCATAAGACAGAAATAACTCTACACGTTTCGGACAGTTATTAACATGTAATTCTGAATCTATTTTAGAAGAATACATTTGTCTGTGTTTGATGATGATCTGATGTCATAATTAGATTTCTTCTCTACATTGGTGTGCTTTTTAAAGTCCTAAAGGGGAATTTTGTGACTGTGTATTCCAGAATTTTGCTCAGTGATTACACAAAAAGTTACTTGAAAAAAATTGGTAAAGAAACAGTAAAAGGTACAAACAGTGCAGAGCCCACATAGCTTCTCATTTTTGTGTGGTTCAGGCAAGCTATTAATTAGAATGGAAAAGGTATAAGCATGCAGACAGGTTGGTAGACTGTCACATTATCCTAAAGGAGGTAAATAAATAAAATGGACCCATGCAATATTATTACTGCACTTAGAAGAAAAGAAGGAAATTAGTGAGCAGGAACTAGCAAAAAAAAAGACAGTGGCTTTGGTGGTTGTATAGCTTTATAGATTGATTGTCTGTGTTATACCCTTTTGGTTCTGCTTTGGAGAATGATATTTTTGCACATTGTATTCTCTGCAGTACTGAACTAAATGTAAAATCTTCCTTTCAACTGCTCTACACTTCTTATTTTACCAGAAAGTTACACACTTCTTCTGGATATGAAAAAGATATCAATAAATTAATGAAGCTAATTTTTCTCTAGACGTACAAACTGAACACATTTGATCCTTATCACATTATCCCTATTCTTTATAAACCTTCTGTACTATTTTATCCTGTTTTTTCTGTTATTAGACGCTCAGTCATAGCATTGACTGCATTTTTATGGAGTGCAGCAGTCAGCTCCTTTGTGTTGCTCATTTAGACCTATGGGATGGGATGTACCTTAATTTCAGTAACAGTGAGATGCAATGTGATTTCAGGCAATGCTTCTATCGTCAAATGGCTTCGACGCACGTACTTGACATGGGAGAGCTGTTTCTGGCAAGTGGCTCTGCCAACAGTCTGTACCATCTGACCATTACATTGGGCCTGATAACAATGAAATATAATTCTTTCTGGTGAGAATATGAAGGGAAAAAGGACCCACAGATGTCACTCACACTACTCAATGCTCTACTGAATAATGCATGGCTGCTAGAGTACCATGGAGATGCAGATTACAGAAGAAAAAAGAGAAAGGCAGTACCTCTCCGAGAGGAACCCGGGGTTCTGGATGGCATCCTGCTAGGACTCGGCCAGATTTAGAGACACTTAAAACACATGTAATGGGCACTGTGAATTCTACCTTTGTAAATTTAGGCTGATTGTAATCGCCATATAAAAGGAGAGTCCTTGTGCATCTGACCCTTACTATTATATTTATAAGTGTCTGTTCTGTTAATTGGTGCCATTGGGATGCGGAGAGCCTTACGCCATGCACACTACCCTGCAGTGAAGGGCTCCCAGAGCCCAGCTCTGAGTATGTCCCCTTTGCTGGGAAGGAATGCAGGGCTGGGAGAAAGTTGTTTTCTGAGATGAATTGTAGTTGTTTCCAGCCAGAACCTGGCCTTATTTTCTGCCAGTAAAATAAAAAAAGCTGAATTAGTTTCTGGATATTAATTCCTTTGGCACACTAAAAATCTTAGCTGTCTCAAGCCAACCATTCTTCTGAGCCCATTATGGAGATAGACCAGAGGAGAAGGTACAATAGACTGATGCTGTATCCCCCTCAGTTAGTTCTTTGGGAGGTAATATTAGCTAAAGTAATTCAGAGCGGCCCTGAGGCTCCTGTAAGCCATGAAACATGCACACTGGTTCCAAGGTTTGGGAAAGAGGGAAGGCATAAGGGTGAGTGAAAGGTAGAGGAGCATGGTTTAGGATCTGAGCCAAAGTTACTGCAGTCAGGGGAAGTCTTTCTATTCACTTCAAAAGGTTTTGAAGAAAGCCCTAAGGACAAAGGAACTGAAGTCTGACTGGCTGAATTATACCAGAAGGATTTAGCTTCTCTTACAGGGGTAAATTTCATCCCTCCTTAGCTGTGAGACAGAAAGAAGTGTGTGAAATGTGTCAGCTGCCCCAAAGATGCCATTCTCTGAAAACTATCTTACCGGTTTTCCTGTGACACTGTATATGATCATATATTCTTTTGTACACAGTGAAGTAGTTTCATGAAGCAAGCTCTTGTCCAGTTTTCCGGATAAAAGAGCTGGGTACTCTATTCATAGGTGCAATTGGTTGAATGTAATCTCTTGTAAACATAGACAAATAAACTTGAAATTCTGTTGAGAACTTGATAAAGAGAGTTCAGTTTAGTGCCATTATAAAGAGTTAAGAGTTTTGTGGAGACAGTATTGATTTGTTTTCAGATAAACTAAAAATTACAGCTGCATGTAAGAGCCCGTTTTACTTTCAGTGAACACAGGGAATTTTCTCTTTCTCTGTAGAAAAAAAAGCCTGGAAGTATCTTGCAATCATGTTGTCTCTTTTGTAGACTCTGTAAGAGTTTGGTTATATTTCTTTACCTGCAAGCAAAAAAAGGCAAAATCATGTTAAGTGTATTGATACTAAAGAAATAGATTATTCATAAAAATGTTTTTATGTAAACGTGGACAAAAGTATTTGTAGGATCTGGGTTTTTGTTGGTTTTTTTCTTTTCTTCTCACTTAATTCTATGTCTCTAGTTAGGGAGTTTCTTTTAATAGTGTTATAAGTAGTCTGTACATATGCAAAGCTGTAGCTGGGGAACGAAGATATGTTCTTTTGAATTATAGAGAAGTTAGTGTAGAGCTGTGATAAAGAAACAAAGATGTCTGTAGTAGTGAAATACTACAAATAGTTGCATAAAATGGAAGTTACAGATTTGTTTCAAACTATTGCAGTACACTAATGACTATTGATAGTTGTTTGTGAAACCAATGTTTTGCTTTAGGGGCTGGGATTCTTTTTTCTTTTTTTTAAATAGGTTAATTTATTTTAACCTGAAAGAAGAGTTCCCTGTATATGACATTCAGGGATGTTTAAGTATGCAAGTTGGTTTTTTAACAGTAACATTTTTGGAATGTACTGAATCGGTATATTTTGAAAGGAAAAAACACGTTAAACCAATCAGTTATGTGAAACTGGATTCTGTGTACCGGGTGCTAACAGCAGAAACCTCACACAACACTGGAGCACCAGTTTAACTGTTTCTTGTGGTCTAACACACAACTTGGCATGTAGGGCATATGCCTCTGAGATGGACTTTTCATGAGAGTGAACGACATCTCTTTGTAATGTACTCCATGCAAAATCAGCCAAATAGCAGTCTTCAATTTCATCAGTTATATACTTTCCAGGCAAAATCGTGTATTTGCAGAGACACAAAACTAAAGAACAGAAAATCTTTAACCACAAACATCTTGATAAGTATACAGACATGCATTCTCCTGAGACAGTGCTGTGCTAAAATGTGGAAGAATCTTGAACGACTGAGCTGGTATAAAAGATGAAATGTAAACCTCTACCATTGTATTTTCATTGTTAATACAGTAACGACAGTACTAGTACTCTCTGTCTGTGCCTTTAAACTATGAGCATCCATGTGCTTTGCAATGGTTGGTGTCATTCTCCTTACTCTTTTAACATGGAAACTGCAGTGCTGCAAGTCAAGTCATTTGCCTTGAGTAACATGAGCTGGTGGCAGGAGCAGAACTTGCCATCCATGTCCTTCAGTTTTCTTTTTTCCAGCTAGACTATATTGTCTCTGATTGTATCAGTGGAACAGTAAAAGATACTGATTTACAGTAATAATGCTTAGGGGTTTACCTAGAAAACTGCAGGGAAACAGCCAGTAGAGTGTGCTGCTCTCTTATGATGAAATGAAAAAAAAAAATCTTTAGTTGTTGGTTTGCTTAAAACCTCCTGAATATCTTTTCTTTTTATTATTCCTTAATGTAAAATTATTCTTTCTGGGTTAGAACTTATATCCCTTTACGATTGCCTTTTCTGGAGTGGCACTCACAAAATCAGCAGGTAAAACAACTTTGAGGCTTGTAGAAGATGCTGAACTCTGAGCCAAAAGTACAGTACAGGACGGCAAGGGAGTCAGATTATCTCATTTTGCTTTCAGCCTGAAGTTCCTATTCTGAGAGTCCCATTCATGAAGGTCCAAAAAAAGTGTTTACATTCCCCCTTTTCCAGCTGACCTTACCAGTTATCCTCTGACCCTGTGTTATGATCTCAAAACATCTGTGAAACCCTGGCAACTTCAGTATTGCGGGAGGGATAAAGAGGGAGAATTGAGGTTGTACAGGATCTTTCATCGCCTTTTGCTTTGGTTATACAGACTTTGCAGTATTTTCATGCCAGAGCTTGCATAAGAATATTTAAAGTAGTTTAATGAATTGTTTCTGAAAGGCTCTGTGACACTGCTAGATTATCTTTTACAATGTTGTCATAAGGGTTTGGTTTTTGTTTGCTTTTTTACATTAGAAACAGCATTGCTCTATGTGTCCAAACTTCTCTACATGGCACTTTCCCACCAACTGGGAATGGAAGTGATGAGCGTCCTTTGCAGCTGGTGGGTGCCACTCTTGGCTGGCTGATTAGCTGGCACAAGATGTATTGTGACAGCATGAAAAATGTCGTGCGTTGGCAAATGAACCCATGCCTTCTACCACGCATGCTGCTTTTGGGCTGGGAGTTCAAAAGAAAAAACACATGAGTCATGCCTCAGAGTGGATGGGTTTTGCTGTTCACTATAATTTGAATAAGCCTCTATCTTTAATGCAAAGAATAGGAGAAAACATTGGAATAGTTCTCAATCTTTATTTCTGGTAAAAATCAATAAACAAAAAGACGGTCTCTATCTTCCTAGGTTCCACAGTATCCACTTTACAGTTTGGCTTGTTTTCAGACTTTTGTGTAATGAAAGAGGATCTCTCCAGAATATTATTTTGGCTTTGTATCAAAAAATATTGTCTGTCATTAAAACAAGCCTGTGCCATTAATACAATCTTAATTATTTAATTAGAAACATGAAACTAGAAACATGAAATTTTTCTGTATTCATTGGCAAAAAAAAAAAATCAGTCTATTGGAAGAAGTTTTATTTTAATGTTAATGAGTTGAGATTTCTGGAAATGTTGGGAAAAGTGGCCATAGTTAGAAAGATGGACTCAGTAGGTAAAACTGACTGTGTGTGAGATCAAAAGAGAACAGTACTCAAATGTAGACAGCTCTTTGTGGCTTGTATAAACAAGTGCTCCTGTTGTTACTACCTCTGTTGGAGCTGCAGGCATCATAATGATCACAGAAAACACCATGGAAAAGGGCAGATTTAGCAAATGCCTGAGATGACTGAGGGAAGATCACAGCTTTCTTAATGACATTTGTTTAACTTTTGCAACCATATATTTAGCAGGATAGGAGTGGACTGACTTAAGTCACGATGAGCTTTTAAGGACCTAAATGCATCAATGCCAGGGAATGTAGCAAAATCAGTGTAAGGGTCTGTACTGCCTAATGTGGATGCCATTTCCATTAACATATAGGGGAAATATTTCTTGTGTGATTTCCTAAAAATACTCTAGCCATGGCTACACACTGAGAAATTAGACAAGTCAAGGTTTTCCTATATGCTCTATAGCAGGGAAAGCAACGCAAAGCAAGTATGAGGCTTCTTTGAAACAATGCTGGCTACATCTGTGCCATTTGTAGGCACATGAGGCAGAGGCTGAACTATAAAGTGGAGTGCTCTCCTTGACCTGTGCTCCCACTATCCATATCGTGCACCACGGGACATACCCTAGGGCAGCTATGTTACAGGGTTATGGGAGCTCAGGCTTCACCTCTTCCATGTTCTGGGTCATATACAAGCACACGTTGCAGCATGGATTATGCATGGTCATGTAGCTGCCCAGGGAATTTGGGCTGACACAGGAACTCTTGTCCCACACTTATCCCCTGCCTACCCTTAGTAACACATGATATAGGCATACCATGATCACCTCCTTGCCAGAGACAGAGTTTACATGTCTCTGTTCTGACCCCAGTCTTGCTCTGAGTCTTTGTGACAGCACCTCCTAGAAAACTAGTCCAGTTTTTTTCTGCACCCCATTAATGCAACATGTTTTTCTTTGTTGCCCATCCTAAAAAAACCAAAACAGAGCAACAAAAAAAACCCAAACAAAAAACCCCAGATGCATACCTGTACATGCCATTTTTACTGTAATCTGTGGAAGGTGCACAACTGACATGAAGGTGGGATTTCATGCTGCTTTCATTTGGGGTACTATAAGAATTGACTTACAAAGCTTTTGCATTGTTACTGTACATATGTATGGCAAGAGTTCATTACACTAGAACAAAGTGTATAGTGCTCAGGAGGCATAATCAACTGTGCGTGACTTAAAATATTTAATTAAAAATCTGAAGGTGCAAAATATACTAGATTGCTAAATGAAGGTAGAATTGAGTACTGTAAGAATCAGTCAGAGAGATCATCTCAAATCCTGGCATTTTCTGCAGGGAGGAAGAAAATGGAAAGAGATTGTGCTTTGTGTGCTTGTCCTTTGCCTGCGTGCCTTTGTAATATAATTACTAGGTAAAAATGTAAAAGCGTAAGAAAAAAAATGGCGTGTCTGAATTAAGTACAGCTTACTGCATACTGCATAAGAGCAGAGCCTTCTGTTAAATTCCTGGTGTCCCTGTGCAGCTTGTGAAGTAGGTGCACAATTTTTATTTAGCAGCAAAGTCCAGTACTTGTGATGCAGTTACGTGAAGACTCAGGTTCTGCAATAGGTATCAACATGCTATAATCACTGCAGTATTTCTTAAAAAGTTTGTGAGAACAAATGCCTCTGTAGTACATGCTTCTAATAACACCCACTGTATTTTTATCTTGGCACTTCAGCTTTCCTTTCATATGGCTTGGTCTTGTTTAAAAGAACAATATATATTTAGTTTGTTGCCAGACCTATGCTTGAGTAACACTGGCTGGGGTGATAGACTTGAGTTTCCAGAGGATAATCTGAACATCAGCCTCATTACCCCAGATGTTGGCACAACAGTCACCTATCCCAGATAGAGGAAATACATCAGATGAAGTGCATGGCCCTTACGGCAGCTTTACAGTTAGACTAAACAATCTGGAGCACTCCAAAATTTAGAGAGAGAAGGGCTGAGGCAGGCATCTTTTACAAAGAAAAAGTGGTTGAACAGTGGTCATACGTTGAGGGCTCTGATATTCTAAGGTGGAAACTCTGCTCTCCCCCCAGCAGGCCATCACGTTAATGTGGTCAAGGTACAACACACAAAAGAACACGTGGTTAATTGCGGGTGGCTTTCAGCATCAGTCCAGAAGAACTCAAAACCTGTGTCTCTGTATGCATAGCAAAATACCTCAACCACTAAGTTTTGTGTGCTCTTGTAAACATCTCTCTTATTTGTACACATGTGTATTTGCACACTCCCAGTGTACAGGTTTTGTCCATGTGAATTCCAGTGTTTGCGTACCTGAGGGACAGTGTGTAAAAAACGCACCAACAAAAATAATGTGTATCTAAACCAGGCTACCTTGGGTCTTTGAAAATGTGACATTTGCTGTTACAGGGGCATATTTTATCCTCAGAAATAAGTGCAAAACTTACATGACAGCAGTGGTATCTAGGTTTTCTACTAAGAGAACACCTTTTTTGACCCCTAGGAGACTGTAGAATGAACATGTTTTGAGCAGTTTGTCAAGCTAGTGTAACTAGATCTGTGACAACTATCTGAAAAGATTTACCTCGGTTTCCCAGCACAGACAATTTACATTTTAACTAGCAAGTGGTTGCATTTTTTTTCTCAGGTTTAATCATTAAACGTTGAAAATCTTAATTTCATCAAATGCAATCAAAGAATTTTGTATAGTAGTAATTAAAAGTATAAAACTAGCATTCGAGCTACAGCAAATTAAACAGCTGCATTGGAGTATTTTTAGCAGTCAGCCCAATCAAAATGCACAAAAGGCTTTTATTTTTTTAAGGATTATCTGCCGGGTGTAGCTCTGGTTTCCGTAATTCAACAACCTCACTAAATATACACACATACTTTAAAAAATTCTGTTACTGAGAAGCAAGAAACTGTATTTTTTTCTACAAGGCAACTTGGGTGAAAAAGTTCAGAGGGCTTGTGCTGACTGAGTTGCTTTTGCAGAAGGGGAGCTTCCAGCTGTAGTTGAAGTGTTTAAATAAGGAAACCAAGAGCTACTTTGTTGTTTCTGTTACTTTTACTGTACTTCATGTGTGGCATTGAGTTTTCCATATTGTAAATGCCACACATGAAGCCAGAGGACCTTGTTTCTCATCATTCCTAGCTCCTGCCACGTTGTGGCAGTAGGTCTTTCTATTTATTTTACTTTTTTTTACTGAAATGCCCAAGCTTTTGTGTGTAAGTCAGCCAACAGAGTCCTACATAATCAGCTATATAATTAACCAAGTGGTAGTTCTAAGCTTCAAGTACCAACATGTTCCACATCCCTGCTCTGTTTAGAGACTGAATGAAGAAATTTGGAGGAATTTTAGAAGGCTGTGCAATTCTGAGCTGCGCTGTGGGAATTTGCCTGCATTCCCGTACTCCAGGAGATTTAAGAGACCTTAGTCTTGTTATGCAATGATACCTAGAAATACAAAGAGTGTCACAAGTTTGGTTTCTTTCCTGACCTCCCCTGGAATCTTTTGACCAAGTGTTTGAGCGCAGGATGTAGAGAATATACTCCTAAATGGACAAAGTGGGTCCAAGGCATGAGTAGAGAAAGAAGTTTTGGAGTAGAAAGAAGGGGCTGGGTGGGAAAGGCAGAGGTGCATGAGTTGCCCCATCAGTGTATGCGCTCATGGAGAAACCTCTGGCCTGCCTCCAATACAGCCATGGAGTTTGGTGTAGCTGTGAGGTGGATTCACAGCTTCTCTGCAATCCAAGCAGAAACCTGATCACTCGAGTTATCTTGAAACTGCTGTTGACCAAAAAAGACCATTTGAGTCATGGTATGTGAAATAGTCATAAACTGACATGGTTTCATATCCAGTTCTCCCTTCAGCTTCTCCATATATTTTTTTCTGAAGAAGAGTAAAATAAATGAACACCCTAGTTATCCATTGGGATGGAGATCTTACTTTGTCTAATAAACACTGAGGGAACCTACATCTTGGTTTTTCTGTGTTGCCAGTCCTGTGCTCAGAGACAGTATTCTCTTCCATTCTAGCTTCCTCCATCTTCCTCTGTTTCACCCTTTGCTCCATCTGGCTTTTGGGCATTCCTGATGTTTTACAGATCATCTCCGGTTAATCAAAGATGTTCTCCCTCCCCTAGTGATTCAGTTTGTTGTTTATCATGAAATGCATTAGCTTAAAGTTAATGAACTTTCACTAGAGCTCTTTCCTGTTACTTGCTGCCATGAAGCATCAATCAGTATCACAACAGTAAGTGCTAGTTTAGTGTGGATGACATCTTTATAAGGAGGGATGCAGCTGAGGAGGTGAAGGGAATTGGCTATTTAGAGCTCAAGTCATCAATTAAATTACTCAGTGTTAAAGTCACTGTCTTGTTCTTTAGTGATGTTCCTGTCATGTTGCTGTGTGGGGAAGTGGTGATGCATCATTGCACTCTGGTGCTTTGTGATGTATCAGCGCCGGAGATATTTTGGGGTAGTGCCAATATTCTGCAAGCTTTGCAGGCACGAGATGCTATAATGAACAAGAGAAATAATTGCTAAATCACCCCTCCCCTTACACTGGGAGCCAGGACTGGAACTCAGCTTTCATTTAAGTGTGTTTCCTAGAGTGACAGAGGCAGCCTCCTTGCTGCTACCAAAACCGCATTCTCTGGCTGGCTGGAGGACATGTTTATATATGTCTTTATGCCTGCTTCAGGAAGTGACATTATGTTTTTCACTGCACTTTTGAAACCTTTCAACCAGTGCTATAAATAAACAAAACTAGTGTTGCTTCTTGTTGTGGGCTACTGCTGTCAAGCTGAGGGCCCTCCAGACAACAGCATAGCTGTTTTAATCCCTAGCATCTGCCTAAAAATTTATTCTGACTTGAAAGGAAGGGACAGGATGTCATCAACAGTTCCTGTGTGCAGGTTCTGCAGAGGAAGAGTTTTCCCAGAAGGTTTTTGGAGGCAATAGTGAGTACAGCAGAACTGGGAAAATACGGACATTCAAAATGGGGAGTAACCATCTAAAGAAGGTAGGGACTCATGAGCCCCCCAATTTACTTCATCAAGTGACTTGCTCCATCAAGGCTGTCTGGCATGGTAAGCCTAGAAATGTTAGCGAGGCTGCTCTTAGACACCTAGCTAGGACAAAACGGCTGTGCACTGTCTGCCAGTCCTGGCCATAGCAATGTACAGTGTGTAGTGTTCACCTAAATTCCCATGATTAAACATTTCTCTTGCCCAAGACCGCTGCCTCTGAGTTTTGTAGAGTCGTGCTTTTGGGAACTGTAGCATGCACTGAAAGCCATTTTGCTATTAAGTATTGGCATGAAAATACCATCCTAAGTATATGGAACACATGATTACCGTGGCATTAATTAAAAATACTTATCAGTCTACCCTGTTGCCAGTGCCTGAAGACGTTTCTAAGGGATTTCACCAGCAGCACTGTAAATTATTTGTCAATGAATGATGAAAATGTTGTGTTGTTTATACTTCAGGGATATCCTCTTAATAAGCAACTGCCTGCCTGCCACCCTCCTTAATTTTTTTTGTCCCCTTCAGAAAGGTGTCTAAGGTGGGGGTCTACTGCGAGAGTTAAAATATCATGTTTATATTTCAAAAGGCAAGCCGAAGCTCTTAGATTTGGTCTCCAGCTGAGAGAAGCACACATTTAGAAATTACAACATTGGTATTGGCTATATGGAGCTTTAGGAAGTGGCTGAGAGCTGGCAGTCAATTAAAACTGGGCTGGAGTTCAATATCAGAGTTATGCTGCCTGTTTTTGTAGGATGTGTTTGAATCCCAGGCTATGCAGCAATATGGTTTTGATGTAGAAGTATGTAAAAAGGAAATGTAACCCTTAAGAAGCTGTCTGCATTTTCTGGTACAGACAGGTTGTTCTACATAACTCTAGTTCAGGACCATATTTGGGCTGGAAAGTTGTACCCCACATACTGTAGTGCAGATTCTGATCCCATTTTTTGTGGTGTAAACATGGGGTGAAGCTGTTAACGTTGCTCCTTTGAGCGAGGAGCTGTGTTACATGAATATCAGTATGTGACCAAGGTTTGTCTTTTTTTCTCTAGCACAATGCCGGCTCTGGCCTGAGTGCTGCACAGTGGCAGAAACAAAAGATCGTGCTTCGGTCCGACAAGGAAAGATGTAATCCTTGTACTCTAGAAAAGAGCGTGTATGTCTAGTGGTTTAGCCCCAAACTTCCCAGCTGTGCTATGGAAGATCTAACTGATCATAGCAAATCTCTGGGCCCAGCATTTTTAAGCACGTGGTTTATACAGCTGAATTCACAACTGTTTTTATATAAGAAGCCTGACTTTTTCTTTTTTATTTTTTTTTTTTTTTTAATTTTTTTTTTATTTTTCATTGTGGCACATTTCAGTGGTCAGCATGTTATGCTTTACTTACACAGATCAGGACCCTAACAGTAATTTGCCCTGTCTGCTCGCTGTGAGTGAGGTGCCCAGATCTGTTAGCTCTATCGCATTTGGTGTTCACTGGAATATTCTTGCTCTTATCAGACAAAGCAGATCAGATTCGTATTCCAGAGACCTGTTATTTTTTTTTCTTTTTTTTCCCAGTATGGTTTGGGGCTTGTAATAAGAGCACTTGGGAGCATTTGCAGCACTGTTGTGTATGCATGAAAAATACCACCTCCCGGCCCCACGAGTTGGAGAACAAGTTTCAAAAAGGAATATTTGCCCTAAGGGCCTTCCCCAAAGACACTGAAACTAATTAAAAGGCTCCTATTAACTTTAAGAAGTTTTGGATCCGATCCCCGGTGTTTTTGTTTTTGGAGAGCTGACTGTAACCGCGGTTTTCAAGCCATGGTGCGAGGCAGCTTAGCTCCGATGGCGTTCCCAGCAACCGATGCCCCTTGGAACAGGCCGCAAATGTGTAAAACAGATTCGCCTGTTTACAAAACCATTCTCAGATGAAGCCATTTAAACTCACTTTAAAAAGAAAGGAAATAATTGTTCCATTTGCTTTAAGGGTTAATTACACTGGCTAACGAGACTGTGCAACAAGGAAAGGATCCAGGGATCTTAGGCCTAGGAGTGAAGTCATGCCCCTTACCAGTAGAGAAAAGAATGGTAATTGCCTGCTGTGAGTACGAACATATTTTGCTGGCTAGCAAAGAAATGGCATTGACAACTGGCAAATCCACTCTGCTGAGGAAAAAATGTATTTTTGAGGCAGGCACACAGCCAGCGTTTTCATTCGGGAAGTCTCATAAGTGGAATCAAAACTCTTGCGGAGGTAACATGAAACTGTGCGTTAGAAGGTTGGTTTTTTTAATCCCACATTTAATTCTGTCAACATTTCATGCTGGAATAAGAAAAATATTCCTTAGGTTGGTTTTAGTCAATTCCCCTCATCTTTTTTTTTTCCCCCCAGTTCCTTTCTCCACCCCTCTTCTCAAGATTTCTTTCAGTGATATTTGTTTAGAAAGCAGTGGTCTTTAGGAAAGTGGCGATACGGTCTCTTCTCAGACATGCCATGCAAGCAGCACTGCACATTTTGAACTTGGCCCTGATTTGGGGATGTGCTGAAGACGACAGATTCACGCAGAAATGGTGGTCTGGTGGACAAGTGGCAGATCTGGGGAGCAGCAACCCATCCAGGGCACCTCTGATGCACTCGTGCCTTCTGCAGCCCTTCCTGCCCTCACATAGCAATGGCAGTTTTGCAATAAAATAAGAATTGTAAAAACACCGTCTGTTAGTGAAATTCACTGGAGTTGAAGGGGCAGAGCTAAGGCCTCAGAGATCGGGCAGGTCTTAGACAAGTGCATCCAATAGTAGTAGGCACAGAAATTAACTGTTTATGGATAGAGTCCTAGGGTCGTGTTTGTAAATACATTTAGGCCTTATTTAGGTCTAAGATAAGCAGATTTTGTAACTGATTCTCTACAAGCCTCAAGGTGGCCATACTGGAAGTTGTTTGGTGTTGAGGTCTTCTGAAAATCTCTACAACGTAGATTTGCACCTCATCTTTTTAAATGTAATTAAGAACTAAGCACTTCTGAAATATTAACCCTCTGCCTTTGTGCTTAAGGATTTATAAAGAGCTGGAACTTTGGCTCATAAATCTGTATACAGGCACTTAAACAAATAGCCTGGTTACCCAAAGTGCTGAGCACTCAGCCTTTCCAGTTGATTTTCTAGGGTTTGGCCTAAAAAAGGCTTATAGAGCTGAGCTTCCATTCTTTCCTTTCCTCCCACACTTTTTAGTGGTTTAAACTGTGTTCCTCTATATAAGGCTTCACTTTGCAGTCACGTCTGCTGCATTTCCTGTATATCACTTGCAAAGTCAATCACTACAATATGTTGCATGCAGAGTTTGAAATCACAGGTATCCTGCAATTGTCAGAACATGAAGCCCTTTTTGTACCAAAAGTGTTATTTCAGCAAAATTCTTTGAGAACCCCGTTTTTAGCTAAACCTCTGCTACTCTTTATGCCTATCCTGGTCTCGTCATGCTTCAGTATATAGCTTGTAATTGGTGTATGCTTTTCGTGTTTATTTATTAGGCATTAGACTAAGGTCCCCTTCTTTCTTTGTATACTCTGGTGAACAGCTTTCAGTTAGCAATTCCTTCTTGCCATTGGACAGAATTTGATCCATAGAAGTGCAAGTTCCTCAAGACCATTTCTTTCTATCATTCATTTCCCCAGTTGTTACTCTTCCTTATAACTTGAACACTGCAATAAATGCTTTGTTGTTTAAGATTTAGCTTAGAAAGTCCATTATGTTCAGTCTTCTGATCCTTGTTGATGCTGTTTGGTGTGGCTTTTTATCAATAAAGAACCTTAACTTAGGAGAAATAAAATAAGTATCTGATGCCATAAATTTCTAACAGAGCATCTCCCCTCCCCCTCTCCCCCCCCCGTTTTAAAAGACTTTATAAATGAGCAAACTTGTTGCCAGAAAATTGGTTTGGGCTTTTTATTTGTTACAGAACAAGTAGCATAACAAAGTACAAATGTGCAACAAAAAGTTGTATTAGAGTGGAAGAGCTTTTGGAACAGGAGTTATAGAAGGCATTAACATGGCCTTATTTATGGATGAACTTAAAAAACTATTTGGAGGCAGGAAATAAATGTTTTATTTTCTCTAGAAATGATTTGCTGTTTTGTTAGAGTTTTCTGTTCTGGCAAATAAAAATTCCTGAAATTCTTAAAAGAGTAAAAAAATCTCAGATGGTTGTTAGTGCCAGGAAGAAAAAAAAGAAGATATTTTAGTAGTCTGTCTGGATTTCCTGTAAACAAAGATGAAAGTAATTTTGGAGGGAACTCTGCTTAGAATGGATGGAGATTTTTTTGCCCTGCATTGTTTTATAGTACTGCCAAAAAAATGTAATTGATGGAGGTAAATACTAAAGATAAAATATATTTGTCATTAACTCTGGGAAATATTCTTTGTCTTTTTACAAAAGCATGTATAATAACTTCAATGGGATTGAAAAGTGAGGGGCAGACAGAAGTCCTCTATCGAGTCAGGGATAGAGTGCACCTGCCTACCATTTTATTTGGCCTGGGCATAAATAGAGGGCTTTGGACCAGGTTGCCATTAATCTCTCATCTTTCATTATTATTCAGTAATTCAATCCACAAAATACTTTAAAAGTGGTATATTATGATCCTTTGATTTCTAAATTATTTTCCTCACAGATCTTTTTTTCCCTGTGTGTTTATTGCATTCCTGTGCACATGGAAAGTCTGGGTCTGCTAGCAAGGCCAGAGCAAAGTTTAACGAACAGAAAACAGTTCACCCTCACTTTTGAATTGTAAAGTACTTCTAAGGGAGGCTGGGCCCTTTTAAACATCAGAGGAGGACTGAGCGTGAACAGACTTTGCAGGGCTGAGTCCTTCAGAAGCAGGGCTGGCTTTGTGCCTGAACTTGCACTCACTGAAATTATGAGAGGTGTGTGAAATAGAGCTATGCTTGTGGTGTGTAAAATAGGCCTCTGAATGGAAATGAAGTGTAGAAGGAGGTTCTAGATGTGTTTCATTATTGTAGGCTCTGGAAGAATTACAGAAGCAAAAGAACAGCCCTTTCCACTCTCCTCCTACTAAATACAGATAACCGCAATTCCAGTGAGAGGACGTTGATCTTAGGCTATCTAAAAGTCAAGACAGAGACCTCAGCTACAAACACTGTGAGGGTAGTTGTTTGTTCAGAAATGCATTTAGCATTTTATTAGTATGTGCTGGCAATAGGAATGTTCAAATAAAAAATCCCACAGATTCATCTTCTGTCCAAATTCAAACAACTTGTATTTTTGAAGACCCAGTTAACTTCATTTTTAGTCAGTTTTCACAGAATCACAGAATGGTTGAGGCTGGAAGGGGCCTCTGAAAGTCATCTCCTCATCATTTTCCTCTATTACCCTTCAGGCTTGAGCAAACCCCTGAAAAAAAAATATGTGAGCAAGCTGCAAAATACTCTCACTGACCTGGACGAAACCTGAATGATGTGGAGATTTGAGAGTGAAAAGATTTTCTTGTGAAATTTCCAGTGTATTTTCAGAAAAAAAAAATAGATGTTGGAATGAAGTCCTCTAAACTTTGGAGAGACGTCTGAACTCTGGAATAGTCACCAAAACCAGACTTAAGAAA
Organism: Astur gentilis; assembly: GCF_929443795.1. Taxonomy (NCBI): domain Eukaryota; kingdom Metazoa; phylum Chordata; class Aves; order Accipitriformes; family Accipitridae; genus Astur; species Astur gentilis. The sequence continues at coordinate 20,239,926 of NC_064883.1, read as the reverse complement.
ATAAAGAGCATTAAAATGCAATGAATGTTTATGAAAGTGGCAAGATTGACATCTGTGGAGATCAAACATCTCTGCTTAAGAACGGAGCTGTTGGCAGCATAGGTTCTGTTGGGGCTGGGCTGAGGTAGTTCTTTTCCTCAAGTGAACTGTGTGTGTGCCCTGTGTCCACAACCTTTTAATTCTTCCATTTTGCTGAAGGATCACTCTAAAAAAGTCTCAGTATTCCCAGTTTAGAGTGTTAGAAATGCCTAGCTGGTGGATTTTATCATTTACATCAGTGGAAGTTGTGATTTTGTTATCAATTTCCATTCCCCTTTACTCATGTCTGTCCCAAAACAGGTGATTGAGTTTTACCTTGGTGTCATTCCTCCCAGAAGTCAACTGGTACAATACACATGATGGCTGGGTAGTTTCACCTCTCAGTCTGACCTCTGGTGAGCTACACCCATGGGTTCTTCTCCCCACATATGTGGGTGGCTCTTGGAGCCATCTACCCCCAAAATCACAGTTCCTATCACCCAAAGTGCTTCATAGATGCACCTAAACTTTTGTAGAGAAAGCTTGCCTCTGAAAATAAAAGGCTAATTCAAGATCTTGTCCTTTTTCTGAGACAGCCAACCCACGTGTCAGCTAGTGGAAACACCTGTCCCTTAGGCTTGGAGAGAGAAACTCAGCTCTTCACCCCATTTCATTGCAGTCCTCTACTGGAAATAGATTATGGACCACTTTAATAATTGCTTTCTTTTGTTTGTTTGTTTTTAGTTAATAGGTAAAAACAGAAACATTCTAAACCAAGTTCAAAGGGAACATGGTCATCTCTATTTCCCCATCCAGGAGAAAAGGGGTAAAATCTGTTTTGAGTTTAGCTATCAATCTAGAAGTAAATTGAATTAAATACGAAAATGTTTGAAAGCCGAGTTGTATTTCATTCCAACTGCATTGCTGATTTAAATGGGGTGGTGGAAGGGGGAAAGGGCTTAAATATTCAGCATTTTTATGATTAAGTATCCCTTGTGCCCCCACCACTCCTCCTCTGAAAACAAAACACAAAGCATGTTTGGAACAGCTCGTTACTGCTATGCTTCAAGGCCCCGATGCCTGTTCTATTAAAGCATAGCCCAAAGCAAGGTGAAGTGCTGAGCTGCACCAGTGCATATTAGCACTGTCTGTTTGAATGTGCATGTGTATGCTTGCACATGCACATTAGACCTTGTACAAACATATCACAAGAGCCAGAGCCCGTGCTTTATATGTGTTACAGTGGACTTCCAAGGCAAATGAAAGAAAAGAAAAAAATGTTTCCCGAATTAAAAAGCATGTTAGTGGAAGCAAATGCCATTTGAAGGATCAGTAGGCAGAAGGAGAATAATCCTATTTAGAGTTTTCCAAGGTCAGGGAAAGAAAGCAAGTCTGGCCTTTAATTCTGAATTCCATAAGCAGGACAGGGAGGGAAGTGTATCTCTGGTATTTATTTCACGTAAGGATTTTGTACTCTACAAGTGGTCTGTGTCACTAATTTGTATAGAATATTCTTTGGTCCTTACAGTGTTAGGCAGGCTCAGCAGGGTGACTGATATACCAGTTGAAATGAGAAAAATGACATGCGTAGAGATGAAGGCTGCTATTCACCAACATGTAACAAAAGGAAATAGTATGAATAAGCATGTTCATATTCAGCGTACCCAGGAAGTTTTGCATTAACAGGAAGCCTGCCATCATCCTGGTGTAGTCTTCGGGCAGTGGTACTGGTTCAAAACCCAGCAGATCTTACTCACATTCCTGGTGCTAAAGGCTTTGATTTGGTCACCTACACAGCCTTTTGTGTAAGGTATCAGATCAAAATACAGAGCCCTGGTTTCAATTCTCGGCTCTGACACTTGGGTTATGTCTTTCTGTTGTCATGAGGGTTCACAGTTTGAGCCTCTGCTGAATGCCTTGGTGCTCCGTATTGCCTGACTGTTGACTTGCAGTCTGGCACAACTGGGAGCCAGCTGTGGAGAAACTCAGTTGGGTGGGAACACAGCAAGACACTGATCTGAGCTCAAGTCTCACCTCCACAAGCGGGATGGATGTAACTGGTTGAAGCCACATGGCGCAGCAAATGTGAGCAGACGTCCAGACATGGCTAAATAGGAAAGGGTCAACACATCCTGAACTGGGGATTTGTGAAGTGGGAAATGATGAACAGTCAGGACAGACAAAGCATTAGGCCAAGGGCTGAGGCATGGACTGAACTGTATGAAGGTCCAGCTGAAGGTAACACAGGGGGCCTGCGAGTACTGCTGTGGCAAACACTACAGGAGGGAGCTGGGGTAGTAGTAATATTTAGGTGCCGTTGATGAAACTTAATCTCCTTAATATTTGTAAAGACCTCTGGAGCGCACTATCTGCTAGGTTAAACTGCACTGATTTTGCATCCTTTTATATGGGAAGACATGTATTTTTAACATTAATTCTGCTGCATGTTTAAATGAGACATGCTTTACAATGTAATTAAGAAACCCTTCTTTCTGCACAATTGTCAGCTCGCACTTTTCCCACTTTGCTAATGCCTTCAATGCACAAAAGCCATGAAGAAAATCTTTCCGTGACATGATGGCATTACCAGCTCTTTTCAAGTGGGAGGACTGTACTCCTACACAGCAGATTTTCCCTGTGTTGTGGTATTCATGCAGCAAAGAGCTGTACTTCTGAAGGGTTTCTTGTTTAAGCTCTTTCATGCTTCTTGCCTTAGAGACTTCTTTTAGACTTGTAGCCAAAAGGAGGTCAGGAAGTGCTCCATGCTGCAGCTTCTTTTTCTGTATATGTTTCTATGTGGTTCTCCACAGATCCATGGAATACATTCCCTTCCATCTCTCTCCCTTTCAGAGTAGTTTATGTTTCATTATTTGCAGATGGAAAAATGACAACTTGACAAACAGGGGAGGATCTTTTTATTTAAATCACCGTCTTCTTTCAGGCTCCCATGTAATGCAATGGGGTAATACTGAGAATGCAAAAACCGATCGGATTTTATTTGCCCAGTGCGTGAAAAAATGCACTTCCATGCACATTTCCATGTGAGTTTATTTTTAGCTGTCATTCTGCTGATGGAATTTGCCCATCTTTGTGACTTTCCAATTTGGCCAAACTACTGATGCCTTTACTGACTTTGATTTTAGGGGGCTGAGTTTGGCTTCATAAAGTCAGTATTTTCATCTCTTTTGTACTTCTTTTTTCATTGCTAAGCACACAGGGTAACAACCAGGGATAAATTAAATCTTGAAAAAGCCACTAGGAATTCAGCAGCCCGAATCATCCCATCTAACCCAAGACACACAAGCTCCATTCCCTAGTTTTGTTTATTCTTTTCCTACCACGATTTACAGCCAAAACACACTAGCTGTGCTCGCTCCTCATACCCCAGTCACAAAACCAGGAAAGACTTTCTTGAACTGAGCAGCACTGTTAAGCCCTTGTCTAACAGTTTGAGATTCATTTAACTGTGAGCACAAAGTTAATCACGTTTCACAAAGATCTGGGTGTGATCCCAGTCATGTTAGTAGGAGCTCTGAAAAGTGGTGGAGTTTGAGGGCAAAGTCCTGCCTGCTGTTTGTGCCAAGCTTCTTCTCTTGTACTTCTTTCCCTGCTATTACATTTCAGTGCTGTGGGGGAAAGCACTGAGAGCATGAGGTCGTCAGGCAGCACTGATTCAAAATCTTTCAGCAGCAAAACTGAGTGGTGGGGAAGGATGGAACAGGCTCAGGGAAGAGCTGACCTCAGAGTGAAGTGGTCAGCTCAGGGAACTGAAGATGGGCACCAGCTGGCGTTGCTCAGCTATTACTCCTCCATCTTCCACCTTCACTGGGCTGCTCATGTGAGAGGGCAGTGCTTCCACTTTCGTCCCTGTGGGTGCAGGGCCATCAAGTGGAGTGCTTTGCTACCCAACTGGGTGATCTTCTCGTGCCTAATGCCAGCCTATTCTGTAATGCTGTAATCGGGAGCAGCAAGGCTATAGCTGCATCATAGCAGTGGGGTTGGCAGAGCTGAGCTCAGGGGGTATTAATTAAAGAGGACATCATTCTCCCTTTATGCACTACTGGTCCTTCAGCACAGTGGATGGTCTGACCACTGCATTGACTATTTCATTTTTCATTTGTTTCCACAGTAAGAGATGAAGTACACACAGAGGTCTCTTCTAGCATCCCCGTTTTCTAGCATAGCAACTGAGCTTTGAAATGACTTGTGTTCATGAAAGCAAGCAATTACTTCATAGCAGCGTATACTGTCATGAGTCTGTACTAAGAGCCAGGAGCAAACCCCTAAACTTTCCTGTATCCTATGTTACTGGAATAGGTGATTTTACAGAAATCGATGTCATGGAATCAAAACAAAATGCTTCTTTTTTGTCCGTGTTTTGCTCTGAATCATGGTTGTTACTGCAGTATAACAGAGTTCTGCTGTTATCTTCCACCTTCTCCCCCCAAATATCAACCCATAAAAAAACCTGTCTGAGTTTTAGCCACCTGGTTATCGTTAGTTTCTTATTTTAAAATAGCTTTCAAAATAGATCAGACATTACACCGTTAAAAACAATTTTCCCTGTAGGTATTGGATATCAGACAGGGCTTGTAGTAATAACTGATAGGTATCTAGAATAATCTTCAGTGTGGACTGAGACTACAAAGATCTGTCAATCACTGCATTTAAGTTTAAACACAGATGATTTGAATTCGTGTTAACAGCATGAGGAAGTCAAAAAGATGGAATGGTGCTGTTGGAGAAAAGATGATAGGATTACCTCTGCTGTTAGCCTTTCCTGCTACTTGTTTGAGATACTAAATCAAGGTGAAGTTTATGAAAAAGCCTACAACGGGGGTTTCTAACTCTTCATTCCTGCTGGGATTTTCCTATTATAAATCTGCTGTCAGAAATAAGTGCTCTACTTGTGGCTTAATTTTATGCAGGCACAAACACCTTGGTTCAACACGTTTTGCCAGAGACAATCTTGACTGTCTTAATGCAACAGAGTCCTCATTAACAGGGACCTGTGAAAAAGAAAAATGCACACATGCTCTTTTGTCGTTGGTCATTCATGAGCAATCCGATGAAAACTGAAATAAAACATAAATCCTGAGGTGGTGTGGAGCCGGTGTGGAGACATGAGTGTTTGAATCACACAAGTTATGTGAATTATCCATCTTGAAGAACATTACACTCCACCTTTTGAATTAAGTTTCATTAATGTGGTGGAAAGCTCACAGTTTCTATTTGTTCTGCTGTGGCTGCTGAATTTAGTACTACCCCCAGTGCTTACCCCCAAAGCAAACACCTCTGTTGCCGTGATTTTTCCTTTTTTATCCAACTATATAACAGTACAGGCGACTAAGACAATGGTTTCCGAGAAGCTTGTCAGACTTGCTTGGGCAGTTCTTTCTCCATGCAAGGGCCATCAAGACAACTTGGTAGTACTTTGCTGGCTTCATAATGCATTTGTCACATTCATTTGGAGTTCTGCATGCAAAAAAAAAAAAAAAAAGTCAGGATCAGGCCTCAAAAGTGGTAAATGCCCGTTTGCATATTTCCTCCAAATATTGGCACTGTCTGGGGTACTGGGCTGTGTTTCAAATGTGCACTTAGTAGATTTGTCACTGGTGTCTGTTATCTTGTTCTCAGGACATGAATGTGAAATTTGCCTTCAGGCACTCAGCACTGGAAGCATGACTTTAAGTTTGTCCCGCCTAAAAGAAATTATTAACCTGAAGTTGTAGGAGAGGGAGTCTCAGATCACGGGAAAAGAGATCTTGTCATTACTGTGATGAAAGACATCCTTATCCCCAACCTAGTGTGTGCTTCTGTGTTGCTTTAATATCAGAATTTAAAATCCCCACTCAACTAAGGCTGAATCCCTTAGGCAGTGACAGCATTAAAGTCAGGCCCAGAAGGAGTCCCTTCTTCATGCAGTGCTGTGAAATTTCAAATTTCAAAATATAATTTTGTTCCAGGTTGAAAGAAGACTCCAGTGTACTGAAATGCCACCTGAATTTTCCTGTCTGTTCACTCAACACATGTATGTTTTAACAAAACCAAAATCTTTCCATTTTGATTTGCTTCATCTCATATTTTAAAATAGTCTAAAAGTAAAAAATATAAGAAGTACTTTTTAATGGAAAGCCCCCCCAAATCCATTCAGAAAATGTGAAAACAAGCCATTTTGACATTGCCAGAACTGTCTCTTCATCTTGCTTTCCACAAAGCAAGGTACCCCTTCCACAAAGAAAGTGGTACCATTTTGCAAAAGACTAAGCTTTTACGGAGCTGCACCTTTTTGATGGAATATGGCTCCAGTGTTGCTGGCTTTTGTGATCGGCTGTAGATGGAATAGTCAACTGATGAAATATAGTATGCTTTGAATTATCTCAGCAAAACGCTTCACTTGCAGTAAAATCATTGGCATGTATGCACATTGTGTTTCCTTAGATCAGGATGACAACCTCATTGCTGGCTGGCTTGTGGCATCCCAAGTTAACACGTGTAAACTTTGCAGCTGTGAGCTGTGTTATAACCAAAAGGAGACGCAGGGGCTGAAGCCAGCAACTTCTTTCTTTTCTTTTCCTGTAAAAAAAAAAAAAAAGTCCGTGTAGAGATGCTTCTTCAAGTGAAGGACTATGAGGTGGCATAAGCCAGTTTATTTTCTCTCCAGTTTCATGTGGTTCTTCTGACTTAATGCCCCTGTCTGTAGCTGAATGCTCCCGAAAGCTGGCTGAGGAGAGGGTCTTTACAGTGTTTCAGGAGAAAAAGGAGGATTTTGTTTTACAGGCAGCCTATTGTATGGCACTTCAAAGCATCCATTTTCCAAAGTGTGACAGATGTAAAGTAGCCACAGAAATGGTTTTCCTGATGAGTGTGAAGTCGGAAAAGGGAAGGATATTCCAGTGATGAGCGGTTGTGGTGCAGTTTAATCTTCCCATGTACGCCAACTGCAGATGCAGTATGCCGGTTTAGACATCTGAAGCTACTGAAGTCTGTTGAGCTTAAGCACAGAAAAACATACCTGATCCTCCAAGCTGCAGCAGAGAAGCTGGGTTTTGACCATAGCAATGGGGAACTTGGTGGGGCAAGGGCTGGTTTTTAGGGGTTTTTTAATTAGTGTCTTACAACCCAAGTTCTCAGGAAAACCTTGAAGTGTTCATCTGAGAATCCAAATCGGAGGGCATTTCCGTGTCAAACAGGTATCTGCAGGTGGGTATGGCTCTCGGCGTGCACAAACCCCCGGATTGCAAGTAGGGGATTTTTGATATCTGCCTCAGGAAGACCGATGCCAGGGAGGCTGGAGAGGGGCCAGGAGGAAGGAAGAGGCCTTCCTGGGCCGGGGCGGGGGGGGGGGGAGGGGGGGCAGACTTTGAAGCATGACCTCCAGCAGAACTGGGGTGGGAACAGCGGGAGTGGAGGCGAGGGGCAGCGGGGCGCAGCGGCTGCGGAGGCAGGGAGGGGAAGGCGAGGGTCAGGGCGGAGGGCGTGGGGCAGGGGGGCTCCCAGCAGCGGGGACAGGAGCGCCGGGAGCTGGGCGCTCGCCGGGCAGGTTGCAACAAGCAGCTGGGGGAAACCGGCTTGTGTTTTTTAACAGCTGGTTTGACATAACGAAGGCTGAGCCCTGATCACATGCCCTGGGGGAGGCAGCGGCTGAAGTATCAGCCTCCGAATCAGGAGGAGGCCGGGGTTTATTCCATCGTCTGCAGCTATCTCAGGAGTGACTTTGGGCAAGCAGCTGATGTGCTTGCGCCTTGGTTTCCCTGCCGCCAAAAGGTTTTGCTCGTCTTGATACCCCCGAAACTGAGGCACTAGAAGAGGAAGCCTCTGCTCTCCCAGCGTGGTAGGACAAAAACACTGAAATTAAAATATGGCAAGTTCAAAACTGTCAGAGGGAATTCCTTTTCCGCACACGCTGATGCAAATCGGGGCTGACACCAGTGACTAAGGTGAACTGGCGTCAGTGGGAAACAGAATTAAGTGGGGTCTGTTCAGTGCCCATAGAAGTAATAAGCACACACTCATAGGGACATGATCCAGCTATTCTTCTGTAGTTTAATTTTTTAATAAAACAATTTTTTGTCTGCCTTTTTAAAGACAAATGTTGAAATGAACCTTTGCTCATGTAAAATGCATTTGCCGTATGACTAATGGTTATTTTTAAAGCGCTGAGCAAAGTGTATGCATGTGTGTTTCAGGGAGACAAAGAGAGGGAGCCTTTGTGTATTTGCTGTGGTAATTGTTTATGAATATAGTTGTTTTTTCCAATTATCCTTGTAATACATCAGCATTCTTGTCTCCGTTTCCCTCTGTTGAGGTTTGTGTATAAATGTAGAGATTTATGCTGTCAGATATTTCAGTTACAAAAGCATATGCTACATCTTAAGCATTGATTTTTATTCATAAAGTGCCATAGAACAAAGAGAGAGAGATTCGTGGAAAAGATGGAGTTAAAAATTAAACCATGGTCATGCAAACAACTATGTGGCCATACGGCTAATTTCAGGGCCTTGGACTGAAATGTTATTTCATATCCAAAAAATAAAGGAGGAACTCTGAAAGGCCAGAACTCATGCTAATGCCTGCAGGAGAAGTTAAGGCCAGAATCAGGGCTGGAGAATTTGACCTAAAGCACATTAGTGTGGCTTCACGGACGGAGACACAGTATGGAAGTGGAGAATTAATTTCTTCCACAGTAGCAAGATTTTGTAATCTTGCTCAAGCAAAAGCATGGTGGAAAATAGGAGAGGTGGCCTGTGGAGTATAAAGTCATTGGCACTTGGAATAAATGAGTCTACGAGTGAAGTCCTAGCCCCTATATGTCAGCAGTAAAAGTCGCACAGAATTGGCTTGGTCTACATTATACTTAAGGTTTTAAGTAAGTACCTCGTGCCCAGCTAAGGCAACCGTCTTCTGTGATTGACCTCCAAATCAGGCACTGTGTATATGCCAGATACATCATCTGTGTGAATGTCTGTGTGTGTGTGTGTGTGTGTTTAATATGAAAGCAGCTTTTGTTTTACAATTGCTCCTAGTTCCATAGGTTGTGGAGACTGGTTTTCATTAACATACTTGGGCTTTTGTGATTTAACACTATTACATGATCTGAGTGTTTGAAAATGACTTGAGCAGGCCCAATCCACAAAGCCTGCCACGCGTCTCGGTGCCCTTTCCCAGGGCAGGAGTCATTTCACACTGCTGGCACGACGTGATTTCTTCCAGCAGCACAGCAGGAAGAAATCCTTACAGGTTTCAGAGGTTGTGAAAACCTGCATGGTTTAGCAACCCCTTCTTCATCCACAGAAACAAAGGGTCTCCGCCGCTTTCCTCCTCAAGGATAACACCACCATGGTTATACTGTAGCAGGATATTTTAAATTTATGCTATTTGGTTTCGGAGCTAGAGGTCTGTAAATACTGCAGTAAGGCTTCTGCTGTTCAATCATTATTTCATGTTGGCATTTTTATTGGAAGGCCCAACCATGGCCAAGAAAAGGAAACTTCTGTGCTTTTCTTTGTGTGTTACATCTTCCAACTGGAATATTCTCAAGCACAATAGAACTGAACATGAGCTTTTGGGAGGGAGGAAGAGGAGAAAAGGGAATCAGCTAGAAGAGATGATGACTCCAGTGGGGTACTCTGCACTTTAGTTCTCTGGGGACTGCATAATGCTTTCAACCAGTGTAATGTTGCAACAGTCCAAAAGAGGAAAGAAGAATCCACGTCTGGTCTAGACTGACCAGAAACTAAAACTGAGGGACACTTTGAATTCTGAGACTCTCACCACAACTGAAAACTGTGCTCAGGCCAAGTAACTGGAAAATCAGTTTCTTGAATTAGAGAAATGCTTCCCTGAAGAATCGGAGGCAACTTTCCATTTTAATTGGTAGATAAATTATTATATTCTGAAGCACTGATTCTAACAATTGAACCGGTGCAAAGGTTTGCAATCAGGGCTGTGAAGAGATTTGGATAGTTTCATATGGAGCTTAGTGAAATGCTATAGTAAAACAAATTTTTCTGTGACATTTTCTTGCCATTTGGATGTGATAGTCTATCATTTGTCACAAAATGGAAAAATAAGATATCTTCATAATGTACCAAAAAGAAGTCTGACTGCAAACACAAGTCAGGAAGAGGAATAGGGACTGGAGCTGAGTGGTGAAACCCTAGATCAGGAGATGGTTATGAGAAATCATATACCAGCAGTCCTGAGAATCCCCCAACCAGGAGTAATTGAATGCGGTAATTGTTAAGGAGAGCTTTACAAAGAAATGTTGAGTAAAAAATTACTTACAGGGTGCTTGTTTTAAGAGGGAAGTGTAGTAAATTTCAGGACAAATTTTTAAGTGGCAATAGTACAGGCGCAGCCTATGCTGTAGGCAAAATAAATTTTCTGAACTAAATGACTCCTCTCAGTCAGCCAGGCTACAGTGTTTGTTTTTGAGGTGAAATATGTATTTCCTTCATTGCACCGGTACAAGGATAGCTGAAGCCCGAAAGGAGGACTCTAGGGATCTGGTCATAATGTCTGGCAATACCACCTGCTCCTTATGGGATGAGGGGTGAAGCTCTGCAGAGATTTGCATTGCGAACAAGGGTTGGGATCAGAAAACCCTTCTTAGATGTGGCAGAAATATGCAAGTAGTACTTCATTTTGCAAGAAACAAGAAAACTTAGGGCTTTTTCTCTTAGTCCCGCACTTTTAAAACTGGTCTATTATTACTAGTCTACTTGCTGTGGAAGACGTTAGGCTAAATTTGTTAATTCCAGGGAAAAGTGCCCTGCAATCTTTAATCTTCTGGATTAAAGTGATATATGTGTCAAACATTATATTCTTTTATGATTAATTTTTAAAACAATATTTTCTTCAAAAAGATTCAGTCAATATACCTGAGTCTGGTAAAAGTAATGTGACTCATACAGCCTGTATTTTATCAATATGTGAAGCCTCTCTTTTACAAGTGTACTACAGCACTTCAAGATAACAAAAAAATCAAGGGAGTTTGAAGATGCTAGGCAATCTGCTTTTGCACTGCTGTGATTTATTCTTGCTCTTGCAGAACTGCAGTCAAAGAATATACAGACAGACCATTTTCTTCAGATGATTAAAAAACGTACAGGTGGGAAGTGAAGGAGGAATGTCACATGCTTCTGTTCAAGTCTTTTAGGTGCTATGGCCATAAGATAGTTCCAGACATTCATTCATCCATCCAATTTTACCCTTTTTTTTCCTAATGTTCTGTTTTCATCTGATGGCCATTAGAAAGCATGATTTCTCTGTACTTCTTCATAAGGACAAGATGATGTGTTGGGAATGTGCTGTATCAGGGATGGGGAACTCTAGAAGGATGACCTGAAGCTTTTTAATGTTCCTGCAATGCCCATTTAAGTATCTTTCTGGGTAGGGGGCAGAGATACCTTGCAGGCATATGATTCTTGCATGCAGATATGCTTGCAAGCTCAGGCTCACATGAAATTCTCATCTGAATTTTGTTGCCTGTTGCACAGAGCTTAGGCCAATATCTGTTCACCTCTGGTTTTTTTCAGTATTCAGCACTGAGTAGTCTTCCCTTCTTTGGCTAACTGAAATACATTTTAGGAGGCAGCTGCCTATTGCCAAGAAGAGCCTGCATGCAAGAATATTTCCATCTGGGATGACTAACATGTGCCCAGTGTACGTCCAGTCTCACATCCCACTCTGCAAACAAAATCCACAGATGAATTAATTCTCCTCTTGCTTCAAAGGGCAGTCAAAAGATGAAAGTGAAAAGCTGGACATATTTCAGAAAATTACATTATATGAAAAATAGGTCATTCAGCCAGATTGCGAATCATAGATTTTCAAAAATGTGAAATGTCAAGCAGTCCTATTTGAAAAAATACGTGTTCCCTTGCTTGTTGCATATTTTGCTAGTGATGGAAAGAACATATTCAAAAAGGAAAGACAGTGTTTTAACTCCTTCCTAGGATAATGCCAACAATATTCAACTTGTTTGATTCAGGCTTATGTCAATATAAACACAATGCATTTGTCCTTGCTTAGTTTGTAATTCTTTCCTAACAGAAACAGCAAAATTAATTTGAACAGTTGTAAATATAAAAGTGATACAACGGTTTCTGGTATTTCATAGTTGCAAATATCAAGTCTGCTTCTGGTGAAGACACTTGATTTTACTGGATGTGTCATATGCACGGCTGATCCTTCTCATGCACTGAAGGAATGTTGATGCTGATATAAAACCCCATATAATAACCCACTGGCTTCTCATATATCAGTGACTCAGGCAACAAAATATATAATTGTGATGCTAATTAAATTGCTATTTTAAAGATATGTCTTTAATAAAGGGATTGTTTGTACCTACCCAGAATTAAAAACAGAGCTCTTGGTCTAACTCGATATAGCTGTCAATACTAAAAACAATACACGGAAGCTGCAACTTCTTAGCTAGTCTCAGAGGTGCAGGTCTGAGGAGGTGTAAATCTTCCACCCAAGAAAAATACACAACATGCTGCCTGCTGTTTAACTGGTGGTACATATATTAGCAGAGCAGAGGCCTATAATTACATAAATTCCCCCCCCCCCTCAATTAGCTATTTAGTAAACTATTTGAGCAGTACCAGTGCTAACTGCCTAAAACTGACAATCCAAAACTCAGACAACTAACAAAGAAAATGTTGACCCAAGCAAAACAGTATTCATCTCAAGAATTAAAACCCTAAGCCAGTGTCATGTGCAGTCCTCTCAGATGTAATTACTGTATTCTAGTTTGTCCTGAATGTGCCTGGTATGTTTTTATATGCTGTAAAAATAAATACAGTGATTTAAAACCCTGCAAAGTCCAAGTAGGTAATAAATAGTTCAGCTCTGTAGAAATGCAGGGTCTGACTTTCTGAGATCATCTGTGCTCTCTGTGAACATTTGATCCAGTTCAACACATCTGGGCATTTCTTCTGCAGGTGCCAGGGAGTTAGCCATGTGTTTACAGGGCTTTCCCCTCCATTTACTGCGATTGCAAAGTGGTGATCTATCCTTGTGGAGGCTAAGGCAAAGGCCAGGCATAGAGCAGGCTCATTGGAGCTAGTAGTTGAGCAACACTCGAAAATTAGAAGTTTACACACAGATTAAACAAAACCGGGTTTGTAGGAAGAAGTCATACTTTTTTATTAGAGCAGCTTCTATAGTTGGAAAAAACAGGCAAGCTTTTAGACAGACAAGACCACTTCTGGTCTGGAACAGAAGCAGGAGTGTTCAAAGCTAAGTACAAGCTGAGAACAATTGCTCTGCTTTTACTTCATCATGTTAAACAAAGCACTGTTAGGACTGATCGGCCACCTCCCAGAGCCTGGAGAGTCATCAAGCTTTGAGTTAAGAAGAAACGGTATTTGGTCCTGCTATGTCAGTCTATAGTTATCCCACATACGGCTCCACCAGCTTCAGCAGACAAACATCTTTAACCTAAGCATTTAATGATCATTTCCATTGAGGAATTGTTTGTTTATGGTAAAAGGCAGGGTGGCCTTGGTGGGAAGGACTCTAGGCTGAAACTCTGAAGCCAACCCTCTGTTCTTCACTCAGCTGCTGGTCTACCGAGTGATCTACAGTGAGTGGGTCTATCTGTGAGCTTCTGCGTGGTAAATGGGCATAACAAAACTGGCCTCCTTGCAAAGAAGTCCTTTGAGATCTACAAAGGAGAAGTGTTACACAGCAGCTATACACTTCTTCATTACTAGCTCTTTTTCATGTGGTTCCTTTAATAGACATTTGGGTTCTGATTTAGATCTTCTGAACAGGGTGTAACACTACTGGTGTTAGTAACAACTCTGTGTTTGCCAAATGTGACTAGAAGACTCCTACATCTGTGATGTAAGCAGTTAAAAAGTTACTTCTTTAAACTTCCCAATGTCAGATATGCTTTTAAATAGGGAAAGGCTATCTCTGTTCAGAAACTACAGGATTGTCTTCATCTCCCTGGACAATTACTGCAATGGTACATCCAATCTGAGCAGGCACGTGTGGAAACAAATAACCCTGTAGAGACTCACAGATTCTCCAATAAATGTACCATAAATGTTATCTTTTTCACACTCAAGTAAAACACAGGAAAATTAATGCCAAAGCACTTCCCATTATTCTGTAATGTATGTGTATGTGCACAGTCAAATGTACAAATGCATAACCATACTTAGGCACAACAGCAAATGTATGTGCTATGAAAATGTGTAAGTATGCATTCATTGACATTAAATAGTGTGCAATAGCAAAAAAAAAAAAAAATATATAGCAAATAAACATTCAGGTTGCAAAGCCAAGCAACATTGGCTATTCCAGAATGCAGGTTTCCTGGGCATCCTTAATTAGCCCTTTTTAATATGTATGATGATACAGTTTTAATTACATGATAACATATAGGGTTTTTTTTCCATAACGGATTCTTGTTTCAGTTAGTCAATGGGGAGGCAGTTTTTTAACCCTTCTGGTTTTTATCTTCTTCCATTCAGTGCTCTGGCCACAGATCTCATGTTAATGCACGTGGTCTAAGTGTTACACTGAACACAGAAAAGATTAATCCCCTTCCAAGCTTTTGTTTCTCTGTTGCTCCCGTGACAGCATCTTAATATGCCCCAAATCCTGATGAACGTATCTCTGCAACACATCTGTGCAGGCTGAAAATACTATTATCTTCACAATATTATTGCCATCATGCCAAAGCACTGAAGCACAGGGGGAGAAGGGACAAAAACATCAGAGTGATAACTTTCAGTGAAAGCTGAAAGAGAGAGCTGTGGGAGCTTTCACATGCGTAGTGTTTCCCTAGCACTTTCTCCACTCAAAGCCCAGGGCCAGTTGACTTCAGCTCTCAGCACTTCTGCATTTCAGGCCCCAGGTGTCTCTTGTTGAGCACCCAGAAAATGAGGCCAAGCACTCAAGAGGGAGGAAATTCCAGAATGATGTCATCATTCCCTACACGTGGGGAGGGGGAAGGAGCTAATCGTGCCCAGGCAATCCAAATTCTGGCATTTGCTAACATTTTAGCATTTGGCTCACAATCCTATCATTCTTTTAGCTGAGTTTTTCTGTGTATGTGTATACATTTCTCTGTAAATAAATAAGGACATCTCAACTGTGTCTTATCTGCTAAAAACTCTTGCAGCACCTTCTCAATAAAACAAATTTATTCATGTTTGTGCCCTTGGAAAAAGGCATGGCATGTGTTGTAATAACCTTTACTTATTTTTCCTGCTGCAATTAAATCTAGAGAAATCTAGGGAAACTTGGTTTTGATTGTGCCCAGAAGAGGAAGGAAGGGAAGTGAACAAGATCTACCTTAATAGGTGCTGAAGTATCAATACATCCCCCTGTTCCAGCTGTGCCTCAGCCATTCATTCCTACTCTGCTTTAGAAGCAGGAATGGGCTATAAGCAGGCAAACAATTTGACACCCAAAATCAAAGGGATCGAGGACTTCTAGGGGACAGGGATAAATTTGCTTCACTTCAGTCTGAAAACCCACTACTAAATCTCAAATTCTACATTTGCTACATCATCCATATCCATTGCCAAATTACAAGTGAGGCATTAAAAAGCATAGCATGCTGCCTTAAAAATCCCAAGATTTTCAATTAAATATTGGTTTATTTTTTGTTTGCTGCCTGCAAGTTTTCTCAAAGCCTTCCCTTTCTGAAACTTCCCTGCACAAGCTGACAGGTAGGAAACAGGTTAAAAATGGAAGCTGAAATCCATATGTAAACAGCTGGCTCCAAGAGCTGGTGCTCTAGGGAATGAAAACTTGTAATGCAAGACTCACAAAACTCTTGTGGGAGTTGGCTTCATTAGGTATCTACCATAAGCGTGTCTGTGTGCATATATCTGTACACCATTGCGATCCTATCTGTGTGTGCATGTGTACCTGAGGTTAGCAGAGTATTCACTCCCTGCTGCGCCCGTCACTCCTCTCTCTTCTCACACTTCTCATCTGTTCTTTGAAACTGGGCGTGCCTCTCTCCTTCATACATCCCCATCTCCGCTAGTGCCGCAGACTGGTGGCAGAAGGACCTTTTATTACCCCTCCTGTGTGTGTACAGCAGGAGAGCTTTTCTCTGCTGACTGCGTCAGATGTTATCTGTCTTTCAGCCAGTGGACACAGCAATGTTTTTACCCTGCCAAACTGAAACGCCCTGGCTTGCTCTCTAAAAGCTCTTCTCTATGGCCCTTCTATATAGGGTACCTAGGGAAACATAATTGTCAAGTGAGGCATCAAAAGGAGGCATCGTGAATACCCTGCCTTTTCCCCACTCCAAGCTTCGTGGTCTGAAAAATCCCTGATAAAGGGGTTGCGTTCATTAGTAGTGCTTTTAATTCTGGAAATGCCTGCCCATCCATACTGGATTCCTCCTCCCTTCCCAGCCTGGGGAGCACACGGTTATCCCTCCTCCCTGACGGCTGGGGAGCTGAGCTTTCCTCTTCTCCTTGCTGCAGTTGCTAGCAGTAGGGGGAGCAATGGCAGATCTTATGCCAAGATTTCCTCGTTTTCCCAAGAGGGAAAAGCATATCTGCCCATGCTGAGACACTTCCTTACGGTATGTGGCTAAGCCGTGCTCTCCAGCCAAGATGTCAGCTAGCAACCTGCGCTCTGTGGGCTTCTGGGGGGAGAAGTCCTAGGGTAGGCAACATGGTGGGAATAGTATGGTGCCTGTTACATTACTGAAAACAAAATACAGCTGCATGTTACTGTTAGCTGAATGCAACCTGTCAGCACCAACATCTCCCCAGGAAGCCAGGACTGATTGCAGCCAACCTTTTCAGGAGAAGGTGCCAGTAGCCGAGCAGTTGGAGAAGCATGACATGTTGCCTCCTGCCCGCTTCCAGGCTGTGTTAAGGTGGCAGGGTTAAATCAGGGAGTGTGCCTGGAGAAGCACCATGTCACAAGAAACTGTGTGGTGACAGCCAGATTGCTCAGAATGCCCTGAAGGAACTGCGGCGGTTTTGCTGATGGCCGAATGCCCCAGGTCTGGGACAACATGCATTCTCTCATGTGATGGACTGACCCAGGACACCAGTGGTGCTTGCTATGCCTTGATGGTACATCAAGCTCCAGAATCACTCCAGAATAATTCCTCCATAGCCCACAGATTTGCTCATCCTAACTGTTAATTACTGTAACTCACTCTTTTAGGACCAGGTCTATTTTCAGTCTTTGTATTTCACTGAATCTAGAAGGCTGAGCATCCCTACCCTCTTGTTAGTGTGAGTGGGTTGGGTGCCGGCCCTGGGCACTAGAGAATGAATCATGTTGCTGTAGCTGGGAAGAAGTAATGAGGGTTAGGTAGGCTTTGAGCCATTTTGGTGCATCACTGTCTCTCCAGCTCTGCTGTATTATGTTTTGGTCTGGACAATCGGAACCTTTGTAAGTTCAGACAGACATCAAGGAAAGGAATGAATAGTTTGCCCTCCTGAATAAAATGAGAACATGTGAATGTGGGAAGAGAGGGGAGGGGGGAAAGGCATTTGCATAGGTCAGGAAAGGTCATTAAAACATCTGGCAGTAGTAACTGACATGTGTCAAATTTTAGTGTTCATTAAATTTGTATTAATGCAAGAATGGTTCTTAAGCTCCAAATGCCACTATTGGTTGCCATGTTCCCCCAGTTGATGGTGATGACTTTTCAGAACTGTACCATGCTTGTTTGCTTGCTAGTGGCATCTGACCTGAGGTCAGATTTCTATTTAACCCCTTCCTGTAGGTCAAAAGACAAATTAATCTGGTGAGAATTGAATTGGAAATGAGGTGCCTGGATAGCAGGTGTCCCAACCGTAGAATAGCTGCCAGGCTGAAACATGTTTGCATCTGTTCTTATACCATCCAAGAAGTCATCTCCGAGGTCAGGGAGATACTCAGCCGACATCTGAGATGGGAAGTTGCCACAGGGAGCTCAAGTGGCAGGTGCCCTGTGTTAGCAGATTATCTTGCAGTCTGGGGAGAAGTGTCTGAGAGTGTGACTCTGAGTATAAATGTAGACATTTCCATTTATTGTGCACTTTGCTTTACCTGTGTTTACTACCAGTTTATAATTGTAAAGAAGATACACAATTTCCATCCCCCTTAAAGAGGAGACTCTCACAAATCTTTTTCTTCCTTTTTTTTTAGAGGATGAAGATGATGAAGAGATGGTGGAGCCAAAAGCACAGGATGACTTGGAGACAGAAAATCAAGACCAGAAGCAGGAAGTGAAAGAAGGTACTTAAAAAATGAAAAGGATTTTGTTACAGCTTTAAAGGACTGAATCCTGCAAGTAGTTATTCTCATAGGTAGTCTCCATTACTGAGAACACTGCGAAATCAAAACAGTCACCAGTTTTATTGATTCAAAACCATATGAGTGGCATAAAAGCAGAAAATTGTATCCGAGCGACCCAGCTGGTAGGTCTGAGAAGCTTGTGAAAGGCACAAGACCTTGGCTGTTTAGAAGAAGCTACATGTCCTTATAATTTGGGAACAAAGTCGAGATTTTTGGATTCCAGGACTGGTGCTTACTTGTCATCTGGCTCAAATAGCTTGCTTACATGAAAGATTTAAAACGCAAATGCCAGGCATTCCAGCAACTCCATAAAGTTGGTTGGTCTTCAAAGGTACTTAGAGTCCACAACTGCCTGCCTGCTTGAGAGGGGCAAATTTAAAGCTAGTGGTGGTCAGGAATCCTCCAACAGAAAACCATTCAACTGGAAAATGTTGACTGTCAAAATTTTTTGTAGGAGCTGCCCCCAGGGAACTTAAGGCCAAAGCTGAAGCCAGGCAGGTCCAGCCCTTCTATCAATTTCTCTGGACTGAGACACTCTCCAGGGTTACAAGAGACAATAATTCAGGTTACTACTTCTTTCTGGTGCAGACAAGAGACACGTGTCAAAGTGGTGCGTGTCAACACTGGACACAGTAGATATGCTGGGTGTCTCTTGTTCACTTCTCTTGGACCTGTTCTAGCTTTCATAATGAGAAGAGGGATGTGAAATTTGGTCTTCCTCATCTGGGAATTTACTAGAGTATTGGCTATTCTGGTATGTCGCCTTGAACGGTCAAAGCTCACCCCTGTGTGGAGTAGGGGAAAATTGCTGAAATATCAGCAGCTCCAGTGTGAGAGGAAATTAGTTTCTTCTCCAGCATTTCTTAGCTCTGTATTGCCAGGGCTGTTCACAACGCTGTTTACCCTCTTGAAAGGTAACTTACTTCCTCAGGTAGGGCCTAAGTCACTTCATGCTGTGGTGATCCTCATCAGGATGATTCTGTGATCTTGGCTTTGTTTTTCACAAGATGATCTCACTATGGGAAAAATATGGAGTCATTTTACAGAGAAGCCCATGAAATCATTAACTGAGAATGTAGCAGTGGATGCTCCTTTCTCATCCAAGGGAGCCTGGCAAGATTTAAATCAGTGTCCAAAAAAACTGAGTTGGTGTATAGTGCCCACAGGCACTATCCTCACACACTGAAGTGAGTTGCAGTACTAGCCATCCTGTTTTGATTGTAAATTGATATTTCTTCCCTCTTAAGAGCATCGTAGAAATCACCCATACCATAAATCCCGCTGTGTCCATTGCTTGTTAGGTCCTTGTAGAAACATGGAGGGTGGAACTCACTCCTTCCACTTCTCATCCTCCTGCTTCTCCCACTGCCGCCAGCCACCGCTGCCGTGGGTGGAGGGGAGCAGCGGGAGCAGCCGTGACAGGAGGAACAGGAGTCACACAAGAGTCGGCAAAGGCAGAACTGAAGACATGCGCAAGAAACATGGCAACACAGGAAAAATTACTTTTTCCTGAAAATTACCCTTCCTCCCAAACCTGTGGGGTCAACTCACATATGGGGTCTAGCAGTCACTGGACCTAACACAGTATCTCTTTTACTGATGACGACAGGAAGCCGTAAAAACCAGTATCACTGCACGCAGTGCATAAGCACTGTCCTGAGTTGCTGAATGTCCCTCTAGTATTCAGCTTACAGCTGACCCCACCCCCATACCTCAGGAGAAAGGACAAACTCCTGCATGAAGAGAAGAAGAAAAAATCTAAATACATTCCTGAACTGATTTCTTTCACTTTTTTGCGGGCTTTGAAGTTAGCCTTTTATGTACTTTGCTGACCAAGCACCACTGCCAACATCTTTTATTTCTTTTTGTTCTTTAGTCTTGGGGCAGTGTTCCCCTTCCCTGCCTAGCAGACCCCCCAGGAATGGTAGATCAACTGGGCTTGTTTAGCACTAGTCTCAGACACACAAACTGCAGGCTGTAAAAGCAAGGCACAGCTTGTTTTAGCAGAACCGGCTTTGTGAGGTGCTAACACTTGACTGCGTTCAAGGAAGAAGAAAACATGCCCATTGCCTGATAGAAAGTGAACTTGACCTGCAGTATGTGTTGCAATGGATAAAATAGTGACGTGCTGATGACTGGCATTAAATGCTATGAATCAAATGAAGCAGTCGTCCCCAAATTGGCAGGGAATGGAGTCCCATTTTTAGCATTTGGTGTTGCTCTCTCCCTGTTGGCTTCAGCCCTTTTGCCAACAAAATCCCGTTTTCCTCTCTGTTGTAATCACCCTTCTCATGTTCTGAGCAACATTCAGAGTTTGAAGTCATCGTTTGTGTTTCATGGAAGTGATTAAAACCATGTTACAAGTCAAACAGGAGTTTAGAAGAACATTTCCTGTCGGTGCTGCACTCTGTGTGCCTACTCAGAATTAATAGCTTTTCTGCAAATTAGCACATAATGGGTTAAAAGCATGTTTATGTTGGCATTAAGTACTCTGGCTTCTTTTTCTCTGCAAGGCAAGACAATATTTTGCAAACTTTTTAAAGAATCTCTAATAGATATTATAGTGGCGCCATTCACACTGCTATATAGTAGTTAAGGCTGTGTCAGCACTTCCATTATGAATCCTGTTTTTCAGGGATTTATAACCCAGCCGTAAAAATTTGCTCTGGGCTGAAATTTGGTTTCAGCTCAGGGAGCACATTTTTTAACAGATTAAAAAAAATCAGCATGGCCTTTTTTGAGTTATAGGAGTGTAAGAAAAAAAAAACATGGGAGAGAGAAGTGCGGGGAGAGAAAGGCAGACATTTTTTTCATGAATATAACTCAAAAATAGGTCAGGATGAAAAATAAAGCTTGGATCCAGTCTGTTCACTCTCCCTCTCCCGAAGCCAACAGGACAGGAGTGCTCTATTTTTATAATGGTATTTTAAGAGGAAATGTGATTTTTTTTTTTTTTCCTCTGTGGTTTATAGGTAGTCCAATTTAATTCTACAGACATTTATTGCATGCTTAATTTCCTCATCTTCCCCTCACACACCCCAGCGTTGCTCTGCAGGGTTTGGTGGCATTATTCAGCAGTCACGGCTGTTTGCAGGGTCTGACCGTAGTTCTGGACCTGTCTCAGCATCACCATAAGGCACACAGTGCACCTGCAATAGGGCAGCCTGTCTGGCACAACACCTCTTGCAGCACTTCAATGCCATGGCGGTACTAAGGGCAGAGGAGCAGCTCCAGCCCCCCAGAGTGTTTCTGGAATGGGAGGTGAAGACCTGGCTTGTTGACCGTTTGAAGCATATGAAGCCTTGGGACCCCGTTGTGTTTCTTCCATGGGGCTGCCTGTTGTCACCCATGTCTCGGTTGCACAGTCGCCCCATCGTTCTTGGAAGAGCCGAGTGTGGGATACCTGCTGGTGAACTGGGCTGGACTCTGCCTGTTTCCAGCCTCTCCTGACCATGTAAACGAGAGACTGGTCCCAAACTGTGGCATCAAATGGGTTGGGGCTTTCCACCACCAGAGCGCTCTGGAGCTCCACCTAAGGTGCCTCTTTGTGTCGGTAGAAACCACAGGAACAGTGGGACAGGCTGGATCTTGACAGTGGGCCTCAACCTGCGTTTATCTGAAGCCGTGGATATATCCACAGAAACTTGCATGAAAGGCTGTGGTGGGGGAGTCTGGGATCTGCAGCTTCAAAGTACTGCTGTGCCCCGCTCTTGCCCTGGCCCTGTGCGTGGGGCTCGGGTGTCCACGCAGCCGGCTGTGGTGGGGGAGATGCTTTAGCTCTCGCCAGCCCAGCCACCAGCATCGGAGGAGCAGGACAAGGTTGCCGGCTTTGCCCCTGTGATCTCTCTGAGGTTTGTAATAGCCTGTAACACCACGGTTTCACTGCCGCCAACACCACAGCGAGCTCAGGTGTGCCAGCCCATCCCGATAGCCCGGCTCAGCTGCGCTCAGGGATGGTGCTCAGCACAGCCCCTGGAGAAGCACGATCAGGAACAGCCCTGCCTGGCTTCAAATTTAAGCCTCTGGACCCTGCTACTCCAGAACCAAACAATGCCTAAATGCACCTGAAAATCTCCCTTCATAAGTTCAGCAATTATGCCATGCAGGGGCTCGCATCTTAAACCCAGCACAACCAAGATATGACATGTATCGAACCATGGTACAGCACGTATCAAACCAGAATATGGCATATATCAAGCCTGACATGAATGTGAGAAGAACAAGAAAAACAAGAGGATCGCACGCTATCGGCAGGCAAGGACTAAAAGCTGCTGAGAGCCACTTAGCGCCTTGCGGTTCTGACGCTGAACATTTCTACCATCCTCGGTCGTCAGCACATCTACAGTCTACCTGGGTTTAAATACATGCTGAAAGAAATAATACAGCTCTTAAAAGGGTTTTACTAATCTCCTTCTGTCTCTCGTTATATCTCTGGGCTCATAACAAGGCTGCTTCCTGCTTTACTGTTTTTATTAGTTCGCCCTTTCTTTCATTCCCTTACTTACTCTTTCTGTTCTTTTTTTTTTCTTTTTTGCCTTTAATGGACTTCATTTCTTTTGTCAGGTTTTTACAATTGCTTAGGTTCCAGGAGAAATTTTTTTATATTCTATTATACTTATTTAACTGTGGGTCTTTTTTCTGGTTTGGGGTTCTTTTTTAAATATCTTTTTGGCTTCCTTGGGAGAAGACTCGAATGCTGGTATTTAAATATTTGTGAATTTGATCCTGCACTGTTATCACAACTATTTATATTATATTTACTACAAACCCGCTTCTGCCAGATAAGATCAAGTCTGCAGCATTTTTTATCTTAGTGCCTAAAGATCCAAGGAAATGTTTTCATATCAAAATTTTTTTTTCTGTTTTTTCCAAGGAAATCTGTGGACAAAGGACCTGATGTGAAATACAGTATTTCTGAGGGTCATGTTAAATCACACGTGAAATAAAAAAAATGCCCTTATTTTTCAGAAATAAGCGTTGAATAAATCTGTTGGATTTATGTCACATTCAATTTTTGTTACATATTGTAGACCTTTTTGCTCATGCACAAGTGTACAATGTCTTTCATTATGGATATACCTTGCATTTTCTTCCCCTGCGGTGTACTCCACGCATATGTAACTGCACAGTATTTTAATTTTAAATGTAAATTCCATTTTGTTTTGCACAGTGTTATACATTAATATGAGTACAGGGCTTCTTCGATACACGCAGTTGACCTCATAACCCCAGAGCCACCCAGACAGCACCGTGCTTGTGGGTACTTGATCCCACTGATGTTTCAGTGGGTCCACGGACAGATGGGATGCCCAGTGGCCCTGTGTAGGTGGAACATGGTGGCTGCACCACGGCTTCTCTCGCCATGAGCTGTGCAGGGCCAGGGGTGGGTTCAGATCCTCCAGGTAGGAAGCAGAGCACAGGCACAATAGTTCATTACAAAGCCACAGTATAGAAACAAGAGCAAAGTATAGGTCTGCCTTTGCAGGAGCTTTCATTGCACTCCAGGCAATAAGCACGTAACTTTTAGCACTGGTAAGCTAAGCATCGCAGTAGGCTTTGTTAGACACGGAAGGTTAGATGTGGTTTGTTTGGTTTTTACGCCAGGGAGAGCAGATACTTGAAGGCAAATGCTGTATTCTTACAGGGAGTTTCTGAAGATACTGTCACATCACATAGGTCTCTGTGACAAAACAAAACAAAAAAATACTTTGATCATCTACTTATGTTTCTTAGAGTTTTCCTTGAAGAGAGTCTGTGTCTCTTGAAAGCTTAGATCAAAGTAACTGTAAGCTCCCAGATAGGAAGAAAAATTGCAGAAAATTACGTAGATTCTTTTCATTTTATTTGAGGTAATGGACAGACAGGGAGAAGGAACAAGGGGAAAATGGAAGTGGCTCTGAAAGAGAAATGGTTAGAAAATCTTCATATTTGAAAGAACAAGCCTGTCTGTTTTGGCTTTTTTGCTTATACTTCCTGTATTTGCAGTAGTTACAGCAGTGTTTTACACTGGAAAAAGTAATGATGTTAACATTCTTGTAAGAAGAGATTGCCTCAAATAAAACTTCAGAGGAAGCCGAATGAAAGAAGAAAATAAGGTTAAAATATGAAGCTTAATATCACCAGGGGGCATCTGGTGTGTCAGTCAGATGAATGAGGTAAGCTGATTTATGCCCTACAAACTTTAGCCAAGGTGTTTCTGATGCCGAAGAGGGTTTAATGGACTGCTGGCCTCCCACAGATCATTGCTAACTGCAAGGGAGATTTTGCTGAGGTAGAACTGCAATCATGTGTGTCTCCATTGCTTGTGAACACTCCACAGCTCCCAAGCTGTTTATTTTTTGCCTTTTTTCCTTTCTATTGATTTTTTGGTTGTTTTTTCTTTGCCAGTTATAGTTGGCAAATGGACGAGTAATAAATTTATATTTCCAAGCTGTAGAGAGGATGTGATTTAGCAAATAATTTTTACCATTTGGAGCAGTTTAAAATTAGTTTTCCAGTTGCATTTGCACTTATTTTCTCCCCTTTTATGCCATTTTGCTGCATTGTCATGCTTGTTGTCTTTGATTCTCGGAAAGCGATGCTTTGGTGGTGACAGTGGGATATTGCCTCATTACAGGCCTCCTTGCCAGATGAGTTCCCTTAGTGCCAATTGCTCTTCAGCAGTGGATGCTGCAATAGGTCAACCTGTACTTTTTACTAGTCATTCTTTTTCTCACATGCATTGCTTCTGTCTAAAGCACTTAGAGGCAAATTGTGCTCCCGCCTTGGTAATTGTCACTCTGCTACTCAGGGGGACCATGCAGGGGGACGCAGATATTCTCTGGATGTGTGGAGCTCCACAGGGACCACTAACCTGGTGGTAGGAGGCATAAGGCCAAGGCCATAGGAGATCATCAAAGGCTAAAGTTTCCAACTTCTTAGCTGCTTTGTCTCCTGAGGGCCAAATTGCTCCTCCACCTTTTGCATTTTTCCTACCCTCTATATTTAGCCCAGGTG
Organism: Astur gentilis; assembly: GCF_929443795.1. NCBI lineage: Eukaryota > Metazoa > Chordata > Aves > Accipitriformes > Accipitridae > Astur > Astur gentilis. The sequence goes on along the minus strand of NC_064883.1, from coordinate 20,214,621 downwards.
TAGTGCAGAGATTTTGTCTTTCAGAGCTAACGCTTTGACCAGTTGAGGCAAACCTAAGTGTGGTGATAACAGCCTCTCCCAACCACAGGGAGTGCTCTGAAAGCAAGTACACTGAAAATTGGGGGAGCTTAGTAATACATTAATGCAGACCATGTCACTACTCCTGCCTGCTGTTGCGCCTTTCAATCCGTCCTTGCCCCTGGGTGGTGGCGTCGTACTTGGGCACCAGAGCTCACGAATCTAGTGCGAACTGTGGGAAAATCAGGTGGCGATCAAGGGCTGCATCTCCCTGATCACTGAAAGAAGCTGTGTGGCATGGCACAGCAACTGGAAAATAATTTCAAACTGCAACTTTAACTTTGTCACTCATTGTTTAATTGAACATTAAGATATGTATGACTCGGAGTTAAACTTTGTTGTATACTGGGTGCTCTCTGAGACACCGTGCTGAATTATCTTTTTTGGTTGCTGGTGGTTTAAGCCAATATGGCCCAGGGAGACTGCAAGGGCATTTTCACAAGTAAACACCTCAAATCTGTAGTGTAAAGCCAAATGCAGGAGACCTTTGATTGCCAGTTAACTCTAAGTATGAGTCTCTGTAATTCTGCAGTAAATCTGTTTACAATATGTTGTTTGTGTACCAAATTATAAATTTGGAACAAAATTCTCTGTTAGCATAATTCCTGTGATGTCAACAGAGCTTTTCACGCTGGGAATTTAAGCTAGTTGCAAGGTTGGTTTGGCATAACTATGAAGGCACTAACGACATTTTTTGAAATACAAGTAATTCTGAAATATAACTAAAATGATGGTTTAAAAGCAGATGTGGGCAATGGCATAATTGATATACAACATTGACACAATATCAATACAACCCTGCTAGTGTAATTGAGAACAGAATATTGCACTGTAGGAATAGCAGCATCCCATTTTCCTTTCCCTCTGATGTTTGAGTTGGAATTTACCAACAGGTCATTAAACTGATGGAGACGTAGCATTGGTGCATCCTGCAAAGATAGTGTTTTTCAAATGAAGGGCCACACTGGAAATACTGGCTTGGCAGTAAAGATTTAGCATCTCTGCGTATGTGTAAAAAAGCCCCCATCTCGGGAGACCACGCTATCCTGACCGGTGCCTGAGACAGCTCCTACCTCCTCCCAGGGCAGCTTTGGCCATGGCTCAGTGGTGTTTGTTGCTCTAGCTCTTAGGATTCCCCTGAAAGGAATAAAACTGCCTTAAAGAAACTGGTGTTTGGTGGGTTGCTTTCGATTTTGCTGCCTCATAGAAGATCTTTGGTTATTTACTTCATTGCTTCACAAAAGCTCTAAGGCAAAGACAAAATTTATCAGTGACACCAAGGAGAAATGGGAAGAAGTGAAGGGAGAGATTATGTGAGCCTTTTAGTACAAAGAACTGTAGTATAAGTTAAGAAGATTATTTTATCTTTGGCTCCTCTGACAGGTCCCCTGTTACATAAGTGTTCTGCTTTTTCAAGTTAGGTGTTGCCTAAATGTCAGTCACAGCCATTTCCTGAAATAAGAACACTGAGTTTATTTAATTTGGGGTGTTTAAGTATTTTCCATTTCAGAATAATAAATATATAAGTTACAGGATTTCTTCTATGTAAATGCTACATTCTGGGAATATACAGGAGTATCTAGATATACTAAAAAATTCTTAGTCATGATTTTAAGAGTAAAGCTTTGATTTTTGTCCTGACATTGCTACAGCAAGCTTTCATGTCAAAAGAAGCCCACTGAAGATGTTGATTCATGGGGAGAGAGGTGAAATGTCATACTCCTAACTACATCTTTTCATTTTCCAAGCTCCTCCTAGAGAACTGACAGAAGAAGAAAAACAGCAAGTTCTCCATTCAGAAGAATTCCTGATATTTTTTGACCGGACAATACGTGTAATTGAGCGAGCTTTGGCTGAAGATTCAGACATCTTCTTTGACTACAGTGGCAGAGATGTAGAGGAGAAAGATGGGTCAGTTTGGGTTTTTTTTGCTTTGGTAAAATAAGCTTTATAAAATGAATTCCAATGCCAGGAAGCCTTAATTTTAAAACTAAATTCAACATTTTTATAGTTAAGAAAAGGTTAAAATCCCTCTGTGAAGGCCTGGGTCACTTTGTTAGCCAAAATTATTTTGTAGAATAGCTTCATACTTTATTGCTCTGGGGTTTTTTTCCTTGACATATTATTCAGGTGTTTTAATTTTTTGTTTCATTTTTGGGGTGAAATTTCAAATTCTGAAAAAATAATTGAAATACATAAATGTGTATATGCACATGTAAATGTAGATATGCATGTATACATTCCAGTGATGTATGTCTGTGTGCTTATATTATGATATTTTTACAAATTCAAATTACTGTTGTTTATATTCTACTACTGCCTCGGGTGTGTAATGGATCCCACTGTACTATGCATTCTGTAGATTAAAATTATGGTCTCCCAAAGCGTTCGCAATCTAAACGCATAAGACGAGAGGTGACAGGTTGTGTATTCAGCAATTGATAGGGGAGTAGAAGCAGCAAAACTTGTTAGTAGGAGAGGAAGTATTTAGGTTTCAACAGCTGCATATCTGTTGAAGCCTCATGGCAATTCAGTAGCTGTGTCGCACTGAAGTTACTTACTGGAGGTTACTCTAGGCCATCACCCCTGTGAACTGGCTAAATGCATCAGTGTGGCAGCGTTGGACCAGTACTGAGCTTCAGCCCATCCTAATGGTGCCAGAAGGCATCTGCCCTCCCCATTGCTGGGAGGAGGTGCTGTACCTTTAAGATTGCAGGAGTCAGAAATGAGAGGTATTTGGTTATAGCTTGGAGGTGAAGATTCAGAAAACGGGGAGCTGAATGCCAGGGCCAGGTTCAGTCCTGAGAGACAAAGGTGGCAGAGGTGGCCCAGGGTGACCCAGAAGAGTCAGAAAGGCAGGGGGAAATAAAGAAATGTGGTTTTGTGAAACAGATGTAAGATTTGTTCCTTGGTGCAGATTCATTATCAGCAAGACAGTCAGGGAGAGCAACTAAATCAAGGTGGCAGGCTTCCCCAGGCAGGGATTTGAGAAGAAGTAGTCAGAAACTTTTGCATTGCTTTTCACAGCATTTGAACCCTGGTACTTCAAAACCTGATAACTTTGTTTGAATTCACACAGAGATGTTCAAGCAGGAGCCAACCTTTCCTTTAACCGTCAATTTTATGACGAACACTGGTCAAAGCATCGTGTCGTCACCTGTATGGATTGGTCTCTTCAGGTAAGATGTGAAGCCAGGAGATACGTTTCCATATCTCTTCCAACTTCTCCCTAAAAAAATATGGCCAGCCGCAAAGCATTGTCAGTGCAAAATAAAACTGACGATAGAGCTGCTTAAGCTTCCCAAAAGCAATACAGCCACATCAGCAAAGCACAGAAACCAGCTTAATTAGTTACTCCGTTGGAGAGCTGGGATTAGCACACGCACACATCAGCACAGGTCCTGTCTAATTCATTCGGTCCCAGCTTCGCACCAGCCCCTCTCATCCTCCCTGCTCCGTCCCTTTTAGCCTGTTCTAGGTTCCAGCCTGGAGCAAAGCAGCTGGTTTCCCTGGGGAGGAAACCAGGGAGACTCTGCTCCAGGGTCCCCAATACAGAACTGCTCCAGGAGGACATAGACTTGAAAAATGCAAACGCAAGCCAGTCTGCCTAGTTGGCTCCAAACCCAGCCTCAGGCATGCCTTGGTGTGTCCAGAGCCCTGATGCAGTCTGGTGTGGGTGGCAAAGATGCTATAGATGTAGCTCAGCCCAGTGCTAAGAAAAAGCTTTGCTTAGCCTAATCTTAGAAGTAGCTGCTCTTTCTGCACCATGTTAGATGTGCATGTGGACACAGCATGATGTGTCTAAGGCCAAGTACGTAAAGCGTGCATGCGGGCTGGAGAGAGGCAGTGGATAAGGAGCACAGTTAACTCTCACATCCTTCCTTCTCTCCTTCCCCTTGAAATGGCAGCAGGGCTGCTTCCATCCCTCCAGGTACTTCTCAGGTAAGGTGGCAGCTGACTGCACGGAGGATGTGGCAGGCAGCAGGGAGGAGAGGAGTTGGAGGGTCCCACCAAGCGTCACTGGTAGGCTGTGCTGGTCCGGCTCTCTGACCGGCTGTGGCGTAGAACAGGCAGCTGCAGTTAGGATTCTTGTAATATCCAGCTTCTGCCCCGTGTGTGAAATGAAGGATTTATCCCTTTGCTTTCATACAAAATATCAGCTTAACAACAGGTATGCACTGGTGTGACGTGGGTGGCCTTTAAGCACATATGGATTTCCACAGAAATCAAATATAAGCCTGAGGAAACACTTATCTTAGGTTGTTCACTTGTTCAGGGGCTGGAAATTACATGGAATTCTTATCTGATATTTTCCTAACAGGCAGCTCTTACTGTATTCCCAAGGCAGCAAGAAAAAAAGCCGCCTCAGAAGAGCACTGCCAAATGTAATTGCTCAGCCCCTGGGGCTCTTAGGCATGTTCTGCTTCCCACCTCTTTGTTCCAGGGTGGCCCCTCCTGCCTTCCCCTCCCTTAACTCCTCACACTCAGCTCCCTGGCACCCCAGCGGGGGCTTCTCTGGCCCAGCGGCTTCTCTGTGCTGGGAGGCGGCTTCTGCACACCACCTTACGCTGGCTTGGGAGGAGGGATTTGCCCCCTCTTTTTCCTGCTTTGAGGTGTATTGTGCAGCAGGAGCTGGAGCTGGACGGAGGTGTTTCACCTAATTGCCAGCTCCGCTTCTCACCCATGCTCCAGGACATGGCAGTGTCCAGTATGCCAAGGATAACTTGAATAATCATGGGAACTGCAGAACACATTGCTCAATTTTTCTGCGATAAAACTGTTGCTGCAAAACAGCCTGGAGACAAACAGAAGCTTAATCAAACAAAGGACCTTGATGCATTGATTAAAGAAGTTATTCTGTTCCCAGTCACATGTAAAATACGGTCCCAAACACGTGGGATCATTCATACCATTAAAAGTAACCCACTAGCCCCTTGATTCTTTTGCAGAGCAAAGGGAAAATGGCTTAGATGCCTCATCAGGGATCTAAGGGAAAGGCCCAACAGACTGAATGTAAACATAGAGAGTGGGATTGCCTTGCTCTGTCCGTGAGGATGAACCTTAGCTCATCTAAAGCCAAGAAAACCACAGTCTTAGGAATACTGCTGTGTCTCTCTTGATTCTTAGGCAGCAGCCTTGAATGCTGTTTCCCACACCACCATTTCCACGTTGTTTTCAGTTGCAGTAACAGGACAGCCGGGCACCTGGTGAGGACTGAAATTCTGTAAATGCAAGTAGATTGAGTGAAGCAGTGAGTGTGTCATGGGTAGATTTAGGGTGCTGCACTTAGCTCTGTTTTTTTAAGAGTCAAAAAGCCTCATAATGGTGTTACCCAGCTAGGTATGACCCCAGCATCTGGGTAAACTTGAAACTGTATTTCCAGTCAGATGCATAAACTGCAATTGCCAAACCTACATATAGACCAGCAAGATTTGAGTCAGTGTTTGTTTATGGCCAGATGTGCTGCCAACCAGAACATGCTTGCTAAACTTTCCAGGAGTGTAAACCAACCCCAAAGTGCCTCTAAACTGGTGCTTCAGACCTGGTCCCGCACCCTAGCTGGCTGCAGTCATGCTGGTGGAAGGGCTTGTCGCTTCTGCCTGCCAAGGTATCTGCCCCTTCGCAACTGCGAGCTCAGCTGTTTGCACGAATGGTACCTAACCTATTCAGCCAAAATGAGATGCCCTGCCAAGAGACTACTGCGCATGCTGTTTACTTGGACCTGGGCCAATGTGCAATGAAAGGTTCAAAGGAGAAGTTGAGCTTTCTGTTCAGAAGTTGTCGTAATCTCTGTTGCGGGAGAGAGAGAGAAGAGGGGGATGAGATGGATGAGAGCAGTGGAGGGCAGGCTGGCACAGCTATGTCCAGCGAGGTGGTGTTTCAGGTGTGGGATTTAACCACCCTCAGGTCTCCCTCAGTTCTCGAGGAGGGAGAAGTGGTGGTTGGTCTGCTGCATGCTCTAAATCCCACGCAAGTGATTTGGGTGCTTGTTTCGGAGGCACGCACAATCAAATCCAACAGGTTTATTCAGATTTATTCTTCAGTAGAAAGTTAGTTAGAACTCTGACAACATTTGTAGGCCACAGGCTCAATGACGGAAGGGGAATTAGTACTACACAGCCGACACTCCCCTAACAGATGAGGGCCCTCAACCTGCAGGAGTTACCTCAGGCGGTGCCCCGACCCAAGGGGAGAGTCCCCAACTGCAGACCCGCTGCTCCAAGGAGGACTGGCTCAAAACGTCCTCCGGCAGGGCCCCGTTTATACCCTTGTCGAATCTGATCTGTGGTCGTTTTAATCCCTGTTGGCCAAAAGGTCACTTCCATGTACCTGGCACATCTCCATTGGTCAGTTCAATTTTCAGCCTGCGGCCTCTAGGGTTTGGGTTTTTTCTTCCTCTCCTCCCTGCCTGGAGAAGTTTCGTTTCCTGTTGGGGGGTGGAGGGGGTGTACTGCCACAGTGCTAAATTGCCCTTACAAGCTGTGCCAGCAGCCAGGGTCTGCCAGGTTGTAGGTACTACCGGGTCAGAGTTGCCCCAAAAGAGGAAAGAGGCAGCTATGGTGGCCACGTGTCGTTGCTGGTTCTCCCACACGTGGGTCCAGGCTCATTTGGAACAATGAGCTTGAATAGAAAAATCATCAGCTCCATGATGTATTATCCATGGAAGTGTACACAAAGTGGGAAAGAACAGCTGCTGATGGCAAAAGTTATAGCTGTGCACATTATTTCTTCCAAACGGATTTTGACAGCAGAGAGGTTCAAACCCCAGTAATAATGATATAAAGGGTTGTGGGGGGTTTTTTATTGTTAAAATGCCTGGTGTGGACCAAATTCACAGCTCCCAATAGCACTATTGGCAGTTTCTTTGTCCCACTTCCTTTACATCTACCAGCTGCGCTGTTCCCCTATAAAGTGGTGAATGGTTTGGCAGGAATTTACCCGGGAAAGACAAAAAGTGACAATGATTTGCAGAGATCATTGAGAAATTTGGAGGGAAAGCATTCCTAGTTTACAAGAGGAGGGTGTCAGTCCTGCGGAGCTTGGGCTGCTGGCTCGTTGGGCTGCAGAAGCCACATGCTTTTCTCTGGACATGCCATAAGGTCCACTGCCTTACTTTGACTATTTAGAGGGAAGGACAGAGGCTACCAGAGGTGCCTAGTGTCAAACGAGGGAGTGGAGAAGTGGGTGCTATTGTGTCGGTAGAAAATAATTGATGTTTTGTGGGCAAATTCTTACTTCTTATGGGGTTTTGAAACAATACAAGGTCATCAGCATAATGTGAAAATCTTATTTTTCATATATGATATTACGTGTATCTGTGTGTATATATGTATAAACAGAGCAAATACTTACATGTGTGTTGCATATCTACTGCTATACATCAGTGGATAATGGGTATACAAGAAAATATGGATCTGATTTTAGAGTGCTCATTGCATCAATCTTACTGAGTCAGTGGAATTTGAGGTCACCCTGTGCTTTACAGGATGACCTCAGCATCTTGCAAAATTGAGCTTCTGTGAAGAAAATGTTTTGTTTGCTATTTGAATTGTCAAGAAGAGCTTTCAAGTTGATTCTATGCATAAGTGAATAGGAAGAGTGCCTAATGAAATAAGAGAATAGTTTTCAGGGATGCTGAAAAAACTGTGAATTTCAGAATAAAAGCAAGTCAATGCTATGGTCATAGTGTTTTTATTATCAAAATCAGCTAAGACAATGTTTTTTCCCTGAAGAAATGGTTAAGGAAATACTTCAGAATTACTCAAGCTTTCAGATTTTTCCTCTTCCTTGCTTTGCATTCCCTTTATGAATATCTGCTAGTTGTCTTTTCTGAGAACTACCTGCAGAAAATAACATTGCCTTTGTGGTATCTGAGAATAACTGATAGAGTACAAGGAGCAGGGGCTTTAAGGATGTTAAGGATGAGTAAAATATAAAACCAAAATGAAGCTGAATACTATGAGCTTGTATTATAATTAAAACCAGATATTGCATATTTAGTGTAGATTATTTCTGTCTCATCTGATTTTGCATAGATTCTTCATCACCCATCTTACTTCATTTGCTTTTTTCTTTTTCTTTCTAGTACCCTGAGTTGATGGTTGCATCTTATAACAATAATGAAGATGCTCCACATGAGCCTGATGGGGTAGCCTTGGTATGGAACATGAAGTTCAAGAAAACCACACCGGAATATGTTTTCCATTGTCAGGTAAGGCTGAGGAGGCCATTAATTTTATGCTAGATGAAACAGAGTTTACTACATGGTGCATCTTCCCACTGTTTATATGAAGAGGTTGAGGTTAAAAATAGGCATTTTTGGAAAAAGTACAAGCAGCAGTCCAGTTTTTTTAGAAGGCAACCAGCCTTCTCAAACAATACTGAAAGTCTGTCAGGGCTGCGTGTCATTCTTTGTGTATTTAAAACAGTCCCTGGGAGATTTAGTTTATAAAGCCCTTGCACTTATGAAGTAACTGTGGTGTACCACTTCCTCATCCAGGCAGCAACATATGCTTTCCCACCCACGTTAGCTTCCTTGCATCCTCTGTACTCCAAGCTGCCTACCATTGCCTTGGTTCTGCTCAATATCATGTTTTGCCTTTAAAATTGGGAAGTACACTTTGCATTTCTGGGCATGCGTCTTTCTTACAGCTTGATAAAAACAGTCTCAATTACAAGGACTATTCCACCAATTCCTGTTTGACTCTCCTTTAGTTTAGCAAACCAGTGTTTCACTTCACTCAGTGCTACTTTATGACCATACTATTTTAGAAGTTTATGGCCATTTCAAAAATAGTTGGGTGTTTTATTTCCATAGGTCTGTTTACTCCTCTTTTGCCATTGCTTTTATGTGTGAAATGGCACAGCCTTGTATTGACAGAAATGTTCTGCTCATTGGCTCTATCTCCATCAAACTGTCCAAACTGTGGAACAGGGCTTGGGCCAAATTCCCAACCTCTTCATTAATATCCTTCTGTGGTAATTAAATACAGGACAGTGGTATTCAAAAAGCCATATGGAAAAGTTTCAGCAAGTAAAACTTAACAATCAGAGATTAGTAAAATGCAGATTATTCTGCGGTAAAAATTGCTTCTCTTGGAAGGATATGTATTACCTGGCTAATTGTGTAAGCTAAGTGTCATTTTACATCCAAGGACCAAACATCTTTTTGAACTGAGTTTATGTTTGGACTTGGGTACATTATCAGATGTAACATAGTGGGAGGGAGTTGCTGGAATTGAAGTTACTGCTTCAACCCGATTAAGTAACCTTTAATTCTGGGCATGTTTTTCTAATTTGCTATACTGAAAAACAACTTCACAAGGAGTCTAGGCCTGCACAGCAAATATGCTGTGCAGATTTATATACATATATATGTATGTGTGTGTGTGTGTATTACCTTTGAAATGAGAACTTCTATTTTTCTGGATATCATATTCAGCAGACTGATGTGTTCTTTCAGACTGCTTAAGATCATAGCTCAGGTCCCATGTTCAAATTCTTCTAGGATGTACATGCAGCTTAATGTTTTAAACAACATATTCAAGAGGAGAGATTGCCCATTGCATTTTCAGGAAGAATAATCCTTAAACTAGATTGATTTTGCAAGATAATAACCAGATTCAGGGTAGCCCTTCTGAGTACACAAAGGGAAGACTGACTACAGACATAACAATATGTGCTCTGTTAATTGAAAACTGTCTAATTTTAAAAGTAGGTATCCTTAAACAGGGGAGGTATGACTCACTAAATTCAAAGCATTGAGACAGGCTATACTCTCCATTAGAAAAACACACATAGGACAAAGTGGTGGCCAGAGATTTGGCCTGGCTGAGCTTCTGTCTAATTCACCCATAAGTTGGATGTCCCCCTTTTTCAAACTGGATCCTTAAAACCTGTGAATTGAGAGACACATATGGCCCTGTGCTTTCACATACATCCTGGATTCATAATCTTTCAGTTAAATGAAATCAGTTCTTCTGTTCATGGGAAATATTTCTTTTCTTGCTCAAACTGTCCACAGATAATTTGCACCATAAGTCTGTTATGAGTTGGAACCATGTTTGAACCACCATTATGGGGCTTCTGACCTGTGGAATATCTGCTGCATCTCAGATCAGATGGGGATATCCACGTGAGATGAAATGGGGAAGCAAAAAGCTTGAGACTTGGTCTCTTGAACACAGGTTTTGTGCTAACTGACTCATATGGAAAATAGGAAAAAAAAATTAGCTCAGAGTCTGGAATTCAGTTCATCATGTTATTCTGTTAGTTAGTGGAAACCAAAATGTATTATTAGTTAGCCCAATATCATTTATATTGCCATTTTGCAAGAGAAATATTCCCTTATTCAGTCCTGATTCAGTCATTTCTCCAGGTCTTCTCTGAGACACACCCTATTTTTCCTCTGCAGTACATGATCTTATAACAGTCCAGCCCAGCAGATAGAGATGAACACACACCTTACCAGTACAGCTAGGTTGCCCAGATATGACAAACACAGTACTTTGAGTGTATTTTCCCAGTAGCCCTCTATTTTCCTTTCCAAAGACCTTCTATAAAAATGTGGTCTTAATAAATACTATATGGTGCTGACTAATACACCTTTTGCCTTTCAATTTGGGGGCTTATAGAGTGAGATACAAGCAAGTAGAAACTCATTTCAGATGTGACTGTTGAGGAACTCATGCAAGCCACTTCTGAGAAGCCAAATCAATAAATAGGTTTATGAAGCCATTTCTGAGGAAATTCTAAGAAATTCCACCTCAGGAGTTCTGATAACATCGGTAGAAATAGATATGTGAAACATCTCCAGACAGCTGAAGAGCTGGCTGAACTTCAGCAGGTAGAACTTTACATACCTCTTGTGCGCATTTGGTAAATTCTTGAAGCTAGGAACTGTAAAGTTTTTCTGTCTTTCCTGGTATATTATACAGATTTAAGTGAGATGATCACCAAGAAATTTCTTAATTTTCTTTACCTCTTTATATGACTTTTCGTAATCTTACATAGGATCATTGAAGTTGTCATAATCAGAACAACAGGCTTTCCCAGCGCCTTTGCTGAAAGTTGCTAGAACCCAGGGGCTTCAACTAAAGTTGTCTATCAGCCATGGCAGACAATGATGCAAAAATGTACCAGTGATGATGTTTTTTTCCTAACTCCAATCAACAACACATTTGATTTCAGTCCTCAGATGTGAGGGATGATGTATTCTCTAAAAGTTTATCTTAGCTGTTGTCACTAATCATCTTACTGGTATGAAATTCTTGCCCCATTTAAAGTCATATTAGGTTGTTGGCTCATCAATACAGTGTAGGTGGTAGTAAATTTCATAGCTCTACAATATGTTGTGCTACAAATACTGGGTCCAATTTTAGTTAATATGCATTAAGGGAAAAATTATTATCAGCCAAGTGGACTTGTTTACTGATTAATTTATGTGAACTGTCATGTGGTCTATCAAATCCTTTCTAAACAAAACAGTCCTACTGGCTTCTACTCTCTCCTCCTGTGGAATATTTATTTTCTTCTACTTGTTTTATTTTTGCCCTTCTTTAGATTTTTATATTTCTACTGGTCTGTATTGGGACCAGTACTGTTTAATATCTTCATCAATGACATGGACAGTGGGATCGAGTGCACCCTCAGCAAGTTGCCGATGACACCAAGCTGAGTGGTACAGTTGACATGCCTGAGGGATGGGATGCCATCCAGAGGGGCCTGGACAAGCTCAAGAAGTGGGCCTGTATGAATCTCATAAGGTTCAACAAGGCCAAGGGCAAGGTCCTGCACCTGGGTCAGGGCAACCCCCAGTACCAGTACAGGCTGGGGAATGAAGGGATTGAGAGCAGCCCTGCGGAGAAGGACTTGGTGATACTGGTGGATGAAAAGCTGGACATGAGCCAGCAATGTGGGCTTGCAGCCCAAAAAGCCAAACGTATCCTGGGCTGCATCAAAAGAAGCATGACCAGCAGGTTGAGGGAGGTGATTCTGCCCCTCTGCTCCACTCTGCTGAGACCCCACCTGGAGTACTGCGTCCAGGTCTGGAGTCCTCAGCACAGGAAAGACATGGACCTGTTGGAACGGGTCCAGAGGAGGGCCACAAAAATGATCAGAGGGCTGGAACACCTATCCTATGAGGACAGGCTGAAAGAGTTGGGTTTGTTCAGCCTGGAGAACAGAAGGCTCCAGGAAGACCTTATTGCAGCCTTTCAATTCTTAAAAGGGGCTTATAAGAAAGATGGGAAAAAACTTTTTAGTAGGGCCCGTTGCAATAGGACAAGAGGGAATGGTTTTAAACTAAAAGAGGGTAGATTTAGACTAGATATAAGGAAGAAATTTTTTACAATGAGGGTGGTGAAACACTGGCACAGGTTGCCCAGAGAGATGGTAGATGCCCCATCCCTGGGAACATTCAAGGTCAGGTTGGGCAGGGCTCTGAGCAACCTGATCTAGTTGAAGATGTCCCGGCCCATGGCAGGGGAGTTGGACTAGGTGACCTTTAAAGGTCCCTTCCAACCCAAACTATTCTATGATTCTCTGATTCTACTTCATCCAGTGATGTGCTGCCAGTATTTTAGCTGGAAGTCCCACAGATTTTTTCCTCTATAGCTCATCATACATCTCTTTACCACAAGGTTAGAAATGGGAAAGCAAGGAAGAGTGAGGGATTGGGCAATTTGTTCATTTGTTTTCCTATGCAAGCAAAAAAATGTTGTCTCAGAAGCAAAATCAAAGTGGAAGGGTGATTTCATTTGCCAAAGGAATGAACGCCCAACGCTTTCCTCAGGTAGTGAGGAATAAATTGAGCACGTAGTTAATACTGCAGAGTGCAGACTGGGAATGTCCTTGTAGGGAAAAGTCAGGGATGTCCTCTTCCCCCATGCTGGAGCATCACAAACTCTTGGTGTAATCCAGTGCATTCCAAAGGCAAAACCCAAGCCTTTCAGAAGTACTGTATGAGGCCTACAGATGAGTCATCCCTGGTTGGGTTGGTTTGGCAGTATCCAGAGCATTCCAGCAAAGACATGGAAATCACATTGACTCTCCCTCGTTTTGGTGGGAGAATTTTAAGCAGTGGTTCACACTGCTTCTCTCAGCTACTCTTGGTCTGCATTTAGGTGGGGGTGACAAAAACGAAAATAGTATGGCACGGTTATTGATGATATGACTCACCATGAGCTCAATCCTATATTGATATATGCAATGCATGGGACTGGCCTTGTATGTGAACGTTCCTGTACTATTGATCAATAGACTAGCATCAATGATATTTCTTATTCTAGCTCTCTTTCTTAGAAAACACTTATATGTCCGTAATGTGTTTTTTCACTGAACAAATAAAAATTTACCTTACCCATTAATTATGAGGATTATTTGTAATGCAATGCCTATTGTTAATGTACTACTGGTCATCTCTGCCCATGATGTTTCTTCTGTTTCCTGGGGGACTGATCTAAGCTTTCTAAGCCACAGTGACCTGAAGAAGTATCTGAAACTTTGCACCAACATATCTGGTTGAGTGAGGCAAAGGAGAATGCAGACTATCTTTGCCCTAAAGTGGGTACTTGAACTCTGAGCTATTATACCCTTCCTTTCAGCAAGTCCTGTTAGCATGGGTACAGCACCGCTCTTAAACCAGGTCTCATAGCTTTTGAGTTAGAGCTGATCTACAGAGGCAGAAGATACAAGGGAAATAAATAATCAGTTGGTCTAGTGGACTTCAGGATATTGCAAACCATTTCCTTTCTTCTGGAACCAAACAGGGGTTATTAAAATTGCTTGAGGTATCTGGACCTCAGCTTCAAACATCCATCACTTCAAGAGAGGAAGGGTGAGGAGAAGACAGCTAAAGATATTAGTTTCATGCAAATAAACCAAACTGAATGTTACTTTCTGATTTGGAGGACTCTGCATTGTGTTTGGAAAGTTTGATGGATTCTGTTTTCCTACACCCAGTCTAATGATAGCAGCAACAACAAAAAAATGACTACGTTGACTGCATTTTGATTTATTATAGATTATTTCCTGATCTATTAATTTCCTCTTTCTCAGCTATGTCTTTTCCAAATGTCTCAAAAGGGCAGTGAGAAGTACAGATCTGACACTTAGAAGTAACTCCATTCAGCATATTTTTAAGGAAGGAGAGCACATGTGAAGTAGCTTTTATTTGAGGAAGCAGTAACCATTTAAGAGTTCTTTCAAGGAGTCAGATTGACTTTTAGCATAATCACAAAAAGATTTCAGCAGTATATCACTTTTAATAGCTGCAGCTATTTCTGTCCTTTTCCTAAAATGCCGTGCAGTCAAATTTACTTGGTTGGTTCCATCTCTTTACTAAACTGTCAGGTTTTTGTGGGATATGGGACTTGTGTTTTCTATTTTAATTTCAAGAAAAGCTGTCCATGCTTGGAAAATATTGGTGGATTGGGTACAGAAATCAGCCACTCAGCTGCACCACAAAATGTTTCATTCTCCCCTAGCTTTTTTGTAGTGGCTTCAATACACTGCCATTAAGCTATGTGTTTGACCACTCTTCATTGCTTATCCTGGTGTGGTCTTTCCCTTTTCAACTAAATGGATGGAGTAAGAAATGCATATCTTAGAATTAGATGCACTGAGGTAAGTGAAGGTCTCTATTTAGTGGCTGATATTGGCTGCAGTTGCCTTTTTTTTTTTCCTGATTTGGTTCCTTTGTTGTCTGCTCTTTCAAAATCAACGTAAATTCCTTCAGATGTACTTTTTGCTCCAGCAGCCTGCCTTCTAAAGGTGCTGAGCACCCAAATCCATGAGATTTGTGTGCAGAGCAGGCTGAGGTAACAGCATAAATGACTAATATCCTCCTTTTCCTCTTGTCCTTGAGTTTCCATCTCTGTGGAAGCCAAACCAGAGCTCAGTCCCTCCAGAACTTCAAAAGAAAGGAACACGTTTAATTGTCAAGAAAGCATGGTTGGAATACTTAAAAAACTAAAGAAAAATTTCTCTGATAGTTATATTGCTGTTTTTCACAAAGGCTTCCTCACTTTTTTGCTGCTAAGTTTCAAGTAAGGATTCAGCTCTTTAGAGCCATCAAAGAAATGAGAGACCGTAAGCTCCCTCCAAGCTTCCCAGAATTTCATAAGTGAAAACAATCTGAAGAACCAGCAGCATGTCCAGTCCCAGAGCTGAATTGTCTAGTTCCTCAGTTTCTAGTTAGAGGGGGCACCTGTGGTCAGTCTTTAAAAGGCTGCAAATCTCAGAGAAGACAGTCTCTGAGCTGACTGCAAATTTTCAAAAAAACCCCAAGCCCCTCCTTTGGAAGAGAAAGTCTTTTCCAACATGAATTATCCTGTGACCCTATGATCCTAAACATGAATCAGATTCTGCCCGTTTTCAAACTAGTTCTCTGGTAAGTGGACCTCTGAATGTCTGCCTGTGAAGATGCTGAGGCAGCTCCCATACTGGGAATGCTCCAGTACCTAAGGACCCAAATTTCTTGCAGAATTTTTGTAATGCATACCAAAATGTTGTAAAATTGAATCAAGTAGGGCTTCTTCAGAGATGAAGAGTTTGTTTCATTTTCATTTCTGTTTTGTTTCCTGCTATGCATTGTTGGTAGGATGATCTTTGTGGAGCTGCATAGAGCTCTGCTGTGCCTGTTCTCCAGGACACTTTGTTGCTATTACATTTGTGACTACATGGTCATTTGCACACTGTAATAATTCATGCAGATGCATAGATGCACCATTTTGAATTAAAATTGGGGGGAATTTCTAGCTATGCTACTGGGGAAAGAGAACAGTTTCAGCTATGGCTTGTGATAGAAGGACATATTCATTCTGTTCTTATTTTAAAACTTTTTTCCTCTGTCCTGTTGTGTTTGTCCAGGCCGGAACATAGAAACATAGAGCACAGTTTGTTCTGTGGGGATTTCAGTAAACAAGAGCCCATGTCTTGTCTCTTAGGCTTTTGGTTTAGGTTCTTCCTCCTGTTCTCAACTGATACCAGATATCTTTTTTTGTTCCTCCTATTAGAGGCTACACCACTTCTAGCCTTTGGTGATTAAAAATAACTATCATTTGGCCCAAGATTAGTGCTCCAATACTTGTGGACAGATTGTGTATAAGTCACCCACACATCTGAAGGCTGTAGTATTTGGAAAATGGTTTTTGGCGTCTTAGGCAAGAGGAGAGACCTGCATGCAGCAGATTTGTAGAGGGGCCAAAGAGGACCAACTATACAAGAGGCAGAGTCTCCTATCTCCTGGCTATTGCGGAACCCAGAGGCATCAGTGGGGGAGGACAGAAAAGTCATTGAAAATGTGAAAATGTATATTCTGTCTTTGGTGCCACAGTGTCTTATCCAGTCCTGAGATCACCAGTATGAAATGCCCCAAGTCCTGCTTTACTGCTGAAATGCCACAGCTGTTAATATGGCATCTGCTAGCATCTGCAGCTCAAGAAAAAGTATGCCATGTTTTCCACATAGCCTTTCAGTCCTAAAAATCTCTTAAAACTGACTTTATTTCCTCAGAAGATCAAATCATGATATTTTTCATAGCAAGAGTGGGAGAAGGAAACCTTCTTCCAGGCAAGATCAGAGAGAAACTAAGCATCGTTATGTAGACTAAAGGGAAGTCAATTGGATTCACAGAGTTGTGTGCCTTCCCTTGGGTTCGTTTACCTGTATCTTTCCCAACCCTTAGCAAAGCTGCTTTTTCCATGGTGACTTGGATCTATTGCTATCTTGTGCAGAACCCTGAAGAGCAATACACCCATCAAAGCCAATGTGTACATTATAACAGCATAATTGTATGCCATATCCCATCAGTCTGTGAAATGACTGCAAATACGAAAGGTGGGTGCAGTTTCCCTATTAACATTCTGAATTACTTGAGGACTGTGTTTATACATACAAAGTCTGCTAGCAACAGAATGCTCTTTTGCTTAGAGCAATACTTAACATAGATCATCTTCCTCATTTGAAACAAAGATTTCAATTATGAATCAAAGAATTAGGAAGTGACAAATCTGCTTGATTTGGATAGAAAATTTTAGGCAGTTCCTGCTTCTAAGCTTTTTTTGGAGAGGGGGTAGATTATCATATGCTTAAATGATACGCTGTCACTACTAACAATAGCATTGTGCTTTTTGTAGGTGTTAAAATAGTGATTTGTAATGAACCTGTACTTAAAGATGCTGTTTTTCTTCTTAAAGTTCACGTAGTTTTCCTTTCAGACCAAATATAAAGAATATGTTGGCCACTTGATACGGTAGGCATTCTCTTTTTTTTAAAGTTTCTTTGTTTCACTGAAACTTGCATTCTGTTTCACAGAAACATTCAGCACTTTCTGAATTGCTAGCATCTAATATGCAATATTCAAATAATGCAATTTGAAGAAAACCTAACCTTTGAATTTGCAGAGTTAGACATGCAGTATTTTTAAACTTTAGCTAGCTAAGGAAAAAAAAAACAGTCAAAAACTATATTTCATAAGAGAAAATTATAGTGATATTGATGGTTTGCCAAAACCTCAAGCAGTGACAAAATCCACAGAGTGTCCTGAAAGAGATGCCTTTGCAAAACCATTCCTTTGCAGATGGCTTAGATTATTGATACTTATAAACACATGACATTATTCGTTCGACTCAGAATTTTTAAAAACTCTGTTGGTAAAAAATGCAAATTTGTCACACTATGCCAAAATCACAGAGAAAAAAAAATCACCAAATCCTGCAATTGTTCCTGAGGGTGTTTTATGGTTTAGTAGTTGTTGATCTGGTTACATTTCAACATGACCTAGTGTAAAATATTTCAACAAAAAGGGAGGAAGGAAGGAAAAAAAGAACATAATTTTCCTTTGTTGATATGAACATTATGTTTTATAGTTTTTCTTGTATACCTGAAACTCCCAGTGCTAAAAGGGGTATGGGTGAACAAGAAATGCAGGATCAGATGTGAAAGCTATAAGTCACTGGGATCCTTCCACAGAATTTTTTTCCATAAAGGATATGAAATACCATGCAATTCCCTAGCTGCACTGCAAATGATGGATAAACAGCCATAGGCATGACTTTTCTGTTTAGGTTATGTAACTGTTAACAGTGTAAGCTACTTGCAATGGAGACTACATTTGGTCCAAATTCGAGAAAATTATTTCACCTCATGATTTTTGTCTCTGTGGGAGCTCTGTGTGAGGAGTGAAGCCTCTTTCTGTGTTACCTGGCACAAAATATAAAACAGTTACTCTTCTAAAGTGCTGTAAAAGGCCCCAGAAACCAAGGAATCCATCATTACAGCCTGGGATACAACTGTCCTCTGCTTTAGGTCTAAAATCAACAGTTTTCCGCCCTCTTCCCCCACAGCTGGATGACTGACAAGTACTTCCCTGAAAAGACCTTTTGTATATGGGCAACATTGATTTAATGATGATTAACGCTCCCTGCTTCCCACAAAGGGAAAGCAGAAGCACGTGCCGACTGGCCAAGATACTGATACTATCCTTGGAAGAGGTTTTCCGTGGGGTAGAGAGTCTTCTGGAAAGCGGCAGAAAGGGGAGTCTCTATCAGCCCCCACAGGGACTGCCCAGTAATTCTTATTATACAAGCACTACTCTGCATAATGGTATCATATTTGCTGTCACTACAATGATGATTATAAAAAGTTAGTCTTTGTTAGTAATAAGTGCCCATATGAAGTCATTCCTAGTGTCTTGCGAAAATTTTGCAATCCATTATATAACCATAATAACAGAATGAGAATGATGACAAATACCATAGATTTAACTTTCACAAAGCAGATCTATCTGGTGAAATTTTATTAAAACAGGGTTGTCTTTATCATGAAAAGTATCAGAGAAGAAAAGCTAAAATACATTTATTTTAGCATGAGATGGCAACCAAATGTCCTACGTGCAGGAAACAATATACTTTTAAAAACTTGTCATATTGGAGAGATCAGAGTGTTTTCATTATCTCTACAACAAAATGTGCCAGGATGCTTTAGGATGGATGATTAATTCATTTTGATTGCCCTTACAACAGCATTTAGTATTTTTGTAGCTAAGATGAATATCGATTCCACTTCAGTTCTGTATTGGTCATGAACATAGACTGAATCACCAGTCATTTCATGGGGAGAAGAACGTGCTTAATATTTGCTATCTCATGTTTACATTTGTAAATAAATAGACTAAGCCCAATTTGGACTGAGTTAACAATGTATAGGAGTTGTGCAGAACTTCTCTTTGCCATGAGTTGTCTGGGGTAAATCCATTCTTCTTGACAGGACAGTGATACATTATAAAATGCCCCATCACAGGTGAGAGTGGATGACCCAGGCAAGCTGGTTTTTGAGCAAGATGTGGTCCTTTGTTACTGCAGGAGTCAGGAAATGTAAGCTGGCATAACTGCTGATTTATTGTAACTAAGGCTTTGACCCTGAGACCAGAAGAACACTTATCTCATTCCTTGCTCCTCTACAAGACTACTCACGGGAAAAAATAGCAGAAGCCTAACAGCAGAACCTTGCAGGTGAGGAAAGCAGGACGTGAAATTTCAGGAAACTAAGGTTTGTTCAGAGAAAGGGGAATTAAAAATTAGGTCTATAATGGGAAGTAGTCATCTATTTCTGCCTGGCCTTAGCTGCTCCGTAATGCTTTATGGGTGCAGAGCCAGGCAACTCATACCAGAATTTGTACAGTAATTTACTGTGGGAGACATGAACAGTGCGAAGACAACTCATGTTCCCACCCTTATTCATAAATACAGACTTGCCTGTGATATCTTCTGCACTTCCACTAAATAGGTGTTTATCTGTGCCTCTCAGTCTCTCAATCCTCATATCTATGTGCAATGTTTAATTAATTTTCAATTATTTCCAATTATGTAGTGACACTACTTATAAATGATACATCAGTGAAAGTGATGAATTTGGGCAAATATAATAGCTTGTCAGTCTTCACTAGAAGCTACAATTAAATCAAAAAGATAAGAAAAGATTACTGTAATTATTTTGACAGTGAACTGATAGAAGTTTGCCCAAGTGACACAGACTACAGAGTACAAAATGCCAATTGCTTAGAAATAAGTAAAAGAAGATACACTGTTGTCCCTTTGCTCCCCAGACAACCTGGAAAACCAAGTGACCTATTTCCAGGATTAGGCAGAGCTCCATTCAGTCAAAGACTTGTAGGGTCTTTGATAAGTAAAGAGAGGTCCAGTAAGTAGAGATTCATTCAGTTCTGGGCTCCCCAGTGCAAGACAGACTTGGACATACTGGAGTGAGTCCAGCAAAGGACCTCTAAGATGATTTAACGACCAGATCATCTCTCATATGAGGAGAGGTCGAGTGAGCTGGGACTACTGAGCCTGGAGAATAGAAGGCTCAGGGGGATCTTATCAATATGTATAAATATCTGATGGGGGGACTAAAGAGGATGGAGCCAGGCTCTTCTCAGTGGCACCCAGTGACAGGACGAGAGGCAGTGGGCACAAACTGAAATATAGGAAATTGCATTTAAGCATAAGAAAAAGCTTTTTTACTGTGAGGGTGACTGACTACTGGCACAGATTGCCCAGAGAGTTCATAGGATCTCCATCCATGGAGATACTCAAAACCCAGCTACACACAGTCATGAGTAATCTGCTCCAGCTGACCCTGCTCTGAGCAAGGGGTTGGACTAGACAATCTCTAGATGTGCCTTCCAACCTTGGCAATTCAGTGAGTCTGACATTTCATACTCCTTTTCCCTTCCGTGTCTCTGAGGTTATGCAGAAGTCAGCTGGGCCGTGACTGCCTCTAATTCTAGAGTCTTCCTGGGACTAGCTGAATGTCAGGGCATCCTTCCTTCCTCCCTGAAAGGAGGTTACCAGCTCTCAGAAGTCCTGAATCAAGAAACTGCCTGTTCAGGAAAGCGCTGTATTGGTTTTGTTTGGCAAGGTTTTGGTAGCGGGGGGGGGGTTACAGGGGTGGCTTCTGTAAGAAGCTGCTGGAAGCTTCCCCTGTGTTCGAGAGAGAGCGAGCCCATATTAGCCGGCTCTGAGACGGACCCGCCGCCGGCCAAGGCCGAGCCAATCAGTGATAGTGGTAACGCCTCTCTGATAACATTTTTAAGAAGGAAAAAAAAGTGGGGATGGAGAGAAACTGCCGCCGGAGTGAGGAGTGAGAACATGTAAGAGAAACAAGCCTGCGGACACCAAGGTCAGTGAAGAAGGAGGGGGAGGAGATGCTCCAGGCGCCGGAGCGAAGATTCCCCTGCAGCCCGTGGTGAAGACCCTGGTGAGGCAGGCTGTCCCCCTGCAGTCCAGGGAGGTCCACGGTGGAGCAGATATCCACCTGTAGCCCGTGGAGGACCCCACGCCGGAGCAGGTGGGTTCCCGAAGGAGGCTGTGACCCCGTGGGAACCCTGCGCTGGAGCAGGCTCCTGGCAGGACCTGCGGATCTGTGGAGAGAGGAGCCCACGGAGCAGGTTTTCTGGCAGGACTTGTGACCCCGTGGGGGACCCGCGCTGGAGCAGTGTGCTCCTGAAGGACTGCACACTGTGGAATGGACCCATGCTGGAGCAGTTCGTGAAGAACTGCAGCCCGTGGGAATGGCCCACGTTGGAGGAGTTCGTGGAGGACTGTCTCCCGTGGGTGGGACCCCACGCTGGAGCAGGGGAAGAGTGTGATCAGCCCTCGTCCTGAGGAGGTGAAGCGGCAGAAAATAACGTGTGATGACCATAAACCCCATCCCTGTCCCCCTGTGCCGCTGGGGGGGCTTGGTGGTGAAATCCGGGAGGGTAGTTGTGCCCGGGAAGAACGGAGGGGTGGTGGGAAGGTGTTCTGAGATTTCATTTTACTTCTCATTACCTTGCTCTGGTTGATTTGTAATAAATTGAGTATGTTTTGCAAATTGAGTCTGTTTTGCCCGTGACGGTAATAGTGAATGATCTCTCCTGTCCTTATCTCGACCCGCGAGCCTTTTGTTATATTTTCTCTCCCCTATCCAGCTGAGGATGGGGGAGTGATAGAATGGCTTTGGTGGGCACCTGGTGTTCAGCCAGGGTTAACCCATCACAAGCGCTTACCAATTTGCTTGGCTGTGAACAGGCTTTTGAGTCATTGAAGTCAGGGGAAACTTAGAACTGACTACAATAAAGTTCATAGACTTATGAGAAAAGATGGACTTAAGCGTATAGATAAGTTCTTTCCTCAGCTGGGGCTTTAAAGTGTTCTTGGTCAGGTATGTTCAATCTTCTGACTATGCCAGGTTTCTCACGGCCTCTGCATTTATTGTGGGGGTTTGGACTGGGTGCTACATTTGAGATTTATCTGCAACTCCCTTATGAGCATCTGTGACTACTGTGCCCAAGTTGTTGTAGATAATTGTTCTTGCAGCATCGGAACTGGCTTGTAATTCATCTGTGGCTTCACATAGTTTGATTGATCAAATGCATGGTTTGGGAAACTGCTGCCATAGAAACCACCAAGCTACCACCACAGCTCAAGAACAACTCGTGTTTCTATTCCTGTTCTCCAACTCTGGAATTTGCTATCTCTGTGTGCTCTGTAAAGCCCAACTCTTGATATTTCCAGAACTTGCCATCAAGTGATTATCTGCTGTGCTTTCTCTGTGAGAAGAGTCCAGGACACCAAGATGGCAAGCCTAGCCCACACGTCACTCTCTGGGGGATCTCTTCGGCTTTTGCATAGGGTTAGGTGGGAACCACCCCGGATAGGGACCCTTGAGCCTCACTCCTGAGGCCAGGTCATGGTTCCAGCAGAAAGCAGACTTTGAGATGTGCAACAACAAGAAACTTAAGTCCTTAGACTAATGGTTGGGGCACTTTATGAGTATGGGGCTGAGCTGCCAAGACTAGGTCTGTGTTTTATATTAGATAATATCAGAGAATATGCAGAAGTAATTCAGGAAGAGTGACCAGAACTCCTGGACTTGTCCCTCCCAGCCAGGTTCCCCAGGCATTTGCTAGATAGAAGAAGTGGCTTCACCTGTGTAGATGCTTTTGCCTGGAGTTGCATAACTGCAACACTTAGAGATGGCTTTGGTTTGTGTGATGTTTTGAGTATGTGCTTCTCAAGATCTGTATTTCATTTTGCAGTGCTTAAAATATTCTCCCCACCCCCCCCCCCCCACCCCCAAATTCTGCTATCCACATGCATGGATAACAATGCATGGAAATGTAAACCTTGCTTCAGAGGGCTTTTCAAAACTTGTCCTATCCTAAATACTCCACCTCTTTCAGGACCTTCTCGCACTGAATGCTGCAATCTGTGCCCTGCTCACCAAAATGAGTGATAGAGAAACAAAAAGGATTAGGGAAGCATCAGTTTTCATTCTTTATTGTATTATCAGTATGTACCTACTGTAGATTAAATATATACACAGCGGATCATGCAAAGGGTATACTTTTTGATACTTAGTGCATAGCATTAGGGGTATTTGCTACAGCAATTGTTGGTGTCATAGTTAAACTGTCCCTAAAATTGTGCAAAGACTTTGTCTTTAAGCATATTTCTTTAGCGTCTGTAGGGAATGGAGAATTAAGCATTTCAATGGAGCTGAAAAGTTGAATGTGAAATCTTTTGTTTCTCTTCAGTTATTGTCCCTTCATGAATTACTGCAGACTGTTCATTGTAACTTATCTTACTAATTTTCTGAGTGCAGATGAAACCCAAATGTAACTAAGCTAACATGAGGATTGTGTGATCACTTATATGGGAGGGTGGTCACACTAGAGCACGATGGAGGTCATGGTTTGGTTGAGGTTCTTTATTTGGGGTAGCTATCTGTGTTAAACAGTCCTTTAATATTAGAAGTCCAGTCCAATAAGCCCTTTTCTGACAAAAAAAAAAAAAAAAAAAAAGAGGGGTGACAATTGCAACCTGATATTACTTACTGTTGAAAGGAAAACTGTATACATCCTCCATAGCAAACAGTGTACAAGCTGAAAATAGAAGACTCATATCTTGCCCTGAATTAGCAATGAAATACAGTTTGGAATTGATTGTTCCTGAATCTGAATTTTGGCTGCTGGCAGACCAAAACTGTTAAGACACTAATTTATGTTCCAATGATTTTAAGCTAGATTTACAAATGTGGTTAGGTGCCTAAAGATGAAGAGAAAGGCAGGCAAGGGGATTTGCCAATGCACTTTGCAGCACCTAAATACCTTTGTCTCACCAACCAGCTTGTGTGTGGAGACACCTTTTGTGTTTGAGATGCTTTTTAAAACAGAAGTCAAAGTGACTAAATGTAAATGTGTGCAGAATGTTAAGGAGGTTTCATCACTAGAAAATTATTCAGGCTGCAATTCACCAATGATTTTAACTTCTAAAATCTCTTGGAATTTCCCTCCATATGAAAACAGCAACCACTAGTTAACAGAATCAAAAGTGTCAGTAGAAACACACCAGACAACTTAGGTTTTGTCATGTCCCATGTAGGTGATGACTGATGTCGAAAGGATTTCTGGTAGTTGATACAGACATTGTGCCACCAGCCCCGTATTTTCAGAAAGCAACTGAACACTTCAGTTTAAGAACTGCTTCTTACCTAATGGCATTTCTGACCACTCCACCAAGTAAATTTTTCATGTAATATTATTTGGTCAATTCTAGAGGCCTTCACCAGACAGATGCCTCTGAAAGAAATTTGTTACAAACCCATTGTAACAAAGCAGTCTCCGTCCCAAAGCACTTGCAGCTATAGTTATGGGTGGTGGCCGGCAGTGACACCATTACCCATGGCCTGAGCTGGCTGTGTGTCAAGCAGCTCTGGTCCAGAAGCCTTTGGCTAATACTGTGCCAAAACTAGTAAGCCCTGCTGCGTGCAAGCAGAGTGCCAGAGTGCCACGCTCAAGCTGACACCTACCATCTGCTCCAAATTCTGGCCAGCCTGTGGTATGAGTGGGGATGGCAGAGGGTCTCTGCGCTCCACCCGCAGACACATGCCCTAAGGCTCCAGGTCTGCATGGGTGGTGCAGACCCATGACTTCAGGCTTGTGAATAATTTAATCAAACAATTAAGAGTGCTCTTGTATAACTGTTGGGGTATCATGAACTAAATAAAACAGACACACCAAGGAAGTGCTTGCTTCTCCAACATGCAGGCACACGGATGGTTAAGGTTTTGACCCTGCAATTTGATAAGCAGCCAAATCAGAGAAAATTCCGGTACTTAGCATGTAAGCAGTCGGGTGGAAAGAAAACTTGATTTTGATGTGCTGTTGTTATGAAATTGCTCCTTATTTCTCCAGGCTTTAATTCTCTCATCATCAGTCTAACAAAGAAAGTATGATGTTCAGTAAAGACTGTATTCTTAGGCTTGCATGTATGTGTAGTAATTCAGGGTTACCAAACTGATTGGTTGTTGCAGTTGTGGATAAAGGTAGGCAGAAGTTCCCTGTATCGCATATGCAAAGTATCGTGTTTATCTGCTTTTGCAATACAGCAAGCAGTTTTGCTGCTTTTCTGAGTCATCACACCACCACCAAATGAATAATATCAGTAAATGCACTTTCCAAAAGGGCTGCAGTGCAGATTCCCTTTTGGCAAGGCAGCTTGTGGACTTTCTTCTGATTATTTTATTCTTGTAGTTACACGGGCTGAACCTGCAGTTACAAAAATGAAAGTAGAAAGCTTCAGCTTTCTGCCCTGCTTAAAATGAAGGCATGAGGCTGGATATTGCCCTTCTGCAGACTTGGGCAGAGTGCTCTGATTCTGCTGCCATGCTCAGATGTCAGCACTGAGGTTAGATGTCAGAGTTACCTACCCTGTAAACTCATCTAAGAAAGAGCTGCGTTTCCTGACATACTCTTTTCCTTCTTTTTAAGGACTTAGTACTTTTTCAATAAAAATAAATTTAATTTGTGGCTACATTTCAGCTCCATTGGTTTGATGGTATAAGTGGAGCAATACCAGCTTTGGATTTAGAGCAGTCGTGTGGCTGAGTCTCTCTGTGCAGCTTTCATGTGGTTGGGTGAGACATTCTTAGAATCCCCAAACATTTTTGAAGATCCTAAACTGGAGACATTCACAATTCTTCCCTCCCTTTCTACCATTAATCCTTCATGTTTTAACAAGCACTGAAGTTAATACAGCCTACACTCTTTCCTGTCACACTGGGCCCCCCTCCCTCCTTTCTTTCTCTTGAATAAAGCAATCTGTTATTTCCAGTCCATACTCTTGTAAATCAAAGGGATAGATGTCGACACACACCATAACCAAGTCTAAACTTCCTTTTTTTAATTAAACAGGATTCTGACATTTGGTTTGAAGAAGTGTTTGTTTGGGTTTATTTATTTTTTTAAATACGTGAAGGATGTCAACTGCTTTTATTTTATTTTTAGTAGAAGACAAATTTTGTATGGTACCACAAATAATCTCCAGCACAAAATCTTTCAGATGTTATTTCGTAGTTGAATAGGAAGAGAGTCATGGGGAGCAATACAGAAGTCTTAGCATTTAAAGCTTTTAGAATTAAGAGTTAACTTCTTTGGTAAAGATTTCCATACACATAAATAATGTTTTAGGTACCTTTTCAAATTTAATTGGGAAAAACAGTTGTAATTCTGTTGCTATCCTGTCTGCCATTTGCTTATTACTGTTAATAATACTTAGACATTTATGTGAAACACAGAAATATCCAGGTTGATAACAGCTGATACTAAAAATAAGCAAGACTCTTGGAAGGAACATAGTCTCTATTTCAGAGTACAAACCCGGGTATCTCAGTAGCCAGGGCAAAGACACCCTAGAATTGCCCCTTTCAAGGTATCTCACACCTTCTCTTGTGGTGCAAAAAGGATGTAATAGGGCAATAAACCAGACAAACCAGTATTCAGATCTGATACTGCTACATTCTATGCTGTTTCTCAGTCCTTGGTCTGGCAGGAAAAAAGGGCTTTATTTAGTAACTCAGCTGCTGTTTTGTTTCTAGATGATGATTTTAATCCACCTTTGCAGTTGAGATATATCATCTGTGCCTGTTCTGCAGCCACATATAAGTGTGTGTAGCAATGTAAGCATGAGGAGATGGTCTCCTGATTGCCTGGCCAGAAGAAGGTAGGGCAACTCTCCAGAGGGACTGCGAGTGCTTAGGCTCTTTAAATGCTGTTCTTGACGAGCAGGAGTGAGAGCAAAAGGTTATAAGTAAATCGTACGTGTAGTTTTGGCCTTTGTCTTTATTTATTTATTCCTCAGGAGGGCAGGTATAAGTGATCAGAGGTCCAGTCCCTATTCTTCAGTTCCTGTGGATAAAGGACTATGAGTTTGGCACCTTTTCGTGGTTCTAGCTAAGTGGCAGTACCCCAGCTTTGTCCCTCTTCTCTCAGCCCCTCTAAGCCAATTCCCTCAAGCATGGAAAAAGGATCTGCCTCTTCGGCTCAGCTGGAGTTAATTTTACTGCCCGCTGTTGTCTGTGTTAGACTGACCTATAGTAGCATGTCACAGACTGTAGTGCTTTTTCACATGTGTTTGCTCAGCTAGAAAATCTACCCGGGAGTTTCCTGAGTGCCTGCTGCAATATAACCTGGTATTCTGGAGTCTAGAAATGCCTGTGAACTCCTCAGATCGCTTCTTCCCACTGACAAAGTATTGTTTTGAGATCCATCTGGTGTCAAGTGTAGGCATATGGCACCAGTATGGCAGCGCTGCCTACGGGGGTGGTTTCCTGCAGAAGGGGTCTCGCTGAATGCAGTAGTCATTGCCTATTGAAAGTCATTATTGTTTAGCACCCAGGTCTTTGTGAACTTGTTCAACTGGTGGCTGGGCAGAGTGCCATCCAAATCTACGGACATGAGCACAGACAGCTGAGTCTCTGGGGCCTTACACACATCAGATGTGGGTACTGAGGTCAGGCTTCTCAGCAAGGAGAATCTAAATGACTGTCTGTCCCGAGCATGTGTATCTGTGGTTGAAGGGATATGCCATCATTAATCCAAATCTGGGCCGGATTAAGCTTCTAAAATAAAAAACAGGTCTGCCAGCCACTTGAAGAGGGCTCGGGGCCCGCTTGAGTCGAGTGCATCAGCGGGGAGGGAGGGAGGGAGGAGGCCAAGGCGGCTGAGCAAAGTCACCACCCGCTCGCCCCTGTAGCGCTTCTCTCCGTAGGGGCCGAGGTGACCCGACAGCTGCCAAAACAGGGGCCGGGGTGTCCCGCCTTCGTCCCTTCAACTGCAGGCCTCTCCAAGGGCTGGGCAACACTTATGTTTCTGCGGCCAGCCCTCTCTTTGCTGTGACGAGAGCACAGACATTTCATGCTTTGTTTCTTAATCAGGTTTTCAGCACGGTTCTTGTAACAGCCGGGAGCAGAAGCTTTAGCATTCGGGGAGCGGGATTGCCTGTTTGCCAGACAAAAATCTCGGGTGTACCAGCCTGGGCCTGGCTCTCCCTTTTGCCTGGGCAGTGGTCCCACCTGGAGCTAATTCAGGCTCGCTCATCTGGCCCTTTGAGAGCTGCTCACCTCCACGGACAGGCAGAGCATACACAGGGGACGAGGCGGCCGCACCAGTGAGGTGGTGCCCACCAGAAAGCCATCATCAAGAGACAGGAGTTGAAAATCTGGGTGGAAGATCACAAAGCCAGAGTACCAGACATACTTTAGTAGGGTTGCTGAGAAAGCTAAGCAGAGACAGAGAAAGCTAAATCCCGTAGACTGTATTTGCATAGAGGGAGAAAACACCAGAGCATTAAGCTAAAATGAATAATGAAATGATTCACTGCACAGAGCAATTCAGAGAAATGGAGGGTGACCAAACACTGGGGTTTGCCTGTCTCTTGCAGGTCCCAACAGCTTGCAGGCATAGATGCTCTGTGGCACCCATAAAAAGATAACGCTGGGAACCTACTATTCTAAATGCTGCTTTTATACTGTGGACATTAAATTCCTCGTGGAGTTGCCTTCTGACATGATCCCTCTTATATTTCTTTGTGGACTGTTGCCATATACTATGAAACTAGCTGCTCCTGTCCTCTGCAATGGGTAACTAAGCACTTACAGCATATAAGATATGCTAACTGAAAAACTGGGAAGCTTTACCATCGTTATTGGAAAGTGTCGTGAGATTTCCCTAGAAAGGTGTGATAGAAGTGCAAAGAGGGATATGCTGTTATTTTAAAACCTGACAATGCGCTAGTTCCTCCCCCTTTGAAGTTGGTGGCGAAACTGTTTTAGAGGAGCAAGACTGCTTGAATTGGCAAACGAGGCAGCCTGGAGGCAGAAGAGGCTTACAGGGAATGGTTTCTGCTGCTCTCCTTGAACACAGAGCTGTTCAGACAGACTGGAGACCTGTCTGCCACTCTCTCCCATTAAGGCTAAGAAATGAATGCTTTTAAAGTTGTTAAATGAATGGGCTGGATCTTACAGCCCTTACTCACCTGAGTACTGCCATTAACTTTAAGAAAATAATCACTTTATTAAGTACTATGGAGTGGAGTCCTTAAATTGTTAAATTCTAATATTTGACAGAAGTTTTTCCTCGGTAGAAAAATAATATTGACATAATTAAAAGGATGTGAACATTTCATCAGCTGAAGAATGCAAGTTACTTTGGAGCGATACGTAAAACTACAAGTAGCACAGAGGGCTTAAGTCCGAGTCATGTCTGTAGGTTATTTTTGAACTTTATGAAAAACACACTTTAGCAGTTTATATCCTGACCATTCAACTGTATTCTGGGATTCTGAATTCAAAAACACGCTAACCATGAAAACACAACATTTAAAAATACACTGTCCACTTGGCTTCTTCGCCCTGCTTCAGAGTCTCCCAAGTTTGTTTCAGACAAACTGAGAACTTTGTTGTGGAATGACTGTTTGAATTGGGGTTTCTTAAAATACATGTGGAGCCTTGTAGCTGCTGCGGGGTGTACACAGTGGTGGAGCTGTACTATTTTAAAATCATCTGGCTATTTCACTTCATGTAAGAATATCTGTCAGTTTAGTTATAAGGAATGAGAGGGGTTGATTAAAACAACTCATGAAGCCATTAAACAAAGAGATAAAATGTAGAACATGTGCTGTAGGGTCGTTTTAATTATAATGTATGGGGGATCTGTGGAAACAGGATGGCAGCTGTCTTGTAGCTGAGTTTTAAGCCCCTCTTAGCAGTACCAAAGTCCTGTAACTCAGAGGTGGGTTTTCTTATCTGTAAAGCTAATAGGTCCTTTGGAACTGGTGTTTGGAAGCTACGTTTTGTTGCTACAACTGACCATAGTGTAATTACTATGCTCAAGCGGTTAGATAGATGTGGACTAAAATAGGCAATTATGTATACTAATCAGCTAGTCATTAGATACTAGACTATGTAACATCAGAGAAATGTATGCAAAAGCTTTAGTCAAGAAGGGAAGGGGTCAGAGATGTCAAGTGAACAGCCATGAGAATCAAGAGAGAATGGTGAAGAAAAAAGGTAGTGGCAGATTATTTCATTGTCTTGGCAATCTTACTAGGTCAAAAAAACCAGTATTGAATATACTGCTGTATGCTGTAAGTAGAAACTAAGCTAATTTAGCATATAATCTGGCTTTAAACAATAGATATCAGGCAGCCACATGAATTCAGTTAAAAACTGTTCAAACTTCACATTTTGCTTTATTCTTATTAACCTAGTTATAGACATCAAGAGTTAGCATAATTAATTCTAGCCCTATCAGAAGAGGTTTTAAATCTCTGGTGTAAGAGTTCAAACAAGTCTCTAGTCACTAGAAATCAGGATAAGGAGCAGTAAGGAAAGAAAACAACACATCTGCCCACGTTTTTACAATTCCATCCACTCCTGCCAGAGACAGGGTCGTCAGCTAGGTAGACATTGAGTCTAGTTCAGCTTGGCAGCTCCTACATTCCCAATTCAACAAAGTTTGCTTAAGTGTCTGCTATGCTTTTTATGCAACATGAAATATGGCAATTTAGTTAACCCTTTGTCATTGAGTAAAATGGGTTCACACACAGGAACATCACCACTTCAAAACATCCAGTCATTAAACTGTAACAAAGATTTGTTACCAAAACTCATTGGAAACAGCCAGAAAATGAATTTTTAAGAATGTGACCACTAACAGTGAATTTAACTTTCTGACTATAAGGACTGCAGCAGTTCAAGTCTTGCTCTGTTGCTTGTAAGCATCACTAAAACTGCCCATAAAAAAATGACATTTGCTTCTCTTTGCAAACTGTCTTTATTTGTATGTTCCTTTATCAGGAAATAATATGAGTGCTGTAACTTTTGCTTTCCAATTTGCATAAAACAAAGACATTTCCAGGATCAATTATATAAAAACAGGAAATAATTCCTTAGAGAGAGGATGGAGGACTTGAAGGAGTTACGGCCTGTTGCTCTTGGCTGTAGCTTGGCATGTGAAGGTTCTGGGGATTGTTCCCTAGAGGACTTCAGATGTTGTATGTTATTTTAAAGAGACTGGAAGGTGGTAGTTGGGATAGATACCCACCTCCATACTGGCTTGTGGGGCACTCTACCAGATAGCCAGGGTAACCATTACACCAGTCTGGCTCCTCAGCAACCCCAGGTAAAGAAAATGTACAAAGGCAACTCAGCTGTCATTAAAATGAGGAAAAACTAATTTCTGCTCAAACAGTGTAAGAGAAAGTGTGATTCCCTCTGCTATTAAAAGAGGACCTCTCTGTAGCAGAGAAATCAGTCATTGATCCAACGATGAGACACAGCTTGTCAGCTAATGCTCTCAAGGCAGCGCACCTTGAGGTGAACTTTGGAGGGTCTCTCACAAACTCAACTTAAATTGTCTGAGAGTTAAAAGCTAGAGGAGCAACAAGGGAAGAGCTCTCCCTGATGGGAAATCATGGGCCAGGATGCCAGCTTCTGTTGGGTTGGCATCTGGTTACTTGAAGTTCTCACTTTTGTCAATGAAATTAAGCACTTTCCCATCGCTGTCAGGGAGAGGTTATCTCAAGTTTTTAGCATCATGCGAAGACTTATCCTGTGGTGCGTATTTTCCCAAGGACCAATGGTACCACACATTTTAGGGTAAAAATTAGGCCTTTGCATCTGTCCTATTGGCTTTAGCAGAATTGCTGGTCTGCAAGGAATATGAATTGAGCTCATACAGCGATTTCTAAAATACAAAATGCTAATGACAATATCCTTCCTTAAGGAGAGAATTGAAGATGACTGACCATGTTACCCCTCTCTTTTTCTCTACCTGTTTTACTCCAGTCCTCCGTGATGTCTGTCTGTTTTGCCCGCTTTCACCCAAACCTGGTTGTTGGTGGAACATACTCTGGCCAAATTGTCTTGTGGGATAATCGCAGTCACAGGCGCACTCCGGTTCAGAGAACTCCCTTATCTGCTGCTGCTCACACGGTAAGGATAAAAATCACCTCCTTTCCTTAGAGGAAGAGGTCAGCGGGGAAGTGGAGCTGTCTAATTGTGTCTACAATGCTGTTTGCCACACAGATGAAGACAGCGTGGCCCTTGAAGGGAAAGAAATAGATAAGAGAGGTGTACAACCACCTCCTGTAAGTGCTTAACCATCACACTTTGTAGGTCAGGTCAGGAGATTATCCTCCTTTCCAAGGAAGAGGGCTGGATCAATTACAACCCTTGAGTGAGGCGCCTTTGTGGCAGCACAGTGGGACTGTGACTCTTGCTCTCCATTGCCTGTAAAGACAGCCAGGTCACTTTAGGGACTGTGTGTCTGTCAGACCAGCATGGCAGGCAATTTGAATCATTAACTGTTGTCTTGTTGTACATGAATTTCTCTTTTGAACCAGATTAGGCACCTATGGTTGTCTCAGTGGGGTCCTGCAAGTAGAGACTGGTGCCCTTGAAGAGAGTGGGGCAGTTTGCTTCTGTTTTCCAATACAGCAATACATAAACGCCTGTCATGGTCTCCTACTCCAGACAGGGCCATAGGGCAGAGCTTGCACAGTGAGGGGGAGTTTGTTTCGATAAAATGATGTGGAAGAGCATTTTGCTGACACAACA
Organism: Astur gentilis; assembly: GCF_929443795.1. NCBI lineage: Eukaryota > Metazoa > Chordata > Aves > Accipitriformes > Accipitridae > Astur > Astur gentilis. The sequence goes on along the minus strand of NC_064883.1, from coordinate 20,181,600 downwards.
GATACCTGCAGATATAGTGATGGTGGCACAGGGCTCTGGTGATGTCTGGGAGATATATAGGCAGAGCAGTAGCACAGAATGCCTGAGAAGGAAGAGAGTTTCTCTGTGATACAAAGATGATGTCTGTCCTAGAAGACTCTCTTACATTACAAAGTACTCATACTGTGCTGGAGGAAGAGACAAGCCTGGATTGCCTGCTAAAGTGTCCTCACTCTGCTATGGCACTGACCTCCAGTCCGTCCTGTACTAAGATGTTGTGAATTCCTGAGTTCTCCTCTTCCAGGGTTTGGGCTCAGGCAGCCTTTTCATAAGAGCTGGAAGGTGTACTCTGTGGATGGTAAATATATCTCATCTTGGTAGTGGGCTTGGGACCATTCCTGAGTGGGGAAGCAGAAAAGAAAATTCAGGCTGTAAAGGAGAAAAATGTAATAGTATGATACAATAATGCAGAAAAATGCAGATTTCCTGAAACATAAGAAACTGAACTACATAAAGCACTCTGAGAGATAAGATAATAATCTTGTTCTAGCAGAGGGAAGGATCAGACAAAGTGATAGGTCTTTTGCACCTCTAGCTTTTACAATTCTGCGATTCTTATCTTTGGAATTTGCAGATCAAGGTTCAGCTTTTAGTTGACTGTGACAACATAATCCCTGGAGTTAAAAGACAGCTCTAGAAGCCATGCCAGGTGAATTAATGAAAAAGATTCAGCGTGGGGCCAGTATTATGATGGCAAGCCTCTTATATTAAAAAATGACAGGTGTGCATGGGCTCGCTTAGTGGGCCAGGCAGCACAAATATTGTTCCCTAAATTTCCACTATCATGAATGTTGATGTAATAATCTAATGATCTGTGCCATGGGTTGCAACTTCAACATTGCTTTTCATTTCCCTAATGTTTTTGCTCATTTTGTCGCCAGTAATGTTCAATCTGCATGAAAAGAAACAGTCTCTCCTGGAAGTGCAATTTAGAGATGTAGCAGACCAGAAAACTAGTGGCAAGAAGCTGACTATCACTGAAAATTGAACAACTGGGACTCCAAATCTAGTGGAAAAGAAAAGATTAATGGGAAGTAATTTGTTTACACTCAAAAAACATTTAAGATTAAATTGTTCCTCCTGGAATTATATATTAAACTAGTTTTACTATTGCAGTAGAACAATATGTGATGTTTTGCTTTTGACAAATATAAATAAATTACTTTCAGTTGTGGATGGGCACTTTGTGTGCTGTCATGGATTGGTATAAATAAGTGTTTACACAGTCTAACATGAGGAAGCATGATGTTTTTAAGGAGTGATCAGATTTTACAATAAAAGAGTGCTTACTTTATGTTCATATATAGGAATCACATAAACTGTAAACGAAGTCTTGGTTGCAAAAGGCTGGCTTGAATCCTAGCTGCTAAGAAGAAAAAAAAAAAAAGGATTAAATTAAGACAACTCTACTGTAGCAATGTTACTTTACGTACTGCTAGATACGTGAGTTGAATAGTCATCTTTTAATTCGAACTTATGCCATATGTGAAAAAGGGATTTTTCTCTTTTCTTTCTCCCACTTTGTTTATTTGAAACAGAGAGCGTGTTGTTATCACTGACTTAAACCTTCCTGAAGTTTAGTATCACTGATTGCTGCCTGGATTCATCAGGAAAGAGAGTTCTACCCACAGCTTACTCACTAATTTCCTTTCACACCCACCACACATCTGCACTTGGGACAACAGGAAATTTTAATTAAGACAAAACCTTTTTGCATGATGATTTCATTTCCAAAATAAATAAAAGCAAGCTGGCAGTGACCCTTTGAAAGGAAGGAGCCTGTTTAGACTTTCTGTTACGTACAGTTGGTTGCCTTTTTCATCCATTTTCCTTACATCTTTTCATTTCTGCCGTGAGTTTTATTGTGCATGAAATTGATGACTGATAGCCCTGATTAAAGCCAGACCTGGCACACTGAGGTGCTGCTGGAAAGACATGGCTCACTCTCTCCTCCCCCCTAAATATTCTAGATACTCCACTGCTTGCTTTAGCTTCCTCCCACCCACTCTGTCCCTGTCTGTTTGGACTACTGAAGGTCAAACACCCATGAAAAAATAGGTCTATTCTTACTTCACACATCAGTATGTGCTAATCATGCTTAGCACTTGGGGTCATTAGCTCTCACTAAGCAGCAAGAAGGTCCATCGTATGAGGATAATAGCACGAGACACATGTGAGGGACAGACTGGGGTCCATTTGATGATCTAAGGGAAGCCAGGTGCCTGACAATCTTGAGAGAAAGAGAAGAATCAGCATCAGAATGGACCTTGCAAATTACTGGTGCATACAGGTGGCCTCCAAGCACAAGGTACCATTTCAGCAGCAATTGCTGAGTCCAACTTCAGTGTGCACGCACACATAAACACACACACACACACACTGTGTATTCAGATGCTGCCCTTTTTGCACTTAGGGAGGGGGCATTTACTGGGCCCGCTCAGGTATTGAACCTGAGAGGTAGCCAGTGCTCTGAAGATTTCTGCCTTTCCCTACTGACTGGGTAGGTGACTTGCAGCTGGATCTTAAAGTAGTCTAAAATAAGTGGTAGTTCTGGCATTCCTTTCAGCAGGAGCAAATGCTAGGTTTCTAACCCTACATGGAGTTGGCTTAGAAGATCTATAGGGATCTCTTGTAAGTTGGTCCTAATTTTCATTAAATAAGGAAAGTTTTAGTGAAAAGTGTTTTTTTCTTCCTGGAGACGCAGGTCTTCTATTCATCAGCAAAAGAGGCAGGGAAATACAATTTTTCTTTGCTTGACTTGTGTATATGTCTTACCCTTAATTCAGCAGATTCACTTGTACTGGTCAAAGGAAATTAAATCTTATTGTTCAGTCTGACTGATTTTTCACTTTGGAGATTGCTGAACTTGAACCATGCCTCATGTCACCATCAGATCTCAGATGACTCTTTAGGCTCAAAATGTTACCAGGTTCCTTGGAAAAGGAATAGGCCAAGTTTCATTATTGCATACTAAGTGGAATTCAGCCTCCATGGAAAGACTATGTTATGGTGAACCAGGTGTAACACCCTAAATTTAGTCACTCTACATTTATAATGACAGATTTTGAAAGGTATATTGGCCAGTGCTGGAGAATGCTGATGAACTTGTTCATGTTTTTCAACTGGAGTACATTTGCAAATATTTAGCATGCAAGCCAAATTCTGGAAAAGTTCAAGTTTTAGGCAGCTGTTTTCTTGAATAAAGTTTTCATTTTGAGTCCATTTGGACAATTTACCTCTTTCTGCCGGTTATTTTCAGTGTCAAAAGCCATCAGTAGAATGATACATATCCCTGTGGGTGAAATCTCATCCACATAATTCAGTATTTTCACAGCATTACTCAGCTGTGTTGGTTTATTATGAGGAAAATGAAACTTTGAAAATATTTCCACCTCCATAACGTGCCTCTTAAAATTTAAAGGTAAAAAAAAATAATCCTATCTGGCAAAAGCTGAGTCCTGTATTCTCCAGGTATTATGTGACTACTTAATTGTTCTTTAAAACAACCTACGAGACATGAGAAATTTGTTTGTGAAGAAGTGAGAATGGCTCTCTGATTTCCAGTGTTAATGTGTTTTCAGCATCCTGTGTATTGTGTGAATGTAGTTGGAACACAGAATGCGCATAATCTCATCACCGTCTCTACGGATGGCAAAATGTGCTCCTGGAGCCTGGACATGCTCTCAACTCCACAGGTGGGTTTGTTTTCACCTATACAGGGGAAAAAAAAGCACCTTCGGTAGAGCAGGATACCTGCTTAATGGAACATAGCTCCTAAAAGCCAAAACCTCACGTCCTATACAAACTAAAACCAATGGATGCACTTGAAAGAGTACAGCTTGCTTCCAGCAGTCTCTGCTAAGAGCCAAAACCCATTTCCTTTACCACAAATCATGTAATTATTGTAAGACGTTAATACATAGGTCAGTTTCAAGTGAAAATGAAATAATCCATTTTAAAGCACGGTAATTACAGAAGTCGCCTGTGGTATAAATTGTACTTACTCTACAGCATTGTTTAACAAATATGGACTAGATTGCACTGCTGCTGAACACACCCTAGGCACTACGGGTTTCCAAGGCACACAGTCAGAAAGCTTACTTTGCTGCCTGCCTTCAGTAGCCAAAGGAACAAACAATGCAAATCAAAAGTTTGAGAACTAATTTCCCCCCACTGGAATGTTTGCTACTATTGTCTCCCCCCCTTCCCCCCCCCCCCCCCCGCCCCCCCCCCCCCCCCCCCGCTTCTTTGTACCAGGAATGAAAGAAAACCCAGGAAAATTGTCCAAACCACTAGTGATTATAATAATGGAAACTAAACAAAGAATCTGATGCTGAAAAAGGTCTATGGAAAGCATCTTTTAAGTGTTATCTTCTGGAGTAGTACATTTTCTATTCCAACACATCACTCAGTTTTTATACATAATTTCGTAGAAAAAAAAAATTAGTATAATTTTTGCTAAGCATCATGGGATCTGATCTTGTCTCAAAATGCTGCGTAGAAACTCCTCTTAATGATTCAATTAACCATCCATTAATCATGCATTAATGTGCAATTACTATAGAATTATTTGCTTTTCAGTGTTGACACAAGAGGTGGGACTCCTCTATCCTAACCTTAGCCAACTAAAAGTTAGGTCTGTGTCAAGTCTCAGCTAGTAATTTAGTTCCCTTTACAATTTATGTAGAGAAAGACTGGACACTTCTGGAGGACGACTCCTGCTATCCCAGTGTGAAATATTATTTCAGATACCCACCGTGGGGTACAAAACTGTCAAATCCTGGGATGGAAGGGACTTCTGGAAGTCATGCCATCTACTCCCCTACTCAAAGTGAGGCCAACTTCAAAGTTAGATCATGTTGTTCGCTCATCTAAGGCAACAGTGTGGGTCTGATAGTTGTGTCCTAGGACTATAAGAAACCAATACTCTTATGGAATAGAAGTGGAGGCATCTAAAATGGCCCTGATGTCTATGTTTAGGCACCTGAACCCCTTCCCCAGTTTCTCACTTCACATCAAGAACATAAATCCCACCCTTATGTATTCACTTACTGGAATACTAAATTTTGAAGCAGACATTTGTGAACATCTCAGTTCCAGTACTTCATCACTCAGATGGAATTTCCCTGCTCCAAAACTGGCTTTCAACAAGGATAGGAACACACCCCACATTACGCTGAAGTTTGGCACATGGCTTTTGGTGATCTAGAAAAGAAAGGCACAGGACTTGACATCAAGCTACATGCCATAGCTTTAAATTGGGAGAAGTAGAGTGTTGCTGATGTGTGTCAGTCTGAAACTTTCTGAAGACACAGATCCAGAACACTCTTGTACAGCCACAGTGTAGGTGCTGGGAGGAGAGAGTCCACCGCAGCATCTGGCTGCTTCTCCACATGGACACTAAATGATGATCTCACCCCAGAAGATTTTCACAGAAATATATGGTCCACAGGTGCTCTGCCAATGCATTTTCCAGTCTTGTTTTGCCTTTTTTAATAGAATCAAATGTATTTCAAAGAAAAGTATAAACCAAGCAAAAGTATTTCTCTATGGATTTGCAGCCCTCTCCTCTCACAGGGATGCCCATTTTCTTTAGCTACGGCAAAAAGCCCTCCTGAGAAAAATGCTACAGGCTTTGGCCCTAGAAGAATAGCAGCTTAGACATTTTAAACACAGAAAACATACCCACTTAAATAGCTAAAAATGAAAATTGCTAAATCATTCAGCCCCTTTGTGGATTCTTGGGTTACACCAGTTAGGCTGAACAACCAGAAAATTTTGCAAAATCTGCTCAAAGTGTGCGCATCTTGCAACAGCCAGAAACTGTTCGTGCTGGTTGTACTTGCAATAGCAAAAATGGGCATGCTGATTTACTTTGAAATATAGCTACCAAATGAAGAAAGAAATATGCTTGCTCGTTTGTAGCTTGATGGTGGAGTCTAGAGGGAGTGTTTATGGTTACCTCAGAAAATCCCTGAAAAGCAATGCTTAGAATGGTGGTAGTGACAGGACCACAACTTTTAAATTTTGTTCTGCAAAGGGACAATTGGCACAGTCTGATAAATGCCTCAGGTGCACACAATATTACACGTTTCCTTACAAACAATTGATTTCAAAAATGTTTGTAAATAGAAGGGTATTGCATATTTTATTAGAGCCTGGGGCTGGCAAGTGTAACCATTAAGGTATTACCTTTAGTTTCTGCACCATTAGATTTTAAATTCTCACCTGTCATCTCTGCCTGATTTAAGATATTGTAGCAAAGACTAGCGCCTTCCAGCTGCTCTCAAACATGTGACAGACAGCGGCGGGGATGGCAGGAGCAGTGCATCCTAGTTTGTGACATTGCATCTTCTCACAATGTCCTATGTAGACACTGAAGTCCTGCAGCTGGGTCAAATGATTTCTTCTTCCCCTCCTGCTACCCTGTGTAACCTTTAGAAAATAATTAGAAAAAAACCCCCAACAGCCAAACAAAGGAGGATTGCGGAATAATAATGAAGACCTGTTTTGGTAGGAGAGCATGGAGCTGGTGTACAATAAGTCCAAACCAGTGGCGGTTACAGGAATGGCTTTCCCAACTGGAGATGTCAATAACTTTGTTGTTGGCAGTGAAGAGGGAACAGTCTACACAGCCTGTCGTCATGGAAGGTGATGTTCAGCATTTTGTACTTAAATAATATTGTGTACCTGCATTGGTATGAGGTAGCCAAGTGTGTGTGGAGAGTGTTTCATGTTTTTTCTTTTGGATCAATGGTGTCTGTACTGTTCTTCGCTCGACTAGGACAAGAGTCACCTGACTTTAGGCATCTATGCCACAGCCTGTTATACTGGGGTAGTTGCCCCAGGATCCCTGCATAGTTGGTGGGAAGCAACGACTGCTCTTAGGGTTTTATTTCCTTTACCTTTTTCAGACATCTGCCTGAAGAAGAGATGACAGGGACCTCAGAAATGCCTCTTTCTCACCCATGAGGTGAGACGGAGGTCTAGGCAGCTAGCTGAGATGTAGGTATCTATGTCTGGGCAGGTTGATTCAGGCCCTAGGAGACAGTTTTGTTGCAGGGTAATGAGACCTAAACCACTCCTAAGAGATGGTAATCTGCTTTATTTTTTACCATCCTTAGGTCCATCTTCAGTCTCCACAGGGATATATCAGAGAAGAGCCACCATGGGCGCACATGCATGTGAGAAACAGAGCACACATGTCCCAGTGCACAGCCATCCAGCACTGGGTATTCCCGCACAGCACTGCAGGCTGTGTCTGTGCAGCCAGGCTAGAGACTGAGCCCTGCTGGCCCCTGCTCTCAGAGGGCAGTTTGGACATGCCCACCCTCTCCAGGAGGGCAAGAGGGTTTTGTTGTACAGCCAGGAGCCATGCCACGCCGTTTGCCCCCAGGCTGCCACCTGGTTTATTTGCTAACACAGACTTAGCCGCGGTGTGCCACACGGGTAGACGAGCTCTGGCTGACCGGCTCCCAGGACGGGTACTCTGTGCTCTCTCACACATGGTGGTCATATTCCTTCCTTGCATAACCCAGGCTGTAGTTTAATACTGCAAGTTCCTTATTTTGCACCCTGTAAATCTGCAGGATTCTAGTGTGATCCGATAGCTTCTAGTAGTAGTTTCATCCTCTGGGATGCTTGAAAGGCTTTTGTAGAGAACAAACTTTTTTCACTGATAGATTTAAAGCTCACCCCCACACTTCAGTAGTTTGCAATATTCTCTGAATTCGTATTTTATCATATTCTGTGTTTCTGTTGACCAAATAGACATGGATGCACTAGTTTAAGATTGTAAGGCTTCTATTAGACATTCCTAATGTTGTATAAATACTGTTTTACATATATTTTGTTCAGTATAATTTTTATTTTAAAGTACCTTTATTTTAGCCTGACTGCTGACAGTATTGCAAAATTGTGTATATTTAGGCATTGTACTGATAGGCTCTGTGGCGGCTGATGGTTTGAATTAGTCTTAGGCTGCTAGGATAAATGAAGCGTGCCCAAGGGCATTTCTCACTTCTGATCTTTCAGACATGCCTGGTTTGTTCTTCACAAGAGAAGGAAGGTGCCATATCCTCTTGTTAGCCCACCCTTTTAGCAAACCTTCTGCTGACCATTGACAAATGCACTCCTTTTCTGCTCCTGCCTGTCTTTCCTAGAGCTTTTTGCTATCATTCCCATTTTATTTCCAGAGGCTCCTGCGTCCTTCAGCCCAGCACAGCGGAGAGCCATGTTATTCTTGAAGCAGCTGTGTCAAAGCACAGCAGATACACAAGGTGTTCTCAGTGCTCCAGAACTCCCCTTATGCAACCAACTACATGGTAGACAGATAGGCATAAAATAAGAGGTGTGCTTTGTACCCAGCACTGTAGAGGCACTGCAGAACTCAGTCCCTGCTCCAGCACATGCTGCAAGGTCTGGCAGGAGAGCCTAAGTGAGGCCACATTGCCATGGTCAACAGGAGAGGTGAGGGGACACCATGCTAGCAATATGAGGAACCAATTTCCTCCATTGCAGCTCCTGATCTCTTTGGGTACGCTGTATTCACACTGGCACGGGGCTGGCAGCCTTGTCAGAGCTGTGGCTATTTTTAATGTATTTTCTTCCAGTGGTAATTTTTCTATAATGTAACTAAAAGGGTAATTTCATAATTCCCCTGCTCTGACACACATGATTCCCTGCACAGCACTGACAACTGATCTGGTGTCATTTGCTTCCAGGAAAAAGAAAACTGTGCACATTCTCTCTTACACAGCATTGTATTTTTCCTTCCTAATAGCTATTCTAGCCTCAGGCCGATGAAACGCACATCTCCCCTTGTTCAAAGTAATGACTGTATGATACCTGATGACAGGAACAGTTCCTTCACTTTTTGTGAAAAAGGATTTGCTTCCTAGTGACCTAACTGATGCTGTGGAAAGTTATTTTAGATATTTAAGAGGAAAAGAATTGCTCATGATAAGTCATTAATGTATTTGCATTTTTATTTTAATGTTATTCCTTGTGATAATGGCTTACTCAGAGGCATAAGCTATAGTATAATTATAATTCAGAATTATTTTATAATTATACATAAATGTTATCTCAAGCTACAGTAGTAGACGGTCTATGTGAAAGTAAGTAAGGCAAGTCTTCAGAAGTAAGAGAAAGTCTCCCTGTGCTGGATCCTAAGCATTAATTGTGCCCACAGGAGTAAACCTCTGCAGGCAAAGGCCTTACTGAAAGGAGAGAGATTTACAGATTAAATGGAACTTTAAAAGGAAACAGGAACCTAAGAGGACAGAAAAATTATGTTAAATCATCAGATGTTAAATCATTCTCTGAATGCAAATGTCTGTTCTTCCTGCAGTAAAGCTGGCATTGGTGAAATTTTTGAAGGCCACCAAGGACCCGTCACAGGAATCAATTGTCACATGGCAGTGGGTCCAATTGACTTTTCCCATCTCTTTGTCACATCATCATTTGACTGGACAGTCAAGTTGTGGACCACAAAGGTGAGAAATCCGAGCTGGGGTGGGATGGGTAATGCTACTTCTGAAAATGCTGTTGTCAGAAATATTTCAATATTTTCTATATCAAGTCCTAAGAATCAATTAATTGAAAGGCTGTGCTTAGAATAGGCATAGTGATAAAATTGTAAGTAAAATATATACCTAGTGTAACTGTGTCAACCATATTTGCTCTGGAGCGTACCATGCCCTTTAAAGGTAGCTTCAGCTGGCCCGCACTTCAGTATTAACCCTAGTGCTGAGCAATTTCACTAGGCAAGGAGATTAGGATATCTTGTACTGCAGGTCGTCAAACAATCCATCCAGCACTGCCTGTGCAGGCTAACTTGCAAGGCTAGGAGCATGCACCATGGTGATGCAGCAGCAGGAACACTTTCTTCTGATGAAACAACAGGGGAAGCACACGTACAACTTAATGCAATCAATGTCACTTGTGAAATTCATTGCTGTATGAGGTTGTGATAGCCAAAAAGCATAAATTGTCCCAATGACATTAGACACTGATGGCTGGCTGGAAGCAGGGAGGAAATACATGCTGGAACTTAACATTCATGACCACCATGGATCTGTTGCTGACTACTCTATGGACTTGTCCCCATGACCTCTTACAGGGAGAGCACTATGAACAGCAGATATTAATAGACAGTCCTGTGAAGCTTTGAAACCCCAACACCCCATAGAACTGTATGGATATAGAGTAATGACAGCATGAGTGAAAATTGTGGGACAGACGAAACAGACCAACCTGTTTCATTGCACAGGCTGAGTAAAACAGGAGAATGAGGGGTAAAATCCTAATTGTAAAAGTCATCTAAACAGTTATTTTTGCCATACACCAGAGTAGAGAACTGCTTTCCAAATGACGGGCTTTTGTCTTAACTGTGTTTTTATGCCTGCATTTGATTCACATCTTGAGCTGCACCCGGCAGAGTTCCAGTACTGGAAGCTGACTCCAGTCAGGAAGTATCTCAGCGTGTGTTCCTCCAAGACATCAGGGCTTGGAGGTGCTAGGACAGAGTCACAGCAAATGTAAATACAAAAGTGTTCAGAAGGGCTTATGTGACAGCCTTGTGCTGGAAACAGAAGCACGGTTACCTAGATAATCACTTGAATCAGCTTCCACAGTAGCTTCACAATGCATTTGTTAATGGCCTGCTCCAGTGTGCATGCTAATTAACAGGTATCTTTTCCTGATCAACAGTGACCACAGCTAACAGTTTTGTCTTGAGTTATATTTTAGGAAACTCATTATAATAAGGGTGCATGATTTACCTAATTCACATGTAACCATACACATCCATGGATCCAGCCTTAACCAATGCAGAAGTGGTCCAGGGGAGTGGTCATGAGCAGGCTTGAATGGGTCTGGGATGGGTCCTAGGTGGTAAACATTAGAAAGGGCTGCAGGATAACCAAGTGATGGAGAGCTTAGGTGTTAGCTGGTTGGGGCTGGCTAGGCTGTTTGGTGTCTGAGGTAAGGGAGTCCTGGACAGTGCTAACTGGTGGCAAGGGAATATTGAAGGGTTGAAGTTGAAGCTGAGTAAGGGGAAAAGAATTTGTGAGGACTGGGGGGAAAGATGAAAGTCAGGTACTGAATTCCAAACATACATGTCCAGAAAAGTCTGGGATGAGTATCTGACCCTCAGCTTGAGGTTGAATATGGCAATAAGGGTCTTATCCATCTGCAGCTTAAATGAAATTATATTAAGGGATAATAAGGCCTGGGTTTTTTTTATTTTAAACTCCTAAGATTTTAGAAGTTAGCAGTAACACTAACACAGTATATTTTGGCCACAAAGACACTGCATTTAGCAGTACACGGTTATCTTTGTGGAAGAATTCAGTGCCAAAATGGTTAGGTCAGGTTCTGTTCAATACACAATCAGTTTTCAAAGAATCAAACCATTTAAATTTCTAATATCTATCAAGCTGTGGCTCATGTGGCAGGAGGGGCTTCCTGAGAAAGCTGTCTGACCTAGCTGATGTGAGCTGTGATGTGCATGTGACACAGCACAGCACCACCCAGAGCTGGAAGCTGTGTCGCTGTATTGGATCGCTTGCTTTCTTCTGGAGCAGGTTTGAGCAGCAGCAGCCCCAGGCTGCCAGCCACTGCCCTGTGAAGACATCCTCTGAGACACTAGACAAGTTCTTGAACTGTGATGAATGTTTTCTTTTTCTTCCAATTTGACTCTGGCAGAAGTTTCCTTCCATACTGCCTGGATAATTCTCTTGGCTGGAGCTATTAGATATTTAGGGCTCTCTTTGTTCAGTTCCCATAGTCAGGGCCTGCTCAATCAGTGGGCTTTGAATAAACCCATCAGCACATTTGATTCTCTGAAAAAAATAGTGCATTGATAGGAAGCATTGAGTGATACTGCTGGTTTATGACAGTTTACTCAGAATTGGTTTATTCCTTTAGTTTCTTATTTGTAAATTTAATCTATCAGCATCCAATGCCATATTGCTTTCCTGCTTCTGCCAGTGTTGTCTACTTAATCCTGTGCACATTATACTCTTTGGTCATGAAATTCAATTCCTTTCTGTTTCACAGATTCAGAGTCAATGTCCAATTGTAAAGTGAACCGTGAAAGCTCTGTGTTTATATTGTCTATTGATGTTGTGTAGCACCCTGGGGTGCTTACGAGAAAGGCACTTTCATAGTAGGCATTTGACTGATGGATTGAAAGCACCATCTCCCTTAAAAACTCTGGCTTGACATTTTATAATCCGTTTTTGTGGTTAACACATTTTCTCTCCAAAGGCAGTTCAACCAGGTGACTGAGAATAAGGTTTTCACTAACGGAAGAATGAAGGTTTTGTAGATGACACTAATACAAGGTTCATATTATCACCCATCACATTAGCCAATAATTAGATCCCTGGGTGAATAGTAAGCAAGCAGAAGTAACAGGAAAAGAAAAGGAATTTGCAAAGGTAGAGAGTCACTTGATAGCCACGGCATTACCTGGTTCCTGATGAAGTCAATAGGGCTTTCAACTTGAATTCATGCTACACTATGTGAGCAAGTCTTGGATGCAGAGCTGTCAAAGGGAAGTCCTGATGTGAAGTGTCTGCGCAGCATTGCCCTTAATTAGGTATTGTCTGTATGATGCTTTGAAGAGGCAAAGTGCTAAGTGGAAATGCTAAGTGTTGTTAATTAATTAAGCACTAATCCTCATGAACAAATAGCATGAGGTTAAATAATGAAATGTAAGTATTGTTGTTATTATAGCAATTGCTGTTTGGAGTGCGAATTTTTAGGTATTGTGTCAAGGGACAGGAGCTAGCTTGGAATTGTTAAAGTGTAGCAAAACAAGCTAGTTTCAGCTAAAGCCTAGAAGATGGCTTGTTTCTGCTGACGTAGTTAATAAAGGTCTGGATAGAGAGCTGGATTCTGTTAGCTCTTTCATCCTAAGCTTGTCTCCTTTATCTCTTATCCTTATTGAGGCGAGGTGCTAATGACTGTTTTTCTCCTCTTGCATTTATGCCTAGGTCATGCTCAGATGGGCAGCTGACTAGAAAAGAGATTGGAATAGCTGTAACAGCATTGCTTGTATCCCCATCTATGCTTATCTCCCTCTTTGCCTAATGTTAAGTAACGGTGGTGAGTGCCATAATCAGAAGGAGAGACAGAGGTGAGCAGCCTGGTAGTAGGACCACCACATAACCATTAGCAAGGACTAATTGAGCCAGAGGACGTGTGTGCCTTCAGTGCCAGACTACCTACTTTTTTGATCATGCTCAGTTTTGCCTTACTAGCATGTGCATCAATGGTAGCTCCTTCCTAGTCCCTCTCCTTTGTCTTCTCTTTCGTATGCTCTTCACATGCTGCTCTTCTCTTTTGGTGTCCTGTGTTGTTCCAGTCTGCAGTCTGTTGTGATTTTTGAGAAACCACATTTTAAACAGCAAAAATTCACATTTCTATGCTATGTGCCTTCACGTACGTTTCTGTACCTTCAATATCTTATGCCCATCTCTTTGCTGATTATCTTGGTATAACCCAGTCCTACAGAATCCTGCAGTAAATTATTTTACCTTCCACTTTCATACCTTCCTATCAGCATATAACTTCAAATGCCACTGGTTTTAATTTGATCTAGAGGTTGAACACCATCTCCTCAGAGGTTAAGCTGAAGCCTATCACTAGAACAATGCAAAGAAGCCGGTGGTGGTGGTGGTGCTAAAGACAGGTACCTCTATCCCCCCAGTCCCCTTCCCCAAAAGCCTGACTGATAGGATCTGATAGGATCAACTTGATAGAACAAACTTACTGTGGTGGAAAATGGTGTAGCAGAATTAATCAGAACAGTATGTGACTGTGTGGATCAGTCACCAAGAAAACAATGCACTCACAAATGGGCAATTTTTGAAGTTTACTAAAATAACAGGGTCGGGTCATCACTTTTTTTAAGATTAAGAACTTACTATTTTTTACATTACAAATACCATGTATCAAGGTATCTGGCTACTGGCTCAGATTTTTCTGCGGTATAATTTCAATCACATTAAGTGGGTGAGTGAGAGCCTCTTGTGTTACAGATAGCATTGCCTGAAGTTAAAGATCCAAATAGAAATGTAGTCAAACGTAGTCATGATAAAAGGACAGTAAACTTAGTGAACTATTACAACAACTTGGTGAATTCTCCCTCATGAATATTGTTTTAACTGTAATTGGAAGTGCTGGAGTGAATGACTTGATTTAGTGAAGTCCCGTGGCAGGTGATTAGAGTGGATCACAGATTAGAGACACTGATGTTAGTGGTTAATGGTATAAAGCATTCCCCTGCCTTATGGAAGATGTTCCTATTCCAGTGAATATGCACTTATTTATGAAGAGTGTAGGAGCTCCACGAGAGTATCCTGTAAGCCAGTGGTTTGGGCACCAGGCCACACTGCAAAGGTGTCTTCCCTAAGGGGAGGAAGTGCTGTGATCATCTTGCCATTTTGCTCTGAGCTGTATCTTGTGCCTATGAACAACTCTGGTTTCACTGAAAGTAGGATCTTCTCAGACTAAAGCTTTGATTTTAATGTGCTGACGCTTCCTGATGAAAACCAGTTTCGTCCACTTAGGGCCAGCCTTACTTCTCCAGTTTGAAACAGGATCAGACAGGTCTCCAACAGCGAAATGGACGGGCAAAATGCAGAGGTTACTCATGTACCTTATCTCGCATACACTTAAGTGTAGATGAGAGCTGGACTTAGTGAAATTTAGAAAGTATCACTACTGTCAGTCTTGAACCTGTTCATTCTTGATGTTATTTTCTAAGCTTTCTTAAATCCCTTGGGCCATATTCAGTCTTCTCACATTAGCACATGAGGCATTTTAGATGACTCTTACTGCATATTAAGTTGGATTCTCCTGGATCCTCTTATTATTTAGGGCTTCCATACTTTGGTTTCTTATGCAGCCACTGGAAAGAAGTAATTGCAATGCATACCTTAGGTATCTTTTGGAGGTACCACCATTACTTCTTCCCACCAACAACTATACAGGAGCCCAAGTCTGGCAGATAATCAGTTGTTGGAGCTTTTGATGGCTTTCTTGCATCCGGACAGCCTCAGGTCATATCTAAACTAGCAGATGCGGCAGCACTTCTGAGCTCCTGGGTCTGTCTTCTTATTCTGGCTTCTCCCAAATAACTACCAGGAAGCAATCAGCCTCTTTACCCATGCCACACACAGACAGCTATACCTTGATTCTGCAGCCAGAAAAGCTAAGATACAAGCAGAAGAAAGCCAGGGCGTGCTCTGACCAGATGCTAAATCAAACTATAGGGGTGTCAGGACCTCTGGCTTTGGGCATCTACCACCCCACTGAATCTGGATGCAATCTGCATCTGTCTCTAGTGCCATGGTGGGTGATCTCAAAAGGGCCCAGAGAGTTTAGGGAGGCTAATAAGAAATAACATCAAGAAGAAAAAGAGGAAAAGAAACAATATACTGTGAGGGAGACCAAAACTAGCCTATTTTGGGAGTAAGTGAACTGAATACAGACAGTTCTCCCTATTTTCTCCTCTCTGTGGAATCCTTTACTACTCCTCTCTCCCATTGATTCTGGTGGGGCTCAAATGTCTATCTCAGGGGATGATTTCACTCCTCTTATTTTGAATACCTGGCTAGAATGATCCCCCTTACTGCTGCATCACAACGTGGAGCTCCTTCTTGACTCCGCTCATAGGGCAATCACCTTCCTTTGACAACACTTCATTTCCAGCACAGGCTTTTCTCTTTGATAAAAGCAATTAAAATGATTAATCTGATTAATCACTGTCCAAATGCTAATTTTATCTGATTATAGGGAAAGACAAAGGGTGATAAAATAGCATGCTGGATTTCATGGAAATGGTCTCTCTGTGGTGCGAGTTCAGAATTTTGAGTTTTGTCCAAAAACAAGGCAATGAATGAATTTGCTTCAGAGCTCACTTTCTGTCAAAAGGCCAAGCTGACTTGGGGAAGAGGGTGGAGTTGCCTGTTCAGACAGGATTTTTTTAGGTTTTGCCCTTTACCTCTGGAGCCAGAGGTCTGGCTCGCATCCAGCTGTACAAAAAAGAAGATTATGGTATTTTCTAGGTAATTTTAAAGAGCAAAACCAAAGTGAAGTCAGGTGGCTTGAAATCAGCCCCAAGTTCTTCACATGAAATGTTTCTCATGATTTTGGTTTTCGGTGTAGCCATATTTGAAAAGTGATAGGAAAATATTCTTCAGCTGGCCAACATACTTCATCTACTCAGGCAAACCGTGCTTCTCCTTTGTGAAACATTTTGTGAAGAATGGCACACACACACATAAAAATAAAACAGTCATCTAAAATACTGAGGCTGTTCTGAAAAACTCAGTGGGCTAAACTCTATTTCAGAAAACCCTAACATAAATCCAGCTGTAGCAATGAAAGCTTTATTTGCACATGGAAAGCAGAATTGGATTTCAGGAGCTCATATAGTCTGTACAAAACAAAGTCATCATTCCTTTTTCCCCTGAAATCAAAATGCAAACCTCCCACTGACTGTTCTGTTGCAGAATTATGCTGGAGGATCAGGCTCACTATGTAATAGTGAAACATTTCAGGAAAATTATCAATATATAAAACCCAGGACTTCTTCCCTAATGGAAATTTTCTCCCACCTGCTTCATGCAGCCGTCATTTCTCTGCTATGTGAGAGACTTTTGTTATCAGTAAAAAAAAGGAACTGTATTCAAAATCCTACAAGATGGACTTCTCTTCAATAATAATTAGCCTCAAAATCATTGCTTGCTGACCCATGAAAGCTCTGCGGGCATCCTGGTGGCAGCAGCTACAAATACTCATCTTGACTGTTCAGCAGACAGTGCTGTAGCATCAGGCTGTGTCAGCCGTCCTGCAGTGTTGCCCATGCTCCTGCCTGCGCTTCCTGGCAGCTGAACCTTGCAGCAGAGTCACTTGCAAGCCTGGTAATTCACCAAGTCCACATGCAATGCCAGGCCGGGTACCCTGTGATGAAGCAGCATTTTCCATTAAAAAGAGAAATTGAATTTTCAGGGGCCTCATACTGAATGTTCCTGTCAGAATCACAGGGGTGGGAAACAACCCCCTGAAACCGCAGCCACATTATCCCACTCCCCTCCTCGCCTCGCAATTTGAGCTGAACTACCTCTTTTTAACAACTTGAGGCCCAAAGCAGGGAGACCAGTCCCATTGACTCCAACAGGAGTAGGCTCAGGACCTAAGTGCATGCCACTGCCTCTCCTGCATGACAGAAGAACGCTAGCACAGCGATCCAGCTTCTGCCAAAGCATCCCACTCACTCTCCAGCTCTGCTTCCTGATCCCACCTATGTGGGATATAAACAGGGAGCGACGACTGGAGGTAGAAGACCGCATCCACCCTTCTTCAGTGTTTCACTCTGTGTTCAGTGTTTCCTCTGACCAGGATTTGGCGATTCTTCCATCAGCCGAGGAAAACCATACCTCACTAGTATTTCTCAGCAAGTCACCCAAGTGGTTCTCTGAAAAGATCCAGGAATATAGTAATATAAAGTCAGGAGTATGAGCTACAGAAACTGTGAATCAGTTTGCCAAGTAGGGACAATAAGACCTTCTATAGTGTTTTGAGCTTCTTAAAAGAAGAAATTGAGCCATCTTGAGAAGTAGGTAGAAATTCCAAAGGAAAATGATAGTATTTCTGAAGAGTTCTCGTGACTGAAATGCATAGTTAGTAACATAGGAAGAAGTGCTGGGTTGCTTAAAGCATGTTTTAAATAAAAGGTGGAAAACTTGATTAACATTTAGCGATGAAGCCAGCAGTCTGAGGAAATACAGAACGAATGGCAAATACCTGTACAGACCTCTCCACTGTTGCCAGCCACACTGCATCCAGCTTGATGTGGGCGAGTGGAGCAGAAGGTATTAAACCTCAAGCAGTGGACACCTGTAGGCACAACTTTCGCAAGTGTGGAGTAAGAGGGTCTCCAGACTGGAAATGAAACTGGATGAGCTAAAATGCAGAAACAACCATACACCAGCCTGGCCAATAGGAACTGGGGAGAAAAGTGAGGTGGGGAACGCTGACCTCCCTGGTGCCTCACTATAACCCAGTGAGCATATTAGCTTCTTCATATAAAATATTTCTTAAGCCTGTTTTGTAGAGTTTCAAGGCCTTACATAGCTTCTGATGTTTGTAAAGTTCATCTGTGGCAAGATTTATTCATCTAAATTTACATTAGACATCAAGTAATACACATTTATATTAAACTCACTGAAAATAGTTCCTCAGCTAATAATGCAGTGGTGAAGAGGAATGCCATGCTTTCTGCCTTTTGCCTTCAGAAGATAAAAAGGTCTTTTTCCATTGAGTAAGTGGAAAGGCAGAGTAAAAGAGAACAACTGACGTGTAGCAGCACAGCCTGACTGTGTCGCACCTCTGCAGAGGACTTAGAACAGTTAAGGAGGGTTAACCAAATCAGCAGTTTATCTGTCTGTATAGCTTCCAGGCTACCTCCACAGACCCCGAAAGCTCTGCTCTTTGACTTTCTGATGCTCCTAAAAGTCAGGTGATATCTGACTTCCCAAGTTCTTTTTGGTTTTTTTTCCTCCATACCACAGTATTAGACATTAAGATTGGTTCTCATTAAAACCGCCTGTGCCAACCATCAAACCTTTTTTCCTTTGCTTCCTTCTTGTATGCTCACCCATGACGCTTTGACTTGGAAGGAAACCACAAAAATGTAATCATCATGTTATCTCCAGACTTGGTCTGCTCTCATAACCCCTTTCCTTTCAGTCTCACCCTTTCCCCCTCCTCCATCTATAATAATTCCCACATGTTTATGCAAAAATATTGGACTTTCTTTTATTATTGGCAATTAAGAGAGGCAACAGTTTCAGCATCTCTGCAAGAACAATCATTTCTGAAAGTGAATAGTTTTCTGCCTTGACTGTCTGCAACTTTTAGGATGCCAAAAACCAATCAACATAGTAATACTACAGTATTTAAGTAAAACAGGGCTGTGAAGACTGTATGGGTCATTTCCACACTCATTTCTTCCCCCCTGTTGCTACTGCATCTAAAAATTAAGCCTGTTCCCTTGCCCAAAAATGCAATTTAGACTTGATTCAGTGACCTAATAATCATCTGACAGTGAGATGGCACAACATGTACCCAGGTCATAGCCCAGTGAAATGTCCATTTTGCCCCGGAGGCTCATCTGTGATTCAGCACTGAATCTGACTGCCAGAAGGAATTTAAAGACTGGTAAAGGAGCTATTACTCATGTAACTCAATTTAGGGCACCTCAGTTAGCCAGTGACATTGAGTGGCTAATGCTGAAGTGCATAAACATCCCCCTTTTGCTTTTCCATTGCCATCCTTCAAGGTCTGGCTAGTCCTGGGAAAAGTGATGCAGACTGCAAGTTGTGAGTTGTATAGTATCGGGGTCTGTGGGATAATGATACCCTTTGGGGAGAATGCAGACAGGCTTCGCTGAGCCATCAGGGATGTACTTGTAACTAGCACCTCTGATTTATGGCATCTTGTAACAGTTCCTGCGATCGCTGTACTTTTTAAAAGCTAGCATAACCTGAGCTAAGTCAAGTCCCATAAGTATAGTATTAAAGTAGGAACTATTGGATTATCCTAAATTTTCATAACTATTAGAAAACAGATTTGGGAGAAACATGGTAGTCCAGAACTGGCAAAATTCCCATGGAGATCAATCAGTCTG
Source organism: Astur gentilis (assembly GCF_929443795.1). Classification (NCBI taxonomy): domain Eukaryota; kingdom Metazoa; phylum Chordata; class Aves; order Accipitriformes; family Accipitridae; genus Astur; species Astur gentilis. Next base: position 20,161,853 of record NC_064883.1, on the reverse strand, counting down.
AATAAAAAACAGGGCCTCTTTAACTCTCATACAAATGGAGAACGTGAAGGCTTACAAGAGTAGTAGAGCCTTATACACAGCGGAGGACTTATACCCCACCACAAGAGGTATGCACAAGTAACCCCAAACAGCTAACAGCTGGTGTCCCAGGAAGCAGATGGTTAAAGGAGGAAAGGTCAAGACTGAAGTAAAGCTAACTGGAGGAGTATTTGCCTCAAAATTCCCAGCAGCTTTTAGTTTCTGCTTACACTATCCGCATCTTTTGGGTTGGCCTGGCTAACTGGCAGGGTCAGAAAGGAAAAAAATGAGCCTGGATTCAGCAAAGTAGTAAGAAGTCTCTCTCAGGGTGGAGAAGACTGGGTCTAGCAGCTAGGGTCTATAAAACAGTTGAAAGAGCTCAGACCCTAACCTGAGTGGAAGTCTCACAGGCTGTGCCCTGTCTCAGTTTCTTTTGCATCCCTCTGGTTAGTGTGACACCGTAACACTTGCTTTAAATAAAGACAGCAGTTTCTTTTCCCTGTGTGTTATCTATGCCAGAAGAGATGGCCTTCCTTTGACACCTTTTTGTAGGTTTTTTGGGTTTTTTTAACGAATAAAGGCTATTTATACAATATTTGGTCCCATAGGGGCCGGATGCACAGAATCATGGAATCATAGAATGGTTTGAGTTGGAAGGGACCTTAAAGAGCATCTAGTTCCAAACCCCTATTCCCTGGTTTGTTCAAGGGCCAGACACAAGAGCAGCCACTCTGCCCAGGACCGCTCCGACTCCGCTCTTTCCAAGTGCCCGAGAGCTGGAGCTTGAGCCCTGAGCCTAAACAAACACATCAGCTTGTTTGGAAAGTTTCTATGCCAAGGACTAATGAATCTGTCGTATTTGCTGCACACCTAGAAAATCCAAATTAGCTTGAATCAACTTATAATACCGCACAGCACTCATGGCTGTTGATAATACAGTGTGAGCCAGAAGTACAGGCTTGGCTTGTTGTCTTTAGAATGGAAGACAATGAAGTAGAAAGAAGGGGAGACAACAGAGTATGTGGTGTCACCGTACATCTGCACTGCTGAAGGTACAGTCTAGGGAAGTACCTTTAGGTGGAGCTGACACCCACAGAAATTGTGCCAATGTGTAAAATGCTCCCTTCATGAAACAGGCAAAGCCAATAGCTTTTTCCATGGCTTTTCAGAAGTCAGATGCTAGTTAAAACCTGTGGATATGTATACATTCTTTTATATGGATAATTAGCTACTTTATGTGTGGCACCTCCTGGATTAAAGAAAATTCTTCTATGCAAATAATAAGAAGAATACACTGCTCAAATTTATATGTGGAAAAAAAGACCTCTTTTATGTAACTACGTAGTATTTATTTACGTATCTTATTTCATAGAGAAGCGCTAATTCCTAGACAGCTCCCATGTATTTAAAATGTTCACTCTATGTCGTTCTTTTAAACAATGCCCGTATGCAAACACTGAGGATGAACAATAGGTTTTGACGACATGCTTAAATAAATGAGACAAAACCACATGTCTTGGAGTTGGCTTTTTCACTTTTTCCACTAAATGCTCAAATCCTGTCCTACTGAAATCAATGGCAAAACTCCATTAATTCAGTAGGGCCACATTTTCACCTTAAACTCTCTTTTTCAGTAATAAGTAGATTTGGCACAAGTTTGTCTGAAGATACTGCTTTAAACTATTTCTTCTGTTACTATTGAATAACAGAGTGGGTTGATATTTAAGAATGAAAGCTCATCAAGTTTAGATTTCAGTTGTTTTATAATAATAGCCACATGTTAGTTATAGATTGTGTAAGCCTGAAGTTTTGGAAATTTAAAACTGCTTTAAAGTGACCTTTACATGGTTCCACATTTCAACATTTTCTAAAAGTGGTTGGTGTCAGTCCTTACTCATAAATCCTTACATTAAAAGAATCTGCAGGCCTGGGCCCTTAGTTAAAAGGCTTACAGTAAGGAATTCCTGCAAACATTTATATATACACTTAACCTTACAAATCGAGTCTTCACAATGAAATCAACATAACTGCTCTCAGTGGGCAAAATCAGACCAGGATGAAATGTCAGCTTTTAAGAAAGGCCACTAGCTCTTACCATTGAAGACAGGATGCTAGGCAACAGGGACCTCCAGCCTAACCTGATGCAGTTGTTACCTTCTTCTCTAGTTAAAAAGTGCAAAACAAGACATAGTATGGGAAATATCCCCCACCCCCCACCCCCTACCCCCCGATGCTAGTCAAGCTGGGAGGGCAGGGATGCTGGGGCACTATGAAAGGTATAGCTCTGTAGCTCAGCTCCACTGCCACTGCCTGGTGGTACCATATGATTTCTCCCTTTTCCCAACCGCACTGCAGCTGACCTTGCCTTCTGGTTGGGCTGCTCACATGGCTGCAATTTCTCATTTCCTTACAGCGCTCCACTCCCTGTTCATCTCCATTCATTTGTGTCTCATTCCTTGCATGTCTGAGATCTTTCTCAAAAGCCGTATTATTCCTGTTGTCCAGATTTTCCCTCTGACTTCCTATCCGACGGAATTATTTCCACTGTTATGGTAAAGGCAATACACACTGCATATCTGCTACGCTTTTCACCTCAAACACCAGCACTCCAAAAGTGTTTTGTTTTGCTAACAGGGAATCCGAGGCACATCAACTAAAGCTATTTGCCAGAGACTATACAGCATGTGAACAGCAAGATACAGACTAGAACCACATCTCCTGACCCTTCCTTTTACTGCCTTGGTCTTTAGGCATGAATTGGAAAACAAACTGGCAGAACTAAAAAGAGCATTAAAAAAGTGTCACACCCAAAATAAGATCAAAACAAGTTTTGATATGTTGACAAAAAGGAAATGCTGATTGAAATCTGCCCTGGATTGATTGATATCTTAATAGTCCTCTTCTGTGGAATTTTGTTACTTCTCCCATGACATTAAATGTTAAAATGCTATATATGCAGCACATTTCCCATGCATAAGAAAAACACCAGCCACCTAGCAGTTGACCGGATTTCTTTCCCTTTGGTATACTATTGTGTTCAATGCCCATTTTTCCAACATTTACACGGTTGATGTATTCGAACCAAAATCAGGTCTTTTCAGTGAAAATACACAAAACAGCAGGTAGACATTGTGGATCGGTATGGCCCGCTCGAAATATTATTTCCCAGATCACAGCTGTAAGGATTCACTTTGAAATTTCCTGCGAAATACCTCTGCCTCTTCAAAAGCTTAGTCTTCATTTGGCCCTCAACCTGCAAATGCTTTAGCACAGGCACGTAAGTAATTCCATTCACGCGTGTAAGGAACTCCACTGGTACTGATAATATGCTAAGCAGATACATATGTGTTTGGAGAACACGACCTTGTTTAGGTAAGAAAATATTCTTGTGATTTTTTTCCTTTTCTTTTGCAAAACTCCAGCTTCGGAAAAGAAGTAAGAATGTTGTATAAATTTGAGGCTATAAGCTCAAGCTCTAATTTCATTTTATTGTCACGCCAAACAAAATGCTTGCTATTCTTAGGAAATGCACAAAAACCCGTTAGGCCAGTTATAAAGATTTGGGGCCCGATCCTGTAATCATTCAAAGTGCCTTTCATTACTTCAAGTGTAGGAAAACCTGGCCTACAGAACCCGATCCCTTTGTATCCTCACTGTTTTTTTCAAAGGACGAAGTCGCGTAATTAAATCTCTGGATGCTTTTTATAGCCTTTCGCCATAGCTGCGATGAGCAGAAACACACCCGAGTTAATGACAGTGCGGGACTGCCGTAACGGCGCGTCACGCGAGCACTCGCGCTCAGAGCGGGGCAGGGGGGCGCGCGCGCGCCCGCCCGCCCGTCCACGTGCCGAGCCGCCGCGCTCGCGGCCCCGACGCAGGGGAGCACGTCGTGCGGTGCAGGAGCGCCGAGAACAAAACTGGCGAGGACCCGGCGGTAAAGCGAGATTAAGCCGACCGCTTTATCGCTCTGCATGAGCCGTATGCGGCGGAAAAGCGCTACAACGGCTGCAGTATCAGTCGCTCCGCTTTTCGGAGAAATAAGGCACGGCTACGCAGCGCACGTGTCGGCGTTCCCGATGTCGTCTCCTTCGCGCGGCGACCGGGGGTGCCTTCCAGAGCGACCCGGCCGAGACGGAGGCTGTAGAGGCGACCCTGGCATCCGCGGAGGCAGCCCCCCGCGAGAGGCCGGCGCGGCGCCGGGCGCGCTCCTGCCGCCGTGCCCCGCTCGCCGGGGAGGCGGCGGGGCCGCCGCAGGCAGCTGGCGGCGGAGGGAGGGAGGGAGACCCTCGGAGAAGTCCCATTGTTTAGGTTTCTGTCACAAGCCACGAGAATACTTGATTCCCTTCATCTCCGGAGTTTTCATTATCATTCAAATTTCATCTTCCATTAATTGATCGGGGATTAGCGAAGCCATTATGCAAAAATTAGACGAGCCAGATGGGATGAATAATTCATGACGGACAATTACACCCGGTTCCCGGCGGTGTACCTCCTAGCTTCCCTAAGACTTCCCGCCTGCCGGAGAGGGCGGCCTTCGCTGCGGGCCGAGCCGGCCGCGGCCGGCGGCGGGGCGGCCGCGGGGTGCGGGGCGCCGGCCGGCGGCGGGCAGCCGGGCCCTCGGGCGGCCCGCGGGGCCGGGGCGGGCGCTGGGTCGCCCCGCCCGCCGCTAGGTGGCAGGCGCCGCCCGCGGCGCGCGGAGGGCCGCGCAGGGCGCCGCGCGGCTGCCCGCCGGTCTCACGATCCTTATCGGGTGCGGCCGCAAGCGCGGTTGGCTCGGGCGGGCACGGCGGGGCCGGCGGCCGGCCTCGGCCTCCCCCTCCCGCATCCCCCAGCCCTGCCCTGCCGCCCCCCCCCCCCCCCGCCGGGGTGCCGGCCGGGAGCGGGAGAGGCCGCGGGCGCTCCCCCCGCCCCGTCACCCGCGCGTCCCACACCCCTCACGCCGGGCATCTCATTTATCCCACCGGACAGTTGTTGCCCCATTAAAGCGCAGTCCCACCCTTCGCGAGGACCTTTCATCTGGGGAAGTTTTATGACACTTTGTAAATGTGCAAAGTTTTTAATTAGACTCGCCAGACAGCCCCAGGCAGCACTAGCGCCACGAAGTCTTCATGCTTCTCTCTGCTTTACAGCACAACAAGCCGCTCTACTCCTTTGAAGACAATGCCGACTATGTCTACGATGTCATGTGGTCGCCAGTGCATCCCGCGCTCTTCGCCTGCGTGGACGGGATGGGGCGCCTGGATCTGTGGAACCTGAATAACGACACCGAGGTGAGGCGGCGCGGCGGCCCGGCGGCGGCCGGTGGCGGGAAGGCGAGGGCGGGCGGGCGCCGGGAGAGACCTTAACCCTGTGACGGCCGGCGGCGCGGCGCTGCCGAGCACCCCCTCGCCGCCCCCCCCCCGCCTCCCGCCGGAGGTCTGCGGGGGCGCCGGGCTCCCTCAGGGCGCGGAGAGCCCGGCGTCGGCCGCCGCCCGCGCCCCGGGGCGCGGCGGGGAGGGAAGGGGAGGGCAGGTCCCGCTGCCGGGGGCGCCTGACCGCCCCCCTCCCCCGCCCGCCTCCCGCCTTCCCCCGCGGCGCGGCTGCTGCTGCCGGGTACCTGTCAGGGGTGGGGAGGGCCGGCTCCGGCACCCCCGGCAGAAGGCCAACACAAATAAATAGCCGCGGTGCCGACTCGGGAAGGAGCCTCCTTCCCCTCTCTTGTTATTTTAAGGTGCGCTTTTAAACCGCGCCCGTTCTGTAGTTTTCTGGTTTGCCCCCCCCCCCCCCCAGTCCCGCTTCTGGCAGGCCGCGCTTCAGCCAGGCGCTTCAAACGCCCCGTTTTCGATGCCTCCCCGCGCCACTCAGGCGGTCACACCTCGGCAGCGCGGCCGCGACGGCCACAGGCCTGCCAGCTCTCCCGCCTGCGGCGGGGGCCCAGGCGCCGGGCGGCCCCTCGCCGGCCGCCCGCGCTCAGGAGGTGCTTCGTGTCTGTGGGAGACCTCGCTTCGCTTCGTGTTCATCCTCTGCGCCAAATCCTCTGGAGACGGTAACTCGCGAGGCCCGTACCAGTGGCTCCAGCGTGTCAGAAACCCAGTGTGGCCCCGCGTCTTCCCTCGCCTCACGCCCTTCTGAGGCGCTAGCTGCTCCGCTTGAATTTTTTAAGCGCGGGGCCTCTCTCTCACGTGTTATTTGTGATTTTATGCCCTCACCTTTTTCCTCTCCGAGATTTGCTGCGACACTCAAAGGCACAAATGCAAATAAAAAACAAGTTTTCTTTCCACCACTGTTAACTAAATTGCGGGGACCACTGGGGAGGAGACATCGCACCTCTGAATTTCGCTGACAAGAAAGGATTAGTCAGAGAGCTTTTTGCAAAATTTGGGAATGGTAAATGCTGTATTTTTTTAAAAAAGTCTTTTTTCTAAACGTGCCAAACACCACTTTTTCCACCTATTATTTCAGATTTTTAAAAATGCTGCAGACTTGTATAGATACTATTTTTTCTGGATTTGAGTTTCCCCCAAAAATGGTTTTGAGAAAACCTGTTATGTCACTTGAGGTCAGTCTTAGATGGCCAGCAATCAGAATCAAACTATTTTTCCACAACTGAAGTCTTGCATATTTTTACTTGATATTCTGTAAAATTAAGAACAAACAGACTGTAAAAAAAAAAAAAAGAAAAAGCCACATATTAACTGACAGTTTCTTTTTATTTCCAAAAAAGAGAAGACTGAAGAGCAAGCGGCAGTATTTTGCCCCCCCATACACCCTATTTTTTTTTACTTTTTTTTTTTTTTCCTTAAGATTAGTTTGATCATTAATACACCTTTCACGTAAACATGCTATGCATTTCAGACAGAGTAAAATACGGGCACAGTTTATGGCTTCCAGTGAGTAGTGCTTGCCATAAATAAGCATGGACAGGTAAGAGGAACCAGCACCGGGCGCTGCATTGTCAAGGGGAGCAGTGAGGCCTTTTGAAGTGCTCTGAGCAGGAAGCAGCGCAGCCTTTTTAATTAGAGCACATACAGCTGGAGGATATACAGGAGGAGTCTCCTCAGAATTTATTTTGGGAAGGGAGGGACATATCCTTCAGGTGTTCTCATTAATGCAGGCTTAAACACAGAGCATAAAACCCAGCATTTTAAGAAGAAGAAAAAAAAAAAAATAACCCTTTCCCCCCAAATACCAGGGCTGAAATCCTGCTCTGCTTGAAATCAACTGATGTTTTGCCATTTATCTCAATGAGACCATAATTTATTTCCAAAAAATTAGTATGGACTGCTTGATCCCATTCCCATCAATAATAAGGTTGTACGTAGAAAACTGCTGATATATTTTCAGTGTGTTTACATATAAATACATAGGAACATCAGGGAAAAAAAATAATTTCAAGCTCGATCCTGCTTTTCTTCTGCACACAAGGCCACCCCTGATTTCACAAATTATTTCCATTCTGAGAGGTCAAAATCAGCTCTCATGAAAGGATCAGACTGGAATTATTTCTGTGGTATCTGAGCTTTGTATTTTTATGAGAATCGAATTTGGGTCTCTGGAGGCAGAAATACTATTTGGTTTCCTTACTGAGCACTGATGAAACAAATTTAAAAAAATCTCTATAAATGATAAACTGGCGGATTCTGAATAGTTGTGAGGTTTTGTTATGCGGGAGAAGCAGCAAAAGTAGCACTGAAGAAGAGAACTGTAAGCAGTTCTTTTAAACATCGTAACTGAAAGTGATTGTTGTTTGCTTTTACCCTCTATCTGGTAGGTCATAATTAGTTCATAATTTTCAAGATTTCTGTGATTGATTATGCCATTTAAGTCTGCACCGCTGTTTGCTAAGAAAAAGTCCTTGTTGGCACTTTTGCCTTTGTAATAAGAAATCTTGAAACACCTATTTTTTAGATCATTATTACTTTTAGATGTCAGATATGTGATGTCAAAGTATTTGTGAAGACAGTAGAAAATGACAGGTATATTAATGTGTTTAACTGCTAGCTATTGATAAAAATCTCTGTGTAGGAAATAGGTATTATTGTTGTTAATGAGACCTGGTTTTGTTTAATTTGGGAAATAAGCCACATTATTATTTAGGTATTACTATAAACCAATTAAGAAAATACCTGGTTTTAGTTACAATATGCTACCTTCAAATTTTTGAACTGTAACACAGTTTCTACTAGTGTTACTCCTCATATTTATTAAAAACATTTCTCCTGAGAGCTAGATGCTTTCTGATCACAATAACTAAAATCATTTGACTGTACCACAGATTTAATCAAGCTAATTGTTCTCAAAATCTCAGTGTAAAGTAACAAGGGTGTTTGCATGCCTCAGGTTGATCTGTGGATACCAGAAATTGTTCTTGTAATAGCAGCGGAAGTCATCACATTTTATTTTACATTTGATAAAAGAATATTAAAAAAAACTTAAGCAAAAAATCCTTACTCACTCCTTCACTCTTTTGCAAACTGAATATAATTTTTATGGATCAGTATAGTGAGGTTTGCAGATAGTTTCAGCATACCACATGCCAATTTCTTACTTGTGTCTGTAACATTTCTTTTTTGATCAAGATTGGAGAAGGACTCTAGGTTACTGGTGAGTCTTATTTATCTATGAACTGATACTAAACTGACTTACAAAATTGCTTGTTTCTGCTGTGTTACATCCCATTCAAATGTTTTTGGTTTGGTTTTTTTTGCGTGCCATACCTTAGCTTTGAAAGTGTGAAGATGGTGTCTGTTTCTAGAAACAGATGATGTATTTGCAAGCAGGTTTTGACACTACGTAAGCAATAACACTAAAAAAATAAAAAGTATATTCTTACCATGTAGGTTTTTCTGACTCTATCTTTCTTAATCTGTTACCTGTTAAAATCTCATTTCAAAATTGTTAAAAATCTGACAAGCACCAACTTCAGAGAATTTGTGAAGTATTTCACATGTGATTTTAAAAACATAATGCTACCATTATAAAATAAACTCTTATCTTTGAAATCTAAAATAGGCATATGTAATTTAATCTATCACTACCGAGAGAGACAAATCTATTTTAAGATGCTATGGTTTTACTATATTTCTCTCTGTATCACTGGAGAAAAGGCTTTTTAGATTTTTAAAGACTGTTTCATTATTGCTTTTTTTATTTTGTTAGATAGCTTTGTGGAATAGTAACAGGATTTTGCAAAACCATCGGGTTTTGAAAAAGAGCATGGGGTGTGTCTTGTGTCTGTGGCATGCATGCTGCTTATTTTTATGTGGAACACTGAAAGAATGCTGTATTAACAACAACAAAAAAGCTCTAGAGTTATGTATTTCAGCCTTCTGAAAGATTTTGTGAAAATTCAGTGCCTTAAATATACGCTGCATATATTTGTATATGAAACAAGTATCTTTGATCTACAGTTTTCTGAGAAACATAGCTGGTTAGTGGATTAGTCCGCTAAAATGTGGCATTTAGTTGTTGTTTGAAGAAACCCATTTCCAAATGTTTTGAAATTAATTTTGGCTGGAATTAAAAAAACTTTTTTTTTTTTTTTTTTTTTAATAAATCAGTGATCACAGGACTAAAACTTGCTTGTTTTCTACTGTGATTTTATCATGGATCAATGACCCCACGTCAGATTTAGGCCACTGACTCTCACCCACTAAGCAGTAACAGTTGAGACGAGGAGTTGGAGTGTGCCAGCTTTTTGGGTAATACTGCCTTGGACAGGACCTAGGCCTTGCACAATGGGGAGATGAGTCCAGTAGCTTATTTGCATTTGAATGACTTCTTGGGGGGGGGGGGGGGGCGGGCGGAGGATGGTGTCTGCTTTCTGATTGCTATCCAGCATTATTTCTACATCATTCTGCAAACAAAATCCTCTTGCATTTCACACATGGGCCTCGGGACAGTACCGTGAAGCCCTTTGCTGAGGTGACGCTTTGGCTGGGCAGGCTCGTTGCGCTTGAGCTGCCGCTTTGGTTTTGCAGCCTTGTGTCTGGGTCGGTGAGGAGGAGGAGGAGGAGTGGGGAGTCTCCAGGGGGAGAGGGGCAGGGGGAGCAGCCCTGCTTCCCAGTCCTTGTCCTGCTGCTGGCATGGCCACGCACGTGCTGTGGCCATAACGAGAGACTCGGGAAGTCTGCAAAGGTTCAGCTTCCTACCGTCGCTCATCTCGTGTGACACAATGAAGGCGTTAGAGCTGAGGAGAAGGAGGTTGGCATGGGAGCTATCAATGTTTGTTTTAAAATTATTCTCCTGGATCTTTGGACCTGTCTCACCACTACAATATAAAGCTACAGCCAGAGAACCAAGATGGAAGTCAGCAAAATATGTTTTTGTTAATCTTGTCAGTTTGTCAGTGTTCAGACCAGGCTTTAATACCACCTTCAAGCTGCTTTCTCCCTGCTTCTGCTGCATTGTGCCAACAAGGAGGACAGAAGGAGTACCTGTCACTCCTCCAGAGATAGCCTGGGCTCTGGTTCCTGTTCAACTACCTCTTCTTGCCTGGGCTGCTCTCCAATTTCATGTCCATTTGTAGATCCCAGGACAGCCCCTTGTCCCCATCTCACCATGTGACCAAGACCTGTTCTCACAGATGGATCTGGTGGAGGAGCTGCTTTTGCAGCTCTCCTATCCTGTTTGTCCTGGCCTAAAAAGCTTTAAAGCTAAAAACCCTTGTTTGGAAGACCATCACACCAAGCTCCAGGCTCCTTGCTCAGGCAGGTTCTCCTATTAAAGGCAGCTGAGTGGAGCATTAGCAGACCTGTAGGTTACTGTCATTTGTCTTATGAGGTGACCTAAATCAACTGAGTGATCTACCTATCTGGGACAAACACCCACACAGTTCCTTCCTCCTGCAGCATCTTTTGATGCCCTCATTCCAGCGTAGATTGCAAATACTTCTCCTAAGATCACGTTCATTGCTTTATTCGTCCCACGCATTAACCAGAATCTTTATGTATTCTTGTGGATCACCTGTTAAGTTGGTTGACTTGGGGCGGGGAGGAGGATTGGAAATTAGACAGCATCCAGGTGTATTTAAAGCAGAAGAAGTCTCCTGGGGACGTAAAAGAGAATTGTGGGAACATGTTGTAGGAGTTCCTAAATGTCAGCTCAGCTGTTCTCACTTCTGCCATGTCCTTGCTCTGAAGTTATTGGCTCAGGACTTTTCTGACGTAGTACCTAAGTTTTGACCTCTGCATCTAGCTGCAGAGGTGAGTATGGATTTAAAGGATGTGTCAGCATGAATACAGGGATGTGTCTGCCAACTGTCAGGTTATCTGGGCCTGAGTCAGAGGCCAGAAGCCAGGGCAGGACTGAAGCCAAGTCCTACCCTCAGTTGGTTCTTGGTCATAAGTCAGTGACTTTTGAGAAAGAAGCAGATGTGGTTTCACATGTCTCCGAGGTTAAGGGGAAAAAACTGTTTCATTTACTGTCCTTTACTGTGGAAAAGTCTTCCCTGCTCATTCCAAGCAATCTCTTACTCTTTCTTCTTTTTAGCACATGTGATCGAAGAAACAATGAACCCTTTTTCTTCCCCGCCGACGAGGGTTGTATGTTATTTCCAGCAATGCCAAGGGACTTGTGACTCACCCAGCTAAGCAGGACATGTTCAAAACTGACCCCCAGGTTCACAGGCAGTGTGATTTTATTGTCCTTTCTGTTCCTATTGTTTCGACAGGTTCCCACAGCCAGTGTCACTATAGAAGGAGCTTCTGCCCTCAACCGTGTCCGCTGGGCCCAGGCTGGGAAGGAGGTAGCAGTTGGTGATTCAGAAGGCCGCATATGGATCTATGATGTTGGAGAGGTATTATTATTATTGGGTTTTGTTTTTTTAAAGCTTGGCTCCTGGAGAATGCCACATCCAAGTTTGATAAAAGGTCATGTATTATAACACATAAGTAAGACATCTCCAAAGAATAAGCCACTTTTCTTTCAGTGGAGTCCCCGTTGATTTTGGGTTGCCAACAGTGTGTTTGTTGTAAAGCTACCTTGCAAAAGAGTTAACTGGTTAAGGGCTCATGAGAGAAGACTTTTTTGAAAGTTTTCAGTGTTTTTAAACTTTTTTTTAATGGGCCTATGGGTACAGTTGGAAAAAGTTACAAAGGAACATGAAGAGGAAAATAGAGGTTCAGAAAGAAGCTGTGTTGTTCCGAAGTTGGTCCTGAAGGGTTAACCTTTTATACTCCAGTATCTCTTATTTCATGACTGGCTTAATGCTGTAGATTTTTCTCAGCATGGCATGTACAGAATACATCTGTTCTTTTAATACTGAATAATGCTGAATATGTCTGTATATGTGCAAAAGTACAAACAGGAGGAAATGAGAGGTGTCATTGTGGAGGACTGTAGATGTATGTGTGATAAAGAGTATGTAGGTGCTGAGAAATAGTAGAATGTGTATGCTGTGTCTAAGGCTGCTCTCAATTCACCCTGCTACATCTTATAAAAAACATCTAAACTGCAGTGTGTTTGGCACTGATGGAATCTACCGCTTTGTTGATGAATACAGTGTAAAGTATTCTGTCAGCATTACAATCCCTTGGAACAGTTAAGGGTGAATCTCTGAGCAATCAGCTTTTATGTAGAGAATTTGTTTTCCATCATTATCTGTGATAGGATACTGAGATATCCATCTCTACACAGTAGGGAAACATTATAGAATACATACAGAATTATCTGTAACTCTCATAAAGTGATTTCATGGCCCATAGCAAAATTGCTTGTGCATGACTCATGTTTTTGGATTGCATTCACTTGTGCAGGAGTTGCCTTTCCTCACAAATGTTTGCTGAAACTTCTTGCCATACTGTTAGCATAATTTCTAAATTGTCTAAGGTTACTGCGCTCAGATTTCCACTATGACACTGACAGGTCAGGCTGTTTTTATTTAGTTTTCATTTTTGCATGACTTTTCCGAAAAGGTGTTTTTTCTGTCTTCCAAGTGAAACGATAGGCTATGGCAATGTCTTTGATGACAGTGCAGTCTGATCTTGTCTGGAAGTCTAGACGGGCTGTAGAAATGTCTCTTTTTGCATATTATACACCAAATAATCATTCATAGGATTGTTTATCCCTGCAAGCTCACCCAGGAGAAAATAGATGTAGTGTTCTATGCAGAAGAAGTAATATTTAAGTTTTTGGCCTTTCTCTTTATAATCAGACTTCAACCTGCAAAATGAGTCACAGTGATACACTCAGATCAAAAAGAAAGACAGGCTTCTATTACTTAAAAAAGAAAAGACTGTCATTCAACAGTATTTATTTGTGTGAGTCCAGATCAGTGTTACATAAAGTGTTCTGCTTCATGGATGTTGCATGCCCTGCCTGTGCAGAGCCCCAGCATCTCCAGCTCAGCTCCATACACACTTAGGCAAACAGATGGATGTCCATCCACATGGCTGCTGACAGGTCATGGGGTATTGCCACCCCTCATCCTCTTCCGTAATGAATGAAGGAGCTCATTAATTTGTTGCCTGGTTCATTTTAGCAGTATCAGTCTCTGCAGTAATTCCTGTACCAAATTCAGGAGAGGTGGTCTGGGCTGCAACAGCTTTAGATACTACTAGGACTGCTGTGCTGTTAGTGGCTTTTTCTGGTTTAAAAAAGAAGGGTGCTCATATATTCTCCAGCACAACTCTTCTCACTATAAAGCCTTAAGTGAGATGCAGAAAGACTTTGTAGGTCAAGAGCCTGGCACCAAGGGTTTGTACAGTGAATAACAGCTTCTTCCATCATTAACCCTCTGTGCCAATCCATAAAGAGCTCTCTGATGAGTTATTCCATGCTTAGCTGTCCTCAGGCATGACACACAGGGAATTCACAGCATGCACATGCACTTTTGGAAGTGTCTGGCAGAAATACAGCAGCCTTTAAGGCTCTCTCTTTACTTAAGTGTGCAAACACTGGCCAGTTCCATGGCTCAGCTGGGGTCCTCTTTTGACTGTCCTTTTTGTATGGGTTTGATTCTGGGACATGATGGAGCTGGTCTGACAGTTTAAAATGGGCTGTCCTTCTCCCACTGCCAGCCAGCCAGCCCTAGACATATCACTCACTGCCCAGTTTTCGTGCTGGTAGCAGTGCTTGTCACCACCCACATTGTGGGGAGGGAGATAGATCAGCAGAGAATTATTGATTTTTTTTGTTGTTTGGTTGAGTTTTTTGGTTTTCTTTGGGGTATTTTTCTCCATGAACTGACTCAGTGTGAGAGTAGATGAATGAGCATGTAGCTGGGGGCAAGGGGCTGGGAGTTGGACTGTACAGCTTCTGGGAGCACCTAGCTTTCATATTTTACCCAGCAGTATTGCAAAGCCCGACACCTAAGCTGTGACAGTTGACCTTTCAGCAATAGCACTCTACCCATCTCCTACAGCATCAACTTTTGAAAAGGCCTCATCACTGGAAGAACTCATCCCTGCCTGACTGATAACTCAGTAGCATCTACTTATTTGAAGGTGCACGTCTCTGATTTGGGAAGATGGGTGTGATTACTCGCATTAGAAAGTCAGCAGGCCACTTTACAAAGACCCTAAATATACTCACCAAAAACATTAATGCTCCAATTATACTGTACCCTTTTTAAAACCTTTCTTTTCTCATGACTGTGAGGATCACATTAGATCAGCTGTAAATTCATAAAACATTGGTTCTATCAGAAAAATTGTGATTATATTTGTATTATAATAAAGCATAGTGTCTTTGAATTTCACATTACTATATAAGCAATTTTTCTTAACTGCTTGAACAGATGGAATTGACTCCATGAATTTTGATCAGAGCAGAAAACATCAGGGTATCAAATCATTAAGGAAAAAAATAAGTGATAGGAATTTTTACTTTGGTAGATTCATCACAGTTTTAAGGAACTATTCTAGAGAACGGTAAAGTTTACTGCTGCTATTAACCCATATGGTGTAAGGAGAAAACATTATAGGGCCTAAGTGAAAATGTAAGACACAAGGACTAACCTTGCATCCTTTGTGGAGGCAAGGAGTGTGAAATCAGGGCTGTTTCACTTGTGTAAGTATTTAGGATTTGGCTCTTTTTGATGTGTTATCTAGTCATATTCTTTATGACATAAGAAATGGCAGAAACATGAAGGACGTGGCACGGTCCATGACCGGGGAGTTAAAAATAATGGTGACATTTTCAGTGAGGCTATATGATGTTATCTCCTTAGAGTATGTACTTTTAGTTGTTTGATTTCGGCATTGTGTCTGAAAATAACTGAACACGTTTATTTTCACAGTGAGGGGTCTATTTTCTCCTCAATGCGTGTGCTTTATGCCCATTAGCATTAATAGGAGTTATACACACACTTCCAGGGGAGAGGAGACTTAAATAGTCCCTATAGATGTGCTCTTGTGGATCAGTAACCACTGATTTAAAGAATGTGAATTATAAAATGAAATAAAAACCCAAACGCACACACAAAAATCTGATTGTTTCAGTGTGATGGGATCTTAAATGTATATAACTTAACCAGAGAATATAACCAGTCATTCTAAATATACTTTACTCTGTAAGAACTAAATATTCAAACCTCTGCTGGTCTAGTAGTTTAGATATTATTATTGTGATAGTATGTATAACATATTTTAGCTTTTGTGGTCTCACAGTTTATTTACTGGGCAGCAAGTTTTCTGTATGCTACAAGTTGATTTTAACAGAACATGGACCACTGACTATAGATTTATTCACAGGTCCAGGTGATTGATAGTTAGATCTAACTGCATGTCTCTTTTGTAGTTATATTTTCTAGAAAGCTAGCTCCCATTATGCATGCTTCAGTGATGTTACACCGTTGCCGCTGTCATAAATATTCTCTAACAACCACGTTTCTTGCTTACCTGGCTTATTGAGAATGCTCTTTGCACCTTTGGTTGTGAAAGAAGCAGCTTCTCATCCATCTTCCATTATTTTATTATTTTTTTTTCCCATTAATCTCTTCCAGGTCATATTCTGCTTGCACTGTGAATAAATAGATAGAAACTGTAAATCAATGATTTATTATTTGATTTTAATAAAATATAAAGTAAGTTTGCAGCACAGGATTGGAGAGTTTGAAACTGTAATCACAAGGAGCTTATTACTGTACATTATTTTGTTAAACTAGTTACCGGACAAACTGTTGCATCCATTTGGCAGTCTTTCAGATAGTTGATTCTAGTCATGCTTTTAAAGGGTGACTAGTATGACAGGTGGAACTGGAGAAAAGTGAGAAAAGGTCTTTCCCTAGACCATCCAGGAAAGCTGGCTCTGCCAAAGAAAGCAGTTACCTGGGATTCATTACACAGTTATTACCTCTGTCTTCATTTCCTTGCAGTGAAATCAGAATCATATTGATGTTTATGTGACTTTGGTAGGTTTCAGAGTTAATATCTCCTTAAGCCCTTTTAGGACTGCTGCGTTAGATTGTTTGTGTACTTCCCCATTTGCTCCATGATGGGTGTTAATCCCATATCTCATTTTCAAGTACATTACCAGTGAGAGAGGAGCTGGCAACTGCCTGAAATATGTGGATGAAGTGGTACAGTAAGGAATATCCCACTGGTGCCTCTAAAACAGTTTCGTTTGATTTCAGCAGCCTTTAACAGCTGCTCTGAGATTCTTAGGGTTTTAGAGAAAGAAAAATGCATATTTGTGACCAACTCTCACATTTCAGCATGGCTAGAGTCACTTATTTTTCTGGGTAGAGTGGGGAAGGGTTGGTACTTTGTACTCCTAGCTTGAGATCCCTGTGTTTCACTATAGATTTCATATGGAAAACATAGCCAACATCTCTTTCAGGCAGTTAAAAACTGCTGTAGCCCAGAGAGAGAAATACGAAACTAGGTTTTGTGTCATGTAGTTATCCAGGTAGATTTTCCAGTAGGTTTACTTTTGCCATCATAAAGCTCTCGTAGAGCATATATTGAGTTAGGAAATGTTTTTGCCGCAAAACCAGAGTTGAGACTTGCCATAAAATATTTTATTTTAAAATCTGTGTTGAGTTACAAGTATTCTTGGAACACAGATAAATGGCTTACACACATATTGTAAAGGCAAATTTGAGCAATAATAAGGGGTTGTGCTTACAACCAAGTTTTATTCAAAGTATTCAAAGATCAAGTAAGATACAGTAGTTACAACAACACGCACAATCCAGGCATAAAGGATAATTAAATGGATTGTGA
This sequence comes from Astur gentilis, assembly GCF_929443795.1. Classification (NCBI taxonomy): domain Eukaryota; kingdom Metazoa; phylum Chordata; class Aves; order Accipitriformes; family Accipitridae; genus Astur; species Astur gentilis. The sequence goes on along the minus strand of NC_064883.1, from coordinate 20,144,691 downwards.
GGCAGTGCCTGAATTTCACCATTGATATTTTTGCTAGGGAGGCTGGAATACTGGCCTCGGAGAATTTTAAAAGCATGTTTTAACAAAGCAGAATCTCTTAAGAGTTGTTGGAAAATGTAAAGAGCTAAGGTTTTGATTTGCTTCCCCTCTGCCCCCAGTTTTATAACGTTCAGTCTTGAGAGACTTTTAAAACTGGAAGCTCTTAGAGATGACAAAAAAAAAAAAAAAAAAAGTAAGAATGACAGCATACTAGGAACTCCAGCTTTTTACTTGAATAATATCTGAAATATTGAACAGAAAAAGCTCTTCATCCCTCGTTGTCATTTGAATTTTGACTGATATAGCCAGTATTCACAAAGGGATTTTTGAAGTAGGTTAAATAAGAACTCCCTAATGAAAAAAATGCACTAGTTTGAAATCAGTCAATTTAATTACTGTGTTTTATGAAGGCCATTACCCATTGCTGATTACTAGGGTGATAAAATCTTTAAGCTTTGGTAGCCTCCATAGGGGGTGAGCCGATCTAAGTAGAGCAAAGTCCAGTCATTATCACCCTAAATACTTGTGTTTCTCATTACAATATTCATTACTTTAGGTTACTGTGAATGCTTTGAGGTCTTTATGTAAGCACTGGTTTATTCTCCTGTAGAAAAACAATGTTGTTGTTACACTGATAAGTTAAAACCAAGCATTTATATACTTCTACAGTTTAAAACGAGGCTTGGCTACATCCAGACATAGAAATGCATACATTTATGCCCATGAGTACCCCTATACGCATGGCTGTGTGTTTGTCGGTCATACTAGTCTGATAAGAAATGGAAAAGGATATGAGTTACCTTGTTCTTTCAGTCATGTTTTGGTACTTATACAAGCTGGAATGGAGGCTTGCATTACAAATAACAATCTTTATTGGGGAAGTGCTTTTCAAGAGGGAAAACTGAGCCATGATCTAACTAATCTGACTTACCCAAGGCTGGTTGCTGAGGGTTGGAGCTCTTTATCTCCAGTGCCAGTCTAGGGCCTTGCACTTCACTGCTTCTCTGCCCCTCTCAGTCACCTTCATCGTGGGCTTCTGACTTACAAAGCGGCTTCATAAAAATGATGTGATTTAAAGGATTACTTCAAAATCATTTCCCCTCTTGTTTAAAAATGTGTATTTTTTAAAAGAATGCTTGAAACTTATCAGGGAGAGATGTGGATCTGGGCTACTGGGAGAGGAGAGTAGCCTGTAGAAACAGGCTGAAGAACTTGGTGTGACTAGCCAAGGAAGTCTGAGCGTGGTGGCAATGTAGATGATTCGTGTACTTACAGAGATAGGTGTGTTTGGGTCCAGAGAGGGAGAACTAGTGAAGCTGAGGACACACTGCCACCAGGCATGTGGCTGCAAGCTGGTCATGTATTCAAGTAAAAAATTAGAAGAATATTTTTAACTAGTGGAAAGCTGAAGTTCCAGAGTGGGTAGGGACAGTGGGACAAACAGCGTCTTGAAGTGGAGCCTGTCAACAGGATTTTGTGATGTGGTGTTTGATATAGCAGTGGGTCACTCTCCTCCCTATACCGTGATGTATGCTCATTCTTGGTAATGACAGAGTTTCTTCTGTTTCACTATATATATAAATGAACATGAAATTCCACTTTCATTTTACTACCAGAATATTACTTCTTAAAACTAAAGGAGGAAGTACCAGATTTTTAACAAAGATATGCTTTCTCTCATTTGTTTATTAGACAGTGGAATTAAATGGGCATTAGTGAAAACAGACAGAAAGGAGGGGTGAGGGGGCTTAAATTGTCATCCTAAAAATTCAGGTGATTCTTTATCCTTACCTTCCAGTTGCATATGATGAAATATTTCGGTAGTTCTCCAGAGATAGCTTACTAGCTCTCCAGAGAATTTCATGGGATAAAAAGACATGAGTTTCCAATATGATAGAAATATCTTTTATAAGAATTCCTGAACTCCTCATCATATGAAATAAAAAGCTTAAGAAAACTAGTCAACCAACCAACAAAAATCTGGCTCCAGTCCTTTTTATTCATTTGCACACAGGTTTTAAAGCCAACGTATGTTTCCTTTTCCCTTGCAAAGGCCCACACCATACCCCTGCAGAGAGGATCAGAGAGAACAAGCCACATGTGACAGGAGTTAATCATGTAGCTTAATGCACTATTAGAAGGGACTCAGATAACGAAGTGATGAGAGTGGCAGAAGAGAAGCTGTAAGAGATCATTCCCTTTCTGCACAGTAAAGCCTGCAGGAGAGGGAGGGGGGAGAGCTGTATGTGACAATCTTCCTGCCGGTATTTTCCTGCTGAGCTGGGAAACACTGTAAAGGGCAAGAGACAAAGGAGAAAGGCAGGCTCCAGATTGGACATACCAGTCCATCCACTATATGTTTAGCGCATCAGCGCTACCGGTGGCTTCACTGCTAGCTCCTCAGTTACTGCTTCTCCTGCAAACCTTTGAAGAAGCTTAGTGGAAAAGATAATCTGGGTCCAGGCTTCCCATGGTAGTTGTAGGTGAGGCAGTGAAAGCTGAGCAAGTGCTTTAGCTGGTCTGCCCCATCCCGACCCTGCATCCTGGGACACTCGGTGGGGGACAGAGCTGAAGTCAATGCATGTTAATAGTGTCACAGAGTATGTATTTTAAACATCTAGCTAGTCTGTTGGGTGATATTTTCTCTGAAAGTTTTTACCACCTTTCTGATGTAAAAAGAAGTGTTACTGAAAAATGTTTATAGCTTTAAGTAACAGAGAGTATGGTAGGGGAAAAAGTACAAAATGCAAAATTCAGTTTAAGCTCAGTTTGTGTGCAGCAATTTGCAAATCTTTTTTTATGGTTTGCAAAATGGTCTGTATTTTGAACATGAAAAAATATGTAATTTGTGACTTGGAAAGTAATGGTTAAACCTAAAATATCAACTGAGGATAACTCTGGGTCTTAATACATCCTATTTGGTGGCTAAAATTCCATGTTCAGTGTTTAACTTAAATGTGAAATTTATCCTCCAATGCCTAGAGTGATGGAAAAAGTCTATGTCTGAAATGGAAACAAACAAACAAACAACCCAACAAAACAAAACCCCCTGCTATTTCATGGATGAGCTTTGGCAGATAATGGAACGTGTGCAAAATCTCAGGGAAGGCAGCAGCTCTCCTGCAAACCAAAATCTTTGAGTGGTTCATAAGCTGCTTTTGGTGAGAGTCCATTTGCCAACTGGGAGCCAGAAAGCTGTGGCAAAAGTCCTTTACAGTTCCTGTTCTGCCAGATTTCATGGCGTGGATATGGCTGACTTGGTTTGGAAAGGAAGCAAGCTGAGCTGAAGACACCATGATTTATTTATTCCCTGAGGCAATAGTCCTTCACTCAGCTGAACTTCAGGGAGGTACCTTTGCCAGTGCAGCTACCCCACAGGGTGAACCTCTAGTATTTCAAGTAAAAATGATAGGACAGTTCTTCCAATCAATGTAGTAGTCAATAAAAAAAATGTAGGTATTGGAAAGAACAATAGGTTGAAGGCTCCTTACCTTCTAATTTTGATTGATTTGGTATTTTTAGGCTTTCTAGTGCAATGATGAGAACTGATAATATAATTTGGTAGAGGAATTCTCTTGATCCCTTAGCTCCAAGCATTAAATATCCTGAAACTCATGCAAAAAATCACAGGAGTTTTCAATAACTTTGAGAAATGGCAATCAAAGCAGGACTGAGATCCCCATGGGAGACAAATGGTGGGCAGCATGCCTCACTTTTTCTTAACCTGTAAATTGATGGCATTACAGAAGTGGTGGCAAGGTAGGAACTGCAAGAACCTTGATGCTTAGGGCACCACATCTTTTGAAGCAAAATTGTTAGCTTCTCTGAAGCATGGCAGATGCTCTTTCTGCTCCTGTAGCTGATTAATTATATTAAATCTCTCTTGTTTCCAAGGTCTTAAACAGGCCAATAGTCTCTGCCACTGAATGTATCACTTGAGGAGATCCGTAGGAGAGGACCCTCCACACAATGTGACTGGTGAAAGCACTCTGGTGTGCTTAAGGACAGGCTATAGGCTTACAGCTTAATGTTTGTGTTTTAAAAATACGAAGTGATCTAAGGAAACAAAAGTAATCTAAATTTCACTTTTCAGTCATCTCTTTCAAGGTGACTGGGGATTAGTTAATATTTTATCCTCTGTAGTCAATACCAAGTGCAGCATTTTGATACATTAATTGAGGGAAGCATAACCTGTTTGGTAGCTTGGACAGCATTCTGGTTAATTCAGGAGAACCTGAGCCAATTCTGATACTATAGGTGGAACTGTAGCGTTGTCTACAATATAAAGATACTTTCCACTTCCTTCTTTTCTTTTCCATATACCCTATCAAGTTTTAATCCTTCAGGTTGAAGTTTTCCATAATTGGTGTTTACTTCCAGCACAGGTTTTGTTGTTTATTGCTTTTTTTTTTTTTTGCTTTTTTTTTTTAAAGATTAAAGACAGTATCATAATGCTGAATGAATAAATGGGTATTCAAATGCTTGAGTTCTTATGTAGGTCCTTTATAAAGTGTATCTTTGCATATTGTGTATAAATTATTAAAATAACACCATTGTTTGCTTGGTATTCAAAACATAACTTACCATCAAGTGTAACAATTCAGCAGCTACTGTTCTCGTTAGAAAAAGTCAAAAGTTTGCTGAAAATGGATTCAGTTTCTGTTTGAGATTAAGCTCTTTTTTTTTGTTGTTGTATAAGCTAATATTTTGTCTTCTTTTTACTATGGCAGCACTAGTTAAATCAGACCCTGCTGGTGAATTGCAAAGAAATAAATCACAACAGACATTAATCTAGATGAGGGCTAAGTAATTAACTTTGTAGAAGGGTGGCGTATAGTCTGTCTGTGACACTGGACTGACTGCTGTGCATAGAATAAATGCAGTATTTAGGCTGCCTATGGTATTCCACCCCTTCAATTAAGTAAACAAATATATATAGAGCTACTCTGGAGTGTATCCTTTGTGGTCTAAACACTGTATCTCATTAAAATCATCTGCATGCAGTATGTGGGGTTTGAGTTCCTGCTAGTGGTTTCATCCATTGTTAACAATGATGCTTGGCTCTCCCAAGAGTTAAATACAGTGGTACCATAGTTATGTGGAAAGGGTGCTCTTGGTTACTTTGGTGGCCATTTCGTTACATATTACCTCCCACTTTGTTTCCATCCATGTGTGTGGCATAGGGTGTTGCCTGGAAAAATATAGGCTTTTTCAGGAAAAAAAAAAATCCATATAGGTAGAGAAAAATATCAAAGGCGGTCTGTAATTGATTCTGGGGGGCAAGACCAGGGCCAGAATAGGTGCGTGCTTGCCTGCTCTCTGTGTGCATATCAAGATATTTAATATTTACGTATCTGTTTTCACCTCAGTGATAGTGATAAAACATCTGTTGAACTCTGGAAGATAGGGTCAGTTGCTTAAAGTGGAACTATAATTCTTGGTTTTCATTTGTAAGTATTACGATCCTCATTCTGCAAGTGTTCTCTTTTACCCAGAAAATCAGACTGATTGTCTGTTCTACTTTTTAGAAAACATCAAGCTGAAGTAGTTATATTTTATCATCATTAAAAATATTTTTACCTACAATGTCATAACTGCATTCAGATCTTAATCCATTGCACAAAGTATTTGCAGCACATTTCTTTTCAATACAGCACTTAATTTTAGAGGGTGATATGGACAATGTAGGTTGACAAAAATTCTGCGTAGAGAAAATAGCTAAAATGATATTCGCCTGAAGCTACGTTTATTTGATGATGCTATTAAATTGAAAGAATATAAAAATGATGATAAACCACATATACAAATAACTTAGTGTGAAGGCTGAGATTTTAATTGTTAAAGTTAGTTTACCAGACTTGGTGTTTTCCACAAACTCAAATTAATCTGAATATCTTCTAAGTTTTAATTAGCTGTCTCTTCAAAGAGTGTTTAACTTGCGCTTCTCAAAAGTTATAATAGCAACAGAGTATTTTGGAGATTAGAGGAACATTAATTTTCATATAGTTTTTATTTTCCCTGCTGGATATGAGTTTTTTTTTGTAAATACGGCTGTGTTGAATTGGAGAGAAGTAAACAGGATTGTCTAAAATAAGATCAACCTTTGCCTCTAAACAACAACAAACCCAAATGCAACTAATAAAAGTTGCGTGTTAATCAGAAAGTTTCTGATCTCTAGGAACATGGTGACCAGCTATAGAAACCCATCAACTTAGATCAGAACAAGTTTTTCTATATACAAAAACAAGAAAGCATTGTACTTCTACGAAATGTGTTTGAATGGATCACAGATTTTTTAACTCAGGAACCGCTGTCACCCTTAGAGTGTATCTTGGACCACCATGCAGGCTCGTCTGCAAACGTCTAATTGAAAACAGTGTGTGGCAATGCAGTTGCGCGGGCCGGCTGCAGACCACATACTTTGGCAGATCGTTCCAAGTTGTGGTGTAATGGTTCACTTTCAGATTCTCCTTTTACACCTGTGTCCACGGGATGTGTCTGTTAGAAGCGATCATAGACCATTCTGGTTGGAAAAATTTGTCTCTTCAGAACAACTCCTCAGTCAGAGACAACACTGAGGAAGTTCTTCCCACGGCTATTTTTGCTTTTGAGGTGTCTGAACTCTAGGTGAAGATGAAAAATTGTGATTCTTAACCTGGTGATTGGGATTGCACAATACTTTCACCAGTGATCAGCGCTGCATGTTATGAACCAGTGTCTCAGTGACAGGTAGATTGACCCACGAGGTAGAGTCATTAAAAAGGAGACACAATAGGCTGAACACAGATGATTGTACTCCCTTTGAGCCTATGGGACACTGGTTTCTCCAAAGTGGAGGCTGCCACTGCTGACATTGCATTTTATCTCCTTCTCAGGAGAGTCCCCAGCCCTCAGAGAGCTGTGCTGGACAGGAGCATGAAGGGATGAAGGCAGGAAGAGTTTGTCTGCTCCCATCCCAAAGATTTACAGGCTCCAGGGAAGGCGAGGAGCCAGGAATAAAGTGAAATATCCTCAATGAATAATTCATTTGCTGGAAAGTGGTTTTTCAGGGAAACTGAAGCTATACAGAGATTTGGACAAATTGAGCTGAAACACTCTCAGCCATAAAAAAGATGGATAGGAGGGGAATATAGAAAAATCTTGAAATATGTTGTAATATCTTATTTCAACCTTCTGGATAGATTCCTTTAAAAAGCACATTCAAAGCTTTTTTTTTTTGTCTCAGAATCATTACTTTTTTTTTTATTTTAAGTAGACCTAACTTAAAAGAGCAAATGTTACTAGAAGGTGTTAAATGATCTGAAAATGAGAAGAGATTTATGTTGATTTCTGTCTTCAGGAACTGGTTTTCTGTTGCTTTTCTGCTTGCTTGGGGAGCCCAGCACTAGCTGACACAAATGGCAGCATCAAGAGTTGTCTGGTCAGAGCATCTCCTTTTCCTGAGTTCTGTCTTAAGAGTGTTAAGAATAGTAGTGTTCAGTGAAGTTGCTAATAGCACAGTTTCTGGGAAAAATATGGAAAATACAGTTTGTAAGATCTCTGGTGTATGGATTGGAAGCTCTACACACACAGGAAATCTCTGCCTTGACAAGAAGATGGAGGGGGCTGTTTCTGGTGAAATTCACATTCATGCTGCTGCCTGTGACGAGCTGGCTGGCGAGCCTCGGGGCGAGATGGGTCTGTTACTCTTACTAGATGCACATAAACCATCTCCTTGGTCAGTACTGGCATCGAGGGAGGCACGTGTTTGTGCTTCAGGGCTGGAAAGGTAACAGGTAAGTGAAGTGCTTGGCTAGAGTGATCATGCTGGAAACACAGAGAAGCTTCAGAAGGTTCAAAAATCCAAGGGCTCTGTGGTGGCACTGTAAGATACCATTTTGTTGTTCACTGCATAAATCACATAGTATTGTGACACATCAGCAAGGCAAAGCCAGGCGCTTGTCAGGAAGATCCTGGTGGTCATTTCCCTTGGGTCTGGTCATTTTATCCTTTACTCACAGTAGAGAATAGGCACAAGTTGGAACAATCTTACCTTTAAACTTTACAAGCCTTGTTGCTTCAGAGTCTGCTGTAACCCCATGACTCTGAAAAATGAGCTGGGGGGACCTACTGTGGTTGACCTATGTGGCCTAGCTAGACAAATCCCTTCTTTCCAAATCTAGATGTTTAGATCCTCTCCAATCTTGAAAGAACAGCTCAACACATTATCACCCAAAACAGAAGAGGGTGAGAATGATACTAGAGACAAGGGGCTTCTAGCTGGCCAGGAAACAGTCACCTCTAGCAGATGGGAAGGAGAAGAACAAGAGGATGGGGTCATCTCAGCTCCTAATTTACAATCCTTTTGCTGTTGCATCCCATCATCTTACCTTCTAGGCCCTTTGTATTGTGTTCTGTCCAGTCAAGAGTTGCCTTCACTTGGTATATGTACATATGGTGGACTGGGTAAACACAGGCTGGGAAAGATTCACATAGGTATAATGTTATTTCTCTATACTAAGATAAACCGGTAACTGTAACGCCTCGCAGGAATAGGCAGAAATCTATTTAGTGTTACTCTTTGGAGGCCGCCCCTGGGCTTGCTGAAATTACCAGTCTTTCTCTCTGGTGCTTAATATCAATTGTGGCTGCTGAATATTAGCCCTCGTGTGCAGCATACAGCCATTCTCAATCTGGGGGCTCAACGGAGCTCACTTTGCATGGGGGTCTGAAGACTGCAGGCTGGGAGGTGCTGCCCAGGGAGGCTTTCCTTTTCCAGCCACGTTGTTTGAGCTGCACCGTTCAGCCAGGAGGAGTTTGCTGGAGAGTTATCTTTTCTAAAGCAAAATCTGCTTATCTAAAAATAAAGTAATGGAGGTGGTAGAAAAACTAATTCTGAGAGTTTGCATCATGTAAATAAGTTTTTTAATATCAGCAAGAAAAACAGTTTGTGAACTAGTTTAAATGATAAAATCTTAAATGTGTCTAGTATTTAGTATGTTACATGTCTTTGTTACCTGTTATACGTTATTGATCATGTAGGAAGCACAGATACTCATAGATGTTGAGTGCTTTTGGAAGAATATTTTATGAAAATGAATTGGGGGAGGAGATCTAAAAAGTTGATAGTGACATAAAGAAAACTTTTTTTTTTTTTTTGAGAAATAAGAGACCCCAATTGTCCTGAGTTAAATATCTTCACCCAATTAAAAATGGGTCACCATCCTAACATCTTGAGAAGATGTTTTCCTATACTAAATTCTCACTCCTGTAACCAGCTGAGCACATGTAACTTCACAAGCAGAAGCAGGTTTATTTGGATGTGTAAACTTGTAGTCACACTTGCAGGTCAGTAGTCTTGCAGCCTGAACTCTTTCAGTATTTTAAAAGCCAGACAAAAGACAAAAGTACTCCTCTCCAACAGCTTAACAGACAAAGTTTGGCTAAAGTCACCACCTTGCTTTGATAATACTGGTTTTCCTCATTAGAATTACTATCATCTCACACAACCTAAATGTACCATGATATTTAAGTTAAACCATGATATTTAAGTTAAAGCAGTGTGAGTAATTCAGTCAATTAATTAGGTGCTGGTAGCGCTTACCTTCCATTGTAAAGGGATCAAAGGAGAACAATTAATAGCATTTATTTTCTTGTTCTGCTCCATACCTTAGTTCATTCAAATAACCTTCTGCCTCAAATGTTAATATAAGTTACTACATTAAGTTATTATGCTTTGGTGAACATTTCTACCCTGTGTTGACATCACGACTGCTGAGACTCAACACATGCTGCTTTGTAGTAACTGGAAGTGGACAGAAAAATGGCAAAAATGCCAAATGAGTGAGGAACACCCAGCTAGCTCAAAACCTTTGCCCTTCCTCTATGAAGTATCTCCTCGTTTCTTCCACCCCTGCTCTGGTATTTACAGAAAAAAACTTGAGTGAAGAAGCTGAAAGGAAGATTCCACAGATAGACCCAGGCCTCTAACACCTGTGAGTGTCAGTGTGCCTGGCTGAAGGAACTTGACTGGGAAATGACTGGAAGGGGAGCATTAATTCAGACAAGAATTTGGAGTTTGTGGATGCTTTTGTTTTTATTTGTGGTCTTTTTCTGTATAACTGTTGTGGTTCAGTGTTAGGGCCTTCACAGAAAGAAGGGGGGGTAGAAGAGTAAAAGTAATTTTTTCCTTTGACTTCATTATTGCTAAGGTTTCCTTCTGCATCCCAGAGGAATTTATATTAGAGAGGTTTATTCTACTAACAGTCTATTAGCAGGATTGGCCCCTCATTGAAAGCATGATGCAGTGCATGAGATTAAATAAGGTAAAATTAAAATAAAACAAAGTTCTAAGTAATTAGATTGTGTGTGAGCATTGAGTATTTTCATCTCTGTGCTAAAGGTGTTCACTTCAATCATTAATTGTTTTGTGAACCGAGTCATTAAAAATGGCCCAGGTCTTGCTAACACTGTCAATTAATAGTAATGCAAGTAATGCATACATTTGTGGAAAGACTCCTCAAGTTTGAGATACCAAGTTGTTTTAATAGACTGGACTTGATTTTATTTGTCTATGGCCACGCTGTGGAGTAAAGGAAATTAAATGATCTCAATGTCATAAATATATTTCTTTTTTTTCTTTAGAGTGACGTATTGTTTTCTTCAGCCATTTAATACAATGTAATGCTGTTTAGGACTTTAAAAGACAAGGAGAAATGAGGCTTTATTAAATTCAGTAAGTCCTTTGCCTAGGATATTGTTCCACTTTAATGTTTTTACTACTTGAAATAAGTAAGACTCATTTCACGTTTTCATTCATTCAGGAGTTTGATAAATGATAGTGCCATACACATCACAAGAAATAAAATCTTTTAGGACACAAGCAATAGTAACAGGGAAATTGCCATACAGCTGGGTTTGGTTGCATCTATGATAGAAGGTTCTCTGCACTGTCCCTTAACTTACTATACAGTAGCTTTTATAGGCGTGTGGCTGTAACCAAACCTGTGCTGTTGGTACTTGTGTGTTGGTGCACTGACCTCCATTCTGGTGTTAACATTTCCTTCTGCTGAAGGTTTTTGAAAGAACAGAGCTGTCTTTCAAATAAAGACCATAACAGATCCACATCTGTGCATGTAAGTGTGAGAGACAGTTGTCTCAAATGATTTACTCCTGTAACTCTGGTCTCCATTCCTGGGAAAAGTAAAGGAGAAGAATGCAAAACGTGGAAGACAAGGGCCGAGCTGGCTTTCACACAGACTGCATTTCTCACTGTAGCCTTAGTAAATGCTGAACTGTACTATATTCAGTGTTTCAACAGGCAAAACCCCAAACTTGTACACCAGCCCTTCGTAATGTAACTGCGTCACTGATATATGCACTATACATGGGAAGCTTTTAAACACATGCTATGTTTTTCCCCAAAATATTGGATGTAGAGGCAAAGCTAGATACAAAATAGTTGAAAAACTCATCAACATGAGTGAGATACAAAGGAGATATTTAGATCCAGTATTGCAAATTCTTGTCCATACAATTGACACTGAACTTGGAGTAGTGTACGTGGAGCTTTCACCGGTGGTTAACATTGGGCATATACACAAGCTCTTTCCCCAGCTGGGCTTGCTAGTTCATGTAATAGATCCTTTTTGTAGTCTCCAGTTAATATGTATAGCTGTTGGGATGTAAAGAGAAGAGGATAAATTGACTGCATTCCAGTACAGTGTACCATACAGCCTTGTGTGCACCTATAATCTGCTAGTGCCAAATGGACGTAGTTAGCCAGCCATCTGTGTGGCATTTTTGGTGGTGTTTTAAAAGGAGTAAGTCAGTACAGATTGAATATTGGGTACCACAAACTGGATTAGCTAAGGTCATAGTCATTCTTTAGTCTAAAGGCATCCATTTGCTAAGGTGGACAGCATTTTATTATATGCTCCGTAGTTTCCAAGCAGTTGCCTTCTTCAGTACCAAGCACTGCATAGTATCTTGAAACAGTTATTTTTTCATATTATATTCAGGACATGATCACAGGGCTTCAAGAGGGCAGTAAAAATGTGCATTGTTCATCGGGATGCTTGTTGCTGTTTTCTGGAATTTGAGTTAATGAAAACAAAGTTTGAGAAAACTGCTTGCGGGGTTTTTTCCCCCCCCAATTATCTCAATCCCAATTTGCATTATCTTCTAGAAATTGCCGTGTTGGATCCAGTGGGAAATGACTGCAGTATTATTTTGCTATAGCACTAAAGCATTTTGTCTGGAAGTTTAGCTATTTAGATTACATGTCCCTCTTGAAGCCTAGTGTTCAAGAGCTCTTCATTAGAAACATCAATAGTATTAAATGGAAACGGATCTTGCATGATGATGTAAAAAATCAGACCAGTAATGCAGCATCCAGTTGGTATAACATTTCCATGAGAATGCATTTCTTGTAATTGTGAATTCCTTAACATAGAGGAGGGTAACTAAAATAACACAATATATTTATTTTACTATTAAGAGCTTTAATGAACTTCAGGAAAATAGTTTCAATACAGTGTTGTAAAATCTCTGTTACCTTGCTCACATTGACCTCGGTCCTGCAAACAATTACACTTGGGCACAGCCTCACTGACTTCAAATAGCCAGCTCACCCGTGTGAAGTTAAACGTACATGTATATGCTTGTAGAGATCAAGGCCTCACCTTAGTTTGGAAAATCTGAAATATTTTAACCAAGGGGTAGATTTTGCAACAACACTCCAGCAAGAAACTTTTCCTTAAAATCAAGCAGATAAAGCTTTTTTTCTCTGCCATTGACTAGATGCTCCTTCTAGCTGGTACTGAATAAGAAGCTGCCAGATTTGTCCTGGGAACTCGGCAGCACATTACAGCATAACCAACCCACAGTGGGTTGGTGAGGCCCATGCCTCGGTCCTTCAGCATGCACAACGGCACTGACTGCAGTAGGAGCTCTCCTGAAAGGAGGTGCCTCGATTTTGGGCCAGAGAGATAACCAGTCTCGCCATGTGGTCTCTTAATTACCTGTCGGTTTCTCCCCCAGCTGGCTGTTCCACACAACGATGAATGGACCCGCTTCGCTCGGACCTTGGTGGAAATCCGTGCCAACCGAGCAGACAGTGAAGAGGAAGGGGCGGTGGAGCTGTCGGCCTAGAGGAAGAGAAGGAGCAGCGCCCACCATCACCAGAACAGCAGCTTTCCCCCACTGAGTAAGCCGGTGTTCGGTGTCAGAGTCAGTCTTGCTGTGGCTTTTGATGCCAGTGTACATGCCAGTATTGCTCAAAGCATTCCGTATTAATCACGCTGCTTTACACAAGGCTGAAAATATCCAGAGCATTTTCATACTTTATATTTCTGTCTGAAAAGTAAGAAAGAAAAGACAAATCAACCCTTTATGGGTTTAGTTGTTGCCTTTTAACTACTTAGTAGCTGTATTTAATAGCTAGGAACCCCTGGTTAAACTTGTGCTCACATTGCCCTTCTGGCATAGTCCTATTAAATCCATATGAAGCCAGATATGATTATGTGCAGATGTTGTGTGCTTCACTGTATGGGACTGGGCCAAAGACTTTAGATGTGGTGTTTCACATGGTGACTTACATTATGAATGGATGTACTATAGGAAAGTTGCTGCTCTTTATTTATTGCAGTGTGCTGCATGGAACATATTTATTTGAAAGCATTAAAATAAACGATCCTAAAGCATGTGCATAATGAGAGAACTGCATTGTCTGTGTGCTGCTGTAGAGGTTACATTAAAGTCCACATAACAATTACAGTACATCAGTTGTGTTTAAGATGTAAGATCTATAAAGGTTGGCTTGAGTGGATGGAATGAGTTTCCTTTTTTTTTTTTTTTTTTAAGATGCCTATTATTTCTAGGCACTTTAACTATATTTCAAATACAGTTGGTCACTGATACTTGTCATGCAAGTTAACACTAACAGTCTGACAAAGGTTTGTGGTTCCCGAGTATGACACTAGTATTGCCAATAAAATGTATCAAGCCTGTTCTGTCGCAGTGTGGTTAATCTTTCCTTGCCAGCAGTGCTCAGCGTGTTCATTACCGGTCACTGGCGAGGCACTGGGAAAATGTGACTGCCCTGACTGGCAGAATGCTCATGCAGCTGCTATGTAAATAGATACCTTTGGCTATGGGGACTGCCAGTAATGGCCTTGCATGCATCAGATCCTGCTACACATTTTACATGAGCAGACACTAATCCATGTCAACTTCTAGATTTGATTTGTTTTTTATTTTTTTTTCCATTCCTAGCTGTGCATGCTTATGTGCACACACATGCACGTGCAGAGCAGTACCATGCTGCTATATGCGCTAAAAGAAAAGGAATAGGAACGACAAGGCTTCCTCAAACTGTCCTGAAAGACAGGTTGGGATAGGGGACAAGGGAATATTCTCCTTTATGACAAGCTCTTGTGGCTTGAGCAAAGCAGTAGGGTGCAGACTGATGTCATTGAGTGCTGTGACGCAGTGGGGCGTTGGTGAATGCTAACCTTGGTGGTGAGGCTGCTAGTTATGTTGGCATCACAACATTATGCTGAGCCAGAGCACGGCTCTGACACCTGGGTTTAACACTGGTTCACGCTCACTTGGGCAGGGGGGTGAACTGTTACAGCAAGAAACGCTTGAAAGTCAGACAGCAACAAAGATTTTGTACGTACATTTGCTGGGAACTGTGTCTTGTCTTTAGGCGGTCGTGTTGAGGAATATATCATCTAGTGCTCTTCAGAACTATGGTCACACCCAGAACCACTGGGAAGTCTTTGCACTGTGAAAAGCCAGAGCAGGCTAAGAAATGGAATGCTTTGGAGAAGCTGGATTTCCCTTAGTCTCGTGGTGGTTAGAAGTAACTCCGAGTGAGAGTGCATGGGCTTGTCTCTTCATGGTGGGACCTGAAGATATGTCCCAGTGCTTGTGGACGCGCAATCTGAAGCTACCTCCCACTGCCCATGGAAGCATCCTGCCCACTGGGCTGCGGTAAGCAGGGTCTTCCCCCAGTGAACTAGTTCACACAGCACAGATACATCTGTCTTTGGTCTGGTGGCTCCATGAGGCTGGAGCCGCGCATTAGGGACCCTTGTGTTCCAGCTGTTCCCCTGGGGGCTTTGGGAGCTGTCCTGAAGAACCAGCACAGCAGTCACAGCACTTTTGTAGCTTAAAGGTGAATGCTAATAAGCAACCAGTGGAGACACCTGTAAAGCAGCAGTTTAGAGCTCATCTATGGATTGGGTTTTTTCCCCAGTTTCTCGTTTTCCTTTCAAAAATCATATGTAAGAGTTGTTTATGTATGTGGCAAAGCAGATCTGGTGCAAAGCGGAAGGGGGGAGGCATGCTTCGACTGTTAGTGGGTCACAAGATTAGGAACGTGCCCACACAGATACACAGCCAACTAGTGGTGTCACTGGGGAGAAGAGGGGGGTAGCTCACTACCCTTTAGCTCCCTATGGTAAATCCACATCTGAAAGTGTGGGGACACTGTGCAAGAGTATGCTGCTGTGTAAAGGGAAGGGTGTTTAGTTGATGTTGTCTGCCATTCATAACCAGTGCAGTGGAAACGGTCAGCAAATTGCTTCCACTTTTTCTGTATTACCATTCAGATTTTGGAACCTAAGGCGGGGGGGGGGGGGGAGGGGGGGGGGAGCTACATGTTCACCTTCCAAGCTCTCCCTACTTTATAACATTAATAGCTTGTAAAATGGTTTTAAGAGCAGCCTCAGAAGACCTTCAGCATTTGCTGCTGTGTGCAAATGAATATGACTAGAGTCCCTTTTTTTTTTTTATTTTTCTCTCCTTCTTCTTTTGAGTGGTGTTCAGCAGTACGCAGAGGGAACAAGGAAAAGATCCAGATTTCCACAGAAATGATCACAGAAAGGTTTGTATATACAGAGCAACATGAAAGGGCCATTACAGGCAGCTGAAGCAGATGGAAGAGCACCCCAGAAGAACAAGAGGCATTTACCCCACTTCTGCTGGTCGTGATTGCCATGCAGTGGAGATTCTGATCAGCCCTCCCTGCTGCATTTCCAGGAATCTCCCAACAGTTTTTGTTTGGTTGATTGATTTTCCTGCTGCTAAACAAATAGCTCCACCTTACTGGCTTTCTAAAACAGCCCGTATGACAAAATGTTCCTCAGAATCTGCCTGGTAGGAAAATAAATGCAAAATTACCCTTTATTTTCAGCAAAGAGAAAGCATCTTCTCCAGGCTCTTTTGCCTACAAACATCCGGAGAACAGAAGGAAGAGCATGAACAGTATGCCCCGTGCTCTAGCGCTGCCAGGACGCTGCCATGCCTTCTCCAGGCATGGAATGAGTTAGAAAACAGCCTGGCGCTACTTTCGGGCCATTGCAAGTGAGCTTTCTGTGAAGGACAAAAACTCTGTGCTCAGAGTGAGCTGGAGAGTGCATCATAACCAGAAGGGTAAGAAAGAGCAAACCCAAGCAGGGAAGAAGGAGGCAAGTGGCACATGAAGATGCGCAATGTGGGCTAAGAAGGGAAAGGCTGAATTGAAGTACGGGATGGAGGAGAGGCCCGTGAGCTGGATGTGTGTCCTGCTTTTTGGCTGGAATAAAGTTAATTTTCGTCTTAGTAGCTGGTACAGTGTTATATTTTGGATTCAGTATGAGAATAATGTTGATAACACACTGATGTCTTAGTTGTTGCTAAGCAGTGTTTATACGAAGTCAAGGACTTTTCAGCTTCTCATGCTGCCCTGCCTGTGGAGGTTGGGGGTGCACAAGAAACTGGGAGGGGACACAGCCAGAACCGCTGACCCAAATTGACCAAAGGGTTATTCCATACCCTATGACATCATGCCCAGTATATAAACTGGGGGGAGTTGGCCAGGGGGCACCACAGCTTGGCGATTGGCTGGGCATCAGTTGGCGGGTTGTGAGCAGTTGTATTGTGCATCACTTGTTTTGTATATTCCAATTCTTTTATTATTATTGTTGTCATTTATTGTTATTATTACTATTCTCTTCCTTTCTGTCCTATTAAACTGTGTTTATCTCAACCCACAAGTTGGTTCCCCCCCCCCCCCCCCCCCAATTCTGCCCCCCTTCCACTGTGGTGAGGGGGGAGAGTGAGCGAGCGGCTGTGTGGTGCTTAGCTGCCAGCTGGGGTTAAACACGACAGTGTGGAAGAGACAACTGTCCTGTGCTTGGTGAAGGGAAGACCAGATTCTCCCTTGATTTCAGCGCCAAGGATCAAAGCCACACCAACACGAGTCGTGGCCAGGGACTTGGGATTTGTTCTGAAAGGAGCTGCGAAAGGACACGGGGAAGACATGGTAGGTGGCACTGGGGGTGGGAGCTGCAGGCATTAGCTAAAAAGGGAAGCAGGGTTTCTTCACCTTCATGACATGTACCCTGTTCAAGAAACCCCCACGGTAACAGAGGAAGAAGACGATGGCCAGGGCACAGTGAAAGAGTAACCTTGAATTTGGCCAGGGCACACAAAAATCGAGCATGGGGCTGGAATGCCAGGCCCATCATGTAAATAATAGCACTTAGGCCAAGTAGATGCTTGAAAGGTGGAAATGAAATGGGCTGCTTCCTGAGAGCACCACAGACATCCCCATGGAAAGGCCATCATGTCAGAGCAACTGTATGCTGCTTGAGATTAGGCTCAGCAGGACTGGCTCTCACCTGTTACTTCAAAGAGAAAAGGCATGGGGAACAAATGGTGCTGGGTCACAATGATTCAGGAGCTGCAGCATTTTCTGCAGGGTACTCAGCAAGTGCTCCATGGAGAATCTTCGAAGATGAAAGGTACTTCCTCCTGGGTCTCAAAACCAATGCCCCAAGCATTTGCTACTTCTGAAAACACAGCACCCCCGACCACATCCTGGAACACCACGAGCTCTTAATGCAAAGGCCAGCCTGCATCTCTAGTGCTATGGAAACAACTGGCAATAGGTTCTTTCACCCAAGACATACAGGAAAAGCTCTTGAGTTTTAGCAACTTTAGATACAAAGCAAACACAGCAGAAAACTGGAAACCGCTCACAGAGCCAGATGGCATCCCACCTAGAGTGGCCTGGTCCCTACTGACCAGTGACAGACAAAGGAGACTCTGCTATCGCCAGGGCAGCACCAGTCCTAAGGAAAGACTCGGTGCCTAATGGTGCTATGGGGGTAGCAGCCCATCCTCAGGAAGCTTACGGGACTGGTTCTCCTTCAAAAACATAAGCAGAGCTACTTCTGTAGTAGCACCACCATGTCTGGTATGCACTGCCTGCACAGCCTGGGGGGTGCGAGTGAGCATGGAGGGAGGCCAGGCAGCCCTCTGCAATATAACTACAGCAGCTGGAATGAATCTTGCAAGCAATGGTACTGCTTCCTGGTGCGATGAGGAATAGCGCAAGGAGCGGTTAAAATGATGAATACACTTCTTAAAATGCCATCGCTGTCTGAAGGGCAACACACACCTCGGTAACACCCTCGCATTCAGCACTGGGAGAGGCTGCCCGTGCCCACAGCCCGAGCTCTCTGCTGGCCCCTGCGCAGAAAGCAGAACCACCGTATGGCAGGTGGCGTTAAAAAAACCACTTCTTCTCAGGCTGCTTCTGTGTTATTTCCTGTGTTTGAAGCTCTCTGGAGACACTTAAAGTACAAATGTCTTGAGATTTCTGTATTCTCAACCATTAAATAACTTACAAATGATCACCATCTCTGGAAGTCGTCTTCTAGCTTATGCAAAAATGGCAAATATTTCAACCGAAAACAGAGTGAATTTCACAGTGGTGTTTAATCAGCAAGGTTGGAGGATTCCTGTTCATCCCTTTGCCACGTGTGCATTGCAGAGCTGAGGAGCTCAGCAGTAAAGCACTGTGACATGCATGCACATCATGGAGTGTATGGCAGGGACGTTCCCAAGCAGGCTGTCCCCTCCTAAGGAAGATGCAGAGCAGTTTGTCGGGTTTTGCAATTTTAGCAGGTTTAGAAAAACCTGCCCAAGTTATTTTTGAAGCCTGTGGTATGTTTGCTCACAAAAGTGTTCCTGCATACCGTCAACATTAAGTCTGCTTAAACCCAACCCATTCCCCAGGGTCCAGGCAGAAAACCATCCCTCAGCTTCTGCTGCACTGAGAAACACAAATACAGGGTAACTGCTTCAGGGACACCCCCACCCCACTCTCATGCTGATAGATGACATCATCAATATTTGATCATTTTTTTCTGGAAGTGCTGTCACAGGGAGTTAGCTGGACTGCAGGAAGTAAGCTAGGTTACATTTTACCCCATTCCTCCCACACTTTGTGTAACTCACCCAGAAACCCAAAGAGGACAAACATCTAAACATTGTCGTCGGGGCCTTTTGTTTGTTTGTAAGGCAATCTTACAATTTCTTGGCCTGTAAGCTTTTCAGAGCAGGAATGCATCCTTTTGTGTCTGGAGGAAGCTAAGGAAGCTAACTGTGGGCACAGATCTTCCCCAAGATCTCCGGGCAGAGCTGTAGCGTGCTTTGAAACGTTTTGAACTGGGTTGTGTGTTAGCAAAGCAGTCACTGGCTCTTCAACCCTTCTGCTCCTGCCTCCATCATCTACTGGACCTGAAAAGAAGGGCAGAAGGACAGAACAACCCCCCAGAAGACAGTTAATGGGGAGGGAAGGGCCACCACGGGTGGTGGTAGGGGTGTCAGTCCAGCCTTGCTCAACTGCTGCCAGGGAGAAGATGAAGGCTGTGGCCTTCTGAGATGGACCTGCCATAGGAGAGCTGCACCTGAGCTTTGTCCCAGGGCAGGGAGCTTCGTCCCTTCATCCCTGGAATAAAGGCCAAGTCATAAATATACGGCCAGGCCTGGGAAAGAGAGGGCAGCAGCAGGCAGGGGAATGGGTCCGAGTTATGATTTGCTTTGTAAAACACAAGCAACGATCTTTATCACATGAGCCAAGAAGTTGTGCAAGTCTTAAAATAACCCAGCTCTAATTCCTCTTCTGTTCCCAGCTGCGAGGCCCCGGCTGCGCTGGGGCTCGGCGTTAGGCAGCAGAGAGGGATGTGCTCTGGTCGGTGCAGCCTGGGTGTCCCTCTCTCCATGCTCCACGAGGAAGGAGCAGCTGCCGGCGGAACCCACGTACATGGCCAGGCGCTTCCTCTCCCGGCCTGGGCGAACGTGCAGCTCAGTACTCGGGCACTCTCCCTGAGCTGCTGACTTCGCACAGAAACCCTTCACAAGGTACGTCAGGCAAAAGTGAGGGATGAAGTGTAAAACCAGCTCCTAAATAGCCTAAAATCTCAAGTGTCAAGCACAGGCAGCTCCCGGTGAGAAAGTTTAACTTTTATGACAAGCCTTAACCAAAAATCCTGACAGTTAATTTTGCAGTAATACAAGGGGCAGGGGTTTTTTTCCCCATTGCTGAAACGAAGGAGCTGTCATTTGGAGAGACTTGGATATACAGGGTTGAGAGAGAGCAGCCGGCGGCTGTCAGAGCCCAGCGCAGAGTCTCTGCACACTGGTTTAGCCAGACTCCAAGATGCAGCTGTAGGTAGATGTCATCTTCTCCCCTCGCTTTCACGTGCATGAGTACTGCAGATGCTACTCCTGCCGTGACTCATTTCACCAGTAAATTCAAAATGCAAGTTAGTCCAAGAGAATAATTTTCACAATGACCCAAACACAAATACAACAATAGAGTGATTTCCATTTCAGTATTTCCATAAGTTATAGTACAACAATGTGATACTGCATGCCTAACCCATTTGTCTGCAATGATAATGCATCTATGCATTCCCTCAGTTTATAGTCAACATTGAAGGCACACACGCCAAGAAGACAACCAAGACCAAATTCTTCCTGGTCTTAAGAGGTATCACAGAAGACACCCAACAGTACCTTCAACTGACAAGGTAGTCAGACTGTTCATAACACACTAACCTCCCCGTAAAAGTAAAGGTCGAAATACCAAAGCTTACTCCAATCCTGGTTTTTGACTGAGGAAAAATTTCTTTTTTTCAGTGACATCTACACCAACAGATGTCTTTTCTACACAGGGGAATTCATATAATTTATTCTCAAGCTGCAGGTGTTTTTATAGCTTACATGTCCAAATATTAACTTTATCTTAACCTAACTTTATAACTGAAGTTGAACAAGACATTTGATGTACTACACTATTTCCGTAACAGAATACCATGTGTGCATCTGTTTGAAAGGTTTATTTCTATCTTCATAAATACATAATTTTCTAAACACTGTGCAAGGCACCAAAAAATTAAGTAAAATCTTTTCTTTTAGAGTATTTTAATCTCTTTTGACTCAATGAAGTAAATAAGAATCTGAAACCACCTATTTGCCAATTACAAGCCAGCAGTTAAGGCAGGTACCATTGATACAGTGCATGAATTTTCTATTGCAGTTATTTAAACAAGCAGCGTTTTACTATAGAAGTGCATATACAAACTGAATTTCAAACACCAGCAACCCAAGATAGGCACCTAGTTATGAAATTTCCTTGTATGTGTAGCAGAATGCCAAAAGTTCTTCCATAAAGTGCAAAGACTATGGACAATAACACTTTCTTTTGAGCATTTTGATACCAGTAACATAATACAACAGCTAAACATTTATAAATGTGGTTTCCATTACAAAAACATGTTCCACATAAAAGCTTCATAATACAATCCAGAAACAGAACTTGTGCGTGTACATATTTAAAAAGTTGAAGCTGTACTGGCATACTTAGGTACCGGGTATATATTTGCTGACCTCTACAGACACGCACTAAGTTTATAACCAATTTACATGTACAGTCAAAATCATTCCGCTTTGAGCACCGTGATATCTACTGAGTTTTTCCATTTGAGTGACGATGTGCAACATCCGCCCTGGTGATCTGCAACTGAGCATTGCCTGTAAGATGATCTGGTTCACAGCTCTCACCCAGCCCTCCCCAATAAACAGAACCTAAAATTAGTGTCTTCCCAACACAAGCGCATGTCAGATGTGGACAAATACATTCATGGTCCCAAACTTAAAACAACTGGTAAGAATTTCACAGTGATCTGGTTAAGGAAGCACAAAGACAAATGATTACATTTAGGATGAAAATTGCCTTAAAACTCAAATGAAGCTAAACTGTTATATGATGAGAAGCTAAAGGAACAAAGTAATAACCAATTAGAAAAGTGGCTCTTTCCCAACTAATAACAAAAGACCTACAGCAATAAACTTAGGGTCCTACTGCTGCAGCAGCCTTTGAGGTAGGTGGCGATGGCTTAAACCGAGGTAGGTAAAGTCCAAACTTGTTTTCAATCCCTGCAAAAGTGGCAACTGCCAATTTATAACCACCTACATGGTCAGGGTTAGGAGCAGGGAGTGTGATCCTAGATTTAGGAACTGGCTCTGATCCAGCTGGTTTTCTGCAAAATAATAAAAATAATAAATTAATTTCCATAGAGTAAAACCAATATTCACAAAAATCCCCTCCATAAAGTAAGCTGAATGAGACACCTGAGTGTACCTCCCAGCGACTAACTAAATTAAATGCTACAATGTAATGAGAAATACCCTGTTTTAAAACCTTCCAGAACAGTCAGGAGCCTTCATGCTGATTGAGTATGGTCAAATCCAGATAAAATTTGTAGTGTATGAATCAAAACTGAAGCATCGGGGAGCCCGGGTTTGTAAGTCTCTGCTACAGTGCATAACCAATCCAGGAACCTAGCAGAGTTTAAGTAATTTTTGTGGTGGCTTTCAAACTACTGTCCCCAAAGCTTCGTAAATGGTCTGCAGCTGCTCCTGGGATCACATTAAACAGCAACATACACACGCAACTGTATCATCAACAAAGACAGAAGGCAGAGCTGAAGCTCCAACAAATAGGTTTTGGACTTGGTGACACCTATAGACTCTTTTGGATGTCAAATGCCCTGCCTGATCAGGGGCACAGCTCCTCCACCAAACTAATGAGGACTAATGCAGAGTGTATCCTGACCTGGCAGGCATCACGTTTCCCCTGCAGTTATATCCCCAGCCCATTATTTAGCCTCTCACTGTCTCTGTTTACATAACACAGGTCCCCAGCTTGAAACAGTGATATAAAATGTGGTAATGTCTTGCTGCGAAACAGGTACTGGAATATCATCCTAACCTCCACCAGTGTGGTGTGGCTTAAGTAATATTTACAAAGCCTTTGCAACGTGTCCTCCATAATAGCAAGACCCTGACTCTGACATATCGAGGAGCACGAAGACCCACACAGAACCAAGTGCAGCTTCAGGGTCCCAGGCAGATTCAGATACCACATACTTACACTCCCCCGAAGTCCACGTAAAACCATCTCTGCAGTAGCTCGTAAGTTACGAGAGTTACACCAAACTGAGGAGAAGATCGAAATACGCGAGCTTGAAAGAAAAGAAAAGAAAAGAGTTCCTAAGTGACAAAAACCACAATTAGAAATCACTCAGTAATCAAAGCTCTTTTACACACCTCCTGCTCCTTTCCACAGAGCCTTCGGACCTTCCTCTCGAAGGATCTTTGCAAAACAGTCTACAACGCCGCTGTAGGTGGTCTGTCCTGCCCGGGCTGCCACCTGTAGCCTTGTTTTGATGACATCCGCAGGGGTCACCAGAGAGGCTGCAGGCATACCTACACAACACAAAATGCATCTGGTGGGTATCACCGACTTGTCACATATGCTACATACCTCATCTTCCCAGGGGTAACTGTGCCTTTTGTCCTTTTAACACGAGAATTCAGACATGTTTAAGTAGAAGCTGGAAAGGAGAACAAGCAACAAGAGGCAGCCGTCGTGGATGTGGCTTCACCCAGAGAGAGCTTCTCCTAGAGGAAGAACCGTACCACGTGCTTCCTGCCAAGCTGGGAGGCACGGGCTGGATTTTTCAGCACTAACCAGAAACTTGCATAGTTAACAAGCACAAAGTTTTTGGAGCTGAGGTCGATCTTTCCCTTTCCTTTTCATGCCTCTCTCTGGTTCCTGGCATTCTGGTTGCATACTGCACTAGAATAATCTGTACACGGCACTCCCCCCCGCAGCAGTGGTACAGAGAACCAGATAATGCCATGCACACTCAGCAAGGCATGAGAGCTAACGTTTAAAAAAAGGGTCATTCTTCTCATTAGGAATGGCAGACTTCTCAGCTGCAAAGCCACAGCTGACATTCTCAGCAGAACACTTGGAGGAAGATTTAAATTTACCCTAGCAGATAATCAGCTGAAAGCAAAAAATACCAAATTACCAATAGGTGGTATTTCTAAAATCATTTCTATCCAAACTGGGGCTGCCCACGTTTAGAATTTTTTTTTTTAAAAAAAAAAAAAAGCCAAAAAAAAAAAAAGCACCGAGACTGTACCCAGAAGACACTGTCTCTTATGGTTTTATTACTTTTCCATTCTGCATCTGTTCCAAACCAACTTGGTCAGATGTAGATGCATAAATCTCCTTTGCTTTTTTTTTTTAGGCTTAATAGTTCTGTAACAACTTTTGTCCAAACCAGCATGGTCTGGCTTCAAGCACCAGAGCACCCTTCCTGCAGACTGCTCTGAGAGATATAAGCGTGTGCGTATCACCAAAATACGAACTCCTCCTCCTCTCTCGGACCCCCCAAAAAAACACACATGCTGAACTTGCACAGTGGTCAGTCTGGCAGGCAAGTACTAAAACCCGGTAAAGATTTCTGAACTCCAGAAATGTTGAAATTCCTCTTTGCTTAGCCTTACCCACACCAGGATATTGGTTGAGTCTTCAATTTAAAGCCGGACATTTGTCCTTCAAAAGCCAACCAGTGTTTTCAAGGAAAACCAAAGGACATACTTAGAAACAATTCGCTTACTACCCATTGACTTCCATCTCCTTATTCCTCATTCCATCTTACTGAGGATATTTTGCAGTTAAAGATGTTTTAGTCCTGTTTTTAGGAGCTATGTGTACAGGACAAAAGACTTCACAGGCAAAAATTTACAGGTCTCTGCTGTGAGGAGCTTACAATCAAAATGAGACAAATGACACAGCAGGAGCTGACAATAAAAAAAGAGGAGTGAGGGGAGGAGAAGGAAGTCAGTGGAGGCAAATAAGCAGATGGAGCAAATTAAGGAGAGATCCTGTAGCTGATATTGGAATCATCTCCTCAGAAAATGCTGTGGCACAACAGGTTGAGGCATCTGGTGAACAGTGAAAACCAGAAGCAGATCAAGCTAGATGACATGCATGTTGCACGTGACCCTAACAACAACGAAATGGAAGAAAATATACCCAGCACAAGCAATGCTCACTGGCAAAGGACGCAGGTGTGCAGCTGAGCACGGCCAGCTTGAACATCCCAGCACCATGGGCTATGGAAAGGCGGAGTCTCCCACATCCAGCTGGAGCTCATGCACATGTCTGAAGTCTGATGCCCAGGCGAGATCCCCAGCCAGAGCAGAGACGCGAGCCCAGAGACCAAGCCGGCGTTTCAGAGGTGGCGGGGGTTTTGTTTTGTCTTCTCCTTGACTTTCTCATGGCAAACCAGAGCAGACACATATGCCCCCACCATGCTTTACTTATACCCAATAAAAGAAATGCCTTGTTTTTGTAAACAGTACGATGAGAGTTGTATCTTTAACACCGTGATTTGCTCATGAGAGTTAACCTAGGATGGGATTCACAGGAAGCACTGGATAAAATTCACATTATAGCTCGTTTGGTAAGCCATATCAGCAACAATAAAGACTGCTTCTGTGCCTGAACTTCAAAGGGACGGTTATCTCAGTCTGCAATCACCTGACAATGGCTAGAAAGAGAAAAATAGGAAAATCTAAGAAATTACTTGGCTTAAAAATGCCAGCTTATGTTTCAAGTCTGTAAATACGATCTAAAGTTCAAAAATTGTTTTGTTCCATTAAAATGGGTGAGAAATAAGCTGGCTGTAAGCTCCTGTTGGGGGGCTTGGAGGCTGGCTCTGGTTTGGGATGGGGGAGGGGAGAGGACAAGGGTGTTTTAAGCACCAGTCATTCGAACACAGCTGGTTTTCCTAGTGCCAGGTCAATGCCTTTGGACTAGAAGCTACTGAATACAGAGCTATGTGCTTCAACAAGACAAACTGCTTGATCTTAGCTATATCCTATACCGAGACACTGGCTATAAAAGATCCTTGCTCCTCAAGAGACACAGCCCCATGTATAATCCTGACCAAGAACAGTTTCCCCAAGGAGAAGGAAGCTTAAAATGAGAAAACATAGCTAAACCACCTATCTGTAATGGATTCATGCCACTCCATCATTTTTCTCACCTAACAGGTCATAGCAGCCTGTCAGGGGCCACACTGGAGGAAGAACTTGGCTGCAGCTCAGAGAAACCAAGCAGCCTCCAACAAACACGATGGAAGTACCTGCTGATGTGAGCCCTCCTGCTTGCTACACACTCCTCCAAAGGTCCTGTTGCACAAATTTCCAAGCCCATTTGTTTCCTGAAGGGAAGTGGATGTAGCAGGACTCTCAAGCTGCCCTCTCCAGGAGGCAGCTACCATAAGGTGGTCCCCTTCAGGCAGAGAAGCTGGGTGCTGTGCCAGGGACCAGCTACGCAGCAGACGCAAGGGCAAGCTGAGGCTACAAAATGTGTCTCTGTCTTTTCCCTTAGGCTCTGGCGCACTCAAGTTAAACACATCTGTGACAAGTTAAGCCTGATTTGGCTCTCCTTTCTGCCATGTTACACACTGAAACAAGCAAGTGCTCAAGATCACAGTCAGCACCTCTGTCGTATCTGGGTACGCTAGGAATCAGCAACCTGTGACACAGCAGAAATGTTTTCAAATTTTTCTGTTTTGTTTAATATAAGAAAACCGATAAGGGTAAAATCCTCATGAAACCAAGTAACTGCAGGGGATACTGTGGGGAGCAAGTAACTCATCATTTTGTCACATTTTATGTCAATGTGTTTGGACAGCTGTACTGCTAGCACGGCTTTTGGACTCCATACCAAAACTCAAGATTCCTTTGATCATAAAGAATTTCATGAATGCCATGATTTTATTGATAAATCATTTCAACAAAACTTTACCAGTCAGACACAGCCAAAACCAGCACAGTAGCTTCACAAGGAATGATGATATATGTTAACAAAACATCAGCACTTAAATCTTCCCCTTTCTTTTGCCTCCTGAAATTATGATTATACCAGGAACTTAAAGTATCTTTATTTTTAACATCAACTCACTCTACAGCATGGTAGCTTTCCGTTATTTGGGCGTAAGATTGTAAAATACACTATAGTTGCATATAGTTCTTCTGAGCTTTTCAAAGTTCTCACTGCTGTAACTACTGTGCTGCAGGTGCAATATAGTACCATGGAAAAAGAAATTTGGGCACTTACCAGCTATTGATCCAGCCAAGAGCAGATTTCCAGGGCTGACCCTCCCATCTTCATTTGCAAATGAAGCTTTCAAGTGAGCATAACAGGGGAAGTAAATGGCAGAGAAGGGGATGTCACGCAAAAAACATGCCTTAGCGCCCTGTGTTGAAAAAGAGAACAAGTTCTGAGAATGAGCAAATTTAACATGATGAACTATGAACATCAGAGAGCAGAGCACCATTTTATTTTTTCATTTTGTTGCAAAGGGCTTATAGAAAAAGCCATTTCTCCTCTCAAAAATTCGAGATACACATGTATTTCACCCTGCTGAGGAGTCTCTGTGTATTGTTTCTTGGTTCAGTAATTTCTGTCATTGTATTTATCTTGTCTACTTGTTGTTCCTCACTCCCTAGTATTGTAGTTATTTGCTGGTAATAGAGAAAATGTGATGTGTTGGAGTAAACTCTGGTAACACCTTTGCAGAATTTTAAAGAGCTGACATTGTAGCCATGCACCTGCAGTGGGAATTTAGGATGTGTCTGCAGAAGATTGAGCCACAGGACAGGTCTGTCCCCTCTCATTCCCACTTACAATAAATACTTCAGGGACAATAGTGCCCAGTCCATACATCTATGCAGACATTGCAACTGATAATCCAACATAAATCAAGGGAAAGCGGGAAAGAAAGAGAGTAGGGCCATAACAGTAGCAGGATGATTTAGTTGTGATTTTTGAAGTAAAGGTGATCTGGGACACAGTTTGTTTCAAGTAAGTTTCAGTTCTTACTGTTAAATTTGCCTTGCTATCAATTTTGTAAGTGGTACAAACAGCCAACGAAGTTATCAGCAATATAGCCAGCTTCAAACCCAAGAGGATGGCAAACAGGCAAGGAAAGTTTTAGGGTAGCAGCAGGCAATCAACTGTTTTTCAAGCAGGGGGAGGAAGCAAAAAAGCCACTAGGGGAGGCAACCAAAATAAAATATCAAATAATAGCCATGTTCCAAAAGCAAAAGGGACTCGCAATCTGCCTTTCCTCAATATGGAGATCCAGAGGACAGCAGAGCCTGAATGCTCCAGGGCTGAGACCAGCAGAAAGGTACAAACCGGAGGTGGCTTTGGAAAATGGGCAAAACCTTCCAAGCTTGAGAAAGAAATGGTTTGCAGATGAGCGTAAGCCTCTTCTTTGAAGCAAGGGTGGAGTTGTGGTGAAACTGCTTGAGGTTCACCCACGAGCCCTCACGGGGTGCCCTTGTTACTGTACTTCTCTTGTGTATAGGGCTACCAGGGCATGGCTCAGTGCCAGACATTTCACAGGGGACATGCTATATCCACAGAATTTAATTAAATCTAATTATACGCCTGGACATATCTGTAAGCTTAGCCTGTACTATAATAGCAGTTAAAATACAGTGCTTATCCAAGTTGGATGCTGGTTATCAAGTGAAGACACAAGAGCTGCAAGGTGTCAGAAAAACTGAAGTCACCTTTCAGCAAGGCAAGGCAAGGCAGGGGTGGGTGAGCAGGATGTGTGACAGAAAAACCACGTCCTGGGAGCCAGTTCACAGATGCTAATAAGTGCAGTCTGCAGTCAGAGAACGCCTCTGAGAAAATGACGATTTATCTAAAAACAGACATCAGATCTTCTAGTCAGACTTTCTGTGTGTCATAGACTCAGTTACCGAGCATGGTGAGCACAGTCACGCTCTGCTCCAACCCCAGCTGCTTTCCACCACACTTTCCCAACTTATTTCTTGACATTTTCAGACTGAGAACTGACTGCTTCCCCTGACCGTCCGTTTGGAGGTTAATGACTCCTGCTGTTAAGACCCTTTGCCTTGCTGCTCAGCTGGATTTGTCTGATTTATGCTGCCAGTTGCTGGTTCTCGTTATGTCTTTCTAGATACACTAAGGAAAATGCCATAAAGGAACTTGAAGCGCTGCTGTTGCAGCCGCTTTGCTGTTCACCCATGCTGAATGGGGTTATCAGCCACAGAACAAAGCGATGCTGGGCTGGATTCTCCTCTCAAAATTACCTGCAAAGCCAACACACTTCACTTTGAGGGCACAGAGAAGGTGAATCTTCTGTATTCACCAGAGACACAAGAATTCTGGTCTGTCATGCACATCAGAAGCCCGTTTTACAGTTCACCTTTAATCTTCACATAAAAAGAAAAGACTTTGGTTTTACCAAATTCTGTATGGAAAATCAACTTTTTAATGATCAAATGTCTGCACTGTATTTACCTCACAGAAAAATTATGAAACTCACTAACAGAACATTCACAGACAGACACGGTTTCTTCAAAGATTTATTTTTAGAGCATGCTTTTCCTCAGAGCAAATCTCCTTGCTGCCTTTGCCCTCAGGGCACATTACTTTTATTTTCTTTGCAATGCTGTCATTAAACACTGTGCACATTTTTTCCTCCACATTTTTTTCATACTCTGAAATATCTTGACATAGTTAAAATAACTTATGGAAATCAATAAACTCTAAATGTGAGCAACTCTTAACTCAACCTGAACTGCTAATATTCCTCTCCCTTCATTAAAAGGCTCTTTTTCATGGGGCAGAAATGGCATATTGTTAATATCATTAATAATACACATTCAGGTACACAGAGAGCGAGGGATGTCCGTCAACTTAGTTGGCTCAGTGTAAACAAAACCTGGATCAAAACTTGGATCCACTTTAATAATAACCCAGCTTGGCTCCAGTCCAGCATCGCTACAGTCTAAAGTTTCCCCCCATCGTTCCGTTTAAAGTCTGGGAAAGTATGTTTAAAAGCAGGCCTCATTTAACTTCAAGTTAATCATCCGCAACCAGCCTAGGCCAATTAGGAAGGCTTAGGGAGATTGGCCACAGTATCTTGAAAAGCAAAAGAAACATTTATTTTACTTCTCGCACCTTTTTGATGTGGACAACGTGCTGAAAGCCAAAGGGAGTTTTAATCAATCCCCAGAAAGCTGTAAGGATCATCCGCCGGAGTTTATTCTGGCAGCCAAGGTGCAGATCTGCCAGGCATGAAATTGTTGGGAGATCCTACACACCATGACATGCGCCTGCCTCACACAACAGCCAGCTGGCTCCCATCTTCAATCTCTTTAATAACCTTAAAGCTCTTAATCTGGGATAGCATCTCACTGAATAAACCAATGGAGGGAAAAAAACCCCTGATTGTCAAAGATTCGGATAAATAAGCCCAAGTCAGCACTGGGGCAGGTTCTTTAGCATGCTAATTCCTGCTTATACCAGCTCTACCTGCAAATAAGGCTCTAAACAAACTATTTCTACTACAAGGGGAGGGTAATTATACTGACAAAGGCACCTCTGTGTCGGGTTGGGCAGAAGGAGCCGGCAGGTCTGGGAGACGCAGGCTTAACCTAGTCTCCTGCAGTGAATGCACATTGTCTAGTGCAGGGGGAAAAATGCCAGACTGGGGGGACCTAGCAGCATTCAAGACAACAGTGGTGCACCTTGTCTGAGAGGGTTATTTAATGCTTCTGGCACCTGTACTTACAGCCACCCCCTCTTTTTCTCCTTACAGGTTTAGAATTTATTTGGCATGTATAATTGTTATTTTGATCCTATAGCTACAAACAATAGGCAGCATGTCATTTCTTGATCATTTTGCATTCTTCTTGGGTTTTACTACAGACTTAACCCTTTGGAATCAGAGCCCTAACACCACCTAGCAGGTTTCCTAACAGTCAGTCAAATATTACTGGCATTTGCTTTCAAGGGCTATAATTTTTTCTACTGTAAAATGACATTGCCTTAAA
Source organism: Astur gentilis (assembly GCF_929443795.1). Lineage (NCBI taxonomy): Eukaryota > Metazoa > Chordata > Aves > Accipitriformes > Accipitridae > Astur > Astur gentilis. The sequence continues at coordinate 20,113,584 of NC_064883.1, read as the reverse complement.
AGCTGCTATACGTTTTTACTCACATCTATCTATACCAACCAAAATATAAAACTGATTTAGCACATCGGGTTAGAGAAATAAAGCGCTGATTTCAAATGCTGTGCCAGCCATTCAGATTCAGTTTGCAGACAAAAATTATAGCACTTCTTAGTTGGAAGGGCTATTTTTATTTTTTTTGGTTATTTTCAAAGAAAATTTCTGAAGAGCAGGTTCTCACGTATGAGAACACAGTCACAAATAGGCACGGTGGATGCAAATTAAGGTAACTCAAAACTTTTACTACTCTGTTTCCTATGTTTATCATCCTGCTGTAAACTCACAACTTCAAGCAGTGAAATACCTCAGCTGTTATCAAAGCAACCAGGTGGGAGCTTGGTACACATCCTGTCACCTGAGATTACACTTTCCAGGTCAACACACCAGAAGTCCATTTATGAAGTTGTCAAAAAAAAGTGAAGAGACTTTTGAAAGCTTTTCTGACTAGTTTTGGAAATGTAAACTGTGTTGGCGGTATCAGCCAAAGCACAAATCTGAGCAAAATCCCTTCGAGTAATTGTAATCATAAACATTACCACAACCAAAGTACCCTTTCCTTGAAGAATCATTTATTACCATATTATTTGCCATCTTCTTGGGATAACAGAATAACTCTGTTGTGCAAAATTATGGAGTGGCATTGTCTGTTATGCTATAAAACACTATTCAGAATGATTATTTATAAAAAGGGTAATATTTTATTAAACATTTTATGGCAGATATTACATCGATGTAAGTTTCTATGATGTACAAAATAAGTAGGTGTACTTACAATGTGTATTTACATGAACACTTGAAGTCTTTTGAAACCAAGAGAATATAAATTCAACTGACTTTAATGGGACTTTATGCTTATTACTGTATAAGACAGGCAGAAGATGGAAAATGTATTGGCTAATCTTGTATGATTACTTCAATATTCAACTGTGACCAGAAATTAAATAAAATCTATTAAAAATATTGAAAACCAGAAATGTATCCTTTCCCATTTCTGCCAACACAAATGACATATTATGTTAGGTTAAATGGTATTTTTTCTGACTGGGATATGTTGTCTCTGTATTTTTAAGAATAGCTGTCATCTACAGAACATCTGTAGATAAAGAAGAATTTACTAGTCGTAAGCTTCCATGCCCTGGTGCTTTCACAGCAACAATTACTGGCAGAAAGAAGACAAACAGAGGAAACAAATTCATAGAATGACAGAATTGTTCAGGTTGGAAAAGACCTTTAAGATCATCCAACCACTAACCTAGCACTGCCAAGCCCACCACTAAACCATGGCCCCAAGCATCACATCTACAAGACTTTTAAATACCTCCAAGGATGGTGACTCAACCACTTCTCTGGGCAGCCTGTTCCAATGCTTTACAACCCTTTCGGTGAAGAAATTTTTCCTAATATCCAACCTAAACCTCCCCTGGCACAACTTGAGGCCCTTTCTCCTCATCCTATCACTACTTACTTGATAGGAGAGACCAGCACCCACCTCACTACAGCCTCCTTTCAGGTAGTTGTGGAGAGCGATAAGGTCTCCCCTCAGCCTCCTCTTCTCCAGACTAAACAGCCCCAGTTCCCTCAGCCGCTCCTCAGAGGACTTGTGCTCCAGGCCCCTCACCAACCTGGTTCCCCTTCTCTGGACACGCTCCAGCACCTCAATGTCTTTCCTGTAGTGAGGGGCCCAAAACTGAACACAGCACTTGAGGTGCGGCCTCACCAGTGCCGAGTACAGGGGGACAGTCACCTCCCTGCTCCTGTTGGCCACACTATGTCTGATACAAGCCAGGATGCTATTGCAAAAATCCTCCTGCAAAAGTAGTTATGTGCCTCCCCAAAGGAGCAGCTGGGTTTTGAGAAATACAATGTTTTAAAATACTTATTTACACAAGTAGTTCAGAATTTTAGACAAAGGCAGAAAAAAAAAATTTGCTTTCTAGCTTTAAAGAACTACCGGGGTTCAAGCCACCAGTTAGCCTAACAAACCGTATGTATCAAGTCTTTTTATTGCTGGAATTAACATGCATTTTATTTCTAAGCTGCATATCATTACAGATTTGCTAGTATCTGAACACCCAGTGAAGGCGCAGTGAGTCTGGGAGGAATATCTGACTTTAAATTGTTGTACTTACTATGATAGACAATTAGCTGAAGCGAAAAACCCCGTCTGTTTTTCCAGATCTACTGGTCTTTAGTTCTTTGGTGGGGAACAAAGAGGAGAGGAGACCTGAATTATCTGACCTGGACCTCTATGCACTGTGATAGCAATTTTCCCCCAAATAAAAACTTAGAGGTACAAAGGTACACCAGGATAATATTGATCTTCAAGGACAGTCTCCTCAAAGCACTAGGATGGTCCATTCTGCTGTGCAGAAGGTTGAGAAACCATGTCAGAAGGCCAGCATGGATGAACAGGGAACTCCTGACTGAGGTCAAATGCAGAAAGTAAAAAGGAAACAGAGGTGGTTATGGGCTATCCAGGAGAAATACAGAACCACTGCTTGGGCATGCAGCAATTGAGTCAGGAAACCCAAGGGTCAGTTGGAGTTGGATCTAGTAAGGGATGTGAAGGGGGAGTAAAAAGGGCTTCTGTAAGCATAGCAACAGCAAAAGGACAACTAAATAAATTGTGAGTCTGTTGCTCAATGTGGGCTGGAAGTCTAGTGACAAAGTACATGGAACAGGCAGAGAAATTACTTTAGCTTTGCTTTTTACTAATGAAATCTGCCCTCAGGCCTCTCAGCTCCATGAGCTTACCAGAAAAGTCTGCAGGAGGACAGCATTACCTACAGACAGAGCACTTAAGCCATCTGCACATATACAATCAGTGAGACCCAAAGACATACCTCTAACAGTGCCAAGATAGCTGGCTGATGTTGTTGTGAGGCTGTTACTACCTTCAAAAGGTCAAGTCAGTACAGCGGATGCTGATGACTGGAAAAAGACAAACATCACACCCATCTTGAAGAAGAGCAAGAAGGAAGATCTGGGAAACTACAAGCTGTTTGGGCACACTTCTGTCCCTGGGAGGTTTATGGAATAAATGCTCCTGGAAGCCGTTTCCAAGCACATGAAGGGCAAGAGAAAGATTGGGAACAACCAATATGGATTTAACACATCACAGCTGACCAACCTTCTTGCCAGACCTGTGGGTGAGGGGACAGCAATGGATGTTGTACACCTTGACAATGAGCAAGGCTTTTGAGATGGTCTGCCATAGTATGTTCATAGCTAAATCAATGGAACATGAGCTGCACTCTCAGCAGATTAGTGGATGATACTGAATTGGGGGAGTAGCTAGTATGCTACAGGGCAAGGCTGCTATTAAGAGAGACCTTCACAGGATGGTGAAATAGGCTGACAAGAATATCATTAAGTTCAAATCAGCAAATGCAAAGTCCTGCACCTGGACTGGAATAGCCCTATGCAGCAGTACAGGCTGAGGCCAACTGGCCAGAAAGCAGCTTTGGAGAAAAAATCTGGAGGGTACTGGTCACCAAGTTGAGTATGGGTCAGCAATGTCTCTGCAGTGAAGACAGCCAGCCACACTTTGGGCTGTAGTAGCAAGGGTGCAAGGGACGTGATTATTCCCCTCCATTCACTACTGGTGAGAGCACATCTGGAGACCTGTGTCCAGTTCTGGTCTCTCCAGTACAAGACAGACATTGCCACACTGGAGTGAGTCCAGTGCAGGGCCATAAAGCCAGCTGAGTAGCACATGGTAGATGGAGGAGAGGCTGAGGGAACTCAGTGTGCTCAACTCGGAGAAGAGCAGGCTGAGCTCTAAGGGGAAACACTTCCTGCTCTCTTCAACTACCTGGAGGGTGCAGGGAAGACAACTCTTCTCGGAGATGCACAGTAGAAGGATTAGAGGCAATGGACAAGCTGGAACATGGCCAATTCCAATCAGGCATTAGAAAAAGGGTGAGGGTTTTCTGGTTTTGTTTGTTTAAGTAGAGCACCACGTTAACAGGCCAATGAATGACCCAAAAGAATATTAATCTCACTAATATAGATGGGCATCAAAACTACATAACCCAGCTTCTCGGTAATCCTCAAATGGCTATTTATTTGGACTAGAATGCTGGGATAATTATGATCATAATCAATACAAGATTCACTCAGCTGGATGCAAAACGGGTTTACATAGCATTTCCTTTGTTGGTTTTTTGACACGAGACAGAAGATTTATTTGTCTGTGCCTCCGTTTTCTCTGTTAATGCAAGACAGAAACACCGAAATTACCTGTATCAGGGGTGTGGAGGCATTTTATTTTAAAATCCACACAAAGTGCTTCATAGGTAGAAATTAATACAAAATACAAGAATTCAAACAACAAGCAGTAGATCTTGTTAAGACATGCAGGAATTTGCCTCATGAAGCTAAGACTGACATATGTAATTCTTTGCATCTTCTGGCTACAGTTATAATTAATTAAAGTACATTCCTCCTTGCTGACTACTGTATGGGACTCTTACAGATTTTTCGCCCGAATTCAGCATAAAAGATTCACAGGAACTAAGCAGAGCATGCTGGACTGATCTATGGTGGTAAGAACAGCTTTCAAGATGATTTATTTCTGAACTCGGAAAAGAGAATTTTCACTGCAGTCCTTGCAACTCGGTAAATGAAACAGCACCAAAGCAGAGCGAGAGAAACAGAAAAGCCAGTGTGCAGCAGACTGGATGACCAGTCCTGATTTAAGAGGTTTGCAACTTACCAACATAGAAGTAAACTCACATTGATGAGCAATGGAAACACTTCAGCTCTACTATGAGCTTGCAGACTGACTGGTAATGTTCTCATTCATCGCAAAAAAACCCCGCTTAAAAATATCCATACTCCTATTTTGAAAAATTATCATTATGGTAATATTAATTTCAAGTTAACATCACATCTTCTGGGCTCCATCTTCCTATTAAATATGTGATACTGCTCCATTTATTCTATGTCTACAAGACGACTATTTTCTCCGCTGCTGGCAGTACAGACAAAGCATTAATCTTTGCTCTCCATGGATTTTACCAGCCAACTGTTAGGTTGAAGGAATCCCTTTTCTTCCCACCTCAAAGCAAGACCGTTAAGGAAATTCTGTAAGCAACAGAGGACCCTGTCCCTCTGTACAGCTTCTCATACTATCCCACCCTACCTGGCCTCATCTAGACAATGGCCATCTTCACCTTTTCCAGGGACACAGCACTACAAGCACTTGACATCCATTAATCCAGACATCAGAACTTAATTGAGTGGTCAGTGGTGGAAACTGCTGTAGAAGACTGCAGTCAACCCTTCTTAGAGCAGTTTTACAAGAATTTCTAACAAGTCAAGTGGAAAAGGAGGAACATTATAGTCTTGAACCAAAATTGATGGAGTAGTTAATTTTTGTTCATTTTGTTTTCTTTTGGCCACAGAAGAAAAATAAAAAAACCCAGCAGAACATAAATTCAGGCTATATCAAACAGAAAAAAAATAAAACCAAAACATTTTGTTATCAACTATGAAATGAAAAATTACATTTGAAGTTTGGATTGTTATACAATTTTTTTAAAGAAAACTTAGGAATAAAAAAAAGACATCCATTTATTTCAAATGAAAATTCCTGAAATGAAAAGTCTAGAATTTTACTTTCAACACTTGCAAAAGAAATGACTAACTGATTAACTAAATCATGGCTAAGACAGACCAGTGTTTAAACAGCTGGAATACTTACATGAAGGCCCATTAAGCCTACAAACAAAGTCCAAGATTCACAAATAAAACTGTTTTCTAAAACAAGTATCTATTCTTGTTCTTCTGGAGTAGTATGTATGGAGTCTTACTTAGATCTACTAAAATAAGTACATTCAGGGCTTGAGATACAAGCCTTGTGACTTGAGACACAAAAGACAAAACAAAGCTAAAACAAAGAATTAAGATGCAAATGAAAGAGTTGTTCATGTTAGACTGAACAGCATGGAAAGTACTGAGATAGACATAAAATCCTCATTACTGTTTTATAGTTTTAAAGCTAATTTGACTCGTTAAGAGTACAAGTATTCCAAATGTACCAAGACATTTCAATTCTGATTAGTAGAACATTTATTATTATTTGACGTTCGCTTGGTCATTACACTCACCAAATTAATTTACTAGAAGCACGACCAGAGATGGTAGCACCTACCAAATCTAGTCTCATCTGAAATTCATTTTAGACCATTGGTGTCTCTGGGTAGCATTTACTGAGGCTGCTGACTCTGATGAAATGAATTGTTAATCCCTGCCTGGCCTCACCAGCACTGCCAGCTTCAGCTCAAGCATTCAGAAGAGGACTACTTTTGCCCCTAACACTGTTCTACAAGCACCTCAGGGCAGTATAAAACTCCTGATACAGACTGATGGGTTCGCCGTGCCATGAAGCCATTCCTCCCTTCGCCTGGGTACAACCATCCTGAGGAGCTACAAAGTGAGCTGGTCTGGGTTCACAATAAACTAAGCCATAAGGAGGAGGAAGCTTCAGTTTTAATGAGTTTCCTGTTCCAGATCATTATGTGGCTGCACTAACACTCTTGCTGGCATATGGGAGAGGGGGCAGATAGGATTGCCTTTTGTTTCTTGGCTACAGCGCCAAAGTGTTTGGTGGACAACAGCACAAACCTGCCCAATGACAGAGCTAGCTGTGACTAAGGGTGCACTTGGACACAAGCCTTCTGACATGGCCTGCATTCCGCTGGGTCAATGACTGTGATTGCCAGGTTAAATTCTCTAGTTTTGTCAAATCAGTCAAGTTTTTGTAGGCAATGAATCTAAATTGGACATACAAAAGGATATGAACACAAGGAATGTGGTGGAGGGGTGAAGAGCAACAGAAACAGAGACAACAGAAGAGTTAAAACAAAACCCTTCTGTGGAGGTAAATGGACTTAATGAATGAATTAATGAAACTGTGTAGCTTGTGATTAAATAACTGCCTGTTTCAACGCAACATAGTGCTGTAACCAGCTCCTGTTCAGGTGTATTCCTTACAAATATTCACCAAGTATCTACTCTAAAACCCAGAAATACTTCATAACACGACCCAAGACATTAATGCCATTTAATAATGGGAAAAATGCAGCAAATTCTGCTCAGCCACCAAGAGCAGGTATTCAGGGGGAAAAAAAAAAATATCTAAAAAAGCTAACTTCCGTAAACTAGTTCATCACTCTTTCATTTTATTTTTACTAGTTCAAGTAAAAGTCAATAGCTGCTCTCCATTCCTGCACAGCCTCAGGGATGCAGACTGTTTACCATATCCGTGTTTTCAGTTGTAAATGTTGACCTGATCAACACCATAATGACATTTACTAGGAGTTTACACAATAGCATCAGCTTCAGTAAAACACCTAAAAAATTAGCAAGTCAATTTAAAGGGAAAAACAACTCCCCATTAAATCCTATTCAGGTCTGCAACTTCTCTCCAGGCCAAAACATACATACATCTACTCCCGGGCAGGCTTCCTCTTTGTAATGTTAACAGAACAATTTAAAAGTATTGGATGCTTAAAAGTGGAGATGGAATTCAAGTATTGTGGAGGAGGGGGATGGGGCTCATTTGCTGTTTTTTGAAGCATCTTCAATTTACAGTTATGCTGCTGTAAATAAGAAACCGAGGAGTACTGCCTGCTGCACTGGAAATACTGGGACAAATGGGTAGTGTGAAAGTTTTCTTCCAAGAAGTAAGCTGCAGAATCTGAAGAAACACTGCACGGTGCTCTTAAGTATATGGCACTCATTACAGCTTTTGTTTCAATACTGTGTGCAATGACTATCTCAAAGTACTCTGAGACCTTTCATACTCCTCCATATCTAGTCTCCTTCATCTAAAAGTAGGAGGCAGTATATTAATCCTTTTAAATTATTTGCAGTGTACATCCTCTTAGATCTGACACAAGATGTTTCTAATCCTGTGACAGTCTCACATTAAACCTAACTTTATTTCTACATATTTACGTATCCATGTGAAGACAGTAATGTAGAAAGCAGAACTGTAGAGTTTGTAGTATACACTCATAAAAGCAGCTTTTCCTGGTATTATTTGTGGCAATGTTCTTCTAAAGTAGCAAGGGGAAGCTTGCTTTAGGAGTTTATTTTTATGCTGGGTTCCCACTGTCTGTATTTCTTCACTATTATTGTGCTGCAATTAATTACCATCACGAAATTAACAATGACATCTGGGAAAGTTGCTGAATCAAACACAGAAGACCAAAAGCAAAACTCCAAAACTGTAAGCTCTAGATCACGAAGCAGATGATAATGTTTACTTTTACACCAGGCAGAACATCAGGAATCACAAACTAATTCTTGATGAACAATACTTACACCTGCTGAAGCTAGAAAAGAAATCTTAGTAAGATCTACATGATCTACAGGAAGGATTTTTCAAAAAGTACAATTATGTCCACCTATGAAAGTTTGTGAGAACAATGAAATGATCTTTTGATTTGAAATATTAATAATTGGATTTTAATTCATGTATATATATATATATATATAAAAAAAAACCCCATACCTTGTAGAGACCAAAGAAGCCTAAGTCCCGTAATACAGTGAGGGCACTAACTCGTGGACCAGTAGTAATTTCTCCAGCCACCTGTAATCGAATCTTAACAATTTCCAGTGGATTGGTAAAGATCACTTGAGAACCTCCAGCCTGAAATTAAAAGTGGAAGACAATACATTAACCTGCTACATTATTTGCAGCATATGTCCTGTTACATTCAAGAGAAGACATTTTTAATCCTGCTGCAGTTGGTTAATCTATTAGCAGACAAGAGTTTTAGTGTTAGTTAATAAACTGCAGCTCACAAGGTAGGAAATCTGCACCACCACCACCATCCCCCCCAGATGAGTGGTCAGGAAAAACAAGAGGAAACAGGTCAGCCACTGCTGGACACTGCATTACATCAGGCTCAATTCTTGCTGCAAGAATACATTCACCAACACCAAGTTATGCAATACTGACAAGCCAAGAACACTGTAAAGCAAGTAATAAAGTGAAAGAAAGAATTAGTAACTAAGTAAAGAAGCCGAGATGTGCATGCCACTACATAGAAAGTGAAAACATACTGTTGAAGAGTAAAAGTCTGGCAGAAGCTTTTTCAATTTTGGCATGAGTTCATAAAACAAAGAACACATGGATTCCAAAGACCAGAACTACAGATATATTGTGCTCTTTTTAAAACCCCACGAACTACTGCTATTAAATGCTGTTTGATTCAAGAGTCTGAGCTCTACATCGTTATTTGTGCACCAGGTAATAAAGAAGGTCTACAGACTGAAGGATTCTATTAATAAAGAACCGCTAAATGTTTTTAACATGTCAGTCTCCATTTGTTGGGAAGACACCACTCAACTGATTTTGAAAGTTAGATTTAAAGCATAACAGTGGTAAGCATTTCAGATTCCCTGCTAGTTCTTGTAAAGTTCATCTCATTCACAATATGTAACGTAGGGAGGGCATAACCTTTCTGCTACACTGACAGATAATCGAGTTAAAAATTTGAAACAAAAAAAAAGTAACATGAAGGTTACCTAAGTGTATTAAAAAAATACTCACTCAAACTCCATCTGGCCCAAATTCAACAGTGTCATTCTAACTTACGTTAATTTCTTAATTACGTGGCCCAACAGCTATGCCATTCTCTAGGTTCTGAAATCACACAAACTATGCAAAGGGCAACCCTCACCCACCCCACAAAAAAACAACTGGTTTTTTTTCTGGAAGGTTATGACTAAAATGAAATAAGCTGCATTTAAATGTGCTTGCATCTAGCCATGTCTAGTATGTAAACACTATGTGCACATCTTTTTTAAATTATCTAAATGTTAAAAGAATTAATCATAGCTCAGATTAACTATTATTCAAAATAAAAAATATGCACAGTAATATGGTTTAAATAATGTGCTGAAGAAATGGCAAATCGCACGAACAACTATTCTTGTCTACCACTTAGACTGAGCATACACAGTGTGGTTACAAATTAAAGTCTTTACATAACCCCCAAAATATCCCAAATGTTTCCTATTTTGACCAGAAAAAGCACGCTCTTGTGTAACTCAACTGGTTTTGACTTTCAAATTGGCATAATTTAATTTAACTGCTTTTACCAAACCAGAATCCTGGTACATATAAAACTGCTATTCTTGTTGCCATCAGAAATTAGACTGATAAATTATTTGGCACATATGCTGACTTCAGTTTTGCAGTTAAACTGAAACATATTAAGTAAGCAAGCATTCATAACAAAAAACCTGTTTCTTTTACTTGTCTACTCATCTTGCAAAGTCTCAAAATAAAAAAAAAATCCTGGAAAGGTCCTTATGGTAAATTACAGATTCCTACATAATAAACATTTGGGTCTATGTATTACAAATACTAAGCGTTCCCACATGCCATCACACATATTTTCTTCTTAAAATGATAAAATCCCAATTGCAGGTGATAATGTTTATTTGCAAGTGATACTGTTCATTTGTAAGTTTTCTATACCACAGCCCTCCTCTAAAACACACTACTTAAACTCATACCAACTGATCCGTTAGCACAAATAAGCTACTTTCCCTCAGTATGATATTCTTGCAGTTCATTGTGCCATGACTCCATGGGAAGTGTTCCTTTAATTTTCACTACAGGAAAACCATATTAAAATTTAAAAGATGACAACAAAATTAAGTTTATTATTATTAATGCACCAAAACACTGAGCAATTTAGTAAAATGTATAAAAGTGTTTATAAGTGAATGCTGTATTTAAAGAAAGGAAAGAGAAACAGGTATCTGATTTTGAAGGATAATAAAGGCAAATAATTTCTGAATTCAAATAAAAGTGAAATACTTTAGATTCTAGCACATATAAATATTTATGTTTGCATGTCCAACCTGGCTGCGTTGACACTCGCAACATTAGATGTTTGTGGCTGTGAGTAAATCACACAACATTTCCTCTGCTTCGGCTTGCTATTTGAAAAATGGGGATCCTATTATTTACCCACCTCATACAATCAAGCTCACTGCATTCAAATTTCTAAAGCACTGAGATCTGCATGCACCAGGTGCTACTAAAAAGACTACCAGTTCTGCTGCCCACAAAGCAGGTCTGAAGAAAGACATTGGAAATTTCCAGTGAAGTCTTTCCACAAAACTGTCCAGGTACTAGCCCAGAACTCCTTAAACCTTTGTCATCCTCTGAATTTGATCAAAGATACACTCCAAAAATCAAATGGTGAATAACTGAAAGTGATGAGCCAGACAATACCTGACAGAGGGTGTCGGTAGGAGGGTTTCTACCACCTGCCTGCTTTGTGATGGAGAGGAAGGCTAGTTTATCAGCCGGTGCAGAGGCAGTTCTAGCAGTAACAAGTACAGTTGCCTGGTGGGGAGCTTTTATCACTGTTATTTAACCATCTGTGCTGGTAACTGCAGCTCCTTACTCTCCAAATGGGGGGGGGGGGGGGCGCAAACTGGAGATGGCTACTATACTCTCTAATGAAATGATTTCTTGCTTGTCTAGTACTGGTAACTCCTATTGTGTTATTCATCATCATAGTACGCAAGTGTCTCATAAATATTAATGGTATTTCCTCCCAGTGCTCCTGTGAGGAAAGTACAATGACTCCAGTTTTACAAGAAGGGGATTTGAGGTAAAGAGGTTAATTGCATGCCCAGTGTGTGCATCCCCCTAGCTCAAACACGTAAGAGTCTCCAGATATCCTGATCTCCAAATCAGTAGCTTGAATCACAATAGCATGACTCCAGTCTTCTGAGTTTTTGCATAGTGAATGCAATGAAAGAAATCTCATCAACCTATTTTTTTCTAGTCTCTTCAAGGTGCTGGTATAAACTGTTATGGAAAAAACAGACAAAACATCATCAGCACATTGTATCACCCTGCTCATTCATTCTGTTTGGCCAAAAGTTGAAGAACATTGCCTTCTTGTCTGCTAACTTTTGCAGTTGAAAGTGTATCTCATTTTAAAATTTTGAAATACGCTCCCAAAGGTCAGAATTTGAAAACTACTTTTTTGGCCAGAATAAACATAGTTTAAGCTCAGGTCACTCAAGCTTAATGGTTTCTTCACCAAGTGTCACAAAAATCAACTTCTTCAACCATTTAATACAGATACTTCCCAGTAACACCAATTTTTCCATACTGAAGTTACAAACTTGAATACCCTCAACTCTGAATTCCTTATCACCTCTTCCAATCATTTTTTAAAGAAACAAATGATCTGACTGTAAAAGCAAATCTATTACTTTTTAGTTATTATCATGTGATTAAAATAAAAACTGCAATTTTGAGTTATTTATAGGAGTAGATACCTAGAGGTACTGCATGGATAATTATCTGTAAGGGCCCACAAAGGGCCATATTATTCTGAAAGAATTTAACATTTGACCTAATCACAAGCATTTATGGTCTTGTTCGATGTAAAGCAAGAAAATAAAAAGGAAATACCTCTGTCATCCAAGAACTCCTCATACACACATAGCTAGAAATCTGCACCCCTGTAAAACATTCAATGTGCTTTAACACACGGAGAGATAGCTAAGCATCCACACACATGTGAATTTTTAAAAACAAGCTGGGGTTTTTTTCATTTTTGCAGTTCTTCAACTCTGCACTGGTATGATATCACCCAGCACCTCTCGATGGCAGTATAGCCTTGTACAGTAATACAGTACTGTCTATCACATGTGTCCTTCTACTTTCCTACTTTACTGAATGGAAGGGAGAAGTAGAAATAGTTGAGGTATATTTTTTTGTCCATGAGGCAATAAAACCCACTCTGTAGTGAAAAAAAAAATTAGTTTAATAACAATCACTTAACAACACTCCAGTTTAAGAAGTCAGAATGTTTTCTACTTCTTCACATGTTCAAATCTCTTTGTATTAAAATTTACTGGAAAATAAACAGATCCCCACCCCCCCACCCCCCCCAGGCAAGAATTCCTGCTCTTTTTAATGTAACTGCATTTTGTGCCCTTATGAGATTAGATAAGAAATGAGCACACCAGACCCAAATCTCCTAGGGCTTTCACATCTCAATTTGAAAAGCTTCAGTGTAGGTTCTGAAGAGATACAGGTTGCAATTCAGGAAGAAAATTCTGTGTTTTCCATCTCAGAAGAAAGTACTAGATTCTTTTCCTTTCATCTCTACTGTCCATGAACTGTTCTTGTGCCTCTAATTAACCTTATTACCTACTTCAAATCATAGCCTTTTTCCTGTTCTCAGCTAAGAGCAGTCAGGGTCAGCCTAGATCTTTATTCTGCATCCCATGCAACTTGGAACCTATCACCTTTCAAGGTTTCACAGATGAAGAAAGGACTACTACTGCTATTAGAGTGTTAATATTTCCCAACAATATCTACCCAGGGATAGCAATTATGGCAAGTAATGGCAACCATTAAAATATATAAGCAACATATTATATACTTATCCAAAATCAACCTCTGTAAAAGAAATCATCTTCAATGTCTTGGTTACTCGTTCAGTTTACAAAAAGACAAGCAGGTGCAAGTTCCAAAATTTTTAGTCAACTGTCAGTCATACTGAATATTGTACACTGTCCCAGACTTTCTCCTTGCCAGGTGCCAGATGCACCTTGTTATCTTGTGCATTTGCTAACATCCATTAATCCTAATGAAAGCCAAGGTTCCTAAAGTGCTGAGCATTGTACAGACACAAAATAAATATTGTTCCCCATCATAAAAAAAAAAATATATCTAAATTAAAAATGCACTCAAGGGATGCAAGAATGGAAGAACTACCATCATTGTATAATAAAGGGCAACTAAGGCATAGAACTATTCAATGATTTACCACAAAAATCACATACTAACTCTATGACAGAACAAGGCTTAGAAGCCAGATTTATGGAGTGCCACTGCAGTGCTTCAAACTACCTCTAAAAGCCTTGGTGTTTGTATGGCAAAAGATCCCAAGAGCATCTGATGAATTACGTTGGGCTGCTGCAACAGTGATTTCACTATGGACTTGCCTGTTACCAGAAGAGCTACCGAGTAACAGACATCTGTCCAAAGTGACTGTTTTTCTTATAGATTTCAAAGGTGACAACCTTAATTACGTGGCACTGTATGTCAAGGGCAAAGCATACTGGGTTCTCAAAAGCTTGGTTCTATGTTACCTTTTTTTCTGATAAAGCCAGGCTTCAAAAATCCAGACAAGCCATTTCATGCTATTTTGTGTCCTCTCATCTGTGGTCCTATCTATACAGGATTCTGATAATGCTCTTTAGCAACGGGAGTTCATATAGTAAATACCTTTTCTTCAGATCGTGAGGAGATTTCCTGAGCCCTCAATCATCTGCTTTTCACTACCCTGACCAGGCTAGCACAGAAACAGCTTTCATGCTGCTCAGGCAGAACTGTGTTTTTCTCCAGTTAATCCTTCTTGTCTTCAGAGTACAGCTTTCTTTTGGTCTGGCTAAGGTTTTACTTTGGGCAGCTCAAACAGTGAACGCTGCTAGAATCACAGTCTTGTTAACGTCCAAGTGTATATAAAACGTAAAGCAAGCTCCTTCAAACGCTCATGTAAAAGTGCTCATAAATAGAATTGCAATTAGTCTGAACAGAAGTACATTCCTGCTACTGCTTCAGACAGATTTCCAAGACTTGGATACAAGTTGTGACGATTCTCCTACAATTGTATATTAATGACCTGGCTAAACAGAAACAAACAGGAGTATGGTTTGTTTATAAGCACTGACCAAGTCTGCAGTGGGAAAAAAATTAAAATTGTGGATTTGATATTTTCCACGTTATAGGTAATTCAGTTCTCAGAAGCCTAGCCAAAAAAAAAAATATCAAAGTGGAGCCTACTTGATTGGCATTATAAAAGCAATTAAGTTACAGACCTGTCAAATATGTTAACATTTGGCTCTGTCTGCTCTAGTTGTCTATTTTGACTAGTTGTAGAATCATTTAATGATTTACAGACCTTTCAAGTCTTAAAGCATGGTAGCTGTATTAAAACTGTGACCCATTATTTCTTGGTCACATCATAAATTACTGTGACATCATAAATATCTTCCTTTTTCTCATAGAAAGCTAGATTTTAATTCCTGATTTAAGTTTGAGGCTTTGTTTTGGGGGTTTTTTTGGAACCTGCACTCATAAACACTAAAATATTTTACTGCCAGTAGAAAAAGGAGTAATAGGAGAAAGGGATGTGTAATAAAATATAATTGTCAAAACAAATACATGTTTTAAACTGTAATGTATGTTCATATAAAATTTTGCAGTCATTATTTTTAATATAATAGGAAAAAAAAAGAATACATTTCAAATGGAAAGAATATTAAGTATGCTTGTTGGAAAAAAATAGGCTTTTTAAGAGTTCAGAACTGTTCGGTTCTACAATCAGAAACATATCAACCTAAACCTATGCATCCCTTCTTGTTCTACAGTTTGAAAAATTCCCTCTCTCTCGCTCTCTTTCTTTTTTTTAGGGGAGAAGGGAAATGAAAAGGAAGAGGAGAGGGGAAGCAAAATGGAAAAACACCTCTAATTTGTTATGAGAAAATACCTCTGGAAAAAAATTAAAATTACCTTAGCCAATCCAAAAAGAAAATTCAAAACAGAGTGAAATCATGTTCTGCATAACTCCTTACTGCTTTCAGGAAAGGCCAGTTTAAACAGGTATGACTGTGTGAAAATTTGAGCAAACTACTTTTAAAACATCCAAACCTGCAAGGAAATGTGGGGTGAGGTCAAAGATAAGCAGGAACTGGACACCAGGCACTTCCCCACCCTTTGGTACAATCTCTTGGAAGGGCTATCATGTTACTGTATGTTACCTTCCCAAACTTCATTACAAGGCTTAAATCTAAGATTAGATGAAAATTAATCGGAGACAATTAAAACAAAGCAGTGTTCAAATACAACAGGTTTGCAAATGTGAAGTTAAATTGAAGTCCAGATCTAGCTGCATTTTTTTGTACCAGAAGTTTACAATTAGTTTAAATTATTTTCAGTATGCTGAAAATAACTCCAATTACAGTGGTTCAGAGGAGAAAACTACACTTTAAAAATACCTAATTAATTATAGTATATTCTTTTACATTATATTAATTATATTAAATAGACTTTAATTAATTTATTTAAAAACATAAATTTTATGTAAAAAGAAAAGAGCTTTTAATTTAATCAAGGAAAAAAAAATTATCAGGAGCTTCTGAACTTTTCCTTAAACAAGAAATGTGAATGTTGGGCTTTTACACATGCAGGTAGAACTCCCCTTGAAAGTAATGCCTGACTACAAGGAGAACAGACCTTCGAGAACAAATCTATTAAGAGTTCAAGAGATGTATGCCATTTGCTTTCAAAGCTAATATAAGCAATCATCAAGAAGACCATGATTGCTTAACTATCTCAATAAACTATACCAAAACTTTTCTATGTGATAGCAGTTGTTCTTTTTTCAGATATACATGCAGAGATATTTTTTTTTTCCCCCTGGAATACATAATGCTCAGTTTCATTCTACCCATAGCTCAGTCTTCTTTGCCAAACAGAATAGAATTTTATGAGATTTATGTTTCTGAATAATGAAAGCAATAATGACACCTTCAGTCTCCTTTAGCCTACAACTTGCAAAAATTTAGACATTTCTAAGTAAGAGATCTAAGAAGTGTGGGAATTGCAGTCCGTACACCCTCTACCTGCACTGCATTGCCACAGAGAAAATGCAACTCAGATGTGGACTTATCTTTATTACTCTCTGAAACATAAAATAGATGTTGTAAGTAGCTTTATAAAACTATTTGTACTGGATCACTTATTCAGCACAACTCAATTGGAATTTCACATCATATTCCTTTATAAGAATTAATTCTGGACAGGATTTTGCACTTTCTAGATGAACTCCATCTTAACCGTATCTAATTTTTATGTTCCATAGCAGAGCTGAGGTTGTCCAAGCAGGTCCAATATGTTTTAACTTTATTACGATTACTATAAAGTCTCTAGAAATATGCCTAAAATTGTACTGACAACTTAAATAAAAGCAGATCTGTACGGGGTCTGTAATTGTACTGTGCTACATGATTTAAACTGGCTAATAGTGAGCACACACTGAGCAGCTGTGAAGGAAAAGACTGTGTGTGGAAAAGGAAAGAGGAGGGAGAGCAGAAGCAAAGGTTAATAAAGCAAAATGCTTTTTTTCTTGCTGAAAATTAAGCCTCCGATTTACCTATATAATTGTATTACTATATGCAGACAAGGCAACATATATTATACAACTATTTCTTTTTAGTCATGCTATACTTCTGTTTTTCTTAATATTTTTGTGTGTGTTTTATGATTACTCTTTATTTTGCATCTTTGCATCTCCTTCCTGGTTACTTCCAGACACACAACGTAAATTTTTCAATTAAACATGGAACTGCTTTATTTAAGGAACTAAACGAAATAACTGTCTCACCTAAAAGCTTAGTGTTAAAGAAACAACTCAAAACCACCAAAATAATATTTATGCCACTTTTACAAACAACATTTTCAACTGGTTAATATAACTAAAAAAATAAGAATAATAACAGTGCTGTATCAAAAAAAATCAGGTTACTTTTAACAGAAGCTTTTAAGTGAATTAAGTTTAAAAGAAGCAAGCAGCTAAACTCGGTATGACTAGTGATTATTTTTTATTTAAAATATAAAATAAATTGAAAGACCATGAAAAAAACCTTACAGAAACTTCAAGATTATTGCCACTGTAAAAAAAAGATTTCAAGTTGTACTTACAGCTTACCCAAGATCATCCCTTTATTAAAGAATCCCTGAAGGTAAGTTACAGCATTAGCAGAAATCAAACCTAGTATATTTGTGCACTTTTTCCTTCAAGGAGGTTACATCAGATTTGTGGTTTAGATGCTCAGCAGATCCTAGCTCTACAGTATCATTACAATATGTCTTGGAACCAAAGCTTTTTACTAGTCTAATAATGATAAAGGCTATATAGGATTCATATGAGAAATGAGAGTCCTAAATGAACAGCAGAGACCAGAGTTCATGGTGGGTGTCAGGCATTGTGCAAATCTGGAAGTTACATATATGTAATTTTTATGGATAACAAACACCATAGTCAGTAGGAAAATTTCTTACAAACAAAGGAGATGGAAATTTTGAGTTAGTAATTTACATAACAACCTTCCTTAAGATTCTGTATAAAAATATAGAGGTTATACTTTTAATTATGTTCTTGGGGGTCTCAACAAAAAAAAATAATCTCAACCAACCTATCACTTTCATCTTCACATAATAAAAATCTATGAAACAGGCTGTTAACTGAACTAAGTGCCAGGAGGTCATGAAGTAAAAGATCTTTCTATTTTCTTCTTCTCTTCTTTTTTTTTTTTTTTCCAGGAGAGAAAACAGTTTACAAAACAGAAAAAGACTTGTTCAATGAAACAATCAGCTTTAGTTACAAGTGCAAAAGTCAGCCATGTGTACTAATTCTCAGTAATTATGATGCAAAGTGAACTCCTTGGGGACTTAAAAGTCAACGCCTGGCAATGGTTGGGCAAACAGCGGAGTGGAGCTACTCAGGTGATACTGACCCCTTCAAAGCCCTTTGTGTTACTGAACAACCCAAACCATCCAAGTTATCTGCTCAGTCCTCCAGTTCTAAGGTATTAATGCTATACTGTACTCACAGGGCTGGTATTTAAAACATTAAAATGTATTATGCATCCCAGCACACAGCCCTTCCATAAGCAATGGATACACTCCAAGGAAACAGAACCACTGAAGAAGGAAAATTTAACATCTGTGTTTGTAACACAATCACAGCTGAGAATTAGATACTCAGAGCAGAAAGGTGATAGGGCAGGTGTCTTTTATGAAATTCATCTTAGTTGGCTGCCCCTTTTTAGACTCTTAACACATCATGCGCTCCTGTCTTCTTGCCTCCCACATAAGCGATTGCTACATTGTGAAATGAGGTAAAAATCCAAGACTGAAAATTTTCAAAAGCATTCAACAGTATCCTTCCTTTTTCCACAGTGAAATCGCAGCTTTCACATTGGCTTAAACAGGGACAGAAAGTTAGGCCAATACAACACTGAAATCTATAGGAAAAAGCCTGTCTTTGGCATATTGTATTTTATGCATGTGTTTATACCATGACAGAAAAATTCACCCCTAAAAACTAGGCACCACTTGTAACGATAGTCTCTGTTGCTAGTCTGAATTGGGTTTAAAATTACAAAAAAACCCCCCAAAGACCACCTGCAGAAAAGACAAGTTGCAACCCATCTACCTGGCACCAGACTATGCCCTTAAGTGGAGCACTCCAGTTAAAAGAAAACTCAAAGCATTCTGCCACCACATGTCTACTGCTACAACTTTATGCAGCATCTCATTGTTAATATATATTTCAAATACCAAATAGGACAAGCCAACATTTACAGCACGTTTAAAATACATCTCAAACCACCTATCTCTTAAAGCAGATCCTTAGTTTACAATGAACTACTGGCAAAAAGCTTGCTGCAGCATTCTCATGAATGACAGCTCTCTGTAAAGAGTGCTTTTTGTACTGCATTAAAAAATTCACAGCAGTCTGTAAAAATAAAAACCCTAGATCAAATGACATTTTAAATGAAAATTTTGCTGAATTCTCTATGGGTGCTATGTTCATAAGACGTTTTATTAGTGTAAGGGGCAAATACTTTTTACTCTGCAAGCACTTTATTGCATTTTTCCTTCATTTACAGCATGCTTTTTATTTAGAGCTTTAGAGACCCACATTCTTCTCTCCCTCCCCTTCTTTTTTTCTCCCCCGAATGCTCCTAAAGTTACAGAACAAGGGGATCCTACCTGGCAGTCTACAACAGGTCAGTGATCAAACAGAAGGAGCAGTCAGACACCAGCCAAATCCTGCCCCATCTCCTGAGAATTATAGAAAGCCAGGGCTTCTCAGTCTGCAATACAACCTAGCCATTGCACCCTGAGGCTCAGATAATCATAGTACGCTCTCTACAAGCACATACAGCACAAATCTCTGCACCTACTGAGGTTAAGACACAAGCATTTGTTTTTAAGTTGCTGCTCACTGTAGTTTTTGACACAGGTAGAAGCAGCTTGAAAATGTGACCTCATCTGTCTTATGACAGCAGAAACAAAGATAGATTGAAAATATACCAACATTGCTCTGCCCCAGTGATCAAAGCCGGTTTAAATAAACAGTGTTCTTTATCTGTAAAGTGCGCTGGTCTTTGAACAACTATTCATTTTACCTAAAGTATTTACATTTGCTTGAACAAAATCAATACACCAGATAAAGTAAGCTGTGATATGAACAGACAGAACTAGATCAAACCATGAAGTATTATCATTTACCCAGTAATATGCCAGTTGTTCATTAAGATACTACTTTGTGCAAGCAAAACACTCTTAAAAATTTAGTGGGTTTTAAATACAGCCTACATTCAGGAATGCATTATGTACTGAGTTAACATTACACAGCCTACGTCTGCTATGAACTCAAAGAAGCATGAGTAGTTTTTGCCATTTCAAAAAGCCAGTATCACTGTAAAAAGTGAAAATTAGTGGGTGCAATAACACATCGGAAAGAAGTGACGTGGCAGAGTGGGTGCCACAAAGTAGTAACTCATTATTACGTTCTGGAAAGGTTAGCATGAATCCTCTTTAGGCTATAAGCTACAGCCAACATGAATAAAGACAGATTCTTTATTAAGGAAACAAACTCTAAGCTGTGAGAATTATACAGCGCAGTTAAAAGACACGATGCACAGAAACATTTACCCTTTCATCAAGAACGGCTGGCCTATCTAGGAAAGAATTGAGATGCTCTAGTAGAGTCTGCTCTTGAACTGGATCTGTGGTTAAACAGAAGTCTTAGTCCACATAGTTAATCTTACACACCGCACTTTCATGAATCTCATATGAAGGAAATTAAAGATACTTACACAGCCACCAGCAAGAATTTCTGCAGCCAGTGGGACAGAGCCATCTTTAGTCATAAACTTATCTCTCACAAAATCATTAACCTTAAAAAACAAACATTTATGAAAGCTGATAAATTAAAAAAGGTTGGAGAAAACATCAGCTGCAAATTCTGTGCAACTGAAAATGCAAATATATCTGTGAAGCTACCAAACTAACAGATATCAAACAAATCTTAGATTTTATATGAAATATTGTAAAGCTATGTTCTTCTTTCTAAGATTTGCAGCACAATTCAAATATTTATTACTGAAAAAGATAACAATCACTAATGAAGTCATTCCCTCAAAATTAATGATAAAATCACTTAAGATTTTAGAAATGCTCACTACATTTAAAAATTTAAATATAATTTCAAATTAATATCAGAATATTCAATAATAAGTTTTAACACAATAGTAACGCAATTAATAGCATTAAGTACTTTTTATAAAATGCATACTACAAGCTTTGGTGAATACTAGCTTACCATTGAATAACCAATACATTACGATTGGGTTATAGTAAGAAATTCTTCAGTGCCTTAAAATCATTCAAGAAATAACAAAATTACAGAATCAAAACACTTAGGAAAAAAACTTCATGCAAACAAGTTCCTTTCTTACCAACACTACACTGCATGCTCATATTATCTCCTGTTGCACTGGAATTAAACATATAGGAACCACAAAAACAAAAGCCCTCCAAATCCAATAAACAATTAACCATTTTTGCTAAGAAGTGAAACCAAAAGCCTGTGCTACTTACAAACAAGCAGATGAGCTGAACAAGTTGAATAAGCTTGTTACATTTTGGAGCGAGTCCAAAAACAAGTTTTCAGTAAGATTCTTAAATGTACATATATGTACCTGCAGGTGACTTGCATGCCATTTGTAATGTTCACAAGTCAGATATAAACAGCTGCTTTGTGCTTTTTGTAATTAAGTTTGTGTCAAGCAAAAATCATAGAATGATAGAATTGTTCAGGTTGGAAAAGACCTTTAAGATCATCCAGTCCAACCACTAACCTAGCACTGCCAAGCCCACCACTAAACCATGGCCCCAAGCATCACATCTACAAGACTTTTAAATACCTCCAAGGATGGTGACTCAACCACTTCTCTGGGCAGCCTGTTCCAATGCTTTACAACCCTTTCGGTGAAGAAATTTTTCCTAATATCCAACCTAAACCTCCCCTGGCACAACTTGAGGCCCTTTCTCCTCATCCTATCACTACTTACTTGATAGGAGAGACCAGCACCCACCTCACTACAGCCTCCTTTCAGGTAGTTGTGGAGAGCGATAAGGTCTCCCCTCAGCCTCCTCTTCTCCAGACTAAACAGCCCCAGTTCCCTCAGCCGCTCCTCAGAGGACTTGTGCTCCAGGCCCCTCACCAACCTGGTTCCCCTTCTCTGGACACGCTCCAGCACCTCAATGTCTTTCCTGTAGTGAGGGGCCCAAAACTGAACACAGCACTTGAGGTGCGGCCTCACCAGTGCCGAGTACAGGGGGACAATCACCTCCCTGCTCCTGCTGGCCACACTATTTCTGATACAGGCCAGGATGCCACTGGCCTTCTTGGCCACCTGGGCACACTGCTGGCTCGTATTCAGCCGGCTGTCGACCAGCACCCCCAGGTCTTTCTCTGCCAGGCAGCTTTCCAGCCACTCTTCCCCAAGCCTGTAGCGCTGCATGGGGTTGTTGTGACCCAGGTGCAGGACCCGGCACTTGGCCTTGTTGAACCTCATACAATTGGCCTTGTCCCATCGATCCAGCCTGTCCAGATCCCTCTGTAGAAACTTCCTACCCTTGAGCAGATCCACCCTCCCTCCCAACTTGGTGTCATCCGCAAACTTACTGAGGGTGCACTTGATTCCCTCGTCCAGATCATTGATAAAGATATTAAACAGAACTGGGCCCAATACTGAGCCCTGGGGAACACTCTGCATTGCTGCTGACACATTAAGGATAAAAATCCTTACTGCCCTAATTGTAATTAGATGGACTTTACAACGTGGAGAAATGTGAAAACAATCCATTTGCAAACTTACAGTAAGTTTTATGGCCTTCTCTGGTGCTACTCCTAATAGCTGTGGTAACAGACCTGTAACATGGAAATAGAGAATTCATTGCATCAAGTAACTTGGTATTAACTAAACAAATCAACCAATAGATATAGAGATCACGATCTAGAAATGGGCAATTTTTACAGCAATTTTGTGTTCTTGTATTTAATGAGAATACTTAAACATTTCATTTTGAGAACAAACTGTGCTACCACTTCAAGTGCTATGACTGTCTATACCTATTTGTTTCTTTAGCTTTTTTAAATGTGATATTAGCTCACTTTTAACACTAATCTAGATTTGCCAACTACGTTTCAGTACTCCTAAACTAACATTTTCTGCATCTTCACACAAAAATTAAGACTATCTAATTAATTTTGTGAGATACACGATGCATCCACTTCAAAAATCATGAGAGCAGTACCTTTTTCTGGCAAAACCAATGGCATTAGATAGCAGGACCCAAGAGGATAGGAATCAAAATAATGCAAAATATTCAAACATGCATGATTACATTCTTGAGCTCTTTGTGCAGCCAACTCACCAGTTCTTAAAGCAAAGGAAGTTATGCTGCTTTCTTCCCAGGTATGGAATTTCCTAATTTATTTTGCTAGATGTGATACACTAGAGAACTGGAAGTGGGAATCTCTGACTGCTGGCTTCACTTGCCTGAAGTGAATGGTCGATATTTTGTGAACTTCTGGATGACACAACCTAAAAATATGCCAAGCTTACCAACTAAGCCTGGGGCTAGAATGGTGTTGCCAGCATTCATCAGCATAACAAAATTAGGACACCATTCAGAAATGTGAGAAAAATCACCCTGGCTACAGTTTCTGGTGCATACCCCCTTTGTTTCAGTAGCTCAGGCAGAAACTTTGGATACTTTCTACAAAGCCTGACATTTTCACCTCTCCATGATTTTCTGGGGAAAAAGACAACAATTAAGGTTCCACATCTAAGAGCTAACTTGCCAAAAAGCATTTCCTAAAGAGCTGAACATCAGAATAACAAATAGAAAGATGTATGTGCACTGGATTAGTGTATTCTTCCATCCTGCTGCTATCCATCAGCTTTACTGGTTACTACTGATGCTCTTATAAGGAAATGACATTGGAGAATAGCGCCACTTGGGTTGTGGTAGCAGGAGGGCCAGCCATATTTATATATTAATGCCTTTAAAATTTTGCACCTGTATTAGCATTTTTGTTTTTCAAGTGTCAAAAAAAATAATTGCATATATAGTTGACGTACATACACACCTAACATTTACACAGAACAATTATGTTGAATTATGATCATATGGCTGAATATTCAAACAAAGAATACGATAACGCTAAGTTCATATGCAGTTGCTCAAAAGAAGAGATTCTGCAGAGTAAGTTAAATTTCAAAATTTGAATTTCTTAAACAGTTTTAGTTGCACAGGTGACTTGAATCCAGACTTCAATGAAAAACCATTAAGATAGTCAGAATTGTGTAATTAAATACTACAAATTCTACAGCACTATGAAGAAAACACAAGGATATACAATGAATAGGATTTTTTTCAGTTTTAGCCTTATACAGACAAAATTATCTTTATAACTGCTATGATATTCACATCTTGCTATAGGACGTGTGTGGCCTTGTATAGACATTATGGCTAATGAACTTTCTATCTTCGGAGATTAAAAAACATTCCATTTACTTTACAAGCACAGTACCTGATCCTAAATCTAATCCAGTAGAATTAGAGCAGGTCTGTAAGCAGATATGTAATTCCAAAAGAACCTGGAGATCATTAATTTTAAAATCACATATACATATATTACTGCACCTAAGCTAAATATAACATGACTTTGAAGTTATAGCATATCAAATGAATTACAGAAAAAGACATTCTAAAATATCAAGTTATAAAATTATAATATTAGTCCAGTTGGGAGATGTGTATGAACCTCCAGTTTTAGAAGCAACATGAGCAGGACAAATCAAATTGATTTTCACTAGACTGATCTGAAGACCGCCTTTCTACCATTTTTCAGCTCCTAAGACTTTGCACTTGTAAAGGTACTTGTGAAAATGGAGAAAAACATGTTTATTTTGGCACAAGTGGTTTTTTTCCCCATCTGGTCCATTCCTTTTGCACTCAAATCTGAATGGGACTGTTACAACTCAAAACTTTCCATAAAACGTCAATATAGAAGAGAAAGATTAAAAAGAACAGGTAGAAGTTACCAAAAAAAAAAAAAAAATCCCAGCAACAAAAAAAACCCCAAAACCTACCTGAACCGCCAAAAACCCAGGGCATTATTTTCTTTTTGTCTCTCTACTTCACACACAATTTTAGAGTATGAAAGTGCTTTTTAAGTTTAATTACAGATAATGCCATGCATGTTTACTGCAAGATAGCATACAGTATTCTAAAAAAGGCAGCATTAATTTTAATACTATATTTTATAGCCTTGCCAGATACCACCTCGGCCTTAGGAAGGTAGAGGGACTCTTCATTTGCTCTCATACCTATGTAATAAAGCTATCTGTAAGTAGTACCTATGCATTCTATATGTTATGACCATCAAAACTAAATTCTCTTTTCTTTACTGTTTTGATGAGAGCCCTGAAACACGGTTGAAAGATTTCTGAACATGATAAAGATGGTAAGTTTTAGAAGAAAGCAAGCACATCAAGGGACACATATGAAGATGTCATTTTTCTGTTGGGGTTATCCTGACACGCTGGGAATTTTTCAGTGTTACTATGCATTAGCAGATCAGCAGTATGACACATACACAGATGTAGGACAGTCTTAGAAATGTCTGACAATGTCTTAAAAATGTATGCCTCTTATAACATCAGAGAATAACTTTTTGCACATAGGCAGCCTACTAGTATAGTATGTAGCAAATGTTACTCAACACATTTTTATATATCCAAGGCTTTTTAGTAGCAATTACCATGTACCACTTCATATTTGACACACTGTCGTAGTAGGACTCTATGGGCAGGCGAGGGTATATGCAAGAGAAAGCACCAAGAGCTACAGTCAGTTTGCAACATCATACAAGTTACTTTCTGAAAGCTGTCTAAATACATCGTGAATATACATGCAATAGCTCGTCCAGCCCAGCTGCAGTGACGGCATCCAGTAAAAGAAAAAAAAAAAAAAAAAAAAATCTTACTTGGCCGAAGTATTTTTTCAGACATCTAAAAGTGAAACTTCAGTTTCACACTATGTAATGGATGTGACTTTCCCTTCATAGTAGAAAAAAACACTGGCTGAAGGAGTTGTTGCTTGGCCTAGGTAAAATATTTGAAACCATTTGGACATCTGACAGAAAGGCAGTACAGAATACTGCCAATTTTTTCTATTACAGGATTCACACAATAAATTGGACAATTAATCACCAGTTGCCATTCAAGCACAGCTCCCTCAGACTAGAAGTGGGGTGTTTCTTGAAGATTTTGTGCTTCGACAGAACTTTGGGTAAGAATAGGTTTGTACTTCCATTCTAAAAAAATTGTGCTTCATTGCATACTTCTGGAGGAAAGCTTCTGCCATGGTCTTGTATCATTAGCATGGGAGTCCAACAGTAATAAGGAAGCTGGATCATGAATGAATGATTAAAATCTAAGATTAGAGGGCATCTGGAGTCACTGCAGTGCTAGAAGCACCATCAGAAGAAATAAAACTAACAAGTTCCTTAACAGTTAATGATCACTGATGACAGTCTTCTGCAGCATTTCCTGTCTTTTTCATCCTCTAGGAGAAGTAGCATTAACAGCATGGCTACTGAACATTTTCATGAGCTACATATTATCTCTGGTACTTAAATTTCCCATAAAACTTCCATCAAGTATAGTAGAAATAACCTCTACTAAATGCACTGCTTAAGACTGTGAAACATTCTGTGACTCATCAGGTGGACTTCTGATTAAAATAATATTAAGAAATATATGTGACCTTATCTGTTGGAAGAGATGTTGACAAATTGCAGCTTCCAAAATTTTCTTATATTTGCAAATACATAAATACCTGTGAGTTTCTAAATATGTATTTCAGGGATAAATGTAGTCACAACAGTAAATTATAGGTACATGAGATGAGTATTCTTTTCAGCCATGCTGAGAAAGCGACAGATGAAAAATGTATCTCAGACGTACAGTCTTAAAAAGCCCGAATCTAACAACACAGCATTCAAATAATGCATATTATTAAGATTCTACAGAGGTTTGTATCATGTTTGGAGGGTTTTTTTGAATCAAAGTATCTTCTCAGCGAAAATACTGATTATCCTTAGAATCTAATTGACATTAAACAAAATTTAGTGCTCTCTTTATATCCACAAGATGGTGTAATTTATCCTTATCTGAGATGGTGGTTTAGAATACGGTGGTTTTGCCCTTTTCAAATTTGGAATAAAATAATGACAAAAAAAAGAAAAATCAGTTCACTTTATTGGATGGAAATATGTGCCTTGTATTAAAAATACCATCTGAAATGGCTGAGTTCGGAGTAGGGTTTATAATTCCTGTTTGCTTTCTTGCAGTGCGTCATGACAAAGAGACCACTGCTCCAAATGCTTCTATTATAATTTTTTTAAAAGGTTTTGCATCACTATTCAGCTAAGCAGGAGAAGTCTACCAATGACTACTCCCTCCTCCTCTGGGGAAAACCCCCTGCATTTACTGAACTCTGAATGCACCACAGTGTAAGAAAGAATTCCACTTACTGATGAACAGCAAAAAGTAATGTACTCTAGTTTGTCTTACCCAGTGTAGTATTTAAGACCAGAACAAGATGATTCTTGTTATAAGTTTACTGCATTAAATTGGGTCAATATACTAAACTATAAAATGTTAATTTCAAATTTTCTTGTCCTCTCAAGCTTACCCGGAAACCTTCATTCTGCACTCAGTTGCTCAACTTTCTCCATCATCATCTCCTTAGACAGCAAGCAACAGTCCAAATTTACAGAACTGCACAGAGGAAGCTCCACATTTGCAAGGAGTATTCTCTATTTGACTCTTTAAAAAGAGAAGTTAAATCAGGGTGCCCTTTAAGTAGAGGATCTGTAGAAATGCAGGTCTCAATTTGCCTCTGAAATGATGGTGTTCTTTGCCATCACACGATTTCTACTATATAATCCAGAATCAAGATTATTGCCCTGGGTTTAGAAGTTCAGCTCCACCAAACTGTCTGAGATTTCACTATTCAGTACTCCTTGGAGGACTGAAAACTAGTGAAGGGGATGGAGAACAGAAGGACAAACTATACTGATGAAGGTTCCTGAAGTTCCCCAATTTGGCAATGAAAAAATCACTCCAAAACCACGACAAGCAAATAGAGTTAATATGCATTTATGACATTACTGAGGGGTTTTTTTCCCCAGATGAAAAAATCACTGTGCTTCAGAGTTTCATTAAGACAGAAGCAGATAATACTGGAATTCCGCATATTTATTCTTTCAGGATCCTGGAAGGAACAGACATACATTTGCAGGGAATACATTTTGTTCTTTAGCCAATAACTGGGACTTCTTACGATTCTGATTACTATACTTATGAAATAGAAACCATGTCAATACTCTTTATTAAATTATTAGGCCTACTCAAAAAATTGCCTCAAACAGTCAATAATAACAGTCTCTTCCCATCTCCAATTGTGCTGAAATAATTACAAAGTCTGTATATTGCAGAGCAGCTACTTAGCCAACATCCAGTAACTCAGGTCATATGTTAAAGAGTGCACATTATCACACCACTTAGTTTTAATGTAGTTTCACACATCGTCTTATAAACGGTTACTTTTTTTTTCAGGTGCATATAGCTTTCCCGGATCATAACAGTAATTTACTGAAATCCTCCATTCTTCATTCCTGATTCTTATTTTCAAAAGTTAAAAAAAGTTTTTAAGCAACTCAGCTAAAGATGAAATAAGTAATGCAAGTTTCAAATCCTCCCCAATGACTACGGCAGAGGGGGATAACAGATCTCAATAATTGGGATACCAGAAATATAATTTGCTTTATCTCTATGACAGAGAAGAACTGCAGTCTCATGCAGTAGTTTATGATTCTTTGACTACTTCTGTGTTACCTGAACTTACACCATTGATGCCAGAACTGGGACAAGGACAAAATAAAAAAGCGCCACCATCTAACTGCAGGCACTTACCTAAAATACCCAAAGTGAGGATGATTTACATCCTGAACAGAGCAAATGAGCTTTTGGAGCTTTCTCCATTGACTACAAAGGGAGCTTGGAACAGCTAACTTCATAACTTGTGTGTGTTGATTACATATATAAAGCTAAGTGGCTTGAAGCCCAGCTAACCTCTCTGGCTGACTCAACAATCACAAACTAAGGAGAGGCATACATAAAACCTGATAAAGATGACTATTCCCAATGATTAGTGAAGCACATGCAACTGGTTCAGAGAGACCTTTTTGTCATGAAAGACATCACTAAAAGAGACCTGGTTAATAACAAGGTACCACATTTCTCTATGTTTTTATATTTTTAAACAGAAAGAAAACAGATAAGAAGGAACACAAACAAAAAAAACAAAACCAGATGATCTAACTTCTTATCAAACAGGACAAAGCATTCTTGGTATTAAGGACTGCTAAGGAAATAAAAACTTGACTAACAGTATACTTTTGCTGTAGGAAATTGCTATTGTTGCCCTATTGCAGGTGAGGAAGGAAGGGACAGAGAGTTCCTAGAATGTTCTCATTACAGTGAAGTTTTAATTATCAAGAAGTTTGCAAACACTTCATCTGTAACAGAGTAGAAGCAAAAGCACAAACCAGGCAAAAATTGAAGTCTCAACAAAAAAAGCTTAAAAATCCAGAGGCCCACTGAACTTTTATTAGTATCTTATCATTAGTATATACCACCTTTTAAACTTACCTCTATAAAGCCCAAAGAAACCTTCATAACGTAGCACTTTCTTGAAGCAATCAAAGCTGTTTTTATACATAAGTTCTCCCACAAAAGAGCCTGTAGAGCGCTGGTTTTGCATTCGAGTTTTTACCAAATCAATTGGGTAGACTGCAGTGGCTCCAACAGCTGCAAATAAAAATCAAGCTATAAGAAAACATGATTTTGCATTTGCCGTGTTTGACTGCCACAGTCATCTTCCACATTTACATCTCAAGTATCACTTGTATCTTTTTTCCTCCACTATATATTCTGGATACATTAAACTACCTCCTAGTTTTAACCAAAAGCACTTCCTGGCCCTACATCACTATTAATCTGATTCTTCTGAAACTGGTTTGGTCACAAATGAAATAGCAACACCATCTGCAAACTCCAATAGCTCGTAAATTCCAAAACTCTTGTAGACCAGATGACCCCTTCCCCTTCAATCTTATAGTCAACCCATCCCTTAGACACAGCTCCAAGGGAAAAAATGAGAAGCCTTCCACACTTAAATGAAAGGCAGAAAGGGAAGAAGGGCAGGAGAAGAAAAAACCGAAACAGTGAAGATGAATATTCTTTTGCTCAGCCATGACTAACCTCCAGCAACCGAACCAAGGGCAAATCTGTATGCCGATTCTGCAATCTGGATGAGAATAGGTCGAGACACATCACCTGAAGCTTTCTGTCAAGACAGGATTTAAAAGGAAAGACAAGAAAAAAAATCAGAACATTGTATTTCATGAGAGAACATCTCATGATCAGACAGAGATAAATATACAGATACCTGGAAAAAAATCCCACCATAAACTGGAGATTTTGTTTTCAACTACTATTTCTTTTCCACTGATTTCTAAGTGCTGTATAATGTAGCCTCTTCAGACTGGAATAGCAAAAACAGACTGATACTACAACAAAATTATAAAACTCCAAAATCAATGGTCTAAATGTGCATATGAGGGCACACATATTGCATCACAAGTCATTAATTTTCTACAGCTAAAAGCAACTCCAGTTTGGAATTTCATTCTACTGTTGCCAAAACCAGGTATACCTGTTACTTCTCAGGCCATCAACTATGCAAGCATTGTTCATACATATTAGCCAAAGGAAAATAAGGTTTCATAAAGCAAAACTTAATTTTGCTCACAGTCTATGAGTGCTAGATTCAACCCAATGAAAAATAAATTGCAGAAGTGCTCCAGATTTAAAATTTCTATCTAATGAAAGAAAAGAATTAGGAAAACAGAAGTTCTGCAGGGGCATTAAGCCTTCCATACGTACTATCACTTTTTGTAATACTTTTTTTTTAGGATACTACAAGTAAAAGGACAAAATAAAAATACGGATATATTTTTTCCTGAAAACGTGTTCAAGTTTTAGCTAATGTTCCAGTGTGCATGGAGTTGGCCAGAAAATAAATTGAAGGTATCAGTGTAGCTGAAAATCTTTTCAGTCTTAGCATCAAGCAGCTGACATTAAAGAGGAATTGGACGGAAAAATGAAAAGGTAGGACACATATGCAGAAGAAATTGTAGATTTAAGCAGGTTCATATATCCTAGCCTCTTAAAACAGCATAAATCATACTAGCAAAGACAGTGGCCCCAAAGCAAAAATTGAAGAAGCTGCTACTTTCAGCACCTCATTTTTGGCTACATTTTACTGCCACCTATTGTAACTTACGTTACTTGATATTCAGTCCAATGCAGATGCTTTTAACTCCTTTAGAAGTCTTCTAGGAATAGACGGTGAGCTTTTGGGAGCCAACTCATTTGAATTCATCCCAGCATAGTCAACATTTAGTCACTGCTCAAACAAACATAAAACCGCCACCCTAGATACTGTCTTGGAGTGGTGGTGGGGGTGTTCACATGTAGGGGAGGGAGGAGAAGAAGAAAGAGAAGCAAGAGATGCATGTGTACACACACACACACACACACACCCAGAGGCCTGGCTTATGGTCTGGTAGTCCTAAAAATGTAGCCTGCATCAACTCATTGTGGTCAAACTGGCGTCTCCGCACAGACCCAGAGCAGGAAAAAAAAAAAAAACCAGCAAAAAACCCCTTAGTCTCACAAGACACAAAGTTAAGACTGCCTCAAAATAGAGACAGAGAAAGAGAGAAACAGAAACAGAGGGTTAGTTTTAAATCTATCTGTACAGAAACTTGTGTCAATGAAAATATAAGATATGATAAAATAATATGAAAACTAAAAGGTCAACAGGTTTGACCTTTGAACAACATTCCTTTTCTTTTTTTCTTTTTTTTTTTTTGCCTCAAAGACAACAGAAGTTCATTTGCTGTTATACCATCGAAAGCCTTTAGTTTTTGGAAATGCAGAGAATATTAATGCTTTTACTGAAACTGTAATGGTAGACTAAACATAATCTCTCCTATTTTGATATTCAGCAGAGCTTAAGGCAAAGTAGAGAACACTCTGAAGCCAGGAACTTGCGTGTGTGTTCAGAACAAGGGCTGCCATTTAATAGGCTAGATGCTGAATTTGCTATCCATATTCGAAGCAGGAAGTCTTCTTTCCTCATTAAAAAGAACAGAGAGCAACAGAATCACAAAACATAAACACCTTAATTAGGTATACACCTAATATTTACTGAATGGCTGGGTGACACTCATATACATTTTATCTTTCCAAATTAAATTGCATTTAACCTGTCCAAATGCAGCCCAAGAGAAAGGGGCACAGAGAAGAGATGGAGAGTACGTGACACAGCTTAAAAATAAATTTTAACAAGAAGGTATTCCTCACAGATATTACAGAACACAAGAGAAAAGCAACGTAGCTGACAACACAGAAGGAGGTTGGCTATCTATTTACCTGGCACTGGAAACAGATAATAGCATCATACGCTTCTGTTCTTACCTGCCTCTGAGCCTCAGCCAGGTTGTAAGGCAATGTCCCTTCCTCCAGAGGAGCAATTCTTTCAATATCAGCTAACGTCATGCGCCTGAGGAAATTAATTCAGCTTAGCATTTGCTTAGAGATGGGTTTTCAAATCACAAAAAGTTACCTGCATGTGGCCACTACTACACAATCCTGTTCCCCAATACCACCTCCCACTCCTTCCAAGGAGAGAGGAGGAAAGGAAAGAGAGGAGGACAGATAATTCTCCACTTACCCCCGTGGCTCATATAGATCTGCTAACTGAAACAAGATGTCAACTTCCATGGGTGTAACCTGACCAAATTTCTGAGCTGCCAGAACAAACTCCTCTGCAGCAGAATAAAAATACAGAAAAGAAAAACTAATCAAACTAGAACAAATAATCCAGAGCACCCCAGAGCTGCTTTACATTTTAGTATTAAGTAGAAGATGCTGGTGGGGGAGGGAGAAGGGGAACAAAAGTGACCCACCACAAAAGTGTTTCTGCCACTATGTAAATGTATGTTTTAAATAGTCTATCCTTCATGCAAGTAAGTACAACTCTCTGGTCTTAAAGCTTAGCACTATCAGCAGGATTTAGGATATCTGACATACGGTATCAATCAGTTGCCAGTCAGAGGGAAAAAAAATAAAATAAAAAGCAAACAGAAAAAAACCTCAGGAGTCAAGAGATGTGGAACTTTTCATGCATAGTCCCAGTAGGCCACATTAATGA
The DNA here is from genome assembly GCF_929443795.1 of Astur gentilis. Taxonomy (NCBI): domain Eukaryota; kingdom Metazoa; phylum Chordata; class Aves; order Accipitriformes; family Accipitridae; genus Astur; species Astur gentilis. Next base: position 20,079,977 of record NC_064883.1, on the reverse strand, counting down.
AACTTTGGCATTGCACAGGGAATTCTCTATAAAAGTGGTTAGATATAGCAGATAACATCTTGTTCCAAGCTTGTAGATCAGCTTACTGTGTCGCCAATACAAGTTTATGGAATTCTTCAACTACCCTTGAAGGTCACTTTAATAGGCTGCCAATTTGGCAGGAGTCCTAGGAAGTTTTTTAAACTTTTAAATATCTTTACATACTTTCCTCACCCTGCCCCCACCACCAGTTTACTAGGACCTTTTTCTGATTGAAACAAAATGAAAAACCTGGAGGGTGGACTCCAACAGGAGTGTACAAAACTGAGTGGCATACCAAGGAATGCTAATGAGGCAGGCTTTCTCCCCCTCCCATTGATTTAAAAGCATACAGATGAGGTCTTTCCCTCCACCCGCCCCAACCAAACACCCAAGGAAACTTCCAGACTGCAAACATTTCTACCAACCCTTAGTGACTTCCACATCTTTTCTATTTCCAGCCAGAGTACTGTAGATCTTTCTAATGAGCTCCATGTTGTTAAGGAGAGAATTAAATCCATTAAAATAAGAAAAGCTGACCTGATGGGAAGTGGTACCTCCAGCAGCCTAGAGTAGAGACAGTAAAAGAAGAAAAGAGTAAAGACACTGTTACAAGACTAAGAAAAATCTTGAAATGAAGGTTTTCAAACAATGTTATTTTACAAGAGCGACAGTAGCGCAGGCTTGCTTTTAAAAAAAACCTGCAAAATAAAGAAAACTATGAAAGATTCTTATGTTACTGAAACTAATCATGACCAGAATGTAAAACTCTCCCCACCCTACAAACCTAAACAAATACATATGCAGGATTATAGCAACATAACCAGTAGTAATTTACAAAGTTCAAGTTTCAGTACTGCTTCACTTGGAAATGTTTCATAAGTTGGCTTATTTCTAGTAATGAGGAAATCTACTTCTACATGTAAAGTATATTACTATACAGAAAATTTCAACAAAATCAAAACATATTCTGAAAAAGGTCAACTGAAACATTTAAATTCACAGGCATTTCAAGTCATGGAAAACCAGCAGTAAGCTCTCAGGCTTGTATCAGGCAGTCAAACAAAATGGGAACAATAAGGTTCAAACAGTTATTCATTCTCAAATGAGAACTGAGCCTAAAACTTTATTTTAAACTGGTGTTGGGTCTGCACACAGCAAAATTATTGAATCAATTCCCTATTTAAAGTATAAGATTGGTGATCAAGCAAATTTCTGAAAACAATGCATATGCTTGCCAAAATTTAATTGATTTTGAGGAAGAATCAAAAATCTTATGTTTTATGAAAGAGTATATGACCCAAGAAAGCTGGTAACAAGACTGAGGAGAGAATCAAGGGAGAAAGTATCAGATCTCATTGTCAGTCCCTAAGTCTTCTGGCTATGCTTTTTGCTGTATGCTTCTTCCAATATTCTGTCCAGAGTTTGCAGTTCTCATCACTTCACACCCCCCCTGGAATTCTCCCTTGCAAGTCAAAGCAGAACAGATTTCTTTAAACATGGATATGGCCAGACTTTGGATTACTTGGAAGGTGCTGTTACAAGTTCCCAAGATTAGAAACTGTGGTCAAAATCAAATGTTTGGGGTTTTTTTTCTTCAGTGAAATTGCAGAATTGTAATATTTAATTTGGTTTATGCACTTCACACTGAAAAAAGTGTACACTCAAGTGTAACAACTATCAGTTAATATATATTGAACATCCTTGGGTGATTCCAGTTCATTCCCATTCACTGTCCCAGGTACTTGGAAATTACACTCAGGAGCTTAGACCTAACATTACAAAACAAGTCCTTTGAGGATGACTTCCTAAGTGGGATGCAATGGTATTTAACATATTTGACACAGTCTACTGTGATGGAATGACTGGAAATAGTCAGGCAAGCTCTACATTTGTAGGCCACTACTAAGGTCCATATACCTGCTTTGTCTTTTGTCTCAGGAGACCAGGAACATTGAGGATACATATTCTGCAATGAGGGTTAACTTTCATATGCGTAGATAATAACTGCTAGACTTAAAAACATGCATCCATAAGCTGAACTACGTGCCACATACAGTGGTTGAGGTACATAAAAAAGGAATCCCACATCTATATCCCAGGTCTTTGCCAGTCGGGATACCAGAACTACTCACAGCTACTAGACATTCTTCTACAAATGGTGTCAGCATGTGTGGCCGGATAGTGACCATAATGTCCCTGAAGTCCATAGCTGTGACTCTTCCAGCCTGAGCGTTGTCTCTCTGCACAAAGGCTTGTTTTGCATGTTCTAACTGTATCTCCTGAAAACACATTAAAAAAAAAAAGAAGTTAGGTTCAAAATCATCACCTTAGTAGTTAGATTTTATATAATGCAATCCTACAAGATATCTCGTATTTAACAAAACACGACAACATGCAATCTAATTTTCCCTGGATATTGGATGTGTAACTTTCAGGCTTTTCTATCAGTGACAAATATGGTCTCTATCACTGAGCTCAATATCTAGGACAACCATCATGACTTCTCTGCTGTCTGGACATTAGGTCATGCAATTCATTTAACTGAGAAATGGAGGACACGTATCAACACACCAGTGCAGGTAATCTCCCACTCATGGAGATTAAAGTGTTCCATGATGTGTATTATCCAGTTTATTGCATGTGTCACAGCAGGTCAAAATACTTTCTGTAAAAGCGTTTGCTACTCATTGAACAAGGATAATGCAATCATCAGAGATCTCCACGTAGACATCCACTAATCTTGAAAGCATTCGCTCAAAAAGCATCCTCATTAAAACAAAGTTATTTGTCTACAAAAGACACCAGCAGTTTAGTTAGAATTCTTTGTATCACAACTGATTAAAGATCAATTCTCAGTATTTCAGCAGTAGTAACAGGCAGAGATCAATCACAAGCATTATCTGATGCAACCACCTGATAATCTCATTTTGTGATTCAAATGTACCCCTGAGAGAAGAGGGGAGAAAAAAGGCATTTACTTTCTCAAAACTGTATCCTTTTCCTACTGTGACCTTCACCCTTTCTTCATGAATTACTGTTAGACTACTTTTTAATTTTTTTACTTTTCATTTAAAAGGAACGATCTTGCACAGATAGTAACTTGATAATACATATGAACTTCTTGTTCAGTTCTACAGGTTTGCCAAAACCAGAAAGACCTTTTGGTGATGTAGTTAAGACTTCCCACTCTGTATTTCTTTGCTGAACGGAGGAAAATATCATTGCCATGTCCTCCCTTTAAATAAGGCTTATAAAAACTTATTCCCTAAAAATACAGTGCTTAGTCTGAATACATATTCATAATCACTTATTCAGAAAATGGAATCAGAGCAAAAGTATGTCAGCAATACTAAGCAAGTCTTGCAGTGGACCTTGACACTATCTCATTATTTCCATTATATTTGCAAATATATGCCTTAAAAGTCATACTAAGCCAAGACTCAGGCTAGTCAAGAATCACCAGCACGATGTATTCACAGTGAATATGATCTCCTGAAAGTTGATATTTATCTCACAGCAGTGTTCAAGGGAATAGAGAATGAAGGGCAAAAGGCAAATTCAATCGGTGTAGCATCAGACCTGCCAGAGGCCTGCAGCTGCCACCCCTACTTCAGCTCATTCAGCTCACACCACAACCACCGGTGCATGCTGCCTCTCAAACCATGCTTGTCCTTTCATTTCAGCCTCCAGACATCTCCAATTTCAGTCCTAATTTCTAATTAAAACACTGCATCCTGACCTGAAAGGTATGATGAAAATCTCCTAATATTAGGCAGAAAGAGGAAAAGGGTGGGGAGGAAAGGACTGATCAATGTTTCAACACTGTTTCACTCTCAGAATTATTCAGAAATTTCTGCTTTTGATGAGAAACACTTGTGGGGGTTATAATTTGAAGTGTTACAATTTCAGTTCTGTCACGTTTCCTTTACATTATAGCCCCCTATGTGGAGGTGTTACAATTCAGCAATAATATTCACTCTGGCTGGATGCAGCCATGTAAGCTCTTGCTTCACTACAATTGTAACTATAATTTCAACAGGAATTTGGAAGCAAGCAATTTCGGGAGATTTACAGTGGGAGGAGCACAAGAACACAAAAAAATTTCGTCAGCTTGAGGCGGGCAGCTACTCGGGAAGCAGGGAGCTCTGAAGAGAGGTTAGGTATAATAACTCTTCTATCCCTAAATACACCTGGCAGGTAGAAATGTATGAACGAATGAACAAAAATGTTTGTCATTAAGTGGCAGCATCACCAAAGAAAAAATAAATTGAATTTTGCAGCAGGATTACATGGGAAACTGTGAATGTTGCTTTCTTCTTCCCCTCTTATTCAATTTGTTTTAACCACTGAAATTGCTGGCAGTGTTGTGCTGGCAGAATCCAGCACTATAATGCAGTAAAAAACCTGGACACCACTTACAGAAGTCCAATCTCTTACCATCTGTGTACACCTATCAGCAAATTTGGAGGTACGTATACCACTGGTGGGACCTTGGCTGACAGTGACGTCTCAGCCACAGAAGCAAAGCAGGACTCATGTTCCAGAGAGGTACGTTAAGTGCATGTTTCTTGTCATAACCCAGCTAAGTGCAAAAGGGCTGTTAGTACTACAGTTGAGTACAAGCCAAATCACCCCATCCTATCCTTGCTAACGTGATTCCTTTCAGTCTTCTTGGTACCTGTGGAACCCACTAGACAAAAGAATTATCCCACCTGGTTAAACACATGGTCAAGGACTCAGTGCTGCCATTTCCCCATGTTCTCGGCAGCTACAAAAGAGCCACTTAGCTGTAGACAGACAGCAAGACAAAACTCTGAATAGGATGATGTCAGTCTCCCGGAGCTCCCTATTTGCACCTCCTCTTTCGTTCACAAATGAAATGGTTTAAGCATACTGCAAATAGATGGAGAAGATTCATCCCACCTTCTCAGAATGGTAGGGTCTTTTTAGGCTACGGTTATTTTCAGCTGTGCTATGCATTTTCCAGTTGCACTGAGCAGAAGAAAAGCACAGGGACCTTCAGCCACATGACATTCCCAAACCATGACCATGGCAGTGACACGGCATACAAGAACATGCAGACCATTACATGGTAACACACTTAGTCTCAAAACTAAATTCCACCTATAAAGTTTGGCACAAAAAAAACCCAGACAGATATCACTTCTTTAATCACTGTACATTGCATAACAACGTAATAAACTCCTTAAAGTGTTTAATGCAAAAGAAAGGCTATCTACTCCCTCGGTCTCCAAGCCTGAAAGTTGAGACATCTCACAGCATGACTAACTACGTTTCAAAATGAGGCTCAGTAGCTACCAGCAATTTATCAGGGAAATCTTTATGAGACATTTGTAACATTGCTTATGCTGTGTATATGCAGCTAAGATAAAAAATACCACCTTAAAGATAAACTGAAAAACAATAAAACAAAGTTGTAGTGTTTAGAGATGCTATCTGACTTGCAATAATTTTTATTGTTTCACCTATTTCAGTCCAATATTGTTTACCTAGACAAATGAAGGTTGGAAGAAATACAATCCTCATTGCTTTGCAATACAAATTATACATTCTAAAGAATCTTCTCTGACTAGACTTTCTGTAAACTTAGATACTTAGAAAACAAGCTTCTCCCTTGATGCTGGAAGTCCAGAATTCCCCCAGGTAGTATAGGACTTTGTGAAAAATTAATTTGCACATCATGGCAGGCATGCTGGCACCAGAATTTTCATGAAATTATTTCCTATCTAGAGATGTAAAAACCTCAGCTTTCACTTACAGCTCATTAAAAGCTTCTTTACTTTCCACTTAAGAGATTTATGTTTGGGTTCCATCCCAATGGATCTACAAGTCATCAGATACAGCACAATCATTTCCACTGGAGTAGATCCCAGGGTTCAATTATAAAGAGTACTACTTCACCAGCTAATATGCTGGGCACAAATAAATTCCCAGACAATGTGGAAATGGATTTACCAGGCCCACATGTAAGCCTATGTTAAAATTCATCCTGCGGAATAGATTTTACATGCTGAGAAAGGGGCCAGTGTTGCTCTTCATGAAGCAGACTTGCCACTTACGTGATGATGGAACATGACCGTATCCAAACATATAGATGTGATGGATATATAGTGGAGATATATAAGCTAATTTTAAGCTAGCAAAATGAGAAGCAGGGTAATACAACACACCTTGAGCTCTGGGCTGATGCAAATAGACTGTTAACTGTATTAGAGTCAAACAGTTTGGAGGCTATACGTTTGGGAATCTCTGTTACTGTAGACAAAAAAAGTGGTGGCAGGATGTAAATATTCAGAATCCCACATAAACTCTTCTTACTTAAAAGTCAGAGAGATCCATCTTGTGTGTGGATCAAATATAATAATGCTATTTTCCACATATCTTCAGCTTTGCCAGAAGTGATGATTACCCCAAATGCTGCGACAGATAATGAATATGTAAAAATTTTATGTGGCATAATAGGACCCAGCGTGAATGAATTTGAATCTAGCTGGATTATTTCATTAAAAGTTGCAAATTGCATTGTACTTACAAAGCAGTACCTGAAGCGCCTTACAGAACCATCTGGTCCATGTTAAGTGCAATGTAAAGAGCATTCACACATCAGGAATGCAGAAAGGTAATTTGGTATCCACTGTGGTCTCCTGCTGTCTAAGGTCCAAGGTCTAGACATCAGACCAAGGAGACTGACTCATGCACAGGCAGAATGTCAGAAGGAAAGGCTGACTACCACAGGTTACAGAGCTTAAAGGAAGATTTCTATGCCTGTGAACATTAACTCTCCAATTTGTGCTGAGAGTTGTGTGTCCAAACTTCAGTATCTATAATACAATGCTGCAAAGCAAGAATCACCTGGGAAACCTAGGCGTTTCAAAGATTTACAGTTCTAGAAAGTGGGTAGGCAGATGTACCCAATTACTGTGACTGACTGAGCATCCTAACAAACTGTACTGATAGCAGACAGCTTCGGCAGAATCTTAGGACAATTAATTTATTTGAAAGTCCTTGCTGCCTGCAACAATGCTGAGAGCATCTTTATTAGCAGCCTTAGAACTTTTCCTGAATGCATCTCAACTCTCTAGAGGACACCCAGAATCATCATCCTTTGTCTCCAGGTTTATGCTTTTCCTCCCTCTTTTTGTCCTATATGGATCATCACCAAAAGGGCTGCCTGGCTCATGAGGACCACTGATGCGTTCTAAAACAACCTTTTACTCTGCACTCCAACTAGCCAAGATCCACTTTGCAGTGGAGCTGGTTTAAAAAAAAAAAGGCAGGGGCAAGGCATACCAAAACCAAATACAATTCTCCCCAGAATATGATCACATCCAAGGAAAGTCCTTTCAGACAAGGAAAGAGGAACACCCCTCCACAGGATGAGAAAGCCTTGTAGTTAGGACTCATCTCCAAAGTTAGAAAACTGCTGCCTCAGCTCTTGCTTTTCCTAATTCAAAGAAAAAACATGAAAGAACCCAAAGACACAAAGAAAGAACTCAGCTCTTCCAAATACCCAGCCATGAGGTTACAGGCTCTTTTAGGTCTGTGGCTCTAACCTCTCTCACCGCTACTCCCCTTTTTTGGAGGAAAAAAGTATCCTTTTTCTCATTCTGGGTTTTCTTCAGGTTGTTCTCAGATATCTAAACAAACAGACGCATGAGGCAAACAGGACCGGTACTCTGTTAAGACTGTGATTTTAATCCACCAAAATCAGGGTACATATCCAGGTCTTATTCTGTAGTTGGAAGGAGGTAGTAGAACACCAGAGCATGTAGCCAGGGGTGGTTTTTCCTAATCAAGTAACACATTTGCTTTTTTATCTAAAAGAGGTTCTAGTTCACTATTCCATCACAAAACTGGTCTACGCCTTAGCTACTTAGGAGTTACAATAGTCAATACAAAACCTAAGGGAATACAATTTAATCATGTCATACCTGACGTCCTCTTCATACAAAGTTAATTAGGCTCTGTTCTACAAAGTCAATTTGAAACATTTGTCTCAATAGCATTATCTTAATTATTCCTCATCAAAATGATACCACCTCCTACTGTGAACTAACATACTTGTGTAAACAAGAAAAAAAGAAACCTTGCAGTCTTGAAGCAGGTTCCCATTTTAAAACTCTCTAGTGTAAATACTAATACAGGCATTAAGTATTCAGAAGGAATACAAATAAGAAACTCACGTGTTTCACCACTTCAAGGATCACTTTTCCTACTGAAGACTATTTTTAACAGTACTGCTGAAATACAGATAATCTGTTTACATTTTATTAGCACAATATTTTACTTTCTGTAACAAAGTACCCCGAAGTATGAATAGCCAAGAATTCCTTGCAAAAGAAAGGTAGTATTTTATTCTCTATATACCACAAGCAAAGCTAAATAGCCTTTCCCTATCTGAGATACTCTTAATTCAAAAAAGGTCAAAAGTAAAGAAGTGTGTGGAAAGGGCTTGCAGCAAAACATCTTTATTGGATATCAGCACTGAATTAAATACACGTTTGGTAAACATGCTGTTTACAGACAGAAGTACTTCTCAACACCAGTCTGGCAACTGGGTCCAAAATGTTCAATACTGTTATTTAACATTCTTTGACTCATGGATTTAAATATACAGGAGATTTTCAGACTTAAGAGGTCTAGGTTTTTAATTTCATGTCTCTGTCTACACAACAGCGTAGGAAAAAAATCAGCTTCTGCACACAGGTGCCAAAAACAAAAGAAAAAAAAAAACCAGCTAGCCTGAATCAGCAATTTTACCATAAGTATATACTATATATCAACACACTATTAAAGTCCAGCACTCTGACTGTAAAAGCCTATACTTGGTCTATCTTTCAACTTTCCTACCAGCACGGTATTTGGCAAGTTTGCAAATACTTTGATTTTTGTATCCTTCTTATTAGTCTTGACAAACTGTATTGTATTAGACCCACCAGTAAAAACTGGGTGAACTCCGCGTATGTTAGGTGTCTTTTTCTATCCTTTCCAAAATGCAGCTGTACAAACTCTGAATTCCAGTTAAAAGGAATGTGCTGATGAATCGTGGTCTGGCCAAAAACTTGCTTAGCATCCTCTGGGAAGAAAAGAAAAATGTTCATTTAATAATAAAATAAAATAACAATAGAGACAAGCATGTAAACAAATATGATATTTTCTAACAGGAAAGCAATACTGTTCATATAAATTAGTAACATATTGTAAAGCAAACCTAATTTTTCCATTTACTAAAATTATCATAAAGTTTTGAACACCCTCACAAACAGTTTCTGAACAATCTTGCTATTTGTGAAGTTTTATACTCACCGCATTTGATTAGAAGAGACCCAACTAGATATTCAAGTTTCAAAGTCAAGCAAGAAAAGATTAAAATTAAAAGACAATTTATAAAAAGATGACTAGAACTAACCAATTTTCAGCATAATCTTTTCAAGCTGCTAACAATGAAAGTTTTGTGTCACTATAATTCAGGCTTCTGTATTATTCCCAGAGTTCTCCACATTCAAACAAATCAACTACAAAAAATACCAGTACTTCAAGATCCCCTTTTCTGTAGTTACCTTACAGAAGCAGTGACATCCAGGACAGGGGATGGGGGGTACATGGCAGGCAGGTACACAAACTTCTCACCACCTCCAGCACTAAGCAGACTTTAACCCTAGACCTCTGCTACCAGGATGGGGGCAGCATGACAAATTTGTTTGATCAAACCTAAATGCAAGCTTCGTAGTTTAGTTCAGTTTAGGAGTCGTAACCAGGCAACAGTTTATACAGGCTTGGCAGACTTTTTGGTAATACATGGCATTTCTGGTGAAGAAACAACTATTTGAAATACAGCAAGTTGTACCATCAGTAAGATGGACCATACATTGCTGGAACTGGACTGTACATATTTTAACTAATGGCAAGAGCAACAAGATCTGAGGAAGTACTTGTCTCACATGACGGTGCCCACCTCAGTGTGACAAGTCTGTTTCAGCCAAAAATATAGGGCAAAGATATCTTCCGACAAACAAGCTCAAGACCAGAGGTTCCCAACTGCTACACACCTTTCTAATTGCCGTACAACTCCTCCAGCAACGTCAGCAAAGAGACAGCTCTTGTCTCCTGCTAGCTTCTGCAGGCACAGAGAGCTGGTTCCCAGGAGACACTCCCTACCCACAGGCAGGGCCAGGAGCTAGTCTCCTGCTCCCTTCACGCTTTGTAGAAGAAAGAGCAGGAGCCCAAACCCTGAGCTCCTGTCTGTCTCTGTGAGCAGCAGAGCTGGGAGCCAGTTCTCAAGCGTGGCTGGTGCCTGGGGTCAAGGAAATCAGCACAGCTTTGTGCCTGCTTGTGTGCAGAACAAGCTGGGAGCCACCTCACCTGGGAGCCGCCTTCCAGTTCATCCCAGCGCCACAAGCAAAGGTGGGAGCCGGCTCCCTGGGGCCACGAGGTCCAGTCTCCTGCGCAAGTTGAGGTCTGGCTTCTGGTTCAGCCCATGCCAGCCAGGCACAGTGGCTCTGCTGACCCAGGGAAACCCAGCCAGGGTGGAATTCCCACTTTTAGGCAAGGAAGCAGGAGAAAGTGAGAGCAGGGTGGCATGGCTGAGAGCCAGGAACATGTCAGGAAGCAACCAAGTGAATGAAGGATAAAGACATAGGAAAAAATGGTCCCAAGGATGTAAAAGGGGCAGGTGTCCTGCTGCACAGACCCGAAAGCACTGCAGTTGGTGTTACCCAGAAGGCAGCTTGTTCTAAAGCAAGGGGGCTTCACAGAGAGCAGAGATAATACTGCAGACCTCTTCCCATCCCTCAACACGGTCAGTAGTTTCATCTTTAAAAAACACACCACCCACTGATCCCAGGGAATCCGTGGTGAAAGAGCGAGTTGGGTTTAACTTATAAACAGAAAGACTGACCTCAGTTAATCTCAAATTCTTAAAATTCAGAACTTCAAGTCCTAATGTACTATGAGAATTTTCTCCAAGTAATGTCAGTGCCCCCAGGACGTCATTGTTCATTCATGTCTTCAAGCTCCACCACAGCCAGCTTGGATCTTGTCTGCCAGCATTCTCCAGGAGCAAAATTCTGCTCTCAAGGCAACGGGAGGGAAAGCCAATTGGCTCAGGGTGAGGTCCTGTCTCTCTATTGAAAGTCTTTTATTTAGGATGCTTCCTACTGACACAGCTCGAGGCACCTTGCCACATGTTATTGGAGATCACCTTTCTGAAGTTCCCGCTTTCTGCCAGACTTCCTTCAAAGAAGGCAACCAGCATGAAGAAGACGGCCTGTATTGCCTGCAAACAAGAGGAAATGAAGGCTGTCTCTTCCTGGTAGCGACCACTCTGCTCTTCCAGAGGAATGAAGATATTCACAGAACAGCTCCAGTATGTGTCTCTTGCACAGAAATCAGGTGCTCATCTGCTTCCTCCTTCCCTCTCACCCCACCTCCTGAATTTCCCCAGAGCAAAACACTGATACTATTTGGAAGAGATTAGGAACAAGTCACCATTTACCAAAAGCTATGCTTGGTTGCACTCCAGATTTGTCTTTGTCAGAGAAAAAAGGTGCTTTCTTACTTGATTTGAGGTAAGAAATAGGAAAAAACTTAGCTAGTATAAAAGCAGTCTCAAATTCCTTTTGATGGGGCCAGGCTCCTCGCAATCTTTACTTCAGCTTGTTAACATACGAAAATTACAGAGTGTCCTCTGATTATGCCACTAATTTTATTTTAATTCATTATCATACATTAACCATCTTGAAGTAACAATGCATTTTGCTTCCCCAACTCTGTGCCCTGTAAACCCTCCTTAGTTGGGGCCCAAAAGAAAAATTACAGCTGAAGAAAATCAAACATCAAGAAGTGAAAAGGAATTTCAGACTAAATACAATGTTTAATTATTGGCATTATAAATGGCAAAGGAACCCACAGCAATGGAACTTAAAACCTTATCAAGCCATCTAGCAATACAGCAAGGTCTATATCCAGGGCATTTGCATTCCCTTGTCTATTTTAGAGATTAAAGGCTACACGCATGCCTCAGAAGTTCATGTAAGTACAAATATCCCTCTGCACAGTCCAAGCAGGAGATCCACACTTAATTTTTGCTATGACTTGGAAAACACAGACTGCTGCATTAGTGTAGGTACTTAGTACAATAGTAAAAGAACTCCCTACACTCCTTGATCTTTTCAAAGTCATACACCGCATATTGACTTGGCAACTAATACCAAATGCTTTTTTGACAGAGTGCATGTTGGATTATATAGTGCAGGGCAGCTGACTGCAAGATTGCCTACTGTGCTTCTACTGATTCTTTGATCAGTATCCTGTTTAACACTGCCTTTTTACACATACCCTGTATTTCCTTTTTGCAACTATTTATGGTTCACAAACTCCTACATATGCTCAGTGGACAGTGTTTTTCCTCTTTCCTCACTCGGTCTCATCACACCATTCATCTACAATGTCACTGACTCAAGTCTCATCTGTAGTCAGATTGCCTGATTCAGACATTAAAGACCGTTCATACTCCATGAACAAATCTTACGTGTTTTAGCCTGTGATTTAACCATCAAAATGTATCCAGTTATGTGCTAGAACTCACTCCAAGTTATTGTTCAGTTCTAACAGTATCATCTCCTAATCATCTAAGTCCAGTATTAAAATAAAAAATGGACAATTTTAAAATGTAGTTTTGCTTAAACCTGCAGCTGAAGTTCCACGGCTACCCACAAGCTGCTGAACTAAACACAGTAAAACATAGAGGAGCAGCAATGTCCTTCAGTATCCAGGAGTTATTTTGGTTGTTTAGTCCTTTTTTTAAAGGAACCTGTTTCACAGAGTTACAGAATAATTTGTGATGGAAAGGACATCTGGATGTCATCTGGTCTAACCTCCTGCCAAAGAAAGTCCAACCAGGTCAGGCTGCTCAGGGCCATGGCCAGCTGAGGTTTGAGTATCTCCAATGATGGAGATTCCACAACCTCTCTGGGCAACTGTGGTTTGATCCTAAACCAATATTTAATCAAAATATCTGATAAACAGAAGCTTTTAAATCCATACTAAAACACTATTTAATTGTTTTAGTTTTTAAAAAAGCTAAACGTTCATTCTCCAGTGTCTGGAGCCGTTAGAGCACAAGATCTAAAGCTAACAAAAGATACAACCATTTCTGTGTTTGCATTGTTTGAACCAGGAGCTGTTGGAAAGCCAAACGAACAACAGGTTGAAGATTTTAACATTCACTTTTAGAAATCCATGCTGTTGTGTCAATCTTTAAAAAAATTAAACTTCAAAACTCAATTTTAAAATAAATTGCAAAATTCTAAAACAAATAATTGTTTGTCCCTAAGCTTCCTCCAACTAAAAAATAGGTACCTTGTCATTGGTTTCTGATCACTGTTCGAAAAAGTTGTTCTATTTTCCCTCCAGGTGAACTGCCTGCTGGTTTACAGTGGGGTCTTTGGTCCTCTGAGTCCTGGGGACTTTCTTCTCTCCAGTGTACTGATGTCTATGCTTAAATGTTACTGTACAAACAAGTATACTTCATTCACATTTCCATGCTGTGATTAAGAATTATAATAGAAATAAAGCATGCTTTGGAATAACTACAGGCACTCTTGACACAACAAAGACTACCAATATTCCCCAAGTGAAAACTATATATTTGGAAATTTGAAATTTTAAAAGGAAAAAAACTGAAAGTCATTCTCCCACTATATTTTACATTTAAGAAAAGTCACCTGACAGAACAAGCTACTATAATCTTTACAGGGTACAGTCCATAAATATCTAATGTGCTAAATCTGAAATTCTTTCAAACTATTTATTTGTGCAAGTACATAAATTTTTCATGCAGTGTCATCCAGTGCAATAAAGTTAATACTATCTCAATGTATAGCTAGAAAAAGATTTTATGATCATCTACAAAAAATCCACTGCCCTTACAAAATAGCTGCAACATTTTTGCAGAAAAGCTGTCATCATTGGCTCTATTTTATACAAGTTATATGTTCTATAGATTTTATATATGTTATACCTTTACATAATCAAGCAATTTGTGCATGGTATAGAAAACCTGTACCAAAACCCTAGGCCTTGAGAAGAAATGAGATTACCCTCATGATATTGGTAATAGCAACCTCTGTAAAGAACACAGGCTACCTTCTGCAAAGAGGAAAACAAAAGACAAATTTGAAAAGACATAAAATATCATAAGTTAACAAGAGTTCCACATGCACCAATAACCTTTTCAAACCCTTCTGGCAGTAACTGCTTCTATATTCATCACACTTAAGGCCCTGAAGAGGAACATACGAGCATTATAGCTATGACTTGGATTAAACAAAGTAAAATTAATGCAAAGACTGTGGAATAGATATTTTACTATAAAGAGATAAGTTTTTTTTAAACCTGAATATGCAAATCCCCATCATTCTGCTCAGACAAAAGGTGATACCTTTATAAAATCATGTTTTGTTAATGGTTAAGCACTACTATTCACGCATTTGGAAACAGTTTCCTTTAAATGGCTGTAATAAAAAAGTGCTTTTTTTCTCCCAAGGTAATTTAAAATAAATCCTACACAGAAGAAAAGGCAAAGAAGGAAGTCCAGTTGGTCAAATTAAACTTTTGATGAGAGTAGCTGTTTCAACATCGTGACTAGGAAACCCCAGCACATTGCCAACTGCCAAGCAAGACCTGACCTAAAGCTCAGTGGAGATGAGAACAGAACAATTTCCACAGGCTTTAGTCCTCATTGATCATTTGAAACAACTCCACACCTTCCATAAGTTTCATGACCCTGAGTGTACCACCAGGTTCTGCAACCTCTTCCCCATGACCCACCCACGAGCATGAGGAATTACGGTCCAGGCAAAGTGCTGCAGGAGGAGGAGCTGGGAGAAGCCTCCTCTCACATCCTTGATCCTCCCTGGTGAGCCATACTGTAGGGACACCTGCACCTTGGTAACCCCAATCCCCTGACCTGACTTCCCAGCCTTCCCTTGGACCTGCCTCATCCCTGTGGACTTGTCTCATCCCTGTGGACTTGTCTGGCTGACCCTGGTCACTGTCACCAGACCTGCTCTTCTATCCTTGCTCAGGTAGCATGGGACTGCACCCCTCGTCAGTGAGATCTGTGCCCATGCCCTGGCCCCTTGGTACCCTTGCTCGGCTGTAGACTCACCTGTCTGGTAGAGCAGCTGCCCCTTGCTGCTCCTGGCTACAGAAGAAGTACAATAAACTTGTGCAAAAGCATACGTGTACAGAGACATGTGCATACATACATGTCAAAAATACTCAAGTAATAATATTTTGTATTATCCTGGTTTACTGGAATTGTTGGGGTTTATCCAAGGTTTGGGTTGGCTTTTTTCCTTTGGGTTTTTTGTTTGTTGTTTTTTTTTATTTACGGTTGTGAGCTTCAAATACACAGCTAGTTAAAAGTTTATTTCCATCCTTCTACGGTCTGGCACTAAATGTCCTGTAATGATGACTTTTTATTTTGGAAAACATATGCCAACATCACATCTACTCAGCTAAGATGTGGAATGATGGGCAGTCCAAGCACTTGGCTGGGTTGTCCATTTATCCCCATTCACCCAGAAGAGGTACAACACTCTGGAAGTACAAGCGCTACAATCATAATCTTCATCTCGCTGCTGCTTTGTCAAGGAAATGAGTTGAAACAGTTTTATAGTGGCCATGCTGTAAATTAAGTAACACATTGGAATAGCTTGATTACTAAGGATTGCAAAGGAAAGGTACTCATCCCTCCAACTTCCCTCAGCAAAGCAGTAAGAAAAGGAAGGGCTGTTACAGCCACCTTCTTCCTCAGGTTAGAAGCCCTGAAATAATACACTAATGCTGTACTTTCACTGCCTCTTAATTCCTCACAAAACATGGACCACAGTCTATTCTGCAATTCTGAATTAATAAAAAATTAAATTAGGTTCTTTCCTTCTTAAAATATCACAATATTACAAGGAAGGTATCTGGTAGAACACTCAAACTGAAGCTGGCAGAGTAGAAACAGAGCACATAATCTGAAGATAATGGGATTGCATTACACGACTCAAGAAGGGGGGCGGGGGGGTGATTTGAAAAAAGATAGTAGCTCAGGTCAGTGCAATTTATCTGTGCTCTATCATGTGGTACTGCTACTGTTTTAAAACAGATTCATTCAAAAGAGTGCAAAACTCTCCATTAGTGCACCCAATCTATTTAGACTAAGATCAGTTTCATCTGCACCTGAAAAATAAAGCTGCACATATACACTTGCATATAAACACCTAAAAAGCACAAAATTTACTTCTTCTGATAATTTTCTGTGTGTGCATGCACATGTAAGTGGTAGCTTATTTTTTTTTCAGACCTAGTTACTCCAAATTCAGAGAAAATCCCCAAAGACAAAATTAAACTCAAATAATAAAAATGGTCATTTTAACCAATTTAACTATGTTGAGCTAGTCCAGCTGTGGACTAGTGCTGAATTGTAATGCACAAGCAGGGGTTTCTGCTACTTAACATAAGCCAGTGTTGGTTGCGTGTAACCAAAGCTGTCATATCAAATTCAATGCCCTTGTTTCCATGTGGGTAAGTGAAATCATCATCTGGACTCATTTCTGTTACCCCTATCATGGAGATGTTAAAAACACAGGACTTTGAGAATCCAGACTGACTCAACACCCTTTTTTACACTGGCAGGGGCTGATTTCACTGTAATTGTCCAGGAATACAAATTTACCTCAGAATTCACATGATTGTTTCCCACAGCAGTTTAATATACCAACAAAAGTGATAAAAGCAAACTCCTGGCTCGAAGAAATTATCCTAAACTTTACACTTTACTCTCCAGCACAGACTTGAGAGCTCTATTTCTTTAACAGCTATTTTGCTTAGATAGATGGTATTAAAAAAAAAAAAAAAAAAAAAATCACTTTCTTGCAAAGCATTAACATACATTTTCCCCCACTTAAATACTTCAATTTCAAATGCACCACAAAATGTACTCCCACAACAGTACTGTATTAGTATAAAACTATTTTAGTTCAATTAAAATGTCTAACTATCTACCCCCAAACCTACCTAAACTGTAATTTTCACTTTGAGCACTTCCAACATGTTCTCAGTTTTGTTTTCTTTTATCAGCTTATCAAATCAGGTCCTGCATTCCAAATGTTGGAAAAAAATAGTCATTAACTGCTAGGTAACAGCAGATTTTCCAATTTAGAAAACTAAATTACACACACTGCAAAAGTATGTGTATTTTGCTATCTGAAATTTCATATTAAAATTTGTAATAACAAAACACTTTCCTAGCTCTTAGGGCCTGCTGAAGTTTTTACCTTCTAATCTGTAATTCCAGGACAATTTGAAAAAGGGATGGGGAAAAAAAATAAAAATCAAGCTTAAAGTGGTACACTGCTGCTGCCACAGTTTAAATATATTCTGGTGTGGAAGCTTCTGGTTCCTCCCCAAATGCTGCCTAGTAATCATGTTGGGCTTTTTTTTCGCAACAGGATATACAGCTGTATGAAAGATGGCTAGCCCTCAGCTTACTGTTAACCAAAGAGTGACCTCATATAGTTGAAATTTACTCTCAAATTGGCTTTTTCCCCACCTTTTCCACAACTATTTCTTTCTTTTTAACTAGCATGAAGTAGCAGCAGAAAGCACAATATTTTAGCCATCTGAGCATGTAGTATCCTTGAATTATCCCACCAACTGGAAGTGCTTTCTGTTACCTCTATCTTTTAAAATTGGAGCCATTATAGTCAATCATGCAAATCTACAGTTAGCCTTCAATAAAAAGTGGATTTTTGACCCACTGAACTGGGACTTCTAAGCAGTTCTTCCGATCTCTGACAAGATACCATACAACACATGCATGCCAATCTGATATTGGTGTGCATCTATGTTCAGTTGTTCAGAAAACACTGCTCATAAGTCATTAAAACAGGTCCAAAAATCAGGGTGGGTCTTTTTGTAGTGCAAACTGATCATTTAAAGAAGTGCAATAAAGCTCCACATATAGCAAAAAATGGATGCATTCACAACGTTTTTTCACCTCCAGGTAACATACTAACATCTGGAGCACATCAATGGAAAGCAAAAGCTTATAATATTTGTTGGGCTGCCCTCATAAAATGAGTTGGTTGACTTGGCACATCTCCAGGCAGAAAAGAGACTGTACTGTGACAGCCCCAACGGAGTGCCAGCACCCTCAGAAGCAGTCACAGCAGGGCAAAGAAGCAGAAGGCTGGAGTCTCTCACTAAAAGTGTCTGCTTCCATTCAGATGTGAACCACATCCATTTTGTGGTTGGAAGAAGCAACAAAGATCATATAGCACCTGTTGTACCCAGAGGTGAGATTAAGACCAGCATTGCTAACAAAATGTCTTTCAGATGTTGTAAGTAGGCTTTTAAAGATGACAACGACCAAAAAATCCCCCAAAAGCCCCCAGCAAACCATAAAGTCCAGTACGAACCCTAACAAAAAAGTTCAGCATGCATTCCCTTTTAGGAGAGAGGCACTAGCTACTGAACAAAATTCATTCGGTTGTAACTTAATTGCCCTATCCAAACTTTTCAACAGGGAAAGAGCAGTCTTATGGGTTTATTTTACATTAATGAAAACATTATCACAGCAAACATGCTTGTGCCTTTATGATTTTTCCCAATCAAGAGATCCATGATAAGCTTCAAGTTTCACCCCTCTGCTGAAAATGTTCTCACTTTTTTATGCTCTTACCTTCCCCTGCTCTGGTGGTTCATGCTCTTGTCACTTCTAAAAACTATGAATTCACTTCCTCATGACATATCCATACACTGACCAATTCAGCTTGGCCCTGATTTTTGACCGAGATACCTAAGCACTTCTATTACCTCTGCTAAACATTGCAAATACCCAAATAAAAGCAAGCTCTTTCCAAGAGTACCATCAGTCTCAGCAGTTAAGACTCTGGGTCCAAGCTTGTCTGCTGCTTCTGTCCTCCTTGGATGTAAGGGAAAATAACGTGAATTTATACATGAAATATTACATAATTGACTTACAGAAAAGGTTTTCAACATTTTTTCAAGATGCAATCCCTTAAAAATATTTCTACTTGAGCTGTGAATATCCATAATTTCAGCTTACTGGCAACAGCCTTACATTTCTTTATTACCTTTCCTGGCCTCATTAGAAATGAGCAACAAACTGCCAGAGCCCAAAGACCACAGGTTTGGAAAGCACTAGGCCCCATGAGAGCATAAAGACTAAATTTACCCCTTTTGCCCTGAAGAATAAAAAAAACCAGATCCATTCCACCAAGGCAAACAGCATAACCTGGCTAACTAAAATAAAATGGCACTTCTATTTTCTCCATAGAAGATAGTCAGGGGTTGATGCACGTGACATGCGTGGAAAGGCTGATGCTATGGGGTTTGGTCGGCCTGGAGAAAGGTGGGCTAAAGGAGGACCTCACTGATGTCTGCAACTACCCAATGGGAGGGTGAAGGGAAGATAGAGAGACACAGTGGAAATACAGGAGGCAAGCTGGAACATGGGCAATCCCAACTAGGCATCAGGAAATTATTTTTCACTGTAACAGTGGTCAAACACTGGAAGATGCTTGCTCACAGAGGGTGCAGTCTCCATTCTCAGAGATATTTAAAACCTTGACAGATGTTGCCCCCAGAGTAACCTGGTCTTGATGGCCCTGCAAGGGTTTGAACCAGATGGCTGCCATAGTCCCTTCCAACCTAAACTGTTCGATAATTCTGTGATCATTCCTTAGGTTTTGGTAATGAACAAAAGATATGCTCAGCCATCAGCCTGATGTTTGTCAATAGGCAACTTTGATTTAAAAAAAAAAAAAAAGACAAAACGAAACCAACAACACAGAACAAACTGAAACAAATTTCAGTTCTGGATGATTTAGAAAACTCAATTGTATTTTCCAGACCAAATGAAACACAACTGTGTAAAAGAATGGAGTTTCTCCTAATATTTAAAATGACAGATTCACTTTGTGACTAAATAGCCTTTGTTTTACTTAAGATGCCTTCATGTAAGTCTGCCTGGTTACCTAACATTTTAGTTAAAAAACAAAACAAGAAAATCCTGCCAAGTCAACATATGTCTAGAAACAAAATTCTCCAAAAACAGTATCAAGAAGATTTCAAAAATTGTTTTGAAGAAAATATCCTCTTTTTACATCCTCTTTTAATTAAAACTGGCCATTATTTGTGCAAAATCCAGTCCAAACAACAAAAAAAAAAAATCAGAGACTAAACAAATTTTGCATTTGTAATGTTGCCGTTGGGATCATCATAGCTAGGCAACTGTCATTTATAAACCAACAAATGTTTCACTGTGTAGGTGTAAGCAAACACATCACTAGCTACAAATGGTTTCTAACCAGTTTGAACCAGCAATGGAAATTTCACTGAGAAATACTGAATATTGCAATTTATCAATTGATCAAAGCTGATAGCCTCAGCAATTAATTTTAGTAGTTCAGATTTAGCTTTTCCTTGCTTTACATGGTATTGAGTGTATCAGGCTGGGCATCACTAAGCTAGGTGTTGTGCAAGAAAAATAAAAGAATTACAGATCCTGTAAGAAGAGCCAAGTCATACCAAGCAATTACAGGGCAAAGAATAAAATAAATAATCCTCTGTAACAAAAGCAAGAGCTAGCTCACACAGTCTGAACCTAATCCTTCGGTCAGGAAAGCAATTGTGAGACTCCTGTAATAATTCTTTGCATATTGAAAAAGTATCAGAACGTTATCATAGAGGAAAAATTCTGAAGCTTATCACAATAGCTATATAGCTATTTAAACCTCTGTTAAGAGCTGTGTTTTTAGAAAGTTTACAAACAAGTATTCAGGCAATTCAAGTATCAGATAAGCAAATAGGAGTGCTTAGTAAGATGTATCCTTAATTAATGTGTTTACCTAAGGACTGTACTGATATAATGTACTGAATTAATAACAGAAGCAGAGACCCACAATAGCTGCTGTCTACATGTAAATAAAGTTTTGTCTTGAAACAAAAGCAGATTACATTCCTCGATTCTGCAGCTGTTATGCTAAACAAACAACCATTTGGGGTTTAGGATCCCCATTCCCCTTGTGTTTTTGCTGGGTTTTGGGGGGGGTTGGTTTGCTTTCTATTATTATTTTTTTTTAAATTAAAGGACTGACTTGTTTTACAGCATACTCGTATTTCTCAAAGCAGCACAACACGGCATCCATTTTGAAACAGCTTCAGGTTGAATTAGAAGACCTTTAAAAAATACCCCCAAAACCAGAAAAACACACACTATACCACAGTGACATTTCATTAAGTACAAGAGCCAGAATTTCTGTCTGGTGGGAAATTCTACTTTAAAACAAATCAGAACGAAAATCTTCAAAGCCAGGTTCAACATCAGTTGGCAACACAGACTTGGGCAATCTCATGTCTTTTTGTGCCTTTCCTTTCTCTGTCAGTAAAACCAACATGGACAACACTTATTTTGCCCTTCACTAGGGCTGTGAGAACCAGTATAAGAAAAGGAAAATTCTAGTCCCTGGATATCACAGCTGTGTTATTTATTCACAGCTCAGAACTGTTAGCTCCCATCATTTCATTTATCCATCTGAAATTAGAGATGAAGGTTAAGATGACTTAGTTTTTAAACACTGACATTTTTACCCAACCATCTTGCCTTTTTTTAAATGCCATCTAGTAAAGAATTTCAAAGGGCTCTGCTTCTTTAATGAGGCATTAAAATACAGTCATACGACAAAAAAGCAACTCTACTAAGTCTCTTAAACCCCTGGACTTACATTATCAGCTTTTATGTGCCTGTCAACACTCAACAGTAAGAAGCAATGGTTTGCTCTTTGCCTCGAATTTAAAAGCCAGCTAAACTTCCTCCCACTTTCCTGCTGAGAGCTTTAACTCCTTGCAAACTGTCAAAGCTTTGACACTTCAGCAGCGGATAAATCTACGACATGATGCAACAGCCAGGTGTAGCCTCAATCAGCCACTGGCCACTAATTTACTAGTGGCCATTTCATTCAGCTCACAAAGCAATAAACTAGAAATACTTCCCACCCACCCCCACGTACCCACACCGTTTGCGGATCAGCCCTTTTAAAGACATGCTAGCTCTGTCAAAGAACCAGGTACAGTTAACTTGTAACTTGAAGGAACATTTTAAATTGTAGAGATGTCAATACATGGCTAAAATGCAAAGGCATTTCCAACCCAGAAGCTGAAGTAAGAGTGCAGCATTTTTCAAGAAATGTAAGTGCAAAGTATTAAATACTGGAACTCCTTTACCCAGAACATTTCTCTAAATATCCACAGCCTAGATGTAGCATTCAGTGTAAAAGCTCATTGACACAAAGCCCATTATTAATTTGTTTTACAATGATGCCAAGCTAAGTGCACCTGTGGAAGAATAAGATTTGGATGAATTGCTTAGTAGAAAATGTGAAGTTCACAGCTGGGAAGCCTTATATTCTGTTCAGTATAAGCTAAAATATTTATACCATTATCTCAGTATACAGAAAAACAATGACTGCACAGATAAGCCATGCTGTTTCTTTGCAACAATAAACTGAGATACAGACTTATAATGGCATCCTTGAGATACTACACTTAACAGCAGTATAGTGAAAAACGATCCTTTCCCTTTTCTTCTGTTCCTTTCACACTGTAATTCCACAGTATACAAACCCTCTATTTAAGTCTCCTAACCTTGATAAGGACTTGATCCCACTCTCATTCAAGTCAATGGAAAAAGATCTTATAATTAACCTCAAAGACTCATGACTGAGGCACTGAGTGGCAAAGTTACAGGATAGTATTGTAATAATTTATTCGTGAAAATATTAGGGGGGTTCATGGGGGGGGGGGGGGGGGCGCTTTTTTTCTTATGATAGAAAATAGAAACTAGCTTTGTCTAAAGGTAACCATTTCTGCTGAGAATGCACAACACAGACAGCTCTTACATCCTCCCCGCTCCCAGGCATTTGCTGGGGTAGTAGCCACAAGGTACTATACAAAAGTTACAAATGCATTTATACTTTCAAAGGGGGAGAGGAAGGAATTAAAAAAAAAAAAAAAAAAGCTATCTGAGGTTCTGCCAATGTTGGCATGCCTCCTCTTTCAAATACCTTAAATACAGCCTGGCATAGGAGTTTCTCTCATCACTAGAAGGATTTCAATGGCCTTCAAATGCCAAACAAATCCCTTAACTCACTGTGTCAAACCCCAAGGGAAGCATTTGCCAGTAGGAAAAATACAAACAAGAATGCCAAGAGTTAAAAAGTTAAGTCGGACTGATTCAGCATTCAGATCAAACGACTACAGTTCTTCCTAGATTATTAACGAGCGCTCCAAGCAACCAGAGGCTGTGATGCAGACAAGAACCTGCACATCACAGGCATTCCAAGAACCCTGGTTTGTCTGCGCTGGAACAAAACCTCTGCAAAATATGCGTGCCCTCCTGATTTAAAAGCATGCCATCTCTCATTACCTCTCTATCCATACACATGCACAAGACTGTTAGGCATAAAATACTTCCTTCATCAAGGTTATGATCAACAGAACTTCTTCCTGAAATTCTTTCAAATCTTTTAGCATCTGTAGTAATTTTTTAAAAGCTGTTCTAACAAGTAATATAGCACACAAAAAGCACATCTTTCACAACCTCAACAGACAACCAAAATAATGAAAAACCAAAATAGACAAAAGAAGAGACAGCAAGTCTTCTCACCAGCCACAACTTCAAATACAGATTTTTGGAAATGGGAGAAGGAATACTATGATGCTTCAAGCAATGGTAACAGGATCTTGTCAGTTCAAATGGAAAGGGAAGGGATTTTTTAACTGAGCATAAAACATGTGTGGGGAACACTAGCAAAAGAAAAAGGACATGTGAACCATACATTTCAGAAAGACAAAAAAGCCAATGTCATCCAACTTTCCTTTTACTTAAAACGGTTTAACAGCCAATTAATAAAACTTGAGACATATGGATAACCATGTCCAAATGTAGCAGATTAGAAATAGCAATTTTATTCAGTGTAGGTATTTAGGGCAAAAAAATTGCCCATGCTTTTTGAAGTGCAACCTCAATGTTCAAAGTTATTAAAACCTGCAAATTTCTGAATCCTTCTTCCAAACAGAATGGCCCTTATCATTAGGCAGGTGGCAGATAATCCTGCAGATATCAAAAGCTGTCTCTATAGTATCTAGAAATAAACAGTCCCCATAATCAAGTTTTAAACTGGCCTATTTCTCATGTTGTCAGTGCAAACACCACACTTCCAATGCACAGCTGAATTTTTTTTGGGGGGTGGGGGGCGGTTGAGGGGGTAGGGTAATAATGGATTTATTGCTGTAAAATCTCACAGAAGAAAGTTTAAAGGAAGCCAGCTTGAAATATAGCCAATTTAAACAAAAAATAATTCAGGGTAATTTCAGACTCAACATTCACCCAAGTCTTCTGGCAACTTTCTTGCGGTTTTACAATCATTTCCTATAGTCACCTTTCACTGCTGTTCTTAAGACCTGCACAAGCATCTTGGGGAAGAGAAAAAGAGAAGTGACAAGTTCTCCAGAGAAAACCATGAAGATGACCATGACCTCAACTTCATATTGTGCACATGTAAACGATTAAAAAAACTCAGCCAGGAAGTTGCTTGGCACTAGTGTAGTTCCACTACCAATCACTGTGTTTCCTACAGTAACAGATGGTGAAATAGTTTGGCATAAGTAGGAATTTTTAAATTAAGAGTGTACATTTAATAACGGTCTTACCAAAAGTAACTTCTCCTTTGCCAGTCTTGTCAAACAGCTGAAAGGCTACTATGAACAATGCATCTGGAGCACACAGGACTGATTCAAATGCCACAAACTCTTGAAAGGATATCAACCTAAGGGATGAAGGAAAAAGCAAGAGCTATGAAACCACTTGCTTGCAGGAAACTGAAATACAATATAAGATAGATTATACAGAAGAAGTAAGATCACAACCAAAATGTGTACAAAATGTTACCAATAGGGATTAAAATTTATCCTAAAATGCCCTATCACCAATACCATCAGGAGGCCTTTATAACGCTAGATGGAAATGACTTTGTTGAACGAGGAACTATTCCTCTCAGCAAGTCACAACAGAACATAAAATAAGCAAAGTGCTCAGCACAGCTACTCACCTCAGCTTTAATGTCTAACTGAACTGCCCTCTGGGGGAGCCTACCTCCCTCCACTGGCAAGACAGAGAGCCAATAATGATAGGAGTAACTTCCCTCAAGACTCAGTACTTAAGGCTTTTGGAGACCTACATGCTGCCATTCACTTCAGAAGGAACCAGTTGGAATGTATGATCTGTTTGCTAGCAACTTATTAGTCATCCATTGCAGCTCTCCAGTCCTGCATGTTGAGTCACAAATTTCAAGCAGTAGTCTACACGTCACTCCTCAGCCCAAGAGCAGTTTATTCAAATTCATCATTACAGACAGGTTCCCAATACATGAGCGCAGTAGCAGAGCACAGATAAAAGCAGAAGTGCCCTTCCTTAAGTTAGTTAATAAGCAGAAATACATAATTAGACAACTTGGCATTGTTTCCAGCAGTAGACTGGCTACAGCAAAGACCTTGAGCAGTTCTAATTTCTCTGGGTCACACCCAAGAGTTCAAATGGAGATCAAACTCCTATTCTTAAAAAGGCAAAGGCCAACCATTCTTCTGTTCTGCTACTTCTTTAATGTCTAGGTTGTACAGTTTAAAATGATCTTCAAATATGTGGCTGTAGGGCCTGCTGGCAGTCTGGGAGGTTTAAGATTGCCCTCTCTCGAGGCTGCTTTATGTCAGCGTAGCAAGCGCATAGCTTTAATGGGTTCACGTGGCAGTAGCTGGGGAACAAAGACTTATTTCTGAGAAGCACAAAACTCGGTGTAACAAATGTCAAGAAACACATACAATATTTTTTTTTATTAGAAACTAACTATATCCTTAGGACTTTGACTCAAAATGACACTGCAGACAGTTCAATGAAAACTTCCACTCAGTATGCAATAACAGTGAAGAGCAAAGTATTTGAATAGGTTGGAAAAGACATTCTATCAAGTTATGACGACCCATGACTGTACAGCAATTTCCAGCCACCCCGTCTTAAGGGAATTAATTTCAAGTCACACAGAAGTGTGCTTGCTGCATGTCAGCAGTCAAACATCCATAGGGTAACAGAAGTTGATTTCTGTGAAGAACATGAAACAAGAAGATGAACAAAAGAGGACGTTAAAAAAAATCACCATGGCACAGAGAAGGCCAAAAAGCTGTTCTACTTTACCTCCCTCAATACCTCCCTCAATATATATGCACTAAATAAAAGAAAGCATATGTAGAGTCAGAAATAGTCTAACAAATAGTTCAAGGAACTTGCCACCATAGGTTATTATGTAGTGTGAGAAATAAATAAAGAGAAACCTCCTCAGGTATTCTTAATATTAAACTCACAATTGCGGATGCCAGTAAACATATAAGCATGCCTTAAGCTTTGCTGGCAAAGAAGCCAATGACTCGCTACATATGCACACGTTAGCACATGGGCAGGCCATCAAGTTGTTTATTTTAAATTCCTTGGGAGCCCTCAGTATTCCCAACTGTTAAGACACAGAATACACAGATACTCAGTCTTTATATGGAAGAAAACTTCCATCTCTCCTAAGCCAAAAGAAATTTAAAAAAATGCAACATTTCCTGGAATTTTAAACCAATATATCACAACCTACTTAGTTTTGCATTTATGCGTATTTATTGTTACTATGTGACTTACAGGTTATAAAAGCTCATTATTATCCATTACTATTGGCTACATACCTGACAACTTCCACAACAGCAGATACAAAGCACTGAACTCTTCTGTCCCAAAGATTATAAAGCCCACACAGAGAAAGAACAAAATAGACAGCGGGCAACAAGACTCTAGAATAGGATTGTTTAGAATTAAACATCTAAAATATCTGCCAACAGCATTTTGATGAAGATGCTTTTTGTGTGAAACAACAACCAGCTTATGTCCTTACCAACAGATCCCAACACAGTGATGACAGCACAGAAAAGAAATACAGCACCTATCCTCACAGAATCCCAGCACCACGCTAAGAACATACTCCATGTTACCAGGCCTGGATTTGATTAAAACTCCATGTATTAACACTGCTACAAGATTTTATACTGGTAGAAGCATTCTTTGTCAGTACTTGCAAGTAATAAACCCCCCTAATAAGTCAGAGAGAGATGCTTAAAATAACCCCATATCCATTTTTAAAAACAATTATTCATAGTACTAGGAAGATTAAAAGTGTACAAATTGTGTGGTTCTAGCCAGACTGTTAAAGAAGAGACATTAATATCTGCTGTGCCAGCTGAATTCAAATTAACCCAATTTTTACATGTTAATTAAACCAGCTATTTTCTTCTTATTGTATTTTTGCTCCCTAAGTAGACTAGCCTGCTAGTGATTCCCAACAGATCTATTCTAGCAACAATGACGTATTCATTTACTTCTATTATGACCATACAATACAGTAACTGAGCAGTAATTTTTCACAGTCAATTACACGTGTGATTCTTAATGCTTAAAGATGCTGAAATAATGTGTACTGCATAGCCATATGCTCACTTCTCTGTACCGCACAAGGGTAGTTGCCTGGGTAACACATTTTCTCTCTGGTTTAGCATCACCCTTTTGGGTTTAGCACAACCCTTCACTGAATATCATTAGGTGTCATTAAACAGCACATATTAACATGGACTTCAATATACTACTTAAGAGTTATTTTATCTACCTAAACAAGTGCTCATTTATGTTACAAAAGCAGAGAAAAGCCTAGTGATTTTAACAGCACAAAGAGAGGAAGCTGAGATGTTTACAAAATTTTACTTCAATCCTGAAGATATCCTGCCCAACTGGTCAAAGTCTTCCTTCACCTTCACATCCTCATTCTCAGTCCCAATATTGGCATGATTTATTGAGGAAGGCTAAAATCTTGATATTTTAAAAACATCCATACACAAGAGCTACAGTCCAAACATAACAACTGGGTATGATGCAGCAACCCCACTATTTACTACTCTCTCCTTTCTTCCATGCTGCTTCTTTTGGTGCTCACACCCATGGAATCTGGGCACCACATAGACATAATGCATTCCCACCAAAGAAAGTCCATATGTAGCTATGCAAAATAAAAAAGCCATCACCCACTGTAATAATACATACAAATGCAATGATGAAGAGGTTTCTTCAGAAATCAATGCATATGTTTTTACTGTATCAGCAATTTAAACTTGATAGCATAATGGGACACAAATTGAAGCTACATCTATTATTTTATGCTGCAACCTAGGTAAACTAAGTATAGTATAAATTGATGCATTAGAGTATAAATTTATATCCAATAGTAATGGAAAATGCTGGCATTTCCAGGTGTTATTTTTGAATAGTTTGTCCTTTCTAAAAATAAAGCATACAGTATTTCTCAGTAAAGTGTTGGTTACTACAGTCCAAACAGAGATGTGCAGTTAAAACTTATTTTGTTAGACAGATGTTTAAAAGTACAACAAAAGACTGAAAAACAGTATGTTATAGTAGGCAGGATGGAAAATGCCTGGCCTGTTGCTGATAGGTCTTGAGAAAGCCAGTGTATTTTGGCGAAGTTTCTGATCCAGCTGAAACTAAATGAAGCATTGTTTTGGTACTAAAATTAGGAATGAGAAGCTTAAGGCCAGAAACCCATCAAAGCCCTTAAGTCCGTTTCGTACAAACTACAGCCATGCAATATAAGACTTAAAAAAATCTGTATTATTACTGATCTACTAATTTGATAGGCTTCTCTGGCCATCGGCAAGAAAAGCATTTCCTTTTCTTAAAGGAAATCTTAAAAACCTGCTTCCGTAAGAGGTCAGAAGGAAAGTCTACCTCCAAATAACCCTATGCCCTGACTTAAAATGGAGGTAAAACTTGCTTCCAAGGCAACAGATATTCACTGAATGACAAAGTCTGCCTTAAGAGGTCTCGTACCTTTGTCACACTAACAGCAGCTCCTGTAGATAGCCTCAAATCTTTAATCTCTGGCAATGCAGGAATTGTGCTAGAGCTACATGAGAGATTTTGTCCACAGCAACCACAGTAAGATTGTACATAAGAGCTACTGTTCTTTACACTCCACACTCAGGAATTCTTCAGCCCTGGGGTAAGCAACTCTTTGCCTATTTATTTGCTCGCTCATGTGTCAGAAGCTCTTGTGCTGTCTGCCTTTGACCCAAGTGACTTACTCATTTTAGTATTCCTCACTGATTACACTCGGTACCTAACTTCTCATCAAAATCAGAAGGAATTAAAAAGCATTTTTAAAAGTGCTAGGAGCAATCCTGGTAGTTCTGGGCTGAGAGAGTGGTCACGCTCATCAGTCATGAAGAAGAGATGCTTCTTCAGAGCAAAACAGGGATCCAAGACAGTGGGTAAATGCTTCTAGAAATATCCTAGCAGTATTTTCAGAACCGCAGTACTTTAAGCCACTAACACTATAATAAAATTAACTTTGTCGTCGCTCTTGCAAGCTACCTTCTACTTTATACTAGGAATAAAGCTAAATTATTGAACAGACTCTCATGACCTTAAACACGTGTAAGTCCCTAAACACTGACCAGCCTGTTAAAAATGGACACTAACAAAAGCAGTTTTGTACTTCACTTTAAAACCTAGAGCTCTGGACTGCCAAGCTGGAAAGAATTCAATAGGAGAAGACCAGTAGGTCCTATTGCTGTCCCTAGATTTCATTCCAGGAACCAAAAAGCAACTGACCCTTGCTTCAGACGATCACTCTGCAAATTACTTTATACACCACTAGAACAAGGCAGAAATGCCTGGCCACATGGTAAAAAAATGCTACAATGCCAGGTTAGAGAGAGATGGATGCTAATCACTTTCTTAACGTTCTCCACTCTTTCACATATTAGTACAGCAGCTAAACAAGAAGACAGCCTGAATACCAGAAAAGACTCTCCAAAGACATGTTAGGAACATGCAGTCCCTTGTCACTGCACAGTCTGGACTGCAGAAACAGTCCTTACCCATGGCAGAAAGCAGCAATTAGAAGCCTCAATACTACACCGCAAAACTCCTACAAGTTCAAGCGAAGTTATGAAATCCCAACTTGTCAACAACTTCACATAGGCTACAGTTTTACGTTTTGCTCTTCTGACACCAGCTTCTGCTTGTGAGGAAGATCCAAATCACAAGGTATGGATTATACTCTCAATCTTCTTATTACAAAATGGATTTGAAGCCATGTAATTTGGCAAAGACCGTTTCTGCAGGCATCAAACCAAGGGAAGAAATCTGAGAAATGTTTAATGTTTTCAGTCAAACGCTACCTGAAGCCACCATTTTCTTGCTGCCATCATGCCAATGTTACGAATATAACTTTTTACAGAATTCTTTTACCAAGGGTAACAATCATCACATTAACTCATCTGCAAGGTTTAAGGTACCCAGCTGCCAAATACATGAGGCTGGCTGAGCAGAAGAAAGCACAGAAATTGTTGCAAAAGTTCTCAGTTATACATGCATCTGTTCCCTAGGAAGCCTGCATTCTCTAGTCATGCTTTATTTATCTCCCATTTTATTCTCTGCAACCACTGATATGAGTCATGCCTGAAGTTTTCTGGTTTCTAAAAATGCCACAACTACAAACTTTAAGCCCATAGCTAATTATTCTGAAGTTTCTCTAAAGATACTTTAAAGGCAGGGTTAAAAAAATGCATTCATATGGGTGAAGAGACACCTTGCCCGGGCAAGTACCAAAAGCAAATCTAGGATTTCATTAAAGAAGGGGGAAGATGGAGCAGTAGCTAATCTTGCCTATTGGCAAAGCCAGCCTTTCAAATGCAAACCATGTGCAACCGACTTCCCTGCTGTCTTCCCAAGACTACGAAGTGGCTCCCTAAATACCTTGGTTGCTCCTACTCCCTCTTAGGGGAAAAAAAAAAGTGGCAAAAACCTTTAACAGTGCTATGGCAAAACAAAGCCGGGGCAGTTTTTAATACGATCTCTTCCTACACCATCTAAACTTATTTTGGACTGCTATTTGAATGTGTTTGTGACAGATACATACAGTAAACAGAGACAGAAAGACTCATGGAAGGAAAGGAAAGCAGGAGTTAGGGGAGCCAGTCAACAAACATGAAAGGTGCAATGAGTTAAAAATACATAATAGATAGAAAATGGTTTGCTCAGCTATATGGTACATGCAGCCCAAAACATAGTTTCTACTCTTCCCACTTAAAAGATACTGTATTCCTTTATGTATCTGCAAGCAGAAAAAAGCAAAAAAAACCCCAAACCAAACCAAAACCAAACCCCACCACCCGTCAGACATCAAGACTGTTTTGGAAGAATGATTTTGTATTTTTTAAATTAACAACAGAAAAAAACCCACTTACCCGTCTTTTGTCTGATCCACCACACCTGCAAGGAGCTGTACAGTGCTTGCATTAGGCAAACCATCTCCAATTATCTTCAGGTACCGTGTGACAAAGTCATTAGGAGACATGAAGAATTCACCATTCTTCTCCACACTTGCATACTGTTAAATGAATACAATATTTAGTGCCTCAAATACATCCCTCTCCAGGCATTTATTACCACCACCCATAGTTTCCAATCAGGCAGAGGCTTACATTATAGCAGATGACAGTTCTACTCTGAAGAACCTACAGCCTACACCCAAACAGGAAAGAGTAAGTGGGGAGTACTCAAGCAGCTGAAGGCTTAGCTTCCCAGCCAGAAGAGTGGCAGATATATTTTTTGTTTATCATGTCAACAGTTTCTCCACAGTAGTCTAGAAATGCTCCAGTACTGAATGTTTTTTTGAAGTAGAACACGAAGCACACGCATATTTGCTAACATCTATGTGGCATCTCAGGCCCACTGAACTGCCAGCAACAGGATACTCCAGCGTATCTTATTTATCTGAAATTACTCCTTTGTGTAGCCGTTCCACTTCGGGTTAAGAAGGCAGGTTTACACCCACGAAATGGCACTGCAGAGCTAGTGAAGTAAACAATCCCACACCTGGGGTGTCCACCTGGGGGTGCTGTTTTGGAGGAATGCTACCGCATCACCTTCAACCATGGCTGGTCCCTAAGTAAAGGTGAACCTACAGACACTCCTCCTTGATTGAACTGCTGAAAGGAAGCCAGAGAATAGCACTTGCAGGAAAACGTAACAGAAAACAAGACCTTCTAACAGTTCAGCACACTGCAGAAACAAGAAGAGAGGTCCAACGCCTTACCAAACACCGCCAGCATATGTTATCCCACTTTATACCATAGTTACTGGCATACGAGTCCAGAAAACAGCTATCGACAGAACTAGGCATATTTGCTCCCAAGGGAAGCCTCCAGTAACATGTCACGTACCAAGGAAAAGGAATATTAAAATATTCTGAAGATAATACATAAATAAATAAAATTGCCTTTGCTACCATCTTTACCCTGATTCCTCAGTCACCCCTCAAAGTTTAAAGCCCTCATTTTCTGTAGAAGGGTAAATTTGAAATCAACCCTAAAAATGTTTTCTAAGGAAAGAAAAAGGATAAGGACAATAATTAAAAGGAAAAGAAAACCCAGGCAACATTTGGAGAACCATGTATTAGCTTTAAGGGAAAAAGGTCTGTCTTGGGATAACAAATGTGCACTGAGAACAGGAAAACAACTGTCAATTTCTTTTTTTTTTTTTTTTTTTAAGGCAAGGTAGGATGATAAACCATTGTTGCAGCTCCCCACAGAGCATTATCCACACCAAAGTAATAAATAAATTAGATGCCTATTGCTATGTTGTAGCATACTTCAAAAACACATTTTGTTTTACACTGCTATGGCTCTGCTAAGGAAAGGAAAGGAAACCGCCAGTTTTCATTTCGTAGAGTCACACTGGTGCCTGCAGAGTACCGTTATACCTGCTGCAGGCATATAACTCTCAGAGGGATGCCAAAGTGTAACAGTAAGTAGATTATTTTCTTCTAGTGTTATATAAATACAGTCTTCAGGTACAGCAATATCTTCAAGAAACAAGGCTTCAGAGAACCAAGCCCAAACAAAACATAACTTGCTTTGGCATCTATATATTGGTTAACATTTAAGGATTCCTGTTTCAATAGACACTGTAACACAAGCTTTCTATTTGATACACTGCAAGGAATTTTGAATTGTATACTTTTATAAGGACTAGCAGATCAATTGATTTCAATGTAATCATTTGCAGGGAGACAGAATCTTTCAGAATCCCAGCCTCAGAAACTTTTAACACAGCTGCTATTGAGAAACGAACCAAATAAGTCAGACAGCCTATGCTTCTATATTTCATTTTTTTCATCCAGGCTAACCCCCTGCTAGGGCACTCAATAACAGAAAACAGCATAAGGTTTCAGTGTCCCCCTGTTTCTTGTCATTGTGATTTACTCGAGTGTATTTGAAATCCACTCACGTACTCCACACTACATATAGAAAATGACCTTGGAAAATGTCAGCTTGATCACTTTGACTAAAATCTAATCTCTTAGGGGTTATGGTAGAAGACTTAGAAAAAGTAGAGTTACTCTTCAAAATTATCATAACAAAAAGAGAAAAACATCAATTCTATTGGTTTTGGAGGAGAGGCGTTAAAAAAAAGGGTTCTTTACAACTGTGTTTTTCCCCACTTTGGCAATTATACCCACTGAGAATTTGATATTATACAATAGTACTTAATGGCTTTTTGGTAACTTATTTACATACATTTTAGATAGTCAAGTATTAACCAGTTCAACCCCATTTTAAATAAGATTTGCAAACATTTTATTGAGGGTTTGATGTATTAAATACACTAAAAGTTGACTGTAATCAACTGTATTTAAACTTCTAGCTTTGTATTTATTTCTAGTATTCCTACTTGGCAATCATATTTTTTAATACTTAATTGAAGTAGAAAGAATGGCTGTTATGTTATTTTACAAGTGAAGATTCCACAATCCGCAGAAGCAACTGTATTGGCCTCACCATGTAGAAGCAGCTTAATTAACACTCTGGCCATAGCTCATCTGTAGAGCACAAAACAACATACCACATTCACTCATCCTTCTTCCCTCTTAGTAGGAACCAGCAGGACAATTCCTGTATTACACTGAACAAAATGTTTACCTCATATTTCATTACTTTACTTTACTGAGACCCCTTCTTTTCAGTGGAAGGGGAAGCGGAAAAGGATGAAAAGGAGCTGGAGGTGGTATTTAGTGTGCTCAACCACAACCCATTCAATCCACCAAAACTGAAAGCTGAGGGAGCTACAATCTTTAGAAACACCAGAGAAGTGAATACCTACAGGCAGGTGGGAAACAATTTTCACACTATTCTCAGCAAACCAACCAACCAACCCACCCCACCACAACTGAGTGCTGCCTTGTATTGCAGAAGGGACCAGGATTCTCTCTACTGTGTTTACTCTCTTCCTCAATGCTGCCACCTTCTCAGGTCAGCAGTCTACTCCCTGTCCGCCTTTTCTGCTGCCTTGCTCCTACTCTTCAAGCATTTACCTTTAAAATCACATTATCCCATCCTTTTTCAAGTCTTTTTGCTCTCCTGACAAACACAAGTTCCGGGACTTCATAAGTTAAATCCTGCCCTCCTCAACTGAAAATCTGATTTCAGAGCTATAAATACTGACAGTATATGACAAAGCTATAAATACTGGCAGTATACATAGTGACACCCACACATATTGGTAATAATAGCTCACAAGGGACAATGGAAAACATGCTAAGAAGTGCATGGAGAGTGGGGCATGATGCTGGAAAAAGGGAAGGTGGAGGGAGGCACTTGGAAAGATATGAGCTCTGTGAGGCAATCATCACCTTCATAATAATAATTCAGATACAACAGCTCCCTGTAGCACTGTGGCACCTACCTCAAATATCTTCTCTGCGCCCACCAATTCCTGTTCTCTTTTTTCATACCAGACTACCAAACTAATACAGACACTGTACTAATAAATCTTCAGAAGGTTAGGAATAGTTATTTAGATTTAGGAAATGGGTCAAAGAAAGCCAATTTCCAGCAAAACATTAAAGCACACTTCTCCCAAGTATACAAGCAAGTACACAAGTCATTTCTTTACTTGCACACTTCTATAGCAGGCCAACACAGAAGGAATTCATCGTGGTTTAACCCCAGCCAGTAACTAAGGACCACACAGCTGCTCGCTCACCCCTCCACACCCAGTGGGATGAGGAGAGAATCAGGAAAAAAAAAGGTAAAACTCGTGGATTGAGGTAAGAACAGTTTAATAGGACAGAAAGGAAGAGAATAATGATGTTGATGATAATAATAATAATAAAATTACAATAATAATACTAAAAGGATTAGAATATACAAAACAAGTGATGCACAATGCAATTGCTCACCACTCGCCAACTGATGCCCAGTTAGTTCCCTAGCAGCAATTCCCCCCAGGCCAACTCCCCCCAGTTCATATACTGGGTATGATGCCCCATGGTATGGAATACCCCTTTGGCCAGTTTGGGTCAGCTGCCCTGGCTGTGTCCCTTCCCAACTTCTTGTGCCCCTCCAGCCTTCTTGCTGGTTGGGCATGAGAAGCTGAAAAATCCTTCACTTAGTCTAAATGCTACTTAGCAACAACTGAAAACATCAGTGTGTATCAGCATTTTTCTCATACTGAATCCAAAACATAACACTATACCAGCTACTAGAAAGAAAATTAACTCTATCCCAGCTGAAACCAGGAGAGAATTTTATTTAAATAATAAATATGGCCACCACTTCACAAGGTGATCTTCCCAACACTTCTACAAATTACAAAAGCAGAGATAACCCTGAAGGAAGGAAGGAAGCAAGGATGCGAGAAGAAAGTTTACAAAATGGTCTAACAGCAAGGTGTCTACACGAACATTTTACTATGTGTAGGAACAATATAGAAACTCCCACCACATTCTCCGAACAAAGCGGTTTTTTTCTAAGATAGTAATACTTCTTCTGAGTCAATACAATAATCACTCAGGAATATATCTGACTTCTTGGTGAGCATTGTTCAATTCTGATAATGGTATTTAAGTCTAACATGGTAATAATACAGTGAATGATTAACGGTTGGAAAAACTATCAAGAGTTGTATGCTGCAATAAAGTAGCAAAAGATATAAAAAATTTAAGCAAAAAGAGTAAAATATTTACTTTATACATACCTTCAAAAATATTGTTTTCAACTCAGCTGGATCAGCTCTCTTGGTTAGAGCCACCTACAAGTAAATAAGATTACATTAATATGCATAATCTATAAAAAAGATGTTAAAGTGCCATTTAAAAGGAAGAATTCGAACAACAGAATAAGTGATGAAAATAAATGTTCACCTTAGATAAATTAGGTACTACTTTAGCTGGCCATGCTTATTTTACTCATTTCACATTTACACTAAGTTATTCAACATTTTTGTTGTAACTGCTTCCCTTA
Organism: Astur gentilis; assembly: GCF_929443795.1. NCBI lineage: Eukaryota > Metazoa > Chordata > Aves > Accipitriformes > Accipitridae > Astur > Astur gentilis. The sequence goes on along the minus strand of NC_064883.1, from coordinate 20,043,398 downwards.
TGCAACCCTGCAATCCTTAAACAAGCGCACATTAACAAGCCATAAAGATATTCAAGTATCAAATCTTTTCAACATACCTCTCTGCTGGGATTCGGCATTATACCATCTTTACCATATAGATTTTTATACTTCCAGCATCTTTCACCTAAGGATTTCAGAGTACCATACGCAGCCCCCAGCTGATAGATGGCAAGAATAAAATACTCAGACTTACAAACTTGTCCAAGAAAACAACTCCCTAAAAGACTGAATTCCAATGTAATTATTTGGTTTATTGGTACTTCTACTTCCTACTTCTACCATTTTAAACTATTTAAATTTACAGTGTAGACCTTTTTGATGAGATGAATTCAGGAAGCACAGTATCTACACTTTTCTGCAGATCAGACAACTAGCCAGTTTCCAACTAAAACCTAAGTTATACATATATATATAAAATATATATAAATATCTAAAAGATATATATATATCTCACCACAAACCCAAAGAAATAGGATTTTTTTTCCCCAAAACACTCAATTACAAAACTTTCTATATCAACTATGGAGAGTAAGCCCATCACTGTTTTCCTTGTTGACATACCAGGCCATCCATTTGCTGCTTTTGGCAGTAAGAGGATTCATCCCCTCAGTCTGTGCCTGCTCTAGAGTTTCCCTTTCTTCCTTCAGGATACTTTGATAAAATCTTGCTTGCCAACATAATAACCATCATCTGGTAAGTCAATTCAGCACATAAATCTATTTCTAATTAAAAAAAAATTACTCTGCAAGCAAACCTGGATTTTCAAAACACTTGTGAAAACATCTCTGTAATGGTGAATAAACAGCCAAGGGGCAAGACGCAAAAATCTTACCCTCACCTAAGAATTAAACGTCAGAAATGTTATGAATGAAACGTGACCAATTACTTTCTTGACTCTCCAGAGTAATGGTAGACTGTAAAAGCGAATGCGACTGCAAGTGCATTTCTAGTAGCACACTAGACTACTGCAGAAAATGGTAGGAATCTGTATAAGTCTGTACAACAGCATTATATCCTCACACGTATATTTAATGAAGAATCTTTAATAAGTTTTCCCTCACCCTAAATGGGTCATTTAAAAATTAAAAAAGACACAACTAAAAACAAAAAAAAAAAAGACAACAAAAAAAAATCCCCACAAAAAAAACCCAGAGTATTTTAAGAAAAGTGTATGAATAAGGTTTCTTATAAAATTCTAGAAGGTTTTTTTAAAAGGGAAAAACCACACCTGAAGTTATGCTAGGACTCAAATGACCAAGTCCACAGCTGGAGTCCCAATTCTGTGTTTGCACAGAAATCCGTGTGGAGGCAGTTGCAAAAAATCAAAGTGTAATTGTGAAGCTTGGAATCTAAAAATGTGTATTTTCTAAAGTACCAGCTGTCCTAAATGTAATCACTGTGTAGTAAGCAAAGATTTAATTTAAGCCCATTTGTAAAAATCTGGTACTCTAGAGTAATTGGGAACTGTGGAAAGAAAAAAACCCACCATTTCTATACTGCTGCAATCCAGAATCTTGCCACTATATAGGCAAACAAAAGACACTTCAAACACCTACAGGCATTAAAAATAAATCAATATCACAGTTCATCTGCCTTAAAGTTTAAATTTTATACTGTCCCAGAAATCTAAACCAGGGATGAAAAGAACAAAGGAAAGGGGTACATGCTGATAGCTGAACTTACACTCATTTTCCTTTGGTTTTACTGACATTAATATTTTGAGAAACTCAGGAGACAAAATATGCTCACAGCCCAGCTGCCATTTTTCAGCCCCCTTCTGATTATGGGTTGGTGGTTTTTTTACAGCAAGTTTCTTTCAAACCATATACTGAAAGACAGGCTGAAGCTCGTCAGGTCAATGAATCATAGAGGCACTGCAGAATAGCAGCCCAAGCAGTGGCTGTGGACCACAGCTTCCCTCCATTTCCCACAGTCTACTTCCACATTCTTCCATTTCCCAGGAAATAGGATAGGAAAGGGATGGTTAGCACCACATTAATTGTTTTGTCCATGTGTCATCCACCAATGTCCATTCTGAAAGGTCTATTTGACCCTAATTAAGCAAAAGAGCCTCTATTACATTATGTTACAGCTTCAGGAGGGCTGATGCTAATGCAGCCATACCAATCCTAAAAGGAGAAGTATTTAATTTAGCCTTTCATCCATCCCCAGCTGTGGGCAAAGCTGAAGCTGCACACACAGACACAAGAACTGATCCCGATGACAGGCATTACTAGCAGATTCCCCTTCTGGAAAAGGTCAAAATATCACTTTCAATACCATTCCAAAAATTGTTCCCAGTTATGTTAGCAGTTGAAGGTGGGCTAAGTAACCTGATGCCAACAAGACTGCAAGCCAACAGGTAGTGTGCCTGATGAAAAGTGACCCACAGACACAGGCCGCTTCTCCTTCAGTCAACTCAGATGATATTTACTGACTTTCATATAACTGGGCTTAGGTGATGTGTTTTGTTACTGGAAAGCCTTCTCCATTTTACTTTATCTTCTATCCATAAGAAGCCTGAGAGAAAACCAGCTATGAGCTGGTAGGCATGACATCTCTCTAGTTGCCTGAGAAGGCATTTGATAAAACAGATCCGAGGGAAATGCTTATTACTGCTCTTCACAAAGAGATGCTTTGTAACAGACACTAACGCTTAAAAAACCCCCACTAACTTTGAATAAGTAAGGTTCAGTGAAGAAATCTCTCCAACAAACATTTATTTGTAAAAAAACAGGAGACAACAGGGAGTACAGTAACTACAGTGCAGGATTATAACAAAGTCAGGAAATGCTGCAGAAGAGACTGGGATAACGTACAGAAAATGTCAGCAGGGATTTTCATTCCTAAGGTAGATACTTGGAAGTTTTAGCCAACATACTATGTGTATATGTGCATTATAATGTATGCGAAGAACCAGCCAGCACAGGCAATATAAGAACTGAATTTAAAAATGCTGAAACCCTCCCATTAGCAATGACGTTCAGCAAAGGGAGACAGAGGGTGCACAGAGAAAGGGAAAGCTCTGTACGTGAGGGACAGTAACACACGGGTTGATTTGCATGCTGGAGCTGTTCATATCCTTAGACTCCCTTGCACCTTCATCTTAATTTCAGCCCATTTTCTCCAGCAGAGCTCTTTTCTCCTTGCTGACTTATGCTCAATTTAGTGACATGCATTTTCAGTCTCACTTCCACCCTCAATAACAAATGCAAACTGAGCCTTCCCAGAAAAATAACTGTACAACGCAAGAAAGTAGAATCCATTGGGAATCAAAGAATTTTATATTACATTTCCAATCAACTCTACTAATATATTTGTCATACACATGGCAGAAGGAACAGGTTGTCAGATGGTATACGGTATCAAGAGATACAAAAGGACTAATGAAGTAGTGAGTGTGCTCCACCCAGTAAAGAACAACAACATAGGTGGGCAAGAGAAAGGGCAGTAGGAACATCAAAGTTAATGCCAATACAGCATTAACCTAATGGCAAACATAAGATGTCTGACCTTCTCACCTTTATGGTAAAGATCACTTTAGTAGCCATCATTTGGATAGAGTAGAAAGGTGATGGGGATCCAGGAACACTTGGGAATTGCTACAACATTCCAGAAAGTTTACTGGGACAACAGCAAGTCCTAACCAAAGATAAAGAGATAAACATCTCTCATGTTGTTTCTTCCTCACAGTTTGACCTTCAAGCGTGAAGGAGAAAGTTGATGGAGGTAAAGATGTCCCCCTCTACCCTGATGATCTTTAAAAACTCCTGACACCAAGCAGGTAAGATGCTGGAGAGCAGCCATTCTCCAAGCAGACAACCGGAGCTGTGGCAGGGCTGCCTCGCTGCTGGACACTAGTGAGCTCAGTCTGTTTAATTCTAGAGAACACCACCTACAGGCACATACAGAGAGAAGATGTTTGATGAAAGGCCTAACAAGTGATCACAAGCTCTAGTAGCTTCATGTTGAAATGTAGACTATTTTTTAAAAGTTCTTCCATTCTTAAACACGACTAAAGAATGCAATGTATTTGGCACCACTAAAAGACCTCAAATCAGATTGAAACCTCATGTATTCTAGAGGTATTCTTTAGTTTCATCACAAGTTATTGAGTCCACCTGTAAGACTCAAACACATGTGGCCCAGTTTATTTAAGAGGTCAGATAAGATCACCATAATGTTTCCTTCTGGCTAAGAGTATACATACACACTCAAAATGTGCCACTCCAAAGGAGATCAAACCAGGGTTTGACCTTACATTCCTGTTTAAATGAGTGACTGGAATATTGGAAACCAGTTAAAGCGCAGTTACTGGCCAAGATTGAATTCAGACCAGAAATCTATTAATACTGTGTAAGTATTATGCTAAAACAATGCTCCAGTTTGTATATTAATAAAACTAACTTGCTTACTTAGATGAGAATCACCCTTCTTCCATATTTAAACTAGTACTACCACAAACATACACAATCATTCTTCTAACCTAGCAACTCCCCTTGGTCACCTTCCATCATCACACACAGCATAAGTTACAGCAGTGTTCTGCATCAACATCTGTCCAAGGCACTGTCTCCTGTTTCAGCTGCCCCAATAACTGTTTTTCATTAGCCCAACAAGCTTCAGCATATTCTCACCTCAGCAAAAGCACTGCCATTCCTTCTGATCAACAGAATCCAAGTAAAAGAACTTGACTGTGGTCTGCAATAGAAAGTGAACTACACAGAACTCAGCATCACGGGAAAGCTTGCAAGCAAGATGTGGACCAGCTCACCAAGCAGGGAAGCAGATAACTGCAAGGAGAGCTGGCACAGAATGCAGATCAAAAAGATGTTCTTGCCAGACCTCCCTAATGGTAAGCTGAGTATTTCTCCTAGGAAAATATAATCAGATGGTATTTGGCATACCTACTCAAAGGCTTAGGGTAAGAAGCACTGTAAGAGAAGCTGGTAACTACTAAGCAGGTACATTCAGCCTGATCAGTTTGAGCACAGTCACCTTGAGACAAAAACATTTATTTTCTAAAAACAGTTCTCATCCTCAGAGTCGAACATTACAATTATGTTTTGCAAAAGTGTAACCCTACACTAAGTAGCAATTACTGCATTCCTTTATCCAATAACACCTAGCTAAGCTAAGAAAAAGAAATGTTATTAACACTAATCAACGAAGTCTTTTTAGAGCCTACAGGCTGATTCAGTATGCAGAGCTACCGAATAAACATTAATGAAACTAGACAGTTGCACAGAGACTGCTCCATACAATGGTGAAGCAGAACAAAATTTGCTAGCTAACAGACAGCAAGTCTCAGGCAAAACTATTTGCATCTATCTTCACTCTGTCACAATTATAAATCCTGGGCAATTCCCAGTTCAGCTTCTGCACCATGGTAAGTGGAAGTCTCACTTCCCCCAAATGCATCAAAGCTAACAGACTACTTTATTGGGCAATCAGCTGCTAGCTTTGATTCTACTTTCAAAGTCCCAAAGCAAATACAGCTGGCTTGTTCACAAGATGGTTCTTGCACAAGTAGATTCCCAATAAATCATAGTATTTTTGCACACAACCTGACTCAGGACCAACACACAGTTATCACTAACATATACACAGGAAAATGCTTGTCCACTTTGTCCAATGCTTCCAAGTAGGTACAGAAACAAATGTGGGAGTAGTGTATATCTTAAGGAAAACTGCTACAAGAATTTCCAATAATAGCTAATTAATGCTAGGTAAGAAGACATTTAGGCTGTGTACTTATACAATTTTCCTACTTAAAGACCTGGAAAACAAATAAGACTAGCTCGATACTAAGGTAAAAAATAGGCATTGTCAATGCTCAGCAAAATTGATTAATTAAAGCAAAAAGCATCATATTGTGACCAATACTATTGACTCCAAACTCTAAGCATGTATCAGAAGATGCAGTTAGGAACAAACCAGACTATTAGTTTGTAGTCAGCCTCTGGACTAGGACAAGGATGCAACTGCTGTCATTCCTACAACAAAACATGATGCACTACACAACAGTGAGAAGCTGAACCTGAAACCAACTCTTTGTGAAAAACAGAAATTTCTCCTTCACTTGTCATGTTGGTATCAGAAAAAGCTCAGCTCTCCAATCACTTTCTCTACCTACCTATCATAAACTGCTACAGTATTCTGACTGCATCAGCCCATCTTCTTCCTCAAAGTAATATTTCCTATTGTCTCATATCTCCTCTGTAACATGTTTTCACTCAGATGATCTTCAGGACTGTGATGCAAAGACACACAAGCAAGCTAATTTGCTATGGCCATTATGTAATATTTACATATCCCAATGTATCTCAGCAAACTAGAGCTCACCACTCACTTGAAGAAATGCAATAATTATACATGTCCTGGTTTCAGCTGGGATAGAGTTAATTTTCTTTCTAGTAGCTGGTATAGTGTTATGTTTTGGATTCAGTACGAGAAGAATGTTGATAACACACTGATGTTTTCAGTTGTTGCCAAGTAGTGTTTATATTAAGTCAAGGATTTTTCAGCTTCTCATGCCCAGCCAGCAAGAAGGCTGGAGGGGCACAAGAAGTTGGGAAGGGACACAGCCAGGACAGCTGACCCAAACTGGCCAAAGGGATATTCCATACCATGGGATGTTATGTCCAGTATGTAAACTGGGGGGACTTGGCCTGGGGGTGCAGATTGCTGCTCGGGAACTAACTCGGCATCAGTCAGCGAGTGGTGAGCAATTGCATTGTGCATCACTTGTTTTGTTCCAATCCTTTTAGTATTATTATTGTAATTTTATTATTATTATCATCATCATCATTATTCTCTTCCTTTCTGTCCTATTAAACTGTTCTTACCTCAACCCACGAGTTTTACTCTTTTTTTTCTGATTCTCTCCCCCATCCCACTGGGTGGGGGGGGGAAGTGAGTGAGCAGCTGCATAGTGCTTAGTTGCTGGCTGGGGTTAAACCAGAACAATACATATTAAGGGCTCTTCAGTAAAAAAGTTTATTTCAAATAAGCTATTAATGAGAATGGTCAAATGATGGTTCCATCAACTCATGGGTATCTTTCAAAAATACCTCCCTCCTGCTCACCATAGATGGATGGGATGATAGAAGCTAACATTGTTACTTTGCTCTCCCTTTTGCTTCCTTACACCTTTCAGAAATGGAGGCATATCTACACATAATGAATGTCAACCTGCTAAAACATATTTGCTGGCTATCTCAGCCCAGTTTAAACTTTCCTTTTTGATTCTCCCAGGGCTTATTCTGTTACAATGCACCATACAACCAGTGCATTGACCATAAGCTCAAGACATCAACTGCCTCACGTTCATCTTCCAAAAGCAGTCCTCCCAGTGCCAGCAATTCATCTTCTAGAGCTAAACTTCAGGCTTACATCTTGCAGGAAAATAGTCATCTCATCCAAAGAAGCAAAGGATAGAAAAATTCTCCAGTGTAACAGCAAGAACAAAAGTAGTTCCTGGAGGAAGCAGATTAGATAGCTGTTATCACTCAAAAATTGTCAGGGAGAAGTAGCAGACTATTAGGGCAGCATAAAGTTTATCTGGCACCCAATGTTATTAGCATAAAATATGTATTTGGACCAGGATTAAGCAACGGGTAAGCGGCAATTAAGACACAAGGCCATTTAACACTATGGTTCTCACAAGGTGACACCTTCAGGAAGCATCGTCTCACAGCTATGCAGAGCACCAGTGACCTCTGGGAAAGCCATCACTGAATGCAACATATAAGCTACTAACGAGCCTCTCCAAGGTCCTGGTGCTCACGGCACTCAAGGATCCCAGCAGCTCACAGCTCAACAGAGACAATCACTCCTGGTTTCACCTGGCTTTTAGCTCCAGCCTCCAACACCCAAATGCTTAGTCCCCCCAGCATGGTACAAAGCAGCTTTTACAGCCTAAATGATCAGGTTCTTCTACCATGACAAGTCACAAATCAAAAGATTCAAAACAATAGATATAATGCTTCACCACCAGGGAACTTCTTGAGAGTGCTGCACCGCACCTGACGCCATGGAGTGCTGACAGCAACCTAAAAAGATGCGTCCCATATTTTATGTGACACCTTCAAAAATTACAGAACCAAGACAGCAAACAATGGCAGAAATAGACACCCTGAACAGTGTTACAGAAGGTTTCTCTGTGATTTTCTCTACCAGATGTCAATGCAATGGAAGTTATACTGTGACACAAGGTCCCAGTGAGTGAGCAGGATCATTTGCAGCAATAAACAAAAAAACTGCTGCCCTTTGAAGAAAGCAAGCCTGGAGCAGCGCCATACAGGGGTATAGTAACAGGATGATCTGCTCTGAGGTAAGAGATACTACTACTTCTGTAATAAGGAAAAAAAATATTATATGGATGTGCAATCAGTGTCTAAAAACTTATGGAAGGGTCTGTCTCAAGTTGTTGCTAGAGTAACTGTTGTTATTTGTGACTTCATGCTTGTGAATGAGCAAGTAAAAGAAATGTGCTGGAGAAAAGTTCCTATACATTACACGTCTTGACTAATAATTGCATGACAGGAATTATGTAGGAATAACTGACAGGTAAATGTATTTTGTTTCAGTGTTGTGTTTTCTTCTTTGAACACAGAAGTTCACTTTTCAAGATCCTATTTATAATCAAATCCATCTATTCAACTCTATTGAAAATGCTACAGCTCAGCAGCTCAGAGAACTGGGGAGGGTGTGGGAGTGGGCATGAATCCCTATGTGTGCATGGATCCAATTCTACAACCTTAAAAAGAACAAAAGACAACTGCACAATGGAAACAGCACCACACACACAAAGCTAACTTATTAAAGGCTATAAATGATGAGACTCAAAGAAAATCTTAAGTCCTGTGGTCAGGAACCCTTCCTCATAGCTAACAAAAATCACAGCAGCATTCCGTCACATACTTAGGCAAATAATAACACTGTGCTACTTGAAACAATAAGGTAAAAAAAAAAGGTTCTTTTTTCTTTTCTTTTTTTGTCTGTTCAGCACTCAGCATAGTGGAGTATTGGGTCATGGGGAGCATGCCCATGCTCTGTAAAAGCTGGAAGAGTCACAATAACTATCCACCTTCCAGATAAACATGCTAGTCAACCTCTGACTATGGAAAACCCAGACTTTCAAATAACAAAGTCTCTCTCTCTCCCTTAAAGACTTTTGCCTGTCATCTCAAAATACATGCCAAAATACAAGTTTGCAAACACGGTCTCTTTTCCCTGCAAGCAACGGTATCACCGTTTGTCCAACTCCCATCAGACAGGTTTCAGTTTAAAATTATGAAATCAACTCCCTAAAGACAGGGCAATTATGAAGTAAAGGCAGTTTAACATTTTCTTTTACAATTCTTATCTTCAGTATTAACAATAAACAAATGCTTGGTGCTTAAATATTAGCAGATTACACAGTTACCACAGGCCACTGTGGCCACGTAACCTTCATTCTTGCTAAGAGCTTGAACAGAAAGTTGAAGCTATCAAAGAACGTATTTGGAAATAATTTGCAGTTTCATGTGGGAATATTAAATAATCCAATGAAGACCTAAATCGTTTATGTAAGGCAGTAACTGTAATACTAAAGGTTTATCTGCCAGTGACTTGCCGCAACTCAGTCAAAATTGTTAAAGAGTTCACAATAACTCTCTGTAATTTGCAAAAGTTGTAAGATACCTGACAACAATAATTAAAAACTTCTCATCTCCTTAACAAACTGCAGAAACATTTCCAGCATTTTAATACATTTTAATTAGAAACTATTCTGATTTTAGCTTGAATGATTTTGGCTTCTCACCTGTGAGTCTATTTTATTACATATATTTGCATAAAGCAATAACTGTTTCATTAAAGCATTAAATTTACTTCTGCTGCACTGCCCTCAGAATATTTTTGTGAGATCATTTGGTTGCAGTGGAAATTATGATGATGTCAAACTGAGCATTTTGATTTAAAGACAGGAATTAAAAAAAAAAAAAATCCTAAAATTACTTTCAGGCAGATATCTTTAGCAGTGTGGAAAACAGAATTAAATCTCCCCCCCCCTCCAAGAAAGAGATTTCCATTTTCTTAGGGGGCACTGCAGTTAAACTAAAATCTAAAAATACCAGATTAACCAAACACAGAGCAGAGTTTAAGATATTAGAGAAATTCTAGCACTATTCATTCAATTTCTCATTAACCAGGAGTTCTTCCATTTCATTCCTTGGACACTTGGGTTGATATCAGCACCCTGACATCACCAAATGAATTCAGAGCAGTACATCAGCTGTCCCGCAGTATGCTACTGGTATCAGCTGACAATCTAGTTCACTTTTTGTCATCAACTGTCAAAAACGTAGTAAAATTCCAAAAACTTCTGACCAGTTGATCCAGCCCTTTGAAATGCAAAAAATTAATGCTTTGCCTCATAAAAACGCTGGGTGATCAAGCAGTGATTACTCCTGACAGCTTTTGCAATCTGTGCCAGCCCAGGAAGTCTTCAAACAGTGAACAGAAAAGCCAGGAGACCTCACACTAGTTTTCATTATATATCCCTTTGTTTAATCAAACTGTAGGTCACACACAACACAAAGTACCTCCAGGTTTTCAAAGCCACAAAAGAATTGTAGACACATATTCTGTATAAAACTTTCTAAAAACATGGAAGGAAAATAAGTGTTTGACAGTCTTTTTGTGCATATTTTGCTAAGCTCCTTACAACATTTTCAAAAGTTCAGTTCCCTCTTTCCCTCCTTCCCTCCCCACTCATCCAGAGAAAAAAAGGGAAAAAGCTGGTTCACTATCCTTAACTCGTCAATAGCACACAGAATAAGGAACTATTAAGTGCTATTTTAATTATACAGTATTTGGGTTGAATGTTTACACACTTGAGAATTAAGTATTCTGGTTTGGGCTATTCTGATATCGGAGATACTGAATCTGTAAGTTACGTGTAATGGAACACGAAAAGCAAATTGCAGTAAGTTTACAGTCACTATCATTTTCTACTGTGATAAGACAAGAGAAACCCAAAACTTTTGTAGTACAATGTTCACAATGCAGAAGAGACTGAACCCACTGCTTCACACCAGTCTTCAAAGTAAAGATGCAGACCAAGTAACTGATTTGGGTGTATGAACAGAGTAAAAGCAATTGTAGAAAGTTTGTTGTTGCCATGTTTTCCTTTTTGAACAGCATCAACACGGGACTAATTCATGATCTTTTACAAAGTAGTTTCCAGTTAGACTGACACACAATGGCAAGCAGCGTTAGACAGGTGAAGTGACAGGAAGGAGGAAGGCTGACTTGATGTCAGTGACAAAAACTATTTTAATGGAAATGTGAAATTATTCAAAAATTTCTTCCCCTAAACACGTGAAGATTTCTCTAGTCAGATTCAGACTGCACAATGGGCTGAGAGCAGGAATCAGCCAGACACAGTATTTTTACATACCATGTTTTTTCTAATGGCTTTTCATACTTGGTGCCTCACTTAAAGGTTTCTTCTGCCAAAGATCTGTTAAATCAGTGATGTTCCATCAAACAGTAGTTGTCAAACATGATAAAGACCTACAATAATAAAATACGTGACCAAGAGGTTTTAGTAGCCAAGGATCCAGGGAAGAGTGGAAACAGGCCATATTTCCAAGGCACAGAAAGATGACAATAATAACGAGCAGCCTGCTGTTTGTTCAGTAATACTAATTTTCAGACCTCTTTTCTTCTATCCTAAAATCAGACCTATGTATCAGGTCACGCAATGGATGGATGTGACAGGAAAGTCACATAACAAAGGACAGACGATAATGCTTGACTGCTACTGCAGAACATACCTTTCAATTTAAGTCCTTTAAGCAAGGAGCCTCCCACCCTGCTACTGATGCAGGACAACATCCTACTCTATCTCCCTCACCGTACCACCACACACCAGACCAGGGACTCGACTAAGAAGCTGTAGTGTGCACCTGGCATAAAAGAACTGCAGAAAAAATGCAAAACACTACCACAAACACGCAGAAGTAGGAAGAAGCATTAAGGCAGCGTAGGAAACCATGTGTGCACACCTCCAAACCAGAGTTGTGTGCACAGACATGGAATCTTTGTGTCATGATCCTGCTGATGGCCTTTTATGCTTTGGAGATGTTACTTGCATTTTGAGTAACACCTATCAGTCTTTGATGAAGGATGTAGCCAGATGCCACTCAAACTACTCAAACACTGAATAATTCACTCTAATTTACTCCTTAAAAACTATTATAATTTACTGCTTTACTTAGATGAAGGGGGCACATTTGCTAACTTCCCAGAATTAAATATCTATTAACTGAGGCAAAAACCCCAAACCCCAAATAAGTGATGGTTCTATTGGCTGAGACAGTTCAGGGAAGCTGGGATAAGAAACAGCAACTTAAATATGAAGACAATTAGAATTTATTCTTCCTAGTGGCTCGATGATTGGCATTTGGCTCAGGATCATCCTTGTGAAAGCATTCTCCCCTGTTGACTAAGTGCACTTTTAGACAGCATGCAAACACTATCAGGAAGAAAGTAGAAAAAAATGTGTGCCCTGCTATGACTCCATATTCTGAAATCTACATACATTTTTCCCAGTATACAATGTCAGAAAGAAAAACAAAGAACAGAGAGTGCTAGTTGTTGTTCTCTCCTCATCTTGTAAAGCCAGCCCTAAGAAAAAACTCCAACCTGCCAAGGAACCTTCTTTGAACCTTCCATTTCCTGATAAGTTTAAACTTATCTTCTCCAATAGAAACGAAGCTCGGCTCCAGGTAAGAACATTTTTAAATATTCAGTGAATAAATACCAGGTAGTATTCACCTACAGAAACTGAAATACATGAAAAGATAAATACAAAATTGTGCATGAAGCTGGAAAAATCTGTGGTCAATAGCATTTTACACAACAATCTGAATTCCAGTAAATCAATTTCAATTATGAAGGAAGTACCAACAAGATTAGTGTCACAAATGGAGAGAGAGAAAGAATAAATGCTATTGGGGAAATAACAAATGAAATTCACATACATAAGATCACTGTTCTCGTCCTTTTCCTAAAGTTTTCAGTTTAAGAAAAATTTGTTCAACTATACCAGAAATATACAGACTTTCATCTCCTATGCTTCCCCCTCTGTGCAGTTCCACAACTACTCAAAAATATTATTTTTAATTTTCTCAACACCTGTTTAGCTCAAGGGCCAAGGTTTTAATACTCCAGAACACTAATTAGGTAAAGGCATCTGAAGGAGGAGGGGAAAAAAATCTGCTTCTACCTATTTATAAGGTTGGCTAATAACTATGGTCATCTAGCTACACAACACCTTCTTCCGTATTCCAGCTTTGGAATTAAGGTTGCTCTTTGCAATTCTTCAATTGCCCTAATCATCAAGGACATAAAAATCATGGTTGTAAAAAGCACATGTATTACCCTTCTGATAGGTCCCCATAATTGCAAAAATAGCCTTTAAAAGCCTTGAAATTTTTATACTGATGAGAAATTTTTTAAAAACTAGACTTTAAGAGTTTGAGGGTATATTACCTTCACATAGGATTGATTTATAGTGGGACCTGAAGATTGGAAAAAAATTAAAGACTACATGCTAATACCCTTCAAGCAAAACTATCTTCTTAATATTTCTCTTTTGAACAGAAGACATAATCAAGTTCCAGCTATATAATTTGTGGCTAATCTCAATATAACCTTAAGACAGTTCTACAGATAACTGCAACTCTAGGATTGTCATTGTGGGCTTACCAAAACTTGGACCTTAGCAGGTGAATTTAATTCTGTATTCTGGCAGCTTTTAGAAAATAAGACATGCTGGTCAAAAAGCATTTGATGTGCTTTAAAAAGGTCAGTTTCTGAAAGACCCTTCTTCAATTTACAACTTATCATTAACCATTTGCCTCCCTGATCAGTCTGTTTTGCTGTCAGACAGACATTCCTGTCCCAGATACCTGAGAGAGGTGCTGGAGCAGTACATTCTTTATCTGCTTTCTGTGAAGCACTGCACTTCACAAGAAAGGTGATCCTACATGCCTGAGTAAAGACACATGTCTGTGTGTTTCTCTCCACATTACATCAAATTTAATTAACCTAGCAGTATGCAAGAAGATCCAGTGTTAACATCTTTTTTTCACTATTTGCACCTGCATTTAATCAAAGAGTAGTAATAATTCAAACAGCACTATATGGCTGGGAAGTCTTCACTTGTCTTAAGGACAGTTTGTGGAGCAAGAATTAACAGTTTCAAGAGCAGTTATCTGTCCTATTCATTGCAATTACAGCCACCTAAAATATTAACAGTAAGAATGCTAAAAAATGTGGAAAGACTAGTAGACAAGACAGACTGATATGAAAATCTGCAACTTCTACTGAAAACAAGAGGCTATTCGGACACTAGTTGACCGAGAGCTTGGCGAAAACCAAAATTGTCACCTCTCAGCTTCCACAGCAAACAGCGTGGTGTAACTATGCCCTGCCTAAAACCAAATGAAGCTCTAACTGATGGCAAGCCTCAGGTCTTCCAAAAAGCCTACATGTAAATTCAGTAAACTCCAGCAATGGTGCTTGAGAAGGAACACAAACTGTCAGGCATAAGAAAGGCTGCTACAGGGACAAAAACACTCTCTATCCCACAGATGGATGTGGATAGTAAAGAAAATCTGTCACTTGAGAATGGAAATGTATTTTAGAATAACTAAAGCAATCACAAGTTGCAGTAGTACTATTTATTACAATAAACTCAGATTGGATAAGTTTTCCAAATACGATATCTGGGTTAAGAAAAACAATACAATGACGAGTCCCATAAAAGGTCCCAGGTGCCTGTTCCCAGAAGGATATAAGCCTCCCTCCAGCTTTGGCCCAAAGCCTTTGAGAGCGGGTCTCCTGCTGAAGGGATGAACAAAGCACCAACATTATTTATGCTAACATGAACTGGCTGGCAGGAAGCAAGACTGAGGTGATGTGGAGGTCATAGTCATAAAGGCAACAGTAACCTAAAACAAATGCATGAAACCTCTTTGTAGCTAGGTTTTTCATTTTGACCTCTATACATTTAAATATGGTTATTTTATAAAATGCCATCGTGCTTAAAAATTCACATATGTATCAATAATTAAAAACCTACCAATCTAAGAAACAAAACATAAAGTTTATTGCAGCGCATGCAAGCTTCCATCATCTTCACCACAAAGGTCACTCCCCTCTACTCTCCCACATTTCTAAAGGGAGAAGAAAGCCTCAGAGAGTTAGGATTTCACCAGCTGCCTGACTCCTATGGGCTAAGGTCATCCTCTGTGCCTGATGTTGAGCTAGAACTGATCAGCACTGTTAGAAAAACCTGTAGGGACCAGCTAGCCTACCTAATCAAGGCAAATACCACCATAAACTTGCCTAAAAACAAGTTACTCCTCCTACAGAAAAGTCAGTTCACATTTGAATACATAAGCAAGCCAATCAGAGACACACCTTTTAAAAAACAATACAACACTAAACCATTTGCAAGGGCAGTCTGATTTTTTATTTCTGCTTTCATGGAAAATTCACATCAAACTTTTCCTTTTAAAAGTGCTCGTATCAGTCCAGTTACTGAGCTATATAGAGAAAATGGGAAAAAAAGACTTTTGAAGAGTTTAGTATAAATATTTAAGAGGAAAATGGTGACTGAGTTTTATTGGTGTTTCAGTTCCATTTTTTACTTTCCCTCTTCTGAACATTTAAACTGATTGTCACCCACTGGCATTTAAATAACTAGTGGGTACATCAGTTGACCAATTAGTTCTATGACAACCTCACAATTTTGCCTATGCAAAACTTACAGTTACATCCCCCTGGCTACGTTCTTGTACCATGCCTCTTATGTTTAGGGAAAAAGCCCTAGCACCTCTATGGTTATCCTGTTATGAGCCAAGCATGAAGGGTTGTCAACGAACAAACTGCCTGATCCACAGAAAACAGCATAGACCTAATTTTGGTAAAAAACAATTCCTTCTCATTTCTCTGCTAAGCAGTGGAAAAATGCAAAAAAAATCTGTAAATGCCAGACAGTAAATAGTCCACATAACTCTTTATGCTGCTTTGCACCATATTAAGGAACTGATCTGATTTAAAGCAAACAAAAGCAAGCTATATATATAAAAAAAGAAGCTGTGCTACTTTTTGCTAAGTCAGTTACCGACTCTAATTACCCCGGCACCATTACCTTACTCTAGTATTGCTAGTGCATGTTTAGTATTATCCAAGTTGAATCACAGCTTCATGGCTACCACTGGCTTTCAAAAAATGCAGTGACCTCACAGTTCAGAAAGCAAACAGGTACCTCTCCATTCTAACCCAACTAACAGAACAGCTACAGTGAGTTCAGCCCTAGCGCCAGTGCAGAGAGACTATCAGCTCAGTCTCAGGAAGGGAAAACAGGCAAAGAACCAGTCCCAGAGGCCTGATCCAGTCTAGCCTACAACTCCAAAAAAGAACCAGTAACCTCCCAAAACTATGGAAGTAGTGATGACACTAAGAAGATTTAAAAATCATTGTTAAAAGGTTTGGCTGTCTGGGCACAAGTCTGCCAATCTCAGTGCACTCTTTACAAACAAAATGTGTGTTTATGTATTTGCAAACTCCACTTTGCTTGGCCTCTGAGGGTCAGATCCATTAGCACACTCCACTACCTCAGTCACAGCCTGATGCAAGAACCAATCCACCTACGAGCAGAAAGGCACACACGACTTACGATTTTCAGGATTCCAGTTCCACCAAGGTGCACATCCAGAAGCACCACAGTCCTGGCTGAGCACGTACAGACATTTCAAACAAGCTGAACAGGCGTCTCCACTCCAGCCCAGCAACCACGCATGCAACACATTTAAGGTGCATTGGCAGAACTGTAGTAAGCATCAAGCACAGCAACCCTCCAAAACTGGCAGGTGGAGGTATCATTCATGCAAAATGCGTAAACACCGCTGGCAACAGAGAATCCAAATCTCCCCCCTCCCAGCTGGCTGCCTTAATTGCTCGCAACTGAATTCGGTTCTGGCCCACTCCTCTGCCCCCCAGTCCTTGTACTGCTAACTACACAGCATCCCTGACTGAAATAAGAGATGCAAGCCTTGCCATTTGAAAATCCTCCTGGGACATCCCTATCTTTTCACTTCCCACTGGCTGACTTAGATGCTCCCTAGTCAGCATCCTGGCTGTTGTGGTTCCTGTTCCTGGACACCTCAGATAGGTTTCCTAATTCTACTTCCAAAGCCAAGTGGATAAAATTTAGGCATGGAGATGTTGATCTAGAGAACACCAAAGAGTCTTCTTAGCCTAAACTCCAGGCTCTGGTTTTCACATGGCCAGGAGTAAGCCAGGGAGTAAGGCAGACCTTCAAGGATACCCAAAGAGTGACCTTACTGGTCAGCATAGAAACAGTTCTTGCAGGCTGCCTCAGCATGCAAGACACCAGAAGCATACGAATCCAGCAGCTGAGGTTAGGGACCTCACAAGTATCCAACAAGAGGAATTTGATCAGGCTTGTGACAAACTCTATTTCTTCTGTTTCTTCTCCAAAGGTATATAGTTTGGTATACATGCACTCAATTCTCCACTCTCTCTCAAATGTTACTTTTTCCCCCTCTTCAGAGAAAAAAAAATACCAACAACCCACTCCTTATGAGCAATTTCATCCTTTAACACACTGGATTTTGTGCAGGCCAAGTAACATTTTTGGTAAAGAACATAATTGCAATTGCACGTTTCGAAGGTATTGTAAATAGCATGAAATTATTTTAAAATGTTATGAAAATGCATTTGCAGTGTTCCTTTAAGTGTTTTAACAAAGCTTGAGTTGAAATTGCTTTATTCCAAAGCAATCGAAGACGAGTATTTTTACAAGGACCTCTTTATCTCCCTTCAAATGACTGAGATACAGATACTTTCCAGAAAGAGAATGCACCAAAAAATATGCAACCTTATGTTTTACTATCCATAGTTATCTAGCACCATAAAACATCAGCTACTCTGCTTCTAAAGATTGTGTTGTAGCTGGAGCAAAACAGCATGATTAGCATTCACAGTAGCACCCAGAGGCCTTACGCAAGTTTAGGTTTGGCGCCATACAAACATACAGGCTCTATTCAGTACAGCAAAGCCATTCTATAGCCAAAGCAGCAGCATTTCCACAGATCAAAAGCAAAAATGAAGCTAAAATTAAGCAGCACAATCATGCCATCTTCCAGGAAATACAGTATCACATACCTCCTTGTCATACTCCTTGGACAACATAGATAAATAAAATAGATATTGGCCTAAACAAGCTGGTCAGAAGACACATTGTTATCATTCAGGGCTGTAAGCTTGTCTACATTACAGGAACAGGAGAAGTGTCTTTAACATATTGTTTGATGTACACGCAGAACAGCTTCTCTAACCTCCTGGGACACAAAGCTGCATAGAACAAGGAATTCATTTCCTGATGTGGTAAGATCCAGATAACTTTACATACTTTTCAGCGGACATCACAACAGACAAGATGCACGTAAGGATGTACACATAACTGTTGGGTCCAGTAAGATTCTCCTAGAGCTATACATGAAGCAAGGTCACCCTGCAACTCCTCTTACAGGGATACCACAATGGAGAAGAGCAAGTTTCAAAAACTTGTTAAAACCACTGGCAGTTGCAACATGCGATCCCATCAGTACCTCTCTAACATATTAAAGACATAAATTGACCTCTTTCACCACCTCCTCTTGCTCCCACCTTGCTCTGATAAGGAAAAGGGGGGTAGGGGGTGGGAATAGTCGTACAAAGAAACACATAAACTCAATTCAGACAAAAGCCCCAGTGTAATAAAACTCCTTTTCAGGGTAACTCGGCATTCACTGTAGAAGAGAGCTGTATGGACTTTTTCCACAAGATAGTCGCTCCGCGAATGCCTTCCCTGGAATTATTCTTGCCAGTGGGCCCCATAAATCGCCGTGCACCTTGTGGGATTAGGACTCAAGCAGTCCTCCTAAGGGTAAATGGCATAAGCAAAGACTTGTGCAGTAAAAGAAACCAAATGAAACTAAACACATAAACAATGGCAGGGTCGACAGGGAAGGGAAGGGAAGTAAATGATTTGCTTTCTCCTCTGTTTCAGTCATAGTCATCGTGCATGATACTTTGTACTTAGAAAAGGTTTGAAGTTATCAGCACTCACACAAATTCAGTGTCCCTTTATCAGGCAAATTCTGGTCTCTTAAGAAGTCAAGATGCAGTAATAAGTCATAAGCAGCATAAATACACGTTTTTTTCTGAGGGGGAAGTGGAAAGAAGAGTCTCGTGATACATAAGGTGTTTTAAGAATTTACGTACTTATGCGCAGTTCCAAAATGTAACTACACATCAGCGAGCACCACTGGACCTGTACAGACTGGCAATAGGATTTTCCATGTGGATCTTACATGGTGCTATCACATCCAAAAAAATTACCACGGTGCCATTAAACATCATGACACTATTAACTCTACAGTACACAAACTCAGTGATGCTTCAGGGACACACAGCTTGCTCTCTCCTTACTCACCAACCACTTTCACCCCACAATTTTCATCTCACTGAGTGGCTGGAGCCTGTCCGTAAGGGACTCCACTCCTTTCATGGACACAGTAGCCCATCATGATGCTAGGGTCCCTCACCTGTTCCTTTCTGAGGGCCCAACGAATCCACATGTAATGCAATGCAATTCTTCTCTTCCATTTTGCTGGAGGAAGGGAAGAAAGGCATCATCGAGGGCAAGAAGAGTGAATTCAGTCTATTCCCAGGCACACCCCACCCTACTGCTAGCACAGGGGAGAGGAGCACAGGAGAAGGAGCTGAACAAAGAGGCACGATGGAGCACAAAGGGACACGCTGGGTGTGCATGACAGCAAAATAATCAACGTGGCATGGCTGCACCAGCATCTAATAGTTTCAGCATTGTTTGGAATCACGTTCATTTAGAAATGCATTGCCATGGTGTTTGTATTTCAACCATTGCTTATCCAGACCTCATTAATTCCCATCACCCAGTGCCAGCATTGGATTACTGCTACACACAAAAAGACCCATAGAGGCAGGGCCAGCGGCATCAACCCTTCACAGAACTCCAATTAATTCAGTCACGGTGATGCATCTTGCAGGACTGGGGTATTCAGTGAGAAATGTCTGACTGTATCAACACCAAGACATACAAAGAGACTGTGATGGGGACCAACTATTTTTGATATGACAATGTTTTAGAATTTTAAAGGTAAATACAGCAGTAACCAGAAAGAATATGTAACTCCACTGATACAGCTTCCATAGTACACACAAGCGGAAAGAGAATTAAAAAATTGTTAAATATTCAAAAACTGCATAACAAATTTTCTTTACCTTGCATTAGAAACATCCCAAATATTGTCACGTAAGTAAAGTCAACAACAAAATCTCTTTGTGTTATGTTTTTATTTCTGACAGTCAGGCACTTGTTCTTCAAAAGACTTACACATGCACTTAAAATTAAGCATGCAAGTAGGCCCACCAGGTACTGATGTAAAGTTCATGCCTTCACTTGAACAGTCATTTTACAACTAGCTTTTAAGCACATGATATTTGTGTTCACTTTGTTCATAAGACAGTAATTTTAAAATACTTTATATATTCTGGGTAATAGAGGCAACCAGTATGTGCACAATATAAGTTCACACATGCACCAAGAAAAATTACATTAGAAACAAGAGAGATATTCCACAGTATTTAAAAATCAACTCCTGTATCAGTACTATGCAGTTCAGTACAAGAATCGAAAATCATTCACGTGCTATCCATAGCAGAGATGAAATTTAATGGTGTACAAGTGCTTCCATGCTAAGCCCACTGTTTTTACTGTTTCTAATCTTTATTTTATCTACGAAAATTATTCAAGTTTGGAGTTTTCATTAATCAAATTTTTAACTGTTCTGATTGTAGCTTAGTGGTTATGAAATACAAAGTTTGAAAATATTATATATACTAGCTCCCATTATAAGTGACAGTTTCTGACCTTAAGTTGAACAGACAAATTAGGACAGTGGCAAAGGCAAAATCGGATGCAGAAACAGGTCTCATTGAGAAGTATCTTAGAACTTCCCACTGAAAATAAGTTTATATTTCACCAAGCAGTAGGACTTTAAAAAGATAGCAAGTCACACTTTGCACATGCATGAGACAACAGCTATGCCCAGAACTGTGTAGCAGGATATGGACCAAGGGTAGTTTACATTCACTCAAGCAGAGTTAATTTTGCTGTAAAATACACACCAGGTGAATGACAAGGGGCATTAGCTAGACTATGTAACTTCACTTTAGAAGTATGTGTCTAAAGGGCTGGAAAAACATTGTGATTGCATTGTTAAACACTCAAAATGAAGAAATAAAGCATGACA
The DNA here is from genome assembly GCF_929443795.1 of Astur gentilis. Lineage (NCBI taxonomy): Eukaryota > Metazoa > Chordata > Aves > Accipitriformes > Accipitridae > Astur > Astur gentilis. Next base: position 20,021,952 of record NC_064883.1, on the reverse strand, counting down.
CACTATATAAAATGTCATTATTGCTCTGTACATGCATTACATAAAGACTTTCCACATAGCCTGTTTTCTGTGCAATTCAGAAAAAGAAGCCAGTACCTATGATGGTAATTTAGTTATCAACGGGGTAGAAATCTACTGGAACATCTCACTTGCAATTTTTACTGGCAATTTGTGCAAATAAAATTTGCAGAGCAGTTTTCACAAAACACTTTCAGAAAACGTTTTCAAAGATTAAGAAAGACACTGATGTGCAATATATGTTGTTTAAAATGTATAAATTGTAAGACACTGAGTAACATACAACAAAGATAATTAAATGGCACTGTAATGGACATGAAAGATTCCATGCATAAAAGCTTTGCCCATTTCTTGACACCTGAGTGTTTAACTATGCAGACTTAACAGTATCCCGTTTGGGTTTTCCTTTTGACAGACTGAATTCCTAAAGTCTGCTTAAAACGTCAACATTTGAAATCTTGCAAGCAAAGAACAATTACATTCAATCCTAAAGACTCATATGCCTAAAAGGGTATAATTAAAAAATTAAAGGAAGCAGTCATGCAGGATATTGGCAAGGAAAAGGTACTGAAGGGATTTTAGAAAAATCATTCGACTCACCAGTCCATTGTTTGGCTGAGGTGAAAAAGGCAAACATTACTGAGATGCATCAGTGAGGAAGTTAGAACACAAATCAAGGCCCATGCCTGCAAGCATAGGTGAATAACTTCAGGCCCAGAAGCTCTTAACGTGGCAAAGTTATTCATATGTATGCTTGCAGAACCTGAGCTCAGACATTACCATTAGAGTAAGAAACGCTACTTACATTTTGCCACTGACTTCAATAAAAATAGAAATTCACTTGTGCTTAACAGCAACTGTTTCACCTCAAGAAGATAAAAAACCCCTTGAAGTCTCACAAGGTAACTTAATAATTAATCCATTCTAGCTGCTCCCAGTTCTACTTTTTTTTTAGAAAACATAAGTCTCTCAGAACACATTCAAGCCTGCAACCAGAAGCCTTCCTCAGAAGCTACATGAGGGCTGTAAACCCTGCAGTACAAAGTGCTGTATCTCTGTCTCGCAATGCACCAAGGATGCTTATGACACTAGTGACAAGTCATTATTCTTTTTATCAGGTATCTCTCTGCTGAGCCTGACATAATCAGAAACATATGATATTCAATTCAGTTTCTCCTTAAGTGTTGAGTCTTTCCAGCATAGGCCTGTATAGATTTTGGTGATCTGAACTGTATAATAAACCAGGCTAAAATAAAACGGACACCATGCAAATGTGTAGCATGGAGCACATCTACCTGATTTAGACAAACACTAACTGCACATGTCTACCTGATTTAGACAAACACTAACTAAACATACAACATTTTTTAAGTATAACTGACTAGTATGGATTCAAACAGACTGCAGATTAAGAACTGCTGCTTGAAGAGGAAAAGATAAGTAAATGGTTCATAAACTCAGTGCATGGAAGACTTTTAACTCTTTTAACAGCAATAGTTTAGCAAGATGTAACTGATAAGCTGTGTATATGGACCAGTGGGAGGAAAAAAAAAAAAAAAGCTAGACTGGACAGCTAAGATTTATAAATAGCAAACACAAGCTTTGGGGACAACCGTTCCGTGTAACCTAGCAAAGAGGAATCACATACTGGCCAAGCCATTAAAACAGCATGCATTTCAGACAACCTGAGTTCTTAGCGAGGAAGGTACTGATAGGAGCAGCACTGTCACGGACTCACTGAAACAAACAAGCGTACAACTCCAGGCAGAGTGAGCACATGTGCTGCTTTGCGTTGTTCGGGGAAGTTTTGTTTTCTGATGTTTTCTTGATTTAAGTTTCATCACTGACTTCAACAAAAGCAGGATGTGGGCCAACTTATTTTTTTTAAAGTCTCAGTATTCAAAAAAGAAACCTAATGAAAGCCTAGTAGTAAGTTTCGAAACACCAACGCTACATATACTGTTATCTGCCATTAGAAGCGGAATACCCACATTTTATATGGTCTTGATCCAGCTAATGGCTAATTCTTATTTTTTTCTGGGATAGAACTGTGTTATTAAACAACTGATAAAAAGCATTTCAATTAATTTATCCCTCTAAAACAGCAGAAAAGACTAACTAACAGGTATCAATCTGACAGGGGAGCACCGAGAAATGAAACCGGCTGGCAACTACAACGAAAAGGGAAAACAGAAGGTAAAAACAAGTATATGGAGAAAATGGGAGGAAAAACAAAAAGGGACCGTCACGCTAAGGCCTGCAAGCGGGGCAGGGCCATCATCAATGCCCGCTCTGGGCACGGCGAGCCCTGCAAGGTCCTGACCTGCCAGCCGCGGCCCCAAGGACCCGCTGCACTCCCTCGTCCAAAAATAAGCGTATATACAAAGGCGTCCGTCTGTGCGTTCTCATGCACCTGCACTTTGTGTAAGGACGTCTACGCCGGGGGGGCTTACTGAGGCACAGCTGGGCCTAAGAGCGCTCGCCGGAGCCGGGGCGCGAGTGCCGGCCGGGGCAGGGCGCCGGCCGCGGCGGTGAGGGCCGCGCCGAGCCGCGGCGGCGCCGGCACCAGCCGCCCCTCACCTCCCCGGCGGCGGGAGGCGGCCGCGCGGTGTCACGCGGGTGGTGCGTTACCAGCGGAGAGCAGGCCCGCTCCCCGGGGCCGGCAGGCGGGGATCCCCGCCGGCGCCGTCTCCGTACCCGCCGGCACCCAACGCCGCCGGCCGGGGGAGGGCCGCCCCCGCCGCCGGCGCTCGGCGGCCCCGCAACCCACCCCCCTCCTCCCCCGGGGCCGGCGGCGAGGGGCCGCGGAGCCGCGAGGAGGAGGAGGAGGAGGAGGAGGCGGCGCCACCCGCCGAGTTTCGCCAAGGACAGGCCCGAGGTCAAACGCGGCAGCCGCCCGCCTCCCGCCGCGGCCCCTTCCCCGCCGCCAACGGCCGCGCTGGCGCGCGCCGGCATCCCGCCGCCCGCGCCGCCGCCGCCGCCGCCGCCACCGCCCGCGCCGCCTCCCCGCCCGCCGCCGGCGGTGACTTACCTTGGCAGCCATGCTGTGCCCGGCGCGGCCACCCCCTTCCCGTCCCTTCCCTTCCCTTCCTCCCCTCTCCTCTCCTCCCCTCCCCTCCCTTCCGACCGCGGCAGGCAGCTTCCCCGCCTGCGCACCAGCCCGCCAGCGCCGGCCGTCACCGCTCTCCCAGGCATGGACGGGGCCGCTCGGCGCCGCCAGCCCATTGGCTGCACCCCGCCGGGCCCGGCCCGGCCCGGCCCGGCCCGGCCCCGCGGGGGGCTGCCGGGTCCGCGCTGTGCGCTGAGCCAGGCCCGGCCAGGCCGGGCGGCGGGAGATGCGGCCTCGGGCACCGGCGGGCCGCGGGCCTTTCGGGGGCGGGCGCCGCCTCACCCCTGCGAGGGGGACCCGGTTTACCTCAGGTTCTCTCCTCAGTTTAGGGCTGGTGGCCTTGCAGCCTCCGAGTCGCCTCAGAGGGACTCTGAGGGGCCCTGAGGCCCCTCCCGCCGCTGGGGAGAGCCCTGAGTGACCACCATGTCGCCAATGAGTGGCTCGTGCTGTTAACCCGAGGAAATGCCTCCGGGCTGTTCAGGCCACGCCGGCCGGGGCAAGCGGCGGAAGGATGCCAAACGCCTTCACAGCAGCCATGCTGGTGTTGCGCCTCTCGGCAAACCCTGCCCTCCTGCCCGGAGCTGTTTCTTCCCCGCGAGCCGGACTGCTGCTTGAGGGATGTTTCATCCAGTTGCTCTAGCCTGAGGCTTCATTCTGGGGCGTCCCGAGAACGAGCCGTGCTTTCAATCAAATTTTGTTAATGCCATTTTAGTTCCTAAGTCGGCGTGAACGTGACACGTAAGCAGCCCCACTGGAGTCCACGGCTGTACCCAGGATGACCACAAGTATGGCACGCTCAGCCTCACAGACAGTTTGCAGACTGTCTACAGACAGCCTGTCTGGGCATGTTTGGCAGCATACCATTTGGCATGCAGGCCCGCGGCTGTGACCAGGGCAGTCGCCAGCCCTGCCGATGCCCACTCTGGCTGGCCTCGGGGCTTCTGGCTCCTGGGGGGACTTCAGGCTGGCCTGAGGCTGGTAGTGCAGACAGGGAACTTGTCACATGTGTGTAACTAAAGGTCGCTTGTACAAGCAGCTCTGGGGCGAGGTTTTGTGTTTATAATGGGATATTAAGTTAGTCATAGCTTTGAGGTGGATCTTCCAGCACTTCCCTTAAAATGAGTTCCGTAACGATACCAAAAAGGCAAAGGATCTCAAAGACAGCTATTACAATATAAACCAGAACAATTAACTCTTTAATTGTTTTTAATTGTCTTAGAGGGAGACAGCAGGGAAGTGATAAGGATTCACAAACACATCTGCACCTGCCCACTATAAATCTTTGCAAGATGGCTCTTTTTATGTTTGTTTTCAGTCCAATGAATTAATGACTTTCTGTTTTTCAGCAAATTATACAGTCTCCTCTGTGTCCCTCCGAAGTTTCTTCCATTGCCTGTGAGGCCTGGGAACGTACTTACCTCCTTTGCTTCTCAGCAGTCTTCCAGTCTCCACTTCTTGTAAGACCCTCCCACTTGCTGGATTCTCTTCCTTTTCTACCTGCCCCGCATCCGTGTGCCCGCTGCATGTGCTCAGCTGTTCTGTGAGACAGCACAGCCTTCCTCTTCTTGCTGCATCTCCCTGACCTAGAACAAACAGTTAGAGCAAAGCAGACTTGAAGCCTTCCTCCAACCACACCTTTTCAAATGAACACAAAAAACATCATGTAGTGCCTCTCTGCAAACTAGGTAACTGTCACCTTGTCATAAATGAATAGATAATAGCAGTCCATTTATAAAAAACAAAAAACAATCTCAGATTATTTTACTAATACCACTAAGAAGAGAAAAATTACAGAGAGAAAATGGCATAACAATTGTCTTAGAATACAAATACAACATTCTACGAATATACAGAAGCCAGGATATATAGATGTGAGTCTGAAAGTCTGTCCTATTGAGCTTTATTTTTGTGAAAACAGGCTTCAATGGGATTTTTTTTTTTCCATATTAAGACCACTAAGAAAATTACTACAGTTCTTACATTATACTGCCACATGGTCTTGAGTCAATCGCCAAGGAAAAAAACAAGCATGAAACCTGCCTATGTTTCAGGTAGGCTGGTGGTGAAATTCAGAGAGGCAAATAAAAAAGGATGACCCTGGGAAGCCTCATTCAACCTTTCCCTAAATGCAACAGCATCTGAGCTCTTCTAACACTTAGTTATAGAATTCTAGAATAGTTTGAGTTGGAAGGGACCTTTATAGGTCATCTAGTCCGACCCCCCTGCAATAAGCAGGGACATCTTCAACTAGATCAGGTTGCTCAGAGCCCTGTGCAACCTGACCTTGAATGTTGCCAGGGATGGTGCATCTACCACCTCTCTGGACAACTTGTGCCAGTGTTTCACTACCCTCATTGTATCTAGTCCGAATGTACCCATCAGATTGGATGGGGGGCTGAGCAACCTTACCTAGCTGAAGATGTCCCTGCTTATTGCAGGGGAGGTAGACTAGATGACCTTTAGAGGTCCCTTCCTATACCTAGTCTGGATCTACTTCATTTCCCAGCCTTCAAGATCTCCAGGTGCCTCAAGTCCTGGGCATTCCTCCAGCAGTGCCTTGGTCCTGACAAGGCTGGAAGGTCATCACCTAGCTTACATGAAAACCTGAGCATAAAGGGTTTGGCCTGGCAGGTCCCTGACCATGCCCAACGTGCACGTGCAGGCCCAAGTTCCTTATCTTCGTAGCAAAAGCAGTGAAGGCTAATGTTCACTTTTAAAATGGCGTGCAATATGACTGTAGTAGATTACAGCACTGTCTTTGGCTACATAAGCAACTTATTTTCAAAGTCCACTGTTGACTGAGGTTAGATTCGGCCCCATGTGTCATACTCCTTTCAGTATATTTTAACCACAAAGCCATAGACTACTCTGGGGAATAGAGGAGGAACATTTTTCATTCTTTCTAGTGAAGCTGTGTCATTGTGCAGAGGAGAATCCAAGATCAGCTGGACTGGAGAGAATTGTGACTCTTTTGTCTGGTAAAATCCAATGGGATGAGGGTAAAGTTGTGAGTCAGTTTTCATTACAAAACATATAAGCATTTCTTGGAGAAGTTAGGAGATTCTGTCTCCTCAGCTGACAGCTTTTTCTGTGTCTTTCATGTAACACTCAAAAAACAGAGCACACAATCATTTCAGGGCTCCCCTCTGCAATGTGAAACCACCTACAGTTAGCTCCTTCTTGTGCCCTCTTCGGACACAGGGCATCTTGAGCTTGTTTGTTCATATGGGGATGGGTTTTGCACGAAGAGCTGTAGCTTGTTTCCAAAATAAGCCACAACCTAGTATCTGGACATTGTCCTTGAGGTGAAGAATTAGGCTTTAACTTTTCATGTAGAAGAGAGAATGAGAGCTGATTCACTACTTGGCGTTTTAACTGTTAGGGTATTGTATAGCAGGACAACCGTAATTCAGTAGGCACATATGATCTTTGCTGAGTTTATTGAAGATTACCTTGGGGTAACTGACAGCCTGGACCTCGTGACTTTTTAGTCTTGATAAAGGACTGATAAAATGATCATCATTTTCCTATTGACTAGTGTAAGGCAGAGCTCAGTGTGCTAGCTATTTTGGATCTTATTCTGACATTCATTACTCTTTCTATGACTTCTCTTACAATTTTCTAGATTTTGCACTGGCAGACAGCTGCCTAAAATGTAGGCATTGCATTATGTAGCTTAAAGGCAAGAAAATATCTTCCTGGATCTGGAAAGATCTGAGTGCATCTGGAGAGATCTGGAAAGGACTGGATCTGGAAAGATGTGGATGCACTGAGTGCCTTGGTGAAAGGCTGAGGTAAAGCAAAGACTGACCCAAGGCCCTCAAGACTTAGGATACTATCCAAATTATTGAGCTGTTTTCCTCAGTATACCTTCTGTCTGCCCCACAACATAGTAATTGTCTTCCATGAGGCTTCTTTTGTGTTATATTATACATACAGCAGCATGGATAGTGTGCTGTATTTTAACTTACCACAAAACTTGCACCAAGTATGTCTTCCTGTAAGTATAGCTTATAGTAGAAATAAACAAGTGGCCTCATTCCTAATGGGAAAGAGCTGAATGTTCAAAAGAAATGAGCACACGGTTTTCCTGAGCAGATTTTGTTTAAATAGTTCTTCAAACTCTTTATTGACTCCCTCAGTGAAGCCTCAAGGAAAGGCATGAAGCAGTATCCCCTTCCTTAGGTCAAGGGCTTGGTTGGTTTTTTTTGTTGTTGTTTCTGTGGGTTTGTGTTTCGGTTTTGTCTTTTTTAATAAAGGATGTCTGGCTGATGTGAGTTAGCACATCAGTTTTAGTGAATCTTAGCCAAGAATTTGTGCTCATACAGTGGGCCTAACCCTGAGAATTTCTCTAATAAAATAAAGTATGACTCAATCTAAATGAATCATTCACAATTCTTCTTTCTCTGAATAATATTTCACAGCAGATCATGATTTCCTCAAATATATTTGCTGGTTTTTTGGTTATTTTATAATGTCATCTGACGATTGTCAATGTTTGCTTTTTTTGCTGTTGTTTTTTTACCATATCACACATATTTGTAATTTAAACCCTGTTGTTTACCTGTGATTGCTGAGGAGGTCAGCCAAACATGATCTTGTTTCCTGTTCCTTAGAACATAAGATTTTAGAATACTTTCACCTGTGTGCCTAAAATTCATTGTCTATCAGTGTTTCTGCCAGTGAAAAACCAAACTAGTCATTTAAATAGTTTAAGGAAAAGTGAGCATAAAAGCAGCATGCAGAAGTATGAGTTTGTTTAAAAAATCTATACAAATGGTTGTCTATTTTCATGGCTTTCCCACCTCAAAATACGACACTATCCCCCACTGTGTGTATTGCATCTACCAGGAGAGAATGGAATTCACAAAGTTGGAAGGAGACAGCTATGATTCTGTCTTAAGGCTGATGATGGCATTTACACAGACATTATTGTTAAAATGGAACAGTTGAAAATGCTTTACCAGGGCTATGTTTTAGAAATGCATCTGAAATAATTCAGGAAACATTGATGCTGATTATGAATAGAGGGTTAATTCTTCTATTGGTGTAAATCAGCATAGATGGTAGATTTGTGCTGATTTACGTTGTTAAAGCCCAGAAAATAGAGGGGATATATGACAAACAAAGGATGCTATATTTATTTCATAAGTGAAAAATACTTCATAACTCAGGCACACCATTGGCATGAATAAGTTATGAAAAATCTTCACAGCCAAAAGAACATAATCATCCTTCATGTATAACAGATTTGTTTATTCTGTAAAGATTCATTTCAGTTGATTAATTATCAGTATCTGCTGATGGTGGAGGTAACAAGCCATCTCTGATGAGAGAATCATTTTAGGACATGCTCAGAATATTTTATCACCTAGCAGAAGTTGTGTATGCTTAGAATATTTATCACACTGTGTACTAATAGTATCACATTTTTTAAGCTATGTACTGAATGTAAATTTTACGCATATAGGAGTTATCTATATTTTTCTTGTTGGTTTTTTTTTAATAAGGGGATATAAAAAAATAAAACAGAATAACAGTTGTGTTTGCATGTCAAGTGCTGAACTGTGGTGCTGGATCAAATCATTGTTATTCTGAATCAGTAAAAAATTTGCATAAGTGCAAATGCCACCTTCTAACAATACCATCAGAATTGTTTTTGCTTACACCAAATCCTTTCTGTACCAGCCACATTGCACGCTCACTGGCCATTATTCAGAGATGGAAGTTAACAAGATAGAGGTTTATGAAGGGGCAAATTACCTTCTTTTTCTTGCAGTTTTATTTATTAAGTAAACAAAATTGCAACACCAAGTTAAAATGGCAAAAGAGGGATTAGATCTTCTCAATTCTGAAGCATTTATGAAGAGGAAAAAATTGTAATAAATCTGTCAATCACTGCAAAATAAAGAGCAAAAGTTGATCAGATTTTCAACACAGTATATTAATTTGCTATTAATAAAGTTAAGCTAGTCACCAAAATACCTAGAATGTAAAGCATTATCCATAACAACAGACTGAAATCTGTTAATAAATACATTTGCCGAAATGTTGGTCATATTTGGATAGACACATTACTTTAACCAGACTTTATTCACAGAAAAGACTAGGCATCATTTAATAGAACATGTATATGTCTATAAAATGTATGCGTGAATGTCTGCACACACTGAACATACATCGTGTGCAAGAGGACAGCTGGATTTTAGTCAAGACTTTGCAGAAAGTCATAGAACCTCTGCAAAGTTTTGTGCAAAGCACTAAGTTTCTCTTAACTTCAACAAACTTATGCGTTTGAAAATATAAACATTTGGTCATCTTGAAACTCAGTGTTTTCTTTCATTCTCCAGCCAAAACCCATCATTTTTTATTTTCCATGGAGATACAACATTTATTAATTATTAGTACACATTTCCAGAGGACCCACTATGAGCTAGTCTTTTTCCATAGCTGAAGAAAGATGGTCAAGCTCAAAGTCCATTAAAGCCCGCTGGAGCTTTTCCATTAGTTTCAGTGCTTTGCTTAGACTCTAAGAATATCACCCACCTAGGTATTTACAGCTCTCCATTATCAGTGTATGCCAGCTTTTGGTATTTGTGTTGTAAAAACAAACTGAATAAAGACAAAAGTTCAAAAGTTTTTTAATGACTTAGAAGACTGGAAGCATTGATAGCAAGTATGTTTACCTAGGGAAGATGATAACTTCTAATTATTTGGAGCACTTGTTTTTAATTCCATTACCAAGAAAAGCAGGTCACATTGGTTCTGTATGTATCTGGTCAAAAGTCAGCTGTTAGCAAGCTTCAACCAGGCCTGAGAGAAAAGTGGTGGTCTCAGAGGTATGACATTGCTCCAGGTTTTGTAAAAAATAGCAGCCTGATAAAGAATAAAGACTTCTTATTGCTCCCACTGAAGACTAGATTACACTGTAAGTTCATCTCTTAATAGACTCCAAAGAATCCATATCCAAAGAGAGAGGAAAGCCTAACCACAGGGGAAGATGTCAGCCCAGCTACTGATCTCTTTAAACTCCAGAAGAATCCACAGGAAATTTGACTTTCTGGGTTGCTCTGCTCACATAGCTGCTTGTTTGGTGGATTGTTTCTCTCCTCTTTTCTCTTTTTGTTTTGTTTGTTGTTGTTTTCAGTGTGGTTGGAACAAGCCTTAGGGAGGTGGGAAGAAACGATCTGGATCTATGGTTTCATGCTTCAGAAGCAGGCATGATACTTCAGAATGAGTTGTATGACCGGCAGTGACTCAGTAAAAATGTGTCATGCGCTTTTGTGTTCAGTGTTTCAGAGCTTTCACAGCCAGATGTCCACACTCTATGTATCAAAAGGAGGGTTTAGGGGCTTTCGGCTAAGTTCCTGAAAGCTGAACTGCAACAGATGTTTTGATTTTTTAGCCCGCTATTTCTGCGGCTAACGAAATTTAAAAAATAAATACAGAAAATCCATTGCTATGCTTACTGAAATCAATAGGAAAATTCCCATCTGAGAATATGATTTATCCTCTATTAGATTTTGTGGGTGGATAGTGATGTATGAGGCAGAAAAGAATCCAGTTCTTTTCTCCTTCTCCACTGCTTCTACTACAGTAACAGGGTGTCGTGGTTTAATCCCAGCTGGCAATTAAGCACCACACAGCCGCTCGCTCACTCCCCCCACCACAGTGGGATGGGGGAGAGAATCAGGTTGAAAAAAGTAAAACTCGTGGGTTGAGATAAAGACAGTTTAATAGGACAGAAAAGGAAGGGAAAATAATACTAATACTACTAACAATAAGAGAATATACAAAACAAGTGATGCGCAATACAACTGCTCACAACCCGCCAACTGATGCCCAGCCAATCGCCAAGCTGTGGTGCCCCCTGGCCAACTCCCCCCAGTTTATATACTGGGCACGATGTCATATGGTATGGAATACCCCTCTGGCTTATTTGGGTCAGCTGTCCTTGCTGTGTCCCCTCCCAGTTTCTTGTGCACCCCCAGCCTCTGCTGGGGCAATATGAAAAGCTGAAAAGTCCTTGACTTAGTATAAACACTGCTTAGCAACAACTAAAACTTCAGTGTGTTATCAACATTCTTCTCATACTGAACCCAAAACACAGCGCTATACCATCTACTAAGAAGAAAATTAACTTAATTCCAGCCAAAACCAGGACACAGGGCTAATCAGATGTGAGTCAGCAAAGTGTCCTTTTCCAGGGAGAGAGAGGAAAACTTGCAAAAGGGAAAAAAATTTTCGCCTCTGCCGGGGTGAAGAGAACAACTTTGTCATGTACCGCTTTGCTTGTTTATATTAATACAGAGTGACCTAAAGTGGATATCATTGAAATGTTCACCTCCTGGTGAGGGAATCCATTAACTTAGACTTCTGTAGGAGCATCAGAGAAGTAGTCATAAAATGCACTCGAGTCCTGTGTACTTTCCTCTTCTTCTGGTATTTCCCTGTCAGTGCAGAGTATGTACAATCACCATGAGGCTCATTACTAGATTCAGCCAGATAACTCAAATAGGTAGGCTATATTGATTGGGAGAACACGTGCAACTTTTGCTACTGAGATTTGAAAGCAATACCCTTCTTGAATCCTCAGCCACAACTCAGGTGCTAAGATGATAACCAGCACTGAAGAGCTACAGGTTGGTTGTTCTTCCATAAGGGACCGGCATTTTCTCCGAGAGTGGATCTGCTCACTTTCATTTTACCTCTGAGACTAGGCTTGATGAGGTCCACAGAGAAGCTGAAGCTGAAGAACATTTGGAACTTCAGAACAGTGTCACTGTCTACTTAATAGGATGGCTTGTTGGGGGAATTGTATCTTTACAAGCCTCCTGAAGCAGCCTGCTAGGATTGTTATATTGTTCAGAAACCCATGTAGAATAGCATTTAGCAGCTGGAACTCTTATCGGGAATGAGACACGTCTGTCAGACTTCTTGGCTCTGGGCAGTTGCAAGACGCCACACTTTTCTCCCACCCTGCCAGGCTTGTGTTGGTTCCCAAAATGTTCCTAGGTACCTCGTGGAGGTTCTGGTCTTGGTTTATTCGCCCTTAAAAACTAAGCAAAGTAACAGCCTTTTCTCTATTCCCTTGTTGTACTTGATATCAAGTAGGAGACCCATATCCTGCAAAGGTCAGGCATAAGCAGAAACAACCTTCAGCTACAGAACATGGTCTCCTTTTTCTTCTGAAAGGCCTGAGTTTGCTGACAGGCAGTGCCTGTTGCAGAGCCTGTTGTTCAGTGCTTTTTGGACAAGAACCAAGGAGATGAATTGTGAGATTGTCTATCTCACTTTGCTTTGGCACATTTTAAGTGAAGCTTAACTAATCAGATCTTTTGAGAGTCTTATTAGTCCAAGTCAGAGCACTATCTCTGGAGGAAAGAAAATATTCCATAAGCAATTATGTAGAAGCAAGCTGAGCCCAGGCATTTAACATACCACTCTATATTTAACAGAGGAACTTCAGCTACTTAGGTGAAGTATCACAATAACTGAGCTTTCAGTTTCCCTTCAGGCAGATCTTCTATATTCTTGCTGCTAAATGAAAGATACTCACTTCCGTGCCACTGAGTTTGAAATGTTTATGTAAATCATTAACATGAACCATTTATTCTGACCACAGCTACATGGTCTAAAGTTGCTATTTGGAATCTGTTAATCATTAGTCGTCAGCTACTTGCTGCGTATCAGAAAGTGATTCCAAGTGATTCCTGCCAGCTTTTCAGAGGTCAGTACCTCTGGCCCTTTTTGCATAACTAACCTGCATCCAGCTTCTCTTAGAAGGTCTGAAATGCCTGGTCAGATTTTTTTCATAACCCGTCTAGTGCTATGTGAAGAGATGTACTAAATTCTCTGGGTCAGATCTGTCAAAGGATGCTGAAACGGTTGGGAATCTCAAAGCTGTGATTTTTCTTGAATAGAGTCTGTCGTCACTGGAGCCCCACAGAAGCCTCCCTGTATGGCTCTGTAGGCGCCCAAGGCGATGTCTCCACTCGGGTCTTTATCTGGCCCATTCCTGTTAGAGCTGAGCAGCTTAGTTCATAGCTCAGCCAAGGTTTTAAGGGCCAGAAACTGGCATTCCTTTGCCTCAGGGGGCTTGATCCAGCAGGGACTTCAGACGCTGAACAGATTCTCACACAGCCTGGCTTGCAGTGGGTACATGACAGCCAGTGAAAGCTTCAGAAATACCTGAAGAAATGCAGTGCCCCCAGTTGCTTTGGTGGCTACTGATTTTTATTATTCCTATCACATTTTTCTCTGGTGCAGAAGATAATTCAGGATCATTAGACACATGAAAATATTCCAGTTCTTGAAGGGACTGTAGTCCAGTGCTTGTATTTTTAGATTGGTTGTTTTTCCCCCCAGTCATACACAGGTCGGTATTGGCCTTTCATCTACTACCCTCCTGATAACGTATTGTCCCTGTCTCCCTCCTTTTCATATCTTGGTCTCTTCCCCACAGCTGTTGTATGTCCTTGGCTACTCCTCATGAAATTCCTTATCTAACTAATCACCTTTCCGTCCTTGGGCCTCATTTCATTCTTTCTGTCACTGAGCAGCCTTCCCCACTCTGACTAATTTCTAATCCCGGTATTTGCAACCTCATCCCTCTTCAGTTGATCTGGTTTCCTTCGTAGCTCAGTGCTTGAAGCCCTTTGCCAACTCCTTTTACATTTTTTTCAATAGCTGCTCTTCCTCAGCCTCTGCTGCTGTTTCCCAACATACCAGCTCTGAATTGTTTCTCTAATTGTGCTCTAATTGAGCCATTTTCCCCTCTTGTGTGCACTGGAAGCGGAAAAGAAATTCCCTAATTTTAGTTTGGCTCTTCAGTGCTGCGTTAGCCAACAATAGCAAAAAGTAGTCATGGAAATGCAGAGAACCTACATCCTTCAGCTGCTGGCTCAATGTAGAGCAAATATTTGAGGAATTTAGGTACCAGCCTTGAGCAAACCATTACTGAGAATCTGCGGATTTCAAATTTTCCAACCTTTTCATCTTGTCCAAATGAAATCATTTTACTGGCATGAGGTAATAAAAAGCACATCCCTAATACAAGCATTAGCTGTCTATTAGTTTTCATCCATCTGTTCCAAAGTATGGTGGATGCCACAGCTCACTTTCTGAAAACTTTTCTAGTATTGAAGAAAACACTCTTTTCATCTTGTTCTTCAGTATGACTGCACCAGTTTTGCTAAAACTTAAAAAAAAGGTAACTGTGAGCCAGCCAGCTACCATGGAATATTCTGGCCCGAAGTGATGGGTTAACATGTAAACAAATGAAAATAAGATCTTATAATGGAAAAAGATGAAAAAAACTTTATATTTTATTTCCAAGTGTATGATGAATAAATTATTTGTATAATCCAGTTTTTTTCCTTTGTTGCATTCTTTTCTTTTTTGAGACATAGAATGTAAGTAGGTACAATTAGAAACAATACAACAGCAGAAAAGTTAAGTGTGATTGCTTGTTGTATCGAAATGCTAGATGAGAGATTCCACTTGCTTTGAAGAAAAGGACAGGTTACAAAAAATAGCTCAGAGAAAAAGCAATATTTTTTTGTCAGAATTAAAATACTTTGTGTGTTCAGTCTTCTAGAAAGGTAAATGACTGCACAAAATGGGCTGTATAGAGAGTCTTGACATCCCTTGAAACAGTCATTGATCAGACACTGTAAAGCCTCAGACAGAGGTACATTGGTCCTTAGAGAATGACAGAAAATTAGAACAGATTAAGAATATTTACTTTAGCAAGACAGAACTGAAGTTTCTAAGGCAAAATGTTTTTTTGACACAGTTGTAGAAGTAATAGTCTAACAGTAGAAAGCATTCAAACTAGAAATGGGATTTGTACAAATTACTGATTTCTTTGTTGCCTTTTGCTTCAGCTGGTATCCAATTTTATTGCTGTAACTATTCTTTAATTTAGAACTAATTGTAGATGTAGAGTGCAAATGGATTACAAATTTATGTTTGCATATGCAAAAGAAATATCAATTCTACACTACTGGGAAAAATAAAAATATTTACTTGAATACAACTTTTGATGTAAAAGTTCTGATCCCGGATTTAGAAACAAAATCTTGTAGATTACAGATATTTATTTCAACATCTGTGGTTTAGCAGTGTTCTGTAGAGATACACTGTTTCTTAACAGTTTTTGCAGGGAATTCATTCCTCATGATGAGCAGTACCTTAAAGCATAATTAGTGGTGCCACTCCTGAATTTATAAGTTAGGGTTAATAAGGATCAAGACCCCCACCTTTAGGTTTGTGCAGTCCTTTTGCTGAAGAAGTCAAGGAAAACAGGTTGCATTGACAATATGCACCTCATTTTTAGTGGGAACTGAAGTTGTGACATGTTGCAGTGTATTCTTACAGCTCTCCAGAGTGGAAGTCACATATATATATATATATATATATATATATATGACACTTTTCAGCTGATGCCTGGAGGAAATTCTGAGTTCAGGCTGCAGTAGTCATGCTGGATTAGCTGGAAGTTGGGGGAAAAGATTTTTAAGAGATGCACAGAAAAAACCCGGTTGAAGGCTCCTGCTGCTGAAGAACATATTTAGCCAAGAATAAACCAAAGGCTGAACTGAAAGATTTAATTGGTTAATTATAGATTAATTAATTATAAATTGTATAATGTTCACTACTCCTCAAGAAACAAAACAAAACAATGGTCTAATTTTAGCCTGAAGTCTTTGCCATTAACAGTGAATCCTAGTTCTCATTAATGCAAAGCAAATACAAATAGTATTCTTCCATTACAGGGATGTATTGGTAGTTCTGAGAAATTCAGTTTGTCTTCAGTGTATCCTATTTTGTAAAGGACCACTTTTTAAGCTGAAGGACATTCCTGAAAACTTGTCTTTTTCTTCTGAATGTTTTCTGCAATCCTTTCTGCACTGCTGTGCCATTTTTAAGCTGCAGATCTCCAGCGTTGTTTTCCAAGGGAAGCTATTTCCATGGCCTGAGCAAGTGAACTGTGCAAAACAGGCCACAGAGCAGGAAAAGGAGAACGAGCATCCGAAGGAAAACAACCACAACTATGAACAACAATTGCAATGAATGAACCGGGGGAGTCTGAGGTTTTGCGACTCTCTCAAACTAGCCTTTAGAAAGCAAAAGTAGATTCAGGTCACAAACATGTTTACTCGCTGGGACAGTTTTATGATGCGTATTTTCCTTAAGGTCCCAGGCGGGCAATTTCTGCCAAGGGGTGTATGACAGCATAAGCAATGGCTTAGAATTCAGATTACAATTAAGGATACCCACAGGAAGATTTTGTTAAGGAAACTAGTCACATTCTCCAGGAGCAGATCTAGTGGCCTTGATTCATGCGAGTTAAAATCCTTCTGAAGTCAACATGATTATTTGCTGGAGTGGAGAAGTCTAAAGGAAAATGAGCCATTGATTCAAACTCTATATACAGTCTACAGCTTTAGGTAAAGCTGGTTATTTGCCCACACTGTATGTTCTGGCATTTATAGTAGTTGACCTCTGGCTATGAGAATGAAGTCACAGGAGTATCCTCTTCTTCTTCACTCATGTCTCTCCTTCTTCACTCATGTCATACCATAGTCACAACTGATTCAGGGACCAACATACAGTAGTGTGTCTCTTCAGCCAAATAACCATGAGCTCCAGCATCTCTCTGATGATTTGCTCTGAGCTTTGCAGAGGCAGCTCCACATTCATATATAGGATCATGTCTGCTTGTTTGAAAACTGACTGTTGTAAATCCTAGAGAGCGGAGATAAGAAGAGTATTTAAACCATTTTTATCCCAAGAATAACACCATCCTATTCAATTTCTTAATGGTTTGTCTAGTCCAGCTGGGCTGGATTCAGGTGATACAGATGTCAACATTTTCCTTGGAGACTGGTAAGAAATTCTGCTATTAGGAGAATACTCAAAATATTACACCTAAATTTTATTTTGTTTATGTGTGCATTTCTTTTACCTGTTTCCAACTAGGGCTAGCTGAAATTTGGCATCTGTAGGGATTCCTTTTTGAGGTAGGACAAGGGGGAAGAGGAAATATGCATGGAGGGAATGGTGAGGAAATCCCCTCAGAAATTTATGAACTTAACTCCTTAGGGTCTACAGGAAAAAGGAGTGATGGTGAGCTGGAGGAATATATTTTAAGTGCTGGTCTGTCTACTTCCTCTGCCTCCATACAGGCTGGTGTATAACATGTTGTGAGATTAAAAGAAAAGCAGAAAATTGTTGTGAAAGGGTACCTGTTCCTTTTAGCCCATTCCATCTCACATAGAGTCAGACTGCTTTCAGCATCCTACTGTAAACATCAAAGTCTACCAGAAAGTTGGAGCAAACTACATGGTAGGTTATTAAGAATGAAAGCAGCTTATAATATAACTGGAATTATAGCAGTAAACAATTATGACATTTCTGATACAGTTGCATTTGTGGATATCTGACTGTGGATATCATATTTGATTTCCATCATGTTAATCTTAAAACACTGATCAAGCAAAAGCAAGCAAAAGTCAAGGTGTTAGAGGACAGAAAAGAGTCTGAGGGGACACTGAAAACAACTGAAGGTGTTTGCTTCACAAAGGAGATGGTAGTTATATTGTAAGAAAAGGATTGTTCCAGAAAAAAAGTGAGCTTGGTAGTCTCTGGTCTCTGAAAAATGCAAGAGCAGACTGACATTCAAAGAAATAAGGCAATAAACCTAAAACTACAAGAAGAGGTGCCCTTTTCGACTGTGCATAATTACATTTTAGAACACACCACTGCAAAATGCTGCTGCGTTAAGGTACTCAGTAAAAGTCCAAAAGGATTATTATTTTTTGTTATGAATACTAAGAATCCCATCCTGTTACATTTACTAGAATAAAACTGTGTTGAGCCCACAATTTGTGTCTGCATTTTAGAAAATGCTGCTGAAGCCAAGAGAAGATAACTTCTCTCCAGTGATTTTTTTCTGTCTGGGCTGCTTTTTTTTTTACCTAAAACTGTGTTCTGTGGGTAATTTTTATTATGACTTGAAAGAATGGCTACTTTTGAGTAATAAGAATGCTGTATTGCCTGAAATGGAAAGACTCTATTGCTGTGCATACATTCTGAAATAAGAAGTTCTCTTTTTATATTGCTTCATAATTTTTTCCCCTCTTCTGGACATTTTGTTCATGAGACAGATAGTTACTTCTTTAGATTTGGGTTTGATTACAAACATTTGCATTACTTCAGAAGAGCTTTTAACTTTTTGATCCCTTTAGTTCCACCTTTTCCTAAAGCCCATGGGTTTCTAGCATTTAAATACTCCAGTCTAGGTCTTCAGCTGCTCTTTGTTACTGGTGTTATCATTCACTCATTTTATATTAGTAGCAGTGACTCCAGCAGAGATCAGGCCTTCACTGTGTTAAGTGTGATATAATCAATCGGTAGGATTTAAAAAATGTATGCATTTATTTATATAGAAGGCAAAACTACAAATTTAATTTATAAATTATAACTTTGCCTTCCCTAAAAAATATTAGAGATCTGCTTGTGGTTTTCTCTGTCTTTGAAAATCACTCTGAAATAATTTCTGTGGAGTGTTTGGCCCTTTGGTCACAGTTTTTGTTCCATGCAGGTTGGGTTTGAGCCATGCTGATGAGACAGGCATCTTGTACCGCTAGCATCAGCGTTGGAAAATATGGTTGTACCGCTTCTGATGCCTGAGTTGGCTTTTTTGGAACAAGCAGGGATCTCTCTGCCTGGTAGTACATTACGCTGTGCAAGAGTAACCTTTATACTGATATAAAAGGGATTGCATTCTATGGAATTATCGATAGGGAATTATTAGCCATGCTCAGTAATGAGGAGCTGTTGCGATATGCCCATTTTAGGCACACATTAGCCCTTCTGTCATCACATCGCGTGGGATGCTTGTAGCCGTGTGGCTGTGCAGCCCTGGTCTGGCTCGTTGCCTCGCTGGCCTCAAGAAGCCTCAGCTTCTGCTATTCTCTATTTACGAGGTGCACTCAGTTTTCAGAGGTGCCCGGCTCCATGAAATGTCAGACTGGTTTCAGAGCAGAGTCCAGCTAGCCTTTCCCACATAAGATCTTGAAGGCAACAACAACACGGTCTCCAGCGTGGCCAGAAGAACCCACATATGTAGTCCATTGAGGTCGGCAGAGGTCATTCAGGATTGGATCTCTATATAGGAGTGACAGGGCTTTTTATAAACTTCAGAAGAAAGAATGAAAGTTTCCGCAAAAGCCCAGAAGCCACTTTCACTGTAAACTAACAAAAAGTATATTATATAGCTGACATTTTAATGGACTTACTATTTTGGACACGAGGATGAAAATGATGCAGTTCTTCCGTTTTCCCTTTTTCTAGGCTTGCATCGGTTACAGTGCGGTAACCAGTATACCAGAGCCTTTTCTGTGTAAAGTGGTGAACATTCAAAGACCTACCACATGAAGTCCCAGTCCTGCAATCAGACACATGGGGAGAGCTTCCCATGTGTCCAGAGGCCCACTACAGCCAACAGAAACATCAAACATCACTTCTGAAGGCATAAGCTCAGAAACTGAGACAGACTTACTTTGATATTTTCTTTCTATCAAAATGCAGACATATTTCATATTTCTTTTTTCATTCATCTCTTTAATTGTTAGTATTGTTAATTATCTAAAATACAAAAGCTTCTAAAATATGACATAAGAGAAGTGATATAAAAATGTATTTTAATTCCTAATATAGAGGATTATAATTATGTGATTCTATGATTTTTTTTTTCCTTCCCTGATGTTTTCCAGAATGTGCTATAAAAATAAAAACTTACCACTGTCTCCTGGCATGTGGTAACATGGTACTGGCTTTCTTTATTTTTCTTTTCCGGCCAATTCAAAGTCACTATTTTGAAAAATCAAAGTCTTTTTATTTATCTTCCTCTGGATCCCTTTGTCCGCAATAAGTGTCCAATATCAACAAAGAAGAGATGCAGTAACTGAGCGTGTCCCTTTGTTCCCTCTGTGAAAAATGGCAGCACTATACATCTTTGCTCCCACTGGCTGCATGACTGTCAGACATCAGCATACCAGCGTTTTTGGAGTAACTTTCTCAAACGCAGTTCATATTTATACAGACTAATTTATGTGTAACAGAGGACTCATAGTAAAGGAAGTAGAGCTCCTGAATAAACCAGCGTCTCCTCTCCTACAGAAAGCTGGAAACAGGAGTTAGTGGAGGCCTTTTTTATCAGTGGCAGCTTATAGAAAACAACATAAAATTAATCTAACTGCTTGTTTTCATTGATATCTTCCTGTTGGCAAGGTGTGAAAAATCATGTCATTTCAGAACTGGGCCATTTCATGCGCTTAAAAAATGTACATCCATTGTGATAAATAACTTCAAAAAAGGGAAGGCAAAACAATGCTATGACCAGTCAGTGAAAAATTAGATGGTGTAAATGTTATACCTTGCAATATACGTTACAGTAAGCTGTTACATACCATGTGACCCCTTAGAAGATGCGACCATCTTCTTCATCTCAAGTGCCTGAGAGGTCTAATCTTAATGACTGTTCCCATTTCTGAGATACCCTAGGCACAGAGATTTGGGTGGGACACTGCAACGCAGTGCACACACCCATTCTCAAAAATAGGTGCCTGCCCCAAAGAACTTACAGTTTCAAAAGATCTTAATTTGCTGTCATGGAGAGGGCTTGAAATTCAAATGCTTGATTAAGTCATTAGCAATTATACATTAAGAGGTTTTGTAGTAAACGTAACAAACAAATAAGCCTTTAGGCTTTAAGTATATGTTGTTTTTATTATACTGTAACTAATTTACCATTCTGTTTCCTTGTGACAGATTGTTTTCTTCCCTGAGGGACACAGCCATCACTAATATTTCTGTTATGCTAATATTCTAAGGGCCAATTATTGATATTGACATCACAACCTTTTTGAAAAAAGTACCGTTCATGAATCCATGCCATTCATTTTCGTAGAATGAGTTGGGGTTTTTTACCATTAGCATCTCAATTACTTGAGTCTCCATTGATCACCCTGTTCCTGTGGATACTGCTGTCTGTCATTGCTGCTGAACACCGATTACTATTCAAGAGCCTGTCATACCGTAGAATATTTTTGTGAAACCAAACTGGTTTGCTTCAGACACGCAAGACCTAGGAATTCAAATGGCCAACCCCAGTCTCCAAGAACTAAACGAACCACACAGCTGAGCTCAGATATGGAAAACCCTGCAAACCAAATAACCAACTCAGTATACACAGGAAGACAAAAAGTCTCCCAGATACAGAGCCAGGACAGCCAGCTGAGGGTGCCTATTGCTAAACAGGAGAGCGTGCAGGCAGGAGCTGCTTAAGCTAGCGAAAAGTAGACAAGAATATCTAAAACAGGGCTTAGCACAGCTGCGATGAAGTCTGAATGACTTGCTCTGCAACATATTGTGCATTGTCAGGATGCTGCTTCTTTTGCCCTCAGCGCTTGTGGAGCAGGAATTGTGCAGAGAGCGTGCAAAGAGGTTGGTGTAAGGATAGCAAGAAGTCTCAGGTGGAGGTGTCCCCCAGGCATTCGCCAGTGCAGCCAGGAAAAGCCCTGCGTCGCTTGGCTGTAGCACCAGCAACTCACAGCAACAGCTAAGTTCACCAGCTTCCTCACCTGCCTGGCCTGAAGCTCAGCTCCAGGATCATCTCACAGTATTTTCTGGGGCTGGTGCTCACCTGGGGCTGGAAAGCCTGGCGAGCAAATGAAGAACGAGACGGCTAGCGTGCGTGAGTGACTGCAGAGGAGGCCAAAGGAGGCGGGTAGAGAGCCGGATTAAGCGCTGCCTGTTACCTTGAAAAGCCTCGGAAGGGAATGGTTGCAAGGATTAAAAAGTAATGTGATTATTTTAACAAATTACGTTTTTGAGAAGAAAAACAGGAGTAAGTTCCAAGCAGCAGAGTCTATGAGACTGTGAAACAGCTTCCAGAGAAAAACTGTTCCCAAAGATCCCGTGTTAAGGGTTATTTTAAACTAATTTGGACAAGACACATATAAACAGGGAGGAATAATGCATAAAACAATGAAAATAAAGTAAAACAACTGCCTAGAAAACAAAACAGAAACAACTTCAAGTGTGTCAGATTGAAAAGAAATATTCCAGTTTCAAGATCTTGTCATGCCAGGGGTCAATATCTCTTTACATCAGGAGGATATGTGCAACATTTAGATTCCTGTTCTTTGTGCAGATTCTGCAGACCAGCAGTGAGACATTTTTCAAAATGTAATAACTTCCTAAAAACTACAGTGTACATAATTTCTTGTGACCAGCACATAACTTTGCACAAATAACTGTCACATTAGCACAACAAATACACTCCTCTGTCAGACGTCAAAAGACTCCTAAGGAGCCATTCTTTTTCGATATGTGGCACTTGTTTGCTCTACTTTTTTGACAAATTTAATTTAATAGCTTAAGGAAAAAGGCAATACTCATCTCCAAATTCCTTTAGAACTTCAGAGAAGGAACAGAATATTAAGGTGGCTGTTTAGTGGCAGTTCCAGCACTTATCATTGTGTAATTTTAATTCCTAACACTCCCCAGGGCTGTTCTGCAATTAAAATTATTTTTAATGTAACATGAATTTTAACTGGGTAGAATTCAACCGAAAGTAATCTGGTATAGATTTCCTTTAGTGCCTAGGAGCTACATGCTTTTTAATATATTTACACAGCATAACATCTTGGTTAGCAGGGAAGCACCTTCAAGCCCCTTTCACAGATGA
This sequence comes from Astur gentilis, assembly GCF_929443795.1. NCBI lineage: Eukaryota > Metazoa > Chordata > Aves > Accipitriformes > Accipitridae > Astur > Astur gentilis. The sequence goes on along the minus strand of NC_064883.1, from coordinate 19,999,063 downwards.
GTAACTGAGGTTCAGAGATACTGCAAGTGACATTGCCAAAAATACGTAAGTCACATCTTCAAAAGCAGGTTATGCATTCAAAGAACAAATCTCAGAATTGTACGGGCTGTCAGCTCCTATTAAAATGATTGGGAATTAGGCCTGGGAATATCTGAATAGCCTAAAATTGTTAACTGAAAGCCACTAATATTATCACTTACAAGCCCAGAATGAAAAGAAAGCAGGTGCCCAGCTCCTATAATCAAACCACTGGACGTGTCATTACATATTTCTTTTCCGTACATGCTGCTGTTGTGGTTTAACCCCAGCCAGCAACTAGGCACCATGCAGCCACTCAGTCACTTCCCCCCCCACCGAGTGGGATGGGGGAGAGAATCAGGAAAAAAATGTGAAAGTCCTGGATTGAGATAAGAACAGTTTAATAGGACAGAAAGGAAGAAAAGAATAATGATAATAACAATAATAATAACAACATTACAATAATAAATAATAATAATAATAATAATAATAGAATTGGAATATACAAAACAAGTGATGCACAATGCAATTGCTCACCACTCGCCGACTGATGCCCAGTCAGTTCCTGAGCACCGATCCCCCCCAGGCCAAGTCCCCCCAGTTTATATACTGGACAAGACATCCCATGGTATGGAATACCCATTTGGCCAGTTTGGGTCAGCTGCCCTGGCTGTGTCCCCTCCCAACTTCTTGTGCCCCTCCAGCTTTCTCGCTGGCTGGGCATGAGAAGCTGAACAATCCTTGACTTAGTCTAAGTGCTACTTAGCAACAACTGAAAACATCAGTGTGTAATCAGCATTCTTCTCGTACTAAATCCAAAACATAACACTATACCAGCTGCCAGAAAGAAAAATAACTCTATCCCAGCCCAAACCAGGACAGCTGCTAAAGGACATTTGTACTTCAGAATGGGTATCTTCATGTCTTTTGCAGTAACTTATGCCTCTAAAGCATTTTAAGGAAAAAAAAAGTTCAGGCCCATATGCTCCTTAGGTGCGTCCGAGGTTAAGCCGTAGTTGAGCAGGAATTGGCAGGATTGCAGTCTCGGTCACAGGTACTTAAAACCTCCCTAAGTTCCATTTTAATCACGTAAGCCCTTTTCTAGATCTGGGCTTAATGTCCAAATCCCTCTTAGAAATTTTATCCTAAGAGAATGTCCTGAGGTCATGCAGAAAACCTATGAGAGAAGGAATTGAAATTCGGTAATGTCCTCAGATAATGCTTTGCCTCTCTGAATATCCTCCAAAAAAAGTTGCTTTGTGTTGTAATATGCTAATGGTCGTTTTTGGTGCTCTAAAATATATTGGAAAATATTGGGAAGCTACCTATTTTCAAACCAGATGCAAGATGCCTTTCCAAAAGGCATAGATATTTATATCCAAAGGGGTTTTTTTTCTGTAGGGAAGGCAAGAAAGTGCACAATTCCTTATCATTTAGGGCATATTTGCTTTGCATGAAAATCACGATTAGAAGGTCAGATGGCATCAGGAGTGGATTTAGGATGTCTCAGCATGAGATATTCACTGTGGCTGTCCCGGAGCACAGTGGCAACTGTGAATGAAAGGGAAGGTGAGAGGACTATCTGGAGCTGGACAGCAATATTAAAATGGATGATGACTTCTGTGGTGCACATAGCAAAGGGAGTATAGAGCAACATTGTTCCCATTGCCCTGAATAGGAGGCATGGCTGAACACAGAGAATGAGCAGTCACTTGCCATAATTACGAAATATATTAGATGTGGTTTATGTCTCCTTTCAACTAAACTAGTGTAGCATTCTTAATACTATATGGTAAGAATACATAAATGATACAGTCCTTCACTGAGGACAATATAGACATGGCACTTTATAGTTTTATGGGTAAGCAAGTTGCAAAGAAAACCCTGGGACTCTGCTGATGTAAATTTTTCCTGCCTTAGTGAGGTCAATGAATGGTGACAGTTACAATGCTTGAAGATTTTCCTTCTCTTTCTAAATAATCTGTGTTTATGAAAACAGAGAGAACCATAAATCTGACAGTAGAAACAGCTATCCCACTTAAGATTAAGTAATTAGAATCAATTGATTGCAATGCTATGCCTGCATAAAGTTGGTAGTCTTCTACTTAAATGCGAAATTGTTTCTAAAACTTATCATTTGATGTTGTATGTTCAGTTAATGCAGAAAATGCCATTACCATATTTAGGTTTTGCCAAACCTTCCTTAGGTTTATATAAAAGCTGATGCCAAGTAATAAAATTATATAAATGAAAAAAAAAAAGAAAAAAAAGAAGTTGCAGTAGTTTGGTTTAAACAAAAAGGGGAATCAATTTAATTTCATATTCTTTATTGAATAAGGCTTCTTAAAGTTACTTTTAAATGTAGCCTGTGGATTTTATACCTTTAATCTTTCTTACTCACATCCTTTTCTTTCTAGTCCTGTGTATGAAGCCATAAACACTTTTTTATTGGGGGGGGGGGGGGGGGAGGGGGGAAGAGAAAAATTGTGCAGTTAAAGAAGCCTTTGCATACTTATTTACTCTCAGATCTCGGAATAGTAGCTTTTAAAATAAAGCAGAAAAGATGGCAGTCTGACATGCAGGGAAGATTTATCATTCTTCAAATACATTTTAATGAATGTGAAGGGTTTTAAACTTTCTCTCTCTGACTGTATGGCTTGCTATTCCCTTTGAAAGTAGTTTAATTTCTATAAGCATGCAGAGGCTGCTGAGACTCTGAGACTGCTAAAACAATTACAAACATACCCTGACTTGTGATACTAGAGGGGGAAAAATGTCTAATTTTATAAGGAAATCTGTTCCAGTATCTAAATTTTGCTTTTATTAGTTGCTTATTGCATGAGATCACAGGTCAATAGACTCAGGGACCAAAGTAAAGGCTCTCCGCTCCACGCTTCGCCTGCTATACTATTTGAAACTTCAAAAAGTCGCATGCTGAACACATCAAAGATATTTTTTTTTTTTTTCTTTTTAATACAGTAAAGGTATATAATAGAGCTTTTGTGTTTTCTCCCAAAAGTTAATAAGCATCCTGAACTTCTAACATAAACAAAATGCTGACATTAATTCAGTTGGGCAAACTGAGCAAATCCAATGTTGTGACATGAAACAATCTCTTGTTCTCAGCAGATGGAAATTAATATCCTGGTATTTTAGGGGCAGGAGTCTGAAAATGTCAGAGCATTTATGCCCATGGAAAGGTATCACGAGGAGAAAACACCATCAATGAAGAAAACCGATGGACTGATTTCTTCATACACTCCGTTTTATCATTTCACCTTGCTTTCGGATACACAGCAGCTCATACATTGTGCAAGCCAGCATCCCAAACAGTGCACGCTTCTACCTGCAAAGTCAGACAGGGCATTTAGGAATGGTGGAGAGTATCTTATTGCACTGCCTCAGGTTCTGTGGTGGCACTTTATTATCCGGCTGACACGACATGTCATCATGACATAGCGTGTACATGGCTTGATTAAGCACACGTGAAGAGACTTCCCTGAGAGCCCAAGGAACTGCCACAGCCCCGCATCCGCCGCTCCTCCTCCCGGCGACTACAGGCTGGGAAAGTTTTCAGGTTGAAAGCTTGAAGGCTGGTGAAAGACGGGGTTCGTGTGGACGGCTTGCAGTGGAAAAGGGGCAGAGTGAAATTATTAGAACTACCGACACAAGACAGCAGAAGTGCCTCTGCTTCAGCCTTGGCTAGCCTTTTAGTTCGAGGGGGAAAAGTTAACAAGTGCTTCATGCTGAAGCTCACAGACACTCTGAGCCTGACCTTCCTGCACTACTCTGGCAATGCTAGAGGGCCTTAAAATTATTGATTCACTATACAGTGCATTAGTGCAAAATAAAACTGCCTCAGTACCAGACTTAGCACCCAACAGTCCTAACCTTAGGACCAAGGCAGGTGTCTAAGACCACTGTAACACAAATATGTAGTGGTAACAAATTACACACCAGATAACTCAACGCGTTGGGTCTTTCCAGATGACAGTAACTATAGCAGCAATTAAAGTGAGGGAATCTACCATTCAACCTAAATAGAAATAATCCTTACGCATTTTGAGTCAAGGGCTATACAAGCTATTGGTGAGAATAATTGAAAAATTGGCCAAAGTAAGGAAGTAAATAAAAAATTAAAATAAAATTTTAAAAAAGCAGGGAAGGAATGAGTCACCTATTCACTGATGTTCCATAATATTTCTCCGGGTCTCTCTCTTCTTCCTGCAAGGTGATGCAAAGGATACTCTTTAAAATTAAATACCTCTTTCTTCTGACCCTGGCTGCTTCTTTCTTGTCCCCTATGAGTTTACAAGAGTGCTTGTGAAATAATGAACTGGGTGGTGGAACTGGTGCGGTTAGAGGTAGCCATCTCTTCTGAATAGTTGGGTTTAACCTAAGTAACGTCCAGACCTTCCTGCAAAGGCAAGAGCTGGAAAGAGAATTTGCATCTCCAGGCAGACAAAAAGGCAGAACTTCTCCTTTGGCCTGAAAGTGCTAGGGAAACTAGGAGCCTGTCACTAAAGTTGATGCCAAAAAAATAACAAGAGTAAAACCACAAAGAAACAAGGATCTGACATTTACATGAACAATATCTTTTTGTAAAACTTTAATAGCATGAAAATATTTTGTAATTAAGTAGCGAGAACTTCAGAATTGCTGACCGTTTACGTGCCATCGCATGAGCCATCCTTAACAAGCAAAAAAGAGAGATAAACTACCTTAGGGACAAACTATCCTGTAAAACCTTATTGCAAGGATTTGTGCATCTTCCTTCGAAGCAGCTGGTACTGGTCACTACTGCAGAGCAAACCAGTTGATCCCATATGGCCATTCTGCAATTTCCAGCTACAAAGCCCAGCTGCCATAAGTGTTGGGATCGCAAATGTTATATGGCATGTGCCCACGTGCTAGAAATTTTCCAAGTGTGTGTTCACATGTTCACACCTCCAGTGCACTCAGGATTAAGTATGTCTAAAACAGAGCATCTAGGAGAAATCTGGCAAGAAAAGCAGTGACCACACTGTCAAAAGGAGGTTGTGCACCTCCTTTCTGTCCCTGTAAATGAAATGTGGTTCCCCCCACAAATGCCTTGTCAACTCACCTGCCAGTTACAGCCCAAAAGCTCAGTTAGGCTTCTCATCTTCACCAGTGTTGAGCTTTAACAAAGCAGGTTTCTCTTGAACTGTGTGGAATACTATTTTTGTGACCCCAGGAAGAACTCTGTGACACACACAGATGTTCAGAGAGAATTTGACTGACATTGTTTGGCAGATTTTACAGAAATTTGGGGTTCCTGGCCCTGCTGCCACAAATATTCACTGCTTTCTGATGGCCTCCATATGTAGGTTTCCTCTGAATTGTTTCATTTAAAAAATTCCCAACTATCAAAAAAGGGGGAAAGAGAAGCAAAGAAAAGAGAAAATGCAGTATAGTGATAAAAGACAAATGAAGCACGGGCTTGGGCAGTGAAACAGTTAATTAGGAAACAGTTACAAAAAAAGATCTCTCAAGTTATAGCGAGCTCAAGAAAGACTTCTTTCTGAAGGATGAAATTAAGTTGTGTTAGACCATCACTTTGATTTTACCGATCTAACTAAGGAAGAGGTATTATTATTTTCATAGTAGGGGTTGATCTACTGAATTACACATTGCTGATCTGTCACTCAAAATGACAACACAGACAAGGGATCTTCTTTGATCTCGAGACAGTTGAGGTTTCAGACAGGAGTCCACAGGGAAGACAAAGTTAATTTTTCAGACCCTGAACCTCAGAACATCCATGGCGAAGGGAAGAGGATATTGCAGAGTGTATTTGTAAGTCATCAGTGAAGGCCATTGATTTGCCTCCTAATAGCTGTTATGATAAGAATCTGGTAAAGCTTAGAAGCCAGTTACCAATTGCCTTCCTACCATTACATCGCAGTTTAACTTCATTTACCAACAGTTTAAAAATAAAACAGTTAATCCTTCACATAGGTTAGGCTGGCCAGATCTTCAGCTCATTGATACCAAGGTCTCTCCTTTAAGTTCACTATAGTTACTCTGATTTACAGCATTTGAGGATGAAGCCCTCAAACTATACAACATTGCAGATGATACTTGAAAATATAGGGGTTTATTCAAAATTAGAAGTAAACGCTGTTTCCACAAACATCTGGATCATAAAGAGTAAATGAGATTGTTTGGAAATGAGGCAGCAGATTTACCAAAGCAGTCCATTTAAAACAGTTGGCCAATTTAGCCTTGGATCCTGATTCAAAGCATCAGGAGTCACTATGTAGTTTTCCGTTCCGCTGGCATTTGCAAGCAAATATTTATACTAGAGCCTCTTGAAGTGTGAATGTATTACTGACAGTACATAAAATAAAATAGAAACTACCTGAACTCTTGACAGTTGGTTTTTTTCAGCTAAGTTTGCAGAATATTTTTAACCTCTGGCATCTTAACTGTCAATTTGATTTTCATAATGTAAATAGCAAACAATGGAAGAAGCGCACAGCCCCGGGTTTCCACAAAGGATGTGTAAACCTGTTTATTCCCTGACCACTGACATCTATGTTTGCCTACTAGCACAAATTAGTAATTGTAAGCATGTACAAATCACTCACATTTACATGTAAGCTTTTACAATTGCAATATCCAAACAGGTTTTCCTTAGCCCAGTGCTTACTCACAGAGACTGTAGCCACAGCCACAAAGGTGAGCAGCTGGGGCTAAGTCAATGCAAAGTCAGTGTTTCTATTCACCTCTTGTTAAATGATAGGACATCAGTGCTTGGAGGAAAGGGACATCTCCAAAACAAAGCGGAGCAGCTGTGGCTCATGCAGTGGAGGCGTGGGAGAGGAAGGGGCAGTGGAGGTGCATGTGCTGTGCATGGGGGTCTCACACCGGTCCAGGCTCTCAGCAGCATCCCTGCCCAGCCCACCTTTTCTCCGTGATGTGTGCTGACTGTCGCTGTGAAGCAAAGGGGATTCCACTGAAAGGCCACTTTTCAGAAACAAATTGAAGAGGAAATCTATGCAGAAAATCCATGCAAGAAAAACTGTGAAAAATATTAAAATGGGATAAAAAATCAAAATAGTAGAGTAGTGATGCATGTTTCTGTGCCCTTATTATTTCCTGTCACTCTTCTACCGCGAGTGGAAGGGTATAATATTTTGAACCGGTGTTACCAGCCTGTGTTTGAGTAAATGAAAAAACCATGTTCTCTTAATTCCAACATGCAAATCACTAAGCCATTGCTGCACAAATTCAGTGTGAGAAAGCAAAAACTCTACGAGAGCACGGAAGTAGCCTCTTCATAGAAACTATGCCCTGGCTGTCTCAAAGGGTGGAGAACTTTCAAAAGGACAGATGCTGAGTTTCCTAAGCTCCCACTCATTTTCTGTTCTATTTTTTAATTTTTTTTTTTATAACTCTTTGCTTGAAATGAGCATCGGGCTGAGGTCTTCACTTTGCAGTCCTGGCCTCACACCTGATCAGCACCAATTTCTCACAGCCAGCCCCCTGGTCCCTCAATGGATATAATCCTCTGCTCTATTTTCTCCTGCTCTCTTGTGCCATCAGTAGCTGAACTGAAATCCTTTACCTGGATTTTCAGTCACCCCGTTAAAAGTGATTTAAATATACTGTAGATGCAGAAATTTCCATTCTTGGGGAGGTTAACAAACATCCCTCCTGCTGCTCTGAGCCAGCCAGAGGGTATGAGCACCCCACGTCAGTAGGACTACGGGCCACGGACCTTTTCCACTTCATATTTCTGCAAAATAAAGAGCCCTTCACACATGCTGGAGAAAACTCTTAATAACTGGATGCGAAATGTGTTTTGTTTTTCTCTCAAAGGAGTTCAGTCTCAAATGTACTGAGACAACATTCACATTTCTTCTGAGTTTTAAGAGGGATAGAAGGCAGTATTTACAGCTTCTGCTGTGGAGCCAGTAAAAGACATGAAAAAAATAAACAGTCTCCGGTGGGTGATGATGCCTGGATGGATCCAGTCTGTGGATAGGGTCAAGCAACCAAAGGGCTTCTTTACCGCTGCCCTGTTTTGCTGGAGGCCAAAAGCCACCATCCAGGTGGGAGGCTGTGGCCCGAGGTGAGCAAGGGCACACGGGCAGCGTGTGAGGACAAGGTGCCGTGTCCCTGGGAGGGTGTCCTGGCTGCACGCCTCCGACAGCATCCCCTGCCAGCTCATCCGCAGAGTGGCCTTGGCAGCGGGCTCACGGGGGTTATTTAGGTGCGCTGCCGTCCAGGGTAAAGGTATGACGGCGACAAAAAACAAACTTTGCTTTGGTAATGATGTAAAGAGGAAATAGGAAAAAGCAGGACAAAATAGTAAATGTTGCTTTAGCAGAGGGAAGAAATAGAGCACAGAGCACTCCACCTTGCATGGCAAATGTCCTTCAGCATCCCAAAAAGCAAATCGTCTTCCCTTTTCAGTTTCTTGTCCCATACTCTGAGCAAGAAAGATATTTGTGCCTATTACATTATATGATAGTGCGCAACTCACCAATAAAGCTGGGTCTGATTTGAAAATACTGTTGATGGGACTTTCAAAAGCACTCAGTTTTTGCTAATGCTGTTCCCTCTGATGTCAGTAAGATTTGTCATTGTAACAAGAAGGACTCCCCTTTACTTCTGCGGGAAAACCGTTAAAACAGGAGTGAATACATTGGCAAATGCCAGCTGCTAATACTCCATGCCTGTTATTTTTTTATTTAGCAATGAAAAGACATAAATACCTTTTCTGAAGCTGCCTAATCATTTTTCCCTGTTTATCTGGCTGATTTCTTTGGCAAGGCTACCCAGATTTATGTTGGTGGTTAAAGCGAGACATCTGCGTGCTTTGCATTCAAGTAAAGAGGTAACGCTTAGAGCTCATGAAATGACTTCCATTGCTACATTAAATAAGAAAAAACATTGCAATAAATGAATGGGATCTAAAACTCTACATCTTGATTCATCTCCAGAATGGAGGGTGATGTTTGACCTCTGTAGTTACACCCAATGTCTTTCATAATAAAAGTAGCTATATACCCAGATAGGTATATGCTTGCTATATCCTGTTTTAACCCACTACAGCCAAGAGTGAATGAATGAGCAAGTTAAATCCTCAAACAATATGAGATTTCTATTTGCTGTGATGTTTACAATCATCTTTAAAAAATGAAACTTGAAGACCTGTGTTATCATTTGACTTTTTAAAGTACTTAAAAATCCATGACAGAATTGCAAGAAGTAGCAACATTATTAGCCCTCTTCTAATGGGAAGACTTCTGTGCTAACATATTGAAAATTTCAGCTGCTACAAAGAAGGTAAGCTTTTAGTTCTCCCACTGTCCAGTTCCCCATTTCTGAACATTTTTAAGTTTGAGCTTAAATTTACTATTTTTTACAGCTCTTCTTTTTGTAATAGATTACACCAAGCTTGAGTTAAATTACTTTTGGTCTTTATATGCATTTTGGATATATGCTGGGATACTTTGCTGACATTTGAGAAAAGAGACATTTAACAAATGTGTTTCATTGGTGTGACCCAGCAGTTCCATGTGCTTGCTGCGCCTTCTCAGGACTTGCAATGAGATCTGATGAGATGCCTCCTTTGGTGCAATGCTGTAGTGCAGTGGGGGAGTTCTTTCTGAGTGCTTTTTGTTGACTGTCCTATGATATTTCCGCTTGGAAGGCGAGATGGCACCTTTTCCAGGGAGATATCACAGCCCTGTGGTTCTCCTGTTGCTCTTCCACCTCCTTCTGAGTGCTCCTGAACTTCAGAGCACATTACAAGCACATGGTTTTGGTTCAACACTTGTTTGAATTTGTAGGTCATTGATTAATAAGATTTTCTATCAGTGGTAACAGTGCAAAAAGATCTTGTACAGCCACAGAGACTGATTTCTCTTTGCTTCCTTTCAAAATCTGCAGGCAATCATTACATGAGCTAGGTCAGACAGAAATCCTAATTTCATGTGCTGGAAGTACTCGGCAGTGCGAGCCTGCTAGCACCGCAATGGCCTGCTGCTCAGGGAAAGCCAGAACAAGAAGTGCCAGGGGAGAGAAAAAACTATAATATTACACAACGCAGAGCTGGCGGAGAGGTTGAGAAGAACAGATGAAAGAAAGAGGGCAGAAAAGGTCCCCTGTTGTGGTAGGCAACGCAGGCCTTCAGCAAGGACCCTGCTCAGGGACACAGGGAGCTATGGTAGTCCTCGAGCGAGAAGCTCCTAACACTGGCAGGTCTCGTGAAGGGAAGAGGTACAAGGACAGTGGCAGAGCTGAGTGACCTCTCTGTATGCACCAAAAGGCTACGACAGCTGGTTCAGGCAGGGAATTGGCAGAACAGGAGGAGGTTGTGCTTTTCAAGGGCTTGGAGGCAGGTCAAACGTATTCACACTAAGTTTGTAAAACTTTTCAGCCTTTGGGAAGTGGTGCGATGATGGGGCACTTGTCTACAGGAATGTTCCTTCTAAGGATGCCAGTGTGTGGCCTCAGACATGACATAGGGTGCATTCCCAATCCAAGCACCATTTCCCCTATGAAGGGCTGCCCTTCGGTGCATAACCTCTGCACTTGCATGTGTGGAGCCATCGTCTTCTGAGGGCCCCTTGGGAGGCTGCTTAGTGACCCCAGAAATTTTGAGCGGGGTTTGAGCCAGTGCTATTCACTTATTCTAGGAAGAGCCTTGAGACTTTTGAATACCACATTTGTTGCATCCTACAATGGCTGGCAGTAGGGTACAACTGAATAAATGAATAGAATTATATTTGATGAAATACGATATGACTTCTCACCTCTGAATTGATCTACTGTCCTTCTGAGTGGCTCTCTATGAATTTTTATGATCCCTGTACAGTGTTTAGATATTACAGTGACAGACACTTTCAAAACATTTCTAGCTAAATCACAGCTGGGAATCATGGCATGATGGTTCTACTTAATGAAGTGCCTATTCTTATTCCTGAGAGCCTATTGTTGAGATTAGCAGATTTTAAAAAACTTTGCTGCCACAATATCTACTGACCAGAAATTTTCTTCAGAAAAATCTCCTGACCCTCAGACATCACCTTAAAAGGATCCTACTTACTTTAGAAAATCTCATTATCTTCTATTTGTACGTCCAGTTGGTGGGGAACTAGGAAGTGGCAATAGGACTTCAAAAAGTCCTTTCTTAAAGATACCTTCTAAGGCCCTACAAAGCAGTGTCATGGCCCTGGGCGGAGGGGTGTCTGTTGGAGAATAAAGGCTGCTCTGGAAGTTAATCTGTTCTAGGATGCTGCAGCTGGGCTTCACATTCCAGTAGCAGGCTGAAGAAGACAAGTGGCACCAAGATCCTTGGGATGTCATCCCCAGCAACTTGCTTAGGGAGCAACATCTGCATCCACTTTGAAATAAAGTTTTTCTGTTGCATTTCTGGCTAATACCAACAGGAATTAACACCACGTCTTTCAACTGGAACAATCCTGAAAAGGCTTGTTCAAATATCAGTGAAATATAGCCACACATACCATTTAAATATAGCAGATGATAGATAGTTTTTCTCCAGCAACACTATATGAGAGTCCTTAGGAGAGGAAAAGAGAAATGACTTCCCATTTTGGAAGCAAAGGGTGAATCATTTGAGGTAGGAAGGGTGTCATTAACCAGTTTGGGATATGTCCAGGGCTGTGTGTATGCAGTAAGTCACTGCAGAGGCAAACAGTGGCAAACTATGAGCAGGAGGAAAAAAGAGGAAGAAAAAAAGAAACTGCTGGCCAAAATATGGACTCAAATTATTGTTTTCAAAATAATAAACCAGTGATCAATTTGGTACGCAGGAGCAGGAAGGATTTGGCACAGAGAAGAGAACAAATACTGACTTGTGGACATAAAGCCAACTCCCAGCTTGCCTTCTGAGAAAAATCTTATGTAAGCTGAGCTCAGCACCTACAAGACTTCCAGCTGTTCCAGGGAAAACCAATCTCTCCCTGCACATACAAACCCTTTCTTTACTCAAACATCTAAAAATGCAATCATGCTGTTGTCAGGAAAATGCTGTGCTGCTACTGTAGTAGCTAGCAAAACCTTTATCCCCTGTGCCATATCAGCTGCATATATACTGTCTTTATATTATCATACATATGAGTCTAATTCATTAAATCGTACAGGCATTTAGACTGTGTGTCGGCTATGCCTGTTTAACGAATCCCACAGTCAGACAGTTATGCGCATGGGCAGTGGCAGAATGCCACTGTATTCCCACAAAGGGAAAAGCAGCTATTTTTAAAATGTGTGAGATTAAACACTCTGCATTGTAATTTTTGGTACCATTGTATTTATAAACTTTTTAAGTACAATGAATGCAACTGTAAGAAAAGAATCTATATTGAAATAAAACTGATGAATACATTAAAAACCATTCTAAAATAAGTATCTTCATAGATGTATACACAGGCATACCCACACATATATAATATAAATGTATAAATAAAGGCATAGCTATTGCTCAGATTAAAGGCATCTGTGACAAAGACTCTGGCTTCCTTCAAAGTTCTTAGTCACTTGAATTTTTTTTCATGGCAAAATATTTTTCAGTTACCTAGAGTCTAATGAAGGTCTTTTCTAAACAAAAGGAATAGCTTTTCAAAGCCCGTAAGGGCACAGCAAATAGGCAACTCATCCAAGTATTTTAAATAGCTGAAGAGAATTGCAGTATCTCTGACATTAAAGCAGTTCAGTTCGCAATTTGGAAATCCCTTCACTGAGTTAAAGAGGTGGAGTTTCTTTAAGGCCACCGTTTCTCTTTCAGAGTCAATATAGCTGTGGTGAAGCATGTAACTCAAATGCGTTCCTGAAATATCCGGGAATGCAAATACAGGAGGGTGGATGAGTGGCTGCAGTGTTACTCAGGGCAGTGCTGAACCAGCACTCACCCAAGTCACTAGCGTACGTACCAGCATGTCCTATTTGCAACCGAGTGTGCAGGCAGTTTAAGCCTTCTGTAGTAAGCCCAGAATGGGGCAACATCAGACGTTGAAGTCTATCCATTAATGAGGAACTCACATAATTATGTTCCATAGATGATAACAAGCAAGAGAAATCTTAATATGCATTGAGAAATGGACTCTGGCTGACTATCAGTAGAAATACTGAGCTTTTTCATCTTGGCATGCCTACAAGCTACAGCTGGCAGTGCAACCTAAAGGAGGTTTTTTTTTTCACGTACCTTGTTAAATACAGGCTTAAGCAATGCTGCAGTGTCATTTCCAAGGTAGGGCACCCACTGAAGAAAAAAGCTCCGCATCTCTCGTTGTCCTACTACTGCCATCTAGGGCAGGATTCAGGTGCCTAAACCTAGTGCCAGGGAGATGCCTCAAGGTAGTCAAGATATCTGCCTACGACGAGGAAAATCATGTAGCAAATCTGCAGCAGGTTCCTACTAGCCAGAATGGCTCTTTGCAACAGGGGGAAGGGGGAACTTGGGGCAGAAGCCTGTTTTTGGAGAGAGCTTACAGCGAGTTTGCTCCTATATCTTGCAGTATCACCATCTGACTCCCTTCTGCTCTGCAGGACTCTGCAGCTGGTACCTGCTGGTGCGCCCCTCAGCGTCCCCCATCCCCTCGGTGGCCCACAGTCCAAGGCCTCGATTGCTTCTTTCTGGTGGAGCCAAGGGGCCTGGCCAGAAAGGAGCGGAGTCCAGTGTTGCCCAAGAACATGTCGCCAGCCATTTGGGAAGAGGAGGGAGGACATTCTTGGGATTTATGGAGGTGAGCCCTTCTTCAGGTGAGGCATATGTCATCTTGCAACAGATAACGATCAGCAAGAGCCAAAAATAGTTTGTTTCAGACATAAAAACGGCAGGTGCACTGGGAATCCAGCATGGGATTCAAGCCCTGTGGTGGCAGAAAGCCATCTTTCCTGGTGGAGGCAGGGATGGTGGGACATCTGCATTGTCAATCCAGCAGACGGGAAGGCTGGGTTTCCTGCCTGCACCACAGAAACTGAAGAAATACGCCGTGTCTGGGAGCAAAGACTTAGCACAAGGGCATGGAGCCGTAGGCTCAGACCTGTCGTCCCAGGAGGTGCGTGGTGGCGGGTGGAGGTGGCTCCAGGCAGGGATGCTCACAGCTGTAGGATCAGGGAGGTTCCGGAGGCACCGCAGGCTCCGTGCGCATGCAAGGATGCAAAGGAGCGTTACTCGGTGTGGGTAATCTGTACCTCTGTCTGCGTGGGGCTGCTTTTATGATCTCTGCTAAGGCTGAGGTGATACGTAGCTGGGGAATATGTCCTTAACTGTGCTCTGGGGGGTCAGGGCTGCAGACGCCAGCCTCCTCCCCTCATAATCAGTGGCGCAACCAGCTCTCAGCTGCACGGAGGTCAGAGACTAGGCTTCTGGGTAAGCTTAGTCTAACAAGGTGCTGATTAGCCCATGCTAGCTGGGAAAGCCTGCAAATTTGGATGGAAGTAGTGAATTCCCTGATAATAACCTCTAAGAGAAGAAAAAACATAGTAAAGTGCAGCTCAGTTCCCAGAGCAATGAGAACAGAGATGCTAGCAGGTATCTGTCAGGGACAAATTCAGAATTATAATTAGTGAGTAGAGAGAATGCTCACCAGAGAAATAACTTAGAGATGCAGATGAAATATGGACTTAATCTGACATTGCCGCAGAAGCACAATTTTTTAAAAAAAGCAAAATTTATCATTCATGGAATACCAGAACACTCTTGCAAATTATGGGAATAAAATTATTCTCTTGGCATAGTAATGGATATATATTTCTATAGGAGTATATCTTATTTTGAAATAGCAACCCCCAAGTCCACTGTCTACAACAGTGCTGTGGTCTATATGTGGTGCGCTTGATGACAAAAAAGACTTTTTCTCTCTATGGGAAATACTGGGAATAATACTCCGTTATCTATTCCACCACAGCCACGCCTGAGATATCCATTGACGGCAGGCATATTGACATGCAGAAACTACTTCCCCAGGCATGTGTGCTCCCATGTGCTTTCTATCAGCAGCTGTAAAACGAGGCACCGAAATGCCATCGCATTATACAGCATGAAGTTCAGTAAGCATTCCCGATAAGCACGGTGTGAGTCAGTACACCTGTGAAATGTGATTGTCTCCGATACCACCTGATCTCTAACCCAGAATCCCCTTGTTCCCTAAAACTGCAACTCGAGAAACTCACGGACAGTTAACAAAAGCGTTGCTGTGGGCTAAAAATAGAAAAATATCCCACAGGGTTGATTGATAGTCTGTGCTGCCTATCAGCTTCAGCAGCTGGTGATGCTGGAGGGAAGCATGGGAATCGAGGTATCAGAAGGTACCAGTGTTGCAGGGAACTGTACCTTCGGGAGGGTGTCCTTTGGGAAGAGGTCAGCATGAGTTAGCTTGGTCAGATAAGAGTCTTGCTGCTGAAGGAAGCCTTTGACAGCCTCCTTGGCCTCGAGTAATAGCAAAGAAAATCCAGAAAAGTTTTTTCACTAGAAGTGAAATCTCATCTCATTCAAAGCCAAGGATCCACAAGAAGAAGGATGTGACCCAGAAGACGGCATAAGCCACTACCGTGCAAGATCATAGCAGTGTTCTGAATTATTTAACGCTGAAGCTGCCACTGGGTTTAAGCACTCTATGAAAGTGCAGTAAATAACGGATCCAGTCTCACAGACGTTTGTATTGTGTCTTAATGCGTGCACAGTGGTTACCAGACAAATAAAACTGATACTGCTTCAGCCTGAAGGAGTTTTTTTATTAGACATAGTGCACGGCTTTAAATCACAAGTCAGTAGGGGGGTGGGACAGATAAGTGTTTCAACAGACTGAGAGTAGCAGTAGCGTTATTCCCCCGTCTAGTACAATCAGCCGTGCGCTCCAAAATAATAATCGGGGAAATTTGTCAGGCTATAGGACATCTAAGGCTGTTCTCATAGCGTCCATTTCAGAGAATGCCTTCTGAAGAGATGGGAACTAAGGAAATTCTTTTTCTCAACAGGAGGAAAAGGTAAAATTAGCAATTGCTGACCTGCCGGCCAATAAAATAGCCAGGTGTCTTTATGGCTGCAAAGCTGACAGGTCAAACTGCCATGGTATAACGAATGGAGAATTTTAAAACGAAGAAGAAGAGCTAACACTTTGGGGAAAATAGATCCAAAATGTAAGAAATTTATTTTCTTTTATTCCCATTAAGTAAAATCCCATTGAAACACAATTTTCCAATACATAAAAGTCTCCCATACATTTTCCTAAAAAACACATCCCTTAATGTTCTTTATTGCCTAAATCTCATTTACCGGTATTAAGGGTATGTTATTGTCTAGGTTGGAGAATAAGATGTATTTTATTTTAAAAGAAAAGCAAAAATTCATAAGTGAATTTAACATTCTGGGCATGAAAGAGTATCAGAAGAGACTGGGCTTTTGTGTGAAACAGAAATCTGCAAATAAAACCAAAACAGAGGAAGGTTTTCTAAGAAAGTGATGAGCTGAAAATATGTGTCAAGCAAGTATTTTTAAAAACATACTTAGATGCTTTCTATTTCTCCTAAGAATTTGATTCTAGTACCATGCTTTTTCCTGTGGGTCACAGACTGGTTTCATCTATGCATATTGCTAGCTATACCAAAATACTAATATATTAAAATGGCTGTAAGGTTAAGAACATATACCAATAACCTAAGGGTAAATAAAGAAATTGCAGCTATACCAACATTACCTGAAGCCCAAGTATTGTGCACACAGAAATTTACTAAAGAAAAATCACCCTTAAAAATAAATTTGAGCAACTCGAGGTTAAAAAAAAATACTCAGGTAAACATCTGAAGAACCTGAATTGTCCTTACAGGCACCCCATGCAATCAGCATACCGTTAAAACATTTTAGTAGTGATCGCTCCTGCTTCAATGACTTTGATTTTTAAAGATACTGTCCTTCAAAAAAAAAAAATGACTCACCTTCCTGATGCACTTACTCTGCCATAAGTGTTATTTTCCTGTCATCTTTAGAAATACAGATTTGTAAACAAGTAACAAATCCCATCTTTCCTTATTCCTCAAATATAATCACCACATGAAGTTGGCTCATGAAGCCCTTCACTACAAAAATGATGATTAGCTTTTACTACAAAAGAACCTCTTTGAAATCTAGTAATGTCTTAATAGTTTTGGGAGGGAAGTAACAGAAGCTCAATTGTTTTAGGAGAAAAACCCACCCACAATGTCTTATTTTAGTGAACCTATTTTTAGCATTCTAAAATTAGCATTAGAATAACAAAGCAGTAAACCAAGGTCCTAGACTACTTCATTATCTTAGTTATTAGCCTGACAGCCTAAGTGACTCGATTAAACATCAATGACAGAAGAGCTGAAGGGTTTAAAGGTCAGTAAATACAGTGATAGGAATCCTTCAATGTAGCCTTTTGCTACAGACTTCTGGGGTTTAAATGGTGACAAGCTAATTACTCTTCTTCCATAATTAAACAAGTCATTCTTGATCAGCTGGTTAGTGAACAGCTGATCACAATTGCTCATTTTGAAGTTCTGAGAGGTCTAACCCAACCTAAATTAAACTTGTAAACAGCAGAAATGAAAGCCAGATCCCAACTAGTTGACATTCTTAATTGAACTATTGTTGGGGAAAATTCTATTCCCAAGTTTTAAAACCAATTATGTCATTGAGCCAAATTCTGGTTCACAGTCACATGGGAACGAGCCACCTCACCCATCTCCATCCAGGTGGATGAGTCTTGAGAGTAGGAAGACTTAATATGGAAAGTGTCAAAGGAAACAGACTGTAACTTTCTCTGTTGCCTTCTTCCATCTTTCATAATCTCTCTGTTTTCCCCATTGAGTGAGGATCTCTATAATTACCCTGAAAGATATAATCTAAATCATCTACGAATTCAGAGGGCTGCAGGTAGAAGAGGGCAGATAAAGGTGGATCCACCACCTCCACGGTCAGTGTATAACATATTCATTGGCCAGGTTAGGAAACACTGATCCTTACAGCATCCTGCTGTGGCTATGGTGTACCAAAGAAGGTGGAAGAAATCGCTCCCAGTCCACTCGTCCCTTTCCTGTCAGGGAAGGATTTGAATAAAATCCTAAAAGCTTTCGTGGGAAGCGTGAAGTCCCTTCAGTTCCCCACTAGCCTATTATTAACACTGTTTGTCTCTTATTCCTGCCATTAATGACCTTGCAACTACCAGTATCAAAAAGCAGTGTATTCTTTCATATAGATGTATGTCCTGCGGTGGCTTTTCAATAGCTCTGCTGGCCATTTGTGCTAGCTGCCCCTCTTTTATATAAAGGGAATTTGAAATGATATTTACATACAAATACAGATAAGAAGTAGAAAATGCAGCAGTCATAGAAAGAAAATGAGCCACATGTAATGGAAAAAGAATTTTACATCCATTTCCTTAAGCTATAAGGCTACATGAGGATTGGTAAGCACAGGGGAAACAGAAAAACAAAGAATATACCATGCAGAGTGGGACAGGACATTCAGGCATTGACAGAAAAAAAGGGATCCTGGGGATGCAAGGACAAAGCAGTGCAGGGGATAAGATAAAAAGTAAACACCAGACAAGAAGAACCTGGAAGGAAAGAGATAGCAAAACTTTCCCCCTAGTCTCAGCCAGAATTATTCCTTCATCTTTGCAGTTTCTCTTCAAATGCTTCCTATGCTTTTTGTGTGACCCTAGCTGCTTTGTGGCCCACTTTCACCGTGCCTGTAGGTGGTGGCTTGGAAGGAAGAGCTTCCAGCTGAGTACCACAAGGGAGAATCAGGCTAGAAAATGGCAGATGTGCATGATAAGAAGAGTCCAAGGAACAGTGTGCCGTGTCTGAATTAAGCACTCAAACTCTCTGTGCAAGATTCCATTAATTTCACTAAAAGATCAAACTTATATATGTTTCAACAAAGATCTAGAAAGAACTGACGGCATACAGCCAGTACTACTAACACAGGAGCGCATATCTGGCTCAGCTGGGGTGTTTGCCAGTCCTTAGAACAGTTAAAGATAAAAACATTCCATACACGTACTCGTGACTGTCTTCAGCCACATCTGCCCAGGCCTACACAAGGCCATCCTCCAAACCTGACCTTGTAAAACTAGTTCTTCAAAGGCTTGGCAGACATGCAGAACAACAAATTCTAACGGTTCACTGTTGAAAACAAATGCCAGGTGTTCCGAGCTGCTCCCACACAGACCAGCTCAAATAAAAGAAAAAATAGGTTGTTAGCTTCACTGGAAAGGCTGGAGGACTCCACTGGGGCTGCTGAAAAATGATGCCTAATGGAGAGGGTTGTATACTAGGGTTTGACGACATTGTCATCAAAAGTTTGTTGGTAAACTGCACTCCATCATCACAAATTCTCCCTTCTGTTAGTTAAAACATGTATCAGTCAGATTTGCATGCTGTAAAATTAATATATGGCTGGAGACAAGTGGGTTTTCCACATTTTTAACTGACTTAGTTACTGAAATGGAAAATCTGGTGCTCTGATATCACATGGCTTTATTCCAAAATCTATGCAGCAATAATCTAGTGCTTGGAGGTGTGGGTGGGTGGGCGTAAGCATCTACTTAAATATTATAGGCTCAATCTCTATCCCATGAAAGGAATCCAGAAACCTGATAACATGGCTTACTGCTCACAGGTGGCAATATTTCTCCACTCGCAACTGGAGAGTCCAAAAAGAGAAGAAAGCAAAATTTTCCTGGGATAGGGGATGGCAAACACAGAAAACCAGCAATATGGTAGTAAATTGGAGCAATACTTCTGATCTCCCTGTCCCTGTCTCCTGGCTGTGGGTGGCTGATGGTGCTCCTCCTCCACAGCTGAACTGCAGCTCCTTGTCTGGACTTGGTTGGTTGTTAGTCAGTTCACATTGACTCTGTCCATACTAATAATTTAAATAGTACTGAAGAATGTTTCCAGGCACTAGAAATCAATCATTCATCCTTTCAATTTGTCTGGGGGGCCGGACAGTTTAATAGCACGGACACAGGCCATCCCATGCCAGCCAGCCTCAGGGCCAGAACAGCCCTGGGCACGTTGGCTGGAGGTCCCCAGCCACTGCCCCTTGCCCCCCTTTGAAAGGCTGAAGCCAAAGTAGTCATAGTCCTGGTGTGGAGCCTGAGGAGAGGTTGTCCCAGCCATTCCGGCTGAACTGTGCCCCTGGGGCTCAGCCCGTGCCGAGTTTGGAGTTATTTGAACCGTCCCAGCGGTGTCCTGTTTACCCCACTTGGGACATTAAGGGTCAAAACTGCTGCCAGGAGGTCCCAGGGATCCCCCAGCTCCTCAGTAACAGGTACCAGCTCCCTAATCTGTTAATGCTTCAGAGCACTTGCAGTCCCATTCACACACATACGTGTTTGCCACCGCACAGACGTGAAACGTGGGTTTCGCACATGGAGAGTCTCAGCGGGATGCTCTCGGCATTAACCCAGCCAGGAATGAGGAGCCCCAGCTGCCACGGCTGCACTCTGCTGCCTTCGCTGCTCTTTGTGCCCTGCTTCGTCTCTAAGCCTCAGGCACAACTGTTTAGGAAACTGAAAGGAACCTGTAGTAGGCAAAGAAAATTATAATTTCTCATGCAAAATGTAAGAAAGGGTATAGACTGGTGGAATTACCTGTTTGCTAAGGAATGTTTGGCAGAGGTCCTCTTTAGTCCTCATACAAGGAAAATTCTCGTTTGTTGACCGTCCTAAATCACAATGAAACTCTGGTCAACAAACCCACCTAAGCAGATGAAAACATATTAACAAGACACCATCTCTGAACATAAAGCTCATTCTACTCATCTTTTGCAGTGTTCAGAGATGCAGATGTGCAAATCTACCTTATAAGAAAGAATTTTTGTCCCACATTTAGCTGCCCCATAGACAGGGGAGTAAGGCAGTGACCCTCTCTATTGGGGCTGCCTCTTCCTTGCATGTAACACAGTGCAGCTGTGTTCAGATCAGGACCCAGTTCCCTCTTGCATAGGCTTGACCAGCGTGTCGCAGCTTCTCAGGTGCAGGACCTGAGTCAGCAAGCTGTAGCAGCATCATTTTAGTGTGGTTTATTTCTTTGGCTCAGAGATGAACAGCTATTCTTTTCCTTTCCTCTCCTTGGCCATTCAACCACCGCTGAGCTGCTACAGCTGTGATTCCCCTAAGTGCATTATCGTAACTTCCACAGCGCAGCAGAAGCAATTATTCTACCCAAAGTTGTGTCTCCTTCTACCTGGATATATGTTAAATACACGGCCAGAGGGGACCACCCCCAGCAAAAAGATATTTCTAATCTGAATATCAGATGCCTAAACCTCATCCCCAGACACTTTATAAAGTGTTTCGGTTTAACTGAAAATTGAGATGGGAACAGCAGAAGCTTAGCTCCCGTTGATACTGTAATTACTTTTACTGATCATTTCATTCCCACGTGGTCTGCACTCAAGGACAGAAGTGCTATTCCCCTGGCAAAGGTGGAGCAGGTATCAGCATCGTTTCCAGAAGAAAGCTGTACAAGGAAAATCTGGACTCTTTCAACTAAATCCAGCAAGCCAGTAACCCTGACAGAATTTGGCCAGATTTTCCTGCTGCGTATTTATGATAAACATGGTGAGTAAAACTATTAACTGTTATTTACTGCTATCATTTTTGCAAAGAGAAAAGTATAATCTTTGCTGCCATAGCCACTCAGCCGTACAAATTGCAAGTCTTTAAGGGTTAAAAAAACCAGAAAAATTTAAAAGTGACATCCCCACACACAGTTTTTTCCAGAAATAATATCACTTGCCGAATCACAGACCAAGTTTAAAAAGAATCATGTCCATTGCAAGAGTAGCGCACCATTTTTTTTCTCTATAGTGTTTTTGGAAGTTGGTATTTTGTAAGCAACAAACTCCATTATTGTTTTGACAGCTTATGGACATTTAAAGTGTAGGCACTCTTGTGTTATTCAAAATTGTAAATTAATGCTTGGTTGTTTGGTTTGAATGGGAATTGCCAGCCAAACTCTGATTGAGGTCTCACTGAGAATCAGTTAATCAGACTCCATGTTTTTGCCTGCTAAAAGGGTAGGAAAACTTTCAAGCAAAGTATCACTCCATGTTTTCAAGCCTGGATGTAAAAAAAAAAAATCGTTCAATTTAACTGTCTATAATCAAACAAAAACTCAGTCTGTTTTCTTCAAGAGCTGTTGCAAAGGAGCACATGCAGCTGTACTAATAGTGACTAAAATTTTATTTGACAACCAATAGGATAATTAGTAAATTAAACCTTCTTTTGATGTCTGATTTATTTGAGTGACATCAGGATTTTCACTCTAAACTAACTTTTTTTATAATTTGTTGCCCACTGGATTTTATTCTTTCAAGTATATTCTGCTGGAACACAGCTCTGCTTCCTCCTGCTGCAGAAGACCAGATGTAAATCAGATCTCGGTGGGTTTTTTTCATTTCTCAAAGAAATCTTGTATTTGTCAGTTTGCTTAACACTAAAGACTTCAGTGCAAAACCTGACTACAATATGTCACGGGCAAGTCTACTTACAGAGGAAGTAAAGTTACATAATCTCATTTTCAATTACATCTCATTTAGGGCATATTCTCATCATCACCCACTATTAAATACAAAGATTCTTGACAAGGAACTCCTTGAGGAAAACATGTCATGTTTAAGGATATATAGCACACATGTTTTGTAAAGGGCCAGAAACCTTGTTTAAAAAATCCTAACAGCTCACTGCTTTAATTATCGTGGGAGGAGCTTCTGTGAATCTGACCTGCATATAGCTCCCGTTAGGGAAAGTCTGGTGATGACAGCTTGGATGCAATCTCCTCATCAGTGGGTCACGCTTTCATGCCATGTGTTAATAGCATCTTTAGAGTGGATGTTCACAAGTCAAATGTCCTGTGAAGAGATGGATGGGTTATATTCAAGATTAAAGGAAGCTAAAGGACACTTCAGACAACCCAAGTTTCTGATGTCGTTTAAATGTTGTGGGTTAAATTAGCCTCTGGTGCAGGCCAGGGAGTTATTGCTAAGGTGAACTTGACGCAGTTTATAATTGCTTTACACAAATGCATCCTTCCACATGTGGCCATGAAAACCTGTGCTAAATGGACAGATGTAAGAGCTATCACCTTGTTATTCAAAACAAACTTGGCTCCCTTGAAGGAAGTGTAAACTCAGAAAATGCCTGCCCAAAACCAGAGACAGACTTGCCTGCTGGACAGTCACGTCGTTATCATAGCCAGGCTGGTGTCACGTTTTCTGCAGAACAGGACTTGAGGAAGGAGAGCGGCTGGGAAGGGAGAAAGCTTTCAAGCGTCTCCCTCTGTGCTCTGCCGAGTGACAGCAAGGACGAGCCCCGCTGCACCGGGCTGGGGGGGGTGTGGGTGGGTGCGTGGGGTGACTCAGTGCAGGGGCACCCTGTCCTGTAGGAGAAGGCAGCGGGTGAAGCACGGGGACCAACGGCTTTAAAGCCAAACTGAAATGTGTATAAATTAAGCAAGATTTTAAAGCACTTTGGCCTAAATTAGTCTCTGGTGGAACTTTGCTGGTGTTTGTGGAGTTACGCCCTGGATGAATTGGGTTCTCTGGCATGAGAAATGAATGCTGCCTGACTTTAAATAGAGCATGAGCTGTTTGCAGTTGAGCCAGGCTTGTTTCCTCTTGGAAAAAAATTTTCCTTGCAACCTTTGTACCCGGTGATTTTGTGTCCTTATAAATGGGCTGACTGAAGGAGACAAAAAGTAGTGGGGTACCATGCTGCGTATATGTGACAGGCAGACTAATTTAAAGTCCTAACTTATGAGCTGGGTTTTTCCAAGGCCATAGATTTTCATTAGCTATTTGCTGTGTTAATAAGAGACAACCACAGCAACAAGTGGTACAAATGTTAGCTTTGAAATATAGAGCGCCTCTTAAACCAACAGAACCGGCAATAAATGGTGTGTGTATATTTGCTCATTTGGCAAAGGTAGAAGTTCAAATTATGTCTTACGGCCAGTTGACATATACCTGACCATATTCATCCCTAGGGCAACTCCACTAGCTTCAGAGGAGCTACTCAGGGAATGAATTTGCAATTTTTTTCTTAACGCTGCTTCATTCTAAACAGAATTATTTTTTCATGGGCTATTCAATATGGTCCAGCTGATATGACACAGAAATGGGACTGCAAAGACCTGTGTATTGTTTCTGGTTCTTCCTTTGTGCCTCTGTCACAGTTAAAATTTGTAATGTGTAGCTATTTGCTCCACACTCTTTTTGGGGAGCAGGATCTGTTTCTTATCATGTGTTTTATACTGCACAAGAAAGCAGGTTGTTGCTTCATTAAAGACTTCTAAAACTAATCTTGTAAGAAATTGCAAGACATTAACAATGCCTGTTCATTGAAAGGATAACAAGTTAACCTGAGGAATGGTCAGCAGAATTAGTCCAGTCTGCTCTCCTGTGTTGGATTTTGCTCAGGTAGCTGGCCCTTCTCCGCAGCTGTCGCCACATGGCCTCACAGGACATAGATGGAACCAGTAGGTAATTCCACAATTTTATTCTGGTTTTGCTTTCTTACTTTAAAAAGTTGGACACATCTTGGCAGGCATGGCAAAGTCCCATCTGGCTAAATCCTCCCTCATTCATTTTTCCTTTTGGCTCAGAGAGAAAATGTACACATATAAACCTGAATACAGAAATAAAACCTTACTGTAAATCCCCAGGAGGGCATTTACTTATGTGCTACCACTTTCTTTGGTCATACTCCGCTGGGAGCCAGTAGATAACACAGCTGCTTACAAGCGATGAGCAATTTCGTAAGCTGAGGCTCCGTTAGGAGGTGGCTACTTAGACCCTGGCCGTGGGAGGAGAGGCCTTTCTGCACCTCTGCAGATGTAGGGAGATCCATGGACCTCCCCGTCAGTCAGACTGCTAAAGGGTGGCAGGAGTTGGATGGGTTTTCTTATCTGCCTGTCCTGCAGAACACGTCAAGGAGATATGCTGGTGCCCCAGCCAGAAGTATAGACTGGCCAGTGAAATCATCGCCATCCGCTGTGGATCTCACCTGAAACTGGAAAATCTGGTACCTAGTGGTGTAATCAGCACAACCAGAGAGACAATGACATTCTAACCAAGAAGCACTCTCCTTCTGTGGGAAGAGCTGTGGCACCATCCTTTCTCTGTAGGCGCTTTGTCTATCGGGATATAAAAAGGCTCCTGCCTTTGTCTATTGGGATATAAAAGGTCTAGTTGAGCTGCTCTTGCATGAAGGTGGGGCATTCCTTTGTGCCCCACGCTCTGTGGCTAATGCTACGGTCACAGCTCAACGTCCTGCCTGCATGGCATTGTTATTTCTCAGATTAGGCCCTTAGACTGTGATTGGTGAAGACCATTGAACAAATTCGCTAAATTCGAGGAAACCAGACTAGCAGCTCTAGAAGTAATTTGGTTTTTTTTAAATTTTAAAAACTGCTATCAAAATTGTATAATTTATTCATTTTCCATTAGGATTTAATGCATAAAAGCACAAAGAAAAATGAAATTACCAATATTTTGGTTATACATTCAGTGTATGTGATCCGCGTGGCCCTTTTTTATCCCTGGTGTCATGCCACTCGGTCCAGCAGGATGTGAATCCACTTCATTTTTTTCCTGAGGAGTTTTTCAGTCTTCATGTCCTCAGAATTGACGTGGACTTACCGAATTTCTGCCTATTTCCCATCCCTGTGGGACTGCAGAGTTCAAGTCCTTCCCTCCCTCCCAGTTCTGCAGCTCTTGGGGTGCTCCCCCAGCTGTGTCGAAGGTTATTTGCCCCGGCCGAACTGCCTGAAAGATGAGGGACAGGGGCGGCACGTCTGTTCAGACTGATACACTTGTCTTTTAAAAAACCTTAGCTCTGGGGTAGTAAGGAGAGGGAACGTATAGCTTGGAGCTGTCTGCCGGCCATATCCTATGTGAGTCCTCCCTTCAAAAAAGATTACATTCCTTTTTAAAATTAACTCCAAATAAAACACATCGGCAGATGCAGTTTCTGAAATGCTGGTAGCTGAGTTTTTGCGTTAGTCGTGTGAATATGCTACTGGCAAAGGAGACTTTTGCATAACCTGCTGCAAATATGTGACAGACAGCATGTCAGGAAACGCTCGGTATAGGCAATGATTTGGGACTAATTTCATGGATGTTTTCCAGTTTCTATTTTCTCCCCCCGATCCGCCTTTCTCTTTCTCTGAGCAAGAGGGCTCCTGAAATTTCCTGCTTAACATCTTTCACTTTGAATAAAGAATACGCTAAACATCCCCCCTGCAGCTGGTCCTGCTGAAATTGCTCCTCTGGAGGGACCAGCAGATGATGTCGGTGGATTTGAGAAGGTCCAGGCAGGAAGGTTTAGCCCCCAGCGCAGCCCACACTGAAGCCTGCAACTTGAGACCACCCCCCCCCCCCCCCCCAGCTCCCCGCCTTCCACTCGCACACGCGTGTGCGCGCACACACACACACTCACACACTCACACACTCACATGCAGAGGCAGGCAGGGACTTTAAATGAACCCAGATGGCTGGCACACAGGGAGTAG
Source organism: Astur gentilis (assembly GCF_929443795.1). Lineage (NCBI taxonomy): Eukaryota > Metazoa > Chordata > Aves > Accipitriformes > Accipitridae > Astur > Astur gentilis. The sequence goes on along the minus strand of NC_064883.1, from coordinate 19,972,501 downwards.
GCATCCTGGAAAAGTGCCCCGGGGCGCTCTGGTTGCTGTCATCTTATTCTGCAAACCAAGTGCCTTCAAGATGTCTGTGTTGTTTCTTAATCGGAGATCACTCCCGTTCGGGCTCTTAGCCCCTTCCTGTTGGGAAATGTCACTGAGGCATCAGAGAGATACACAAAGATTGGTTTGACTGAAATCAACCATTCCCTTAACTCAGAGGTTGTAGATTATTATCCTTAATAAAGACCATATTGTAATAAAATCCAAATCAGATCCCAATTGAGAGACTGTACTTTCCCCTCTCCGGTGCATGTACTGTTGTCTGATTGAGTGATTTGAGTCTTGTGCAAAAGAAATTAATTGGCTACGAGTAATACAAAATGTTGATGAAAAGTGTGAATGTAATGAATGCTGATAACCGGTTCCAATTCTTTTTTCTTTTTCTTTTTTTTTCTTCTGTTCAATCACACCGAACACATGTTTCCCTTCTTTATTTCTCTATAAAAATATGCAAACAATTACCTGGCTTTGGAGACATAATTACAAAGAGGTTCATCTCTAAAAGGTTATTATTGATTTATAGAGTTCTTTAGTTTAATGGAAGACAGACAGGAATAAAAAGAAACTTTCTGCTTTCCCCACAAATAATAGATGAGCTGCAAGGGAAATGTAAGATTTAGAAGTAATTTTTACAAGATACACAAGCTGCATGGTTCAGAGGGATGTTTCTTGTACGTGCACGGAGTTATTCAGAAACTGTAGCACAGCAAGGCTAGTACAGGCATCTTCTCCCGTGAGTAATTCAGCATGAAGCATTGTGACAGGCCGTGATAGCCGGTATCTGCAGATAACACTGAAGATAGATAAAACGTACAGGATAATTTGCAACGCCAGACCTAGTGCTGGATTTTAAAGGTGAAGTACACGAGCGGAAGTGTGTCTAAGGGGAAAATCAGTCAATTTGTGATTAGTAACTACTAGACAGAGGCTTTGGGGTGGTGGTTTTTTTTAATAGGTGTGAATTTATAACTAAGTGTGTGTAGGAGGATAGAGTCTGGTTTTTGGTACACCTGGCCTTCCTCCGGCTCACCTCGGACTCTCAGGGAAACAGCTCGGTGGGGTGGGTAGGAACAGGACCATGCCCTCGCCGAGGACACCGCCTCCAGCAGGCTAGGGCTTTGGGCTCTTTTTCATGTGATTTTTTCATATGACTTCTGTCTGCTTTAGAAATCTGATGCCGTGACTCCCTCAGGGCAAGGGCCACTGTTTTGTCCGGCGTGCACCCACGACCGGCACGCTACGGCGGGGCACTGGTGGCATCTCCCAGAGGTTTGGTGATGGGACCTCAGCGATGCCGCAGCCCCGTGACATGCTCCCTGTCTGGGCTTGCGCACTTCTTAACCAGTGAGCCCTGCCCTGAGAGAGATGTGGGGGCTACAGCCATATCTAACAGCAGAGTTAACCCCTTCTTTTCTGTAAGTTTCCAGGCAGAGCAAAGTCCGGTTTGTCTTATTTACTTGCGTGCGGCAAGCTGGGTTTGCTCTTAAATCCGCACCCTGCAACAGATGTTATATTTATGACGTTGCAAAATTATTCACCAGCGACTGTTAACGCTATACATGATTCGTCCATTTGGATTTAAAAAGAGTAAACCGTGTCTGATTCCCATTCACATAACATCCTCAGTGCTTTCCCTGTCCCGGCGTGCACCCTGGCTCTGGCACAGCTCTCAGGTACACACCCCACCGAGGCCTCGGGGCTTTTGGGAAGAGGGTGGGAGCTTTCCCGAGCCCCGAGAGCCCTCGTGGAGAGCACGCTTCTGCTGGCTCTGCTTTATAATTAGCATTGCCTGAATCTGATAAAACAGCTTGTAAACAAACGCAGTCTGAAGCAATTTTAAAAGAGAAACAGATTAAATCAATAGTGCATCATGGGCGCTGTGGTTGTAATTGCTCTTGATGGCCGTTCGGCTTGCGTGGTTGTTGTTGTTTTTCTGTCTATAACATGGAAATTCTCAGAATAATGGTCTTTTGTTCAGCAGCATTGCAGAGGGAGTCAAGAGCTCCTGTCTAGCGGCTCTGGGCAGCCCCAGTGCGGCCCCAGTATGGCCGTGCAAGCGCTGCTCGCACCACTGGAAGTTACGGGGTCCCTACAACCTCTGCAGCTGCAGCCCAAAGCAGCGGTATGGGGCTAGATGGACATGCTCTATTTGATTTTATTAATTTGATTTTATTGTGGGTTGCCCTTTGGGAAGGTCTTCCGTGAGCCTGAATGACTGTCCTAGGTGAACAACTTCCAGCTCTGTGCAAGTGAAGTTGCGAAGACCTTTCATGCTGTCCTTTTCTCCTAGTGCGCGCATTTAAGCTCCTTCGGTTTAACCCCCTACGTAGATATCATTTCTTAACTTGTTCTCAGCAAAACACATTCCTTGCTGCTTTATGGCTTTTGACAACAGTAAGCAACTGCTGCTGCTGAATAGTATCATTTAACTTTGGGGCTTGGAATGTAAAAGTAAGAAGAAGTGCAGGATTATGTTTCATTTTATATACAATCTTATAATGAACCATAATATCCTCTTGGAGATTTTGCCATATGAGAAGATAAGACAAGCAACAAGTTTGCGTGAAGAATTATCTTCCCTTATGTGTCTATATTGAATTACCGCTTTGCACCTGATTATACTCGTTTAGTCGCGATTCTCAAAGGGCTTCCAGATCCTTCTCAGAAACATAGGAGCCAATTGAAGTCATGGTCCATGGATAATATTTAAAAACTTTAAAAACTTTGAGGATCTGACCCATTGTCAATAAAATAGATAGTTAATTTTATCTCCTGTAGTTCAGAAGATTCAGCTGTAGGAAGCACCAAAACCCCCCACAAATTTAAAAAATTAATTTTCTTCAGTAGTTACCAAGCTTTTTTTTTGCCAGGTGCACCCTCAGCAGTGGCAAAAATGTCAGTTACAGCAATCAACAGCAGCAGTGGCAACAGGTACTCTCTGTTTAAAGCAGCTGGCAAGCCTCTGATGGTATCTATACCTCAGTACCATGGTACTCTTACTGAGGTATGGGAACCTGAGACCTAGCCGAGCTTCACCTTAATTCTGTATCTCTAGCTCAGCCTAGGCACGCCAGCCCTATGTCCCTGTTCCCTCAGCATCCCCCCTTTGGTATGTAAAGCTTCCGCAGACAGAGCTCGCACATATTGGTCTGTGAGCTCAACCATATACTACTGTCAGTAATAAAAGCCCCATTTGTTACTATCATGTAAACCAGGGAAAATATGGCTGTTTGAATGAATGCCTACAGGATCCCTCAGAGGGAAAAGTTACAGATCTCCAAGTGGCCCACACAGTCCTATTCTCTCCAACTAGAGCTGAGCTGCGTTTTGTTTTCTCGTACAGCCTTAATAGCGATCATTGATCAGCACAGCTAACATTATTTAATTTTATTTAAGGCTCATTTTCAGATGTGATTGCAGTTACCGTTTTGCAACTTACTCATTTTGCATCTCATAATAATAGCGGAAAGTGGCACAAAGGACGTGAACGGTGACACTGTGCAGCTGATGCAATAAAGCGAATTAACGACAACTAATAGCTGGCAGATAGTGGCAGATCAGTTGATTAAACAGATGGCAGAAAGCTCAGCATTTGCCATCCAGAAACTCGGTATATTGCTCTCATCTGTTCTCTAGGAAATGCTTCAGGAAAACAAGAGTGCTTTTTACCACTCCGGTCTGCTCAAAAAGCAAACATGAAGAGGTGACTGGTTTCCCTCCAGAGAACTGAAGAGCCGATGCTTAGGAGAAGGATGGGAGAAAAGGCTGGATGCCCTAGCTAATATTTCTGTTGATACATGGAGAACCTGCAGGATCAGCCCCACCATTTGGAAGAGGCAGCTTCTCCCTGGTCCTTCCTCTAGCAACTGGGTGCCTCTAGAACTGCAGAAGGGAATAATACAGCTGAAAAGAATGACTCAACTATTTAACTCCTTCCTTAAATGGAAACCGTTCAAATGCTTCCTTCATTTATCTGTCCCAGTGGCGTATGAGAAAAATGGCTTGTGGGCTCTGCCTGGTGCCACAGAGATGAGAGGACGCACATGGCTCGCTGCTCCTCTCTAAGGATCTCTTTGTTCTTCCCAGTCCCCGGGGCACATGTTCCATGCGAGGCAATGACAGTTTTTGTTATCGCACAGACGTATCAGTTTCAGTGACAATCACTCCCTTTTCAAAAAAACATTATTTCTCATGATTGTATCCCTCTTGGAAAATGTGGCCTTTAAAGCCAAAGTGGGGGGAAAGAAGAATGAAGGGGAGACAACGAATGTCCTGGCGACACAGAAGTTAAATGGTGTGTTATGGGACAATCAGTCAATCGGCTCGAAGGGGTATAAATCGGCATATGTGCACGCAGAAAGGAAACACTGGACCTTGCACTGCAAAAGAAAGAGGGACCGTTTTGTCGTGCCTCTGCAGGTTTAGCAGATATTGCAGAGGAAACAGCACATGCAAGAGGAATAAAGGGAGGGAGGAGAGCGGGGGGAAAGGGGGGAGGTGAGGGGCTCGCTAATAACAACATGTTTTTTCCTTCCTTCCTAACTCAATGGCACATGTGACCTCATGAAGCCAATAAGTTATGAGCATCTGATGTAAAAGTTCCCCCCAAAAATGCTCCTTTAGCAAAGACCACTGGGTAAACCGTGTCACAACTAATTTCTGCAAATGCCTTGATTTAAGGCAGGCACAGGACCTGAAATTCACACCAGCTCTTTGTGTGCTGGAGTCATGCAGATACCAGGCTTGGTGAGAAGAAACTGCATACTTCCTATTTTATTTCACCACTGCTCGACCTGCTTTTCCTCAGACTTAAAATAATTTGCCAGGTCAAAATAAACTCTTCAGAATCCCAATGTGAAAAATGTACCTAACAATTCAATCCTTGTAAATTGGGAATTGGAAGAGAAAGTGCAGTGGAGTCTAATTAAATTATATAATAAGCAGCTTAACTTGTGGTTTCACTTTGGTTTCTGTTATTCTTATTATCGTAAGCATTGTAGCTGGGAAAGAGCTATTGAAATATGCAAAGCAGAGATGACCAAACTGGAGATTGTTTGGGTTTCGCAAGAGCTTGTCTGTCAGAGTTTGATTTTGCAAAGTTGAATCCAGAAGGGAGGTCAGGCCAATTCTGATTTAATTCAAGATTTTCCTCAGAGTTAGCAATGAGTTCTGCATTTGACCTGTCTCTATTACAGACAAAAATCAAAGGAGATTTGGATTTGCAAATCCTCACCTGTCAGGTCCTGGTTTGCAATATGAAAACCAGTGCTGGCTCAGCTTTGGGTGAAACTGAGTATATAATCCTGGCTTTAGCTTTCTCACATTAACGAGTCAGCTGGTATCACCCAGAAGACGGCACTTCAGAGATGAGATGATGCTCCTGGCACCCATGTGGTGCTGTAGGCCTGTTTAGCCCACCCTGCTGCTGGGAGGTCGCACTGTGACTTATCAAATTTTGCCCTTTGTATAAGCCTTCTCTAGTGCCCAGCATATAGCTACAGGAGCCAGATAAGCAAAACTGCTGATGGTACATGAAGTGGGTGAGGACGTGCCCGCATAACCTGCCACCAGGGAGGGTGGCAACTTACAGAGGTCAGCAGCTGCTGGCAGGGGACACTGCGCTATCTTAAACCAGTACCATTTTTTGAGTAATAATTTATGGTCTGTCTGGCATAGATACGTTGGCAGAGATTTATACTATGCTTTACCTTAATTGTCAGTAAAGCTGGCTAGCATTTACCTTCTGGTGGGTTCCTCCATAAAGTGAATGCTCATAAATTTGAATAATCAAAACAAAGATCTTTCCAAAAGTTTGGTATACATCTCGGCCTGCTATGGGAACAGGTTGCACTGCCCACTGAAATCTGAATCTGCATCTAGGGCTTCGGTTTGGCAACATTTCTAGTTTTGAAGACTGTCTCATGCAAGCTTCAAGTAAGAATAATTTCAGTCTGTTTAGTGGTCTATAAATCCAAGTGCCCCAAGTACAAATGAATCACTCTATTCTCTGCCCCAGGGGTTTGACTATTACAAACAATGACTGAAGTCATCAGCAAAAGACGAGGTCACAGGCTGAAAGAGGAAAATATGCTTTTTCATTTCTAGTATAAAAAAAATTGAATGCATTGTTTGAAAATGTCAGTGCATGAACTAGACTAAATGGAAGCAGACTAAGTTGGGCTCTGACATCTAATGCTTCCCCCTCCACTCCCATTTTGTTTAATTTGACAGCTACTTACCAAGATACACAAGCTCAAAAATTCAAAATAAGCTGCTAAGGAAGACTTTTACAACATTATCCACCCTTTTCCCTGGCACTGTGAAGGCTAAGGACTGAAGGTAGGGATGAGATGGGAGAGCCCGGGACTCCAACGTGAACATTGCCTCTGTCTGCTGCTGCAAACGAGGCACTTAAACCCTCTGCCGAGGCCTTCCTGTAGCAGCCATCTGCCTTGCAGTGGTGAGGTGCTGCCTAATGAACAATTACTGCTTGGGAAGCGCTGCGAGATTCACGGTGCCAGCACTGAGCACGGGCAGGGTGAGTTGCCAGACAACATAAGGATTCATCAAAGGTCGATGATCTCCAGAACGTGCTGAGGAAAAACTGTTTACCATACACAGCCAAATCCTTGGTGATTCTCAGTCTCCGGCAACCACACAGGTTTTCAAGGTTGGTTAGGAGAAAACAGTTTAAATCTTATTTATTTATGTATTCATATAGATATATATTAATGTTTTTATATATATTCATGTATATATGTAAAGACAATCAATCTAGTCAATGTAAACCACTTTAAAGTACTTTACACATACCATCAAGTAAAAGCATGAGCATGGCACGCACTGCAGAGCAGGAGTGACTTAAAGTAACTTAAAATAACCACAGCTTTTTCCTCTAGTTGGCAAATCAAATACGACCCTTGGATCCTAAATCCCCAAGGGATACAAAAAATGTTATCTTGGAGGTAAACACACTGTTTGCAAAAACTTTCTATCATAATTCAAGGCCAAAGGAGTTTTTTTTAAAAAAATCTGTTTAATATATGATGTCCCAATACTACCTGCATTAAGTCCTTTTACTTTAGGCTTTATCCTATAAATAGGAAAATCCCAGCCTTACTTGTCAAGCTGCGACAGAAGATGTAGTGTTAGAGATCAGTCTGAACCAAATCTCAGATGAAACTTTGGTCCCAGCGAAGTGAATGTGTGTGTTTTCTCAGCGGCTTTAGCGGAGCCTGCCCTTCCAACGTCTTCCTCAACCCTAAGCCTTGAAACAGGGGCAAGCTTCCTATCAGTGGCTTACAGGAATATTATTACCTCCTGTAAATCCAAAGGTATAAAAAGGAATCCTAAATCAAACACGTTCCAGTCATAATGTTTCATCCGTAAAAACTGCCTCTAACATACTTTGAATTAATGACAATTCTCACTTCAGTGCCAAGAGTTTGAGCTTGTTCCCTGTTACACACTCTTGGTCATATACAGCTGTAAATGTGGGTGCCAAAGCAAAACCCAGGTTTACAAAGTACGTTGGAGTTCATCTGATATTCTCTGTCTCATGATGTAAAAAACCCAAACAAACAGAAGCCGGTAGTCTCAAATTAGGTTGTTTCACCCATATTTAGGCACTGAGAAGTTTCCATTTGCCTCCTGTAGATGGAAGATCCTGCTGTCACATTCTTGTTGCTGAGATTTTGATATATGCTTTTAAAAAGTGTAAAGATCTGTTTCTCATTTGTTACTACAATCATACAGTTGGGCTAAAATGACTGCTGCTCTGTCTGGGAATGGTAATTCTCAGCCTTAAATTCCTGAAACAAAAAAAAAAATCAGATACAGAGCCATGACACTCACCTTTAAAAGGAGAGGAGAATGTTTTTCCATCCCTCTCCATTTTTTTTTTCCTTAATATTCAGAAATATTGGAAATCTTGCAGAGAGGAAGATAAAGGGAAGCTGAAGGGCATTTCTGCATGGGATAGAAATTCCAGGACTCAGTTGAAGTACCTGCAGGCACAATTACATACAAACATCCATCCTCTGTGTGTATGTAGGCGATTAGCATGTGTACTCCTGATACTGCTCTGCTTGCTAAAGCTAGCAGCAATCTTATACACAGACTGTTTCCCTGCCTAAAACTGTCAAAGGCAAAAATATTTTGCAGAAATTTCTGACCTTTGATGAGAATCTGTTTTGAAACAGAAGAGAGAAAAAGAAATCTTCCTACCCTCTTAGAACATAGCACTTCAATGTCCCAGAAAGATGACTTTTTATTAGAAAGTTTTCATTGCATATTATAACAAAATAGGTTTAATGATATTTAAAACAAAAAAAGACAACCTGTAACAAACACATCTATCAACCTGTACTCTGAAATTTCCATTTCTGAGAAATGCTTTGGGTTTTGTTCTGTTCTGGAATGATCATGGGTTTTACATTTTGAAATTTCATCTCAAAATTAAAAAATCTGGCTTTCCTCCCCCTCCCCAATAAAAATCCCTCTGTGTCTCTGGCTACTTTTCCTATGCCTTTAGGATCTAGATATGCAGTTTGAAAAGGTGCCTCAGCAGTTGAACTGTGGCTGAAGAATACAGCCACAATTTTGGGGGGCAAGCAACTGTGTCAGCGGTAGAAAAGTTAGCCTTTGGGAACGCTAATCTTTGGGTTTACTAGGTAGATGAAAACATGACCAAGAAAGTGTTTAGTTTGTCTCAAGCTTCTTCTATGTTCTGTGCTGAAAGGTTCTGAAAAGAAAAAAAAAAAAGGCCAAAATGTTCCCTTTCAGAGCTCCACTGAACCAACACCCTTTTATTAGGAGTGAATTTGGCCCATTCTCCCCAATTGCTGTATCTCTTAAACCTTCGTGCACATACTAAACCTTAGACTGATTTAGTATTTAAATGATATACAGTAACCATCCTGTTAAATGTAAATTAAATGCACACTTACTCTTTAAGACAATTTAAAGTGTCACCTTTATAGCTAAAAGACTGTGACATTTCATGAACTCACAGCCACATCTTCCCACTGATAATGCCAAGCTGAACTGACTGGGCTAAATTCAGCTGTGGGGTAACCAAATGCAACGCTCCTGCTGTCAGAGGAGTTATACCCATTTACACCAAGCCTGATTTCAGGCTTTCATTATCTACACTTAAACCTAGCATAATTTATTTGAAAAAATGGCTGAGAATAGTAACATTTCAGCCGTTATTCACACTATAGACACAATGTTCCCTAGTAACATATGTTGGCTTAGCTCCTTTGACTACGATGGAACTACCTTGATTTATGTTGGGTGAAGACGCAGCCCTAGCTGAAAAGCAGAGACAAAGGATCTTCACCTAAACTGAATTGTTCTTGGAGAACTAAGTGAAATCATAGAGACTGATGAAACAATTAATAGCAATTAATATGCTCCAATGTAAGCTAACATAACAAAGCACATGGCTTCCTCTCTGCCATAGCTTCCTTGCTCACAGGATCTCCTTAGAGGAATTAGCACTTCTCTTATATTTTCCTCCAGTAATCCCTCCATTTCAAAATGGATGGCATATTTGGCCTTCTTAATTAGTACATAGAATTTATCTGAAATATTTTTTAGACATCTTCTGTACTAGCATTTAAAATTAGAAGTTAGCATGCATTATGAAGTTTTATTGCATTATTTCCCCTCACCTTAGACTCCCTAGACTGAGAAAAAAAGTGCTTTTCAATGTCAAGTGTTTTAAATAAAATGCATTCATTGTTGTCAACATGTAGAGCTGGTAAATTGACAAATTCATCATCCCATTATAATCCCTGCACCTGTTCCAGTTTGCGGTCTGCGGTGTGTTTTAGCTCATGTATGGTGAGTGCATCTGCTTAACAAGGACAGTTAACTGGCAGAATTTGTTTATAAACCCCGTGAAGAGCTAAATGAGGTAAACTGCATTATCTTACACTTTAATTGTATTTCATTGCAGACGAACATTTATTAAAGATGCAGGCGGCACAACATACATTCTAATTGTGTTTGCATCCATTTCTGGTTTTACCCTGATTTCCAAAATTTCTTCCACCATCATATTTCAGGGCTTCAAGACGCAGCCTGAGATATCCCTAAAAGAGATCTTCATAGCAGTGTCCGATATGTGTGCACACATGCAGACACTCAAATCATTCGCAGAAGCAATTTCTTAGAAGGATGCTGCCATGTTCTGTCTGGCAAATGTCCATGAAGAGATGCAAATTTCTGGGAATCTGACCATTGCCTTGAAACGAAATTATGAAAGTCTTCGGGGCGCAGTTTCCTTGGTGGCGGGGACAGAGCTCCCCGAGGTCCCTGCCTTCCCAACTCACTCCCGTCACCTTCCTCCCAGACTCCAACATCATGGCAGGAGCAGGAATCACACGATACCTGTCAAAGAAAGACCTGTGAGTCCCATCTCACGAACAAAATTTGGCACACTGCTCCTGCCAGAAACCTATTTTCTCTCACACTTGTTACGATTTGAGTAGGCAAGGTGGCACGGGGGCTCAGGAGTGGGGGAGCAGCATTGCTTGGCAATTTGGGAGCTGAGGCAGAGCTACCCACAGCACGTCCGAATCAGTGGAAAGGCTCGGTATGAACTGCATAAAACCCAGGCAACCTGAGGTCCAGTGATGGGCTAAGTCCAGATCCCTGATACCTTGCCCAGCTATATAGCCACAAGAACCTCCTCCTTCCCTTGCCCTCTCTCTCTGAAGGGTACGTTATTAACCAACCCTGAGCTCATTTGTATGGGAGAGGAAGGATGGCTGGTTCCTCAGCACGGGAGAAATCCCTCCTCCCATGCCCTCCACTGCTCACTGCGCAAAACCTTTCTAGAGTCAAACTGACCTGTAGCTGAGGAAAGACTGGCTGGCCCAGCAGAAGGACCAAAATATTAATGGTCTGAAAACAACCGCTCCATTTGGAGGTTGTACAAGTAGAGTAGGATGGACTTGCTGCAGAGGAGCTATATGAAAAAAAAGGGGCAGCTGGGGGTAGTTGTACTGTTCTGCAAATATATAGTTGTTGCAAAAGTTGTTGCAAACATCATTCACGCATTTCCTACCGTGTGCTGAGGTCTGTGGGACTGAAAGTCAGAGACAGAAAAAAGGTTTACATTTTAAACTAAGCAAATGTGATATGGAGATGCAAGAAACATGGACCTCCTGGTGCTACAGCTCTGGGACAGTTTCCCGGGGAGCCACCACAATGCCATTCCTGCCGGGAGGGTGCTGGAGCCCACCAGCATGCCCCGCATTCCTGGGTGCTGCCCCATTGTAAGGCAATTAAAAACCATGGCAATTTCAGAACTTGGGCGGCCCCCTCCGCCCCCCCAGCACTGCTGGAGAAGATACATCTGGTCTTGGTTTGTTGACTTTCCTTGGGAATGCTTCAGAATTGAAAGGAGATGGGGAAATTTTTGAAAGATGGAGTTCACCGTGCTAGTTGGTGTGTTTTGTAGGCATGTAAACGTCTCTTTAGGCAGCAAAGCAGCCACTGTCTCCTTACTCAGGGTGCAGCCAGGACTCACCTGCTGGTGACCAAACAGCCAGATCGTTTCTGAAGGTGAGGCCAAGTCCTGGCACTAGAGGTCAAGCATAAGAATAAAAGTCAGGCCTCTGCAAAAGTTTAAATATGGGTTTGAATTTACAGCTGGGCTAAGGAAATTAAAGAAAACATTATTGGAGCATTCGGGTGCTGAGAATGACACAGAGATTCTGGCCAGACAGAGAGGGGAATGAAAAATAAATCTGCCAGGCTGAGAAACTGCATAGCATGTGGCTCTCATCCACTTTGGTTTTTGCTTCATATGCAAAGAGGCTGCAGAATTAGATTCCCTAATCCAAATACTTTAGGACTGATTCTCTAATTTCCCTTGGAAATTCATTAGTTTTTTTTAAATGAGTGGTAATGCTGCTTGCATTTTTTGGTTATGGGAAGATTAAATGAAGGAAATCTTTGCCTAGAATAATCATCGTTACTTAACCTAAATTTATTCCATTCCTCTGAAAATTTGAAAAAGAGCAGCTCTTTGGTCCCTGAAGTTACACTGAAGTAAAACTCAACAGCTTGCAAAAATATTGCCATATGAGTAGAAATATTCAGCACTGAAGAACTGATGTGGTGGAGGAATAAAAGGTTGTTTGTTAGCACTGGCTGGCACCGGGTTTTAAGCAATACCACAAGCCTGCCAACAAGAAGCTGATAACAAGACTTTCTGAATATCTTCCAAAGCTTCACAGAAATACTTGCTTGCTTAATATTTTACACTTAAGCTCTTAAAAGCTTACCAGAGAAAAGTGGCTTTAAATATGTGCAAGCACCCCCCACACATATGTTTTCGTGCATAGCATGAGGAAAACTGACATTAAACACAAGAAAATATTTCTATTTAACATGTGCAGATTGAGCGTAAACAATAGGACAAATGTTTCTAGTTTGCACTCTAATTTCTCCCCTGTAGCACACAAACAGCTTAACACCTCCATTGGATTTAGGCTCCTGGTGACCTTACACTTACGTTGTAGTTATTTCTCAGTGTCTTAAACCAAGGGAGAACTCAGAGCATGGTGCCTGCTCTTTTCCTTCCCTTCCGTCCTTCCTTCCTTCCTGGTAGTACAGTTTTAATTCAGAGCTAAGAGAATTTTTGTTTCTAACTGAGTGTAAGGCTTCTGCAACTTGCCAGCATAAAATTTAAGGCAAGCAACTCTACACAGTGCTCCTGATGCCTTTCAGTCTTGAACTATAGCATCTCTTCTTGCTCTAGTCTGAGCTCTCCAGGGCAGCCAGTATGCCCCCCCCCAAATTGTGTCTATGGAAATTAAGAGAAAATGTATGCAGATGGGACCAGAACAAGATCTATAGTCCTACAACATGAACTTGAATCTGGAACTCTAGAAGTAAAAAGCTACTGTACTCGGCAATCCCCAAAATTGTATGATCATGGGCAAAATCTTACTTCTTAAAATGTTTTATCAAAATGTGGAGTGAAATCCTGGCCCTGTTGTGTCAGTAATAAAGCTCCCATTGTTTCAGTCAGCTGCTTTAGTCCATACAGGAATAGATCTACCTTTTCCCTGTATGGCATTTCCAGACTGCATACAGTTCAGCGCATACACAGTAAATCCGATTCAGCGTGGCTGCCAGTTTGATAGCACTCCCAGATGTCTGGAAATCCCAGATAAACACAGGCAATTCTAAAAATCTGCCAAGACAAAATTTCTGGATAGAAAAGGAGGAGATGCATGGAAAGCCCTGATGCATAATAATGTACCTGTATATAGCTTGGCACTGTCTTACAGAAGGCAGAGAGCCTTCCACCTTGTACCTGCTTCTGATTTGTACATGATTTAAACAGCTTACACTTTTTTTAATTCATGGCGGAAATGTGATGTACTGCAAAATGTCCGTATATGCCCTGTCAAATAAACGAACCCCCCTGATTCCAGCCAGTCCTCAAGACCATGGAAGTATGGAGTGAAGCCGCAACAACCATGCCCAGTTTAAGGGACACACCACCGACACCTCTTGTTGTTGTTCCCCAAAAGCAATGCAGTAAGAGGCATTACAGGGATCCAAAGTCCAGAAAAGAACAGGTAAAGGAAGGAGCTGCACAGAGAATAGCTTGTATTGAGACCCAGAGCACAGTGTCATGGGGTTGCCCTACTGCTGCTGGTGAAGTCAGCTGTTTCAGCTGTAGCACGGGCTGTCCCAGAAGAACAGATGAAGCTCCTCTTCCTTTCTACTAAAGGGAATAACCTTGAAACAATGAGAGGATTTTTCACTGCTCAAGGAACAGTTTCAAGTGATAGTGCTCGTGGGAGTGAAAAACAGAAGAATACAGGTTTGTTTGAGGCAGTCATGCCCTATCAGACTGCTGAAAGCAGGGAGAGCTGTTTCTTGAAGGCACCCAAATTAATTTTTTCCTCCCCTTGCAAGGCCAGTCCTGCCAGCCGCTCAGCTCTGTGACTGGACCCATCAAACTACCTGAGCTCAGTCAGACTACTCGTGAGTTTGGAGCGGCTCAGGGCAGAGAACGCAGCACCTCTGAGAGCTGAGCTGTAGGAGGGAAATTTTTTCTGTGAACTATGTGCAGAAGCACTAGTGGAAATGCTAAATGCATTTAGATGTCTGAATTTCTTGGTCAGTGAAACCTGCTGCTCTGGAAGTGAGGCGAGAAATGTTAATGTGCCTGTTCTAGAGCTGTTCCCCAATCATGTTCAGAGACAGGCATAAAAACATTTTGAAAGAAGCAGTTGGAGTATTGCAATGTCTTCGGGCTGATAAAGGTGCTGGAGAAGCAAAGATTTCCCACCTACCCTCTGCAGAAATAAGCGAGGAAGGAATTATATGGGAGAAAGAGAAGGCTGGACCCAAGCACATCGATGTCCTTCAAAATCACTGTTCAAACTGGGAGTCGCTGCTGGGCCAGGAGCAGTGTCTGGGTGCTGCCACTCTTCAAGCCCGAGCAGGGTTTTGGCTCTGGCAGTCAGCACTGGCTGCGAGGTCTGTGGCAGAGGGAGCAAATCCCACACGTGCACTCCCCGAATCCTGGGTCTGATTTCCACCTCTCTCGGGGACTCGTGGGCAGCAGAGTCTCAAAACTCCTCTGGAAAGAGAGAGGAGAAAGGGACTGTAAGCAGAAGGAACAGATGAAGTTTGCTTTCTACATCTGTTTTTTATTGAGAGAGCTATTACTGTGAGTAAAGTCAGCTGAGACATCCCAAGTCATTGCAGCTTGAATATTTAAGCCAGGCTATAAATATCTGATTTTTTTTTTTTTAACAGTGATTATTGTTTATGCTTTCTTCCTATTTACTCCCCTTTGATTTAGTAGCATGGGGAGGTTTGTATCACTTTAGCATGTCAATTGGAAGCAGCCATCAACTACGTTACAGATAACCTTTCGTGGATTACACGGTTTGGGATTGTGCTGTCTGTCTCCCCTCTGCGTTGTGACCCCAGGTGGCTCAGAAGTACTTCAGGTCAAACTTATTATATACTATTCACTATCCCAATAAACAAGTAGCGTGTTGTCACATTTGGAGTGCTGCGTATTTTTCTAGTAATTACTCCTTATTATATATTTACTATTCAGAAAATGCAGGTGTGGGCTGTTGAACTGGGGCCAATGAGAATTCGCCGAACTGGCAGCAATTCCTCGGTGAGTCATGTTTCACTGTCTGTTGGTTTTATAACTGTTTTCACTACTAATTTAGCTCTGCGATGCAATATGCAATTAGTTCTATTATGGAAGCAGCTGTATTCATTTTTACAATGGCACTTTCCCCTTTGGCTTGTACCAGAGCCTGTTGTGGTTCTGCTGATTTGATGACTGAAGTTGTAAAGTGGTATCTGGATGAGCCACAGTGAGCCATGAGCCTCATACAAATATGATTCTTGCTTATACACCACTGCTCTAATGCTATTTCTTACAGCCCAATTAGAAATGTGGTCACATAGAAAAGCTGTTTCTTGCTACAGTAAGTAGTATTGTCATGCAGCGATTTGTTGCCACGCTGGTATCACCTCTGGAGTCTTGCAGCTTATTATAAATAACATTTGGTAGCCAGAATGTGGGGAGAAAAAAAAAAAAAAAAAAGCTTCTGCTTGGAAATTAGGTTTTCCAGGCTTCAAAAATTAGTTTCCAAGCTGTAGACCCTGGATGGTGGCCCTGGGAATGAAGAAGGGCCACATGGGGATGGTGGCCAGGTGTGGACCCGGGAGGTTTCCATGAGCCCATGAAGACCAGGTCATGGTAGCCACAGACTGCGTCTTCACGGGCTTGCCGAAACCTCCTGGGGTCCGTACCCATCCCTAAAAAACCCCCTTGTGCCACTGGCATGCTTCCTCCCTATACCCAGTGCTTGGATAGCAAGCATGAACAGCCTCTCTCCAAAATTACACAAGAAAACAGCCGAGAAGTAAATACAAATATCAATTACGCTAATTAGCTGCCTTTACCGTCAACAAGGATGTTACGGAAATCAAATACATGTTTAATGTGTATTAGAGCTACTCTGTTAAAAAGAGTGGGGTCTTGAAAAATCACTGAGAACATTCACTACATTTTTTCTGCTGTGTTATTACCCGTTTTCACACCCATACATATGTTCTGGTTTTGTTGCGTGTCATACAAAATGGTAATCTGGTGGTGAAAAAATGAGAAATCATGACATTTCACATGTGTTTTCAGTAAAACAACAATTTTCTTCCTAAAGGGCCCCAGTTTTCTTCCTCAGAAATGGGGCTATTTACAATGAAAACGTTCCTGTTGTGGTGGAATAATGACACGAAGAAAGGCACCAGGCTGAATGTTGCAAAGCAAAGTTAAAACGCTTGCATTTCCAGTGCTTTGAGTGCCAGGTGAGGTGAATTGCAGCCTCTGAAACACCACCCGGCTAACCTGTGCTCACCAGCGGCAGAGCTGGTCCCAGCAGAGCCCTTTCACTCCTGGGATTGTTTCTGACCACTGTTGCCTACAGTTATCATTCTGGTCAGACTATTACGGTCGAAACTATTTTCCAGGAACTTTTCGCCATGAGAAACAAAGAAACTCTCTGCCCTGCAGAGAATAGCCATTTGGGAGAGCTGGACTGATGGAGAGTTGGTAGTTTGCCCAGAGCTTATCATTTTCTATCCAGAGGCTGGCTTTATGCTAGAGTAAACAGCTGGAGTTACGCACCATATTTCATCGCAAGCATGTAAAACAATAATGAACTTTATGGTTCTATAAAGATTTGCAAAATTATTCCCAGGTCTAAGGTTTAATTGTTTAATGTCACCAAATGACTTTGCAATAACCGAGCACTGTGGAGTGGCAGAAGTTAATCACTCGACTGAAGTGAATTAAGATTTCTAAAGCTACATTTATCACTGTAATTTCAGGCTAATTTCATTTTCCATTCATAAAATATGATTTCAGTTTCTGTATCTCTGTGAGCTGCGGAGAAGGAACGTGCCTGTTTTATAAAACATGTTTTTGTCAAGCAATGTCAAAGGTGATGTACATACTGATAACAGGAAAATGCTAAGCTTATCTTGGCACTGCATTGCACATGCCTCCGCACTCGAGTCCACGTGCTCTTTGAGACCTCTATTTTAAAACTCAGTGAGCCAAATCTGCAGCATTTGCTTTGCCTTATCTATTCTTCCTAGCCTCCCATCAGGGAGTGAACACACCAGCAGCCTTGCTTGAAACAATAGTTAGCCAGGATAGAGTTGCTTAAAGCCGAGCCTGTTAGCCAAAAGGCCCGTTTCCAAGGGCTACTTAACTCCTAAAATAAGTGAGGGATGCTCAGTGCCTCCCTGCTTGACTTTTTGCTTCAGGTATGAGGAACAGGATCCAGCTGGTTTAATTTGAGCCATCTGGAAGTAACCAGAAGTCACAGATAGTTGCAGTTGTCTCAGCGACGGCAATACTCAGTGGAAAGAAATGGGTGTCTGTCTAGGGTGTTTTATCCCATTTATCTCCACTGGCTATAGCGGGAGCCCAGACAGGTATTAACCAAAACACCTATCCCCAGCAGGCTGAGGTTAAACCCATGAACCTCCCCTTTCCTTGCCAGCTTGGACCCCTTGGCACTCCACTCCTGCTCAAGACAGAATTCAGTTTCTGCTCCACCTAAGGCCCGTGAGGGCCTAATTCAGCTGATGCTCTCAGAGACTGGCCACAACACACTCGTGGGACAAGCCCCATGCCAAGGGCCATCCCGAGGAGGCAGGACTGGCTCTCCATCCCATTCGGAGATATCATGGGCTCAACAGTTGTTCATCAAGTGAGGGAGCCCAGCTGGGGCCTGGTCTGTCTGAAGGACTCAAGGAGTGTCTCCCTGAGCCCAGGGTGAAGCTGGTGGCTGGAGGAGAGGGAGGCGGGAGCACCCGCGCCTCTCCCAAATACGCCTCAAGGCCACCATCAAGATAGCCTGGCTGCTGGGTGGCCATTGGGAGGCAGTGCCTGGGCAGCTCCCAACTTGTTTCAGTACTTCACAGGAAAACGTCACTGGGAAATATGGATAATCCATCTCTCAGCTTCCTCATTACAAACTGTGGGAACTACAATGGAGCCCATCTTACCATGTCCAGAGACTCAGAGGGGCACCTCAGCTGTTGTCCCAAGGACAGTTTCCCCACTGTCCTGAGTCAGGCAATTAGTCCTGGAGAGGGACAGGGTGTCACACACAGCCTTCTCCCGAGCGGTCTCTCGCCTGCCTACAAGCTCCCAACTCATTGGGCTGGATGTCCAGATCACCGCTGGGAGATACCCCACTGTCTTTGTGCCAAGGATGCTCATGGTGGAGGCAAAAGGAGCTGGTATGCAGGAGCCAAGAACCTCCTCATCCAACACACAGAGGATTAAATCCTCTGACGGATCTGTCCTATGTGCCCTTACAACTTTGAAAATTGTGGCTTTTGACATTTTTTTCTTCAAATGAATGCATTAAGAATTTCTCCAGGAAAGAACTGCACCACCTGCACTCCAGTTCAAATCCTGGACCAAAATCTGCAAAGCGCTGAGCCCTCTCCTCACCTTTTGAAGTGTCTGGGCACTCAGTATCTCAACTCTTTTTCTTCTAGTGGCATCAATGGACAAAGAAAGAGACAAAGATGACTGCGAAGGCCAACATCTCTGTAAAGTTTCCCAAACACACAAAAGGTCACCTAAAATGTATCCAAATCCAAGTCGCTTTTTTAAAATTATTATTATTTTTTATTTTTACTCAAAGTAGCTTTTTTGGTTTGGTTTGGTTTTATTTTTTACTGAAATAAGGACATCACCCACCACCAATTTCCTTCTCTCCCCCCTTGTGTAATCCCCTTTACTGTGAGTGTAATCCCCTTTACTGTGAAGGAGGTAAAAGGTACTTCTTACTGGTTTTCATTAGTCATGAATACGAGTGTGGTTAGCCATATTATGGTATGTATATAGACAACGGTTTGCACTCCCCCTCTACTCGGAGCGTGTACTCAGATGGTGTACACACATGTAACATGCTGTCCTGGCCCCAAATTGCTTCCAGGTTAGGTTAGGTTGTTGCTTCAAGCCCCTTTCCCCTGCTTTTTCTCCCTCGCATTTTATTGGCCTGGTAGAAATTAACCACAAATCCTGCCTGGTTTTAGTGTCTTTTGCACTCGTTTGTTCCAATTTTTGTACCCCCTGAACTCTTCCTCTCACACACGTACAATTTATTCCCACACATGGCAGGCATGCTTGCTCATGAATTATTTATATAGCTTTGGTAACTTCTACTTTTCAAATAATGAGAGAAGAAAATGTTTCCAGTGTAGGAGTCGTAATAAGGCAGAAATCCAGGCAGGCTGGTGGGCAAGAAGGTGGTAAAATGCCCCACGTTAAAAATAATGCATTGCTTTTGAATGGCTGAGGAAACATCACAAGGGCCTTTCAAAGCAATCATCTACCCTCAGAGATACTGCTGAGTGGCTAAAATTAGAAGCTGATATCCAGCAATGACTAAAGAGGCTTTCACTTCCCCACTTTTTCCCCAAGGTTGGGTGGGATAAACTCACCCATTTTCTAATATACCAACAGCAGCATTGCCACCTCCTTGCATGGATGGACAAGCTATCCCGTCCTCTTGCAAGTCAAAATGACACAGCTTTGCTGAGAAGAACAAAATTAATAACATATACCAGGGGAAAACACACTATCAGACATAGTTTCTGTGGTGCTTTGATCTTTTATTATACTGAGAAATAGAGGTAGGCTCTGCTTTCACTTCCTAAACACAGCCAAACACGCAAAGCAGGGAATGCAATACCTAATAAAGATGCCTCATTTAGACAGAAACTTGGTAAGAGTTTGAAACAATAATTCAATTTCATATGTGTTTTGAAAAAAAGGAAAGACACTGATGGTAACACTGAGGATGGAAACATATGCTAGCCCAGGGAAGGACCGAAGAATTAAATGAAATAATGACTGGTTTTACATAGACTTCAGCCCAAGTTTGGATAAGAAGGGTCAAAAGCAAAACCGCATGAAGGCATTTTAACGTTAGCGGCTCGGAGCGCAGGGAGCCAGCTACTGCATCTGCCACGCGCTAACACGCTGCGGTTTTGAGCAGGGTGATCTGCCTGTGCGTTATTGCCCTGCCGCGGAGGCAGCCGGCTAGCACTGCCGGCACATCGGGACCGAGCTGAGGGGTCCTGTGACGGATGCCTCCTGTCACTGGGTCTGCGAGGGCTGACGATATAGGTATTGATGTACGTTCTGGTGGGTTGTCGTAGCAACTAGGAAATAGGCAGACGGAAACCAACGGCACCCCCCTGCCTCCACGGGGGCTGCAGGGAAGGGTGCCCTGGGGGGGTGGCAGGGGCAGCAGGGCACAAGGTCTGGCAGGCAAGGACTGGAAGGTGACCCCACCTCTGGAGGCCTGCGTGTCCTCTGTGCATGAATGGCTCTGAATCCCGTTGCTCACAGTCGATTGGTAAATGCGATGATTGCATCAAGCTAAATAATTGTTCTAAAAGTATAATCCAATGAGGATTTGCAATCAGTATGCTTTATTGTCTAGGCTACACAAAAAATCTTCCATTAAAAATGAAGATTCCTCATTGAAGATTTTACTTTTTCCCTCGAAACGCTTTGACGTTTTCTTTTTGCTGTTCTGGAGCAGAGTTACTTGAGACTTAGTCTGGTATCCCAACAAAGTCGGTGAGAACTACCAAGCTCATTTTTTCCTGGAGCCAAGTGACTTAACACTCTGCTGCATTTCCCAGTCAGGCCTTACTGGCCAAAGACTGCCAGTTTTTTAAGTGGTCCATATTGATTTGACACACAGCCTGTCCCAACCTGCTCCTTTCTCTTTGCAGGTTTTCCAGAATCCAATACTATGATGAACAGCTTTCTATGCTGATTAAAAAAAGAGTATTTTTCCAGGGAAAGCAGTCCCTCCCATATTTTAAGATCCCTCTGCCAAAAAATGCCATCCAAGTATCTTATCATCATGTTTCTTCCTATTGTTGATTTTGGAAACTGTTGGATCCTTCAGCTTAAGTTCTGCACCCTCAAAGAAATCACCTAGAGGCAGAAAAGTGTCATCTTAAATAGTTTAACCCTGGAAAATGATGAGAGTGAAAATAGCCCTATAATGGTTGAGGAACCATTGGTTTACCAGCTGCCCATCCAAACTAGACCTTCCACTCATCTAAGGTAAAAATTGACAAGAATTCAAAAAAGAAACATTTTGTGCTGCTGAAGCTAATAAAGAGACTGGAGGCCTAACTCTAAAGAAAGGGGAAGTCAGGTGTAGAGGATTACAGGAGAAGGAAATTGGTGCTGGAACAAACCCTTCAGTCATGGAGTTGCATCAGTTTTGAGGTGTTCAAAACAAGGCTAATACAAAAGGTGAGTATAACCATTCCTTACTGGGGTTTGGACTAGATGACCTGAAAGGTCTTTGCCAAAGCCATTATCAATGGTACTGTGATACCTTTCTAAGGCAGCTTTTGTACTCCAGTAACTCAAAAATGGATGTTCTTTTTAGAATGACATTTCACAGCCTGCAAATCCTAAAATGGACTAATGGCTTTGACTTTTTGGGGTAGAAAGATTGGTCTGAAAAGTGAAGGGCTAGCTTGTGCTTGAAACTTTTGAACCTTTATTTGTTGGGTGAGAAATCACTCACACACTTCCCCTCATCAATAATGATGGTTCAGAAGATGTCATTAAAGTCGAGAAGGTCAACAATTTGTGAACCACGATTTAAGTAAATGGGCTTTGAGAGAAAGCCTTTGAGCCAGCCCATGCCATGGCGGGCTGACATTAGACAGGCAGATACATTTCTTTGGAGACTCTAGGGATTCCGAGATCTTCTCTCACAGACAGATTTGAACTTAGAGATACATCTTTTTATGGATTACAGTATTTCTGTGTGCATTTTTTAATGGAGGCAAAGATACATAGATACAATTCGATGGCTTGAAAGGGGATGCTCCTCTCTGCACAGAAGAGGATGAAAAGGAATCAGGGATGGTGAAAGTGAATGTGATTGTAACTTCTTATGCTGCTTCTATCTGTAGTGCTACAGGGGCTGATTTTGGCTTTGGCTGCATTTAAGATCAGCCTCAGGGCTGCTCTAATATACACCACTTGAGATGGCTCCTGAGTCTTTTTTACTCTGCAATTCCCAGGGCACTTCCTCAGCAATTCTTGAGAACTTCACAGGAAACAGAGAATTGCTCGGTATCTCAACCATCATCAGGTTGATGATATTTTTCTCCCACCCTTACAGGCCATCAAATAAAGACAAGTTTATAATGCTACCAGTTTGCATAAAGGTTGTAAAAAATAAGAAACATTAAACGCACAAGCAGGTGTGGGTCTAGTGAGGGAGCTCAAAGGGTGGTTAGCTCCATGCTCCTCTAGCACTGCATGGTACAGCGTGCACATACCACTTCAGCAGAAGCTAAACAGAGCCCCATCCAGCTCATGGTGGCATCTGGCCCAGAACAAATAGCAGCTGTACAAAATTTGTGTGTATTTTTTGTACAGTTCCTTTGACCTGAATATTTGTCTCAGAGAATTTCAGACAGAATCAAAAACTGTTTTTGCTGTCAAGGTAGGCATACCGCACGTAGCCGTGTACCTAATCCTGCATTCATCCTGCATTCCTCCTGCATTCCAGGCACCCACAAAGTCAATGAGAATTTGAGATGCAGAGTGAGTACAGGGCCAGGCACATCATTTAAATATTTTAAGGAATGTTCTTGGATTTTTACAGTTGATGTCATGTTTTCTAGCCCATCAATATGGATTAACAATGGTCCAGAGCAGCAGGAACTCATTTCCTATTCATATATGCTAATTGCAGGGTGCTGGATAGCAGGGATTTCTTCCTAAACTTAAAGTTTCTTTTTTTTTTTTTTTTTTCAGCAAATGGAAAATAGAAAGAATGTGGCTATGAAATATAGAAGTGAAGAGGATTTAACACAAACACTGAAATATTCAGTACTTCTAAATATGTACTCCATACTTAAAAGAAGAAAGACCTGCAATTCCTTCTTATACATTTCACACAGATGAAATCCATCCTTCCTTAATCTGAACCCCAGATGACTTTGAGGTAAGTCTGTGTGTTGGGTTGATCCTGGTTGGATGCCAGGTGCCGACCAAAGCCACTCTATCACTCCCCTCCTCAGCTGGACAGGGGAGAGAAAATATAACAAAAGGCTCATGGGTCAAGATAAGGACAAGGAGAGATCACTCACCAATTAGCATCATGGGCAAAATGGACTTGACTTGGGGAAATTAGTTTAATTTATTGCCACTCAAATCAGAGTAGGATAATGAGAAGTAA
The DNA here is from genome assembly GCF_929443795.1 of Astur gentilis. Classification (NCBI taxonomy): domain Eukaryota; kingdom Metazoa; phylum Chordata; class Aves; order Accipitriformes; family Accipitridae; genus Astur; species Astur gentilis. The sequence goes on along the minus strand of NC_064883.1, from coordinate 19,949,123 downwards.
ATCCAAATCTTAAAAACACCTTCTCCCTACCCCTCCCTTCTTTCTGGGCACAGCTTCACTCCCGAATTCTCTACCTACTCCCCCCCAGTGGCACAGGGGGATGGGGATGGGGGTTGGGGTCAGTTCATCACACGTCGTCTCTGCCGCTCCTTCCTCCTCGGCGGGGGGGACTCCTCAAACTCTTCCCCTGCTCCAGCGTGGGGTCACACCCACGGGAGACAGTCCCCCATGAACTTCTCCAACGCGGGTCCTTCCCATGGGCTGCAGTTCTTCACGAACTGCTCCAGCGTGGGTCCTTTTCACAGCGTGCAGTCCTTCAGGAGCACACTGCTCCAGCGTGGGTCCCCCACGGGGTCACAAGTCCTGCCAGAAAACCTGCTCCGTGGGCTCCGCTCTCCACAGATCCGCAGGTCCTGCCAGGAGCCTGCTCCAGCGCGGGGTTCCCACGGGATCACAGCCTCCTTTGGGAACCCACCTGCTCCGGTGTGGGGTCCTCCACGGGCTGCAGGTGGATATCTGCTCCACCGTGGACCTCCCTGGACTGCAGGGGGACAGCCTGCCTCACCAGGGTCTTCCCCACGGGCTGCAGGGGAATCTCTGCTCCGGCGCCTGGAGCATCTCCTCCCCTCCTTCTTCACTGACCTGGGGGTCTGCAGAGGTGTTTCTCTCACATATTCTCCCTTTCTCCGGCTGCTGTTGTGCAGCAGTTCTTTGCCCTTCTTAAATCTGTTATCCCAGAGGCACTACCACCATCACTGATGGGCTTGGCCTTGGCTGGCGGTGGGTCCGTCTTGGAGCCGGCTGGCATTGGCTCTGTCGGACATAGGGGAAGCTTCCAGCAGTTTCTCACAGAAGCCACCCCTGTAGCCTCCCTGCTACCAAAGCCTTGCCATGCAAACCCAATACAGTCTGTTAATCCTATAATTTATTTTTTGTTATTGTTTCAATATGTTATTTCATTGTTTTAAATCTCTGCGGAGGTAATTCATTAATAGTTTCCTAGTTACACATCACCACGGTATCTGGCATCTTAGGATAATTCATGAAGTAGTATATAAAACACTTGCTGTATGACACAGAAGTATATAAAGAGTGTGCCTTGTCTTGGTAATACCAATTCTAGATTTAATGTTTCATATTAAAACACATTTATTTTGCAGAAGACCTGGTCAAAAGGTGTCCTGTCTTTGCAGTGAAAGATGATAAAGCATGAGATGCTGGTCCTTTATTTCTGCCAGTCTTAGCTTGCTTCTCATGTGCTAGGCAAGGTTGATTTCTACTGGCTATGGTGCAAATTTTTTTGCTGATATTGTCTGTTGCTGAGAAAATAGGTGGGGGAGGGGCTGTTTCTGTTAGCATAGGCCTTCAGCAATGGTGTTTTAAAAGGTTTGAAAAAAGGGTGGTAAAACACTGGAACCAGCTTTCTATAGAGGTGGTTGATGCCCCAAGTCTGTCAGTGTCTAACAGGCATTTGGACAATGCCCTTAATAACATGCTGTAACTTGTAGTCCTCCCTGAAGTGGTCAGGTAGTCGGACTAGATGTTCATTGTAGGTCCCTTCCAACTGAAATGGTCTATTCTATTCTGTTCTGTTCTATTCTATTCTATGTTTTATAATGCCTTTTTATTTCCTTGTTTATATATCTCCATTTAACCCATCTGCAGACTTAACAACTGGAACTCCAGAGTTCTGCGGACAGATCAGCGTATAACTATGGAATTTACATTTTCAGATAATGCACACAATAAACCTGTTTTTCCTCCCCTGGTTACCAATGCCAGCTTGGAACATCTGTCATCATTTAATAGGTCATCACATCATCATATGGATATAGAATCTGTTTTTCACAAGCTCTTTGATTAGATTACTAGTATTAGATTATGGGGGGCTTTGCTGATGCTAAAAGCCTATTTACTTATAATTATGAAAATAGTGCCAGCTACTCTCTCCACTCTTTCTCTGCACACTCTGAACTCGGGACACATTCTAGTTATCAGTTGTTTCATATGACGTCTATGACCTTGGTGTCATTCACAGAAGACACTGGAAATTTGGCAGTGGCTATGGCCTGTGTGCATCCCGTATGTGAAATAGAGCTTGTGGGGAGGGCAAGTGCGTTCAGCTTCAAAATTCTCAAGATATTTAATGCCAGGCAAGGGCCTTTGTTTTGAAAACCTGGTGAGACCAGAGGGTCTGGGAAGAAACCTAGCCTCCTGCTTCCCCATAGCTCCGGCATGCTGCGGCTCACCGGAGCAGTGGCTGGGACACCCCAGCCCCCTGCCACATCCTGCTCCCGCACTGGAGGTGTCAGGGGCAGCAAGATGGGCATTGACCAGGCTCCTTCTGCACACTTGGGAAATCTGCCACGCTGGAAAAATCCCCAGCAGGAGACTGCCATGTATTTTCTGCTTGTGCAGTGTACAATGTGATATTGGCACAGGAATCAAAGCAGGGTAGAAGGTCTGTCACAATACATGATTTTTAAACTAGAGGAATTAAGGGACAAACACCTTTTTAATATACATTTTGGCTTATAGATGGAGACAAAGAGAAGGGGAGAAGACAGTGTTTAAAAAGAAGGAAATGTGTTTCTCTCCTGCATAAGAAACATGTCTTAGTATAGCAACATGGAGAACAATATTACTTTTGTGCTCTGCTAAATAGTCAGAACAACAATTGCAAGCACAATTGGACCTTGAAGCACAAATGAGGTAAGAATGCCAAATCTACCACAGCAGCTCAATAGCACCAGTGCCTGGTAATGGCTGTCTCAGTCTGTTTGCAAATGAGCGTTTGCATCTCTCTATCTGCATGTACAGCATTTATATCTAATCCTGTCAATTTGTACTGCAGATACTGCATTTCCCTAGATTTAAAGTAACTTCCCTTATAACTTCTGAGAGATTATTAGGTGTGATTTTCAGAAAACATCAAACTCTTATAGTAAAACTCCTTTTGCCTTGACTGAGAGCAATACTAGATGGGGATCAGGCACATCTGAAAATCATAACCAGAAATAACAGCACCTTTTTGAAGATGCAAAGTGTATTTTTTATTGACATAATAGTGCTTCTTATTCTAAGTTCTTCACAAACAGTTGGTAGATAAGTTTCATATCATGCCTAAGATGTACGTATTTAGCACGTTCAAGCTGCAGAATGGTAATCCAGAGAAAACCAAATGTGTTTTTCCTTCTCCAACTCCTTGTTTTCCTTTGCCTTTACTCCACCTGATCAGCTCCAGTCTTATGTCCAATGACCACTCCTGCATCAAATATTTGTAGCCTCCTCTCCCTCCTTAGCAATCATTTAACTTGTTTTGATACCACCAGGTTCATCTGCTGAAAGCCTTGTCCACAGCCCTGTTTTCCTCTGGTTCTCCATCTTCTCAGTCATTGATGCTCTTTCAGGGTTTCATTCAGACCATGCAGCTCTTTCCCTTCCCTGCAGCAGAGTCTGCAGTCCTCCTTCAGGATCCAAATGGAAATATTGCTCTCATTCTCCAGATCCATTTCAATGAATCCAGTGCTCTCTAAAAACAGCATTCTTAAATGTTTGTGTATCTATCTGGAGTGTAAATTCTCCAACTTAAAATTAGCAAAAGCCCACACAAATTTTTGGGAAAAGGGTATGAATTGCATTGCTTATTTCAGTTGCAAACATTTCAAACCAAAACATTGATATACAAAATATTATCATCATGTTGGTGGCATTGCATTCAAAGGCACTTAAATCTTTCTGGAAGTCTGGGAGACTCAGAGACATATGTCTTTTCCATTTCTTGCCCAGATACCTCTGAGCGTTTTATATTTTTGGGAAAATAAAAAGACATTCCCAGGTCTATTAAAAGAACATTTTGGCAGAGGATTTTTTCCATTTTTCCCATGGAATTTTGAAGTTGGGGGTGGGCTAAGATTATATTTGAGATTTAGTCAGTCTTTAGCAACTAAAAAGTTATCAACGGCACACGGACATTCCTTGTGGTGGATCCCACAGGTTTACCTGGTATCACTCTTTAGGTCGAGAGGTTCCTCTGGAGCCAACCCTGAGAAATCCTGTGCTCCTCCATTTAGGGGACAGAGTCCTTTCTATCACTTGTGGCAGGAGGACAGTGTTGCTCAGCTTCTGGCTCACCATAGATCTTTGTAAATGTTAGTGAAAGGTTTGTGTTTCTTCCGCATGGGCTTGAAGGTCGTACCCTTCGGCCCTACTGAAAAGCACAGCCTTGCAAGAGACCTGTTCTGCTCCTATGCTTTCTGGAGGGAAACCTTCTTCTGCTGCTATTTCTTACGAATCCAAAGGCTTCGCGGGTATTTCCTAGGAGGAGATATCCAGAGACTGAAAGTTAAATACGGTACAGCCATATCCTCATCTTCTCTGACTCTCTTTGCATCATTTAAAGCCAGTGGCTGCAAACCATATTAACAATTACTGAAGAATGGTTGGGATGGACTGGCATGACTCCCCACTGTTGTCTCTGGAAGAGTTTTTTTATTGAGTCTTTACAGAGTTGGTGGATATGTCACACATTATTGAACAGCGTACCTTCCCCTAATGCCGGCAACGAGTCCCCACTCCCTGTTTTGGGCTGGCCCAGGTGCTAGGGGTGTGAGGCACTGGTAGGGCAACTTCCCCATCTGCAGACAAGGGTGAGTAAGACTTATCAGGTACCATGGTCTGACATGCACCTCTGTTGCATTTCTGATGGTCGCTGCTGGCTCCCGCTGCCGATGCCACTTATTCTCGTCTCATGGCATGGGACTTTCCACATTGCGGCCACTGCCAGCGACCAGCCCAGCCCAGGAGGTGCCACAGCAGCACCAGGCTGCACTCTGCAAGCCAGCACAAGGGAGATGCAGATCAGTGCCCCAGGTAAAGCCCAACGCTCAGGAACCATGCCCTGAGCAGTTTGTAACAAATCAGGTCTGGCTACTCCTCTACCCCCGAAGGGCCAGATACAGGAATCCGTTCCCATTCCTCTGCTGTCAGTGCCTGTCTCTTACAACGTTTTCATCACTTTGTAGTTCAGTTCCCCCTGTCAGCATTTGTTGCACCATCAGCTACTTCTGGTTACGATTCAATTTAGACCAATGAAATGCCCATGAATGAAGTGGCTCATCCTCCCTTCTCAGGTGACACCTTCAACCCATGGTGGGGGCAATGGACATGACATGTCCCTCTGAGGCTGCTCGTGGCAGTGGGAAGGGCAGTAGGCTATCTACCTCTAGTTCTCCTCAGGAGGTTCAGTGTGCAGAAAGTGTTCTTTCTGGAAGTCTGAATCTGTCAAATAAGGAACTGGTGATGACCTTCAGTTTCTGAAAGATCCTCAGGCACCTTTTATTCCTTGGAAACAACCACTCCACCCACCCATTTAAGAAAAAATTAGAAATTATTTTTGGAGACAGATGCTTGCTGAACTCTTCCTTCTGTTAAAGAAAGAGTTATGAATACCCTAGAAAGATCGTAGCACCAGGAGAAGCTTGCTGCTGCTGCTGTGTTAAGCTTTCATTTATTTATCTGACAACAAAATCCCTAAAGAATTTCAGCAGAAATAGCTTTTCTTATAAAAATGTCCCATTTTCCCAAAAGGACATTTACATCCACAGGCCAGTCAGCCAGCCCCGAATATAATTTTAGCAAATTGTTACACTTATTTACCTCTGTTTTTAGACACAAATCCTTTGCTGACCTCAGTGGAGTTCTATATGAAGGAAAGGACCCATTCATGGGAGATTAGTTGTAAGAAAAGAGCCCTAAAGTGAAAATACCGCACCTGCCATCTGAGTATAGAGTTGAATAGTTGGTAAAGTTTTCAAAGCAGGTCTTATGGAACATCAGGACTAGATTTTCAGGTAATGGTTCTCCATCTCCAATGTCAGCTGGAATTGCTTGTTCTTGAGACTTCTGGAAAGTAGGGCTTTCTATCATACATTTAAGAATTGTTTCCTGGGGAAGCTGCATGTTTTCTATAAAATGGAAAAATCTCTAAAGCAATTTCTATTTTACTTCAATATCTGTCAAAAAGCTGTGTTAAGTTTTTCTTCTCCAAATAACCAAGTTAAGGTTTGCAGCCAAAGTTTAGCATCTTAAGTTTAATGTAGTCAAAGTGTACGAGAAAACCTGCACATAATTTAGTAGTCTAATAATGCACTTATTTAAAAAGGAAGAGCAGGTTTAATTGAGCATACAACCATGTCAATTTGTCACTCCTGGAGCAGGTAGTGTCTGCAGACTGGGGTTGATAAATGTTGCTGTAGCTGTCGGAATAAATCCTGAATTTTCAGGGGAAAGGGACCAATCCAGGGTTTTTCTGACACCTAAAGATCCGATAGATAATGGAGGACATTTGGGATGTGCAGAGGGTTCAAGCCTACAGAGGGGTGTGGGGGGAAATAGTAAAGCTTTACCCCTTTGATTTCTTGATACTGGAAGTTACCAGCTTATTAGAACATAGGGAAGAGAAAGGAGACCATCCTGACTCAGTATTTCACCTTTGGCCCAGATGGTGCAATTGGCTTTCTGTAGGTTGACACCTGGTGGGGTCATAGTTAACCTAAAGGCAATACTTTCCACAGGGCTGCAGCAATCAGACCAAGCAGGACTGGCTGCAAAAAATCAGAGCCTCAGTTGTTAAAAACTACGGATCCAGGAACATTCATCAGACAAAGCACAGCTTTGGGGTGAAGAAAGAGAAGGTACTGGATTTGGTGATGATACAGCTGAATATCTAAACCAGTGTAATATACTTGTCAACATAATTGCAGTTGTTTGTCTGATGATCCTATTAAGTGTTACAATTTCTTTTTCTCCTTTTTTTTTTTTGTTTTAGGTAATTTTGGAGTGTGCTTTTTAAGCAGTTATATATGAATTATAAAGGAAATAGGTAAGAGAAATTATAATCTAACTACCACTTTGAACTGGCTTTTTAGGCTGTAAGCAGCTATGATAGCCTTACACCTTCCTCCCACCTGTTTATAAACACCAGGGGTTCATACCGTTAACTGCAAAAGGAAGAGATGTACACGTTCTCAAGAAAACAACATGCATTTCTCAGAAAACCGTGTAATAGAGACTGGTGTCCATAGCGCAATAGCTGTTGGATCTGTAAAACCTGAGGGCCCATGGTCTACCTGTAGTGAAAGACTAGCTAGACAAAATCGGCAGGGGAAAGGGGCATGAAGAGTCTCGGAGAGGTGGAGTGGTTTTCTAAGGTTGTTCAGTATGTCAGTAGCAGAACTGGAAAGAGAGCAGAGTATTTTGACAGTAGTACCTCATCTAGCAGGCTGCTGCTCTCCGTGTCTGCTTCCTTGCTGACATATTTCTAGCACGCTAGTAAAGGCAAAGGAAACACACTAGAGAACATGGTATCCTGGTGCCAGCCAAAAAACCAAGTTTCGTCCAGGAGATGCCCTAGTCTCCAGCTCTGTGGCAGTGGCATGGTCTCACCAGACACCCCAGCCCTGAGCTCCAGCATCCCTAGGGACAGCAGCAGCCTTGCAGATGGTGGGTGTCGAGGCAGTTCCACAGACTTGCCCCTGCTCCCTGCCTCCAGGAGGGCTGGAGCTGTGCTTCTGCCGGTGCAAAGGGCCCCGCCGGGAGCAGGAGCTCAGGCCGCACCCTGCAGGGTCCTCCTCAAGAGAGCTGGGAAGGAGCATCCTTCTGCTGCCATGAAGACCCAAGGCGCTCGGGGTCTGGCAGTGCTTCACGCCCAGAAGGATATGACATTAATACCACCAAACAGCAACTCATTAAGAGCTTCCTGTGTCAGATTGAATACTTGAGTGGTAGATCGCAAATACACGGGATGTTGCACATCCTCAGCAAAAATCACTTAACTTGAAAATCCCATGTAGACTGGGCTTTTTTGGTTTCTATTAAGGCATTTGCATATTTTTAAATACAATCGCAAAATAGCACACTAGTAGTTTTACTGTCAAATAAATACCTTGTAATAAGTGCAAGGATTTCTCTCCCTCCACCATCACCGCTCCATTTATCTGTTGCTTAAATCCTTCCTCTCCAGAAATAATACAAATCAAGCCTCTGGGGCCTGTTTATATAATGGGGATTTATGTCATTTCAAGACAACTGGCATTTGCTAAGTTTCAGGGAAGCACCTGTATTAATTGTATTTCCTGCTCATGTGTTGCTTTTGTTTGCAATAAAAGAATTCATCTCAGGTGAGTTAACCTTGCTTTTAGAGAGGGCACCTGCAGTTATCTTAGTGCTTATTGTAAATGAAAACATGTTGAGCCTTTAAAGCAGTGAAATAAAGAGGTGCTGACAAGAGGGTACGCCAATAGGATTAGGAGCTTTTCTCACCACTTGTATTATCAGGATGGAGAATTGAGTCACGTTAAATTACAGGGGGAAGAGATATTCCCAGAAATTCCACAGATCAGAGATTGACTTGCTCCTTCAGTAAGCCTATGGATAGGAGGGGCATTCTGTGTTCGGCGAGATTAAGAAAAAAAAAGAAGAGAAAAAGACACCTCCCTTTTAGCCTTAGGCGTCTATAATTGACCAAGATTTTTCTGCTTGTGATTTGATCCATCCAAACCCTGTTAGAGGCACTTGCCCCCAACTGAGACCAAGGCTGAGGTGAATAAGAATTAGGTGATTCACTCATATGTACTATACATGCATTCCCATCTATTAGGATAAATGACATGTCATTCAATTTAAGCACAGGCAACTGGAGATTGTCATATTTTGAAAATGACAACTGTTATTTATTTATTGAGAATATTTATACAGGTTCTTCCTAGGTACAAAGAATGCATTTTTCAGCAGCTCCTGCGACACCAGTGAATCAGGCGATTATACAAAGACCAGAAAGGCAATTCCACAAAGAGAGAAACAAAGCTGACGGGCTACTGGCCACCAGGTCTGGGCCAGCAGAGCTAAAATGGTGCAAAACACCACCAAAGTCATTAACCTAGCAGTTTTACATGGTCATTTTTAAAAGTGCTCATCGTGATGCTCTGATCCTTGCTATATTAACAAGGTGCTGCAGAAAGCAATGTTAGGTGACAGCAGGCAATATGATTTAGCCCAGTTTTTAAGAATAGGAAAATTAAGAAGAAAAAAACAGTCAGGTGCTGGTTTCCTGGATTTGGGAGCAGGGAGGAGATGGGAAGGAGAGGCTTGCCTTCCCCTGTCTTCACCCCCATGCATCCTTCTCCTTCCAGCAAGGCTGGTGTGGTGCATCCCAGGTCACATGCTGTAGTCTGGGCATTTTGTCCTCCCTATCCCTGTTTAGATCAAGGTTTTCTGTGACTACCTCTATCGCCAGGCTGTGAGCCACTTCTTTTAAAAAAAACATCATTGTTAGTGCTGTTCAAATAAGCACTGATCTAAATTATTTCCATCAATGTCCTGTCTTTTTATTAAGTACAGATTTTTCATTAAATAGACAGGTGGGTAGGTGGGTAGGTAGATAGATAGGTAGATAGATAGATAAAAAAGAAAAATCCACGCGGTCATAAAGAGACAACATTTACAAAGTGGTTATGAGTTTCCTACTCCTATATCAGTACAAAGTAGGACTCTCTTTTACATCCATGTCCAATTTTCAGGCTGGACCCAGCTCTAATTAATCACTGCAGCTTGGTGGGACTCCCCCCAGAGTGGACACAAGTAGCTCGGTTTAGTATTGCATTTTTTTTTATTGGTTGTCTTTATTATATTTGTTTTCTAACACGTTTAACTTTCTTCAGAGAATCTAATCAGTAAAAAGATCGTATTTCTGAATCTCAGAGTTCTGGTCTTCTTCATTTGATATTATATGGAAATCTTTCTTTTCTTTCCTTAATTCTGAATTCTTACCTGTACACATTAAATGGGAAGCTAGAGCTTGCCATATCTCTTATAAGTACAGCTACTATGCAGTTTTGTGTCTGATGGTTCAATTACGCAGTGCTATAATGTTCCACATTAAAAGTCCACATTCACGACAACCTTCATCTTGTCTGGTCTTCTTAGCACTATACGCTTCAAAAACACTCAAGAGAAAGGTGTTGTAGTGGTGGGAAACACCACGTGCCCTCAAACAGGAGCCAAGGCCGATCAGCTGTTTGGAGGAGAAATTGAGCATTTACCTTGCAGCATAAAACACCTTCTCTCCACTGAAAAGGTAGCTATCCAAGCACCAAGGCCAACATTTTCAGCAGTGTGTTGGCTGAAGTTAGCCATACAAATAAATATCCTAAGCTTCTGCAAGTCCTGTTATATCAAAGATATATCCCCTCTGAAGACCAGTCATGAGTTGGAATAAATGTAACCAAAAGTGCCTCTCAAAACACCGCCCAGCTTTGAAGCATTGGCCTGTCTGTTTTAAAGCTTTGCATTACTGATTTTCCCAAGAATGTACTTTGCAGGGTCTGGCAACCAAAACAGACAAGAACAAACCAAAGGCAAGGGACTGACTGAACTTCAGCAGACCTGTTTTGTTTTCCTGTGTGTTCTTCCAGTCAAGTACTTGTGAGAAGGATCGAGGGAAGGGTAAGAAAACAAGACATTGGATGATCGAATTTAATTTCTAAACAGGGCAAAGCCTCAGGTACTGACAAAGCAAATCTGCTCCAGCTCGCCAAGCATGGGAAGAGGCTCATGAAGCAGTTTGGCCATGCAGTTGACCATGCATTGAGGAGGGCAGGGCTGTGGGCCAGCACAGCCTCTCCCACGTCAGGTCCCACAACACGCACTCCATGCGTCACAGTACAAAACGGGGGGCATACGTCCATTTTTTTCATCCACACACTGGGATTCACAAATAAGCTGCTCTGCCAGCTAGAGGTAGGATTTGCAGAATTTTTTTTAATTCCTTTCTTTTTCAAGTCAGCTTGAAAAAATTTTATTCTTCAACAGGAAAGATATAATTGAGATCCCGATAGTTTTAATCCACCCAAAGTGAGGTGTTTCTGAAGCCCTTGGCAGGTATTTTTATCCATATGAGAAAAAATAATGAGCTACATTAATTAAACATTTGAAGTTACATTTTATTTCAGAAAGTCAAAGGATTCTCTAAAGGGAAAGTCCCGTCAGGTTTGGCTTTTCTGAATTGTTCCCCCCCTGCATTATGGCTGTGTGTGGGGCTGAAATTTCCCCTTGAATTCATCTGGAATTGACAAAGACTTCCCTCTGCCTAACACTATGTTTTTCAGGGAATATATTGAACGCCTGAAAAATCTCATTAATCATCTCTGCAAAAGGGGCTGTGGGAAGCTGGTGCAGATGTACAGGTCCCTTTTCCCTTTTTGTCCCTCAGCCAGAGTCTTCGTGTCCCCCAGAGGTGATGACCCTCACTTGTGTTCTGTCTTGGCATGATAATCCCCAGGCAGCGACAGGAGAGCGGTCATGGGGATGACTTTCCTCTCCCATCCATTTCCCATGGACCCTGGCAGCGCACAAGCCATCTACTTGGTTTGACATGAGGAGTTAAAGGGTACATTTAAATTGTATTCATGGTTCAGACCCACAGCCAATGCCCCTCCCTCAAAACATGCCACCGAGTACCAAGTTGCAGCAGCAGAGAATACGCCCTGGCAAGCGCAGTCTTTGATGAATGTAGGGAGAGAGCAGCCTCACTTAGGCAGAAGTGAAGCAAAAATGGGAGGAAAATGGAGCAAGACCCATTGTCTGTGCCCCTTTGGCCCGCTAGAGAACTTCAGGGAGGCTGCGTACGTGTGCTCTCTGGGGAAACCACGGCAGAAAACAGCTTCTTGTGCTGTTTCCAAGGTTTTAGCAAGGATACTGCAATTTGTTAACAGATTAATATGAAAATGTTAGAAATGAACCAATAAATGCTACCACAGAGATGCTCCTAAATTGCCTAGTTAATTGTGGGGCTGGCAGAAGTTATGCAGACAGTTAAAAACATAGTTCAATTACTTGCAATGTTTACTGAAGATCAGTAGCCTTAAATTACAAATAATCAGCTCGCTCAGAAATATCAATTGCAACAACAAAGGCATTTCAGTCGATGCAGGAGCCTCATCCAGTGAGTGTATGTTTGTAAAAGCCACTTACCTATGTGAATTGAACTGCAGTTCCCTGCTCCATCCTTCATGTTTTACTTATTTATGACACCCGATCATTGCCCTTTTTCCAGGGATTTGTTCTCTGCCGGTAGAGGAATGGTTACCATTTCACCAGCTGATGGAAAAGTGCATACATCATTTATAAGGTCCAAAATGATGGACAGTGTCTGTCTCAGACCCCAAGCTTCAGGAAAAAGTTAAATTTGTGGAAAATTTTGCAGGATCGGGTGTTTAAATCTTCTGTACAGCTCTTGGACAATAACTGATGGGAATGCCTCAGGAAGCAGTTCAAATTTAGCATCTTTTGGGGAAGTATTTTTGACTATCAAGAGTTTTTGAGGAATATATATTTGTTAGTATCCTGGAAACACTCTGATTATTTTATTCTATTATGAGCAATGCTTGAACAAAAGTATACTTTTTATTATTATTATTAGTTCCTCAGTAATTCACAACATATGCTGTCCAGGCCATAAACTACATTCCGTCCCCAAATAAATTCGCAGAATCCCTAAAAGTTAGTCATCCTCTTACCATTGGCATAGTTGTCTTGGTATTAAATTTTGCCCTTCCTACTTGCAGCTTCATGATGTGATTACCTTAATATGACCCAATTGTGATAATATCATGTGTCAATGATGTTTAATCATCAGAGAAGATAGACAACCTTTCTGGTTTTATGCACATCATCTATGTAAACAAAAAAGTGGAACAATCAGGAAAAACTGATATAAAAACATATGTACTAAAGCATTCCTTAACAGAAAATTACTTGTATGAGATTCACAGCTTCTTCTAGAAAGCCTTGCTGTGATCTTTCTGTAGATCCTGTAGTAAAATCCATAGCACGGTTAATTAAAGAGTTTATCAGAAGCATCCTAGCTGGGAGTCCTTCAAAGTGCAGCTGATCTTCAAAACTCCTGTTTGGCACAAAGCAACCACCTGTCAATATTGCAATTACTGCCCTCCCCGCCTGATCACACTTCAATTGTTTTCCAATAATTATTATAATCATCCATGGCAAGGGCAACTAGTTGTTTCAGGGGTTTAGGTGAGAGGCAAAGAACTGAAAAATAAAAAAAAACCCAACCCATGCAGTCATTTGTACAGATCTTTCCTTGGGGCAGCTCTTTATTTGAACAGCTGCTGGTGAGGCACAAATCAGCCTCAGAGCTGAGCCAAGCCTGGATAGTATGATGCGTCCTGATTTCTGGGGTTTTTTTGTTGTTGTTGTTGGTCCTAATTTGAGTCCTGCACATGACCAGCCGCTTTCCCTACTGGAAATAATTTCTCTAAATTAAAGGTTGCTGCAGTGTTTCAAGCCTGTCAAAGATCTCTTGTTGGACAGGCTCCTTCAAAAAAATGAGTCAGTGTCTCAAATCTTAGCCTCAAGAGCCAGGTTTTGCTTGATGAAAGGACTGAAAAATCATTTGCCAATCAGGATATTTTTCTCTGTTAGATTTCATGGGAAGAAAAGATTTCAGTTTTGGTTTTTTATTTTACAGGACTAAATGGCTTGAATCTATTGTTATTTATGTGGTTTTATTCTCAGGAAAAAAAAACCAAAACAAAAACCAACTGAAAATCATGACCCACCCTACTAACACTGCAAAACATCTGAAAACATTCTAGCTGCGATGGAAGCTAGTGCAAGGTAACCTAGAAACGCTGAATATTTCTGACCCAGCCTTTTACTGTTTTGCACTGATTTTATGCCAGTGTAAGTTCGTTTGAATGAGCAGAACTTCACTGAATTTATTTCTTTGGGCTGCCGTGAGTTTTGAAGTGATGTTGTGAATATTACTAGGGACAAAATCCTGAAAAATCTGTTGAAATCTATTAGGATTCAGTGGAGTCAGGAGTTCACATTTGAGGATAAAAATCATGTGGGGCAACACGTTGGACATTATTACGCTGCTCAACCCTGGTAATAATAATAATAATAATAATAATTGTTATGCATGGGGAAGCCAGTGAGATTGTGATGCTAGTAATAAATGATACTGCTTTACAACAGAGAAGCAAAATAACACACACTGGGGTGGGTGGAAGGCAGAAATAGTGACTCTTATGTCCTACAGTGTTTGCACCGAATTTATCAACTGGAGAAAGGGAGACGGGCACCCTTACCGACAGCTCGGGGAAGGCTTCAGCCTCACGTGCAGCTACAGTCCCAAAACAAATAACTGCCTTGCTGTGCAGGGGACAGCGCGCTCAGTCGTATGGAGGATGCTGCAGTGCCTTTGTAAAAAGCAGTAGAGAGCCCCGTCCGCAAAGATGGGCAGAGCTCTGCTTCCTCCCACCTCAGAGGAGAAGGGGATCCTGCCGGCAGAGAGACGCCTGCTGAGCCAGGCTGGCAAAACTCTTCCTCTGAAGAGAGAATGAAAAAAACAGGGTCAGTTTTCAATGAGACAAAAAGAGGAGCCACGAGAAAAGCAGGTAACAGAAGAATGAATGCGTGAGAGAAATTACAATGGGAAAGTCTGTTTTCTCCATCTCATAATAACCCAGAAAAAGAAAACTTTCAATTTTGTTAATAAGGGAGAGCTTTGAACTAGAAAACGCAGAAATGCTTATTCTACACAACGTGCAGTCAGTCTGTAGAGCTCCCTGCGGTCGCCAGATCCCAGGGATGTTATGATACTTTGATTTGTAGGTATATAAAACACATCCAGAATAACCAGAAGACAGGATGATAAAAATAAAGAGAGAACAGGTCTCCTGGAGGAGAATCCAGGCCAACAGTTAATTAGCAGAGCAGGGGAGGAGACTTCATGCAAAGAAGTTCTTCCCAGAAGCCTGTGGAAGGCAATCCCCGCCTGGCAGAGGAGCAGCTCTCCTGCCCTGGGAGAGCTGCCGGTCCCTTCGGGCTGGAGGGTGCCCGGGGTCCATGCCTGGTGGCAGCAGCACCCCTCTTGCTGCTAACCTCTCCTCCAGCTCCTGACTCCCACCCTCTTCCTCCCGGCCCTCAGGAGCATTTCCATTTCCATGCTGAAATACTTGTGCTGTCTTCACCATGTCTTCCTACCTCTACCTCTGCTGTCCCAGTGAAAGAGCACCTTCCCTGCTGGTGAGATTTAGGATGAGTTTGGTGATTTGGCTGGAGCTCTCTCATATGGCAACCTTTTCTCTTTGCCATACATACTTTGCCCTGAGATGTAGTAGTAAAACTTTTCAATTAGTTTTTCTCACCCTTACCCAGAGCTCAGCCTATTTCTTTAGCTTGAATACTGGCAACATAAACGTCTTTCCCCACTTTCCTCTTCCACTACTCATATCACATCCTTCTGCCACAGAGGCCCGTAATCTGCCTGTGGTTTTTTTGTTCGACTCCTGCCCTTCATGTGTTACAGGTATTTAAAATCTGTTGCTCTCTCCTTGGTTTTTGGGAGATCAGTTGTGAGGCCTGAGGGTTAGATGTGTGTATCGCCCATCAAGGTCAAGGGAGAAATGGTTGTCCCAGATTTCTGAGAACTCTGAGCCCAAACCAATGAATCCACTGACCACAGGCAGTACTTTTTGGGATCCTTGTACAGAGGATGGCTGGGAACAGTCCACCGCTGCCAGCATTTTTAAAGCACATCGCCACTTGTGCACGTCATCTGCTAGTGTCTGACTGGCTCCTAGCTCAATGCTCTGCTTTGTTTCTTTTGTGGGATCAGGCAAAAAACATTGACAGTAGTGACAGGGTATATTTGAAAGAAACTATGCATGGTCAGGAGCCTGCTGGTAGCAGACTTTTGCAGAGCTGACTATAGGAAAAACACTTTCAGTCCAAGTTCTGGTGGCAGTGCACAAACAGCATACGATAGTCTATAAACTTTTCTTTTGCTCAATATACATGGGGTTTTTTAATGCATATCTGAAAAAATACAATTATATCAATATTGTATTTGTATCAGTTGACATGTGAAATCCGGGTTTCATTACATAAATTGTGTAATTTTGTGAAGTGGCGCATTTAGCAGAAGGTGTTTAAGGTAATACCATTAATTCTTGAAGTTAAAGCGCATTGCATGGTAAATAGGTTCCAACCCTTGTTGATTTGCAGCCTACAAATAGGCCATCAAGAAGGTTTACCGTAATCCGTTTGGCATTTATCATAATAGTTTATAATTCACTCCTATTGCTGCCACCTTCCTCCTCTGCCATGTTACACTTCTTCACCTGACCTCTGCTTGCCAACTTGTTGTCTACTCTGAGCCTTTTTAAAGTTTCCCTCTGCTTTTCTTCCGCTCGTTTCAGCTCCTGCTAAGTGACGCTGCTCTGTTGAGCCATCCTTAGATTGTTCCTTCTTCAATCGCTTCAAATTGGCTCATACTTTGCGCTAGTTCTGGTTTAACATTAGGCAGCTACTTAAGTGCTTTGCTGAACTTGGATGTCCTTCGTGTAATTCAGTTTAATCTTTTCCCTGTCTCACGGTGTCCCCTCTCTGCCTTGCGGTGATTAGTACTGTTCTTCTCTGATATAGGCTCTTCCAGCAATGTCAATTTTGCAGTTACTTTTCTTGTTGAACTGGTAGGAAAAGGTCATTAACTTGTCGTCTGAGGTCTATTCCTGGTTGCCAATGAACTGTTCCCCACAAACCAAGGGTCAAGAGTTGCCCTAATGTACAGCTGATAAGCCCTGGCTCCAGTAGCTGCAATCTCCGCACTTGTACCACACCATCAAGTATAAATGTACACCCGGCAGCTGGATAATGACACGGAGCTACCACCACAGCTTCCACCGAGATGAGTTTTCAAGGACTGAAACTAATAGCTATTGCAAAAGCTATCAAAATTATATTAAAAACCACAGTATTGCTCTTTCTACTTAGGCCTTTCATCCAAGGATCCCAGCACACATTACAAACACCGAGCCGGGCACTTTCCACTAATGTTGCTTCACTCTCCAAGGCTTCCACCTTTAATGCCACCCACCTCTCCTGCAGCTTTGATTTCTGTTCTTGCCATTTCCACTAGCCCATTTCTTCCAGAGCTTACATACACTTTCACTGTTCCTGCTCCCTTTGCAATGAAAGTCCTGATTTCCGTCGCTATCTCTTGGCTTCTTCTCATCCTCCCTCTCCCCCACTGGCCCCTCCGCTGCTGGCCATTTACTTCAGCAGCCCTCCGGCCGCAGCCGCTGCTCTTCACAGATGCAGAGAGAGCATCGCTCTTCCCACGACCTGCCCCGTGGGGCAAGGGAGCCCCTTGCGCCGGCTGAGGAGCTCCAGTCCACTGGGGGTGAGCAGGGGCCGAACGTCTACACTTGCAGGTAAACCACTTCACCCGCTATTAGGGGCGAGCAAATTTCCTTGCATAGCGGAGGCGCGAGATGCGCCATAAGTGGTTCCTATAGCAACTGTATCCAGGTGAAAACTCCTGCAAGAGCTCCCCTTCCCCCTTCCCTCTCCCCACCTCTCCTTTCTTTGCAGTGGTTTTTCATGGCAGGGGGTGAGCGAAAGGGATGCTAACCAGGCGATTTAACTGCCTCGGGTTACCCGCACGAAACACGCGTGAAGTGGCACCGCATGCCCACGCGACCTGTTGGGTGGCTCGTTGGCCATCCAGATATCAGTGATCACGGATGATCAATACATATGGACTGGGGAAACCCCTTCATTTTGTGGAAGGAGAATATCAACTGATTTTTAAGGCTTTGCAAAGGTATTTATCCGCCACCTTTGTTCTATTGTACTTTTTATCTGGGTCCTGCTCTGTGCCTAACAGCCCTGATGCAGAAATTGCCACCTCCTTCCACAGCAAAATTATAATGGAGTGCTAGGCAAGGGAGTTAAAAAGGCCTCCTGGAAGCAAGAAAGGAAATTCTCCAGCATAAGTTGCTACACCATCTGAAAGGGGAAAATACAGACATCGTCTCCCTGCTGTGAAGGGAGGACAAGGCTGTGCCTGCGTGAAGAGCGTCGCCTGGGACCTCCATTCAGCCGAAACAATGGGTGCAATGGTCACACACCAAGGTCCCCTTTCGGGTCTGCTGTACCCGCCCTACTGCCTGCTGGTGGAAAGGACTCTGACTTATCCAGAGTTCAACTAGCAAAGCTGGCTGGGTAAGCATAGATCAGCATCCTCAGCCCTTTATCGAAGCTAGCTGGCTTTGCTAAAGAGACACTTAAGGAGTGGCAAGGCCCTTTCCTTGGCAGTGCAGTTGGAGGATAACATTCAGCGATGCGGGATGGTAACAAAGGGCTCTTGGGAGGGGGGCACGATCAACAGAAAAACCAATTTCACAGCAGTATTCAACGGTCAGAGCAAGTCCTGTAGGTGATAACATAGTTCAGGAAGTACTGAGTTCAGCTTGGCCAAAATTAGATGCGAGAAGGGGATAACCCTTAGGTTATCACAGATCTCCTTTGCCAGAGTCTTTGCACAATTTATTGGACCTCAAGCTTTTCTCTCCAGCCATAAGGGCTAGAAATGTACTCTTCATTCAAACAAAAAGTTAGTTATGAAATAGCAAGAGCAGTAGGAGCTGTAAGTAGAACAAATATTTCCATGGCCACAACAAATATATAAAAATTGGCAACACTGAATCTGTTTACATACCTAATCTCCTCCTGGTGGAATGAGTGAGAATCATCCTATTGGTATCAGGGAGTTTCCCATGAGTCCAGAAATTGCTGTTTCTTCTAGTAATCATACCAGCTACGTGGCAGTTGCAATATAGGAGCAAGAAATCACAAGATGCTGCAAGAGACACCAGTTTCAGTGTTATGTCCCATATTCAGATCTGAAGCCCCTCAGTTTAGATTTCCATCATCCTTGGTACATGCTGCCACAACTGAATTAAGCACTCAAGCTCTCTGTGCAAGATTCAGTTTATTTCACAAAAGGATCAAACTTATATATGTTTCAACAAAGATCTAGAAAGAACTAACAGCATACAGCCAGTACTACTAACACAGGAGCGCATATCTGGCTCAGCTGGGATGTTTGCCAGCCCTCAGAACAATTAAAGATAAAAATATTCTATACACATACTCGTGACTGTCTTCAGCCACATCTTCCCAGGCCTACACAAGGCCATCCTCCAACCTGACCTTGTGAAACTAGTTCTTCAAAGGCTTGGCAAACATGCAGCACAACAAATTCTAACGGTCACTCATGAAAACAAATGCCAGGTGTTCCGACCTGCTCCCACACATGCTGCTCACAGTAGCTATTTGCTGTTGGCAAGTTACTGGCACAGTCATATGCTCTGAGTGGTTGCTGATAACTGAGCAGCCCCACAGCCGATGTTCAGTGTCACATTTCCCTTTCCCTGCCCCACCAGCCTCTGTTAGGGCACAAACACAGCTATGCAGGGCCTTATCCTGACCCACCAGATGCAGAGACCTGAGTTTCTCACTCCTTGCTATCAGCTTGTACCTGCTCATGCAGGCACCCAGGATGCCCAACGTGTGGCTGTGCCGGAAGGTGCTAGGGCAAAGGTGCCAGCAGAGTGGTGGTGATTAATCCTAGAAGAGCTCCAGCTCTTCTGCAATGCCAAACTGTGAGATATCATTTACAGACAGAGGAGGGTCTTCCTAAACTACGTGCCAGTGCTGTGTACTCAAACCATACAGCCAGGCTGTGGATTAGCTGACTAATCCAGCCTGGAGAGAAAGAGACTGTGCCAACACACTTATCACTTACCTCTCATGGGGAGAGGGATGGATTTTTTTGTTTGTTTTTCTCCTCAGGGTTCCCTCCTTAGGTCTCACTAAAGAACCTCCTTTAACTTTTTGCAACTTTAGGAGTGACCTGACTCACTGTATGGGATCACAGGATAATTCAGGCTGGGAATGATCTCAGGAGGTCTCGTTCCAACTTCCAGCTCACAGCTGGGCCAGCTCTGATATCAGATGAGGTTGCTCAGAGCTTCATCCAGCCAGATCTTGAACCTCCCCAGGATGGAGACTGCACAGACTCCCTGGGCAACCTGCTCCAATGCTTGATTGAATCTCCTTGTCAAGAATGGAGAAGGACCAAACCATTGACATTTTAAGGACTCTGGAGGCTTCACAATCTGTGGTGGAGTATGTCTAGTGAGAGAAAAAGTCTGACAGAATTCACTGGCTCCGGGTTGCTACCAGGACGTAAGCACAAAGGTGTGACTGCCAGTAAGGGAAGAGAAGATGTGGAAGGAGGAGACCAAGGAGGCCATGCCTAAAATTAGCTCAAAGTCATTGGAAGTGGCTCTAATCTCTTTGCATCTGAAAAAGGATCAGATACCTTTCCTTTGGACTCATACTTCTAAAGTCTGATGCTCTAAACTCATAGCTTGCCATTGCATCTCCGAAGTGCAGAGTTCTCTTGCTCTTGCTTGCAAGAGGAAACAGGGAGTGATTTTTTTGTTCTTGACTTGGGAAACTGCAAGAGGAAAACTCTTGATCAGAATCTGTACAGTACGTAAGGGAATTACTGAACGATCTTTAAAACTACCTGAAAATAACTCAAAGTCTCTGCTGATCTGAACTGTGCTGTCAGCTCTCCCCAGGGATTGCCACCCTTGGGGTAATTGCGATATATCACACGTTGCTTGACATGCCGTGGAACAGGAGGAGCAGCACAGCTGCCAGAGGCTGAGAAGCAGAAGCCCCAGCCAAGGAAAAGGCAGGGTCCCATGGCTTTTTTAAGGATCTCAAAAATAAAAGCCAGAAAAATTATTCTGAAAATACCTGAAAAGCTGTGAAGAGCTGTGACCTAGCATCTCCAGCCTTTCTCCTGCTATGCTCAGCTCCCTGCTCTACTTCATTGTATCCCACTGACAATGTGGCTGCTGCCAGCCTCATTGCTTCAAATTTATTTTTAATGCAAAAGAATGCTGCAGCAATGGAGACGCTGTGATGAACCCATTGCTGTCACAAAGTGAGAGACAACTCTCTAACTACGTGTGGTTTTACAAGCCATACTTAGTAGAGTCATACTATGGCTGAGTAGTAGAGTTAGTAGAGTCATACTATGGCTGCAGAGTCCTGACACCAGTTATGATCTGAGTAAAATCAAGAAGCAATCTCCAGGTGCAGCTGGAAAAATGAGACAGCATTAAGCGGATGGTCTGGGAATCTCAGTTTGCTATAACCATTGAATATCCCAGACATGTTCTGACCTTCACATGAGCCAAATGCCCCATGACTGGTGTGCCCCAAAAGGAGCCAGCACAACCTCATCCTCTGTGTCACCAGACTCTGCCCAGTAACTCTTGCCAAAATCAGGGCCTTGAGAAGGCAAAGCAAAAGAGAAGCATTCTTTTTTGTGCAGGTTTATGGCTAAGACAGGAAATAGAGACAGCAATCATATGCCCTTGGGAAGAAATGCCATTCTGGCAAAGATGTAGCTATATAGACCCCCTAGCTCTCAGCAGAGGTAGGACTACATGGCTGCAAGTGGTGATTGACAGGAGGGGAAGGTTACAAGCTCTCTGCTTTTTCTACCTAGAAAAATATGCCGGCACCATTTTCTATTTATGTGGGACTAGCAAAGGGAGGGCTGGTGAGAGGGGAGAAGGGGGCTCTCGGGAAATGGAAAACAGCAGGAGAGCTGGATTTTCTTTGCCACGCTATGCAAATAAAGCAAGCGAACATGAGTCTGAAACTGAGCTGATAAATCTGATTCTCATTTCTTGAGAAGGCTCCTTTCTACCGACCTGACAACATATACATGCATTACAGTGGAGACAAATTACTCTCTGCGAATGAGAATCTTGCCAGTTCATTTTTATAACTTACCTGCCTCCTCACCACCAACACATGATTGTTTGACAATTGAATAATGCTTAGAGATGTGCAAATAAATGCAAATAAAAAATGTCAAAACTCCCAAAACTGAGGGATCAGCATTTTTTTTTTCACATGCGGCAGGCAAGCTGGTGCCACCGGGTTCATTCTACACAACGGTGGTCAGTAACAAACATTGCATTGCAAGGAGAAGAAATAACCTGAGCCCTGGATGAGATGTACCATGCACATTTACTACGCAAACAAACTATGCGCCTGCGAAAGGAGCAACATTTGGATTCAGCTATGCTGGAAGCCTGCCACAGCTTAGGGAAAATGTGTGTGAAATGGCTAGAATCAAAAAAGAGCCTTTAATGTACCTCGGCTTTTCAACACATGTTTTTGGCTTCAGAGCTGAGTAACTTTATCGACTCTGAAGAATATACATAATCGTTTCGACGCAGAGGGAGCAGAGAGTGAGAAATTACCATAAGTGCAGCCAAACATTTGCTATTTCTGAGCGGTTAGCCGTGAACTCTCCCTAAGCTGCCGGGAATTGATCAGGGAGAAGTTTTCTGCACGGCGCAGACACCGTGTAGGTGTTTGCCCAGTACAACGGGAGCAAAAGTCCCGTTGGCTTTCCAGCCAAGGTGCTGGAGATTCCTGCACCAGCACAAGAAAGCCTCACGTTCACGAAGGGCACATCGTCACCATTTCTCACTGAGCTATTGCATTTGCTGGCCCTCACTCAGTACTGGTAGATCAGTAATGTTTTTTAAGCTTTCAAGAGTCTTTTAACATCGCTGTAATCTTCCTCATTCAGTTCTCTTCCATCAAATCTACCTCCTCTGGATCGAAGGTTTCTCTTCTGCCGCACGCCCGTGCGACAACACCTGCTGCTGCCGGGAAAACTGGAGAGGCTGGGGCTGAAGCAGCTTCCAAGGCCACCAGACATCGCTCCTGATCCACGGGCGAGCGCCGAGCGGATGACTCAGAATTGCTCTTTGATTTCCCTTCCCACCAGGGAAAACTGCTGTTGCCTCAACTGCATAAGGCGGCTTTCCATCGGGGCTGGCTCTCGGCCAGCACCACGGCCGCGTCCCCAGGGGACCGAAGCCTGGCCTGCCTAGGGATGCTGGTGGTGTGCGCCCCGGGCTCGCGCGGAGGGCAGGACCCGTCGCGGCAGCTCCTCGGAGGAGGGCTTGGCTCAGCAGCACAGCACGACCTTCACGGGAGACGGTGGGGCATGCAGGTGGGGACATGCACGGCTCCGCGGAGGATGTGCCAGCTCGGTGCCAAACGCTCTGTCTGCGGCCGCATCAGCTCAGAGCTCGAGGTGATTCACATTGCCTCCGACCAGAGTTCGTTCTAGGGTGTTTGTGTGATTTTGGGTTGGTTTGGCAAATACCACAGAGACCTACCCTCGGAAGTGGCTGCCATATGTTTCAGCTGATATTAGCGAGAACTGAGGAGCTAAACTCAAGAACATGTAAAGTTTAACCTTAGTTTTTGAGTTGCACGTGGCACCTTTTTAATTTCCACTTGCCTTTTCTCTCCTTAGTTTACTCTGGCATCAGCAGCAGAAATGCCAAACATCACAAGACAAATTGTTCTCCCGGTAGTTCAAGCCCAGAGGGCAAGACAAAACGCTGGAAATATGGCAAGGAGGTCTGCACTATGTCGTATTCATGAATTAAGCATCCCCCATTCAAAAGTCTGCTTTCCTTCTGCAGTAGAAAAGTTCGTATTTTCCAGGGTCAGTTGTCCTGACTACAAGTTTTGACCTGGATCCAACACATCAAGTCTATAGAAAAAGACACACAAATCTTTATATCCAGTTCCAAGGTACTCTGCATGACATACAAATCAATTGCACGTTAGCAACAATTTGGTATGGAACCTTTAATTATTTTTAAGGAAAATTTGCTTGATTTAAACAATTTTAAGGGCATAGGGATAATTTAGATGCTTTTCGGAAGCATGGATATTTGGGGAGATTACCTAATACAAAGTAGTCTCAAAGGTTTCTGAATTCTCACCCATGTTGAGAAACCATGGTTCCTTCTCACAAAAGTTTGTAAGTACAATTACTAACAAAAAACAATGATTAAACAACAATATTCTTGGGGGAAAGTAGTATAAACCAAATTGGTCTATATGCTCTGCAGTTATCCATGTTTATGGACTCAAATTCTATGAACTGTAAGGACAGTCCTTGGCTCAGATAAAATATTTATTAGTAATAAAGAATTGTTGTAGAGCTTCAACCCCCCCACTGAGCCTGGATTCCATTGCACAAGGCTTAGTGGGCCTTTCCTTTACCCTCCTCTGTAATTCAGTTTTGCACTTGTGGAGATCAGGTTTTCTTTGTAAAAACATAGCTGTTGTACAGACAAATAGACTTTATGGGGAATCACCCTTCACCTGTCAGATTAAACAGCAGTTCTGTTTCATGAAGTACACTCTGTAAATGTCTTTACATATGGAAAAATAATTGCCTGTGTCTATAAAAAACTCCAGTGTGACAGAAGACCCAGGCTACAGAAGGCAGTACCAGTCCTAGGATTAAGGGTAACTGACTACATTTAGATATTCAGCTTTTTGTTGAATAATACCCAAAACACCCTATAGTTGCAATTGTATTTAGCAAGCAGACTAGAGAAAGCTTTAGCGTTTAAAAATAATTTTAATGGAAATTATTTCAATTCTTCAATAAATTAAAAGCAATAGAAATTAATTTTTTCCCCACTGAGCCCATGGATCATACAAAGTTACGTGATTGTGGTTTTGATAAATAATCATAGTAATGCAGTATGTTATAGTACCTTTGAAACTACCTGGAATATAAGATATTGCAAGTACTTGGTAAGTACAGCACAAAGGACATATTCTCTCCTCTTCATTTGAAATAGGAAAGCTATTTAGTACTTTGTAAAACATGTTAAATGGAGTTTGCTCTCTCTTGGAGATAGCTATTTTTTCTTCGTTCTGTGCGGGTGGAATGTTTGAAAATCGCACGAGACAGGCAATTTTGGCACTTCAGCTTGGAGTACCAAATGTTAGCAAATCATCCTGAATGGATCTGAAGTTTAAGGCTGCAATGTTATTCTGTGTGACAGTGGATGCATTTTCATTTTCACCTATTTACATATTCAGAGTCAGAAATGCATGGTAGTTATTGTGTAAAAGGGGTCTATTTAGGAAGAAAAGGCAGATACCATTTTCAAAAGCCGTTAGTCAAAGAGTATATATGCACCATGAAGTGTGTAATAAAGCTTTACCCAGAAATGTTTGTAGCAGGAAGTGGAGCTGGACAGGTGCAGAGAGCCAAAAGAGAAAACTACAGAGATGGTCAGGTCTTCATGGGGGATGCTGAGCTCCTGTGGGTCATGATGCAGTAGAAACTCACCCGTCACGTAGAAAGTGAAATAGTTCAGCTCTGCTTCTCAACAAGTCCACACTGCATTTACTTAGGAAAGCAATAACCCGTTTTGGTGAGCACAAAACATCCCATTCAGGGATTCCTTTTCTGTCCCTTCTCCATCTCTGTGAAGACCTCAGGCCTGGGAAGGAGTTGAGTTGCCATGATATAACAATATGTGCGACCGGGATGCTATTTTAGGCAGAGGGTTGTGACCATCATTATTTCATTCACACTGGTATTTCTACTCCTAGCTTCCCCACACAACCAGCTCTGCTGCTTTTGGGAACTCCCTGGTCCACCTCTGAGTGAAATGTCCAAGTATTGCCAAAGGAGTGTGCAAGGAGGGCTGGTGTCCATAGCTTGGTGGCTCAGTCACGAAACAGTGGATTGTGACTATAAAGTGACAGGACAGGTTAAAAGTTGTTTAGCTAGGTGTTTTAATGGGGGAATTTTTAAAATATAGGTTTCATTTTGCTACCAGTAAATTATAGCGATGGTGGCAGGAACCGCTTAACCACCCTAAGAGCACTGCATCTCCACATTGGCTCCGAGCTACAGCTGACCCACCTCAGCACCCAGTGGAGGGTGCTATGGACCCAGCCTCCATATGAGGACCCCTCCTACAGATACCACGATGGCACTAAAACCACAGCAGCTACTCGAGGGTGACAGAAACAGCAACAAAGAGGGTACCACAACTTTGGGGTCAAAATCTAATCTTAAAGGAGTCAAGAAGTGCTTTTGATGGAGGCAGGTGGTGTATTTTCCCATTACCAGCCACTTAGATCTCTAATAAAAGGTCTAGTAAGGGTCGTTCCCAGAAGCAGACATGGTTATCTGTGTGTAGGACATCACCAGGCAGCAGGCACGATTCACTTGCCTAATTAACCCAACACTTCTGTTGTTGGCCCATGCGGGGTAATATTTCAGTTCTCCGTGGGAGAGGTTTGCTGTGTTTCCTCTAGCAGCGTTGCTTGTCAACCTCAGCTTCTTCCTTCCAGCATCCAAGCAAGCACAGCTCATAGTCCTGGCTGAAGCCATGGACCATTCGCTCTTCTGGTTAAAAAGTGATCTTGCTTCAGGGAAGTCCCAAGCACTCCCTCTGAAGACTACTTAATATCTAGAGCATTAAACAAATTGGGGTGTGTGAGCTTTGGAAGACAAGGCATTTGAGTCTGAATGCAAAGGCCAGTCCTGTATAAAACCGGGGTCTCCACTCATACAGAGCCACATCTGCGATAATCAGAGCTGAAAGGGAAGGTTTAACCTCTGGGGTTGATAGAGACCAAAATGATGAAAGGATTTTTTTAGATGTGAAAAGACGGATCAAGAGTTTTACTAAATCCTAGGTCGGAGGGAAGGTTGAAAATCGCCTTTGCTCTGAATCTGGGACATTTCAGGCTGAAGCAGGTGTGCCTCACATCTTGAACATTTCACGTGTTTTCATTTCATTCCCTCTATTTTCAATTCCCATTCGCTCAGATTTTATTTACTTGTTTCTTCCAATTCTATGATAGCAAAAAACAGCCAAGCTGCAAAGCTTCTCTCTAAATGCCTGATTTAAATAATGCATCCATTAATTTTTGCACCAATAGTGGTACAACATAAGATAGTACATTATTTTTCAGAATCCGATTCTGCAAACATTAGACCATTTGACTAAAATATTCCTAATGTATAAATAAAGTTACTCTTGTGCATTAGTGTTTTCAGGCTCAAAGCTTTAATGTGTTATTTTAAAATACAAATATTTTCCAAGGCGCAAAATATAAATGCAACTATATTTAAGTGTTCACTGAAACGAAGCATGAAAAAAAAAAATAGTGATGAAGGCTTTTCTTCCTGCTGCTGAAATAGAGGACTTTTACAAATTTTAACAGAACATCCTTAATATATACCTAGAATATTATGTGTATAGTACGTTATTACTCTGTAATTGGTTTGGCTGATTACAATGATTACACTAAGTTGGCACAATAGTATAGCTACCTGGTGAAAGTACTTCTGTAAAGCCCACAGAAATCTGCTCACTGGAGACCATATTGTGCGTTTGGAGGTCAGCGATTCTGCTTTACAAGGATGGCATTTTTTTTAACATTGCTTACATTTCATTTAAGAATAAAGCTGACTATTTTCCAAGTGCTTCTTAAAATAAAATTTTAAAAACCTCTCTTATGGACTGAAATATTCCTTTTGCCAAATGTTAAGAGATTGTGTTATCTCTTGTGTGGGCTAAATCAAAGAAAGCTTATTTCAAAACACATTAAAGACATAATGCTTTGCTCTCTACATGTAAAATGGGAAGTGTTTAGCACCATGGAACTTGTCTGTGATCTGGATAGGGCATTGCAATGACGATCCTCTTTGCCAGAGCTGTGCTCTTCCACAGAGAGATTTTGCTGCCCAGCTTAGGCAAGCATCACCAGGAGGAAGGAGTGAGAGGTGAGTTCATATCGATGGTGCCCGCCACCCATGCGAGGAGCAAACTTGGGCACCTGTGGTGGGTTGACCCTGGCCAGATGCCAGGTGCCCACCAAAGCTGCTCTATCAATCCCCCTCCTCAGCTGGACAGGGGAGAGAAAATATAACGAAAGGCTCATGGGTCAAGATAAGGATAATTTAATAAGGCAAAAGCAAAGGTCACACGTGGAAGCAAAGGAAGACAAAAGATTTTATTCTCCACTTCCCATCAGCAGGCGATGTCTGGCCACTTCCTGGGAAGCAGGGCTTCAGTACTCATAGCGGTCGCTCCGGAAGACAAACAGAAGTAACAAATGCCCCCCTTCCATCTCCTTTTACTTAGCCTTTATAGCTGAGCAGACGTCATATGGTGTGGAGTATCCCTTTAGTCAGTTTGGGTCAGCTGTCCTGGCTGTGTCCCCTCCCAAGATCTTGCCCACCCCCAGCCTGCCATTGAGGGGGGCAAAACTGTTGGAGAGCCAGCCTTGATGCTGTGCCAGCACTGCTCAGCGGTAGCCAAAACACTGGTGTGTTATCAACACCTTTCCAGCTACCAATGCAGAGCACAGTACTGTGAGGGCTGCTATGGGGAGAATTAACTCCATCTCAGCCAGACCCAATACAGCACCTCTGCCCTTGGACATCTTCTCTCTAACACATAGATGAAAACACCTGTACACAGCTGAACGTCGCCAATGTGGGGCTGGACTAACTTCACAGACTCAACCTCTCCCATGTCCCTTGCAAGCAGGGCAGCGGGTCCCCAGCGGGCGCGGGGGCCGAAGGGTCCCAGCGATGCGCGTAGCTGAGGACAGAAGTCAGGTCTTCCTTGTGATGCCTTGTGCAGAGGTGGGGGGCAGACAGGGTGGCTGTCAGCCTCAGAGGGGAGGATTTAATCAGCAATTCTGCGTTTCAGCAAACTGAATAAAGTCCCGACATCTTGGCTCTTCACACAAAGAAGGAAGCAATGCCACACAACGCTGCTTCCCAATGCACATCCCTCTCTGGCATCAAGCGCAGCTCGTTAATGGCTAGCAAAGCTGCTGTGAAAACCCTGTCATCCTCCTGGTGGGGTTCGCTCCCTGCATGGAGGCATTGCCCCCCTTTTAGGGGCTGAATGGCTGGTGGCACAGAGATGCTGGCCACCGTGCTCCCCAGCCACACACTGGCAATGGCTTTCTGTCGGCGACAGGGAGAAATGCCCTCACTCCATTGCCAGAATTATTAAATGCTTTTAGCAAGCAATGACCACCCTTAATGATTTCCAAGAGAGGAAACGAACCTCCAATTAATTATGACACTTGATTAGGTTATTTAAATTGCTGAACCTTCAGCAAAATCAGCAGTGCCAACTCCCCAACACCATGTGTGTGATTCGATGGCCCTTACAGTAATGCAGCTCTGCACACCTCCTGTTTTATGTACGTTCCCTTTGCTGTTACTCAACTTCCATCTCATTACCAGGAGCACGGATTTCCACCTTGTCACTTCACAACCCTATTTGAGCATCGCTCTGGTGATCACCCGGTGATTTTTAGGCAGATTTTTTTTTTTCCTTGAAATGCTAATGCACTCCCGATGAAAACAACACAGGCCTGTGATTGTAATATTGCCTTTGCTCAGTTTTATTTCAAATGAGACAGAAATGCAACTTCAAAGCCATCAAAGCAATGGGTGACTATCAAAGAGAGCATTGGCCTCTGATAACATGAAAGACCACTTTAATAGGAAAGTCTAACAGGAATTTCTAGGCATCATTAGTAGCATGTAATTCACTTATTTGCTAATTATAAGAGTGCCAGTGGTAGCAGTTAAGTGGAATATTGAAAACGGCGTACTGTGTTATCACAGCGTTGACCCCGCTGAGAAGGCAACGTCCACTCTTCTTCTCACCCCACCGATTTTGCCTGCTCTGAGGTGGCAGCTGAGGGGAGCCTGCAGTTCCCCTCTGCTCTTTGGTGTCCCAGAGCTCTGTACCCCTTCCTCTGGCCCAGTACCCCTCCACATAACTTGCCCCATTTCTGAGCAGGGGATAGTTTTTAACCCTGCACACTAGAAGTGAAAAATCTGTGGGCGACTACATCTACTGAATTCCCTGACCAAGGTGGAAGGACAGATGGCAGACTGGAGGATGCAGAGTCCACGGGAGGTGTAACAAAATACAGACCCATCTGGGTCGAGTCCCAGGGAGGGAGGGGTTGTACTGAGGTCGAAGCTCTCCTGTGGTCTGTAAGCCTGTTAAAAGACAGCTCTGGCAACCTGAGTAAGACTGTTGTGGCAGGGGAAAGAAAAAAATGAGGTATCTGTTATGAGAAGATACAAATTTCAGATACATAAGTGTTGGGTGATTGAAAATAGTGAGAACTACGCTGCCATAAATTCAGCAAACTTTACCAGATAAAAATAACCAACAGGGTCTCAGACTGTGAATTCCTTAAAATAGCAGAAATATTCCTGAATAGGCGGTGGGGGTTTCCCCCCAGAAATGGAATTTTCATTTATTACCACTTCCTCAGCATGGACCCAGGAGCTGCTGAAACTCTGCATGGCAAGTGACGGAGTGAAAGACCCCGCCTGGCAAATCACCAGCGGGTCTGGCTGCCACCCCTACAGCCAGGGCACAGGTCCTTTGCTGGTGGGTGGTAGGTAGGGGTGTGGAAGGGGACCTCCACCCACCCAGCTGCTCCCTGCCCTGGGATAAGGAGTTGCCAGTAACCCTTGTATAGTCTCCCGCTCTCTTCCGTGTTTATCCTGATCTCAGATCTGAAATGTGTAGCTCAACATGGTATGTTCCTACAGAGACTCCTGGCTTCAAGAACTAAAGATTTTCTGAAAAATAAAAATTTCTGTCCAGAGACATTCTGGCTAATACCACAGGGTGTGCCCAGGTGGGGAAGTGCAATGGCTTGTACAACAAGTTGTCCTTGAAAAACCAGCAACTACTTCCAACATTTCGAAGTAAGGAAAACCAGAACACCTTCCTGCAGGAGGAGTATCTACCCAGAGGAAGGTTTCTCCCCAAAGGCCATCCATCTGGGACCTTGCCATCACTTTGTAAAACAGATATGTTGACATACAGACAGAGAGGCACAGCCCAGGCCCTGGTGCCGCTCTGCATACCAGACACTGGCAAAACACCTACAGCACTCAGGCATCGGGATCGGGGACAAGCATTCACCCTGATGCAACACGTACCTCTCTGAGGAACGCTGGATCCTTTGCCTCTGAGGTGGTCCCAGACTGAATTCAACATTTTTTACCCTCTTCAGCTTAGTGGCTGTTGTGGCTTTTACCTCTTTTGCATTTCAATATCTCTCTGTCTCTACTATTACATTTTTTGCTTTCCTCATACATTTTTCCAAACCCACTAACGCAATATGTGACTTACCCTATTCCCTCCCAAACTAGCTATATATTTGTTTTCAAGATTTTCCAGCAGTAGGTTGAAGAGGTTCAACTCCTTTTGTGAACTTCAGGCAGTTTCTCCAATCACTTGAAGTCTCAGTAAGAGCAATCAGTGATGACGATTAACAGTGCTCACTACAGAGCTGATGCTGAAGTGCCTCAGATGATCACTGTTGCTCATCGCTCGTCGTAGCTATAAAAGTCACCGGCTTCCACCATGGAGACATCCTCCCATGAAAACAAAAATGCTCCTCCATGACCATTTCCGCACTCAAAACAGGAGACCCGTGTCTACCTGCCAGCAGCGCTAGTGGCACATCTCTGATGGGAAGCTTTGGCTGTAAGGATGCTCCTCCCAGCCAGGCTCTCCTAGCACCTGACCCCTCCGGGCACAGAGCCTCTGGTCTGACCTCTTAGAGCTGCTCTTCAGGCATGGGAGACCTTCACTGTATTAAGGTGGTTTTGTACTATGACACTTTTGTCTGAGCTACCTTGTCAATATGCAGAATATTTACATTTCTTGCTACGGTGAATCTTCTCTTCAGTCAGTTCTGTAGTTCTTCCCTGCTCCTTTCTCCTGTTTTCAAAGCCTTTGTGGAAATGGCAAAGGTGAGACCTGCATGAGACTCTTCCACCTACTGGAACTGGCTTCGGCAAAACCGCAGAGGAAGCTCCGGAGTGCTCTTGCTAATATGACTTCCTAGGGGAAAAAAATCATTTCTATGTTCCCAATTTACAGAGCTGAAGCTCACAACACAGTTCCAACAGAATGGACTCCAGCCACTGGACTTCAACCAGTGCCCCTTGGAAACATCAAATATTTGAGACTTTGTACTCCTTGATCAGTATTTTGAAAGTTTGTAAGGAGTTTGAATCTAGTTAAGATGTATTTAAATCCCTGCCTCTGCAGTCTTCCAAAGGAGGAGTGAAAGGAGACACATGCCCCTTACACACAGAAGGACCCAGCAGTCAAGCGGTGCCCCGGGGAACAGCTCTGTACACACCACAGACAACACTGCGGTGCTTCCTCAAGTCCATGGCTGCAGAACATTTTTACTCCATGTTCTCAGGCTCCAGGTTCTGATCCCACACCAATGTGAAATTTATAAACACCCTTTGACATCGATGAAGCTAAAGGGGAGGAGATAAACACCTGGGAGGCAGACTGCCTGATTTAATGCCATCTGTCATGAAAGAGATTAGAGATGGTACAATACAAACTCACGTTGCATACCATTAATGCACAGAAAAAATCACTGCAGTACTGAGCAGAAGGAGAACAGGAAAGCTATGGTGAGAAAGGACTGAAACACTCATCTGCATTTACCCCTTTAACAAGTCCATGTTTCCGTACTGCTGTTCCTGCATTGCACCTACACCCTCTTGCTCAGCCATCACAAACCATCAAGAAGCAGCCTAATCTTGGTTACCAGTTCCACGGTGGACAGACAACTACATCTGAGGGAGAAAAATTTTTCAATGGCTCAATTCAGAACCTGCTGTAAAAAATGTACAACCTGAATTTGTCTAACTTCAGTTTCCAATCTCTCAGTCTTACTCTGCCTTTATTGTGAGGTTAAAAAGCCATCTCCTTATGGGACAATTTTCTTCCCCATAGAGGAACTTGAGAACTACGATCACATCACCACTCACAGTCTCCTAGATGAAACAAATTGACCGAGTTCCCTATGCCTTTCAGGTATGCTGTTCTTCAAGTTAGGAAGTGAGCTCATTTCATATCAGTCTTTTCAAACCAGAAGCAACCTGGATCTAGTCCATTTTATCCACTGAAGCTGAACCAGGGTGTCCCTTGCTTCATCCTAACCTCTTCACTCAGGAGACTCTGTTTTCCTTTCTTCTGCCTGTCCCTGAACATCCATTATTCATGCTGTTTTACCAATGGCCATCACAATCCACTCCATCCTCTCTTGCAGTGTATCCTGTGTGTTGTTTCTGTCTCATTGAGAGTCTCCGGGCAGGGGGGCCATGTCTGATGCTGTGTTTGTAAAAGCACCATGCATGCCTGGTGTGACAGAAAGCTACCGCTAAAGTGTGTGTTTTCTCAATAAACAATGTAACCTGCAAGCCCCAGATATCTGTGTAACATCAAAGTTATTTTTAAAAAGAACAGTGATTTCTAAATATGTCATCGCAACTGCAAAAAAGGGAGCCTATTTATAACTGTAATATATATATATATATATTCTATTTAAGATGAGTCACAGTTTCTGCAGCTCCATCAAGTTGCAATCAAATCTCTACCCATTGGTTTTATAATTACTCTTTTAACTGCTGTAATACCTTTAAGGCTTGCCCCATGCCAGCCTCTCTTTGCGGTACAGACAGCAAGCACCTACAAAGGGGAACAGACAGTGTCTAATGAGGCAGGCTTCAGCCTAGTAATGCCTAGAAATGACATCCTGGGAAGGATGTACAGTACCAATATAATCTTACCCGTGTTCACAGGCAATGAAACAGTATTTTGCTCTCTCTTCTAATGGACATTGATCATAGAGTAGCTGAGCAAGGAACAGAATCCAATGCACATTTTTATGAAATCCCTTGAATTTCTTAGCACCTAATGCTTCATCTGTGAAATGTCAAGTCAGAGGCTGGGGGAAAGTCACGCTCCTAGGCTGAAGACGAGGGTCCCAGTAGGCAACACACAGTAGCACCCATCTTGCTGCCACATCTGCACAGCCTGTTTCTCTTCTGTGGTACCAGGGATCAGCTGCAGCCGGAACCAGGCTCTGAACAGACCGAGAAGCCATGCCTGGTCGCAGCACTGAGTGATCAGGAGATGGGCCCTGCAGCAGGAGATCCAGAGGACTGAGCTCATACCTGTGGGATGAGGTCCGCTTTGTACTGCACCCTCTGCATTTTTAATATGCCCCAGAAAAAAAAAAAGAAAAAAAAAAAGATTAATATGCCCTAAAAAGCCACTGAAGCAATAGTCTTGTAATGGAACCATCTATGCTACTGGTTACATTAGAGGTCTTGCCATTTCACATGTATAATTTGGAGTGAATCCCTCTTTACGGTGATTCAACAGTAGTGCCATGTGATGTGCTCACATACCCTCTCAGATGCTGCTTTCTGCTTAGGAGTGATTTTCATCCTTTCCCATTTTAACCTTCAGGTAGAAAAGGTTGGGGTTTTTTTATCTGGCCTCTGGCTGCCACAGTTTTCTTTTTGCCCTGATGTGCTGCTGGGATCCTCCTCCATGGTGAATTGCCAGCCAAGAAGAAAATGTGCTTCAGTCTCAGCTCTGCCTGTTTATGCATCAGCTCACACTCACCTGCACGGAGGGCACAACAGACAGCTTGGGAAGGGAGGAGGAAAGCTAATGTCTTAAATACTTCAGAGTCAGATTGATCAAAGTCTTTTGCTAGAGCTTACACCTCTTTGTGCATTTGTGACCTGAACGAGTTCTCTTTGGCTTAAGAAAGCGGTACTGAGCTGAGCATAAACGGAATTGTTACACCTTTGTTTTCTGGATTTGCTGGTACCACCCAGCCACCCTAACGCTTTCCCCAAGGGAGAAGTGGCTGTGTAGCATCGGTTCATTATCCAAGTCCTGAAAAACAAGGTCCCACCGTTACTGCCAGCTTGAACAGCCCTGTGACTGGGACAATTCATTCTTTCAATCTTTTTGGATGTTAGAGGCTTGCATTGTATAGTTCCACCGCATCCTATTCGGACACTGCAAACCAGTACCACAAGAAAGGGGAACTCAGCCCAACACCCACCCTCCCCAGCTGTCCTATCTTGCCTTTTACATCTCACAGACTACCAGCTCCCTCAGGAAGGAAGTGCTTTTATTTTGCTTATGGCAGGAGAAACCCAAGGCCAGTGGCTGGAGTATTGGCAGGGCTGGTTTTGCACCCTCGGTGAGTCATGGAGCTGCTGTGTCTCCATCAGGTGCAATGTAAATCCAGACCAGTGCCTGTTCCTTTTCATTAAGAGCCTTGAGCTCACTGCAGAAAAGATGAAAAGGACTGGTCATTATCCATTACGTGTGACCCATTCACTTGCTGATGGGCTGGTTTTCATCTCCCTGCCCTGCCTGTAGGCAAGCATCCCCCAATACCCTAATCGGCTTTTTTTATTCTCCCCCATTTATTTTCCTGGGGGCCTTGTCAATGGTGGCTCCATTCCTTCCCCATGCCTCCCAGCGCTGCAGATTCAGAAGCATTAAAAGGTTCCAGCTCACGCTAACAAATTCCAGAAAGTCTGACCGTTTATTACGAAGCCGACGTAGGAAGGATTTGAGAAAAGCACAATGTAATGAGAGAGCCAGGGAGATGCAGAGCATGGCCACATCCTGGAAACATGCAAAGGGGAATGGTAAGGGGAGGCGGGGAGCACTTGGAAGCCCATTAAATGAGGGCTTATCATCTGATTTATGTAAATCACTTCAAATGCCTTCATTTATTAAAAGTATTAAGCTGCATTACTGTTTGCCTCTGGTATCCTAATTTGGTTGCTAATGTCTAAGACAACTGTTGAAATTAATTTGAAATTAATGTTCCTATATAATTATTTAATGAATCTCACATTCACTGCCCTTAGCTCTCAGTTGACAAAGGATCGCACACACCACATGTAAGAGGTTGGAATACTGACTGTGATTTTAAAACGGTTGCTAAATTATAGTTTGCAAATATTTTACATTTATATCACACACTTCATCTTGAAGGATCTCGGTATGTTTGAAATGTTACATAACATTCATTCTTTAGTAAAATTCCATCACAAAAACTTTCTGGGCATCAATCTTCTTACCTCCCTGCATGCCTTGGAATTAAATCAAATTTAGCTGTATTATTATGCAAACACAAAATCATACCTGCATTAAAACATTACTATTAGGGCTGTAGAGTCAGACATGTAAAAGATAGGAAATGGTGGAACTGTAACTGTGGGCAATATAAATTCCTTTTTCCATACATATGTATTCTTATAGTCCTTAATTTTATGATCATGTATTTTCCTATACTCAGCCCCTCCCTCAAGGGACTTATTAGTCCTTGTTAGTGTTGAAGAAAAAAACAGGATAAGAAAAAAAAAGGTTCAAGGAAAAGCTAGCAGGGGAAGGTAGCGACTTGTGGAGTCCTTGCCTCACTCCTTACAAAAGCTGCAAAGGTTGTAATGAGTGTTCCTCCTTTTCTGGGTGGCTGACTTGATACCCCATAAATCCTGATCGGCAGAAATGCTGAATATGCACAGCAGTAACTGAAGCTAAAGAAACATTCAAACGTGCAGAGAATTTTACATACTACCGAATCCAGTGAAACACGAGGTCCTGGGGTCTCACACCAAGCACTTAAAATTAGCGTATCCTTCAAAGAGGGGAAAACACTTCTCCGTCTCCCAAGGATGGTGGAAAACATATTAGAGCATTTGCAAAGCACACAGACTGCTGTGACGTGGAGACCCAAACTTACTCCCTCGGTCTGTACAGCACAGTGTGGACACGGTGCGATAAGGAGGGAACAGGACACACTGTGACCCAGTGGCAGAAAGTATCTAGGGAAGCTGTTTGTGCTGTTGTGCAAGCTAGCAGAGGGAGGCAGGGACCCGACGAGGGAACACCAAGTGCTTTTCTGAAACGAAAGAGTTGAATTGAAGGCTTTCCAGACAGCCTTAATTCTAATTCGGACTGCTCACCATTTTGTGCGCTCACCTGTGACTTTGCACTTCTCCCTACGTGTGTATAGATTCTTAAGGATCAAGGCGAGAGCGCCAAACTCATTAGCAGTCAGGGACCCTTCAAGAGCTTTCCTTTGAGGTAGCTGAACAGCGCTTTGCCTTGGGACATCCTCAGCATCTAGGCCAGAGCGAGCCAACCTTCCCCACGCTGCAGACCGCCACCTCAGCCTTCACGTAGAGGAGAGCTGTAGAGGCACGCTGCGTACCCCAGCATGGCTCAGGATAACGACACCGCGTCCAAGAATCTCCCAGCTCCGCTGAGGGACGGGCTGGGGAGGAGACTAGGTCCCCAAACACAGGGCGACATCAACCTCTTTGTGACCTGCATCTCCTTCCCACAACATGGAACAGAGACTACCTGGCAGCCCACACCCAATCGCCACACACACACCTCCACGTGTCGGTCTACTTTCGTAACTAGAAAGCCCAACCTCTCCTGCGCTTAGATCTTTGCCAAACCTCCCTCTCTCCACCACAGTGCCACTCTCGCGAGGCTGTAGATCCTCTCCCCAAATCCGTCTTCTTTCAGAGCGTCCTCCCTCACACCCCCAAAGCTTTCCTATCTATCTCCCACACTTCATAGATCCCTCAGCTAACAGGGATCACTGGAACATCTCCAGGAAAGACTTCCAAAGAAAACCCCTCCCAGCACGGCCAATCTAAAAAACTCCAAGCACGTGGGAAGATTAGTTCCTTTTGAAGTTGCATAGCAGGCAAATTAGGGTGAATTTCTACAGTGACTTGCTACAGCTACAACCCAGTCAACCACCTCAGCTTCCGTCTAGAACACCAACGTTGTCAAAGATGAAAAAAAAAAAAAAGGGGGCAAAAAACACTTCAGCTTGTCTCAAAACCAGCTGGGTTTTACAATTTTTAGAAAGAAATAAAATGGCCAGTATGAAGTAGAAAGCTTCCCAAGTCATTTTTATACTAGGAAGCTTAAGAGGAACCATATGACCATGCAATAAACTTGAGAGCAAAAAAACTTGAGAGGCAATTATACAGGCCATCAGCCTCCATGAAGTGCTTGACTTTGCAATAAACTACATTCTCGTAGCGCTTCGCACATCACTTGTTCACTCCTTTGCAACAAATTCTCTTATGCAGACAGCATTACATGACTGTATCATCAAACCAATCTTCAAAGCAGATTGCTCTCTTTCTTCTCAAGCTGGGGATTTCGGGTCACGTGCTAGCAGCCAAAGGTTATTATTGCAAGAGTGCAGAGCCATCAGACTACCTCAGCCCAGGCTTCCCTCCGAATTCTGCTTTTGTGAAGAAAGCAGGAAAAGATACTAACATAAGACAACTGTGGCTCAGCAAAAACTAAGATTTCTCGAGGCAAAGATGCTTTTCTACCTCTATGGCTTCCTTCTGCTGCTAGCAATTGATGGGACAGGGCTGCTTTAGCCACGTTTCCATAATCCTGTAATGGAAAGCAGCTGTCCCTATCCAAAGATTGCACCAGACATCTCCATAATGCTTGTCATCTTCTTTTGGTCAGTCTCATTACTCAACTTCCCAAAACTGATGTGTCAATAACATCAGCGATCCCAGAACTGTACTGAACCTACCTACCTTTTTCTTAAAACTCCCAACGCTAACTTTAGGATGTTTGCATTGCTATTTGCCACTCAATACACGGACTTTTAATTTGTTACTTGCCAAAATATGAACTCCAGAACTTTGTATTCCACTGCATTGGGCTGCATGAGCCACACATTTCCATCTGAACAAGTCACTTACTTGATCATAAGGCAAGTCTACTTGAAAGGGCCTCCCTTTCTTTCCCCAAGCAGTAACGGAACCAGACAAACTGAAGGCATCCAACACCATCTGAAACATTTAGTTTTGCAGAACCATTCAGAAGGCAAGGGAAAGTCTCAGTCTTTACAGAGCTATCTTCAGAGAGCAGTTAAGGGTCACAGTGAATCTTGCCTCCACCGTAAGTATCACACCACCTAAATCATTTGGGAAAGGGGAAGCTTCCTAGCATTTTGCATTAATAAATGCAATAATAACATAAGATACTCAGTTATTTACTTAACAGGGTTAAAGCATTTAATACCATTATTACATGTCCATCAACTAATACCTTTATTCTGAAAGCTCACTTTAAATAATGTCTCTGCTTCTCTACAGTGAACTGCTGAAAAAGCAAACAGCTTCTTCAAATTCCATGAGTATATAGCTGTATTTGCCCCTTTACTAAAAAAAAAAAATTTCCCCATTTACAATTATGGCCTACACTTCCAGGATCACCACATCTCCCTATGTCTTTGCGTACACCCGCTTTAACAGTTCCTTTGGGGAGGATTCATGGAATTGGTAATAGGTTTTGTAATTTCCACCTTCTATTTTCTAGTTCAGAGAGTAATCTAATCCAGTCACTACTGCTGTATCTATATGGCAACTATTCGTTGGTCTCCACAAAATGAGTTGGAAGTTTGATTTCTGTTCTCAGCAGGCATGTTTGTGTGATACAGAACTGCTGTAACTGGCAAATTGGTGGCAATTTCAGCAGAGATGCCTAGGCTTAAATAAGCATAAGAACAGAATTTTCACCTCTAGAGAGGTCTCCTCTTTAACAGGCTTGAGAAATGACAGACCAGGATTGGACAGCTTGGATTTCTTCTGCTGTAAGTTGCACTTTAAATTGGATTTTATCTTTGGAGTCTATCAAACTGGCACCCATATGAAATTACTAACAAAAATAAAACAAGTCATTATGAAATAAAATCTTGAGGCAAAATAAGCTTTATCACTCCTCAAAACTCTTTTCTACCTCTGCTCCATTTTAATTGGAATACATGAATATTTTATTTCTTTTTGACATCTCCACTTTCCCTATGACAGAAACATTCACTAGTCTTCATTTGGTAAAGCTTATTTAGTTTCCTATGACGGGAGCTGGTGCAGTACCATCAGCCAGACAGATCATTAGTAGCATTCTATGCAAGTCCATGAATTCTGTCACACAGGCAGGTCAGAACTGAAATACAAGTTACCAGGTTAGTAGAGGCTGAACATATGACTAGGCTAAGATTAAAAACTTTATTTTTTTTATACAAAACAATAATAAATCCAAGCAGATAATGAACTAAGTGTGTCTTCTCATTTTCCACTTTTTCTTCTTTTGTCAATACAGTCTATCCACAGTTCAATGTTAAACCACTCCATATTCAGCAAAAACTACGAGGTTTCCATCTTGTATCCATGTTTTTCTAATTCAGCTCTGTATAGAGAAAAAGTGAGGTGTATTAAAACATACAAATAAATATTGTTAGACATTTGCATTTTTACAAATTAAATATACTGCACAATATACAGTCATTTTAGAAATAATATGATCATGTTGCAACTGCTTTTTGGTTCATACCAATAACCTTAACCTCACTTACTCTGTAGTTCTTCAATTTCAGCTTAGTGTCTTAGATCACTAAAAGTGACTTCTAGGTGAAAAATCCAAATGCTTGTTTTAATCACAGTTATTGTCCTCTGACCCACTGTGGCCTGAGTCCAACTACATGGCACAAAGCAGCACGTGTGAGCCTGCAACAACTCCAGACACATTAGAAAAACTAAAATATTGTCTTATACCAGTTATTCTCAAGATTTCCTTAAACCAAGTGAGCTCACTAATCTGAGCAATTTAAATGCACGCACTTCCAAAATAATTTGAACTTTTTTCTTTGTTCATTTTAAATAAAAACACCAGACTACACTATTTTTAAATCTTAGTGCACTACTCCTTCCAGCGAACAATTCTGAGGGAAAAGGATTGCTTTGCTCCCCTTAGTTGTGGCCAGGACAGCCAGTCAGCAACCGCAAATGTTATCTCTCCTGCCCTGCCCCCCACTTTGCTTCTCACCTGCCTCAAAACACCCCAGCCAGAACTACATCCTGTTTTATCTCCTATTGTTAGGATACATGTAGATACAGTAGTCCAAATTTCGAAAAATATTTTAGGTTAGTTTACATACTTAGTAGTGTAATTTTAGAAGTGGAGGACTGCAGCATTTTCTTTTTAAAGATGAAATAGAAACATACCGCAACCAAGCAACATTACAAACTATCATTTCACACTGGTATACAGTCACCAATACTATAGGCTACAGTTAAGGCACAGTTACTGAAGGTTTGTCAAGATCAACTATGTTTATCAAGAATTACACTATCCCTTGAAAGACTGCTTCGCTACGCATCAACTTCTTTTCCAATATTACAGTTTAACTGTATTTCAAACTTGTAAGAAACAACTATACCAACAGACTATTTTTGTATCTTCTATATAAAGATTTTACTTCACCCAAGTAAAACAAGGGAGATCAGCCCAGGAACTGTTCAACCAGGCTGTATTACAGACAGTTTGCTCCTCATGCAACATACTGAGGGATTAATAAAATGCGACTCTGTATTGATGCTTGAAACAATTTAAGTTATAATTATGCATCAGTAAAGGATTAACTGAAACTACAAGTGACAAAGAGGATTAAACAACTGGATTGGAGGTACCCAAATTGTTATCACTCTTTTTAAAGCATGTGATGAACAGTTACTTTGCTATTGTTGCTCATAAACAGCACGCTCACCACACGCAAGAAGGGACTCAACATTAATATAGATAACGGAACTCTAAAAATTTGTCCATTTGGGCAAAGAACAGCAATGCTATTTGAAGGTATAGAAAAAAATCTGTAATGCACTTTGCATACCACATAGCATAGAAGAGATAATCTTGGATCCCTTGCCATTGGACTTTGCAGTACAATTCAGAATTTTCACATATATGCAGAAAAGTCCTTAGAAAAGGATTTATTCGTGTTAAATTGAAAAATTTTCAACTGTATCACCATTTGCAGAGATCTTTGTACTGTTTAAGTTGCATAGAACAGCAAACGCCTGAACGTGTCAATGACGTTAGGCATATTTCCAGGCTCACAGTACAATTATTAAAAGATGGAAGTGCTCATCAGTACTTCACTGTGCTATAATCCCTCAAGTCTGGTTCTGAAAGGCTTTAGACAGAAAAGCACAAAGTAGAGCTTTCATTTATTTCAGTTTCAGATCTCTTATTTGTTAAAGTAAGCAGATTTCAAACTTTCAGATATTAACTAAACAATGCCATTCTAAACATTTTACCCATCTTCTAGAACAGAAAGTTAAAAATAAAATTACCTTAACTGATTGGAGAAATCATCTTCTACATTGTCATCATCCCAATTGTCTTCCCAGACGTGCGCATCTTCATCTTCATCTAAACCAGTCCAATCTAAAGACAAAAAAGAGGTCTAAATATTGCATGCTGCATTGCTTTGGTACCATGTCTCACTAACAGATTAGTTCAGCCTCTGGGCAAGGTACTTCTGCAGGTAATCAATTTTTCTAACAGAACAGTCTGGATCATATTTAAGTGTTTATAAGACCAAAAAGCACAGAAAGATCTAAAAAATACCTCACAATTTCTTGTATTATAAGAAAAATGCAGCTTGGTAAAAACAAAAAATCATTACACACTTCACATCATGGCTTGCAGGATTACACATTCATAAAGAGACATTTTGCATACAAACTGACAAGCTGCAGCACCATTGTAAAAAGAAAACAGTATTGAGTACTTGACTCCTAAAAGCTCTACAACAGGTTTGCAATTCCAGGTTTGTATTTAAATACTTTTTTCTGATTAAAAAAAGTAAATATGTATCAAATGCTTTTGCCAAAACACATACACACAGATCCTCAGTTCACTCAGATCAGCTGCAGAGAGCCTGCGGATAAATGCCGAAAACCTATCTGTGATGCAGAAGCAAAGGCAAATTGAGAGGCATCTGCAAACAGCAGTTACTGCCTGTAACCAGCTACTTCTGGATTCTCAAAACAGCAGAAGCTGTTTCCTTACAGAAGCAAGACACTAAATGTCCATTTGCCAATGTAAGTTTTATTTTTCCTATAATAATCTGGCACCGCTGACAAATTACTGATCACCCACCTAATGCTTCATTATAAAAAAAAAAAAAAAAGACCAA
The DNA here is from genome assembly GCF_929443795.1 of Astur gentilis. Taxonomy (NCBI): domain Eukaryota; kingdom Metazoa; phylum Chordata; class Aves; order Accipitriformes; family Accipitridae; genus Astur; species Astur gentilis. The sequence goes on along the minus strand of NC_064883.1, from coordinate 19,906,355 downwards.
ACTAACTACCTAGTTTAGAAAAATGACAAAAATGAAAAATCAGGAAGGCTCAGAATCACTATGTAAATACAAGTCAGTTTATTTCACTGGGGAACACGAATTTCTCAGTTTTCTTCTACTGACAGACACCAAGTTTTTCTAATGTTACCAAAATAAGAAGCACCCCAATTTTCACACTTGTGACCTTATATTTCTCAAAGTCTATTAGTATATTTAAAGAGATAACACTATTCTTCCCCTTACAATTCAGTAAGCCATCTGCTGCCCATCCAGAGAAAACTTCAAGAACTAAGGTCCAAACTAACATTACGATGAAGTATGAAAAGAAGCTAGTAGGGTGTTAAGATTAAAAACTAATTCACTGTGAACAACTAACTTTATAAGAATGAAGGTTGGTCCTTGCAGTTTCTCCTCCTTTTTCTAACATTGACAGGCAAAAAAAATTAATATTTGAGATTAACCAGGACAGGAAAATCCATTTGTAACTGATTACAGACACATACGTAGAAGGCATTACAATTAAACTTCCCTACTCAAATAAATTACATAATGGGAAAAGATGAAGGAGCATAGAAAACCTACTGGTCCTAAGGACAGCAAAAGAAGAAACTGGTAAGAAAAGGTGAAGAAAAAAATCCAGTATAAAAAAAAAGCATTATTTTAATTTAGTCATACTGCAATCCTCAAAGGGAAGGATTCTGGTTTAGTACTATCTGCAATAAGCTTTGCCTATTTATATGCAATGGATATTTGGGGGGTGGGGGGTGTCAAAATAAAAGCTTTACCACTCACATCATTTATCTGGATTTCAAAGATTAAAAAAATAAAGCTCAAAACAGTTTAAAAAGAACACAGGGTCAACTTTTCATCTACTAAGGTGGAAGTAGCTCAGGCAGATCTACAAATTTGAGAAAAGTCATAGTAACTAGTATCCAGCACAACAAACAGCAGCTTCAGTCATAAGTGGTCAGCGAGGGAGACTGCAAAAACATGCTCCAAATTGCACTGAGCGAAGAAGAGTCAAAAAAGCCCATGTTATCTTCCATACTGAGGGGAAAAGAGTGAAAGTAAAGCCTAAATTATATTCTCATTGCTGTAGCTACAAGATTCTACAGCATCTGTAACTTGACACTATACCCCAGAATTGCATACTAAAGTGATTATTCCCAGCTACATTATATGCCTATGACTAAGTAAAAAATAATAAAGCATTATCTGGGATTGAATGTATTAAGAACATTTGGGAGCCTGCTACCATTAAGTATTACTAATATACACCAAAATTACAAAATCAATTTTTATAAACTTGTCATGGCTGGACTACAAAAAAAAATTAATATACTGATCACTGACTGCCGTAGTTTGCACTCGGGAAAGGAAAACAAAAAACAGGTTTTAGAGTAGAGGATAAAAAAACTAAAATCGTATCATTTTACACATTACATTCTGAAGAGCACTGTACAAAAAGTTTGTAAGTGACCAATTCACATACATTTGAATCTATCATGCTACACTTCAAATAAAGTATCCTATAAAAATAGGACACATCTGCTTTTGATACAAAAACTTGATTTGATAAATCATTTGAAGAAAAATTTTAAGTCTGAATAAAAGAAATTCCCCAAAAGCTAGTGTTTTTATCCCTTAACATAAATTTACATTATCTAATTTCCTTTGGAGAAAAACTGGATAATAGAACGCAAAGTTTTTCTGCTGCATAGAAAGTGATGTTTTAAATTGAAAGAACAATTTGGCACGGGTTTGAGCACACAGGTATGATGATTCTTTCCTAAGCACTGAAGATAACATTCAAAGTGGTCTGAACGTTCTTTGTAACATCTCAAAATTATTATCTCTTTTGAAGATTTAAATGGGCCTCTTTAGAGGTTCTTATTTTTTGCAAGATAGATCAGCAAGAAGCCCGACTGTGGTCCCCCTTTAATAAATCTCTCTTCTACCCAGAAAGTTTGCACAGTACTTGGTTTTAGTAGTACAACTAGATTCAAGTAGAATTAATTTCACCTTCTGTAACAGCAACTCAGTGTTCTGTCCAATCCAAGGTTCAGAAGCATGCTTCAAAGACTTCCTTCATCCCTACTGCAAATACTTTATTTACATTAAAGAAGATAAACATTTTTTTTTGCTTGTTTAGGAAACACATATGGAAAAGAAGGGCTAGTCTTCTCAGTTTAGTTTAGCTATCATCTCAACTATGTTAAGAACTTTTTTTTGTCAATAAGTGCAAAAATATTATTTTTACAGGTACTGAAGGATTCAGAACATCTAAGGCTCATAAGGCCACCAAAAAAAAAAAAAAATCACATATAATGAATACATTATGAGGAAAAAAACCACCCTGACACTTCATCCACCCTGTTTTATATCATTTCTTGTTATCCACAGCTCGAGACAATTTCCAGAATTAAGGACACGGAGAAAACCACCATGCCCTAACAGGAATCTCTTCGAGATTATAGCTGTAAAAGGACACGGAGTTGTTTTACTGAAGTCCAGATTTAATTTCCTCATTCAATATATCTGTACCTACGAAATGCAAACCAACACGTAAATAAATATTTGTGCCTCAGAAGGTACGGAGATTCAGAATAACTTCAGAGCCCGTTATTTCCTTTTCCCACCTTCCACTCCGCCCCTCCTCCCGCCTCTCCCTAGCGATTCTCACCCCGAGAGCTGAGGTGCGGCAAGTTTCTCCCGCGCTTGTTGCCAGCCCCCTCGCACAATGACACAGCACTTCCAGTGCCGTGTGCCCGGCACCGTGAAACCAGCCCAGCTGGCCACAGGCAGCACGTTCGTGCCCGACCCCGACTCTTGACTCTGACGGGGCTGCGGCCCCGCACCTCTGACCGGGGTGGGACGGGGGGCAGGGAGCGGCGGGGCACCGGAAAGCTGCCTCCGTACCGCCGAAGCGGTGCATGCGGAGTCGTATCGCGCCGCCGTGGAGACCCCGAGGGCTGCTCTGCAGGCAGGGACCCGCTGACAAACCGCGCCCCAGCCCCGCCGCCCCGCTCCCGCTCGCCGGAGCCCGAGCGCCCCTTCCCCGCCTCGGCCGACCGGGCCGGCCCAGGCCGCGGCCTACAGGCGGAACTACTACTACTACTGCCTCTCTTCCCTTCCCGTCCCGTCCCGTCCCATCCCCGCCCCGCCCGGCACCTTCCGCCGGGAACTCCTCAAACTCGTCGTCCTCCTCCAGGAGCCCCAGGTCCACCGGCTGCTTCTTCTCCGACATGCTCGGCCTGCCGCCCCAGCACCGCGTCCCGCCGCCCGCGGAGACTGATGGGATACCGCCGGCGGCCGCCAGCGCGCCTGCGCCCTGCCGGCAGCCGGCTGCCGCACGCCCGCCTCGCCCCGCCCCCTGCCTGGCCCCGCCCCCGCGCCCTCGCCTCCCGCTGACAGAGCCGCCTGACAGCCGCCCCGCCGCTCCCCGCCTCCCCCGGGCTTCCCGCCGGCCCGGCCCGGCCCGGCCCGGCTCGCCCTGCCCCGCGCTGCCTCCCCGCCTCTCGCTGGGGTTCCCCTCAGGGCGGCCTCCCTGGCGCCGGCCGCCCGCCGGGCCTGGCTGCCCGCCGGCGCTCGCGCTGTACCCCAGCGCCCGGGCGCGCAGGCTGCCGCCTCGGGCGCTGCTGGGCGGCTCCGGCTGCAGCCCCGCCGCGGCCCCCCGTGACCCGCGGGGCGCGGTGAGGGAGCAGGTGCCGGGGGGCTGGGGAGAGAGGAGGCCGTAAACCGGGATATGGCCCCGCCGCCGCCGCCGCCGCCGGGGCGTGCTTCCCACCCCCCCGCAGCGGGTCCCGCGGCTGCCGAACCGGAGGGTCACCGGCCGGGTCTGGCGGCAGCGAGGTGGCTCGGTCCGTCCGGAGCCAGCTCGGGCTCCCCGGAGCTGGCTGGCGCGCCGCACGGGCCGGAGCCGAGAAGAGGGACCCTGCGTGGAAAGCGTCAAGCGCGTCTTCAGTGCTGTGGGTAGAACAAATCTGTCCACTGCGACGTGAGGCTGCGTTACGCAAGCCGCTGCTGCCGCTGCTGAACACATCTGTTCTCTTTATCTGTTCGTTCGTTATTGATTTATATTCAGGCAAAACCTATCAAGTACCAGCCTTCTGCCCTTCTCATCCATCACCTGGGGAGGGGCTGGGAAGGGGTGTCCTTCCGGCGTTTTAACATACTGTTTCAAAACCGACCTCTAGTTTACTGTAATCTTTTTAATTCCTTGTCCAGCACATCAGAGGAACGAGGAAGCAGCTTGAAAGGGAGATTATGACTAAACTATTCACTAAGAGTTAGGATGTTACATGAAAAACAGAAATGCCTTGGTTTTAAATTTTCCAAAGTGTACCATTTCACTTAATTCGCATTCTGTTGATGATTTAAACAAAGGCAAAGTTCAACACTTACTAGCCTGAACAAGTCTGTGCGTGTGGCGGCTCCGATGGCTTCTCTCTAGGCAATCACCTTATAACAGTACTGCCAGTTTGTTGGAGGCGTTGGGGTTTTTTCCCTCACTCTGTGAGAAACTGATTCACGAGACAATGACTTGCACAGCTGGGTTATACTGTGTCCTAGATTTAAAGTCAGGGAAACAATGAAAAAAAAAAAAATGGTGTGGGATTTCATATATAGTTCAGTTTCGACCCAGTATAAGCATGTTCTGGCATGCGGCCACAGTTAAGGCAAGGTGGGAAATGAGCCCTACTGCTGACAAAAGGTCTAATTGAGCGGTCACATTTTATTTTTATGTGACAGAAGGACCGACTGACGTGATTGTGAAAATTATGAAGACTCCGGTTTAATAAATCAATATGTGGAATCTAGTTATAACTTGGCTGGGATTTTTAGCAAGCCGTGCGTTTTGGAATAATAGATACCCTGCTCTATCCAGAGAGTACAAGATAAAGTCACAAAGTGGATAGGGGTCTGCTGTATCTAAAGTTTGAAAAGATCCCTGATCATTCAGTTACTAAGGCCCATATGCAACCCCTCTAGTTTTTGCCTTACCTAGAAGTAAACTATGGAGTTTGCAGCAGTTTGGGGAATACTGAGATGCTGAACTGCACCTAGATTATCCAAGAAAAAATGTAACTTGGAAACTCCTATGGACAAGTAGCTTCAAGTAGCCCTGGAACAGGAAGCAGCTTGAACTTGTTTTGAAGACTTCACCTACATATCTGCTGTAGAGAAAAGATACAGCAGTCCTTTCCACCCCCTTTTCTCCTCCTTCTGTGCCAAGCTGCTGGTTACGAAGCTCTGGAGTGCCAGCAGAGAGAAGAATTTGTATTTCCCTAGGGGATATAGCCAGCCACTGCACAGGGAAACAAGGAAAATCAAGGACTCCTGAAGCAGTGTCTTACTTACGTAGGAACTGACCACAGCCAGTCTCGGATCTGAGTCTTCCTTTGCATTTCCCGTCTGTGGAGCTGAGTATTCCCGTATCTCCAGTAAGCCAAATTTAATCTTATGTTGTCACAAAAGTCTATAGTGTCAAATTCTCCTCCTTTTTTTATAAATCTCAAATTTTTTTATGGTTCTTTTAAATTTGAGATTTCTGGAGTTTTTTGTTTAAATAAGAAGCTTAGCTCTTGTTTAAAAAGCAGAAAAATAAGTTTCTAGCCCAAGCAATTCGAAATGAGCTTGAAAATATGAACAAAAAGTATTTCAGATTTACCTATTTTACTTGTAAGATTTCTCCAAATAATGTATTTAAAAATAAAAACTTTTTAAACCCAATACCACAGGTTTTGGAATCCTGGAATTTACATTACCTTTTCTAGCCTTTCTAGCAGACGAATGCATGGATGCAGACCTCACTGTAATTCCCCAAACCCTTTGAACTCTCTGCTAGTAAGATCTCCAAGGGCATAGGTATCTGCCATGCCGTGTTTCTCTCATCAAGGTGTGCCCATCCTATGTTGGCCGAAGGACCTGGTCTGCGAGGCATTCTCCAAGCCAGCCCACTAGACCTTGCAGGAAGAGGTGCCCTGTGGGCAAGGGGACAAGCTTGCCTTCAAATCTCCACTGTGTCCAAATTGGTTTTGACCTGATGTCAAAGCCAAGTGCCACAACCACCAGGCTGTTTGCTGGTTATTTGGAGGCCAGTCGTTTTCTCTCTTCCAAAGTACATTCCGGTATTTTCGCTCACAGTGGAGCAGATTGGACAAGTAAATAACTCAGTCTGCAACACCAAATAGCCTGCCAAAGAGAAGTTCTCCTGGCAGTTGGTTGGTGTGGCTGACATACCATATCCCTGCTGTATGCTCTTAACCACCAGACTATACAGTAAACAAGTAGAAAGAACTTATCCTCCCACAGGTAGTTGTTAGAAAACACTGATTTTAGTGCCAGTCTTGTGACTGTCATTTCTTAGCAGAGGCATGATCTTAAATCGTACTTTCCTAAGGTTTCTTACTGACATCTTTAGGCATCTTCCTACTCCGTCTGTAGGCTTTGCATATCCCAAATCTTACTACCCCCAGGAAGCATGTAAGGAACTTACTTACATTTCTCCACTGAGAAAAGACATCTTCAAATTCCACAAAGCATCACAGAATCTAAAAATTTGGTGATGCAGTTTATAATACTCAAGCCTTTTGGTGGGCCTAGCTCCATTGACTAGTCTTAATTCTTTAGAGAAAAGAGCATAAGGATTCAGCTGTCCAGAATAGATTTTCCAGTGTGAAAAGGTATTTGAAAGGTTGCAGGAGAGTGTCCAAGCCCCAAGTATGATTGGAGTTTGATAGTTTCTAGATGGACCAACAAGAATAAGAGTTGCCTTTCAGCATCTGCCCTATGCAATCAGAGTGGGAAAAGGCCACTGATACCTAATCTGAACATACTGCCATTGATTTTTTTTCATCCTTCCCGTGTTGCAGTCCCAAGACCGGTGGCAATCTTTACAGTCACCAAACCTGTATCTCACGTGGGCTGAGGATACACAGAGCAAGGGATAGTTTTGATCTTATTAGGGAAAGCACTTCCTACATTCCCAAAACAGCATAAGAGATCTGCTTTCTTGGAGCTGCAGCCCCTGCACAGCACATCAGCTACATGTTGAATAGATTGGTCTTCCAGGGCCAACAGCCTGACATTACTGGGGGCTTCAGCAGAGAGGTCTCCATGGAAATTAAAGGAAAAAATTCCTATAGATTTTAGCAGTTTGCCATATGATCGTCTCTATTAAAACCTTAACTTAAATATACTCTTAACTGGTGGCATCTTTGAAATAATTGAACAAGACAATCCTGAGTAACTCATCAGTCCATCTATTATTCTTTCCAGAGCTGCACAGCAGCTATTTACTCAGTATGATTTGTTTTAATTTTTTTATTCAGCATGTTTTATGCATCAGAAAAGCCTGTCTTTCTCTTGGCAAATGTTACTGCAAGTTGTCTAGCAGGGAGGTGAGATTATGTAGATTTATTTATTCAGAGTGTAATTTGCATAAATAAAAAATGGAAATTGAGCATTTTTTCTGAATTAGAGCCTTTTTTTTCTTCAAGGGGAAACAAAAATGTGTGTAGTACACTAGTTCAGATTTCCTGATATTTTTAGGGAACTATTAGTCATTTTGATGCCTGGGCCCGTTTTCTTTGACTTGGACACTTTAATGGCTGAAAGCGTGTTCTGAGGAAAAGATTAAGAAGAGGAAATAGAACAGATTGGAAATGAATTTGCTTATAGGCAGTTAAAGGTGTCCTGTTGAAAAAAAATCTGAGAGCCGTGTTGAGGATTTTAGACACCCTGGGTAAATGGTTGGTTTGGAGGTCTGCATGGTCCCAGGCTACCAAACAGTGCCTATTCAGAGAAACCCTATGCTGCAAAGAAAATTGGCATTGTGTATATTTGATCCAGCTGGCCTCATCCACATAATGTGAAATCTGTGTGCACAGGCGCTACATTTAATGGACCACCAGCTTGGACACATCTGGCTAAGACCAGTGGTGTCCACACAGTTTACCTGGACGGGAGAGAGACTGTCTCACAGTCCAGGCTGTTAGGTATCCAGGAAAGCACCTAGTTCCTGAAAAAAAAGTTACTGGAAAGCTTAATACCATTGTTACCATTCAGAATGCAAGAATTAACCACGTGGAGCAGAGTATCTATCCTGCATTATATAGCATATCTGACAGTCCAAGCGCTGGTTAATGCATCCTAGGAATCCGTTCAGAGTTGGTGTTCTATGTCTCAGGACAGCACTGTGGGTTTTTTGGATTAAATTGAAGAAAAAAGCATATCCTACATTCAGTGCATCTGGACGTTAGGAATGGATTGCTCCGCTTCTTTCAATAGCTCTTGTACAGCTCTGGACCCGTGGCATTATTCCTGAGGTCAATGCCTTTGGTTTGCCACTATTTATTTATTCATGTCTGCAGAGGTCCTCTTTTTTCTCTCCAGCTGCTCCATCATTCACCAGCACCTCCTGGTAGCCCACCCTGCTCCCACAGCCCATCCCTTCTCACAGTTGACCCTCACTGAGGTCAGGATGCGATTAGGTGGCTGGAGATCACAAGGAATATTAATCACAAGGAACACTTAGATGTTGCTTTACAGACTTCCTTATGTGAAATACACTGTGGCAAGCTATCGGGTTACCAGTGGCTGAAAAAGAAACAGTTCTCTCTTTACCCTTGACAGTCAAAAGAAAGTTTGATTTATTTTCTCATTTTCAGTTAGTCTAAAGGCAGCTGGGCAGTATTGCTACAAAGCTCTAGCTGTGTGTTATTGTAATAGGGGCAATATGTTTGTTCACTTCTGCTCTCTTCCTCTGTCTAATTGTCCTATTGTCTTTCTGTTTTCTCTCCACATTTGGGCTGACAAAATGTCTCCCTGGGTTTAGCCCTCTAGCCAAATCTTAACGGGCTCCTAATCAAGAACTAACACCACCAGCAGGCTATTTCCTGTCTTTGTTTACCATTCCTGGTATCATCTTTCTTCTCCTCTCAGTCCATCATAGCAAATTTTCACCATTATTTTCCTTTGAATCTTCCTCTGCACAGGGTGCAGGAAGCTTCCTATATATTGTTCCCCTTTCATTTTCTGGCCACACGATCTCTGGCCTCCCAGCTCTGCATCCTGGAAGAGTAGCAGATGCATCCAGAACCAGATTTTGAAAAGCCAAGTAATCCTGGGATAGCCATATATTCCATGTAGCTATATCAGCAGAATGTCCATTGCCGAGCCTCAATGCAAATTGTATTGATGTTTTGAACATATAAGGGGTAATTACAATGTGATTAATTATTAGGTACTGTTCACCACGACTTGCATTTCCATGCAAATATCAGGACTGGCAGGGTACAATTCAGTTGCCTAAACAAAGGTCTCTAACATCGGTAGAGATGCCCTAAAACACAGGGCTGCCTGAGAGACCTTGGCTCTTCCCAATGGCAACTGGAGATGGGGCAAAATACGCCGGGGTTTCTAAAATGGTACCTGTTGCCTGTGTTTAAGTGACTGAATTGCACTCCTACCATACGTTAGAATAACTGCTATTGGTGCTTAAGTGTCTTTTTCATGTCACTGCACGCCTGTCTTTGTTTATTTCTGCCAAGTCTACCCTGAGAATACTACACTGTGGTAACCTCAATGTGAGAGATTCACTGGACCGGTTAGTATGAATCATTACAAAGCAGGTGAATAGAGTAGACCTTTTCTTCCATGTAAAACATCCTTCTACTTTTACATATCTAGATAGTGGCTAAGTTGCGGCCAAGATGAAGCTCAACCCAAATAAAATCAAATGTTGTAGTCTGGGAAGAATTACCAAGCGTTATTTCTGATGCTTTGATAGGTAAGCAGGGCTACTCATTAGCAATCCTGGCAAGCTGAAGGACTTATTGATACCTAGACTGTTTCAAGGGCAAAAGTCAGGCCACCAAACTTAAGACCACCCTCACCTTAGGGAGCTTACTCAGCCAGACAGCCCCTCTGGACTCCGAGTTCAGAAAACAGAGATAAATGGGCTTTTCCAGGTGGAGATTCAGAGCACCTGGGTTAAGTACCAGCCTTAAAACATAATTTGAAGGGACCTGTCTCATCTCTGACTATATTAGGAGCCTAAGAAGACTTGTCCCATAATTATGTGCTGAAAATGAGGGGACGCAAATAATCTCTTACGAGTAACAGTAGTCACCCTCATTGGCCACATTTTTTGCTCTGGCAAAGTCTCTCCAGGGCATTTTTAGCCCAAAATGTATCTGTTTAGCTTGTTTTTCCGCTCAGCTCCCCCCGAGGAGCTTCACCAGTGTGTCTGGAGGGAGCTGACAGTGGCAGTTACGTGTCACTCAGAGCTTGCTGCTGCATGTTGGCTTTTCTGTGCTGGTACGCAGAGCGTACTCGCTGCCCTTCCATCCCCCTGGGGCCTGCTTTTCACCAGCCCTGGCTGTCATTCAGCTGTTCTGCAGTGTCACAGGCAACACAGTCTCAGCTCAGGAAATTTCACTTCATTTGTTTTATTGCCAATTAACAAACTTTTAATTACTGATTTGGGTATTGAGGGGGAAAAAAAGAAACCATATACTATTGAACAAATACTCAGGGAAACACCTTTCTTCACCTTTCTTCAGGCTCAACTTCAGACAGACACGTCTCCTCCCTCCTTCCTCACTTCAACTCCCCTTGTTTTCACCACTGGTTCCCACTTTCCCTCCCAGTGCCTTCAGTGAGGTGATGGGCAATGCAGGTGGTTGGGGTCAAGGCATGGTGGTTTCTGTCTGCTGCTCCTTGCAGTTCACTCCTTGCCCTCCACTGCTCCTTGCTTCTCACTGCTCCTCTGCCCCAGAATGGGTCACCCATGGCCTGTGAAGAAGTGTTTGCAGTTGGTGGTTTACTTCCTAAGCTCGCATACACATCTGCGTTGCAAAGGCGCCAGGAAAGCGAGATGGGTGTATTTTATCACATAGACTTAGGCGGTAAATGAAAGTCAAGTATCTAAGGTATGTTTTGATGCTGAGGCCATGGATGTAGCTCCTGGGAGGTACGGCACAGGTGCCAGCAGTGCAGGGCCAGCTCATGGGCAGGAGCACCACGCTGGCCACCCCAGATCCTGCCGCACAGGCAGAGGGGCTGCAAGGGCACCCTGACTGGAAAAGCAGATTGTGGCGCCCGTGGCATGACCCAAAGCATTACTTTTTATATGGAGAAACCCACAGAGCCCCGAAGTTCTTCCTCATCCATCCTGCAAAGCAGAGGATACCTCCTTCCTCAGAGCTCCTGTTAACCTGTCATGCCTCCTTTAGCATGTGTAGAGCTTTTGATAAACTATCTAGTGGTTTTCCGCAGAAATGAATGAAGAAATGCTATGCCACTAGCAGAGGCATCAATTAATTTCTTTTTAAATGAGGACACTCTTGAGAGCTTAATCAAAGTCAGCTCTTTATCTTAGATTACCAAGTGAAGTTGATGCAGTATGTCAAATCAGAACCACGAGGAGCTACTGCGTCAAGTCCTGATCTTAATCCAGCTCATCCAATCCTTCAGCATGAGTGCAGCAGCCCAGGGCAGACTCTGGGCGGCTGTACATACAACCACGCGGAACTGATATTTTGTTTCTTTTAGATAGTAGTTTATTCTGAATGGTATTTTAAAGAAGACCCTAGAAAACAGACTCTCTCTGTTCCTCACTTGCTTTCCAAAGCACATAAATCTTCTGTAACTTTAATTCTTAGCCCCATAGTGAATACGATAGCACCAGTGACAGCTGGAATGCTTATAAAAACAGCATCAGAGTAAATGCCGAGCATAAGTCAAACTGATCTATAAAACCAATGGCTTTGCAGAGTATATATATAAAATCCTTTTGTCTACATTGTATACATATATATAAATTCCTATATTTACGTGTACAGCACTTACTGAACTACAACAGGTGAACTATACAAACTACGCAGGCTCATAGGATAGTACAGTGGTGCTAATTATTATCCTAATTGTCCTGGTTTCAGCTGGGATAGAGTTAATTTTCTTTCTAGTAGCTGGTATAGTATTATGTTTTGGATTTAGTATGAGAATAATGCTGATAACACACTGATGTTTTCAGTTGTTACTAAGTAGTGTTTAGACTAAGTCAAGGATTTTTCAGCTTCTCACGCCCAGCCAGCGAGAAAGCTGGAGGGGCACAAGAGGATGGGAGGGGACACAGCCAGGACAGCTGACCCAAACTGGCCAAAGAGTATTCCATACTATGGGACGTCATGTCTAGTATAGGAAGTGGGGGGAGTGGGGCTGGGAGGAATCACCACTTGGGGACTAACTGGGCATTGGTCGGCAAGTGGTGAGCAATTGCATTGTGCATCACTTGTTTTGTATATTCCAATCCTTTTATTATTATTAATGTCACTTTTTATTGTTATTATTATCATTATTAGTTTCTTCCTTTCTGTTCTATTAAACTGTTCTTATCCCAACCCATGTGTTTCACTTTTTTCTTTCCGATTCTCTCCGCCATCCCACTGGGTGGGGGGGAAGTGAGTGAGCAGCTGCGTGGTGCTTAGTTGTTGGCTGGGGTTAAACCACAACACTAATGTACAAAGTAAATTAGAAGTAGGTAGGATCACCTACTGCAGTATATAACAGCAAAAAAGTTAGATTTGAGTACATTGTTACTGAGGTTGGCTGAGAAAGAAAGTAAAAGACCTAAACTGATTGTCATGTGAAGCAGTGGATTAGGAAACAGCTCCCTCAGTTTTACTGTTTCTGGCTGTATCTTTTGTAATACACAATAGGGGTGTCTTTTCTCTGATTTGCTTTTAAGGCTTTAGCACAATCAAAAGCTGGAGGTATTGTAAAGAAAATCTGCAAATAGCATGGAAATGTCTTGTGGTGACATTCTTATTCAGGCTCTGGGCCTGATTTTGAAAGATCCCGAACACCCAGAGATGCCAATGCTAAGCACTTCTGCAGATCAGATCTTTGAGGTCTGAAAAATTGTTTTAAAATCTTGTTTTCATGCTCTTGCAAACCTACAAAGTCATTTTTTTTCCCATGTAGTAGCACAGATTTTATTAAAAACATTTGGAACAGATATCAATGTTTTAAGGCAACAGCTTTGTGGTGACTGGTAAGATACATAACTCTAGTCAGTAGAACAATTTCCCTTCCTTCAGGAAACTGATAATATATTTAAAGTTAGGACAACATTAATTATTTAAAAAACAAAGCCTCTGCAATGCTGAGGCTTGAGGTCCTCTCCATTGCATCATTCTGCCTGGCTATGGCACCATTTTCATGGAAGTTCTTGCACATTAATGGCAAATGATTTATAGGCCATATAAAAAGTCAGCGCCTTAAAAAAAAAAAAAAGAAAAGATTTCTGTTCTTTGTCTTTCATTGCCTTGTCATCTGTAGGGAAAAGTCCATATTTGCCATTGTGTCTTCCCTCTGAAGTGGTTTGAGGTGGCTGCAGTCTGAAGTATAACCAAAATGAAACAATAAGGTTCGAAATTGTATGTTCAGTGTTTATGCAGGCTGTATGTAAGCCACATGGAAAAATAAATTTAAACAATCACATGCAGATCTGAGAGATGCAACTAAAGTAATAGCTCCTCAATTCCCATAAATATGAACTAAATTTAGAATTTTATTTCCCAACCAGTTATCACACGCATGGTTTATTGGCACAGTGTAACTGAATACATCCAAATGTCTAGCTCTCAATTTGTATGAGTTTAAACTCAAAGCTAAAAAGAGAATTGAAAAAATGGATATGCTTTTTAATGCTGAAAGAAAGAGGACAACAGATCTCACCTGTGCTGTCAGATACTCAGAATTCCTAACTAAGATATACAAGAATATTTGGAAACATCATATTTTGTCATACCATTAATGACCCTAAGGATCTCCAAATATTCACCAAGGAGTCTTGACAGCTGCCTTTTGGCTATAATGGAAAACCATCTTCTCTTAAAAGCACAAAGCAAGTAGCAATTGGCCTTTAGTTCTGCGTGCAGCCAAACCTTGTGTACGGAAGTCCAAATTCATTCAGGTATTACAAGGTGGGTTTCAGCTGTCTGGTGTTCACAGAACAACTCCAGGTTCCTCAAAATTTGGCCTACAGTATTGACAATCCTTTAACAGTACTGGTTTTATACTTCTTCTTAAGGTGATTCCACCTTCTCTGCATTTTCAATGACTTTCAGAAATGCCCCTATAATATAGCCATTTTTCTTCAGCATATAAAATGCTGATTTGATTGACAGAATCATATAACCTACCTTATTGATTTTAAACAAGAGGAAAATTCAATCTATTTGAGGTATACCTAAGAACAAACAAAAACTATGAATACAAATTTGCTAAAGCAACGTGGCTGGTAATCTGCATAAGAAAATTTAATAACTTTTTTTTATATTCACACAGGTCATTGCATATGTTTTTTATATATATATATACTATATTATATACATGCTGCAGATGGTCCTTTGTAGTTTTGCATAAACTTACTTAAGAAGCACATCTGAAACACTTATTGCATAGAAATCTTGAATTGTACATTTTAAATAATGATTTTCAAATGATAAATTGTAATTTTCTTTTATGGCTGTTACAGATTTATATTAAAGCTTCACTGAATTGGACAATTTTTCAGCAGAGTTTACTTAATGTTAATCTATTCATTTGGGGGTAAATGAAGAGTTTAATGGTGAAGTGATGTAACTAGAATATAGTCTCAAGTGGTGTGTTAGGTTTATCAATCAGTGAAAATTGTGCACTTGAGTGTAAGAGCGCATGTCTATCCATATGATTCTTGCTGCCTCAGTTAATTGAAACCCTTTTTGCACCCTATTATCAATACTTGAAAAATAGCTCCAACCACATCTATTAACCAGTGTCTTAATAGACGCTTTATCAGCTCCACATAAATTGCACCTATTTCACTAGAAAGCAATTTCACTGATATAAGGGTCAGTTCTATGGTTCACTGAGATGTTCACTCAGGAGGTATTGGGGCACAACTGGCTGGCCGGATAGAGATGGATAGAGCTGTGGACTTGGTCTTCAATCCACTGAAACACTGTGCAAGGTTGGAGGTCCAATCTGATTGACACTGTCGGTCCTCATCGATTTTAACAAAAGCGAAGTATGCTCGTGATGAAAATTAGTTAGGCACCACCACTTCCACTGGGAAATCTAAATCAGAACAGAAATGTGTATTTTTAAATTTCCTATAAAATAGAAAAAAAAAATTAGTTTAGACTCAGGACAGCAGAATTATGCACTGATACAGAGATGTCCTAAACAGCTCTGAAATGAAAATTTCTTTCTTCCAAAGCAACTTCTCCAAAGTTTTCATTAATATTGATACATTTCCTCTCTCTCCTAGATACTTGATTTGAATGAAAAATAAATACAGATTTTTCTGAGAAGCTCAGGTCAGTGTCTCCTGAGATCATGGACAATTCAGCTGTGCTTTACTGTGCCTTAAGTAAAACCTAAGTACTTCCATCTCTCAAGCCAAACATACAAAACACATTTTTGAGCATGTTCTAACCTAGTTTTGCTGATGGAAACTTCTTCCACTTTCCAGTCCTTCTCCTTGCCACTCCTTCCTTGCCTTTCACATGCCCTTTCTGGTTCTCTCCTTTCCTGTTGATTTCCATGCTCGCTTTGCCTTTCTTGGCCAACTGTCAACCTCATGAATCAACAGTGGAAGGAAAAGCATCTATGAAACAGGGAGAAAAAGAGATACGAGATGCTCAGCAGTGTCTAATCTAGTACTGCTTAAAACTCTCTAAAGGCTTCTTTAATCCTTAAAGGCATTTTGGACCCTTGAACTCATGGGGTTTCACCTCCGCTCAGAGATTACCCACATACAACAGATTCTGCTTTCCTTTCTGTGGCCAAGTTGTTTAATCAATTCTGTCAGATGTGAGGATACAAGGTGAAGGGCAATGATGCTGGGTAATGCTTCTCCACCTCAGAAGGGGCCAAACGAGAGGCTTACGCTAGGGCAGCATCAGTATCTTCCATTAACTTTACCATTATCTGGCAAAGGTGGGTTGCTAGTAGTTGTTCTCTCAAGAAGGGGAATTTGTAGAAACAACCGTTGGCAGAGGAAGGGTGTTATTAGTGCATTGTCTGCATACCTCTGAAGACACATAATGCCCCACCCTTCTGCTCAGTTTTGGGGACATTCTTTCTCATGGTTACCTTAACTCCCAATTCCTCAGAGCAGCTTGTTGCCATCACACAGAACAGAGCTTTGCAGTGTTGCAGGAGGTCCACTAGACAGCCTGAATATCTTTTTGGTTATGGTTGATTCTTTGTGTAGATCTGTCCCTATGTTCTCTATCCATGATCAATGGGCAAACCAGTGGAGCTACAAGAATTAACATAAGAAGGATCTATACCCAGTTGTCTGCAGAGGTAATATACTGGAAGAATTTGCACTACAAATGAGTAAATAGCTTTCCTTTTAGTCTTAAAGCACAATTTTACGGGACTATATGTTACGTAGGAAAGCAGAGCTGAAACTGGTACTACATTTATCAGGGCATGCATAGTTCAGTGCTTGTGGCACAACTATTCATAGGCAGGAAACAAAGAGCCCCCATCACAGCCATCAGCTCCGAGCTATAGATCTGCAAACTGACCAAGGCCAGCTTAGAGCTCAGTGCGATAGTAACAAACCTAGTTTGTATACAGAAAATTAAGGCTTGAAGTTTCAAAAAGGGTACAACAAAGATCAGTGCTTTACCATATTTGAAAATGCATTGTTCTCACTGTCACTTAAAAATATTACCCTACAGTGGGCAGACAGGGCAAAACCATTGCTGAAAGCTAACAGATATCCTGTTATGCAATGAAGAACTTCCTTTTACAGTGCGGTATTTCTTCACTGAAAGCGGATCATTGCTATAAAGAGCAGGTATTTATCAATTTTCAAAGGTCTTGGCCCATCAAAGCTAGTGTTAGAATTGGAATTTCGCTTTTGTTGCCAAGGTGACAAACACTTATAAATATACCACATCTTCTAATGTGCTTTTAACTTAGTATTTTTATGGCTTTTAAATCAGATACCATTAGCAAATATATTAGGTAATTTAGCTGAAAGACCATTTTCCACTAACACTTTTTGTTACATTTCCCCAGGTACTTCAGTAAATGTCTGTTGTGACATTGCAGTCCTGCCAGGCTTCTAACATGTAAGGATACATACAGTACATCTGGTAAGAATTAACATATTACCTTAGGGTTTTCTGGTTTTTTGTATTGATAATTACAAATTGTATAAAAGAAGACAAATATTAAGGGTTGGATACTACAGTCCATTGACTTCAGAGGGAACTCTGCAGAGGTAATGACTCTGGGATTGGCCAGAGGCCGTACTGTGTGTTGTTATTCTTGGCTCCCGTCTCCCATTTTTATAGCACAGTAACGAGGCTTAAAGCACAGGGGAGACCATAACGGCTCCATAGCAGGGCCCTTCCCTCTGCACAGGAGAAGCAAACAAACAAACAAAACCTGCCTGGGTGTTTTCTTCTTTTCTCATAGGCTCGAAGGCCAGAGGAGACCTTTGCCGTCAATTGGTGCAGTGCCCTGCAGGATGCCAAGCCAGGAGCTTTCCTGCCAGGAAACCGGCTGGCAGCTGCGGCCGTGTCTCGGACGGAGCACAGCTTGGAGGGGGCTGCTGTGGAAAATGGTGCTGGCAGACAAGGTCGCGGTGGGCACAGGAGCTGCGTGGCCTCGGGAGGCTCCTGGGGGCCACAGAAGAGCGACCTGCCCGTGGGCAGGTGCTGCAAGCACCGGTGGTGGAGCCTTGAGAGAGCTAGGCAGCAGGCCTGGGGCTGGCTCGGCAAGTGAAGGTGGCCGTGGCCCCTGCCAGCCTCTGACTGCAGAGAGCCACAGGTGTGGAAGTTGCGCTTTCCCTGCTATCCCGAAATCAGTCTGGAGGCAGGGCCTGGGCTGGGCTCTGCTCCCGGGACCTCCATCTCGCACCAGGAGGCCCATCACGCACCGAGGGGCATCCTGGTTGGGAGTGCGACCCTCAGGGCTGGAGGGGTGGGGTGCTGACAGAAAGGAGCAATCATTTCAAAATACAATTTTTTTTAAAATTTTGACAAAGCTTGCCATCACTGAGGATTAAGCACAGTTCATAAACCAGTGAATAAGCTTCCTACAATAGCAGCATGTTAGGTTGGGTGGAAAGGTCCAATGGAGAAACATCCAGGAAACATCTTTCATGCCTGCACATTAAATTTAATCTGCCACCCTTGTCTTTTAAGACTCACCATTCATCTGCTGAAAAAAAGATGTTGATCTGAAAGAAAGAGAGAGGGGGGAAAAAAACCAGTCTGCTGTAACAGTTTGCTTGGCAAAGTGGGAGAGTCTTAAGGAGAAATTAATTGTGTGCGAGTTACAAAGAGCCACCCCGCACTGCAGACACAGGGCCTATATATGTCGCTCTTGCCCCCTAACCCAGCACTGTCCCATTGGCCTCTTCATTCAGCACAGCTATCTGTCATGAAGAATTTAAGTTTCATATTTTTGTCTGTCAGTTGCGAAAAGGCCTGTCAGCTGCAGCTTACACTACCGTTTGCCAAAAGGTCTATAGCCCACGCTGACAATACACTCTTATATTTGTGCTTCCCGGCTCCAGATAATCCCCTCACTTTCCTCCTCAGCAGTCCAGTTATGATGAGGCTTAAATTGCATATTTTGGGGGTTTTTAAATCCAGATTTTGCTGATAAATGCTATCAGCGGGAATGAAATGAAATACAGCACAGTTTAGCTCTTATTACCAGCATAAAGACTACTATGGGCATTTTGTAAGGGCTATAGAGACATTATTCATATTAAACAGGTTAATGTCTATAATGTCTTTAGTCACAGGAACTAAACTTAGGAATGCTAATATCAGCTTTTATCTACTTTGTCTGTTTGCCATCCCTGAAAAAAACCCACCCGTCCTTCAAACAGGACATTTCCCAGTTTTTTTCTTTAATTTGATTTGCAAAGGGAAATAAGATAACCAGCTCATTACAAATCCACAAACTACTGTTTTTATGCTCTGAGATGCCACCATATTACTTGTATAATGCCACAGAAGGAAGAAAGTGTCTAAATGCCCAAAGTACGCTTTCAAACCCCAACACTTTTCCTGTAAGACAGTTGACAAAAGTGCTATAATAAAAGAGCTGTAGTAAAAAATTGGTCATCAACCCATATCAATCTGATACGTGCTTATGAGGGCAAGGAGGGATACAAGTAGTTAATCCTCACACCTGTAACTTTAGGACTGCACAGCTTTGATGCTCACACCTAAATAACAACACAGCAAAAAGTTAAATTGCTTCAAAAACTCAATCTCTTCTGAGGATTGGGGGGGGACACAGCACAGCAACCCAGGTTAAGCATTTGCTGCCTTGTCTCTAAGAAATCAATTTTCCAACCATAATGCAACCACAAAGAAATCACATCTTTAACTCATTAAAGGCTTTTAAATTGTCTAATCGATTACGACTCAATTACATTTTTCTGAAGTCAATATTAGATTATGTTCCTATGAAACAACTTTACCGTTTTCTTCTTTGGTGAAACATCATTTTTCCTTGCAGTTCTAAAATATTCTAATACAATATACTAGTGCCAGAGGTATTTCTGTTTCATTGCCTTATATTGTCATTTGGAAACTAACTTCAGTATGATGTTTTTCAACCCATGGTCCGAGACAGTCTGGAAGGAGAAGAAAGAGGGACTACTGTCGGGAAGTCTGCAAAAAGTCCTATGAGAAGCAGCCTTATTGTTAACAGGTTTCAGCCTGATCCACTTCTCCTCTGGAAAGGGTTTTCAGGTTTTCACATTAAAAAAAATGGAAAAGAAAAAAAAAAAGGTTGAGAGTTACTGCCTTGGAATATCTTTTCCATGAGAAGCAAGGTGGGAAGTTGCTTACCCTCAACTGCCTCACATTCAGAAAATGAGGGCAGCTGCAAGGCGATGTATAAAGTGACTCTTCTATGGAAATGTTTCTGCATGTGCTTCACACAATATTCCTGTGATTGAAACAACTTTTGTGTGCAGATCTGAGCCAGTAAGTGTCCTCCAGGTCAGAAACTAATGCAGTCATAAAGCGAATGAAAAAGCTGGAAATAGAGGACTTCCATGAATGTCCTAGCTGTTGTGCTCCCTCTGTCTTCTACTACAGCCAGCTGTGGCAAATAATTCTTCCCCCAATGGGATCAAGTTCCCACCTGTAAAATATTTTTTTGCCCCTGTTATATCCTTTGGCTGTGTCCCACCAGTAGGTAAAGAGCAATCAAGAGAAATGAAGTTAGGAGTGCTGTATCACAGCATGCATTTTTATTTTATTAATTTACATATGTTAAGATTTGAATAGGATCATGTAAATAGATAACAATGGCTGACAACAAAGATCTTAGTAGTATTATTAACACCAGCAATAATTATTAGACATCCAATAAATCTATTTTTTCCATAATGATAGTGAAATACTGCCAAGACAACAGCAGTGGGGCATTGTCTGTTCAATCCCTGGTTCAAAGCAGCAAGTACATCCTGCCCCAGAATATTCCCACACAATGACTTTTAGAAAAGAAGGGTGGGAATTAAGATAAATAGGGATCACTCTGAAAGGCAAGGAAAAAGGAAACCATAAAAGCTGGTGTAGGGTATAAATTGGCTCTTGGTGCATGGAGTAGTTGGAGGTGTCTGTGAAGCTAATCAGTGCTAAAGGACAGTGATTTGTGTCAGCTGTATTTTTGTCCAAAAGATTTAAATATCTGAGGGACAGAGGTTTTGTGTTCCTGAATGTTACCACTTGGAGTATTTTGGACCTTACTATATTCTCACTGTTGTTACAAACAAGAATTCCCTTAGCATTGCTTGTGTATTGACTATCTTAACTTTTTTTAAAAATAGAAGTGAAAAGACTAAAATATATTTTGTTTCAGGAATAAATTACTCCAGGAGCTTTAGCAAGTGATTTGATTCCCTAAGCAATACAGACTTTTAATGTCTGAGTTGCACTGTCTTGGGGTAAAAATTCAGAAAATAGTTTCACCTCATTGAAAAGCAGGATTTTGCTCCTGAATTCCTGGGAAGTTCCCACCTAAGCTAAGTGCCTTCTGTTTTCCTGCCTCCTGGTTCTTTTGTCTCTGGGGTTACTTATTAGGAGCAGGCTCATTGCCTCATTTAAAGAACAACAAATGGAGGAGGCAGATCAACATTTCTTTCTGCATTTCATTTTACCTACAGTTTGGGAACAGCTTTGGTTAAATCCAGCTTACCATTCTCCACAGCCACATACAAATCAGTATGAGGGTGTCCAGTATATTTGTAGATGAAGAAAGGAGGGAAAATTTCTCCAATATAACATGTTCTCTTTGCAAGTTAGAAATACTGGCCTTTCTTACTAGTTTAGGTTGGGCAGTTCCCTCCTCCAGCCGCTGGCTTTTAGGACTCTCATTCCTAGATGCTGAGCAGCTAATTTTAATTGCTTTAATTTTTCTGAGAAACTAAGCCCTTACCCTCTGCACAGACCCTCAGCACCTAACTTGGGGTAATAAACTCATGTGGGCAGCAGGATGCTTAACCACCAGGCATGGCAAATACTCACCTCTTTTAGAGATCCCAGCCAAACCTTTCTTCCCTTTTCTGTTATTCCTGTTGCAATTATTCCTTCTTCCTGCCCTCCGATCTCTTTGAAAGGATTTGTTTGATTATTAGCTACATTTTTCTACTTAAAGTTTGCACTAGGGTTTACCTGACACACAGGCAGACGCCAGGAGAAATCACTTCTGTCGGGTGCAGAGCTCAAGGTAGTGACAGCAGATCTCATCTCCAGTCAGCACGGAAATCCAGTGGCACCGGCATAGGAGCCGCCAAGATGAAAGACCCTGTGCCCATCTCCTTGAAGTCAGTGGCTGTGTTCCAGTCCTCTTGGTGGGAAGCATTGGGTGCAGCTCTCCAGGACCTCTTGGAGAAAGCTGGTAGGATGCTGCATCCTTGCTTAGTTGGTCCCAGGATAAAAACAACCACATCTCATCCTGCCCTAATGCAGACGCAGCCTCCTTCCACCGAGTTGGTGGTAAAAGTCCTAAATCCTAATCCTTCAAGTAAGATTCATGTTTGGTTCTTTGAGTATTTTGTTGACATGTCAATAATGTTTCCCAGAAACTTCAGGCTCCTTTATTTTTATTTTCCTGTTTGCTTCACTAGGGGATAGGAGAGCCAGAGGCTAGGCATTTAGATTAGGGTTATACTGTTCAATCTTTCTACAGTGTGATAAAGTTGCCATGGCCAGCTCTGGGGAGTCATCACCCTTCTGACCATCAGGGGTCACATTGGTTTTGGTCTGGCATTGCAGTAATGAACTTTCTTTGTTGCCTTTATCAGCAGGATGGTACATGTCTCCAGAGACAGGAAGACCCCCAGATGAGAGACGCAGAGGCCACCAGTAGGACCTTTGTGGGAAGCAGTGGCAAGAACATTTGCTGGCCACATTTCATCCCACTTCTTGCCCTCACACTTTTGCCAGCAGTCGTGTGGCTTGGGGCAGGGCAGGCTGCAGGAAAAAAGTAAGAAAAAACACAGTAGTGTTTCCTCTTTGAGTTACTGTATAATAAAATAAACAGCATGGAACTACTTGTCCCACTCTGTGAAACAAATAGATGGACCAAGGACAAATAACTCCAGTCCCCAATTTTTCATCTTCAATCGATCCTGGATATTAAATGGGATAGAAGGGTAAACTGCATTTCGGGGGTTTTCTGAGTCGTGTGCAGCTGACAGAGCATAACATAGATGAAAGAACATGAGTGCTGTGGAGCCAGAAGATTTCTATGCTACCATAGTGTACATCCACAGTCAACTACTTCAAATTACTCCCTTCATGAGATGTACCAAGGTGGGGGAATTCAGAGACTCCAGCTGACAAAAAAGGAAGAAACAGGTTCATTTCTCCCACAGACAGAATGTTTATTATGTTCCTCTCGCTTTGTTCTTTGAATGAGTATTTCTTCACATCTGTTAAACTACACATCTTTGTAAAAGTCACAGCTTCCCACAATGTTATTAATTTCAGTTTGAGAGGATTGAAAGAGCAAGGGCACAATTAATTACACAGTATGAAATAGTTAGATTTAACAGGAAACCATAAAGATTTATTTTTTTAAATGTTTCTCAACTGCAGCACTAGGTGAAAGTGTAAAGCAAAAGATGATGGATTTTTTAAACGTCAAAGTAATTTTGCCCTATCTCCGGCCTTTCCATTTGCCACATTAAAGCAGCCCTGTTATTCTGTAAACTTCATAGTCTCAGTGGGAATACTACACATCATTTGCCAGAGCCAGCTTTAAGAGGAGGCAAAGTAGGCAGCTGCCTACCCTAACAAGGGGCTAGATGCACCAAAAAAAAGCAAATCTGCAAATATAAAACATTATTATTTGCCAGCAGTAAGTGTTTCCTGTTCAAATTCGCAAGAGAGAGTAGTATAATTCTTCTAGTATTTTGTCAGAGAGTGAAGAAATCCACAGGGGAGGACATAGAAAAGTCTTTCTGCCTGACATAAAAGGGGTGAAGGCTGGTACTGTCTCCTGCTGCTCTGCTATTTTTGGTGGCCTTTGGCAGCTGATGGGTGAGGGAGACGGCTGGTGGGAGCAGATCTGCTAACCCTGCAGAGGGCAACACACCTAAACATGCTCGCTGCTACAGAAAGGCCTTGCCTCTACAAGCACGTACTTTTGGAATAACTTTAGAGGGTTTTTGTTCAAAATAAACTGCCTTGCAGCCATATACAGAAGTTGGGGGATTGGGGGTGTTTTCTCGCTGTTAGTTTTAAACGGCCTGGTGTTTTATTCCACATCACCTGCAAAATGGGCTAAAGCAACTCTTCTGGTTTTTTTTTAACTGATTTCTTTTATCTTTGCAGTTACTACACTAGAGAGAAGGACTGGCATTTTAGGTTTCCAGCACCTGAAAACTGCACTCTTGCAAGCTGGAGTCTTTTAAATGGAAAGCATGAAAGAAATTATAGTGGTTCACAGTGAAAGAATAACTTCTGGGACCAGATACTCGAGTCTCTTAGTTCTGGATCAACCAAGCAAATTAAGGTAGAACACAGAGGGACAAATATACAGCACAGATCAGCTTGGAAAGCATCCTTTTGTAGAAACAAATGGGGAAGTAAAACGTGGTGCTTTAAAAGTGCATTAGGTATACTTTATTCCTCATCTCAGAGTTAATTCAAGCAATAAACTCACAGATTGCACACAAGCTAAAGCTTCCTACAGATCTCACAACCGATCTCCCTACTGAACCTCAGGGGAAGCTTTTCTAATAACTCCCTTCCCCCACCTCCAAGGTGACCTGGAAATGCTTAGAGAATTGTGCTTAGCAAAACTCTTGTCCTAAGACTTTTTATTATTATTGTTATTACCTGTGTTTTTCTCTGAACCACATATAAAAAAGAGAGGGGATTTCCCCTTGCACCAATTAAAACCCAAATCTCACCTCTCCTTTCTTCCCCCTCAACAAGAAGTTAACCCCTGCTGAGCTCTTTCCCCCAAGGCATCTATAAAGCCTCACAGGTGAGCTTGCTGCAGCGTAATGAGAATGAATCAGCACTGATCTTCCAACAGATAAACACCAGTCTTTTTTTTCCTAGCCACCTGGCTCTGGACTTATCAGACAAGAAAATGGCTATGGTTTGAGTTAGGTGGATTTTCTTCTCTTTTGCAATATTCTTCCTTTTGTATTTTCCTTCCTTCAGCAAGCACTCTGGGGCGTAAATGTGCTTTGGAAAATCTTCAGGCTGGGACTTCTTTCCTAAAATCCACATTCTCACACTTTTTGTTGGAGGAAATTACCTTGTTTTGTGTATGCTCAGTCTCTTAAAGTCTTTCAGTTGTGTCAGGACTCTTTCACCGAGTCCTTGAGATACAGATGAGTTTGTCACACCTGGACAGAAGTAACATGGAAATATTTTCATTAAAGTTAAGGTTTAATTATAATTAAACCTAGATGTTATACCTCGGGAAAAATGAAAATAATTGTGTGGATATATAGGTAAATTTGTCTTGTCTCCCTGTGGTTTTGACCATAAGAATGTAGACTCAAGAATTGTAATAGTCCATGAAAATATTTTCTGTCCTAGATGTGCATGAATCATATAATTGTTTGCCTAATGAAGCTCTTAAGAATAACTAGAAGAAATGAAATGCATTAAGGATTCTAACAGGAGAATGGGCCGTTGCACCAAATTACTTTGAATTTTTGTGATTGTTCTCAAGTAGGGAGTAAAGTGGGAGGATGAGAAGACAATTCTCCAGTTCAATTTCTACCTCTTCACTCATTTCATGTTATAAAAAAGTGGTTTATAGGACTGCTTTTGATTTATCCTCTGGTCCTGGCAGACAGGTACTGTTCTGTTGCCTTTAAATTTCACCTTTCCCTCTTATACGCTTTGAGGAGAACTTCACCTAATAACATTAAGTCCTGTTTTCTTGAGTACTTTTTTAAAGTATTTCTGAGCAAATAGACTCATTTAGAATTTGTAATATGAATTTTGGGGTCTGCTGCTACCCACAATTTTTTCTAAGCCTATCACAGGGGAAAGAATAAGGAGTCCATGGTTTGAGCCTTTTAAATGTGTGCCTTTTGTCTACTTTGTTCACTCTAAAGGGAATGGTCTTTCTGCAGAAAAAAACGTCACAGAAACATTTATCATCAGTCTCGTGTGCAGTGGGGGTATTTGTACCAGATAGGAGCACAGATATATTAGCTAGAGTTCATCTTGGGTTAAATTCTGGGAAAGCCACAGGAGAACAAGCTGTCCATTTAACTGGCATTTTGTATCTACAAGGGAGGTTGTGTTGCTAAAACCCAGGCAGGGTAAATATCCCTTGTGCTCAGAGGACTGGGATATTAACAGATCTGCTGCTGAATTTATAACGCTATCAGTGATATACTGGTTTTGTTGTGTCCCTTACTCATTACGATGTATTTAGGTGCATTTCTATTCATGTTTGTTGAAGTCTTCCTTCTCAAGAGCTGCATTTTGGTTCAGTCACTGCCCATGGATTATTCCCTGGAAATGGAATGTTAATTGTGTTGGGCACAATAGATGCCAATATTTATTTACATAAACAAACATTATTCTACACATAAAGCTTTTTTTGTTAAAGCAATTTTCTTTCTTGTGGACTTGAAGAGAAATATAGTCTCATTTTCTCGCTTGGTGACTTAGATAAGAGTAAATAATTTTTCTACACCGCACTTTGTGCAGAAAGAGAAAGATGGGCAGAGAAAGAGCCACGTTGTTTATAATAAATGAGAATTAAAAGTAATTAGTGGAACAGCACAACTTAGAGGATTGGTAATAGAATCCAGAGCCTTTTCTCTTCCAGGTGTTCAGATGCTGGGTAATGAACATGTCATAAATACCTCCATGGTGAGGTCACCAGTTTCAATGAGGTTTGCGTCAAGAGTGGCAGGAAGGCATTAATGCATGAGCATTGGTCGCTGGGAGAACACAGAACGCTTCTGCCTGTCACAGAGGGGTGAAGACCAGGCTGTGTTGGGGATGGGGCTGGTGTGGACCTAAACAAGGGACCCTCTGGCAGGGGAGGCTGTCACCACACACCCTGGCATACACTGCAACTGTCTGTGGTAGCTGTCCTGGGGGGACCTCGTGGACCATAGACTTGCCGTGTTTGCTGGGTGACTTCTGCTGGGTTTTCTTTGCCGGATGCAGCTGTGTACAAATGCAACGGCAAAGGGTCCCTAACAGGCTTACGTGCTGGAAGCAGCAAATGATGGCTTATTTTATGCAGGAGGTGTAAACTAGATGACTGTGCTAACTCTGCCCTCAGACTGTAGTTCTCACAGTTTGTTTCCATGTAAAAACCATTACTTAAAGGAAATGCTACACTCGCTAACATCAATCTGTACTCTTCCCGACCTGTAGAGGAGCAGGGTTGGATCCCAGGTGTGCCTTTTTTGTTTGAAGGCAAAGCTGCTCCCACACTTGCTTAGAAAAAAGACCAAATCTTTATTTAGCTGAGGGTTTGTATTAACATCGTTAGAAGTTTAGCTGTTGTTTTGAGCCTTTTGAAAGGGGCAAACAACTCGGTCAGAGGGCCATGTCATTCCAGCACTAAAGAGAATTAATTCCTTTTTTTTTTATACATGGGAAATACAGTCTGTGCACTTTCTTAGCACTACTCAGAGCTGTGAAGAGAGCCTAACACTTGGAGCTTAGCTGCATATACCTTTAAGTATTTCTAATTGAAAAACACAAAGCATTGTTTTCTCTTGGAGAATCAGTTCCCACTTTGGATTTAGGAAAGAATGCAACACTGAGATAATCTTACTTTTCCCATCATCATCCTTTCATTCTTCTTCGCTTCCCCCCTCCCCAGACACAAGGTGACATATCCAAGTACTTGTCCTTCAACAGATTCTTCAGCAAGCAACAGAGCAGAAAGCCCTAATATCTATTCATTTGTAATCTGTCATTCTTAAAGTATTAAGGACAATTGACTTCACATGTCTCAGGTAATTAGAATAGTCATCCTTTGCTCCAGATTTTTAAAGTAAGTGTCTCAAACTCTTAATCAGTACATTTATTGATGTCTTTCAACATATCTGTTTCTTGTCAAGTGTGTGTGAGATTTGAAAAAAATCTTGCATACTGAATTCTGCATAAGAATTATATTAAAAACCTTTTTTCTGTTGCTTTTGTAATCAAATAAAATATATTAGTGACAACGTGGTATTTTCCACATTCAGAGTAATCAATCTCTTTTTTTAATATGGAAAACTGCTCAAAAGCAAATCAATAAATATAAATGTCAGGAGTTACATTTACACAAATGTTTTAGTACTTGTTTTCCCAAGTTTATATTTCCACATCAAGCAATATTAACTATGATAATAGCTAATACCATTTTACAAGCTCTAAGGGGCTCATAAAAAAAGGTTGTTGGATTTCTTCAGCTGTTACTGATCTTAGCAAGCAAAAGCAGCCATTCCTCACCTCAGAAACCCGAGTCCTAACTTTGGCCACTAACACAGGTTTATGTGATTTTTGTTAGCTACGGGTATGGGAGATCTCTAGGAATAGGTACTTGTAAGTTGAGTGTCCTCAGTGCCCTCTTGGAGCATGAGCACTCCCAACAGATAGCGGTCTCCTGGTCTGGCAGATCTGTATTTGTGAGAAGAGCAATCTTTAGGGCTTGCTAGGGTATTGCCATTATTCTATAGCTATGACTATAGGGGCTTATCCACAAATAGGTTTTTGGGGCTCGCTGTCACATTGCTCATTTCAGCTGTCCTATTCAAGACACTCTTCCCCAGCATCTATTTAGCAAGGAACAGGCAAGTGTCTCGATGCTTTAGAGTAGTGGTTACTTAAACCATCCTGCAAGTGAGTCTCAGACTGACTTCATGTGCTGAACAGGAGAAAAAAAAACAATCTGGAGCGGTTTTTATTGATTTGAGGGCAGAGTGGGGAAGCAGGCAGTGGGAGATGCATGTCTCTGTCAGTGCTGCAGTTTTCTCCTGTGAGCTGTACCATACCAAAAGCAGGAGAGTGTTTCTACAGCAGGGATTTTGCATGAAGAACTGGAGCCATGAAGTCTGGCCAATGCAGAGAGCAAAGCTGGTCCCTCCCTCCTTTTGCCAGTGTTTGCCCTTGTGCACCCCACTCTCTAAGACTTTCTGCCTTTTAGGATGTGATCCCATGCCTTTTAGGATGTGCAATCCCATTCAGGGACTGGTTTGAACTCTCAGACTGAGAATGTTGTCTTTTTGTTGGGTTTGGGGTTTTTTTAATATTTGGCAATAAATTAATAACAAAAGATGGAGAGAAATATACTGTGGTAAAACAAAAGCTTCGGGATAACTTGGTGTTGTCACCATGTCTTAGCTGTCCCCCAGCCACAGGATACTCCCCAGCGTCTCCCTGGGGAATACGCATTGTAGACAGACTAGGAACCACATGTAGACACACACACTGCTTAAATGGATGCTGTGCAGACCTTTTGCACATCCAGCTTGTTGGAAGAAACAGGGATGAGCTCCAGTAGCTCTTTCTTTGATTGGCACTCTCTCTCCTGTACATCATCACCTTCAGCTCTGCAGGCTGTACCGATGACAACAACAAGAGAGAAACTCGAGCTGGTGGGGTGTAATCCAACCTGAGCCTTAGAGCAGACCCGGGTCTCCCAGGAAAGGTGCTTGCTCATTATAAGAGGGCTGTGTACATGATTCGATACAGGGGATACAAAGGAGTATATTTGAGGTGTGCTTATTGGGAGTTGTCCCCTTTCCAGTGAATTTCTCCCCTCTTCCTTTCATTTAATTTCTCTTTGGGACTTGGGGTGGGTTAAAACAGGATTGTGAAGATGTGGAAAGAGGCAACTCCTTACCGAGGAAGAATCTCGCGAGCCTGTGGATGCTGTGTATGCTAGTACATGACGGAATACCCTGCGGGCTTCAGATGAACCCCCAGTTTCACCAGGAAGTGGAAGACCCATGGGATATAAGGCAGCTGGCAGTGTCGTGAGTGCTGTGAGTGCTTGCTCTTTCAAAACACATATGTGTTGAGCAAAATAACTCAATTACAGAAAGGGTGTTAGGTCTGTCTAAGTAACATAGCATTGCTGTTTTCTGTGGTAATGATAGCTGTCCAGATCCAAAAAACAAAACTAAGTCTTCATGTGGATGGTTATCTCCATCAGCCAAGGAGATGTATCTCAGGACTTCAGTATGCTGGGTACCAAAGTGATTCTGAATTGTAAACCTTCAATAGCTCCTTGTTCATAACGGATGAATTCTCTGATTTACCTTACTTCTCCTTTCCTTAAGAAATGAATTGGTTCTGCACATACACAATACTTCTTTTTGTAATATATTACTCAACATGGAATAATGAGGAATACCAAGCTTGCACTGAGCAGCAGAAGGACAATGCTTGCCTCCCACTGAATCATTTTTGTCTCTTTAAAGGATTCATTTCCCGATTACTGAATTATTTTAAATATAATATTTAAGCTTCACCTTCTTTAGTTTGCATGCACATTAAACAAGCCTGATAATTAAGGACTGTTGCATCTCGAAAATTTGGGGCCACATTCTGAAAACCATTACTCTTACGAATAGTCTCAGTGGAATGATTGATGTAAAAATAGCTGTGGTTTTACTATATAGACGATTGGATTTAATATTTTGCCTTCATCCATTTCATTGGAAGGTACTTACCTGTATCCTTCTGACTGCTTTGAAATTATTTTATACGGGTATCTAAACATGCACACAGTGATGTACTGCTATGTTTATCACTGTTTTAGTTCACCGACAGCCACTTCAGCTGAGTTGCAAATTCAAAATCTTCCCATAGGAGAGGCTAATTGACTTGTGCTTTTGTGGTTTATAGTGTCACCAAACCCCTTGACACAATTCTAGCTCTCTGTTGAACAGATGCTAATCTGTTCTTGTTCTAACTATTGACTTAATGTGAATATAAAATCTATCTATACTTCTGCTTCCCGAGAAGACACTTTATAATTCAGTTACGATGGTAGATATTGTATCAACTTGAGACATTGTGACTCCATGGAAAAGTAATGTTTTAGTGAAGTTTATATAGATTTTGGCTTTCTAAAACATATAATACTTTATCAAGAGGGAAAATACTGATACTGGCTCAGCTCAAACTTTTATTTCAGGACTGGGACAAAAGAAACTTGGTTTCATAAAAGTGTCCAGAGCAATTTTATTGTTTATTAAAAGCCATAGAATATACCTAGATTTGCTGTTACATTATAAATCATAGGCTTTTTCAAAACTAAGGCTGTGTAGACCGGATCTCTCTCTCTTCAGTTACATAGCCACAAAAATGAGTTATCCTATGCACTACATTTTCTCAGAGTTCAGAATGATACTGCCATGAATCCAAGAACTAGAAATGGGCCAAAGTGGAAGCCAGGGATAGAAATAGGGCTTAGCTTTATCCCAGTGTGACTCTGTTGACTTAAGAATAACAGCTGAAAGCTTAAGAGTATGAGCTCTATTGCAGATGGGAGCTTTTCCACATGGAATTTAGGAAGGAGATAGGATGGGGGTTTGAAACCTTCCTTCTTGGTTAGGGAACTGGATGTGTTTGAGGTAAAAAGGGAGGCTGTTCTTCACTCCTGGTCTAGAGGGCTCAGATTGTCCTGAGTGGAGCCACTAGGGGTAAGATTTTAGCTCAAAGTGGCAGAAAGCCCGTGAAGGCAATTGCTATCCTGACTTTATTCCTCATACCCTTTAAACTGGTGAGTACCTCTGAAGCAGAGACTGGAAGAATTTAAAGTCCCAGGTCTGAATCTGAGTTTTATTTGACCCAGAACTAGGTTTTTAAGCTAAATTATGGTACTGTCCCTCTGGCCAACCACAGGTGGTGTGGTAAAAATGAGCAGCTTTATGGTATGTTACCATTCATGTTCTTCCTGGGGCAGATCCAGCTTGGATGTCTAGAAAGCACAAAGCACACTGGAGCTGTAGCCACAACAAATAATGAGTGGGCTGGTGTGAACATTTTTATCTGCAGTATGTATTAATTGTTCTTTACTTCCTGACAGGAGAAGATGGGCACAGTTGAAAAGAGAGGAATGTTAGGGTATGCCTGGGGAAATGCGGGAAGCTGAAAGGCAAGGCCTGGTGCTCTTAATAACCATTATAATAAATTAGCATATGGTACAAATAATGCATCAGAAAAAGAAAAAAAAAGCTGTCTTGTAAAGCAGGACATAATTCTGCGACATGTCTACTGTCTCTAGATAAAGATTTGAATGGTTTTCTCAAGAAGAAGCTTTATGCAAATGCATACTGTCATGTGAATCAGATTGAGGAAGAAAGACTATTTATGCATGAAATCCAAACATGCTTCTGGGGAAAGGAGAGGAGAAATAAACCCTTTCTTTCACCTCAAATACAATATATGTGCAATGACTAAAGAGAAATGAATGTGTCACCTCTATTACTGACACTAAGTGATTTCCCACTAACAATTAGCATGAATCAGTGATAAAAAAATCTCAGATGGAAAAGACCTATTAGAACATCTAGTCCATCTCCCTGTAAATACAGGAATCCCCCTGAAAATTTCTATATGAAGCAGTTCACTGCCCTAGAGTTTGTGTTTTCACCAGTGCCACTTCACATGGGCATTTGCTAATAAGTCTTTACAACTACCACATCTGTTCTTCACCCGAAAATTGAATTACATCAGTTCTGCTCTTCCAGATCAAAGTCCTTCTGGAGAGACTTTTGGTCCTATGAGTACCTGGAACGTAAAATATATGTTGTTGCTTTGCAACTTTAAATACAATGGGTTGTCATTGCTTCCACACAGCACAGAAGATGTACAAACTGTTCATATATTCAACAGCAGCACAGAAAGCAAACAAAGGGAAAGGCTTGGTTACAGTGAAATAAAATAACGTAGCAGGAGCATTTTGGGTGACACCAAACTGGACTTAGCTACGTGGAGAAAGTACATATGGAGGTGTTTGTGGCTACCAGGTTTTGGGGCTTGTTCTGTGCCATCTTTACCCCAAAGTTAGGTTAGAACAACCTTAGGATTGTTCAGACTCATCCCATCTTGGAATGGCCACCAAAATAGTTTGTTCCTGCTCCCTTTTCTCCCCCCATGTCCCTTCTACTGAGCTGTGCAGGAGGCGATGGCACATGCCTGGCTGTGCTGGCTCTGCTCCCACTAAGGGTCTCTCAAACAGAGGGCAGCTCTCAGTCAGCAGCACAAAGCATCCGGGATGCAGACCACAGTCTGCCTCTTTGTAACCACTGGGCCAAGCTTCAATGGGAATTTAGGATCGAGTTTGGCACTAATCCCTTTTTTAATAATAGAGAGGTACCGCTAGAAACAGAATTGGCTGGGAACGCCTTTGAAGGTAGGCAGTGTGTGAAGCAAGCCTGGAAGTTAACTCTCATATGCAGCTTGGCTTGAAAGTCGGGGCAAGTAGGTTCGTTTCACTGCAATCTCAGCATACCCAGGCTAACTCCTTATTTATCTGAATCTGTAGCTGTTTGCACTAGTGTGATGCTGTAGGCATATTCCATGCGCTTGAAAACTGCCTGACCAGATTCTCAGCCGACATCAATTGATTTTTCCCCACTAATTTCCATAGAAAATAATTTCTCATCCCAAGCATTCTGCATGAATCCGAGATGCGAGGCCGGGCATTTTGCTGATCACCCTCAGGATGCACGTCATTATGGTATGCTTCAATTCCTACCAAAGTTGACTGGAAACTTTCCAGTAAACCCAGGGGCTGCTGAGCAGCCCCTGTGGAAGTAGAGGCTGCAAGCGAGTGCAGAGTTATAGAGCCAAATGCTATTGTGGGAGTTTTTTAAAAAAGAGGTGTTTTGGGTATGTGGTGATTCTGTGTTTGTGGCATCCTCCCACATCCCTGCAGAGGAGGCAGTGGTCCTGTGCAGGAGCTGCTGCTGTCCCAGGGAGGGAGGAATGAAACAAACCCTCTGCGTGGGTAACAGCAGCTACAAGTTTTGCTTAGATGCCTGTGGCTGAACAGCGTTTGTGTGTGTGCAGCCTGGAACAAATGCAAAGGCTGATCAGATGATCCCAGGCAGATAAATTTTTAAAGGGTATTGTTCCTCTGAAATGCGTCAGTTTGCCCCATGTGAGCTAAAATAATTTAGATAAAATTGATCTGCTCATGGTTTTTCTGATGGCTTGTAATGATTTTTCTGAATTACAGTGATCTTTCAATATTTCTTGTAACAGCAGCTATTACAAAATTTTCAGGCAGAAATCTGATTTACTTTTTATTTAAAATAGATAATGAGCATTTAAAAATAAGAGTTCCCCAGTCCTGGCACAGACCCAGTCATGGGTGTCCTGACGTGTAACTCAGCACAGATCATTTTAAAAACAAGAAGTTTGCTGAACAAATATAAGCTTCCCGCAGCCTGGCATGTCTGTCCCCATGGACCAATGAACTTCCCTGTGACTCGAGATATTTTTAATTCTGCTCTGGACTTTCTCCAGGAAATCAGTAATAATTACTAATTGTATTTTTGTAAGCTAAATGAAAGGATGCATTCTTTCTTGAAATTCTCCCTTAGCTTTTGCAATTAATTATGTTGCTCTTTTGTGTGATTAATCCTTGTCTTTGTATTACAACTTCACTTAATCAAATAGTGCTGTGTAGCATGCCAAGGGTTCTTAAGTGTGAGATATTTTTCTCATTTTTCTTGTCACTTTTTTCTCTTGGCTGCTACTCACAACTCTTCTAAACTTTTAGCAAAGTGATGTTTTACTAAGAACTAAAGAGTTCTAAAATCATCAGGGGAAATTCGCATGAGATTATTGTAACTTGGCAAAGCCCCCCTGCCATGCATGGAGCTACAAACTGATTTTCACCAGCTGAGGATACATCCTTACATCATCAACACATACCAAGGCAGTTTTCTGACAAAACTATTATTTCAACAGAAGGTCAGTCAAAACTCCTAAATGACCTCAGGTTCTCTTTCTAAACCTTTGCTATGTGAAATATTTTAAAACAGACTTACCTGACCACCTTAAATTATATCTTAATATTATCCTCTTGCAATATGCCCACACTGGAAATGTCAGGCAGAAAGGAGCTGGTTTTGAGTGGTTTAGAGAAAGTATTAAACACTTAGGTTGCTGTGCGATTTTGTGGCAAATCTTACTTCTTCTTTTGCAGCCAGGGAAAGGTTTTTCCATGGTGGAAGTGTAGCATGTCTGTCCTTCCAGCGTCGCATGGCTGCAATATTGCCAGCATTATATGTTCAAAAGTGAGGAGACTGGTTTACACAGAGCAAGGTCCTTTCTTTAAACGGAATCATTTTCTCTTCCAATTTCTTATTTTTTAGGGTGCCCTAGGGTCGTATTTCCAAGGGCCCTTCTGTATCGTAAAGTGAATAAAAAAGCAGACAAAATCAACTTTGGGAAAGGTGGCAACCTAATTGCTGCAGGACCTGGAGCTTTAAGAGCAAGATCTTACCAGCCTTGCAGTGGAAAAAGCAGAACTGGTCAGAGCTGCAGGGGAAATGTAGTCGTTTTATCACCATAGAGGTGTCAGTGGGTCAAGGATGTGTCTGAATATCTATTACCATGGAAACCCTGTCTCCCTGGAGCGCCGCAGAGGATGGGCATTGCCCATTCAAAGCTCCACCAAGGTGAGTAAGCTGGGCTGGAGCCCAGGATGACATCAGCTGTTAGGAAAGCACTGAGGAGGCTGCTTGCCTTTCATCGTGGGATCACTCTCACAACTTAATAATGAAATAATAAGCGAAGGCAGGGACTGAAATGTTCTGTGCCAGTGTAAATATAAATGGTTAGTGAATAGATAAGATGCTAAAAGACATTGTTAAAATAGACGGTGCCATCACTCTAGCATGAGTCAAACTTCTTGCCAACAAGTACCACAGTGGATTCCTCTGTGAAGCTTTTTACACGGAGTTCCTAACTGCGAGGAGAATGAGCAGGCAGAGGAAAAGAGTAAAAAAGTAGAATTAATATCTCCCATTGAGCACTTAATAAATGCTGAAAAGTAGCTTCAAATACTCAGACAACTGACCTGCATCAGCAGAGGATGGAGGTGCATGCTCACCTTAAGCATAGTTGTAATCTCATGGAAATAAAATAAAGTATTGTGGAGTTGTATGACCCTGATTGCAGGAGTAATGCCAGGGATCTGTTTCTTGAACCGGGTCCTTTATGCAAATACTAAGTCACAAATGTGGTAAGGATTTATTTTATGTTCTTTCAAAAGAAGATGGGTTGGCTGTATTCAGTATATTAAATCCTTCCTGCTGCTAAGCTTAAAGAAACTGATTCTCTTGTAACATATTTTGATTTGACTACTGTAGCTTCCAAGTGCTATAAAGCACTAGAGTAGTTTGCCTTGGCCTCACACCTAGTTACAGTAGTGCTAACTTTAAAATTGCTGAAGAAACCCACATCTGGAGTCAATTGAGTGAATTTTAACCAGCTTTGGTGGTAATATGCAAGTAATATTTCATCCTCGTGTGTATTTCACTCATCTTATAAAAAAGATGCCTCATTCCAAGACTCCTAGACATATTTCTTTGCTGTCTCATATATCAAGAGTATCAGACTAAGCAGACCGCCTAAAACTGGATATGTCCAAGCACTCTCTTATCCTAAACAACGGCGAATATTTTTGCCAACACTTCCATTTCCTGCAGTGGAAAAAAAATATATAAACCCAAAGCCTTGGCTAGATCCTGCTTTCCTTGAAATGCATGGCAAATTTGTCAACAAAACACTCTCTGGCTCGGTAGTGGGGGGAGAAGTTTAACAGCTGGAATTAACCAGCAGGAATAATGTGAAGCAGGCTGAAGCTTCGGATTAGGTTTAGTCTAATGCTGGGGTTCAAGGCTGAGCTTGCGTTCTGATCCGCCTGTGCCAAAATCACAGAAGCGACATCCAAAACCAGAACCAGAGACCAAGCCCTTTCAGCTCTGGATTTGGCCCAAAGCCAGACCAGGGCTGCGGGCATCGGTCCAGGAATCCAGCGCTGAGACACCCACAGGCCCCAGATTCAACGGCTTGAAACGCCAGTTTTCTACCGTCAAAAATATTAGTCTGGTGCAAAGAAAGTACTTTTATTTACAAAAATGTTGAAAGCGTAAGTAATTAATTCCTATTTGCTTGGACTCTTGTTTCTCTGACTGTTTGCAGGGGGATGACCAGCCATATGGGAGACAGACATTAAACTAAACAAGAGACCAGACTGGTTTTATTCTTTTTTTTTATCTGAAGGGACCACCACTGGTGTAAGGCTCGTTTCTTGTAGTGCCTCAAATAGCTATTAAAGGCAATTGTCATGTTGGACAGACTGGGAGTTGAAATCCGGAGATACCATCCTATTGGTGCTCCCAACATTTGCCGCCTCCACCCGTCTCTGACATGAATTTAATGCAGGTGCAGACACAAGCCTAACATAAGGGAGCAATTTTCTGATTCATTCATGTAAGACCCTGAGGGAGAGTAGGAACAAGATGTACAAAGGTAATGTGGCATTGTTAAAAAATTAACTTTGCTTCCATTTTATGGAGCCACAGTGCTGTGTTGCTTAGTTACGTGGATCAGGAATTTAACTGTAAACAAGATATTCCACTCTTCAGTCCCTAGGGTTTTCAGCTCCATTTGAAAAGCAGTTAAAAATGTGCATCTTTTGCCATTCTTGGGTCGCTTCTTGCCATTGCTTGTACCCTTTGTGTCCGCTGCTGCTGTTCCAGCAGCGCTGGGAGACGGGGGTGGTGGTGTCCGTGCTAGCATGACCACTGCCGGGCTAGAGCCACACTCCTCTCTGAATGCTGCACTTGTTCAGAGATGAGACAGACTGCTTATGACTTTTGTTTTGGTTTTTGTTTGTACAAATCCTGGCTGCACGGGTTCCAAGCATTGGGAGTCTGCCAGCTGGACTATGCAGTTATTCAAGCCATTGGAAGTGGAAAAGGGGTTAATTATCCCAGTATATTATTACATCACTAGTGGAAATTCTGCTTTTGCCCTCAGGATCTCCACTGCTGTGTCTTCTCAGAGCTGTTAAATATGACAAGGTCACTCACCCTGCTTTAGTAACAATGAGTGCTAACAAATTTGGGGGTTGCATGCATTGTCATTGCTTAACAGGGTCGTCCCTATAACCACAAGCATTGCCTATGCCTTGTACAGAGCAAACCTCACAGCAAGAGGGATGTTAGATTACGCTGCTTTATGTTGGAATCTGTTTATAAAAATACAGTGACATACAACTTCCCTGCCTATTTACGCTCTAAACAAGATTAGGCAACTAACAAATACGGAGAAGATGGGGAGAGATAAGTCATGA
This sequence comes from Astur gentilis, assembly GCF_929443795.1. Classification (NCBI taxonomy): domain Eukaryota; kingdom Metazoa; phylum Chordata; class Aves; order Accipitriformes; family Accipitridae; genus Astur; species Astur gentilis. Next base: position 19,868,483 of record NC_064883.1, on the reverse strand, counting down.
AGAGAGGTTAAGAAGTGGGGCTGAAGATATGAACAAAATGCCTTAATTGATAAGGCCAACTTTCAAAATATTTTTCTCCTCCGTTTTCCTTCTGGCTCTGCAGATGGCTGGGTAGAATCTGTCTTTTACAACATCATGTATTGAAGCAACATGTACTTTTGAAGTTTAGTCACCCACTAATTACTAGTCTTTCATTAACAGCACAGAGACACAAATGATGAAGTACTTACTTATATCCAGTAGCCTCTATTGTTGAGTCTTAAAAAAATAAATCATTAGCTACATGCTTGTTAAGCATGCTAAGACTGTTTATGTAAACTGCCTTGCTCTTATTTTGGCTCACACAGATGGTTAAGATACTTCAGCTAATATTTCTTATTTTAAAGAGACTGCTAATTGCCTAAATGTCAGAAGTGCCGAGTATTGCTTGTCTTGGAGAGAATGGGAATGTAATGTGGGTACAGTTCACCCTAAATGTGGGTTGCTGTTAGAAATTTGTTGTCTGGCTACCAATTTGTAAGAACAGCATTGTCACAGTTGAGGAAAACCTCCATTGTGGCCATGGCCACACAGGTCTCTCAAATCTCATGTTATTTAGGAACAGTTTTGCGTTTCTCCACTGAGAGTGCTCTTCAAGGGAATATCTGAAGGCTGAGGCAAACATTAGTAAGCAATGCACTTGTTTGGTTAAGACTTCAGCCTTGACCTCCATCTTTAAGCCCTTGTTCATTATTAATCACGTGTTTCCTGAATCAAAGAGAATATTTTTGGAGAGGGAAAATTGTTCTGGGACTGGAGCGTTATATGCCAAACAGACTTGCCCAGATGACAAATAGCCTTCGCATGATAGCCAAGGTTCATCCAGCTGCTCGGCCCCGTACCAAGTGATTGATGGTGTTGATGTTCTAAATAGGCTTAAGATATGCCAAATATCAGGGCTGTAACAAAGTCCTTCAGATATATACTGTAGATAGGCAAGAAGGCATGTTCCCAGCATATGGAAATTCTGAGAGCAGTGTCAGGATTATAAGTAACCTCGCAGGGTTCGTCTGGTTTCTTTCGAAGTTAGACAAAAACAGTTTTCTGTGCCGGAATGAGCAGGGTCACGCGAGGTCTGCACAAAACTTCCGATTACCACCGATTTTCTCTGTAACTGGACACCCTTCGGAGTTATAACAACATTTGATTTCTTAGCAGAGATCAATAAACTGTTTTTCTACCACAGTTCTGAGGAGGAAAGAAGAATAGGATGTGCTCAGAAGTTGCTGTCAGGGGTTTTTTATGTCTTAAAGGAATGGGAAATTCACACCTGAATAGTTTTATCTTGGTAACATGGCAGTGCTGGTTCTTTCTACTAATCCACAAAGGGCTGTTCATCGATATACCGCAGTATCAAGCAGCTGCACCGCAGAAGCAGCAGTTTCATTGATCACTCCTTTCCCCCAGAGAAACTTCCTTTATTTTGTATTTTTCCTTTGCTCTGCAGTAAATGCAGTTCCCTGGATTGAGCGGGGCTGTGTGCCTGCCAGGCGGGGAGCAGAAGCGCTGTCTGGGAAACGCTGGGATGCTGGAGGACGAGCTGCCCTCTGTTCCAGCTATAGGACAGGCAGAGGTTAGAGTCAAGGGTGGTAAGGTTTTTCTCTGCTTGGTCATTCGGAGGTGATCTCAGCATTAGACTAATCCCTCCCTGACAGCTAGCAGACTCTCAGACCCCTCGCTAAGGGACATTCTCTGGTGCAGCCCCCCCCGCTTGGCATTTCATGTCTTCACCTGCCACTGAGCCCTGTAATCTCCACTGGGAAATGTGTGTTCCTGGCCCTGCAATCTCTCCACGCAATGCCGTAATCTCGCTTTCTAAGAGATTAACCCATCTTGGGTTTGAGCATGTGTTTGAATGGTTTTCTAGGAATGACGCTGAGGAAAGCATCTTTTGTGAAAAGGCCTTGATGGTGTAGGCTATTTCCTGCCAAAACCAGCACACTTGGTAATCGGAAGATGAGTCAGGCTTACACGTGCAAAAGCAACTTCTCTACTGAGTCACTCCAGTTTGGGGTCAGCAGATACCTACTGCATGCTGCCATGAGAAGTGGCCAAGACAGCCTCTGCCATGCACCAGACCCATAATGCAAACTGGCCATGAAATAGGATCAAGTGACTGCAGGGCAATCATATTTAGCCAGACCGTACCGGTAAACTCAGGATCAGCAGTGCTCTGAAACACCAGCTGAGCAACAGAGAATGGCGTTTCGTAATAACCAGCTCAGTTTGGGGCCACAACATGGAGCAATTGGCCTGTGTTCCTTTTCCACTCGGCCTGGCTGTAACCGGCTTCTTCAGTGATCAGAGGTTTCAAAATTCCCTTTTCTGTCATCCCCACGGCCTGGCTGGAATCAGCCGAAATCCCAGAATCTGTATCTTTATTTATTGCCGACTCACTTCTTGTTGGCAGTTGGAACCGTTGTGTCGCCTGCCCACAGAGCCAACAGGCTGTCAGTGGTGATTAGCAATTAAATTGTACATCGTTCAGGGCTCTGTGGTGCCTCAAGTGATTTCGTTTGCATTCAGCCTGGGAGCAGAACAACAAGCCGTGTTTTAATTCACATTGTAATTTAAGTGTGAGCCTGTGAGTGGATGTTCTTATCTCTGTGTGCTCCATTTCAATGGAGCTCAAACTTGTTCAAAGTCACTCAAGTTAAATCAAAAGTGAGAGCTTGGAGGATGAATGGAAAATGAATAATCACACAATTACCTTCAACTAATTCAATATATAAATGAAACCAGAACCAGCTTTTCCAGTGGGTTCCTGTTCATAGGTAGCCCTCAGTGTGACATATCAAATGCAATGCTAAGAGTGAAGCTGGTGATGGTCACAGTCATATTCTTGACTTTCATGTCATCTGCTGATGGGGACGTTAAAGCCCTAATGGAACACCATGGGTATGTGGTCTCACCTGCACAGCGCAATTCATCAAACATTGTCTAATAACTTGGGCATCAGGCCCTTAACTTCTGCCTGAATTATAGCCTGTGTTTCAGAAAGACAGGCAATCATGACTTAAAGGCTACAAGTCACTGAGGATCTGCCACATTCCTATCCAACCTGATCTGAGGGTTAATCACCCTCCTCAAAAGAAGTCCCATTTCTGTTCTGTAGCCTTTTCTCCACGTTGCATGTATAACCATCTGTAATGATAATGAACAGTGATATTCCTTACTTTTGCTGATTTTCAGTTGTTGGGAAAAAAAAATTAGCATCCCTGACTCTGGCTGGACTGATACTACTAGCTAATTCCAGCTGGATATTCCAGTTCATTGAATAATTTCAGTGAAATTACATTTGGGAGCAGGAACGCTAGATTTGCCAGACAGCCTAAATAGAGGGTGATGATGTTGTTCCCCTTTTAGTCAACAGCCAGGACACTCTTCCAGGCTGAATCGAACCCAAGTTCAATTTCCATACCTGCTTGAGATGGTTATGACCTGCCAGTCCCTGGCATGGCTCTGACACAGTTGTGTTGTGTTTCTAGGTGGGGGCTCCAGCAGTCCTTTCTGCTGATGCTGCTCTTTGCATGGGATGCTGACGTATCATTTAGCCAGAAGGGGTGGCAGGTGGACATGTGTCCTGAGGCTGGCAGGGCGAACACTGATTCCAAAGGTGGAACATCTCACCTCAAGCAAAAAATTTAAATATAAGCATAAAAAGTGGAACAGTGCCAAGAAGACAAATTGATTGACAGCTTCCTTTGCCTCGGGATGCTGAGGCCTGGCAGATAAGGAGCTCCCCAGCTACGGCTCCTGGAAAGAGGACTATTGCACCCCCTTCTCCTCCACAGTAGGAGAGGAGATTGGATGAAGAAAGTTGCTCCTTCTCCCTCCCTGCGACTTTTGTCTCATATGCTTTTCTTAGAAGGGACCAAAAGGAATATTTCGTACTGAGCAAAGCAAAATATTTTTTCTTTCATACAGAAGAACTGAAACATTTTTAAATGTCATTTAAACTGTTCCTTAGACAGTTGCTCTTTTGGCTGCTAAATCAGAGAACCAAAAATTAGCTAATAATCCTGGATGATGCTGTCTTTCTGGGAATGACTTGTGAATAGGCTGTACACAAGGAATGGTTTATCTGATTATGTGCTTTTCTTATATGGTCTTTCTGTAAAGAAATGGCAAGGCTTTTTTGTTTATTATCTTCTTTTCATGTACACTGATGCAGCTGTAGTTATATGGGTGTAAAATTGATCTGACATAAGTTCAATCACTATTTCTACTATGACTTGCGTACATCAATATCAATTTATTGATCCTCCTTCAGCGAAGGAAAAGCTGAAGACATGATGGAAATCTACAGCAGAGCTAGAAAATAAATCAAGTCCTTTGCATTTTGGTCCTGTGCCCTGACAACACTTTCTCTTCTTACTCCTTGTAACAGAGTATGTTTCACAGCATTTTTATTACTGTAACACTTGCTTAATTTAAACCCCATTCCTTGTTCTTCTGGCCTTGTAGATTAATGACATTCATTGGTCCCTGCTTTCCTTTCTATATCTAGAGATATTTTCTCACTTCTCTCAGCTCTTCACCAGGCTCAACTTCCCCAGTCCCTTAGGCTTTTCCCACGTGGCAGGTTACACAGATGTCTCATTCTTGCTGCTCTCCTGAGCTCTCCCCCCCTCTCAGTCCTTCAGGAAGTTCAGCACCCATCTCTTCCTCCCCTTGCTACGACGGAGAAGTGTTTGGACGTGTTCTCATTAAGGAGCAGATTTGAACTAGACTTCCAGAAGTCAACAGCTGCATTGGGCCATTGAAATGACAAAGCTGGTTCTAGTTCTTGCAAACTTGCAAAGTTTTTAAATGCACCTAATGAAAGTTTGGCTTTGGATATCCCCTGCCTGTGAGCATTTGATCTGCTCTGCAGCTTTGAGTCTCCCAGTTATTTACAACTAGCTATTTGTATACTCAATGGGCTCCACTGTGTGAGGAAACTGTTTAAAAATACATTTTAAAGAGATGATTTCACTTCATGTGGTTTTTTGCCAGCAGTGTGGTTTTTAAAAATGTTTTTTAAAACCTGTGTAGAGCACAACTATGAAGCTGTACCTTAAAAGGTAAAGCAGAGCCCTTCGCTTGCTGAGAGCGCTCAAGGGAGCCGCTGTTGGAGCACATTGCAAGCCCTGTGCACCGCTTGAAGGCTTGGTGGGAGTTTTGCTTCCCTGTGCAGGAAAAACAGTGATAAGGTTGTGCAGAAGCAGGCGGGAAAGGTTATTTAAAAATTGCTTCAATATGGCCGTTGCTATAACATTATCTGGATTGGCCTGGATATTTAAAAGAGAATTAGCCATAATGATCTCGCTCTGTCACTTTTCCTTTTGTTTCTACTTTTCCCAGAAAAAAAAAAGAATTTCGTTTATCAACAAAGTTCAGTTGGGGTTTCTGCCTAGATCTCCTGTGTCCAACCCATCTCTCTGTCACGTCCATGTCTGCCCTGGGAAGGATCGCTAAGGGCACTTGCAGAGAAGGAAAGCCGCATCAACAAAATTATTCCTATCTAATCCCGCTGTCTTGATTAATGTCTGCTACCCAAAAGAGGTAGCAGGTCAGCCAGGTCCAGCTTCAAGGGGAGCTGAGCGTGCCAGTTTGCCCTGCTACTCAGTGCCTTCTCTGTTAAGGCAAAGCAGCCTGCGTGGAGATCCCATGGGTCGGGAAAGGGGTGATGAATTCTCAGCTGGGTGGGAGCAGTCTCCCAAAGGGCATTTGCCTGCTGCAGGCAAAACAGCTGTGCGGGGAGGCTGAAAATTATGGGACTTCAGACAACCACCAAGCCCTGGAAATACGTTCTCTCGTTGCTCAATCTCCAAAGTAGCAAATGTATCGCATTCTTAAAACAATGGTAAAATCTCATTTTACAAAATTTATTTTTGAGCTGTAACAGACTCAAGATTATTTTAATAAAACAACAGACCTCTTTTCCCCTGTCCTATAAAATAAAAGAAATTTTCAGCTTGGAACAATATTTTTGCTGAACAGAAAAGTAAACAAAGAAAAATGGGGCTTTCTTATGGAAATGCAGATAGCAGTTGCTACAGTTCTCAATAGCAGACTGGTATCTACAAGTTTTACCCATACATACTTTGCACATACTGCAGCAGTAATTGGTGGCCGAGCTCCTTGTTTCAAAATGATGTGCTAAAAGCAGCTTTCTGGCCACAAGACACAAATCGTTTTAGTTATTAAACTTAATTTTGCAAGGACCCTTCCTACCCTGTCATAAATTCTCTTTCCAAAATGCTGTGACAATGAATTCCTTAAAAGCAAGTACAAGTGGGGTAAGGTTTCTAGGGAGAGTTAGTATCTGTTACTTGACCAGCTGATTTATACAAAAACATGTTTGGTTTTTTACAGCCAGATTTCTTGGTTCCAATTTGGTTTGTATAAAATCTCAAAACAACATATCTGTTCAAAATATTCATGATGAATTCAAAGGTTTTCAAATATTCTTCTCAAGCTCGCAGAAATTTTTTAAAATTATAACCCTCGGTGGTTCCTGCTGAATTTTGTGTGCCTCACGTTGAGCAGATTAGTTTTGTTCTTTTTGCCCATTGGCTCCATCCAAACAAAATCTTCTAGTTTTGCATTTGCTGTCCAAAAATCCTTTTAGTCTCCTTCTCCTCTGCCTTAAAATTTCACAAGTATTAAATTCCATACTGAAAAAATTGTCTTCACACACTTCCATATGATTTGATACCAAAAATGTTTGGAAGGCAAAGCAACATTCCAAATGCTAAAAATCATCTGAAAGGGAACAGCCAATCGGGGTAGGAAGCTTAATTATTTTTTTCCCCAAAAAAAATAAAAAAATAACTCTCACACACTTCTTGAGCAAAAAATTTGGATAAAAAATAAAGAAGCTGGAAGTGGCTGGAAAAGATCTTCTGAGGAGTGATTATTTTTTTCCCCACTAGCAAAATAGGTATGGAAAATGTAAGTATGCGCAGCTGTGTTTATTCCAATGATTAGACATTCTATTTCTCTGTGACCTCTCTGCATTGAGCTGGCAAGACACCTGGGTATGCTTAGAAGTGTCTCATTCATACATTTACATTTATTCAACTCGGACCTTTCTTTCTCCCTCCCATGCCCTTTTCTTCTCTAAAAAGACCACAGAAAAAAACAGTTCAGTCTGGTGCACTCCTTCCTCTCTATTTTTTTTCGTGTTCGCAAGGTGTCAGTTAAGACTCGGCCCTGTGCTTTTACATGTTTTAAATGAAAGCGTTAGCACTATTTTAATGGTGAGCATAAAACCTTTCTCAGGGCTTTTTCAGGCTGAATCAGAGGGAAGGGGTGGCTGCAGTGTATCATATAATGTGACTGCACGTGTGCTGTACCAGGAGTGCAATAGAAGCTAAGCCCCAGAGAAGCTGAGTCCCAGGGTCTGCATCTCCCACGCTCTACATCTGTGCTTGCATTTTATTTATGCAAAATATGTGAGCGTGTATAATCTGGGCTATCCTTGCACTAGTGCCTGACTGCTCTGGTTGATATTGATGGATGCTTAGTTGACATGGAGAGGTTTGCTTATAAAAACAGAAGGTTGGCACAGAAATTTTGCAGTTCAGACTGTTACTGATGTAGAAGTGGGACAGAGAGGGGTTAAAGAGTTTCCTCACTGTCATCGGAGAAGTTTGGTACAGAGCTGAAATTCCCCCTAGGTCTTCTGAGTCTTAATCTAATGCCCTACCTGCTACTTCAACCTTCCTCTGCAAGTATGCATCAAGTTTGGAAGCAGGGCTTCCTTTATGAGTGTCCAAGCTCCAAAACTTTTCCATATTTGTTTTTTTTCTACTATCACAGAAACCAAAAGCAGAATTTCCAGTAAATTGAAAGTTGCCAGATCAATTCAAGACTGATTACCTCAAGCTTATTATAGTTTTTCCCCCTGCTTCTTTGGATAGCTAGGTATTTCAGAGCACTAAATACTGACTGCAAACTGTAGATCCAGTTCTTCTTTCAAGAACTGTGTCTTAACTTATTGTTGGTTTCTTTAGAGTTACTATAAATTTAAGCTGAAGAAATATGACTGAATATACAGAGAATTAGCATAAATGAAATGACAACAAGAAGCATCTGTACATAAGACACTCATTTTCCTTTCCTTTCAAGCTATCTGAAATCATTAACTGGCCTTCATACAGTGTGCTGTGTACAATACAATGTCTCGTATCGCCTCCACTCCGTCAAATTTGCTTTCTTTTTTTCTGCTTCAAAACCATAACTCAAAAGCTCTGAATTACTATTGGATATTAGTCAAAGGTTCATTTATTTGCTGTTTTGATCATTTTTTACAGGAAATGTTTAGGAAGGGGCAAATCCCTTACATGTATTAATTTCTACTTTATATATGACTAGGATTGTTTGTGTTTGCTATATTAGTCGTCTTTTCTAGGGGTCAGTCTTGCAAAGGGCTGAGTGTCTAAAGCTTTCCACTGGGGTCCATAGCAGTGGTCCATGCTCAAGCACCCAGCCACAGTGCCCTCCCTGTGCAGAATCAAGCTATATGTTCTCAGGACATATTTGAACACAATCTAAAGAGAGAATTACTGGGAGATTTCTTGCACCCTCACTGCACAACAAGGCTGAAAAGTCCTGAAGCTCGAATACGAGAAAACTTAACGTGGTAACCCATCTCTTCACGTGCCCCCCAACATCATCCTTCAGAGCTGGGGAAATGTAGGCAGATAGAAAAGACTTCACAGTAGAGCAATCCTATAATCAGATTTGCAGGGAAGTGTAAAGAAAAGATCTAAGTCTGAGATAAATGGGTTTCTGTGTATTGGTTTGTCTGCCTTTGGCTAGCTTGTTAATGCACTGGAAGCTATAGAGCCAGATCTGTATACTTTGGTTATGGAAAAGAGAGATAAGCAACTTTGGCAACATACAAGGTGGAAGTAAATGAGGGGAGTAAATGAGAATGGAAGTGAGGAATAGAAACAGCTAGGCTGGAAGGAAAGGGAGAGGAAGCAGTAACAGGGATGCACTATGAAATCTTTTCTTCCCACTTGAACTGGAAGACTTTTCAGGTGGGACATTTAACATGAAGCCAGGCAAAGTACTAGCTTATACATTTGCGTTACTAACCTTGTGTTTTACAGGAATGAGCTGGTACTGAAAGGGGTAGATGCATGGAGTAGTTTCCTCTGGTGGAAAAGCTGATTTAGCAGGTTTCCACCACCTCGATTAAACTGTTTGAGCTAAGGAAAAGACCAACTATTTTTTTCAACCCGTAATATTTTTAAAACTCGGATCATCTCACTGGCCCTGTTTTTAACATTGCTGTGAAGAACTTGTCCTGCTGAGCATGAACTGAAGCACCCCAGCAGGGACAGCGAGCTCGGGGTGCTGCAGGTGGCAGTGATAGGGGACATCAGAAGGAAATGTCCCCTGCGCCACCAGAGAAACCACGTGCTCTAAGTACCCTCGGCAGCTTTACAGGGATTTCCCTCCGGTGAGCGGAGGGAGAGAGAGGGGATGACTCTCGGGTTTGCCGTCCAGAAGCGTCCAAGGGGTCTAAGCACCACCCCTCAACGAAATGTAACGGGCAGGAGGTGCCTGAATCCTTCAAACCCTTTGGGGGTCACACCTTGGAGGAGCCCAAGGAGAGCATCCCCCTGGGATGGGGTGGGATGGGATGGGAGGGGATGGGGCGGCCATGACTGTGGGAGCCGGGCCGCCTTGCAGAGCCGATACAGCAGAGGCCACGTGGAGGTGGGGAGACCTGGGGAGCACCGGGGGAGCGGGTTTATGAGGCTCCCTTAAGCTCAAAGCACTTTGCGAGGGGTGGGGAAGGGCTGCCTTCCCAGCCCCAGGTTGAAAGGAGGGCTGGAGGGAAGGGGTAGGAACCGGCAGCCCTCCGTGCCCTGGCCTCAGGCAGAAAGGTGGTGCGTTTGCCGCCTTCACCCCTCCCACCTTTCAGCCACATTAAAGCCCGATTATTCACGCTTGATGTCAGCAAGGCAGGGCCCCACTACCCGCTGCTCCCGGATCCCTTCCCCGAGGGGCCAGATTACCCCGGCATGCACCAGCCCATTCAGGGTGGGGTTCGTGGGGCGCCCGGGCAGGCAGGGGCCCGGGGCTGGCACCCTCAGCCCCACGCGGTGCCTGCTTCACCCGTCCCGTCGCGTCCCACGGAGACGTCGCTCCGTCGGCCTCCGAGGGACGGATGGCGGTGGCTCTGGAGAAGGGGCCGTTCCTCGCCCTGCCGCCGGCTGCGAGCTCCCTGGGGTGAGGGACAGCTGTCGGGCGGTTCGGGAGCCCTGGGTGCCGCTGCGGCACACGGGCACCGCGCGTTCATCCGTCACGCCGGCCATGCTACTCCCGGCGGAGTCAGCCCTGGGACGAGGAGGCAGGGAGGGACACCCGGCTGCCCCGCCGAGCAGCTAGGGCCATGCGGGATGTTCTGAAAATTCACAAGGGAGGCAAGAGGGAAGGGAGAGGACTGAATTGACCCTTTTTTCCCCTTACCATTCACATGCTTACAGATTTTTATCAGGCTTTTTAGCTGCAGGGCGAAGTGTTTCTTTATAGTTCCTTCCAAAGCACTGCTGCCAAATTCAGGCTGCAGTTGCGGCAGCTGTAACCCATCCCCCAAGGCCTGCACACCCCTGGTCTGGGAGCAGTTCGGCAGGAGTGCTTGAGAGCACTTGCTTAAGTCTGGCGGGGAGGCAATTTCGGCATCCTCCAAGGCCCCCGTGCATTCAGCGCCGCAAGCATTTTCTAAGGGCTTTTGCCAGCTTTCGCTAAAGCAGTTTGCCAAAATGCACGTGGTTGCGGCAAAATGCCGCCACCGCGCCCTCACAGCCCGGCCGCTGCAGGGGCCGCGGGGAGCCGGGCTGCGCAGCACATTTCAGGGGCACCCCCGGGTGCAGGGCGCGGGCTGCAAACTCCTCTCTTCCCGGGACGGGATTTACCAGCCAGTCAATGGGAGCCACAAGCTGCTGATGCGGTGCTGAGAGGCAGGCGGAGGAGCGCCGGGTGTGAAATCCGGGCGCCAGGACGCAGCCAGCACCGCTCCCTCCTCCCTGCCAAGCCCAAGGCAAGCGTCACGGCGGTGGCATCCCCAGGAAAGGGGCCGTGCAGCACCCACGAGTGGGGAAGGGGCACGGACAAGCTGGCGCTCAGCAGCTCTGCCCTCTCCCGGGGCTGAAGACAAGGGGGTCACATTCTTGCAGGCAGAATTAGATGCTTTTATGGCCTGTCTGGGGCTAGTTTTCTCTCTCTCTCTTTTTTTTTTTTTTACCCTTCCCTAGCGGAGACTTGCTCGTTTGTAACAGGAAGGTTCATTGTTTTCCCGTCTGATATTTCTTTGATTACTTAAAAAGAAATCCCAGAGGCTTGTTTTCACAAAATAGTGATTGCATAATTGATGTGATTATGATGTATTTTGCTGTGTCACTGCAACTCCGTTGATTATTTTGAGAAGCTCTGAGCACTGCTAGTGCTGCCATGTGTTGTGCGTGCGTGGCCCGGGATTTCATCCCACTCCACATGTGTACAGGAGCCTTTCAAACACCGTTTCCTCCAGCGGGGACTGCACGAGACCTTGCTCGGCACAAGGAAAAGGATGTAGACCCACAAATGGCTAATGCCAATGAAATGACAAATACCGTGGGGTGAGCTGCAAAGCTTTTTCTGATTTAAATAATGACTTGCTGATGTGAATAATCTCCCTAAAATCAGATTTATCGTGTGGGTGAGTACACAAGTAAAATTGTGGGGCCAGATTCTAGGCCCTTTCCCTGGCTAAAAATGTACAGATAAAGCAAATGCAGACCAGCCCGGTGCACTGGAAATAAAATTCTTCTGAATATAAAAACCATGCAGCAGATCATTAATGGTAATTATTAATTTTAACTTGAAAATGTATCAGCTAGCAGCAGGTAGGAATATTTAAGAGCTCACCCAGGGAAGCCTCACGAGAGAGGATCGACTTCCCTTTTCTTGGCTAGAACTTTTTAATTATTTTCAGCTTGAGGCTAGAGACCATCCTAAGAGTCCTTTCTTTCTCCTGGTGACATTTTTTTCATTTCTTTTCTGTATTCTCCTTTCTTTTCTTTTTAACTCAGGGATGAAGCATTGCCCTCAGTAAAGCTTCTTGGCCAAATTTCCAAAACCGTTTGTTTTTCTCAACATGTGTGCAATTTTCACTATTTTTGTCCAGCGGTGACCTCTGGAATTCCAGAATAATTTTCCCTCCCCTTCCTGGTGCCCTCACGTGACCCAGGAACACAAACATCTGAGAGACCTCTGGGCATCTTCACATCTGCTGGTATATAAGATCAGAGCCATTGTGTGATGTATTTTTAACAGCAGGTGTTGGGCTTGGAGAAGGGTGTGTTGGTTTTTGAGGGGCTGGGCAGAATCTGCACTTAATTCTTAGTTCCCAGGCTATTTAGGAACAGCTTAAAAACACACTTAATCTGTTTGTACAAATTTAACATTGTAAAACCACAATAAGGAATTGCTAATCAAGTGCAAGCCTGGATTTAGTTTCAGCTTTGCATCATTGCTGTCCTAAAAAACCAAAAAACCCACCAAAACCAAGAAAAAAAACCACCATCAAACTTTAAAGCTGAGTCCAAGATTCTAGTTTACAACGTATTTTCATGAAATACTATTGATTGATTACTTGAAGCCTGTTAATTATTATTTAGTCACGGTTTTCAACACAAACTCCTTACAGCAGCAAAACAAACAGTGTGGATGTTTTATCTTTTGCCAATTAACACAGTTTGAACATGACTTAAAATAGGCTGTTAGCTCAGGGTCTGATTCACGACTGCATCTCTCCTGGTTGTGCCGCTGTAATTCCATTGATTTCCACAGCATTGCAGGAACGTCGGTGCAAAATGAGAGAAACGCTTCTTTTTAATTGACACCCCCCTCCATGTGTAAAGGAGCTCATGGCCCACCAAAGCCTCACACATCACTCTCTACCATGGTCCATTAGTAGAAATTTAGCATCTAAATTAGAGAAACAGTATAAGCAGAGTGTTTTCCCCAAATATCATTGAAATCCTATTTTCACAGAAATCTCTCTCGAATTTTTTTATCAGACAAATCTAAAATGGTGCTTAGTGTTCAGTTATCTGCCAGGCATAAATGGCATAAATGGATGATTACTTTAAATACATCTTCTCTGAGAAGGGAGTTATGGGACCTCACAAAAGCATCAAGCTGTGACTACTTTCAGGAAATCACCTGGAAATAAATAAGATGATAAAGGTTGCTTGCAAGTCCTTAGATTCTCATTGCCTTTTTAGGCAGATAATTGAATTCAGTGTGAGCTGTAATTCCTTTCTGGTATCACTAAGGAACAAATTATTTATTATTTGGGAGAAGAGACTGAATGACCTGACAGGTCCTTTCAGTCACAGCATTTATGATTATAAATTCTCATGGCACCCATCGCATGGGTGTATCCACACTAAAATAAAGAGGGAGATTTTAGCCTTGTTGAAATTGGTGAGATTTTGTTGGTGGTGGTTTCTCCAGTAACATGGTTTCACCTGTCCACTTTTCTAGGCTAGATTTGAATTTTACCACATGACCTGTTAGGTTGTCTCTGACCAGAGTCAAAATAGCTATTTCTGAGTAGTTATTTTTAATAATGTGCCACGTGTGGGTACTTCTGAAATGCAAGACCCTTACTGTGGATTGACTCAATCTGCTTTTGATTCATCCCAGCTGCTGGGTGTTGAATTTGTATCCTCCTTTATTCCAAATTTTAATATAGAAAGCCACCAAGGGGATGCATATGGACCTGATATCCCAGGAGGAACCCAGAATGTCCTGCCTCCTTCCAACTGCCTCCTGCTGTTGCTGACATGCCACTCGCTGTCTCAGAGCCAAGCAAATAGCAGCCAAACATGACTGTATGCACCCGGTTTGTTGCACTGGTCAGGACCCACATGCTGCCCTCTCCTTGCCCCCTTCACCCACATCAGGCTTTATCAGGTGAGATATGGGATGCCAACAGCAACTGAATCCCTCTACCTTACATCCAGCAAAGCATGCCTTGAATGGTCAGAGACATGGCTTTCGGATGACCAAAGCAGTTTCTTGAAGGATGGGATGCCTGCACATGAAGCTTCTTTCAGGTTTTTTTTTTAAAAGTTATCCCTATTCTACAGTTGAGGAAATGGCGCTATTGACTGTCTGGGTGTATGTCAAGGTCTCATCTGCTGGGCTGCTGGACTTCATGGTTGCTTCCAGTCCTGTGTGCTGCATTCCCAGAATGGCACAGAACAACCAGGAAAGTTTCATGGAGCAACTATGAGAAGGGCTGGAGGAAATAGGACTTCTGAAGGAAGGGCAAAAAAGCATTGCGGTTTCTTAGCCTTAACAAAATGAGTCTATGTTGAAGGCTGCTGCAGAGAGGAAAGGAAAGATTTGTCCTGCATGTTTGTAGGGGATAAAGCAAGGCTTGAGCTTCAGTGGAAAGAATTCATGAAGAGTAAGGGTAGTAAAGCAGCAGAGCAGGTTGCCTGAAGAAGCTATGGAGGTCTTTAAGAAGAGATCAGTCAGGACTGGATGGCAGTAACAGCCCATTCTGCCTTGGGTTGTGGTATCTCCAGAGAGCCCTACCAGCCGTATATGTTTTTAGTGATTCTAAGGAGAATAAGAGGTTTTCCATTCACTTCAGTCTAAGTAGAATTAGAAACAAAGTAGAGGAGGTGTCTACCTCAGTAGAGGTGCTACTGATGATGGTAGAGGATGGTTTTGGGAAAGCTCTTTGTTGAGGTGCTCAGGATGAACAGTTCGGCAGCTGTAGCTGCCCTCTTGCTCTTCTCCATCTGGGGCTGTGGAGTGCTCACTGTGGATTGGGTCCTACGTCCTGTAATGAGATACAGAAGTGGAGATCTTCCCCAAGCATATCAGACACACATCACCATTTTGCAAATGCCACTACCTTTAATGTGGTTGGAAATACTTTCCAAACATTTCTATTCCCAGTTAGTTGTGTCCATAGGGCATTATGAAACCCGTAGCAATTGTGCAAATTTGTTTTACACTAAGACTGGCTCCACAACTGATCTGAACTGACTTGGAATGGTTTTTAAGAAATATTAAAATAATTATGACTTGAATTCCAGAGATCTGCTCTTGTACAGCTTGGTCTTTGCATCCTTCACAGCACAGTAAACCTAAGCAATAAAGCAGAGAAGCTGTGGGACAGTTATCTAGTCAAAGTAGTGGGGAAGTAACAACAGATATACAGGGCCCTGTCATCTGCCCTGTGATGTTTTTAAGCTCCTGCAAACTTGCTTCATTCCACTCAGAATACAATTTGAGTTAGCCTTCCAACACTGAGGATGCTTTCAGAAAGTACCCAGCAACCTACGTAGCTGTCCTGAAGTGACAGAGGCAACGTTTTTTTTTCCCTTTCACCGTTCCCAAGAGACTGGAGGCCAACTGTCTCTTTCTGTCCTCTGCCAGAATTCTGCAGTTGTTAAGCATTGTCTTTCTTGTCTTTACCCTCCAAGCAAAACAGCCAGTGCTGGTACAGCTGTACTCACCATTGGCAGACCTAAAACATCTCTTCTGGTTTTTAGTACAAGGATAGGGTATGATGAGAGGGGAAGGGGCAGTTAAAATCTCCAGTGCTTTTAAGATAGAGTGAAAGATGAAGGGTGGTACCTGCAAAATAATGACCCAGATGTGCTAACAGCAAATGCCCTGTGTTCTTATGAATGATGTTACAGAAGGTCCACTGGTACTCAAGAACCAGGTTGTTGAGACCTGACAAGCCCTTCACACACTATCCCGACAAGGAAGTGTCATGGGGACACATGATCCTATTCTTGGACACTTCAAGCCTGGCTAATGCACTAGCTAAGGCCAGTGAGCGATTTCCAGAGACGAGTCAGAAGGTCTCTGGTGGGATTGCCTGCTGGAACTGAAGCTCTTTATGTAGTGTACAAAGGCTGTTGTGCTGAAAAAAAGGACCAAGAAAAAGCAAGCAGAAGGAAACAATGAGGAGATAGAAAAACATAAGCCTTCTACTTCAGAAAGAGTTTGCTGACTTGTCCAGGTTGGGACACAGCCTGTCTCTTGTCTCTGCATCAGCAAGCCCTCTCTTGTACAGTTAGTGCCTATGCTGACCCTTTCAGAGGGTACACACAGAGAAAGAGGGTAGCTCTCACTTTGGTTCAGTAAATCCACCACTAGCATTTTTATCCATGCTGATTGCATTTGATTTCTCCCCTTCTTTTCTCCCCACTTGGCCCAATGAGTACCTCCTGACTGGCCCATCCACAGGGCATCTTCAAGAGCAGGAGTACCTTCAACCACAGAAATTACTGAGACTAGAGCCTGTAAGACAGACAGGCTCCCTTTGCTCAGAGGGGATGAACCTCATTTCACACATGCTGCGTGGGTACTCTGACCACTGAACCACAGAGATTCACCACCATTTTTCTTACTGAGCTTTGCATGGTGCCTGATCTGGAAGGTGTGCTCTGAAAATGCATGTCAGGTCAGGCCTGGCAAGTGGGGGGTAACGCTTTGTTTGCAAATCCCAAAAGAGCTTAGATGTGATTTAGGTGCTCGGAGGCTCACGCTGTTAAGACCTTGGCAAGTTCTGGGCCAATATTTAGGAATTTTTCTGGCAGGGAAATAGACACCTCCAGGCATATGCAGGAGCTCAATGGGAATGCAAATGGTGGTGCTGAGAAGTACAGTGGCAGGTAAGTGGTGCTAGGTGAGTAAACCTTTTTGTGAATCTAGTCCAAATCCACTGCATGTAAATAAGGATAATATCTGAAATGCTGGAATGGTGATCTGAAGGAGGTGTGGACTTGAAAAGGAGGAGGCAAATAAAACCAGGAGAGATCTAATGGAAGAGAAAAAAAAATCCATTTAATGAGCTCATGCAGTGAGAATTGTGTAGCAGTATTTAATCCTCTGTTAAAAATCAGACCCTCTGCACTTGTAGCTTACCTCAAGTTACAGACAAGGGTGGCTAGAACGTGACTGGCAGAATCAATCATGTCCTAAGGGTGGGCTGAAATCTTACACTGTGTTTATGCAAAAACACAAGTGCTTCTTTGCCTCCCTCCAACCTTGATGCATAGCATTGCTGTGAGTTGCAAGCAGGCTAATTAATCTGGTCTGTGCCTGCTCGTCAAATCTTTCTTGTGGTAAGAGCATTTCTAGCTGTTTTAAGTGAAAATTGGGGTTTTTTGGAGAAAATTGCCTTGCGTTTCAGATTTGGGGTTATCCAATGGGATATGGGGCAGGATAGAGGCACCCTGCTGTGGCATGCTGCCCATTTGAGGGCCAGAAGCAGTCCCTCCCGTGCTCGTTTGCACTGGGCATGCAGATGGATGTATGCAGCCACAGCACTTTGTGGGAGCTCAGCACTGTTCATCTCATCTCTCATGGCTGATGCTGCTCTGTTAACATCTTATGGGGCTACTCGGCTTGGCTGCCCCGAGAGCATGTTGTGTGGCTGTGACCTGCCTTCTCTCCATCCCCCTTGCTGAGGCTCAGGGCGGTCAAGCCAGACACCCTTCTCAAAGGTCCTTTGAGTTTTGGTTCACACAGCCAGCATCTATTTTAAGTCCTGTGGCAGGAATGTTACACTTTATACGTACTTAGCTGTATCTGGGCAAAATACTTTACCTTATCCATTACTAAAAGCTGAGCTGCCTTTGCTGTTGTTAGCAAAACATGTTTTTCTTCTTGGCCTGTCTTTTCTTTTGTGTGGCATCTACATTTTGATGTGGAGAAGATCTTTTAGCATGCAAATGCATCTAACCTCACAGAATGGTTCGTGTTGGATGCAGCATGTTAGCGCAGTGATGTTCTGGAAGAAAGGAGATTTTCCCTATGATGTACAGATCGATTCACCTTAACCCCAAAAATGGGTGCTATTGTTGTTGCTTTTCTCCGCACACCATAGAAGAAACACAGGGGAAGAGCAGACATGAAATAGATTTTTTTCAAACAAACTCCAGACAGAACAATGGACGAAATGAGTCTCTTCAAGGTTTCTGTGTCATCAAATGTTATTGTTGACACTCTGAATGTAGCAATAGTTGTTACGCTAATTAGAGTGGTGTAGTTCTAGAAACAGGAACTGTGAAAAGACTGTGTCTAGAAGGTACTAATAATCTTTTGATACCTGTATTTTTGCCATTCTTTATTATTATAATGAGAGCATTAATGTGCAGGGGAGAAATCATGTGTGTCCTTAATAAAGAACGAAGCAGCACAGTTGTTATCATCTTGAGTATCATATTCATTTAAAATCAAGTAGGCAACTCAAAGGTTAAGAGGTTTAATGTTCCTGAACTGTACAATTGAAGCACTATAGTCCAGGTTATTGTTAGCAATTATTTAAAGTGCTTGGGGATTTTTATTAGAAACTTCATTTTCCAGAAGAAAGTTCCCCACAACTTTAGCCAGCATTGCAGTGTGACCATTTAACAGCCAGACACTTCTGCACAAAGTGCATCACGAGATGTTGTCATGACATAATTTGCTCCCAGCTATTTATATGCTTAGATAACCATCCTTAATCTTCAAACTCTCTTAAGTTTTCATGCCACATATCTTTCCAGTGAGAATCAGAAATCTTAAGAAGCTCTGTATTTAGAGATTAATGCAATATTCTGCATGCATTCCTCCCAACATGAGGAATGTGCCATTTTTTTGCAGCTTTTCTGCACACAAGAAACAGACAGGCTTTACTAAAACAGATAGTGTACCAGTAAGTCTATTGGACTGTGTGATAAAAACCAACAAGCACAGAATTAATATTATGGTGAAGAAATACTGAAGGAATCCAGCTAACTGGAGGGAAGAGAGGAAGCTTAAAGAGGAATTACAGATAGTTTAGGAGTGCGTTAAATGCAAAGCTGAACTCCACGTCTTAAGCACAGGCAACCATAAAAGCTAGTTGATATAGATGTGGATGATTACAACATAGCATCCACAATTAACCTTTAAAAATACGGTCTCTACAGTAAACAGAGGGGGTGACCTACATGCTGGAAAAGATGTGTATGAGCCTGCATCAGCCCAAGGAACTTGAGAACATTTTTGCAGGAACACTGCAAAACCTAAGAAAGGCACTAACAGAAAGGTGACCATTTCCTGAAAGGCCAAGATTCAGATTCTCTTGCCTACTTTTCATGTCTTTAATCCCTCCAAGATATACTAGAAGCAACAAAACTGCTGGGTGTTTTGTATTGCTTCTCTTCCACTTGATCAGTCACAGCTGTGTTGTTTTCCTTTGGTCCTTTAATAGAGGCTTATTGGCAAATACATGTACTACTTGATGGGTGTTCCCGGCCAGGTTCTTAAACTCATAGCCTTCTACTTCAGTAGCTAATTTACAGCCTGGTGCCTACAAATCAAGACCTTTCAATCGTGACTGTTTAATCTGCTAACACGATTTATGGAAGTTACAGCTTAGACTCCACTTAAGCAGCATCAGTCTGTACAAGCTGTATCTCAGCTAGCTGAGTTTCTTTTTAAACTCTAACAAAACCCAACCAGAGAGTGAATTCCCTGTTTAGAGATCCTCCCACAGCACAGAACTGCTAAGCCAAGCTGCATGGGTGTAGTTTCTTTGCCTTTATTGATATGCACATCATTCCAGTGTTACTTTATTAGTTCAGAATTTTGAAGTTTCTTTAACCTTTACTGTGATACATACATTTGTGTTTAAAGCCATCTTTTCATAGCAGTATCCAACAGTCTTTCCAGATCCTTTCAAACTCTTGTAAAGGAAGAAGTCACCAGTACCTTCTTGGACGTTGTGCCCCATATGGAGAAAAAACAAGCTTCGTGGCATAATTTGCTGCTCAACAAATCAAGGGTTGTGGTGAACTGAGAAAGAAATTTAGCTCCGTAGTATGGTTCCCTCACTTTTGAACAGCATGTCATGTCTCAGACTCAGCAGTTGAAGCTTCCTCGCTATTACACAAGGAAGGACAGTATCTGCTGTGGCTGAGATGCAGTTCCTTCAGTATGGATAAAATCAAGTGCAAAGAAGAAAATGGGGCAGAGCCGAGAGGTGGAATGACAGACGTCACCTTTACCAACATTCTCCCTGATTTCCAGATGCTCCAGTGATGAAGCTGTATAGGAACCCCTTAAAATGAGCTCCTGGCCTGTGTGCAGAAGTAACCTAGAAACCAGAGTGGCTCTCCAGGCTCTGCCTGTCTCTTGCAAAAAGCTCCTTCAGGGCCCTGCATTGGCCCTGCTGAGGGTGAGGGCTGGAGGCGCTGGACCCCAGCAGTACCTTCCTGAGTAATGCCGGTCCATGATGATAGGGACTGTGGTGGGGACGGCTTCCTCATTTGGTGTCACAAATCACCAGCATTAAAAAAAAGAAGACCTGAAGGGGAAAATAGCCGTCTGTGCTCCTCTAACTAGTTCTTTCCCCTGACCCCTGGCGTGTTCCCATCCTTGCCTGATTGACTCATAACCAGTTCTGCTTCGTCCAAGCCACAGCTGCATCGAGGCACAGTGAAAGCCAATCAACCCTACCAACTTTGTCTGTGTTTCATGACAATTTAATCACTGAAGACTGTCTCTGTGTTGAAATATTTCCCCTTGGGGTTTTGGATAGCAGGATTATATCAAGGCAAATCAAAGCAAAAAGTGAAAAAGGCTCTTGCCCTCATGCAAATCCTTTGGAGTCAATACAAAAACACCTCTTCTTGGCGAACATGCATACGTGTTGTGAGCCCTCCACCTCATGCAGTCATAGTGGCTCACAATTCACCTGAAACAGCTGCATTTTACATTCTTTTCCTTGATGTCAGTGATGACATAAGTTAAGAGGATACAGCCTAGAAAGCTAGTCAGTCTCACCATCCACATCAGCTGAAGTGAAGAAAAGGTACCAGACAGTGTGAACTGATGGCAAATATATTATTGCCTGGGCCAGATTCTCTCTGGCAGCAATCAGAAATCAGTACTGAGGTATTCAGAGTTAGACTGCTCCGTAACCAGGCCGAGTGGGAACAGGGTCAGAGGAACAATTTCTGTTCCACTGGTGCCTTTTTTCAGGTTATAATTCTTAGTGCACAGTGTCATATTTTCCTCCGCATCATATTTTTATACCATCTGATAGTAATATGACTGATGTGGCTCAAATTGCTGTGTTGAGATTCACAAAAAAAGGCAAAATGGAGAGATAATAGAATCAAGTACAGAGCACTGCTAACATGGGACCTGAGTGCTTTCACCCTTCACTGGAACAAGCATCCAGAGACACTTGTTCACTGCTTTTGTTAAAAATATCTAATCAAACCAATATTATTAATGTATATGAAAAAAATTATCCTGTACACAAGTAACACTGCTGTAAGGAAAACACTTTTTTCAATGATGTTACAAAAATTATAGGTCGTTGCACCCACCAAAGTTATTTTAGCAGAGCTATGTTGTTAGCGCTGGAACTAAGCTATGTTTTCATAGTCAAATGATAGGCCTTTTCTGAGGTCATGCCCACCCAGTACAAAGCCCACTAAGTGCTTCATTGAAAAGGCTAAATGAAATTCATGCTTCTCAGGCAATCATTTTATTATGATCAGGATGAGTATTCACAATGTAATTTTTAAAATCTTGGAAATAAAGCAGACCAGTATCTAAAAGCAATCACATTACGTGTCACGTTGAAAAGCTTGTGATTTCTGGCTTTCACTTCCAACATATAACATACCATACAATGAAATTAACATTTGTTACCATATTCTGGCCTTTTAATCACATGCTGCTGGCTTACAGTTTTGCAGGAAAAAAAATCCACTTAAAAAAATAATAGAAATCAAGATTTCACTTTTCCATACTGAGACCTACCAACACTCATGTAACATTATGCATTATATAAGTGGTATGGAGCCTTTAAAGAAGGGATGGAAGTCAGTGCATGAATTCAGGATCCTTCAGCCTTCATAGGGTGGTTGGTTTTTGGCACCTGGTTTAGGTAAATCTAGACGAAAATATGGTCAATGGATTCATGAAATCAGACTTTCATCATCCACCACAAGTGGATATTAACCTAATTAATAGATAACCCATGAAGATGTACTTCTAGGTGGTGCTAGGCAGGACCTCTTCTCTACACCTCAGGCTTTAGCTGTCGTCAGGGTCTCTCTGCAGGAGATGGCTTTCATGCCAACATAATGAACAGCCACGAACATCCTCCATGAATTTGTCTAAACCTTTTCTGAGTCATGAATACCTCAGACCTCTGTGACAGCCTGGGCAATGCCTTCCTCAGAGTAGCCACACAGGTATAGAAAAGGGCAGAGAACTGCCAGCAGGCTGGTATGTTCACATGGTCTTGCAGGGTTGTCTAGCTTGACTTCAGTAAGACTTTTGTCACCTTCATGCATGGCATTCTCATAAGCAACCTATGGAGGAATACCAGAGGGTAGGTGCATAACTGACAGGGTACTATACGGCCAAGGAAGAGTTTAGTGTTTCAACACTAAAATGAAAAGATATCTGAAATACAAAACCAACTCCTGCCAGATTCCGCCTTAAAAACACTGCTTTTTTTTCGCCCCTTTAGTGAGCTGGGTGATGAAATAGAAAGTATGCTTTCTACAGCTACAGGTTATATGATACTGCAGAGATTGCTGGCAGATTGGAGGATAGGCTTGAATTCAAATTGATCTGGACACACTGAAGAAACAGGCTTGAAAAAAAGGGGAAAATTTAATAGACACACGTGCAAAGTGCAAAATATAGGTAGCAATAGTCAAGCAAAAGCACAAGATGGAGAAAAACCTGTTAGGGAGCAGTTCTTCAGAAAAGGAGACAAGCATTATAATGGACCACAGGCTGAGTGAGTCAACCCTGTCATGCTGTGGCAAAGAAGTCAGACTTTGTGTTAGGTGTGTGGACTATGTTCCTATACAGGAGCACAGCTTGCTGGGCATCTGCAGGTGTCCTTCCGCTCCATGAAGCACTAGTCCAGCTTCAGCTGCAAGGATGCACTTAGGTTTGGCTACTGCGCATCAAGGAAAGTGAGGACCTCTCAGAGACATCCCAGAGGTAAACTATCTGAAGTTTCCTTTGAGGAGGGACTGAAGAAATATACAGAAGAGTTGGGCTAGGGACTCCAAAGAAGAACCATCTTCAAGTACATAAAAGGCCATTGCCAAGAAAAGAAACATCTGACATCTGTTTCTATCATGTCAAGAAGCAGCAACACACTTTAATTGTACCCAGAAAGACTCAGGCTAAGTGCTTTAGGAAAAACCTTCCTAACACTACAGATAGTGAAGCGCTGAGGTTCATTGGCTGGCAAAACAGTGAAGCACCCGTTGCTATAAATCTTACGAACCAATTGGACAAGTGTGTCTCAAGGACAGCATGGATATGTTGAGTTGGCCATCCAAGTCCCTTCCATCCCTTCCCTTCGATTAGCTTGGATGTGCATCATGTCCATGGGGACTTACTTGATGTAGAGTCTTTGCAGGACAGTTTCTCGGACTATCCTGGGAAAGCAGCTCCAACAAATAGGCAGCAGGATTATTCCCAATATGTCTGACAGGGATGAAAAGCACCTCTGAGGGACAGGAGTCTTGCTGTTTGGATGGGGTGCTGGTTTGGTTCATTCTTCAGGCTTAGCTCACCACTGGAATCGAAGGCCAGCTTCTAAAGGGCTTTTGTGGTATCACAAATGAGCAAAAAAGCCCTTTTCTTTCCTTTTATTTTTGAACATCGTAATTCATCCACCCTCGTACCACAGTCCACAGGCTCAAATTGCGTTGAATATATCAGTGCCATCTTCAGAAGAAAATTTTTATCATTTAATGACTCAAAATGGTGTGATAGCAATTGTGCATCTTTACATCAGTGCATGCCAGGGAAAGTGGGGGGAATAATTCATAGTGTCTCCATTATTATTTATACAAATCTCAGGTTTCATGGCTGGGAAGTATGTAATTTATACAGATAAATGGTAATGAGCCATCACAAAAAGATGAAAAAATAGTCCCATAGTCCCTGGCACTGTGCAATAAGTGCCAATAGTACATTTAAGTCTGACCCAGGAAGGGAAAGGTGGGGGTCTGTCTTCTCAAGAGGGCTTACGATTTTAAAAGAATCTCGCCATCTAAAAAGGATCTTTGCAGATAGATATGCCATTTTTCATTCTTGTGCACACACAGATCAAGGGAAGGCCGTGAGACCATGGTGCTTAAAGCAGTTTTTAAAAACTTCTTAATCTCCTCTGCTTTGGGAAGTGCTGAGATCTGGTCTCCTTTACTTTGCCTTCTTTTATTTATTTATGAACCCAAAGCCTGGGTTCTTTAGAAAAGGGGAAAACTTGCTTTGAAGTTAATTTTAGATGTAGAAGCAAAGCCTGACCACAAGAATGCTTTCAAAGGGTCACAGCACTGTCTGGAGATTGAGTTGTCCTGACATTTCCTAGTATTGGGGATAAGGCAAATTCCTTTTGCCTTGATGTGAGATATTAAACTTACTAAAGGTTTTATGTGTTAAAAATTGTATCCTACAAAATTAAAATTTGTGAGGACTTTTTCTTTTGCTGTTCTCAGCGTTTCTACACCCAAATCCTCCAAGGGTGCCTCTGAACTTGTATTCACCGTGAGTACGGCTTTGCAGTTGTGGGGTTATAGCGTAGACATCACGGAAGTGGTTTCATCACTATATCCTGTAACCTTTACCCAAGCGGTTGCCTGGCCAGCCTGGGCTGTGTTTTCCCACTAATGTCTCCCTTCTGCTGTGCTCTTCTCACAGCAGTAACTGCCAGGAACATTTTGGTTGTGCCAGAGCAACAACAGCATCTCTCTGCCCTGGCTAGCTGGATGCAGCCAGGAGCTGTTTGGTTCCCTGGGGCAAAGAGAACACTTCAAGTAGGAAGAAAGCCAAAATCAAAACCTAAGGCAGAGGGGAACACGTGAGCCCTCACAGCCATCAGAGCAGGCGTGCCTTGGCCCTGGAGAAAGGGGTGAGAGAAGGAAATGGCCCCTTCTGCCTGGCCAATGCTGCATAAAAACATGGAGGAGTCACCCTTCAAAACTGAAGAAGGTAGCATCCAGAGGCAAAGCAACGGTAAGCTTTTTGGTACAGAAAGATAAAAACATGTTATACGAATATTTTATATGTGCATGCACTTACAGCACTATGACCAAAATAGGCCAGTATACGGCTTAGTGTATGGCAGTGTGCCATGGCAATGCTTCGGACAGATAACTCTCTGTTTCCACCGGCCAGGAAACTCCAAACTGTGAAAGCAGGGAATCTTTTTTTCCATTGTACTGTTATATCTTAAACCGTCTCAGCTAGTATATAAGTGGGGATATATAGGTGTATATATGACGTTACACTCTAAAAGAGATATATTTGCAAAAGTATTGATCTCTTTTCATTCTAGGGTACAAATACCCCTGCAGAACCAGACATCCAAAATCACTAGTTGCTTCTATAAGGCTTGATCACTATTACTTAATAAAAATGATCTAAGTTTTGACTTTAAAAAATTCACCCTGTCTTCTCCTTGATTTATTTTTCACCATTTAAATTTCCGTCTTTTTGGGGACATCCATAATAGGCTCAGCTGAGATGCTACCAAACATTAAACTGAGACATATTTCTTATCACAGTTTAGAAAGAAAAATGTTTAATCTTACATGACATACCTTAAAGCCTAACGGAAGAACAGCCCCAAACATTGGTCTTTTGGTAAAGTACAAGTTTTAAAAATAAAAATTAAACACAGTTACAATGAAAATGCAATTCTTAAGTCCCCATAATCTTCTGGCATTTCTCCGAGTTCAGTGAATACATGGAAAGTGCTGGTACCCAGAGCAGTGGCTTGCCAGAAGTGAAGCATGTCCGGTCCTACCTGTGTCCAGAGTCCGCTGCCCGCCTTCCCTTGGGAGCACCAGTCCAGAGGTGTTTCCCTAAAACTCTCCTTTCTGTCTTCAAGTCACCTGCGCCAACTAACCTGACACAGTGGAGGGAAGGCAGGTTTCTGGCCTGGCTTTCTCTCCTTTATAAAGAAGGAAAAACTCTCAAAGCTCTCTTAAATGACGTTCGTAAGCTTCCAAAAGTCCTGTTCCCACTGAACAAGTGCCTTTTAGAAAGCAAGATTAACCACATGCCCCGTTCCCCCACAGCTCCCTACTTGCTCCCAGCCAGCAGCTTCCCTCCAGCTAGGTGCCCCCGGGCTCGCCCACAGCCACACTACGGCCTCTCCTCCAAGGGTATGGTCGAGAATATTTTTCCCTAAATGTGTAATTTATAGAAGGCTTTTAGATTCCCTGGTCAGGCTTCCCAAGGTTAAAAGGATATTTGGCTGTGTAGGCAGGATGAGGTGGAGAAGGACATCCAAGTTGTCTCAGACCATTGGAGACGGGGAAGCTCTTGGCACATTCCCAATGCGAAGAGTCTCCCACATGGATGGACCTTCCTCCTGGGACTGCCCAGGTGCTATATCAATGATGCAATCAAAAAAGCATCAACATTTAAATGCAACCAGTAGGCAAGAGTGGCAGGACCATGGCAAGGTGGGAGGATTTACACCTACTTCAGTGAGAAATGCCACGTGGTATGTCAGTGTCCACACAGAGGAAGGCTGTGGTTTCCGAAGCTTCAGATGGGCACCCAAAGGTAGTGTGACTTGCGCTAGGAAAGACTTCAATGTGTTGTGATTTGCTTGCCTTCAGCATGGAAACCCTTGTTATGGTGGTTCTGTATTTTCATTTTAAGGCATATTAAACCATTTCATTTTAATGATCTATCAGATAAATAGTAGAGCAAACCTTTGAGCGTGCTGTTAATGCATACTTTAGATTACTTTATCTCTGGGAATGGGCCAAAGTGGTTTCCGTCTGTGTGCGTGTGCCTGTGTAATTAGCCCACAAATTCAGATGCAAATAAAAATAACTAGGCAATGATTGTAAATAATCAGGGCCACGATACACATCACTCTCAAAATGTGATTCCCATGCACTGAGAAGACACAGGGACTGTAAAAAGTTAGAGAACCCTTAACTTTCATTTAAATGACTGGGAAGTGCTGGGGGGGGGAACATAGACACTCCCTCAGTTTGGTACCTGTCTAAAAAGGGAAGCAAAGCAGAAAAGCAGGACCAATTTCCACGCACAAGGAAGTGCCTAGGTCAGTAAAACCTATGGCAGAGTCTAGCTAGAAATTAAGAAGGGCGGCCATGGTTTGCAGAGCTTTCTGGTTCGGAAGCAGCTTGCTGCCGTGGAGGACGCAGCCAGGTGAGTGGCTGCTCTGGCCCTCGCACCTCCTGTCCCGGGCTCACCAGCCAAGAGCTCAGGACACCTGCTGCTGCTGCTAGAGAAGATTTTTATATCCCACCCGGCTGGACTGCATGGGTGAGAATCTGGGGCCACACTCAGGCATTTGGACACCCCTCCTGAGCGCTTCAGGGACAGCTTCGCCCCATGGGCCACGCTTCAGGGCTTGCACCCCAGGTAGTGCCTGCAACACACGGACATGCCTTCCCGCAGCCAGCCAGCCCTGTGCATGCAGAGCGGCCTCCAGGAACCTCCACCCAACATTTTTTTCCTTCCTTGCAACATGGCATGTCTGTGGCCACAGGTGCCTCTGCAGTGGTGGGGGAGGTTTGTGTAAACAGGTCTTCAACCTTCCTGCTCTTGTGTCACCTAGCATGAACCAGGACACGCTGCGGCGGTGCAGACTCCAACTGCCAGCCCCTGCTACTATCACCGAAGTCGTACCAGCATTAGTAACGATGGAAAAATTCAAGGGGGAAGCCTGGAGGGCAGTCTCCTGAGATACTTTCTACAGATGCTTTCCCAGAATGAGACAGCGGTTTCACAATATTCGGTGGTCTGTTTCTTGTCTACCCTGATACAGAGGTCAGAGGAGCTGTAGGCAGCCGCTGCTGGCACACCCGGGCAATGTCACACGCTGCCAGCAGATGCGAGGGAATGGAAACACATGGAAATATGATACTATCGGAGAGACCTACGGCTGTAATATTTAATAGCGCAATTTGTGAAGCTGACAACACCCACCACAAGTCGCAAAACAGAACAGAAATGCGTGGAAACTGTAAATCTTTCTGAGGACAGCTGGTGTAAACCCTTCTTAAGTTTTATCGCAAAGAAGGACACACATCACAGAAATTTCAAACACCTTTTTTTACTGTTCCTAGCTTTACCTCTCTGCCAAAGAGTAGGCTGGAGCCCAGCAGGGAAAGGAGACCCTGTAGCTTCCCTAGCTGCTTCTCACTCCACTATTTTCATCCCCTTCACCTTCTTTTGCACCAGGAGGTGCCGCTTCTTTTTAGATCTCAACAGGAAAGACACAAACACTTTCAAGACAGATAACTATTTACTAATACAGTCACAGGTAAGGTGACAGGGAGTTATAAAACCCGATCCTGTATCTGACAATGGGGAGCCCATGATGGTGAGATGGGCTCTGGTGAGAGTGCACAGTTCCACACTCCCATGCACCTTGGCAGTGCCCAGCTCATGGTACAGGTTCACTCGTCTCACGGGAAGAGAGGGTGAGTCCCTGACCAGCTGGGTGAATCCCCAACCAAGCTGTTTTTCCACCTATCCCACGTTTGTACAGCAGACTGTTTCCTGTCATCAAGAATGCCGGAGAAGTTATGGCTGGGCTGCCCTGGCTGGAGAAAGTCCCAAGCGCAGAGATGTTGACATAGTCTTTCTGAATCAAACCTCTCCGTTATCTCCTTCCGTGATGTGAGCCACAGCCCCATGTCACACTGGGTAGCAGGGCACACAGTAAGTCTGGGAGATCCTGTGGGAGGATGGGGCTATGTGTTGCCCATGGGCTATTTAAGGGATGCTTCAGCCCTGGAGAGCGTGATGAGAACGGTGCTGAAATCCTTTTGCATCATTTGGTCTAAAACAGCCTGGCTGCGTATCGTTTTTCTGTAGGAGAAGAATAAATTGGTGGTACCACTCAAAAACAAGCCAGAATTTTGGGCTTTGCAACACGATCAGTTCAATCAACAATTCTCAACGGCAACGACATTGGGTCAGTCCAGTGGTTCTTGAGGTTTACACGCAGCTATAGTTTTGCTTGGGAACATCATTGACAGCTAATTTCTGAAAGGGAGAAAATTACTTGGTTTACCCTCTAATGAACACCTCTGAGCTCCAGCACTGAAAGGGAAGGCAGGTTGGAAAAAAGAAATTAGTTATGCCAAGTGTCCCCCTCCTTTTGCCCCTGCCTTCTCCGATGTTTGCGCTCCCCAGTGTGAGTAGCATCCTGCAGCACCTTTCCACTCAGTCACCTGCTTCAGGAAGGAGACATATTCCGAAGCAGTCAGTGCACTTGAGGCAAAGGTTTTCAGCCTAAAGCACAAAGGAGTGGAAGGGATGCACCAAGGATACTCTATTCCTGCATGCTAACATATGTGTGTGCATATAAGAGAAAGTAAGTGATGAAGAGATCATGCCACTGGAGCACAGGAAATGTTTTGCACCATCTGCAACTGTTTGGTACTGACTGGAGATGCAGGCAGAGTTTATCTCCATTTGCAGAAGTCTTTTCACCGCAAAAATTACTGATGGTTCTGTTCATGCACAGTCACAGGACTTACACGCTGTGGTTCAGAAGAGTGTCTGGTCACGCGCTAGAGCCATTCGTAGCATCACGTGTATGCAAGCCCCAGCCTACGGTCTGTGCTGCAATATTATTCCATATTACCTGTTGCCGCACCTCATTCCCACTGCTCAGCTATGAAACATGATGTGGGATATGGATCTGTATCCTGAGACAAACATGTTGACGGTCTCCATGTGTACTTACCACTTACCATCCACTTACCACTAATTCAGGTGAGCAGGGAATCAAGTAATTTGATTCCCAATATGACCAGCACTGCCAGGCTATGCTGGGGTAGTACTCCTGAGCACTTGTTTGCAGAGCCTTGAACAGTGTTCAGGACCCCAGGCAGGGCCATGGAGCATGAGCCAGTGACTCCCCGTGTGCAGGGTGACTGGATGTGCTGCACGGGTGGTGTTGAGTCGTCTGCACGCATGCCAATGGACGGATAGTGCAGCCCTGTCTGTCTGGCAGCGGGGCACGGGAGCTGCTGGCCAGGGAGGATCTCGTAGGAGGGGGTACCTGACTCTGTCCCCATGGGCTCATGCCTCAACACATTGCAGACTGCCAATACGAAAGCAGCTTGCCATCTTTTCCCACTATCAGCTGTCCTGCTACCAGGCAACTTAGTAATGCTTACTAAGCCAAGGTTTCATCGTGGCTATTTATGGACGCACATGTTTTGTCTTACGTTCTTAGGTTATTACTGGTGTTACCAGCTTCGCTGACTATAGATTTTTCAAGAAGCTTTATAGATGGTGGCATCTGAGTAATTGTTATTTGATCATTTTAAATTATAGATATGATGATGATAGCGATACATTGTTGTTCAGTGCATTATAATTTAAGTAACAAGATTTCACCTACCCATCTTCTAAATACTTTTGAAATAGAAATATTGACAGAAAGCTAACTATTCTCAAATGCCACAAATTTACCCAAACTATCTGTGTATAGTTTACATTTAATTTCACAATCAACTGCAAGGCGACTCCAAATCAATGATCTGATTCTTTTTCTACCTGTGTTTGCAGAAGCCATATGAACTAGTGGCTGAAGGAGATAAGGGTGTATTAATGACATTTTACAAGTCCCCAGTGAGAATTTACCTCAAACGCTGTGTACCACTTTGATGTTCCCCTTTTGCGAAGGAGCTTGAGATGGTGCCCACAACCTAGCAGAGTCGGATTCTGTGGCCCTGGAAGTACCTTTCCCATCCTGTTGTCCTGTGTGCCAACTGGCATGTGAGAATGAGGCAAATTGATTTATTTTTCACAACTATTCAAATAATTCCAAAAGCACAAACTCACTTTAAAGCATACAGTAGTCTAGATTTAGCTGCAACTATAGGATATCTCATTTGAGTTAAAATTCCTGACTGGGGTGCAGGGAAGGACACAGCTGGGTTTCTGGAGCGTGACACACTGGCATTTGAAAATGCATTGCAGCTGTATCTCAGTGAGGTGATTTCTCAGCTCCACTGAATCATGGGGAGTTTTACCACTAGTTTTAGTCGTGCAAGATCATGACCTCTAGAATTAGTTGAAATCGGTGCAATTACCCGTATTTGCAATGACATCGCTGAGATCAGAATCTGGCCCTTGTTTTCTTACTTGGTGAACTAACAGATTTAGAAGCAGACTCTTAAATTCTTCTAAAAGTTTGTGAAACTCCCATCTCCAGGCCCTTGTCTTCAGCACCACCCACTGCTCTGTTTAGCATCCCAGCTCTCCCAATGAGGATTTCACTTGCAAGCCTGCTGCCCCAGATCCCTCCCTGAAAGGGCTACTCCCATCTAGGACTGACTCCATGCAGTGACCCAGGGCGGAGCAAGTTGCCTTGTGCTGGCTGGTCCGTGGTCACCCTCCACCCCTGCATATCAAAGGCATCTGTTCCCGCCAGCGCGCTGGGAGAGACAGCAGATTTTGCAAAGCAGCTAATGAGAGGCAGCTTGCCAGGAGGGATGCAAGGCATGGGAAACACAGGCTCTCAAGGACCCCAGAAGCACAGGATCCAAAGCAACCACCTGAAGTTGCTTGTGCCTGTGACTGGCCTTGCTGGTTTTTCTCTTTGGAGGGCTTTGTGGGGGGCGTTCGTAGCATATAACCTTAAGCATCTCACGTAGTGGCCATGTTAGAGTACCAGCTGTCTTGGTCATATAGGCAATGGCTCCTCCAGCGCACCTACGGTAGGCTACTGCGGCCAGCTACCCTCCAGGGAGCCTTCCCTCCTCGGTGACTGCCTGCCTTGCTTCATCAGCTGCGGTGCGTGCCTCAGGTTGTCTTGCGCACGTACCCATGCACACATGCACATCCCTTCTCCCCTTTCACCTCCTCCCCTCGGGTCCAAATGCATCCATGAGTCACTATGGGAAGTGCACCTGATGATCTCAGAGCTACGGCACCAAACACGAAGCGTCACAAACCAACCCGTGTGAGAGCTGGGGACTGAGCCAGCTGAAGCCTAACTGGTCAGATATCCATATCTGGGGTTGTATCCATTTTCACAGTGTTTTCCAAGCAATAGTAGTTCTTCACTGTATGAGTTCAACAGACATTCAAATTCTGAAGCGGGACATAAAAATTTACATCTGTGATGTTACATGATGTGTCTGAGTGAACAAAATGCAAATAACTGAATTGTCATAAGAGAGATGGAGAGGTTATTTATAGTTTAAAGGTTGCTTTTAATCTACAGATGTATCTGGCATCAATTGGAATAGAGAAGTGTAATATGATCACAGAGCAAGAGCATGAACTTTTGCTATTGGTGCTGTTTGTGCACCATTAAAGGGGACAGAGAAACTCAGCCATTAAGGAACAATTGTCATCAATACCAACAATATTTCAGTGTCCGTGAATGGATACATCCAGATGTATTTAAATTGGCAGTAGCAGATGCTCCATTTGCAAGGAATAGTCATACTGGGCCTCACACATCAGTGAATTTTGCGTGAAGTTTATGTAAGAAACTAGATCCATCTTACACCACTGAAAATGCACAGTAAGTCTCACTGTACTCTGGCTTCACAGCTCTGTAGCCAGGATTTTCTTCAACTCTTTCTGAGGCAGGAAATGCATTTCTTTCCTTTTGTATACATTTTAAAGTAATCCTAGAAGTTATTTTTAATAACACCAGTACTACCCTGTATGGCAGCAGAGCTCTCATGATGCAGTTGAGGGCAGTAAATCCTATTTTCTACCGAGATGAACAGGTTTTGCAGGCTGAACGTGCCTGAAGGCAGCTGTACTCTACACACCCAATTTTTTAGAAAACACAGCAAGACAGGTTCATGTCTGGTGTAATCCCTTTGCCTCCAGAACATTTCCATCTTGGCAAATTGATCTTAGAAGCAAGCAGTATGCTGCAGCTTTCCACTCAGGGGCCAGTTTTACTTCTGCTTCCCCTAGACCACAACTTCCTGAGCTTGGCCCTTTTCTTCAGATGGGCAGGACACTCTACGAGGTCAACTTTGAGCAGTCCAAGCAAGAAAATTAACACAAATCTTCCTTCGGTGGAGAACGGGTGCAAAAATCGGAGATGGGCAGGATATCGTGGTACAGACCTCATTAACAGGCACTGTATGGAAGTGGTTTTGTCTGGAATCTCACCAAACAGTCCTTTTCCTTGCGGCTTGGAGCTCCCACGCATTTCCATTCGCGCAGGCGATCTCTTGTGCATCACAGGGTGGTGCGAGCCAGACCTGGAGCCTCACGCTACTTTAATGTGGCGGCCTCAGGTTTGGATTCAGTTTGGGATTTGGAGCATTAGTTAGGAGTTCATCCACATGAAAACACGGCCGAGTTCGCTGCTGCTTCCCTGTGTCATGGCAGCCCTCGTTCGTGGCTGTGCATCCACCTCGCTTCTGCTACACCCATGTGAACCATGCCTCACCACAGGAAACGAGCTGATCCAGTTAAAATTCTCCTCTCTCCCTGTCAACACGCAGAAATGAAGACAGAAACTGCTGCCTCCGTGTTGCTCAACGTGCCGGGCGTTTGAAAGGGCTTTTAGG
Organism: Astur gentilis; assembly: GCF_929443795.1. Lineage (NCBI taxonomy): Eukaryota > Metazoa > Chordata > Aves > Accipitriformes > Accipitridae > Astur > Astur gentilis. Next base: position 19,834,839 of record NC_064883.1, on the reverse strand, counting down.
TGAATGTGGAGCCAAAGTGTCTGTCTCCACCCACTCTCCTTTTGCCAAAGAGGCAAGAGGGGAAAAAAAAGAGAGAGAGCTCCCATCATCGTTCTCTGATTTCAGTGGGTTGCTGGATGTGTGTGCATGCGTCTAGCAGGGTTTCTGCTATAAAACACCTCCCTGTTTTGGAGGGGAAGAGGTTCTTTTCTGTGTGCACAATTGACTCAGACTTGTTTGTCCTGCAGGAAGAGTTGCAGGATTAACTTTGAATGCTTTGATATTCAGCGATGAAAAAGCACGCGCCGACATGGGGATTTGGGGAGGCTCAGTGTGTCCTTCTTTCTCACCTTTTACGCACCTAGAAGCTGGGCATGATTGACAGATTACAACTTCACTCCTGGAAATAGTCTCTTGAGGCTTAATCCAAAGAGCAACAGATGCATCATGAAACCTGGTCCTGCTCTACTGAAAAACCAAGAAGCCAGCTGCAGGCATGAAATTCACGGTGCCAAGTTAGACTCTAATGATCAAATTCACAGCTGTGAAAGGCTTCGGTGCAGTCAGCTGGAGCTGCCAAAGCCAGAGGCACACATAAAGCGATGTCCTTCTCCCAGGTAGTCAGAAGCAGCGTCTCTCAGGTGGCAGCTCACTCTCCTGTATCCATGCCTGATTCAGGAATGAGGCAGAGTGACTTGGCCAGTGTACGCACGTCTCTTTCTGGTGACAAGAAAGGAGGAGGAAATGCTGAAAGCACCAGCCTAGCGCTCATTCAGGAAGAGAAAGACCTAGACACCAGAGCTTGCGCAACCCGAGAAGATTCAGATTCACGGCTTTGACCTGGTGTAAGGTCTTTGGGGCATCTAAAGCATCTCAGGGGACTATGACCTGAACACTAATTAAGCTACGTAATAGGCCGCATAGTGTGCTAACTTGGATATTATCCCTAACCCCATTTGTAACTCATACGTACTTAGGCATGCTTTCTGCCCACATTCAGAAATTACAGATCAAAGCTGTGGTTCTCAGACTGCCCAGAACCAAACCAAATCTCTCCAGGAGGGATGATGAGAGATACAGCGGTAATGGGGCAAAGCATACAAGGCATAGGGTGCATTTCTTTCACACAGACAAGAAGCTGATAAAAACATTTGTCTGTAAAACTTCACATCAGCATTCCTGATACAAATAACTTACTGTATTACAGATAAAATATTTCTTCTTGGAAGCAGAGGAAAAAAACCAAATCTTAAAAGCAGCTGTTGCCTGTTGCTATCTAAGATGAGTGCAGTTGCTACAGAATTTCTTCTCTAAACCTACCAGTAGGACATCCATACCTCCCAACACACATGGCATGAAACACCCCTGAGAAAGCACTGCCTCTGCAGAGGAGCAGGGGTAGATATCGTTCTCTCTTTGAGAGTCTCGGGGAAAAAACCACATATACCAATCATATAACTGTGATTTTTACTACTTATTTACCCACTATTGATGTCAGTAATGCCCTCAGCTTGGCTTTCAGTATCAAAAAGTATCTAACACTCCATCCTTAGGAAGTGCCTTTCTGTTCTTCAAGACACTGAAGGAAAATAGTATTTCTCCAGCTGCCAAACTCGTGGAGAATACAGAACTGATCCTATCTCAAAATGAGTTTCATTTCAAAGAAAGTAATCAGTGTAATGCCACAAAAAGAGTGAATCCTCAAACTTTGTTGTCAGTTATTTACATTAGACCTAGTTAAGAGGTTAATGGCATAACTGTCTACAAGGAGGCAGGCATGCTGCAGCATCTTACATTTCTTGACTAGGCTGGGGGTTTTATCCCTCTGTAAGCTCCCCACAGCTGAGACATGAGAAGCACTGAGCATTACAAGTGTAAGGCTGCACTGCTGGCCTGCCAAGGTCTGGTGACACTAGCAGATCTTCAGGGGCAAGGGGAAACCAGACTGACTTTAGCTAAACTTCATTGACATCGGCTGATGGCTTGCCTGCCTAAATTTAGAATCTGAAATGTTTTCAATGAACTTGCATTGACAGAAAATTGCCGTGTTATTTTAAACTCTGGTTTGAGTTGCGTCATTCCCGTGGAGTCAATGTAAGATCTATAGCTCGTGCTGCAGGACGGCTCACCCTGGGCTTGAACACAGTGGTATTTTGAAGTTTGTCCTTCTGAGGGCTGTCTTCCTCCTGAGGAAAGCTGTGCATTCACCTTTAAGATAGAAACGTTATTGGGAAAGTGAAGAAACGGCATCTGATCTAGAAAATTATGGACTAATTGGAGTGGGCAATATTTTTTCATCAGGACTCTGCTGGATGAAAAATGCAGATTTGTCAACACTGAAACTTTCCAAGAATGTCCCATTTCACCAACTTATTCTCACACACAAAACTGAGGAGAAAATCCCTGAAAATTAAAATCTTTTGTTGTAACATTTTCAAAATTAAGGATTCAGTGTTTCTTTACAAAACAACTTTTTGTTTTGAGATGCCTTTCAACTTTCTTTGAAATAAAATTGAAAACATTTTTTTAAATCTCAATTTCAAAATAAAACAGTTCAGTTAGGGATCAAACAGAATATCTCATTTAAGTGGTCAGAAAGGCTTTTTATTCTTTTGGAGCTGCTGATGAATCAGAAAAATTCTTTCTTTCCACGACTCTGATATATGCTGTGTTGAAGCTGCTTTGATATTTGATATTTATTACCTTAATCTTATTTGTGCCTTAGCATTACTGGCTATAATGGCTCCATCTTTGCCTGATGTTAGAAGTTTAAATACGGTGGGCCTGAGCAGTGCTGGGATTGAAGCCCACTCGGGGATCATGAATGCTGTTGACATAAACCAAGCAATTCTGATGGGACTGCTGACCTGGGAGACCAAAAAGAATAGTATCTTGGTCACTGACAGTCACAACACATGGGTGTAAATAGAGGATATAATAACAGTGAATCTTAATTAGAGGACAATCTGAATGTAGGAGAAAAATCAACTCAAAAGAAATGGAGAGGTCTTGCGGCATTCAGATTAACTTTGAATCTACTTAAAATTATACTTGAGAGCTGATGAACAAGGTGTCATGTTTTCAGTGACTAATAAAAGTAGTCTTGAGCCAGAACCGATCTGCATTTAGGTATTTGCTTTTAGCAAATAACATATGTTAGTGCTTTGAATACGCTGACTTGTGACTACAGGAAAGCTGCCCGTCATCTGCATTTTATAAATACATCTCTTTTTTTTTAATGCAAATACTAGGGAATGTTGGTCTTTGTGTGGCTGGTGTTCAATGCATTAAGAAAAATACTTTTTTTTGGAAAAGAAAAGGAACCTTTTGCCACCAGAAACCCAAAATTATCACATTAGGACCACCCTGGCTGGCTTCTCTGCGGAGTTCTAACTTCAAGCAAGTAGTAGGGATACAGAAAGTTATGTTTAAACTGAGAAGACTATATAGGTTTGCATTGGAGATTTTGTTCCTGTATTTGGCTTTAAAATAGCAGTCATTATCAAAGTAACTGAGTATCATACAGACTTTACTCTTGTTGCTTAGGGAAGTATTATCTCCCATTTTCAGAGAAAAAACAGAGTTTGACTCAAGGAGAGAGAAACTTCCCGAAGTCCAAATGTTAGGAAGGAAACCAAGGTCTTTGGACCTCCAGTGTGCTGTGACAGCCACAAGCCTGTTCTTCCCGGCAAGGCCTGTTGCACGCATCGGAGCTGGAAATATGCCTTTTCCTCTTGATTTTTGTTTGTGGCCAGGACCCACAGACAGGCAACCCACAAGAGTGACCAGCCATGAAATTCCTACACAGTTCTAAGTTTGGATCCTGAAGCTGCCCTCACTAAGCTTCACAATTTCAATTTAAGCATTTATTTCAGGGCTATTTATACTTATACAACGAAATATGAACACATACCAGCTAAGCCTTTGAACTGTATCCCTTCTTCTTAGTGGTCTAGTAATCTTTCCATGGTAAATATGTTAGATACAGTGATTGCTGTTAGAGTGGGTTCAGCCAATTCCACATGGAAAATACCTTATGTTGAGATATTGAAAAGTGCAACACCTAACTTCAGCAGGACACATTTTTGGAAATGGGCTTTAATTCTAGCTACAAAGACAGCAGGAGCCTGTGTTTCAAGTGGTACGAATGGTGGGGTCAGGTCCTCAAGCCAGAATTTCAAGGTCAGATATCTACATGCTAATTCATACAGGCAGCTGAACAAATGGTCTCAGAGCAAACATCCACAAGGGACATAGAGGATATGAAAGAAGGAGTTTACTCCTACTTGTGTTTGGTTTCACTACTCAGATGGCCATAGCAACCTTCTCTCCATCTCCTTGTCCAGAGATAAGTTTATGCCTGAAGTTCTGCCAAAACGCTTTGGTGTGCCAAGGGGGGCTCACAAGAGGCTCAGCTTCTTCTGGAGAAAGGGCCATATTTTGGATGCATCTTCATCCCACATCTCCACACTGCTCCATCCAAGTGTGGAAACATCCCACATTGCTCTGTCCGTGCATGAGCTTTTAGCACTGCTATAGTGTGCTCAGGTGTTTGCTTCAAGAACGACCAAACACATCAGGGAAGAATAGCCGGTGGGTCACCTTGGTCACCCTCTGCTAATGCAGGAGCTTTCCCTGATATGTTTTCCCCATAGCATAGGCAGCTCTGATCAGGCGCTCTGGGTGAATGGAGTCAAATGAAAGACATCTGATTTGGAAATCTTCTTGAATTCCTCCCTATTGCTGTGAATACTGCCTGTTTCAAGTTATCTGGTAAATACTTGTGTCATCGTGTTTAATGACCTGCCTGAAGAAAAGGAAAAAGACATATAAAATGGAGCTGCATTCAGGGGGAGGTGGTCGTGCCCTGTCCCTCCAATTTCCTCGCAGGCAAATGGCGATGGCTCTCCTTTGTAAGGAAGCTCTGAAACTTCGCATTCAAAATCTGCAGTTTTCCTTATTTTATACAATGGTCATCTGGAAATGGTCTAAAGCTTTACTTGTGCCCCCAAAAAATAACCCAGGCTTTATTTTAATATGTGTCTTTCAATCAAGAAAGCAACCAGTACCATTAGCAGAAAAGCAATTTAGTTAGGTGGTAGCTGTTTGAAAACAAAGTTCTGCTCTGAATTTTTCCTGGACAAAACCAGATCATACCAATAGGAGTCTGTACACCTGGCACAGCTTTCCCATGTAGAGCCTTCGATGTCCTTACAGAGGGTACAGCTACTAGTCCCTTTCACAGCACTAAACATTGAGACACAAAGGGACTTGACAAGCTGACAATGAATCCCAGTTCTTCTGCAAGTCAGGCCACCGAGTGATCTGCTGTCTTTCTCTGCCTCACCTGCAAGAGTGGGGAAGGTGAGGAAATAGTCATTTTCGCTCTATCAGATCCCAGAGTTAAGTTCTGCTCACTCTGATCTCTGGACATTAAGACTCATTCATGTCCATGTGGAGTCACTGCGTATCTCCTGCAGGGCTGCAAGGCCCATGGTCCTTTTGGAACAGCCTGCTTGCACTGCGGCTTTGTTACCTTTTTAATTTTTTTTTTAAATCTGTCTCTCTTTTCTTTTTCCTCTCATATTTTGCAGCAATAATTGAGCCCCTTTGGTTTGTCTCTGAGGAGGGGAAACTCAATGACTGATAATTACCTTGCATGCCATTTAATGAAATTGAAGGAGCACAGTAACATCCATAATCTAACTCTTCTAGCTTGTTAAGCCCTAGTTCTGCATATTTCCAAGTGTTAATATTCAGACATAAATGGAAAAAGGTTAAAAGGATTCAGTGAATTTGCAACAAACATGCCCTTTGTATATATGAATTCTGAGTCGTCTCTACTGGACATGGTGTATTGGTTAATCTTGCAATGAATACCAAAATTACCTCCTTGTTAGCAGGACTTTTCATTGCTGTTATTACTGAAGTCCAGTGGAAAGGGCATTGACTTAGGTGCTAAGAGACTTAGTTTCTCATCACATCACTGCTACCGTCCTGCCATTTGTCCTAGGACAAATTCCTGCATCAGTTTATTCCTCTGTTTCCTTTCCCATCTCGTCCTGTCTTGTTTATCTAGAAGTGAAGCTCTTTTGCACAAAAACCTCCTTATATACTCAGTGTCAGGTACAAGGGAGCCTAATCTCAGCTGATGTCTTAATGAAGTAGCAACAAATGCCAACTGGCTAAATGTTAAATGAAAAGAAGTTCCATCCAAAATTAGTGAACATACTCAAAACTGAGCATACTCTGTATGAAGTCTAAACCAGCTTTATCAACTAGTTTCAGCAGTCTTGGGTTATCTGGTGCAGGAGATGGCACATTCTGCAGCAACTTCCTCTACATTTTAAATATGGAGGCCTTTCATAAATAAGCACTGAACAAAACCCAACACAGCTGATCCCATGCCTTTTCAGTTTTACCTTCTTTCCAGGCGCCCTGCTTTTATCCTGTCACTTTCCATGCACAGCAGTTTTTTGCACTGAAAATGAAAAATGAAAACTCAAAGGGAGAAGTTATCATGGGGGAAGACTGAGAGGTGATCTGAGGTTACCTGGAGTGAAGGTATATGAGTGCTGCAGCTGTATTGAGACAGAGTGATCAACAAGAAAAGAAAAAAAAGTGGGGAGCAGAGGAGAAGAGAGGCAGCACTTTATTTATTAAGTGCCATCTATCTTTAAGGCATAAGGCAGAAATTCCTAACCAAGCAATTCATAGTTTAAGTGTTAAATTGTACCTTTAAGTGGAAAAAGGCCACACTGAGGCCAAGAAACCACTTACTGAGATTTCTCAGAACATTTTGCAGTGGTGCTGGGGTCTGCCTTTCTCCCACCACTCTGGTGGAAAAGGAGGGCGTCTCCATAAATCACATCTCCCTTAGAGGCTGGTGTCACCCACACGGATATCCTCTGCTCCCTCTATGACTGCTGCTTCACCACCAGAGCTGTGTCTTTGCAGTACTCCACGCTCTCACGAAAGAGTCAACAGCAAGAGAAATGTGGTGGGACAAGACACTGCCAACCTAGTGAAGGAGTGAAACCATAAAACCATTTCCCCCTCATGAAAAGGACCACAGCTGGTAGGTAGCAGATAATGCGAGCATAAGGACTATTACGGAGTTCCCATCATCCATAGCTAAGCTGTCCTCTCTCCAGCTGGATCTGTTATGTTGGCGTACACCTTTTCATCCAAAGATACCCACTGTTTCCTGCAGTGTTGATGCTTGGTGATTGCTACTTTTGGTTGTTTGGGTTTTTTTCACGCTTATGTGCCTGTAGCTGATGAGGTTTTGTCACTTCTGGCTGGACCTCAAGTATCTATGGCAAATTACAACATGCACGTGTCTTGGCTAATGCAGGGCAATGGCCTTCAGATCATTTGAACTCTTTGTGATCCCATTCTAGCACACCTGGATACCTAAGGGTTGCTCTGAAGTGCAACAACTTACGTGGTGGGACAAAAGTGTAAGAAAGACCTTGTATTCCTGCTCTAAGGCCTGATCCACCTCACGCAGATACAGCTTTACCACGGAGGACTGACTGACACACTGCAGGCATCAAGCTACTCTCTACTAATAATACCTTGACATCTACAAAAACAGAAACAACAACAAACGGGGAAAGAGTTATGAGTAACCCTCTCACTAAGAATGTGGAGTGGAAATGTGACATGTAAAACCCTCTTGAAGCATTCCCGACGTCATTCTTGAGTGTGGAGCCTGTGTGAGGCACACAACCTTAGCCTCTCCCTCTCTCCCTCCTCAGCACCTTTGCATGCTCTTTGGTATTTTGCCTGTGTTGGTAGTGAAAAACTGCCTTTTGTCATCATCTAAAAAGCACTATCGTGCGTTGGAGACAGAGGGAGAAAAGAAAAACACGACCCCATAAGCTGAGAAAGCTGCAGAAAGGTAGTGAGCCCTCCCGATGGAGCTTTTGGAAGCCTGTTCTCCTACCACAGAAAGCAGATAAAATCTAGCTTAGGACAATCATATTTGGCCTAATATGACCCCTACATTTAAAGTAAGATTCAGAAAGAAATATGTGACCTTGCAAGCACAGAAAGGTATTAAGGCATCCACCCTAGAAATGGTCATTAAACTAAAAGGCTGCTGATTGGAGGTGTTTGTTTTCTCTACCCATATTTTTCATACCAGGAAATGTAAGACTTTTTGTTGCCTTTTCAGAAAATACCAAGGTTATAATGTCTACCATGCCAGACTATGAAACAAAAAGAAAATAAGAATTCGCTTCTGGTTTACAGCTGTTGTCCCAATAGTTGTATATGCACCAATAAAGTATTACAATGGCCCAGAGAGACTCATTTGCCAAGCCACGAGCACATCATGCTCCAGAAATAAACAAGGGCCAAAAGAAGGAAAGTCAGTCCTGTTGGAACTATCTTAAAAAAACCTCCTTAGCTTGGTTTGAAACCACGTACACTACTGCCAATCTTGCGATACCATAAAACGCTAGTCTTCCACCCCCAAACCATGGAATTAAATATATATGCACTAGGTATTTTTATTCGTCTTCTACAAGCCCCAAAGGTTCAAATGCACAATCTTCTCCCTGCCATCACGAGGGCCTAGCGCATTTCTTTTTAAACAAAAGCTGAGATTATCATGTAATTAAGTGGCTCTAGGCACTAAGCCTTAAAAAAATACCCTTTAGAGGATCACTTTCAAAGGATGAAAGATGGTAACGCTGTAGCGAGAGAGCAGACAGAGAAAAGTGTGGCAAGCAGATCTGTGTGAAGTCTAAGGTGAGAGTGGCTGAGCAGGGCTGGTGAGAGTCTGGGCTAACCCACGGCAAGCAGGGTCTGTCCCAGGAGCCCGGCGAAGAGACCAGCAAATACACAAGCCTCCAGCCTTGGCGTTTGGCTGCAGCTCTGCTGCGCTTGATCTGCAATTCCTCCGGGAAATCCCACTGAGATTTTTGGCCGGAGCTTTGGAACAACTGGAGAGGAAACTTCATCGAGCCCTCCGCCTGTTTGGAGAGCACTTTATAAGTTTATGCTATGCTGACTGAACACTTCTGCAGTGCAAACACCAGCCGTTAGACTTCTAGCGTATACGCACGGCAGTCAAGGTTTGCAGAAGGGCTGCCAGTAAAAGACAGCCCGGTGAGCTGGGGTGCAAGGCAGCTCATCTTGGCACGAGCTTTTGCGGATCTTATTCTTTCGCTCTGCAGCTGCGAGTTGCGGTAGTTCCCCAATGGGTAGATGGAATCTGTTGTTTTCTCTCAAGAGAGTTACTAATCTTTTCAGCTACATAAATACACTTCTATTATTGTCTGAGTAAATTGCCTTTGAAAACTGTTTCTTCAGGAAAAAAAGCTGAAATTTCTTAAAAGGAAAATGTCAGTATATTTTTCATAATTATTCCAGTACTTTTTTCTACCATTGTTTATGGTAAAATCTCAATAGTTAGGAACTAGCACATAAACTGACATTATCATACCTGCTTAAGAATCTGAGCTTACCCAATCCCAAATAAAAAGTGAGACTCGTGCATCTCAATCTCCCTCGCTCCTCTGCAAATCTCACCTAGATTTCTTCCCAAATTATTGCCTGCCTACATTCATTTGTTATTACAACATTTCCTTTGGATGGCGAAGAGCTCTGAAAAGAAACAGATTATACAACCCCACCGTCAGCATCACACTTCAGTGCTCGCATCCAGCCCGTCCCAGAAAGATTGCAGTTCAGCAAGCTATTTATTCAAATGCTTAATTCTGCAGGCAGCAGTCTGCACTCGCTCTGCCCCCTCCAGCATTAAGATGAGGGGTTTGCTCCGTGAGTTGGAGAAGCGAGGCAGTGTTTAACAGGTCTGGATATCGAGTGGTCTGAACCCGCTGAAAATGAGGGCAGAAGCCAGAAGAGGGATCTGCTCTATTTTATACACAGCATTAGGTGTTTGTAATGATATTACTGGAATTAATATTTCTTTCAGTACTTAAAACTAGACAGACTTTTGAATCATTTCTTCTGTAAAAAGAAACGAAACAGGCACTATCGAGATGTAATTTCCAAACCAATCTGCACTGTGATTTCACCAGGAGGTCTGTAAGTGGAACACAGGCAAGTCCAGAGGAGATTTTTTGAGACGCCTATGGATGTTTGTCAAATCTGCCTTTATATTATAACAAAAGATTTGGTCAGAAAAGAACCCATGCCTCAGCAGAGTGCACTGGAGAAACTGTAGGCAAATCTGTAACTTATTCATATTATTCATTTTAGTATCTGGACTTACACCTGAGGGGCATTTAATGAATACATTGAACAGATGCAGTTTGGCTCTATTCTTGACAGGTACATTTATTTGTTATAGGAAAGCTAACAACATCCCAACAGTGATTCGCATGGAAAATTCCTGCCTCTAGCTGCAGTTATTAAAATCATAAAAGTGGAAGAGACTGTAGTATTTTTTTTTTTAGTCTGGTCCTGAAATTACCTGCCCAAACAGCAATTTTACATACCAGATCCCATTTACATCCACAGGGCCAGAAACTCGTGCGCAATTCCGAAGAAGCTTATATATTTGCCAAATTACACCTGGATATGAACATTTTGCCCTGTCTGTGGGCCTACTTGTGCTGTGGCCCTGAAGATTTTGTCACAAGTGTTGGGATAGTCTCCCCTGCCAAAATCCTGGCTCCTGGCAGAAGCAGTCTGGCAGAACATTAGCTTTCCTTTGTTTATTTTCTGAAGCCTCAATTCTTCTTGGTTATAGAGCAAAGCTCAGCCATATAATCTTCTAGGGGCTTAAAAATCAGAGAGCAGATAAAATAAAGTCCCTGCTTCCTAGATCTAAAAATCTCCTGATTTTTAAGCCAAGCTCATTATTCCAGGGATCTCAGCACTGTTTTTTAAATAACTGGGACTCCAATACCAATTGAGGGGTTCCCAGCACATCAGCAGCACGTCTCTCCTGGCTTCCAGCGGTAGCAGGTCTGGCCTGATGTCAGTGATTTATTCATCACAGAGTTTGTCAAAAATACGCTTCAGCTGCCAGCGTTAGCAAGAGGCAAGGGGGACGAGAAGCAGGTGTTACGTTTTAAGAGAGAGGACTGTGCCTATTTACTTTATAATCTAATGTTTTTACCTTATAGTTTTAAATTTCACATAAAGCTGTCGCAAAGCCATTTAGTAAATAACAGGGAGCAGCGGCGCTCGGGCAGACAGCAGCTGCTATCGCAGCGGCAGCTTCTGACTAGAGGCTACTGTGCAGAGCCCTGCTTTTCCGCAGCTACGGGGACCTGTCGGCTTCTGATCTGCGGCATGAGGAAACCACTATTGCCCTGCTGAACTAATAAAAGGAAAATGTTCAACAGGAAAGACCACGTTTGCATTCCCCACTCGGCGTTTCCTTGCGGTAAAAGGTGTCTGGGAGGGCCGGGGGTGTCTGAGCCTCGGCAGTCCCGCGCGCACTTGCACGCCCACCCCAGGTTTCTCCGCGGGCTTTGCTGGGCACCCTGAGTGCAGCTGGAGGAGCCTGACACCTTTTCACTGCAAATGCTGCACCCCAGCGCTCCGCAGCCTCCGGCAGCTGCTGGCCCAGCGTGTCCATGGGAGCTTGCCCCCCACCAGAAACGTGGGGTTAGCCGGGGGGGACGACACACAGTTTCCCAGCTGGTACAACCCCCAGACAGACACTAGGGCAGAGGCGTCGCAGGGGGATCGTGACCCTCTCGTGCTCCTTCTGTATGGTCTCAGCACTTTGTGGGTGTTCCCTCCCGCTCCCAAAAGGAAAAGAAAACTTCTGCCGTGATCACGAGGACTCCTTCCTCCTGGGCCAATTATTGCACCTTTTTAGTCAGGGTTTAAGACAGCAAAGTGACTCCAAGGTGCGCAGTGCCGCGAGAGGAGGGGGCCCCGGTCCCCTCCATGGGAAGGGCACGGGGGGCAGGACCAGCAAAAGCGGCGCAAGATTGAGCCCTCCTGACTTTCTTCCAAAAAAAATACTTGCAGAGAAACCTGGAATTATATATAAGTAAAGTTGCCTTTTGATATTACCACGTAATTTCCACTTCTGGCAAAGAGATTTTTGCCCAGGCTAATTTGGAGACATTTCCCTTCACCACATTGGCACCGCCGTGTCATTTTTGATAGAAGTCTCATTCATCGGGAGAGCCGGGGCAACCCGCTCGCCTTTCGCTCCTGCAAACAGGGCTGTTTGTTGAGTCTCTTGAAAGACTGTGCGAACAGATAAACATGCTACACATGAAGTACATTAGGTGGAGGTGAAATACAGATGATTATATTTAAGGGCTTACAATAGTCGTTAAGAGCTTCTAACCACAGGCCCTGGCAGGGCTAGTCCTCGGCTTGCAGTGCATGTCTTGGCTACATCCTCAACCGACTTTCTGTTTCTCCCCCTTGAAACAGGGCCAATCTTGTCAGTCTGGTGGCAATGAAAAAAAAAAAAAAAAAAGAAAGAAAAAATCAACTCTGTTAATAGGATTATAAGATTTGGGGAATATAATGTTGCTGCAGATCATTTATTTTGAAAGCTGATTTCATTTTAGTGAAAACAAGCTCAGCCCTGCACACTGGGGGTTTGCAGCCATTATGCCAAACACAATCATTGCTGGTTTGTAAGATGTGATTGCTTTTTAATGTGGAAATTTCACAAGGTTACAAAAGAGGAAAAAATTAAACTCCTTTCTTATAACAAAGTCACTCTGGGATATGCGCTACAATGCCCTGACAATGTCCAGATACTCTGACCGCATTACACATCAGAAAGGTGGAAGAGTGTGATTTACACCATTTCGCAATTGGGGTTTTTTCACGCAGCTGAAAAAGCCAAAGAGTTTTGAGCAAAAATAAAAACAGTGCTTTGTAAAATGCATTTGGAATTGCACAAACACAGCCCAGGGGTCAAGGAAGTAGAGGGCGGATGAGAAAAGAGTCCGGAGGGATAAAGAGGGGATAACGTGATCTCCCCTTCCATGCCTGATAGCTCTGGACCCACTGTAGCAGCCCATTCGGCGTATTGAAAACTAAGCTCCTCCTCAGCGCAGCAGACAATCTTTATATTTGTTAGACATCAGAATAAAAAAGGATAATCAGCATCCCTGGCCTTTTCAATAGCAACCTCCCAAAGGGCTTAAATATGTTCTAGAAATAATGGCTAAACCCCATTTTCCTGGGTGTTAGAAGATGTTCTGTCACCATCTCAGAAGAACCATTGTTGTGACAAAAGCCTCATGGCACAGCCCGGACTGGGCTGAGCAGGGAAACAGGCACTAGCAGGAATGTCCCAGTCGGAGGAATTCATCGGGAGGGACCAAAAGGAATGAATTTTTTCAACGTGCTCTTAAAAGAGTGATGTCGGGGGGGTGGGGAACAAGGCTGCCCCTTTCCGAGGCAGGCAGGGCAGTACGGATTCGCGGGCTCTCTTCTCCTTTGTAGTGAAGATGCTGCTTTTGATCTACAGTGCGGGGAGAGCTCTCCCCAAAGGCAGGGGTGAGGGAGGGGGTAGGTGTAGAGGGAGACACAAAGGATGGAGCTGAAGCACTGCCTCGTAGCCGGGGATTGAAATGACATGTGCGCCGCGGAACCTTTTTCTTTTCAAAGCAATTTGCTATCATTATATTGCCCGTGCATTTCCAATACATGTCAGCCTGCTCTCTTTTAACTTGGCGGGAGGGGAAGGTGCTTTTATTGCAGGGCTCCTTGCAGAAGCTCGCCAGACATTGCTATTATTACATCTGCCGGGCACAGCACAGACTGATGCATGTTCATTAAAGGAATGGGGGTAGAGTAAAGCAAATTCATTCACTCCCTGCTAGAGAACGCTTGAGAGGGCTTAGAGGTTTTCACGTACAGAAATATTCCAAATTTTAAAAGTAGGATGGTATCTATCCCTGTAACTTCAGTTCAGCTTCTGGCTGGGGTTACCAAAATCATTTAGCTTTGTTTGCCTGGATCCTGTCAGTGGTGAAAATCCAGGAAACTGCTAGAACATTTATTAAGGATTTCATGAAGTTGTAAATGACAAGATTCCCATTAACTATTCCTATTAGGATTCGTCTTCTGCTTTAGCTCGTGTGCTTCTCTAACTGTTGGGGGATAGTGTGTGGTTATACATCTGCAGGTGTGGGAGGAGAGGTGGGGCAAGGTTTGAAACAAAAATTCAGATTTCACGTCTTCAACCGGCTGTCCTTTCATTCACATGCCAAAGGACGGAGCTGATAATCGCTCCATGTGGCACTGAGGCTTAACACTGATAGGCAGCACACAGAGGTTAATTTAGTCTCTGTTTCTGTACTTCCAGCTATTAGTACAAGAAAAACTACGCCGAGCAGAACTATTTAACTTTGGTTCCCTCATCTATTTTACCCTGGTGTTGGTTCAACCCCAAACTGCCTGAGAATGACCGAGCCCTTCCTCCAAACGCCTTTTCCTTCTGTTCTTGCATGGGAGGTTGGTAGCTGGAAAGGCCTTTTTGGTGGGAGAACTGCCAAAACCAGCCACCTCTGGCTGTTTAGCTTTGGAGTCAGGATTCCAAACGGTACAGAGAGGCTCTGCAAATTCTTTGGTTTCTTCTGCAGAACTGTGTAGGTGACATCAGCCACCTCCTCCAAAGATGGCAAAGACTACGGGAGAGTAGAACGTAAGTCCCAGCCACTCAGACCCGTGACGAGCAAACACCAGAAAACTGGGGACTTCGCAATGCAAATACTTGAAGTCATCCTGCAACACATGAAGGAGCAGCGTGCCGCCAATTTACATCTGTCCTTTTCTCTCTCGGAGCCACTGACGGGGTGCTCGAAAAGGAAAGTGATGCTGCTGGGTGGTGATGCCTGCAATGCCTCCCTCCATAGTGACGGCCTCATACAGTGCTCTAGAAGGACTTGTGCAGCCGGGCTAAGAGGTGGGCTTGGGACTTGAGAGGACCAGAATTTGCCCTGTGGTTCATCATGGTCTCCTGAAGGAGTGTCGAACCATGAGGAGTCTCTCTCTTGCTCGCTTTCTTTTTTTTTGCACAGAAGCCCGACCAACAAAATCAAAAGCATAGCTTGAAACAGGCCCACTGCACACAGGCTTTCTCCTGGCATGACAGGCTATCGCAGCCTTAATGGTAGGCTGCTAGACTAGAAGCAGTCTTTCATTGAGTTTGTCTTACTGAGAGGAAAAACTGCTTTGTGTAATAACTTTATGGTAAATGTTGGCAAAAGATTTGCACTGCATACTGAAAGAGAGACATTTCTGACCACAGCTCATGAACCGCATTTATTTACTCTGGCATTCGTCCATTATTTGTTCATAGGCTTTCTGTCTCTGCTAAATGTGTTCCAATTTTGGGAGCTAAATCATTGCCAGTAGTTTCCAGGACATTCCGCTAGGCTAAGCAAAATTGCCCTAAGCAGTTGTCAGAAACCACTGGAGTAGTATTTTAAATACAGAGTATTTGAAGAAAATAAAAGATACCAAGCGTCCTATCTGTCTGGATCCTGGATCCTGTGTGTTGTAAAAAGTTAGGGAAGAGAAGCAGAGGGCTTAAAGCGGTGACTCTCTTTCCTGAACCACTTACCACCATTTAATGACCCAATCTGATTTTAAAATGAGGATAGTAGTTAAAAAATATATGTATTTATCAGCAGCTCTCCAGATGGAAATCACGCTTAAACATCAGTCTAGAAAATCCTAGTTATTTCCTTCTTAATAAAAATTAATTACAAAATACAGGAGGAAAGCCATGGCTGTTAAAACTGACACTCAATTGCTATCAGATGGCCTCACAAAAATGTATATTTGTATCTTAGGCAGGATAATAATACAGGAATTGCTTTTGTGGACCAGCCCCCTGATCTATCTGCTCACAGTCCTGTATCTGACAGAGTTCACAATAACCTGATGTAATACCTGCCCTGACCATGGTCTAATGAAAACTGCAGAATAATCCCTAAGACAGTGAGTGGCTGGCTTGAAGTATGAGTTCCTATATTTTTCTCTAATGTTATTTTTCATCACATTAATTACTGTAATTGCAGATAGCCTTATTGTCCAAAAGAAAGCTCAATGCTTCTTTGGAGTTTGTTGAATTCCTGGCCTGCGTGCTATCCTCTGGCAAAGTGGTCCAGAGTCAGCGTGAGCCCTCAGGGAGCAGAAAACTTGCCTGCTAGTGCTGTTGAATTAGCTGCATTTCATTTTCATCAAGTGTCCACTTTTTGCTGCATATGAGAGGGCACACTGATTATTTTCTCTACTTTTATCATGTCCCTTTCTTTTTCTCTCTGTTTCAAAGAGAAACAAATCCCAGCTTTCCAATTTCTCTAACAATGAGTCAGAGTCATTTCTGAGCTCATTTCCAAACACCCTCTCTTTCTGCAGACAGAACAACCCATCCCACCTGTGCAGTGCTGGGAAAAGTGGTGGTAGTGATTTACATAACAGCATTCTGCTGTCCTGTTCCTCATCCATCCCATTAAATCCCATCCAGGGTTTTAAGCCACAGCTTCACAATAATAGAGCATCCTCAATGAACTGCCAATTAGGATTCCCCTCTAAATCGGTGCTTAAATTTAGGGCTCTTTGAAAAAAGGAGGGGTTTTCCTTTCAATATGTATATATAAATATTTTATCAATGCTTAACTTCAGCTGTCGTTTTATTACTCATTAGTCTGATTGTAACCATGTGAACCTCCTCAAAATGCTCTTTTCACACAGCGGAAAATAATAATGCTATGTCCTCTGTTTATTTTTCGTCACACTGCTCACTTGTATAGTAAGCACAGTAGTAATAGTAATATATTAATAGCTGTATAGTAAGTAATGACACTGATCCTAATGAATGGAGCATCTCAATGGTAAATCTTTTACTTTAACAAAAGCCAGCCATTTAATCCCTATGTGAGTAATTGTTTATTCACTAGGTATAAAGAGTACTTTGGTTCCTATATTCTAGCCAGTTTTGATTGATGGAAATACTCAGCTTAACTTGCATTATGATTTGGGGTTTTTTCCTTAGCTTTGTGTGTGTATTTAGTGAGAGGCTTACTGGAAGTCTGGAAGGATAGATGTCTGGTTCGCCTCTGTCCACCCCGCTGTGGGCATGGGCGATGATTCAGAGAGATTTAGGGAGATATGATTTGGCAAAATCTGTGCCAAACCTTATCTACTTACATAGTCCTGTTGCTATTTTATTTTTTACTTGCCATTTGATGAATTTAATGGGTGCAGATAAGATTCCCACTAGTCCATGAATCCCAAGTTACCCCTGTATTTTTAAATACTGGTAGTCTGAGCACTATCCTAATGCTTTAAATATTATGTCTTCTATCTCTTAGAATTTTTCCAATTCCTATCATTAATAAGGAAATGCAAATGTTACCCTATCACTTGGCAGTGGTAGATTTATACTGTATGGTAATCCATTTGCTTTTAATTTACCAATTTGCTTCAGTGACACCTTTGTTTCACATTCTGTACCGTTACTACTACTAGAAAAGAGGAGGTGGAGAATAGCAAACTTTCCAAAACCTTATGTAATAAAAATCTTCCTTAGCTCCCTCTTTAATTCCTGTGAGCCCAAGCAATGCCGCAATTCCCTTGAAACCTTCAAGCTTGTACTATATTCAAATAAAGC
This sequence comes from Astur gentilis, assembly GCF_929443795.1. Lineage (NCBI taxonomy): Eukaryota > Metazoa > Chordata > Aves > Accipitriformes > Accipitridae > Astur > Astur gentilis. The sequence continues at coordinate 19,817,267 of NC_064883.1, read as the reverse complement.
ATTCTTATGCTATTCGAGACATTCAGCTACTTGGGCCTGTAAAAAGCTGTCTTGACTTCCTAATTTTCCTCTTGCTTGTTCTCTGCTAAAAGGCAGCACCGTTGTCATTCACTCGTGCATTAGAGTATATTTTCTAACCAACAAAAAAAAATTAGAAGGACTACAGTGGGAAAGCAACAGCATCTGGAAAAATCAAACAATGTGCATTAATACATTCTTTGTGGGCTAGAGGAAGCAATGGAGTCAAGGAAGGCCTTTGGATGTTATGTTTTACAATACCTCTGGAGGCCCAAGCCCCACTGTAAGCTGTTTTCTTCCTGCCTTTGGACAAGCTGAAATTAACTGGTAATAACACACAATTAAAAGCGCATGTGTGTGTCTGTGAGGGGGGGTGTCTTTGCTCTAATTCCACTCCTTCTGTGCATTTTAACTTTCAAACTTAAACAGCAGTGAAGAGGAGACAGACAGGTATACATAGCAGCCACATCAAAATCTTGGTGGGGCAGAGGGAACATTTGACACCTCCTTGTTTCAATGCCCCCTGTCTGTTTTTAATTTCACTAAATCGCTCCCGTCTGGGGATTGTATATTTTCAGTGGCCTCTCCCAGCAATGCAGAGGTAGAGCATTAGTGTGCCAAACCCCAGCTATGCTCAAGCGTGGGGCTGCAGCTTTACAGGAGGCAAGAGGGGAGTCAGCTCGCGGGACCAGCCATTCGCCAAACTTAACTCCAGTCTAAAAGCGATGCCAAGAAATCTCACTCGCCCTTTTCCCTTTATAGCCTCTTGCAAGGGAAAAGGTGGACGACCCGAGGAACAAATTGGCTGGTAGACTTTTTACATCACTGCTTTGAAAGTATCATCAAGGTCTGCGTGTCTGAAAGGTCCCTCATTAGTGAGGGGATACTGTACTCCAGTTGCTGCTCAGGACAACGAGGACTTTGTTGGCTTGGGTAGGAGGTTTGCTTGGTTTCAAGAGGCAAGCGAGATCTGGTCCTGAGTACCCCCAGGGAAAAGGATGACTTGGAAGGGCAATTTGAGGAGGATTTCACTGGACAGCTGTAGGCACAGTGGAGCCTGGGCTCCCGTCCCTTGCCACTGAGGCCGGTGGAGGTTTTGCTCCTGGTTTTGTTGAGAGAAAAGCTCAGACCCAACACAGAAAGCTCGCGTCATCTTGGGAGGAGTCACCTCATAGCAAGGAAAGTGAGCAACAAGACAATATCAAGTAGGGAAAAAAGAAGAGCTCCTCAGTCAGCTGCTCCAAGGCTGAATGTTGCTGTCGTAGGGCATAACCCTGCAACCCTCCTCCTGCGAGCATCTCACCAGAGCAATCCCCTAACGAGCACTGAATAATGAATAGCAATTTCAGATATTTATGCCTGAACAGAAACCCTTCTTCACATATGGAGATGTGTCAGGATGTAAAGCAAACCGTTCCCCCTGGTATTAGTTTGCGCAACTCCTGGACGCTCATCTGCCTGTGCATGGATAGGGATATGGGGCAAGGTCAGCGTGAAGCACTGGGCAGACTCCAGGCATGTGTGGCTGCTGGGGGTTGCAGAGCTCTGCCTCTAGGAGCCAGGGGGCTAAAATAACCCTCAAGATAAAGCCAGCGAGGAGACACCATGAATTACTTTGGCCGACTGGAGCTCCTCTTGCAAGGAGCAGGATTTGGCCTCAATACAGCAAGGAAACCGAGGTGGTAATAGGGTGCTTTGAGAAGTCACATTGTGCCATTGCGTGGCCCTGAGGATGCAATGAATGACTTGGACAATAGGCTAGTAAGAGTATGAAAAGATAAGATACCTATTACACTAGAGCTTCATTACATGAAAGCACATTTTTTAAGATCTGAAGGATTTATTTTTCCTCCCCTGCCCTCACTGAGTTCTCTGTGAATTGAGCATTACAGTGGCTTTGACTGTAACCATTATAATCATTTTCCAGTGCTAATGTTGTGGTTTTAATGAAAGGAAACAGCAAATGGGGTATCGACTCATATACACAAATCTGCACTTCATTTGCACAAAATAGCTTCTGGATGGCTTTCCTCCATGTTTTTGGTCAACACCACTCTTTCTGAGAAAAGATCAATGTCTACAACTGTTTTCTCTTCCACAGATAAAGCAGATGCTATTCATTACTGTCTTCGCCATGCATATATTGCTACTTTCCCCAAAGCAGCCGCAGTGGGTCATGTGTTTATTTTTCTTTAAATCCTTTTGTTCTTAAATCACTCCACTTTTGCTTTCAGGATATGATGAATGATTAATGCTGTAGTAGCAGCATTATTGAATTAGAAAAGTCACTGGCAGCTTCCAAAATCATTGAGACAACCAACAAATAAATACAAACCACTTCTTTAGAGTTAGATATAGTGGAGCAGTGTGATGGTGTCAAGATAAGGAGAGGTGATGCTGATGTGAGCACTTTTAAAGCTGTGGGACAGACTTGCCGTTACTGACATGTAAATCATAGCAGCTCTGATAACAATGCAGATGTTTTGAACAATCTTGCATTGAAGTAATATAACTGCAATAAAAACAATGTTAAGGCAAACTCAGAACTGGTGTGGGCATTTGGAGGGAATTATTTTCTCTAAGCTATATGATCATAAAGAAAAGAATTATTCGTGGTTTTACGGTTTGGGTTTATTTAAAGAATAGAGATTTGGAGTCAGATGCTGAAAGGTAGGTGCTCAGCACCTCCCAAGGATTACAGCCAACAGCATTAGCAACAGCTCACCAGGAAAGGAGAGAGATTATAGATTTCTGGAGTAACCCTTTGCAGTCACTACTGGAGTATCTGTCTGGTTTGCAAGTAAAGTTAGCCTAGAGAATGTAATATCATGAAATTCCAGTTAAATGGGAGTTTTCATGAAACAGGAAAGCAGGATTAAGTTCAGTTTCCGACATTCATGCACAGAAGGTTCTCTACTGGCTTCCTAACAAAGCCCATCAGGTTTCTATGTGGCCCTGTCCCTCGTGTGTTTTGTCACAGCACCTTGGTGGTCAGCAGAGGTAGGGGGGTCGGGCAACTGCTTGCACCACTGAGCCTTTAAAATTCCTTTATGCAGAAGTGAAAGACTGAAATGGCTAAGAGATGGTGAGGATTAAGCCCTAGCATCTCCAGCTCTCTGGGTTTGCAATCTGAAGAGAGGAACCTCTGCGGGTATGGCACTGTGTGTTGTTTGACAGAAGTAATAATCACAGCTTTCCTCACCCGGGGCTGCCCCCAAGTACACTGCAGAACTGATGAATTCTTATCCCTGTGGCTCTGTTTAGGTTTCCTATAGATATCAAGAGACTCATATTAGTTACTTCAGTGTACTGCAAATAAAGAGCCCCTTTATTGAGCGCTATAGTACGATATACTTTCCTGGCCTTAAAATCTTTTTTTATTTTTTAACGACTTGTTCCTTATTAGAGCTGGGTAGGAAAAATGGTTTCCCCAGAGAGTGAAAGATCTCACATTTTCAAGAAGGTCCCTGCTGCTGTTCTACTCCAGGATGCTACCAAGGCCTTTCAAATAGGGCCTGCTCAGAGCAGTCAACAGCCAGGCCTTAAGACTCTCACTGGAGCTGTTGAAGAACTGGGTAAAAACCATTTCTATATAGAAATAAGAATAAAATCTGCTGTAGTCCAGGATCAGTTCAGTATGGTGGAGGAGGGTGGGGTGCTTTTGCTCATCTCCATGGATGAAGCTGTTTCACTTTGTACAGGTAATGACATGTCAATCTTGGAAGAGACCTGGACTTCCGTCTGCTCCTCCCAGCACGGTGATGTAATTCCTGGACTACCAGCTCAGGCTCTTTCACTGTCTTGCCTAATGGTTGTCACAGCATCTATGCGAACTGAAGCATCTCCAACAGGAGGAATTCTCATTTTGAAGCAGTCAGCAGCCCAGAACCCACCCAGGCTGTGGGGTGCTGAATTTCATGTCCCTGGGTCAACTTAAAGAGATTATAGCCCTACATGTGCGTCTGCTGTTTTGGACCTGAATATCCTACCCAGGGACTTCTGGCTGCCCTGAGGCAGCAAATGCAGGTCTCTTATTTTTGACCAGAAACATCTTACGATCGAAAGGTCTGGGTTTGACAAATCAGCCTTTTCTGATTTAAGGACGTTATTTCAGAAAGCTCCCAGCCATCTGTGTTGCCTTTACCTGTAGATCTTCAGTAGGTTCCTCCACCTGCAAGTCTTCATCTTTCTAAGAAGTTTTTGTTAAGCTGATTCAAGGAAAAATATTGGAGACTACTTCATCAGCCTTTCCACAGCACAGGCTGCACCTTATTTTTCACCATGCTTTCAGTCAACTTGTAGCTGTGCTCACCCAGGTGCAACCCTAGAGAGAAGTTCTCTCTCCTCATCCCCCACCACCGGCAGGAAACGAATTGCTGAAATCCTTGGTAGGTGTTATACATAGGTTACACGTCACCAGCTGAGCAGGGACACCTGAGGTATTATGGGAGAAATTAGAGGTCCCTTCCATCTGATTAAGTGAGTCCTAGATGTGGGCAGAGGGTGGGGACTATCACGGGCAGAGGTGAAGAATGGCCCTGCACCCTTGAAAACCACAAAACCCATAAGAGAATCAATCAAAATCTTGCCCCGTAACAGACCCATCCACCTTTCCTTTATTTCCACCCCTCACATGGCAAAGCTTGTACTTGGAAGTCTCCGCTCTTCTCATGCTTGTGCCAAAAAGAGGGAGGGCAGAGGCTGCTAGAGCCGGCAGAGTTCAACCACATTTGCCCCCCCCCTCCCCATTCAGGCTCACTGCTGTTTTGATGCTCCAGCTAAAGAAAATCTCCACAGATTTTTTTTGTGCTCGGAATGAAGCTTCCCACTGCTAGCCTTGGGAGATGCAGAACATCCCGGCTGGGCAAGAGCTCTTTATGAATATTTCTAGTGCTCAGAGGGAGAAGGGGGGAAAAAAGCAACAAACTAGAGCAAGTTTATGGTAATTGCTTTAATGAGGCAAAGCCCTTTAGAATGCAAACACGCTCAACAATACACAAAGAAACAATCAAAAAAAAGTGTTTTATACAGGCTGTTTTATAAGAAGGTAATAAAAACAATTGTATGGCACACTCAGTTGCATAAACAGACTCACCATGGAAGGTGTTTGTGTGAGAGCAGGACTATGAATACTTAATTGCTTCCATTATTCTTATTTTCAGTACAAAACACTGCAATCAAAACTTAATCTGCAGCTTGATTTTTAAATAAAAAGGTTATATTCCAGTTCCATTGTTGTAAATATAATAAAACACATTCTTTCTGTTAAATGGTATTTCATTTCTTACTGCCTGTAAGGAGGTATAACAGTGATTAATATCTACATCCCTGGCAATTTCAAAACCTTTTTCAAAGGCAGGATCATTATATTTCTTCATATGGAAGGCAGAAGACCAAAATGTTCAAAGAGTCTTCATTAATGATGTGACTAGAAGTCATGGAAGCCTTTGATGAGATCCTTCTATGGCTGCCAATCCTCTTTGAACCAAGCCCCAAAAGCAATGCAGAATTCAGATCTATTTTCATTCACACATCTCTTCTGACAAACACAGTGAGTACAAAGGAAGAATGTAAGGAAATATGAATTTGGGGACCTCAATAAGTTGCAAAGTACAAAACTGAAAAAATGCCACCCATTTTCCCATACCTCTCAGTAGGGTAAATTACCCAGATAAAAGGCTGATATGAATTTTAATACAATCTGGTGTGTCTGGAATGTTGTATTCTACATCTAGTGATTATTTTTTTTAAATATGTACTGTTACACTTGTGCTTTAGTGGCATCTAGACCACAGTAATTTTCAAAGATTCAAGAACTCCTTTTTCTTTCCTCTGACTTTTTGCTTTAGGAAGAGATACAGAACTGTCAGAAGACCTATTGTGACATAAACTGGGTGATAGGTCTGAAAGGATTTAGAGAACAAGATTGTCTTAAACAAGAAAATTAGTATCTTGATGAAAAAAAAAAAAAATTCATTAATGGTTTGTACTTTACAGGCCGAGCACATTGCTGTAAAATAACATAACAAAGTAATTCCAGAAAGACCAGAGTAACTCTCACTGAGAATGGATGTCTCTAGGAAAGCAGTGATGATTCCTGGTTTCAAACTAATGGCAAGCATGGCTTTAAACTTCATATTTGTTGCTCATACACATCTTAATTTACATATTTAATTAAATGAATCTTCTGCTATAATAGACAGCAAGAAGTAGCACTTTTTCAGTTCACTAGGCCTATAACAATTTCTAGCCTTGAAATCATCTGACTGATGGAATTTCTGTTAGTGCTACAGAGCATTTGCCAAGTAAGAAATGTCACACTTAATTTCATCTTTCTCATCATTACAGATAGCATAATGTTGTCAGGAATCAAGCAGATGCCATTAAATGTTTCCTGCTTACAATTTCATGATCACATTTTAATACGTTACATCACTAATGCCCAAAAACAGTTACAAGAAGCAAAAAAATGTGGTAAGGCAGAAGCTCTTATTCCCCCTATCCCAGGGAAAACAGATAATTTTAACACCTTCCATCTCACTACAGTAGAAATACTGCCCAGGAGAACAAAGGACACGTAACTAAGTTGATGAATATTTTAAACTGCCTATGACTTGCATGAAGAGTATAGACCTTCCTATAGCCAGACTCTGATCAGCTCACAAGCCTTATGGTAAGATCAGCCTTTCCAGGCACTTATTTGCAGGGTGTCCAGGAGGCCAAGAACTCCCAAACACCAACTGTTGACCTTTCAGCAATGTATCTTACCCTCTAATTAGACATCAAAATCAGATTGTTTGCTGGCATCCATCAGTCTTCAACAATTAAAGGCAAGAGGACATATTGAGGAGGAACATGTGTATATGTATGTGGATGTATATATAAGAAGGAATTTTACATTATTTATATGGAGGAATTAACATACAAATTATATCCAAATAATATATATAAGAAATGCACATATATAGATATATTAGGCTGAATGCCTACACATATTTTAAGAAAATATATATATATATATGTTTGCATGTATGCACATCTGCTGGCCAAAACAGCTTTGATGATTTAAAGCAAACACCTTGATATACTGAACAGTTTCTTTTAATCCAGGCATATTATGGTTTCAAACCTTCCAGTATATGTGTCTCCTTAATTTAGTCATGAAAAGAACCAATTGCTAAACAACCCTTAAATGTGTACCATGGTCCTGTTGATCTCATTCCTCCTAGCAAACAACTTAACAATGGTATTCAAGACCAAATTTTTGCCTGCGAAGGAAATGGGTATCTAGGTTTGGATTACATAATATGCAGAAAGATATAGCACATTAATCTGAAATTTTCAGAAGGAATCCAGACCATGCTTTCCTCTTAGTGTCAAATTCTTCAAGGATCAGAAAGCAAGTCTGCAATCAGAAATCCAAACACGCCAAGACGATCTATAATATGCTACAGAAGTGGAATTGAAAAGACAAGTCATTCAGTCTGATGAGGTAGATGGGTGTCTGGAAGCATGCTGAATGTCATCTGCTAACAACAGCCATCAAGATCAAGCAGTCTAGCAGGGGCACACTGAATTGATTCCAAAGTTACTCATGAGCTAACATCTGCTTACAAGGACGTGTGAAGAACAGCCAGGAACTAGTAGTGAGGAACTTTCAATAAAGAGGTGTGATATTAACCAGCCCCCAAAACTAATCAGAGAGGCTTGGTGAGATGCCACCGTATGATTATCTGACTGATCCTAAACGCATTGGCTCTAAGATCCTAGAGTAGAGTTTTGCCAATGTATGTCTGTTGTCACAGAGAAGTTGTCAAGTTTTCCTCCTCAAGCCCTCCCCAGAGGTCTCTCGTTATAGAAATCAAGCTACAGCGAAGGTAGTCCTAGATAAACCATACACTGCTCCTTTGACCCTCTCCTCCTTTGGTTTCCCCTTCTCTAAGAGGAATCTCTCTGTATTTGGAGCTCAGTTGAGTTCATCCACTGGCCTGTCTATATCTGCAGGATATCCACGTAAGTCATCTAACGACGTGGAGAGAGGCCTCCCTCTCTCCAGGCCAGTGATCACCTTCACAGCAACCTCTTGCCACTGGCAGCATGTGGACCATGTGCTGTGGAGACATAGCACTGAAAAAAAATGCAAGTGACTGCCATGTGCAAGCACACTGACCAGGCCATGTGCAAGCGTACTGATCAGGGTACTGACTGCAGGCAACTGCCGGCAGTGATGCTGCATTTTTATTACGGACCTCAAAATAGCAGGAATCAAAACAGAGATGCTAATGTGCTGAGTTTGGGCCTGGTTTGCATTGCTGGTTATATATGTGAGATGACAGTAGGTGAAATAATACCACATTCTGGATGTGAACCTGCAGTCAAAACAGGATGCCTGATTTGGCCCTATGTAACACGTTAGTGACGACATCTCGATCACATGTAATATCTCTTATCCTTACTGAAAGAGTCTGCACACTGATAAAACCCATAACCAAGGGCTTTACAAAGTATCGTGATCCAAGTCTTTAGAAGGTGTGAATGGGCACAGTAGCTACACTCAATCCCCTTCCTCTTTACCTCTGTTTTTATCACACTTGCATTGCTGAAGTTGCTTACTGAAGAAAAAAAGGCTGCTTCCTTAGAAAAAATGTTGCCCAAGAGCAGTTTACATCATATGCTATCTGGAAGCTATTCTGTAAAACATTGTAATAATTGCTTTTCCTGGACTGAGACACTTACTAGTAGCAGCTAAAGTTAACAGATTGGAAGACTGCCTGAAGATGATGGATGGGTTTTCTCAGATTGTAGATTTCTGGTCATTTTCCATGGCAGCTGTAAATTTAAAAATAATATAATGTTAAGCAGTGGTAGAATAGAATTCACAAATATTACACAGCTACTGACTTGATCATTAATCATCCTAAATTTAATATTAAAGTGTTACATATGATGAGCCAGATTTTTCCCTGGGGTGTATACAGAAGTTTCTCATTGATTACAAACGGGAAATGGCACATGTATGTGAACGGTGAATTTAGCCAACTGCTTGTTTGCTTTGCTGGATTTTTTTTTTATTACTATTTGAGGAAGGTGGAGACGTTTCTGTTCTACAAATCCCCTTTCATACTAGTGATCTGGAAGAAAATTATCAAAAGCCATCATCTGATTTGTAGTCAATAGCCCAAGTTATTGCAACAATATCTCTATTTTCAAAGCTGAAGAGCATCAATGCCCTCCTGAGTTCAGCAGTCCTTTGATCTACAAGAAAGCTGGCAAGGGACTTTTTACAAGGGCATGTAGTGACAGGACAAGGGCTAATGGCTTTAAATTGAAAGAGGGTAGATTTAAATCAGATGTAAGGAAGAAATTCTCCACCGTGAGGGTGCTGAGGCACTGGAACAGGTTGCCCAGAGAGGTTGTGGATGCCCCATGCCTGGAAGTGTTCAAGGCCAGGCTGGATGGGGCTTTGAGCAACCTGGTCTAGTGGAAGGTGACCCTGCCCATGGCAGGGGGGTTGGAACTAGATGGTCTTTAAGGTCCCTTCCAACCCAAAACATTCTATGATTATGATTCTATGATGTCCACTTTTGAGGTTGCTGCAGTCATAAAAGGATTTCTTATTGGACAGAATGAAGATTTTTGTCCACAACTGATATTCCTTCTAGATTAAAACACCATTTTTCCTAGACTTTGTCCTAATTTACCCTGTTATTTTTGATGAAGTCACGTATCTCAAGTGTCTTCTTCAGATGAGTAACTAGAGAGGAGCTGCCAGAGATACTCATGTTAAAAAAAAAAACCAAACCAAAACAACCGTCCTCTCCTTGCCCAGCAAATCAATTCTGATGCAAATGAAGTCTTGCACTTGGAGATACCATAATGATTCCTCACCTTCTCTGCAGAATCTGGAGGTCAGAAAACCTGTAATAGCCTCAGCAAGGTCATGGTGATACATGGATCTTTACTTTGTGAACATCAACTCCTCTCAGCTCCTTTTGCACTTACCTAATACTGTTATACTAATTACATATTAGTTACACTGCATTTAGGTGTATTTATGTTATACATGCTGTTAGTATTAATATATATTAGCTACAGGACCGAGTTTTTTGGCATTGCTTAGTCTTGTATTTAATGTCTTTCAGACTCTAGGTACAAATACTCTACAGTAGTCGCACTGAAAACAATTTATTTGAATACCAACTACAGAATACTGTTATCAGCAGGTTTTCTCAGGGCCAATTTACTTCTGTTTATCCACAAGGTTTGGTAATAAATACATGTATTTTGGGGCTCTAGGTACATTAAACATACTGAATAGTCAAAGCTTGTAGAAGCTAATTTCCCTGTCATTGCATTATAGTTAAATTGGTTACGCACATCTCATTCAATTATGTAACTTGAAGAATACCAACAACATAGGTTCCTGATTTTAATAGTACATATGCTGGTTTTAGCACTTACAATGGATCAGTTTTTATCATGAGACACTAAACTCATCATGCTTTGAAATTCGGAGCCACAATTTCAAATGTAATATTGTCTTTGTTTGTGTGTGTCATTAATGGCCTTTCTTTTTATACTTTCTGGATGTATACTATAATATTTTGTTCAAACCAAAGTGAAGACTGGAAGGTAACACACGATTAATATATGCCGTTAGGCGTTTACACCATCAGATCCTCTATTGATATCAACTTAGTCAAGTAGGTATGCAACCACTAACAAAATGTGCACAATAGTCAACTGAATTACTTGCTGTTAAATCCTGATGCAGGGAAAGTGCCAGGTATACTACGAAGTCTCTTCAATGGGACTTCTTTAATGGCATTTATTCTATGTGGAAGGCACTCAGCCGCTGCAGTAGTACAGAATGAACAAGAAGCAAGGAAGGGTAAAATTAATATCCACAGAAATTTACATACTATTATGATTTTATCATTGTGTAATAGCAATAAAAAACATATCAAATGGATTAAAAACTGGCTGACAGATCTCAAAAAACTAGGCATCAGCTGGGATTTGTGATTGAATGAATGTTCCCCATGTTTCTTTGAGTTCTGTACAAGGCTTAATATTCTTTAGCAATTTCACCAGTGGTCATGTAAACATATCCCTAAATACAATCTGTGAATGACATGACTTTGTCAGGATGGTATACAATGATGAAGACTGGGTAGTCAAACAGAAATCGGGAGTGGTACAGGAAAAAAACCACGAAGTTATGCAAAGGAGAATTCCTTGCAGAAAAAAAAAAAAATAAAACTAAAAATTAAAGAGTTCCGTCTGTTTAGTTTATCAGAAAGAAGATGGGAAGAGGTTAGTTGTACACATAAGTAATTCACAGGGGGGAAATACCAAGTAAGAAAGGACTCTTCCATCTAGCAAGAGCACCATGGGCTGGAAACTTAAGCCAGGTAGACTGAAAGTAAGGTGCCTTTTTAACAATAAAGATGCTTATCTGTTGGAAACAACTTTCCAGGGATATACCAGATGCATTTTTATGATCTCTTAAGGCCAAGAGGAAGACACACTATAGCCAAAACCAGAGGTTTTTGTTTAACATAAGAATAACTTGAGATAGTGTAAAGATATATAAGCAGACAAATTGATCATATTCTATGAGTATGAATGTATGCAAATTTACCAGAGCCAACATTTCCTCATCTGCCTGTGGTATGTCTCATTAAGACAATTGCTTATTAAGAACCATCTTCTAAGGAGGTGGATTATCATTGTTTAATCTTACCTTATGGAATCTTATGAAAGAAAAAGTTTACCAAACGTTTAGAAAGTATAGTAAAGTCTACAATACCACTCCTCTTGCAACATTGCAAGTTGCTGGAGACAACAGCACTTATTTGTTAGATACAAACCTGAGGTGAAATACAGTGAAGAAATGGAACTCATCTTAATTTAGCAAATATTAACAGAGCCACCACCTATGCTTTGAACTATGTGTGTGCTTCACTGTTATTTTTTAAATAATTAGAAACCACAATATGTCTTCAGATACTTTCTGCCTCTATCAAATAACAATAATTAATAACTGTTAGTATCCTCCCCCCTCTTCCATTTTGAGGCATATAATATCTTCCGGAAACTTGCTGAGCCAGTTACATTAGCAAAAACAGAGTAAATCCATTCAAAACAGTGTGACTAAAAGCAGAATCTGTCTGTTTGCTTTTGCATGGTTAGAACAAAAGGTTCCACTGCTGCTTTTACAGCTAAATAGCATTTTATAACGAGCTCTGAAATTTTTGGGAAAGTCAGATTACAATGTTGGTTTAACATCAGACACTCTATTGTTTAGATGTAGGATCACTGCAATGTCCAGTCTCTGAAAACTTTAGTGTTTCTTTTGATATTAAAAAGACCACTGAAGTAATCCACAAAGACCTCGGGCCTCAGGAAAGAAGTCTGAAAAACAAACACTGTTAAAGATCGGTCAGACACAATTTTGTGGCTGACAATTACATATGATAACAATTAAAATTATCTGATTCCAACTACATGGCATCTTAATACAGCAGATCTCCAAGCAAATAACATGTCACATAATAGGTTTTGATTGATGTTGTTAGCAGCCTTTTGAATGTTACAGACACCTTCCCATGAATGCCTCAGAAATCAGTTGAGACTACTGACCTCATCCCAAACTGAAATTATTTGCATGTACCTAAATACCCTAGTTCTAACTGCTCAGTAACCTAAAACTCTTGTTTCACTAGAAGATTAGATACATGCATACATGGTGTCCAGCTGCTTACTTCTAGTTGTAAATAACTTAGCTAATATATGCATTAGTGGTTTTAATGAAAACCCTAGATGTTTTCTGAGAGCTCTTTCAGTTACCTGCCAGCACATCTCTGGGAAGATATGTCTGATTACAAGCCAGCTGAAGCACTCCAAACAATTGCTGAAGTCCATGTGTTGGTTGGCATAGGGGACCTAACCAGAGAGCACAAGGAGCTGCCAAGGAGCTGCCACTGAGCAGCATGAGCCTGCTCTACTGCCGACTTTAATTTGCATTGAAAAAAAATAGGGATGAGTTAATGATTGCTAAACCAACAAATCATCCTCCTATTGGAGGAGCCCCAGAGGACACTCTGTCTCCAGTGGTGATATAACCAGTAAGCAAACACATTGTCACATTGCCTAGAATGGGCATACAAAAAACAGAGGGGATCGGACCAGGAATTTGGAGTATTTTCATGGTGCCAGTCTCCACACATGTCCTTGGCTTAGCCTCCTGCTCCTTATTTTCCTCTAGACCAGCATAGCCCAAAAACTACTCTTCAGATCTGGGATGCAAGTTTTATTGTTTCCTTCTGTATACTGTTAAGTAGGAAGAGAAATGTAATGTCTTAAAAACAAACTGAGGAAAAATACCATACATTTGTTAGAAGGACAGGTTTTGCTACCATTGTTGTTTTAAAAAACCAACTTTTTCTGCTTTGGCATCTAAACCAGTATTGCAACATCGCAGCTGGAAAAACTAACCGTGGCTGCCATGAACACAGTTCTCCCACTGTAGGCTGTGGAGTCAACAGCACATTGAGAATGACGGTTCAGTTAAGATATTGCAACAGTTTTGTCGGTGTTGTTGAAGGTGAGCAAAAATCTTATGGTTATTCTCATCAGTTTCACTGGTCTGACAGAGTCTGTTACACAGCCACAATGCAAGATCTTGCCTGTGTTATAAACATGTGGGGTTTTTAACCAATGCATTGTAATTTTTCCTATTCTTTATAATAGATCATACTAAGGATGAAGAAAAATATGAAGCAATAAAACTCATGAACAGACAGTGCAATTCAACAGTTATTCTTGACACTTCAGTCATAACTGTGTTTCTGCCCTGAGTTAACAGTTCTACAATGTATGCCACAGCTTTATCTAAATGGCCTTTCCAATAAGCAATAGTCATTTGACTGCACGATGGATGTCATCTTACTGTGAAGGAAATATATTGGTTTTCAAATAATAATAAGAGAGGAATTATCTAGAGGGTCCATGTTAAATTAGAATCACATATTGCTTCTCTGCAAGAAAAATTACATTTGTTGTAGTTATGCACCAGAACTGTTAGCATCACAGGAGAGCAGCTTCTCCAGAAGAACAGCGAAGCACCAGCTGATTGCAGTACACAACACAGGATGAAGACTCCCCATAATCATATAGCTCTAAACTTTCAGCACCAATCAATCGCATCCCTTGTCCTCAACCGCAGAGAACTCTCTCCAGAAAATCAAGTCACATGATACTTAGACTTCACAGGGACAAGATCTCAATGTTGTCCAAGAATACACTAGATAAAATGTCCAAGATATTAAAGAGCCATCAGTAGAGCAATCAACAGAGTATGTAAACAAGTCAAATTATACAAAAACAGATCTAGCCATGCATCTGTAAAGATGTAGCCATAGCCATATTCTCCGAAGAACTGGGTGAACAGTATGGTAGACCTAGTTTAGCTGATATGTATTTTCCATCCCTGATGTCCAACACTACACATTCAGAGGCTACTTCATAAGTAAAATGCTTGTGTGGCTGAAGCTTAAGCAGAGGTGACTAGCATGGGAGCAGGGCCTCTCGATTTCTTCATGCAGTCTATTACAAAGGGATTTTGATCTTTAGGGGGATCCCTACCACAGTGCAAAATAATAATGATGATAAAACAACAGTAATAATAGGTACAGATGGCAATGCTGAACCTCGAACATGTATCCATTATAAACACATAAATATTCAGTTGTCTACTATAAGAGCACAGGTCATAGACTCTTTAGCTTCATTTCCCTCCTACACAGACAAAAGTAGGCAGGAAAATTATTGAAATATATTTACTAGCTCGTAGACAGTATCTTTTCGCATTAGCATAACAGGAATTTGAGCTCCTAATATTAGAAGCAAACAGAATATTTGAGCTGTGGAAGAATCTTAAAAAATTGCCAAAACAGCAGAGACTTTCTTTCAAAATGGGACAGGAGAGGTTGTGACACACATCTAAATTCCCTGCAGTGTTTTGAAAAACTTAGCATCTACCTACAAATCAATTGAGGGCCTCAATTTATTATTCTATGATTCTATATATGACTTTTTTTTTCTTTTTTTTTCTTTTTTTTTTTTTTTTTTTTTTTAAATAAAGGAGAAATGCCCAACCTATGGTCTCTGGGCCAGCTTCCAAAGGCCAGAATAACTTATTCAACCTATAGCCACATATTGCTGTCACATCCTTCACTGAAGCCCTCAGTCACAGGGAAGCAATGAATTGCAAGCTGCTAAATTGGCAAAAAGGTGCCCAGAAGCTTAGTCTTAGCATTGTTTTTGCCCAAGGCCCTGTGGCCTCTACACCATTACAACCAGGAATTGCATCCATCCTAATTCAGGCATGCCCCCACCACATGATGAATGGATGATGTGAACAGCCCTGTGATAAAAGTATGAGTGAATCTCAGCCTTGAGACAGGTGCTACTTGAACTTCCTCATCTATTGCCAAAACAAGCATTTTCTGAAGGAAACACTTGCATTTTGGTCTTCTAATGGATTGCCTCTCATCAAGTCAGAGGTCAGAGCATGTGAATTCCTCCTTAAAAATGACACAATCTTCCAGACCAAAAGGCTGAGATTGACACAAGGTATGTGGAGTACCTATTTATGGAGTAAACACAACTATTATTTCTTGCCATATCTAATGCCCCAGAACTTGGCTTTGGACATATGTAGCAACAGTCCAGCATTTTTCTGAAGTTGTGAGTAGTGTCTTTCTGTCACAATGATTCATCCACAACAGTGAAAGCATATCCTTGTTTCAGATGTATGCAGAAAAAGAGCATCCCTGCCTTGGGAAATCAACACTGCAAGAATGGAGGGGCAAAAAAAGGTCCAGAGAGTAAAACGTTCAGAAGGTCATCAACAGTGAGATTTTCTGCAGACATCATAGGAAGGGAACAGGTACATTGCAAGTGGAGCAGGTAGTAGCCTGGTGAAAGTATTCAGGGATGTGGAATAATACCAGTGGGGCTCCATGGAAGGAGCCAAATATCTCCTTTATTTTCTGATCAAAAGCAATCTCTTGAACTCCAAACTCACTGAAAAGTGATGAGCTAGTGCTTCAGAGAGGGGTTGAAAACAGGGAGGTGGGGCTGCTTGCATAGTTATGCTTGGCATAGTTTCATTTTTCACAAAAATTAAGAGAGAAAACAATAATCCCAAACCCTTCCCAGGCAGTTATTAATTATTTTTCTCCCTTGGATTACAACACACACAAACATAAACAACCCTTTTGGTTATGTTGGTCTGGAGTCCTGTCCAGGCTTTCCATGTGGAGCTCGTAAGGAGCTGTCCTACTCCGTGTGTGTTGAAAGTCTCTCCCCTTGGAAATGAATTTGGGCTGGTGCCTTGAAGTGACATCTGAAACCTGCCCATGCTGCTTTGCTTTTTTTCCCCTTCTTGTTGTCAGGCTCATCATGCTGAGTCATATCTGCAGCTAGATCATAATGATTATCCTGAAATGTCAGCAGCTGCTCTTTTCACCCCCATATGGTGCCAGATTTAGGATGAGGTTTCCCTAATGCATAAACAATGACTATAATTGTGGTTTTTGACAACCAAGGTATCACAGAGATGTTATTCTGTTGTAAAAAAACTGCATTTCCACAGTTGTAATGAAGGGGTGGGTCATACTGACCCATATGTTGCTTTGTATTTCTCCCCAAAGAAAGTCTATGACATAAGTGAATCCCTGTCAGCATGGCTGTTGGACATCAGATGTTGTTTGACAGGGGAAACAGCTAAAAGCTTTAGCAGTTAATATCTTCCTAACTGTGAGCATTATTTGCCTAATTCCAGAGCTGATTGTTTGATAGACAAAAACCTGGCTTTAAGTTCTAGTCTCTTAATGTAGATGCAATTTCCTTGCAGTTCTCAGATAGCGCTGTCTTCTCCCTTAGTGCTGCCTAAAGTTACCAGCTCTCTTCAAAAGTCAACTAAACAAAAGTTGAGCTATCAGAGAAATAATAAATAAACCAAACCAAAACAAAAAAAACTAGCAGGAGTTGACAAAAGTAATGAAAAACCAAGGCTCTATCTCTTCTTTCATTTATAGATGTGCACCAAAACTATCTCCACTATCTAGTATGTGAGGAGATGGAAGATAGTGGAACTGTGTCAGTAAGAGGGGAATCTAGCCCCAGAACCTCCAATCTGTATTTTAATGCCAAATAAAGCAATACAGAGATAAATGAAAGATAAGCAAGTAGAAAATCCTGTAAGGGCAAAGGCAGGGTGAACATGATGTATTATAGTTGAAGATTGGGAAAAGTCACTGAAGTTGATGGAAGTAACCACCACCCTTCATTTGAGATAACAGAGCCAAGTAAGTTCTTTGATGAGGTAATACAGGTTTCCAAGACAAGGCAAAAGTACACTCTAAATCTTGAGTAATGTGGGTAGATGGTACTGTTGGTTATTGCTTTGGGTAAGGGTGTATTTTTGTGTATGCATGTACAAGAAAACAAGCTAGCTGAGACAGAGAGAGAAAAAAGCTCTAAACACAGCAGCTAAAAGGAAGCTATCTAGCCATAAATGCCTAAAGGGAGAGCTTATTAGGGGTACTGAACAAAAAAATGTGATGCTATAAGCAAAGATACTGTCTTTGGTGGTTTGATTGCATCGGGAGTCAGAGAAAGGGGAGTTTGCATGTTCTTTGTAAATAGGTGCAACTGCATCCAAGAAAGGCTTGACTCCACCAATGGTTTAGCTTCCTAACCAGAACAAGCTCTGATTTGTGGCCATCTGTGTCAAAGGAAGTAATATTATAGGTAACGGGACAGACTAAAGGGAAGACTACAGACAAACCTACGCTGTCCTGAGAAAGCTAAGGATGTTGTAATGAATTAAATCTTGTTGTAATGAATTAAATTCGTTACTTTGTAATTAATCAAAAGCCGCATGTACAGAAATTACTGCAAATGCAAAATGCTTTAAAAGATAGTAACACGGACACTAGCTATTTTTCACTAAAATAAATTCTCCTGAAGCTTAAACCAGCCCTCAGGAATGAGCCTGAGAAGATACCAGTGCTCTGCAGGACAACAGGTTCAGGTTCGGTGAGACCAAAGTGGGAGGTGAGTTCCAGAGCAGTGTCCTTCCATGAGAACAGAGTCCCTCCAGGCTCAATACGTCAGTGCTTAGGCCTCATCCTCAAAGCTGGCTTAGACAGCTAAGCCCTAATTCAGTGCCTAAGGTCCCGTCCCCTCCTTCCCCTGAAACAATCAATGAGACCGGATTTTGTGCCCCAAATGGTACATAAAATGGCAGGCAGGGGTCTACCTATTTTGCTGGTTTGAACCCTGCCTGCACAAGCCTTTCTGCTGAAGCCATCAGATGAGATGAAAACTAGTTGGAGAGATGAGCACAGGGATGAGGTCTGCAGGAACCTGAGGCGTACATGTTCTACTCTTCCCATGGCATCAAGCCGTACATGTCACCCTCCTGATTAGCAGTTAATTTGGATCTCTAGTGCTAAAACCATACTGCAGTTCCACAGCTGTAACTGAAAAGCAAACCTGGTCTGATTGGAAGCTATTCTGATCCTTCATTAACTAGGCACAGAAGAAAATCTGTAGGATGCTGAACATTCAGTTGCGGTTGGATTTTTTTACACATTTTTACTTTCCCTATGTAGCTGTTCTCTGGGCATCTTGTTTCATCCACTTGGATGACATTCATCACCTTAAATTTAGCTGTCTAAGAATTTGGTATCTAGGAAAACTCAGTTGTCTATGCCTCTTTTATAGTTACGGAGGCAGATGCTCACTTCCAGAAACATTTCACCATACTCTAACAAAGAAATCTAAGTTAGATATCTCTGAAAAATAGTACAGCCCATCTTTCTCCATTGACTGAAGTGGGAGCCTAGACAACTAGTCAGTCTGAACACTCTACTTTGGGACAGTAGCAGTCAAGTGACACAAACACTAGTTCGTCCGTACTGGGACATGGTACATTGCCAAATCTTTCTCAAGGGCATCTGTGGTTACTCATGTCTGTGTCAAAAATGACACTGTCAAATGGAGCGAGCTTATGAGAATGGATGATCTGGCAAGAACTCTCTGAGAACAGATCCACTGGGCAGGCTGCTTGGGTGTCTCACCTGTTGAACAAACTTCACGTGGCTTCTTTCCATGAAGGAGCACTACTTGTCATTCAGTGTTCCTCCCTCATAAAAAGCTGTGCGTGGTGGGGAAAAAAAATAGTACGTGGGTTGTCTCAAAAAGGTGTGGCTTGTTTAGGAGGTTAGACTTGAGCACTATGGTTGTCTGAATGAGGAGTAGTAAGAAACGAGAGCATTTTGATCTGTCTGCCACTCTCTAAGGGGTAATAGGAGATTGTTTTATTGTTTCTCCCGCATAATATATGAGGATGATTTGTAATGAGGCAGAAACTAAGGTAAATAGCTCTTGCTATAATACTTTGCCTTCAGATATCTTAAGAGGTAATCTGTGGTGGGTATGCTTGCTGTAAATCAGAGGCTATGTCTTTGCATTTGGAAGACACTATTATTATGTTAAAGGGTATATGCTTATATAGTTCACGTACAGCATTTGGAAAGAAGTAATTTCACCTCAGAGTGGAAGGTTCCCTGGGGCACAAATCTTCAACAGTGAAATTTTGTATGTGTACTTGGACAAACGCATGCCCCGTGGGCATGTGCCAAATTATGCCTTTGAAGCCATGGAACCCTGGCTGTGGGAACCTAGAACCTTGAAGAGTTTCTCAAGGGAGAGGAAACAGAGCCAGCTGGACCCATTTTCTATAGACAGAAATTTAACTGCTAGCTAGTAGCTACTACATTAGAAGAGAAATCATTTCAGAGACCTGGAACATGCTGGTGTGAAGCCCTTGTTAGAGGAGTTGGGTGGCAGCCTGACTGTGACCCATCCAGATCCCTCTCTTTGCACATTCTTTTTAACTCCAGTATTTACTGTCATGGTAAAATGTGATCATAATTGTAAGAACCAACACATAGTTGTCATTACTCAGCACCTAAGAACAAACTGTAAATACTGTGCTTTTGAGTGCAAACCAGCTGAGCAAAGAACAATTTCTCTAGAGCTAATACATATCAATTTAGCAGACTTACAAGCATAAAATTAAATCTATGTAGTAAAATTGATGTACAGCCTCTTCTGCAAGAAGCAGTTCATTTTCACAACCCAGTCATGGCTGGGCTCTATCTTCCTCATTCTCTGAGACAAAACCTTGCAGCCCCTGAGGGGCAGGCTCCTCTTCGTGGCACCGGATACCTGTCTTCTACTCCATGAGCTCTTTTTTGACTTGATCCTTCTTCAGTGCTCTCATGTAGGTCCTACATCATCCTTAACTCATACAGACAAATACATGTGTTATTTTGTCTGACCACCAAAAGAGATAGAAAACTAGACTAAAACATTGTCCTATGAATAAGAAGTGCGTGTGTGTAGTGTAAAATAATAACTCACATGTTACCGTACTATTAAGATAATGTTTCTCTACCAAAATTATTACTTTATTAAAAAAAAAAAACACTTAAGATAATAATAAAAAGTCCTACTGAGGGAAATTACCTAGTGAAATGAGGCTCAGGATATACTTTTATCACTACTCTGAGGTCAGAACTAATGGCAGACAACAAAGCTTATGAACCCAGAGGTTGATTGCTGCCTTCTGCTTTTCTCCACTGACAGATGAACACACTCTCCCCTCTATTATTCTTGTGATTTATTTTTACTTGTACGCAGATCTCAGATAAGATCAGTCTATGATTATGTTGGACTCTTTACCAACATGGAGTGAGAGCATCTCCATTATATGGTTTATGATCTGGACAGAGAAGGGAGAAGAGGGAGGTAAAGATTCCTCCCTTTTTACCTGGGGAACAAATGCTCTGATGCACAGAGATATTTAGGTGCTTTGCTGATTTGAATCTAATAGGTCAGGCTTATAACCATATTAAAATACCTTCAAGCATCAGTTGATCTGCTGTCCCCATGCACATCTTCTTACTGCACAGTAAGGGCAAAGTAACTAGATCTGTTTCACTACAGGTTAAATCAGCACTCCCATTGTATACCCAACATTGCAGAGTGACCTGCACTGGGGAACTGGTGAAGATTAAAAACAACCCAGAAAAAAAAGCATAACAAAAAACCCCTCCCATATTTTAAATCAGATTAGTTGCATTCTCATGGATACAATCTCATGGCAGCAGAGTTGGTTGCACTGGCTTAATTTGCTCTTATAACCACTTTGGATCACATCAGCCTGTGTTTGCCCTGGTAAGAGTGCACACAAGGACAGTCACTGCTGTTCAACTGAGACACAATAGCTTGTTAAATTGTCATAAACTGATCATAAGTCTGAGTCCCAAATGGCTTACCCGAGGTCACCCAGCAGTTTGAGACACACCCAGCGACTGAACATCTCCGGAGTCCAGCCTAGTGTCAAATACAATGGCACTTTTCCTCTCTAATTGTGACCAGTTGTCACTGTCTTCTTGTGGGTGTAACCCAGAGAAAATGGACATGGGAATGAACTGGGATTGTCCAGTGAACCCTTCCAGTTTCAGCTGAGGCATGTTGGCAAGGCTTCATCAGGAAAACTCCATGGTTCCACCAGGTCCTGTCTCTCCAAAGACAACAAACAATTAGATATTGTTGAGTAACTCAGAGAACAGTTCCTGTGATATGTGTAGGTGTTTGTTGCTGCCAGACAACACATTTCAGAGAAAGTGGGCATCAGTTGCAGAAATAAAAAGCATTTTTTGATCAAAGCTTGTTCAATTCAATGCCTTCCTTTCCTATGCATCAAGAGTGGCGAAGTGCTATGGTTAGTGCTACACAGTGCATAGTTCATTAGCTTTATATTGATCTGAAAAGCAACTAACATGGGAGATGTAAAAATGAAATAGCGGGGCAGGGGGATCCAGTGCTGGAGGAACACTGCTTTCCACAAGCCATGTAAACCCTAATTAATAGACAAAGGGCTCTATTCTTCGCCTGTGTTTAACTCCCCCCTCCCCCCCATCTTGCTTCTCTTCCTTTTAACCGTGCTCCTTTTCCCCCTCCAGTTTGCAGTAGCATATACAGAGCCTGACGAAAGCCCACACAAATCAATGGCAACACTCCCATTGACTTCAATGGGCTTTGTGACAAGCAAAAAGAGAAGAGAATAAGTGATTATTTTTCCTTTCCAAATGACGAGCCCCCCCCCTGTAAAACAATCCATATAGTAGTCGTAAGTGCTTTATATTGTGCAGTGCATGGGCATAATTACTCCAACCCTCTAAAACCACTAGCAGCAGTTGGTCTCTCTAATGCTTGGAAAATTATTTTAAATAGACCTCATGCCTACAAAGTAGGATTTTTTTTAGATTGTAAATACCTAGGGTCAGATCTCAGCATTGTTACCAGCATATCTGCACTGACTTCAAAAAGGATAGTCAATTCACACATATATAGAAGAACTGGCCCAAACCAGCACTTGCTGCTGCACAGTGTGTTGGTTTTGGCTGGGGTAGAGTTAGTTTTCTTCATAGTAGCTGGTATGGGGCTATGTTTTAGATTTGTGCTGAAAACAGCATTGATAACACAGAGATGTTTTTGTTACTACTTAGCAGTGCTTACACAGAGCCAAGGCCTTTTCTGCTCCTCACCCACCCCACCAGTGAGTGGACTGGGGGGGGCACAAGAAAGTTGGGAGGGGACACAGCCGGGACAGCTGACCACAACTGACCCAAGGGGTTTTCCAGACCATACGACGTCATGCTCAGTATATAAAGCTGGGGGAAGAAGAAGGAAGGGGAGGACATTCAGAGTGATGGCGTTTATCTTCCCAAGTCACCGTTACATGTGCTGGAGCCCTGCTTTCCTGGAGATGGCTGAACACCTGCCTGCCGATGGGAAGTGGTGAATGAATTCCTTGTTTTGCTTTGCTTGCGTGCAGGGCTTTTGCTTTACCTATTAAACTGTCTTTATCTCAGCCCACAAGTTTTCTCACTTTTACCTTTCTGATTCTCTCCCCCATTCCACCAAGGTGGAGTGAGCAAGCAGCTATGTGGTGCTTAGCTGCCAGCTGGGATTAAACCACAACACACTGTCAAAATTATTTTGATATCCATGAGCCGTTCTCTCAAAGCCATAAAGGTAGGGTCAACCCTGCTGTTGCCCTTCAGCCAATTATCTAGGCATGATCTTGATTAATGACTCACCTGGCTCTTCTTTGAATTCAAGCAGACTATCATTCTATGTCTCCACAATATCTCCATCTATATTCCCTACTCTACAACAGAGCACGACAAAATTCCTCCACCTCTTCCTCTTGATTCGTTGATGTAAGGACTTTACTGTGAGTATTAAAAATCCCATGTGTATTTAAAAGGTTATTTTCTTTTCCCTCATCGCTGCCTGCAAGTTTGTCTGCTTAACAAAGGGCTATGATAAGGGCGGGGGGGGGGGGGAATCCGTCACAAATTTAGTGTACTAGCATGCTCTGGGTATCTAAAACTTTTGTTTTGCTTTTGCCAACACTTGGACAAAAATGATCCAACTACATTGCAGTTTAGGTCATATGCAAATGCTCTTATTCAAAATGGTGTATGGAATACTATCTTCCTAATCCTTCCACTAAAATATGATTTGTAGCTGTTCTTCAGAACGTCTGCGTGATTAAACATCCTTGGAAAAAAACATGCATGGGATTGTAATAAAGAAAAATAAAAAGGTTTCTTTTAATCAGTAATTAAGTAGCAATTAAGCATAATTATTACAATTTGTATCTAATTTATAATATCGGTAGAATGAACAGATGTAATTTATCCTCCAATAGTCAACAGTGTTTGGCTTAAGCAAAGCCACCTCACGCTTTCCTTCACATTGGCAACTGAAAAAGACACCGTGGATGGTGAGTGAATGTGTCTTCTCCAAGGGATGGGAACATTCAGCTGTGGGGTAGGAACTGCTCAGTCATCTGGAAGCATGTGAAAATACCTGTACAGGCAACATAAGGTTCTCCTCCTGTCTTCAGCAGAGGAATCTTCCCTTCACGTCAAGTGATAAAAATCTTTAGGTTTTTAACCTCAAGTATGAGGAGCTCTGACTTTTGTGTAGCTGGTACAGTAACTCTGTACAGTAACTGTTCAGTGTTGCAATTGACCTTTGCAAAATGTACCCATAGGCTTTTTTCTATAAAATGTTATTAAAATTGGTCAAGTTATTTTCATGTGGTGGTTGGGGGGAGTTCTTCATTAAGAGGCTAAGAAAAATTACTTAGTTTACTGTGTTACTGAGTAACTGAGAGAAAAAAAGTTTTCATTACAAACTCTAGGTTAATTTTCTTTAACTCCACAGTTTTTAAGTCCTTGGGAAACACGGGCATGATCTTGGACTGTCTGGAAGCAGCCAATCTGACTACTTTCTGCCATGGACGCTTTCAAATGAAACTATTATGAAATTTTCTTTGTTGTCTGACCTTGCTTAAGGTCCATCTGAGCCATACATGACTTGACAGTAAAAAATCAGTCTTTACATACAGCTGATTACCACAGGGCTGTGTTCAGAAAGTCAGGTGATGGGTGGCTATAAAAGCACCTTAGAAAGTTCTCTGTAATCACCAAGTATAAAACAGATACATTTACAGACCAGAAGCTTTACCATTTGTGTAACAATACCAAATTGGTACAACTGGCCTCCTGCAAAGGCGA
Organism: Astur gentilis; assembly: GCF_929443795.1. Lineage (NCBI taxonomy): Eukaryota > Metazoa > Chordata > Aves > Accipitriformes > Accipitridae > Astur > Astur gentilis. Next base: position 19,792,506 of record NC_064883.1, on the reverse strand, counting down.
CCTTATGAATCTGCTTCAAGGAAAAGTGAAAACTGTGCATTTGACGGATCCTGAATGTCCTTCGGGCTCACAGGGCTGAATGCACATGCCCTGCCCTTACCCTGACGCCATACCAGTCTGGGAGTTGATCCCTCAAGCATTCCTGCTGCTTGGGGAAGAAGGTGCCCAAAGATGATGCCATACCAGTCTGAGAGTTGATCCCTCAAGCATTCCTGCTGCTTGGGGAAGAAGGTGCCCAAAGAGAGCTGCAAACATGCCCAGAAGGAGCTGCAATAAACTAGTGTACTAGTATTAGATCTGACCAGCCTGAATCTAGAATTGCTTGGGACTTGAAAAGGCAAAAGAACCTGTTGAGATATTAAAATCTAGCTTGCTCAAGCCAGCATTACTTTGGAGAAACAAACAGGTCTGTAGTTTTCTCAGTGACAGAAGCCTCGCATAGTTCATGGGATCTGTAAACCAAAGATTTCATGGATTCCTTACCTCTTGCAGGAGCAATGCAAGTTTGTTAAAAAGATAGTTATACAGCAAAAACTTTACGGTTTTAAACTGAAGTCGATGGTTTCCTAATGAAAGGTACCATTAAAATCTAGCCATTTGAATGTGGTAGTAAGGAGACAGATGCATATTCAAATGTTTATCTCTTTAATTTTCCAACACCTAATCTCCTAAATGAGCATAATCAGAAAAGAGGCATTCTAATTCTCTTCTGGGGAAGAGAAGGTGCCAGAGATCAAGTGATAACCAGGCTGTGTCTCAAGCCATTCTCAAGAGACTTTGGCTGTGTTTGAACCCAAATTGGAGAGAAGAGATTTTTTAGGTACTGTGTCTGCCAGAATTCAAACAGCAGACACACTTCTGCTCTCAGGGCACAAATCCGAACTATGGACAACCTCCATTCCAAAAAAAATTTATAAAACTGTCAGGCTTGCTTATTTTGCGTTGGTTTACATAAAGATCTTTCTCACACACATATACCTTGAAGCTAAAAGAACAGTGAGATTGTGAAGTTAGTCACTCCTGAGGTAGAAAGTGCCAGACGTGAGGTTACATATGCAACCCAAATTCAGTTCCTTATGTGAGCTCATGATTAGACATGCTTTAATCACATGGCCACATACACTTTTTTCCACAGGACAAAGATAGTGTGAGCTTGACTTATTAGAGGAGCAAAAAGTAATATCACGTGCTGTGCTGCACATTCACTCTTGACGAAAGACAATGAATTACCAGGTCTGCACGGCAATAAACAGGCTGAGCAACCCACCTCTGCCCTGGACGGCGGAGGTGGGAGACTGTGCAATGCCCTGCTGCCAGGTCAACAGGTTCCTTCCCTTTGGCATGCCAGGAGCCTCCTGCACAGACATGTGAGGAGAAAAGGAGAAAGGGAGGTAGCGGGCTAGGGCTGCAGCAGCCTGGCGTGCTACACACCACCAAGGGAATCGCTGACAAAAAGGGGCAGACTGCAGCCAAGGTTGCTCCCTAGCCTGTGACCCGCTTTGTTTTCCATGGCAATCTGGTTCACATTACAAGTACAGTACTGACAAAGTTGGGGTGGTTTTTGGGTTGTTTTTTTTTTTTCTTTTTTTGGTTGTTCTGGCATTTGCTGGCAGTTCCGTGGCTTTTGTCACCTCTTCTCTAAATATTTCTTTGTTCAGCCTTGCGCCTTTGAAACTTTATACCCAGCTGTAGTTATCTTTGTTTTTCTAGCCCCGCAAACAAAGTAGTCACTATCTTGTAAGCAAGTGTGGACTCATCTAGGCCTAAAGCTTTCTTAAACAGAAGACTCCCAAATAATCGTTACGACTGTAACCATCTGCTGCCTGAAAACACACCAGCACCCTCTGAACCGCGGCGGGTATTACAGATATTCGGCCTGACTTCTACAATCGCTTCAATGTGCAGGCGTTGGCTTCCCTGAGCCCGAGTCAAGTCACCACATTGAGGATGGCGGGCGGTGGGAAGCCCAGGCGGAGGCTCTCATCTCCCAGATAATAGCAGGAGACTGGGCCGCAGCGGCTTTAATCTCGCCTCTCGAATCATAATTTATCCCCTTCTATTACCAGTGAGGCACCTGGCAAGGGAAGCCCAGACTCGGAGCTACGAGGGAGCTCCCCTGCAAAGCGCTCCTTTCCCCGGCGGGGCCTGCCCGGCCCGCGGCGACCCGGTTTCTGCTGGGATCGCCCATCGGGCACCAAAGCGGGGCTCGCGGCCTTCCCCGCCGCTTGCAGCGGGCCCACGGTAAACGGGCGGGCTGCAGAGGCCGGCGGAGGCCGGCCACTCAACGGCGGCCAACCGCTGCGGGCTGCCCAGCCCGCCCGGGTGGGGCCGGGGCCGGGGCCGGGGCCGGGGCCGGCCGCGGGAGGCCCGGCGCGGTCGCCGGGGCCACGCTGCGGCGGGGGAGGCGGCACTCTCCCCGGCGTGGCGGGCTTCCGCCGCCCGCCAGGCGCCAGGCCCGCGGGGCCCGAGAAGAGCCCCCAGGTGCGCCGCTCCCGCGGTCCCTGCGGCCGCTCCCGCCCGCTCCCCGGCAGCCTGGCGGCGGGGGCGAGCGGGCCGGCTCCGCGCCGCCGCCCGGGGCCCGCCTCCGGCCGCCGCGCCCCCGCCGGGGGCCGGGCCGCCTGCGGAGCGCGGCGGGGGAAGCGGGGAAGGGAGGCCGCGAATGGCGCGGGGGCCGCCCGGCTCCGCTCGCTTCTGCCTGCCCGGGGTGCAGCCCCCGGCCCCCGAAGCGGGGCCTCGGCCGGGAGCGGGCCGGGGTCCCAGCCCGCCAGGGCGGACGGGCGCGCCCCCCCCGCCCGGCCACCCGCGGGGCTCCCGGCCGTCCCGCCGGCGGCAGGTCGCCGTGCCCCCACGCCGCGGCAAGGCGGGCGCGGGGCTGCCGGCCGGCGCGGCGCGGAGCCGGCCGGCGGGGCCGCTTCCCTTGGCGGGGCACGGCTGGAGCCTCGGATCCCCGCGTTTAGCCTAATCTAATAGCAGGAGTGATTAGACTACGTTATTGTTTGCGCGCTGATCTTCTCGGCTGAAGGGAGATTTAAAAATCAATAGTCAAGTCGCATGCCTGACTGCTTGGGCGCTTATGGAAAAGCTGTTGGCCGAGGCCAATAAATCAATCCTCCTTTTTCTTTCTCTGTCCTGTTTGTTTCTTTTCCGCCTCCAGAATTTTCTTCCTTGCAGAAGGCAACCACATCTAACAAGGTGCCGCTTGGAAATACATCATGCTTGAAGCCAACGTGCTAATTATAGATTAATAAGAGGTAAAACTCGGTTGAAATGACATGGTGAAAAAAAATCCAAGCTGATCAAATTTAGTGTGTCATCAAATACATTATGGTCGCTTAAAATCCTGTGCTTAAGAGGACGCTGCGTAATCTTCGAAACCCCGTGACTCACTGGCACCAGCTTTTGCTCAGAGAAGTGAAGTTCGAACTCATTTAAAGTTATTTTGTGGTAACCGGGCTCCCAGACCTCTGAGAGTTTTTACAGCCCCAGTCAAGGTATGTCCAGTATTTCCAGCCTGACACAGCAGCAGCCACAGACGGAACAAGTAAATGAAATGGAAGTGTTTAACAGGCTTCACACGTTTCATTTATTTGGATTTGAACTGAGGAGCTGAGCTGAGCCTTGAATCACCAGCGAAGGAAAAGCATAATTACTTGTCATTATATTCATTCCGATTTATAAATAATGTTTCTGGCTTTATTTTATTCAATGCTTAATTTTAAAATAATGATTAAAAATTAGCCCTTGGGCTACGTGCTGGATTATAGCCAGATGCGTTATTACTTCTCCTTGGGACTCCGGAAATATCTAAATGGACTGGGAGGGAAAATGAAGATTTCCCACTCAATTAGTTATGGTGGAAGGACAGTGCTATGGCTTAAGCATTTCAGATTTTAATTGTTCTGAAACGACGAGGCGTTTCACTAGCATCAACACGTAACTGCTGGGAGCAATCACGCCTGCTGAAAGGTGATGGTGCACGTCTTCGGTATCCTCTCCGCCTCGCACACGAAGGAACGCACAGCACTGCCTTTTTGGGTCTGTGTGTATATACACACACGCGTAAGGAAATCGTGGGTGGCTGGGTATCTGCACGCGCACGTAAATTTCTCTAATATGTTTATATGTTCAGTTATATGGAACAGCAGCAAAATAAGCGTTCCCTGATTTAGAGCACTTCCCAGGAACTGCAAACACGGATGAACCAAAATCCTTATGTGGAAAATGAATAGTTCCCTGACACATACGCACATACACACACACACACACACACCCCAAAGAAAGGAGAAATGAAGAAAGAGAGAGAGAGAAAGCAGAGGAAAGGGGAACTCGATTTATTCTCATTTGTTTATCTCTAGATTTTTTCCCCCTTTCTGCAAATTCATTTGAATAGCTTTCAAGCTGCAAAATGGAAATGTGGCTCCTGCCCTCTATTTCAGCAGCAGCGTCCTGGCAACAGAGCAATTTTCTATCATCAAGGATAAATGGCATCGAACAGAACATTCTGATAAAAAAGAAAAAAAGCTTTAGCCCAAGAAGCCCATGATTGCTGCCCTTCCTGTCTGTCATCCCTTTACAAAATCCTCTCCTCCAAACCTGAGCTGCATGCTGTCAGAGCTAATAATGTCTCCTAAAGAAAAGGGGAAGAAACAGCATTCATGCACAATGTTCCCATTTATTACATAGGGTGCTTATTTAAAAATTGCAAATATCTTTGTTTGGTTCACTGCAAATTAAAACCAAGATGTAGGAAGTTACACGATGCAACAATTATTCATGTCACAGCAGAGCATCAAACCCTCATATCTTGCTTTTCTATTGGTTAATGTGTGTGCCTGTGCGTGTGCGTGTGTGTGTGTGTGTGTGTGCGTGCGTGCGTCGTGTGTATGTGTGTAACGCAGGGAATATCCCTTGTTGTGAAAATAAAAACCACTTCAGGTAAGTCTGTGTTTTGTTGTTTTAGAGCAAGGGGGGGAGGGAGGGGAAGTCATTACTGATACGCAGTAGGAAGAGGCTGTGTGCGTGTGCGGTCTTTGCGATTCCGCAGGGGGCTGAGCCCCAGGACCCGTAAGAAGCCTCTCAGGGGAGGCTGCTCCGGGAATGGGGTGCTCCGCTGGGGTCGCGGGGCTCTCTCGGGGCACCCGGAGCCGGAGCCGCCGCTCGGCTCCCGCTCCTCGCCCCAGAGACGCCCCCGCAAACGCACTCCCCGGCGCCGCTGCGTTCCCGCTGACCCCCTCCGGCTACGGAAGGACCCTCGCTAATAAATAAAGCTGCAGGAATAGTCCGTCCGAGCCGGCCTTCGACGTGCGGAGATTGTTTTGGGGAGGAGGGGGATATTGCCCTGTAGGGAGCTGTGGCGAGGAGTCCCCGCCCGCCGCCTCCGAGGAGCCGGGACGGCAGGGCCGCAAGAGGCGGACGCAGGTGTCACAGGCCGGGGAGAGGCCGGGGACGGCGGGACCCGCCAGCACCCGAGCGGCGGGGCGAGGGGGGGAGGGCTGCACCGGGCCCCTCCCGCTTACCGACGGGCTGGGGGAGGAGAGGACGAGGGAGGGAAGGAGCGAGGGCCGGCGCCGCTGCCGGGCGCCCGCACCCCGGCACCTGCGCCGGGTGGCGGATGGGAACAGCCCGACCGGGAGGGCTCAAAATAACCCGTCGGGCGCGACGACTTCACAGGGTGCTTCACCGCTCCGGGGCTCTTCTTGGCGTGGCGACGTTAACGCCTGGGCGGCCGGGCTGCAGGCCGGGGACCCGGCGGAGGGCGCCGAAGCGCAGGGGGGGCGGGAAGCACCGCGGCCCCCGGACGGGCACGGGCGGCCGCCGGGACCGCCGAGGCGCATCGCCCCCGCCGCCGCCGCCGCCGCCGCCGCCGGCCCTCGCGCGCGGCCGTTGGGGCCGTGGAGGCCCGCCGCCGCCGCGCGCATGCCCCGCGCCGCGGTCACGTGCCGCGCGGGCGGCGGTAAGGGCCGTGAGGGGAGGCCGCCGGGCCCCCGCCGAGCGGCACACACACACACACACACCCCCCCCCGCTCCGCTCCGCGCCGAGCCGCGCTGCGGGAAGCGGGGCGCAGGAGGAGGCAGGGCCGCCCGGGGGAGGCAGGCCGTCGGAGGGGTCCCGGCCCGCGGCCCAGCCGCGCCGCTTGGAGCGCCGGGAGGGGACCCGGCCCGCAGGCGCCCGCTGGCAGCGGGGAACGGGTTTCCCCTCCCGCGGGGGGGATCCGGCCGGAGCCCTGGGCGTCGCCTTCAGAGGGCGGCTGTGGGGTCCCCGGGGATGCCGGGGGGCGCCTCCCGTGCGGCTGCCCGTGCCTTCGACGTGCGCACGGGGACCGGGGCACGCCGCTTCGGCCGCCGCACCCGCGGCTCTGCTGCCCTCGGGGAAGCTTGCTGGGGCACTCGCGGTGGTCCGCTCGCCGGCCCCGGCCAAGCCGCCCTCCCCAGACAAACAAACAAACAAACAAACAACAACAAAAAAACCCCCAAAAACCCAGATCACCCATTTAATAAGCCGGGGTCGGGTCTCATGCCGGGGGGCCTGATTTTCCTCCCTCCCTCATTCTCACACACATTGGGCTGCAATACTGCTGACTCCTGCTTTGCACGGTGGAGGAGGCAGCGCAACCAGTCCCGACCCGGTTTAGTGAGAACCTTTGAAGTTTGGATCAGTGTCCTGAAAACTTGTATAAAACTTATTTTATCCACGGGCCACAGGCCACCTGGCGAAAAAAAAAAAAAAAATCCCAAGACGCAAAGCATGAGTCATTTTCCTCATTCTTTATCCATATACATGCATATAAAATTAAGCGAACCCTTTAAAGTTTAGTTTAAAAGCGGCAAAGTCCATGGAAGACTTCTTGCCCCATTCAGGCTGAGGGCTGCAGGCAGAGCATTTGATTTATTTTCATTTTTCAAAGGAATGGAGAAAGTCGTCCGATTAGTAGTGGTACTATTATAATCTCCATTCTTAAACCTTGAAAGACCCTCGTAAACAATCGGCTCCCTCTCCCAGCCCGGTTCCCACCGCCGCTTAGTAATGACTGGAAGATTAATGAGGCTTTTTTAGCAACACCTGTCTTTTTAAGCTGTCGACACAACCAATTAATACTTTTAATTACCATTACAAGGAAAGTAACCAGAACCTTTCTGATTTGATTTGGCCGCTGCATTTTGTCCCCTCTGAAACGAAGCAGCCCCAACGCGAGGCAGGGCGGCCCACGCGGGGGGAGGAGGCTGGTTTTGCTGCGGGTTTATTCTGCCTCGGGCTGGATGGGGAGGATTATCTGTTTAGGGGGAAAAAATTGTTTTCGGTCTATTTCGCTTCGCTTTTCCCCGCGCCTTTGGAAGTGTTTTGCTATCCCTTTCGAGAAGGGAAAAAAAAAAAAAGAAAAAAAAAAAAAAAAACCCACCCAAAACACCAAAAGCTGTTGCTGACAGGACCCCGGAGCTCCCAAGTCCCCCGACTCCCCGAAAACCAGCCTTTCGCACCGGCGGCCCCGGGGGCGGCGGGGGAAAGGCTGGAGGGAGCAAGCAGCCGCTTAGATAAAAGTAACCATAGAGAGAAGCAGTGCGGGGGCCCGATCCGACTCGCACCGAATTCAGAGCAGTTTTTACGAGTTATTTCAACGAAGGAGCGAGCGCCCGGCCGGAGGAGCCGGGAGGGACTGGGGCAGGCGGCAGCCGAGCCCCGCAGGCGGCGGGACGGCGAGCTGAGCGCCGGGGGGGAGCTCCGCTCTCACCTCGGGGCTGGGCTATTCCCTCCCTGCACCCCGCTTTCCTCGGGGGTCCCTGAGATCGCCATTTGAATAGTGGAACAGCCGAGCAGGAGACGGCGCAAACACTTGAAGGGACGGTGCGTTTTCCGTTCAAACGGCATGGGTGCGACCAAAAGTTCACCGACGCCCGTGAACGGTGCCGGCGGGACGCCGTCCCCTTTCTCCAAAGATCCCCCTTTAGCCCCAGGGCGCGTGGGTCTGCGTGCCCGCTTCCAGACCAGCCCCAAGTGCTAGGAAATGGGGCTGCCAAGGGACCCCCGACCTTCTCCTCGGGGGATTGCAAAGGACGTGGTCAAACCTCGCCCCCACGCACGTGTGTCCCAAGGTGAGGTGAAGTGGGCAGCAGCGTGCCGAAACGAAGCGGGAGCACCCAGCTCGGGATGCTTAACCCCGGCTCATCCTCGATGGGCTTTTCCCTGTCCCCCCAGCTGCGGCATGTGCATTGCTGGGAGTTGCTCCGATCGAAAGTCGGGAGCTGGGAAGCAGAAAGCGGCGGTCTCTAGGTTAACCAGACACCTCTCCGCCTGGGAAGGCACCCCGTGCTGTTCCTTGCCTGCTCTCCATTGTGTTATCTCTCGTGCTGCCCAGGCCTCGCAGAGTTATGCCGTAAAGGCGATGTCCCACATTAAAACAATATGAATTCGCGGACGGATCCTGAATATGAATGAGGTATGTGGTCGTATGACTGCTTTGAAGCTGTACTTCTCCGAATATGGCTTTAATTAAATGTCTTCCGGCTCTAAGAGATTACATGTTGCGCAAAATATATCCTAGCATGAAATTTACTTCCACGATACGAAATTAGGTTACTTATAAATGTCTTCATTTAAAAAAGAAAATCGCTTCTCCTCGTTCTGGTTTCTGTTTTGTTGAACAGAGAGCTCCAACGAGGAAGGAGGGTTGGGATAATATATTTATAGAGGCACGTGTAACAAAACCTGCCAGAAGTGGAGTGGGTGAGGGCTGCTTGCTCAAATGCAGACAATTCACAAAACAGGCAAGTTAATCCAGATCTGATTTGTTTCAGATCCAGCTGTCAGAACCCCGGGATACCTCCCGCGTCTCATGCTCCAGACATCTAATGTGCTGTTAACCGCCTCCCCCACCCCGTCCCTTCCTCCTGCATTTATTCCGTGCGAAGGATGCTCGGGGAGAGGGGGGGGGGGGGGGGAGAGGGGTCAGGGCAAACAGGTGGAGAAATGTGACGATCTCCACTCGCAAAAAAAAAAAAAAACAAAATAATTCTTGGCGGAGTAGAGGTGGAGGATAGCGTCGTGGTGAGACTGGGACCAGTTAATCGGGCAACGCAGTTTCACTGCGCCAGTGAAATCGCGCTCGGTGTCAAGAGCTTTGCTGCTCCGGACGGTGGATGCAGGCGGAATTCGCGTTGCTGGAGGCGACGCTGTTTTGTCTGTTTCTTTTTACGCCCTCAGATACGGGACCTCGCCTAGCTGAGTTTGTATAGAGAGATCAGATAATGGATCCCTCCGGATTACCTTTCTAAATTAACTTTTAGATTTGTTTTTATAGCCCGTTGAGACCCTGACAAAAGAGGCTGTAGCTAGATACAGATACGAGATAAACATATAAAGCAATCTCATTACACGGGAATGAGTGAAGAACTCTCCTTGCAATCTACTCTAGATAACGAGGCTGCCTGAAGAAACAAGTAAAGCCGAGATATTTACTTCTTTTCCTATTAAATAAACCTCAATAACTGCATTGACTTTGCGCAGTGTTTACTACATTTCCCTTCAATGCTTGGGTAAATGCATCCCTAAAGGTAGAGTAAATAATTGCACTGATCTCAACAAGGGAAATGTGTAGGCATTTGAAGTGTACTAAAAATAAACGAAGGCGAAGCAGACTGAAAGGAGAGGACATCGCTCCCGTTCGCCGCAGTTAAAGCCTCTGCTTTCGCTCGCCGGGCTTCCCGAGCGCAGCCGGGGTGACACGTTCCCCGCGGGTGTCACCGGGACAGGACCCGAGTGGCCGTGGGGAGACGCGGCTCGACCCGGCGCGGCTGGGCCAGGGAGGGCTCGGCGCGGCGCTTGGCTCGGGGGAGAAACTGGCCGCTACCGCAGGAGAAATTGCAGCCTCTCTGCTGACTTAAGAGAGCCTCGAGTTTCCATTCGCCTCTGAGCCCTTCCAAGACGGGCACTTGAGAGCGGTGGTTTTCTTTTTCTTTTTCCTTTTTTTTTTTTTTTTTAATTGGACGGCGTCTTCTTCTGCTGCCAGAAGAAGGGTTTTTTTAATTGTTGTTGTTTTTTCTTTCATTTGAAAAGAAAACAAAACAACAAAAGTCCCCGCTAAAACCAACATCTCTATTTCTGCAGCACCCGCGCAGGCGGGGACGCCTGCCAAGTGAAAGCCTCACAGGCGAAGGTCTGCGAACCTGCGGCTGCATTCGGGGAGGCTGCCCCTCACCCACGGAGGGGAAGGTCCCCCCACGGCGCTCCCACGTCAGGCTCCCAGCGGAGGGGCGAGGAGGGCAAACCCGCCCGCCCAGACTCCTTACGGGGATCCCGCATGCCGGGGCCAGGCTCGCCGTGTGGGCAGAGCGGAGGAGACCTGTCCCCGCCGTTTCGGTGAAGGCGGTGTGGATGCACACCTGCCCAGGTGCGGGGAGAGGCGGGCGGCCGGGCCCTCCGCGGGGGTCCCGTCCCCCAGCCGGGCAGCCACTCGCCTGAAGGCTAAACCCATTTTAAATCAGATATCCAAGCCCACCCCACCCCCCACACACACACACACCCCCCCCAGGGAAAACAGCCAACGACAACAACGCGACAAAACATTAACCAAACAAAAAGCCCCAGCCCCCCGACCCTCTGCAGAGCCACACATTGAATGAATCTGGCTGTAAGGTTTTAATTACAGCGAAGGCTTCGCTACAAATCTGTACAAGAGACAGTGGCTGGTTCCCTCTGGATCTTTCCCCTTCTGCCTCCTATTATTTTGACCCAGGCTACAATATAGAGAGCGGCGTGTGTGATCCATCTGCGAGGCTGGGCTGGGGTTTACCCCCCCCTCCGCCTCCCTGCCACTTCCTTCACACTCGCGGTATGGAAAGCCATTGACGCCTGCCTGTCTGTTATAATGTTAGTGGGTTGAAATCCAGAGGAGCCTCCGCTCCGCTCTCGCTCTCGCACTGGCAGCGCTCAAATTCCCCAGTCTCTCCTTAAAATGGCTCGCTTCCAGCTTGAGGAGGTGACCTCCTTTTGCGGGAGCCTTTGCTCACCACTCAGCTGCTATTAAGACGATGGCAATATGACATGCTGGCAGAAAGAAAGGAGGCCATGTGTTTTGGGGTAAACAGGCTTGAGAGACCGGGGAAAAAAAAAAAAATGCCATCCGCAGATGCAAGGCGAGATATTCCGTTGTAGCTTCTCTGGGAGCTGTAAATAACGCGGGCAGAGCCGCGCTGCCAGGCCAGGACGGCGGCTGCCGTGCCAAGCCGAGCCGTACCGAACCGTGCCGAGACGGGCAGCCGCCTTGCGCACCCGCGCGGTGCGGCCGCGGACACCCGCGGAACGCCACGGCCGCGCGGGGCGGAGGCGCAGGTTTGGCGGCCGCCGAAGCCGCGCTCCAGCCGGGGACAGTCCCGTGCCTCTGCGGAGGGAGCCTCTCCGCAAATATGCATCTGGAGCGGATCGCCGCCAGCGGGAATATGCTCCGGCTTTCCGCTTCTCTCGAGATTTCTCCCCACCACTCTGCAGGAGACCCCCCACTCTCTCCCGACCACCTTTCCATTGCTTTGTGGATTCCGTTCTGTTGCCGAAAAAACGGGGGTTCCCGCACTAACACACCCCCCCCCCCCCCGCAACATTTCTCTGCCCCTTCTAAAAATCCTGTTGCAAGATCCGCTTCATGCATGTACACGGGCTTCCCGCGTCAAACCACACGCACTAACGTAATTCCTGAAACAAGCTTCCCTCGGACCTTCCCAGCCCCCCTGCCCGGGGTGGGACGGAAAAAACTCTCCCGGACTCTGGTGTGAGTTGGGGAGGGGGCTACACACTCCCAGGAAGTTGCCCTCAGCCCCTGCGCACTCCTGCGGGCAGGACCCCCCCCAGGAGAGCATCTTGGGGCATCCTGACCCGAGGAACGCCATCAGCTAGCACACCCCCACCAACAAACAAGCTGAACAACCAGAAAGAGGGACTCCGCTCGCAGAGCCCACCCGTGCAAACCCAGAGCAGGACTTCCCGGGAAGGAGGGGGTGAGAAACGGAACGGGAATGTTTGTTTTCCCTTGTTGTTATTGTTGAACGCATGAATGAATGAATGAATGAATGGAACAGAAGGTGCTCGGAGGCATATAGGAAGCCTCTGGCCGCTTACATTAACTTCCTATTATACCCTAAAAATAGAACCCCGTTTCCTGTTGTTCGTCAGCTCCTTCTAACTGTTGTGTCTGTCGTGTGACATCTTTCAACTCACAAATGTGACTTTCAACCACGCACGCGAGCTTTGGTCTTTTGAAAGTATAACCCGCAAACGTCAATAAAGCGACGTGGCTGAAGGTGACACGGAGGACCGGTAGCACGAAGTCACCCAGTCCTGGGGCACAGGGATCCCGGTGCGCGGTGCCACCGCCTCCGCCCGTCACCGCGGCAGCGGAGCGGAGGAGCACCGGGGGGGCGGGGGGGGGCGGGAAGGCCGCGCTGCCCCCGCGGCTCTCGGCCAGCCTGGGGGAGGAGCGGGACTGGCCCTAATCCCGCTCGGGGTGCAAAGGCCTCCCTGGCCTCCAGGAGAGCGAGGGTGACTGGCGGAGCGCACCCCCAGGGAAGATTCAACCGGGGGCTGAGGGAGGGGAGGAGGAGCCCGGCCGGGGATGCGCGGGCAGGGCGCGGCGTTGCCCGCGGTCCGGAGCGGGCAGGGCGCGGAGCAACGCGCATCCCCACCGCCCTCGGCCGGGGCTGCAGCCTCCTTCTCCGGCAGCTCGGGTTTGGCCGCGGAAGGAGCGGAGGAGCCAGACGGGGGTGGGGGGTGTCACAGCCCATGAGCTCCTGCTGCCTTTCCCCGGGGAGGGACAGGTCCCCCCGGGCGGCGGCGCAGGGGGTCCCCAGCCGCCCCCCTAACTCGCACCTTGCCCCAGCCGGCCCGGCTGCTGGCCCGCCCGGCCCCGCGCAGTGCTCGGGGAGCTGGGTCGAGGCCAGGCAGGTCCCCCCGTGGGCTGCCGCCCCCGCAGCTCCGCGCCCCACTCGTGACTGCTGCCTGCTCGCTTTCAGAGGCACTTCAGTGCTAGGGGACTAGGAGGTGCGGGGTGTCCGGCCCCCCCCCCCCTCTTTTTCACGAGTCACCCACCCGGGAAACGAGCACTCCACTGCTCCGGTGCGTCCAGAACTATTGACTCAGGTCTAATTTCTTCAGAAGGAGGCCGGTAACGGAGCTCGGCTGCACGCAAGCCGGAGCAGGGGAGGACCGGTGCCCGGCACCGCGGTGTCCCGGCGGGCAGGCACCTCCCGGCCGCCCCGGCACCCCCCGCCACAGCGCGGGGGCCGGGGCCTGCCTGCCCCTCGGAGAAGAAGCTCGGGGCCCTATTGCCCCCTCTCGACCCCCGGACGCCTTTGCCCTTCCCCCCTCACCCCCCCCCCCCCCCGGTGCGGATAACGGCGGGGGGGAGCAGGGCGGCGGGGCAACGGTGTGCGGGGCAGCTCCATCGGGCAGGCAGCGGACACGCGCCGTGCCCAAGACGTGCCAGGCCGGGCCGGGCCAACCGGGCCGGGCCAACCGGGCCGGGCCAAGCCGTGCCGCGCAGCCCGGCCCCGCCACCCGCCGTGCCCCGGCCACGCCGCGCTCCCCCTCCCCGCAGGCGCGGATCCTTCGTGCCAGAGGCCACGGGGAAAAGGGGGATGGGGAGCGGGGGGGGAGGGGGGAGAAGAAAAGAAAACAATAAATATTGACAAGCAGCGTGACTCCTTGCAACCGAGTCATTAACATCGACCAATCACCGGCAGCTCCATACCGAGAGATTTGCCTAATTAAATTGGGGAAAATTATCGGTGTGAGGCTGGATGGAGTCAACTGTCCTGACGACAGACGAGGATGCCTGAGCACCGCGGGGAAGAGCCGCTCCGGGTGCCCAGCGCTTCCCTCCCGCCGGCGCCCACCGACGGCTCGGCGGGGGCTGCCGCCCCCCAGCGGGGCCGCCCCCCCCCCCCGAGCCGCCGCCTGCCCGCGGGTGCGACACCCGCTCGCCCCACCGCAGTTCGTCCCTCAGCGAGGCTGAGCGAGGGATGCCCATGTAACTCCGTTTGCTGCCTATGGAAGGGAGCGGCTCCTGCAGACTCTCCCTGCCTTCTCTTCGCCTCCTTTTTTTGTTTCGCGCTGCCTGACTCAGACTCCTTATTCCCTTCGCCGAGGCGGCATGTAGGTGTCTCCTCTCCTGCCCAACTGTCCCCCATTCCCGGGTTAGCATCCATTACGCGGCAGGAATTATACCGAAATAAGAAAGCACCGTCTTGCAAACGCTCCCCAGCCCGCTTTCTGACACCTTTTGTTATGCATGCTTTTGCTGCTGGAGAAAATGCTAGTATGTGCACCTGCGAAAAAACGCCTTCATGATGTTAACAGCAAGCTGGAGGGTAGAAAGCAATAAAACTGCCAAATGTACCTGTTCCTATTGAGTCCATGACCTACACCTATGAATAGAGTCGCAGTAGGAATTCTTTCCCCTCTCTTCCCCTTTCTCTATATTTTTATTCATCGTAGGTTTGTAAACGCCTGGATCGGGTTACCCTTTCGCGTGTTAAAGTGGAACTCTTGTTAAAAGCAGGAGAACAAGGCAAGACACTTACAACCGCATTCAGAGTTACTGAACCGACTCCAAGGGCTCAAGAAGTGGAACAACGATGAGAGGGTGGGTAAGGGGGCACAAAACATCCCAGCCGCCCAGGAAAAAAGACACCCGCTCCATACCCCCCTGACATCAGCCAGCTGAACTCTAAGCGCCGACAGACTACGGGTTATCCCCTGCCACCGGTCGAGCATCGCTTCGCACCCCCCTTCCCTCCGACCCCCCCGGACGGTGCGGTATGCAAACAGGGGGCTCGCATCCCCCGGCTTCCCAGAGCTAATGACCGGGCTGTGGAGAAACAAACCCCCCAAATCACTGAAGAAAGGGAAGGGGCGGGGGGGGGGGAGGATCCCAAAAAGAAAAATAAAACCCCTCTAAATGTTTCCAAAAGCGACGCGTTAAAAAAAAAAATAAATAAATCTGCAAAATCTACAAGCCAATCCTCAGGCAATGTCGGTGTGAGAGGCAGTGTCAGGACCCGTGCTCGGTCTGGGGATGTCTCTGGGCTGTGCGAGGTTTGGCGAGCGGCGGCTGCTGGTGCCGGTGTTGGTTTTCAAAGCCCGAAGCCTCCAGCCCGTTTCCCCATCTAGAGCAACTTTGGGATTTCTCTAGGCTTAGCGAGTTCCGTCGGGTCCTTCCTACCTCAGTGCTCTCCGGTGGGGTCTGTCTCTGGAGTTCATGCTTAGCTGGACGCGAGGAGATTTAAGCGAGGGAAAGGGGGGGAAAAAAAAAAGAGAGAGGGAGCGAGAGAGAGAGAGAGGGGAGAGAGAGGAGAGGGGAGAGAGAGAGAGAGATCCTCCGCCGCGCTGGATCAAACTTAATGTCTTTCCCTAGTCCATCTTTGAAAGAGAAGTGGTAATACCACCTGGATGTTCGGATATAAATCCCCTTGCAAATAATAAATGGATTAATAATAACAAGGTATGAAGTTCTTTTTATAGAAAAAAGGAGAGAATTGAAACTAAATGCGGCAGTTAGACAACCATTTTGATAAGAGGATAATTGAGGCGACACTGGTGTATAATTAGAGGATAATTTATGCTATATCCACTTTTATTCCACCTCCCAAAATAAACCCAGTCCATAATCATTACAGGCAAATTGTTCTGAATTTTATAGCAGCAATTTGAACAAAGTACTGCAGTTAATCATGGGAGATTTTTGTGTATTCCTGATTAGAAGTCTAATTGCCTCCTTCCAGAAAGTAAAAATAACTGTAAAACGACTCTATTTTTATCATTAACAATGTTGACAATAAAATAAAATCAACTGGAATTGTAATCTAAAGACAAATTTAGGGCGCAGGCACTTTTTTTTTTCCTTGGGTCGTTTATATCCTAATCAAGCTTTTGCCAAAACCGCCAACCGCACGTAGCCATTTGCATATATTTGAAAGCGATTACGGGGAGCTGCCGCCGCTTTCAGCGGCGAAAAAATGCGCTGCGCGTCGCTTCGCCGCAGCGAAAATACCGCGCAAAGCAGCGCGCGGGGCGGGGGGGGGGGGGGAGAGATGGAGGGGGGTCGTGCGGTGTGTGGGATGCGTGGTTTTGGGGGGGGGGGGGAGGATGGGGGCAGGCGCTCCCTTTTTCCCCACCCGCGCGCGGGGCGCGAAGCGCGTGCTGCGCGCTTCGCGCCCCGCGCGCGGGTGGGGAAAAAAGGTTGGGGGGGGTGGGGGGGAGAAGAGGAGGGGGGCGGGAGCGGGCAGCGCGCGCGCTGCCGGCGCGGCGGGGCGGTGACGTCAGGGGGCTGAGTGACCAATGAGGGAGGCGCTGCCCTCCGGAGACGAACCATTCGACTTGTGCGCGTCCCTGCCCTTCAAGTCGAAGCGCCGGAGCCCCAACTTTCCCGGCTCCCACCTTAACCCCCCCCCCCCCCCAAAGCCCGGCCCACCCCCCCCCCCCCTTAAAAAAAAAAAAAAAAAAAAAAGAAAAAAGGGAAAAAAAAAAAAAAGGAAAAAAACCCACCCCACGCGCCGGAGGGGGGGTGGGGGGGATGAAGGAAAAGAGCGGCGCAAAAAAGCGCCGGGAGTAGCCCGCCCTCCCCCTCCACACACCCCGCACACCGCCCTCCCCTTCCTCCCCTCCCTCAGTGAACGAGGCCCCTCGCACAACGGCTCCTTGGAGAGGAGGGGGGGGGGAAGGAAAAAAAAAAGGCGGAAAAGAAAAAAAAAAAAAAAGAAAAGAAATTAAATTAAATCACCGCCGCCTCTCCAGCGGTGCCGCGGCGGGTAAGGGGAGCGGCGGTGGCTGGGCAGAGAGGAGGCAGAGCGCGGGGGGCGAGCCGGGGAGCGCCGCGCTCTCCCTCCCAAACTTTGATGATGACCATGACTACGATGGCTGACGGGCTGGACGCGCAAGACTCCTCCAAATCCGCCTTCATGGAGTTCGGGCAGCAGCAGCCGCCGCCGCCGCAGCCGCCGCCGCCGCCCCACTCCCAGCAGAGCTCGCCGGCCATGGCCGGCGCCCACTACCCGCTGCACTGCCTGCACTCCGCCGCCGGCTCGCACCCGCACCACCAGCATCACCACCACAGCTCGCCCTACTCCGGCAGCGCCGGCTCCTACAACCACCGCTCGCTGGCCGCCTACCCCTACGTGAGCCACTCGCAGCACAGCCCGTACCTCCAGTCCTACCACAACAGCAGCGCGGCCAGCCAGACGCGGGCGGACGACGCAGGTGAGCCGGCACCCGCTTCCCCGACCCGCCGCCAGCTTCTTTCTCCCCGACCCCCGCCCCTCCATCCCCGGCCACCCCCGGGGCAGCTGCGTAACGACCCCCGCCGCGGCCCCCGCTCCTGCCCAGGGCGATGCCGGCCCTGGGCTGCGCGGCCCGCCGGGGAGGGGGGGGGGGGGGGGGGGTTGCTGGCTCCCGCGGCCCCTCCGCGGGCCTGCTGCCGCCGTACCGGGCGGCGGGGCCGCCGCGCTCCCCCCGCCCCGGCCGGCGGCGGCTGCCGGCGGTACCGCGGCGCTGGGCACCGGCGCCTCCCCGCTCGCCCCGCGGCCGGCGGGCAGGGGGCTGCGCTCGGCGCTCCTTTGTTACGGCGGGACCGGCTTTGGGCAAAATTCCTGCTAACACCTGAGGAGTGAAAGTTTCCAGGCGAGCGGGTCGCATTCCGCTCGGGGGCCGTCTGATTTATGTATTTTTTTGCAGGGAGCCGCTCATTTTGTACGTATTCATCCGGAGGGGCACGGCGGGGGGGGGGCGGGGGGGGGGGGGGGGAAGCATTGTTAAAAGTCTCGGACCGGTGATTCACGGACCACCGAACTGGCGACGCGAAGTCAATTAGCTGGGTAAAACCTGGATGGACCTGGAACCAGGCATCCCTTCACGAAGCCAGCGCTGCACTTCATTTCAATTTTATTTTTTTTTTATTATTATTTTTTTTCTCCCCCGGGGGGAAGGCGGCGTGCCCACTATGCCCGGACAGTTGTGTTGTTTTGTTGTTTTGGTTTTTTTCTCCCGGTAGCTCCCAAGCAGCAGCCTGTGTCGCAGCGTGCCTTTAAGGAGCCGGAGCCTGTTTGTGCGCGATGCTGTCGAAGGGGCGTCGGGGCCGGCTGCCGGGTTTTTAGGAGCCGTGGCAGCCAAAACGCGCGCGTTAAATAGCTAAGGAGGGTGATGTTTCAGCTGCCTCGTTTTGCTTGCAGATCAGCAAAAAACCACGGTGATTGAAAACGGTGAAATCAGATTCAATGGAAAAGGGAAAAAGATTCGGAAGCCTCGAACCATTTACTCTAGTCTACAACTCCAGGCTTTAAATCATCGTTTCCAGCAGACTCAGTACCTGGCACTTCCAGAGAGAGCTGAACTGGCAGCTTCATTAGGACTTACCCAGACACAGGTAATTACTGGGAATCCCAAATCACTGAAATCCTGCTCGAGCAATAAAGCCCAAGCAAAGTACGGTGCTCCCTAAACGTTCTGGCCTCTGTACGGGAACGCTCGAAAAGGTAACGCACACGGTTCCCATCTATACGTGATAGGACTTATCTGATGCACGACAGAGAGACCGGTCTACCGCAGAAGGAGCTGAACTCGCCCTTCCCTCGGCCGCCTGGCGAGCAAATGCTCCCTTTTGATGCCACACGTAACATTTTAAAACTGCCTCTGTTTTTTGGATAATTCCAGCACCGAGATGCAGTTGCCCAGCTGTGAAAAGGAGAACAAAACAAAGGCAAGGACTCGCTGGGCCCGAGGTAGAGCTAAAAGCAAAGCTGCCTCGTAGCGAGCTATAGGTAGTGGGGAAGCAGGAACACGTTAGGAAATACCTGTAAAATCAATAGTTAATTCACCCTGGATGACTAACGCAAATGCAGTGGTTACCCTTGGGCAAAATGTACGAAAGGTGATAATAGATCTGAAGATCAAAGACAGCCGTGTACAAAATTATAGCAGGTTAAGCCATAGTTAAGTGTGGTTGGAGTAGCTGTGCCATTCTGCTAATTTAAGCTTGAAAGACACATGAGGCGTTACAGGCTTCCCAGGCTGGGGTTTGTGGAGAAGTGCATGGATAGATGGGATCAATTCGGGTAAAATGTAATCATGTGAATTTATGAGCTTAACAAATGACTGCAGGATTTTATCATTGTCATTGATAGCAGTCACTTCCAGCCAGCGATTTTTAAATACTCAACAAACATTAATCACGGGAATAGACCTGATAGTTTTACAAATGCGATTTTAGTATCCTTAGCATGCATACTCTGTCTCACTGCTGTCTCGCTTTCTCTCGCTCGCCTAGATTTTTCAGGGGCCCGATCCTGGGCATGCAGCTCGACAAGCACCTCTGCTTATGCCCTAACATTACGGCTGCGAAGTTTGCAAGGTCAAATACACGCATGGGAGGTGTTTTCTTTGTTTGCTTGATTTTAAGGAACATGTGTGTCTATATGTCTTGCATATATATAATTTCCATAATAATGCTGATCTGCCGGAGTGGGCCCGATCCTTGCACACCTCATCGAGTGTAGGCTCCCTCCTCGGGAGTTCTGCTGGATTAGGGGCAGGATGAGACCCAAAGCGATCTGAATAGCCCATTACTCGCCGAGAAAAGAGAATTTTCTTTTCTTTAAAAACACCTTCGAAAAGAAAGCCACGATCCTGGTTCCATTGTGCCTCCTTCCCCATCACATCAGCAAGGACCGCTTGATCGTGCATGTTTTTGGATGTGCGATTTCTTTGTAAGTGCCCTTTGTCTATTGGCTCCTGTCTCCTGGCACAAAATCATATGATTGCCCGTGTTTGACAACAGTTTGCCCAAATGATCAAATGACCTCCAAAATTCTGAATGAGGTGTTAAAGCGGGAGAGCTCAGAGCACCCTACTCTGTCGCAGCTCGATCAGTCAGGCCTGCCCAGGGAAAATAGCGTTCCAGCTTAAACCCTGCACCCCTCTCGCTTTCCAGCTCTGCTCTGCCTCTCCCGTTCTCTCCAGCTGCACCCGAAGCCCGAGAGCAGCAGTAGCTCACCCTCCTTCCCCTCTCCCCCTTCCCCAGCCCCACACCCGACGGGCGTGGGCTCTCAAGACCTTCTCCAGAGAAAAGCCGGGCCCCCCCGGGGTGTCCCCTGCTGTGCTCTGGGTGCTGACGGCAGCCTAATACCTGCTGCGTTTTGGTTTACAGGTGAAGATCTGGTTTCAGAACAAGCGCTCCAAATTCAAGAAGCTGCTGAAGCAGGGCAGCAACCCCCACGAGAGCGACCCGCTGCCCGGCTCCGCCGCCCTCTCCCCTCGCTCTCCGGCTCTGCCTCCAGTCTGGGACGTTTCAGCTTCTGCCAAGGGAGTCAATATGCCTCCCAACAGCTACATGCCTGGCTATTCTCACTGGTATTCTTCTCCACATCAAGACACAATGCAGAGACCACAAATGATGTGAATTGTCCAAGAGAAATAATCTCCCAAGAACGCCTCGTCTCGACATGGCAAGAAGTTCCCCTGCTTTGCCAAGCCGTGCCAGCTAACAGGCTCTGTGTGAACTTGTAGATGCGGCAAAGAGACAGAGTGGCTTTATTTTATTTTATTTTTTTTTTTTTTTAAGTAACCTCAGCGATTGATCTTGAACAGAAAGACACAATTTTCATTCTGGCGCACAGAAGACACTTCTCTTTAGGATATTTTCCTTTGGACTCCAAGGCACCAGCCTCTTTCTCTGTGGAGTATACGTCAAAACAAACTTTTTACAGACTTTGCCCACAAGAAGAACCTGAATGTACCATGGCAGCCGTTTTTACTTGTTTAATGAGCTAAAGACATTACATGATGAAAGAGAGACTAGTCAAAGCTCCTTCATTTTTATTCACCAAATCCGGACTGGGGAAAAAAAAAATAAATTAAAAGAGAGAAGAAGGGATTTTTAAAAAAAAACCAATGAAGAGGGAAAAAAAAAAAAAAAGGAGAACTGGTTGAAAAAAAATGAAAATATACTGTAAGATTAGAACATTACCACGAAGCAAAACCTGCATGCTTTCTCAAAACGCAATGGGCTGCGGCTCAGAAGAAACCACCGTCTCTCCCGCGAAGAGCCCCCGCACCCGCACACACCCGCACACACCCGCACACAGCCGGACAGCCTCCCGGAGACGAGCAGGAAAGACAGAGCGAGGGATCGGCGGCAGCACCGGCCGCCGCGGTCCGGGGAAGGAAGGTTCCGCGCTGCCTGACGGCAGTCCCCCCACCCCGAGCGAGAGGGACCTTTCCCCCGAGCAACCTTTCTGTATATATTGTTGAATTTTAGTTGTACATATACTTTGTATGTTTTTGTCTTCTTTCATATATAGAGTAAAAGCCACAAAACGCCCGCCTGGCTCCTCTTTCTCTCCGCCGTAGCGGATCCCCATCTCCCCCGACCTGCCCCCCCCAGTTCAGCCCAGGCAGCTGGACGCCGTCCCCCCGCTCGCCTGCGCGCACAGACACCGCTACCTGCACATGCATCTGCGAGCAAAGACAGAAAAGCTGGGGGGTGGGGGGAAGGTTGGGGGGCAGCAGCTGGCGGTTTGGTGGGGTTTAAGGCTACGGCTAAGACAGGAGACCTCGAGACCGCAAAGACAAGCCTAGAAGTTTCCCATCACCCGGCCGTTTCTGCTGCGACTTCACTGCTCCGCTGCTCAGCTGAGCTGAGCTTTCTCGCCGAGGCAAAGCCCAGAGCCCTGCCTTTCTTCCCCGAGGTTGGAGACTCCAAATTATTAAGAAAGGAGGCGCCCTCCTTTGTTTTTAAAGAGCAGACAATGCAAGCTGAGGAATGTTTTGCAAAGCCCTGAGAGGTGCCCAGGCACACAACACGCTGTCCAGCCAGCTCCAGCCTCACCGGCTTGTGGAAAGCACAGCAACTACTGACAATGAAAAGCCCTTTCCTCATCCAAGCTGGGTGCCCCATACTGCGAGAATTAATGGCTAGAGACCTGGGCATCCTTCAAATTATGAACCTTGAAACCACTGAGCCATTTATCAGAAGTCAATAGAGATCCTCAGAGTGCTCCATATAATGACAGCTACATACAGTCGTGCAAAAGGACAGTCACTATAATTAGACACAAAGCAAAGACTACTTACCAACATACCAGTTTTGGGGGGGGTGTTTTTTTGTTTTTTTTTGAGCAACTTCCACGCTCAGTCAGTCTTCAGAGTGGTTTAAAACCGATCAGTCTTGTCATTTTCTACCATTCGTATTGTTACATTAGGAAAAATGTTTTCTTTTCTTTTTTTCCCCTTCCCACTGTGAAACTTTGGGTTCAGAGCTCCCCAGGATCAATTCTGAACAAAGCCTCCAGCTGCAGTGCCATCCAATTTGAAGCAGACATTGGGGACAATTTAAGGTTTTTATCCACAAGAAGGTTTTTTTCCATTCTCTTAAATGCAGCCATAATTAGAGTAATTTTTCATGTAGCCCGCTGATTACAGCGTTTTTACCGTCAAAGATAATTACCTGTAATTTTCTTCCACTTTTAATACTAAAAAGCCATCTTTATTTAGATTCAGGAACAGGAAAGGCGAAACAAAAGAGGAAAATTATTCTGTTATTCATACACAAATTGCAGAGACGTAGGGCCTAAAATTGAAAATTAACCAAAATTATAATGCTGAAAAGAATGGAAGAGGCTTCAGAAGTACAGCTGGTAGTGGGGCTCACTGAATTATTCAAATGACACTGGAGAGAAAGCTACCATACATTTAAACCAACAGCATTTGCGTGCGTGTGTGTGTGCGCGCATCTCTCAGAAAACCCTGCTTTACCCGCCCCCCCCCTCCACCCCCCAAAGCTTGCCCCCGTGCGGGCTCACCCTCGCCCCCGCAGAGGGCCGGCGGATGCCCCGGGGAGCGAGCCCCGCAGCCCGGGGAGCCCGGCCCGGCCCGGCCGAGCCCAGCCTGGCGGGTCCCGGCCCCCACGGCCCCCGCAGCCGCCTTAACCCTTTCGCTGCAGCCCCCGAGTGGAGACGGCGGCGGACGGGGTGTGCGTCCCCCCTCCCCGCCCCCGCTGGCGGGCCCGGTGGGGGGTGGGGGGTGGGAGAAGGGGGCTCGCTGCTTCTCGTGGGCTTTCGGGGGGCTCGCCCTCGCCCGCACGCCTCGCCGGGGGCTTTCGGGGGGCTCGCCCTCGCCCGCACGCCTCGCCGGGGCCCGCGTGGGTGGCGGCGCGGAAAGGCTCTCGGTGCGCCGTGCCCTCCTCCCCCACGAGTGATTTCTCGGGTGGGCTTAAACAACGGCCAGACAAGAAGCAAGCAAGCGAGCGAACGAACGGTAATGATAAAACAGGCGCGGTAGCTCAGCCGAGTGGGAGAAGGTGGCAGAGGCAGGCCTCTCCGGCAGCGGGGTGGGAGCGACTGGACGGCAACAGCGGCAGCGCGGCTCCCACTCGCGCGGCGGCCGCCCCGGGAGACTCTCGTGAAACAGCGTCATCTATGGATGGAGCGGCGGCAGCTCCCCGCGCCAGCCCCCAAACCTGCCGCCGCCGGGCTGCCGGCGCCGGCCCCGCCGCCGCCGCCGCCCGCCGCCGGGCTCCGCCGCCGCGGGGCCGCCGGGGTGGGCGCCGCGGAGAGGCGCGCTGTCGCCGCCCCACCGCGGGGCCGGGCGGCCGGGGCCGGCCCCGGGGCTCGCAGGGTTTCTCCGCCGAAGCCCGCGCCGCCCCCCCGGTAGCCCGGCGGGGCCCCCGCCGCCCCGCGCCGCCCGCCGCCCCCGGCGGCACCGGGAGGGGGAAACCGCCGGCGCAGGAGTGCCCGCGGAAGCGGGGGAACGAGCGAGGACGGAGCGCGCCTCGAAGGGGAAGGCGCGAAGCGGTCACAAGCCGAGCCCAAACCCGAGCGAGCCCCGAAACTTACCCCCTGTGAAAATCTGCTAAGCAAGGATCGGGGTCTAGAAATCTACACTGAACAGAAGCAGTGGAGAATATTTTTCTGAGTCTCAGGGCAGAAGCTCTTTCTCTATATTCTTGGTTGAGTGAGCACATCCAGGTGTGAAATTGTTTGCACACCCCAGCACCTCTTATATTGCCAGCAAAATTAGCTGTTATTACTGTCACTGTTTAGTGATGGTTAGCTTGATAAAAAAAAACTGCTGTAATCAAGACCTGGCGCATCTTTGCAAATTACAGATAATTGTAAACGTCCAGATTATGATAATAGCATCCTAATCCAGCCTGCAATATAATTATTACAGAGTGTTACATCTGAAACTGTCCAGTAGGGCTAATTCAGCCATTATTTAGACCCTATTTTTGCACTGCAAATGGGTTGCTGAGTTGAAAATGTACGATTGTAATTTCACGGGGCACTCAATGAGTAATGGTATAGGGAGAGAAAAATACAAAAGTGAAATGTGAACAGTAGCGATCAAATCAAACTCTGAAGGACAAAAGACTGTTTGATTCATAGGGAATGAGAAGAGCGGGAATTAAGAAAATAGCAAATCAGTGGTCTGCAGCGTTACGTGTCCAAATCTCAACGAGTGCGAGCCTGATGTGCAGGCAGGGGCCGATGCTGCGGGCTCCCGCCTGCATCCGTCCGCCTCTCGGCTCGGCTCTTCCCGGCAGTCTCTCCCCGGTGCCCGAAGGAGCCCCGGGCTCGCCCCCGCATCCCCAAAAGCGGGCTCGCCCTTCTCGTGTGCCTCCTCTCAGGTGGCGGAGCGCCACTTTCGGGCAAGAAGCCTGGGAGCCTCGGCACCGGGCGGGGGTGTGTGTGTGTGTGTGTGTGTGCGGGACGCGGCGTGCGGGACGCCGGGGCCGGGCACCCTCCGCCCGAGGCTGCGGAGCCCGCGGCCTCTTGCGCTCCCGCGCACCCGCTGGACCAGTCGTCAGGGGTCCTTAAGGAAATTATCACAGAACCGACTCAATTGTAATTAATTAACCGAAAGAGCCTGGCTAACAGGACTACCTGCAGCTCGCCAGGTTAACTCATTGGGCTAGGTCGCTTTCCACTCCCGATTAGCTTTTATTAACCCCGGACACGAAATACACAAACCCGCTTCATTTTTAATGGCCCAAATCATCAAAGCGCTGCTGCTGCCCCGCCGGCAGGTACCGGCAGCCGGGTCCGGGTGCGGGGCGGGGGCGCAGAGCCCGGGGCTGGCCCCGTGGGCAGGAGGGGTACTGGCCCCGTGGGCAGGAGGGGTGCTGGCCCCGTGGGCAGGAGGCGGGCTGGCCCCGTGGGCAGGAGGGGTGCTGGCCCCGGCCCTCGCTGGCCTCCCCCGGCTGCAGCCGCGCCTGGCAGCCCGCAGTCTTCCTCTGCGCGCTTTTCTCCGCGGGAATTAATACAAAGAACGCGAAGAAAGGGAAAAGAACGCTCAGTGGATACCGCGAAAGCCCTATAAAACGCGTTATATGGTGCACAGCGAGGAGACTGTAAAGATTTCCTGGGATGGAGGGCCAGCTCCGCAATCAGGCAGGCGATGCCGCTGCAGAGCACGGAGCCAAGTCAGGATCCGGCCCGGCGAGGCTCGCTGAGCTCTGCTGCGAAGCCCAGGCTGAGGTTTAGGCAACCTCTCCGGCAAAGCCGAGGGGCAGGCAGCAGCGGGAGGAGAGCGAGGAGCCATCCCCGGGCTCCTCCTTGCCAAGTGCTGAATCAGTCGCGGCTTCTGGCCGGGCCCGGCTCCCCGGGCCCTCACCTAGAGGGAAATAAGGAGGCGAGGGGGCCTGGGAGTTTTGGCCGCGGCCTTGAAGGTCGTGTCCCTGGAAGGTGTTCACAGAGACACCCTGGGGGTGTGGGGGGGTGTGTGTGTGAGTGTCGGGGTCTATCGGGTCTGTATTCCTGGCAGATAAACCATTGCTTATCCTCCCAAATGGCATGTGAACAGACGCACCGCCGAACAAAGAGCAGAAAGATTTAATTGATGTAACACAGATTCTCCCTAAAAAAAAAAAAAAAAAAAGAGAGAGAGAGAGAGAAAGGGAGGCTTAGCGTAAACTCCGCCGTTCCGATTTTCACGGCTCTTGTCTGACCTATAAAACAGGTTATTGCGTTTCTGCAGGCAACCGCTCAAACGACTGAGAGCAAGAAGAGGGGCTTCTCCCCCCAACCCCGACTTTCCTGCAGCAATAGCTCTCCTCGCCGTGATCCACGACCGAGCCACCTAAAGTCTGTCAGTCGCCAAATCGCGTGGTACAAATCTTTAATCGATGCCACATGTGCGGCGCACGTTGGGGACACAGCGCTGCCGGCGGCGGAGCGGGCAGCGCCCGGAGGCCCGCGCAGGCAGCGCGCGCCGCGGGGGCATGAATTTATGGGGGAGACCGAGGGGGGCGAGAGGGCGACAGAAATGCCTGACGAGCGGGCTGCCTTGACGCGGTGACAGGTTGGAGGGGGTGGTTTTTTTCCTTCCCCAGGGAGGAGAGGGAGGGAAACCGGGCGGCTTAGCGAGGAGGCAGCCCTCCCCCGGATGGAGGCTCTTCCCCGCCGAGCGGTGCGGAGGTGCCCGGGCAGGGAGCAGCGGGGGCGAGGGGGGCTCTTTGGGGGAGCGGGGGGAGGTGTTCCCCCCGTGACCGTAGGTGGGGGTGGCGGGCAGTCAGCTCTGTGTGCGCGTCCGGGTGTGAGGGGTGTGGGTGCGCCCCCCGGCCGGGGGCGAGCGCAGTGTGTGTATGTGCGTGGGGGGATGATGGATCTGCTGTGGGTGGGAGAGCCCCAGGGGTGCGGGCAGTGTCAGGAGCTCTCGATCTGGGGCAGCTGGGGCTGCAGGCAGCTCTGTGTGTCTGTGTGTGTGTGTGTCAGGGCCTGTGGCTCAGCCCTGGAGCCGCTCTGCACCCACAGGAATGTGGCTCCTCTCGGCTCCCCGAGCTGCCCCGGCTCCACATGGAAGTGGCCGCCAGGAAAAGGGAAGGGAGGGGAAGAGAGAGGGGGAGGGAAAAAAAAAAAAAAAAAAAAGCCCCGAGCCAGCAATCCGCCGAGCCCAAACCCAGCGTCAGACAAAGGACAGTTCATCCCATCCCTTTCCCGGGGAGGCAAGGGGGGAGGCCCGGACAAGCCAGGCTCCCTCCGACCGCCGCCGGAGCCTCGGGGGTGCGCCCGGGCGGGGAAAGGCGCCGGGGTGCGCCTGCCTGTGCGTACGGGGACGGGAGCATCCCCCTCAGCCCGGGGCTCTCACGGAGGGGCGGGCGGCTGGAGACCCTGGGTGCGCATTGGGGCCGGGGCCACGGCGACGGGGAGCCTCGGCGAGGGGCATTGCCTAACCGGGCCTGGCTACCCTCTCCCGGGAAGGGGTGCCAGGCTCTCCCCGACCTGCCCACCACCACCCCGAGCCGGGAGGAGGAGAAATTCAGCAGGGAGAGGGACCGGCGTGGAAACCGAGCGGAGCTGCGTCGGCTGGCCCGCAGAGGAGAGCGGTGCCAGAGCCGCCGGAGCCCAGGCTGCCCGGCTAGCGCCGGCAGAGTGAATTCTCATCCCTGCCCGGCATCCTGCCTGCCGGCATCCCGCCTCCCCGGAGCTGTTCCTGCGCTGTCCGCCGGAGCCCTCCCGGCCCCTGCAGGTTACCGTAACCAAACAAACAGCCCCGCGGCAGCTCCTCAAAGAAAAGGGTGGGTGGACCGACCTTGGGAAATAGACCTCCAGCTCTTGTGTCCGGGCCTTTCTGCAAAGGGAAGGGACCTCGGGGAGGGGAGAATCTCTTAATGCAGGTTGGGAAAAAAAAAATAAATTAATGCTTGTCTAGCGGGAAACGAGGAAAAGAACGGAAGAAAATGAAAAGGCCGGGCCGCTTTTTTTGCAGGGGGTGGAAGTTAGCAGCAGAGACAAAGCCGAGCTTTTCAGCAGCCCCAGAGCCGCGGAAAATCCCTGAAACCTTGCGGGTGAAACGAGCAGGAGCCGGTGCCCGGAGCCGCTGCGAGGACGCGGCGAGCTGCGGGGCAGGGCGGCCCGCTAGCCGGCAGCGGGCAGGGGTGGGCAGCCGGCGGCAGCCCCCGCCGCCCTGTCTCCGGCACCCACGCAGCCCTCCCCGGCGTGCAGGGAGCAGCTTTACCCAACAAACTGGTCTATTGTACTGCAAGCCATTTACCAACCCCCAAACCTGTTACAAAACAGCAACCCCGGGCTTCTTTCTTTGGGGAGAAAACACGCGCACTCACGCACACGCACAGAACATGGCAGGCAGGAGCGGAGGGAGAAGAAAGGAGGGGGAGGGCGGCGGGGAGGAAGACTGGAGACAGGTAAGTGCACCCCAGGGCAGGAGCGTGCCTTTTCAGGCCTCGCTCCCAGCCCTGCCAGCGCTCTCCCCGCCGTCCTCGGGCGGCAGGGGGTAATTTTCTATCTCGGGGATCCTTCAAGCGACGCCTTTGTCACATTCGCCGCTGCCGCCTCACCCCGCACGGCCGTGACTTCCCAGCGCGGCTCCCCGCTCCCCCCTCCCACCCCGTGACGGCCGGGGAGAGGCGGAGGGGGGGGGGGGGGCCACGGGAACGTGCGCCGCCGTGGGGGCCCCGCGGGCCGGTTGCTGCCGGGGAAAGCCCGGGGTTTCTGCTGGGCTGGGAGAGGGGCCCACGCTCCGTGCGTGCCGCCAGCTGAGTGCTGCGCGGCCGCGGGCATCGCCGCGGCCACCTGGCCGAAGCCGTGCCTCCGGCACCGGGCAGCGCTCGCGGAGGCTACGCCGCCCGGCTTTTTCCCTAAATCGTGTAGAGAAGAGATTTTAAAAAAAAGAAAAAAAAAAAAAAAGTACCTCTGCAAAGTCCCTCCTTCAGCCGGAGCCGCCGCAGGCTTTTACCAGGAGGAAGGGGAGCGGGGCCCTCATTTTATCCTTTTCTCATATTTAGTGGCTCCCTTTGACGGAAACGTAATTTGTGTAATTAGCCGAGCGCACACGGGCGACTGATGGGCTGTGGAGTGTGCAGCTCTCGACGCTAATTGCTCTCAGGAAAGGATTCAGGGCGGCTTAAGGCGAGATATTTGCTTTCTACCGTCAGGGTGGGCAGCTTTCGCTTCAGCTTAAATCACTGTGCCATAAGGTGTACACGGTCTTGCAAAAGCCCCTTTTCCAGCGGGGAGAGAGCATCGCCGCCCCTCGGCTCGCCCGTGGGGACCTACAAGGGACAGATCCTGCCAACACGCCCCGGCTCTGGTGGCACGGCATGGCACGGCACGGCGACTGAATGTGAGCTCCCGGGATCGGGCCCCTCAAAATCCCTCTTTTCCTCGCTCGCTCTCTGCAAGCAAACTGGCGTTATTGTTTTTGCCCCCCCTCTTATTAATAGAAGAAGGGGTAATTTGGAAACGTTTCTCGTGGTCGAAATAATTTTATTTTATTCAGAATATACAGTTTAATTCCTCTATCTACAATTATTTACAGGGTTAAAATAACATTGAAAAAAAGTCTCTGGAAAAGTTGAGGTCATAGATTTCAAGGCACCATTGATAGTGTCCACAGCTGAGCCAAAAAAATGTCCGTATTGTATAAAAAAGGGTTTCCTTTGAAATGCAATAAGTTACATGCACAAGCTTTACACATTTTAATCTTTTTGTTTGTTTCTTTTCCCTTTAAAAATCCCCCATATGCATTCCTTTCGTTATTATTCCTTAACAGTAAAACACAGGAGTCCAAGGAACAACAAAAACAAAAAAAAAAAAAAAAAAAAAGGGTCAGACTCTAATAAATTGTCCCAGAGGCCAGCGCTAACGGGTGCTGTAGGGAGCCGTGGGGTTGGAGGTGGGAGTTGATGGAGTTGGCAGCGGGGTACCAGGAAGCGGAGCTCTCCAGGTAGCTGGATGCAGGGGACGGGTTGGAGTTTGGAGGGTGAGCGTGCGCGTGGGCATGGTGGCTGAGGGAGCGGGACGAGCCCTGAGGTTCCCAAACCGCCGGCGACTGTGGAGAGTTGCAGGCCATGGGGTCGCTGGAGCTGGGGCTGTGCTCCGGGGGCATCTCCCCGTTCTTCATGATCTTCTTGATCTTGGATCTTTTATTCTGAAACCAAATTTTCACCTGGGAGGGGGGCGGGAGGAGAGGAGAGGGGAGGAAAGAGGGAGGGCGGAGGGAAACCGACACCATTAATGCCCGCCTGGCTGGCAAGCCGGCGCTCCGCGGCTGCGAGGGACCCGCTTCCCGCCACCCTCCCGGCCCCTCCGCGGAGCCCGATCCGGCCCCTCCCGCCGCGCCGCGCCGCCCCGGGGGGGCGGCCCTCCTGGCCGAGCCGAGCCGAGCCGAGCCGAGCGCGGTACCTGTGTCTGCGTGAGCCCCAAGGAGGCGGCCAGCTCGGCCCGCTCGGGCAGGGCGAGGTACTGGGTCTTCTGAAACCTCCTCTGCAACGCCGCCAGCTGAAAGCTGGAATAAATAGTCCGGGGTTTGCGCACTTTCTTTGGTTTGCCGTTCACCATCCTCACCTCGGGCTCCGCCACCTCCTTCTCTGCACGGGCGCAAGGGCAGGAGAGAGACACAGACGCAGACGTTAAGGCGCGGGACACGGCTCCGCTCCGCACCGCGCAGCCTGCGGACGCCTCCCGCCCGCGGGCCGGGCCGGGCCGGGCCGGGCCGGGCCGGGCCAGGCAGCGGCGCCGGCCCGACGGGCCCCCGCGGCTCCCCCCGGGGCTGCTGCCGCCTCCGGGCTGCGGCTCCGCGCACCCTCCGCCGGCTCCCCGCGGTGAGGCGGGGGCGCGGCGGGGGGGGGGGAGGGCGGCCCGCTGGGCCGCCGGGCCTTGGCCGCCGCCGGCCCTCCTCCGCCTCCGCGGCCGCCCCGGGCATCCTCGGCGGAGGGCGGCGGCGGCGCTGGGCGCGCAGCGCTGCGCGGGCGCGGGCGGGAGCGCGGGGCATGCGCGTCCGCCGCGGGAACGAGGAGGATTATTGGAGCCCTGCTGGGAAGAGGCCGGCCCGGAGCCGAGACCTGCCCAGGAGCACCGACCGCTTCCCCCGCACGCCCGCGCCTTCCCCCCGCCGCCGCCGGCGTGTCCCCAAGCGCCAGCGCGGCCGCACTCGTCCCAGCCGAGCCCCAGCCGCTTGGCTTGGCTACGGGCTTGCTTTATTATTTTTTTCCCCTGTCCTCCCTCCTCCGTCGTCGTCCGTCCCCCCCCCGCCAACAACTTACAAAGAAGTACATGGAAAGGGCTAAAACCGCGGCGCTTTCTGGTGAAAAATCCCTCCCGGCTTCGCAGCCCCGCCACGGCTGCGCTCCCCCTCCCAGTCTCCTCCCCCGCCCCTCCAGCACAGGGGAAAGGAAACTTTCTTTGCCACCGCGAACCTGAGTCTGAGACACGCAACAAGGCTTGGCTATTTTTCCCCCTCTTCCTGCGGGGGGAAGGAGGAGGGAGGCAGCCGTGGGGGCCCGGGGCAGCTGACCGACGTTCGCTTCTCTAAAGCACTAGTGCTAGGATTCGTGCTTCGGACCGTGCGGGCTGGTCGGGAAAACTAGACAAGCTTTCCACCTTTTTTTTTTTTTAATTTATTTTTTTTACACTTTCTTTAGTTTTCCTTTTAAAATTTTTCCCCTTTAATTTTCTTTTTAAATTTATTTCTCCCCGTGGATCGGGAAAAGCTGCATCCCCGCGGTCCACGGGGCCGGGATCTGCCGGGGCGCGCTCTCCCAGCCTCCCCCCCGCCGCGGAAGCTCCCGCACGCCCCCGGCCCCGGCTCTCACCTGGCTGGCTGGCGGAGCTCTGTACGCGGTTGTAAGCCCCGCTGTACTGGTGGTAGGGGCTGGCGTAGCTGTAGTCTGCGTAGGCTTTGGCAGGATAGTTCCCAGCAGATCCGTTCATGCCGTGGTACTGGTACTGGTAAGGGTTGAGCGCTTTGCCGTAGGAAGCCGAGGTAGGCGAGCAGTAGCCGTGCGGGGCTCCCCCCGCCGGGCTGTAGTAGTCGGAATCCGTAGCCGAGGACTCGGGTAAAGTGGGAGATTCCTGGGACGGGTGGTGCATGGCTGCGGCCGTCTGGAAAGGAGCCTGGAAGTCGCCGGATCTGATGTTGGGGACCCTTCTGTCAAATACTCCTGTCATAGCTCGGAGCCGGCGGCTGGCTGGGGCTGGCTGCTGGGGCTGCTCGGGTCTAAGCAGACATGTCTGGGGGAGGAGGCTGCGGCGCTGTGTCTGTCTCCGGCAGACTGCTGGCTGGGGCGCAGCATAGGCTTGGTTAAATCCTTAATTGCGCTCTTACGCACAGCAGGGTGGATCGGGTTCCATTGGCCAGAGCAATCGGGAGCAGCGACACCCTAACTCGTCCAACTAGTTTAGCACAACAAAGCTTTGGCTTAAAAAAAAAAAAAAAAAAAAAAAAAAAAAAAGTCCCATTCAAGCCCTTTTAAAGAGAATACCAACAGCGATCTCCGAGCCGGAGCGTCGCGATCGGGAGGTTTCCGGCTCCCCCCCCCGCCCCCCCCGCAGCCGGCGAAGGGTCTCGGCCGGCCCCGCCGCCCCGCGGGCGCCCAGCCCGGTGCCCCCGCAGCTCCAGCCCGCAGCCCCGCGGGGGAGGGCCGCAGCCACGCCGCTCCGATTTGCCGTCCGGTCCCTCTCGGCTACGCTGATGGCTTGGGAGCAGCGCACCGGGCGCTGCCGGTTCCCGACGCGATTTCTGATCCGGCGGCGGTAACCAGTCGCGTCTAGTCGGGGTTGTTTCGCTCGGATCGTGCCCCCTCTCCGGGGGGACGCCGGCCGGGACCTCCGCGTTAAATAAAGTAAATCATATTACAACACACACCCCCCCCCCCGAAATAAATCTTGAATTTTAGTTACATCATTTCCTGCGTCGAAGACCCGAGCGCGGCCCGGAGCCAGGCGGGAGGCTCCCGGCAGGACGCCCTGCCGCGGGGGTGTGGGGGAGCTGCTGGGGCCACTGGTGGCACCACACGGCCTAGGGGCACCCCCCCCGCCGGCGTGGCGAAAGGCGACCTGGCTGTGGCACGACGCCCGTGGGCGGAGAACCCTCCGCCCACCCCCCCCCCCCCCGCCAGCGCCGGCGGCCCCCCAGGTGCGGCCGTGGCCGCTCAGCCCCACGCGTGGCCGCTCCTCGCCGCCCCGTGGCGATGCTCGCCACCTGGTCCCAGGGCCAGATCCCCGTCACGAGGGGAGCTCGGAACACCCTTACGCGTGGGCAGGACCTCTGGCAGGCCGCCGCGGGGCTTCGCCGCTTGGAGGCCGTCGCAAGAGCCCACTTCACGGGTGACAGCCCCCCAGAAGGGGCTGGCGCTGCGCGGGGGTGTTTGTCCCCGTCCCGTGGCCCCTGCAGCACCCCGACCAGCAGCACCCGGTTTTCGGCGCCCGTCTACGCACCCAAGTCCCAGGCGATGGGCTCAGCGGCCGGGCCGGGGCGAACCGCGGGCTGGCGATGCCCCGTCCCTGGTGATTTTACGGCATCGTTGCAAAGAAATGGATCAGATTTTACTAGACACTAAGGAAAACAAATAAAAGGCCGTTTTCAGTGACCTGGAGTTGTAGATTCTTCTGAAGTTGTTTACTCTCCAGATTTAGCCTGTTTGCTCACCGAAGATCTCCTAGCCAGCTGGGTAACACTTGTAACACAACCGTGCATGTTGTACTTGAACTTATTGTTTGCTTTGGAAATGTCCACAGCTCATATAAAATCGCATTAAACAAATCCCTAAGCATTTCATTATACGAATCACTTAAATCCATTGGAAATGCCTCCCCCCCCCCCCCCTTTATTTTTTTTCTAAAGAGAGGAACCGGAGAGGGATGTATGTTTACGACTGGGGGGGGGGGGGGAAGTAAGTTTATTAAAGCTCCCAATTTGCATCCAGTTGGAACGGACGGTAGAGATTTTAAACAGATGAACACGGGGAGAGGGTGGGGGGAAAGCCCATTTGTGTCATAAATTCCAGGGCACTGCACTTCAACACGTCCGGGCAGGAAGGTGCCGTTTGAAGGGAGAAAACAGGAGAGGACCTGGGCGCTGGTATCGCACCCGGCCCCGGCGGCGTCCCGGCCAAGCCGTTCCTGCAGCTCACCGGGGAAATCTGGATGGGTTTCCTGCAGCAGAGAAAGTTTGCTCTTGTTTTATTCAGTGGCAAGGCGGCGGGGGACTCACACACACACGCACACACACACGACACACGACCAACAAAACTTTTGATGTTAAATTAAAAAAAAAAAAAAGAGGGCGAGGGAAATCCAGCAGATACCACGGCGGATTTTTTGTGAAGGCATCCGCGGCCGTCGCAGTCCGTGCGAGGATCACCGGGCTGAGGGCGCAGAAATCCGCCCGTCTGCGGGTTTCCTGCCCCTCGTCCTTCCCAGCCCGAACCCGATTTTCTTGACTTTCTGCTGTTTTTTTCCCCCAGCGGTTTTTATTTAACACATCCGGTGGGGAGCGAGCGTTTCAGAGGGAGCCGGAGTCTGTTTTCTATTTCACAATATGGTCATTGTTTACCGGCACATGCCCGCCGCCCCGCCTGAGCGGCTGCCCGGGGCCCCCGCCTCCAGCCGCGGCCCTTTCGGGCCCGAGCCCCGCTAATCCGCGGACGGGGTGGGGGTGCGCGTGTGCGTGTGCGTGTGGGCCCGCCCGGCGCTTCCAGCCGGTCCCGGCGCGCAGGGCGCGGGGGGCGCCGCGGCCGCGGACACGTCGGAGGCGCGCGGCGGCCGTGCCCGTGACAAGAGCGCCACGGCGTGGCCGCGCGGGGCGCAGCGCCGCCGCGCTACCTGCGCGCCGCCCGCCCCCCCCCCCCCGCCCCCCGCGGCCCCCCCCCCCCGCCCCCCCCCCCGCTCCCCGCCGCCGCCGCCGCCGCCCCCGCCGGGGCCAGACTGAGCGGCGGCGGCGGGCGCGGAGCCGGGCGGCCCCGCCAGCGCTCTCCCCGCAGGGCACGGGGACCGGGGCGCGGGAGCCGCCGGGCCGGCGGCCGCGGCCGGACAACGCGGCGATTGTTCCCGCCGCCCGCGCGGGGACGGGCTGCCGCGGAGGCAGCGGTGGGGCCCCCCGAGCGAGCCCCGCGGCGGGCCGGGGCGCTGTGTCTCGGCCGGTGCCCGCCGGCCGCCCCGCCCTGCCCCGGTCCTGGCTCGGGAGCATCCCCGCGGGCCGAACCCCCCGCGCCGGGCCCGCCTGGAGACCGGGGGGGTGGGGGTGGGGGGTTTGGAGGGGGTTCTCTCTCCGCTCTCGCTCGGCCGTGCTTTGTTTCCAGCGAAGGAGCGAAACATGTCAGATGAAGCCTCTCAGACTTTTGGATGAAATCTTGCAGTTGTTCAGAGAAAATCTTTCAGTTTCTGCATAAAATACTCTCGTTCGGGCACCGAGTTTTTGCTGGAAACGTTATTTCCATGGAAATTGCTGGCGAAGAATGAAAGGCATTTTTTTCCCCTTCTTTAAAAAAAAATAAATATCCCAAACAGCCCTCCACAGTGGAAACACGGATTAACTCTTGTTTTACAGCATCAGAAAATGGTGATTTCCAAACAACTTCGACAACTGAGGGCTTTCCTGGCGCTCCAGTGCATCGTCTTAGGCTTAGGACTTGTTTACCTAGGGGAGTATTTTCGGAATGAAGAGGCAAAGGGACTGAAAGTCCTTGTATTCTCGCCTAAGGCTGGGCAAAAAAAATTACGTCTGCTCCAAAGTAAAAATCTTGTCATGTTCAGTGTGGGCAAAAGCTAGCGGCAATCCAGTGGGGAGGGCTAGTGAACTACCCAGAAAGATATTCACAGGGTAGTGATAAAAGGGAAAAATGCAGGAAAGGGATTTTGAAAAAGAACCACCCCAAACAACATTTGGGAGAAGGGGAGGAGAAATAAACCCGACAGAAAACCCAGGGAAGAATCTAGGATGTTTTGCTTGAATTTCAGCGGCTTTCTGCAGAGCCACCGGCTGTGGGTACAGCCGGTTCAGGGACAGGAAAATGGGCACTTCTCCACCTAAGCATGACATGCTCCGCTTTGGGGAACTTACGTCCCTCCAAAAGACAAGGAGGTTTTGTGTTCCTCTGAAGGTCACCATTCGTGTTGATGGTAGGATGCACATGTGACTTTGGGATCGAAGCCTGTCTGGCCTCTCAAGCACTGGGGTAGGCGTTGCTTTTGCCCTCCATTCCAAACTGATCTCTAGGCTCCGGTCGTCTCCCACCCCTGGAACAGCCTTTTCTTTTCCAGTTGCTTGAGCGTGCCCAGGAAATGCCGGGCCTCTAGTTAACGAAGTGAACCTGTCACTTCGGCATTTCCACGGCTGATGGACTCACTGCTGGGGTTGGCCGCAGCCTGGGCTCTGCTGGCCTCGCTCCTCTGGCCTGTAAATTGCACTGCGCATAAAACCCATGACGTACAATGTCAAGAATTAGAATTTGCTTTTTAGGGCAAATCGTGGCTGTCTTTTTTACTTGCCAGGGAGCTGACACAAGGAGCTTGCACTTGCACCTATTGCGCCCACATTGCACCGACATGACTGAAAGGAGGAGCCGGTGCTCCTTGTTAGCGTCAGCTGTAGCGGACTGAGCCGAATGCGTGGGACAAGATGATGTTAAGAGATTCCTAGAGACGCAAGACTCCTGCCTGCAGCCCCCCTTCCCTCCTTTCTCGGGGTGTGCCTGCCAGGGTCACTGAGGGGTTGCTTAGCTGTTTCTTGATGATGCATCACAACCTTCCCAAGGCAGGGCACTGCCTGGCAGTCACAGTCCAGCCGGGACCTGCCCCTCTAGACTGGGAAATACTCAATGAACTCGCCCATTCCCTTCCCTTTTGGAGCTCTGTCCACATGAGCTCACGGGGCTGATGGCGAGCTCCCGTTGTCCTTCGATTCAAGGGCTCGACGTGGATGTGACCCATGTTTATAAATAAGGAGATCTGCTTTGGGCCGGGCGGGATGTTTCAGGGAAAGCCCATCCCAGTCTTTTTTCCCATTCCCAGCCCGTGTGCTTCCATCGCGGTGTAACACCAGCCTCTTTCTGAGGTCCTGGAGGCCAGCAGAGAAACGTCATCAGAAAACCCAACTTCTCCCGAGCTGTTTTTCTACCTGCCCGCTCCCCAGGGAGCTGGGCATTGTTATTCCAGGAGCTGTAGGTACTTTGACTGATGTGAGGCCCAGCGGTTTCCGAGAAAGACAAGACACAAACCAGATGGAGCCATCTTCAGATCTGCAGTTTGGGTCAGCAGCAAGAGCTGCAGGAGCATGGCTCCCTGTGCAAGTTGCCTCAGGTTTCCATTACAGGCGTTTGAGCACGGACCTGGAGCTGCATGGGCAGAACTGCTCCTGGAGGTGCTGCTCTGACGCAGAGCACGAGCCTGCACCGCCGGAGGGCTGGATGTAAAAGCTCCCCTTGCCAGAAACACTCCTGAGAAAATACTTGCCGAAGCTGCCCTCGCTGCCCAGCTGCGGTGCCACGGGCAGGGTGCTGCAGAGCTCTGGCACGGCGATCGGGGCGGTGGTGGAGGCCGTGGCAGGCTGGGAAGGGCCTCCGACCAAAAGCAGAGGAGGGAAGGACCTCAGCTGTGGCGGCAGGAGGGGCAGGAGGGAACGACTTCAGGAAATTCAGCATCCTGGATGAGTGGGCAGCTGGGCTGGATGACTGTAATGATCTTTTCAGGCCTTAAAATTTATTACTGTAGCTTTTAGCTCCAAGTAGCCAAAGGCAGTTGCTCCTTAAGGAAGAGGGTTGATTCATCTCCAGTACGGCCATTCACTCTGCTTATTCTCTCCCGCCTGTCACATCTCCTTCAGCCGTAACTCACTTCTCAGCCTCTCAGATAGGAGCAGGGTCGCTGCCTCTCTGCGGGACTTCAGATGTGAGATAAATCCCTTTGCATCCCAATGCCGCAGGAATGCTTTCCCAGATCTCTGACATCCCTGTTAAAAGATGACCGGTCAAAGAATTTGAGGCGTAGCTCTTCAGGCCCTTTGGTGTGTTTTGAGCGGAGCGGGGCAGGGCAGGGCAGGGCAGGGCTGCTGGCGGAGGGGCTCGGGGAAGCCCGCCCGCGGGGGCCCTCGTGCAATGCAGCACGCAGATTTTCCCCTACAAAACTCCGGAATTAAGCTTGCGATCCTCCTCTTTGAATAGTGATCTAATATGTTGTTATCCTACAGAGGTCAGCCAAACTTCTATAATTTAGACCTTGAAGGATTTGCGGATGATGGCAACCTTAGGAAAAACTCTTGCAAACTCCTGTTTAGCTAATGCGAAGTTTAGTGAGAGCTTAGCATGCCTGTGCAATCAGCTCGAATCAGGCAGCAGCATTAAACCATAGGAATGGATGCAGAAATAAACCACAGCAACTAGGCTGCTGGAGCAGTGAATACGAGAAGTGACACTGAACAAGGGGCCAGGAGACCTTGCAGGTTAAAGATCAAAATAGCAAAAGCACGTCTCGTCATATGGTCCTGTCCTTATTACTTATGTCACGTGGTCTGTCTGGCCTCGCCTATTAGGTTTATCAATGTATATTCACCGACAGTATATATGCTAGCTAGAGGTAGATAATATCTATGAAAGGACTTAATAACTTGCATCTGTCATAAAACCCACCTGACGTTCAGTTCCTCCGTTATAGCTTAGCCTTATTTTTTAAATAAATATATGCTAGACTTTCCCTGTGACTGCAATTCCAGGGCTATATTATTTTATTTCATCTTCTGCCTTAGCTTTTATGTCCTTCACTAAAACGTACGCTGCCACAATCCAAACTTGGTCTCCTAAAATTTTCCTGTGCAGCACAGGGGAACCTTCTCCTCCTTCATCTTTCACAATCCAGCCTGCAGCTGTGAGCAGCCCTGCAGGGAAGCTGGATGTCACTGGCTGCGTTGTCAGTGCTGTCTCTTCAAGGGGCTCTGTAAGGTCACCGTCATATTCATAAGTGTAGAGGAAAAGACTTTTCTTCTTTTTCTGGTCTCCATGTTTGAATTACATCTTTGTCCTTGACAGAGGCCCTGCTGCAAGAAGCATCGAGATGCTCTGCTTTAAGATTCATTCTACATTCCTGTGAAGATCTTCATTTATTGGAAAAATGGAGGTTATTTTCTTCTTCAGCTCAGATTTCTTCATCACAATGTTCTCTAGTCAGTGACTGAAAAATAGCTCTTGGGGCTGTATCATTTGTGCTTCCGAGAGCCTGCTAGTTCTTTTATTATTAGGAAAAAGCCTTGGTTTGGGAATGAGAAATAAGGTGGTTTTTCTCAAGAGACTTCAAGGCGGGCATGTATTTTGAAGTAAAGTACCACCTGGGTGAATACCTACAGAAGGAAAAGAATTTTCATTAAAGATATTTATTGAAAATACCTTTGGATTAGAAATAAGACATGTTTTATGTTTTTTTTCCTTTCCTCTTTCAAAAAGGGTAAATTAACCTTTGGAAAAAAACCCAAAGGGTTACGGTGGCTTCTGCATGACTTGTAGTTTTTCATGAAGATGCCTGCCTTTTCGAGGGAGATCTTCAGATCAAGCAGAGAATGAACGACTGATGCAGACATGACCAAATTAGGTTGTATGGCTTGTGCTGTGCAGGAAATCAGAGCAAATGATTGCTGTTCTGGCCTTCAAATCTGTATATTTGCAGGAATCTTCTTGTCGGTTTCATAAAAAAAATCCTACTTTTTTTCCTCACGTGCTGTCAAATAAAGCCCTCATGGTTCATGAGCCATCACCCTGATTTCAGAATCCCTCTTTGATAGAAATGGGTGCATGACAATGCCTGGATTTGGGCTTGGGACTCTTCATCACTTGAAGGACCAGCAGTTAACCCTAGAGCTCTTTACAACAAAGTGTGCATGGCTGCCCCTTCCTTTTCCCCAGTCTCTATGGGGAACCCACCTGATACAAACCACCAACATGATCCAGGTCCTGCTAAAACCAACAGAAAGGGTCCCTCTCGGCTTCAGTGGGGGTAGATGGATGCTTTGTGTGCCCATGCTCCCTCTCCTGGTTCAATACCTGGAACCACAGAGCTGTAGCTTCTGCCTTAGCCTACCCGTTTTGGTACCCAACCTTTAGATACTGTCCCCTGCCCTCTTTCTTCTCCATCCCGCTTTGTTGGAGGATTCTGCTCCGACGAGTTGGACTTGAAGTCTTTTCTTCCTCTGGCATTTGTTACTGTTTTCAGGCAGATCAGAAATCCTTGTCATGCTTGCTGTTGCTCTTTGCCTCTACATACTTACAGTCTGGAGAAGGTACAGGGTGGACTGGTGAGCAGAGAAAGCCGTCGCCCCGAAGCCTGTCCTCGGCCTTTTTGCTGTGTTATACAAGAGATGACAATTATCCTCTCTGGCTTTGGAAAAGAAACTAGATAAAATGCAGAGATTATGAAGGGAGGCAGTCATATTACAACAATTCTGGGCAGCGAAATAATAGTTGTGGATGGAGTGAAAAGATGGTACAGTGTGATCCAAAGGCACGCTGGTGCCAGTGCGAGTCTTTCCAGCCACAGTCAAAAGAACTTTATGCAGCCCTTTGTGTGCTTACACATCATGATATAAAAGACAAAATCCTCCATAGACCGAAGTGGCCAGGACGTCGTTAGTGTTATCTTACATAGGATTTCAGGGGAGATGGCTTCAGGTGTTTTAGGATCTCTATCAAAATCTGATTCTTCTTTTGGTGAAATAATAGGTGATGGAGAACGGTTGCAGCTCGAATGGAGCCGAGCTCCTTATTGAGGGCTTCACATTTAATCTTTTCCCACTAGGACTTCAGAAAGTAATGGAGTGTTAAAAAAAAAGTGACGATCCCATTTTTCTGCACATTTTATTTTTATAATTGTAATACTATAGTGCTGTTTACTCAACCAATATAAGCCTGGTGCTCTCGGGAAATACTTACAATATGTGTGCTCCGAATTTATTCTTTGCAAAGCAGACTTTACACACCACAGATGAAAACGCTTCAGCCTCATTTAAATAGGAAATAAAAGGGATTGTATTACTTTATTTCTTTGCAAGCTGAAAAAAAAATAAGTAAAAGGCATTGTCCTCTTTCAGAGTTCAGATTTCATTTTCTTCAAATGAAGTTGCGGTGGTTAGATTTACAAAACCTCTATTCTTTTTTTTTTTTTTTCCCCCCACAGATCTGCAAATTTCCTATCTTTAAAGTGTTTGCACAGAGTCAAAAAGAAAACAATAGAAACACAAATCTTCAAGCCAGAAGTTCCAAGCTGGCATGAAAAATGGCAAGAACAAGATTTGAACACTTATTAATACCAGTGTAACCACAAGATTACTTTTAAATTCCTTTTCTCTGAAATTCTGTATTTTATTTACGGGGGCAAAACAGAGCATAAAGCAGAAAAGACATATCTAAAGATTTTCTTAGACTGTTTAAAGCTATATCTGGAGACATAGAGACTATAATAGAAACACATAGACCAAATTATTATTCTGTTTTACATTTTGGCATTTTTGCAAACTTCCATAATTATGTCATTTTAGTACATTAAAACAAACAGCAAGAAAATAGAAAATACTTCTTCCACAGCTGTGTTTACTACCTTAAATGTGTTTTTTTCTCAACCAGGCAACCAGTCTGAGATAAGAAGTTTCCCTGCTGTGTAACACAGCATAATCAGAAGCACACGCAGCTCCCACCTGGAGTATTCCAACATACAAGAGTAGTGGAAAATTAAAGCAATAGAATGGAAAAGTCAATAGCTTTTTCCAGTGAGACACATTTGACATAGTAATAGACTTACTTTTAAAATATATGAATGTACAGAAGATCTTGGAGCATTTCTTTGAGTGAAAATCCTGTTTATACAGGGAAAAAAAAGAATATTCAACCTTCCTTGAAGAAATCAAAATTTTAATTGAAAGTCTTTAAAACATATTGCCATTTTACCATAATGTGAAACATGATTTTCCACTTTCTTTACTGCTTTGGGGAGTGTATTTTACACAAATGAAAGCCTAATGACCTATTCCTAGTCAAATGGAAATATTTTGTCAAAATTGCAAATATCTGAATAATGCTATTTAGTCAAAATCAGCAGCACCTTCAGAGATTTCCTGAGGAGTTTCAATCTGCATGAATATCTATTTAGAAATGAAATTGAAATTTTTCTTATCACCATTTTTATAGCAGAAATAAGTTGCAAAATAATTTAGAAAAATATCTTTCCCTTGAAATTAGCAATATTGTTTTCAGCCATTGCTGATATGTGGTAACCACTTTTCAAAAAGCCCAAGGATTTTAGGTAGGATTTTATTTCACTGGAAAGTCTGATGGATCTTTTGAAAACGTATTTTGAATGATCACTCAATAATTATTCTGAATGTAGTAGAAATCAGAAATTCTGAAAAATTTTTCAGGTCATGTAAAACATACATTTTTCTTGACCTGAAATTAAATAGTTTACTCCGGCTTTGAGTGTTTCTTTAAGGTCTTTGGTTCTGTATGAAGGAAATGAAAGAAATTTGTCATCACAGAATGAAAATGTGTTGTAAAACACCAGTGTGGACTTTTTAGACTTCCATACTATTTTGTCTCTTTTTCAGTAAGGACAGTTGAAGGTAAAAGCCTCTCAAATCAAGTAATGGAATATTTTTGAATAACCAAATTTATTTTTTGTTAAAAGACAACTTTGGCTGAAAAAAGTAATCAGAACCTACTTTGTTATTTAAATCAAGCACTGGCAAATGTAGCGTAAGCCCCTACAGCAGACAGGCACTTAGAAAAATTCTTGTCATCGGCTGAAATTTCAGGCAAACCCTTTTGTCTTGTTTGAAGGTTCTACCCATGAACATCGGACACAGTCTGGTCGGTAAGCTTCATTAACACGGTCCTTGCAGCTCACCTTATTTTAGCTGCCTAAAATCCAGGTCTCAAGTCTAGGCCAGCATCCTCAGCCTCCAGCGCTGAGGTGGAGAAAGGTGGGAGTGTCTCGAGGAGGGATCACTGTCTCCTAGGAGAGACTTCATGAGACAGCTGTGTGGCTACGTACCTGACCTATTGCTTCAACTAAGAATACTGTCAAACTCAAGTATTTAGGATGCTAATATAAGCATTGCACGCTGTATGAATTTGACTTGTCAGGAGCACTTTCCAGACCATCTATAATACAGTCTGAGTATTTAGCACTGTAACTGCATGTAATCCAGGAGATCCACTGAGAATCAGCAGATAAAAGTGGTTTCACTCTCTGTGTGCGTATGCCATGAGTTTAATGGTTGACTCTTCAAACTCGTAGGTAACCAGAGCATCCCCTGACATGGCTGCCACTCCAAGCACTACGGACGGGTATTCAAACACAGGGACAAGTGTAGTCCCAAGAGAAGCTGAAGTCAGAGTGCTCCAAACAGAAGCGATACCACTCCTTTTTAATAATGAAGGTAATTAAGCCTCAGACACCATAGTGAAGGTCATGGCAAATTCATCACCATTAGCAAATCAGGTCAGAAGTGTTTTGGAGCCAGGCTGCTCCCATTGGTGCCAGAGGGCTTCCCCAGAAGCCAAGTCAGGTCAGCACGGAGCCTTTGCAAATTCTCAGCTTGCCGTGATGTTCTCTAGCTTGCTTAGTCGTTGGATGGGGCAGGGATAGGAGCCACCAGCTGGAGTTTTGTGTCTGCGCTGCAGCAGATGAGGCTGGCTGCTTGTTCTTGCAGCATGCTATTTCACCCTTTGCTATGTCCTCTGCAGCACTTGGCTTTAAAGAGGACTTTTAGAAGTATTTAGAAAGAGTTTTAATTTTGAGGTAGCTTAGCAAAGCCTATGTCGCAGACTTAAGGTAAATGCAAAGTATTACCAAAGCTTGGCAGGGCAGTGTTTTACTCAGCTAGCCGGTTCACCTCCCTGGTGGGTTGGCCCTGGCCAGCAGCTAAGCACCCACGTTGCAGGTTGCTCACTCCCCCCAC
This sequence comes from Astur gentilis, assembly GCF_929443795.1. Taxonomy (NCBI): domain Eukaryota; kingdom Metazoa; phylum Chordata; class Aves; order Accipitriformes; family Accipitridae; genus Astur; species Astur gentilis. Next base: position 19,748,807 of record NC_064883.1, on the reverse strand, counting down.
CCAGTGGGACGGTGGGAGAAATAGGAAGAGCAAAAGCAAGAAAACTCCTGGGTTAAGATGAAGGCAGTTTAATAGGTGAAGGAAAGAGGAAAAAACAGCAAGGCAAAGCAAAGGCAACGACCCACCACTTCCCACAGGCAGACCGATGCCCAGCCAGTTGGTGAACATAGGCCACCTTGGAAGCCAGCTCCCCACCCCTCCTTCTTCTTCTGCCTCAAGTTTTGGTGCTGAGCATGACATTACATAGTAGGGAGGTCAACAGCTGCAAAATACAGATCCTTCCTGAAAGACTGTGGGAATTTCTAGGCACTTTTAACCATTACAAGGTAGAAAAAATAGATACAGGGATAGCTTTTTCCTACCTGTGATGCCTCAAGGGTCCTTTGTTTAGGATGGTATTACAGACATGGGGATGTGGGTTTATTTAAGGAGGATAACTGGATGACAAGTGTTTTGTTTTTCCTTCTCTCAAAAGAGAAATGACTGTTTATTTAAGCAAACAATGCAACGAACATTCCTATTCCATTTCAGAAGAAACCTGGAATTCTGACTACTTAAAAACCACTTTCTGCAACACAAAGCACCATTCCGCTCACAGAGGTATTTATAGAGGAAATTAGCACAACTTCTTGATAAATCTGTTGGATTAAAAAGTGATGCGGCTGGCAAACGCGGTTTCCCTTTTAAGCTGTTTGAGCATTTCTGTCATAACAAACATTGTCCCCAAATTGTGGCACCCTTTCCTCTCACAAATTTTTGAGTGGTGCTGCAACACACTCTGATATGATTCCCTTTCATTTCTGACACCGTTATGTCATTTTATGGATTTGCGCTGACAGCATTTCATTTCGACATCATTATAGCATCTCAACTGACTTTCCACACTGAGCACACCAAGAGAGTTTTGTGATGATACTATACTAAGAACAGTTAGAATGCAAAATAACCCTGCTGAAGAGTAATTATTATGCATGAACATCATCAGGTTTTCTTGCTTAGATTTTCTGCTGTTGCAAAGTTTGATATTTTCTTTCTTATAAAAATGGCCAAGAGATTCAAGGTACAGGTGAATCTACCCCAAGGCTGGAGGATGCAGAGCCTGGTGGGTGCACAGCCTGCCGTATGGCTAGCAAAGGTGGGCACAGCGCTCACCAGGAGTCAGTCCATCGTCTTCACCCTCAGAAGTCAATTGCCTGAGCTGGGGCAGTGAGGTGCCCAGATGCCTCAGCTCCTGTCACAGGCAGCAGAAGGAATCAAAGGGGGATTGATCTGTCAGTGTTAGACCCGTCTCTTAAGACGTGATGAAATTTTGTTGGGACGTGGTGGTCCCAACTGCAGTGGGAGCCTAGAGAAGTGAATTAGCGTCCCTGCCTAACTTTTAGGCAGTTAAAGTTAGGAGAACCTAGTGGCACCCACAGGGGTACAGAAAGGCAGCTGGAGAAAAATACCATGGTGGAAAACACCAAAACCCCCGAAACACCCCAACACATCTCCTTTTATGCTTCTCAGTGCTATGTCTTATAGATTCATGGCTGTGCAAGGCAGGGTGTGCAGGGAGTGAGCTGCCTCTGTGGTGTGCGGAGGAGTCCCAGGTGACAAGTCAAGGCCAGGTGCTTCTCTGAGGCCTCTGTGATAAGGGGGAATTGATCCCACCAGAGATGCTCTTGCAGTGACATCCACACAGGCCAGCAGCGTGGCCACCCCAGGATTACATGTCTCCCTGTCTACTGCAGAGGGTGGCTCTGGTTCCCTGAACCCTGCTGCAAAACCTGCAACTGCACCTGCCTCTTGCCATGCTCAGGTCTGCTCTAAGCAAGGAAGGATACTCAAGCTTATGTACAATTACATTAAAAGTTAAAGAATATGAATTTAGTGGCAGCTCAAATACAGAAAACCTTGGATTTATCAACATGTACAATACTCAAAAAGTCTTAATTCATCTCCCTTACAGAAGTGTGTTCTAACACAGGCCTGAATTACATCAACCAATATATATATATATATATATATATTTTAATTGGAACATTTGTGTTGGTGAGGATATCCAAGGCATGCTTAGGAAGTGAGATAGGTCAGTACTTTCACTGTCATTTTAAAATCAGTGATCCTCTCCCTTAGCTACTGCATTTGGTACAACAAGTAGAGTCAGTCATTTCTTCATGATCATTTGCAGGCGTGGGAATTTTCTAGTCTCTGTTGTATGTAAGTGCCTTACTAACCTTGATAACATTTTTCCTCAGGTGAAACAAGATAATGAATAGCATTACCTCCCCTGTTTGAGATGGAAAAATGAGACAGAGGAGACTTGCTGGAGTCCAGATTAAAGTCAGCTCTTTGGGCTCCTACATCCATCCCACCAGCATACACGCCACTGTCTCCACCTGTGTGTGCATGTCCTCAGGCAGACAGAAAACCGGGGCCCTATTTTCTTCTCCTTTACATTTTGTGTATGTTTGACAGTGTCACACTGTAATGAAGTAGTAGGTTGCCTGAAAACAGTGTGTAGAAAAGTAGAAAACTTCCTGATGTGCTTTTAGTCAGTTAAATCCTCAGTTAAATGTGCCAGCAAGCCCTGGCTGCGTGGGACAGGGAGCAGGAGTGAGAGGAATCAGATGGGAAAGCACTGATCTGGGAATACAGCTCAAGACAGTGGCTGCATGTTTCTTATTTTATATTTACGGCTCAGCTGATGTAGATCAAAAAAGTTACCTGAGGGCAATTCCGATGAGAAATGCCAGGTAAGTGTGAAAGTCTGGAAGCAGAGCACGGGGAGCTCAGCAGCCCAAGCCCAGCCTCAGCAGACATTCCTCTACCTGCTTTGGAGACTGAGCAGCAGTAGGATGTATGACATCAGTGTGGAGTTGTGTGAGGGAAATGGGCATGTCACCTGTAGCCGGACTCATATAAGGCTTGTATTTTGTCACACAATTATTTTTTTTGTAAGGGATGACATTGGCATATTATTAAAGACAAGTTCTATGCTGTGGATGGCTCCTGTATTTGCAAGTGAGTTGATCTGTAGAACAGCAGGTGATGCTGCTGTGATCCTTAAACATGCCCCATGCATCTTACAGCCCAGAGGAAACCACTGCAGTACCTATGGGCCCCCACTGAGCATCCTTCTGCTCATCTGGTAGAAAGGTTTGGTGGTCTAGACAGCCAAATGGGTCCTCAGTTGCAGGGCCTCTCTGCCTACAGCACATGTCTCGTATCTGAACTTGGAAACAGCCACAGTTGCCATCCATGGTTGTGAATGCCCCATCACTGGAAGTGTTCAATGTCAGGTTGGAGAGGGCTCTGAGCAACCTGGTCTAGTGAAAGATGTCCCTGCCAATAGCAAGGAGTTGGAGGTGATGATCTTTAAAGGTCTCTTCCAACCCAAACCATTCTGTGATTGCTCCCCGTGCAAAAGTCTCCCAGGCCAGAAAGGGGTTTTGGTGTTTCCGTGAGCAAGCAAAGAGGACGAGCCACTGTCCTCATAGCTCCCATAGGCATTGCAAGGGAAGAATGTCATTTATCACAGCATCATCTCAGGTTATTCCTGAGCTACTTAAGCTTGAGCAGAGACATACTCATGGGATGGAGCTTGTCCTTCCAAATCCAAGCCCGCGCCTTTCAGCTGCCTCACCCCAACACAGATGTGCTGCGCCCAGCCTCCAGAAAACCTGATTCATGGCTTCATCCACGGCCCATTGCCAGCAAGCAAAAGATTTCCATTGACTTCACTCAGTTTTGTGGCTGGCCCCTGGGACTCAAAACACATTGCAGAAGGCCAGTTCTCTGCTGAATCTGTCAAGGGTCTCCTGTGTTGTTAGAGCCAGCGGAACCTTGCTGGTTGCTGCCAGTGAAGAATTTGGCCCTACGTGCCATTTCTGGCATGGATGTCGCAAGCTGACTTCACCCTCCCTTCCTCTTGTGCTACTTTAGCTTGAGAAATGAGCTGTAATTGAGAATGTAGCTTTTTAGATATCAAAGCCCATTTACATTCATTAAGTTTATGAAATGATGGTTAAAAATAAACCTAAAATGATGTATCTTGAGTTTTTGCTGATAAAAAATATGTTAGACTTTCTGGAAAAGCCTACCTCTGGGATGACTGCCAAGTGTTTGCTTCTCTATTGCTACCATATTTTGACCTCAAATGGACCTTTCTAATTACATCACAAATATTATTGTATCATGCAAATTAGGAAGCTGTTAACATAGTCCAGGATAAAATAGCTGAAAAATAACAGGCTGCAGCCACTTTTCATTACACTCTGAAGGTCTAAAAAGTTTGGAAGTATAAATCCTCAGTTTTGCCTCTTCGAGTATTGAAGAGCAGATTACCTCACAGCAAAGCAAGCTAGTTACTTAAAGAAGCTGGCTAATCCACGAGACGTTATTTCTGTCCTCTTCTGTTGGCATCTTTTGTAATAGTTTATTAACAATGATTTGTGTCCTGTTGAGTAAGCTGTGTTTGTATAACACCATTGGCACTATATTAGCTGAGACCAAGGGTATTCTGGCTAGTTAGTCACAGCTATCAAATGCTTGGAACTTAATTTTCACTCTTCCATGACTAAGCATCTTTAACAAATATTTTGCTGCAGGGTAGAAAAAGTCCTAAATAGTCAACAGCATTGTTTGCAGGACTGGATATGCATTTGCAGCCAGATGAGTATGTTTGATGTGCTCTTGCGGTGGAAACACAATGACATCTACTGGCCAATGCAGATGGCTGTAGAAGTGTTTGCAGGAGGATTATATGCAGAAAACAGTGCAGATTCGACTCTGTGAGGAAAGGGGATGTCATCCATCTGAAAGGTGGGATGATAAATCAGAAGAACATCTGCAGATATCTCAAGTAATACAATGGAAATTGCAAAACTGAAAATACAAGGTATTTTACTTATGTACCACTTGTTTATTGTTTGTTGAAAAACAAACAAGCAAAACACTGGCCAAATCCTATGATGGTGCAAAGCTTCCCTATTGTCTTCAGGAGTGGCTGCCAGATGAAAACAGGAGTTAAAGCAACTTACGCTGGGTGTAACCAGCTGAAATCCATAAACAAGAACCAAAATGCACAAACATGCCTCCTCTGCTCTTGAAAAAGAGATACATGTAAGCAGGGGTTTCTGATAAATGACACAGTCCTGATTTCTGCACCACACTATTAGTGCATTTTTCTCTTAACATGATGCAATCTCTGTAAGTCTTCTGCAGAAAATTATACCTAATCAACCCCAAATGCACGGTGCTCTAGCAGTAAGGTACTTCTCTTGCAAATAGTGTTATTAAAAATAAATAAAGGAGGCAATCAAAACACATCTGTTTCTGAAGGTGTGAATGCTAACGATAGCAAAGAGAATAAATTTCCTACCAGCTAACACTTCTTACGTTCAAAGTGTATCATTTTGAAATCCCTTGTCTTCCATCAGCTCTGCTCCTATAAATTTCAGTTCTGTTGCCTCAACAAGATGACGCAGTTCAGGGGAATGATCACCTCTGAAAATCATCATACTTGATTTCTAAAATACAAGCAAATCAATCTAGAGCTGAGGGATACAGCATGGACTAGATCCAGTCCGGGGTTGTACAGGCTTCTAGATGGTGAGAAGAAAATCTAGGCTGTCCAAAAAGGGCCAATACTGTGCATGGAAGCAAGAGCAGCAAATACGAGCAATGCGTTGATATAAAGCTCTGCATTAAAGGCAGTCACCCTAATCCATGGAGACCTGAGTACTGATGTGCGTTGATTTTAGCGGGAGTCAAGAACGTGCTCAAAGTGAAGCATCATCCTGTAGGCTCTGTTTGTACTATAAGCGAGGGTCCAAAGCTCTGTACAATTTTGTATGTTACTCTCTCACTTAGATTTCATCCCTTGGAGAGCAGAAGAGGGAATGTGAGCAAAGGGGTAGGGAATTGACCCTAATGTCACAACCCCACTGCTCAACAATGGGCTTTTCACAGTGCTGTTTGGAAGGAAGAAAAGAAAAGGGGATGGGGGGGGGGGGGGGGAGAGGGAGGAGACAGGAGGAGAAAAGGCAGAACACAGAAAAGAAAAAAATGGTAAGGTGTTACTGGTTCAGTCTGTGATTATACCGATCTAAAAATGGTTTTCCTCATAGCAATAAAACAGAAATCAGTGATAAAAATGATCTGACAGTCAAAATATTACAGAAAGTTCTTACCAGACCATATACAGCAGATGTATCCATCTGTATATTGGATTTAGACATGCCCTGCAGGAGATGCAGAGATGCTAGCAATGGGACAGCTGTGGGCTGGATTTCCCTCCTCAAATAATTTCAGAATGTCAGAATTGGCATTTAATTCCTGACTGGCAGCATTCAGAATACAGGACAAAACAGGAATGTGTGTATCTGCGAAGCTGCTTGTTTGGAGATCACATCCTGGGTTTTGGTTCTGAATAGTTATATTGTATTGAGAAAAAAAAAATCAAGAGCAAGAAAAAGTCTTCCATATTTTCTGATATGTGTAACTTCTTTAAATAGAGCTATTATGGGATGTGGACTTTCATGTTAAACACAGTGACACCTAATAATGAATAAAAAATAAATCAGATGCAGATTTCTGGGCTGCTGTCCTATGTTACCATGCCATCCATGACTTCTGCAAGTGGTCATGTATGTTAGTGATTTTCTTACTGCAGTAACTAAACGAGATGAAGCCTGAAAACTATAAGCGTGACACTTGTGTCCCTGTTTCGTGCTAATATAAACCCTCTGCCTTTTATGCTGGCAGGTGGGCGCACATGTGTATGTGTCCGTGGGTGTGTTCCACAATAACTCTGGGTAATAATCAAACACTCTGCGGAGTCCTCCTAGTTATTCTCTTCTCTTGTTTGACTGACTTACATTTCCCATGTACTTGGTTACACAGGAACTGTTAAAAAAATATTTGTTCAGATAATAAAGGGTGGGGTTTTTTTTCATCCAAACCCCCAAAATCTGCTGAGTCTCTTGACCAGCAAGAAAACAGTCAGTGGTAACCTTTGCTCCCCCTCTGAAAAGCATTGCATTGCCTGGGTTATTTGTTTAAAGGGACACCGTGACGTCAAACTGAGACCTAAAGATAGTAATTGTAAACACATTTTTTTTTAACAAACTGAAGACTCATGGAGATATTTCTATGTTTATCATTTCCAGTGGATACAGGAGATTTTGGTGTATCTTTATTACAAATAAACATCTTCCACTCAGCCAATGCATCCCAGACAATGCAGACTTATGCTTGTGCATGGGAGTCAGGGAGAGAAAATGATGAGAAACTAATTACTTAAACCTGAAATGAATCAACCCATTTTGTTTGTCCAAGTTGGGAGAATGAGGAAATACAGAGAGGCAGTTAAATACTTGAAAAATATTCATAAAGTCTCAGAAAATAAAGGTGGGAGGGTTAAGCACCTTGGTTAAAAACACAGATGGAACAACATTTGTCCTCAGGTGTGACAGATCACTGCTACTGCCAGTTGAACAGTGGGGAGGGGCCTTTTACATAATTTTCTGTTTTCTTGTTTTCAATACAGAGGTCTGCTTGCATATGTGGATGTATAAAGATGTATATTCTTCACATACATGTGTAGAGATGAATCAGAGAGCTTTGCATGGACAGAGCTGCAGTCTCCACCCGGACTCACTTCAGGAGCAAGCTGGCGTTATTCACCTTTGGGTGCTCACTTTGAGACATCCTGGAAGAACCTGCTTTTCGGAAGCAGAGCCTGTGCCATCCTTAGGACACTTAATTCAGTCACTAGAAGTGGTGAACACTTTGTTTCCAGCCTTAGAGCATCGTCTGCCAAGCCAAAAGACAGAACTCCTCTGGGACACGCAAAACTGGACATGGGAAATCCCAGGGTGAGGGATGAAGCCAGGAGAGGGAGGTGAGGCTGCTGAGGCTGCTCTGCTCTTGCCTTGACCTCTTGTTGGCCCTGGGTAAATCTCTTCATTTTCTTTAGCAAGCAGGCAAAAAGGAGACACTTACCCACTGAGGAAGGGATGATTACTAGGTAGTGAATGAGCAAACTGTGGAACGGGTAAACAGCATAGCCATATTAATTATTCATAGCAGTTTTCAGTCCTCATCTCCTTTTAAACATGCTTTGCCCTGTGGCAACGTTCAGCTGCCTTCCTCTGGTCCTGCAGTGTGGCGCAGTGCTGAGATTTGACTTACCACCGCCTGGAGGTGAGATGGATGGAATACAAAACTTCTATTTTGCTAAATGACCAAACACAAATAGCCATCTTTGACCCTTTTCTATCCTTCTCCACCCTGAAAAGACCAACCAGAGAACAGAAGAGGACGCAAATAAAATATCCTTAAACTTGTGAGCATCTCCCAGTTGGTGGTGTTCATACGACTTTTGAATGTTTCAGCATATCTTTAGTTCTCTTTGATTCTTCTGAGGTTATATGGGTGGTTACTGGCAGTATTATACAAATACCGTCTTCACAGCTCAGCAATCCTTGGATCCAGATTTGGAGTTCAATGTGGGTGGCATAGGAGTAAATGCCAATAAGAAGGCTAGGACAGGGTTGTTACAAAAACTAAATGACTCAGTGTAGAGCCTTTGCAAGCTGCAATTAAAGAGCCAGAAGAATATTTTGTAACTACTAAACTGTAAGGGGGAAACCTCATTTTTTTGTAATGCTGTTTTATTTTCCCTCTTTAATGAATGCTTTAATTTTGCCTTAAGACATATTTCTGTTACTCAACATCAATCAGAGACAACCAGTATCTTTCAAGTCTTTTGCTGCCAGGGGCATTTGCAACTCTGCTGTGGGAACATCTTTCAGTTCATTTTAGGGTTAAGATTTCAAACCTCAATAACTGCATGTTCCCTTTGTCAAAAGAGCCTCTGCAGTGTATATAGAAAGATTTTACTAAACTTCCCATAGACTTTACATTGGTTTTGTATGGGTAACTTATCACACGATGATGAGGTATTGTCCAAAAAGTTTTAAGTAAAAGCTGTCACATTGACACAGTGTGAATTAATACAAAGTTGTGCAAACCTCAAAGATAGTATGAGCTATTGGCTAAAGCACTGAACTGAGACCCAGGAATGTCTTAAATTATTGTCCTGTCTCTGCCACTGTCTTACTGAATGCTGGCTTTGCAGGATGTCTCAGTTTCTCAAGTTTCCCATCTGTTGAATGGGAATGTAGTACTCACAGGCAGCCTCAATGTAGCTGAAGGCACATTTTGAAATGCGAGCATGCAAAGCAATCGGTGAGTGTCAAGTACACATGTGCAGGGTACAGTTTATATTGTGGGAAGTACTGGGATGAGTTACCAGAAAGAAAAAAAAAGTCACCATATTAAAAACCTTAAAAAATCTGATTACAAAGTAAAACAAGGAAATATGTTTTTAGTACATTACTTCAGACCGCTACAATAACAAAACGGTTTTGTGTGCACTCATGCATGAGTATGTGTGTATGAGCATACATACGTGTGCTTGGAGGGGCATGGGGGTGTATGTATATGTATATACATTTATATAAAAATATGTATATGCATATATATGCACACACTACTGGTGTGGCATATCTGTGGCATACCTATTCGTTTTCTTCTATAACAGCACATGTATCATACAGACAATAGCTGAGCAGGAATTGAAAGCATTTACTGACAAGAAAAGTGATTTGTGTTCTAGAATCAGAAAAGCAATTTTTGACTTTGTTTTACTCTTTTCCTAATCAATCAGTAGTGTTAAATATTTCTAAACTGTTTATTTACCAAATTTCAGTAATGTCATTCAGTAAGCTCAAGAGCTGAGCTCAGTATCAGACCAATATATACACCTATTTGATGGGATTCATACCTCCAGATTTTGCTGAGCTGTTCATGAAAAAACAAGAATCAAAAATTGCTATAAGCAGTTCCACAGAGAGGGAGGAATGACCCCAAATTTGCCCCGCGAACTGTCCTGCAATCATTGTCACAACTGAGTTTTCAAGACAATCATCATATCCCAGTGGATTTCAGAGCATATTAAATGCAGTCCTTCCTTGGAAGGCTGAAAAGAATGAACATTATCTGAAGACCTGCTAGACCAACTGACTTCAGACCTGCATGGATAATGTTGCCCCTGGCTCTGATGAGGTATAACAATTTTCAAAACATGTCAGAGATGCCTGTGGATTTTAGAGCACTTTGAAATCCAGGTCTTAAATGAGAAGTTTTGCTCCCAGGGCATAACTTTGAAAACAGAGTGCAGGAAGACAGTAAATGAGTCACAGCAAAGCCCTCTGGAAGCTGTGAAGAGCACAATTTTGATATATGAAGCTGAACAACAGAATGGATACAATTCTTGTCCTTTTGAAGAATTTCAGGCTCATGAAGCATGAGATGTATGCTTGTGCTCCTCCATGCATAAAAAATAAAAAATGATCCCTTGAACATAGTAAGACTTGCCAGATATTAATGCTGGGATATTTTTTAAAGTTGGGCTTCATTTCAGGTATCCATTTCTTAAACAACCTGATATTTGAAATATAGACTGTATCCTATCAGCTGTCCTACAGAATGCTGTTTGCACTATAAGCTGCAGAAGTACATCATTGCACCGTTAAACACTCTGCTTTCAAGACTTGTTGTCAAGGATTTTAAAATATAAATTATTTTTTCTACACTATTAAGTTAATATAAAAATGTTATAATTTATATATGGTAAAAAAAAACAAAATAGGAGAATAAACAATGCTATTGTACTTTGTAGTTGCTATCTCCAATCAGTGGAAAGTCTCCAACTTTTTTCTTTTGAAGGGATTGTGACCATCCTACTATCTAACATGGTAGACTGAAATAGTTGATAATTTTTTTCCTACAGCTTGCTTTTGCAATTGAAGGGCTTTGTGCTTTCTATAGCACCTGGAGCTGCTACTGCTCCACAGCATACAAGAACAAATTATCATTCAACATCTCAGTGTAAAATCAAAGCTCAAAGAAGTAAAAAACCAAATGCCACTTTCACAAACCAGTGAGGAGTTTGTGATTGCTAACTTACTTGTTTTTCAGTCGAAAAAATCGTCCTGTGGCACCTTGTAAATAACTTTTATTTTGGTTTAGGAGAAGTGCAAAGCCGTAATTCACAAAGCAAACAGCAATAAACTCATTATTAAAACCCATATTTCACAGATGTGATCATTTCAATACTAAGAAACGCAGCATGTCTTTTGATCGCTACCGATCCTGCCTTCAGGTGGTTTGGGAAGGGGGCGGAGGGTGGAATTGATGAACAGTGATAGCACTGTTGGATGAAATGGGTTTAAGGAACCTTGAGTATTTATGTTAAAGCTGCCTTTTTTCATGTGGTATCCTATAGTTCCATCCTGAATCTCAACCATTAATACATGATGTAATATCAAGAAACCACAAAGGAAAATCCTGACTACCAAGAAATGTAACCTCAAATATTACCAGATCCAGTGAATAATAAACCCAGGATGAGTAACCATCCAGATACTCCCCAGCCTGCAGTGGGGTGCTGAATTTCAGGGTAGGAACACAAAAAACAGACATGAACAGTTACAGAGCTACACAGTTTCATGTTGGATTTATTCTCCTGATTGATTACAACATCAGAAACTGGATAGAGACAAGAGATGCCTATCCAGCGCTTCACATCAAGGGTGATGCCAAGTGTTTTAATGCAAGGCCAGTTAAGTATTCCAGTACCTGGCCAGTACGTTAAATTGTCCTGGACAGACTGGATGCATTCAGAGGGCTATCAAAGGGCTAGGAAGAGCCTGAGATGGGAAATTGTTTTACTGATAGCATATCGTTTATGCCAAAATGATGAATGACGGATAACGCATGCTTCATTTTAAAGAGCAGACAATGATCTGGATTTGTGAAATGCTAACACTTTTATAGCAAAGCCTTGAACCTGAAGACCCATAGCCTCTGAGGAAGGTAAAAGGAGAAATCCAAGCATCTTCAAAGGATGATAAAATTAATCTTTGGCTTCAAATTTTGTGGCTCAGCTCCGATTTCTGCTGTGAAGCATGCAGCACAGTCTGGGTGCTCGAGCTGCACGTCCTGTGATCAGTGCAGTCAACTGCTTCATTTCTCTCCCAGTGGGAGGGTATGGACTCTCATACTGGTATGACCCATAGGGCTCATGCTTCACTTGTGGCATGTACTCTGTCAGCTATATATCTTAAAAGAACGAGAAGGGATTTCCAATTGATCTGTGATTGGTTTACTCAGTGGAGGGAGGGAGGGAGGGAGGAAGAGAAAGCATAGTCTTCTTCCCAGTCCCCTTTGCCACAGTACTACTGCCAAAACTGAAGCAGCCACACAGAGAGCTGAGGAAACTTTTAAAACTTAATTAGGGAAGAAAGCAAACAAAATAATACTATAGTGTGTTTACTTAGAGCTGCAATGCTGCCAGAGAAACCACATAGCTTGCATTTGTAAGCTATGCTTTTCATATAAAACATATTTAATTAAAACAGGAGACGGGACAACAAGCTTTCTTCTAACTTTGTTTAAACACATGTTTATGTTGTGTTTTAAATTCCCCTTGGGTTAATGTGAAGCTGGGCTAAAATCTTAGAAGTGATGTAGCCTAGCTAGTTTTATTCCCCGAGTTTAGACTTTGGGGCCCAACGGCGTGTCGTCTGGAGCTCCCAGGATCCATGGACGCTGTTGTTCAGAAGCAGCTCACTTGTGCTCCCCTCCTGATGCTCTGAGGCTGAGCTATGGTTTTGCGTTCACACACATATGGTCTTTTCTGCAGCTTTTAAAAATATTATTTCGTTTGGCCATTTTTTCCCTTGTTAGGTTTTCCCCCTCTGTTACAACCATCAGCATAACAATTTCTGTGCTCTTTTTGTGTTCTTCTGGAAGGAATTTTAATGGATTTGTGGAAGCATCTTTGCATGGCTTTAAGTTTTACAATGACTAAGTAGACCGGAAAAACAAAGCTTACCCATGAATGGAGCACACTTTATACTATATTTGAAATAACAAAACATGTTCTTTCAAACTGTACTTGTGTGAATTAACAGGAGTATATTGCATCCTTTACAGAATTTTAATGTAGTTGAACAGAACAGCACATGGCAGAGTAACCAAGTGGATTAGTAGTGTATTTACCAAGAAGATTGTTCATAAAAGGAGAAGACACACAGTGATTCTAAATATTGACCTTTTCAGTTTCTGTTTGAATTTTCAAAAGTAGAAAAATTGTTTTGTAATATAGGCTACCTTTTGGGTGTTTTCTCTGAAAGTTGAAAACAGTAATAGCTCAAGGACAAAAAAAAGATTTCCAGCTCACAGCCTGATTTGGCACCACTGCCTATATATGAAGGTGGAGGATTTTTCCCCTAAAAATATCTTGCCTGTCTTTACATTGAGTTTTGATGCTCTTTAAACTTTCTAGCCAAAATTTTAATTTCGGATTAGTTCACTGAGTTGAACTCTTTTAGAAAATTTCAGCTGAACAGTAGGTGTTTCTGAAAATGAGATTAAACCCTCATAGGTTCTTCACAATCCTTCTTTCTTTCACAACCACTTACCTGAGTAGTGCTGGTGCCTCTGTGCTTTGAAGTCTGGCACTGGACTGGGGAGAGGAGAGTTGCAGAGAGGAAGGTGGGGAGATGGTGAGGAGGAGGGTCCATGTATAAGCCTGCCACTCCTCCAGCATAAAGCTGCCTGCATTTGGCTTGCTGCAAAGCTCTGCTCACACATGTTCAAGCATGAACTTAATAGAGTTTGGCAGCTAAATTCTCTGAAGATTTCCAATACACTTGGCATCTTTCAAGACTGCAGGAGGCAAGCAGAGCTTCCTCAGGAATTGCTTCTTTTGTCTGTCAAAAAAATCTGTTTTGGATGATACAGATCATATGCTTCAGATGAAAGAACAAGAAATCCTGCAATGAATGAACAGCTCAAGCATAAGCTGAACCAAAGCAGAACTTCCTTTTAATGTCCAAAACCTATCAACGCGCCAAGCATGCAATTGACTGAAGTCCAGAAACCGCTGGCTGACTCTTCCTTCCAAACTTGTCATGTACTGTATTTATTTCATAAGAAATACTTTCTATTATTTGGTTTCATCCTACTATGAGAGGCATACATGAGTACCTGAAGCCATCCTGATGAGTCATACCAAACAGCATTTATTATGGCATCTTTTTTCCTCACTGAAATGGCACTTTTGAATGAAAACCATCTGTCCTGCTCTCACTGTTCTGTCCTGCTGACCAGCCTGGGACACACCAAGCACAGCCTGTGTGAAGAACACTGCTTTCACCTGGGCCAGACATGGACAGGCTGTTGTCTCTGCAGCCAGCAGCAAACATGGCTTGTATCTTCATCAGCCTATGTTCTCCCAAGCCCTGGGGAAAAAGCCGGTCCATTTTTTAACAGCATCCATGTATAATTTGCACGTCCAGCTGTTTGGTGGGTTTTGAAGCAGACCGTCCCATGCTAGGACTGATTGAATCAAGGACAAAGCTCTACTCCACTTTGACAGAGGCAGAAGCATCCTGTGAATCTCCAGTTACCCGTAGCTTTTCCTAAGTCATTTACGAAACTACTCATTTTGCAGTTGTTTCCCACAAAGAAGGGATAATTCTGCGTCTTTATAGTTTACGAGGCACACTGGAAGATGCCACAAAATATTCAGCAGGCAATTTGTGCCATCATAACAGATCTTTGGCTTGGCTTCTGAATCAGAAATGGCTGCCTCCGTCTGGAATAGTATGCAAAAAGGAACTGTCTTGAACCTATTTGAATATTTAGAGAGTTTATTAATACTTTCATTTCATAGTTCTGAACTATGAGAACTATTCATAGTTCTGAAGTATGAGATGCAATTTTGTTGTGATCTCTACAATGCAAAAATAGGAAACATGGGACAGGACTACATGCTTTTTTATTTTAATAGCAGGAAATCAGACTGTACTTGAACATTTACCCACAGTTTAGAGAAGATTGCAGATTTTCCTGTTTTTTTAACAGAAGACAATACAATTTAGCTTCTTCAGGACTACCAACAGCTTTGGAAAGGAATAGCATGTCATTGCATTCTATATTTAATCATTAATTTTGATTCACAAAAAGAACTCCTCTCAGGATGCTCTTGATAATTTTAAAAATTACAGCAATTATAACAGCTCAATAAATACTTCACCTTCATCTTCTTTAGTCAACCCATTACCGATGAAAGAAAAAAATAAACATGGAAATGTTCCTCCAGTCTTTCTACATTTGGAGTTAGGACTGTAGCAAACAACATGGCCACTCTGGCAGATTCACAGGGTCAAAATCTGTCTTCTACTTTTTATTGATTTGCTGCTAGCTCAGAAGGATGGCTAAGCAACTACAGCACTTTGCATTTATGCTTTACCACAGATTTCTTGTGTATCCTTGCGAAAAGGCTGAGATGCTACTCACACAGTCCCAGCCACGTAAATAATTATTTCATATATCAGCTAAGCCACTCTGCCTGGCTTTGTGCTGTCCTATGGCAGAGCTGATGCTGCCTCTCCAGATCCAAAGGCACTATGGAGTATGATGGTACAGGGGTACTCTGGTATCTTTGGAGGATCCGCTCCGACTTTAGCATAACTAGCACTGAGCCAGTGCTCAAAAGCCCAGTTGGATACAGAAGAATCCTTTATGGGGTATCTAAATCACATATACCCCAGTACATCCTTCTATTGACAGCTGAAAAGAAATAGGGAATAATTGCCTCCACTTGCCCAAAAGGGGTGGGATGAATCCCTCTCCTGAGGTACCTCTTTCTTTGGTGTAAGCTAAGAGGCACTCCCAGGCCATGGAGCACCAGCAGCACAGATGCCCCAGTGCCCTGCACAGAAGCAGTGCTGCCTGGAAGCATGGGCAGGTGTCTGCAAGAGGCAAGCAGAGGAGTTGCACTCATGCACATTGGCTAAAATCGTGTCTGGACTCAAGCTGTGGCATGGAGTACTGAAGATTGAGAGGACATTATATGGAAATAATGCCTCTAATATCTTATTATATCTTAACGAGTTCTGATGGTGAGTCCTTTTGTGCCCATACACACTGGATATGGTGTTCAACTGCCTCTGCAGCCTCTCCACATTCCCTGATAGCGCAGAGGCCTTCGAGGACTTTGGGATATAAAAATTGTTAATGGGCAAAGGCTGACAACTTAGCCTGTTATCAAACAGCCTGCTGAGCCTACAGCTCTATCTTCTGCTCCATGGGGACTTTACTGGCAAATTCCTTGCTCCTCCGGCAGCGCCTAGGGAAGGCGCAAGGAGGAGGCTCAAGAGCTGCAGCTGAAGCAGTCCAGAGGTGCACTGATGCTGCGGGAATCCTCCTCTTCTGCCAGGCAGGAACCACCTGCCCCAGAAGATGGGCAAAATGGCTTTTGGTCTCTGTAGACAGAAAGATAAGGTGTAAAAAATATTGAAGGTTACAGAGCTGACTGACGCATCCTGAGCATTTAAGCCACAAAGCAAGTGCCCAGTAGAGGGCTTAAGCAGGCCACTAAGGGAACAGGACTTCTAAAAAAACCCATAGTAGGGATATAGCAAGGAGAAAGCTGTTAACATTAAGTACGGTAGTCATTATATTCAAAAGATTTAAATAAATTCTGTGAATGAATGCACCCTCAGATAATTCAGTGGAATTGCATTACCACAAATAAAATGGATAAAGCAAATCAGTTTTTTAACTTCAGTCTTTTAAAGATTTGAACATATTGAAGGACACAGGGGTAGACAAAACGCATAAAGTCAAAAAATCCTTCCCCAAAGAAACATCTGCAGAACATACAGTTTGAAAATATAGCAAAACCAATCAATTTGAGGATCAGGCCTCCCCTGCCATCTGCCCACCCTGAGAGCATCACAGGCATGAAGAGACCTGGAAACTGCCGGTAACAAAAAGTGAGACTATAACCGTTTTCTTTTATTTCAGTAACTTTTGTGTTACTGGGAACTTCAGTATTCCATCACTGAAGTCCTTGGGAGAATAATAAACATCAAGAAATGGTAGTGAGCAAAATAGTCTGTAGTCTGCTCTTTCCTCTGTTGCTCACATGTAATGACTTGGGCTTCTCAGGAGGCAGTACATTTTTGTTATGTTTCTGAGTATCCTGGGGAAGCTTAACGCTCCCTGGGCCCATAGAAATGTTTCTTTTTTGTTTTGTAGCGCCAGTGATTTGACTGGCCGGAAGGAACTTAACAGGCACCCGTGATGAGGCAGGACTTTTGCCACTGCTGCCACCGCCTGATTTTAAGACTCTTTGCTTTTTTTTCAAAATATCCATGACTGTTGACATATGAAGATTTTTCCATGTGGGTGGGTAGGATGTGATGTTAAACAGCTGAAAAACCCTTAGGGAGAGCTGGGGACTTGCAGCTGGGTCTGTAGGTGGGAGGTAACAGAAAGCGGGAGCTCGGTGGTAACAACGACGCGGTGGCACAAAGCCCCCAGCAGCCCCACGGAGGCAGTAAGATTTCTTACTACGTCTTGTGTCTCAGCCATGCTTAAAGATGCAGATAAATCAAGTTTAAGCGTATGAAGCTTGGTTTTAGTGGACTAATTCATTCGCGCCAGATTCCACCCAGGTATAAAGTGCACAGTTTGTTCGTCTGGTGGTGAAAACGGAGCTAAAAATTAACAGTTTTTTTAAATTTTTACCGTGATCCCTGCCATCCGCACGCACCTTTTCGAAACAACGCGGATTGCTCATTCATCCTCCGCCTTCTTTAAAAGTAGTATTTGCAACTGAATTTCTTGGCAACGTTTTAGGCACCGTGCGGATGAACACGGTGCAGCCGAATTTTCCGCAGAAAGCGGTCTCCGAGTTTATTCGGCATGATTTTCTGAGGCATAAAGCAGAGCTTTAGTTTCAAGACGCGCTGATACTCTGGTCACTGAATCGGCAACCGGCACGCTCCGCCCGCCGCCAGAAGAGCCCCGGCCCGGCCCGGGCCGACCGGCCGTAAGAGCCTCGGCCCGGCCCGGCCCGGCCTTGCCCGCCCCGGAGCTCCCTCGCCCCGCCCCCGGTGCGGCCGCCTCAGGGCTCCGCCGCCGCCGCCGCCATGCCGGGCGGTGCGCGGGGCCTGTACCGGCGGATCCTGCTGCTGCACCGGGCGCTGCCGGCCGCCCTGCGGGCTCTGGGGGACCGCTACGTGAAGGAGGAGTTCAGGAAGCACAAGGCCGCCGGGCCCGCCGAGGCCCAGCGCTTCCTGCGGGAATGGGAGGCAAGTGCCCGCCGCCCCGCGGGGGTCTGACCGGGGGGGGTGGGGGGAGGCCGCCTCCCGAGCCGCCGGCCCGTCGGGCGGCTGCGAGCCTGGCTCTCGCTGCCGGCGGGCGCCGCGCAGCCGCCTCCCGCCTCCCCCGGCCGGCAGCTGGCGAGGCCCGGGCGCCCGCCCCGCTGCCCGGGGGGACACACCGGCCTCTCGCAAGGCGCCCTTCAGGCGGCGGCCGGAGCCTCGCTCGCCCTCTCTGCCCAAGAGCCCCGCTGTTACCTGTGGCTGCGGCAGCAGCAGCAGGTCGCTGGGCTTGGCGTTGTTGCAGGACGCGTGTCACGGAAGGGGGGGTGGAAAACGCCCGTTGGCGCCTTCGCCGCGCACTGCCGCCGAGGGGCCGGCGGCTGCGGGTTCGTGTGCTCGGCCTCGTTCCCCTGGCACCCTCCCCTGAAGGGCAGCTCGCTGCAGGGCTACAAAGTCCCCTGGGATTCGGCGTCTCTGGGCAGCTGGTCTCCGATGGGTCTCGTTTCCTCGCCTCATCTGCGCGCGATTGTAAGAGCTATGCACGCACAAGTGTGTGGGACAGAACGACAACAATTACGTAATTAGCTATACAGACATGTATGAAATATGTACACGAAATGATCTGTATAATTTATAACAATACACTATATAAATGTGCATATATAGATTTAACTACATTTGTAGCTAATTGTATAATTACAATAAGCTAAATACATAGGTGTAAATAGCTTCCCCGTGAACTTGTATTTAGTTTTTGAGTGACAAGTTTTTCAGAGTGTTTCCTAAGGAAACAAGTCTTAGGTGAACGTTGCTTCTCTGCTCCCCCCCGGCCCTGAACTCGGTGGCTGGTTTCACCAGCGACAGAAAAGCAGGTGGATCACAAATGGTTCGGATGTAGCAAGTTTCAGGAGCAGCAGAGGAGGGAGACTCTTGAGGTGCTTCGTGCCTGAACTCCAGCAGGTGCTAGCATATTAATAGACCCCCAAAAATCCACACGGCAGGCACATGTTACAGACACATCACAGAGGAAAAACCTCAATTAAAGCATGAAAACAACTGCAAGAGACAGATCTACAGACAAGCTTCCCGTTAATTTTCATGCTCGTTGAACTACTGGTTTGATATTTTTGGATCTCAAAACTATTTTCCTTTCTGTGGAAGAAAATTGTATTCTGCTCTGCTCTGGAAGCTGGTTAGCATAGGTAGCGTCCAGTCTTTCCCTGTCTACCAGCAGAAGGGTAAGGGGGGGCAGATCTGACCCTTCCCTTCTACCCGCTGTGGCTGAAATCTTGGGGCTGAAGCAGCTCTGTTATCCTTGTGCTAGGGCATCAGGAGCCAGGAGGGAGAACACTGTCTGGTATTCTCTTCAGAGGGAAGGGATAAGTGTATTTTAATCGCCTCTTGCCAACTGATAGATCCTGAAATTGGGAAAGTTTGTATCTACCTCTCAAATGCCTGATACTGTTGTAATTCTCAGTTGCCATTTGCTTGATATTGCCAAGATGTTTCTGCATCGCTGCTTCCAATTTTAACGTGAACTAAAAAGACAAGTTGCAGGTCGCTATTTTCAGTGCTAAAATCTTCCTTCAAGTAGTTTTAGAAAAGGAAGAAAATGTTTACACTTAAATGTGTTTAGCCATTTCTGTGAAGTAAACAGATAGTGAAAATGTTTCTTGGTTTTAAAATGTTTTAGAAGTAGATTATAGGGAAAACTGGGAAAAAAATTAGACTACAAGGAACAGAAGTTGAATTTTGTAACCTGACATTTAGTGCTATTAGCTATGATATGCTCAAGGAAAGGAAACTAGTAACTGCTTTGAGTGTGAGCATATAAATAACTTTGCAAGTATGTCTGTCTTCTAACAAGATGCTGGGAGATATTAGCACATAGTTAATGTGGGTCTTCTCATCTTTAATTTTTATTTTGTTCAGGGATTTTTTTTTGCCTCAAATGATAATCTCTTTCAAGGGTGGAATTTAAATCAGCCTCTGACATTTTTGGCCTGTGGGACTCACTCTGCATCTTGCGCTATGCTGTGGTTCCCAGTCCCTTGAAGGCTTGGTAACTGAGGAAGGTGGACTGTAGACAACTTGGATTAGGTAACAGAGAAAGATGCTCTAATTAATTTTGGAGTCCTCTTTGCACCCTTTCTGGGCAGCAGGACACTCTTTTAATCAGAAATAGGCTGGAGGCTCTGGAATGGTTCTTGCAGAACACACCAGTGTAACTGCGAAGCCCCCAGTTCTTGAACGGCATAGGAACCACAGAGTTGGCAATGTGCGAAGCTGTGATGTGCTACTTCACACGCGTGAACCGTAACTATACTTCTTGCCTCCTGGGTCAACCCACCACATTAACAAAACAAAACCAAACAAAGCAAACAAAAAGCCCCTTCAAACAAATCACTACAACATTAATACAAAATGATGTTCACATTCCCTATTAAGTTTTAGCCATTTTGGGAGGAAAAATGCAAAGTTACAGCTCTGTTAACAGTATTTTGACATGTTGCACGTGTCAAACACTTTTCTTTCCAATTTGCTTGCTCATTAAGGTACGCGTATACCTTGCTGTATGCACTTTAGTGTCGTCGGTATTCAACTTCCATCTGGAAAAGTTCTTTCCTTATGTCTTCTGTTGCATGCAGGGTGTCTGGTACAGAGTGGTATGATGTCTCATGGTACAGAAAAATAGTATTCATAATTTTATATTAAAATAGTATATCTTAATGTATATTCCCCAGAGGGCAAAGATTATGGATATGATGATTGCATTGATGTTTCTTGACTTGGAATAAGAACTTCAATATGAAGTGTAATCTTAATAAGCCACCCCATATGCTTTTTGAATGAAAATTTCCAAGGATGACTTATTTTAACATGAAACTACTTGACTTTTGTTAAAACTCTTAAGGCTTTTTTTGGATAGTCAGACCTTCTGTGTGTGTTTGAATATACTAGTTCATAGTCTGTGTTTGTGGTATGGTTTTTTGTCCTCCAATTTAATTTGTATTTGCTAATTGTTTAGTTAACTGGCCTGGCATTTTAATTGCTTTATGGTTGTACCAAATGATATTCCCCCCCCCCCCCCCCGCCCTTGGTATTTAGATCATGTTGATTCAAGGGAACTGGGCACATTGATTGTCAAAGAAAAGCTGAACGAATACCCTTTATTTCTTGTGAAACATGGTGAAAAACCTATAGGATTTTGTTGTTAAAAGCATTAAAAAGAACTATTAAAGGAAGCTTAATTTTACAGGGCATTCAAGCAACTGTAGCTTCTAATATTGCCGTCATTCTTTAATATTAGGTTCTGTTCTGTGGCTTTTGGGAAGAACCCAAATCTCAGTGCAGGACCTGAATACTCAGCCTAATTCTCAAACAGGGGTACAGGCACTTTGAATATCCTTATAATCCACAAAAGCACAGCTGGAAAAATTAAAGGGAGATTTCTAAGATTAACTTTTAAAAGAAATGGGGGGAAAAAAGAGGTGAAAAGGCTCCCAAATGTTATTGTCTTAGAATGTGAATGTTTCGTATTGTTTTCATGTAAGGGAGATTAAAAGGAATCCCCTTGTTTGCCATGCACAAGAATTGAGGGGTTTAGTGTTAGAACCCAACTGTGTAGATGGCTAATGTAATTTTATGGGAAACCTAAACTGACCTCTTTGGGTTTACAACATAGGGCAACTATCCTTTGAATATTCTTAGAAGAGTTCTTAAGTGAATAAGACCAATAGAAGTAGTCTGCAAGTATGTGTACATTTATATAAAAGTAAAATAATGTAAATTTTGTGGTTTTCCTGTCATTGGTGCTGGATTGATAGTTTGCGTCTTAAAACTCCCTGGAAAGTATTAAAGGAGGATACAAAGAAAGCAAGCTTTGTTGTTCAGGAATTATGGTTGTTCAGGTAGATTCAAATTAAGTATATAAATTATTAATAAATGTTCCTTTCTATTTTCTAAATATTTAATATTTTAATTAAAATAATTGGTACTCATTTACAGGAGATGGCTGATATAATTAGATTGATAGTGATTATTACCTCGGAATGCTATTGAATTAATGTTGACAGATATGACAAGTGAATTAGTTCAACAGTCTTCTATATCATATGGTGGCTGGTGAGAATGCCTACTTAAGAATAGGTAATATTAAGATAATATTGATTACTTTATTCCAGGTTAAAAATGATATAATGTAGAATATTCAACTAAGTAATTTCAGTAATCATTTGTTTTACACCATTTAAATTAATTCTTCCTTTAATTTTTGAAAATGACCATTTCATACTTAGCTTGTTTAAAAAGCCTGACCCGGTAAATGGGAAGGTCTGAACTATCTTGAGATAAGCAGAATAATTCTGCAGAATTACATGACATTTTCTCACATCTAATAGATTGAATAAATTGCCTTTGAAATGCTTTGGCTGCTCTTGACTCTGAAAGCCTTTTTATAAGCTTTCAGATGAACTGAGACTGATTTGGGAGCTGGCATCTGCTGTTGTATACTCAGAAGAAAGGTGATGTTTTTTTCATTCCTGATAACAAATCTAGGCATTGTATTGGTAAAATTAAGGCAGAACTGTATCTCTTTCTGTCTGGGGAACCTGGTCACGTAGCCTCTCAAGAATGGCTATTTTTTTAAATCAGTCTGATGCTTGATATGATACAAATAATTATCATTCATCAAATTTGTTTTCATTTGCCCATGTCACTTGCAGTATTTAGTTTGCTGGGATGGTTGTGGGATGGTCTCATGATATCTCCCAGGACTTAGTTGTCCTGATTCTTCTTCTTCTGCTTGTGAGTGGATACACTCAGAGAATTTTTTGCTTCTTAATTCTTGGGTTAGTATGATCTTTCCTCCCTTCTTGATTTATTTTTAAGCTTCTGGCACTCAAAAATACATTGAGATGTTGAAAGGAGAATTTGAAGAGCAGATAGCCAAAAAAAGTTGGGACGGGTGGAAAAGGAAGCTGTGGCCAGTACTGGAGTCAGACTGGGATGGGAATGGGACATCTGGGTTGCCCTTTGTACTGTCTTTCAGCAAATGTATAGGTTGCATAAGTCTGAAACTGCTGCTGACTTTCTGTATTCTGCTCTCACTTCCAGTGAAGTACATTATATAAGTGATCTTTTCTTTGCCTGACAAAAAAATACATTTCTTTGGAAGTGAAATATGACTTTAAGTTTTTTGCCATTTTATGACTTTAATAAAAGTTGTGAAATAGGATTTAAGAGTAGTATTTCATTGTAACATTACCGGATACATTGGAATTTGCTTTTAGTGATTTTTATGGCTATCTGGATGAAAACCTTCTTATTAAGAGTAAATTCCTACTGAGACTTATGTATTTAGCCCCCACTTAGGGTGTTCACTGGGTATTAATTTGTAAGAACTAAATTGGAGACAATTTCCTCTATTTTCTTTGATATTTCTCAAAAGGCAGGAAAGAATTTCTCACTTTTCTGAGAGCCGCAGAGTTGTGGCTCATAAATTGAAGAGCATGTAGGTTTCGGGTATGACCAGCTGCAGGAAATCAGCCTACTGCTCTGACCTGGCGTTCCTGGTGGCCTGCTTTGCTGTAAGATTTGAAGTCTACCTGTGTAAGATGGCAATTGTGCCTTGGTGCACCCATGATTTGGTGAGTTTCCTGAACCAGCATTCATGTGCAATTGTCCCTTTGGCCAAAAAAATAAAGGTTTACCATGGATCCCTATAGCAAAATTTCACGGTAGTAACATCCTTTCCATATTATGGCATCACTTCCATCCTTTCAGTGGTCCTTCAAATTTGGGTTTAGAAGCAGGACCTGGTGTCTGCTCCTCTTCCATGGAAAATCCAGGTGATCTGGGATCTTTCTTATGCAGAGAGACCTGGGGTAACCTGGTGGGTACCTGCTGGCTTGTGTGTGGTGCATGCCCATCATGGGAAGGGGCATTTGATACTTCTCATTTGGAGACCAGCATCGTTCTCTTTCAGATTTATCCGCTCACTGCTAAGCCAGT
This sequence comes from Astur gentilis, assembly GCF_929443795.1. NCBI lineage: Eukaryota > Metazoa > Chordata > Aves > Accipitriformes > Accipitridae > Astur > Astur gentilis. Next base: position 19,724,559 of record NC_064883.1, on the reverse strand, counting down.
GATTTCTTGTTCTTGGTTTTTTTCCCTGTGTACATATTGATATGAGAAAGCATTTGATTAACTTCTTTTGTTTAACTTTGTTATGTGTAAACACGCTGCGTTTTTTTCGTATTTCAAAAATGGTGTGGTCTGGGGTTGATGGAAAATAAGACTTAAAGGCAAATGTGAGGTTTTGTTTTAGACCTTTACTGTATTTTCCAAATTCAGAATTCCATAAGCTGTGGCATCAGTACTCTCAATGCTTCTGTCCAGTTACTATGCCAATTATCTCTACATTATTGTATCTATGATTGCATGTAGCTAGTCAGATGGCTGTCCTGATAACTGTGCGTGTCTGCTAGTTGAAGATTTTATTCACAACTGTTTTGACACAGCGGGAAATAATATCTGACTCATTGGGGTCACATCAGACAGTAATGTCAGTGACATGCATGTGCCGGTCACCTCAGGTTATAATACATTGCATGGTAAATGCCATTGAAGTGAGGGAACTTTGTATAAATACTTGGTGTGCAAATAGGTTTGTAAATTTCAGATGATTTGATCATTGCATGTGTTTGTAAAGTATATACCATGCCTTTGATATTTCAAGTATGGCATTAATTAAACCTCAACTGAAATTTCTTGGCAGAGCACAGCAATTTTTATTATTTATAATTTAGATTGAGAAGTTTAAATTGCTGTAGAAGTGGGGTAAATCTCTAATATGCGTTAACAGTTTATTCCTTGCATTGAGTAGCACTGTCTTGGGAAATGAGCAGGGCATATTTATGTTAATGCTCTTAGATTCAAAGACACGGTAGAAGTTTTGTGGATGCCTGCTCATGGACTTTCCAAGTGAGTACAGGTTTGTGAGCCAGTGTGTGATTAGATCCCTAAATAAAGAAATAGGAATGGTCAGACACAGTAGAAGCAGAACCAGCAATGGAGCGTTTACAGAATTGTCAGTTTAAAAGGTAATTCAGGTTTCCATCTAGTGGTGGTATAAAATTCTGTCCAAGCTATGAGACAGCATATGCATAACCATGCTAGCTAACACACTGTAATACTTGTGTATCTGTTTGAAACTTAGGAAATCGAAAGCCTTTATTATGTATAAATTATATACATAATAGTACGTAATTCTCAGGGCCTCTAGAGTTTTTTGAGTTAGAGCTGTAATGATCAGGGATCCATTATTTTGGCAGTGCACATTCAGATCCCTGAGTACTCTTTGATTCTAACAGTTTATCTTATTTGCTGCAAATTAGCCTGCTTTTTCAGTGTTCCTTGACAGCCATTTCAAAAAGTTTAACTTGGGACAGGTTACAGAAAGAAAATCTATGTCTTAAAAAGTTGTCTTTAAGTTGTATGTGTGCAAGTATGAGTCTTTTTAGATTTGTTGTTTCCTCCTAGACTTTAAAAAAAAAAAAAGAAGAAAAGAAAGGGAGATAGATTGCTTTGCCCCCATCCTGATGTTCCAGCACTGCCTATTTTTATTATTTGAAGTACTTTACAGTAGAATTTAGAGAACCTTTAGAGAAGGTTAGGTTTTCAGATGAAGATAATATCGAGGTAACTAATCCGTAAATCTTTTGAACTTTGTTGTATTTTAAGACAATGTTGTGGGTCAGACAGACAAACAGTATGAATTGGAATTGCAAATTTATAAGGATTATATTTTATTGACACCTTCCTTCTAGCATTTGTTTGGTACTTGTGTGAATATTGTCAGCTTGTAGTGTTTTGTAAGCATGGTAGGTTTTACTATGTTTTCAGTGCATTTCCACTGTCAACACTATAAACACTGCCAACTTTCCACAAGTGCTGTCAAGTACCATATTTTGTAATTACTGCAATAATATTATGAGTGCTGTAATTGCGCATACTGTATAGATGTGCTTTTTCTGTCCTGTGTAGACACAAAATTGGTATTTTCTGTGAGTTAAAATGGAATCTGGAGCACATCTGAATAATTGTTTCAGAATTGTTTTTTATTTCTTTCAACGTAATGTGAGGTGTCCGCACAAGTAGCATTATACAAATTGGAGGATTTTTAAAGCCCCAGATGTGTGTATAACATCAGAATATAGAGCTGTACTTGGGACACGCTGGTGCGTTTGGACCTATTAAGGGATGAAGGCTTTTTTTATACAGTTCACTTATATTAAAGTCAGTTAATCAAAACCTTTTTTTGCAGGAAGCTGAACCTCAGATTTTGACTTCATAATCTTGTATTTAGTAGCATCTTTATCAATCTTCATGTTGTTTTAGCTGTCTTTCATAATGCCAAGAGCTTTGGCTGTTTTAACACTGAAGCCGACTATCTATAACCATACATCTTCTAATTGATGTACTGCTGTTTATGCGGCTTGCTCCTGGGAATACAATGAGCAGAAAATTTCTGCTGAAATACTTTTATTTCTGTGTCTCAAAGCTGCTGATTTCAAATTGCATTTTTTGAAGGATGTGATTTGGAAAACATATTGAATCATAGTGTCTGATAAAATGTTTGAATTTATAGGTCTTTAAAGGTCATTTCCAGAAGTAATGTTAATGAGATATTTCTAATGAAATGTTCATTATACTAAAAGTAAGTTAGAAGTGATACTAGAAGTAGAGTTACTGGGTGTTGGTTTTTAGGCTTAGTGATATGTGGGGAGCTTGGGTCCTGTTAATATGGTCCTTTTTTGTTGTTTCAGGAGTATTAGTGAGAGACAGAGCAGACTGAGGCAAAAGAGAGCATGATGCACTTCTTTTCCCCTGCAGTAACTAGCCAAATCTGTAGAATACCTTCTGAATTAATCTTGCACACATCTTTCAAGACTGGCTAGCAACTGATCTTAAAATGTAGGTGCATATTCCCTTGCTCCATGGGAATTCCTGAATGATGTAAAATTGATACGCTAGTTTTATGCTATTTTATACTATTTTTTTTCTTCTTCCTGAAGTATTCTGTTCCATAATTTAGAGGAAATTAACAGATCATTAGGTCACTGGAATATTCTTTTTTTCCTTTTCTTTTTCTGAATCTGAACCAGAAGCAGCCTGGTGGAAAGGTTTGAACTTGAATCACCATCAGCATCGTTTCTTTGGAGATGCCATGACTGAAGGTATTGAATTGTGTTGGTAGTATTGATATATACATGGAATGAACCGGAGCAATTGGTTTATTTTCTGAGGACCACCAAATACCATTTATCTCATAATCAGTTTCTTGCTTTTTATGATTGCATAGCGAAAGCATGTGGTCTCTGTAATTGAATTGAGTTTGTAAGCTGTTTGATATATATGCAATCTGTATTGAGGGAAGAATTCATATTACATTAGCAACCTTTGAAACTTCACCTTCTAACTGAAGTCTGTAATGCCCTCACGTGTAGTCTGATAGCTGATTTCTGACTCGATAAATGAAAAGTACCCTTTATAAGATTGCAATTTTTGAGGTGTACACATGATGGCAGCAAATACTTAAATTGAGAAGTCTTGTTCCTGTACTAGAAACAGGTAGACTATTGAATTTTCTGATATAAACTAGAATTTTCACAGATTCAATTCTTGTTAAATTATTTATTAAAATACATATTGAGATTTGTTAACGCACTGCTGCAGCAGATTTTGAGAAGGCTTTTTAATTCAAAAACTTTACCATGGTTTCTACCTGGTTTAGCCATAATATTTTCATAATGTGCTTTCTAGTTTTGATTTGCATTGGGGTAGTTTGCTACCCAGGTAGTGAAACGCAGCAGCTACCCCAATAGTTTGCAGTGTTTAGCATGGCTACACTTTGATACCGTAGCAGGGAAAAGGGCACCTACAACACTCTGTTTTCCCTCAAAGTGTTGTCCTGGCATATCTGGTTCCCCAATAGTGCTGAAGTTTGCTTTTCTGAAGCCCATTTTTGTTTTTCTCTATTGGAGAAATATATCTGATCTCTCTGCAAAGAGATATCATGTATTCCTCTTTCACGCTTCCTTTTTTAGAGTGCTGATCTCTCATTTTGTGATGATTTTTACTCAAATTGCTTTTAACAATTGGATTTGTAGATGGGTCAAACCTGCAATGGAGAACCAGCCTAAGATAAACACCCTCCACTAGCCTTGACGATATTTAAAAAGTTTAAAAAAATCCTCATCACATTCTAGGAACTTTATAGATTGTCAGCGTATGACTCTACATTTTTCAACAGATACTGGCATGGTAAAAGTCCCTTTTTCCCTGCATTTGGAAAGTTCTTGGAGTTCTTCAAAATCTTTTTCTCATAGTCTTGTGATTAAATGGTCCAACATGATAACTTTGCTTCGTTCACTTATCTTCAGGCTTTTCTCTGGCATATTTATCAGCTTAAATACTTTCTTCTTCCTGTACTTCTTAATAGATGTGTATTTTAGACATACTGTATAGTATTTTATTCTTTATTTTTCCCCATTGCAGTCTTTCTTTCGGAGTTCTCATCTTGGAATCTAGATCAGTAATGTAAATTTTCCAGCAAGTGTTCTTGGCCCAATGAAATACCCGTCGTACCTCCATCAATGATTGTGTCTAGGCTGTGTCTTGGACTCTGCGCTGAGGCATGCAACTCCCTGGTTTTCACCTGTAGGCTTCTAATGTTGTGGGGCTGGAAGGGGGTTGGGAAGTGCTGTGACCAGGTCATCAGTGGAGCAATGGGGACACCAGGCTGAGTCTCTCCGTGAGCATGGCTTGTGTTTGCTAATGGTGGCCTCCCTTAATTTCTAAAAGTCTACCAGTTGGATGATTGTTAATATTTCAAATCAACATTGGGTGATGGTGGTTGGATAACCAGCTAGTTATTTAGCCGCAGATCTGATGTCAGATGTCATATATTGTGGCATACGTGACATAAAAGCACACCTTTGCTTGCTACTATGGTATCAGGAAGGGAGATAATTATCACAGTAGCTTTCTGGTCTGGTTTCATTTGTCTAACCTGGCAGCTGAGAAGAGTCATTACAAAATTCTGAGCAGCCGTACTAACCCCCAGTAGAGTATGCCCAGAGGAGATGGAGCCTTGGTATGTAGACACAAAACTCTGTTTTTCAAAGTTGTATTTTATTTATTTTATTGTTTTCATAAGGGCTCTATTGAGTTTTAAAGTGATTATATTTTTGGAAGCATACAGTAATAGCCCAATGTGCATGTTTTTTTCACCAAAAGAAAAACTTTATTGTTAATAATGCCACGTTTTAGATGCTCTTGCAAAGTACATTGGTATTGCACGATGCTATTAAGAGTACAAAGTTTTCTTTAAAAATGAAAATAAATATAGTATAAAACCGTATTTATTCCTACTTTCATTTCTGGACATTTGACATGAAACATTTAAACTGAATTTCCTTCTCTTTTTTCTGTCCCTTCCAAGACCAATATGGTGTGTGTCAGCCATCCACCATGATATTTTAGGCCAAAAAGCTATAGTTTGCTACAGTTACAGGAACTATGGCTTATAAGAATAGCATGTCGTGGAAAGGGTAGGTCAGCTTTAGGCTGTGGTACAAGCAAGTTGCTCTAAAATTAAGGATATTCTGGTTCATGTTGAAATGACTTGTTCTGTGTATGTACTTCATTTACAGTAGTTTAAATTTGATGTAATGCTTAGAACTAATTTTAAGGTGTACAGCTAATCATGATATTCCATTGCTTTCTGGGTCTTTTGAATTTTTAAATTCAGTTGATTGTTTGCAATGAAGCATGCTAGCAAGCTTTTTAACATCCATTACAGTGAGTCATTGTAAGAATTTATTTAAGAGATCCATAATGTGAAGAGTTTTAATCAAATAACAAACATATATTATGTCTTTAGTGGTTTACAAAGATGAGATCTTGTATAGCTGTCGGGTTTTTTTTCACTAGTTCTGCTGCTGATTGACTAGTGGAAAGAAATTTCATAGGCAGAGCTAGCAATGTCATTCTGGTTCATGGGCAATTCAGTACCATCACTATAACTGAAAGGAGTTACATTGTTAAGAAAAACATCATCATCCTATCAGTCAAGAAGCAAGTGAAAGTTGCTTTGTGAATACTATGAACTCTGATTTTTTCCTTTTTTTTTTTTTCTTTCTTTTTTAAAAATTTTATTTTATGGTGAATCTGATTTTTGCAGAGTGCCTGTCTGCCAGCAGATGCGTCTTCTCAGCAGGAGACTAGTTTTCCAAACTTGACTGGAAAGAGGAAAATAGTTGTGGTAGACCTTTGTTTTTAGAAACACTGATGGCAGTTTGCCTGGGATTGTCTTTGTTTTCCTTGATAAGAACAACCTATGCTATAAACAATTAAATATTTGTATTTTACAATGGAGCTGTTTTAAAGTTTTGTTTCCTGCTGATGCATTAAACCCCAGGGCTGCAAAAATGGCAATACATAGAGTAAGATGCCTTTGTTCTTCAAAGTTTTGGGTAGAGCAGTATTTTAGTTGAATAGAGCATGACCCAGAAATCTTTTAGGACTCAGGAAGCTTCATTATGGAAGGATTTTGGGTGGTGGAAAGGTGTCTGTATTGGGATTGCTGAAAAGGTGTAATGAGGAGGATGACTTAGAAGCCCAAGTCTCAATGACTTGCAATAGGACAAATCCTTATAAAACCTTTAGGCATATTGAAAAACACCTGGCCAAGTTGTAAGTGCACCTGCGAAGAAAGAACTAGGAAGCCGCACAGTGAAAATATACAAGGGAATCCTGGGCAAGAATATTATGTTGTTTGTCTTTTCTAAATTTTGGAAAGACATTATCCTGTGATTAGATGTCCTGGGACATGAATAATGTTATATTGCTGTCTCCAAACTTTAAACAACCATCTTTTTAACGTCTGATGTTTCGGATGTGGGTGAGGCCTGTCTTGGCCTCTGTAGACATCTGCACTAGAAGACTATTTTGATAATTGGTGAATATGGTTGGACCAGCAGACCCTGGACTGAGGTGATGGATGCTCTTTCCAGCCCTGACACCTTCTGTCTGTATGGATCCAGTCTGCCAGTAATAGAAGGCTTCCTGGTATGGCTAACTATCCACCTGTGTGTGTTGTTGTAAAGGGTTTAGTTTTATTTTCCAGGTGAGAAAAGATCTGTTAACAATATATATATATATATATATAATCCACCCCCCACTTTAAAAATAATGCAGACCACTTTCTTGTTCCTGGTGGGAAACCTGTGATGATCTGGGATGCCATTTGAACCCTGGAGAACTAACTGTGAAAAAAGCCATCTCTGCCAGTATCATTGTATTCCTGTATGTTTCCTGGGAAAGGTCTCCTTTAAATTGTAGTTTGGGTTCTACTAGAAATGCAGCCCAAGAACCTGCAGGATCGGAGCAGACCGTGTGTCAGTTTAGACACGGCCCATGCCCTTTTGCTGCTGTCTGGTCCTTGCTGCTGGTTTTACAATATTGATAGCTCTTGATTTTCTGGAAAGGCTGTAACTGTAAGATGAAAATGTTTTGTTTTGCTTTGTTTCTTAAAATTTAATTTTCTGTCTCTGAGATGTTTCAAAACTAGGATGTTTTAATTATCTTAAGTGTATGTTTTTTCCAGTGGTAAAGATTAATTTCTGTGGTCATTTATATTCAACCTACTCGCATGGAAAAATATAAAGGGATGCTTAAAAATGTTTCAGTCCAGTAGAGAATAGCAAAACAATGAAAATGGAAAGATTAAAGTGGAAGGTCAGTATTGACAATTACAGGTTCTTCTCCTGACTGTATATTGTCTGATTCCAGATAAATAGATATTAAGCTGTTTTGTAAGAAATGGGGAAACATGGAAATAGTGTTTCTGAACGCTTACTAAGTGGAGTTGAAAATTTGCAAATAGAAGACAACTTTGTATCTTGCTTAAGGAAGTAAAATACTTTTTTTTGTTGCATTCAGTACAGCACAGTTTTAGACAGTAACTTTTATCTAAACTACTCATAAGTATTGTGTATGGATGAGACAGAAAACTAGATACACAAGGAAAGAGAGGGAAAATAGAAAAAAGAAAATAGTGGATTTTTTTAAATTGGAAGTAAGTTGAGGCATTGCTGTACAATAGTAAGGAGGAAGATAGTAAGGATTAACCCACCAATCTTGCTGTTGCTTACCTTACTAGCAGGTGTGGAGAACTTGCTGCAGGTGAGGTTCCTTTCAGCTCTTTTACTGAAGTATGAAGGTGAAGTCATTCACGTATCAGAGTATTTAGTTAGGAGAAAGGACTCTTAATTTTGCAATTGAAGGACTCAAGCATTACCTGTTCGCAGGTAAACCTTTGTATTAATTCTGCTTGATAACATATTGCTAAATCCGGTCCCTTTCAGACGATGTACTCTGCCACCCAGAGTACTCACAGGCTGAGTGAAAAGGTTTTGGAAAAAACTATCCCAATACAAAACCTGCACATCACAGAGGAGATTCTAAGCCAAAAAAACAAGCAGTGTGTGAAATAAGCATTTAACTCGGGAATACACCTCTTGCAGAGCACGGTGGGATCTGTTAGGTTGACTGTTTGGCCCCAGCACTGCCAGGCTGAAGCTGTGTCTGTACTGCTGAATTGATGTGCCTGGGGCTGCTTTGCAGCTGGCAGTGGAACAGCCCATGTCCCTGCTGTTAAACTCTTATCCTGCAGAGCAGGGTGGCCACATCCAAACTGCCTGCTGGGAGCAGTCCCCAGTCTGTGCCAGCTCTCCGGCTGGGTCTGGGAGTTGTTTAGGAGAAAGCTAGTTATCCTTAATCAGAACCTGTGCCAGGGCCTGTGGCGCCAAGCTCCCAGGGTGGGTGGTTGAGGTCTGGTACCTTCTCAAAGTGTTCCCTGGCAGTGTTTTAAGTCATTACTGCAGGCAGAGCTCTGACTTCTCTGCTGTCAAGTGCAAGTGCTGCTTTTTTTCTGGATTCTTTCTCTCTTGCGTTATCAGATTCTCATCAACTGTTAGATTTATCTAACTTTCTCCAAATCAAGAGTCGTCATCTCTGGAACAGTGTGCAGAACTGAGCTGTTCTAAGAAACAAGTTCTGAACTCTCTAGTGCTATTCTGTTGCTGGTCTGGTAAAATAAGGGGAGACTCTCTAGGCCTTTATGACATTGCATGTCAAAGGTGGGCGCTATGCCTGTACAGCAGCAATTGTGAATGTTCTGCTCTGAATATGTGGAAAATATATTATTGGAAAGAAAAGAAAGCAAACCCCCCCCCCCCCCCCCCCCCCCCGCCCTTGCTGTCTTTCTAGGCAGGAGGGATTGCCAGACATGTGTCTTGTTACTCTGCATCCTAGATCTGAAAAATGTTATTTGAAAACTACTATTTCTTTAAGATCTCATTTCTGCTTCAGTTCAGTGAGAGTATTCACTAGTATTAACACTTTCAGTGAGTGTCAGCTGTCATTCATACTTGCTCTTTGCATTGATAAGGCAAGTAAGCACCCTTTTTCATCATTCCATGTTGCGTCCTAAAATTGGAGCAACTCAGGTTCATGGATTTCCTTTGTCAGAATTAAGGTGAAATGACTCCAGGGGAGTTCAAACAACAATCAACATTTATTCGACCTAGCTAACCTTGCCCAAGTACAAGTGAACTTATCAATATGAACCTTGCAACATGTCGTTAAGCCGCTGTTTGAGAAGAGAAGGGAAGTGTAGAAAAAGAAATGGAAAAAGGAACATGAAATGTATCAGAAGGAGAGCCCTCCCGTTGAGTCACGAGGTTCAGAGCAGACCCCCTTGCTTTCTGGACTCCTTCTCAAAGAGGAGCCCAAGGGTGGCTAGATCCGCTTCTAGTCTCAGACTTGGTCAACGGTTTATGTTTAAAAGGATGAGGTGTAGGCACTGTGGAAAAGAGAGAAGGAAAAGAGGGAGAGAGAGAAAGAAAGAAAGAGAGAAGAAAAGGGTTTCACCAGTCCTGGGTCCAGCGTTGGTCCAGCCAGTGTGGAGATCCAGGTCCAGAGGGCACATGCTGAGAACTCGTTCTCAATTCTTTTATAGTGTGTTGGTCGATGGTCTTGACATGCGCAGTTCCCATTCCTGGAGTTCTCTGGAATTGGTTGGTGAGCTTTGCAGCGGGGGGGCGTTCATTGTGGAGTTGCCTCTCTTTTAAGTGGTCATGCCAGCAGAAAGATAGAAGTACAGTCCCATCCTCCATGGGGCCTCCTCCTCCAGGGGCATACACTGTGCTCCTTCTCCTGGTCACTTAAGGAATTGCGGCTTTGGAGAAGTGCAGTCCCACCCTCCGTGGGGCCCTCTCCTCCAGCCACCTTGTCCTGTTCACAAAACTCCAGCGTTTCTACAGAGGCCGTTTTCTCCACCAAAGTTCTTTAACGAATGTTTGAGACATTGACTATAATTTGTCAGACTGTCACATTCCGTTTTACTGACCACCTTCTGAAATGTCATGGGCCAAGTTTAAACTCTCATCGGCCACAGAAGATGAGGCTATGACATTGTGAAGTTCATTGTGTGCAGTGCCTGTAAAAGAGTGTTGTATGGGTGAAGAGCAGCCCGAAGAATCCCAGTTAAACTTGTTTGGCTAATGATGGGTGTAGAGGACTCCCAAGTTCCCTGGAGAAACTAGAGCTACTGTCATCTTAGCCAATATGTCAAGGACAAGTAGACAGAAAATACACTTTGTTTCTCTTTGGGTAATGCCAGTTTGTGGATTAGGGCATTTCTAATTTATGCTTTGTTGCTGAGCCTATTTGGTGAACTGATATCTTTAAGATGTATTGCATGTAAATTTTGATCAGATACTTTTTGGGTGCTATTGCATAATGTGTATTGTGTTTCAAGTGGAAAGGAGGTTTTGTTCTTTTCACTTGTATATTGTACAAATAAAGCTTTGATGACTGATTTGGTGAGGAAAATAATAAATGCAGTCTGTATTTCTTTTCTGAGAAATAGCTGACAATGAAGTTTTGTGTTTGTTATGAAAGAATAGGATGGAAACTAGCTTATGCATGCATTCAGTAAAAGCTTGTGTCCTGATACAGTTTGAATAAATCAGCTGATTATTGAACAATGATAATATTCTATTACTGATCTCTTAAGTATGTGAACTTGTCTGTCTTAGTGAAATTTGTAGTTGGTTCAGTTGTTTTTATACATTTGCCTTGGGGGGACAAAAGAGCTGTTTGTTATATAGTACAAATATACTACAAATATACAAAAATATATTCAGTACTGGAACATTTTAAAAAAAATCTTAAATCTGGTAATCCTCAAAATATAATGTCAGCTCTTGTCAGTAAACTGAGATTTGTATTTTAAATATTTTTTTACTTGGGGATAGTCATTAAAATATAACTTGGGCTAACCTTGGCTTTTTAATGAGCAGAGTAATAAAGCAGAGGTAGCCTGGAGGACCTCGGCTTGAGGGACCTCGGCTTGAGGGACCTCGGCTTGAGGGACCTCTGGAGTCCCCTACTCAGAGCAGGGCCATCTTAGATCAGGTTGCTTGGGGCCTCATCTGGTCACAAATCCTTGTGATTTATGCTGTTTGGTGTAAAGCATGTGAAGAAAAGATTCGACTTACAGTATAGTTTTCAGATGTTAGCTGAGAAAATTCCCAAAGCAAAACTAATTACAATGATAAAAGTCAGAAAGTTGTAATTTAAATCAACATTCACAACTAAATGGTACTGAAGTACAAGTGCTGAGTACTCTGAAAGTACGTGATCTTTGACACACATTGGTATCCTTTGCCATATATCTAATCGCTTGTTTTCAATCCAAGAGTAATATGTCCTGAAGAATTGAAAATCATGCTGTGTTGGGTTTTGCCTAATAATTTGTTTAGTTTATACATAACTGTAACTGTGTAGGTGTGATGTGGGCTGTGTGTTTACATTTCAACAATATGTTTAGTGTGCTTTAGTTTAGTTTATCTGATATTACATTGAGATGCAAGTCAGCCATATAAATTACATATGTGGCTGAAATGAGGGTTAATGTGCTAGACAATATGAAGTATAACTGTGATGGAAAGACTTTTATGGCAATTAGCAAGGGATTGGAAACCAGTATTATACTGGTGTGAATGGTGTCTACATCATTATTAATTTTTATGGTTTTTTTTAATAGCTTGTGCACTTATTTGCACAAATACATACTTTTAATGCACAGTAACAAGTAAAGGTAGGAATAAATTAAGCGTATGAGCTTGTGCAGCTTTTTCTCTTGAAAATCAGTTCCATGGTATCCAAAAGACTTAGTTCCTGTCTTTCATGGCATTACAACTTTAGGATGCATTAGCTGAATTGGTATCTAACAGTGCTTCACTTGAATTTATTTAGTAGTCTAGCAGAAAGCATGCAACAGTGTGTAACGGATTTAATTGCAGTGTGAGTGAGCACTTTGAATTTGTTTTATTTGGCTTTGTCTTTTTTGTCACCTTCAGATGTTCAACTCTGTTGTGTGAGACGAAGTTTTCGTGACCCCTTGTACTATTTAGCATATCCCATTTGTTGATTAAGGCTTTTGGTACAGTGATGCTTCTATCACTGGCAAGTTACCAAGTTACTTGCCAAAGGTTTTCTTTTTCCCAAGTAATGGGACTTTTTTGTTTGTTTTCATTTGTGATTAGATTGCTTGTAGGCAGCGTTTTTGAGGGAAGGTAGGATCCTAAAGGTATTTCAAATAGGTATGATAATTTTGACAGCAATTGTGGCAGAACTTACCCAGGAAAATTCTCCACCCACCTGAGGAAATAAAGCATTACTAAGCTGGGTTCTAAAAAGGAAGATGTTGCGCAAAGGTGTTATTTGTAAATCACTGCTATACTGAATATAGCAAGCAGTTCAGTGAAGATGAGGAGATCTGTTGTATTTTTTGCATAAATAAATACAGTAGAATACAAATGATCCCATTGCGTCCCCCTCCCTATTGGTGTACAGTCTTCTTTTTAGTGTTTTCCTCTTAAGAAATTAAAAATTGTTAGAATGTTATGTTTTGACGTAGAGAAGATAGGTTATGTTTTGTGCTGGTTTTCTAGGGCAGCAGTCAATAGTAAAGGCTAGTCCTGCACTATAACAGCAGGTGGACTTTATGGTTGAATTTACTGTAGTGCACGTGCCTGTGGGTCAGAGATCCACAGGGAGCTGGGGTGAGCTGGGAAGTGTAATATGGTCAGGACACCAAAGCGATGCCTGGCTGTGGCCATGGCCCTGGGACCACCCCGTGCAGATGCCTTCAACGTCTAGCCCATAGGGACAGTTCAGCGAGCAGCCCACAAGTGGGTTTTGGTGTAAACAGCTGTTTATTCTAGTCTGCCCATCTTTTCTGTGACAGAAATGGGGCACGTGCGGGTAGAGGAACCCTCAAAATCTGACGCGTTCCTGGGCAGGGCCGGTGCTCAGAGCTGTGACCTGCTGCATCTGCGTGCTGTGCTCACCTGCTGCATCTCCATGATACTGGTGAGTGGGAGGCATTTCCACTACCTCACTAAACAGATTTAGTTTGACTAGTCTAAACTCTCCCTTGGACTGGTGGCTTCATAAATGCAATAGGATTGATGTTACTTGGAGGATTATTTTTACCCCCTTTGCTGCCCTCCCCCATTTAGCAAGCATGTTTTTTTTTTTTTCAGAGGCACGTGAAACATTCTGCAGGACAGCAAAGCATGTTGTTATTCATCTCCCTCTTAAGACTGAAATAAACCCCTGCTCATGAAGACCCCATAATTTACCATCAGTGTGGTTCAAGGGGGAGCATTGCTGGGTGGTAGGTGATGCAAATGTTATTCAAGATTATTCTGCTGGTGTCTTCAGGCAACTTATTTTAGAGTTTTTTCCTTTTTACTATCTTGGCCTAACTATAGTGAATCCTGTGACTAAATTAAAAAGCAGAGTAGCTTAATTGGGAGTTTACCTTAAATAGCTAGCTCTAAAAGCCATCTTGCAGAGTGGAGAGCGAGACATGAAGTCATCCTGATTTTCATGTAACTGCCTGCTTGCAGGCAGAGGTACACAAGACTTTCTTTTCCGTATTTTCTTGGCTAGCAAGCAAAATTCATTGTCGTATAAACAACTAAAAAATAATTAAAGTTTTTATTGTTCATATAGCATTGCATTGCTTTAAACAAGTCCAGAGTAATTTTAAAGCCATGCAAATGTAAGTTGAGATAATTCCTTAATGTTGAAAAGTCTTGAAACACAAATGAATCCTCTTGAATACTTTTAGTATTCTCTGACTGGCAGAAGCCTTGAGATAACCTATTTATTTGCATCATCGATGGATGGCAAGCAGAGATTTTTCTAGAACTTATGATCTAGTCAGTTTGAAAACTCATCCTGATCACATATAATAGAAAAAGGACTTGTTTCTTAATACAGTATAAACAAACAGTGCAGCAGTTTGACATTGATGCTAATGATAAAAGTATCATTGTATTAGTGTGGAGAGAGCCTCTGAGTGGATGCAGATGTACCATACCAAAATGATTAAATGGTACCACTTAACTCAGAGCAGAAGTAGTTTATCTCAGGGGTTTTTGACATAGAAGCAGAGCTAATATGCTACGCTTTCCATTCTTGATAAGTTCTCTACAAGCAGGCTGCTTCTGCTCCAAATGCTTTGCCTGTAGCTGAAGACCATGGTACTTGGCTGTGAAAGCACCTGGGAGGCTGGCAGCCAGAACACAGAGCTAAGCTGGCTTGATTGCTCTTAACGTGGTGCATTTGCGTTTCTGAAAGGTTGCCCTGGTATTTTCCTGGCTCTGGTGTTTTCGCATTGTTTTTTAAGATGCTTTCCTTTAAATTATTGAGGTAAATTAACTTCTATTCCAGTTCAACATGTGTTTTTGCTTGGAATAGGACAGCCTGTGGTTGCACAGAGGAAAAAAAAGAGGTTCTAGGTGGTGAGAATTTTAGGAATAAGTAGGCAGTCTGGATTTTTGTTGCAAAAGCTTAAGTTTTTAACTGAGTGTTCATTTCAAAATGAAGTACACGCAACTCTAAGCTATTTGACTTACTTGATTTCCATCGCTTTATTACTCCCTTACTCTGTTTTCCCTGTCATTTGCTAATTCAAAGAAGACCCCTTTAATAATTGGGAAACCTCCTGTAATAGCAGAAACAAAAAAGAAGGACTAGAACAAGATTCAGGTGAGTTAATTTTGAAGTATTTGTTGTATTGAGATTACAGGAGAACGTGTTCAGGCTTGAATTTGATATATATTCAGTCTCCCCCAAAACAGTACAGAGTATTTTATGGAGTTTTTCAGAAGTGCTTTCCAGTTGGGTCTCTATACAGTACTTCATTGAATTTTGAAACTTGTTCAGCAGATCAGTGAATTTTCCTTTTTCCTTTTGTACGCAATCCCTCCAGTCTTCTGTGACTGCCCAGCTCATACTTGCTGTATTGTGACAGATGCTATAAAAATCCTCTTAAATGTCAGAACCATTGGATAAAGCGATAAATAGATAGTGACTTGCAGGTGATTACAGAAGTTTGTGGGTTTTTCAGATTTGGGGTCTATGATGTAGTCAGTAGAGATACACGCTCCTTTATAGCAGCACTTGAACATACTGATGACAGGTTTGTTTTCTTCAGTTAACTTCTGTGGCTACTTCTGAAGTAGTTCAGAGACTGTGTAAAAATTTGCAAGTTAAAAACCCTTGGTAAGATACATAAATTTGTATGCTTTAGAGTTTTTTGAACTTAAGAAACTGCTAAAAAATTCAACACAATTTTAGAATTATGTTTAGAATGGGAACTTTTAATTTCTCTGACCTTTTTTGTCTGCCCTGTTGTATATGAAGACTTTCTGGCTGCATATAAGTTATATCACAATATTTTAGGAAAACAAAACAGAGTAAGAAACTTTTCTGTTGTAATTTTGAGAGCAGTAAAACTAAAGAAGAAGGGAATGTGATTTGTTCTATTGCTTGGAGGATATGGAAGACCTTTTAAACGATTTGTATTATAAACTTAATTTGTCAGAGGTACGTTTATATGTATACAAAGTGTATATCTGGTCTAAAACTTGAACATGATTTAGCATCTTTTGCTGCAGCAACAAGAACTTTAAAAATTTGCACTGGGTCTAGCACAGAGACTAATGAGTTAATCTTCTTTGCCTTTTATTAAGTACTATGAGGTACATGTTTATTGCTGTAATAAGCCTTCTTTCCACAGAGTTAGTTGACAAATATAAACCAGTATGTTGTTAGTTGCCTTAAGGAAAAGGATGTCAGTTACATCAGTATGCATTTATTTTCATAGAGATGCCCTATTGCTGCTATTTAAATCCAAGAAGGACTGAACTGTAACCAAATGATTGTGGTCAAATACACTGACTTATTTCTATAGAGTAGGACTCTCAAAACTACTGGACTAAATATCATACTTAGCTAAGTAACGCCCTTATAACAATTCACCTGTATTTCCTAGTGGCAGTATTTTTAAATTTTTGAAATAATAGGAATCCACCTGTATGTCGGCTTTCTTTTATTGATGGCCAGTCCCCTGTGTAGTGCTCTATGAAGAGCACACCTCAAAATGCTTGTGTCTTGTTGAAGAAGCAGGTAGATAAACTTTAATGACTCCTTGCTTGTCTGTTTTAAATGTCTCCACAAGCACCCAAGTAGGGCTTGTGTCTCTCCCCTGTTACTAGAAGGACTTTGGTAAGACTGGCCAAGAAAATCAGCCTTTCACTCAGTATTTTCTGTTGCCAAATTAGCTCTGCTAAATTAGTATCCCATGTATTATATTGAAACAGTGAATGTAGAATATGTTCCCTTAAAACTGGGGAAATTTCTGTCTGTTTGTCCTAAGAGATGAATCTGACTTTTAAACTAATGACCTTCTGGTCTATTTATTAAATATTGCCCATGACTTTTTACTTAATTCATTCAAGCACATTATTCTTCTGCAGGTCCATTAAAGTAAAAAATTCAGTGCAACTTCAGCAGAAAGGTTATTTGTGGTGTCAGGGAAATCAATGCAAGATGCCTATTAGTGGATTAAATTTTTGTTTATACTTGAGTTTTTTTTTTCATTACTGTATTAGTTTAAGGTTTTGGCTCTAATGAGCATATAGGAATGTGAATAATGGAAAAATAAGAATACTGAGTCTCTTGGATATATATGTACACTTGAAATGCTTCATTGGGTATAAATTGAGTAGAAGAACATGTGTGGAAAGTCTTTCAAGTGTCATCATCTGGGATAGTAATCTTTTGCATGTTCTTAGTATCTAGCAGTCTGGAAACTAATGTGGTTGTCTTGGAAACAGGCTTTATTTTCCTTTTGCGAATATCTAGATGCAAAATCATTATCTTCCTTGAAAATCTGGAAGTAATACTTCTGAAAGAAGTAACTGCAAATTTAAGATGCTTGTCCTCTATTTAAAGAATCGATACAGGAGTCTGTAAGTGATGTTTGCATTGTGCGCTTTAATTATAATTGTGTGGTTATGTTGTTAAAACAGTCTTTAGGGTTTTTTTAGGTAAAATGCCTGTGTTGATATTTATCTGGGAATTACCTGCAGTGAAGCACTTTGCCAAGATTTCCTAGCTTAATATTTAAATAGAAATATTACAGTATAACTGATGCATTGAAGAAGTTCCTATAAATGAAGTGATAGTATCGCTCACAGTCTTTTCCCTTGCTTTGCTTTAAATTAACAGCATGTGATAAAACCTTGAATATTCTGTGAGATTGTAGCATAATATTCACCAGGCAAAACATCAGTAGTAGACAAAAGTGCATGGGACAGCTTTTTTATCAGCCAAAGAGCTTCCATGCACAGCATAAAATGTCAAAGCAAAATAGAAACTGATTCAAGAAATAAGTCTTTCAAATTACTGAGGATTTATTAGGATTTGTATGAAAATATGAAACAATGTTCTTGAAAGAAGTTTAACTTTTCTGGTGTGTAGCTTATTTGTCCTGTCACAGCCGTCTTAGAGATTCGTATTACTAACAGTGTAATTTCATCATAACTTCATAATAATTTTTACAGATGAACGTCCAAGTTTTGTTCTTAAATTGTTAACTAGATTAAGTTCTAATGGGGTTTTTAATATATTTCTCTTCCAAGTATAAGTACTTCAGAGAAGAGGTGGTTTTTTTTTTTTTTTTTTTTTGTTTTTTTTTTTTTTCTCTTTCATAAAAGAAGTCTTTTTTTTTTTTTTTTTTTTGGTGGAGCTCACACTTTGAATGATACAACCTGTCCAAGGAAAGAGAACCATGACAGGATCTTGTCGAGCCATTGGAACCCATCTGCGTGACCATCTCTTTCATTCTACCTCCCATCAATTCCTCCTGCCCTGTTTCTTGTGCTGCATCTACATTTCAGATTGATCTCTCTTTTCAGAACATAATTGGTAATTTTATTTTTTTCTTAAATGTTGCTTTTCCTTCAAGTATGTTCTGATTTTTTTTTCCCCCTTTCTTCTTCCCTAGAACAAGCTCAAGCTTTCTATTTAAGGCCTGAGATGAAGCTTATTAACGTAAGTGGTGAGGATCTTAAAGACTATGGTTGTTATCAGATGATGCAAAAAGCTTTTAGTGACCTAGATTTTGGCCCTGATGTACAATACTGATGTAAGTATTGTGCATCCAGAAAGAAATAATTAATCACAGCTTGTTTTTCCTCAAATGACAGTAAAGTCATTCTGATGTATTGTAATGATATTGTGCTCCATTTTGGACTTAATAGCATTTATATATGGTTACCTTGACAGTCAGGCCACAAGCTTCCCACTTTCATCTCAAATTATGATCTTACAAGTCTTACATGGAAAAAAGAACATTAAAATAGCATGTAATTTAAGCTATAAACAGGAGTTAGTCCCTGAGCTTTTTTTACATTCCTCTAAATAAATGTCATTTCTTCCAGTTTAACAATATTAGTAAACTGTGTTCAAAAACAGTAGTCCATTTTATACCTTCCTGATCAAATAATAATTCTATGTGCTGATTACCAAGTATTACATAATTATATTCCCTGGCTCCATTTTAGCCGAACAATTTTTCATTCTGTCCTCCCAAACTGCAAACAAGCAAGCAACAAAAAAACCCGCAACCCCTTATATGGTAGCAGTTCTGTATAGTTACAGTATGTGCATCATTGTGTTACTATGATCACTACCCTGAAATTTGGTCGATAGCCATGTATTCTAGCATCCTTCCTGAATCTCCTGTGAAAACATGATATTGTTAAGGTTCTTATGGCTTTTGCTTTCAGATTAACTTTTAGATAACTTTGAAGTTTTCTGGTTGTTCCCATTCTTTGTGATCCAGTAACTTTGTCCTGGAGAAATCTGTTTTACCTCTGTGCTTTGTAATTAGAAAGTGTGACATGGTCTTTCATCCCTAGAAATTAAAATATGCATAATTCAAAGTTTTCTAAGGGTAAAAAGGTACTACAGGTTTTTTTTTTTTTTTTTGCATCATGTGTTTCACTTCAGGATGTCGTTGAGTCTGACATCAGCAGTGTTAACCAAAGATAAAACAAACTCCAGGGGAGAGATTATAGATTCATTCAAGGAGAAATGGTATTTTTGTTGCCTTTTGTAATTAAAAAAACCACAGACCTAAACAACTAATGAACGCCTTCCTTCTACCACAAGAAAGGAATGAATTTGACTGAAGCCAGTCATTTACAGCCAGTGTGAGAGAGAGAGAGACACGTAGTTGCTTTTGCAGTGATGAGACCCACATCTCTGGAGGACAGCATATCCAGTCATCGCATCACGTTTAAGACCGAAGCTTCTCTCTCTGATGCTCAGCACAAAGACAACCTCCATCTCTAGCTTCAATTAGGCTTGTAACTTTTAGATCATTGCATCTAAATTACATCCCATCGCAAGTGCTAGACTATCCCCTTGGCTTGAAATGGCCTCTACAAATCTTTCCATCTAATAATGGACTGAAATACAAAACAGCTTATCCAAACTGCTCTTCACACAACTTGTTTTTAGAACTCCTCATTAATTACAATTGAGTATCTTTGTTAGAAAAGGGAGGATTTTATTTCACCTGCATTGTTTTTCTTTGGGGGTAGGAGATATATCCCATAGTGAGATGGGTTCTTCACGCTCGTGGTCTTGAAGGGTGCTTGAGGAACCAGTTTGGCCTCTGGCAAACCATGTAATTTTTGTACCATTTGTGATTAAATGAACTCTGTGTGCTGCTCTGCTCTCCCTGTCTTTCCTTCCCTTTCTGGAGCGTCACTGTAGTGGCTGCCTCAGCAGAGGGGCAGGGACAGTGGCTGTGAGTTACCAACTCTGGTTTAGCCCTGCTCTGGGATTTTTTTCCCTTGGAGGATTCCTCAACTGCCCTGCTCTAGAGGTGGTGATGCATAGGGGAAGGACAGGGATCTCGTCCTGGGAGGAATGCAGTTTGCACTGCTGCTGGACTAGAAAACAATGCTTTAAAAATTTTATTTTTGTTCTTTCACATGATCCATTCTTTTAAAAAATTTGTAGGAAAATATGCTTCCCTTTAATTTCCAAGAGTGCTTTTTTTTTTTTTCTTTAAAATAGAGTGAGTAATGTTTCAGCTTTAATAAAAGTAACTCTTTCTGATATATTTTTTGATTCTTACGTATATGTGCTTAAAGTTTCAACTTAGTGTTCTTATGACTGATCACATAAGCTACTCAGTCTGTTTTTTAAGTGTTTGTGTTTTTACACATAGTAAACCTTTGATAGTAAACCTATTTAATATGTTACATCCTAACTTCTGCTTAACTGAACCCTTCTATTATTAATGGAAAATATCAAGGATTTCTAGAACATGTTCATGCTGGGAAAATCTTCCTGGTTTTGAAACCCGAAAACTTAGTGTTACTTTGCACAACTCTGCTTCTCTTAGTAGATAATAAACATTTTGTTGATGGATTCTGTGCTGTGACATTGGTAATGAAGGAGATGCTAGAACAAGAAAACATGAAATGCTAGAACCTGAAAAATGTTGGTTTCTATCATAAATAAGCTTGTTGCTAGTTTTATATTGTATATGCCTGTTAAATTTATAGCATAATCATATTTTTATGACAATCAACTTGTTTTTAATGCTTTATTTAACTGGAGCACCATGCTGTTTTAGAGGCCTTACTGTTGCCTCAGAATGTGAACATGGTCTGCTGCACTGGAGCTGGAGCGTCCGTGGATGAAACATTTGGCCTCATACCTTTTGGATGCTGGTGTTTTCCAGGGTTACATGTAAAGCCCTATAGCATTTTCAAAAAAAGAGAATGATCTTTGAGATTTCCTTCTTGTGCTCACATTACAGTCAATAAAATTTTTTTTTTGTAAAACCACCCAGCAGTAGCCACTCACCCTACATCCTCCAGGCTTTCAGCAGGAACAGTCTTAAGCCAGTGCTGAATGTTCGTGCAAGTTCCTCTTGCTAAGAGTTGCCTCTGGTTTGCTGTTACACATGTAATGGATGCTCAGGTGATTTAAATGCCAGAAGAGAAAGTTGGTTTTTTTTACCTTCTGTCAAGATTTGCAGTAGGAGCTGGACATGTTTATTCCCCAGAGCTCCTCTGCCCTGCTGGGTACCTCAGAGTGAAATTCCCATCTTCGTTCTGTTGCCCTTTCCCCAGCAATTACTATTTTAATTTTCCATGTAAGAAACTCTGATAATGCCAGCCATATGTCATTACCTGCTATCATTCAAATACTATTTGATGAGTGTTTCCAAAAGCAGGAGGAAGGCTTACTCACCACCCTTCATGGTATATTGACTTTTTTCCTAAGTGATCATGGTGTGTCCTTTACAAAAACTGTCTGATTGAAATTGTCTGATAATACATTGTTCCTGTTGTAGTATGTGTGACTTCACATAGCTGTTTATTCAGATTAAGTAATTTATTTGACAGTAGTCATATTTTATGCAATTTTTAAAATGTTTATGGGCTATTTTAAGTGGTCTTATAGGGTGAAGTGTAGGTTCTTATGGCTTGAGGTGTACGTGAGTGTATGAAAATATCCACTGAAATTGTGTATTAAGCTGACTTTAAGTGTGGCAGAATTTTCCTGGGTTTGTTATTACATTTCTAACTATACTTACAGCGTCAGGTAAAATACGTGAAGATGCTCTGGAATTTCATGAGGTGTATCTCCCATTTAAAAATCACTTCTATAAAGATTTTGTCTTTTGCTGACACTCAATTAGTTTAACAAACAAAACAGTTTTGTAGTAAAAAATACAGTAAATCAGTTGCAGAAGTCTGTCTGAATGTGCATAAAATAATTCATTCAGCATACGTTTCTTCATGCTACTGTCCTGGCAGCATGTGTTTGATTTTGCTCCTAGTAGTAGCAGCAGAACTTGAAATGCTGCAGTTTTAAGTGAAATTCCAGGGAGTGAGGAGTGTGGCCTTTCGGACCATGCTTGTTTTTTTGATGTCACCCTGAGAAAAATAAAATTTAAATAATTTGATAGGGTTTTTCAGTGCCTGACTGTGCCCAGTTTGTTTAACATGTCTCAGAGTAGCAGTTTCTGATCTGGCCCCAGTAACGTTGTCTATGTTATGTTATGTTTATGTTATGTCATAATGATAATGTGTTATCATTAATTTGACTGCAAGCGGAGATAGTCTTTTTGGAATGGATGAATACGTCGGCTTTATACTTTAACTGCCTAAGGGAGATAAAAATTTTAAACCTTTTTTTAAGAGAAAATCTGGCAAGAAAGTGAATCATACAGGTACTGTGAACAGACATGTCTATCCTGACTTTTTCTATCTAAATTAACCTTACAGAGATTTTTTTGAGCGATTGTCTAAAATGTTGCATTGTAGATGTTGAGGAGGACGTCAAAGAAAATAGAAATGATGATTACTATTCTTCCCAGTGAAAATGGGCAAATGGGCTGTTAACCCATTTAATCTTATGATTAAATTATAAATGTCTATCAGCATTTTGTATTTGCATGGGATATAAATGTCTATCAGCATGCTCTGGGCCAGGTGGGAGTCTGTACATCTGGGAGTCAGGGAGTGGGGTTTTTGGTTGTGTGTTTTTTTGCTTTTATTTTTGTATTTAATCCTTTCTCAACTTTGCAAACAACACAGCTGACATTCTTTCTGTAATGTGTGGTATTTTAAGACCTCAAATGTCACCCATCGCCTTGCCCTTATGATGAATTTGTGCATTCTGTGAATGCTTATGAATCAGAGAGCAGAGGAAAACTGTGTATTCGCTTCAGTGAATTTAAATAAAAAACCCCTGTGGTTACTGATCACAGCAAATACTCACCTTCTGTGTTTTTGCAGAAATCACTTGGAGGTTCAAGTATTTAATCATGTCATAGGATTTGAAGAGAGCCTAATGGCTGTATTCAGCATGCATACTGTAGGTGTCAACCTGGTCTGTAGGCAGAACCAGTATCTCTGAGGAGCGCATCAGAACATTCAGGTGAGGCATCCGCCTCCCTGCATTGGCGATACAGAGAGTTTTGGGCTGCCTCTGCGGTTGTGTATACTTTTGGCAATGCAGGGACCTGTCCGGTCTGCACCTCAGACTGTTACCCTCCTTTAGGACTGGGACGGATAGTGGGAAGAGTGGGACTCTGAGGCCGTCTGTGATCCGGACGGCCAGCATGCTGGGATTGAATACCGGATAAATCAGCTGTCTTTTGATGGTAAATGGTCAGGAGAGGTTGTCTTGACTTGAACTTGATTCTGATCCTCTTTGTTTCTGGTGGCAGTCATATACATGGGGCAAAGGCTTTTATTTACCTTTCAGGTGGTGGTTTGCTTTTTGTTTTTTCCGTGTAGGTGCCCAGAACTGTACAGCTGGTGCAGGCAGAGGATCATTGCGGTAAGAGCTACTTGCAAAGAAACAGCCTAAGAAAACCAAAGGTGCAGAGGTTGTCCCTGACTGACCTGCCACACTTGACCATCTGTGCAAGGAGGAGAGCACCTGTGTGCTTCTGCCATCCTTGTGGACACAGAGCCTGGCTCTGTGAGGGTACAGGTTTACTTGTCTTCCATTTTGTGTCTCTTTGGTTCTGTGAGCAGGATGCAAACCGTAATTGAAATAAGATGCTGTCCTGGTTTTGGCTGGAATAAAGTTAATTTTCTTCCTAGTAGCTGGTATAGTGCTGTGTTTTGGATTCAGGATAAGAAGAATGTTGGTAACACACTGATGGTTTAGTTGTTGCTAAGCAGTGTTTATACAAAGTCAAGGACTTTTCAGCTTCTCATACTGAAAGAGGCTGGGGGTGCACAAGAAACTGGGAGGGGACACAGCCAGAACAGCTGACCCAAATGAGCCAAAGGGTTATTCCATACCCTATGACATCATGCCCAGTATATAAACTGGGGGGAGTTGGCCAGGGGGCACCACAGCTTGGCGATTGGCTGGGCATTGGTCAGCAGGTGGTGAACAATTGCATTGTGCATCAGTTGTTCGTTCAACTGTCTTTGTCTCAACACATGAGTTTTACTTCCCCCCCCCCTGCCCTGATTCTCTCCCCCGTCCCATTGTGGGGGGGAGTGAACAAGCGGCTGTGTGGTGCTTAATTACCGGCTGGGGTTAAACCACGACAGATGCCCTTGAAAAATCTGCCAGGGATTTGTGTCATGATTGACAAAGGAGTTTTGTTACATTTGGAAGATGTAGTTATATGTAAAATAAAATGCAAGGCAGAAGCAAAGTAATTTTCCCTTGTTTGGGAAAGCTAAGCAAGGGTTTGTTTCAGTTCTGCTGGTAGGGAAGATGACATTAGGAAGTAGTTAAATTCTGTATCTATTAAGGTCTAATGAAAACCAGAGCATATGCAAACATGCTGCTCCTCCTTACTGCCTGAGAGGGACTGGGATCATCATATTTTGTGACCAAAGTTATACTGAAAGAACAAATGTTAGCTTGTTTTTTTTTTTTTTTTGTTTTGTTTTCATTACGCTTTTAAACCTATTACTGAACTTTGGAGTTCAACATATTAAAGTTCATGTGCACTTAGCAAAATGGTGCATTTTCTGTAGAGAAGCCAAATCTTAAATTACAGAACTACGTACCAACAAATTATGTAGTACCTTTCCACAAATCACTGATCACATAATAACAGTATGAATTTCTGAGGGAACAGTAATGTGTTAAACATTTAAATATCCCAAGTTTTGTTCATTCCTCATCTGGCATCACAGGCAGAGAAGGTGTGATAAGCCATATAGTTGATCTCTCCAGTGCTTTTGTAAAGGACAAAACATATTTTCTTTGGTGCATCACTGCCTTTTGGTAAAATGAGGTGAGAAGGTTACATTTTCTGTCATGAGCCAGCCAAAACTCAGCATGTTTTAAGGGTCCAAGTTTGAATTTTTGTTCACATTACAAATCAATGTGAAACCACCACTATTGCGGCTTTCTGGCATGTACAAAACATTTGTTCAGATAGAAGTTGAGTGGGGAAAAAGAGCCAGTGGTGACACATCCAGATGGGAGCACACTGGAGTGTTGCAAAGCAGAACACCTGGCATCAAGGAATAGGGAAATACAGTCCATCACTGTGTCTGGATGGAGAGCATCTGTGAGAGTGGGCGTTGCAGCTTTGTTGAGGACCATCACTTCTGAGATCTGGATTCTTTAATGTTGATGCTTTGTGAACATGGTGCTTTGATGTTAGATTAAAAAAAAAAATAATGCAGACTTTTTACCAGTAATTAATTTCAGATTTTTGGAAAATATGATTTTCTAAAGTTTGTAAAATTGTAACCTGTCTTTAAATGGACTTCAGTTATTTCTAGGTACCATAGCCCATGCCTGCAGCAGTAGCCCCAGGCTGCTCCCAGGTTAATGGTGGGAAGGACTTTTCTCCCACTGTGGAACCTGCACTGGTAGGACATCGCATGGAGAGGTTCTCAGGGTGTGTACATTTAGTCAGGTCTCTTGATAAGATGTGGAGAGTTTCACGTTGCTTGCTTTCAGTATTGTTTCTGAATTACGTGCTCTGAATGTTGTTGTTTGGTATAATGAGAGTTTGTTTTTTGGAGTCCAGAATCAATACTGACTGGATTGTTCTGTGCAGAAATTTGAAGACAGAATGAGGTGAAATAGTTAATGTGTAAAATGTTGGTGTGTTACTTGTCTGCTGGCAGCTTCAGAGATCACATTTCTCCATCTGCCTTGATAAATTCTGTAAACCACGAAGCTGAAGACTTTTTAACCCATTATCATTTTTTACCTTGTTGTTACTGTTTGATTCTTCAGTCATTGGGGAAAACCCCCTGTATTTAGTTCTTTCTAAACCTTGGACCAACTCTACTATAAGGTAATACCACTGAGGTGTAGGATTGCTGCAGGTATTAACTGTAGTGTCACTGTTCCTGAATGCATATGTAACGTAGAAAGGGGAGAGGTGATGTAGGGGGAGCCACCTCAGTATTATGAAACTCTTGTTATGTTATTTATATATGTAATATATAACACAACATGCTACCCCTACAGATCTCTGTAGAAATGAGGAATCAGTTTAGTTCAGAGTCTGTATTAAAGATTTGCTTTTGTTTGCCCCGGTTTGTTTGATCTATTTTCTTTAAGTAGCTATGAATTAAGCTTTGCAGAAGGACTGGTAAGATCCTGCTGACTAGCGATGCTTGCCATGGTCCATAAACAATGTAGTGTATTTATGTTAGTAAATGTTGTTGTTTTGAAATTTATCACATGCTTGTGAATAATATTTTTCCTTCTCACCTACTTCTCTGGAATTATTAGACATACAGCTGAACTAGTGGCTTTAGTAATTTTGCTGGTAATTGGATTAACAATTCAGTATGCAATAATAAGGCTTCTTGTAGCTCAAAATTGGAAATTAAAATAATGGTTCTATTTCATTGCTATAATCCTGTGCTTTTGAATACTCCCAATATTTGACCCTTTATTAAAAAAAAAAAAAAGTCATTTCCATGTAACACAGTTACCATTCTTATTTACTCAGAATATAGTTTTTTTTAGCTCAGTTTCTTATACTATATTCAGTTGTGCTTGAAACTTTAAGGGCACTTTAAGGGATATCTTACTAAAGTAGGAGAGAAGCCTGTATTTTTTCCAATAAAAATTAACTTTTGAAATTAATTTCTTAATTGTGGAGGGTTTTTTTAAGTTCCTCTTAAGAAAAATGAAAGCTTAGGCTCCCTTCCAACCCAGTGTTTAAATCTGTGCTTAACTTTTAAACATCCCAGTAGGTTCACTGACTTCAGTAAGTACATACGCCACGAGGCTTTTGACAAATTCACTCACTACAACTTCTTTGGAAGCTGCTGCAGCAGGACTGGTGCTGGGCAGAGGGAGCTGAGGAGCACACAGGATCCGTGCTGATGGGCTTTGAACACAGCGGTGTCAGTGGTAGCACCACTAGCCGAATTGAATTTGCAGAACCGCTGTCCTTGCAGAACCTCGAGTATTGTAATTTAGAAAAGTCGTAATGGTCAAAGATTGCTCCAAAGTAGTGAGAAAGCAATTTTCCAGCTATGCCCACATTACTGGTGTGACCTGTTGATCACTTCCGTTTCTGCCCGTGAGCAAGTCTTGCTTTCATAATGGTCCTCAGCCTGGTATTGATGTAATACATACTGACCATTTTGCCTATCCACTGACATAAATACTGTTACTTAAGTAAGCATGGTCCCAATGCTTTCTGTTACAACAGGATTTGAACAAAGTTACGTTCAAAGCAGTACAGAAAGGGGGTTATCCTTTTCTTTTTTTTTCCTTCGGGAATGAGCACACAATACAGAGGTATCTGTCCTTGAAGCCCCTTCTTATTCTCCCCTAACTTTGAATTTTGTGAACTAAGTTCTTCTAAAACTGGCAGAATGAGAGAAGTCTCACAGTTGCTGAATTCCTACCACCTTTGGAGCAAGCAGTCCAGGGCTGGGTGCAAATGACCTTAACAGTTCCCAGAAATGCGGAGAGTGGTTAGGCAGAAAGGCTTTTGGACATTTGTCTAATTAGAGATTGCTTTTTCTAATACTTTTCTTTGAGAATAATACTTTTCCAGATATATCAATTTACAAAGTGAATCCTATTGATATTCTGCTAGATAGAAAACATAAATTTTAATAGTTATAACTACATAAATATATTTCATCTGTAATTCTGTTTTGTTTTCAGTAGTAGTATATGATATGACAAATTGTCATATGATATGCATTTTAAACTATCTACATAAAATTGACTGCAGATACTAGAAATTAATAACTTTTCTTTCTTACAAAAAAAGTTTTTTTTTTTTTTTTGTCATTTGTTGTTGATTAATAGAATGTTGTAGAAGATTGAGTAAGAGTATGTTATTATGGTAAAATGGTATTAAAAAAAGTTGACCTGAATCCTGCATTTGTCATTTTTGTGACCTTTATATTCCTTCCTCACTAGAACTATGCAGCAGTGATACAGCAACAAATTATTGAGGACAAACAAAACTTGAGAGAAAAGACTTTATATGGAATCCAGCTCACAGAAGAAAAACTTAATGACTTCCGTGATGAACAGATTGGGCAACTGAAGGAACTAATGGACGAGGCTACCAAACCTAATCAAAAAGTCACCATTTCTAAAGACTCGGAACACAAAACCTAAAAGGTTTTAAAAATTGTTTTAATGCATATGGAAGCATTTTGAAACTTCCTTTTCTAGTTGGACTTGAATGTTGTTTCTGTGGAATAATGGGTGCTGCTGATGCCATAACTTGTCTGAAATGGATGTCTCCGGCTGTTTGGCTTTCTATGCAAGAATAAATGTTAAAATGGAATAATCACAACAATTTTATGTTAATTGCAATATTTTTTTTCTTCTAATGGAAGGTGGAGACTTAAAAATTCAGTAAAAGTAAATGGACATTTTTAAATTAGAAAGTGTTGGGGTTTTTTGTGTGGTTTTTTTTTTTTTTTTTTTTTTTTTATATTGGCACCCATAGGGCAAAGAATCTTTCTGTTTGTATGTCATCTTCTGCCTTAATGGAAAAGATGCAATTAGCATTTGTTTTCTGACGTGGATTCAGTAGACGAAGAACAAAGGTATGGTACTACAGTGGGTTTGTTTCGATGGAAAGAAATGAGCAGTGTTAGAGAAACATACTGCTGTTGAAATTGAAGGTTGGTTTTCTTCTTGAGCTTTATTGTGAAATGTGCTTTAAATTAAAAGATGCAGTTCATTATTAAATTGACCTTGAAGGAGCCACTGGCTTATGAAGAAAATTCTGCATTTTTTTCAAAGCTAGACTCAGATTATTGTTAGTATCTAAAATTTTTAAAGCCATTCATGAGTTGGTTGTACTGCATTTAGAATTCAAAGGCTCTTTAAGAGCTTAGTATCCCATATTATTCAGTATTTCTTATAGACCAGAATTTGTACACTCCTTAATCACAGAAATTATCCTATTGCTAATAATGTATGACAAACATTAGTAATTTATTTGTAATAGGTTAAGTCTTCCTCAGGACAGTGCGTGCCTATTGTAATACTCGTACTATTGGGACTAAAAAAAGTTCTGTTTTTTTATCTGTTAAGAAAAAACACACCCCTTTCTGTGCGGAAGACAGCTTTCATTTCATATTCCAAACCTAGTTTTGTATTATTAGTTTTGTTCTATTTCTGGACCTTTCCCTGTCTGTTACCCACAGCGTGTTCAAGACAACATAATTTCTTTCCTCTTGGGGGATAACAGCTTTGACAAGTAAGCACATTTCCATCTGTCTCAAGTTGTAACAACATGCCGTTTGCCAAAGCTACGCTCCTGGATCCTAACAGGGGGGCAGTTTGGGGAGCAGCCTGCTTCGCTCTCCCTTACCTTTCCTCCCAATTCTTTGCTAGGATTTTAGGTTGCAGGTTGCTCATTTCCATTGAAAGTTCAATTGCAAGACTCCTGTGTAAGGAACGCTTACGGTTGTTTTGCAATGTTTTCCTCTGGCCGCCCCACCCTCCGTTGCCTGTGCTGTAGGAGCATCGTTTAGCCTCAAGGGCCTAATCCAACCAGGATCGAAGGGCAGAGATGACATCCAGACTGCAGGGCTGGGGTTTGCAAGTCCTGGTTCTTGGTGCTTCAAGGGCATGGTTGGAGAGAATGGCAGCTCCCTTCTGGCCTGCTGTGTACCTAGGTCTTGCCCCAGCATCAAAGTGGGAAGCGGATGGGGTGTGCATGCGGGAACCTTGAAAGTTGTTTCTGGTACTACCGTTCACACATGCCTAAAGCTTTTTTCTTTTTAAACTTCAAACGTGTAAAAATCTAATCCAACTCCAGAGTTTAGAGCGTAAGGATGTATTCTGTTGCACTTCCGTCAGATGTACAGTAACCAGTAATTTGCATCACTAGATCTACTCAGTTTTAATACCAAAAAGCAATGTTTGGGTGTTGACAACAGAGTTTGTTTCCACTCCTTGACTGCTGGTACATGTGTGCCTACTTTCCAGTCAATATTCAAGCTGCTTCAAATCTATTTCAAGTACTGCAATTTAGAGCACAGTTATTTTTATCAACACATTCAATGAAACTTGTTAGTTCAATGAAACTAGTTAGAATACTTGTTTTGCATCAATCTACTCATGTATGTACCTAGATGATGCACATTTCTAGAGGCTAAATTAATTTATAATGAAAAAGTGCTATTTGGTGTGAAAAATTTAAGCTTATAATGAGACCTAAGGTGAGCTGGAGGTGAAGGTAAACATCGTTACATCCACAGTCCCTTTTCTAGTAAATCCAACAACTTTTTTCTTTCATTCCCAACAGTAGCTTGTATTTTGTACAATGTTTGTATTCTTGCTTAGAACAACTCTTACAAAAGCCAAAATTCCAAAATAGGAATGGAACATCTTTAAAAATTGTTGGCTTTAAGACAGCCAGTGCTAGTAGTAAGGCATGCTGTGACCTGAGCAGTGCTTAGGCAAGTGGTGGGCATGGGTGGCCCCACAGCTTTGCAGCACCAACACCACCATGCATTAGTGAAATTCTTTGATTTACAAGGGTGGTTAATGGCAGTAAAGTTGAGGAAGACAATGGACTTGTCATCCTGTCCACAGAAGGGTAGAGTGACAAAGATGCTTTTTCTTTAATTTTATTTTTTTAAGATACAGGATACTTTTTGTGGGGAATTTTACACAGGGTTTGATGGATGATGAACAGAGGAAAGTATCCATCAAAATTACTTAAAAACTACAAGCAGCGTGCTATTTCAAATGGCTAAAGAGTTGCTTAGAAAAAAGTTACTAATCACCTTATAATGAAAAATAGCTATGATCACTTTAGAAATGAGTACAAAGGTGTAAGCTGTGCTCTTTCTGTGTGTTGGTATGGGTTGCTGTTATACAACTAAACACTGAAAAGCACCTACCACCCTTAAAAGACCTCTCTCCATTCTGCTTATCCATTAAGAAAGATCCTTTGTATTTTGTTGATCTTGGATCCATTTGGCTCTTCTAGAACTAAAAGAGAGTGATAAAATTGACTGGTTAATTTGGCTAAACCTTATCTGTGATAACACTTTATGTGATCGCCTGGCTGCTGGTAGGGGTTGGAGGGAGCTGAAGTTTTAGATAGCTGGAAAAGGCATGAGCTGAAGTCTTGTCAAAAAGCAAACAATTTTCAGAAACCTGTCTCATTAGAAATTGCCAGTTTTGATATGCAAAATACAAAGTTATACATCTTAAAAAGAATAAATAAAAATATCATTCTTTCAGTGTTTTATTATTTCTTTGATGTTGGTTTACGCTTTTTTAACTGGCTGTCCAGCAAGAGCTATTAGAATGTGATGTTTCTTGCTTAAAAATAAATTAATAATTTAACATCCTGAAGGTAGGATTTATGAAGGAGTTTCATTTCTCAGCTATTTGGACTTTAATCTTTTTGAATTATTAGTGGACTTTCTATTTCTTCATCTTGGTATGTATTTATGAGAGGCTGGTTATTTACCGATGAGGCAGTGGCCAAGTTTTCACTGGCTTCTAGGTAAAAATATTGAACAATTAATGAAGGAGCAATACCATGCCTTTCCCTGCCTATTATTATCTATGTTAATTTTACTCTCTATAGCCAAACTAATAGCAGAGGAAGGGCTGAATCTCTCAGCAGACTGATTTACTCCAAGTGTAAACAGAGAGGGTACTGCTCTGCTGAATCGCTGTAAAAGGCATCTCCCATTCTAGGGCAAAAGAAGTCTCTACGTGCCATCCTGCTTAACTGTTGATTTTCAGACCTCTGGGAAAGGGTCTCAAGGTAAATTCTTCCTGCTGGAGGGTATAGATGCAGCAACACAGGTTTTGCAGGGCTTGTGTGATAACAGAACTGCCTGACCCACCTCCTAGCGATCCGTGACCCGGTGCTGGAACGGGCTTGGTGCACCTGCCAGTGTTTGGTACCCAAGAGCCTCACGGTGAGGAATGGTGGTACTGGGAATTCTTCCCCTTTGAACCGCGTTGGGAAGTTCACTGTAAAGACTGATGCAAATCAAATGGCTGGTGTTAGAAGTGACAATAATTGCATTTGTAAATGATCTGCTCTTGTGCATGGAAGTTGCGTACCTGCTGCAAAACCACTGGCTTTGGTAGGAACGTTTTCAGCAGTTTCAGTGGCCACAGCTCTGCCCTGGGAACAGACTTGACAGTGCTGAGTCCTTCCAGCTTTTCCAGTGGTTTGTGTCTACTGATTAAGGAACATGGAGATCACAGAATTTAATTTTATTTGCATGCAACCATTATATAATACAGAGTATTCTTTGTTCATAGAAATTGAGAGCTATAAATCAATGTATAAATTCAATGTATAAATGACTAAGAACTGAATGGTTTTGCCACTTCTAGCAGTGTGTGTTATGAGTAAATGTCAGGTGTTTCAACAAGCCCATTTACATGATATATGATCCTACGCAACAGATACTTTTGTCTGGGGAGTTCAGTGTTTAATCTGATCTCTAACAATTTCAAAGCATGTACTTGAGACTATGAAATAAGAATCTGTTATTTATAAAATGACCTTTAGTTACTGAGTATCTGTCAACTTGTTATAAACGCTGAGGAACATCGAGACAAGTGTGTATTACTACTGTAAAGCCCTTAATAAGCAGTTTGTTGAAATACCACCATTTGCAACACCATTTCCAGCACAGATGAGCCTTCTGTTTTATGCCAATTACACTCCTTGAGGGATGAAGTGAAATTTAAATCATCTGTTAAGTGAGCTAACGTATTTACTGTTTTTTCCCCAAAGGTTCCTGTTTCTGGTTTTGACTGGAAAAACAACTAGTACAGAATCTAAAATAGTGGTATATGTTTATCCTGAGAGACTAACAGCAAAACCAGTAAGATATGTAGAGGAAAGTAAGCTGGCAGTACTCTGTTGGGGTCATACCAAAGGCAGGGTATCACTTAGCCTTGCTGTGGTGGAATA
Source organism: Astur gentilis (assembly GCF_929443795.1). Taxonomy (NCBI): domain Eukaryota; kingdom Metazoa; phylum Chordata; class Aves; order Accipitriformes; family Accipitridae; genus Astur; species Astur gentilis. Next base: position 19,691,276 of record NC_064883.1, on the reverse strand, counting down.
ATGTACAGAATCTACAGCATAGAAAGTCCACCAGAGCAATGGAAACTGGCCATGCTCTTCCCTTGTGGAGTAGACCCACATAAAAAATAGGATGGTGCAGTCAGGAATCAGTGAGTAACCCAAGTGGACGATGGTCCGTGGTAGATCCTTCCAACAGGCTCTGCCAACCAGGCTGGGGATTAAACTGTGTGTGGCCGAACCCAAGGCATGCTGTCTGCCAGCATCCCATCCTAGGCATGTGGCCCTGCTGGGGTTGAAGGTGGCTGTTAAAAGAGTGAGTTTTCCCTTTTTGGGTGCTGTAGAGAGGTAGTAAGGAGCTGTGGAGCAATTCAGATGATCACAGTCTACGTTTCCTACTACATCCCTCCTGCTACATCCCCTCTACTACTCGAGTACAGGTTAACAATACTGTGCCGTCTCAGTGAAGTCACCTTTGATTATGATCCAGTAAGTTAAACGAACTTTTTAAAGCTGAAAAATATATCCTGTTAATCAAAGACCCAGTTAGAACTGATTCGAGAATTTCTATTTCATTCTATTTAATTTTATAACGTGAACACATGCTACTGGGTGATGGGAAAATTGACCTGATCTAAATATCTTAAAATGACAGTTTCTTAGCCTCTTGGTCAAGATCTTGCAATCCTTTACCACTGGAAAACTTCAACTTAAGGTGGTGATGTACAGTGCTCCCAGAATGTACCCTCGGGTACAGTAAAAAGGAAAAGTAAAAAGGAAAAGTTATTTGGGGCTTTTCTTTACAAATGATGAAACTCAAATCTTCTGCTTTTTTTTCTGAATTAAATTATGCAATTCCTGTTCAGTTCAGCTATTCCAGATTAACATAGTCAATTGGAAGATCAGCTTGGAAAAGAAATTAAGTACATTTTTATGTGCATTGAGATACAATAAAGTTTGTTCACATGCATCTGTATTTCAGCCTGCTTTTGTCGTCCTTCTTGTCGTGCTGTTAATTGCTGTTTTCATATGGTGGGACTTTGCTCAGATTGTGAGAAACAGTACCTTTTAGACAAATGACCTTGGATGCCTTAATGACGTGTGACTAACACGCGTTGCTGCAGCGCGGGCAGGAGCACGGCGCATACAACTGCACATCCGCGGCCCCTGCCTGCTGCTCGCCGGCAGCCCCTGCACAGAGGAGGCTGGCAGGCAGGCAAGGAAAGAAGGTTTAGGAAAAACTGGCTTTACAAACAAATGGAAATGTCTTCCAAGCACCTCTTGGTACTTTAAGGTATTTTCCCCTAGAGAGGCCTCTGCCCAGCGCTAATCCATCATGCAGAGCGCCAAAGCCACGGCAGAGGTCTTGGTGCCAGAGATTGACTGCGACTGTGGCGTCCAGTCTTAGGCTCAAAATTTCCAATCTGTCCTGGGAAATTCAATTTACCCATCACAGGTTCCTTGAATTTTTCTCCTGAATGTTCAGCAATTTTAGCATTTCACGAACACACAACGAAGTGTGAAAACCACATAGCTGCAGGAGACAGCAGTTGGCGACGGCTTTCGCCTTCCCTGAGCTCGGGTGCGCAGCATCGCCTGTGTGCAGCGTGCACTCTGCATAGCTGTGGTGGGTTCACAGCAGTAGCCTGGGACAAGGTAGTTGCTTTGATTTTGGTGTAGATACAGCAATGGGGCCCCATATTCTTGGGGGAGTTAGTACAGTGTTGCCTTCCTGATCCCACTGTGGTGGGACGGTCAGTCTGAGGAAGAATGGCACTGTATTATGTTTTCTCTTCTCCATCATTTTCTTTGCCCTAGGTGACTTGTGCCACAGGAGCGTGCCTTACTGCATGCAAGTCCTACAAAGGTGAAAATGCTACTTCCCACCTGCCCTTCCCAAGCCCCTGTCTCACATCCTGGAGCTCAGGAAAGCTGCTCGGGTCTCACTTGGCCCGTGCTACTCATCCCAGTAGCCTGCTTTTAAAATTCTGCAGCGAGCAAGTAATTTAGGAAACGTTTTAACCTCTTGCCGGGCCTCAGGTGAGACTACAGGGTTGCAATTGTAAAACTAAGGAAGGAAAACACTTTTCATTGTTGCTATGGAGACTGGAGTTTATGTAGTGATGACTTGTTCTGTTTCCCCTCTCCTTGATCTTATGCCAAAAAAAGAGAACAACACAAAAAAGTCACTGACAAAACCTCTGGTACATGAGATTACAATTTGAGTGACCTCTCAGCAGTATCGCAAAGGAAAACAAAGGTGACAGAAAAAGGAAAAAAAAGGTCTTTTTGGTAAGACAGTCTTCTTTTGCAGAGAATGAACTAGGAAGAGGCTAGAGAAGGAACTGGGGCCATAGTGGACACAAAAATCACCACCTATTGTAGGTCCTTTGGAGGATCCAGTGTTTCTCATCCAGAGCTACTGCTCTAGCCCCTCAGCTCATGCACTCTGGTCACAATCAGATGCTCAGACAACAGCGTGACACTTTCTAAGAATAAGACCTATCCACAATTTCCTCTATAATCCATTTCTTTGGACAAGAGGGATATGAATTCTGGGACTTTACCTTCTCCTAAATGGCTGTGGGTGAGATTTTCCCTTGCTAGTCCACTATCTGAGGCAAAATCTGCTGCAGGAACTGCATGGCAGTGTAGCGAGACACAAACACATACCTACCTGTTCCTTGTCGGCCCAGGATCAGTACGGGTATGATGGCACTGCATGAAGTCTGTACCCTGCTCTATGGCAGATCAAAGCGTGAAGTGTGTCTGATCACACTGCTATAATAAATAGATTATTGCAGTATTTGCTTAGGCACAGTTTTGAAAGCAGCTCTAAAACTTGAAAAAATAACACATCTTAAGCATAATAGTGCCCTTTCCAAAAAAATCCACAACCATACCCACACCAAAAAGTGAGACTCTGCCAGACTAAAGCTACTTTGATGTCACAGCATTTAAGCCCTGGAGCAGAGGCACAAGGCATCCCTGACATAGTGGCCAAACAGGTTTCAGAGCATCATGGAGAATTACCCCTTTTGGTTTATGAGCATTGAAGTCCTGTGCTGAAGAAGCAAAGAAGGTGGCTGCACGGCCCCATTCCTAACTGTTCAGATCTGTCAGCAGTCAACCTCTGGTTGTCATGATTCAGGACATACCTGAATCCCTGTGCTTTCCAAGAGTGATGTGTGTGTTAGTCCAGAAACAGCAGCCCACCAAGTGGAGATGCTCCAGGACAAGTAAATCAGATGGAATTAGCTTCTCCATTTTCTCTTCTTCTTCTCTGTTCACACTGGCTCTGCAAAGCCACAGCTGGCTCCCAAAGCAAGAGGTGCCCTCCTGGCTATTCGTAAACATCTTCTATAGCCTCCATGCATTAAGAGCAGCCAGACTGAGGGTGTATGGACTTCTGTGCTCACTGGCAGTTATTTAAAGACTAGCTAATGGCTTTCAGAATCAAAAAAACCAAACAGAAGTGAAATGCCAGGAGACACGTTATAGGAATTTACTAGTTTGATCCCTAATCCCAAACTGTGGTAGGGATTTTACTAGGTATCACAATAAAAGCTCACTAAAAGCTATACAGTGAGACAAAGCAAGCAAGAAATATGGACCTGGAGTGCCAAGGGGGTACTTCGAGTTAGAAGCAATCCTGTAAAAGCTATTTAGGTATTATTAACATCCTATGATGTGGCTAGTTATTCTGAAACCAATATTCAGCAAGTTTATAGGCCACAATATAATCTCCCCCATCTCAAAAACTGCATGAGCTCTAAAAGTCGATGTAAATATCAATCTCGAAGGGAGAGTAAAGCAGCTTCTGAGAAAACATCTAGAGAACTGTAAGGGGGATGTGGGAGATGTGCAGGAGGTCCTTCAAACCCCAAGGTGTCTTCAAATGCCAAGTACAAGTTCAGAAATTGATGCTACCTTGAAGTCAGTTGTTCTTGCCTGTCGGTGTGAAGTACGGTGCTTTTCCTCTGTGGTGCGATCCAGGCAGAGCAGATTGCACGCGGGCTGGAGCCGCTGTCTCTTCTGCTCTTACTTGTGACAAATGTTTGCAGCTAACAGGTGACCAGGGATTCAAAGGGGCTTCTGAGACCAAATCCCAAACTGCAGGGTGAAACCTGCTTTGCCAACTTTCCGTGCATTGTGGTAGTCAAACTGTGGCATGAATTTCCAGGTAAGTAACTTCATCTTGACCCAGCTTGTTTTCTTGGTTATTCCTATCAAGCTGTGGTGGTGGTGCAAAGGGTTCACTTGGACTGCAAAGGGTTCACTTCTTCCCCATGTTAACACACCAGTGAAGCATCTCCTGACTGCAATGGTGTGCCCATAGCTAGAGCTAGCCTTTGCCTTTCCCTTGGGGGGGAAAATACTGGAAGAAACTGAAAAATGGCTTCAAACGAAATCCGGTCCCAACTGTGGTTTTTTCTGACTGTGGTTTTTCCAGTCCCAAGGTGGCATTTCTTTACCAGAACTGTTTGCTTTTCAGCTGCAAAAATGGAAAGACTGGCTTGGAAAAAAGACAGTCCTTAGCTCTTCCCCTTTGCAGGTAAGCCAACCTATTTAAGGTTTGCAAACCTGGTTAAGATGATTAAAATTGATGCTATTTTACTGCAATGTCTGAAGCTTCAGACCCGCTGCACTGGGCTCTGCACAAAAGGTCTCCTCTGCCCAAATGGGCAGGGGCCTCCAATGTCACTCCAAGGCATCTGTGTGGCTTTTCTGACTTATTTTTAACATGCCACAGAGGGGATTAGAAAGGAAACTTTGTACCGTCTCTCTGTCCCGGACTGCAAGTGAGCCTTTCTGGAAATTGCGGAAACTCTTTGCTGTGGACAGGCTGCTCAGATGTTGGTTTCCTGTGAACTGTTTGTCCACCGGCTCAGGACCCAGTGTGCTATTGCTGCCTTTCCTCAGGCATTTACAGATCAGAGATCAAAGCATTTCCACGTTGGTTTTTTTCAGCCTCAGGGCAGTGTGTAAGACCTGTAACACCAACATTTTAAAGAGAATGGCCTTAAAGTGCCACATCTTTAAATAAAAAATGAACTTTTTAATGAACATTGGCAATAAGCCCCCAAACAGGCTGCTTATTTTATTTTTTTTAGAAACGATTCTCACACCCTGTGCCAATGGAAAGATCTATTACTTATCTCAGAGCGAGTACCAACATCTGCTGTGTAAAAAGCACAGCTGCTCAGCAGGGGGAAAGGGGGCAGGCACAGAGATCACCCCTGGAGAGCATGGTAAGGCGTGGGGATAAGCAGATGTGCGAGGCTGCGGAGGGTGTTAAGAGGCATTTGGTAGAGCGGCTCTCTGGGCATCCTGCAGCTTGCACCGCTCTGCCCTGTGCCATCCCTGGTCAGCCTCCTTCAGCACGCAGGAGACGGCTTCCCGAGCCCCCGCAATGGGGCTTATCGCGAGCCCCCGCAATGGGGCTTATCGCTAGACTCGGTCTCTGCCGTAAATACAAAGGTTTTTTCCTACCCTTTCCATGACGTTCTGCCCAGATTGCGTGCCATGAAAATTCAGAGGTGTCACAGAGCCTTGGGGTGGCGTACTGGTGAATACCTTGTCTGAGCAAGGTTTTAAGTGTATTTTCTTCCCCTTGCCAACAGACGGGACAGACAGCTCCTTTGTCTAGGCTTTGGACCACAGACCTTGCAATGCCTTTGGTGCGCCATGCTTCGGTGGCATTTGGGAGTGGCTGTATGAAACGATTTATAGTACTTGGCATCTTTCTGTGAAATATTTATAGAGGTACTATATTCCAGTGAATTGTATTGCTGGCTCATGCAATTCAGATGATAAAAATGCCCTTTGTAATCTACGGCAAAGGAACCCATCAGCACTGTAGGAATAAGATTTGCAACCGGCAGCATCATCAACTAGCTGGAATCCAGGACATGGGCAAGCACCATTCCTCCAATAAACCCCCAATACAGGGGAGAAGGTGGCAAAATTCACCTGCGCCCACAGAGCCAGGCTCCCTCTGCTTGTGTCAGTGATGGAGACGGGTCAGCGCCTTGGCCCGAGAATGAACCTGGACTTCCAGTCAAAGCAGTGACAGATCGCGGCCGAGGAGCAGCATCTCTCACCCTCGCGTAGCTGGCGTAGAAAAAATCCAAAAGCCGCAGACAAATAAATTCACAGTCTCGGACTCCTCTGCTGGAAGGTAGAAATTGCAAGGATCCATAATGTCTGTCTAGAGGCAGGAACAATATTTCATTTGGTTAAAGGGAACCTTTCCGTTCCCTGAGCACACGCATAAATGCTGGTGCAGAAAAAACCCCCACGAATGAGTTTTCATCAAAAGCAGAAGTGAGCTATGAAATTGTGTTCAATATAGCAGTGATTTTCTCTTTTCACTGCAGGACAAGACTCCAAGGGATGCAAGACAGACAGGCTTGAAATGAAAGTCTTCCTTTTCCATGGAGATTTTATTTCAGTTCTCCCTCTGTGCCTTATTTTCCTTCCTTGAAAGTGAGTCATCATTCCAGAAGCTCCTGGCACTGCCCTGGCAGCCCCCATCCCATGAGAAAAGGAGGTGGCAGTGGGTCAGTCCCCTCCTTGCTGCTCAGCCCATCCATGCCCTGCTCCCAGGACACAGCTCTGGGGCAGAGCTGACTTTGGGGGAGATGCCCGCTGCAGCCCCAGCCACCCGCCATGTCGGTCTGTGAGGTGGCGGGGTCCCCATGTCGGTCTGTGAGGTGGCGGGGTAAGCTGCCTCCCTTTCAAGGAGACATCCCGGGGGACCTTGCGGGATGCTGCAGTTGGTGGTCCTCCAGTCAAAACTGCCCCCACGAGCCAAGGAGGTTTGTGCTCCTCAGTGCTCAGTCAGAAGCAGACCAAGCTCTTCCCACAGGTAGATTTGCTGGGTTTGGAGGTTTGTTGAAATATTTGTACGCAAACTGAATATGAGCGAGGTACTTGTACAAAGTCTCCAATAGCCAAGTTTAGCTGGTCTCTGATAGAATCATCCAGATGAGAAACCAGCCATCACCTGGAGGGCATGGGTAAGCCTAGCTCTGTCTGCAGGGATCTCTCAGTGGGGATTTTAGGCAAGGGGCTGGCAGGTGAGGTTGATTTTGGGAGTTCGGTGGGAAGCTCTATGTACCAGTAACGCAGCACATGGTGTGGGATGAAGGTGGTCATCTGTCGGTAACGTTGACCACGCTCTTCTGCTGCAGGCTGTGCGCCGTGACCTGTGGGTGTCACTGAGGTGGCTACAGCTCCTGAGTCCTCCCGGGACCCTGCTCCTCAACAGAGCATGGTTTTGGTGTCACGAGGGCCCCTGCCAGCCCGGGGAGGTGAGAGCTGCGGCAAGGGCAGGCGGTGGGGTGTCCCCCCCCAGGAGCTCTGGTGTGGTGCCCTGCCTGCTCGCATGCCTGCCTGTGGGATGCGGGGGGGCATTACTGATGGAACAGCAGGGGCTGGACGAGCAGTCCCCTGGGTGGGAAGCAGCGAGCCTCCTGAACGCTTTCCAATTCGCCAGTAACTCACAGCAGCCGGCATCGGCTGGCTTAGCATTAATAGCAGCTTTTGCTTCCAACCGGAATCCCATTACAAACTCCCTCTCTGACTCAAGCCGGTATTAAAGAAGAAACAACTGCCTTAGTAATTAGTCAAAATTAACAATGATTATAATCTTATACATTTAGAGTGATAAACAACTCACTTGAGAAAAGCAGCAATGACAATGGAAATGATGCAGAGCCCCTCCTAAACACAATTAATGGGGAGAAGGTGGTGGCTAAATGTGAGACAGAAGCGTCACGCCTTTGAAGAGACGCGGGTATTCATCAGAAACACGTGTCTGCTGCTGGCGCAGTCTCCCCTGAGGACCTGCAGCCACCCACCTGCTTTGATTGCCCTGCCCGGTGCCAGCGGAGGTGTCTGATCCTTCCCTCTGGTACCCGCGCTCAGCAATTGCATCGCGCTTGTCTGCGGGTGACCCGGCGGTCACTGCTGGGAAACACAACTCGTCTTGTTGATGGAGACAGATGGGCTGTCCCGCTCCGTCCTGGCCTCAGCCAGGCACTGGTGGGCAGCCTCACCCCTTACCCCTGCTCCGAGCCCCCTGACCCAGCCCTCTTTTTTGGGGGGTAAGAGGAATTCCTGGTGCTAGGGAAACCCAAGCCCTCACTGTACCTCACCAGCAGCGCTATGTGCTGGGCTGCCGGCAAGGTTTTACCTCAGCCTGCTGGGTCTCCCCGGCACTACGGCTTGGGCATCATGGGGCTGGCTGATGCTTCAAGTGCCCTGGATCCTTTGGTCTTGCGGTGGCCCTGCCTGTGGCCTTGGGCCATGTCAAGCCTACGGCCTCCAGGCAGGAAAAAACAAGCCGGAGTAAGAGAGAAAGGAACCAGGAGTGCCAAGCGATTGTTTTGCTTGTTTTATATTTTCTGCTTTTTTCCCCTGAGTTTTTTAATTCAGGGCAAAAGTGGAGTAAGGGATTAGGTGAGGAGCTGAGTGAAGCGAGCTTGGATGAGGGGACACGAAAGAAAAAAGGGCTGGAAAAACAAAACACGTGCTTCGTCACGGAACTTCCCTTCCATAGGCATGTTGAGGGCAGCATGCTGCTAGATCCACCAGAGAGCATGGGGTACTCTGGGCAGCTGGGTTATCAGGGAATAAAGCTGTCTTCTTTTTGCAGGAAAGCCACCTGCTGTGTTGCAGTTGTCCTGCTGTGGGGTATAAATTCAGCCTCGGCAAAACTAAACACGCTCCGTGGCCGAACTGGTTTTCTGCACCTCGAGCGTGCGTGGTTCTGAGATACTGGAAAACATCACCATTTCCTCTTTTCCACGCTCATCTGACTTTCTCAGCTGTTAGCAGCGTGAACTTGTAAGTGACGTTTCCTGTAAGAAGGCTGTTTATAAACAGATGTGCAATAATTTCGGGATCATCCTTATTTTAGTGTAGTCTTACAGGAATTTGTCTTCAACTCCTTTGGATGGCTAATTCCTCTTTGAATCACATAGGAAAGCACATGGTGATTCATCATTAAAATAACAATCACTACACTGGCTGCACATAGTTTAATCTTTTAGCAAATAAAGAAGTGATTGAAACTTGCTATTATCAAACCAGACCAAGTTTGTTCAGAAGAAAAAAATAATTCTGTTATTTTTGTACAAATTGGTATAATGAGCTGTCTCAGCGCTATTATCTCTGAGCTTTAACTGGCTCTATTATGCAGGATAATACTCAGAATAATTATTACTTATCTGCATGTACATACATTGAATAATAAAATAATTAGACCTTTTAAAACACAGGATAGAAACGATTCCATTTACTGTAATTCTGACTTTTTGATTATAAGGTTGGAATAAATAATGTGATGTTTTATCAGTGTTTCAAGCCAGTAAATGCTGGATTTTAGGTATCGGTACAGCCTGTGCGTAAGGTATGTATTTTGTCAAACTCTAGACTGAGCAGAGACTTACATAAGGATGTGAAGGATCTGGGCTGTTGAAATTCGGAGGTGGATGAAGGCTGCCTAGAGCAGCACGCTCTTTCTAAGAACAGCGCGCTCCTGCTGCATGCAACTGCATTTGGGCGCAGGGGCTTGCGGCGCGTGTCCCGTGGCAGCCTGCGCGTGCGGAGAGCGGGACGCGCCGGGGCTCTTGGAGAGCTGGAGGCTCGTCTCTTCTCTGGGTGAAGGGCTGGTCCCTTCCCTCCTGGCTGGTTGAGCTCTTCCTGCAGCAGAGTGAGCACAGCCGGCCCGGCAGCTCAGGCGGACTTCTCGTGCAGAGCTGACCCAGCCGTTGCCTCTCAGAACAGCTGTCTGGGCTCTTGGATGCTATCGGCACGCCAGATTCTCCTGAAATAATGCACTGTTGTGGAAGCCAGTTACCTAGGGAGCCTTCACGTGCTTAGGCTTTGGGCTCTGCCTCAATCTCCCATACGTACGATGGCACGGCTTCTGCTTCCCGTGAGTGCTGGGATGACAGAAGTGATAGTAGTGTCAAAAACGGTGATATATCACTGTACAGAAAGGTAAAGAGCTCCAGGCCCGGTATTTCTTTGGGCACGTCTGAAAGACGTGTATTGCCCCAAAGGGCTCTTCAGAGCTGGGAACCGAATCACACATATGGGTTAGGGATTGTCTTTTAACATGATTGCAAAAGCAGACGGAGCCTGGGGATCACCAAAGCCTCCTTATTGTACCGGTCCAAACAAAGTGGAATCGGTGGGAGATCGACACTGCAGAGGACAGTATTAAAATGTTGCAGTGGGGAGGTGAGCGGCACTTTGAGCTTCACCTGTTCAGCTGTTGCTCATTATTTTTAAGAACTGCATTTCCATATATCATACGCTGAATTCTTTTGCCTTCACTCACGGTCCTTCATGAGCAGGCTGACCAGAGTCAGGCGGGTCATTCGTTTATTCTTGGCCTGTCATTGATTTTGCTTCATTTGCTGTCTAAAGAGCGTGACCTTCCGACTTGCATATACGTTGCACAATGGTCCTGAGGAACGGCAGTGAGTGTTAGACATTTCTCGATGGATAATTATTTGAAGGGGGGGGGGTTGTTTGCTTGCCTGTTTTTTTTAGGACACCTCCAGAATAACTGAACTATGTCAGATAATTAAGAGAAACCAATTCATCTCATGCTCTCTTGCAAATCCCAGACACTGGGTTAATCACACAAATGATTAGGAACTCGAAGCAGACTGGTGGAACATTTTAATTCTGTTTGTTGAGAGCTGTAAACATAATTGATTTACATTTTTCTCCAATAAGTTAATTTGAGAGAGTGTTCCCATTGTGAATAATATCAGATTCAAGACTACATGGCTTACAAATCTCAATGACTCCACTGGAGAAAATACAGATCACTCCTTGCTGCAAAAGGATGAAAAGGATAAAGACTAATGACTGGTAAATGTTGACTTCCTGTAAACAGAAAATTACCAAATCTGACAAATGCTATACATTAGAACTGTAACACAAGAAGCAACATGCTCTCCATTATCCCTGATAAGTTAATGGATCAGTGCAGAAATAAAAAAAAAAAAAAAGATTAAAGAAAATCTTCCTTGGAAGCAAAGTCTCCAGCTTGATTCAGAATAGTTTTGGATTTAAAACCCCCTGTTTCCTGGAAATATCACAAGTAACTGAAGGTTTGGTGTATGAAACATTTTTTCCATCGCAAAATGTAGATTGGCTGAAGATGAAGATGCCTGCAGAAGGATGTCCCTTTAGATAAAATCTTTTGCTTTAATTTTGGTGGGGTCAGAGAGAGGGAGGGAGGGAGCTGAGGACTGAAATGCAGCAGACCCAGATTCAAACTCCTGCTGATGCTGCATATCTTAAACCTCACTGGCTTGTCTAAGCTCTCTCTGATGTGTCTTTTTTTTATCCTTCCAGAAAAATCTCTTTGTCACTTCTGCCTGGAACCTGATCACGTGTGATTTTTTTTTTTTTTGGTGTGTGTGATTTTTGCTTTCTGGCCAGCTGTGAGCTCCCCCCAGGAAGGCAAGGGGAAACACAGACGCTGTGAAAGATCCCTTACATGCCATTGTTACCTCCTGTTTGTACGGCAGAATGAAACAATTCAGAGACTAGAAGGGCTCAGAATTCAGTTTCATCAAAAACTACTAAAAATTCCATAACCAGCAAAACCCCCCTCAAACCCCACAACGATGGGTGGGACAAAAGCACCCTTATCAGCATGAGACAGACAATTGGGTGAAAAGAGTAAGAGAGGCCCTTATTCGTGGTGAAAAGTGCAAGAGAGGGCCTTATTCGTAGTGAAAAGAAGCTTGATTAAATAATGCTTTAAAGCATTTCAGCAAATATTAATAATTGCAAACGTGGAAAAAGTTTCCTTCTGACACAGCCTAATCATGGTGACAGGCAAAATAATTCCCCTTCTTAATATGATTAATGCAGGTCAGGGTTTGTTGTGTTTATGTAAGCATGGCTTGCATTAATCACATGGACGTCGGGAGCATTTCTTCCCTTGCCAACACTCGTATTCATCAGTCCCCTCGGTGTCGGCACGGCTTCCCCTGCAGCAGCGAGGCAGCCGGGCTGGAGCGCTCAGCCTTGCTCACCCGGCCGGGTGAGCTCCTTCGGTGCAGGATGCTTGGGGTCCCAAGCCTGTCTTCTTAGGGAAGAAGTAAGTTTTGTCATCGTCTGCTGGTAAACCCTATGAGGAAGGCTCTTTTTAGCAGCAAAATTTGAAGATATTTGTAATTATCTTTGATACTAGCTTCTTGTCTGTGTTGCTACAAAAGCAGCTCACCTGCATAGTACCTTTTAAATATCCCTAGTAATCCTAACCCTGTACGAGTCCAAATTTACATCCAAATCCTTTACATCTTTGCTAGTAACTGAACTATAAAATGTTTTTATGGGGTTATTATGAAGGTGCAATTAGCTACTACCGTAAATCTGATTCTTTCTGGACTAAGTCTCTGAAAAAGGAGAAAGTATTAATTTTGACATGCATCTAAAAATTCTGCTGCTTCACTAGAAAAGACAGGCTGCATATTTTCTGCCTCATTCAGTGAATTTTAGGGATGCCACTGTGGATGCCACCGTGCCGTTAGGATGCACTGGGCAGAAGCTGTGGGGATGGCACTGGGGTAGGAACATGGAGGGTGGGCAGATGATCTTAGCTCCTTCTCCTCTGCCAAAGCTGCAGTGTGAAGGATGCCAGGTTCTCCAAACATCCATCTTTCCAGACATGGAAAACAGTAATTGCTTCTCAGCTCAAGGATCCTGGCCAGGGCACCCAAAAACAACAGAGTATGGACTGTCATGAGTAATGGTTGAATATTAAAATTTGTGGTAAAATGCAGATTAACATTATTGAAATATTAACATTTTGTTAAGTTACAAAAGAAATAGAAAAGGACCTAGCACTGTGAAATTGTACCTAAAGGCGACTGACTGTTAATCACAGTGTTACATAGGGTACAGGTATTACAGTCAAGAACTTGTCCAATATTGCTGTCCTGAGACAGACACAGGCCGCATCCTTTCCCATTTCCTAGCAATCTCCAGTGATTTCTTTCTAAACTGTAGCTTCTCAGAGACATGAGAATAATTGCCCCACCCTATTATAGATTCATAACATCCAGTCTAGCTCAAATTAGATAGAGAAGGTTCTCCAAAAGTGCAGCCACCTTTGCAACATGAGCAGACTCTTTCATCCTGTTTTTCTTGCTGTGAGTTTAAAGGCACCCCAACTGTACGAAACATGCCCTAGTCTTTTAAGCATCATGTTTTTCCTGTTTTGATCTACTTTTCAAAATCTGCTTTACTCATGAAATGCATGACAAAGGCATATATGTTCTGAGTAGGACCCTGGTAACCAGATATCGACTCTGCTTAAGATGAGGAATGAGGATCTGACCTAATTTCCATTGTGAAACATCATCATGCCCTTGGAAGACATGATCCTGATTTTGTATTGGTCAGCTCATTTAGAAACAGGTTTAGAGTCCCTTGCTTTGGTTTACAGCCCCAAGCTCCCGGTGTTTTTTTCTTATACGAGCAAATTTTTGTTGCACCTGATGATTCTGATGACTCTTGCAGCACACTGCACAGGGAGCCGGTGGCTTGGCTCTTCTGAAGCCATGCCATCCAGAGGTTGCTCTGCATGCTTGTCTGGATCAAAGTGCTTCAGAAGTGCCCTGGTTCAAGGATCAGCTAGCTAAGCCTCACGTTGTGTTCGCTGGGAAAAGGCAGATTCATCTTGCTGCAGAGATGGGTCATATCCATCGTAACTCTTTCATCAGTGCTTTCTGATGGGACAATATTTCAGGGATGGAAAAGAAAAACATTTTGAAAACTATCCTTCACAGGATGAGCTGTTGCCCCAGGATATTCATCATAGTGATTCATTGCAACTTCATTTCTTTTGGGAAGTACTCTCACTGCTGCTCTAGATCATTGTGTACCAGTCTTTGACAGGTGGTGTGGGCTGGCTTGCTCCATGGGGAACCTGGCATTGGTAGGATACTGCGATGTATAAAAACGTGGAATTATTGATTACTTTCTTCCCCAAATTTCACATGAGTTTGATCAGACAGATGAACACACATGCATGCCTCGTTAATCAGTTTCTTATGAGTGTACTGGTTTTTCACGGCTGAAAGCGCTCTGTTGGCTCACGTTCCGTCCAAGAGCAGCTCTGAAGGATGCCGGCCCTCAAAACACTTCCATTTGCAACCTATGCCTCAGAAATTCTGGAAATCTAGTTAAGTAGGTGTCCTATTTGTGCTCTCTATAGCCCTTCAATATCCATCAGCATACGCCCCTATAGGTCTTGCACCGCTTTTTATCCATAGTTTTACTAATCGTTTGAGACAGTGGAACAGAAGCCCGGGAAACAAGAGCTGGGAAACATTGTGGCTTTCTGCATGGCTCTTTACAGCTTAACCAGCCATAAACCGCAGAAAGGTCTTAGAAAAAAATTTTGAAGTACCTGTCCTGTCCTCCCCTCCTCTAGTCTTTCATCATTTGCTTACCCCTCGTAAAGTCAACTTTGAGGTTTAGCTGGCAGGGAGCAGTGCTGGGCGGTGGCCGAATCCCAGGACCAAAGCGGTGCCAGCTAAGCTGCTGGGAGCACCGGCGCAGGCGCCCAGAGCGGGGATCAGCCTTCAAGGGAAAAAAGAAGCCCCATCTCCAAGCTCACACCATCACCGCTACTGCGGCTCAGCCGGCTCCTCTGCGCGGTGCCCTGGAGGGGACAGGGGCAGCCTTTGGCCACCGGAGCTTTCGCTACTCCAAGTCATTTATATTCCCACTGGTGCATAGACTTTCCTCTGTGCACTGCAACTGTTCATGTCTTGTAGTTAGCTTTAGTCTGCAAATTGACTTTGATTTTGAGCTGATGTCTATGATTTGAACGTACATATGAGAATATAAAGGAGTGTGGAAGAGACAAACTGATGCCCAGTGCAATTTGAATTTCTCGTAGGAAAAAGACTCCATCTAATTTTCTGATGGCTTGTTTGCACAGCAGCTCCTTTGAAGGAAGAACTGTTTAAAGTTTCCGTTGTCTAATTAATTTTGGTGACTTCTCAGATAAGTAAAACATATTCAGACTTTCATTTCATAATTTCCTTATATTTTTTAAGGTAATCCTTCCTGAGAATTAAACTGGCCATTTCATTTTTGGGTCAAACAAGATATCTGGATATCAGAAAACCCAAAACTTGTTTGGTTTTGTTTTCTACATTTAAGCCAGTGATCCAAAAACTTGTACAGGACATACTGGAGATGTTTAACAAGCCTTATCAAGCCTGTCTGTTTCTGGTAATGACAGCCAGAGTAAATGCTTGCAAACTACATCTCTAAGGTCTGATTTTATGTATCATATTTTATGGCAAGTCTGTTTGAACTTATTGAAGGGACACAAAGTAGTAGCAATGGGGAACATTATACAAATTCATCTGGCTAACTCTAGTAGCTGTGCTGCTGCAGCAAGTAGTGTGTCCTCAGTGCTCAATACAGCATTTCAAATGAGAGGGGATTTTTAGTGGGTCGTGTTATCAATGCATAAAACCATAATTTACTTCATTTCAAATTAACCAATCACATTATTTCCATCAGAATCTGTAAAATAGTATTCCACAGGTAATTTAGCACCACACAGAGACGTTAGTATCACAGACAAATATCGACTTAAATACAATTAGAGATAAATCTACAGGTGCTAACTAATAGATTACATAAAGTAATTAATTAAACTAAACTAATCACTTTTGGCCAGATACAAAGAAAGGTAAAAGGAGAGAGATGGAGCCACTTCAAGCTCAGTCTTATTGTGTGGGTGAGCGAGGGACTCCACCAGCAGAACAGTGAGATAACAGCAAACCAGGAGGGACAGAAGGAGTATTAGCAAGCTTTTCTTAGTGCAAACACTCTTTGCATAATTTTAGTATAGCTACCACCCTACGATGCTCTAATTGCTATGAGGTTATCTTAGGATAGCAAACATTCATGCTGGGTGTGTTATGAGTAAGTACATCTTGTAGGCAGCACTGTTATTCCACAGGAGTATGTCATCTATAAGCACCATACCGACAGATTTTCCAAGTGAGGAAGGTTACAAGTTTCACTTCTACAAGTAACCAAGTATTCCTCAGTTACTAGAAATAATATAGTTTAAGTCCTTTTCTTGGCTGTTATACCTTCCTGCTTATAACACAAAACCCTGTTCTTATTATAGACAGGCTGTGAGCAAGTGATTACAAGTGCGTGTGATAGACAGTAGGGCTAAGAAAAGAGCGAGGGACTGACTGTAATCTCAGTCCAGCCACTGGAAAAAAGGTGTCGTGGTTTAACCCTAGCCAGCAACTAGGCACCATGCAGCTGCTCACTCACTTCCCCCCACCCAGTGGGATGGGGGAGAGAATTGGAAATAAAGGTAAAACTCATGGGTTGAGATAAGAACAATTTAATAGAACAGAAAGGAAGAAACTAATAATTATAATAATAATAATAACAATAATAAAATGACATTAATAATAATAAAAGGATTGGAATGTACCAATGATGCACAATGCAATCGCTCACCACCCGCCGACTGACGCCCAGCTAGTCCCCGAGCGGCGATTCCCCGACCCCACTCCTCCCAGTTTATATACTAGATGTGATGTCCCATGGTATGGAATACCCCTTTGGCCAGTTTGGGTCAGGTGCCCTGGCTGTGTCGCCTCCCAACTTCTTGTGCCCCTCCAGCCTTCTGGCTGGCTGAGCATGAGAAGCTGAAAAATCCTCGACTTTAGACTAAACACTACTTAGCAACAACTGAAAACATCAGTGTGTTATCAACATTCTTCTCATACTGAACTCAAAACATAGCACTGTACTGACTATTAGGAAGACAATTAACTCTATCCCAGCTGAAACCAGGACAAGGGCATGAAGGCCAAGACATGAAAAGGCCAAGGGATGCAGACCTGATTGTAGCTGTAGGGTTCAAGGGCAGGACTTCTCCTTCCCGTGAGGCAGCACTGAGCGCACCCTGATCCTCCGTGCCTGTGAGGGACCACACCGTCCTGCAAAGATGCCCTGCTGTCTGTTTTGGAGAATACCTTGTAATAGATCCACCTTCTGTCATGGGAGGCAACTGCACAGGTGAAAGATGAATTCTGTCCTGAGGAGCTTGAAATATTCACAGCCCAGGACAACTTCTGCTAACTGGAACGAAGATGTACCATTGGGTCCGCTGCTGGTGAAGGCATGTTAGTGCAGGGCAGTACAGGAACCTGGGGGAAAACCATATTCCAGGCAAAATTCCAGCCTTCGGGATGTTGGTGGCTGGGGAAGAGGTTGCTTTCACCTCTTCAGTTTGGGGTTGTTGCATGCTATGGACAGGCTCAAGCAGCCTGGGTGAAGGTGGTATTGTCATCACTAGTGACCAGAGATATCCCGAGAGGAGTGTGCAACCCAGGCTCCAGGCACAACTCTTCCTCCTGGTGTTCAGGAGGAAACCAGGATCAGACTGACTCATATGTTTGCAGAGTCCTCGTGTCTCCCTGGTGTGCCTCTCTTCCTCTCCTTGACCGAACGCGCCAAGGCTCTGGGCTTGCCACGCTGGATTTTATAGCTGAGTATATAAATGAGAGAAAGGGAGAAGTCTCCTGAGCACTCAGACTGATGCAGAGACAGGGAGGTGAGAGGTACCGAGGCATACCTCGGCTGGATGAAACAGTTATGGTTACTCCAAAATCAATAACATGAAATGAAGCTGCAAGATAAATGTACACAGAGGAACTTGCTCATAGCAAAGTCTGATATAGAGGGACCTCGTCTGCCATTGATAAATGACTTCACTAAATTAGAGTTTTACAGGAACAGGTATTTCAGGATATTTATCACTGGCGTAAGAGTGAAAAACTTATCCCACTGTGGAAATTACTTGTAACAGTTGCAGGTATGTAATGATCCTTGGAAAACTGGTGTGCGGAGCCAGGCATCTGACACTAGAACACAACTGGTCAGGAACAGCCTTGCTCTGATCTAGACAGATGAGTCAGTTACCTACAGTCTTAAATATTGATCATTTAAGCAATATCTAGAAATCCTTACTCAGTTTTTGCTGCAAAGGAAAGAAGACCCACTGATTCACAGTTTGACCCAGATTTTTTTCAGTCTTGTCTGTTTTATTTTCTTAATAACACAAGAGTCCAAACATACCCTTGCAACGTGGCCGTTCATGCCCACCACCCAAAGGTGTACTTAAGCAGACGGTTCTAGCTACATTTATTTACTTGCTTAAAGTCAGTGACCGAAGTCAAGCTGCCCTCAGTTTTTAAAGTGATTATCTCTGGGCAGTTCTGTTTTGAAGAACCTGTGATTAATTCTGCTTTCCAGCACAAAGGCAATGATTATATGCTCCAAAAATGTATATATGTATCAATTTTTTTTAAAGACAATTGCATTTCTCACTAATCGTGAGCTGTAGTAAGTAACCTGCAGGATGCAAGCGATGCTTTATATTTAATACAGTCTGAAGAAATAAATAATAGACCTTTTATGAGAGGTTACTCTTGAGTAAAGAAGAGTTATTAAAATTATTTCTTTATCCAATTTCTAGACAAATGGTAGCTACTGAAAATGGTACACACCCTTTTAACCTAATGCATTTTGATACTTAACACGCCGAAGAGTGTTGTTTTCTACTGCCAGAGAGTGCTATATAAGTGACTTAAAAACAACATTAAAAAAGGCTTTAATAAAAAAATCTTTGAAATATTATGATCTGAGTTACAAAATCTTTCTGGTATTTTATTACTGTTCCTGCACCCAGCCTCTTCCACTCAGATTTTCCATGGGAAATGGTGGTTTATGCCATCACAAGAAGCAGTATTATCTTGGTCTTTAATAGACAGCTACATTTTAGATGACTCCAGGCACAATTTACAGACATGGACAGGAGGCTGCTATATATTAGGATCCTCAATTGCACATGCTTAAGCTGATATCAATAAGCACTGGATATTAATCACTGGCAACTACCAATTTTAACTGTAAGATCTCATTCAGATAAAGACCCACCGAATTAAGTGGGATTAAAATCAGCGCTTCACGTGAAACACACATTTACATCTGAATAGGGATGGTTTGCAACCCATCCTTAGGTACCTCCCTTGAGCATGACTGTGGTACTGATGTGCAATTTTGGTTCTTGCTGGAAGTAGTTCTCCCAACTCTGACATCCTAATTTACATTTATTTTAATAGCAGGTGATTCCTTGGTATTCATTAGTCTGGTTTCTGAAATAATCTTTTTCTTGTTTCTTCTTATATGGAACAATTAATAGAATTAATATCTTGCATTAATGGGGAAAAAGATGATGAGGAAAAGTACCTCATGTCAGATATGAATTTTGTGGTTAAGCCAAGAGCGAGCCCAGAATATCCTGAATCTCAGTCATCTGTATGGACCTGCTTTTGCTTCACCTGCCTCCCCCTTGCTTACTTTACATAAGGTGCGGATTTTGCTAGTATGGTTGCCACAGATTCAGATCTTCGCCACCCACCCTTTCCTGAGATGTCAGCTCTATGTGACCAAAACCAGTGAAAGTAAACCTAGACAAAAACAGTTAAGTGAGGGAAAAAAACCCCATCTTTGTGCATTTTTTTAAGAATCAGAAGTGAAAAGCAATCCCTTCAATCCAATGTGTTATATAGATTGAATATCAGTGTAGTGCAATAACTTGTGAGACCTGTGACCCCATTTGTATATGTCATGGAAAGTGTGACAGTAAAATGTATTTCACACCAAAGAAGTCAAAGATGCACTTGGACAGCCTTTCTCTCTGCTATGAACTAACATATCGCTTCTCTCACTAGCCTGGCCAAGCATCTCTTTCACTGGTATGCACGGAGTGAGTGGTTCTGAACCAGCAATTTTCCAGATCATTAGACACAGACCAAGCATCGGCTTGAATCTTTCTTTCAGAAGATTTATTTTTAAAGATTTTTCAAAGCAGCAAATTCAACTGCCTTTATACTGAAAGGCATAATTTACAGGCTGTGGAACTTGCATTGCAAACTTAGAGGTCTGAACAAATTTTGAAGCAGATCTTCATGCACTTCACTTTTCTCCCCCATACTGGGGCCAGAAGCTTTTATTCTGGTGAAGCACAGGAAGCTCCATGAAAACAGGACTGTCTTCAGTATGAAAGCCCTTATAGATTGGGACTCACAGAAGGAAAAGTATCTGTAATTATTACCTTGCAAGGTAATAGAGCAGCAGAGAGAAAAAGTCAAACAGTATCACTGATGGCATGACAGCAGGTGGTAAGTTCAACCTTTGTATAAAGGAGTTCAGTGAGAGCAACAACCTAAAACTCCGGGGTGAAACATCTAGCCCTGATGCAGCTGGCAGTCCAGTGCTGGATGATAAAATAAGTTATATTCAGCTTACAACTATGGCACTATGAAGTACTCTTGCCTTCTGCTCCTCAATTCAAAGCAAAATGATACATTTTTCAAAAAATATGAAAAGATGAACTTTTAATCTTTATTTTTTTTTTTTCAAATGAGGTCTCGCGCTTTGTTTCTTAACAGGACAAACTCAAAGGGACCAAAAAGTGGTTATAATACTCACCGAAACCTTGGGAGACCATTTTGCTGCTGTACAGACTGCATTCACACCTCACGTCATGAAGAAGAGAGCCTTAGCCATTCATGAAAGGTTAGCTGAGGTGCTGAGAAATGTATCCACCTCTGTCCCAACTGTCCTTGTGTAAAGGCAGCATTCACGTACCTGGGGTGAAAACCAGGTGCTCCCCTCTTCAGAGTGCCTGCCCGAGCCAGCAGCCTAAAGGGTTGGTCTCACTCCATGTCTTAGTGAAGGCTTACTTTACATAATGTAGACCAAGCTCATGAGAAAGGCTTGTTGGGAAAGCCCTCCTCCACATAAAATGGTGGCTGAAAAGCAGTTGCTCCTGGTTAAGATCCTTGCTTGGGTTAAGTAGGGTACACCTGATCTCCCAATGCTGAAGTACGTGCCCTCAGGCACGCTGAGACAGCGTCCTTTTGTGTCAGGACAAGGGAAGGGTTCTTCAGGCTGGGCATCATGTTTGCAAATGTGATTCCTGGTATTGTCTCAGTCGTCATTCAGATATTTATCCAAAGTCAGACATTAAGAGGAGGAACTGAGAGCTCCTCATTTGTCCTGCAACCACGAAGGAGCACCCTGAGGGAAGATGCACATCTACATCTCCGCAGGCAGAGGAAGGGACTAAACAGAAGTAGGAGATGTATCTTTTTTCAGCAACATTAGGAACCTAGCTCACGTGACAAAATGCAGAGCTGAAACTACTCAGGAGCTTGACCTTTAATAAGCTATTTGGTGACAACCAGAACTGCAAGTGTGAAGGGAAGAATTTGTTATGCTCTACAGACCTGTTCTGTGCTCCCTATAAACTAGTGCAGGAAGACCTTAAGAGTTCATAGATTTTGCAATACACTCATCTCTTTTTTTCACAGAAGTTTAAGAAAATGGCGTGGGATAAATTCTTTGCTTAAGCGGATCAGCTTTCAGCAAAATTCATATCCAGGTTTCTTTTTTCAGACAACAGCCCCAACAAAGTACACTAAATATATATCCTGAAGAGTTGATTCAAAAATAAATGCTAAGAGCAAAGAGCAAGAAAACAGCAGCAGAAAAGAAGGTCCAATACAATGCCCAGCCTGACCACAGCATCCATCACAAATTACAATCCCTCTCTTTTCCAGGATCTTTGGGGTTTTTTTGCAGGCATGTGGTAAATGGCTTTCCCCATACATAGATATACACAGTGTGGGATCCTCAGAATTATAGTATGTAGCGTGAAGTATAAAGGAAATTGTTTAACACAGCTTTTATGAGACTTTTCAAAGGCTTGTCATTTTCATTCCTAGAGGAAGAAAGGATTTTTTGCCTAAGCTTTTGATTGCAATTCAAAGAAACTGGAAAAAAAGTTTTTTTCCAGGAAGTAACATAGCATCATTTGCAGCTTAAACAGCTGTACCCCATTCACAGCATTCCTCGTTGCGATGCATCTAGAGAGTGGAGAAGGGAAGATATGAGTATGAGGTGGTTGAGGAAATGTCAGAGAGGGATTCCTGTTGCCTGACTTTGTCATGTACGTAAGGCATCTAGCATAAGTCAGCTATCTCTCCTCTCGGCATGGTCTTTGAGAAGAGGCAGGCACCTTCAGAGGGCTCCTCCCCAAAGATAAGAGGCTAAGATATGTGGATGTAAGTCTTTCTAGAAATCAGTTTTCTCTGGGAGATGGGCTCATAAAACTTTGGGAGATATGTTGGTACTATGGGAGCAGACAACAGGAAGGTACTGAACATTAACAGACAAAAACCCCCATGTAGTTAATTTGTGATTGCATGTCAGTTGAATAACACTGCCTTCTTCCTCTGTGCAGCATGGACAAGTATTGTATGAATTGTTATGGCCTCACTGTAAAATAGGATGTTTCCATAACTGCAAATTATTTGGCTTTTGGTATTTCCCCTTAGTATTCATTAACGTGCTATAGTTTGTATTCATCAGTAGTTGTGATTACAGCTAATAAGCATCATTGTATTGTGTGTGGGTAAATTAATTTCTATTTTCTTACCACTATACAGTAAAATTATATAAAGACATCACATAACAAGTAAACTCCCAATTAATATAGTTCAATTACCTTTACATCACCACTGAAGCATTTTGGTTAGCACATGGATTACATCACCAAGTGCTGTGATGACATCACCAAGTGATGTAATGAGGTTTCCTTGAGCATTTCTGCCTACCTAATGGTCTGAGAAAGAAACTCTTTCACCTGGTGAATACTGCTTATTTTCTCCAGTGGTGCCACTGGTTTCCATGACATTTTTTTGTTACAACTCATTGACTTGAACCTTGTCTTGAACTAAGTCTAATCATCCTTGTCAAACATAGAGTCCTGGTGGGTTAAGGCAGCCTCTGATAGCATTCTTCACATGACAGAAATGTCCCCACTCAATAGGTCAAGACCTTTTCTCACTGAGGAAATATTTCAGATTTCAGCTCTATGAGATGATTCCTGCTCCTGGCAAGAAACATTTAGAGTGACAGTAAGACAAGACACACACAAAATCACGATTTTCTGCGGCTAATCCTTAGCCAAACCATCTCAAGATTTTTGGTCCTTCACAATACTCTAGAAATCTGGAAAGAGTAGCTTACCTTGAAAGATTACATTATTTATGGCTTAATTTGAACTCGGAAATTCAGAGATGGAAACATTTTGTAATAATAAAAAGACCCCAGCCCTTTCACAACTTAGAACAAGCTCAGGCTGAGTGTGAAGTTAGGTTTTGTAGAGTCACGTCCAGATTTGAACTTCTTAGTTCCTCCTGAAAAGTAGGATTATAAGTCTCCAGCTTTTACAATGGTAGCTCCCAACCCGTACAGAGTTGTAGCAACCAAGTGCGGGATGGGGAGACATCCCAAGAGAAAGGGAAGACAAGTCCCTCAGGTGATGGAGCACCAAAGTGATAATGATAAGGCAGGGTCTTCCCCTTTCTCCTGAACAACACAGAGAAGTTGACCATGAAAAAGGTACTAAGTTGTGTGCTGTAAGAGGTTATAACAGTATGTGTAAAGAGTCAGTAGATCTGGAAGTACCAAAATATGAGCAGTCTGTGGCAAGGCAGATTAAACCCTTTTCCCAACTGTAAGTGCCAGAGCTAGATGTCACAATAATTTCCTCAGCGCAGGCTGGGTTTTTTTCCCATGTGCCCTAAAAAGGACTCAGTGCAATATCAGAACTGATATACAATGTGACAAGGACATGTCTTGTCTTTTAAACCTTGCAGAAGTCACTCAAGATTAAAAGAAGAAAACCAAAAACTTGATGAAAGGCTTGTGTTTTCAGAAAGTTTGGGAGAACTACAACAGATTATGTAAATCAGGAGAAAAAAATGCCATGGTTTTGGACTATAATTTGAATTGTTCAGTGCTATGCCATGCTTTCTTTGAACATAACACATTTAAACTCTTATATTCAATATTAAGTAAAAAAGTCTCTCCTCAGTCACACAATGACTAATAATTTATCTCTAGATCCTTCTGAAGTTTCTTGTGTTCCTTAATGGCAATGAATTAAGACTTCTGGGCCTTCAAAGGTTTGTAGATGAAGCTCTTAAAAGGAAAAGAAAACCTGACTGGAGATGTCTCCATTGAAATATGTTTCCAATCTATTGTTTTTCTCCCCTGTTAGTTAAAGGTCAGACTTAATCAAGGAATGTAGATTGTTCTCTATATTTAACATAAATCTCTTTTGATGGCCTCTCATTCTTCACAATTTAAACAAAGAATAAAAGGTTCTGAATTCTCTGTACTGACTTGGAAATGTATATAATTTCATTTCCTTTAAAAGCTGGAGAGATTTGCATCTCCTACAATGTAAATTAATGTCTTCCATAAAATATATTTAGCTGCAAAATACCAGGCACTTACTTTCTGTACAACATTTGTCAACTCATGTCTCATTTTCTTACTTGCTTTGATGAACGTGAAAAACGTGACCATCTACCACAACCTGTTTTCTTGGGAGAAAAAGGAGAAGGAAATCAGGGAAAAAACCCAGAAAACTAAAAATTGTCATTGATCCGTAAAATTTTTCTTTCTGGGTTATATTTTGAAAGCGGGAAATATTTGTGAGTCATTAACTAGGCTCCTGTAACTAATAAATGCATTACTGTGTTCCAGCTGGAGACAGTAACCATGTTGATATAAACAGTTTTAGTGATCAGGTACCACATCTTTGCCAGATTGTCCTTTGCTGAAGTGCTGCACAGCATCTCTGAACAGAGAAAAAGGACAAGCAGTTAAAGTGTCTAAACTGCATATAGCCCTTAATAAAAGACATGCTTCAGTGGTGTGACCTGGCTCTTCCAAAGGGAATGGAAGACCTGAGACTGTCCATTCCCTTTGCATGGTCCCACTGGGGGCCTTGGGAGGCTCTGTGCCTAAGGGATGTCTCGTGGGGGGATGCAGGGCAGCTGAGCCCACTGTTCCCATGTGGCACAAATGAGCCTACTACAACTAGCCATGCAATGGAGGGACAAAGCTAGCAGCTAATCTTCAGCATGCAGAAAAAGCCAATGAGTTAATGAAGATGTCTGAGTCACCCTGGTATGCTGCCACTCAAGATTTTAATCAATACTTCAATTACTTGTTAACACAGAAAATAATAAATGCGCCACTCTTGCAACCTACATGCCACAGTAGTCTTGAAATCCTCCAACAGGCTGCTAGTGCTTGTTTACTCCCGTATTTGTCTGGCTGTTGGTCCAAAACAGCTGTACACCCTCATCTCTTGGGAAGTCCTACAGCAAATGCTGCTTTCCAAAGTCTCTTATAATTTTATTTTTCAAATAGTTGTAGGACTTCCTGTGCCACCTAAACCCCATCTCATGACAGCAGGTAGAGGTGCGAGTACTTTAAGTTTTGAAATGATAGAACATCTTTTCCATTTACAAGGTGATGAGACACCCACACTAAGAAGGAAATGATCTGAAAAGGTGCAGAAGCAAAAGGCAGGCTACAGGCTGCTGTTCTGCAATGGAGAATCGTGCAGGTTACAGACTGGAGACACTTGTAGCCTTATGGAAATAACTTCATACATTCCCAGAATCAAAGCTTATTATGCAGGGTTTAACAATGAGGGAGAAAGGAAAGGAAAAGAGCTAAAGAGTCATTAACAGATTCACACACTGTTTTATAAGGTAACGCAAAACTGTTTAAGGTGTTCATTACATAGTCAGGTTTGACATTTCTGATGTGGTGTTTTGATGAGCATGACTTGGCTGAAATGAGTCAGTTGGGTCTGCTCTGGACTTTGGTGGGCCCAGGGTTTAGCTCAGTTTTCCACAGCTTTTTTTCACTTCCTTAATTTTCCACTTTTAATGTTTTCCCTTCTTTTATAAAACAGTTTATAAGCGTTCTGTTGAAGCACCTCACTTCCATTGAGAAAGCTCTGAGGTCTCTCTTTAACAAAAAAAGCGTAAGGCTACACTAAACTTCCACAAAATGCCTTCAAAGGTAGAAATTCCCCTGTTATGGGGGTTCCAGGAACTTCATTTATCTGGAGAAGTAAGTGGTTTGATTAATGAAGCTCCAAGGGATCCGAAGTTGCAGAGAACAGGTAGGTTGCTGAAGGCAGTGGAGATGCTCATGTTTTTTCTGCCATTGCCTGTGGCTTGGCACAGTTACTGAAATACAGATTTATGGAAGTATATGGAGCTTGCCTAATGGGAACAACCCACTGTTGTGGGTTTGTGTCTCAAGGATTTTGGAAGGAATGCTGTCATTGTGGTAGAGTGTTTCCTTCTTTTTAAGGAATAAAAACATAGAAACATTCAGATTATTTATTTCTGTTCCCTTGTTTTCTGACCAGAATTGTTACTTAGGTGCCAAAGTGTGGTCACCAGGTTATAGTACCTCCATGCAAGCAAGCTGTAACAGGAGATGTAAAAATCCCAGCTCAGAGAAACAAGGGGAGAAGGAGCCTTGCAGTGATTTTGGTTTCTATACTTGTCTCCTGTGGCTAGGTGAGTGGGGCCCAGAGAAAGGATTCTGGATTTGGGCCATGATCTATTTCTTTTGTTCTTGACTCAGGGTCGTCCAACCTTACCCAGGGCTAGTGGAGGGATGCCAGTTGTGGGGACTGTGATTTATGGATTTTAAACTCTGGGTTATAGACAGTTACAAAGGGCTTTTTGGATTTCACCTGCTGCCCTCGCAAATGGTTCTCATCTCCTCAGAGCAGAGGGGTCATCATGGATGGACAAATTCCATGAGCTGGGTGATGCCCACAGCCTACCAGTGGGACCACCCTGGTTTTTCACTTTCCACAAATGTTTCCCAAGTCAACCACAGAACAATAAACTTCCTTAGAATTACAATTGCTTAATTTCTAGCTCCTGCCCTTCTTCCATGCAAAGTTACATCAAACTTCCCGTCTATGCAGCACCCACTCAAGTATCCACCATCTGCTACATGCATGAAGAACCCCAAATCTTCAGAAGTTTCCAGCAGATTGAATTCCCTAAATTGGTGCAGCTGAAAGGGAGGGAGGGTCATTTTTTGATTACAGTCCTCTCTTGCAAGGCGTGCCTCTGAATGGAGCCAAGCATCTTAACAAACAGGCCTCCATGCAAACCTGCAATTTCAATCACCACTCTTTTGTGGGAGTTTCATAGCACAGTGAAATCTCATCTTTGCAGTTCAGTGCCATCTTCTAATAGCCTTTAACAAAGCTTAGCCTGGAAAATGCAGGAACAATGAAACCTGTGCTGAATGCTGGTTTGCCACTATTTGCTTCCCCATCAATGGCAGCAGCATAGCCTTATTCCGAGCACTCTGGACGGGGGCAGTGGATCATGACTGACCTGATCTGTGAGGATGCTACAACAACAGCACTGTGCCCACGTCAAAGTTACTGTGGCTTATTGCATGCGTCACTGCGATTATTCTGATATCTTTCAGGAGCTGATGGACTTTACCTTCCACATTAGCATATCAATTTTAAGAAGTTTTGTGGTTGTTGGATACCTGTGCAGGGAAGAAGCACTGCCACAGACAAGGCAGACAGGATCAGAGGAGTTTAGGTGTTAGCTGGTGCTGCATGGAGGTTTCATCTTTCATTGCCCTGTTCGTTCAGGTGTAGAAATTACCCAAACAGGTCACAACACTGAACTGTCTGATGCAAGACAATAATATTAACAAGGTGGCTCCCTACAAATCCCCTCTGGTTTCCTTCTCAGAGAAGGTGTGGTTAAGCATGCAACTCTGGTGCTCTGTGGCATCCTGCCAAGCCTGGGTATAGGATCATGAACCCAGCCGTTACTCATATATGACAGTTTTTCAAATAAATATTGAAAGGTAGCAATTTTCTGGAATACTTATTTTTAAAGGGTATTCAGGAAAAAAAATCAGCTTTATCTGACATCTAGAGAAACTCTGTTCTCTTCTTCCACCTTTGAAACATTGTTGAAACCTCTATACAGGATCACAAGCTACTGAAACCATGGGACCTACTGGAAACTCTGCAGTTCATTTGGCATCGCAAGTCCCCAGTGAAAAAGGAAACACCCAAGAAAAGCCATATTTTGCAAATATGACAGGACAAAAAAGAACATTGGTAAATACAAATTGATTATTTTTGGCTCTAGACATTAAAATTTGGCATTCCCAATAAGAACAATGATAAGAATTGAGAAAGAAGCTAATCTCATTAGCAATGCTGCTTACTAATGAAACAGCCTGCCTCAGTTTGAAGGTACTAGGCATACTCTGAATAAATTGTAAACTATAGAGACTACTGTAATATACAATATCATGAAAAAAAAGCAGAGAATGTAAATATTCTAGCCCTTGATTTTTGAAAAAAAAAAAAAAATTTACATTTTATCAAAGTAAATGCACACTGGGACTCGATTAGATTCATTAAACTGTCAGGTTTGAGCTGGACAGTCTGGCTTTCTGCTCCCAGTCTCCACTCAGACTGCCGCCCTGAGTCTGCTCTAGTTGCACTGATGCTCTGGTTACACAGCTTGTCACAGCAATTCCTGAACAGCACTGGGAAGCAAAACTAGCCCAGACCGCAGATACAAGTCTAGACCAGATGCTGAATTATTTTCCTACAGGGCAAAACTGGAGCGTACTTATTGATCTTAAAGAGCATTATTCCACATTGTGCCTGCTTTCACTGTTACCACTCTAGCACCTGAATATGTCTTGCTAGTTTTTTTCGTTTTTGCCAACATGCATTACCTGTGCATTTCAACTGCCTTCTCATTATCGGGAGTCTTTAAGGTATATCTGTTTTTTTACCAGATGATGTAGTATTTTATTAAAAAGCAGAGATGTCTTGATAACTTATATACCCAGTATGTGGTTTTGATGCAGGTGAAGGCAACACAGATGAATCTTACGAAGGATTTATCTGTGTCATGTGCTGTGACAATTTGTATTCTTCATTGCCTCTGGCTTCTCTCAGCAGCAAACAATTTTCACATTTAAATGGCTCCTGTCTTGAAGTATGATTCTTTGCATTTCAGAAGAATCTAATCGATGTCCCTGAAGGAAAAGATGCAAGGCCTAATGGAATCCACTTAATAACATAAGTTAGCAAAAATTCTCACTTATCTCCCAGCTTCCTCATCTCATACACAGTTCAGTAAATGGATGTCAACACTGAATTAGAGAACAGTGATTGGCTCGGTTCTTGGTGGCAGTAATAGAGGATTTATCCAGAGAGAATAATATCTTTAAATAAATCCTCAAATATACCATTTGGTGTTATGAAAAAAACCAAAAAAAAAGAGGTGAAAGAAGATGACATAATCAGATTGCACTGGTCTGATCTGAAGATCTGATTTCAAGTCTAACCTGAATCCTCGGGGCGGGGGGGGGCACATTTTGTGTTTAGGCCCTCTGTCTAGCTCAATACTGTTCACAACAAAAACTCTCACTGAGGTTTAGAGAAAGAATCAGTCGTTGTTCACCAGAATGTGGTCCAGCACAGACCACACAGGCCACAGTGACAAAGTGCTTTTTAGGTCGAGTGGTGGACTGTACATCATGTCAGAAATGTCACTGTCACAGCAGAATGTCTGCTTCATAAGTGACTTCTGCTGTTATTACATTGAGAGACGATAGGTGAGGGCATGTGGAAGGATTTGTGAACCCTCTGCAAGTCAGAAGAGCTAGGCAGCCCTCAACTGAGAGCTGTAGTATGATCTTGAACAACTGCTTTTCCTGTTACTCCAGTTTGCCCAGGAGTGTGAATCCTTTGTCTTTCATTGTAAGCATGAAATTCTTAAATTGTTTGTGTAGTGTGCTTGTTTGTATAACATGGTATACATCCTTGCAGGTTTTACACTTTCACAGCCAAATTCTATTCTTGCATACTTGTCACATACAGAATGAAGCTGTGGCTCATGGCTATGTCTTTGGAGGTGAATGTGGAAATACAGTTGCAATTCTGTGTCCACTGTAATGAGTGATAATTATACCATGGCATTCAGCAGGATCCAGATCAAGGAACCAGCTGAGAACATAGACCCCTAATAGAGGAACATGTCCACTGGCTCTGTGGATGCTATTCATGCTTTGTTCTTTTTGCTGGACTATTCAGTCAACCAGTATTCTAGTAACATAGCAAGGAATATGCAACAAAAATATGTGAACGAGGTGTGTAATCATTTGGATATGCCAGCACCCTGATTTTATAGTATCTTCCAAATTATCCTCAAAGCTATCAGTGTACTTTCCCCCCCTTTTTATGAGGATATCACTTGTTAAGATAATGATTTTTATTGTTACAGTGAGCTTTTACTGCCAGGAAATTTTATTTTGGTGATATGTTCTTGTCGTCAAGTGTAGTGTGGTAGCAATTCTATCCAGACAGCCTACACAACTGGCCACAGCCAGTGGTGAAAGAAAACTGTATTTCAATATATTTAGTGATGCTTTGAGATAGTGTCCTGAGGAGTACATTGTTAATGAGGTGATTCCAGTCTTTACAAATATAAATTTGTGTTCTGGAGTTCATCTGCTTCTGGGGAGGCAGTCGCTCTGAAGTATCATCAGACTATAAAGCTACCAGTCTTCATGCTTTCAAGCTTCCCAAGCAAGGTCCTTCATCTTCCGGACTTCTCACGTATCCACAATCAACTTTGTAGTGCTTTGTGTTTTAAGTAATTTAACAAGATAAATTTAACTTTGGTTTATAGAAAAAAATATTCCTAGGCATGTTTAGATCTGTAATTTTGGCTATCAAACACCAGGACAAGGGGGAAGATATTTTCCACAGGAGAATCTTGACATTTCTTTCCATGCTAGCTGCATAGCTTCCAAGGGAATAAGGGAGAGCTTGAATTACCAAATTTAAACTCACACAGGACATTTATATTCCACGCTGTGTATAGGAATGTGGTTTTATTTTGTAAAATATGCCATGGGTCTAGTAAATGAAGACTAATCCCCTAATAAATAAGGCTGTAAGAGCTTTACTTCAAAAGTCGCTTTCTGTGGTGATAATATTCTCTTGAAATGTAGTGAAAAATTTTACTAAGTGGCAGAAATAATGGTAAATAGGATTCATTGCATATTCATTAAGTCTGGTTTACTTTCAAAGGGAGACATTTAGTGCCAACCCATCTGAATGGAGCATGAATCTTAGACTAGCCATTAAATGCTACTGAAGAGGAGCAGAATCCTTTGGTTTCATACCAAATATTTTATGTCTACCATTGTCTTGAACTTCATTAGACCCAGAGGTTAAATACTCAATTGACAATCACATATTTGTATTCAGAAACTGTAGCAGCAATAAAAAAGGATGTTAAAATGTTCAGAGCCTCAGTCATTCCAGTTGAAAGGTGGAAAAAAGTGTTGCTCTCATACAGCCAGATCAGGCACTGCAGCCCTCCTTGGATATCGCCTTGGAGTCTGGGTCCACGGGGATCTCAAGGAGATCATTGTAGAACCTGGTCCCCGCAGTCACACTCTGAATTGCAGGCATCATTTTGTATGCTCAGGTCTTTTATGAAATGTGTGGTGGAACCACAGTGAGGATCCCATCTCATGATGGTGATGTACATGTGCCTTGATAAGACTCAGTCTGTAGTACAGACAGATACCCACTGTATCAATTTTCTGACTTTGAATTTGACTTCTGTTCAGGTGGAGAAAGAATTTGCATTATTTTTGACCTAAAAGATACAACACCCCTGTAATTCTTAACATGAAATTGACTCTTATAATCCTTTGAAAAATACAGAGTGACCAAAACCACATCGTTTTTACATATTTTACAGTGTGTTAAAAGGTAAATATCCCTTTCCACTAAAAGAAAAGTCAGATATTTTTTCTCCCTACAAGATGATCAAATAACCCATCACATCTATCCTCACAATAATTTACATTGTAAAGGGGCAAATCTATCTGGAAGAAACAAGGATTAATGTGAGCTGCTAGCCCACCTCACACCCCGGACCTTTGCCCCTCTGGGGGACTTGAGGACTCTGCTTTCAGAATTTGAAAATATCCAGTATAGTATCAGGAAAGTACATTGGTACATTTCTTCTAGGACACGCTGAGAAAGTCAGTTAGTCCTACTGGTTGATTAGTGCTGTGCCAGCTCATGTGTTTAATTCAGGCTAGTCTTAAAGAAGGTGTCTTTCCAGCAGCGCCACTGAAAAGCTTACTCTGCATTGAAGAAATATCTTCCTGAGAACGCAGAGAGGCCAAAGCAAGGTCTGGAAGAGATGCCAGCTGAGGGCAGACTTGCATCCTCAGAGAAGGTCTTTGACCCGCAGCTCCGACAGGCTGGAGAGGTCCCTGCAGCCCCCCCTGGTGCCCCCATGGTGGGGCATGGAGCCCCTTGCCCCCATGCCTGCTGGCTGCAGCACCCACAGTGATGCCTGGGGATGCGGCTGCCCCACTCCTGGCCAGGGTGATGGGATGGGCCCTGGATCTCCGGAGAGCCCCCATGGCTCCTGGTCCGCAGGGAGCCCCCCGGTCATGTGGAACCCCAACACCCAAACTGTTCAACCTTGCACGTCTCCTTTTCTGCAGTTTTTTCTTGCCTCTAAAAAAAATATTGTAGAGCGGTTATGATTCATGACTAGTTATTAATAAATTCATGGGGGTAAATATTTGGTTCTCTTCAGCTCTGTGGAGAACAATTAGATGATGAACAGATTGTGACTAAGTACAATTAATAGTGCCAGAGTGTATCTTCACAGGGGAATAAATACAACAATTAGTGTCTTATTTTATCGGTTGTGTAGGATTGTTTCTAGCTATAATGGCATTCACAGAGCAGGCTAAGATTGCATACAAAACATCAGCTCCTCTCAAATCATAGGACTGTGTAACTTGGGAAGAGTAAAACCTACTTTGAGACTGAAACTTTTTCCAGACCGGTGTGAGCTCAGAGACCATCTTTGCTTTTTAGGAAGCTAGAGGATAGTTGATCGAGGAAATTCTTGAGCTCTGAGCCTGAGCTCCAACCCAGAAATTGGTGACCATGTGCTCAAGTGACTGGGCTGTGCTGGGAGTCAGGGGGTGCTTGAGGGAGCATGGCACCCTACTGACACAGCTGTGGGGCTTTCGCACTGCTGCTGGCTGTGCTTTTCCCTGCTGTGCCCCAGGATGGAGATCGCCTTCCCCCGGACTCTCTGCCTGAGCAGGGAGTCGGGGACAATGGAACAGAATGCAGGAAAGCAAAGCTACAGCATTAGCTGCTACTGCTGCTCAGATTCCTAACAGGTTCCCTCAGAGAGGCGCAGAGCACCAGCCACCAAGGTAGAAAATGCCTATGCAACTGCAATGAGTTCCCATTTGTCTATGTAATATGTCTAATTTTAAATTGCAATATGTCCCACTTCATATGGCGTAACTTCTGTCAACCAAAGCTTCTCAACTGTGGGTGAACCTGAGCAAATCTTTTAGGGGATGGGAGGAGAGCCGTCCTTGCCACATACAATATCCAGCCAAATCCAAAAGGAAAAGTTGCCTGAATTCTCAGAACAGGCAAACCAGCTCTCAGGAATGGCCGTTGCATTTTCATTACAATTTCTCCCCTCCTCCTGCCTGTAAGAGCCTTGCAACCTTTTAGATTAAATAGTCTGGGTTAGGCTAAGATGCCAATGGCTGAAACTGGACTGTTTATAATGGAGGGCATTGGAGAACTTCAAAGGCAGGTTTCCAGCTACTACATCAGTAGGGATGGAGGGGAACATTGATCAGTAATTGGTCCTACGTTGGTCAATAATCCCATATTAGCTCCTGATGTCAGTAAACTTCCTTCTATTTTTGGAAATCAAGGCTCTCTTGGCTCTTCTTTATGAAGACAGAAAACATGATCATTTCCGTGCTCTCCATGGCTCCCTGACAGTGTCAGCAGCACAGTTGCATTACTCAGTCTCAAATGGATCCCTACTTTAATTGCTCTTGCACTTCCTTGTGCATTGTTATAGCACTCAAGAATTACTTCAAAGATGCTATTGTTTTTCTAAAATGTACCTTATTGTTAAAAAGAGATCTGAGGTGTTCTATGCAAATGCTGCCATTCAGCTTTTGCTTTTAACTGGATTGTTTTGAACAAGGTTAACGAGTACTTTGCTAACTTTACTATTCACCTGTAGATGAATGCAAAGTTTAAGGGGGCAGGGGGTGCTTTCAGCTATAGACCATTGCAACAAACAGACCCCCAGCTTCAAGGGCAGTGTCCCTGCCACTCATCCCTGTCAGCTCCATGGTGTTGTGAGGAAGGAATACGCCACTGGCAGATGAATGCCAGTGATGTCCCTTTCTTTGTACCCACTCAGCATGTTAACAGCTGGAGTGGGTAAATGGCTCTGGAGCCCATCCTGCCCCTGCTCTTGCCCTAAAACCAGCCCCTCATGGGATAAGGGGCAAAATCCAGGCAGAATTGCATGGGCCAGACCCCCTCCATCTGCCACCCTCTCACTCACGGTGGTGAGTCATCTCTTCTTACACACTGAATATTGAAGGAGCACAGAAGCAGAAAAATATCAGGTGTAATGTGAGGCAATAATGAAAGACAGAATTTAAACAAAAAAAGAGAGTCCCAGAACTTCCTCCAGAAGCGGGAAGAATATATATATTTTTACCTATGTTTTCTATATACCATCATGATTCATTCTGCAAGGTCCAGTAATGACTTAAGCTAGTTCTGGACCCCACAAAAACCCCACCTTGAATTGTACAAAAGTCTATTGAACCAAAGGTGATATTTGAGACTGAAAGCTGTTGTTCAACCAGAAAGGACCTTTTGTAATTTAAATTAGTCTGAATATGCTTGAAAGAGCATGTATTTTAAAAAGACTGGGCTTGGATTCTTTTCTTAAAGGCACACAAAACTTCAGTTGATTTAATTTAAGAAATGCAGATTTTTTTTCTAAGACTAATTTTCATGGAGGCAATCTTCTATAGCTCTCTTCCTTCCTCCAAATAAGCTTTTACAAATCTTCAAAATGGTTATTTTCAGCTGTGTTTTCTGAAGTAATTACATATTTTCTTTTCCTTATGAAGGCTTACAGAAGTTTCAGAGCAGTGCATTTCTTGAACTGAAATTGATAGAAGGTTTTACATTTCAGATGAAATCTTAATAAATGGCAAAGTTCTTTTATTTTCTATAATAAAAGCATTTTCTTCTGCTTTCTTGAGGCTGTATGCATACTACCAATGTTCTAGTCTTAAACTTTTTTGTCTATATCAACTTGGAAAAGAACTCTGCATTCTGCTTCAGCTCTCATTTACCAGAAATTTTTTTATCTCCTTAAATTGTCTTTCCTCTCATTGATTCTAGTGTGTTAATTAGATTTATAATGACTATAATGAGTGCATAAACTAAAACCAGACTTAATGTTTGCAGAACCAATCCAGAAACATACCACATACTTGTGTCCTTACATCTCTCCTGTTGCTGGTCCCCTAAAAATATAACACAAGTAATCCTTCCCTTCATATTAAGAAAAGCAATTAATCAACAGGCTGCAAGCAGATTCTTCACTAAACTTCACCTACAAAATGGAACAAGCCCCCAGAATCTTCTTTCTTTCTGGTGTCCTCAAAGATCACTGTGGTGGTCGCAGGTGTATGTTGCATTTTTGCATTTCTATTGGCTCAGGTAGTAGTAGAGCTAATTCACTCTTCTACAGACTTAAAAATGAAAAGAAAATAAAGATAGATGAATTCTAGATTGTTTCCTGAGCCCTTGTTTATTACTGTAACCCTACACCAAACACTGAATGTTTTGCCCATTTATGACAGCAATTCCCATCACCACCTGGTGAACAGGTCTTTCTTCTGCCAGAAGTGATTTTGTGCCGTTGACCCAATGTGGCTATGCATGAAATCTTGAATTGCAGAGGTATTCTGCCTTCCCAGGGATTACAGAAGTAAACACTATAAAACCATTAGCTTCTGTTGAGCTGCTCTCCTCTATTGTCAAACAGCCTTGGGCAGCCAAGATTAATTCTGCTCCCCTAGGAACCACTATTATACCAGCATAAATTCATTTGACTTCAGTGAAGTTCCTCTTCACTTACACAGCACAGAGAGATCAGACTGGACCAATTGTCTTTAGCAATGTCTTCCTTTGTTGCTGGATAGATAGCATATCCAAGCTTTAATTTAATAAAATCAGCGTATCTAACATAAACCAGATGGACTAAGGTTTGTTGACAAAACGGATAGGTTATTTTCAAGGACATTGATTCATGGTCTTCCAAAGAAAAATAGCATTTAACAGATTTATTGTTGTTGAGTAAGCAGCAGAAAAGCTGGGGAAGGTCGATTTACCTAATGTTATATTTATAATTTTAAAAGCCTTTTGCTGGGTATCAGAATATATTAGGCAAAAAGCAAATCTTTTGTGTATTGGTTTTTAGAGTCACAGAAGTGCGTAGGCTGAAAGGGAGGCCATCCTCTCCAAGCCCCTGCTCTAACCAAGGTCAAGGTTGCTCAGGCTGTGTGCAGTCTGTCTTTGGATTTCTCCAAGGATGGAGACTCCACAACTTCTGGACACCTGTTCTTGTTCTTGACCACCCTTATGGTGAAATCTTTTTTCCTGTATGCAGTTGGCCTTTCCCTTTCTTAAGCTTGTGGCTGTTAACTCTTTTCCTTTCACTGTGCAGCTCTCAGAGCAATACGGCTTCATCTTTATGATTTCCCATTAGGCATATGAAAAGAGCAGTAAAATCTCTATTTAGCCTTCCCTTTTAAAGAAGAGCAAACCCAAATCTCTCAGTGTCTGCTTATCTATCACATGCTCCAGGCCCCTAATCATTTTGGTGGCCATCCTTAGGACTCTCTCCAGTATGTTGATGTCTTCTACTGGGGAGCACCAAACTGCATAATTGTTTCATAAAATATTCTCTCTTTTCCTTTTTTCCCCCCCCGACACAGCTCACATTTCCAAAAATTATGAATTCAGAGGAAAGTGCTGGATTTCTAAAACTCTTCCAGCCACTACCTACAGGCAGCCATTATTTTGCTGGAACTGAGATGATGCTTCTGAAACTTTAGGAGCTCTGAATCTAGATACCCTTTATGTATCTAAATTCATCAAAGATGAAAGATGGTGCTGGTGGCTGATGCCAACCATTTCAGAAAGATATAGATGAGCATGTATTGTCTTTGTTATCCACTGAAGACCTCAGAAATGGAGACGAAGGCTCAGTTAATTTCAGTTACTAGCTTTTACTATGTTCCCAGCTTGTGTATATTAAAATTAAATTGTACCACTTCAACTGCAGTGTCAATTTTGGTCAAAAGATGGGTCAGGAGAGGTAACTGAAGTACTCCTCCAGTTTGTTATGACAACAAAATCAGGAGAAACAGCAGGTCTTCTCCCTCCTTGTGAGATGCAGGGAGGATGTCCCCAGTCCATGAGTCTGAAGGGCATTTTTTTCTCCTGCTGCTCAGTGGTGCATCATCTTTCCAGTGTACTTGACCAGGCTCTCAGGGGCTGGGACTTGGCTTATTCATGGGGTTTTTCTTTTAGGAGTCTTCTTAGGACTCTCTTCAGACATTACACAGCTCCCTGATACTGTGTGAGTCTGCACAGCTACATGAGTGGTGGCAATGCAAGCCAGGGCAGACTAGAAGAGAGGCTGGGATGCCGTGGGGCACCCAAGCTATAGCTCACGTCACATCACTTTGGCTTTGGCTGATGAGCCTGCCTGTGAGCAGGGGCACCTCTCACAATTAGGTTTAGGAGGGCAAAATGAGGTCTTCCTACAGCAAAGAGCTTCAGGGGTCAAGTGCTGCATGGATGGTATTCTGCTTCCTGCCTGCTCTTCATATTCATGCTGCTTTTCAAATCTAATATTGATTAGACCTTCATAGGTAAACAAACAAATGAGATGGCATCCTTACTGTAAAATCTTGATGTTCTTGAGAAAGGCAGGGTATTAATGTCTGTCTGCTGTTTTCCTCTGAATATTATCTCTGAGCACTGGCAATATTAGTTGAATCTAATGTTGAAGCAATTTTAGCAGTAGTGATATTCTAGCAGTTCCATCTATCCAGAAGATAGGCACTTCGAAGGACTCCATTTGGTGGGTTGGCAAAGACGCATCTGTACAGAATAAGAAGCATGTGGATATGAAATATTACATTAAAATATCTCTTTCCTTTGCTCTGTTAAAGCAGTTTCAGCCCTTGCATATCAAAGCTGCATAAGTGAGCAAAGCTTGGGGTCCTAGATGAACAGAAATTATTTCCACCATAAATAACGCTGCACTTATCAGGGAACTAGTGCATTTGCACAGGTATTTTTCACCTCTCACCATTTTGCCTTTTCCTTCCAGCAAAGTGCCAAATCCTGCTGGCATCACTTGGTGTCACTGGGTTTCTGCCATGAGAAACTAAAGAAAGACAGGCCAATGCAAAATGATGGCTGCAATATTCACAACAAGAAAGAAGTAAAGAATATGTTCTGTTTTCCTCAATATTAGTTCATCCACAGCAGGTGTGTTTTAGTCCTGTGGTCCTGATTCCTCCTTCTTTATCTCTTTCTCACGCAGGCAGCTCTATTGAATTTGTGATCTGAAATCTTGAACTCTGTCTGCTCAAACCTACTGTAGAGGCAGGGCAAGATACTAACAAAGTGAGAGGGTGAAATGCCTGCCATGGGGGAGTGCTGCATTTTGTGTCAGCTTGATCAAAAGCAAACTGCTTCTCTAAAACATATAATAATTATTAAAATATATTTTAATTACTTATGAAAGGGCTTTAAAGGGCTTTTGTGAAACAAAAACTGACAGAGAAGTGTCAGTTTTTAGAAGCACTTAGTACTCTTGGAAACCCACGCACTGCCTAAATGCTTTCAACACATATACGTATATATATATTAATAGAGTTTGAAAATTAACATCTTTCACACTCAAGGATTCTCACTATAACAATTTCCAGAATTTTGCCCACAAGACACTCAGACATTATGGATAGAGTGCTGCGAAAAGGCTTGGGCAGATGGACAAGCTGACATTTTTTCTCCATTGTGCCCCAGTTGCTCGAGTTCTTCCCCAAGCATTCTCTCCAGGGCAGAGCAGCAAGGCAGGTCCCATGCCCAATGGAGCACTACGTTGGGAGGGATGCAGGCTGCAAGACAGGAAGCATGGCTGGCTTTTCCACGAAGCGTGGTCTACGCCGCCGTGACCGGTACGCAGCAGAGCTGAAGGCAGCAGCTTGTGGAAAAGATGTTGTACTCAGGTAATGAAAAGTCATATCATGATGTGTTCAAATGAGTCCAGCCTTTGAGTTACATCAGCATCCTTAGCTGACGTTCTCTAATTTCTGTGTGTTTTGCTGTACAATTAGAGTGGTATAGTTCTGCTGGGGTAGATTTTATGGAATTGACCTTAATACTTCATCCAAAGCCTCTCCTAGGGATGTTTCAGAAAGCAGAGCAGAAAGCCTGACCCAAAGTACCTTGAAGAGGAGCTGTATCAGCTCCTTTTACCTGAGAGTTAGCAAGAAGATATGGCTAAATAGCCATGCACATTTGGGTTTTGAAAGAAAGTGAAAATGAATATGGGAAAGGGATCCCAGACAATCCCTTCTGACAGAGCAGCATGCTTTTTGGTTTGTTTTGCTTGAGCACCCTACTGACCAAAAATGGAAATGGAGATAGGTTAATTTGCAAATTCAGCTGGTATTTCTCACTTTGATTCATCCAGAAAAAAAGGAAGAACTGAAAGAAAAGTAGGAAAAGACAAAGCATTTTGTATCACATTTAAAAAAGATGAAGCTGTTTACTTTTTGCTTAAGGAAGCAATCACTGGAAAAGGAAAAGGTTTTCTGGCTGGTGTCCCAGCTGGGATTCTTTCAAGTGGCATTCTGCCTCTGCAACCTTACTGCTATTTTAGACCTCTTCGATGAACACTAAAAACACATCTTTTATAAAGGAAAATGCCATCTCTATGATGGTAATGTATTTTGCCATGGACTCTGTAACATTCCCCTATAGTTAATACTAAAAATGGATCCAGATTATTAGGTCAAAAATGCATTTCCTTTTACCGTACAGGGTAATGCTTTCACCTGGGCTGTGGAAGCCTTCTACAGGGAGCCTTCTGTGGAGGGGCACAAAGTCTTCAGCACTTTTTGGAACAGATTTAAGTTGTACCATATGATAAAATACTTGGTTTGCCAGGTCATTTGTATCAGATATGCTGTACTCACAAAGGGACATACAGTAATGTTGGAAGTGAGAGCACTGTTTTGGAAAAAACATTTTCTTCACAAGTCAGTAAAAATTTCTATTTCAGAACTATTTAAGTTTTAAAAGTATTCCTGAATTAATATCAAATTGTACATTAAAATACAAGCAGCAGCACTATAAAAGTCAGAACATTTATTTAATAATTTTCATATAAGGCAATTTGATTTTTTGTTCCCAAGGTATCTAAATTTATTTTAAAAATTCCACCTCAAAACTGAAAAAAACCCATTCAATTTGAGGTTGAACAACTGTTTCTTCAACTTGGACAAGACTTGTAGAGACAGGGAGGATGCTGCCTTTTACAAGACATAAAAATAAATTATTCATACAGCTTAAATACAATGTATCTATTATTTAGTATCGCCCTGGTGTTTCAGCTTCACATCAGGCAGACAGCAAAAATGGAGAAAAAAAGACTGCAATTCTGTGAAAGATAATACAGGTTCATCACATTTGATACCATAATAAATGATATTTGTCTAACAATGTGGTGTGCCACAGATCTGTAAAGGAGAGTACAAGTAATTAAAAGTGCTGTATGATAAAACAGGAGAGTTCTGCCTTGTAATCGTGGTGAAGGAGCACTTCAGCATCTGTGAAGCTGGGAGCTGCTCTCACTGATATTCCTGCTGTCAGTCCAAGGCAATTCTTTCGACAAGTGCCATTGATTTTTTGAAAATGCCAGCAGGCTGACTCGGCTCTGTTCTTCCACAAAATGCAAGCTACAGCTCTGAGGAGCAGAGGAGAAGGCATCCTGAAACAGAGGAATTTAATGTGCTCAGAGGGACTTATGCTATAGGGAAGACTCCCCAAAGCCTGCAGAAGAGAGAGCGCTTGTGGGGAAAACCTCAAAAAATGAAAGCATACACTGTTTATATTCTGATTTCTATAGCAAGTGAAAAGATAGAGAAATTTTAAGTAATGATCTGCTGAGATTTGCTCTCTTCTGACTTACAGATTGGAGAAAACAACCTGTATCCTTTTCAGAGCTCGGTTCCCAGTGGAAATGTATACCAATAGAAGAGAGAACGCTTGTTGGATTCCCTGCCAATCTCTGGCTTTAATCCGTAGATGTTTTATAATCTCTCTCGCTTATCTTTCCACAGTTGCATTCAATTCTCCGCAAGTGCTTTCATGCCAGGAAGCTAGGCATATTCAGAACAGAAATGCCTCGTTACATATTTTATGAGGGTCCTTAACCACATGCATGGAAAATGTTTATTTTATAAGTGCAGAATTGTCCCCTGGGGATGTTTTGCTTCACAAATGAGCCTAATGAGCATTAGAAGAGCAGTTTTGCTCAGAAAAATGGTAGGGTTTTTTTTTCTTCCTTAATTTTTTAATTACAGCCCCTGACCTGAAGGACTAGCAAGAAACTATAAACAGATCAAGCTTACAAGCAACATGCCTTTTTCATCAGTGCCACCGAGAGGGATACACGGGTGCGTACCCCCGACGGTGCCTATGGGTGAGGCAGGGTGAACCCTTGCTCTGCTGAGTGTCAGCACAGACCCTGCCGCTGCCCCCCAGGACCCCCTGTCCCCTCTGCTTTTTGCCAGGGACCCGCCTGGGCTCAGGGGTGTCTCGCTGACGTGAGCCCCATGTAATACCAACACTGGAACGGGACACACGTAAAGGGATGGATGGTGCCTCCCCGAGGAAGGGAGCATCGTGCACACCATGCAACTCATGATGAGATCTGGGGTCAGTTGTAAACACAGATGTGCAGAGATAGGAATATACAAACCAGCAAAATGGGTTCTTACGGTTATACTTAACAAGGGAAATTCATCTCAGCTGGCTGGCGGGCTGTGCCCATTGCCAAAGGTGGTGACCCATCCTCCCCTAGCCCAGGATGGAAGGAAACCTTCCTTTCCCTCCTTATCTACTTGCCTTCCTTTTGTTCCCTCTGATTGGACGCAAGAACAATATCTTCTTTTACCATAGCGGATTAGATAATCTTCTGTTGTCTCCTCCTTATACTTGATTAACATGCCTGTAGTGTATTATAAATAGATTTTTCCTGACAATACAGAAAACTGATCAGCACCCGAAGAACAACTGACTTTTTATCCTCAGGTGTAGTGGTGATTTCAGCCCAGGGGTAGCATCAGGGCGACCCTCCCTCTGCACCATCCCCAAACCACCTCGTGGGTGCTGGCGCTGGCAGGTTGGCTCCTTTGGCCAGGTACCACCGTCCCTTTCAAACAGAAACAGAGATTGCAGAGAAAATGTCATGCTGCTTTTCACCACCATTCTTCTGAAAAAACCCAACAGCTTTCTCTTGCTACTCCCAGTCATGCCGTGAGTGTGCCAGCAATGGCCACGTCATACATATATATATATATATATGTGCTATATCTATTTCTGGGTATATATACCTATATGTGGGTATATCTATTTTCATAATTGATATTTATTTTAAGTCACATGGATTGTCAGGCAACTGTGCTGATCTCTTTACCTATCTATGGTTTTTAACAAAAAGGGATAATTTTAAACACCTACAAAAATAGCTGATATTACCAAACAGTCAAGGCAAAAATGAAGTAAAAAGATTTTTTTTTGAAACTGTTCTTGGCTTTCATGTTAAATTTATTGTACTAGAAACGTACCAAGTGAATCTGATATATAAAAAACGCAGGCCCCAGAAAAGTCTGGTCATGTACATACGTAAATGTCTATGTGTATGTCTATTTTGAACACATACACACAGGGCTGGGATCATCTGCAGCTGTAGCCGATGTTCCCCTTGTGTATTTTTTTTATGCTGGGGATGTGGAACTGCTAGACAAAAGTGAAGAGAAGTGAGTGTGCTCAGATGGGGACCGGAGGCCTGGCTTTCAGAATGATTGAAGCTCTTTTGCTGGTAAAAGCATGGTCACAGTAAGAACCAATGCTAAAAAGCAAGTATGCATGCCCTGCACAAACAGTCATTATCAAGGGAACATCAGATTTCTGCAATATAAGTCCATAAAAAGGCATTTTGAAAATGGAAAGCTGGATCCAAATATAATTGCAGTTTTGCTGGTGCCTTGAGAGTCCTTTATACTGTGTATTTCTGAAGACAGCCCATTTTGTCCTAGCAGGAGAGTGCGTTATCCTGTGCT
This sequence comes from Astur gentilis, assembly GCF_929443795.1. NCBI lineage: Eukaryota > Metazoa > Chordata > Aves > Accipitriformes > Accipitridae > Astur > Astur gentilis. The sequence continues at coordinate 19,647,920 of NC_064883.1, read as the reverse complement.
GACTTTGCTCAGTGCTGTTTGCAGAATAGATGCCTTTTTGTTTGGCACTCGCTGAGTATACAGAACAGGGAGAATGGTTTAAATTGTACCAGCTGTTAGCAACACCATGGTAATATATCTGTTGCTTACCCTAGCAGAAAAATCCCCCAACCCTCAGTGGTTCAAAGTGTTCCTATTTTCTCTTCTACTTCTGTCCCATTCCCTTTTATGAGCAAAACATCATAAATTAAATGTCATAGATGAGCTCAAAAAAAATAAGCCTGATTTCTGCAGCAAAAATCTCAGTTTTGCAAACTAAATAAACTTTGCTTAAGACTATGGAAGGGTGGTTGCTGGGTCACTGAATCTACATACACATCCCCTTTCCAAAATGGGAGTTTATGCTGCATCCATACCATTTTTGTAGTATTTCTCTTCTTAACTAATATCAAGTGGGAAACCACATGTTTTCCATGAGAAAAAAAAGGAAGCTAGTTTCCACAGCATGCTCCTTTCTTTGCTCAGAGGCAGTTGCTTGTAACAGCTCAATCACTTTTTACTGTGCTGTTCTCTGGCATGTAGGTCCTGCTGGGCCCCAATATGCAGGAAGAAGGCAACTGTTAAATATCAGAGACATTATATTTGAAATAATACAGGCTATTATGCATTAAGAAAGAAGAGCAGGTAGTTTTTTAAAGAACATTTGTTCCCTCATCTCAGCGGTAATTTTTGTATTTTTTTTTCTTACAGGTGAAAATCCTCATAAAAATGGTCAGGTATTAACAGTTCCATGTCTTAAGTGCCTGTTATCTTGCTTATACTTAAGCGATGGCAGGAACTTTCATTATTTCTAAGACCTTCCCTGCTGTGAAGCAGTTAATTTTGACATTGTCAAAGAGGTGACAACCCCTTTGAACAATGAAAGACTTTTGATTCAGTGAAGTGATGGCATTACTTTGCTACATAGCACCAAAGTGTGAATCTCAGGGTGAGACACATTTAACGCAGCAGGAGGTCTTGATGGGATATTGGTTGGAAAAACTGTTTTCATTGTCTAGAGAAGAAAGGCTTCTGGGAGAGAAAAAGTGAGGAACATTAGGCAGCCAGGATTGCTTGTTACCTTCTAACCCCCTTGGCTCTGTTGCTCCTGAGATCTTGAGGAACAGTTAGTGAAGTATCTTAAATACATTTTTATACTATCTGTAAATTTCTTCTTATAGAGGTAAAATCACAGTCAGATTTTACAAACCTGGTTTCCTCAACATTTTTTTTTATATTTTTTACCTTACCTCCATTATCTTGTGACTTAAAAGTGTGGCCAATGTACATTTGGTCTGTAAATCTGTTAGTTATAGTGTGTTTTGACAAGACCTATTATGAAAATGCCTTTTGAAGTCCAAAAGATTGAAACAGGCTTGGTTCAGCCCAGTTAGTGAGATAAGTAGTTTTCTACTTGGTTAAAGTGTTTTCGTTTTTCCAGTCAAAAGTAGCCATGGTCTAGAGAAGAGGTTTGCAAGCAGCTCATGTCTGCCACGTGCTAGGGCGTTCCCAAAGGCATCTTGCAGACAAAACCCAGGGACTATTGTAGGTACGACAGCTCCACAATTATAAGGGATATATACCTAACAGATACGTCACTCATTGCACTTCCAAAGTTGCCTGAGCTTCATACAAATTCAGTATTCACTCAGTTACATTTCACTGAAAAGTATTTGTATCAGCAATGAGAAAAGGAGTAATAAAAACTGAAACTTCAGTTACTAGGTGTGTGCTAATTTGGTGTTTTCACTGAAACAGATTAAAGGGCATTCAGCATAAGATTTGTACCTGCACATCTCAAAGGACGGATAGTCCTTGGCAGCCACGAAGCCTTGTGTTATCTTGCAGACAACCTTTTGGAAAGGAGCTCCAGAGCAAGAGCTGAAAGTCAGAGAGAAAACAGTGAGTCTTCTTTTGACTTTGGCCTGAATTTCAGGTCTGATCACCAGGTAGTGGTATACTTTCCTGACAGGGGAGAGACAGCCAGGGAGACTTGGAGAAAAAACAGTGAAGAACATTATGAATGCTGTGTTAACATCTTCTGTCTCTCTTTCTTAACATGGGCTGGGACTTCAAATAGAAAGTAAGGAAAATAAACCTCTTCTGGGACTCCATTTTACCTTCATCAAGTCATCCACAGGATTTCTGCTTAGCAAAATCAGCACAAATCAAGGAGTAATGAGAACATAAAAGGGACTGATACGGTGTTGGTAAGGAATACACAATAAAATGAAGATACGCAAGAGGAGCAGTGACAGCTAGAGCTGGTGAGAAGTTTCGATTTAATAGCCTGGATCACAGGCGTGCAATATTTATACATCATCCGCTTAGGTTCCTCTGCCTTTTGCAAGAAAGAACCATATTCCTCAAGGTCTTCTGTGGCCACCCCTCATTTTCTATACTACCCTAGCTCCTGTTGCTAAAGCACTTTATTTCTCAGCCTGCTCCTTTACATCCTGGTGTTATTAAAGGCTCCAACCAGGACCGGGACTCTGTTGCACAAGGATAGGCACAGGAACAGAAGAGAGGACAAGTACAAATGTACTGATACACAATAGTACCTTCTCCCACTTTTTGGTTTTCTGTAATTTGAATTTATACTCTCCATTTTATAGAAGTGTATTAGTTTTGTAGACTGTCATGTGGCACTATTGAAATTTCAAATAATTTCTGGAACAGTGTCAAAATATCCCATTTAGCAGGGTATATCTAAGAGTTAATTATCCACAGACTCCCAGGCAGTGAGAGCAGAAAAAGATCTGCTGGATACACATTGCCTGCTTATCAACAGAGGATATCCAAATACCACAATTTCATGTTTTGTTCCATATAGGTTCAAAATCCCCAGTGAATACTGCTCTGTGGTGAAAAGGAAATCACTGAGGATATTTTCATAGCCAACTGTTCCCCTCATAAGTTCATTCAAAGTGTTTTCTGCGCCCAGGATACTGTTAGGAGAAAAAGCTCTTTGCAGTATTGATTCAAGTAATTTTGTGCCTTCTGACACTAGGCTGGCAATGACAAGTGATTACTTACACCAGTTAATAAAGTGCTGAAAGTAAAGCATAATCTCAAATTAGGTGATGAACAGAGATTAGAGAGAATGTCAGGATTTCAGCTAAATAAATTTAATTCTTTTCTCATAGTTTGAAACGATGAATAAGGCCACTTGCTGTGACGTGTTAGAGGAGGCAAAGGCTTTGGAAGAAATAAAGTAGCGTACTGAGCACAGAGAATAATCTAGCTCCGCTTCAAAGTTCACTAATCATTTTTCACTTCTGAGGACGTCAGCCTGAAATGCATCCTTGCTGGGATCCTCATTTGATATTCACTGAAAAGAAACCCTTGGAAGAAAGGAAAGTTAGGAATTTAATGTACTAGGAAATTATTCTGTTTGATTTCCTTATGGCTGGGATTTTTATTTATTTCCTTAAAATGTGTTCTGAAAGCCTGTCCTTTGATGTATTTGATTGGAAACAATACAGAGATTGAATTGTTTATTGTTGCCCTAAAAAGTCATCATCTGCAGAAGAGAGATACGTTCATTATAGCTTAGTACTGGCAGCCAAAAGTCAGGATATCCTGCTCGCGTCATGATACCCACACAGGTGGTGACAAAGAGCACATTGTCTCCTGAAAACAGCACTAGTGAAATGTCCTGCTCTGAGGTCGTCGTCTCAGGGAGCTGCCTGCAGCTCAGCCCTGGACTTCAGTTACTACACTCTCACTTGCACAACTCTTCCCTCAGTCAGTGTGTATCCTTTCTGAACTATTGATGCTTGAAAATAAATCCTCAGATGAGAATAACTAATCCAGGCAGGAGATGCCCTGGTAGAGGGATGAGGCTTTGGAGGACCAGCAGCAGGGAGGCAACTGGGAGGGAGGAACCTGGCAGGGGGGCTACCGCAGCTCTGCAGTGAGTTTCCCCTGGCATTAGCTGCATCGATCTAACAAGAAGTACTGCAGAGAGACCTTTTTTACACAAAGAGCTTGTAAGCATATCCATGGAAATGCATTCTCCCTCCTTTCCCCTGCTTCTGATGCGGAGCATGAGCCAAAGCTCACATGCAGTCTGGGGCTCCCAAAGCTTCAGGACGTTTCAGCTCTCTTCCTTATCACTCTATTTCTGTTCTGGTGATCTTTTCCACAGCAAGAAAAATAGTACATCTCACTGATTGAATGTTGTGCTCTTTTTAGCCAACGAACACCTGGGTACGAGTGAGAGTGATTCCTTTGGGGTTTCAGGTCTAAAAGGAATACAGAGAAGATACTTCAAAGATAAACAATCCCTAGCGATGCATTGACTGATGTCCACTGTGCTGATACAGCGACACAATTTTGCAGAAAGAGGACAGAAACATGATGGTGACAAAACAGAAGCTGTGTTTGCCAAACTTCTTAGACCTCAGAGATTTAATTTAGCTTCTAGCTTTGGGCACCAGGCAAGGAAGGACAGCCAGTTAGCGCCTAGGCAAGGAAAAGGGAAAGAGAAGAATTATCCTCCAGGGACCAAATGCACCCACAAACAGTTCTTTTCAGCACTGAGATCAAAACCATGGGTGCAGCCAGTTGTAGGAGCTTCTCAGTACATTAAGAAGTCAAGGTTGCTAAAGAGTCTCGTTATCTCTAAACTCCTTGTACATTTGGGCTCTTTGTGTCAGAGAGGTGATCACATGAAATAGGAGGGGCGTAAATGCATTTTGTCCCGTTTTCCCCTTGCCCTTCCTAGCCTGCTTCTCAGTCACCTCCCTTTACTGTGTTACAACTGTCAACAACTTTTACTGTTTGAAAATACAAGCACAGTTTCTGTTTACTCTTGCAGGTGTAGAAGCCCGTGGATGTGCTGAAGGGAGATCACGTGGAGTCAAACAAGTGCTCCTGGGGGCAGTAAGCAGTTTGCCTCTCCAATGCATGTCATGATAAAGCGCCTTCTACACTCGCTGACTGTGAACAAATCTGGCTCTGCTAGATTTGACCCCATTGCAGTTTTGACCCCATTGCTTCCACATGGCTGATACCTTGCTTGTGATCATGCATTCCTGCAGCTAAAATAAGTTTGCCAGTAGGGACAGAGCGTCCAGATACCTTAGGTGAATGAATAGGGAGCATCCCGCACAACAGAGTGACTAGGATGCATCCTCCCCATAACACTGAGCTTCAGGAGATTTAAACATAGTGCGAAACAGCCTGAAACACCATAATGATGGCACACTTTAAGGATCAGATCCCTTTCTGGCTTTGTGGACATCTATCAAAATACAGATATGCAGTTACTGTTGTTACAACAATTTTGTTTGCTGTTGTTATTTCTGTCTTAAAATGGAAAACTTTGTCCTATCATCTTTGAGTTGGTGGCTCTGAGCATCTCATGAGCTTCAGTCCTGGTACACTGAAGACTTCTGCAGAAAGAGCAGATCTCTAAACAACAGTCAATGACACGTATTGATCTTAATAAGCCGCTTTTCTGCTTAATAACCTGCTTTTCATGTTGTGCTTCCCCGATGAGTTACTCCGTGCCTTCAAAGGCACCCTTCTATCTCTATCTGCTTTTCAGGCCTCCTCCTTATTTTGTTTTTCAGCCATTGTAGTTAAACACTTTGGAGCAGGTTCTGGAGGATGCTAGGCACTGCAACGTGCTCTGCTAGTGAATGGCAAGGCAGGGTACTGAACACTTGAGTACAACTCTGGGCAAAAGCAACGTGATTTCAGGCTGTTTGGGCATTTTGGCTCTAAGATATGTATTTAATAAAAAGCTGCACAGATTGGAGTTTGTTTCCTTTACATTATTCATGTGCACTAGAGACATGCTGCCTGAAGGAGGCTTATTGGACAAAACTGATCCCCCCTGATGTGCACAGCATAGGAACAGTCTCCTGAGTGACAGAGGGATATACAAATAAAGGCTCAGCATTAAACTCAATTTTCTTTGTTCCTTCACACTAAAATAAAATGTGATGCACTAAGATGCTTTGGCTTTCTAAAAAAGAGGTTTAGGGCATGCTGGTAGAACTACTTTTTCTTTTTTATTTTTCTACGCCTTTCTGTTTTTGTTGTTGTTTTGTTTTTTTCTCAGTGGAGACACAGATCTCCTTGACTTGGGCCCCTGGGAATCCAAAGAGATTTATGGCTGGACGAGATAACCCAAAGTAGTGAAAAACACGTATTACTACATCAGTTTCACAAATGTGAATGGCAGTGGCCTGCCCAGGGCTGTGCAGAATAACTGGAGGCAGGAGCAGCTCTTGGCATTAGGTTTCAGACAAGTCCTTGCAAGGCATGTTTTGGTTATTGTCACTCTGATGGGCCACATCATCACCTGGGGCTCTCTCCTGAACATCAGGGAGAACTTCAGGAGAAAAGCTTGCAAACCCTGTTGTCAATGAGAATTATCAAGATGTCTCTCTCACCACCTCTTCTCCTGTCTTTGTTCATGCACAAGACGTATGTTCTCTTCAAAGCCCACAGCCCACTTATTGTTTATGCACCAAGGAGGCACTGAAGAGATGTGAAAAAAGCTGGGTGTCGTGGTTCCTAGAACAGTCTCTGGCAAACTAGAAAGGAGGCTTTACAGTACAGTGAACCATAGGTGTTTCAATGCATGGCGAAGCATGTTTTCTCTTCCACGGCACATGGAGTCTGTCTCTAGCTACAGACAGCACCATGTCTCTGGGACATGGACTTGCTAGATCATTTGTAGTTTAGACTAACATCTCTAAATCATGTTGCTTAAAGATAGAGCACATAGGTGCTTTATTAAGTTATTAAGACTTATAAACTATTATTTAGTTTCTAAATAATTTTGAAACTTCCATAAACCTCAAACCAGAGAGGTCTCATTTCCTGCAGCTCCCATTAATTTCTGTTCAAACTGTTCACATTCAGCAAGTCTGAAATCCAGGCCACTTTTAATTAGAAGTCAATTCAGGAGCCTAAGTTTAGGTGTTCACTTCAATTTTGTATCATACAAAAGACAAACCTCTCCCTTGAAATCCCCTGGTTGATAGATGAAGCCTGTCCCACTAAAGTAATTTTCTTCTACATAGTGTTAGAAAAGGTCCTACTTTTCTGACTAGAGTACTATACAAAGGGCAAGCTCAAATGTAAAGCATTCCTTTCTCTATATCAAAGTAAATGTGACAAGAAAAGCTATCATTCGTCACAGTTTTGCATAAAAGAAGATTTTCTTTACTAGTTTGAGCATGGGCATCTTCAAACCTCCGGCAGAAATTCCAAATTATTATATTTTCTGCTTATATGAATAAGTACACAAACTACTAAAAGTGATTTAGAAAACATTGTTAGCAAGTCAGTAGGAGCTGCTATTCAACATGATCTTGTCTGAGTTGCATGCACGTAAGGTTTCAGCTTCTTCTCAGATTCTAGGCCTCAAAACTCTTTATGGGCAGTAATCTCTTCATCAATATTTCCAACAACATTATCTGCCCAATACATTAGCACAGCTTTCTCTTACTGTGAAATACTTGTGTAAAGAAATATCAGGTCTCAGTCTTGCCTGTTCCAGCTTTTGGTAGCAACAAAAAACATGTTCTTATAAATTGCTAATAAAGTGACTGAATTGTGCTCTGTTGTCACATGATATTACAGATGCAACTGGATTAACTCTGGTCTGGTGTTACCATTTGTTGCATTGAAAATTTAAATTTCCAAAGGCAGTCCAGCTCTCCTTATTCAGCAAACACTCAGTATTATTAAGACCTGACACTTGAGTCACACAAGACTCTAACCTAGGCACTCAATGGGAAGACATAGAAGGTTCAAAGATGCCAGTAGGCTTTATATCTGACCCAGAGATGATCTGAGCCTGCTATTTTAAACCAAGATGCTGAAGATTTCCACACATTTGGTGAAATTTGTTCATCTGTTTATCATCTGAATCAGACATATTTATCCATTCATTCATGCAAATTCCCCAAATATCGAGTCATTGGATGGCAGCAAATGATTTTAATAATTATAGCTATGTGACATCTTTTACTGATGCAATGGCAGGCAAAAGCTACAAAGAGCATAAAACCAACAAGGACTGAATGTAAACCCCACCATTTTCAAAAGTGACTCAAGTTTTTTTTTAAGAAAAAAGCTTTAGAAAGTTGGGGTGTGGAAGCAATGCCAAAGCTTCAACTAGAATAATTTGGAGTGCCTGTGGCAAAAGAAAATACTTTTCTCATCAGATTAATCTACGTAACAGACCCTGGGGGAGGGAAGCATCACCCACTGTAGAAGATAATTAAGTCAGGGACCACTCAAGCAAATTAGAGGTTCATAAGCCCATGGGATCATCCAAGAATGCTGAAAAAGCTGGTCAATGTCAACCTGAAACCTTTCTCTATCTTCTTTGAAAGGTCATGATCATCAGGTGAGGGTTCTGATGATGAGGTAAAGGCAAATGTTACAGCCATTTTCAAGTAGGTCCAGAAGGAGATCTATAGGCCAGTCAGCTTAATCTCAGGCCCTTGAGAGGTAAGTCCAGGCACAGGACAGACAAGAAGCTAATTTGGACATGAAACATCGGTTTACCAAGGAAAAATCACCCCTGACCAGCCTGATTGCCTTCTTGGCTCTGGATGAGGGGAGAATAGTGGATGTTGTACAGCTCGACCTTTAAAACATCTTTGACACAGTTTCCCATTATATGGTCAAAGCCAAATTGGTGAAATGAGGCCTGGATAAGTGGACCATTAATTGAGTGGAAAATTGGTAGGACTGCCAGGCTCAAAGGGTGGTATTTAGCCATAAGAAGTCCACCAGACAGCCAGCGACTAATGGCATCCTTCAGGGATAGATACCAGGGCTGCTATGGTTTAAAATCTTTATCAATGGTCTGGATGAGGGGACGTAGAGTGCTCTCAGCAAGTTGGTGGACAAGCTGAGCCCAGGGAAGCCATGTGCCCTGGCAGCAGGGGAGCCCCCCTGGGCAGCCTTGGCAAGAATGTGGCCAGTGGATCCAGGGAAGGGGTTCTTCCTCTCTCTTCTCCCAGTGAGACCACACCTGGAGCATGGCGTCCACTTTAGGGCTCCCCAGTAAGAGAAAGACATTGTCACACTGGAGGGAGTCCAGTGAAGGGCACCAGCATAGGGCAGGGACTGCAGCACACGAAGGATAAGGAGAGGTGGGGAAGCTCCCAGCCATTGTAAGAGCTAACAATGATTGAGAGCTTACTGCTCTCTTCAGCTACCTACCTGGAGGAGACAGGGAGGAGGGAGCCAGACTCTTCCCAGAGGTGCACATGACAGGACAAGGAGCAGCAGATCCAAGCTGCAGCAAGGCAAGTTCCAGTTAGATGTTAGGGAAAAAAAAAAAAATCTGCTATGAGAGTGGTCATGCATTAGAACAGGGGCCTGGAGAAGCATCTGTGGAGATATCCTTGGGGGTAACTTAGAACTTGCTTGGACACTGCCCCGAGCAACCTGATCTAACTTTAAATTTGACCCTGTTTTGGGCAGAAGGTTGGGCTGGGTGATCTCCAGAGATCCTTCTCAAAGGACAGCATTCTGTGATTTTACATACAGCAGTTCCTCAGATATCCTTCAGGTGTCCAGACACGAAACACCGCACATGTCCTGAGACAGTCACACGTCTTACTCAGGTGATGTGCATTGATTAGTACTTTACAAATCCTCACATTTACTGTGGGTTCATTTATATACATGTGCATAAAAATATACATATATCTATATGTATATGTGACATTTTCCACAGCAGTTAGTTTTATAAGCCAGTTGTCTCATGTGATGGAGAGATTTCACCAAACAGGCTGCCTTTCGTCATTTCTCTGCACTGAAACTCCTCTGATTGCATAAACGGAAACGGGGGAAACAGGTAGCTACTGACATGCATATTTTACCTGACAGTAAAATCTAAAATTATTGCCATGTTCACAAGCATAAAATGTGTCAGCACTGTTCTGACACCCTCATAAATATAAATTACTATTTCTTGACCATGCTAGGCAGGGCCAGGAGGTATTCTGATTGCTGAGATTACTAAATGATAAAGGGGAAGACTCCTTATGTCTTCTCTGCTTATTCTCTCCTTGTTCTTTATTCCCGGTGGGCATATGGTTATGATTCACAGCAAACCACAGCACAGCTACAACTCCGAGACAATAGCTCATTACTGGTAGCTTGCGAATACAAGATGACGTTGTCTCTGAAGACAAGAAGCTGCTGAGGTCCCTTCCTCCACAGTTTTGATGTGATCTTTTTGCTGATAGCTACACTTAAACTTTTTGCAACCTGGAAAAATATTTACAGAAATCTGTAACTTTTTTCTCTCTCATTGCAGCGTTTGTATTAACTGCCTAATAAACTGCTACTGAAAGCATGTTAGAGAGTAAAATCCATACAGTCTTTTTGTCTGAGCACAAATGGCAACTTTTAAACCTGATGTGCTCCCTGCATGGAGACCTGCTTCTCTGTATCACACTCATTTAATCAGTGACCCATAACTGCAGGTGACCAGCTGAAAGCAGCCATGCAAAATTAATGAGGTATTTCAATTGTGCTGTTGATATTCACAAAAAGGCCCTTACAGCTTGCCTGCTATTTAGATCTCTTTCAGCTGCATAACCATTTCCCTAGTGTAAGGACGGTGCAACAACGGAACAGACTGCTTAGGCTGTCAGTCGCAGGTTTAGCAACAGTTTCTCAGGGATCATCTAGGTTCAGATTAATCTGGACTAGATGATCTCTTGGGATCCTTTCAATTCTTCACTTCTGTGAGTCTATGAGAAGATCTAACCCGTTTACAGAAATAGTTTGGTCTAAGTCAGTGGTATAACCCATCTGGCAATTGCCTAAAAGCACAGAAAAATGGGGCTTTCTGTCCATTCAACCATCTGTACTTGTTTCTAGTTTTCTTCATCTTCACTGTTCAATTCTTTGGCTCTTCTGTCTGCTGTCCCCCTAATGCAGGCCCCTCTGCACAGCTGATCTTTTTATCATTGTTCAAAATAGGAAAAAACCATACAAAACTTAATTTGCAAAAGGCTACAATTCAGCAAATAAATTATTTCACTGTCTTTATGAGATGCTAAAAGGCATGGTATTGGGAACTTAGAACCTATAGAAATATAGGTTGAGAGGAACGACTGGGGATTTTCTTTTCTCTTATGAGACAGTATTTGCATCTGCCGTATTTTATGTTATCACTCAGAAGCATTCATTATTGATCTCGAATATATAAAGTGTTAGTCAGGTTTACTTCTACTAAGAGAAATGTCCCCAGTGGTCGTTAGTACATCTTTCTTATGTTCTGGGGGTTAAATGAAATGTGGGCTTAGGATGGATTTTTCCCTTGTGTAGGGCCGGAGAATCACTGGGGGTGTTTCTGTGTTCCCATTTCGGCAGTGGAAACGGCACTTTCAATGAAAAAATCCCCTTCCATTCCTGGGAGAGTTCCTGGAGGTGCTCCCAGGGGCTGTGGGTGGGCCGCCTCGCGTGAGTGTGCATCCTCCCTGACCAAGCCAGATTTCCCACACTCTGCCTTCTTTGTCTTGACCTGAAGAGGAAATTAAAGTTATGGAGGCCAGGAACGGCCCCACATCCTTCTGCCAGCACGGGTGGCATTTAGTCTTGTAAGGGGAAGATTTTAAATTAATGGAAATCTGCCATAATTAAATTTTCTCTCAATCTGCCTGCATTTTTAAAACAGCAAGCCACATGCCCTTTCAGTACTCCAATGGGCAGCCCTCAGCTAACACTCCTGGAATATATCAGAGCCCAGAGAGGTTCAGCAGCAGAGAGCAAATATTTAGTGTGCAGCAACTCTTCCTTACGCATCTGGCAAATACGCAGTAGGGTTCAGGGTCTGTCCGGTAACCAGGCATGCCTTGGCCTTTTGATGCCATATACTTACGGAATAGGAGGGGAGCAGAAACAAAAGCAGGGCTCTAGTAGAGATTTCTTCCTCCCTCTTTCTCTTCTGGGGGTGTAACCCTGGAGAAGGGCTGGGGAGGCAAAGCTAAATTGGAGCTGCCCAGCCAAGCGTCAGAGCTCACAAGGGGGACGCAGGGGCCTGGCACAGGCAGAGTGGGCGAGCAGGCAGGGGAGCAGGCAGCAGGGAGGGCAGCCTGGCAGCTGGCCTGGATTTCAGCAGCTGATGCACACCGACCGGGCAAAGCTGCCTCCAGAAGAGCCCTGCAGATAGTTGGAGTGGCTCACACCTAATTCATAATGCATGCGCCCCTCCCCAAATGAGTTGTCACAGTTATACAGCAACAGTGATTTTAATTCTTAATTCTTACTATCTTTTGAAAGCCAAAAGCTGTGTTTTTCTTCTTCAAAAACATCTCAGAAGGCTGCAGGACTGAGAATACATACTGCTGAAAATCAAGCAAATGGGCTGTGGGCATTTTCGATGGCCTGTGGTGAATCTGCGTGAGTTACTTGTCCTTTCCTTCCTCTCATTCTCTGTGTGTTTAGACTCTGGGCTCTTTGCACCAAGGACTCGTCCGACTGCTGTGATGTTGCCAGCCTAGCCCTACAGAGCACATTATTACAAGAAAAATTCTCCTCCTCTTCCCTCGTATGATCACCAGCAAGATGAGCAATACAGAAGATAGGTTTCTGTATGAGCCCGTTGGCACTGGGAGTCTGGAGAGCTGGTGGCTAGTCCTCAGCCTGCCACTGGTGACAAGGGTGACTTTGGTCCATGCCAAACACATGCAGAACTCTAGCAGAGATTTCTACCAGAACTCTAGCAGAGATTTCTACCTGCATGTGTTCAGTGCTGCTCAGTGCAGAATAGAGAAAATGCTGGTGAAGGCAGGAGTACGACAGGTGGAAGCATTTCTATGTATGTGGGGGGATATTACTGGGGCTTGAGGACAAGTGACCTCACGTAAATAATCACTGCTGGTCAGATGGAGACATGCAGTGGTGGTAACCTGTTGCTGTGCACAGCTGCAGCTTGGGTGAGAGCCCAATGGAGACAGCGGCGTGAGACAGGAATGGACCGCTGTTTGGGGGACACAGGAGGAGACGGGGGAAGTGTGCTTCTAGTTTGGGATGCTAGAGAGTGTGGTAAAATAACAGGGAAGATATGAATTGCTACAGGATATGGAAGGATAAAGTTTCTGGCAGATGCTTCCTCCCCTGCCTGCCATGGAGTTAGTTTATTATTAATACTTAGACCCTATCTGTTTAATTAAACAGTGGCTAGAGCTTGAGGCACACTGCCTCCTGAGCACGCATACAGATCCGCAGCCTTGCACAGAGCCAGAGGGCAGGGCTGCTGCTGAGGGTAGTGCCACAGCAAGCAGAGATGCTTCGAGGACTAATGCAGCCTGATGTCTTTGAAAACAGCATCCAGACCAATTGGAATTGATGTCAACACAGTAGAAGCTCTTACCCCTAAGATAATTAAAATTGAGAAAACTGTGAAAATTTTCTAAGGAAATCACCGGCATTCAAGAACACAACATTATTAAAAGATGCTCTTAAAGCCCTTACGAGTGCACTGAATCAAGAAGACACACTTCTGCAGAGGAACTGTACTTGTAGAAAACAGTTTCTGCATTAAAAATTAACAAAATTGGGATGACCAAATAATGACTTGCTGTGGTAAGTTCTGATGCAGCTATCACTACACAGTTGTCACTCTGAACGAGTGAATCCACATGGACCCAGGAGATTCCCCGTGGCTAATGCCACTGCCCCTGTACACCTAGACATAAGTGAGTCTTAGAGGGAAATGGGGGCTTTTGGTCAGTGGAGGTCACATTTTTGCTCTCCTCAGCACTCCCGCGCTCTGCGCCTGGCTCTGCTGAGGGAAGCCCGGACAGTGAGCCCTGCTCAGCCAGGACTCCTCATGGTTGCCAGCAACCCTGTGTCCATTTTGGGAGGTAAGACCTGGACAGATTACACCTGCCCTGTGTGGCATGCAGCAGACCAGGCAGCAGTTTGGGAAAGCCTGGCTCCCATTTGCCTCCTACACCTGCATTTCCCAAGGGAACCAAGGTACTTTGCAACGACAGGCAGCACCTCCTGGCCACGTCTGTCGCTTGAAAGGCACAGCCGTTAAATCTCTCACTTCTGAAACAAAGCACCACATGCAACTTTCCTGTAGGGAACAGTACAGGCATGTGCTGACTCCCAAACTGTGCACAAAACTTGTCTGGAGGGATGGACGACGACTGGAAACTGGACAGCTAGAGGTGGCAGCATCCTGGGAATGTCACCAGCACAGCCATGCTCCAAGTGCCAAGGTCTTGCTCCAGCATGACGCTAGGAGGTACTGGGGCACACACACCGGTCTGGGTGTCCAGCAGAGATTCATGTGCTGCCCTGAAATCAGAGTGAAGCTGGGGGATGGAGGGAGCTTCACTGAGTTTGCTGAGCCCTAGTGCACCACCAGCATTCCAAACGAGCTTCTCTCCGGCACGTCAGCAAGTCCCAGCTGACTCGTGCCTGGAGAAGTTTCTTAATACTATAAAGAGTAACCTGGAGGGGATAAATTTTGCATGGCTTTAGTGTTCTCAATATTGTATCTCAACCATTATGTGTAGGCAGGCAAGAGGACAGTATCTGTGATTTAGATTTGTAATTGTTAGTGCAAAATAGAGGCTTCCAGGAAAGTTGGAAATCATCGCCAAATGTTGTAAGAGCTTCTGAGAGATGGAAATGTGCTTGCTGGGGGGAGACAAGCCCCCACCTCACTGATTCTGGACCTGCGGCCGCTGCAAGGAGAGGAAGGTAGTTACGGCATGGGGTTAGGCAGGTGAAACATTACGGACAGCCCTTCTGACTCAGTGCTTAGGGAACTGTGTGTCTAAACATCAACTTTCCACCAGCTGGCCTCTGCTGTAAGAGCTGGGGCTGCTTCCAGGCTGAGGATGGAGGTGGCATGGGTCCTGGTTACCGCTGCCGCCGCAGTGAGATGAAGAGCAGGGCTGGCTCCCTGTGGGCATCACCGCTGGCTGTGGAGCTGTGGTAGTTTCCAGGTGACCGTAAACTGAAAGGCTGTGAAAGAGGATGACCTCAATGTACCCACTGCTGCACCTCCGGCCCCACTGCACGGCTGCCATCTCGCACCTCCATCTCAGGTTGCTCTGTGAAACAGTCAAGTTTTCACTGAAGTCCCTCACTAACAAGTGCTGGTTGTTTTTACAAGGAGATGCTTCATATTGGGGAGCTCTGAAAGCCTAGATCTTATTGTTGAAGTGTGTCTGAAAGGCTGGCTAATAGGATTTGAAGCAGCTGGGTCTGGTGACTGACCCTTGACGAAAGGCAATGCAGGCATGTGAGGTGCCCGAAATAGATGTAGCAAGCTGTTCCCAATGAAAATACCTATTTTTATGTAAAAAGCAGTACGAACATCGACATTTATGATGCATAAGCACATTTGACTGCTCGGAAAAGAAGAAGGATCAATATATAGGAAGAATATACACACATTATTTAAAGTATTAAAAATTTAGTGGAAATACAGAAAAGCCTCAAGGCTGTACGTCTGCATGGGGTTAAGGGTGACTATGTGGGAAAATATAAAAAACATGTAAAAATAATGGATAGAAGGATCCATGCAGAGAATCAAAATAATAAAGAAAAGAGAAAAGAAGTATTTTCTTCTGCTTTATTTAACTTTCAGTTAGAAACTCAAGGGTTTGCAGAGATACATCCATAATTCACAGCTCATGAGAATTGTTCAGGAAAGTTTTTGTTTGCTCCTTGAGCAGGACACGTGATGATGCCAGTATGGGCTTACAAATAAGCTGATCAGAACCGCTTCCTGATTTCCAGTCTGTCTCACATGGACACAGCTTTTCCAAACTCTCTAAAGAATATCGGCTATGTTGAGAGACACTGTTCTGCATTTTGTATTCCACTCAAAGACATTCTTGAATGAATAGATTAAAGCAGCAGTACAGAATGGCTGCACAGAAAAAGCACTTGAACATGTATTTCCTACTCACTTTTGCTATTGTCAGATTTGATCATCTTTAATTTTTCCAATATCCGCACAAGTTATTTTTACTATCTTTGCACAAAACATCCTCAGTATTAGCTGCAGCTAGTATTTTGATCTGGGGTGCCCGAATGATCAGTGGAGGAGGAAGAGTAATTCATCCCATCCAAAGCGGGATGATCTGCGTTGTGAAAATACCCGTCTCCCTTCCCAGGCCAGAAGAGAGGACTGCCCTTCCCTCAGCAGTGGTTGGGTATGATGGCTCCCGGCTGGCAGAAGCAGCTCTGCCAGTGCTTGTGCAGGCAGGATTACCCAGCACAGCATCACCCAGCGCAGCGGTGCTCAGCACCAGCCCCTGCCCTCGGGGCGCAGCCTCATGACCACTGTGGGACAACTGCCATAGGGTCATCTGTAGATACCCTGCCACTGTCCTCATGATGGATTTAGGTGCCTACTGAGGTAATAGAAGTTCAAGGAACCAGTGATTCAGACAGCCGGCTAGGCAGAGCTGCCACACTGCGCTTCCTAATACGATAGCCTTAGCTGCTAAACAAAAGAAAGAGCTTATCTTCTTTCGAGCCCTAGTTTCTAAACAATCCACTCACAGCGTTAGGCTTCAGACTAGACTTCATTGCATCTACAAAGGGATAGTCTCACTGCTCACCATGCCAGCACCATCAAAAAAAATGCTTCTCAATTTCTAGTTGATATACAGGATAGTTCATGGCATACAGGTTTATGCACTATTATTTTGATGACATTCTCATTGTTATTGGTTGTCAGATTACACAGGGTCTAATTAAACTTTTTCTAGGTTCATTTCTGACCAGTCCCTCACCACCTACTTTTGAAAGATCACAGGTTCCCTTTGGCATGCAGTCAGACACAACTTGCTTTATTACTTGTATCAAAACTGCTCTCTCCTAGGAAGGCACAAGAAACGATATATAAGAATTAGACTTTCTAGCTGTTTATCTCCAAACTCACAAACATATTCCTTCAGCCTGGTGAATAGTGTACCAAGCTTTGTTTGTCATCAGCACAGGGACAGCTGCAAAGAAACCCCCCGCTCCCCCCACTTATCTTATGTACTAACTTCTACATATGCATATTTCAGGCCATTCCTAATTCTTATTTAATCACATAAAAGTTTCTCATTCTTGTAACCAAGATTACTTGGATCAATCCTTTACACATATGCAAAACTTGCATCACACTTGCATCTCTCCTACTCTATGCCCTGGCTAACTGGAGCCGGTAAAAGGGTTCTGCTCATAATTCAGTCATTTAAGTCAAACTGAAAACCTTTTAAATAAATAGACCTTGCAGGGCTTTACTTTCCCATGTTTGCATTTCTTCAGAGTTAAATATTGCTTGATAATACCAGCAATATGTATCTGTGGGCTAAAAAAGGTTCAGCGTTGCACAGGGACTAAACCAAAGAATTAATAGCTAACCAGTTTATGAGAAGACTGTGCCCTGAGGTCTTTGTTGAGGTAGCACATGCCGATACATGTAGGCACATGAGGTAGCACATGCCTGACATGGGTAGGCAAGGATATTTGGAAGAAGATTATTCAGATTTCAACCAATATCCGGACAGAGATTTGGAGCTGCTGTCTTTTGTAGGATCTTCCAGGCCCCCTCCATTCCCACACACTGAGAGCAGGACTGGCCCTGCTGCAATACTGACAACAACCTCCAGAGATTCATCTGATCTCATTTGCCACGGAAAGTAGCAAACCCTGCCACCCTTTCACACCTAGCAGAGCCACACTGCTGCAGGTAGGCACTTTCTCCACGTCCCTGTTGGGGGAAGCCTGGTGTTATCTTTGAGAGACGCCTTGGTGGGGACGTACTGCTCAGCTGAGGATGGTGAACAGCATCCTGATGGCAAAAACGAAGAAGCCAGAGAGAGCCTTTCTAATGGCATCAGCCCCAATAATTTCTACATTTCCTTATTGTCATTCCTCTAAGTTCTGGTATGAAATTACAATAAAAGATGTATAATTTATCTCATTTTTTTGCCAGATAGACTTCTAAAGAGCATTCTGAACTAGGTCTTTCACTTTCCTGCATTGACTCATATGCCTACACTTATTCATTAGATGGTTTCAGTGATGTAATAAGCATCATAGCTGCAACATGAAAACTGTAAAACAAATAGTTTGTTTCCCCATGTTTACAAAATAGGAGAGATTTGTGTCCCTTGAAGCCTGTTATATCGTTGAAAATCAACTTCTTTTGTTAACTCTTCTGTCAAAGGAATGTTTGCTCTCAAAATGTCTAATTACATCTTTGTGAATGGGTTTGACATAAACATGCTAACTATATGTTAAATGCTGTTTGAAAAAGAAAAACCAGCATGATCTAGGTTCTCTGCTAATATAAATCCATGTTGCTCTATCACTTCCATTACTTCACAGCATGTTCTCCCCTGTGGTTTCCAAACTACTCTGTCAACACATTACTCCGTTTAGAGATTTTATGGCCACTAAAATTGTGCAAGGATGTCCAGTTCTCTTCTTTATCTGCTGTTTAGTACATTTTCAGTCATCTCTGTGTTTTCTTCTCTGTTGCTGCTTGTGTTCGGGAGGAGCTTCTTCTGAATAACTGCAGTTGCTTCCTTCTTTTCCATGGAGGTCCTCCTGGATTAGGAATTTTTCACAGTCGCGAAGAACATACAACACCAGGATTTCCTGTGCAGTGATATTAGTGTCTTCCATGGTGATTGGAACTGCCCAGTGTAGTATCTGTAGCTGCACATTGCCTCATGTCTATATTTTTGTCTCAGTTTTGAGGAACTAGGATTGGTGTTTTCTTCAGCAGTTATGCACAGAAGGTCCTAAAATGCCATTTCTAAATGCTACAGTGATATGAATAATATGTATTATGAATAGACTATTAAGACTTAAGCTTGCCCCAGTCACTGTACATAATATCCACTAACATGATGATTCCTTAGCAGTAGAGCACCAAGAAACAGCTATTGACTTGGTTAAAATATTTTTCTCATACCTTAATATTAAGTGTGAACTACTGCACCCACAAATAGCTATGTTTCTCCATTGCCAGCTTCATTCCAACGTGAGAATTTACTCTTCAGGTTTCCTGTGCCCAATTCTTTTGTCTTCATTTACATAATTGCTTTTCCAACTCCAAAGACATTTTGACTCTTTCAAATATTTTTAAGACTGACAACCTATTTTCAAAGACTATATTCAACAGGCAGTCAGTAGATTTTTAACAGCCTTATTTTTGTGACATCCAGTATTTCATTTAATATCTGGATAGTGTATGTATTATATACAATTTTTTCAAATATATGTACAGTAAAAATAATTTATTTTGATGCCTTAAAGCACCTTCTAAAGTGTCTGCTTCTGAATATTGCATTTTATCTCTAAACAGTCCACATCTACATGACCCCAAATTCTCTTTTGCTTAAAATCTTCAAGGAGAAATTAAAAGAAGAAAAGGAAAAAAAAAGAAAATAGCACTGTAAAAAGCACAGAAACAACAATTATATTTTAACGATACAATGCTAGTCAAATGCTATAGAGAAGAAAAATAAAAATGAACATGCTTAATGCTTTTTCTGCTTACAATTTTAGGTGGACCAATATGAAAAATCAATCTTGGCAGAAATATCCAAGGTCAAAGATTCCCCAATTTAAAGGCAGACATTACGTGACTGAAAAATGTATTCCAGCTTTTGTCTATGTAATACTACCTCTACTGTCCTTAAGCTAAATGAAAACTAGGTAAATGAACATCATTTTCAGAGACTAATGTTACCTCAGAGAGGACATAATTTTATCTCTTAATGAAATAGTTCACCATTTCTCACTAGCAAAAAATCCCTTAAGACTTAATGAGAAAAATACATGTCCAATAGTCTAATAATTTTTCAGTGTGCACAACACATATGGACTGGAAATGTTGCTTCGCTTTCTTTGATATTTCCAGTCAAAGGGCAGTTTTTCCTCTAAAAACAAATATTCAGAAAAAAAGAGGGAAAGAAAAAGAATGATTTGCCGACTGTGCCACTTTTTCTGTCTATACAGCACAAAAGTTTTACAGCTATTCACATTCTCCAATGGCATTCACTTGGACAGATTTTAATACATGTTCTGATAAAAAGAGTCAAAGAGGGATTAGGCCATTTTCAGGAAAAAAAAAATAGTAAAGGAATACTGTGGAGACATAGACAAGTTAAAAAATCAATTACCTCAACTGTAGTTTCACATTAAAAGACCAGAGTCTTTTTTAATATATTAATTATATTTTATTTCCTTACTTTTAATGCAAAATTAAGCCTGAGGTCGATAGTTGACCTAGCACATTATCATCCTATTTGTTAATCCAGTGTCAACAAGGTGAGGTTTCATGGGTCTCTTTTGCCTAGTCTAACAGTGAAGCACATATTTTGCCTAAGATAACAGCTACTAAAATATAGGTAGTTCCACATTGTGAGCGATTGTTCAGACAGATTTCCCACCATGATTCAATTCTTCCCTAGTAACAAAATTGTCTTTCTCCTAGAGTCACAGTTATTCTGAGGGTCAAAATCCTTTCCAATCAGGGTGGAGCATAGATTACACAAAAAACTCATTTACTACCCATCTGCCACATTTCCTTGGCTTCCTCCTCTGGCAGTCTGCAAGAGTTCCCCAAGACCATCATTCTGGGCAAACACTAGTTTGTATATTTTTTTTTTGGTTTTGCTTTTTAGTCTGTTTTTTGATAGATCCCGTTCTAGCTGACCATGAGCTAGCAATGGTCCCTTGCAGCGAAGAAACCCAATGGCATCCTCACCTCCGTTAGGCAGAGCATTGGCAGCAGGTCAAGGAAGGTGGTCCTTCCACGCTACTCAGCACTGGTGAGACACCTCTGGAGTGCTGGGTCCAGTTCTGGGCTCACCAATACGATAGAAACATGGCCATGCTGGAGTGAGTCCAGTGGAGGGCCATGGAGATGATTAAGGGACTGGTGCATCTGTCATAGGAGGAGAGGCTGAGAGAGCTGAGGCTGCTCAGCCTGCAGAAGACAAGGCTCAGGGGGATCTTATCGATGTGTAAAAACACCTGATAAAAGGGTGTAAGGAAGATGGAGCCAGGCTTTTCTTGATGGTGCCCAGTGATAGGCCAAGAGGCAATGGGGACAAACTGAAATAGAGGAAATTCCATTTAAACCTAAGACAAACCTTTTTCACTGTAAGGGTGTTGGGTGAAGATCTCCATCCTTGGACATACTCAAAACCCCGCTGGATACAGCTTTGAGGAATCTTCTGCAGTCAGCACCGCTTTGACTTAAACTTCTTAGGACTACATTGATAAGGCTTGCAATGATCTGGAATTGCAAGAAACCCCAGCAAATCTCAGTCTTCATTGCCTGTAGGTGCAGCAGCATCTTGTCCAGACTTTGCCAAATACAGACATAAAGAGCAGCTGCACTAACAGAGCAAAGGTCTAGTTAACCCAGAGACAAACATAGGCCGAAAAAGGATGTGCAGAGAACAGTATAACAGCAGAACAAGCAGACAGTATATCTACTGTCTACTAAAGTATATCTGTTTTCCCAGAATACCAATTTCCAACAGCTGGCTGCTCAGTGACTTCCTGTTTTGTATTTAAGAGAGGTCCACAGATTTCTCTTCAACTAACTTCTCTAGTTGCCACTTCAGCTCCAGTCAACTTTTATCATCCAGAACCTCCTGTGGCTAGGGGTCCCACAGGTTAACTAAGCACAGTGGAAGGAACCACCCACCTCTGGAAATGAGAGCAACATTCAACAGTAAGGAGACAGTGAGCAACCCAGTGATTGCTGAGCTGAGGTTCTTTCTTAGCTCTATCAAATACAATATGCACACCAATGCATTTTTTCTTACAATATATTAGGGTTTTGTCTTCTGTTTCCTCTCTATTTCTTTTTTCCTCTCTCTGTTCTTCATTATACCAGTCCTCTTTTGAGCTTGTTGGTTTTTCTGTTTCACTTTTTCTTCGGATTCCTCCTTGTATTTTTACAATGAGAACATCTTCAAGTAATAGCTATTGAATTATAATTTTCAGTTCATGTGTCCGAAATGTCATTTGAAATCAGACAGAGGATGATTCAAAACTCATCAAAACTTCTGGCATTTTTTTGCTCCTTCTTTTGCTTTCCATATTTAATGGACTTATTCTGAGAAGGACCTCAAGTTTAGAGGGCTCCCATTGAATGGGAACTTCGCTGTAGTAACAAGTACTATACTGAGTTGTATTAGCAAGAACTTATTTGCAAATAAGAGAAAATGAGGACAAAAATAATGATCATATAGTTAGTTATTTGCTATTGTTACCATGCAATTTATTATGCTTAAACCGTGTTAAGCTAACAGATACATCTAGCTATCTTCAGCTGACATTCATCCTGGCTCTCATTCAGTGTGTACCAGTGATTTGGTACTGCTTCTCAAGTAGTCAGCCTGACATAATACTGCACGTCAGTCTTTCACTTTGTGCCTCTTTGAATGCATGTCCTAAAACCCAGATTGACTCAATTGGAATAAAAAATATCCCGGAGCAGACAACAAAAATAATGGCCATCCATTTGTCCAATATCATTACAGAATTTAACATGCAGAGTACTATCAAGGCATAATTACCTTATTGAAATTCCTTATTTCTACAGATATACAATGCCAGAACTAACCCCACAGACGTGTACCTGCTGCTCTGATATACTAGTCAGAGAAACTAAAACTGATAAGTTAGCTGAAGGTTTCCATTAAAATAATGAAAAAGTGATTCTAACTGCACCAACCGCCATGGGAGAAAGGCTTCTATCAGACACGAAAGGTTTATGCTGGTCTGCAGACATTGCTTAGATATTTGCTTTTTCGTTATTGTGGCAATTATATACACATACTAAGGCTCATGCTTTCACGATGTCTTTACAGAGGTAAAAAATATGATGATTTTAAACGGCATGGACCACCTAATTATTCCAGTGAGATTTGGTCAGACAGGCAAAATAATTCAGGAAGGCAACATTTGGTTAGAGCTTGATAGCCCCTCAGAGTTCAGAGGGCCCACGGTCCAGGGGGAGCAGGGACAAAGCACGTCCAAACCCAGGGGCACCAGTGTCTCCAACACCAGGGACCTGAAATTACATAAAATCAGGCCACCTCAGACAGAGGCATTTATCATGCCTGACTTTTGGCCCTAAAATATGAGGCTAGCCTCACCAAGTCCCATATACAAGTAATGCAGACCAAAACACACCCCACGGGGTTGTGCAGGACCTGCCCTTGACCCCCTATGGAGAGGCCTCTCTGTCCCCCAGGAAGAGCTGGCTACCCACCTGGGCTGCCTTTCCCTTCAAAGTGCCCTTCCCAAATCCACCCCACTCCTGCCTGAGACCCTGCCATTCTCACCTTTCTCTCTGCGGAGCTGAAGAGGACGAGCTAGCTGTGCTTGTGAGACTGCTGAGGCTAAAATCAAAGTAGCCACTTTCATGAACTGAAACAATGAATGTGAATTGCATTTGTCACCTCAGTTTTCTGTTATTTGACTTTTGTTTATGTATGTGTGGCTGAACAGCTCACTTTCCATTCAAGATGCACAGATTTCCTCCCATGTTGAAGAAGAAAACCACTGCTGAAGTTGCCAACTTCGGCTTACTTGACAGAGCCTGTAATGGCTTGTGAAAATATTAGGCACCTGTGAGTAAAATCTGCAGAAACGTAGCAAAACTTCGCAGTTGCAGCCTGGAAGGAAAAACATAGTCTCTCTGCTTTGGAAGGATGGGGACATCAAAACCGCAGCAGTTCTAGTGGGTGTAATGAAAAACCCCAGGGGATTATCTGTATGACTTGACACCTAGAGGAAATGCTGGATAATTGCCACCCACAATTTTGAAACGATGGATGACTAACAAACTCAACTGCCAGTCAAGGAGACAGTTTAGTGGGAAGGATGATTCATATGAGAACAATATCACTTTTTTCTTCTTCTTTTTCATTTTTTTTGGCCTGCCAAAGAAGGTGGTAAAAAACAGGCAAAATAGTCACTAGTAGCCGAAACAACCACGAGTTAGAAAAGGTTATTCCAGTCTTTCTTGGTGGCTGCTGGTTGTTTACACTCTTACTGGAAAGCACAGAAGCTTTGTGAGTCCTTGGATGAGAGTAAAAAAAGCACAATGCAAATACAGTGAGTGATGTGGTTCCATGGTGTCTGATATTTTGTTTGGTTTGCTAAGGACCCATATGATTTTAGGACGGCCACGTGCTTCCCACCATGTAACTTTATCTCACATCCTTGTCGTGTCTAGCCATGATGAAGCACTATTGTTTTGAAGAAGCCACTTTTGTGGTAAGTATGCAACAGCTACACCAACCACTGTAGCTAAAGCTGGAGTAAACTACTTATTCTGGTTTTGAATAGCCTTCAAACTGTGTGCAAGAGCCCTCAGCGAAGGACCATGAGTGTGGCTTGCCCATGCAGGCAGCCCCCGCCTAATCTTTTCCAGGAGTACTGTCGATTCATGTCGTCGACCCAAAGGAACCTCACCAAGCTCTTGTTACAAAAACTTTGATGTTTCATGCCTGTGGCATGAACTATTTCATTCAATGTCAGCTTTGCCAACATTTCTAAATATTGGGGTCAAAAGCTGGAAAACTATATCCACACTGAGACACTGCAGTAAATGAAAATCAAGCCATTTTTAGGAGATAAGAAAAATTCCCCCAACTTTAATAATCTGTAAGTGAGGTGTCTAATCTAAGCTAATTTTCCAGGTAGGAGGAGTTGGCTCTCGAGGTGCCCATTTCTGTCTTGACTATAAAGAGTTTGCATGACAAATTACATTAACGACCTAACCTGTAGCAGAGAGAAAGCCCACTCACTCTATCTGCCTTATAGGCATGGGGATGCTTGGGGGATACATTTAAAAGTGTTGACTGCTGCATTCAGCTGCTGCTAGGCAATAATGGACAATAATATGTTTTAACCCATTTGCGGTGATGTATCACACTGAAGCAACAATATTCCCTACAGTTAGTGGTCACAGCCACAGGATTAGCTGCATCTTTGATCCGTCCTGCAAAATCACTTGGAGTACCATTTTCAAGCGAGGAGCCCCCACCTACCCTTCTAGCAACACAGGGTCAAAAACTGCTCCAGCGCTAGCACACACAGACAAGTCTGATGCTTGTAAGAGGCTTTTCTTTAGGAGCCATGGTCAGTAAAAGATGCCATAAGTCACAATATAAAGAGTACATTCAGAAAGCTCTAAGAGTCACCAAAGAATGTTAAAATGGGAAAGGGCCTACACGACTCCTTGTTTTACCTAACTCATATTTTGTCCTTAAGATTTCTGTAGGTCCTACTTTTTCTCGTATTGTCAGTCATGGGACACAGGGTTCTGCGCATTTTCTTGCAGATTCTCTGCCCACCATCTGCTGGTCTCTAGGATAAAGGTTTTCTTGGTATCTGTGACAGCATTAGGGTTATGGTTGGACTTGATGATCTTAAGGGTCTTTTCCAACCTAAATGATTCTATGATTCTATCCTCATGCTTTGACCCATACAGCAGAAGAAAGATTATACCCATGTTAAAGACAATATTTCAGAGGCCCTGACACCTGCGTGCTCAGCTAAGCATCAGATTCCAGAGTATTCTTAAAACTACATAAGACTGACTTAATTCTTAAATGCCTTAAATACACAACAAATTAAGAGGAAAAAACTTCATCATGTGATATAACTAATACTGATCTCTCCTACAGTTTTCATTATGGTTTTTTTCCTAGTCTCTGATCCCAAATTCCTGTATTTACTACCCTTCCTACAAGTGAAATATGCAATCATCTCATAATTCAATGAGAGGATGTGATTAGAATGAGAGTATGAGAACTTCATTTCTACTGAATTTCAATTATCTCTGGTACACAACCAGATGCACACAACCTGTTACTGAATATAAACACTCTATTCATTTTCCTCTGCCAAAATTATTTGCATCACATTCAGAAACAAGAAATCAACTTTTCAAACAGGAAAGCGGGTCTCCTAAATAGATGTTTTAATTTTAAATTTGATGAAAAGCACTGAAGAACTACAAGAAGTGAAACAGTCAGCACTATAAGATATAAAGAATCTTATTCAGATGTTTCTATATTTTTAGTAAAGCAGAGAAGAGTTTTCATTAAAGTCAATTTACATAAATTGCTTGCTGAGCATTTTGTTCCTCACTACTGACTATGGAAATACAGATTCTCCACAATTAAAGTATTCTGTTGCCAGCTTAGTAAAACCATTAAGTATATGGTTAAATCCATGTTCTCAGATTATATCCATGTAAAGAATGGGTGAAGAAATGTTTTCAGTGTTTAAGCACGGGGTAGATGCTACAGTGATTCAAGTCTTGAAATTAAGATTTAAAATCCCTATTTTGAAGGTAGCTATAGTTAAAGCTTTATTAATATTTTTTACTCCAAGTGCATTTAAGCTTATTTCTGTGAGCCTTAAACCATGACATTTCATTCTTGTATGCCTTTTATTTTAATCTAATTTTTCTCATTTTACACTTGCAAGAACTGTTCAAATATATGGATAAATTTGTAGTTAGCCCCTGTCTATTTCAAGTACGACATATGCAAATCCCACCTACCCGTTTGGCAGCGCAATCTGTTTGGTAAATTCAGGATGATGTGATATAGCAATTGCATAACAAGGAGTCAAGGTAGCACGACTGTCAGGATTAGGAGAGACGAGGGAGGAATGACAGAGTTACAAATAACTGTCCTCAATGTGGGGTTTGTGGTTGTTTCAAGTCTATTTTGAATCTTTCAAGCCTGAAGTGCAGTGAAGAAAAAAGACGAAACAGCTAAGATAGGAAAGCTGCTTTTAACTTTACTGTGTCTAGGCTTGAAAGGTCCCTGGCATTCAGAGAGCCTAGTGCTTTTGAAGGAAATTGCAACTGAAAGAAAATTTGAGTGTTTATCTTGTCGAAGTTTAATTCCATTAGTTCAGGTTATATACATTTTTGATTGTGAAATATTTCCTGATCTACCTGAGGATCTTTTCTGGTGCCAATTTTTCTTCAGTGCTTGAAGTAAAATTATCAGCTGAATGGACCATTTACCAGGTCATTTCCATGGTAAAGCTGTCATTCTTAATATAATGTGGAAACAACTGTATTGTTTCCAGCATCTACAGACTGATGAGAGTAATGGACTGACAGGAGAAAAGGAGATTAGTGATTTGGCTCAAAAGCAGGGCACTTTCATTGGGAAGGGACCATCAACAAGCCTGCATTTGCCTATTAAAATCAGATGGTCCCTTCAAACCATCCTTACTATCCTCAGTTGTCACAAAACCAATGGATCTCATGCTTTAACCCAGGTGCACTTGATGCCTAATGCCAGCATCATTAACCCTGCTGCTGCCTGTGACATTCACTAGACAGCAGCAGCATGGGAAAAAACAGTGTTGTGGCCTAATCCTTATAAACTGCCTAAATCAGCACCTTTCAGTTGCCTGTTGTAGAAGGGCATACATATGGATTGTGGAAGGTCAGGCATTCTTTGCACTCCTTAGCAAACTGCTGGATAAAATCTGGCATCAGAGTACCAGGACCCCTCGGGTACACTGTGAGCCTTTCCAGATGATCCGGAGAGAAGAGGTTCCGGGCTGCTTTCTCAAGTGAGCACAGATCTCTTCCCTTCCCCTTGCCCCTGGGTCCTGGTGATGCTGGAACCAGTAGTAATGTGCATATAAACCAAGGATATATGGTTGCACAGTGCAGGCTGCAGGAAGTAGTTTGGTTTCTCTTGAAGTCAAATAAAAGTGAACAGGAAGGATGCAGGCTCTACCCCTGGTAGCTGTAACTCCCCTTTTCCTCCTTTGGGATGTATCCAGTGATATTAGCTGATAGTAACCTGCTGGGCTCAATCTCTCCCAGAGCTACAGTCCAGAAATATATATTTGTTGCAGTAGAAACAGAACAAAACAATTACAAGAAACTAAAAGGAATAAGGGAAAGCACAGGCAGCACAAAAGAAAACTTGTATTTTTCAGTCTGCAGTGCCACTCTAAAGTGCAGTGAACCCATGGGGAGCCTACCCCCACACCATCTGGGTAAACGCCATGGACCCTGGAGTGACGAGCGGCTTTGACAAGAGCGGCTCTTTGATACTGCCCGTGGCGGTGCTCCTGATGGGCTGGTGCAAGGATTCTGCTTGGTGAAACCCCCTTCTCATTCGGGACCCAGCTAGCCCTAAAGGGTGGGCAAGGGCAAGCTTCTTTCCTATCCCAGGGTACGAAGGGCACTGGCATGGGCAGCTTGAACTGAAAACAGCTCCCCTTGCACATGGGAGATCGAATCATGAAAGCACTTTATTTTCAATAGGAAAACCAGGTGGAGCTCTGGGAGAAGACAATCATATACCGTGTACTGCTTGCATTCGTGGTCTGAAGATAATAAAGCTGTTTCCTTGTTGTGCTGTTTCCTCGTTGCACTGTTTCGAACAGCTTCTTAGAGAGTATTTCAGTGCACTGGGAGCCAGCTGGCTGATGCATTATAATGGCACGGCACGGATGGAAGTAGTCATATGGCACCAGT
Organism: Astur gentilis; assembly: GCF_929443795.1. Taxonomy (NCBI): domain Eukaryota; kingdom Metazoa; phylum Chordata; class Aves; order Accipitriformes; family Accipitridae; genus Astur; species Astur gentilis. The sequence goes on along the minus strand of NC_064883.1, from coordinate 19,619,368 downwards.
TATATTATGCTGTGCAAGCGTGCATCTGAATGCACTCTGTATGGAGCAGAAACATGGTTGTCTAGAAAAAGACACCATCAGACAAAAATATTTTGCAGATATAATTTGTTAGGGTTTAAGGATCTATCCATTAACTTCAGAAGCTGACTGTACAATGCCCCGGGTGATTTTATATCTTTCCTAAATTGCTTTCAGGTCCTTTCCCTGCTAGTTATTGTATTTCCCAGACTGAATTATATCACACTGATCACTGATTACTTGGTGGCTTTTCACCCCTCAGGGAAAACCATTGTTTGAACAGTTTCAACATGTAAAAATGAAAGTGAAGTTAAATGGTACATCTTTTATAAGAACATAGCTGTATGATTTAAAAACAACAACTATGGATCATGTTAAAATAAATTAATAGGTGACTTCCAAAACTCTTATCAAGTGAAGGATGATGCAGATCAGTGTGACTTTTTAATTTCATTCAGGGCTTATAGCTTTGCCAAAATGTGGGTAAAGTTTGTGAACTTCTGATTTGTACAAGTTTCAGTCAAAATTCTCAGTTCTGATATTGTTTGACAAGTCTTCTTCTGACATGCAAAAGATAGGAAAGTATGGGGATCACACACTTTCATTTAGTATTTTAATTGCTGAGTCTAAATTTGGCAGTGTCTCCACCTTAATGGAACTTAATGGTACTGTAATTGCTTGGTGGTGTCACGGAGAATCGATTCCTGATTACGTTCAGGAATAGCACTTTCATGTCTCAACTGAATTCAAATACAGAGACATTCCTGCCAGTGGAGAAATATGCCACAAAACACCTCTTCATCAACCCTGATGATAAACAGTGGCACTAACGTCTTCACAATAACTTTTGCCTTTTTTGCAACAAATATTTTCTTTATATTTTAGCACATTTGATTAAACCACTCTCTGAGGCCTAAGAAGCAATTTTGTGTTTCTATTACAGTAATTAGCCTGCATATAGTATTAAAAATCATGTGTGCTTGAGAAATTCTTAACTTTATTATAGTGTATGTAAATCATGCTTTACTATTGTTTTCTTTTAACCAGAGTGATTGCTTATGAAACCAACTGCTCTAATTTAGAGTTGTTCTTTCCAGAGGAATTGTCCCACAGCAAATGCACTGAGATTTGGTCCACAGTTGAGGAGGGCAGTGAATGTTTAAAGTTCACAGCTACCAAGAGGAGACCTCTGATTAACAAAAGCCCTGAAGTGTTGTTTACACATAGAGTTCTACATTTGGTGGCTTGCTGGGGGGCATTGTGCTGAATGGAAACATCCTCAAATGCAGCCAGAAAAAAGGGTTCAAACATCTGAAAGCAGCCTGAAATCTGAACCATTTGGCATCAGTGATGCTTTTGCTGTTGCACTGACATTTGTAAATCAGCCTCACTGGTTGCTGGGACACGGTTCACATGGGAGTCTTACAGGCTGCCTCCTTCCCAGATACCAGACCCTTTCCTAAAGAAATGCAGTGTATGGTGTTGCTGTAATCCTCTGGACTGACCCGGCTGGGGACAGGGATGAGCTGCAGTTGTGACCTGGGAGTTGATGTTGCACTCTTGTTGTACCTGGCTTCTGGGAAAGCTGGCTGCTTGGCAGGTCAGCAGAGCAAGGCTAAATGCAGCATGTGTGTTGGTGAAGAATGAAGACGCAGGTGGAGGGGGCAAGGCTGGAGGTGAAGACATCAGTCTGGTAGGCAAACACTTAGCTAGGAATAAAAGGATACCAGAGCGCACTGAAGCTGGCCTTTGCAGCTCAGAAGAGAGATTACTGTTGGAGATCCTGTGACCAATGAAGTCAGTGGGAATGCTTCAGCAGGCTGCAACATAAAGCCTGTACAGCTGTAAATGCATTAATAAAATGTAGATCTGACATGTTTGTCAAAAAGTGGTAGGTAGAAAGGAGTACTGCCAGTACCCCTTGGGCTGCTGTTAGCAGAACACCTTCTCAGCAAAATCTGGTGTCCAGGGGCAGCTGGTGGGAACCTGGACACCTTCTGGTCCTGGGGCCTGTGAGAGCCACAGGCTTGGGCTCTCGCTTATCTACAGTTACTGCTCTTACCAAAGAAAAGAAACCAACCCCTGAAATTAGAAGTCAAGAAGGGGAAAAAATAGGTAGAAATCTAGTTTCCTCTTCCTAGCTTCCTCTTCCTAGTTTCCTCTTCCTAGTTTCTCCCTTTATGTGCCAGGAACCAGACATCTGTAGGCCAGGTCAGTTCCTCATATGAGTGAAATGATACTTGGAAGCAGCTAAGATCCTGAAAATACTTTTAAAAGGCAAAGCAAAGCTGGCATTGCAAGTGTCACTGTACGACATGCAGTTCTGACATGCTTTTTCTTGGTGACAGGTCTCCAGAAAAGGGAGAGAAAAGATGGAAAAGAACACAAAATCATGTGTGAAATGCTTCATGTCCCCCTCTCCTGCGGTGGTCTAGAGATGTGTTTGTTCATTTTGATAAGCCTAGTAACTGTGTTCAGGTGCCTCATATGTTGAACGAAAGAGCTAGAGCTGATCAAATACTCCAAGCTGAAATTGTCACTTCTCATGAAGCCAGCTGACAAAGACCCATTCTGGTGTGATGATCTAGGAGTCTTTTAGCACTCCCTCTTGGAAGCCTGCTGTTTGTCTTCTTGTTGAAATATCTTTATTTCCTTATCTTCCAAAAATGCAGCTTTTTGTTCTCTCATGGGATGTTATCTGTCAGTCATCCAAACTCCATGCTGCTTTGGTAATTAGCTAGTTATTGATCAGAGGCCAAGAAATAAAAAGGTGAACCCTACTGTGGACTGAAATGAGGAATCTAAAGTGGAATTACAGACGAGAGTTGGAGACCCAACTCTCAGCTGCCTATGATGTGTCCAGCTTCAGTGCTAATAGACATTTTCAGCCTGCACTGACCAAGAAGCTGGTCCCTAAGCTGGGGTCGAAAGGATGGGTGGAAATAAACAGGAGCTAGTTTTTTTGCTGGGTTAAGGAGCACTATAGACCATCATTCATATGGTCTCTGAAAAGATTTAGAGGATGTATGTGACTTCATAGAATTCATCCTTTGGCTCTCTAACATGAAAATGGTCTTCTGCCTCTGACTACCCTGTCACTGACATCTTTACTCCTGTGCCTCAGGATGTTTAATCCTGTTGCAGTCCAGGCACCAGAATTGCGGCATGATGTCCAGCATCTGCCCTGTCAGGTTTGACTTTGGTCAAAACAAAGGAGGATCTTCATACAAATGAGGTAAATGGGATTAGTCCTGTTGAGTGAATTGCGAACACTTTGATCTAAGCCTAAAGCTTTCAATTGCATATTTAGCTGTATCATTGAGAAATTGGTGTCTCTAGATACACAGGAGTCTGGGGGTTAGTTTGTTGTGCCAGTAGAGTTTATTGAATTTCAAGGGCTAAATTTAGTCTTGGCCCAAATGGACATAATTGAAGTTACTTCCAAGAATGAAGGAAGAACATTTCATTTTAAATTAGGTTTTTAGCTGGCAGAAGAGAATTAGAATAGACCACTCCTGGTTCTTATACCACGTAGTATTCAGAGCATTTTCATTTATCACTGCTTCAGATTGTCAAGTATTCCAGATGAGAGGCAAAAAAGGCAAGCTGATGATAAATTAAATTCTCTAATTCACTCATATATTATGTGTGCATCTACAGAAGCATTTGAATATGCTTATTTTCTTCATTAGTTACACGTATTAATACAAAACATCATGACAAACTGCACATTCATTCTGATCCTACCATCCACATTCAGATGGAGAAGGAACTCCTTCCCCGTAAAGTCCCCTAGGGACTGATCAATTAGATGAACTCCAGTCCACCCACCTGGAAACAAATCTGGGAGATGCAATCACTTTGCAGATAGCGATTCAAAGTGAGAGTCGTGACCTTTTTCATTACTTTTATGGTATGTAATGAGAACGCAAAGACTGAGAGACTGTGGGTCCTGTAAGGTACTCCTGCCTAGGTTTCTCTTTCTTACAGCAGTGTGGAAAGTCCTTCCATTATCTCATAGCATATTTCTAGTTCATGGTTTTTTTGAAGGGAAGGAAAATTCATTGTTACATCCTTGGACCACAGTGCATTCATTGTGGAAACTATCTTTCCCTCTTCTTACAGTAGAGCTGTCTCCTGTTAGAGCAAATTAAAGCCCCTGAAAAGGATCCTTTTATTCATAAACCACAGCTGCTTCTCACAGTAGTCCCATTGTGGAACTGTTCCTGCAGCAGCTAATCCTGAAGAAAAGGAAAGTGTCACTCCCTCTCCTCTCCTCTCCTCTCCTCTCCTCTCCTCTCCTCTAATGCTCCTCTGCTCTGTGCTGCTCTACCCCTTTGATGCACCTCAGCCATCTTCTTTAATTTGAACACATTCTCAGGTTGAAACACATACCAGATCTACTTCTCTGGTTTTGCCTTCTTTTCCTTTTTCTTTTTTTCACAGTTTAGCCTGTGTGTTTGAATCTAAGAATGAGACCAGTAATTAAGCATTTTCTCATTATACATATATGTCCTGGTTTCAGCTGGGACAGAGTTAACTGTCTTCCTAGTAGCTGGTACAGTGCTATGTTTTGAGTTCAGTATGCGAAGAATGTTGATAACACTGATGTTTTCAGTTGTTGCTAAGTAATATTTAGTCTAAAGTCAAGGATTTTTCAGCTTCTCATGCCCAGCCAGTGAGAAGGCTGGAGGGGCACAAGAAGTTGGGGGGGGACACAGCCAGGGCAGCTGACCCAAACTGGCCAACGGTGTATTCCATACCATGGCATGTCATGTCCAGTATATAAACTGGGGGGAGCGTGGGTGGGAGGATCGCCGCTCAGGGACTCGCTGGGTGTCGATCAGCGGGTGGTGAGCAATTGCATTGTGCGTCATTTGTACATTACAATCCTTTTATTATTACTGTTGTAATTTTATTAGTGTTATCATTATCATTATTAGTTTCTTCTTTTCTGCTCTATTAAACTATCTCAACCCACGAGTTTTACTTCTTTTCCCGATTTTCTCCCCATCCCACTGGGTAAGGGCGAGTGAGTGAGCGGCTCCGTGGTGCTTAGTTGCTGGCTGGGGTTAAACCACAACAATATATAAGCTTTATTTCTCACCATTGGAAAGAAAGTGAACATTTGCAAACATGTCTGCAGGTGATCTGTCAGTCTGAGTGGTTCATAGCCAGCAGGCAAGGGTTAGTACAATCCTTTCTACAGACCTTGCAGGTTTTTGGGAGAGCACACTGTAAAGCACCTGAGTTGTCAAGACAAGAATAGCCTCCATTCCTGCTCTTTTGTGATCTCAGATGAATATGGGATGCTTGAGAAAGAAATAGGATGTTGTATATAGTGTAAAGCTTCCCCTCTTTCTACAGAAATGTCGTGGTTTAACCCCAGCCAGCAACCAAGCACCACGCAGCCGCTCACTCACTCCCCCCCACCAAGTGGGATGAGGGAGGAAATCGGGAAAAAAAAAGCAAAACTCCTGGGTTGAGATAAGAACGGTTTAATAGAACAGAAGAGAAGAAACTAATAATGATAATGATAACACTAATAAAATGACAACAGTAGTAATAAAAGGATCGGAATGTACAAATGATGCGCAGGGTAATAGCTCACCACCCGCTGACCGACACCCAGCCAGCCCCCGAGCGGCGATTCCCTGCCCCCCCACTTCCCAGCTCCTAAACTACATGGGACGTCCCATGGTATGGAATACACCGTTGGCCAGTTTGGGTCAGGTGCCCTGGTTGTGTCCTGTGCCAACTTCTTATGCCCTGGCTGGGCATGAGAAGCTGAAAAATCCTTGACTTTAGTCTAAACACTACTGAGCAACAACTGAAAACATCAGTGTTATCAACATTCTTTGCATGCTGAACTCAAAACATAGCGCTGTACCAGCTACTAGGAAGACAGTTAACTCTATCCCAGCTGAAACCAGGTCAAGAAACAATAATAATTGAATAACTAGGCCATTGCCTGCAAACACTTTGAGTTACAAAGAGCTGTCAGTGTGCAGGGAATACCCCTGTGTGGTTGAACTGTTGTAATTTAAAAGGGATGCATTATAAAGATTCGGCAAATGTTTTTTTTCTCTCCTACATCTGTATTGCTACAAGCAGCAGAAATTTCCTTGGAATGAGTAAACTCAGAAAAGTAATGTGATTTCTCTCTGTGGGCTTGGCCAATTATGACAATTTAACAAGTCAAAGCACTGTTTTGCAATTACTGTTGAGTAGAGATTCTAAGTCTGGTCCTATATTTTAATCACTAAAAAAATTTAGACATGCACCCATGTTTTACACCAACTTGTATATGATCGATATTATTGTAGGACTTGCTTACGTAGATGGAAAATGTCAAGATACCAAATAGCTTCAGTAGTGAATATTTGTTAAATGAAGGAGACCAACGGGGCTTGCTCCACTGAAGGTGGTTGTCATTACAACTTGCATCATTTGGAAATAGCTTCTGTCTAAAAAGAATTCTAATGAATATACCCTTTACAATGAATGTTGCTAAGCATTAGTCTTTATGAAAGTGCCTTGACATTGCTTTTGAGAACATATCAAAAAGAGCGAATCTAGTATAAAAGAAAATAGTATGTCAGTACTTTCTTAAATTTATGATGTTGATTACAAACTGCAGCTGGACAATTCATGGACAACTCGCTAAATATGCATTTATGAACCCATGTCCTTGGATTTTGCTGTAATTGAAGAAAATATATACTGCAGTCATTGCCTAACTTTAAGTATATATAGAAGCTCTTCCAACCCCAAATCAGCAACTATTTCACCTTGATTGGACAAAACGCTTACAGGTACACTGTTGGATTTTCTCTGTATAGATTATTTAGTCCTACTCCCGGTATAACAAGTTGTATTGCAACTCCAAAACTAGATCTGGATGGAAATCTGATCATTCATTTCATATAGATCCCACAATTTGGAATATTTCCATTCTGAAAAGCAACTGAGAAAAGAAATGTTCCCCAGTGAAATGAAGTGCTGAACAAAAAATATCAGAGGCTAAACTAAATCCTTCCCTTGAAAGGATGAAAATAATTAATTCCAACTTTGATTTATATCCTGCGCTGTAAAATAATAGAATCTGAAGGTATAAAATGGCCTGTTGCTTTAAACAAAACATTTCACTTTTTCAGAATGTTCAATTTCTTTATGTTCTTGGAGTGAATTTTTGCAAAAAATCAACCTGCTTATGCAAAAAATGATTTGCTTTCAGCAGAAGGTCTTTTTCCATTAGAAAACCTAAATTTTTAGTCAGTTGGTTAAAAGATCTGTTCCAAAGAATATAGTCTAGGAGAAAAAATCTTTATGTAAAAATTTCACTCATGCAAAATTTAGCAAGTTGGTGGATTGCTTTACTATCCTTCGCTGTGATAAGTAATTTACCTGGTTTCTATTATGATTTTTATCTAAGTTTGATTTCTCAAGGTTTTTGTTTTAAGCCAAGTTTTCTGGCAGAAAGCTAGTCAGAAACAGATAGCAGAACTGGCCATAATATTTCTATAATTGTCTTGTTGATGCTGTTATTACTGTTGATATTTCCTATATTATTATCTTTATTATTAATAATGTTAATAATAACAATAGTCATAGCAGCAGCAATGAAATGTATCTGGACATTTGGCCAATTCAATCTATTCCATATAAAGTGATTTTTAAGTAATAATGAGGTGAACAAAAGAAACATTTAGAAGACCACCATTTTTTTTCAAATCTTATCCAGATCTCTTGAGTCATCAAAATGGGTCTGGAAATATTATCAGAATATAATCCCTAGTGCAATTTGCAATCAATTCTGAATGTAGCATCACCAGAAAATAAACTTTCTTATGGTAGCATAGCACTTCTGTTCCTGAGAATTCTGAAGGAGATAGAAAAGCATTTTGTAATTAATGTTTTGAAAATCTATAACGTCCATATTTTAATAAAAAAGGTTCTTATTTTATCAATATTCCATTTCTTTGATGACAAATCAAATTTGATTTTTAAAATACTTTTCTTTCCTTCATTTTTCTCAGTTTTTCCAAAGAGAAAGGTGGAAAGTCCAAATGCAGAAGAAATAGCCCTGTTTTTCAATTTTCAGAGTTTTCAGCTTCTTAAAGAAAAAAATAGAAATATTTTTTAAAAATAAAAGATGTATATCCAGAGACAAACAAGTAAATACAGCCACATATCTTACAAAGCAGTATCAAAATATTCATTAAATTCGACTAACACTGAAACGCAGACTCCTACAAGGAAAAGTATTCACAAAGATCTTGCTGTATTTGTTTACCAGAATGAGAAACACACCCTATACTTCAGTTTAATTGGTCTCAGAACAGGCATTTGCAGTTGAGAAACAACAAAATAGTGTATATTTGATTTAAGAATTAATAAACCTGTATAAGATGACTAAAAAATGGAAGTCTTTTGTCAATAACAATGGAAGTTAATGAATCAAGCCTAGCTTTAGTACATGTAAGGGCTCTGTTATCATTAGGAGAAATAATCTGTTATAAACATACACCTTCACTACATTTGGCTTTTCATTCCATGAAGCCATCTCATTTTTTCAGGCACCCTGCACAGGTTTAGGAAAAGCTGTGCCACTGCATCAGTTTTTCAAGAGCTTAATGATTAAAAAAAAAAAAAGGAGAGAAAAAAAAAAGGAAAGGTTCTGCTTTTAGCATTCAATACAGAGAGAGACTGTGGACAGGCAAAAACCTCATAGCCATTTGATGAAGTAATGGTATCCATTGTTCTGGGTTCCTAGTCAGGTAATGAAATGGAGTGGAGGTAATCTTGTCCCCTTGCTGAGTCACTGCCTAGCCTTGTCTGGAGCTGCGACACTCGCCTTTGAGCTCTGTCTTGAGTCACCAGGCAGGAATGAGCGGAGCTGATTTGTAAGGCTGTGCTGCAGGACGGGGTTTGGGAATCATCAAGGGTCTGGCATGTACTATGCCAGGACAGCCAGCACAGGCTTCTCTTGCCTGAGGACTACAAGGTTTGTAAACTCCATTTAACTACTCACGAAGGTAGCCTTTTGCATGCAAGGCTGAAGTCTCACCTCTTCTCAGGGACTAACGATCTAATGAAACTTTTTGCAGCAATAGGGTTGTTCATCTGCAGATGGGCTCGTGGGAATCTTGCCACACATTTTTTTACTGTGGCTTAGTGTAAGTGTGTAATGGTAGAAATGTTAAAAGGGCTACTGCGCCTGTGAAGTCAGCCACCACACCACCTCTGCTGCTCTCCAGGACAGGCGCAATCCCAGCTGTCATCCAGCTACGCTGGCACCGTCCCCAGAAGAGATGGGTGAGGAAACTCCTAGCATAAAGTGAGTCAAGGACAGAGGGATTTTCTAACTGAGAAGCAGGGGCTGAGAGGAAGACTGATAACCTCTGAAGCAGTTTTGTGACTTCTCTCAATAGATTTTTAACAGATTTTAGCTGTTAGCTCACAGCATTCAGCTGGAACTAATGTGCATAAATCTTGGAAAGTCTATCTCTTGACACAACAAATTAAATAGAAAAAAGGCTTTGCTTAGAACGTCTTTGATAAAGTTTTAATTCCTTAATGTGTTAGAATATATGTAGAAAGTTTAACTTTCAGTGCGACACCAAAGTCAAACAATTTCAGCATTGAAGAGATAAAGACAGAATCTGGAAGGATGTATAATACCAGCAATAGCAAGAGAGTTAATCTCCAGGTAACATCGTCCTTCTTGTCCTCATTTATCTTCATTGCCTATGTCACCAGTATATTTAGCCCATTGTAGAACACTGTTATCCATATTGTTATGGTCTGACACATACATAAAAGAAACAGAGAGAGAAGAAAGTTCACAAGCCTTATGCCTGGTTCTTAACATTTTCCTTTTCTCTTATCAGGGATGTTTAGGATACTTTAAAATACTCACAGCACATACCACTTCCTTCTCTGTGATTCAGCTCCTTCCTCGCCAGCTATGAGCTCCCCCAGCATGTGCAACCTGTAACAACATTTTTCCTTCTTCAGACTTTCTTTGGCATCAGAAAGGCCTCTCCATGACCATCTCCTCTCTGCATGGGCCAAGCAGAAACCCACAGTGACTTGCAAGAAAGAGAAAGACGAAGGATCTACAGAGCCAGGCTGTGAAAACACAAGCAGACAAGAGGTCCTGCTTGAAGCCACATCTCTTGAGCACCTCGACCCTTCTTTGCCACCAGAAACACAGACAGGTGCTCTACAGGCCTTCAGAAATTACTTATCCAGGTATAACATCTTGTCACGAGGACTGCCTTGTCCCCTGCGTGCTGAAAAACTACAGTTAGTGGGAGACCACCCATGGTCCTTGCTCTCTAAACATGGTGGTGTTGTCACAGCCTTTCCTCCTACTCAATTTCCTGCTCAGCCGAGGCAGAAAGCAGAGAGTGAGAAATGGCTGTCAGCCTTGATGCTCAAAGCCATGCCACCTGCCCACCATCTTCCCACTTTATTGTGATTTATCACTTATTTTCCTTGTAAGTCCAAATCTTCTATTTCTTTTCCCACTATTTCTACTTGTCTGTGAGTTTGAGTCTGTACTTTCGAAAAGAATAAATCCACAAATGGCTTTATTTCAGCTGTCAGAGCTTTTATTGCGAAATATAAATAAAAAGTTCCAGAAGAGCACATTTTTACTTCTTTATAATGTGAGACAAAGCTGGAGTGAAACAGATCTCACCCACTGGAAGGCAGAGCCCACACACTCATAATGATTCATTAAATCATCCATCGTACTTTCCTGAGAGAGTCTACGGCCTTCCAGCCACCCAAGCGCATATCCACCTCTCACCTGCTTGGTTGGGAGCTAAACGTCTCCTTCATAGATTCATGGAGTAATTTGGGCTGGAAGGGACCCCGGAGGTCACCTGGGCCAACCCTCTTCTCTGAGGCCCAAAGAGAGGCTCTTGCAGGGTGAACAGCAGAGGATCATAAGGTCTTCCGAAGCGACAGGGGACTGTCAACACCACTGGTGCTCATATTCACCGTGGGACCAAGTTGCACTCTTGACTTTGAATGGAAGAGGCACAAAGGCAATACCAAAGAAAATACATTATGAAAGATCTACAACAGGAAGCCAAATTGCAGGAAATAGCACTTTTCGTCTGTATCCAAATTCAAGTGTAAAATGCAACAAAACCAGGATCCTTCAGGCTATCCTACCTCCTGGCCTGCCTGTTGCCAACTGCATCATCATCTCTGTATGTGGCTGTCATCTACTCCCACCACCTCAGGGTCTTGTCTACAACAAGCGCTCATTTCTTATAAGGTTACTGACTCCATCGAGGGCTGAGTGCCTCATTAAGTCCCAGGATGAGACATTTATCTGGGTCTTCACAGAGAGCTTGGAGAGGGCTTCCAACACAAACCGTTCTGTGATCCTGTAAAGCTGGTGGATTCAATACCAGCTGTTGCAAGCTGGCACACATCCAGCTGAGGCTCCAACCTGTAAGAGAAAATTGAACACAGAGACAGTGGGACGTTGCTTTGTTAGACCCAGTGCAGCTGAAAAGACAGATTACAAAAAAAGCCAGACCAAGGCGCCAAAAAGTCTTTGAGGTCAGACACTTACTATAGAGCAAAACAAATATTTATTCAGTTTGAGTGACCTGGTTTTGCTCCAGCAATCAAACGAGCACTTTGGCAGATACAATCATTGTGCTGACACGTCTTTAATTTTCTTCTACAAGACTACAATTAAACCCTCTGGCTTTCTGAGCTGGACAGCATTCAGGGGTCTTGCAAGAACTACAGGGAAAGGCATAGGAAAATTGATGGAGTTCCTCATCCACATCCACGCTGTTCCTGCATGCCAGCTAATTTAAATGCAACTTTGTGCAGTAGATAATGTCACTGACAGAATTACAGACAGATTGTCTGCTTTGTTCTATCATTTTAGTACCAAGTAAAAATACAGCCTTCTTCCCCTGGCCTGTGAAGCTCAGAGATGTTGTCTGTGCAGCCGAAACTCACAGAGGCCATGTCAATGTTTCAGCAGTGAAGATATTTAGAAGAACGAAACAGTGCTCCCACCCAAGTTGCACAGATTTCATATATCTATACTGTACAGTAGATATTCACATTTAGCGCTGTGGACTCCTGCAGCAGCAGAGACTGTAGGGCAGATCCCTGCTGGCCAGCCCTTCCACCACCAACCCAATGCGATCAGCGGGGACATGTGAGGCCTTGCCGACTGCAGTGGGTAGTACCCAGGTAAGCTGAAAAGGCTTTTGGTTGGCAGAACCCCCTGTGCTAACCCTCTTCATGCGAATGACTCCTCTGAAAAAAACCTACGGATCAACTCACCCTCTGGTAGCTCTGTTGATGCTGATGTTTACTTTTGCTTCAGCATTATCTATCCAGGGCAGTCGGAGGGGGCCCCAGGAAGACCCCCGACATCCCTTGATGCGTCTTGCTATCTCTGGCTCCCTGGTACCTGCCTGGGGAACGGAGGGGCAGGTCTGGGGGCAGAGAGGGGGTGGCAGCAGCAGTGCAGACCTTGGATGAACCTGGTGTCTCACTCCTGCTCTCTGTCATCAACAGCAAAGCAGGGAAAGACTTGTGGGGGCAGGGAGTACAGCACAACCTAATTTTTCCAAAGAACTCTACCTCGGCTTTTATTTTTATTGAAAGATGAGGAACATGAACGGAAAACTCTTTTTTTTCACTGCCCCCTCCCCCCCAACTATTACTTTAAAAGTGCAATGTTCTGACCAGTCCTCCAAGATGGATTATGTTAATTTGTGGCATTTTAAGGCACATTAAAAGAAATGAGAGATGTCTGAATGGATTTTTCTGATTTCTCATCCTTCTGTGTGCTTTTGTGCTAACTCCGGCAATGCACTAAGCGTGGACGGAAAAAGCATTAGAACAGCTTTTTCAAAAGTCATGCTGTCCCGCGGGAGTGAAGATCAGGAGAAGAAGAAAGAGAAGAAAGAAAGAAAGAAAGGCAATGCACAGATCAATTTAAATTCAGAACCTGACCTGACATCCAATTAAAATTGAAGCTCAGATGTTAAGTGGAAATTATTTAATCTTCTTTCAAGCATCCCATCAAAACAGCACAGGACGGAAATGCTGGAAATATGAAGAAAACTACCTGCAGGCTTTAAATACAGTGAAACACTTACAACACTACCTCACTGCTGAATGCTGACAGAAAAATGCTCTTGAAAAATGGCTATCAGAGAGAATAATTTAGAAAGCTGGAGTCACAGGCAGGGCCACCAAACCTGAGCACTGCAGGACTGGAGAGTACAGTCCGTGCCTGAGAAAGTGAGGCATATTTGTACTCAACGTGTTGACAGCTTTATGTGCGGATGCTCTTAGAGATATTTGTGCCCTTGTGGAAGACATTCATAACCCCAGCAGGCAAGGAAGTTACTAAACACTCATGATGACTGAAGTTACTGGAGAAAGCAGGCAAAAACCAAGTCTGGCTGCAGGAGGAGAGGGGAGAGGGAGGAAGGGACTGGGGAGAGCAAATGGATGCTGTTTGCCAAGTGAGGATGCACAACCACCTTCTGGGCTTTCAGGGAGAGCACTAGCACCCGAGGGAGAAAAGCAGCTGTGTGGGACACGACTGGGGTGCCGTGGCCACAGAGGGTGGAGATTGGGGTGCATGGATTTGCCCCGAGGACATTGGCCAGGTGAAGAACTCATGGTGGAGATGCTGGTATAGGGCTATGTCAGCACACCTTCTACCAGGAGCCATTAGTAGTACTTTTAGTAAGTGCCTGAGAACTGCCAATAGATCAATTTCTCATGTTTTAGCCACACAGGGGAAAGAAAAGACAGAAAATGTAACTTTATATTTCCTACTCAGAAATTAAATTTTCCATGGAATTGACTTTTGGAGTAAGGCATAAACTATTTGCTGTTTCACCTGCTCAGCTCCATGCAGCTCCAGATATATCCAGCTAACAACGTGCTATGTGTCCATCTCCCATCAGGATGCTAAACAACTTGTAAGTACCCCAAATGATGCAAACTCTACCACTGGTAAAAATAGTCCCAATGTAAGGAAGCAGTTAGCTTTTCCAGAGTTTTTACTGGCTTTTGAAATAAGAATTAATTCAGATCAGAAATATCCTAGAGAACCTGTCTCTTATCCCTGCCAGCCAGTTACCCCAGCCTTCCTGGGTGCACAGGGTCCCTGGCTCTGGGATCAGTGTTGCAGGGTGCTCCTGAGCCAGACACCGAGGCTGCCTAGGCTCCTCCGTACTCAATATGGCACGGAGTGGAAAACCAGGTAAATTTCCTGAAGGAAAAAAAGGAGAACGTAGTTACAGCAAAACTTTGACATAATGAACCTATCTCCCATGAAACACTCCATCTCTGAAGAGGTGGCATCTCCCGATGGAATAATACTAACAGGAATAGCCCAAGAAGCATTACTGCTCTCTGCTGCTTACAGAAATTCCTTATGGACTTCATTTAGAACAGCCTTAAAGTTCCCTATTTGCTTTGGGAAACCATCTGCATACACAGCTGTCCCATGGTTTTAGAAGCGGAACTGTAGGTTCTAGTCGCCCAGATCCTCTTCATTACTGTTGATTTCCGTGAGTGTTAAGTCAATTTTACGTTGATTAAGTTGATTTTTTTGAGTGAGTTAAGTCAATCTTAAAATGTTTAAGGTGTGATCTACATCTATTGGAGTCCAAGAAAAGACTGATTTTGATGACTTTTGATGACAAGACCAGTACTTTACTCACCTGCCGATTCCGTTGTTACTTTTTTATGAGATGCTTTTTGCGTATTGATGTTAAAATTTTTTTGAAAGATTAATAAACCCATTTTGGCAATGATGTTGCCTATAAAACGTATCAATACCACAGTGTGAGAACAGGGCAACATTTATGGTGATTCACTTCCTACTGTATATACAAAACCAGTGAACTAAGTTCCACTTATTTTATGTGTAAATAAGCAGTTTTGGGGATATTAAACCTGAACTAACATTTTGATGGTAAAAGTTGCATTAAAATTGACAATAAAAATGTACTCTCTCTTTGTAGTAGTTTAAGAAAAGTGGAATATGTTAAAATATAATTTACAGGTGTAGTTGTATGTCCTGGGTTGCCAGCCACAGCTCTCCCAGTCAGACTCGTTAAATTATGCTCTGTGTAAACAAAGTAAAAGAAAGACCTTACCCAGGACAGTAACCAACCTAAATTAGCCAAAAAAAGCCATTTAATATCTGAGTACTGTTATCATCCTTTTTTCAAATAAGGAATTAAAACGAAGAGATATTAAGAAACAGAATAATCAATGTATTTAGTGGATAGTCCACCAAATTTAATCACCACATCTTCACAAAGTTCTGCTCATAAATGATTTGTCCCAGGTTATACAAGAAGTCTGTGGCAATGGCTTATGAATGCAGAATAACTGCAGTACATAAAACATAGTTTTGAAGGACAGATACCAATAAATCACAGGTAACAGTGATACAGCAGAGAGGATGCAGCTAAAACTTTGCAGCATCCAAATGTTAAATGGAGTTGAACTAAAGAAAAGAAGATTGGTTGTGATTCACTGTGATTCATCTCCTCAGGAATGAAAGGCAAAGGGCAAGGTGGATGGACCCCTTGAAATATCTTTGGGTTTCAAAAGAAGAGGAAGACGCTTTTACTAAATTATGCAGATGAACAATATTGACTGCACAACATCTCCAGCTTATTTGTTGCTTCCTGAACCATCTTATGAGCTGCTGGAATTGCCTCTTCCAGGAAGGAGGGCACTGTGGCAGCTCTAAGGCACGGAGATGTGATGTTTGACTGCTGGGACGTTAGACTGGAATTTAGGGAGAAATAACTCAGCTGGACTAAGACTATCTGTGCTAAGAAGCCTACTTCTGCAAACTACTAACCACCTCTTCTAACATGCTGGGGATGAGCAGTGTCACTGGTATGGACAGAAGTTTTATGGGAACTGAAGCTTTCATCACCTGACATGGAATCTCAAGCCATCTGCAGTTAAGTACTACAGCAGAAATTAATGACAGAGCATCTCTTTAAAGTTCTCCAATGACTGAGACCACTGCCTTAGCATGCAGGTTGGCCTAGCCTTGTGTGAGCAATGCTCAGGGAGCAGTCTGTGTTCTCACCCCGTGGCTAGGACTTCTGGAAACACAGCTGCTCTTTGCATGGAGATCAACTGAGCTGCTCTATCATTCCTTCAAAGACACATGGCCCTCCATGCTGTGAAGGTGTTGTGGGATGCTGCTGGAATGCTATCAGTGGCTGACAGGTTTATCTCACATCCTCCCGGCAGTAAGAGAGCTGTCAGCCTCGGGCATACTCAGCAGGACTTGAGTGTTAGAACAAGTGGAAAAGTCCCATAAATGTGAGCCATGGTCTGTACATGAAGCTAGTAGTAAAAACAAAATGAACACTGAAGAGATACCAAAGTTCATGCTGCACTGTTGGGAGGCTGTCACCTTGTCACAGAGCTATCAGGGGAATGGGACATAAATCATTCTGTTGGTGGATGAATAGGAGGCGCATTGTTTAAGGGAAATACATCATTGCATCCACCTGTACTCAAATGATGGTGCTGGCTGAAAATGTCCCATGTCTAGAGGCTTGCACAACTTTTCTGCAGCAGAGGGAGAAATCCTTGGAAAGTGAGGGCTTAGCTAAGGTGGTTCAATGTTTAACTGTTACTACTAATGAAATAAGTGACTTTCCCATTGAAGTTATTACATGAACCAGGTCAGAAACTGGGGAAGATGCCTCCTTAGATGCTGAGTCAAAGACCCAACTCTTCCAACATCTACGGGCTCAGTCATGAGTGGAGTCACCACTATTGGAGTTGTCACGTTGCTGTGCCTGTGCTTCCAGGGCAGAGCCGAAGCCACCGTCCCCGACGAGCAGAGAGGAAGGTGCTGCAGGGCCTCTCCTGGCTCATGGCGTGCAAATAAATGCCTTGTGGAGAGCAGACAAAATGCCAGGAGGCTGTGGCCAGTGGTCCCGAGGCCGGGTGGCTACTCTGTTGGTGCAGCTTTGCTGCTGACCCCAAGAGCAGGAGTCCTGCCCCAGAAAGCTCAGCCTGCACGGCTGTAGCTGGCTCAGAAAAATGCTGAGGGATAGTCAGTCCTGGGTCACCCCAACTCACTCCACAGACCCTCTAGTGTAGCGACATCCCTCGTTATATGTTTGCCCAGTGCTAGCGGCTCCCAAGCAACATCCTAAGTTCAGAGTTCTGCCTTCTCTCCCCCACACGTGTGCCATCGGAGGCTGTGCTTGCTTGTGGTATGGGATGGCATCCTCTACCCTTGGGGCAGATACAGCTTTCTGTGCCATGCAGCACCTGGACCAGCAGATATCTCACCTCTTCATCAGGGATGTCAAAAAAATGTCATAATCCAATAATAAATAAGAAAAGGCTATTTTTCAATCTTAATTCCAGTCCATGACTTCTCCTGAACACTGGGCTGAAGGAACCAGTGCCCCAAACTCCGCAAGTGTAAAATCACCTAGCGTGCCTCAGCTTTTGCCTCTATTTCTACAACAAGCTTAGCCAGAACTTTGCATCACCACTGAGTAGTGTGTTTCTGAGAGTACAAAGCCTTAGGACTTCCTGAATAAAGCCTCATGTAAACTGCAACATGATTTTCAGAAAAATATCTCATTTTGGCTAAAGGTATTACCAGTGAATTGCTACTCCCCTGGGAAATCGCTGCAAAGGTTAGTTACCCTTGGTGATGAAAAATGTGTTTAGTCTCACTTCTGCTCCTAGCTGTCATCTTTGCTGGCTGTTTTGAAACATTGAGAAAAATGATTCCTTAGCCATGCTATAGAAACTGTAAATAAGACCACTTTCAGTCTTGTAATTTTTACTGTGTCTTTTCTCTTTTTCCTATCCTATTTATTAGTATGTTTCTTAAATAGGGGATACTGAAATTAATACAGCCTCAATGCTTATTTTCCACAATCAGTTTTGCAGGAGAATGCATGGACACCATCATTTTCCTGGGAGAGATACAGGGAGACATGATCACTATCAGTTCCTTAACAGTTTGATGTATGTTAGAGGATACAGTATTATATTTATACCTTTGTGATTCTGTTTCTTCATTTGAAATTTCCTCATACTCAGAAGAGCTATCCGTATATAGACAAGCTTTCTGTTCTGCTTTCTCATTCCATTATAAATAATATTTGGCATTTACATGAACTGACTGATTTTTTATTTTGTTTTATTTCTTCATGATTTTCTTACAAACACTCCCTTTGAAGAAAAATATTTACCTTGTGCATGTCAGTGTTTGTAACATATCAAATGAAGAGATAATCATTTGGGGCTCATATATCAGGAGCCCTGTCACATAAAAGAACAGATTGGTGTGGATTTTCTATTTTTACTGCTAGAAAAACATTATTATTTTTAGCCAGCCTTAGAGCATCTTGAGCTTTCATTCACAGATTTAGGATATTTTTCCCTCCAATAACAAACCAAAGTAAATAAAAGCTAAAGCTCCTGAGAAAGCCTGTTCACAAAGGAACCCCAGCTCCCCTGCAGAAGCCGCCCTGTTCTCTGGAATCGTATTTTTTCAGGTCTGCCAGGATAAAATACCTTGGAATGACAAAAAGAATGGTGCTACACTATATTGAAGGAAACAGGAAAAAAAAGCACAGGAGTTGTGTTAGTGGGCATTACAGAATTTGTGTAACAAGTTAAAGGAAGATGAATTCTAACTTACCACTCAAATCATTATGATTTTCCTTTAGAAAAGCTCACACTACAAGGATGTAAGAAGTATACTAAATTCTTGAAATACCATATAGCATCAAGACAGAGAGAGTAAGTAAATTTTATATGCTATTTAGCGCAGTCGATTGTACAACATGACATTTAGGTTCTGATTCTTAATATTGCTCAATTTCTGGTTTCACCTTTATATATAAACTTTCTGCTTAATTTACATAAATGCAGACATAGCAGCTCAGAGAGCAACACTGGTTTCAGAATAATTACATAAAGGAAGCAGGAATGCAATTTCTTTTTTCCTGCAAATTGAGTTTGGGTGTATTGTTCTCCTTGACAAGTGTGACTACAAAAGCTCCCCTGAGTCGTGCTACCACTGACTCAGGACATCTCAGGTCTGAAAGCTCCTCACCAAACTGTCTGCCCTCTTTCTGTTTGTCAACCACAGTGTGGCGGGTTGACCCTGGCTGGGCGCCAGGTGCCCACCAAAGCTGTTCTATCACTCCCCCTCCTCAGCTGGACAGGGGACAGAAAATATAACAAAGAGCTTGCGCGTCGAGATAAGGACAGGAGAGATCATTCACCAACTACCATCACGGGCAAAACAGAGTCAGCCTGGGGAAAATTAACTCAATTTATTACAAATCAACCAGAGGAAGGTAATGAGAAATAAAACCAAATCTCAGAACACCTTCCCACCACCCCTCCCTTCCCGGGCACAATTTCACTCCCGGATTTCTCTACCTACCCCCCCCCCCTCCCCCCCGCAGCGGCACAGGGGGATGGGGATGGGGTTTACGGTCAGTTCATCACACGTTATTTTCTGCCTCTTCATCCTCCTCAGGGGGAGGACTCATCACACTCTTCCCCTGCTCCAGCGTGGGGTCCCACCCACGGGAGACAGTCCTCCATGAACTTCTCCAAGATGGGTCCTTCCCACGGGCTGCAGTTCTTCATGAACTGCTCCAGCATGGATCCATTCCACGGAGTGCAGTCCTTCAGGAGCACACTGCTCCAGCGTCGGTCCCCCACGGGGTCACAAGTCCTGCCAGAAAACCTGCTCCAGTGTCGGCTCCTCTCTCCACAGATCCGCAGCTCCTGCCAGGAGCCTGCTCCAGCGCAGGGTTCCCATGGGATCACAGCCTCCTTTGGGAACCCACCTGCTCCGGCGTGGGGTCCTCCCTGGGCTGCAGGTGGATATCTGCTCCACCGTGGACCTCCCTGGGCTGCAGGGGGACAGCCTGCCTCACCAGGGTCTTCCCCACGGGCTGCAGGGGAATCTCTGCTCCAGTACCTGGAGCATCTCCTCCCCCTCCTTCTTCACTGACCTCGGTGTCCGCAGGGCTGTTTCTCTTACATGTTCTCACTCCTCTCTCCGGCTGCCGTTTTCTGTCTGTCCTAACTTTTTTTTTCCTTCTTAAAAATGTTATCACAGAGGCGTTACCACTGTCGCTGATTGGCTCGGCCTTGGCCGGCGGCGGGTCCGTCTCAGAGCCGGCTAATATGGGCTCGCTCTCTCTCGAACACAGGGGAAGCTTCCAGCAGCTTCTTACAGAAGCCACCCCTGTAACCCTCCCCGCTACCAAAACTTGCCACACAAAGCCAATACACACAGTTATGAGCAAAGTTCTGTCTGTGCTTGGCCTATCAGATGAATAATAAAAGTTTTAATGGGATTTTAGGGAAATGTTTTTAAGATTTGGATTTTTTTCTTACCCATTTCTTCCTTTTTTTTCTTGTTTTTATTTCCAGATTCCCATTCATTTCGTACCATTAGGTATCATACAGTTAGAACTTTCTAGGGAATATTGGTGTCTGCTCATAGACGCGTTTCAGGTCAAACAGAAATTCCACTTGGTCTATGCTTGCAATTATTTTCTATTTGATTTCTGGTATTGCTTGAGCAGGCAGGCCATACTAATCCTTGTGCCTATAGAAAAATCAATCTTATCATAATTATGTGTTACAAATAAATTTAAAATGGCATATATGGAAATAAAAATTGAAAATTTGCAGTTCGTTAGTTAAATAAAACTTGTAGGTTTCTTCCTTTTTCCTAATGTCTTACTATAATAAGATTTGGTCTGACAAAGCACATAATATGTTTTAGCAGGACAGGCCTCACATTTCAAACTGACTTTATGTTAGATTGCTTTGCTGGCTTCTGAATCATATTAAAATAATCCCAAAATACTATTGTAATGCTTTATCTGTCTTTCCTCTATGCTTAACATGATTACTATAGGCATATATGTTTCATATTTAGAAATTATAATTCAGGACCAAAGTTATATCTTCTGCCTTGTTCTAAGGCACAGAGGACTGAGAAGCCATTCCAAGTCTCAACCTGCAGTTCCCACTTTATGATAGAAAATATCTGATGACATATTCTAGGCAAAAAAGCTGCACTAACTGTTCTCTATTTCTTCAAAATGCATTTTACTGAAGGCAGAAATACCACATGAGAGTTACAGAATATAATCTAGCAGGAGACAGAACTTTTAGACAGATAAGTAACAGCTGGAGTATAATTTTGTGTATTTGTACCAGCTTTTTTCCCCTTAAACAACTGTGGTTGCAGGTATTTCTATTCTTTCTCTGGGAAGGATATTCAAGAACTGTGAGGAAATTGTTCTTTCTTGTCAGCTTGCCTGCTTATTTGATTAATTTAGCACCTGCTTTGCCTTCCCGGGGTGCTGGTGCCAGTGCGATGCTGTGGTGGTGGCCCTGGGCAGGGCTTGCCTGCTCAGCATGGACTCTGCTCAGCTTGCTTGCCCGAAGAGCTCACACCCATTGGGGGACTGGGACTCCTAAGTCTCTTGGGCACTTTTGACATTTTCCTGCAGGTCTCTCCATGACAGGAGTTGGAGACAGATCGGTCCGTGAACAGCAAACTCAATGCATTTGCTGCGGCTGTGATGTACTGCCTGTGCAGAGCGGACGTATTCAGTGCATCAAGATCTCCATCTAATTGGATCTGGTTTTCCAGAGCATCAGTTTCTCTATTGATCTTAGTAGTCCTCATTGTCATAACATTTTAACATCACCTTTTAATGCATATCAGCAATCAAATTTCCTGTACAAATAATCCTAGCAGAGCCCGTTCATTCTCCCACTGCTGGGGAAGGCAGCACAGTTCTCCTCTGATTACGTTTCCCTGATGGCAATGCAGAGACACTCTCTTTGAGGAAGATGTGATTTGACTCACTGTGGGGTTTTGCCATGGATCTGTACAGGCTATCAGTTGGGGAACATTGTTAACTGATTTTTTTTTATTATTTTTTTGATAAGACACAAGACATTCTCAACTTTTTTTCTCACGGGTTTTACTAAAAGACAAGGAGTCACTTCAAGCAAATTGAAGAATGGGTTTGTTCTGAAATCTTTCACGAAAGACATTTCTGAGTAGCACCACCTAGCCTTCTGGTTCCTCTAGAAGCTAGATCCCACATGTGGCGTGGCAGGTGGCGCTGATGAAGACAGGGTAAGAAAGCTCCCTCTGCTATACACAGTTACCATCACTTACAGCCAACTGTGCCCTATACCGCATCTGACAGGAGAGAAAAAATTGCTGCAGCGACACTCCCCTTAGTTTCTTCCAAGGCGGGTGTTCGCATCTAAAGCAACAACACACTGAAATACGTTGTCTTCAGGCATGTACCTATCTCACCAGTCATTTGTGGTTGTTTCAGAGGGCTCAATACTTTGCAGAACCAAGTCCTAGAGCATTAAGTCTTCATATAAGGAAAAGGTTGCAATTCCAGGAACCTATTTTACATTGCGATATCCTCCAAGCTGAAACCAGCCAGACTGCAAAAATGAGATCTACACGTATTATCTCTTGGTTTCACTCTTATTTCTGATGCACAGAATGCCTGCTGTCACCATTGTCATGGTTTAACCGCAGCCAGCAACTAGGTGTCACGCAGCTGCTTGCTCACTCCTCCCCCCTCCCAGTGGGATGGGGAGGAGAAGCGGAAAAAAGAAGTAAAATTTGTGGGTTGAGATAAGAACAGTTTAATAACTAAAGTAAAATAAAATATAATAATAACAATAACGAAATATAAAAATAACAATAATAGTAATGAAAAGGAATATAACAAAAACGAGAAAGAAATAAAACCCAAGAAGAGACAAGTGATGCACAATGCAATTGTTCACTGCCTGCTGACCGATGTCCGAGCAGCTATCCACCCCTTCTGGCCAACAGCCCCGCAGTTTATATACATGCTGAGCATGACGTTCTCTGGTATGGAATATCCCTTTGGCTAGTTCGGGTCAGCTGTCCTGGCCATGCTCCCTCCCAGCTTCTTGTACATCTGTGTGCTGGCAGAGCATGGGAAACTGAAAAATCCTTAACTTAGGATAAGCACTACTTACCAACAACTAAAACATCAGTGTGTTATCAACATTATTCTCACACTAAATCCAAAACACATTGTACCAGCTACTAAGAAGAAAATTAACTCTATCTGAGCTGAAACCAGGACAACCATCAAGGAAACAGAAAGGAAATATCCGGATTTCCCTGTAACTCTCAATCTTTCAGCAGTGATAGACATCTAAACCTACTGCTGAGAACTTTGAATTTCCCAATAGATGTCAATGAAAGGAGGTCTTGGGAAAATATTATCGACAGATCTTCAAGTCTTTTGCCAGATGTAGCATAGAAAATTACTGCTCGACTTCAAACTGCACATTGTAATAGCCACCAAAAAATACTACTTTTTTATGAACAGGATTTGCTCTATGCTTACAGAAAAGCATCAACACAGAAAGTATCCACAATAAGACATCTGAAATAATTTGTCACTTTGGAAAATTTAGAATTAAGTATTTATGTCCTTAAAGAAGGTTGCACTTAGAAGAAATCTGAATTAAATATATATGTTTTTAAAACTTTTCTTTGTTTCTTTTTTGCATGTGAGTTCTTTCTTTTTGCTTGTAACAGTGAATATAGGAAAATAGGTTAGCTATAAGATATCTCATAGCAAAGATGTCTGGTAGTCATTCAGGAAACCATAACAGCATTAGATTTATAATAAACTCAGTACACTGTACAGCTTAGCAAACAGGCAGCAGACCTTTAAGAGCACACTAAATGCATGCATTCTGATTAATTTATTCACATAAAATCAAATAGAGGAATCCTTTATGAACAGATCCTTTTTCCTCAGTCACGTGCCATTCTGCCAGTATTTTCCTTCTGCAAAACACTTGTTTTAGCAGCATCACTAAGCAATCTTCTGGAATTAGTTCCAGCACTCAAAATAACATAATACCTTTGTCTAAAGGTAGGCCGTAGCCTTGCAGTAGGCTTAATCCATGTTTGATTTCATCAAAAGTGATAGATACGTTAACCACTTGACAGGTTAGGTACCTTACACTGTTTACATTTTTAATCTCATAAATATTTGACTGAAACATCTAATAATTTTTTGTGCATGTGTGTGTGCCTCAGGAAAGGCATAAATCACATGCTTGAAGTCCCTCTGCTTCATAGGGTTAAGCAGAACAAACCACAATAGACCCTACATTACCTAAGTAACAGCCAGCTAACCTTGCTGCGGCAGTGCTTGCTCTCTCAAGGTGTGTGGGAAAAGCCCATGAAAACTACCAGAGAAAAACCAAGAGGATTTGAATGGAGGATGTTGCAAATCTCCCAAATGTATGTGTGATCAGGGCAGCCTCACTGACTTGCATGGGGGCTGCAGCGACGCGTGCCCCAGGTGCTGAGCTGCAGCCCCAGCAGCCTTGGCACCAGCCGGGCAAACACGCAGGGAAAGGCTCCATCAGCTGGAGTTTCACTGTGGGCTTTGCAGAAGATGTGTTTCCCCCCAAAAACCCCCGAATAATCCATGTCGTAGGGTTTTGTTTTCTGAAGCAGGGACTAGTGTTTGATACTAAATGGCTCAGAATATAGATGGTGTTATATATTTTGGTTGGATTCTGTAGTATTTTTGGTCTGGGGAGACTGTTTTCTCTTGACTTAAATATAAATGAATGACATAATATTGTTGGATTATAGTAATTTTAAATTTGTTCAAACTTAAATGCATTCAAGGTGTTTACTGAAAAAATTATAAATTTTTAAGTTTAGTCTTTTTCTTACATGTGCAGTTCCTCCCCCTCCAAAAAATCAGTATTTTTTATATGTTTGAAGACCTGCATTTTAGAATTGTTGCTGTAATAGTTTCTAAAGTGTAGCTTAACCTGTACAGCTGTAGCAAGTCAGATACGTCTTTCAAAAGAAGTCAACAGGCCTGATCCACAGCCTGCTGAGAAATGTGCTGGGCAGGAGACCTATAGACCTGTGCAGAGCCAGGAACTACAATGAAAAACTTATCTTTTGTATTCTGCCGCAGTCTCAAAATACACCTTTTCACCTTCCTGTGGCCTGCGGCAGTTGTTTCCACCGCAGCCTTAGAGGGACAGGCTTCAATGGCAAAGCAGGCGCTGGGTGAGGACTTGGGGAGATTGGAACTTAGATATACATGTTGTGGATTCAGAGGAGCAAAGGTGAAACAATCGTTCCATCCAGCAAGCAGGAATAATTATGCCAACGAGAATTTGCTGTAGGTACACATTGGCTATGGAGACAGGTTTCCATGTACAATATCAAAACTACCAATTTTGGAGGAAGGGATTTTGCTGTGCCCTCTGCCTACGGAGTCAAATACTTCAAATGCACAGCAGAAGAATTCTTGACACTTAAAATACAAACATGAGGACAGCACCTGAAAATTAATAAACTACAGGTGCACGCAAATGTATAATGTTAAGTAAAGCAATCCATGTGTCCTCTCAGCTTGGAAGGATCAGCCTTTCCTTCTCCTAAGGGAGCAAGGGAGCTGGTGCTCAGCTGGCTGTGAGTTGGGCTGGAGGCTGGTCTGGTTTTGCTTCGGGTTCTTAGCGTCTCCCATCTTGATTTCTGTACGTTTTTCCTAGAAAATTTAGGGAGAAGAAAAACTGCTTCACATTCAGCCTAATCACAAAAAAAGTCTATGATTCTATGATTTGAAAAGCATTTGTTAATGTAACCATCACGGACCCAGACAGGGGCTCTGTCCTCTGGTGAGTGTGTTCATACTGAAACCTTGCTCTGTCGAAACTGGGAGGAAAACCTTCACTCAGATCATGTGTGGTTTTACAGTCCAGAGATGATCCTGCTGATTACTCCTGACCATGACTATTGGTAACACCCTGCAGTCTCCTAAGCTGCCTGATCTCTTGTTAATGCAATTTAACTTCAGTCATTCTTATTCACACACTCGTGATGTATTTGTGAATAGGCTGATTAACACAGCAATTTCACCTGATGGATTGTCACTTTGTGGAAAGTAGTTTTCTGTCAAAAGGAAATAAATTATATTCTTGGTGCCGGATAATAAGTGAAAGTTTAAAGAACCTGATAATAGGGATTGCAGTAATTAAATCAGAGATATAAACAAATACAAAATTAAACCAAATCATTTCCGCACCAGCTGTACTCTACCTACAAACTTATCAACAAAAACAAATTTACTTGTCACTGGGCAAAACCAGACTGCAAATTCTGCTTAGCACTGCAGATTTGTGTCAGAGACTTGTCTTTATAGGAAATAATAGACTCTCAAGCACAGATTTCCTGGGGACATCAAAAAGACCAAAGACTTCTTTCCCTCTCCTCCCCTCTAAATCTTGCCCAGTTCAGCAAAAGTTCTGTGTCATCTGACACAGGAAAATCTGGGAAAACACAGTGCAGCTCCCTGCCCCCTCCAACACCCCCTGACTGCACCTACTACATTTCTGCAAGACAGAGGCAGACACGCAGTTGGTTAATGGCCCGAGCAGCAATGACACTGTGGAGTTACATAGCAGAGCTGAAGTTACACCATCACTTGTTCACATGCACAGGCTGGCTGTATCTGTTTTAAAGCTATATCTACTATGTAGGCTGGATGCAGCTGCACTGAGGGAAGGGAAGGGACAGGGTTATATGGTCCAGTCCGTATGTTTTGTCCCTAGGGGACAGTTAGCCTCACCTGGTTTAGACTCATCCCCTGCACGGATACCCGATTTTGTCATAAAACCATCCCTTCAACAGTTATGTTGCTCTACAAGCTTCCACAACCACAGTCTGTACCACAGGTAGGACCAACCAGGGTCTCGAAACCCTCTCCTCCATTTTCTAGCCATGCCTGTAGCTGACACCGCATCCTACCTAACTACAGAGTGCTTTAACTAATGTCAGCGAAGGTCCCGATGCGGATTGCTTAAGCCAGAGGTCTCAGGAACGTGTGACCCTGCAAGGAAGCTGCTGCCACTCAGTGACCAAATGACGATCCAGTTTTAATGCCTCTGGCGCTGCCTTCCTGCTGCAGCAATGGCACTGGATCCATGGATGCTGGAATAACACTGGTGTGGCTGAGACCCACAGCGAGCCTCCCTTCAGCCCGCTGTGCTCGGCACTCGAGGGGGGATGTACACAAGCTCTCTGTGGACCTACATAAGCGGGGGAGAAAGGCTTGATCACCTGGCACTTCCCGAGATGTGACACAGCCTTGCCCCTTGCCACCGCCACCGAGGATGCACCACTGTGTGATTCTGAGGAGTTTGTAAGGCAATATTGCAGTGCTGGAAAAGCTACTGTATGCTTGCTCCTAAGGGGAGAAACTGGAGAAACTTGGGGAATTTAGAGGAAGATGAGCACACCCACATTTCCAGAATGGCTGATAAAAAGAAAATCTCTGACTTTTGGTACAGTGGTGTGTTGGTATTTGGGCAAGTAGTAGAAAGTATAGATAAGCCTTTTCATCAGTAACGGCAAGGATGCAGGATTTAGGCTAGCTTTAAATACCCTGAAATTGTTTGCATTCTCTTCAGATGTTTGATGCCAGATATCATTTGGGAAATGTGGTAGGATCAGCCAGAAACACATTATTTGATTCTGTCAGGAAAGATTTCTATAGTTTTTCTTAGTTCCTATTCTGCTTCAGAAACAAAATTTTCTGTTAAAGCTGGGACATGACACCTGGGTGAATTGGATCGAGTACAAAGGGTTACCATGTGACCGGATCTCTTCAAACACTTGTGTCCCAAAGCCACTGTTATCTTTTAAACAGAATGAATCTCTTCTTAAATTACAATACAAAAAAATACTCAACCAAATGCAAAGGCAGGTGGCATTAGCTGCCATGTAAAACCATTGAAATTAGGGCAAGAGCCATTGTTGTGTTTGACTTGCTGTTGTACAGGAAAAACACACCTAAATGCAGCTCCTTCACATTTAGAGGAGAGGTGGGTGGACACCCCCCCCCCGCCCCCAAAGCCTTTGAACGAGGCAGAAGAGGTGAGGTCTGACACCCTGAGCTATACTAGAAAGACAGGGACAGCGGTGGTGGACGTTGGCTCATGGCAGGTGCGGCAGGACAAGCTGCATCGCTGCTCCTGCTTTGCAGCCCCCCAGGACACACAAATGCCTCTTCAGTGGCGAGCGGACAGCTGCGATTCATTAGGCACCCTGGAGCCGCTGAGCTCTCTGTCTCCTGTTGAAGTTTTAAGTGAGCACTGCTCACCCCAAGGGGAGGAGAGGGTCCCCAGCCCCTCTGAGCCCCGGGGACCATTGCTGGAATCCAGCCGCCTCTGCCCTGGGAACCTCCTCCTGGTCCTGCGGGCTCCATTGCCCACCAGACCACCCAGACGTGCTTACAGATGCCAACCCCAGGCACAGAAATGCATTTTTTGTGTTGAGAAATAAATATGAACACAAGACCTCATCATGCCTAGGAAAGTTCAGGAGTCTCAAGCCCCTTCAAAAAGTTCACTAACAACAATCTTTTTGTTTGTTTTGATGTGTGTGAAGTGTTTAACTGAAACACTGTCTTTTAAGCAGAATATGTACAATATCATTAAATTTTTATAATGCTTTTGTAATCAATTGAAACCATTAATGAAGCTTGATTTTTTTATTTAGCATTTTTTTCCCGTAGGGCAAGAAACAGGAAAGCACAACTTTTTTGTTCCAGTCCTAAAACAAATTTTGTAATCTCAGTTTCCCACAATGGAAAGTCCATTTCGTGACTATGTTTTCCTAACCTTGCAACAGATCCATACTGCTGTTTGTTAGTACACATCTCATCTTTAATTTTAATCTCAAGATATTTAAAGATAGAAAATAACATGAAGAGTATCTCATGAATGGCAACACTTTAGACAAGCTTCTCTGTGTACCAATACATATATATGGTTAAGCTTGCTTAACTACTGTTCTCATCTATCTTGCAGCATAAATAGCTGACTGACTGCTGCAATTATTACAAGAAAACCCCGGAAAACCTCCGGAAGACGTACAGATAACCCCAATAGAGTGATCTCACAGCTCCAGGAAAGCAATGACTCCTATAATGTGTGGTGTCTTGACCCCAGCCAGCAGCTAAGCACCCACAAGCTGGCCGCTCGCTTCCTCTTTAGGGGGATGGGGGAGTGTGATGGGTTAACCCTGGCTGAACACCAGGTGCCCACCAAAGCCATTCTATCACTCCCCCATCCTCAGCTGGATAGGGGAGAGAAAATATAACAAAAGGCTCGCGGGTCGAGATAAGGACAGGAGAGATCATTCACTATTACCGTCACGGGCAAAACAGACTCAATTTGCAAAATTAACTCAATTTATTACAAATCAACCAGAGCAAGGTAATGAGAAGTAAAATGAAATCTCAGAACACCTTCCCACCACCCCTCCCTTCTTCCCGGGCACAACTACCCTCCCGGATTTCACCACCAAGCCCCCCCAGCGGCACAGGGGGACAGGGATGGGGTTTATGGTCATCACACGTTATTTTCTGCCGCTTCACCTCCTCAGGACGAGGGCTGATCACACTCTTCCCCTGCTCCAGCGTGGGGTCCCACCCACGGGAGACAGTCCTCCACGAACTCCTCCAACGTGGGCCATTCCCACGGGCGGCAGTTCTTCACGAACTGCTCCAGCATGGGTCCATTCCACGGTGTGCAGTCCTTCAGGAGCACACTGCTCCAGCGCGGGTCCCCCACGGGGTCACAAGTCCTGCCAGAAAGCCTGCTCCGTGGGCTCCTCTCTCCACAGATCCGCAGGTCCTGCCAGGAACCTGCTCCAGCGCGGGGTTCCCACGGGGTCGCAGCCTCCTTCGGGAACCCACCTGCTCCGGCGTGGGGTCCTCCACGGGCTACAGGTGGATATCTGCTCCACCGTGGACCTCCCTGGACTGCAGGGGGACAGCCTGCCTCACCAGGGTCTTCACCACGGGCTGCAGGGGAATCTTCGCTCCGGCGCCTGGAGCATCTCCTCCCCCTCCTTCTTCACTGACCTTGGTGTCCGCAGGCTTGTTTCTCTTACATGTTCTCACTCCTCACTCCGGCGGCAGTTTCTCTCCCTCCCAACTTTTTTTTCCTTCTTAAAAATGTTATCACAGAGGCGTTACCACTATCACTGATTGGCTCGGCCTTGGCCGGCGGCGGGTCCGTCTCAGAGCCGGCTGGTATGGGCTCGCTCTGTCTCAAACACAGGGGAAGCTTCCAGCAGTTTCTTACAGAAGCCACCCCTGTAACACCCCCCCCGGCTACCAAAACCTTGCCAAACAAAACCAATACAGGGAGAGAATTAGAAAAACAAAAGCAAGAAAAATTCATAGGTTGAGATTAAGACAATTTAATAAGTGAAGGGAAGAGAAAAAAAATCAACCCAGTAATGCAAAGGCAATCACTCACCACCTCCCAGCAGCAGACAGCCCTCCTAGCCTCTGAGCAATGACCACTTTGGAAAGACCAAACACCCAGTTTTACTGCTGACCATGATGTTACATGGTATGCAATATCCCTTACATGGTATGGGGTATCCCTTACAAGGTATGGAATATCCCTTTGGCCAGCTGGGGTCCGCTGTCCTGGCTGTGTCCCCTCCAGCTGCCTGCCCACCCTCAGCCCACTCACTGTGGGGGCAGAGTGAGAAACAGAAAACCTTGACACTGTGCAAGCACTGCTTAGCAATAGCTAGGACACTGGTGTGATGTCAGCACTGTTTTGGTCACAGATCTGATACACAGCACCATAGGGCCTGCTACACAAAGAAGGTTAACATCCCAGCCAGACCCAGTACAAACTATACTGCAGTTACCACACTGTGATTTCTCACACTAGCTTGCTTTGTGCATGTGCTAGCTCTAATCCTAGCACTGTAGGAAGTCCTGCAATGACTAGTTGCAGTCCCAGTAGAAATAGATGCCTGGGGCAACCTGAGAATTGCTGCATAAAATTCCCCCCTTGCTCCCAGGTGGGTCAGGCATGCTGGTTAGGCTATGTCAGCTCCCATGGGGACAAGCAGATTTTGGTTATAGCT
Source organism: Astur gentilis (assembly GCF_929443795.1). Taxonomy (NCBI): domain Eukaryota; kingdom Metazoa; phylum Chordata; class Aves; order Accipitriformes; family Accipitridae; genus Astur; species Astur gentilis. The sequence goes on along the minus strand of NC_064883.1, from coordinate 19,588,260 downwards.
TGTAGGAAAGTTGGGTGGGAGAAAGCTTTTGATTAATAAAGGAGCTTTTTATGTCTGTGGTGTAGCAGAGCTGCTGTTCTGATAGCTGAGGATAAAAGTTAGGAGAATTGTAAGGACTCACCTCAGTATATATGCCCTATTATACTCCGAGCACTTCGGCAGAATACTCAGCCCTATCCCTGGAGGTATCTGAAGATCTGTTCAGCATTTCCCAACCAAAATATTTCTCTCTAGAATTAAACAGACTAGTCAATCTTGAACCAAACCTTGTTTACCCAGATCTGTCCAGCCCCTGCTTCAAGCAGGCTTAGAGACAGGCTGCCAGGAGGAGAATGGGGTTATAGGAAGAACAATTATCATTTTAGCTAGAGATGAGACAATACAGTGTTTGGGTGGCTTTAGTTGTGCCTCTCCTGCTCTGGCTGACAGACTTGTCTCCCCACACCTCCCATTAGCACTTTGTTCCTGGGTATGTTAGAGGTCTCTGTGCCCAGCACGAATCTCTCCTGCAACATCTCTTTCAGTAGCATTTGCACTGACTTCTGTCCTCTCTGGAAACTCCAGGTTTCATAGAGCTGCTGGCTGCTGAGGGATTACATTTTGCTCCTCTCTGCTTTGAATATCTAAATCTCTAAGAGAAGGCAGCCCAGCCTGGAGATGGAGAGGCTGAAACAAATATCTTTTGTGTAATGATAAAACTAAAAATGAGAAAGAGTCTGAGAGCAGCTTGACAGCTGCAATTGCTCACAAAATAGATTTTTTTCGTATTTATTTTTCTTTCTCTAATATATTCCTAGCACAGGCTATTGCTATTCAATAGTAAGAAGGCCAGACTGACTCATTAAATGGAGCCACTGCTCATTTTGAATTCTCTGGGCTATGAGAAACCACTTCTTGCCCAAGCAAGATCATGCATGGCTGATGTTCCCCCCTCTGTACAGCAGCAGACAAACCCAATGACAGGCAAACCCCCAAGCCAGTATACTCCACCATCCTGTTATAGAATCATAGAATCATTTAGGTTGGAAAAGACCTTTAAGATCATCGAGTCCATGTTTGTGCCCTGAAAATTTTTGGTGTACTGGATAATTGATCAGACAGCTGACAATTAGGTAGGTGGTTTGCAAGCTGAGAGATCTCAGGTTGTTATTGCGTTATCACCCTCCCTCCATGTTATGGTGCTTTCATGTAGACGATGCACACAGAGATAAAAGCAGTTGGTGTTTAAGTCTCTGGGTAATAATTTCTGTGAGTCTGCCTGTGCTGTCCTGCAGAAATGTGGTCACTCGGCCCTAAAGTACCAACAGCAGTGCCATACGGGGCTCAGCTGGATGGGATGGTTGACCAAGACTGTAAATGTCCTGTGCATCTCTTAATATTTGACATGAGTATGTGTCCACATAAGGAGGATACCAGGTGAACTTGCCTCTGCTGCAGAGAGGCTCTGCCAGTGAGCAGAAGGCAGGGGCTGGGATTGCTCTCCCTCCCCCCATGGGAACCAGCAGCATCTCCAATGCAGTGCCGTGGGAATGCAAAGGGTTTGTGGCTTCAGCTGCTCTCTCCAACTGAAGGAAGGCCAGGAGATCGTGTCCTGATTAAATCAGGCTGGCTGATGAAAATCAGCTCTGCTGGCCTTGAGATCAATGAATCCATTCTGGAGCACAGTTTCTTCATTACCCAGATATCCTCTCTGCTCTGTTTGAAGTTGGGGAAAAACTGCAAGGTAGCAAAAGAAGTTAAACCAAAACTGCTCTGCAGCATTTACCTTTATATTTCCAGAAAGGTGCAGGTAGAGAAAAGCAACTTTTTCTGTCTTTCCTCCTCATCCCTTCGAAAACAGAAGTTTTGATACTATTTCTTTCATTCCTAAGAAAGAAGCACAGGCTGATGTATATTCTATGTGAAGGAATATGGTCATAGATATTTAACAGGCAAAGCATAGAGTTACCAAAGATCACTATGCTACACATTACTTTTTTTCAACTAATAGCTACTTGATTTATATTAGATGGCCCAAAGGTCAATGCTGGCATCCTTTTTAGTGACTACACTTGAGGTGCAAGTATAGAGGCTGGATGGTCTTGACCAATGTCAGACCAAATGGAGAGGTTTGCTCTAATTTCTTCCTTGAGACACTGAGGGACTGCTGTGTCCCTGTCAAAGACAGTGTTGCAGACCTGGGTTCTTACCACTTACACATTCACCAGTAACCATGTTCATATGACCAATCGTATTAAACTCAGAAGGACTATTCCCATGAGGAAGTACCCACCACATCAACACCATTGTTAGCACATGACTGACTACTCTTTTTTCAAACGTCTACTGCTTTCTGAATGTAAAATAAGTCGAATTATTTAGAACATTATGAAACTTTACTATACAGAGAATTTGCTAGTGCTTTCAGAAAAGATATTTTATATAATATTGTAAATATTATAAAACTAATGATAAAACATTAACAGGTTCTATGTAAATCCAATCTTCTAACAATATTAATTTTATTTTACAGATTAAATTTGCGAGAAATTGGTTGCTTTGTACATAATACTTGACATCACTTAGTTTTCCCATAGGTACTTTAATTAACTGCGTGCATTAGCAACTATGTATCTAAGACACTTAAAGCAAAGACTTTCTGTAATCTTTGGTGTAGTTTTATATACTTTTGAGCTGTCCAGAGTAGCTTTTTTTTTCCAGCTGAAGTACTCCTGACTTTCACCACCAGTAACCCCTGCTCCAGCTTCTACTTCCATGAGCTGTGTGATGGGTTAACCCTGGCTGAACACCAGGTGCCCACCGACGCCGTTCTATCACTCCCCCATCCTCAGCTGGACAGGGGAGAGAAAATATAACAAAAGGCTCGCGGGTCGAGACAAGGACAGGAGAGATCATTCACTATTACCGTCACAGGCAAAACAGACTCAGTTTGGGAAAATTAACTCTATTACAAATCAACCAGAGCAAGGTAATGAGAAATAAAACGAAATCTCAGAACACCTTCCCACCACCCCTCCCTTCTTCCTGGGCACAACTACACTCCTGGATTTCACCACCAAGCCCCCCCAGCGGCACAGGGGGATGGGGATGGGGTTTATGGTCATCACACGTTATTTTCTGCCGCTTCACCTCCTCAGGACGAGGGCTGATCACACTCTTCCCCTGCTCCAGCGTGGGGTCCCACCCACGGGAGACAGTCCTCCACGAACTCCTCCAACGTGGGCCATTCCCACGGGCTGCAGTTCTTCACGAACTGCTCCAGCATGGGTCCTTTCCAAGGTGTGCAGTCCTTCAGGAGCACACTGCTCCAGCGTGGGTCCCCCACGGGGTCACAAGTCCTGCCAGAAAAACCTGCTCCGTGGGCTCCTCTCTGCACGGGTCCACAGGTCCTGCCAGGAGCCTGCTCCAGCGTGGGCTTCCCACGGGGTCACAGCCTCCTTCGGGAACCCACCTGCTCCGGCGTGGGGTCCTCCACGGGCTGTAGGTGGATATCTGCTCCACCGCGGACCTCCATGGACTGCAGGGGGACAGCCTGCCTCACCAGGGTCTTCACCACAGGCTGCAGGGGAATCTCTGCTCCGGCGCCTGGAGCATCTCCTCCCCCTCCTTCTTCACTGACCTTGGTGTCCGCAGGCTTGTTTCTCTTACATGTTCTCACTCCTCACTCCGGCGGCAGTTTCTCCCCATCCCAACTTTTTTCCTTCTTAAAAATGTTATCACAGAGGCGTTACCACTGTCGCTGATTGGCTCTGCCTTGGCCGGCGGCGGGTCCGTCTCAGAGCCGGCTGGTGTGGGCTCGCTCTGTCTCGAACACAGGGGAAGCTTCCAGCAGCTTCTTACAGAAGCCACCCCTGTAACCCCCCCCCGCTACCAAAACCTTGCCAGACAAAACCAATACAAGCTGGTAGGAAGCAATATGAATGCTGGTGAAACCAACAGGACAGGACTACTCTGATCTTGCAGTAGCCAGACACTGATCTTTACTTGCCCTTTTGTGTTTAAATAGGCATGATGGTCTCTTGGTGGACCTCAGCTATAATAAGTGCAGAAAGGAGTCTGAATTTAGAGTATGAAACAGGCTGCCAAATTGGATCAGAGTGGGGGATCACCTACTGCAATGCCTGAGAATAGGTGGCATTAGATGCCTTAGAGATACTAGGTGCTGCCCGCTGTGCTCCTCATCGCCAGAGTCCAGCCCCCCTTCAGCCAAACCATGTCTCTGCAGGATTATGGGGCAGGAGGTTCAACATGGAGAGAGCAAATAGCTTTGTGCATAGGCCTGTCCCATGGAAGGGCCTGGTGCATTTCCCAGCTTTGCTCACATCTTATAAGAACAAGACAAAATCTGTCTGAAGGTAAAGGATCCTCACCTGTGAGTTTCTTCCTCTGCTTCCCACCCCCTGACTAGGCCCATCACAGCCTGGATCTATCACGTTGTGAAGGTTGATGGAGGTTATGGAATGTAACATACCCACCATTTCTCCTAAAATTGCAAAAAAGACGAACTGCAAGTCTAAATCCTTGTCTATATTTCCTCTGCTGCTGAAGGATGATGGGAAGGAGCCATCTGAATTTTTCTAAAGTATTGCTCTTCTCTTTGGCTGTCCATAAATTACGTCACTTCTGCTCCCTGACATGTCTTGCATATAGTGGAATTACTTTCAATTGCCTTACATAGGTTTTTCTAAATCTGATTATTACAGAACAAAGACCATCAGAAAAAGCAGCTAAGGGTCAATTTTTAACCCACAATCCATCTCTGACATTGGGAAGATGCTTTACCCTTGTTACAGTCAGTCATTGCTCTTACTTTCACTTAGCATAAAAGGCAATTCTTAAAAGCATTCATTTTGATTCCCCAAATTTAAAAGGTGGAATCTGCCATGTTTCTCATAGTGCAGATAACATTAAAGTATAAAAATTGCCCTGTGATCCTGGAATCATTTTCTCTTGAATCATTTTCTCTCAGTTGGTATTTCTTCTAAAAGGTTCACAATGCTTGGAAAAAGGAAACAGAGCTAATTGTATGCCAAGAAAGCTTCATAATCACTTATTCCAGCCAATAAAATAATTGATTCAACTTGGCAAGAGTTTCACACTCTAAATTTGCACCCAAAGTGAGTGATTAAGTGCTGCGCTTTCCCCTAGACACATTGACTTCCAGCTATAGCCAGCAAAACGGGCCATGTTAGCTAGTTAGTACCTATTTCCCTCACTGCTCAAGAGGGCTATATATTATGGCACTGATGACAGCACTGCCTGGAGAAATAGAATTCAAGGGCACTAGAGAGGTGATTCTGGCTGTGCTACTAACTGGAGCTGCTCGGCCCTGGGGGGGGGGGATTTGCAGAGTGCGTAAGGGGTTTAGGGGCTTTGGTTGCACCGGGAAGTCTGGACAGATGTCTACGTTGGTTGCTGCTTTCTCCTGGAGGAGGAGAGAGGAGGTCAACGAGGCTGCAAAGATGCTCAGCCTCTGCCTCCTCCATGGCAGGCAGCCCTCTCCTTCTGAGGACCTGCTGCATTTGGACCGGGAGTATGAGCAAGCCTTGGCCAACTGCACGTAGCCCAAGAGCAAAGATGAAGTTGGAGGTTTCCAGAAACAGACTCTTGCAAAATACATCTGGGAGCAGGGTCCTCCCTTGCAACCCCAACCAAACCTGCTGGACTGGGACTTGGACTGGCTCCACACCCGAACCACTCTATCTGGAGATAGATGGGGCTGGTCAAGGGTGCCAGAGCTGCTGCGTCGACTTGCTGCAGCTCAGGCAGAGCTCTAGCAATGCTGCAAGGGGACGTGCCAATGGTTTCTGCTCCAAAACACCACACCTCTGCTGTGACTGACTGTGCAAAAACAAACTAAAGAGGCACATCTCACATGTAAGAGCTTGATTTAGCATTGAACAGCTCTGCAGAGCACTAAGCTAATTTAAGTCTGGTTTTGCAATGTTTTCAAAATACCTTTGCTCATAGTTTCAAGGGACTTACAAGAGCCAGTGCTATGATACACAAACACTCAAACAAGGTTTGTTAGGCTGGTGAAAATACAGTTTCTTAATCTCCTATTAACAAAATTAAAGCCAGGATCATGTTACCCTCTGGTCAAGGAGCAATCAATCAGTAGCTACCATGGTTGTTAGCCTCCATTAGCTCTGCTTGTACTATTTCAAAGGGACCAATGACACTCCTTTCCCTTTAGGTGCACTGGCGCTGCAAAATGACTTTATTAGCTCCAGTAAATTATTTCTTCTCAGTAATGAAGGTAGAGATATGGAAAAAGAAAAGATGAGAAAGGCAGGAAGCAATGCAGCCTTACTGTGTGTTGCAGTTAGAGAGAGACGAGACCCACAGCCTCTCTGCCGAGGGTACTGGAGTTACAGCTGTTTTCACCAGTCAGCCACTGGGCCACCAGCAATTAGTCCTGTTGGTAAAGTAGTTTTGGAGCCTACTTTGTTTCTTCTTCTGCCTTCTAATAATAACAGGCCAGAAGCTGGTAAAGATTTAGCACAGATCTCGGCAATCTGACAACAAAGTGGTACATGATAGGCCCAACATAAGGGCTTGCATTTTTGGTGATGTAGCATGGCTAATATAGACAAGGAATAATTCCACTTCTACGGGTTCAGACTACCCATTTCTGCAAATCCTCCTTCCTTCCTTCTCCCGCCCTAGCAGTCAAGATTTAAACTGCACACTCAGTTCAGAGGGAGAGCAACGCCACAGCAGCCCTATGGTCGGTTAATCCTCTGCCTTCTTCCTAACTGCTGCTGGGAAAGGGGGGACATAAATCTTCCTCCCCCACCGAACAAGATGAACAATAAGTATCAAAGCTTGAAAGCAGGGTGGGGGTTTCCCCACAGCAAGGTAAAATATTGTCTTCCTGTTACAGCTGCAGCAATTCAATCTGGGCTTGAAGGTAATGAAAGAGCTTCATTCATTTAATCAGATATTGATTGATTGCTATAATATACTGTGTCAACAATTCCTGCAAGGGAACGAGGGCTGGCTGAAATAAATCAGATTTCAGCAGACTCAGTTAGAAGAAGTAAAAATTATGTCAATATACTTGACATTTGATTCTGGTATTGTGCCAGAATTGTCCATCATTAATTTTCAGTACTGCTAAATATTTTGTTTATCAAATCCAGTCCTACATATTTGCAAGAGGCAGCAACATCTCAGTTTTGCTCCGTGTTGTATTCTTTCATATTTAAAAGCCCTAAAGAGCACAAGAGCTGGAACACAACCTTTTTTCTTTTAGGAGTAAAATTTCACAGCGTGTTTTAGTTGTATTCAAATAATCTGAGATCAGTTCTTGGCTTTGCTATAGCTTTTGGGGGTAAATCCATTTCCACCTATACCTCCTGTTGTCTACTAATCAAGTGTGTGTAACTCTAGTCATCCTTTTATTTCACCTCATGCCTATCTACATTATGAACTTTTTGCATGAAGCTGGACGTGTGAACACATCTAACACTGTGCAGTTTCAATCCTTATTGCTTTAAAGAATTACTGCAATATAGATGGCTATAAATAATAACATCCTGAGGGTTTGGAATGCAAATTTAATGGGAAATTACACAAACAGTAACATCAATCTACCTCTGCACTTGTGCTGTGGAACAGATTTTTTTAAAAAAAAGGTTATGTTTTTCAGGTACTTTCTCAAATGATTGAAATTAAAGTTACCAAAAGCTTATACAAAGTGCCTAATCACTCACATTTGAGTCTACTAAAGAGTAGTGTAACTATGTCTCAAAATATAGTTCTTTTAAATAATGCTTTTAAAAGGTAAGCTTTTATAAATAAGCATAAGTGACCCTTGCAGTTCTATGAACTTAAAATTATTTTCTAAAAATTCTTAATTGAGATATCAATTGTGAAACTTCAGTTTTACTTTGTAACACTTGTTTATCATGCATTTAAGCCAATATGTCTGTAGATTGGAGCAGGCAAAGCTCCTCTCCTTGAGCCTGATGAATTAAACGAGATGAGAATCACAGAGGATGAGATTAACACCCAATTTAGCCTCAACTTCATACAAAACCCCTTCTTAACAAACACAGATTCCTGCATTTGAGAATATCTCAACTTTCTATGAACTAGACTAAGGTAGTATCTTGAAAACTTTAATTCTTGCATTACTTGCAAAATTGTTTTGGCTTCATTATCATTCTGCGGTTGAGGAGAAGAGCTAAGAGGAAAGTATCAACCAGACGTCAATAGCCAGTTCTGCTGATTCCTTCTGTGTAAAAATGTAAGGAATGTAAAATAGGGAGGTGTGAATCTTGTATCTAATTATTTACCTGATAAAGTGGGCCCTAGGAAGCACAGAAACAGTCCTGAATGTCAGCAGTTGGACTTGTCATGACTACCTCTGTCTGAAAATGACCCCTATGTTTTTCTGCAGTGGTAACTCTGGGGATGGGTGTGATTGAAGTGCCATTGGAGCTGCCTTATCATGGGAAGAGACCACACCAGAAATGGGAACAGTTTCCACTACAATTTTCAAGGAGCAAAGATGTCAGAAATCACTGTCCCAAACCAAAAGACATATAGCAAATATCAGCTTCAAAAACCCATTAGCATTGTCTTGGCTGACTAATTTTCACATACGGTGTGGTATTAGATATCATGGTCCAACTTTGCAAGGTAGATCAGATAATTGTAAAAAGGCAGTACAGGAAATTTCTCTATGCAAAGGTATGTGAACAAGAAAATGTCATTGAGAGCAATTAATTGCAAGCTATCACTGTTACAGATCTTAATATCTGAAGTAATGAAAGAGCTTTCCTAATGCAGGATGAAATGAATTAATTCCTCTCAATATTCTTCTGACCATACCAGGTGTCTTTCAAATGCAAAAGGAATCCAGATCTGACATACTCAGAATATTAAATAAACTGTAAAGTGAATTGATGTGCTACATAAATGTTCAATATGAAAAATATCCTTTAAGCAATGTATCTTGCAACATTCATTTAGCTGGTTTTGAGAGTTTCCCCAAGAGCTGAGATGCCCTCTTTTGCTTCCAGGGGAGTTCTCAATGAGGAGGGACCTACTCATATTCCCCTTGTTCTGACAACATGCTGCCTATAGCTACTATAGGTTTTACAGGTTTTACAGACTCAATCCTAATGGACATGCAAAAATGGTACCAAAGTGCTTATACAAACACCTTGATTCATGGGATTCTCTTCTCGAAGATGCTTGGCTATTCTATACAGATCTATTCCCTCCAGTGCTTCAGCTACTGTATCTCAACAGATATTTGTCAGCAACAATCAGCGACACAAAAATATATGTCTTTGGCCTTCCAGGTCTTTACCAGTCTAAATATCACATCGGTACCACGTGGGCTTTGTGCAGTGGTTGGATGGCTTCGGGTGCTCTGTCAAAAGCAGCAAGCCCTGGGTTAGTGCAAGACAGAGACATGCCCTCATGGCGCAGCGCGCTGCGTTGCCTGCGCAGGGCTCGCGGCGGGTCAGATACAAGAGGTCTGACTGCGGCAGCAATGCAAGGGGACAGTTGGGATTTTGGTTGGTTTTCCTGGTTTCGTGGTGTTGTTTGGGATTTTGGTTTTTTGTTTGTTTGTTTTAATGGTTTTAATGGTTATTAGAAATAATAACACCTCCGCAGTATTTTAGGAGATTTTGAATTTTCCCTTTTTTTTCCGATCATCTCCCTGTGAACAAAATGTATCTGGTTATATGATCTTGTTAGTGTAAACACAAGAGAGAATCAGGTTTGCACTATGTCCTGAGCAATGTAATTCCCGGTGACTTTGCAAATCAGGAGAAACAGGAGGCCATGGTAAAGAATGAGGTATTCTTCAACCGAAAAAAATGTAAATAAACCCCCCACTTTTGCAACAAAAAATAAAATTACAGTTTTTGAGTGGGAGCGGCTTACATACATTATTAATCTGCATCCATATAAGAGACTGAAGAAAGAAATTTCAGTTGGTAGATGAGGCCCTCAAATATCAATATTTGTTTCACTGCCAAAGAAAAGCAAATAACAGCAGCCAAAGGGGATGCATTTCTTGAATTACAGCACTTTTCATTAGCTAATCCCCAGGAGGATTCCTCTGGATGTGGAGAAATGCTAACTGTGATCACATGAGAGAACAGAATCAGAGAGAATAAAGTCTTTATGAACACAATAAAATGTTGACTCCTGGATAACCAAACAGATGACATACCTTTGTTCCCTTTCAGATCCAGAGGGCCGTTTCCAAATCAGAGAGGAAATAACGTATGATGGTGCTAAAACTTTTCCCTTGAACTATAATTGATTCATCTCTGTAATATATTATTTATAAAACCTGAACACCGTTTTTGTCATCTACTGTCAGTGACTGCCATATTAATTTTTCTTTTGGTGGAGTTGTATGTGATTCATTGCAGACTCTCTATTATCTGCTAGAGAGGAAAACGATGCCTCCTGTGAAAGTATATATAGATGGTACAAGCTTTTCAGCCTTTGCACTGCATGCTATGGGCAAAGTATTTCAGAGTGAAATGGAACATGACACTGAACATGTTGAACCTGTCAAGGGATGTGATGCTAAAATGTTAGGAGGATGTAATTATTGATAATCCAGTTATTGGCAGTATTGCCTCATCCCTAACCACTATTATTTGGTAGAAGTGAGGCTTGAGGAAGAATTTGAAAAAGGGAAATGCAGTCTTTCCAAATACTACAGTGGGATCCTTGAGTCATAGGGAAGGGGTGATGTGAGGCAACAATCTGGGCAGAGAAGCAAACTGAGAAATGTCACTGCAGGGCAATGAATGCAGATGGGAAAGAATATTGTAGTGGACTTCAGAGATGAACATGAACAGCCCAAGTTTCATCAAATCAATTTATATGTCAAGACACTACATGACTCAGAGTGTCCCTTTCTTTACATTTCCCACATTTCTCTGGTTTTGGCTGTAGCACAGATTTGGGAATTAGTCATTCAGTGCTTGTTCAAATACAACTTGCCTCTTTTCTCTGATATAGGTCTTATTAGCCATGCATATTTAAATTAAACCAGTGATTTGCAACTAATTCTTTTCTCCAGAATAAGAAAATGTGCTGATCTCCTCCTCACCTACCAGGTCGTTTTGCCAATTAATTTTTAGGAAATATTTGTAATATTCTTTGGGAACAATCCTACTTTGTTTAACATAAAGCTCATCTGCTCAATTGATTTATGTTTCCAAGAGTCATCTTGCACTTCCAACATAGCAATTTTGTGCTCGTACTTTTCTGTTTGTGGTATTAAACAACAATTATAATGTCTCAAAGGATGAGCAAGTATTATACTGCAAACTGCAAATTCAGAATATACAGTATTATAGAGAAGGAAAATAAATTTCTGAAAAACAAGATATGAACCTTACCATTTTTCCAAATGCAAAGTAATCCTTAACCAAAGTAGAAACAAATGTTAGTACTTTCAAGCATGATAATAGCTCTTCATGGCTATCACAGGTAAATAAAATATTGGGTACCTGAATCACTTTCCTGGGCAAGAAACATAGAGCAAGCTGATTCAAATACAAATTACTCTTCACATCACATACTGGTGAAAAGCCATGGCTGGTAAGGTTTGGACACGTGTCATTTGACTCTTGTGGCCACCTTTTCATCCTTGCAGCATATCAAGGAATCTAAACAGGTGCAAATCCTGTGCTATGAAGTTGGGAAAAGATGTCATTTTAAAATGCAAGTATTCCATTCCACACTGGTAGTAAGTTTTTGCTGTTCTTGCTGTTTCTTATTCTAATTGCTTGGTTTCACCAAAAAAATGAGAGAGGGAGGCTATACTGATTATTTGTTGCCTTTATTTGCTAAGCATACCCTCAGTTCTCAGAAACGTCCATTAGACAGTGTAGGAAAGGAATGATAAGAAAACCCCTGCTGTACTCAGGGCACCAAGCACTTCAGCAGGATCTATGATTTCTTGGCATTGTCAAATGATGGGAGCATTATTAAGTGTGGAGACAGGGAGCAAAGTTTCTGCTGCTTCCTTACTTGAGATGTAAGTGCCAAGAATAGTATTTCACACCCACTTACTGACTTACAATCATGTTTTCAAAGCTTTCACACCCTTATTTTAATAAAATACATAGCAGTTTATCAGTTACTATATGCGCAGGAATTCTCTTCTTCTTCTGAAGAATAATGACAATGTTATGCATTTTCAGGACAGGAACTTCATAAGTTAGAATAAAATGAATGACATATAAATTAGAAATCGTTACTCGATATAGCACATATTGTTTTTTCTAGTTACTAGCTTTTGACTAACTGTATACTACTATTCTGTTTTACAGTTAATAGAATTTAACAAAAACTTGTTCCCTACATCTTCTGAATGAAATCCAGATTGATTTTCTAGAGAATGTACAAAGAAGAACCTCTTACAGTTGTTGCCCACTTTGTTAATGAAGAGAGCAGCCTCCAGAATGACTTCTGTTGTATGAGTGCATATTCATGTGTGCGTTAAGACACAAATCAGGGGATTTGCCTGAGGGACTGTCAGCTGGGAGATGGCAGCTTCTTAAAGCATAGTAATTCAACTACTTCCACTCATCTAGACATAATCTTTATGAAGCAAGCCACTGCTGGGCATCCACAGTGTATTTCTGAAGACGAAATAAAATAAAAGAAAGAACAAGAAAAAAAAATTCCAAATAAGGTGTAAGAGAAAAATGGTTTGCTCCTGCACAGGCAGATATGATCAGGATATTTTGAGGGGGGAATACATTATGACATTTTATTTCATTGTATGTCTCTTTTCTCAGGTGTCAGTGGTTTCAGAACATTATAGTAAAAGCAACACTGACTCAGACTATATTAAGTCTATTCATTTTGAACCACTATTTTTATTTGTTTTATAAGTTTCTGGAGTGATCAGGTAGTGGGATGAAACATTTCATGTTTCATTGTTAGATTTTTTTTTAACAATCAGCTAAAAACTTTTCTGCTTTCCGGGATGACTAAACAGGGTTTTTTTCTATCCATGAATTTTGCTGATTTTTAATAACTTAGATTGCAAAACCAAACAAAATCTCTCAACTCACCTGGGCTTAAAGCTGGAATTTGGCTTGTAAGTGCATTATATGGAAGAGATGAAGAAAATAGCAGCTGTGCAAAAAGACAGCATGACTGAGAGATGCTCCCAGCCATAGCCCAACAGCCAGCACCAATGAATAGAGCTGAAATCCCAACAAGGAGCTACAGCTTTTCTGTGGCAGGAAGGGAGAGAGGTTGCATGCTGTCCCCCACTTTCAGCAGAACGTGTTTAATGCTCAACTTCCTCCTTCACCTTCTCATCTTCCAGTGCCTTCCTTTTGCCATCACATCTAGCTGTATCCACGCTAACCACAAGCCTTGCTCACCTCTTTCATCTGCATATTAATTTCTAATTATATTGTGTCCCTTTCTGATTCTATCACATAAGAAAAAGTCCAAATACATAAAATTGTATCCACATGTATGTCTGCCAGGAAGACACTTTTTCTTGGCTTGTTTATAGCCTGCTAAATGTTAGTCCCAGCACGACCTATTCCAAGGGGAGAGGTGTGCTGTGATCATCCTTTCACAAAATGAAGGGAGCCTCTGTCCGAGAGGACAAGCAGGACTGTAGCAGATATCAACTTGTATTGTCCCTGAATCATCTGCAAAAACCTATGGAAGTCACAAGGGTGCCCCCACACTTCATCCCAAATAATAAGATGGGAAATGGTGAGAGATGGACTTTTTCTGCAGGACTAGATCTCGGTTTGGGGAATTGTGTAAATCATGGTAGGAATTAGCCTAATCTGGGAAAGTGCGGGCTGAAAGGCATGCACAATCTGCCTCGAAGCCAAACCAGAAAGTGAAACACCTAAAAGACCCTCTGCTTCCATACATAATAATTGATTGATTAATTGAACTTGACCATTTTAGTGGAAATTGGGAGTCATTTTACTCGCACTTTGAAGTTTGTCTTGTCCTCTTTGTCCTCAGTGCTCTTATCCCTGAGGCTTAAGTATGTTTCATCTGTATTCCTGGCCAGACCTTTGATATTATGCATCTCTCCAGAAAGCACAGAGCAGTGGATGTTCCCTGGTCCAAGTCCCCACATTTGCATATGTCTGTGTCATTATAGCAGTCCCATTTCTGAGCATTTTTTTGGTGCCAGCTCTTGCTCAAAAACAATTCAAACATCTCCATCTTGGCCAGCCCAATTCTGCACCTGCACATGGGTGCTAGCTAACATCAATACCAATTTCCAACCCTCATTAATTATACTGAATGCTGTGGGAATGCTACATCTCCAACAGCATCACGTTCGATATTTTCCTAAGAGATTCTTTTGTTATAAGAAAGCTTTTTCCCTACTTTTGCCAGCAACAGCTGCAAACCATCCACTTACAATGATTGTTCTAAGTCTCTTGTATCCCATCTTACTTGTGACCACAGTCCTGATCCCCGGCTAGGTGATCCCCAAAGCATGATAAAACTGTCCCTAGATGTGCACGAACATGGCAATAGCTTTCACTTAGTATGACATCTCCTTTTTTTTGCATGCACCAGCCTTTCCCCCACTGGACACACACATGTGGCTGCAAATAGCAGAAGGCAATTTTTATAATTCACAGTGGTGTCTAGCTTCCCCTTCAGGACTTGAGCTTCTTTGCTATATTATTCCAGGAATGAACCTTACATTTTGCCTGCTCACATTTACAATCCGATGTCAGTCCCAATGATTTCAACAGCAGTGAGTCATATTCCATACCAAATCATATTAAATTATTATATCGTGACTCAGAGCTGAAAGGGAGTCACTTGCATTTTAGTGGGGTACTGATTTTTCAGACAGCAATTGAGTTGAAAAAGGCCTGTTACTAACTTGTCTTCAACTTTGGTTAAATCATTAGCATATATAAAAAATTCTGGCACTAGAATGGATTGGGCATTTTTGTAGATGTTAGTATAGGTGTAAACATACTCTCTTGAGGTAATTCATGTTATTATCCTAAAACCTAGTCTTAGGACAATTATGTTTACAGTGTATTACAACAAAAATCTGCCACACTATGTGACATTGTTATACCATGCTGCTTTTTTGGCATTACACCTGCAGTGGCATACAGCATCCGTATTACTGAGGTACTCAGAAATATGGCCTCAACAGCCACATCTTTTAAAACCTGTCTTTCATATGCTAAATATGATTCACCTCTTGATCTATATATGCCTTTCCTGGATAGAACAGAGCTTTGGGGAATAAGGAGTTCAACAATAGGAATCAGGCTGAGCTGTTTGCATAGCTTACAAAGATGGCATAGCAAAGACACAAGCTTGAAAATTCTCATCTCTTAAGCGTCCATTCCTGGTTTCTGTGTTTTGCAAGATGAATTTATTGACATATTTCAAAGAAATTCACTTGTGTCAAATTCAATCACAAAGCTGTTTAACTTAACCATGACCTTGTCTTTTACTGCTGACTCAGGGTCCTCTCTGCTTGGGGCAGCAGTCAAGTCTCTTTTTCAAGAGAAAAAACTACCTGTGAGTTTCAAGACAAAAATGACATATTAAGGCATCCAAAATATCAGTAATCATTCAGAAGGCAGGGAAAGCCAGACATTGAAAATGTCACCTTAGATCTGCTCCTCTCCCTGTGCATGTTCTGTGTCATTAACTGAGTGCTCACATATTTTTCTTAATGCAGCACAGTAATTTAATTGAGGTCCCCAAATTACTAGGTGTGTGGGGATATGGTACTGATTACTACTTACTGTGTGCTCCATCTCTCCTGGAAGTATGTATATTATTCGGGAAACCTGGTCATTTTCTGCAGGCCTTCCTGGGCAGGCCTTCCCCGTGCAGTTTTGGTTGTGTTTAATAGGAGTCCCTACACTTGAAGAAACCTGACAACAGAAAGAGATATAGGCAAGGGATGGGGCAGAGAAGGAAATAATCTCAATCTTCTCTTTGGCCATCTGTTCTGAGGCATGGATGAAGTTGCCCCTAATGGAGACACTTCACCTCTGGGTTGCACCCAGAGCTCTTTGTGAGTTTGTAGCCCTCTTTATAAGAGCAGCCTTGTCCATCTTACCATGTAGTGTGGCAGGGCAGTCACAAAGGCGGGGTGACTGGGACCTCGCTGAAGACAAACATACTGATGGACTCAAAACATTTGTACTTCATGTCTAACACTACAAGAAAGCAGGAAGGGAAATGTCCCATTCATATGACTCACAAAAGTCACATGGGGTGGCTAAAGAACAACCAGTCTGAAATCCTGCCTCTGACACCAGCTTATCTCAGTGTGACCCTGGTCTACAGAGAAAGGGACACAGCTTAGTTTTTAGCTCCCAAAATGGAGAGCATTGTTCAGCCACACTTTGCTGCCAGCGCTGTGTAAAATCACTCTGTGTTTCCTGCCTGTGCAGATGTGGCAGGGGTCTTGGTGAGGGATCCACGACGGAGAACAGGCTGGAAGGGATTTTTGTCGTGAATGGGAATTATCTCCTTGCTGCTTTGATGGTTGTACTTCTTCTTTGCTAACATGCTTGGTTGCATTTTAATATTGTTTCAAGTAATCAAGGCTAACGTATGTCTTCTTAACAGGGACAATGATCTTACGAACTCTGAGTTGGGGAAAGAACCTGTCGATCCTGTTATCAGCAGTAACTTGACCTGCTATATTACTTCCTATCAGAAAATATGTGGCCAACCTGTAAAGCACTGGTACACTCTGAGGACTAAATTTAGACTTTTAGAAGTGTAGTTTAGCAAGGGACAAGAGTCTTCTGGAACAACCCCAGACAAGCAAAGAGAAATCCAACATAGTAAAACCCAGCAAAGACATTGTTTTCCTATCAGTCCCTGGAGGTCTGGCCATGGTATCTAGCAGGCTTCGTGTCAAGGTCCTCTCCTGCTGTGTCCTCTCCCATCTCCCTTGCTGCTCCCCAAACTCAGATCAGAATCTCACTGTGTAATCCTGTCAAGTTTGCTCCCTTCCCTCTTTCTGTTTTAGACAGGTTTCCCATGCTGTGGTATGTTGAATTCTCTTCAGCATAAATAATTAATGAAAGCATAATTTCTACTTTAGTCTCCTACTGTGTCGCTACTGGATTCAAATGGGAGTAATAAAAGATCTGGAATAGGGGTTGATTTGCTAGCAATGATCAAAACTCTGGAAACATTGGAAGTGTTTGAGAAACTAGCATAATTATATGAAAATACATGCACATGAGCCTTGGGTTTTGTTTTTGTCATAATAATGATTAGCAATAATGGCATATCAACATTCTCAATAGTAATTGTATCTTTGTGATCGTAAACAATTACCAGAATCTTCTGCGTGGAGACAGCAGGGCAAAAACTGTACAAACTAAATTTTTTTAAAAAAGGATGTCTGTTCCTAGGAGTGTTGTATTCAGTGTACCATGCTTAAAACAAATAGTGTTGACATGCAAACAGTAGTAAAAGCTGCAGCATATGCAATTACTAATAGATGGTTGTCATTTTATTCTGTTGGCTGTTCTCGCTTGGATTCAGAAACTTCTTGCACTTTATCCTGCTCTCCTGAGTGTCCTTCTTTGCATGCTTATGAGAGAAAATGCCTGTTACCAAATTTGTTACTCTTTTTCAAAATATTAGTAGTTACACTGTAATTCATAAATGTTTTATTATAAACAATACTGCACTTTACCTTTTAGTCTGTCCCCTAGTAGGGGGTAGGTTTTATGTATCTTCTCTTTGGCAGCCTTTGATTGCATGCTTTGAAGGACTGATTTTATTAGTTACATTTCTTTGAAAGCCCTTGCTGAAGGTAGCAGTTGGCTAATTAGAGAAGTTTTCCCTAAGACTCAGAAAACTAAACAGCCACATCCTTTCTGCAGAATATATGTCTCCACTGTGGTAGACAGGATACAGAAGCTACTTCAGGCAAAAAGAAGTCAGGGCAGCCAGTGCTTGCTTTGATTGAATCCTCTCTAGCTCCTCCACCTGATATCCACTATGCAGCAAAAGTAGCTCTCTTTGTACACAGTGCTTGAAATGCATCATCCACTATTCTTGTCCATACACCACTGAAAACAGTGGTGAATAAGCAAGCCTTTGACTTCTACTGTGCAATAAAGCTGTTAAAGAAAAAATATCACATTGTCCCTTCAAGCTAGAGAGATGGACAATGAAACTATGGACATCAGTAACTGACCTATGTGTCAAAGGCTGTAAATCATCAGCCCATAAAATCCTACAGGCTGAATCATGCAGGCTCAGAGGAGCCTGCAGGATCGCTGCAAGGCTCAACTAGGTTCTGGAAGATAACCCTGCCAGGGGTTCATTGAGTCCCAGATTTAATTCTTTCCTTTTTCATGTTTCATCTAGTAGTACCATCAGAAGCAATATCAAAGGAAATGGAAAAGTTCATATTTCAAAAGATGTCCTTTCTGGTTTATATTACCAGGTTATTCTCTCTATGTGCCTCCCTTTAAAGAAACCCTGGAATAATTTTCCCACCAATTTCCTTTCCTCTTTATGTAAAGTCTTTTACTGTGTTAGTCACCGCAATATTTTGTGGTACTTTCAAGGAAAATGGCTAACTTCTGTAATGTCCTTGCTTTCACCTCCCCTCCTGAGGGAGAGAAGTGTATACATTGGAGCCCTTTGTCTGAAATGTTTTTGAGATATAATGTCACAAATGTGAATGTGTGTATTTGTATGTCTATAAATTTCTGTTAACTATCAAGGTAAAAAAAATGCACATTGCACATAAGAAGTGGGAGGTTGTGAGGTTCAAGGGAAGGTGAGATGTGAAAGGATGGATGCCAAGGAAGAGTATAAAATTTTGACTCAAATGTTAAAATACAATTTTAAATGTTCAAACCCCTAAATTATGTGAGTGTTCTCAATGCATATTCTCCAGGATCAATTAACAATGCTTTCAGTAATTAGTTGTAATTTACTTTCTAAAGTCATTGACCATGAAGATTTGCAACTGATATAGAGGTAATAAAAAAATACAATGTATATTTTAAATGTTCATCGTTTCACAGACAAAGCTAATTTGTGGTCTAGAGAGCTAAAACCCCACATATGATACATTTTTACGATACCTCGGAAACATGTTTTATGTTTTGTGTGGAACATTACTGTAGCAGGGTAGGAAACACTAACAATTTAGAAATGCGTAAACATAGGAATTAACAGTAAGAATGACATCCTGCTGACAGACAGACCATCAGCACTGATGCAGCTGGCTGCCAGCTGAGTTAGGGACCCAGGAAGCACAGGAACTGTTGATTTTTAATTCTCTTTGTTGCAAGCTTATTCTCACTTCTGTCCTTGAAGACATGGTTTCTCGGACCACAGTCTGACATGGAGTGACCTGGCAGTCTTTCTAATGAGAAATGCTTAAGTACAGGTCATTCTGGAAAAGGGCTTATACCATACAAGCATCTTCTTGCACAGTGGAAAGGGATATTGGAAAAAAAAAAAATAAATATTCGGGCTTTACATTGCTTTCCTTTTCCCTTGTTAATCAGGAGCAAATCATTCAGACTGTCGTCTCCTAGGGATGATCGGGGGACACAGCTAGCAAGGCTTCCTGGGGTGACAGGAGCAGCCCTGGCTCCTGCTGTCCAGCTCCCAGATGTGGGAGCTGCTTCCACAGATGGGGCTCTTTGACACCCTGCAGTGGGAAAAGAGGGTGAACTCTGGAGAGTTTTAAAATCAGAAGTAGTACAACACTAGGACATCCACCAGCAATGCTACTTAACCACCCTGCAGCACTTTGCGTGCTGCGAATGGGCCAGCTCAGATCGAAAGGTTGTTTAGCAATGATTTGGAGAGGTTTGGGGGAAGAGGATCTTAATTATGTATGCTGATTTTTGCATTTCTCCAGTTGTAATTATTGGATTTTTTTCATATCATGATCTGTACCATGTAGAGAGGGAAAAAATACAACTAGAGACTGTGGTCTGGAGAGGTCCTTCTCGTTGATGAGAACTGGCTCTGCCAAGGAAGCCTATCATGAAATGCTTCCCACAAACTGATTAAACTCACTCTTTTCACTCACTGCTACCCATCGCTCTTCCTAGGATCAACCACTCTGTTGACTAGAATCTGCTGCTAATTTCCAGCCTAATTTTATCCATTAGAAGTATATTATTACTAAGGAAATACTTTCATGAATTATATAAATGGATTTGCCATGTATGAAGATATTATAGCTTCAAAGTCAAATATCTCCGCATCTGGATTAAAAGTCTCAAATTTTTAAAGTTATTTCATTGGCTTGAATGAGAGGCAGAGGCTTCTGGGATTTTGAAGAGCACTGAGGAACTGAACCCTTTTGCAAATCCTTAGTATTCCTCTACTTGCTGTTTCTGAAACCTAAATGGACTTTGAAATCTGGCTGTAGTGTTGTGTACCACCCTGGAAAACAGAACAGCTTCCGAACTGGTGGGCACAAAGTTTCATCTTCATCCCAGAGAAGCACAAGATGTTAAAGCATTTTAAACCTGTTTAATGTGGAACTGAATGTCCTCCTTTTGTGCCTGCAAAAGCAAGTTTACAAGCTGTGTCACTTAAGGAGACATGATAGTAAGTTGAACAAGTATGCAAAGGAAAAAGATATTAAAAAAATACAGAAGGTACAAAATGTTAGCATGGATTGAGAAGGAACTTAGCTTCTCAGTCATCATACGTCTCCTGAAGATCTGTGTATCTGTGGAGACCTTGCCTAACATCTAAGTGGATGAGTATTTTTTAAAACTTTAATGCTGTGCCAGTAAAATAGTGACATTAATATGAATTTTTTTGAATGATGTTTGTATTTGCTATTGCAAATGGTGAAAAATTGCCAAAATGGGGATGTAGTTAGTTTTTATGAAAACCAAAAAAACACTGAGAGAGTGTCGTGGTTTAACCCATCCGGCAACCAAGCACGGCGCAGCCGCTCGCTCACCTCCCTCATAGTGGGATGGGGGAGAGAATCGGAAGGGTAAAAGTGAGAAAACTCATGGGCTGAGATAAAGACAGTTTAATAGGTAAAGCAAAAGCCGTGCATGCAAGCAAAGCAAAGCAAGGAATTCATTCACCGCCTCCCATCGGCAGGCAGGTGTTCAGCCATCTCCAGGAAAGCAGGGCTCCAGCACATGTAACGGTGACTTGGGAAGATAAACGCCATCACTCTGAATGTCCTCCCCTTCCTTCTTCTTCCCCCAGCTTTATATACTGAGCATGACGTCGTATGGTCTGGAAAACCCCTTGGGTCAGTTGTGGTCAGCTGTCCCGGCTGTGTCCCCTCCCAACTTCTTGTGCCCCCCCCAGTCCACTCGCTGGTGGGGTGGGTGAGGAGCAGAAAAGGCCTTGGCTCTGTGTAAGCACTGCTCAGCAACAGCTAAAACATCTCTGTGTTATCAACACTGTTTTCAGCACAAATCCAAAACATAGCCCCATGCTAGCTACTATGAAGAAAATTAACTCTATCCCAACCAAAACCAGCACAGAGGGAAAAAGAAGCTTCATGATCACAGATAACTTTCTAATGTTTCAAATGCTGTCAGTACAAAAAGAGTAGTTGATCTCTTACCACTTAAGTTTAATGACTGCCAGGAGTATTTAGCTCTTCAGTACACAGTGACCTGCTGTGTTGCACTGAGATTACTGGCTTTTCTTTCTAAGACAACACTCCTTAGATCTCTGCAATTTAAACACATTTGTGCACAACCTGGGTGGGGACATGCAGGCAGTGCACATCTCTGAGGGTGGAGCAATTTCCTGAGGATCAATTCTCCATGAGTGCCAGTGAGCCCTTACCTCCTAATGTTTAATGTCCAGTTAACACATGGATAAATCCTTGCATGGTTCACATGGGGATGATGTAACCTGACAGAATGAGATGGGAATTTGGTTACCACTGCACCTTAAGCGAGGTGGGAGGAGGAGGAGAAGATAGAAATTGTGGCTGGCTGGATAAGCACCGGTGGGCTCATCTCCTCCAACACCGCTTGTCTAAAGGCTAGGGATGCAGTCTGAGCCAGGAGTCTGGGTACTGCTGTCATCAATAGAGGAAAACAGGTACCAATTCCAGAGTGACAGCAGCAGCATTGATCTGATCTCCCTGTGAAGGCATTGCTCTTCCTTTGCTGGTTAGAGAGAAAGCCCAGATGGCTCTATCAGACTAGACTGTTAAATTTTAGAAAAATGTAGTTGTAACAGATGGATCCCATCTTTCTTGGTAGCAATTAATGCTGGGAAGGCAGTGGTCTTTTCCTTTCTTTTTCTTGTAGTTGTACCCAGTATACAAAGTGTCTCTGAGATCTGTGCGGCAGAGGCTCCCTGCAGCAGCATCGCTACCCCTACCAAGACCAGTACAGTTGGGAAGTCTTTCCCAATTTCTTTAAAAGAAAAAACAGAACTGAATTCTAGTCGCAAACTCTGTAATAGGTTTTCAGCAAGTACTGAGTCTGGAAACTACTGAAGATATATAGCAGGGGGTGTGACCTGTGCTCGGGGCCAGGGGGCAAAATACTAATACCAGTAGAGAGTCTCTAATTGTAGTCCTTGTTCCATGCTAACTAGGAACAGAAACCACTGAGAATCTTGCAAGGAGTTGCAAAATTTCCAAATTAGTCTTGCAGACTTGTGAAATTTGACTTTTAAAATGAGATTTGAATAAGCACCTGGACAGCTATGTGGGCCTCCACAGCTACAAAATTCACTGTATCACTAAGAGCTGACACGAGGGTTATTGATCTCCTGCAACTTTCATTTTCTAAGCTACAAACCCAACAATTTAAACATAATGAAATTTCTTAAATTCATTGGTTAAGAGGACAATAAATCTTTTTTTTTCCCCATCAACTATATTCTACCCTATGTTTGTCTTCGTTCACACTCAATCTAACATAAAATATATTTGCAATAAATTATTGCATGGCAGATTTATTAGTTTCATTTGACTTGTGTTACCAGAGTGGCTAGTCATTGATCTCTCATCATTTGGGACCTTTTTATTGGAGTTCTTTTTTTCTTCTTAACTGTACCATATTGTCTTAAAAATTTTTCAAAAGGAATTTTAGAACATGTGAAGACTACCTCACAATAGCTTTTTTTTCCCTTATATTTACTTTCCTTCCCCATCTTCACTGCATCAGGTAGTTTAAATAGTGCTTGCTGCATTTATATGTTTGTGTAAAAGTAATTTGTATTTATTTGTTAGTACCATAGATACCAGAAGATCTCTGTGTGATACCAACTTGTATTGCATCAGTTGCATCTTGTTGAAATGCCCTAAAATAAAAGGAAAAATTACATGCTACTCATTTCATCTATAGGTTCAATGAAGATGATTAAACTTCTAATTTAAGTGCAATATGTGTTAATATACATTTCATGTACACTAATGCAGAAACTTCTGCCAAGGCCTTTTAATGGATTTTTACCCTTTCTTAAGAAGAACGTTAAAATTTTCATATGGCAGGAATTTGTCATTTCCTAATTCAGAAGTCACATCACTTCAGGTTAAAAATGCCCAAATTAAATGGACTGAAATGGAAGAAATCAAAATTTAGTGACAGCTAAATATCAAGAAAGCAGAAAGACCTAAAGCGAGATGACTTTTCCTTCCCAAGGATCAATGTAAGACTTGACAGAATATTTTAGGAGACGTGGCTGACATGAGGGCAACACTGTTTCCAGGCCTTGATTGCACCACTGGGCTGGGTTCTGAGGCCTCGCTATGCTCATATAAAGTGAGGAGGCCTGGAAGATATTAGGTAACTTAAAATTGAGGCCACCTTGAAAAACATTTTAGCTTGAATTTACTGCATCACTGTGTAGCTCTTCCAGAATCAGCAGCAGAATCTGCATCACACCAAAGACTTGTAGTCAGTGGGACAAGTAGGTCTGTGTCCCCTGCCTGGGCCAGATTCCAGGGCTGCTTTTCCATGAGTGAGTGTCTACTTCTGAGAAATGCCCTGTAGTGACAACAGCCTGACTTTCTACTCCTCCCGCTATACACCCTTTCTTTCATCGGGGGGAGAAAAAACCACTTCATTCAGCTTTTCACCTATTACGTTCCCAAATCACGCCTGCAGCTAGCTGCACACTTTCCCTGTGTTTATCCAATACAATATTTACTACTGTCCCTATTCTTGCTTGAGGACCGAGCAGGGACACTATCCGATGACGGACACGTTATAACCACCACTGCTTGCTCTGCAGTTCTAAATATACACAGGTCCAGGAAAAGTGGATGCCTTCTTGCCAGAGCTGCTCTCATTAAAAAGAGAGACAGTGTTAAGAAGCACTTGGGTTGATCCCCACATTCCAGTTTGAAAGCTGTGGGGACCAACTTGAAAAAGAAAAATAAGGACCTCAAATGTTTGGCTGCAGCTTTTTTGGGATTAAAGCTATAGCTGTCTGGCTGCCAGAGAGCAGACAAGCAATAACGCGGATGCTGCCCTGACTCCCATATGTCCGCTGTACAAAACTATATCCCAGCTCTGGCCGGTTAGAACTGAATGGTGAGAAATCCCGTCCGCTGGAGTCCTCAGCTGACCCATTTTCTTGCCCGGCAGCTCTCTGCTCAGGAGCGCTGCGCCTGCTCGATAATTGCGGGAGAAGCAGGACTGCTGCCCGGCGGGTGCCATGCCGTGCCTGCAGGCAGCCTCCTGCGGCACCCACCCAATGGCACCATTTGCACCCAAAATTGGGGTGTGAGAAGCAGTCCTGTGAAAGCAGGGGAGGAGCAAAGGGTGTCTCCCTGAATCCGGCTTTGGGCTCGTGTGTTCTGGCTTGGTTCAGGGAGCAGAGTTTCTCCTTACCTCTTTGAACAAAAAAGCATGGAATGGAACATGAAAAAGAACAATTTGGGGGCCTTAGGACATGTTTGATGGCTGTTCGGATTCCTGATAGAGCAATGGCATTGGTTGCTTAAGGGGGTGCTTTATAGCCACCTCCAACATGCTGCAAAATATAGCATAAAAGCCTCTAGAGTACCACCAGCTAATAATAAAATTGCTAACTATAATCACACAGCAAGAGGAAGAAATTATTTTCTTTCACGAATTGTTTTGCGATATTAAAAATATTCATTTTTTCAAAGGCTCCGTCCTGCAGGGAGTAGCTTCTACACAGGCATTTGGAAAAGAGTGCAAGCCTGTGTTTGCTGCTGGAGTAGGCAGGGACAGCGCTGCCTGCAAATATCAGGACCTTCAGGAAAAGCAGGAGAGTACAAGCTGGTAAGGTTCACAGAGGTTAAAATCAAGTCCCTCTGATGGCATTTTTACGAGACAACTCCCCAGATGAAGTGATCTGAACTTCTGTTGCTATTATTAAAATGTGAGAATATTTTTTTCTCTTTCACTTCAAATACCCTTCACTGGATGTGTAAATGCTGTGAATGTTGTCTTTATGAAACACTTTTGTGACAGCCTTTTAATTATAATAATTAAAAACTGTTTACAAAGTCAGGCGAAAAGAAGGTTGAGCCAGCTCGGCCTGTGACTTTCCCTGACTAAAGGTTCCTGGTGACAGAGCTGGTAATAGTTTTTGACTGTGAAAAAGTCTTAGCTCTACAGCAGCAGCAGCCACTGCCTGATGGAGCATTTTGTGTCTGCGGAAAATTCCGACATATTATATTGTCATACCCATGATAGTATAAATGACCTCAAGCTTTGAATAAAATGCAGTAGCTGGTGTATCTGTTTAAATGATTAAGCAATGAGCTAGGGACAAATCTCCCCTGTCATTTCTGTGTCTGCCTGCTGTGCCAAGTACACAAAGAAAACACAAAGACATCAGTACAAGATGCATTTTCAATCTGGGAGCTTTTAGGGAAATTACAGGGTTCTGCAGAATTTCATTCCCCATTAAGATTGACTAGTGTTAAAATGGAAAAGGAAAGATCCCTTGTACCTTTTTCCCCTCCGTGAATCTGCACGCTATGTTTAGGAAGAATGTTTTATCTAATTGTGAATAATTACTCTATAAAACCAAGCCTGCCATTTCCTTTTTGTGGCAATCCAGTTTTAGTCTACCATTAATATGTGCAAAGTAGTGCGTTGCTGTGACATTTTGTGGATAGTTTAAAACACTGAGAGGATGTCCCTTGTTCTGACCCACAAAAACATAACAAACAAATGAACAGTTTCTATTTGGCAAAAGCTTCATCTCTAAGCCCAAAGTAAGAAGTTTTTCTTTGCCAAAATATGGCACTGCAGGTATTAGACTCTGTTTCAGTAGTGTCCACCTCCTTTGCCAGCTGATGTTGCACTGAACACAGATTTTCTGGGGGTGCATTTGAGATACCTAGTTATAGCCATTGCAGAATATTTATAAATTTATAAAAAAAAAAAAAAAGGTATTTTAACATTTTATGTTTTCTTGTCTATCCGCTTCAAGCTGGTCAGTGTACATTGACCTTTATAAGCCAAAGAAGACAGAAGGTGTAAGGTGAACATTTTCCAAGCATCCAGAGAGGCTCACCGGCCATTGCAACATACCTCAGCAGAGACTGTGCCAATCAGATTGGGAAAATCAGCATAGCTGACCCCCCTGAAAAAAAAGAGTTTAAAGTACAAAGCTTCTATCTATGCACCGGTCAGCATGCACTGTTTGATACATTAGGACTTGAACTTTTAACCATTTGAAAATAAACTGGTAACTTTTTAAAATATAACCAAAGAAAACACGGGGGAAGAATCATGTGGTCTATCATTTGCAAGTCACGTGCACTGATCTTTCTCATATGACAACAGAAAACATTCTAGTAATAGTGCCCTATTCTCCTTTTTATGTCTGTGGCTTCATATGGCAGATATTCTTCCCCTCGTTCTGTTACTGGTTCCTCCCCAAACACAGCTGTGAAAAATCTCCATAAAAGTACTCTGTCATTTACTACTTCTAAACTCTTTATTACCTTCCAAACTCTTACAGCCTGTTGTACTGAAGGGTGTTTGTGTACCAGGAGCTCACATGTACAGCCTACCTCTCTTCTCAGGCTTTCACCCAGCAACTGGTCCTGCACTGAGCATTTGTAGATTTGCTTTTTCAGCATAACTTTCAAAGCTAAGTTTGGAGCAAGCCTCTGTCATCGTCAAAGGATGCTTTGCTCCCTCTACAGCCAACCTACCACAGGGAGGGACAAATCCAGATGAAAGCCATCATACGTGAAAACTCTATTTCCCTGACTATTAGCATACAGTTTATGTGCACAACGGATGTACTGGGAAAACTAGGAATGGTCACAAAGATGATAACAGTAACCTTGTGTCTCCTACAGCGGGCTGGTCTCAACCATTATTACTTCTCACCAGCCAGAAGAATCCCTCATTTCAAGTCTGTCCCTGAAAGCAGGATGGAGGTGAAGTAGATGGTATCCAACTTAATATGTCACTGTGTGCCAGCTGACCTATGGCCCGCAGTATAGGAACTGTTTGACTATGGAATAACATTAAAGATGTGACCTGATGCTGTTATTCAGGTTGTGTTAGCATCCTGCTCTCAGCAGTGCGGCTCAGCGATTTTACTCTGTGCATCAGTATGTGATGTGAATACAACACGTGGAGTCTGGTCCAAATGCAACTTTCAAATTTACTGAGAAAAATTGCAGAGTCCTTGAAGATGAAAAGCTTCAGCTTAGTGCAGGATGTTGTTGTGTTCTGTGTACAGACGTCACTAGCATTTCCATACAGTTCAGTTTCCTTAGATTTCAATAAAATATAAAGTCTTTTCAGGGGCTATTTTTCTTCTTATGGTCACCAGTCCTGAAATTCAAGACTTGCTCAAAGGCTGTATTTTGGCCCTTTACCCTGGTAAGACCCTTCCAAAGCAGAAAGGCACAGCTGGTGAGGACTCATAGAATTCAGCACATCCGTGCTCAGTAGCCAGCAGTGTGAGGTCCGGCATCCGCTCTGTGCAGAAACACTGCGTCCAGAAACACAGCACACAGCATTAGCCTCCTCCTGTAAATATACTTCCACTCACTTCCCACCAGTGGAAAAGTGTTTAGCCCTCCATGAAAAGCCTCATGAGTATTGTTTTCACTATCCTGCAGGAGAGGCCTGCAGGAAATATTCTGCAAGGATCAAGGAGTATTTACCCAGGTCCTAAACACCAGAGAGACTCTCCTTCAAACTTTTCAGTGAAACTCTTTTTCAAAAAATAAAACCCCAAGCCTGGACTGTTTCCCAAAGGCAAAGTGGGCTGAAAAAAGCTTCTCCAATGGGAAGAATGTGCACTCTGCATGACAGCTCGACTGATGCATCTATCAGCTATTAGCTGCAAAACTAACGGTGCCACAGACAGACAGCTGGGAAGAGGGGTTTTATCAAGGCCCATGGCTTTGAAGTCAGATTTCAGACCAGCAGTTGCTGACAAACACTTTGCTTGATGGAGGAAGGTATGATAGTTTTTTAATTTCTGACTGAAACAGAGTCCCAGAAGATCTTTCTCTCTTCATTTTAAAGTCTTCCTGAAGCACCAGGCTGTCCCCTAGCTCCAGTGGGCTGTCTCTCCTGCATGCTGAAAACCTCTTCCAAGCAAAACACCCCAGTTAAATCAGTGAAAGCGTTGCCTGAATGAGTAACTGGCCTTGTAGATGTTAAGCTGAGTGGAAAGATCCTTAAATGATTGATTTCTTAAGCCTCTCAACATTGGAGTATCCTGTTCCTGAATCCTCTGCTCAGGACCTGAGCCAGAAGGCAATTATGTGCAATCTCATCAGCAGTGAATGGGAGGAAATAACTCCCTCCCAGTGCAACGTGTGATGATGATGCTCACTCAGGGTATGTGTCTTGTCCACTGCTGTTGCACCAGGTGGATGTTTATGATTTTCTGAGGTGTTCCTCAGCAGTGCTATTGTTCAGCAAATACCTTCCCACCTTGTATGAGGTCTTTTGGTGTCATCCTTCAAACTGGCTGATCCTGAACTTCATTATATTCACCCCAGGATCACACCATATTTAATTTTTTGCTTTCGTTGTTGCCAGTTACTCTGCCCTGTAGAGCTGGAGGACGACTCACAGGCAAACAGAGGTGCCACAGAAACGACATAGTTCCCCTCATTTGCAAAGATTCCTTCAAAAGGATGGTGGAGAGCAAACTGAACAGGACAGCTGCGAGGAATTGGCAACTGGAACCTGTTGTGCTGCTGCCAATGCATTTCCTTGCTCTTGTCCATGCAGCAAAGGCTGCCTCAGTTTGAGCAGGTCCCCCCAAAGTCTTCATAGTGATGGCCACTTGAATCCACCTGCTGGTTTTGTATATGAGGAAACAGGTATGGCCAAAGCGTTCAGAGGGGCAGAAGAGCACACAGAGGCTCTTTCACAGCTGGCCCAAATCCCTGTGTTTGGCTCTGGTTTGATACACATTTTCAGCTCTCTGAAGGGGCTCTTACTGCCAGAACTGCAGAGGACCCTCTGGTTTGCTTCCTACCAGTGTTTCTAGAGGTGTCTGTCAGGGGTGTTTTCTGTTCCCACTTGCTGCTCCACAGCAGTAAAGATGTCAGGGATGCTCTGGAGCAGTCTGTCCAGGTCAGCCCCAGCATTGCAGAGCTGCTGGGAGAGACACTGAGCTCCTCCTGCCCCCTCCCAGGATGATGAATTTTCCCACCCTTACTGGTATGTGACTTCCCACTGCCAGGAGAAACCTGCTTACCCTCCCAAAATATGAAAGACATTTTTTTCCCCACCTGGCTCCTAGAGAAGATCCATTCCCGGGGGATTATCCTGCCACAGGCATGGGTCACAGGACATTTGTCCATCACTGCTGCTGTCACTGGAGGGCTGTGGAGTCAGCAGGAGCCATTCAAAGGAGCTAACATGTGACAGTGAACACAGCAGATTGCCCAAGGAGCACTGCAGCAGCAAGTGGTGGCTGGAAGACCAACAGAGGCAAGAGGAAGGGGCAGTTAAAGTACAGGTTAAAGGGAGTATTTTCTGGGAGGTGGGAAGAGCAGTGACTTGTCAAGAGAATTTTTCCAGCACCATTGGCTGATTTCTGAGGAAGCCCACACTGCCTGGCCTCTGGCTTGGTAGAACTCGCTTGATTTTTCCACCTCTTGCAAGGTCTGCTTTGCTGTAATTTGGATAGTAGTTCTGGGTGTTCATCAGCACAGGGGGAAGGCATGTTGGAACCACTTCTCTCTCCATAGAGTCAAATATACACTGGTGTTGATACCAAGCTTCCTTCAAAAACTGAAATGGTTTTGAAACTAGTGATCACAAAGAACTTCTAGGCTTTGTAAAACTCCCATCTACCTTGACTGTGAAGGGTCATTTGAGGCTTTTTTTTTTTTGTTAGGATGAGAGGAAGGCTTTGCCATTGCTAGGACCTTTTTCTTCAGCATGGTAGTCCTGTTTCAAACAGATGCAAACAAGAGTGCAAACGGAAACACCAGCCACCTCTGACTGCTCCGTGCCACTGGCCAGGCTCAGAAATGTCCTCCCTACTCTCTCCTGTCTTCTGGAAGTTATCCACAGTTGTTCCAAGGCAACAACTGCCCTCCCTCATGACATAAACAAAGTCTGAATTAATTATTCAGTGTAGCTCAAGACATTTTAATAATTGAGCATGAAAGCCTAGGAAAAAAAGCTAACGCTGTTGGTATCTTTCCCAACAATCAGGCTTGCCAAACAGAAGAGTACTGTGGAGACAAGACAATTCCTCTTCTAGTTGCGCAGCAGAAGTTGTCAGAGTAGCAGTGTATGGGGCTGGTAACCAGCCAAGTGATCCATGCTGCTACACCCCACACAGCATTCAGGGAAAGAAATCAAAGTCTCCCCATTTCCAATGGTCTCCCAAGGGCAGATCTATCCACTCCCTCAAGATGAGTGGAAGCTCAGGCACAGTCCTGGTGCAGCTCAGCATCTCTCTATCGCAGTCACGCACTCTGAACTGGGCTTGTATGCTTGCAGTCCTGATTTGCTGGCCTAAAAGTGTAGCCTGCAACACAGGTTTTATCTGAACACCAGTTCCCAAGTAGCCTTCTGCAGTCTGGATGGTTTTGATAGCTTTCCTGTGTCCTCCTACAGTTTCTTAGACCTGCATTTCTCACCCCTGTATCTCCTCTGTTCCTACATGTTGCTGTGGATGTAAAGTAGAGACACCAACAACCCTCAGACCCATGTCTCTATAGACAGAAAGACTATCTTGCTTAACACGTTGGTTCCTATTGCCCAGAGTGTGTTTTGCTTTAGCAAGAAGTTATATATTTGGCTGACACGGTATGGCTGGGAAGCCTGTGAGTGTTTTTCAATAAACCCTGTTTTTGCAATGTTAATGCTATTTCAGTTGCTAATACATTGGCATGGTTTCTGAAGCATTGTCATGAGAGGAAGAAAAGCCAGATTGCTGATATTTATACGACACCGGAGCGCTATATCCCATATTCTCATCACTGTGGTCTGTTTTCCAAGTAGGATACTAAATGGAGCACATGATCATTCGTTATTTCCTTTTTGTATCTAGACTTGGGCCACATGGTTAGAGATGCGTTTGCTACTACTTTACAAATTTCACACATCACAGCTTGTTTAAGCCACTCCTTGTCCTGTCATGTGCACCTCCGGGAAGAGTCTGGCTGGCTCCCTCCTCCCTGTCTCCTCCAGGTAGGTAGCTGAAGAGAGCAGTAAGCTCTCAATCATTGTTAGCTCTTACAATGGCTGGGAGCTTCCCCACCTCTCCTTATCCTTCGTGTGCTGCAGTCCCTGCCCTATCCTGGTGCCCTACACTGAACTTGCTCCAGTCTCTCTTTCTCATGCTGGGGAGCCCTAAACTGGACCCAGTGCTCCAGGTGTGTCCTCACTGCAGGAAAGGGAGAGGAAGAATCACTTCCTTGGACCTGCTGTGCTGAGAGGCTTACTTTAGCAAAATGAGTGCTCAGCTCACCAAACCCAGTCACATCACCTCTACCAACCCTGCACTGTAAATTGTGTTAGCCTTGCTGCCCTCAGCACATCCTTCTGTTTCATCACCTCACTAAACCTGGCAGACAAATTAAAGAGAAGAAAGACTATTCACCATTGAAACTGTTGACATGGCAAAAAGGTGCCATCTTAGTTCAGAGATGGGCTTGATAAGGAGCTAGATCCAGCAGGACCCCAGAGGCAAAGGTCCCTGGAAACACACCGCCTCCCCACGCTCACCACGGGAAAGCTGTAGAGCCCACACCACAGGGACTCAAAGCCTCTCTGGACCTACAGCACTCCCTGAAATCATGAGATGACGGCTCAGCCCTGCTCAAGCCTAAGAGCCAAATGACTACACAGATTTCAGCTGTTCCTGGTGCAAAACCTATCACTCTTACTTACGTACACGTGATAAATGACCTGTGACTATTATACACATGCTCTAAACTGCCACATTGCAAATTATGGACAATCTGACTATCTAACATACTAAATGACGGTTTAACTCTATGCATTACAGGTACTGTCATAGCTACTTCAGTGTAAATTTGTGATTATGTTGTGGTGTAATGCAAAACGTTCCAGTTTATGGTCTCTGGTGATTATCCTATATTTCTTATCTCTCTGACTCATAGAACAAACAGGAAAAGTGGTAAGTGAGGATCTGCGGTTGAGCCAGTGTTGTTGCCTTTTTTCTAACCAACCCTGTTGAGCTGTGAAGGACATACAAGTCCTTGGCAGAAATAGCTATAAATTCATTTGATGACCAGCTGCTTGGTTGCTTTTATCTGCTTGCTTTATCCTTTGGTAATCAAGAACAGATTTTAGCTTTGCTCTGACTGTTAGTAAGAAACAAAAATGACACTTTCCTCCAAGTAAAATCACTACTTCAAGTTGCAAATGATTTAAAAATGTGAAAGGATATAAGGTAAACCAAGCTCTTCGGGACTGAAGAAAGAGTCCTCTCGTATCCAGCTCATGCCTTCAACCCAAAGTATGTAATTTTAAAAAATCCTGACCATGGTACAAAGCAATGTATGAATGAAGTTAATTTTATTCTGTGATTTGAAATTGTCTTAATCAAACTGAAGCCAAAGAAAAGTTGGTGAAGCTGAAAGTCAGTGAGAAGTTTCTATGTCTGCAGCACATCTGTGTTTACCAGCTCCCTGTCTTTGCTGAGCTCAGTTTTTCCTTACCAAGGGTCAGCTGCTGTTCCAAGTCTGGAAAATGAAAAAGTCTGCCACTGAAGGTATTAGCCAGTTGTAGGAGAGATTATCTGACTGGAATTTAACTTTTAAAGGTCATTTTGAAGTCTCTTATTATCTGTGTACCAAAAATTGCTAAAAGGACTTCAAGTGATGTTATTTCTACTAATGGTTCCATCAGCGACTAATGGCTTTGTTTAGATCCTGTAACAAACTCCTCATAAGGCTAATATGAAAACACTGCTTAATGACACTGTGCCTTTCATATATTACTTTTCTGATATATGTATTGTTTGTATGAGCAAACTTCTTTCGCCAAAATTACCTGGGGGGGATATTTCATAACATTTATAGTTTGTGTCATCAGAAGAAAAGGTATTTAATAGAAAAATCAGTTGTGTCCAGCACACATTGCTTCAGAAATGTCCCTTCTCTCTGCCAGCACTATACAAAACTCAGAAATCTGCATGGAGGCGGATGCATCGTTCTTTCATCTCATCAATTAAATGCCAATAACACGGCATGATGCTGATTGCTTCCTTCTCTCTAATTTGGAAGGTTGGATTCACTATGCGAGAGGACTAGCAAGGGACAGGAGCCTGCTTTAACCACAACCTGTTTTGTACACTTCAGTGCCCCTGCGAATTTCAAAGGCCTTATTTAGCATTTAAGACAGGTAACTATTAGTGCAAGGTGACAACCAGAATTTTCATTTTACAGGAAATTTCACTAGTTTGAAGTTTGTTTTCATTCTGAAGCAGAACAAAATGCCACATGAAAATTTCCATGAAACAATATTTGAGGAAAAGCCTGGGTGAGAGGTAGGTAAGGTAAAATGTTTCACTTCACTTTGTCTTCTTTTTCCCCTCTTCCCAATATAAGATTCAACATATTTAGAAATGACAACAAGTCATTTGAAAAAGAAAGGAAAAGACTAAACATTCCCAAACAAAAATAAATTGAGTTTAAGCCATCCCATTAATAAAATTAAATTTTTCACCACATGAATGTTCAGCTTTGCCTAAATGGTATTTTCAAATGAGAGAATATTACACCAGGGAAAATGATCCACTTTTCTATGACGCAGTACAGTAGGATGCTCTGCTGCAGGGATGTTATGTGCTGAAGGAGAATGGGAGAGGCTGGGAGTCTTTTCAGCCTTTTTGCCATCTTTGGTTGCTGTCTCTTTTTTCAAGATCTTGTGTACCTGTTTGACAAACAGCCGGGCATAGTATACTAGTAGCTTGGCAGAGCGTGGCCAACAACCCAGTTCTGCTGGGGTATCTATGGGGAGAAATTACAGGCTGTGGCCAGGCAGAGGGGATAGGTAGGAAAAAGACTCCAGAGTTTGTGAAAGAGAATCAGGAAAAGAAGGATTCGGTGATTTTAAAAAAAATCAGCTTGCTTACTTGAGGCTGCAGAAAGTTTATTTTGCTTTTTCCTGTAAAATTTGTTAATGTGTTGGATATAAACCAGGGTACTGTTCCTCTAAAGTTATAGGTTTTGGCCATGAGTCTGGCTTATTTAAAACATGATCTGATCAGTTGCTTAATGCCCTTGCACAGATTATCAAGGAGAAAAAGGTCAGATTTTCGAAGGTCCTGAGCATTTGCTGTTCCCACTGAGCTCTGTTAAGAGTGGTAGATGCTCATTGCCTCTCAAGCCATGCTAAAAAGTTGTGATTTTCCTCATTTTTTGGTGATAAATATGAAATGAAATGAATAGTTACTCAGTATGGCTTTTTGCATAGGCATTACACAATGAAGTCAAACAGAAGGACCTGGAGGAAAATAAAATGGAGATTGCATAGGGATTGTAGCTTTGGATGGGGATGAAGAGACCAACCATCATTTGTGTTCACCTTTTCTGAAGTCTTTAGACACAGGCTCAACATTACCACTGAAAGGGAGGCTTGAGTACCGGGAGCAGAGACACAAGCAGGCACAAATATGTACAATGTACAGGGAATTCAATATCAAGCTGGACAAAGGTGATTTTGCAAGGCGATATGTGTTTCTGTAACCAGTACTACTTGGCTGTCCTTTTAAGGGGTTGATACTTCATCACTCTTCCCAGAATAAGTCGTCAAAGTCTAACTAGCCAGATCTCCTGCCCATTTAAGCTGCTGTGGACCTTTGAAGTCCGCAAGAAAACACCAATTTATAGCCGCCACGGGCCTGGCCCAAGGTTTCTAAATAAGAATAGACATATTAATTACATATAGAAAGAGCCATAAATTCCAGATTGCATTGAGAGCCAATGGTTATAATTTAATTGTAGTTTTCCACTGTTCATGACAGTCCATGACATCAGCAGATTATTTAATTATAGCTTTCTTTCTCAGCCCAGGATTATATGTTATTGCTCTCTGGAAAACTAGATTAAATTAATTAAGAAATAAGGTGTTAGACATTATCTTGAGATGAATAGGCCATGTAAAAAAGTACTGAAATATTGCTGAATATCTATCAAAAAAATCTGACAAAATCACAGAAGCATCAAGATTATGAATGAGCCGTGGTTTGTCCAAAGTAGGAAGATTGTTTGAATGGTCCCCATTTATTTTCAGTCTACCCCTACAGCTCACTTCCTCATGAAAGACCTGAGGGGGTACACAAAGTCCAGCCAATTTTTAAGATAAGTTTGTCTGTTCAGCATGCTGCAATTCTATGTTTTTGCTAGGACATTGGTCTTTAGTGAATGCTTGCATCTCTGGCTGCTCCGTAACAGACCCATGCAAAGCCTTAAATAGAAAGATGTTGGTGTTTCACATCAAGAAGCAACAGCCACACTTTTTTGTTTGCTTTTAATACCCCGTTGTGATTGCCCCAACAATGATGTGATGGTCACGTTACTTAAACAGTAGCAGTGTGCAATTCTGGAATACCTTTCCCAGCCAAACCATTTTCTTTTCTCCATATTGAAGTTAATCCCAGTCTCCACCAACCTGGCAAGTGTGTCCCTACCATTTATAGAGCATAGCCAAAAACTTTAAAAGCTGCTAGCTGAGTAAAAGCATCGCTGCACACTGGAGCTAAAGGTTACATTAAAGAAAACACACCTTCATGAAGAATTTACTAGGAAGAAAGCAAGCCCTTTTTAAGCACCCTTTTGTCTTTCCCTCATAGGGCAACAGTTGTCTTGCAAGTTTTGTTCCCATTTATGGGCCTCAGAGAACAGAATATTTCTGCTTTCAAGCCTCCCAGCAGATGTTTAACAAGTTCAGTCAGACTAAAGACTGTGCTTCATCCTGGAGCACAATGTTTGTTGTGAGCAGAGACTGCTGGCAGGTGGAATGTTACTTAACACTGCAGAAGGCTTCTAGCAAAGATCAAAATGAGCCACCTGCATGAAGCAAAGGGAACGGGGTGGCAAGTGGTGAAGAATCCATCAACCTTCAAAAAAACCTGTCTGAATGAGGCACTTTCATGTGGGCTGGGGGCCTTTGCAGATCCCAAATTTCCTGCTTTGATAATCTGTTGTCCTAGCTCACTGTACTCCATCTACGTGTTTTATCCAAACTGTTTTGGGATCTGTGTGGAGGCAATAGCGGAGTCTTGCATTTTAAGTCATTTCTAAATGATCCTTTTTTCCTGTATCAGCACTGTATGCCTGGTATATATAGAATCCAATAAAAGGATCCTGGTAAAGGAATGTGGTGGGTTGACATTAGCTGGCTGCCAGACACCCATCCAGCCTCTCTCATTCCTCCTCCTCAGTCAGACGGGGGAAGAAAACAGGATGAAAAAGCTTATGGGCTGAGATGAAGACAGGGAGATCCTTTATCAGTTACCATCATGGGCAAAACAGACTCAGCTTGGGGAAAATTAATTTAATTTATTGCCAATTAAAATAGACTAGGATGGTGAGAAAGAAAGACAAAAAATAAAACACCTCCTCCCCATCCCCCTGCTTTTTCCCAAGCCCATCTTCACTCCTACATTCCCGACTCCTCTACCTCCTCTGCCACCTGAGCGACACAGGAGGCTGGGGGTGGGTGAGGGTGGTCAGTCCATAACAGCTCCTCTCTGCTGCTCCTTCCCCAGGGGGAAGCGTGGATCCTTTCCATGGGCTGCAGTCCTTTGGAATAAACCAGTTCCACCATGATCCTCTCCACGGGCTGCAGGGGAATCTGCTCTGGTGCCTGGAGCACCTCCTCCCCACTCCTTCTTCTCTCACCTTGGTGTTCGCAGGGCTGTTTCTCACACTTTTTTTTTCTTCATTCCTTTCTCTGCAACGTGGTGTTTTGCCCTTTCTTAAATATGTTTTCCCAGAGGTGCCACCAGCCTTGCTGATGGGCTCAGCTGTGCCCTGCGGTGGGTCCACTGGAGCCATCTGGAAGTGGCCGTGTCCAGTGTGGGGCGGTCACCCTGCTACCAAAGGCTTGCTGCCTACACCACCTACTAGGAGAAAGAGTGGGCACTTTCCTAGCAGCTGCTGGACCTCAGCATCACATTTTGCCCATCTTTAGAAGCTGGGAGAAAGCCTCTGCAGCAGCTTGTGGGGCAGCAGGCCCCCAGACCGACGCTTTGTCACATTTCTGACATTTTTGTCAGAACATTTTTTTGTCACTGTATTTCTGTACAGTGCTGGCCTCTTCCACAGTGCTGGTTTGTCAGGAAATTTGGGCAATTACTAGTAGAAGCAATAGACAAGTTGATCTGGCAGGTCTGAAATAGCAGTAAACCATTGCTGTACTGAACTCACTTCAGGTTGGTAAGGAAGACAGAGAGATCATGGTTTTCACCTAATTCTTTCTTCCTGCCAGCCCAACCCTCTGGGCATTCAGGAATTCCCAACAGGCATTCGAGATTCAAAAGCACCACAGGAAGGGACTTGGGCTGCACCTGCGAGCAACAGAAAATCTCCCATCCCCAGCAAGCGGCTGACGCTGATGATTACTTCAGCAGGCACTCCAGGGATGGAAGAGCAAAATTCATCAAATTCAGGGTATTTATTTTCATGCCATCCTGCATGTAGCAGGGTTTCCAAACCTTGTGGTGTTCCCAGAGATGTATTAGCCTATCGAAATATGAGAATTAAGGGCTCCAAAAAGCTAAATGTGGTCCTGGACAAAGGCTTTTCATTGTGACAAATACCTTGTGGCTAAGGATGATAGTCTTCCCTTAAAGAAAGATGACCATCAGGGCAGAGCCACAGTGGGGCTGACACAGGAAATCCAGTCTGAGGAGACACCTTTTAAATGTCTAAATTGCTGTACCTGATATGCTGGAAACAGGGAAGCAGACAGGAAAAAAAAGGTCAATTATTTTTAATTTCTTGATTTTTTTTGTTGCAATCTTGTTTTGAAAAGGAGCTTCCTCAGGCCCATCAATTGCCATCTGATCCGACAGACTCCCCCTTCACCACAGTGTCCTAAAATAGCATTAAGCATGAAAAAGTGGAGAATGTCTTTTAGCAAAACTAAAACACTGATGGGCTTCCAAATGGTCTTTCCTACTTTCTTTCTCCCTTTCCCCTTGCACACACCTATCTCATGGGCATATTTTGGCATGCTAAAAGGTCATACCTGTTTCTACGATTTGATTCGGGCTCTGAGCTTGTCTTTTGTATGAGGCTGTTGACAGACACTGTCAGCTTTGTGGATATTCTGCTATAAACTACCACTGTTCAATCTGAAGCTGACGCTTAGCTGTGAAAAGTGCAGTTGTAACTGCAAGAATGGGGATGTGCTGGCTTAGGGGCTGAATGCAGCACCACCACCACCATGCTGGATTCAAGAGTGTCATTAACATCTTAAAAGAAGCCTGTCAACCTGAAGAGATGCAAGATTAATTAAAGGCATTTTATCACCCAAAATTCTTCAAATAACATTTGGCCTTTTGAAGAATGAAAGTTGTAATTGCTGGATTGTCTCTTATCCATTGTTTTAAGGAAAATGTATTTTTGGTCTTTTAATACCGAACTAGAGGCCATGAGGCAATCAGTGTCATGCTCTGATTCACATAACACTAGAGGAAAATGCTGAAGATAGGACTGTCCTAGTGGTATTGAAAATGGAATAGGCTTGTGCTCCAAGACCTGTTCACAAAGCACCTTCTGCAAGTTAAATAATTGATGACATAATAAAGCTAATGAATATATACTCCCATACAACCACATGGGTTGTACTGTGTATGTCAGACATGGACCCTCACTCAGCTCTGCCTCCGCACACTTGCTGGGATCCCATCTAAGGCTCTAACTCTTCTTTGTGAAAATACCTTCTGATAGTGACTCCGGATCTTCATGGGGCAAAACACAAGCTCATCTCTCATTGGTGTTTGCTTCAGTTTTTTAAGTGGGTGTGCTGCTCGGTGAGCTCCCCTCTTGCAGCACATGAAGAGCACTCATAGACTGGTCTATTTCAGGGTCAGAAGGACTTGTTCAGGTTACTAACCTGGTACTGGGTGGAATATTTCTTTGGTTAAATTTCACAATATCTTGTTGTTGAAGTTGAGCACAGATTGATGAATGATCAGAGAGGTCATAGGAAGTTTAGTTAGATTATGTTTTAGTTTATGAAGTTATCCAATCTACCAAAAGATCGGAGTGATGCAGAACCACCACATCCTTCCATGAGCTCTGACCAATCCCTTGTCATGCTGTAGGCTTAAGCTCTGAGACATTAAGATGCTTCTCAGCTATCTCTTGGAAGAACATGTGTGACATAGTTACTGAGATAAAAGAATTTTTTTCCTATGATATATTATATGTGAAAATAATTTAATTACATTAAAAGCTAGTTATTCTTTCCTTTCTGTTTAAGTACTGTTCTAGTAGATGATTTGATACTGCATTAGGAGCCTTGTGGAAGGCATTGTACTCAAGGAGTGAGTGATCTTGGGCAAGTCATATCTGCTCTATTGGACCTTGTACTTAGGGCTTGAGAAGCCCACATGTTAGTTAGCATTAGTAGCTGCCGTAAGGGAATGTGCTGGAATGTTGTGGTTTAATCCCAACCAGCAACTAAGCACCACGCAGCTGCTCACTCACCCCCACCCCACCCCCCCCCCCGCAGTGGGATGGGGGAGAGAATCAGAAAAAAAAAAGTAAAACTCATGGCTTGAGGTAAGAACAGTTTAACAGAACAGAAAGGAAGAAACTAAAAATGATAATAATAACAATAATAAAATGACATGAATAATAATAAAAGGATTGGAATATACAAGTGATGCACAATGCAATTGCTCACCACCCACTGACTGATGCCCAGTTACTCCCTGAGCGGTGATTCCTCCCACCCCCACTCCCCCCAGTTCCTATACTACATGGGACGTCCCATGGTATGGAATACCCCTTTGGCCAGTTTGGGTCAGCTGCCCTGGCTGTGTCCTGTGCCAACTTCTTGTGCCCCTCCAGGTTTCTCACTGGCTGGGCATCAGAAGCTGAAAAATCCTTGACTTTAGACTAAACACTACTTAGCAACAACTGAAAACGTCAGTGTGTTATCAGTATTCTTCTTATACTAAATCCAAACCATAGCACTGCACCAGCTACTAGGAAGACAATTAACTCTATCCCTGCTGAAACAAGGACAGCATCCCATGACAGCCTGTCCTCCACACCAGTGGTTGTTATGAAAGACACCTGTCAGGAGAAGGTATATGGTTTTGTTTGTTACAAACCATAAAAGGTACCACTCTATGGGAGGAAGGAGGAATGTCTCCATGGACGGGATCTGCACAGCGTGCCGTGGGAGAATGCAGCCAGGGTCTGTCCAGTGCTGCACGAAAGCAAGATCCCCAGCATCTGAAGGGACATAAGATTTGCTCACTATCTATATTCCTCTTGTTATTCTACCTAATTAAAACAGCTGTTTTATTGCAGTTTCTGTGGTTGTGCCTTTCTTATTAAAATCCAGAACGAATCCTGCACCACCAGTGCCCATCACAATGATGCAGAACAGATACATGCAGGTATCCCTGCACAATATCACGCCACAGTTTATTGAGACTCTCATCTATCTCAGTGATCTCATCATAAAATTTTGCAGAAATGATGTCATGTTTTGAAGATGAGGTCTAAGACTTATCATTAGGGAGAAGTGCTGTCTGCATTTAGGTTAATTTTACAGGGAAGAAAATCTGCAGGGATGAAAGAACAATATATGTCTTGTTGGGACTGTGGTCCTCCTCATGTGAGTGTGTGAAGCTCTGTAAACCACTCTGCATCCCCAGGGAGCCTTAATCCTGCCTTCCTTTCTGCAGCCAGGGTCACTGACAGCCCCATCTGCAGTGAGAAGCTGCTGCTCTGGAATGTTTTCCTCCTGCACTTTCCACTCCTACCCCCGGGCTCCCCAGAGGACCGCTTCCCTTCAGCCACAGGGTAGTCACCTCATTGCCCTGTCCTGGGCAGCCTCTTCCTCAAGTATCACTGGCTTCCCTGGGAATGGTCCATTCCTGGTGGCATCCCAGCAAGGGTCTGTGCCTTCAGACCTGTTAAAGACAAATCATCTTTTGTGGAATAGTTTTCAAGAAGTCCTTCAGAGTCAGTCTGGAAATTAGATTTGTGCATGGCTTTTCATATTGAAGCAGGTTTTGTCTTGCTTACGGTCTGTTACTGTGCAGCCTTGTGCTCAACTTACACACTTTTTTTCTGGAACTCCTGGCATCAGTCAGCATTTTCTCTCTCAGTACAAGATATGCTTTTCCATCCAAAAGGTTTTTCCACATCATATCCATAAATGTCACTGCTTTTAAAATCATATATTAAACTATTCCTTACTACTACTAAAGTATGAAAATAATTTTAAACAGTCATTGCTCAACACAGTAATATCTGGTATTATGAATGAAGCAAAGAGATTCCTACTATTTCCCAGCATCTAATACACTCTCTACATTTTTAGAAGACTTTCATGACATGTATTAGAGAGGCCAGTGGCCATTATATTTGTAAGTGTATTTGGGGAGGAAATAAACTGCCCGTTATACAAAGATAGCATACTTAATATAAACTAAAAATAAATACCTCTCTGCAGAGACTGACTTCTCTAAATAAGATCTGTGCAATGAAGGTCTTCAGTAGATTAAAAAAACCTCTATAAAAGACTTTGCCTCTGGGAATATCTCACAAGTAATAAGTTGTGACAAAATGATTCTAGAAAATTATTCTACACAAAGGACCAGATCTGACACAGAACATAAACTCTCCTAGATTCAGTTATATAGGACCCGGCCTCCATCTTCCTAGAGAAGTCACAGCCGTGACTGAAGTACCTGGTGCTCTCCTTGCTCTGTACTGCAAGTACAGGTTTGTGACAATGAGAAGCCAGAACCTTGAGCTGGGAGTCATCTCAGCTAGCTCATGAGAAAAGTCCATCAGGGTGTCTGTGAGATTCGTCTCTTTCCAAAACAAAGGCACCTCACTTGGAGCAGTAGAGAGGAATCTCATGCCCCTGAGTGGCTGGGACCCCATATCAGCCTGTCCTCACAAAGGAGGTGCCAGATGCTCTGTCCCACTCCACAAAGAAGCAACACTTCTCCGGTGCTCCTTCCCCTTCGGTGATTGCTTAGCCGTTGAGAGTCAGGTTTGCTCCCTCGGGGTCATCCAGATCCCTACCTCCCTACTGGAGATGAGAGGGTACTCTGAGCTGGGCTCAGTGGGACACACACTGACGCTTTTACTGAGGCACCTAAAATCAGATCAACATTGAAGTTTCTCTGAGGATCTAGACCCATATATCGACTAGTGAAAAATTAACACAGGGCACTTCTCTAGTCTAGACAAAACCATGCATAGTGACCCACTGGACAGCTGATGAAAGACAGTGTAATTGCAGAGTTCACAGCTAAACTGAAGCTTCTTACTGCTCCAGTTGGATTCAATCAACTAGCTTTTAAAACTCTTTCCATCTGTTTCTTCATTACACAAGGCCTGTAAGTGTACCGCTA
The DNA here is from genome assembly GCF_929443795.1 of Astur gentilis. Taxonomy (NCBI): domain Eukaryota; kingdom Metazoa; phylum Chordata; class Aves; order Accipitriformes; family Accipitridae; genus Astur; species Astur gentilis. The sequence continues at coordinate 19,545,246 of NC_064883.1, read as the reverse complement.
ATGATGGGCGAGTTATTCGTGTATTACCACATCAGTGCTTGTCACAGTGAAAATGTCCATATTATTAAAGGTTTCACAACTATTTAACTGTTGGGGAACATGTTCAACATTTTGCAATATGGCAGACTTCTGTCTTTCAAACTGCTTAAATACTTTTGCTTTAAGCTTTTTACATTAAAGTGAATAAAAGAAGCTTTCCTTGTGCTCTACCTTTTAACAAACCACGGCACTTCAATGCACAATACTGAAGTCATGCCATTTAAGGCATTGTCAGTCCTTTCAGAATAGAGATATAACGCTAAACAAAATCTCTTCAGGAGCCCTTAAAATTATCTTTAAAGGAAGCACTCAGAGTTATTCAAGTCCATTTGTCTTGAGGAATTTCTTTTTAATTCTGTCTCAAGTACAGCTGTAATCCACATATTCTCAATTTAATTTGCTGTTTAACAGAACTAGTTGATCGAGTTTATACATTTAGAGTAAATTCAAAGATCTGATTGTCTCTTCAGACAGCTGAAGTAAATGTTCCACTCAAGTTGACAACAGTTGTGCAAATGTGAATTGACATAAATTAGAGCCACTACCTGTTTTTCTTTGTTTGTAAAGATTAGTTTAACCAATTTTATCACATGGGTACATTCTAGCACTGAAGTATTGAAAGAGGTCTCACTAATCTAAAACCTGGGCCTTTTAAATTATAAAACTAAAACCTCTGAGAATTTCAGCTCACAAGCCTGCATTCATTTTCCAAAAACTCATTTCATCTGTGTTTCATTATGAGTTCACAAAATTAAAATTAAAATCCTTTCCCAGCAATCTTGGCTTTCCTGCTTTCTTTGTCAAGCAGCTCAGTAGCAGCTTTTCCTTCAAGGTGCTATCTCACTCTCACTTGGCACCATAATGTTTTGATGGCAATAGTGCAAAAAATTGCCTTTCAAAAGATGAAAAACAAAACATTTTTGCCTCAATTTAGTAATATCACCTCTGGAATGAGTAAGCAAAGTTCTCAGCTACCTCAACGTGTGGCAAGAGTCTACTCTGACCTCCCCCATCGTGAAAAGAGTTTTCATAGAATAAGAAAAAAAAAACGCTTTTAAAAAGCTCTCTGAGCTAAAGTGCTGCAGTCCTCCAAGCACTACTTCTTCTTCCCCAGTGGACAAGTGAAGAACGAAGGCTTCATTATGCCTATGTTTACTGAATACATCTTCTTTCCAGAACAGCATATACCACATGGAGTATAGCAATTACAGAAACACTAAGGAGACTCTGTATCCTTAAAAAGAGGTGTGAAGAGATCCAAGTAGAATGGAAAGCACGTAGTGAAGATATGCTGCCTCTTGTAAACAAGAGCATGCAGGCCAGCCATGTAAGTCTTCTTCCCATGTCTTCAGGGCCCCGAGGATCAAAGTTATCTGTAACAGGATTAGTCCAAGCTCCCCATGCAGAACACTGACAGAAAGGGACCAGAGTCTCCTAGGATGTTTCACTCTCACCTACCATTAACCAGACCACTAAGAGGTTACTATTACAGAGTGTAATGGGAGCCTCCGTATCATGGGTGCAGGTCTCCTCATGCCCACAGTCCTGGGTACCTCTCTCAGAGTTCCCCTGAGCAGTACCACGGGGGAGATCTGCCAAAGCTTTCTGTGATCCCAGAGGGTTGTGAGGAAAGAGGCAAAACTCCTCTGGCCACCAGTCTCAGAAAGAAGATTTGGTTGACTATGGACTCTTTATATTGTCAGAAAGACAAACTTCTCCTGCTGGCCCAGAAAATCAGTCACCAGCCATCTGATAACAACCATGGTCTGAGCAGGTGTGTGGCCAATAACTCTGGGGAACAAGACACTGAGACCATGCTGCCCTGGGGAAGAGTGGCTCCCCAGTGACCCAGCTAGATCTCCCGAAGCTGATGGGACCTTTCCTTGCAGGCAGTGAAAAGAGAAAGAGGAAAAACTTTATGGGTAAAACCCATAAAGGAAAAACTTTCTGGCCTGAACCAGCCAGGAGCAGTTCCTGTGCCATACAGATGCTCATGTTACCCTGTTCTGATAGGATGGACTCAGATCAAAAATGAAGCAAGCATTTGTGAGATGCCTTGGCTCTGGATACCTGAATAAAACAAAGTTTAATAGCAATACCTTAACTGACATCCACTCCTTTTCCTGCCATCGGTGTAACCAGAGCAATCACAGTTTTATCTCCAGCCACATCCCCAGTCTCCCCACTCTGCAGAGACTGGTTCAGGCAGGATTTCTGTCCCAACTGTTGTTTTGTCACCCCTCCTCCCTATTCTGCCATGGCAATCTTTTCCCATTCAGCAAGAAACAAGCTACAAGGCAGATAAAATTTTCTCACCCAATGCTGAGATTTCTTGAAAGTAGGTCTAGATTGCCCAGCTAACAAATAATGAGTCAGGGAGTCGAAAGTAGGTCTAAATTGCCCAGCTAACAAATAATGAGTCAGGGAGTCCAGGAGAAGGACCACTTTTAGTTGTGAGGTTTTCTATATTTGCTATGCATGCTGAGTCCACACGCAGTCTATTTTCTTGTTTTGGTTCCCAAAACCTTTCTAGGGCCAGCTTCACTTCTTGCCAGTTGTTTTCTGAAGTGCAACCATTGTTTCCATCACTGCAGGTCTACCTCTCTCTCTGCTGGAAGGATGAAGCCAAATTAGATCTGAAGACAACTTCTTCACACAAGGACACTAGTTCATGTATTGGTGAGTCATTTTAAGGCACATTCAGGGATTTTTACCAATGAGGATCTGTCTCTCAGTCCATGTCTCTCATCTTGAGAGGGAGCCTCATGCTGAATTAGTTCTTTTTATGCTCATAGTACATACAGGGACAAGTGTGGAAATACTTGCCATCTTTTGCTTTAAGTAGCATAGCATGAGGTCATCTGATGTTAGTCCCTAGAGGATCTGTACCAGTGTTAGTGTGAGAGACTGGGGTGGTACAATGAAAGCTGAAGGAAAATTGCATGTCCTTGCTGTAAACCTATTCTCAGACCTACAACAAATTTACTCATGAACCTGCCAGTACTTCTGCTTCCTTGCTGTGTCCCCTTGTTTTTACAGTGGACAAAACTTCCTTTTTATTTTACAAAGCTACAGGAAGGTGGGAAATTGTCTGTGTAAGCCCATGGGACTGTCTCTGTCAGCAGCAGCAGATCCCAAGCTATGGTAAGTCTACTGCTGGTAGACCAGAAATAATCTCAAAAAGGATATGTGATGGCTGTAGTGGAGGGACTTCCCTGGCAGATACACACAGGCAGCTACTGATGCTCCCTAAATCCTTCCGTGCAGGACTTGCCTTTTGCATGAGTCATGTCACAGGAAGGGCAACTGTTCCTGTACAACATCCACTGCAGGGATCCTGCCAATGCTGGGACCTATGTTTCCAGCTCAGGACACAGGGCCAGGCCCATGGAGGCAGAGCATGGACATTTGGGCTTGCTTTAGGTGTCTGTAAGGACAGTTCTGGGGCTCTGCTTGTGGGCCAGCAGGGTGCAGCTGGAGAATATACATTGGCCTGAGGTTATAAGACTGTGACTTTGCTTCATTGAGATCGGTGTATAGAAGGGGATGGGGTTTATGTCCCAGTTTGGGAGATGACATTGGAGAATGAGACCAAGATTATTAGAATTTTGGGGCAAAGACTTTTTTTTTACTTGATGTCTGTACAATTCCTTCCACATTGTTGAGATTTATTGATGCTTTTATCTCTCTTTTAGTAAAAGTAAAGAACAGTAGTAACAATACATGGTATATATTTTTCTATTTTATTTATTTTCCTACTTGATCAGCTGGCTGTTTAATCAGATGAATCATATGCCATTTTCCATAAGCCATAGAAATTTTATCTGCTCTGGAGCAATACAATGATCCAACAGTTCCTTCTAATGTATCACAACAGGAAGGTGACTAAAAATCATAGTTCACTATTAAACATAGAGGACAGAGCTAAAGAACTGCATAAAATTGCAGAACAGGGTAATTCACAGGATTCTGCATATTGGGGAATTATACAACTTTTTAAAAATATGGTAAATAATGTTGTATTTTGGGCATTCATTACTGTTCTTAAATGTGTCTTATTTACCAGGAAGGCCACACAGACTATCCATCCACTGAAAGAGCTTTAATTGTATTTACCAACCTCATAGGTTTGGATGAGAAATCAGCAGTTTGCCTGGAAGTCTTGTTAGGAAACTTTCCTTTTTTTTTTTTTAGTTTTTGTCAATGCACATCATTGGCAAGCGTCGGAAGTTCTTTTTAAATGGGCAGAATTTTCTAAATGGTTCTTTCTGAAAAGACTGCAGTTTTGTGATCAATTATTCCTGGATTCAGCATATCCTAGCAGAGATTATTTTTATTACAGTGAAACAAATTTATAATCTTGAACTCTGAAAATCACCAATACTAGCAGGTGTTCTAACGCATTCATTAAATCTGGAGATCAGCTTACTGAACACCTTTATTCCACCTCTCAAAAATATTTCTATGATCCCCAGAATCATATTGCAATGTGGATGCAGAAACTGTAAGCAAAGTTGTACTGGTCTGACTTTAGTGACTATGACCAGACTTGAAGATGCAACAGGATTCAGTAACGTGGGTCTGGCACATTCTTGGTAGTTAAACCAGTTCCCAGGTGATATATAATTGACTGGCATACTCTTCAGGACACAGTTTGATTAATTTTTCTTTTCAAAGAAATCATCTGAAGAACTGTTGTATTCCTCCTTGTGAATTTTTTTGTGAACTGGGCCTGATTTCAGGTGGTTCACCATGTTCTAGCTTACAGGTTGTATAGTAGTCACTGCTTATTATTTAATGTATTTTAAGTAAAGCATCTCAACAACTTGTCGTAGTCATGTGCTTTTGCTCTCCAAATGGATGTCTTTTTTAAAGGCAAATCTAGAGTGGGACATGACTCTAATTACAGTTCTGGAGGATAGGGAGTTATGCATGCTAATATCTATGAAACTCCCAGGAGTTGTAACTGTTTGTATGAATAAAGCAGCAAGTCATTAAAGCATACACAAAAGAGAATAATATGTTACCAATAGTAGCTACATGACTTTACCATGAATATTCATAAAGCTGTTAGTGCTTTATTTTTTATACTGTTACATTAATGCCAAATTAAACTATACTGCAAACAAGCACCTTAGTAATCAGACAAATATATCTTGGAGATGTTGAGAGTTATTAAGCGACTGGTAAGACCAATGTGTAAAATGTACTTCAAGGACTGTACTTGCTTAGCTGGTCAGTTGGCAAATACACCAAAGAATTCAAACATAAAAGACAATGATTTGCATCATGTGGCTGAAAACAAATAGCTGCGTCTCCATTCAGCGGTTGGTTGGCACTAAGACTAAATCATTCATATGGGATGTCTCTTGTATGTCTCATGAGATACTATAGACAGCTCTGAATAAGAGAGTAGGGAAAATTTCCTTCATTTCCATACAATTCTAGTCTTCCCATTCACTATTCTGTGACCTGTGGATGGTCTTGGATTTCAGTAGTAACAGCAGCTGGTGAATAAGGGGTTGGCTGTCAACTTCTACCTGGGAGCACTGTCTTAATTATTCAGTGCTTACCTGGTCTTCCAGGAGGCTGTTGTCTACTTCCTTGTGGTGATCAACTCTCCTGAGGAACGTAATGCCCCTGGAGACTGACTGATTAGCTGTGTGCTTCCTCATAGGGCACAACTGTTAGTGCACAAGACCAGGGCTCCAAGCCACTGAAACACATTCCTCCTTGTTGAGGTAATGAGAAACAGCCCCACTTAGTGATGCAAAAAGACTTGGGATAGGGTGGGTTTGTAGTGCGGAAGGACCAAGAGGGAACTGCTCGGGGCAATCCACTCACCGTGGTTGGCCAGGCTCTGTCCCTGGGAAACCCAAAATATAGTATTCCCTGCGTGATGTTTTAAGCATAATTGGAAAATAGGCAGTAGGCATCACGTTCACTGTCACCTACTCACAAATTGATGATACCACTAACAGCTAGAAATAGAGTGCTACTTGAAAAAATCACAGCAAATAAATGATTCAGACCTATGAGAAAGTGAATAAATTACATCAGCTTAAAAGCCATGCTAATGAGGGTATTGACTTTTTTTTTACACTGATGGTTTTTCGGTGAGCATATGTATCACAAGTTTCTCTCACTTTGCTATTCAAGAGTTATATGTACATCTGCTGCACGTAGCCAAGGGGACATTTGGAGAAAAGAGATTGGAAAAATTGGAGATCTGTGAAAAACTGTAGAAAATATTACTATTGTTTAAGCACCACAAATTTTTATTGCAGGTATTGATTTATCCTGCAGAAAAATACTGTTAGCAGAAGAGAACTCTCTTTAATGTACCTGTATTGCCAAAAAAGATAGAAGAAGAAAGGTATCTGATCCCAGAAAATAATTTTGTGCAGGCAATGATTTAAGATATGTCGGCTTCATTAGAAGAGAGGAAACAAAGCAAAGAGTCAAATTAATTTTGTCTGGAGCAAGCAAATTTCATTTTCCTGCTCCCGAGAAACAGTAGTGAAGGACAGTTTTCAATGCAATGAGCTTAGAGAAGGCAAAACGTGTCAGATTATTAATTAAACAGTAAATAAGGAAAATTAAGTGATGTGCTGAAAATGAAGGCAAAAGTGAAGAGACACTTTAATTGAGGGACAAGTAGGAGAAAAGCAATTAAGATACCATTTGGAAGTAAACAGAAGAGGTGACAGAGGATAAATCATCCTCCAATAAAACCTCTCTAGCTCATTAAATACTTCAAAATTATTTATTATGAGCTCTCCCCCCCTCTCCTTGCCAAGCTTTGTGCTATGTGCTCACAGCACTTGGAGTAGTAGGACTCTAAGCCCTGACAGGTTGGCCAGTTTTCCTCTGGCCACAGGGACTGGTGACGTGCTGAAGCACTAATCCACTACTGCATTATTCTAGTTGATGGTATGCTTACGGTCCCTCTCATGTCCAGTCCCAAACCCACATACACACTTGCTTACTTTCTGATGGGTTGTTCGCAAAGTCTTAGACCTTCAATGTATTTAGACTCTGAGATGCAAGGCAAAACAGAGTAACTGTGGGTGAAAACCTGGCCTCACGGCGTGTGTGGTGTTCCCGTCAGCAGAGCCAATATGCCAGTTACACACTTCTCAAACCTCTGCTTTCCTGTTGCGACCTCCTCTACACACATAATGTTGCGTGATGGACATAGGCAATGCAATGCTAAGCTCAAGCCAAGGACCAAGCCACCCAACAGGGTTTTTTGGAGCACGAGCCTCCCATTCAGAGACTCGCTCCACAGCTGCAACACAGCACCAAGACTTTGCTCCTACTCCTGACTCTTCATCTCAGACCCAGCTGGGACAAGGGCAAGGTAGGACCACATTGCAGGCACTGGCTGGTGATGTGAGGTGGGACGTAAGTGCATGGGTGTGCCTGATGCGTCATTTAGTGGGAGCAAATCCCCCAGGACTTAGAAGAGCTAGAATTAATCATTAAATCCAAGAGCCTTCCTCTCGTGGTATCAAGGGATGCACTTTGCATTGTGTGATTTATTTGCTCTTAGCTTGAAAAAGAATTCTTCCTGTTTGCCTCTAGTGCTGTCTGCTGCCTATGGGCAGAGCCATTTAACAGGTGTAGCCAGAAATGTTAAGTGTTCTCCACTACTCCCCCCATACATTTCTTAATTTCACTGACACTTGTAGCTGATGGTATTTGCCTTGGGAGAGTCTTCAGCCAATCATTTGAGGAAAAAGCCCCTTTCTCCCCACTTTTACTTGACCCTCAGAATATGCTCCATCACCCTTCAAGTTTCCCTCCTGTATAAAAAAGAAAGAGTAAACCAAACAAAACAGAGTTTGGGAGAGACACTCAGGACAAGCAGCACCTCAAAGAGAGATTAAAGTTGCCTCAGCAGATGGTTAGAGTTTCTTCTAATGTAAATGTTAATTTGTGGAACGAGCCACAGAATTCTGAACATTTGCTTGAGGTTTACATATGTGTTTTACACATGTCTCTGTGTCTAAGGTTGGGGCAGGGATGCGCTACCAGCACAGTAGGATGCCAGAGCCCTCCCACCATGCTGAGCCGTAGGTCAGGCCCTACTGAACCCCTCTGGCCAACGGAGTAGAGAGCAGCCCTGAACTGAGAAACCCCATTTGTTCCTTGCATTTAAACCTTCACAGTTATTTGTCTACTTTCCCTATCTTGGTCCTTCTGTTCCCCCAGTTAAGTACCAGGCACTTGGAAACTCCCTTTTTAGAAAAGGAAATTGCTTTCTAAACCCAAGGAGAAGGGTGGGTGGGAGACTGGATTCTGCTACATTATCAGTTTGAAAGCAAAAGTGTATAAAAGGATGAACACTAGCAGATTTTGCATCATTAGCTAATTTAATGCGTACTAATGTATCAGCACCATAAAGTGCCTGGTAACTTAAACATCATTATGCTAGTGCAGGATTTGGCAACTTGTATCACATACTATGGAGGGCACTTGGACAGATTTTGGGAGTGGGCATGGCTAAGAGATGAGCACTGAGGTAAACAGAAAGGACCAACTGTGCTGCAAGTCCTTGTCTCCCTGTGGGATAAAGGGAATCATTGGTCTATCAACTGCATTTTGCCCCTTCAAGAGCATCTTCAACCTCTGCTGAGCTCATGCCAGCACACTTCAGCTCTAATTTGGAAAAGGAACCCTGTGCAGCCAGACCACCCTTAAAAGGCTGCAGATCTCTCTGTTAAGATATGAGAATTTAGACACGTGAACTGATTCTGAAATGCAGCAGTTTCATTGCTGCAGCTTTACACATACTGTAGAGCAATCCATATCACTATGAAGGTTTTGTGCATACAGTTAATAGCTAAAACTTGAAAGCTTAACTCCTGGTTGGTTGCTCCTCATGAAGAAAGGTGGCTGAAATTGCTCAAGTGAAAAGCCAGTGGGCACAGTACAACACTGGAGACAAACTGGAATCGTATTTTCTAAATAATATAAATAGGAGATATCGCTTTCCACTCCTGAAAACTGAAAAGATAAAAATGGTGATATTAAGGTGCAAACCTAAAATCTGATGCTTAGAGTAAGAGAGATTGCACCAGCATGATGTTTTTTTTCTGCTAGGTTTCTTTTGTGCTCCGTGGCTTTTTTAAAAGTATCTTGAAACTAGAGTTTTTCCAGGTTTTTGTCTATATCTTTCAAAAGATTAAAAGGTGAGCAATAGGTATCCTTTACACCAAGTTACAGTTTTTCAGGGTCTGAACAATATTTTGAAATTGTTGGGGATCATGACCAAAGTCTGCCTGTTTACAGAAGGAAGAGCCCAGGCCTCAGTTTTGAGTGCAATGCAGAGGCTGTGAACATGAAATGGAGCTCCATTACTCATTCAGTCTGAAACAATTAAGAAGATATCTTCTTCTTATTGTCACATTTCTGTACATGTAAGAAAATTGTGAACCACTTTCAGGAGACCAGAAATACATATAGGCAAAAATATACTAGATAAGAAAACCCACTTTGCCCTCCCATGAATCATGGCTGTCCTCAAATCTGCATCCCAAATCCACTCCAGTCATTCTTACAGCTCCCTCACACAGCTGGGAAATAGACCCTTTAATTTTGACAGAGGAATTAAACAGTTTTTGAGTAGAGGGCATGAATTTTCCTCTGGAGGTACTGGGTTACCCCCACTGAGTACGGAGGGACTCTGGGAACTAGTTTAGACTAAATATCTGTTAAATAAAGATACATGGGATGACCTCTAGTAGGTCACCAAAGTTTGTATCAAATATTAATTAACCATAAAAATAATTTATTACTCCTTTATACCAACACAATCCGGTCTGTAGCATCTCCTAAGTATGTCTGGATTCAAAATGAAAATGCTGATGGTTTCTGGAACAAGTCTTGCTACCATAGTAGGCCATGGACACGACTTTGCATCAATTTTACTTTGCAAAGAGTCTTTATGTTGCAAATGAAAAATCTTTATTCAATACAAGCTGATTTACAAGGCTAAATACTATAAGAATGGAAGTTATTGCAGATGGTAACATTAATTCATACCGGTGCTTTTATTTTACAATACTACTTAACTTGAAAGACCACACTGCAACTTAACCTTAGTATCATGATTTACCACTGTGAACTTATATAAGTTAACTAAATCACGTATAGAGCTGTAAATATTAATGAATATTGGAAATGAGCACCAGTTATGAGTTGTCACTTATCTTGCCACTATGAATATTAATGAAGTCTAGCGAGCGGTTGCTTTGGTTGTGAGTGGTGTTACTAGATGTAAAACTATAAATATTAACAATGCGGAAAAGACAGTCTATTTGGTTGCGACTTGTGCTCTTTTCTGAGCAAGTATATACATTTTACCCTTCAGTGTTTTGATGGAGGTTTAAGCAACAGCCTCAGCCTCCGCTGCTGCTACAATAAAACAGTATTTTGACAAACGCATCCATCCAAAACACACGAGGTGGTTCCATTTCTGAGTTTTGAACACAGCTCTGTCTGCCAAAGGCTGTCGCAGTCCCACCATCAGTGCTGCACTTCAGGGCTTTTAGAGGAGGATGTATCTGCTGAACCTTTGGCAGCCCCAGACGTACATCTTGTACTTTGTGCTATAAGCAGTGCAGATGGCAGCACTTATGTTTAACTTTTGCTGATACTTCCCATTGTAAAACTTGGTTTTCAGTTGTTTTAAAATTTCCCAGAGTTTTCTGGTGTGCCTGCTCCCAGCTCAGGTTTTCCATTTATCTGTTTCTTGCCAGTGCTGCAGGAAAGGTGAAGACACTGGGCCTCCCTGCACACCGAAGGGAGGGCAGCACCCTCTTCTCCCTCATTTCCCTCTGAAGCCTGAGATGTGCCTGACCAGCCCCGATTCTGCTCCATCAGATCTGCCGTGGCAATTCGGGGCAATTACTGGTGTAAATCGGGGCAGAGCCCTTACCGTGCTGCCTACGTGAAGGGCAAGTGCAGAGCAGAGTCCAGGCTAGAGTAGGGTGCAGCCTGGAAGTCCACCTAACTGTGAGATAGACAGCGCTCCTGTGACCTCTCTTCTGCCTGATTATTTAGTGTGTGTTAGCATTTACAACGGAAAGATTCTCAGGCCGCCTCATGCTGTTGCTGTATTTATGCATTTTCCAATGCTGTGCTGTTGGACCCAGATGTGATGGTTTCCAGAAAAAAACCCCACCATGCCAGGGTCACTGGGGTGAGGGAGCTGTAGATAAGAAAAACATTCAGAAGAGGGCTACTATTATGAGCAGTTAATCAGGATTGGCTAATACTTCAAGGCAACTGAATTTCCCTCGGCTTGTACATTTCCCATTGAGTTTCTACAACCAGACAAGGCACAGGGTCTTCCAAAATTTCTGGAAGAGGGCAGAAAATGCTCACTTTCAGACTTGCTACTTTTTTTTTTTTTTAAGCAAGAATTTAAGAATGAGGGTCCAACAGGAGAAATCAGTTTGAAAAAGAGAACTGAATTAGGCAAGGAGGGGTTCTAGGAGGTTAAAAGGAGTACAGGAGCTGCAAATGCTCACTTTTGTCAGAAACGAGAAACCAGTTCTTTGAGATTTCATTTCCCTCTTTAGACTTTCATTTGGGAAGTTAGGTCAGCACAGTTATTTCTAGATCTCCAGTAATGCATATTAGATGAAACTACATTTTCTTCTAATTGTCCACGACTTCTTGACATAGCTCATATCTTTACTTCAGTCCCAGTAAAGCCTACATTTTCTGCAACAGACAATCACAAAACTACACTGAAAATGTCTCTTCCATGCCTTTCCTTCGCTTTTTATTTTATGGCAATTTTTCAGAGTGTTTCTATTAAAAAAGAAATGGTTTTAGACAATGACTGTAAACCAAATGGATTTTGTAATTCTAGTATCAATAATATAACACTTTGACAGAAGAAAAGGAGCATGAAAAAAAAGCAAGACAAAGTTCTTATGGGACTTCCTTCCTTCCTCCAGGGATACAAAGCACAGGGGTAATAGTTTCCTCAGTTTTCCAGAGCCTTTTAACAAAATGAAATGTTTTTGAGGGTTTGTCTTTAAAGTACAAGTATGAAAATGTGAGTTTCTTGTTTCAAGACTCTGTAGAAACCAGGCTGTACCTTGATATTGCTTGAGAAGTGCCAGTTTAGCCAGATGAAACTTTCTGAAAAAGACTTTTAATCCTAGGAGGAAAGTTTCTTAGGTTGCCTGATATTTTATAAACTGGGGTTTCTAAATAAGATGAAGCCTGTTGGTTCGTAAATGAGTTTCTGTCTCTATTAGAGTAAAGCATGGAGTGTATGCTGATTAACATCGAAAAGTTCCTTAGTGTTCTGGCTCCCCATGCCTGCTCCAGATATTACTGAAAAGTTTTGTCTAGACCTTAGTTTCAGCATATAGGATATAGATTAAATAATTGCATGATATTGATACGTTTAAAATACTTTCTGTGCAGATATAATTGTCTATCATGTATCAACAATTTGTATTAATGCATTTTAGTTTGTCACATTCATCAGCAATATCACCATCATTCATGTGAGTGTCTGTGCATGTTTGCTTGTACCTCTGTATAGATATGTGAGAGGGAAAAAATGGCCATCTAGGCATTGCTCTTTGATATAATCTTATGATTAGTCCAATACTTTAAACTGAAAAAAGCTGTACCTGTTTATCTTTACGTAATGCTACTATACAGGATCTCATTTCTAAAACACCAAGTAATTCTCATTTGCTTTTCCATCAAGGTTTAGTTGCTATTGGAGCTTATGGTGCTTTTCCTCTCCAAATATTTCTAGTCTTGCTCTTGTCCTTTTGCTCATCTGTAATCATCTCCACACCAGTAAGTTCATCCTCACAGTGAGGCCTCACAAACATATCTGCCTGCTCCACTCCCTACTGCCCAGCAATACCTTTCAGGGAAAAATTTCTCAAAGTGAGCTCTCCTTCATCATGTTTAGAGTTACATCGCACTGGATAAAACCACATCCAACAGGTATTAACAGTCTATGTATAGCATCACTTTCAAGAGTTGAAAAAAATGCTTCTAGATTTTATTTGACCTTTATTTGACTGCCTAATATGATTATGACTAACACAGCTCTCTACACATTATGACCATTAATCATTATTTGCGCACAGCTCCTTTCTGTGGAGGTACAATTTTCTGTGTGAGAGAAAAAAAGGACAAAAGTAGTTGTATTTTTAGTCTATTTGCCAAAGACAGAGAAGATTTTTCTTTACCTGACTAGCCCAATAATCCACTTAGCTAGTATGCTTAAGAATTTCTTACTGCTAATATAATTAGACTAATGTAATTAGGATGAAACCTGACCTAGGGGATGTTCACATCTTTTTATCTGGATGACTAAAACTTTTTAGGATGGAGAATATGAATGGTAAATGACGAATATTTTTATTCTTACGGAACTATAAGCCTTCCCGACTTGTAAATTTGCAAGTACTTACGTATATGTACACTCAGAAATGCAAATCTTTCAGGCTAGATGCAGAAGACTTATCCCCAATGATTCCCTGGGATCAAAAGCCTACTTGCAGACAGGAAAGTGAAGAGGCATAAATGCAGTCAAATGAAAAGTAACCTACTGTTCAGTCTAGTGTTTCCAACTGCTTTCATATGCACTATTCAAGCAATTATAATCATTGCCAAAGACTGCTTCCATAAATATAGAATACCTTTCTATTTATTCTTTTCTGTCAGGACAGCTACTTCACATGCACCTAATATAGCTCATAGTGTGGCATTCAGTGATTGCTTCAATGATCAGGTTCAAGCTTTCAGATACACTATGACATTTTATTTTAAAGAATGGCAATGAAAACTGCACTGTTTCCTTTTGATGGTTTGGTATCTTGATGCATGGAGAACAGTTGCATTCCCAGTTGCAACTGGGCTGTCAATGCTGTGAGAAGTTGTCAAAAAAGTCCTCAAATCTCTCATGTAATCTAAAGCTGTAACCCAGATACAGCAACAGGGATGGGTCCCACAATTAGTACTCTGTGTCCAGACCACAAGATCTGAACACAAGATCTAAAGAGCACCCACACTGGGTTAGACCAAAGATACTTCCATCCCAATATCCTTTCTTCAATACTTACCCAGCATGGAAGGAGGACAGCCTGATCAGGAAGGGGGATTTCCCAGGGTGAGGCTCACTCCTTACATGCTGATCTTTAATTTTTTTTCAAATGCAGGAAATTCAGCTGTTCCATTTGTGGTAACTGGCCCGAGTTCACTCTCTTCCTGTAAAAGACTAATATTCAAAATAATTGAAAGAAAAAAAAAAAAAGGCAGGCCAGTACCTACCCTCCAGCAGAAGGTGCTGAAGCTCCGTAAGAAGTCACTGTGGCACCTCAGCTCCTGGTGCTTCCTCCAAGTCATGCATCAGTTCCCTGTCTGCATCCGGGACCAGTCTGAGGAACACAGGAACGAGCAGTGCATGGTGAAAGCTGTGCAAGCGTTCGAATCAGCTGATGAAGAGTTAATCCATATTTTCAGCCTCCCATCACGGCCTTTTCTCCTGGTGGCATATCTGACAAGAGGTACAAGTGCTATAGGCTCCCTCAAATGTGCTGGGACCACAGGCATCCTTCTGAGAAGGTAGCATACCCTGATTATCTCTCCAAAAGAGTGCAGGGGACAATGTGTCACTTAAAAAGACAGGAGAAGAGTTTGAGCATTTAGCCTGCCTCCAGCTTGTAAGGAAGGGCAGCTGCTGTCTCTGGGGTGACACCTAGACCCCTCAGATGTCTTACGTAAAATCATTATTTTGTGTGTGAATAAATTAGTCCAAAGAGGTTTGTCTCTTGAAAGCAGTAAAATTGTCAATAAATATATGATAGTGTAACTAATGGAGAACAAATCTAAATAACATAAGTGGAAGGCATTTTGTGGAAAATAAAACCCAATCCCCAACGCATAAAAGCAGATAGCAAAGAGCACACAAATGGAGAGAACTGGTAGCAACACTCCTGAATACCTCCTCTCCCCCTAAACTTAAATCTCAACAACTTCCTGAGCCAGGAAGCTCTCAATGGCTCTTTTTGCTTCCCTTTGAGTGTGGAGCATGGCTGGTTGTTAATGAATCCAAGAAATGTTTTTAGCATCCCAGGGAAGGAGCTCCACAGCTCTTCCCTGTACTATATACCTCCTTGGGAACATTCCTCCTGCTGGCTGCCCCATAATGCCTCCTGCTTCTTGTACTGGGAAAGGTGGTGAAAAACCAGTCCATATCCAACTCTCTATGGAAGACTGTTACCATCTCCCCTTCGGTTAGCCTGAAATACTACCATAACCTCTGCCTGCCACCAACCTGGCGTTCCCCAAGCACCACACATCATTATCAACTCCATGGCTTCAAACCAGATGGCAAAGGCTCTGTATATGTTTCTGTTGCACATATAAATAAGAGGGAGTCTGGGGTCCAAAGACAAAATATGGGTGGCTTCAAGCAGACAAGCTGTTCTGTGAGCAGGCAAATACACAGATTTGGTTTCTTTAGGCTCTACCCTATTTTAGTTTTCCGTAGCCATGTCCTATGGCCTTATCTCCAACAGCAAGCAGTAGTTTCAGCCCTGTTGTTATGAGAGGCATTCTGTTTTCTTGACACTTGAGGAACACCTTTTAGAGGTCAATACTTCTACCGGATTTGGTTGGAATTGTGGCTATCATGTTGAAAAACGTTCATACTGGGCTGAAGGACTGATGAGGAAACACATGGACATCATGATGATATAAGCCTTATTTCCTAGGAAGCTGAGCTAAAGTCTACCTTGAACTAATAAATTATTACTCATTCCAAATCACGTGTTTCATATGATCTATTCTTTTATGAGCAGAAAGGAATATTAGACATATAAATCCTTCATTCATTGACAAGATAACAGAGCTGCTAACATAAAAGCTTTTTTATTTTACATATGAAAAGTAAGTCTTTTAACCAATTTAATAAGAAAGCATTTATCTTCTTTTTTCTATTGCTTTAGTGATTCAAAAGCTGAGAAATCCTGAATTAATTACAGAATGAGTTAGTTAATAAATTAATTATCCTGCATATTATTTTACTTTGATATATCAATGCTGATCCAAAACTGGCAAAGAGAATGCAATCCTACAGATAAAATGTTAATATGGGGGGAATACTTTAATCAAAGCAAAAGACTGATTGTTTGGTAGTGGTAGAGGTGGAGGAAAGGAGAGAAAAGACCTGCCTGACCCCAAATTTAAATCCTCTTTAAGCGAAACTGGGTCCACCCTCGATAAAGAAACCTTATGCTACATACTGGCACGTTTGGCACATTGTAGATTATCACAACAGTATAACACCACTCTGCATTTCCATTTCCAAATACGATTCAATGGCTTCAATCCAAAATTGCTTGCTTAATGCCTTTGTGCATCTTCTTTATTATGCAGATACTCTCAATGCATTTACAATGAGTTCCCATATCCTTCCTATTATTTCAGACACAGCAAAGGAGCTCCGGCAAAGCAGCTCTAGTGCTTTTGGACCAGTAAGGAAGCTGTCTCATGGCATCGTTTCTGTTGAGCAGCTCCTGATCTTGGCTGCAATATATGGTCTTGAAAGATTTATTTGAGAGTGATCTTCTTCCCTCTTTGATCTAAAATGCTGAACAGTGATTGCAGTTAGTTGAGACACGCTGATGACATTGACAACTTAGACACTGTGCACAGCTCATCACTGAGAGGAAGAAACTGAAACATGTTTTAAGAATAGCAAATGCAACTTTGAAGATCAGTTAACTTTCTTCACCAAGGCAGATTGTTTAAGTGGAAAAATCCCTTGAACATATCTTGTGCTTCAATTATATTGTTTTATAATAGCCTACCACAGCACATAAAGCAATGTGCGGTTTATCTAACATAGCAAGCTGCTTAAGATTTCAAGAGTTTTCTTTTTTTTTCCCTCCATTTTTTACCTACTCTATTGAAATAAAACCTTTCCAGTGAGAATATCCACCAGATCCTGCTTGTATGAAAGATCAGGAAGATGCTCCATGTCAGCACTTTAAGAGCAGTATATAAAAACCTCTCTAGTAAGAGTGTCACAGGCAAGGTTATTTTACAAGACACACTCTTCTTAGATCAAAAACAGTGTTTCTGACAGAGGGAAGTAAAATATGAATGTACTGTAAAGCACTCCTTTCTACCAAAACCAAATGCAGTATACGATGGATAAAGGGTTTAGAACTAACAGGATCAAATCCTCACCATTCCTGTTTACTCTGATTTAATTAGAATTCTGACCTTGCTTCTCCTTCCAGAAACCTGAAAATCCTATTTTACAGCCCAAAGGGCAAATGGGCTAGGCATTGGATCATTCACTGAAAATGGGAATTTGTAATTCTCTTATTTTGAAAACCAAAGATGCAGTCACTCTCCAGTGTTTGAATGCCATAGGTAACATGATCTTGATTAAGATCCCTATAGGATGTCTAAAATACCCTTAGGATAGGATTAAAGCTGTGTAACTGTATCCATATAATATTTAATTATGGTAAAATACCTTCACGTAGCCAATGTCTATATTACTGGGCTTGGGATGCAGACAGATTCCTGAGTGCAGGTACATAAGTTAGCCACATACCAACTCTGACTCACAGCAAAACTTAGGTGTTTGCCTCCAGGATGTGGGAGAGGAATCACAAACTGATGCAAATAGGTGTCCATTGTGAGTAACTGGTGGCAGTCCTGTGGCATGTCACAGTGTGCATCAGAAGTTGACTTAAGACACAGACTCTGGGCTCCTGCAGAAGGCAGCTCATCCCTACTGTCATAAGACAAATCCTACCCTGGAACGTCCCCTAAGCAAAAATAGTTCTAAATGCTCAGCTGCGAAATATAGCCACTCAGAAGAGGATAAGAACAGAGCAGGAAAATTGTATAATGGATCTTGAAGAAACCAGAAAAGTACTATTGCTCTATGTGATTATAATAGCTTCTTTTTGGAAAGGAAGAAAAAAAAATCATGTATCTGTTATTTTTATATTACTCTTCTGCTATATTATGTTATAGTCAGACCATCTACCGCTTGAATGGAATTACTATGTACTAGACAGTGATGAACTATCCAAATCATCTGTTTTCCCCCTGTGAGTAGAAAAAAATAGTCACCATAACCGTTTCTCTCTCCTGATTGTACTAGCAGCCTTGGACAAGCAATAGTTCTTTTCTCTTGAGTAAATATACCACAGCAGCCCTGATGACTAGTGGCACATTTACATGGCCTAAGTCACGAACCCAAAGTGCAAAAATACTCACTGCCCCCACCCCCCCACCCCCCCTTCTCCCTCTGCTTAGGAAGCACAGCACTGTCTTTTTTGAGCTCTTTTCAGGTCCACCATTCATACATCATCCTTCTGTTTGTCCCAAACAAAAAAATAGCTTAATTTAAGAGGAGTTTCTTGTTTCTGGAAATATTAAAAACACTGATTCTCTGCTGATGTGCTAAAGTGTTAAGCCAAAATCAAGCAGCAGATCTTTACCACCTCAGCAACCACAGCACCAGTTCCACCCTGACCTTGCAACAAACTGGTTCTTCCGTCAGACCACGCCACTGGTGACAGGAAGGCATCCAGGTTGAAAACAGCACACTCTTCACCCAGCAGTCACCATGCTGACTGGGACACGTGGGCCAACAGTTGCAGGTGAGTAGCAAGAAAAGAGGGAGTTAGAGATGAATGGTGTTTTCCCAAACCACTCTGCTTGTGTCACTGATCATGCCCCTCATCGCCAAGTGCATCCCTCTCCACCAGAGAAGAACTTAGGTAGGAGGTACCTCTGGATGTCATCCGGTCCAGCCCTTCTCAATGCTAGGATAACTTCAAAGTTAGACCAGGGACAGCAACCATGCTCTGCACTTCTTAGCCATGGGTAGACTGAGAGTACACACTCTTGTGCTTCTCAAGCAGTTTTTTGTGTGTGATTACATGGAAGGGGATCATCTTCTACAGCAAAGATTCCACCCAACGGGCTGACTGAAACACTGAAGTTTCTGATCGTGGAATTAGTCTAAGTTGAAGCACCGCTCAAAACTTTTCTCCAAATCCCAAACTCTCCCGTTTCCTCCAAGCATCACCTCCTGCATGCAAACCTGAGCTGCAGTTCTGCCTTTAGCTTTTAAACTGTCTTGCTTTACTTGTTTTCTCCTCTTCTCCAATGCCTTTCATATTCTCGCAGGGTGGGATCCCCTCTCCCACTATGAGACCAATCTAGTGCAAGTACTGGTCCTCAGGCCTGGCCATGTGACTGAGGGTAACTTGAAGAAGTGGTTTCATCCATAGATGGTTTTGGAGATTTTGGTGACCTCTTACCAGCACATTTCTCCCTCAAGAAGCCAACAAACTTCTTTCAGAGTCTTCTTCTAGGACACACAAGGTATTGGCTGCATACAGGGATGCATGTGGCTGCTTCATGAGAGTTTTCATGCTTCAATTCTGTTGCCACCTCCTGCTCCTCAGGCACAGATGCCACATCTTTTTCCACAGGTCTTGGGACCACATGGGGCATATGGCATTTGGCAAAGATCCTTGGAGCACAGAAGACCCAGAATTGCTTGCGGTATCACAGCCTCTGTTCTCCATGCACAGCTACAGCAAAAAATTACATACTCATCTCTGTTTAAGAGAAAGCACCAGATAATTTTATGCATGTTTTGACATCAAAGGGATTAAAGTGGTGCTTATGCATGGTCTGGACTGGGGATGCTCTCCTAATCACTGCTTTACATCTGTGAAAAGTCACACCAAAATAATTTATTCTCTAAAAAAGATATAGAGGAGATAAAATGCCTTTAAAGTAGAAGTAATAATGATAGCGATGGCAAAATTAGTCTAGCCCTTAGCTAATATGTTTACTGACATTTTTAAGAGAAAAGGCTTGTGTTCATCTGACGGTTGTTTTCCATGTTGTACATGTTTTCCATGTTGACTGTGTGTGTAGAGCTCGGCTGTATGTTAATAAATCACAGTCTGCCAGAGACAAACCTTTGCTTTCAAAAGTTAGTATAAAACGTACAGTACAGAAAGCAAATGCTGTCGTGTTCCATCTTTCTTAAGCTAAATATCAAGGGAAAAGTATAAAAAGTGGAGAAAACTACTAATGTTTAATGAAATACTTGAGAACATATGAAAAACAGAATACATAATGTGTCCTGAGGTTATAGACCTCAGATCTATGAGTAATATTTTTATCTTTGATGTGCCTAAATATATTTAGCATGTTTCTCTTAATTTGCTGCACAAAACCTGGGGTAAGCTACTCAAACATAGAAATATCATAACTGGTATTTGCATGAATTATATATCAGCACAGTCATGTGGAAGGATATGAACATTTTATGAGCACAAACTATCTTCATTCTAAGATGGGGAGGAAACTGTCCACCACTCTAGCTTTCATCTGGAGCATGTTTATTCAACATACTTCCTTACGATAGGCATATTTAGTCCGGCATAAATCTTACATTATCCTAATATTATTAATGAAGAATTTTATTTAAATATGGATTAGAAATGCTGCAATGGAAATACTGATGTATTTTTGAAGCTTGCCAGCACTGCTAAGAACAAAATCACCTTTCAGTCTAGTTTCATTAACCAAAACTTTACCTGAAGATTGGTGCCTTCATCCTTCTTTTCTAAACCTAAGAATAAATTACTCAGCAATATGCATTGCCTTTTATGCATTGCCCAGTGAATGCACACCAATTATGGCAGATCCACATGTAATCTACTTCTCAGATTAGTTAAAATGAGTGGTATCATTCCTGTAATTTTGAAACACCACAGCAGTTCCCCTCAGCCCTTTGGCAGAGTGTTTGTTGATCTTTACTTTCAAGGAAGAGCAAACAGCTGATGAGACACCTAACTTGAAGATGGGCAGGATAGGAGAGCTCCACGCTTTCTACCGACTAACCCTAGGTGGTCTCACTGTTTGCGCACTGGATGTTTGAACTCCATTTTCAAGCATCTAAGACTTCCTGGTGTTGGTCAGGGGAAGTACAAACCTGAATTTCATTCCCTTAGGTGCTCTAATAAGCAGCTAAAACTTAAACATTGCAGTCCTTCATTTTCTATGTACCCAAATCATCTTAAAAAATAGAAAAAAAATTAGTAATTTCATATGAAAATACAGGAAGACCTCTCTTCAGTAATTTGGAATACATGCAATGCGTGCCATATGGTTCCAACATTTGGAGGCAAACAACAGGTCACCTGAACTGTGTTTTACTAAATAGCTGTTCCTTCT
Organism: Astur gentilis; assembly: GCF_929443795.1. Lineage (NCBI taxonomy): Eukaryota > Metazoa > Chordata > Aves > Accipitriformes > Accipitridae > Astur > Astur gentilis. Next base: position 19,523,919 of record NC_064883.1, on the reverse strand, counting down.
TCACATTCCTGGCTGCGGACAAACAGCGTTGCTTCTGTACAGGGCAGCCAATGCACTCGGCTATGTGTGCAGCTGTGGGTGCAGAGAGCCAAGCGGACTTACAAGTTGGCAGGTTATGGGGGAGTTAGTACAACTGCAAATTTGCTCATCATTTCTGTCTGAATTCATGATTCTGGATGTCCTGGGAAAATCAGCTGTCTGGGAAACCGTTCAGGGTGCTCTTTCGTAATCAATACAAACTACCAAAAATATTTGCATACACATACTACAATGCATCTGTGAGGGCATCGGCACTGAGGCAGAGCACAGGTCTTAATGGTCAATATGAGATAAGTCCTCATGCATCTCTTGATTAGCTAAAATATGACAATTTTACCTTAACTGGAGAATGCTATGAATCTAGATGAGACCCACCTCTTCCTGCTGCAAGTGAGCAGGGGAAGGGGAGGAATTCAGGAGAAAGGGAGATGCCTGCTCGTGGCTGTGCACCCCTTTGAGAGCGCAGCTGGCCTGTGAGCAGAAGCAGGTCTTGGGAATGACAAAGTCCTCTGTTGCGCGAAGCCTTGAAGTGATGAAAGCTTTCGTTTCTAGCCAAGTGATGACCCAGTGATGTTTTCTCACAGGTATACCTAAAAGACTCACTTTTGCCACCTTCTTAATTTGAGTACTTCTTATTGTATACCTCAAACTTATAAAGAATTAAGTTCTGCTCTAGGACTGCCTGAATTGCTAATTGGGCTGCAATTGGCAAGTGTCTCAGGCCGCTCCAGTAATCTCATTTCAGATGAACACAAGTCCAGCAGAAGTGAGGACTCTCCCAAAGGCACGGGTGCTTCCAGGTTAACATCTCATTTACCCTTGTTCATTGGTCTCCATTGATGAGAGGGAGAATCCAGGAGCAAAGTCATTATAGCGGGTGAGATGTGAATGTATGTGAAGGGAAGGTGAGGAGGAGGGCTCTTACAGAGCTCTGACTTCCAGGGCACCGCAAGGCACAGCAGCCAATACTCAACAGGGAGTCCCTCCGCCTTAGCCCAAGCCGGGGCTGTGTGATGCTCCTGCTCTGTCCTCCAGCCCTTCGCAAACACTCTCGAGTCTTTCATCATGCACATCAAAAGGAATTCTAGAAGAAACAGATGCAAATAATCTAAATATAAATCCGACCATATCAGGGACTTTGCATCAAGCAGCGTGGGCTGAGGGGGGAGAGAGAGAAGGCTTCTTTGATTTCCTTGGGCATGGAGGTGGCCCCCCAAGACTTGCTGTGAGAAGGTGTCCCCTCTCTTTCTGCCGATGAAGACAGGGCTCACAGCTTGTTAAAGCGTTTGCGTCAGACGTGGCAAGGTTTTAAAATTGCTCAGAAGTCAGCATGGAGTGAGTGGGAAAGGATGACAGCGAGACAACGAAACCAAACAGATAAAATAGCCTCACATGCAACCTGATGAAAAAGTCTGAGGTTTCCATAGCATCCACCAGCAACTCTGTCACCTTCCTCCTTAGGACACATGTTTGAATTCGAGCACAAATAGCCCTTCTTTGGTTAGGCAGCTACTTTTGTAAAACTTCTGTGTAATAAATGATCCCCATAAATTCGTTTCACACATTTTTTAATCTTTCCAGCTGAACGATTTGGCAGGGAGTGACCTACTTAAAAATGAACTTGTCATAGACATGAGTTTAGAACTTGAGAGTTTTAAAAAAATGCATATATTATAAGATTCAAAACTGGAAGAGAAGGCAGCCAAGCCATAGAAAGGTATTTTACTTCAAGTGATTATCAAAGCAGCACAAAAGACTGTCCTCGCTATTTTCTCTCCTTCTGTACTTTTCTTCTGCTTTATTTGAGCATCTGAACTCCTTAGATCTCCCACTGATTTCGTCCTCAGGTAATTTCTTTTTCTTTACTTCACTTTTATTTCATCACACACAATGCTACATCCAAGACTAAATTCATGGATGTTTGTTCCAAAAATACCAACTTGTTTTAACAAGTTGTTGCACAGGTTTTCAAATATAGATTAAGGATTTAGAATGAAGTCTCCTAAAAACTGTGGAGTAAACAAAAAGCAGAAAAGTCATAAGCAAAATTTTTGAGGACTTCAAAGACTTCTGGAGATGTTGTGAACTTCTGTTGAAGATACGTGAGGAAGGAGAGAGATACACTGAGGTGCAGCAAGTGCAAATAACAAAGAAGATAGCGTTGTTATGGATTTGTAAAAGCTATTTAACATAACTGGTAGTTGCAGTAATATTAAAATTCATTTAAATTTTGCTGAAACTATACCCTTTTATCCTGCTGATTTCTGAATCTATTTTTCAAATCTGCTGTGTTACTGAGAAAAATATTAATATTCAATGAAGATATAGCTATATAAGTTATCTAGTTTCTAAAGCAGAGTAAAAAAGAGGATGATGCATCAGTGTTTGATCCCAAGAAACTGTTTCAATTAAGCGCAGATCGTAGCAGCCATGAGCAGCATTAATCCCTTTCTGCTGTTGCGATGAACACCGGGAAGCTGTGGAGGATCATCAGAAGGACCCAGTGCAAAATAAGCCTCATCCTCCCTGCAGGAGAAGGCCTGGAAGTAGGAGCGGGAGGCAAGGCTACTCAGCCTCGTGCCCAGGAACTGAGGGCTGCTGTTGCACGTCACAGGGATTAAAAAAAGGAGAAAGAAGAGTGAGTGGAACAGTCATGTGTCCGTCACTTTCCCGGATAACCAAGAAGTGCTGTTGGGTCCCATGGCGTGGGACCAGGGCTGGTCCTCCTTCTGGGCAACCACTCCGGTGTGGCCATCCTCATCCTCCTCCGCCACCGTTGCCTGTGACAGGAGCCGGCCGGCGCTCAGTGCGATGAGGATAGGTTCTGGTGGCAGGATCACATAGAAGATACTCAGGTGTTGAAAACAGGCCGAGGGCCTGGCTTTGATGATCCATCTGCAAAATTTAATGAGACCAAGGCCAGTCTCTGAGGTGTCTCTGATAAAAGATTGTCCTTCCTACAGAAAAGCTTTACAGAAGGTGTGCTAAAGTTAGATTAAAAGTCAGCTTTTTGCTTTCACCTGTTGATGAAGTAAGTTTAAATCCTCCCTTTACCCTCACAGGTCACTGCGAGGTATTTTTCAAAGAAGCTGGAACAACTGAAAGAAAAAGCCTTAGAGAGCGAGCTCTAGACTCAGGAGGTTCCGTTTGAATCAAATCAACTGATTTGTAAATATATTTGTAATCTAATAAGTATTCAGGAGACAATCAGAACAAAACGATGTCAGCAGTTTTCTTCTCAGAGTGATGAACTTAGTTAATGTGAAGCGTCGGCTCCTTGGCTGCTCTGAGTCCTTTGCACTGCGAGGAGCGTTCACATTGCAGTTTTTTCTGGTCAAGCTCAGATCAGTAATGCTCACAATCTGCCTCAGCTTCTGGAAATATTTTGTGCCACATTTCGTGGTTGCCCCGGCCATTCTGTTGGCGATGGCAAATGTGGAAAAAACTGGGTTCCTAGTTAAAAGAGACAGACACTGTCTCTGTGAGGTGAATACCATTCTGTATTTGCTATTGAAATGTGTTGTTAGAATGTCATTCTCTGATGGGTTTTTTTTGAGCAACAATGAGCAAACATTGCATCTTCCATGATTCTTGTGAAAACTGTTTGGAGAGTTATGGTAAGGCATCTCCAAGTAGCAGCAAGTCCAGATCTTCTCACTTTTGTTTTGAATGCATACAGCTCTAGAAATGCCACAGAGGCCTTTCTCCTCACCAGCTCCTGCAGATGTAGAGATGGCTTTGCAGAGCTTTGCTTCTCTCTCTCTCTGAGACCTGCAAATGGTTGAGAATAAATGCTTTTTCTCTTCCAAGGACATGTTCTCTCAAGTAGCTCAGGAAGCTTGACAGGACTGCATTTACTCCTCTTGCAGCGGACTGTCTCTAGAGCTACTAGGTTGGGAGGATAGCCTTGTCTGCAATGTTTACATTATATGTTTACATTCAGTATCTTAATACCCTCATCCCACCGGTACCCCTAAATTAGCGTGGACAAAACTGTGCCTCAGATCAGGGTTAAAGCAACTCCCTCTAGGTAAGATGCAAGTGATACTAAGTGGCTCGGCAGGATGGAGAACAGCGACAGGAGTGTAAAAAATGACAGGGATCAGGAGAGTGGGGAAACCCATAAACTTTTCAAAATAAGAACCAAAGACCGACATTGCATTTGCAGTGCTTACCAAATGATTGAGTAAGTGCAAGATCTGCCTTGCTTCTGCCTGTACCTGCCCAGGAAAGGGCGTTCCTGTGACATCTTACTGCTCCCCTTCTTGCCTGCCTGTGAGCACAACATAATTGAACCTATAACATCTGATTTCACAAGCAGAAAAATAATCTCTCACTCTTTGTGGATGGGGGTAGGGGGGAGAGAGAGAGAGATATGCATAATTATCACGTATGCTTCATACGCATTAATGTGTACAAGCATATGCTCTGAAAATGTAAACCTTCATTAAAGGAAAAATTAAAGGTGACAAACTTGTAATGTAATGTTTAAAATACAGGTGAAAGAGTAATTCACTAACCTGGCCATGCTTAATTAGAAAATCAGGATGTTGTTGTGAGTTCTGCCAATTTTTCCGATGCCTCTCGGATGCTTTGCCAATAAATAATCTTACAGTGTCAAAATCAATCACTGTGTTACAAAGGCCCCTCATCTGTGGTCGAAATCATTCTATTTCCCCTGGAGACACATACCTATGAAAAATTTAAGAGGTCATCAATCATGGTCTCTCTTTCCAATGTTTATAAAGTTGTATCTTTGGATAAGAACATTTCCAGCGTTCTTGTCATGATAGAAATCAGAGCTGAAGTCTGATATATTTACAGACAGGATCATTGTGCTTAGGTAGACTGCACCTCATCCCTAATTTTTTGAAGTTATATAAAATAACTGTTCTGGGGCTGTCTCCTTTATTTGTAGATCCCTGGTAAAGGGATGAAAAGAGATCTCAATATATATGACAATTAGGCTTTAGGTTTAAGTATATAGCATATAATTGTATAGCATAAGGCCACTGAAGAACAATGGCAGATGCATTCAGTTCATGTCAAGTGCTCTGAAATTGTGTGTACTGGAAGAATTCAGATTTGCATTCTGCACAAAATCTTACAGTGTCACATATAATCTGCTATTTTCCCATAACACATTAGCTGTTTGTTGATGGTATAAGAATCACTTGATAGCAGTTAGCAGCCAATGTGTCTTACCATTAAACTATTGGACTTTTTACTGGAAACCAAAACGTCATCATAAAATTCAAATAAACATTTCACAAGGATCATCACAGAGGATGTATCATATTAAAGCTATCGAAAAAGCAGTTCTCTGAGGTGTGTTTCATAAGCAATTGCTTCCCAAATAGTTTCCTATTAATATTGAGATTCAAGCCAGAACAAGTTTCCTTTAATCCGGTTCCTAAGCTCAATTAGGAAATGTCTGGGTAAGAACTCCAAACCCGCCTTTTCCTGTGACTTCCACAGGAAATGTCAACCCCTATTTGGGTTACATTGGGTCTAATGATCTCTTGATTCATGAACAAAAATATTCACATTAGTTGTTAGAAATCACATGGTCTAACTGTAACAGGAGGGTGGGATCTGCGCCCTGAGCATGGATAGAGCAGGGATATTCAACACAGACACCTTATACCTGCATGGTCTCTCACATGCTTATTCACAAGGTAACTCATAGATATAAAGCCACTAATATCTTATGTCTGAGGCAGAGGCAGTTTTTGGCAAAACAGGCTTTTTTGTTTGCGCACAAAGGACATTTTACCATGCTCTGATGCATCCCTAGGGCGGGGACCAGGCAGCACAAAGGCAAGCAGCTTCAGCTACTTCCAGGTCAAGACGTAGCTCTTAATCCCTTATTTGAGCCTCCTACCTCCTCTCCACATGAAAAAAATGAACTCAGAAAGTCTTCCTAGGAGTCGGCTTTGCTCATTAGCCATGAAATCTGCTCACTTCCTGAAAAGTTCATAGTGTAATATCTGAGTATTGCAGGTCAAAGAAAGATTAAGCAGTCAATTTATTTTAGAAACTGAGAAAGAGAAAAGTGAGCTTGACCTATTAGTCATTTTCTCACTCCCACCCAAACTATTAGATAAATCTGAGATAAAGTACTTGAATTCATTAAAATTTCTGAAGAATAGAAAGGACTGCTTTTTAATTTTCCATCTCTTGATCTCTCAAAAAAGAAAATCCCTGTAATTTCATAGGTCAAGCTATGATTGCATCCATTTTGGTAAAACGTTGAATTACAGAACAGATAGGACTCTTCAGTTCAGATTTATCATACTCATCACGGACTCTTGAACGATAGAGATTGACTTCACAGGAAGCTGGGAGTTCTCAAGATTTCTGTAAAACATGAACTTCATCAACACTCGTAGGATTGGCATGCCTGGTTTGATATATCTGACCTTTTGCTCTGTTGTTGTTGTGGTAAACAGACACAGCGTAATGAAAAAAACACAAGAAAACAATTTTCCTTCAAGGGTCTTCCAAGCTCACACATCAAGGGGAAGGCTGCAAAGCTGCAGCACGAAAATCTGACGGTTTGGGTTCCCAGAGTTGCTAAACAATGTCGTTTCTGCCAGCTCGTTGATAGGCAGAATGAGGAGCATTCACACCGCCCACGCTCGAGGTCTCAACAGAGGTGCCCACAGCAGGTGCTTGGGCTGCATGAAGTCCCTCGCTGGCTCCTCCAAACCACGCTTTCTCAACCACCCTCTCAAGCAGCCCGTGCTGACTTCAGAGGGACCCTCAGATCACTGGGCCACAATCTTTCCTATTTACATGCAGAGTCTTACAGACAAAGTGTAGACACCCCCAAGAGCGGGGAAGAGGCTCACGCCTGGCTGTGCTTTGGGGAATACTTTGGGTCCCGAGGAGCATTTCTGCTTAACGGGGAGGCCTGATATTAATCATGCCTTTATTTAGCAAACGAGGTGCCGGGTCCCCCTTGGATCCACAGCTGTGTGCCAATGAACGGTCCTTGGAGAGGAGGTTTACCACCGTCAGCAAGGCCACCTTAACGGTGGCATCCTGGAGCAAGCAGAGGAATGGTACTGGGGAGCGGATTCTAGCTCCTGAGCACTCCCTTCTCTCTCAAAGGAAACACTCTTAGCTCCTGCTAAGCTCTGCAGAGCGCCCGATTTAGGCGGTGGTACCGCACGCCGTGACAACACAGGTGCTGAGGGGACCACCGAGGTTAGCTGAGAAGCCTCGTGCACAACCGCCCGTGGAGAAGTAAGACGGAGCAACTGTGAACTAGAAGGTAACCTAGACAGTTACCCGAGCCGAACGCCAGCAGCAGGGGAAGGACGAAGGCAGGGGTGCGCTGCTGGAGAGACCGGCTCGTTTCCAGCGAGGGCGTTCGCCCCGTCGGAGCAGCCAGCCCAGCCGTGCCTGCCGGCCGCCCTGCGCTGGCAGCCCCTCCGCAAGCGCACGCACCAGCCCCGGGGTGCCCGAACGCCGCACCCACCGGCCGAGACCCCCTCGGCTCCGTGCATCCCTCACTTCTGGTCCCGCCACGCTCCCCCGGCGGGCCGGGGCGGCCTCGGCACCGGCACCGGGGACGGTGGACCTGGGGGGGGGGGGGGGGGGGGGGGAAGGAGCTGGCCCGGGCACGGGAGGCGGCCCCGCCGCCGCGCCCGCCGGTGCTCGCTCCCCGCTGCTGCCCCGGTCCTTGCTCGCCGCAGAGAGCAGCTCTCCCCTCGGTGCGGGCGCGGGGACGGCGGGGGGCGAAGGGGAAAGCGGCGTCTGCACCCTTACGTCCGCAGCCCACGCCCGCACCCCCGCACCCGTCGCCGGGGCGGCCCCGGGCGCCCGCAGCCGCAGCCGGAGGGAGCGGGGAGCCGCCCGGCCGCCCCGGACCCCCGGGCACCTCCGGGAGGCGCCGCGGGAGCCGGCGAGGGGGGCGGGGGCTGCTCGCCGGGGCGGGGGCTGTCACGGGGCTGGGACGATAAAACCGGGGGTAATTGCATTTAGGCAAATGAGGCTGCCTCGGCCCTCCCCGTCTCCAGGTATATAAAGTGGGGAGCGCTCCCGCGGACGGCCAATGCGCACGGAGAGCAGCGCCCGCCCTCCCCGGTGCAGACGGTGCGTGTGCCTCCGGGAGCGTGTCCGTCCGTCCGTCCGTCCCTGTATGCGTGAGGATGCGCTTGCCTCTGTGTTTGTGACGGTGTGTGCGTGTGTACTTCTATGTGTCCGCCTATATGCGTGTGCGGGGGGTCTAACGTGTGTGCATCTTGGGGGGGGGGGGGGGCATATACATGCTTGTGTGTCCGCACGTGTGTGTCTCTGTGTGTGCAAGTGTGTTTTTGTGCCTATCCTGACGTGGGTATCTGGATGCGCGAAGGGATGCGTGTGTTCCTTGAGACACGTGTGTCCGCGGAGAGCTGTAGCTCTACATAGGTGCGTGCGTCTAAGGTGTGTAGCTGTTTGTGTGAGTTTATAACTAGATGTGTATGCAGCTGGGTACGTGTGCGAGGGGGGTGTACCTGCCTGGGTGTGTATATGTGGGAAGGCGTGAATACCTGGATGTATACCCACGGGCGAGGGTGTGTTTAGGTGTAACTCTGCATGTATGTGTGTGGAGGGGTGCCTCTGGATGCGGGTGTCTGGCTGTGCGCTGGTGCGTACACCCCCCTGCGTACGAGTCGGTGTGCCTTGGGCATGTGTACCCCCAGAGGTGTACGGAGCAGTCGGGGGGGGGGGGGGTACCCAGCGGCGTCTATGTCTGTATGTGCCGGGGAGCGCGCACCCAGGTGTGCACCGGCGTGTGCGCGGGAGCGTGTCCGCGGGGCCGCGTGCCTGCGCGTCCCCGGGCGTCCCCGGGCGCGGGTGCCCGCGGCCGCTCGCCCCGCCGGGGCTCCGGGTGCCGGTGCCGCTGCTTCACCCCCTGTCGCCCCGTCCCCCCGCCCCGCCCCGCAGCAGGACGTCGAGGCGGCGATGAGACTCCCTCTGGCTTTCGCCGTGCTCCTCCTGGCCTCGGCGCGGGCGCTGGCCGAGGAGATGGGCGCCCCCGACGACCTCAGCTACTGGTCCGACTGGTCCGACGGCGACCAGGTGAAGGTGAGCCCCGGCGGCCGCTGCTCCGCCCGCGGGGCTGCGGGAGCGGGGCGGTGGGTGCCGGGCGCTGCCCCCGGCGGCCGTGGGGCGGGGGGCGGGGGGGGGTCCGCGCTGAGCGCCGGCCGCTGTCCCCCCGCAGGAGGAGCTGCCGCTGCCCCTGGAGCACTTTCTGCAGAGGATGGCCCGGAGACCCCGGCCCCAGCAGTTCTTCGGCCTCATGGGCAAGCGGGATGCCGGTGAGCGGGGCGGGGGGCCGGCTCCCTCTCCCCCCCTCTGCATGCCTCTTCTCCCAGTGCCGCTCCGAGCTCTACAGCGGTTGTCGCTGGGTTTTAACGCCTTAAACCTGTCTCGAACGTTGTGATGCCAGTTGCTTGGGTCTAGTTTTGGTTTGGTTCGGTTTGGGTCTTTTTTTCCCCCAAGTTTAAGAGCAGTTAAACCCACCGATTGGAAAAGAGGGGGCTTCTCGTTAACGTGCCGAGTGCACACCGATTAGAGCACGTACATACCAGTAAGGAGCATCGCGGTGATTCGCAGGTCGGCGTACGGGCCACTGAATTGCGCGTATTGTGCGATAGGTGCATGCTCGTGCGCTGAATTGCGCGATGCCCAAATTGTGTGGCAATTGGTTGTGTATACAATTATTGCCCTGTTTTCTACATGTTTACTGAATCAAGAATTGGTCAAAACAACTTGGAGCTAAACAGATCTAAACTGTGTGGGTTTAACTAAAACAATTTTCTATAGTCTCTTCAAAGAGAAATGCACCTTAATTTCCCTTATGTGGAATGTGCGTAAGGTAGTTTCTGTATTTGATTCTTCAAAGCACTGCAGTAGCATCATAAGTATATGCCAATCCTTTTTCATCAACTCTTTTTCCTTTTTTTTCTCTTTCCTTTCCTCTTCCAATCAGGATATGGCCAGATCTCTCACAAAAGTAAGTTAAAAACCTGCAAATATTTTAAGTAATTGTTAGAAGATATTCAAATAGGGAGTAGTGTATTTGAGGGAATTGGGAGGTGACTGGGTTCAGCTAAGGACTGGCAGCACCAGTGATGGAGAAATGTTCTGTTAAAGGATTCAATACCCCCATTGCAGCTGTGAGCCTCTACCTCATCTGAGCCGCCACAAGCTTTGAGATTTCAATCAACATTAATGTGGGGATGTTGCAGCTCTCTCTTATTTCCCATGGGGGGTGTGTGTGTGTGTGTGTGTGTGTCTGTAAGCCTTTCTTGTAGGCAAGGCAGGCTTACTGCCAGACTCTGAGAGGAACAATTAAGATGGCAAAATCTGGAAAATTAGAACAGTGAATTCCCAAATCCCCGAGAATAATTCCATGGGAGACCCCGTGTCATTGCATGCAAGATACTGTACCTGTGCTCTCAGCATTGTCTGGGTGGGACTCAGACCCCTGCTCACAGCAGGGTCTGATTGATGCTGTGCTGCCACATAAACAAGTGTATCTCGCCCCACTAATAAGCGTGCCTTGCTTTGCTTCAGTGTAACGCCACGCGGGAGATGGTATCAGCAGCGTGGTGTTACCTTGTTCTCCACAGTGACAGTTTTATTCTCTGAATTTATCTGAAGATGCTTAGACAGGAGCCGGAAGACTTTTAATAAGTAAAAATGATCTTGTATTCTGTGAGACCTCCTCTGTCCACAGAGGTCAATAACTGTCCCAGTGTTCTGTTAGCCACAAGATTTTATCACTAGGATTATGTATTGGAAGACCAATTAAAGAGTCCGATACAAAGCTCGTGCCAAATAACCTGCTGACTAAAGTAAAAAATTATAGCATTCTGAAACTACTTCAGCTTGAATCAATACCTGTGAGGTCTGAGGATCATTCATCTTGCTTTGTAGATGAATTAGCCAGGCAAAATTATTTCCAAAGAGAAATTTCTAAGTTTACCTCAAAAGACAGTTTAGAGAAAGAAGAATGGCTCCTTTTTGTTCCTTATCTGAAACTATAGCTACCACTATATCTGATACATGCTGTAGGCCAAAACTTGGTGTAATTTATCCTCTACACATCTGGTACCTTGAGGAGTACTAATGGGACAGGAAGGTAATATCTGAACTCATAAATATTCCAAAAATAGAGCCAGGCTGTCTGGTTCAGACATGTCCAGACATGGAGGCCCATTGGCTGCCTCTCTAGTAAGGGCTCTGCCTGACCTGTGAGGGAGGTTTTTCTTCCATGTTACAGAAAAAAACCACCAGCACATAGAAGGGATGTATCACACACATGTAGGCTATAGCAAGACACTCCCTTCTTGTGCATTTGCTCAAATCAATAGGAATTGTACTGGGAGAGGAATACGAATCAGTTATTGGCCATTGTTTTTCCATTATATTTAAGGCAAACCCTACAAAACAAAAAGTCTATCTGAGTTAATGAGAAGATGTCCACTAGCTGGCCTATGCCTTGGTCTAACCTCTTCAGTCTGACTGATCAGACTAATGTTCGGTCTCCATTATCTGAGAGTGGTGTGAACAACCAGTCTGTGAGATGAACAGTTTTGGAGCCTGTGTCTTCCTTCCTCGCGAGAACATGTTATCTTAAAAGCCTGCCTATTTAAAATGTATTAAAACACCCCCAAATATATTTTTTCAGGGCATAAAACAGACTCCTTTGTTGGACTTATGGGCAAAAGATCTTTAAATTCTGGTATGTATATGACTAAATCTGGTACTTGGTGATATACAGCCTCTTCATTCTGTTGCCTCTTTGTTCTCTGTCAGCAGATGGAAGAAGCAGTCTTTATGTAGTATAGACCCAGAGTTCTCTGAAAAAGGATCAGGATTTTCTTTGCTAATCAAGATATTTCAGGGTCCGCTTTACTCCAATACTTGAGATGATCAGGCTGGTCTGAGTTGCAGGCAAGGTCAGGTAGAAGTCCCCAGGGCACTTTCCTTACTGCCCTGTCCTTGCCAGCAGCATGTTCTGCTGGTGCCCAAGGTGCTAATACAAGAAAAAACTAAATTTCACTGACACATCAAGAAAAATTCAGAGGCTGAAAATGTAAAGCTCATTTCAACTTATGATCTAAATCCAGATCTACCCAGGTAAAGGGATATCCTCATTGCCTCTGGAGGTTATTTTTCCTCAAACTTGGAGCAGAAAGTGGAAGAGCAGAGATCTGCTATTAACACCACTGCAGGTCAAGCTGTTACTCATTCCCAACCCCTTCCAGCTTTTCATTTTACCTAAAAAAACCCCACAGCAGCAAGCATTTTAAGCTTTGAACTGATACTGTGAATTTGTGTTATTTTCCCATAGCATCCATATAGGGCAGAACCCTCCTCCCTCATATGCACAACCCCCTGTGGGTAACTGTGGACTGCCAGGAGCTGTAGCTTCCCTGTGCTATAGGGCTGTACTGAGGAAATCCCTCACTGTGAACCATAAAGTGTCAGTTAATTCCCCGGAATAGGAATTAAAAACATAAAAACCCTAATATGTATTTCATGTCTCTGAAATAGTTCTCACTGTTTTGTTAAATGGATGATAAAAGTTAAATTACTAGCTGACATCTTTATATTATGTGGATACACGCTGTGATCTATATTCTGCAATTATGGTTGTCAGTAACTTTTATTTTCAATTAAACCCTGTTCAGACTAGTAATATTGCTCTTTGCATCATTTTGCAAATTGCTATGTATCATGAATAATTTTGTACAATTTTATCTGTGGTGGCAATAGCTATTAAATGTGTAATACCTGTAAATATATCTGCTATCACAAAAGTAAATAGCCTGGAAGCGATAAAGTGGGTTTGCTTTCCATTTGGATTACATTTACATTAATATGAGAATGTAAAATACAGCAAATGTTTTAAAAGGGCAAAGATTTTATGGTGCTAATTTCAAAATTACTGGTATAGTCAGGATACTGTTATGCGGTATTTGTAACAAAGGGGAATAATGAAGTTTTACCCTGTCAGGCTATGTAATACCTGCCTGACTGGTAAAACTAGAATTCCCTGCTTTTCTGCCTGATTCCCTGAGAGGAAAATGGTAAGAAGCTGCTTCTGCTCCTCTGGAGGAGAAGATGGGTCCTAGGGACTATGTAATCGAAGCAAGATCAGGAGGATGTGCTAGGAGTGTCCTTACTTCTCCCTGCTGAAAAACATTTAACCGGGCAGGACCTTTTCTTGGTGCCGTGCCTTGGTGCCGTGGTCTCCTTCCTCCGCAGAAAGCCCCTGAGTCCGCTGGCAGCGTGCAGGACCCTGGCCCCGCTGCTGGGTGGGAGTGCGGGGCTGATTTAAAGCAGGGTGTGACAAAGCAGTGTACCGGGGTGCTGGTGTCTCAGTCCCTGGTTTGGTAAACTGGGGTCTGACGCCGTCTCCCAAGCTGTGCGGTCTGTCGGGTGAGCGCTCCAGGTAGAAGCTAGAAAACGGTCACATGTACAGTAATACCGTAACAGTCCTTACTCAACTCATTTTGCATTCAGCCTGGTGAAAATTGAAGTCTTACTAACTGAAAACTGTCACTGATCCAAAATGCCAGCTCCCTGCAGGACCCCAAACTAGCTGTGTGTTTGTCTGCAACAGTCAGGCGTGCGTACGCTCCGTGAAAGCAATCCTCCCTTCGCGGTGGAAGCAAAGATGACTCTGGTGACCAGCTGTGTCGCCCTATGGTCAGGCTCTGACCAAGAAGGGCTCTCTGGGTTTCCCTCTCATTTTTAAAGAGCAAGAAGGAGAGATCTACCGCTACTAAATGCTAAATATGTTCCTGAAGACTATTTTAGGCTGCAGTTAGTCCACAGGGTAGTCTGAGGTTTGCTTAGCTCTTGCTGCAGATTTCGGTAAAAGGTATCACTGTGTGCAAGGCCTGGGGACGGGGAGGGTTTAAGCCCGGCAAAGAGCTGACTCTGCAGGACAGAAGGTGCACGTGTTGATGCAGAAAGCCTCTACCCACAGATTGATCCGAGTGCTCGGGTCCCGTCAATTAGATGGATTACCAGGACGTAAGGAGGCTCTGAGCTAATGGTGCTTCAAGCAGCTTGATAGATGAGAGGTAGAAAGCACTGCTCAGACCTTCAGCCTCCTGGGGGATAGTGTAGTCTGAGGGGTAAATCCAAATCAGAGCGGCTCAGGGTTGGGCAGGGAGCCCTCACCTCGGTTCCAAACACGCCGATGGGGTCCAGTGGTGACCCTGCAGGCTGCAGGTCTCTGACATTTCCTTGGGCTTGCTGGGCTTTACGCAAGGCTGCACCATGTGCTTCATTCTGCTTTGTTTTTTGCAGGATCCTCTGAAAGGAGCATAGCACAGAATTACGAACGGAGGCGTAAATGAGACATTCCTGTGCATTATTTATTAAACTTCATTTGTTCCAATGGCCAATGCAGTGTAATATAAACTAACCACTGTACGGAATAATTATTTATTTAATAATAACCGATGGGGTTTGGTTTTTTTGAGTTGTACATTCAATAAAATTATTATTTTTCATATTGTGGCAGCGATACGTGTTGTGTAGGTGCGTTGTGGTTCTTAAAAGACCAGCAACCCTGGTGACGTCTCACAACAAAGCACATCGTTTGATATGACCTGTAAAGTTAAGTTCACTAAACAAAGAAAATACTCTTTTGTTCATTGAAAGCGAGTCAATCAGCTTCACAGCCAGTGCAGAACAGAGCTGATGTACAGTCTAGTGCCTCAATTTGTTTTCATGGTTTATAATGTACTGTAATTTCTGTATCAAAAAATATATTTGTATCATTGCAGCATGTTTTATGTTTTGTGACTACGTATCTATATGTTTTAAAAAGTGGGGGGTGGGTAAGGCTTGGATGGGAATCCAAGGTCTTAATTTCATAGTCTGGAATTTTATGATAGTAACATTTTAAATAAAAAACTACTCTGGGGATTTTGCAACATATTTTCTTTGGTGATAACGATGGAGTTATTTCCCACATTGGTCCGGAATGAGACTTGGATCCAAGTGACAGTGGTCTGAGACTGAAAAGAAATGTCAAGTTGATGTCTTCCTTTTGCAGGGAGGCTGTGAGCCTCCTCATGCAGGTTTGGTGAACCCTTTGGGGGATTTGCTACTGGAGACGGGCATTCCTGGGATTGCTCTGGGTCGCACGAGGTGCCGTCCACCCAAAACCCGATGGAAATGAAGTGTGTTGACTGAATGAAAAGGGTCTCGTATCCTCCAGCTCCAAGTGGAAGAATTTGCTGTGAAATTCATCCACTATTGCCGGTTTAGTATTTGAAAGCCAAGCCTTTAATAAATTCTAGCCCTCAGCTTCACAATAAAAGCACCTGTTGGCTTGAATCCATGCAATATAAGAGAAAAAAATGTGAGTCTAATTATCTTTTTAATTAAAATGTCTGGTTACTATATTTCTAGGACAGTCCCAAAACGCTACATGCATCTCACCAGATGACAAGGCAGCTGGAGACCTATATTCTTTCCGCTTGCTAAAAGCTATACTTCTCTGTTTGATGCTATCATACGAGCTTTCATCACAGATGAATCAGCAGTGAAAACAGCCAGTGTATACTGGCTTATATGTATACTTATTTCAAAATAAGTAATATGAAGTGATTAGCTGGTTGTTGCTTTCCATTTTGGAAGCGAACTCAGCAACCTCCATTTTCAAGTCTACCTGAGGCATCCCCACAACTGCATCTGTTAAGAGCAGGCAGGCGCAGGACTTCCCTCCTGCTCGGTTAGGAGCAGCACCTAAGCCTGCCCGTGCTTAAAACAGGCCCCACGGCCAACTAAGGAGGAGCCGGCTCTAGTGAGGTGGGGGACTACACGGTGGGAAAACTGAGGCAGACTTGCAATGGGGACCACGCTCATGTGAGACACAACGGCTGTACTGGCGCCCTGCCAGCTCTTCATCTTGCCAGGGCTAATTTTCAGACTAATTAACTTCTGTAAGAGCTCCCGCTGAGCTCAATGAGGGGGGAAGCTGGCTGCTGGGCTAACAGCGTGGCAAAAGGACTGTGGAAATGCATGCTGAATAACGCTCAGTGAAGGGTAAAAAGAAAGAAAAGGTTTAAAACGCTGTTGCCCGAGCATGGAGCCCCACCGTGCTCACAGCCCGTGTGTGCTGCATTGTGAGCCACGGACAGGAAAGAAAAAGCCCGCTGCTTGCTCCCTGCAGCCTGCACATCTGACAAACCTCCCTGCAGAAGCAACCGCTGCAAACATTTGCATCCAGAGAAAGCCACGCAAGACAGAGTGGGCTGTAAGTGTTTGGAGGACAGCACAGATATTAGTTAAGAGCGTCCAGCAAAGGGCTAGGACTGAATTTTCTGGCAAAACCATAGAATCACAGAATGGTTTGGGTTGGAAGGGAACTTTAAAGATCATCTAGTTCAACCCCCTGCCATAGGCAGGAACACCTTCCTCTAGACCAGGTTGCTCAAAGCCCCATCCAACCTGGCCTTGAACACTTCCAGGGATGGGGCACCCACAACTACTCAGGGCAACCTGTTCCTGTGTTTCACCAACCTCATCGTAAAAAATCTACCTTCTTTCCGTTCAAAACCATTGCCCCTCATCCTGTCTCTACAGCCCTTGGTAAAAAATCTATGTCTTTCTTTTCTCGGCCCCCTTTATATATTGAAAGGCTGCAATAGGGTCCCTCCAGAGCTTTCTCTTCTCCAGGCTGAACAACAACTCTGTCAGCTTTTCTTCACAGGAGAGGTGTTCCCAGTCCTGTGATAATTTTTGTGGCCCTTTGGACTCGCTCCAACAGGTCCACGTCATTCTTATGTTGGGGGCCCCAGAGCTGGACGCAGTACTCCAGGTGGGGTCTCACCAGAGCGGAGCAGAGGGGCAGAAGCACCTCCCTCGACCTGCTGGCCAGGCTTCTTTTGGTGCAGCCCAGGATACGGTTGTCCTTCTGGGCTGCACATGCACATTGCTGGCTCATGCCTAATTTTTCATCCACCAGTATTCTCAAGTCCCTCTCTGCAGGGCTGCTCTCAATCCCTCCATCCCCCAGCCTGTACTGACACCGGGGCTTGCCCCAGCCCGTGTTCAGGACCTCGCACTTAGCCTTGTTGGACTTCATGAGGTTCACATTGCCCCACTCCTCAAGCCTGTCAAGGTCCCTCTGGATGGCCTCCCTCCCCTCAAGCATATCAACTGCACCACCACCATTTTCCCTAGAAGGAAAGGCTGACCCTCTGGGGTCAAAGTATTCTCCTGTTATGTGGCTGTCTAATGAGTGGGTTTAATTTGCCATTTGAAGCAACTAATTT
This sequence comes from Astur gentilis, assembly GCF_929443795.1. NCBI lineage: Eukaryota > Metazoa > Chordata > Aves > Accipitriformes > Accipitridae > Astur > Astur gentilis. Next base: position 19,506,574 of record NC_064883.1, on the reverse strand, counting down.
TAATTCCTGGTGGCAAAATAATGTCAGATTTGTGCTAATTTAGGTTTTGAACAATAAGATTAAATTGGCATTGATATATGTGTTTGTACAGACATATATTCCAAGCTAGAAATAAACCAAACACACAGCAAAAGGCACAGCTTGGTATGTTCCAAATAACTCTACCAACAATACAAAAACCCCTCATCGTATTTCCGCACTGGGGACTGCTTGGACGAGGTGTGCCACGTCGGGGCCGTGCCTGCCCAGCGGGTCCGGGACAGACGTCAAGGTGCACGAAGCATGCCTGCCTGCAGGCATCCAGCCCCACAGCTGCCCATCCCCACTGCGGGCTCAGTCCTGCCACCATCCTAGCCCAAATATTTGTCCTCACAGGCATCCTGGGGTCCTGGATACTCAAGCAGGAATTCTTATGTCTTTTTTCAGCCTTTAGTAGTAAGCGATATAGTCTATACATTATTAAGTACTTCAAAGGGATCTTTTAATAATTTCTGTCATCTTTAATCTCCATTTGAGGCTCCTTCAGCTTTTAAACACTTTTATGTGTTGGACAGCATTGCTTGCAGCCCTGGGCCACTCGTGCCATGGATCGCTGGGTGATGCCAGCTCTCCAGCTCCACTGCAGGCTTTGGAGAGGCTCTCACTAAATCCCCTGCCATCTCTGCAACAGCCATCCATGACCGTGACACAGACTTAGCTCTTTTTTGATGGCAACAGTCTGACATCCCTCAGGCTGCGTAAGCTAATCGATAACACTGCAGCAAGGGCATCTGTCGGCAACATGCAAGTGAGCTTAAATAAAGCAATAAAAATCTTTCTAGGAAATCAGCGCAGAGAGTAAACCCAGTGTGATGCTGGTAATTGTCCCCACTGGAGGGGTGCTACAGGCATTTTGACATCACAGCCCGCCTCCAACACGCTCTGCCCCCTTTTGCTTCTCTTTTCCCCCAGAAATGCATCCTTCATCTGCATCATGACAGGCAGCTGCTCTTCTGATAGGCACTGTCTCCCTCACACACACAGGCACTCCCCTCCCCAAGACGGGGGATGCTGAGGTCAGGCTCACAGCAGCCTACCTTGCCCAAGCGTGACCCGGAGGACCATCAGCTCCATCTATCATCTCCATCTCTCCGGTGCAGGTGCAGCCAAACTTACCGTGGAGAGCCAGAGCCATTGCGCACATAGCCTCCTCGTGAACTGGGGAGATGGGAGAGGGGTCTGGCCCCCGTACGCACCTCGCCAGGGAAGCCCGGGCTCTGCAGTGCTTGCCCACTCGGCTGTCACGAGCAAGTCCTTTGCTGTGTTCATATCAGTAGGCTGGTATCTTTCAGCGCGATCCTAACCAAAAGAAAAGGAAGAATCTGGAAACGTCTGGGCACGGAGATCTTTGTGGAGAACCCAGCCCCCAGCCATCGTTAGCTAGAGCAGAATAACATCAAGAGGGTTTTTTTAAAATTATTAAAGTGATTCTTAAAAATGCTGTTTATTCAGAGGAGGCCAGTAGCAGCTCCTTCAGAGCTACCAAGAGCCATTATTGAAATGCAGACTTTGTCCCTGTACTTCCTTAAACTACGGCTTAGATAACTGCTTTAGCATAAAGAGATACCAAGCAAGTCCCAGTGCAAACTTTGGTAATGACCGATTTTTTTCCTGATGAGCCTGAACAGTTCCCTTAGCCATAATATCACAGACTGCATTAACGAATATCTCCCAGATGAGAGCATGCAGCAGCTCCTTCCCTGGAGTTGCACTGTATCAAGATGCAGCCGCCTGCAATTCCGGGTACAGCTCCGTGTCCTCACTCTGCCTCCAAAATGGCTTGCTTCCCTTTACAGAAAATAGTCGTTACTGGAAAAGTGAGGATTTTTTTGGCTGTTAGCAAGCATACAAATGTCCTCAAACCTATCTACATCTTTCAGGGAAGACAAACAGACTCTCTTTGCATTATTCTCTTAATGTTTTTGAAAGAGCATAGACTGAAATATTTGTCAACAGGAGGGTCATCTGGGCTGTATGAAATTCATGATGATATTCATTAAAAATTATCACTGCTCCATCCCTGATAGGTACCCGGTTGTCAGAATAAAACAGCAACACATCAGCTCAGAAACTCCTTTTTAAAGAGAGGCATGCAGAGCGGGTGCAACAAACATCACCTCTTGTTTTCTATTTCCACCTCCAAATTAAACAATATCACCACTTACTGCATACAGAAGAAATGAAATGTGAACAGGCTGTTAAGAACCCAAACTCTTTGTCTGTCATGGTCCTTCATGCTCTCCCAGAAGCCTGGAGGGAGGAAACCCGGCAGGGTGAGGTGCCTTGGCCAGAGGTAACAGGGGTTGAGCTAGAAATGCAATGCACACGCTGTACCTAACCGGCCACTTCTGCAAGGTGCTACCTAAGTGCAAAGAAACTTAGGCAATGATAAAGGATAAGGTCGAATGTTAAGAAAATCTCTGGCAAATAAAAAATTTTCTAAAAAAGCGCTTTTTTTTCCTATCTAAACCATTTCTTACATTGTTATTTCAGCAGCATAGCTGTAAGAGTTAAAAGACATTCATGCACCAACATATGTCAATATACTTTTAACATTGTTTTCTACATGAACTAGTTTGAATTGAAAACACCTAATTAAGCAACAGAAGAACACCTTTAATCACAGACATTCAATTTTGGCACGTAGAAATGCTTTTTATTTTCACTGTTGTAATACTCAGAAAACAATAGGCACATTGTAATTCTGTGTACCAAAGCATTAAAATTCAAGTAATACCCTCTGGAAGCAAATCTTCCTTTGAGAAGATACACATTCGTTACTGAAGCAACATACACATACAGTGTGGTTACATTAAGACTGCATTTAAAAGCAAAAGTTAAAAGTAAAATCCTGTTGGTAGGGAATCAAACAATGGTGACAGATTTTCTGCATATCTGTGTGAAAAATAGGCTATATTTGTGTCTGTTAAGTTGTATGATGGGTACAACTGAGAAATGAAGTTTTCAGTGTGATAGAAAAGAGATATTTTAAGAGATATTTTGCATGTACCTGCAGTTATCTGTTTGCAGATGAAAAAATTTGCATATGCATTTAGCTGGGGGTTTTTTATTGCTCGTATGATGTATCCATACACTTGAGTTTATTTTAACAGAAGTATACCACATAGCTGAAGAAATAATGCTGCATGCTGTTTCATTTTCTAAAAATATTTGATTTGTGAGATACCACCCCCCTGTGATGGATTACAGGGCACTGGGACTGCACCCAGAAATACAGATACTGCATTTATTTAAAAATAAGACCTCTGGGGCAGCGGAGCAAAACTGATTCTGTTTCAGTGCGGCTCTAAGCTGTCTGCCACCGAGAGGAGGAGGGCTGGGGAGCTGGCTGGGTTTGGCAGCATGGGGGGGAGGTGGCCAGACAGCCCCCTGCAGCGGTGCTGTGGGACCAGACTGATGCCCACAGCGTGGTCCCACCTACAGCTCAAGGAGCTCTGGGCCGCCTGCTGCTCTGCAGAGGTCCTGGTGTCACACTGGCTGCTGGTTTGAGTAGCCTTGTTTTATGAAAGTCGTCTGGAAAAAAAGGTAGAACCGCACAAAATATTTTCCTCTTTACCCTTTTCTATGCACACAGTTACTGGAAGAGTCACAGGGCATTAGCTGCCCAAACAGAGCGGATCTAGCTTGGAAGCGCCTGTGGCAGACCGGAATGGTCCTCTAGGCACTCTCCAGCTCCGTTAAAGCAAGCCCTTCTCCATCCATTGGGGAAACTCTCCCCAGGTTGCAGCCTTCAGCTGCCAAGGAGGAAGAAGAGGAGCTGAGTTTCTAGCAGGGAAGCAGATCATACCTCTGCCCCATGCACTTGGCTGTGTCAGCAAAAGTTACACCCCCCTTTTCTTTCCATGGAGTGAGTCACCACTATAAATGCACCTGCCTCTATTCAGAGCTGAGAGTCCAAGAAGAGTTTATTCACTTCCCTTTTCAAGTGTTTTCTACAGAAATATTGGTTTTACCATCACCGTTAGTATGGCTGCATCTAAAGTTGTCATGGTTTAACCCAGCTGGCAACCAAGCACGGCGCAGTTGCTACCTCACCTCCCTCGTAGTGGGATGGGGGAGAGAATCGGAAGGGTAAAAGTGAGAAAACTCATGGGCTGAGATAAAAACAGTTTAATAGGTAAAGCAAAAGCCGTGCATGCAAGCAAAGCAAAACAAGGAATTCATTCACCGCTTCCCATCGGCAGGCAGGTGTTCAGCCATCTCCAGGAAAGCAGGGCTCCAGCACACGTAACGGTGACTTGGGAAGACAACGCCATCACTCTGAATGTCCTCCCCTTCCTTCTTCTTCCCCCAGCTTTATATGCTGAGCATGACGTCGTATGGTCTGGAATACCCCTTGGGTCAGTTGGGGTCAGCTGTCCCGGCTGTGTCCCCTCCCAACTTCTTGTGCACCCCCAGCCCACCCGCTGGTGGGGTGAGGTGAGGAGCAGAAAAGGCCTTGTGTCCTGGTTTCAGCAGGGATAGAGTTAACTGTCTTCCTAGTAGCTGGTACAGTGCTATGTTTTGAGTTCAGTATGCGAAGAATGTTGATAACACTGATGTTTTCAGTTGTTGCTCAGTAGTATTTAGTCTAAAGTCAAGGATTTTTCAGTTTCTCATGCCCAGCCATGGCACAAGAAGTTGGCGCAGGACACAGCCAGGGCAGCCGACCCAAACTGGCCAATGGTGTATTCCATACCATGGGACGTCCCATCTAGTATAGGAACTGGGCAGTGGGGGCAGGGAATCGCCACTCGGGGACTGGCTGGGTGTTGGTCGGTGGGTGGTGAGCAATTGCCCCGAGCATCATTTGTACATTCCAATCCTTTGTATTATTGCTGTTGTCATTTTATTAGTGTTATCATTATCATTATTAGTTTCTTCTTTTCTGTTCTGTTAAATCATTCTTATCTCAACCCCCGAGTTTTACTTCTTTTCCCGATTTTCTCCCCCATCCCACTGGGTAGGGGGGAGTGAGTGAGCGGCTGCGTGGTGCTTAGTTGCTGGCTGGGGTTAAACCACGACCCCTTGGCTCTGTGTAAGCACTGCTCAGCAATAACAAAAACATCTCTGTGTTATCAACACTGTTTTCAGCACAAATCCAAAACATAGCCCCATACCACCTACTATAAAGAAAATTAACTCTATCCCAGCCAGAATCAGCACAAAAGTATACGGTAACCTGCATTGCAGAGGAGATGATTTATTGCACTGAATACGAAAAGCAAATCTCATCCAGCATTTACCATTACAACAGCAGAATGAATTTGGGCTGGAGCACTTTCCAGCTCAGACAACTTACATCTACTAGCAAAAAAAAAAAAAAAAAAAAAGAGCTTTGCTGCAGAACAGAAAAGTAAAACTTCCAAACAAAACAATACCAGATACCAAAATGATGAATTTGCTTTGCCTTCCATCAGGAAGTGTTTGTGCAGAACACATACCAATGAGCCCATTATATATTTCGCATCAGGGGAAGTGTTATGGCTCAAGCAGACTTTCGTTGTATTGATATGATATTATTGGTACATTTCAAAGATATTTGTTCAACATTAGTAGATTTTATAAGTGAACTGCCTATCCAAATAGAACCTCTTATTCTTTTTTCCTTTGCCAAGCAAAACAATTGTTTTATAATTCTTAATGCTACTTCTTCCAAAAACTTGTTCAAGAGACTCCTTGAGAAAGACAACCAGCACGAGGGCAGTGCTGCCACATCTCACTTCCTCTGATGTTTTCCACAGGTACCATGTCCTCAAGTCATGGGATTTTATGAGTCTCACATTTTATGCTGAAAGAGAAATAAATTTTCCAGGTAATAGGTTAAGTGGAAAATTTTAAAATTATTTGGAAAGGAGAAAGAAAAGAGAAAATGCAGGTACAATCTCTTATAAAATTTTATGGGTTTAATATATGCTGCTTTTTTTTTTTTTTTTTTTTTTTTTTTTTTTTAAAATGAGTGCCTGGCACTGTCAGCACTCCATATGTTTGTACACTAGAACTCAGTCACAGATTCTCAAAACCATCAAAATGCTGGGGGGAAATGTGTCACCTTGTGTTACTCCCTTTCTCTGCAACTTTACAGAGCATTGAAACTTTATTCTATAGAATCGTTTCTGCACTGCAGAGGATACCCCTTACCATGGGTCCTCTTTGGGATTGTCATCACCACCTTGTTATTCTGTTAATGGCTTCATCAGTGTAGACATGATATGCTGCTTCTACAATAGTCCCCAACCAGAAGGGATGCACACCATATTGGTTCGGTCCAACAAGCCCAAGAGCATGGCCAAAGACAGATAGGAACTCCCTTTTGCCACAGGCATACCATCTGAGTGCACAAAGAGAGGTCCATCTTCAGGAAAAATACATTTCACATGAAAATCGTTAAAAGAAAAGTCTTTCTTCACTACAAAGGATGTTCCTAAAGATTTTGTCTATGCTTCTCAGGAGGACTTTTCTTTGAACTTTCAACTGTTTGGTCAACTATTAGAATTGTAAAGACAACTATTAGAATTGTAAAGAAAGAGTTTTCACCTTCCTGACTCAGAAAGAGGGTGCAGGAACTAGCAAAGAGTATTGTTTCTTTCATCTGTATTAGCTTTCTGGTTTTAATTCTCATAGTGATGTTAAGGAATCCTGCAGGAAATAAAAGAGAGACATTATTTCTATTTGTACTAGAAATTAGCAGCTTTATCCGAATGTGATATTTCAGTGATCTGAGATTCAGAGCAACCAAGTCACAGGCTCTTTGGTTATAAAAAAAAACAACCCAACTTTTTTTTTTTTATTTTTTTAAAGTGTAATAGGTTACGTTATATCATGAAATGTTTTCTTAAGAGCTATGCAAGTTCTTTCGTAAAGGAAACTGTTAGCAGGGGACCACCAGCTCTGTCTGGCAGCGGTAGCCCCCTCCCTCAACCAGATTTCACTGACAAAACCATGGTTGGAAACGGAAGCTAGTGGAGAAAGAAACAGTATGCTTAGCAATTCAGAGCAGCACTGTGGCTGTATTCCTCTTGTATCATTGCACCTCAAAAGACAGAATAATCATGATGCCCCCGAACACAGGCTTTAAGCATTTGAACCAGCTGAGGCAGCTGTTGTAGCATTTAAGGGTGATTACGGTAAATTTCTAAAGTTAGATATTTCTTCAAAACCTCACTCTACTAAAACACTCATCAATCTTGCTATTTTTGTCTCCAAAGAGCAAAGATGATCAAAGTTATAATGGAAACAAAAAATGCCCCTGAGTAGTTGCAACATTTTTTTAAGACAACTCAATTGAAAAATCATGATTGATACCTCATACACTTTGGGTTTCGATATTGATTCCTTCAGACTTATCTAAAATAGAAACAATTAAACAAGCCAATAAAAGATCCTGAGATTCAGAGTAAAGATAAGCCTTGAGTAAAAGGACACGTTTTCCCGAGTATCCTGGATGGAGCCATCCATTTGCTGAGTAACGTTATCACTTCAGATAAAATTAAATTTTCTGTTTACCTATCACCTTTTGTGTTTGAAGCAAAAAATGTCTTATCTTGCTCCCCTTTTTGTTTAGCATTGCATACAAAGACACCTCTTTATATGCTGAAACACAGCACTCCAGGGAGCAGAACTCCTCTTCCCTGGCTCCCGGAGTTGCCGAGGACAAAACCGCTCCATTTCCAGCCCCTTCGCTGCTCTGCAGCAGATGTCTCCTCCGAGGCGGCTTTGTGAATCCCAGGATTTAGCGGACATCAGCCAGTATTTTAAAGGCAGAAGCTAAATAACATTCTCTCGTCAGCACCGTAACTATAAAAATACTTTTCCTGAACTTGTGCTGTGCAGATTGCCAGTTGCAGCAGCAGAGCTTTCCATTAGACCCTGACAGAAAGCATCACCTCCAGCTGGGTCGTTTCCCCGCGGCACCTGGCTAGGCAGCGTGATGGCTCCCATGCAAAACCACAAGGTTTTCCGACCGTCAGTCCTCAGCCCGCCTGTGCACGCAGAAATAAAACCAATAGATGATAAGCACAGGCTGCGATGGGAAGGTATTAACTCTGCATGACATTTTCATATCCCACGCCTGCTACAAACTCGATGTGCGCGTGACCTATTCTTTGGCACTGCAAAATTAGCAGCTAGGAATTATCAGCGAGTCAGAGGGCTGCAAATATTGCTGTGCCAGGGGAACTTTTATTCACAGGAATAATGTAGGCATCTCTCGTTCCCTCCTAGGAACTTTGATGGAGCCAGGTCATCACTGAAAAATATTTGCATATTTAAACTGTTTCATTATCTTATAAATGGCTCTAATCAGTCATTTGCATGCTAAGAGAAGAATAATGGTAACAAAACTGAAGAGGCCTAGGAAATTAATGCAAATACCTCTTCACAATCTCATGGAGCAAAAGATTTCCCAAAAAAGTGTATTTATGAAGAAAAAAAATGAACAAAATTATAAAAAGTCCATTTTGACCATGGTGATTAAGAAAATTACACCATAGTAATAGGTTCCATAATAGATTATTTCAGTAAAACATTTGTGTAGGGGACACTTGTCTTTCTACAGAAAGCTACTTACCGCATTTATCTTTTCTATTTCAAGCTGGGGCAGTAAGCCATGCTTAAATATAAACATGACAGGAGAACTGTCTGACAGCTCCAGCTGTTTTAGCTGTGTTCTGCACTAGAGCAAAAATATCTGAACAAAACTCTAGGATAATCACCCTGAGCTATATTGAAACCAGTTAATTCTTTAACAGTGAAGGAGGTGTGATTTAAAAATAAATAAATCATGCTGAGATGTCTGAACAATATTCCTGTAACCTAGCATCCTCCACAAGTACTATTTAGAAGATACAGGGAGACCGAGACCTCTAGATCATCATACATATTTTATGTTGTTTCTATCTATATGGAGCAACGTTACATGAGATTCAACTTACTCAAGGTATCCTACTGTCTTTACAGAGAACTGTAAAGTGCTGAAAGATGATGCTCCTACCCTAACCATAATCCACCACAGTTAAGCCTGAAAAGAGAAAACCTTGTCCTGTGGACCTTGCCTAAAGCAATGGGAGTCTTGCAGCGATTTCAGCTGGCTTTCGGCAAGGTCTCAAAAGCCAAGCTCTGCCTAGCTGCATGCCAGGTAGCTGAGCTTTTTTCCTTCTTCCAAGCCTGAGGCATTCCATAAAAATCAGCATTCGAGCTAATACAAGATGCACCAATATGAACTAGTTAATCAGTTCACTTTTACATCAGGCCCTTTTTCCCCACACAGATCCTGCCTGGCACGACTGGCCTGTCTGGGGTTCTACTCTGTGGACATTGCCGAGTCCCTTCTTCAAGGTCCTGAGCACCATCAGAAGTTGCTGAGATCAGGCTCTGAGAAAGGGGAGTGGAACAGTAGAAATCACCGAATTTCAGTCAGTAGGCTGATTCAAAGAGCATTTTTAGCTGTCTCAATGAAGCATTTGAGGGACCTACTTCTTACTTCCGTTTTTCTTTCATTAGGCTTGGGTATAATTTTAACGCAAATGCCTTTCCAAAGATAAAACAGAAACGTTTTACTGTAGATCATGGCAAAACTAAGGTTTTTAGTTTTCTTTTGAATTAAATGAATTTTCTGGGGAAAAAATCATGACATAGAACAAATCTAGCAATGCTGTGCTAGAACAGACAGCTTGACCAACAGAAATGTTTGCCTGGATCACATCAGCATGTGGCTAATTGGAGCCCTCACACCCTGAGAACACCTAAGGAGAACATAAATCAATTTCTTTACCAGACTAAGCACACAAAATTCTGGGAGACTCCTTGCATAGTTAAAATTCCTCTGAATTGATCCTATGTGCTTCTGAAATAAGCATAAAAATACCAAGCAAGTACGCTGTCCACCCAGCTATTGCTTTCTGGTAACTTTTAGCTTGATTTGCCAAAAAGGTATAACACATTCTTTAAATGACACTAGTCTGGTTTGACCAAAAAGGGAAAAGAAAAAAAAAAATAAAAAAAAATCAGTCAATAAGTGTAGTCAAACCTGGTGTTCACAAAGGCTCAAGTCTCAGAGGTCTCAGAGCTACCTTGCTGCCCCCAGCTTGGTGGTCATGGCCTGGGAGGGAGCATCCCAGAGGGCTTGTCCTCTTCTCTGTTTTTCCATGAGAGAAAAGTTCTTCTGCTCCAATTTAGGTATTACATTTCTTTTCCTGGGGCTGCAGAATAAGGAGAGACATGTAAAAGTCCTTCCAGACTTGAGCACCAGAGATGCTCAAGATCCAGAGGTATACAGCACCATGAGCTAAGTACTCAACTGCCACTGTCCCCCCACCCAAACTCCAGCACGTGGGGATTCTGAGGAAGTGACTAATAAAAAGGAAGGCCATTTTTTGTCATTCCAGTCCTGCACAAACTTGATGTTACTATTGTAATAAGTCTTTGTGAAATTAACAGGGCAATAGGAAAGCCAAATTGTGCAGCTGTAGGATGAGGGCTTCAGCAGCTCCCGGTATGCTGTACTGGGAGTCTTTTCTCTGTCAGCTCATGATCTGCCCCCAGAAGGGCTTTAAAAAAGTGCTGGCAAGGAAGAGGAAAGGAGCAGGAAGGTCTCACATAAAAGATATGTCTACACATCAGCAGCTAGGTGAAACACATATCCCACAGCTGGTATGACAACCAGTGCCAGCCACACTAAGTCCAGTTTAGGCATGAGACACAGTTGCGACAAGAACTGCAAGCTGAGGGCACACAAAGTGCATCTTCTTCAGGGATGTGTCAGCAGAACAGAGTGTGGGAGGTGTAGGTCAGATCCCATCACTGGTAAGAGTAAGACGACTTGTCTTTTCTGTGTTACTTCCCAAGGCACTTTGGGCCTGTGGGGGTTCACCTCCTATGGAGCCACATCCCCCTGGAGTACACGGTGCCGTAGTCGAGGAGATGAGTGGTGCCATCAGTCTGCCAATGGGCATCCCTAAGCCTCGGCTCTGCACAACTCCCCAAGCAAAAATTTGCTCAACTCAGTGATGTGTTACAGGACTACTGAAGGCGCAACAGGCACAGGTTCCATTTGCATCCAGAGCCATCCAAGGCGTTGTTTTTCTCTGAGCTGAGACTTTCAATCTCCCAAAGAACGTCACGGCATTTCTCAGTCCTCCGCTCCACAGCTTGTTTTTAAAAGATGCCTCAATTAAAGGGAAATGGCCTAACATGGATAGATATTGCAAAACACTTTTCTGCTATTCACCCAGCCTGTAGCGCAGTTGATTTTGGTTTGCATTTTTATATCTCAGAGAAACAGGCAAGTTTGTCTCCAAACCTCCTTAGAGATAAAGGATGTGTATTTAAATAAAAGCTGGAGGGCAGAGGGCATGGGCAGGGAGCAAGATTAACAAGTTGTCCTTCACCCCAAGTTTTGGAAAGGCCCCATTTGTTTGATGATGATATGTCCTACCAGAGGGGATCCCAAATTAATTTGCTTAGATACCACCATGAGTAGTAGCATGCCTGTGTGAAGCTGTAAGCTTCTGGGAGAACAGGTATGGCTCCATCCCTTCCCTCACCTCACATCTACCCAAACAGGATCCAGACTTTCACCCTCGTGATATCCACCTCATAACTGCACACTCTCAATGTATACTCAGACCAGCCTTCATCTTCCTCTTCCTCCAAAACTGGGACCTGCAAGCCCTCACTCACCTGATAAACACTGTAGCAGTATTTTTTCCCTTGACTTCCCCAGTCCAGCCAGATCCTGAGCTGGAAGCCCTGGCTGGGTTCCCACAGCCACTGACACAGTGGCATGTTGCTCTTGGCCAGATGAGTTTGGTGACACCCAGGCACAGCTGGGCATCAGACATCGTTCAGTAGGGACACAGATACTGAGCAGCACCTTCTGACATATGGCAAAGCACAGGCTCGCTCAATTTACATGGTCAGCTGCAGAGTCACATTCAAGAGCGAGGGGAAGCCCATCTCGTCCCTAAATGCTATGTTTAAGCCCCAGTTACCCATGCTTTTTTCCTGCAGGGGAGAAGGTGGTCCACCTTCCCACTCAAAACTTCAAGATGAGATTATTTCATCGGTAGTTGGGAGATCTGCCATAAAAACTGGTCAGGACAAAAGCAGCCAAGCAGGAAGCCTTGCTAGAAAGTGGCAGACACAACCCTTGGGACTGCGTGCTCTGGAGAGTGAGAAGGAGAGCACATGCAGCCCGGACTGAAGAAAGCCTGAACCCTCCTGGTCATTCCTCAGCTTCACAGCATCCTTCTGAGAGTGGGAAATGGCTGCACTGGAGAGGGCAGAGAGGCTTAGATGCTTTCCTCCTGCACAGTAAGGAAGTTTCCATTGAGTGCGGGGTCGAGTCCAAGTTTTCTATCTTAGAAAACTAAAGATGGCTCAAAGAGCTGTGCTGGGAGTGGCATTTCACTGTGCCTCACAATACACCATAAAAGATGTTATTTCAGAAAACAGAGCTGGTGTCACAGTACACCTACATACATCCCCATTCCTAATGACCTTTCAGTTGCTAACATATCTTTTCCATTAATAACTTATCTACTGCAAAGAGCAGGCTGTCACGCCAGGTTTCTTCATATACCACACAGGAACGTGGTGGCAGCAGTGGGGAAGAGGCTGTATGACATGATGACAGACACAGCTGTATGTGAGTCTGGATAGGGAGTTTGAGGGTACACATGGGTGCCCCACAACGCGTCCTTGACCTCAGTACGACTCCTAACCCTGGCATTATTGCCACTTTTTCTGTGGAAGTGGAAGCAGGAAGGATTTTCCAGGGTGGAGAATCACAGACAGCAAAAGGTCCTGGTTGCTAAGAAAATAAAAATCTCAGCAAGAGAGTAAATAACAGAGATATAACAGCCCATCATCCAGGAAAGCGTGGCAGGGGTCTCACAACAGCTGTCTCACCTTAACCTGGGAGGCCGCGTCTCATGTTTTGAGAGTAACCGATGGCACCTGACACATGGGTCTCTGCTACGCAATGCGAATGCTGCCTAGGGACAGTGATCCTTTGATGGGCACCTCCACCATCCTCTATGCCAGCTTCTGCATGAAAAATTCGTACCGAGTTAGGGTCCATAAAGCTCGAAATCCCCAGACACCTGCTCTGTGTAGAGTCACCCTGCAGCGCAGGGTTTTTGGCTATCGGCAGTGAAAATTTTTATAATTCAGTGAATTTTAAGGCAGTGAATTTTTATAATTCACAAAAGACACCGTAGCTCTTTTGTGAGGCCTGAGCGTTTGCAGCTTGGATTCCCATGATGCCGACTCAGCCCAGGCAAAGCCTGCGCCGCACAGGCATGAGTGGGACCAGCCCAGGGCACCAGCAAACCTCACCAAAATCATACAGGGGCAGAAGACAGCACTTCAGAACATTTTCTCGAAACACAATGAATTCTGATGTCCACAGATGGCACCCCGTTTATCCACGGCACATGCTTCCCCACACTTCCTTACCAACCCAATTTCAGCTCGAGGAAACAATCAAACCTTCCTGCCCTGCCCTCCCAGGCTGCCAGAGGAGTTCCAATTAGTGTCAATTGGGATAATAGCTCTATTTGCATTTTTAAGCTATTATTAGCAAGCTGTCAGTCAGCCAGTAATTTGTATCACTTTGGTATAATGAGTATTTAAATATTTAAAAAGAGAATGTTCCTTTCTACCACCCCCTTCCTTTTTGTGCTAAAATAATAATGGTTTTAATCAAAAGTAATTTGTATTAATATACATTTTGCCCCAGGTGTTAAGAGCAGTCTTCAAGAGCAGTGGTGAGAGATGTTAAGTAACACAGTTTATTAATATAGACAACTACTTCTATCCTCGATAGCAGCAGAAAGAGGGGCTGCTTTTGCAATCAGATCATTCTGACTCTCTTCTTGGTCTCTGCAAGATGATTAGGGTGTAGGAATTGAGGTCAGTTCCAATAATTTTACATACCTGGAATTATAATTCTCTAAAGGACTATTTTGGACCCCATTACTCTATCTTCTCCTTAGTGAAAATGCCTCAATTAAGCACCCTGTACCACACACAGACGCACACGTGCACACACACACACACACACACACACAAAAGGCAGAAGACCTCTCTCCAGAGTGAGCCTGGGGCAGGTGAAAGGTCGGGTTTGTCAAATCAGACTGCCAGCTATACACTGCCATTATACCACCAATAGTCACCAGGGGATGTTGTTTCTTGATGGGGTTCAAGTCTAGATGCTCAGGTATATGCACTCTGATGCTGTTCATCATCACACAGAGCTCATAAAACAACTGGTTTGGTCACTTACTTACAGGAAATCTTTCCAAATTTATAAGATGTACTGCATTTTATAATGCACATATATATATATATATATTTAAAATCATTCTTTTGAGGAAAAAGCAGAAGTATGGCCCTAAGCCTTTCTGATGTGCACCTGTAAAACTTCCTAGTAGGACTCTGTATGACTATCTGAAATCCTGTGATCCACATGTGAATCATGACAAAAATAGGAAAAAAAAAACCCAACCCCTAACAACTTCAGAGGTAAATTGACATTCCTCCTTCCCCAGCCCACTATTATCTTCCATCTTCCCTAGAACCAGCATTTTATACCTGTTCTAACCCACATTTCTAGCTTTAATATCATAACTGTTTTTTAATTGCTTTCAAACTGAATACTGAATGCCTTCAATACAAATGCATTCAACTCTTAGCTGCCTTCTCACCTGCAGCACCGGCACAAGAAGCTCTGCACAGTATCTTGCGAGCAAGACCAGCTAAACAACATTTTTCTTTTCTGGTTGGCTTTAACCCTATTCTAATCAAGTACTTACTAAATTCCTTTCCACGAAGCTCACGCACAAATCCCACTGTCAAGTGGGAAGGAACAGGCTAAAAGCCCGAGGAGAGCAGGATGGAGAGCAGCCTTCCCCAGGGATGAAGAGCCCGTTTGCGCAGACAGGCTAACAGCGGCTGCCATCTGCCGGCTAGAAAAAAACCCCAAAAACCAACTCTAAAAATTTAAGAAGTCATCCCTCGAAGCAACCTCTCAATCCGAATCCAAACTTCGACGCGCTCTTTCTGGCCCGCTGGAGGAAACGTGCCCGCCTCGTCGCTTCCCGGGGCTCGGCGGCCGGGGCGAAGCTGCGATGCTGGAGCACGGAGCCAGCCCTGACCCGTTCGCGCGGGAGAAACACCCACGCCGCGTGGGCCCCAGGGTGCTGCTGGACGGACACGTTCTGTTGGAGCTCGTGGGATACCTGAAGGATCCAAACGTGAACATACGGTGCAGGAAAAACTAGCTGCCCAGCTAGTGTTCTCTTACTGGAGGAGCTTCCAGGCGACTAAAAGATGGAAAGTGGCACTACAGAGCGGCGTGGGTGAAACACCACGAGCAGCTGCTGGAAAGAACGCAGCGTGCACAAACCCTGTCTCATCGCCTCCCCTAGCTACTACCCCTACCCACTCGCAAGATACCATAGCAGCATAAACCACCTCTCTGCTTCGTCCTCCTCAGTCCCTTCTCTCCTTCCTCAAGCTTTGTAAATAAAAGACTAAACTTACTAATTTAATTAAAATTAAATTTAAATGAAAATAAATAAAAATTTTGTGCATAACCTGCACCCAGAGACAGGCTCATTTGAAAGTTTCTAAGACTTTCCTAACTGCAGCCTTTACATCAACTACAATGTCTACATAGAAATATAAATATCTCATATGTAAATAAAAAACAATAGGCCCTGAAATTCCAAAATGAGGAACCATGACGGGGATGGTACAGGTGAGGTATGTGCTCTGGCTATCCCTAGGAAAGTCTCTGAGGAACACACAGCCTACCTCGCTACGGAAATAAGCGGCTTCTTCCGCACTTCAGCCTCATTCTCTTTTGGGGAGACTGATCAACAGCCAGCTCAAACACAGGCTTACCTTGTATTAAATCCTCCTTTGACAACTTCTCTCTTATTTATGAATGGGAATCAGACATTAGTTCTGTGTCAGAACAAACGACTAAGTCCACCCCCCCAGAGTCTCAGTGTAATTTTTTGATATTTTACTTTTAACCACAATGTACCATATTTTACCTCAGTTCTGAGTGGAGAAACTAACAACCTTGACTGATATTAACTCTGAATCTGGATAAAATCAGAACATTCACTGAGGAATTAGCTTCCACAGCAAAGCAAACACTGGCTCCTGCAATCTCGTTTTCCAGAAGCTTTTTTTATATTCTTGATAAAGACAGTTAAATACACATCACCTTGCAGATGTTTATCAAATGACATTTCCCACACTAAAGGTCCTCTACAGAGACTCTCCATATTCTCTTAAGTAAAATAGACTGCCTTAACGCTTTAATGTGATTTTAAACACATTTGCCAAACATTTTATATAATTTCAAGCCATCCCACATAGAAATCTCTGACTAACGGATCAAGGGTCCCCAAAGTCCTGTCAAGCGTTCCCTGGCTCGTACATACTGGTTTGTACTACAGAGCTTCTCTAGAGACCCACTGTCAGAGATGCCTGGATGTGGACACAGCCAGTGAAGCTCCACAGAAGCCAATTAGCTGGAGGTTAAAATAGCAGGTAGGCTTTATTAAAAAGATGAAGGGCATATGTGTCACTGAGCAACCTTAAGCAGTTGGTAGGTCCTGTACACTGCACTGCTCTCTTTGGAAGATAAGCTCTTTACTTCTCCCTCCTCAAAAGAGGGAGAGATTGCAGTGAAAACATAATTTAATAATTTAATCAATCCAAAGCAAAAAAATAAAATAAATAAAAATAAACCACATCATTATTTTATCCAGCAGTCCTGGAAGCCATTATCTATCTCCTCCCTCTGAGGTGGACCACTGACTTTAATTCCCCATCCCCACCTCTGACACACTACTCAAACCAACATACTCAAGCTGTCAGAATAGCCCAGCTTAATTCTCTCCAAAAAAACCCAGAGTGAGAAAAGAAGGCAACCACAGCAGGAAGCAAGAAAGATAAAAAGTAACACTGGGCAAGACAGTGTTGCATACTGGACCTGCATCCCATTCCTTCCTGTGACAAATTACAAACATGTCTGCAGCTAATAGATGATCCGGAGTAGCTGTTGTTTTTTAAAAAAAAAAAAAAAAAAAAACAACAAAACAAACAAAAACCCAACCAACAAAAAAACCCAACAGAAAGTACAGAGTGTTACAGAAGTTGAAAAGGCTGTAGAATTCGAGTCTATAAATGGAAAAGGAATGAACAGGTTTTCATTCCCAAGACTCTTAGCATTTATACTTTTAACAAGGGTAAAGCAGCAAACACTGTATTTTTCCCCTGCACATCAGTAAAAAGCTAAAATAATTAGGATCACCAGTCTAGGATCTTCCCTCACTAGGTAAATGGCCAATGTTATGAGGAATTAAAAAAAATTAAGGTAGATTTCCTTAAATACCTGACAATGTTGCAGCAGAAACTGCATTTGAGTAATGACCCCAAAATGTGTTGACCCTATTTTTACTTCAGGCAAATGCTATTTTTTTATCATTTCAGCCTTGGGAAGTTTACAGTGAGTAGTAAATCTTATCTTTACACATCAGTACCTAATCAACATACTCTATACTCCTCTCCCAAGTCAAAATGGACTTTGCTGCTTCAAAGAAATCCAAAAAGACATGCACATGGCCCTTATGTAAAGAAGGCTGCAGAACATATTACCTTACTCATCATATATTCATAAATAACTAGTATGTGCAAGTTTATGTCAAAATATGGCCACTACTGGCCATAGCTGGACAGTTCATGGGCTCCATGGTACCACCGAGAGGCTTCAGTAAGGTTTCTGGAATAGAGATTCAGACGCAGGATTATCGGGGGAGTAATAAATAGACAATCAGTCATTTTATGAATATTTTAAACCATTTAAACCAAAAGAATTGCTTATATTTTATCTTTTAAATAACAATTGGCTTTGGTTTCCTAGTCAAGAGGGACAATAAACTAGACTTCTGTCTTCATAAAAAGCATTATGAGAATCAAGTCAATCTGCAGCACACGTTTACATTTCTTGACCACCCTTATGTTTAAGTTACCTTTAAAAAAAGCAGCCCCCATGCCTAAGTAGTTAATAAAAAGTTGTCCTGGGTAAACAGTCATGTGTTTTTCAGTAGGGTATTAGAAGTTCTTGTGGTTTCTGAAGAAGCTTTTTTCCCATTTTTACAAGCAAGGTTTCTGATCCCGCTGTCTTCAGTGATGCTTTGTCTGACTAAAATCTACGGTTAACAGGGTTGGTTCACCACACAGTTGGTCACATGCAGTTGAGCAGCAACACGGTTTACCTTTTCATCATACAGGTGGAAAAACTCTCACAGTAAGTGAAAAATGTCTTAAAATTAACTTAATCACGCAACTTCCATCAGACTGATGCAAATCACCTGGTTAACACTCTATTTTCAAGAATAATACATTTAAAAATTGAAGCCCTTGAGTTAGAAACAAAGACATAACTCGGCTTCTCTTGTCTGTTCTGCTCTTTGATAAGTCACAATATCTTTAGACTGCTGGTACATTTACAACATTCAAAACAGCAAACTGGTGGCTTCACAGTAACACATAAGATTCCCATTCATTTAAGTAACACCCAGCACCACCACTATTATAAACTCTAGTAAGCAACTCTGCATAGCTATGAATATCTAAATACCTTTTGAAAACCAGACCAAGGTTCTCAGGAATGCTTAGAAAGACATTCAAAATAGAATAATATAGACAGACTATCCAAATCCCACAGCCAAGAACACAAATCACTAAAGAACTAGGGTCAAATTCCCCTTTGCTCAGAGGGCCTGCAGCAGTTTGCATCACTTTGCCTTATTCAAGTCCTCAAAACACAGCTCACGTTAAAATATATTAAATGACTGCAAGGCAAATGAATACAACCGAGGTCACATAAGGAACAGAGCTGCCAAATAAGGTAGTTCCTTGTCCATAAAGTATTTTCCCAAGAATTACAAAGTTTTGGTACAGCAGGGTGAATTTTTGATAGTACACTAACCACAGAAAGCTCTTATTTCCAACAGCATTGTCAAAATGCATCTTTGAGACCTGTTAAGCTTTAGGTTTGCATATTTTTTTTGGTTTTTTAAAAGCAGAGTGCATGCAAATTGCTTGCAGCACTTCTATTTGGGAGATAATTTCAACAGCCTATTCTTGGGCAGCCGACTTGTAATGTTTCAATGTGCGAGCAGAAGGATCAGTAGCTTTAACCCATCTTGGCATCCAGTAGTGGGGCAGCCAGCTGCTTTGCCCTGAGTAGTGCTTTTCAAAGATCTGGCGGTAGTAATAACTTTCTTTTGTTTTAGGAGGATTGAAAGGATATTTCTCCACTGCCTTTTCCAGCAGAAGGTCATCAACCTATAGACATAAGCAAAACTCAAGTTAAACTGCAAATACATGTAACTTTCACAAGTTGATTTGCTGCAAGTTAAAGACATGCAAGGATTTACCAACTACTAAATGCCCACAGGTTTAAAAAAAAAGTGTCTATTCCAGAGGCAGACGTTTCTGCCAGGTGAATTTTTGTCACAGGCTCCCTTGATCTTTATGAATACATAACTATATTTCCAGTCCTGTTAAAATTTCTCTCTGCATTGTACGTGAAGCCCATTTCTTGTTACAAGCATCTTTGTTAGTAAGCTCACAAAAACTTCTTTCCTATCCTTCTCTTTCCTGTGATTCAACCGGAACAACTTAAAGCAGTCTTTTTTGCCTTGTAAGCAGCTTCCCGTTTTTTTTTTTCAGCTCACAGAGAGCTGTTGACTCTGTTTGCTCTTAGCAACAAAACCTGGGATGCAGAGGCAGACACCTGCAGTTGCTAAGGTGGCTAAGAAAGGGAGGATGAATAGTTGCACCAGTTGAGACAATTTCTAAGGCCGCTTCCACTGCCAACATGCTGTCTAACTCCTCACAGCCATGAAATAAATTTGCCCCTACTACACCAATACAGGCTCAGTACAGGCAGCACAACACTGTTGCCTGACCCAGCTACTTTCTTGCCTGAAAGAGAAAGAAAATGGGAAACAAGCAGTTGGTGGTAGGACAGACAAGTACGCGTCCACAGGCTCGACTACACATATTTCTGTATAACAGAGCTCTGGTGTAAACTGGGTGTTATTCCTTCCTCTTGATGATTAAACTACTGTACACCAGAGATGATTATCCTTTGCCCAAAGCCAAAATGCTGTAAGTCTTCATTGGTTAGCAATGCAAGCAGAGGCTTTAAAAAGCAGAAGGCTTAGCTAGGCATGGCTGGGAAAAACGAATGACACAAACAAGAAAGGACATTATAAAGTCATTATGCTGTTACTCAGCTGCAGAGTAAGTTCATGCAAGTGCCTTCAGCTGAAGCAGCTGCTTTGCGTGTAACCCAGAAATTGCGTTTGCCGACACACAATCTAATTTGCAATCCAGATACTTAAATAATGTTAATTTCCTTACACAGTCATTTGTGTCAGGCTCTAGCATTTCTTTGTATTTAGGATTTCAAATGCCTTTAACCAACTCAGACAGCTAGAAGACCACTAATTATGGTTTATCTTGCTCCTCCACCAGGAAGCTCAAATTACCGTGATACCCAGATTTATTCTTCCAACTAAGCATGTGAGCTGCCTCCCCTTGGCAGCCATATCTAATACACCTAAATGTGAAAGACAAAAAAAAAAAAAAAAAAAAAAGTGGTATTGTACCTGTTGATCAATATAGTCCTGAAGAATAGAAAACCAGGATTTCTTTACTGATGCTATACCATCACTGAAAGCTTCTTTGGGTCTCCAGAGTATTTCTTTGGGAAGTAAGTTGGTATCTTCAAAGGACTGTCTTAAAAGGTATTTTTCAATTCCATTCTGTTTGCAGAACAAAGAATGTTGTGAGTCTCAGGAACTGCAGTACAAAGATCTGGCTTTAAACATCTCAGAAATGGTTTCCTTTTAGAAAGTCTGGTCAGAAAAGGTTTCCCAGTAGTGCAACAATCCAGCAAAATATTTAAGAGCATGCTTGACTTGGGGTATAGGACTTAACCACGAATTCAGCAATTTGGTCATCCTTAGAATACGTATCAGTGAATTTGTGTTCTAATTGTGTACACTTGCATCCAACCCTAGTTTTACATACCTTTGGGATTCGCAGTTCTGCTGGTAGAGATAAATAATAAGAAGTAAACCGATGATCCAAAAATGGGACTCTCAGTTCAAGACTAAATAGGGGAAATAAACAGAAAAGATACTGAATTAATCCAACAAGTCATCTATTTAAAAATTCCGTAACAGTTAAGCTTTCCCCGTCTTTCACATAAACACTAGGTTTTCTGCTCTTACTTAGAAGAAACTTCACTTGCATGTTCATGACTATCTGCATTCAATTCATCAATTTGGAAAGTTAAGTATATAGTCTGCACAGATTAAATAAAGATCTCGATGATTTATGATGCCATCTGCTGGACAGCTTCTAGTACAATGAATTTAAAGACTACAGTCCTGCAGGATTTGCAACAACCGTTGTACCATGTAAGCAAAAACACACTGAAAAAGATCCTGTTGCCCCCAGAGAACTACCAAGTTGCTCACTGGGATTTGCGTCAGCATTGTAAAGATGTCACAGAACCAAGCAAGGATTTCTGCTGTCATTTTTGATATCCACATTTGTTTGTGTTTTCAAGAAACAACAAAAAGGAGCCTGCATGGACACCATTAAGCTATTGGCCACTGATGCTGCAGCATTTGCACAAGTTCTCTCCTATACCAGTGACAGACAGACACGAACAAAGTCTTTCTGCTTACATTCTTTTATGCATACCATGGCTTCTAAGGACACAGAAGGCAACAAATAAAATTACAGTAACTGTGTCTCCAGTAGGAAGAACCCCTCTCAGTGTGTTTCCTCAAGAGACTGTATGCTGCCCAGCTTCAAAGTCAAATGGAATTGTTATACTGCATTCTAGTAATTTCATTGTCTCTGTAGCTTCTCCTCTGATAAAAAGCTTCAACTACTTCAGGTAATACCCACCTTCCCAAAAAAAAGCATCATCATTCAGCAGTCAAGTACTGAGGCTCAGTTTCCACATATACTGACAAGATTTCCATTGCAAGTCTTTCCTTACAGTTATTTTTTTCTGAATGATAAAGGTACTTTCATCATTTCCTCTCTACCCTTTCCTCTCCCTCATCATCATTTCCCTCATCTTTTCCTTCCTCCTCATCATTTCCTTTCCCTTTTCTCCGTAAGTCTGAACACCTTAAATTCAGTTTTAATTTGTTAATACAAGGGTTCTTTCTTCCTAGCAGTGCTGTGAAGCTGACCCCAGCTTCTCTTCAAGAAATGGCAACTCTCCAAAGAAGAGCAGCCAGATATTGAACAGCCTTGGTTGGATATGGGGCCAAACTCTCTAGCACAAAACAAATTATAAGGCAAATGGCAGGCCTCCTGCACCCTGTCCATCTTTTATACAGGAAAGAGAAACCTAAGATATTTATAAAAAAAACAAGCAAGTAATTTTGTGGCAGGATCAACGTACAATGCAAGTTTCCCAATAGGTAAGTTGTTTGTTTTGCCACAGGTACCATCTTTTTCTCATCTACAGCCAGCTTCTCAACAATATTCTCCTTTTAATTAATACTTTAATTAATACTCCTTTTAATTAGTACTTCTTTAGTAAAACAATGCTATTTTTTGCAGTGCGCAATTTGGTGATTCTTTAAGATATCGGTCACACAGATTGTATCCTAACATCTCTTTATTACAGTCAGCTACCTGACTCAATGCACATACTTTTCCTCTTTCAGTATGTTTTTCTAATTCTTCATACACATGCTGATTATCAGATTCAGGATTCCTCTTTGTCTAAACCTCAAAAAACCCCAAAGTCAAATACAACTTTGCCTTCTCTCTTTAACTCTGCATATTTATATTTCTAATTCACTGCTTCTATAAAGACCAGTATAATCCCAGCTAAAAGATACTCCTGCATCAGTTGGCAACACAGTGGGCCCTATAGTCACAGAAGACCAGATTAAATTTTGCAGTGTGGTTTGCTGTTGCTATAATTCCTTCAGGCTACAACTTCAATTTCATCTTGGCATACAAATCCCCAGCAGTCTTTTGCTTCAGAATCAAGAGCTACTCTAAGCAGATGCAATTAATCAAGAGGTACTGTAAGCAGATGCAATTAGATTCATAGTGTCACTCCTCCTCTCTTACTGTTCCGAAACAGCACCCAAATCCACTGTCTTTCCTCATCCACTAAAACTTTATTTGGTAAAACATTGTCTGTAGCAATTGCAACAGCAAGTTTGCCTTGTAGTGTTTAGAACAGAAACGTGATTGATGATTATTCTGAAGACCAGATTTGCCTGCCCTGTAGACTGCTAGCCCTCGTAGAATCATAGAATGGTTTGGGTTGGAAGGGACATTAAAGACCATCTAGTTCCAACCCCCGTGCCATGGGCAGGGTCACCTCCCGCAAGACCAGGTTGCTTAAAGCCCCACCCAACCTGGCCTTGAACAATTCCAGGGATGGGGCATCCACAACCCCTCTGGGCAACCTCTTCCTGTGCCTCACGATCCTCACAGTAAAGAGCTTCTTCCTTACATCTAATCTAAATCTACATTCTTTCAGTTTAAAGCCATTACCCCTTGTCCTATCACTACACGCCTTTGTAAAAAGTCCCTCTCTGCCTTTCCTGTAGGCCCCCTTTAGGTACTGGAAGGCTGCTATAAGGTCTCCCCGGAGCCTGCTCTTCTGCAGGCTGAACAATCCCAACTCTCTCAGCCTTTCTTCATAGGAGAGGTGCTCCAGCCCCCTGACCATCCTTGTGGCCCTCCTCTGGACCTGCTCCAACAGGTCCACATCATTCTTATGTTGGGTGCCCCAGAGAAGGACACAGTACTCCAGGTGGGGTCTCACCAGAGCAGAGCAGAGGGGCAGAATCACCTCCCTCAACCTGCTGGCCAGGCTTCTTTTGGTGCAGCACAGGATACAGTTGGCTTTCTGGGCTGCGAGCACACATTGCCAGGTCATGTTGAGCTTCTTGTTAACCAACACCCCCCAAGTCCTTCTCCGCAGGGCTGCTCTCAATCTGTGCTTCATGCTGTGCTTCCCACCCATTCAGAGCACACCCTGAGTGCCTGTGCATATCTGGAATGTTAGCAATGCCTGCTCTACCAAGGCAGGTGGTATCTTGAGTTATATTGAGATACAGAGCTCAAGCAGACTATGGGGTGTACCCCATTTGCTACTACTACTATGAAGACTGATGATCATCTTAGAGTAGTTTAGACCCAGACAGTAGGAATTATCTTGCATCACAATATTCTGAATCACTCAGTAATTCAAACAGTAACAAATCAACAATTAACTATCGTAATTTCCTCAACAGCAGCTGAGCTTTTAAGATCTTCTTAGGCTTTTAAATCACATGAGTCCTCAGCATCCAAGAGACTATGTCTTACCCATGTGCTGCAGTAGTTCTGTCCGCACGAAGTACATCAAACAGATAGAGCTCCTTCAGAAGCCTCTCGCTCTCTTCTGCAGCTTCTTCGGGAGATGGCGCCTGTAACCAGACATAAGCATGTAGCACACAGACATAATACAGCTGCACTGAGGGAACCATTACTTGCTGTCCTGTGTTTGAATTATAGTGATCACTGAGTGGTCTAAAACTAGCAAAGACTACATACAAGAAATAACAGTCTCAGGAATTCTGAAGTTAAAAAATAATAATAAAAAAATTATTTTTAGGTGATTAAATTAAATCCCTTGGATTTTATGCCACCTCGGGAGAAAGTCTCAACAAATAAAGAGCTGTGAAAACTCTCAAACATAACACTTTAAAATCTCAGAGGTTTTCTGTTGAAGGGGAGAACAAGCAACTTAAGGGCTTTCTGTACAGATATTTACCTTATGGAAATATATATATCCTTGTGTCAGCTCATCTGAGCCTTCTCCTGAAAAAATGACCACACTGTCTGTTTTCTTCCGTATATACTTGGAGACAAGATACATACCTTAAAAAAAAAAAAAGTATAAAGTTATTAAAATACAGCTACATGTATGATGCTATATACAGCTAGTACAGTTTTAAATTCAGCATTTTAGAAGTTCCTCTCCTACACTACTTTCTTCTGTACCAAACAACTGTAACATGCTAAAAAATAACAATTCATTGATATTCAAAGCCATCAACAGCCACACAAACTAAAGTGCTGCAAATACATCTAAACTGTGTACTTACTCTTAACCCTCAAAATATCAGAAAGATGTGTCTGTCTGATCCTGGGAATGCTGGGGGATTCCTGCAGGAACACACAGAGGAGTTGTTCTGACTCAGTTCAAAATTAAGCCCATGATTAATTCCAGCACAGTCCTGAACAAACCTAGCTTTGGAGACAAAACTACCAGCAAAAGTTGCTGTTTAACTCTCTGCCACTGCAGGTTGAACTGGATGAAACCCTTTCTTCAATTATTTGTTTGTATAGAATTATTTATTAATCAGAATTATGCCTTCCCCTCATTGCATCTACCCAAACAATATGGGTTTATAAAAAAAGTATTAGAGATCTAATGAAAAGGATCTAGTTCATTATTTCTCATACTAAGCAGCAATCACAAAGAAAGATGACATATGAAAAGCTGGCTTTATTTTTTAAAGAAACACTTTCAATATTTCACATTGCAAAGTCCTATCTTCACGTACTAAATTACAGGCAGGGACCTGGATTTTCAAAACTGTGTTGCCTATTTGGCTCATTAACTTTTTTTACAATGTTTTAGGCTGACACAAGATTAACTGGGTAAAATGCTGTAGCTGGCATTACACAGAAGGTCACATTGGATTAGGGTTTTTCATTCTTATCAGGTTGGCAACCCTTTGCAAGAAGCTGCTGGTGACTTCCTTCGTTTCTCAGAATCAAACATACTTTATAAGATGTCTACCTGGCTTGAGTGCACATGTGTTACTAGAAGGTGACAAGAAATACTTCACTAGTATTAAGATTATGCAAGGAAAGGGTAATCATAATCGTTTTGCTATCATAACATTCAGTACCTCAGATAACCTGTGAATTTTCCCCCTTCCTCCAAGGTTCATACTTATCAGAGCAGAAAACCTAGACCTGTAGATATAACGCTTCTTCTTCAAATAACTTTTGGTTTTCATCTCAAAGCTTCAGGAACAGCTCTTGACAATTGTTTTGTACAGTCAGTGTCTCTGAAACTAATAACTGCTTTTGCCTCAGTGTGGTATCACACACAAGACTGGAGAGCAGAAGTGGGAGTCCCGGTTCCCAGATTCTGTGACAGCTAAAGGATCCAATAGATGACTACATGATTTTGTGTAAAATTTTATTCCAGCAATATAAAGCAAAGATTGCTATTAAAAAAAATAATCTTACCAATTGAAGCTCTTATTGTTGTTATATCATAGGTTTCCAAGGAGAAGATAACTTCCTCTATTGCCTGAATTCCCTCTTCAGAATTAAAT
This sequence comes from Astur gentilis, assembly GCF_929443795.1. Taxonomy (NCBI): domain Eukaryota; kingdom Metazoa; phylum Chordata; class Aves; order Accipitriformes; family Accipitridae; genus Astur; species Astur gentilis. The sequence goes on along the minus strand of NC_064883.1, from coordinate 19,480,043 downwards.
ATTACTTCATGATGTTCACTGCCTATATGTGCTGCCACCTGTTTGTAAAAGGTCACAATAATGTATTGCTTTTCAATTAAAACATTTTTTAAACATACCTTGTGTTCAAAACACACACACACAGAGTGAAAGCACCAGCTCCCTTCTGCCACAGTGAGAATTACATGACATTAGGCCAAGAAAAGATGATACCGTAGCAGCCCCTCTGACTTGCAGTGGCACATTCACCACAGGGAACACAGTCTCTGTAATTACAGTGTTCAATCATGATTACAACAGACCATCCAACTGCTTGCCCAAAGCATAACAGAATCTGTAGAGGCTCTAAATACTTCATATATTTGCTCAGAAGAGAAAAAGCAGTTCAAAAGCCGTAACAGCCTGGATACCTAAAGGGTACCCCAGATGCCAAACTGTTTGTACAAGGCTCTTAATTCGGTAAACTGATGATTAACTTACAGTAGTTAACATATATACAAATGCCATAGCATAGGAACCATAGCATGGAGATTTACCCTAAAACAGAGGCAGAATTGAGACAACTCCAAAGTACCCTCCTTTTGGTAACAATGCAATAGGAGTCTGTTTTCCAAACGCAAGAGAGAGCAAGTAAGGCTCAATTATCTCTTTTGTAAGATTTAACTAAGCAGCAAATGTTGTACTAAATGATTTACTGCAAACTCATTTACATCATAGCAATACATGAATATCCAGTGTTACTATTAATACCATACCATGAAGTTAGCACCATTAATACACATTGTTTAGCATTCAGCAGCTCAGAACAAACTGAAAGCAATGCTTACTATACCTTTCTGGCAGCCAGTAAGTCGGGACTGTTTTCCATTCCAATTGCAAAGGTTTGTAATGGATAATTGATGTTGATTTCTTTCATCAGTTTCAGAAGAACAGCTGCAACCAAGCTGGAATCTAAGCCCCCTGCCAAGAGAACAAATTATTTGGTTACGTGTTTGACTGTTTTTTTGTTTCCCCTTAAGGACACTGAATCTAGATAGTGGAATCTCATGAGTGGGTTTCATTTTTAAGCCATGTGAATCTGAGGTACTTCTTGTACAAGTGCACATTTACCTCTGCTTAACAAGAGAATCAGGCAACTTTAGTGGAACATCTTCAGTAACTGCTGTTAGTACTTTTGGTGTCAGAAGCATCAGTGGAAATCCTTCTTTAACATACACAGAAAGTATTCTGAAAACATTGTACCACTACAGAACATGCCCCTTCTAAACTCTGCTATAATGGGATTTAGTCTCCATTTCAAATGCTCTCTATCCTCTTCCTACCTACACATTTGATACTCTACTGACAGAACTATGTAAATTTTTTTTGGTTTGCTGTTTGAATAAAAAAGAATTAAGTAAAATAACAGAATGTTTAGTGTAAGGATTCCACTCTTCCCCAATCATTTTTCAAAAGTGAAAAGGTTCACCAGTGACATTCTTTTTTTCTTCCTCCTCTTCCTTCTCAGAGGAGGACAGTGGAAAGATTTGAACAGTTTGGAAAACAAATTAAAAATAAAACCAAGAGATGCGTGAACTGCCTAGATGTACCCTAAGGCTCCACCTTCTTATTCTCATGAACTAGTTCTGCTAATCCTTGACTAGTTCTCCTTGCTGCTCCCCACTGAAGTACTGAGCAAAACACAGTACCTGTCCTCCCACACCTGCCTGCAGTTCTGACAAGCATGAGGCAAAATCCTCTTCTCTTTGTTTCCCACAGTCTGCATGTGGTTTTTCAGCTGAGTGCATTAGCATTCATTCCCACCTCGATCCCCTTTGTGGGCATGCTACCTTGTAAAAAAAAATAAAATCTCTTTCTCTAGAAATTACATGCAGAGTCTGAGAAAAGGAGAGCATAGAAATCAAACTGAGTGCCTAGGATGCAGAAATCAGGGAAATCAAAACCTGAGTTTCCACTGTGAAGTTGCAGAACTCCCTCTGTGACTGGAAACAAAAGCACTTCTCCAACTGTGATGCTCCAAGCATACTCAAAATTGTGAAGCACTGAGATTCTCTGGTATTATACCAGCATGGGCACTTAGTTTTGCTACTAATACATTCGGCATGTGCATCTGAGGAGCTGCTGACTACCTTCTAATTTGGGTTTTGAACATGGTTTTTACTGAGGCTGGGATCTTCCAACTGTGTATTTCCCCGTTTCATTTACCTCCTTCCTACTTTTTATGATGCCACAGTAAGGAAATGGTCCAACAGTATCTCCTAGTCAGCTCTCTCTCACTCAAATGCATATTTAATAGGGTTCATGATAAATAAGTATAATTACTGATGTTCAATGAATGCATGAACAGCATATCAGAACTCTAACTACACGTACAAAGGGCTACAAAACCACACTAAAGATGTCAGTCCCACGGCTACAAAGCCTTACCTCTGTAAAGTACCTTTGTAACACTGAACCACCATATCACAACACTGATCAGCTAAGTCAGTGAACAACTTCCTGTACCACAAGCTACTACCTCACCTGAAAAAGAGTGTAGCAAATAATTTTGGTCCAGATGGTCCCCTGTAATTTGGTAAATCAAGGGCATTCTAGGATGGAGGCTAAAGCAAAGAAGGTGACAAGTATGAACTTCACTTCCTCCTGCTATCTGAAACACGCCAAGGTTTTTTTCTACACTCAATCTGTGCAAAGTGAATATAACAATTACATTTTCAACACCAACTTAAGCATAAATCTCATATATTTAAGAGTATATTGGGTGATTTTTCAATAAGAATATTATATTTCTTTCCTCTTAGTTAAAAATGGTCAGTGTCTCAACAAGCCAGCATCCCAGCCCAGAGTAACCTTTAAAAGCATAAGACTTTCAAGATACTTGTTAAGTGGAAAACTTTATCACAAACTAACAAGTTCTCTGTTCTCTGCTCTAAAAAGTGAATGAAGATTCAGATCACCTCAGGTACAGCACAGCAGAACAGTCAGTATGCTTTCCTCTAACTAGCAGAGGATGGGCAAAAGAGAGAGAGGACACAGAATTATTGTGACTCTTGCTACTTACCTGACAGAAGACAACCAATTCTTCTGTGAGCCATCAAACGTTTTCTAACAGCATTTTCAAAGAGAATACGGATGTTGCTTTTCACAGTTTCAAGATCAAAGCCTGTCCAGAAAAAAAAAAAGAGGAAGCAAATTCAAGAAGTGTTACTCAGACTTTGCTGGATTATGCTACTAGGAAACAAAGATATTTGTCTGAATTTCCTTTGATAATGAGGGCGTGCAAGTTCATCTTTGTACATGACTGCCTACAAAAACAGTTCTTAAGTCCCTACATTATAAAGGTTCTTCCAGGTTTGTTTTTTTTTTTAAATGGCACTTTTTTTAAACCAATCAATGCAAATTTTATATTCAAAGATTATAATTTTTTCACTTTTTAATCAAAATAAGTAGCAAATGCTTTGCTGTACTACCTGAAGGCAGAGTTTCCACTGTATCACATGCAACATGGAGTGGTTCATCTTTATAGCTATGAAATTTTACTAATTCCACTGATGCAACCTTGCCAGAGGGCTTTAAATCCAACACTTCATAATGACCCGGGAGAAACGGTTCCACTTTAGGACATAAGGATGTTGAATGCTTTAAGTTGATAAGTCCTACAGATAAAATGAGGAAAAAAAAAAAGAGTCAAGAGTTTTTGACCTAGGATAGTTAAGTCATACCTCTCTCAACAGCCTCTGTACTAAAACTACACACAAATATTTATTCCAGGTCCTAAATTTGGTATTAAAAAATATCATTTTGAGTCAGAGTCTGCCCTGGCTAGAGCATGATTCTGCTTCTGGCAGGCTGCACACAGCCATCTCAAGCTGAAGCAGACAACAGAGAAAGGAAGCCAGCAAGTTTTATTAATTGGCAAGTAGCAATTCATCCCCATGAACATTAAGAAAAGCACTTTTCTTACTGACTACATGATATCCAGGTCAAGGTGTCATATGCTTACAAGAATTCAGATGACAATTGAGAACAGATTCTGTGTTTAAAATCAAGTGTAGTCAAGCTAACAAGGGGTTTGTAATAAAACTACATCACTGAAGTGATTGCTTAATTGACATTGATTTAGTGATTTCATAACTCATCAGCTCCAGACTGATCTACACCACTGCTAATAAATGCCAAGAACCAGACTTGTAGACAAACCTCATTTCCATTCCTCTTGGGAAAGAGGATGTTTTGCACCTGCTGGTCACTTAGATGCCCCTTGAGGAACTCCACAAAAGAGATACTGAATTCCTGTTAGAAAGGGACCGGTAATTCACTGTGATGGTTATAGGACACAGTCCCTAAAGTATTCATTTCCCTTCTTCCTCCCCAAGAAGCAGAGATGGTACGGCTCTTAGTACCAGTATGTAGTACTACTATTAGAGAAGTCTACCTACATTGGAGTCTGATAATAAAATTGATATATAGTAAATGGGAAAGACACAAGTAATCGTGAAAGCCAATGTTAGCCAAAGTGCATTTTAGGCAATAAACTCCCTTTTGGCACTGTTTGGATTTGTTTATCCAAGTGTCAAGACTAGAGATAATTACAAAAAAAAAAAAAAAAAAAAAAAAGTAGTGAATGTGTCATCTTGAAGGAAAAAAATCATCATCAAATTAAATAAGTGTCACTAGAAAATTACCCAATGCTGCAGGAAATTTCAGTAGGGTTTTAAAATTCTTGGCTTTTACAGATTAGCAGTTCTTGTGGCATTATTTCCCAGTTCACCACAGAACACTAGAACAAATTCTACAATTTATCATAGCATAAATCTAGCCTAACTCTATACACTACATTTAACTTTGGGGTAACATAAAACATCTTGGGCTCAACACTGCTATGATTCCACAACACAAAGAATTACAAAATTAAATAAGCAAGTTATTTGAGAGATATTAAGGACAATTAAACATCTTAGAGGTTTACTGTCTGTGTTTTTTGTTTTCATGACATGTCGTTCTTATACTACTAAATATAGTTCATTTATTACTGAATTTACAGTTCACTTTCTCTTCACACTTAGAAGCCTGACAAAGAAGTTTGTCTTTGACAACAATACCTAAGATTATTTAGGCACTAACCACAACTGGTTTTACCTTTTGCCTCAGAACAGACACCCAAAAATCCATCATCAGTCAGCACCTTGAACAATGGTCTGACTCCATACGTATCTCTCGCCAGAAACACTTTTCTGTTTGCAGTGTCCAGAAGAATGAAAGCAAATACACCATCTAGCATGGATGCAGTTTGTTCTATTCCTCCTCTGTTGTAAAGATGAAGGATAACCTCACCATCCACTAACGTTTGAAATTCAAATCCAAACTGCTTCTGCAACTAAGAAAAAATATGAAGGAAAACATGAATAAGCATTTGCAAACATTGACTGCTTATTAATTGAAAAAACATCATTCATGTAATTTTTTAATAAGAAAAACAGATTATTTTTTTTTAAATCACAGTTCAAAAGTTATATAGACATTTCTGACAAAGAAGGAAATTAGGCTTTTGTGTTCGAAATATTATCCAGGATCATCTCTCAGACACTGTAGAATGACTCTGAAGTCTTACGTAATTCACATTATGGCAAGTTTTCATGGATACATTTCTATCTGAGGATGTCAAACTGCAAACCCATGACCCTGGTCTTCAGAAGCACTAGCCTCCCACAGACAAAAGGCAGAAGCAGGCAGCCACTGCTTCTAAAAAAAACAACTCCAAACAGGACCAGAAACAAAGACATCATTTATCGTAGTCTCAAATCACTTGGTGCCACCTTCTTATCAGATAATAATAACATTTACATAAAACCCTCCCTACCCCAAAACACATAGACACTGGTAACATCTCTGCAGAGTAAAGTACTTCAGAAATAAACTTTGGTTTACTTATGCAGTCATTGCAATTCCCCAGTATTTTGTTTGGTTTTTTTATGCACAGAGAATTTCCTTCTGCCTAATCTTCCTCCATTCCTCTAACTAACCTTTTCACTCTGCCTGTGCAGATGGAGTGGGGGAAGAAGAAATTAGCTGTCAGACTTAAGTCAGACCAAATATTCTTCATGTTCTTGTAGTGCTACTCTTAAAGTCCCTTCAATATCTACCAGATAGGGGAAAGAGGAGGTTTCAATAAAACACTAACAAGCCAAGAAACCCCACAAAACCAACGCTTTAGCATTTTAACTTAAGTTCTTTGGTTTTAATTGTTATTTATGGGGCAAAGTCTTGGATCAAACCGAGTCAATATTGAAATATCTAAGTCATTGCCCTAAACAAGTTGCCTGTTGCACCAACAATCCTTTCCTGGGTAGGCTTCAGCCACAAGCCTGAAAGAAAAATCTCTTTATAAAGAAGGAGGGTACATAATGTAGTGAGAACAACCGAACAAATTCCTCCAGATAGCCATGCAACTTTTGCATAAACGAAGTCCCCTTATGATTGTGTGTGTAGCATGACTGAGAGTAATTCTTACTGCTTTCAACAGCAGAAGAACCACAATGCAAAACACAGCAAGTACTACAGACTGTTGGTACAATAGATTTCACATGTACTGCAGGGCAAAGTGTATCTCACCTTTCAAACAGACAGATACTTAAGAATTGGGGGGGAAGAGGGGGGGGAGCAGAAATCTCCTGCCTATTCAGTCAAATTCCCAATGACTGTACTGACGTCACTGACAGCAGCCTGACTCTGACTTCAAAAATGTGATGTTAGAAGTACTAAGACATCTCAGATTATTCACACGTTTCTGATACTACCACGCTCAGTTTATGATTCATTTTAAGCATGATTCAGAAACAGTCACAATTGTAGGCTGCTTTATACGCCAAATTTGGATGATCTGAATCACTTCCAAGTAACACAGGCGGCATGGACACCTCAGCACAGGGATTGAGGCACACAGACGATGATCAGCAGCAGTATTGTACCCATCAGGGACATTCAGAAATGTAAGGAAGTAAGTACAGAGTTGCTGCTTGTTTTGTGCCCAAGAGACTTCCTTAGGTGGCTCTCAAAATCCCCTACAAAGCATCTGCCTTAAGCTGGAGACCCCTAAGGACTTTGGTGGCATACTGGAAACATCTCCCTAGTGCTTGTTGCTTTCACATAAATAATAAGCATGCATGCTATACATTAATGTAAGTAACATATCGTATCTAGATCGATATGCAGAAATAAAAATGCAATACCCAACAGCTTGGAGAATGACCCAAAATAACTGAAGAGCAAGACAGTCTAAAAGAATTTGCATTATAAAGAGAGAAGACAGAGGCTTGGAATTCCCCTCCCCAAGAGATAACGAAGAATGCATCTTTATTTTAAACTGATCAAACCTGAAGATACAAATACTTATTGCCCTTGTTGTCAATTAAAAAACTATTTTTCAGTATCAAACAGTAAGTATATTACTAAGCCACCACAGACTCACAGCTCACCGAGATAATTTACTTCCTTTTAAACACTAGTCATTCGATAACTTTTAAATTTTTTTCTGATATTGCAGTCCACCACATTTTAAATATTTTCTTTTTTTGGGGAAAAAAAAAAGAAAATTAAAAAAAGCGCCACATGATCCATACAACACTTACCTGTTTGAAATTGTAGATTTCTCCGTTGTAACACAGCCACAGATATGGGAATTTCTTCACCCGGATAGGCTGCATACCATATAACTGATCAACAACCGCAAGGCGGTGGAAACCAAAACAACAGTTGGTGAATCCATTGACGTTCTCAAAACGAAACGCGTCGGGACCTCTGTGTGCTATCTTCATGGCACTTAGACACTGGACAGAAAGGCATTCATCACTCCCAAACAGGGCCCAGATACCGCACATTGTGAGGCTGTTGATCTACCTGAAAGTGGACAACCTGCTCAATAAAGACATGAACATTATAAGCAACAGCTGACACCTAGAAAACACAGATAACAAATACAGGCCATTAATCGCTTAGCGGTCAAGAGGACTGATCAAGAGAATAGCAAACTTTACTAACACGAGGTAAAACCCTGTTTGCCCAGAATATGATAAGCAAACTTTGGCCAGCAAGAAATTAGGCTTAGGTTTACCTTCAGGTACACCAAGGTTGCCTATGATTTTTTTTTTACAGAGCACAGACAGAACAAATCATTAGCGGGCAGCGGGTATGATCTGTTGACGTGACACCCCCTCAGCAGAAACTTTAACAGTCCTTTCGGTTTGCGGCCTTTCAGTAGATAAAGAGGGCTTACAAGAAAGATGAGGAGGGTCATTTCAACAAGGCCTGTAGCGACAGCCCAAGGGTCAACAGTTTCAAACCCAAAGAGGGGAGGCTTGCCTGGGCTTCCCCAGCACAGCGGCAGGCCCAGACGAGAGAGGTGTGGGGGGAGCAATGCTGGTGCAGTGCCGTGCTCGCCGCCGCACGCCTTCTCCAGCCCCGGCGACCCTGGAGATGGAGGCCCGGTCGCTCTCTGAGCCCTCACTAACGGCAGAGGTGGGCTGGGGCTGGGGCCCTACAGGTCAAGTGATGGCACCGGGGACCTCAGCCCAAGCCCCAGGCTGCCACTGGGCTCGGAGTTCAGAGCGCCACAAAGCCCTACAGCTCCGGGGTCGCCGGGGCAGGAGAAGGCACGCCGAGGGGAGCGCGGCACCGCACCAGCACTGCTCCCTCCGCGCCTTCCTCACGGCGCTGGGGACCTCAGCCTCCGCACACGGAGCGGGGCTTTCCCGCCAGCGGGGGCGGCTTCCGGGCGCCCCACGGCCTCCGGGGCTCTTCCACGAGGCGCCCGCAGGCGCCCGCGGCAGGTTCCCGCTGCCCGCCCGGGCCTCCCCCCCCCCCGCTCCACACGGCCGCCCCTTCCTCCGGCGGCTGCAGCGGCCCCCCGGGCCCGCCGCGCCCTCGCTCACAGGCCAGGGCACGGCGCGGCGGGGCCGCCCGACGGCGGGGCGAGGGCGGCGGCCGGCATCCCCCGAAGGCCGCCCCCTGCGCGGCTGCGCCCGGCCCGCGACTCCGGCGGTGCCCGCCGCCGAGAAGCTGCCGCCCGCTCCGGTGCCTTACCCCGTCCTGACCGCCGGCGCCGGGAGAGCCGCCGTCCTTGCCGCGGCGGGTGATGAAGAAGGCGGCTCCCGCCGGCGCCGGCTCCTCCCCCGCCGCCTGCTGCTGTTGAAACCCGCCGCGAAGTTTCATCATGCGCTTCCCCGCCCTGCCGCCGGGCCGGGAGCCGGGGCCTGTCCTCGCACGCCGGGCCGGCGACGGGAGCTGAGGCCCGGCGAGGGGAGCTGAGGCCCGGCCCGGCCCGCGGTCCCGGCTCGGGGAGCCCCGCGGCAGGCCAAGAGATCCGGAGTGTGCCGCCTCCCCCGGACCGCTGCGAGGAAAAGGACGCACCGCCGGGCACTGCTGGGCTCCCGAGGCTGCCCCGAGTTGTGTGGTGGAAAGCCAGAAGAGCTCGGGCGCCTGCACGTGGTTGCCGTAAAGCTGCTGTATTTGGTCTGGGAGAGGGAAGAGCGCCTGCAAAGCTTACGCCTTTGGAAGCATTTACTGAGGACTTGGGATTTTGCTGTGCAAAACTCGGTTTCGAATGATAGGCGCTATGGGTAAAAAGGGGGTTTGGTGCCTCCCTGAACTTCGTTATCGGGCGTTTTGCCTTTGAGAGTGCTAAAAGTAAATTAAATTCAACTCTGAAGACTAGGATGCGAAGTGCTAAATATAAGCCTCAATTCTCCACCCATACTTTGAGAGAGCCATTAGTAGTAATTTGCATGCAGTGCGCTTTCATAGCTGGCTTAAGTGGGCTTTGTGTAAAACTGCAGTGCTGTGCCTAAGTTCTTCAGGTTATGCAGACTGTCAGCAGTAAGCGTGGTCTGCATGTAAACTTTTAAAAGCACCTTTAAGAAGCCGTTAAAAGGATATTTTTCGGCTTTGGAAGGAAAAACGTGTTGAAGCATCCTGTGCGTGAGAAGTAGACTCCAGCGCTGATCAGGAGTAGATGTAGGAGGTTTCTGTTCAGCACAGCTTCACCTGAACACAGGACTGGCCTTGGCAGAGGCAAGGCTTTGGGCAGCCTGCAGATGCCATGTGTACAGTTCTCAGAGCTGTGCATGGCCTGGAAGAGCAGAGTGAAAGTGCACGCCATGGCACACTGAGTCACCGCTCACAGAAGAGTAGTGGTTGTGCTGGGGAACGCCCTGCATCTTGCTTTTTTTTCCAGAGATCTAAACGTCACAAACTCTGCATTTTGAAAAACTACAAGAAATAACAGACAAACATTGTATTAACCTAGGTTGTTTTGGTTCTGGTTTTTTGGTTTTGGGGTTTTTTTTGTGTCAGAGACTTTTGTAAACAGCTTTCTTTACATCTTCTTTTCTCCACACCGAGAAAAGAGTTTTGGATAAGTCTGCTTAGGCTTAAATTGTTGTCTGGACATTTTCATTCTATGAACAATTCATGGAGAAGCTGAAGCAGGGAGGATGAGAAGTAACTTGCAGAAAGTGGCCTGGTAAGGCTGGGCAAGCACAGTGAGGGAAGAGTGAAACCTCTTAAGTCCTCATTAATGTCTGCATCCTTAGGGCATGCTGGGTAACAGCCACATATTTATCCTCCCCTTTACTACCACTTCTAAAAACTGGGGATAACTGCTGCATTTTACTATGTCTTCCATGTTTAATCCCCTGTTTTAATGGAGTTGATGATGTTATATATGGGACTAATGGCAGAAATACCACACACAGTCTGTTTTTAAACACTGGCAATGTTACTGTTTGGTAGTTACAGTAGCATAGGTAATAACTGATACCTCCCTGTCCTTTTCTAGCCTTTTCTCTACTATTACCAAGTAGCCTGTTACAGTCCCTTTACATTAAGTGTCATTCTTCAATATCCAATATTTCAGCTTATCTGCAGACAGCACTACATGTAATTACACCCCAGTCTCACAGCTCTGCTCTTCTCTGGCACATCTTCCCTCTCGGTTTTCTCCTTCCTGCAGACATTACTATGTATAATAGTTTTTCCAAAGCATTTTCTTCTCCACTATACTCCTTTAAAGCTGATTTTTTCCCTCCGTTTTTGCTGAGAGGAATTTAAGTTGATGCTAGGTGGGTGGAGAGAGCAGGTTTGAACATAAATACCGGGTGCCATGAGTAGTTAAGAGACTTTCTACTTTGTTGTATCATCTGTTTAGTACCTGAGAGTAACCATCTGGCCACAGGCTAAAGCCACTTAAGAATGGCTGAAAAACACTGTAAGAAAAGTCCTGATTAATTAATTAAGAAGTACTTGGATTAGTTTTGTTTCTGATCAGCTGAAATGAAAGGCTAAGAGGTTTCTCTGAAGGCAACGGGTAAATGAGTAAATGAAAGGTCAAAGTGAACAGGTAAATGAGTACAATGTAGAATAAACTGTTGCCGCTGCAGGACTGTTACACTGAGCTGGTCACTGTCAGCTCAACTCTCAGTTGAGCATTGCTTGTAACTGCTCTGTGCTTCTCATTTTTCCCCACTAAAGATGAATACCTTTGCTGCATCCATCGGATGTGGTGCCACCAGCATGCCTGGAAGACTGAAAATGTGTGAGTTGTGCGAGATCCATGAAATCCATTTGGAGAGGAGGCAGAACTGAAGGGAAAGTTGAGAAGCCAGTGGCTGTGATTAAGAGAGACATACAGTGAAGGTCTGTTTCTCTCACAGTGATGATGTACTCTGCAGTTTCTCAGATAGGAGTTGAACACCCTTTGTTGATGGTGAAGGTTGCCATGAGTGGATTCATGGACCAGGTCATTATGATGGGCAGGACTGTAAAACATCAGAAATTCCATTGATGTGCCTCAGCTCAGCCTTGCACCTGCCCTTTGCATGGCAGTTGCTAGTGAGTAGCAGTGTAACACATGCATTCTGCACCCTGCTAGAACATCTACATAGTCACGGACCATTAAAGATGCTTCATCACCAACAATTTGGGGGATAGTAAAGATAATGATGAAACACTTTCTATTTTTGAAAAATGGTAGATTTGGGCTGTGGGAAGGAGAGGGTTGTATCTTGTCTACGCTCTCATGACTCCCTTTGCATCCAGTATCCATTTTTAGTTGGGACAACTACTCTTCATCTGGCCTTGAACACATCCGGAATTGCAATAGCAGTACTTTTCTTTTCCTTCTCCAATCTTAACTTGTGTAGTAATGGAGTCATGGGAATAGGCATCTTCAAGTTTCCAGATGCCTCAAACTATCCTTTTCCCAGCTCCCAGTGACTAAATGTTCATGACGTAAGCTGGGCACAGATCACCAAGAATCCTGTATTTTCCAGCTTGAATTTTTTTCCTATACATATTTGCTGCAAAAAACTTTGCTACACATCATTACAAGCCCAGCTGAATGGAATATGCTACTACTCATTTGTTTGTGTTTGTCAGCATCTACAAATTACTTTGGTGTTGAAGTCTGTGTACTATAGTTTATATGTTTACATCTTCTGTTCCTGAATGCACACTAATAAGTATCTACTGTGGTTCTTGGGGCAGGGAGTTAGTGCACAGCTTCATTTGTGCCAGGAAAGACTGACTTTAAACAGACATTGCTCCATGATCCACCATTGTAGCGATAACAGAAAATCAAGTGGCAAACAGCAAATGCTCTTTTGGCAGCAGCCTAGTATATTTTGTAGGATGGGGACTGAGCTTGAAAGCAGAAGGTCATTTCTCCTAATGGAGCCACACAGAAACATCCTTGTACCATGGTGGCATTGGCAGCCCATCACACACTGGGAGAGATAGTGGTGGGCAGGTCTCAGGGGAAGGTGGAGATCAGTTCCTTCTCCCCAGTCACATGGGTCGACATAAATAACGTATCTCATACCCTGGCTATCTTTACAAATATAAAGGTGTATTGGATACCTGTACATTCACCAGGCAATAGCTGTAGTGCCAGGTGTTCTGGTAACAGATCTGACATCTGAAACGTTTGGTTTTATGTCAGGGATATGCATATGCAGGGAGCAAAGGCTTTTTCTGATTTTGGTTTGCCTTCCCCAGGAGGATAGTAACACTGTGCTCTTAAAGTTTGAGTACTTGCACTCAGGATCTCAGGCAGAACCATCCTTTAATCCCCGTATCTGAGTGGGGGAAAAAAAAAGTGAAAAGAGAAACTGTGAAATTCAAAAGCTGTTTGGAGATCTGTAGCTTGAAGCAAGGTAGGCTCCCGTTTGTATCACTTAGTCTGCTTTTTGCCCAGTGGGACTGCACCACATGCCAGAGAACTTTGAGCTGGCAGCTTTTAAAGAACTTACCGACCTAACGGAGCTGGTTGTTCCTATAATTTTGAATATCTTTATTTTTCTTTTGTTCCTCTCCGGTATTTTCTTTTTCTTTGGAAGACATTTAAAGGACATGCAGACTACTTGTCTCTCCTCCAGACAAAATCTTCTCTCTCATAGTATAAAAAGTAGTTGTCTCTCTCACTGGGAGTTCCTATTGCTATAGTCTCTCTTATTTAATCCTTTTTCTTTTCTTTCTACTTAATTATGTTAAGCTTCAAAACAAATAAGACTTGCTCTGGCCTCGGAGTTAGAGGTCACAGCACTGAAGCGTTAAAAGAAAATCTCTTCTAGAGCCCAGGCATTCCGAACTTCAGTAAAGTACTAGGAAGGCACATCTAGTGCAGCAGCGAGAGAGAACACAAAGTAAAATGATTTGTTATTGCCTCCACAAAAGCCTAAGCATTTTGCACTACTGCTGCATCCTTTTTTTAACACCCCAGCCCTTCTATTATCCCCTGTGTTTCTTAGCACAGACAAGAAAGGGTTGTTGAAAGAGCTGTTGGCCATACAGTGCACATTGCAGGCATGGCATATGGCATACCAATGCCTCTATTGTCAGTAGGCCCAAGACCACAGAGGAATGAAACATTGCTGACTTTTAACTGAATAGTGGTCTTGGCTAATGAGAAGGAATCCAGTGTAATTTATTCTCTTCCTGAGGAGGGGGAGAGGGGAAAAAAAACCACAAAACCGAAGAACTATTACATATGCTTTTTTAACCACTTGCAGAATAAGAAAGAAAAATTGTTGTCTGATATTGATTCTATAACATAAAGTGGAATAATTCTCTAGAGTTTTTAGAGCCATAAGGGTAGAAATAATTTAAATTCTGGTTCTTTTTAATACAGTAAGAAAGATTAGGTGTCAGCTGAATTAGCATTTAAACTAACTGTTGTAGTCAATATAGCAGGATTAACTGCAAATTACAATCTTCGGTTCACTTTTTCATTGTAATTTGCCCATTGTGAGATTTTGTGCAGTTCAATAGATGTTTTGTTTAATACAAACAAGATCCTTTTAATCTAGAATACAGCTAAATTCTGCTGTAAGAGACGTTTAGCTGGTATAAAGCTGTAACAACTAAATTCACTCTTGAACATATATAACAGAGGCTTAAAACACATTGAAATCTATTTTTCAGCTGGAATAACTGGATGTAATTCTAATAAAGTTATTTTGATGCACATCAGTTGTGCTGATGTCTTTCAAAGCACTTTATTTAATTTTGTGATTTGTGTCTGGAAGACATAAAAAGCATCCAGTGAAATGTGCTTAAATGCACATATATGCTCTCCTAAATACAATTAAGAACAATAGAGGAAGAAGAATAACAATTATTGAACACTGGATGAGGATCTTTTTTTTTTAAAGAAAGTTAGATGGTCTTTGGTTTATAGAAGACTGAGAAACTATTCTAACATACGACTGCAGCTGCTCTTTGCCATCACTAGGTCGAGCTATTACCTCAAAATGAGAAACTGTCACCCTGCTAGTATTGTTACCAGAAACAGACGTGTAGAAGAAATACAACAAAAGTCTGCAATGAAATAACTAGACGGGCAAATGTAACACTTTGTAGTGTGGAAAATAAACAACTGCACTATCTCGTACATTAAGCCAGTGATTTTCTGTAAAAGAAAAAAATGTAGTAACACCCATTTTCTCACACATTAAAATAGACCTCACTTCACAGTATGTATTGGTATCTTACTAATAAATCAAGCAGTATTGAACCCTTCAAACGATTGCCTTGTTTCTTCATTATAGCTACTTACTCTGCTTTTTTCCTAGGAATTAATTTTGAATTCTGTACAGAGGTAAACTTCTGTGGTTGTTACTGCTATCATATTAACAGTGAAATGGAATGTCTTTCCTCCCTATTCTTCCCTAGCTAGAAACTTGTATTAGTTTTGTGTGGCAAGGTTTTGGTAGCGGGGAGGGCTACAGGGGTGGCTTCTGTAAGAAGCTGCTGGAAGCTTCCCCTGTGTTCAAGACAGAGCGAGCCCATACCAGCCGGCTCTAAGATGGACCCACCGCCGGCCAAGGCCGAGCCAATCAGTGATAGTGGTAACGCCTCTGTGATAACATTTTTAAGAAGGAAAAAAAAAGCTAGGACAGACAGAAAACGGCAGCCGGAGAGAGGAGTGAGAACATGTAAGAGAAACAGCCCTGCGGACACTGAGGTCAGTGCAGAAGGAGGGGGAGGAGATGCTCCAGGCACCGGAGCAGAGATTCCCCTGCAGCCCGTGGGGAAGACCCTGGTGAGGCAGGCTGTCCCCCTGCAGTCCAGGGAGGTCCACGGTGGAGCAGATATCCACCTGCAGCCCGGGGAGGACCCCATGCCGGAGCAGGTGGGTTCCCAAAGGAGGCTGTGAATCCCATGCTGGAGCAGGCTCCTGGCAGGACCTGCGGATCTGTGGAGAGAGGAGCCCACGGAGCAGGTTTTCTGGCAGGACTTGTGACCCCGTGGGGGACCGACGCTGGAGCAGTGTGCTCCTGAAGGACTGCACACCGTGGAAAGGACCCATGCTGGAGCAGTTCATGAAGAACTGCAGCCCGTGGGAAGGACCCATCTTGGAGAAGTTCATGGAGGACTGTCTCCCGTGGGTGGGACCCCACGCTGGAGCAGGGGAAGAGTGTGATGAGTCCTCCCCCTGAGGAGGATGAAGCGGCAGAAAATAACGTGTGATGAACTGACCGTAAACCCCATCCCTGTCCCCCTGTGCCGCTGGGCGGGGGGGGGGGGGTTGGTAGAGAAATCCGGGAGTGAAATTGTGCCCGGGAAGAAGGGAGGGGTGGAGGGAAGGTGTTCTGAGATTTGGTTTTATTTCTCATTACCTTCCTCTGGCTGATTTGTAATAAATTGAGCTAATTTTCCCCAAACTGAATCTGTTTTGCCCATGACGGTAATTGGTGAATGATCTCTCCTGTCCTTATCTTGACCCGCAAGCTTTTTTGTTATATTTTTCTCTCTCCTGTCCAGCTGAGGATGCGGAGTGATAGAACGGCTTTGGTGGGCACCTGGTGCCCAGCCAGGGTCAACCCATCACAAAACTTAACAAGACTTTGTAAAAATAGCTTTGTCTCTTTACATATAAAGAGTAGAGAATTCTTCCTGATTAGAAAAAGAGAAGAAAACCAATTCTAAAGGAACTAAAAATGCAGTATCAATTCAAAAGGATTGAAAGAATTAAACAATTAATGATTGCAAAGTAGACGAAGAGTTAGTTCTGCATTCTGATTCTTACTGAACAATACCTCATCTCTTATCACAGATGCCAGATAACAATGTGGGTATTTCTACTAATTTAACAGGATAATTTCCAATTTAATTCCAACATTTTTATTAAACATAAGCCAACTAAAATCTTCTATCAACTCTCACAGAAATACCATTATACAAGAATGATACTTTACAGCAGCATTACTTTGAATCTCATTTTAGCTGACAACAGTCCCCTGAACCTCTTTGCTTTTGCCAGGAACAGGTACGAGATAGGCAAACAAAAGAATGTATCTGCAAGTGTTGGCTACACCTCAAGCTGTTCTGAAATGCATCTCTTTTATTAGATATTTTATTATTTGAGAATTTATTATTTTATTATTATGGTAGGATTTGACAGAGAAAATATTTGCACTGGCTAACTTTTAAGGTGCACGCATACGAAAAATAATCAGAAATATATTTATCTATTCAGAAATATATCAGTAACAAGAATAAGAGAGATGTATTTTTCTTAAGTGCTTAAGTAGGTTTTACAAGGCCATTTCTATACGTAAATCAGGGCCAGAAAGTACATTTAAGTATGGGAGGCTGACTAATTATTAGCACACTCATTGGTGTGATTTATGTCCATGCCAAGTAGCATTCCTTGAGAAAATCTCTGGGCAAGGTTTATAGAGTAACACTGGCCAAGAGCTATTTCTAAGGAGCAATATGGACAAGACTGATGTTTCACTCCATCCACAGTGCAGCCCTCCAAGGGAATCCCAGCAGACTTCCTAACCCGCCAGTGCTCCTGCATGCCTTCCCACCACATCTCACAGCGCTGGAAATGAATGTCATTTTGCCAGTGTCATGATAGGAAAATCTCATTCTGGTGGGCTGCAACACAGCCCTCAACTTACTTTGAACTGAAAAATCGTTAAATAATTAAGTCAAAGAATGGTCCCTGGCACTGTTTCATCCACAGAAATATGGAGGTAGTCCAGAGCATTCTGAAGTAGGCTTTTGGGCAGGTCTGTAAGCAGGATAGAAACATTGTGTGAAGTGCTTTTCCTGCAGAATTTCCAGAATGATAGCTTATTACATTTTGTCTGATACTTCCAAAATATAAAATACAAAGACATTTAATATTCTTTAATTTCGGTAATGAACAAAACCCCTTTAATTCAAATTGTTTTAAAGTGTTATTTTTAGCAAGATCCAGTGAGTAATTTCTTATTCTGCCACTCAAAATGTATCACTCATGTTTTTGGCACACACTGAATACTAATCTCTAAGTTGACAATGGCTTGTTTTAAGTCAAGTATTTGTTGCAAGCTATCCGCTTGCAACATTGACATTAACAAATTTGTGTTAATTTGGTTAACACAAATAGCAGTGTAGAGATTGAACATTGTTTAAATGCAAACAATACTTCCAACTTTACAGATCAGTAATGGGTATTATTACATGGCAGTTCCACTATTGTTTGTGCAAGAAATATAGTCAGTAAAGTTCCGTATCATAACAGGATGTCAGACTTTCAGCCAACTGGTGTTCTTACGGGTAAAAGGAAGGTGGAGTGATACAATTCAGCACAGAGAACCCTCTTACTTCTTTATTACCTTATAATCCACTTTATCTGATGCAGTAATCAAACATATTACAGTAAATAAGGTAAATCAGTTTTACAGCACCATATATGGTTCTGACTGTTCCAGGACACCACAGCACCAAGGTAGCGTGTCCAGTCCCAAGTCAAGTGGGCAAAGGTGTGGTGGTAAATCGAAACTCCATTCACTTTCTTAAAGGCCTTTGTTCTGCTCTAGGAATTAAGGTAGGCATGGATAATACTCATTCTTGATCTGGCCCAAGGTGCCTGCAACTACAATTTGTGGGTTCACAAGCTGACAAGGAATGGGTAATAGGGTCTTCAGAGAAGAATTGTCTCACTGCATTTGAATGGTCAAGTTAGTGGGATTTCTTATAAATAATATTAAGCAAATAAGGCATTACATTTAATCCGGTTGTCTGTTTGACCAAACAGGAGTGAACAGAGAACAGGAAAGTACCTTCCAGCCAAAATATACGGAAATTACTCATTAATATATATTTTCATGGTCTTGCTGATGATCCATAAAAGTAATGGCATAAACACAGTCAAGATAAGACAATTTATAGTTGAACAAGATGTTAAGAAAACAAAATAGTTATGAATGGAAGGATGTAGAATTTGATCTAGTAAAGCTGGTTCCTTGTCAGCCATTAGCATGCAGAAAGCTGCTTACAGGAGGAAATCAGTTTCACTGCAAATACTTATTAGATGTCTAATTAAATATTGACATGTTATCTGTGTAGTCGAGGACTTGCCAACTTGCACAGCCTCAAGCACCTGTAGCATTTTACCTTCCTCCTTAACTTTGCGTCAGCTTTCTTATTTGGAAACGTGTATTCTCAGACTCCTGCACATGGAAATTAAGAGCGTTGAGAGCAGCAGCTGATCTGTGAGTGGGCTTTTATGGTAGGTACATACTCTAGAGTGCTCTCCACTCTCACTTAGGAGTGAACAAACCCAGCCAGGTAGCTCATGAAGACCCACCTAGTGATGAGTAAAGGGATTAAGGGCCTGCTACCCTGCTTTTGCCCCGCACCTTTTGGAAGCACACTGGAAAATCTTTATATTGAATATGGCTAGCCCTCCTAGGCGGGGAAAGATCTCATTCTTTTGTATATCCTGATATAAAGACCAAAGTGATTTATTTCCTTTTAAATTAAATTACTAAAAATTTAATTTCCCTCTCTGTTCCCAGCCACACATGCCAGAAGGAAAGTGATGTCAATCTCATTACCATATTACTACGATACTCGTGTGTCCCACATAATTGCTGGGCTTTCTCAGTAGCAGAGGAAAGTCTCCTGTAAAAGTAGCACATTTATACAGAAAGGGACTGTGGTGAAGCAGACCTGCAAGCCCTGCGAGCAAGAGAGAGCACCAGGCCTGCTCCCCCTTTCTGACCCAGAGCAAGAGAATGGGTTTTCCCTCTACATAGCCACCCAGAGGCAGCTCGTTATGCAAAGCAGTGCTGCGTAGCAGGTATGGAAGTGTGTTTGCTACCACTGCATACGTAGGACAGACCCTTGGAGGGGCATGTTGCCTTACTCTGAACTGCCAGAGATTGCTCATCTATCCCTGAGAAAAAACAACAGCTTGTATGTGTGGTATGCAAATGTCTCCACAAAATGTTAAACAGCCGTTACAATGTGGCCAAACCAGTCACATTTGTTAAAGCAAACTTTGGCTACACCAATATTAAAAGGCAAGCCGTGATTGACTTTTGTTAAATTACAGTACATTCGACCTTCTCTCTTTGAAATTTTCCCTTCAAACTAGCCTAACGAAGAGTGAAACGGCTCAATGAACATGTCGGTACAAAAAAGTGTAGCACTTCATGCATACATAAACATGTATGTAATATACATGGGCCACAGTCCTTGACAGTAGAACTCCCATGATGCAAGACCAGGCTTCAGAGTTCACCAAGCAAAATGAAGTCTTACATTGAACTGAAGCATACTGCATTATCTGTAATATAAGACATTTTGAAAACTTCACAAACTTCACTGGACATGGGCGCACAGAACCCCTATCAAAAATTAGGGGGGGGGGGGGGGGGAAGGGGGAGGGAAATGAGAGGACAGACACCTCAATTTTTTCAGCAGCCTTTACCATTTGCATTGCCTTTGTTATTGTTTATAATAAAGTTAATAACAGTTGAATTTCTTAATGCCAAACATCCAAACTTCCCCCCTACAATGAGTATGCTCACCTCACATCTGCCCTTCTTTCTATGATGAAACTAGCTCAAGGAGATACCATTCACCAAGTTGCATGTAATTTTTATTTTAAGGGGGCAGCAAACTGTGGGATGGGGCAGGAATGAGAAACTATGACCTGGAGCCACGTGGGAAGCCACCTTCTTAAACCAGTACAAAAGCCAGCATCTACTGAATGACCAATCGTCCAGAGAAAAAGAACTAAAAATGGAGGACGAAAAGGCACACTCAAGAGGGGGTAATCGTTTTGGAGAGAGGGGAGGCAGAAAGCAAACACACAGATGTGCAGCCGTGCAGAGGCAAAGCTGCGGTTTGGACTGAACCCCTGGACAGGCTGGAGGAAGGACTTAGAACCATGGGGAGGGAGGAGGTATGGTGAGACATCAACAGCATTGTGTGCAGTGACCTCCATTTACAGAAACACCAGTGGCCCTCAGCCTGGACCAGTTCTTGTTTGCATGTGCCTGCAACCCAGTCCTTTTTAAAAAAACAAACCCCACACCTCTACCTCTTAACTGCGGAGCTCCATTAATTACCCACTGTTTGCAAAATGCTATCCTTCGGTCACCTTGTAACGTAAAACACCTTTTAAATCTATAATCCCTCTTCATATTTAATAGATTTTTCCTAAGGAAAGCTGTCGAGGGAGAGAAACGTCACAGATGTTAAAAAGGTAGGCAGCGTGAGCAGAGGGAGATAAGGAACGATTTCCGAGGGTTCGGTTACCTAGCAACGTCCCTTGCAGTTGCCTAATGGTATTTTGGAAGTGCAGAGGCTCCAGACCGGCTGAAGTGAAGGGACAGAGGGGTTGGAAAGCAGCGGAGCTCCGCAGCCCGGCCCGAGCACACGGCACAGCTGCTTTCAGGCAAGACCAGGGAGACAAGAGCAAGGTAACGCGGTAAAAGGCTGGAGGGACAGCCCTGCCCGGGGCACTTCTTTCCCGAACGCGTCTGAAGAGGCAGGGGAGGAGGCACCACCGCCCAAATACCTCACCGCCGGCAAACCTTCGGCGGTCAAGGGGAGGTGACGCTCTTCGCTCTCCCGCCTCGCCCGCTCTCCCCTTCCGCCCTGTGCCTTCTTTTCACCCGCACGCCCCGAAGCCCCGACCGAGCCACCCGGCGCGGCAGGGCGAGCTGGCCCCCGCCCTCACGCTGCAGCTCCGGCCCGGCGCCACCCGCCGTCACCCACCGCCGCCGCCCCGCCGGCGGCCTCCCCACACGGCAGGCGCGTACGCGGCCTGGCCCGGCGACGTGGCCGCGCTCCCGGCGGGCAAGCGGAGGGGCGGAAGAAAGGACGGGTTCCCGTCCCCACGCGAGATTCCCGCGGGGGGGGGGGGGGGTGGCGGAGCGGCGGGGGAGGCCGCGGTCCTCCCGCGCCCCCCGCCGATGGCGGCGGCGGCAGCCGTGCGCGCGCGAGACCGAGGTGGGCTGAGCTCGCTGCCACGCGGCGGGGCTCCCCCGGCGGACAAGGGTTAAACGCGCGTGCTGGGGAAGCTGGGGAGGGCCCCGCCCCCCCGGCGCTCGCCACCCAATGAGCTAGGCGGCAGGGCGGGGCGGGGCTGGTCCCCCTCGCCCCTCGTCCCCCCTCCCTCCTCCCGCGCCGGGGTGCGCAGCGCGGGGCAGTGGGATGGTGCCGCCGCCGGCGGCGGTGGCGGCGTGGGGCGGCGGGTCTGGCGGCGGCCTGGCCTGCGCGCGGCCAACGGCTGCCTGCGGGCCGCGCGGCTGAGCGCGCGCCGGCCCCCCGCCGGCCGACGAGGTGAGGGGGCGGGCGGGCGGGCCGCGGTGGCGAGGGGCGCCGAGGGGGCGGCGGCAGCCGGGCTCCGGGCCCCGGACCGGGCTGTCGTTGGGGAGGCCGGCGGGCAGGCCTCTGAAGGCAGCGCCTCGTCTGGGGAGGCGATGCGAAGGAAGGTGGGGAAGGTGCCTTCCTGCGGTGACGGGGCGGGAGGAGGCGGTCGGGGCGGCGCGTGTCACCCCCGCGGCGGCGGCGGCGGCGGCGGCGGCGGCGAGAAGGGTGCCCGCAGGAGCCGCGGCTGCGGGGGCAGCAGGTGCCTGGCTGCCCGCCTGGGAAGGAGAGGCTCCGAAGGAGGGGTCTCCCTGGAAGGCAGCGAGTCCCTCGGAGCCCCGAGGGAGGGAGCAAGGTGCTTTCTGGAGGGGGGAGTCGCTCGCCGCTCCCCACCCATCTGTCTGCCTCCTGCTCCTTGTGACGGGGACTTCCTGGACTGACGTCGCAGTTCCCTTTATTAAGAACTAGGTTAGTAGAGGTCTAGAAAGCCGTGCCTTGGACGTGGTAACTTGTTGCTAAAGGAGGGTGTCAGCTTTTGGAATGAGCAAGGAGATTACCGTGATCTTTCTTCCGTCTCACCTGTGCTGTGGATTGTTACGCATCTTGTTTCAGTGCTGTTATTGGCAACCTGTACCAAAATACCTTGCTTTTGCTGCCTCTGCTTTTGGATAGAACAGTCAGCCGGTTTTGATGGAAAAAGTTCCTCTCCAAAGAAATGCTTACAGCGTCAGCTGGTTTTTTTAAGAAAGCAAAATATTTTTGAAAGTGAAAAACATAATCTCTGCTTAGTTGATAGGAAACTGCAGCATTTCACAGTAATCCTTGATGCAGGCAACATTAGCAAATGTACAACTGTTTTGTATATAGCTTCATTTTAAAAGCACGTGGGTATGTACGTATAAAGCTTCTAGAAATAATGGGACTTAGTGAGCAGAAAACCTTTCTTGGGCATTGCGTAGCTAACTACGTTTTCTACATTTTGACTTTGATTGTTCTGATGTGTTGCTTGACTCTCAAGGACATGGTGGTAGAGATCAATTTCATTGCTAATTATGCAGCTCTCAAAGAACATTTACGTTTTGTTTCATGCTGGGGCCTTGGAGCTTCCCCCTCACTTCATAAATAAGGGATACAAGGAGGAGCTAGCTGTGTGTGTGAGCTAGCTGTATTTCTCGTAGTTAATTTATCAAATCTTAAAGTGATTATGGAATGATACAGTTTAAAACATGTGTAGAAATATCTGGAGTTATGTCCCGCATTCTGTAAATTTCGAAATCCCGGATTTGGGGGGTTTTTTTTTGGTTGTATGTGTATCCTCTTGAAATAAGTTCAAAAAGTTACATGGTCAGAGTTTGCTTAAAAGTATTAAAGGTCATTGGGTTGGTTTTTTTGAGGGGTGGGGATGGGGCAAGCTCCAGTATCATATATTCGTATTGCATAGGGATTCCCTAAGTTTGCTTTGGCTTAGGAAGGTGACCTTAACCCTTGTTGGAACAGCTAGCAGAGTGAGAACAGTATTTTAGATTAATGTGTTAAAAGGCTCATCACCAGGACTGCACAGAGGCACAGTGGGGGGGGCAGGGACGACCCCATTAATCTCGTCAGAGGAAGCAGCCCCTGGTTCTGTCACTGGAGAGCCATAGGCCCCATTGCTCAGGTGTGACACACATCAAGATAAGGCAACAGAAAGGCTCTCTGGAACAGCTTACAAGGTTGAGAGGGGTAACTGCCTCCAGAATATGGAACATATTATGGGATGCAGGAGAGGAGCATCTTGTGATTGTACAAAACTTATTATGGGATGCTTAGGGGAGGGACTAAAGGGAGAGAACAAGGTGATTTGAGGAGGAACAAATATGGGAAAATAGAAGGATAAGGGGATAAAGGGGTGGTCAGTTGTAAGCCCAGTGGCTGGTCAGTATGTTTGGCTATGCACTGTGCCAAATTACCCACAGCCTGTCCCCTTTTCCCATTAAGCTCCATTTCTGACCTTTCCTAGATGAGGGGACTCTGCGCTATGTTTATGTGTACATACTGAGGTCTAAGTGCCAGCAACTGGAGTGGTACTGTATGTTACAGAGACGTCTGTGTCTGGTGTGCCAGCAACTGAAGAAAATGGAGTGAGTGAGGGTCTAAATTCCAGCAGCTGGAGTGAAGACCATAAGTCATAGAGGCTTGTGCGTCTGGAGTGCCAGTAACTGGGGAGACCAGAGTGGGTGCCTATTGTCTTGGCAAGTATGCCAGTGTGTGGTTGCTAGTGAGTATCATGCAGGGCTAGCCAGTGAGTAAGACAAGAGGCTTGGGAGCCAGGTTTTGAGGCAGCTGTAAGTGTGGGACAGGTACTAGTGAGATCAGAGGGTCTTCAGTTTGGCAATGTGAGAGTCCAGGAGGTCCAAGCTGGGTACTGGAGGGACTGTAAGATCTGGGGTTTGGTCTGGAGGCTCATTTGCGTGTGTGTCTTGGAGCGAGGCAACTGGAGACAAAAGGATCCAAGGGCCAATTACTGAGTGGTCTGAATGTCTTAAGGCCATATACTGGGGGATCGTGGTATGCTTGAGGGAAGCTGCGTGTGTGTATCTGGATGAGGAGGTCTGTACCAGCGACTGGAGTGGGGCTCTGGGGAGGCTGAGGATTCAGGGTTGGTTCCTGGATAGGTAAAGTGTCTGAGGCCAGTTACTGGAGGGATCCACATTGTATGTATATTCCTCACTAATGGATTTTTGTCCTGGTCAGCTAGGGAGAAGACCAGCATAAGGCCAGACCATGTTTGTGTTTACATGAACACTGTTTTTAGCTGTGTTGATCTGTATGGTCAGTCATGTGTATATGCATGTTTGCATGTGCAACTATGGGAATACATCCACAGCCTTGTCACTGGCTGGACCTGGGGGCATGGAATTGCAGCAGCCTTGTCTCCATTGGGCTGCCAGCTTCAGCAGCCCCTAAATTACTTTTTCTGTAAGTTCGAAGATGTAGAAATCATTGACACTCAAGACTTAAATTTGGAGCCAAATCTGCAATGACTATTAAGTTGTGATAGAATTTTAAAACATTTCTTGGTCTGGTTAATGTGAATAGGGCTACCTACATGAATATCTAAATAGAGATATTTGGTTAAGCTACCATGATAGAGCAGTGGAGCATAATTTAAACCTAGGCTTTTCTTGTAGGTGGTTTTTTTTCTAAATATTGTCCGATTTTTAAATCAAGAGAAGTAAAAATAGAAATAGGACTAGAAATGGGGATCTTTTAGTGACCTGGTAGGTTTTGCACTTACCTTTTTCCTCTCTCTATGTCATAGACTCATAGCATCACAGAATGGGTTGGGTCAGAAGGGACCTTTAACGATCATCTAGTCCAGCTCCCTGCCATGAGCTGGGGCATCTTTCACTAGAGCAGATTGCTCAATGCCTCATCCAACCTGACCTTGAATGCTTAAATATTTTGCATGTCTTGTCCCTGAATAAATCCTTGTATACAGAAGAACGTCAACAAAGAGTCTGAGTGGGGATGCTTATCATAATAAAACCTGATCTTTTAGACATTTTTTGAGTTCTAGTCTAATGCTATAGCATTCAGTTATTTTTGCTGACAAGTTAAAAGACTCCACTTATGTCAAATATCAAGATAATACAAAAAATGAAGATTTCTGTCCTGTTTACTGATGGAGTTCATGCATATGCACACATGTATATAGAGGTCCAGTTTGTTGATATAAAATTGATAGAACAATAAGCAGATTATTTTAGACTGAAAACTGTAACTAGAGGTATTTCATATCAAACATGAAGTACAGCTTCAGCATCTGTCCCTACCCGCTCCCAGAAATCCTCTTTGCTTGCGGAATACTGCCAAATCAACTTCTGATTTCCAAATATGATGAATGCACTTTTTTCTCTTTTGACATTTCCAATACACTTAAAGTTTTATTTTAAAGAATCTAATTTAACATAATTCCATAGTTCAATAAGCAGCAGTTATTTTCAAGTGGTCTTTTTTTCTCTCCAAGCAAGAGTAATTTTAACAGCTGTTGGAGCAGATAACTGAAATTGTATGGCAAAGAGACACCTAATATTGAAAAGTGGAACAATGGAGACTTTTTCTTCTAGAAAGTGCTGTAGCTACACTGTGTGCATGCATGGAATTTCCCCCCCCCTTTTAATATGCTGAAGGAAGGCATTGTTTTATTCTGGCCCTCTCCCTTTGTGTTTTGCAAATTTTGAGGGGACTTTGTGCTGATAGGTGGGAAAGTGAAAATAAAAAAATAATTTTATTACAGTGGATACTTTTCAGTGTCATAGGATGCTTGTGTTTATAGGCTTTTCCTTTAAATGTTTTGGGATTTTTTTTGGGGGGGGGGTGGTGGTGGTTTGGAAGGCATGTAGTCTAAGTCCTCATGTTTTCTTCCCAAGTCAGTGGCATATAAGACAATAGAAATAAAGCTGGAAACTAAGTAAATTTTTTCAAGGCCTGGGTCACAAATGGTAATAGAGAAATTTTATACTTTAAGATGTGACGTCTAAAGGCAATCATTAGTCTCCGCCAAGGTGTAATACTGAATTCAGGGAAGACAACATATGATTAAAAAATTGCATAATGTGCTTTTTCACATAAGAACTACAGCTCCTTATCAACCACAGTTATAACTATGTGAGTTTGATACAACCTTTAAGTTTCTTGATTTTTTTTATTTTGTGCTTCAAGTTGTGTTTCCAGTTTTCTTTCCTTTTTCTAGCAGTGTGGAAAGAAAAGCTTATCACATGTTAGAGCTCCTTCACTCTCAAATGATCTAGATCCGCATGTGTGCAGTAAATCTGATGAATTTTGAAAGTGTCAACCTAACAATGTGCACACCTGCTTTCTGTCCTCTGCTTTCTGTTGAGGAGAGTGCTCATGCTCAGACAGACAGAAAGCTGGTATGTGGAGTGTGTTGCTGCAAAGTGATTCATGCAGCTTGCTTGGGGACAGTCTTTTTCCAATAGACTCTGCATAGCCAATGAGAGAAGTTGGTGCAGGCTAAATGAGTTGTTTTGGTGGCTGCAGCTTTTCTCTGATTGATGGTTTTCATCAATGCTCTGTACATTCCACAGTTTTCTTTTTTTGGCTCCCTAACCAACTAAACTGGGTTCTGCCCATTGACATTAAGAATAATCCTAATGGAGGGAACATCATCAACTTGTTTGTAAGGCTCTGGCTTGAATCCAGCACATACTTAACAGTCAATGTTTTTGTAGTTTAGTAACGAATTATTAGAAAATATCTCAACCCTTTGCAAAGATGAAAAGGCCTCAGGCCTCAACAGCCTGAAATTGGTTTGAAAGTGTTTAATATATAAAAATTCACACTTGTTTCAGATGTATAAAGCTCAATTTATGCAGGCATAAATGCTGATTTTGTTTAATTTTACAAAAATGGTCAGCTATATTCCTTATTTTTTGAGGAGCAAGGGTGTGGCTGAAGTGAAGGGGTTTTTTATTACTGGAATACAAGGTTTTTGATGTGTAGAAGAGGCCCTGAGAGTGTTGTGTTCTCTTTTTCCTCCAAATGCCTTTTAAAAATGGGTATTTCTGTATGAAAATTCAGATGTTGTCTTACTCTTTCTTCTGAAAGTCTATCCTCAGTACTTCCTAAAAGTGGAAGGAAAACCGCCCTACTTTGAAAGTAGATGTGCATTTATAACTCTTCAAAATCTGCTTGTGTTTGACATGTGTTAAAGAATTCCTGTAATATACTTACTCCTGGAGTTTAAGTACATCTCATGACCCTATTGTATCTTGACCTGTAGATTAGCTTTGATCATCATCTTTTAGCTTTTTAAAAGACTTAGGTATAATGTTTTAAAGCACAGATTTCTTGGAATGAAGAGAATAAAGAAGTGAACATTCTAGAATTTTATAATTAAGATATTGCACTTTAAATGTATACATTCTTATATAAATATTGTATAAATATAATGAATGGTTTTTGTATGTACAGTCACTATTGTGATTTATGACTCTCTATAATTTTAAGCTAAAGAATATGATAGGCCTTTTGCACTAAATTTATCAATGCTTGTATAATTTTATATGACTATTTGCATTGTTCTTGTACTTAAATTTCCATGCAAGCCCAGGGGAGCTGAATCTGAGCTAGAATTGAGATACCTACTTCCAGAAATTTAGTCCTTGATTTCTTCCTGTAGTTTTAGATTTGATTTCTGTGTTAAGTGGCTTTAAGCTTAATGTGTTTTTCATTTGGCTTTGACAGTGTACTACCTTCAGGAGATGGCCTCTTCTAAGTCTTTGATGAACCTTCTAACCTTCACTTTTGGATCAGCAATAGGATTTTTCATATGCTATCTTCTGTTTAGCATTATACTAGAAGAAGAGGTTAAGATCCAGCCTCATATCCTTCACAATGATCCACATGGTCAACACTCAGCAGATAGTGATAACAATCAGCTGCAAGGGCAAATGAATTTTAATGCAGACTCTGGACAGCATAAAGGTATTTTGTTACATCTGACTATATATAATATGCTCCCTTTTCATGCATTGCAAAATGTTGCTTTCTTCACTGCCAAGAATTTGTATGAATCCTTTTCTTTCACTTTCCCCATGTTCAGATGACATCTAACTTTGTTCTCCTGAGGTCTGCTGAATGGTGGTTTTCTTTGTTTACATTTTTATTACAGTAGTGATTTTCTTCCTTAGAGCCCAACTGTTTGTCCAACTTCTGTATCGAGACTTGTTTGGAGCAGGAACTTCTCAAATGAACTATTGACATCAAATGGTGATTTTGCTAAGCAGATAGACTTGCTAGCATTGTAGATGTGGCTTAATTGCCTTTTAGCTTTAAGAAGCTACTTTTGGACCACTCTAACTTTTGATCTAGCCTCTTAGATAAAGCCAAAAAAACCCCACCCCTCACTTTTTGACTTTTGGAATTGGGGCGGGGCAGGGTGGGGGCAGAGGGAGTCACTGTGAGCATTGTTTGCCTAGCTGATTATGCAGCAGTCCAAACACAGATTGCTGTTGCAGTCAAAACCAGAGACATTCTGTTGCACTCTGATTTCTGCGCCTCCCCACCCCAAAGAAGGTACACCCTTCTAATGTTTCAGGCGTACATTTACATCTCATTAAATGAGTTCATTCTAAATCCTAAATACAGATAAGTGTCCGAGTTTGGGACAGTTTGGATGAGAAAAAATGCACTATAATGCTTTTGCTGAAGCTGATGTTAATAAGTAACTTGCTATTTAAATGTATTTAAACTGCAAACTTTGCAAGACAAGTTTGTGAGGGTTTCACATGTAGTTGTAGGACGCCATTACAAAGAAATCTGATGTGTCATTGCATAAAGCGTAAGCAGGAATACTTGAGGACCATTATGTAGATCTCGCTTTCTGGAATATTCTTCTATGTGAGTTAAAATCGCTCTGTATGTATCAAGTGAAAACGTTTCTTTGAGGGAAATGAATGCTTTGGCAGCTTGGAAAACATTATATTACACAGCTCAGATAACTGTGTCTGTTCTGTTGGATTGTCTGCAAATAAAAACATTTTAGCACAACAATAACACTAGTTTCATAGTATCCTAGCTTATATAATCTGATTTTTTTCTTTCTGGCTTACCATCTGCTTTTTCCTTCAAAAATATGTTGCTGTTTTAGAAATATTTATTAGGTTTTGTTAGTTAACATGAATATATATAACAGAGCCTATTAGCTTTTTGACCTTACTGTGTTGTAATCATTGTGTTCATTGTGAATGGCAAAAATATTAAACTTTTTAATTTTCAGTAGTCCTCCAACACCATAAAGAGGTTGCCTACAAACAGTTTTTATGTACAAATCAATGTTTTCTAAAGCCATGCTTCCCTGAACAGATACCCATTTTGACATGGCTCTTATGTTCTCCTTTATCCTATGAAGCTGAAGTAGCTTTAAGAACTTCAGTAGCTTCATTTTGGGAGTCTTGTTTGTTTTCTTCCTAAATCTAACATGTTTCATTAACTGGTACATTTGGAAGCAAACGCCTCTTTTCTCTCTGCATGTCTTTTCTGATCTGGAAACAGAATGTCTGGGGGGAGGTTGCTCTTAGTTTGTTTTGCAATCAAGTCTAATATCATTTTGGAACTCTCCTCTTTTTTTAGATGAGAATAAAAATATTGCAGAGGGACTGTATCAGAAGGTGAAAATACTGTGTTGGGTCATGACTGGACCTCAAAATCTAGAAAAGAAAGCCAAGCATGTTAAGGCCACTTGGGCCCAGCGCTGTAATAAAATACTTTTTATGAGCTCTGAGGAAAATAAAGACTTCCCAACTGTGGGCCTGGAAACCAAAGAAGGCAGGGACCAATTGTACTGGAAGACTATTAAAGCTTTTCAGTATGTATATGACCATTATTTTGATGATGCTGATTGGTTTATGAAAGCAGATGATGATACATATGTTATATTGGACAATTTGAGATGGCTTCTTTCAAAATACAGTCCTGAACAACCAATATACTTTGGAAGAAGGTTTAAGCCTTATGTGAAACAGGGCTACATGAGTGGAGGAGCAGGATATGTTCTGAGCAAAGAAGCTCTGAAGAGATTTGTTGCTGCATTTAAAACGAACAAATGCTCTCACAGTTCCTCTATTGAAGACCTAGCACTAGGAAAATGCATGGAGATCATTAATGTGGAAGCAGGAGATTCTAGGGATACAAGTGGTAGAGAAACCTTTCATCCCTTCGTTCCAGAACATCACTTAATCAGAGGATACCTACCAAAAACATTCTGGTACTGGAATTATAATTATTATCCTGCTGTAGAGGTAAGTCCTTGGGAACCTGCTATCTATTTTATGAACTACATCTTATGATGTGTATGAATGTGTATGATGTGTGAATTAGCAGTTTAATAGCAGCTTAATATATTTTAGAAAAGAAAATTTTGTTGTGATATTCTGATACACCTGTGTGTAGATGTGTTAAATACAGTAGTCAACTAAAAGTTGATGCTAAAAACTTAACGTTCCAGAAGAACTAGTGAATCTTAAATTATTACTGCTGTTTTGCTATGTTCTGTGGACAGCAAAAAGCTATGAAACCTTTTTGACACGTTTGTCTAGTGTCACCGCTACTACCTTCCTTGCAAAGTTATTGTTCTGTTTTGTTCCCTCATATCTCATACACAGTGTTCCTAGCTTCTCCTCCAGCCACCCAGCTACCAGTGTGCAGTGACATTGAGACCACTGTGGTTCCTTCCAAGGTGTGTGTGCTCACTGCAGAGCCGGGTCAAACTATGGCTTAGTTACGTTAAAGCCTACTGAAAGGGAAAGTGGCACCGGTACACCTTTATCTTCTACCCAACAGCAAACTTTGCGTAAAACCTGTAGAAATAGAACTAATTTTGAGACTTGCTTATGATTGTAATTGGTTAACATTGTCTAAGACATTCCCAAGTTACTGGAGGGGCTGATGGGTAATGGTATGAGTCACTGTACTGCCTGCTAGTCTTTCTTCCTTCAAATGGAGATGTGCTGCAATATACTTCTCCTATCACTGATAACTGTGTGCAGTGTTACCTGGCTTGAACACTGGTAGCTGCCGGGCCCACGCTCTTTTATTGAAGGTTGTTAAAATGTACGTGTAAATGAATTCCATTGAAAAGATTATAGAAGAATGAACGTTGCCTGGAAGTGAAATACAAGCATGACCCACACAAGGAAATATGATTAGATTTCCTTGTGCATTTGTA
The DNA here is from genome assembly GCF_929443795.1 of Astur gentilis. Classification (NCBI taxonomy): domain Eukaryota; kingdom Metazoa; phylum Chordata; class Aves; order Accipitriformes; family Accipitridae; genus Astur; species Astur gentilis. The sequence goes on along the minus strand of NC_064883.1, from coordinate 19,448,182 downwards.
TTGGACTTTTGTCTCCCTTTTGTAGAAGTGGAGACAAGCATGAGAGCTGGCAAAGCTACTTTTAAAAAAATTCTTTTGTTGTAGCAACAAAAATAGTGTTTACAAGCTGAAACATTCTTACTTTAAGAACTTCAGATTGTGCTTTGTGTTCCACATGTGAAATCTCCAGTTTAAAAAAAAAAGGGGGGGGGTAGCAGGCACTACTTGAAAATAAAGCAACCTGAAGGCATTCTGCATTGTAAATTCCAATGATCATATAATCTGTGTTGTGGCTTCTTTTTTAGGATTATAATCTCACTTTTAAAGGTATTATTTTTCAGCAAGCTTTAAGATCAGTATAAGTGGCCAAAATCAAGGATAGGGTGTGGGATTTTTTACACAGTAAAGCTGGAGGAAAAAAAAAAGTCTAGTTCTTCAGTAGATTCTTTTCATTGTAAAGCATCTATTTTTAGACTTGTATTCAGCAGCTAGAGCATTTCTGTAGCTTAAAACAGCTACAATACTGTATTTGTGTCAGGATGCAGCAGCTTTAGCTATGGTTGCAGTTCAAGGGTGGCTGAGCTGTGGGCAATTACATCTGTAACTGATGCAGTGTTTGGTGGTGGGGATCCATCGTGGAAATAGCATATTTGATCCTGTCGTATATTTGTGTTTGGATAGAGGCTACTTCATCTGGTATCAAACCCAAGCTATGTTGATCAAACTTAGTAGGTATTGAAAGAATAACAACTATGTAACAATTGTTGTCTTCAATGTCTTTAAATATTTAATCTTGGTTCCAATTAGAGTTGGAATACTAGCAGCTCTGCAGTCAAATCTGATGGGAAAAAAACCCCAAAAAACTATATTCCAGAAAGGCATTCTCAAAGCTGAATTTGAGCTAAAAAATACAAGTTGTAACAAATGTGTTAACAATGATCTTTCAGCTCTTAATAACGTCAATGAAATTAATAAACTTAAAAAAAATTTCCAATATTATTTGTTACAACTTTCTATATGTAGGAAGTTAGATACTGACAATTTTGCCAAACTGTATAATGTGTAAACACACACAGGTGCATGCACGCACACGTTTGGCTTATATACTCTGATACATTTTGCTTGCCTAGCATTATGTTTTGAAGTATGTGTATGACTGATGATAGTGAATTTCTTACCATAAAGTCAAGTATGCATTTGAATTCTTCCTGGATCTTTAATCCAGGGCATCCTTTGCAATTCTTGCTAATTATTTTGACTTGTTTTGTCTTTCAGGGTCCTGGATGCTGCTCCGATCTAGCAGTTTCATTCCACTATGTTGATTCCGTGACTATGTATCATTTGGAATATTTGATTTATCATCTCCGTCCATATGGGTATTTGTATCGGTACAATCCTGATTTGGCAAAAAATCCAGAAGAGCAGAGCAAAGATGAAGCACCGGAGGATAATCAAAAGCTAAAGCAAAAAATTATTGAGAATTAATTGGACTTGGAAGAAAACAAAAAGAAGCCAGTACGATGAATAAGAGTCTCCTCAAACTCCTGCATGAAGCTTGTGGACTAAAATTACTCATGGGGATTCTTATTTCAAAAATCATGTTGGCAGTACTTCCTGTCACTGTCTGTGTACAATAGAGTCCGGTGCTGGCTCTGACTGTTTGGGATAGTGTGACCTTGCAGCCCTGCACGTGAAGATTTGAGGTGCTGAAGCTGTGAAATAGGAGGTTGTTCTGGTACACTAATATCTGGAAGAATTTGTATAAAAACCATAGTGGATGGGTTCAAAGATAATCATACAGTATTTCTGTTCCTTTTTCTGTTCTCCTCTGTTTCCTTCCAGATGTTTTGTTGGGTCAGTTCTAATATTAGAAATTGGATGCTGCACAGTCAAATACTTCACAATGGTTTTCTCTAGTATTCTCAATATCTTGAAGTTACTTTGTGTACCTTGCCCTATAAGGAATGGAGAGGCACGGAAATAGAGTCTCAAGTCTGCTTTGCCTTAATGACAGGCTGGTTAATATGAATAGGCAGAGATCCACCTAAAAGATTAATCTAAATTGTTTCAGAAATGGAATTCACTGCTATGAATTATTTTTTAAATTTTTAAGTCTCTGTTGTACAAAACAATATGAAGTTGGATCAACTGTTTCAGGGAGAAACCCAGAAATAGTTACTATTTTTCAGATTGCTGAGGTGATGCAAGCTGCTTACATATTTGCCTGTGGTTGGTTTTTTTTTTTTTTTTTTTTTTTAATATTAACTTATCCTATTGGTTGAATGGATATAAAAATTCATCTCAGAATTTCTTGGCATAAGGTAAGGTAGATGCTTTTTGAAATAGAAGTCTCTCTTCAATCACTCCTTCCGTGTAAACCAGAAAGAATAGTATCTTAGCAAAGTTACAATGGCATTATAATAACTTGGTTTCAGCCAGTATTATAATTAGTTTGTTTCCATTTAATTTTCACACCACTATACTTTGAGATTGTAGAGTTACCTTATTCATTAAAATTTTACAGATACAAGTCCTGTTTTAAAACTGCAGCAAAGCCAATTTGAATGGTTCCCTGCGCATCTAGTTTGTCTGAAGTACTTAATTTCACTTTCCTGAACATTTTTTTTTTCTTCCATTTTTAAAAATTTCTTTCGTATCTGCTTCTTGTTGCCTTTTTCAGAACAAAGTGTTAAATGATCCTTATTTCACTCTTTTTGATGCTGAAGTATATAGTTATTCAGGTAAGCCAGCCTGAATGCAAGAATCTTTCAAAGTGCATTAACTTTGTCCACTACTTTATGAGTATCTCTGCCTCTTAACTGAAAACACTTTCTTGGTGTGGGACAAAATATGTGTTTTAATTACTGAAAAAATTTCAGAGGCCAAGCCTATGTTTTATATAGTTAATGTAAAACTTTCTGGTTTTCTCTTTTTCACATTGAGTGAATAGCAGTATGGGGCATGGGGTTAAGCTTGATATGTAGTGTGTCTTTATTCTACACTTGAACAAAAGTTTCTTCATCTTTTTATCACTTTTCACCTTCATCATATTGATGAATTTGGACATAACCTCACTGCCTCCAGTCACTGTTCTGGAAAGGGCACATACTGGTAGCAGACAGCCTTATTTACTACTGCTGTCCTTCAGGATGTTCCTGGAAGAGGATGTTACCATAAAGTACTGGATTTTTTTATTTTTTTTTCCAAAGATAGTTCTTGCACAGATTTGGTTTCTATCTGTTGTCCAACAGTAGAGAGTCATTACTTCCTTTCTGACCATTGCTCTGCAGCATGATGGCAATTACTGAAATATCTCATGGAGTTGAAATATTACATGCATCTTCTCTCCCTGGATATAGGCTGGGTTCATATATCAAGTATTGGTTGAATGAATAGTTCCTACAGGGTGAACTCTGTTGGTCTTTTATGAGCAAGACTGCCTCTGAAGTACTGAAAGGGACACGAGATTTATTTTATGTTAATTGACTTAAGTAGAAAATTCTAACTCCATTTGTTTAAAAAAGGAAAAAGTCTCCAGTTTGCTCGAGTCAGAGGGGTGCTTGTTCTGAGGAGACTGGATGGTACCATGCTGAGAGGTGCTTCATTCTGTGAGCTAAATGTTTATTCCACGTGCAGCACAAACCAATAATATCGTGAAATCCATATGGGATTGATGACTCCAGTGGCATTGTTCTAACATGCAATTAAAATTTTCTGGAATACTTAAGGAAGTTATAAAATAAAATCAAGATTCCAACTGAATCTCTTTGTAAATTCAGCCCATGTAGAAGTTCTACTGAACTACTGTACTGTTCTTTTATTACTACTTTTTTCCTCAGTTGCTCCATTGGGATTTAACGATTGCAGAACTAATCTTGCCTATTTTCTGCAGATTTGAGTCCTACGGTTGCCCTGTGCTGCCCTGTGAAGTAACATAATTTCCTCTTCATGTTCTTACTATCCTGTCTTTGGGTTTTCAGTTTCATTGTGCATAAGTCTCAGGTGGACATGAGGAAGCAGCTGGTGTTATGTTTGAGCTCCACACAGGTTGGTTGCTGAGGTGGCAAGTCAAACCAGCTACTGCTCAATGGTGAAGCCTTTTCTCAGCAGAAGTTCTAATTCTTGTCTGCTACCCAACTGGAGCTTGTGGGTTTAGTAGAACAGGGCAGGAGTGTGTCTTTCCGCAAAACATGCAGGACCTTAGAGGGAATGGAGAAACAAAGGAACAAGTTCCATTTCTTGAGGGAATAAGGCTAAGAACATACTACCTTATAATAAATAGGTGGCCTGTCTGGAGAAATAAGAGTAGCCTTTTGTTCAAATGTCCATTCTTGCTTAGTTTTAAAGTGTCCTTGCACTTAGGCCTCTGAATCTATTTCTTTTGCATAAAAGCACTGCGAAGAATTATTTTTTTTTCCTTCCAGACAAGCTAGTAAAGTATTGTTTTTACATTCTGTGATTATAACAGAGGACTGTTCTCTGTTGAATTGTATTGCCATAACAATGAGCTGATACATCTGCAATAATTGGTTTGTGTCTCGCTACCTTCAAAAGCTTCAGTAGACAAGGTTGGAATGTGAACAGTTAGTATAATTTTCATGTACAATATTACAGTACTATTAGTAGTTTGTTATTTCACCCTCAGGTCTTTGTGCTTTGAGAAAGTGTTTATTGAGTTTGAGTATTTCTGTAGCCCAAGGACGCTACTGTATTTCAGGTGCATAGACCTTTCTGAAGCACAGCAAATAGGCTCTCTTAGGCTATACCGATCATTGCTCTGTGGTTTTGTTTCTAAAAGAGGTTTCTTAGCTTTACAAAACCTAAAAGCTTCCATTGGCACTGTAGTGATTTAAATGACCCATATAAAAATTTTGAACTAGTTTTCTTGAAATTAGTAGGCAGCAGTTGTTTGCACTTGGATGTGGGAATGTCACTTAGTGTAACATTTTTAAGCTTGTGTTAAGTGGGTTTTTTTAGTTCAGAAAGAATGAGAATGCCAAGAAGTTATCTTCTGATCACTGTTCTTAATGAGAGGGTAGTATTAATCTTTGCAGAAAAAGACTGATTTTAATCTTCTTTCACTCCCAGTTCATTTTTGCAGTCTATATGGGTCTTATTTAAGAGGTTAAATGCTGGTGATGTTAGCACCATCTCTCATTTTGCAGAAGCTTTTTTCCCAGTACCTTTTGCCTTTAAGGACACTTTCTTTGTTTCCCTTTGGTGGGGGTATATGTTTAAAATCACTTTCTCTTCACATGTTGCCATTTGTTCTGTTAGGCTTCCAGAAGTATAAATTTTAGTGAGTAGCTGATAGACCTCTTATAAACAGTTTGCTATCTGAGCAGAGTGTTTTATCTTTGTACGACAGAAAAGCACGGGTTATTTCTCTGATGTGCCTGCTACTGATGTTGATAGTGCACGCACAGATGAAAATAGATCCCTCAATGCAGGACCACATGGAAAGGCAATTTTGTCCCTTTTCTGTCAAAAAAAGCTTCTGTGGAACTCCAAAAGTGTAATTTGCTTTGTTTTACCATGTTGTATTTAAAATACTTCACAAATGTTATTAATGCTCTAAAAGAATTGAATATTGCTGCTGGACAGTATGCTCCACTTAAAACCTGTGAATGTTTCACTTTGCAGTTGTAGGTAGTTGTGTCCCTAATGGCAGATATAAGTTGGTGACTTGTCTGGAATGATCACCATAAGGATTTGTTTCTTAAATACCTTCTTTGAAGTGCCTTTGACCAATTTTTAGCATCAAAATTAAGTTGAGAATTGAATAAATAAAATAAGTTATCTCATACACAGTTCATGTCTGTCTTCATTTACCCCTCCTGTATGCTAGTAGTGTAGCATAGCAGCAGAATTTAGCCTAATAAAAATGTTATTATTTTTTTTTCTTGGGTGGGTACAGGAAAGTGAAGAAGCTCACACTTGCTATGTTTTCTGTTGTTATATTGATGCTATTAACAAATAGCAAGCTACCCTGAAAACAAAGATGGTATTTTTTTATCATATAAAATGAATCATAACTGCTAGTACTAGGTCCACACAAGCAGGCTGTTGTTTCTTCATTGTCCTGATTTTTCAGTGTCTCCACGTTGTTACAGAGTCCTGAGTGAACTGATGATAGTTGATACCTCAAAGATAGAGCTAAACTTTTCAAAATTAACCACCTTTTTTTAAAAGGATTTATTTTTTCAATGAACCTCTCACTTTCGTAAAAAAACCTGTTAAGATTTAAATCTTGTGCCTTCTAACTTAGCTTTCTGCTATTAATGCAGAATAATATTCAGCAGTAAAGAACATTCCACTTGAGGTGCCTTTATGTACGAAATGTTGGTTGTTGGACATGGTAGGCGCAAGCACGGTACAGCTGTGTTTCATTACCTTAAGTACTGTGATAGACCCTGCTAGGACTGTTAACTTGTATTAATTTCAAAGTGCAGGAAGTGTGTGATAACCAATTTAACTGTGCTCAAAAGCTAGAATATTTTAGCTAAGAAACAACGGCCAATTGAACAGACATTAAAAGCTCCTCTCTGATGTTTCAGGTACAGGTTATGCTTTTATGTGATGCTACTAAAACTTTTAACTGTCAGGATCAAACTAGATCCAGCAAATTGCAGGGCGATGCGAGTACTGGAGCAGAACAAAAACTACATCTACTACTCTGGAGAAAAACTGTTTCCCAAGTGTGGGTTAGCTTTGCTTGCTTTTTTAAAAATATGTAACAGACTCAGCGTATTTGATTACCAGAAGTTGCAGACACAAGTGAAATACCTTTAAATGAAGGTAAGCTCTTGTAACCTGTTCATTTATGGAAAGCTTCATTGGCTCAAGGGAATTTTCCTAGAGTTCTTCTCTGTGCACTAGAGTGAACTAAAAAAAAAATTTAAGTAAATATCTTACGCCCAGGGGCTGCTAAGTTTGTTCTAAGCTGCAAGGAAGATAAGCCTGTGTATTGCTCGTTCCAGCTCTCGCTGCAAAATGTTTAGCACTCTTTCCTCCTTTTTGACAATGTTTCACCTTAATGAGGCCCTTCTGTGGGTTCCAGAAGTTTGGTAGTCAAGGCCTTATTCCTCGCATAGTTGTCAGAGTAAGTGAGAAAATCAGAGCCCTGCAGTGAACATTTTCATTGTTCCCCATGTTGAATAATTTAACATAGACTTGGGAAAACAGCTGGATCATGGGATCTTACTTCTAGGTGTTAGGATGGTATTTGGCGTTTATAACTGAAAAGTGGTTATTTAATTCAGAAATGTAGCCTGAGCTCTCCATTTTTTCAGCTTTCTAATGTATATTGCTGCAAGACTGCTTGAAAGGCCAATAAAAATAAATTGTAGAGATGTTCTCAACACTGGTTAGTCAAAAAAAAAACGTGGCAGGGAGACTACTTCTAAGCATGCTTTTGTTAACACTGGAATTTGGATCTGATGTGGTTTTGAGCTGTGACCCACACACTTGCCTTTCAACTCTTCTCTCCGGGCTCCCTCAGCCTCCCGTTCCATTGTGTGTAACACTCCTCTTCTGTGGTGAAAGTACGAGCCATAAATTACAGTCCCTTCTTTCCTTCATTCCTCCAAAATGCTTTGCTGTAAGCTATGTTTTAGGGAGGGTGAAGCCTGGCGTGCTGGCGTCTGCACCGGTACTGACCAAAACTCCATACCCCAGTGTCCCAGTTCTGCTTGGGGCTTCTCTTATGTGTTAGACAGCTCTGGGGATGAGAAAGTGTCAATTCTTTTGCATATTCAAGGTGTGACCTTCTTTGGATGTGTGATTTGTCTTTTAAACAGATTCCCCCCCCCCCCTTTTTTTCCCTTCCTGTTTCTGTCAATAGTTTCACCTTCTGCTCTGCAAAGCGCTTTTTGAGGAGTATGTGATACCAGATGGATCGCTGTCACTTTTACATTCCCAAGTGGCTGCGGCTTGCTTCAGGTCTGCACGTGAAATAGCACGCTGCCTTCAGTAAAGTTACTAACTTACAACATGTTTTAAAATCAGCCTAAATGAGTCACTACCAAAGCAGGAGTTCGAACCATGTTTTATCACTTGATGCTTAAAATACTTCTCAGTTTGGTAGGATGGACAGGTGGACTGGCTCCAAACTCTAGCAGCCAGTTATGCTGAAGAAGTATGAAAAATGTTTTCCTTAGAGAAGAGGGAATTCTTTGTAGCAATGTTCTTCTAAAAGGAATGTGGATTTTCCAACTGTCCACTAAGTGTTGCTACAGTCACTATCTTATTTTTTACTTTTGCACAAAGAGATGAACAGTCTTTTGCAAAGCTGAGTGGCAATAGAGTTTCAAATTTAGATCTGAATAGAGATGGGAGTTCTGTAGGAATGTTTATTAAATAAAAAGTTGATGCGAGCAGCTTGCTTATTTCCTTTCATTTAAACTCTAAAACTTTACTCCAGCAGGTAAGTTTGCAAGTACCGTTCTTCTGTTGTACAAAACTAACCTGTGGTGCATGTGACCCTATCACTTTGTGGCACCTTGAAGTCAAAAAGGCTGGTTTGCTGCTTTGAATTTCTAACCTGGGTTCCAGCAACTCCTCGCCCTCTTCTGATTTCTTTCCCCTCCTAGGATAAAATCCTAACCCACTGCAAGGAAAGGAGCTTTGTCAGTAACTCCAGTCACCTGAAGAACAGGATCAGCCTCCTGCTGCTTCCCAGTTGCACCCTGAGTTTTCAGCATTTCCCAGCAGCTTTGGATCCTGCATGATCTCGGGTAGTCAAGGTCTTGATTCTTCCTCCTCTGTCTAAGAACCAATGAAAGAGACTTAGAAATTAACGTGTATTAGTACTCTGCACCTTTAAAACCTTGGACTGATTTTCATTTTTTTCCCTTTCACTGTCCCACACGAATTCTTAGCTAGGAATCACCTGAATGTTGTGCTGTTAAATGCTGTCTGTCCCTAGAGATGGAGAGCATGACACTTAAGGCAAACACTAATTTAGGGCCAAATCCTGAGTTCTACTAAATTCAGGAGTACGACAATGTTAAATGTCTGTTCTCTGGCTGTTCTATCTTAAGGAGAGGATGTGGCTGTAAACTGGAGCCCATATCCTTCCTAGATTTGTAGCCCAGGTGAGGACTCTGCAGGGATTAATCGTAAATTGTATGCAAATCACACCTGAGGGTCTGAAATTTTCCCCAGCACAGAAGAGCGCTTCATCAGCACCAGTAGTTTGAACATGTACCACCGAAAACAGCAGGTTTGGCAACAAGCTGCCACCCTGAACGCTCAGTCCTCATGAGCTTTAAAGAAGTGGAGGGAGCGTGAGTTACGCTTACATGTAGCATCTAGGAATTTTATGCCTGATATCACTGTAAAATGAGGAAACTTACAAATGTTTAACAGCATGAAAAAAATGAAAGCATGGTTGGAAAAAGGATGTATTTGCTCTGTCCTATTAGCCAAATATATTTGTGGGCTAGATGTCTGGGCCAAGGAGAGAGTGAGAAAGCTATTGCAGCATATAAATGAACCAAAAATGTTAGCTGGTCCTATGGCTTTTGCAATTAAACAAAGGGTAATCACATACATTCAGCTAGACCACCTAGTATTTTGACTTGTAAACATTTAATTGTGTACTGTAGAAGTAGCACCTCTAAGATGAGCATAAGGAAAGAAAATGCTAGTATGAGGAATGTGGATGTCCCATGTCAAGGTATCAATCAGTAGTAGTAGTAGTAGAGAGATTGACATGACTGAAGTGAGGACAAACCCTTTTGATTTTACACTTTTGCATTATGCTACTGCCTGGATCGTTGAAGTCCAACATTTGTTTCAGCTGGAGCGTCTCATCAAGGGAACATCTTTAGGATGGGTTTTCCTTGTACAGCTGCAACACTTTGTACTTCTTGCTGTCAGGCAGCACATTTTCTGTTTAATACCTGCCTGAACTTTTCCATCCGACTGCCCTCAGGAGCTTTGGGCTCTTCAAGATGGTCAGGTTTGAGGATGAGGCTCACTTTCCTAGGATATTTGCCTGCATGCGGGAGTGTAGAGGCTTGACTAACACTGTCCAACCTCGTAGCTGACTCCCCTTTGAGTGGGAATCCTGGATGGACTAGATGACTTCCATGGTGTTTTCCTACCTGAATTATCCTCTAATCCTAAAATGTTTTGTCATCTTGCAGGGAGATGTTTTGGCACGTGCATGTTTTCTCTTCAGCTCCTCCGGGTTGTGTTGGTCCCTGCTGCTGCTTTGCAGTCAGCTCCCTTCTGCAGCCCGGAGAGCCCCTGCCTGACCGCTGGTAGGGCTGTGTCGTGCCTATCTCATCCTGCCTGTGTTTTCACTTTCTCCTTTTCCTTCCAGAGGAACAGCGGTATTGTGGAAGTTCTGGTTATTGTTCCGAATAGTACTACACAAAACATCTCTTTTATGTCCCATTTTACAGAAGGGTGGTCAGACTATTCTGTTTCGTCTCAATGCTAATGTGTACTATTTCTATCGTGCGGGGAAGGGACTGTTCTTCTGCATCGTGTAAGTGACTAATTATAGGCTGAGTTTGCCCTCCTTCCAGTGTATCCTGGTTAATGCACACTGGGTTTTATGGGTGTAAATGTTCCCTTCTCTCTCTGATCCTGTGCAATAATTGTGCCTATTGCTTGCTGAACGCGGAGATCACGTTTCCTTGGTATGCAGCGCTAGAAGGTTAACTCGGGTATTGGCACAGTTCCTTTCTCTGTTACAAAAGCTTCTAATCTCTGATAGCCAACAGGCAGCTGCTATTAAAAACACCATGAAAATGATAATAGGTAATGTGAGAACAGGATCTGAAATGGTTTTTCCCACATTGAAGTAATAAAGGGGGGCCTGCACTGCCAACACCCACAGGAGGTCCAAAGAAATGCTTGCCACTCTATGATAACCAGCTGGCAAGCAGTGCGCCTGAGAACAGATGGAGATGGAGACCAAGGTGTGCTACTAGCATGTCCTGAATGTGAAGGGTCAACATACACCTGAGAGTGAGAATGATCCTGCTGCGATGGGTGGAATGAGTTTTATACACAAATAACTTCCAGATCTGATGTTAATGCTGCCCTCTTCCATTGTGGCTGTTTGATTAATAGACTCTGCTCTTTTGAAAGCTAGAACGGGCTCTTGTTACAGAATGGGATGCTACGGAAAACAGCGTAAGATACATAAAAGTAAAAATATTTCCTTGCGCGAAGTATACAAGTTAAAAAAAAAAAAAAAAAGGAAATTATGTTCCCAGAATGAAGCCTTGTTCTCAGGGCTGTAATGTGAGAAAGCTTTACAGAGAACGGGTCTGTTGGGGCACTGCTAGTTTGAGCTGACTGGAGGAAGGCAGTTCAGACGTATCCCAGGTTGTGTCCAGGAGGGGTCATGCTGGGCACATCGTGGTACAATCCGAAAGCAGAGACCAAGATCTTTACTCCTCTCTCAGATCTCCTGCACCTCCCTGCACACCAGCTCGTGAGCTCTACAGCCCCTAACCTCAGATCACCGGGCTGAGTAACCTAGCTCAGAGTAAAGGCCGCTTCTGTGTAATAGCTTCATTTCCAGCATGACGCGTTCTCCGCCTGGCTTTGTACTGCAGATATAGCTGGGGGCCTGGGACTCTCATTTACTGCCGCTGCTATTGCACTGAGCCCTGACTTCCCTGGGTGCCTGGGTTTCCAGAAAGCGCTCCTAGGCTTGACATTTATTGCTAGATGTAAATTTGCTAGATTCAGCAGTATTGCAATGGTTATAGATGGAGTGGGGTGCTGCAAGGGGATTCCCGATGTCATTATGGGGTGTGTTGCTCCTTGGCTTTTATACTGTAGCATAGTGCATAAGGGCCCTTTTCATAGCTGTGTTCCTGCTTCAGTGTAAATACTTTGTAAGACTTGTCCCTGCAACGCTCAGTGTCTGCTTTGTTGAACATCCTGTTTACACAATGCCCGGTTTAAACACCAGTCGTAAGCCAATTTACAAATTTGTCAGAGAGACTGAGGAGCATGACGTAGCTACGGTGGCCTGTAGAAAATGTAATTTTGTGAGATGAATTAAGACTTGACTTAAAGTCCTCAAGCAGCTACTGCTGCTGAGCTGAGTTTTGGCAGCTGTTACTTCAACATGATTTGTAAAAAACTTGTTGATGTCTTGCTGTTTGTTTTATAGAGGCATTTTGTTGTTTTCCTCCTGGTGGCACTGTAGGATAAAGCTGGGGTCGTTGGGGCCCAGTACTGCAGCTGCATCATTTAGGATGCTGGGATTTCTTCTCGCTGACACGACAAGTTCTGTAACCTGTCTTGCTGACGTGACTTGAGGACCAGTACCACATCCTTACTGCATTTTAACCTAAATTATTGATGTGGACATGAACTTACTTAAGGGAACTTTTGTTGGGTGATTTTCTGCTCTTGAAAAGGAAAGTTTCAACCAGCTTATGAATTGTAAACAAATCCAACGCATCACTGAGCGTGTCAAAAAATCTCAAAAAAGCCTGACATGACTACTAAATTCTCAAGGATCCTGCTCAAAGAATGGTTTTCACTCACCCAAGTTTGCCTGTATGCTCCAGAATACCCAGCAAGTACTGTGACTTTTGGTTAACTATATTGTACAGTTAATCCAGAACAAAAATTGAAGATTTCTATTTGCAAACATGATATTCTCTTCAGGGAGAGCGCAGTTCTGCCTCCAGCACCGCCTTTGTCAGTACACTTTCTGCTTATTACAGCGACTTGTGTATTTTGGCAGCCTGTGCCTCAAGTAACTTATGACCTGCGCAGTTCTGCGGCGTGAAGCCTGATGGAGTCCCAGCTGTAGTTCTCTGAGGGTCATTGCAATGAAAATATTAATTTTCAAACCCAGATTTTATAGAGGAATCTCATTATGCTTGAATTAATTGGAAAATACAGCCTTTCTGGTCAGCAGAAATATATGTTACCTGTTAATTTACAATGTAGTTAAAACTGACAGAAGCTATGCTTTGTGAAAACCCAATGCACTAGGGAGTTGCCCTGAATGAAGTAAGAAGTAGCTGAAATTGCCAATTATGTCATGATGGTAATTCAGAAAAATTACTAGCTATTTGCTTTCCATGGAAAAATTGCTACCAACTGTCCCCAGCCCCCATCTGCCGCCCTGCTCTCCACACCCGTGCCTGTGTGCTCAGCGAGCCTGGGGCACCCCTGGGCCAGCATGCAGCAACCGGACCACAGACCCCCTGAAATCTTTCTCTGAAATCCACATGCTGACTGTCTCTCCCCTGCAGCCCCTCTTCCCCAGCCCTGCTACTGAAGGGGATGTACCCAGGCACATGCTGGGCCTGCGGGCTTTTTTGAATTGTTGCTCATTTATTTACTGCTCTGGCAGGTTTTTTTAAGTGTCCTGGAAAGCTTTAAGCTGCTGAGAGAGGAGCACCACCCCAAACGCTGCCAGCAGCACCTGGGATTAGCTGAGTTTGCAACAATTTTAAAGGTAATCCAAAACTCTTCTGAGGGATTTACTCACATGTTGAGCCTTGTGGTTGCCAGATTTATTCTTGTCAAAACTCTTATCTACCATTAGTTTTACAATAAGAAATGGTTTTCTTTGCGTCTCACAGTCAACCGTGCCAGATGTTGGCGAGGTTCCTTTGGCCGTGCCAATAAAATGCAAAAATCTGCTTTCTCTCTCCCTGTCCACATGCAGGGAGGTTACAGCTGCTGAAAGCAGACACTCTGAAACAAGGAGGAGAGCTCACATACTCTTCCTTTCATTTTAGAAATGGCTCTAAAATAGGTCTTACATACTGATAGAAAGTCTTTATGGATCATGTTATAGAGCCTTACCCATTTGGCGGAATTTCTACATATTCCTAGTCAGGAAAAAAACCCCAACAACCAAGTTTAAGTAGAATTTGGCTCAATATCTGGGTTTTGTTTACCCCTGAAGCTTAGACCCAATTCTGTCCCTACCAAAAGATGTGATAATACTCCTGGAAGTAAAGACACTTATATTTAAGGCCATCTCAAGTAAAAATCTAGTAACTAAATATAATTTATATTTCTTTGTCTAGCTACCAAGTATGGTAGCTGAGATGTCTGCTTACGTTTGCCTGCATGATTTCAAAACCTTGATCTGCTGCAGATTCAGCTTCAGCAGCAGCTGGAAGAACTCAGCAACTGGGAAGGTAAAAAGTAAGTCTCCTCAGACTGTAATGATTATAAAGGACGATTGATAAGAAGCTGCAGGAGGAATAACGGTAGATAATGGGGATGTCAAAGATCTCATTGCTGAACATACAGTACCTCATGTGTCAGGAGACCTTAGAACAGTTGCTCTACTCGCAGGTAGAGCTGGGGTGTCCCAGGCCACACACTGGCCCAAGGAGACTTTGGCCCTTTCACTGAGGGGTGGAGAAAGAGGACTTATTTGTTTTGGTTTTAATAAAAGATCTTTTAAAAAAATTCGTGAAGTTACCTGTGAGAACTTGCTTTAAACTATGTGCTATGAACTGGATGCCTTTACAAGATTTGAGAAAGGTGTGCCGTATGTGCAGTTGACACCAAAAGAGCTAAGAAAGCAGCTAAGCAAGAAAAGTGCAGGAATGCTGCAATAAATCTCTACTGTCTATAAAATTTTTCTGTAAAAAAAGTGGATGCTTGTCTCAGCCATGCTATCAGTAAAGTCTTTTTAAAAATTTGTTTTTTCCCCCAAGGAACATCTTTGACAGCAACTTCCAAATGAGGAAACATGAAAATCAGTTTTCCAAGGATGTTTGAAACTGCAGTGCAGGAAATGTTGCATATTTTCAGTCAATTTAGGGTAACAGAGAGGAAATTTGAAGATGTAGAAGCAATGGAGGAGTGCAGACAGCAGGACGGTCAAGGAACAGACAGTGTTATTAAAACAGTCTGAACGGGCCCTAGGGACAGACAGTGACTGAACTGGGTTAAAGCAAAAGACAAATTCAATTTGATAGTTGTTAGCAAGAGACTGGTAGAGTTTCTCAAAGTGAAAGATGCTGCTGTTCTATGATGAGCAGATGGGGTATTATTTTCTTGTTAATTTTCTGAGTCTTTTTCTGACTTGTTAGAAGCAAGGATGTCAGAAAAAGGACTCACCTTATAATGATCAAAAAGAAAAGCCTGTGTTTTTCTCAACCATTTTTAGCTTTTATGGTGTATAGTATTTGGCCTGGTCTAGCAGAAGATATAAGGATTTCATGTTTAAACTACTCTTGCTTTTAAAATTCACCTGTGATGTAAATAAAGGGTTGGTTTGTTTGTTTGCCAGTGGAAATTGTAATGCTTTCAGTTAGTAACGATCTTTTATGATTTTATACAACTCAAGAATAAAGCAGTGGTATTTGGCAAGAGGTGCCCTCTCCTGGTTTACTGACCCATGACACCCTTGAGGATGCAGAGCTGGGTGAGGAGACACAGGAGCCAATGCTGCCAGTCAGTGCTGATACAGATTTAGAGAAGAGTTGTCCTTTCAGCAGGGATTTACGTGCTTTTTCATGGTTTACTAAATATCAGAGCATACATCCAGAGATTCACAGAAAGACCTGAATAGAAAAGGATGCTTATTTCAGGATAATCTGATTTGAACAGCACACAACTTTTAGAAAACCTTTATAGCCTTCACTTCTGCTTCTTTGCTACAAAAG
Organism: Astur gentilis; assembly: GCF_929443795.1. NCBI lineage: Eukaryota > Metazoa > Chordata > Aves > Accipitriformes > Accipitridae > Astur > Astur gentilis. Next base: position 19,432,577 of record NC_064883.1, on the reverse strand, counting down.
GTTTAGTCAACTCTACATGAAAGTGGAGAAGAAAGCAGTGAAATTCTGGATCACGCTGGTTTAACTGCATTAAGAAGATTCCTTGTATGCGTGTTAAAGAATAACTGCTTCTTTTTTTTAGCATTGTTATGTAGCAAATGATGTCACTATTTGTACTTACTAAAGCTTGTCAACTTTACCAGAAAGGTTTCCACTAGACATTGTAAAAGGTATTATTGCAAACCCGTAACTTATATCTTCAAATTTATTCCCAAATACATTATCCCCAGTATTCCTTAGACAAGATGTATCTCTTTGGAGATCTGGAGCTGAACACAACAGCTAATCCCATCCCTGAAGAAACTGCTCAGGCACAGAAGATTAGAACAGACTTGAAAGATCCTGCAAATTCCTAGACTTCATTGCAATTCCAGGGGGCTTTGCTGCTGTGGGTTTCCAGGTGCAGTTAAACCTACAATATTCCTGGCAGGTCTGAAATGAAGTGGATCTTGTAACCTGTTACACTTAGAGGTTTTTTTACAGCTATTCACAAAGTAATCTACTGTAGAGTTTAACTGTGCAAATTTTTCATCTTTTCTGGATGAAAAGATCTTTTCTCTGCATCTGCATCTGGATGTATCTCTATCCCTGTATCTATCTACTTATCTATCTCTCTAGTTATCTGTATCTATCTATCTAAATCTCCAACTTAAGTAACTTGCTTGCCTGTATCAGTGTATGATGTCACAGTGTTACTGACTCCAGGCTGCTGTGGGTGAGGGTCCTTTTGGGATGGGGGGCGATGCTGGTGCTTTTTTTTTTTTTTTCCCCCAGATGTTTTTTGTCGTCTTTTGAGAGTCATATTTTGTGCTAATCTTTTTCTTAAAAATATTTGCGCTGCCTCTTTCTTTTAATAGTTCTTACATTGACTTTGTCATCTAACAGAAATCAATTCTGAATACTGGATCTGAGACCTAGCCTAGAAAAAAAGTCTCTCAATACATCTTTCAAGTTTGACAGTATGTTAATATATTTTAGTATGTTTTAAGTTTTGAATCTACTGTTTCCAGCCAATTTGAAAGCATCATTGTGTCTATCCTTCTTGCTCTTTTTCCCTAAAATTTGTGTTTATTCCTCTCTTGTTCTGGACATCCATTCACAATTAAAAGTCTCCAGCACATTGATATTCTTGGTATAATGGCCTTGGCTTTACTACTGAACAGTAGTTTGGTTCTTTCCATGATCTTTTTGCACCACTAGTAGGCAGTTTATTTACTTGAAACCTTTTATTTAACCTTTTATCTTACTTGCTGCTTATGTCCAGCTTTATATGTAGCTGATTTTATTTATCACAAGTACATCTATATAATTTGTTGTACACTTTGAAACAATTTATTTTTCTGATGCAAAAAACCCTAACAGACTTATTAAAAGTTGTGTCAAATTTTACTTTCTGGGTTTTTTTTCTGTGAAAGGAAATTAGTTCTTGATTTCATCAGCTTGACTTTTGTTCTACAACATTGAGTCCCTTCATTTTCAGGGTATCACAGGACACACAGTACAAGGTAATGTCCTTGAGTTCTGCTGTTGTATGTCACACAAATTAATTGTGCCCTCAGGGTTTTTTTTGAGTGATCATCAGATTAGTTCTGAGTATAATAAGAGCAGGAGTTTTTTGGGGGGCTGCTGTCAGTTCTTTCTTTTCTACTTTGAAACTCACTAATGAGGCCAGACTTTTTGGGGAAGAAAAAAAAAAAAAGGAACTTTTAAACTGTACTTCAAGCACATCTATCCATAGAATTAAGTTTGCATCCTATCTGCTGCAAACAAGTTCATTTTGCATGGTACATGCGATCATTTGGTTACGGGGCGGGGGGGGGGGAATTGTGCAAGTAATTGTTTAAACATATCAAGAATTGTCCATACTGCCTGTGTAGATACTAGTCTTTTGTTTGCAAAAAATAACAATCCATGACTCTTTCAGGTATTGCTTTCCATTTTAATCACATGCTCATAATTTTCAGTTTTAATGATATGTTCATGTAGGATTATGGCTAAAAGTAGAAATCATACAAGTAAACATTTATACACATCTTTCAGTGCTTTTCTCTTTTTTTAATTTAATAGCATATATTAGAGCGAAATAACCTTTTTTTTTTTTTTTTTTTTCCCTAACACAGAGGCCCTGAGAAATTGAAATGTATTGACTAGCCTAAAGGACACAAAGAATCCTGTTTTTATTGTAATTCTGAATGAAAGTCCTACCTTTATAATTGAAAAGATTATATTGATGTTAATCCAAATGTGCTTTAATGGGGGGAAAGGCCCCTCTAATTACCTATAGATATGGTATTTACATTCCAAAGAGGTACTCTAATTAATGGAAATCTTAATACAGCATTTAGAGACATAAATTAAGAGTGCTAATTTCAGGAACCACTTACTCTGTTTTAAACTAGAGCATATTTTATTCTTCCATGAAACTGAGACCTCTGTCATTAAATGCTAAGTGTAAACACTTTTGACTTTTTAATCCCAAAAATAGAATCTCATCATTGCCACATGTAGTAGTAACAAGTTAATATAAATGTGGAGGGAAAAGGTGTGCTCCCATGCATGTGTATGTGTAATCGTAAGTTATTGCTATGGTGTTGCAGATAACATACGTTAAACAGGAATCTAGTTACTGTGAATACAATATTGGGGAAAGCGGTAGAGAGTGGTAGTAATATATTCAGGTTAACACATCACTTTGGATTCTTCTCAGTCAGTTCTTCCTCAATACACATGAATTTCCAGCTTTAAAAACTCCAAACAGCAGTCATTTCTAGAAGAAATAAGGAATTGTTTAATTTTCCTGAAATGTTTAGAAGAACACAAGCTGAAGTTCAATAGAATTTTCCTGTACTGAAAGATGAAATAGAGTACAATTCATTGAGGATGAGCTATATGGCTTTTGTAAAAGAAGTTATGCACTCCTGATAAGCAACCTCTGAAGTCCATGCCTCAGTCACTAAGCATGTGGACCTAAGGCAGGTAGTATAGTATGCTTGGATTTCCAAAACATAAGGTTCCTCCCCAAAGGAAGGTTATATTGGTTTGAGAGGGACAGTCTTCTAATTTGTAAGTGGTGAAAAGAATAGAACAAAGGAAAGGGGATAAATGGTCAGTGGAGAGAAGTCACTGGAGGGTGTACGCTATGGTCTGTCCTACTCAACATAGTTGTATGTGATCTAGAGAAGGGAGTAAAAAGTGAGCTGACAAAATTGGTGACAATACTGTGTTACTCTGCAGTAATAAAGAAGCTGACTGCAAGAAATTGCAAAAGTACCTTGTGACATTGACTGTGTGAGCTGTGAGTGGAAGAGGAAAACTGAGTTTTGATAAATGTGAAATAATACACAAGGGGAAAAATGATCATAAATTCACATATAATATGATGGGTTCTCAGCTCATCCTATAGATGAAGTCTTGGAATTATGACCTATGAGAATATCACCTCCAATCTCAGTAATGGTCAAAAAATCAAATACAATGTTAGAGACTGTAAGATAAGGACTAGAGAGCAAGTAGAAAACCTCACTGTGTCCCTGTATAAATCCATGACTATGAAGTGCACTTCTGGTCCCACCATCTCAAAAAGGTTCAGACAAACATATCAAGGTTGATCAAAGGTATCAAAGATGATACAATATGTATGGATAGTATGGGACACATTTAAATAGACTAAATCTTTTTAGCTTGGAAAAGAGGTGATCGAAGGAGGATCTGATGGAGACAACTTACTTATTCATCAATCACTGCAGGTTTCTCGACATTCTTTTTCTGTTTCAAATCTATTGTTGGTACCATTGCAACCTCCGTACCAGAACTGGCCACAAGAATTGCCGTTCTTGTCATAATACCATTTCACCACATAGTCCCGACAATCCCCTGGTTTCATAGGTTCCAAGCACCTTGGATCTGAAAGTATATCAGTAAAAGTTAGCTTGGATTCTGGGGATAAGTTACGTTACCCTAGAAGCGCCTCCTTCAGTAAAAAGAGCAACCCTTCGTTTTCTTACTTGTAGTGCCTGGGAATATATATGCCTCTCTCAAATTTGTAGCCAAACTCCATTTCTATTAATGAGTTACCCGAACAGGCCTAAACAAATACAGGATCAGTTTGAAATGAGACTGCCTAAATCCAGATGTAAGAACCAAGCTGCTATTTAAATACCTAAGCACACAATTGGTATGCAAGAGTTGTTTGTCTTCCAGGTTTGAAAATCTGGTGCTCTCTGTGTGTGATGTCTGTAGACAGAACACCCAGAAAAACAAAAGGTGATAAAAATCTAGTAACTATATTAGGGAGGGAGTGGGGTTTTCTTGTTATTTTTTTTGGTGAAGACTTGCTACCCAGTACCTGAGGACAGTATTTATTACTTACCTTTTTGGGTTGTTGCTACCTGTGTTTGCAACACAGTTAGGTGGTGATCTTCTGTAGCAGTTACATTGAACAAAGAATTGACAACTGGACTCTGAGGTCTCATTTCAGATATGTCATAAAGTGGGGGAAATCTCGATTCTCTGTGAGCAGGGGTGGTCACAGTGTGATCCTGAGCAGATGGCAGTGGCTCAGTATATCTGGTCTGTGGTGGACTAGGCTGCAAAAGGAGTCAAAATCTTATAACTTAAAATTCTGTCTGGGCTCAGATGCTACAAGAAAAAACTGAGATAATTACGTAGGAAACTTTTGCTAAATAACATGTGAAAAAAAAATTACCATTACAGCAGGTGGGTTCAGACCTCCTTCTAGTGATTACTCAGTACGTGACCATGATTTTCTAACACTGATGGCTGAATGAAAAGGCAAAGTAATGCCTTCTATTGAGTCACTAAGCTGAATTCATCCATTTGAAGCAAAATTTTAGTCATTGCTTAGTCTGTAATATCAATAAAACAAAAAAATGGGAGGAACTCTGGGGTAAATCAGTGCTTTTTAACATCTAGTACACTCACTGGGAATGATCTGACATCTTCAATCTATCAAGGAGTGGAAAATGGCAGGCAAGAGGAACAGGATACTTGTTATTGATAGAAAAACACATGTACATTATTGCTCCTCTAAAGATCATTTCAGATGTGGAATCCCTTGAGTACAGCAAAATTTTCCAAAACTTGTGTTATAGGAACCACATCCTATTAGTAAGATTATCTCATAGATCTGTCCTTGCCTGTATCAAGCCAAGTGACAAATCACCCGTTTTCCTATGGGTTTTCCTAGCTAACAGCCAGTTGCTAATCATTAGAATTTTAGAGTTTACCTTGATGGACCTGTTGAGAGGCCAACTGTGCTCTTCAAATTAAGACTATTATATAAAAATTTGCCCTTCTAGTGTTTTAGTATATTCAAGAAGATTTGCAAGGATCTTAATATAGTATAGTACAAATGACTGAATTAGTCTCACATGTTGATTACCTACTGAGAACAGGAGGGAATCTGATACTATTTAATATCTTCCCATTTACAGGCCACTACTGAGACACTTAAGTCAGTTTAAGAAAACTCTTCAGAGTTATTTGGACTCTGAAAAATGAAGTCTAGGTGAAATGTAAATGTGTAGACAATTCATCGAATCCTTTGCATATTGCATTTCTTCTCCAGGTCTACAAAAAGGCTGTGTTTATTTCTGATAGTAATTCAACAGTTTTGAAGATTTAGCTATAACCATTGCCAGCCAGAACCAAGAGTGTGAGCATCTAATAACTTAAAATTAATTCTATCTGTGATCCTTATCACATGCTTTATAAAGTCAGCAGCTATAAATCCAGGTTTACATTTATTTTTCTTAATGATACAGAATGTCAAAATTGACCCCCAGTGTCACACAGATCTGCCTGGAGGTATTATAAGCCCCAAACCTAAATCAACTACACCTACGCAGGGAGTTCTTACTCAAAGAAATTAAACTGAATTTTGAAAGTGAACTATTTAAATATGAATGATATTACATAAACAATAATCCAAAGGATTGATATCGGCTAATCCATTGACTCCTCCACGGTAAGCCAGTAATATTTAATTAGCTCCAATCTGCATTCAATTCACTTAATATTTAAATACCAGTATCATGGTCCACTATATCCATTCCATGCAGCTACAGAAGTTTATACATCAAATATTTCAGTAGTTTATTCAACAGGTTATAGGGGCAAGCAATGCCCAATTTTTATCATTGGCTATTTTTAGGCAAAGCAATAAAAACACCCTAGAGAGTTAATAGTGATATACTGTAAAGGTGACAAATTTCCTACTCTGATAAGACGACAGTGGCTGAAAAATACCAAAGACCTAATAAGGGAACTAAGGTGATACACACCTGCAGAAAACATTTATCTATTGCATTAAAACTCCACCTGCCTATCTGTGCAGCAGCACCACGTTGGAGGGCAGAACCCCAATGCAGGGTAGGAGGAATTTAAAGCTGGAGAATGAAGAGTAACATGAATGAGGAGTCCTAGAACTACAGCCCAATGTGGACAGCAAAACAATACTGAAGGCTTAATAACACCTGGAAAGCAGGTGTTCTTATCTTCCACGACAAGAAGCATTGTACTAACACTCAGCTTGCACATAAATAAATGCCTTATACACTATGTGTCTGCCTCAGTAGAGACCTATCTGTAAGATTTCTAACTCCCTTCTAAGATGAATAAGAACTACGAAAAACATGAGGACTGTTGGCACTTATTGCAATTAAGAAATGGTATTATGCTCTTTCTTCTGTAAGTCTCTGTTCTCAACAAATAAGCTCACTCTAAAAGTTTTGTTCAAATCTTTTGGTCTAGCCAAATGACACATTATTTGCATATTAAAAGACTGGTGAATGGTGAAATAAAGAGTGTTTGAATTCAAATAAAGACACACATCTGTAAAAAACATTTGATAACTGTTACTTCTTTACTTACTGGATGACTGATTTCTTCTGTAGGGACCGTATAAACCTCTGAAGTTGTCATTTTGGGTAACTGGCTATTGGTATCTTCACTAGCAATTTCAGATTCTGGACTTGGAGATAGAGATAAAACAATATCTTTTCTGGTGTAGACTTCAGACACATTCTCACAGATTTTTGTGATCAATTTATTTTCAAGAGCTGAAAAGATTAACAGAATGATGAAATTTATTAAGGGTAATCAAGAAAAGTCATAATGATTCACCACAAGCTTTTAGTGCAGTATTAACACTAAATCTTTAACGATAGCGACTTGTGAAAGACCATCTTCTAAAGTTATGTCAAAATGCAAATGAGAACTAATAAAGTAACACAGTGTCTGAATTATTTGATTTTAAGGCCCTTTTGTTCTTTTAAGGAGAAACAGATAAAAATACCAAGTAATTTTTTTAAGCAGAAGTCATAGCTCAACAGTGAAGGAAAAAAGAAACCAGAGTGAAGTGAAGAAAGCATTACATGTAAGAAGGAAAAAGAAAAACTGGGTGACACATTCTACTTATTTGCACAAAAAAAAAATAATCAGTGACTAGGAATACTTTTATGTTGAATGCTGGAGCCTGAGTCAGAGCCCTACATTTAATCCCAGTTGGGACCAGAACCTTAGCTTGGACTCTCTTCTTACTGTTAACACCTTAAATCCAGACTTAACTCCATCCACAGACTCAGCATAGCAAAATAAGTTTATGCTCGGGAAAAATATACTTTATAGGGCTAGTCTGTGGTTAGTGTAGATCAATGTACTGTTGGTTTTTTTTTTTTTCCATGGGTCATTATAGGTTTTCTTTGGATTTTCTCTTGATTCCAGCTGTGGCCACAAGATTTTCTCAAGCCACAGTTAGAAATATACAATATACTATCAGATCCCATTTCCTTGTGTGTTGCTCCACCACTTTTCACCTAGAATCAGGACAAAAGCGTAGGTTTCCCTGTGACTTTCAGGAAAAAAACCAGGAGTGCTTGTAAGAGGTGGTAGAGGGACTCCAAGACTGACAAGAGCCATATGAAATAAAGAGAGAGAATGAGATAGAGATGTTGTGTCAAGGTGGAAGGAAATCTACACTTGTCTGGGATGAAACCATGGCCAAGCACAAAAGGACTGTGAGGGAAGGCTGATGCAAGCTCTCACAAAAGAGGAGTGCCCCAAAGAAGGCCTTGGCTCAGAAAACTGACATTCATCGTGTTTTATTGTTTCTGCAAGAGGTAAAAATTTGGCAAAGGTTTCATTTGGCCAAAGAAGAAGAGAAAAAGAATAAAGAGCTGCATCCAAAAGAGAAACATAAGCTGCCAATCAGCAGGCTGCCTTTGCCTTGCTATGGGAAGAGCCAGACCCTCTTATATGCTTATTCCAAGTTTCTTCTTACTAAAATAGTTTCTTTTACCTGAAAGTGTCATGAAGTCATCTATCTGGTAAATATGTTCTTCATCAGGGTCTGTTGCGATGAGCTGCATTTCTTTCAGAAAATCATCATAATGAGGATCAGTCCTTTGAACAATCCCAATGACGAATACCTCAATATTCATAGCATGGGCCTCTCTTGCTATGGTATCTAGCCGTACTTTATCACGAGTGTCCGCTTGTCCATCTGTTATTACAACAGCCACTTTTCTTACTGCTGGGCGTGCTGCCTGAAATAACTGAATGGCTTCTCGGATAGCAGAAGCTGTGTATGTGCCTTCTCCTAAGTAAGGCATTTTATCAACAGCTGATTTCAGGTATTCTTTGGTTGAGTATTGCTTCAGAGAAGACACCAACTCCACTTTATGGCTGAAGTTGATAATGCCAATGCGGGTTGTAGCGTTGTTGGCAGATATCTTGTCAATGATTGTTTTCATAAAAGTTTTGGTAATGTTGAAGTTATCTGGTCCAACGCTTTCTGAACTGTCAATGACAAATACTAGTTCCAGTGGTGTTACTCTACATCTGATACCACAACCTAGAAGAATAACCATTTCAGGCATTTTATGAGAAACCACCTTCATAAAGACAAATTGAACTCATATATCAGATTTACAGTCAGTTAAAGCTCAATTAGTGAATTCACTGATAGTTACTGATACTGAAAATAGAAACAGAGCTGGACCAAATTACTTCCAGTATAGCTCTGGCAACATAGTGAGCATCATTTTCACATCAATGGTATCCTTACACACAAACATGCAGAGGACAAATCCATTCCATCAATATAAATTCAGTGTGTTTTATTAGAACTAATTTTTTTCCATATTGGAATGCTTACCACATATTTCACTGATAAGTCTGATAACTTCTTCTCTCTGAAAAAGAGTATTAATTAATTTGCTGTGTGTTCTAGTTTTACGAATGCTGAAATCTACCTATGTATTTATTTTTTTACAAAAATGCAGGCAACGCAATGCCCCATAAACAACCTTGTGTAACATCACATAACCTTTAAATATTTCCCCGAAATAAACTCCTATCTTTTAAATTAACTCATGTACATACTTACCGAAAGACCAGGTTCGCCTTTTCTTCCCCAAATTCCCTGAAAATGTGTAGAATGCAATGATTAACAAAAGCCAAATTTGTCTAATTTCTATTGTGTAAAATTAAGTAATACGAAAATGTGTTTCACCTTTGGTCCTGGAGGTCCTGGGTCTCCAGCCTCTCCTTTGGCACCTTTGGTCCCTGGATCACCTTTATCTCCATAGTCTCCCTAATTTAGAACATCCATATTAAACACAGTCAGTAACTCCAGTTTTGTTGACAGTCAGAGCTGGAGTTATGGTTCGATGAGCTTTTAAGATAAACTTTCAGATTTTTTTTTTTGTGTGTGTGTGGCTGGTTTATGTTGTATGTATTGTGAAGAGAACATCTGAAAGCAGGCTCTCAGAGAAACCAAGATGGGCAGTAGAAACACCTTTAAGAAATTTCTGTGGAAAATTACCTTAATTCAGGAGTAAGGGGTAAAGACATCTTTATGCAAATGTCAAGAATTTAAAATTTTTACTCTTCTTTGATTTTCTTGAACTCTAAAATAACGTTTATGCTGGACCTATGTTAATTCAAACCTATGGAGAGACATAACTGCCTTACATCAGCCAATGTACTGAAACTCACACCAGCTTTGTATAGAACCAACACGAAAAACTGGGAGCTTGCAAAGAACAGAGGAAAAGGCATGCCTGGACTGTTACATCCATTGGAAATATGTAGTTTCGCATTCAGAAGTAATTCTGCACTTTTTTCCTCAAGTCACTAAATCTTTTGATTTCCAAAAAGAGAAAGCATTCAACATTATGGTATTTCAAGAGACAGTTTTCACGTAATGCAAGTATGAAACATACTATCAAAAGATTTGGGTTCTAAATTACATATTTCTTCAAGAAGGAGATAGTGCAGGACAGTTTTTTACTTCTCTCTGGAAGTTACTGACCATGTTACATTTCATTTGAAATGTTAAAGGTCAGAAATTTATCTAGATTACTGTCTACTTTGATATTATTCCTCATTATTACCCAGCCAATGGAATCACATAGATACCTCCTGTGTTACAGAATTTGCCATGGTGACTATCAATTTTAAGGAACCCTTTTGATTGTCTCAATCTGATTCTGATCTTATTCAAACTGGTATAAACCTCAAAATTGTACACAGCTCCTCCACAGCATTAAGAAACCAGTCTTCGCTAAGTAAGCTCTTGGAAGACAGTTTCTATTCTATTTCAAAAAATCATAATATCCAGCAAAGGATATTACTTTCCATTACCTGTCCATAAATTGAATCTAACCTCATCAAAATTAATGTCAGCGTAAGGGAGAGCAAATATGATCTACTGACTGCAGTGCTGCTGCTACTTTCTTACACATAAATATATGAAAACCTGATCTCTTTGGTATTTGGCACATATATGAAATTCCTACTGAACTAAACCATTCATTTTCATGTGTGAGAAGTCTGCTATATTAACAGCAAACAGTAAAATTGTGAGTATTTGGAGAGATTTACATGGGGTCTCGAAAATTAGTCAAGATACAAGATGAATATGAAGAAGAGTGAAAATATTGCAATTATTATTACAGTATATAGCATTTGGCATCTCAGAGAAAACAGAGTTAGGATGCAGAAATTTGAATCTGTGTGAAAGAGCTTGACATTCACTGTTGCATAAAAGCTCCAAGCTGTAGTAGCTTGAATAATACAGAAGTCTGAGAAAGTGCTATATAATGTGAGCTAGCGTAGACCATAGTACCATGAACATCATTAGTGCAGGCAACAAATGGCTGGGGCTCTGAGTGGGTACTGCCTGCCTCAGGTGACTACAGAAGGGATTGAACTCTTATTTGGGTAACGTCTTAAAGTTAGGGAGCCTGATCATCTCTGCTCTCCCATGAAGACTGCCATGGGTTTTCTTCTCAGGGTTTTCAGACAGAGCCTTCCCAATAAATTCAGTATTTCAGCTATGTTATAATATTGCAGAGGGGCTGCCCAGCTGGCCCAGGCCCATGCTGTGAATTAAAGGTAGTGTACCGCACCGTGCATTTACATCAACGCTCATTCCGCCTGGGGACACTGTTCTCAGTTGTGCGTGCACATAGCTGGTCTGCACATCCACATTGACCATAAGCCCTGGTTTCCTTTGGCCAGGCTGCTTCCATCAGAAGCTGCACATCTGAAAATCACTAATAAATAGCCAAAATATTTTAATTCATTTTGCGCAAATTTTGTTAGGTGGGAATAGGTATGTGTAGGAAATTCTTACAATTTTTTTATCAACCAGGAAGTTGTTCAGTAAGGAAAGATTCAAGCTTTGGCTTCAATCATCGTAAAAAAAAAAAAAAAGAGTCAAATAAAACAAAGCCCTTAAAATATATTAGTCAAAAAGCAATTCTTTTTTTTTTGGTCAAAGCCTGGCAAATAAAAGGCTATTTTGTAATACCTGAAAAATATCTAAGATAACTGAATACATAATTTGACTAATTTTATTCTCCTGCTAAAAGGTATGACCTCATTCTAGATCCTACTTTAGAGCCTGGTCTTTAATGACAATTAGGATTTTCACAGACTTCAAAGCTGACAGTAAGTAGTAGGCACTTACCTTGCTAGCTATACGAGGCAATGTCTTTGCCTTCTATTTATCTTCAAACACCTGTCACACCCAATAACCAATAAAGGAAGAAAAAAATTACCTTTTTTTCCATACTGCAAGACTAGAATTTACCTTTGGTCCAGGAAGGCCAATTCCTATTGATCCCTTTGGTCCAGGAAAACCTTGATTTCCTTTTTCTCCCTGAACAGAATAAGGAAAGTAAGTTTAACTGAAAATTAAAGTAAAATCTATGTTGTATCTATTAATTTTATAACATTCTACATTATAGAGAAAGCCAGATATTTGTATTATGCAATGAAGCACATAATTTTCAAGACAGAATTGGTCTAAAGCTGGAGAAATAAGCAATTGGGTTTGATTCAGAACACACATAAAGCCTTTATAAAGTATATAATGAAGAATTTATTCCTGATAAATTAAATGGAATATTGTCATTTCATTGAAACAGATGACAGACAAAAGTAACCTCATTGAGGCCCAGACAGTTATTCATCCAGTCCACAAGCAGTAAAATGAGGTCCAGCACAAATGTTCTCTATAAATACACACCCAGAATCTCTGCAGGGTTGACTAAGTTTTTCTGATCTTAAGTAAATAAAAAGACATCTCTGCTTTTCACAATGTGGAGAGCAGAACATCTTTCTGCTGATACTTCAGAAGACAGTATCAGTCCAGCTACAAAGTTCAAATTTGCTTATAATGATTGTTACGCATGCCGTGCTGCATGCACACAGACTTGAAAAGCATGTTCATGCTCACAGTGTGGGCATACAACATGTTATAAAACACAGCTGTAATAAAATACGTACAGAAAATCCTTCACAGCATCTGGCTTCCAGAAACTTTGCTGCTTTATTTCATAGGGTAACACAAATATTTTCTTCAGATCAACTGCTGTATGCATTTTAAACACAGCTGGGGTGATTATATTCCCTGGTACCTAAATGCTTCACCGTAATTCACATTACATACATAATTCACATATCAGCAGTGTCTGGTTGTCGTGGTTTAACCCCAGCCAGCAGCTAAGCACCACGCAGCCGCTCACTCACTCCCCCCCACCCAGTGGGATGGGGGAGAAAATCGGGAAAAGAAGTAAAACTCATAGGTTGAGATAAGAACGGTTTAATAGAACAGAAAAGAAGAAACTAATAATGATAACACTAATAAAATGACAACAGTAATAATAAAAGGATTGCAATATACAAATGATGTACAGTGCGATTGCTCACCACCCACTGATTGACGCCCAGTTTATCTCCGAGCAGCAATTCCCCCCATCCCCAGCCACAACCCCCAGTTCCTATACTGGATGGGACGTCCCATGGAATGGGATGGAATACACTGTTGGCCAGTTTGGGTCAGGTGCCCTGGCTGTGTCCTGTGCCAACTTCTTGTGTCCCTCCAGCTTTCTCGCTGGCTGGGCATGAGGAGCTGAAAAATCCTTGACTTTAGTCTAAACACTACTGAACAACTGAAAACAGTGTTATCAACATTCTTCTCATACTGAACTCAAAACACAGCACTGTACCCGCTACTAGGAACACAGTTAACTCTATCCCAGCTGCAACCAGGACACTGGTGCAGATACCAAAACCAGCTCCAGAGAATGTCAATGAGATCAGGAGCAGTCATCACCTGTACCAAACCTAGCCTATGAGATGCAAGTACAAGGTTAGTTTTATTTTTCAGTCAAGAGCTCTCAGACTGTCTCACTAAAGCATCTTTTACTAACACTTGTATAGCTGCTCACAAATGGCCCTAAAGGGGTTATATTGCTCATAATGGGCAGAGAAATACAAAAACGTTTCGAAATTTATCAAGACTCCAGCCTTCACCAAAGGCCCACTAGCGCAGAAGGACCGACCACTGACCATTCCTGCTTTGCTGGATAGGAGCTCATGGATTTCTGCCGGCAGAGAAGCAGCTGCACAGTGCACAGCCAAGTCAGCCTTCTCTTCTTTGTGCTCAAGGCTCCTGAGTCCCACGAGTTGGGAATTCACCAGGAGTTAGACGATGAGATGCAGCTCCTAGAAGAGGCAGTATACTACGAGTCATGGTCCATGGATGGTTTTCCCTGTCCAAATTCAAGATTTGACTGAGATCCTGCTAAGACGGGAGCTTCTGCTCACACATGGGTGCGTTGTGGTCTTGCCCCATGCTAGGCAAAGGCACCCGCTGCACTCTGCTGTTCACATCTCCACTGGAGCACTGCCTTTACAGCCATGTCCTGTGGGAGCCTCTTGCTCCACTAGTCCTAACTCAGGGAGCTAAAATGCTCTCCTCGTCATTGGGGCTACCGATCACTGACCTGCTAACAGGCAGCCTCTTGCCTCTGTAAGCAGAACTTCCCCCCTTCCCTCTCCCCAATTTCTTACAGCAGCAAAAATTCAGACACTGTTACGTAGACTCTGGAGACTGGAAAAGAAACTGATGCACCAAATTACGTAGCTGATTCACTAGGAAAAAAAAAAAAAAAAATTGCTTCCAAATAGGAAATATTCCTAAGGCAATGGAATGCACAAGGCAATTTATTTTGTGCTGTTGGAGGAACGCACAGTGACTATTTAATCTCATTTACTTTAAGTCACTTTTTAGCAGGATTGTGCTTCCTGGGTCCTTCACATAGGTTATTAATGCAAATGGCTTTTAAACATAGTGAAACAGTGTGCCGGCTTGTTTCAATGCTTGCTGTCCAGCACTGGGACCGACTATCCCTCCTGACTAGAGTCATCACACAGCTTCCTGATTAACATCTTTGCAGATCTGCCAAGCACATACATATGAACCAGAATTAGGATATGCTGTATATTCCAGTCGTCCTTCACTAATAATAAACGTCAGATCTGACAAAACTATAGATTTATTGCTGCCATTTGTAACAGCCCATTTGACATTGTTAGGATGGTGTTCAGGCAATGAAAACTGAATGAGACCTACTGTTCTAAAAAAATCCATACCTGTACAGCTGACGTTTCTCACAGGCATACATGTGAGTTTTATCCTCTAAAAAGTCAGCTGCAGAACCAAATCCTGCTTCCTCTACTTGTGGAATCAATCAAAATATGAAGGATTTATCATAGATACCACAACTGAACATTTAGTAAAAACCAAGAAGTGTGCTGTATTAATTTAAAAATATTTATTGCTTTGCCTGTTCAATCCAACCTACATAATTAAATTCAAACTTAACCATTAGTCTTATCATAAAAACCAAAGTGCTATGCATGTAAAAATGCAGACCCTTGGATCCCTGACCCTAATATCCTGCTAGATTACTGATCAATAAGAGGACTTTTATGTGAAAAAGTCCTTCTATGAACTGAGTGCAGATCTGAGAATGTCTAGACTGTGGTTTGGAAAGGAAACCAAGCATAAAAAGAGAAGACCTGTGAATGTAGCTATCAACATAAAGTTACTTGAAAACCATCTCCTTTTTGACATTCTGTTCTTGCCATATGCAGACTGAGCTCTATGTATATATAAAAAAAATACTTGGAGTGATATTGATAGTTCAAATGCAGGAGTATAGTAGCTTTAAGCTGATGAATAGTGGCCAAAAAGAATGAAGTTTGACGTGGCTGTGAAGAGATAGAAGGACAGAAGAGATAGATAGAAACTCAACAACCATCAGCGTATGGAGGAAACAGGTACTCCAAGAACAAGACAGTTGCCGAAGTTGTTCCTAAGAATTACATAAGAATAACTATAATTTTAAAAAGTGATTGTTAAGGGAAGAAAATTTAAATGACAAGACTGTACCTACACAACTCATGGGAAGCTACAGAAACAACACCAGCTGAGTTTGATCCACCTCATCACTACAGTTTTTGTTTCAAACCCAAAGACAAAGACCTTCCATAGCCAGAGCACGTGTTGCTTTCCTAAATCCCTAAACTCCACATCCTTACATTACAAACATGCCTTTTCTGACAGTGTATGCCAGTGGACCGTGTTCTTCCACTGGAAAACTTCCGTAATGGAACTGAGTTCTCTACACTTCTAAAATATGCTTTAGCTATTTATTCATAGCAGTGCCAACATAGCATCCAAAACGGCGCGGGGGGGGGTGTTAGAGAGAGAGATGTATATGTACACACTGAGCATATTTTGACTAACCTTTATCCTTTTTCAGGAACCAAAAAAATATTATATAATCTGTATATTTTTTTCATGTATCATCAGATGCATTTGATTGCTGAAACATTTCTGTTCAGAATGGCAATTGTGCTTTTGTAAATAACCTTACATACACATAGAATTAACAGAGATATATCCCAAGTATTAGATTCTGCAAACACATCAGAAATGTCTATTAAAGCCAGGAAGGAAATAGTTTTCCTATACCATAAAGCCATACAGAGATGGCAGAAATTCTTCTATTTTCCATAAGAATAGAGCAAAGAGCCTTCAGCAAACAAAGGAAGAAGAGAAAAGAAAATAAGAAGTTCCTTATGCCCTCACATTAAAATATGCAATAGCTTTGTGGTTACTGATAAGAATTAATATAGAAGAAAACTACAAACAGATCAGAACCAAAGGTCTAGACAGTCATGATTCTAACTCTGTAGAGATCTGTCTAGCAAAATCCTGATGAGATAAATCAGAATCTTTTAATGAAAGAGAGTTACACAAAAAAGAGAAAAGAAAGAACACAGTAAAGTATGTTTTTATGCCATGAAACACCTCACAGTGAAAAAAGGAAGGGCTCTCTGCAGTATGAAGAGGGAAATGATTGAACATGAATATAAAAATAGAAGACATTGAAGCTGGAATCAGAGCAAGTACCGAACAAAACAAATTCAGAAGGAATCAGTGCTTTTTTTGGTAGAACTTGTAATTCCATGCAGAACCAAAGAAAGATTCTCATCTTAAACATTTTGCCAACAAGGTACATTTAAATGATTTTTTTTGTTTGTTTGTTTCAGCATGTCATTATTTTCCAATGAAATCCTATTTTGTCTATTAATTCCCTGGTGGCTTTTGTGTCTACAGCCAACGGCAGTATAGAGAGGCATCTTTCCCAACCCAACTAAAAGAACGCCCATCTTAGTGAATCATTAGTGGTTTGATAACCTAGAGTTGGCGAGCTAAGCACAGTCCTCCTGATCCAGGGAAATATTCAATCATATGGTCAACTTTAAGCACACTGATTTAAGAGAAATAGGAGAAACTTGGGTTGTTCTCCACTAAAGCCTCCAGTTTTAATGATTTTCTTCCATACATTTATGACAAGGCAGTTTATTAACTTTGAATGTTCAGAATATGTTACCATGTTCGTGTTTCTCCTTATAAGAAGAGAAGTTGTGGTTATGACTGGAACTGGGTGAGTAAAAACCTGATGAAGAGTATGTGGGAGACTGGCTGATTTCTTTTATATTCCTGTATGTGTTGTTTGACTTATTTTGACATGGTAGATCTCTGTTACTGTTTTTACAAGGGCATCCAGAGAAAACCCTGGATTTTTTCTTTGGAGTGTCCTTTAAATCTAAGTAAACCGGTAAGATATGGCAGAGATGAGACTTTTTTCCAGGTTAAATATACCTGTAACAACAAGAATAATAGGAGAGCAAATGGATGCCGCCAATACTGAAAACTCAACAGTTAAAGTAAATATTACAGACCTAATGAACAAGAAACTTACATATACAATGAATATTTGCAGGTATTCACTGGCTCAGTGACAAAGTGAAAAACAGACAATGAATGTCCTTAAGAGACAGTTTTGAGAAGAAACTGGACAGGTATCACATTAAACTGGATTACCTTGTTTCCTTGTATGCTGTCACCAGGGGGGCCACGTGGACCAGGCAAGCCTTTCTGTCCCATAACACCCTGTAACAGTCAGTGAGGCAAAAACCAAGAAGAATTAGGCGGTAAGCTCTATTCCTGCTGACAGTGAGGAAGTCATCTCAAAGTCACTGCAAGCAAAAAGTAAAACCATGTCAAAGACTAGTTCTGATTCTTTTTTGGTTTATGATTTCTCGCTATGGGCCTTAGTAATTATAATTGGCAAATTCCCAGGAAAGCAAAGGAACATTTTAGCTGAAAATAATTAAAGAATAAAATCTGCCCATGACACAGTGTTATATTTTCCCCAGTTTTTCCCACGTAGAAACCAACAGAAACCTTCTTTATACAACAGCTTTGTGCAATCACTCCACACAAGAGAGGCACAACAGTAAAGGCACAAAGGACCAGAGCAATAAAACCCAGCACAAGTAAATCTGCCAGACAAGTTAGCTAGTTCTTGTGCACCACGTCCAATACGCCCAGCCCCTGTGGTATCACAGTCTCTGAGAGCACCAGTCACTCAGAAAATTGTAAGTGGGAGGGGAAGAGAGAAAAGCCAAAGCAGCACCTGCTGATTTGTGTCAATACAGTCAAAGCCAGGTAAAGCCCTTCTGTTTGGAGGCAAGATAATCTAACATTTCAAAGTGACAAAGTGAAGCGTATCACTTTGATTACATAAAAAATAAACTTTTTCTTCCTTTTTTTGTTCTTTATATTTAGTTGAAAAAAGCTTTTGAAATTTGACCAAGCTTCATAACTGCTTCTGTAGAGGTCAGGTTGGATTTTTCGATTACTGTCTTATAATAAATAGTTGCCGTGCTCCAATACAGTAAATGGCATTCATTCAGTGGTATGTAAATTACCTACATTTTGCATATGTTGAATATTTAGGCAGAAGTATATCAAAACTTGATCATCATTAAATAGAAAAATATAGCTCAAATATTTAACTTCTAGATATTAGTGATGTTTGAAAAGTCATCATTCTCATCTGTGTAGACACAAAATTTGCCACAAACTTTGACAGAATCTCTCGTGAAAAATACTGTTAATCTATATATTTTTAAGCAGGGATTCACACAAAACATTGTGCTAAATAGCTTCTCTCAAGAACTAGATGCTACAAGCAGGCCCTCACCCTTGAAAACAAAATAATGTTTCCCCACAGAGAACATATTTTTTCATTCTCGAAGGCTTTATGGAAGCAGCACATAGTGTCACACATTTGTAGGATTTTGTCACTCAGTCCAAACCTACTTTATTTAAACAGACTGTGTCTGTATGATTTACCAAGGTACTGAAATTGCTGCAGCTTTCAGAAAGCAAGGCAAAGTCAGACATCCTGAGAAAATATTTGTGCTCTGTCGCTCACTGCATTTCTGTAACAGGTTGGTATAGAGCAACATTTCTCCTTTCAGATACCAGTTTATTCAAAATGGCGGTGGAGACTTTAATCTCTGCTAAGGAAATCACAGAAAAAGTTACAAAGGTGTATCTATTTTTAACTTAAGTGGAGAAATATACACAATGTTTCTCTTCATTCCCTTTATAAAAATAACTGATGGATACACCTATAATAAAGAAATCCAGGCAATGCATTGAACTTCTTTTCTTACCAGTATGTCTTTTTAGAATTATAATTCATTTCAGTGGAGGGAGGAAAAAATTGCCCAGATGTTGCATGCTGGCTGCTTATAGAATTAACTTTCTGTTTTTCATGCTGCTTTCCTAATGGTTTTACTAATGAAATTAATTGGATTCAATTTCATTGAGCAAAAATTGCAAACACAAAATTCACATTTAACGTATTTTCCACCACAAAAGAATCTCTTGGAAACAGAATAGATACAAACAGAAGAAATGCATCATTTAACTAATTTATCCACCTGATAGTTCTGTTCAATTTCCAGCTGTAATCTCATAAGTTTAGCTGCAAATGCAATTTTCATCCAGTTAGTATTCCTTCCTAATCTGGTTGGTAGAACTGTATGGTCAGTGCCTATGTTTTTATGCTTGATTTCTCTGGCGGTTGCATCAATGTAAATCAATATGAAGATATTTTGGTGTCTGAGAGATCAGAGTCTGGCAGGCAGCATCACAAAAGAGCACAAAAGCTTCTACATGGCATTGTACCAACCTTGGGACCAACCGTTCCGCTTCCCCGTGGCCCCGGGGGCCCAGGATAGCCTCTCATTCCACGGTCTCCCTGAAAATAGTCACAGAAATGTCTGTAATTAATTATCACCTATTAACTGTTACATCTTGTTCCACTTACGCAGCAGTCAGTCAAACTACACAGTTTAAAAAAACAAAATAAACAAATGTTACATACGTAAACAGTTGCTTTACAGATCAATATTAAAAACCGCCCAAAACGCAGGCACCCACATTATTTAAGCTCCAGGTGAAGAACATTTTTCCCCAAGAAAAGGTCCATGTGATCAAAATCACCAACAATTAGGCCTCTAGTTTGCAAACTTATCAGCTACAGAAGAAAAAGAAAAGCAAACTCATTTGAAAACACCCCCATTTTTCCATCACGTTCTGCACCGGCTTACCAGGATGGACAGGGAGCTTACTAGTGGGACACAACAGTCATCATGCCCTTTACTGATACTGTGCTTGTTCTGAAACTAGAGGCATTTAATTTCCAGAACAGTCAAACTTATGCATTCATGAAACTAAATGAATTTTAACAGCATTGATATAGAGGAACAAAAAGAACACCCCTTTCTTTGTTTTCTTAAAAAGTCTTAATGCACATATGTTTAGCTTGATTCCTTGAGGAAATGAGGCTTAAGGGATACTCTGCCTGTGTTTCTGCTTGTCTATGTTAGTCCTTTTTTTTCTCCCAGTATATTTTGAACTTATCAGTTGATTTCAGCCAAATTCATCAGAAATGTAGAGGCCTTGAGCATATTCCTTTTCGACAGTTTTGGTGATAATTGGAGGCTGGGTAAAGGGAAGAGATTCAATTTATGCTTTTAGCGGGGGGAAAAAACCCAGAGGGGGGCTCATCCCTTAACCAGCAGGCGGACAGAAGGCATCAGCTGCTTGGCCAGGGGAATGCAGGTAACGCTGAGCCCGGTGCTGCCCCACATGCTGCAGATGAGCCCAGTGAAGGAGATGGGGCTCAGGGGACGTTACTGGTAGGGGAAGGCACAGGGACGTAAGAGGCAGTTTTACCTTCCTCAGTCCATAATTGTACAAATGAGGGAACAGGAACACATTCAGCACATGATCCCTAGAAAACTCCCATCAGTTTGAAAAGAAAAAAGAAATCTATAACTAATAAATTATAGATGCAGAAAATTCTGAATCAGGTTTAGCAAATGTTCCTAAACCTATGCCTGTGCAGGCAAGTGCAAAAGAAAGAAATGTTCTGATATGCTATTGATCATCCAATATATTAACAACAGAGCCAGGAAGAAATTGTATTTCTTGACAAAATAAAAAAAAATTCATTATAAAAACTCTGCATTGTACTTGTTTTGGCACTCGGAAAAGCTGTGGAAATGGCTGTGCCTGCAGAGGGAGCATTCTAACTAGGAGAGAGCTGCAAGTATGAATCACACAAATCACAGATGACACTTGAGTTGTGGTAGGTGAAAAGAAACAACATTATCGAACTGATTAAAAAAGAAGGAAACAAAAGCACAGAATCTTTTACTGACTTCCTTTACTTTTGGAGAGGAATGTGTGCAGTCATTCTAATGACTGCTTTTAGGTGACACACCCAAGGTTCAATTTCTAGATTACTCCAATCTGTGTTTCTTATATATGGCTATGATACTCTTATGCTAAGTCCCGACATACGTGCTATTTATGTAAATATATTAGGGCTCAAACTATGCTCAGGTTTGAGGGATTTGGAAAGGTGGGAAGTCTGAATCCAAACACTAAGGCTTAGATTGAGTTTATAATGCTTTCCTTCTTGATGTAACATTTGGCTTCTGAAATTATTTTCAATTTCTCTTTCTTCCAAAGCACTGGAGACTGGGCAATTTGAGTCAGGGCACAGGCATGGTACATGGATGCTCTTAGCTTTAAATTGATGTGTCAACTCATTGGGTTAAACTGATTGCCACGTTCAGTCAGGAGGAAATTTCTCCCTCAGATTTGATCAGAGAGGGGAGCTTGTTGTTTTCATCTAGTATGGTTTGGAAAAGAGAACTAAAGAGAGAGGTACTCTCTGTAGTAGTATTCTTCTTAAGATGACCTGAGGCTTTTATAGCACACCTTCCCTGCTAATGCAAAGAGCCAAGATATTGGCAACGGCCTTGAACTTTTTGTCTCCCCCCACCCCCAATTCTAGCTATAAACTCTTAAAGATTACAATCTTAAGTACTTAAAGATTATAGCACTTCAGTCTGGTACACGGTGCTTGGAAATGCCCCTCTGCAGTGGGATGAATGGTAGGTATTCCCGATCTTTTAAAACATGCTCAGTTTCTCAATTCCTCCTGCAATGCATTTTCTTACAATGAGCTTGAGATTGTCACGTTACTAGGAAATACTGAGAGTCTAGGCAAATGTAGTCATCTTCCTATTTAGTACCATCTATTATCAAAGGAATAATTATTGCTCCTCAATGTCCCTGCAAACCATAATACAACCTTAAGCTGTTTGTAGGAGAACCCTTCATGAGCAGAAGTTGCACAGAGCAGCCAAAGCTTTCTCTGCCCAAGCCTCCTTCTGAAACCTGCCAGGGGTGCCAGAGCAAAGAGGTGGATATACAGATGAGGCTTCACATTATAAGGTTGTTTTAGGAGATCCTGGGCTGCTGTGGCCTGTGAAACAGCCTGTAAGCTGCTGTGATGGAAGCTGAATGGGAGGTTACCAAAACAGTAAATGATTCCTTATGGGCCAGTATCAAATATACCCACAACCTGCTCTTAGACCAGCCCTGACCGAAAAGAGTGTAAGGGTGACTTGAAGTCATCTGCCTCTTCCTCCCATGGGTAACACATTCTTACACAGGGTCGTTGCAGGTGAAGGATCGAATTTTAGCCTCACATGCTTAGTTAATACCAGATGTCTCACAGAAAAGCTCTTTTGTAGAGCTTTTGGGTAATCCTCAAAGTTTCTGTATTTCTTGGCTTAGAGAAAAAAGACTTTTATTTTGGTTTATGAGTTGTGAAGTGGAGCAGTTCTTTTTTCTAAGGTGTGACAGTAAACTGTCCTCCAGGGAAGTAATTTCAAGAAGGATTAGTACTGTTCTTTGATGAGATCTAATTTATTTCCTGTATTGTGCTTGTAGACAAGCTTGTCACCATCAGCAAAACAGTGAACAAGAAAAACACCACTGAAACAAGAAATAAAGACCTGAGCATAAAGTAGGTAATTCCAATGTCTATTCCATACCATTTGTTCAAGAAAATTCATTACATGACCTGATGGTCACCTGAAAAATAAATCTTGGCTTCCAAATATATACACCTCATTTACTGTGAAGCATGTGTATTTGATACTGAAACATATAACAGACACTGCAAGACTCTGTTTAGTGAGAACTAGTGGATGTAATGGTATGTAAGAAGAACATATTACAAAAAAAAGACATTGCGTCTCTACTTTACACATTTTAGTTCAAGTAGACAGGGCCCAAGCTGCAAAAGTTGTTTATATTGCAACTGGATCCAGCCCAAATGTTCATGCACTAGGGACCGTGCTAGGGGTTTTAATAATCCTTCTGCTATCCAGTTACTGAGAAGGAAGCTTGCTTTCTAGTGCTAGGCTCTTGCTCTTGAATGTCTGTAACCCACCTCGTAGTCAGCCAGAGTGCTTTTAAATCAATCTTTTATTATATTCTGACATTATATGCTTCTGTTTTAATGCTACAGAAAATAGGGTGCTGCCAGGATTGAATGCATCCCACATGTTCCAATTTTTTTTTCATGTGAATTTGACCTCTGATACATAAAATTCCTATCTAGCAGTGTGCACACATGTGAGCCATTTCTGAAAGTGGGGAGAACAGAGCTCTGATTCAGCTGAGTGGAACATTCCTATATAATGATACTCAAAGGCATTTCAAATTAACTAGTGTGTAAATTTATGAGTCTCTTTTATCAAATAAATGTTCTTTTTTTATATGCAGAGATTGTTGCTTTTCTTCTTATATTCACGTTTTTATGTGGAAGGGATGAGACGTAGCCAATGCACTTACATTTTATTCGAAAAAAACAGAAGATTGACCATTTTATGAACTAAGTTCTGGGGGAATTCTTGCAATTCAAGTGAATTGTTTTTCCTTGTGGCACCTTTGCTACCAGGAAGTTATGTAGAGACTAAGGATTCACAACTTTGTATAAGCAAACAGGATAAAAAAATCAGGAAGGGAGAAGTGATGTTTATATACTTAATTTCTTTTTTTCCAGTGTACTCTACACCATGTCTAGTGTGGATGCACAGAACTAAATCACAGATGTGACTATCTATTCAGATAATGCATGCTTTGGTGCAGCAGTCACACAATTCCTGGGTTGTGGGACCGCTCAGACCTCTTTTTGGTCCAGAACCCAAAGCACAGTAAATGGGTCCACTGGAGATTCACTTCGACAGCACATTTCCGATCCAGCCTAAAACACGCGTGCAGATCACCCAAGAAGACTCTGAGCTTGTATGTGTGGCTGCCTGAATTAGACTGACTGCACATGCTGAGGTCTTGCTCCTTAGGCTGTATCACACCCAGCTCCCACAACCCGTTCTATTAACCTAAAAACACAGCTTCCTTTGCATCCATGTTTTTCAACAATTTGGTTCTTAGAATCAAGCTACCTAATTCTGACAATTTTTGTGACAATGGCAATGACTTGATGGAAATGAGGAAGATACTTTTAATTTACATGACAACCCTGATCTGACCCGAAGTTGTCAGAAAACACGAGAGTAGTGTTAACAATTTATCAGTTTGCCTTTGCCTAATCTTTTGCTGGCTTCTTTATAGATAATGAGTTAGGATGAGAGTTTCTATTACTAGATATTCCATTGTGCTATTTCCTGTTGTAATTAAATACTATTAAATTATAAGAGCCTTGCCTCTTGGTCACAGGTATTTCACTTTTGCTCAGTCAATTCAGGTTGAAGTAATGGGCCTATTGCCAAATTTATTATTAATTGGTAACATTCAACTAACACAACACAGGTCATATTCCTCCACAAAAGATACTACCAATAAACCTCCTTTACTAGTACTGTGAATAAACTTCAGCCCACAGATCTGGGGGGATGGTAATACTTCTTATGCTGTTCATGGGTGAAGAAGAGACTGACAAGTAAGGATGTGATGTCTTTATAAAGGAATATGAGCAACTCATTTCAATTGGCAATGATGTGAATCACTTAGAGTACTATAATAGCTAATCTATGATTTAATTAAATATATATGTTATTATATCGCAAGACTTACAGTGGTTTAAGAATAACTGATAAAAAGACTATATTCCGTGTTCTCCACTGCAAAAACTGCATGTATTTTCTTTCACTTCACAGCTTTCACCTCCTCCCCTCTAATCCACTTTATGATACCGTATTGTACTTCCATCATTCATGATCCGTGTCGGAACTTTCCTAATAATCATACAGCCAAAGAATTGCTTGTCCCAGCAATTACATGAATTCAAGATTGCAAGAACAGAAGGGACTTGTGACCCACTTTTAGATCTCTCATATAAGCTAGGCACTATGACCTTCCTAAGTGCCTTTCTGTATACCTTGTATATTTGTAATACTTTTCAGAAACACAACCACAAAGATTGATTTTTAAAATTCCAGTTGTGAGAAATTTCACTGCAATGATTCTAGTGGTTTCCTTTCACTTAAAAAAAAATAAAGTCTTTTATTTCCATTTTGGATTTAACTCAAATTTGTTTATATTAAACCCCTATATTCCCACTGAAATTCTGATTTGTATTTCTGGGGTTTGTAATCTTTCGACCCTGGCATCACAGTGGGAGATCATCTTATCTGATTACCTGACATGACCTTCCAACTCCTTTTCTTTGGGAAACACCACTTTCTAGAATTACGCATTTAGGAAGTGAGGGGGAATTCCAGATGTAACGATGCCCCCAGACATTCTGTAGTCATAAGTTAAATTTTTATCAATATCTGCCTTAATAATTTCATATAAGAGTCTAGGATTTTAATGAATTGTTCCGTAGTACCAAAAAAACAGTCTTATAAGACTGTATTATATCAAATCTAGTATCTCTATTTGGAAAAGATATAATCTTGTACAAAAAAATCTAATTAGTTTAGCTCTATGTATTTTCTGTTAAGTCTATATTGAATAACATAATTGAAATTACTTTTAGTTCTCTAGTAGTTTGTGTCATGGGCCAGACCTTGCATTACTTTATGTGAAATGTCTTGTATTGATAAGTGGTAATTCAGAATAGCAGCACAAAGCCAGGTTTCCCAGACCCCATTGTCAGGCCATTCTATGGTCATTCTAAGGTCAGGTCATTCTAAGGATGAATGTCCTTCAGTTTTTCCTTTATTGTGGATATGTTTTTAAGGGGTTATTGTTGTTTATTTTAAATGGGAATTCTAATGTTCTGGGAACTGAAGTTGAAAGTTCCTTCTGTTTGGGAAAAAACTTGCTTGGGCGATATTTATTTTGCTTTCTCTTGCAACAGGCTGCCTGTTTCCTATTTCACATATGTAACAAGGAAATCATTAATAAAACCACTCTGTGGGATATTTTAAACCAATTTCTTGTATGATTTCAGTCTTAAGTCTCTTTTTTTTCAACTTTTATAACAGTAGTTACAATGCAACTTTTTAGGTGAGTTACATACTGCTTAGAACTTCATAACACTTTAGCTATTCTGTGTTTTATGAAAAAACTTTGAAGTGTTTGAGTGTTGTATTTCTAATCCCTTTATCAGTTGGGGTTTTTTTTCTTTCTGCCAA
Source organism: Astur gentilis (assembly GCF_929443795.1). Taxonomy (NCBI): domain Eukaryota; kingdom Metazoa; phylum Chordata; class Aves; order Accipitriformes; family Accipitridae; genus Astur; species Astur gentilis. Next base: position 19,405,820 of record NC_064883.1, on the reverse strand, counting down.
GTTTTACCTCTAAACTAATATTAATTTGAGGTGAAGGTTTATAGTCTTCTCTTAGGACTCCATTTCAAGGAACTTTAAAAATACCTCACTAGTTCCATGTAACTGACATTTCCCCTGACTCCTTTGGGGCCTTGTCCCTTGCACTTCTGTGGGAGAAAGAAAGTGCGTAATTATTAGGCAATACTCTGCTTGTGTTGGATTCTGACTTCCACATAGAAACTCCAGCATCTAGAAACATCCTGGGTCTTTGGATGTATGGAAAACCTGCAGATTTGCATCAAATCTGGGGATAAAGCAAGAACTGGTTTGTATCTACAATGGCAGAAAAGTCTACCAAAAGCTTTTCTTCTAACTGAAAGTGGGAGATGAGATCGCAACATTTTGTCATATATATGCCATTCTAATCTAATGTATTTTTCGGAATATGTTTGTCTACCTTGTCTACTAGTCAGATGCATGTACTACCATTGTACAAGTACCTTTGGTCCAGCATCTCCCACGCCATTTGGGCCTGGTGGTCCGGGGGGGCCTGGTGGTCCTGGAGGTCCCTGGTACAGCAGAGGAATAAAGCATGTCAGTAGTTGTCCTAAAGGAAGAGTATTTGTCTTCTTCAACAAAGAAGAGAATTTCAGCAGTTGTTACTGATCTCTTTGGTTTTGCTGTATTTTGTCAAATACTTCACATTTCTGATGTGTACTAAGCAACAGTCATCCTCAGTCCCAGGTGGAAACCTGAAAAGGCTACCAGAGTGGTGGAAAAAAAGTCCAGCTCTTGACTTAAGAACACTGGAGTTGTTCTCAGCTCAGAGAAACCAGTGAGAAAGCAGACATTGCTCCATGATTCATACATGGCAGACATAATGCATCTGGGATACCAGAGCTAACCCACCTAAATCTGGGCGTTGGGTAATCCTAACATACTTTGGTGTACTTTTGTTCGATAGTCTGCTCTCCTGAACTCCCTGCTCAGTCCCTCACATCCCCTTCAGCTACCCTTCATACTATTGGAGGCATCCCCAGCCTCCCTTTCAGCATTCATAAGGGAGATGTCTTTGCCCCACCATGCTACAGAGACTTAGCTACATAAATCTTGTCCATGTCTGCCAGTGGTTTACAAAGTTGGTCTTTCCAGAACATGGGGCAAGGAAAGGCGGCCTGAGAAGGGGAAAGATGCATGCTACAGCACAACAGAACCTTCACGCATTTCAAGGACATGTACTCATGTGGCAGGGAGAAACACAAGCAGCTTTTACTGAAGCCTGAGATTGAGTTACAGAGAAGCATGACTCTTACGGCAGTTGCAGATGGGAATCCTAGAATAGACATGATTTCAGGAATCCTACTGCAAAGTGAAGCATTTTTTTTTTATTGCCTAGTCACTAATAGAAATGCAGAAAGCACATACACGTAAGTTTGTCATCCTATGACTGGTCAGACTACAACCAGCATTTGTATAGTTTTATTAATCAATGGTTACCAAACCGGGCTTCTCTTGAATTCTTTGATTAATTAGAAATAAAAAGTTTTCAGATTCTCACTGACCTCTCTTTTTCTGTATCTACCAATACTTCTTTTTCATATAGTTTAAACAGATATCTTAATTTGTAAAGCTTACAACTTCAGTTCCTATGAGATGTTTTAAGGCCTACTAAAAGTTCATCAGTCATCTATTTGCATCACTGCCTTATTCATGACTACCTTTGCATTTGCTTTTCATTTTTATTTGGGATGACAGCAGGGTTTTTTTCATCTGTTTGCATGTCCTCTGTTTAATGGGTCTGAGCCTGTTACTGGCACTCCTTGACCCTCCAAAGAGTCTGGAGCTGGTCTAGTGTCCCTACGTGCTGTGAAATGTGTCAGGTACATGGCATTACACCAGGAATTCTGAGTGAATGCCCTCTGAACTAATTCTGATCCCAACGGATATTCCCAGGATCAGTTTGAATGATAGAAAACTGGACCTGAGCAGTGACTTATTTGAAAGCACTCAGGTCCCACCTCAGTGTTATTTTGGAGTGTCTTTGCAGTTGCAGTTTGAAATAAAGCTGGATTACAGACATAAAGAAAATAGTGTTAATGGAAGTTTGACATGTGGTGGTTGAAGAATGGCAACAGTATTTTCACTTTCTAGTGAAATGTTGGTCAAACATGTCTATGTGGCTTTGGATGACTGAAATTTAGGATGATACGCCCTTGTAATGGAACGTGCCAGCTGGAATACTCGGGCATTAGCCCCCTCTGGAGCTAACCATCAGGAAAGCAAGGGGGGAGAAAATCTTCAAAAAGGAGGATTTAACCCCCTGGTATGAAGAGCAGCTGAAAAACCAAGGAATTGAAGGCTGCAGGATTTGGCCAAGCAGATGTTATTAGAGATCTTGAACAAAGAACAGTAAAGAAAAGGGAGGGAGGGAAAGAGGGAAGGAAAAGAATTCAAAGCAGTGATTGTACTAAACATATATGAGCAGCCATGAAGATTTTTATGGAATAACATGGTATCCCTTTCATGATGCTGAAATGAGAACAAATTATATCTGGTTCTGACTGCCTGTAGAACCGGCACTGTATCTAGGACAGGAAAGGACTTCAAAAAATATGTGAAATATTTAAATTAGCTAAAGGATGAAAGAGAAGATTAATTGCACTTAGTTAAGTAACTGAATATTGAATTATCACACTGTCATGGTTTAACCCCAGCCAGCAACTAAGCATCATGCAGCCTCTCACTCACTTCCCCTCCTCTCCAGTGGGATAGAGGCAGGAATTGGGGGAAAAAAAGTAAAACTGGTGGGTTGAGATAAGAACAGAAAGGAAGAAACTAATAATGATAACAACAACAACAATAAAATGACATTAATAATAATAAAAGGATTGGAATATACAAAACAAGTGATGCACAATGCAATTGCTCACCACTTGCTGACCAATGCCCAGTTAGTCCCCAAGCGGTGATTCCTCCCAGCCCCGCTCCCCCCGGTTTATATACTAGACATGACATCACATGGTATGGAATACTCCGTTGGCCAGTTTGGGTCAGCTGTCCTGGCTGTGTCCCCTCCTAACTTCTTGTGCCCCTCCAGCCTTCTTGCTGGCTGGGCGTGAGAAGCTGAAAAATCCTTGACTTTACACTAAACACTACTTAGCAACAACTGAAAACATCAGTGTGTTATCAACATTCTTCTCATACTGAACTCAAAACATAGCACTGTACCAGCTACTAGGATGACAATTAACTCTATCCCAGCTGAAACCAGGAGACACACAGTAATTAATTTTCTTTGTAGAACACAAAATGCAGAATTAAAATTGTACTTACAGCTTCACCTTTGTGGCCATCGCCTTTTTCTCCACGGGGTCCAGGTAGTCCAGGTGGTCCCTGGCCACCCTAAATACAAAATAGTAAGTCAGCCATCTTGCCAGTAACTGGATCATCATGATGTAACAAATATTAAAAAATATGTAAGGAAACTATTTAATATCCTTTTAGAAATATGGAATACCAGTTACCAGCTCTTGCAATTTGTTTGCAAAGCTCAGGAATTTTTGTGCTTTTTTTATTTTGCTTCAGTTGATCAAATTAAGATTTCAGAAAAATAGGAGTTCTCATCAGGAAATTATTAATTTCTAGATTTATAGTTGGAGAGAGAAATCTTGAGAACAGTGACTTTATCTTCAGCCAATACAAAGTTGAATTTATTTTTAAAAAGTTAAACTTCTATGACTTTGGGGTAAGTCCTGACATTTGAACAATGAATTTAACAATACTGAAACATAATATGCCAGCCTTAAGTTATCATATGTGGTGCATTTTCTGCTTCCAGGTAATCACATTGGTTCTCTGATACAGTAAAGCAAAACTGCGTTCTACAAGGGAAAGAAGTAAAAGAAAGAAATACAGTCGGTTACAAGAAATATATAATTTCTCTTAATTTAGCCTAAAATGCTCTGTATCAGGAGACAATCACTCCTTCTGTTGACTCTTCCACTGACTCTCACTAAAGATGCGTGCATTTGCAAAACCTCAATGCTTCCTTTCACGACCAGAAGAGAAGCAAATAGCAATCTTTTCCTCTTCCCTCATTCCAGTGACAGTTTTCCTGACATTTAGTGAGAAAATTAACTAAGCTTGCAATAGACTGTTCTTCACAGAACCAAGAAAGAAAACATATTACTCTGAGGTATCCCTCAAGATATGCTGGCAGTCTGTACCACAGATATTCACATGACAGCACTGCCAATTGGAAATCCTTATTGATACTTGTAGGTCACACATCCACCCCACTCCTAAGCACGGTATGGATATGGCCATACACGGAGAAGTGTACACCCTTCACTCAGTCCCACATAACCAAGAAACGTAACTGGACTCTCCTGTACAGGGTTGGAAGGTCAGTTGTTAATATACATGCAGATAACTTATCCTGAAGAATACGTACAAATAGCAAATATTTCCCTGTCTATTCCAGTAAAAATAAATAGCTAGAAAAGAGAAACTGCAAATGACTGAAAACTGCTGTTTCATCAGTGCATTGTGCCTTGCAATTTCTGCAATAACATAATGCCTCAAGAAACCATGAATGGAGTCCTGATAGCAGCTCAGATCTCAGCGGCTGGTCTGTCTGAATACAGTGTCCATCACTGGAGAACAAACTGACTTATATTCTAGTGAGATATCCAACAAAAACAGACTTCGGGTCCAGATTTCCTGTCCCATGAACATCTCTACCACAGACACAAGCAGTCAGATCTTCTTAACCAATTTAGCCCTGTCAAGGAAAAATGAAAGAGCTGCTTTGGATCTCCTAAAGATATACATCACAGGTTTAGGTTAGGAGGGAAGTGAATGAAGAAAGATGAGGCAGACTCAATGTTCTGGTTAAGATGAAACCCTGAAACCACTTTAAGATGGAAATTGGGATAGGGATGCAAGCAGGCCTTATGCTTAAAGAAAATTGTACATGGTAGGTCACTCCTGTGTGAATCTCTCCTGTCCTCCAGTCTAAAGGGATAGTTTCACTGGAAGACTTTAAACACAACCTGACCACCAGATTCAAACTGCATCAGCCCTGAAAGATGTTTCTTCATGTTTCCTAATTTTCAGATGATAGAATTCTGATCCAGTTCTGTAAAAATTTAACTGAGTGTGCTTCTAGTTCATAAATAGCTTTATAATAGAAAGCAAATTTTACCTCTTCTTCATTCTTAATATCCATAGTTCTTAAATTGTGGATAAAATAAGAAAGGTTTTAGAAATGTTTAATAACATTTTTTTTTAACAAGAAAGGAAACCATGGATCATGAGTTCACCTCTATTTTTACTTCTAACTCCACTACAGTAAAAACCGGCCAAACAGATGTTTTCATTTAATCTTAGCATACCATTGTAAATACCAAATACATGTTACCACATTCTTTTCTGTAAGAATTGGGATTTTGTCAAGTGGCTGGTTTTGCCATTAGTAACACAGATAGAAATCTACTTAAGCCAAATCTATGGCCAAATCTGCTACAAGAAACAGTTTTCTAGTCCAGAGTATTTAATTTTTTTAACAGCTGCATTGAAAATACACAAGAGATGGCCCAGGAGCAATTCTGTGATTACTGCTTCCCACAGTTTTGTGGGGTCTGGAAAAGACAATCACAGTGACTCACTCTAAGTCAGTGCACTGGCAACAAGGCAAGTGCTGTTGATGTCACAGATGGCATGCTGAATTAATTCATCTACTTTGCCAACATTTCCAGGGCAGGTTTTAAAGTAATTTTCTGATGCAGTAATATAGACGTAGTTGCTTCTACAGTCTTTCAAAGAAAAAAAAAAAAAAAAAAAAAAGGATAAACAGAATATAAACATAAATTTGGTGCCCATGGTCATTGTTAAGAAAAAAAACAACCGCCATAATCAAAACCTAAATGATTAAGTATATGACTGGACAATTAAGTCATGTTCCTTACTTCTTGTTATAAGAAAAACAGAGTGAAGTAGTGTTCTAGAATATAGCCAAAGTAAATAAATTCAGAGTTTTAGAAAATTCAAAAATATGAGCTACTGAATGCATGTAGATCAATATGCTATCCAGCATCCTCTGGTGGGTGTACTGGTAGAAGTCTGTCAAGACAAGTGTAAAGCATTATTGGTATTCCTAAGATGTTATCACACAAAAATTATTGCATTAAGTTGCTTTATTTTGAACTACATTGTGTTAGGTACACATAAACTGTTTGGTCTCTGAATTTGGGTCTATCAACTATATTCCCAAGAAATGAAACAGTGGAATTGAGTGGAACATTTTAGGTGCAGACATGGTAAATGTGAAAAAAAAAAAAAAAAAAAAAAAGAGGTTTACTAAGAAGGTTCCTGATTTCAGTCTGGAAAGGAGATCACAAGACTGGTACCTTTCCCAAACACTGAAGGAAAGTCTTCCTGAACTATTCCCTTATCACAAGTGACAGAAGGCTTACAGAAAGTTTCAACCCAGATCATGACTTATAAAAGTACAATATGATATCATAAAATGCATTAGAGGGAAGGATGTGAAAGCTGCAAAGTAAAAAGAAATATATCCAGTTTTTGCAGTAGAAGACATGGGGTCTATTCTAGGGACTGCACTTTTCAGTTTATTCTTAAATAATGTAGAAAGGTGAGTGGCACTGTTTTCTCATGACACTGTATTATTCTGATTAGTTAAATGAAAAGCAATTCTAAGGAGTTGAGGAAAAACCCTACTTCAGGGTTTGAGTAGTTTGGTGATGAAATATCAGACAAAATTCCATGCTGATAACTGTAATGCATTATGCAAGGAGAAAAAGCAATCGTAACTTTATGTACCTAACAATCATCTTGAACTACTCTTACCACTTAAGAAACAGGAGAAATAGAACCATTCTTTGAAAAGTTTACTCCACTGTTCAACAGTGATAAAACCCCATGAATTTCATCCTTTGCAAATTAATCTATATACTTTTGTTCTAACTTATTTCCCACTGGCAAGAGGATGGTCCTTGGTCTCACCTTATTCTTTGAGCAGCCTTATGTCAACTCACATGTACTACAGAGGAGAATTTATCAGTATCTCACTTTTGCAAAGACTGCAATCTTTGTGTTACCACTGAATCCTCAGTTTTATCTTTGGTCTTTCACTTGTGTGTTGATCTTGTCAGTTAACCACTAAAGGCTCGAACAGTGAGCAGTCCTGATACAGACTACTGTACTCCACTTTTAGTGTTGAAATTAGAAATGTAAAGGCTATAACCAAGTAAATCCTACTCTGTAACCTATATGCAAATAAGTACTTCCAAAAGATCTATTTTTTAATTTCTTTATTTTGGGCCTGTCTTATGTTTTCGAATGTGCAAGGCTGGTAATACTGAAACACCACTGTTAAAATAACTAATACCTCTCAGTTTATACTCAGTAAAGAGCATATTGCCCATACAGACGTATAAGAGACCGCATGAGATAACAAAAGGTGGAGATGAATTTGAAGAGCTACCTTCCTAATGAAGACTTCCTGAGGGAAGTTTGCAGGGTGAGGTACAGCAGACTAGTTATTTAATCTATTTTGTGTTTCTTCTTTGAAAAGATAGTAAGTTTATTTTTAAAAATAGGCTTAATCTGGAATGATGGAAAAGAAGATGGAAGATGGATGGAAGAATTAGTCAGTTACTTTCCTGAAAAAGTTGTTCAAGTGGTTTCAAATGCACTCTTCTTTGCACAAGAGTTTTGCATATATCTCATGTTTCTTTATTTTCCATCTTTTGTCCAAAAACTCCTACCATTGGTCCCATTATTGATTTTCCAGGAGCTCCATCATCTCCTGGTGGTCCCTCAGGTCCTGGTTCCCCCTATTCAAAAAGAAACAAATCCAACACCATATTCATTATTTTCAGTTTTAATTTCCAAAGTTTTACAGAAAAGAACAAGTATTCAATTCCTTCTGACAGTGGCAATTATTGAGCTAGGTAATATGAAATCAGTACTTGTAGAGGAAGCTTTTACTACCTTGATTCTGTCCTCTCTTACACTTTTGCTTCTCTACAACTGCGTCAAAGAGTTTGTTCTGTCTTGACGAATAATTTGATGGCTTTAGTTTCAACTGAGGGTTGAATATCATAATTCAGTTTCAGTGGCCAGATTCACCTGTGGCTTCTGCCTGCTTTTGCCCACACAAGCAAGGCTACATAACTTTGTTTCTGCCAGAGCACATCGAGAACAGCAAAGAAATTCAAAGACAAGTGCTGACGCAGAGTATGTTTAGAAAGGCTATGGATGCAATGGCACAGCACTTCAAAATTGCAAGCTTCACAGTCTGAAGACCCAGGAAGAAACTTAAGTTTTTCCTCAAATATTACCCAGTACAACTGTTTGGTAATCTTAGCTCTGTCAGTGGCTTTCCTGGAAAGCAATCAGGCTTAGAATTCAAGTTCCTTATGTTATCCCTTCAGAGCAAAATTTGGCTCCTTCTAGTGTTTAATCTACGGCAACAGATGTTTTACTTTACATTCAGGATCTTAAAAAGAAAGTTGCAATGTTCCATGAAACTTTCACAATTTTTAACACAAGTGAGAAGGACAGGCAGTATTTCAGGAAACATTCACTAGGGAATGCAGATTAAATGTTTTATCAAAACCATGGAGCAGCTGTAACCATGAGAATATGAGAAAAAAACAGCTATCTAATGTTATTGTCTCCGCTTTAGTAACAGCATAATGGTTGTCCAGGGAAATAAAACTCTAGTCCCCAAACGTGGGTGTAGCTTAAAATAAATAAATTTCCAGTGGACACAACCATGGCTGTCCAGGACTTAAGACCTCTAGCAATCATCTCCATCAAATACTTAGAAATGTACTGAAGAGACCTCAGACCATGACAATTCCCAGCTTTGAAAAATATGCAGATCCCCTGCATTAGAAATTTATAATGTCTGGCTTCACTACGGCAGATGCCCGGATGTTCCAAGAACACCATTTGTAGTAATCATTGTACCTTCCACAGTGGAGAGAAAAAACGGACCTGTGTAGCCCATTACATTACTGAGCAATTGTGAGAAACAGAAAATTAGAATTTTGTTTAAACAAAGAAATTACTATGGAACTAAAAAGTTTTGTATGTTTTGTAAAAATCAACTTGCATTTTATAATTACCCAAAATACTTGTTGTCTCACATCAGCCACTGCACATAAAAGCCCTGATCTAAAATTTAGTAAAGAGTTTGGAAAAACTTCTACAGATTACAGTGGATTTTAGATCATGGTCAGTCTGCTATGAAAGTGATATGAACTGTACTGAACAGAATAAAATCAGAGTGAAAAAGGCAATAAAGTCTACAAAGTTCTTATTTTTCAGCATGAATTTTATCAATAAACAATCTTGTCTCACTTACTGGTCTATTAAGAAACGTCACAGTAACCAGGAAAGTATGAAGAAGGGAGACCAGTGTAGTGAAACCTGTCTTCATACACATTCTGCCTTATAGCATGCCACTTGTATTTTCCTGATATAAAGTTTGGCACATTATTATGGTTTTAAACCAATATAAGAGATATGAGCACCCCACAGTCCTTTCCTTTTTGATCTGTGGCTGCATTTTTACTCCAGGTGTATCCTGAGCTTCTTGCAATTCCCTTCTTCCTTCCTCCTTCATGCACAAAGAAGTCCAAACCACATCCTAACCCTCGGTGATGCCCTGTTGCCAGGCTGATAAGTACATTGCATGTACAATACCTACATGCACTTGTGCGAGGAGGGCACAAATATTTTTAAGAAGAAGAAAAATGGGGATGAAATTACTTCAGAGTGATAAGATGTACATTAGTGATTTCTCTACCCTAAAAACTATCACCGAAGCTGAAAAGCATCAATTAAAGTTGAAGTTAACTGACAAATTATAAAAACAGCAACTATTTTATTCTTAAAATAAAAATAGGGTGGTAGTGAATTTTCAAATGTTTTTAAAGCCTTCAAAGTTAGCTTTACTGCTGCTGAATCTGGTTATTTTACTCAGCAGCACAAGTCCCACTCATTTCAGGTACATTTTCCCCATAAAGAAAATGAGTTAGTTGTAGGTCTAGCTATATCGTATATGACATTTCATTTAAAGTAGTATCTACAGGCCAGCTGTTCACTTGGAAATGACATACAAACAGTCATCTCCAAAAAATCATCTAGTTCAGCATATAACTCCCTAGAACTACATAGAGACACATTCCTGCGGGGATTTACTGCCACATTGAGGAAACCTTTAGTCTAAGAAAGAAAATGCATAGTAAATTTTTTTTTTGGGGGGGGGGGAACTTCAAAGTGATTAATTTCACAGGAGGGGACAAAACACAACAGAAATGTAATAAGGATTTATTTTTTTTTAAACATGTACTAAGTTCAGCATCCTGTTAAAGGGCCCTCCAAACACTCTGTTAATTTTCGGTACTTTTCAGTCCTTATTTCTAAAATCCAGTTGTCTTTGTTACTACAACAATGAATTTTAACTTCTTTAACTTACATTCTTTTAAATTTGACAGAAATGTGCACTAGACATTTTCTAATCTCTGGTCTCCAGCAAACACACATCAGATAATCACCTTTGGTCCAGCAGGTCCACGAATAGATGATCCAGCGATACCAGGTGGTCCTCTCTCTCCCGGTTCACCCTGTCACAAAATGGTATCATCTAGATTTAAACAGACAGTTTCATTTTCTGCACAAGTAGCAAAAGGTTTTTTCAACACTTTATATTATAAAAATATCCACAATGTAGACCTATTTACGAAATGGACAATATTTGGGAAAAACCATAAACCAACTTACTGTTCTTGTGAAAGCTGGTCCAAATTTCATGTTTTAAATAACTATTGGTTAAACCACATATTTGATTTTTTATCGTTAATTAATTTTTTGTGTTCGGCTTACAAAGCCAATGGAATAACCAGAACACTTGTATTTTTTCAATTTCCTTACAATTCAGAGTGATACTCACAAAATATTGTAATAGAAAGTTAGTCTTTCAAAGTAAAAATTTGTGAAATGCTCATGGCTGGAATCACTTGGACAACTTTAGCTTCTCAGTGCTCATGCATAAGTATAAGGTCTGTAATTAAAAGTTTACCTATTCTTTTTCTCCTTGGGACTTTTGTGTCATTCAGGACAGAGGATGGAAATATTTCTGCTTTTCCTTTGTTCTGTTAAGTCTCCGAGCATCAGATGCTTAAGAAATTTGTACATTACATAAATTCCATAGATTCTTTTATAGAATACAAAGTGAAGGAGGAACAAGCTTACTTTTGGTCCAGCTGGGCCTTGTACTCCTTTCGAACCAATTGGTCCTTGGGATCCTTTTTCTCCGGGGTCACCCTGATGAAAACAAATCTTTGTTTTCAATCACAGCAAATATTCATTCACAACTAGGAGATACACAAATAGCCAAAACCATGACGATAATGACGCCCCTAATTAGAAAGGTATTTAGATGCTCCACTCCAACTGAAATCCCACTAAGTTCTAGAATCTGCCCCAGATGTCATAAATTTAACCAGGTGGGAGATAAAAGTTGTCTATCTACTAATACATCTTTCCAGGCTTTTAATTTCATATTTAGATATCTAACTAGTCACCTCATTTCTCTTAGCTCCTTCTCTCTGCTTATCAGCATACTGAGATAATTTGCCTCCTCCTAACTTTAATGAAGACTCTGTACTGAATTTTCAGGAAATCTGTACTGGCCAATTAACTTTAGCATCTATGTTTATAGTCTGATTTTGCTGCACTTGTTCAGGCTAAGAAACACATCACTCTCCCTTAAAGCCTTTTAAATTCTCAGTTCAAATATAGTTGCTACTTAAGATATAATGAATGAAAAAATAGGCCAGAATCTGAACCCTTATAAAATAGGCCCTTCTAAAGTTTGTAGTATTTCTCCAGTGTGCATGTCAAGCCATACCTTTTGGCCTACATTTCCTTTGCCAGGGGGTCCTTCTGGGCCTCTTGGACCTTGATCTCCCTTTTCCCCCTAATAGAGATTAGATGGTTAATTAATTTTCATGTAGCTAATTTTATTGAATCAACAGACTTATGAGAAGCAATGCTTGCATAAACACTTTTCCCAAAAATGCCAGTAAATATTTGGCATAATTTTCTTTTTCCTGCAAAAAATAAAGTGTTCTGTCTTCTTAAACCCGCTCCACCATCCTGCATTCATAGTTCTTATTTTCACAGACATTTGTAATAGTGCCATTTGCAATTGCATCAATCTTTTTGTAGGAAGAATTGCATGCATATACTCATATGTAGGAAGAGAAATGCTTGCAAAGTTATCAGAAAAGGTCTTGGTTGACCAATTCTAAGAAAAACAACTTTTAATAAGCAGTAATTTTAGGCAACTCTGTAGCCAGAGGCCAATCCAGGCTTCAAATATTTGCCAGAAACATAACTTCAAATAATTCACAAATAATCCACATAAAACATTCTGTTAAGGAACATTATCTATGAAATATTTATGTGTAACGTAAGTCAGATTAGCGTATCAGAATGCCTGCAGATAATTCAGAGCGTGAAAAGTAGATCAAAATGTAGTTTAAAAATCCATTTCTGATTTGAGCTGTTGATGGAAGTGGCTGCTGTTGATAGGCATCAGTCTGGATCCCACTTTTGTGAGATAGCTTCACACCTGCAAATAACTGCCATAACATCACTGTGCTACTCACTGCAGGCATCAAGCTATTCTTTGCACTGTCCTAGATACCCAAGGTAGCTGCTCAGTACTAGTATTTTCACTTGTAGTGAATTGCGACAGTGAAGGTGACAGCACCAAGTTGATCTCAGAATAAAGGTAATATGCAAGAGAAAAAAAACCCCAGCATTCCCAAATACAAAAGCCACCTGTAACTTGAACCCCAAATTTACTCTTAATTCTGATGTTTCGCTTCTGATACACTGGGATCTTCATTTTTGAGCACTTATATAGTGGGTGATTTCAAATTTTTAAAAATAATTAAGTAGCAACAGAAATGCTATCTATTTTTCCACAGTGAAAGGCTTACTGCCTCAGGCTGTAGTTTGTCAAACTAGTATTTGCACTACCCTTGTAGATGAAAAAAAGTGAAGCTGCATTCTTAATAGATGTTTATTACAGCTCTTCAGATAGTTTCTGATTAAAGTCCTGCAGCCAAAAAAGGCTGATTTGCTTACTCTGAATCACATTCAGTTCATCAATTCTACACATTGGCCAGCTGCTACCCTCATTTAAGAGCTGCACAGCAGCAGAGCTTGGAGGCACCTGGATTCTCAGCAGCAATTCAACAATCAGCTGCAGCACTGAGTTTTGCTCACTCAGCAGCTCACTCTATTTGGGAAGAGTAAAACTAAAAGCTTCCATTTAACTTACTCTAAATTGACTATTTTGGGCTTTCTGCTTTGCACCCCTCTAAATTCCGTTCCCACGTTTTGAATTTTTGTTTCTTTTTGCCAGTGTGGCAGAGTTTCTCTTAAAATCTCAGAATTCCCCTTGGAAACAAGCGGCCCTGGTTTCAGCTGTTTGTGACGATTTCTGTAGCAGGCTGACACGTTTCAGCCACAGCTCACCACCCTGCTAGTTGCCCTAAGTCACATCAATTTGAGCATGAATTCTGGGTGTCAGGAAAAAATCTGAACAGGCTGTAATAGACACAAGCTATCTGTTCTCCAAGAAGATTGTGAAATTTAACAGTACTCAATAGCCCACAAAAGGCAGGGCAGCTAAATCAGTTGCAGATTCAGATGATAGCCACTGTTAATAAAGTTTGTTGGAAACATCTCAACTAGCCTAGTCCCTTTTCCCGGGCTAGTTTTGGCAAAAGTATTGGCACATGCCCTCTTCCAGGATGAACTCCCTGCCATTGCATACCTGCAAATTATGATTTGTTCTTCTTTCGTCTACACCTTCTACATGGGGTAAAATATATTTCCTTACCTTTGCCGCTGGCTTCCCAGGATCTCCTTTTACCCCTCTCTCTCCTGGGAGTCCTGATGGACCTCTATCTCCCTTAAAGAAGAAAAAATAATTATAACTGCATACTTCAATAAATTCTTTATTGTGTAAAATGGATCTAACAGTGTGTTAAAATATTAATTAATGATATACAATTTTTTTTCTCAAATAAAGGTTGTTATTCCCAGTAAGTTAAGTATTTTATAGAGCCAGTAATTTTTTCTACTCATACAATCTAAAATAAGTATTTTAAATTTCTTTCCAAGCTCTCCACCTACTTCTTAAATATTGGTGTTGTATTAAATAAATTGACATTTATTCAGTGAGTAAAAATGTGATTGAATGCTGTTTGTTATCCTGTGCACAAGAACAATATGATACAAATGTAATTTACTTGCCAAGTCAAACACCTGGGACCTAAGGAATGGTTAGCTGAACATGCCTAAATGGAGTTGTTGACGAGACTAACACCTCGCTGGTTGTACAAACTGGTCTAGGCATTACTTTTAAGACTTGTCACAAAGAGTGGAAACTATCCATAGGAACTAGTTCTGCCAAGTGCTTCTTCTATGGTCCTGGGAAAAATCACCAAACCCAAGATCTATGTGTCATCTTACTCAAGATTTTGGAAGCCCTAATTAAATCATTATGGACATAGTATACAAGCTTCAAAATGGCAGCTGAAGTCAAAGCGTGAAGTGTGACACAGACTGTTGTTTTTTCAAATCGTTGCAGAGGAACAGAGGTAGTAACATTACCAACAGGCTTTGGAAATACCTCACTAGCTTAGAAAAGATGGGGTAAAACTCTATTCCAGTTATGGCTGCAGTAATGATTTTAGGAGAGAGGGTGGGAGCTCTAGCGCAGTATTTTGAGTTTAAAAGCTAAAACTGTGTCACTGAAATTCCTTCTTATTTTGATCATAGTCAATTTATACCAAAAAAATCTTAGTTTATCAGCAACTAGTGAAAGAATTAGAAGACCCTATAAGGAGCAGTTAAAAATAAAAATAGGCTCACTTTAAGTCCTTGTACGCCAGTTCCTGGAAGCCCTGGTTCTCCTTTTTGTCCAGGTTCACCTGATTGACCCTAGTAACAAAAAGTCTTTTGTTTAACAGAGGAACACAATTTAGCTTCATTCTTTACTTGCACTATTTCACTAACTGCTTTACACACAGAAGTGGACTTGATGATCCTTATGGGTCCCTCCCAACTTGAAATATTCTATGATTTTATGAATCTAAGTGGTCAAGTTTTCAGCCAAGTAGTTCTCAACTGGAAAATTCTGTTCTTTAAAAAGCCCCAGTAACTTGTAGGACTGCATCTCTTTTATTTAACTTTGCAGTGGGCAGAAAGTCTAAATGAATCATTCCAACTTTCTCCTTTTTGTTTTAATACATTTTAATTTTTACTTTATACCACTATATCAAAACCTCTTTGGTCACTGAATGAAAAGTGAGTCCAAATAAAGAAAAAACAGAACTTCTATTTAAGAGAAAGTTTTAGCATCACAGTTCTTCCTTCCAGTAGTTCTAAAACAGTTAAAGAAATAGGAATTCCATTTTTCAATTTTGCATTTTAAAATACATTTTCACACTAGGAAAACTGCCTTCATACATAACAGGTTTCACAGCTACCTATTTTTCCCTGCAGTAATATTAAACAACCCTGCTGTAACTGCTACTTACACCCCAAAGTAATGTCCAGAAGAAAATGATTATATTTCTCCCTGGTTTTGCTACAGCGACTAATGTCTCCCTTTTGCAAATCAAAGTGATTACAAAGCACACTTCTGCTTTACAGTTCATCTGTTCATTCCACTTGCTCTCCTTGGTGTTTCAGCAATTCCCTTTTTCTCCTCTTACGGTGCTCAACTGAGACTGTATCGCTGGAGGCTTGGGTTTTGACAGCAGTAATTGTTTACCCCACTTCCCTGTTCTCTTCCTACTTTCCTTCTTTCTGTGGTGCAATGTCAGCTACTAAGTATACTTAACCTCTTTGTTTCTCTGCTAGTGTTTCTGTCTTTGGTTTTGGTTCTTTCTCATGACGACCATGGAAGGCTAAAGGACAGGCTGAAGGTATGGTGGGACTAGGCTCAAGTCTCAAAACCATGGTAAAATGCTTTACTTTAACACAATATGTACGTGGCACCAAACTCATTTGATATAAACACGTCTGAAAGATACTTTCTTTATAAATTTAGAGCCTAAAATCCACATTCACAAAGGTTAAGGGCTGATGCTAAGCAAAAGCCATATGCTCCATTTGGGGAACACCTTGATAACGTGGGTGGTTTTCCCGCAAAGATTCAAAATTGTTATCTCCAGCGAAGGGTTACATTTTCATCTCATCAAACACACTCTTGAAAAGCCTGGCAAAGATAGGTAGCTTGTTGTTTCTTGCTGGTGCTATTTTTAAACAATAATATCTGAATCATTACCTTTGGACCTGGCAGACCCAAGCCTTTAGATCCTTTTGCCCCAGGGTTTCCTTGTGGACCCTGTATACCCTACAAAGCAAAATGAATGAGTTACTGCATTACACTTTTCCACGTGTGAAATTCACCACGTGTCCATCTTTCAGTTAATAATCATTTTATCTTATATTTAAAAGAGAACAATTTGCTTGTCTGTCCTCAGGCTTAGTTCTGAGATCTTTTTTTTCCTTTGTCACTATCCTGTGGATTTCACTGATGTACCCAAGTGTAATGACTGTTTAGGGAGAAAACAAAGAGGAAGTGTCTCAGCATCTGCATCTAAGCCCTGATTCATTGGCATAGTATGGTGGAAGCATGAGCTTTTATCTTCTTTCCAAAAAAACAAAACCCAAGAGATCTTTTGGGATGTTTCAGTTTTTCTGTATCCACCTGTTCAAGGCTGTGTTCAAGCTTCAAATGGCTTGAAATTCAGAAGTGCTGGATTCTTACCTTGTGAAACTCTTACCCATATGTCATCATCCAAGCAATACATCTGATTTATCTTCTATGCAAATTATTATGCAGATTAGACTAAATTTCTGTTTGCTTGATTCTAAGACCATTCAGATGAGTTGAAATCACTTATATTTACAAGCTTTGCCTAAAGACTAGTTTGACACTTTTTAAAATGAAAAATCACTGTGAGATTTTTAATGTCTTCACATCAAAATTAGAGCTCTGATGAAGTATAAAACAAAAACTACATGCAAGTGCTCGTTACGTGTCCAAAATGTAGACTTACGCGGCTTCCTGGATAGCCTGTTCCTGGTGGTCCAGGTGGGCCCTGTGGTCCTACTTGGCCTTGTTCACCCTATACAAAAAGTATTCCCGAGAGCTAAATTGCAATAGTCCATGCCAGCTGATTAACATATTTAAACTAAACGCAGAGCAAGAGTCTCCAAGCTGTATTATCTTGAAGTTTGCTGCTTCTATTTGAGTTAAATGTGTTTGAAATATCTAAAAGTCTGCCTATGGCAACTGATCTAATAAAAATAATACACCTTCCTACCTACAAACTCTCTCTCATTTATAATATTAGACGATCACAGCTGTAACTTTATTATTTGAAGGATCCATAGCTTATCTTTACATACTGAGATTAATTTTAAAGAATTTCTTGCATGGAAATACACACAGTTTCTTGCACAACACTCAGAAGAAAAACTTGCAAGTGTAAACAGAGCAGCTAGAGAGTATTTTTGAAAAATCTTTCCCATGTGGTATTGTAATGGTATTGTACAGCACTTGGGGAGCAAATAGAGGAATTGTGGCAGGGGGAATTAGGGGAACAGAGGCATATGGTGAGCTCATGTGGGTACTGGAAGTGGCAGAGACCCATGAAGGTGTCAACGATGTGTGACACCAGTCCCTAGAAAACAAAAAATAGTTTCACTTATGCCAGAAATACTTATTTACTGAATAAGTAAATACTGGTCCCAAACACTTACTGTCCTGGCCATCACTGCATTTTTCCTATACAGACATGGGAATAAGATGACTTATTCCTGCACAGATAGCCAATCTTCTTCTAACTAAGGCCTCGAGCAAGATGATCTGGCAGGTGGTCACCAAGCATACCTCTCACAGACAGGCCAAATCAGACCACACCACCTAGGTTGCTCTGAAGATTTTGGAGAGCCATTTGACTGGGCAGTGAGATGAGTAAGTTCACGTTAAACTTCCCACAACGTAAAGCACCCCTTGCTGACTAAGCTGTCAATGACTTTGGATGGGAGTGCTGTCCTCTCCTCTCACTGGAGCTGAGTGTGGGCCAACGAGGAGAGCAGGAGTCATGGAGACAGGAGGGAAGGAAAACAACTGGGAGTAGGAGGAGGGCTATGACACTAAATCATGAGAAGGAAAATCTGGAATCATTGCCTCTGCTCTGTAGGACACCTGGGCCTGTTGCATCAGCCGCTCTCTGGGGATGCACAAGATACAGACTGGAATCTGATCAGGCCACAGGAATTAAAATTGTTCTGGATCTCTCTTTGGGGTACTGGGCACCAAAAAGCTAACAACTTTCAAAAGCCAGAGTGTTTCTTTGCCTGTTCCAGATCCATTAGGTTAGATGGCTCAAAGGTTTTCTTACATATTTTTTTTTCATATTTAAGTAAAATTTTAAATATTTCAAATGCAATGTTGAAAAAAATTTAGGAGGAAGAAGTCCCATTTCTTCCCTCATACTCCTAGCTGCATAGAATACAGTCCTTTGTGCTCTCGGTTAACATTAACGGGCTCAGCTACTTGTATAGATGAGTGCAGCCTACAGAGCTGCATGGAACAGTGTAGCATAGTTCCTCAGATTCCAGATAACACATACCTTTGTATTGTTGTGATATTGTGTGAATAATTCGTCATTAATTTAACTATAAATATAATTAACTATAGATAAGATTAGAAAAACACTCTGTGCCTCACCTTGTCACCTTTGATGTATTGACCTTGAGGTCCAGGAAGACCAGCTACACCTTGAGAGCCTTTTTCACCCTAGAAATATGTGACAGTTTTGTAACTGTATTTGGGAATTTATAAAGAACACCATCCTAGACAAACTGGTCATCACAATGAGGGTAATGAGGAAAAAAGTATTCCTTCACAAAAAACCCCAAGAAAAATAGTCAACGGAATTATCAGTATTACAGAAAAGTGATTCAGTTAGAATTAATAACATGCTCATCTGCATTCATTATGTTGCTGAACACAGGACTTCAAAAGGAGAAAATGAAATACTAGGAAGAAGAAAGCTACATTTTGAAAATGTGATAGTCTGTTCATTAGTCAGAGAGAACAGTTCTGAACTTGGTGCAAGGACACAACTAATATCTTTTCCATGAAAGGAAGAAAAATCTTCTTTGCTGAGTAGTTCAAGGCTCTAAAGAATCTTGAATCCACTAAAAAAGAGAGATACATTTTGATGGGAAGCCCAGTTGTGATTTAATCATAAATATTTGCTTGTTTGTACTTACTTTTAAAAAGAGGAATGTTCACTTATGTTAACCTAGCAAGTGCCCTTAATGAGGCAACTGTCCACAGAGACTCATACAACCCATCTTTTAGTTTCCCAGAATGGTAAGACAGAATGAAAACAGTTCCTGAATGTTTTCTTCCAATGCAGAACATAAATAGCTAAGTAGTCTTTCAGAAGACAATTTATCTCATTAATGCTACCAAATAAGGTACCTTATTAAAAACATAAATAAGAGAATCATTAACTTACTACTGTTAGAGGGACTGTACAACTCTTCTGTGATTATTATCTTGATAGAGTTTCTGAACTTGGAAGGATAGTCAGAGAGCACAGTGATTCAGAAGACCAAGATCCATCAGCTGACATTTTATACCAGTGGAATGATCAGTTACCTTAAATAACTTAGACACTACTGCAGATTTGCCCCACAATGCTAAAAAAAAAAATATTTCTGTAAGACTACCTTTTGGCCTTGAATGCCCTCTCCTGGTGGACCTTTCTCACCTGGCAGACCATCAGGGCCACGTAGTCCCTGTAAGAAAATAAAAATATATTCAGACTGTATCAGCAATTCCATTTTTTAATTGACATTTTATTGACATCTAACTTGCTAGTATAGGTTCTTGCAACTCTTATGACACTGGTAAGTAAAAATGCTTCCATAACAGCTGGCTGAGTCCAGACAATTAAAATTAAGTGTACCAGCCCTTAATTGGAGGATTTAGATTAGAATAAGATAATGCTGAATTACATAATTAATGTCTAAAGTTTGTACCCTTAAAACTCAAATGAACCTGTAGATTAATTTATACTAAATACATTTACCATTGTGAAACTTATTCCCTATAATTTAATATAATTTTATGATTTTCATAATGAAAATCATTAATAGTTTTTTTTTCATACAAAATGGCAGGTTAAATATACAAAATTAGAGAATGCCAATTTTGTTTTAAATAAGTACAGAAATAATTATTTTTGTAATACATTCTGTTCTTCCACAAAATTCAGCTATCTTTCATTATTTAAAGCTAATAAAAAGTTTTTAGGGATGATCTTCATTAAGAAAAACGTTTCTACATCTTTTTCTGAGAAAAAATGGTCTTTTACAACCACAAAGTGACTTTCAAAAATACTGTTAGGATTAATCTAACACCCATCCACATTTCTGGCTTCTTAATTAACAATCTCTTTGAGATTTTTCATGAAATACACGAGAAAATCATACATTTTATACATTTCAGGAAGAAAAAGCAACCAGTGAACTAACTCAATGTCACGAAAAGCTTGGTTAAGTTCTGTAATTCAGAAGTTAAAGATACAATTAAAAGCATATAATTTGGGTCTTTGTTTTTGATGCAATCCAAATTACACATAGGAGTTGAGGAATGTCTCAGCTCTTGGATTTTCATCTTCTTAAAATTGAATTTTAGACAATTTTTAAAGATTATCCTCAACTCAAACAAGGAGGGGTACAGCTAATTTATATACAACTCCATGTCTTTCTGAAAACTGGATTCCGCAATCTTGCTCACATGGACCGAGCAATTTTTTATTTCCCCAAAATTTGTTTGGACAGGGATTTACTCTCCTACTTGGGCAAACCACATGCAACTACTGCCGCAAGACCAGGCTGGCACAGCCAGACACACTACTGCTGCCTCAGACTAGGTACAAAGTGGTTTATGGAATCAGTAGCCAACAGAGCTGCTGTCAATCAATTACACACACTAAGACTTATTTTATTATATTTCCACTTCCTATGCATATATCACTGACTTACAGGTAATCCTGGCTCACCAATTCCAGGAGGTCCTGGTAATCCAATTTTACCTTCTTGACCTTGAGCACCCTTGTGAAAAAGAATATTAGAAAGTTCAGTCCTAATTCAACTTGATGCTTTTGAAAAGCATAACATTTACATAAAGATGACTTAACGATGTCACCAGAGTGGTCTGAAATCAAATGCGTAATATCTCCTGATGTAAAAAAAGCATAAATAACAATTTAGAAACATTTGAAAGTACCTTTCGATTAATACTTGGACAACTAGATGGCCTTCCAGCCCTCATGCCAACAGCAAAGCGGTGTTACCACTTTGCATAGGGGTAACTACTGAAAGGTGCAGGACCTGAGAGATGACAGGGACGACGGAGTGAAGTTGGGTAAAATTTGGTTGCAGTACAACCCAACCATGACGGACGAATGCTCAGGTGTGAGGGATCCTCACTGTAGCCTCTATCTAGGCACTCGAATTGAAGCCTGCTTCAGTGGAATATGGGGTTGCATAGGAACGCCAGGAACTGCATAGTTTCTGTATCTTCTATTTATAAGGTGTCATAATCTTCACAATTCCTCCAGTATACTGAGGACTATGTGCTTCAAGGATAAGAGCACAGAGGATTTTTATCTCTCCCCAGAGCAGTACAGGGACTGGGAGTGACATTCCTTCTCCATAAACTACCTTCCCTTCTGGAATGACCCAGTGTTGTTCCTTTTACATGGCAAATTACTAGTTTCTGAGATATATAAACCCTCTCTATGTTCCGGGGTCTGCCCCACTGCACAGAAAATATGCAGTAGAGCAGTAAAAGCAAAAAAAGTGCAGGTATTTTAGACACTGGTCCTTGGCTCAAAAAAAATAAGGAAAAAAGTGGCATAAAGCAACAGCAAAGACTTAACAGTGAGAAGAACTATGGAGAGATCCAGTTCTGCACAATTTAGATTTCCTGTTTGAGTCTGAGCTGT
This sequence comes from Astur gentilis, assembly GCF_929443795.1. Lineage (NCBI taxonomy): Eukaryota > Metazoa > Chordata > Aves > Accipitriformes > Accipitridae > Astur > Astur gentilis. Next base: position 19,383,675 of record NC_064883.1, on the reverse strand, counting down.
AGGTCTCTGACAAAACTCTAATAAACTAAATAGTCATGTTTCCTATGTAGATGCTTTTGCAGTTTTCCAAAAGGAGATCTGGCTGGCCAGCATAGGCAGACATGATTTTTCCAAATTAGCAAGACTGGATTCCACCTTCTAGTCTTTTGCAATAAAATAAGATGGAGGAATGAAATGCTGCATGAGAGAGAGAATTTTATAACCTATAAGAATACCTGTTCCCCAGTGAAGAAATAACAAGGCAAATCTGTCACTTGACTGTGTATCACAGTGACTGAGATGTATTTCTATGCCTTGAAGTATGGTTTACTCATTAGTGCAAGCATCTGCTAGTGCTTGAAAATGATCTCACATATTTAACCCCCATTTAAATGGCATTATTTCTGACTTCTATTTTATCAGTGGGATCATAATAAAAACATAAGGGTTGCTGGAAAGGCAGGTCTGTTATCTCCATCCTATGCAAATAAAAAAGCCTGTCAATATTGCATCAGTTTTACATTTAAATGATAAGAGTCTGAGTTTGATAAAACAGCAGGCAAGAACTTTCATCCACAAAATGACTACCCACAGTTAGCACTTTAACAGACATATTACTGAGAGTTACCTTGGGTCCTGGTTCTCCAACACCAGGGAGTCCTGGAGGACCATAGGGACCTAAAGGGCCTTGCTCTCCCTAAAGGAAACAAAATGGAAAGGAAGTATTAATGAAAATGGAACCTTAACCAAATTCCGCCAAAGCGTCTTTCCACAGCCTCATTTAGGACTATAGAAATATGTTTTTAAAGTGAAAACAAAAGCCCAACCTGTCTTAAAGATAGATGTTTAGATTAGGAGCAGGGTCAATATCCTGGCCATACAAGTTGCTGGGATAGATAATAATGTTATAAAGCCATTCGTTCATACGCATCAGGAAAGATAAAATATAAATTTATTCTTTGTCATATCTTTGGTCCTGACTATATCCAATAATTTTGTGCTTCCTCAGCTTTTTTCTTGCTAGAAACATGGGCATTTGGCAATTAAGCAGTGTTTATGCTTTAAACATTGCACTCAAGGTTCTTCCCATAGCAAAACTGCGTATCACAACTGTTGTTCCTACTGCTATCTTTAACTGCAGGTCCTAACTCTCGCGTGTTTAATATGTTTCTAACAAAGCCAACATAGCCACATGATTATTAAAAAGGCTTTTTATCAAAATGTGTGTATTTTCTGGGGAGGTATTTGTATTTGGGGGGTTGAAATTTTGTATATACCACAAAATTTTATATGCTGAGTTCTGAAACCTTTCAATAAGATTTTTGCACTTGAGAGGTCAATGGAAGTGCAAAAAATGACTTCAAAGCCAGATATTTCTCCAGAAATCTACCAGTCTCTAATCTGTCAAAGAATTAAGCTAAGATGCAAGAATGGGAATATACAGTGAAAATAAATAGATTATCGTTGAAGCTTAATTTCTGCTAACTATGCACTTGGAGTGCTACTACTGCAGCTTTAAACCTAGCATAAAGTGGAACTTGATGCCTAGTCTTAAATTAATTCCATTATGGGAAAATGTGATAATTTGAAGAGCAGCTATGAAGTTTAATTCTTATTCAAAATACAAGATTTTATAGCACACCTTCATAATCTAATAAATTAATACAGCATCAATAGGAGGTAAGTCTTAAAAGGCAGAGAAAAATCAGAGAAAGCTGGTATAACTCAGCAGAATAGCATGTGTATCTCCACATAGTACACCGGTAGGGTATTAGCAACACTGAAATTGCTTTAATGTGGATTCCATGCATGTGGCTGTTGCCAAAATACAGAATATAGCAAAGAAGTTTACTGTATTCCTAGGTAGACCTTATTGTTTGGGTTTCCTAATAATATTTTCATGAAGCCTTTGGCCGAGAGTCACAACTTGGTTGATGTGTATCTAGATTATCATAAATGATGCAATTCTTATTGATATAAAGCCAATTAGAAACTGACCTTTTTGGTTCATAGATTTTTTTTCCTCCTGTGTTTGTTTTGAAACTGATCAAAAACCAACAACAACAACAACAACAAAAAGTCCTCAAATAGCCTATCTTCTAGTCTTCCAGTTCCTCAATGGGATTAATTTGGCATTGAACAAACTGTCCTTCTAAAATCAGCTGATCAAAAATAATTTTTATTAAGTGTTTCCCATCAGCAGGAAATTTATGGAAGGCCAAGAATAATACAACCAAAGCTCGTACTTGTCTCCTCTTTAATTCTCTTTACAAACTCTGTTTTAAGTACTGTTTTCTTCTAAGCCAACAGTTAGCTGAATTTCAGGGCTTTGGGGGCTGATTCTGTTTAGACAAGAAATAGGGGGAATATGTAAGAAAACATTTTATACTATTTCTTTAGAAAATAAAATATACTAAAAGCAACGTTTTCAGAAGGGTTTTAGAGACTTAGAAGCCTCCATTTCATTTCCAATGGTAGTAATTTAGGCTACTGAATTTCATTCCAAGTATCTAAGCATCAACGGAAGTTCAGCTTCTGATCGTGCATCAGTATGTAGAAATGCAGTAGCAGAATGGTATCAGCAAAGCTACAGTGCTGTAGTTACACACACACAGCCCCGTGGTGTGCTCTGCTTCCAGGGCAAAATCATACCCATGGGAGCTATACAAGTAAAACTGTTGTATTAAAGTTTCAGTAAAAAGTTTTGCAAGCAAATTTCCATGCATGGATGCTCCCTCAAGGACAGAGATACTTCTGCCACTTTTAGCCACATTTGTGCTCCTTGCAAAGCTGGTCAAGATGCACAAAGCATGGGTTCTGGAAGAATGTTAAGCCAAGCACACCAGCCTGGCACCCAAGAAGCTTTGCCTTTCAGTCTATAGGCTCCCTTACCTCACGACCAACTCTTACTTCAATAGCTCTCCATTTGGCAAGCTACATTAACAGATACAGCTCCATGTAGCTTCAGGGCCTGGAGACAGTCTAGTTAGGGATACACTTCCCCACTTCAAGGAAGAGTTGCCTCAGTGAGAAAGAAGGCTGCTGTAAGGCCAGGCAGTATGCTAAATATGAGCTGTTCAAATTCACAGTCCTCATTTCTTTCAAGGAGAAGGCGGCCTGGGATCTCTATTGTGCCATGATGTATTAGCATGCTCCAAAGAATGAATGCAAAAGATATGCAAAGTTGAAAATATATTAAAAAAACCCTATCCGATAAAAAAAAAAAAAGGTAATTCAGCAGCACGTAGCAGCACTATCTGTAAGCAGGCTACTCCGGGCACAGCAAATGCCACTAAGCACATTGGCTCCATTTGACAAAGCTAAACCTCTGAAATGGTGTAGGAACTTGTTCGATTCTGAAAAATGATGTTTGATAAAGAGAGGCTTATCTCTCAGTTGAAACAATAAACCAAACCTCTTTGTTGGGTTTGGAAAGCATCTTCCAAGTTTTTTTGTCCTGTCATGCAAACAGACATTGTGTTTTGTATCTGCTTCTGACAGCCGCTGCCAGAACTTCCCAAGGACAGTAACTCCGAGGCATGCTTCCGATTGCAAATCATTGGCTCCTTTGCAAGCTCACCCATATGATAGAGCTATGCTCTGCAATGTGCTGCATTGAATGCAGATGGGAGTCCTACTGAAGATAATGTTTTTCCAAAAGCTCTTTTTTTAACCATGACAAAAACATTACACAGTTTTCTTTCCAATGACTGGTGTCACGTAATCTGTCTCACAGCAGCTGTACTAGTAGGTACTGGTGTAGGCAGTGTAAACAGCCCCTATGATAAAAAGCATGTAGGGTAGCATGAAAATTTTGTTCTGTTGAATGTTTTCTCACTGATAGCAGAGGATGCCTGAATATTAATGGAGAAAGAAACCCCACCTTCTATCAGACATGTAAAACTTGGAAACTTAAACTATTCAATCTGTTTTAAAGACTGTATATTTCCAACTTCATATGGCTATTAGTAAGCCTGGCTTTTATATTCTATGGTCTTCGTGCTACACGTAATGTGGAATTTATTAAAACCATAAAGTGCTGGCAATAATATCATTACCTCTACATGTAGAAGGAAAACTGCTTTTCAAAGTAGCTTCTTTGTAATTATTTTCTTTATCTAACACTCTGCTCAAATTGCTTTTACTCGCCCTATTGGGATTTTCCTTCAGGTGGCATCTAATATCAGCTAGAGCAAAGGGAAGGAAAATTACACTTGATCTGAACTTAATATTTTTTGCATATTAAAACTGTACACTTTTAAGCTTGGAACATACTCAACAGTCTACCCTCCCCCAGAATAGTTTGTAATGTTATGACGAGTACCAGCTAGTGCCAATATAAATAATTTCTTTACTTTTAAGAAAGCACATACATCCTGTAAGGAACACAAAGACTCTGTATCTCAGTCTATAATGCCATAATGATTAAGCCATAGTAAAAAACAATCTTTCAAATATAATGATTTTATCTTTAAAGTAAACATTGTCAACAACAGTGCAACTAGGTATAGATATTTTAACAGATATTATTGATATTTTGTATTTCTAAGCTAGTTGAGGTACCTAGGAACTATACTTCTTTACAGGGAAATTGGATTTTTCAGCCTCCTGGGAAAGATGTAACTTGCTACATAAGTAAGGAAAGAATTTATAAGTAATCAGAAAAACAGCAGCATCCCTTAGCAGTTCATTCTGGGACACATTTCCAGGGAAATATGCAATGACGGATTTTTCACAGGACTATGCCAAGATATTTTTACAGGAATAACTGCTTTGAATACCCACATTCAAACTTAACTGTTTCTTTAAAAGTTTCAATACATGTCTGTTCGTGCAACTTGAGACTCTAATTCAGAATCTTACTATGCATATGAAATTTTCCAGAGAGGATCTTACTATAGCAGTGGCTTTTAAGAATGTGTTGTTTACAGTCTTTCCATTAATATATCATGGTTTCTAGAATGTGTACTTTATTTCTAGTAGCTGGTCTAAGAGTTTAAGCAAACAAACCCAGTGTGACTTCTGAAATGATACCCATAAGTACTCCCTGTTCATCAGTTCTTTATGAGTGGAACACAGGTCATGCCCACTTCTGATTTTACGCCCCAGTCCGTAACCATATCATTCTGTTTGTAAATTGTCCACTGAAATTTGCAAAAAGTCACGGTTATTCCCCTCACTAACAAACACATTTTCAAAATTACTTTGACTATAAACACCCTTATGGAACCTTACTGGTGCTATTGTATTGAATACGTTGTTGGGTTTTTTTTAAAATAAATATTAGTTAAGCATTTTTTTAAAAAATTAATGAAAACAGACAAAATAATGCCTACTATTTTGCATAAATTAATAGATGTATGCATGTTGAAAATTGTGATGGTATGGTCCCCCAACCCCCAACCTGAGCTTTATTTCCCATAACGCTGCTCAAGTGATAACTACCAGTGGTGATTGTAATGGATGGATCTGGTCGTGATGGGTGCATCCGGCTCAAAGTGGATTCGGGGAAGACAGATAACACCACAATAGCTGAGGGCTAGTTGAGCATGCGCCAACTGAAATATGGCTGGTATACAACTATGACTATAAATCAATCATCTTACTCCATAAAAAGTGGACAGCCCAGGGCCCGTTGAGCTCTCTTGCACAGCAGTGGGCTGCACGCCGGGATCTCCCCTTGAGCAGGGACGCCTCTCAAGGTTACTCCTCGAGGTTGAGAGAATCCTTGTTGCGTCAGATACTCGGTAAGTGAATTGGGAATAAGCGTGCTGAAACTTTGAACTCTTAGCTAAGTGACATAAAGGTTTGATTGTGCATATATAATCCTTTAGACATAAACCGTTGACCAAGTCTGGGACTAAGTCTGGATCCAGCCACACCTAAACTCCCTGCTGAGAAGGAGTTTAGAATGCAAGGGGGTCCTTTCTGAACCTCATGACTCAACGGGAGGGTCTCCCTGACAGTTTCATCTGACTCTGTCCTCTGTGCAGTAAATACTCAGGTGTACTTTGCCATCGAATCTTGGTAAACCACTGTCACATTTACCGTTGAACTTTGTTAACTCACTGTCTAATAATAATAATAAAATATGTTGTTGCTTCTCTTGCAAGTGAAGTACATCACTTCACCCGCAACAAAAATTCATTTTTTGTCTAACACCAAGAACACTAGGGGAAAGCGGATGTGCACATTTTACATTGTTGACCCCAATGAGGTACTTCAGCTTTGCAAAAATGTAAGCAGCAGAACATTAGTGCTGAGAAGTTTGCTTGACCAAAATAAAGGGCAGTAAATTCCTTCTTAGAAGTCTTTTTTTTCCAGAAAAAACATGGTGATTCTACTTCCTTTTTAGAGAGGAAACTGATGCATGAAGTCCTTTTGTGTTAGAATATTTGCATTTTTCCTGTTTTTTCGTTGCTATTGAAGGGCAAAGCTGTCTTCTAATGACAACATTACCACATAATATATGTGGTAATAAATAAATCCAACACAAGTAAATGCAATAGCCAGTTAGGGCACTATTTTACTGTATTAACCAATGGAGTGAAGAGATAATGTAGAACCTAAGTATGAAAATGACAGAAAACTGGTTACTGGGAATGTTGGAAGAGAGATGGGATTCTCACTGGATAATGTTTCTGAACACTACCACTTATGACAGAATATATTACATCTACAGAGCAAGTAAATCTTTTGTCTCTATCACTAGAGAATACTGACTTTATGTCCTGTGTTCCCTTTTGAAAGCCTATGGCTTCCTGTAATAACTTTAATGTGATCTTTGAGAAACAAACCAAGCAAAAGCAACCACAACTGATTTAAACCCCAAACCACCTATTAAGCAGCCATCTAGCCAATTCCTGGCCATCTAGGCAGGACTATGGAATATTACTGGAGCAGAACAAAGAGCAGCGTGGCATTTCTCTTTGCTGACTTTATGTTTCTGGTAATTTTAGTCTTTCTCTAAGTGAGATAGTGTCTTCTGGGTTTTTGGCAATGGTTGCATCAGCCAGCAAAATCATATTGTGGGCCATCCTTGCATTCTTAGTGAGGAAAGGAACACAAAACCTGAGTTCCTTGCTCCCATAAGCTGCAGTGTGACAAGAGTTGAGTGTCTCTACCTTAGACCCAGAGTTATAAATTGATGTTCTGCAAATTCAATTAATTAATTGTCTGTGATAACTTAAAAGAACTACCAATTTTTTTTCCCATAGGGTTTTTGTAATTTTCTTCACATGTTTTATAGCTGAGTGAGGTATATGGTATACTCTGATTCAAGTTTTTGTTTCATGTTACAATGCAGATAATATGTGGTGGCTGATGAAGCTTAAGAATGCCTTAAAGTGAAGCAAATGACTAAGAAAATATAAAGCACAGCTGTGAATGCTATTTTTTCTTGGTATTTTAAGTTAGTGAGAGAGAGAGAAAAGAACGTAGAATTTGGCTTTAACAATGTAATTTTTCTTTTGTAAATTTAACATCTTTCCATTGAAACATTGCCAATAGGCAATAGAAAGTCAGTAAAACAGAAAACAAACAGAATAATCCTGATTCTTTGCTCAGGACATGCTTGGGGAACAGGACCAAGATATCTGCTTCAGAAGACAGGAGATACACAGTGAAAATAGACAGTTCCCAACTCCTGTGTTTGAGTGAAATGTCCTGTTAGTCTCTAAGGTTTTTCTCTTAAAGTTATTATGTTTTATACTGTGTTGTAGGTTTACTGTTACACGCAAGTTCAGCATTTGGCTAAATGGAAATATATTTAGTCAGGTAAACTGAAAATAATACAAGATGAGTTAACATGTATTTTTTATAGAAGTGGAGTTCAAATTTGTCATTTTAAACGCCTCAGCCTCATTACAGAGAAGGTTTGTATATATGGTAATAAAACTGTTTAGGTGTTTTTGAGATGTTATAACTCTGCAGAAATTCAAATCGAGAAGACTTCTTTTAAAGTTTGCTTAATCGCAAAACCTGGTTTTAGTTAATGACATGCTGAGCTGCATTCTGTGCAGGATATAGGTTGTTCGACATATTCATACGTGACTTGGAAAGAGGGTGAAAGTAAAGTGACAAAGTTTGCTTGTATGTTAAAGAGGTTATTAAAATAATGACTGATTGTGAAGTGCATCAGAAAGAGTTTGAGGTTAAGGATGTGATTCAGCTTCATATGATCCCTCCTAAACTTAGGTGTCTACATGGAAGCAGGTTGGCTGAGTTCCTGTTGTAGCAAGTGGAAAGCTGGTCAATGCAGGCAGTGGGACTTTGAGAGAGATTCAACTCATTATTGGCAATATGATAAAGTGGTATCGTGAAAAGGGATGGAAGTAGAGTATTGTGCAGCCAGTAAGACTTCACACTGATAGATTAGCCAGCAGCTTAAGAGAGAATAAGAAAATGCATATGAATAACTGAAGGAGAAAGATATGAGAAGTTCTTTTAAGTAATTTCTTGGACAATGTTTCTGGACTCCGTGCTCCCTTGCTTCAGACAAGTCAAATTAAATTGGCTGAAATTGCAATGCCACCAACCCGCTCCTGCTGGCCGCTGCCAGAGCTCGCGGCACCCAGGCAGCATGCGGATGACACTGTCCCCAGCTGCACTGGGCACTGCAAAGCGAAAGAACGGGTACGGCACTGCCTTACAGAGGTGTGGGATGGACTGAGCTGGCCAGATATGAGCGAACTGTAGACTTCACAAATGAGACCCAAAACATCTGTAGGCTGAGCTTGGTCCGGAGTTTATATTCTGAGGCACTGAATCTTCCCTTTCAAACCTCAACATGGCCCACTGACAATGAATAAAAGCGTTCGGCGGCCGTGTTCTGTGTTATGTCACATCAATACTAATGCCATGCAACTGCCTTTGCTCTGCTAAACCAGGGTGAAGTCACTAGTTCAGCTCAAAAAGCAGAAAGTATTAGCACAGAAAGGCCGCGGGTATAAGTAACTGCACTAAGAATAGACTTATTTATTTTATCCAAGGCAGTTATAAATAACTGCCACTTTTCAGAGATATTGTATTATGTGTCATGAAAACTAATTTTAAAAGAGCAATTGAATAATCCTTCTGTAAGGACAAAAGATATTGGAAAGACTGCTATGTGTCTGAACCAAAAAAGGCCTTGACCTTTACTAGCTGAATGGGTGTTTATTAAGCTATAAACAACCACTGATTATCTGTACTGATCATGAAAAAATTTTTCACTCATCTCAAATAAGCCCCAAAATGCCAAAGGTTAGCTTTGGTGCTAGGTATGGACAAGAGATAACCTCTAAACATACATATGTTTCTGCTATACTCTTTAAGTATAATTACCTAAGTGTAGTAATTAAACTTGTCTGGCAATATTTTTATGATGATAGATGTCTGAGCCTGGAAAGACCTGGACTATAGACTTTAAACAGCAGGTTGCAGAGAAAAAAGAGGGAATTTTCCTTCTTATTCATACTGAAAATCTGCAGCTAAAGTATAACAAGAGACCATAAATATTATATCCAAGTAGGTGAATTCTAGAGAGAGCTACATGTATTTTACAGACATGAAAGTGTGTGAAGAAACTGACAGGAGGATGAACAACATTCAACAGATACAGTTTAGCGTATAATAAAAATATCTGGTAGTACTGTCCTGGACTCATCAGTGTGAAATTACAGATAAAAAAAATTATTGTCATTTGCTGTGCTGAAGTTAGAGGGATGACTTTTCCACCACATGTATGAATAGCTTCTTTCAGACCAGTCATCCTCTTTCTTTCCCCACTTCTGAAATATTCTGTAGCAGCTTTCCTAATCAAGCATTTTGTTGAGAAGATGAAGAAATGAGAAGTATGAAAAAGCATTTGTCAGGAAGAGGAAAATCATGATGGATACCAGTATTCCAAACTTTGTACCAAAAACGTTTTCCATATTTAAATTTATTTCTCTGAATCTTCAAATGAAATTGTTGCCTAAGAAACAAAACATGAGTGTTTAAATATTGCATCTTTTGCAAATTGCTTTGTGTGAATTTAGTTGCCTCGTATAACTTAGATATGGCATCGCATTAACCAGCCTATCAACAATCCTGTGGTAGAAAGTCTTTGTCATTGGACTGTACATTTTCAAACCGATACAAGAAAGATCTTTCTGTACTGAACAATGATATTAATAGCTGTCCCATGGGCAAGACAACTGTATTCACATAAAGCAATTTCCCAAAGGTTTGCAAACCAAAAGACTGCCTAAATTATTCAGATATTTTATCCAACTGATTTTGCTTGACAAGCTGTAGTCATTAACTCTGAATGATCTATTTTAAATATAACTAGGGCATTAATCGTTATCAAACCTTACACCTCTACCATTTTCAAAGCTGCCTTGAATTTTTACAGTATACAAGCAATTAAAAATTACTTTAAATACTCAATCTAAAGATTTTGTAACTAGAATTACTTTAAATCTTTCAACACAAGGCATTTTAGTCAAAAATATTCTAGAAAAAACTTCCCAAGTGATGGCAGAAGCCAAGACACATATTCAGGTGATTTAAATTCCGATCTAAGCACTGTGGCTCTAGGCGGGTAGCACCCTATTGTGGCCCTACAAAATGCTCTTAGAGACCCAGATGGAGAACAAGCTGTATGTGTCAACGACACAAAGCCTTCATAATGTGACGAAACTATGGCGCACCAAGCAGGTGGTGCACTTTATTGCTGTGCAAAGGACACCGTTACAAAAAACTACTGAGGAAAAAGGACAGTAGAGTACAAAGATTCTACACCCTCTCTCCCTATATAAATAACATCTACACATACACAACTACATCTTACCTTGCTTCCTTGAATGCCTTTTGGGCCTGGCTCACCTGGAGGTCCACTGATACCCTGTATGAAAGCCAAAGTATAGAATGAGTTGCCTTTGAAGATGCACATAAAGTTTCTTTTGAATGTGGCCTGAACAGCGCTTATAAAAAGACACAAACTGGCCCAAATCTAAATGTATTGGTTTCATTGCTGATACAAAAATGTGCTGAGTGTGTTCATTCCCTTTCTTAAATATGCTAAACTACAAGAAACACATGGCTATCCAAAATAAACAAAAATAATCCCTTTCAGCTACCATCATTAATAGCTATAGATATTAATAGCCATAAACCCTCCAAAATACTGCATTTTGGCCCACAAACAGCTATGAAAATTTTGGAATATTTGTGATTTTGTACCTCCCATGGAATTCCAGTCAGAAAAAAAATATTTATTATTCTTTCCTTTCCTTTTGCAGCTTTTGCATAAAGCATGTAAAAATGCAATCACACACCTAAGTAACATTTACACAACCACAGATCAAATACTAAGGGGGAAACAGTGAATGAAATTAATATAGTGTTCCAAATGATGCCAAAATTGTAACTTTACCAACTAGGGAATGACTGTCTCATAAGAGTACAGTGATGTCTCAAGTGCTGTATTGTGCACAAACTCACAGTTACATGGCCTTACTCCTTGGTTTATGCATTTTAATTGAGTACTATTTACTAAAAGGAACCTTGCAGTTTTGTTTGTTTCAAAAGAAGCAAACACTACTTTATTCTTAGTATCTTGGTCTCATATAAAGAAACAAAAGATTTCTTTAAAATCTCTTAGTACTTGAAAAGCATTTCTGAAAGAGACTTTGAAAAACCACATTGTTATAAGCTGTTCTTCCTGAGGCAAAAATTATGATCATGATGTGAGATCAACACATGTCCCAGCAGTAAAATGGCAATGTCCTTGAGGCAGGGTGTGCCAATAGAAATACATAATAAGATCTGTTAATACGTAGAAATACATAATATGATCTGTTAATATGAATACCTAAGTTAAGATAAATCATTCTCAAGCTCACTGCATGCTATCTTCCTTTTAGTCATTAAGCCGGTTGTAGTTCCCATCATAATTACTTAGTTCTCATAGCTCAGAATTACTGTAAATCCTTGTAAACCATTGATTAGTCCTCTTGTATAGTGATACATTCATCTGTTTCTGTTCTCCAGTAGTTAGGATTTATTTTTTTTTGTAGTGAGCCTTTCACTAAACTAAATGTAGACCATTGTACTATATGATGGTATGTAACATTAAGCTCAAAACTGGGATAATGTAGGAGTAACTGCAGTGATGCTGTATATGAAAAGAAAAACAAATTGATTTTGCCTTAAAATAATCAGGTTATGTCATTGTATGAGAATTTAGAGATGGCTTGACTTGCAAGAGCAGCTGGTATTTTACACAGTGTGGAAAACTGAACATATACTGCATGATGAGTTAAATTTCTTTAGGGAAATGGTGATCTGATTTGTTTCATTAATTCCTGTCAAAATTGGCCAAAAATCTCTTAGACTCCATGTGTTTCCAGGTTTTAATAAACAAGAATAAATAAGCGTCATCTTTTGGGGCACAGATCACATCTTTACTAATTGCTTACCAGACACAATTACTGGAGCATAAAATAATAAATTAATAAATTTGTAGCATTATTACATGTCCATTGCCAAGCAAAAGTAAAGCAGAAAAACGTAATTTTAAAACACTGAAAAAGGCATTTAGGACTAAATGTTCACATCTTAATAACATGTAATAAATTTCTTTGACTCTATTACGCCCTCATTACGTTTTCTTTCATATAACCCAGAAACAGGCTCAGTACAGAAGTGAGTGAGCAAGTGCTGGCTGTCATCATTCCACATCCCCCATGAATCTACTAAGAGACTCGTATAACTTCTTGAGATCTCTACTCTATACAGCAGCTCTTTTTACACGTCTAATACCAATTTTTTAATGGAAATTACACAGGTTGTAAGAATCACAAAGACAGCAATAACCCTTTTCAGCAACTGCAAAGGGAGAAGACAATGATCTGGACAGAGGTAACAAATAAACGATCACTGAGCTGAGAGTGGTAACAATCTCTGCTCCTAATAACATTGAGACTTTCTCTGACTCATTTCTCAGGTTCTTAAATAATTACTGCAGGTTTTAGTCTCTCCAACAAATTTCAGTCTCTCTGGCTGCCTTGTATTTCAGGAGGACTGTGTACAGCTTTCCATGATACAGGCGGATGCTGCCATGTCATGTAAGTGGAACTTAGCAAGTAGGGGTATGACAGGACATGACTATACTCTAAGGGTAAGAGGAGAGCTCTGCAGTTGGAGAGCCCAAGTGGGCCACACACATCTGAATAGCTTTAAGCAGCAGCCGCAGCCGAGATTTTTTCTTTGAAAATTATTTCCAAAAGAAAAAATATTTGCCAGGCTTTGGTGTCTCGGTGCCTCATGCACCAACTGTGCTGCTCTCCACAGAGTTGACAGGTTGTATGTAGAAGAAACTTACAGACTATAATGTGTTTTCTTTTTATTTGGTAGCTTTTAGTTCCCTTACCTGAGGTCCCCGAGGTCCCCTAGGGCCAGAAGGACCTTCCAAACCCTGAGGAAAAATGAGATTCAATTATCAGATTAATAGGAAATTCCAATTACCTGCTTTGAAGTATTGAAAACTGCAGTGTACATCTAATGACTTGTGTCTCTGTTCAAGCATTTTCTAGAGAGTTTATTCTCTCTCCAGAGTACTGCTGTTCTCATTCTGTATTCAGTGATTGACTGCTACATCACATTCTCAATATTTGGTTAAAATATTTTTCATATACAACTAACATTGTGGATGGCTACTTAACATCTTTGCTATTTGATTAACTACTTGTTATTTGCTACAGGTCTTTAAATTCAATTTCTAGAGGTATATTAGATACAGAATTCTTAAAAAAATGGCTGCAGTGCTTACACCAGAATAACTTCAGGTAACTTTGTCTCACTAACTCAAACTGCTGATCAGTAGCATGGCAGAATCGCACTAATAGTTCGCAAAAAACATTAAAAACCACATCCAAAAAAGAGTAAAATGCTGTATTTTTATTCCATTAGCTGTCACTCCTCCATTTAATGAGTTCTTATCAGTTACTGCCACTGTATTTGTTCACAAATCTTTCTGCTGCACTGTTTTTTCTTTGGTCACCCAAATACATATTCTATGGGATTTCACTTCCAGTTGACTCAATACTCAGTTATAATTTATTTCTAAAGCAAAAATAGCTTTCAGCAAATAGGCTGCTGGTCTTTTCTTTCTCTTTCTTCTCTTTTAATTAGCAACATCTCCACACACAATGGCAGGGGCAGACTGCTGCATTTTTCAAGGCATGTGTCACACTTCGAATAGCCTTTAGGAATTTAGCAGGGATACCTATGCAGCCACACCCCATTGACTGTCTTCCCCTACAGATTCAGATTCAGAATTTTTTAACAATTCTCTACTCCCTGGCATTTGCTTCCAGGCCAAGCATCAGCTACCAAAGAGAGCAGATAGATAGCCCCACTCAGTTCTAGCCCATTTACAAAACTACACAAGCAATGGACGGCACAAACAACAATATGCTGATGCCACGACAGCTACTTTTGGTAGAATACACACATATGATTGGAGTCAGTTTTGATTTCAAAGCCAAACACAATCTATCTGAGTTTCAAGCCTGAACAGCTGTTGTAGAAACTAAGATTCGCAGCATCAAAACCTCTGCTGGATTCACTCTGATTAGTGAGATTGGAAAGCGGTGCGGGGAAAAACGCAACACTTTCAAATCAGAAAACACTACTGCCAATTATGCTTCAAAACACTACTGCCAATTATTCTTCAATACCCATCACTGCAATTAAAGATCCACCTCAGAATATTGAATTTATTTCTCCTATATTTGGCCATGTATGTTCTATTTCTGATGATTTTGTCCAGCATAGACTACATTCATCAAAAAAAACCCCAAACCATTTTGTTCTATCTATCTGCTGCATTTGTAAATGTGAAGCTGGGAATGCTGGAAGTGAGTGTAATTTTCATTTGTTCACTAAGTTCTTGAAGTCCATAATCCATTATAATCTCTGATCCTCTGCAGATGTCAAACTTTTTTTCATTACTGTCCTCAACAGAAATGAAACAAGCAAATTTCCGGCAGCCCTGGCATATGTTTTCGACATTCATATTTCTTTGCTGCTTTGATTATGTACTTTGCCAGCTTCCGAATAGCTTCTTTTTATCTCAGTAGCCATTTCACATAACCTCATGCTATTTCTCACGTACTGCCTGGATAAAGAAGTTACGATCTGTCTTTATTCCTCTGAGAGATGCAACTCTTTCTCTTTTTTTTTTTTGACATTTCAGCCGTTTCTGACTCACTTGCTGCCATTTTGAACCCCAGCATCTCACAAGATATTCTCAGCCTTTAGATTTTTATTATAGTATAATGCCCTTTTTTCTTTGCAACAAATACTGCTGCTTTGAATATTTCCTAATTCCTACCTGGAATTTATCATTAAATAACAGGTTCCAGGAATCAAAAACTTTTCAAGTTGGTCTTTGATAAAGGTAAGATAATATGGATGTTAAAACTGAAGAAATGTACTTTAATAGAATGATCAATTGCAATCTAGCTGGTAGTACTTAACAACCCTAACTAGAAATCAGTGGTTTGTAGTAGTCATACAAACCTGCTTACGTGAACTCAAGATACATGATTATCTCACTCAGGGGTACATTATTCTTCCATCTTTCAGAGTGTAAAAACCAGGTAAAAATCTATATTCACTTGTATCATTTCTGCACTTCAGGTTAAAAGAAGGGGAGGACTAGACGAAGTGTGAATGTGTCTCAGCACAGATGGGCTGGTAGACCTGAAAGTTGTTCAGGTTGTGTAAGAACATGCTTCTACTGTAATATAACTTTATACACTTGAATTAAAATTATCTTTTTAAGGAAAAAAATCTGGTGAACTCTGTAACATGGTCACACGTCTTTGTAAGCAGGGCTTGGCACTGGTTGGGACAGCTTTTGGTTTAGGTAAGTGACTACACTTCTGTGAAATGGAAAAAAAGAATATGGTGAATTGTGGGTCCAGTTTCTATGAATCGTATTTCTACTATGAATGTATCCCTACTACCAGGGAATTATAAGATGTTCCAAATTTACAATAATCTTCACAAGCTGTGTTTATGAATATGTTACATGACTTTCTAGTATCTTCATCAATGTGAAACAGTTCAAATAAAAATTATACTTACTCTTTCCCCTTTTATTCCTGGGGATCCACATTCTCCTCTTTCACCCTTTGTAAAAAATCAAAAGGTTAACAGCTAAACAGGATGTTCTGATTACACTGTATGCCTTAAAGACTGTGCAAGCACTGCAGTAGCACAAGAGGTTTAGTAGCTTCTGAAGACCTGAGAGTGGCATCATTAGATATGGTCGGTAGAAGATATGGTCTGCTCTACTTAAGATAAGAGACTTTTTCTCTCTGAAAATGCTTATGAAATTTCCAACCTACATTGTAAGAGGATAATACCTTCACTATCTAATAAGCTTTGCTGTATTTTTCCACCTTGCTGTGCTGCCTCCAGAATCCTCTCTATATTCTGATTTCATTACTGTGATGTCTGAGATTTTCCTGAATAACAATTGTGAGATTGTACAAATGGAATGAACATAGTTACTAATGTGTTCCACTGATGATTTAACATATCAATAGACATATGAAAAGTAGACATATGAGTTGACTTTCCCCATTTCCATTAAATGTTTCCATAAAATTGACTGAAGCATTTTTCTAATGAATACGAAGATTCAGAGAGGCACTGCTTTTATTAACAATGTAGAGAGATAAGTGTTCAAACCAAGCAAAGTCAAAATGGTATTATCTCTGTTTCTGCTCTGGCTATGATGGTCTAGTTTTCAACATAAATTTCAGCTCTAGAATCTTGCAAGTCATTGAAGTGTATAATTTTTTGAGCTTCTTGGAGAGCCTATCTTGAGATTTTTTTTGATCAAGCATTAGCCCTTGCAATTTATAATTAGCTTAGAAGTAAACTTCCTTGTGGTAAGTTTTTTGAAAGCTAATGATGGCCACATCTATTTGTGTTTGTAGTAAACAATTTCATGTTCTTTCTACTTAACCTCTTATTCAACCTCAGCTTTCTTTTTCCTTTCAGAAGCTTTATTTCTAGTCGTTGTCATTTTTCTTTTCAGATTACTTTTTTTATTATTATTATTCCAACAAGCCAGTCTGTAAGCATTTACATAAATGATGAATTTACTTCTAGGGATTGCATTAGGACCTCTCATGACAAGAAGACAAGACAGGCTCTTCTTTCCATTCTTTCACATACACTGTCAGCTATTGACAATCTATTTTCAGAGTACTTCTACTCTATAATAATCTTACCTTGTCTCCCTTGTAGCCAGGAGCTCCCTAATTGAAAATTAAAAAAAAAAGGGGGGGGGGAAATCATAAAACAGAAAACAAAGGCATAACATACTGCTAATTTAAGTAGGAAAAAACCCCAGTAAATAAGTTTCAGAAGTTTAATTACTCACAACAATAAAGTATCTCTCTGGAATCATTTAATGTATAATTCTCTGTAAATTTAGATGTGTATTTTTTCTCATAATATTAGCTGTAAATATGCCACTCAGTTTGCCAGCCTCTTAGCTGATATACGCTACCATTTAAATAGGACTTTTTAACCGAATTGATCTTATGCGTAGTGTTAATCTTTCTACTGTGAATCAACAAGAATTCAAGCTGAGAAATATCAGATGTCAGAAGCCATTGGAGAACTATATGGGTGTTTTTAGTGATGACATTTTCAGTTCTATCTTTGGGATAAGTCTAATGCAAGTCAATACAAAATCACCTAACTTCAAAAGTTCCTTTTGTCAGTAGCATCCCACCTCTATACTTAAGCACATCGTTTCTCTCAGTATAGATGCTTCTCTAAATGAGAACTTAGTTTAGGTGCTCTAAATAATTGAATAAAGTAGATGTGTGAAAAATGGAAAACACATTTTCAGTTCAGTGGAACTAAACTGTGAATCAGGATCTGGAAGATAATTTGAAAACACCAAATATGAGTTAGCACTGTAGTAGTCACATACCTCTTCACCTTTTTCTCCCTGATCTCCTTTTTGAGGTTCGCCCTATTGGAAGCAAAGGAATACAACTGAAATATGTATTGCCCTTTTATTTATCACTATTACACTCAAACCAAGAACACTGTTTAAGGAGCAGAAGTTGCTTTTCCTATTTACAAACATCCACACTTCTTCCTCCCACAATCAAGGACTCATAATTCCTGTGTGAACATGAACATTAACATATAAACATTAACATATAAAACTCAGCTACTGTTATTAGATGACTGAAATCTTAGTCAGAGCAAGCCGCTTTGCTCAAGAGATTTGTGTACTGTTGGAAAGCTTTGTGGACCTTAAAGAGCCTTTAGCTAGATTCAGAGACCTCTGCTGTCAGAGAAAAACTGGAACGACAGGCCATGTTAACTTGGTAGAAGATTAGTTTCAAAGTTTTCTCTCTCACTTCTAAAGCAGCTAACTATAAACCTCTCATAGCAAAAGTCAATCTTTTAAATCATATTTTAACATACTTTTCTTTTGCTATATTCACTTCTATGGTTTGAATAAAACTAGATAGAAATTTGTTTGTTTTTTTTTTAAACTCACTTTACCTTTTTTCCTTTTGGTCCTGGCTCACCTTTTTCCCCTCTGTTACCAGCACTGCCCTGAAACAAAGCAGGAAAATGTTATTGCTATTGTGAGGATAAAATTCTCCAGTTTCTCTAAGACTTTATCTTTGGGGCAGGCCAAAATCATTCTGGAATAAGCTTAGGTAGGAATCCACACTGACTCAGGTACGACACATGTGACACTACTTTCACTTACCTAAAAAAAAATAATCTGGTATTATAAGGCATCTGTGATTTTTAAAAAATCAATATTCAACGATAAATACATTTTGTACAGAGCATTTGAAAATCTAACCTGGAAGGTGTCACAGAAAACATACATGGTTCCCCTTCCCCATTTTTCAGAGTTACCCACCACTATCTGATCTTCTTTGCTTAAAATAACCCTGTGCACAGAACAGCTAAGTGTCAACATTCAGCAACCCTAAAGTAAAAAAATTACTACACCATTATTCCTGTTTGGAGGATCATGAAGATGGGGACTAGAAAGCTTGGTGTATATATATAAAAAATATATATCTAATAGGTTACATCTAATAATTTTGGACAAAATAACCCTTAAATTTTAAATTGGAACCAGGGGGTTTAGTTCCAGATGCACATTATCCAGAGACAAGGGACTGGATGATAGGCCCTGCTGTCATAACCTGCTACACATATGGTTGACCACTTGTTTAGTGTCTAGGGAGAAAGGCAAAAAACTCTGTATTGACCGTGGTTGTCTCTGGGGGAGCTATTAAAGATACAAAAGGGATCAGAGAGGTCACACACTGTCTGAACTCCCACTTCTCTCTTCTTTACCAGAGCCAAGAAACAGTTACATCTTGAGGTGTCACAAGAGAAAAGACAGTGTCAGAGGCAGAGTTTTAGACCTTTCTTCATATATGCCATCACCCTCAATCTTTGAACCTTTATCCCTTACACAAATAGAAGCTGCTGGTGGAAACCAGCTAATGAAACTTTCCTTTCCCATTGCAAGATTCAAGACTTTTTTTATTTGGGCTTCAAAATCACGTACCTAATTATCCACAGTGTTTTATTACCCAATAATATAAATATATTTCCAAGATAGTATGTGATTATGGATAGATTTTTTTTTCCTGAGCGCTTATAACAGTGGCCTTTTACAGTGATATGCTATGATACATCACTTCTTTTTGCAGTACATGCACAGCTAATGTCTTGCTTTTTACAGACATAGTAACCAATCAAAATACTGTGCAACGTCGATCTCAATGATTAAAATTCAGATTCTGGAGGCCTTTCAAATGAATGCATACTTACAGAATCACCTTTGTCTCCTTTTACTCCCTTTTCACACCAACAGTTCTTCCGCATACACTACGAGGTCAATAGAAACATTGTGAACATTTTTCAAACATATTATTTCAGATTTTTAAAGCCGAAACTCTATTTTTGCCTAGCCACAGACCCAACAACATAACAGTAGAATAACAGGAAATAAATGATCTTCTAATATATATATTTATTACATAAGCAACATTACACTTCTGTATGGTCCAATCAAAATCAGTTGCTTGATTCATTTATATAAAACAAATAAATCTGTTACTACTGTAACTACAAACATTTAAGGTAGCATCTACATAGCATATAGTGCCGTGACACCTTACATAATTTTTGGACCATTTTGACACTGCTATCATTTTCTAACGAGAACACTAATGAACTTGCATGTGTTGTACTAGTCCTAATCCAGTCTGATAGGAAGCGTGCTTTATGTCTTACTGGTGATACTACTCACTAATGAGCAGAAGTTGCAGATTTCTCAGGAGAAGGGATGGAAGAAATGGATGAAAGCTAAAATAAAAGCAACCATATTTGGAAACTTTACTCAGGGAAGGAAAGTTGATTAATACTGGAGTATTGTTGCATTATAGAAGAAGCAGACTTCAGGATACCTGGTAAGAGTAATCAAAACACACAAAACTCAAAAAACCTACCTGCTTCTGAAACAAGGCTTCCTGAAAAGAAAAGAAAAATATTACTTTCGTATAGATTTAATTTAACTTAACAGAGTACTAATTTAACCATTTTTCCTCTCTAGTTTACAGAATTTCCAAGGCGAATGGTAAAGAATGTGAATACCTTCACCCTTCATCCCTTCCTCACAGTGGTAAGAACCAGTCTGTGGAACTACTCGTACGAAAAAGGGTTCTTCGGTAGGCATAGGTGGTTACTTCATGTGACCCATAATGATCAGAAAAAAAATGACATGTAATGGGACAGCTAAATAGACGATATTAAGGAACAATGCACACAAAGGGAATATGAAAAGGCTTCCTAATGAAAGGCCTTACTATGGAAGGCCCTACTAACAATATATAGGGGAAGGACTCGGTGATTTTATCAGCCTCACGCATGAGAACAAGTTACCTTCTGGAGTATTATCACACGCTCCGAGACATGCTCTGTGTGCTGGGAAATGCCCTGTCCCTCCATCAGTGAACAGTGCAGCTGAGCTATTACTGTCCAAGCACACAGCTCCTTGGAGAGCGGCCGAGAGGAGGAAGCTCGTCTGTCCTGACTCCTGATGTAGCAGAGACATGCACCACAAAAACCTCTGCACTGCCTTCAGGACTTACTTATCAAAGCTCACTAAAATCTGCCATGGCTAGACACTGACAAGATTAACATCAGCATTACTTACCAGTTCCAGCGCTACATCAACTACCAGGTTCTCATCATCCAGGCATAAGATATGCTTAGAGGATGAATCACCAGATATCACACGCAATTTTTCTTCTTGGACATTTTTCTTAGAAAGGCCAATGGTAGAAAAATGTATTCCAAGACTCCTAGCTGCTGTGGCTATACTCTGGACATTAGGGCTGTTTGGATGATCCACACCATCAGTCATCAAAAAAGCCACTTTCACACTTCTCTTACGACCTTCAGTTTTAAACAGCTGTGTGGCATTGGAAATTGCATAATAGGAGTAGGTGCCGTGGCCAATAAAGCCCAGAGACTTGACTTTCTCTTTAAAATTCTGCAAAGTTTTCCAGGCTGTAAAGGGATGATCAATGCTGACTGTGCTGCTGAACTGCATACTTGCTAGTTTGACATTATACTTCTGAGACTTAACTGGCTTCATCTGGAAAATGCTGTCAGTTAAATTTTGAACAAAATTCTTCTGTATATCAAACAACTGATTTTTGGCACTTTCTGAACTGTCCAAGATAAAGACTATATCAATGAGACACGTATCACCTGTAATGGAACAAGAAAGTTAAATCTGTGAATGATGGGCACAGCTGCACAATAGATTTCAGATAATTCTCTGCAACAATCCCAATCCTCAAATCATTTCCCCAAGGATTTCTCTGTCTTTCCAGTAAAAATTCTAAGGATGAATTTCACTGTAATTGCCAAGAAATTCTACCGAAGTAACTAAATTGAAGTTACTTTAATTCATACCAGTATTATTAAATACAGTCTACAGACAAAACCTTTCAAATTAGGGTCTAGATGGGATTGTTTCAGCATTTTAGTTGATTTTGTATACAAAATTTTCCACATGCAATTGCAAACTAAAAATTAGGTTCCTTATCATTTATCTTAAGAGATATGTGTGTCAATGAAAATCATAGATCAAACTGAAGTCCACGACCAAGTAAATGTCACCACAGTATTTTCCAAGCCTGATAAACAAATTAAATCATGTTTTATAAATGCATAGATAAGTTGTTGTCAATTACTAGCTAATTATCCTGAAATAAGTGGAGACATACAACACAGTCAATCAGGAATTTTAAGTAAATGGTTTTACCTTCATCTTTTTGCACAAAAGAATAAGAATTCTTTCCTTTCTTTCTGTTTTGCCCATATACTATCTGGTTTGTTGTCACAGCCAGAAGTAAAAAGCAAAAGAAAAAATGTTTTTTCCACATAGTGACTTTGATCCCAAATTAGATGACTTTTTCTTCCTGTTAAAAGTAAAAAACCACCCATGAATACTTCATTAATAGATGCAAATAAATAAATACAGATACTTTACATACAGAATACATATTTGTGGGAAGCAGAATTCTAGAGACAACATATAAAAACAATTACGAAAAGTCACTGGGTAGTGATTTAAGCATAGCAGCCAGTACAAGCCCAACTATAGCTCACATGTATATTAGAACCTGTTTTATTAGAGAAGAAATACGGGTAGAACAAACACAGTGCTCCTTTCTTTTTCTTAAAAAAAGCCAGTGCTCCCTTTAGCTTTCATTGGAACATCTAACAAAGAAGGGTAAAAGAAAATGTTACTAATGCCTATTGCTATTAACATCCTTTGCTATTAAACTAATTATATTAGATTAGCAGAAATATTCTAGAAAACATAGAATATAGTTTGTTTCTAGAAATCCCTAATTGTTAGGAATAAACAAAGATCTGGGTGTTTTGGGATGCAGATATATTACCTAAGTCTGGAACATCAGCATGAACAACTTATTCTTCTAAGAAACAATGGCTTAGTAATGAAATTCAATACATGAATGTATTATTAATGTTACATGGCTGTAACAGAATGTATGCAATATTTTCCATAAAGACAATGTTCTATTATAATGACAATATACACTAATAAAATTAACATTACAACATTTAACTCAGTGATACAACACATTTCTAGAGAAAACCGAACTCCATTAAAACTGATTTCCAAAAAAAGCCTGTAATTTACAATAATTCATTTTAAATATCATTAATAACAAAGACAATATATTACATTTAAACATCCTTCCTAAATTCTCTTTTCAAGTCCACCAAGCGGTTACACATACAGAAACCGTAAGTGCAGTCCTCTAAAAATGGAAAGGAAATAACTAATTCTCTTACCTTTGAAGGCATTAAAAAAGCAAATTGTGGGTCGAATAAACTGTCAGTGTAGAAAATATGCCCAGTAGGTCATACTGGAATATATGTTTTGTTTACAAAAATAAAGCAATCTGTAAATAAACAGCCTATCCACTTGTAAATGGCTCTACCTTGCATCTGGATCCTTTATGGCCCATTATTGCTGTTGCCCAAAATTTAAACCGAGATTGTCAGGCACTTAGCCAGGGCTGAGTAGGAGACCAAGCCATTTTATTAAAGGGGCAGCGTCAGTCTGGGAGTGCGAGTGTTTTCCCATTTTAAATAACTGAACTTTTACATTAAGAAACTCACTTCTAGAAAATGTGCATCTTTACCCATCACTTTTTGCCAGTCACACCTCTTCAGCTTGTCCACGTTGATGCTGCAGCACTGGCTAGATCAGAGATGTGAGATTAGTACATTATCATTTGTAGGCTAGAACTGAATTCTGACCCGATGGTCTGCGGGTCTGCCAGGACCATGAGTGTGTCTCAAAGGTGGTAATTGCATTAGCAATTACAATAATAAAAGACAACTTTAAAAAAAAAAAAAAAAAAAAGGTCTTCCTGAGCTGTTTGCCTCAGATATTCTTTCTGCCCTTTAAATCCTCTGAGGGGTCAGACACAAACAGGATATCTAGAAGAGGGCTGTCATTTAGGTAGCTCTCAGCACTCTGCATGCAATTTATATTTGCTCTATCTAATGTCAGGCTTCAGAGTAGAATTGTACTGCCACAGCGTTAAGTAAAAAGTTGGGGTGAGAGGAAGTATGCCAGTGGTAAGTCTCAAGGAATCACGACATGCCTTGAGGGAGTTTTGTGCAGATGCCCCGCAGAAGGTCAGCACCCAGCCTCTGGACAGGCATTGCCTACCAGGCAAGACAGCCCTCGGTGCCTTGATGGCCGTGCAGAATGGAGAGGTCCTTCACATAGTGCTGCAAAAGTGAGGACTCAGGCTTCATCACTGGGATGAATCGGGTGCCTGGACTGCTACGTGATTAAGCATTGAAATGTTTCAGTTACAGGTTAAAAAATTTATTAATAATTTGGGCATTTCAAAAACACACCATGAAAACATGGTTTTGACTGAAGCAGATTTTTTGGCAGAGGTCCAATATTTAATCAAAAACATAGGATTGAAAATTTATAAACAGTCGTTTATTGACGACCCAACTGTACTGAACAGCTTTTAAAAAATCTGCCTAAATGACATGTAAGTTGCACCCTTGAACTTTCCTAAAGACGGATTTTCTAGACTTGAGATCACTTTGGTAGCTGATGTCTGGGAGACTACTTGAAAATATATACAACAAAAATAGATTCAGTATCTAATTCTATAGGACAGTAATGTTGTCTATTCATTGCTTTTTTGTATCTATAAACTCAAAGACTGTGTGTGCTCTTTTTGCTCCAGCACCTGATGGAAGTTTCACAGTGAAATTAATACCTCTCATTACCCAGAAGACACTTTCAGCATGGTAAGTAGTGGGCAAAACTTAGGAATTGTTGTATTACGAAAAAAATTTGAAAGTCGAGGCTTCGCATTCTCTGTAAGTAATCCCTGCTTTTTTAGTTTTGTAGGAAGAGTGCATCTGAAAAGTGAAAAAGCAGAGAATACAGAATTTCTTAACTTTGATTTTGATATTGCAGATTTAATCACGTTATTTAGTAGAAATAGAACAAATACCATGCTTATCAATTGCCATTGATACGTCCTTCTTGAAGGCATTCGACTTTCAAAAAAATGCTAAAGCACATCTGTTTATTCTGCATCAAGCATAGCTCTTTCACAGCATGCCCTTTAGAAAGCTCTTAGAGCACAACATGGTAGAGTGCAAATACTTGCTCTCAGAGACTTCCTGGTCTCCTCATCAAGAAATTTCATTAATAAGGTAATAAGGCTGATTATTTGCTATGATCCAGATTTTATTATGGGTAAACCAGAGAAACAGAAAGAGAAAAGAGTAACTATAAATTAAAAGATTAACATCCATATTGTTTCATATGCTAAGTTAAAAATGCAAAATGGAAAATAGTAAAGACATTTGGTGATTCCCTAAGCCTACGGCAACAAGAAGGGCTTCTGTAAGTACAGAAGTAGCAAACACCAACCTTCTGCGATTATAAATCCACTGAACTATGCCTGCTGCAGTCTATATACTACACCCATATAAAACCAAATCTGTTAAAATTAATGGGCGGTATTTTCCCTAAGGAAGACTAAACAAAGTGGGGAAAACTTTTTTTCCCTCCTGCAGAATCCTGACAGACTCTTTTCTAACCTAAGTGAATTTCATGCAGTCAGCCTTGGAGTTCTTTGGCTACTTTCTACCGGATTTAAAACAGAAATACTAAGTCTGTGCACCTTTAATAAGAAACAGGAGCCATGTTGCACCAATGCAGCACTTGGTGGCATCTACCATCGCCACTCCCTGACAGGCACACACATGGCAAAGAGACATCAGCCCTTACTTGAGTTTCCTCCACTGGCTGCTCAGTCCACACGAACTCGTGAACTTGGCAATCTGAGCCCAAGGCTGCAAACCAGACACATCATTTGCTACCTCTTACCAGAACAGAGGGAAAAGATGTGGGTGGCTGGTAGGTGTAGTGGGAGCAGTGAGGACAGGGAAGGGGAATCAAGACAAGAAACTTAAGTAATGTGGGAAGGGAGCAGAAGTACTGCAAAAGAGGACTCCAAGCACTGGAGGAGTACCTGGGTGCAATGCAATAAAGAGAAGTGTCAGGAAATCTGAGGTTACTGTTTTATGGCTGGGAGTGTAGGGGGATGTAGGATCCAAAGAAAACCAGTGTTAGTCACACTGTTTATCAAACAACTTGCTGTACTGGAAGGCAGATTTCATAAATCCGGATACAAATGTTATATTCTTCTTGAAGGAAGTTAAAACAGTTATGAGCAGGGAGGGGAAGAAGCAATCCATTGAGGAGAGTAACATTCTAAAATTCAAATTACCTTCAAATTCTGCAGTATGAAAAACTACAAGGAAGAAGAATGAATGAAATCCTCATTTTTTTATTTTTGGTACAGTTACAGATGCTAATAGTGATGTAGTTGTATGTCTTACAGGATTGATACAAAATTGTAATTTGATACTCAACAATAACAGAGATTCGTTATTATTAAGCAGGCATTCTTCACTGCAGCGCTGGGCAGCACTGGGGATATCTCTGCCACAAGTGCTCCTCTCAATGTATAAAACATACAGTATTTACACTTTTCAAGGATGCTGACAGCACAATCCAGTAACTTTTTACTTCTATACAATTCTCCTTATCTTGCCACATATATCTTCTCTCGACATCCTGTTTTCAGTTAGTATTTGACAGAATGATTCTTTAAAACACAGAAAGTTACAAGGTCAAGCAGTTTCCGGACAAAGTATGCACACACAGCTGGATCTGAGGGAAACAATATGTTGGCAATCAACATGTACACCCATTTTGAGCTAAGTTGGGGTTTTTAACTCTATCATTCCCCTCTTTTTTTCAAAATTTGAAAATTAGTTTATAAATTTTCATACTTAATTAGTTCTGGCATTGTTCACAATCTGCAATTGGTATTATGAATTTTATATCATACAGAACAATTATATAAAGTCATGACTATTACCACTATTATTAAAATGATAAACAGAGATGTATTAAATAATTTAGAACTTGTTCTGCCAATGGACAGTGTCTCACATGTTCTTATTGTGAGAATAACTGAGGACATATATTAAATAAGTGTTTCACCATAATCCAAAGCTTGACATACAGAATAATTATTAAAGTAAAACACAATACAGTGAGTATTAATAAAACAATAACTGGGTGAAGCATCTTGTTAAAGGTGCCAGTAGCAGTTGGTGATAACCCAAAAACAGTGTCTCACCATCTGTGTTCTCTGTCTTTTTAATTTTTTTTCCACCAGCTGATGTAATTCTTCTGCATTGTGACAGTAACTGAAGTTATTTGTCCATTTTCTCGAACTTGCTCCAACAACCGTTTTAGGTATTCATGTTGTAAGAGTCTTTTCACCAAGGTGAGATTCATTCCAATAGGAACAGGTAATATATCTCACAATAAAGTATAATTAGACTGTGGTAATTGATAAGTTGTGACAGGAGTGGCATTTTCCTTAATGTTAATAAAGTTACAAACACAAATGTTAAGAGCGATTACTGGTATCTATAGTTGTATGATCTATAGACATAGAGTCACAAGAGGTTTTTATACAAACACATCCTTTATCAATATACACAAGTACTGTTTCTGGAGTTTCGTTAGAATATATTTTAAAATGACAAACGTTTTGTTCTGTATCAAGGCAAATGTCTTGGGCCTTGATGGTATTGTTGTCACAGATGAACTCTTGTTGTTTTCACACAGTACCTATATCAATATTCACAGTTTGCCATTTGCTTCTGTTTTACTTGCTCCGTACTCTATGCTCTGTAGGGTAGAGTATAGTTCCAAGCTGATTCACTCTCAGTGTAATGATTGGGTGTATAGCGTATATCAAAGCGCTGCATATTGTCAGCACAAAAGCTGTGGCTTTATCATCAGTGGGGTCATAAGTAAAATTGACTAGATATCACCAGGACTGAATTTTTTTTTTCAAATTCAGTCGTATTATTTCAAATTACTTTCCCAATTTCAGCAGGTAAGGTGTTTTCTTCACCCTCCTGTATAATTGCATT
Organism: Astur gentilis; assembly: GCF_929443795.1. Taxonomy (NCBI): domain Eukaryota; kingdom Metazoa; phylum Chordata; class Aves; order Accipitriformes; family Accipitridae; genus Astur; species Astur gentilis. The sequence goes on along the minus strand of NC_064883.1, from coordinate 19,355,529 downwards.
TATCATTGATTGTATCTACAGCCGAGTTTGGATATAGCTAAGGGCTAGAGAGACATGACTTTGGATTGTGCTAAGTGCATCTGCAATCAGCTGGTGGTTCTTTTTGTTTATCTATCTTCACTGAGGTAATATATCTGATAATAGCCATTGGTTAGTTCCTGGAGCTAAAAGGGAGGATTCCAAAGGGGGTTTCAATCCACTTAGGTCACTGGTCACTGTGGTCTCCCAGTCCCATTCTAATGACACCAGTTACGTCTCTCCTTGATCATCCTGGAGAGGTGAGGGATCGACTATGTAACCGTGTTAAGCATCCTGTGTAGGAAGTACCCAGGAAAGGTGAGCATGTAGGCCTAATTGCAGAAATGTTAGTCTGCATAGTTTCCTCCACCCGTTTGAGGGAATATGATGGATTAAGCAACACTTGCTGTCGTCCTATACTTTTAATTATGTAAGGGTCGATGTTGCATTTTCTCTACCTGGCCACTTGCTTATGGTCGGTATGGGGCGTGTAATTTTCAGTTAGTACCCAAAAATTTAACTACACTGGAGATAAAATGTGGATCTCAATCTGATGATATTATGTTTGGAGTTCTAAATCTTGGGATTATTTAATTCAGTAATATCTTGGTTACTTCACGAGTTTTATTTGTTTTACAAAGAAATGCTTCAGGCCAACCTGAAAAGGTGTCAGTTAACACTAAAAGGTATCGGTACCCCCCTTTTCTAGGCAGCTCTGAAAAAATCTATCTGCCATATTTTTCCTGGCATATTCCCTTTCTCTATGCTTCCACATGTTATTTTATTCTCAGTTTTGGGGTTATTTTTCAAGCATATTTTATATCTTTCTGTTACTGATTTTATAGTCTGCATCAAATTCCTAGCAACTATTTGCCTGGACAAGAATGCATATAATGTTCTAGTTCCTCAATGTGTTTTATTATGTTTTATCCTTATCAAATGCCATAATGTATTAAATGGCACTACTATTCTTTTTTCTGTTAAAATTGCCCATCCCTTGATGTAAATTTTCGTCTTTTATTTCTCTATTAATCTCAAATCCTTTTCATCGTATTTTGCCTGTTCAGGTAGTGGCAATTTCTTTTCTGGGATTAGACTCAAGGTTATATCTGTTTCAGCCACCCTTCTCGCTTCCTGATCTGTAAGTCGATTACCTTGTTCTTGGGCAGAATTATTTCACTGATGTCCTCTGCAGTGCATAACTGCGACTGTTGAAGCTAACTGTACTGTGTCCAAGAGTTTTAGTATCACTTCTGCATGCTTGATGTTTTTCCCTTGCCCATTTAAAAGTCCTCTTTCTTTCCAAATTGCTCAATGGGCATGGACCACCCTGAAGGCATACTTAAGAGTCTCTCCATACGTTCACCTTTTCCCCTTTTTCCAATTCTAATGCTCTGGTCAGGGCTATGATTTCGGCTCACTGCGCCAAGGTATCTTTGGGAAGCTGCTTAGCTTCAATTTTCTCTTTTTCTATCATGACTGCATATTCAGCCAGTTTCTTTCCATTCTCCACAAAACCGCTTCTGTCTGTGTATAAGTTCATATTTACCTCTTCAAGAGGTTCTTCTTTTAAGTCTATTTGACTGGCACACACTGTCTCAATGGTTCATATGTAGTCATGAGTTGTTGGTTCAAAGTTCTGTTTCTTACTTAAAAAGGATGTAGGGTTATTGATACTTGTTGTCACTATATCAACATCATCTTGCTCTGTAAGGGTAGCCTGATATTTCGAGAACCGTGAGGGTGACAACCAATGCCCTCCCTTTTGTTCCAAGACCGTTGCTACGGCATGTGTTGTATAAACAGTTAATCTCTGTCCTAAGGTAAACTTCCGTGCTTCCTGTATAAGAAGTACTGTAGCAGCAATAGCTCGGATGCATCTCGGCCACTCTTTGCTTACTTCATCTAATTGCTTAGAGAAGTAGGCCACTGCCCTCTTGTGGGGTCCTAATTTCTGAGCCAAAACCCCCAATGCCACTCCTTGTCGTTCATAACAGTAGAGTCAAAAGGGTTTCATCAAATCAGGCAGTCCTAGAGCAGGTGCTCTCATTAGTTCGAATTTCAGCTCTTTAAATGTGTTTCCGGCCTTATGTGTCCATTTCAAATATTTATTTTCTTTTATAAGCTGGTATAATGGTTTTACTAATAGTCCATAATTCAGTATCCCTAATCGACACCACCCTGCCATTCCCAAAAAGGTTCGTAATTATTTTATTGTCTTAGGTGCTGGCGTCTGGCATATAGCCTCTTTCCTTTCATTCCCCAGTCATTGTTGTCCTTGTGATATTTTAAATCCTAGATAGACCATTTCTTTCTTCAAAATCTGGGCTTTCTCCAATGAGACTTGATACCCATTGGTCCCCAGAAAATTCACTAAAATCACAGTCCAATTTTTATATACCTCTTGGTCTTCAATCACAATCAGGATATCATCTACATATTGTAACAGAATTCCTTTTTCCTTCTGGTCTCATCCACATTTCCAAGTCTTTTGCTAATTGATTTCTAAATATTGTGGGGCTGTTCTTGAATCCTTGCAGCAACACAGTCCATGTTAATTGAATTTTTCTCCCTGTATCGGGGTTTTCCCATTCAAAAGGACATAATTTCTGACTCTCAGGTGTAAGAGGAAGGCAGAAAAAGGCATCTTTAAGGTCTAATACAATAAATCATTCAAGATTCTCTCTCAGGTTCGTTAACAAAGTACAGGGATTTGCCACTACTGGATGCAGGTCCTCTACTACTTGGCTTATTGTTCTTAGATCTTGAACTAACTTAGAGGTTTTACCATCCAGCTTCTTTATCGGCAATATAGGGGTGTTGTATTCAGATGAGTATTCTATTAATAATCCATAATTAATTAAATTCTTAATTATGCTTTTAATCACTTTTCTGTCTTCTAATTCCAAAGGATATTGTTTAACTCTCACTGGAGCTGTCCCTTCTTTTGGTTGTATTATTGAAATTTCAGCATTTTTAGCTTTGCCTGGTATTACTGAAGCCCATACCCACGGTATTATCTGATTTATTATTTCTTCCATTATTTCCTCCTTTGGTACCTCAGGTACAGTTAATGCTAGACTCAGAATTTTTACATGTTTTTCTTTGGGTACCCTAAATTCAATATTCCCATCAAATTTAATTTCTGCATTTAACTGTTCCAATAAATCCCCACCTACTAACAGTCTCGGAGTATCCAGTAGGTAGAGAAACTGGTGGATACCCATACTTTTCCCAATTTTATAAGTCAAGGGTTTCAAGAAGTGAGCAGTTTCTGACTGTGCTGTAGCTCCCACTACATCAGTTGTTTGACCACTAATAGGATATAGTGCTTGATTTAAAACTGAGATTGCAGCTCCAGTATGAATCAGAAATTCCAAAGTTGGTCCTTACTTCCCCAGGTGAAATTCTACCAAGGGTTCTGCTGGGGGAGAATCGCTTGGTCCCTGTCATTGATTCTCCACATTTGCAATTGTAAGTGGGGTACCAACACCCTTCCTTAACTTAGGGCAATCTTGTTTCTAATGCCCACATTCCTGACAATAAGCACACTGATTCTCTGCTAGGGCTACATTTCTAGGAGGTGGTGGGTTTCTTATTTCATTTCTACCTCCTGGTCTCCCAAGTGAATGCCTTTGTTCTGTGTTTTTCATATTGCCTGGATTCCCATTAGCCTGTAATACAGCTATCGTAGCATGGGCAATTGCTCTTTTTATTGATCGTTCCTTCCAGGAATCACGATTTCAATATACCTGCTAGGCTACCTCTAACATCTTTTCTGTATCTCTGGCTCCCTGTAGTTTCTGTAGCTTTTGCCTAATATCATCAGCTGATTGCCCCAGGAAGAGATAAATCAACTGACCTCTCCCTTCATTAGATTCAGGACTCATAGTGGTATGCTTTTGCATATTTTCCTTTAATCGATTCAAGAAGTTCATAGGGACTCCTTCCTATCTTGCTTAATTTCATACAATTTAGACCAATTCACAGATTTGGGGATGGCATTCTTGATTCCATACAGTATTCATTTTCAATATTGTTTCAACATAGCTCTGGGCCCATCTTCATTTGGATTCCACCTAGGATCCATCAAGGGAACACGGTGATCTAACCATCCCTGGAGAGTTCCAGCAGTTATCAGGGCTTCTACCTGAGATCTTGCCGATTTCAAAATCAGTTGCTTTTCAGAGTTGTTAAACACCATCTCTAACATTGTGTCTACATCCCCCCAGTCTGAATCTTGTGTCTTAACCATTATCTCAAAAGCCTTTGCAACATTTTCAGGATCATCCCTATAACTTCCCACACTTGTTCTTCAATTCTCAAGATCAGCCATGGTGAAGGGGACCTTTATCTTGACTGGTCCTTGATTTTCCATAGCCTATCTTAAAGGGGCCTGGATTACTGGTCCAGCCCGTGTCTTAGTCTGTCCTGTAACAGGGCTAAACCCTTCTGCCTCTTCTCCCCAACTTGGGCCTTCAGCAACATTCTCATTCTCTCCCGCGTCTCCAATCCTATCTCTAGAGGGTATTAAGTCCTCCCTGTTTTCTAATTTGAGATACAGTTGTCCTATGCTGCAGGCCAAACAGCATCTTTTCATTCTGATTTTTTTTCTGATCCTTTTCTAATGCTAATATCAATAGGTCTGATGGGGCCAGATTCATTCCACAGTCCTTTTGCTATTCAGGATGGTTTCAAAGAATGAAAAACATATCTGCATGTATTACTTCATCCCATTTTCCTCCTCGCCTCAAAAATAACATTAATTGTAAAAGAGTATTGTAATTCAAAGTTCCATTCAAAGGCCACTTTTCACCATAATCCAGTTTATAGAGTGGCCACCACTGGTTACAGTATTCTATCAAAGTTCTCTTATTTGCATTGCCTCCCAGAGTTCCTCCAAGATCTTTCCAATCCAACACACCGAAGGGGGCTCTTTTTCAAAATGCCTCCTGGTTGATTTCCCATTTTAACAAATATGAAGGCACTTAAATACCCAACAAATTACAGTAACAACAATTATCACAATTCCCAAAACAATAGCCAGAACAGTGAATTCAATCATTCAAAATCAAAAGCAATTGCTTAAAACCCAAAGCACACAAGTGCACTAGTACGCATAATATTGAGAACCAACCAACCAAATGCTACCAGCAGAACTCTCACGAGCTGCAACTTACATATAGCTCAAATTATTCAGAAACAAACAGACAAATGCTACCAGCGGAACTCTCATGAGTTGTGACTTATGTATAGCCCGAATGAATGGTCCCCAAATCTGAAAAGAATGCCTTTCTTACCAGTGGTCCGTGTCTGTCCCCGCAGTAGATCTCCGAATCGGTGACTCCCTCCAGAAATTATTCTGGGGCTGGCTAAGGGAGTCCCCGACTTGGTATTCCCTGCAGCCAAACAGAGACTGCCCCATCTGGGTCACCAAAACTGGTGCAAAATCGTTACTCAATACTCAACAATAACAGAGATTTGTTATTATTAAGCAGGCATTCTTCACTGCAGCGCTGGGCAGCACTGGGGATATCTCTGCCACAAGTGCTCCTCTCAATGTATAAAACATACAGTATTTACACTTTTCAAGGATGCTGACAGCACAATCCAGTAACTTTTTACTTCTATACAATTCTCCTTATCTTGCCACATATATCTTCTCTCGACATCCTGTTTTTAGTTAATATTTGACAGAATGATTCTTTAAAATACAGAAAGTTACAAGGTCAAGCAGTTTCTGGACAAAGTATGCACACACAGCTGGATCTGAGGGAAACAATATGTTGGCAATCAACACATACACCCATTTTGAGCTAAGTTGGGGTTTTTAACTCTATCAGGATAGAGTTTCTCCTAAATCAGACAGTTATTGCAATGTTTGATCTCCCTGGCCACAGACACTGAAGCAAGTGGTATTTTACAAACCACTGCCATGATAAAATGGTGTAGATAATCACATTTCCCTGCCTCTTTTCAGTTCCCTTGTAGAAAACCACACGGAAACCATGCCTGCTTTGCTTTTCATTTGGTGTTTAAATAACAGCAATGGAATATGCTAACTAGGAGCTTTTAAGTAAGCAGAGTATATTGAGCTTTTATGTAAGCAGAGTATATTTCCTGCTGTTTTCATTAATTTTTTGGTGAAGGGGAAAGAATAGGGGGAAAAAGAATAGGGCATCACTGACCAGTGAGCATAAAAAGTCTCTGCCTTTATTCAGGTTAGTAGAAGCAATCTTCATCCATCCCGGGAGCAAAGTCTCCCCTATTTCTAGACCAAACACTTCCTTAAGTACCCTCTTTCTGCTTCTCCAAGGGCAGATCCCTTTTTAAAAAGACATTCAGCTAGAAATCACACCTTTGCAAACACCCATAATCTAGTCATGTGTGATGTGAGCCACAAGGGTGAGATCTACATACTAAGTAACTTAGTAAGGTCTTAGCTCTTAGCAAAGATGGAGATACTGCTAATCTGGTTGTGTGCTGGTTTTGGCTGTGGTAGAGTTAATTTTTCTTGATAGTAGCTGATATGGGTCTATGTTTTGGATTTCTGCTGAACACAGTGTTGATTGATAACACAGAGATGTTTTCATTATTGCTGAGAAGTGCTTATACAAAGTCAAGGCCTTTTCTGCTTCTCACTCCGCCCCACCAGCGAGGAGGCTGGGGGTGCACAAGAAGTTGGGAGGGGACACACCTGGGACAGCTGAACCCAACTGACCAAAGCGATATCCCATACCATATGACACCATGCTCAGCAATAAAACTAGGGGGAAGGTTGGCCAGGGGGCTGCTTCTCTGTGACTAGCTGGGCATCAGTCAATTGGTGGTGAGCAATTATTTTCATTTGCATCACTTGCCTTTCTGGGGTTTTATTTCTCTCCCTTTGTTATCTTCCTTTTTGTTACAACATATTACTACTCCTCCTCCTCCTCCTATTATTGTTATTATTTTATTTCAATTATTAAACTGCTCTTATCTCAACCCAAGAGTTTTCTCACTTTTACCCTTCCAATTCTCTTCTCCACATCCTGCCGAGGGTGGGGGTAGTGAGCAAGTGGCTGTGTGGTGCTTAATTACCAGCTGGGGTTAAACCATGACAGGTTGCATGGGAGAGCTGTCCATCCGCCATATGATTGTACACAGTACCATTCCTACACAGAATTGTCAGTCTGTGCATGCTCTGTTAACATGAAAAGTACTGGAGGAACGTGCTGCTACAAGAAAAAAATCATACATGCCACCACCACTCACAATCTTTCCCTACTGCAACCGAGGAAGAATTAGCTGTCCCAGTAGCTGCAGCCTGCTCCTGAAAGGCCCCCTTCCTAGATGCCTCTACATCATCTTCTGTCAGATGATGGATGAGCATGTGTCACCTCCACTGAGATTAATTTTCTTCATTAAATAAATGTTGCCTTCATCATACAAACTGAGACTAAAGAGTTTCAATGGAATACAATCTTTTACACTAAATATCTGTTAATGCTATATATAAATGATAATTACTGGCAGCATCCAGCATCTTTTGGATCAGACACAATGGTGACGATTAAGCATTTCACTAGTAACAAATTAGTCACATGGATCACTCATACTGTTTACATACTTTTTCTCACCTTTATGCATGTTTAGATCAAGACTTGTAAACAGCCTTTCCATCTAGAAACAGATCGTCAGCTACAGAAGAATGCTCTTTCCAGCAATTGTCAAGGTTTATCTCCACTATATGCCAAACCAGAACTGAGTGAATGGATTTCCAGCTGTGTTCAAAGGTTTCTCACTTTTTTTGGACCTACAAACGTGACTCATCTGGCAGAGATCAGAAAATGTTAACATTTATGATTTTTAGACATAACAATTTGACTGGTTAAATACACATTTGTAGATCTCAAAAACATTCAGTATTCAGACAGCAATGGCGTCAAGTTTGGTGGTATTTCTCTGACTAGAAAATCTGTAGATCTGTTACATGTTGTGTGTAACTGGTCTCTGGAAACAGCCTAAGCTGCTTTTCACTACTTACTGTGCTTTGGAAGTACAATAAGGATCTTGACAGTTTTGTCACAGCATTGTAGATTTACAATTCAGAGCTTTATTTTTTCACTAGTCTTGCCAGTACGTAGTTGCATAGCTTTATATTCACTTAGAAATCAAATCTGATGGAAGTAATGCCTCCAGATTTACAGCATTGTTTTTAACACTACTAATACTTCTTGCTAAGCTGTTTAGTACAGCAGTGTTTCAATGGATGCTCCAAACCACATGCTCTCAACCAGATGCTCAGTACATCCAGCTAACAGGACTACTGAATCTGTCTAAATGCACTCATTACATGACCATACTAAAGCTCTGGTCTGCAATACAAAGTTTCATCTGTAAAACTCATGTTATGTTGCTATTGAATTTCGAGTTAAAAAGCCTTTAGTTCCTGCATTCATGCTAACTCACCTCTTCTATTGGAAAATATCAGGTATCAGCTTTCTTTTCTGGTACAATACCTATACTCCTTGAATACTTCCTGCTATTCTCATCACTGCAGCTCAAAAATGGTAAAGAAGAAATAAAATTAAACATACAGAGCTGACAAAGATAAGACATAGCTTCTATATGAAGACAGACAAAGTAAATTATGATTCTGTAACTTGGAAAGACACAACTGAATGCAAATGGAATACAGATCTATGAAAGTATGAAACAAGATGACTATTCTATAATACATGAATATAATATATCAAAGGACTTACACTGGGGAGTAGTTTGGTTGAGGATATTAACCAAAATTGACTGCTCTAAATTTACTTCCCCCCTCACCCCACCCCCCCCAGTATGCTCTTCCCTCAATAAGAATTACAATAGTTACTATAAAGAATAGTAGATTTTTTTTCTGCCTAGGAGACATAGCTAATGGATGCAATTTGAAGTACATATTTTAACCAGTTTTTAAAACCCTGTTCCAAACACTACATATCTCTTAATTCAGTGCCATTTTTATTCATGTTATGTAAGCAAGCCATGATTATTTCCCTTTTTAAAATCAGATTGCAATAAATGTATCAAAAGGATCATTTAGTTGCTGAATTCAATTTATGTAAGCTATAAAGATATTTATGCTACCTAAGTCCTGCCCTCTGGTGTGTCTACATGATAATGCATAATAATAGTATTTCATACTAGGTAACTCATTCAGCATTTAATCAGGACACAGCTAGTAAATAAGGCTACTGTCTGGGCAAAACATTTGTCTCCTTGTAAGAGAAGGTGGAAGCTAAAGACTAAGATATTAAAAAACTAAGATACAATGTTTCAAGGAGGGAGGATATGTCATGGAAGAACTGGTTTTACTCCTTAGTTCCTATCTGATCCTCAGAAACTAAATACTCATTTCACACATTCCTGTCTTTTAGATACCCAGACTGGGGGCTCCAGTACCTGACACATGGATCTTCTGAGCACTACAAAGTCAATGAAAGCTGAAAGTGATCAGTGAATGTATCAGCAAGGTAGTATGATCTGCTGAAGTAAGTACAGTTCCAGGTTGTCAGAGAATTCAAATGACAGTCTTGTGTCACTTAGGAACACATGTAATACTGGCCTTAGAAATGTTCTGCATTAGTCTTAAGGTAAATTACTACTTACAACTGTAAGAAAAGAGAGCAAGGATTAAAACAGTAACCATTCCAAAACAGACTTACTTTAATTCCTGGCAGTCCAGTTCCTGAAATTCCACAATCCCCTTTTGAACCAGGCTCACCTTGTGTCGTCGTCCCCCCCCCCCCGCCCCCCTTTGTGGCTACAAAGAATTATCAGTTTGAAAAAGTGCTTTGGTCAGGCTCAGCAATGAGGAACATGGTTAGAATACAGCATATTTCATTTTCAAATCCTTTAAATAACCCTTTGGAAAGCCTCTACACTTCAATTTATTTTTGTAAGCACCTGGTGACTAAGGTTGCTTATCATAATGTATGATATAGTTCAAAAGACATTCTCTCCATAAGTCAGCTACTGATAGCGATCCAAACTGAAGAGTTACCTTTTTTTTCATGAGTTTCCCTAGAAGAACAGGAGCTCTAAATGTATAAAAAGGCGCGTCCTCAGTCACGTGTATCCTTTGCTCTACTGTTTTAAAATCATGCTTTTTGTTCACAGGTTACCTTTGAACCTTGAACACCCAAACCTTGGGATCCCTTTGGTTCAGGTATTCCTTAAGGACCCTGGATACCCTAAAAAGGTAAGGTAGGAGGTTAATTTCAAAACTTTCACAGATTAGTTTTTCAGTTAATAGAATGAAGTAATTACCTTCAAAAGGAAGTACTGTGTCTGTGAAAGTGTTGCTGTCTTTATTTCAGTTCCGCTTGCTCACATTTCTATGCTTCTCAGTGAATAACAAGGACAGCAACAACAACAGATACTAATGGAACAAGTGAAGTTGAGAGGTTCTTTCAAACTTACCCAACTCTATGCAGTGGCATAGGATGCTCTGCTGTCTAAAACCAGCCATCTTCCTTACTTGAAAGGCTTATTATTTTGAATGCCTCAGTCAATAAATGCCCAAGGTGAAAGACCTGGTGGGCCAGCTGGACCCACTGGACCCTTAGAACCTTTCTCACCCTGAAAATATATGGCATTTGCATACAGTAATTTGCATTAGGATTTTACTATGAAATCGTACAAAATTAAGTGATAATCACAACATATACAAAGAATGAAAGTATGATCTGTACAAATGAAAGAATTTTCAGTAGAAATACTAAAACCTAGTGGAAATAGTCTTGCAATCTGTACCTACAAATTTTGCAATCTCATTGCTGAATCTGTATAATTTGGCATACTTTTAAAAGGACACACATTTTACATAGACTGAGAGAAGTTTGAACCCCAGCTTCAAACTCCATATCTAATTAATACTTTCTCTTACCTAAAATCAGATAAACCAGTACTATCGGGTATGCATCATGACATGGAGGACTGCAACAGCACATCTGAAACAGTCTGCTAGGCTCCATCAAGCAACAACTTTTGCAAGTTTAAGTAATCATAATCTAAAACAGAATTAATGTGAATGACAGCAATGTCAGACTACATACTTTTTCCTGTTTCTGTAAAGGGAAGAGCAGCAGTAGACTTACATCACTAAATTAGAAATTGCTGTGTCTTTAAAAAGTCAAAATTTACATCACGTTGCAATGTGCAAAACTCCAGTAGTATTTCGGTGTTCTCTTTCAGTATTCTTGAAAGGATTTGGCTAGTTTAGCTAGTCCCCCTTGGCCAGACATGACACGAATACAATAAATCTCAGAGGTGGACATAAACTAAAAGAAAAGCCAGACTTCTAGGAATCAAATACAGAAAAGCATAACAAAGTCATAGGGAAAAAAATGTTTCCAATTAATATATCAAAAAACATTAACTAACCTTGGTATACTTTGATCTCTTATGAATTTCAAGAGATCTTTAAAGAAGAAGCTCAAAATGGAGCTTCCACTGTACAAAGTCCCTACATAATTAAAAATTCTTAAAGAACTCACAGACTTGTACATAGAACAAACTTGGAATATTCTGCAGAGTTACAAAAAAATGTAAATTTATACCTCATCCATGAGGAGAAATTGCTGAAAATAGTTTGAGATACATCTGCATGAAAGCAATTCTCACATATATGGTATCAGAATTAAGCAGATCTTACAAGGAATATAAAAGGGACTGATCAGAAGTGTAAGCAATGTCTGAGAGGCCAGAAAATGTATGATTAAAATGAGAGTTGCCAAAAGTCAAGCTGAATTAGATCCTGAGTTATTTCTTTCTTTTTATATGTAAGTTTATTTAGCCATATTAATTACAAGGAACAGGGAAATATAAAAAGCAGCTATTATGCAATAGTGATGAAGAGATTAATAATCATCTAGGTACAGCCTCAAAACTAAACAAATATTATGCATAATATGCTACTATTGGACAAAGGTGCAAATGTAGAGATAACTACAGGAAAACCAGAAGTGGAAAATCACAGTGTGGAAAACAGAAGCAAAGATCCAAGAGCTTAAAAGGCTCAGAAACTTTTCAGAAACCCACAGCATCACTAACCAAATACTGTTCCAGCATTTATTTTGAGATCAACAGAGAAAATATAATTTCTTAGTACGGTAGCATGATCAACTATAAAATGTGTACATCCCAACAGTTTATGTGATCTAGTAACTGTGATACAGTGGTCTCTAAGAAGGTGAAAATCTTCTGCATTCTTAAACACCAAACAGCACTTGCATTTCCATTAAATTTGCTTGGTACCCATCACTAGAGTACTGGCATTTACTGGTTCAAAATATAATTTTTCATTTTTAAATTTCTCTGAATCTCTCTTGTGCCAGAGACACAGGAAAACGCCTCTTCCGTAGTTTGTGTATAAGTTAGTAGTGTATTTGGACCCTCATTAAGACTCAAGAAATGCGTAAGTTGTCAGATATTTAAGCTGCTGATTCCCTAGTACCTAAAGAACTTCCTCTTAAAATCAAAGTTAGATGGTGTGATTATTGCAAGTATTAACTAAACTCATGTCCCATACTTCCCTATGGAAAAATGTTAGGAACTTACAAACTGAAGTTCATCTTTGTTATGAAAAGAACCAGTAGGTGATTATTGGAAACAGATGTGAAAAAGTCATTATGTCCCACTTCAACAGTAGCAAAGGAAGTGCAATGATGAAAAATGAAACAGATAAGCATGAAAATACAGGGTGCCAATTTTGCCTTTGATATACGATAGACTACTCTATTTGAACCACTCTTAGTTTTTCCACACATTTTGGCCTACTTTATTTATCAAAACAACTGCTGAGTTCCTAAAGACTACTATTATTAAGGAAAAAATGCTGGTTTTATGAGGAAAAATGCTTTTAAAATGGAAGGAATATTAGACTGAAATCTAAGCCAACTAATTGTTGTTCCATTAGACCACATTTGTGGCTTAAATTCATGAACCCTGTGAATATATAACACAGGAAATGTAGTTTCTTGGATAATACAAATTCTCCAGTATGTTTAGAGACCAAAAAAAACAGCCAACAAACATTAACACAAATGATGGATCCACATGTTTTTAAACTACAGGCACTGAATACAGGGAGATTACTGGAAGGATGGAAGAATGATGATTTATCATGTTTTCTTTAAAAAGTTTTGCAAAGCTATAAAAACATTGGAAAGACCATTAAAAATTATTTACTGTAATTCAAAAGAGAAAGTAGGAAAATATTTAATAAGGAAGCCAAAGACTATGCATTTCCTTTGTTTTCTGAGAAAAGAAAAAAATATGAGAGGACCTAAAATAAGGAACTAAGATTCTGACTATAACTTTGCCAAAGAAACCATGAAAAATGTGACATTTAAATATTTCCAAGCCACATATCAGCCTTTATATCTGAAGAAGGAAGTTATTCAGAGAGAACCTGAAATTGTCCAATTAGTACTTCAGCTTATAATTTCTATTTCAGACAATTTTAAAGAGAGTTAATAACAAATAAAGGACAAAAGGTAGAAGTGCATATCTGCATGGCTTGCAGAAAAGCAGGTTCTGAAATCCTAATCACAGAGGACCAAGGAAATCTCTTTTTTTCAGGTAATTTTAAATAAGAAGAAAACTTAATTACTGTGAGTGTGATCAAATATTGGAACAGGTTGCCCAGAGAGGATGTGGAGTCTCCTTTCTTGAAGAAACTGAGAAACCAACTGGGCAAGACCCTGAGCAACCTGCTCTAGCTGACCCTGACTTGCTCAGAGGAGTTGGACTAGGTCACCTCCAGAGGTGCCTTCCAACCTCAGACGTTCTATGATTCTCTGATACCAGGCCATACTTCACTGAGAAACTAGCCCATATTTCAGAAATTTCACTCAAAGTACAAAAATGTTCTCATAAGTGTACCTTACTCCCATTGCAAGTCCTCAGCAACTGTGTGGGTTGTCGTACCAAACTTACTAATGTGTACCTCTTTCACCTGACCTTTCAAAGACGATGTTAAAACACTCATTTCTGATCTCCTGTGAATGACATGAAAATGCTTATCATCCATTCCTCTGTTAAACAAACAACAGGTCTGACAACAGGACAAACCATACAGAAATACATCACTACACAGAAGCATCAGAAGTCACAAATCCAATAATGAAAAAGATAAGCAAAGCAAATTTTTGCTTTGTCAAAGCAGAACTGATGACCTAACCATACAGGTTTGGAAAAAACTGACCAAGAACCCAGGCATGCCAGAAACAGCATGCTCCAATTCAGATGTCTCCCTGTTTTAAAGGTCTGAGATCAGCTAATTTGCTTAAGAGAAAAGACAAACAAATGTACATGGCTTAGGGTAGGCATGCTTACCTGTTTAATACCTGTTTTTTCTGCATTGTAATTTTGAGCTGACCATTAACTGAAAATGTTACTAGCTATTTTAACAGCTTTTCTCTTTCATTTAAATAATAAATTATACCCGATTAAGTTAATACCTAAGGGACACGTAAAAACCACCAACAACTTATATAAAAGTCTCTTACAACTCAAAAACTGAAGAAGTATTCCAAATCATCACTTTTTTTATGAAGCATTTATTTTTCTTTATGAAATAATGGAACTTAACCATATGTAATTGTCTATAAATACATTAATATAAATTGTTATGTTATTTATAGTATGGCGTATTGTTTTATTCATTTATCTATATTCATTGGGGGTTGAACTAGATGACCTTTAAAGGTCCCTTCCAACCCAAACTATTCTACGATTCTACGATTTATATGCCCATTAGTAAGTAATTCATTCCCACTATTTGCTGTTACAGTAAAATACTGGATCAATCCTCTCTTTTAGTAGAATATTCATCTGCTTTTACTTTTCATAGTTGTTTTGTTTGGTATAAGAGGTCTCAGAAATATAAACAGAATGTAGGCTGTAACATCATGCAGAATTACTGCAAGGTTTGCAATAAAGAGATTATAGCATAATCAAAATAACTAATACTTAAAAGAAAAAGGTAATTCAGTATTGCCTGCTTCCACCTTAAAAAATTAGTTTAATAGAAGTCAGTTTTGACTTCACCTGGAAGACCAGCTAACATTTTAAAGTATACAAATTGAACATTGCAGTAACAGCTTAATTTCTGCAAGGAAATGCTGACTCATTTGTTTCTCTTGTTAATCTCTTTCATGGCAGATCTTAAATCTCCCAAATCCTTAATGTTCTTCTTTCATAATTAGCAAGAATAACAAATGTTTTTTCTTAGACAGCAAAAATTTGGTTTTGCTAAAAATATTAATTTTGCATAGTATCATAGAAATTACACTGTCCACTATATGGAAAAATGAGTAGTATTGCTTTAAACTGTGCAGAATGGAATTTAGGACTAAAAATTCATGTTCTGACCCGAGTAAATTCTCCTTAACTCCCTGCTCTCTTTCCCAACCTCAACCATTCTGTGAATCTGTGATACTCTGGATTTGCTGTACTGTTTCATCTACTCCAGAGATGCTCATGTCCAGGCAGTTGCACTGAAGTGGAATAGGAAAATTCTGTCCTCTCTTTGTCAACATACAGAACTAGCAACACGGGACAAGGTTTATGAGATCCCTGTCACAGTAAGCAACTCTCTACAGATTCCTGTCTCCCCTCCAAAAAGACTGTAGAAGTTAAAATACCCAATGACTGCTATAACCCCTTCCATCAACTGCCGAGACAGAAAGCATCAGGGACCTGCCATTGACAACAGCTAGTGAAAAAAAAAGCGTGTTGGGCAATTGCTACCAAGGGGACTCTGTTTTGATTTTTCTGATTCAGCACAGAGTTATTTAACAATCACAGCATTTTTGAGACTGCTTGATTGGTTTCAGTCTCTTTGGCTGTTTGTTAAAGAGGAGTTACTTTACCAGTCATTCTGGGACGCTGCAGAAGCTGCCACTTTGGCTACCTGAGTAGTTCACCAGAAATTTCAGCAGCAGGTAAAATGAACTGGCAGGTCCTCAGTGAAGGGAAAAAAATATCACAGCACATAAGGAGGGCCCAGTTGAACAGCTGGCTGTACCAACACAGCTCTGAGCCCCATGCCAGATGTGCAGCAAATTCTTGGCATTACCAGAATGTATTATTTTTTGCCCCCACATGTGTACCATTTAGCAACAAAATTAGATTGTGTATGAAATACATAATGAGCTCTCAGAAAACTGTGAAAGAGTATTTCTATACCTTATGTTTCACTTACCTGAGGTCCCCAAGGTCCTTTAGGCCCAAATGGACGTTCCAGTCCCTACATACAAAAAAAGGAAAGACAAAAAGAAAGTGGTTTTATTTATTAACATTTCTTAATAATTACTAATAATTTGGTTGGATTATAAAAAAATTAAAAATACATTTAAAATAAAACATATTGTCGTGGTTTAACCCCAGTTGGCAACTAAGCACCACACAGCTGCTTGCTCACTCCCCCTTGGTGGGATGGGGGAGAGAAATGGAACAGTAAAAGTGAGAAAACTCATGGTCTGAGATAAAGACAGTTTAAGAGGTAAAGCAAAAGCCGTGTGCACAAGCAAAGCAAAACAAGTCATTCATTAGCTACTTCCCATCAGCAGGCAGGTGTTCAGCCATCTCCAGGAAAGCAGAGCTCCATCATGCATAATGGTTACTTGGCCCTGTAGGAAAAGGCCCTGACTCTGTGTAAGCACAGCTCGGCAATAATGAAAACATCCCTGTGTTATCAACACTGTTTCCAGCACAAATCCAAAACACAGCCCCATACCAGCTACTATAAAGAAAATTAACTCTATTCCAGCCAAAACCAGCACAAAAGTATTAATTCTTAAACATTAACTTAATAAAAATGTTCCATTTAAACAATATGCCAATATTCTACATTGAAATACCCTGAACCATCCTCCTTCATAACACGTCTTTTGTTGCACTTTATAACCCTTCTTAGTTCATTATACTTTCTGATACTTTACAGATGACAAATGCTTGTTTCTTCAACATCATCATCATCATCAATACAAGTTACCTAAAAAAGTTTTATAATCCACTGCAACAGATTCTATGTAGTTTTCTTGGCTACTTTTTTTATGTTCAGGCAGCCTTCAAAACATGCCCTGAATAATTTTCTGTTATCTGATTAAACAGTTACCTTAGCATCCTAATAGCTTCTTAAAAGGTTGTTCAAGACATTTTTTGCCTTTCTTATATATTAAATACTTCCTTTCTAGATTGATGTTTCAATTTTTTTTCTATAATTCCCTCATTCCTGAAGAGATGCTACAAACCCCAGTGAAGACACAAAATTTCCTGTGCCTTCAGAATGTTATCATGTTGCAGACTACTTTTTCTTCCATTTGACAAAACTTCTTGCTTTCCTTTGAGATCTTTATTGAAATACTTTGCTTAGTGACTGCTCCCTAAGAATTTACAAACACTTCCATTTTGTCTTTGATATAGTATGTAGAATGTAAGGAAAAATATTCAGAATTACCATTGACAGAATTTAGTTACGATCCACATGATAAATCTGAGCAATGACAGTAATACCTATTTTGCAGTATTTTCTACTTACATAAGTGAGATAGTTTTGAGTTTATCCTACAGGTCTGGGTAACAAGGCTTCCATTGCTCTTCCCCTGGCTATGTTTCTTTCTGAGTCTACAAAGTCAAATAAAGACTCCTGTTTGGCATCTGTAGGGCTTGGATTAGACTCCACATCCCCCTGCAATTCCCATCACAGAGCACGTTCAAAAACAGGGATGAAACGAAGGACACATCTAGGGAACGTGTTTAGAACACATCTGTATAATTACTGACAGGCTGGGTACCACGGCCTTTTAGTAAGGTTGCCCAATATTTCCTATTTAAGACTCTGGGTTTTGTTATTTATAGCCTTATGTAACTTCAGAAGCATAAGCTGTTACTATTCGTGCCAGATGTCTTTCTGTCTACATTTTAGCCAAAGCAATCCAGTCATTTCCAAGAATGAGGCTAACGAAAAACAGGCGTTTTTCTTTGGTTAAATAAAACCTGCATCCTTAATATTTTAAAGCAGTAGGGTATACTTTGGGAAGTACAGAGCTTAGGGGAGGAGAAAGAAGGAGGTACTTGCTGTAATTCTTAGGCAGATCTACTGAACTTGAGCCAAACTGTAAGCCTTTGAAAAAGGTCATCTGCACCCAGTCAAGAAACACTTGGATTGGAACAGGGACAAGAACTTGGAAAGACATAAGCTAGAGGGATGAAACGCAAAAGCAGCTGAACACGAAGAAAAGAGGGCCACTGGTACCAGGAACCTTGTGTGTCACACCCCGCTTCTGCGTGGGAAGGCTTCTGGGAAGCCATTCCGAAGGCAAACAGGCAACAGCAGGCTCCAAACCGGGTGAGATTTTTGGAGGTTTTGTCACCTCAGTTCATGCCCGTTGCGCTTTCCAGCTTAAGTAACACTGTCTGGTTCCTCCGCTTACTAGTTACTTCCAGGGACGTGTAAAAATTGGTGTGGGGCATCGCTGCCACTGTTTTGCCCTTTTTCCACCTGTCGCTGGCACGCTAATTGAGAGTAACCTTTTCACGAGGAGGCGCTGAACAGCGTCACATAAAGCAGCGGGAGCATTTCAACAAACAAAACCAGCGCAGGCGTCAAGCCATCCTCCCCCTGCTCCGTCGCCGCTTCGCGGTGCGGCCGGCGTTCACTCAGCCCCGCGGTTTCTTCTAACTTTGACTAAGACCCGCAGCTTGCCGGCTTTGATCAGGCCGCCCCAACCGCGCCCTGCGGGTTTACGCCGGCCCAGCTACTGCCAAGCGGGCGCAGCTGGCAGAAAGAGGGCCAAGAAAGAGCGGGCGGCCCGGAGCCGGAAGTGAGGGCACGCCTCCATCCGGCGGAAGGTGCTCTACGTGAGCGGGCGCTCACCCCCGCGCGCCGGAAGCGCAGCGGCTTTCCTTGCCCGGCGCGCCGGAAGCGCCGCAGTTTTTCCTTCCCCGCTGCACTCGCAACCGGAAGCCCCCGTGCGCCTCCTGTTCTTCTTCCTCGGACGGCGGGGCCGGCTGGCGGCGGGTCGCCGCCCCCCGGTGGCGGTGGTGCCGGTGCCGGAGGGCTCCGTGGGGTGGGTGAGCAGCTGCCGCGCCCGGGAAGGGTGGGAGGGTAGCGGTCGTCTGCGCTCTGGTCCCTTCCCAGCGCCGCCGCCGTGTCCCGGCGGGCCTCGGCGGCTTCCTCCTTCCGCGGCTCCGGCGTCGCGCTGCGCCTGGGCAGGGGGCGGTGAGGCGGGCCGGGCTGCGGCCTGGGTGCCCTGCTCCCCCCAACACCTCCCCCCCCCCCACGAGCACGTAGGAGCCGGGCTGGGGAGCAACCAGCAGCCACAGGAGAAGTAAATAACCCTCCCTTTCCATGCTTCCCACTCTAGTGTGTCCCTCTCTCCAATTATAGAAGAGGTTTATAGGATCTGTGGGGTCTTTTTATATATAGGCACGCGTAACAATTCTGGGCATGCGGCTACTGAAAGCATAAATGGAATTTAACAGTAGTGTACATTTATGAATGCTGCTGGGCCAAAAATGAACAAAGACAAGGTAATGTTGGGGCAGAAGGTGGGATTAGGAGCAGTGGAATAAGATGAGGAGTGGGAAGTTGTGTTTCTGCAGAAATCTTCAAAGAGGGCAAGCATTTCTAGGGTATGGAACAGGCTTTAGACAAAACAGACTCTTAATTTTTGTTAATTAGTGCACTTCAATGAGGCAGAGAAATTTTCATCTGCCTATTTCAGGGAGTGGCTTTTTACCAGCAGGACGCCCACGTATCTTGCCACATCACATCTCAGTTAATCCCTTCTTCCTTAATAGTGGGGTGGAGTTTGCAAACACAGCAAATCCTATTGTCGGTTTGTAGGTGGCTATGTTGGTTCTGTCTCAGTAGGCATATACCACTAAAAACAAAGTGTGCTGCGGGGAAAGTGATGCGATGCAGGGAACGCTTAAAGTTTTGGCCTGAAACATATACACGTTAAACCCTTGGGCTAAAAGTCATTCGGAACTGTATTTTTGTTTGTTTAAAGATGATCTCTGATTACAAAGGAATTTGGGGTTTGATAACATTCCTACAAATTATTTTCTCAACAGTTTCCATATGCATGGATATCACCTGAATCTTCTTACAAGAGCTTAAATTGTGTGTAAACTTATCCTAAACATGAGTGGCTCCAAACCTGATATTCTGTGGGCCCCACACCACGTTGACAGATTTGTTGTATGTGATTCGGAATTGAGCCTTTATCACATTGACTCTGCTGTAAGTTCAGAACTCAAGGCAGGGTCCTTGCGGTTATCGGAAGAAACTACAGCTACGCTTTTGTCAATAAATTCAGATACACCGTATATGAAATGTGTGGCTTGGTATCCAAAGTACGATCCTGAATGTCTCCTCGCTGTTGGACAGGCCAATGGTCGAGTGGTACTTACTAGCCTCGGTCAAGATCACAACTCAAAATCTAAAGATTTGATAGGCAAAGAGTTTGTCCCTAAACACGCACGGCAATGTAATACCCTTGCGTGGAACCCACTAGATAGTAATTGGCTTGCTGCTGGGTTAGATAAACATCGGGCTGATTTTTCAGTATTGATCTGGGATATCAGTAGCAAATATGCACCAGAGACTGCAGTTGCTACAGAGAAAGTAAGACTTTCAGCAGGAGATCCGGAAGCAGGACTGGTCGTAACAAAGCCACTGTATGAATTAGGACAGAACGATGCTTGTCTCTCTCTCTGTTGGCTTCCACGGGATCAGAAGCTGCTTTTAGCTGGAATGCATCGAAATCTAGCTATCTTTGATCTGAGGAACACGAGCCAAAAAATATTTGTAAACACCAAGGCTGTCCAAGGAGTGACTGTTGATCCCTATTTCCATGATCGTGTAGCTTCCTTCTATGAAGGTCAGGTTGCCATATGGGATTTAAGAAAGTTTGAAAAGCCTGTTTTGACCTTGACGGAGCAACCAAAACCCTTAACAAAAGTTGCGTGGTGTCCAACAAGAACCGGACTGTTAGCTACTTTAACAAGGGATAGTAATATCATTAGACTGTATGACATGCAGCATACTCCCACCCCTATTGGAGATGAAACTGAGCCAACAATAATTGAAAGAAGTGTCCAGCCATGTGAAAACTACATTGCTTCATTTGCCTGGCATCCCACAAGTCAAAATCGAATGGTGGTAGTGACTCCCAATAGGACTATGTCTGACTTCACAGTTTTTGAAAGAATTTCTCTTGCATGGAGTCCAGTGACATCCTTAATGTGGGCTTGTGGACGACATTTATATGAGTGTACAGAAGAAGGAAAGGCTAGTTCCTTGGAAAAAGACATAGCAACCAAAATGCGGCTCAGAGCTCTGTCAAGGTACGGTCTTGATACTGAACAAGTTTGGAGAAATCACCTCCTAGCTGGAAATGAAGATCCTCAGCTGAAATCGCTTTGGTACACTCTGCATTATATCCTTTATTTTACTGTAGCTTATATCCTAAAGAAGTAATATACCTTTATATGTAAACCAGTTATATGAAATGCATGGATATCTTTAAATATAATGCAACATCCTGTAAATACTTTGCACATGTTAATAGGATGTGACTTTAAATTAAAAAAAAAAAAGTTCTTCAAACACTTGGAAAAAATTAAGCTTCCTATACCTGAAAATACTTATGAAGCAGTATACTGAAGATATGGATCAAAAACTTACAGGAAACAAAGGTCCCTTAGTTTATGCTGGCATTAAATCGATTCTGAAATCATCTTTGGGTAAGAAAGTTCCAACTTTGATAAGTTCTATTATAGTATGTTTACAGAATGATGCACTCGTGGGTCTGTCATTAAAAATTGTTGAAAGAGGCTATTTAAAAATATAGAAAAAAAGTATTTCTGTTTGTGTTTTAACAGTTATATTACAGGAACTTCCAGAATTTTCAGTGTTCTTGGAAAGTCAGTAATCATAAAAACAAAGTATCCTCAGAGGTAAATCTACAACTGAACTATTTCAAACATTTGGGTTTTGACTATGGCGCTGAAAATTCTTGCTCCCCACATAACTATTATACTTTTTGAAGTTCCACATAGGATTGTAGTTCTAGGAAGCTGACTTTACTGTAGTCACTGCTAATGTACTAATCACATTTGTATAACTGTGTTTAAATAGGCTGTCTTGTTCTGTAGCGTTAATCACCTCTGGTGCATCACATGCCTCTCATGCTCAGTAAAGTTTTTATTAGTATAATTTATTATTTGAATTTTTCCTTCTCTATTCATTATGTGTCTTACTAATGTTTATGCTCCTTGGAGCAAAAAACCCCCAACTCTTTAGTGGTGGGAAAGCTTCTAGCACATTCATGGTTGCTAAGAAGAAGAGAACTGGTAGAGCAGGTGCTTGACTGTGTAGTATGTATTTTCAAATTGAACATATTGATAACCCCTGTCAATTCTAACAAGAACCTCCAAAATCTTAGGGGGTAGAGGAAAGAAAAAAGCCTTAATGGGAAATATGTGTCAAATTTAGATGCATGATTTTTAGCAGATCAAAATGATTTTGTGGATGCTGCTACTTACCATGGAGCTTTTAGTGATGTTAATTTAAAGTACTAAAATATGATACTCAGCTTTTGTACTCTGCTTTATGATTGAAATCAAAGTGTTGCAATTTAAATTGTGATTTAAGCATAATTTAACTTATTTTCCATTTCTAGGAACGACAGAGAACCTCAGGCACAGCAGGAGTGGATCTGATAGACAAGCAGATATTATTCAGTATCTGAGTGAGGAGAGATCCTTGGCTTTGCAGCTCTGTGGGTGGATAAAGAAGGGAACAGACTTAGATGTGGAACCTTTTTTAAATTCGTTGGAACAGGAAGGAGACTGGGAGCGAGCTGCTGCTGTAGCACTTTTCAACTTGGACATACGGCGAGCAATACAAATTCTAAATAAAGGGGCTTCCTCAGGAAAAGGTGCGTATTGTGTTTAGTATCTTTTACTTTGACATTATATCACCTTAGTAGATTTTTTTCTGTAAACAGAATTATGGAAGATAGTATGGAAAAGATGCCTGTTGTCTTATAAAATAGTTACTTCAAGTGGTTGTGTTGGAGCCTGAGAATCTGACAGATCCTGATCTTTCACTCCTCAGACTGTCATATGCCTTACTATCTAGTTAAAATAGATTGTATGTTTCAGAATTTCTTATTGATACTATGCTGGTTTTGGCTGGGATGGAGTTAATGTTCTTCATAGTAGCTGGTATGAGGCTGTGTTTTGGATTTGCGCTGAAAACTGTTGATAACACAGAGATGTTCTCATTACTGCTGAGCAGTGCTTACCCAGAGTCAAGGCCTTTTCTGCTTCTCACACTGCCTCACCAGCAGGTGGGCTGGGGGTGCACAAGAAGTTGGGAGGGGACACAGCTGGGACAGCTGACCCCAAATGACCAAAGGGATATCCCATACCATATGACATCATGCTCAGTATATAGAGCTGGGGGGAGTTGGCCAGGGGTTGCGGATCGCTGCTCAGGAACTAACTGGGTATCGGTCGGCAAGTTGTGAGCAATTGCATTGTGCATCACTTGTTTTGTATATTCCAATTCTTCTATTATTATTACTGTCATTTTATTACCATTATCATTATTATTTTCTTCCTTTCTGTTCTATTAAACTGTCTTTATCTCAACCTACGAGTTTTACTTTTTTGGTTTTTTTTTCCTCCTGATTCTCTCCTCCATCCCACTGGGTGGGGGGGAAGTGCGCAAGCAGCTGCCTGGTGCTTAGTTGCTGTCTGGGATTAAACCACGACAGATACATAGCTGAGAAAGTGTTACACTGAGAACTAGTGGGATTCTTTTATTTTAATGGAACTGTGTCTTGGCTAGATGTCATGTATACCTGCTTCCTTTGGGCTATATGGAGCTCTCCACCAGTGCGATGGCTGTGAAATAACTCAAATGTAATATTCAGGGTCTGCAGAAAACATTTGTTTTGGAGTAATATTTGGCAAGAGTTGCAATGTATGACGGAAAAGTTAAGCTACTAGAGCCAGGAGATGGAGGTATTTTTGTTCTGTTTTCTTGCCAGTATTCCTCCTACAAGCGTGGTTTGCATCTGTGTTCTTTTATTAAATTTAAAAGACTATCTTGCCGCTAAAGTGGATAGGTAAAACATGAAGGGAACCTTTAAGGTTCTTTTTTTTTTAATATTGCCCCTTTCTGGTGGGGGAAGTGAATGTGTGCTTTCCATAGGGAAGGTTCAGAGTGGAGACATGCTATTTTAAAAAATAAAATTGAACTTTATGACAGAATGAATATTTAGATGAAATAGATTTAATGTTTTCAGGAAACTTGTTAACTTGAAGCTGCTATATGCAGTTGTCATCCTCCAGCTAGGTCGATTAAGTGATGGCTATGTATGCAATCCTATCTTTTCACTTCTTGTGGATATGAATTATGGTAATGACAATCTTTTCTGATAGTGATAGGAACACATTTAGCAGTTCAAAACTATTTCAAAATACCAGAACCAGTGTGGTGTTGCTTGAAGTATAACTCAGGCTGTCACTCATGTGGGCTTGTAACTTTGAGCTGTTAGCTGAACAGAGGCATTTAAACCAGAAACTAATAAATGCTAGTGTATGCACATTTATTTTAGCTAGTGTTAATTCTGCTGTATTTTGTCTTGCATCTTGACAAAACGTTCTGTTTCAAACTGATGCTTTCAATTACAGTTTTAATTGTTTGGGTTTTTTTAAGTCCATAAATTGAATATTGTTTCACTGGTTGTTTTTAATAAATCAGGTGATCTGAACCTTAATGTAGTAGCAATGGCTCTGTCAGGCTACACGGATGAGAAGAACTCACTTTGGAGAGAAATGTGCAGTACTCTAAGACTGCAGTTGAACAATCCCTACTTGTGTGCTATGTTTGCTTTCCTGACAAGTGAGTCTGGTTCATATGATGGTGTTTTGGTGAGTAAATTTCTGTTATGTTAAAATTCCTTTAAGTAATAGGTGCATATATATACACATACACGCGTGTAAGGGAAGTGCTATATAGTCCATGAATTAATCAGATTAGAATGTATTATTTTCTCCTGATGGCAGATAACGTTTTTTTTCTGCTAAACAGACATCTCATATCAGTGAATGTTACATTAGTGAATGAATCATGCATAAGCAGCCAAAATATCCAATATAGTTCACGCATTCTTTAGGGGAAATTTTTTTAGCATGGAGTTATTAAACCACTAGAAATGCATTATCAAAATAATTGGGGGGGGAGCAAAAGGGGAGAGAGGTTAATAATGGAAATGCACAAAACAGAATAAGTGCAGGGGAGTTTGCAGAACTTTCATCAAGCTATATTTGCATTGAATTGTATTTTATTTTTCATTGTTTACTTGTTAAAATAATTTCACTGTGTTGAAACAGTAAACAGAATAATTTCACATCTTCTGAAATTGGTATAGAATTGCCATGTGAAGAGCAAACTAAATCTTTAATATGAGATGCTTTGGGCCTTTGGGGGAGTAACATGCTTGCTGCTTGGTTAGAGAACAACAGAAATACTTGATTCAATAGGAATTATTTAGCCCAAGGGAGGACTCCTGTCATGCAACAGGGTAATTGGCCTAAACCTGTTGAAAACAAAGTTGTCATATGATGCTTTTAGGGTATTAAAAAAAAATAACATAAGAATCCCAGAGGAGAGAAACCTGAGTGGTTTTTTCTTTCTTCAAGAGAGAATGCTCTTGTTCTCTGGATGTTAGGTAATAATTTTATAGTTGTTTTTTATTGATGAATTGGAAACTGACAGATCATAAGGTGTTTGTTTTTTTAATTTTAATTTTTACTTCAGTGACATCTGTTGAAGTTTGCATGAAAAAGATTTTCCAAGCACATCTCCTTGTTTTGGTAGTGTCAATCACAATTTCTATTCTGAGAATATCAGGAGGGAAAAATATGGGCATGGCTAAGTACCAGAATTAATCTAGTCAAGGATTTTTTTTCTTTAGTGTTGCATCTAGTAAAAGGATTAAAAAGCAGAAAGTAAATATTATTGCATTGCTGCACCTTGAGTGCCAATATACTTGTGAGAAGTCCATGTTCTGGGTGTTGGAGTTAGTTGTACCAGGCTTTCCTGCCATTTGAGTAGATTGTTCTGAGTGCAGACAATCTGATATTTAGTGTTAGCTTTCTTCAGATGTGATGTTTTCTTTGTACATAATCAATTTCATAGTTATACAATAGTACAAATGTTCTGACTTTTACAAACTATGTATTGAAAAAGAAGAAACTTGCATGTGATGGTAGTATTCCTATTTTTCTCTCCGAAGTATGAAAATAATGTAGCTGTACGAGACAGAGTGGCATTTGCTTGCAAGTTCCTCAACGATGCTCAGGTAAGTTTGTGGTTGCATATTTAAGCAAACTGTTAAGCTGGGCTTTATTTAGAGGTGGAAGAAACTCTGGAGTGGAGGGGTGAACAGTGGAAGCAATGAGTCATGAGTGATTTGGTTTTCTCATCACAGTAGGATCTAAGGTATGGTATAATCTGGTCTTCAGTCTGTACCTTCAGCTTGATTTGGTGTTTTTTTTCTTGTTTGTTTGGGTTTTTTATTAGTATTCATGACATGCTAGTTTGTTAAATGTTATTGCATTACCTGTATGTCTGTTTTGCTGAAGAGTATTTGTACTTACTCAGTATTTATTTCCAAATATTTATGTTGTCTCAAATTCAGGCTTGGTTTTACAGCAGGAATGTTTTCTTTTAAATTCACTGAAGTATTTAAAGAATATGTAACCTCCCTCTTTGCACTTCCTATCAGGAGGCTTAAGGTTTCTTGATAAATACTTGAATTCTTGCAATATTGTGGATATAGCCATATAACTTTTTCTGCCTAACGTCCAGCAAGCACCATATTCTGTTAGCAGTGGACACTTATAGAAAGCTATTCAAATCATTAAAAGTTTTGTCATATGCCAACATAAATGAGTTAGGAAGGGGTGAACAGACAGCAAAAGTTAAGTAAATTTTTTTTATAGCTGAACAGGTTTATTGAAAAGCTGACGAATGAAATGAAAGATGCTGGGAATTTGGAGGGAATACTGTTAACTGGGCTGACAAAAGATGGAGTTGACTTGATGGAAAGTTATGTTGACAGAACGGGCGATGTCCAGACAGCAAGCTACTGCATGCTACAGGTTAGTGTTTCACTCAAAAATAAATCTTTATAGAGGAGAACTAAACATAGTTTCTTTAGCAGTATAGTACTAAATCTTGTGAAGTAAAAAGTATTTTCTGTAATAAATTGGGATGGTACATATCATGCCTGTTTTGCAGAATCATCTGAAACACTCAATGTTAACTATAAACATGTATCTTCACTCTCTCTCTCTGTTTGAGGTAGCTTGAGGAGATAGCAGGGGAAAGAGGCAAAAAGAAAACATTGTCCTTTTCACTAGCTGAACTGGGAATACTCATTCCTCTGCTTATTGCTGGTGTGTTTCCTGACAGGTTCATTATTTTTTTGCTTCCAGGATTTTGATGGAGAACTCAGGTGAGATTTTTTGTTTGTAGGCATTGGGTTTGGCTTTTTTTGTGATGAATTTGTCTTGGCCCTTACACAGTTGCAGCTATTGCCAGCACTGTGTTTAACTGCATATGTAACCATCAATGATATAGACTGTGATATGTGACAGAATTTTATAATCCTTCATATGACAGACATCAGTTTTTAGGAGGACAGGGCAGCATAAGTATTTTCAACCAGAGAGGCAGACTGATGGGAACTTTTATCAAACTCACATTACAGTTTAGCAGAAAATTAATCTTTTTCTAGACAAATTACACTGCATTATTTCTCATATCTTGTTGTATGCTTTATAAAGCCTTTTGAAAAAGTGAATAACATGTATTGTGTATCTTCAGTAAGTGTCTGACATTTTTTCCTGCCTGCTTTAGGGTTCTCCATCGGATGTACTTAAGGATGAAAGGGTTCAGTACTGGATCGAGAACTACAGGAATCTTTTGGATGCTTGGAGATTTTGGCATAAACGTGCAGAATTTGATATCCATAGGAGTAAGCTGGATCCCAGTTCAAAGCCTTTAGCCCAGGTAAATGTAATTCTTGTATGAAGTATGACAAGTCCAGAAAGGAAGGCAGCATGGTACTTCTATAGAAAAAAGTTGCTGGCCGCACCTTGGCTTTCATGACGATTCATGTGCAAAAGAAAGATTTCAACTAAGGCTGCCCTGAAAAAGTAGCTGTTTTTTTCAAAATATTTTTTTAGAAAGGACTTGATAACTGTTTTAATAGAGAGTACAGAAATCTGGTAAACAAATCTACGTGTCTTCATGTCTAATCTAGGAAATCAGTTCCCTACCATTTTATTTGTGTTCGTTTTTTTTTTTTTTTCTTTTCTTAAACCTTTTTCTTTCAAATAACAGGTGGTCTTTCAGAAACTAACTTTTCAACACTTTTTCTGGGGAAACTCGTTTTTTTTCCTCCCATGTTGAAAAACAAAATCAGAGACGTATCATCCAGCTGAGTTCAGCATTACTGTGAGAATGATGCTGAAACCAGGGAATTGAACCAAGAACTAGTTCAAATTGGCTCTGTTCTAACTGAAGCGAACCTCAAAGCTATTTTGAAGCCCTTGAACTTTAAACTAAAAGTCAACAGCAGCAACTTTCATTATCAGTTCTGAACATAAGCTAACCCCAAAACTAACGCCCTGTCCAAATGCTATCTACTTAACATCTGGTGGCATTTTTAGCCAACATGGTCTTATCACAGCACCTTCCGCTCTCTCATGTCTGCTAAGTATGTGCATTACAAGCCTTAGGGCCCAAGGGCTTCTAAGGAAGACTGGTTTTGAATTCATATATCTGTCACAGCTGTTTAAGGACAGCTGCATCCTTACTGCTCCAAATGGGAGAGAGTTGAGTTTACTGCTCCTTCATTTATGTGATCAACATAAATAGCCCCTAAGGAGTTTAAAGTATGTGGTCCTTGGTATCAAGTCATAACTTGTGGCATAAGGTATGTAGATAAAGATTCTTAGGAAAATACTCATGTTGGGGACTCTAGAGTGGGTCACCTGACTATAAGGAGGGAGATGCCAGATTTAGTTACATAGTAGGTAGAGTAAACTTAATTTCTTTCATTACTGCAGATATGGCTTTTTATTATCTTAAATAATACCTTTCCAAGTTTTAGCAATTGTGCATGTTTTTATGTGTTTCTGAGGTAACTGAGCATCATTAATGCCTACTCAGGACTGCAGTCCACATCTATAAGCCAAGATGTTAGGAACTCCTTCACAAGTAGCCTTGGCTTTCCAGGGCACTCTCTAGAATATCTGGTAAATTAAGTGTTTGCTAGCTTGAACAAATTCACTCATAGGTGTAGCAAAAGTGGAATGAAACCAAAAAATTAATGGGCTTTTGTTCTCTTTAGGTGTTTGTGAGTTGCAATTTCTGTGGAAAATCAATCTCTTACAGCTGTTCAGCTATTCCTCATCAGGGGCGAGGTTTTAGCCAATACGGAGTTAGCGGTTCACCAACTAAGTCAAAAGTTACAAGCTGTCCTGGTTGCCGTAAACCCCTTCCTCGCTGTGCGCTTTGCTTGATAAATATGGGAACACCAGTTTCCAGCTGTCCAGGTATGACACAGTGGGTTTTAGTTATTCAGCTAGAGTACTAGTTAGAGGCCTAATTAGCAGTTCCTGTTGGAATATCTTCTGTTGCACCTTTTTCTTTCTGTTTATACTCATACTATAAATATTCATACTCATCATTTTGAGTGAGGAAGACCATAATTGAAAACTTCTTTACATCCCATCTGATTTTATGATGAAACCTATGTCTCAATTCTTTCGTGTCAGACAGTATGCACAGTTACTTGGTTCTGACAGTTTTCCCAGTGAGATTATCAGTGCAATTCCATGGTTAGACAGATGAAAAGATTCAAGTATTGTGGTGGTCAGTATTGTGACCTTTAAAACTGTAAGAAATGGGAAGTGTGTTTTCTTGAGATGAATTATAGGCATGCTACAGAAATCTTGGAATGTAAATTAATTGATTTTTAGCTGGAAGAGGAAGAGAGAATAAATTTAAATTTAATTTTTCATATTTTATTTAAATTTAATTTAATTTTCACTAAGTACAAAAGAACATATGGGTCATGCTGTCACAGCTAAGAAATATTATGACTAGAATCTTTTGGTTCTGTATGTCTTGGGCTCAGCATTATACAAGGTCTAAACTAAACTGATTTTGTCCATATTTTTAGGTCAGTCTTGTTATAGGGCCCTGAGCAGCTGTGCAGTTTTCATCTATTGATATATCTCCTCTCATTCTTTCACTGATCTGTGTTATGACTTCTGTATTGTAATTGTTCCAATTCATACCTTAGATTTTGTTGATGTTTCTAAAGCAGAACATTTCACATGCAGTAAAACAGGCCTGTAATTCACTGTAACATAAATCAATCACTGAAACATAAATCACTGTTGAAAGAGATTCTGTCTGTAAAATTTGTTTAATAGGCAAGTTTAGCATGTCCGTAAGATGTGAAACAACAGTTCAGCAATAAAATTCTTGTTTTGGCATTCGACCAGTTCTTAATAATTTTACTGACTTCACTTTTAAAATCAGGCCACTTCTTCACATAATGTTCCTAATTTCAAATTTACTCTGATAGTGTTACTGGGACTGAAACAGAAATTATTTACAAGCATATTTGTGTGTGGGGGGGGGTTGCCTCTGCACAGGAGGATCCAAGTCAGATGAAAAAGTGGATCTTAGCAAAGACAAGAAGTTAGCCCAGTTCAACAACTGGTTTACTTGGTGTCACAACTGTAGGCATGGTGGACATGCTGGACATATGCTTAGCTGGTTCAGGTAAGTTGATATTAAAATCTTTCCATTTCACCTGTGTATGCTGCACTGAGTAGGACATGCCTCCTTTGCTGTATCTATCATTAATTATTGTGTTTTGTTGGTTTAGAACATATGCAAAACTTGACTATGATGCCTAGTGTTTCTGAGATACTACGTCCCTGCATGTACTTAAATGTATAGATTACTAAATTCTTGTTAGTTTTATTTTATATGTTTTTTCTTTTTTCTGCTATTGCTGTCTAGGGACCATACTGAGTGCCCAGTTTCTGCTTGCTCTTGTAAGTGTATGCAGCTGGATACAACAGGGAATCTCATTCCAGCAGAGACTGTCCAGGCATAAATATTGTTTGAAAACGTGGGGCGCTCTGATGGATGTCCATCATAGTCCAAGCATATATTTTAGACAAAGGTCATTTGTGACTTACTGACTATGAAAAAATAAATTGCTATCAGATTAGTAAAATGATGTGTGTCTGACTGTGCTTGGTAGAAACAGGTATTCCTGAAATGAACCTCTGGGTATAGCATATGGTCCTTGTTCAGAGGATTGAAGCAGTTCAATTCAAAAGCACTCCTGGAATTGTGGACTCTTTGGATTTGCTAAAATCCAAAGAACTTTATTAAAAGTTTTCAGGGTAATACTGATGGGCCCTTTTATTTGTTTTTCTAAACAAAGCAGTGTTTCTATGCTGTGAAAGTGGGCCTTCAAAATAAATACCTGGAAAGTGTTCTTCAGAAGATGGCAAAGTGATGCTGTGGATTCCTCTGTTCATTGTTTGATCACACTTTCTTGTATGCAAATGATAATTTCCTTGTAAGTTCATTCAAAGTGCCACTGTTAATTGTATTCTAAAGATTTTTATTTTAAAGAAAAATCCATTTCTTTCTGTTACCAAGTTTTGTTAATAGTAAAGCAATATCTTTGCAATTCAAGATCTTATTTGCCTACGTACCTAGCCGATGTGAATTTTAATGATAAAGAATTTGAGGGGTTTGTCTCCTAGCAATGCTTATATCCTAGAGAAGAGTTCCCTGAAAGGTCATGTGTGTTTCAGTGCAGAATGCAGGTAAACTATAGGAGGTTTCATTTGATTGATTAATTTTTAAGATAGTGCTGTAAAGATCTGAAATCTTAAGGACTGGAGACTTGTAAATATTTAAGTTTTAAACTACTTAATGAATTTTGACTTCAAAAATATTTGAAGACTTTTGGATAATCAGCATTTCCCTGTACTTCTGAAATATGCTGGGAAGTGTGAAATCAACCTATAAAAATCCTGCTTCTGGTCACTAGCAGACACCGGTCTGCTCCCAAAAGGATGCACAATATTAAGTCATTGACCAGAAGTAGTTACGTTACCAGCTGGAACTAAGATTATTAACTTGAGAGTCAATGATATTTTGCTAATACTGTGCTAGGAGCTAATGGGTATTGTTGTCCTTGGTTTGTAGGCAACAAAATTCACACAAATTAGGGGAAAAAAAAAACCTGTTTTAAGGTATGTGATAATAACATCAGTTTATTTGGTGTGTGTTTATTTACCAGTAGAAACAGTATATGAGTTACTTAACACTTGCGTGCTATGAAATACTAAATGGAATGCTAGCAATAAACTGGTACCGTATTGCCAGGACTGTGAAAATCGGTGTTTAAAAAGAGAATATATTGTAATATACCACTTGTTCTAAGATCTCTAGTGTAGTTGCAACAAGTTAGAATGTGGAAACATTTTCTGTAGATGTACATGATTACATTCAGGACTTTGGGTTATATTTTCTGATTTAGCATTAATGTTGTAATACATCTGCTACATTTATTCTCATCTAAATTTCTTGCCTAATTGACAAAGATCTTTTTTAAGTTAAAAATCTAAGAGGTACTTTATATTTGTAGGCATGGGAGAGCAGTTACTTTTTTTTCTTGTTAGCATATTTATTTCACTTTCCAGTATTCTTGCACACTTAATGTTGCTGTTGAAGAGCTCTTCAAAATGTTCTCCACTTATATATGTAAACTGGGGTTTAATGTATGATACCCTATTTATATAAATACAGGCAATAAAACTTTTGCTTTATGGAAATGAGGATTTGTAAGTGTCAAGGATATGTTTTTATTCCTCTGTAGCAACATTTAGTAAATTTTCCTGATAAATTCCATGGCCAGGTGAATGCAACTACTAACATACAATGTCTCATTTTCTTATTTAAAGAAAACTCATTTGTAACATTTTTGACTTGACTATACCTGTTTGTGTCAAATTCTATCATTTAATTAAAGTAGATGCTTACTTTGATACTGAGCGTGTCTTTGAAATGTTTTGGATTTTGAATGTGTGCATATTCTGGCACAGTGCAACTATCAGTTTTGGCTGTTGTAATTGGTAATCAGACTTTCAGGTCCATAATTACACTATTTGCAAAATTTACAAAGTAAGAGGTGTATGGTTTTTAATGGTCAGATTTTTTTCCTTGTTTTGCTTTTAAATTAATAAAGCTGTGATTTTGGGGGCGATTTGTTGTCTTTAAAAAAAAGTACAGCTACAGACATTTTATTAGCTGCAGTTACTTTTCCATTTACTGTTTTCTGCTATCTGCTCAATGGTGGTGGTGGCCTTGCATGCTAAAATGTTTTGACCCTGTGGTTCATGCTGATGACGCTTCATTATTTTCATTCCATTACATGCACCAGCCTTGCCTCCCTTTCCTGATTAAGCACAAACACTTTCTCATACGCACAGGCTGCTTGCACGAGCACAACATGAGTTGTGCTCCATGCATGTGTCCATGCCCGAGCAAGGACAGCAGAACATGTCTGGTGATGGTGACCAGGGTCAGCTGAGGGTCCAGCAATTGCCAGACAAGTCTGCAGTGACACCCCTGACAAGGCTTCTCCCAGCCTCCTGTGTGCAGCCCTAGGTCCCTGCATGGTACTTCACTGCACAGCTGCGTTCTGGTGGCCTCTCTTGGGATCCCCACTAGAACTGAATTTCCCCAAGAGAATTCACCAAATTTTCATCTGTTTCTCCATTTCACACTCACAGACTGCTTTCTGTACCTTAACCAACTGGGACATAAACCTCTCCCAGGTTCCCACCCTTTACTACCCTCATGTCCTCCCAAAGCAGCCGCCAGCTTCCTCTTCACACCTTACTGGCCCTGCTGCTGGCCCTGGTTTTGGTGACATCCCTCTTTGGTGTTTATGATACAGTTGCCCTGGTGACTCCCCTTTGGTCAGTGACCCATGAGGCCACAATTTCCCATTTTATTATCTACGAGGTCTGGCAGCTTCTCACACCTTCATCTTGTTAGTGCAGTCCTAACTGAGGGTTAGCAGGCCCCATGGTTATTCCTTTCCCTTGGGTATCTGCCTGGCAGTTTCTGAAATTGCTATCCTGGTAAGTGCATATATGACCCGAGCATTACTTTTCCTTTAATATCAAGAACATTTTACAGTTCCTTGCATTGCTCTCTTGTTAGAATAGCCAAATAGCCAGGTTACGCCACTTATTCACAAACCTTGGTAGTCTATAGAGAAGCAGATAGTGAAAAGCACATAGTGGAAACTTTTAGTTGTATACTGCTTGCCTAGCCATGTATCATCACTGCAGGACTGGATGAACAAGAAGAGTCTTGACTGACACAGGGGAACTGTAGCATTTTCCACTCATATGTGTTCAAATGTTTACACACAAGACCATCTGTCCAAGGATGGTCTCTGTATGGGGGTAAAGTGCTATGGCCATCTAGTGGTAGACTGTTTTATTAGGCCTGGATAGTCTTGGTAACTAACTGTACATAACATTTTACAGAATATATGTATGTGCATAAAATATCAGTTTTCTAAAGTAAAATAGCACAAAAGACTTTTAAATGCTAGGAACACATGCATGCAGTTATTAAGAATGACACTTGTTTCTACTGAGCACTAAAATATAGCAGTGACAGCACTACAGGACGGAGCATGGTATCATGCCACACGGACCTCGTGTTCTTTGCTGTATGAAACTTGACTCCTACTTCAGAAGGCCGCCTCCTTCCCAGTGACAGTAACTTTGTCACTGTCTTCTAAGTAGGGGGGCAGGGGTGGAATAAATCACCTGTTAACTTGATCATCCACCCAGTTTATAGTAACTTTGATAAATAAGTCTTTAAAACATAAATTCCTTGACTGAAAATGGAGATAACTATAAGCACAAAGCTAGCAATCTTAATAAGGCACTAAATATATCTATTAAGCCTGAAACCTGTTTGTATGAAAGGTTAATGAACAGGCTATTTATTTAAAATACTTTGAAGTATTTTATTTATTAATTCACAGAGAATATTTCCAAAGTTAGATTTTGCTTTGATTGTGTTACTGTAAGAAATGTATGAATTCTGCTATGTGCCTGGATAGTAACAAAACTGGGAACTGTGTTGAAGTTTATATGGTTAAAGTCACCATGACAAGCTGGCTGAATCCTGGTACTTCTGTGTAGACTCCCACCAAGAATGAAGGTTGTGATGGGAAGTCAACTGCATTTGAAATCCACAAACCTTAACTAGACATTGTCAAAGTGTTCAATGTCAATGCAAAAAGCAAGTACCTCACACTCCACTTTGTTAAAATTACCTGTGTCAGGTAAAATAGAACAGGAGTCACCATGTATCACTGAAAACAGCACTCTAACATGTAATATGTGAATAGTTAAATGTAGCCAGATCTTTTTTATTGGAGAATAGACCATTTTCAAGATGCAAAATACCCCTACATGTTCAATAAATTTATATCAAAGCAAATAAATAAAAAATCTTTGTCATAACCCCACCAAATGTCTTCAATATGAGTTTCCTGTGAAGTATCCTACAACCTCTACCAACAGCAACAAAAAGATGCCTACAAAACTTCAGTTTTTAGCAAGTCCAGTCCTGCAAAAGAACACTCTTCATGGATGCAGAAGGGTTAAATATATACAGACAGTGAGATATGCACACAAGCGTTTTTCTTGCTGAATAAATACATTTTCAAAGAAAACCATTCTTCACTGGCAATACATGGCACACATAACACCATCTTTTCAGTATATTTGATGGAAATAAATGCAACTGTTACCATGCTGTCAGGCAAGAAAGCTACGGTACTGCTGTCCCCTCTAATATATATGTTCTAAATATATGCTAAGAAAAATCAATTGCTCCGCCCAGTACCAAACGGGAAGTATTCAGGGAATTCGTGAATAATTTTTAGTGCTTCATTGTAGAGTTCCAGATCTGAAAGAGGGCAAAGAAAATGGTTATGATGCATAAGCTAAGTTCCCCACAAGCAAATGAGAGCATTAAAGCACTGCTTATTTTAAAGCAGTATAGCTGAGCATTCCCAGTCTCCCTCATCCTCCCCAGTTTTCCCCAAGGCAACAACACTCTCATTGCTTGCTTTCTGGAGGGTTATTTTTAGGCCTGCTAGCTCCACCATCGCACAAGGTCCAGTGCAAGGCCAGAAGCCCACAGTCAGGAGTGCAAGAATGATCAGACTATGGCAACTATCTAGACTGGCTCCAGCTTCAAGTCAGTCCCTACAATTTGACAGTAAACCAGTGTATTTTGTATAGAATTTTTCCCATGACACTCTCCTTTTCTACAGTCTACTCTGCATCTGGCAGCTTGAAGAAAGACCTTGTCTGTAAGAAAAGATAATCAGGCTCTCCCTTCTTACTAAAGAAGAGTTCCGAACTCAAAATGAATTTGTCATAATGTATATTCTTACTTACCAAATGGACTTTTATCTTCTCTGAACTGGACATATGACATGCACATGATGGTTGCCTGATTTGTTACTCTTCCCACTACCTCAAGAACTCCTGAGATCTCTTCATCTAGCTAGAAAACATACCAAATATGAAATTAGTGCCACTAAATTAGCTGCTGTCTCTACTGCACTCTCCACAACTGACTGTTCATGACAGATTCTGTTCCATTTCAAACAATACAGTACTACTGAACAGCCCTGTCTCCCCTGCCCCCCAAAAGTCTTGAGCCACTTACAGATTTAGTAACAGCCAATTCAGTACTGACACAAAAAAAATGTGTGAAGAAGCATCAGAGGGAAGATACTGGTTTATAAGTATATAAAACTCTGTCATTTTGTCACTGAACAGAGACTAATCTAGGACACAGAGAGCAGAGAATCCAGATTTTAACACATAGCATTCAAACCTGAGTAAACTATAGAACTCTGTAAGAGCTAAGAAGGTATCACACATGCCAGAGAGCAGTTCCAGTATTCCAGATCCAGGAAGTATAACTGGAAAATATTAAGTAATCTGTCAGTAAGTGTTCAGAATACAAAGACCTTGACAATAACAAGGCTTTGGTTGAACGAGGGGAAAAAAAAGGCTAAAAGTATTATCTTGCTCCAAAATCACATAGGTTGAATATGTTTTCTTTCTTTTTTAAGATACTAATTTTAAGAGTGCAGTACTATTTCAGTAACGTTCTTCCAATATCTAACTCTTACTTTTCACTTTCTAGTGGAGTCTAGTAAGTCTCCTGGAACACAGCAATAGATTCCCTCCCCTCCCCATAATTTTGGGGTTCTCTGTTGAAAGGAGAAACTACACACATGCAAACAAAGGAATCTATTAAAGAGGAAAAAAATTAGAAAGCACTTTGATTAGCAAATCTAGGAGTTCCTCCATTGACATTAGGCAAACCAGAGAGATTAACCTGGCATGTTTTTTCTGCATATACCAGTTTCTCCTACCGCAATGGAACACAGACTGTGAAGTGCCCAGCACTGCAGTTATGCATTTATGAAATTCGACCATTTACTCTGTTATGCAAAGTTGTGAAATCGTTGGTCAGATGCTGACATCTACAGTTTTAACAACCCAAGGCAGGAAACCTTTCCATGACCTCCAGAAAGAAAGAGTTAAGATACAGGCAGAACTTGTAGGAAAGACATTTTCTTTCAGTTTGAAGATGATGTCAGCAAGCTTAACATTAATAAGACAAAACTCTTTGCCAGATCAAACTGCATTTTTCATCAACAAGGACAGGCTCCTGTCTTGAAAGTCAGAGAGTACCATGTGCAATTATTTCACATGGAAATGGCGAGATTTCTCAGCATTAAAGACTACAAACATGGTCAGTTAAGCTAGAGCATTTGCCATCACGGCGAAAATAATTCTTTAATTACAACATTTCATAGAGAAAATAAAACAAACTTAAAAGACAGAAGAGAATGCCAGGGTGTTATACCTTTAGTGGGACATGATAACAAAGGAAACAGTATATTTGTGCAGTAGTTATAAGCATATCTTATATCCATTGCATTAATTGCTTGATTTTAAATTTTTTTAAGAAAGAATGCTTCAAGCTAACGATGAAGTTTACTGGAATGCTATGACAAGTGCTCTAAGAGGCTATAAAAATGTCAACTCAGAAACTGTTGAGAATACCACGTTCTTGGGTTTTTTCGACTACCTTCACAAAATATTCTGTTAGGCATATAAAGGCAATAAGAAAAAGGGAGGAAAAACTGAAATTAAAATAAAGCTAATATACGTAGTAGAATGTATTACACTGTAAACAACGAATAGAGTTAAGACAAAATAGCCAGACAGGGATCTGTCTGACAAGGAATGAGTTCTCTCTCTTAATACCACCTGAAAATTGATGAAGACCAAGGCAGTTCATGAATATGAAGACTGCAAGTTAGCTGGAAGATGTAAGAAGCAGAGGCAATGAAACATGGGTGGAAAAGGGAGAAACCAGGGATTATTTTTTTTCTGACTAAACACATGCAAGTCGTGCAGGTTTCAGAAGAGACAAAACCTCAGGAATAAAGAGAGATATATTTTTTTTTCCTGACCAAAAACTCGATACATGCAAGGCACGCACAGGTCTCAGAAATGACAAAACCTCCGGAATCCACAAGAGGCAACATCTAGTATTTCCAAAGTATTCCTTAACTTACAGGTTCGCTCAGCTCCACAGTCGTATGTTTTCCTTCT
Source organism: Astur gentilis (assembly GCF_929443795.1). Lineage (NCBI taxonomy): Eukaryota > Metazoa > Chordata > Aves > Accipitriformes > Accipitridae > Astur > Astur gentilis. The sequence continues at coordinate 19,316,589 of NC_064883.1, read as the reverse complement.
CCATCCGAAAGCACGAAAAGCTTCCCAGTAGGATGAATCTACAAAAGACATTAGCCCTGTGCGCTCAAAAAGCAGCTGTCAGCGTTACAGGTTTAGCCACCTCAACCAGAACTGCGCGGCAGGCCTTCCTCCGAAAGATCCGACCGTTACGGCCGCCTCCCGCCCTGCCCCCGGCCTGACCGGAGCCGCCGGCCTCCCCTCGGGCCAGGCCGCGACGAGCTGCGCCACGCAAGGCGACAGCCTCCCCACACGGCGCCCCAGCCCGCAGCGCACCCCGGGGCAAGGCACTACCCAGGCCGGCAGGGCAACTACCCCACCGAAGGCGCCACGGCGCGGCCCCCAAAGGGCAGTAACCCGCCGCCGGGCAGATCACGGACCTTCTCGACGCGGCCCACGAAGCAGACGGGCCGCCCGATGTGCTGCGCCAGGTGGCCGGTGGCGATGCGCGGCCGCGGCACCTCACCGACGTCCTCCATCGCGCCGCGGTTTCCCGCCCTTTGCGGAGGGGAGGGGCGACGTTGCCCCTGGCAACGGGGGGATTGGGAGGCGCGGGGAGAGCGCCGGGGCGGGATTTCCCCTTCGCCTGACGCGACCCGGAAGCGGAGGTGGAGGTTGGTGAAGCGGCGGCGGGGGCGGCATCGGGCGGCCGGGCCGGTGGGTGATGGCGGGGTGGGTCTTGCCGCTGCCGCGGCGGGGAGGCCGGCGGAGGGGGGGGCGAGCCCCGGGGAACCCGGCTTCTCCGGGGCTCGCCGCCCCCCCCCCCCCCTCCGCCGGCCTCCCCGCCGCGGCCCGGCCGGCTCCTTCCAGCCCTATGCTGTCATTTAATCCTTTCCTCTTAAATCACCTCATACTTTCCCTCCCCTAACGGCCGTTTTCCCTCTCCCTTTAGATACTGGCTCCCCTCAGGTCACCGCTGCCCAAGCCAAACATTCCCGTCACCGGTCTGTTAACCCATGCTTGATTTTTACGGGTCGTAGTTGATATTCAAAACGTTGCGTGTTAACGGCGGCGATACCCACGCATTTCCACAGGCAAAAGTATAAATGGGGAGAGGAGTGGCTGGAGAGCAGCCCTGCAGAAAGGGATCTGGGGGTGCTGGCTGACAGCAGGTCAGCAGTCAAGACGGCAAACCGCATGGTGGGGTGCCTCAAACACAGCACAACCAGCCGGTCAAAAGAGGCAACCATGTCACTCTAGTCAGTCCTCACCTTGAGTACTGTGTGCAGTTCTGGGCCCCACAATTTAAGAAGGACGTGAAGGTTCTCAAATGCATCCAGAGGAGGGCAACAAAGCTGGTGAAAGGGCTGGAAGGGATGTCCTATGAGGAGCGGCTAAGGACTTTGGGTTTGCCTAGTTTGGAGAAGAGGAGGCTGAGGGGTGACCTCATTGCTCTCTGCAGCTTCCTGGGGAGGGGAAGTGGAGAGGGGGGTGCTGATGTCTTCTCCCTGCGATCCAGTGACAGGACCCGTCGGAATGGCTCAAAGCTGTGTCAGGGGAGGTTTAGGCTGGACATTAGGAAGCATTTCTTTACAGAGAGGGTGGTCAAACACCAGAACCGGCTTTCTAGAGAGGTGGTCAATGCCCCAAGCCTGTCAGTGTTTAAGACGCATTTGGACAATGCCTTTAATAACATGCTTTAGGTTTTGGTCAGCCCTGAAGTGGTCAGGCAGTTGGACTAGATGATCATTGTAGGTCCCTTCCAACTGAACTATTATATTAATTTCATTTCACTTCATTTCATCATTAAAGAGTTTATGCTCAATCCCCAGGGTTAGAGTGACTGATGGACATAAGACAGAGCTAGCACTGGACGTGACGCTCTCACCACTTCTTGTCTTTTTCCATGTGTTTTCCCCTACTGTCCCTTGCGTGGAGCCGTTCCTCCCAATTGCCCTTGCAGCAAAGGCGGCTAATGGTATCCTGGGCTGTGTTAGATATAGCGTTGCCAGTGGGTCGAGGAAGGTGATCCTTCCCCTCAGCACTGGTGAGGCCACACCTGGAGCACTGGGTCCAAGTTCTGGGTACAAGAGAGATGTGGACATACTGGAGAGAGTCCAGCAAGGGCCACAGTGATGATTAAGGGACTGGAGCATCTTACATATGAAGAAGGGCTGAGAGAGCTGGGACTGTTTAGCCTAGAGAAGAGAAGGCTGAGGGGGGTCTTATTAATGCATATAAATACCTGAAAGGAATGTGCAAGGAGGACAGACACAGGCTCTTTTCAGTGGTGCCCAGTGACAGGTCTAGAGGCAATGGGCACAAACTGAAACACGGGAGGTTCCCTCTGAACATCAGGGAACACTTTTTTTGCTGTGAGAGTGACTGAGCACTGGCACAGGTTGCCCAGGGAGGTTGTGGAGTCTCCATCCTTGGACATATTCAAAAGCCACCTGGACATGGTCCTGGGCAACCAGCTCTAGGTAGACCTGCTTAAGCAGGGGGTTGAACAAGACAACCTCTGGAGGTCCCTTCCAACCTCAGCCATTCTGCGTCTCTGTGATTTCCTTTCTGTTTCCAGGACCCCAGAACCAGCGTTTCAGGAAATACTTGGAAAAAAATCTAACTCTGCTCCAGCTTAAAAGGGCGATCCCAACACTGCCTGTGTGCAAGCTGACTCTTCTAACCAGCTGTGGGCTAGTTCAGCTTGCTAACCAGCACAAAGTGGTTTTTGTTAGTTGGCTCGGTTAGTGTCATGATGGCTTGGCAAGCTGAACCAGCTACCACCAGAAGCTATGCAGAACCAGCATGTGGCCAGGAAGGGGAGTGCTGTGGAGTTATATCTTCAGTGCGGTGTAGCTGGTTGTCATCTCCTGAGTGTCACTATGCCATTCACCTTTTCAGTAGTTTATTTGCAAGAGAATATCCTCATGTCCTTAGCATATCTTCAGATATTTTAAAGGAGAGATCTCATAAAGGTAACAGTTGGAGCAAGATACAGCAAGCTGCTGCAGAGTGGCTCTTCTAGGGCTATTTGTCTGCCACGTTTTAAGGGTCAGCTGTTAGAAAAACATGTTGTAGAAGTTCTTACAAATATGTGTGTATCATCTTTAGCAGCTGTTGAAGGTTTGCGTTCAGAAGATAACTGCAGGGAAAGAAGTAGGTTTCAACCTACTGAGTATTGTATCTAATAACCACCTAGCTTTCTATTTTAGCATTTTCTATCTTCTTCAGGGTTTTGAATGTTGACATCAGTTTGAATACTGTTATTTCACTCCTGGCTTTGCCTTTGTCACCTATGCTTTTATTGTCTGACTGGATTGTGGTTGATTCAGCATCTTTGAGCATTTTATACTGTGGTAATTTGAGCTGCATAGTTCTTGGTATTTCTGCTTCCCTTAAATTTTATGAAAACTTTAAATAGTCACATTTTATGTAAATAAAAAAGTCTTTGTTAGTGTTTTGTTACATACATATCCCTGTTTTGTATTTGTGTTTCTCTTGACACTTACTTTCCTTTCTTCTCTTTTCAAGAAGCACAGACTAAAGTAATATGACTAATATTAATGCCAGATAAAAGAAATGATACATCGGGGGTTTTTTTCTTCTTTACATAGTAACTTACATTAGGCCAAAAGCTTTTAAACTGTTGTTTTGGTGTCACAGAGAAATCTTTTCAACATGCATGTTCTTGACTCTTAAATTGATTGTTTTCATGTCAGAAGCAGGGCTGTACAGGGCTGTAAACATCTTGTTCCTTTTCTGATTGCTACTTTATTGGTGAATTACGGCAGATGCTAGTATGGAAGAGAGAATTGTTCTGATGCTCTCTGTTTTCTCCTTCCATAGATTATATCGTTTACGCTGCTAGACGTGAAATTATTCTGGTTCTTTTTTTGACGTCAGTTTTGAATATTGTTCTGACCTCATTTCATCATTTATGTAATTACTGGCAGTGCCACTGCAATTCTGCTTTGCTGTGTTCCTGGGCATCCCCTCTTTATCTTAGTCTCTGCATCATTTGTGTTTTTAATATTAAATTACCCTTCTCCTCCTGTCACTTGTGAACATGCAGGAAAAAAGCTGAAAAGTAATGCTAAATATGCTAGGATCTTCATTGTATAGAAAAATTTTATTGGATTTAACGTATTGGTTTGGCTCAAAGGTCACTCATACTTCTTGTTGAAGGAGACTAACAAAATGCAGGAGGAATAAATTAACCCCTTTGTGCAGCTCTGTAACTCATCTTTGTCCAATCCCACCTATGTTCTCAGAGCCTCATAGAAAGACAAAATATTTTTTGCAGCCTCACAGAATTGCTGTAGTTCACAGTTGATTACTTGCTAATGACTGAAGCGGTGCCAAAAGCATTATTCTTAACTATCAGCGATTGAGATTGGAGAAAGAAAAAATTGTGTTCACTTTTTGGTGAGGGGGAAACATGAGGAGAAGGGAATTGCATATTCCTACCAAGGGAGATTTTTATCTTTAGGCAGTGAATTCAATTTCAGGTCTCCTAGAGAAATAAAATTAATCCCATCTGGAAAGGAAAAGTGCTGTGCTATATAGGAGAAATTACTGCAGGAACATGGTACTATCTCTGAATGGCGGATGTATTTTCTGTGATTTTGTGCTGACAGCTTTTGAAAAAAATCCCGCAACTGAGAGCTTTTTTTCTCTAGTCTCTGTGACTATGCATCCAGGTCCACAAACTTCAAATTTAATTTTTACTCTGAAATGAAACTTGTGTGGAAACTGGTTGTTCTCGGCTTTCGTTAACTGAAACCTCATCTTATCTACAAGTAGTAAAACTCCAGCCTGATTCTGCAAGTGCTTAAACTGTGTTCTTATCTTCAAGAGCAGGAGTGTTTCCATTCAGCTCTGTGTTTCTTTGTTGGACAGGGGCTTTGTTCTGTTTTTAACATCTAATTCAAGAAATTTAGTGGTTGCATTTCCCGTTGCTGGAGAGATTTATGTTTACTTTTGAAGTTCCACAGTTGATAAAATTCTTAAGAGAGCAAATATCACAAATGTCCCCACATTGCCTGTCTACAGCTTTTCCTTTACCTATGGCATACTGTATATAGCTCTCCTTTTTGTTTCTGTGCCCCCCTTCTATTTTGTTAGTTGTTCTTTGTTATTTAAACTTAATATTGTGTTCAGCAAAGGTACTAAAATACTGCAAGTAGTAGTTGGCAAGCTCCTTCCTACACATCAGTTATGCAGACCTGAGATCTACAAGCACAAGTTTTGTTTCTAAGTGGTGAACACCCAGAGAAGGAAACTGCCTCACTAAGCACATTAGTCTTTTTAATATTTGGATACCTTACCACCTCCCCAACATTCACAATCACAAAATACAACATGCTATTTTCCTACTGCTGGACCAGTGGTTTTAACAGCGTAAGAACTTGAGGCCTGAGCTTGAGGGGACTTTTGTTAGCTTTGTTTGTTTTTCTGCTTCAAGCAAAAGGATGTGTGGGGGTTTTTTTGTTTTGTTGTTTGAGAAATACTGCTGGCAGTGGAATTAAGTTAAAGCTACTTCAGAAACTGAAAGCTACATGTATGTAGGTAAGATGAATTTTGGGGGTTTTAGAAAAAATTGGGATAGCAAGGCTGCCTTCTGTCAATGAAAGGAAAAAAATCTAGTATGTGAGCGTGCTTGTAACATTAATTTGGCTAGATCAAATTGTACTGATTGTTAATTTACTCTGAATTGAAATGTCTGTTGTCCTGTAAGCAGCGAAGTTTAGGTATGTTAAATATGTAGGATTTAAAAAGTGACAAATGCATGGTTTCCTGTACAACTCTTTTGTGCCACATATACACTGATTAAGATGCTTTTCTTTGCGCAAAAAAGAAGGGAAGGGGAACACAATGTGGTAGAGCTGAAAACTGTACAATAATGCAGATGGATCTCAAAGAGAAAAAAATGTGACTGGAGCAACTGCAGCTCTGGCACCTAAAGTGGCTGACTGGAATCTGAGCCTTTACCAAAGCTATCTGTAAGATTTTACACATCAAGTTGATTTTTCTTCTTGTTGTTGCACACTTAGGATGAAGGTAAAATTGCATTTTAAACTGTTCCACAACTGCCTCTCCTTCATACATCATTGGAGCAGAAACCTGACTCTTGAGCATTACAGCACAGGTTTTTACCACTTGAGCTATGGGACTGACAACCCTAATTGGTAGCAGGAGAAGACTTATTCCCCGAGGGCTGAAAAAGGAATATGCTGCTGGCGCCATGTGTTGAGCCTGGGTGTGGGGGAAGGTAAGGAATAAATGAGATAATTTGGAGTTTCTACTGTGTAATCTCCACAGAACTGGAAATACCAGTATTTCACATGGTAAGGTAGGAGAACAAGCAAAAAGGAATAAAGTGCAGATAAGTAACATGTTTTTAATTAATGCATACCTGGGATTGGATGGTTTGTTCTGTTCTTGTGTACTTCAGTGTAGTTTATTTGGTTGCTATAAATTGCACTGTGTCAACATAAGCAAGAAGTAGCTGGCCAGCCTGCGGGTATTCAGTCTTTTAAGTCTCAGGTATCAGTCCACAGTTTGAATTGTTGCTGCTTTTGCCATGTTCTATTTATACACTGTTCCTGAACGCCAGTGCTTACACTTCCTGTATGGGACTTTCTGTGATCTGGAGTATGGAAGTGTTTGCTATCGCTTGTAACAGCAGAGTGAGAGGCAGTTTATATTGGGTGAATAGTCAGTGCTGATTGTGCAGTTAATTGTTACAGGTCACTGGCTACGGCAAAAAAAAGTCTTGCTTATGGTACCATGAATATTTGGGTGGTAAGGGAGGAATTGTGGCAAATAATTAATCCAGGATTTCTACCTTTCTTTATTTTATTTTTTAAAAAATCCAAACACTCCATGGTAGCACTCTTCTCTCTTTCCCACCTTCTAAAGAGTCTTCTTTGTTAAATTTAGTGTGAAATAATGTTACCAAAACCTGGCATTGTACACCTCTTTTCTTTAGACTGGACTCCTTTCCTCTGCTGAAGGTGTCTATTAGATGTTGCTATCGGTTTGTCGTGCCTTCTCCTTTAAATGTTGGTGTCTGCAAAATGAATCCGGATTCTGCCCCTCAAACTCTACTTCAAACTTGAATTACATTATTCCACTTTTCCCAATTTTATATGGGTATTTTAGTAGAGAAGATTTTCACATGCCTTTCTTTGAACCTTCCTTTCTGCATTTGGCACACAGTGTGTTTCAGCCAGATCACAGGCTGCTCCATAGGTCAGCATTGTCCAGTGGTCCGAGTTCAGCCCTCAAGGGCTGGAGGTGAGTGCACCTTCAAGGGGTGACTGCTGCTGTGGTGCCTCTTTCCTTTTCTCGTTGTCCTAGCGCTACGGACAGAGCTGCTGTTGCAGGAGAAGGCTGGGGAGACTCTCAGTTGCTGTGTTCAGTGGTGCCAGTTAGGTAGAAAGTAGGTGGTGGTACATTGGTAGCCATCTCAATAAACTGAACCTGTGAATACGTGCTTTGTGTAGTTCTGTTGGTTGTTCTTCACAAGAGTGATGCTTCCCTATAAAGCTTCTCTTATAACTTTTATTGGAAGAAGAGAAACTTTGTTGAGTCTGTATCTTAAAGTTCAGAATAATTAGAGGATTTGCTTAGAAGAATGTTTCATGATGTATCCATGTTTATGGGGTGGTTCATAGGACTTAATTTCGTAAAAGCTGGCCCAACTGCCTATCTTTTGGCTAATGCTTGTGGGGTTTTTAATATGAATTTGTCCTTTTTAAGCTATTCAGAATTGCTTCTAGGTAATCTTCCAGTCTTGAGAGAGAATAGATACTGAGCATAATCTTTTGCAGTTAATGTTTTTATCCCACTGCTTTCCTTGTTTTGTCCTAGCTGTTGCGAACTCAGAGTTCTTAGCTGCTTTGGAAGATTCTTTTAATGAATCACTGTTACGAAAAATTTGCAACATATGATTTTGTTGCAGTTTCTTTTAAGGGGATCAGTGGTAGCTGTTAATCAAATACACTCAAGTGTTAAGCTGTCTCTAAGACTGCAAACTGGAAAAATGAAAATAGATACTATGCTAATACTGTAGGGGTGGGTGGGTTGGTCTGTATAATTGATGCAACAGACACTTAAGACTGAAAATCTCTAGTGCAATTTGCTTCATTCAAGTATTCCTGCATTATAAAGCTGCATTTTCTGTAGGAGCATGTTTTGGGCTTCAAAGTTGAGATGCTTTAGAAGTAACTCTGATGAGAAAGTTTGTGTAACAACAATTCGAAGTAGCAGAAAAATATGGAAACGTGCTGGATAAATGCTGAAGGGAGCTTCCTTTTTTCCTTTAGAATGGTTGAAGGGTTTTTTTTAATGCTTCCACTCCATTCATAACTTTATAGAAAAGCCTTTTATACTTTACTCCCTTTTTGCCTGTAGAAGTCAATTGCTACATCAACAAGGTAATCTGTCTGAGATACAAAAGCCTGGTATTTCAAATCTGCTAATAAAGATTAAGCTGTAATATCATGTATGTGGCCTTTGGCATGGTGTGAACTTCTTATGGTAAATTCTGTTATATTTATTTAACATGTTTTGTCTTCATTTTAGATAACCACTAAGAAGAGAAAAAAAAGAAAGGAGGCTATGTTCAGCTTCTTCCGCAAAAGTCAAGATTCAAAGAAGGTTACAGTGCCAGAGAGAGAAGCAGATGGATTTGTTATTGTGGGTAAGTGGTGCTTCTGTATAAAGCGCATCTGTAAGTGATTCTTATCATCTTTGAAATGTAAAAATTTGAGATGCTTAGACCAAACGAAATGTTAAGAGAAGCCATGATAAAAATTGTTCAGAATTCTTACTTTTTCTGAAGGAGTTCATATTCTTAGTCTCATCATTTGGACTAAATAGCTGACATTTTATTTACATAGGTATGAACTCTTACTCAAGAACACTGAAAATATAGTTTCTTATTTTCCTCTCATACTGTGAGCAAGGAGAAATTATGACCTTACAAAACAAGAACGTTCAAAGCTGGGGCTTCTAGCTTTATGATTAGAGTTGTGGGAAGAGAATACCTTATTGCAGTTGTTCGAGGACTGGTTTTTTTCAGGTTCCTTCCTTTTAGTGTTACCCCCAAAGTCTCTTTATATTAGAAACCAAGAAACATCTGTGTATTTCTAGTCACATGGCAAATGCAGATGAAAATTAAGCAGTTTAGGGTTTTCAAAGTTTTTTTGTTATTAAAAAATTAATCTGAAGTCTACTTACCGGTGAACTGGCTAAATTTGCAGCTTTAGTCAAGCTCTTTCAAAGTCTTGTAGCATGGCTTGAGCATGCAGAAAATTATTGCTATCATGCTGTAACCGATGCTTTTCTTTTTCCTCTTTTGAAAATTTGTGTTTTCCTCCTTGTAAATCTGTCATCATCAATATTCAGATTCTGCTGCTCTGATTTACTGACTTGTTCTCATCAGGAGTCTTACAGTGTTTCTCTATTTAAGTGTTCCTTGAGCATTTTCAAGTCACAAAAGCCTCTAGATTATCAAAATCTAACAATATGAGAGACTATTGGAACTCTTTCTGAGGAGAATTTACTTAGATTTTTTGTAATAGTTCTCCATTAAAACAAATTGGTTTCACATCTGTGACTCTGTTGTCATGTTTAATGGTTGCCTTCCACTAGATTTGTTCATCTGCGCTGGTTTTGATGGCTACATCAAATCACTCCAGCACTTGCGTTGTGGAAGGGTCAAAGAAGACGCATCGTTGTCCCAAAAAAGTCTGGAGACCATTTAGAGTTTCAAATTCTGTAACAGGCAGAGATTTCTGCACCCAAACGTTGCTTATGTCCCACAATTGCTGGTCCTGACTCTGCATTCAGTTGAGCTTCATTCCTTTTTCCCAAAATGCTGTCAGTGTTTATTTAAACTTTGTTCATATAAATTCATGTTAAATTAATCTATTAAATATAAATTTAAGAACTATAAATTTCACTTGAATCCTCTCTTATTTTATTTCTATTTATTATTATTTTTTGCTCAGACAGAAGTTAATTTAGCAAACTGCAACAAAATGGACTGTAATTTCATCTTGGCTTTTACGGGGCAAAAGAATTGCCGTCAACCTTGTCAGTGGCGCATATGCTAAATGGATGTAGTTGCACAATTATAGGTCACTGAAGCAGATGCTTATCTAGAAGTTTTGTTTGTCTAGGAATAGTGGCAGTCCAAAAAAAACAAACAAAAAAAAAACCAAAAAAAAACCCAAAACAAACCACAACACCTAGCTATTCTGCTAGTTACTTCTTTATTACTCTGATGGGAGGTTCTGAAGCTTTTTTAAACTTAGCTGTAAAATATTCTAGAATACCAGCACTAAATGTTTTTAACAAATCTCAGTAGGATTATAGGACTGTTAGTGTGAATACTGCTGTAGGCAGTGAACACTCTTGAAGGGAGTGAGAATTTAATTTCTTATGTTTTAAGTTCATTCCTAAACCCAGTCTTTCATTCAGAGCATATGAGAACAAAACGCCTAGTTTGCTGATATACTGTGGACATGAGAGGAGGTGCTTTGCTTTTCTTTCCTGGAGGAAAAAAAGAGGAAAAATACATCCTCTAGGAACACTTGCTCCTGATTTCCACTGTCGTGGTCAGGAGAGCTTGTCTATCACAAATCCTTTGCAAGATTGTTCACATGATGCACCACTGATAAGGGCAACCAGGAGTCTTACTGGAAGTCTGAATGAGACTTACCAAGGAAGAATCAAATGCCGTGCCCATTAAATTACAAAGAAATCTATTCAGTAATGTAGTGAGAGTGCTGAGCTTCACAATTAAATTTAGATAATTAAGTGTGATTTTCCTAACAATATTTAATTATTTTAACCTCTTTCTCTATCATCGGATATTTGAAAAAGAGGGAAGAATGTTCAACACTTGATTGAGAAAGATCCACCAGAGCTATCACCCTGTCAAATCTTGAGGGTTTTTTTTTCTATTTTTTTCATAACTCCTCCAAGTCCTGTTATATATTGCTATATTTTAAATCTATTTTTGCTTGTAGAATATCAGTGCATTTGGAATTTCAATATCTGAATTCCTATTCTGTGACTAGAAAGATGACTCATAAAAACACTGGAAGCAACAAAAACAACTTTGCAGCATAGTAGCTGAAAGAAATTCCCTATTTTAGCTTTGGGGGCACATACTGCATGTGTGGGAGTCAAGAACAAAGAATTCATAATTCACTCTCTACAAAATAAATATAAAATGTTATTTTCTACCAGGGACTAAAGCATTTTTATGTCTAACTATGAGTTCACTTACTTTCCAGATACTGGTCATCTCATCTGTTTATAAAGCTGTAAAAGTAGTGTTTGTTCTGTAAAAGCAGAACTGTTATTCTGAAAAGGGAGTAGAGGCTTATGAAATATGCACAACACGTGATTGGTTTTGATGAGTGAATCAATTGCAGAAATACGAAAAATGTTTCAGAGGTTTGCCTGATCATCACAAATTTTTTTTAAAGTTAACATTCTGAATGACAATTCAGAAAACGAGTAAGTTTTCAGTTAGCTTGGGGATCTTGAAGAGTAGTAGTTCTTAAGGAATTTCTCATGTTTTGTGGCTTTTGGCTTTTGTAATATAAAATAAATTCCAGCCTACCATCCATTCCTACTGTTGCTAGCCACAGAGAAGAAGACAGATCAGTGCTAGCATTTTGGTTTGGCACAAAGCTAAAAATCTCCCATCAGATCTCAGAGGTGCATATGACTGGTAGTCCTAATCTCAGTATAAGATCAGGAATTGAAAAACTGAGAGAGCAGTGCTGCTTCCCATGTGTGTTTGGCAAGGTCAGAAACTCGGCAAACATCCACATGGTGCTGATGGTTCCACTGGGGTGGGTGGTGAGTGTTTTTGTTTGAAGATAACTAAGATATCATAGAATCATAGAATGGTTTGGGTTGGGAGGGACCTTCAAAGATCATCTAGTCCGACCTGCCTGCCATAGGCAGCGACATCTTTTACCATATCATCTTGTTCGGAGCCCTGTCCAACCTGACTTTGAACACAACTTCTCTGGGCAGCCTGTTCCAGTGTCTCATCACCCTCATTGTTAAAAAAAAAAACAAACAGAAAGAAATAATTTATCACAGAATATTGTTCTGTATGTGCTCTTTAAAAAATACTGCTAAATGTTAATTTTGTTTTCAGGTTTAGTTTAAGATGCTGATGTGCAGGGTCTTGGTTACTTTTCCAGAAAAATTTGAAGTAAGCCAGTGTGAGGGAGCAGCAAGTGCTGGTGGCTCCACCCTGCAGGTGAGCCTGCAGCCAAGCAAGGGTGCCAAGAGGGCAGGGGCTTGGGCAGAGACCTCACCCAGGAGGAGTGCCGTCCCACCCTTCCTGAGCAAGGACAGCAGAGCAGGTCTGGTGATGGTGACCAGGGTCAGCCGAGAGTCCAGCGATTGCCAGACAAGTCAGCAGGGATGAGGCAGATCAGAGGCCAGGCCAGGAAGTCAGGTCGGGGTTGGGGTTATCGAGGTGCACGGGCAGGCACAGGCATCCCTGCAGGGTGGCTTGGGCAAGGACCAAGAACCTGGGATGAGGCTTCTCCCGCTGCTCTTTGCCTGGATCCTGATGGACGTGCTCAGGCTGCGCTGTGTCAGTGCTGGCTGTGGGCATGGACAGCCAAACGCCTGGGGCTGGGTGCACCTGAGGTGGTGTGCTTGGGGCCAAACAGCCAGGATGGTTGTGTTGTCTCTCGCTAGTGTCTGGAGGCAGCACGGTTCTCTGAGGAGCTCTTGATCTTGAGCCTTGGGCCATGCCTGAGTGCAACTCTGCTTTGCTTACTTTTAACTTGTGTTTTAAAGGCCGATATGTTTCATGGATTTAAGAGTTGTTGGGTTTTGTTTGGTTTTCTCTCAGGGATCTTTTTATGTTGTAAATTGGAATGGAGTAAATGGCTTGAAGAAGCAGCTCAGTTGCTGGTGCTGATAAACCTGATTTGTAAACGTATGTAACTTCTGTTTCTTCCTTGAACTTAGGACAGCTTTCTGTTTCAGTTTTTTAGACTTAAATTTTCAATACTGACCCATGGCTATTGTTTCAGAGGTCTGCTCGCAGCCTCAGGTGCAGATCTCTTAACAGGTAGTAGGGAGTATTGTTATTGACTTATAGGGAGCACTTAACTGTCACCTGAAGGTTGTTTTCTGAGATTCAGCAATTTTGCTGTAGAGTTTTTCAAAGTTTCAAGAGTAAGTACCCAAGGAAAAATGGACAGGCACAGGATTCTCATCAGAGTGGAGTGACTGCCACAGATGCAGGGAGGCTGTGGTCATGGTGAGAAGGGTTGGCAGGAATTTTATATTGAAGATATACTCCTCTTCTGTAAACCTCCCTTTTTCCTAGTCTGCTTTCCTAGATCCTTGGAGGCCATCTCGAACTAGTCGGCAAATTTTGGATTAACACTTACTCGTTATCTTCTCACTATTGGAGCAGGCATGATTTTTGCCTGTTATATTTCCTCTCAAGAGAACATAAATAGTCATAGACATAAGAAATTAAGTGTTTTGAAATCTCTTCTCAGTTAGGACAAGGACTTGTGGTATTTAAGTGAGTCTTGGATCTGTCATGTTAACCAACATGTACCTTCTGTTTCAATGCTGATGTCTGCAGAGAAGGAACTCTACAGAACAAATGTGGTCAGGCTTGCACCAACATCTAAAACCTCATAGAAATGGAGATGGGAACTACTATTTTTCATCCTGTGAGGTGAAATACAGTATAAGGCAAATATTTAGTTCTTATTAAGAAAGTAGAAGAGAACTGGTATTAGATGAAAGGTGAAAAGTTCAGGATTTTTTTTTCGAGAAGCAAGGTGTTGTAGAATTCATCACCACCACATGCTGTGACAAAGTCAGGAACATAACGGGATGCAAAAAGAGTACACAATGAATTTGATAAATAACGATGGATGATAGCAGCTATTCTTATCTCGAGATTTTGATGGTCAGGTATGTCTTAATGTATTAAGACAGTCTCTGCAAGGCATTCAAACTTCGGCTTTATCTTAAATGAGGTACTTGAACCTTCCTCTGATGTATTTGGTATATATATTACTGAGTTAATTAAGTATTATAATTCCTTTGTATGGGATCATCCTCATCTGTAGGCAGGAGCATCCTCACTCAGCTGTGAGACTGAAAAGTATGATTTACAGCCAACTGAATGTTTCCCTTTGTTAACTGCAGTTATATTGCAAAACAAATCCTTAACGAATTGGGACATCTTCTGTACTGAAGATGTAAAAAAGTAAAATGATCAACACAAGTCAGTCTTTTGTTTTGGAAATCTTGAGTGTTTTTCTGAAGACCAATTTTACATATACTTGTTCCCCTCTGACTCCCCATTTCTGTTTTGCCATTAATTTATTCTGCACGTAGGTAGTTGTGGGGGTACTTTTTATTGTGGAAGGAAGAATTGGATAAATTGCGTATTTGAATTAAGGGACACCCTCACTGTCACCCAACGTGTAACAAGGTCTTGCAATAAGAACGTTACTGTTTCCATATTGATCTTAGTAATACAAAACTCTACATATAATTTGAAGATCTCCTTAAACGTTTGCTTCTGGGAGAAGTGTGCAATTTTAAAATCACGAGGAGTGAATCTGTTATGAAAGGGAAATTTAATATACTGATCCTCCCAAATCAAAGGACTACCCTCATACTAGTTTATTCCTGCAATTCAAATAGTTTTTTTGTTTCTTCCCTCTCCTTACACACCTCAAAGATTAAATGCATCAAGAGATTTGTAAAATCTTAGTGTTACTGCTGCTGTTTGTTTTCCAGGAGTCAGTAGTAATGTGTAGTAGATGCCTGTGAATCTTTACATTGTTTTCTCATTAATATTTAAGGAGCTTTTAGCGGTGTTAGTAAGGAAGGCTGGGCTGCTGCAGTGTTTTAAAATATACTATTACATTAAAGAAATGCACAAGGCTTTGTGCCAGTTGGCAAAAAACAATGTCTCAATGTCCTTTCACTTTCTGCATCAATGGGCTTGTATTACGTATTTTTTATATAACAGTAAGTGCTTGTGTAGTTATTTCCAACCTTGCAGTTTTCGAATAACTAAGCTACTATTTCATTATGTTGTTTAAGTTTAAAAACATTTAATACTAACTTTATAATAATCTGGTATTTGGGGAAATCTTCCAATGTTTTTATCTAAAGAATACTATATACATATCAGCCTGTGCCACTGTAAGTGAACAATTTTGATGCACAGCAAGAAGTTACTGTATTAAGTGACCTGTTTCTTGAAGTGCTTCTTTAGGGGATTTATACTTAAAAATCGTTAGTAACTCATTTGGGCATTGAATTTTACAGTCAGAGTTGACTGAAAATGGAGGAGGAGGAATTCAGAAGAAACAGTCCTCTCCTGTTACTGATCCTTAGTTGCATAAGGAGGTAATGGCTACCCTTCATTCAGTAATGAAGTCAAACTAATCCTCTTGGGTACTGATTTTGCACAAAAACAAACTGCGTTTTTCAGTAGTACCGCTAGATGGGGATTTCTCTTGTATTCAAGAGTTGTAGGGCTTTTCTCTCTCCCTTTCATGCACACACACACAAAGTGGAGTAGTAGTAATTATCAGTACACCATTTTATTAGACTGTAGGTTTTCGACAGATTTATAAAAAGCTTTTTAAAGCCTAATATCAAATCTATAATGGCATTCCAACCTAATAAAAATAATGAAGCTTGAAATGTTGACAGCATGTATCTAGATGTTGGCTTGTAATTCCTTCCAAACAGATCTGTTGAGGCCCATGTGGGACCTAAATAACACAAAGAAGTAAATTTGCATATTTTACAGCAGGGGGAAAAAACAGAATGCAAAAACATGAATAATTAGGAGCACAAGCTTCATGCTATATTAATACTGTTGAAAAGCATGTGTTGATTGTATTCTGAAAGCCAGTAGTGATTTGGTTGAGTGAACTCAGTCAGCATCTCTTATGCAGATTAAAGGAACTGGGTTACAGAACAACTGAAATTCATTGTTTTGCTGTATAAGGAGGTATATTTCTTAAAGGAAATTTTTCTTTTTTCTTGGATTCTGTACAGCACAGGGAGTCTTTCTTTTTAATGCCTCATCAAAGCATGTTTTTGTTGACAAAGGACTGTGCAATTCTTCATTTACTTGTACCCCTCTAGATTTTAAAAATAGTTCTCTCAGCCACAAATCAGATGTTAGTATTTTTAGCACTTTAGTCTACATGACCTACTTACTTTTCATTCCGTAAAATTTCTCCTTTTTTTTTTGCTTTCTAAGGCTTGAGCCCCTGAAAGACGTTCGTGATGCTTCCATGCTATGAATTTGATTGTTTTTAAATTTTCAGAAATGCCCTTCTTTAAATGTTAGCATACAGGCCATTTTAAAATCTGACTAATATGAATCATTGTGTTGGCTTCTGTTGATTGCAACATAAGATGTATAACATACTTTTTATGACAAAAACTTATTTACTTAAAAGTGGTAAATAGTATTAAAAGTGATTTATTGATTGCTTTGGCTGAATATTGTCTTGGCCTCTTAACTCACAGCTATCTCAAAAAGTTACTTGGTTTTGGACACTGACTCAAGGGAGTAGAAAAGAAAGAAGACTTCTTTAACTTCTACAGCAGTTTTAATCCTGGGGAGAAAAAAAGAAGTATGTGCTGGTGTATTAGAGAGCTTTATTTTGGGGCTTTATGACAGACAAAAATGCACAGAACCAAACATTTTCAATCTGTCTTTTAAGCACTTCTTAATTTGCATAAACAAAGGAGGAAAATGGTAACATGTACCACTCTTTTTAGAAGTTGATGTAATTGTAAGAGGTTAAAGAGGCATCTGGCAAAAGGTTGTTTTGAGGTCACACATGCATCTGACAGTTTGCTGCCAGCCCTCTAAGAAAATATTGGTTCGGCCTGCGTTCCTGTTTTTCATATTAACTGCCTTCTGACTTGATGTATAATAGTCACTTTCTACATGTCCAGGTCTCCAAACTGCTCCTGAGAGGTTTGGTCCTACTGATATTAACTCTTGCAAATAGTGATGGAAGTAGAATATGCTGAAGTAAGAAATCCTTTTTATTCCTAGAAATTTATCCTCAGAAAAGATGAAGGCATTTCTTGGACATGACTGTTCTACAATGATATATTTACATAGCTGACATAGTATTCTTTAATGTTTGGTTATAGTAGGGTGATTGCTTTTGACACCTGTGTTCTGACAATTTTACTCCCCTACATAGTAATTTACTCTCCACTACTAATGTCTTAGTCTATTGGTCCTTATAGCATTCTTAAAGCAATTTTCAGTTGCAATACAAGAAAGGAAAGTACTGATTGCTTATTGTAAAACAGAGTAAAAATAGCAAAATGTAGAGTAAAAGTAGGGATTTTCAAGTGTTGGTTGTAAACTTTGTTTCCTAGAATATGCTGGTCATTAAGTGTCTTTTAGAATTAAAAGCTTCTTTGGTTTATGATGCAAAGAAAATAGTTCAAGATATAGTGTATTTTTAGCTCAAGTCTGATTTTCCTATATAAGGTGAATTTACAGCTAGGGCTAACTGAAAAACAAGAGGTGGAAAATGAGTTGCAGCAGTGCAAGTTGCTCTTCTGGCAAGTGATGAATTCAGGTTGAAGTCCCTCTTTCAGCAATTTACAGCATAGTTAGAAGATCATTCTTTGCAAAGAGAGCCCTAGTCATTAGCTCATGCAATCACAGCCTGTCTGGTTGGAGTCATTCAGACTTCTATAGATGTTAATCAATGTTAATTTTCTCTGAAGAAAATGTTATGTTGAGCTGATTTTACACACACCCCTCCCTATCTCTGGCAAATAAGTGGTTTTGTACATTTTTTCAGTGGAAGAAGAAAAATTACTTTGCCAAAGATACATTGTCTTGTTTATTTTTAAATAGGTAGTATAAAGGAACTCAAGAAGGTTATGTTCGTGTTTCACAAGTGTTTCAAGTCAGTTGTGTCATAGGCCTTAATATGAAATAGTAATGTAAGTGTAAGGCTTTTCTTTATAAAATGAAGATGGCTTGTCACCTTGTGCATAAAGGTGTGTTTTCTTAAGCTATTCCTTCTTGATACACTAGGTTAAGTACCTTTCAGTAAGGGCCAAAGAAATTAAAGGATATAGGTGATTTATCCAGTTTTGCACATCAGTGCTATTTCATCTACTTCTGCCTTAACACATCTTTAGTGGCTGCCAAAAATGTAATGTGCTTTCTGATCTTTGCACACACAGCTGAATGATCTTCAGCTTTTTCATGCTGCTTTTCCCCCACAAACAAGGGCTGCATGGAGTCAGTTCTGAAATTATTCTTTCTTCCTTCAGTTAAAAATAAGCATTTGCTCACAGCATTGACCATGACTAGCTGGGGAAATTACACAGTAATAATTTTTTGTGACCATGATAATTTCACTTTGTGCTTTTTATATCTTTTAGTAAATTATTCTAGTGCTATTTCCATTGTCATGGGGATGCCCTTCTATGTGATAGTAAAAAATAAAGGGGAATGCGAAGACCTCCTAGAAGTAGTGGGCTGCTTTGTTTGTGCAGTTTGTTTCTTTAACAATTAGCACACACTTTGCTGTTATTATAGTTAACCATGTACATCACAGGATGTAATCACAGTCGTAATTCTGTTTCCTCAATTTATGCATGGTTATTTGCTACAAAAACTTGTGGGGGGGGGCAAAAATGATAATGGGCAGAAAATCATTCAAAAGCTTAAATGAGTTTAACTCAGGAATATTGATACAGTGGGAGTGTTTCTCTGTCTTTCCCCCTCACAGCGGTTGAGATATGTGTGGGACTTCAAATACACTCAGTAGATGTGTACATTCTCTTTGTTTCCTTCTTGTTTTTGTCAGGGTGTCTGTGTGAAGTTAGGGGAATATGGATTAGGTGAATATGGATTTTGTATTTTGTCTGTAAGAATACAAGTACGAACTGTGGAGAGAGCCCTCACAATTGGTAGTATTAAGTTGTCAATGGTGAGGTTTATTTGTTTTGGTGGTTTATTGTGGTTTGTGGTTTTTTTTCTCTTTCAGTTACCCCCAGATTGAGGTCTTTGAGCATGTGACAGCCATTAAACATGTACAATATACTAATTTTTTTCAGTTAAAATGGGCAAGCTTCCTTAAAATGATCCAAAGTCCCAGACCTTTCCTGGAACAAAACAAACAAAATATTTTTGCTGTTAGGCTGTATCATTCTAAAATCTCGCTCCACTAAGATCTGTCTAGACTAGCAACATACTGCAGTTGTTTAGGAGTTTAAGCTCATAGTTTTCCTATTCCAGGGTGAATAAGGGGGAGGAACAACTTAAAACCCACAAGATTAATTTTTATCCCTCTTTCAGTGTGTATGAAACGTCAGTTTTTTGAGAGGGATGGAATCGGACTTTATGGTTATTTCTTTACCATTTTATTTTTTTAATGGGAACTTGCCTACATAATTTCTTCTGAATGTTTTCATTCTTAGGTCTTGCAGAAGGGGAAGGCTATGACTAAGGAAGATTTGATTTACAAATGCATTAGCAAAGCTATTATAGCAGAAAGTAGCCAATATTGTCTTTAAAACATGGATATTAAATACACATACCAATGCACCCTTCATTAGGAGAGATATTTTTTTTTTGCTAGAACTGTTTTATTTTACTAACCCACAAGTTATGTCAGCACTGTTATAAAGAGATGCAGAAGGAGTTTTCCTTAGATTTAAACAAATTTAATATCCTGACTTCAGTTGAATATAAACTTCATTTGGATATACCATCTCTTACAAAAATTTACTCCTGCTTTACCACTGAGTGAACAAGAGGTGAGACCCAGGAAAGAACCAGTAGTTTCCAACTTGTGCATGGTGGTTTAAAAAAATAGGAAAGAGTGAACCAAGAAGTGGAATTAAATATCTCTGAAATTCAGTTTACAAAATGTGTTTTGAGTATATTTGCCTAAAATGACTCACTGGCAAAAGCAGAGACCAGCAGTAAGCTTGAATTCTTGGTATGCTCTGGAGCTGAAGTGTCTGAATAAAGGCGCCGTACATCAGGCGCGTCTGTCCACTTGATTCAAAACCAAAAGCTGAAGTTACAGCATGTTCTTCTTGAAATATGTTTGGTGTGTACTTGTGCTTATTCAAGCATTCATCCGAGAAGCGGGAGACCTCAAATCTAGTTCTGCATAGGCTTAGCGCAGTCAGATGCACATCTTCTAGCACTGAAGTCTAAAATAGTCCATCTGGGAGGACCTTCACTTTTTATATTGACTGCACTGTGGTTCTACTTCAGTAATGCAAGATGTAGGAGCTTCTCTGATACTGCATTAATCATTGTAGTTCCAGCAGTGACCTGGGAATAAGGAGACTGGAATACTGGTCTCTACTCCCTAGCCTGTGTGTGTTGTGGGTTTACGCTTGTTTTTTCTTAAACTGAAATGACTAAAGGTTAAAAACCCTCCACCCCCCCACCCCCCCCCCAAAAGAGCATGAAGTGTGTTGCCAACTCTTAGGCATCGGGCTCAGACTCTTTCTGATTTGTTTTACCTCTGTCCCAGGCAACCTTTCCATTTTGGGTGAACCAGGTTCAGCTTCAAAAGGAAGGGGAGAAAGGTGCCCCAAGCAAATTAAAGAGTAGCTGGCCAGGAGGGCTCCCCTATGGGAGGCAGGAGCTTGAATACCTTCAGACTTCGGGGACCAGATCTCAGGTCCATTACTGCTTGAGTGGGGCAGTTAGAGGGTGAGGGGAAAAGCAGGATCAGCTCTCATTTCCCTTGTTTTAATTTCCAGGGAAAAGGTGCCCGTTATGCCTGGAACATGCTGTGGGGGAGGCAAAGGGAGCGGGGAGTTAAGCTGCTTCCCAATCAGATCCAGGACACTTGTGCTCATGTGCAGAAGCTACAGCTAATGAATTTAGATCCCTAATGCATTTTGTGGCTTCTGAGACAGCTGCTTTTTTAGATTATTGTTTTGAGTGTGCCTTTCCAGGTATCATAGCCATTCTAATCTTGTTGATAGCAAAATGTGTGTACTGTGTGAAGATAATGAGTCATGGTTTGTTACAATATGCTTTTCATTTTAAATAGCATTAAACAGCAGTCAAATTCTATGCTTGCAAGTCTTTGCTATTAGACTAAATTACCTTTTCAGGAGTATTAAGAAACTGTTAGATGAAACAAGGGGGAGAGAAAATAATTGAGGATCATACTTTCAGGTAATATTCAACCTATCACAGCTGCAAATGCATTCATTGTCCATCAAAAGTTGATTAAAAAAAGCCTTACTTGGTTGCTGGGAGGTGTGTCACAGGCACAGTGGTTTGGCAGAAGAGGGTGCATTTTGTTTGTGCGTGGTTCTTCTGCTGGCTTAGTGATCCAGCAGGCATGGGCCCCTGGCCCCCCCGGGAGGCTAGGGCCAACAATGCTGGCTGGTAAAAGAAATGGGATCTTTTTCAATGTAAAATAATAGTAAAAGCTATCCAGCACCTTCTGATTCCAGGTTGGATTATAAGAAGTTATTGAGAACTTCAGATTAGAAAATGTTTTATAAATTTTATTTGCCTGCATATTGATTTTTTTTAAACCTGAAGCACACAGTACTGCTGTGGAAGTTGGTTTAAAGTTGATTGGGGCTGTAATGCAATAGTGGTGATCCGCTCTTTATACTCCTGAGCTAATTTATCTTGCAGTGTTTGGGTTTTTTTGCAGTCTTCTGTTTTAAAACAAAAAGGAAAACTTTTTTTTTTTTCTTTTTTAAAGACCCTCCTCCCCCCAATTTCCTGTGATATCTTTTACTGGTTAAGCAATACAGGCTCATACCTGCTTAATGTCAGCAGGTATCTTTCAGCTGCATGTCTTGCACGCTGACCTTTGTAACAACTACTTTTGAGCAAGAAATGCTTTCTTTTCTAACCTCTATTTGATGAATCAGATGTAAAGTTAAGGATGTCTGTGTTGCTCTTTTGTGTTCTTATTTCAGAAGGTGTGATATGTGTAAGTGGTCTTGTCTGCTACTTCCCTTCTCTCTTCTTTTTCTACCCTCTCCCTTGGGTCCAGTGAAACTTCTGAATCCCCTGGATTTATATTTCTTTAAGTCTTCAGCACATTCCTGGCAGCATAAGCCATCTGTTTGCTTATATTGTGTAGCTAAAGTCAATGAACTTCTTGTTCAGAGAATGAATTATGAAGTTAAGACTTTTCTGGTGAGAACATGTCTAGGCACTTTTGATCTTGACTCTAGAGATCAGGCTTAACATGGGATGCAAATTAACACCCTCTCAGAGGCTCTTGCTTTAAAACTTATATTTCCATTGAACTCTTGATGACTTTCCTCAGGTATACGCTCTGTTACCTTTGCCAACTGGAGAGCAAGCAACAATTACTTTTGTTGTCTGTGTGACTTAAAGTAGCATAAGTGCTCTGATGTGATACCTGGAGTGTTAAGGGCCAGGCTACTGATGTAGTGTTTCAGGACTCCCAGGTATTCTGTCCCTTTTGAGAGGATTGAACCATGTGCTACGGTGACACGCTGCAAGCAGAAGATCATAGTTGTTATACTGTGGATGGATGTATTGGATATATTGTTTGACTTTTGCTTTCAGTTTTACTTTGTAAGTATGTCTGGGATGCTTTTTATTACTGTTAACCACCCAGAAGAACAGAACTGGTGTTGAAATGAAAAAAGCAGACAGTTTTTGAGAGGTCAGGATTTTGAGGGTGTTCTTTAAGATAACTAAATAGATAAATGCTACATAAACTGCCTCCAGAAATCATCTGAAGGGCAGAACATAATGTAACATGGTCCTTGTCCTTCTTTCCTCCCTCCAAAACAACAGCTTCTAGCTGGGAACTCATATTCTGAATTATAAATTGAATGATGTGTATGAAACCTACTTGTGAAGTACAATGCGCAGGCAATCAGGATGAGTAATGTGACCCTCACTGCTTTAGAAACATGCTGAAATGCTAGTCAAGCAGAGACAGAAATATCATGAAGTGCATTTACTTTTGCCAGTTGTTAAAACCCTGTCTACTTTTAGATATTCCTAGTTTCTGATGTATTTAGTAACAAAAGACAGAAGAGGCTTGGCTCTTACACTTGATGGACAAAAAGATACCCAAAGGAAGAGCTTTCTATATTCTTACACTCCCCATATTCTAGTGGGGTACTAACTAATACAAGGTAACTTTTCTTCTTAAATGGAAGCATCTTATTTGTACATATTACTATACACCCTGAAGCTAAGCACCATAGACTGTTTGTAAGAGATGTGGTGAAGAAGCTCAGGAATGGTTTGTAGATTCCCTTGAAACCTTAGGGATGTCTGTTTGGGGTCATGTCTGTGGCCTTCCTACTTTCGCAAGGTGGATTTATATACAGTTATTTTTGTCGGTAAAACTGAGGTTCTCTTGCCAGTGAGCATTATTCACGCTATAGTAATGGTGGAAGTGTTTGGATGTTTTGGATCTTGATGTAAACTTTGTAGACAGATCAAATAAATACAGTTGGAATAAACAACATTGCGAATGGGGGAGGCTTTGTTATGTTTAGTTTATTGTAAACTGAGTGCCTGGTTACGTTTTTTCCCCCTTAAGTTGTGTCCCTATTTTAGCATGGGAGGGTCAGTTGTTGCCTTTTTTCCCCTGCTTACACAGTGTAGTGGAAGTACTAGACTATGGAATTCATCCTTATGGAACACTACTAAAACCTTACTGCATGTGCACCACCTGCTTCTGAACGAAATACTTCTAGCAAGCCATATGTATATGCTTTTCTATTGCCAGTGAATTATTTTCTGAACAGTGAATTGAAGGAATAGCCTCAGTAAAATAAGTGTGTGCACTGGAGATAAATTCAGTATAATATTAAAGTTGAAAAGATTCAAAGCTAAATGTGGAGTTAATCAAGTGAAGCAGAACTCCAGAATTCTTGACTTTTTCCTGTGAGATCTTCCAGGGGAGATCTTCAAGCAGTGGAATTACAGGTAGGCAGAGTAGCAAAAGGCTGAAAAAAACCTGAATATCTGGTCCGGTCTCATAACACCATTTAATTCTTGTATCCTGGTATTCTTCTTCAGTAGAATACCAGGATATAGTCAGATGTGTTAGTATCTTCCATGCTTGTGCCCTCTTGACAACAGGGAATTTCAGGAAGTTAAACATTGCGTATGATGGAACCACTGCAACTAAATCCTCTGTTAATGCCTTAGAACATGAGAGGAAGTGGGAGAGGGACCAAATATGTCTTTAATTTACCTTTGAACTAACTGATTTCAGGTGGCCTGTCTAGTGGGTTCATTTGTCCATGTAAATTAGAGAGCCCTTTTGACTCCAAAGCTAACAAAATTTAAAATGAAGAGGTAGACAGATAGAAAAAGCATAACTTACCGAAGACATGATACAAAGTATTAGCTATCCCTGTTCAGAATTCAGCTTCTCTTGTTCATAAGACACATATCTTACAGAAACCAATAGCTCTTGGCCAGATTCCAGACACTTGGGGGTAACTTTAGGTTATAATTACACTTTACAGCTTCTTTTAATTAAAGAAATAAAAAACAACTTCATGTTGCCAACAATTTTCTTGTGTCTTAAGTGCTTTCATTAAAATAAATATTGTACCAATGTCAAAATTTAATTCTTAAGAAACTAATCTTTAGGAGTTCTTATATATGAATATATTTCACAGAGATAGATGATTATCTGTACAATTTGTTGGTTTCAAGGTTTGGCCACAGTAAAGTTTTCTTTCCCTGTGTAAACTGACAGCAATTTTAGTCTACTTACTCGTATGTTTACCTGTTATTTTTTGCACTGGATATAAGTTGAAAGTTGATGACATCTATTTTGTATGCAGCTGTCTGTGTGTTTTCAATATAGGAGGAAATACAATCAGTTCAGCATGACTGGATTACTATAAATAGTTCTAGAAAATACCTTCATTTCCTTTCCACATTTATTTTTGTCATATGCCTTACCAACTCTTTTTAAAAATATGTATGATGTAATCAAAGCTGAGTGTTATATTTTTATTTAAAAAATTCAAAGTTATGACAGAGTGGTGCCTGTACTTGAGAAGAATAACAATAAAATAGACCCCATCTTATCAAAAAATTTTGGGCATCTTTTGTTCATTGTTTTTTAGGGAGGTAAAGAATTTAATTATTGCAGATAATAGTGATCAAAGCAAGAATGAAATATAATCTTGTCCTAAAACCATAAAATGTTATTTTGGGAACTAAATGCTACATTTCTGCATTAATAGGAAAAAATACAGATTTCAGTCCTTCCCCCCGCCCCCACCCCCCCCCCCAGTGGAAGCTAATTAGATAAAAAAAAATATTTTACAGTATTTCTAACATAATATTCATTTCTAGGTGAAAAAGTTGAAAATTTAAATAGGATAGTTATGCTTTCTAAGTGTATCATCATCTGCTAAACTAGTGTGACTTGCCCGCTTCTAACTAGGTATGAAAATCATGCACTTGGTAGGTCAGATAAATGCAGGCTGCAGTAATATGCAATACATAACGCATCTGAAAGGATAAGCACCTTTCAAAAGAACTCATCGTTCCTTGACAAGCAAACCCCATACAGCCTCCTCTCCTATGGCTTCACAGCTCACTAGCCTTAGCCCTCCTCCCTTACCCTCATTCAGTTCCATCCCTTCTCCTGCAAATCTCTCCTTTAATGGCTTGGCAAGGAATGGCATTTCCAAGACTAGCTGGCGTGCTGCTCCAAAGTCACGTAGCCAGCACAGGGGATGGTAGCCACTGTCAGATAAGCCTAATGGAGTGCTTGGCTTTGGTGGGTAACAACTGACTCGAGAGGCTGCCCACAGCCATATAACCCTTGGTTGCCCGGATTGGGTTTAGCAGCTCTGTTTTAGGGACTTGGTTGAACCTTAATTGACACAGAGCAATGATCACAAAAGTTATTAATGATTAACAAAGGAACACACACAGGCCATCCAACTGCAAAAGCCTTTTATTTTATTTTTTTTTTAAAGAAATTTTAGCCGTGTACTGCTTGAAGCTTTAAAAACCCTAGCTGTTTTTTTGTACCTCTTAACCTGTGAAAGGGTGTGCGTTGTTATTATAAACTAACTTTTTCTTTTGGAGGTATTTTTCAACCTTTAAAAAATATTTTCCTTTGTTGTAACCATTACATAAAACTTTATTATAAGTGGGAAGAGTCTTAGATTTTCATGCCAAGTTGCTGCTATTTTTGCTTTCAAAATTGGGTGGTTCAGCAATGTATTCTTTTTCTTGGTATAACAGTATCATTTATGTATACAAGATATGGTAGATTAGTTTTACATCTACAACAACTCCAGTAGCTATAGCCTAGTTTGTTCCACAAACATAACTGAAGTATTGTGATACTGGACTGATACTAATTCTTTTATTTTGTTTTTTTGATTGATACTATTTTTATCCTTTGTTTAGAAATATTTCACATAACTACCTAAACTCTGGTGGATTTTACCCCAGACTCGGCTTGTTGGTTTTTGTGGGTTTGGTTTTTTTTTTTAAATAAAAGGTAGTCAAGTCTGTACTTGGCTTACCTACTAAGAAAGTAACTTGCAGGAGAGCTGCAAAAAGGTCATGTGTTCCAGTTGAGAAAAACATCAGCACTGATTGCTCCCAGGGACTTGATTCTCACTGTTCTATATGGCAAGTAAGTTTTCCATCATTTGTGCCCATGCCAGGAGAAGATGACAAGCCATCTAGCCATATAAAAGTGGGATGTTAAGGGGTGTGCCTTCCTGTTACGAAACTTGTTGCAATCCCCAAATTCAAAGTAGATTAGAATGTGTGCAAGACATCAAGAACAATGGAAGAAGGGAGTATGCAATAAAATAAATGTGCGGAAATGTAGATTGGTCAGGGTGACTTTGCAGAAATAAAGCTATGAACTTTGCTGTCCCTAAAAGCATCTTGTTAGGTGAGTTCAAAGCCTGTCACTGCTGAGCTCTTGTTTGAATAGAAACAACTATAGGCAACCTGTCTGAGAGCAACCATATGCCAGAAGCTGACTTAAGAGTACGATAAGCCAAGGATGTTTCACAGATGCGTTCTTCCGTAAAACAAAGCTGCTTGCTTTTGCAAATCTCTATACTAGCTAGATACCTGGATGGTTTGGTATCTCAGATTGAGTCCTTTAAATGGAGGAAAGGCAAGCATACAAGAGAAACATATATAAAAAAATAAAAGGGGCAAAAAAAAAAAAGTGTGGGTTTTTAGAAGTCCCATAAATTGGGAGCAGGATGCCACTGCGTTGTTCCTGAGAACACAAGTTGCCACCTGGAATTGTGGTGAAGGTGGTTGAGAATAGATGAATGAAGCATGATACATAGTGGAAGAAAGAAGTTAAGTCTACAAAGGTATGGCTTGATAGCTTCAGAGCCACCTAACTATTAAATCCAAGCATCATCCAAAGAAAGTAGATCCCTAAATCCATTGACATTGTTGGAGAAAATACTGACATAATGCCTGTATGTATACAGATGCATCTGCCTAGCCATTGCAAAGTTGTTGTTTAAGCTGGTAGGTTCCAGGGTGTTTTCAACTATAGTTTAGGTAGTTTTACTGGTATGTTTAAGGTGCTTACTGCTGTTTTTTAAATCAGAACTTTTTTTGCAAGTGGAGCGAAAGCAGTTTTTTCCACAATTAATTAAGTACATGTGCTGTGTCCCACAGTGAATTCAGGTTGGAGAAGGTTGGAAAACTTATTCCAGTGCTAGTACGAAAGATGGCTGATTATCAGCAGACTCAGGTGAAGTTAGAATATTTTATAAGGCTGCAAAAAAATCTGTAGGACTCCAAAAAAGGTAGTCATCATCTGTATTTCTGCCTTAGGTGCAGACTTGTCTTTTTTCTCCTTCCTCCATGTTGACCAAGTTAGCTTTCACTAAGAATTGCCAAGTCTTGATGCGATTAAGTGAGGTTTTTAGAGAGTTAAACAGTTTTGTATACTTGTCACATTGAGATAAAGTGTTGAATATTACCTATAGGTAGTAACTTCAAGTTTAATTTTAGTAAAATGTAAGTACTTAAGAATTCCCAAGTGATGAACAGAGCAGTTGTCACCCTGAAAGTTTACAGTGGCAAGTTTTAGCTTGTACTAACTGAGACTGGGGAGGAGACGTCTTAGTTTATCTGTTCCCCACGGTGACTTGTGAGAATGAAACAGTGTAGTTGGTAGATCTGGTTTGATATTGAAGGAGTTCCTCCATCTACATTGTCTGCATTGCTATATGTCCTTCTAGTGTGTAAACATTGCTAGATTTTGGGGCCTAGAAAATACAGAATAGAAGCAGGTAGCTATTTCTGCTGTAAATTAAAATGTACCCATAGTTGAGACTCGCTCTCAAGTGTGCCACCCACACTTTGAAAGTAGATTTTTGAAAATAGCTGAGTAAGGGCAGAGAAAGTGCCAAACAATTGCCCATTTCCTGAAATCACTGGACAGAATTTGGAGACAAAGTAATACAAAGAAATGCTTAGTAGAAAAGTGAGGGAGCTGCAACAGTTCATGAGATGGATTGTGTTGAGGTCTAGAAGTTGAGTGTAGGTCTGGCATAGAAAGCTTCTGTTGGCTCTGCTGACCAAAGCTTAATACTACTATGAGCCAAGAAAGGTTGGTTGACTTGTCCTTTCACTGTTGTTACGCACTTCAGTTGATGAAGTGTTCTATGGCATTTGGACAATGGTAGTAGTATGGTATTTTGACATCTTTTAAAGAGCGTAAGAAAGGCTGTTAGGAATTCTGTGTCTGTATACTCTCATGCGTTATTGATCCAGGTTTCATATGATATGTCTATACTAATTATGGGTGTTCTTTCATACATTGTTATGTTCCATCCTGTCCAAGTACAAACTGAACTCTAGTTCTGTTTTCCAGTGCCACAGCAGGTAAGTGCAGAGAAATCTAAGTGTTTAGTACAGTGGGTTCTGGAGCAAGAGGGCTACACCTACCCATTTGGCTACATGCTGACCACACTGGTGTCAGAACCCACTTAACTCTAGATGGTCTTGCTGGTTTTGCCTGTTGGTGCATCCAAGGTGAGGATTTCCTACTAACTGGAAGACGTATGGAGTTGTGTTGATATTAGAGGGGGACTTTCTAGGTGTAGCAAAGATCTTTCTAGGTGGAGCTGTTCTAGGGAACAGTTTCCCCTCTCTGTACATAGTCCACCAGGGGGAGATGAACACCAAAATTTTCAAGAAGAAGAGTGTATCAGCAGAGGGTTTGGCTAGGCCAGCCTTTTTGCATCTGAGAGTACAATACCTTGTTGCCACTTCTGTGTGTCAAATCAAGATCACAGAATAGTTTGGGTTGGAAGGGACCTTTAAAGGTCATCTAGTCCAACCCCCCCCCTGCAGTAAGCAGGGACATCTTCAACTAGATAAGGTTGCTCAGAGCCCCGTCCAACCTGACCTTGAATGTTTCCAGGGATGGGGCATCTACCACCTCTTCGGGCAACCTGTGCCAGTGTTTCACCAGCCTCACTGTAAAATTTTTTTTCATTATATCTAGTCTAGATCTACCCTGTAGTTTAAAACTATTACCCCTTGTCCAATCGCAACAGGCCCTGCTAAAAAGTCCATCCTAATCTTTCTCATAAGCCCCTTTTAAGTATCGAAAGGTCTCCCTGGAGTCTTCTCTTCTCCAGGCTAAACAACCCCAACTCTCTCAGCCTTTCTCCATAGGGGAGGTGCTCCAGCCTTCTGATCATCTTTGTGGCCCTCCTCTGGACCCACTCCAACAGGTCCATGGCCTTCGTATGTTGTGGGCCCCAGAGCTGAACGTGGTACTCCAGGTGGGGTCTCACCAGAGCAGAGTAGAGATGTGGAATTGTGGGTTGTTTCTTGTACTCTTGAATAAAGAGCAAGGCCATCACTGTATTTTTAACTTTTGCTGCTATACCTTTGCCCTAGTAAAACCTTGTAGGGAAGAGAATGGTAGAGATACTGCTGTGGATTTTCTTAAGCCTTTCTGCCTTGATGGCATGTGGCTTTTGCAATTGATTTAACTTAAAGTTATATCTTCAGTGTGTGTGAGTTTGTCTATATGGATGAGTCCAGACAGATTCCAGTTCATTTTGCCTGAACTGGGCAGGTTGACTGCATATGGGACTTCCGTACTTTTTTAAAATGCAACAGTATTGAACTGTGCCAGAGCTGATGGACCTGGCTCAGAGGGAAGTTTTGATTACCTTGATGCTAGTGACACAGTAATGGAGCTACATGGTCTGGGCTGGAGCTGCCTTGACTTCTGCCAGTGCAGAAGGGTTGGCAAAGGAGTTTGTCACCATATAGCTATATAGGCACATACTCGGTCTCAAGAGCAAGTGTGTTACTCATTCCTGTCTGGAAAATGATTGGTTTAAAGGACTATTGAGATGAGGTGGTTCTTTAGGTTCAAGAGACCAACAGAACTTAAAAAACCTTAATTTATGACTAGTGGATGCTACAGAATTTATACTGTAGCTTTCTTTACAGTGTCAGTCCAGTAAAGTGTAACACAGGGAGGCTATATTTGAACTAAAGATCATATGTCTTACAATCTTTGAGTGTGTTCAAGAAAAGAAAGTCCTATTAAGTGCCTTTTGGGGGCATTAGTCTTGTTCCAAACCTGTTAGTTTAATCATAAGTTCACTTAAATCTCTTGTCAGCCGGTATCATTTTCCCAGAAGTGATTATTTTTAGTCAAGCATTTTAATTGAAATTAGGAGCTTTCCTTAAAGCTTAGTATTTAACTCAAAACAATTTAAACAGTTTGTCATTCTTAAAGAGCATATGTTGTGATAAATTTTCTTCCTTCAGTTATGTGTCCCATCTTTAAAAACTGAAAACAGAGTTGTGCTTTTTGAGTTTTGTTTGGTTTATATTGCATCTTATCATTGATCAAGTGATCAGAGAGAGATAATTTGATTTTTAGCACATACCATTTCTTTTCCTATGCATTAATAAACAGCAGAAATGGGAAAAATACTTACATGTAGATTCTACCTCATTTTAGTTCTCTATTTTTAATGGCAGATCCTGCACATTATCGAGGCATACTATATTGTCTTACACAGCAGTGTATCTGTATATCTTTTCCTGTTCTTCATAGTTGCTTACCTGAAGTCTGCTGGTTTTACAGTAACGATGTCAACAGTTCTGGCCCACTTTTCAGAAAAATAGATTGTCTGGAATAGAATGGAAATGAACACGAGGATGTTCAGACTTTCCAATAAAATAAAATGTTGACTTCTCCTCAAGGTTATGTTTAGCACTTCCTTAAAAAAAAGAAAAGGTCACAGGTTTTATAGCTGCATATGCTGGATATGGAAACTTTCTTGACTGAGAGAAGTTGAAAAGGCTTGGTTTCTCCTGCTGTGTGATTTTGATACCACTAGTATCAGAATACTATGTTTGGTTTTTACAGATGTGTCTGTAAATGCTCAAAATACAGGCTGATTGGGGTACCTAGGAATATTTAGCCATAGGTGCTCTCATGTTCTTTAAAGATTTATTTTTAGCACTGTTAGCATTAAGACTGCAGTCATTTCCATTTTATCTTGGTCTAAAAGTGTTTCATATTAGTAGCTAACAACAACAACAACAAATTCAAGTTGGAGGGAGGACAGTGTCCCCATGTCCCGTTCCTCCCCCCCGCAATGTGTTAAACATAGCACAGCAAAAGTAGCCAGGTTGGCAGGGCTTGATGTAAAAGTCTTATGGGAAGTTTTCCATTAACTGGGAAGTCCTGTAGATGTCAACTTTAAAGGTAAAATAGTTAAACTTCTATACAACGACATAAATAGTTGTCAGGTATATTTACGTTTGATTTTTTGCCATACTGTATCTGGCCAGCTGATTATAGGAGAGCCACTAAAATTGCAGATGTGGAATATTTTGAAAGGCTCTTTTTTGGGGTTGATTTTTTTTTTCTTTGTTTGCTCAAGGAATATGTTCTTTGACAAATAGCACAAATCTGCTCTAGTGAATGGTTGTACAGTTTATCTGTAATAGTTCAAGCTGTGTTTGCTAAAGATCTTGTCTGATTCTTTACTGTTGTTTGATGTGAAGGACTGCATTTATCATCTTGGAAGGTATGGGGGAATCCAAGCTCCTACCGCTAATTGTTTCCCTCTTAGACTCTTATCCTGATTAGTGAGTTTTATGTTTTAGGGTTTTTTTTATTGTAAATTTGTACGGTAAGCCACATTAGTTCTCCACTACATCCTGTGATAAGCATGTTTAGCTAGCAAAGAACCTCATCCTTGATCTTTTCTTTCACTTTTGTGTTCAGCTGCTCCTGAATAACGTACTAAAAATAAGCTAACTTTACTGAGATCTCTTGTTGACATTTGTGTTCAGTGAGTCATTGTAGTGTGTTGCTATATGATTAAGATCTATTTTGGCTTTTAATCATACATCCATGTGGTGTACTCTTGAAAACAAAGTAATTGAATGTTGAAACTTCTGATTTCTCTCTTACCAATTTATTGAAGTCTAAATCTCTGTATAATATTAAACTTAGTATCTGTCTGCTGTCTGAATGTATTAGGACTCAGCTATAGTGCATTTTTTTTGCAGTAAAGGCTCAGCACTTATATCAGCAATAACATGGATAAGTTTCAGTGATCCAGTACAGACTCTATTATAGACTAAATGGGAATTTTCATTGAAGTGTACTAATTAAGGATACTTTTGTTGCTTTGCGAGAAGACGACATCTAGAATCTAGACTTCAGTTAATTTCAAATGAAGCAAACAAGAGAGAGACCTGTTGTAAGATCTGTGGGGTTTTTAAGAAAGTTTTTGTACATGCAATGTTAAACTTTCTGTAAAAGGATTGTAGGGCTGATACAGAGCATATATGAAGAAAATCAATATATCATTTTCCAAATAGCCTATATGGCATTTTATATGCATTCATGTATAGCATTTACTGTTATCCATGACATTTGCTGTCTTGCATACTATTTTGGCATAAGCTGGCAGGTAGTTTTTTTAGTCCATGGTTGCTTTTTGCAAGCCTGTATGTGTATCGCCTGAAAAGTGGCAGCCACATACATTCCATGTGCCAACATTGCTGGTGTGGCTGCACACAAGTTGGATCAGAGAACTGATCAAGTAATCAGGTACACGTTGAGAGTCTGGCCTGAGGGTGATGATGCAGTCTGGCTGGGATGGAGACGCGGGTACAGAGAGAGGGGGTGATAGCACAGCCGATTTCAGCTTCAGTTTGCACTTAATGTTGGTTAAATTGATTGTGAAACCAGCCCTCAAGGTAAACCTATAAAGCATATGTGTACTTACTACTACATTTTTGTAAATAAACATGCAATGAGGAGAATCTAGTACTTCTTATAAAATGATTATTACAGTTGTCTGAATTTTCATAGTAAATGTTGCTGTTTTTTACAAGTGAGAATTGGAGAATGTGTGTAGGCAATGCAAGGGAGGCTTGTTTTCAATAGTAGTTCTTTTTCTGAAAATTGGTTGCTTTTAAAACTCAGAATAGAAAAAAGTAATTAGAAATATATCTTAGAATTAAGTGGACAATATACTTAACATAAATGAAAAAACATAAATGAAAAATCAGTTTAAGTTCATGTATTACGACTGTATTGATTCCACTAACATAGTTACACAGTAGTTAGCTCTCTTAATGGTCTGGCTTGCTGCTCTTAGTGAATTTCCTTGGTTTTGTATTACCCAGCTAGATCCATCAGGTTAAATCAGTGAGGAGGTAGAGACCATGATACAGCTGTATGCACATCTCTGAGGGGTTTTTGAGTCCATCGGAGGCTTGGTCAGAATTTTCTGTAGGTGCAAAATTCTGTCCTGACACAGTTTAAGGCAAACATGAACCTTGCTTTCTTAGTAAGGAATATATTTTAAGCAGCTGCAAAATTCTTGGTATGAAACCAGAAATTTTTCTTCCATAAAAAAATCATACCAACTGAAAATTCCCAAGTCATTAATTTATGGTTCACTTTGTCAATTTATGTATGACTAAGTAATGGTGGTTTTCATGCAGTATCTTTTTTCTTTCTTCTTGTTTTATTGTTGCAATAGAGTATCACCAAACTGGGTGAAGTACATACTTATCTTCAGAACTCTTTTTTTCCTAGGCTGGTGTACTGTAAAGATTTCAAGCAGTTACACTTAACAGTTTAAAACCAGGACATACTGCTTCATAGAAAGTCTTGCAAAATTAGGGAGCTGTATGTAAGAAAACCCTAGTAAAACTAACTGCTTCCTTATACCGTGTGTCAGTGCTGTACGACACATTTCAAGGTAACCAAAGTTATGTATGTATGTATGTATGTGGGAGGGACCTCCCCATCTCAACTGTAAAAGAGTTGCTGCTCTATTGAACTAATGGAGTTATTTCATTACCGTTTTAATTGTCTACTTATAAAACTTACTGCATGGAATCAGCTTTGAGTACACTTCTTCAAAACAGTTTTTAATGGTATATTCGTACTTTGCAACTTTGCTTAAAATCACACAAATGGAGCAGATTCTTAAATGTCAGTGAAGATGTATGTATTCATACAGTTTTCATACACATGGTATTATACCTCTGTTTACAGTGATCGTAGGGATGTTTTGAAGAATATAAAATCAATATTTTGGGGGTTTTTGAAAAGAAAAAGATTGTCTGATTTGTCTAGTTAGTTAATTGCAACTTCCTGTTAAATGACAGATTGTATCAGTCTGGTTTTTCCAAAAAGTTCTGTTAAACATAGAGCAAAAATAATTTATTCCTTAAAACTGAAAAAGCACGGGTTTTTTTAATATCTATTTGACACATACAGAATGTACAGTTTTAATTGATCAATATAAAGCTTTGGGCTTCGATCTGGTCCTATATGTGAAATTCCAGCATTCACAAAGCTCTGATCACAGAGCATGAAGCTAGGTGTATTGCAGATAGAATTTCTCATCTATTGTCATTTCTCACTAACCTAAAGAAACCATGCAGATACTGACACCATACTTTTAATTTTGATCAAACATGCTTTAAAAGGGTATATTAGTTTGTCAAGAATTAAATCTCACTTTGAGAAATAGATGTACATTAAAAATCTTTAACCAGTTCAACCTTCAAACTGTGTGCAAGTAGCAAATGAGGGAAACTACAGAATGAAAGAAAAATCACCTCCACTTTACTGTATAAGCAATGTTCTCATAGAGCATTGCTCAAGTAATAAATCTTCATATTTACCAAACTTTCATGTAATAGAAATATATGTCCAGCTGATAAGAGTTTGGGTTTTATAGCTTCATTTATGGCCCTATCACTATCCACAGAACTCACAATGTAATAAATGACTCCCAGAAGTAGATCAACTAAATTATAGTTTAATGCAATAGTGCTGGGTATAGTGGAGGAGTGATTACACTGTGCCTGAACACTCCTGCTGGCTAGTCATTAGAGGAAGGGACATTGGATTATTTTCTGATCATCTAGTTTTGAAGTCTTTGCTGAAGCAAAACACTATTTTTGGGGGAGGGGGGAGGGGAGGGAAGGATTTTATTGTGTTAGTACAGGGACTATAGCTTGAAAGGAAGCAGTCCATTAAAGGGAAATACAAGGTAATAAACTGGCTTAATTTCTTCTTTGGACATGGATATGTTAAAGGCCAAAGCAAGACATTTTGCACTTTAGGGATGAAATAAAAAAAAGTTGTACATAGCTTTCAGAAAATCACAGCTGAAGTTACTTACTCTCTTTTTCATCCCATCCCTTTAGTCTTTGAAATAAAGGCTGTATTTCACCTCTGATTTAAACAAAATCATTGCGTAATATTAACTTCTGTTTGGTAATAACTGTGTTTTGTCTAGTAGCCAACTTTATGATCCAGTGTTATGGAAAGTGTCCCTGTCCTGAGAATTTGTCATGTGAAAGATAGGTAAGAGCTGCAAAAATCAAGAAAAATATGAAAGATTGTGGAGTTTTTTTTCTTTTTTAAAAATAAAGTTAGGGTGGTTGTTGCTAAATGGCAACCTGGTGTACATGTTCCAGGGAGCAGAATTTTGGGAATCGTCTTGAAAACTCTTATGACTTTTGTGTTGTAATTTTTCCCACACATGGCTGATGACATCTGGGAGTTCATCAGAGAAACCAGCTGATGTTATCTTCATGGGTACATTGGAAAAGA
Organism: Astur gentilis; assembly: GCF_929443795.1. Taxonomy (NCBI): domain Eukaryota; kingdom Metazoa; phylum Chordata; class Aves; order Accipitriformes; family Accipitridae; genus Astur; species Astur gentilis. Next base: position 19,280,437 of record NC_064883.1, on the reverse strand, counting down.
AAAATAGCAGCAATGCAAATGGTGAAGGCTTATTCAGAGTAAGGAGCTAATGTGGAAAGCATGGCAGCGATATGTAATCAGAAATGGAGCTCAGAATGATTTTGGCATCAGCAGTAATTTGGTAATTGAGTTATCTGGAGCAAATCTTCACAGTTGTAGCTAAAATGATGCCCACACCATGCATAGGGAGAACTTGTAGAGACTAGTGGTGACTACAGATTTTTTGCATTACATAGAGACTTTTTCATTCTAGAGTTACTGTATTAACTGATGGAGTGAGTTGCTAGTTGTCACAGATTTAAAACTAATTTTGTCAACCTGACTGTCATCTTAGCAGAAGGTTTGAGACCAGCCCATTGCATGGGCTTTGGATTGTCATGCCCCAGACTAGCATATGCTTGACCTCCGAATACTGGATTTTCGGACTGAATTGTTACCTGTGAAGATTTTTTCTAATCAGCCATTATATTAAGGCCATTACTACCTTTTAAAGTACAGGAAACTCAATTAGTTCTACTAATTGTTATTAATTTTTCTCCAAGTCATAGTCACAGTATTTTCCAGAGCAAATAGGCCCAACATTTTGCTTTGAAAAGAGATGAAGAACATCAGTATGGTCTTTTCTGCTGCCTGTTCTGCAGGGTTGGTGATCAGCAGCTGTGGAACTGCTTGAGCTACTCCAACTGGTGTCAGATATCCTTACTGTGATAACATGCAAAACTATATTTGAGGTTTTGGCCAGATGGTGTCAGTTATGGAACCGAGAACCAAATGCAGGAAATGCAGAAGTTAAGGCTTGATTACACTGTGTTAACTGTTTATCCATACACATCATATTAACGTCTCTAATTAATGACAACAGGCTATTTTAAAATAGAACTGTTTAAGATGTGACTGTACTTTGCTTTCTGTGCTTAAAAATGATCTTTGCCTTATGCTATGGATTCTTTGCTCTAATGTCTTTGAACTTAAAATTGCAGAAATTTAATTGAATTTGCCTCGTGTTTCAAAAGCAGATTAGTTTTTGAATTTTTAGTTCAGATTTTCTCTCCCTAAACCACAGTATGGGAGAACATACTTACATGTTATATTGAAAGCTTCTGTATGTCTCCTCTGCTTCTCAAAGGAAATGTTGAACAGTTGTAACGAGGTAACCTGATCTCTCAGTAACTGGTATAGAGTTTGTCTTTCCAAATTATTTTTTGGTTCATTTAGGTTTTATTTTACATACTTTGTATGTTTGTTTGGTAAAATGCCTTTAGGCAAGACAACTTTTACAGGTAGAGGTAATATCTCCTATTAGCCATGAGTATTGTTAGACAAACTAGACTAGCAGTTTGGAGACACCAGCTCTTCTTCAGGTGTGAAAATGAAAGCTGCTGCTCCTCAGCCAGATAGCATCCAAGACAGTTGTTCAAAATGTAGGTAAACTAAACCATCCTGGGAAGGAAAGAGAGTTGATGCTTTTGAAAGGAGAGGAAGAGCTAGTGGGGAGGGAGGAAAAGTGATAGGGACACAGATTTTTATGGGAGGGAGAGGTTAGTAGGGGATTGAGATTTAGAATTGCTGTAAAACAAAGATCTCTCTTGAGGCCATGATTTTTAACATCTATCAGAGAAAATAACAGATACTACTTCTAAACTATGTGCAAATCTGTAGTCAACTTCAGACGGTCATTCTGCACTGATATTCCATTTTCAAAGCTTAATTGCTTCTGGTTTTAGGCTTAAAGGACATCTGTGACACAAAGCCTGATATTTCTGTCTACTCTGGTTGATCTAATAAGATACATTATCTTTGCTTACAGACTTTGTCCTGCCTGAGTTCTTAAACCTCTACAACTACAACAAACCACCACTACAGTTATTTTTTAAAGTTGCTTGTTATTTGTCCATACTCCGACAGAGATTTATTTTATTCTGGTAGTTGTCTGAGACCATGTGTGGGAATATTAAGAGGTCATCTTGGATATTTCCCCCTTCAGTCTTTCTTGACCACCATTTTACATTTAACATAATCTACTATTTGGGTTCTCCAACAGGTTAGGCTTGTTTTTCAGTGAGATAAGTAGACATAATTGTTATTATCCTAAAGATAGGCCCACTGTATTGTTACTGGGCCCAAAGAAAAACATGCACTTAAACTGGCAAGTTGAGCTCATTTAAAGTGCCAGCCCAATTTAACTTCTCTTGCATTCACACTAAATGCAGCACTTGTATTTGTGTGTTGTTTCCAAGCCAATTATTCGCATACGTTTAAAAAGCAATCAGATCTGGTCTGTTAGGTCAAGATAATATGAACATAAATGCACATTCTTACAAATAAGCTGCCCTAAAATATAAAGTAGAAAAACAAATGTAGTGTGAAATGCTATGTAAAACACAGGCATGGCATAATTAGCAAAGGACAGTAGAAATGCTGTTTGTTAGGACTTGAATAGTAACAGTCAATTAATTTCTCACAACGGGAAACAGCAAAGCATTTAACAAAGAAACATCATCTGTCTCTACAGCATAAAGACTATACAAAGAATCACAAAACTGAGACAATTAATAGGTCATAAGTCATGAATTAAAAAACCAGAAGGGACTGACTTCATATTTCTTTTCAAAGCAATCTGTCTCTGTACATTTTAATAATTGATAGATTTCAAATTTTTTTAAATAGTATATGAATGATGGTATTTTATATGAAACAAGCACATACACAGTGCACAGGCAGGTATGTATGTTGTGGTAAATAACATGTAAAATGTAATTGTAGGCTTCATAACCTAGGCATAGCCATCATTATTCAAACTAACTGTAAAAAAACTCAGATTATCAGTTCAAAGTTAACTAGTAAGGATATGATTAATGTTTCTTCCCTTCCTTTTCCTCAGTACCAGAATAATGGAAGTGATCTAAGTTGCATAAACAGAGGCAAAGCAGCATTGTGTTAGATGCAGAGAGAAACCAGTTATAAATAAATCAAGAGCTCAGGCTCTTGTAATGAAGTCAAATCTTATGATAAAACATTTAGCACTTCTACTTAAATACCTTGAATTGCCCCCAGAAAGCCTCAGTGACCATGTAAACTCACTAGGCTCCAGTTTAGGTACCTTCATTGAATTCCTTGTATTGGGTCATGTGGATATCTGTGACAAGCTTATAGACAGTAGAACCTTTCTTCTCCTATTGTAGGCTTGATCTTGCATCACTAAAATTAGTTACTTTCCATAGGACCAGGTTCGAATCCCATGAGAGGATACAAGGATATTTTAAGGGTAATACAATTAAGGTAAGAAATAACATTATCTGGAAATGTTTTGTTACCTGGAATTTCTGCCTTACTTCTCTACAGCTTTTCCAAACATCATATGTCAGGGCTGTTGGGAAAGGTACAACTTTCCATTTCATTCCCGAGAGTATGTGGGGATCTGCTTAGCAATTTTTTTGAAATTGGGATATTTTGAGAAAGGCTGATGCCAAATAGATATTCAGTAGATTTTTAATAGGTCTGCTAAGTTGGCTAGTGATACAGTGAGGTTTTTTTGATGGTGCTGCTTTTTACTCTTGTTTACTTAGTATTTTGAAAGTCTTGTTACAGAGCATACGTAACTTGGTATTACTCCTCCGGTTATTTGGAAAAAAACCCTGAAATCTTCCCTCTTCTCTTTCCCCACCCAACAAAAAAAAAAAAAAAAAAACAAAAACCAAAAAAAAAAAGGAAGAAAATATTTGGCCTCCTTTAAAATAGAGAGATGAAGGCTAATGTAAATCTATTCCAGAAACAGTGGATAAGGAAGGAATGGGGCGGGGGGGGCGGGCAGAACAACTTGACTCTGCATTGCCTCTTTTACCCACAGAGGAATGTTGCCAACAAGAATATGGACTTGCTGGAAATTAAGTAAAGTGATCCTTCTCAGAGCACAAAAAAAGTAAAATAAATATGTCTGAGTTGCTGTTTTTTATGAAGTTTTTTTTATATCTGCTTCTGGGCCAATGCAGCAACACAGTATTCATTAGTCATGGCAAACTAGTCCAACAGTCATACACAGAGTGTAATATGCTTGATGTAGTGGTGCTGCAGTCAGATATGCCCATATAAATGTTGTCCAACAGTTAATGTTTAACTGGTTTGCCTTTGGTTTGCATGTTTACAACTGGTTTTTTCTTCTGCAATGTTTTAAGACATTTGTCCACTGTAGAAATACTTCAAGTGTAATACTGGGGAGCAGTGGCAACATCTTGGAAATTGTGAATGCCCCAAAACACTTGGTAATAAGAGGTTGAAAATGTACTGGTATCTCGAGGAATTATGGAGACAAATGCAAATGAAATTTAGGGTATACACAATGTGACATTTGTACTAAATCCCAGGCTGCAATTTAAAAAAGTAATTTGGATTCTATTGGACATGCATAAAGTGTTTTGGGGTGTTTTTTTGTTGTTTTGTTTTTGTTTTTTTTTTTTTTTTTTTTTTTTTTTAAATTCCCCTACTTCATTTTCAGCAGAGCTCTAATAGTGTTTTCTTCTCTGTGGGGATACTACTCTGCCATTGCAACTTTAAAATGCCAGCAGCTTCTGCTGCAAAGGATTTTAAAGAAACTTTCTACTCTAGGAGTCATTTCAAAGCAAGAGGAGGAATTTGAAAACAACCCTTCATATATGCCCCTGGAGATACACCATCACAAATATTTAATATAAAATGGCTGACTTCTAGTGCCAAAGACATGGTGCTTTTTGATTGGTATATTTGCATATTAAAACCTTGTGCAGTAAACACATTATTGTTGCATTATGTGTGATAAGTGATGAAATTTTAGAGCTCAGTGAATTGCTCATTTTCAGTTGGTCTGCAATAAATGTCTGTCAGTGTTCACATGCATACCCTTTCTGAGGCACAGCCTAATACTAGCTTCAAGTGCCATTCTTATAATGTCGTTCTGTTTAAAAAAAAGAGGAGAAATAATTTATGAATAATGGGAGAATAATTCTGTGGGGCTTTGCCCAAGAGGCTTCCACTTAAGGTGCAGATAGGACTGAAGAGTTCATTTAACAGATCACTGTCACCAAAAGGGACTGGATTCTTCTAGCCTGCACCTGAGTCAGTCTAGCCATTTGTCTGATTTCTTGGTGATTTGATTCATTTCACTTAGGTGATGAAAAACAAGTCGTCGTCCCCCGTGCTTTGGGGTTTCCTGCCTGCTTAATAAACTGAACTGTCTTGCTGAAGCGTCAGATGAACAGCAGAGACAGTTTGAAGGACCAGCTACTTTAGTGAGGTCTTACCTTGGCTTAGCTGTCTTAAAACTACAGGCTAGTAATAACTGCATGGTACATAATTTATGAGAAACAGAATCATGTTACTTAAGGTAAATACTCTGTAAAACCAGCTTGAGATACCATTTAGAGGTCATGTGTTTTGAGTTGCAGTAAAAATGCAAAGATGTTCTGCTGCTGTTGAACAAATATTTGAGCAAAGATGGAAAGCAGGAAGTGGCATAACTGGGAGATAAAAAGGCATGGAAGAGCTTAATTAAGAGCAAAAGAAGACAAGGTATTGAACGAAGGGGTGCCTTTTTTGTTCTACTAACAATAGCCCTCAAAGACAAATACTGCTGCCGATTTAAGCTCTGTCTAGTCATCCAAAGGAACAGGGTCTTTCCAAATGTTGATTCCCATTTGTCTTAACTTTTACATGGGCCCAAGCAGCGATATCATACATTTTGCTGCTGTACCATAAATATATAAATATTTTTTAAAACATTTATTAGTGTATTTTATTAGTTAAATGGGAGCTTGCAGGCAGTACTTTGTTGATTCTGCGTACTAGTTACTTCACTTCTCTAAAATGTGCTTGTGGTAAAATCAGCCCTTGCCTGTTCTCTGAAGTGCTGCAAATTTAGTGAGAAGTATGAATGAAAGCGTGCAGAAGCCACTTGGCCACCAGTCTAATGCTGGAGAGAGGAGGTCACTGTGCAAGCTGAGTGGTGAGTGTCTGTGAAATTTGAAAGTGGAAACCTGTCCAGGATGGTGACTCACGTAACATAGACCAAAGTCGTCACACGCAAGCTGTATTACAAAGACACTGTGCTTTTGCTTTCCTCTACTGCCCTATATGTCACTGAGTTCAGTCTCTCAGTCTTGTCTTCCAGCTCTTTAGCTTGCCACTCACAGTGCCTATTTCTAGACTTACTTACCTTTTCAGAACAAACTTGTGTCAGTAACTGAAGTGTGACACCAACACCACCCCACCACCCCCCCGACTCTATCACTTTACCATTATCAGTACAAACTGCAAGCTATAAAACACATCCTGACTTTCTACACAGCCGGTGCTCTAAGCTGCTCCCCCATGTCCTGAGTGTTGCAATCCCTGGTAGGACATCAATAATAAGGGAAGGAGAGGGTAAACATTATGCAATATGGAAAATGTTCCATTGCAGTGAGAAGAAACTAGTGTTGCTTTGCTATATATATGTCCATTTATTGATAATATTAGTGTGGTAGTACTGAAGCTAGTCTATTGCCTCTTGACATTGTCTCTTTCTTACAGTTTTCCACACTGAAAAGGACTTTTATATGGGTTTTTTGTAATGGAAAAAGTGTTGTAGCTTTTGAATCTGGTGGTATTATACTCTCAAATATCAGTATCAGCACTGCTACTTTCAAATTAATGGAAGTGCAGGTGATTGAGAACAAAGGGTTCATGTGATTTAGATGGTTTTAATCCTGGATTATTTTAGTCAGAACTCAACCTTAAAATATAGTAATACTAAGTGGGAGGAAAATGCTTGGGATTTTATTGTCTTTCATAGTAAACGAAAATGTATCTAGCTTGTTTAAAACATTTATTAACATTTAATTCCTAACAAAGGTTATGATAGTATCCAGTTGATTCCATTACTGCCAGGGTGTTTTATCAAAGCGGGAATTGAATCCAAACACTCCTCACCCCTTGAAATACTGTTAGGTCTGCTTATTTCTGATTCTGTTCTTATTTTTGATCTGCACTTTGCAGGTTGTGCCTTGCACTTTGTCACAAAATCCCTGTCAATCTTAAATAGTTGGGATTTCCCAAAAGGTACTTTATAGCCTTGTGATACCCAGCACAAACTTTCAGACCTGCCAGATGACTAACAAAATGACTGCTGTATATGCGTAGTGCATTTTGGTGTTCATGAAAGTATATTGATTGTAGTTAGTTTTTATTTTACATATCTAAATGTCTTAAGTTTAGCTTCCTTCTGAAGCAGCTATGTATGAAGAATATATATTTGAAAATGTTACTTAAAAAAAGCTTTGAGGACTTACTTCGATTTTTGACCTTAGTTTGCATGGTCCTTACTAGCTTGCTTTTGAGCCCTTAAGGAATGCCACCTGTTTTATCTTACTAACATTGCTGTAGTAGCAGGTCTTCCATCTGAGTGAATAGGCAAGTATTACAAAAGTAAAAACTACAAAACAAGTTTCATAATACTCTGTTATGGTTAAACCAGCTTTCTTTAATTTGCCTCCTAAAGCTGATTCTGCATTTATTTTAATTCAAAACTCCCAGACTAGGTAATGTTCTTGATGAAACATTTATTAGATTATTAAAGATTAGACTTTCTTCTAAGTTTCTCATTCTCCCCATCTAGAAATACTCAGTTGCCATAAGAAAATGGTGACTTGTGATATGCACACATAATAGACATCAAATGGGTTTTTCATTAAAAACTTGTAATGGTTTTCTCCCCTGTACCCCCTCACTAATGAATTCAAGTGAGACATTTTCCTGCTGATACAAGGCCAAGGCCCATCTGTGATTGAAAATAAGGATTCAAAATGGGGGAACAGCCAGCAAATAAGTAACTTTGCCTCTTTATAGAAACACTGTAGGGCTTGGAGGAGACAAGGATCCTAGAACTTTTTCAAGTAGGCATTATTAGGAGATCTAGTACAATGAGAAATGACTTTTTGAAGAAACTAAAAAAAAAAAAAAAGTTAATATAGGCTCAATATGTAGGGCCACTCATTCCCTCCTTGTATGTCAGTTATCCTGAAAACACCCAAAAAAAGTTATTGAGAGTGAGAATTACACTGCTGTTTCTGGGAGGGCTGGAATTATTGTAGTCCTGACTTCTAGGTATTTTTCTTGTGATTTATTGCAAAGTCTTGCTGAAGGTTTTTCTACAGTTGGAGGCTTAATTTCTGTCTGCACAGCTGCCTTGTTCATGAAATCTGTGAAAATGTAATTATCTTCGAGACGTGTGTCATTTGGTTGAAATAAGTTGCTTGTTCCTCTTAGAAGACCAGACTGAAAGAGAGGCTGTTGCATGCATTGTGTTGAACGTGGTTCGGTTTGTCTTTCTCATTCTTAATCTGGCCTGAAAATTGCTGGAAACTGTACTTTGGGGAAAAATTTAAATACCCTCTCAACTGGGTTACAATGTTTAGAGAAGTGCACATAATTCTCCAAACACCTGAATTTCAGAAACATTTTCATGTTAGAGGAAGGGCTGGGGAACACCAGTGCATTGGGTCCATTTACCTGGATTTGGCAGGTTCTGGAGCAAATTGAAGTCTTTTCCTTGTCACTTTGCATGGCCTCCAGACAGCCTGCGTCTTCCCTGTCTTCTCAAGTAACAGAACTGAAAATCAGGAGTAGGGCAGGATTCTTCCTTTGGATACATACGTATACTAGAGTAAAAATCAAATGTAGTTTCAAATCATTAACTTTTGCTCTTAGAAGTATGATTTTTCAATACTTATGCTATCTTATATGCAATCTTACCAAAGTGAACGTACAGTTTGTCAGTTACTAGGGAGTAACTTCTATAATGAAACTGGTAGTTTTGCTTCCAGAAGTTCAAAGGTGTGCTGAGTTTAACTTCCTCAAAGAGTAAAAAAACCAACAGCGTGGAAGTGGCACAATAACTTTGTGACAGGGGCTGTGGGAGGACCATTATAAATCCTTATTTTTCTTAGGATCAGAACTTGTTTATAGAAAAACCAAAAAAAACCAAAAAAGCCCCAAACAAATCAGTTCTGTACTATGAAAAGTGAGGTTTTCAAACCGAAAGTAGTGTTTCCATTGAAATTGAAAATTATCATTTGCAGATAAACATTACTTTCTCTTCATCTTTCACAGTGTCTTTTTTTGTTTACAGAACAGTCTAATAATAACCTTTAAAAACAATTTACAAATCTGTTAACATTTTCATATGGACTGTTGACTTGTGAAGCCAAATCCACCAACTAGTTCTTAAAATACTGAGATTATTTTTTTTAAGAAATACTCAAGAGATATTCAGTGTTGTTAGTTATTACTCTCAGACTACATTAAAAAAGCAACAAATATGTGAAATTTGCTTGTAATCATTCTAAAATGCTAGCCTAAAACCAGTCCTCATTAATTGGCAACACAAAATCAAGGCTTTTCCAACTCCCAAAGGTAGAATGAAAAGTAAGGTAGACTAAGTTTTGGGGTTTTCCTCTTTTCATATGCTCAAAATGGTAATATTCTGAAGCCTTGTGTAATGTCTAGTCTGTACTTAACCTGGTGTTTCTAATCTAGCTCAAGTACAGTAGGCACAAAGGCAAAATAAATGAAACGGTGATAGGGAAGATACAGACGGTATTTTAAAGAAAAATCTTTAATGAAGCTCAGCTTTTTTTTTTCCATTACTGGGAAATGAGTGAATTTAAACACTTTGAAGGATTTGGTTCTCATTTTTGCATTAGTCAAGATTAACTTAGAGAAAACTCCTGAATACTTTCATTTGAATAAAATGGGAAATGTTTTCAGCTACATACAATTTGTTTCTGGCTAAGACATCAAATAAATTTCATGTAGCCAAATAACTAAAAAACAAAAATCTGACTAACCATTCACTATTTTTGAAGTATAAAAGTTAACTTAGCTGTAAAGTATTTCCTGGACACATGGTAGCCTGACCACCGAGAAGGTGTTATTAGGATATTGTAGGAAACCTATGTAATGGTTTTGGTTCTGATATTTTAATGAAATCAGTTTCAATAAAGTAGAAAAAAAAAATTTCAGCATTTTTGTGGGTACATTTTGTGTGTCATGTTTTTTATTATTATGAACACTTAAATTTTGTTGTGGTTACATAAAAAAAGAGGCGACACATTCAAAAGTTGTGCATCACAAGTTGTACTAAACATGACTTTTATCCAAATTACATATTATGACTTAATTTGCTGCACCTTCACTGTAATGAGATTGTTTTATTTCATATGTTGTAGAGAAATATACGTTCTTGGAGAGCAAGTGGTGAAGAGTTGATTGATATTTTGTCTTAATGAAGGAAATTACAATTTTTTATTATTGTGTTAATGTATATCAATAATAATAATAATAAAAATTTCCATGAGTTACCCTGTCACTGAATATGATATTCAACAGCTTCAGGAGTGACCAGCTGATTAGTGATATCTTGGTTTGTTGGGGTTTTTTTAAGTTAAGCATTGCAGTTCCTTTTTAATACATCTCCAAACTTGCTGTAGGTGGTCATTAAAAGTATCTACAGGAACCCGTGTGGTGTGTGTATGCTTGGGGGAGGGGTTGGTTTTGGGTTTGTTTTTTTATTCATAGAGGAACACTGATGTAGAAATCAAAAGCTCAGAGTAAAAAGAAAACACTTGTTTCCAGAATAGTGAAGACTTTTTTTTTTTCGTAAAGTCTTTGAAAATTTGGAAGTAGTGTGGTTTGTTTTTATTGTGAAAACTCTCAGGAAGAACAATTCAGAGTCGGTGCCATTCTTCCCAGCTGAATGGCGCTTGGTTTGTGAAACGGAGCAGCTGCAGTAGTTTTAGCTTGGCTCACAAAACCATTTGCTTTTTAATCAAGAACTTCAGATTCTGTGGTGGTTGTTCATGATGGAGATGGCTAGCTATGCCTTGTGAGACAGCTGTAGTATAATTGAGACAGACTATGTGAAGCAAATATAAATGCTGGATGGATGTCTTAAAAGCACAATATTCACTAAACTGTAACTGAATTTTTAAAAGGATAAGAAGCATTTATACAGGCAAGAATTTACTACACAATGAAACATGTTATGTATAGTGAAGTTCTTGCATATATTGCATAAAACAAGGTTTAAGCCCTTAGCATTAGCATTCAAGTTATACAGTGCAATAATCCAGGTTTTGCTGAAGTGTGTGTATAACTGCATAATGAGAAATGCCCCACTTCTCCAGAAACATTATTACAAATATAGTTGAGGTCTCTTTCTTAAAGTGTCTGGGATGCATTGTTTGTCTGAATGTAGGTACGTATGTCACACGTTCATACATATGCTTATTTTAAGAAATAAAGATGCTTGTATTTTATCAAATGGAATAGAAGGCTACTGGATGTACTGAAAGGAGTCATTAATCTTTGATAGCAGTTATGGCAGTTACACATTCGGAAAAACTTTTTAAAGCAGGTAAATACTGGGGAAATAAGTGTTCCATCTTGTATTATTTTTAAAACCTCAGACTGACAGTTTGTATTAGAAGGGAGTTTTCTAAATAGCAGTTTGACTAAACAAAAAATATCTTGTTTCACTTCACAAATCAAAAAGTGCTGCCCATATGTTAAAAAAAAAAAAAAAAGTCGAGTTTTAACATTTTGTAGTAATTTTATAGTCACAGTTAATAACTATTTTGAACTTGGAGTAGCTAGTTGTTTCATGCTGAACTTCTACATTCTTCATATAAGTGAAAAGTTTGTTATGGATTAATTACACAGATCAGAATGTTTCACTCTACAGACAGGCTATTTCATTCTCTTGCTGCCTTTTACATAAAGTTTAACTTAAGTTTTATAAAAATAACTATTCCCAAGTAATATGAATGGTTCTTGTGGTAGAATATGATGTTGCTCCTAGATGTTCTCCTTTGTTTTCAAACACTTTGTCCCATTTTATGTTTCCAATGTGTGCACTCTCAAACCTCTTTGATGCTGACTAATTGGGGGGGGTGGGAAGACAATGTAAAAAGGTTAATCCGTTACACTTGTATTAACGAGTCAGCTGGATCCCCGCCATTCTCTCTTTTCTGATTCACTTAGCACTGATTAGCACAAATGACAGTTTTGTGGGAAGCAAGCTAGGAGGATGGTAGGTAATGCAGCCCTCAGATGTGAACAGCCTGGTCTTGGGTTAATACAGGTAAATAAATCCAAGACATGTAGGTTGAGATAAGAAAATAATCCTGTTTTCCTGCTGGACCCCTGGGAACACTGAGAGTGTTGGTAGGGCTGGGATATTTTAAGCTCACACGTGGTAGATCAAAAGGTGGTCAGGTTGTTCTCTGAACTCCGTTGTCTGATGTGCTGCTGGGGATTGGAGCTTTGGCTATACTCACCTGACATGCATGCATTAGAAGTAAGAAGGTGAAAGAAAGTCATTATTTGCATGTGTGTGCAACTGAGAGCCCCTTTCTTAATTCTGAGACCTCTTGTGACAAAGTTTTGAAAAGGTTTGATTGGGTATTAATACAGCAGTAGTGTTTCTGTGGTCTGTCCTGAGCTTTTAATTTGTGTTCTGGGATGGTAATAGACACTAATTCTAAGATGTATTGTATTTTCATTACTTTTGATTGCAACTATAACTGTAAATTGATTAAAGATGCAGATGGGGAGAAGGAAATCATGCTTCAGAACACACTTATAGTCCAGTTACTTTTTGCAGTGTTTTTTTTATTAATTTAGAAACAAATTCAAGCAAGGCAAACTCAGAATCCATCTCTTACACCTTCATTCAACATACACACTGAAGTCAAGGTGAAGCATCGACTCCTGTCACCTGGTGCTTCTGGCTTTGATCTTCCCATGATTAAGGCAGAGACCCCTGTTCCTACCTCATTCCTTCACTGCAGGCATCATTTCACCTGCTCTGATGGCTAAAAGAAATCACGTGCAGGGTGGCTGCAATATGGGATGGACCTCAGGTAAGTAGAGGAGGGTTGGAGTGTCTCTTGTGCCGGAGCATTTTCTTCCCACATGTCTTCAGTTGCTGGGATGCTTTTTATGCTGACATCCCGTATCTGAAACTCTTCTCGCTGTAGCAGAGCTTGTCTTCTGATGACAACCTTTCAGAACAGCTGCCTAGGTTCAGTCTACCCTTCATGTTGGAGAAGGGTATAGAAATCATGGATTAGGTCACTTAGAGGAGTGTTTGACATCAGATGTCTTAGTTTGGGAACAATTCTTTCAATTTAGTCACTGGATGGAAAGATGCTTCCCTGCATATGGAGCAGGTGTTTAACATAGGTACCTCCTGGTCACCTTTTGGGAAGCCTGTTGGCAACAGCTCTGTGGGGAGTCTGATCCCCTAACTTAGGGGTTTATGTTGCAGCTCTTCTCCTTTCCCAAGAAATTAGCTCCAAAACATTCTATGCATTTGTATGCCACACCTACATTTTGACAAACTCACAACAGGGACAGTCCTCTAACCCCCAAGTTGCTTAGAAAGTTTGAGACTGGTTGTTTTTGAGGCCTTTGTTCCTAATTAATCCCTTGGGGCAGGACAGTTGTCCTGGTTTCAGCTGGGATAGAGCTAATTTTCTTTCTAGTAGCTGGTATAGTGCTGTGTTTTGGATTCAGTATGAGAAGAATGTTGATAACACACTGATGTTTTCAGTTGTTGCTAAGGAGTGTTTAGACTAAGTCAAAGATCTTTCAGCTTCTCATGCCCAGCCAGCAAGAAGGCTGGAGGGACACAAGAAGTTGGGAGGGGACACAGCCAGGGCAGCTGACCCAAACTGGCCAAAGGGATATTCCATACTGTGTGACATTGTGTCTGGAGGGGATCGCTGCTCGGGAACTGACTGGGCATCGATCGGCGAGTGGTAAGCAATTGCATTGTGCATCACTTATTTTGTATATTCCAGTCCTTTTATTATTATTGTCATTTTATTGTTGTTATTATTATAATTATTAGTTTCTTCCTTTCTGTTCTATTAAACTGTTCTTATCTCAACTCACGAGTTTTACCTTTTCTTTCCGATTCTCTCCTCCATCACACTGGGTGGGGGGGAAAGTTAGTGAGCAGCGGCACGGTACCTAGTTGCTGGCTGGGGTTAAACCACTACAACTGTAAAGCAAAGGAATATTTTTCTAACCACAAAAGCTTTAAAGTGAAGTAGTATGGGATATCTCAAAGGCAAAATCCTGTATGCTGCCTCTCCCATGTCTGATCTTATTCATTTAAGAGTTGTTTGGCCAGTGGCAGTTTTGCAAGTGAGAATAATCTGATTTTATCAGCTTGCTGCTGCCCAAAAGTAAAGGTGCTACTTTCCTCCACTTCAGTGAGTCTTACTTTGCTCCAACTCTGGTGTTTGCTGGACTTCGTTAATCGGCTCAGTTACCAGAAAAAGACAGGTTAATAAGCAGAAAATCTGATGTTTGTCAGAGTCGATGCAAGGGCCTTTGAGTGAGGGGAACAGGAATTCCTCTCCTTAGTGGCAGTGAGTGGTTAGATCCGCTCGTGTGGTCACATGTCACCTTTATCCAGGCAACAATTAAAGATGACTGATCATATTGCATGCAGAAATAGTTGCTCTGTTGAGAAAATCACCATGTCTTAGGCTAGCTCTACATAGCTGAGCTGATCTTTTGCTCCTGTGAAGGAGGACCAGGTCCTTCATCCCACTTCAGACTCTACACTCTTGCCATTTAATTTTTCTGCAATTTTGTGAACCATCTTCTGAGTTAGTGTTGTGCTGTTCTAGTAAGGTGAATTGGTTTGAAGGGGTTGAGTGATGGAGCAAGGGAAGGTAAGAGAGAAGACAGAAATGGGAGGTATGAACCGAAATGCATCCTTGCGCATTGGTGAGCTGCTCAATTGCCTCTTAGTGTCTCATCACTCACTACTATTCAGATACCTGATAGGGAGCCAGGTCTGCTTACTAAGGTGAGAGCAAATTCAGCCAGCAGAAACAGTTCTTCTGGATTAGAGAGCTGAGTGGACACCCTGAGAAGCCAGACCAGCCTCAGAACAGATAAGGGGAATGGCAGGACCAAACAGCTCAGAACAGAGAGGAAAGATGAGTCCACGTGTTTTGGCAGCATTGAGTTGGTCTGACGGCAACCATGTACAGTATCTGTCCTGCTGAGTGCTTGTGTGTGTAAACCTCTACGAACTAGGCTTGTTGTCCTCATCTCTTCTCAAAGTAGATACAAAATCAGTTGTCTTCCAGACAGAGGCCATGTCTTTGGGGAAAAAAGGGGCTTCATTTTGTGTTCATGATCCTGGTGTGGGTTTTTGTTGGGTTTTTTTTTTCCCCTTCTAGTTTTTCTGCACATCAGGCTGCATAATGATTGTGGGCAGGCCACAGTGTGAGGATTTCAGGTTCTGAATGTAGGACACATTCCCCAGTAGAGCACATGTAAAGCAGTAACTGCATCATGGAAACTGAATTCTCTCTTGTTTTGTGAAAATCATTAATCTGTTCTAGCGGCTGCCTATCAGATATAGGAGTTCAGGTCTTTGTGACCTAGAATTTCATCTGCCAATTTTCAACCAGTTGAATAGGTATCTGGTAACGCAGCCCTTTGTGCATGGGATGGATTGGTTTGTTGGCTTGTTTTATGGGGAGACACCAGGGTGACATTGTTGGTCTGTGCTTTTCTCTTGAGTACTGAGTTCGAAATGGTGGTGGTAAGGACTATGGCTAAAAATGGGGAGGAATTTCAGTATGACTGTTTTCGGTCTCATCTTCGCAAAATTCCTCATGTTCAAGGTTCAGGTAAGTGCATCTTAACCAGAATTTATAAAAATTGCATTACCTTACCTATTTTTTTACTGCTATACCCACAAGAAATTAAATACTTGGATGGATTCTTTGCATTGACCAAGTAAGATTTCAGATTTTTCATAAAATTACTTTGCCCATAGTAATTCTTAAAGCCAGTTTACAGAATTCCTGAAAGATGCGTCATCCAGACTAATATCGTTTGCTTCCAAAGCTGGCTCCTTGAACATGGCAGTTCAGCTTTGTGTAGTGGATGTTCACTTGTCTGGTTCCCTGGGGCTGACAAAGTAAACATCAATGCAAATTTCTCATGAGGAGAAAGCAAAAGACAAAACCAGTTGCCTAAGTTGACCCCTTGGGAAGAAAAGGAAGAAAACTAAAAATGCATACTAATATCTAGTTTCCTACTGATAATAACAAAAAGGAGCCTTTGCTACTATAATAAATTGTTTGGGGTTTTTGGTGTGTTTAAGAATTTCATTGTGTTTTTGATAGCACACCATTCGATGAAACTTCCCAGGTTGATATGTATAATGCCTAGAGTGGAGACTACGTTTAGATCCAAAATACTGCCTTCTGTTTTTTCACAATGGAAAGCAAGACTGGTGCTATGATAGGGTATGTTTCCACCGGACAGCTGAGCCACTTGACTCTCTGAAGAATGGGTCATCCTGCTTCTTGCTCCTAGAAGCAGGATTACTTTCCATCACCCTTGTGCCAGCTCTGCCGGCTCATTTGATGTCTGTGATTCAGCTCACTAAACTGGCAGAAAACTAACCCAGCGAGAAAGAGAGTATGTATTTATTTTTTCTAACCAGTTCAGTGAGCTCAGGTGGCTCGCAAGACCTCAGGAAACTCTGGGAGCCTCCGCAAAGGACAGAGCGGGAGCGCTGGGGCTGGGGGGAGAGGCAGGACTGCTCATTTTGGCAGTACAGAGCAGTTAGCCTGACTCAGCCGTGTTGTGAAAACTCACCCTTGGGTAATAATGTTCATACTACAGGTTGACTGACAGTTCTTCAAATAGTAGCCAGAAGGGAGTTACCAGATCTGCGCAGTTTGTTTTGTAGGGTGGCCTTGTTTGTTTTCAGTGTGTTGTGTTTTGAAACAGATACTTAACGTATTCTTATCATGTTATTGCATGAAAATGTTCTGCAAAAATATTACATGTGCAGGGCGGACCTGTCTGGGAACTTGATGTTGAGCAAGTGGGTAAGGAGCCACAGAACCTGGAAAAATTTGTACTTCAGCCTCTGGGACAATCTGCCCATTGGCTTTTGAGGAATTCAGAAACCTTTGTACTTCTGGTCTGCTGAACCATGCAGGCTCGAAAGCCTGAGACAGAGAGTGGTCCTTCATCTCTGAACATCAGAAAGTTTTTGTTAGAAGATCTGGTAGCCCCTGTTAACACAGCTGACGCATCCCCATGGATCTTGAGTGCCCATAAGCCTAGGGTTTCCCTGAAACCCTGGCTGCAGAGCTTGAAACCCACCGCAGCTCATGCCGCTGGCTCCCAAGGCCTCTGGGGAAGTGGGTGGTTGCCATCTCAGGAAACAAGAAATGTTCTTTTTTTGAAAACTGCCTGTCTGCCTTTGTGCTCTTGAAGCTGGCGTGATTGTACGTGGGTGTTTTGTTGTTCGTTTTTTTTGACAAATTGAAATGTTTTGGTTTCAGCTGGAAAATGCCAGTTCTGTGCAGAGTTTAGGGGAGGGACCAATGTACAATGTAGGCATAACTTGGCATAAGTGACCGTAGCCCTCAGACAGTTCCACAGCATTAACAGATGATGATAAAAGTTACAGCCAGCTGTGACTTTTCTTCATTTTCTCCATGTATGACACGAATATGGTACAAAGTCCTGGCAGAATTTTTTTTTTTTTTTAATGACTTGTGCAATATTTGAATAATTATTATTTTTTTCTCTTTGCTTTGTGGGCAATGTTAATGTCACTTTTTGGTGTACATGCAAATTTTTGGACATTTCATTGAAAGATGCAGCCAAAAACATATCAGCTGGTCTTTTGCATCTGTTGCCCTTGTATCTTTGTAAATGGATATTTTAACATGGTGGGGCTTTTTTAGACTTTGTAAACTAAATTTCTCTGTTCAGAAACTCTCATTCATTTCTCTTTCTGCCCAAAATAACTTCTGCCCTGCTCTTCAGATACTTTAAAAGAATTCTGCTAGTGCTTTTTTTTGTGCTGATACTTAAGGTTTTTTCCTAACAGATCTCTACTACTACATTTGTGTAATATGCAAATGCAATTGAAAGTCCAAACAATGGTTAGAAAAGTTTTAATGCACTGAAGCCAGAAATACTAAAAATCTGTGAATATTTAATGTTATTTATCTCATTGCCTTTAAAATCAAGCAATCTAGTGATAATATGTTGAAGTGAACATTTCCATGTTGTTTACATACAAGGCAAAAGTAAACCAGAAGTTCCGTTAGTGTAGTTTCTTCTACAAAGCTGGCTTTAAAATAAAGTTCCTAGAAATACTAAACCAGCTTAAAGCACAAAAGTAATCGGAAAATAACACTTTAATCCTAGTTAATCCACATTATTGACCTATGTGCTCTAATAAATAAATAAATAAAATTATGTAGTCCTTTAATCATCTGTGTGGAGCTGGTTATTCATGAGAGTGGACTGATCCAAAGATTAGCTACTGTGCTTTTTTTTTGCTATTTCTGAGGACAGGTTAATTGGATTTATGTTTTATTTTGTGAGGAGACTGCCTACTTCTTAACCTGTTTTGTTTGTTTGTTTTTTGATTTTTAGATCCCCTTCCTAAGTCTGAGATGGTGGTAGTAATACAATGGAATTAACAGTATAAATCAAAAGTAATATTTCAAGGAGTTATGGAGGTATTTTGTTTGTTTTATTGAATTATTTATTGAGATTGCTTTTGGATGTAGGCTTTCCTTTTTTTGATATTCAGAACCTTTGTGTAACAATTTTAGGTATGTTTATAAACTTGTACTTGTTACTACAGAAAATCCAAACAGAGAGTTTATGCTTCTTTTTAGAGGAAAACAAAATATGCTGTGTTCAGAAATACTCTGCAAGCATGTGTCAGAAATTCAAAAGCAGCAGTGGATGTACCATAAGGTTTTCTGCTCAGAATTAACATTATATAGTCACAGTGACATAAGATTGCCAGGCTGTCATCTAGAAGATAACTTTCAGAAAAATGCGGGGAGGGAAGCTTTTTGAGCTGCAATATTTGTAAGCCTTCTGATGGAAGCTTAGATATTGTGATTTAACTTCCTGCATCGGATATGTTGGTACCTGTATGTCACACAGACACATATAAACTGTCTATCAGTGTATCTATATAACTTTGTATGTGGTGTTTATGTTTTAAATTAATTCTGCTTAACTTTGTTTCAGAATTGAGTGGGGGCTTCCGTACCTCTGAGAGGATGGTAGCACTTTAAGTATTACATTATTATTATTTTGGAGAAGATTTCTTATGTCACATAAAAGTTACCTTAAATGAGTGTTCTGTCCTATGCATTAATTCTTTTCCCACAAAGTATTAACTCAGCTTTCTGGTACTTTCAGAGTTTCTAGAAGATGTGATAAAAAAGTTCTTAATAACTGATAATAGGCAGCTGCCCACACATGAGGGCTAGTTATTGGGATGAGGTTGTATATGATCATCTGTTCATCACAGTGCATCCCACAGCAGCTAGTGGGACAAAGACGTAAAAAGCCCTAATATGGGTAGTCCAAATGATTGATTTACAAATTTTCCTGTGGGATTTTCCCCTCTTCTGCATTATGTAAAAATTATTTCTTGTTTAAATGTACCTGAAATGCTATCAAGATAGAATAAAACATGGCATTCTGTAGAATAGGAGAAATTATGAAGTTCAGTTTCTCAAGGACCTCCTTGAGGACCTCCTAGGCCTTCTACCCCACTACAATAGCTGTGGCTATTTCCCTGCATTATTACAGTAGTCTCCCTTGCCTTTATTCCCAGTGACCAACCGCAGCAATATTTGCCAACTGACCTGCTAGCAGGCCAAGAAGAACAGAGAGCTATGGGTTTTTCCTTCAGCAGGGGCATTACTTCTGGTCTTTTTTTACTACCCAGCTGCAGGTGATTATATTCTGCAAACATCTCCAAGTCTTCTATCTCTGTGCCAGTTTCAACCACATTTGACGATGTTTTCCTATGTTGTCAGGGACAGAAGATTGGTCAGGTAACTCTAATTCCTTAGGAAACCAGCTTAAATTTGCATTATTTGTTTTCTGACATAATTTGTATTTATGTAGCAAGCTTCGTATGCAAATACTAGGCTATCAGCACCTAAGTTGTTGACAGGCAAATAACTTTAATGCATGCTGGACCTACTGACATGCAAGTTACACAGTGTAACCAAGAGACTGAGCCAGCAGACCATACTGCAGATTTTTAAGTGCTAAGAAAATCTCTGTCCTTGTCAAAGTGGGCTTCAATGTGCTGTTTTCATTCTGGACAGGATTGCCTTTAGAACCACATCAAGAATAAAACAGGAAGAGGGGAGTCCTAATCTCATAGTTAAGTGAGGATAGTGAAATAATCTTAATTTCATAGTGAAAAGTTGAATGTTATAATAAATATTTACCTTTTGAACAACATTTGAGCCTGTAATCTGAGATAGGTTTTATAGGTTGCTTTAACTAGTGACAAGAAAATGATACTGCTAAAATGTGTTTAAGGGGAGGTTGCTTGCCAGCAGTACTCTGTGTGAGCTGTGCTATTGTCTTCAACTGAGTTTGTTGTTGTTACTGATGTTTCCCCGAAGCCTTTTACCGCTTATCAGGAACTGAAGTGGTAAAGACTTTTATTGTTTTGAGATTAAACATTCTATCATCCTTCCAAGCAAAGTAAGAAAATGCAGGAAGGATTCTGAAGATCATGACTGTCATATTCTCATCAAACATAAAGACAACAAAGTTACACAAGAGAAACAGAACAAATAAAGGCAAATAATATTGTCTTTATCTCTGTCCCTTGGAAAAGCAAAAAGGATCTAGTGGGAGACTGCAACTGTGGAAGAAAATCTGCCTTGTAGTCTGCTGTTTCTTTTGCACTTGTTGCATACCAGCCCATCCATATAGCAAAGTTGGGTTATGCTAAGTGTAGGCATCTTTCACTACCCAGGAAGCAGATTGGGGAGTTATAAATTAACACTAAACTTCTCCAAACATCTAAAAATTTAAGGGTCTTCTTGTTTTATTCTTAACCTTAAAACAATGTACTTATTCTGTGGGATGACTGAGCTAGTGTAGATGACCATGACAATAAACTAACACTCAGTGATTATGTAAACAATAAATATTAAAAAAGAGAGAGGTAAACAGCTTATAAAACATTTCTTTTTCAAAAAAGTGGATTTAATGGTTTACTTCCCCAGAAAATAGGATTCACTTGGCTTTGGCAAGTTGCATTTGTTTTTATGTGAAGAGGAGGGGCTTAACTGACAGATAAAGTGAATGACAGGAAGATTTAAAGGTACTCTGGGAATGTCAAGAACTGCGACTTAATGCATGTAGAGACTGGCCTATGGCATCTAATCTATGCCTTCCAGGCAGTTTTGCAGATTATTTTTTTTAGGGACAATGTTCGTGATAAATGCTAACATAAAATAGATATGCTGGGGGCTTATCCACAGAACAGTATCAGTTGAACAAAGGAAGAGTAGTCAATAGTTTTGAGGTTCTCCCTGAGGCATGGGCACACACACCCAGATAAGCACAATTGTTGAGTCAGAAGACTTAAAGAACATACACTGCTCTTGTGTAGCTTTTGTTTTCAACTGTTTTTTTTTTTATAAAATGATTGAACATGTCATAAACCCTTACGTGGATCTGTACTATGTCGGTTGCTTCAGTACTAAGGATGTATTGAGTAGCTGATAAGTCATATCACTTGCTCATTCTGATAGCAAAACTAGATAAGAAAGGTGCGGCAGCATCTAGGGTAATGAACTCAAGAATGGGATTTCCAAATAGCAAGATGGAAAAGTGAGATCTACTCAAAGATAGACTGTGGTGAGGGGGTTCAGTGTTTTTGTGGGTGACTGAGAAAGGCTGGTATGCACGTATAATGGAGAAGAAAGTACTTGCATGGATGCAGTAAATCAGAATGAGATTGATCATCAGCATTTCTTTACGCTTGACTTGAAAGTATCATCAGTTAAAACCAAAGTAAAATAACATTTCATCATGGGGATCCTGGCTCACGGATGAATGAATTCTACAGCTTTCTTCGAATGTGACTGTGGACCTGGATGTAACAAATAGTCGAGGGATAGATATAACTGAGAGTCGAGAGAGGCTGTGGAATCTCCATCTTTGGACACTCAAAATTCAGCTGGACAAGCACCTGAGGAACATAGTTTCACTTTGAGATTAGCCCTCAGCTGAACTGGAGTTTGGACTAGTGTAACCTCCAGGGATTCCTTCCAACCAAAATTTTGCTAGGAAACTTTGGCTTTTGATTCATCAGCTTTCTGAAAGAGTTGGGCACCTCTTAAAAGAAAACATATATAAATGGGTGTTGGGGGAGTTGGAATGATTTAGCCTCAGTGAACTGGTTGGAGATGGAGTTAGATTTAAACTCTAAAGGTCCTTTGTTTTAGGATCCAGGAAAGCTTTGAAAGAAGTCGAACTTTTAAGAAGTTGGAAAGACAAAAAAGCACAGAAATAAAAAGCTTTTTGCAAACTTAAAAGGATGTAGATCTGAGATACTGAATCCTACAGGAACCTCTAATCCTCTCATACTGTTTTTCTATTGCCGTCTTCCTAAAGTTTTTGTTTGGGGGGGGGGGGGGGAGTCACCGTAGGGGAGTTTTTAATCTGTAGTTTGCTCTGATCTTGATGGTGGGATGTGGGTTGAGGAGACCCTGACAGAATTGTTTAGGAAAATGGAGACTCTACATTAAGATCACCTGAAGAAGGGTGGGATACCAAAATGAAACTCGGTGGCAATTTGGAGTGCTACTCCCATAACCTTCAGTGGCATGTGCTGTAGTTGCATTTGCTATTCCTCTTAACTGGGAAAGCATTGAACCTTGTTGCTTCATGTCTATAAATGCAAAAACATTTAGGATAATGTTTACCTTGTTAGAGTTTCCCCCCTCCTTTTTACAAGTTTGAAGAAATCAGTCTTTCAGGGTTCTCACTCTGCAGGGTTTATATAGATTTTTCTCATGGTTTGTCAGGATAGAGAAGACACTGGTAAGTTCTACTCCCAATCAAAGATTTATTTGTTGGACCCCTTAATACCCAGCTATAAAAACACTGTTGAAACTCAATATAAGGCTGCCAAAGACTTACCATGTGCCTGCTTAGGCTAACACAGACCTCTGCCTTAGCATGGGCTTACACAGACTTCCTTCTCATTCACCCTTATACAGCATAAACTCTTAAACTCTTGTTTTGCTGAAAGTTGCAGCTGTGGAAAATCTTTTTTGCTGATATATTGGATTTTTAGGGGGTATTATTAGCTTGTTGAAATGAAACTGCTGTTGATATGAAAAGCTTTAATATGAAACCAGGATGAGGTGACCTGAAACTAGGATGACTTCATTGTTTTGCCAACTCTACAGATTCTTATAAGGCTATTGTATCTTGGCCATGTGCACATGGAAGCTAATGAGGATTAATGTGTAGGTTTTATAGCACTAACGCTAGACAGAATGGTAGTCCCACTTTTAAGAAAAGAGAAGAACCACCTATCCATCAATGTCCCATCTCTCGCATTGAAGAGGACAGCAACTGACCAGTGCCTTATTTGATTTAGTTGGATCGTTAAGTAGTCTGTTAATCACCAATGGGAACTGTCAAATTGCTTATAGAGTATTATATTTTGCTATAATTGTGTACAATCCATTCAGGGGGGTTGGACTAGATGATGTTTAAAGAGCCTTTCCAACCCAAACTGTTTTGTGATTCTGTGCTCATTAGCAAAGATTTCTAAAGTTCTTCCCTCTGTCTTCTGTTAATTGTCTTGATTCCATAAAAACAGCACAATTTTGTGTTCTGGGTACTGCCATCAGTGTTCCCTGGTACCACCCCACTGCAGTCCCCAGCTCACTCATTGGATAGCAATTGGCTGGTAAACATACTTGACTGATATTCTGGATTGGCAGCTCAGCACTCCTCTTTGGTACTCGTGTAGCTATGGATCCTTCTTGAAAGGAACAAGGGTGACTGAGATGAGGCTTGAGGATGGAAATGGCAGTGAGGAGAACAGCAGCCGCTGGACACGCATTGCTGATTGCCCATCTGCTGTATGCACAAAGAAAGGAAAAGAATGTTTTCCTAATAAGCTTGCAGTGGTGCTGGAAGTAAATGGAAGCTGTGAGACCCTGGCAGTCGGTGCTGGAGAAACAAGCAGGGCTGGGGAGAGACTGAGCAGACACGCATTACATCGCTGCTGAAAGGAGGTGGAGGCTATTTAAATAAGGCTGAGAGAAGAGCAGGGCTCAGAAACGTGATAGTATCAAATCCCTTCACAGGGAAGTAGGGACTCCTGAGACTCAGACGTTCAGATGGGAGAGGGAATTACAGTACTTCTTAAATACCTCCCTAGACTGAAAATGGTGCTGCTATCGATGGACTGAAGCCTGAAGTGCTGTTAGTTTATTCTGGAGCAGGATGACTTAAAATTGGTGTGTCTGGCCTGTCTTTCTTTTTTCCTTATCTCAGGGAGAGAGGGGAAGATTTATGAGTGGGAGAGAGGGGCAAGAAACTGCAATAAAACCTTGATGCTTCCACAGAGTCAGCCTCTCCTGTTTTCAGATCCTACTAATCCTCTCTTAAAACTTTTTGTCTTTTTGCTTCCAAGTAGAAGCCAGAAAACTCTTTGTTCTTGCCATTTCTATGCAGGATAAAGAAGATAATTACAGACAACAAAGAGTTAAACAACCAGCTAAAATATAATGGAAAATAGCCGTCTTCCTTTTGAAGCTGTAGGTGACATTTGAAAATCCATGTATTTGGTAGCTAGTCACTGCTTGTTGTGTTGCACGTGCTTCACTGTCTCACAGGATTCTTGCACAGTCCAGAACAAACGGCAATCTAAGTTACAGAAGACTCGAAAATATATTTGCAATTGGTTTTAATTTTTTAAACTGAGGGTGGGATAGACTTTTAAATGCTATCTGTTGATCAAGAGACTACACGGCTTGAGGATAACAAAATACTGGAAGAGGAAAGAGTATAAATAGAAACGCCACTTCCTTGTTGAGTAGAAGCCAAACTTGTGGCTGATCCTTTCTATAGGAGAGTTCACTGAGGTCTGGTTAGGCAGCTGAATGCAGATATCTGAAGAAACCAAAAATTCTGAGGTCAGAAGGGGAACGTACATAGTGTATACTGAAGACTGGACTGAGTATTTCTTTCCTGTGCAACACCTGGCTGCAGTTCTTGGAAAAAGAAGATATCGGTGGAACTCGGAGAGTCGGTGTAAATCCAGCACCAGCTCAGTGAAAGGAGAAATGTATGTCTGACCTTTGAGTGCAATGCCATTTAATTGGGCCTGGAAGAGGCTTAATATAACTTAAAAACAGCCTCCTAAGGCTGAGGATTTGAAATATGGGCTTCTCTAGACAGTAGGATAAATATGTCTACTGCTCTCTTTTCAAACTTGAAAATATTTTTCCATTGATAAGTAAGGGAATATTTTACAGCAATAAGCATGATTATTTTTTTCCTGATAAATTTTCCTAGTAATGTCCTGCATATTACAGATTATGCTGCTGATGTTTAAACCATATTAAACTGCATGGAGCACCCTTCATTTCTAATTCTTATAGTCTCTAAATAGTATATGATATTTTTAGATCTATGACTTATAATTTTTTTTTTAATAGGAGTTTTGTGACTAAAACTTTGCATAATGTTTTTAAAGCAAGGGATATATGAGCCAGAATCTAATTGTTTTGTAAAATGAATAATTTTGTCTGTTATCTCTTAATTAAAATACAGCTTTAAACTTGCTCAAGTTCAAGCAAATTAATTCAAGAAATCTTACTTATACAAGAGGTTAGCCTAGATGATTATGGTGGTCCCTCTGGCCTTATCTATGAACATATTTGCAGTTCAGTTCTCATGAAGAATTTTTTTAGGAAGTGATGGTGGGTATTTGGTAGCCCTTCCTACTAAGGTCATGTGTTTGTGATTTTTTTCAGAGCCAGATTTCAGTTGCTTAGTTTGGCAAAATTGTAATTACATACCTATTTCCATCAGGATTGTGTAAGGGGAATTGTTTGGGTTTGGGGTTTTTTTCAGTGGGTGGGGTGGGGGGGGGTGGGGGTGGTTTGGGTTTTTTCCCTAGTCAAAAACTATCAACCGGAATGTGTGAAGTGCTCAAAAGAACCCACCCTGCTCCCAAAGGTCTGTGCTCTCATGGGATGTTTGTCCATTTGGTGTTTACCTTCATCCACCTTCCTAACATGTAGGTAGACGGGAAGAGGAGATTGCAGGGTTGCAGTGGAGAAGAGGAAAAGCCAGCTCAGAGGGAAGCATTTGAAATGCTGAGCCTGAAGAGGAAAGCGAAACTGTGACTTCCAGTTAAGGGAAGAGATTAGAATTCAGATCAATGGAAAACCAAGGCAAGCTGAACAAAAAATTTGGGAGTGGCTAAACAAGATAGGTCAGTTACGGCAAGCTGGAAAAGGTTGGGAACTGAAACAAGCACAGGAGGTATGTGAGAGTTAATTCATTATTTGGGCTGGTTAGAAGCATGACTAATCTGTTTGGATATTTGAGATAGGAACTGGTGAAAGTAGTACACCCAAAATACAGATTTCTCTGGAAAACTCTTCTCTCCTAGTGGACGTCTTGGACAGCTTGGTATGCAGCTGCCTATAACTGTTTTAACTCCATTAACTTAAAGAATAAGTCTATACAAAGATTCATGGCTTATCCTTGCAGGACTGTATGCCTGAAAATTTGGCAAGATGTTGGGCGGGGGTTTGTTGGGTTTTTGGGTTTTGGTTTTTTTTAGCAAATAAAAGGTCTGTATTAAAGGTCAGTTTACAAAGGCAACTTACTTTGTGAAACACCATAGACTTTGCTACATTTTGGCCTCCTTAAGAACTTATGACCTCTGGGAGTTGGATGGCAAAGTTCTAAGTGAAAAAGTTTCATTTTTCTCCAAATGAGCTGTTCCTTTCCAGTGAACATTTATACATTTTTGACCATTTGGTCCTGATTTCAAAGATTTCTTTTCATCTGAAGGTAAACGAATCACAGGAAGAAAGTATATTCTGGACAGTATTAACACACATGAATTTGGTCTTTGCATATAAAAACTTCTGAGTGCTTTCTCAGGAATGGTACGTAAAGACAAGGAGTAAAAAGTTGGTTCCTGTGTTTCTTAAGTCTTCAGCGTAACTCTTTTTCAGTATGTTTATGCATACACCCAACTTTACCCAATATGAGTCATCCCACTGACTTCAATTAGCCGTCCCTTTCCTACTGACTGGCTACACAGCTCTTCCCTTATACACTTGATGAGTCTTTGTCCAGCTTGCTGCAGTCTACTTGCATCTTCACAAGTCTCCATGCAGCCAGCATGAGTTCTGTTGACAAATCCTGATTTCAGGGAGGGTTATCCTGTGGAGTCTCTCTTCCTGCATCCTTCATGGAATGTAGGACTAGAAGAGAACACAAAAGGTCATTCACCTTCCTTGTCTTGGCAGGATTGAAACCATTCATGACAGATGTTTCTTCAACCTACCTCTGAAATCTTTTGGAGATGGATCACTGTTTAGAGAGACCACCATTTTCTTAGGTTGTTTCAAGTGCTTAATTAGCCCTACTTCTGGAGAAACAGATCTAGCCTAAATGTGGTACAATTTAAATTTGTTTGCACTCTCATCCACACCAAACGTACAAAATATATGTCTTGCTGTCCTCTTCATATATCTGTTAACCATTTTCACGCCTCCCCAAGTCTTTGCAATCTTCCATTGCAGAGCGCAGTTATAAGACCTCTAATAATTTGTCTTTGCAGGCCTCTCTACTTCATTATGAATGTGAACTAATGGTTTGCATAATTTATTTTCATGGCTGTTACTTACCTCATTACCTTACAGACATTTACAAATTTTGTTTTTCACAGGATTGTGGGGTGGAATTGAAGATTAACTGACTCCTTATCTCCTTTAGTCTCCCCCCTGCTTTTTTTTTTTTTTTTTAATAGATGGTGTGAATACAAGAGTTTTGATGTATTTTATGCAGAGAATTACTAGTTCACTGAGAAGCAATTTTCAACTCCAGAAAAGATCTTGAAAAGTGTAGACATTAATGGAATTAATAGGCATTAATGACGTGTAACAAAGATAATTTATTGATGACTCTCAAAATACACTGTTAGGAATAATACTGGGGTATTAAAAAGCGTGCCTGATGACTAAATATTACTGCTTGTTTTCATAAGATACTTTACTAAATATGCATTGTACCTGAAGGACCTGACCAGTCAGTCCTTGGGGGCTGGTGACAGCATGGAGCAAGCATGTGTGGACCTGGGTGTCATTGACTTCCAGGCTAACTGGGCATGGGCAGAAACTGGCTGCTGTTCCCAATGGCTTCTACTGCGTGCACCAGCTCTAACTAAACCTCTGGAGAAAATGGAACAGGACAGCCAAAAACGCAGGCTTAGCGAAGGAGTTAAACTACAGTAACTTGAACCCTTTCATCTAGAATTGTTGCTACAGAACTCTTTAAGGATACACTTTCAAAATACTCCATTACAGAAAGCAGTATCAGTTCAAATAAAAATAAAACCAGAATTATGGTTTTACTTTTTATTATTTTTTTATCAGAAAGATGACCAAGTCTTTCATCTTTGTAAGTTATCTCCTCTTACAAACTATTTAATGAGTAGCACTAACAGCAGAAGGAGATGTTCCACAAAATCTTTACAACTTCTTGTACACCCTCCCACCAACAAAGATTGGAGAAGATAGGCTAGGTGGATGTTTGTTTACAATATCTGAGGAATAAATGCTTGGGTTTTTGTTTTACTACCTCTACCTTTTCAATAAAACTAATAATTTACCTTCTGTCTTCAAAATAAATTTAAATACTGTTGTCTCTATTGCTGTGATCTGCCCATCGTAGATTGGTACCAGCTGCAGCTTTTGGGATAAACCGAATCATGTCTCCTCAGTAAAATCCTGGGCAGAGGTAGCCACGTCTATGCAATGGGAGGAGGTTAGTGCCCAGCCTGCCAAGTAGTTATTGTCCCAGTACAGTCAAACCTAGGCGATTTCTCTCAGTATGCTGCGTCTCTCTTTCAGCATTCATGCACAGATATCCTCTGTATGGAAATGAGGTTACAAATAAGAATAGAGTAACAGTGCACATGTCCTCCTAGCCTGACATGGGACTGGGATGTGACAGAGTGTGCACCTGGTATTGCCTTTGCACCAGATACTCGTACTGCTATGTCTCCTTTGTTTGACATTTTGCCAGTATTAGAACTTAATGTTCCTAAAGTGTGCAAAAATAGGAGCCCTACTTTTTTTCTTTCTTTTTTTTTTTTTCTCCCCTCTGAATTTTTCCCTTTAACTAATTGACACAGATTTATTCCCGGGTTTTGCAGACCACTTCTCAATGTTTTTCTCTTTTCCCGTGTTCAAAATTGTAAAATAGAAATGTGACAACAGAGTTCCCCCTTTGCCAGGGAATTGTATAATTTGATTTTCAGAAGACTCAAGACTTATTCTATATAAAATATGAAGGATTTCAGTGATTTAATAGGTATTTTTTTACTTTGCTAGGTGACACAATTGATGATCAAAGTAGAGAGTCAAAGGATAAAACTTCGTTTCCAGAGACCAACCAACCTCCACAGGTAGGAGATTATTTCCTTGCACACATAATGAAACTTCCATAGCAGTTTATTTAAGAAGCATGAATGTCCTGCAGGAGAAGCTTTCAACATACGCACATCTTCCATAGACTGAGTGCCTACTCAGCCTTCCTTGTCATCTATCATAAAAGAAGCACCGTTAGTAATTAGATGGCAATGTTATCAAGGCCACCGATACTGACTGGAAAAAGAAAGAGTAAGAAGGCGGGGCTGTATGGCATTGCTGAGTATCTTATTTTTATACTTGAGATGTGCAAGCATGAAACTGTAGCTAGAATGTTAATGAATTGTATAGAAGCATTAGTGTGGTGAGTAGTGATGGAAAATGTCAAACATTTACATAAGTCACTTATTTCCACAGCTACCATTGTAAGTAACACGTTGTAAATGTGTGAGTATAATAGACTGTCTTTATTGTTGCAGTTCTGTTTCAGTACTGCGTGGCTGTAAATCTGGACTTGTTTTTATTCATCTGGTTTATTTAATATTTAATTCATGTATACCAAAGAAGGCTTTTCAGAATATTTCTTCGTATGATGTACACATATTTTCTTCTTTGCCTTCTCTGAAAACTTTTTTGAAATAAGCATGAGCCTGTTTTCCATTGTCATATAGTTTTAGATATTTGCAAGATAACTCTGAGACATTTTGCTTGGACTTCTTGTGCTTTTGCGGTGTTGGGTGTTTTTTTTTGCTTAACCTATATTTTCTCTCTCTCTTTCTCATATCTAGCTTTGGAACTAACTCTCTCTCTCTCTCCCCCCTCAGTGCCATTTTAATATTTATCATTGCTAAGTCCCTTGGTATATCAGAGGTGTGTGTGATAACGTTGCATCTTTAAGAGTGGTCAACGTGTGTGTGATCTGTAGTGTCCTTTTTTTCATTTCAAATTAAAAACTGTGTCTGATACAGAAATTTTTAATTCATTATAAGTAATGAGTGGTTTACCTTCTGATAATGTAGAAGTATGAATTAGTTACAATTAATTGCAAAATTTTATTCTGACTTCTGGATCCATGCACATCTGAGCCAGGGTGTTCTGCAGCTGAAGTCCTGCAATTTTTGAGGCAGTATAATGCACTGATGTCGTGGTTACCTACTGCACAGACATAGTTTCCCTTAATGCGATGTTCTTGCTAGGTATTGTGAACTGCCGGTTATTGTAGCATCAGTGGTTTGTTAAGTTCTGTGGAATTTCAGTAAAACAGGAACTTGCGTAGATTTTAAGTGTTTATGAGTTAGAGGAAAGAAGCAAAGTTTTCAAAATAAAATAGCAGATATTACAGTGAAGATGATAAAAAGATTTATTTTAACCTTTCTATTAAAGACTTACATGTCACAAAAATACTTGTATGAAATGGCTTGCGACAACATCAGTTAAATTATGATACAGCATTTGGTAGTATCTAAGTTATTAATTCCAGTCTAGATTTTGGTATTTGGACTTCAAGTTTACTTGAAGGAATTCTCAATTTTTCAAACTAAATAGAGTAACTGAGGATCATGGAAAAGAAATGGATACTTCTGGCCATTAGGAAAGTAATATTCCTATTTGCAGTGGTGAGTATATTTTTATAAATTTGTGGGAGAACTCTACGGATTTAGTGAAATTGGAAAAGCGTTGTATTCCATAATCAACATGTCATTGAGACATAGGACATTAATTGAAATAATAAACTTGTTAGCATTAAAACAAGGATACTTCATAAACATAGTACAGTATGTTAAACAACATTTGTTAGACTGCAAAGTAGTATCAGATATTTGTCGTGCAGAGTTGAACAGAAGAGTGTTTTGTTCTTCAACTGCATCTTTTAATTGCTGGAAACTTGCTTTTGTTTTTAATATAAACTATTTTACAACCTATTAGATGTAGACTTTGTGGAACATCAAAGTGCTTCTAGAAATGAGATTTAAAGAAGAATGAAGTAATACTTTGTTCATGTGTCACTTCCTTATTCAAAAGGGAAATGAGGTTGAGTGAGTTTTTGAAGAAAGTATCTTCTGGAGTATTTTTTGAAAACTGTCGTCATCTTTGGAATTTCCCATTTACTTAGGTACTATTGGATTTGTTTGCTGTACAATTACTGAATTCTCAAGTACATATTTTTGTATAATCTTGCATAAATTATTTAAACTAATGCACAAATAAAAGCTTACACCAAGATCGTCTTGCTGTAGCTAGCAACATATAACACAGCCTCTTGTAACAACTGCCATACCTGCAGTCTGTGTTAACTTTTAAGAGGTTTTGATATTGCACGCATGTTAGAAGAACTGCAGATATTTAGAAACTTGTTGGAGGAAGAGTGTTCTCAAAGGCCAACTTCAGTCCAGACGTTTCATCTTCTGCTGCAGAGAGTGGGAACAGAACTCTTGCTTTGAACAGTCGCATGTGGAGCATCCTCTCCGTCTCCACAAATACGGATGGAAGTTTGGGAGGGTCATCTCCCGACGCCGAGTCAGTCCTAGGGAGATGCAGGGTAATGAGTGCTCTGGGCCTAATCAAACACGTACAATCCTGCTGAAGTTGCTTCAGGCTCATGAACTAAAAGTCATATGCGCATTTAAGTGCTGTTCTGGATTGGGGCCAAAATGCTTAGCGCTCTGCAGGGCTGAGAACTTAAATTAGTCTCTTTGTGTAATACAAAGCTTCTAATTTTAACTGCAACACCATCGTAATAGAAAGAGATATTACGGTTTTATTTTTTCATGCTTGTGAGTTTTCCATTATTACAGTACAATTTCCAGATAATTCAATCTTTATCTGCTTTCTGGGAATTTAAGGTTATAGAAAATAGCAGAATGGAAAGGTTAGTTTTGATATATGAAGAGTGCTAGAAACCCTAGTAATGTGGTGGGGTTATTTTTCATAATGAGCTATTCTATTCGTAAAGCAGATTAGTGCAACCATGTATTTTTGTCCTACTGTGAGAGCAATTATGTAGCATATCTATTAGGAGACATAAAAAATATTTTTGACAGATGGTATGACTGTGAATTAGGATTTATGAAGATTATTGTATGTCCGACGTCCAGGACACCTGGGATTATTAAATTGATGTAAGAAACAACAACAAAAATTACATTTCTGGTAATAGCTGCAGTGTTTTGTATCTCCCTATTGTCACCCTAAGAAACAGCTCGTGTTTATTTGATATTGCACTTCTTGATAATCTGACAGGCGCTCTTTAGCCAACAGATGTCAGCAGATTTAATGGGTGAAAACTGTACCAGTAAAGGGTATTAAAATAAACTACCAAAAATGAGAGCTGTCTTTGGATTGTAAATTCAGATTTTTCTTTTGCTATGTTCTTTTTTTTGTTTTGTTTTTCTTTATAGTCCTATTTCTCCCTCAGATACTTAATAGATATTGCCTTCTATCTAAGGAGCTTGTTATATGTTTTCTAGGGCAAGAGAGAATCCCCCAAGGGATTGCTTAATCCATAATTACCTAATTTATATGTTGTTGTTATAGCCACTCTTAATTATATACCTTGCTGTGATACTTATCGTCATAGGACATAGTTTTATGAATTGCAATAGTTCTGTTATGGTTCTTGTGCCCTTTCTTTTCATAATTTGCTATTAAAAACTGAGAACATAGCAGGTAGAAAGCCTGTGTTTCCTGAAGTAAATTTAAAATTATCTGTGGTTTTCTGCATATAGATACTGGTGTGCACCATTTTGGGCAAGTATATAAATAAATTAGAAACAAATATTTTCATATCTGAATTGGCAGATAATATCCTCGTTAAATTGATGCTTTGTAAATCTGCTATGTAAGGATTCTGAATAGATGTAAACAACAGTTTCCTAGGCATCTGGTTAGGGGTCATATTAGTCAATTGGAAATACAGAAATACTATGAGTTATAAAATACCAAGGAAGAGATAATGGGAGTTGTGAGTGCACAGAGTAGGGGAAAAGATAAATTTAACTTTTGTTTTACTCTTCTAGAAAAATTAGCAAGTATTGCTTAAGTTGATAGACTTTTAAGATATCCTTTTGAGCAGATTGCCAGATATAATCCCAGGGCATGAATAATGCTAATGTTATCTTGTTTTCCTTCTAAAAAAAAATAATAAAAATTAAAACTAATTTATTCTTCCAGACCTATTATTGCCCAGTTTTTACTAAAGCCTGGCTGTCTGGATTATTTTTACAAGTTACTGGAAAAGGAGCTATTACTGATCATGTCTCTGTTCAGTCACCCAACTCTTAGGTTATGGTTCAGAGGGTCCCACATTTAAAATCTCGAGAAGGGTGTTCTGGACTGGATTTACTGCATCATTTTAAATTCTCTACATGTGCTTTAGAGAAGGTGGTTTATATTTCAAAATTATTGGCCAATGTTTGTGTTCAGTTTGCTCCATTTTGACAAATTACGGTGTCAGTAGAAAATGTTGCTGCTTAGATTGTGTGGGGTTTTTTGGTTGTTGTTTGGTTGGGGGTTTTTTTGGTGTGTGGTTTGTTGGTTTTTTTTAAGCTCTCATAAGCTAGAATTCTAGTCATGGCCTGGTTAGATTAATTGCTTGTCATATGTCATATTAACTCCAAGATCTTTTTCACATATAAAGCCCTTAAAGCATGTTGGTCCATATTTTCTCTCTTCTTAATTGGGTATGTAAGCAATAATCACTTAATGAATTTATCCACTCTTAGAAGGGACTGGAATAAGACTGTCTGCAGCAAGTCATCAAGCATGTACTTTTCTCTGAATGCTGGTACCATCATAAAAAAGATCTTATATTTTACTCAATTATTGTGTGTGATCATAAGCTATAGGAAGTGAATTTTTAACATTACCTTTAAAGAAGGATGACTACTTTTCAGTCTTCATGGCTGCAATGGACATCATCTTTCTTAGCTCCCTCCATCCTTTGCATGTATAGTGAATAGATTGCAGTTCTTTGGGGGATCCATGTGGAGCCACAGATTGAAAGTACATGTGAAGTAGAGCAGCCATATGATAACAAAGGCACAACATATGGTTGTGATCTTACTGAGAAGGAAGGTAAATAGCCCAGTCAGGTAAAAAAATCAACTACTACATATTACAACTCTTACTATGCAATAGCGTATTTGCTTTATAAGGATTCATTATATTGTAATGTTCATATTGCTATCTGTTTGCTAATTGACCGAAATATTTCACAGGTCTTTTCATACTAGGAAGATCTTCAGAATGTATGGATCAGGGGACTTCTGTCTGCCCTCAACAGTTGGGCAACTTAGCGGGAGGGGAGGGTATATGTACATATTATATATAAATATATTAGGTATATGTACATACATATGTAAAATTTAAGCAACATGATAATCAATAAGAAAGTCTGCTTCTGCATGTCACAAAGGATTAGTTGCAATGGCCTCAGAAATAACATATTATAAACTCTGATTTGTGGAATCTATTGACCCAGGGTCAACCAGTAAGACCTGAGGCTGTCTTGTAAGACTATCACCTTGTAGGCTTTTTCTCAGTTCTAAAGTGAGTAGTTAGACTTGTTATCTGTGTAACGTGATACACAGCTGGCGTTATTTCAGATACTTAGTAATCATAGTAATGTCAAGAATGCTATGTCCATTGTCTTTTTCTTAAAGGGAAACTTTATATTTTTAGATAAAGGGAACTAGAGTGGGAATTGAGGGATGTGGATTAATGTGGCTGTCACCAACTTCCTCTCTGAACTTAGAAAACAGTTCATTTTCAAAAAAGTAATGCAGCACTCTCTTACAAAGCACTTTTCTATAGCACTTTGCAGGTATGAAATACCTTTGTTTAACTTCAGTTGAGATTTCATTACGACAAGAACTGAGGAAGCCTTACAATCTTTTAAAATGGGACTTGAATATTCTGTCTGGCCAGCAAATACACTTACACACAACAAATTGATTGGAGCATCCCTCCCTTCTACAGCCCTGCCTGTGGAATCTGGAGTTAGGGCTGTGGTCAATTTGTACAGTTGGTGAGGTATGAGCAACAGAAGACAAAATCACCTCCTGTAGGGAAAGAACGACACACAAGCATGGTATATTTTCATCATTTAGTGCCTATAAATAGCAATGTATGTACCCACATGTAAAAAGTTCATAAAATAGTAAAATTGGCCTGATTGGCAGCCTCTTCATTTTGACAGCTAGGCTTTAGGAAAGGAACATATACTCCAAATAGTGACCAAGGCACATGTATCCAGAAGCACAATTTGCATACCTCCCTATTTAGTTTGGGAGAGACTCACTATATGCTGGACTTAATTGTGTGCTTATTCAGTTACATTGGATGGTTATTTGTAGCAGGAGATACTCAAATTGGGTGCTCAGATGTTGCCATCACATTTTTTAGCCTTTCTCTAATTTTGGGATCTTCTGACTCGCTTAATCCCCAGATAAAACTGCTGATTATCCTCTATCCTTGTCCAAACACACGCGGTTGGACTAAAAGCCAGCAATGCTGGTTCATTTTGCCGCTGTCAACAAATTGATTGGTCAGTCATCCTGCCTCTGGGAGCAATCCTTCTGGGCTTTCCAAATATTAAAATTGATCTAAAATGCAATGTAGATCATACATCACTTGGTGAGACTGTGTGTTAATACAGCCTGATGGTACAGTGATATTTACAACATGATGGATTAGCGTAAAATGGTGGCTGAAAGACTGTAGAGTAGGGCTGCTTATTAATAATTACTTTAAACACCAAGTAAGGAAAATAACAATGTCTTTAGGTTAGTTTCACTGCCACTTTCTGGGGAAAAAAACCCCAACACAAACCCCACCACAAACAGCAGTGGGCAGTCCATTTTAATGGAAAGGAAATAGGACATGAAAACTGCCTCATTTCAGTCCAAAATGCTAATATGGATAAGACAGAAATATGTTTTTCTGCACTTTCCATTAGTGTGGTTTGGTCCTTTCACCACAATGTGCTACTGCTGTAATTTCTGCCTTAAAGAAATCCCCCAAACTTCACCACTCCTCAGTCGTATCAGACTTGTGAAAGACTGTGCGTTGCGTAGCACAGTCCAATTTTGTTCTAAGCTCTTTTAAAAAATACAAGATAAAATGGAAATTATTTGTTTGCAAATTTCTGTTCTTTGCTTCCAGTGTTACAAATTTTAAGAATACTTTTCTAGTATTGTAATGCAACTAGTAGTCCTGCTTGATAAAACCAAATCTATTTTAAAAGCCAAAAAAGTACCCTTCTTCCTTTTCATTATGGTCCAATTATCATCCACAGTGAACCAGGAGGCTGAAAGAGGCCACCTTAATCAAAAGAGATGACAAATATTTGTTTCCTTTTGTTTATTTATTTAATTATTTGGTCCTTTACTGCTTTGAGAGTCATGCTTTTATTCCTGCATCTCAAAAGCCTAAGCAGTAGGTGCTGAGGATAACTCTGTCTTGCTACTGTTTGTAGATTGAAGCTTTACAAACTGGCTCCCGGTAACTTCTTTGCTGAAGGTGCTGTTGATAAGTGCTCCAGCTACAGACTGTGTATGGAGGAACTTAAAGTCAAATATCCATCCTTCCTTTCTCTTACTGACTTGAATCTTTATGGAGAGAGCAGGTGGAAAGTTGTGTTAGGAGACACTCGCCTAATTCACTTTTTTTGGCATTAGAGTATTTTAAATTTGTAAATAGGGCACATTGCTAGTCTTGCTGCATGCTTGGATTTTAAGCAGCACAATAAAAACCTCAGAACAAAGCACTTAGTACAGCAATTTTTATTCACACATCTGCCTGAGGATCCATTTATGATCTTCAAGACTGAGGAGAGAGACTGTTAGTAAGATCCAGGGGTTTAGTCGGCTAACAGAACTTCTGAAAGCATGGCTGAGGACGTTGTTTGCAGGTATTGCTGGAGGAAGATTCACCTGGGTTCAGAGTAGTAGTTCTTTTCAGTTCACTCTGCGTAATTAGCTTTCTTGTGAAAATCAAATCCAAGATCATTTCCTTTTCCTTTCCTCGTATTGTAGATGGAAATTGTTATCCCTGTCTTTTTCCTCTCACAGATATTAAGGTTCTGGGGGGACATTTCACGGATGTTGCTGACGACCTCAATTACTCAAAGAGAGATTTCCTTTTCTTCTCAAAACAATAACTTATGATACACGCAGCTTTTCTCAGTTGTTCAAATTTGCTGAAAAATTTATTTACTTCTTTTTATGAAACCATGTTTGCTAAATATTTTCTTACTAGTCTTTTATGTTTAATTGTCGAAGTTCTTTTCTTATGTAGGCAGCTTCCTTTCCCATTCAAGTCTTTGGGTTTTCATACACATAGTAGAATAATGAAAGAATCCGGTATTATCCCTGTTTTTCAGAGGTTCTGCTCCGTGAACATATACCATCTCAGAGAAACTGTCATCTTTTTTTCTGCCATAGCAGGTTACCATGTTGGAGCTTCTACAATAGCAGGGGTTGGGAACAAGAGGTAGAGACATGGAGGCAGAGACCCTATTTGTCTAAACTCCTTCTATTCAGGACATCAGCTTCCCAAAAAGTCTTCAGGATGTTTTTTTTGCTTGGAGCAGTAGAGAGAAACTAAAATCTTGTTGTCATTAACTACATTGACAAAATGAAGCTGCTAAATTAAATGGATTATTTAAATACTGCTTATTTCAATATGCTGTTAAAGTTTTATAGAAAATTAATTTCTTACTATATTCTCTGGCTATATTGAAGTTATATGAGTTTTGTATTACATCAGGAATGAAGGCAGCAGCAAAATAAATGTGACTACTTTGTGCTTCAGTGTTCTAACTGAAGTTAAAGAACAAATCCATTATCAGCATTTATCAGACTTCTCTATTTATCTTGCAATATATTGACTTGTCCTTCACTTCTGATTTGTGGCTGTGGAATGCACTGCTGGATGTCTACAACTGCCTGCATTTCTGGCTTGCAGTTTACTTACTATAGTAATTTTCATGAACTTTTTAATCTTTCAGTGTAAGTGCTACAGAAAAAAAAAAACAAAAAAAAAAAATTCTGGCCTACTTAGTAACATTTCCTGGCACTGGCAGAAGCACAACATGCTGAATATTGTTTAAGTTGCTTATTATAATGTATGAGATCTTTGCTATGAATAGCTTGCATAGTACTTTGAAGGAACAGAGGAACTAGATAAACTGTTTCTTACTGAACCCACACCTCTCTTTCTTCCAAGATTATTCTTATCATAATATTCATCTTGCAGAGGGGAACGTTGTCCAAAATTCACCTGTTAGGACAGTGCCCTAAGCTCAGGGTCCTCCAGAGAGGTACAGGGAGGCAGCAAGAACAGGAACCCTGCTACTGAAGGGGCACAAATGCTGATACAGCTCTTCAATTATCAGATTCAAAAGTGCCAAAATTGGTTGGGATAGAAGGAAAGGTAAGAGTATAATTGTTTTATTTATGGTGTGAAATTAAGACTTAGCATTTTTAATAAACATTTAGACACCTTTTCTTCTTCCTTCTTATTTCTGCTTTCTCTTAGTTCTGCGGTCATTCTTCATGTTGCATCTTATCCCTGTTTGTTCACAATTTTACAGTTTCTCGTTACAGATGTCCTCATTTGAGATGTTATGGTTCTCTGTCTTTAAACAATTATTGAATGAAATAAATAATAGGAATTAGGAATAAAGGAATAAAAGTAGGAAATAGGAATAAATATATCATTATACAATTTTGGTTATATTAAGTTCAATATATTTGCTAAATTTATCACCAGTCCCACTCAGATATTTCCTGTGCCCAATTGTTATTATAGGGGATTGAGTAAAAACAGAACCATAATCTTGTTCTGGTTTGAGTCTGCACAATCGTTAATGAAGAAAACCAATTTTTTTCTTCTAGGATCAACAAATGAGATAGTTGGTTTAGACACTAGATACGCAGTCTTTTGTGGGACTTAAGAATAGTTTTCAGGGTAGAATTACATTCTATAAGTGTTTCATAATTAAAATTCACAGGCATCTCTAGTATTTACTAGGATAATTAAACTAACACTTTAACTGTGGAACATTCAGAGTATCCAGAGCTCAAATGGCAACCTCACAATTCCTCCCCTCTGCAGAGTTTAAGTTTTAGCTGTTTGAGAGGGCAGGGAGCATGTACTAATTATAGAAAGTTCATTCTGCATTTAAAATATCCAATTGTTCCTACATTAGAGAAGAAGTTAGTTCTGAATAATTACACTTTTCTAATTGCTTTAATGCCAATGAGTATGTACAAATGTACATCATTATTGATACAGAAAGCGTGGTTTAACAAACATTTCCCTACTGTTCTTTGCAGGCCAGGGTACTCTGTGGGGAGCTTTGCTATAATAATGACAAACTGTAGAATGTCGGCGGTACTTTTAACTGTTTCTTTAGAATTTTGTTCTTTAAGATTTCAGCAACATTAACCTGACCTTGATTCTGTTCTAGTCTAGGAAACAGCTAAAAAACATGTTTTAAAGAGGAAAATTAAAATGAAAAATATCTAAAATGTATGTCACAAATCAGTAAAAATACTCTTAAAAGCTTATTTTAAAATCTGGTTCTGTTTTCCTCTGAACAGCAATATTGATAAATGGAGAAAAAACATGCTGCCTACTAATCACACAAAATTTGTACAGGTAGCAGGAGCTCTTTAAGAAAGACAAATTACTGCTGTATTACAGAATGAGAGTCATAAGAAGCTGGGAAACAAGAGCCCAAAGCAAATGAGAAAGCTGATTTCCATTGACAGCCATTCTTGCTTCTAAAAGCCTCTCCAAGGACTTGATCTTAGCCCAAAGCTTTCAGCGTGGAAGTCTGCCTATTGCAACCACTGACAACACCAATCTGGAGCTAGTATTACAATCTCATTCATTGCATTTCTGTTAAGAAAGAAAGAAAGTGACCAGAAGTCATTTGGGTACAGCAACGAGCTACTGCAAGGTCTCCAGTGCTACTTCTTCCATCTACTTTTGTTCTCCCAGATAGAAATAACTTTTTTCTTGAGTTCCTGAAGGGGATGCTGACTGAACTTTTGAGCGAGCCTTGAAAGAATAGCAGCTTTCATGATTCACGTGAGGTTTTCCAAACCATCTCAAGGGCACCTGTTTTGCGCTTGTCTGGGTGGGTTCTTCCCTCCTTTCAGTTCTGTAAGGATATAGGTCACATACTTATTGGTGTGTTGGTTGTGGGGGTGTTTTGTTGTTGATGTTTTGGGTTGGGGTTTTTGTGACATTTAAAAACTGTCATGTCATGTACACTTTTCCCCCTCCAACAAGGCTTTACTGATCCTTTTTTTCTAGCTTAGATTTTTTAATACAAAGTGCTAAACATTGAGTGCCTTGTGAATATTTTTTCTTTTCCCTGCTGTTCCTCTTTGCCATTACTCTTCTTATTTGCAAAGTGAATCGTCCTCAGTGGAGATGCTCACTCTGGAATTCCTACAAATTTTCTAAAAAGGCCCAGTGAATACCCTAAAAAGCTTCAGCTGAAACACAACTGGAGGAACAATCCCCTAAGACAATTTCCATTTCTAGATACGTCAGAAATAACTGCGTAATGCTAAATAAATTCCGAGATACATTATGATACAATATTTGCTCTAATACTACAAAATTGCCTGAAATAAAGATAATATTTCTGTATCACCAGTAGTGTTGTAGGTCTCTGTCATCATTATGATATTTACTAAATATTCTGGAAGACTGAATGTACTTTTTGTTTCTCAAGGCTGTCTTTCTGAGGAAAATGGTTCTGCTTCTGGAAAAAAAACCACAACTTTTTACAGAAAGTACGAATTTCTTTAAATCACTCAATTTTTGTTAGAAAACCTTGTTCAGTAGTTTAGATGATAATAATGCTAGCAGTGATCTTTGATTCTGGTTCAGAGCACTGTAAATCCAGCTTCTCAGTACATTGTAAACTATGCATTTTTTCTTCCTTACGAGACTCTTGGCAGACTTATGGTTAGCACAGAGATGCAGCAAATTAGATGTTTTTAAACGCAGCTGAGAAACATTTAAAAAAAGAAAAAGAGCTAAACGGAAGAATTTACTTTAGAGGATAATTCTGTACTTTGTTAGTTTTGAAATAACATCTAACACCCTTGCCATCAGAGTGCAATTAGTATCTGGTGGCCAGCTACCATATATGTTTACATACTGTTTTCTTTTATCCCTGTTCATTTGGATTGCAAACCAAGAATGAAGAAGACACCTTGCTTAGTTGAATTAAATTTGATTACCATACCTTCTCTAATTTTAACTGATTTTTTGACTCCCTGGTGTTTGGTGAAATGTAAATTGTTTGGTGATCTTCTAAGTGTATTCAATTAATATTTCTCATGGCAGGATTGTGTGTCATAGCATTTGGCAGTGCTTTGTTTAGCTAATGTCCAGAGAATATGCTCTGAATAGATTGTATTCTGGATAAATAAGTTAGGCATTTAAGTAGAAATCAGTGTGACTAATGTGGGATATCAAATTCTCTAGGACTTGCAGTTCTATATATGCTTGAAGAATGCATGCGTGAAAACATAAGCCATTTCATAACCTTGACTTTGATTGCATCACATAGCTTTGTGCTGGTGTTTGCATTGTAACCAGCTTGGGTGATCTCAGCACTGATGTGTGATTGATGTTCTCTACCAGAGTGTCCAGTTCTTCATTACGTTGCTGCAGTCACTATAAAGGCCTGCTGGTCAGGTTGGCTTCATCAAGGTCTTTTCACTGATGTGGATTCTCCAGCATATGAGTGAAATATGTCTTAGCCCATTTAAGGGATGTCTTTATGATTTAGAAGTGCAAAAATACGTCTAGCTTGGTAAGATCTTGCACGAGGCCAATATCTAAATATCACTGCAAGAGTGCTTAGAAACAATTCTGCATAGCAAAGGGCAATGATTGCCTGTAATGACTGTGCTAGGCAGAACTGAAAAATTACTTCTTGCAACCTGAATTGTTCAGGACAGGAACTTTTTTCTTTTTATGTAGATGCCTAATAGATAATATAACATATGCCATAATGCATATGACACATTGTGTACTAGGTAAAGGGATGGGTTCCACAACGTTCAAGGAGTTAAACTGCAAACGTGACGGTTTTACCACAGCCTATCTTCAGTTAACTTTCCAGGTTAACTTTGGCC
Source organism: Astur gentilis (assembly GCF_929443795.1). Lineage (NCBI taxonomy): Eukaryota > Metazoa > Chordata > Aves > Accipitriformes > Accipitridae > Astur > Astur gentilis. Next base: position 19,237,707 of record NC_064883.1, on the reverse strand, counting down.
AGCGTTTTTCTACCATGTTTGTGTTTTGCATACTGCATTAAAGAATCGTCTTCTGCAGGTTTTGTATTTTTCCCATTGTATAATTTGTTCGGATGTCAGTTCAATAATAGTAACATAAAATGTGATTTGCTATAAATGAAAAAGTGAATGTGAACATTTTAAAACAGTGAAAAATAGCCATTTTCATGGGGGAGACAGTAATGGTTTATGTGTGAAACTGAAATAGGAAATCTCAAGTCCTTTTCTCATTTATGCTGTAAACTGATCTTACTGTATTGGACCCAAGACCTTCTCATGAAGGGTTGGGTAGACCTGGATCCAAAGACTGTTGGCTCTGAGATCAGATTATGGCATTTGTTATACTGACCTGACGCTTTTCTTTGTTCCTGGCTTATCTGTACTATGTTGCTCCCAGCCATTTTGGGCTTTATTTATGAAACTGTTTTGGCTATTAAAATAGTATCAGAATCTATAGACTATTACAAACCTTGCTGACAGTATGCAGAGATTGAGTATGGTAAAATGATGTTTAAGAGTAAAACAATTCTAGTGTAATTCATCCTTCCTTACTGCAGTCTTGCTTTGAAGTGTGGAGTGGGACTTGAGAGTAAGAAAAGCTGGTTCTTTGTCTATCATTGTCAATACATGATATGTTCTCTGTGCAGAAAAGGTTTTAATTTCTGGGGCTGCCCATTTGGCACCCTTCTAACAAATGTAAGGTTTCTAGAGGAAAAAAGAAGATCCAAGATGCATTGTGCTCTCTCCGATTTTTTGGTTTTCCTCCTTGAAGTTAGTTTTGCCATGTGATAGTCTAATTTGGAATGTAAATTGAGTTCATCCAGCTTGTGGGACAATTAAGATATAAACAGGTGCTCATAAAAGTATAATTTGCCAAAAACCCCCCACATTAGCTTCTAGGGATTTCTGATTATCATCTGAGCTACGGGTATAGGACAGCGAGTGAGGGATCATTTTTACCTGGAATGTGGGAGTGGGGGGAGGTAGTAGGGTCTTTGAAGATCTTGCTTAATTGATTCCTAGGTGTAACTTTTTTCCTGTTTTTAATTTGGAGCTTTCTGACTCTGCTTACCCCTTCAGAATATGGGATTGATGTAATACAAGCAAATATCAGCACCTCAACAAATGCTTCACAGGTTATTTCTTTCAAGAGGGTATGTCACAAATTTGTGCAGAGTAGAAATTCAGGAAAGCGTTTAAGTTTACAGCAGCTACAAATTTAAGTACTTATTTGAAGTATTGGGAGAGGGGGTGTTAGATAAATATCATCAACATAAATAAATGTTCTGTGTGTTTGGCAGTGTTCTTAGCAAGAGAATATGTCTGTACCAGAAGATGTTTATGAATTTTATGATGCACACCTTAGGCCTATTTGGCCATGACAAGAAGGAAGACTTCCTCTAAGTGTTATCAATTAGCAGTAGAAGATAAGATCCCTTGTAAAGTGGGATAGGCTGAAAGAGTTGAGGTGGTTAGCCTGGAGAAGAGCAGGCTCCAGGGAGACCTTACAGCAGCAGCCTTCCAGTACTTAAAGGGGGCCTACAGGTAAGCTGGGGAGGGACTCTTTAACAGGGAGTGTAGTGATAGGACGAGGGGTAATGGCTTTAAACTGAAAGAGGGTAGATTTAGATTAGATATTAGGAAGAAATTCTCTACTGTGAGGGTGGTGAGAGACTGGAACAGGTTGCCCAGAGAGGTTGCGGATGCCCCATTCCTGGAAGTGTTCAAGGCCAGGCTGGATGGGGCTTTGAGCAACCTGGTCTAGTGGAAGGTGACCCTGCCCATGGCAGGGGGGTTGGAATTAGATGATCTTTAAGATCTCTTCCAACCCAAACCATTCTGTGATTCTGTGAGAGCTGCTCATCTATGACTTGAACATAACTGTGCTGATTAGAACAGACAAGTACAAGAGATTTTAGGGTTTTCGTGAACTTACAGACTTACAGTGCTGTTGCCTTTGGTTTTTTGCTCAGAGCTTGGAAAGCTGCAGTAGGAGAACTATGGGGGCTATCTTCCTGACTTCTCTGCTAGCTTTCCTATTTTCTCTGCCCTCTAAAGATACCAGAATCAGTAAGGAAAGCCAAAGAAATCTTTATCAACTCTTGCCTGTGCTGTTGCATGTAGCTTTCTGAAGAGCTGTTAGCTACTCATAACAATAGAGAACTGAGAAAAGGAAAGCTAGGGAAAATAAAGAACAAGAAACTGTAGGAGTTATGTAGTACAGACATGTCAGTATTATAGTAGCTTAGAGAATATTGTTAAAGCAGGAGAAACCCAGCAACATACCCTCTCTATCTCCAGAAGGCTCTGAAGTGGCCTAGAAGAATAGGCAAAGATGGGACTACTCTTTCCTTTTTGATATAAAATAAAATGTTTTACAGTAATTAGCCTGAAGGTGGTCTGAAAGAGAGGGGGAAAAATCAAATAGGATTTGTACTGGGAAGTGAATCCCAGCAGCTCAGTAGGAAGGTGCTTTCCTCACTTGCCTCCTTTGGAGCTCATTCACTCCTCTTTTGCATTGGTTCATAACCAGTAACATTAGTAGTTATATCTAGCAGTCATTGTTTTTAATAAAACTTCTTAACCTTAAGAAATTTTACGTTATTATTCTGCGACATAGTAGTAATGGATCTTGGGAAGTTCAGAGTGTGCAGCACCACTAACCCCTTCTGTCCCAGTAGCTTATGGCGGAGCGAGCTTCCTCTGTCACCTAAGACAAGTACTGACTCTGGACTGACTTAAATTGGCAAGGTTATTGTCGTGGTTTAACCCCAGCCAGCAACTAGGCACCATGCAGCTGCTCGCTCACTCCACCCCCACCCAGTGGGGTGGGGGAGAGAATTGGGGGAAAAAAGGTAAAACTCGTGGGTTGAGATAAGAACAGTTTTAATAGGACAGAAAGGAAGAAAATAATAATTATAATAATAACAATAATAAAATGACAATAATAATAATAAAAGGATTGGAATATACAAAACAAGTGATGCACAATGCAATTGCTCACCACTTGCCAACCGATGCCCAATTAGTTCCTGAGCAGTGATCCCTCCGCCAGGCCAACTCCCCCCAGTTTGTATACTGGGCATGATATCGCATGGTATGGAGTATCCCTGTGGCCAGTTTGGGTCAGCTGCCCTGGCTGTGTCCCCTCCCAGCTTCTTGTGCCCCTCCAGTCTTCTTGCTGGCTGGGCATGAAAAGCTGAAAAATCCTTGACTTAGTCTAAACACTACTTGGCAACAACTGAAAATGTCAGTGTGTTATCAACATTCTTCTCGTACTGAATCCAAAACATAACCCTATACCAGCTACTAGGAAGAAAATTAACTCTATCTATCCCAGCTGAAACCAGGACAATTATCTATTTCATTGTTGACGGTTTAATAGAAAGTTTAATGTTTGTTTATCTGTCCTGCTAGATGAAATGTTGGGTTGTGTAAGGAATGACTAGTGCTCAGGTTGCGTTCAAGTCAAATCCAGTGAGTATCTTTTACCTGGCTAAATGCCTAGCTGTGTTACATACTCCCAAGCAGGAAAACAACCAACCCCACTGCCACTCCACTGCCCAAACTGTCCTTCTGTCAAACAGCCACAACATCAGGTGTTCTGTAACAGCCATGATCTCTAACATTCAACTCCAGCACAGGTCAGATCTTGAGCACCACAACTCCCCTAAAAATCATGGTATAATTTAGGATGAAAGCGACCTCCACACAACTAGATCCATTTAACTCTTATAATCAGTTGAACACCAAATTAGCGTTTAAAGCTTTCAGTGCTCTCCCTTCCCTAGTAACTGTGTAAGCTTTGGATTTTTCTTGCTGTGCGCTGAGTATGGAGGGTTGAAAGGAAGAAGTCGGGACTGCAGTCAGAAATTCATGTCTAATGTTCTTGGCTCTGACATGACTTGTTAAGCACTTTTGAACAAATTACTGAATATTTCTGTATATGTCCTTATACAAAATAGAAATCCATATAACAAACATCTTACTCCTAGAGATGATGTGAGAGCTATCAGTTTGCTTAGTATTTTATTGCTGTAAGTAGTAAAACAAGTTAGATTTGATTTCTAGAGGCAGAGTAAATAGTCTTTTCTTTGTTTTTAAAATAGTAGAAGTTTTAGGCACTTAATATTAAGTCATATTGGTAGGCCAATATCAAAGCTTGCAAGTCTATTGGGTCCAGCATCCCATCTGCTGACATTTTCTGTAAATGATATTGTCTACTTCTATATGGCAGGGGTTTGTTTATTTATTTATTGTTGGGTTTGGTTCAGGGGGTTTTGTTGGGTGGTTTTAAAGTTTTGTTAACTCTGTTTTTCTATAAAGCACATATTTGGCAATGCATATATTGACATATATAATAGACCTCACCAACCATTTCAAATTGGAAAACAACATCATTAATACTTCAGAATAACTGGGGTGGGAGTGTTTTCCAATCATCAAAGTTATGTCTTTGTTAGACAACTTCTGAAAAGGAATGGGGGAACAAAAGATGGAGCTTCATCAGTTTATGAAAGGAATTATATGAAATAACTTCCCCTAAACAAGACTGGACATAATGACAGAAAGTCCCACCAGCCTCATGGGTTTCATAAATGCAGAGTAGCATTAGGTGGAGAAATATCCCTAATAATTAAAAAAAATCAATTGTTCTTTTAGGCTTAATTCAAGTCAGCCTGATCTAAAGAATTATATCAACATATATCAAGAACTGCTATTTTAGTTCTACCTGAACCAAACTCTGAAACTGATTTTATTTATTATTGTATTTTTTGTTTTCATTTATTAGTAGGTCATGATGGTTCCAAGTACAAAGCCTTAGCTGCCTGACTTGTAGTGTCTAAATTTCTGTTCTTCTGTTCTCTTTAGATAAATACAGGGCACCGATCACAGTTGACTGTGTCAAGCGCAGAGGTGGGAAATGAAAGGAGTCAAAATTTGGAAAGCAGCCCTTTCATGTCAGATCTTCTGAATGACGTACCCTTTGCCCTAGCACCACATGTGTTAGCAGTACAGGGCACCCATAATGACGTTCCTGACCGATTGCTCACCTACGACATCAATGATAATTTATCAAGATTTTGGTATGACTTTACACTTGAAAATTCAGTGCTTTGTGATCTGTAATGTTTTCTTTATTTTTTTTCTGTCTGTGTCAAGGAACAAGTCTTAAGGTGAAGATAAAGACTTACTTTAATCAACTTAATATTTTGGGGGTCTGCCACTGGTATATCAGATGCATTGCATCAAAAGGATTGTTATTCACAACTGTGTTATATTTCTTAGCTTTGAGTGAACTGTAACTTACTATGTTAAATATTCTGTTTATCTCCAAAGAAATCAAGCAAAACTGTTTCAGCCCGAGTAGGAGACTGGCTGTTGGTATGTACTTCCAGTAGGTAGGCTGCAGACACAAACATTTCGTAACTTTAAGATGAAGTCTGCGCACATCTGCACTGTTTTGTTATTTCACTCAGATACTAAACACATAAATCCTGTTACAGGTGTTAAGATCACCTCTGATTTTCTACAGATAGAACTCAGTATTTACGCTAAAGCAACGATGCTTTGCACTACTGGACAGACAGCTTTTCAGTTAAACCAAGTTTTAAAACCTCAGAGCTATTTATGAGTGCTTAAATAATTATGAAGATTTAATAGAATTGGTTAAAACCAATTTCAAAGTGAAAATCAGTTGCTGCACTTCCTTTCCAGCAGATGGTATTTTTGTCCCATCTCATTTTGTGCCTGGAGAAGTCCTCCCCGCCTGCCTGTTGGCTGCTGTTTGTTCTCATTACCACATGTGTTCCTGATTTATACACAGATCGGCTTTTCCATTTTAACCTCTTTGCCCCCTGAAGAAGGAAATCTCAGGACACGTACTTTTAATGGTCACACCCTTCTTTTTTTAATTTGTGTGCCAGAGATACAGATGGCAATGTTTAAGAACAGGAAAACATTACATTGTTTCTTATCCAGCTAAATTAAATGGCTAAGTACCTAAACATGCATTCTCGCAGACCACTATGTCCCCTGCTCGCAAGCATTGAGCATGTTTTTCCCAACTAAAACCAGAGCTGCTGTTGCATGAGCAACAGCTCTCTGATGTAACATCACGATTTGTGATGAATAATGATCTGTGTCACACAAAAGACTACACTTGTTTTCTCTCTCGGGGTAGAATATTTATATTGTGCCACATGTTAGTGGATATTTTCATATATTTTCTATGCTCTGTGATAGCTTAAAATACTTATATTTTCAGACTTGCATCCTCTTACAGTATTTGAGATAAATACTGTAAATGATGGAGAAGTTACATTGTGAATACGTCTTATGTTGTTATTCATGTTTTAGATTTTTTTAAACGTATGTATTTAATATTTTTGACAGCTATGTTCCTAAATGTTTTGAAGTTATTGTTTCAGGGAAAGTATTTGTGCTGCACTCCAATAAAAAAAAAATGCAAAATAATAGTAATACTAAATAAATTTATGTGTGAGAGTTATTACTCGGCTTCACCTGTATTGTTTACTATAGCTGTGACCATTCAGACTTAATGGGAGCTTGAACTTGGAAATTCAATTTGGAAATCTTGTCAGTGTCATTTAAAAATCGGGGTCCTTTTAATCAAATATATCACACTTTCATCTGATATATTCTGTGTCCTGTGTTGGTGACTTGCAGTGGTGTAGGTGGCATCTATGACACTGTTCTGAGTATAGTATGGCTGTGAGCTGGGAAGTACTCAGTCTTAGAAGGAAGAGTTCATTTTATCAAATCGTTTAGAACTCTTTTGTGTGCTGAGTTTTCTAGTTAACACATCTGTAGCACTAAACTTAAATTTCGTGATTGTTTTATATTTTATCATTAAAAAAATTAATCATTCTGCAAATAGCGTGTTTCCATTCAAGTTGTCCATTTTGAATATGAAATGTTTCTGCAGCTCAGGTGGTCTAGAAGCAGAACTGCAAAACACTGTTGAAGACTGAACAAACTTACAATACTTGTTCTTTCCTTGCTAGCCGACTTAGCATATAATTTTTTGCATTCATTTTTTGCTTACAGTTAGGTAATTTATCTAAAATAATTACATCTTGTCAGAATTGTGCTCTATTACACTCACAAGCATTCTTTCAAAAGAAAAGGAGAGGCAACGGGGAGTAGGGAGGAGGTCGTACTCACCCATGATGAGAAATGTGGATGGTAGGTTAAACATTTGGCCTTCATCCTTAATCATGTTCCATAAAGGGTAAAATTTACACCTAGCAAGAGTACTAGTAATGAGCAAGGGTACTGGGAATGTGTCTCCTGACTGCCCTCTCTTTAGCAAGGGCTGGGGCTCAAACCTCTCCCTTGCTTGAGATCATCCATAAAAAGTGGATTGAAGCCTAATGTTATCCAGACAGCAAAGGTGAATTTCTTCCCACTGGGATAAGAAAAAAAATACACTTGAACTGTTATAAATTAGTTAGATTTATGGATATTACTATTTGCCCACTAACAACATGAAGATGGCACAATCCTCAGAAAATAAAAGATTTCAAAGAGTCTTAGTTCATAAAGACTGTGAATTGCTTGTGTAAGGTATGTTTAACGTCATATGCTAAGTGATTATTGCATAGAATATATGTGAATATACACATATCTGTCACTGGCAACAAATACCAGATGTTTCTATATATTGTCAAACATTTGACCACCAATGAAGGAATATAGTTAATTTTTTAAAAAAATCTTAAAATTATTAAAATAGAATCAACATTGGTATTAAAATAGTAAACCGTCCTGGCTGTCCTTTCTGTATATTCTGTATATAATAATGAGAACTTGAATAGAATTGTATGCATATATATGTAAATTGTTTAGACAGAACTGAAAGATATTTCATAGCCGATGTCTTGATTCTGATATTAATGACAGGTTGCCAACTCCAGAACTAGTAATGAAAGATGGAGGTGTGATCCTGGGCCAGTGAAGTGCTGTAAATGGGAGCTTTGTCACTGCCATTAGTGGGCATATTACTAGGCCTGCACTCCTTTATTAAATAGTTTATTTAGAGTTACTTTAGTTCATGGGAGACTTTGAGTTTCATTTGCAGTTCTCTACATTTTCCCTGCAAGAGATGTACTTTGTGCTGTGTGATAGCTTCCTTATGGAACTTTCTAATAAATCAAACATAACAAGACACTTCTTATTTCCTCTGGAAAAGTTGTAAATACAGGCTCTGGAAAAGTCTAATTTTGAATGTAGAAAAAGGGGAGTGAAGCCCACATGTTCAAAGGTAAATCAAAGAGTAATTGCATCCAGAGCAGCCCCACAGAAGGCTGACTGGAAGCTGGTTCCTACAGACAACTCCTTGGTGACAAACTCAGAAGTGGAACCAGACAATGCTGTGTCCGGCAGGTCAGTCAAGGAGGTGGTTACAGATCCAGTTTCTGAAGTTTTCTGTGAAGTGTGATTCAAACCCTGATACTGTAGTACTGCAGCTCGCAAATATACGCTTGTGGAGTCACAGATGAGAGTTTTTGACCCTAGAGCAAATAAAGGAAAAAGGCAAAGAGCATATTCACCGTGGTAATTACAGTATCTCAAAATAACACACAGTTTATTGCATTTTTAGCTGGAGAACCTGTTGTGTTCACAAAAGCAGTAAAGCAGCCTCCTGGGCAAGATGATTGGGTTGTTCTGAACAAGAGCATAAAAATTATGCTTGAGAAACCGCTCTCCTCTCCTCCCCACAACCAACCTTTTGTTATGACATAAGAATTTATCTTGCTTTGGGTTTTCCCTGCTCAGCCTAGTGAGTATGGAGAGGAACCAGAAGTGCAACTCCTAGGGGTAAGTCCTTCCCTTCTTAGGTAACTGCAACTCTTCTACTGATGATAGGGCAATTCCAGATTAACCAGATTTCCTTTTGAAGCTGGAGAGTGTCTGTTACAGCAACAAAGAGGCAGAAAATCCTCCTTAAATTCCAAAGGTAGGCTCCTGTTTGGTGCTGTAGCAAGACAAATAAGTCCAGGTTGGGTTTGTTCAGCCCACATGCTTGTGCTGCAGCATTCCATCAGCGTTAAGCTTGGCATTCTTTAACAAGCTCGCCAAGTTAGAAAGGGGTATGTTAGGCCTGATTTATTCCTATTGTTATGTCAAATTCCTTAAACTAAGGAAAATTATTGATCTCCCTGTATCTTCCATTGAGACCATGTTCTTTCTTTACCAGTTAGATATTTATGTCCTTTGAGTCTCCTGGAGAGCTACCTCTTTTTTTTTCAACATCCTTCACAGAGATGAGACTGTTTTCTGAAAAGAGACCTGGGCGTCACTCTGCAAAAGGGATCTGTTCCCACAGACACTTTCTTAGCCTTCCTTCTGTCTGAATCACAGCCATCCGAAAGAAGAAATGTAAGTATTTATGCTTACTGGAAGGGGAGAAAAGTTTCTACCTTGTGCCCGTTGTGTTGGTGGTCAGTTAACTTGGAAGCATTACTGCCCATAGAGTGAAACTGAGATTTTTGTCAATTCAGAATTTCATCATTTTCAGATGCCAGGAGTGTAAGAAGTAAACTTGATCTTCTAGGCATGGCATCTCCCTGTCTGTTTAGTTCTGGAGCACACATTTTAGGTTCTGTGTACAGGTATGTAAAGTTTTTCTTTGCACAATATGATGCTAATGAGTAAGACTGTCTGAATTCTCCTGCCTGTGCTGCCGGGCCAGCTGAATGATCTAAAAAGCAGTAAGATCCAAAGCACTACATTGACCTCTGTGGATGCAGTCCCTCGTAAGACAAATCTGTGTGGAGAATTTTTTTTCCTCTATGTATAAACAGCTTTAAGCATTCAGTAGAACTTCTAAAAAATAATAATTCAAACTTTATTTTCTGAAACATATTAATGGAGAGCTTTTCTACCTTTATGGTGAGTGCAATAGATCTTGACTAAGCCTGGCTATTCTATATGCAATTACTTCAAGGCTGTTAAAATTTATTAGTTTTTTACAGATACCTACCTACTATAAAATGGCAAGGTTCAACTGTGTTCGTTACTTCTTTTAGTAGTAGAGAAGGAAAAATACGTAGTAAAATTACATCAAACTAAGGAAGGGGAGGGGGAAAGGACAGATAAAGCAGTTTTCATTGAACATTATTTCTGTAGTAGCTAACATTGGCTGTAATGAAAGTATGGAAACTAAATGAAGTGCGGGTGGTAAGAATACGATGACACTATCATATTGGTTATCTGAACTGGGAAGTAAATCAGTATTATGCCCCGTTGTCTTTTTTTTGTGTACATGTAGTAGATAGCACAACAGTCCCTAATGCTATTGCCTCTGTACATTAACATAAATAATGGGAGAGTAACGATGGATCACATACTCCTTTCAACATCTCAGAGCAGATACTTCTTTTTAGTCTGCAGCCTTCCATGTAGTAGTCTTTCTCAACTGTTTTACTCCAAAAAAAGTCACAGAATATTCTACTAAAGTTTACTTTCTGACGAGGTATCAGGGTAGCTCAGAGAGCTTTGCTGTATCACAGCTCAGTGGTTTGTCAAATACATCCCTCCTACAGAAGCAAAACAGTCTGAGCACGCTGCATCATTTGTATAATAAACCAGGAGTTGTAAAGCTTTCAGCATTGTACTGCAGGTTATGATGAGATGTTGGAGAAGCCTTTTTTTAATTCTGTAGCAAAAGAGAGTATCTAGCAGTGGAAGTGGAAGTTATGACGACCCCAGAAGGATGCAGCAGCTGTAGAACAGAGACAAGAGAGGGCTTAGTTCTGCCAGCCAATTCAATTCACTTTTCCTTGCTGCAAAGATAAAATAAACTCTTGAGATCAAAGATCTCATTTACAAGGCTGTCCTCTTAAGTCAGTCGACACATGTACTTCAATAACAGAACATAAAAGAAACTGCTCACAAGCAAACAAAAAAAAAGATGAGCCTCAATTATAAACATCCCTTACCCAACTGTTTGTGGATATCAACATTACAGTTAGAGTAGCCACTCGCATCCAAATGTTCATGTAACTGTTCTGGGAGGTCAGCTTTGGGCATCCATCTAAATCTCATTGGAAGAGAAGTCTGAAGCAGATGGGCTCAGAAAACAAAGACTCAGGTGAAATGGACCATCACGGTGAGAAGGGAATTACTTACTTAAAGCAACTGATACTTGTTAGAACTGAAAAAGACTTTGGGACTTTAGTGTGACCACTGTGTCACCCTTTTTAAGAAGAGATCTGCTATTTGTCTCTTCTCCTTAAGAAAATAAAGCAGTGTGTGATGTTTTGGAAACTGTACTGTAATTTCCTTTTTCAGCTGTTTTTAGAAACTACTGGTGCATCTGCTTGGCTTATTCTGCTCTTAAAGGCATTTTTAGATTCCTGTGATTTGATTTTGTCTATTATATGTTTAGATAGGGCTTTTGTCAAAGACTTGATATTTATCTTACTAATTGATTCAAAGGATCTTTTTGTTGTTACTTGACTTTTATGTCTTTTGTAGTTTGGCTAGTTCTCCTTCAGTGGTCTCTCAAATAAAAAACATTTACACTTCTCCCTCTGCTTGATAGGGTGGGATAGAACATATGCGTTAAATTTATCCCAGAAAGGACTGCCAGATTTTATTTCAAGTAGTATTACAGTACTTGCAGATAGTATGTATCAATCTTAGTATAATTATGGCTAGAATTGGACACTCAGGGTTAACATATTCTCTCTTTTTTGATGTAGTTCAACTCATGTTCTAATTTAACTCATGTTTTGGGGGCAGGCAAATTAGGAAGGCAATTGATATTGGATTAATAGAGGGATTTTAAATTACTTCCTTTTTTATATGTTTACTGCATGTAGTGTGCAGTATAGGCATCCACTCAATGATAAAGTTAAAGTAACTGCTTCAAAGCTAGAAGTTGCCATCATGTTTTTAAATGGCATCAAATAAGAGGCTGTTGACTGAGAAATGGAAATGTAGTGTTTTGCTGTAGATCTCTCAAATGCTTTACAGTAGAAATCAGTATTGAGATTCATCTTGAATCTTAATGTCATAAATTAAATTGAAGACAAATTTTAAATCTTAGGACAGCTGTAAAAAATAGAGTGAATGAACAAAGATGGCTGATGCATTTTTGTTTACTTAGAGGCTAGCTAGCGAAATTATCTCTATTCATGTTGCAATTATTTCCATAAAAAAAATTTGTATGGCAGGCTATTGTTCTAGTTATTGGTCTGTACAAATCTGAGAGAATATTTAGGAATAAAGCCATTTCCCAGGATGATAGGTTTGGCCAAAACTGTTCGCCTTCATATTTAAGACCTCTAAGTCTTCTCAAACTAGCCCTCTTCACCACCGCCTCCAGCGGCTGTCTCTCCTTCAGAGGAAAGCTGCACCTGTTTTAGAAATACCAGTCCGATGCCTCCTGGGGGATACTCTACTCCATCCAGCTGGGTTTGGACAGACGGTTTGTTTCTGGGATTGGGGTAGACAGGCATCTCAAGGGTGATAGTCCTTGAAGAAAAGGATGTTGCACAGCGATACCGTGTGGGTAAAAGCAATGCAGACTTGACCGACTTCCATTCCTATCTCCTACGTGACTAGCCATGCAATGACGGAGAGCTGACACAATCCCTCTAAGCGTGCAGGGTGGTGCTGAAGCCCCACTCTCTCTTCTTGGGAAACAACTTACCTTTAATAACTTTGAACTGAGCAAGATCATCTTCTGGTGATCCGCCAAGCTTGGCAGGTTGCCTGAGCCATTTCACCCTGCTTAGACCAAAAGGGGAGATTTAGGCCAAGATGCTGAAGACTATCTCCTAGAAGAGAAAGTCATCCCAAGAGCGATCTGTTCATCACAGACATCAAAAAGAAGTCAGATGAGACTTGCTCTGCGAGGATCTCCTGTAGCAATGGAAGTCTCTGGCTATTTGTAAGAGTATGTGCACAGTAACTAAACAAATCACTTTTTGGTATTAGATGGGTTTGTATATTCTTGTCTTCCTGGCACAAAGTAGGAAGAAAAGTGTTCCTAGTGTGTCCACTGCAACAGCAACCTAGCTGTACAAGGATTATTTTCTCCAAAATAAAAATAACTGTTACTTAGGAAGAAAAAAAGCCAACTAGTACACCCTTCTTAAATAGATGAGGTAATTTAAGTGAAGGATAAAATCTTACTTGGAAATTTGCAAATAGATTATTCTGGTTTTAGATAAATTGCAGTTAACTGAACAAGGCCTTTTTGGCACCTACTGCTTCATCTTGCTTCAAAGAGTTATTTTGGCTCGTACACAAACTAATATTCTGCTTCACCAAAGAAACAAACTATGAAGATAGTGCTGAAAAAGTTCTCCTTTGAAACACCATTTGCTTCTGATATACCACTTCAGTCTGGAAATCATGACCCAGTAATTTGTCAGTCTCCAAGAGAACAGTCCACTCTCTTTTAGGACTTACTCCGAAACTGGTATCAGAAAAGGTAATCTGTGCAAAACCATCTCAGCAAACTGGATCAGCGTAGGCATTGCTGGAGCTTTAGAAGACGAGAGAAGGCATCCCCACAATTGAATGTAGAGCCTTGGTGACATCAGAAGTTAGAATACCCTACGCTTTTCATCGGGTGGGGGGAGAAAAAAAGAGGTGGCAGCTTGGCACTTTGCTCTTGTTTTTAAAAATAGTGAGGGTCTACTTTGTAATAGCTGACAGAAATGTTTTTGAGAACACAGTAACTCAGCAACACTTGGCTTACTCTGTTTACTTTTTCCCTCTGTATTTATCTATTGATCTTAAACTGCTCTGACCTAGCGAATGCCTCTTCTACAGTGTTTACTACGTTATTAAGATGGTGAAATTTGGGGTAAACAGAGAAGAGTGATGATTCTTATCTGACAATTTCCTCCCTTGAATTTGTCCCTGATACATCCAACCTGGACTCGTAGGTGCCCTTCGTAAGTGCCTGGTGGTATGCTGGCTTGGGCCAGGCCAGAAGGTCCAAGCGGGGAATTTCTCAGATACAAATCTCTCTTCTCTGCTTCCTCCATGCTGATGTGCCTAATTACAATCCCAGTCATCCTAGTTTCCATCTGCTCGCAGGAGAGGAAGGCAAGAGGAGCTCTTTGCCCAGCTTCAAGATGAGAGTCACCCTCTGGCATGTCTGTCATTGGCCATCTATGCAGGGAGCTAAGCGTGACTGCTACTGCCAGAGATGGCTCCAGCAAAGTGCCTGGGAATGGAATGAGTTTCTCTCTCTCTCTCTCAGCCTTTTTGTCCTACTTCTCTCCTGAAGAATTATTTTTGCAAAGATCAGACCCGTCGTTAACAGTGGAAGACTGTATTGCAAATGGGAAATCATTTACTTTTAAATAAGTATTTTGATTTGTTCAAAGTGTTTAAGTCCCGACAATGTGGTCTGGGAAAGGTTCAGTGGGCTGTTTCTTTGCTCCAAATATAATAAAAGAGCTGGTCCGTTGCCAGCCATGGAGGAGGGAGGAGGAAATTAGAATATGCAACTTTTAAGCAAAAAGTCAGATAAAAATAAAACTTCATTCTGTAGATACAGTTTTAGTTATGAAGTGAACAGCAGTTCAAAGTAGAGAGATGTAGAGGAAGTTAATTTATAATGACCACTTCCTAAAATGGATCGAGGTGGAATTCAGAATATACTGCTTAGTTGTAGGCCAGCAACCAGTGTTTTTCAAACTGCTGCTTTCTCCAAATGTGTGAGAAAATGGCCTTGTGAGTTCACAAGTTGGTGCCTATATCTTGTCCTCAGCATAGAGATATTTTATGCACACACACACACAAAACAGTTCTGAAAGGAAAAAGAGAGTTTTGCACAAACTTGGGTTTCAGCAAAATTATTATAATTTACATCATCATAACTGAGAACAGGATTTGTCCTAAAGGTTATAGCAAAATTAATGTAAGAAGTTAGGGCAACAGAAATGTGTCATAAACTCAGGCACATACACAGAGAATGTAGATATGTATGTGTGTATATATGTAGGTATAGATACATAGATATACAAGTTGATTATTCACAAAGAGATACATTGTGTGAGATTGGTCTTCAGTTTCTCCAGAAGAATTTTCTTATGTCCTTTCATTCAGACGTGAGATGCTTCCTATGACTCTATTGTCTGGAAACCTGTGTTGTTTTGTTGTATCTGCTGTTAATAACGCAGTTACCAGCTAGTCCACATGAAGTAAAAAAAAATATTTTTTTAATGCCCTGTGAAAAATAGTACTTGAAATTTTCCCAATTGTAACTTGTATGAAGGGGTGAAGTGGCTATATACATAGATGAAGTTGCAGTTTCTAGACCTGAATCTTTGCTGGGATCATGGGAACCATATGCCTTTAAGAACTACTCTCTGTCCTCATAATTCCTTATTATAGGAAATTGCAGTTGGCAGCAATCGGGTTAAGTATTTAAATATTTTACATTTAATTGAGGGGATTAAATTCACATTTCCAATTTAAAATGTTTTCCCATCTTAACTACAGAACCTGGTTGTATGTTTTAAAGCCTTTTAAAAATGTTAATACTGACTTAGTGTGAAAATACTTGATTTCTTGAACACAAAAGAAAACACATTATCATCTTTTTCTTGTTATTTAAAGAAGGACACATTCTCTAGCAGGCATCAAATTGTTTATTATTTTGATTGGTGCCATCTCTTCACTGCCCTTCTCCATCCCTCTCCCAGTGATTGATTTTAAGTGTCACATGTGGAGAAAATCCTCATAATGAAAGAGCTGGCAGAATCTGGTCAAGAAGAGTGATCCTTCTTGGTAGGGGATCACATCCAGCTCGTTTTTTGTAGTATACATTTTCCTACCTTTTTTTTTTTTTTTTTTTTTTTTTGAGTCTAAGTGACTTAGATATTTCCAAGAACGAGGCTGGGGGAAGAGGAATTGTAGTGACCTCTCCTTTGAAGTAAGATTTAAAAAAGGACAGGGAGAAAGTCTATTAAAATGTGGCTGCCTTCCACGCTTTTTCAAAATGTGCTGTTTGTGTCTGCAATGCCTGCCAAGGAGCCCGTCTGCGTCTTGTGTGTTCCAGTCAACGGCGCACACCCTGCAATTGCATCTCCTCTCCATTTTCGGGCAACTCCGTCTCACCTTTCCTCTGCTCTTAGCAAATATCTGAGAAATTCACAGGTATAGTCTTCCGTACCTTTTTCATGACGGTTTCAGCCATCAGGCTGGTGAGGCAGCTGAACCCCAGTGCTGTCATAGCCCAGGTGGGGCGGCAGTTCGAGCCAACATGATGGATTTGGGGGCAAGAGCTGGGTTCCTGTTGTCCTAGGGTTGTTTTTCTTTTTTAAATCTAGACAATTTCAGCCATTTAATTCTAATCTAAAAGAGCATTAAGACTGCAAAGCTAAGCATGGGAGTTCTGCTGCTCTGGGGGGAACAGTCTGCATCTGGAGTATTTCCAGAAGCTCAGCAAAGTGACTGTTACCGCAGGGTTCCTAAAAGGCGGCCGGCGTAGGAGCTGTGCTTTGTAGGCCAGCACATTCAGCTAATTGCCTCTCGCTGCCATAGATTGGAGCCTGCAGCCCCTCGCTGGGTTCACCTGCTGTTCCTGGAGACAGAGTGATCATTGATCTCAGTGGAAGCAAGGAGATCAATTGGGAGCCAGGAGCTTTTTTTTCTTAGGAAGGCAAAATTTTGCTTCTGTGACTGGTTGTTGTTCCCATTTCCAAGCTCCTGCTGGATCTGAATCCTGCTTCTCACGGACACAGACTTCCACTTCACAGTTGCTAGTAATTATACATCTAATTCAGGGGTCAGAAAGGCCTACTTCTTGCCTCAGATACACACCCAAATTGTATCCTGGGTGCACATCAAGACAAGGCCGTAGCGTCTGCTATTTTTTTCCCCATGTTGCCTTCATTTGGAAAGAATGTGTGTGGGTAGAGGAGGAGCTGTGGTGCATTTCAGCAGATCCCCATCTGGACCATCAGAGATCCAGGCCTGCAGGACACAGCATCCCGCATCCCACAGCATCCCTCCCCCAAGTTCACATTCGGCAGCAATCTGATGGCCTTCCTGAGGGGCTCTTGATCCTCAGCGTTAAAGACTTGCCTTCCTCCTCTGTTTCAAGCAGAGGGGTATGCGTTCTACCTTTAGAGGCTGGCTATAACGAACAAAAGGCTTTAAGAAAAACAATCCGAGAAGGATCATTCGAGTACAGTCTGTTCATAGTCAAAATAAAATACCACTGGAAAACAAATGTTTCCAGGTGTTGCTTGGAAAGAAGGATGAACTAAGTCTGATGTCATGGGCAAACAAGTCCTACACGCTTGGCTTCACCACAGCATCACCGCGGCTCCCTCCGTGCCTCAGGCGGACCGGCACGGTCTCCGCACGCCGTGGAAGCGCTGCTCCTCGGCGGGAGGCACTTGGGCAAACATTCACGTCCCGCTAGGACCAACTCCATTAGGCACTTCGAAAGCCAGCAGAGCCAACTTAAAAAATCAATCTGCTGCTTCCTAGGGGAACTTGTGAGCTGTCTCAGGGCGTGCACGGTGTAATTGCAGTTTCTTAACCCGCTGAGAAAGGGTGCAGTGGGAGCAGCGGGTAATGGAATAGCTGGGTTTAAAATTCATACAGGATGGTTGCGTCTGCGGTGGACAGGAGGTTTTCAGAGAATCCTGAGCCCTATCCATCCTCTTAAATGGACATCAGTTTAAGATGATACTCTGGGTACCATGCTTCGTTAGTACTCAGAGTAGTAACGCTTCTCATTAGCCGTGTCCACGCTACAGCAAGTAACACAGCCCAAGAGGATTGGGTCCACAGAGTAACAAAAAACAAGGCTGAAGGCTTAACACCCGCTTTTACAAGCATTTCTAGTTTAGACTATTGTTGCTCTTGCCCTACGGGCCGATTGTCCCCTGGATTCCAAAGCACATCTTTCAGTTTAGTTTAATTCAAAAGGAAACCAGCTTGCATGCTCCAAGATGGCTCCATGATTCAGATGGAAACACGGTAAGTTGGAATTTTCTGGAGACGGACTCCCAAGCTGAAATGCTAACATATATGCATCCCTCGGGTTTAAATAGGATTTCACTGCAAGAACTCGGCAAGCACAGACTCGAGCTAAAGAGATGCTGAATGTTCTTGTGAAGTCATAGGCCAGATACACTACAATAAATGATTCTGAAATGGCTCTTAATTCTCCATGCTTTGCCTTTTATACACATAGTGGTTGGGGAGGCAGATTTTGTATTTTGTGGAAGAGTTTTTTAAATGATTATTCCCAATTGAAAGAAAAACTCATCATGGGGTGAAACATAAAAAAGGTCACTTCTGGGTTTGCATTACTTAAAACTGTAAAATAATGTAAAAAATCTTTTCTACTTTTACTATTCATTTTTGCCAAAGTAATTTTGAAAGCTAGAACAAAACGTTGAAATGGATAGTAATGAAAAACTCTTCTTTTCCTTCCAAGTAGAAAGTTGCCGGAAGAGTAAAGCATGTGAAGAGTTTAAATTTTGATGACTATTGACTTTCCAGTGGAAAATATTCTCAGTAAAACTGATTAGTTGCCTCTTTAAAAGTAAGGGGGAAGATAAACAAGGCTTAGTCAGAAAACGTCTTCTGTATCCAAAAGGAAAAGCAACTGTAAGATTTTGAAACCTCCTCCAGGTTCTTTACCATCATTATCTGAGATAGCCTTCAAATTTTGATTGCCACCATTAGTAAGCTTTGTGGTGAGTATTTTTTAACTGGAAAAAGAATTAGGAATGTGAATTGTGTTTTGTGTGCGCTGCACATGCTTTCATAACTTTTTCCTAATCACACCATGAGATGTAACACGGCCTGGTAGTGCCTACGAAGGGTATACTATTCACTACGCAGCCTTCAGATGTAGCTTTATATGACTCCTATGAAGATATATGCAGCTTTATAGGACTTCTGTATTTATGTGACTCCTGTATTGAGGAGGTTTATATTTCTTTTCCAAACACAGTCATCTCACCTAATCCACACTGTATCGAACAATTTGAAAATAACATTATTAGTTGGAAGGTAGTCACCCACAGAAAACATAATCACATTTAATTTTAGAAAATAAGAATAAATTGAGCATGCTGCCTGGATTTCACTCGCCTATTTGCCTTTTACAAAAGGATATATGGGCTATGGATAATTTATAAACAAACAGTATTATATTATTGATCTCTAATCGCCATGGTTACTGGGCTCCTCCAGTTTCATCTTGGCTTCTGTGTAATTAAACCTTGTTGTACAGCAGTGCAAGCTAGATTAGGCTGGAAACAGAGGAATTGTTACAAAGGACAAAGAAGGAAATTTCCTTTATTTTGCACCATGGCATAACTGGCAAAGCTGTTTTGCTTCTGCATATGGAACTGGTGAAACAAAAGCAATGTTGTGCTCAAACACCAGAAACCGAGTGCTTGCGAGTAACAGTGCACTGAAGTTAAAGGCGTGCTGCTTGGACTTAGGTCCCAATCTTCGCCCATGGTATTTGTATAGACCTTTTTGGCCCTTTCCACCTGTTGTCATACTGGGATCTGTAAGAATACCCTCAGCTTGAGAGTCGCTCTGTTCTAACATGACTTGAAAGTAGCGGTAAGTACTCAGGCTTGTCCAGTTAATTTTTTAAACATTTTTTCTTCCTTCTTGCTGTATGAAAGACCCATGAGAATGTTGTTGTTGTTTAAAAAAACCCAACCAACCAAACAAAAAACCAACAACAACCTGAAAATACCTACAATATTAAATACCATAAAAGTGAGCTTTTCCCCTGCCTCTATTTTTCAGTTACAGTAATCTTGGACAGTTCTTGGAGCAACAGTATGGGAAAGTTTAAAGTAAACTTCAGTGAAGTTTACTTTTTTAACAAATGTGTTTTGAATACTCTTCTATGTCACCTTTGAACTGACCTGAAGCAGGTTAGTCCTCTTCTAGATAACCTTGAGTCCAAGCTATCAAACTACTTTACAATGCAAATAAGGAAATAGTGGAAGAAGCTTTTGCATCTTGAAATAACTTTCAAAAAATCTTTCTTTTAGTCTCCATACACTGATTATGCTTTCACTTTTTCTTATCAGACTGTTTATTTTAGTTTCTGGATTTGATTTCCCCTAGCTTCATCTTTGTGGCATATTTATCCTGTCGCAAGCTGTTCCCTGAGGTTGTGGATACCTGCTTTCCAGTCTGACTGCAGAGGTAACTGCTCTGAAGGGCACACTCGCCTTTACCATGGCAGCTACCAGAGGGCTCACTGGCTGCTCCTTCTCCTTGCATTCCTGCATATTTTCAAACAGTAAGGCACTGCCCGTTAGCCTTGTCAATATTTTAATACTCTGCAGCCTCTCTCCTCCCTTTCTGTTTCTTAAAGGCCACGGATTCCTTCCCAAATAAAGCACGTTGATGATTTTTTTTTTTTCTTGTTCCACTCTAGGTTCGCTCCCAAATATGGTACTTCTGGCATCTATCGTATCTCTTGAGGCTCCCAATGGAGTGGATGCTCACAACTAGTAGCAGATATTAAAAAACAAAAATGGGATTTACAGAGAAGTTTTACGGCATGTTCTTCCACATAATCCATTTCAGAAAATACAGCAGAAATGAAAGGGTTTAAATATACAAAACCCATAAAGTTGTTAAACCAAAACACTTAGGTACCGCTGTAGCCACAGAAGGACCATAAGCAACAAAGAAATCCACATTTAAAACGCAAAGTACATACAAGACTATAGAAAACAAAACATTCAGCGTATGGAAAGAGGGCTTGTGGAAATAGGGGTTTGCAAAGTGGAGTCTGTGGAAAATTACCATGAGATTTATGTATTAAAAATTATTAAAAATGGCTTCAGAAATCAGAGAGAGAGTAGTTTGGTCTTCACTTCTCTCTAAATAAGAATAATAAAATGCAAAATATGCAAGGCTGCTTCACATTAGAGAATTCTCATAAATTATATATTACATAGTTGGACATTAAACTGTTAATACAGGAAAGCTTCAGAGTACGGGTTTCCAATTTCCACTTTATGAATTTTTGTCAGTACAGTTTCCTGTGGTCAGATGACGTATCCTGTCAGTGCCAGGCTTTTTTCCCCAAAATACTTAATGGAATTTTAATGACGCGCAGAAACTCACACACCGGTGTTTGGTTGAAAAGCAGTGCTAGACACCATTCTGAATTTTTGCTCCTGATGGTACCTTTGTGATTTCTTACTGTATTAATTCTTGTAAGCACGCCTAATTTTCTCACCAAAGACTTAGCCACGTGAGCCTTAATTAAACACATTAGTAGTCATGGAACAATTAAAGCAAGTCTTCATCAGAAAGAATTGGTCTGCAGGGAAGAGGAGCCGTACAGTAAGTGTAGCGTGTGTTAGCACTTTATTTACAGAGGCCACGCTGAGAAAACCCAAGATCAAATCAATAATGGTTTGCCTAAAGAAGAAACTATCATGCCTCATGGACTGAGACACTAAAGTCTTCTTCTTGCCTATTATTCTTAATACACAGCCACTGTCATGGAGCTTAATCAGAATTCATGAAGCTGCTAAACCCGAGAAAGATTATTGATCTTATTAAAGATGTAACAGCACCAGACTGAGAAGACGGTGCCTCCAGAGGAAGGAGAAGACAGAAGCCTCCAGGGGAAGCCGAAGCAGCTATACTTCAGTCCACATTTAGCTGCCAGCTTCACCACCACAAAAAAAACAGAGGCATTTTTCTTCCATGGATCAGGAGCTTGAAAGCCTGGGCACAACTGCCCCACGTTGAGCATCGAAATCTCTTTACCTACAGCTTCTAAGTACGCCTTCCTGGTCATCATCAACAACATTTTAATTAACTTTGAAGACTTGATTCCTTCTTCAGTTAATCCTATCTAATGCTACTGAAAACAAAGGAGTGGCATAGGTGTAGCTGGATGGGAATTTAAAAATTGCAGATTACAAGGATGTTACAGATGGCCTAATTTGACTGACACAACTGGTACTAACACAGAGAGAAATCATCGAGGTGTACTTTTGTATCCTAGGGTTTTTTGCTGTGCTAACTCTTTTTAGAGTGCAAATTAATTGCTATATTTATAGAAACTGTTGAGTGATAACAGCGGAACTAGACTGTGCAAATGATTTTTTTTTTTGGATCAGTTGACAAGCTGAAAAATTAAATAAAATCTGTTTAGACTGACCCCAAAATTTTTTTCCCATTTTTTATGATGAAGAGAAGAACTGAAGAAGTCCCAATTTGAGTAAGTCGTTCCCTTTGACAGGAAATTAGCTATTTTATTTAGAAGTAGCTCAGTTCACGGAAATTTGGAGCCAGGGGTTCCCCCTGCTGAACAGCTGTGTGGTCACACCACTTCACTCACTGAGATGCAAGAACCTGGGTTAAATTTGGAGGGATCCTCCATCCTCAGGAGACAGGATGCTCAGAGCTGAATCTCCCTCAGTCTCTCCTGCTGCAACTCTTCCATCCTACTTCTGTATAAAATGCATAATAACTATTAGGTCAGTCAGAGCCCATCCCTGCAAAACACAAACTTCTTACTTCTGGCCCTCATGTATTTTTTCCTCTACCGGAGGAGCAAAGGGATGGAAAGAAGGATGGCAGAGAAGGGAGAGGCACTGGCTCTTGCCTCCCTTTCCCGGCCAAGGGGGCAGAGAGCCTGCAGCCAGACACCTTCAGGGTGACGACCTTGAGCTCCTCCTAACCTTCCCCCTGCCCTGCTTGTAGAGGTGCTGCTCCACCCTGGATGTTTAATTACATACACAAAATACACCAGTATCAGGAGCAGGGACTGGGGACCCCACCCAGGAAAAGCTAATAACATGATAATTAGAAGACTAATTTAGGTAGGAAATTAAAAATCTGAATTCAAAGACTCTCATGAAGAGGAAAGTCTTGGCTGTACAGCTCCTATGTTCTGCATCATTCAAATAGCAGGTATTGCATCAAAGGAGGCACGAGCCTTTCCTTTTCCTCCTCCAGCTTTATTTCTCTAGGGAAAAAAGCCAGCTGAAACTATTCGGCAAATCTGATACAGATTAAAGTGGGGAGGGGGGGGGGGGGAACTAAACCCAGTACTTTTGATAATTACTGTAGTCATCTAAAACATTCACCCAGCTGAACACCGCAGTGTTATTCTTACAGCACACCTGTGCAGGCAGGATCGTCAAGCTAAACTGGAATTCATTTTATCTCTCCAGAGCAGGTGAAAATTAAAACTTAAAACCAGAAAGGTCTCCTGGCCAGCAACTACTTCCTTGGTAACAGGTGACATGCAGCAGCTCTTGTCAGGGTAAAAGCTACTGCCAGACAAGTAGGAAGAATTTTTGGGTTCATTCCCCTTGCAAAAGGTGGCAGGTTGGCGCTGTATCAGCCGGGCGAGCTGTGCTGCTGGGACGAATCCTTTCTGGCTCCTAACTTTTTCCAGAAATGGTCCTTTCCATTGTGGTGCACCCTTACGTGCCAGCCCAGATGGTTCCTTGGTTGGTGAGAGGGGACCGTGTCCTCTAGCGGGAAGAGAGAGGGGCTCAAGCGCTTGCTCCCCTTGTTTGTCCTCCAGGAATCCATCACCGGAATCTAGTAGTGAGCTGGACCGCAGCTGTGCGTGTGCTTACATGCTGTGCAAAGAGCCCATACTGGGCTTGAATTTCACGCCAGTGACGTATTTCCCAGAAACCATGAATCAGGTTAGTCTTTCACTTCCACTGTGTTAGGTAGTGTCATAGATTATTTTTTCACTTACAATGTACGTATTCTGTATTTATGATCTATCCAACCTATTTGAGAGATTTCTAGTGGTGAAAAGGAGATACAGCTTCATCAAGAAAGTGATTAGAAAAAGGCCATCTCAATCTTAACAAGTATTTATGAAATATGCCCCATTGCAAAGATTAATTTAGTTCTGACTTTCCTACATTAGAAAAGCAAGTTTTTGCCTCTTACAACAATCCTTTGAAATCAACCTTGATAGTTTCGGTGGAGTGAGGGCTGATCTCGGCTTGCAGCTGTGGATCCAAGTGTGTTAACACACATATATGCCATGTATGTTTTAAGCAAATAATTTCATGCTGTCCTGGTTTCATCTGGAACAGAGTTAACTTTCCTCTTAGTATCTGGTACAGTGTGTTTTGGATTTAGTGCGAGAATAATGTTGATAACACACTGATGCTTTAGTTGTTGCTAAGTAGCGCTTATCTAAGTTAAGGATTTTTCAGTTTCCCATGCTCTGCCAGTGCGCAAGAAGCTGGGAGGGAGCACGGCCAGGACAGCTGACCTGAACTAGCCAAAGGGATATTCCACACCATAGAACATCATGCTCAGTATGTAAACTGGGGGGAGTTGGCCAGGAAGGGTGGATTGCTGCTTGGTCAGCAGGTGGTGAGCATGGTGCATCACTTGTCTTTTCTTGTGTGTGTTTTTTTATTTTATTATTTTATTTTATTTTATTTTGTTATATTTCTTTTCATTACTATTATAATATTTTTATTATTATAGTTAGTATTGCATTTTATTTTACTTTAGTTATTAAATTGTTCTTATTTCAACCCACGAGTTTAACTTTTTTTTTTTCTGATTCTCTCCCCATCCCAATGGGAGTGGGGGAAGTAAGCGAGCGACTGTGTGGTGCCTAATTGCTGGCTGGGGTTAAACCACGACAGATGCATAAGGTCATTTACCTTCCATGTCAATCTGAATAATTAAAAAATTCAAATTCTGTGGTATTATGTATTCACTGGGCTGATAAAACAATTTGCAGCATGGAATCTCCTATAAAAACTGTCAACACTTGACATGAAAATAGAAGAGGCTGCTCAAACGCATGCTATCATTTTGCAATTTTTGTGTATCATGTACCCTTTGAAAATATTAAACATAAACATGACTAAAAGTAGTCGTAAAAAGTGTTTGGTTTTGAGACTGGAACAGTGTTCCAGGACAGGTAGTGCAGGAGTGAGGCCAGGAGGGTGGACTTCTGAAGGATTTTTTCCTAGGCAAGAAAAGGACTGTGATGAAACTCTCTCTGATCTTCTGGATGTGACTGTAAAAAGACCAATGAAGAGAGAGACGACTTACTCCAAGGTGCATAGGTGCTGTGTTTCCATTGATAATCTGTGCAAATCCACTGTGTGTACAGCAGTATTAGTCTCACACAAGAAATGGAAGGTGATCTCAGCATAGCCTGAGAGACAGGAAATATCCATTCAGCAAAAAAAAAAAAAAAAAAAAAAAAGAAAATGCAACAGGACAACTACATACTACGTAATACCAGCAATAAGGACACTCAAAAATGAACACTTCAAAAGGGCAGAATTACCTCTAGGTAGGAGTTCTTTGCCTTTCCAGAATAAATGTACTGTAACCAGTACCAAAGGCATGTTCTAAGAAATCATACATATTTAGAACCATTTAGGATTGATTTGGTAAAGCGTGAAAAAGCATCTCATAGGAAATCCATTGACATGTTTTATTGGTGCAAATAGCTACACATTTTCTCTCTCTATATCATTTGCTCAGTATCTCAGGAGGAAAAAAAGATATGTGGATATAAAACTTAGCTGGTAATTCTGACTCTCATCATCCAATTAATTGCTTGTAGAAGTTTCTTCCTTAAATAAGCCATGGACTGTATCAAATCACCCTTATTATGTTGCTATTCTACTGATGCACCATTATTATTTAGAGATAGGATAACAGTAGATTGAAATCAAGGTTTCTCTTTCCAAACTGCTGATACATAACAGAACTTGGCACACCAACAAACTTCCTTGGTTTTCTTAGAATTCTGTCACGTAGTTACAATTAGGACATCCTTTTCTCTCTGAATCTACATGAATTCATAATAATGTACTTTTACAATCAATGTTTTTCTCCTAAATATTCAGGTTTCCTTGTTCTGCAGAATCCTTCTAGCTAAAGCACGCCCACAAACGTGTAAAAAGTGTTAGAGGAAGATGTCTTTTCGGAGCTGCTGCTGTGTGCTCATGAGTATGCTGCACTACTTGAAAGAAAATGGTGGTTTCAAGACAAATCAAAATGTCTTGTAAAAGCTTGTTCTTTACTTTCAATTCGTCCTACTTTTTGACCATGTTAAATTTTAGTTTATACGTAGGCTCAGCCAAGTACTTTTCTACCAAGCGCGTGAGGCTGCTGCGCACGGTGACGCAGTACAAGCTGTAATTGAGGGGCAGGTGGGAACTTCCTGAAACACGTACCTATCTTCCTAAGTTATTCCTAAAATGCTGTTGTTACCTGAACTCTCTAGTTTCGGCACTAAATATCCTTTCCTTCCCTCTGTGCTGGGGTAGAAAGGCGGTGGAAGGGAGGTGAAGTGGGTTTTGATTTCCGTGGCTGCGGAGCTGTTACCGCTGCCAGTGACTCCAAGAGCCGCCGCTAGCTGAGGGACGCAGCTGCGCTGCCGAGGGCCGTGCTGGCTCTGGGCGAAGCAGGGGTTTCCCGAACACTAAGACATCCTCAGAAAGATGGTGGGGGACTAGGGGGACACTTAACAAAGCCCATACACAAATACAAATGGCCTACCTGCCTATTATAAACTTTTTAAAGCGAGATGTGTCTATTAACGCGGTGCTCAGATGCCACAGCTGTGTCCATTCGATGCATCCCAATGCCTGGATCAAAGGATCAAAGTCATCACACTAGTGTATGTATGTATTACAGTTTCGAAATACATTACTTAAAACACTATTGCAAAAGCTAAACCAATGGGATCTTTGTTCATAAACTTTGTAGTTTTTCTTTACATAGTGGCTTGTACAGCTACTCAAGTTCTTGAGTGTTTCTGTGAAACTACCACCAATTAAAATTCTTCACTTGCATATAATAAAGTGGGCTTTTTTTAGTGTTACTTAGCATAGCTAACTCGGATATATGGAAAATAGCAATAAAATACTGAAATTTAAATTTAATAAACTGATCGATGGGAATTTGTAAATGAGAACTCTTCTTTGGAAAGTTTGCCATTTGAAGGAAGAAAAGCTGTTTTATGTGGGGACTTAAAACCTCCAATGAATGCAATATTCCAGCTTTTTGGACTATTGGATGGACAAGCCGAGCTTCTAAATCTTTCCTACCCACATGTGTCTGATCACTGTCACTGCTAAAATTAAGCAGCAAGAAGCTTAATTTATAGATATGTAAGAATAATAAGCAGATACAAGAAATGACGTTTACAGAGCAGTTACGGGCTATTTATCACAGGGCTATTGAGGAAGCAGGGAAATGCCTGGGAGCTGGTAAAACACTAATAGCAAAAATGGGCTTCCATGTATAAAACACTGCAATAGGACTCCTTTTTTTTTTTTTTTTTTTTAAATCTCTTTGTGTTAACTCTGATGTTATATATAGTAGGGAGTAACTTCTTTGAAAATGTCATCTTGTTTTCACCTACACAGACACATATTTCCTGAGTGGCAGAAGACAAAAATTGGATCTCTGATAGTTGCTTGGAAAATAATCAGTTCCCACACAAATTCATGATAATATTTAAACCTTTTCTCACCGTCCGAGGATCTTAGTATTATTTATACTTCAGACATGAGATTGGAAAAAGTTTTTTACTTTTTACATATTTGTCACATTGATTCAAATTAAGTAATGACTTCTCCATGTTTATAATCTAAAAATATATTTGCTTTGGAAAATACAAACATTTAATTTAAATAATGGTTTCCTGAAATCAACTTCATACACCTCCGCCATCTTCTTATCCATGTTATCAGTTCTTTCTTTTTTAAGAGAAGATCTAATCAACAAATACACGTTCTTTCTCCTTTCATCCACTCTCCCACTTTTTCCTCTCTCCCCCCATCCCTTATCATGGCAATTCTTATCAGATTTTCATTTTACCCCTCCTCCTTTGCCAGTAATCCTGTAATTTTCTGTTTGTTTGGGGTTTTTTTCCCTTGTTCTTTGTTTTTCTTAACTCTCCATGGCCATCCCATCATACACAGAAGTATGTCTGTCTCATTCATATTTTTTAAAATCCTACATTTGACCTCCTTTGCTCTCACATTTCTGCTAAGTTTTCCTCCTGTCCATAACTTCTAAAATAAAATAATGCATTGCCCGAAACAATTACCTCAGATGGCTTTCTGCCATCTTCACCTTTTCCCAAGTCATCCTTAATTTTGGCTGGTACACTCCACTCAGCTCTTCTGAGGTCACTGTTAATGATGTGACCAAATCTTCAGACTCCTTCCATCTCCAGAGCCTGTGACATTATTGATCATACTGTGAATCTGAAATCTTGTCCTCTCTTGACTCTCTGTCTTGTCTTGTTTTCTTTTCCAAATCATTGACAATCCCTTAACCTTTCTTTCAGCCATGGGAGATCTCCATCCTAGCTTTCTCTTTCAACAGATATCTCACCAGGCTCTGTTTTTACCTCTTATTATTCTACTCGTATGTTTTCTTAGGTGATTTCTTGTGATTGCATCAATGTAACTGTCATCTCTACAATGCAAGTTCTCCACTTTTCATTACACATACCTGTTTTCCCCTTGAGCCTAAAACATTGAAGTCAAGACGACCTTCCTGAATTCTTTCTATGATTTTATCAGCCTGTCTTTGTATCCTTTCCTGGCATTCCCCTTTACTGCTATTTTGAATACAAGTTAGGGGCATCCATTGGGCACTCATCTATAATGTTATCTTGTATCTTACTGTGCAGTTCTTTGTTCCAAGCTGACAATGCCTTTTTCAGTTGTCCATACATCTCTTTCTCTCAGAACTTCTTTCATACACCTGTTTCAGGCTTTCTTCTAGAGAACTATACCCCAAAATAGACTGTAAAAAAACCTACACAGCATTCCTTCAAAGTTATCTCAAATCCCACTACCTTCATGATGCATTCAGGAAACTGAGAACTGATATCAGTCTGTAGCGTTTTCAGTGGGGAGTGCTCTTTTTATTTTATTTGTAGATTTGTAAATATGTTGTGTGCTACATTTCACAGTATAGATATCTAGTCTATACTACGTACATACTCTAACTTCACTCTTGCTCCCTTCTTGGTTTTTTACTTCAATTTATCTTACAAATATTACAAGCTTTTTTGCTTTAAGAACTGCCTTTTTGGGTGTGCACATTAAGCAGTACAATATGCCATGACACAACAAATAATACTAATTTATGGGGTTTTTAGCTCTACTCATATGACACTGATGAGATCTCCAAAAACACTTATTCTCTCTGGACACCTGTAGCAGCATATACACAACAATAAGACTCAGCGTTAAATAATGTGATGGCAAAAAGGTAATTAAGTTCAAAGATATCTGACAGTTTGAGGCATTAATATTGTGGCATGTCAGCCCACTTTATCGCATAAAAATAACGTAAAAACATAGTTTGAAAACAAAACCTATGCAGTATTGCACACTTCAGTCCAATCAAAATCTTTTCACAATCAGGATTTCACCCCTATTTTTAGGATAGTGAGGCAGACAGAGATTCCCACAGCTGCCAGTCAGAGCTGTATATATCAGGAGAGGAAAAGGGGATGGAGAAGTACTTATGTTCTGTGTATATACAATGCCAGACATAATAGGATCATGATTAACCACTAGGTGACTCAGGTGCTATGGCAGTAAACGGGAAAAACAGTCGAATTAAAGTTGGTTAGGGAATATTTTGAATTTAATTTCTTAAGGGTGTGAGAATGTCAGGCCATTTCAGATCAGCATATTCGAGTTTTAGGTAAAATCAAAAACCTCCAAAAAATATAAAACTCAAGCCCACTGGATTGCATAACTTTTATATAATGCTCCAAGAGAGTTCAGTGTGAAAGGTGATATGAAAGTGCAAGTTGTTAACCACTGTTGCAGCTGACTGAGTTTTTTGTTTATTCTCTAACCAGATTCTGCTTCAGGAGTCTGTACCACAACTAATTAACCATAATGCTTTATAATTGTATAAACAGAATATATAATAGATTTGTATGATATATAATTAATTCTGCCCTTAAGGAAAGCTTTTAAGTCAAACCATGTGCTGTTTGAGAACTGCCTCTTTATGTTCTCCCTTATAAGGCAGGTATATTTCCCTGCCAGCAGGGCTTGGGGAACATTCTAGAAAATAATGCTCGTTAAGGCCATCCAGGTGCTTTCTCGCAGGACTGACTTCTGGGAGCCCCATCTCCGAAGCTGAAGTGGTTGCAGCTGCCTCTGTTCCTTCCTTTATGCAGCCCACAGACAGGAAAGGGGCTTTGGTACAGAAATTTGTCTGGTTTTAAAAGATCAAGCTCACTTGCTGTTGTCATGCAGTAGTTAGTTATTTGTTTAATCTTGTGTTTTGTCGGCGTTACTTTTCTGTATTTTTTGCGTATTGAATTCCAGGCTCAACTCCATCATTGCTACTGGACCTGCAAGACCAGAACAAACCCCCAAACACACACAAATATTTTGTTTCTGGATTATGACCCATAAATAAGCACAGCCCCATGTGGCTAGAGGATCGCCATTCTCCCATCTGGCATTTGATGTGCTTGTCCTTCCTGTGGGGAAAAAAAAAAAAAAAAAGGACACACAGGAGTTCAGGAGACCTGGGGGATTAGACACCTGATTTCACTAGATGAGGGCCTGCTTCCTTGAATTGACAGAACAGGCAACATCCATCTTTAAGACCTGTTCAATCAAAGGTGTGGAAGTGCCATGTCACCCTTACGTGGGGACCGGAGCTTTGTGTGTCCCAGGCTGTGGCTGGTAGAGAAGTCTTGAAACAGCAGGCTTAGCAGAGCTGATTCAGTCGGGTGAAAGACTCCACTAGGCTGTTTTCAGAGAAAACTTGCCATTGTAAGCTGCTAATCAGAGCCAGCAGCCATCCAAGCACCCCAAAATGGGAAACTCCCATCTACCTAGTACTCTGCTAATGTTCTAGTTGGACATCCATTTCCAAGGACCACTGTGCCTTGGGGCATCTTAAATGTGCATGATAAAAGAAGTTAGTATGAAGATAAGTTGTTTGCTGAAAGAAAGGAAGAGGAAAGAAAGAAAGAGAAGAAAAGAAAGACAGAGTGAGCAAAGAGCAGAAGCCTCCTTGACCTAGCCACCACTGGGCTGAACGGGAGGCACAGGTTCACGTTACACTCCTCTGGAATGATAATCACACCCTTCCTCAAGCCTGACGCACCACTGGGAGGATTATCTTTGCATGGCAGCCTAGATCCTGCTCACTGATAAAGCTGCTGTGTCTGAGAAGTATTTGGCAGAACTGTCACCATATACACAAACAGAGGAGCTGACTCTCCTAACCTCAGAGGCTTGGTATGGGGAGTAGTCTGTAACAGCTTTCTTTTGTGACCTCCACATCAACTCTACAGATCACCTATGTAACTTGTAGAACAAAACACACAATTTCCTTGGGGAGCTTTGAGGTGGTTTTATTAATTGGTTTCCAAACCTTTTGAAGTAGCATTTTTAAGGTAACAAGGTTTTTCTTCTTCCATTGCTTTCCCACCCACATCACATTCACTTCTGAATTCAGAGCTCTCTTCTGTCCCCTTGTGAGCTAAGAAGTCACAAAAAATTTCTTTTTTTCCCCTCTTCTTTCCAAAATTAAGAGATACAGCTTCTTCTACCTTGCAGCATCAACTGCACTTCTTACTCCCTTTCTCTATGCTTCTTATGATGAGTTATCTCACATATCATCCTTTTTCCAAATACATTTTCTGTTTAACATTCCCTCTCATGTAACAGAGAGACACTGTCTGCTGGAAGAGCCAAAGCCATAACTCTGTACTATAGCAGAAGGTCTTTCCCTTGAGACATTTCATCCTGAACTTAAAATAACTGAACAATTACACCAAAGAGTTCAGTTTCTGCATGATGACACTAATTTCAGCTCTTTATTTGAATGTAGTAGTTCTATCTCCACCAGTTGTGGTTACATTATAGCTCAAGCATCAGGGAAATTACGTATGCCTACATGTACCTGGCTGAGCAGTCCAAGTTTGCACGTAACAAGCTTGGAAAGAATTTCTTCAAGTAACGTGTGGGGTTTTTGTCATTTAAGACTATGAAGAATCTGAAGAATTATCCGAAAGATGTACTTCATCGGAACTCCTCTGATCTCTCAAAGAAAGAACCCTCTTCATGGACAAGTAACACATATAGATAGATTTGCCAAATAATACTTTTCTTTCCAAGGACCTTTACTTTTGAGAGTAATAAATGTTGCAATAATGCTGTTCTTGATTACAGGCAAGACTGTAACATCTCTGACTGGTAGTGTTTCCATAATTATGTTTGATTACAG
Organism: Astur gentilis; assembly: GCF_929443795.1. NCBI lineage: Eukaryota > Metazoa > Chordata > Aves > Accipitriformes > Accipitridae > Astur > Astur gentilis. The sequence continues at coordinate 19,205,418 of NC_064883.1, read as the reverse complement.
ACATGCTCCTACTGTACTGATGCAAAGCGGTTATTTGTTGCCTTCTATCAGTCTCCTGGATTCCACTGGAGACCAAGAGCATGCCATGCCAGCATACACAGCTTACTCAGCCACCTTCCTCAGAGCCTTGTCACTAAAGCATGGCATTTAATAGCAGGACCTGTGATAGTCGGGCGTGCAAAACCTTTTATGGAACTGTAGTTAAAACGCTATGTAACTACATCAGTGACGGCCACTTTCTAAGAGGATCCTGAATTTCAGCAACTCTTGAGGGCTCAATCTTGCAAATAAAGTTTTACTTCACAGCACAGGGGCTAAAGTTACTCATGCCTTTACTAGATTACAGTTACAGCAAGAACCAAAATGACAATGAGAAATAAAGGAAAAGTAGATCTGTAACATTGTCCATGCTTTCTACTAATACAGAACTTAAAAAAGGAAAAGCTCCATTAAGCCAAGTAGCCCTCCCTCTGTCAATGAACAACAACAAAAAAAATCATGCCTTACAATTTATTCTCCAGTGCTTTGTTTATTCGGTATTAAATGACTCATGGAATAAGGTTTCCACCTCTCCCTGTGGGAGATTATCCCAGCTGCTGAGACCTACCAGCAGTTCCCTTTCCTTTGTCTCCCTTTTAATGATGCCTAAGTTTTGCATTCTATTTTAGTTTGGGATGTAAAAGCTACAAAGGAAATTCACATCCCCAAACCTGCTTTTAAATGCAATTAAGGCCGTGACATGAACTCACAAACCCAATGAAACATGCAGTTAAAACAGAAATGCATCATATATTTCACTTAAATACTGTGCCACCTAAACGGTACACTTTTAAGCTAACTGCAGGCTTCCTTGTTTTTACAGGTTTGTTCCTTAGTGTTATGTAAATGCACTTTTATTGTATGTAAATTAGCATTAGGCAAACTGTTAAAGCCTGTTTTATAGCTGTCACACCAACAAACCACATTTACAAGTAAATATTTGTTCTACTGGTGAATATATTACCTGCCTGGAAATAATAATAATTAATTCCAGCATTTCACCTTAGTGCTGTGAGTCTGCTCTGGCCCCATAACCTGTTGTATGCACAGAAGCTCTCAAAATGGAACATCCTTATTAAGTGTATGTCACTTAAGGAGTAGCAAACCCTAAAATTCTTTAAACAAAGTGGGTCTCTAATACATTTTATTCTTCTTCTTACCAGGCTGCAAAACCTATTTAACAAGAGAATGTTCTCCTGCTTTGAAGATGTAGAGACAGCATGTTTACTTCCCAGTAGTGGTTGTGGAGTCCACTGTGTCACTCAACAGCATCCCATTTGGCTGGTAAAGGAACAGTGGTGACAAGCTCCAAATAAAGTTTGGTGCTGTTTGTTGTGCCTAGGAAGAAAGATGGTGGTGAACAAGGCTTTATTTGCGAGAAAAAGTAAAGTAGGATAAACAGAGAGGTAGAAGAAATCCAGAGAAGGAGTCTCCAAAATCGAGGTTGGAGTTCCCAAACCCTCAGATTTGCCTTTTAAATCAGTATTGTCAAAATGTACCCTTATTAACACCAGCACAAACCGAACAGCTAGGGCACTGGTGTGGTAGGGGCTTTCACAGTTAATGCAGTTCAAAAAAGAACAACAAAAAACCAGATATAGACCAAATCAAGAAATCCTAATGGAAAGATGCCAGGGACTCTACTATCAGACACTTATAACTGTTTTAATGGATCATAATGGCTTCAAATCTCTCCTGTTAAGGGGATGCTGCTCATTTAAAAAGTAAAATGCCATATAAATCAAAGTACTATACAGCACATCTGTGCTTTCCTAATATCCTTAGCAAGGTAACTGCTCACATGAAATGTTGCCTTTCCTTTCATTTATTATATTTGGTAGGATTAGTAATAAATATAACAATATAAATATATTCAAATTGCTACTGGTATTTGCTTACTGTTTCTACCTTTTCCATTCAAGTTACTGTTGCTGTACATACTTAACGTAGAGTACCTAAGTGACTCTGAAAAGATAATTTGTTTCCTCACAGATGGTTCTATGATGTAGCCTGAGGGTGTTTTACAAACAGGAAGAATTATTTTCATTATGTCCATGCAACATGAAGTGTTGCATTATTTAGCTATTATTGTTGATATTTTACAGATAAGACACTGGCAAGAGAAATTAAGGTAAAACCCGCTGAAAGTGGTGTCCATTACATTTGACACCTCAGGTTATCAGAATACTTTTACACTGTTTCAATCAGCTTCACTTTGGTGTCCAGCAACCACACAAACTTGGCCGCAAGTGTCCTCATACCGATTGCCTGGAAATGGAAAAAAGGGAAAACAAACCTGCAAAAGCCCTCAGCTACTCCTGTGGAAGGACTCGGCCTTAGTCCCTGCTGTGCCAATCGGATTTCTTTTCCCAGATGATGAAGTGGGGAGAGGGGATGGAGACAGTGATTGAGTCAAGTGACCAAACTCAGAACAGTAACGCAGGGCAGGGTTGCTGGCTGGGGAAAACTCAGCTTCTCACGGGGTACGGTCTGACATGGTTGACTTGTTAGCTAAAGGAAAGTGTTGAATGGAATTACCTGTACCAATGGATAGAAAGAAAAACTTCAGACTGAATGAGGAGCCTGGAAAGAAGAAGGATCGGTGATTTTAGCTCTGAGCTGAATGTTTGCCTTTATGTTAAACCAGATGCCTAAGGAATACATAATTCAAAAGTCCCAAGCGGCTGGCCTATTTTCCTGAAGAACAGGAGAGGATGTAGCAGCAGGTCTGATTCCAGATGAGATAAGATTTTGTTATAACAAAAGTAATGGTTAATGGGCAGGTTCTGGTTTAAGTGAGTTATTCAGTATCACAAAAAAGCTTCTGGCAGACAGGGAAAAAAGACAATTATCCACAATGGTATTAAATTTTCTTAAGAAGAAATCTTACGGTTCTTATTCTGTAGCTTCCTGGCTTGTTCATTATGCAGTCCTTACTCATAGTGACAATCCTGTGCACTGAATGAAATACAGCAACAAGCACGATTTGACTGAAAAGACAGGCCTATAATAGCTTTTTGCTGAAATTTGATGCTAAAATTAATTCTGAAATTTTCCAGTTTGTGAGTATTCACAAATACTTATTTGACTCCATAGGTCCAACATTCCTTTACTTTACTTAATGCCTTTTCCCCATCTCCAGGAAAACAAAGACATGAGGAAAGGAAATCTAACACTTGACCGTGTGTTTGGCCCTAAATTGGATGATCAGCAATGTGACGGTAGGTCCTCAGTAGTGGGTTTCCTTTTGTTGTTGGAAGACAACTTGAGCATGTAGAGACTTGAAAGTCATCTTGAGTTGGAAGTGCTGTAAGTGGCACTGAATAGGGAGACAGAGGTCTTTCCTGCTTCCACCTGCCCCATTTTGGCTCCTGTTCTCCCTTACTCTCTGTGCCTGAATCCGGGCCCTTCTACCCCATTCCCAAATACTTTCCTTCATTTTTATATATATTTTTAAAATGTCTTGTCCCATTTCTCGCTCCTCTGCATTTCACCCAGACTTCTCAACTCCAACCTCTTCCCTGGAGAGTGTCAACAAAACCAGCAGTGGGGATAATGACTCTGTTATCAACAGTCCTGAAGAATTCAATGGCACAATTGCAAGGTTAAGTCCCAAGAAGCCTGTGGACAGAGAGTGCTCAGCTGATCTGAGGAGATCATATCTGTGCCATTGAACACTTGGGAGCTGAGAAGATGGAGCGTGGCTGATGAAGGCAGCGTCCAGCTGTCAAAAAAACTCATAGTGAAAATAATTCCATATATTTTGTTTCTCCCATGACTGGCTTGTTCTAGCTAGAACTTTTTTTAAAGGCAAAACAGGCCCAAAACTAAACCAACACCTCCACAGCTTGAGACAGACATTTTCTAGGAAAATTTGCCACTCCTGCTTCAGCAGTGTTACTCAGCACCAGAAAGCAGCACTTTACACGGGAGCCCTAACTACAGGTGGTGCTCCCATTCCTGCCTAGGGATGCTGCAAGTGTGCAGCAGCAAGGTTATTTTAGACCCAGTTTTATCATTTGAGAGCTGCACCTTGGGTTGTTTGGGGTTGTTCCAGTCTTCAGCCACAGCTAATGCTTTCTTGTCTCTTCCAGAATATTACTGGGATGTAAGTAGTTCATCTTGTTATTTCTCTCTTCCCAAATGTAATATTCCCAAGTGTATATTCATTACAAATAAGTGAAATACAGGGAATGGATCTGAAAATATGTGAAGATAAATGTGCCCTTTCTCATTACTATTTTGTGTTAGGTGCTGTCTGAAAACCTTGGAGACAGTCACGAAGGACTTGATTCTAAGTGGAGTGGGCAAAGGGCAGCAAAGAAAATGTAGACAGAGGGAGATAAGAGAGACATAAAAGTAATGAAAGAAGCAGGTGGATACACTGGGAGCCGAGTATTGATAGCCTTACGCCCAGGTAAGTGCCTAGGAATGAGAGATATGTCCAGATTTGAAGGGTTTTTCCTCTCTAAAACCTTCAAGTAGGAACAAAATAAGGATTAGGATTGCACAGTCTAATGACTGCTTAAACCTCGGTTTCCATGGCTTATGGCACTCATGTAAACCTGCTTCTGCCCTCGAGAGATGAACCCATTAGTAATTGATAATAGTAGGAGAGATGTGCGTAGCTTTGCTACACACTTGCGTGTCACTGCCCCAGTCCTTGAGTTCACTCCCTTGCTCCCACGTTCTTGCTGGGATGTATAATTTCCACTGCTTTCAGGATGCCTCTCCCAGAAGCTGCACTAAGGATGCCCATGTCTCCCGAAAGGATTTAAGTTTCAGAAATACCCATTACCTCCAGTGTACACTCCCTTAAGCACATGTCACCTGACAAGGCAGTTTCTTAAAATGGAAACGAGAAGCTAGAAACGCCTCTTACGTGGCTTTTGAAAAGTCGTCTCAAGGTATTTAATGCAAACATGGGTTTTTGAAAGATAAGAAGATTCTGATAGGAGCTCAGTTTTTGCTTCACTTTCCTTGTTAGATCTTCTGAACATTAGAGAGCAATGGTACTCCCTGAGGGAAGTACTCTGAAACCTAGACCAAAAACATAATGAAAAATTCAGCAGTTGGCATACCACTTTAAAATAAGGAAGAATACTTTCTTCAACTCCCCAAATCACTGTTTCCTGGGCACATGGCATGGTGTTGTTATACTATGTATGCTAATTGTAGTTAAGAAAGGGATGAAGATGGAAATAACTTTTGGGGAGCAAAGTGTCCCCTGTACAGCTGTTGATGTGTCTGGTAACAGCGTGACTGGAAGCAGCTCCAGTGGGTCTTTTCTTCTTTGCTTGCTTTGAAGGCTATGCAGGCAATGGGTCGGTTCAGTTCGGTCTGTAAGGTTGCGGCATGGTCCTCGATTTGTTTGGAAAGGAAGACTTGCTACTGGTATTTTACACCGCTGTGTCCTATGGTTTGGGGGAGGTTGTTTTTGTGTTGGACTTGTGGGATTTTCTTTGTGTCACATTTACCTTGTCTTTATGCATCTACTCTTCCTACTCTAGTATCTTACTTGTTTTGATGGGGAAGAACATGATGGAAGTATTTGCAGGGATTGTAGAATAGTGTCTAACAGCTAAATTCAAGAGTTATACTAGTTCACCTTATTTTAATCTGACGTAACCCTGAGCACTGGCAATACCTGCAATTTACAAGCTATCATCCTAGTCAAAGATGCACCTTCTCTCTCAGCTGACATGGAATGATTTTTGGTCTGTAAGACATTACTGTATCAGCGATGTTATCTGACAAAGTTACAGATATAGGAAAATGCGCTTACTGTTTAAAACACTACTGGTATTAGTGTGGGCAGACTACTTCTACAGGTGAATGCTTTCCAGCCATTTTGATCCCAGTGCAGTGAAGCAGAAAAAATAAACTAGGTAGACTTAATAAGCTGTGGTTAAGCATAGTGCAAAAATCCTTGGAGGAAAAAGTCTCTAGACCACAGTTATACAAACAAATTTGGCTCATGCTAGCAGAAAAAAAAAAAAAAAAAAAAAGAAAAAAAAAGACTGGACTAATGGAAAAATATATGGTTGCTGTTTTTTAAAAGAATTAATTTCTATGAGTGGCTTTGTTGACCAAGCACATGTTCATGTGGATGTGCGGTGTATTATTCCAACCCTTTCTGTAACATAACCACAGTGACTGCATCACATGGTGCTAGTGCAAACAAAGTCTCGTTAACAGCCCATGAATAGATGCATTTTCCCAGAATAGAGTTTCTCGTTGGGACTATCGACTGGTTCCTGGGCTACCAAGGGATAAATCATAGAATCATTTAGGTTGGAAAAGACCTTCAAGATCATCGAGTCCAACCATAAGGATAGGTATGGACAGCTTGGGAACTAGAGAGTAAGTGTAGTAACCTGAAGTGTGCTACAAGACAATTATGAATGTTTATCACATAATCAAAAAGAGTTAGAAGGGATATACTTAATCCTGTGATACTTTTGCTTGATTACTGATTGACTGGAAGGCAGTATCTTATATAGTAGAATACAGCTTGTTAAACACCAACCATTCTACTTCTACCTATAGTCCATGTCCTTTTTGTTCTCTTAAAGCCTACGCTTTGAATCTGAGTGGCCATCACACCGAGCTGGCTTCCTCCATGAAGCAAGACTCACTGAATTTTTCCTTCACCTCCGTTAGCATCCCATTTGCGTCAGATCCAACATAAACACTGCTCTCTTGATGGACTCAGCTCAACTTATCTTTCCGATCTTATCGCCATTTATTTTCTTGGCTATTAAGCTACACATCTTAGTTTTCCTTCTGTCCCATTGTCTCGAGTTATCAATTCATCTAGTGGGAGCTCTTTCTCCTTGAACAAAAGCACTTTCCTTAATATCACTGTAAAACCTTTTGTTTTCCTCTTGACATTCTCTGAGAAGTATCTTTGGATGTACGTTAGGAAAATATTCATGTAAATCCCATATACGCTTGTATGAAGTGATGAAACTGCACTTCATTAAAGAACATCTTGATCTTTCAGCAAAGGAAAAAATCATTGCGAAGGCCTGGCGGTCACATACCACAGGCATGAACAAACTTCGCTGCAGGTAGTTCTGGCTGTTTCTGAGCCTTCCCTGCACGGCAGTGGGGAGAAGAAGAGAGTCTTCTGGGATTAGGGGTGCTGCCAGACTTGGACCCGAGTGCCTGCTCTCTTTACTTAGTATTAAGCCGGCACCTCCCAAAGTCAGCTTGAAACCCAAGAGCGTACCTCGGCACCTCGCCGAGCAGCGGGGGCTGCTGCCCTCTCTCTCCACCGATTCCCAACGCAGCCCAGTACTCCCAATTTACTCGGACCCGCAGGCTCGCGCAGCCCACCGCAGCGTCTCCCGGAGCCCCCCCCCGGGCGGCGGAGGCCATCTTTACCGGCCGCTGGCGCACCCCCGCCGCGGGCGGCCCGGGCGGAGGCAGGCTTTACGGGGAGAACCCGGCCGCTCCCCTGAGGGAAAAGCCTGACGAGCGCAGCGGCCCCGGGCCGGGCCGGGCCGGGCCGGCTCCGACGGCTGGGAACGCCGGGGCTGCGGGACGGCTCCCCTCACCCCCCCGCGCCCCTCCGACGGCAGGCCGGCCGCCGACCGGCGGCGCCCGGGCCACGTGCCGGCGGAGTCAGCACGCAGCCGCAGCCGCAGCCGCGCCCGCCCTCGCCGCCCCGAAGGGCCCGCGCCGCCCCCGGCGGGCAGCACGCGCGGGCGCCGGACCGCTTCCCCGCCCCTGCCGCGGCTGCCACATCCCACTTCCCTCGGCCCGCCTCCCCCGCCCCGCGCCGCGCCGCGCCGCCCTCCGCCGCCGCCCTCTCATTGGTCGAGAGCCGAGAGCGACGGCGCCTCCGGGCAATGGGAGCCCGGGCTGGCGCGGCGGCGGCGCCCAATGGTTGCGCCTGGCTGCCGCCCCTGCCCGTCGCGGCCGGGCGTCGGGGCTGCGCGTTGCCATTCGGAGGCAGGGCGGCGCGGGGAGCGGATGGTGCTGGCCGCGGCTCCCGGGCGCCGGCGGGGGCAGCGGCAGAGGCAGGAGCTGGCTGCGAGCGCCTTCCCCCCTCCCCGCCCTACCCCCTCCGGCTGCGCGCGCCCGCGTCGCGCCCCGCCGCCGACCGCCCTGAGCCGGCAGCGCCGTACGATGTGAGCGGCCGCGGGGCTCGGCAGCGCCCCCGGTGCCCGCGACGCTGGGGCGGGCGGCGATGGCCAGAGCCTGGCGTGGGAGCAGCCGCCGTCGCCGATAGGAAGCGCCGGGGGCAGCCGGGCAGGCGGCGCGGAGACTCCCTCGGGCCGTGAAGCGCTTGTCCCGCCCCGCCCCCTCCCTCCTTCCTCCCCCTCCCTCCTCCTCCTCTCCTCCTCCAACCCCCCCCCCCCCCCCCCCCCCCCCCCGCGGCCGGTGCATGCGGGGCGCCGGGAGCCGAGCTCGGGCCCCCCGCAGCCGCCGGAGCCAGTGACCCGCCGGGTGCCGCGCATCCCCGCCATGTCCTCCTCGTCCAGCTCCTCGCAGACCCCCCCGTCCCACCACCAGCCCCCGCCGCAGAGGATGAGGCGCGGCGCCGCCGGGTCCCCCACTGCCGGCGGCGGCGGCGGCACGGCCGGGGTCCCCGGCAACGGCGCCGGGGGAGGCGCGGCGGGCACCAGCCGGCTGCTGCAGCCCATCCGAGCGACCGTCCCGTACCAGCTCCTGCGGGGCAACCAGCACAGCCCGACCCGGTCCCCCTCCGCCTCGGTGGGCAGCAATACCGGGCCGGGGGGCGGCGGCGGCGGCGGGGGTCGCGGCGGAGGCAGCCCGCCGCCGCCGCCCAGCGCGACGCCGCCGTTGGCGGCGGGAGGCGGCGCGGCGGAGCCGGGCAGGGTGAAGGGCAGGCAGCGGCGCTCGCCGGAGAGCGGCGGCGGCAGCAGGAGGAGCAGCTCACCCGAGAGACGGAGCCCCAGCTCCCCGGTGTACAGAGGTAAAGCACCGGGACAAAGCCGGCGCCCCGCTTCCCTGCCCCCCGGGGGTGCTGGCCGCGCTGGGGCCGCCCTGCCTCCGGGCACCCCCGGCCTCAGCTCCCCGCTGCGGGGGGTGCGCCCTGCCCTGCCCTGCCCTCCCCCCCGGGCCAGCGGGGGTGGGAGCCCGGGGGAGTGCCGGCCCGGCCCGGCCCGGCCCGAGCAGCCCCGCCGGAGTCTTAGAGACTCGCGGGTGGAGGGACGAGGGTGAGCCCTAACCCCGCGGCAGCGGGGCAGGTGCCGTGCCCGGGTTTGCCCTGCCAGGAGGGCAGCCCGGCGCCGGGAAGCACCTCGGCCCGCCGCCCTCCCCCGGGGAGGGGGGCGAGCCCTTAAATGCCGTGCTTCTCCTCCTCGGGCGAGGTGGAGAGCCAGCCGGGGAAAACAGCCCCGTCCTTCCCCCGCGCCGCCTGCCAGCGCCGGCCTCGGGAGGAAGTGCCTCCCCGGCGGAGCGGAGGCGAGCCCCGCCGCCCTCGGGGGGCTGCCGGCGGCTCCCCCCGGCCCGGCCCGGCCCGGCCCGGTCCCTCTCCTCGGCGGAGGGGAGCAGGCGGGGGCTCCGACGACAGTGCCCCTGCTCCTTCCTGCCCTGGCGCACGGGCTCTGGAAGTGGAGGTGTGTAATAGGGGAGCGAGTCTGAAATTCACCCTCTTCCCTGTCTACAGGTGTAGTTATTTAGTACGGGTTGTTAATGGGTTAGATGTATATCTGGGGTATCACAAGCCAGTTCGTAAGTGTCTGTTAAAACCAAGCCTCAAACGTTCTTCCTCTCTGCAGAGCTTGCTTTCTTAAAGACTTGCATTTTTTTAGCATCTTGGGTTAAAATATCTAATGTTTTCAAGCATAGACTCCAAAACAAAAAGGAAATTCCCATACTGAGATGCTTAAAAACAAATAACACAGTCTCCTTGTGCGATTCAGTATTGAATCCTTGAGACTGTAAGGAAAAAAAACCAACAACAACAAACAAAACGAAACAACCCCAGTGTAGCCAAAATAGGCCTGTAAAGTTTAAAATGTAAAATTGATTCCCAGCAAGTCCAACTTAACCTGCGTCAGGTTGTCTGTTAAATTATTGAACGTGTTAAAGTGGCAGTGGCCATCTTACCTCCTCCCCCCTTCCCCCATCACTTTAGCAGTTGAATGAATCAGACTAAATGCACTTTTTATGTTATCCTGCTGTAGCTATCAGGTATCACACATCATCTCTTTCTGGGAACGTTTTATGTGGTTCAATACCCCTCACTTGTTCTCTTCCTTCCTTAAGTCTTGCCGTGTTTCATTTCTGTGGCAAATTGTGGTCTGTGTTGTTTGCCAACGTGTTTTGTAGCAGTGGAATCTGTTACCTTCTCCCCGCCCCCCCTTTTCAGTTTTAATGTGTAGTAAAACCTTACGATCTGTAGTATTTGTAACTTCGGCAAATCTCTGTCATCAGAATGGTCCTAGGACACGGGCAGCATTTTGCAAATGAGCAAAATGTCCCTGCCAATTACACATGGAGTTAATTTACCCTATACAGTATTTGTGCTTATGCAGATGACCAAATTGGTTGTGTCAATCTGAACAGAGATACTTCATAACTTATTTCTCAAAAAGATCATTTATTTATGCAGAAGTTTTTGCATGCTTGAAAACGGAGCTGAGCGTCAGTGGTTTTGCTTCATTCAAGCTCTATTTACAATTTTAAGGATCCTATTTTTCCCACTGTATGATACACTAAATGTAATTTCCTTTTTTCCTCCTCCTTTAACCTTTGGGAAATGCTAATGGGAAACTAGGCAAAACAAAAAAAAAAAATGGGTGCATATGAATAGTGCTGCTGCTGCTGCTGAATATTGTAAATTAATTATGTGAACCCGGAGCAAAACATTGTAGTGGTGCAGTGTATAAAGGTCTACGCTTAAGGTGTATTGGAGAGGGAGGAATGTGGGCAGTTACCTGCAAGCAAGGAAAAACACTGCAAAGCAGTGAAGTATTTTGTTACTATGTATGAATTTTTTGTTGGAGGGGAAATTTTAATTTTAGAAAGTGGTTTCTGTCTTCTTCATCTGTGGCCTGTTTTAACCGTAATAAATTAGTACTGAATGACTTTTCCATCATTAAACTTGTTTGAGCTTGCCTCATGGTGAACCGCGTTAGCAGCATACATGGCTTGGTTCGGTTTAATGAGTGCAACGTATAAAATCATAAATGGTCCGTCCAGAAATGCACCCTGTAATCTGTATGCGCTGCAAGGAATTTGTTCCCCCTCCTCCGGGTCAAGCCAGCTGCTGCTGCAGAAGCTGACATCCTCTAGCAAATCCTGAATGAATGAATGAAAACAACGTGATCGCCCTAATAATGACCACAATTGCACACGTCAACGGCTTTATTTTACCGAAATACAGGCACCATTTTCTAGCAGGCGAGGGTAATAAGATACCCTATTTCTTCAGTCTTGCAAATGAAAAAAGGTTACCAAAAAAAGCCCCACAACCTAGAGCTGTTTTTACACAATTTGGAATATAGTTGCATGCTATGGGGCAGGATTTTGTCTTTGTTTCCCTGCTTGTTCTCAGCATCTTAGTACGTGATGTATGGATACTAAAAACGATGTTTGTAGTCTATACAGTGATAGTAGTATATAGAAAATTGATTGCTGAACCGGAGGACTGCTGCAGTAATAATGGAGGACTTGGGGGCGGGGGGGCGGAATAAAAATGGTCTGTTTTCAAACATAGACCATCTTGCTGCAGCTTGTTAAACAATGTGCTACTCCAGCTATTTATAGTTGTTATCAGTATGCAGGTCTTGGGGAAGTGACTTGATTAAGTTTTTTTGTCAGTTTTTCAAAACCATTTCCCACTGCTGTATAAATGTGAGCTTAGGCTCTAGGTATAATCCTGTTGTTTTTCTCACCAGTGCAGGAGGTCTGTTTGTCTTTGGCTCTGCAGTCTGACTTGGATTGTTTCGCGAATATGCTTGTGCTGGAGCCTGCTTATGATTCTGATGGATAGATGTTTTTCTCTTCTTAAGACACCAGCCCCTTCCCCACCTCCTTTCAGCATTTTCCAGTATAGATCCCTTGAATTGGCTATCCTACTAAGCCATTTTGTTGTGGATATTTTAGTGATTTGCCACAGGTTCTTTTTATAAAGGAGATTTTTGTGAAAACACTCCAGCTTTGAGCCTCTACAGGTCAGAGCAACTACCGTTGCAGGCGCTGACATCACTACTACATGAATGAAAGCATCATCTTTTCTCTCCCTTCTTTCTAGGATGCCGTAAATGTTTTTGTTCTACAGCAAAACCCTGTGTGTTTAGAACTGAAACTTTAAGAATTTGCTATTTTCTTTAAGCAAATTTGGGGATTTGTAGTTGGTAGGAAAGAATTGATGCCACTATTTGTATTTAGTTAGTATTGATACTGAATGATGAGAAGTCATGGATGCTATGTACTAATTTCAAGGTGCTAAAAAAGGAAAAAAGAGGGGAAAAAACTTCTGATATCGTAGGATAAGCCTGCAATGTGTGAGTCTACTCCTTTCCTCGTATTTTTAAATGTGTTTGTTCCTTACTAGTAGATACGTTTTTATAGTCTGTATTCGTGTTTTGGAGAGCTGGCAATTAAAAAAGTGCCTGGTTGAATGTAACAAGACATGGTTTTCTTGGGGGAATATATCCGATACATCTCTGATCGCATAAACGCAACGTCAACAGAATATGAAGCTGCGTGGTTCATGACAAAGGACATTCCAATAATAATCCCCCAAAACCCCTTGGACGAGTCAAACAAAACATATTACTTGCTTGTGAACACTTATGTTTTACAGAAAAAAAGCAAGTTGTTTTCTTCCTCACCTTACCTGGATAAAATCAGTAGTTTCTGTTATTATGTAAAGTAGCTTGTACAAATATAAGAGTGGGTTTCCTGTTTAGTTTGGTTTTTCACTTGTATACATGGAGGGTGTAAATGACTTGTATATGATTCAAGCTCAATATTGCTTTCCTCAAATGCTTTGTTTAGTGTTAACTCTGTTGGTACCGTAATATTATGCTTCATGTTTTTCTGACTTTCACTTGTGTTGTTTATAGTACAAACCTTTTTCTGTATCAAATTTTGGAGGTAATGGTTAGTTTTAAGGACATCTGAAAAATATTGTAATCAATTGTTAAGGGCTCCCAATATCTTTTACTTCCTCAAATAACTCCTGAAGCGTTGCCAACATTAGTAAGAGAAGGGAATTAAAAAAGATGCAAAACAACTGCATAACCCAGTTCTGAGTAATAAGTACGTATATCCGTTGTTATGCTAGCAGATAAAAGGCTAGTGGAGTGAGGAGTGGAGTAAGATGGACAATATTGCTGATCTCTAGACTTGTAAGGGATATCAGTATTTAAAAAAAACAAAATTCAGACTTCAAAAGGCAGGGACTGTTTTAATATCCTGGATGCAAGCCATCCAATCTTTTGGCATCACAAGCATTTATACCAGAGATCAAGAAGATCTTTCCTTTATTTCTAACAAATGTAGGTAAGGAAGTAATTTTTGTGACGCTTCCTATTTCCTGATGCCTGAATAATAGCAGTATTCCCATAATTGTACGGCCAAAACAGTTTTGCTCCAGCTTTGTCCCTCTCTCTTCCCAAAATAGCTTTCATTGGAATATAATATGGCGAAATAAAAAGACACTGGCTAAATTTGAACCAGTTGCCTTGAACTCAGAGGCTTTTTAGTTACATGTTTTAACATCACTTTAAATGGGAATAGTATATTAGAGGCCCTTAATAAATATGTTTCATAAGACAAATTAATTAAGCTTCTTTTGGGTGTTGAAACAACTGCAGGAAAGAAAAATAGAAAGGTATTTTCTCCATTGACTTGAATGGTATTGTAGCAAGGCATTAGCTACTAAGAAAGCACCCCCCTGCCCCATGGAAAAAATAACTTACAAAGTATATGTATATATCTATTTTAAATCATTACCTGACCGTTAATTCTTATTCTTTGGACGTAACCAAGTATTGGTGTGTAACATATGGCCAAACTGAAGTTACTTGCCAGCATCCATGCATAGTAAAACAGTGGCTAATACGGGAATTTGGTTTCTGAAATTCATGATTCCTGCGTTTTGTCCTTTTCTTTCCCATGGTGTGGGGTGAACGGCAGTTCTTAAAATCTGTCTTAAAATGCAGGGAGGGTAGATGAATGGAATATATCTTAGAATCCTACAAAAAAGTCAGTGTTTGCCAAGTATAGACGACACATAATGAGTTGTTGAGCTTTGCTATATTGCTAAAATTCACAGTGGAAAGCTAGTTATTTTAAAAATGGGGTTTATGCTACTACTCTACATAGCATCATGGAAAAAAAAGAGAACCGATGCAGGAATTCTGAAATTTCAGTTCAACCTGGACTTGAAGGCATTAGTTGTAACAATGCATAACCTATTGGAAATAAAGTCTATGCTCCTCAATGTTTCAGTTTAAGTGAATATTTGAAATACTTTTTTTATGGGACTTCATCAGTTGAGTAATTATCTTCATCTGAAGAAGGTAATAGTTTGTTTCCCACCCCCGCCCCTGCCGTGAAAAATGAAAGTTCCTGTATAAATCAGTTGTCAATATCTTCAGCAGAGGAAAAAAGTTGCCAACACTTGACACAATACTTAGCTCTCAGTGGATTTAGCATACTTCAGGAAAAGTTGTTAATATAGTAGGTTTTAAACATTGACTAGCATTTTTTTAAAAAGTTCTGCTGATGAAGAAAAGGACCCTGTAGTAAAGATACGTAATTGGAAGACTTTGCTCAAGGCTTGAGATAGTTAACTCTGTTAATGATCATCATCTTGCTTTAATGTTAATATTTAAATGCATTGAGTTCTTTCTCTTTCAATGCTGCCTCCCATGTAAACCTGTAGTGTCTAAACAATGGTTTAAGGCATTTTCAGGCAAGTAAAATAATATTTACATCTCATCATTAGAAGGGATACATCCACAGCAACTTGTCAGCCTGTGATTATCCCCTTTTCCTTTGTGTCACCATTTTTAGGGTGTAGGCAATTGCAAAATTAAAAGAATTGGAGGTTAGAGTGAAGGAAATTGGGTGTTTGTACTTAATGTAATTCTTACATTTCAAGTGTGTATTTACTACTTCTCAAAAGTTTGACTCTGAAGTTCACCAACACTAATTTGTTTTATGACTGTGTTTGAATTGGAAATTAAATCCTAGAGCTTGAAACCAGCCGATGGGTACTGAAGGGGATCACAGTTGAGGCTTCTGCAGTATGGTTACCACACAGAGTATCATGATACAGTGTGTAATGTCAATCCTTTTGAATGGCGAGTCAGTCTCTCCAGCTCCTATTTTTCTGAAGCTAGGATCTCGTCAACAGAGACACTCACCCAGGGTTGAAACTGAAATATCATGCGCTCTCAGGAACCCTTTCCTGCTGTTCCAGCTGTGTGGATATGGACTTAGGACCAGAGCTGTTCCCCTACGTGGTCCCCTTGGACTGTCTGGTGATGCTGCTGCTCAGACTATGTCTTCTGCTGTTAGTAAGACAGGAGAGGGCATGTAGCTACTGGAAGTCTTATCTTTGGGAAGCAAACCCAGCAAGGCCAAGTGGGGCCATGCTGGGGAGTGCCCTCAGCCTGCTCTCTCTGGCCTTGTAATACTGCCTCTGCTCTGGTCCTCTTCATTTCTCTTGTGCACCTTCCCTGCTCCTTTGGTATCTGCACCGCTTAGTAGCTGCTGCTGCTGCTGCTGTGTCCTACCAAACTGTTGACTATCACCCTTTTAAAAACAGATTAGCTTTCTCTGACAGGGGGGCAAAAACCCCCAAAAACAAAATGCAGAAGATGTGGGTGTCTACACTAAAGCGATAACTGTTTTCTGCACATACAATTTGTAAATAGGGATTAACCTAACCAGTTGATGTTGGGTCAATGGAAGATAGTTTTGATGGAGAGTTTTCATTTTTTGTAGTGGTAGAGTAGATCTCTTAATTAGCTTTCCATATTGGATATTGCTGCTTTGGAGACAATATATACTTCCCAGGAGGTCATGAAATGGTACGAGCTTGGGTTTTGAAACCTTAGTGCAAGATACTGTATTGGTTAGACTCTTTTATTCAGTGTTGCATGTGCCCTAACAATAAACAATTACAGAGATGTTGGTGTTTATAAGGATTTAACTTTCACTGCTGCTAGTGTGAAATTGAGGAGTAGCTGTTTGCAGTGGATATTGTTCTCTGGATCAAATACAAATGAGTGATTAACCTGGTTCTTATGTGCTAATTGTTTTGCACAACCTGAAACTAGTTTTATTCAAACTACACGTTTTGTTTCCTCTTTAGGAAGAATGTGTCTCGTATTTTGCTCGTAAGAGTGGTTACTAAAACCAGAATGATAGCAGTTCATCATGGTTTCTGAATAATTTAAAATCCACTGTAGAATATTTTCTTCTCACTCTGCCTTGAGATAGTCTAAACTGGAATAATAATTTAAGTGTTTCATTCCTTTGAACAGTGCAAGTCACCTGTTTGAACAAGGTTAGCTTCATCCTCCTTTCCTACACTCTCACCACCGGGCATTAAGTAAGGAGATAAGTTGTAGACACAATTCTGAATTTCGGGAGTTAACACTCATATCTAACTGGCTTGACTGATCATCGCAAGATCACTGGCATTCATACTACAAACTTGAAACTCATTTCTGTAGCTATATGAATTTTAATATTGTTTTAGTAAGTATAAATCTGTCTTTTGGGAATGTTTTCTGTAACAGTAACCACTCGGTTGTGAACCAATTAAATGTATGGCAGAATGGGTATAGTTATATTGTGTGCCTTTTAATCTCCTATGTTTTGGTGTACAGTGCCTATTCCGGAGTTCTGATAGAAATGTTTCGTGAACGTTGGCTAGCTGGATTACCTGTATATCTACATTTTAAAAAAAGGCTTCATGGTTAGAAAAAAACTATACATTTTAATATAGGTGCTTAGGCTGCAGTACTTAAAAAAAAAATAAAACTCTAATAAATTTGTTGACATCTGTCAGCATTTGGAAATCAAACTGTGATTTGGAAATATTGTGTTTTTACCAGAAAACAAATTCTGGTTATTCAATCCTCAATCACTAGCTAATTCTGTTAATCCTAGTCTGCAGAAATTAGCCTGTAAATACAAAGACCACTTCTTCAAAGTATGACATGCAGTCAGCCATTGGCTATTTGGGAGCGGGTTACCTAAGCGCAGATATAAACACGCAGGTTTGTGAACATACTTCCAGGGATAACAGTACAGTTGCTTTCATTAGATGAAGCGCTGTACCCATGCTGGATCAGAAATGGTGCTGGATAAACCTTGAAAATTTTGCACTGTATTTCCAGAACTCAGGCCACTGAGACACACAGCGTGGAGGAGGCAGTGAGTGGCTCTACAAGACCTGTGGGTCTCTGTTGGTATTTAACATGGTCTCACTACCGCTCCTTCTGCACGTCACGGCAGAGCTCACTAGCGCAGTAGGACTAGAAGATGCTGATGATTATAGCAGGTGTCAGGGTGATGCGGTCTATGCTCTGGAAGGGTTTGGTGAGTGCAGTTCTCAAATATGGAGTCAGCTTAAATTCAGCGCCACATGTCAGCTAATTAGTCTTTCTGGAGTCTGGTGCCTTGGAAAGTACATTGCAAAACCCAAGTGGCTTTGCAGTGTTGACTCTATGCAGTTAGGTGTTACACCTCCATATCCAGTATGTCATATATTATTCAAAATCTTTCTGTTATACGTGATATCTTAACTTTCTGTTTTTCAAAGTAATGGAGAGTTGGCTTGCTCACTAAAAATTAAACCCAGATTTATGCTGAGTGTCCTGGAACAGACTTTGAACAGTATGACTCTAAAAATATCAGCTAACTGCTGAAGAATGCAGAATAAAACTTAGGTTTACACAGTAGTTGGGAAGCTGCCAGGTTAAAGGAGAAGCTGTCTTCACAGAATTAAATTTATGTTCAAGGTCTTAAAATTCTGATTCTTAACTGATAGCTGTGTTTGCTTAATTGTGTCAGTTGATAGTGGAATACCCTTACACATCCTTTCTCTCACACTCTGCTTTCTCTCATATTTCACTTTTTGTGGCTCCTTTGTTGTACCTGATACCTTGCCCTGAATAATCATCTTTGCAATGTTTTCTTCCCCTCCAAAGAAACCATAAAATAAATTTGAAATACTTGATGTTCTTTTCAAGGGGAACAAGAAAAAGTCCTAATCTGGAAGAGAAAAATTTCTCATGGGCAAAAATATAATTAACTCATGCTCGTTTAAAAGTAATGTGTATTTGAGAAACGTCTGTACAAGGAAGTGACCAGAGACACATAGTCAACTTCAGAGGTGGTCCACGCTGAAAGATCCAAATAACTTTTGGGCGTTACTATAGAAACAGAGACACTCATGCTTGCAAAGTCGTGTATTGAAGTGTGCAGTCTATATATTGTTTAAAATAATAATTTTGTGAAACTGTTGTGTACATCTACCTTAATTTCTTCCAAAGAAGTCACTAGCCTATTAAGATGATTGGAGTCTCATGATTTTATTTAGTGGTGTGTGTAACCTTTAATATGAAGTTGGAGCATGCAGGGAGAACTTTAGATTGCAAGAATTACAGTAGAAACTCAGTTTGGCAGCCTTGAGAATAGGAATTACGAAGTCTGGCAACTCAAAATCTCTGAGAAGCAGAAGAAATGGGTGTGCTGGCACTGTATATACACTAAATGTTACCTGTTTTCTACAGCTATGCCTTTTTTAATCATGCAAATTTACATGCATATACAGCAAAAAAAAATCCTACATGGAGGTATGGTCTAAAGTTCACAAATCTGGAGTAAAATTTCAGATTTCAGAAGGAAGTCGTGTGAAAATTTGGCTAAACAGGATTGCTCTGACTTGAATACAGAGAGAATCTCTTTTAATGAAAAGTGTTAACACAATTGGAATCTTTCAAACGTCAGAAAAACTCAAGGATGTGATCTGATTGCATGGAAACTTACCTCAAAAAGGCTGCTAGAAATAAGCAGAGAGCCTGCAAGAAACAGGAGGAGGAACCAAGAAAAGAATGTCCCATTATCAATCAAAAAGTGAATCTTGGCTGAGAATTGTTAAAACGCGAATGGACTTGGACTTTTCATGCTTGGAGACAGACAATAGAAACATGCAAATAGAAAAATAAGGAAAAAGTAGTTGCAGCCATTCGGTACCAAGAAAAAAGATTAAGGGTGATCTGAGACTGATTTGCTGGAATGTATGGTTTCAAAATCAACTCCAGGGAACAGTGGCAAAAATCTCAGAGGAAATAGCACAGATATTCAATGCTTTGTGCTCACCAGGACAAAGTATAAGTAATCAACTCTCAATAAGGACAGTGATTTTTAACCCAGGAAGATATAAAAAAAAAAGAAATTTTAAGGGAGAGGGTAATTTGGAATTAGGAATTACCAAGACTCTGATAAATACAGATCGCATATTTTAATAAAGTCAATTCAGTGATCTCCATTGCAGGATTCAAGAAGTTCATGCTTACCTTCAACTTTCTAAGGCAGTCTTTTGAATAGGAGGTGACACCATCTGAGAACAGATACCCGAGTTTAGCAGATATGATGCTGATGTTTTCAGAATGTGAAAAATGTTCAGTCCAGCTCTAAAGTACAGAGATATGTTGGTCTAACTTCAGCTATATGTGAAACTTCAGAAGAAATTCTAAGGGGTGGTGGAAAGCAAGGAGAAATGTTAAAGTGGAAAATGAGCTTTCCAAATTGTGTCATGCTAACCTGGTGGTTTTGATAAGAGAACTTTTTTTTTTTTTCTAGACAGGAAGTAGATCTTATCTGCTTAGGCAAATTTTAAAATTACGGTGATGAAACTGTTGATGAATTTTGAGAGGTTTAATTAGTATGCAGGAAGATTATGCAAGAAGGGTTGAAGGACCTTGGAAATTGAAGTAATAATTTTTAAAAGTGAGATTTAAAAGTAAAAAAATCTTGATTTATGTATGTGAGGCTGTACTTGAGCAGAATATGTTTTCCTCTAAGGGGAAGCATATAATTTGAAAATGCTGGAGGGTGGAGTTGGGTGATGGCGGGATCTCTAAACTGCCAACATGAACGAGACTGAAAAAGTACTGGGCACAGGTCAGGTCTTGCACAAATGAGCAACCTGCTGCACAGGGGCTTGCTGAGACATCATCTGGGATACTGCACACGGTTTTGGTGCTCCGCAATTTGAGAAGGGTAAAATCAAATTGGAACAGACTTCGAGACGGACTACTAGGTTAGGAGTTTAACCATGTGATGATAAAAAAATCTACTCTGAATAAAACCGCAATTCCCTGAATCCAAGTGTGCGGTGAAAGGGATGGAGAGGTGCAAAGGAAGAACTGGAAGTTAGTGCTAGGACGTGAATGGATAGATTGGTTTGACAATGTAAATGTTTATGTGGAAAACTATAAGGCGGCCTGAAACCATCAGGGGAAAAAAAGCCTTCTGGATCATTTTTCCAGTAGGAGTCATGGGGGCAAAATACGCAGGTGCTGTAAGACTGAGTTTGTAATCTCTTTTTAAGTGATTATGTGTGTTTTGTGGAGAACTGGGCTCCTGATGTAGGAAGTTGTTTCTAGTCCTTTGTTTCCATGACTTAAGTGATAATGAAAAGATAATTTATTTAATCAGCAAAGTTGGGCAGCCTGATTTAAGCAATCTGTTTCAATCTTGGTTTACATTTCTATTTTTCAGTATTTTTGTCAGAAAAAAAATTATTCTTGTTTAGTATAATTAGCTCTGGCTAGGAGAATGCTTTTTCTCTCTAATCATTGGTGATCATTATGACAGCATTGTATAGCCTACCGTGCATTGATTACAGTTCTTAGCGTATTTTGATTGTGAAAATGGTGAATCATGCCTTCTGATTTTTTAAATTTTTTTTTATTCACAGTGATGTACAGCTGCATTTTGATGGAAAGTGAAATTAAAGGTGTACAAACCCCTTTTCTACAACATTTTGTTAAATTTTAAGTATTATCATTATGACAACAACAAAAATCCCTTCAGAGTCATCAAGTTTATTCAACAAAGGTGGTATTATCTGTAGTTACTGAATTAACTACATGTTTATAATTTCCTTCCAAATTTTAATTATTAATACACTGGAAGAAAAAAAACCCAAACAGCTTTAGTGCTCTTTTTGGTTCCCAGTTCATTTCTCAATATTGGATAAATTTATCATTCAACAGATCTAAATAAACTAAAATGAAGAAAATTCTTTGTACCTGCAGAAGTGCACAACAGTTAATGGTTGGTTGTGTGTTTCAGTGTGCTCTTTTTCCCAAGTACTTAGCTTCTGATCTCAAATCAATATTAACTTCTAACAGTAGGAACATTTTTTAGGTACTTTATTAAATGCTACTAAATTTAGGTATTTGTGTAGTGTTTAAGTTTGAAGTAATAACCTTACAAAGAAAAATACCTTTTAAAAATGTGAAATACTTAAAAATCTGAAAGGTTTGCAATTAGTGTTTTACCTACCTGGTATACTGTTAGAGTACAAACGTGTAGGTTACATCTGTTGAACAAAGCAGGCTTTTGTGTTATTAAATGCTTCATCTTTTGTATACAGGTCCTATACATGCCAATGGTAATCTTTGTTAGAAGAATAACTTAGTTTTAGAGACCTGAAACTTTCTTCCTTATAGTTTGTTTACTTTTCTGGCTGAGATGAGAGCATTCTTTCTATCTTGATCTCTGACGATAATGTTGATTTTAAATGGGAGTTTTGCTGTGAACAAAGTCTGACTGCTGAAAGATATGCGTAGTCACATTTTACTTGACCTGTAGTTGGGTGAAATAGGGACATCAGGCAGAGACTGTGTTTCAACATACATGCATAGGCAACTCAAGATTTTGAGAGTAGGTCCAATGAAATTCATATGCCTAATCAGATTCATCCGTCTGTCCCTCTTCCTTTGGGTATGTATAGCCTAGCTCTGAGCACTGCACCTTCCTGTGCAGTTTGGCAAGTAGAGCTGTATGCCCTTGAAGAGTCATGTATAAAACCTCCCTTGATCTACCTGTTGGATTCAGTGACTAATCAGAAGACCACTTCCCTTTTCTAGGTGGCTTTGTCATGGCTATAAAAGATATAACTCAGTATAGTTGATTCCCAAAACCTGTACTGTGGGTCTTTGTCTACCATTTTCCTTTGAAATATCAAGCTGGTTTTGTTTCTTTTGTTTTCTGAGTATAGGCTACCTCTTGTATTGATAGACCTGTTGTTTCATGCAGTTCAGTTTGAATTCTCCTAAACCTTGTCAGGTACGAAACCAAATTTGCCCTGACTACCAAACTGTAAAATTACCTATGTGGAAGACTGGCTCCCCTCTTTTTTTCTTTTTTTTTTTTTTTTTGTCCTTTCTTTTTTTCTTTCTTCCTCCCCTAAAGAATCTTGGATGTAGAAAGCACATCATTCATGGGCCTGGATCTCTGAAAAGATCTCAGATCTCATGAAGTGGACTGCTTTCTGCTTGTTCAGTTTGGTTGTTGGAGCCTTGGTTAGATTATGGTGCTGTTCTGTGCCTTTGGTTGGTTTGACATTACGGATAATGAAAAGAAATTAGGGTGGATTGTGTCGGTCTGTTTGGAACAGTTACTTCAGAATGTCATCCCCCTTCGTTTTTAGTCATCCTCTGTCTTGCTTTCTAAAAATAGAAACTTGGAAATAATTTCTAAAGTTGGTACAACTGAATCAAAACCAGTGTGGTGCACATCATGAAGACAGACATTTTATGGAGCTGAACATACAGTATTTTTAGAGATGTATGAAAAGGTAACTTAAAATTACTGTGTCTTACTATATCCTCTTAGAAATATCTTTTTGGTAGCAAGGCACTGTACTGCATTTTAAGTGTTTGAAAAAGCTAGTATGTTGCTTTGTTTTAAGCTACTAAAGAGATTAAGCTTGTTTAATTTGAAGTTATAGAAGAAAGAGTGCAATAACTTCATATTTTTTCTGCTTAATTACATATTATGGTGTTGTGGGTTTTAAGTTGTTTAAAATGCTATTTTCTGTTACTTTCTATGAACAGTACGTGTCAAACAGTATGCTCTTTGTTGTTCTGCACCACTCTGAACTGTTAATGCAGTCATTCCACTGGTTTGCAGATTGGGTCAGAAACAAAAGTCCATCAGTCACTGGCAACTGGGAAATGTCTTTTGAGCCAGTAGATCTATCTTGTGGAGTAAAACTTCTAGGGACCCCAGATCCCTCATTAATCTTTTTCTTAAGAGATTTTGGCTCCAGTTACAAGAGAAAAGCCTTCTTAAGAATGAAGATGGAAATATTTTTTGGAGTGGCCTCTAAATCCCCATTATTCAATCTTTTTCCTCACAAAGTCATAGAGACAAATTCTGCAAATAAACATGCACTGATTTGTCCATCTGCCTAGATAATTGGAGCAGGAAAGACCAGTCAAATATACATTCAGGAATCAGTACAGTATCACCACATACTCGCTTAAAAAACAAAAAGGCAAAAAACCCCTTGACCAGCCTCTTCAGAGACTGTGCCTCCTCTTGTATACGAAAGTCTACTTTTGCAGTACTCTAGGAATCATTGTTGGAAGCAAGCAAGAGCAGAGGTATCCCTTTTCATGCTTGTAGAAGGTGTAACAGAAGAGGGGATTTTTGACTAGACCTGTGTGCAGCAGCCGCTGCTGTGGTAACCATGACCTAAGTGTTGGGCCATCATTCTTGGTCGCTCTGGGTCAGCATTCCTTAATACTCGCCTTTCCATTTCTAGCTGATCATTTCTCATGCTGCTTTCCCATGTACTTCATTCAGATAGGCACTTCTGAATCATTGGGTTTGTAGTAAATTTGTTGTCATCTATAGTAGGAATATCTTAGAAATACCTGATATACTCCTTCGTAATGTGATATCTAGTCTCTGTATCTCCTTCGAGGCAGACTACTTGAACTCTGACTTTGGGGCTCTTGAGAAGAGTCTTAAGCAGACCAAAGTGAGTCCTTCCAAGAATCTTTAGTATTTTTGGAAAAAATTCTTTTGAAGTTATTCATTTCCATGGTAAAATCTGAAATTCTTTAGGAATGGATAAGACCTAAGCTTGGGACTCATTTCACTAGTAGCTCTGAAGGTGAACCAAAAGGTTCTGCATAGTGCTAGTAACTGAACTGAAGAGAAGCAACATTTTGTGAAACTTTATTGTGGAATTTAGTACTGGTATTTCATGGTGTCATGACTTGGCTGTCTCAGCTAAATAGTTTAAGTTAGTAGGTGAACTTTCAACAAAACATCAAGATACTACTGCAAGAATGTTGTCTAGCATTTTGGCATGAAAGTGTCACAGTTAGCTGACATCGATAATGAGATGACAATATTAATACTCCTAGTTTTAGGGAAGAATTAATTTTATTTTTATTTCATGTTTTTCACTCGAGAGGAATCTGTGTCATCTGAGAAGTTCTTAGGATAATTTTAGTCTTTTTAAGCTGGATATATCCATGTAAGGATGTGAGCGGAAAAGTTTTGGCCAAATTTGAACTGCATCTGCTAATTGCTGAAAAAGATGGGAAGAAAAGATGCTGACAGATGAGCTCTGGTAGATTTAGCAGAAGGAGTTTTTATAATGGTACCAATACTAGCTGTCAATCTTGCTCCTCTGCTGCAGGTGATTTTCCTCACTGCATGCATGGCAGAAAGCATTATTTAAGCTAAAATGGACTGTGAACATGTGCAGGTTAGCTGCCTCTGTGTTGGACAGGAAGGCAGTCTTTTCATTTTAGAGCTGTAGCAGATGGTTTTATTTGAGCCCTATGTCCTTTTCAAAAGAGCTGTCATGTGTTAGTCTCTTACTAAATTACATTTTGCTGGCAGAGAAATGGAAACCTTTTTTCAGTCAGTCTAGGTGGTATAACTAGAATTCTTTTGGCTCTCAATGCAGCATGCAGAACCATAATTTCATGATTTCATGGAGTTTATTTTAGTTGATTTCTGCTGGGAGGTAAGATCACGCCAAATTTCACCAGCTGTAGTATTCGGGTAGACCCTTGTGTCATTTTGCATAAGATCATTTATAATTAGAGATGTGTAGCAATAGCCATTATATACATGCCATTAAAACTTGTGGCATATTTTAAATAACACATGAGGTATTTTGCCTTCCTATGAGCATACATCTTGCTTTTGTAATTTCAAGCTAACTTTTTCAAGTAATGTCATGCTGCTTAAGTGCTGTGTTCCTAACTTTACTTGTTCAGTCTGTAATTTTAGAAATTTCTGAATATTGATGAAGCCTTTCTGAATGCTGAAGTTTGTTGGCTAACTTCAGGAGCTGTTGAAGTGCGTCAGGTATCAGATGGCACTTGCTGGATTTTTCTTTCTTTTTCTTTTTTGGCTTCTGTGAGAAAGCTGGAGCATGAGGTTTCCATCCAGAGAAAGTCTTAGGACTGGAGAAGGATATTCATAATAGTAGCATCAGAATCCCATTGGTAATGAAAGTTTGGGGAGAAGTGAAAGTTCTGTAGTAGCTCTCTAGAGTAGCAGGAAGACAGACTTATAATGAGGTGAGAAAAAGCAAAATTAAGAAAGGAATCCTGAGAACAGTTTTAATATTTAGAAAACAATTTAAGCTGATCTGAGCAACCACTGTTGTGGTCCAGTTCAACGCTGCTCTCCGCGGTATCCTGTCATCTTTAAGTACGTTACTGTACAAGACAATTTGTCAAATGCTAATTTGTAGAAGTTCCTTCAATTTTCATGCTTACAGATCCCTTCTCCTTTATTTTTTATGATCTAAGGATATATCATAAAAGGGTGAGAGCTGAAACTGTTATTGAACAGACCTCAGCGCTGCTGCAGCCCTGTTCCTTATGGCTCTCCTGTGGTTGTTTCTGCCCATTATATTATGCCAACTCTGCCTATAACGGGGAAAGCCATGTATTTATGACTTTTTGAGGGTACGTTTTAGCTTTCTTTATGTTTAACTCAGTGAATCACTTCACTAAGTGGGTTCACACATCTGTGCATGCCATCTCAAAGTAGATGGAAGGAACGCAGACAACAATGGAATAGGGTTGGCATTAAATTAGTGTTAACTTGGATTGGTTTATGCAGTTGAGAAGTAGTTTGTTTCCTGTAATTCAAAGAAATACTGAAGAGTAGTAGGGACTTACGAGACTGCATCTTGAACTTTCCTTCTCCTGGCTTTAGGGTTTGACAGTGTCCTGCAGTCCACTTCCAAGATTACCATGGAAAAATATAAATGTAGTAACTTTTGGTGGTGTTTGTTTCCGTTCAGTTGTAATGCAATTATGTGAGTTATTAATGATGGGATTGCTGTTGCCTTTCCTCTGGGTGTAGAATAAGACACAGACTGTAGTTCATTCTCCGGTTGTGTTTTGGGCTTGTGTTTTCTTGGCTTTTTGCAGCAAGACTTTTAAATGTAACGTTTGCGAAGGTATGCCTAGTCCTTATTTCCTCATCTTCAGACATTGTCTTGCCAGTTTGTCTTCATGTGGTCTCTAACTTGTTTTAAAAGTTTTTTTTAGAACACACTTAACTACTTATATATTTAACAAATTCCTGATAGTTTTTTGCATGTAATATGTATCAATGAACAGAACTTCTGGAGAAATTTTCAAAATTCAGTCTACTTGAGAGAGTAGTGTAGTGCCATAGCATGACAGTGAAGGTTGGAAGAATGCTTTGTAGGTATGCGCCCTTTAGGTACACTTGTGTTTCAGCACAAATGTAAATACTGGTTTCATGTTTAAAATTTGTCACCTTTATTTTGCATTTCAGGCTTCTTTACCTTTAATAGTTCAAAAATCTTTCTTAAAATGCAAATTTGCCGCAATTGGAATCCTATGAGGATAGATCTGTTTGAAATTGTAGGGATTTGATTTATAGATAAGGCAGTCAAAACAACTATATTATACAAAGGCAACATGATAACACTATCGTGCTTTAAATTCACAGCATTATTTAGAAGGCTTCACCTAAACTAAGTAGCTAATGAAGCAGCTCTACATTTCTTTAAAATGGTCTGTTTTAACATTATCACGTTCATACAGCATACTATTAGCATGCTGTATTAGTGCAAGCTATACCCTAATCATTGTGCTGAATGCTATATAAAACATTGATGATGGAGTCTGCCTTTTGAGATCCAGCAATTCTAGATGATGCACAAAGAGAAAATGCAGGTGGAGGTCAGTGGCCATGTTTGGGCTCGGAAGTGTGCTAGCAGGTCTGCTTTCAAGTTCTGAGCAGTGAGTAGAGTTTTGGTGGGTCAGATCAGTGCATAGCATGTGACTAACTTGAAAGTAATCTCGCTTGCAAAATTCTTGTAGTAGGGGTGAGCAAAATAGACAGTAGCTGTAATGTAGGGCTTAGGTTGGCTTATGTGAAGTCTAGAAAACTAGTATATGAAGTAATTTCGCCTAGAGGACAAAACAAGATGATCCAGAGAGCATGCTGTAAAAGTGTTCTTTCCCACATCAATCTCATGAATCACCCTGCTCTCTGCTTTCCAAATGAAATGCAGGAGAAAGGGTTCCATGATCTAGGTGTATGGGGAGAGAAGTACAGGGAGGAGTCAAAGATTGCAGGCGCTGTGATGAGTGAAGACAAACATGGTAGCTGCCTTGACCTGAGCTGTGTCAGAGGGAAATACGCAGTCAGACGCTTTGAGCTTGCTAAGGCCTGTATTGGGATCTTGTAAATAGCAAGAGGTCAGATATGCATCTTCTTAAGAATCATAATTTTTGTCATGATACCTGTTCTAGTATTTAGAAAGCTAAGCACGCTGACTTAAAAAAACAAAACACAGTAACCCAATACTGATACTATGTTATATTTTCTGTTTCTGTATGTCTGGCTTTCCTGAGTTGTGTCATCACTGTATTTAAATTTGCTTGATTTTTTTTGTTGATGAAAATATGCCACATAAGTAGCCCATTTCTTTGCGGATATGAACACTGTAAGCGTTGTTGTTTTTGGTAACTGTTAAGTTCCCCCTTCTGTATTTTTTTTTCTCCTTTGTCTAATGTTATTTGCTTTGACGTGATGGCCTCCTTTTCAGCTTGGCATTTAGGCGAAGGTTTCTGATGTGTCCTTGCCATTGTGTGTCATAGCTAGCTTTTAACATTTCACATCAAATTTAGCCTGACTTTTTTGTCGATTTTGTTCTGGTTTTCTACAGTGGACAGGCCAAAATCCCAGCAAATCAGAACTTCTGGTACCATAAGGCGAACTTCTTCTTTGGACACAATAACAGGACCTTACCTCACAGGACAGTGGCCACGTGATCCCCACGTACACTACCCTTCATGTATGAAAGATAAATCTACTCAGGTAAAAGCTGTAAAACAAGACAACAGAGATGTTTCGTGTAATTGATGTCTTCCTGATAATACTTCTATCACCTGCTCTGGAATCTTAGCTCAACTTTATTCTGAAGAAATGTGGATTCACTTAATTTACTATAAATTTGAAGCCCTAGAAATAGGTTACAGTGGTGTTTTTTTAACCAGTGTCAATTCAGTAACATGGGTATGCGACAGATAATATTTTTATGCTTTTAGAAAACAGTTATTAAAAATAATTTTCTATATGTGGGCAGATCTGTTCAGGCTAAATAAGCAGATTTCAGTCTCAGCCTTGTATCTGGTTTATTTTGAAGCTGCTATAGGCAAAATTGTGCTGAGTGTTACTTTGAAAAAGATTTCATAATAGTAGTGGCTGACAAACTAAAGATGTTAATAAATCTCTGGGTCTCAAAAAGTGTATTTTTTTGGGGGGGGGAGGAGAAGGAGAGCGGTTACTGTTAAGAAGAATTGATCAGTTTGTCACTAGAGGGGAAATCCAGAACAGGAAGCTGGGAGTGAGCATGCAGTATGGTCTAGAGATGTCCCCTCTGCTGCTTAGTAGTAAGAATGACAAATAAAAATGCTCTGTGAAAGAGTTGTCTCTTGAAGCCAGACATCAGAACAAGAGCCTGACCACCAGCTACAAAGAGAAGGCTACTGAGATTATTTATGGCCTGATACCCTTGGATCCTCCTCAGGGCTCTGTCCTTAGCAGGAACCTCTGGCAGGTAGGCTGCTGTGGCATTCATAGTCCTCTGGTCCTCTTTGGCTAGAAAAGTGGACATTGTTTCTTGCCTGATTCCTCCTCATGCTGGAGCTTGTTGCCCACAAAGATGATCACTATCAAACAGGTAAAAAATACATATAAAATTCTAAAAACCCCAAATTACTAGCAAAGAAGTTGCATTATTGTTTTTTCAGTAGTGTTATTAGGGTATGGAGTAAGTCATCTGAGTTTGGGTTCTGAACTAAATTGGAAACTAGAAGAAACTATCTATCTTTGGTTGTATTTTCAATCTACACGCTGTGTAGTTAAATCAGTTTTCTATCTCTTGTGCCACGATTCTGGTCCATTGTTATCATGGGTGTCCTGCAAAGCAAAATGGTACTTCTGACATCCTGCCTTTTGCTTATAACTCTCTTTTGCCATTAAGAATTGTTTTTAATGGAAGCTTATGTTGTCACAAGGCATGATACCTTTAAAATATCAAGGATTTTTCTGTCATAACTTCACTTGTAGGTGTATAGGTTTTGGTTTCTACTGACTTGCCACATTCTTGTCACCCATTCTGCCACCATTGCTTAGAGCAAATGCAGCAGCTCTTTAAATTGATTCTGGGTTTTAGTCTTTTTTTGTAATACTGAATTTCTTAGGACAAGTTAGAATGTAAAAATAATTTTCCACATGCAACACAGGAAGTCCTCTGATGGGGGAAGGAGAAGTGTAGAATGCTTAGAAAAGAAAAATGATCTGTGTATATGTTCCAGAAATCCTATTTAATGAATTAGGGAATCTGATGATTAAAATTGTTTAAGGAAACTTCCACAAACTGTGGTGGGACCTTTAAGAAAATGCTGTCCTTATGTCCTATGCATTTATTTTGAAACCAGCTACCTAGTTTTAGCAAAAAAAGAAGCAGCAGCAGCAGTCATCTTTACTGTCATGAAAGATCTACCTAAAAAGCTTTTCATCCTGGATTTCCAAGGTGCCTTCCTTTCACAATACTATGCCTTGAAAGTCTTTATGTTTTGAAACTATAATTTCCATTCAGGAGAGTTTTTGATAGCATGCTTTGTACTTACTGTATTTCTTAACCCTTCTTTTAAAACATATATCCATACCAAACTTCACAAATACCCTTCTGAATAGAAATTTTAGAATATTTAAACATTCACAAACAAACCTTTTCACTAGTTACAGAAAAGAGAAACAAACTTGTTCTATAAATATTTGAGCTCCAAGCATTTGGCAGTAGAATTGCTTTCCTAGTGAGCTCAAGTAGGTGTTTAGGTTACTTGACCTGTTGGCTGCCACCCTTTGCCTCATTCAGAAACAAAGTTCAGGGAGGAAAAAAACCAAAAAAGTTGTTTTACCTTTTCAGTATAATCAAATGTAACAGAGAGGAAAGGCAGTACTGTTGTTGCTACAAGCTGTAGTATTACTTCAATGTGATAAGGGCAGGGAGGTTTTGTGGTTTGGATTTGTGTGGATATCTTCTAACAAGGAATTATATTAACTGTCTTTTTATTCAAATTATGCAAAAATCAAGCATTTAGCAGTGTTTAAGTTAGGTTGAAAAACATGTGTCTTGAGTACTCAGGACTATCTGAATATGTAAAATATAATAAGTATAGTGATTGGCACAGCGAATTCTAGGTGTTCTTTTTTTAAATAATATGTTCACTGGGGAGACTTGTAGATCATCATAAAATACTGACTTAGTTATGTTTTGGTTGTGTGAGGTTGTTTTGTTGTTTGAGCTCTGTGTAGTTTAAAGTGTATCTAATTTCAAGAACTGAGGATGAGTTCCAAGTTGTTGATAGGATGTGTGCATGGCAAATTAAGTTAAATTAAATTAAAACCTTGCTCTTTGCCTGAGTACCAGCACAAGTACTTCTACTACTTCATGTCTGTTGGCTAGGTAACAGTTTAGCTCATGGGAGTTCATATAGTTTACAGTAGCTAAAAATAATAGTGCTTGGTAGCTTAGCAGAGTGGAAGATGGTAACAAACAAAATAAATAAAAAGATAACAAAAATCAATAAATCTTTTTTTTTTTTTTTGTATGAGCATGTTTCACTGGAGAATAAATTATCTCTTGTTTTAATTCTGAAGTCATGAACAATACTGTCAGTATAACTTCCATTGTAGGTGGAATAATTATTTCTCTTTCAAGGGTACTTTTTGTCCCTAATTAAACATTAATTTAAAATCCAAATTTTGTGCAGTTTCATGAAGGCGGTGATTATGGCTCTTCCAGGTTTCTTAGAATTATTGTATGTAAAAAAAATAATTCAGATTCTGGTCTCCACTGTGAACCTTTAATGAGTGTTATTCCAAGTCCTTGTTTCCCACTTAAGTTCTTTGAACCTGTGTAGTGCTCATGAATAAAATATTTCTTCTTTCTCCAAAATTAAACCAGGATTTTTAAAAAGGAATTCAGTAATACCTTATTCTTTAGAGGAAACAATTTTGTTTGTTTTAGTTTCTGTTGCATCCTGGAGAATAGTAACTATAGTTCATGTTTCTGTGTCCCACTTACCCACCTCAAGTGTTTTGACTGAAAGCACTGGAGAGAAGTGAGGTGGTTATGTTTGCTTTTGGAAAAATATACTATGACACTACACATTGTGACATTTATACAGAATTTATATATTTCTCAGAATTCTGCATGCGTTTATGTTTGTGTGTGTATGTGTGCATGTGCATATGACTAGCTGATCTTTAAGGAGCAGCAAGTTTTGGGTAATGCAAGGTACACAATTTATTCAGAAATGTAGGGAAACTTACTATTATAGGAAGTTATTATACGTGTTGATATACTTTGTGATCCCCTTCCCGAGTGCCTCCACTGTCCTACTCTCCTCTCCTTTTCAGTAAATTTGAACTTTTCATTAAGGCCATTTAAAACTCAGTATAGCTTCCTTCCCCATTTTTTCAGTCTCTATTGGGAGCACTGATGGAACAATTTTGTATACTTCTCCTTCATGCTATACATGTAAGTATTCCCCCCTTCCTAGTGTAAGGAATAATTCAATGTTGAAATGGTTATGCCTAACCTCAGAATCTTCAGAAACATTTGGATAATCATAGTTTATTAATATAATTATTTGGCAGTAGCTAAATAATTTAAAAGATTTTTATAGCATTAAAAAGGAGAGATTAAGGATAAACATGATACTGATGTAAAAGATATTGCCACTTAAAGTTCGTCTGTGTAGTCTTTCTCGATCTAAATAATACAAAGAAAAGAGCAAATGACCGAGCAGAATATGATTCAGTGATTAACAACCCCCCCCTCCCCCGCCAGCTGACTACTAAAATGATTCCAATATGCCTGGATATGCCTTTTTCATTGTACATGGCAATTACATATTACACAAACAGAAATGAAGAAAGCTTGCAAAATGCCTTTCAGAATTTTTACTACTCTCTAATCTAAAGAATAATGCAGAGTTATTAAACTGGAATGCTTGGCTAAAATATATTTTTGTTGTTCTTGTGTGTGGGTCAAGGCTTTAATGTCGTTACTTCTCATTATTCACCTGAGTAATGTTTTGTTTTCTTTTGGGTAGAAATTTTGTTGCTTAAAAATTAACATCAGGAGGCTCAACTACATGAAGCTTTTTCATTGGTGTATTAGTTATCATTGCTTTCATGGGATATTTTAATGATGTACTTTGGGTGGAAGGGACAAGGAGGAAGCGATATGTGTCATATAACTATGAATTTATCATTCTAACTTTTCTTAACCTGTCTGATGTTTAAGAGGAGTCATCACTTATAGTCAAATTAACTTCGAACTCTTTAGGCCATTTCTTTCTGTAAAATTTCTAGAGGGCCTTTGCTTTAGAAACATCTGAGACTCATAAGACTTTATCTTCTAGTGCTGTTGCATTTTTTTTGAATGTGGAAGTTCTGCGAAAACATTGCTTCCCCTGTAAAACGTAGACTTGTATTCTTAATCTTTACACCCATCCCCCAACATAGTTAATCTGGAACGCAGGCTAGATATAGTAATTTGACTGAAAGGCTGGCAATAAAATGTGAGATTATTTAGAGTAATTCAGTCTTATGTCTAGGTTTAGGTAGGTTGGTACTCCATTCTGATCTAAATGAAGTGGAAAGAATGTAGGTGTATATCCCTGACATGGGTGGAAAAGCAAGGCAAAATTACCAGGCGTGTTGGAAGAAATGCTAATCTCTACAAGGTTGGGTGAGTTGGAACAATGGTAATTGTGATGTACGTTAAGACTGAAGAGAGCAAACAGATGTGGTGTTCTCAGCATGTCCTATCCCATGCGCGTGCTTTAAGCATTGTGTCAGCTGAAACTGGGACCACGAATCTTCACATTTCGAAATACCAGCGATTCCCCTCTTGAAGCTGCAGCATGCGTTACTTAATGTTTTCAAGGTTCTCCTTCTAAAATGTTTTAAATCTTAGTTTCCGAATATAGTTTTTCAGGAATAATCCTTCAGTTTCATGAAGTTCAGTTCATACTTAAGTGATGCTGTAAATTTGGTTCAACTCTGAAATACTACCAGTTTCACAGATAGTGCCTATGACTTCTCTTACTGTGTTTCTGACTTGAGGGGCAGCAACTTTGGTTTTGTTTATTGTGATTTAGAAATTTTTCTTCAAATCCAGTTTTGAGTTACTTTTTTTACTTTCACTGTTTTTTTAATATGTTCTAACATACAGGAATTACACTTGCAGCTTCAAATGAAGGCTTCCATGGATAAGCCTGTTTTGTAGAAGTTGTAAATAAATATGTGAAAACAATTTTTGTGAAATATCAAGGGTGCTGTATACCTCCCATCTTATTTGTGATGTAAATTACAACATTCAAGTGAGATATGAGGTGCACATACATGAGCTAAACTTACAAAAGCAGAATTTCTGTTTGAATGTTGCAAGTGTGGGGTTCTTTTGTTTGTTTGTTTGGGTTTGTTTTTTTTTTAAAAGCTTTTGCTTGAATATGAGGAGTTTGGTTTACAACCCCAAAACATGTCTTCATATAATGTGGGTTACAGTATATTACAAGCAGCAATTTCTAGGGTTTGAAGAAGACTAGTTTGCTATAATATTCTAGTAACTGCTTATGTTGTGTTATTTTGTTAACCTTTTTTCTTTTTTTCCATCTCAATATAAATAGCACTTTAATATAACATTACCTGACTTCAGTGCTGTGCTAGGAACATCATATAGTATTTGTAATCTAACACTGCAAATAAAATTGAGGGACACAAATAGTCTGCCCCATGTATACTGATACTTTTATGTATATTTTGAAAGGTTGTGACTTGACTCAATTTACCAGAGGTTGAAAGCAACTGTGTAATCCTTGTCTCAAGGGAGATAGTATTTGAGTGGAAGAGAGTGCTAAAGCATATTTGAGAAAGTACAAAATTTAGTATTAAGTGAATTAATGTTATGTATTTGTTACTTTTGATTTCTGATTAAATCAACTGCAATATAAGGATTCCTACCTCTCTCTGCTAAGTCACCAGTGTTGTTGATGAAGTTCTTCAGGGTGTTGCTATTAGTTTGTTTTTTTGTCCTTGCTATCTGGATTGGTATCTGTGCTTATTAAAAAATACAGGCAAGCTCTTGCTTTCTACATATGTTTTGTTTTTTAACAGTTTACTTTGTTGAGAAACTCACTTTGGCTTTTTAGACACTTGATGCCTTTTCTGTTCTGTTTATTAAGCTGTAGTTGAAAGGCTATGAGCTTGTAGTGATCCCTGGTACACCCTCCTGCACTACAGGTAAATATTTAAGCACCTGAAATGCCTGTTTCTACCTTGTCCTGGAGTTGTTCCCCAAACTATGGAGCAGTGTTGTATTCAGAAAACACTCTTTGGAAGATAAATTTTCCAAGAATTCCCTTTGCATTGATGTTTTTCTGGATTTGTATCAGGGTATAGTTCCAGCTGTACTTGATATATAGTAAAATACTTTTAAAAAAGAGCAATTTAAATTTGAAAGTAAATTGTAATAGATTGTGAAAGCCCATGATTTTGAAAAAGGACCAAATTCCACCCTCCCCCCCCCCCACCCCCCATTTCCTGTAGTTCTTTAGAAATCTGCAAACCACTTCAGTGTTTAAAAAATATTTAAAAGCAATACAGTGTCTTTCACACAAATTTCAGGGAGGTGGTAAGTACCCAACCTGCAAGAACAAGTAATTATTTAGAACATGGCTCCGCTAAAATGCAGAACGAGTGCATGCACACACAGGTAGCACGTGTGTGGTAGAAGCTCTGCTTTGGGTGATGAGAGTCATGGGTTGCCTGGCTGAGGGACTCCCATGTTTTTCTCATAGTTTTAAATAGCTGTTTTCACTCTTGATTTTTTTTTTTTTTTTTTTTTTTCATAACCACATTATCTTCTGGCTTCTTCCCCAGACCCACACAAAGAGAGTCATATAATAAATACACAGAACCCTAACTTTTATTAAGACTTGTTTTTTCTTTCCTGGGAACATGCAGCAAAAACTTTGTTACTGATTTTTTCCATTTTGCTTTCTGATCGCCCACGCAACTTGCTGGGCCTTTGGTGGAAGTATTCCTCGTGGTGTAAAAATAATGGAGAAAAAACCCACCGAAAAATATGGAAAGTGCAGGGCTAGCAGAAAGCACAAGTGGGATACGTAGGCCTGTGCACACAAAATTACTTAGCACTTTAAATATTAACACTGAGGAGTTAGGTGCTGGGCTGTAGGGTGTGAAATACTATGGCAGCGCAGTGATTATGAAGGCATAGCGTGTGCTCTGAAACTACAGTTCAGTGCTTAATGGTACCAGGCCTGGCCTGGCGTGCTTGGCTTGAGTGGCCTGGCCTCAGAGGTCTGCTTCCACCTCCCTTGGCAGGGCAGCAAGGGTGAGGAGCTCCAGATGCTGGTTTTGTGGTGGTCTCCAAGGCGATGCCCAGTCTCTTTCCTGAGCAGAACAGTGTCTGCTATGTGTGTGGGTACTACAGAAGTTTCTAGACCCTAGAGAGGAAGCAAGAGCAAGGAAAGCTGTGGAGGAGCAAGGTTTCCATGCATGAGAAGGAAGTCTGGCAGGGAGGTGGATCCCAGATCCTACCTGTCCTGCTGGGTTGGGGTCCCATCTGCCTTGGGGAAGTATTGGCAGTGTTCCCCTCCCTGAAAAACCTCACTGCCAAATTCTCATTGTTTTCAGTGGTGTAGTTTTATTTCTTGTGGCCTTATTGTGGAAGATTCAGCTAATACTAGTAGGAATTGGTGGGAAAAAAAAGCCTTTTCACAAATTTATGTATCTGCCTATAGCTCTGAGTTTTATATGGTTCATATCCCAAACTCTCCCTGGATTTTAGATGTCCCCATTGCTCCTCTGGCACCCGTTGACTCCCTTGTTCAGAAGTGCTGCTGGATACCCTCAGTTTTCGTAATTGTCTAGTGGTGAATAAGGACAGGAGTTGGGAGGTCTGGCTTCCAGACCCTTCTCAATCTTTGGGGTTTAACTTTATAGCTCCTACATCCAAGGACGGTCCTCAAACTTCTGGGCTTGCAGACAAGGCTGGAAAAGGCCTGCCCTTCACTTTTGTGCTCATGTAGGTCGGTGCCAAAAATAATAAAAGGTGTATCAAACTCTGTATCAAGTCAGAGTTAGCAAGAAGGAATTGATTACATGGCCCAATGATTAAGAAAGACAGGTGGGAGGAGTGAATCCTGGCTTTTGGTGTCTGAGTTTGTGTATTTTTTTTAATCTTGTGGTTTTCTAAACTGTCCACTCAGTGAAAACTAGAAATGGATGTCAAAGCGCAGATGGGAGTAGCCAGGTAAGGCTTTTTTTGTGATTGTCAGGCCTCTGATCCCTTCTTCAGTAATGTGCGTTGTCTCATCCTTTGTAAATGCAAGTTTACAAAGCCTTAGTTTTCTACATTGTTTTTTTATTTATTGAGACTATTACTGCTGCATGTCAGATTCTCAAATTTGTTCTTCATGTGTAATGCCTGAACTCTGACACTGCAGAAGGATTAAAGCATTAATTTGTGCCGTAAGTTTTTCTTACCTGGAGAGTTCAGTACAGTACATTTTCTTTTTTTTCCCTCTAGACACCTAGCTGTTGGGCTGAAGAAGGAGCAGAAAAGAGATCACATCAGCGCTCAGCATCGTGGGGAAGTGCTGATCAACTGAAAGAGGTGAGAAGTTTTGCACAATGGAGCCTTTCAAGTTTTGATATGCCCAAGGTATTTTTTAATCCCTGTCTGGAGTCCAGGAAACTGCACCCTTTCCCTCCCCTCTGTTGCTTTTGAAACAGGTTTTACCCCCAACGTAACAGTTGTTTCCAGAGTGGTGGTTACTTCATGCCTATTGGATTTCCTCCCTGCCTACTACACAGTGTTGGCTGGGAACGAGTAGCCCGAGTGAGTTCTGAGGAGCCAGCTGCTTGTTGCTTACTGATTTTTTCTGTTCAGAGTTACCTTAACTAGCTTTCTGTTCTTTAACGCTGCTCTCCTGAAAGAGACAAAGTGTAAGTCAGTATCATATTCTTGTTTAGAAATTTCATTCAAGTTTTAGGGTGGAGATAGAGAAGACATCACTTTCACAAATGGAAAAGGAGGGTAAGTGTTGATACAGTAATGGTATGACTACTTGAAATGCTCTTTAATCATATGTATTTTGCTGTAGACTACAATTGCAACTAGAAAGAACCCACCAAAAATGAAGTGGATTTGCATCTTGAGAAAGTGATGCAAAGTTTTTGTTCCAGTAAACTGTTCTGTCCAGAGTTCATGTAACTCCAGCTCTGTCCAGTACCTAATAACTGGCCTGCAGTCAGCCTCATGCCCTTGTCAGGAAGGGTGCAGCCTCTTTTCAAGAGCTACACCTTTCTTTTTAGGAAGTGAATCTTACTGTGTTTCTCATGGGGTGGGACTTTTCCCTGATACTCTTGGCTTTTTGCATCCTCTCTCCTGGCTCCCTTTTTAATAGAACATTCAAAAATTAGAAGAAATGTGTAGGTTATCTGAGGAGGTGATGTTACTGGCAATATATAGCCCTCTTCCGGACAGCCATTGATAGGAAGAATAATTGTCAAAAGGAGTGATGTAAGTTTAATTACTTGAATTTTAAAATCAGATTTGACAAATATGGAATAATCTTGCATTCCAATGGTGACAATAGCCTCATTTTTAAAGATGAGGACCTGGGCCAAAGAGAGGTCAGTCCAAGGAGGGTTGTCTGTTCCCATCTCCTTGAGTACCTGTTATGAAACCCATCACAACTGATTTATTAGTACGTGGGCCTTCAGTTGCCTGGGTGACTTCATCTGCAGCTGTGAAGAAGCACTCGGAATCACAGATTAAGTGCCCAGAAATTAGTGCAGAAGGAGTGTTGTGTCTGAAAAGTTTTGGCTTAAGCATTACCCACCAGCACAAAGGAATTGTAGCAGAGGCAGGAAGAACATCTGTATTGCCAGAATAACGCTTGCTTGCTTTTACTGAGAGACCATCTTTCGTCTTCTGGCAGTTCCCTATCAAGTTCTGCAACAAGCAGCTTTACCACAGGGCTGTGACTGTCAGTGATAGTGAAACCTGCAGCATGTAAGCAAGTCTCTGCCATTTGATAACAGTGATCCATTGTGCTAGGTTGCCATCCTCTTTATGGACTGACCACAAGAGAAAGATAAGAAACATGTGGCCAATGGGTTTCATGGTTTCTTTCTGATAGAACACAGTAATGGAAAAAAATGGAGTCTGTGGAAGGGAATTGTTTCTATCCAAATTTTGCAATGGTTGTTTACCCTAAAACTTGCCCTTGTCTTTTCCAGCTTGTAGTTCTTCCCCTTCCTCTGTTTTCCTTTCTTCAGCTTCTCAGACCAGTTTTCTTGCCTTTTCTAGTTTGGTGGGTTCATAGTCCCAGTGTCACTCTGCATGCGTTATCCAGCAAGTTCTTGTCAATCTTCCCTTACTTGAGCTCTTGCTCAGTTACCTTCCAGCTCCTTGTCTGGTCTGTCTCCATTGTTTGGTTTCTATTTTATCCCTTCCTTTTTCCTTTCCCTCACCTGTAAGTCCTGGTTCCAGCTTCTCTGTCTGGCTACTTAATGCCTGCGTGGTGGGTGTTAAGAGTTTGTTCAGTACCATCACTACAGTTTCTTTGTGCCACAGTAATCTGCACTTTCTGGAAGAAGAAATGCCCTGTGGCAGTTCTATTCAAATTGCAAAGCCCACTAGAGACAGAACTACTAGCAAATGTAGCTGCCAGTTCCAAATATCTTTCTTGAACACGTGCAAATTTCAATTTTTGCTAAAGCTTCGCCAAATGTAAAGACTTTTCCAAGGGAATAGAGGGGTGCATTCCCAGCATAAAGGACCCCCAGACCAATGTTCGGCTTTTTCTTCCAAAGCATTGGACAGCAGAGCTTCCCAGGTAAAAAGCTACGATAATGTGTTTTAGGGCATAAAATGGTAACTCAATTTCCACCTCCCTTTCATTTTAATCTCATTCTTAAAACAACTCTAATTCTTGTACTGAAATCTCTGAGGGGAAGGGGATAGGAGAGCTGAATGTTGCATGATAGACTTCAAAGAAAATTTGACAAAGCTATAGGCAGCTGAAAGCAAGAGCTTAAGTAATGGAAATAAAAGTACCGCCTCTCATGGGCAACTGCATTTATTATGAGTAACATAGGTAACAGTAGTTCTGATCAGCATTTTGAATTGTTTCCCATAGCATTTGACAGTAAACAAGTAGATAGCTGTTTACAGTTTCCTTGGCTTGTCTTAGCAGTTTAGATTCATGTTTTCTTGTTCCAGCAATTAATGGAATGATTTCTAGTGTGTATTTTTAATTATGATGGTACTGTAAACTAGCCAAATACTTGTATGCATAGTTTTAATTGGTTTTGGTAAAAGAAGATTGAATGTGCTTTCAAGTTTAAAAAAATTGCTTTTTCCTTGGCTAGTTTGAGAACTATTACAATTAAATGCATTTATTTAACACAACTGGGAGCTCTTTTTAAAAGACTGACATTTAAAAAAACTAAAAAAGAGTGTATAGACTTAAGGTCTCAAGCAAGCAAATGAATTCTGTACTACCACATTAAAAAAAATTCTCACTTTGTGTAGTTGAAAATTATTTTGCCCTTGAATTGAAATAGATGGGTGTCAGGATTGAATCTGTCTAGCGGTGAAATAGGCAGTGCTTGTTTTCTTGTAGTGTGTCTATTAAAAAATTTAAAACTCCTCAGATTTCAATATTAACTTTGTAATGATAGAGTATACCTTTTTTATCACCTCCTGATAAAATTTACTACTTTTTTTTTTTTATTCTGAAGGGTTCTACTTGTTTTTATGAAGTCTTGAATATAACTTGTAAGATAATGCCAGACTGCTTTAACATTATTTTAATAGATACACGTCTTCACTGGGAGATAAAGGTTGCTGTCACGTCTTTGTACTGGACACAAACCAGGTAGTGGTTTGAACCAGTGGTATTTTTTCCCCTCTCAGCCTGGGAATAGTTAGTTTGAAATTCCGTTGAAGTTCAGTAGTGACAATTTTAGTTATAGCTTACCCTGAACTGGAATTTACTTAAAACTGGAAAACCCCAGGATTTAAAACAAATAGTTTTCAGTTTGTGTAGGTTTTTACAGACATATTTCAGACAGCTGATTTTTCACTTCCCTTAAGCACCTCTGTGTGCTGTATCTGTTACACTGACACTAGCAACCCTCTATTGGAAGGTCCCTTTTGCTCTAACAGAGTACTTGAAAAGGACTTTGGAATAAAAGAGAATCAAATATGAGAGCTCGCACTTTTTATGTGCTTTCGTATACCAATCGAAAGATTGTATTCAAAGGTTTAAGGTGAATTTCAAATGCTTGTTTTGCTCTTTGACCTACTAGTTAACTTGTTTATTAACAAATGGTTCATGAATGAGTTGGAACTTGTTCTCGTTAATAAGGAGTCTGTGGCTTGTTCAGCAATAGGAAGTTACCATCTTATGTAGCCTGGTTGGTAGAAATACAGCCTATTGACGGGTAAATACTAATGAGCATTTAGACAGGAATGGTGAGATGTAACATGTTCCTTCATATTAGTAGTCTGCATCTAGGTCTCTTCAAATGAAAAATGACGAGGATACTCTGATTATTTCAGTGTTGTAAAGAACTGACCTAATGTGCTTATTTCTCAGGTTGGTGCTGTTAGTTATATTAGACTGCATACAGATTACAGGTGGTATAGACAAGATTCATATTTATTTCAAGTACACTTTTAGCTGTAAAAATACTCAGCAAAAAATATATTTATAGGGTTTTTTCTTAACTTCTTGTTTGTTTAATTATCTTTGATGGTCATCTTATAGTTGGCTGTATGACAGTAAACCATCAAGGCCGAACTGCACGTTTGTGTTCTAGATATGATGCGCTGATCTTTGTGTTTTCTTGGTTTTTTTTTTGTTGTTGTTGGTTTTTTTATAAATGACTTTAAAGTATGTGAGGAAAAGAGTCTTCCTGATACATCAACAATATTGCAGGGAACAGTCACTGGAAGAGGAAAGGCTGAAAACTTCACTAATTTTTTTTGAAATGTGGACAGATATGCTTTGTGTTCCCCCCCTGCCATACGCTCATGTGAGAGTACTTGCCAAATGTGAATTAAAACATATACTTTGAAATTTATTCCTGTATGTGGTTACACCTTGTAAAGTAGCAAAATAATTTTAAATAATTGTATCTGAACATTGGAAGTAGGATTCAAATTACATTTATTCCTTGAGGAATTTCTTGATTTTTTTTCTTTAGTTTTTTTTTATTTTCAGCTCTATCTTTTCAGAAAATACCTGTGTTGTATAATGAGAACTTTCTGCCCATCTTCAAGCTGGGTAGACAGGAGAGCATTTGAATTGGTATACTAAAATCATTGTCACATTTTATGGATCTAAGAGCACATATGTGCAATGCTAAGGCTTTAATGTCTTCAACAACTGAATGCTTTAAAGGATACACATTAGATGTTTTTGTGACAATTTACATGTATTCCTTAATATGGTTGTGTATGCCCCATTCACCTTCATGCTCAGTATTTGGGCACGTGAGGGAAATGTCCCAAACCTTTTCTGTTTTTAGCTGCCCTGTTAAAATGGAGTGTTTTGCTACTGCATGTTTTTTCCCCAGCATAGCACATTATTCCTTTTGTTCCTCATCTTCCTAACGGAAATATCTGTATTGCTGCCCTGAATGGACTTCAATGTCAGTGTATTTACACCAGTGTAATGGCTGGATTTTCAAGTACGTGTTTTCCTGATACCAATTGCTTGGTGCTCTTTTCTTTGCACAGCAAATTCCTTAGTTCATGTCAGTTGCATCAGTTGAGTGCCCAAGGGACAGGTTCTGCTGCCTCTTGAGATACTTGGTAAAACAAGTGCCATCAAGGTGTATGTTTCAGAGTCCTTCCTCACTACACAAATTAGATCCTAGGATGCGTGTACCACATACCTGTCTGCAGCTCATTTGGTTATGTTTGATGCTTTGATTATGCTTCTTTGCTGCTTAGGAAGAAGATGAAGATAAACTTCTAGGAAGCTAGCACAGATGCCTCTTCCTGTTCATAGTAGCAGCTTTATTTGAGTTTGAGGTGGAAAATAATTGGCAATAAAAAGATAGTCTTGTAGAAGAAAAAAAGCTATTGGGATTTCAGGATTAGCTTTAGCAAGTGGTAGATTCACTGTGGAGTCCCCTTAGCGAAGAGATGGAACATCATTTAGTTTGGAGGTTTCTTCTGTCCATGTACTCGGTGCCACCGCCTGATTAGTGTGACTGCTCTGAAGCCAGATTGTCTGTGCTGGCAAGCCTCTGTCTCCCATGTCTGGAGGATGAGTAAGAAGTGGCAGATTCCTTTCTATATGCACATCCTTAGTTTTGTTTTGTTTTGTTTTTTCTTTCTTTTTTTTGTCTGATGGTAACTACCACATCATGGAAAACTAGGGTCCTTCAAATTTAGGGCTAAGGACAGATGATCTGAGAAGGCGTATCTATTTCTTCACTGCATTGCATGTTTGGCTTAAGTGATCATACCAGCTCCAGATACACAGTCAGATTCTTCAACAAGTTTTCATCTTTCTCTTTCTCCCCATTGACCCAAGAAGCCTTTTCTTTCTGTTACTGTCAAGAACATACTGGCTGCCAAAATATACATACTCTTGAGGTAGCTGAGAGAAGCTCAGATTCCAGGGGTCCATGATTCCTTTCAGGATATCAGAGCTTCAAGGTTTTGGTCAGCCTAGAGACATACCAGCCTATCAACACTCTCTCATTTAATGCTTTCACTGTCCAAATTTTACAGTAGTGAGAGGCTGTGTTCTCAAAGATTTGCAAGCTGTTTGTGACAGAAATCAGTCAGCCAGATCTTTGAGGTGGAATTGTATAGATCTTTTTTCTTATAGCATGCTCCTGAGGAAAGCTCAGAAAGCCAGATTTCATTTAAATAGCAAAACCCAGGGTATTTAACTTTTGAACTAGGAGGAAGCACACAGCATCAAGGAGAGGCAGCAGAAATGAAAGATTTATATTACAGTAGTCTCCCTGTTTTCTGATTATTCTTGTAGCCAGCCATCTCAGTCCACAGCTGTCTTCTGATCTGGGCGTTGTTTTTTCTCTTCTGTTTTTAAGTTTTTAAAGGGGAAGATGAAGGTTATTTGCCTGTTTTCCTCATTCTCCAACATTCTGATGTAAGACATAAATCTTTGTAGATGTATGTATACTGACCAGACTGGTTACCTGCTTGCTTCTTCATCTCTCTATGGAGCTAGGTTTCCTAATTGCCATTACTCCTACAGGGAAAATGTGGAAGTTCTGGACAATTATTTTTTTTTTTGTAGACATGAACTATCTCTTCAGACTT
Source organism: Astur gentilis (assembly GCF_929443795.1). NCBI lineage: Eukaryota > Metazoa > Chordata > Aves > Accipitriformes > Accipitridae > Astur > Astur gentilis. The sequence goes on along the minus strand of NC_064883.1, from coordinate 19,161,401 downwards.
CGTCAAAGTTTCTTCCAGTGTGGTGCCTGACTTCCACCTTTCATCAAGAGATTAGTCTCCCAGTTCTCTAAATCTAGCTCATCTGTGTTAGAAACTCAGTCATATTAGGGCTCTGTCTGTCTTGATGTATTCTACACACAGACCCTTTTGGAAGTCTGAACTGTTTGTTGTTGAAAGATCAAAGTATTCAGCCATTTCTGAGTAGCAGTTCTCTGAATGTGGGTAACAAGCTGTGGCAAGACTTGATATGAAGCCTTAAAGGTGGATCCTTCTTTTGTGAGTGATACCAGAAACATCACAAAGAAAAGTCCACAGTCTGGAGCAAAGCTGCATCCAAATCTCTTCACCAAGCAGTGTCATCTCTGATACTGTGAAGAGTGATGTGAAGTGATTCTCTACCACAGAGTTGCTTTGCAAGAACACTAGTGATATATTTAACTACTTGGAGTTAACCACAGAGTGCGTGTACTTGTAAGCTGTCACTCAGAAAGAGAGGTTACTTTCTGATGAACTGATGAAGTTCTTTGAAAGATGAATTTCATGTGCATTCACTTCTCCTTACTTGCCCTTCAGGTTTTTAAAAATTGTATCTCTAGCCGAGTTAAAAATGAAATGGGGCCGTGCATGCTTTGCCGTATATGCCAGTGTGCTGAGCATGAGCCCAAAGGAAAAAAATTATCCAGTCTTAAGAAGTGTCTGTACCTGTTGTGTGAATTTGCACATAGTCTAAACTTCTGAGATAATGCTTATAGATATAAATACTCTCTTTCATGTACAAATTATCCAGGAGGAGTAAGGAATCCCAAAATGAAATTCTTTGGTTTCTTGTAAGGAGCAGGTTAAATGCATAATGGCTTTAGTTGCATTTGACCTTTAAAATATGTAACTTTTGATTAGACATCTTTGCAGCAGACAGCAGAAAAGATAATTCTGTCTGCCCTAAGAAACCTGTGATAATTTAGCCTGCAGGGAAATGCTATTAAATAAGTTCTCAAAGATGAGCAATGCATATTGATTGCCAGTTGTTTGTGAAGTCTCTTTGCTTTTATGATGAATTATCACTGGAAAACTTTGGTTCAATTTAAGATCAAATAAATTAAACTGTAGACTTTATAGTCCCCAGTTTAAACCAGTTTTAGGCCAGAAATTGCTACGAACTGTTATTCTGACTACTTTTGTTTGCATCAGTTATTACAGCGCTTGTTTGTAAATGAGGAAGTTTAGTAATTAAACTAAGCCTGCTGTCATATTCAGGTTGGTGAGTAGGGCAGATACTTTGAAGAAAGTAATAAATAGAAAGAAGCTTTAATGCTCATGCTTCAATGGAAGGCAATCCCATATGCTTGTAAAATCCTCCAAAGAGGACTTAAAATGTCTGTGATTCACTTTATATGTGAAGATTTGAGCAGTTATCCATTCGATAACTCACTAGTACGTCACCTGAACTTCTTTCCAGCAGATTGCCAAACTGAGGCAGCAGCTTCAGCGCAGTAAGCAAAGTAGTCGTCACAGTAAAGAGAAAGAACGTCAGTCACCTCTCCATGGCAACCATATAGCAATCAGTCAGACTCAGGTAAGTAGATGGTTGCTTATATTAACAGCCTCCTACCTTATCAGGGTTGGGTGAATAGCCTGCTGTTTCTTCCTGTCTGTCTTGTTTTTTCCTTCTGTGGTATGCTAAAATGCTTAACAACCTGATACCATTGCATCTTCACTGAAATTTATCTGCTAGTTGTCATATAATAGAAGAAAGAAGGTTGCAGCAGGATAGTAACTAAAATATATTAAGATGCTGTAAAAATTCTGAGCATGGCCAGCTAAGACTGTGTTTACAGGAATACATACTTGCTTCCAAGACTCATTTCTGTGGTACACTTTCAAAAGTCTCTGCTCCTCTGGAAGGTATTTGCTTGTCAGTTTCACAACCCAATTTCATCTGAGCTGCTTAAAAAACCCATAAAAATAGAAAATAAAGAAAGTACCAAGGGTAAGAAGTCTGGATTGGCAGCCAAACAATTGATCGGTCTTTGAGCAGCAAGCAGAACACTTAACTGGCTTGTTAGGAACGGACTTGTAATTCACCTTACCATGTATTCATCAGTAAAAGACAGCAATGCTGTATCACCAGCAGTTTGAGAGAAAATCTCATTTCCTTGTCCCATTTTAAGAATCTTTCTGCCTTTGCTTATTGGTCAGTTCTGGCCAGAGAGGCAATTTCCACATCACATTGAGGAAAACAATATTGTGGTGTTTACTTTCTAAAAAGAAAGTGATAGTTCACCTTGAATTTAAACTCAACTGAAATCAAGATGATGCTTGCCACAATACCCCATCCCTAGTGACTGGTGACTAGAGGATCTGTCACGCTACAGGATGAAAGTCTTTTTCTTCATGGTTTTGTCTAGGGCATACCTATTGGTTGTTATGGTAGTCCAGAATCATTGTCAGTACAGGATCCTCTCTTCTAGCATGAGAGTTTGTGGTTGCAGTGGCTATGTTACAGTGCAGTCATTAACAGTATATTTTGAGAGTTTCCATCATACTAAATGGAAAAATTGCTACAATCACCAGCTTGTTCTTGTTCCAGACACTGTGACTTACTGTAAAACCTCAATTGGACATAATCTTAAGGATGCAAAATATTACGTCCAGATTATGTTGATGACCATTCTTATGTTCTATACCAATGGGCATTGTGATGACAGGATGTCTGTCCAACCATCGGTCTATGCATTTGGTATCCTCCTCTCTGAGAGGTTAAGCTCAGGCTCCTAGTCTGGCAGCTTCTGTTTTCTGTTGTCTTATTACTTACCTATTTTTCAAAGTGATGTGTGAGTTTAGGCAAATTCTCATATATCTGATCTTTTTAACACTAGCCTGGCTAAGACAATTTTTATTTTCAGGTCATTTTCCTGTTTCACAAAGCTAGAAAAAATTGCCTGTGCTCTGAGTATATCTATATTTCTCCTGTTATAAAGATGCTGACACATATGAAGAATAGCTTCGGACAAATTACCTGGCCAAATTACCTGACCATGAACCAGGTTCTCAGCAGGGTGCAATGGAGGATGCCCCATGCAGTGTCTGCTCTAGCCATTAAAAACTGCCAGCAAAATTGTAACCCAATTTTGAGTTCTAAAGCTCAGGCAAGGTTCAGTCAATGACTTCGTGAACCTTAAGCCACTTGTAGAAGGGAGTTAATCATGTCTCATTTGACAGTGCAGACATTTGAGTCCTGATTAAATTTCACCTTGGATCTTTAACTTGGACCCTGTGTTACTAACAGGCCACTATTTGAACTCCTGAAATGTTGGTTCTGTCATTGTATTTCCTGACTACCTTTTTAAATAGCTAGTGTTTTAGAAAGAAGAGGTTGAGCCATGGCTGATCCTTTATATTCCTTCTTCTGTTTAGATAAAATCTTGTGGTTAAAACCTAATCCTGTGATAAAGACATACAGGAAAGTGATGTTCTTCCTGAAACTTTTATGTGTCTATAACAAAGGGTCCCACTACATTTTGCATAGAAAAGGGGTTTGCTTTCCATCTCAAAGCTGTTGCAGGTACCTGTGCCACTATTTATAGTTACAGTTAGTATGGCACAGACTGAAATCCACCTGGGACAAATGCTTTGAAGGAACATTTTTCAGTACTTGGAGCTCACTTTGTCATGGCTTGTTCAACATTTTGATTTCTCAAGAAGGTATTCTCTGATGAGGCCAGTGAAGTTTTTGGTTCTGGCACCATTGTGAAAAGTCATCCTGCAGGCAGTGTGTTTCGTCAGAGGATGCCTCCACACAAGTGACATGTACCTTTGGAGCTGCACATTGTGCAAGGTTCATTTGGCAAGAACTCGAAAAAAAATATTTTACATTTTTTCTTAAGCAACCTGTGATTCTATGAACAAGAGGAGAACATATATTGGGAATTTAAACATTGCTCGTGGCTGTCAGCATAGGTGCATCTGTGCTGTGCAGCTGCTGCCAAGGTAAAGGTTTTGAGGTTGACTGCACAAGATGCATGTGCACTCTTGTGAATGTTCCTGTTGGTAACAGACCTTCACTCCAGCAGGTTATTCTGAAAACTATACTTGTATTTATTTACGTGCTTGATTCTTAAACTCAAAATGATTTCTTTTAAGACCTTTGACATAAAGTTCTGAAAAGCTATAAGCTAGTGAAATTAAAGGTTCAGAACAAATGCTTTATTTTTCATTCACTAAAACCGACCAACAGAGAATAAAAGTGCATTAAGTGAATATTTCAGTTGAGTGGTTAAGCTTTAGTAATATTACAAAATGCCTTTTGGATCCCAGTTAAACCACCAGCATCAGCACCCTGTGTACTCCCCATCCCCTTACTGCATATTCTTGTAGTCTATACATCTGGAAAGTACCTATACCTGCCTACTTACTGATAAGCGAAGTAGTAGAATGTTTTTATTATAGAACACTTCTGTGAGTTAAGTTGAGGTGATTTTAGTGGCTTTTGATTTATGCAAGCATTTCTTTTTATTAAAATTTGCCAAGTAAAGATGGTGTTCTACGTGGCAAAATTAATACACAGCTTCTTACTTTCTAGGCTATTTTAGTACTGGTCTCAGAATTCTGTCTTTATTCCATTTTCCAACTTCAAAATGTTGCTCTCTACCTTCTAGGCCTCTATTTCCAGATCAGTCCCTATGCCACTGTCAAACATTTCAGTGCCAAAATCAACTGTTTCACGTGTGCCGTGTAATGTAGAAGGAATAAGCCCTGAACTGGAAAAAGTATTCATCAAGGAAAACAGTGGAAAAGAAGAAGTATCGAAGGTAAGCTTATATTAATGTGTTCATGGTTGTTTTTCCTTTGTAATCTATAAACTCATGGGAAACCTCCCTCGTGAGAAACCTTCCTTGTGGCTGAAATTACAAATAATTTTCTTCAAAGAACTGTTTGTTTGAAAATTTTGTTTCAGTGTTTTAGGGTGGTGTTTGTTGGGGTTGGTTTTTTTGTTTGTTTTAAAGGGCTTCTGGCCAAACATACTTTGTCTAGAATGCTCTTTCTGTAGAGAACTTGAAAGTTTTTGTGCAAAATGCAAGTGCTTGAAAATTGAGGTACATCAGGCTACAGTAGTAAGTAATTAGAGCCCAGGAGATTAATTTATTTGCTTCATTTTGCATTCTTTTTCTTAGGCAAGACTTAAGTTTCCTGTGCTATGCTCTGCTTTTTGGTTTTAATGCTTTTCTTCCATAAACTGAATGGAAGACCATTTTACTTCCATGAAACCACTGTGTTCTGTCACGGGAGATCTCCGTATGGAAATACTGACAAAAGGGGCAGCTTTAGTTATGTGGGAGAACTGGAGCATTGGAATTGTCATTGAGGAGCACTGGAGACCTTAGATGACACTTAAAATGTGAAATACTTGGTTTACAGCCACTGTTTCCTAAATAGCCAATGAAAATTTTCTGCTGTGGAATAAACTACTGTTTTTTCTGATCTGCTCTAAGGCGTAGGTTCTTTTCTTGTGAATGGTCATGTAATAGCAATTCAATGTACAAGTCAAGCTATAAAACTTTAGTCAGGGGTTTAAGATTCCAAAACCTGATACAGCAGTAATCTTAAAAAGTTTTGGAATAGTCTTGGCTTCTCCGGAGACTTAGTTGTGAGGACAGAGAAGTAGAAGAAATAGAAGAAGTTGTAGTAGTAGAAGTTGTATGCTAAGTTTGCTTCCCTACGGCTGTCTCAACCCTTTAGAAGGGGTGTGTGTTATAACAGCGAAACAAGGAAAAAACCAAACACGCAGAAAGAAACAGAAGGCCCAAATCAATAAACCTTGTTGCACCACCTCGAAGAGAGTATAAAAAGGTACGTATTGCAGTGCCACCATTGATATGGCTATGACTAGGGTTGTAATCTCCTATGGTTAGAGGACATTTAATTTATTTATCAGACAAATCATCTTCGCAAATGTCCTTGGGCTTTAACAGCTTATTACTTGGGATGCAGAAGTTGGTCTCCTAAGTTACTGAATGTGCTGGCTCTGATCCAGCAAAACAGTTAAGCACATACTTAAGTGCATTGTTGGATTGGGGCCAGAGGTGCTCAGCAGTTTACACAACCAAGGCAATAGTGAACCCTTCCTCCAAACATCTAGCTGGGGAGAGTCTTTGGACACAAAAGAAAGTCATAAATTAGACATTGCCCTTGAAGTCAAGTCCATCTTTGTGGGCACAGGGTTGTTTCTTGCTATGTAACTGTTAATTTCTGTGAAGTCTGGTCTAGTGGGACCTAAAGTGGGACTCCTAGTACTGTCTTTGAGCTTACTAGATCTCATAGCTTACTTATGGAAGATCATAACAACAGTAATTTACTCTATCTTACTGCTGGTGAACTGTACCCTAATACAACAGTTTAGCTTCTTTTTAGCCTGGGGGAGTTGGGGCAGCTAGGTAAGGGTTAGGAATTACTGAACAAAAGATAAACCATAGGAAACCAAACTTCATTAGTTTCACTGCTAGTGAAACAATTTGTTTTCCTTTTACTTTTCTGCCATTCTTTCTTGCTGTAACATTCTGTATTTTTAGAAGGTATTTCAAAATAGTGGTCAAAGGTAGTTGGTTGCTTTGGGTGATGTGTGAAGGAAAAATTACTTTATAGACTTGCTTGTAAGATTGGTGTGCATCTAGATTTTCAGCCTGTTTCTTTTAACCTGTTTCCACATTTACTTCACAGTTTTAACAGTGCATGTTCAAACCTTAATTTTCATATGAATCAATCTATCCAGCTGCATAAAACACTTGGTGCCTGATTGTGAAACTATTCATTTGCCAGGAAAGATTTGGGGAATAACGTACAACCTGCTAACAACACTGAGAAGGAATACTACCTTTATTTTGGGTGCAGCTCACTATGTAATTAAAAAAAAATATATTTTGTTTTTTCCAAATTTAGGTTCTACATTAGTAACTTTCTGTTTTCTTGCATTTCATTTCAATAACCATGTTTGGGCTGTCCCAGGTAAGATAAAATGCATTTTAGTTTTGTTAACTTTAAAAATCTTAGTCTAGTGTTCTTGTATTTTTTTCTATTAGTCTCTCATCTCTTCAGTATAAACTTGGGATTTTTTTTTTTTAATGAACTACTTCTTAATTCATATGTTGAAATCAGACTACGTGATATATAGGACAAAAATAAGCTTAAGGTTAAAGCAGTTTTATGGATAGTTTTATGGATATTACTTGAATTACTTTTTAAATTTAGCTCCCAGTTAAAATGGGTAACCAGTGAAACTTTCCTCCCAGTTTCATACTTCCTTGCTTAGTCTTCAGATACACAAAGCAATTTAAATTATTTTTTAGACTTGGTTTTTGGTTTTGTAGCATGTGATGTTACATACTTTCCGTTTTCCCTTTTGCTGACTTGAATTTTTGTTATCCTACTTCTTAAAAAATATATATAAATTGATTTGGAATACGTCTTCTGTCTTCTCTCGTGCTGACTTAGTTCTGTTAGTTTTTTGAAACGCTCTTCTTTGCTGTTTTAAATAATATTTTAATGATAGTAGAAATTGTACTTGTGAAATACAGTTACTTATAAAAGTAAAAATAATTACTGTAGACATAAGTCTTCTTATTTTTGTGTTTCACAAAGATAGTTGATGATGCAGTGATGTCATTGTCTCACTAACTTTTAATAATCTAGTTGAACATAACTCTTAGAGCAGTTGCTTTGTAAGTGGTCAAAACATTCCAAATATTTCATTCTTTTTAGTTTAGCCATGTATGTGTATATTTTTTCCGATCATTCATCTTGCTTGCTTAGATGAAGGTGTTCTCTTTTTTCTTTCGTAGAACTAAGTTAAAGTTGGCTTTTCTGAGTCACTTCTTATTCACCTCTTTTTCCTCAGATTTATTAATAAACTTTAATTCATTTTCTAATGCATTTATTCAAAGGTCCTGCATATATTTTCCTTCCTGTTTTATAACTTGTGACTAGCTTTTCAGGAAGTTGTGATGGTGTTTCTCTGTTCCCACTATAACTTGTAAGAGGGAATCAGCTTTTTGTGAAGTTTTGACAGGCTTCTGTTCTTTGTTCCACTGTGACTTCACAACACAAATGTTGGAGACATTTTTGGTACAATATGGAGACATCTTTGGTACAATAAGATGATGGACTTATTTTAGGGAGTGGGGGGTAAGAATTCTTACAGAATACATTCTGAAAGTAATGAAAAGTGCCTTGTGGCAGGACATGGACATGTTCATGGGCCTTCTATTAAGGAAAAAATATTACTGTAACTATCTTTCAAGTATACCATAAGTCATTAGAAGTGAAGCAATTTTGATGGACTATCAAACAATATAAATAAAATGATTTAAAGTGTTTCTTCTTTGATTTCTAATGCTTCTGGAAGTAGATAGCAAGATGGTTTTAAGTACCTATCAGAAAACTTAATCCTGTAATAAATTTGCACAGACGCAGGTGATCCTTACTTAAATCTTCATATCCTTCATCTGAAAAGTCTGGTTTTTTCCAAGTTTTCCTTCTCAGGACACTTTATGGTTTTTTGCACTTGCACCTTATCTAATGCATTGATGACTTCATTGATGATAGAAGGAAGAAGCACTTTCCTATGTCTGCCTTTGTGTTCCAGTCTAGAGAACAGTTTTAAAATCAAAAGCATGGAATGCTTTGCTCTCAAGATATTGCCTCCCAGATAGATGTAAGGCTTGTGAAGAACACATTATTTTTAAGGCTTCTATTGGTATATTCTACCATAGTAGCATTCCTGATGATACTAAGTAGGGTGGTGGTGGTTTTTTTCCGGCAAAAAGATTGATACTGAAAACAATGTGGTGAATTTTAACAGTGTATTGAGAAATGCATGCTGTTGTCAAATTGAGCATTTCCCTACCTTTGCAGGGAGATGAGGGTAGTATGTCCAAGAACATGCTGTCCTATAGGGGTTAGCAGGTGTCCCGTCAAAATGCATTTAGCATAAGGTTAGTACATGACTGGATACTCTTGGAGAAAAAAAAACACAACAACAAACAACCCCCAAACCCAGCATATAGAATGCAGTAATTTCTAGTTGGTTCGCATGCGTTGAGGATTACGAAAACTAATAGCAGCTCTACCAAATTAGTTACCTTATTTCTTATGTTGTAACGTTGTGAGGACTTAAGTTTTTAGAATAGTTTAGGCATGGCTCATGGAAAGTAACTTCTACAATACTTGTTTATGTTGATCAGGTTTAATACATATAAAAAATTGAATACTTTCTATTGATATTTTCATGAAGTTTTTTGCACTTGTCAAAACTTGGATTCAATGTTAAGGAAAAGATAAATACAGAAGCACAGTAATCTGAAATATGTGCTGGCATTTTCTATGCCTTAAAAGTTGTTTTACTTGGAAAGAGTGGTAAATATTGAACTTTTTCTACTTGTGTGTATATTTAGAGGCACGTCTAAAAATATGGAAAACTTTTTGTACTTTGGATTTTAATTCAGTGGAGGTTGAAATACATGATTTGGGATATACTACATAAGACTACATTACATTGTTCCTCCAGGTCTGGAAGAACATCTGTGTTATCCTGAAGTCTTTAATTATGTGATCACTTACTGGTTTTTTTCCCTCCCTGGAATCCTTGCTTTACCTGTTACATACAGCATAATATATGCACTTAACAAGTAGCTGTTTGGTGTTCTTCATTAGATATGTGTCCTAATGCTCACTATTAAACCTTGCTTTGAAGTCAGAAATCTGAATTTCTTCCTGGGTTTTTGCTTCTATATAATAGGAGAGTGTCTGAAATTTTGTTCTCTTTATCACACCTGTGTGAGAAGAAAGATGATATTATATACACTTTATGGATGGAGAAACACAAATCCATCAGGTTTCTATAATGTGATTCTTCAGGTGACTCAGGATACTGTATGCCATTTTAGGAGTTTAAAGTGTAGCTCCCATAGTCTCCTCCTGCATCTGTGAACATTGAAGACCTTTGCAAATCAGTCCTACATGACTAAGCATCCAGAAAAGATATCATAAAAGAGAGAGGTTGGTTCCAATGACTTCCTGGCATCTTATAGAATTTTTGTGGCAGAGATGGAAAATAAAAATGCTGTTCTGTGTGGCAGTTATTTTTTTGCTTATGTTAGTTGTGAGACTGTTTTCTTTCTACAGCTTCAGTCTTGTTTTCCACCTCTCTTCTGTCTGTGTAACAAATGATATAATGCTTCAGGTCTATCTTGTGCATTGAATGAGTCATGGCCTGTTTGGGGTGATGGGAATAGCAACATGTAGTCATGTTGTAACACATATGCAATGTGAACTGAGCTGTTGGAACAGACCACACAGCTGTGTCCAAATTTTTCAGCATTTGATGTAGCAACTGTAATGTTCTCTTTATAGTGTGTTTCTTTGCTCTTAATTGAAATGTGAAATGGTATTAACTGGAAGGCTCATAAGAAGAAAAGGATCTTCCTGTTCTGCCATGTCTGCCTCTTTGTATAATATGTGGTGGTTTTCTGGATAGACTATTGCTGAAAAGGAGAGAATGCGATACTTGGTGAATAAGTTTTATGTCCTCATTGCTAGCAAAAGTGTTGGGTTGAATTTTAGACTCTGGAACAAGCTGTTACAGTTTTGGAATATATGAAGAAGAAGGCAGCAATCAAATAAAAATGTTCACTTGAAGTTAGAAGGAAAAAGACATTATTTTTTTGTAGCTAGAACATTTAAGCTGTTCTCTATGGCTTGAATACAGTCCTCACTGAAGTGAGGATAAAAATGGTATTTAAATCTTGCAGGCATTTTTTCCCCCTTCACTTTTAAGCAAAACTGTAATTCTCATTTGATTTCTTACATTTAAAGCAGTGCTGTCTTTATGATAAAACTAATTTTCCACTGGGAAGGACAAGTAAGTAGAGCGTGCCAGTCTACTACTATGAACATGTCTACGCAGTATATTGCAGAACGGAATGCAAGATCACTCTGGCCAGTGCCAACTAGGCTGATAGGAGCAGGAAGCGCTTACTAGCTTTAGTTCAAGACAAAGCTTGTGAGCCTTGTATTAGCCTGTGCATCATCTGCTTGGTTGCCATTTTGTCAGAGGTCAACTATAGAAGTGAAGGATGGAATGTAGAGTTGTGCTAGAAAATTACAACTTACTGGCAAAAACTTGGATGGTTTCAGTTATAATTGTAATTCAGTTGGTGTTAACGGCCATAGTATGCCATTGTATTTGAGGTTTTCTACTTTCTCTTTTATCCAAATGTGATCTCTGTCAGGGTACTTGTTTTACTTTCATAGTAACCGTGGCCTTTATGGAAAATTGTATTACTAAGTATAATTAGAGATCTATTTGTTGGGGAGGTTTGCTTTTTTAAACTATCATTAAAAAATGTAAAAACGTAATGCTAGCATGTGTTGAAGTGCATTCTGGTGTTAACTTTGCGTTAAAAGGATATAGTTGGCTTGGAACATCTGCGCATTGTCCCACCATTCAGCGTAATTAATGTGTGTTGTGTCCATTACACATTGCATTATTTTCTTGTGTAAAATTGATTCTTTCAGAAGTGGCTTGTTTGCTGTTCTTAGGGCCTCACCTCATTACTTCAGTTATGAGTGCTACAGACTGACACTGCTTAGGAGTTTGATCTTTCCTCTGTAACCTGAATTGCTTGTTTCTCTTGCAGCCTTTGGATATCCCTGATGGTCGAAGGGCCCCATTACCTGCTCACTATCGTAGTAGTAGTACACGAAGCATTGACACTCAGACTCCGTCTGTCCAGGAGCGCAGCAGCAGCTGCAGCAGTCATTCACCATGTGTCTCTCCCTTTTGCCCTCCTGAATCTCAGGATGGGAGTCCTTGCTCAACAGAAGATTTACTCTATGACCGTGATAAAGGTGAGAGTAGAATGGCCCGCCTTTACCTATGGGAGGCATGTGATGTCCTGCTTTTACAACTACCTTCATTTTACTCATTACATCAGTTTTTGTTTTTGTTCGATGGTTGTGGAGGGATTGAGGATTTATCTTAAAATTGGTTTTGTTTGTTTACATATCTTTTTCCCTCTTGTTTGTGAAACTTCACAAACATCTTCCATAAATACGTCAGAGGAGCACAGCAAACAGTCTTAACTATTTATGAAGATTCTAACGTGAAGAATTCAGACTGTAACATGTTTACGTTTAAAAAAAGGTTTCCATAAGGTTTGTGGTAGACTATATATTCTTCGTGGGTGATCAAAATGGTGATGATGAAGTTTTGGACTGCTTTTAAAAGTACTCTGCTTCTGAACCCGTATATTCTACTTGAAGTTATTTGGTGAGGAGCTCAGATATGAGTTTGAACAGTCTGATGGAGAGTAATTACTTGTCTGTGTACATTTCATAACAGCCCAAACTTTCTGAATAATTTATGTGTTTATATGTGAATAGCCTGCATTTTTTTCAAAGTCTGTAAAATGTCATTTGGTTTTGTAGAGGGAGTAAACGGGAGTTTCAGTAATTAAGAGTTACTGACAGAACATGTAGTATGAAAATATAGGTACCAGTGTAAAAAGACTGGTTTTGGATGATTGTTTACTAATGAAATTATTCTTGGGCTTCTGGTCAGCTAGCTGGAAACATGGACTTTAGTTTGGAGGGATGCAGGGTTTGGGTAAAACATGCAAGCTGAGAGTAGTAAGTTTCACAGAGGAAATGAAAACTTTTCAGATTCAGCTTAGATTTACTAATGAGCTAAAGATAGCAGTATTTTGAGGTTATAAGTAAGGTTAACCTTTTTCTGTATATATTCTCTATTTAATAATTCTTGAAGTAATTTGGGAATAAGATTGGGGAAGGCAGCAGGAGAAATACTAGCTTTTCGTGGTTTCTGAAAAGTATTGCTTTCCCATCTTGGATTTATAAGGAAGTAGTGGAAAACAAATCCACTTGACCAAATCCTAAATTCGGGCTGTGTGTGTGCACGTATGTAAGTTAACAACATCAAAGTAAAAGTCTTAACTCAACATGATGGTTGGCCATGCTCCAAAAATAAGAGATATTAGCCCGCCCCTTCTCTTTCTTATAGTATACATGCAAATTGTAATGTGTTGTCAAGACTGAATCACTATAGACACATCCACTAAAGTATTAGCACACAAGGAAATGTCTTGATAGGTAGATTTGTTCATATGTGTCCTGATAACAAATACAAGTTAAAAAGCAAGGAAATGAAAAGAATAATTCCTTCTGCAGTTAGTACTCAGTTAACAGCAATTGGAATTTTCAGTGGTACTTTATTGACAGTAGCGAGTGAAGACAGTTTGAGATGGTGCATCTAACCTTCTTAGCGCTTTTCAAGGGTTTTTATCTCCTGTCTTGGATTTTTTTGAACAGCAAATTGGAATAAAATTTATTGCTGAACTTCACAATGAGTAGATACGTATTTGTGGATTTTGGTTTTAAGACTGGCTTTAATGCTAGGTTTGGGAGTCTACAAAAAGTCTGCTTTAGTAGTAGCGTATAGGTGACGGTGATAAACAGCCAGCTTTGTAAAGTGAATATAATGGCATTTTTTAATTAATTAAAGTACTTAATACTGTGCTTATGAAAGATAGAAGCTGGAACTGTTCATCACAACTTTGTTCTAGTTAGAAACTACAAAAGCGTGTAGCAGTTTTCCAAGAGAAAGTAATTTGTTCAGAGGTTGTAAAAGTACAGTCAGAAAGGTACCTTTTAATCTCAGATCATTAAGACCCCACAGACCAGTTGTTCTGAATAAGATGTTATCTTCAAAATAGTTAAATTACCAGTAAATTAGGGATACAGGTAGAAATTGTAAGGGAGTAGCAAGTTTTGAGAGACAGTTTATTAATATTGTTGTGGCTGTTAACTGCTTTATAAAACAAAACTCACAAAGTTTTTCACACCTTCATTTTAAAGGTTTTTGTGATGCTAGAATAAAACTTGTGAGTTTGCTTTCAGGCCTGTTAGGCTTTGAAAAATGCATTGTATAGCCACATGTAGACATTTTAAACTCCAGATATTCTTCTGTTGCTTTTCTCAAGTTGAGGTTTTATTTTCCTCTCTATGGGGAATAACTTGGCTTTACCATTAAAAAATATAATTACCAGCTTTATGAATGCTCCTGAGTGTGTTGCTGAATAGGAAAGGAAGGTTAGTAGTTTGACTGAGACATGAGCAGTGAGAGGAGCCAGCACTCTGTACAGACACAGCGCTGCTTTACATTTCTAAAGCATCTTTTATTTCTTGTGCAAAGCTGTGCTTTGGCCTGAGGCCCTCACAGCTGCTCTTTGGACTGTATCAGCTGTTTGGTTTACATTTCTGCAAGAAGCTGCTAAATCTATTGAATTTTTCAAAAGAAAGTGAAAGCTAAGTTTCAGAAAAGGCCCACAATACTGCTCCGAACAGAGCAGTGATACTAAATGGTATTGACTAGAGCAGAGAAGGAAGGGTGGGAGAGAAGGTATTTTAATGGCATCTGGCTTTATGATTCTGTTTTCAAGTATCAGCCTATTGCAAGGTAAGTGACTGCCTTGCTGCATTAAAGCTACAGGTTTCACTAGATCTGTTTTATGATAACTCTGGTCCATGAGACTATAATTCAGGGTTTTATGTAGCAGTTGCGACAGAGGTAAGGTTCAAAGGCATCCTAAGGTATAAGCAGATGAAATTTGGGGATTTTGTACAAAAATAGATAGTATAACCTGTTTCTCAGGGATTTTCATTAGGTGCTTTTGTGTAGCATTGTATATTCCCACTGTTGCTAGCAGGCTGTTACAAGCCACATGTTCATGAAGATGAACTGAAGATACTTTTTAACTTCTGGGCATCTGATTCATAGTTCTTAAAATGAAAAGTGTATGTAAAGTCTTTGGATAATCTTAAGAAACAAAGGTATTTTTGAACCTATCTAAACAAATCCCAAGGCTCACTGGCAAAATTTCTTATTTCCCTGAAGTTTTGTTACTCAAAAAATTATTTTACAGATTCTTTTTTAGTTTTCCTCCTTTGTTGCTCTAATATATGCAAGCTGAAATTTGTGGTATTAAGTCTTCTGGTTAAAATAGTATTTTTAGTGTTTAATCACAACCTTAAACATTTTCTAGATAACAGAATATATCCATTTTGAATATTTATGTTTAGAAATGCCGTGTAATAAGGCTCCATATTGTCTGCTATGTGGTTATGGTAACAAAACTTGCTTTAAAGGTTACATCTGTTAATCTTCAATCATTGTCATCTTAATGAAATTTGATTAGTTGACTGAAATACGCCAGCAAAGCACACCCTACTGGTGGAAGCGTGGAAGATGCAGACATGTCTTCTGACATGAAGGCTCATGCATTGCAGCCTCTGAGACAGTAAAAAGATGTGTTAATAGCACAGTTTGAGAATACACATTTGCAGTGTCATTAAGGACTAATAAGGTGACAATTTAGCACTTAAGAGCTTACAGAATACACAGTTGGAAACTGGCTTAAGCTGTAAGTTCCACCTCTTGCCACTTTAACTCATGGCCTATTTTCCCAGTACCCTTCCGTTCTCACATTGCTGCTGTACGTGTAGAACCAACACCAAGCTTGTATATGTGAGCCTCCTAATAACCACATGTATTTTTCAAATAGTAGTGTGGTGTGCGTTTGGTCAAAATGAAAAGCTAACAACTTGGTAAACTTTAAAAATCAGGGAGGGTAAAGACAGGAACAGATGGTTGAATTATACAATATAATTTTTTTTTTTACTTGTTTAACAGCTGTCTTATACAGAAAGTTTCAGCCAGACAGGGCTAAATAAACCAAAAGCTTGATTGAAAACTGAACTGGCTAGACAAGACTCTGAATCTTCCAAGGACTGACTTAACTTTGAATTCCGTTTGATTCTTTCCTTGGATGTACTTCCACAGTTTTCCACTATTTGGTGGAATGAACAGTAGCACATTTTATGTCTCAAGTTTTTTAAATAGAAACTTGGATCTTCAATTTTAAATATTAGAAGGAGGAAACAAACTGTCTGGGTTCTGTTAATGATTTCTGTGTTTGGAATGAGCTGTGTGGGCCAACAGTGGAAATATGCCAACAGGACCATCATGCTCCCAGCTTGGCAAATATCTGCATTGTCTCTAAGCTTTTTCTGCCTTCGGACAGTTAACACCTAAAATTCTGTAAATAGAAGTTCTGTGTTCACTCTACAGCAGGAAAGAGCTGAATAATCAGTACACTGCTCAGGTTCACTTCAACTGTGTTTTCTTCTCATACCTTTCATAGTAAATCTCCAAGGGGAGGTGTGATATTGAAGTTGATTTGTGTCTTGTTATAAGAGGAAGCAGAGATGTTTCAAAACCTCTAATGATTAGCCTTTGTATTTGAGTCATGGTTATACAAAAGTTTATGTAGTTACTGTTTGCAAGCTGTTAAAGGCAACTTTGTATGCTTTAGTGAATCTAGATCATAGCGCTTGACGGCTTGGTTGGTTTTCCACTGTTGCTGAAAAGGCACACATGAACAACAGCAGAATAAACAAAGGTATCTGAGTTAAAAATGGTCAGATACCCTGCATCGGTGGAAAGATGCAAAAGGAGCTAAAGCAAGAGCAGTTATTTCTCTCCAAATAAGGTGTGTTTGTAAGTTGGGGGAACCTCTTTAACCTTACCATTTAATTTAATTTATTTTTTTTAATTGTAAGCCCAAGCAGAGAATAGGGAGCCACTAGTACTAGCCTGAGGTAGATGTTGCTCTTTGAAAAGGTAGAAGCCACTGCGGAAAGCTAATTTTCTGTGGGTAATTATTTTTGTACATACTCGATTTCCTTAATGCATTGAATATCATGTTGTCAAGATGAGTGTTTAAAGTGAACCTTTTCATAGTCTTTATTTTTCAAACTTTTGTGCTTGTCACTACCAGAGTTGAGCCTTCTCTCTTATATTTTCTGACAAGTAAAAGAAATCAGCCTATTGCCTTGTGTCCTAGATCTGCACACCTTTAGTTCTAAGTGTGTCTAGTAAAATATACACTGATAGATAGAGTTACAAAAAATACCTATATCATATAGGTAGTAGTGATGAGAGAATTGAATTGTGGAAACTTTATTTTGAATGCCAAAACAACTTCATGATCATGAAGCCAGGAAGGTAGGGCACTGTAATGATGAGGTTTCAGTACCTGTGTTACAAACATGCTTTGTTTCTTTGCAACTTCTGAACTATTCATGAGACTGAGGTCAATATTCCAGTGAAGAATTATGTTTTGAAATAAGATGCATGCTGTATACACACATTTTCAATAACTGTGTTTATACAGTGAGAAGGTGTATTATCATTACCACTCATAAGTCTTCTGCATGTATTATGCATATTACCTTGTTCATTTGAAGTACATAATAAAGAACGTATTTGTTTCCAGGATCACAGCTCTGCTTTGTTCTGATTGCAGTGTTCCGGATAAAAATATCCTCCTGTTATGTGTTGTTATGTGATAGATTACTGCTGCACTGAAGCTTTTATTCAGAAGAAATGTGCTATACAAGGGTGTTAGAAATAGCCTGCAATAAAGGAAGCTTTGTGGTAGAAGCAAACCGGCATAGTGGCTAAATTGTGAAAAAAGGCATCTTGTTTGGAAATCGAATTTAATTAAAAAGCACTCTCAATCTCTAGTAATATAACTGCTTTAAATTTTCAGACAGTGGGAGTAGCTCACCGTTGCCCAAGTATGCCTCATCTCCCAAACCAAACAACAGCTACATGTTCAAACGAGAGCCCCCAGAGGGATGTGAGCGAGTGAAGGTCTTTGAGGAAATGTCGTAAGTAATGCCTTTTATATCAGCTGGTATCTGCAAAGCAGTAAACCTGTTTACTGAGCCTATTCAACTGCAGATGAATAAACTATTCCAGCTGATGAGTTTTTCAGGAGCAAACTATTCTTAGAGTTTGTACAGAAGAGAAGTTGAAGTGTTCACGTTGGTTTGAAGAGGAAATGGAGTCTTTTATGCTTGAACTCTTTTTGTGCATTTGTAAAAGGCAACAAAAATCCAAGCAGAAAAGATAAGGTACATTTAATTTCCTAAGCATTTATAAAACTCTTCCCATATATTTTTTTTATTAACTTTTTAGAATGTTCATGGCTTAAAAAAACCCTCTCGTCATAATTCTCCACCAGTTTCAAGCATAGGTTATGTTTTGATACATATAAAACATATAAAATGGAATGAAACACATGTAAAGTGTTTCTAGATGGTAGTATACTTATGGCATAGACTTTGCTCAATATTTTTGCTGAGCAAGAGATGGGAAATTAAACTCTCGGACATCATGTCTTTTTCCCCTAGACCCAGCAGTATTTGAGCACATGCTGTCGAGGTTGCATGCTTAGCTCCTGTGGATGAAAGAATAAAGGAGGGGACATTTCTTGCTCTAACAGCATTCATGCCCTGCTGGATGGTGAAGGAGCAATGTTGGGTTGTGGAGGAAGCCTCCAGACAAATTATGGAATATGGGAAAGGAGAGGTCTGTTTCATTGAGGTTCTCGAAGGGTTTTAATGTGACTAAATGTGGTGTTGCTGCATTGTTTTTATTAAAGAAGAATTTGTGCCGTTCTAAATTACCTCGGCACTTTTTCATGTGCATATGTACTGCAGATTTTTCTTGCTGGAAGTTGCATGTTTATCCAGTAATTATCAAGTCATTTTTGTGACGGTACTATTTTTAATGCTGTGGATCAGTTAGCTGACTACCAATATGGAAGATGTTTGCCCCTCTGTCCAATTAATCCCATTCCTTGTCATTCACATTTTAGCAACGTGTAGAACCACAAAGTTCATGATGTATAAAACATCTTGGTTGGCCAGGTATATAACCTTTTTTTTTTTGTTGTAGGTCTCGTCAACCTGTCTCAGCCCCTCTCTTTTCATGTCCTGACAAAAACAAGGTTAATTTCATCCCAACCGGATCAGCTTTCTGTCCTGTAAAACTTCTGGGCCCCCTCCTTCCTGCTTCAGACCTGACGCTGAAGAACTCTCCAAACTCTGGTCAAAGCACAGCTTTGAGCACCCTGACTGTTGAGCAGCTTTCCTCTCGGGTCTCTTTCTCATCTCTGTCAGATGACACCAGCACAATGGACTCCACAGAGGTCCCGGTACAGCAACCGTCCCAACAGCAGCAGCCGCTTTTGCAAGAAATTCAGACTGAAGACCATTCCTCTTCTCAGAGCTACGTGCTAATCTAGACCAAGGTGGAGCAGGCCTCTGCCCTGAAACAAGGATTGAGGAGATAATAGTTCAGATACATCTGCATGAGGTGGCAACCTTTCAGAACAACACGGAATACTTAGCAGCACTCAAAAAAATATCTCGACGCTGTTCTTGGCAGGGACGGAATTCATAGTCAGCATTTTTTGTGAGAAAGCAGTAATGCCTGCAGAATCCATGTATCATTAAGCGTTTTAAGTGGAGACTATGCATTTCATAGTATGTTTGACCAGATTAGTACTGTGTCCTGTGTTCTGTTTCAAATTCTACAGTATAAATAAGCTCTATATATATATAAAAAAAAAGTTGCCTGTCTGAATAGAAAATGTCTTGCTGTGTTGTGTCCTATGGAAAATACTGTACTTCAGGATTATGTTTACAATTGATCCAGGTGTTTATGTTTCTAACTTCTGTAATACACACAATGCAAAAAAAAAAAAAAAAAAAAAAAATGGCCACAACAGTTGCACAGTGCCCACCCTATGGCCTAGCTTCAGGTACTTCTCTCGAAGTGTAAACTCAGGTAACTTGGAATGTATATCATATTGGGATATAAAATATTTTACAGCTACAAAGCTAAAGAGGGAACATCACTCTTTTGCCTTTCCTTATTTTATGCATTAATATTTCCTCATTACATTCCACTTTCTTGGAATAAGTGCATTCAGATCCAGGAGAACGATGACCCTGGACATGGGTGAACATGAGGAGAACCAGCAAATCTGTGATGTATATCACTTTGTCATGTGCTTACAAGTAAAACAACCGTTGCATTTACTGTCATTTCAATATATGTAAAAATGTGGCATTTAAAGGTTTCAGGTGTTGCTCAGTTAATGACTGTTAAACTGTTGCAAATAAAGTGTTCAGTACTAGGCTGTACATGAGAAACATTCCACGTTGTGTATGAGAGGATTTTGAAAGACAAGAATGTTTTTGTTCAAGGACAGAAATTGTTTCAGGTTTCACAGGGGGTGATGGGGATTTCCTCTCACGTTCTTGTTGGCAGTTAAGGATGTGAAATGCTACTGTTACCGTCTAAAAGTCAAATTAATGTTTAGTTTCTCTTTTGGAAATATTCATTCATTTGCTGGTTGGATATAGGTTTTCAGATTTTGTCAAGCAGTGTTAGATGAGCAGCATTTTATTTATGTAGTGAGTAATTGTGTTTGGATTAAAGTCCAAAAGTAGCAAGTGGGTGTTCTAAGAGGGGTGGGGAAAACGATAGTTTTAAGTTCATGTTACTTAATCAAAGCTTCTCCCATAACTTTCAGTTACTTAAGTTGTGTGTGTAAAAGTGTGTTTTCCCCCCTTCTTAAGTGTGAATAATAAAAAAAAATCCTTGTAAAATAATCCTGGTTTTGCAGGCTGGACACTTTCTCAGAATAGTACACGGCAAGAACGGGTTAGTGATGCTCTCCTATTGTACTGGAACAAGAGGAGCATTGCTTTCAGAGATAATTTCCTGTGATACAAAGAGGACCCTAAAGGCAAAATAAACTTGTTCTTGCTCCATTGCTTTCAGCTCAGTGGAACTACATTTATGCTGTCTGCTCCTAAGAGAATAAGGTTCACCTTTTCCAGGAATTGAAGAGATTAGTAGCCTGCAGCTACTGAGCATTTAAACTTGCTCCATTATGGTTTTTTCTTCTTTTGAAGATGAGATTGGAGGGGGGTGAGAGTGAGCCACCAATAACTACTCACTAAATATGTGCTTTCTTTGGAGATAAAGCATTGTTTCCTTTTTATTACTGAGTTTTTGTTAATAATATCTTACAAGATGGAATTTGCAGCCTATAAAATGGTCACTGTTTTTTGACTCCCCTTGCAGAAAATATAGAAGGAGAGAGAGGTCTGTCTCTAAACATTTTCATGTGAAAAACCTTCTTGCAACACAGCAGCCATCTTTAACCCTACTAATCTCAGGCCTAGGTGAAAACACTATATATTTTATAGACCGAAGATAAAGGGGAGAAAATACTCGTGATGTAAGTATCGATTCCTTTTAATATTTTTCTTTCTAGATTAACATTGCAGTATGATGACCTTTTTATGCTCTGGTTATGTCCAGATAAGAAATTGTAGTCTCAGTTATTGGTGTTAGGTTACCAGGGGATACGATGAGTGGTTTTTAGATCAGTGATGAACTCTGTACAATATTTGCAATACCATTACATGTTCTTCTTATTTTTTCCATGAGAAACTAAATATTAATTACATTGCACATTTGTTCTTAGCAGATTTGAAGGTTTTGAACCAAATGTGTTAAAGCTAATGCTTTGCCATGTAAATTTCCCAGCAGTTGTTTATCTCAATTGTATTCTACATCCAGCTGTAGAAATTTGTCAAATATTGTTTAAAGTTTTGTACATAGTTGTACTGTTATTTCTAGCCACTGTGCTGAACAGTATTCAAGTTATCACACAATATTGCTTTACACAAGAAAATGTGTGGCTTTTGTTTTGTATTTTTTTTCGGTATAGAAGTTCCTGTGTCTTATTTAAATAAAAATTATAGTTAAGAAAAAGTGGTGGGAACGATACACAAAAGCAGTGTTTTGTTTATTTGTTTCGGAAACTGTATGAAACACCATAGAATGAGATTAAAGTTTAATATTGTTCCAAAATCACATCTAGAATAATGTCAACCATGTATTTTTATGACTAGTATGCTATGTCTTCCAGAAAAAAGATAATCTCTTACCTATTGATTTTTGCATAATGCTGTTCTAAGAAGGGGGGGAAACTAAAAATAGCTGAATGCTTAAATATGCTTAAAAATAGCATATTTTATTTCTGCATATAATGAGGTTTTTCTTCAGAGCATAGAAAAAAATAATCAGTTAAGTGTTAATGGGAAACTGTGTATCCACTGCTGTGTTTGTAGTATAGCTAATATCAAGTTATCTGTTGAAAATTATGAAAGCCATTAGACGTTTCACTATGTGAAACTAAACTAAACCCCTAAAGGATGTGGTATAAATCTACTGACAGTCTTGGTTTCATGTTATTCTGTATGAGTCAAGTGATTGTCATTTGACTTGCAGAATAATTCTTTCCAGATGGGGGGTGAGGGGGAGGGAGGAGGAAAGAAGAATAATATTTAAATACATGTAAATCCTCCAAAGTCAGTGTTTACTGAAGAGCACTATGGCAATAACCATCAAGAATGGTTTAATGCTTATTAGCAGTAAGTGAAAATGTAAGTTTTCAGCATCCCAAAGATTACAAGGTTTTAATGTGACTATGTTAAAAACATTAACTGAAAGTGCTGAAAAGGGTGTAGTATCCCACCCTGCTATGAAAATGCTTGATGGCCTTCAGTCAGAAACGGCTTGGTTTCAGCCATTTCATCATCAGCTTGTAGGGCTTGCTAGGAAAAGCTTTGTGACCGCCTCATCCTCTAAATGGATTTGGCTGCAGCGGTTCCAGGCTGTCCCATGTGTGGGGAGGGCATTCTCTTCTCAAGAACTACTTTGACAAAAGCGTGTCGCTCACCCTGAAAAGACATGATGCAACTTGTACCATGGGTAACTTTTTCACCTTCCCTGTGAACCTAGGCCTCGCCTGGTTAGTTACAGTTGCGGTAACATGTTGCTTCCACCTAAGCCACACTTTGAAGTTGAGTGCTGTGTGTAATTCACTGCCTATGTCTTCCTCAAAGCCAAGACAAGCAGTCTGAAAAGTGCTGCGAGTAGAGAGCTAATGAAGTAATTTTGCCTTGTGTCTCTGCTTTGTGAACTAAAAGATCTTCCTCAACTCGAATGTTACATTTTCTAGCGGTTCATGGCTCTCGAAATGGACTCTGTTCAGAGACTGCAGGACTGTGTAAGAGGAGCCCTTGGCTACGTGTGCTGGGGGTAGAGGGCAACAGATAGTGACCTGCTTGTTTTAGGAAGCTGTCAGAGAAATGATTTATGGCTTCCTGACAAATCAGCTCTTGGGAAGGGCCAGATACTGGCCCAAGGGTAGAGTCTTGATATCTTCACAGTATTTAAACAAAAGCCTGGAGTAATACAAAATAAACACAAGAAATTGAATGGATTAGAGATGTTGGCTGACATCACAGTTGCACGCAAAGACCACTGAGGCTTAGCAAACTAGCTCCTGGCCTTACTCCATGGTAATGGATTGATACCTTCATCTGTTACTTGAGGTAAAATCCAAGCAGCTTGAAGATGACAGATGACTAGTAGAAGTATAAATCAATTACTGTTGTTAAACAGCCTGGCTTGCTTTGCAAAATACAGCCATGCAAACACAAATTTGAAGCTACACAATTTGGAGAAAATAACTACAATTCCTGCAGTGTGTTTCCAGAACCTAAATGCAAGGAAGAAGTGAGTGAAAGCTGGGAAGGAACATCCGTTACTGGGATGTACACGTACAGCCATTTGTAGTTGGTGCTTGGCTAAAGGAAGTTCTTTGATCAAAGATATCCATGCAGTTAAAATATGTATATCTTTCTGTCTGCATTAGTGGAACCGGTCCTGGAAAACTATCTAGTTCAGGAGAGACTGTAAAAAGCTGGAGAAGGCTCAGGGAAGAGCTATAGGAACGAGTGGGGTACTGGAAAAAACACACAGCAAGGTTTTGTAGGAGCTCAACATGTTTAACTTAACAGTTGAGGTGTGGCTTAATTCCAGTTAGTAAATATGTACATGTGAAATACTTAGTAACGAGCTACTTAAATTTAACAGACATGGAATACTAAAGCAGTAAGAGAATGAAGGTAGATGAATTCACACTAGAAACATTAATGTATTTTAGTACTAAGGGTAATTGAGTTCTGGGCCAACTTGCAAAGGTGGATTTTTTCAAGTACTGGTATGTTTAAAATGAGATGATTTTACAAAGGATGTGCTCAAAGAAGATGTTTTTATAAGCCTTACTAGCTCATGATTATTTGGGGCTTTTTACATTTCAGTTGACTTTAAAGAGGTAGGTTTTTTTAACTACCATAAGCATTCTTGCCTCGCTAAAAAAGTAGCATGCTGCAATATTTTTAACTAGGGAGTTAATGCTTTTTTAAAAACCTGGAATAGCTCTTTAAAGATAATTCCTGGCTTCTGAAACTTTTTGGTTTGTGTCACATGTGAACGTAGTCTCCAGTAAAAGAGGTGCTTGAGTAGCTTTATAGTTGTTTTGATTCCTGTCACGTCCTCAATAGCACTGTAATTCTGGAGAGATGGCAAGAAACGGGAGAGTCGGCAGTGTCTTTTTGGAGTGCAACCGGTCATAGAAATAATGTGTCACTCAAGTGGGGCTGGTAGGAAAACATTGATTGAGAAGGAAGAGTGTTTCCTCAGGTAAGACCACATCGGCAGTGAGTGAACATGCAAGTTAAACTGCCAATTCAGTTGACAAGAAGAAAGACTAGCAATCTGATGAAGCTGGATAGAGATGACCCCTTTTTCAAGAACTTGAAATTTTATCTCGGGTTATAACAAGTTCTGATGTTAAATTGGCTGCCTTGAGCTGTAGCCAGGAAGCTCAGATGCAGAGGAGCTGGTGGAAGCCTGAGAGAAGAGGAACTTGTGTAATTTGTTTTTTCCCCTTGCATTACAGACAGGGCTTGTTAATGAAGCACAATTAGGCTAATAACTGCGCCTGTAGAAAAATAAGTTCTGTTTTTTTTAAATTATTTTTGCGTGTGTGTATGGGCATAGTGAATTGCATGGTTGAACTTTGCAGTGATATGTACAGCTATTGGTTGAGAAATAGGGTTTCCTCAGGCAACATATGTTTAGTAACACCCATGGTAATCTATTTCTTGTACCCTAGTTTTTACTTTTACTTCTCCAAATAAGCTGTAAGTAAATAGTGTTACTGAAATCCAGACTGCTAGGCATAACAGTCATGTTAACTAATTCTGGGTGTCTGACTGCTTACTGCAAGAGGAGATGAGATCTGAGAACTCTTAAGGTTTTTGTGGAAGGAGGTTCTTTCTCCAAGGAGGAGAAAGCTGAAAGAAACTAGACTCCCCACAAAGATTTGGTGCCAAAAGGCTGGGTGAAGCAATTACTCCTTTCCGATTTCTATTTGGATAAGAATTTCCAGTCCTGCCCTATCTCGGTAATACAGAGGTTTCTCAGGGAGTAACAGCCTCCCTTTCCATAAGATTGGTGTATCTTTGGGCTTGTTACATAGGGAAGGAAGAACTCATTCTTGTGTAAAAATTAAAAAAGTAAGGGTGTTGCCTTTGGAAACTAAACATTGGTTTTAGGAAATGGTAAAAAAAAATGGTTGACTCTGCTTTTGTGATTCCTTTCGATTCTAATTCATTGTACCTCCTGAGAATGCTGAAAAACATTCAGCATTTTGGTGTCAGTTGCTGAAACAATATGTTTCAGGTGTAACCTTACATCTCTTTGACAGTACAGAGATGTTACCATACTGCAAGGTTTCACTGCGTGGTTTTTATTTTGGATGGGGCACATGTGTGTATTTTAAGGATTGCCACCTCATTCAGGGGCTCTTGTTCATGAAATGAAGTTGGGTACAATGGCAGACGTGTTTTCTGTTCTAGCAAAGAATGCCAAGGAGACGGTTTAGACGCTTTCTGAATTCAGTACCTAAGAAACGTGCTTCCCTCTAGGGAAGACTTTCTGGGTTGACCTTCTTCTGGAGGGGAATACTAAACCCTTGGGGGTGGGGGGGTGATGAAGATGATGGTAGTAGGCCTTTCACTTTCTAAGGAATGGGAAAGCAAAGGCAGCCTAGGCCCTACCTGTACCTGATTTGGAGGGTACCCCTGTATGTGCATATTTGTATGTGTAGCGTGTTCTTTGGGTTAGGAGGACAGTGGATGCTTTACTACTACAGTGGAGCGGTAGTCTGGGTTAGTGTCATTTGTTCTCCAGATCAGGCCATCTATAGGTTGCAATCTGCCTCTTTGGTGGCATCCTCACTGACAGACTGTTGAATGCAGCACTGTAGCATGATTTGGTTGTAAGTGAGAAAATGTTGGATACATTTATCCAAATAATAGACTGGATAACAAACTAGATGGGGAAAAAAACTTGTTTGGGAATCCTGTGATTTTCAGATCTGGATCCATTTCGGATATCGATCCACATGGCTAAGATTCCCCCCTGAGTCTTCTACAGTACTGAGTAGAGAGGAAGGGTTGAGCTTGGACCAGGTGATCCTTGAAAATCAGCCAGGTCTCCTGGACTCCCTTCCAGGGCTGTATCCCATGGGATTCTTCCAGGCAGGTCCCTGAAGGGGCCAAAGTCTGCTCTCCTAAAGTCGATGGTTGTCATCCTGCTTTTTGCTTTCCCCCCCTTTCTCTCAGGATCCTAAACTTTACTTAGTCTTGTGGTAACATCAGCCAAAGCTGCCCCCGACCTTCATGTTCCTGACCAGTTGTTCTTTGTAGATAGGGGATCTAGCCGAGCATCTCCCCTCACCAGCTCCTTGGCTGACTGTCTCAGGAGGTTCTCGGAAACCTCCTGGACTGCTTGCCTCCTGCTGTGTTGTCCCTCCAGCCGATCTCGTGGTGGTTCAAGGCCCCCTGGGGAACACAGCCTGTGAATGTGAGGCTTCTTCCAGTTCTCTGAAGAAGGCCTCATCTGCTCCCTTGTGATCAGGTGGTCTTGTAGCAGACACTCGTGGCAATGTCACCCATGTTGGTCTGCCCTCTAATCCTGACCCGTGAGCTCTCCCTTCCTCACCATCCTGTCCGCTCCTGCCTGAAGAGCCGGCATCCAGCCGTGGCAGCGCTCCAGTTGTGGAAGCTGTCCCCCCACAGCTGATCCCAGGGAGACGGCAGCCCTGCAACTGCATGCAGGCCTCCAGTTCCTCCCGTTTGCTCCCCAGGCCGCAGGTGTTGGCATACAGCCCCTTCGGGGAGCCACCCCCCTCTCCCAGAAGCGCTAGCAGAGCTCCCCGCAGCCCTGGTGTCTCCGCGCTTTGCTTATTCGGGCTCACCCGGGGTGAGCCCCTGTCTTGTCCTCTCCGAGATCTGGCTTGACCACATCACCCGGCGCCCTTTGTTTGCCAAACCTGGACCACGACTTTGTCACTTGACCAGACAGGCCCCAGCAGCGTCTCCGTCAGGTCCCTGATCCCAGTCCCCGGCAAGCTGCAAACCTCCCTAGACGACGGGTCGGGCCGGCAGCAGGGACTTGCCCGCTGCTGTGGGTCGCTGCCGCCTCCTCGTACTGCTGCACGGCCCAGGCTGGGCAGGCGCAGGGGCTTCGTGGGACACGGGTCCCGGGGCGCCGGTCCCCCTCTGTAGATGCAGATCTGCAGGTGGAGCAGGAGCTGTCTCCTGGTGCCAGAAAGTCACCAGCTCCCAGCCTTCGGCATGGTGGCCGTCTCCGTTTCCCAGCCCAGTTCCCAAGGCTCTGCCTGCCCCTCCCGCGTGGGAGTCTCCTTTCCGCCGACCCTGACGACTGGGAGAGGTTCACTCCTTCCTGTTGCAAACTAAGAGGATGAGGCCTGGTCTCCTGCAGCCTTTTGGACTTAAGGCAGGCAGCATCGTGGTGTTGTTTCAGGCTCGGGCAGTAAGCTGGGGACAGGAACCACCAACCACAGTATGATTGGCCCCAAGCCACTTGATGCTGTCGTGGGTCAGGCATTTTATTTTTTTTTTTTTTTCCCCCCTTATGCCCTGGTGCAGAAACTTAAGCTCCTTGATAGAGATTTTGTCAATGCTGATGGTGTGTATATTGGATTAAGCCTTCCCTGCGGAAAGGCACTTGCTTCACTTTGACAGTCCTCCCTGGGGAAAGGAACTTGTTTTGTTTCGGCGATGCTATGCAACAGAAGGACTTATTTCGGGGCCGTAAAAGCATTTTCCTGTATCTTAAAACACTTTCCTTTTTTCACTTGGATAATAACCAACAAAGTAAACAACATTACGTACCTCAACCTCAATTAAGCCCTCTGCTAGATACTTCACATGTTTATGGGGAACAGAGAGGGAACCCAAACCACCTACAAGCAAGCTGTACCGTTCATTAAAAACCAACCCAGGACAGACAGTTCATTCTGCTCCCACAAATCTCAAGTAGGAAAATGACCCATTATGAATTTTTAGTGTTTTCCGATTGCATTTAATGTTTGCTAAACAGGATGGGCTGCTAAAATGGGTGGGGGCAAGAGGGGGGGCCTTGAAGCAGTGTCAGTGCAGCCTTTCTTCCTGGATGCCTCTGTTTGCTTTTTGATCTTGCTTCCTTTTATGCTTTGTTTTGGCAACATTCCCATGGCTTAAAATGTGAGCGGTGAGATGGACCTGCGCTCTCTGAGGTCAACTAATGAACGTGGCAAAGGCTGGTGAAGCTGAGAGCTCTCCTGCTTCCAAGGCAACCCAGATCACTTCTCTTAAAAATGAAAGCAAAAGCTGCAAAGTGCTCAGCGTGGGAGGCGAAGGGAGGGTTAAGTGTTGACAAAAGGAAGATTGTGTTCAGTTAAGGCTTTTCAGAATTATTTCCCAAAATAAAGAGCAGTAACAGCTGTGTATACCTTGCAGGTAATCTTGGCTGTGGTTTGGTGATGAGCAGAGGTGACCACAGGCCCTGTCCCAGGGCTCCAATAGCACTGCTGCTTGCTGCTGCTGCCGGCATCTCCCTGCTCTGCAGGCTCACGTACCTGTATGACCTCTGCTGCCTCAAACTTTTTTTTTTTTCTTTCCCTTTTTTTTTTTTGGCCAAGTTTTCAGCCAGATGAGAGCCGTTACAGGATCTTCTTTTGGTTGGAAAAGGCCTGCTAGGACACCACGGGGCAGCAGCCCACATTTAGATGGGTTTGGGATGCTCACGGACCCGAGCCCTGGGCAGGCTTCTGTGACTTAACAGCATAGGCTGCCATTTTGGGGGAAAAGCCCTGTATAGCTCATGTGCCTCTGGCTCCTTTGCAATCCTGGCTGCTCTCACCAAATGCAGGGACAACCTTGCAGAAAGGTCAGATCAGCCCAGGACCCAGCTGAACTGTAGATCAGAAGAATTCCTCCAGGGCTTGCCTCATTCTTCAGAATCTCTGTTGTCTTCTAAAAATCGAAGGAAACTATCACCCTGCCATGGTGAGGGTTGCTCTCTGTTGTCAGACTTTGGTGTTCTGAAGCTCTCATACTCAAGGTCAAGGCAGAGATGATCATGGAAGACAACACAGACCGCCTAAATGGTCCAGAAAAATATGCAGGTCTAACAGCAAAGCAGTGACTTCAGTGGCCCATGATTATAATTTCTGTATTTTATGTGTCAAGGGTTTATTCTGAGGATTGCACTTGGAATAATAGTAGGAGTTTGGTTTTTTCCTTGTTGGATCCTGCTCCTGTTACATTCAGCATGCTTGTTTCCTGCAGCCAGCTGTTATCCGCCCACCTAGATGGAGACAGGGTGGATGATTTAATTGTGTAGCACTTTTAAAATTTTGTTTTCCTTTCCCCAGCCTGTTGATGAAGCAAGCATATGGCTTCCAGCACCTGTCCTGGGGCCTTTCCTACTGCCATAATAGCTGTGGAAGTCCAAAATAAAAGAAACACCCTACAGAGCAAGTTTCTGGGCAGATGAAAGACTGTTGTTTGAAGAGAAGACTGGCTGTAACTTTAACAGCTTAGGTAGGTCTGCAGTCACTTCTAAAATCCCTTATCTTTTTTTTTTTTTTTTTTTTTTTTTTTGGTATTCATTACCCCATAAAGATTCCAACAGCAACCGGTGTAAATAGCTGGCAGGTAGAATGAGACAGACCTTCACCTCCAAGCTACAGCATGCTTCTCTTTTTTTAATTTAAATTTTGTAATTTTTTGAAAGCAGCCAATAATTCACACCCTTCCACTACGGATTAATTGCAAGGTCGGGCACATCAAGCTTTCGGTATGGTAGAACAGAGTTAAAAGTTGATGCAGTTGATGGGAGGTGTACACTGCTCCCTGGCGAATGGCAGCCTTCTCACTTCATTATAGACTCACAGAATGGTTTGGGTCAGAAGGGACGCTTGAAGGTCTTCTATTCCAACCTCCCCTGCCATGGACATATTTCACTAGATCAGGTTGTTCAAGGCCTCATCCAACCTGAGTTTGAACACTTCCAATGATGGGGCATCTGCAACTTCCCTGGGCAATCAGTTCCAGCATCTCGCCACCCTCATCATAAAAAGTTTCTTCCTTATATCCAACCTAAACCCTACCCTATTTCGGTTCAAAACTGTTGCCCCTTGTCCTCAGGCCCTGGTAAAACGTCTCTCTCAGTCTGTTTTATAAGCCCCCTTTACATATAGAAAACCCCCAGTAAGGTCTCCCCAGAGCCTTCTCTTCTCCAGGCTGAACAACCCCAACTCTCTCAGCCTGTCTTCACAGGAGAGGTGCTCCAGCTCTCTGACCATTCTCGTGGCCCTCCTCTGGACCTGCTCCAGCAGGTTTCACATGGTGGGCTCCTGTGCAGGCAAATACCTTCTGTTACTTAAAGGGAAGGTTATCTGGTTTCTAATTAGTCAACGAGGGGAAAAGTCAATTTTATGCTTAGGAAAGCACTGTTAATGAACACCTGGGTAATGGTCTGATTGACTGCAAAGCCAGTCTGCCTTGGAGCTGGAGGCTGGATGGGTTACCCAAAGCCAAACTTGCTGAACCTGCAGGGCCTGTTTGGCCATGTACCCTTGTCTCCTGTCACAGGAGAATCTCTGTGTCTGCGCAGGGCATCGGGCTCACGCGCTCTGCAGCATCACAGCCGGGCTCTGCGCGCTGAGCACGTGCTGAGCAAGGATGGCAGCCCCAACAGTGGGAAGCAGCTCGTTTGTACCTAGTTTGCCAACGCGGTGCTAGACTGTCTCAGCGTTTCTGCGTCTTAGCTGAGGCAAACCCTCTGCTGCTCGGCTGTTGGCAAGCCTAGTTGCTGCTCTGCTTCCTGCCTTCCCATATGGCTTGTTTAAAAATAAGACATTTACAAGGAGCAGAAGTTGTAAAAGTAGGCTAACCAGAGGGGGATTTACAGTAAACACTAGATGAGAGAGTGTGCCGGGGGTTGCAGTGAGGGCTGATCTTCAGGTTACTTACACACCTGTAGTGTTAAAAAAACCCAGAAATGCATGGGGTCCCTGGCTGGCCACAGAAGTCCAACTCCTGCAACAGTCCTCGCTGATGGGATGAGCAAGAGTGGCCTCAGGCTGCCCAGCCTGCAGCATGGCAGGGCCTCCCTATGCTGCCCAGCTCATCCTTGCTGGCCTGCCCGAGAGCCTCCCTGCCAGGGAGGAGAAAGCAGATGGGTGCTGGACCAAGTGAGTGGAAGCAGTAACTGCATGCTGGGCAGAAGAGGAAGGGAGCTTGAAAAAGCGAGGAGGGACCCTACGCTGCAAATTTACCATGTCAATGTCTTGCTGCTACTCTGAGTAATCGTCTTTGGGAACTGCACTGAGAGAAGACAGGACCTTCCAGTTCTTCTTCTTTTGCCCTGGGGCTATTTCACCCCACATGCTCTCAGCAGCAAGCATGGACAGTACAACCACCATTCATTCCTCAGTGGTGCTCATCCAGTATCCCTTGGCACCTGCAGTGGGATGTGATGGAAAATGGCAAATGGTAGTGATAGAGGCCCCAGGAAAATGCAGCACGATGCACAACACCTGGGTCAACCTCTTGGGCTCAGATCCTGGAGCTGTCATGGCTTGTAGGTCTGCTGCTATTCCTACCTGGAGCAAAGCTGCTGCTGCTTCTCCACTCGCAGTCACCTTGTTGCTTGGGTGGTCCTGTTTTTTCTAGTGTGTGCAGCCCCTAACACTTGTAGGGCACCCATTTTAAAAAGGGTGTTGGGGGAAGGCAGGTGGCTGCTTGTGGCCAAGTAGTCCTGCTTCAAGTACCTCAGTGTCACGCCCATGCAATGTTGGATGTGGAAACAGCAGAAGGGAACAAGGTAAGTAAGTCATTCTACTATGTTGGAACTAAATTCTGATCACTTAAGGCGGCCAGAAAAACTACTTGAAAATGTTACTTAGTTTTTTGTATGAGCTATTCAATTCCCAAGGCACACACTCCAATTCCCCTGAAGCAGCTGTGCTTAGATTTGTAGAAACCCCGTCTCACCAAAATCAGTTACATCAACTTTAATAAACTTGCAGATAAAAACAGTTAATCAATTACCACTGTTTTCATCTGCCATAGGGTTCTGCAGCTGTTTTTATTTTAAAAGAATCCACTACTCAACCAGAATACGCAACTGGAATGAAGCATATTAGATCAAGATGAACGTTATGTGTGTAGAACAATCCATCTGTAATTTTACCAGGATGATGAACTACCCTGTTGTCCCAACTACTGCTGAGCCTGTACACACATCACAGAAAATCCTCTCATGGTGGCACTGGGGCTTGGAGCTACTCTGCAGCCAGGCTGCCGAGAAACACATGCCATACACTTCATTAGTAGTAGGGAAGCATTGTTTGTAACTCTGTAATTAAGATTTTTGCCTGAAAAAATGCCTATTTTCAGGGTGTTAGCTTTCTTGCTCTAGTTTTCAGCTTTAATAAATGTTTTTGACAATAATGCATTGTACGTAGGGACTTCAATTGCTTTTCTTTAAGCAAAATTAATTCTATTTTAAATACTTTTGGCTCCTTTTTTTTCATTTGAAAGTGTAAAAAATTGCATAGGCTAAGGACTAAGAATTCAAAGCTAATGATAATTTCAAAAATTACATATTAAAAGAAATTAATGCATAATATGAACTAATTGATAGTGTAGTTGGGAGGGGAGGGGGAACCCTGCAGCCATGGTGTTTCTTGTGTAAAAGGGATGATTGTTCAGCTGGTTTTCTACCTAAAAACATGATGAGGATTCAGAACATCTTTAGCTGAACTTGTGCAATGCCCTTAATGGTGCCAATCAAGACAGGAGACTTTTTTTTTTTTTTCTAGAATCTGTGACCTAAAAAGCAAACACAAACATTTTTCTGATTCTTGAAGAACAGTTAATTAGCTGTTTTGAAGTCACTATGGCCTCCTCTTTGCTTTTATCCTAATTGCTTTAGCTACTAAAAATGCTAAAGTGATTGTCCATGAATGTTCTAGCAACTATCAAGACAAACAAACATAATCCATAGCAAGTTTAGCAACCACAGAATTGCTTAAAAGTTGCAAGAATTTGTTTAATGATTTCAGTGGTAACCTAGCTGGGCTGAAAAGCAGCCTGTGTGTCCCTTGAGCTCCTAACATTTTTGGCATTGCAGATAATTACAGTTTGACATGAAGAGGATTTGGGGCAAACATCCTGTGTTATGAGTGCAAACGAGCACTTGTAAGTGTAAGTAAATGCACCCCAGTGTAAACCTTAGGTATTTCCCAGTTAATCCACTTTGTAGATGCCTTATTTACTGCCAGAGACTGCAGCCCAAAGGCAGGAGTTCAGGCTCCCCGCTAATGCTCAACAAAGTTATACGACGGCTTATTGAGCAAGGAGCTGCCAGTACCAAACAGTAGGAAATACTGTGGCAGGAATCAAGTTTTATCTTTAGAGACAGTCAGGCATCCACCTCAGCTTCCATGTCTTAATTACCAGCCTCAGTGCTAGGGACCTGGTTGGGCTGGGTACTGCGCAAAGAGAAGACCAGGCCATACAAAAAACGTGAAAATATGCTGCTAAACATCTGAAGAACTTCTCTGGCAAAAACTGAAGTACCTTGAGACTTCCAGGCTATGGGATGGGGTTCTGAACACTACAGTTTTGGACAGAGGTATTTATTTAAAACGTGCTGAAGATTCAGTCAGATGAACTCCAGTCAGTCGAACCCCCCCCAACTACTAATAGCATGTAGCTTTTTAGCTAGGAGGTATCAAACACACATTAATGCTGCTCAGTGCAGCCATCAAATTATGTTCTGCTCCATTCAAGAAGCAGCAGGTCAGTTTGGTTAATTTCTATGTTTATATAGTTATTGTTATGTTTCCAATACAGGTACTTAGTTATCTAATAGACCATGAGGCAAGGATTAACTGAGCGTACAGTTAACTGGTAGTGAAAAACTTAACCAACGTAAAAGGAAAATTAACTGAACTAAAAAAGGCCAAATACAATAAACTGCAAAGTAGGTCTTATACAGTACATAGAGCAAATATGCAGAATTTATGATCTTAAGTGGCTGCTGACACATCCTTTTTACCTTCCTTTGCTGTAAAAGCAGAGTGGGGAGGCAAAGGGACACTGAGCGAGTTCAAATTTTCTTACTGTCCTACTGGATTACTATTCAGAAACAGTATGAGGCAATGATATTAATTATTAGGTACTGTCTAAAAAGTGGTCCTATGTTTTATCTTCAAATGCTTATTATGTACCAATTCAACAGCACACCAGCATTCCAGTGGGAATAAAAGGTCTTTTTTGTCAAAATCATTTTATTAAAGAGTTAATGTCACAACAAGCTCAAAATAACACATGCTTCAGAAATAAACTGGATGAAAAATACTCCGAAAAGAAATACGAATGTTTTGAAGGCGTGGTAAAGCATCAGTTGCAAGGAACTTCTGCAAACAGGTGCATATTCTGTTGGTGCAATGGAGAAAAACCTCAGAAAAGAAGCCTGCTGGGCATGACTTCTGGTTATGTAGTGCAGTTTGTCTAGTAAGTTAAATCAGAAA
Organism: Astur gentilis; assembly: GCF_929443795.1. NCBI lineage: Eukaryota > Metazoa > Chordata > Aves > Accipitriformes > Accipitridae > Astur > Astur gentilis. The sequence continues at coordinate 19,126,593 of NC_064883.1, read as the reverse complement.
GGGCACAATTTCCATGGCTGCACAGACCCAAATGTATTTCTTCAATAATTAGCCCCAGCACAGGTTTTTCACTGTGAGTACTAACAAAACAAATTTAGTTGACATCTTAATGTAGCAGTAATATATATATTATATACATGATAGATGTTTGACTCATGCAGCCTCCTCAGTTACATGATTTTTTTTATTTACTCAAGAAACATTATAAAAAAATAGGTTTGCCATTTGTATTTCACTCCAGCATTAGCTCCGCATCACCTCAGGCAAAGACAGTGTTTCAACAGATAATCTAATTTGGCAGGAAATCTGCCCTAATTTTTAACCTCATTTTTGTAAATCCACGTAGAAAATAAATGCGAACTCTTTATACAAAACAAGAGCAAATAACTGTACCTATATAAAAGGGGATTCATTCCCTTTAGTTTTATTATCATGGCACATACTTTATAGTTTCACAACAGTATACTAATTTTCATTTAGTTTTTTTAAACCTCAAAATAGTGTTGATGAATGAAAGAATGTGAGTTACCATAGGCAGCTGACTCATGCATTAAGCAATTCATGTTCTTTATCAGTTTTCCCAACAGCATCAGGATTGGATAATGGGTCAAGGTCTGCAAAGAGACTGAACCAGGCAGTCAAGTCCTTAGGATTCTTTGTAGGATCTGGGGAAAAAAAAGAAGTACAGAGTTGTCAACTATTTTAAAGCAAAACTGACTGAATGTTTGACTGAGGTCAAACAAATGCCACGCTATTGTTTAAATTATTACTAAGAGCACTTCTGACAAGGAAATCGGAATGAGTGATGGCATTTTAAAACACTACCTTTAACAGAATATGGAACTTTAGTAAGAATTAATGTTTTACATCTGTCTGCCTGTGTATTTTATATGGCTCCTGCCATGATAAGTACAGGAACACTTTAATTAAAAATAGAAACAATCTCACTCTGTCTAGCTTTGTTTCAGGAAAGGTATTTTATTTGTGTGTGCACCTGCATGCCTGAAAAAAGTAAAAGGAAAGCGAAGGCAAATTTTACTTTCAACCTTTCTTACAGGACTAAATTCCTTTGCCTAAATCCAGTTCATGTGACTGTTCTGTCCCCCCTGTATATGACCACACAAGGTCATTACCCATCTGGAATGAAGTTTTAATGGGAAGGTATTGGCTGGAGTGAGAGGGGGTACATCTGATAGCCAGTCCTAAGTACAGCTTCTAGTATTAGGGTGTATTTTTTGATGCATATAAAAAAATGTGAACCAGGAATATGTTCCAACAGCAGCTAGACCATTGCATCTATGTGTCTATATTGACATAAAGATTTCACAGAGGTCTCCTGCCTTCCCTTATTCCAACAAGGCAGATGTTCAGGTTAAAGCAGTGACAACTTTGGCTTCTATAAAAAAAGGTACATCACCACTTGCTTTATTTTTTTGTGACCCTATGCTTAACAGGTATTACAGTGATAGTGAAATAAGACATGATTTTCCACTCAGAGATACAACATCACATGAAAACATTCTTTGTGACACAAGGAATTAACGGACAAAATAGGCTGCACCTGGCATGACTTTAATCTTGGTGTCTGCAAGGCTGGAGTATCTGCCACCTTCATAAACACAGATTTCAAAGTAGCTGAAGGCTGTTCCATTTTCTGGTGAAGGTACTGTGGCTATGGTATAACACTCATTTCCAAATCAGTTTCAAAAACACAGTAACCCTCTTTTTTTCTGCTGAGCTGAAAAATACCAGTCTTTGAATCCTGGGAGGCAGGGGAAGGAATACATGTCACTCCTTTCTTCTGCACTGAACATCTGCGACATAGCCTCTGATTGAATGCAAATGCGCAGAATAGGCTACAAACTGGCAATAAGGATTCAACATATTTCTGGTTCACTTATCCAGAAAACCCTAGTCAAAATCAGTGGGGCTTTGTCTCAGTAGATGGCAGGACTATGCACTCTTGGCTCAGTTGCAAGAAGTGAATTAAGTTTCAAACAGATGATTACTGATATGATGTACGTTATCAACAAAATTTGCAAGTAGGGCTCTTGTGCCTTATCAGTAGCCCATATTTTAGCCGGTGTCCTCCTAGAGCTTTGAAACAGTTTAGCTTAGACAAAGTGCATGCAGATGCTATTCTGTGTGGCTCAAGTAGTAAAAGAACTGTAGTTTCAGCTCCCTCATTATATAGTAAATTATTCTTTTGATATACTACTAGTACTGAAGGCTACCAAAAAAATACACATACATCATGCACATAATCAACACTGAAACAGAGTAATAATTCATTAGTGAGCACAAGATTCTTGACATGCAACTACTACAAAAATAGGTTTTATTATGATAGAGTAACTGACAAGACTGGAAAGATACAAGAGTCACAGCTAAAAAGGAAAAGCAAAGTAACTGAAAAAATACACAACCATCACCTTTCACTGGTGTCTTGTTAGCATTGACATTCAGGCTGTTTGGTTTCTGTGCTGGCTGTGGTATAGATGGTGGGCTCACACTGTTAGCTGCCCATCCTAAAAATTCAATAATACAGCAGCATTAGCATGAAGAGTTACCATGGAGCAGAATATTATGTTTATGGCTGTTCATATCTTTCCTTGTACACAAAAAATCAGCAGTCGGATGCTGCAGACAAGCAACATTTTTAAGAAGAGAGTATCTGTGGATCAGTTTCATCATCTCCAGATTCAGGCAACTCAAGCCTTTAACCTGGCTAAAAAAGATCCCTTCTTGTTTCTTTTATCCAATCACAGTTAATACTTGCTTACAAAGAGCCCAGTAGAGTAATCAAATCAAGCATAGCTGTAGGGAGAAGAATATCACTTACATTTGGGTGAAAATATCACACATACTAAACATTTTTTCCACCTTTCTTTACTTTTACAGTTCCAAAGACTTTCATTACATCAACTATTCCAAAACCCCCGTATTTAGTGACCACAGACTTTTTAGTTAATTTTGAAATGAAATTATTAATTCTGAAAAAAATAATTTCTTGCAAAACACTTTGAAGAATTAAATCCAAGATGCACTACTAAGTTAACATTAGGTTTTAATGGAGTATTTTTTTGTTCTTCATTTGGAAGAATCTTCTCAGCAGAGAAGAGAGTAACTATGCAGGAAGAAGTGAAACTGAGTATTCACAGTTTTTTGTTCCTACATGCATATTCCACAGGCACAAAAGGGTAACGACAAATACAGTTAATGAGGCCAGATGAGCTAGGCTGGCAAAATGAACTAGGGGTGGTGTACCCTGGAAACACATTAGGAAAAAATGGAGCATTTTTGTCCCTGGCTTAACATATTTAAATTCTTATGATTTATCACATTTAGAGGACTGGAGGTCATATTTCTAATTTCAATAATATCTCCTTTAAGTGTGGCCTGATCAATTATCCATCCATCTCAGGGATCTAGCATATCTAATTCTGCAGTATCACAAACAGGATAGTCACCTGTGCACAGAGTTAGCGTTTCCTTATTCAGTCTCTTTTTTCTACAATTTCATGCTCTCACATCCTTTTCTACTCTCTTTGTCCTTCCTCCCCTTACTTTCTCCTCTTTTGAGACTCCTGTCAGATACTGGTACCCAGTGTCCTGACAGTTACGGTAACAGCCACGTAAGTCACACAAACCCTTCCTTTCTCCAGCAGATTATTCTTATCACTCTCTGATCTTACCTTGACTATAAAAGGTCTGACGCCCAAGCTGTGTTATTAAAAAGAGGCAAGAAGAGTGTTTCTATAAAAATCACATGAATTAGGAAGGAAATTTAAAGCGACAAACATCCTCCTTGTCTCTAAGGAAACAAACTGAAAACTGCTTCTAAATCTGGATGCAGAGGGCTCACATATATTTGTTCTAGGCAAAGGTGATAAAAGGCTTATGAGCTAGCCTGTGCCCCCCGAAAATGAGATTTTAGAGTTTAATCTTTCAAATAAGCACATTTGAATCATAAATAATGAAAAGTATGGCATTAACCCTTCAGAATGACATACTTTTCCAGGCATTTTCTCTGCTTGTGTTACAAAAGAGGAGAATGGCAGAGGACACTACACACAACTACAGAAAACTGTAATGCTTTCATTTGTTTGGAGATGTATTGCAAGAAATTATTTTAATACGTCAATGGATAGCAATGGATAAATTGAGTGGCTTAAGCTAATAGGGCCAAATCCTAATTTCATAGAAATGAATGGGAGTGTTGCCCGGAAACTTTCTGTGCAAGTCCCACTGACTTCAGTGAGATCAGGAGTTGGCTCCCCAAGACCTCACTGATGTTCATTTACGCTGATGTGACTGGCAGACCACAGAGCAAAACACCGCAGACCAGTTAACTCCTTTGGAGCCCTCCTTTTGCGTCCCTGGACTAAGGCCTAGTAAGTAGCATGTCCCTGAGAGATGCTGTGGTCTGGTTCTCTGTTCGTTGGAACGCAGGAAGCTCAAGCACCACTTAGGAAACAAAAAGAACCTAACAACGGCAACAAAAACATCCAACCAAAAATGTTCCAGAAAATGTATGATGTTTTTGTAATGAACTTGTCCATCTATGAAGGTGCTGGGAAAGACTGACACAGAATTTTTATTAAATACTTTCATGAATTATGTTTTTAGTGTCCACTCACAGCGAGCTACAGAGGACAACTTTGCCTTTCAAAAACAAACTGCAGGCTATCAATTTGAAAGCAGTTGTCAGCCCTAAGCCTGTTCTGGTTTGCCTGTTCACAGGATGGCTTTGTTACGTGACTAGACAAAAGATTATTGCCAAGACAGCAAGGAAACCAAAGAACTTACTTTTCAGCTAGCATCTTCACAAACGTTACCACAATTAAATTTAGAAATGGAAATGGTAAGCTGCACATTTTCTTACCAACTAGAATACATGCACATGAAGGGAAGAGGAGTCCTTAGTAGTACGAGTAAGTAAATGAGGCCGTAAACATCATGAAAGAGAAAGCCAATGCTCTCTCTGAAAAAGTGGAAAGGCAGCCAAACTACAAAGCTGTATCTAGAGGAGAATCTAAAAGATTTGTTGGGAGCATGCTTTGTTTCTAATATATACATACACACACACATTTATATGTATTTTAAACCAGCACCTTGTAGTCCCACAGCAATTCAAAGTCCCATTGTGCTAGATCCTGCCTATAAATACAGCCAGAGAAAACTCCGAGCTGGGAATTCCTGACCGTAACAGTTTATAACCTGCATAGCATTGTGCCTGTTTTACAGATTAAGATCTGAGGCAGAGAGAAAACAAAGCCCCAAAGATTTATGAGTGTGCTTAACGTAAAGTAAGTAAGTAATCCCACTGAAGTTAATAGAAAAGTTAATGTGCTTAAAGTTAAGCATGTGAGTTTTAAGAATCTTTATGGTCTTAAGGCCAAATTCACACAGGAAGTATGCAACATCGAGGCTCCAGTGTAGCACCTCACACTGAATAATTATTAAGCAATCGTACTAATTAGGGGAAAAAAAAGCGTAGGAGATGTATCACAAGTCTTCAGTAAAAACACCCATAATTCATATATTCTAATATTTCCAACTTGGATGTTTAGGTATATTTATAGTGCAGTTAGTATTTTGTTAAACACCCCCCCCTCTGTTTCCAAATGTATTGATAAGGTCAAATTATGAAAGAAGTGCTGTGAAGTGAAATGAAATGCAGTTTAAGATTAAAGCTGATATTTCACAAGATATAAAATAGACAAGATTTTACCTTCTGTTAAAAAAATAAAAACCAAAAAAACTTAAAAATAGTCTATGAAAGTTAGTTTAAATAATGCATTTTACTTGGCAACTAGGGTCAGCTGGGAACATGCTCATTGTCAGATGCGATCATTCAGCTGATTAGCTCTGACTTTTCAAATGTCAGTAGATCAATTACCGTGATCTTCTGCCAAATCCTTGGAAATCCATTTGAAAACATCAACGTATTTTATTCTTCCAATACAGATTTATTCTTTTTCTTATTAAAAAAGATTTTGGGATACCACATTGACTGGAATGGATTTACCATTTCTAGTGTTCATTGAATGCAACATACCCGAGTTCTGACTTTGAAGTGCTAACAGTGCAGCCAATGTCAGTGTCTTGTGCAAATGAGATCAATAACAGCCTCAGAAAGGATACCCAGCCCTGTTTGCCATTTACACCTCAAAAATATTTTTCCTTCAAAATCACGTTTACATTTAAAAATATGTAAAAACTCTGGGGGAAAAAAAAAAAAATCAATCCCATAGTAGTTCTACTGCTATTTTCAGTAATTTGCTTAAAATCTGTTTATGTCTCTGTATCAAGAAAGGCGTTTTTCATTGTTCCTTTTCCCCCTTTCAATAGATACCGTGTCTGCTTCTTGTCAAAAACTGTTTAATTTGACAATGCAATGACTAAACCTCATGATTTTTTTAGCTCAAATTTTATGAGGTCAAATCCTACATTCTTCCAGTCCCCTCTTCACTCTATCAATCATACTCATATATGCATGTCCCTTATCATAAAAATACAACTAAAACTGCATCATTACAAATGTCACTCCCCTAGTTTCCATCTAAGCGCTGAAGTCAGTGAACCCAAATATCTTGCTTTAGGGGGAGTGATGATAACTATTAATTATAAGGTAAATTCGACTTTCTTATTCTTGCCAAAACTTTATAGGTCATTTTACATCATGTATGATTGTACCAGCTGCATGGGTTCCACAAAGTCGTCTTCAGGATGGAGTCAGTCTGCTAGTCTTTCCTACATCACCCTTCCCCAAATGAGATTTAAATGACTTGGGACAGAGCCCAAAAAAGACAAGGTCCTCCTCCAGCTTGCAAAGCCCTAGGAGAAATCTAGCCAGACTGTGTGGAAGACAAAGGTAGCTGCTGTTGGCTGGGTATCACCAGCCTGCCTCTCTCCCTCCCTTCCTCAAGGCCAAAGCAGCAGCAGGAAAGCTCTGCCCTAGTTCCCCCTCTTTCCTCTCCTCCCCCCCCCCCCCCCCCCAGCAGCTTGGAAAACCCAAGAAAATGAATTGCATAGAAGAAAGGGGAGAGAAAGAGTTGCATCAGTAGATAACCAGCCTAGAAGAGGAATCTACCTGTATCATTGCTAGGATGAGACAACCCATTCTACCTTACCCATATCCCTACACGCAACAGTATGGGATGCTTTGAAAAAAATAGGAAACGAATGAATGCAATTGATTTTCACTAAGTTGTTTAGCAATAGTATTCCCAGACAAAAGACAGTAATCATTTTTGGTTCTTTGGCCACTTAACAGACAGCAGTTGTGTTTTAAACAGTAAAGCCCACTCAAACAGATTTTCTGTTACAGAAAAAAAAATAATCTCAAAGGCCTACAGAACATTTCAGGAAACTCAATGAAAACATTCAAGACAGTAATTTTGACTTCAGGTTTTAGCGTACCTCATTCACAAACACTGAATGAGCAGGGCTAGAAAAACAAATATGCTACTCAGATGTTTTTCTCCAGGCCACACTCTGCTTTAACTTCAGGGTTTCTGCAGCTATGGCACAACACAAGCTGCCACCACGCTTCTACATAGCAGAAAACCATACTCTAAAACCTAAACCCAAAACACTAACAGAACAAGATAAGCTCTCACCATGTAAAGATGACTGCAAGTCATTCATGTTTTGGTCTAACAGCTGTGAGGGCAAGTAGCCTGATGGTGTTGGTGCCACAGATGATGAAGTATTCTCCACATCTCCAGCTGAAGAGTTCATGGTGAGATCAGCAAGTGCAACCTGTCCGAAAACTGCTGTCCACTCTTTGCTGAATTCCCCCTCGTCCAGGGAAGAAGCGTTGAGGATCTCATTCAGTAATACCATGTCATCCTTATCACCAGGTTCTGACTCCAAGGACCTCACAAACTGATCCTTTGAAGCTGTCTCAGAACAAGAGAGTCAAGAGAAATAATTTTTTTGACAAACAAAGAAAAGAAGGAACCTTTTAAAAATATCCAATCTAGGTTTTGTATGTTAAGTGAGATGGAGTATTTTTGCATGAATACTTGTTGTTTTCTCTTTTAGACCCAATTCTCTTGGACAACTGGGCTTGCAGCTTATGCAACAAATAATTCCTTGATTATCTTAGATAACCTCACTGCTGTTAAGACTCATTTCTCTTTAAAAACACTACTATGAATACGCTTAAAATTCTATTAAACTCCACACCAAAACCATTACATGGTCTATATTTAAAACATTGGAGAAGACTACTTTTATGTTGCTTTTTGAAGCATTATATAAAACTGTCAAAAAAAAGAAGAAAGGATTGGTATCATTTGAAAATAAGTAAGAGTTGGGTATTATTCTAGAATTTTGTGAGAACATACTTCAGATCACCTTTATAACCTTCTGACCAATGCTTGAATTATTGGGGTATTTCCCCATGAGAACAGTTTACACAGAGTGAGATTTCTACACTGTTCAATGCTGTAGTAACTTTTTTTTCCTCTCTTAGGCTGCTGAGAAATAACTAGGGCCACTTTCCTTCTGATTCCCCTCGCTAGTTTTACTAGCACTAGAATTGCAGCTGAAGAAGCTCTTAGATCACTTGAGCCATTACTCCTTAAAAACAGTTTTCTTCCTATTTTAGAAATGTTAAATAGTTGTATAAAATACATGAAATTTGTAACCAGGATTGTAATCCTTTTCTCTAGCTTACAAAATATTTGGAAAGTGAAAGAACTATCAAGGAACCCCAAGCGTTATTTAACGTGGAAACATTTAGAGCTCCACTGTGGAAGCATGCAGAGGATAAAAATGGTGGTTACCAATGTTGATAATGTTATGTTACTGAAAGCCAGATCAATTTATCTTAATTATGCTTGTTTCAAACTTGTGGTAAGGCACAGCAGCAACTTTAGTTTTCCAAAGTTCCGGTAGATCAGCTACGCTCTCCAAGTTGCATACAACTTGCAAAGATATTTTTAACCCTTTTGGGTTGGGATAAAAGATTGATAATAGCAAAGTGGTTGCAACAGGCAATTTTATTTAAATGCAACAGCCTTCTCAGGAAAGTTGCCTTTCACTAGCTGTAATACGTTATAATGAAATGGCTGAAGTTGAGTCAGAGGAGAACAAAAAGCACAAAACTGTGTTTTAAAATAGGCTGATGAGTCAGCATACACACCCATGTACTAAGAAACAAATAAACCGACACATAATATAAGTTTTTTATTCATTACTGAAGTCAGCTCTGAGATTCAGCTCTTTTCTAATTCACATTTTTATATACCTCTGTACTCACTGACAGGGCCGCAAAATTAGATATAGAAACATTACAAACGTGAATTCTCCTGCTGTTCCCACTAGACTCTAACTAAAATACCATAGAAAACAATTTGTTCTCATGAATTTTCAGGCTGCTTTCCCATCTTCAGGTAAACAGCAAAGAATGTTAATGTTGCCCAAGCGCCTACAATTCCCCCAAGCTATTCAGCAGGTGAGGCAGAGGGGTAAATCCTTCCATAGGGGAAACACACCTGCTATTTCAAAGGCGCTTAGGAACTCTGATCTCTATGGGGCATCACCACCTCAAAGCTGCTTTCAGGAGGCCCCTTCATGAACTTGGAAGGCTTGCAGGGTGAGATGCAAAGGGAGCATCATTAGTAACAGATCTGCTAAGACATACCGTCAACACTGTACCTAACCACAAATGACCTATAATGGAACAGCAGCTTTGCAGCGACACAGCTCAAAGCAAAGCTCTGCTTCATCCCATTGCAGTAGTCCCATTTTTACTGGGGGAGAAAGTACAACACATAGATTTACATCTGAAGAGCAGTTAGATCTTGCTGTAGTGCATATGACCACCAGATATCAGGAGTGACACATTTCTTGTCTGAGCAGCTTTTCTGATCTTACTGCGGGGACAATGAATCCCAGGGCAGAGGAGAATAGGGTGGTGCTTATGCTCAGGCTACCTCAAGTAAGCAGCAGTAAGTTCTAATCTTGTTTTCAATAAAGGTTATCTTGAAACCAGTCTTGCTTATTGAGATATTACTCATGTGGTATCTCTGCTAGATTACTAGAATGATATGGACTTTCTCACCTCACCCGTAAATCTTCTATTACTTCTTTTCCTGTTTCTGTTTTCACTGCCCATTTTCACAGTCAAAATCCCTTTTTTGTCTGCACATGCTGCCCCAACCTTATAAATGTCCATGAAAAAAACCCCAAAACTCCCAATAAAACACCGAAAAAACAATGTTACTATATTCTTTTTTGTACTTGTTTGAACAAGCCTTTAGCAATGGCCATATTCCTTTGCAAACATGCCTCGTTTTGCTGGTATTTAAAAAAAATAAATGGGAAGAGAAACTAAAAATATTTACAACCATACATCATTGGAAACACAAGATAAAGACCTCCTTCTGAAACACACACGAAAGGGTGCCTCTAACTATACTGCTTCGCTTAAAATAATACAATATTCATTAGCCTAAAGCTAGCTAGTATGTAAAATTAGGGTAAATAGCTGATATTGTAACATTGACATAAGCACCATTAACTGATGTAGCTGCCCCACAACTGTTTTCATATTGATTTAACTATTTGACTAAAAAAACCAATAGCCTTCTAACTGACGTAGCTAAATTTGTATGACCAGTAATTGTATGCATTATCTGTATCTCCGCTGTGAAGGTCCAACAAGGAATGGAACTGAGTAAGGGGAAAACCAGAAGAAAAAAATGTTACTATCAGACATGCACTGACCTTTTTTATTAACCACAGAATAGAAGTCATCACTACCTTATCTATCCACAGATTAGGGCTGCTTCTACACAGGCAGCTGAGGAACTTTCCCTGTTTCTGCCTTCATGGGTAACTTCCCCACAGTGCAAGAGACTGCCTGTGGCAAATCCAAAGTCGAGGTGTTTGCAAATGCTCTCTTCCTTACCTGTCATGAAGGCAGTGCCTTAAATACCCCAAATGACACTCTCAGTCTGACTGTCTAAACCACACAAAGGGATTTTTTTCTCTGTTTCTTTACTTGCTTTTTGAGTTGTCAGAGTTGTTTTTGCTGTTGAAGTGTTTTTACTCATTCTTCTGAGGTATATGAGTGAAAATCAAATGAGAAATTATAGGCAATACTCTTACTGCATATGAAAACTCAATATAAAACTTTTAGTCAGATCTTTCATATGATACATGGTAAAACAGTATCCTTTGGAAAAAACCAGCACATCCCCTTGAGCTGCCGTGGATCTTACAAAAGTGTGAGGTTAGGAGTAGAGCCTGGAATGAAAGATTGCTTTCTCGTATGTATGAGAAGAGCACAGCAGATTTAATTAACTATCTGGCTGAAAGAAGTCACGAGTTCTTATATGGTTTTAAGAGGACTAAACCATTTCTGTCTGATACGCACATTTCTAATATAAAATCTCACAGTTACTAGTGTATTGCCAAGGCTTGTGATACAACAACTTGAAGAACCAAAAAGAAAAGTTTGTGAAACATTATAGGAGGGGTATGGTTTATAGTGGAACCTACTTCAGTGCGGGAAATACTATATAGTCTTGTCCTTGAATCACCTTTTACAAGGTGTTTTATCCCCAGTAAGGTTTTTTTCATGTTACAATGTCAAGAATAGTTCCTCTGCATATATATGAAGTTGAGTTTCCTTTAACACTGTTTAAATACTGCAGCTGAATAATTTCATTCAACGTTTCAGATTATGAAAACAATTAAGATCTAAGATTAAAATTATAATTGGTGCCTGTAATTGAAAAGGAGATGAAACAGACATACACAAATGTTTCATACCATTTTCTTCAGGTTGCAGGTCTAACAAGTCATCTATGGCACCTGAAAGCAAAAAAGAAAGAGAAAAAAAAAAAAAAAAAAAAAAAAAGAAAAGCCACAAAGGAAGATATGCAGTACACTGACAATCAGCATGTATACATCTAAAGGTAGTTTTCTTAAGTCTCTTCACCTGAGTTCTGCTTGTGGTTACAATTTCCTTGTAATGTGGATATGATATCCTTGCCATCATCAGCTGTAATCAAGATCCATAAACATGTCAAATTGTACCTGGCAGAAGACCATGCTTATAAACAGTGTCACCATAAGATCAACATGCAATAGTTGTTGGTATTCATGTTTAAAAGGAACCTGGTCACTATGGATGAAAGACCAAAGATATAAGCATTTCTAAGAAGTTAGGCAAATTTCTGAATAATAACCTGGGGGGGATCTTCCTTTGAATCTCCACCTGCCACACTAGCCCATCTCCAGTCTGAGTGCACCCAAGTGAGTCAACTGCAAGAATCAGACAGGTCTCTGCTGTCCTCCAGAAGCAGACACACTTCTTTTAGAAGCTTGTACTTACACAGACCAGGAGAGAGCACAAAAGTGCCAAAACCTCATCACTCCCTAAATCGCCTTCCTTGACAATACGTTCTTCCTCATGACACCAACTCTGGGAATGGGGAGAAGGCATCTTCCCCCAAAGCACCCCGGGTCAGGATATAAGTAACAGCACCTCTTGTCCTGCAGGGAAATAAATGGGCTAACACCAATAGGAGGGAAAATGTATAGCTCAGGGTTATAGGCTATCAGAGGTGAAAAAACACCACCACACCCCAACTGTAAATACCTTAAGTTCTGAGCAAGTTTCTTAGATTAGACATGGAATCAAAACAATCATCTAAATTCTCTCTATTGGTGAAGAGAAAGACACCTCCCTCAGGTGATTAATTCCATTTAAGATATGTAGCAAAACAGGAGGGATGAGTTACCTGCTGAACATGCCTTTCTCTCCCAATTAACTGTTGAGGAAACCTAGCTTCTAGACAACTAGGGCTGTAGCTCTAAAGGCAAGTGAAAGAATCGGTCACAGTATTGCCAGAATTGGAAGGCAGATCTGCTGGAAGCCTCAAACTTGAGGCTGGAAAGAAGAAATAAAATTCTCTATAGGGGAATAAAAATTGAATGCCAAACCCTTTCAAAAGAAACTTCAAGGTGTGTTCAGAACTAAATGAAACAGAACAGCCTGCTGTTTCAATCATATTGTTTTAACAAGGCTTTACTAGGACAATGACAGAAATGTGCTACCAGCACTAGGATCAGCTGGTCATTTAAGGACCCATGATCACATCTGATTACACTCTAAATAGATATACATAGGAGAGCCACAAACACACATGGACAAACATACATGATGCTTCTATAAAATGACAGTGCACAAAGCTAAAGGGGAAAAACCCAACCCTAAACTGACTGGCAGAAGGGGAAAAAAATAGAAATCAGAAGGAGAAGGTCATGAAAGGTGGGATACGGATGGCTACAATTCTGTGATGAAAAAAGTACAACTGTTGCTGAAAGCCTGCCTTAGTTCAGGGGTAAACATGATGGAGCCAATCTTAAAAACATCCATAGCATATAGGGAAAGTGGAGAGCAAGTGCTAAAAAATTGGAAGTTATGAAGTAGAAGCAGTTGATGAGGAAAACTAAGAAGAAATACAGCTTCATCACTAGTAGCACTACATCTGTATTACTTTAGTATGTACAGAGTACTTTAAGAAAAAAAAAACCAAAACCTTAGCAATGGCACAGACCAACTAGTGTATGGAGATGGAAAAATGGTAGCAGAGCAGGCAGAAGTATTCCAAAATACTTCAATTCCTTTTAGGGGCAATGGAGAAAGAGACAGAACAAGGTATTTATATTATGGACAACGGTGAAATATTTTACAGCCCATAACTAACTGAGATTCTAGAAAACATCTGCTAAGAAAATATAAGTCAGATTTTGTACCCAAGAATATTAAAATATCTTGTCAAAGAGATATCTGATCTAATTAATTGCAAAATGGGTGAAACCTCAAAACAATGGAAAAGTCCTAATACTGTATCATTATTACAAAAACAAAAAAAAAAACCTAACCCAAAACCCAGCAATAATTAACAGGGTGACTTAAGCAATTGTAGGTAACTATGGGCTGGTTGCTCACCATTACTCCTAGGCAAAACGTTATCTGAATCCCATATGGGATTCAGCAAAAGAATACGAGCATAATAAATGCTCCTATAATAAAAGGTGTTTTTATGGAAAGCAGACCTAGTTAAAAAAACCCAAATAATTTCATTCTTTGATAAAACTATGAGCTTTGTTTGGTAAAGATATTTGTTTAGAAACAACTTCACTTTGCACTGCATCGCCTTCCAGCTAAAAAGTTAGCACTGCATAATATCTATAATGAACATATTGAATGGATTAGAAACATGACAACTAACAGATGTCAAAAACCAGTTGTTAGGAGAAATAATTGCAAAGTAGAAGTGTTTCTAGTTTAGATCTGCAGGGTTTAAGTGTTATATCCATCGCTATTCAATGGCTTTAGCAGTCATATGGAAGTAAACACAAAATCACTCTTGAAAAAAACATGCAAACAACTAACAGACTATTAGAGGTAGTCATTCACGCCAGTCATTCAGTTTCTGTAGTCAGAGCTGGGAGAATTTAATACCACTAAGTTGTATCTTACATCTATAGGAATAAAGAATATAAGTCATGCTGCAGAAAGGAAGAATGAGTCCTGGAAAGCTGTGACCAAAAGGAACCAAGTCTTGATAAACAACAAATTCAAATACAAGCTCCTAGCAAAAAGATGTTGCAGCAAAAAGAGATATCCTTGGATATAGAAACAGGAGTGCGATTTCATCTTCTAGAAACACGACAGGAGAGACCAACAGCAGAAATGTCTTGTCCAGTTATATATTTCACATTTTAAAAGGGATGTTGTAAAGCGGAATGGAAACAAAAACTTAAAGAATAAAGGAGTAGAGAAGATGTCTTCAAGACATCAATATGGTTAGCCTATCAAAATGAAGATTTGAGAGTAGACTTGATTTTAATGTAGTACCTTTTACGTATCTTCATGGAGGATAAAACACCACATATTTAAATGATTCTCCATTAATTTAGTAGAAAAAGATGCAATATAAGCCATGGCATTATTTAGGCTGGAAGGCACTCTGGGGGTCATCTTGTCCAAGCGCCTTGTCAGAGAAGAGTCAGCTATGAAGTTAGATCAGGTGCCACAGGGATGTGTCCTGTCAAGTCTTGAAGATCTCCAGCGATGAAGATTCCACAGCCCCTCCAGGCACTTTTCAACAGCACTTCACCACCCTCACCACAAAGACTTTTTTCCTAGCATGTAATCAGAATTCTCCTTCCTGTCGCTTTTGTCCATTGCCTCCCATTTTTTCACTGTGCACCTCCAATTAGAGCCTGGCCACCTCCAGTTAGAGCCTGGCTGTATCACTGGGTAATAACCCATCAGGTCACTGGCAGCAGCTGAATATAACTTTGCCTAGCTTTTGGACAGAAGTTCCACTGAATTCATCAAGTCTTTAAGAGTACATGTTTAATCACTGGAACAAACTAGCAAGTTAAGTGGCATACTTCCCTTATCTCAACAGCTACTAATTTGTAGATCCTTTCCTTGAAGACATTCCCAATATAACAACTACACTTTGGAAGACAAGCTATTTGACCTATCTGAGAGTAACTGAGTGAAATGCAGTGGGATATAACATGCAAGAGATTAGTTTTAACATCTCCTGGCCTTAACTTTTATGCATTTGTAGGGATTTGCTGGGTGAAGCTGAACATATAGGAAATAAACAAAAAATGAAAAAATATGTATTACAGCACTTACGAAGTTATGATAACATGAAATAAAATACCTGAATAGTTTGATTCCTTGGTATGGCTCTCCTCATCTAATGAAATCAACCTTAATTTGAAAGAATAAGAAAAAAATTGAGAAAATAATTTTCAGGCTATAGGATAATAATACATTTTTCTGTTTTTGGTCACATCATTACAGAATCGTCTCAATAAACAGTAATTCAGATAGACTCTTGCATTAGCTGTATATGCTGGTCTATTATTAACTGTTATTGTTTTATTGGCGTAAGTTCGTTGAAAACCAAAATTAGATTGAAGGCTATTTATCAAAACCTACCACCCTTCCATTTTAATCTAATTAAATCTCTGTAATGAAAAGTACAGTGTATTCTCCTTTTCCAGAATTCGTCTTTCATAACTATCATGAAGGAGGTACAACTGTTCCAACCCCCCCTCCCCAAACCCCCCAAAAACCCCAAACAAAAAAAAACAATTAAAAAAAAACCACCCAGCCATTTGCACTTCTCTTTTTAACAGCAACTAATTAAAAATCAACAGTCAGGTGAGTTTTGTCCCATGTCAGCACATTTCTAAAAGACCAGATCAGCAGTGTTGATGAAAAAGCTCTTGACAGAAGAAAAAGCTGTGGTTTACATGCAATTCTTATACAAAGGTAATCTCTTCAATGAAGAATATATACTTTCTAACTGCTATTAATTTGTGTAAAGGCATTCAACCAGTAGGGAATGAAGCAGCCACAAGGTTGATGTGGTGGTGAAGAGGACTGTATAGGCACACTCCTCTCCTCTAGTGACAAGAGAGGAGGAGCCACCTCCCCTCCTCTTGAGGATAGGCTTGTGGCGGAGCAGAGGAAAATTAGACACAGGCCAAATTCTAGTGTAATGAATGTTTACTGTGAATGGAAAGTTCATGAGGATTTTAAAAGCTTTGTTTTGTGTAATTCTTCTAGAATATTAGATGTTTGTTTATGGTTTGTTTTAGACAGCAAAATCATGACATATTTTTTTCCCCTCAGTTTTATGACAGACTAGGAAAAAGCTAATCCATAAATAAAAAAAAAGTACAACCATGACATGGCATCTGACGTGTTTGCTGGTAGGTGTCAATGCACATATCTTGCATAAATCATGCATTCATTCTAGAACTTTATATTCAACATTGAGGAAAATAATTGTTTATGAAATTATTATTGTCACGAGATGCAGCAGATTCAAGGAAATGCTGTGGAGACAACCACCTGCCAAACTGTACTTGGCCGAGTTGTTTCTAACCTGAATAGCACCAAATCTGACCAATTTATAAACTGGTTTTGGTCAGTGGTTCTGAATCCAAACAAGTAGAAGGACTGGAAAACTGATCTCTTTAAAAATCCATTATTATAAACAGCCGAGCAAAATCCACTAATCAGTCAAGCTGTTCTCTGCTTTTTGACAACTGATCCTTTGCTGGGTGCTTCATTTAACCAGGAGCAGTCAAAACAACAGGTGGCAGCAGGATTATATCAATGCTGCATCTCCTCGCAACTGAATCCCCATGGTCCTGTAGCAGAGGGATCGCATCTCATTCTCCTCTTCGACTCTCCCCATAGCAGCCCATTCATAAGTCCCTCTCACCTCAGAGCTACAGGTAACTCAAACCTTGATAGCATCAGCTCACTTAGATGTACTTTACACTAAGTACCTACTGCTTCATTGGATTACTAACCGATGCTGTATACATTACAAAAACTAATCGCTGCTCAAAGCAATCAGGAATCCATATCCTATTCCCAGGTGAAAGGAGATGCTGTTGAAGGGAGAAATACAATGCTCATCTATCTTCTCCCATGTGTAGTTGTTTACCATTTCTTTTACTAAAGAAAAAAAATGAAGCAAAAGCTGGAAAAATAAAGAGAAGGCTAGGAAAGATGAAAAACATATAAAGATTTAATGGGTCTTTTTAAAGTTCTTAATTTCACCATAAAGTTTATTAGTTTTCATATACACACCACAACACTTCAGGAATTCTTGTATTAAGCTTACTATTAGCTAGTGTGATCAGACTAGCTGTGTCTATATTTCCATTTATAAACGTTTGGTGACTTTAGCAATCAGAAAGCAGATTATAGACAAGAATACTTATTATTTTAATAAAGAGGCCATGTGACTTACTGACTCTGCTGATCTTGTACTGATTTGGAGCTCTCAATCTGCAGGTCCTCCTTTTCTGCTTTTTCTGTTAGTTTATTCACAGGATCTTGCAAGCTCTAGATCATAACCATAATATAAATGAAGAGAAGAAAACAAAGTAGAATCAGGGAAGCAAAAGTGTGTCACTGAAGGCCAAACCAGACTATAGAACCTACATAAATTAAGCAAGAATGGTTTTGAGCTGTATCAAAACTATATCTGACTCAAACAAGCAAAATAAAAAATGGTAGAAGATACTCATTCGAATTGAGTCACATGAACAGACTTTATATAAAAAGGTGACCCTTGGGTACTTCTAAACTCATGTTCTGTTTCCAGTATCTCTAAGTAAAACCATCTATACCATGTGCAAAGCAGGCACTGACAGCCTGTTTCTTTGCCATTTTGGGGGTTTGCCTCTTTTTTCCCCCTCCTTTTTTGCCTTTTTTCTTTTTTAAAGTTGAGAAAAATTCATTCTTTACATCGGTTTGTTCCTCATCCACTGCTGCTTTACTTCTTTATTCTCTTTTTTTTCTGACACAACTATTCACACAACCTTGGCAACTGCAGTGTAGTGGGAAAGTACTACTTGTATCCTGAATCTGAAAATGAGGTTTAAATCTTGGATAATTAATTAGATAGAGGCCAGGTGTGCTATTACAAAACCCTACTGTCCCTTTGCAATCTGAAAGGCCATGCTACAAAATAACAATGTGCAGTTTCACAGTCAGCATTTTTATAACCAAAATTTGGACATGTGAACAAGCCAACACATAAAGCATTATAGACTGACTCTTTGAGATTACAGAAGTGATAAGTATACTACTGGTTTTCCCTGTTATGCATTAATACGGATTTCTGTAAGAAAAATTAAATAACTGAAGATAGTAATTATATAATTGCAGACATTAGCAATGTGAATATTTAGCTCTATCAAATGGTTTTGCTGTGAAGGTGAAAACATGCTCCTCTTTCCAAAGTCCAACTCAGTTTCTGAAAAATAAAACCGTGTTTCATGTGAATAGTCCTGGCCACTTCTACTTAAGTTTATTTATGTCTCACTCATACTCCTGGTAGTGCATCTCATCCACCTTCTCCCCCGAGCCCCTGAAAAGATGAGGCTAAACCAAATAAGCCACCTTTTCTGCAACAAAAATGTAGTGGTTTTGCATCTGGAGTTTTAACAAAATGGTAGTATGTTTCATCAGAATAATAGAACAAAGAAAAAAAAACGTGGCCACTACATCCATCTCATCTATTGAATACAAGTTAGAGTCCCTAGCCCATCTGTTACAAGAAAAGCATTCCCAGGCATGTTGCAGGTCTTGTTTGCACTGCCCTGTTAACCAGGACAGACGAGTCCCCAGAAGGGGCATCCCAGTTTCTGCTTGGCTCAGTACTTATCTGTATGAGGAAACGTATACTTCAGAGTTTCAGAAACCAAACGAATGGGACGTGTCATATACTGCAGCTGCATTTCTTTTTCCTCCTAGTATGTTAATTCTTCTATCTAGAACCGCAGATTAATTTGTCATAAACACCTTTAGCACTGCAGACATCATGCGTCAAAAGATGAGGGATCACAAAAGCAGCAATAATAAATAGAGGCTTTAAAGAAATTTACCTTATTCTGTGGTTGCCACTTTTTTTTTTTTCCTTTGGACATTGTAACAGTACTAACCAGAATCACATGTAAGTGTAATTCTTGGATTCTGAATAACAGACACTAGCCACCTCAGCTAGATCACCTATGAATGAATATGTTACCCTTTAACTGCATTTGTACTGAGTATTGATTAGACTGCACTTCTTGTACTGATAAAATTGATGGGAATTATTCCATTGACTCCAACAGGACCTCGATTAGAGTTCAAAAATGTAAGAATATGCACTATACCTGCACAAAAGTGCAGAGCAGAGAAAGGCTGCAGAGCTTTGCATTATGGGGACTGTACTGCTTCAGGCACTTGAAACATCTTGGACACTTTTACAGTAGGACACACAGTCCCCTGTAATCAGAAGGCGATGGTGCAACAGTTGTGGTGCTCTGCCTGCCACTAAATATAGCAGCACAAAGCCTGCCCCAAGAAGGATGTAATTGTTTTGAATAACAAACAGGACTACTTTAACCACTGCTTAATTATACAAGTGAAAGACAATTATCAGAAGTAAAATCTTCTGCATCTTCCCCAAGAAAAATACGGAGAAATCAGCATCCTTCTTTAAGGAATTGTATTTTATGATGACTTCACAAGTGTTTCAGGAAATCCATATTTAAAGGACTGTGATCATACCACGGAAACAGCATATAGAAATGGAGTTCACAAGTACCTTGGGAAGGAAACAGCATGATAATAATGGCAGTTACGATTTCCTGTATTAGAAAAATAAACATTAGCTCTGAAAAAGCTTCAGTTTCAATGGAGATTATGATAAGAGTTGTTAAAAATCAGCAGCTGTATTTTAATGCAATAATCCAATGTAAAAGTTTAATTAAGACAATATTCCCTCAAATTCTGATAGCAAATACTGAAATTATTTTCCTCTCCCCTGCCTCCCTCTACTCCGCATCTTGATGTGCACCGCAAACTGAGATATCTTTTTTAAAAAAATTTTAAAAGGCTAGAGAATGGGTATGACATAAAGCTCAGTGTTAAAAAGCCATTGTCAACTGTTTTCTAAACATGAACCCACGGCACCGTGATCACTAATGTCAGCATGTATAGAAATCAAACTATGATATTCTCTTATCTCCCATCAGAAGAAGGGAAGAAGTCCCACCATCTAGAAAGTGTAGTGATCAAACAAGGCTGTAAAGGCACAGACTGAGTTCAGACAAAAGCAAGCACATGTCAGTTGGGTGGGTGAAGCATACCTGACTTGGCTGGCACAGAGCAGACAAATGCATAACTTCACAGCATAATTCTGGTTGCTTACGTGAACTCATATGGACTTTGTTGTGAGCTACATCAGCGTGTGGCTTAAGGTAGGATACTTGCATGTTTAGAAAGCTATCTTCCTAGCTTTATTATTTCTCTTTTACTATAAAAATCAGGGTAAGGCCATACACACTAGAAGAGCAAGTTCACAGTCATTCACTCTGCCTATCTTGTCTGTCTCTACAACCAAAAGTCACCCAGTGATACTTGCTTGCTCCCAGTACTCAGACTAAATATCTAAGCCAACAAGAAGTTCCTTCACTACAGAGTTAACTCTGGTTCCAGCTCAGGCATCATTCCGAGGCTGACTGCTACTCACTCAGAAAATTCCTTCACCTGCATCTGGACTGCTTTCAAGTCAAGCCAAGATCATCTGGACTGCACACAAAACCTGTCCTCTGCAGTTAAATCACCAGAGTGTTGACAACTCACTCAGCTAGCCTACAGTTCCTTCAAGTGCCTTGGACAACTAATGCACTTCCTCTTGACTGAGAAAGAATCAAAGCAACACAGCTAAGGGAAGGTCCAGGAGCCAGGGATACATCCCAGGATGTCATGACACATATGGATAACTGCGACACCACTGAAGAGACAAAAACTTGGATATGTTTCATTTGGGGTGGGAGGGGTGGGGGAAAGAGCTGAAAGGGAAGAGGAAAAAGCAGGTAGTCTCAGAATTTCCTCATAGAGATTCATCAGAGAAAAAAAAAACCACTCCCCCCGCCAAACCCCTAGAGATATAAAATTACACACAATCTTGCCTATGAGTAAAGTCATGGTGCAACAAAGAGAAACAAGAAAGGCTACCAGACTACAGCAGAGGTCAGCAGAAGGCAACAGTATTGTACAACCTGTTTGGACAGAGTTCTCCAAACCACATAAGAAGCACAGGCAGCAGTGTTCCAGTTTGCACAGAAATAAACGGATGCATTGAGATTTACACCTTCTGACTCCCTTACCAGGGCTATTATTATTTCTAGGCTCATATGAACTCTTCAGGAAGTTTGGATTATAGCATTAAAATGTAAAAAATGCAACTAAATATTAAGTAACTAAGGCAAATAAATGGTGACAGAAATTAGAAAGAAGTATTATTCATGAAAAGTATCCCCTGAAATAAATTTGAATTCATTTGCTATATGGTAATTTCAAAACAATGAAACCTTAAAGGCCTTACCAAAACAGCAGCCCATCATCTTTAATATTACAGCAATGGATACAGTAACGGATACTTTTACATCACGATATATAGAGTTGTTAGCACATTAATAATCATCTTTCATCAAGCATAAAACTCGCAGTTAGGAAATACAGCTGCAATAGCACAATTATACTACTCTCAGCATATACCCTGAAGCAAAGAAAACAAATGGGCTGCTTTTCATTAAGGGAGTTTGGCAAACATCTCTAAAGACAATGTTTTCTTTCCAGAAACAATCCCGAGAGGCATTTAAGAGTCTCTTTCCTGAGGTAAACCTGGTACATGAATATATTCATGCTACAAAATACAAATAGTAATTTTCCAGTACATAGCACCTTCTAATTTTTCAGTAAGACAATCTACATCTAAGTAAAATATTAACAGTTTCTTTAAATTCTTGTTTTAAAGTAAAATGCTAATCCTACATACATGTATGCTTAGTTTAATTCAGAAGGATCACTTGTATGAGCAAAATTAAGCTGCTAGTATGAGAACTGGAATCGTAAAAGACAAAAATTATTTTCAAGCACCAAATTCAGAATTTTCTTTTAAGAAAGATCCCTTTTAAGATATAAGACGGGGGAAAATATTGTAAAAGGGGTAACTCCCGATTAGATGTAGAAATGGGCACACTGAAATATTTTATGTATCTTTTAAGCAATTATATATTCTGATTGTGTATTTTTAATGCATAAAGTCAACAGCAGACATGGCATCTTCATTGGGTACATCTTCAGATTACCCTAGATAAGCTATAGCTGTTTATTATACTTCATAAAAAAATAATACCATGTAATCTCAATGTAGAATTAGCTTGCAGCTCCTTCTTAATATATAGTTACTCTGGCATGAACATATGATACGACTGGTAGGGATCAGTTCCCCAACCATAAACATCTATTGTTATTCCACTCCCAGGTCTAGCAGAGGAGACATAGGACTCATGGGAGTCCCACACCCTTCAGAAATGACAAGGAGAGGTGAGGTCACTTACCCTAGTAAGGCACCTGAAGTAGCAGCGAACATCTATTCTCTTATGCAACAGAATCTCACCTGATGCAACCACCAGAATTTGATTTAATCTCCTTATCAATCATTTAATGTAAACAGACAATCTACTAGGGAAAACAGATCACAGAGGAGACTTAACTTTGGTATAGAAAATAATCCCACACTCAAGAAACTGAAAGAAATAAAGAACTGATACTAAAAAGCAGTAACATAGTCTTATTCCCAAGCAGCTGTTTTCTGAAAGCACAGACTTTCATGAAATGCTGTAGTATAAAACTACCTCCTGATTAGCATCATTTCTCAGCATACATATCACTGCAAAAACAGGAAATCACATCTTTTCAGTGCAGAAAGCCAGCAATAAAAATGGTTAAGATTCTCGTAACAAAGATAGGCTGCATCCTAAACACACTACAATATTCACAACCATTTTTACAGTTACTTTTTGCTTCAAGGGACTGCTTGTTACACATGTATGGACTCACTATAGATTGTATTTCTTCATCATGATTCCCAACCTAATTTCATATTTAGATTATACTGAAATCTTTCACAGGAGGAAGTTCAAAAGATAACAAGCATCCCCAAATCTCTCTCATCCTCCACCACAAGGGTACTTCACACTTCAGAACAGGTGCATTTTCTGTATAAGTTTCTCTCCAAGGTGTCCAATTGCTACTATACATTTTGAAACATCATATGTCGTGTTCAGATAATCACATTTTTAGATAGAAAAGAGAATAAAGAATAAATACCCAGCAACAATATAGGCTACCTACACAAATTGGACTGGAACTGGTTTGTATCAAAGCAAAGAAGAAAAAAAATCCTCAGAAACCTTCTAACATGGGGAAGTTATGAGAACAGCCGACCAGTATGGTAGACAGGCTCCTGAGCAGTACTCCGGCTGTGCTAAACCCAGGCTGTGAACTAGACATCGTTGCAATGGGAGGCAACAGCGGGGAAATAAAGGGGACTTTCTTTCGCGGCTTGAAGTTTAATTGGTGAGTCTGTATGCAATTACTAGCAATATCAAGATAACTATGGCCAACTGTCTCCTGGTGAAATCTGGACATAAGCTCTGGCTAAAACCCATCTTCCATGACATGGACTATGCAAGAAAGATGCTTAGAGTTATGTTAACTTCACAGCAAATGAGGACTTCTCCTGCAAGACAGGATTCTTCAGACGCTAGGTGAGATGAAACAGTTTATGACCCTCCTTTTATTTTCATCCTCGGTCAGGATAGACTGATCTTGAAATTTGTTTGGTCTGTTGTGAAGTTTCAAGCTGCAGCAGTAAGTCTCCTCAAGCTCTTTACACACTTCAAAGTTCAGAAACTGCTCCCTCTCAACCCACATTCTAGAAAACAACTTTAAATATAGCATAGTCATGTACAGACAAGTTTGGTAGTGTGGGGTGAATTAAACCTTATACCTTCAGGTGCTTCTTTTTTCCAGGAGCTCTGGGGCAGCCACAAGCTATATAGCATAATACAGCCCAACTTCCACTACTACATGTCACATGCACAAGTGTTTCATGGATTGAGGCTACGACTTGTAATTGTTTTCAAACTGGGTTGTCCCTCCAAGCAAACAGTGGCTTTGCTGCAAGGTATTCATTCCTCACTTTCATCCTGATGGTAACCCTTCTGTCAGACCTCCTTCAGACAAATGTTATTTTTCTCCCATGCAAATAGGATCAGCCAATCACAGTTATTATGCTGCACAAAATAACTACAGAACAAAGACATCTATGGGGCTAACTGGAAAGTTAACTAATTTTTTCACTGTTTTCCCATTCCCTTGCTGAACTTCGATTTGCAGCGAGCGAAACAACTTCATATGCAGGGGCAGGCATGACAAGGGAAATACACAGTGCTGAGTAATTATTTTTAGATACTTGGTGAAACTTTCAACTCAGACTTAGATATTGCACATATTCCATATTCAAAGATTACAAAGGATCAGCAAATACCGCTAGTCAAGCAAAACAGTATTTCCCAGAGCAGTTAAAGGTTAAAAAGTCTGAGTACAGGTGTGAGAACGCTGAGCATCCATGTATTCATATTCAGTCCAATAAGGTGTTCTTAAAGAGTGTGAGTTTTGAAAAACAGACACGAGGGCAAAATAGTATTAATTCACTTGTGGGATTTTGGAGACCAAATAAATACATAATTCTGCTAGATTTTATGATTCTTTAGGAATAATCAAATACAATCCCAGTTAGCACTTAAACACATACTTAAGTGCAGCTCTGAATAATGTCTTCCTTGAAATATTCCTTAGTCACTGCACTCTACATTGCAGTTTTTGATCCTACTAGCCAGAAGTGCATTAAACAGAAAACCTGTATTTAAATGAAAAGACAGGACAGGGCCAAAATTGTCAGAAAATATACAGACAAAATATGAACGTGTGCTTTCTACATCCTTGTATGATCTCTTTATTTTTTATCATTGGGCAAACAAACATATCTATATATTCCTTACCTTTAACATAGTGAATTCATACGGCTGATAACCTTTGAAACTTTCATGGATGGCTGCCATCGTGTGCGAAGTTTTTTCCCAAAAATGAAGAAGTGTTGTCTGTAAGGTAGGGTAAAATTTCAATGCAATATTAGCTTTAACACCGATCTGCTTTCAGTGCAAATTTCCCATCTCCCCTCCAATACTAGTTACATATTCTTACAGTTGAATATCACCATGGTAACCTCTTCCAAAAAACATATATTAACAGGAAGTCTTTCTTTTGGAGGTCAACGTTTTCTTTGGATACCTGATATGTTGTTAATACATGAGAAAGGAGGTTGCATCTGCTTGCTCCCAAAAGATCCACTTTTTGACAGACATCAGTCTTCAATTTGTCAAAGTTCAGTTTTGCATGTCGCACTTGAGCTTGAACCTTTGAACAAAGAGGCAATTGTTTATGTAGTGAAATTTTTTCTCCATTTTTCATGATGCAAACTAATACAACTTTTAGGGAAATCAGACAACCTAACAGACTCAATTAAAATTTAAGTAGAACTTTACTATAGCATCAGTCCCACTGAAATTAAGATATGGCAGGCTGATGTATGCTAAAATATGGCTCTTACTAAAATATGGCTCATACTATCTTTTATGTTACTATTTTTCTAGTATATTCAGTGAAGAAATTTTGTTTTCTAACCCCTGTTTATAAAATCGATATTAGTATTAAAGTTATACTGAGAAGATAATAATTGGAAAACATACTCATTTTGTTATCTTTACAGAAATATCAATTCAAAGCCTGACCAACAAATTTAGAACTAAAAGTTTACTACATACAGGCACACAGGCAGAGACATCTCCATGTACCTATAGTAGGAAACAAATTACACTGACAAACTTTAAAGTCAGTCTGCAGCTTTCATTAACAATACAGCACTTCAATAACTGAACTGCTATAAAATTTCACTCATTAAGGTTTTCCTTCTAAAATGGAGTGCTTTTCCTGTTTATTGCTATATGAAAAATATCAAGGCCCCCTTTCTTAGAAGCGAACAATTTCAGTTTCATAGGGGTTTAGTTTTTCAAATTATTCTTCTACCACCTATTAAGTACATACAAGACACCCTCTGTTACACAAGCCGCACATGTTTGACAACAATACTGGTATTCTCATGATGAGGTATCAGAGTAGCAAGTTGATATAGGTGTTTTGTAACCAGGATTCCCCATTTTTATGACAGCTTTGTACACTACCCTAATACTATATTAACAAAACAAATTTGTTTATAAAAAAATTGGTATACAAAATTTAGTTTTCTTCCAAGGAAATGGAAAACAATCAAACCACAAAACATGATGATTTTCCTATAACTCTTTCACAGTTACAATAAAATGTTTACCCCAAAAAACCTTCATAGTGAGAAAAAAACCCCACCGAATGCAAATTAAATACATTTCCCTTCCTTTACTGGCCTAACGCAGAGAGTAAACTGATTTTGTTCAGAATATGCAGACTGAAGCAAACAAGATCTGACAAACTTGTATGCTCCTGATCTTCAAAAGTAAATCCAGAACCTTGCAGCAAGCGCCTATGCTCCTTGTGCACTAAGGACAAATACATACCTCATAACACAATCCGAAACTTTAGGGTTACCATATTTCTAATCTTACTCTGCCAAACTCACAGAGTGTATGAGACATCCAACTAGGCAGAAAAACTGCAAAAGATCTGCATCACAAATTAATCAGATGACATACTCACACAAATTGTGGGACTCTTGGGTTGCTGGATACATGGCAAACTTTTTTTCCACTGATCAGCTCAGCTCTGCATAAGTCATATAATATGGTTGCACATATCATAGGCCTGATATGTTCATAATGAAGAAACTACCACCATTCAAGATTTCTGATAAATGCAGCACCTCATAGATGAGATTTTAACAGTAGAAAAAGATGATGCCTAGAATTTTTCATTTTTTTTTTAAGAAAGAAACAGCAGTGATACTCTACCTTTATAAGATAGCTTTGTGGTTAGTGCATTCATCGAGCAGGGGAAGTCTTCCAGGGTAACTCCACATATTACACCAAGCAATCAATGAACAAAGCTTGAGTTCTGGTAATAAGAACTACACCTCAAACTTCTGACCTGATCCAGTGCACTAACCACAGGACTAACACATCTCACCGATGACTTGCCTTGTTGTTTTTGCATATTGAAGACTTTCAAACCAAAGAGGGGTGTGTCCGGAGCTGGAAGAATTCCTGGGTAGTTAGGTGATGTTTTGGTGACGTAGAGACAGATTTGAATTCCCTCAGGAAGGAGGAAATTGCTCCCATGGTTTCCCCTCCTTAGGCAAGCATGATAAATGCTAAGCTATGATATAAAATGCAAGGAGCAGCTACTGCCAAAATATCTTCCTACAAAGTATGATACTTTGTGAAAAGTCTTACTCAGTCAGAACTACACTGGCATGAGCTAAGGCTGCCCCTTAGTTTGGGATCCTTGAGGAACTCTACGCTACTACTTCTAGCTTGTGCCTGGTGGAAGCCCGAGCAAGACACCATGCTATCCGTGCCAAGAGTCCCACCCCACACACAACTGTCTAGTCAGAAGAGCAGGTGGGTAAAGAGCTTATGGGCCTCCAAAATTAAGCAGCAATGGAGGAGGGTGGGAGCAGTGGCAGGAGTGTGGAAGCTTTATCCACTGCTGGATAAAACACCTTTGTCCTGCATTAGGTCCTCAAATCCTTTACTTGCTTTAGCTGCGAGTGACTGAGAGCACAGGTTTACAACTTCAGTCTGAAAAGAATTGTGAAGAAAATCATGGGCCTGTGCAAAAAGGAACTTCTAACTGAAATTGAAACGTGAGATTACCTACATCTTTTGCTAGCAAGTATTGGTACAACAGGAAGGTATTTAATTAAGACATGCTGTAGGGCTTTGAAAAACCAAGTGAGACTTGAAACTAAATTCTGATCTCAGTTACAGCCATGAAAATCCAGAGAAATTCAACCAATGTCAGTGGAAACATGTCATGTATAAAACTATATTTTACAATGGTGCAGCTGAGATCAGAATCCCTTTCCTATTCACTATACCATAGCACTGGTGAAAACACAGTAAGAACAGCTGTGGCTTTGTAGACTGATAGTCCAAGTGAGCAAAGAATGTTAGCTCTGGGGAATAGAATTACACTGTCAGAGATTGTGGGCCACAAGAAAAAAAGAAGTACTAATAAATATAATTAATAATTTCTACAACTGCAAGTCTGCACAAGGACTTTCTACAACAGACTGGGATTTGGGTCTACCTCATATCTCCAACTCCTTAAAAGAAGAGGAAAAAATCCAGAAAACAAAAAACCTGTAAAATTTTAGTTGTAGTCTTCCTGCATACAGTTTTCAGGGACCTTTAGTGTGAAACAATGTCAGCATTTATCTTAACTGAATACATAATTAGTGTCTCTTAAAAGCTAGGGAATTCATAAAGAGGCAATCTACAACACAATGTGGAATTCCCATATGACATGCTCATACAGATGATTCAAAATACTTAATGCTGTGTTACCAAATGCCACACATTTCTCTTGCCAACCAGGGAAGATGCAATACTATGAGAACTATTAAATTAAGGACACTTTTAGGTTTTTTGATACACTGAAAATTTATGGAAAAGTACTCTCCATTTTGCAGCAGCAGCGCAGGACGGCCAAGAAAGAACACTGCATACTACATCAACATGACCTTTTGCCTTTTATGTGTGTGAATAAATGCATTTTCAATTCAAATTATTATTAGACATCTTTTAAGATTACTTGTGGCTTCAGGAATCAGGTATAAAACCTTAGTGCTTACAAAGCATTATCTACTTAATACCACACAAGTTATCAGAATGAACCTTTGGTTTTCTACTCAAGGGAAAGCTGATGTAATACATACTAATGTTCTCCTTTCTCTGCAATTACTCTCTAAGACATGAGAAACAGGACCTCATTGTGGTCTCAGTCCTGCAAATTTTTCTTCAAAATCCTGGTTTGAAAAGTGTCAGGATTTTACTGACTGTAAGAGAACTGCACCGATCCAAATGCAACTTGGACATTTTATGATGAAAGAGCTCCTAAGCATCTGAAATCACAGGTGCTAGTTTTGAGGTTTATGCTGTACAAGAAAATCTTATGGTACTACTGACATAAAAAGAGTATTACTCTTCATCTTTTTCTAAGCAGCAACCTGGAGCAACCTGCTTTTAATTTCCCAATGTAAACATTTAAGTACAATATCTATGGAATATTATTCTTTAAAGAGAGCACATAAGAAAACACAAAATTGGAAAGCAGTATCGTATTAAATCAATAGCTTGGTAAACTACGAGATGCCAGATAAAAGTGAAATAATTTCAAAAGAGTAAAATAAATAAGTACGTAAGTAAGTAAATAAAATAAATAAATAAATGTTAAAATCCTAAATCCTGGGGGC
Source organism: Astur gentilis (assembly GCF_929443795.1). Classification (NCBI taxonomy): domain Eukaryota; kingdom Metazoa; phylum Chordata; class Aves; order Accipitriformes; family Accipitridae; genus Astur; species Astur gentilis. The sequence continues at coordinate 19,096,636 of NC_064883.1, read as the reverse complement.
TTGAAAGTCAGATTCTGGAATGCTTGATTGTAAGGGCAAATATTTGCTGACACAGGTTCTTAAAGCTGTATTCAAACAGAAAAGTCTCAGTCTTCAAGAGTGCTAAAAATATGTTCGGACCCAGTTAAAAAACCCTGTTCAGTATGTTCAGTTACTAAAATATGGATTTGTCATGTATTTTCAAGGAATCTTTATGTCCTCTGCAGTACATCTGTGTTATTACTTTCTTTTAGTCTACCATAAAACGCAAAATTTGTTTTCAGTAGTAGCTCAATTTCAGGGACAATTCAGCTAGTGAAGCATCATCTACAAAATGAACTTATGTCAGATAAATGCATTAACTCTCTTTACATACAGTGTATTTTTGTCTCAGCATTTCTAGCATAGAAGCAGAAACAGATGCTTCCAGTCTAATTTGTCACCCAACCTTTCACTTACTCGATCTGAAAAGCATGCACGGCGTGTGTATAGGCTGGAAGGAGGTGGGTAAGTAAATCAAGAAGGAAAAATGCCTGGAATATAGCAAAACTTCCTGTTGGAGGCTCTGGGTAAACTCTACCAGCAGATGGAATCAGCACAAATCTCTGCAGTAAGTATAGCACCTTCTGGCATACCTGATCGTTGTAAAGACTACATGCAAATTAAATTCAAACTGAAGTAGGCTGTAGTTTGAGGACAAAGTATTTAGCGTACAGTGAATCTTACACCATTTCTGCATATAGCACAGAAAGCATAAGGAACTAGAATCTCAGTTCCCACAAAACTGTAATAACTTCATAGCTTGAGTGGTACTATGACAAGGAACACGCGTTACACTTTTACATGAGCATCTATAAGGACATACTGATTATTTTTTTTTTAAATTAGAGATTGATGCCAGGTAGTCAGAGAACAGAAAATGTAATGTTTCATACAAAATAATGCCTGTAACTAAGCTTTTCTGTGTGCAATGTAAGGACTTCCAACGTCTTGCACAGTACTAAACCTGATTTCAGTGTGCTTTGGTATGTTCTACATTTTGCAGACTTATACTTTGACTCAACTGTTCCCTTGGGTTAGAATAGTATTTATTGCATTCATTAATCTCTGTTCCATCAACTTGTAGGATAACACATAAGAACAATGGTTAAAGAAGAGGTAGCATTATTTCTGTTCATCTGCTTGAGCCCTGGTCATTAAAATCTTCATTTATGATCTGATGAGAAACACCAATAAAAATTTATTTTAGGAGATGAAATTTATAAAGTGAGAAATACCTAGCTAAAAAGGAAAACTACTTGGATAGTATAATAGATCCAAATAATATCTCTTAGGTCAGACACTGAGCAGCTGGACATCAGATTTGTTCAAGAAATGTAACCATTCTAGAGATATGAATTTAGATAACCTAAAGTGCATAATGACTTCCAATGATACATTTCTTATATTTGCCATTCTGGACTTAATTATGATCATCTGTGCTTGTGCATGCATCCCCATGCACCTCATCCTATTAAGCTTGATTAAGTAAATTTGCAGTCATGTTGCAATTCATCTAAAGTACTTAATTACCATTGCATGTCTATCTGTCTCACTGTGGAAAGCAACAAAAGTACTGTCTGCTTTTCTGCCACAAAATAACAACCAGTATGTCAGCTTTGAAAGAGAAGATTATGTCTGTGCGAGGAGAGGAAAACCTGCAGGTACACCTGCCATACAGACTGCCTTTTTCTTCTTTTCCTATGCAAGACTAGCAGAGTGGAGCAGCTACCTACGACTCAGATTCCCAGTCACTACAGCAGTACAAGCAAATAACACTGAAACGCCTGTCAAAAATATAGATGTCCTGTGTCAAGGCAGTTTAAATGTATCAGCAAACTCATGTGGAAAGACAGTAGATAAGTGAAAGCTGAATTAAATGTGTATTAGGCTAGTTGCACTGTAAGAGATAAAGATTCTGGAAAGAAAACTTTCTGGTATCCTGAAGTGGTAGAAAACTCTCATTATATACGGACTTGATCAAGGCAAGTCTATCACAAGATACAATACAGCACAAAGACTTTTCAGCCACCAAAGACCATTTTTCTAGCAGCTCAAACATTAATGGTGGGAAACAAACTAAATATTCAACCGAAAGAGTGATATCCAACATTATCCAATGAAATCAATACCTACTCAAATAATTGCAAGTATCTACTAGCAAATTACCTGCCATAATTACCCAGACATTTAATTGAAGCATCTAATTCACCTGTTCAGATTTTTCACTGGAGGCTGCAGCATGTTCATGACAATCCTGGAACTGAATGTAAGCAATAGAAGAAGAGTACTAAAGTACAGCAAAGAAAAAGAGGAAAGGAGAAAAGAAAAGAAAAAAAAAAAGAAGGCAGAAGCAATGCTATACCCCTCCATAACAAAACATAGAGAAATGCAGCTCAATATGGATTAAGTTAGAAGTAGCAGCATTTCACTGTATTTACTGGGACCAAGAATGATTGCGTTTCTCTGCCAAACAACTCAACCTGAAATATCAATTGTCTATAAAAAGAACAACCATAAAGTCATCACATGCTGGTAAAAAGTTTCTTTTCCTTTAATCACAACATTTTTGCTTCTAGTCAGAACAATCAAATCTCCATGATTTTAACATCTATTTTGCTCTCCTTGCACTATGACAAAGCGGTGTAAAGAAACAAACTAGTAAAAAGTCACATTATAACTGAAACGTTATTCCCCCAAACCCAGCAGCTTTCATGCATTCAACCCTGCTACATTTTAGCTATTTTCACAATACCATCCTATTTGAATTCACATGATAGAATCATTCTTACGCTTAGTCTTCCTTCTCAAAATATTAGTTTAGTCAAAACCAGGATTTTTCATCTACCTCTGCAATCAGAATGGGAGACAAAATAACAGCTGGAATTGTTTTAATTCACACAAAAGAACAATAGTTCATTTGAATATGTGACTATTCCCTTTCATTTCAATAGTATTGCTCACTATTATTTAACATTTGTATTACAGCAGTTCCTGAAGGTTTCAACAAGACTGGGTCCCATTGTCCTCAACACTAAAAAGCACTGAATAAATTACAGGTCTGCCCCAGAGTTACAGAATACTTAAGCACAAGCCCAAGTGTTTGAAGGACAGGAGTCTTAAATTAGTATTGCACTGGAAAAACAAGCCCTTACTGGGTATGTACAGGGGTGAGTGACTCTTGCCCCCCGGGATAGTGGAGTCTACCCCACCAGAACATTATAACATTACAGCAGCCGCTTGTTCCATTTTGCAAAATAAAACAACTAAAGATCCCTGTCTTGTAAACATGACCATGAATAGTCTGCACCATTCCATCATTTGTATGATACAGTTCTCTTAAACCTCCATTGCACTATACACATATGCATGTGCACGTACACGCAGGTCTACTACAAACTTTTCTATTGCAACACCTACCAGCTAAAAAGCATTAGAGCTGCCACTGGGTGTCTGGATATAACAGATTCAAGCAATCTTCAGCCTTCAGCTGTGCTCCCGGTCTGAGAATTTGTAGAGTTTGAAGGGCTTGGAGATTTTTTTTTTCTGCTTAAATTGGTTTATAATAAAAATATAAACATATCCTGACTGGTGTGAAGATAAAATTGAACTCTTCTACATAAAATTCCAAGGTTGGGGGGGGGGGGGGGGTGTGTTGCAATTTCTCATGGGTAAGGCCATAGGATTTTAAGCTCCTCTCTCCCTTTTCCTTCTGTCCAGCTCAGGAAGGCCTAATAAAGATACTATAGTCAGGACAATATTTGTGTACCAGGCAAGGAAAGGATTATATGACAGAACTAAATTTCACACGGACACTTTACACCGACACATGATAGCTTCGATACAACGCACAGCTCTAAATTAGTGTGTAGCATGCAACTGATAATACAACAGAATTTCTCAAGTCTGCAAAATTAATAGAAATAAAAGAACAGTTTGTGTGTTCTAGTCTCATCTGTGCCTGTGATGCTATATCATGCTATAGAACAACTGGCCGGTTAATTATTTTTTCATCAGGAAAGTGGTCATACTCTGGTAGCACTTCCTTCTGCCTCTAACATGCCCTGAGGCACTGAATAAATAATAATTTGAAAAGAAAAACATAGGAGGTTTTTAAGAAGCTATATTGAAGGAACTTTGCAAAGTTGCATTACTTAGACTGTAAACTATACACACATACATTCATATATATATATATCATAGAGTATCATCTCCCAGAATGGAATAGAACGACCTCAAAAATCTTTTAAGTTTGGATGATAATATTCTGTACTTTAAATCTATTAGCAATTATAACTCTTAAAACCTTATCCACCTAGAAAACAACGTAATCATGTAATAGGGAAAGCTTAGTATATTTGTGTTGGATTAAGTTTTCACAGTTTTAAAAATACATCAGATGTCATTAGTTTTAGATGAACTACTTTTTAAAAACACTACAATTTTTTTATACTATTTTAAATAAAACAAATTTATACTTAATTTACTTTTTTCAGTATGTTAAAAACTTTATTAGAAATATTCAGGTATCTGTGGGTAACAAAGTACCGAAAAGGATCCCATATTTTCTTTGATTCTGTGATTTTCAACATGTCCTAATAGGATATGACCCATTTCAGCAGTTCATTGAGGAGAGCCATTATAACTCCCATAGTAAGTTCCAAAATTCTAGTCACTATTTTTGCTCAGTTTTTGCTAGAATTTGTCACTGTACACAGCAGGATTCCTATCCCCTTGGTCATTCATACCTTATCCAGCTTAGGGAAGCTCTGCAGGTTTTCTAGAAAAGTGCTCCTAGACAGTTGCCATGTATTTGGCTAGAGAGTTTAAGGCCAGAACAAATCAGTAGATTAACATCACAAAATATTATTCCTGCACTTATCCTAACACATGTCTTCTAGAAAGACATGCTAGGTGTGCCTAGCTCAGATGTTGACATCTACACCATTACTCTGTGATCTGTTTTAGTGGATGGAGATCTGGCCAACACAAACAATTGAGACTAGAGTTTGGTTCATGTTAGCCTAAAAAAGCCTGTTTCTGTCCACTGGACTATAACGAGAGCTCTTGTTGATTAGTTTAAGTGCAGACATCTACACAGCAGATGTCCGAAGTTACGTTTGATAAATCCTAACATAAGTGACGTCCAGGAAAAAAAAAACTAGTTTCCTTTATTGCTAATAATACCCATGTTTAAATACCTGCCTTATTTACCATTTGAATTCATTCAGCATAAGCTTCCAAGCTATGATTCTTGATAAAATTCCATTGAGTAGATTGAGGAGCCTCAGCAACTTACTTACCACTGTCAAGACGACTGTTCATCTTCTCTTTGCTAAACAAGACAGACTGACTTAGAAACACCTTAAGTAATTTCCCCTAGTCCTCAAGTTACATCTTATAGTTTTTTATACTCTCCCTCTCCAGTTTTTCAAGCCAGAGGTGTGGACCGTGATCTGTGCTCACTCAAACTGTATTGAGAGTCTCCTGCCACTGGCTGACAGCTAAGCTGCATCTTTACAGAAGATCTTCACAAAAACTGTTGCAAAAACCTTTCGAATGTAGTTGCAGAGCTGCAATTAGCAATTTGCTGGCTAGGAGGAGAAAAGAATTAAATATACAAGGGAGATGAAATTGTGGCTATATATACAAAAGAGCTTCTTAATCTAGAACTCCAAACATAGGCTGTCATGTTGCTTCTATCTCCAGTCACTGAAGATGTGGCTGTTGGACTCGGGATACATATCCCAGACAAACCATTACTTCCATTCTCTGTTCTCTTCTCTGACCACAGAGCCCCATGCTTTTCTTTTCTCCTGCCTATGTAACTTTGTCCTAATTTCTAGCCCTGTCCTTATCCTCTCAGTACTTTGGGTCAGTTGCCTGCCTTTTTCTTCCTGGTTTGAAATCCATGCGTATGGCCCTGGGTCAAGAAGAATGTCATATTAAAGAGCAAAGTGCTTAATGAGCATTGCTGCATTTTATTTTTTTCTTTAACAGCAAAAATATAAGGGTAAGAAAAGATGTTAGGTACACTGAGTTAACTACTGCTGCTTTTAAATCCCAACAGAGGATTTTTTTTTAAAAGATGATATAAAAATACTTTATCTACCAAACAGTTGGGTTGTGGACATGCACCATGACTTCTTTGTGGATTTTATTCAGTAGAATATGAAATTTGCTCTTTGTATCACATTTATGCCACATTTCCCTCAAGTTCTTCAGTACTCAGCCTGTAAAAATTTTACTGCCTTGAGCCTGTTGGCTCACACGCCACGTAACTCCAGCCTGGCAGTAATGAGTAAGCCATGGTCAAAACTGCTTACTTCATAACCACTGACAGTCAGCAGATGTGAGCAATTCTCTGACCCCTGTGAGGATATAAGGTTGTGGCTAGATTGAATATTCTTCCTTTTTTCCCTCTCCAAAAAACCAAAGGTTGGTTGTACCATCTTCTAATATATTCAATAACAGCCATCACAGAAATTGAATCCTGCCAAGTAGCTTTCCCTCTCTCCTTTATGCAAACACATACACATTTCTCTTACTCCTTTCTCTTTCTTTTTTTTTTCTACTGCCTCCCTTCCTTCCCAGCCCTGTGTTTATTCCTGCTGTTTTATAATGTACCTTTTCCAACTCTCTTGTGTCTCTTTAGGGATGGGGAAAAATGAGAACCTCCTTGCACATTATGCATGTGATTCCACAAATATTATACAGTGACATGAAGATTTTTTTTTACTCTACATCTTTGGTCCACCCAAAGCCAAGTTGGATCTGCAAGAGCAGATTAGTTCAGGCTTAGCAATGGGGAAAAAAAAAGCAGGCAAGAATGAAACGTCTGATCAAAGATATAAATTAGTTTCTGTAAAAACAATGATAGATTAGGAAATTCCAGCCCAGAAAAAAGAGGTGGCGACGGAGGAGTATGATGGCAATCCATCATACCACACATACAAAAGTTGTAAAAGACCAGACTTCAACCAATACAGGAATCAGAGGGCATTATACCAAACCAGCTGTTTGAATTCAACAAAAGGACAGTGAATCTTTACATAACATCTGTGTCAGTAGGGCAGCTCTCTGATCACAGTGATCTGTTGCGATGGCCAGAAATTACATTGCTTCAGAAGGCAACTGGACAATTTTATAGAAAAAACCCAAAGATATGTTTTATGATGCCTCCATTGGTCACAGGACTACAAGAAAATCCCACTGTGTATTTGCTCTATGCAACTCCCTGGTTGCTAGCACTGGTCACCAGTGAAGACAGGTGATGGACAGACAGTGGAGTTTTGTTTGAACTAATGCATCCTTAAGAATAAGGTAATCCTGAGGCACATTTGCAGGTCAAGGTGGGTTTGTGAGTTTGCTATGCTAGATTCAGACTGGTTCAGTGCCTTCCCATGGTGGGAGAACTCTGTTCTGTGGCTTAAGGCAGCACAGATACTTCAAACGAGCTTTTCCAACAAGGTAGTAATCTCTTTATCACCTGTGTAACAGCAGATTTTCCATCATCAAAATTCAAAAGCATGTTGAGCTGAGCAATTGCTGGAGCAGCCCTACTACTGGGTTAGATATTTAATCAGAACAGGCCCATCAATTAAAGATACTCTAAATTCATATGCCCAAAATCTTTCTGCTATTCAACCAACAACGTGTTCTAATTGAAGATGTCTCAAGAGAATGTGGTTTTTTTCTTTGTCTGTTTAACTTTTTTGACTTGAATTTGACATATTTTCCTCCCTACTATCAATACTATGGTAGTGCAAAGACCTGGATCCAAATGTGTTTGCAGCAGCAAAGTTTTGTTACATCCAAATCAAATTTCTCTGAGACATGAAAGCTATCTGTGGCAAGTAATATTGGCCTCTGTGCTAAATAACAACTTTTTGAACAGCTGCCCTGCAGCAACAGGAATATACTTCCTCCTCCATTATTAAAAAATAATTTAGTCCCTTCACAGGAAAAAAAAGCAGGTTGAAAGGTACGGCCCAACAGCAACAGAAAACCTCTGAAGTTTTTTTCTAAGGAACTACCAGGAATTAAGTAGATATTTTCCTCCTCCTTCTTGATTTCTGCCCCTCTAGAATGGCCCAGTGCAGGCAGACACAGCACATCATTTGGTGAGAACGCAGCCTCTGCAGAATCCTTTCCACTTATCCAGCAGCTGGACACAGCCCTGATCAAAGTTATACTTCTCAGCACAATCCAGCAAGTTCATCCAGCCAAAAACCAGACAACAAAATTTTTAGCTTTAAGCCTCACAACTGCTTTCACAAACAGAGCAGCACAGTGCAGTTCCAGAATATGAATCCATTTGCTCTACCAGCAATGAGTTCATTGCAACAAGACATAAAATGGAATGTGCACAGAAAATACAATATGTCAGCTTTTAAAAAAAAAATTCTATCAAATACAGGATGCAACCAAATCTCAGTTATAATATGTGGATCACTTTCATAACTCCAGTCACTATTTTACTGTAAAATGAAGGAAAGTTTGTTAAATTTAAGAAGCTGAAAGCAGCAACAGTTTCAATTTGTGAGAACCACACTCAAAGTCATTATTGAAATTAAGATCACAGCACAACATAAAAATCAGGCAAAGCAAAAAAAATGTTACTTAGTCGCCCCATCTTAAAAGACTCAAGAGCCTCCAAGCCCCCAGCCCTAGAAATGGAGAAGTTATCTTACTTTTCTGCAGCTTAACTAAACCATTTAAAAAATGATTTTGAATTAAACAGATGCTAAGCATGTTTACACAAGATTTATTTCAAATTAAGAGTTGTTTACTTGATTTTAAGCTAGGGAAAATACATTTTTAAGCTCAACTGATACATGCTATTCTCAAAATGCAGTGAGTGTTTACACAGAGTTCTGCACCAATTAAGCCTCATTTAGGCACCACCTTTCAGGAAAGCAGCATCTCTGCATAGCCATACACCTTCCCCAGAAAAAAGGGCTACGTGTACTCCCAGCTCTTCCTTTCCAAAAATCTTCCCCCACTTTTCAAATACATAGCCCCATGCTCCTTACATCTTACCTACCAACTTCCCTATCTCCTGCCTGTGCAGAAAGAAATCAGCTCTAAATAAATGCATCCACACTTTATGCAGGGTAGAGCCTGACCTCAGCAGCTTTGACCCAAAGAGCCGTAGCTCTTGCTCCAGAGGAGGGTACTGGGGAGAAGCAGAGGGCTGCAGTCAGCAGCTACATCCAGCTGAGACCACTGCTAGCTGCATGAGGCCTCTTTTTCTCCAGCATGAAGACAAACTACTTATGGTTAATCTGTTTAACTTCAAACTGTATCAAAGGAGGGAGTTTTCATGCAGTCAGATATGCGGCAGCCGAGAGCTAGAGTGCACGCAGCCTTTCCTCCTAATTCATTCACATTGGGTCATTACAGGAATAAACTGTGTATGAGAGCAGCTCTACCCCTCAAAGCTTACACCTTCTGGCTACTGTCTGATTATCAGCCAGCAAAGAACATAACATCCTCCTCAAGCTATTAAGATGGAAAGGTTTCTCACGGTAATTGTTTTCATTTTTACAGCTTGGATCAATATGCAAATTATTTTAAAGAGGGAACAAACATGAATCAACAATTTAAATGAAGGGAAGGCAATCAATATATAGCTTCTAGGCTTACTAGAAGGTCTGCTTTTTTCTACTTTAAGAAGCCTAGATACATGCCTCAACTTTCTGTTGGTAACAAGTTTCAGTATTAGTCAAACCCACAAAATGCGCTTCACGAGGCTGAAGGGAAAAAAACAAATGTGTTGACACTAATAGAGACGTTGAAGCAAGGACATATAAAAAAAATAATTACCAATGATTTTTCTATTCATGTGACCAGGAGCCTCTTAAATTGCATACACAATAATGTTCATCTAAATAGCATTACTTCAGAGTTTGGGGATAGACTTCTACATTACAAGCCCCAAATGTAGTTCTAGTAGTGAGCACACATCTGTCAGTCTGCAGCTGCAATTACCACAATAGCGTGCTTGGACATGTAATATTCTAAACTGCAAACAAGTGCACATTTTCATCCATGGACATACATCCTCTTTAGGGAAGAGTTTGGTCCTGATAACTTAGAACATCTCCTCTCCTCAAATGACTACGAGGGAGTTGATAAAACCCAACAGTTCTTTGCACAGATGCGAATAACTTTATGTAGTCTGAAAACAAAGAATCACATTTTGTTAATGTGATGAAAGTCTACGAATTGCCAAAAATGGTTGCAAAGATTTGCAGCAAGAAGCACGCTGACCAAGATAAATGGCAAAAGTAAAGAAATAAGCTTTCAGGTCTGAAAGATCATGATCAGCTTGAAACCAGAAGTAACCTGGACTTTGAGTTTAAAGTGATGATAAATTTGAAGCAATTTTCAGAACTCAGTTGTGTTAATCATATTACACAATCTAAGAGCAAAGGATGGTGGGCACACGTGGTGCAGGGGGAGATGCCAGCACGTGGAGAGTAATTAGACAGCCCCTGCAGGAAACTGAGACGGGTAATTACTACCTTTGAACACTGAAAGACCAGAGGAGCAACATAAGGAAAATTGTAATATAGCATAAAACTAATCTCTCTACCATGCCCATGATTTTATTCCTCTAGTAATTACACAGTTCAGTTTATCTCATTTAATGAAGGTATTTTGGAGGTCTTCTCGACTCCTTTAGGTGCGGTGTCCTCATAGTTAGAAAATGTCTTTTATATTTTTCATTTCTTTGCATCCAAATTAAACTCTTCAGGGCCTGAGCAAGATTGTTACTTGACTCTGGATCACTTAGTAGGCAGATGAGGGAGTGAATAAACTGGAATTAGGTAAAGGGATGTGAAAAGTTAAAGTTCAGGTGCAGTAACATTTTCTCCAGTGAAAACACCATAAAACAGTAAGCTGACCTGCAAGATCCTCTTGGCCATTGCAAAGGGTGGTGGGATGGGCAGATGTACAAAGTACCAAGGAATCCCATTGACATATATGCTGCAAATCCTAGCTGGATGCGAGACCAACACTCCAAGAAAGACACCTTTAACAAGATCACCACAATGACCAGGTTGCCTTCAGTATTTAGTCCCCAAATGCCCTCACTGTCCTGAGCACAAAGCCACTCTGTTTACAGTGCTAACGTGGGAGTAGAAGTCCTATAAGTTGAGCTTTGGGGTTTCGTTTTCTATTTAGCTCTTTCAGCACAGAACATGAAATGGCAGCCACTAATAAACATGATTCATTTGTAACACAATGTCTGTTGTACATAAACCCGTGTGTTGTTACTGCTATTCCTGGTTTGCATTTAATACATCAGTAAGTATGCCTTGTTTCCCTCAAAACAATTTAATTATATTTTGTCCAGATACAAACTCAGAAAGATTGTACTTATAAAAAAAACTTTCTGTAGTGCTCTTCAGATTTCACGCTGTGCTATTACAGAAGAAACAACATTTGAAATATAAGCAGGGTTCAGGCACAATATCCCTAAAACAGAGATGAAATGGTGTATAAGCCATTTTTCTGGTTAGAACAGTATCTTTTGTTTGGTGGCTTTTTTTAATCCTATCTTCAATTTGGTTTCACTATGTGAAGGAGAAAAATCAAACATAGCATCTTTGTAATCATTCAGAGCCTACGTAGCATATAACTGAACAGCAAAGGCTTTATGAAGTAAAAGCAGATGGACTACATTATGTATGTGCCCAGGCATTTTAGGAAAGTATAAGAAGAATTCCTGGGCAGTGGCGACCATAGAAAAACGTGGTTCTCTTGTGTAAACAATGTTTTCCCCAACAGCTGTATTCCCCTTCCTGTTTATTCTTCTCTCCTGCAGAATTCTCTCAGTTTGGTCACATCTGTATTTCATTTATTTTTTAAAAATATTTCTTTAGCTATCCTCCTAGCCTTTTTGGATTATTAAGGCTGAGGGAATTTTCCAAATCTCACTTCTCCTTTCACAACCTATTCTGTTTACATTTTTACACTTCATTTAGGTTCTGAATTCACGTGATGATCCACATGGGTTAGGGACTTTGCCCTCGCAGACCAGTTTGCAGGGTTAGAGGTTTCATGTGAGCAATAGAATTTGGCTAGGCAATCATCTTTTCTGATTTTAAGACCAAAACACAGCAGAATAATTAAGTAAAATCAGTGTTCAGTTGTTCCTTTAAAAAAAAAATAAAAAAAAAATCAATACTACATTTAATGCTTACACATTTCTGTAATTATTAGGTGTGAGAGAAATTCTTGGAGTTTAATTTTTGTCACATCATATTTAAGAGTGCCTTTTTAGTATTGGGGCTAATAACAATTATTACATTAAAGTTGGACATTCCTATTGATTTAAATAACTGGGTTTTTTTATATATTTGTTCTATTCTGTTGAAACATTACAAGTTCTGCTACTTATGTGAACAGAAATTTTTAGGATGTGTCTCTGTCTGCCTTTTCTTGAAATAAATACAAGTCTGAAAATGCACAATTAAAGCAAGTCTACCTTTTTTTGATTTCAGCTAGGTTACATGAAACAAGATTGTTAAAAAATATATTGTATCTGTAGTCTAGAACTTCATTTTATTATATTTTACAGCCATTTTGCAGAGTCTCACAGACTCTTCTTTCTTAAAAATAACTGAACAGATGATGAACCGCCTCTCAAGGGCAAGCATCAATCTCTGGGAGCAACTATATTCTATAGCAATACCTATTAAGATGATGTAATCTGTTCTAAGAAGCCTGTTTCTATTTTTAATTGGCATACTCTTATTATGCTTTTAAAAGGGTATCTCCATCACATGTTTTTACTTTGCTTTTAACCCAGTAACAATTATCAGTGATATTTAATATACATGAAATGGCTTCAGAATTGATTTTATCTTATTGTCTATTCTGATTCTTACAAATGGTACTTGAAATGGTAATTTAAAGTTGTAAGACTATAAAATGCTTACACTGTGAAGAACATTTCTATTTAAGGTCACGTTTTCAAAAAAGGTGCATCCTTCACATCTGCCTTAAAATGTTTGAGCATTTTGCATGTGAAGTATCTTGGAATGTTTTGGTTTCTCCTCTTAATGTTACCAAATTTGACAGTGGAGAACCTGGAAAAAACATTTCAGCAGAAACTGCACAGAAGAAACATGGAGCACTGAAACTCCATCTGCTTTTAAAAAGGAGCAACAATAATGATAAAGCAAAAACTAGAATTTTGTATAACTAGAATTTTGTATAAAGAACACTTTTTTGTGTATTTTGTTTTTCATTACCATAATTTCTAGGTAAATCATGAAATTTAACATTTCCAACACCATATACTTTCATATTAAAAAAACACTTAAGAAAATAATGTTTGTACTGCTATTCCTTACCAGAATGAAACCAAACATACTCTTGGTGGCACAGGCATGTCACGAGAAGTGATATGTGTAGGTGTTGCTTATCATCATATTGTAAGAGCATGCTGTTATCCATCTCTGCCATCACATTGCTACATTAAGATGTGGGTCTCAGAGTGCAGTGTGACACTGTCTTACTAATTTTAGAGTACACAGCTATCTTGCAGCAAGTATTACTGGATCTCCTGGAATCTGACCTATTCATCTAGTGAGCAGCAGCAATCCAAATCAGCATACAGATTGCGTTGTTTGGGGGTTTTTAAGGAAGATTTTGAACCAAGAGTGATAAAGATGGACTATCAAAGTGATAGATTTTACCATCTCACATTCCTAATAGGTATTATGAAAGCCAGCGTTATTTTTCACATTATAGTGCCACACTTCTCATATTTAATGTGTGGTCAGCTACTCAGACCTTTCTGACATTTCCAGCTCACAACAATCATCATACGCTCTCTCACATGCAAAGGCCTACATTTTTGTCACCTATAAGCAAATGTGCTTTAAGTTTTCCATATGAATTTAACCTTGGAATTTAATGTGGAAGTATCACCTAAAAAGAAACAGAGATAACAGCTGTCTACAACTTTTTTTTTTTTTTTTTTTTTTCTCTTTTGGTGACTATCATAGCTGGTTCTAAACATCAACCACTCACACTCCTATTTGTAACTATGGCAGCTGAGAGTCTATTGATTACACCACTGTGACTGCAATGGCCAAAGAATTTTTTCTTTGAGAGGGTGGTATACTTTGCTGCTTGGAAAACCAAAAGACTTTCCAGCTCAATATCATCTGCAGATGTAATTATCATTAGCACATTTTCTTTTGGTTGACTTTTTAATAATTGAACTAGAACATCACCAATATCCACAAAACTTCTAAGAGCATTACCCTCAACTGAATTATATTTATTAGATGTAGAAAAACATTTGGAAAATATATTACAAATGCACAACTTTATCCTGGCAGGAAGAGAGTTTAGTTGATCTTTAAGGTATTTTCCATCTTTATATTCTAGGATCCTGTGAAACTTTGTTTAGTGTCCCTCAGCCAATATTCTCAACTCTCAGCTCCTGAGAGCTCTTATTTCCCTAGCAAAGTTAAATTCATTTTTCCAGTAATCACTCATAAGGAACTGCAACAATCCAGATTTGCAATTTTTTCCCACTAATTTAATAATTTGATTAAAAATGCAAAATAACAAAAAACCATCTGTAATTTTATTTATAAACCTGTGTTGTTTACTCTTCAGTTTCTTAGCCTCTAAATAGCTGCAGATTTCCTTTTCATTTTTTTTACCAGGAACTGAAATTATGTTTACAAGGATGGTAACTGCCAAGTCAGTTCTTATTTCAAAGATCAGCATCATATTTGCTTTTTCTCCTTCCCTAGGCTTTTTGCATTCTCTCAGCCCTCCAAGAGTTTTCAAATACAACAGAGAATTTAAAAAAACAAATCCTCCAGCACATTTCCACAGTGCCTCCAGGTCTGCAAGGCTGTTTGCAGCTGATGTTAACAGATAGGTGAGTAGCAGATGATACTGTAACGTGGTCCCTTCGTCATCACATAAGCCAAAATGCACTCATACCAGGCCATGCTAGTAGGCAAGGTGACAGCAGGGGAACAGAGATGTAGGTCCAAAGCCTTCCCTGTAAGGCTGCAGCAGATGCATCTTATACTTGCTGAGATCTTTACAACAAATATATATATACTTCAGTGTTTCCCTTCTGACCTTTTAATCAATGGATTTATTTAGATCTTCATAATTCCCCAGCTGTCCACATAAGCTTTAACTTTTATTTCTTGAAAGATATTTAACAGAGAACTTGCATAGATGAGCCATTCCCTACATTAGTACATCTGTAAAAACAACAGTTTAAGCCATTGTTATATCATTATTAGTTCTTCTTGTTGAACTTTCCTTTTTCTCACTGCCTTTCCTTTTCTCTTGCCAGATTTATCTTTAAAATGCCATTTAAGGGCATTCATTTTGTTTGCAGTATATACAGTGCTACAGATAGGAAGAACTTGAGATAAACCGTGCCCAGACAACTCGGCTGCAGCCTTCCAAGTTTCTCAACAGCTGCATGCAAAGTAACAGCTAGGCATTAAGGGTCTATAATAATTTAGGATCTTTTGGGGAATATTCCGACAGTTCTCGTCCACGGTAGGACCTATTCCACTTCCTTAGCACCACTGAAGTAGTTAAGGGCTCTGCACTGTGGGGTAAGGCCTTTCTAATCTTCCAGAACAAGAGGCCCAGCACAAACTATGCTAATGGTTCCCCTCACAGATCCCATGCAAATATATTGATCAAAACCCAACTCTTTTTCCAGACAGTATCCCATCTGATACATACTGTTTTACAAACTCAGATATTTATTGCTATAATATCCAAGTACCATAGAGATAGATACAGGACTTGCACTGTACGCCAAGCAGATCAATCTCATAGCATTTACAAAGCTCTGCTGCAACCAGCAACCATGCATCATTCCTTAACCTTACACAGCTTCAACCTCTTCTTTGTCGCACCTGAGTTTCGTTTGGTTCATACAAAAGCAGAGCTCCTAGGAAAGGAGCTTTGGCAAAGCAGAGACAACTAGCCAACAGGGAGAAACACAGCCCAACCCTCCAGGTACCCAGTTCTCAGTACACTGCTGCAGCGCAGCTTGTCTGAGGGATCCCAGCATGGCCACTGGGTGTTTACAAAGATACTCCAGCATTGGTTCAAGCCTCAGGATGAAGGGGAAGCAGAGGAGTAGAAGAAAGATGGAAGCAAAAAACAAGTATAGAAAGGATTAATTTGCTCTATCAGTGTAGCATGATAAAAATCCTGTATCACAGGTACAATTTTCCTTACAGTTAACCTAAAGGTCAGCAGATGATTTTTTCAGCTCTCACTTTTTACTTGTTATAGGTGGCACTGTGATGTCTAGGTTTGATGAGAAAGTCTATACTGCGCTGTATAAGCATCTGAGATAGCTTAGCTAAGTAAAACTGAACAGCAGAGTCTCTTCTGTATTCTTGTAGGATGCACGTGGGACACTGTTGCCTGGTATCACAGCCTATCACTCTGCACATTGGCATGTTCCTTCTCAGGAAACCCATGGAAAAGCTTAACTTTTTCAGAGCTCCAGGAAGGACACTGGGGGACTATCAGCACTTGGGAAATCTGGTCTGTATTTTTACCATATCATGGCAGAGCTCATGCTATAGTGTACAGTTGCCAGACAGCTAAAGCAGCCTGTATTTAAGAACCTTAACAACCTGATCAGTGGTGGAGAATTTGGTAAAGGGATATTAACTCATTCAAATTCTTTTAAATACCACAGCATTGCCAAGACACTGTTTAGACTCTCACAAGTGACACTTCAAACTCTGAACTTGGGATTGAAGACCTCTATATCTAGAACAGCACTGGAGCGTCCATAAAAACTGTTAATAGAAAATAAAAGAATGAAGTTACATAGCATTTATAGAACTCTGCAGGGAAAAGTAAATACTCCACCTGTTTCCTTGGTTTGACTCAAGTAGCTATAATCACATGGATATCTTCAAACAACAATGTAAAAAGGCTGTTCTGCAATGTTCTGGGACACTTTGAAAGTGGTAGTACTGCTAGGTCTCGCATATTTAGACTAATGCCTTGAGAACAGCATTAGAAAATTCTTTCAAGTACCTCATTGTTTTGAAAGAGAGCTACAAAAATGCCAATGTTTTAACTCAGATTTTATCAGCTCTGAAAATACCGACTCAACTATTGATCTTTTAGCCTGAAATATTCTGAGGGAAGGTATGAAAAACCCATCTGGATTGATTTAGCTTTGGTCTCCAAAAACAAGTACCATATCTGTATACAAAATGATACATTTAGGTTTACATTATAAAAGGCTACATACTTGAAAAACAGTCCTATAACCAAGTGATATAAATACCGCTGATGCACTACATGCATTAAAGATCACTAAACCAGCACGGTTTACTTGAAATAAAAAAGAAAAAGATGTTTACTAAAGTAATACTTAGGATTTTTACAGTTAGAAATCTGAAGAAAACTTTCAAGTGCTCTGCAAGGATCAGCTTCATTAACTACTTGCTGGTGTATGCTAGATATGCAGCTCCAGATCAAACAAATTCTCTCCAGTGATGGCATATTTTAGAACCAAAACCCTTACATCAGTAATTATATCTTTCTCAACAGAATAACATGACTTCTTAAATTGTTGTTATAGATCCAAAATAAGCTCTAAAACCCCAGCATTACACTGCCACACTATGGCACAACTGAGATCTGCAAGCAAGAATAGAACAAAAAGACAATAAAAATAACTCCTTTACTTTGATTATTTATGACTACAGTATCCACCATTAGTTTTGTTTGGCTAGTACATTTGTAAAGCACTAAAAACAAACTGTTGTGTCTTGTTCAGCAACAGCTATCTAGGTACATTATGCTTGAGGATTTTATTTTTGTAATTATTTTTTTTTCCAAAACGAAAAAAGGAAAAGTTTACTTTCTGCAAGTGTTAAAATCTTCAAAGACTAGTTTGATATGCCTGTTGCACAGATGGGATATGCGGGGAAGTGGATACCAAGGGCATTTCTTTACTTTGTTGGCTGCAAAATATAGAGCTTTTTGTTCTCTATATTACAATGTGATCTGAAAGGTTTTCAGTTGACAGGGAGTCAGAGGAAAGAAAGGTTCAAAAGACCTTCACCAAGTTTTGGTGTTTTTTTTTGTTGTTTTTTAAACTATTTGAGGTAATGCTACAAAATTTAAGAATGTACATTCATTATTTCTTTACATCAGAATATAACCCATTTCAGACCTAGAAATATTTCAAAATATTTAGTACTAAAAATGTGGAAATACTGTTTTGTGAGAGCTTTAAAGAAAAGAAAACAAAACAAAATCTTGGTTTTGCTGACCTTGAAGCACAGCAACCCAAAACGGCTGAAATTTCACATCTAACTTTTTAACTACGCAGCCCGCTGTACAAAGGATACATTATTTTAATTACTTTGCCATTTATATAATTTATACCTTCCATAGCATTTGTTTTGCAAGAAAGCTATAAATCAGTTTTGTACAACCATTACCAGTACTGCTTTATTCATTCTAACATTCCATTTTTTAAGTGTTTTTCTAATAAATCAAACATTATACATAAGCAATTGGCTGAGGCCAAGACCATACCAATTATTTTACCTGCAAGGACTTGCCATTATAAACATTTCCCACAAGGCATAATAAAATACATGTCTGGTGCCACAAGACTTACAGGAATATCCTGTACTAAAGCATTAAATAAAGATTAGATGACTAGCTAGGGTTT
The DNA here is from genome assembly GCF_929443795.1 of Astur gentilis. Classification (NCBI taxonomy): domain Eukaryota; kingdom Metazoa; phylum Chordata; class Aves; order Accipitriformes; family Accipitridae; genus Astur; species Astur gentilis. Next base: position 19,077,882 of record NC_064883.1, on the reverse strand, counting down.
CATTTGTTCCACCCCTTCCTTAATTGCTATTGTCACCACTTCAGTTTACAAAAAATAGCATAGCCTAGATGCATGCCAGTCCTTTCCCGTTAGGATGGTTTATTCAAGCTTTTAAAATTCCGAATTAAGTATCTTTCATCTCCAAACACTTCCAGTCACAGGCTGGAATGATGAGCCATCGATGAACAGTGTTTTCTCTTTTGTACATTACCTGTCTCTAAGCCATATGCAGATGCATATATGCACATTCAGTACAATTTCTGTTACTAGGCCTCTGCTTTCACTTATCACACAATTTCTGTAAATTTTTTTGTTGTTTTTACTCAAAGCACAAGCCACCATGTTATTCCTAGAATCCTAACTCTTCCTAATAATCAAGATGTATAAATAGCAAACTGTCAACATTATAGTCTTTTAACAAAATCGGCTCTAAAGCCTCACCAGCAAATATGAAGTTCTCATAAGCATTCCTGAACTGACTGGAACAGGATCAGTCCAAATAAATTCTATACTCACACCTGGTAGCAAGCCTGCAGACCACCGCCTAGGACTTGTGATTTTTGGAAGCCCTTTGGGAGAGGAGGAGTTTAGCAAAACTTGAGTGACACTGAATGAAGATTTATGGAGAGTACATTCTTAGCAGTTTTAGTGTTTAACAGTTGCCCAAGAGTCATGCGAAATTGCACAAGGAACATAAAAAAAAATTCCAAATGTGCAACTCCTCCCCAAAATCCAACAATACCCAATTTTGAAAATGTTGGTCTTTAACTGCACCCAAAAATTTAGCAGCAGATACTACAGGATTTCTGTTATTCTGTACTTTTTAGTTGCAAAAAATCAATTTTCCCTTCCCCAGTTGACAGCAGACACATTTTTTTCCATTAGTCATTCAGACATCACAGTTAAGTATTTAAAATTAAATAACCTTCTTTAAAAATATGTCTTATTTAAGTTACAAAGATTTAGGCTGAAGTTGAATGACTACTGAAAAATGCAGTTTCTTACTACCATATCTTTCCTTACAGCCCACTCTGTGAAGGATACTGTATTCCACATCAGATTAATTGGACTTCTGTCACACGGAAAAGATTAGTTACAATAAATGGCATCCTTAGTGCTGCTGAATTATGTCTTCCTAAGAAGAATCAAAACCATGCTTCATTGTAATTCATCAGGCATCCCCTTCTAGGAAACTACAGGAAACTTCATACCTTCCTGAACTTTTCCATCTGCTTATAAAGATCTGGATCCAGCTCCTGAGACACATCTTTCATCCAGAGTAGAGCTCCTCTGTATTCAGTCCGGTACTGTTCCATTCGGTTTACTGTCAGCCATGTGTCTGAGATGGCCCTATATCTGAAAGTCTCCACTTCTTGATACAATCTACTCAAAGGAGTACGCAGTGCTAACCTGGGGGGAAGGCATGAAGGGAAAGAAAGGAAGGAGAGGAACATGTTAAAGTAGTTGTTCCACAAAGGCAGACGGATTAATACTACTGACACTTTACTAGCAATCAAAAAACCATACATAGCCAAAATAGTTCACGTAAGTGCTAGTGTATGTTCAGACGGTTCTACAGCTTGGCTGAGGGTACGCATGAATGGGGTAATTTTGCATGAATATTGTGTTTACAACCTTCCTGTTCAAGTAGTGACCTTTCACTTACACATGCAAATGGAAGAGGAACCTTTTCTAACGCACAAGTGTATTTTAGTTAGCCAAGCTGCTTGTATGTATGCTATTACCGTTCCTCTTTGCAAGTTGCATTTAACAACTCTAAAGATGTACCTGAGGTAATTTATTACTGGATACATACCACAGATGTATCAGGATTGTTATGTTAAATTTCACAAAAAGCACTTCCATTAGCCTTTTAATCTTCAAACGTACATGTAAATAAATAAGTCATCTGTCAAGTAGATAATTATCTGATTTTTTTCCTATTTTTCTTTTTTTTTTTTTTTTTTTTAAGGAATCTCAACAATTCCTTTGAAGGACATTTATCTTTTGGAAGGATTTAGGCATTTTCTTACATGTTTCTTCCAGCAACTACACTTTGGAAAGGCAGTAGGGGACACTGTTGTCTTCCCTATGCTATCACTTTGGCTCCTAATGGGATCTCAGAACTAGACAGGATTACTCCAACTTCTGCTCTGCTTCCTCCTGCTGCTTCTGCTTTCCTCTTGGTTGCCAGCAGCCACCTCACTGGAATGGGTTCAATCAGTTCCACACCAGTGTAGAGTTTGTTTAATGTGCTACTTAGGGACTTCTTAGGCATAAGAGAATTTCTAATTTCAGCTCCAGTACCCAGCAAATTGTGTCTTCTTGATCTCCAGCTACTGAGCTAGCTATTGGCACGCAATGTAAGCAAGAGCAGTCCCAACGTCAACATGAGCTTGAGGATGGTTCAAGAGAAGACAGACAAACAATTGGTTTTATTTTTATGTGAGTTTATTTAAAAAGATGCCTTAAAAATGCATTGAGTAAGAGATATAATAAAATGTGAACTTCTCGGTGTGGCTTCCTCCCCTCCATTTTTTCTCATTCTACAAATACTTACCCAGCCATTCAAAGGAAAATTCAGTTTATGTAGACATGTCATACATTGGGATTTCTATAAACAGTTAAGCCTTTTAAAGAAACAAATCATCAGTGCTTTTGCTCAAAGGTGCCTTACATGTGTTTTAAAGATTCCACTCATGGCTGTTACTGAATGTGCTAATGACCAAACTCTAGCCCAAGATAAACACATGAAATTCTCAGTGCTCTGTATGCAATGTTTTATTTTGAGCCAAACAGCTGCACTGTTAAGCTAAAGCCGGAAAGTATCACAATAGTTAAGAGCCCCAAAAAATCGTGTAAAATATCATGGAATAGAATTTTCCCTTGCAAATTATGGTGAATTTCAAGCTTTCATAGTCCCCATACTGTTAAAAAAAAAAAAGCATCATAATACTCACAATGCCATCAGGTACTGTTACTTAAAAGTTTAAAAACTCTGAGCAAACACAGGGTCAGCGAGACATCAAGGGCTCTGGCTAACAGCATATGTATATGTGTCCCTTTGGATTCCTTACCGTTTACTGATTTGCTCCTACCCAACCTACATGAGCTCAGTGGGCATCTAGGATCTTCTCCTGGGGGACTTCATGGTGTAAGGTTAAAGCAGAAAATGGCATTCAACTCCTTCGTCTGCTTGAGGTATGAGACTCCACAGCCCAGAAAAAGGCATTCCCTTACCCATTTCCCTGCCCTCCCAGGACCCAGAAACCTCCACAATGAGCCTGCTGTAGCACTTCTCTGCAGAGTGAGAAGTGCCACCAAGCAGGAGAGGGACCCTGTATCAGGTGCTTTACAACCCCACTGCTAGAGAGGCTGTGCAGATACACCTGCACAGCTTTAGAACTGCTGAGCTGAACAGGCAAAGGTGGGGGATCTGGAGATACACAGACATAGCAGGTCCATAAGACAAAAAACAGGATCAGGCAAAACTACACAGAGCAAGCCAGTATTATTGCCAATACCACAGCAGTTTTGGTCAATAATAACTTTCCTATCATTTGGTTCCTCACACATTTCAGATGGCAAAATGAATTATACCAACAGTGAATCAACTACCATTATCCCACGTACTTTGTAAATCAGAGAGTAGTTCTGACACATATACCTTTGCTGAGAAGAGAAGCAGAGTGCCTTTCCTGTGGCTTGCATCATTTTTCCTGCTCTTGTTTTATCCTGAGAACCCTGTGATCGAAGAAATTTCCCCAGTTCGTTTTCTTCCTGAGACAGAACTAATGAAAAAATAAATGAGTGGTCAAACACGTTATTTAATAGGTTCCTAACAGCTCTAAAACCAGCCTAACATCAAATAAGTTGTCACTCTAAAACCAAGCTGCACAGCAAAAAATAAATAATTTCACGGAATTCCTGCATTTAGTAAACAGAAGATCTGATTCACTTGAGACATTTGTTGATACACTTAACAAGAATCACAAAATTCTGTCAGTGCCAAAAGACAACAGGAAAAACATGCTATTTCTTTCCTGAACAAAAGAATTAGGTTGGTTAGATTATACAAAGGGCCCAATCCTGATTATAGTATCTTTTAGTCTTGGGGTTTTTTTGTTTGGTTGGTTTTGTTTTGTTTCATTCTAAATCCTTTTTTTACTACCTGGACTGCCTCAGCTAATCTTTGGTAGCATGCTTTCACTGAAGCTAATTCTGAGTTATACTACCTAAAGCTCATTCACTTGCTTTTCTCTTGCTCTCCATTTTTCATGGTTGACTACAGAAATGATTTTTTCATATGAAAAATCTAGTACTTCATTTTAAAGAACATTTATTTTCAAATTACTTTGCAAAATTATTTTACAACTTTAACATTCCACACAACTCAAACACTAATTTTTAATTTATATTTCAAATATCTGAAACATTTCTATTTCAAATTAACTGATTGCTTTTTAAATAAGAAGATGAAGAAAAAGCAAACTTTTTTTACACTGAATTGACGACGTCCAAACTGGGACGATGGGTCTTCATGATCTCACATCCTCACAAAAATATTTCATTATGGCCTCATCTATTAGTCTTCCAAAGCAACCGTCTCCTATAGTACCAATTTCTTCCCACTATCAATAAGGAAAGTAGCCCAATACAATGAAAGAAGATCTCTTGAAGTCCTCCTGTCATTTTTCCAAATGTTGACATTCAAATCCAATGCATACTCATAGCATACTCTGGTAGCACGTGTTGCATGCATATCTTTGTGTCAGAGATTTCACCTGCTACTGTGGAATGCTTCTTGAACTCATTACACTACTATTCTGTATTCTAAGTTTACCTCCAGATCCTGAAACATTATCTCTGACTCTTTGAACAGGCAAAAGAAAAAGGAAAGACTTCAGAAAATATGGATAACATTCAACAAAAGAAGGTAAATTGAAAGATGTCTCCAAAGCTGGATTCTCTTTTCCAGGCCAGAAATCACAGCAGCAAAGAATCCAACAATATCGATTGCAGAGAACCTTTAGAGGTCATTTAATACAACCTGTTGTTTGAAACTTCTCAAATCAGATCCCTGTGTCTCACTAATGACTGCCACTAATTACTGTACACCTGTTACAGCCAGGTCAGCATTACCAAATTCATCGTAATAACATGGATTACTTAATTATAAACTAGTAATAAGCCTAATACACTTCATAGTCAATCATGATTAAAAAAAATTTAAAACTGTTCTGAACAGAGTTAGGATTTCTAGGACAAGACACTTCCAAATTTAAACAAGTCAAGCAAGCGATGGGAAAAAAAATCCCCAAAACCATCTTACAAAGCAAGCTTTCTCCTACAATTATTGCTACCTATCACTGCATAATATCAAATATAAAACGTAAGAATTAGGACATCTTCAAGTAGATAAGCAAGTCTGCCTTTAACTGTCTGTAAGGAATGTTATCTTTATTTTTAAATAGGATGAAACTACTAGCTCCTTATTTTCATTTTTAGTTTTTAACTTGTTCGATGATTCCATAATGCAGACCTCCTTATCATTTTAACTACTGTATTTGATCATACTTACAACAAATCCTTTTTTGATACAGTTCAATTGCTTTCAGCAACTCCATACACGTTCTCTGAATAGAATGGAACAGCTAATATTGAAACAAAATACACACAAAAAAAATTGTAAGCATGTGCAAGAAACACTGACAATTAAACGGCGAGAAAGAGTTTAATTTTTTGTAGAAATTATTGGGGAACACTATTTTCTTCTTGAACAATGAGTAAACTTTCCAGCTTGAAAGTAATTTTTCCTTATCAATTGTGCTTTTCTTTCAATAAAGTTGTCCCACTGAAACTACAGACAGACCAATCATAACTTACTAAAGGAAAATAAAGACAAAAATAATTTTGGAAACAGATTGATTCTAAACAGCTGGTAGTTAACCAAACTACTCATGTGGGGTTTTTTGTTTGTTTGTTGTTATCTTTGGATATATAGGAATATGTACAAATCATTGTTTCTAAAAACCTCGCAGTACAGCAAAAAGTTATCAAAATGTCTATCATGTTTATCACGTGTGACAATATCTCGGAATTTTTAATATTGCAAAGTCTAGTGGAACAAACTTGCATTGGTTTCCAACATAGAAAGTTAATGATTTAAACTGAACTTTTTACTGGCATAGCTCCAGTTTTCTAACCATATTTATAAAGCAGCAGTTTCCAAAGAAAGTAGAGGAAAAAGTTTGGAGATTGTTTCTAGGAAATAGAGAAGTTATTACTCTTTCTGTCTGTCCATCTAAACCTTCCAACCTGTAACTTAAACCTAGACTCCACTGGATCAAGCTTTACGCAAATATAAGCAAAATGGACTGTGGGCACAGTAACTGTCTACCTTTGCATCTGCTTGACTTTCTGTACATTTACATGGGTCTTGCCTTTTAAACTGAGAGCATGACTTGCAGTTGAGAAGTTGTCCAAGTGAAAACATGCTTATAGTTTTTTATCTGGTAAACAGAAGTTTCCCTATTTCCAATCCTACCTGAGCTAACAAAGCATCCTTCCTGATCAATCTGGAACACAGTAAGCATGGTAGGAACTCAGGTATATATTTATAAAATATTGTTCCATCCTTCCAGCTTGTTTTACATCAATACTCTTGATTTATAACCCATCATGAAGACCCCATAGCTAAAATCAACACATTATAATTTATCACTATTATAGCTAGAACTACAAAGATTTGTTTGTTGTAAAAAAGCCTCGTGTATTTCAGCTAAAATGCAAATAAACCAAGAATCCTAAGTCAACAATTTTATAAGAAACTGCAAGAAAACCAGTAAGGCAAAACCTCTACCCTTATGTAACAAAACAACACCGATAAAATATTACACTTTGGAAGTCCATTCTCTATCTTTTGCTTTCTGTCACAGACATTCAAGCTCTTCAATTTGTAGATCCTTAATTATTTTTTTTTCCAGTGTGGTTGAGGATATTGACAGTAGGACTGTATTTGTCACACAGCAGGATTCCTTCTCTTGGTTACACATTACAGACTTTAAGAAGCTTCTTTGGTCATGTCAGAACCAACTTATCTGAACGAAAGCTCCAGAGAGTGAGCGCACTTCTTGGTATATTGCATGTTTTTCTGGTATATGTGATATTTTATAACTGTATAAAGAATGTAATTTGTATATAATATAGAATACTATTAAAAAAATAAACCTTAAACTGACATAAGCAAAGGGTAAGAATGACTGATATAAGCACAAAGGATGATCTCCTGCTCCTCCCACCAACAAAAAGAAGAAACCTGCCCCCCAAACCTGAAAACAAATACGAGAGACATTAGGTTCCAAATCAAGTTTGAGGGTCATGGGTTTTTGTATTACAAAATGCCACTCTATTCCCCATATTTACATAGGTACTTTTGTCAAAAATCGGAAAAGATATTACAAGAAAATAATGATAAAAATGTATATACATATTAGAGGCTTGAAGGAAATGCAAACATTTTTAAAATTAACAGAGAATAGCTACTATGTAAACATTACAAACCTCTAGTTTTGCATCCAGATCTGCATCTGAAGCCACAACATGTTCATCTTCCTTTTTTCCTGTAACTTTTATAAGGGTTTGTTTTGTTTTCCAGTATTTCTGTTGCATTTTATTGACCACAGATTTTTCTTGGCTTTGAGCATATTGGTCGTAAAATTCCCTCGGATAATTGCTAGAATATTAAGAAACAGAATTACAGAACTCCAATAGGATGCTTAAAAAAAATAAGTCTATCATGCTAGATTAATACATTTCCAACAATAATATTGCATTTGCATGCAGACACGCATATTCTAACATGTATTTCCTCATTATGCATTAATAACAAAGCAATTCAATTAGTACTATATTTCCCATCCTACTTTGGAAAATAATACACTGCTTTCAATTTGAATGTCTTTAGCACGTAGTACTGCCAAATAATCAGCTGCAAAGAATTCTTCCCAATGCATTATCGAATGATTTATAACCCATGGAATTAAATTTCTATTTTTATATAGCTAATAGGAGAGTTTCAAGTGAACTAGCACAGTTGCTTAAGCAGGCAGCAATTTTCATGCAAATTCAGCAGTGTCAGGATTTCACAAAGTTCATTTTATGAATGGAACTGGACTACTTCTTGCCCTCCCTTTTTTACAATTGAATAATAAAGAATTAGAAGAACACTCATCTCTTTTGATCATGCTATGTGAAAGATGGATAGCTCACATCTTTATGTAATGACTACATGGCAACTGTGGGTGTGTAAAAGGTAATCTTTTTTTTCCAAGGATTATTTTCTACTGACAGATGATTCTGCATTCCTGTAGCAGACCTAATAAAAAGTGCAATCTAGAGACAAACTCCATATTCCACAATATTTAAACCATACCAAGATGGTTTAATAGAAAATATAGCCTTACAGTGAAATCCTTGATGTCTTTCAGAAAGTGTTATTCCATCATTAATTTCTGCAAAAGTACATGCCTTTTCCCCTATGTGCACATATAAAAAGCTGCAGTGAATTTCCAGATCTTTAGAAGTAAATGGCTGCTAAAACTTGCTATATTAAATACTCCAGGAAAATTAAAGAGGTTGAGTTTATTTTGAAAACAAATACCCTCCACCTGTGGAGTGGCAGGTGGTTCATTGGTTCATTACTGAGATACTGCCTACTAGCTCTGTTCACAACACACAGACAGCTCAGGGATGCTACCCCAAGAGGTCTTCAGACCCAACATACACATCAAGTCATGGAGGGGGGGGGGGAGGGGGAGAGAGAGAGAGAGAGAGAGAGATGCTTGCTGTGAAATACTGTGGCCATTCTGAAACAAGCCATTGCTACAAATGTTCCCCAAAAGGGTGGCACATCTGCCCTACATAGTTACTAGTGACACAGTTTAATCTGAAAAGGAAGTTTGTTTCACAGGGATTTTGGGATTTGTTATTTGCTTTAGTTATTTTTAATCACTGAGTTAGAGGACAGTGCCTTAATCACCAAAGAGATGGCAAGAAATTAAACTGGAAGTGAGCAAGGACAAAATTCGATGCGCTTATACACAGCACTTCTTGGCTTCTTCCCCAAACTTTAAAAGAAAAGATATTTATCCATTTATTTCTACCCAAAAATTAGTTCCAAGAGTTTAATTTATGAATTTCATTAAAATTAAAATAAAGGCCTTTTTGGTGCTACAGCACAAAATAAACACCATATGCAAAACATACCACATTTCATGTGGAATTCTGCACAAACAAACCATTACACACTCTGACGACAGCCTATCAAGTTAGGTGAAGCCTATATTGACCTGATATATGCTGCACCTTTAAAATACAAAATCTACAACCTCTAATAAACAAGGAGATCCTTGATCTGAGAATATGAACCTTTAATAAAAACAGTACTACTTTAAAAATAGTAATAATAAAAATAAAATAAAAAAAAATCAAACCACTCACAAGGTAGTATAAAGACCCTAGCTGTTTGGCTAGTTGTGTGCTTTAACTTCTGCTACAGCTGTGCAAATAACTGATATCTCAGCTCAGTGGTCAAGCGAAGAAAACACCATAATTCATGTGATGTCAGCCAGCTTTGATATCTACCTCACTTGAGGTTACTAGAAATTCTGGTGGCATGGTACAAGGAATAAAAATGAATATGACCAAAAAAAAAAAAAAAAAAAAGAAAAGCTATGATTAATACAAATTCCTGAATTAGAGACTGATAAACCAATTGAAGGAATAAGAGAAATATAAACTTTTACAACTACACACAAATTCAGCTTCTAATTTCATTTGGAGAATTTACTGGCTCCTGTTTATGCTTAAGATAAAAAAAGATTTATAATCACATTACTGAAATATTCAGTGGACAATTTTTACTTGTAGACACTCATCAAAACCTTTTAAAATGGATTTTGTGTCAAGTAATCATGGACATATTTAGGCTTTGTTAAACAATCAGAAAATATAACTAAAATAAGGATGTACTTTATTCTGAAGTTAACAACCTTGGATAAGCCTCTTAAAATACAACAGTTCATACACTTCTTTCCATTAAGCAAGAAGTTGATAACACGCTATTTTTCTATCTAGCCAATTCACTTGTTTTTCCATTCCTTGGCAGTTGTTCTTTTTTTTTTTTTTTCTTTTTAAAAAGAATGTCTACCAGTGACTTTATATAAATACTAGATGCCAGAACATAATGTGTGATAGACTGAGGCAGTTACAAATCAACATACCAAACACCATTATCTCTTTAGAATAAGAAAAAATGATCAAGGTACTTACTACTTATGACCTTCCATGTTTCTTGTTTTCTTCAGACACTTAAAATAAGAAATTACAAGTTAATACAAACATCTTTAAAACATAATTTTCCAAGTTAGACACTAGAAAATCCCTACCTTTTCACACAGAAAATTACTATGTTGTAGCATCTGGTTTATCACGTTATGACAGAAAACTTTTCAATCCATGGACCAAATGCTTTTCTCATGCAACACACAATTCTTGCTTAAATCCATAACAAACACATTTAAGCGGTGTCACTGATATTGCCAATTATTATATGTTAGCAAAATTTTCCAGGCAAAAGCCAATCTATCTGGCATAAATTCACTGACTTTAGACAAGGCAAGCCAAAATTGTCTGTGCTAGGCGTCTTCCTCAGTCAAGATTTTTCCCCCAGAGTTTTAGCCACAGCAAAGTTCAGCTACTTTTTCACTCATGTCCCACTGATCTATTTTTTAAAAAACACTAGTCACATCATGTCTTGAACCACAGATGCAAAATTTAACCACCAGATGTTTTTGCTATGAGGGACACCACAGTTCCTGAGGATAGAATATGATCTGTATGCATTTAGACTTTAGATTTTATAAGTTAATATCTCCAGCTTGGATACTTAATTCTCCCACTATACTTTATGCTGACCAGATGGAACAAACATCACTTCCCAACAGTAACTGAGCACACTCCTTCCAGGCCAAATTTACAAGTGAAGCCAGACACTCCTCATAAACAACAAGCACCTGGCTTCTCCTCTGCTGCTTTCAGAGGACCCTATTCTCCACCATACAGCCAGCATGCAAACATAGGCACTACAGCATGATTGTAGACGAGACCAAAAAGAAGCTGGTCAGATGGTGCTGCTGGGAAATGGCCTTTGGTAAGGCTGGGCACAGAAGGAACGCACCAACAGGCTGCACTAAGATGTGAAGTTGACAGTAATGGAAAAAGCAGCTAGGAAGGTAATGATGCTGGAACTGAACTTTGGCACTAAATCTGGGCAAGAGAGAAAAGGGGCTGCAATGGGGACACGTGACACTCCGAGCATGGTGCTGCTTGCAGACAGTATGGTTAGCACTGGAGTGGCAAAGGGACTGGAACAGATTACACGAATCCAAACAACAGAATACAAACAACTCGAGCACTTCCTGCAACTATGAAGCACGTGCACTTCCACTTGGAGCCGAATGGAGCCAAATCCCAGATTTCCAATTCTAACCTCTCTGCTCTCAGTACCTGTGAAACTTCCTGGCAAAGTTCCATGAGATGCTGCAAGATTATATCAGAGCAGGAAATTTGCCTGAATTGGAATTTTTGTGAAGTGCTCATAAGCACTGCAGGAGACACCATGAGAAAATTCATAACTCTGTCTTCAGAGCAGAGTTTAAACATAAAGGCCAACAGCTAAACAACAGAGGAAGAAAGAACTGTTTCAGAGTGTTGTTTGCGTTATAGCACCATTAAGCCAGACAATATACAGAATGGACAGCATCAGTCACAGCTTTGCTGTAGTTTCTAGAGCCATAAGGCACAGGCAACATTAACTCCAGTTTTCTAACACCTTTATACTCGACTTCACTGTTTTAATACTGGTCCTCCTTATGTCAACTGTGGGTGTGTGCGAGTGAGATAAGAACACAGGATTTAGCTTGTATACACATCCATGACTCAGTTATTCAGCAGCACACTTGGTTTGGCAGGAAGCGGAGAACAATCTAGATGGAATAGCATGCATATTACACGGGCCAAAGTGTAAACGACCAACATGGGGAACAGGTCTAAGGACTCACCTTACACGCTGTACACGTCCACCTGACTCTCCTGGAAACCAATGTCCCATTAAAAAAAAAAAAAAAAAAAAAAAAAAAAAAGGAAAATATATCAGGGTCATGGTGAAACAGTTCTCATTTGCAAGCATAGCTCATGCTCTTTCTTCCTGCTCTTTCTGACCTTGTATTTTGACTCTGAGATCTTCTCAGTTATATTCCTCTGAGTCCTACATAGCACCCCTATGCCCTTAAGATATTATTTGTGGGGATTTTTTAGTTCAAAGTGAGGACTATATCACAGCTACTAGGACAGTGTTTTCATGCTATGAAAATGAGGGCATGTGTTCCCTGTCCTGCTGTGTGACATGATGGCATTTGAGGTGTTTGAGGCTACAAGACCTGCTGGGATAGTGTTGTATGGCCGATTAGGGTGGAAGGAAACAGAAGTGGAATCTTACCTACACTGCCTGCTGGAAATGGCTCCTGGCACGTGGTATCACCCAAAACATGCCAGGAGAGAGAAAGGTCCCAGAGAGTTCTAGGTGGTATAGATAAAAACCATGCCAGTGAGACTGCAGCAACTAAACAGCAGGAACAAGCAGCAGCCTAGTGCTCAAGCTCAATCCCTGGGCCCATTTTATTTCCCGTACAGAGCTAGCTTTTGAAAGAGAATGAAAATAAGAAATGAGAATTCAGTTTGTACAAAGACAGCTTAGTAGAGCACTGTCATTGAGAAAACAGAACTGTGCTCAAAAAGAATCAGATGACTTTTGATAAGGCTTGCAGTATTTCACCTACAATTTCCATCAAGAATGTTCCTGGATCCCATTCATTCCAGATGTTGTTCAAGGAACTTTCATAAAGAAACCAGTTATGCCTCAGAAGACCCAGTTGAGTTTCACCTTTCTCTGTGACTGAGAACACTCTGGAAAACCTGGATGTTCACTATTATTATGCCATTATTTTAGCTGTTAATTTAGACCACAAATCTGCATTTGGTTTGAGTACCACTGATCTCAACAGTACCCTAAACTATTTCCATTCACACAGACCTTGTTTCAAGTTAGATACACTTGTGTAATATTTGCAGCACTGTAAACTCATTCATATTTCATGTTTCAGCACCACAGTTAAACTCTACTGAAATGGAAACAGTATATATAACATAGATATTAGTATTGGAAACAAAGGTAGAGGAACATAATAAAGGAATATTTACTTGAGCTGGATGTAGTGGATGTGCTAGTACAGGAATTGTATCTGAGTTCTACTGCAAATGTATAAAATTTTAGCTTGTAATGTTAGGATTTTATTTTTAAGAAACATCCAGTTTTACTAGATAGGTCATATCTGGGTTTTCAGAAGGAGCTCAGGACAACTGTGTGATCTTTGAGGTAAACTTCCTCAAAGCACAAAACCAGCCCATTTCTATGGGCAGAAAGTTGAGCACCTGTGGCAGAAGGCCAGCAAGATTAATTTTAATGGACTCAAATGCAAAACTAATGCATGTAGAAGATGGAGGCAGGGACAGGTTACTCAGGAGAATGCAAAAGCATTGCCTGAGTATGCAGGGATGGACTTAGGAAAGACAAAGCCATGCTGGGTTTGAACCTAGCAAGGGACGCAAAGGGCAACAAGAAGTGCTCTGTAAAAACAGTGGCAGCAAAAAGTGGGCTAAGGAAGACACAACCCACATCATAACAGAGAATATAGAATCAGAGAATCATTGAGGTTGGAAAAGACCTTCAAGATCATCAAGTCCAACCATCATCCATGCCCACTAAACCATGTTCTGGAGTAGAAAGGCAGAGGTACATTTTTGCCTTGGTTTTCACTGGAAGGTCTGCCCTACAGCTCTCTAGTTCTCCGAGCCTATAGTCAAGGTCTGTGGGTATGTAAATATGTATCATTACCCATATTACAGAAAGACTGATTTAAGAAGTACCTAAGACATACACAAGTCCATGAGACCAGATGGGATGGATCTTGAAGTGCTGAGGGAGCTGGCTTATGTCATTGCAGTGATGTTCCCTCCGTTCTCTTGGGGGTTATGGTGATCAAAAGAGATGGCTGATGACTGGAGAAAGACAAACACCATCTCCATCTTCAAAAACCATAGCAAAGAACAGGGAAACTTCAGGCCCACCAATTTCACCCTCAGTTCCTGGAAAGATCATGGAGAAAACCCTCCTGGAAACCCTTCTTAGCCACATGAAAGACAAAAAGGTGAATGGGAACAGCCAGCATGGATTTATTAAGGGCAAATCACGCCTGACTAACCCAACTGCCTTCTACTATGAGAAGACTGCCTCTGGTGAATGAGGGGAAAGCAGTGGATGCTGTATGCTGATTTTGGCAATGCCTTTATCATGGTGTCCTACAGAATCCTTACAGCCTCTTGTGGGACCACATCTGAAGCAGTGTCCAGTTTTGGGCTCTCCATACAAGAAAAACACTGGCATACTGGAGTGGGTCCACCAGTCAGGGTCTGTATCCCGTAACACATCTGTTCAACTATAAGACCATCAGGCTAACAGGAGGCCTTATTGCTGTCTACAACTACCTAATGAGAGATGTAGAGCAAAGAGTCAAACTCTTCTCAGAGATGCACACCAGAAGGACAAGTGGCCATGGACACAAGCAGGAACATGTGAAATTCCAACTTAACATAGACAGGAAAATTTTCACCATGAATGGTCAAGTACTGGAACAAGCTGCCCAGTGAGGCAAGTGCTGGACATGGCCCCGAGCAACCTGCTTGAACTGGGCCTGGTTGAGCAGGAGGCTGGACTATGTAATTTCCAGAGCTCCCTTCCAACCTATTTGATTCTGTGAAAATTTGTACAACAAAACAGTAAAAGAAGACAAGATCGGAGAGCAGCAAGTTTGCTGCTACCATTGGTTTAATACAGAAGACTCTCCACAAGAATGGTGTAAATGGACAGCAGAATTAACATTGTACCATGACCACTGTGGCTACACACACACACACACACACACACAAATACAGTATGTTTTCTTTCTAAGAGTTATCTACAATATTTTCAGCTTTTAGTCATATTGTTTATTTTCATTCATAGCCCAAACTTTTAACATTAGCAGTTTTCATTCTCCAGATATTGCTACATGCACAATGTAAATTGCCCCTGCAGTCATTTAACAGGGCAGTAATTTATTTATTTTTATAATCTCTAACTACATGTGTTCTTACTGTCTATTCCAAATCCAGGAACCAAATAGGGTTAAGATATTGGTTCAGCTGTAACAAAGGACATTATTAAAAGCATCTGGAATAGCTGAAGCAGTGAGATTTTTTTTAAAGAAATCCCAAAGTATAGGTCTAGCCACAAAAAGTGAGAGATGCTAATAAAAGGGGACTAGAAACAGCCCAGGGAAGTATCCAGGAACTAAAGAACACTTCATAACGATGTAACAAATAATCCCTACAGTCATGAAATGCTGGCCCTGAGGCTGCAGAGAGAGACCAAGGAATGAGCACATAACCTTTGACTACTTTAGGTTTTGAACTCTGTTATGCTTTCAAAGAACAAGACATAAATGTACTGAACAGAAATAACAAGAGAGTTGCTCTTTGCCAAAGCTGACTACAAGGGAAGCACATGACACTAACTACAGTCCACCAATACCTTCCCCCAAAACTGCAAACTTAAAATTAACCTATTTTATCATTCAGTTTTATATACAAAACCAAGCTTAATTTGCCACAAGGAGTTGATATAAGGGAGTTCTTTTTCTTTTTTCTTCCCAGTGTAATAAGACTAAAAAAAGAAAAGTTTCAATAAATAATATTATGCTGACACTGATTAAAAAAAACCAAAACCACAACCCAGCAGCATTCACCACCCCATTGGAAAGCTTTTGTATTGGAAAGTTTCCATTATCTTTGATGATAAAGAGTTAGACAGACAGCCTTTATCTTGGCATACAAAAGGTAGGGACAGTCTAGATACGGGCGGGGGTTGAGGGGAGCAAACTTAGGTGTTCTATAGCATGCTAGGGAAAGCAGTGCTACATTACAGCTGACTGTATGCAAATCCATGTTTTTTGCTGCACAGTGCTGGATCTGAGACTTCCCGAAGTTGTCCACACACGGCTCCAGTAATTTTCCAAGTGCTTCCCAGCATTTTGAGACAGACAGATGCTGCCTTAGTTTCAGCATCAAACCTGACCTGGCCCCATTCATAACAAGTCTGCCCAGAACACAAGGGACCATAGTGCCGAACCATCCATTCCCATACAGAACCAGCTGGGTTCATAAGCCCTGCTGAAACCTTGAAAATCTTTAGCAGACCCTCTGCCCTAGCAGGTCACCAAGAAGCCTCAGCATTGTGTTCCACAAACGTCCCTGTTTGCAGACTGACAACAGAAAGGACTGGCACCACCTATCCGTCTGGACACTGTGAAATACAGCTGAACTGTTTCTAGACTCAGCCTGGCTTAAAAAGCGGTACAGCTGCATTCACACAGTGCTCTGCCAGAGCTAACAAAACATGCTGGAACCAAGATGGCCCTGCAAACAGCCAAATATGGCACCTCTGCATCTGTGGCAGAGTTTATCTGGGTTGTAAGCTATTTACCCACAAACTATTTCCGTGGGAAGCCAAAATAGCTGTAATGCACACAGAACTTCATAAAATTTCTGGCATACCGCATCACCCTATCTTCCTGCTGAGATATTTTATTAGCCATGATGCTGGAATGAAACTTGATGGAAGACACTCTCATTAGCGAATGGCATTTCTATTCCTATGTAAATCCTCTGATTCTCTATATTCTCCAAGACCATTTGAATATATCATCTGCATTTTTTTGTGCAAACAGGAAAATGCTTTCACGGTGTTTTGAAGCCCAGCATACCCTGGGCTCACCATCCAGCTCATGCTCATAGAACATTTGTACATGCTTGCTTCTCTTTTTTAGCTTTATTAAACTATACTTTGTTGCAGCATAAGTTGTCCATTTTCCCAAGAGCTGAACAACTTTATACAAGTAGTATCTGAAGATTATTCATAAGAAAAAAGACAGTAGGAATGCCTTCTCTCCAACAGCTAAATTGATAATAAACAATTCTGTATATCAGTGTCACTTGGATAATTTTTCTTTTCCAGTGAGAGTAAATATAAGAAGAGTCATGTGGCAAGGTGAAGTTCAGATCTTAATGCTTTCCTAGGTTATGAGAAAATCAACTTAAAATTTTAAATAAATCTTTCCCCCTAATTCAAATACTTCTCCTTAACTGAGCATTGGTTACACAGCTCTGACTGTGCTTTTAGCTTAGCTAAGGGATCTTATAGAAGAAACCAGGGAACAACGAGAGACAGCAAAGAGGAATCTTTTCCACTATCTAAACCAAACTGTTGGCCTAATCACAACTTCTCAAAACCAAGAGATGATCTGAAATCCTTGCAAAAATGCTGATCTACAGATCAAATTTGACATCCAAAGATGACCTAGCATAGTTATATAGGAAGGCAGTAGATTGAACAACATTCTTTTGAGATGCATCCAGAAACAACAAAAAGGAACCAAGAGGCAGAGCAGAATTCAGCAACCCTTATGTGAAAGTAATATGTTCATCAAAAAAGACACAGAAGAGTCTGCACTTTCACCCATAGCACTGTCCTCTCAGTTCACTGTTCTTTCAAAGCAGCTGATATGTTCTCTGTAATTCTTCAAAACCCAACAGACTCTCTGCACCCTAAAACCCCTGCAACTTATAACTTCAAATACAGCAGAATCATACATTGCAATTGATTTACTTAATATAAGACTTTTATTAAAATGAATAATCTTCCAAGAACCTTTTAATACAGTAATAGTAGCATGGTATTACGTAATAAAAAATAAGAAGAATTTTAAGGAGTTCTAGCTGTAAAAGTTCATAGTGATAGTTTCATTTATGTAAAATACTGTGAAGGAAAGAAAATGTACTTAGGCGAGTGAATCGGTGCCATCTGTGCCTCCAACAGCTCTTGGCTGACCACGTCTCTCCCTCTGCTCCCTGGAAGCTGTGATCAAACTGAATCAAGTAGATGGGCCTCCAAAGCAAGAAGCAGTCTCACCACAAGATAAAGATTAGGCAAGGCAGTTTTAACTTCTCTGGTCTGCCTACAAATACACTGACCAGGAGCTTCAAATCGCATCTCACTTTTCCTTTCCCAAGCAAAAGACAATAGAGCAGCCTATTGATCTGAATTATTCATATTGTCAGTGCAGGAAAAAAGTGAAAACTGAAGTTTGGGTTTATATAGGCATTCAGCATCAAGATTATACACAGATTTACAAGTATTCCCACTCTTAACTACATGAATAGCTGCCACTAATTCAGCTAAAATGACTCTAGAGTTTAAGTTATATCAATATGACAAATGACAAGATTTAATTTTTCCTCTAAAGCTCTTAACACTCATCATCGATGTTCTAATCCTGCGGAATCATCCATGCTTAGCTTTAAATCCAGGAGTATTTCCATTCTGTTAGACTACTCACTGATGCACTTGTTTATTAATTCAAAAAGTTCGCAGACTTGGTCTGCAAGCACTGCATTAGCAGTCCTTCCACCCACTACAACTTTTTGTCTATTCCTTTGTCTTGGACAGATCCACAGCTTTGCTACTTATCCTAGGAAGCATGTATCTTACAGATTATCCACAACTTGCCAGGAGAAGAAATACTGCAGTCTTATAAGGGAGTTGTATTAACAGAATTACTTTCAACCTATTTCGGGGGCTGACATATAGAAAGAAGTTTCATATGTTCTTAAAAGAAGCACAGGGCAAAACGGCATTTATTATACAGAGAGGGACTCCTGCTATATTCATACACCTGGGAGGCACTGAGGGTGAAATAAATTCATGCTGTTTGACCCCAATTATCTAACTGTAGTGCCTAAATTTCCATACAAGCCTCTCGATACTAAGCCCCTGTACAGATAGTTAATAGAACCTCCAAAGAGCAACTCTGAGCACCTGAACCAGAGCCTCACCACTGTCCTCTGAGCACAGGGAAATGATGACTTCTGCCTGAAGCACCTGAACTACACGGCTAAATCACAGAGTAAGAGAACATCTCTACTCCACTTCTCTTAGAACTGGGATTTCATGGTGGTCTGTTGAATTACTGGGGAAAGAAGATTCAGCAGCATACCGAGTAACACATTGTGCTTGTGATGCAGCTACATCTTGTAAGCCCACTGGAACCAATTCTTTCTTTCACTGCAAGCACTTTTGGAACTAACGTTTCTATACACAATTTCTTGCAATTCCTTCTCCTCCCTATTGAGGTTTATGAGACACCCCAGCAAAAAGTTCATTTATTTCATTCCATTTACTCATTTGTCTTGATCCTTCAGAGAATAAAAAACAAAACAAAACAAAAAACTACAACCCCAACCCCAAAATTTGACATGCAGAAAAACCCTAACCAGGTACTCAAAAGGCCAGAAGTATCAGAGAAATTGAAGTCTGTTTTCCAAGAAGGTAGTTTGAGCCAATATAACACTCCCTTTCCCTTCTTTTTCAAGTTAGCAAATTGTGTGGAGAACAAAAAGCAGGAATCATAAATGACTAAGATTGTGTGATTAAGGACTCGCGCAATTAGAAACCATGCACAAGGTATGAAGAAATCTGGATGTTTTGGGTCTTTTTTCTGTCATTTTGTAGCACTACCTAGGCACCCATCTGTGAACCGTACATCCAACAACACGAGTAGTAGTACTATTGACATTAAGTATATAATGACCCGTCTTCCACGGAAATTTACACTGACTCTTAATACTCTATGCAGAGCAGATGACCAATAGCTACTGCAGAGAGTACTGTTAGGAGTAACTTTATTCAAAAAAAAACAATTATCATGCTTCTAATGTTTCAGAATACACAATTAACATAGGAAAGTATTCTGTTTAATTTACTGGTGTAGTCTAAACAGAGGATGATATCCAGGGCCCTGTTTCTTATGCTATCATTTGGTCTTTCTTTTTTTATTCCCAACTCTGATATGTACAAGTTAATAGAAGACAGTAGCAGATAAACAGAGCAAATTTGCACATTGGAAATGTATTGCTCACTTATACCTAGAACCTAAGAGTATCAATCCATCTGAACTGCATCGGTTTTCAGTACTCGAGTGGTTACAGGTAAGTTTTAATCAACATGAAAAAGTGAAAGTTTGGCACCATGTCACCATGTTTTTTAAAACCTGTTTTTGCTCCCACAAAGTGCAAGGACCAAGTCAGCCATTAGTATTCCTCTCTACTCAAACAATTTTGTGTCTATTTTGTACTATACACGTGTCATATTATTCCAACAACTATCAAGTCAAACTTACAGGCATAAGTTATCTCCTTCTTTCTAGACCATAACATGTATTGAAACGACACTTGGAGCTGGGTTTTATTGTGTTTTTTTGTTTTGTTGTTTTTTTCGGGTTTTTTTGTTTGTTTGTTTTTGTTTTTTTTTTTTTTTTAAAACAGTTGAATGACAAATTCCTAAAAACAGTGGTTTATCTCAAAAACACTGATAAGAATGGCACATGTAGTCATGACATAGTACATGTAGTCTCATAACAAAATATTTCAAATAAATGCTGGTAGACTCACAGTTGGAAGATTGACAAGCAAACAATAGCCCTTTCTAGATAAGTTAACTTGCATGCAGAACTTCATTTACATAAAGACACAGATATTTAATCACACATAAAATTAATTTTAAATTCCTTTTTCAGATTATACTGTTTTTTTTCAGCTGCTTTTTGTGAAATAATGCAAGAACAGCACATAGTATCAGTTTACACTTCCGTAACATCTTTTACTTGACTACTAGTGTTCCACTTATATTTGTGAAGAACGCTGAGCGAATGTCTTTAGGAAAGAACCAGGTAGGTGTTGTAAGTATTATGTGTGTTTTATGGAAGAATAATTTGAATGCAAGTTGTCGAGTGGCAAGTCTAACCTTACTCTGCAAATGAGCAAAGCTGGGGATATATGCAATCAAGTGTTTAATCTCATTCTAAATGCAGACTTTTTTATTTCTCTGAAATGACTATCAAATCGTTTTGTAATACACATTTGTTCTCTTAGTTTAAAACCCAGTATTTTTAAACTTAGTAGCCGAATACTATTAAAGAAAATGCCATATGGAACACCTGCTGTCCACAGATTATAAAAAAACAATATAAAGATGTGTTTTCTGACACGTTTTACCCATAATCAATCTAGAGTCTTAACCTTAGGAAACCTTCCTTTTGTAGAACCTATGCGGATGTGCAAAAAAGTCATGAAACTCTTTTCACATGTATACTATATTAAATATGAACAAATATGGTTTTAGAAGTTCAAACTAATGGCTTTCTTATTTAGATATCTTATTTGCTGACAGAGTCAACACTCTCAAGTGTTTGCCTCCCTCCTCCCTCTTCATCCATGCAGAAGCCAGGAAGCAATGCTATTATACCCAAGGGGAAACAATGCCAGGTGAGGGAACAGGGGAAAATAATTTTTTTCTAGATTCCCTCAGGAGATCATTTCACATCCATGGATAAGAGATTTGATTAACAAAACAGTTTTAGCATGCACAGCAACAACAATACAGGGTGATCTTCTTTCACTGCCTTTTGAGTAAACACCACGATCAATACAGGCTATATATTCTTGAGAGAGGCATAGTCCACTCATTTTAATACTACTGTTCTTAGATTCTGGCACACCAGCTGACTGTTCCTAGAGCAGCAGTGATCCCTATGAAGCTACTTGCAAGATGGACCCAAGTACTGTTTCAGTGACTCAGAACAGGCAGTTCCCAAAGTTGACGTAAGTGATTGCATAACCGGTCAAAATGCCCCTCAGTTTGCCACAGGAAAAACTACTCAGAGACTATTAGTACTAGCAACACATAAAAGGTCAAATGTTTCTACTGTTCTTGACTGCTTGGTTCTTTGTTTAACCTTCTTCACTCTCCAGGCTTTTGTATTTTTAATGCTTCTGCATCATGTGGCATAATTTTGTCTTTAGGTGATTTTATGGTTGAGAAGTGGCAAAACATCTTGAAGAATCAACTACTTCAGAGCAACACTGTTGGAGGAGATTTTGAAAAAAGTATTAAAAAAAAGAGTCTTTGAGGACATTTCTTGACTTCTAGTTTAGCTGAGATATTAGCACATTTTTTTCTGCCAACTCGTACCAACAGCTTTCAACACTAGTTGAAGAGTGAAAAGAGCTGTTATTATTCATTTCTTCCAGAAAAGGTTACTTAGGAATTCATCAGAACAATTTAGCAGCCCTGTAAAGCATGGAGAGCAGAAAAGAACAGGCAAGATGGGTGGGCTTGAAAGTCTACAAAGGGGAAAAAACCCAACCCTGTAGTAGTGTTCAAGAGGAATTTTACTTTGCACTGTGTGATTCCCACCACACCCCAAAAATATAGTCTTGTGAAATAAAAATGTTAGAGAAAACTTCTCCCTTCCATACAGTCATAACTGGTGGTCTTAGACCTGCAAACCTTCAGTAACGTGCGTATTTGAATCTCACCTCCTACAAACATAATGGATTGTTGAGGATTTCTTGGCTGGGCGAGGGCATGTGAGCAATCCAGCTGTTAGGTGGGAACGAAGCATAAGTTTACAAAGTGCTGGAGCAGACAAGGACGCTGTGTCCTTGTACGCTGGGAAAAAGGAAGATAAGAAGAGCCTGACAAGCAGCTCCTGGATGCTGAAAAATGAGATAAGTAACTGCTGGACACCTCGTGAAGAAGCTCGCACAGCCAATAGAGGATAAGATAGTGTCACGTGAACTGGGGTATTGTACCAATTAGAGTATTGTATAAGGCGCGTGCACAAGCACATAAGGTATATAACTGTGCTAAAAGTTGTAGTAAATGGACTTCACTTGATCACATTGGTCTGTGCGTGATTTCCCCTGTGGATCCTCCGCAACAATGGATGAAATCACCATTACCTAAAAAGCACTTAATTCTTTCTCATTTAAAAGGGCGGCAAATTCCAATTACCAACGTCTAACTCTTGAGTGCACTGTTTGAACCTTTCTGGAAACAACAATGTTTCAGCAATTTAGTTTTGACAGTACAGAAACTTTAGACCAAGGTTTGGCTGCATTTAACTGCCACATCATCTTCCAGTAGAGTTTGCCATTGGAAAAGTGTGACTGGTTATACCAGTTATGGCAGTTTACTATTCAAAACAAGATCACTGTGGCTTTACACTAAATTCCTTCTTCAGTGGTATTAACATAAATCATTAAGTTACTCAGTTTAAACTAGTAGGCTACCCTATTCAAACAGCAGTATAAAAAATTGCTAATGTCTAAATGAGATGTTCCTGGACTTCATGCCAAGTACCACTAAGAACTGCGACTCCTAGATCAGTGCCAGGCAGATAGCACTGTCAAGTGGTACTTCCACTCACTCCTTGGGAGCCCTGGATAGACAAAGTAGAAAAAAGAAGGGATTATCAGAAAAATCAGATGAAAGACCATAACCAAACACAGCCTGCACTGCAGACTCCAAAACCCAGCCTGCTATTTTCTCTGTCCAACACTTTGGAAAAGTGATCAAACACAGTTTTTTCCTTACAACAATAGCCTTGCTAGACCAAAACACAAGAACATTTTATTTCCAAGAAGTCTGCTCTGAAACAAGAGCCACAGCTGCTTTCTAAGACCCCAATTAAATAAAATCCATCCAGAAAATAAGAGGATAACAGAATGAAATAGGGGGAAGGGGGGAAACCCCCAAACAGGTGCTTCCTCGAAAAAACCAAAACGGTCACCTTGGTTTACATCAAGGCTTGCAGGCAGGGGCAAAATATTACAAACAAACAACCAAACAGAAGAACAACTCCAATAGCAACCTTCCAAAATATCTACACAGTGTAACTTGGGGGTAGGAGATTAAAGGACGTACCCCTGAGATTACCCAATTCAGTTTCACATTTACACATTTGAACTAAGGCAAACCTGCATTACTGCTTTAAAAGGGTCCATGCAGGACCTTGATGCTGTCAGCACCATGCAAAACAGCGTGGAACAGGAGACTTATTTACATTTGGCACTGAACATGTACACACTGATACTGATGAAGAAAAGAGCACAGTGCCCTTCACCCTCTTCTCTTACTAAAAACTGACCAGAGGTTTCAAGCAATTGTCTATTTTCCTCCTTCTTCTAAACGACTAGAGCTGGTAAACAACATTCGTGTGCCAGGTGGATGGATGCAGAACAAATGCGATGATCAAAAGCAGCCTTTCACAAAATATAAGCTTTAAATCAGAAGTTTGGGGGAGGGGGGTGGTGTTAATTCCCATTTCACCAGCTGTTAACGCCTCGGTGCCTGGTTAGATAACGGACATCACCTTACCCCAGGAAACCCTGCCACCCCTCTTAACCCAGGCGAGCCGAAGCCGTCAGGTAAAAACAAGGGCGGCGGCAGCCACCCCGGCGAGCGGCGCACGCCGCGGCCGGACAACCTGCGCCTCAGCCCGGAGCCTGGCAGGCAAGCCGGAAACCGCTGAGGAGAAGCGGCCGTTTTCCTCCCCAACCTCCCCGCTTCCAGCGGGCTGAGGGCCAGAGCGGACGTACGGGAGGAAGGGAGGCAGAAACGCATAAACGCGATGATCGTGGCGAGATAACCGCACGGCGGGAGGGGGAACACAAGGCAAAAAGGAGGGGCAGATGCCATCTTGTGCCTCTGAAATTTCACCCCTCGGCAGGTCCGGCCTCGGCTGCACCCGCCGCCGAGCCCTGACGGGCACCCGCGCCTCAGGCCCGGCCGCCGCGCCGCCCGCCTTCCCCGCAAGAGGCGGGCGGGCAGCCCGCGGGGGAGGCGGCGCCCACCCGGCGCTGCCCGACAGCGGCCGCAGCAGCTGCCGGCGGAACCCGTTTTCCCCGCCAGGGCCCGGCGCGGAGCCCGGCGAGTCCCCCCTTCCCGCACTCACCTTGCCCGCGGCGGAGGGGAGGGCCGAGCCGGAGGCGCCGCCGCCCCTCCAGGTGTTCCAGCGCCGCCGGCGTCACAGCGGCGAACGGAGCCGCCTCTGCCGGCGCGGGCGGCCCCCGCAGCGGGGCGGAGCCGCCGCCGCCGCCGCCGCCCGCCCAGTCCCCGAGCCGGCAGGGCGGCGGCTGCCAGGTCCGCGGCGCCCGGGGCCGGCCGCTTCCTGGCGTTGGTCTCGGCCGGGCCATGTTTCCTCCTCCTTCTCTGGCGGCGCGGGGAGGGAGGCCTGAGGGGAAAGCGGCGGGAGGGCCTCCCCGGTTCTGAGCCCTTCCGGGGCTCCTCTCACCGGCTCGACCGAAACCCCAGGCCCTTCGCTTCTCCACCGCAGGCGTCCCACAAGGCCCGTCAAGGAAATCATAAAAGGCTTTGGCTGCTGTAAATAGGCAGTTGTCGTCTAGGCAGTGGAAACTCATTTGCGATTTTGTGATAACTGTTTTCAGGAAACTACTTGAGGGGGATTTTAAGCTGATTTCGGAGCTTGAAATGAGGGGGAAAGTTCGCAGGTGGCATTTGAAGATGATCCACTGGATGGGTGGGAGGTAAAAGGAGAAATGGGGGAGCAGCAAGATAGGGTGAAAAATTATCCCCCTTAAATGGGGAAGGGTTAGCTTTCCTGTACTGCACGTGAAAGGAGCAGCTGTTTAAGGGCAACACAGGGAATGAAAGCGGGAGCGGAGGAGATGAGGTTGAGTTGGCAGGGCCCAAGGGAAGAGTTGAAGAAAAGTGGGCCGAGTGCAAAAGAGGACAGTTATGGGGCACCATTTGCTGACCCTTACAGAGGTCTGAAGTGCTCATCTCTGTTTTGGTGTTTCTGCGAGGGGTAGCTGAACCACTTCACTGGAAGTTGCACACCTAGGAGCGAAAATGTAAGATGTTTACAGCAACAGGGACTTTACTGTGAGACAGTAGCTCTGAAAAAGACTTGGGATCCTAACAGGTAAGTAGCTACGCATGCACTCCCAGTGCACTGAAGACGTCAAAAGGGATAATTAACAGCTGTATAACCTGAGGAATTTCAGGTAAGATTTGGGAGGTTGTATAGTTTCCCTGTTTGACACTGGTGTGACCACTAACAGCAGGTCATACCCAAGTGTGGTGTACATAGAGCAGAGGGTGTGCTGACAAACTAGAATGGATTTATGGCAAGAAATGTGGGATTGCTTTCCAGAACTGCAGAAACCCCAACAGGATAGTCTTTGTGTTTAAACATGGTCACAGTGAGTAAATACTTCATGGGAGACAAATCTCTTAATGGGGTCCTCAGTCCTGCAGAAAAAGGTGTAACACACTTAAGCAGCTGAAAGTTTGGCATACAGGAAACCTGATGTTAGATACCTCATTTGCCTTTAGATGTTATGCTGTAGATAGTTAGGCTGTGTTGGTCATCTAAAGCCCTTTTTAGAGCAAATAGAAAAAGGTAGAGTTTTGGGTGTGGTTTATCTGATTTAGTTTAGTTTCCAATGAGATTAATCATTCTCTGGACACAAGTTCACTTGACTATGAAAGAGTAACAGGCTCAGGTGTAAATACTTTCATTAGAGGTATTACCTGATCAGTCAAATGAATTCTAGGTACTACTGGTTTTGAGAGAAAAAACGTTCATGGAGTTACTTCTTACCTCTCCAACAGGAAGCGGTGCTAATAAGTGACAAAAGGTCTCTCTGCAGTGGATGAGGATCTGGGATCCCTTCAGCCATGTCTGGCATTGGGTTTTGATAGTTTTTCCTTCAGAAGTGACCCTGAAGAACTCACTGTGTTTTTCAATGGGATTTATAAATCTCCTAGAGGATGGTGAAAAAAGAAAATCTCGCAGTGTGTGAAAGAAGTACTTTAACCGTTGCAGGCGCAGAACCATGACACAAAGGGAGATTTTATTTGGTAAATTTAAAAGTATTATATTTCTTAGTTGCACCAGAGTAAGGTGGGAGAGCAAATAGTCCTGAATAAACCTTGATTCTGGAAAATGTTATACTTCTGTAATCATGGAACTATTTTTATGCCAACAGTTATATATATGTGTGTGTGAATATACCTAGAATCAGGGACTTAGGCTAGCTCATTTCTAGTTTACATGAGGCCAACATTCTGCAAGTTACAGACAACTTTTAGCATTGTCCAGCTTAATGTCTTAAAGCGTTAGCTAATATTACTGTATAACCTCAAAAAAATTAGTTTTAAACCTTTATTCCTCACTATAGTGCAGGCATTTCTTAATCTTTTATCATATTTCTTATAGTTTATCACCAGACATGAATGTTATAAATATAAGCAAGTGCCATCTGGTTCTTCTAGCACCTCTCATCTCCCATAGAGATATTTTTAGTGCAGCAGAAATACAGAAATGCAACAACAGAAAACAGTTACTGCAAGTGGTGCATGAAATAAGGTGTACTTACTACTTTCCACAAAGTAGCTACTTTTTTTTCAAAGTAGCTTTTTGGCAAAGCTGACTGGATGCAGGAAACGCCCTGAAGCATGGTGCTACATTCATACTGTTACTAACATATTTTTCCCTATTTGGGCTTCAAAGTACGCTAGTTGCTTAAATCAACCAAGCAGTTGATCTGCTGACCTTAAAATGTCCATTTTTTCTGTTTCATAGAACTCCACATCCTCCTGCAAACTGAGATTGTTTGGATGACATCATCAGAACTGCTGTAAGATTCAAGCAAAGATAAAGTACAGCCCTCTGAGGTGTAACTATTAACCATACCACAGGTGGAAGTGTCACATTCATGGTAGAGAACTGACTTTCCAAGCCCCCAATCACACAAACCTAGAGATTTTTGAAAGAGTGAGCTGGCAATAAATAGTAGCCTTCTTCATGCAAGATCTTTTCTGAATCTGAGCCTTATGTTACACTTTGCCCCAGCTGCATTTAATTTGTAAAGGGACAAATAAAGATTGGAATCACATGTTGACTCAGTGAGACTCACCATCCAGTCATGCTTACTATATCACATTGCTATTATGGTATACTATGGGATATGCTCCTCTTGTCACTTAATTTGGTACATGCTCCTGTATTCTGTGCTATCTGTATAATAAAATCTTAACAAATGTGTGTCTTTCCCCTCCCCCCAACCTAGATTATTATATTTCTTTAAGTAATATGACAGAAATTCAAATATGAAAATGGAAAACCATCAGGAGCAGGAGAGAGCAAACTAGAAATTCAAGTATTTTGGAAGCCCGTTGGAAGTGAGCTGTTTGTCAATTGAAGCAATAGGAGTGATAATTTTCCCTTTTGTATATTATTTACTTAAGATTTCTTAAGATTTGCATGTGCTGTAATTCTATCCACCATTTAGATGAATCTGTGAATCAGTTACTTCAGAACTTTGCATAGTATCAGATATTCCAGAAATGACATTGAAGGTTTCTTATCTTCCCTGGACTGAACATTATTAGTATTAATGGGTGGTTGAACTTTCACACAATAAGATGTTTTTTAATCTTCCCATAACACATCACTTGCCCTCTGTTTTTCATCCATGTAAGGAAGTACAAGCATTTTGTGCTGTATTTTATGGACACGGTCACTGCCTGTTTGAGTTTCTGTTCAAAATTTGGAAATTGGAGAGGGAATGATGCTTCCCTTAAACTTCCTCCAGTCCCTTATATGAGTATTTTCAGTCTTTTGTGTCCTCTCTGATCTATATGCTGGTCTTTTATTTTTCTTGCCACACTGCTCCCGGTGTCTGGAACACCACTGCAGTTTATAAATGGCTTTTCAATCTTTAATTTGTTTTCAAATATCTTAGCAAAATTATCTGTCGAGTTTAACGGTGTTCAATTCTTCAGTTCGTGTTCTCCTGTTTTGTAGTTATTTCTATAGTTAGATAATTTAGCTCTATAAGGCATGTACTTTGTATTGTTTGTGTGACCTGTAGATAAAAAGCCATTGGAAAGTAGAGCATATTCTTTCGGGTGTTAACATTATCAGCTGGAGGAACCAATCCATGCAGATTGGAAAAGACTTTAAAGAGTGTTATATTTCTATGAGCAGGTTAGTGAGAGGCTAATGTAGACTAATTCTAGTCATCAGTTGAGGAAATCATGTTAATGTAAGGACTGGTTGGCCACTTGTGTCTGTGATAAACACCATTTCAGCTTAGCGATATGCTGAAAACCTTTAGCCTATTGGCAGCTTCAGAGATTTAATTAATTAATGATTTGATTCTGCTTTCATATGCTGGAAATTACGTACTAGAATAGTGAAGTCACTGAAATGGCAGTCAGGTTTAGAATTAGAGGGCTCCAGGTTGGAGTGGTGCCAGCATCTCTGACCATCAAGGTAGGACCAAAACATTGCCAAATAGGAGTCAGCCTGTAAGGGTGGCTTTCATGATGTTTAGTCAGCATTACTTTCCTATATTTCTATGGACTTAAAATGAAGCAGTCATGAGCACAAAAGCTTGCCTGGATTCTTTTGCATGCAGGATTGGTCTCACTTCTTTCAATGTTGCTGTTCAAGTGGAGGTTGATACACTCTTTTTGGCAATTCATGATCAGTGAGCTGTGCAATACTTCTCTTTCCTCTTGTCTGGCTGATACTGAACGTTGTTGTTACTGTACTTTGTTCCACTATCCCACACTATTTATCTCCCTTATTGTCATTATCAAACTCCTTGGATACTCTTGCAAACAGCACACGAAGTACTCTTTCCTGTCAAATACTTTTCATTTGAATGACAGGGATGAGGCACATGGAGTGACGATCTATTTTTCATGCCTGACATTTTGAATCAAAAGAGCTGTGTTAGTAAATCCATTGTTTAGATGGAGTTGGTATTTGTAGAAATTCACCAAAGAATTACCAGGGCATTCAAGAACCAGGTTTATCCTTAATAAAGACAAGTAGAAAGTAGGAAAATGAGAACTGGCATGGTAGCAATTTGCACTGATTTCCATCTGAGAACAATAATAATAATAATCTCCCTTTCAAGTATTTACTTGAAATTATTAATTTTAAACACACACAACCTGCAGTCATCAGTTGTATTCTGAAATGCAGATATACTTGAACTGAGGTTATCTTCACCTACTGTGGACTTGGGTAAGGAATCCAGCCGCTGCAGTAAGCTATGAATTTATTTTATTATAGCCTGCAACTGTATTATCCAATAATCCCAGCACAAACCCAGACCCGGTAGTTTTGGCCACTATACATACATGTTGCAAATAGTAATTTCTTTCCAGAAGAAGCTTACAGTCTGAAAAAGAATGCAAAATGGGAGAGAGACAACAAGGATCATTGTTTTCACTTCATAAATTAGAAATTGAGACACAAACAGATTCAATGATTTGTCAAAATAAGCCTATGGCAGAACTGGCCAGGGGTTCTTTCTTTGATTTACCACTACCTTAAACCATCCCATCTTCCTCCCAATGTTTTCAGAGGCTAGAAATTCATAAGATGTGCTTGCGTTTTCCACAAGGTTGGGGATGAGAAGGGAGCAGGGTACAAACAGAAACTATGCTTAATAAATAAAACTTCTTGGGAAGAGGTTTTATCAATAAAATAGTTCTTCACTGATTACACTTTCATGGTGGTAATATCAACCAATGACACTTTTTCTATTAAGTACAATTATTTAGAAGACAGAATAGTAAATACAAGCTGAAGCTCCCAGATGTTTCCATGTTCTCTTTGATGTGTTCATGAGAGTTGTTCCATCTAAAAAAGAAAATCTTGAAACAGTTATTAAAATATTCTTGCCCATTAAAAATATGAGTCACCTAATTTTTAAAGCTCTCCTGGAGATGTTTCATATGTTAGGAGGATAAAAGTCTATTAAGAAAAAATCTAACAGCTGTTATGCTATGAACTGTAGATGCTGCTTATTCTCAGAAGCGTGAGAATAATTCTACTACATCACAAAATAAATCTTGTAGTACCTTAACTATTGCAAGCAACTACAGAGATTGATTTACTTTCAGCCACTCATGTATTGTATAAACACTTCTATATTAAAATGCATACTTACTGAATTTTCTGAAGGTATGATCCTTAGTAGATATTTGTTACCAAGTAATGCTATGGCTTGGTATCTCAGGTTCCTGCTGAGCACACTCAACTATCCAAACTGCAGATAATTTAAAATATTTTCTTTTTTTTTCTAAAGCATGTTAATGTTCAATTTTGTAAAGTATTCTGATATTTGCTTGCAAAAAACTAAAATGAAGTAATTGTGCTTGATAAACCTTTGTAACATGTGCCAAAGAATTCTTAGTGATACAATGGAAGTAAATCAAGCATCATGGTTTAAATAATCTCTGAGATTTTGACAGGTTGAATCAGATCCTCCAGTGCTGTACAATCTCTTTGCTCTCCAAACAAGGTTATCTTGGCTGTCCCAAGATAATCACGTTGAGACAAGATATTTTTCAGTTCCTTATGACATAAGGACTTAATGTTATTTTTACAGTCCAATAGAAAAAATGTGGCATTGCTTGAAATTGAGGAAGAGAACACTGGTGAAATTTCATCTTCCAATATCCTGAGACCTCCTATCTGAGGGAAATACCTTTACCAATAAATTTTATTTATTTTTTTTTTGTTGCCCCAACAAGACTCATGGAGGCTGCTATTCTGAAAATATTCTTTAGTCCAACTTCAGTACATCTTTGCATTTGAAAAACAAACCACTTTATTTTCTAAAGTGTAAGACAGTTGGGGTTTTTTTTGTTTGTTTTTTTGTTTGTTTGTTTTTTTTTTTTTTTTTTTTTTTTTTTTAAAGTGGTGGGAAATACCAATTATTATTGAAAATTCTATTTTCCAACCCTTTTCATACTAAACTTTTCAAAAGCATTTCACCTCACCATAGGAATATTATTGAGCTGAACTGAGGAGAAAAGGTTGAAGTGTTCTTTTAAATAGAGAAAGTATTTGTTCATCAAAATGCTGCTGCATCTCTCATTCAGCAATGATTTTTCCCCCCTCCTCTTTTGGGAACAGCATGGATCATTTGTCCCAGGAGACAAGCTGTACTCTCAGAGATTCAGTATTTTCTGTTTGTGCTGTTCCTTTTTTATATCACATATATGTGTATTCCACATAACTAAGGATGAGTAGATTTCTTGCATGTTGCTCGTAAGATTATCTTCAGTCTGATTCTTGAGAAGTGGTTTGTTACCCTCAGAATATTTAACAAAGGTGAAAATGTTGTGGACAATTAAACCATTTTGCTCACTAGGTTGATGTGCTGTAGCTCAGCTCATTCCTGCTGAAGAGATCAATGTTTACTTGGAATATACATTAAAAAAATCTTGAGATTCAGCTTCTCTCCTGATGCAGAGTTTGAAAAAAGCTCTTAAACCCCACAGATACTATTATCTCCTGGTTTCAGCTGGGATAGAGTTAACTGTCTTCCTAGTAGCTGGTACAGCGCTATGTTTTGAGTTCAGCATGTGAAGAATGTTGATAACACCGATGTTTCAGTTGTTGTTCAGTAGTATTTAGACTATAGCCAAGGATTTTTCAGCTTCTCATGCCCAGCCAGGGCACAAGAAGTTGGCACAGGACACAACCAAGGCACCTGACCCAAACTGGCCAACGGTGTATTCCATACCATGGGACGTCCCATCTAGTATAGGAACAGGGAAGTGGGGGCGGGGAATCACTGCTCGGGGACTAGTTGGATGTCGATCGGCGGGTGGTGAGCTATTGCCCTGCGCATCATTTGTACATTCCAATCCTTTTATTATTGCTGTTGTCATTTTATTAGTGTTATCATTATCATTATTAGTTTCTTCTTTTCTGTTCTATTAAACCATTCTTATCTCAACCCAGGAGTTTTACTTCTTTTTCCCGATTTTCTCCCCCATCCCACTGGATGGGGGGGAATGAGTGAGCTGCTGCGTGGTGCTTAGTTGCTGGCTGGGGTTAAACCATGACATATTAATAGGAAGAATTAAAATATCCATGTAATTTTGGAGAAATCATATTATTTTGTTTATTGTGAAAGCACAGTAGATTGATTATTTGTCATTTTGAGTTATCAAAAACATGGATCATCTTAATAATTTTAGATATAAAGCCTGCTAAAATTTGCTGGTTTCCCATGATCACTGCTCACTGATTGGTACCACAATAGTTTAATGTGCTGAGCTGCTGCAGTAAAAGATCTGTCAGCTTTTCCATTATCATGTCCTTTTTGGAGAGGATCCTAATTCATTCATTTCAATTCCCATCAGGATAAAACTTGGCTTATAATACATATTATTGGTAGTTTTAAATTCATTTGCATTTGGAAATGCAAAATAAGTCATATTCTCACAGCTCTATTTCTAATCTGTTGCCTCTACAGCAAAAGAATTCATTAGACTGAACTCTGGAAAATAAAATATTCAGGGCTAGACTGTTCCTTTCAGCACAACCTTGATCTGTGAATGATGTGCAATCTGTGCAGCTCGAAGACATTGTGCCTTTAGAGACACTCTCCTCTGGTATATTACGGTCTTGCTTTCCTCTGGTCTGCACCAACAGCTCATTTTAACTTCCTCTATAAGAGGTGGTTCCTGTGCAATGTAAGGAAGAGAGAACCCTGTCTATTCTCCCACCCAATCAATCTGAGTGGTGAAAAATGTGGTATTTACTATTTCTGCATACCAGAATACAAGATCTAAGTAGCCTGCTCATTGGTACAAAGGCAAACCTTTTACACACCTAGCTGGTCTGATAGAGGAACGCAACCCTAATTATCTTTCCTTTTTGAAAATGCAATTAATAATTTTTTCAGCTAGCTATATATTTTTTGTATTTGATGGTGTATGTTATAGGGATGAACAAGTGATAACGGTGCAAAATTTCACTGAATGGATTCCCTGCATTTCACACAATGGATTCACTGTGGCTAAGTGAAAATTTAGAATTTGAGCCCCTTAAGCATTGTTTTCAGGCACTACAGGTCCAATCCAAAGTCTTGATGACTCCAGTGACTGCTAGTTCAAGCTCCTGCTTATGTAATTTTAGAATCTGAGGCCCAGCGAGCTCAGTTCAGTTCTTTAGCAATGTTTTTTTTCATGAGTTCCTTAAAACCGAAGTGAATGCAATCTAAACAATCTAAACCAACATTAATAATGTAACTCAGACTAAACCAAGATACATTTATGATGCCTATAACCTCATCTGTCTGGTTAACATTTCTTTTTTGAACCAGAAAAAACAATGCAGAACCAAATATTTAAATTGAGTAATGTTGAAGACATCAAGCTATTTAGCCATACGAAACATGAAGTATTTAGCCATACCAAACGAGAACTACAATAAAAAATAAATCAATTAAAACCCTCCTCCCTTTGTATTGGTTTTATACCTACCTTTATAAAGCTTTTTTTGTGAGCTACAGAAGAATGTGTACAATCATAAGTATCTTTAGTGGTATTTTTTGGCAAGATCTGCCGACAAGCCCCCCAAGTACCTGTGCCTTGCGGCAGAATCGCGGGGAGGGAATTGCTACCCCTGGTAGAGAAAGGCTGGGTTAAGGACCACTTAGGCATGCTGAACATACACCAGTTCATTACACAGGCTGGGATGCTGGGTGGTGTCAGGGAGAGGGTGTTGTCTATCATCCTGGAGAAGCTGTGATGACTAGGGGAGATTTGTGATGGCTGGAAAAAGGCAAACATCACACCTGTGTTTAAGAAGGGCCATGAAGGTGATGAGGAAGCTGCAGCCTGCTCAGCCTGGCCTCAGCCTCTAGGATGATTGTGGAGCGAATCCCTCTGGAGGCCATTTCCAGGCACTTGGAGGGAAAGAACATAATTAGGAACAACCAGCATGGATTTGACAGGGATAAATCATCCCTGAGCAATTTGATAGCTTTCTGTGATGAACTACCTGGCCCTGTTAGTCACTGGGAGAGAACAGTGGATGATACATGCCTTTACTTCAGTAAGTTTATGTCAAAGTCTGCCATAGCATCCTTATAGCCAAATTAGAGAGATGGGTGGATTACAAGGTGGCTGGAAAACTGGCTTAATCACTAGGCTCAAAGATTCAATGGCTTAAAGGTCAGGTAGCCACTAGTGTACCTCTTCTGAGCTTGATCTTGGTTTGACATTGTTTAATGTCTTCATTAATAGCCTGGATGATGGGGTGGAACACCCTCGGTGAGTTCATGGCTGCCACCAGGTTGGAGGAAACGGCTGATCCACCCGAGGACAAAGCTGCCATATAGGGGCATCTTGAAAGACTGGAGAAAGAGGC
The DNA here is from genome assembly GCF_929443795.1 of Astur gentilis. NCBI lineage: Eukaryota > Metazoa > Chordata > Aves > Accipitriformes > Accipitridae > Astur > Astur gentilis. The sequence continues at coordinate 19,042,549 of NC_064883.1, read as the reverse complement.
TGCCATGCTGCTTAACATGTGTGTGTCTTAACTAGTAGATGCATACACACAGACTTACCTCTGGACACATATTATACAGGAAATGTCTATTATCTATTCTGCAGTATGACTTAATTATGATGAAGTGCTTTAAGTGTAGGAACATTATTCCTGTTGAATAGCACTATTAATTGGTGACATGGTTCAAATCACTGAACACCGCTATGGCCTGCCTGGCACTCAAGATACGAAGTGGAACACCTACCACATAATGCATCCTAAAATGGCTGTGCTGCACCCAGATATAGTCAGATTTGATAGACAGGTTTCCAAAGAGCAGTAATGTAAATGTCTTTCCACCAACTTCAGTCATGCCAGGATTTTACTTCTAATGGTACAATCATGTCAACTGGGTAGAACCTTCGGAGAAAATAGCACAAATTTACATTACATCATGTTGCTCAAAAGCACAGAACAAACTTTATCATAACTAATAAATATATTTCAGTCCTCTAGAACTGACACTACATCAAAGCCATATTCTTCTATTACATTGCTATAAATGTAAATGAATGTACTTAATTTTTTCAGGTATGTGTTTCTAACTGAAGCCAGAATTGACAAAACAGTCAAAAGACATTCTGTGATCCTTAACGTGTCAAGCAAGTGTGGCTGTTATGTGGAGAATCACAAAGAGGGCAGTAGGTCTTTCTTTTATAAAGCTTATACTCAAGTTCAGTAGGAATTGATTGAAAGAAGTCTTAATATGTGGCATGGATGGGAGGCAAGATTAGGTGCTCTGTTGTGGTGTTACAGCCAGTATATCCTTGTAACGTGAATTTTCATTTGTTCCAAATTAACTTCAGTGACTGAGGAAGGAAACTGCATAAGGGCCTTGTTGCCAAGAAGATATAATACTGTTCTGTGGTGAGGAAATGTTCTCTCCACTTCTTCTGAAAAAAATGGCTTATTTAATTGCAACATATAAAACTGCTCCTTTCTATTTCAGCTTACAAGTATGAACTTACCATTCTGGCCTTGTTTAAACTTATTATGTTGTATACTTTTCCAGAAAGATATCATTCTCTAACCCTATCACTAGAAAGCAATAGTATATCAGTGTGAGAAGAATTATTCTATTTTCTGCATATTGGCTCTTTGAACAAAAGTAGGCTGTAAGTATTTTGCATTAACATAGACTTACATTATAGTAAACCTTTACCTGTAATGACAAACATCTCATCTTAGGTGTTTTCAACTGAGATTTAATCAGTTATAACCATTTTTTTCTGTGGTTGGTATTCATTAGTGGAGCTCATAATTTCTAAACTCCAGTCTGCTGAAAATAATTAAATTAGATCAATGGAGTTGTGTTTAATGGCTTGTGTTATGCAGCTCATCTGAAAGGGCTCTAAACATATATTTTCATAAGGTCTGCATTACTCAACTCATTGACCAGAGTGTGGTGATGAGCTAATGCTGTTATTTTTAGTTCCTGCAGGTTTTATCCAAGGCATTTTGGAGATAAAAAGCTAGAAGGAATGACTACACTGAACGGAGAAGTAGGATGCATTACGAATGACTTTTAAGTTCTGTTTTTCAGGAATGAAAGTTAGTCAGACTTGAGTAGTGTTGTAATTTCCTCATTTTAACAACTCCAGTTTATAGCCTTGGGAATATGCCCATTTTCACATTTTCATAGTCTGTGTCCATTGGCTAAAGGAGCAAAGAAATTGCACTACTAGATGAGACCTGTATGCTGTCCTGTGTGGAACTGTGGCTGGCACTAGGGGAAGATGCAAAAAGCTGTACCAGGAGCTAGTTGCAGGTCACATAGATTTCGGCTTGACCCCTAACCCCTCAATTTAAGACCATAACTGTGAAGTTTCCTTATTTCTACCTGTTTGTTACTCATATTGACCATTATAACTCTGATATCACTAGTATGTAGACATGGTTAGGATTACTAGGAGGTAGAATTGAAGTGCCTTTACTGTAACTCTTTTGTTCATTTTCTTTCAAAGAAAAGCAGTGTCAGTATTTTCAGTCTCCCTTTGTAAAACTCCTTCTCTCTTTTATTTCTTTCAGTCTTCTCTGAATCCCCTGTAATTCTGCAATGGTCTTCTTGAGACACTGTGTATGATCAGATGCACACCTGACACGGAAAGAGGGCTATTTCTGTGGCTTATCTAACAGCCTTCTGATATGTTTGGTGATTTTCTCTAGCCCTTTCCTCACACCACCTGACAGTTTGTCTGTTTTTGTGAGAAGAGGTGCACAGTGAACAGAAATTTGCCTTTTTTTCTCCTTACTGTAAAAGTCACTTTTGCCTTTATTACCTTTATTAACATTGTGCTGTAAGAGTACCCATTCACCTACTTTGTTCAGAATTCCTTAAACTTCCCCATCACCTTCTCTGGACTTCATTTATTATAACTGTGTTTCCAAAATGTAAAACCCATATAATTTTTAGATTGACTGCAGAGTCACAGAGGAATGCTGAGTTTTAGGACAGTGCTTTGGATTCTCACATGCAAGGTACCACACAGAAAATGGAAAATGATAACGTTATAAAAATAATTAGCTGTGTTCCATTTCTGGTTGGAATTTTTTAATTCAGAGGAGACTGCGACTGGTCCAAAGGAAACCTGGTTTCCTGACATTGTCTTTGCTCTTGCTAGCCTTGTGTTTTTAAAGATGTTTGAAATTTACATGAAGAACCTGGTTGAGTACCTCTTAATGAACCTTGTTGGCTCAGGTCCAAACTGTTTTAAATAATTAGAAAAGTAAATATGGGGCCCCACAGGATATTTTCAAAGGCACAAAGGACAGTTAAGTAACCAGCTCCCAGGACAAATCTGAGGCTCTTTGCAATTTGAGCCGTTATAAAAACCCCATACCTACACAACTTTACACAAGCAGGAGATTGTGGTCCATCGATACTGGCATATTTCTGTAAACTAAATCTTGAAAGACATCTAATTAAAAAAAAAAAAGAGTGAAGAGAGGGCTGGATCAGTAGATTGTATCAAGATATAAGATTCATAATTACAGCACAGGAAATGGCAGCAGATTATGAAAGATCTTTGGCCTGAAATGATGTAGCAAAAATCTCTAAGCAGCTGGTTAAAGAGGCCTATTAGCAAGTGCCTGAATTTCACCAGACCTTCTGTGTTGACTTATGGTGAACATTTTCGGCTGATGAGAACAAGCGAGTGTAAGGTGGCGACTTTGATTTTTCTTTTGATAAACAGCAGGAAGTGCTAGTAATTGTCAGTTTATATTTGTTAAGCTGGTACTCCATAGCATCAGCCCAGCAAAACCAGTTTCTTTGGATATGTCTAGAAAGCAGAGTGGAGCTTACTAGAAATGCCCAGTCTTGTGCTGGTCTGTGCTTGTGTGCAAACTCTGTATAGTGCACCAAGTTGAGAGATATTTGGTGATGTCTGACTGTGCTGTCATCCTGTAGGCACGGCCTTGCTTCCAAGCTAATAAAAGGAGACAAGTTAACACAGAGCCAGCATTTTGACAGCATCTTGGTACTGCTCTGGTTCCCTTGCTACTTAGTTGTGCTGCTGCTTCTGTGTTCACAGTCTTCGGACTGCATGGTGTAAATATGCCCAAAGAGTAGTTGGAATTTATCCATTTATCCTCTAATTCATTAGTATCGTTGCCAACATGATAGAAAAATATTTTATCTTTGCCAGAATCACCTATTTGATTTGATTCAATTTCTATTCTGGTCTTATATCACGTGCAATTCCAAACCAAATTACATGTGTTCATAATAACCTGCATAATAAGAAACCCACGTGTGTTTTACTGTCATTGAAATCAACGTCTTTCACTTCTAAGGTCCATAAATTTAGATGTGGTGAAACTGTATTGGTGTTAAAATATGACAATTAGTTAACTCCTTTGTTGCATCCTAATGTATATAGAGCAATTCTGTGCAGAAAATCCCAATATAACTAGATTTTGAAATTATTTCTTTAAAAATTAAACATATTGTTACCTAGTTCTTTCATTACATAAAGGCAACTGAAAAGGAAACTTGGACAGAAATTGTCTGATTTCAGGAAATGTTTAATGTAATATTGTAAAAAAATTAATTAAACGATCAATAAAGCATGAGATGGATGGCCTTACTTATATGAGCAAAATTGTAAAGCTATTTTCAGTGAGTTGACATTTGCCATGGTATCTATGATTTATTAATAACGTTGTTGTAATTGTTAGCAGAATAACTGCATTGCTTGAGCACTTAAGACAGCATGACAATATATGGTCTCTTCTGTGTAAACATGGTGTAAATAAAATGGAAGGCAATCTCTGTCTCTAAATAATCTTAGCAGGCAAGACAGAAAAAGGATAGCAGAAAATAAACAGAATTATAGTGTGAGGAAGTGACATATCTGTGGTCCCATCATACATAAGTGAGAAGGCTGAAAATAGAAGGTAAGTCTCTTGAGCCTCAGCCAGCTGAGTCTCAGTCCAGTGGCTTGTTTGTTAGTCTAATCTGTCTCTCACATATCTCTTGATCCCACCTAACTGCAATATCCACCGATCAAAATTTAACAGATCAGTTTTAAAGGCTATTTTTAATACTTGTGGTTGCACAGAAAACCTTCCAAATTCCCAAAACTGTGGTACTAAGGAGGAACTCATACACAGGCTCAAGAAAAACACATTTTTCAGAGGTCATATCCTGACACTGATTTACTCTTGACAGTATCAAGCTTCATGTTGAGTATATGCTTACTATGAACATCTATCTACTTTGACCATATCCTGTGTGACACAGGGTATTGCTCTTCTTGGCTGTGGTGCTTGTTGGCTGACCTCAAAAGTATTGTTGGTTGTGTATTACTACATTACTTCTGCTTTATTCTAAATGAGGAAGCCATTGAATTTCTGTCTTTTTAATGATAAACAAAGCAGTAGAAACTAGTGTTACCCTGGACAAGGCCCAACCAGATTTTTAGCTGGGCAGCCAAAAGGACTTGCTTCAAAATTGACCACAAATTCAAGGACTGATGCATCAATTTGGTGCAGTTGTCTGCTTAAAGATGAATAGGAATGGAAAATAAAAATAACTAGAGAACAAGGGAAACTGTGAATGTACTCATGGGTGGAATTCCTATGAGAGGGAGGGAAGCTTATTTTGAGCAGATGATTAGGTGGAAATCCAGACTTGAAAATTTGTAAGAGGGAAACCCTTCATACTGGCTTCTGAGAAATTTGTGTATGTTCTTTGTTCGCACTTATTATAAAAGAGTATGAGACCATGGAAATAATCTGAGTCACGTATTACATTTCTTTTTCAAATGGAAACAAGATGGCTTGGGGTTGACTAACATTTGAAGGTTTTTGTGGTTGAAGCAGATTAAAGGGTTTTAAAGTATGGGACCCAAAGGACACTTGCATATGAGGATAGGCCAAAAAATTATTTGGGGATCTCAGAAGAAAGGACACAAGTCCTTACGTCAAATTATGGCGTCACTTAAAGCAGATAAGAAAATTAAGAGTCAGGACTCTTCCATAGACACATTTTTGCTCTCTGCCTTACAGGTGCTTCCTGAGGGTTAGATTGTACTGGGGTGTGGGGAGTGGGTTTAAAAGATCGTCAGAAAAGAACACCAGAAATAAGCAAGTTTGGGTGCTGCACCCATCAGAGTGACTGACAGCATCCCTGGGAATTCAGAGTGCTGTGGAAATTGCAGCGTAGCAGCATGTAAGGAGCCTTTCAGAAACTAAATTGCACAAGGACTGGGCTTTTTTCACCCTTAGCATACAGACTGTGTTACAGCACTTTGTCTTTATAAAGCCGTATCTTAAAAGTTATATTCCATGCATTTTTAATGAAGAAAACACTATATTTTGTTTGCATGTTGTGACACAGCAGTGATCACTGGCATTGCAAAACTCTACCTGTGTGATGTGGATGTGCTGAAAGAAAGCCTACACATCATTTCACCACTTAGAATTCGGTATGAGGAAAATAAATGTGTTGCTCAAGTTAATGCCTTGAAAACAGGCATACATATAAATGTGAAGCAAGCATAAAAGTACTATGGACACCATTTCCATTTTGGAGAAAAACGTCACACGTAAAATATGACTGCCAACTCAGAGGAATTGCTATTTAGCTTCTGCCTACAAATACTAACATATTAATTGAATTTCTCATCAGGAAGTTGTTCCTGTCTCCTCATTCACCTAGTGATAATCCATCTGATGTAGCAGTTGCTATGGTAACAGCTGTTTCAACATTTTAACCTATATAAATAATGCTGGATATAGACTTCTTTGCTAACAGAGTTAACTTGTGTAACTGTTAGTCCTCAGAAGAAAATTACTGTCAATATTAATAATAAGATCAAACAAATTTGCAAGAATTTCCTTGCAAACCGGGGAGAGGCTGGTTGTATAAAGCAAGGCTGACACCTGCCGGCTCTTTCTCTTGGACACAAGTGTATTTTCTACATGCAGGACACGTCCAGCTTTATTTAAAATAGTCTTTTTAATTCTCTCTGCATCAGGAGAGTTTTGGTTTTCTAGCATCATCCCCTATTTCTTATTTTATCCTTTTTTTTCTGCAGGTTATGAACAGTTCTTCTATAGGGCTTATAGCTCATATTATAAAACATAAGCATATCCTTAGTAAAAACATGCTCAGAATTGGAGCTTCCAATTCTAACTTCCCAGATTGCTCATTCATAAAGTTTGACATTCAGGACAAATTCAGTGGTGCAAATTGGCTAGTTAGGCATGCTGATGGACTCTCTGCTTCGAGAGTGAATAAGGCTTTTTATATTCCTTTTAAGATACCCTTTGCGATTTTTTGAGGCAGAGAATGAATGAATATGTAACAAATAATCTCTTCCAGGCAGAGCTTATGTCTTATTAAGCATCATGCATATGGCCAGTGCTTAAAAATACCATAAATAAATCCAGCAATAGGACACGCATAAATCCTGTATGATGCCTATTCTCCCGACACTTGCAAGGGCACAGCAAAATCATGGGGGAACTGCAGGTGCACTGCAGCGCTGGTAATTCCTGAAAGCGTTGTGCCTGTCAGCTCTCAAGGGCAGACGGAAAGTCTCAGTGTCATGGAAAGGATTTCTCCAATGACAAGTAGTTTGTACGTCTCCTTTGTGGGGGTATAGCACAAACTCCCTCTGTTTAGTTTTGTAGCTAATGTGAGAGAAAGAGAGCAGAGCTTTAACTGCCCTCCCTTCTGCTCCACTTTCCTTTGAAAAGTGTTCTGCTGCTGGCATTATTAACTCTGAAACTCCCTATACAGCTGTGGACTGCGAGGACTGGCTCTCCTATGCAACCGTGGAAGAGGCACAAAGGTTTCCTTGTGACCACTCGTTCTTTTTGTGTCCCCACAAAAGGCCAGTCACAATGTAGTATGCTGTTAATAGCTGAAGCGCAAGATGTGGTAATGTAAATGAAGCCTGAGCAGCTGAAGCTAAGGTTTGAGGGAAACTGGGGCCTAAATGACTGTGCTTTATCTTTCTTATTGAGTCACTGCCACACGTCTCTTTTGGCTTAATCCCTTCATAGCATTTTATGCAGAGGCACTCCGATCAGATGTTTAAACACAAATTCATTATATGCCATGTATGCTCAGATGTCCTTGCACGTGAATATGACTTTGTTATTACTCTGTCCTCAAGTGTATATTTCACTATGTCACCTGGCCATGTGAATACCGAGGTGTTTTGGTAAAGTGCTTCATTGCAGGGCTGTACTTCCCACTCCTTGAGCTAACAGTATGCTCTTCTCATTAGCATGTATGAAACCGCACTTTTTGGTTTAATAAGGGGTTATTAAGAATCTGCGAAATATCAGTGTAGAAGCAAAGAAGCTGAGCATCATTGAAGCTGTGCGTGCAGTAGAGATGCAAAGAGCTCTGGCTTTTCAAAGAGAGGAGAGGCACCAAAGAGGTGGGGGGGGGGGGGGGGGGGGGGGGGCGGGCCTGAGAAATGTGTGCATGCCATGAATGTCCCCTCTGTTTGTTAGCTCTGCAGCGGTGTCAGAGAAGCTCCTATCTGTGACAGGCAGACCTGACAGACAGCATTGTTTTTGCTGGTTTTATTCCTGCCTCATCTTCCATTTGAGGTTCATAGCTCCCAGTGTCAGGATAAAGTAGGACTAAGTAAGTGGTCTCATGGGTCCTGCTCTTCCAGGGCTCAGGAGTCCAGGATGTGGGTACTACCTGTAATTCACATTTTGCTGGCAGGGACTCAGATGAAAGTGAAAGGCGAGATATTTTTGCTATGATGGTGGCAAGCCACTGTGAAGATTTGTACCTATTTCTAGATACAAAATATGTGGCCCTCCATAGAGTTCCTAATTTGTGTACTTTTCTGTGGCAGCTTGCCAAGGTGAGGGAACAGTAGTGGTACAGGCTGATGCTATAGAGGCTGTGGAAAAAGAAGGTAAGTAGAAAGTCAGTCTTGTTGGTGCTGTGCAAAAATCCCAGTAAGTTCATCATCTGCCATTGCAGAACCGTACCGTTTTAGGACACCTGGCAACCTCACCATGTTGGTTATTATTTTCTGGCAGAGAATTTCTGTTCCTTACCTGACACATGCTGCTAGCCTGGATGTCTGTGACCCTAAAGTGGAGAGCTACTGGACAGAAGCATCTGGGATGACAAGAACCACAGTAGGTTATTATTATTATTATTACAGGAGTGTGAGCATGTGAGGCTAACATGGTCTTACATCACTGAAATTGTAGTTCTCATTGCAAGGAATCGTATACAGCAAGGAATAAATATGGTGGGAAGCATTTTCATCACCAGCCAAAGAAAAGGATGTTCCAAATCTCAATTTCTAGTGTAAATTAGTTTTCTAAATCTCTCACATGCCCTTGAAAACCCCACACCACAAGTTGTCCCCGCCCCCCTTTTCCCCCCCCCCCCCCCCCCCCCGAAGAATGTCTCTTGAGAGCAATTTCCTGAGAAAGCCTGTATATAACTACGTGCAAAGCTGGAGGATCACTAAAGACACAGGAGCATATGGGAGTTCTCTTGTTCCAAGTTTCTGCAGCCTTTCTTCCACTCAGTGACCCTTGAGAATTGGGCTAGAGCAGGCAGAAATATTAACTTTGAAGAAATTCATCCAGCACTGTGTTCTGCATTAGCAGTTCATAATTAATAGTTTTGAATTCTGTATCCCAGAGCAGTTCATAGTTGCATTTTTCTGTTTGCACCTCCATGTCAGCACATCCTGTGTTCCTTCAGAAAAGCAAATATTTTGAAGCAAGCATTACGGATGCTGATACCTCTCAGTTACTCACAGAAAAGTAGCCATCAAGTTACTGTCCACAGGGGTTCCTGAACTCACAGCATCACAGAGTGGCTGAGCTTGGGAGGAACCTCTGGACACTGTCGTGTCCAAGCCACTGCTCAAAGCAGGGTCAGCTGGAGCAGGTTGCTCAGGCTGTGTCCACTCAGGTTTTGAATATCTCCAAGGATGGACTCCATGACCTCTCTGTTCCAGTGTTTGACAACCCTCACCATAAAAAAAAGGTTTTCTTTGTGTTAAAAATGCAAATTTTTGCATTTCAGTTTGTGCCTCACTGCCTCTTATCCTGCCACTGGGCACTAAAGAGAAGAGTCTGGCTCTTTCTTCTTTACTCACCCCTGTCAGGTATTTATACACATTGATAAGATCCCAATGAGCCATCTCTCTAGGCTGAGGAGCCCCAGTTCTTGCAGTGTAAAGCAGGCAGACTAGGAAATCAGGACATCTGAAATCAGTTCTGGAACTGACAATTTTGAGCAAATCGGAGTGAAATTCTGTGTCCTGTCTCTAGAGTAGAAGCACAGAAATCATGACCCAGAAGGAAGATAGGCTAAAGTAGCTTCAAGATACTTTTGTACTCCTTTAACCTTGGATTGCCCTGGGGTCTGGTAAAAGCTCTAGTGTAATCTATTCAGCTCAAACTGTGGTTCCTCTGCAGTGTCCTATGGGGATGTGGAATAGGATTGCATGAAATAGAAATGTCATGGCTGAAATAGCCACAATGCTGTTCCTCTTGTCCCTGCTCCAAACTGTAGCATGCTCCTTACACAAGACCTTGAGAAAGGGTGTTAGGAACAAGGCTTATTGTGTCCTTTCATAGTGCCTCTCCTAAAGAAACCTTTCTGAGTGTGAGGGATTTTTAGGGCCCCTTTAGGCCTCCACTTTGCTTTTGCATGGGTAAGAGTGAGGATTAAGTTTTCTATTTAATCCCTGTAAGTCTCAGGTATAAGAGAGAGACTTGTCCCTAAATTGTAAGCTTTTTGGATCGAGTTTGGATTTTGGGTTGGGTTTGGACTTTATTCCATGCATTGAGCCTAGCAGACAGGAGCCCAGATTTTTTCTGGGGATTCCTATCAGTGCTGGAGAGTAAATAATTAGGACAAATGATTCAAAATCACAGCACCTGACATTGTATTAGGTTGTTTTACTTTTCCAGAGTGGAAAGGGCAGGGGACCAGCAAATGACTCATTTTCGCTATGGTGACTTCTGGTCGTGAGGACACCTTCCAGAAATGTCACTGCAGTGGCAATGTAAGTCCAGACTTCTGGAAACTTTCCCTTAAGAGCTCTCGATTCTTGACAAAGTGGTAACGCTTCCCTCCCCACGCTCCTTGTTCCAAGCTGGAGTTGCATCTCATCATCCTGGTAATTTTGATGCAAGTCATCTTAGCAGCTGCTGAGTTAAGGAGTAGTAAGAGAGTTACATAGTCTTTTAGCTTCTTCTTGTTGGGATACTTTTTGGTCTTTTTACTAAATGACTGTTCCTGAAGTTGGTTTACTTTACACAGAACAGCACAATACCAAGGGCCTTTAAAACTTTTGTAAAGCGGTACACTTCAGCACCTGGAGTTTGATTGTATGAGAACTAATTAAAGATCAGTATACAGGTGGTGACAAAATCAGGCTTTGTCCTTGACCTAGTGACATGTCTGTTCCCCTTCACTTTTTAACAATAATACAGCTACCATATTAAACGTTACACTTTCATACAGTTACTCAATATTTGTCAATATTCCCATTGTTATTCAAATCATATGTCCTACTCATGTATTCATGCAGCAGTTAAAATTGTGATTGCTGGATTATAGCAGCTTTTATCATCATAACTGAATTTTTTACTTTGATTTAACTCAAAAACTTTAATGCTCCATTAATGTATGGTACATTGGATATAAGACAGCTGATGAGATTTGAATGAGCTCGTATCTCTTGATCTTTTCATCTCTATGCGTATGCATAGGATAGAGATATGGTCTTGAAGGCAACAAAAGTTGGAAAGATAATGGAGAGTAAAAGAGTATTTGGAACTATTGATTTAAATATTGGGGAAGGAAAATACTTATAAATGAAAGTATCCTTAAAACCCGATGGTATTGAAAAGACAATAAACACTGACAGCAAAAAAAGAAATAATCGATAATACAACAATTTTGGAGTTGGGATTTTGTTCTTGCAACAAATAATTTCATTCATTTCCAGTTTAATCAGAAGAAATAATTTTCTTAATTGACACTGCAGATAGGTCTTGGTTCTCCATCTGTGAAGGAATTCTCTGCCTTCCCTGAGGATGGAGAAAAAATTCAAATGGTAAATTAGTATCTATGTGAACTAAGACCACTTTGGATTTTTTTTTTTTTTTGAGCCTAACAAATCGTGGACAGAATGGGAGAATCTGTAAATGCTAGTAAAAATACTTCAGCTCTGCAAATCAGAGATGACAAGTGCTGTCTCATCTCTCCATCACAATTATGAGCTACACTAAAAATGATCAAACTGTAATTATATTACCTGTCTGAAAAATTGTCAGAATTGTCATACAGGAAAATAAGATTGCTTTACATCTTTCCTCACTAAGATTTTTCACTAGCCTGTAACAATTTGGAAGGGCAACTTTACCCATGTTCTCTCTCCTTTCTCAGATTTCATGTTTTACACTTTTATACTTTTTTTATAAAGCTTTTATACTTTTAACTCTTGGGATGAAATCAAGTGACCCTCCTGCACTTTGCTTAAGTCCTCCTCTCCACTGGACAGTGACTAGACTGAGTTTAGTGACTAGATCCCTTCTAATACAAGGTAGCAGTAAGAATACAGCAGTTATGGAAAAAGGTTTTAAAACAGGCCACTTAGTCTCCCCTAAATAATGTTTCCTTTTCCTAAAGGCAGGAAGACCTACCTTCTTCAACCCCCACCAGCCAATATCTGCTTAAACGTACCTACATATTTCTAGCTGCCTTTTCCTGGTAAAGAGTTATTAACTTTTTATGTGTTCAGAATTGCTTTATCTCCTGCATTCACGGAGGACAATTTGTGGGCTCACTGGCAGGCTGAGACAGTCCTCCTAGGACTAGTGAACCTCCCGTCACCCAAGTGTTTACCAGGAGGTGCCTTGTCTTCTCACTGACTGTCTGCCTTGCTTGTTGTCCAAACACCATACTGTTTAACCCCCCATAATCACAGAGGAAGTGTCTTGTACTTAATGCCCATATTAAATGTGTATGAATCAGGGCAGTATTAACAGTTTATTGCAGTGCGTTGTCAGTTTGGTCAATACAAGTCATTCAGATAAACCAGATTTTTCTAAAAGATCAGGCTTACCCACCCCAAAGTCTACTGATTTTTTTTTTTTCCAAAACATGCCATAAGAGTCTGTTTTAAAATTCAAGGGGTAAAAATGACTCCTCATTTAATTTGTCCTCTTCCGGTGAGCCAGTGTGTAGTACCCAGCTGGCACACCTATAAGCAATTTCTTCAGTGCTCTCGTTCTGATTTTTTTCAGGCTTCTCTCAGCGGTATTAGGACAGTCTTCATTTCCAGGTTATTCTTTTGGGGTTTTGTACTGAGCTCATGACCAAAGCACCAGAGTGACATGCAGTAGAGCACGGAGCAGCACGAGGAACAGCTGGTGCATGTTTGCTCTCTCACCCTCTCCTCGGGGGGATGAGTGTGCACAGCCGAATGTTTTCTTTGGAATTATTTTTAATACTGTGCTAATAAGAGAGAAGTGAGGGTAAAAGCGATGTGCTTGGTGTTCAGAGTATGGGCAATGAGACTGGTTATGTTCTTATTTTCTTGCTCACCCCAAGCACTGAAAAAACCTCCAGGAAATACCTGTCTACTTCACAGACAGGCTTTACTCTTTGTAGAGAATACGTTATGGATATTATCTCTTTGCTGCTCTAGGGAGAAAAAAGCTGTTGTTTGTTTGGGGTTTTTTAGTAGAAAAATCTGAAGGAAAGCTCAAAAAAAATTGAATTTCTCTGTCTCCAGATCCATAGATGGCTATTTTTTCCAAGGAAAGTGGATGCTCCTAAATACAGAGAGATAGCGCTGCTATTTCAGTGAAGCCAATGACAATTAGGCTTATCTATAGTACAGCCTCTGTGTCTGGAACAAGATGAAAATGGGACAGGAAGCAGCAGTGAGAATTGTGCTTTTGGAAATGAACTTTGGAGCCATTACGTATTGTCCATGGCATCCTGTTTGGAGCAGTAGAAATGAACCAGAATGAGATTACTGTCATTTTATTCTCAGATACTTCTTTCTGTCAAAGGATATTTTCTAAGCTAAACCTTGTCTTTAATCAGGCAAAATTTGATTCCATTGTCCTTACATTTTATCACTATGACAACACAACATGAAATGGCTTTTGGGGCTGGCTATCACCAGCTGCTTCCCCCATCATGTCCAGCGACCAGCCTCCGTTACGGACGCGGCACTCCCCTGAGTGCAGGGTCCAGTGCCTCCCATTGCCTCCAGCAATGCTAGCGTAGCTCTGTGAAGGAGTCTGTGATGAGTCAGAATAATACCATGGACATTTTGACATGTTTATACTTCCACAGCTACTGGGGCACACCAAAGGACTTGCCGGTCTAGAGTATGAGCGTGGGACACATATCTCCAGGAGCTGTGTCACTCCTCACGCCATGAAGGCTCCCGGCTCACAGGGGCCGGGGTGTTACACTAGCCAGCTCGAGTATGAGGAGCAGCCCCTCCACGGCAGCTGAGGCTTCGCAGCTCGGCACTTACCTACAGTTTTGGGCAAGGCGGTGCAGTCCGAGAGAAGCTGCGCCGCTGCAGACGTGCTGCTGTCATCGCCAGTGATAGGCAGGTGGTGCCCACCCGAGCTGCAGTCCTGCCTCCGTGCTGACTTACCCCTCGAGTCTTCAGTTTTCCCAAGGCCGCTGCGCTCCGGGTGCGCAGCGCTGGGCCGACGCAGCCTGACCTCATTTTACTTACTCCTTAACGAATCTGCTAGTAAGCTGATGTTTCTATTCTAGAAGGGTAATAATGATTCTTTCTGGAGTGAAACTTTATCCGTAGCAGCATAATTACAGTGAATTATCTGGGGGTACCGTTCCAAGGCAGCAGTTCCCAGGCACTTGCTTTGAAGAATGTACCTCTGCAAATGTGAGAAGGACGGTTTCTGACAATCCGCTATTGATTACAGAAAATTGTTGAGTTCTAGTTTCACCCTCAAACATTTGTCTCTCTGCTGTCTTGTTTTGGAAGATGAAGCTTCACCGAAACCAAACAGTAGGTCTTATTGATATCGACTCTATTTTACCTAACAGCTCATTTACCCCCTTCCTCTCTGACTGCCTCCCTCCCTTTCCTTTCCTTGCTGCTGCTGGCAAGCTAATTAGGCTGCTCCCTCAAGAAAAATTCATCCAAGGCCATAATAGCCATATCAGATGGAAGCTAGGATAAAACTCTCCACAGTATAGCCTTATAAGTGCCTCTCAGCTTGTCATAATGTTTCCCTGCCTGCTTTCATTTTATTCCTTACTTTGTAGGGAGAATTCTCTCATCCTGTGTTCTATGCAAGTATTAAGTAAATTAATTAAAAGAAATTATGATGTGTGTTTCCTGAAATATGCTCTTTTATTTCCTTTTATCCCTTTTATTTTTATGTTTTAGGTGCTGAATCTCAAGCTTTGTCCAAAAAACCCCACATTGTATATTTCTATATCTTTCCTTTTGTAAATCCTTAACCTTCTGTTAGACTAATATATTAAAATTCTTCAGACACAGGGTAGCAATGTTCATAATCTCCAGTTCATTATCTTAATTAGATCTGTTTTATATTATCCCACAGTTTATTCTCATTACTTTAAAGGTGATCAGCCTTAGAAGGGAATGTGAGCAGAATTTAGTGAATTCTATTGTGGCAACATTTCTATGATCTGGCTTTGGATCTTTCAGGTGCAATAATGATAATGCTGCTGGTGCAGTTAATTAAAAATTGCATTTGAATGGTATGAATATTCATTTTGGGGAATGAACACAGGATTAACTCAAGGGGGGGTAAAATGTCTGCAATGGCCCAAGGATGTGAAGTGAACCTGGATCCCCATTAAAACACAAATGAATAATTAAAAATTATGGAAATTCAAAATCCTCCCACCCTGCAAACTATTAGCAAAGTATTGCCTGGGTCGAGCCTGTCTCCTAAGATGGCAACAGACATTAATGTTCATCCTTCAGTAACAAATTATATGACATATACTTGACATACCGCTCTGCCCAGGAGGTAATACACAGTGCTAAATCTTCATTAAATAATTAAGAAGGGCTACTGGCTTTTTAAAATTCTCAGGTTAAAGTGCTATACCTGCAAGATCTAGGTTACTTTTAATAGCTTTCTGTGGAAGATCAAAATTGCTTTCCCAGAAAGTGATTGTGACATCCAGGATGCTGTTGGGGAGGATACAGACAAGAAGAACTGCTGGGACCTTTGATAATGAAGCTCTCTATACCCAAATCGTCTCTCTGGCAAAACCCAGGACTTTAATATTCTGGACAAGAATGTTGAAAATGTATCTTTCCTTTGTCTTGTGAACAGCACCACTGAAAATATCAAAGTGGTGCCTGGGTTTTTTTTTCCCCCCAAATTTATATGTTGTCATTTTTTCTGAACAAAGGAAACATCAAATAATGAACAGCTTTTTTTAAAAGCTTATCTGGTACTGCAGGATGCTTAAAAAAAATGAGACTACAAACTAGAGATAAAGCCTCTTTGGTGTAGGAACGTTATGTGAAGTTTAATGGGCATTTGCCAGAGAATATTTTGCCGGCTGTTAGCTAGTTGCCAAGGGGATTCACAGGATGCATGTTCTAGAATAAAATGCTGTGCGAATAAACTGGGGTCAGTTAAGGTAATTTGCATGGTGCTTTGGACTGGAGCACCGGGGGCCAGGCTTGCTGTGCAGTCAGAGATAAGTGCACTGATGTGTGTCCTCTCTTTCCTGCATGTAAGCCCTTCTCATGCAAGACACTTCTAGTTTCGGGTCTGCACTAGACATCTGCCTGGGAAAGGTCAAATCCGCTCATTGCTTATCCCATGCAACACAGAATTTGGCCTTCCTTGTGCAAGGGAGAAACAGAAACGTTGTGTCTTAGCGGGGCAAGCTGTATCACCAAATAAAGGAAAAGGGGCTTTTCACAGTGAGAACCCCTTCCTCCTGTCCTCCTAAGTGAGGAAAGATAAAAGTAGAAGGATTCTGCTGACTCTCATGTTTTCTTGTTTATGCTGAAGAGGAGATATGGTTAGCCTTTCTCTAGGGAGGATGTAGCAGGGACATGGATAGTCTTTGAGTCAGATTCTTCTTCTAGTGGAGATCTCCCAACTAAGCTGCTCCTCTTTGACCCAGTGGGGTAGGAGAAGGGAGTTCTGTACTTGGCCTTACAGTTGTTTGTATTCAAGAGGGCATCTTTTTGCTAGTCCCGTGTGGATCCTTTGGAATTGAGCTATAATTTGAAAATAGTATCATAAGAATTAATAAAGGAAAGATTGAAAAGTAACAAAAAGCTAGTATCAATATTTAATTGGATTTTTATTAGCAGCGTTATTTTCTGTATATTAGGCTGGAGAAATGTAATAAATAACTCAGGGTCATTGTGTCTGGATACAGCGTACATAAAAGCCCCAAATCTCTTCGTTTAACTTATGGGACACATTAAGTTTCCTAACCATTAGTGGCTAGTGTCATTGAAGATGCTGGAGGGTCTGTGTGCCTGATAGGTCTGATACGGGTACCACAGTGGATCTACCCCCTCTAGAGCTGCAACTGATTGATTCACTCTGGATTGTCTTTGACATCTTAGTCCTTATACAGAGAAACTATCTGGGTGTTAGGACGCTCAGCCCTTTCTGAAATCAGAGTCTTCAACATCTAAATACTAGCAGAGAGTCACTTAAGAAAATCTCTACCATAGCACATTAGTGCAAATGTATGCCACATGCAAACTCCACTGAGCAGAGTAACATAAGGGCTTAATTTGGCCTGCTAATTAGACTTGAGAAGGAGATTGTGGCCAGGCAGCAGCTGTGGGAGGAAAGAATGAACAAACTTAGACTTTTTTTGTTCATCTGGTCGTGCTTTTCATCCTTGTTTAGCTATCTGGCAATTACTGTGCATATGCTTGTGTTGTTCTTTATCCTGCAAGTGAATGCAGATAGTGAGGAATCGCTGTTTCTTTCCTCCCCCATGGTTTCACCCCACTGTGAAGGCCAGGCTTAAGGTGATAGGGTACCTGGCCTTGCACTAGTGCCAACTGTTTACCTTGGGCTTTCTTTGGAGGAGTAATCGCATTAATTTATTCATGAAATGCCACAGTGCTTAGTTCTGAGAAGAGGCGTGTGCTTGCCTTTTGTACTGTGCTTCTGTTTTGTATATTTTTGTGGAGTTCATGTGTCTACTGCCTGATAGTTAATCCCACTGATAGTGTGGTTTAATAAGAGGAAAGAATGATATGGCTGCATCCTGCCCATTATGCCCTTAGGAAGGAGATTTTTATTTGCTGTCAGATGTCACTGATGGAGCATTTGGCTTCCTTTCATCAAGTGACAATTGCAGTTTTAAGAGTACAGTACAGAGTGCCACTTTAAAGCCAAACATCTCAATTCACAAGTGAGGGAAGGATAAAGTTGTGCAGCTGGAGGATGCTATTTCTTCTCAGCAGCTGTCATTGAAAAGGCATGTGAATTCTCTAGATGTCAGGTGTCATAAATGCTCCATCCAGAGTTTGTCATGTGCCTCATAATATCATGTGAAGTGTTGGATAGAAGTTTCTGTACACATTAAAATTTTTCTCTAGACAAGCTTGCCCTGGGATTTGCTATACTGAAGTTTTAGGAAATGAGGAATTAATATAAGAGAGATCTGCAGCGAACTCTCCATGTTTTACCGGAGTCACACAGCCTTTTTATGTCACTCGGATCAAAATGTGTGACTTTGGTAGGAAAAATGTCCATGACAAGTCCTCTGGCGTTGCCACAACTCCCAAATCCTTAGATATACTTAGAAGGCAACACCTGCACCTTCTAAGGACAGATGCATGTATGCAGCGTTGGCCATGAATTCAAATGGAGAAAAAGCAGTATTCCAAAATAAGACAAGACTTTACACTAGGAAAATGTTATATTGTATACCCTCTGTATACTCTACTAAGAGTTCTCAAAGTTTTCCTCATACACCCCTTTCCCTTTTCTTCCCCTTCTTCACTGGGAGCAACTTCATCACTGGGATAGAAGAAAAGAACAGCTGAAGCCATGAAGGGCATCCAGATCTTTTCACCTGATTTACACTCCTGTCTTCTTCTACCAGGTCCTTGCTTGGAGGACTGCAACGGTTCAGAGAGCTGATGTGTGGATGTGGCTGGGAACTTTAGCTATATGAAGGATCCCAAGTCTCAGGTGTGTGATTGGTACTTTACCCCACTGTGGAGTGGTTCCCAAGTTTGCATATAGTTTGGTCTTCAGAAAGTAGATGGGTGCCGAGTTGCACTCATTTTGCCCCTCTCTTTCTAGAACGTATTCAATGTGATCTGTGCTTGACAGCCACTGCACTATCCACATATAGGAGTACTTACTGTGAGTCAGTGAAGAAAAACATTAATTTAGGAATTGTTAGGTCTGATGCCTAGTGACAGCTGGGGCCAGGAAAAGGTGAGGTTTGAATCTTACTTAGTGATCTGTTTGGCCTTGGACTCTGGTGTTAACATACAAGTTTTCTGTAATGTCCTGTTCCTTTTTGGTTGTCACTGGTTGCCTTTCTCTGCCTATCAGTTATGTCAACTATTGAAATTAGAGCGTCTTTTCCTGTTCCAGCTGGCAGTTGCCAAAGCTATGCGAAACAGAACTGGATATACGGAAGAACACTTTCATTTGTTGTTATGTCAAGTGAAGATGTGACACTAGAAACATAGGGGTGTTTATTGATGCAGGGGCCACTAGGCACTGAGGGCTGGAATTCTGGTCAAAGGAAGCAAACCAGATGGGAAGAGAAGAGAAATCCCCACCTGCCAAGTGTCTCATCATTATACGTGAGTCTAAAGAATAAGAAGTAGTATCTTCTTCCAGTCCATTAGTACCGCTGCACAGGACATTGTTTGATAACATGTGCCTGTGGTTCATTTAATTGAGTTTTAGATGAAGATTATGAAAAAGTTACATACGATGTACCTCACTGCATTGAGTTCATATCAGATTTTATGAGGTAAGGAGTACTGGGCTCCAGTACACTGGTATCCCTTCTGTGCTCATGATCATGGGAGATTTAAAGGGTTTAGATCAAGGCCCACAAGGAGAGTGAGCTATGGAAGTACCAGTAACATCTTACTCATTTTGCAATGCAGATGGCAAGTCTGTGCATATTGTGGATGACTGGAGTAATCATCTGCATGGAAGTCTCCTGAGGAAAACTCGTTATTTCATTTCATGTCTCAACAGGATACAACTGGTTCATGGTTGCACATAGAGACTTATTTTGGATGTTTCCAAAGGCTGTTCTATACCTTATAAATCTTAATATAGTTGTAATGCTTAATAAATACTGCATTTAGATTTGAGCATAAGATTTGTTTCCCAATTTGTATGAACGGTAAAGAAATACTCTGACCACTTGACCACATATCTGGTCTTACAACTTTCTGTGATACATTTCTATTGCATGCTGAGCAAAACGTGACTTTTAAGATGAAAGCATGGTTTGATTTTCATACAAGAGTGACAACGACAGATAGAAAGGGATACAGAAATGTCAATCTTTAGAATATAATGAGAACAGGCTACATTTGTATTATTTCCTGTGCTTAAGTTTCATTACAGTAATTTTCCCGATGAATACATTGCATAGTATGCTATTTCCTTTTCTCATTACCATCTTTGTCATGGAGAGGAGGTTATAGAATCTTAATGATTCAGTTATTTAAGCCTTTTTGATAGTCTCTGTATTTTGAATGACCTATCTGTTTCACCTCTTCCCTAAGGTTACTGAACGTGAGAATAGGAGTTGCTTTCAAAATCAAATTACTCAACAAGGAAAAGGGCAAGGTAGTTCAGATCGTTATTATCACAATTACAGAGATTACAGCAAGGATGAGGAAAAAGAAAGAAGAAAAAGCACAATCTGAATCTTCACTAGCTTTCCACTACAAAGCAGAGCAAACAATAGTAATTATTGTATGTGAGTCTGATGCAAAGCTCACTGGAAATCACAGATCCCCACATACCAGTGCTAAGAGATTGTTCAGGCTTCAGACACTGTCGAATCAGGTGTAGTTCTGGATTTGGGGTGAAAAATCACAGTCTAAACCATGGATAATCACTGACACTGTGATCTTTAAAAGTTTTGCCATCTTGAAAAATGTACAAATGTGATTGGTCATGTCCCTTTGAAATATTTCAGGAATGATAATTTATGAGACTTCTTTTTTTATTCAAATGAGGAGAGAAGAACAGATCCCTCTACATTAGGATCCAAGGTGCTGGCCAGTGACATGGATTGAAATGGGCTGCAGACTGCTTGGGATCCATAGTCCTGGAGGAGGAAAATTTGTATGTGAAAAATACTTAGTGAAAAACAAACATTTGTGTCAAGATGCAATGTTGCCACACAGTGTGACTGAATGGACTCTGCCAGCCAAGTAACTCTCACCATTTAAAGGCATGACTGAGTACTCTGTGGTGCTTCACAGACATCTGAGATACTCAACAAGAACATTAAATGATAAAAACAGAGATTAAGGATTCAGTACTTTCCAGTATCATTAAGACGCTGAATGTGTTCACTGACCATTCTAAATGGTAAATACACTTCACAGGCATATGACCTGTACTTTCTATAAAGCTTGTTTTCCTACAGTGGGCAGGAAGATTGCATGAAAAGACTCATGGAAAGTGCACAAAGAACAAATATAGGCAAAGGATTTACCTGCAAAGAATTTTTAGAGTGCAGGGATGCTGTATTTACTCACATTCTCCAATTTTCATCTGAATAAATAAAGTGGTGTCATGGGACATGCTGCAATACTGATAATGAGTTTTATACTCATTCACCCTGAGCAGTTTCAACAGATATAGTTTGCCTATCAAATGGATTTAAAATTGTATTGCCACCGCCTTGCTTTCTGCACTGATTACTTTTGTATTGCAGCTCCATGCCTCAATAGACACTTTGATTTTCTATATCTGCCACTTTGTTCATGAGTCTCCCTATAATCTGTAATATGAAACCCTTCTTTTTAATACTAAAACTCAACATGTGCTCCTACAATGATTATTAACTTAGGGATATGGCAGCCAAAATGATATTTTGCTTTTTGTTCTGTGGTTTTTTTTGTGTATGTTGGGTGGTAGGCAACAATCCACTTAGTTCAAGAGCCCAGCTTAGTGAAGGAAGCATTTCAGATGTTGTGGGTACAGCTGCAGACATTTCCATGGGTTTGATTACCGTGCTGCACACAGCTATAATAATAAACCTCAGCTACCCTTGGCTTAGCTATTATTTTAAATTCGTAAGATCTGAATCCTAACTTTCAGCATAAAGTATGGCTGCAATTTAACAAGTCTTTTAAGCATGTAGTCCATTTTAAACACATTACCTTAAGAATGAGTGTTAAATGTTTTGCAGGACTGAGGTTTTAAGACTTGGTCCAGTACACTATAGTCTGATTTTTATCAGAAGTGAGTCAACCTCCCTACAATTCTGGATGTTTATTCTTCTTTTTCTTACACTATTTGATGTTATTTCAAACAGGTTCGGTGCAGTTTCCTAAAGAAAGGAGGCTAATGAAATAATTGCTGGATTAATATGTGTGTGGATACATGTGTATTTTACCGTTCCCTTCTCTCATCTCCTTATAACCACTGAATTTTTTGGCCTAGTCCAGCCAGTCTGAAAGAAAAACAGTAGTCTCAAAGATAAATTTCCAAACACTTTATGAAATATGTAGCTGGGCGGAGGCAGAAAGAAGTGGCCCAAGGAAGGGCTGCAGTGTGAGCATAGCCCTGATGCTGGAAAACATACCAAAGAACCCAATTATAGGACCCAAATCTGCAGGACATTGCCTCTACTGTTGCTTTTTTCTGTTGTTTAGTTGGGTTCTAGGGATGACTACAGTTTCTTTTGGAAGGTGTTGGGGTGGTGATGGTAGGTATTTTCCATTTAGAGACTCCTAATAAAAACAAGACTATTTGAAGTTATTTCAGTCCAGTATGAAGAAATATATCAGTGGACTGTGCCTACAATATTCTAATTTCTGGAAATAAATACTTTTACGGGGATGAGAAGTGATAGGGACAAGGAATAAAAAGAGGCAAAGGTAAAATTTGGCTAGGAGAGTTAATTCACAGAATGAAGTTTGGGGTTTGTTTCTTGCGTGTCGGTTTGTTACTTAGTTTTTTTCATTTAAGAATTTCATAATACTTTATAAACGTTAATTATACCTCTTATCTTATGCCACAATTCTGAATTCCAGCCTGTCTTCTACTCTGTCAATAAGAAAACTAAAGTACAGGGAGATTAAGTAGATGATTGAGGGCTCGGCTGCACGTCTCTGGTTATACGTGCAGAGCACAGTGCTCTGAACAAGCCTACTTGGGTACCAGAAGCACCACAGTCATTCTAATAAAATGGTCTTTCTGAGATGAAATTACCCTCAGCAAGTGACTTGAAAGTGTAGAATATATTATAGATATATCCTCAGTCAGGATGAGGATAAAGTCTCTGATTCCAGTATTTATACCTTAGGTGACACCCTGGAATTTTGCCATTTATCTAAAAGAAGACCAAATTTCACTTTTAATCTATCAGAATACACTGGTTTATTGTGCTGGCCCCTGGATATAGGCTTTTAAATATGTACAGTATAAGAAACCTAACACAACCCTAACTCTTCCTTTACAGAAATGTGATATGTGAAGAAAGAATCCCATACACTGAAATGGAAACATAAAACAGAAACCATATATTTCACATTTTAATTCTTTTTGGGGTGTGCTAGCACCACAATAACCTAATACAAATTTTAAAACTAAGTAGAGCATATTGTTTATTTGTAGGCAGAAGAACCATTCACATTTCTCTTTGAGTTCACTCGGTCTTCTGATTTCCATATGCTTCTGAGCATCTACTGAAACACCAGAGAATTAAGTTTTAATATCAGGCAAACATATTCATGTCCATTAAAGCAAAACTGTATACAGTAGTCCTCTTTATGGATTCCTTTAAAGTGGGAGATTTAAAAATTCCTAACAAGAAGACTAGAAAACAAGAAGGATATCAAAGTATCACTTAGAAGAAAGATTTTCTTTTCCAAATTCATATAAGGAAGGGGCATTTATAATTGTTAATCCTTTATTTCCCTTCCCCCTAACTAAATTCAGCCATCTATTTAACTCACACTTCAGGATTTGCATTTAAGCTTGATGGTAATAATAATCAAGCGAGATAGATTAAATTAATATCCTTGCAGATACAATTAGTTTAATAACTGCTATTTCCATTCCCTCTTCATCTGCATTATCACAATTCGATAACATACTACAGTAAACCAGTGCCTCAATGAACTTCCCTCTGTGCCCAGCATGGAGACATTAGGATTTCTAATTTTATTGCTCAGATTGTCATATCTTGCCTTATATAGCACCTTTTATTGCCAAAGGAAACCAGATGCTTTGATATAAAAAGGAATGGCATTTCTCAGAGTTGATATGTATGTACTTCTGGCGTGGACCAGAGACCTTTACCACAGCCACCAGCAATATCATACAACCATTAAAACAGAATGGCCAGAGAAACTGGATCAGGATGTAATAGATTTGCTGGGATCTCGGGGCTTCCAGGACACACAGGACGTACTCAAGTGCAGGTACATGAATACTCATGTATATTCAGGGGTTTTGATACTTACACACCCTCACTGTGAGCTGCTCTGCTTTTATAGCCTGAGTATTTGGGCTTTAGGTGGATAGAATACAGATGGTATGCAGAGGACAAATCTATTTTTTAACCTAGGGCCACTGAGCAGGACCATGAGGCTCCTATTGCAACCATTGCCAACAAACTGCAGCCTCCATGCATTCTCTGTGCTGGAGTTACTGGATTCAAGTGAGGACATGTCCCACACTCTTCAGGATGATCTGTATTAGGTGTCATAAAGAGCTTTTCTGTGATATCTTTTGTATTTCTCAGTGCAAACCAAACACCAGTTATATACATATGTATATACCCTTATCTTGGGTTTCTTTGTGTGTGTGTTTGGGTTGGGGTTTTTTCCCCTTGGATAACTGATTTCTATCTTTCCCATCCAGTTTCTGCAGGATGTGAGGACCCATCTAGGATGTCCTTCTCAGCAGAAAGGACAGATATCTGTGGGAGTTGTGCAGTAGTAATTGTGTTGGGTCAGCAATTTATTAACACTGGCAGTTTAAGCCACCGTGTCCGCAATTGTCCTCTGTATGTTTACAGAAAAGATTAATATATACACATACAAACCTTTCAAGCCCATGTGTGGGCTGGTTAATAGTTTACCAAGTGTTATCAGCTAGCTTAGTCCTCCCACTTAGCCTTGCTCCTGCTGCCGAGTGTGCCTGGAGCCATTTTTAGTGGAAGGGTTATTCATTATGTGAATAGCTAGTGCTTTGGTCCTCGGGGCCTTTCCAGGTGCACTAGAAGGGAACAAGCCGTTTGAGGGTAAGAATTTCAATCCCTCACTCCATCCCAGACTTCTGCATGACCGTGGTCAAATCTTTTATACCTGGCTTTTCATGTATAGTCAGGCTCAGATCTGAAGACTGGCTCTGGGAGCGGAGTTGACAAATCTGAGTTAGGCACCAAATGTATGGGGAAAGTTAAGCCCCTCAGACAGGAATTCCTTTTGTTTATGCCTCCATGTCAACTCATTAGAACAGATAATTAAATCCTTTTCTTCTTTGAAGGTACAGAGAAAGGATAGGGAGAGCAATAGTGCCCATCTTTTATATAGTAGTTGAGAGGTAAGAGCTTTCCATCAGGGAGTAGAAGGCCAGGGTAAACACATTTTGTAGGTGTTTATAACTCTTTGGCTTGACAAAGCATAGCCAAGACCCAAAATAAGTGGGAAAGTAAAATTCATATAGAAGGCTGAACACACTGTGGTTTTCTTGTCATTAATTTCAATAGTTTTTCGTATGAGCACAATGTCACAATTTATTACTTTTGGTGTAAATAGGCTTTTTTTATTCAGCAGTAAGAGGGAGGGGGCATACAAAAATTACATACAAAAGCATTACTTTTTCTACTAATATGATTCCAAAAACATTTGAATGTTGCTGTGCTCGTACACTCTTCTGAAATAGCTTTTGTTTCATCAAGGCCCAGAAGAAGAGCTCTCCTGAGGTAGCTCTGACAGGCTATTTAACTCTGCAGAGCTCTGTGACAGCTGAAGCTAAACACATTCAGCCTTTGCAAAAGAGCTTGAGCATACCAATAATGAAAGAAATGGAAAACAAAGAAGATTTGTAGATCTAAAAAAAAATAAATCCACCCTTTAGGATTTTTTTAAAGGATCATTAATATCATGATTAAGGTTTCTCAGGACTTCTCAGTCTTTCTCTGCCAGACCCTCTTTCCTGTTTTAGGGGTTTTTTTTGCTCCTTTTGTTAGAATGTTGCTTGTAAAATCCATTTTTAAGTGTCTCCTCCTCCTGTCCTTCCTCTGTGTTTCTATTCTCCATCCCTTCTTTAATTTGATGCTTGAAATTATTAAGAGTTAATGGCTCAGGCAGTGACTTCCATTATTTTGCTGGGGAGAACTCATAGAAGGCCCTGAGGACTCATTTCTATCTCTCAGGCAGGGTCTCTTTTTGCATAAATTTATTTCATGTTGAAAATAACAGCCATAAACAGAGTTCATAAATTAATGAGAATTCATAAGTCTACTGAAAAATATTCTCTAGGCCATCACACAAGACGAAAAATTAGAATATGAAGAGTTTTCAAATCTCTCTGCAAATTGGTGATTGACCCCAGAATAAACACCAGGAATATCTATTACTGGCTCCCTTCAGGATCAAATACCACATCTATTTGCTAAAATAAGTTCTATGAATACATCTTGACTTTACATGTGTTTCAAAACTTTAAGAAATAAAAATATTCAAGCTTGAGAGAAAAAAATAATATAACAGAATTACATTGGGCACTGAATTTCTGTTGTCCCAACAGTGCGTGGCTTAGACAAGTTACACTGTCCCCAAAAGGTAATAATTTAATATATATCCGTTGCTTCAGAATGTGTGATCATTCAAGGTAATACAAGTTCACAAAATGAGGAATGGCTTGATTCGTAGCTCAAATTTTTCCTGTAGAGGTTTAAAACCATATGCTACTCTCATTTGACCCCATGTGAACCTATTGATCTATATATAGCCTTCTTTGAGCCTTAGTGGCCTGAGAACATCAAGTGATTCAATATGAAATTTATTTTGATTTGGATGACACTCTTTGGGGACTTGGCTAAATGAATTTCCTATGTATTTGAGATAGCCTGAGAGGAAGAATATTTGGACACTTATTGTGGATCATCTAGTGCGAGGTAACTACTTACATGTCATAACTTGATCGTAGACCTGAGCTTTTTGATTTGGAAACAATCACAGACCTCACTGAAATTACTGGGCGTGACAATCACTGTCTCTTAAGGTAAATGAGAACAGTTACGTGACAGCAGGTATTAAGCAGCAACTGACACAATGGGATTGCTACTACGAACACTGACAGCAGATCCCAGCAGCCCCAAATTTCTAGAAAGCAGTCTCAAGAGCCTAAGGATCTAATGAATAGAGCAGACAATCAGCAGCCAGGAGAAAAACAAGCAGAAAGGACCAGAAAAACAGGAGACAGATATGTGTGGCATGACTGAAGGAAAGCCAAAGGGGAAAAAAGCAGCTTTGGGGGCAGAATGATTGTTAAAAAGACAGATTTAGAATGCTGAAAGAAAAAAAAATAATTACATTCTATTGCTTGTTCCTGCTGTATCAGAGATTTATGCTTGTTCCTGGTAAAGAAAATGGGTTGTACCAGAGCAATCACAGACTCTGTCATCAATTTATCCCCCTAACGAAACAATTGAGAAAACCCCAAATATCTGGTTAACTACTTGGATAAGAAGAATAAGGATATAAAAGAGAGAACAATATTTCCAGCTGTGGAATTTGCTAGATAGGCAGTGAAGTGTGTTGTTGAGCTGAGTTTTGCATAAGAAATACATTTATGTTGCATTTCTAATGCAAATTGCCTGTATTTTACATGGACAGAATGAATTCTTGCTGGCTTGATCTTCAGCTTTTCAAATCAATAGAAAGACTCTAATGTATTTTCAATAGACTTTGGAGCAGGCCCTTCCTCCCATGCACTCAAAATGACTTACAATCAATTTATGGCAAGAATCCACTTCAGAAAGCCTGAAAACTACGAATATGCAGTTTCGTGGGGAAGCTAGCATCAGTCGCCTAAAAATAGACTCAATTTCAATATACTGATCCAGATGCCCGCCTGTGAAGAATTTACTCCCTGTGCATATGCTATCTAGCTTTTAGTGGTTTGAACAAAAGAGGCAGAAGACTATGTTTAAGGAAGAGATGACAAGTGCCTCTTTTTATCAAATGTTCTCTGCACCAAAATGGAAATACTCGAGTTCATTTTGATGACATGTTATTTCTTCCCCCCCAGTAACTTGTCAGGCGACTGATACCAGAATTGTTATAGAGAAATGGATCAGCCACTTACATTCATCCAGATGGGTCTGTAAAGAAACTTTTTATATGGTCTGTTCTAATGCAGTGGCGCTTTTTTTTTTTTTTTTTTTTTTTTCCCTGGCTATATCTGTCCTTTAGGATTTGGGAGTATTTTGCAGCTCCTGGCTGTGGAGGCACCCATCAGCAGTGTCCCAGCTCCTTGTTGAGCTAAAACTTAGAAGAAATACCCACCTCCCTTTGTGACCTCAGTGTCCATGCAAAAAAAAATATTCACGTGCACTGTCTGGAAGGGGGGGACACAGTTTACACCAGGAGGTCTGCCAGTCTCAACAAGCAGGGGATGAGGAGAAATGTTTTTCAGAGTTCCCGTCGCCAGTAATATATAGACTCATAACACTAAATTGGGGGATAGACCATATATGCTAAAACCCTCAGCATTCCTGGTATTTATAAAGAGGGGAAGTACCTGAAAGAGTCAGTGAACAGGGTGGACTAATAGAAAAAGATGGACTAGCAAATCCAAAGAGGCACAGAATATTTTGGAGTTCAAAAGTAGGATAGGAAAAGCTGATTAGGAGAAGAGGTGATGTATTGCTCTGAGGAGGCAGATGGGGGAGTAGAGGAAGAACAATGGGCTGTTCAGTGTAGAAAACTACCTGGAGCAGTTTGTGAACAGAAGAGGAGAAAATGAGTGAGGATGA
This sequence comes from Astur gentilis, assembly GCF_929443795.1. Classification (NCBI taxonomy): domain Eukaryota; kingdom Metazoa; phylum Chordata; class Aves; order Accipitriformes; family Accipitridae; genus Astur; species Astur gentilis. The sequence goes on along the minus strand of NC_064883.1, from coordinate 19,013,802 downwards.
AGGATTAGTATTCTGTTTTAGGAGCTGATAACTTACTGTTGTGCGTCTGACTCCTTGCAATGTGAAATAAGGGACTTTTGGGAGTCCTGATTGGGGTTGAGAGGGGTCATGGGAGTCTTACGTTCTAACAATGCTTTTCTGTGCTGTGTCAGTTAAAACACATCGTATCAAAGCCATGCTATGAGCAGCTTGATGGGACATCAGGAAAATTGGTAGAGATACTGATTAAAAGGTCCCTGGCAGATTTAACTATTCCATTTTTAGCATTGTAAGAAAATTACAATCAACCTCATAATGCTTTACAAAGACCTCAGTTCAGGGATGAACAGGCAAAAGGACAAAAGTCTTGGTGCACAACTAACAAGCTGTGTTAGTCAGACAGTTAATCCTAAAGCTGTCATGAGACAGAGCAATGCTGGGAATCCTAACCCCGCCAAAGCAAACAGCAAAACTCTGGACAGGGTCACCCCCACCATGACTGTCAGAGAGAGTGATGAATTTCATTGTGAAATGCCTGCCATGGGGACTTGGCACCACAGGTACTTTACCAGATTCCCTAGTATCAGTCCTTTAGGAGGCAACTCTGCCCAGCGAGGACGATGTCCAGAATGATGATGAGAGAGCTGTGAAGGTACCATACACTCACTTGGGTAGCTGACAGTGCACCAGTGAGAAAGCTGTACTCTGGAAGCCAATACAGAGACGATTTTATCCCTTGCAGATGATAGGAAGACATTTCTCACCGCCTTTTGTTTTGTTGATGGAAACCCAAGATTTCTTAAAAGTATCAACCCAACAAATATAAATCTGAAATATACCCAAACATTTGTATACCACTGCAGAAACTGCCAGCATCCTACTGCTATAGACAGGGATTTCATTGAGTCAGTGGAGAAGAGAGCCAGCACCTGGCGTGAATGCACCTGCTAGCAGGGGCTGCCTAGCATGACTTCCTTCCTTTTCTCTCCCTCTGTCTCTGTTTTTAAACCAATCCCCACCATCTCCATCAACTGTTGATGAAGTATGTTCACTGTTTACATCCTTGTCCCTCCAGACTGTGGGAGAGGTGCATGAGGAGATTGCTCCCAGCCCACAGACTGGGTGCTCCCTGACATTTGCAAAATCCTGCTGTAGAATGGCAACCTGCAAAGGATAGAAAATGTTGCACCGAGCCGGGGTTTTAGTGGGATTACATCAAAGTGGCAGCTTGGTCTGTGAAAGGAATGGAGACAGATAGAAAAGAAAATAATGTTGAGGAAATAACTGTGCATTTATACAAAGTGAGGCTTATTCTGAGTATCCTCTCTTTCATCAGAGTAGAAGAATTTTAACAGTGCCGTTTTTAAGTCAGCAAGAGCATAACTGCTAGAGAAGAAATATATTGGAAAAGGAGTGTTCTCCCTATTATTTTTACTCTTCTTTTTACATCCCATTGCATCCCTAAATCTGTTGCTTCTAGCCAGTGAATCTTGGCGTATGCTGCCCCACATGTGCATGCTTTGATGCTGATAGTTCAGCTCTGGCCCCCTCTTTTCTTCCAGACCAGATGTTCTACTTCTCCGTGGTAATGGTTAACATGGCGCTACCTCATTATACACCTCTCTCTGGAAATTATGCCAGTGCTACTTCAGCATCAGCCAAGAGCCATGTAGAATCAATGAGACAGCTGGCGCCCTCCCTGGGGACAGAGTGCTTTACCTTTTGGATTCAAGCAGTCACTGTGAGCTGAGATTCAGGATGCCATGAATGATTTTTCGTAGACAGGTGAGAACAAAAGAGCTTTGAAAACCTACTTCAATAGAATCTGGAGACATGGGGCTCTATTGATTAAAAAAAACAACCCACATACACAGTCCAGTTGCATTTTCATCTTAATTGATTTTTGTAGGAGATGGAGGGGTAAATTCTGTCGAACAGAAGTGTTCATAGAAACCTTTTCTTTACATACCATTAAGTAAGTAGATTTTTGCATGCACAACAGCTGTGTTGTGTTTGCAAAAATCAAATAATTCCCTTATAAAGCTCACAAACTGTAAATTGATCTCTTTGATCTTGTCCACAACATATGCTAATCCTCAAATATCCAGGGAAGAAGAGGATGAGATAATGCAAACAAAATAAACACCTGGTTAATATAAAACATTTGTAAATTAGGATTTGAGGCCAGCCCGCGGTTAGTATATTTACTTTTTTTGGTGGGAAGAAAAAAAGTGTTTGTTAAGACTTTAAAAGGAGAGTTTAAATAGGAAGAATTTGGGTTTGTTCTGTGAAGTCTCATTAAACTTCAAGTTGGAAAATTCTCCTGAAAATAAATGAGAATAGGCCGCACTTAATTTTCTCCCTATGGTGTGTATACCTACTTTCACAGGAGGTACTTGACAAAACCCATCAAGAATAAAGCAGTCAGTTTCTACAAACACTGTATGACTCAAATAGACTGGAGGATTCTCAAAGTAATCCCTAACCTTACTTATGAGACTGCCTGGCTGATTTACAGCATCTAGTTCAGATCATCCTAAGGAGCACTCTGTACATTGTACTACTTTCCCTTACTTCTGACACTGTATTTAATTTAGGACGATAAGGTTAGGGACTGCTCTTTCTTGGTACTTGAAAGTCTCTCAGTCATGTTGGATGCAGCCAGAAACAAGGATTAATAACAGCAATTATCCTTCCAAGGCAGATGAACCTCCAGTGTAATAACTAGAGATGTACCTGATGTCTCCCTCTGCCAGGATTCCATGGAATAACATCTAACCATGCCCATGTCTTTGCTAAGTTTGTTGAAATCAATGTTAACACCCAATTTTAAGCATATTCCCTGGTTTCACTGCAAGGGGTTAATTTTTCTTGGATGGCAAGTCTCCAGGTCTGCAAAACTCAATGAAATAGGAATGAAAGTGCAAGGTACCAATGAAAACTAGGCATCTGCCATCATTTTCATGAGGAATTGCACTGGCTGTGGGACTGCTGACAGAGATCTCTCTGTTTCTTTTTTTCCTTCCTTTGGTATTCAAAGCAAGCACTAGTTTTGCTGAATAGAAAGAAATACAGCTGCGTCACATGTCTTCAAAGTGGCTGCAGGAAAAGACCTGAAAATGCATTAATATGACAACCATCCTTCATGATCGTTTTTATATATCCTGTAGAGATCATGCCTGGCATAGAACGCTATTTCCTTTGAAGAAAAGCACCATGGTTGGTTTTTCTTTCCTGTCTGGATTATCTTTCAACTGCTTTTATTTTGCTTAATCAAAACCAACTTTCCCCTCTCAAAAAATGATGAAGGAAACTGAAACCTCAGAAAACGATGATCTTAATTAATTGCATTTGAAATTTGTCAATTCCTTGTAAATACGCAGGTCATCTGTATACCCACGGTGCTTTTTATCTCAATCCTCTTTAAAAAAAACAGAAAAAAAAAAGGCTTAAACTTCACAACATTCCTGTGAGGCAGGTAATTCTTTTCATAAAAGGATTATTTCACCCTTTACTGAGATACAGGCACCTCCAGGATGAAAACTGTGGTTGTTTAACTGCCTGTAGCCACACAACACAAGAAGTGATGGGACAGGAAATGAAAACCATCCTATCCAATTTAATTTTAAGGAGAAAATAGATAGGCAGAATGTAAGGTTCACAGCTGTGATTTCACCGGAGTGGAGGAAATAATACACCTTAGAGAAAAGTGGCACAGTATCTTTAGTGACTGCAAGTAGCTGACTCTTGGTTTTACACCTTATCTGAAAGACAGAACCCTCTGCAGGTCATTGCTCCTCACACCGTCCTGCAATATCAACCTGAGAATTAGTGTTAGAGGGGAAAATGCAAGCTACAAAATTACCATTTTCCCTTCCTGAGGAATCTAGACATTCCTTAGAGGTTTGCTATGCAAATACCACCTGAGCATCACTGATGAGTTATGATGGTATCACAGTGCAAGGTGTCAAGATGCAGCAGATGTTTAAAAGTGCCATGGCAGAAAAATGCCAGAGGAAATGTTATCTGCCAAAAATGTGTATTCCTTTTCCCTAGAGTCTCACAACCCATACCTGCCTGTTTATCCATAGTTCTGTAGTGATTGGAAAGGTTTAGATGCCTTAGGATCATCTGGATAATTCTCCCCATCTGGGAATGGGCTTTTGCACTCAAGGTACCACCTGAGGATGGAGAAATGAGAAATTACACTTTACAGCCCCAAAGAGGCCCGAAGGTGTAAGCAAAAGTAAAAGTAGTAGCCATGAGGACAAAAATATATAGTTTGGTCATGTTTGATAGGAATAGAAGAAACTGGAAGGAAGGAATATGAGGACAAAGAGTAAACACTTGCTGCATTCAGGCTGTGCTTGTCTTTTTTGACAGTTACTGTGAAGGTGTGGCTGCAGAGCAATTACTTGGTGTGGCTAAAGAGAGAAATAGCTGTGGCCATGAGCAGAGCCTGTCTGATGAGGAGGGCCAGATTGGTGGCAATGGGGTGGGATGAGGCAGGGGAGCAGAAGCAACCTGTCCTTATTACAGCCAGAGGTGTTTGATTTCAAGAAATCGGGATTGCACTCAAGATGTATTTTTGTGAAGGGGAAATGAGGAGGCAGGATATCTTATTCTTATTTGTATACTTGCATCCTTTTCTTCCACTAGATGTGCATGTGACTTCTTCAGCTTTGAATGGTATAGTCCTTCGGTAAGTGGTTAAAGCAGTGTTTTGGACACATAAAAAGAAGCATGAAACCCATTTATGGAAACTCGGCTTTGTACTTTTTTCTTTATTAATAAGTTTGAAAGAAAACCAAGTGTCTTTTTCTGTAAATTATTTGTCAGGAGCCACAACAGCTACATTCAGAGCTTGAATGACCTCTTTTTCTGCACACCTCTTCTATAAATGGTGCATTTATTTCTGACTTCCATGGGTAAACCCAAGCAATCTGCTGTACTGTTTATGGGTGGTCTTCATGCCCCCCACATCAAGTTAGAGCTATTTCCAAGCATCCCCAGGACATTCTTCTTAGATCAGGAAGTCTGTTGGGCTGTGGGGGACAATGGCAAGGTGTGTGTTGTATCACACATGCAGCTTCTACGTGTTCCCAGTGAGAGAAAATGATTTTAAACAGCACAGACTGCCTTGCTTTGTGTTGCTAGGGCATAAAGCTGTCAAATGTTCTGCAGTTTAAGGAGGACAACAGCACTGATAACTGTGGAGATTTCAAATAGATATTGATTTCTGAGTTACATAGAGAAGAGCCAGTGTTATTTATTTCCTGGTCAAAAGAGGTGGGAGCTGAAATACCCATTGGGTGATGAAAATAAAGACCCCTGAGGATCCAGGCACAAAAACGTTGACCAAGTCAGTCTCTGTGCTGTGGAGGAACATTCAGCTGGAAGCCATGGCAGCAGTGTCCACGGCAGCACCATCAGCTGCCTTAACCAGGGTCAGTCCTGCAGCAACAGAAAGTGGGGAGGGCTAGATTTGACCCCACTTCAGTGAAGCAAACACAGCTGGGAGAAGCAACGGCAAACTTGCTTTCCAGTGGTCAGCAGTGAAGGCCTTCCTCTTGCCTACGAGGTGAGAAGCAGATAAAGATGTACCAGGAGAAGGGGAAGAAAGGGAATGGTTCTGCTAATCTCTGCACAAGAAGGAACAGAGATGTGGCCCTGAAGCAGAAACGATACCATGTTTAAAATGGTGGAGAGTCCAAGTTGTACAGTTTTCACAGGACTGCCAAGAGATGAAAGCTAAAGATGTGGAAAATGATGTGTGTTATCCGTAATTCAATTTCAGTATTATGTACTGGAAAGTAGTGATGATACAGTAACCATGGAAAGGTCTCCGGCAACTGATGGTGTAAAAGAATTAGCTTAGCTGTCTTTCCTTTTATTTCATAAATGCCAAGGTCTATCATACCATTCTCTAATACATAGAATACTTGTTTTGAGTCCATGATCCCCTTGGAGGAGATACTCAGAATCCAGCAGCTGAGAGAGTGAGGAGGAGTCAGTTTGCATGAGGAACCTGAAATGATTTCAATGGAGTTTTGCACAATAGACCAAACTAGTGCCTCTTACAGATTAGTCAAGTGATGCCTGGACCCAGAGTGAATCAAATCTCACAATTTCTTTGATGTATAGTCCCATCTCCTTCTCTGCTTTCCTACTATGTGAGCTTCTTTATCTTCTACTCTGTCTGGTACTTTGTTTGCTTTCTCTTTAGAGAGAGAGAGAGAGAGGAAAATGGTCTGAGGACTCATTATCCCCAAGGCAACATTGGAATGAAGACAAGGGACATCATTGTTGAAAGACAGTAAAATGATGGGATGTAATGAGAAATACACTCAGGGAATGCCAGCTAATGCTCACAGCCCTCTCAAGATAGTTGCAGCACAGAGCATCTTGCATTTGTCACAACCAATCATCCTGAAATCATTATGGTACTTAACAAACAAAGATTTTATAGCCATGCCTATTTTATTATATGCAAAATAAAGAATGCAGAAAGAAGTACTGCAAAGGCAAAAGAAATTTCTGATTAAGATCAATAAAAAAATTGAAAAGTTAAAATAGAACTGTGGATAACCTGAGATGTCATTTCATGTGAGTGTCACTTACTTGAGATAACTAGGACTCCCTTTTAAAACAGGTCTTTTGAAGCATATTAACCAAATATTAGCTTATTTTGGAGTTTTACAGGTCACTTGTTGCTACTTAGTTGTTTCCAGGTGATTGCACACCTACTCAGGGAAGCCAAACAGGCACCATCATCAGAAGGTGTAATATGGAAAGATGCTGTGATGTGGTAGCCTGAACCCAAAGGGAAAAGACTCAGAAGAGGCACACTCAGTGTGTTCAGGACAGCACATCTTACATCTATGCGAAGATAACCAAGGGATATTTCAGATCATTTCTGAATTGGAAGCACCATGGGAAGCAAAGGAATGAAAAGCAAAGCACAGAGGTTTCAGTCCTGTGAAGGACAGAGAAGGTCTCACCACCCTTTCAGTACAGCACAGAAGTAGCTAGCTGACACAATTAATACATTTTCTATAAGGTGCAAATACTAGTGACATTTCTGTGTTTTCTTCCTATTATTATTCAGAGCCACACTACCCAGCAGCTGCAGCTTCCAGAGAGTCCAGCTGAGGCTCAGCACTATGAACTAATCTCACTGTACCTTCAGGCATCATTTTAGCTAGCATCACTTAGCTAAGACAAAAGACTGTCTTCGGAGTCTGTCTCCCCTATTTTATGTGGGCAGGAACATGCAGGCAAACTTAGACTCACGAAGAGCTACATGACTAAAGGACAGGATCTGCACACATTGAATGAAGCACCTGCTGTTCTGGCAGCCTCTCCTGCGGGATGAAAAAGGAGAGGGGATTGTTTTGGTCAGACTTTGCAGGTCTGTGGTATGAGTAGAGGGAGGCAAGAGAAGAAGGCAATCTGCAGGCTCCCCTAGACGGTCTGTGTATCCTCTCCCCCAGTCAACATTTTGCTTGCTGGCAGTTCCTCTCCCTTGTCCCTTCCCCACTCATCCGCTCACACAGCTGCTTGGTTGAGCTAACCTACCAATGCCTCACATTTTTACCACTGAGGTATCTAGGAGGCAATACTGCCTTTTGCACAACTTTGCTTATTCCAAACACATTTACAGTGTTTTTCTCTTAGTACTTACTACTCTTTTTTACTCTTTTACTCTCTTACTCTTACTGTCTTACTGCTTACTACTCTTGCTCTTCTCTTTGATTAGAATTGAAGAGAAATTCAGGCAGGCACCTCCGTAGCAGCCCCTGTAACAAGATTTTGGACTACATCTGAACTCATGCAGTCACCTGCCAGCTCCCTGAGACTTTCTTCATTAACCTGGCATACCTTCCTTCCATGGTTTCGCAGAATGATCCACTCCAAGCCAACATCTCTCCTCACTACTAGCATCATTGGAGACATACTGCACACTCAGCCACATCTTTTGCTAAGCCACACACCCCCTCTCACAGGCTGGCCTACCAGCAGTGGTGGGCAAATAACTTGTGTTCTTGGGAACGTTGAACAAACTCTTGCCCCTTGATTTCTTGCAGCTCTTTCCTGATGGCTGCTTTTGCAATGTGCTCTGATGAACAGGTAACATTTTTATAAGGCCATACAGTGGCAGACACTTTCCTACCACTCAGTAGTTCTTTAAGCAGTTTGGCAGCAATTCCATACATGCTCTAGTCTTTTAATGCACTCTTTTTTCCCCTGTTTCTCCTTGAGTAATGTCACTTTCATACAGTCTTTCACTAGCAGCTCATCTAGCATCAGCTGATACACAGTAGTACAGTATTTCCATTTTCAAGAACCTGTTGCTGCACATAATAGGAATCCTTTCATCACACAGCATTCTCTTTCATCTTTGTCAGTCACTGATTCCAGTCCAGTGACCTTTTCACTTCCCTTTACAATGAGCCTGTTTACAATCATTAACCATTTCTTGCTTTCATCTCACTTGCCTCGTCCATTTCCAATCTCTTCCCTTGAAAGGACAGTGTCACATCACATCTCATCGCTGTGTTGTTATCTCTTTATTTGGAACTGGTCTTGTATCTCTTTTTTTTCTTTTCCTTTCACCCCTACACAGTGGTACCTACAGCAGGATCACTGGGAAATTCAGAATTTTGGCACTTCATCTCCCAGTGGAAGAAAGCACAAAGTTAAGACAAGTGAAGCTCAGCCAACATCATGCTGCCACTGCAGATTATTGTTACAGTATTTGATCCAGTGAGATTCTTACAAATTCTTTTGCAATGGTCTCTGAAACATGTAAGTTCAATTTTATGTAAGTAGTGCTAAATACAGCTGTGACTTCTTACTTTTCCTTTCAGTCATAAGCTGTATGTCACACATTCTTGTGTGGCAAAAAGGAGATTTCTGATTGAAGAGCAGCTCAGCATGTTGTTCCTGTAATTAACACAGGAGAAAACTCAAATCTTGGTTCAGAAATGCTTGAATGCCTTCAAACACAGGGATGTTCTGACAGCTGGGTATCCAGTGGGAATTTTGGTTAAGAAATAGATACAAATGGAGTCATTTTTCTTCAGGCCTTTGCTAATGAGGGCAATGGGTGAGTGAAGCGGGCAGCATATAACTCAGCCAAATGGTACACAGTTCTTTTATTTATAATTTTGCTTATTGGCAGCAGTAAAACTTGGAGGGAATGTTGCCAGCAAAGCTACACAGTGAATGTTAATCTATTAATCTATTGATCTATTATTCCTCTTCTAGAAGAGGCCAAATGCTACATAAATTTGAGTTGCTGCTCCACCACACTCGTTTTTGCCATATTCAGACTGTTTGTCATGGTATCCATTTATTTTGATGCCTACTAGGGCATCTCAGTCTAAGAGAGTGATGAAGGACCCAAGACAGAAATCCAGAAGTTGGGGACTTCCAGGTACTGGTTTTCTGCACAGTCAAAGGTGGCATCTAGAGTAGGTCTATGACTACACTACTCATCCACTTAAATCTTTGTGTGGAACACCAAATGGGAAATTGTTTTGCCTGGAATTAGAATGGCAAAGGTATTCCTGAAGTCTTTGTGCATTGTATTATTAACTTATTTTTAACCGGGTGGCTGGGGTGTGCTTCTCAGCAGAATAGATCACTATCCCAGGGAGCTTATAAAAAAGCTGCTTGTTTACATAAAGCAGCATGTGAACAATTCCTCTACGGAAAGCACCTCGGCTGTGTTTGAAAATAACTCCTTCTCCCTGACAGTAAATGTTCCTCGTTCATTCCATATATACATGTGGTGATATTATGTAGATGCCTGTATCTGAGCAAGAGCTTTACATTATCCCTTAGCTGGTGACTGCTTAACATTCATATTGGAGAAAAAGCAAAAGACTTTGAAGTTTGACCTTCAAAGTGATTTTAGATTGGAATTTCAGGCCTTTTTTTTTTTTTTTTTTTTACAAAACAGCTTCTGATTTTGACCATTAAGTAATTTGGACTTTAAGGTTAGGATTCTGGTGTCTGGATGATGTATCTGGAAGGAAAGTCAGGCAAGGGGTTGCCTAGGTATCGTCATTTAAAATCCATGATTAATGATTCCAGCAAGTTAGAGGACACAAGAAATGGGTTTCATTCTCTCTAACTTTAGTTGTGTGAAAAATAGGATCTAACCTCTGTTGGCCCCCCTTCTTCACCCAATGGAGAAAGATAGCATCTTCAAAATGTAATATGCTCTGACTAAAGTAGGTGCCTAATTAGTGCCAAGAAGCTAAATCAAATATCAAAGTGCTCTGAAGCGTCATGTTTGAGTTAGGCGAGATGAATTGCCCTCTGGAGTTTCCTGCCCTGGTCCTTTGACTGTGAAGCCTAGATGGCTAGCTAAGCCCATGTTACGGATGCACGCACACTCAAATCCAACAGGTGTTAAAACTCAGATTTATTCTTCAGTAAAAAGTTAGTTAGAACTCCAGTAACAACAGTGAACTACAGGCTCAATGGTGTAAGGGGAATTAGTACTACACAGGAGACTTAAGAATCCTTGAGATTTAAAAGTGATGGTTTGAAATGCGCATACCACTCCCCTAAAAGCTGTGGGCTATCTCCCCTGAGGAGTTACCTCAGGCGGTGCCCCGACCCGAGAGGGAGTCCCCGACTGCAGACCCGCTGCTCCGAGGAGGACTGGTTCCAACATGTCCTCTGGCAGGACCCCGTTTATACCCCTGTCCAATCTGATCTGTGGTCATTTAATCCCTATTGGCCAAGAAGGTCACCGCAGTGTACCTGACACATCTCGATTGGCCAGTTCAAATTTCAGCCTGCGGCCTCCAGGGTTTAGGGTTTTTTTCCTTCCCCTTCTCCCTGCCTGGAGAAGTTTCATTTCAAGCTGGAGGGATGGGGGGGATGGGGGGGCGAGTGTACTGCCACAGTCCACAGGCCAAAGTTTGGTGGTTACACTTAAGTGCGTAGAGAAGAATCCCTGTCAGAAATGATAGCTATGAAAATACTACCAAACTAGATCAATTTTGTATGTTTGGCTCTCTGTACTGATAACAGTATTTAAGAGTGAGGGATCAACTAAACAGTCCCTCTGAGAGTAAGTGCTCCCGGTTCATGCCCAAAGTGCACAGGGGGATGTGAAGTACATGAAGCATTTTACTTTGTGTCAAAAGCTCAGCAAAACCTTTGGAAATTTCATCCATAGCAGCCTTCTGTTGGCATAATGATGCACCAGGTTAGTTGCTGTCAACAAGTACAAACCACGGTTTAACCTTAAGGCTGGAGCTAGTCATAGCTTCATGTTGAATAAACTAGAGTTTGTTTTTCTATTGAGGTTAGAGTATATTCAAGCCCTTACATTTTCCAGCTTGCAATTCCCTTGTATAACAAAACTTCTCTGCTTCAGTTATTGTTGTGAGAATGAGTTATTTAATATTTGTGAATCTCTGTACATGCTGAATATTAAAATATATGAATACCTCACACAGTTGAGAGTGAAGCACTGTGCATTATATAATTCTGTATTTAAGATCTGTTAAAGTACTGTCATATCACAGACATAAACAGGCTGAAAAGTCTGTCAGTTGTGGCTGCAGCTACGTCCTGAAGGCTACATTTTTCAGCAAATTGCTTCTGCAGATGATTCCATGTTTTCCATAAATAGGTAAATAAATAAAACCCTTAATCCAAAGTCTAGGTTCAATTTTGTTCATAGCACATTTGCCCAGTCAGCAGGGTTCTAGAAGGATGCCCAGCCTTCCTTTGGTGAGGACACACCAGAGACAATCTGAGATATGAAAGAATCCCTTTTGGGTTTACAGAGTGGTCCATGCAGTGTCATGAAGAGACAAAAATATTCACTGCAGAAACTACAGCACCTGGGTAGAGCAAGTAATGTGAAACCAATTTTGGTTGGGAATCATGTTTTACAGCTCCTCAGGAAAAGTTGATGTAATTTGTCCACACATGGACCGTTTTGTAGTGAAGATGTCTGCAGACACACAGTTTCAGGTATCAGTCCTCTTGCAGGAATACAAGCTGTGACTCTGAAAACATTTAATTGTGTGCCTAACGTAGAGTGTTAATAATACCATAGATGCATGGTACTGCTTAAGTGAACAGAATTAAAGCAGGTGCTTAAAGCCCCTAGATTAAATAGGGATCTAAAAAACTTATCTCTTCACACACAGTTGTACTAAAGAATTATATGTTCTGAGTGAGTCTGCAGAAACATCCCAGAACTGCCCACCAGCATTGCCCGCAGGGTCACAACAAACCCCACAGGGACAGCGAGCAACTTTTAGGTAGAAATCTTCAAAACCAAAGTGCTGCTATCAGCCTGTCTCCCCAGATAGATTATCACTAATTTTAAAATTAATTATATTACTTTTCCAGCTCTCCATAAATGGACTGATACGGTTTTGGTTCTGGGGAGCTGAGCTGTGTGTCAGCTGCGTACAGTACTGAAGACTAATTGCTGCACACAAAATTATAACACACAATTAAACTTTGAATGCGGTAGTAAAATGATTAGGTTAGTTTGGGGTTTTGTCTGTTTTTGAATGCTGTTTTATTTTCATAGTGCTCTCCTCTGCTCCTGTATTTCTTCTTTTCTTTGCAACAGTGCCTTTTGGGATAAGGCCTGAATCCTGTTGTAGTGGATCTTCTCTTACACACTTTGCATTACCAATTTCCTGCTTCACTGCTCCTCCACTATGAGACAAGTTTTAAGATTTAGTGATCATATAGCAGAGTTGAATAACAGCACTTCCATTTCCTTTTGCAAAAATTGGCATCTCTCTTGCCTTTGGAGAGCCTTAGTCACTGAAATGCACCTAAACAAAAACTGTAACAGAGAAGGGAAAAAGTGGCATCAGAGTTTTTAACAGTGGCTCTTAGGCATCTGTATTTGTAGGAATATAAGAACAAACAAATTGATGCATTTGCATTCAAAGGGGATTTTTTCAGCTGCAGCAGTTCAGCAGAAATCACTGGGTTTTTTGCTCTCCTCTGCTGGGTAGGTGTCATCTGCTTTTTGCAATTCTACTTTACTAGGAGAGGGATGTAGGAGAGTGGTGGTGCCCTTCATATCTCCTGTTCTCTTCTGGTAATTCACTGCAGTTTTGTCTTTTTGCCTTTTACTTAGGTTTTAAGCATGGGGAAGCTTTTTATGGCTCCTGGAGACTACTGGTTCAATAGATAACTTTCTGAGCCAGGCAGCTGCCGTTGGAAACCTGTCCTTCTGAGGACTGGACTCAGTGATTTAAATGGTTTCTTCTAGTCATGTCTCGTGTGTTTTGTGCACCTGTGCTACTGTAATATAAGGATGACTGGACAGATAAGAGATCTGTTTAGCCTGAAAGTCTGCTTCTGACAGTAAATACTGAAGGAAAGTGTATAAGAGCAAAGTTCTCAGTTTCATGTAACTAGCAATTTAAACACTGACCGACCTAGAAGGGTGCAGCTGGGCTATTGTCACTATTTATATAACACCTGATGGCTCTATCTTTCATTAAGCTGTCTCTTTTTCAGTCCTTTCAGATGAGTGACCTGCACATCCTTTGGGCATGAGCTCCAAAATTCACTTACATCCTGACCTTCACTTGCCTTTAAAAATACTACCTTCTCAGTTCACTGGGTGAGCATTTCTTCTTGTACTGAGAGGAGGAATGCAAAATCATTGCCCGCTTACCTTCTCCACATCATTTTGTGCCTTTGCCATTGGTTTTACTAGCAGAGGAGGTGGTTTGTAGAGGTTTTCCTTATGTGGAAGCTGTAACACAGTGGTGATCTTATCTTTCTCTGCAGCTTTCCTACTTCTGTTAAAGCACTTTGCAGATAGAGTGAGCAGACCAGTGCACAGTCAACAATGGGTATGTAGTAACCATTTGTGAGTGATGTACTCAGGTTTTCTGACCTCTTTGCTCTTTATTTTTTTTTTAAATGCTTAAGATCTATTTGTCTACATAATTTCCACTGACTGTTAAGCTGAAGTTTCCTCATACCTCTTTCCTGAGTGGCAACAGCTAGTTTAGAGCACATGTTTAAATAAGGGTCTACCATTTAATTTACTGACATTGAGCGTCACTTTACATTTTATTACCACTTTATATGCAAGCTACTTTGTAAGTTAGATCCCTTTACAACTCTTCACTGCCATCTTCATTTTTTCCTATCCTGAATAATTCTGTATCATCATGGTGTGGAAATCTCGGCACATCACTATGATGATCCTTCCAGACCATTTGCAAATCTGTTGTGCACTGAAAATGCTGGCACAGATCCCTATGAGCCCCATGGCTAAATCCCTCCATTGTGAAAATTTTGAATTCATAGCAGGACCTCCACCTTCCTCCAGGCAAGCTTTGTATTTTTAAAGCCCTTACAAAGAGAGTTTGACAAAACTTCTTAAGAAATCCACTTACCCCTACTGCACTGCGGTATCCTTGTTTACATGTTAAAGGACTCTTCAAAGAAATGTAGTGGATTTATGAAGCATGGCTTCCCACCAAAAAAGTCACACTGGCCCCTCTCCCACATACCATGTTTATTTCTGTGTCTATATATTCTGTCTGTTACTATAGTTTCTACCAATTTGCCCATGATGAAAAACAGATTTCCTAGGTTCATGTCGACAACTATTTAAAAAAAAATTGTCAGCATACTTAACATCTCTGGCCCTGAGAGCAGTGTGTGTTTTAAGTTATGAAATGGAGTTGGCTTTTCAGCAGTTTTATACAGGAATTCCTTTAGGAGTCTTGAGTGAACGTTATTTAGTCCTGAAACCTGATTTGTTACAACTTATTTTATAATTTGTTCTGAAATCTTCTCTTCTAACATTTCAATTTGAGACAGATCATCATATTCTTCCTCCATATAAAGCACTCTGGTGCCTGAACGTCCCTCTGATCCTCCACCATGAACAACAGTGGAAAAATTCAATAAACATTTTCAGCCTTATCATCTATGAGCATTCCTTTTACATCTTGATCATATATCTGCCTGACTAACTAGCTGGCAGGCTTCCTACTTCTGAGGTGTTTAAAAAAAGCTTTTTATGAAACATTTTTATGCCTTCAACAAATTGCTCCTAAAAATATTTTGGGCTTCCTTGTGGTTTTCTTTAAACTTGCCAGTTTTTATGATCTTCTTCTCTTTTCCTCACTTGGATGAAACTTCTTTTTTGTTCTTTTTACTTTTAAAATCTTTCTTCACCCTGTTGTTTACTATAACTGGCTTGTGATTTTGTTCCTTTTAAAGTTTTTTTGGTAGTTGTTACCAGCTTATTAAGAGCCTTTAACATGACATCTTAAAATAATTTCCACACCATACAAAATTTTTTACCCTTTTGCCTGTAACATTTACATTCTTCTTCCATAGCTTTCTCTTTTTTAGGTAGTTCCCTTTTTGAAGTCAAACACCATTCATGTTAATTCTTTCAACTCCTTTGCTCCTGTGGGCATAGTCACTGTGCATGTAATATAAGGATATATTGTGGCCCTTTTTCAAGCCACTTTGAAGCAAGCCACTGCTTGGAGCTGAGTCAGTAATGGCTTTTTCTTGTGTGGGCTTTCCAAGCTGTTATGCTATGCAATCATAAGTGGGCAATGCCTACGCTGTTTTCTGAGGCGGTCCTGAGGATAGGACAGAGTAGATACCTCTGACACCCTTCTGCACAGCAGCGGTCCCCCAGGACCTTTGAGCACCTCTAGGAAGGTTCTTCAAACTCTTAACAGCTCACTGACCTTGCTTTATCACATGTATTATATGATCTCATCCTGCCACTGTAGTGGAAGGGTCCTGCTTAATTTATCCACCAGTAACCTACAGCAGAAGGAGGGAATGTCTAAAGTGAATGGAAATTCAGGAGAGGAAGTCTTTCCCCAGGGTATTTAGTCCAATGAGGAGAGAGTTTTCATCAAATGCCACACATTTATTCCTTATGACTCCTTACTAAGAAGGCATCCTTGGTTTTTATTTCCCTAGCTATGGCCATGAGCAAAGAACAGGCCCTCCAAGTTAGTCCTCGAGAACACTGTGCTTATCAAGAATATCCCAAAGCTTTGGATGCTCCAGCTCCCAGACCATCTGAGGATACTTTGACACCAGGCACTTAGCCGTTTGCTCTCAGCTGTCAGTTCTGGAGCTGGGCCTCATGTCGTGGACAGGGATATCTGCTGCCTATGAAAGGACCAGGAAATTACAGGTACTCTGGGTGTTTGAATCACCTTGGCATGTCACCATGGAGGTGAGGCAGCTCTGCCTCAAGGGGTTGTTATGCATATAGTCCTTTCTTAAAGAGAATTTGAGTCCTCTGAGGAACAGAGGGGAGAGAGCATCCCTTCAAATAGCATGGCAGTCAGATACCCCATGCAGTTGAGAGGCTCAGATGCCTTGCCAGAGCTGTGGACTTGGTGAAGAGGAATGCCATTTGTTTGGACAGAGAGAGGTATAACATTACAGAGCATTGGAAAGAATATGTGGTTTTTTACAAGTGCTGACTTTCCTTGAGTTTTATTTTAAAAGTTCTCTGTAACTGTTTAGATGAATCAATGACTTGGTTCTAGTTTGGTTTTGCTTTCTTTCTTATATAGATTTCACCTATTCCAAAGAGTTCCAAAAATTAACCTTTTTGCCTTTGCTGTTTTCTCAGCCATGCTTTTAAGTGTATCTTTTCTCTGGCTCTGAGCATGGTACTTGGGGGTATTTCAGAGTACGCTTTAGTCCCCAGCCTAAAAGATTATGTTTTCTGCCTGTGATATTGATACTGTCATGGTCCACAGCTACCATATCCTCTTTGATATTGTATAAGAAACTGTCCAGAAGTCTTCAGATGTCCAGTGCTGTTACATGTGGCGTACAAACCAATGACCAGTTTTCCATGGCATCAAAAACTGGATTAACTGTGTGCCTGACAACTGAATCTTTCCATAGTGTATCTTCTTCGCAATGTAAGCTAGGTTCCTTGTCCTCTGATATCCTTGGTGCAAAAGAATATAGGGACATCCTACGGTTCAGGGAACCCATTTACTGGAGATGTTCACTCCTCTTCAGATGGATGCTGCCCTGCCGTAGGACTATTTAGTAGCACAGGTGCTGTTAGTCCGCTCCTGAGACTGTGCTGTGATGCCTCTGTGAGTATTGGTAGTGCTCTTCTGTCTCCCTAAGTTCCTTCAATTTGTCACATTTACCAGGGCCATGAGCTTGGTTGCTGTGAGTGCACCCCATCTGCTCAGAGGACAGATAATTGTACAGATGATACCTGTGCATTAAGTGAATCAAGTAGCTTCCGCTCTCCTTCTGGTCTCATTAGATAGTTTGCTCCAAGCTTCTACAAAGGAGAGCGTTAATTAAGGGTAATTAATCTACTGTTGCAGTGCCCAGCACTCAAATGGAAAACAAACCACTACCTATTTATCATTATCTCAGACCAGCTTTATACTGGATCCAGGTAAACATTGTTAAAATGGTGGATTTAATTCAAACTAGGAATTTAAACTACCATGCTCAGGGTTTTGCTAAATTTTAGTCAGCAAGAGCTTAAAGTGAACAAGTTCTAAAACTGTAAGTCTGTTTTATGTAAGTACACTCTACCATGCTGGCCACATTTTAAATTTAGCAGAACTTAAAACCTAATTGAAGCATGCAGTCCCCACCCCACCTTAAATTTTAATGTAATGGCCCCTTAAGACACCCACGTTCTGATGTGTACATAGATGACTATTTAGTTAGTATGTGCTTGGCTAAGAAAAGTATCATCATTCATCTTGAGACTGTCCTCCAGATCCGTAAAAGCAAAATGAGATCTGCAAGCCTCAATTTACCTGGGGAGCTGGAGTGATCATGGCCACCTTGCTAGATTTAAACACCATTGCTGTTTAAATCAGGCCTCTGTCAGCATCTGATAGTCTCCTTAAATCTATGTGTGGATATAAAACCATGGACACATCTTATGTCCTCAAGAGGAAGATGAATCTTCTGAAAATGTGCTTCTTACAATTATGTTTTATGATCCTATTACCTTATGAGTGGTACACTACATAAGCTCAGCACCTTTGAAAATGGCATAATATATACTATCGACAGATGACATGAAACAACAGATTTGTCAGCACAGATCTGTAAGGAGCATAGGCTGAAAAGTAAAAGATGGATCTGTCAGTAGGGTAAATGGTTGATTCTCCAAAACAAGAACTGCAATTTAAGGCCTGCTGTATAACGCTTGACTGGCACTGCATGTTCATCTGAGACATAATTATCCAGGATTGATTTTGATCATATTAGTAAATTTTGCCTTAGCAACCTGAAGATTATTTTCATACATGTCTCATATGTGGTTTCTTGGATTATCCAGATTCATGGAAATCAAGCCACTTGATTCCCCTCAGTTTAATTTTTGATGTCCTCCAAACGTCTTTGCCACCGCTGCAGGTCTTGTATAGCTGAGACTGGCAGTTTCACAGTAGGATGTGGGGTGAGCCAGCCTGGTGAACTGGACTGTCTCATCCATGAATCACAGTTCACAGTACCAGTCTGAGCGTGAGCTGGTCTGCACCTATTGCTGGTGTCACTGCCATTGCTGCTGACATCCTTTTGTCCTGTACACTTTTCCTTCTCAAAGACATGCCTTTCTGTCATGGTTTAAGCCCAGCCAGCAACAAAGCACCATGAGGCTGCTCACTCGCTCCTCCCCCTGTGGTGGGATGAGGAGGAGAAAATACAAAGAAAAGCTCGTCTGTTGAGACAAGGACAGGGAGGGATCACTCACCAATTATGGCCACAGGCAAAAACCAGACTCAACTTGGGGAAAAAACCCAATCAATTTAATTTACTACAAATCAAATCAAAACAAGGATAATAGGAAGTAAAAACAATTCTTAAAACACCTTCCCTCTCACTGCTCCCTTCTTCTTGGGTTCAACTTTACTCCCAATTTTCTCTACCTCCCCCCTCTGAGTGGCACAGGGGATGGGGAACGGGCGTTGCGGTCAGTTCATCACACACTGTCTCTGCCGCTCCTTCCTTCTCAGGGGGAGGAGGACTCCTCACGCTCTTCCCCTGCTCCAGTGTGGGGTCCCTCCCACAGGAGACAGTCCTCCATGGACTTCTCCGGCATGGGTCCTTCCCATGGGCTGCAGTTCTTCAGGCACAGACTGCTCCACCCAGGCTTTCCCATGGAGTCACGTCCTCGTTGGGGGCATCCCCCTGCTCTGGTAGGCTCCTTCCTGGGCTGCAGGTGGGCATCTGCTTCCCCATTCACCTCCAGGGGCTGCAGGAGAACAGCCTGCCATCTCACCACGGGCTGCAGGGGCATCACCTCTTCCGGCGCACCTCCTCCTTCCCTGATCTTGCTGTCTGCAGAGGGGCTTCTCTCACAGCCCACTTCCCGATCTGCTGCAGGTTCCCTTCTTAAATCTGTTCTCCCAGAGGCACTACCACCATCACTGATGGGCTCATCCTTGGCCAGAGGCGCGTCCTACTTGGAGCGAGAGAAGCTTCTTGCAGCTTCTCGCAGGACCCACCCCTGTAGCCCCTCCCTGCTACCAAAACATTTGCCACACAAACCCCAAATACTTTCCTGTTCAAAAAGGTTATGACCTCTGTCAACAAAATGGATCAGGATTGTTTCTGGATGATATATACTTCTTAACTTGCAGCTTTAAGACGTCCACTTACTGTTAGTGGAAAGTGCTTACCACCAAAGTACTATGTATATGAGTGCAAGGTGTTGTTGTTGTTGTAGCAATATGGAAGGGAACCATGTCCCATTGCTGTGAGTGTGATGTGGTAACATAGCCTCACATTGCAGCAAGGGAAATAGTGGTAGGCTTGGGAAAGCAGTCTTCACATGAAAGTGGTCAAGAACTGGAATAGGTGCCCGCATGTGGTAATGCCTGCCTATGGTGATGTACTCAGTTACGTTGTGAAATAAGAACAGTGGTTTAAACCAAAAAGTATATCCTTGGTGCTAAATTATATGGTGTAGACATAGAGCAATGCTAAAGTACTTTGACATGACCTGTTACAAAGCCTCTCTGGGAGTCTTTCTGTGTACTGCTTTGGGGCACATCTTTTGAGTAACACCCAAATACTAGCATTAGGTGCGATGGGTGCAACTCCGTACCGGCAAAAGCTGGCATTTTGTTGTGGCAGGGGCAGAAGATTGTTCAATATATAAGATGAAAAACCCTCTTCCTGCTCTCAGTTTGTTATCTTAACTTTATGGACTGCTGCATGCATAATTGGCTGCATATGCTTAGCGATTGGGAAGTTGAATGTTGGATGTGGTTTGCAGTATTATGCTAAGCCACAAGGTGGCACTGGAAGATTGTAATAATCCAGCGTAATTAAGCGCCTTCCCCCCCCCCCCCCCCCCCCATCTTTGACAGAGAAAGCATGAATTTTTACATTAAATGATGTAAACCATGGGAATTGGATATTTCTCTTTCTTCTGATTTTTGGCTTCACTTCCCAGCAATTTTTAGTAAAGTTTTCTCAAGAGTAAAATGGAAATGCATCTGTGTGCAGTACAGCTATTGCAACGGCACAACAAAGTAACTCGACGAATCAACGTCCCTTTGTTTTTAAACATGTATTCATTAATGCTGGTGATCCTGACAGCTGTCTCTCTTTTTGTAGCCAAGTATTCATACCTCAGCAGCAACTGCATGCAAAAGTAGGAATTTCATTTCCTCTGTAATTTCTTTGATATGTTGCCTGAAGCTTTCTCTTCCCTTGTAAAGTAAAGATGAAAACCTATTTCAGGTTTTCATCAAAGGTGAAAGTTCTTCCAAGATTTGTCCATTTCTAACAAAGATTTCACAATATTCTAGTCCATAATATCACTTTGTTTTAATGCCAAATGTAGATTTGGGTATGCAAAAGCAGTTAATTATCATATTGCTATTGCAGGTGAAATTTGACACACTTTCACATAGTTTTACAAAGTATATAGCTCCTTCCCATATTGTTACATTTCTTTTTTATCCCCTAAATACCAAAAATATTGAAGCTGGTTCGTAGTTGAGTAAAGTAACAAGATGCAGTCCATTTGAGTGGGCTGATGTCTGACTGAAGATTGCACTTTACACCTATGACTAAGGGAACCCCCTCTAGATAATAGAAAAATAAATCCTGTTGGGGTCTTTTTAGCCCTAATTACTGTAGTTACAATGTAAAATCCTGATAATGAAGTGCAAACAGCCTTGAATGGTTTTAAAGATATTCCTTGCTGGCCTTAACACCTGGCCACAGGAAATCATTTACTAGGTGAGGGACTTGGACAAAACTTGCCCTTAAAAATTCTTGTCATTGCAAGAGGGATCCAAATGAGACTTGTCACAAAAGCTCAACTCCACCTTGTTTGAAGGAAGTCTCAAGACTTTCAGTTATCTGAAGAAGAACAGACTGGCCACCTAAATTTACGGGCTTAAAACACGAAAGGCAGTGTTGTTTCTGAGTTGTTTCCTGATAGCTCGTTTTGCCTTGTAGGAAAAACAATACTAAGTTATGTCATTACAAAAGGTAAAATATCCCCCTCACTCAGGTTCTGCTACTCACTGAGCTCCTAGCAAAATCAGTGTGGTAGGTAGTTTACAAACCTGCTATGAAGTGAAGGCAATCTGAAAGGGTGTAGAGCTCCACGTATCACACTTAAGATTCGCCCAGGAGCCTGTTTCTTCCTAGCTAAAGGCAGTGGGCAACAGTATTTGGCATGAAGATGCCAGTGTCTGAGCTCAGCTGTCAGGCTCTTCTAACGGAAATAATTTATCCCCTTATCAGCTGCTTTCTTAAAAGAGAATAAGCTTTCTTTTGGACACCAGCAATTCCAGTCATTCACTACCTGTACTTCCCTTCCTGATGTCAGCAGAGCTCTGAGGCTTTTTATTGCAGTGCATAAAAGCTGTAGCCCCTGCCTGGCTCCCCG
Organism: Astur gentilis; assembly: GCF_929443795.1. Classification (NCBI taxonomy): domain Eukaryota; kingdom Metazoa; phylum Chordata; class Aves; order Accipitriformes; family Accipitridae; genus Astur; species Astur gentilis. Next base: position 18,991,901 of record NC_064883.1, on the reverse strand, counting down.
TGGATGGGTGAGCGCGTAGCAGAAGACCCAGCACTGCTGCTTCTCGGCTTTGCTCTAATGTGCTTGGCACAAAACCCAAGGGATGGAGGGGTGTGTGGAAGGAGCTGCCCTCAGAGCCTTCGATGTGACTGCTCCAGCAGCAAGGAGAGCCGAGCGGCAGTGCAACCTGCCCTCCTGCCCTACCTGGCTTCGGCTGCAGCCACTCCGCAGAGTGACGAGCAAGTTCTCTCTTCAGGACTGTCAGCCCAGCACTGCTGTTGAGCGTACACAACCAATACAGTATGAATGAGAAAAAACGGCAGAGGAAAAGACACTAGGAGATCTCCTTTCAGTGACAGTAATGCTGTGTCATGGAGTTTATTCCTGCTTACAAGACAGTGAATGGAGGACAGTTGACTATGCTGCTTCAGAAGGTGCAGCTACATGATGTCATTTTACCGAGCCAGGATGTCCTACCCTGGCAGGCTTTCAGGGAGAAGTTTTGCCATTCTTCCTCATTCTCCATGGGGTGGCCTTCTGCCCTGAATGCTCAAGGTTTGTGCAGCTTTCCGGCCCAAGCCTTAGGAGCAATGTGCTCCCAGGAGCCCAAGAGCAGCTGCTTCAATGGTGCCCTGGGCTGGGAGCATCCCTCCTTCCTTTGGCTCTGCAGGCAGTCCAAGAAGCCTTCGGGGACTTCCTTGCTTTCTTCTTCACCATCACACAGAAATAAGAGACAACTGCTCTTGCAGACTCACTCCCACATCAATTCCTACTTCAAGACAATTTAACTCTCGTATTTTAGCTCTCTTGCATAAAGCCTTCCCAGCTGACATTATATACATTGTGTTACTTTGTGATTAAAAACTATACACATAGAGATTTTAATAAAACTTTTGTTATCAAGTTTTATTATTTCAACAAGTGTTGCTGTCAGCTAATAATCCCTAGAGTGGCCATCATGAAGTATTCCAATAATTGGATTTTAATTAAGAAATTCACTTAGTCCTACACTGTTTTCGAAATCTAATTATGTATTCAGGAAACTCACCCAAGTTGTGGTATTTTCTGGACAGTGTACAGACTCCTTCCATTACTTTACGTTCTTTTTCTTTTCTTTTTTCTTCTTTTCTTTTCTTTTCTTTTCTTTTCTTTTCTTTTCTTTTCTTTTCTTTTCTTTCTTTTCTTTTTCCTTTCCTTTCCTTTCCTTTCCTTTCCTTTCCTTTCCTTTCCTTTCCTTTCCTTTCCTTTCCTTTCCTTTCCTTTCCTTTCCTTTCCTTTCCTTTCCTTTCCTTTCCTTTCCTTTCCTTTCCTTTCCTTTCCTTTCCTTTCTTTCCTTTCCTTTCCTTTCCTTTCCTTTCCTTTCCTTTCCTTTCCCCTTTCCTTTCCCTTTCCCTTTCCTTTCCTTTCCTTTCCTTTCCTTTCCTTTCCTTTCCTTTCCTTTCCTTTCCTTTCCTTTCCTTTCCTTTCCTTTCCTTTCCCCTTTCCTTTCCTTTCCCTTTCCTTTCCTTTCTTTCCTTTCCTTTCCTTTCCTTTCCTTTCCTTTCCTTTCCTTTCCTTTCCTTTCCTTTCCCTTTCCCCTTTCCTTTCCTTTCCTTTCCTTTCCTTTCCTTTCCTTTCCTTTCCTTTCCTTTCCTTTCCTTTCCTTTCCTTTCCTTTCCTTTCCTTTCCTTCCTTTCCTTTCCCCTTTCCTTTCTTTTCCCCTTTCCTTTCCTTTCCTTTCCTTTCCTTTCCTTTCCTTTCCTTTCCTTTCCTTTCCTTTCCTTTCCTTTCCTTTCCTTTCCTTTCCTTTCCTTTCCTTTCCTTTCCTTTCCTTTCCTTTCCTTTCCTTTCCTTTCCTTTCCTTTCCTTTCCTTTCCTTTCCCTTTCCCTTTCCCTTTCCCCTTTCCTTTCCTTTCCTTTCCTTTCCTTTCCTTTCCTTTCCTTTCCTTTTCTTTTCCTTTTCCTTTTCCTTTTCCTTTTCCTTTTCCTTTTCCTTTCCTTTCCTTTCCTTTCCTTTTATATTTCCTGTACTGCCACTGTAGAAAATTGTCAAGAACTAATGGATGAAATAAATGTGGAATGCAAATACAAATCTCTGTTATACACATTATGTTAGAAAAGAAGCTCCCTATGCAAAGAAGGTTAGAAAGCTTTTTTACTTATTATACTCATGATCTTGAGATCCCCACCCCACCCCCACCCCCCCCTTGGATTTAAAGGCATTATTAATGAGAAAATCCCATAGATAAACTTGGCTGTAAATTTTATTCATATAAACAATAATTTACGTCTCACCTCACCTCAAGTATTTTGGGAAAAATCCTGAGTACGTATGTGCACACTGAGTGCCACCTGGAATAAGTCTCGTGAAGCCTATAGGCTTGCTCATATTTATATCACAGAAGCACTGAGTGATCCAGACACTGCTGTTTGTACATTACCTTTTAGTCTTCTTTGATGCTGAATGTCACATCTCACTCCAACATTGTGTGAGTCCTCATGACATAGCGACAGGAGAAATAATTAAGAACACCATGGATTCAGAGCATTTCTCTTGAAGTGGTTGGAGTATTCCTGTATTTTTCCATATAGAATACAGAGTAACACCACTTCGTGGTATGTCTTCGACTGTAAGTAGGCAGAAATCAGTGTAATAAAAAAAAAAGTCTCGCAGAGATATTTTTATATTTAGAAATATGAATGGTACATACAGTCATATTCTGACCTTGAAAGAATGGAAATAAAATGTGACAAGGGACTCTCTAGTATTTATACTAACCATAAAAATACTCTGTTCAAACATGAAGATTTCCTTGAAACAAAAGAAATCTATTTGAAATGTGAAGAAGGGAAAGGATAAGAAGAAAAGGTCTGATGAATTAATGGTTGACAATATGAAGAACATTTCAGTAAGATTATTTACATGAGTGATATGAGGCATCTGGCCTGTACACTGCATAGTACAAATATAGAAAAGCTGTGGAGGCCATAATCTGTCATTGTAGTGCATATGCAACTCCAGTTGAATTCAATAGTACTTCAACATGCATATAGATGAGATGATACTTGCTTATAGCACAGGCTGATTTTTTTGTTTCAAGACAGCCATTGTTAACACTTTAATATATCCTTTACAGAGATGGGGCAAAACTTCATTGACTTTAACAGAGATAAAATTCCCAGTGGAGGCATTGGCTGTAACCCTGAAACACTGGGGAAAAAATCTGATTAAGAGCAGACCGAAAAATGGTGGTTAAGCTACATCGGTTTTTCACCTTCTTAGACTTGTTTTAGCCCTTAGTACTCTGGCCCACCTTTGCCTTCTTTGCTTTACTTTCTTTTTTCTAGGCAGTAGTTCCAAAATAAGAAACATGGCCTATATGAATAGTATTGCATGGGATTCAGTTCCTTTTACTATTTTTATTTTGTACATAACTGTCCATGTTTAGGCAGTTTAACTACATTGTGCAGTAAGTTCAGCACAGCCATTTGATATTTATCATTACAGCACGGTATTTTCTTCTGGTGCCTCAAGCAATTAAACCACATGCCCATCTTCCATTGGAACCTGTGGCAATTATTAATCACTTGCCATTGTCTTCGGATTTTCTGCTTGTGACCCTTTCAGCTCTGCAAGCCAGGAAGCTATCTTTGCAGTTAACAGGGAAGATGTCTAAAGGTTAGAATGTATTTCAAAGCTTTTAGAATAGTCCAATTACATTTTAAAGTCTAACTGGTCTTCTTTAAAGTCCGTTAGTAAAGCTGGAATTTGTGATTCTTTAAAACCTTGTTACCTGACACTACCTTGCTGGGGACCTTATTGCTAAGATGACAAACAGCATCCAGACGGTTGAAATTAAAATTCAGTTCAAAAAAATCTCATATTCTGCTTAAGCTGCTGTACCAATATTGCAGAATCAGATAAAAGTCAAAAGACTGTGTCCAAAAATCCTAAATGTCAGATTTTCATAAGCATTGCATTCCCTTTGAAAAAGTATCACATGTTCACAGCTGGAATATTTTGAAGCCTGCTTCCCCCCCTCCCCCCTCCCCCCCCGCCCCCCCAAAAAACAAAAAAGATCAATCCAGGCTCCCATATGCTCCTTGCTCCTTTCTTCTGGAGTGACAATGGAGAGAAGGAGCAGTCCAAACAGCATTTCTGAAGAAAAGCTCAGTTCCACTGTAGTTAAAGAATTTGTCCCAGTGGCCTTTGGCTGAGGAGGTCAGCTGAAGAGCGAAGAAACCCTCAGTGAAGCCAATGGGATGTTGGATCAGTCCAACCTGACAGCAAACAGGTTTGTCCATCCTTAAGAACTTCGACTCAAGAGCCTGCTGACAACTCAAGTAGATACTGTACAGACTTCTTGGTCATATAAGACCTTGCTGAATTCACAGGGGGGAGGAAATTTTATCGGGTCAAAGTAAAGAGAAGCCATGCTTGTGAGTCCAACAAAGCCAGGAGTTCCTCCGCAGTGCTCCCCTACATGAGACATAAGGATCTGAATGAGAACTTTCTTCTATTTGGCCAGCTGAAGGAATAATTATTCTCCAAGGACTACTTCCCTGTCGCCTCCAATATGAAGACATTAATGATCAGACCTTGGAGCAGCTGAATCAAGTTACACAGACTGTAGAGTTGAATTGTTCTCCCTTGAAGAGGGGATTGTTCCTTCCCGAAGAAATGATGTCTTCCTCAGGAACATGACCCACTGAAATCTGTTAGACTTTGCTTTTGCTTTTCTACTCCATATTAACCTGGCAATCTCATATCTAAGGTAAGAGTAACAAACCATGCTGCGTCTAAATATTTAGCAGGAGCTTATTGCAAAGATCAGCAGTATGCTCCATGCAGCTTATGGCAAGTTTGTTCTATGCGAAGAGAGAAAATCTCTCTCTCTCTCTCTCTGTCTATCTATGCATCTATCTATCTATCTATCTGTCTATCTATCCCTAGATTGATTGTTAAGTGTGGACAAAGCCCCTCGCTTCTGGGGAAGTAAGAGTGGCATAGATAGGAAGGAGGGAGTTGAGAGGGAAAAGTCAGCTGTGATTTTTTATTTGTTACCCATTTGAAACAAGAAGTCCCTAGGCAGCTTTAGCCTGTACTGTAACGCAGAAGCTGTCTGGAGGGGCAGGGTGACGGTATGATTCCTTGCAGGCTGCACGCTTCTGTGCAAAGCCGTGACGTGAGCATCCCACATGCCTAGCAGAGCGCTGGTGCTGGAGACATATGGAGGTGTCCATCTTCCAGGTGTTTGGAGCAGAAATGGCCATGGGGGAGGCTCTGGTGCAGCTCTTTCAAAGAGTGCTCATTGCCTTCCCCCTCCTTTCCCCGTTCCCCTTTTGCTACAGCGTTCCGAACCGAGACCCCCAAATTAAACCGGTATTTTACAGCTTGGTACCGAAGCCTCAGATTGCAGATGTTAATTACCAGGACATGCTCTGAGGGAAGCAAGGATTTGGCAGGACAACTGAAGTCCTCTTTTTCTCTCTCATTTGCCACTCCGTACAGCATGCTGGCTTGCTTCTTGGTTCCCCTCTGGGAGGTGATAAATCTGAGTTTTGCTGTCGAGGCTGGGCATCTGGTAAGGCTACCCCGTGCTGTTGGTATCCTCCCCTTCACCCCGTCCCAATGTCGCCCCGGTAATGGTACGGTTTGGGGACTGTAAGAGGGCAAGGAAAAACCCCGTAGGACTCCTTGCAAAGAAGAAGAAAAACAAGGTCGATGAGACCTTTCCCTTTGCGTGACAGCTGGCGGGATTAGCCACAGCGCGGGGCAGGGATGAGCTTTCCAGCTTCACTCCGAGGGGCTGTCCAGCTACAGGTTCTCGCTTGCGGGGGAGAAGCAACCCTTTAATCCGAGAGCTTGGCTCCCGCAGCCGTCACCCAGCTCCGCTCCAAGATCCCGCCACCTCAGCGCCTGCCTGCTCGGCGGGCGCCCGCTGCCTTCCCAAGCTAAGCAGCGCTGTCGTTCCACGGGACCCCCCCCCCGCCCCGAGGGAGGTGGAAAAAACTAAAATGGAAGGAAGGGAAGAGGAAAGAGGTGCTCTCCCGGGCTCCGTCCAGGCGCTGGGCAGCGACCCGGCTCCCGCGGGCTGGCGGAGAGGGAAACGGGCTGCGTCCCAGGCGGCAGCGCGGGCAGCAGGGCGGGCAGCGCGGGCAGCAGGACGGGCAGCGCGGGCAGCGCCGGCACCCCGGCGGAGGCGGGCAGCGGCCCGGGCGGGGCGGGCAGGACGAGCGGCCCGGGCAGGGCGGGCAGCGCGGGCAGCCCGGGCAGGGAGGCAGCGCGTACCGGGCGGGCAACAAGGCAGGCAGCGCGGGCAGGGCGGGCAAGGCAGGCAGCGCAAGGCAGCTCGCGCCGCCCGGGGAGGGCTCTGATTCATCACCCCGTTCAGAGCAGAGGATGGGACGCCGCTGAACTCCCCTTTCTCCCTCCTCCCTTCCCCCCTCGCCAAGCGAGCCCCCCCCCTCCTCCCCCCTCCGCCGCTCTTTCTCTCTCCCCAAGCAGTGAGGCTCGGACAGTGCTCGGCTCCGGCGCTTTCTTTTAAGATGATCGGCCAAGGTCTTTGCAGATAGATTTTATCTGAAGTTAAATAGCAGGCGCTCGCCGCTCGCTCGCCACTAAGTCATTTTTAATAGAGACAAATCGCCCTGGACGCCCCGGAGCGCCTGTGCCGCCGCTCCTGCCCGCGCCCCCCGCCGAAGGCGAGCGGGCAGCCCGGGCAGCTCCCTCCTCCCGTAAGTGTCCTGCTCGGCGGAGCCGGAGCGCGGCCGGGTGCGGAGAAGGGGAGGCGAGGGGGGGAAGCCTGCCAGCCGCCCCGCCGCCCTGCCAGCGCCCGCGCCGGATGCACGGAGGCCGCGGGACACCTCGGTGCGGAGCGCGGCCAGGAGACGCGCGGGGGCGGCGGGCTGCGCCGCGGCGCTCGGCCCCTCTAGGCTCGCCCATGGAGCGCCCCGCGGAGCCCCGGCCGCCGTCGGACCCCCCACGCCGTACGTATCCCCGCCGCGGCCCCCCCGCGGCGGCGGGGCTGTCCGCAGGGCGCGGGGGCGGAGGAGGGCTGGGGCCGGGGCCGGGGCCGGGGGTCCGCGCCCGTCGGGGCGCCCCGGGGCGCGATGCCGGCCCGGGGCGAGGCACGGCGCGCCGTAGGAGCGGCGGAGGGAGGTGGGCGCGGGGGGGTGGGGGTACGCAGAGCCTGCTCGGGCGTCCCGGGGGCGAAGCTCGTCGCCTCGGCTTTAAGCGCCCGCCCGGGAGCCCCGGAGCGCCGCTCCCAGCGCCTCCTGCCCCTTCTCGCCTCTCCGGCGCGCTGCCGGGGCTCCGCGGCCAAGGGCCGGGCGGCTGCCGCCCGCTCCCCGCCGAGGACGCGCAGGCAGGCAGGCAGGGCAGGGCTGGCGGTGGCACCCCCGGGCCGTCCCAGCCCACACCACGGGGCTCTCCCGCCCAGTAAAAGGGCTGAGCGCCGGGGAGCGCTGCCTACAGGCGCTCCGCAGCCAGCCCGGACCGTGCAATCACTTTGCTCTGACGCTGGATGAACTCGATTTTAATCGTTTTTTGTTTCCCCCACCCCCATCCACGCACCCCATCTCCTCCTTCTCTCCCGCCCCCCCCCCCCCTTCCCTACACACCTCTCTTCCCCCCTTGTCTCAAGCCTAACCTTGTCTCGTGGTCATGGGGTCTATAATTTCATTTTTGTCTAGGCTGGTGAGAGCTCTGCTTGTTCTGTAAAGTGGATGTCAGGTGGATCTATGTTCTGGAAGGAACAAAGAGGCAGCGAAGGCAGCGCGGGGGAAGTTTGAGCGGCGAGGATGCAGGCTGTGTACTGGTACGCGGTCCTTCTGCTGCAGCCCACCCTCTACCTGGTGAGTGTCCCCGGCCCCTCGCACGGGTCGGGGAGGGGGGAGCTCGGCGGGAAGGAGGCCACCAGCCTGGCGGAGGACGAACAAACTCACGGCAACTACCGGCGCCCCTCAGCCAGCCCTGCCCCGTCCTCCCGGGGTCTGGCCGGGCCGGGCCGGGCCGGGCCGGGCAGGCGCGGGGCTCGGCCGGGGGCTCTCGGCGGGGCGCGGGGCGGGGGGCAGACCGGTAACTTCTCCTCCGCGGGGAAGGGGCTAGCCGCCGGGCGAGAGCAGGGTCGAGGGCTCCCGGGCCGGGTCCCCCGGTGCCACCTGCCGGGCCGGGGCCATCGGTTCCTGCGGGGGCACCGGAGCGCCGCCGCGGGGGCGCCCGCCCAGGCTGTGGGCTGGAGGCAACTTCTTGCCTTCTGGTCCCTCTTGAGGGTGCGAGCCCCTCCGAAAGGGACGCCCCCCCCCCCCCACCCCCCGAGTGCCACCGCGGGCGGCGCGGCACAGGCGTGCAGGCACTCGGTGACGAGCACGGCTAGTATTTTCCGGGTGAAATGTCATTGACTTTCGTCGCAAATCTCCTTTAAGATTACGGGGGAGCACGAGTAAACAGCGGCGTTATCTGCTTTAACACACACTCGATTCCCTCTGCGACCGCAAGGAAGAAAACCGAGGCAGGCTGCTCCTTCGCAGCCCGTGCCCTCGCTCGCCTGCCGTGCATTAAGCCGGCAAACGCTTGGCGGGCGCTCGTCCCCGTGGCGGCGGAGGAGGGAAAAGCTCCTTTTCCAGGAGGCCTGCCGAGAGAAGCACCTCGGCGCCCGTGCCGAGGGAGGCGACGGCCCGGCTCGGGCTCGGGCTCCGGCTCTGGCTCCGGCTCCGGCTCCGGCTCCGTTCCGGCTCGGGCTCCGCGGCCGGCGGGCGCTGCCTGCGCCGCGGCTCCCTGCGCTGGCGCGGCCGCGCCGCCTGGGGGCGCTGCGGGGCAGCGCGGCGCGGCTGAGCGCGGCGGAGCGCGGGGCAGCCAATCCCGAGCGGGCCCGGGCCGGGGCGGGGGCGGGGGCCTGTGTGTGTGTGGGTGTGTGTGTGGGGGTGTGTGTGGGGGGGGGGGGGGGGGGGTGTGGGGGGGGTGTGTAGGTGGGGGGCAGGCCGGGCTCGCGCTCCTCCCGCGGCCGCGCAGTGCCCTGAGCGGCCGCGCAGCGCCGGGGGTCGCGCCCGTCCCGTCCCGTCCCGTCCCGTCCCGTGCCCGCCCGACGCGGCTCCCGCCCGGGGGCCCCTGCCCTCGCCGGGTGGTGCCACGTCTGCCGCGGGCGTCTCTCCTCCCCGCGAATTTTATAGCCTGGGGGGGGGGGAGGGTGCGGGGGGGGGGGGGGGAAGCGGAGAGAAAAGTGCGTGGCAAATAATCTATCAAAAAGCCGGAGCGAGATCGATACGTCGTGTTAAATTTTAAATGTGTTTGCAGGCAGTTAAACTGCTCTCGACTCATTACAACAACAGTGCTGGATTTATTCTAATGCGCTGCAGTCTGAACAACAAGCGCATTAATTCTCCTTTAATTGTAAACTGGGAGCATTTGAAAACCATTCAGTGTGCAAATTATGCTGATTCAATTACCGTTTAGTTACAGACTTCATTACCTGAATGCTGCTTTTTTTTTTTTTTTTTTCTTTTCCGAGGGCTTGGCATTGCAGAGTAAAGGAGACGATTTTCCAGTTTCCCTCGAAACAATGCGAAATATGATTAAAAAAACCACAACGATCGGGAATAAAAGACAAGCTAGGGGGAGGGGATGCGCTCTTCGGCTGGGCTGCGTCTTCTGCCAAAACACTCGGGGGGGAACCACAGGATTTCCCTGTCTAACCCGATTCTTCTTTGAGTCGATACTTCCAGTTTTATGCCAATCTCTCCCTATTCTCTGTATTTCGTGAGTGACTCTGAAAGTTTGCATTAGGCCATCGCGTGATAATAAACTGTTTATTAGCATCGAAGCATGAAGTTTTCATTAAAGCTTTCATGCGGTGCCACAAACCAGCAAGGTGCAGCACTTCGTTGTGCCTATCTGTGTGTGCGCATCGCTCTGGGTGGACTAGAGCAGTTTCAATTAGGAATTAAATTTTCAGTACCCGACCTGTTAGGAAGGGTAAATGAAATGGCAGCACAACCAGCTTCCTATCCAGATTGTTAAAAAATCCTTTTGAGTGGGGTTAATAATATAGGGAAGAGGGAAAATAGCATGTTTCCCCTGAACTAGGCGGTGTTCAGTGATAGGGAACAGCCGCAGCGAGGCTGGGCTGCCTCGAAGTTACTCATTTACAGACACTCGCTGGCTTGTAATTTCTCTTCGCCCAGCAAACACTGGTGGTTTGGGGTTTTTCCCCCCCACCGTTAAACCTCTTGCTAATGAAATCTTGGGGAAAAAAAAGAAGTGCTTCTGCTTTTCTCCCCTCTTTTAATAGAGCCATATGCCATCCAGCCTTATTGCCTGAAATTTATAGAGGTCACGGCCGACCAGAATGAGGAGGAATTTTGCTGGGGTAGAGACGGTTTGCCGTATTATTTTTATTGATAAGAACATTAGTTAGCCTCTGTGAGACATGCGTTTTCTCCTTGTTTTGAACTGTGCAGTGTACTGAAAATGTTAGATTTGATTTGCAGTGGAAGTGCATTTCCTTTGGCCTAAACGGATAACTTAGTACTTATTTGGTAGAATTAGAAGTTAACCTTTCAAGGCTTGCAATTATTTTCTTTCTTTATGTTTAGAGAGCTGCAGAAAGTGTTCAAACAGCTACAGTCGGTCTTCTTTACCAGGAGACTCCACCGCTGTTCTTTCGAAAGCATCTTGGTCCTATTCTAACGGATAATGTTTTCTTAGCTAACAGTGCTCTGCCGAGCTCAAAATCGTCATTAAGGAAGCACGTAAATGTTAAGAAAGAAAAAGCCACCCGGAGATCGTAGACTCTTTCAGGTCTGAGCTCTGTCTGTTTATAAGGACACGGGGGTTTTAGACCTTTCCCTTCATGGAAACCTTCTCGTTTAATTCCCGCCTAGTTGCCGGTGAATTTCCAGTCCGACACCGCAGGACGTTAAAACACCAGGCTGTTTCTTTTAATTTCTTTTTTTTTTTTTTTTTTTTTTTTTTCCGGGTGGTAGCAACATGCTCTGGAAGCCACTACAAAACGCGCGGGCTGCTGGCAAAGACGGCAAGGATCCTAACTAGTTATTTCCCACTAGGACAGGTCAAGCATGGCCCCAAAGGAGAAGGCAGATCGTTTCCTTACCGGCTGCTAAGGAGACCGACCCTTCGGGCGGGTGGGCACCGGCGGGCTGCCGGCCGGCAGCTGCCGGCGGCGCCGGGCGCTCGCCCCGTCCTGCCGCTCCCCGGCCGCCGGCCAGATCCCGCGCTAGATCCCTCCGGCAAAACCGGAGCGCCGGGCGGCAAAATGCCTTGCAGGTTGCAGGATTTTAGCCCCCCAACATGTTCCCAGGGTCTGCCTTCGCATGCTCTGGGGGAGCTGCCCGCACGGTACAAGCGGGGAATGAGAACGTGCGCCTGTTTTGCTGGGATCACCCCGGCTCGAAGAGACTTCGGCTCACTACTTAGGTCCTCCTTACCCCGAGTAGCGGGTAGGGAGCTAAAACCAGCTGGAGTTTTGCGTTGCAGGCTGCTAGGGTAAGGATCCCTCCCCCCTCAGTACCCCCCACCCCCCCCAACCCCCCCCCGGTCTTTCCCAGCAAAGTGTTTCTTCACCGGTGGGTTTGTAAATTAGGATACACACCAGAGCTGACTGGCAGAGCGTTCTAACTCCGTGCAGAATTTAAGCAGCGCAAGAGCAAATGGAGGGGTGCTTTTTTCACCCCCCCGGCGAGGGCTGAGAGCAGGTTGTTTGGGGAGGCGAGGGGGGGACTTCTCTGCCCGGCGCTTTGTGAGATAAGTACAACTGCGGGGCTCCCGGGGCACCTTGTTTTACAGGGGGATGGCACTGGCAGAGGGTCTTGGAAACAGCCCGCTAACCTCCTCCCCGTGCCGGGCTGGGATTTTAAGGTCTGTTCCACACCGTCACTGTAGTTTGGAGGCCTTCTGAGAGCCGAGCTGGGCTTTCCTGAAAAAAATGTCGTGAATAATAGAGGTTTAAAATTGCCCTCGGCGGTGGCACACTTGGTACGATATTTGCTGAGGGAGTAAACTGGGGTTAGTGGCTCCAGAGTTTGTGTACATTTAATTTCGCTCTGTGTCGCACTGTTTGCGGTCATTTCACCCCGGTTAATGAAAGCTATGGAGAACGTGAAGAGATATCACGTGCCGGCGAAGATAAGTTGATTTTTTTTTTTCTTCTGTCTTTTTTTAAAGATAGTTGCTGATTGTGTCCTACTTTGTCGTGGGAGGAAAAAAACCCCAACCCTCTATAGGCAGCGAAGATAAAAGAAAACAAAAAACAAAAGAGGGAGAAGGCATTGTCCTGTCATAATCACCACCCACAGCATTTTCTCAGAGGCTTTTGGTGTTGAAAGCATTCGGGTATTGCTTCCCCCCACCCCCCCCCAAATAAGCGATTTCTTGCAATTTTCAATTTGACGTCGAAGGCGGAGAGGGGGGGAAGAGCGCTTGGCACGGAGGGAGAGAAGTGGCTTTTTGTGCGAGAGAGTTTACGTAGCCTTGAGACGATCCCGCTCCCTCTTTCTAAAGGAGTTTGAGAGACGCTTTCGCAGTGGTGTAGGGGGAATAATTACCCTTTCGGAAGGTAAGGCACGGGAATAGCAAGCGGACTCGGATCTCGTGTAGGCGAAACAAACTTATCTGCTCTCTAGGTTTTTTTTTTTTTTGCTAAGCGGAGGATGGTGCATTCTTTTCCGGGCTTCCTTCCTTCCTAACCACCAGGGACCTCTGCTAGGAGTTTAAGAAGGGGTTTCCCCGCACTGAAATGTCTTTTTCCTGGTGCTTAGTACACACTATTTTCATTTCTTAAATAGCTGGAGAAAGGAGTCTGGAACAGATTTCACCTTTTAAGGAGGCACCTAAATATAATCCAATATCCCCGCCTCTCTTTGACTAGCCAAATCTACCAAGTCGGTACCTAGAGGTATCCATTTTAAGCTCTTTAATATTTCCCTGCATCTCTAAACCGCCATTTTAATTAACAAAAAGCCAATTTCCCAGTCGTCTTGGAAAGTGCGGTGAAGCAGGTTGAAAAACCAATTGCTCGGAATAGCCAGCACTTGGAGAAAATGAATGTGTGAGCCATCTTTCCCTCCCTAGAACTGTCTTCTGTTCTCCCGATTGGGTTTGGGTAAAGTTATGCTGTGATTTATCAGATAGTTTAACACCCAGCTCGCTCTTCTTGTAAGTCAGCATTAAACCACCTCCTGGGTGCTTTGTAAATACAGCTTTAGCATTTTTTTCATGCAGCAGATTGACATGTTGACGATTCTGCTTTAAGGAATGTGACAATAAAGTGGAAAACCAAAGGCTGGCAAGCACTTCATCAAGGATAAAAAGGTTCTGCTGTAAGGATGTCACTCAATTTATTGTGAAAGTCGAATGAATTACGTTTAATGAAAGTGCTCCCCAGATGAATATTACCAGCAATTTCCTGAGTTGGCTCTGTCAGATTGATATGAGGAAATGCCAACCCATATCAGAAAAGATCTCCAATCTCAATTACTATGCAAGCTTTCGAAGAGCTCCTTTTTATTGATATGATATATATTGGCGGATTCTCAATGCTGTGGAAACTGCTCAGTGTTCAACAGGACAGCACATTTCCTAGTTATTGTTTAACCCTACGTTTTTCTGGCTGTTGTTTAAACTTCTGTGAGTGCCCTTCTTTTGGAGGCGAAACCACCTCCCATCCACTTTCCCTTTCCGTGACCTAGTGAGCCCAAAGTTGTTTGTCTGGCAGAGAGCAGGGGTGATGCTCATTGCGGGAAGTTTATTCAGCCTGGATGGACAAAGCCGAAGGTCAAGAGAAATAACTCGGCTGAGACAATGGCGTTGGATCCCTTCATTTTCAGTGTATTTCTAGGCGACAACCCAGAGCATGGTAATATTTGTTACGACTAGCAGTCCCAATATTCCCGCCCTTTCTTCCTCATTCCTCTAGAGGTTCTTCGGGCAAATTAGAAATTCACTAATCCCGCGAAGAGAGAGAAAAGCTCTTATGTCGCCTCATCTACATAAGAATTGACTTTGTGAGAGGCTTTTCTGTTCTATTTTAACTACTGTGACACCGGTCGCTGCTTAGGAGTACAGCTTCTCTTCCCAGAATCCATCTTGCTGGGCTTGCTTGTCATTAAGGGAGGGATTCAGTCAGCTTTCTTCTACCACTTCTCCGTTCTCTTTCCATTTTTAAATCGAAGAGGAGAGAGAGACGGTATCAAAGGACAACTGGGAGGTGCTCGGTGCTCTGCAGCAGGACGGGGACACGGGCACCTTCACACGTGGAGCTGAGCTCCCTGCACGCAGCATTAAAGACGAAGCAGAAAGAGCTTGTCCTTATCGCAGGTCGGGTTAGTTTGGGTTCCCGTTTGCCTGTTACTTACCGGATCCACGTCTAAAACTTTCTGCAGTGCACGATTAGTCCACGTGATTTCTATTTTACTTTTTTTTTTTTTTTTAAAGCGTGTTTTCTCCCCGCTCTGTCGGAGACGCCGAACGTTTCGAGCGGCGGAAGGCTAGTGCGAGCGCTGCGGGGACAGCGGACGAGGGCTTGCAGACGGACCGGGACGAGGCTGACGCTGAGGTGCCCTGCTCCGCGGCTGCCGCGCCGGGCCCAGCCGCCGCGGTCCCGGGCTGCGGCTCCCCCTTGGGCGGCCCCCGGCGGCGCCGCCCCTGCGCCAGCGGCCTGCAGCACCTGGGAGAGCTGCCGGGACGGAGGGGCGGTGGCGCCCCCCCCCCCGGGGGCAGCGCCAGCACCGCGGACAGCGCCCGCCCCGCCCCGCCGTCGCCGCTCGCTGTGCGCTGCCGGGGTCGGCGGCGGCCCTTGGAAACTCCGCTGCCCTCGGCGCCCTGCCGCGGGGTAGTCGGTGTTTCGGGCCGCTGCTGCTCAGACCTCACCCGCAACCCGCTCTGGACTCGGGGGTTTGGCTGCCTGCGGTTTTTTTCCTGAAGGAAGAAGTAGACGGGCGGACCAGCAGATCGATGTATTTACTGTTGCTGCTGACTGGCTTCCTCTTAATGGTGAAGCAGCTGCTTTCTTTTCTGGGGAAAGACTGACCAGAGGGGCGATACGTGAGTGTGGAGGGGAACAGGGATGGGATCTTGGATTTAATCATCTAAGATCCGTGGCAGGGTGAGTCTGGGCATCAGAAAGGCTGTTTTGGGATGCTCGGGTTTGTCTCATTCTATCCCAGGACCACAGCATCCTCTCCTTTTGGAGAGACACCAGAGACACCTGAGAGCATTGGAGTCAAAATGGCCTGTGGGACACGGCTGACACTGAGATGTGAGAGCAGGGAGAAATTAATTAATGACACTTCCTATCCCATGGGTCATGGCAGGAGTGGCTCTCAGACATAGATGATGTCATTTTTGGGGTAGTGGCATTCTGAAAGACCTGTGAAGGGCAGCCAGATCTTGCGCCCTCCACTTGCTTGTGTCCTGGCAGCTGGTGCTCGGGGTATCTCCCAGCTCCCTCTTTGCTTTCAAGAGGAGATAATCGCAGGCAAGTGCCTCCACCCCTGTAAATCCCCACTCACTATTGACAGAGCTGTCTTCTAGAGGTCTGCTGCCTGAAAAGCACTTGTCAATGAAACACTGACTTTTGACAAGGCAGGTGTAAGTGGATGACTGACAGAGAGTCCTTCAATAAAGGAATGTGATGGGAATTGACTAGGCTGAGGGCAAAACCAACCCACGATCCTCACCAACCCTCCAGACAAAACCATAAGCCATTTATTCCTGATCCATACTCTCCTGTGAATATCGGTAGCAATTGTGATGCTTTTGCTAGACATGAACATTTTCCAGTCCCTTTTGATTACACCATGTCCCCATGTGTGGTGCCTGGAAACTGTATTGTCTGCTTCAGAGCTATTGCTTTTATCTTCCAAATGCCACCCTCATTAATGTCAGTGTCTTGCAGTCCAACTAGTGACAAATGTCTCAGGGACGTTCATCTGCCGTGCAGACTGCATCCATCTCTCCAGGTGCCCTGTCTTTTCCTCTCCAAGGAGTGGTTTAGTAATATTTTCTTCCTTGCCCCTGTGTCTGCTGTGAAATGATTTGTCCACTAGTTGGTCTCTGTCCTGTCCTTTCCCATGTTAGTTTTGCCAGTGCCCTCTGGGGTATCACCTCTCCTGTTAATCTGTTTCATCACTTCGATGACAGATTGACCAGTGCATGGAAAGATAATCTGCTCTTTCCACATCTGCAGATTGTCGAAGGGGGACAAATCAGGCTTCTTTGCCTTCTGGGAGCCTACCAAATGATAGTCATACCAGTGCCCTGTTTTCCTCAAATTTCATTTTCTAATCCAGACTTGATGCAAAAACTAAAGAACGAAGAGCTTCGTTGTTTCTTTGTGTGTGTAGCCTGGTTGTTTCTTATTGTGTGCACTTGTGATTGTTCTTTCTTTTTTCTTTTTTTTTTTTTTTTTTTTTTTTCTGAACTTTTGAAAAACTGGTAAGTAAAATAAGCCTATGTTATGCCTTTGTATATTTCCTGAAACTTTGGTGATAGCTGGACAGGATCCCTAGGCTCAACAGACTCCTTTTAGCAGCAGAGCTGACAGCCAAAATAATACCAGGAAAGAAGTGATCTTGTAGCCTCAGTTCTTGGAACCACCTGTGATTAAACTATGCTATCTAGATATATAAAAGATATATTAAAATTACAGTATTTATTTAGAACAAAAAATAAAGTGAAGAGTCACTTAAAATCTAGCCAATACAGCATCCTCAGTTGAAAAACGGAAGATGCTACTTACCTTCCTAGTTAGAACATCTGATGCTTTCATCCAGAAATCCCTGAACTCAGTGATGATTTCTAAACATTCCAGTAGTTTTGCATCTGGCCCTATGAGTGTAGTGCTTCTGCCTGATACTGCATACCTAAGTCAGAAATAACATAAGTAACATTACAAATGATTACTGACTAGCGTGTCTTATGCCCCACAGTATTTCCTGCATTTGTCTTAGAGGTGCATATGAGCCACTGGGTAAAAGGGAAAAGAAAAAAAGAAGACATACTCTAGCCATATATTGAGACCACTATTGAAAGACAAAAGCTTCTGTACAGCAGATCCTATGGCCTGATCCTGCAGTGTTATACAGGATAGGATTCGTATGCAAATCAATGGTTTACTGGTTTGAGAAGGACAGATTCTGTGTCCTGTTGAAGATTAAGTAGACCGTTTCTATCACCGAGAATTGCTTGTCATTATTCAGCTGCCACTTCAAATTGAAAGAGTAATTGGCAGCTCTTAAAAAATTTTAACTAATGAAATTTCTGTTATGGATAGTTCAGACCACCTGTACCATAATATTTATCTGCACAGTCATTTTTATAAGCCATTCTTGACTGAACTTTAGAAAAACAGTTCTTCTGCTAGACTATTTTGTCAAGAAATGTTGTCATAGGTCTTCAGGTATATAAAACTGCTTATATAAAATTAATGGACTGCTTTTTATATTTACAATCTCATCTATAGCATTTGAGGTCTTGCAAAAGAAGGTGTGGACTTAAAATAGGAATAATATTAAAGCTGTTGCACAGTTGTTGCACTGTCAATAGCAATATTGTAAAATATTGGTCTGTTTAAAATCAGAATGTTAGTCTGTAATTTGACACTAGTTTAGAGTAATTTCTGTGGTCACCTTCTGCAGCTACTCTGTATTACTATATACAGAACTTTTTCTTAATGTTTATGTGGGGAATGCTTTGCACCTTGAGAAGATTTTGTAAGCAATGTTGCTAGGTAAAACATAGCAATAGTACTGTAACTTTATGGAGGACAATTGCTGAGTGAACAGATCTTTAAAGAGTGGGGAAATAAGAAGGAGTACAAATACAGTGTTGTGACATAAAAGATGTGCATAATAAATAGTACATCAAAACCTTCACCATTAAAAAAGATGGGCTCCATCCTCTTGCCTTCATCTGCAATGGATATTACCTGAACAAGGCCCACAGTTTTATATTCCTACTTATTTCTTCTCCCTGCTTTCACAAACAGTCCCATTTGCTTAATTGGCTTGCTTGTAGTAAATGGTACTGTAGTACATGTTGCAAACAGAGGTGCAAGAGTATGACTCTTCAGTAACACTACTTTCTAATATGTCAATTATAAAACATTGGGATTTTGAGTAGTTACTACTTGCACAAAGGTTATCCTTAACTTCAGTGGAACCACTTCTGTTAGTGGTCACTTGGAGTGAGTAAGGAGCGACATTGTCTGGCCCTTGATAAGACAGTGCTCTGTGTGAATCATCTCCTGTATCTTCAGCTTCTTTCTACTAAATCAAATAGTGGTACCTCTTGCTGGGTACCTCTTTCCTCTGTGAGCAGCTCTGCTGGCTCTGCTAGCACTAGTCATTGCAATAAGATACTATTCCACAGAATTCTATCAGAATGTAATTTGTGTTTGCATCTTAAATGCACAGAATATTTGCTAGCTAGAGCAGAGTGTGAGTCTTGGAAGAGTTACTGGGTAGATTAGCAGATTGTAATGATATGGTTCAGTCTTTCAGTGTAATGCAATCCAAATAAATATGGAAATCTATGATTAAGTACATTAGAGGAGGTGCGAGTGCCCCTTTTATTCTTCACAATTTATAGAATATTCTGAAATTGTGGGGTTGTAGCAGACACTTCAGAGTACATGCCAATGGTTTGTAACTACTTTTTAGAAGCAAAACACAAGCTTAACTGAAGTCAGGAGACTGAGTCACATATGCTTCAGTGCTTTACTGAACTAGGACCATAAGAAAGTAAATGCAGTATGGTTTTTGCATTTCTGTTTTTAGGATATGAAACTTTCTTCTTCCATGCCAGGAAAGATCACACATCTATATCTTTATAAATGTTACAAAGTAATATTTTTGCCAAGAACTTGCAGAATTTACCTCTGGGCTACTTAGGATCTATTACAGTATTATGCTTATAACCAAACACTACACTACCTGCTGTCCCTTATCCTAAACATATCTTCTTTATTATTATTGGATAATAATTAATTGGATAAAAAATCCATTAATTATTGGATAATAATTATTTTTTTTCTTAATTCTGAATCTTTGGAATCATGACTTGTAACTTATTCTGACTACTGATTCAGCTTCTGAAGAAATAGTCCGCAAAATGTCTTGATCTTTGAAACTAAAATTAGGCTTTTCAAATAGATAATTTGTCCTTTTTTTTTTTTTTTTTTTTGTAAATGTGTTTTTGAAGTATTCAGGCACCACCAATTACTGTTTTCTAGAATTACAAAGAGATGCAAATGGTGGCATATCTGAGAAAGCCATGTGTGGACTGAATGCAGTATTATATCTGTGCTCTAGATTTGAAGTCTAACTGCAACTGATGTACATTTTTTGCAGACCACTGCAGATTTTTTTTCTTTTCAGAAGAAAAACGTACTTGAATGATGACCATGTATGGCAAAAAATGTACCCTTATTTGTTCTTCCACAAGAAACTTGCACGCTGATTCAAGACCATTCAAGACTCATGAGAACTTTGCCATTGATTTCTTAGGTCATAAAATGGTGTCCTTAGCTTGATAACTATTTCTGTTTTTATAAGGTGGTTTGGAATGATATTTCATTACATTTTAGCTTGAGTTGCCTTGTGTGAATTGGCTATTCATAGCTAGAACAAGAAGGAAGAAGTAAGCATTTCTAATAAACATGAAAGAATATGTATGTATGGCTGTGATATTCCTAGCCTTTGGTCCGAGCAACTTAGTCTCCTGTGAGGTAAAAAAGAGCTGGGTGGGCTCTATATGCTTTCATTTCTAGCATTTCTTCTGCCATTGTGCTATGCTTTAGTAAATTTACCCAGAAGAATGCCATCCTGTCTTTGGTCTGCCATGTAGACCTTTCCTTTAGATCCAAGTCCTTTTGTTCTCTGGCAGAATGGCTCACTGGCTACAGTAGTCCTTCATCTAGAGTAATGACTACATGATTTGTCCCTAAACTTTTATGTTTTGCTTTATCCAAGTGGCACAGTGTTAGTCATCTATGTCTGGCAAAAAAATGAATCTGTGCTGCCAGCCGTTATAGGTGGATGATTTGCTTTAGCTCAACAGGTGGAGCTGTGACTTCGCTAGCCTGTTGATTCAGGCTAAAATTCATCTAGCTGGACAGGTACCTGTACGTATTTTACATTACCTAAATTTGCACCTACATTTCCATGGTTTATGGAAAGTCTTTAATCTCCTGACCTGTAAAACACTTCAGGTAATGAGAGGCATATGTGCTTACGTATTTATCAGGAAAAGTTGTTCATTGGTGGGAATGTGATGGTTCTAGGGGCTGCTATGGAAGTTTTTTTCTACCTCAGCTTTGCATATTAATGGGGACGTTAGACTGAGTCTAAGACACTATTTCCACTTAGCCCTCTTTGAGCATGGTCCACTCTGCATGATTGATTTAAGATTAATCCCTGAATTCTAGGAATTTTCTGTGCCTCGCCTTTTTGTTAGGACCTCAAAGACTGTATAAATGTTTGGAATAATCCTTTCTTCAGCATGTTTAGAAAAGTCTAGTTGCATTGGATTTATGTTAATAACTTATCCAAAAATAGCAAACTCATTTCTTGCACATCCTGTAATTCCCATTTCATAGATTACTTGCAACTCCTATGGGCCATAGTCCATGTTGTCTTTTTTTCCTTGATTTAGCTGCAACTGATCATGTGGTGCTTGGAGTAATGGATGAAGGATCATTCTGTGTCGGGAAAACTTATCACAGAAAAACACAGGAGTGGCTTAAAATGAGTGGGGATAATAGTACAATTATCCCCTATAAAAGTTCTCACTCTTCAGGAGCTTTCAATTTACCTGTATTCTCATCCTTTTATATTCATTTTTTGACATACACCTGTGTAAACTTGTGTTGTCTGATGAATGTTTAGAGAGGGATTGTTTCCATACGGATTTGTGCAGCCCTTGGTGAGTCAGTGCTTCAGTCATAATACTAGATGTTCACTAATCCCATCGGAAGTGTTCCTGATACTACACTTAGAGTGGCAAAGTCAATTAGGGGAACAAAGACAATACTAACTGAAGATTTCAAGTCACATCATCTCCAGTAAAGAGATAATAATTGTGATTAGATGAAACAAAGAGCTCCCAGCCAAACTCCAAGGTAAAATATGCTGAAAATATTCACTGAATACTTATGAATAAAAAAAGCAGAAATCAAAATGGGAGAGGCTATTTCATGAACAGAAATGTAGGCTAAATTAATCAAATAAATTGTTTGCCATTAATAATGTGACCAGCTACAGTCAGATTCCAATAAATATGCCCAGTGGGGATGGAAAATCTACCCAACTGAAATTACATTGATAAATTTATCCTAGTTTCCAATGCCTTCTGAGTATGTATTCAGGAAACAAAAGCTGTCATAAAGGTAGCCTGACAGAAAATGGACTCAACTATTTTTTTTAATTGAGATAGTTGTTTTCTTTGACAATGGAAGTAATTTTCAGGTTACTTAAGAATGTTAAATGTATCACTGCTTAGGTATAGAATTCTTAGCAGAAATGTCAGCATAAAAGTGACCTCCAATGGTTATAAAAATAAACCTAAGGTTACGCTCTTTTGTTTGTTTTCATGATAAGCGAACATGATATTGGAGCTACCTTTTTTAAAAATCACATGGTTTGACCTGTTTAGTACCTAAGAAAAGTTTGCTAAGGTGTTGTGGTTTAACCCCAGCTGGCAATTAAGTACCACAGAGCTGCTCGCTCACTTCCCCCCCCCCCCCCCCCCCCCCCAGTGGGATGAGGGAGAGAATTGGGGGTGTGGAAGTAACACTCATGCATTGAGATAAAGACAGTTTAATAGGACAGAAAAGGAAGGGAAAATAATAGCAACAACAGCAGCAGCAGCAACAATAATAATGCTGCTGCTGCTAATAGAATATACAAAACAAGTGATGTGCAACGCAGTTGCTCACCACCCACTGACTGATGCCCAGCCAATCCCCAAGCCTCAGTGTCCCCTGGCCAACTCCCCCCAGTTTATATACTGGGCATGATGTCACATGGTATGGAATACCCCTTTGGTCCATTTGGGTCAGCTGTTCTGGCTGTGTCCCCTCCCAGTTTCTTGTGCAACCCCAGCCTCCACAGGCAGGGCAGCATGAGAAGCTGCAAAGTCCTTCACTTAGTATAAACATTGCTTAGCAACAGCTAAAACTTCAGTGTGTTATCAACATTGTTCTCATCCTAAATCCAAAACACAGCACTATACCAGCTACTAAGAAGAAAATTAACTTTATTCCAGCCAAAACCAGGACATATGGTCGCCTCTGCTTTTGCTAGGGGATTCACTGGGAATGGTAGGGAATGCATGTTATTAGCTCTCATGCCTGAAGAAACAGGAGGTTCATCTGTAATGAAATCCTGTTAGTTCTAATATATGAATGAATCACTGAAGTTGCATAGAAATAAGCACAGTAATCAAAAGGCAATCCCAGCGCAAATTCCTTCTTAGAAATCAAAACAAAATCTCAAAGAAAACAGAATCTGAATAAAGATTCATCCTGTTCGAATTGCTTGGCTTTCACAGCTTTTTCTCCTTTGATGTCTATTTCTACAAGAGTCTGTCTCCTCTAAGCCTGGACCTCTATTTCATTCTTGGCTACTTAAGGATCATTTTCGCAGCATCTGGCCTTATTAGTGACTGAGTCAGTGCTACCCACAAAACTAAGACTGACTTCAGTCACAGGCTTGGTTCAAGCCTGAACTCTTCACTTAGGGTTTGTTTTTGTTTTTTGTTTTTTTTTTTTTTTTTTTCTTATACAGTATTACAGCCACTGAACACAGTACAGAAATATTGCAAATGTCCAATGAAATGACGATGCAGAAAGTTTCTTTTGCGTGCAATATTCTTTATTCTTCCTATTTGTTGTCTTGTATCACAGCTTCTAGGTTTAATTGGTTAACTACTTCATATTCAATTACTTGATAATTACTTCACATCAACCATGCACTCAAGATCTGGCTTGCTTTATTGTGGTGATTTCCATTCATGACAGTCTGAATCTTTGGACATTTTTCAGTGTGCATGTCCTCACTATACAGTACCTTTTCCATGGCTGATCTAGGTCTCACCATAGCACTTTTGTTTTGATCATCCTGGGATCAGCTGACAGCTTCAGTCACATTCAAGGACCCTATCAGTCAGTTGTAAGAATCTAACAACCTGTTGCTAAGCTCTGCTCCCAGATGAATGACTGCACCTCACATTCAGCTATCACTTACAACAGAATCAGTATCAGCTGTGATAGTTAGACTTCTGGGTTATTTTTGAACTTAAATGCCACCACTGCAGCCTAAAATACCATAACTTCTCTAGTAATCTTACTCTTGACTCACAGAGGCACATGAAAGCAAAAACTATGGCAGTGCTGGCCATTGGGAAGTAGTTCCAGCTGGGTCTGTAAAAACAAAAGATATGGTAGGGTCACAGGGCTTTTCCACTCTCCATTTCCTTTGTCCCCAGTCCGGATTTTTCTCATCAGCCCAGTGACTGAAGCCTTTGCTATGGATTTAAGAGGTTCAATTTCTTCTGCTTCAGGAAATGTGAACCCACACCTGACAATTCTGAGGTAATTGCTTTAACCAGTGCCTGGTGGAATAATCTGGGGAATTTTCTTGATTTTGCTTGTTCATTTTATTCTGCTTGGCTTAATAAACTCAGGTACGCCTTCACTCAGGAGACAGGATCTCTTCGTAGGTAAGTTCTGAGACATTTGTGGTACTAAGCCTTTCTCTCTTGCTCTTTGGCCCTATGCGTATGAGTTCATTCATAGTGGAAGCACTTCAGATTTTGAGAGACCTATATCAGAAAAAAAGCTTTATTCTGATGTGAAAGAAATTCTTGAACCAGAAAGCTGAAATTATGTTGCCTTGCCAGCTACCCATTGAGCATATTATCAACAATAAAATAAGGTGCCTAATTCTAGGAGCAGTTTATGCCTCAGAAACGTCAGAAAATGTTTAAGTTAATTCTTTGTCTTCCTTTGGTTGCATGGTTTGGACAGTTTAGTAGTTTCTGTGAACTATGCTTTCAGAAAACTTCTTCCAGCAGGGATATGTGGGTATCTAATTCCAGGTTGTGAACTCTAACAGGTCCTTGGGACAGAGAGAGTGAACACTTCATTGTAGTAATTATAGGCACCTTCTGGATCTAGCCTGAAGCATCTTCCAAAATAGCTAATAGTAAGCATAAGCAGTCTTGTGTTTTCCTGTTTTTAATCTGCTTGCCAGACCTCCTTTATCTTCACAGCTACATCCAAGTCCAACTCTTGTCCTTACTTTTTAAAAAAACCCTGTCAGTCTGTCATAGCACAGTTAATTAATCACTTCTAGAAAGCTGTTTATGTGCCCAAGATTCTGAAGGCTTTTATTTTTCCCTAAGAGCAACGCTTATGGTTAGCCGTGGGTGAACATTGTTAGCTTGAAACAAGTTACCAATTTGCAGGCCACTTCCCTCACTCCCCATCCATTATTTTTAAGCTTATAATTGGCTTTGTTTAATGGTTTGTATCTATCACTCCCCATAAAAAAATCTATCAACAAACTACTGTATGCTCCCTTTACATCTAGCCACCTCTTCATCCTCAGTGCACCAGCAGGAACTGTCAGTAAAAGGATAGGAGAACTTGGCTCCAGTGTCTTACTTCATTGGTCTAGGACATCAGGAGCAAGAATTGCAGAGATGTTCTAGCTTGGTGAGTCTAGCTCTATGGGGTGAAGAAAGCAAACTCTGTTTTGCAGAGCTGAAAATTGTATAGGTTATTCCATGCAAGTAGCTCTGAGGGTTGAAGCATGTAAAGAATATTAGTGATGTTTAGCTGTAAAAGCTGAGGTTCTTCTGGGAAGAATTAGTTAAGACTTGAGATTAAAAACACCCAAGAAACTAGACTGGCTTTGAATGGGCACCTCAGGAAGTGTAAAAATTATATACCTGACAAAAAGGCCATGCCCTACCACATTTCAAAGGTTTTTCTTTCTCCAAAAAGGCAACATTAGGAATTCTCAAAGAAGAACCATTTTTTTCAAAGCAAGATATATTTTCCTGTAATCTTGTTCTCTAAACCATTTTGTGTTGAACTTTCCACGAAAACTAAACAAATATTGAGGCAGATACCTTGCAGGGAAAATTTTACTCCAAGTGGTTAGAGTTCAGCAAACTTACAAGCAACTGAAAAAAGGTCTTATTATGGGAAGTTTCAGGCAAGCTTAATCACAGCCATTGCTAGCAGAACCATCTATAATTTATAGACACATGTACCCTCCTAGGCACTCTGTGTGACAGTACTTTCCAAAATGGTGTTATCCTATAAATACCTTTTATGCTCAGAATGGTTAGAAGAATGCAGTTATTGTTGCTATTTATCATTTCTTTATAACACTGCCTACTGTACAGTGGTTACAGACCAGACTTTTAGTGATAACTTTTTCATCATGAGGTGCTTAGAAAGGGCAGAAGAAATGCTGGGATGTAATGGATAGATTTTTTTTTACTTAATTTTTTTTTACTTTTTTAAATTAAGAGTGGCAGATAGCCACATTTGGTATGCATAGAATGAAAAAAGCTGTTCTTTAAATACTTAAATGTGCAGATTGCATCAAATTATACATAGCTTTGATTATTTTCTAAATATACTGTTCTAGAAGTATAGACATTATAATGCTGTTGGTCCAGAAAAGTGTGATATATTTCTTCTCAAATAAGGCTTTTTCACCCTGCCATCTCTTTATGGGTAGACCTTTTTAATCTGTACAGCTGAAACATGTAGCTTGTTATAGCAGCTCAGACATAATTAGTGATCAGTTTGTGCAGAAACAGCTAAGGGACAAAAGCAGCAGTCTCTCATTATTTCTTATTTCTCCATCTTAAAATAAGGAGATTTTTCAACTGGTAAATGAAAATAGATCACCAATGCCACCAGATCTGGGTGAAATGTACTGGTAGCACAATTAAGAAAGTCTTGCTTCATTTCAGGCTACATGTGACCTTGGGAGAGATTAGTTATGCCTTGGGCCAAAAAAATTTAATGTTTCATTTTGTTGCAATACCATGTTTCACCTTTATGTGGATTTAAAAATGTAAATAAAATTGCTTTCTGTCAATGGTACATGTGAAGGTCACAGTCATATTCACCATGAGTATTCAAAGTGCCATTTGACCCATCATTCGTTCAGTAGATAACAATGCATTCTATTCACTTTCAGTAGTCTAATTTGTAATCATTTAATAGCCCAATATTTTATGCCTAGTTGCTAAAAAGTAAGAAATAAACCTTTAAGCACTTCACTGCAGATTTATTTGCAGAATAACTGTGTATCAAATAGAGAAGTTTTTTAGAATGCCAGGATATGTTGTATTAGAGTCTTGCAAAAATGGCAAGACTGAGTACTATAAAAGATAGGAATGACTAGCAAAAGAGTTCAAGGGCTCTCTGATAGTTTTACTTTTAACTTCTATGTGCTTATCTCATGCAATTCTCTCACAGATCATCTTTGTCGCAGCTTTGGCATAAATTGTGTTCTTCTAACATTGAAAACAAACAAAAGCCACTGTGCCTGCTTTCTAGAGGTGGGGATGGATAAAAACAGTTTTAATTTAGATGATATGGCATAAATGGTTTTTTCTAGTTTTTAAATGGGATTTTTCTAGTTTTGGCAATGCAACGCCTGGGAATAAATGCGAGGTTTGTTTGCCACAACGCAGACTACCCAAGTGCCTGCAGATTTCTCTCTGGATATCTGGAACAGTTGTTGGCCAGAGCTTCAGCCGGTATTAAGTCCGGATGGTTCCCTTGATCTGGCCATATGTGACTATACATACCTTCTGCTGTTGCTTCCTCTCTTGGCTAGCAGACCCATTGTTCTGAAACTGTGTAAGCTGTCATACTTTGAGACAGAAACAAACCCTTAAATGTGAAATGCTAGCATGAGACTTTCCTACATGCAACTAATTCTGCATTTGCTCAGTGCAGAGAATAGATATTCCTTTCACTGGGAATGTGAAAAATATCTTATTCTTAACTATTTCTGTGCTGCATTGTTTAGAGCTTCCTTAGAAATACCTGATATTGTCCATAGGTAGAATCAAGACACTAGATTAGGTGAACTGCTTTGGCCATTACTTTGTTTGTGTATCAAGTGGAACACACTGAATACGTGTTACGATGAGATTATCTCCACCTATTTGAGAGTAACTGGTGAAAGCTAACTACTGCTAGACTTGACAAACTCTTTATGGCAACAGAATTGTGACATAAACCACTTCTCAAACTCTCCCTAGGTATCCATGGGTCTCTAACAAGATCTGACTTGTAGTATTAAGCAAAGACACTGTGGACTAAATTTTTACAAAAATATTCTTAAGTCTTCTGTGGTGGGATTTCATATAGCTTCTTACGTTAGGAGCAGAAGGAGCTGTCAATATGTCTGGCAGTGGGGAACTCAGCACCTCTCATGAAGTAGAAGAGATGTCTGTAAAGAGTTACTCTAGGGAACATACTTGTGGTTCTTTCTTAAAACAGAACTGCATAGCCAGGTGCAGACAACTGTGTGCTTGGTTAGCCTATCTTTTGAGCTAGGGGAACAGGAAGCACCCCTAATCCTGAACATACGTAGTTGAATTAGGAATGACAGTATTTGAGCAAAGAAGTCCTGCCTCTTAGGTGGACTATTAGCATGGCTGTAGCTGTGCACAAATGTAAATCGTTTTAGCTTTGAAATTGCTCACATACAGGCAAAGAAATGCACTTTATTTGACCACACAGATACATCCTTGGTGAGTACTGTCCTGAACCTCAGCATAAATGAACAAGATGAATATTGTATCTGAGACACCAGAGTAGAAGATCCATCTTCCTGAAATTGTCTCATCCTTCCTCTTGTCAAATATCTTTCTTGATCTTTGCTTACGAAGGTATTTCTAGTTTCAATAAGGGATATAAGGGCAATGTTTATTTGTAGCATTCACAGTAAGTTTCAGCTTGAAGGAAAATGTGTGAAAGCGAGCACATGAGTCTAAAGAAAATGATTCTTGTGTTTATTAACCAAGAGGGAATATTTTTCAGAATGGATGTGTTTAAAAGGAGTCACCTGTTAAGCTCAATGAGCTCTAAGAATATGTGCTGACTATAACCAAGATTACTATGTGATTTGGAGAAAAAAAGCTTGTTTTGATTTTTTTTCTTTTGCCTTTTTATTTCAGCCCTTTGAAGAAAAGTACAAGCAGAAGAGAGCCTTAAGGGTTATAAACTGTACTCGCAGTATATTATAAAAAGCGGTAAATTTGGGAAGAAAAGTGTAGTAGTTGCCTATGCTGGACATAGTCTAATCTAAAGCCCATGAGTGAAATAAGTGGGCATTTTTCCCACTGCCTCCAGGCAAGTTTAACAAAGTCTTCCACTCAAAGATTTCTGAGCTTTGTAAAAAGTAAAAACCCACTGCCCTCTTTTCCCCTCTCCCCCCCCCCCCCCCAACAAAAAAACCTCACAACAAACAAACAAATCAGAAGTGCAGGGGAGTAAAAGGTGCTACCTGTTTTGGTCACCTCAAATTTTAGGTGTTAAACTTCAAACACCTACATCGCTTGTCTGACTGACTAAACACAAGGGCACTGGTGAAGTTGGAGGTGGGAAGCAGTTGTCTGCAAGTCACACTCTAACCACGGGCACTCAGCATAAACAGTAATGCTGGATACTGAGTGGGACATCGTACTACAGCTACAACATCTATGTGTGAGGCAATTGTCCTATCTGCCATAAACAAGGACATTCATATATAACTAGGAATACTTCACCGGTTCAGAACAATTAATGGTACAATAGCTCAACACATTTAATCTTTAATTGAAGTTGCAGACCTTATGAAAAAATAAAACAGTGAGGCAGAAATAGCAGAAAAAAAACATTGATTTGTCAGTAATTGATTTTTTTTTTTGAAAAAACCAAACACCCCATGAATCCTGCTCTCATTATGCCATCTCCGATTGATGTTTTGGGATATTATGTGCTTTTGCAACTAACTCATCTGTAATAAAAGCCCCAGAGCAGAGAAATATGACTCAGAAAAGGATTTAAAAGCACCAAACAAAACAGAACTCCTCATGATGCCTTAGAAAGCTATTCATAGCTCATCGTCATTGGTAGAGGCCTAGCAGAAGAACAGTGAACAATCCCCCTTCTTAGTATCAGCAGACCTGTGCCATTATCTTTAGATGCCAAAAGATTTTGCTGTATCTGACTTAGCTTGAATAGCTGGGCTGAGCTCTCTGCAAGTCTTTACACATTACTTATGTGCTTTATATATTATTTTGAAGATAATAGCAGATAAACCAAAGGCTTTTTGCACATGTGTCCATTGTATTGTTGCAAATAAATCCAGGTTGAGTTTTAGTATTAAATTTAGTATTTAGTATTAAATTGCTCATTACTGTGATAAAGAGGAATTGCTTGATGTCACTTTTTTTCTGATATGGAAACCCTGTTAGTGCCAGTCAAGCAAAACACCAAAGCATGCTGAACTCTGAATATGCAAAAGAGGTTGCAGTGAGACTCTTCATGTGTTTAAACATTTGCTTCCATCCTCTCCTGGATTGAGGCATGTGTCCTGCAAAAGCATCTCTGAAAAAGTGGACTTAAGGCTAAATTCTTGTACTACCAGTGAATTAATATTAAAAATGAATTAAAATTTTCTATCTGAAAGATTACATTGCAATACATTTCTTAATATAATACTGCCTCATTTTTCTCTACTGTGAATTAAAAGCTAAACACCTGAACTGTGCCAAAGTTCACATGAGAAACCACTGCCTGAATTGTGTACAACTCTTCAGGCAATAGGCTGAGGATTTAAAGCAGAAAATAGAACTAACAAAGATAACTGTTTATTATTTTATATTGTGTCTTTCTTACACCTTTGTTACCTAGCTTACTGATGTGTAGCTGATCAATGAGCGATAATGATGATTTTGTATGGTACAGAAGCTGAGGATCTTTGTCCTTTAGCAAGGCCCACAGAAGATTTAGGCACTATCCAAAGCAAGGTTTAAGTAGGATAAACGAATGGTAAGGGGTTGGCTTTCTAGCTAGTGTTCACTTATAGTGGATAATGAGAAGTAATTCAGCCCTCAGGTGCTTGGAAGTAAATAACTTATCTGGTGTCAATAAACCCAACTGTAATACAGTTTTAATGCTAAGCCTATTGTAAATTTTAAGCTATTGAAATAGCAGAGAAAATGGTGGAATGACCTTGTGTTACACATTGGTGAAAGTAAGAGGTCTATTTCACTTGCTTTTTGTTTGGAGTTCTGTTTGGCTATTGGTTTTCTAATGTAAACTCTGGTGCATATTACAAAATAACCCTGCTCAGTGCTGGAGAAAGGTGATTGTCCACTACTTGGTAGGAGATTATGAAGAGAGTCCTTGGTTATGTGACCCAGATTCTCATCTGAGACTCCATCTGCTGCAGCTAAAGACTACTTCATTCCCACAGTTCGACAAGATGTGTGTGTGGTTCTTGGTTTAGACAGAAAACATGTCTTTCTGCCTTATATGCTTTTGCTGATGATGCTGGCCAAGCATTGAGAAAAACGTAGACCAGATTTGCCTACCAGCTCAGTTGCAAACCCTTGATATCAGACAATTATAATGGCTTTTGGTGGTCAGCACAACATGTGTAAGTATGCTTGGCTTTACTTTGACTTCTCACAGTTACCACACAGGTCTGTGGCTGCTTCTGCTTGGTCCTTACTCTGCTCGCCTCACGTATCAACCAGTGGAACAAGTCCTAGCTTTATGTATGCATGTACCAGTGTTGTCCATTGCCAGTCTGCACCCACACTTATCCAAAATTGATCAGGAGCTTGGCTGCACCCCACTGCTGTGAAGCCTGCCCAGCTAGCTCCACATGACTCCTCTCCTCCCTTCTTAGGGCATTCAGGAATACATATTACAAAGTGGTTTAATTTGGTACGGTAGAGGACACTTGTGCAGGGAGTGAATACATTCTAAGTGTGCATATTTGTACAAATTCCCGTATTAGTCTGTTTGCTTTAACATAAATACTCATGCAGAAGACAAAATGTGACACCTGGAAAGAGACATGACATATTTGATCTAGTAGTAATGGTTTCCCTTGTTTTACAGAAAGTTTGTTGAGATGATGGCTGCCACATCTCTGCTTCTGTGATTATGCTGGTCTCAGTTACTCTTGCACATTCTCTGAATCAACATCCTGGGCTATGGCTATGCATCCAGTAGCTGAAGGGACTAAAAAACCAAAGATTGTAATCTGTGGAAGATTATCAAGTATGCACATATTTGGTTTGGCTTCCCTCCTCCCCTGTTCCATGTTCTGGTCTCTCACCCTCTCCCCTGCTTGCTCTTCTTGGATAACCATCTGTTGCTGCTCTATGTGGCCATCATCCATGCTTTGGGATGCCATAGATTTATCCTCTCTTTTGTTGTTGCATGTGGGAGGAAGAAGCCTGCCCACAACTTAAGCCATCCAAGTGAATCCTACCAAGTCAGGTGATTGCTGTCCTGGGAACAGGCATGTGACAAAAAGGACTGCCTGTCAAGACGGCTCAAGCACCAGGCCAGACTTGAAACTGCTCAGGTGTTGAGTGTTGGAGGGACGTGGTGGGTGAGTTCAGGGCTGGTAAGGAAGGCTGTATAGCTTAAAGAATGCGGTTTTGTGTGTTCGTTTTTACTGGGGATTTTCCTATTAGAAAGTGGGCTGCCTTGTGTTTTTTTTATCCAGATTGCTGTGCATGATTGCTTGGTCAGATGGTAACCAATTTTGATACAGAGATCTGCCAGGGAGGACAGAAAGTAGCCTTCTGTGAGTCAAGATCAATGTTTCTTTAGATCAAAATTAAGTATAAAGTGCACATACATGCACACATATGAATACATACCAATATATGTATGTGTGTAAGTGGTAATTAACTTGGTCTGCTTTTGTGAAAATCCATACCGGAATAGGATTCTTAGCATTGCCTGTCTTTGACAGACCCTTCAGGTTAGGGCTCAGACAGCTGAGGTGCGGCTGCCCATGAAACTCCATGTTTCAAAATACTACAGGGTGTGCTAAGGACAGGGTCCTTTGTGACAAGTGCCATACTTGCCTTCCAGATGAACCAAGAACACAGAAAAGCACTTCACTCCTTGAAGCAGGGCTGTCAGAATTCATTCTTTGTGAAGAGAGCAAAGTGTGGAGTGAGGTGAATGAAGGTCTTTTGTCTCAGATGACAATAAATGTTTCTAGAGGAATAAAAATGGTGTGACTTGTTGGCATGTAGCTCATCTCCTGCCCATACGACTTGGGAAAAGAACCTTAGCCTTGGTAGTATCTGTTCTCCTACTGCCTCCCTAT
Organism: Astur gentilis; assembly: GCF_929443795.1. Classification (NCBI taxonomy): domain Eukaryota; kingdom Metazoa; phylum Chordata; class Aves; order Accipitriformes; family Accipitridae; genus Astur; species Astur gentilis. The sequence goes on along the minus strand of NC_064883.1, from coordinate 18,959,540 downwards.
CTCTTCATGCGGACTCCAAGAAAGTTGCATCCAATGTTGTGTGCACTGTCCTGTGTGCTGTATTTTTAAATCTTGGTGACCTCTGATTACTTGGGATCTTCTCAGTGGGGGAAAACTGTTCCAGTACATTGCAGCATGAGTTATACCCAGGAAAATGATGTAAGCATAGTGCCTGCTGGAGTGCTCTGGCCTGGGTCCTTGGGAAAACAGGTGCTTGTTTGCTATCTGGCCCTCTTGGGCTGCCACCTACAATGTGCACATACACCTGATGAAAGGCGTATAGCCAAGTCCAGTTGCTGGTCTCCTTTTCCTTTGGCTACAAGTTAATCAAGTGGTGAGACTCAGGCAGGGCCAGTTAAGTTGTGTGGTTGGCCCCATGATGCAGTTGTCAAAGACATGGAGAACTCTAGGCAGGGACTTGTGGGAGGACAGCTGAAGGCCTGAGGGCATGTCGGGACATGTGTAGTGTGAGCTCATGCAGGGTGGACGGGAATGTCAATAGCTGCCTACAGGCCTGCAGTATGGGTTGCCCTTGGCAGGAGAAACCTAAGCGAGTGATGTAAATGGCGTCACGATGTTCAGTTCCAAGGCCATGGGCTACTGATTTTAGTGGATTTTGTACTGCATGACAGCCAGGGTGTCACTATGGAATATGAAGGTAATTACATAAAGGTAATTCATTTGCATGTGGTCCCATCGGCTGGAGGAGCTTAATGCCTGTTGGAAAGCACATGTCATTATACTCCTTTAACAGGAACCACATCAATACACTAACCCTTATCTGTGAAATGTTTCATGTTTTTTGCTCAGGATTTGGCCTTTTGTTAGTTGAAGTCCAATTCCTTAGTCAATAAATAACAACAACAACAACAACAACAACAACAAATCTCTATTTTTTAATAATCATCATTTCACAATACCTACACTTTAAGCAGAGCTTGTAGTTTAGATTTCTACATTTTGAAAGGCTGAAAGGCCCCTGTCTCATTCTTTTGAAAGTCAAAGGGAGATTGCCACTAGGCAGTAAGCATGATAGATGCAAAATTTGCAGTTACATCCATTTTCTATCTGATCTATTTTTCTCTCTGCTATTTAAAAAGTAAATGAATGGGGAGATCAGAACTACAAAGGAGTTAACACACCAGTCTAGGGTAAAGCTTTATCTGCCTACCAGGCTGCCATGGCTCACAATAAAGTGAAGCTTCTCTCCTTATGCAAACAATTTAAAAAATTTGGAAGCCTTTGTAGCCCAAGCTGTACAGGGATGCAAGTACTGCCAGGCAGAAATCTTAATTTCAATCGTATGCAAGGCCTGCAGTGTTAACATTCATAAGGAGTTTATGAATAGGAATCAAGAGGAAATTACCTACTTCTTATCAATAGTCACTATTTCCTCTGTCTGCCGAGATGGTTGGGGGAGAATAGTTGGCATCTTTATTATTAAAATGTCAAGTTATTTCTTTTGTAGACTTTTGGAGTGCATGTGTTGTGTTACAGCACAAAGAGTGCACGTCCTCTGAGCACAGGGAACACAAAGTCTATTATACTTTTTAACACTACTGTTATGTGATGTGTGGAACAGAAATAAGCAGCATTCCTGGCTTTCTGCATATAGAAGGATTGCTCAGCTGTTCCTAGTCCCGTGAAGGAGGATCAAGGAGTGAAATACAAGGTTTGCAAAGGAGAGATTTGTAGGAACCCTATGACTGCCTATCCATAAATGCTAGCTACTCTATAATGGAAAAAGGAGAGAATGGGCCCTGGACTCTCCCTGTCCCCTGCAGTGATCGCTGAGACAGGTTAGTAGCTAGGCCTGATTTGCCTTCAGTAGTCATTTTAGAAGGGTGCAACACACGTAGAGTAACTCATGACCTAACACCAGTGGAAATCAAAGGAGGTTTTGGCCCTGTATGCCTTCTTGAGATCTTGCGTATTCAGGATTTTCGCACCACTTCTTGCCAAGGCTGGTGAATTTAGGACACCAATGAACCCATTCATCATTTTTATGAAATAGATGTAGGTGCTGGTTTTCTATACCTTAAATTGCCTGAGGTGAGGCAATGGGCGGTGTTTTCCAGAAAGGGTATATTCTGGCTCGAGGAGATCTGTGAGCCACAAATGGTTAGATGCTCAAGGGAAATGTCATTAAAGACTTGCCTTGTTCTTATACTCTTCCCTAACTACCTTTTGTTTGCTGGTGTTAAAAGTAGACCTTTGGTCTCACCTATCTGCTTGTTCTTGTGTGCTTAGTTGAGTGCTGGTGAATTTGCTTCACGTAACATTAGTGTCCTTTGACTGATGGAGGAAGGAAAATGGTTTTCTGTGCCACATCCTGAGACAGAGTACGGTTACTGAGTCTGAGTCTTCTGATGTCTGCATCCATCCCTTGAAGCAGTAACAAGTATCTGAGCTGCTGCAAGCTAAGTATAATCAAGTCTTTGCAGACAATTCTCTTTTCTGCAGCTAAAATATGCTCATGCAGGTGGATAATCTAATGCAATTTGACTATATTTTCTGACTTAAAGGGAGCAGGTGTCTTATCTAAGAGACATCTGCCTCTACTCTTGAGATTAAATATTCTGGTTCAGCTGATAGAAAATAAAATTGGCAAGCTCTAAAGAATTAACGTTTTTTCTAGGACAAACTTGAGCTTGAGATTGGCCACCTGAAAAATAAGAAGCTCATTAGGACTTAATTTTCATTTACCTTGTTCTTTTGCTGTTCAGTCAGCTTCCTTTCCTTAAAAGTATTTAAAAAATGTGTATTGCTGAATATTCACTGATTCACAAATTAAAATTATGTACTCTATTTTCATACTGCTTATAGTTCTGATATGATATGTTGTTCATCTAGCAGATCTGCATGGTATTTACAACCTCTGTGGGTTTCTAAAGTCACTGTGGAAATTCGGAAATACACAAAGTTCCATTAAAAAAATTTCGTAACATATTATCTGTATTTCAAAGCTTGAATTGAAGTTTCAGCTGACTTTCTCTATAAAGAAGTTCCAGTGTGTAACTGTAGTCATGACTCTTTCCCTGTTGTCATGTTCAGAGGATGACATATCATAGAGGAAATTCAACAAAATAGAAAATATACCCATCTAAAAATGTGGTTCAAACTCATTTTTCCATGCAGTGCATTACAGGTTTCTTTGAAATGTGCTGTTAATTACATTAAAATAGTTGGATATGATTTTCTACTGTTTAATACCAATGCTGACTTATCCCTTTGTTGACCAGAACAAAGATTAGAAAAACACCGGTGTATTACACTTCGTATGAGCATAAATGACTATCTGAAGCCCAGAATGATAAATCAAGGTCAGTGCTTATCTTGCAAATAGAAGACTAAGGAACAGCTGGTCACCATGATTGAGCCTAAAATGAGATTCCTCAGTCTGTGTTTAAACAGTTCAAGTTCTAAGAGGTAGTGAGAATCCAGCATCTCCCATTTTCTACAATAGATGCTGATGGGTGTTTAGTGCTTTTGAACTGAAAATATTTTATCTAAGTACCTTTTAAAATCTATGACTCTCTAGAGATGTCTAACTTTATTTCGGTATTTTAGTACTCCTTGCAAATAAAAGATAGCCCCAGAATTTATTTTTTTTATTTAAAAAAAAAAAAAAAAAAAGCTTGCTTTTCATAGTATAGAATCCAAATTGTTCCTGTATACTGTCATTTTTGAACACAACAAGAGCACAAAGAATAAAAACTTTAGGTTTTGGTCTGCATGTGGATATGGCACTCCTACATGCAGCATCTATTTGCATTTCTATGCATTTAAAGATCTGTACTGGAAATGATGTTGAAAATAACAAAGGCAACCACTGTAAAAGTGAACAGAATAAAATCTTTGGACATGATTATTTTTGCAGTATTCACAATTTATGAGTATGAGTATCAGTTGCAGCCATTTGATGCATTTTTACTTCCTTCACTTCTATTTATTAAAGGGAACTTTAAAAACGAACAGTGTGTCTGTAAAATGCTTATGACTTGTTGTCAGGACATGTTGAGTGACTATAGCATTCATGTGCACAAGGGTAAAGAGGTGAAAACAGACCTATACTAATGTGTGTGGGAAACTGATGCAGTAAATTCACTTCAGGTTGAAGAATTTCTGCTTTTTCAATGTTGGTTCCCTCCATAAGTGTTGCTCCCCTTTCATTGTCCCAGGTGAAGAAACTGAAGTGAAAAAGACTTTTGTCCTCTCTCTCTTTCTATGTAAATGACAAGGTATGAGAAGCAAAATATTGATTTCTATCATGTGTACAAATTATATTTTCACAAATTAAAGTAAAAACACTTCATGAAAATTATTGAAGATGTGACAAACCTATTTATACTCCATTAATTTAACTCTTTAGGGGTGAATCACAGATCTTAAGTAATAAAACACGGAATTAACTAGATTGTTCAATAGTGTAACTATGTCTTTATTACAGTGACAACAAATCACAGTTCTGGTGTTTTCACAGGGTGTTGGTAACACAGCTGTGAAATTTTGGGCTAAACCTTGCCATTTCTTGTGTTCACAATGAGAAAGAGACCAGTTCTCATTGTAGCAGTGGGAAGGGACAGGGAGAGGGATGTGTAGTTTCGGGTGATCATTGGTGTCCTGGTTTCAGCTGGGATAGAGTTAATTGTCTTCCTAGCAGTAGGTACAGTGCTATGTTTTTGAGTTTGGTATGAGAAGAATGTTGATAACGCTGATGTTTTCAGTTGTTACTAAGTAATGGTTAGTCTAAAGTCAAGGATTTTTCAGCTTCTCATGCCCAGCCAGCGAGAAAACTGGAGGGGCACAAGAAGTTGGCACAGGACACAGCCAGGGCACCTGACCCAAACTGGCCAAAGGGGTATTCCATACCATGGGATGTCATGTCCAGTATATAAACTGGGTGGGGGGATTGCTGCTCAGGGACTAGCTGGGTATCGATTGGCGGGTGATGAGCAATTGCACTGTGCATCATTTTTATATTCCAATCCTTTGTTGTCTTTTTATTAGTGTTATCATTATCATTATTAGTTTCTTCTTTTCTGTTCTATTAAACCGTTCTTATCTCAACCCACGAGTTTTACTTCTTTTCCCGATTTTCTCCCCCATCCCCTGGGTGGCGGGGGGAGCGAGTGAGCGGCTTCCTGGTGCTTAGTTGCTGGCTGGGGTTAAACCACGACAGTTGGGTTTGTGAATAGGATTGTTTCTAGTGAGGAAGAGCTCCTGAAGGCAAGAGCAAGTGATTTTTACTTGAATGCATGGCATCCAACTGTACATTCTACACACCTACAGTGAATGTGACACTGTTTTGAAGAGTGTATTATGGTGGCTATTGCATCAGAGACCTTCCTTTCACATATCTTTGTGCTGACCTGATTGCCAAGTGAATTGGTACAAGAATGTGTCAAGGAGGAGCAGAAAATACGTGCAGCAAAGGACAAAACTATTTGCTGAACAAGAGCAAATGGTCTAAAGTGTTCATGGAAATGTACGTCCTGATTTTGTGCTCATATAAGCTGTATCAAATCTGTGGAACCTAAGAATTACTCCCCAGCTTCTGGGTTTCTGTGCATGACCTGGTGATTTCGTCAGTTGCCTTGCACCAGTTTTATTCTTCCTCTTCCTCTCTGTTCCTGTGCTTTCACTTTCCTAGGAGAACGGGTACATGAGCTTTGGGGGAACTTTAATCAGCTTTGGGTGGGTCCCCAACCTACTAATTGTGAACAGAGACTATAAGCTGCACCCTGGAGTGTATTCATTGCAGTCTGTGCAGTCTTTGGGTGGAAGGCCTTGCTTTTGAGCTGTGTCACTGGGATGAACAGCACAAGTCAAGAGGAAAGGGAGGTTGTTTTAAAACACTTCTAATCTCCTGTAGTTTTGTAAGTTGCATGTTCCCTTGACTTCCTTGTCCACCTCCACAAGGTCCCCAAAAGCCATTGTTTAGTTTAGGGATGACCTTTTATCCTGGTCTTTATCCCATTCATTTCCTTTACTCAGGCTATGAGGATAGGCTAGATGCTTTCCTTTGTGTTTCTGGAAGTTCCCCATTTTGAGTAGTTGCCATAGAAGAAGACTGTGTTGTCTTTAGGCATGCTTTGCGCTGATGGGGTGGCAAATGCTGTTCAAGTACAACTAAGGATCGAGGCCATATGCTAACTGTCAGACATGATTATTTTTCAGAACTATACTCGCAGAAGTGAGTCCTTTGATCATATCCCAAAGGCAAGAGCAAGAGGTTCTCTCTGGTCATATTAATGTCATGCTGGTTTTCATTTATTTTTCAACCAAGTTTTTTCCTTACTATGGTGAAAATCCTCATAAATAAATCATGGAGCATTAAATGACTCAGTATGCACTTGCTATCGAAAGTATTTGCCTTTTAATTTTAGAATGCTTTAAAACTTATTTTAGATGACTCTGTGCTGGTATTATATCAAGTGTTCAGTGTTCAACAGCTGTGGCATTTCTGCTGGTTGCTTGTCTCTGCTGAGGGGATGCCTGAAAAAACACTTTCCTGGAGAATCAGTTTCCATGAAGAAGGTTGCTTGCTCATTAATACCTTCTAGGTCCTCGTGTAACTCATTAGTAGATCAGAAGGGGAGAACTTGTACTTTAGCTACCTGAAGTGCTATTGACACAAAGATAGATGGTGCCTAATTTTGGCTATTATAATGTAAGCCCCCCATGACTGCAAAGTTTCCGCTTCAGAAGTTTCTCTTGCGACAGATACAGAAGGAAAATACTTCTCTCAGGGAAAACATGGTGGCATATTTAACATTAACACATGTCCTGTGTTTGCCCCAAAGTCAATGTCACTAGCAATTTCGGATTAAAATTATGAAGTTATGAGCAATATATACCCAGTTAGTGTGCTTTCTTCGTTTCAAATCTGAAAATATGGGAAAACTCTCCAGCTACTAACATAAAGTCATTTATCTTCTTGAACAGAGAGATATAAAGTCTGAAGGTAGTAATGAGTAAATAATATACCCATATGGCTTCTGAGCAAAATAAACTCTTGGTGTCTGTATTTTGAAATGGTTGCCGGCAAGTTAGTTGGCACAAGTTCAAAATCTATATGCAGATGAAGTAGAGCGTTGTGACTGTCTACCTAGCTTTGTTGGACAAATACAGCTGGATGAAATGTTTTCCACGTAATTCAGATGGGTGTGTCACCAAGAAGGCTTTCAGAAGATGATGAGACTCTGAGGTGGAGTGATGGGTGTTACAGCTATGTAGGCTGGATCACAGGTGATGAGTTTTTTGGGTTTTCTGCTGGGTAAGAAAGGATTAGAACAATCACATCACCAGAACTGGTGCTGCCACATAAATATGGCCCATCACATACAAAGGGAGACTGAAACTTTAGTCTTTCAAATATCTATAGCTAACTGCACGTGCAGAAGTGCTACCAAAATCAACAGCATAGCATGTAGAAGGTGTATGGTCATGAATTTTTCTGAAATAAACCAACTGTGATGGGTAGCGTGAGCCTCTTACAGATTAGAAATCAGTAAGACAACAATAAGTTACTGTTCTGGCTTTGTATTTATCTTTTTTTTTTTTTTTTTCCTTTTGTTTCACCCAATTTCATTTGGAATTTGACTATATTTTTCCAAGGACTTTTACCAGTGTTTTATATTCTGTTAGGATAATTTTTCTTGTTTCTTTATTCTCCAATCTCATTTTCTTCCTCTAAGACCCTTTCCCAAGACTTTTTCTCTTAATTTTATCTTTTTTGCTACCTTTTCTCTCTTCAAGGTTTATTTTTGCTCTCTTTTTCCTAGTGTTCCTGTTTCACATCTAGGTATTTGTCTTGGTTTTCTGCTACTGTTTAACACTTTTCAGTCTATTTCTTTCACTCCCACTTTCTAAGTCTTACACCATTCTGTTGTCTGTGGCTTTTGTCCCAGGTTTTATTACACGTGTATGGGAAATTGCAGAAAAGCAACATGTACCAATCACTAAATACAATCAAACACATTTTTTTATGAAAGTCTGTATATTTCAAGAGTACAAATAATAGATTTCTTATCTTGTAGTAATGAGAAAAGGGATGCAGATAGATAAGGTTTGGAATTTTTATTCTGTTTAACAAAATAACTTTTTCAAAACTTATAGCTGTTAGTCCATAGCAAGTGTAGTAATTGTGTACTAAAGCACCTAATAAATAGGATTAGCTTGAGCCAATTGTTTAGGCGTACAAATTGCATCAACATAAAGGAGAATAAGACATTTTTCAAGCTTAAGGAAGAATTGCTGATGAAAGCCCTTTAATGAGGTCTGAAATATACATTCTTCTGATTTGCTTTACTCTTGCGCATTTTTTGCAAGGCTGGTTAGGTGTGAACTACATCATTAGTCTTTAAGAAATGGTCAATTACTGGAAACTGCAAATTAGCTCTACCTGTCAGTGTCTCCAAAGGGAAAGCTTTGCTCATCTGCAATATGGGAAATAAGAGGGGAACTGAATGTCGTGGGAATCTCTAAATCAGCTGTGACAACAAGCAAATCTGTCTTCAAAGAAGATCAAGCCAATAGCCCTTCCTGCCAGAGTAAGGAATTTAAAGGGAAAAATAGGCAAGTTCAGAAGCAGCACTGCAGGATAAGACTTTAATATTATTAACAGGTCAAAGGAAATAACTGGTAGGAAACAGATGAACTAGACAAACGAGGAGAACAGCCTACCTCAAACTTAAGCTGAACCACAAGTTGTATTCCTAAACTGATTTTGTCTGCCTTTTCACTAGCTACTCTCCCAAACATCCTTCGAGGGTCCATTGCCCTTGTCTTCCCTACACTGTTGCAGAATGATCCCTGCAGTACAGTGGCTCTACCTCATGTTTGGTACCATCTGGAGGCAGAGACAGGAAGCAATAGGAAAATCCTAGGGCCTTCTCTAATTTTGGCAACCTAAAATATTCTAACAACAGAACATATCTGCATGGGGTAGGAAATATCAGGGTTTTGTCTTCTAGAGTTTTGGCTAAAGCAACTAGACTAACCTATATAATCGTAGGCATCTACTTCAGTTTGGGAAGAATTTCCTGAGGCCCTACTGATCCTATAGGCTAAATCTCTCACAGCCACCATGAAACCTTAGACACTTGGCGCACATGCACAGACCTACAGGTAGCCACCTAAATTTAGCTCAATATCATCCTCATTGTGAAAGATTCTTGTGAAAATTTCTTATGTCACTTGATTTAGCCATTGCTGGTGTAGGAGATTTGTCTTCAGTATGACCTCACACCAGAAGAAAAAGTGATGCAATATCTCATGTCTGCCTTGCCATTGCAGCAGGCAAAATCGGACAAGCCTGTTTTCCAGCTGAAGTACACTGACTTAATTAGGTCAACTGAGCAATACCACTTTACACTTGCTGATTAACTGACACAGGAGAATAGCAAGATTTTCAGCAAGTCTCATCACTATTGTCATTCCAAAATTTTAAAGAATTGGGACCTAGGGGTTGTTCAGACCTTAGTCTGGAACAAATTTTCTCTTCGGAATCCTGAATTTCCTTGCTGGAAGGGTGCTGGAGTAATAGAAGTTTGTTTATTTGTTTCCCCATTGAAACAAAAGTACTTTTTCATGACTGTGTCTAAGGAGATGCTGTTACTTTGAAAATCTTCTTGTATCAGTCAAATATTCAGCAAATATTCATGTTCCATACCTGGAAATTATGCTGAGGAGTATAATGAATATTTTCTCTTATATGACTGAAAACAGGATGTGGCTTTTGTAGGGCTGTGGAAAATGTTTAAAAAATAACAAAATCCTGCTATTTGACACAATATGGTGTGCTAGAAGAACAACAGATTTGCACTCCCAAACCCTATGGGAATATTTTATTTCTGTACTGGATCTGGTTGGGATGGAGTTAATTTTCCTCAAAGCAGCCTGTATGTTGTTGTGTTCTAGATTTGTGATGAAAACAGTGTTGCTAATACACCAATGTTTCAGCTATGGCTGAACAGTGTTTGCACAGTGTCAAGGCCATCTCTTTCTCACTCTGCACCTAAGTGAGTAGGCTGGAGGTGGGAGAAAGTTTAGGAGGAGACGCAGCTGGGAAAGTGGACCCTAACTCACCAAAGGGATATTCCATACCATGTAAGAGATACTCCATGCCGTATAAAGTCATGCTCAGCAATAAAACTGGAAGTTAGTTTTTCCAAAGTAGTCGCTGCTCAGAGACTAGCTTGACATTGGTCTGCTGGTGGGAGGTGGTGAGTGATTGCCTTTGTATTGCTTGACTTTTTTTTTTCTTTTTTCTTTTTTTCTTCAATTAACAAACTGTCTTTATTGTGACCCATGAGGTTTTTCTTGCTTTTGCCCTTCTAATTCTGTTCTCCATCCTTCTGGAGAGAAAGTGAGTGACTGACTGGGTGTGGACTTAGCTGCCGGATGGGGTCAACCCAACACAATTTCTCATCGGGTCATGATTGCTGATCAATATGGAATGGAGTGTGAGCACTATTATATTTATTTTTATTTTTTTTTTTAAGTGCTGGTTTTTAGCCTGGGTATGCTGCAGCAGATCACTTCCTCAACTACAAGTAATGCTGAAGAGAGGGACTAGGAGCCTCAAATGCTGGAAAAAACAAGATCCATCAGCTATGAGATTTTCATTTGCCTAAGAAAGGAGTCCAGCAGAGCCCCATTGTAGAATGGCCCAGGAAATGATCCACAGCATAAGACTAGCCATGCTGGAGAAATGCTGAAGTTGTATGCAGCACACTGCAGGTGAAGGGTAGCTAACGGTATCTTTTAAGAAAAGAACAGGTTTCTGCCTTTCCCTTTACTATTTTGATCACTTGAATTTGCAGAGGTCGCTGTTATTATGGTAATGGTAGTAGCTACTAATTTGCAGTTGTTTCTAGAAGCTGGTTTGGCACCTCAGTAGAACTGAAAAGAGAAGGTATGTGAAGAGATGGTCTCTTTTTGCTGACAGCTTACAGAGTGAGGCTAGTCTTGGATTCAACAGGCAAACATAAGTATCTGAAAAAACACAAGATGAGACAAAAAAGATTAATATACTCAATAGTAGTAATTTTTGTTAGGACAGAGAGGCTGGAAAGTTCCCTGAACTCCATATGTGAAGGAATGTTTTTATATAGGAATATTAGGAAGTTGCTTCTTTATAGTAGCTTGTCATTATGCATTTCTGAAGTGTTGGGTGTCTTTTAGCTCATCATTTTATAGCACCATGCTTACAGGGATCCCATGGCCTCTAACTTGCTGTAGGAATGGAGAAGCTAGACATCATCTTAGGAACCTTAAATTTCCTAAAAGGGAAATTTGCGCTACTTTTTTTGTCCTATGACACCAATAATTTCTGTTGAAGAGATGTGGAAAATAAGGCTAGAAAGCTAAATGTCCTGGCCAAGGTCAAACAGAAAAGAATGGTAGAGCTGGGATTTAAGCCTGCTTGTCTCCCAGGTGTCTTAACCACAGATCTAATCTGCCATTCTTTGTCTTAAAGGTAATGTATTTTGTAAGTCAAATTCTCAGTATATTACTCCTAAGATGTAGCAGGGTAATAAAAATAATTAAGCAGATGTTCAAATCACTAAATGAGTGTCATTTTTTGTTTGAAGGCTATCCCAATATGAACTCAGATTTTAGTCTCTAGTGAAAATGTCTGATATAATGTTGGGTTTTAACATATTAGCAGAGAGAAGAATATTTAGCTACCTTCAATGTATTCAGCTATTTGATTAATTGAAGGGCTCAGCAGTCAGCGGACATCTCATTAGCCAATTCACGTAGGCATGCTGTGACTATTTTGGATCACATATCCACAATTCAAATTGACAGTAAAAGTCCAATTAAAAAGCAAATGTATTTTCATACATTGTAGCAGTGGTGTTGTCATGTGGCTTGGGTTTTTCCTTTTATTTCATTCCCAATTACTCATTTTAATGATGTGCTCCTGAATGTGAGAAACTAATGTTCTTATTTTAAGCTCTGCTTAAAGAAATTGTCAGGCAACCTTTCCCATACTGTTCTGCTCAGCTGCTGCAAAGTTGTGTACTTTGACTACATGTGCAGAGGTTATTGTGCCAGATGGTGTGGTTGTTTCTGGGATGTGAAGAACCACAGAGAGAACCCTGAAATATATCCCTCATGTCATAAAATATCACTTTAACTGGCTTTTCAGAGATGAGACTTATAGGTAAATTAGGGTGCAGAAAGCCAAATTATATCTAACACTGAATATCAAAAAGGTCATCTGATACATTTCCAAAGGCATTCAATTTATCTCCAGTATTAGACTACTTTTAAAATATTCTTTACTGACATCAGTTTCTTGCTTCAGTCTATTGTCTAAAAGACAGAATGTTAATTTATCCATCAAAATAATAGTTTAAGTCTCTAAATGATGTATTTTGTTATTCATTACACATAAAGTAGAGATTATAAAGTGTATTTGCTAGTACTTCAAACTAGATAGAATTATACAGTTCTACCGAAGTAGTGCAAAGTTACCACAAATATAGGTTTAGTCTGAATTACATCAGGGCTAAAGCAAAGAATTAGGGAGCCGTGGCTGGTTTCCTGTCTACCAAGAAAACAAATGAAAAATGAAATTTTCTAATAGCTTAGGTCCTTAAACGGCCCTTGAACTTTATGAAGCAAATGTCAGTGCTGGTACAAAGAAGTGGGTGGGAAAGGGGCCTCTTTCAAATGTAATAATCCATTCTGTGGAATGAAATCTATTATTAATCTGACCCCCCCCCCCCCACCCCTCCGAGTGAGAACATGCAGAGGATGGTACAACATACTTCCATGGCCAGTGAACTCTGCTAGTTGGTGTAGGTTGGGGAAGTTTAGGATTCTGCAGGTCCCGTTCTGCTTAATCCAAGGGTAGCATCTGAGCTTGCTTGCCTGCAGGTAAGTTCTTGGTCATCCTGAAAGGCTTTGTGAGCCATGCACGAGATCCCTTTTCTCCATGGGTGCTTGTGTTCTGCCAGGTAGCAGCTGAGCTTCAGCATACCAGTGAATTCAGTTTTGTGTAGGAACCCTTGCTCCAGTTGACCACGGACAGTGCCTGTGAATATGCATGTTCTACTTTTTTTTGTTTGGTATATATAATTCCCTTTTGCCAAAGGCTCTTGGAACAGCACTTAGCCATGCCTGCTTATTGGGCTCTGAGAATATCAATAACAGTTGAATGTCAGGGGGGTGGGCAATGAATCTGAGTGGGCTAAATCACAGCCCTATGTGGCATATACATTCCTTAGATTTCAGTGAATAGCAGCTAACATCTGATGTAAACTGCAGTTCCCAGAAACTATTGTAGATCTTTATTTAATCTCCCCACTCAGTGTGTGAACTTGGGCATTCACTTCAGCCTGTGTATCATACAAGGAAGAAAAAGGAACAGAAAAGATTTGCCAGTGACTGTAGACTTACGAGTGCAACATTTTTCCAATCTGTTCTGGGAATTAAAGCTTTTTTTTCCTGTGGCAGTCTGTGTGTAATTCAGGATCCTCACATTTAGATGTTGGCAACATGGTTGCTACTCCAATATTTTTGATGTTTCATGGTCAGCCTCCTTCATCTTCAGCATACTTCAGTTCCTGACAAAACCAGCACATAAGTGCTTTGAGTAGTAAAGTTCCATTTGTAAATCCCCACACAGTGCAGAGATGAACATGGGTACTGTGACCAGAGTTTAATGAGAAGCAGTAGACTGATCTGTTCGCATTGACATATGCTTTTGAAGTTCATCATTCAGCGTCTAAACCAAGCATTTTACTAACTAACTTGCTATATAGATGAAACTAAAAGGTTATTTTGATTGACTTTTTGTCATTTGATACTTTGTCAGGTGAACTAAGAAAATATAATTTAAATTCTACAGATGTTTATCTTTATTAACATCTCAGAACTTACCAGAGGGTTACTTTATTTTTCTATGCCACATAATAATACCTTGCTGCTTTGAGGTGCACTGACTAGTCAGTCTTTTGTGTCTACCAGTATTCATTTAAGTATCATTTATTCATTGTGATTAGTAATCAGATCTGGGTAAGAGAGATAAAACAAATGTAAAAATATTCTGCTGTCTCTGAATTATTTCTTGCTTTTAAGGCAGAGGAAAAGTAAAACAGGTCATCAAGAAATTAAATACATAAAGATCAGAGGTGAGATAATGAGCTCATTTGCATTGCATCAGGATTTGTTTTGAACTTCAAAACATGAGATCATAAACCAGTCAACATTTAAATACTGCCAGCTATATGAAAGACTAAATCAAAATGGGCTTTTTTTTTCTTCCTCTAACAATTATTCTCTCACTGGATGTTTTCAGTCTTTCATTTGGTGGTCTCTGAATGTGAAGTTGTGTCATCTATTCTTTATTTCCTTTTTTTTTTTTTTTTTTAAAATCCAAACAACCAGAAATAGCCGCACAAGTCTACTGTAAATAGCAGTTAGTGGAGAGCAGAAGAATAGAAGAGATATTGGGCAAGAAACAGAATTGCAGTTGTTGGGTTGTTCAAGAAGCTGCTGCTTTAAAAATGTTTTTCTGCTGGTGCAGTTCAGGGCTTTGGGCAAATGAGACTTGTGCTATGTCACAGAAAAAGAGAGCTGAGGTAACTGACCCCAAATACAGTTTCCTTTCCCTCAGTAGATATTTTATAGGCCTTTCAACTTTCACTGACCAGATTATTCTTCGTATCCTTCTGGTAAGGCTGGAGATGGGTTGTACATCTCTTAATTCCCTTTTCCTGATTACTTGGATGAAGCCGCCTTGCTCTTTTCACAACGGTGAAATTCATATTCTTCGCAGAGCCAGGCAAGGACTATGACTGTGTCAGGACTTCCCTTTCCTCTGTTTCCCTGTACAGTTGGCCAAGGCTGTGACAATTTTAGCCTGCTGCGATAAATGATAGCTCATCCGGCTCATGATTATGGTGCAGGAGGGAGCTTAAAGATATAACAGGCTAACCTTTCAGGGATGCACAAATCTGCTCAAATAAATAAAATCAGGAAAGGGCACCATATTTTTCCTTGTTTTTTGCAACGTCTGAAACTAACCCATGCCCTAGCTACCACATTACTATAAAGTCATTCGATTTTCCATTATCTAGGTCATTGGTTCAAATTTGGTCCAAGATGTCAGTTGGCCCAATCTTGTGTAAATTAGACACGCTTGACTAGGGGTACTGTCAGATACTTGGTGACCATTAAGTGGACACACAAAATTACATCTTTGCTTTGCCAGTATAAAAATGGAGACGGAGACAAAAAGCATAGAGTGATATGAGTGAAAAGCAGCTCAGGTGACTTTTTGCAGAAAGCCTAATGGAGTCTCCAGTCAGCCCCACTGATAAAGCTGCTATTCCTGCTTGCAATCTATTTTCCATTGAATATAATCAGCCAAACAAACACAAAATAATCTTGTTTGGTGCAGACTGCTGTGTTGGCACCTGAACAGCACCTAATGTGCCAGCTGCTGCTTTGTTTTGTTTTGTTTGTTTGTTTGTTTCTTGCTGTATTAATGGATTTTACATCACTTTTATTATCCAGTGAAAATATAATAAAGACCATTCAGGATATATGGATGCCATTCAGGTTTTGTGGAGAAATTTGGATACATAGCATCTATTTTTGGAATAGGTGATCTTTGTATGTTTTCACTTGATTACACCTGTACAAAATGTGTGGCCTGTTTACTGCTTTGAGGGAACACTAGGGATCCACTATGGGTTTTGTAAGGGTGCCTGTACACTGTACACCACACTGGTTTACAGCAGGCACTCGGCCGAATTGCTGCCATCACTCTAAAGAATCATTCTATGCCTCTCTCTATCCCCTGTTCCTTTTCCCAAGAAAGCCTGATTTAAAACATGCTACAGTTTTTAGTGATAAGGTGAAAGGAGGGAGGTTTCAGTTTTTAATTGCATCAGCATTTCGGATAATGTCTTCTTTTGTTTGTGTTCACTTTCTTAATGGGCTATCTCAGGTATATCAGTGCCTTCCCTTCCTGCACAGTGGAAATAGTGAGAGAAAATAAAATATTACATTATTTTGACCCATAAGAGACTAATTGGAAAAAACCCTCATAAATGAGAAAGCCAAGATATTTAGGGTTCTGTTAAATTTGGTTGGACAGGCTTGGTTAACAGATCATTTACTTTCCCAGGCCAAATTAGTGTTACTTTCTGAAGCAGGTAAGGGATGAATTTGTAGGACTTGCAAGAATTTTTGAATAGTTGTGGAGAGAAATATCAGAGAAAATCTCAAATAGCTAAGCACTAGTTATGGCCTTCCATGCACAAAATGACTATTACTTATTAAATGATTCTCATAACTTTCACATATATAATAAGCATAGATCTTCATATACCTTTTAGCATTTACAATATCTGTGGGGGTTTTAAAAATCATAGCATAGTAATTTAGATGGGAAAATTTTATTTATTTTGGTTTTGTGTATTGCCCAGAGACCTTCCCTCAACTAATAATCAATTTCATATTTCTGATAAAAGTTTCATGCAGTATTTATGGGCTTTAAAGAGTTTTAGACTGGAAGTGTTTATAAAATACTTTGGAAAAATTCTTGTTTAAAAGCATTGGGATAACAGCTGTCTGTAAAAACAGTGACAACAGCCTTACATTCAGACTATTTTTATGTCTGCTAGCCTAACCCATGTAACTTAACCACAGCTACCCTAACCCCTTGTTCATTCCTTTTTTTTTTTTAAAATAAATTTCAGGAATAAAATAGACAAGTGGTTTATGGCATGCGATTAAACATAAGCAGTAATATAAATAAATATGTATAGAGCAGAAAAATATAGACAATGGTGTGTCAACAGAGGCAAACAAATAGGCATTTGAGTGCATATGCCTACATAGCTTTTTGATATATCAGGATATGGAGCTTTTAAAATCATTATTACCAGTGTTTACCACTTGCTTGCTTTCCAGTCTGCATGGCTTATTGGATATTATAATTTGAAAAGATTATCTTACTAGGGTAATGAACAATAAAAAATTTGTAATTCATCCTAATAAGCTTGAATGGTAACCCACATGCCTTGGACATTTCTAGCCAGGCATAATTTATCCACATCTTTGGCTGTGAAACAGTGTGGATCTTCTTAACCGAGTCCCTGACAGATGGTTTAAGCTTTTTCAGGACTACATTTCCAATCATTTTGCCCATATTGCAAAATTGGCCTTGAAAAAGGGTAAAGAGTTGTTATGCTGCATTAACATCTCTTCTGAATTGCTTGCTGTGAAGGACATGAAAAGGGAAGGAAATCAGAAGAGGAATGTTTTAAAAATACACTTTTGAAAATTACAAATGTTAGCTATGATGATGATCTTAAATTATATCCCTCACCTCAATTTGAATGTGAATGTAGTCACATTATGTGTGATAATGAAAACACAACTTGTTACCTTGTGTCATAAATGATTCAGATGGCATTCATGGTATAAGAAGTGTTAAAAGTGCTGTAATTAGAAAGACTTCCTATAGTCTTAAACCCTGCTGATGGACAGCACAATTGACTGCTATTAGATGAACAGGGATTTCTGTGGCACTTTTCAAGATTTTTTGCTACTCTGAATGGAAAGGCTCAAATATCTGCATTAATTTCTGCATGGAACATGGATTGATCACACGTACTATGCCAAATTTTCATTTTCTTTTGCAGCTTCAGCTGACTGGCTTCTTCATATAAAATGCCCTTCTTTTCTTCTTGCCACCTTTTAGTTTATGATAAAAATCAATGCAAGCTGAAGCCTTCCACAGTCATCTATAAAATGCAATTACTGTACACAACACACAGTAAAACTCCTGTGGTGTATATGTTGAGACATAATTTATGCCCCTTACCTCCAGAGAGGTATTGATCCTACTCTGTGAATATCTTACAAAAGGGCTGTTGAATGCAAGCTCAAGGAAATATGTGGTTATTGGGTCTGATCTATAATTTGATTAATAATGACCTATTTCTTGAACTCTGCTCCTTACTGCACTGTTTTCTGTGACTGAACCTTTTATCTTGAGTATTGGCCCTGCTGATCTCCAGAGGCCACCCTGCCTTGCTGTCCCTCAGGCTCCCTGTGGTCTCTGTGGTCCACACCAAAGGAGCCGTAGGAGAAGGCTGAAATGACCTGGCAGATTTGGTTATTATGTCTTAAATGGCTGGCAGTCTTTGCTAATCCTAAAAGTGGTGGCTGCCCAGCACAGCCTGCACCCATTCTGTGATGGGATCCCGTTCTTAGTTTCCTGCTGTGTATAGGAAGGAAAAGCAATTCTGAATAAATAGTCCAGCAAGGATTCTCCAAGATACAGGGTAAAAACTCCATCACTTAGTTTAGCTCATGGTTTTGAGAGCTGCAGTCTAGCATACAAAATGCCAGGAAAACCCCTCAAGAATGATATAAAACAGAAAATGGGTGGATTTTATGACAAACCTTTCAGCATTCTGGTGTTGGGTAATACCTGCCCAGCGAAATCACGAGAATAAACCCCTTCTGCAAGAATAAACCTCTGTTACTCAGTGTCTCAGCACCCTGTCTCAGGTACATTCCTCAAATAAAGAATTGTTGAGTGGTGTCTCTGACCTGACAGTTTCCATTTCAAAGTTCGTGTTGCTTGAGATGCTGCAAGAATGTTAGCAATTTGCTCTACTATGTGAAAAAAACATTGTGTATTCACAGAGTGAGAGTTCAGGAGAGTTTGATTCGCTTTGGGCAGAGACCTGGGTAGCAGGGTAAGCTTTTCTATTATACGATTACAGTAGATAGTTCAACCTTGTTCTGACATAAATGCCCTGTTTTGGGATTTGACAGAAGTTAATTGCCTATTGTGACTGCACTGTAGTTCATGAATGCCATAGTGGGGCATGACAAAATAATATTTATTGAAAATGAGAAAAATACCCTGTTAAAGGAATACTAGCAATATAATTTAGGCCCAAATTGTTCTAAACTAATTCAAAGTAGAAATACACATAATAAGGGACACGTTTCTTTCCACCTCTTCATTGGTGGAGTTTTCAACAAAGCATAAGCTTATTTCATCAGTTCTGGAAATCTAAAAGTAATGCTTGAGTAGAAGCTGAATAAAAAGCAAACTAAAACACAATAGCCTCATTACACATACAGAAAAATACAAACCCCAAACCAACCAAACAAAAAAACAGGCCAAGAAAATAAACCTAGAAACTCAATTTGATTTTAAAATGCCTTTTGTTTTACTATTCATACTACTATGAAAACCTGGTCTCAGTGAAGTCAATGCTGGTCTACTATTGCATTCCTCAGAGCAAGGATTACAGCTATGATTTCTGCAGCCAGCACTGTTACCTGCTTGGGAAAAGTCTCATCAGGGCTTCTTGTCTCAGTTTCCTCATTGATGAGATGCTTTATGTCTTTCCTTGAAGAAAAAAGACAAAATTGCTTGGAAAAAACAGCTGTTGAGACTATGAAGCTTGACTGTGTATTTAATAAGAGATGAAAGAGTCACTACAGTTGGAAGCAAATCAACTAGTCTAATTTCTTTGCTGAATTAATATTTTTTTCTTGCAATGTATTTTGTAAAGTTTTGTTCATTCTATTAAGAAAAATGGCTTTTGAATATTGAGATGATGTGAATAAAAGAACTGAGTAAAGTTCCTGATACAAAGCCGTACTCCAGCCCAAGCATGGAGTGGAAGTCCAGTCCATGCAGGGCTTTCTGGAAAGCTCTTACACCATGAGTGAGCTTGACTTTTCATTTGAAAAACAGAGAGGAAGGGTAGTGAAGTCAATTTTTTTAAAACTCGGCCACTGCATTTAGGAACTAATAACTAGAATTTATTTTATAAGCTGGAGAAATCATATTTTGGAAATTGCTGAGGGAAAGGAAGCTTGCTTGAATCCAGTGGTCACAGATTGACCAACATCTGCCAATATGATTTAGCCATGAAAAAGGTCAAATGTTCCTGAGGCAAGTCAGGTGAGGTACTTCTAGTGAGATGGGACTGGTACTTTATCTGGAAAATTATGTGCAATTCTAGTAATTCATATTCAAGGAAGAAATAAATGACTCTGGGAAATGCCAAGCCTTTTTGGAGAGGAGACTAAGAGATGGCTTGTTAAGCCTAGTGGAAAGGGATGATGTCTGCTCTGTGTAAATACACCTGGGGTAAATACAAAGAAAGGAGACAGTTTCTTCGGCTAAACAGCAATGTTACCATAAGAATGAATGCCTTGAGATTGCCCATGAGTAAGTTCAGGCTAGAAGTCATCTAGCCATCAGAGAAGTGGCGTCTGGAGCATCTGGCCAGTTGGAAGAGCTGAATGAAGACCTTAATTAGTATTAAGGTGGATTTTGATCAGTTTCTGAATGACATGAGGGAATGTGGGGCCTGTAGTAGCTCATCAGGGTCCTTCTTTTTTTAGCTGTGCATTTTAACTTATATGACCCAAATCCCTCCATTGAAATTGATGCTGATTTCAGTTTGTTTAACTGCATAGCCATATAAGCATAGCAACACTTCATATAAAATGTAAATGACGCTTTGCAGAGAGAACAGATTTTGAAAAAAATCTTTATTACAACCAAGGCACCCTGAACTCACTCTGCCTGGTGAAGTCCTAAGAGAGGGACAGGGAACTATCTGTGATCTTTCTGATGCCAGAAATTCAACTAGAATCGCCTGAAGCTAAAATCTCTCAAGAGAACAGTAGATGAACCAGAGCTTGACAAAATGCAGCCATGTTCCTTCAATAATTTTTTCCTTACTATGCAAACTGCCCAGGGAATGCAGGAGATGGCATAGTGGAGACTATGCAACACTATCCTGTTTGGAGATTTTCTATTAATGGAAGAATTATCAGGCAGCTGGTTAGCTGTGCCACCTTTTCAGCTTCTGGAACGAGACCAAACTAACTGTACTTGCCCAAGTATATTCTAGTTTGGTAAGCAAAAAAAAAAAAAAGAAAAAAAGACTCTATTATTACACAGTAAATGCTGAATAGCCTTTATTTACCTGACAAGTTTGCTCTGTAAGTTGTCATTCATTTGTATCTGAGTTCTGTGGTTATCAGCTTTGGCCAATGTTACCATGACACCAAAGCATAGTTTGGTCTAGCCCGAGTGTTCTAGAAGGGATCAGACAACCCAAATGGTGTTTATCCTCAATTTGACGAACAGCTCATCAGACTGTGCCTGGTCACTGGCACACTGTCTTGTCTGCCACTGGGATTTGATTTGTTTGATCTATAGGATCATGACAGTGGGAGAATGGACCTTCACACTATCTGACGGGTGTCTGGCCAGCAAGGGGTCTTGAGCAGATAATTCCTGACTGGGAAATTAAATCTGATGGGAAGTAATGCTTTACCTACAGCATATCAAAACTTCACAGAGGCGGGGGATAGATAAATGGTTGCTTTGGTCTGTCATTGTCCCTCTATTTTCCCATTCCCCGTTTCCTGACTATTATGTTGCATTCTGGCAAAGGATTTGGATGGTCAAGCTGGAAACTGCCACAGGAGACAGGGGAGTAGTCTCTGCCAACCTGGTGTCTGTCATGATTCTCCCCTGTGCAAAGAAAGTCTGTAGGCAAAGGGGAATTCTTGGGGGCCTTTGCATGCACTTTGCAGCTTGAATGTACCTCAAAGAACATTAACCCTATATTTACATGTCAAACGTTACATACAGATGAAATACACACAGAGTCTGTACTGCCTGTTTCCCTGGTTGAAAGTTCTACCATGTTTCTTCATGCATGTTTTGGGAGTTAGACTTTGGCTATAAAAACATACTAAGGCTAATTAATTTGAAATCCTGGTCTCAGACAGGTCTGAGCTTTGTGACCTAGGAAGCACCTGGCACTTGCTTTGAACATTTATTTTTTTAAATTCCATAGGCTGCATATGTGGTGTGGAATTTAGTCCTTTACAAGATATTTTGGTCTTTTGTGGTCTTTGTCTACCAAGTCCTAATTCATATTAATTTATTTCCTGTCCCATCTCCCACTTCAAGTGCAAAATCTGGATTTAGAGAGTTTTCTAGTGGTTTATAACAATGGGAGGTTGTGATTTTGTCTGCATTCACGCAATGGCAGTTTCGAGTAGTACGTTACTTTGATTCATCTAGGCTTAGGGTACTGACATAGTCTGTTAGTTGCTATGCATCTGTTGATGAGTGATAACTTAACAGAATCTTAATTTTATTACTTTCAATTGTGTGACTGTATACCAGAAATCTTCTGTGTAAACTGGATCAGAAAACAAGGCAGGTATAAAATCTCTGCCTTGTTTCCGAAGAAAAGGCTCGGCAGCACAAATACAAATGATTCTTACATCTTCCAGCCACATTGTGGCAGACAGCAGTTTCCAGGTGTGTTTAGAAGAGTGTTAGGTCTATGCTTGCCTTGAGGACAAGATGCAGCCCATTGGGTTTGCTTGCAAGTGTAGCAGCTACTATGAAGCATATTTTCTCTTATCAAGGTTGACTCAAAGCAAAGTAGTCACCAGGATGTGAAGGGAGTCCAGGAGTAGACTAGCCCTGCACCAGCCTGAGGGCTGTTGCGCTGCTGGGAGCAAAGCCAGGGCAGAGGCTAGAGAAAGGGCCGGTCACAGATGCAGATGCCAGTGCTCAAGAAGTATAAACTGAAACTTGACATCTGCCAAACTAGCCCTCAGAGTGGCCAAGCTAGTTGGCTTTTTTTGGAGGAAATGACAGAAAGTGGCCAAAGGGACCACTAATGGCAATTCTCCAACTACAGGACTAAAACAAAGCCAAGTGAGTATTATGATTGTACTGGTGCTTTCAGAAGAAGAGGCACTGTCAGCAGAATCCTAATTCGGACATTCCTTGTTGTTGCATCTGCACAACCTGGAGGGCCTGAGATTAAGTGTAAGAACAAAATGGAAGCTTCCCCCCTGCTTTTCCTAACTCCATCCCAGTCTGGGAAAATGGCAAAATAAAAAATAGACACCCCCTCTTCCACAAATCTCATAATTCTTGAAGCAAGATGGCCTTCAAATTAGCAACTCAGCCTTGACTGTTGGGCAGCTGGGCACTGGCCAGATGGGTCACCCCCTTTAACGGAGTCCACTTGCTATTACACAGCTTAAGGTAGGAGGTATTTAGAAACAAACCGCAACAGCCCGGCACCTCCCTGGAGTTCGTATTAAACACTGCTAATGCTCACTAACCTCCCTTTGGTCTGCTGCTGTGCCTGGTGCCCGCAGCTGACCTGGCAGCCTTCCATCCTGTGGCTTGCAGACCGACTTCTCTCATCCGTGCCGTGGGAGTTCGGGGGCAGAGGCCTCTGTCCTCAGCCCCAACACCTCTGGTAGCATGCTCAGCTAATAAAGCACCTGAATTGTTGTGCTGCTATCCCAAGGGGAAGATTGATTCTGCACAAAAACAAGCCAACCTTTCTCAGGTTTAGTCAGGTGTCTCTAAAACCCTTTGACACAGTTAAGGGTGACACCTCATGCTAGGAATGAGGGCAAAAAGAGACAGAAAGAAAGAGAGACAGTTTGAATTTAAAGCCACAATGTTTTTGAAGTAAGAAAAAAAAAAAAAAAGGTCTGGGGAGCAGACCAGGAGGAAGATTTCATATTTGAGAAACAAATCTAGTAGGAAAGGAGATTGATTTCTGGGGGAAAGGCAATATGAAAGCTGTTACTAGAATTGACTTTTATTCTAGTACATCTGAAGAGATCCTTTCCACTTTATACACACAGGATGGACCATGTGGCAAATTATAGAATCACATGAGAGCTGAACAGCTCATATTCCTATGACCATCTTCATCTATCATCAGTCCTTTGTCAGGCAGTTCATCTTCTTCCAATTCAGTCATCATCTTAACATCTTAAAATCAGTGTAGAAGGGAAATGTTTCCTGTTTCTGCTCCTAAATATAGAATTTACTCTATAGTAACCTCAACCAAGTATCAAGGATGGACAAGTTCCAACCGTACTTTTCTATATGCAAAAATGTCACTCCAGAGTGCTTTATTTCAAACTTTGGATTACAAAGTGAGCAGTCAGAAAGCTGAGATTCCTAACTGGTGGATCATCCACTCCCAGCCCAGGAGACAATGAAATATAGCTTATGCTTTTATGCCTTAGCAAGCCAGGCGATTCACCACCTAAACATATCTGCTTCTCTCCATTGACTACAAAGGGAGCCCACTATGCCAAGTTCAGTTATAGGTGTTTATTTTGTAGACATCTGTAGGTAGATCAGGTGAGTCATACTCAACGGAGTCTTTGTGGCTTGATGGGAGCCTGGAGTTGAGACCCCAAATTACTAGCACAATCCTTTTCTTATGTTTTGCCTCCAGCTCGGTAAGTGGGAGACTCAACTACTTCGAGACATTGTTCTCATTGCTTGAAAAAGTGGAGTGCAATTTTTCCCTGTCTGCATGTTTTACTTAGAGGGGAGCAGCACCCTGGGGTTCTTTGTTATAAAACACACAAGAGAAGCAGAAGGTGTTATTATTACAGGTGTTATCACAGAATCTGATAAAACATGTCTGGAACCTATTCTTAAAAAATACAATGATATGGATTTTACAGTCTTTCCAGGCAATCTGTTCCGATGCTTTGCTCTCCTGATGTTAGAAAGTTTTTCTAATGCCTAATCTAAAGTTTCCACATTCCATTATTTTTTGTTCTAATCCCTGTGGACATGGAGTGCAATTGATTCCTATTCCTCAGCAGGATACTGTTGAAGTCTGTTATGACATTTCGTCTTAAGTGTTTCATTCTCCAGACTGAACAACTCTGATTTTGTTCAATCTTTACTTGCAGATGACTTTTTCCAGCCCTCTAATCCACCTTGTTGCTCTCCCTGGACTGCTGCAAGAAGTTCACATCTCTCTTAAAGCACAGTGCCTAAAGGTGCCTACAGTATGTTAGCTGCCTGCTAATTCTGGAGTATCTACAGACAAATCTTACACATGATGCTGACTATACAACCTGTGCAATAGTTTTTGCAGGGAGGTGAGATTGTTTATTTCTGTTCAGCCTGTGATCCCCCATAGACCACAAACTGTTTCCTACTGACTCATTTTCCACCTTCTATTTGTACAGTTGATTACTTCTACACAGATATAGCACTTTCACTTGTCCTTACTGAATTGCATCCTATTGATTTCAGACCGCTTCTTCAAACTGTCAGGTTCATTTTTAACAGTGAAAAATGAGGTCTCGTACCTCAGAGCCTGTCCATGCGTAGTTCAGTATGACAACACAGGAGGCAGAAAGAATCACAGACTTTCCTCCACTTGTATTCCTATGGGGTGGCAAGGCACAGTGACCGCATCTCTGCTGGCATGAGCCCATGCTTTGGGATAAGAAGAAGTAATCATCTTCTGTTACAGTAGAGCCTGAAGGCAAGACAAGTTTATCCTACTGTTAGAAAATGTTTCCTAATGCTTCACATAAAGTTCCTCATTCCATTACTTACTGTCTTGGAAAAGGAGAGGGGGAAAAATTTACTCCCACTCCTCAGCAGGAGAACCCTTGTTTTAGGTACTGCATCCATATGAATCAGTAAATGATTCCTGCTCTGCAAAGTTTGTAACGTAAACAGAAGAAACCAGGAACAGAGGCAAGGGCCTTAACAGATAATGCGAAGGTGGCAGATGATATGCTCATTTTTTGGCACTTTCTAGGGAAGGGCTTAGTCTGGTGTTGATGAGAGAAATGGAATGCAAAAATGTAGGGGAAGGGTACACTGAAGTGAGGCAAAATGAAGGGGACTGAGCATGCTAAGGACAACAGAGAGGAAATGAAGATGAAGGGAGGAGACTGGGAGAAGACTGTAGGAAAGAGTCAAAGACAAGCCAAGAAAGTCCAACCTAATCCATGTAACGCTGTCTCTCTGTCAAGAGGTCCCCATTTTGTCTCTGTCAAGCAACATGTCTTTAGCTGTACTCACTCTAGAATTTGTCTTTAAGGCCATAAAACAGAAAAGGAGCATGCAGGGGAATGGAATGGAGAGAGATTATTTAGATGCATTTTGTGAAGAGTGTGTGGAGGTGAGGATGTGTGTCGTGAGCATGGTTTGGGAAAGTGCTAAGAGAAGCGGTGGCACCTTTGAAGCTACGTTCCACACTGAACGACATGTCTGGCATTGTACAGCAGGCTCTTCACAAAAGAAATGCATCCTGTAGATTGGAAGACAATAATGACACAACTAGCTTTTTCCTGCTCCAGGGACACTTGCTGTGGTGTTCTTCCATGCTGCCTTTAAAGTATGCTCCTTCCATGTACGTTGAAAACTCTCTAGCTCAGTGGCTAGAAAATTGCAGTCTATTTTCAGTTGCTGACTAGTTCACTGTGAATTAAAACGGGGTGTTCAGAAGGGTGAAATCAGAACCATTTATAATCCAAGCTCTTTCTTTCGTATTTTTTTTTTTTCATTTCTTCTTCCTCCCCCCCTCTCTTCCCCGACATAATTGGGGCACATTAGCTTCACTGTCTCAGTTCATTAGGTCATTTCTGAAAATTGAAAATCACAGTTTTGTGTTTATTGGTGCCTTTTTACTTGTAGGAAATCATTGGCAATTAAACTACTTCTAAATTTTCCACTGTGTAGAAGACTCCAGAGCTGCTTATATTTCATCAGAAGAACTGCTGGAAATAACAGCTCTGAGTTAGGGAACGATGTTTCCCAAGGACTCTAGCTTTGGTGATTAGAAATGCCAGTGCCTCATGGTGTTGAAAGCCCTCAGTTCTCGTGGACTGCAGAGGGTCCTCTGTTCTTTGCAACATCAGGACCTAGTTGTGAAGTGACAGAGTAAGATTTTCAGAACATGCACAGGGGCATGTTTATTTCTGCTGCAGTATCAAAAACCAGTGCAAGAGCAGATGAACAGAATCTATGGGATATCCAAGGGTAGTTTCTTTTAACTAGGTTGTACTGATGATGCTCTCTGCAGCCTATGATGTTTATAACAGCTAAGATCTGGTCTATTTCTATTTACATCTGACAGAAAATAATAAGAATCAGAAACTGAAAATTTAAAAAGATGACCTGTAAAGAAAAGCACTTACAGTTTGACTGAGAGATGCTTTTATTGAATCTTTATATGGCCTTTACAGAGGAAGAAAAAATTCAGGATTATCTCTGCAGGAGAAACAGTCCAGTGATTTATAAGTTAGAATATTACTGGTAAAGGGGAAATCTGTTCATTTTGCGTTTCACAGTATTTTTACCCCAGCTTCACTTCACTCTTTTCTTTCTTTGTCAGTCCCCCTCATCCCTTTTCCTGTCAATGGTGTCTCTTCCCTCATTTTCCCAAGCTACAATTAAAAATGTCTGCCTAACCTGTGGGACTAGTAAGCCAATTTATTCTATTTTTAATGGTGTATTTGAGTCCAGAAGAACTTCGCTTGCTCATTTTACTGCTTGTTTAAAGATATTCCCAAACAGTCACTGTGAATATGCATGAAAGGCTGTGAGATGGGTTCTTGAGTAGCAAGCTTTTATCTAGGGCTTGTAACTGGAGAAACTGAAGACTACTCTGAACTTTCAATGTGCAGAACACTTTTGCAGAATATTTGCTTTATATTTTAAAGTCGCCGCTTGGCTTACTTCTAAGACTGACTACAGCCTGAGTAGGAACTGCTTGATTGCTAGATATGACTTTGAAAGTAAACATTTTCATTAGGACTTCTGTAATGGACTTGGAAATCTTTTAATCCAAAGTTTTGTTCCTGGAACGATTAGTTGCCTGTGCTGTAGCCTGAGGGAAACTGCCACAAGGGAAAATGATATGAAAAATGAATGTAAATGGAGAACTGTGCCACTACCACTTAAAATTCAGTTCCTTGTCTGTGATGTTTTCAAAGAATACAAAACCATTTAAATATGAAAAAAATCTTTAAATGTGCAATCCATATCAGTCATAATAAATTGGGACTTCCTAAAAGAAAGAATTTGGAAAGATAATTTGCACATTTTGTTTGCTTATTCATTGTAATTTGTTTTCTGTGGAAAATTTCAATGGTCTCAGAAGTTCAGACTAGACCCTCTATAAATGGTTGTTGTGGTTTAGCCCCAGCCAGCAACTAAGCACCATGCAGCCACTCCCTCACTTCCCCCCCACTCAGGGGAATGTGAGAGAGAGTTGGAAAAAAAGTAAAACTTGTGGGTTGAGACAAAGACAGTTTAATAAGAGAGAAAGGAAAAAATAATAATGATAATGATGATAATGATGATGATAATAATAATAATAAAAGAATTGGAACACACAAAACAAGTGATGCACAATGCAATTTCTCACCACTCACTGACTGATGCCCAGTTAGTCCCCAAGCAGTGGTCCGCCCCCAGTTTATATACTGGGCATGACATCCCATGGTATGGAATACCCCTTTGGCCAGTTTGGGTCAGCTGCCCTGGCTGTGTCCCCTCCCAACTTCTTGTGCCCCTCCAGCCTTCTTGCTGGCTGGGCATGAGAAGCTGAAAAATCCTTGACTTTAGACTAAATATTACTTAGCAACAACTGAAAACATCAGTGTTATCAACATTCTTCTCATACTGAATCCAAACCATAACACTATGCCATCTACTAGAAAGAAAATTAACTCTATCCCAGCTGAAACTGGGACAGTGGTGAAATTGTTACTCCTCTAACACCAGAAGATGGAGTTGGCAGTGGGAAATTCAGTTAGTAGTCTGAATAATTCACTTACTGGATAGGTGGTGGTTGGGAAGGTATGTGCAACAGGCATCAAGATGGCTTATTTTCTGAGATATCAATAAAGTTCTGGCAACACCTGGGAGACTCTTCTGGCCAGAGTCTGAACTGTTACCTGTAGATTTGGAAGTGGGAAGGGAAAATAGTCTTCTAGAAATTAAAATTAAATTACCGGGAAAAAGATGCACCTCTAAGCTGTTGAGGATTTCTTGGCTGGGCGAGGGCTTGTGAGCAATCCAGCCGTTAGGTGGGAACGAAGCATAAGTTTACAAAGTGCTGGAGCAGACAAGGACGCTGTGTCCTTGTACGCTGGGAAAAAGGAAGATAAGAAGAGCCTGACAAACAACTCCTGGATGCCGAAGAATGAGATAAGTAACTGCTGGACACCTCGTGAAGAAGCTTGCACAGCCAATAGAGGATAAGATAGCGTCGCGTGAACTGGGGTATTGTACCAATTAGAGTATTGTATAAGGCGCGTGCACAAGCACATAAGGTATATAACTGTGCTAAAAGTTGTAGTAAATGGACTTCACTTGATCACATTGGTCTGTGCGTGATTTCCTCTGTGGATCCTCCGCAACACTAAGCAAGTTTCGTGAAATGTATCCCAGTTTACTGTCACATGCAGCACAGGGGAAGTATTCAAATTCTCAGAACTGTGGTGGGAGAATTAATGTAAAGACAAGGGATTTAAATCT
The DNA here is from genome assembly GCF_929443795.1 of Astur gentilis. Classification (NCBI taxonomy): domain Eukaryota; kingdom Metazoa; phylum Chordata; class Aves; order Accipitriformes; family Accipitridae; genus Astur; species Astur gentilis. The sequence goes on along the minus strand of NC_064883.1, from coordinate 18,930,151 downwards.
ACTCAGAATTGTAGAAAATTTTGAAGAGCAAAAAGCCTCTACAGAAAGTGATGCTTACTCTTTGCCTAACAGGGCTGAAGTGCTACGACAGAGAACTGACAATGTTTAGGGACATTATATAAAGCAGGAGCGGGAGAAGGCTGACAGGTGCTAAAGAGTATTCAGGTCAGACAAAGACATCTGCCAAAGACATCAGTCATATGAGATAAGGAAAATTACAATTGAACTAGGGGAGGAACAGGTGCTGCTCACAAAGGAGTATTCTGGAAAGTTAATGGTATGTCAGAACACAAAGTTAAATAAAAGAGCCAAAAATTTAAATAAAACCTATGTATCTTTGTGCACAGCTCAGAAGGCGTAGTAGGTGAACTTGATTGCTTGGCCACGAGGTAAGGAGGCTCCTGAAACATGGAGGAATGAAAAGTAAAAATAAAATGTTTAAAAATCTGGCTTTGACTATTCATAATGAGTAGATTAAGTCATCAAATGATTGAGTAGTGCTACACGTGAATTCTATATTCTCCAGGGAGGTACGCTTTCTTAATACATGGAAATTCCTACAGAAATACTGGCTTTATCTCACAGATTATTACATTTATTACATCACCAGCATCCTGACCAAACTATTTTGTATGAAAAAACCAAAGGAAATTGATATCAAGGGGTGACTTTGGGTATCTGGTTCTAAACTCTGAAGAATAAAACATACTCTTTTTGTAACATATGAGAGTTAGTCCAATTGGAAACAGCTGAGATGCCAGATGTGACATTGATATAATTAAGCCCGATTTATTAAGTAACCGTGGAGTTGGGAGCACAATATTGGAGGCTACTTTGGACAGCTCACTATAAATCTCCACAGTAATCAGCAAAGAGAAATACATAACATGGAAGAAATAGAAGGATATAATACCATCACTTCATTAACTTAGTACTCTAGCTGAAGCCATATACATATAATCAAGAAGAGGCCAATAGGTACACTGCAAAAATGGATAGAAGCATGAAGCAATTTTAATCTGAGGAAAAAGATCAAGTAATGAATTTTAGAAAAGGAAAAAGACACAATAAAGGTATACAAGATAGTGAATATTAATAAGAAGCTAAATCTGAAGCTTCTATTTACTTTCTAAAGATTTCATCAAAAAGGGACTTTGGTTTGAAATTGAAAGCCTCTGCAATTAAAACTGATAAAAGGAAATACATTTAAAGATAATACTTAATTAACCTGTGGCATTTATGTAGACAATACAAACATCCACAGTACATTAAATAGGAAACAACAAACAAAGAAATAATCAGAGACTTAAGCCCTCAGATGTCAGCATGTTTGCCTACCCGGGGAAAAAGCCTCCTCTGTGGGCAGGTTATTTTAAAAATTACCACTTACTTATTTTGTTTTTTTACTTTCTTTTCTGCATTGGATGCTGTGTAGGTTACTGCAGTATTCGTGGATCATTGGTTTTAGAAAAGAGGTGAAAACTTAGATGCAAAAATGCCCCCTGCAAAAGTTGCATTAAGTACTTTGACTTGCCAGATGCTCTCTGAAATCTCATGTTCCAAATTTTAAAGATAGAATATTTTTAAAGCCCTTCTACACTCATATACTTTTCTATATGAGCATAGCATATACATTTGTAGCATTTTCTTTACTTAAAAAACAGAAAATAATTTGCTGCCCCAAAGTAAGGGACAGTAAAAATAGGTACTAGTTGGTTCATACATGTTTTCATCACTCATATACGTGGGTGAGGGACGGAATGAAAAGAGAAAATGCTATATGTATTTTGTGATTTCTTTGGGAAATGTGCCAACATGTAAAAGAAAGGAAGTGATGGCCTTGACCCGTCTTCCCTGAATCTGAGCATTGTTTCAGGTTTTGGGGTTGCGGCTCCTGTTAAGGATGGCTTGCTGGACTCGTGTGATTGAAGCATACCAATAAGAGGCAGGAAGGTGATGTGATTAGTATCTTATCTGTCCGTCCTTGAATTTCCCACTCCTGTGACCTCGTCTGCATTCACATAGACTGGCTGGGGAAGCGTGCATTGAGGGAAAGGCAGGAGAGATTACAGCAGAAGTCCATAAGGAAGTCGACTCATGTCAAGCACAACACCAGGACACTCTAACTATGCTATTGTGCCCCATGATGAATTCCCTGGTAATGTCTTTTCAGATTACCTGCTGGCTATGGCTTATTTGCATATCTCTTAATATCATTTATGGTTAAGAAAGCATTTTTAATGAGGTTTTTTTTGAAGACCAAGTTAATTTTCCATATCCAAAACCAGATTGCCATTTTTGTAGATAAAAATATGTATTTTAACAACTGTTCTTTTAGATTTGGTTCACACCCTGCAAATTTCAGAGATCACATGTAATAGACTTTAAAATCACATCAGTGTAGGTCATCATTTGGCTCTGTGAGGATACTCAGGGCCGCTGAAGTACAGGAGCCCATGCTCATCTCAGGTATAGTGGTGTGGCAAGCACCGGCGGCTGCTACCTGGGTGTGAACAATCTGGAGGTGGGGAAGCCTTAGTTCTTCCTCGGAGAGAATCAGTTTACAAAATGTAACTGACAGGAGAGGTGTGTGGGGAGGAAGCAATCTGCATCCTTTGAGAGCTGTCATCCCTGAGATGGAGGAGGGATTAGAAAGGGAGCTGTGACTATTAGGCAACACTGTAGTGGAGATATAGCAGCTAAGATTTTCCCATCCACTGGGAATGAGAGGAAATTCTCAGTTAGTCCTTAGCAGAGTATTTTTCTTATGAATGCATTTTTTTCAGTGCATTCTCTGAATGCTTTCAATACCAACCATTTCATGTCCCTGATCTAAGAATCTAACATTTACTTTCACACAGAGTACTCTTAAGAGGGACAACAAAACAATGGGATGGGGAAGATCAGAGCACTAGGGCTAGGGAGATTATTCAGAGATGGCATGGACACAGCATGGAGGAAGACTTTTTTTGCATTTACATCCATTTGATGACTGCTCTACACTGCTAAGGTAGCATAAAGAGGCCTCATGTAAATGAGTCAAACCTACATGGGTAAGTGATTAAATACATTTTAGCTGACACACATTCTTGTAGCAATCATGGCAGAGTAGTTTTAGAATGACTGAAATCAGTCATGATATTGGCATTGACAGCCTGGTTAATATTGGCATGGGCAGCCTGGTTGTCAAAGGGATTTCCTCTGAATGTGTTTGAGACTACCACAACAATTTGCAACCAACCATCCTCCAAGATGGCTGATGGCTGCTCCAGAACCATTAGCCTCATGAGGCTTCTGTTATCTTGGATATTTTGTGGGAGAAAGTAGCAGAAGTCTGCTGAGTGTGGAAATGGGACATATTTCCAAAACATCTGTTGATGTTATATATGCCAAGTAATTTCATTTCAAAATTGTCATGTTTTTCAACATAGAACATCTGTGCTGGTAGGCAGTATCTGTGAAGTGCAAACAAAAATGGAATTAAATATACAATAAATATGCTCAGACAAATAATACTTTTCAGTAGAGAAATAAACATGCAGAGTAACTCCTTTATCAGCTATTCCCTTTTCTCAGGGAATACACTTCTCCATTCAACAGTCTAGCAACAGATCAATATATAGGTTACATGCCCCAAGCAATTCTGGGACTATAAAAGCTTTCTAGCCATGTAAAACAAGTTTGTCATCCAAGCTCTAGCTTCTACACTCTTTGGTACTTGATCTTTGCTGAGCAAGCTGAATTCATAACCCCAAAGTTCTCCACACATAGAGTGAGGCAGGTTTGGTACTTAGTCTGGGAGTCACAAAAACTTATGTGCTAATCACTGGGGTAGTTAAGTCAGTCAGTAGGTTATGCCAAAAAAGAGGAGTGTCACAAGCTACACTCCTCTATCAAGCCAGATATCAGAGCCTGGAATTGCTGTGTACACTTAGGTAGCTCTGTGACATGGGATGTTGACCTCTCATTTGCAGAATGGTACCTAATAAATTGTATAGTATTCCCATGCTGTTATGGAGTCATGAGAGATCTCACTGGCATTATCTCCGTGGATTTTGCATGCTAGGCAGTGCCTTCAACACCAGTTTTTTGGATGAAAGTACTCTGTGCCCTTTCTGTTGAAGCTGGGCTCCTGCTTTTGAGGCAAGTGCTTCAAACACTCAGCTGCTATGTAAGAAGTGAGTACCATCCGCTGCCATGGCTTTTCACACAACTCAAAGCAATCTGAATGAGTTAAGTTTGGTCAGAGTATGGCTAGAAATCTAGGCTCCTCTGAGGTCTCAGACATTAGTACATCTTTCTGAATTGTTAATGAGAGATGACTTATCTAGGCAGCCAGCTCAGTAAAGAGAAAGATGCCTCTGAGTTTCCTCAGTAATACATCTATAATTACCAAGAAGGCTCTTTCCTGAAACCTAAGTGGGTTAGGGAGCATTTTCCTCAATTGCTTTTCTGATTTTAGTAACTTCAATTTTATCTATGTTGTATTTTGGGTTGGAAGGAAGCCTGCCCATGCTCTTTCAAAAGCCAATGTTCCGGCTATCACATAGTGCCTGAGGGAAGGAACGTGAGGCCTAGGCAAAAATGAGGGGTTTTGGCGTCAATAGTGGAGCTCTGGCTCTACTCCAATGTTCTGCAGGATTGAAAGGAATAGTGAATGGAGAAGGCGGCCCAGGGCATGAGGGAGGTTGAGCTACAGAGAACTAGATTTATCAGTCTTGCTGTCACAATTACTGAGGTGGTGGAGCCTCTTCCACCAATGAAGAGTACTGCTTGAAGTATTCCCACTTGTCCTTCTGCAGCAGAAGCATGTAGCTTGGGTTTCTAGGACTCTGCCGTCAACAAAGTAGATAGAGAGGTAATAGCTGGTTTTGTTGTTCCTGCCACTCTATTGACCTAAACAAATACCTACTTGGCTTTTACCTAAAACAAGCCTGCCTTTGACATAGTAACACATTTACTGAGCTGAAAATGAAAATGTGTCCAAAACGTGATTGTTTTGGAGGTGAATGCCTACAAATATGCCTTGGAATTAGGACCAGTTTGAAAAAAAATGCTGAAGCACTTGCTTTATGACAGAGGCATTTACCGTGTGTGTGTAGTAATTCTGTTAAACTCTTATATGGAAGAAAATGGATACCATCCATTTCTTGGAAAATCTTCACAAGTCCTGTTTTGACACATCTGAAACACAGGATTGCAACTTTTCACTTTGAAATAATAATTTTTGCTTATAAATTTATCTTCACATATCGAATATATTTAAAGTCCCATTGATGTCTATTTAAACATTGATTCATGAAGATAATTGGAAAAAAAAGTTCTGCTTAGGAAAAGATTTCAGAATTTTGCTTCCTTGTATCAATTCAGGACAACAGGAAGTTTGTAATCTTGCAATATCTCCCAGGCTGGCAAATATAGCTTACTCTTCACCTGACTTTGTAGTGCAAAATTAAGCAAAACCCGTTAAGTTTTGGTACAGTAATTTAAATATTTAAGCCATTTGAAATGAAACCACAATTTAGTAAAGTGTACAGGCTACTGTGCTGGAAGACATTGTTTGAAAACTATAAACCAAATATTTTTTACTTTCTTTTCCAATCAGCATTGGAGTTCTAAACACGATCAAAGAATGAACCAAGCAAAAAGAGCAAGAAATCAGACTTTAGGACTGATCTTAACAACTTGATTGATGCCTCACAGAGAATAAATTACATTAAGTACTGAAAGTGAAGTTGATATTTTGGAATTGATTCCATTGTCTAGCATAACAAAGAGCAGAAGTATCTTTTACATTGCTTGTACTTCAGCAGTGATTTTTCGGTAATTTCTTTCCTGTCCTTTAAAGCATTTGCATTTGAGTGGACATGATTTTAGCTAAGCAGAATACATTTTGTGTCCCGTTTCTTGTTGGATTTCTGTGGTTTTCACCTGTAGGTGAGTATCAAGTGACTTGGGACTATCTTTTTTCTGTCCCTTGTATAGCCTGAGTTTTGGGTGTCATTTGCCCATTTTTGTTCCAATTAAACAACATTTAGCAGAACAGTGATAGCCAGGTTAGTAACTTTTTTCTTACTTCAGTGTATGTGACATTTTTTTCTGTTTCACCTGCTCTGAATTTATTGTAACAACTAGCAAATGCTCTTTACATATGTTTTTGTTTATTTTCAGTGGTTTACAATACCACTAATTGGTGAGAACTTACTGGTAGTTGAATAAGGCAGATGCTTGAAGTTCATTATCTTTGTAAGGCTGTGCTTTTAAAACTTAATTTTATATCATAGAGATTGTCCATTTCTGATGGAAATTTCAGTGAATTTCATCACAGTCTTTATTTGGTCTCCTACAGTAATTCCGAAAATTGATACCCCTGTGTATTGAGAGGTAGGGTTCACAAGGTCACTTTTCTTGTCTAACGCCTTTGAAATCCTGTCTTCTCCTTCTTTCCCTTCCCTCAGCTTTTCACTGAATCTGAGAGATGACACCTCAGTCTCTAAGGCAATTAAAGCTCCTTTTGGACCTGCATGTTTGAGCCTTGATCCAAATGAACATTAAATAGAAAGCTCATACCTACAGCTGAGGCCAATGGAAAAGGCATTAATTTGCCTGTCTTACCTGAAAGGTTTTGTCTGTTAGATAAGCTGTGAAGAATGAACATCACAGATACGTCTTCAAAGCAGGGCTTTGATTTACCATCTATGGAAATTACCCAGACCATGGAAATCTGGGGTTCAGACCTTTGCTTACTGTCCTTCCTCAAACATGCATCCTTCACCTTTTCATGAAGGGTCTGTTGCTGAAATTTTGTCTTCAGTGTCTCCTCTGCTGTAGTTTGGGATGCTGTTTCTATACACTATATTCTGAGGTGCCCAGTTTGCCTTTGCATTGTGCAGGGAGCCTGTGTTCCTTTGGACTGTGGCAGAACAGCCAAAAAAGTAGGCAGATGCTTAGACTCATGGTTGCTACTTCCCTTTTGTAGACCTGAAATATTAGCAGAAAATTAGCAGAAGTACGTGAAACAGAAGTTCTTAGCTTGTGGCTTGGTCTACAGTCCCTGGGTATGGAGGCTTCCTTTCCTCCATGAAACAGCTTCTTTCTTCGTTTTCTGTTTTTATTTATTTATTTATTTATTTTGAACTGTTGTCACTAGCTTATTGCTCTGTTGAATATAATTGCCCTCTGGAAGCAGCGGGAAACAGCTGAAAACATTTAACAGGAGCTTATAACAGGGAATGTTTTACTACTTCTTAAGAGGGAGGCATGGTGATTTAGATACGGTATGAATAGCTGAGATAAGTGATGTTTCTCATCTGAAGTACCTGCACAGCTACAAGTGTTTTGTTAACTTGTGCTATAAAGAAACCTTGCCACTAGTAGTCAGGGAAAGTTTGGCAAAAGTTATATTTACCTTGGATAGAGAGTATAAATGTCATAGATTGTGCTTTAAGTTTGCTGTTGCCACTGCATAAAAACATTTACATTCAGGATCTGTTCTATTACCAGCAGTTAGAATCATCCTTGAAAATATATTTGTTAGCATAACTCTGTGGTGTGCTGTATGTCAGGTTTATTGATGATGAAGAAAATGCCCTTGATATAGCATTTGTTCCAATTTGTTTAGGTATCAAATCAGTTCGGAACCTTATGTTCCAGGTTTGACATAAATATATCTGCAGATATTATAGAAATGATCCTAAACTTATAGTTCCCAGGAGTTGTTTGTGATGCAGCCTATTCTGCAAACAATATTTGGCTATGAAGCATAATTTATTGGGTACAGCAAAGACTTCCATGCATCTTTCACTGTGTTATGCTGTTCATTGATAGTGTGAAATGTATTATTGATTGCTACAAGGTATTCTGGTAGAGTACTGTGCAAGGACTGAAGTTTACAGATTTATTATAGTATCACGCAGTATGTTTATTCTTGGCATAATATCTACTAATCATATATTATTTAGAAGACAAACATTAGTTTATGAGTGTGAAACAAGATACTGCTTTAGAAGAATGCATATAAATCTTTCTATGGAAGATACTAGCTATTGATATAAAAGGGATTTCTTTTCATGCATTCTAGAGAAATGATGTTTATCAAGGATTATTAAGGTTGAAAAATCAACCCTTCAGACTAGAAGGAAATACCAGATTGTGTATATACTTCCACAGACCTTCAGTCTTTGTAATATGTTTCAATAAACTGCGGTAGAATATACTGATACATTGTAGATGATCTTCAGGTTGGAATTCCTTTATTGAGATGGCAAAATAAGACATGTTCAAAGCAAAATAATAATAATTCAAATTTTAAAATGGACTCACCACATATTAAAATGCTGTTCAGATTGTACATATCCTGGAGTGACCTTCAGAGTCATCTCAGTGGTTACAAAAGCTATCCATGGGTCTAGAGCCGATGTCAAAATTAATGATATTCATTTTTAAAACTTTCATTGCTAACCATTTTTTCACACTTTCTCTTCATTTTTCAATCGAGAAGAAGTGAACTGTTCAGTGTAAGAAGAGGAAACTTGCTTTCTTAGATCTACTGGAAATATACTGGAAGGAACAAGCCAATTTTGAAGACTGCTGTTGAGGAATAAAATTTGCCAGCACTCTAGTGCAAAACTGTATTACACAAAGACTCTTGGCAAATTGGATATCTTTACATGTGTGTTTTTTCACCTCTAATGCTACACTGAGACTTACTAATTTCTTTTCCAGTAACAGATGAATCAAATTTGATCAGAGTAAAAGAAAAGATTTTTGAAATGTAAAAAATATCAATAAGAATTTTCAGACATATAAGTAACTGAAAAAAAGAATGGAGACCAGAACACTTTCTGTGTATGAGAATATGTGTATCTACCTATCTTTACTGCCCACCAGAATAATGAAGAAATTTAACTTCAAGTTCTGGAGGTCTTATGCTCTCTAGAAATAGTGATTAATGGATAAAATAGTGATTTATGGATAATATAGTAAAAAAATTTCATATATACAAGAATGAGGTGCTTTCCTGTTGTGACATTTAATGGTAAGTTTGAAACTGACTTTTGCAATGATATGCTCATGAAGACCACAGCACTCTCATGCAAATATATACCCTTTATGTAACTAAATAGTAAAACTTGCCATCTAGTATTTCAAGGATTTAGCATAAAGTGTTTTGAAGTTTCAGCATATTATTACTGGAAACTATTTTTGGCTTCACAAGTTTTTCTTTAAAGCTTGTTAAAATGAAATCCTCTTTTCCTTCATGTCTAAAAATAAGTATAGGTAAACTCTGATTTTCTGAAGGTCGTGGCGGATGACTGAAATCCTCATAAAACCAGGGTTAGTTATAAGAAATTTCAGACTTGATACAATTTTTGGGTACAAGGATTGCCATGAATTTTGAATACTAAAGATGTTCAGGGCTTAGCTGCATTTCCTTCCTCGACATGAATTGTAGTGTTTATTCTTTACAAGGTGAAATTATTGTGCTTTGTCCAGTGGGCTTTGCTCTGACAATAACTATTATAAAGAAGACCCAGGCATTTCCATCCCCTCAGCAGGCTTACAGTGCCTGAATAACAGCAAAACATGTGTGGCTTTGCTGCATGTAGTGGTTAGGGAATAGTCAACAGAAAGCTCATGCAGAGATGGAAGTGAGGGTCGTGTGTACTTAGAGTGGTGCTCTTAAGGTCTCCATTTATCGTTGCAGAGGGTATGAGGGCTTTAGGGACTGGGAGAAAATGTGGTGAATGCAGATCTACCAGTTAACCTCCTGACAGTGAGTGAGTATATAGGGAGCAGTTGTTATGCAAGATTTAATCATAAGCCTCCAAAAGAGTGAAGCAGGCTGAAATTTTTTGAAGAATTCAGTCTAACAGAGGTGGTTAGAAACGATTGCAAAAAGAAGAAAATCTGACATGTTTGCCTGGCTTCTTCAGTGAATTACTGAATCAATAGATAAAGATGTGGCCATACATGCTGTTTAACTGCATGTCTGATAAGCATTTGGTGGCATGCCAGAAATAAGCTGATCTGTAATATCACAACGTATAGCTTGCATGCGTGAGTCGAAATGAAGTATCTTACATCGGAAAAGTTAGGATGAGAAAGTATAAGAGGCAAGAAATTTTGCCGAATCTGATTCAGGTTATGGTAAAGTCTACATTATTATAAAGGTCACAAAGTGTACATATATAAACACACTTTGAGAAAAATCTGATGTAAAAAAAATGTTTAAATATCTGGATAATCAATTTAATAGAACGAGTACGTGCAGGGTGCCAGTTATTAATGGAGTATATATATAGTGGTGATCAGGAAAATTCTGAAGTGAAGACATTTTGGCACATACATCCATGTTTAATTGATGTCTTTCATTGAGCATCAAATACTGGGTTGTGGGGAAAAACTGTGATCTTAATGAAATCAGTGGCTCCAAGATTGAGCCTCAGACACAAACCCACCTGCCTGTACTGGCAAACTGTGACTGGGAAAGAATGTTTAAAACTTTTCTAAGTTTCTAAACAACTACTATGTGGGCAAAACCTCTCCTTGATCACTCAGGAGCAAGGCTAACTGGTGCCCAGCGTGCAGATGAGATTCCTAGGAAGTGAAATTGTGGGTTGCAGGTTTCTCTGTGTTTGAAGCAGCAGAAATTAAAGGTGACTGGAAGGTAACAAAACACAGGTCAAAAAGAATTAGGACATGACATGTAAGCTTTGTAAAAAGAAGATACAAGGAGCTTAAGCAATGGTAGGGAGGAAGGAATCAGCAATTGATGAAGAATGTTTTGAAGTCAGATATGAAAATCATCTGGTAGGGAATAAAAACTAGTCTGGAATACCAGATATGAACCATGTACTGGTCTGGAATGTTGTTCCCAATGTTGGTACTGTTTTTCAGTACAGATCAAAGAGGTAAATTAAAATGGGGTTAACAGAGAGGAGACTTAGAGGTTTCAATATTTTCTGGTTAAGCAAAGAAACTGGGGAAAAAAAAGAGGATGGGGTAAGACACCATTTGGAAAACTTTCTTATGTTATTACATTTCAAGGGATTCAGCTATTGCTGCCTGAGAAATTCTGAAAGCTCTAGGAATCCCATAAAGCACATTTTGGTATCACATCTCAAATTATTTTTTGGGGAGTTGATCAATCAAGAGGAATTATAAGCTTCTGCTCAGTAGTGACACCTTTTATGCTGCTGCAGAATATAGTCCCAGAAAAAACGAGTGGATCGCCTAGCCTTGTTTTTGACACCTATACCTGTTGTTTGGTGCCAGCTATTTGTGTTATCTAGGGCTCCTTGAAGTCCTGGAAAAGGAAGAGCAAGGGATTACATACATGTCCCATCAGAGAATCTAAAGCTGTTGGTGTATTAAGCATAGCCAGAAACAAATACAAATCCCCAGAGAAAACTGATAATTATTATTTATTTATACCTAAGTGTGTGTTTTTAAAATTAGCATCTGTGCATAGAAGATGAAAAAACCTTTTCATAGTGGAATTTTTTTGAGCATTAGGTTCTCTGTGCAGCAGAAAGAATACCTGTTCTTTATGTCCAAGATGAGCCCTGTAGGTATAAATATGTCTAGTGTTCATGATGAGAGAAAGGGATACTAAAGTGATGTATGAAATGCCTGAGATACTTGGAAATAAATTAAATTTAGTTCCCAGAACCAATAACCTGTGCAGTAATGCAAAAAGTAAAAGAAATCCATTTCACTAAATATTGGTACTGTGAAGATTGCCTGTGAAGTGCTTTCTATAAACGTAATGCAAAATAGAAAGGCACAGCAACAGCTCCTTCTGAAAGGTTCATTCCTGCTAAGGAATAAGCAGAAGCAGAATAAGTGGAAGAAGCAGAACAGAAACATTTCATTGCAGATACTTGGTTTGGTGTATGTGGACTGTGCAGATAATGCCCTAAATGGCAGAGCAAGATACTGTGCGGGAAGGAGGAGGAGTAGTGGAAGTACCTCTTTGATGTTCAAGTCTTAATCTGGAATTGGGTTTGATTTGATGCTTGGAGTGGCAAGACTAAGCCTATGATTTGCAGAATTGTAAAATCTATACTATTACTGGACTGTAATAGAAAAAGGAGCCAAACAGGTGGTTCTTCTCTCAGCTGTACATCAAAATAGTTTAATTCACATTTTGTACTCCTTCTGATTTAAACTAGTGAGCATTATGGGAAAATCAGGCCCTAGAAGAGGAATTTGCCATTGGACACCATTTTTGGATTTAGTTCCAGATCAGATACCTAAAAGTAAGTGTCTGCATGTCAGCTGGGAGTCTAATCAGTATAATCAGCAGGGCTTGATTCAGTTGCTTGAATGAAGTTATCTAGTTCCATTTGAAACTCAGACTTCCCTGCTGCAGGCTGTTGGTCCAGAAGGGCTTGGATTTCCCATGTGTCTTATATCATGTTTACTGTATTTGTGCATCTGGATAGCCAAAAGCACCAATTTTAGGCAACTGAATTGAGTCTGCAGTAAGTGTGGTTACTGAACCCTAAAGATGCATCGAGCCGATCAGCAAGAAGATGCCTGGTCTCCACCGCCTATTTTCACTAGCTCTCCATTGACTACAACAGGCACCTGGACACCTAGTTTGCATGTAGACACCTAAACCCATGTGTTTTAATCCCATGCTCAGTCCTACCCTATGTGACTGGAACAGTGCTTAGGTGCTCAGTTCAGATGCCCATACCAAGATGCCTGGTGCCACTGGAGACACTGTAGGCATCTGTGATATCAGCGTGGCTTTGGCAGAGATGGCACAGGACCTACAGTACACACATGCCCTTCTGGAGTGGCAGCTGGATGCAAGGCAGGCAATCCTAGGCTGTCCTAATGGCAGTAAATACCTGTTTCTAGGCAAATGAATATTGTTTTATCTGTGAAAATCAGAACAAGAGGTTAGCAAGTACCCTAAAATTGTTCTGTCTTTTGGAGCTATAGAATTCCCCCCTCTTTCATCTGTTTCAGAAGAGAGACGGGTTATTAGGATGCTCCAATTCTCCTTTTAAAAAGGATCAGTTTTGTTGAAAGATGTAACTGACATTCAGATCTATTTTTAAAGGAAGAAAATTAATGTAATAATAAGAGTACTCTAAAGACACAGTGATTAAGTCCATACAAAAAAAGACTCTGAAGACAATCACTTTAACAGGATTCAGCTCCAGATGAGGTCTGTAGCCGGAACAGTGCAGCTTCAGTCAGTATCAGGGTTAGGGCCAGGTTTGGATCAGCAGCACCCACCCGCTGCATGGAATTTGGAATCAGAATTCTTTAAATGGTGGAAGCACTGAGGAGGCAACTGTTCTTACAGGATTTTCTATTCTTCTGTGCTTAAATTTTGGAAAAAACCATGGGTTTACTTTAATGAGGTCCTAAACAGAAGGAAAAATAATTCATGTCCAAGTTGGCACTCGGCTTAGAACCCTTAGAGTGGGTTCAGATCTAGGCATTCAAAACTAGTCGCCCTGCAATGCACTGGGATGCGGACATATGTAGAATTCTGGAGCTGGCCAGTTCCTAACTCACATGATTTTATAACTGATTAGCATTTGTAAGTGTATACATAACAATAAAGGATAATGTTGAATTTTTAAAATTGATGTTGCTGCTGCTGCGGTTGTAGCTCGTGATTATGACATCATTATATTTAGCAGTCAAACTTTGCTGCATGTACAATTTAAAAAAGAGAAGTTTGAAACTGTGTCTTAGTGCCTTAAACTGTGGTCTTATGATTATTTCATATGTGTGGTAAAACTTGCTGCTTTGCCCCAGATCATCAAAGCTCCAAGACATATGCTGAAATAAGCATTAATACTGTGTTATCTAGAATAGTAAAAAAAAATCAAAATTGGGTAGTTATAACCTTGCATGTATTAAACCCCACAGTGTTACATTTGCAATGAAGTTTCTACTGATGCCAAGATACAGTATTTTAATGCTATCAAGCTTAAGGAATGTGCAAAGTACATCCTCTTATCTCTCATTGCTAGGAGAAATGGCACTGCTCTAAGATCTCAGAAGGTGATTGCAGGATATCAAGTAAGCAAATTAAAAGGTGGGAGACAGGCCAAGTTGAAAAGTCTTCAGAGGTTCCTGCTGTCAGTATGCAACTTCCAGATAAAGTTGAGAGAAATGAAATCCAGTGTTTTCTGAGGATATAAATCCAAATTTCATCTGATGGCAAGTTTCTTTTTATCAGGTGGCTTTAGCAGCTTTCAGACCTTGGTTCAAGGAGAACTGAAATAATCTGTAAATTATGCTGTAGCTATTATGGCTATTTATTCATATGGTAAAAAGGCAACATTATTCTGTCAGTAGATCACAGCATTCTAGAAGGGATAGAGAAGACCTTGAAAAGCAAATATATTTTCAAGAAGAATATTTCTCTCACTCTCTGCAATAATCAATAGGTTAATTAATGGCCTATTTTAAAAAGTACAAAGATTCTATAATATTGATTGTTTTCATAATTAAAACAAAGCAAATTCTAAATATCAACAATTTTAGTGCAAATGGGTTCATTAACATGCGGCAGAGAACATACGCCTACATTGTTGATACCATTTTTCTTGTTTAATCCATGGCAGCTACGCAAACTGGCAGCACTTAACATGATTATGTCAAGATCTCACACAAGTTAGCTCACAGCCAAGGGCTGACATGTAGAGTCAATACGCCAGGGCTAATTACGTTGATGTCAAAAAGTTACCTTTCTTTGTGCATGATAAATGTTTCACATAGATTAAAGCATGTTTGTGTACTGTGAATTTTACCCGAAAGATTGCGCCAAAAGGTCAGCAATCTTTGATGCAATTTAATTACAATATTGTTGATTATGCATGCCTTGTAATCTGATACTCTGATCAAAGTCAAGTGTGGGATTTGAAAAAGAAGTATGTATTATGACTTTTAATCATCATTTCTGCTAAATGATTATGCCTGCGAGGACTAGTACGGTCTGCATGTTAACCTTTGAAATGAGTGCTTTGGCTACATCCATTGTACTTTGTTTTTGGTAGTTCACAAATTGAAGGCATTATTCTATTCTTTTCTTGTGTGGTCCATGGCATGAGCATGTAAGGAAGAACAGAGCTCCCAGAGATCTTCTTCCAGATTCCAGGTTCAAACTTTTAATATTTTGTTGTAGTAAAAAATGTCCAGGGCTTCTGGCTCTCCATTCTGATTTCATAATGTTCCTTTACTGTTAATGGAAGGCATATTGCTTATTTTGCAGTACTTAAACTCCTCTTTCTTCTTCCTTTGTGCTTAATAATTTTAAAATGAGCAGCTACTTGGTACTGCAAGTGTATGGCCTAGCTCCTGGGAAAAGCATGGATACAAGTGCACCAGAGGATAAACTCCTGCCTTCCTTCATTTGTCTGGTTTGCTTCAACCTTCCTCAAAATTGTACAGCTTTTTGGCTTACCTTCCCAGAAGGACCATCTCTGGACAAGATAATCCATAACCTTTCCCTCTTCCTCTATTACCAGGATGTTTACTAGTTTATGCAAATTGTAATAGTAAGGAGAACTGATATGAAAATACAATCAAATGTCCCACAAGTACCCTTCAACTTTTTCTTGATCATATATTCATTGTGAGGTGGATGTGCAGTTTCTGTAGGTTCATATAGTGCAAAATTGCTGATTTGTCCCCCTTTTCTTGCTGTCCGGTCCTAGTGTAGTCACAGTACTAATTTCTTCTAGGAAAACAACTGTCAGAGGTTGGTGATATGCATGCTGCCTATATCTTGTGCTTGTATTTTTTGTATGCACAGTGGAAAGGGATGCATATAACTGTCGGTTGGCATGCTCACCTTGAACGTAAGATAACCGATATTCCGGAAATAGAAATGTCTCTTTATCCAGTATAAGATTATCAAAACAGATTAATGAACTATTTTTTCTTTCCACGAGTGAGGAACCAACTTTTTATCCTGTTTTGATGGATAAGTGTGTTGTGGCACAGCTGAATTCTTTAATCCCTCTTTCCTTTCCTCTCCCTCCAAGTACATTTCTTCAGTAATGACAGTTCACAGAAATACTCTCCAGAGGGATATAAAATCTTGGCATCTGTATTTCTTTTTGAAAGCAAGTATTCTGAAGAGCTATCCTTGTTGCCTAATGAACCAAAACCCCAAACCTTGGATTTCATTATGGTTATGATTCCTTAACCCACTAGAGTCTCTCATCGAAATGTGGTCTCATTAAGTGAAAGAGACACTGCGCACCACTCCATTAAAATGTGCTAAGTTAACTTGTTGCCTGACATGAGATGAAATGAAAGATAATTATTTCAGATCTGATCCTAGTGGATTGTAGCATACATCATAAACTGGAAAAATGTGTAAGACAGTTCTGGAGGCCCAAATTTGAATGCATATGTAAAGTAATGACTCCAGAGAGGCACGGTCGTCTTTTGGGTGAGGAAACTGGGAAGTCTGTGTCATGGTCCAGATTCAACCAGTGACTTCTCCTGTTGCTTTGAAAAAAAATTGCTGCAGCTTGCATTATGCTTGGTGTTTGCATATGTATCCAGGAAGTGAGGGAGCAAGGAACTTTTCTTCGCATACATGGCCCACTTTACTAGACCTGGGGCATGAGTGCAGGCTCTAGTTTCTTCCATGTGAAGGGACTGCTCCTTGCTAGTGGCAACTGGGAGATCTACGGAATGATTCTTGTGCTTTTGCAAATAGAATGATCAGGTGAGCTGCAACATACTTTGAGATAGTAAACAATGTATTTGCCCCGAGGAAGCTGTGATAAAAGTTAAGGATTGGGAAGGAGAAGAAAATACTTGCAATAGAGTGGCTGAGGTGCTTTGGGAATCTGTTGTCGAGGGGAAATCCAATAAAGATTAGATTTACAAACAGAAAGTCAAGGCTTTGAGTATGCAATTAAGTACCTAATTTCAATGCAGAATTTCTATAACTTCAGCATGTAAACTTAACTCGTAAGTGGGTGTTCAGCTGGCTTTCTACAGCTGGCTATAAGCTCTATGAACTTATGTTTGTAGTACCTGCATATGCAAATAAAACTTATTGTTCTAGACCCCTATTTCATGCAAAACAAATATGGCTTTGGATTTCTATAATGTGCTAAAACTTAGATTATTCCTTCGTAATTTGTTTGAACAGTTCTCTGAAAAGAAATCTTGCAAATTACTTTGTGGATTTCTAGATGCACTAATGATAATGATCAAAAGGGTATAACAGGATGAGGTCTTTATACTCAACTGCTTTCCTACCTCATCTGCAAAGGTGATATCTGAGCATCACACACAATTATTAAAATTTTCAATTGAAGTCCTCTGTAATTGTGAATCAGTAAGTTGGTTCTATTGTCCCGTGTTACGTCGTGAATACTATCAGCATGGTAGAGAAGATCACAAGACAGCGTATGAGAAAAAAATGAAAATTAGCATGGTGTGTGGTATTAAACCACCTCCTTTGCACTGCTGCTTGTCAGAAGTCAGGAAAACATGCTGGACCTCTCTGTCAAGAGTGTTCATGTTGACCCAGGCATCATATGGGTCACTGAATACTTGAATAATTCTTGAATATTTCAGCCCATTTAATTCCTCAAATGCCACTTTAAACATTGTGTACAAGGTTGATACAGCTGCATGTGAGTTCTCTTTTATTTTTTTGCTCACTCCAAGAATTAATTTGACTCTTCCTGTGACTGAGAACAGTACTCCTGTTTGGCTTAAACTGAAAGATTTGCAGGAAAAACGAGCAAACTGGAGAAAGAGTAATGATTTGTACAAAGCGACAGGAGGTCTAAGTCCCAAATCCAAATGTGACATTGCTTACAATTACATAAATAGTGTTCCCGTGCATTTATCCCAGCTATAACCAATAGCTAATAACAAATTATAGAGGCCCAATGTGATTTACACACAGAGGTTTCTATACAAGACTTTGTGTGAATAAAAATGACTATTATTTCTTTTTTTCTATCCAAAGAAAGGAATCAATCGAATTCTTGTGGAGAATATAATTTTCTTCCATTTAGTTTTAAATAGCATTAGCACAGCAATCAGATTTTGAGGTGAAAGATAAATACTTCTGGACCTGGGTCTGAAAATGTACAAAACATTAGACAATAAAGAGAACAACTCCCTTGCCTTTGTATTTCAAAGGGCATTAGCATTTTGCTGTATAGGCGGATAGCTTCTCAAACCGTTTTGCCTCTAAGTGACCTAGTCCATTATTTTTAAACTGTGTTAAATGACCTCTGAATGTTTACAAAAAAAGAAAAGATTTAAACATTAAGATTTAATCATTCTCTTAAAGACACTGATATCACAGCACAATAACACTACTAATTGATGATTGCTTCTGATGGCACTGTACCTTCCACAGTTGAAATTTCAGAGATTATTGTAAATGTGTAACAGTATGGAGAAAACAGTCTAGCTCTGTCAGAGGAAAAGGATATGCAATAGCATTAATCCTTAAACTACATTCGAAAATACACAGGGAGACCAGCGTTCCGTAATTATAAAAGGCAGCAGTAATGATGTGACAAAGACAACCCCGTGTGGTCGTCTCCAGCACTTAGAAAAAGGGAACCAAATAAATAAGGGCAACAATGCCGTTCTCAGAAGTGGAGGAAATGCCTGCCCAGGCAGGCAGGGGAGGGGGCGGCGAGGGCAGGTGGGGGGAAAACCGAGGGGTGCCGCAGGTGTGAGGGTGGGGAGGATGGGTAACAAAGGGAGAGGATGGGTGACAGAGGGAGAGGACGGGAAGGTCTTGGCACGAGGGCTGGCTGCAGTGGCCTCGCGCGCTGCACCGCTGTAACTTTCGCGCTCTGAATGCTGCGTTGTAGACTGCATTCGTCTCATTTTGTAGACGGAAGACAGATTTCCTTTTTAATCAGGGCTTGCTGCAGAAGCCAAGATGAGATCGTGGCTTTTGGTTCATGATTTTTATTTTCTAACAGAGAAGGTTATCTTGTTTCCTTCTTGTATTAGGTCAGAGCACGTATACAGCACCCCACGCGTCTAGTGGCTTTAATTATCCTTCTAAAAGAGAGTGGTTAGAAATAAAGCAAGTAGGGTTAAATCTTTGGGCTGCTACTCAGGTTCCCCTGGTCTTTCGTTGGATAGATTCCTCTGACTGCAGTGAGAATTTGCCTGAGTAAAAAATGAGTAAGAGCTTTTGGTTACAGCTTTAATTACAGAACAGAGCTACAGGAGAAATCAATGTCACATTCACTTAAATTTGCCATATTGGAATATGCTATTGGCCTTGCTAAACCAATGCCCTGCCTTTGTTAGCTGTGCAGATCTGAGACGATCTTGCTGTTTTTTTCACTGTTTCCTTACAGGTGGATTGCTACAGTTCCAAGTAGCTGCAAGATGTGGCAGCAGCTGCTGCCGTTATTGATAAATGGTGCAGCCAGTTCAACTAGGACACACTGAGGTGCCTTTGAGGCAGTGAAATAAGAGGATTTAAAGGCGAAGCCCTAGATAGAGTGATGTATGAAGTACTCAGCCTGCCTGGTTGTGAATGGTTGTGTTAGGTTGATAGCTGCGCTATAATGCGTTCACAGTAATGCGTTACTGAAGGCAGCACTGCATACTTTGAAGTGCCTGGGTAAACACTGTATAGCTGCACCCCTGCTCAAGCAGACCCTAGGGCAGTATCTCACCTGCTTCCCTCCCATTTTGGGGAAGGGATGAGCTTTTTTCTATTTCTCAGGGGACAGCTTGCTCCCAGTGATATGCCTGCTTTGGTTTGGTCTCCCCTCCTTCCCTCTGGCTCTTGGCTTACTGGGGAGACCTGGGTTTGCTGCCCTTGCTCTTCCTCCTACAAGTGGGGTTAAATACGAGGAAGGCTCCTTCCCCTCTTTATTGCCCCGCTTACACAGAGCTGTATTGTATCATCTCACTGGGATCCTTCCTCCAACTTTGAGACTTTGTTATGGGCTCTTGCTGCCCTTTTCCTTTTCTGCCACTTGCAAGTAGATGTTTTTTACTCTGTTTTTATGGGTTTGGATCCGAGGGGAAAAAATCAATAAAACATTCAAATAAAAACACAGTGAAAAGGAAAGAAGGAACCACACACAGAGCCTAAGGATGTGCACTCTTTTGGTTGTAATATACTTGAAAGGCCTTCATATTTCTATGCAAGAGGGAATGATTGCTTTTGAAGGTATATTGAAGGATATTCACAAAAAATGCTTTGTGAATATCAGTGGATGAAGGCTTACATTTGTAGTAGTCAATGACAGAAAAAAACTTGACACAGAAACAACTTTTCAGCTTACATGAGTTACAAAAATGCAGTGCAGTATAAAAACATACTGTCAGTATCTGATTCAGAAGATAATCAGGGAGGAAGCAACCAGCCACACTGAAAAGCCAAACATCGGGATTGATGAGTAGAAAAGAAGACTGTGCCATTTTGCTAGAATACCCAACAGGCTAGTTTGTTTGCACTCGGTAAAACAAAACCTTTTGCTGATATTGTCACATTGTTTTTAGATGACATTTTGAAGTATGCATCCGTGATAAACATGTAGGGGAAATAACCTGTACTGAGGTGACAGGAGATATGATTAGATCATGAGAAATCCAGATCCCTCAGCAGAGAGACAATATTCAGAACAAACTAAGATGCAACTAGACAGGTTGTGAAGAGATTAAGGTTTGCATGACACAAAGCTGCGAGCTGGTCACACAGCATGATATGGGCTTATAAAGCAGGCTTTCCTCCCTCCTTCCAGGAACCTTCAAATCACTCACCCTGAAAGGAGATGATTGCTGAGAATTTAGGCAGGGTGCCTCGCATGCCTACGAGGTCATGGCTGACAAGTGGCAGAGTAGAGCACTGATGTTACAGCACATGGTGATAGAGTGAGACCCAGTGGGGCTGGAGAGAAAGAAGTTCTCCCTAAAAAACATAAACACTCAGGATATTCTATTCTGCTGGTAGAAATCGATCTGGCTTGTACGCTGATTTATACAGTTTGCCTTGGAGGCATGACAAACGTACTGGATCCTCCCCCTTTGCACACAGAACATAGATGTTCTGCTGAGTTGCTGGGACTGTAGCCTTCACCATGACCTGCGATGTAAGGTACCAAAATGTTTGCTGTCAGTATTTCTTTCTCATCCTCAGTTTCACTGTCCTCTTGTGCCATGTTTCCCTGCTTTGTTTCTTTCAATTACACTGCATGGAGTGTTTTATATAAGAGACTAAAGATAATCATTGATACTCTTTCTTTGCAGGAAAAAAAAAAAGAGTTCAACAGTCTGTACATCTATGTTTTGTACCCCTTCTTTGCTTGACTGAAATTTCAAATTAATGTAAAATTTGTGCAGAAGCAGTTTGATAGAGAGCTGTGATTTTTAGTTACTTGTTTCTCAAGTGGTAGAGGTGTTTTCAACAAAAAAAAGTCCTGAGTTTCCATCACTATTTAAACCTCATTACTTAAATCCAAAATGTCTGTAAGAGAAAAGATATTGCATCCAGTCGAATTAAACATACTTCAGATAATGAGAACCAGTAGATTATCAGATGATATATTTATAATCACAACAATCTCTTATCTCTGAAATTATTAGGTCTAATTGCATTTTAAATTTAGGGTCCTTTGTTATATTTTGGTTGTCATGACTCTTCACTGTCATCTCCAGATGTCTCAATAATTGGAAATAGAGTAGGGATTTTACATCATTCCTACAGGGGGCACAGATGAAAGGATCAAGGCTGAAGGGATAACACATGAAAAGAAGCAGAAGGAATTATTAATGCTGAGTCCAACAAGCATTCAGAACAGGATGTCAGAATGGATTGACTTCAATAAAAAAACCTGCCCAAGTAACAACTGAGTTGAATGTGAGTAAGGACCTCAGGAACTGAACTATTGTTTGATATTTCCACAATCACTTTGCACGTCAGTCAGCATTAATGACTGACTGGGAAGCTGACACTGTCTGAAATTGTTCAGTTGTTAAGTATTGGCAACGGTCTGATTAGCCTTGTTTTGAAGGATCATTTGGGGTGTAGATTACCGTCTTTATCCTTGGCTTGTTGACTGCTATGTTCTACTATTTCTCACACTTGTTGCAATCCATTTTGAAGTCTGCTTTGAATATGAATAGTTTGTGGTAGTCTGGCCTTCCCTAACAGCTCTTCAGCATACTCCATCCTCATTCATAACTTATTTAATGATGAATGGAAAACATTTATAACTTATTTGATGATGAATGGAAAACATCAGTAGTACTGGATGTAGCCTGTGAATATATTTTTGTAGGTCTAACAGCATGTCCGGGCTTCTACTGTAAATGATAGAGTCTGAAATTTTTGAAAACTCACTCTTGAATATTATGAGTTTCTTAACCCTAGTTAATTCTTTATGAGCTGCACACCAGGAGCACACAAGTCAGTAGGTGGCAAGGAAAATTTTGCTTTTTATTAGTGTGAGTATTTAATTATAGGTTCTCCATTCTGGTGCAGTTGTGTTCTGGTAAGTGACAATGCAAAAATATTACTTTCATAAACATGCTCCCAGTCTGCATAAGCTATAGATTTATTTATAATAATGACAGTAAAAGCAGGAAATCTTTCCTAATAACAAAAGGGAGGGCTTGCAATAGGACAAGTGATATATAATTCCCTGGCACTGGGGTTTCCCTAAGCTTGAAACGGGTTTGCCAAAGTGTTAGCAGCTTACTGAGTTTCTGAACCTTGGTTGCCTATGATTTCAATCCTTTTCTCTCCCCAGCCCTGCAGCAACCTTTCCTTATATCAGAGGCCACATAGGACTTTGGTTTCCCAACCTATTCTAGGTGAAGGGGTCGACCCAGGGTGCTGAGAGATAACCATGTCCCCCCCACTACCAGTGTTCGCAGCAGCATTTGTTGACCTCTTCTGCCCTGCACATGGCCGTTTTGTGGAGACAGCATCCACCCTTGCCTTTATCTTTATGTGTAAATAATTGAATAATCTCTCTGGTTTATAGGAGCTCTTGCGCCATTGTGATGGGTTGACCCTGGCTCAACACCAGGTGCCCACCAAAGCCGTTCTATCACTCCCCCATCCTCAGCTGGATAGGGGAGAGAAAATATAACCAAAGGCTCGCGGGTCGAGATAAGGACAGGAGAGATCATTCACTATTACCGTCACGGGCAAAACAGACTCAATTTGCAAAACATACTCAATTTATTACAAATCAACCAGAGCAAGGTAATGAGAAGTAAAATGAAATCTCAGAACACCTTCCCACCACCCCTCCGTTCTTCCCGGGCACAACTACCCTCCCGGATTTCACCACCAAGCCCCCCCAGCGGCACAGGGGGACAGGGATGGGGTTTATGGTCATCACACGTTATTTTCTGCCGCTTCACCTCCTCAGGACGAGGGCTGATCACACTCTTCCCCTGCTCCAGCGTGGGGTCCCACCCACGGGAGACAGTCCTCCACGAACTCCTCCAACGTGGGCCATTCCCACGGGCTGCAGTTCTTCACGAACTGCTCCAGCATGGGTCCATTCCACGGTGTGCAGTCCTTCAGGAGCACACTGCTCCAGCGCGGGTCCCCCACGGGGTCACAAGTCCTGCCAGAAAGCCTGCTCCGTGGGCTCCTCTCTCCACAGATCCGCAGGTCCTGCCAGGAACCTGCTCCAGCGCGGGGTTCCCACGGGGTCACAGCCTCCTTCGGGAACCCACCTGCTCCGGCGTGGGGTCCTCCACGGGCTGCAGGTGGATATCTGCTCCACCGTGGACCTCCCTGGGCTGCAGGGGGACAGCCTGCCTCACCAGGGTCTTCCCCACGGGCTGCAGGGGAATCTCTGCTCCGGCGCCTGGAGCATCTCCTCCCCCTCCTTCTTCACTGACCTTGGTGTCCGCAGGGTTGTTTCTCTTACATGTTCTCACTCCTCACTCCGGCGGCAGTTTCTCCCCGTCCCAACTTTTTTTCCTTCTTAAAAATGTTATCACAGAGGCGTTACCACTATCACTGATTGGCTCGGCCTTGGCCGGCGGTGGGTCCGTCTCAGAGCCGGCTAATATGGGCTCGCTCTGTCTCGAACACAGGGGAAGCTTCCAGCAGTTTCTTACAGAAGCCACCCCTGTAACCCCCCCCCCCCCCCGCTACCAAAACCTTGCCAAACAAAACCAATACAGCCATCCCTCTGGCAAAGAGCTGTGTCTGGAGAGAAGGGATGTGACTGAAGCACAGCTAATGTCTGGGTGCTACAACAGGCACTTCAGTCTGGGAGTGGTGAGGAGTGCTACAGCAAGACCAACCCTTTCACTTTGGGCTCCCAGATCAAAGAACTGCAAAGCAAATTTAGCTGCACTTTTGTTGCCATATCACAATTTTTCATGAAGCTCACCATGATGGAGCACTTAAGATGCCGTCATGAAACAGAGTAGTGTGAGCAAACCCTAAACCAGTTCATTTGCTGTGGAAACGAGAGAGCTTGGTTGCCAAAGATTGTTGTTGAACTTTGAAGAAGCAACACGCAATACAGTGCCCAGCCACCTAGTAATTTAACTCTGAATCATAGTACCTCTGTCAGCAGCTGATTCCTATTACTGGCAGGAAACAAGAAAAAATAAAAACACTGCCCATCATCAAAACACACTGTTTAGTAGACCTTCTTGTGAGTCTAGCCATAAGCCCCATTCCTTCCCTTGTAGCAGACTTAATTACATGGGACAAAAGGTACAGTTGGATAATTAGGCAGACCATAAAATAAAATGTTGCATGTGCCTTCCTGTTCTTGTTTTCATGACAGGAGGGTCAGTTCACAGATGTGAAATATCTTTTCCGAAGTTACTTATAATCTGTTTCCTTTCTTTTTCTGGATATCATCACATTCTTGTTTTAATTGATGTTATTTGGACTCTAGACAGATGTTAATTAGGCAATGATACAAAACCTAAAGAAATTAGGTGCTCAAATACAAACCTGTGTCATAGACAACATCTGTCTTCTAGGTAGGCTTAATATATCACAGCTCATGTTTCACCATTGCATTGAAGAATATTGTCTGGGTAATTGATAGATGAGGAAGGAATAGAAGGACAGGTGGAGTACTGGACAATATGTCCAAGGAGACATTTTTCTGGGGAAAGTTTTAGGGGAAATAGCTGTCATGGTTTAACCCCAGCCAGCAACTAACACCATGCAGCCGCTCACTCACTCTCAGGAAAAAAGAAGTAAAACACATGGGTTGAGATAAGAATGGTTTAACAGTACAGAAAAGAAGAAACTAATAATGATAATGATAACACTAATAAAACGACAACAGTAGTAATAAAAGGATTGGAATGTACAAATGATGCGCAGGGCAATTGCTCACCACCTGCCGACCGACACCCAGCCAGCCCCCGAGCGGCGATTCCCTGCCCCCACTCCCCAGTTCCTATACTAGATGGGACGTCCCATGGTATGGAATACCCCATTGGCCAGTTTGGGTCAGGTGCCCTGGCTGTGTCCTGTGCCAACTTCTTGTGCCCCTCCAGCTTTCTCGCTGGCTGGGCATGAGAAGCTGAAAAATCCTTGACTATAGTCTAAACATGACTTAGCAACAACTGAAAACATCAGTGTTATAAACATTCTTCTCATACTGAACTCAAAACATAGCACTGTACCAGCTCCTAGGAAGACAGTTAACTCTATCCCAGCTGAAACCAGGACAATAGCATAAATCATACCTGCTATGATTCAGATTACATAGGCACTCAGCCATGCAAGTGGCCAGCTTTGGAACATAACAGTGAGGTACGCATCTGTAAATTGTAGTGTATTTTATATAGGAACTTCATTTCAAAAATAAGTCTGATTTATTTTTTTAAGAATCAAGCACTTTGACAGGCTCCCTCACATCCTTTCTTTTATGGTAGTGCCATATTTTTCTGCTGATATTGCAACACTTGCACTGCATTTCTCAGCTCTTCAACACAGTTTGAAAAAGAGCTTGCAAAAAATACCGGAAGAAACAGAGTAGCATGGACTCCTCTGGTTTTCCCCTTTCTCTGTCTGTATTTTTTATATCTGTCTCTTGCATTAACACCTTTGAATCTTTTTTCTGGAGGAGGTGGTGGGACTTAAATGTTCTACACAAGCCCTGGCTCAACTAAAAGGACTGCAGTGATACAGGGACACCTATTGGGAGTCTCATGTCCTAGTCACGTTTTATGTGTTGCATCCATACAGGTCAGAGTATAAAAGCTGTTACCTTTTCAAATTGTGCTTTAAAGGTTCCTGTACTATTTCAGACATTGTCAGATACCACTTTGATTTAGCTTACATAGAAGGTAGACTCTCAGTAAGGCTGCAACTTTGGATGTAATTGGTGAAGACAAAATTTCAACAGATTTCAATAGCTTCTTGGTAGTTTCTGTCTTTACCAGTTTTCTTCTGCTTGTCTAGCATGTTGACAAAGCCAGTCCAGATTCTGGCATGAGAAAAATATCCTTTCTTTGTCTTTGAAAGCTCAGACAAAATCTGACGTGGGTTTCCTTGAGTAAAGCAGTATGCGAACTAAGAGGAAGCTTAGTGAGTAAATTGGTTGGAATACGCTTTTCTAATTTTCTTGACATTTCACAATAGCTCAGAATGAGTGGGAATGGACCTAGGTTTCTTAGGCTCACTTTATGGAGATGCCTTAGCAAACAAAGGACACTAAAGCACCCAGCTTTCAGTATATTATCTCCTTCCTTTCCCTGATAAATCTGCCACTGTTATGTCAGTCACACACCTACATTTAAGATGTTATTCCGGTGTTACCTATTTTCTCACAGCAGATGAACTCTTCCTTCATGTTTGCAACCTGCCAAATGTAGCTTAGAGATTTTAAAATGGAATAAAAAGTGACTGTGTTTTCATTGATATTTATGGTGCAGGCTTGGAAGGCAGCAAAGAAGGTAGAAAGAACATAGTGAAAAATAAGTATGCCTTTAATAGTCATTATTTTTTATAGTACAGGATGTATTTAGTAAACAGTATATGTGAAGATTTGACTTTCATTTTTTAAAATCTAAAACTTGGATAGTTTGCTACAGTCATAAATAGTGACGGAGGCAAATGATGTCTGAGGCAGCACCAAGTGAACTGGTGTATTTACAGAAAGGAGTTGTTCTGAGAACACTGCTGCAAGGTGAGCTTTACATATACAAATCAGAGAAAATCACAATTCAGAAACTGTGATTGCTGGTTAAGTATGATGGGATAGTAAAACGGATGAAAAAAAGAGCAAAAAAGAAAGAGAATGTGATTGCCTGACAGCACCATTCCTGGCTAATGGCTTGCAGTCATGGAGAGCACAAGAGCTTCCTACCCCAAGGGCCTTGCAAGCCAGGGCTGGGGGGGAAGGCAGGGCAGAGCCCAGATACCATGGGAGCCCCGCTCTTTACCCGAGTGAGCAGCCCAGGAGAAAGGATAGGAGTGACAAGGCATCCCCCAGTGAGTATCAGAGGATGCTGTGCGGCTGGCCTCCTCCATGCGTCCCCTGGGCTGGGCCACCCTCTGTGAGAAACTTGGCTAAATTTGTTGAAATGAGGGCAATCTCTCATTTTCCACGTGCTCCAGTTCCACCTGGGAATTTACTTAGTTACTTTAGCTGCCTCTCCAACAGAGAGGGAGGATACACTCTCACTGCTTGAACATGGGAGTAAGAAAGGGGCTGAACACCTCTCCCCTCCATAACTCTCTGGACACTTTTCTTAACCCCACAATGCCTGCTTTATTTCACCAACCCCATTTGCCACAGACCTATTTGTTAGTGGGGAGAGACAGCTCCCTCTTGATCTGCAAAAGCATTCGTGGCTGCTCTGATAAACAGATTGCATTTCAAATGAACTTGAAACATGAGAAGATGACAGTTTGGGAAATGTAAAATTGAAATATGAATGGGTTATATGCGACTGTATGTGTGGGGGAGGGAAACGTGATAACTGAGCAGTTTAAATAGCAGGGTTCCCCTCCGTTTCTTTTCTTCCTAGTGCTTGTGGTAAATTACGGGCTTAGTACTCAGACTCCAGTGCATATTTTACCACCTTGTTTCATAAGTCTGAATACAGCATTTAGTGGGAGGACAGCCTGTAATTATGTTGTAAGTTATCAAACAAACTGCAGATGTATAAATGTGAGGGTAGGCTTAACTACTTTGTTTTGAAAGGGAACTTTAATATTAAACAAATGTGTACTTATTGGAAATGGCAGTGTTGAAAGCCTGCATTGTAAGTCTGACTTAATAAACCTAATCTTTCCCTAAAGCTCTGTATATTATGGAGAAGTAATAAGATATCTTGACTAACTTAAATATTTCCTTTCATCTTAGAAAAAAGACCCCACTCTTCAAAGTAATTGATTGTCTGATTTAAAGTACCCCATGTACATGACCAGATTCTTAATATTACCTGTACAGATACGACTGGTTGCAATAACGAGGCATGCGCATGCACAGTAGCTAGTTAGAACATGTAAATTAAATGTTTGTGTGCATTTAGAGAAAGGAAAAGTAATATTTTCTTGCATCTATTTTTAGAAATCCTCCCTGTAAGAATCAATCTTTGACAAACAGAGCTAGATATGAACCAACCTCCACCAAAAAATTGCAACTGAATCTGGGGCAAATATTTAATATTTCTCATGAACTGTGCTTTGTATTTATTTGCTTTTTACCACCTTCTCTTTTCCTTTTTTCACCTTGGACAGAGCAGAAATGGGGAAATACCACATGAAATGCACAATTTTAAAAATAATTCTAGTCCATCTTAAAGGATGATGTGCCCTGGACCTCCTTTTTTATTCCACTTTTGTAGACACAGTAGGTTTGGATCATTCATACACACATCGGTTGAGCATGTGGATAATGGGCACCTTTTCAAAGTTTTCCTGCTCTTTACTGCTAAATATGAATGGGGTGCTGGTATAGGTACTGTACAAGAAATGTGCTTCAAGGATAAAGGTTGCATCAGTTGTCTCACAAAGTAGTTTAAATGGATGCGAATGAATGGGTAGACAAAGTTGATCTCTTCTGATTACCTTAATAATGATAACAAAAAGTCCAGACATTTAAAACTTATTTGGTATGAGAAATACGCAGTTATTGTCAGCAGGTACAAACAGGAATTGGCATGAATTATCTTGAGTTGGTGATTTGGCTATGAAACCCAGGTCATTACTGTGCCAGCGGATTTGTTTATTGTTGGCTATGCATATTTAAGGAGCAAGAAAGCAGAAGATAGTTGTGAAGAAGCAGCATATTGTGCATAGTCCTGAGAGACAGAAGAAAAGAATGAGAGAGGAGAGGAGGGGCGCAGGGAAATGGGACTCCTGTAATTCACATGGCTTTCAGTGAGGAGACTGTCTAGAGAACAGGGGTGGTGGCAGGTGGACACAGGGAGTCCATTCACAACTTGTACTTGAGGTATTTGCTTTCTGCTGCAGTTTGACCTTTCATCTGAATATGTCAACTCACCTGCTGTGCAACCAGCATCCAGAGCTTGCATAGTCCATAAGGCTATGGATATTTTTTGCTGGATCAGGCACTTTATACATTGTCTAATACATAAGGCATGCAAATTGTCATTACAGCCATCTGCAATTTTTTGCAAAGGTTAATGCCTCTAAAGGCATTTTCCTTTTTTGATTAATCCATCCTACAGCAAATAATATGTCTACAATTTCTTGATGGAACACTTCCAATGCCATTAAAGGGCCATGATAAACCAGGATAAAGTGCTCTCATATTTTCTTCTTTTTCTATTAGATAATAGAGATTTACAAAGAACCCAGTTAAGCAGTACATTAGTGCATGACTGTTTTCATTGTTTACAAAAGCAAAAAGTTAAGGACTTGCAACAACAACAACAACAAGTTATAAGGAGGAACAGTTGCATTACTCAACACTTCGACTGAAAACTAGCTCTGTAAATGAGTCTTTCTCAAGACCAAGCAACTGCTCTCAGGAGATCAGGTGACTACTTTATTCATGCTGAATTCAGCAAAAAATGTTTTTTGAGAGACATACCTGATTGCTTTAATCATTAGACCAAGTTTTACCTTCAGTGCCTGCAGCTATGGGAGAACACATTAGATTTGCCAACAACACCAGGAGAACTTTTCTAAGAAGGTCTCAAACCTTCTCAAAAGCCTTTGAAAATTCCCTTTTCCAGTGTCTGAATGATATCTCAGAGAACATACTTGAAGGCATGGTATAATGGAGAGGAAAGAACACCTAGCCTTGTGCTGTGTGTTACAGAGTGCGCAGCAAGAAAAAATGTAGCAGGAATCTCAGCATGTAAGATCTGATTCTGGTGTAATTTGTGAGTCAGATATACACTGAATCTTTTAGGTCTCAGGCTGAATTTGAGGGACTGAAAAATTGGGAGAGAATAAACATTCCATTTGTGTTAATAAACCCAGCTGGTGGGCTTTTGATATAACAAAAGAACAAGACAGCAAAAATATTTTCATTTGAAAAACTGTGTCATGTTAATTTTGTACTTAATTATGCTTATTCAGTTAGGTCCTATGTAAGTTAATAGTAAAGCTCCAACAGTTTTCTATAGGCTTTGTATTGAGTCCTGGGGACCTGGTCCAGATCCTATGTACTTTAGTGATCAAAAGTCATAAAAGTCATCTGATCAACAGGCACAGCTGGTGCATATGTTCTTAATCTACCCTAACTGCAAGATAATGGGATTTACATTAAAACTCAAAGGAAAGTCTAAGCTAAGTGTAGTTATGTTGGATTTAGGGTAATCTGAGAGTTTGCATGTTGAGTGTTATGATGATTCAGGTGATAGTTGTTAACTTTATAAAGCTTTTGTAGCTTTTAGGTCTTAGGTCTGAGCTCTCTGCTTCAGTAAGTTTTTGTAATTGACTCAAAGGTAGATATCACTTGTCTGGAGTCCTGTGTAAGAGTAGGTAGGTAAAGTCTTCTGCTTGTGAAAATGTGCTTGAAAACGGGAACATATGTCTAAATATGTTACTGCTAAAAAGACCTGCTGTGCATTAATATTTGTATTTGGACAGAAAGTAGAGACCTCAGCCCTATAAACCTTTGTGTTAAGTGCTGTTCATGAACACAGCATGAGACAATTTTGTTCTGAGTTACCATGTAATCAAAACACCTGGTTTAGTAGGAAAACTCTTTATTACTTATAAAGAGAGAGCATAAAGTCAGATATACTACAAATTTTCATGATAGAGAACATTTTAATAACTTCCTTCTTTAGCACATGGAAAGTGAAAATGTCCCTTGAAATAGCTTTCTTCTTATTTTAGTGGCAGCTGTGCAACAATTTGAGAGAAGTTAAAAGTAGCACTGTATCCTTTGTTTCACTAATAGCATGCATTTATTGTGCTTTTTCTGTTTTTATTTATGAAGATTTGGTGAAAAGAGGAGCAGGAGTAGAGAAAGTAGGAATTAGGGTTTTTTGTCCAGAGTACAAATTGAGGAGTGAAATGTAGTACAAACATGAACCCATCAGTGACAATCTAATTGGATGTCTTTGAATGCATGAGACTGGCAACAGCTGCTCCATTAATGTATACTTCTATGTAGATACTGAGACACAAAAAAGGTCATTTACAATCCATGAATCCCTCAACGGAGACAATGAAATTGCATTGATATCTTTAACCTCTTTCCCAGTAATCATTGAGATATTTCCCATATGGGCAACTTTCAGTATGAAAATTGTAGCAGTAAAAGTCATCCACATATGCCAACAAACTCTATAAGTAATAGGCCAATAACATGCACAGGCAATCACAGCCACCAACAGAGACAAGCTCACTTCTGCTAGCATAGTTAAGAAGAAAACTTGATGGACATATCAAATGTGTTCCTCATAAGAACATATATTCCTTCCTGAGAGGAAGGGAAAAAGAGAGAAGGCTAACAGAATGAAGAGTTTTTGAGAGCTATTTGTACTACTGCATTAAGAGGCATTATTTATTATTACTCTATGCCACAATATCTGCAAGTAGCAGGGATGAGAGCTGTAAGCGTGAAAGTTCAGAGGGGCCTGTGCTTTGTAGCATCCACCCCACTGTTGTTCTGGAACAGGCGGGGAGAGCCGATATTGCAGAAATAACAATTGGAGAATCTGCCTCTATGGGCCAGGACAGTCTAAGTCCTCTCAGAGGTCTGCAGGTCACAGTAACCAGTGTGTTGAAAACTGCTAGTGATGCACCAAATAAGCATTTTTTAAAGTCAAAAGTATATGGGGAAAGGAAAAAGATGTCAGTCACTGTGATGACTCGGCAGCTGCCCAACAACCAGTAACTAGAAAAGTGCGGATCAGCGTTTGAGAAAAGTTTGTAAAATGAAGTTTTATTGGCTCTTCAGAAAAATTCATCTTGCCAAAATAGTTTTCCTATTTACTTCTCTTGAGAAACTCAGTACTTCGTCTGTATCAGATCCAAAAAAATTGAACCCCAAATCTTCCACAGCTGAATGGCTTTGAAAATCGTAATGTCCGTCAGATACAGTCCTGCTCCTGTTATAACTGGTTGCTAGAAACAGCTTTCTAGTGAGAATGCTTTTCTTGCTTCTCAAACACAGTGTCCTTCCACAGAGACAGATTATGTAGTCTACAGACTGGAGGAGCTTCTCACAGCTTTATGAAAATCCACTAGAAGGAACCTAAAAATCCCCTGAATTTTTGCAATTATGCAATACGAATTTGTAAATTACAAAATTCTTCTCGTTCAAAGGAATTTAGGTAAGGATCTGGGCAAGCAACTAGCAGAGGTGGTAAATGCTGGAAGATTGCCCAACCTACTACTGCTTTCTGTGTACAGTCTGTGTTCTTCTCCAAGACTGCATTAAGTTCTAAAGTTTGTAAACAGTTCACAATTAGTAATAATTTGTACTCAGAGTGAACATCTTTTTCTATTTATAAAATGTTCAATAGAATGCTGTCCCATGCTTATCTTTCCTTCATATCCTAGAATAATCAATTAAAAATGTAATCTTTACATTCTGAAAAATCTTCTGTAGGAGTTTGATATTGGTTGTGAGCCTGTTACATCTGACCGATTAGGCAATAGTGATTGATTTGGAAATTGGCATTCTGCACATATTTTTGCCTGTACAACTTTGGTTCATGATGACTTACAGAAGAAAAACACAAAAAACTAGAAGCACTGATTTAAAAAATCGAAAGGAGATGAATAATTTTGTGTATGTCTGCATCCATGCAAATGGTTATGCTAGACATGGGACAAAGCCAATTTCAACTTTTCAAAAATCTGAAGAGGGTCTTTGCAAAACCAGGGAGAATTGTGAACCATGTACTATTACTCAGATTGTGTGTGTTTCAAGTTTTGAATTTTCTGTAGGTATAGGAAGGCCACTGCACTTAATACTCGACCAAAAGCTTGATCAAATACTAGTCCCCTATTTGTTTTTAGTTTTCTCCATCAACTTCTAGATGATTTGTATGGTTTTCACTGAGATTTGATTTTCTGATTCCTTTGGCTTTTTTTAAAATTCCACCTTGTACCTAATATTTTACATGTCAACATGTGCTATAGGTCCAGTTCTGCAGAGTGCTTTCAAACTATACAAAACCCCTATGATCCCCAGCACCATTCCTGAAGTCATCAGCACCTTGTCATATTAGGCGCTTGTGGTCTGACAGGCAAGTTTTGTTTTAAAAGAAAAGTGCTTCATAAAAACAAACACATTTGATCTTTTAAACTATTTTTAGTTTGTGTCAATCTTCCATGGCCCTGGGCAACATAGGCAAAATGCCAACCTTGGCAATCTTTTCAGACACTCTAATATGCCAAGTTCTGGCAGCAGCACATTTTTATCAGAATTGTTTTCCAGCCTCAGTAAACTGCTTCAAATGCTGGTGTGCCTGTTATGGATATGACATCCATGGAGACCACAATGATTGCAATCAAAAAGTAGCAGAGAAAATAGAAAGAGTTGGTGTCAGTTCTGATTCTCACTATCCCCTTCATCATGACAATAAATTAATATGGCTCAGCTTCTACTCTGGTAAGCCTTTTCCATAAGAACAAGGTATTAGAACCCCAGTGCTTAACATCCACAGTGAAATATTCTGGTGTTACAAATGTAGTGGAAGTGTAGTTATAAAATGCAAAAAAGTATGTCTGTGCAATGTCATGATAAAAATGTACATGCACAGAGGAGTCAAGGAATTCAAAGTGATGATTCTCACAGGAATTTTAACTTAGTCCCCTTTTACCTTGCAGAGAATTTTCTAACACTTCCTTTGCCAGCTATTTTCAGGCCCGCGTGGATTTTGCATTTGCCACGGGAATCATAACTTTGAATTGCTTGACGTTTTGGAGACTGTGAATTTCTTAACCCAATGTCACAAAAATATGATTTTAAAGGGTGCTTTTTTTTTTTTTTTTTTTTTTAGAGTACTTTGCTTCCTTTAAAAAGTAAACATGTAAAAAGCAAAAATATTAAACTGCTTGTGTAGTGTGATATTTTAAGAAAAATGGCATGGTGTTGGAGTTCTTTTAATAACTAGTTGATTGTATAATCAGTAACCTAACTACATCTGTGTCTGCATAATGGTAAGGTTTGATCCAAAGTGCTGAAAAGACACAGAAATTGTTTTGATTATGTTACACACATTTCAGCACTTCCTGGGATGCCAGAATGTATTTTCTATGTGTTTAGTACCTAATGGAATACCTAGAGACTTGTTGACTTCACAGAACTGGATCAGTACCTGAAGCCTCGACTTACTGGTATCTTAAGCGTACTTTTAGTCCTTTTGCATTGGAGCATTAAATCAGGATTGTTATGAATATCATGTTCCACATAGGCCCATAGATGTTGCCCTGACTTATGTTCTAGAAAATGGTGTTTTTATGTGTTAATGCATTTGTTTCTTATGTGCTACTTTGAAACTCAATCAAGTATGAAGTCTTCCCCTTTGACTATATACATACAGCACTTGAAGCTTGCCAAATAACTCTTGTTGGACCAAACAGTATGCAAAAAATAACAAGGACATTTTCTTTAAAGTACAAAAGGCATTTTTTTTCATGAAAAATAGGTACATTTTACTTTATTCATTATGAAAAGTGGTAAACTGTGGCCTGAGCACAAAAATGAAAAAAATCAGCTCAGATGATATTTTTGCTTCAGAAAAACAAAAAAGAAGCACTCAAAATAGGATTTGGCACAAAATTGCCTCTCTGCTTATATTTGCTCTTTAGTTTGCTATAAAAATATGACCTTTTCAATGTTTTCTCCTTGGGACGGGGCTCTTATCTCCTGTTTCCTTTCCAAAGGAGATTAGTGCATTAGTACTAATACATCCTTCCCCGAAAAGAAGCCAGCAGCAGGACCAAACATGATTTCTTCCTTCACTAATCAATATGGTGGTACCATGCTATCAGCTGAACTCAGAGAGAAGAAACAAGCCTATTCTTTGCTCCCGAGGACAGTAGTCTCAATGAAGAACTGAAAGATAAAAGTGGACTACAGAGCCCATACTAATATGCTGCAAGGCACAAATGTTGTCTAATTTCTCAAGTGAGGTTTGACCACCAAACTTTTGGGAACTGTTTCTCTAGGACTCAGTAGACAAGAAGTGACGTTCTCTATGCTTAGTATCAGCTGTTATTGGACACTCTTGTTTGTCAGGGGACTTCAACAGTGCGAGATGAATGGGCCATCCAGTGATATTCTGCTTTAATGAGCTGGCTTCTGAAGGAGAACGTCTTGATCCTATGCAATCATGCAGAGTTAAAGAACAGTACATCTGGAGCAACAGAATACAGCACAAAACTATGCAGTTTTCCAATCCCACACTGAATGAAGCTAAAAGGAGATAGTGAACTATTAATGCACTGTGACATACATCTATTAAAGCTGTTGAATGTCACAAGTAGTTGAGGCAGGTTGTTGTTCTTATATGCTGTGCTGAGGAAGGGATAGAAAATTGTCTTTGTTATTCTTTGCTGTTCATCTTCTGTACATTCTCAGATGTTGCTGACTGGTAAGTGACCTAATTTATGGAAATACAACACTTATGGCAATGTAGTTGAAACTGTTACACTCCTTGTATACTCACTATCTACTCTGGAAAATTAATACTTGAGTAAATTATTGAAAACAACTGAAATGTTCTGTGCAAAGGTGTTTTCTCTTGGCTTTGCGGTTAGAACTGGAGTCACTTGGCATTTCTCAAATCTGCTTTTACCATGCAGTTATGACTCTTGTAATCATAATCCTTTGTCAGATATATCAACTTCAAAATTTCTGTTTGACCTTAAAGACAGAATTAGGGCTTGATTAATATTCTGTGTATGTTTTTCACATTTACAAAATTCAGAATGTAAGAAAATCTTGAAATAGAGTTTTCATAGGAAAATCTTGCAGCAAATAAAAACAGACTATAAAGGAAATGGATGCTTTGACTGTCAGAAACTTCTCATTTATAAAATACCTTTGAAGTCAACTAATGGTGAACAGAAATAAAAATAATTTTCTGTTATCCCAATGCAAAGCATAAGAAAGCAGGCTTTATGGAGAAATTCTCCACAGTACTTCTGAGTGGGGACATGGGAGACCCTTCCTCTTACAGACCAGTAAATTTTAACACAGCTTCTGCATAGCTGCCATTTTATCCCTGAAGATGCTGTTCTTGCACTTCTTCTCCATGGCTGTTTAGAGCAGATGATCTTTACTGCTCAGCCTGGCCATAGCTGACCTAACATCTGTCCCTGCTAATCTACCTGGAGGTCTGCACACATCTTCGAGCCTGAACTCTCCAATTCCTAATTTTTGCAAATTGCACTGTTGCCTCATAGCTCTGCAACAGAAAGAGAAACTAATATTTAGTTTTCATAATTAAATGTATTCTACTTCTGAAAGTAAAGCATTTTTGGTTGCTAACATGCTGTAAATGTGGTGAGACAAAAGTGCTGTAAACTGGAAACAACTTTGCCTAGAAATTCCTCAGCTTGTGGTAATGTCATACTTCAGTGAAAAAAATTAAGATTACCTCTCAACGTGGCATTTGGGATAGGCTAAGGACATTAAACCTGTGTATTTCAACTGACAGTTACTACCACAGGTCAGCTCTTCTTGGGACCCTCACTAATTTTCTTCTGCTCTGTTTGTGATCTTTGAGTTATGGTGCAGTGCAGGTTGCTGCAGAGGGCAGATATTAGTGTGAATCATAAGAAGTCCCACCTGTGTCATACTGTGTCAAATCTAAAGGTACATCTGGCTCTGTAGCATCTGCCCATATAGACAGTGACCAGATGCCTAGAAATATCTACAACAAGCATACAGTCATGCCTCCCCAGAACACATCTTCACTCTCCAACAATTTGGAACTCAAGGACTGCCTCTGCCAGAGGATATAGAACGGTAGTTGTATGATACAGAGACAGAGCTAGGACAACCGAGGTGACTGAATCTTCCTGATGGATGATGGAAATGATGACCAATTGACCAAAAGGTCCGAGTTCAAAGCAAATAATTTCTTCTGCAATGAGATTTAATACAATGAAAATCCTGAATTTCACATTGTTGCTGTTGTTATATATGATAAAGACAAATAGACTAACAACAGAGTCTACACAGACCTTCCTTAAGCATATTTAAAAAAATAAAGCAATCAGTTTGTAGAAGAAAAAAAAGCACAATCATTTTATATTTAACCAATGAGTAAATTCAGTAAATGCAACACTCCAAAATTAATTGCTTATGTTTCTTTCTGTTGGTTTTCCCTTTAACATATCAAGCTAACTTCCCTTTTGTATTCTATGTTGATAATAACACTACAGTTAGAATGCCATTCTGCCAACACAACACACAGTTAGGAGAAATCTGGAATATGGATATATCAGCTGCTGGCTTGGCCATTTAAAAAATCCGTCCTCTCTGGTAAGTCCCAACTGCTGCAGACTGCTTTGTAGACTAAAATCAACACCTTCACTGTGTAATACTCCATTTAAATATTAATTAAGGTCCATCTTTACCAAAGTTCTCATCTGAGGTGATATTGGCAAGTGTTATAATACATGCCTATAAAGTTTCTGGGAAATGAGATTTTGAAAACCTTGGCACTTAAAAGGGTCTTTGCTGAGTACCTTTGAAAAATTAGCTTACATGCCCATGAAAAAGAAGCTGAACAAGTGAGAAGCAAGGAAATATTTTGGAATAGAGAAAACACAAAATGTTCTCTACTTAATTTCAATATTCTATCTTTTAATTGCTAGGGTAATTACAGGAAGGGAAACATTTTCATGTTGTTTTGCAAGGAGAGAGAGAGTTTGTTTTGGAAGATGCTGATGTTTTGCATAAATGAGAAAATCCCAACACTGATGCATTGAAAGCTTTCTTGACGCTGGCTTGGTGGTGTTCAAGTGGGGGTGTAGAGGCATTCACTATTTTGGATATTTTGTTTGACTTCCTCTCTGGCTTAGTTCCAGCAATCTCCATAGTCAAGACTTGAGATTTTGTCATATTCAATGAAACTTACAAAGATCTTATTGCTTGCCACACCTGTGATCCTCATTTTCCTTCAAGCACTGCAATTTTACCTGGAAGACCTGAGTCCATAGCTGTGCAAAGAGGTTGCATGGCTTATGGTGAGCCAGGGTACTTGTCCTCCCATTGCAGAGGTGATGTATGGCTCACAGGGATCTAATAGCTTCCCCTGCCAGAAAAAGCAATAGTGAAGAGCTTATAGAATACTCTTGATTGCTCTGAGTGTTGTTACTGCAGGCCATCTAAGTTTTTCTGTGAGGTGGTACCGACTGCTGAAAGATCAACAAACCTTTACATGCAAACTGTTGCCATCTTTTGCCACAACTATTCAGAGATGGAAAATTGCTGATATTCCACAGCCTGCAGGAGGACTCAACTTCTGCCTCTTTCTGGGTTCTCATCCCTGGAAAGAAGAGCTTTTCTTGTCTGATGGAAGAACCCTTATTTGAAGCTTTCTGAAGTTTTGAGACCCTTTTGGGCTTCCCTGCACCTGTGTGATCTGGGCATTTGGCAGCAGCTCAGTTCCTCAAGGTTGGGGAATGACAATCAATTCTAATCATTGGCTGATGTTGCAAATATGCACTTGGTCCTGGAGGATCTGAGCTTCTGCCAGAAATTACAAGCGTTTAGTAGTCCCCTGGCTAGTGTAAACACTTGCAGCTACTAATTAACAGTAGCTTTTCACTTCCTTGCTCTTGGGAGGACTGAACTGCTGCTAAATAACAGTGCTTCTTCTAAGGCAGTAGTGCTACGTTCAACTTATGCTAGTCTGTGACTAGCGTGAAGAGAAGGGTGGTCCTGCCCTTCCCTCTGATCTTGCCTGCTTGTTGTGCTGGCACTAGTGACCATGTGATTGTGTGATGACTTACACTGAAAACACCCTCCAAAAACTAGAAGTTTTCCTTTGGGTCAGTAAACTGATGTGACTCTTTGCATGGCTCCATTTAGTGTTAGAGCTGATGAAAAGGAGGAAATCGCAATCTGAGACCATGGGAAGGGGGATCATTCTTTTTGACAGCAGGGCAATCCTGGATTGGCTTAAAACATCATGAAATGACCCCTTCAGACCTTGTGATCCCCTCTGAATTACTTCTTGGCTCTCAAGGGACACACAACTCACAGTTTTAGAGCACAGTCAGGGAAGAGAAAGGAACAGATGTGACATGGTGAAAAGGAACAATACAAGAGTGGTTCAGCAGGCACGGGTGGTTTAATGTCTCTCAGAATCACTTGTAGAATTAGTGTGAACCTGAGACTACTTTAACTTCTGCAAA
Organism: Astur gentilis; assembly: GCF_929443795.1. Taxonomy (NCBI): domain Eukaryota; kingdom Metazoa; phylum Chordata; class Aves; order Accipitriformes; family Accipitridae; genus Astur; species Astur gentilis. Next base: position 18,890,379 of record NC_064883.1, on the reverse strand, counting down.
AACTTACTTCCAGCAACCTTTTAAATTAAACTGGTGGATAAGTGGATAACTTCCAGTGGTGCCATGGCTCTTGTGTTTGAATACATTCATCTTTAACCAAAAAGTGACTTGTAGTAAGTAATTACTACAAGGTTTGTTGCTGGTAAAATGTAGCTTCATTTATAGTCTATTTGTGGCAAGGCTGTGCGCTCAGAGCAGTTTGACGGAGCAGACTGGCCCATACTAACAGCAGGAGATTTTTTTTTCTAGAGGAATAATATTTCTATAATTATGGAATTTTGGCTTAAGCGTTTTTTCAGTCATTACCGGAAAGAGTTAAAGTGTCTTATCTCTTGCATTCCTCTACAATGGCTGACTTTGTATAGAACATCTGTCATTTGCTCAGTCTTTATTGCCATTTGTATTGAAGGCAATGATGAATTGCTGTTTCAATGTCTTCATCAGACTGTGCAGATATTTTCTTTGAGCATCTACCCATTTATCCTCAGAGGACTATCTGGATGGTTTAATTGATCTAATATCGCACAATGGCATGTGTCAATCTACTAGCCAGCCCTTTCTTAATATCTCATGCCTGTCCTCTTAATTTGGCTTTAGAGAATGCTACATCATAATGAATGAGTAATAACTACTATACCTCCTGATTGTATAGATGTATTGATTGATTCACTGTGTCTATTAGGGCCTTAAGATTTTTCACAGAGTTAAGAAAGCAATATGCTTCTCTATTTTTTTTTTAAATAACTCTGCATTTACCAAGTAGTTCAGGATAATTTTTGTGACTGTTGCTGCAGGCATGTCTGGTTTCATGTCACATCTCATGGCCATTGAATTTGTGCTGATATGGTTTTCAGACTTTTACCTGTCATATAGTCCTTCTGTATGGCATATTTGTTAGATGCAGCTTATTTTATAGGCTTTTGCCTAACTTTTAATGGATGGAGATCACAGTAACTCTTTTGATAGAAGCTTTGATTCTGTTTCAAGAAGTAATAGTGAAGTCAGTATTTCATCTTTTTTTATGTTTGCAAAACTGATTTTGGTGCAAAATGAAGAAACTTATATTTCAGTATTGGATCAGAAAGAGGGTCTGGATGTCAGTCAGGCTCAGTTAACAGGAGCTATTTTGTGGTCTTCAGAAAGTCTGTATCTGTAATAGGGGATTAATCTTATGGCTAGTAGCCAGCTGAGAGAATTGAAAAAAACACTAAGCTGAATTTTGCATATATGTTTATTCAGTACTCCCAAAAACACGGTGTATGCGCCTCTTCAGAGTAGGAATATAAATAGCCTTTTTTTTTCCCCTCACGTGTTCCCCAGACAGACTTCCCTCTAGTTGGCTTCTGTTATCTTCTTTGTAGCTCCTATCACATTTCCCCTTCACCTAACATGCTCTCTATACTTAGAGCTGCAGATAATATAGCCTAGTGTCCTTCCACATGGAGATAAAGACTTTTGTCTCCAGGTTATTCCCAGATGGATGGGGGAAATAGTGAACCGTAAATCAGCTTCAAAGTCTAATGAAACTATTACACTTTTTGTCTAATCCAGTACTTTGCATTTTGACTCCACAGATGGCTAAATAGTCTGGATTTATAATTTTCTCTAATTTGGTCCAATTTTGTATCCTTAGAAATCACAGCAGATTGCCCATTGCACATTTATGTGGCCATTTCTCCAATCTTTGTACTCCCATGCTCTAGTGGAGATCTCAGCAAAGGTTCTCAATCCAGCTGTGCTTCTATCAATGAAGACGGCCTGTAGCATTATTTTGTTTGGCAGCATTTTGAATTGTCCACAGCTTTGCATTTGAATATGAAGAAGTTGAGTGCAGAATGTTAGAATTAATTTTTACCCTATCCTATAAAAGCAACTACAAAAAAACAGAGCAAGACAACCTTGACAAACATTACACTAAAATGCTCTTAGTTTACCAGAGTGACCTCTAATTCTTCATCCTCAATTTTGATTCAAGAAATAACTGTAGCTGGAATTTTTCATCTGCAAATAATTGCAGCTACATTTTACAGCACTTAGCCTGATTACAGTTCCCACAGAGCTGTGGTGAAGTGTGAGTTGCATGTAGCTCTGCTTCCATTATGGGGTCTGAGTTTATCCTGCATTTTTTCTGATCCAACTGATTCTGAAGAATTACACTGCTCAGGCATATTTTGATGAAATGGTATGTCTTGAAAAACATACCAATTTCTTGAAGCCAAAATTTTTCACAGTAAAGTAAACATTTCAGTAAGCCTAATTGAGAAGATTTCTTTCCTCTAGGGTTGAGCTTCTGATTAAAAACAGTGAGATAGGTGGAGAGAAAGATGAAACCCAAGAGAGCTACTATCTCATAGTGCATTAATGTGGGGAGGGTATGAAAAGAAACTGATAATGAATCTGCACCATATTGGTGGCCAACCACTTTACTCCTCAAGGTATCAGCTCTTCTGGATGTTCTCTGCTCAGTTGTTTTCTTTTATAACCTCCCCAACAGAGGAATCACCTCCCATATTTTGGAAAATCATGTGTTCAAAAAATGGTGGGGCTGAAAGAAGGAAGCTACTCTCTCCCATCTTCTACACTTTGCACCAATTTTACAAGTGAAAAACTTGGATAACAATAATAGGGAAAATACCAATGAAATGTGCAGACATATTGGCAAACTGAGAAGGAACTGGGAGGAAAATCAAAAGAAATTCCTGGCCATGGTTCCACACATGTTTTAATGCATCTTTCCTCTGCTGCTCAGTTTATGTGATTTAAGCACTGAAGGTTATAAAGATGACATGAGAGTCATCTAGAGTCTTGAATTAAGGAAACTGAATTAGATTTACAGACGCTGATTTCTGTTGCTCTAAACCTCTTTTGTCTCTGAGTAGTCAATGTGCTGCTAGATCAACAGTCTGCAAAAACAGGGACAGCAGATACACTTCATAGTACCTCCACTCTACAGCTGAAACCTGTAGCACTAATAGTAAGCTTTGGTTTGTTTCCGAAAGAAAAATATAAAGTGTTTAATGGTTAGAGTGCTTGCTGGAGTACCATATTCTTTTGCTTTTTTGGAAATGCAGGTAGTAATATGTTCTTGACAAGGTTATGAATTTTAAGCTACTACAGTTTTATTTTAATATAACACTAACTCAACTGATCAGTTGAGTACGGAACTGGAGGTGGTTTGTCAGGAAACACCAGGCTGCATTTTGTGTCCTGTGGTCTGCCTGGAGGTTGTGGAATTGTGTTTGGTTTTAGAACTGTTTGTGATTGTAGGTGGTACTTTTTTTTGCTATACATGTTCATGTGTCACATGACTATTCAGAAGTGAGAAAGGAGAGCTTTTGCTATTAAAAAGTTTGTAAGAACCTCCTTCACACTTGGCTGTGTTCGTTCTTCAGTCAAATTCACTACTGTGACACCCTTACTTAAGATGGCTTCCTTGGCTGAAAATGATAGATTGAGAAATCATCCTCCATTCAGCTTGTTTTTACAGATTGGAGAATGGGAGAATGAAATCCTAGTGTCACAACTTTTCCAAAATAATAAACTCTGAAAATAAATGTAATGCAGTTGATACATTCCAGGCATAAAATTACACAGAAAATTATTAATATGATTGTTCTCAAACATCTTTTTATCCTCATATAACAATCTTTATCTCTCTCCTTCCCTTCCTTGTCATCCAACCCAGGCAATGAATACTCACAAAGTCTTTGGTGGTTGGTTTGTTATATCTTATAGAATTCTTTTCTGCTTACTGGATTTCCTATTGAAATTATTCAGTGCAGTGCTTTTTCTTGTCTCTTTTTTTTTTTTTCAAACTGATGGTCACATACTGTCTTTGAAGTAGTCACCATTAAAACCTAGCATTTGCCAGCAAGTATGTAATGCATAAGTAAGGATTTTGTTTAGAACGGCAGTGCAGTGGGAATGTACATGTTGCTACGGATGATACAGCCTGCTCCATCAATCTTGTGACTGATGAGCTCAGGGAATTTCTGATACCAGAAAATTTTTATCCCTTTTTATCTTCAGAGGGACTTGAGTCTTCAGAAAACAAGAGAAATTTTTATGGTCTGAGGTCTGGACAGTCATTTCTGGCATTCAGATGCTGGGACACTTCTGATAGTTTGTTGTATAAGAGGGCAAATATTGATATTTTATAAGGATAGCTCTATGAATACACTATTTAATTGTGCTGCGGGGTATTATGTTAGTACCCTACATTACCTTGCACCTAAGACTCTTTACAGATGTTGATTGCAAAGTAAAAAATCTGTTAGGATTTGAAACTACCAGATTTTAACATAAGCTTAACACCCTTGCATTATCTTTCTTTTCATGTGTGTATAACTTGCAGTGGTAAATATCGACTCCAGTCCCCAGCTCTGCACTCCATGGTATTTGGGTGTCAGTGCTTGAACTACATTTATTCTGTCTGACCTGTTTTCTTGGTGATTGCAGGCTCTATTAACACTGTTTTGTGGAATTCCTTGGGATATGTGGAAACAAAAGAGCTATACAAATGTATACAAGTACAGTATGGTGACACTGCTTATATGTTGATTTTGGCACAACAGCATGCCATTTGGGGGAAGGCAAAGGCTAATATTCAACAGATGGCAAAGTCCTAAACCCTATAATAATGGCTGCAGTTATTTTCATTACTGTCATTTGATGACACGTACAATAGTTGGAAAAGACTTGAACTGGGTAATCACAGCAAATACACTCCAAAGGACCAGATGCACTTCAAACTATCAAAATGGTGATGGATGTTCAGGCCGAGTGCCACTTCTGTCCATATTCCAGGTATATTTACTGCTGAGGACTAGAAGCCACATTGCTTGCTGTCACACACAAGGCTGGCATTTTCCCTTTTGTAGTAATCGGGAACAAAACATGAAAATTGGCATCTATTGTACATAGGGAAATTATTCTGTATTGCTGATATCTCTGTGTACTGTTATCACATATATGATGACATATATTAGTTTGCAAATTTTTCAACATGAAGATGAAAACATTAAAAATCAGAAAATATTTGTTTTGGAAGCTTAAGTAATTTTAAAAATAGATCATAAGCTTCTCCAAATGGTCCTAATAAAAATCATACCAGTTTATGGGAAAAAAGCATCAGTCGATTATACGTCAAAGTTTTACAAGGTTAAAGGTATTTTTGACCCTCTAACTCAAGAAGCCTGTGAACTGTTTGTTATTATACTTATACGGGACTTCCTTTTCATGGTTTAAAGGTTTTTTTAATGATTTAAATTTTTGTGATTTTTCTTTCTCAAATTTGAAGGATAAAATTATGATAATCTGTGCTCTGGCAGAAAAAGACATTGGCTTTTAGAAAATTAATTAGATCATATTTGAATATTCATATTAATACTTTGCATCTGTGTAAAAATAGTTCTTGTTGATTGTCTGGAGATTTAGGAGTGACCTACTATGACCCAGTTTAAAAAAAAGTCCAACAAAGCAGGCCTTTTTCTGAGCTATTCATTACAGCATCTACCATCATGATACATTCACAGGCTTTGACTCAGTTTGTGTTAACGGGCATGCAGTCATCTCTTCATGTTTATTTTATTTTTCTAAAAAAAGAAAAGAAAGTAAAGTCATGTTGCTTTATTTAACAACTCTGTACAAGCCTTCAAACACTACAACAAAGCTGGAATATTTCACATCTGCCATCAGTGATCTAACACTTAATATTAAGACAGCTCCTACTGTGACATGTTTTAAACTGTTTCTTCCCTCTGCTGGGCTAACAACATAATAGGGATCAGGAAAACAGTTCTGAACATGGTATTGCTAAAAACTCTGCAAAAAATTCTAGGTTAAGCCTTCTTTCTGACCCTACCTTCTGTAATTGGTGCAAAGCAGATTGAGAGAACATGCAGAAAAAATCTTGTTAAATCATACTGCTGTTTTGTCAGCTGATATTGAGCTACTTATATGAGGTCCTTGGTGCAAATCCTGATGTATTCATGGCTTCTATAAAGTGGAGCATTAAAAAAGCCATAAACAAGGGGGGAAATCCATAAATCAACCTGAATGGGAAATTGAAATTTTAACAAGACTTTTACAAATCTCCTAATAAAATGAGAGAGGTTGGCCTTTTTTTTTTTTTTTTTTTTTTTTTTTAACTCTACAGCCTTGAAAGGTATCTGGAGCACATGCATCTGGAAAACACTTTCATATTTTTGCAAGCAGACTATGTGTGCATATCTGCTCTGCAATATCAAGGCCACTGATAGCTGTAGGAAAGCACTCCCCAGTGTTCCCAAGCTCCTTTAATTTTAAGCCCTCTGCAGAATTAAGCTGGACATCATCTGAGACCAGCCTTTTAAACTGATTTAGAGCCAATCAGTAAGATGATATCACAGCCAAAGATATAGGATCAGGACTCAGGAATTTACGATTTGTTTCTGTGATGTCCCATGTACACTGGAGAACGTAATTTTGCTGTAGATTATAATTTTAAGTACCTGAATCAATCCCAGAGTAGCTTTGAGATGTTGTGCATTGGAAGCAGAGGCCAGCTCCACAGTCCCTGTCCAACATCCTGCCTGCTCCAGGGGTGGAGAGGAAAATTTTTTGCCGATGGGAAAATTAGGATACCTGTTGCAGAACAGGAGTACAAAGACGCAACTAACCCAGGTCTGAAAGTGTATTAGTGAGTGAGTTTTACCTGCTTATTTGAAGCAGTTTACTAGAGGTTATGAGGAAGTTCCTTTCTTCCTTTAAAAAACTGCAGACCTCTACATTCTAAGTTTCAGTCTTAGTAAATCTGAATGCAGTTCTGCCACCTTTACTCTGGGTGGTCCCAGTGATGATGCTCTGTGATTCTGCACTCAGTGACAGAAGCTAAATTGTAAGCCTGTACCACAGGTCAGAGTCAAGTTATGTGTGCCTCCATCCTTCAGCTGTGCAATAGGATAAATGACGCTCCCTTGATTTTAAAATATTCTAAAGACAAACAAATAATTGCAAACTGCTTGACTACTAAGGCACTGTGGTCTGTGTTAAATAAACAGCCAGCCAGCCAGCCAACCTGACACAGATCAGCACAATCACAAAAACATCAACCAACTATTCAAACAAGCCCTCCTCCCAACTTATCTGAATAAGTCTGAACCTCAGAAGTGTTGTGGGCAAAGGTTATGTGCAGATTTCACCTGAGCTTTTTTTTTCCTGGACTTAATGAGTACCTTTGAGCATTGCAGCCAAAAAAACATTCCATCTGGTGACGGCTTTTGTACAAATGAGAAAAAAGGACATTTTAAGCAAACTTCATGCTCAAATGGTAGGGTTTTTTTTGGTTTTTTTTGTTTTTTGTTTGTTTCATAGTCTGCTAATCTTGCAATACTTTAGAAGCACAGTTTTATATTGTACAGTTCCAATACAAATTAAAAATGGTCATTAGGCCATTAAGAATATATCTGCTGCTCTTAGGTATTGTCTATGTTAAACTGAATGTTTTTGTACTACTTGGAAAGATCCATAAGGATTCTGAACCTATACAAACTTTAATAACAATATTGTCATGGAAAACCTGCTGACCTTTGGTCCTAGTTTTTAATAGATTGGCATAATTGCAGATTCACTTGCTGTGATAGATAGCAGGCATGAAATTAAAAGCACAAGTAATCGTCATGCTGATACTGGAAACCTGTGGCTCAAAGTGCAAACCTGTCTCTATCCTTTTAATTTGTATCGTTGAATAGGATAAAAATCAGATTTATGAGCAGGGGGAGTGTGTGGGAACTATGCTAAACTGATCCAGAGGAATCAGTTTAGATTCTCAAAGGTAATTAGAAGCTCCAAGTTCTGTTTTGATGCTTGCAGACTCACTGCAATCAACAGGAGTTCAGGAGATTGGAGCACTGTTGTGGAACTGGTTAATTTGATGCAATTTGATTCTGAGCTTACTTAAAAAATGGATCAGCTGAAAACAAACTAATACTGAGGCTGTGCGTAAGAACATCATCTCCCTAAGGCAAGATTGAAGTGTAGAAGTCTAGGCTGTCAGATATCTTACGAAGCCAAACAAAGGGTTGCATGAGCGGTATGTGGCCCTGCTATTTTGTGGTGGTGGTGCTTGAACCTGTTTACCAAGAATAATCCTGTATCACCCTTCCAGTGCCCACAGTCCTGAATACTGAAAGACCTCCACTGATCTGTCTCTCCAGTCTCCGTGTCCATTTTCTTTCTTTTTCTATTTCAGTTTTTCTCCCTTTAATCTTCTTCATGTGGGCATCAGTGGTGACAAAGAGTTGTGACTGAACCAGATGCTTCTTCCAGTGCGTGGATGGGGTTTTGGCACATTTAAGGGGTTTCTTCTCCGTATGAACTTGGAAAGTGACTGAGGTCCCCAGGTCTGTGTGTATGTAACCTGCCTCTGGAGGTATCGTGAGCTGCTTTGATGGAGCTACTGATTCTGTATGTTTTTAGTTTTAGAAGTACCCAGGGCCTTCAGATGAGATTGAGGCGACATTGTACTAGGAGCTGTGTAAATGAAGAGTAAGAGACAGTAACTGCCACACAGACCTTGAAGTCTAGACAGCATAAGGCCAAAAGGGAAAAGTCAGTCTTACAATGAAATGATGAAAGTTACAAACCTCAGAGCAACCAAGTTGGAATTAGTGTCTTAATCCCTGAAATTCAGTTCACTGCTACACACTGCCTTGCACACCAAGATGACTCTTATATGGGATGAATGGATGTAGCTTTAGGGACCATTAGTTGCTTGATAGTCCAGGGACTGAAACAATCAGTGAAACCACGTATCTCATCACCTGACCTGTGGTTATTGCCTGTGTGCTCATGCTCACCACAGTATATGCCAAGTAATGTGGGTTTTTTAGTCCTCTGTCATTAGATTAGTATCCAGTTATGATCCCTGAGACTAATGTTGCCTGTGGAATAGGGTAAATGGAGAACTACTTCAATTACCATATCAATATCTTTCCCCCTTTATCATCCTCCATAGGTTGATCTGTTTACCACCTGGGACTGTAATAGAGCTGTCTATAAAGTATAACATTCTAAAATTCCAACTAGAAGTGACATCAGCCTTTGTTACACTAAGGACTTTCCCTTAAACACTTACCCTAAATGAATTTTAAATTATGAAAATTAGTAAAAATTTTCCTCCCAGTTACAGCAGATATACCAGCAGCTTAATATCAGAATATCTATTTCAAATTGCTGCATATAGATAGAATGGGATTTCAAACCTCCACAAACTAAATCAATAATAAAAGAATTTATTTATATCATTTCCTTTTCAGTCACTTTGCATGACATATTTGTAGTGTTGAAACTTAAGATTGGTTTCTGTGTTTTTTTATTGATGCATCCCATGTTTGACATACATAGACAAAAGGTAGAACTTTTCTCCTTGTTCACTTAGGCTATTATTTCTACTAGAAGGGAGAATTTCTACTTTTTAGCCATCTGTCTGTGGTGAGTACTGCTGAAATTCATGGGAATCTTTCCAGTGATAACTACAGCAAGCCCTTGCTAACTAGCTGAAGTAAACAGTCTCTGGGTAGGCAAACCTCTCATGCAGGGTGCCAAACTTCTGAAATTTCTGGCTCTTTCTTTAGCGTGGACTGTGAGGTCTCATTTAAATCTGGAAATAAGTCCTTGAATATCTGAATTTAGGCTCTCAAACTGATCCATTTGAAATAAGTGAGTACTCCTAAAAAATGTGCATTTGCCTACCAAAAGTGTAGTTAAGCTATACGATACACTACTAAAAGACAGATTAGGTAGAAATGGATTACATAGAATTACTGGAGTGTAATCACAAAGTAAAGAAATAGAAAAATGTTACTGTTAATATATCATTGTCAAATTAGGTGGTTATATAGTCATATCCTGCATAGTTCAGTTCTTTTGTCAATGACTTATGAGTGGAATGTAGACTTTGTATGTACACAATGTCTTTAGAAATAGAAAATATTTCTCTGCATCTTTATGTTGTACAGAATCTGAACCCGCTCAATACTTGTTTAGTTTACACTATTTAGAGAGTTTAGAGTTGTCCCACAAGGAAGAAAACAATTTGCATTAAGTGATAGGAAAGAAATAAGAACAAATTATTTCTCTGAATAGATAGATTTAAAATCCATTGTTTGAAAAGCTCTTTTATCATCAGCAGAGTGATGGATTATTTCTTTAAGGGAAAATGGCAGTGATTAGTTATAATACCTGAGGGAACTCAATAAATATTTGCTAAATTAAGGTTATTTATTATTTGTATTCTAGGAGTATCTAGAAGACTCCTGTGAGATCAGAGCCCCATTGTTCTAGGAACTCTGTAAGAACTGCTGCTATCCTAACCAGCATAGAGTCCAAAATAGATGGAAGGGAAGACACGAAAGGGAACAGAATGCAAAGAAACAAAATTAATTGCCTGAGGGCACAATGTTAGCAGCAGAGCTAGGACTGTCATCAGGTAGGTGTCTTCAAAGCCACCCTGGAGCTTTACCTATTGGAGCAGGTACCTCCCCTTCTTATCGTGTCCCTTTTGACTTCCACCCCATCCCTCAGTGGAACAACCAATCTTTAATACCCGTCATCAAGGCCTTACTCAGCTCCTCATCTTGCGGATACCTCGAGCCAAGTCTTTTATAGAATATTTCTGTTTTCTGAGTATGATGTGAGAATAATCTTAATTTCCTTTGAGATGGTTCCTCTATCCACACTCACAGCTCCTCCATTATGCTTAGATAGGACAGCAAGTTTGCTTTAGATTTCTTGAATTCCTCACTTCTTTTGAACACTCTTTATACCTCCCCACTTCTGCCAAGTTTGCCACTGTATCTTGCTGCCACCCTGTTCTTCTGCAGACTCTTATCATTAGCCATCTGCCCTGCTGTTCTTGATTCTCTATAAGTGCATGGTGAATTGTGAGTCAGGGGAGCTTGTTCTTTACTGATGTTTTCCATACAATACACTGCAGCTCTTCCATTAGAAGAGTAAACTATATTGTCTATTCTTTTTCTTCGCTGATCTTCACCTTCTGAGCAGAAAAGGACGTGGAATAGCCAGCAAGTTAATATGCCCAAGAAGGAGGCAAATCCATGTGGACACCCATGTCCTGGATAGTGTCCTCCACATTTTGTTTCTTATGTATGTCCCAAATTTAAAAGGAATTTCATAAATTGCTACTCCAGGCAGCTGAACTAATGAAGTGGTTTGGGGCAAAAGCAAGCGCGTGCAGAAAGCCTGCATAGCGAGCTCAAGTGAGCCTACCCAGGCGAGAGGAGTGCTCTGCAGGGAGTCCCTTCATCTTGTACCAATGTTACTTAGGAGGCAATAAAACAGGGTGGGGGGAGAAGAGTTCTGGAGACAGTGGCCCTGTCATAACATGAATCTTCTACATCTCCTCCAACATTTCCTCTTAGTTTATACATCTATGTGAAATTTTCATCTATTTTTACTTCAGTTATTGCCATGAAAATTGCCCTTCCCATCTGTGTAGCCTGCAGTTCTAAATCCTTAGACCCTTTGGTTCAGGTACCACCTTTGTTCACCAAAGGTCTCCCGAGACCCCAGGTAGGCTGTGCTAGTGGGGATTTCTTTCTGGGAGCACCCATTGACCAAGATCTTCTCTAATCTAGATAGCAATTGAAACACCTTCATGCCGTTTCATAAAAAAGTATTCTTTCCCTTCATCTTGCCTTTAAGAATAGGTCTATGGAGGTCACTTACTTATTTAAAGCTATGCACTGATTGAGTTATGCAGGCAATACCTTCATGTTTGCCTTTTCTGTGCTTCTTCGTCAGTATGAGTTAAAAAGCTAACTGACGGTAGCATTAACCCCAAAGTTTGAGGGTTTTGTTTATGTTACAGTAGTGTACTGTCTCTGTACAAAACCAAATAGTAGTACAGATATTCCTAGAGGCTGAAATAATTAAAGATGGTTTCTGTGATGAATGTTCCCTACAGCTGGCCTGTTGGGGAGTCTGGCTAGGAAAGGCATTCAGCCTAAATTTCTAGGATTTACTCCAGTTGCATCTTACCACTGTGGCTTACCTTTAGCTGTAATATGTTCCATGTTAGAGTTTGATCTTTATATCATCTAGAGAAAAGCTTTTGAGTTCATAAGATAGATGCGTTGGCAGATACATGTTCAGACTTTTGCTAGCAGGTCAGCCTACTTTTTGGGGGGAGGGGGTCTTAACTGTGTGATACTGTTTCTACCAGGTAAACTGTGTAGTTGCAAGTTGAAGTGTACACTGCTGCCTGATGCCACAGACTGATAGGAATCTATTTGCAATTGATTTACAATGGAGGCAGCATTCAGGAGATTATAAAATGAATTTTTCCAGCTGAAATAATGACATAAGCTGGCACTGAATGGATTTCCAAGATAAATTTCTCCTTTTTAGAGATAAAATTCTCAAGAAGAATCAGTTTCTTTTTTTGGCAAAAAAACCCCAGCAACTTCAGAACTGTTGATTTGTTATGTATTGAATCAAAAGTCCTGTAAGTGTCATCTATTCCTGAACCAAAATAACTTGTAACTGTTCCTGAGAAGACCAGGTCTGTGACTGAATCCCTAGACCAGTGCAGAGCTGCTGCAATTCTCCACAGGAATGGAAATACAGTCTGTCATAGTTAATTGCAAGATCAAGATCCAAACTGGGATAAACAACATTTGAACAGAGAAGCATCACAGGAAACAGGATGGGAAGTCTTATAAGCTCACAGTTATTTGTGATGATTTTCAAAATGTCTCTGTTTCAGCTGAACCTCACAGCCCAGGTAGCTTTAGTTAGATGAAGCATATTAGCAAGACAGTATGGGATAAATGGAGCTTGTTGTGCAGGTAGTCACCCTGAGACAGATTCATGTAACTAAACTTAGTTGCATAGAGTCATTTTTGTTGCCTTAGGTTACCCGGATAACTTGGGATATCTAAAAAGACACTAGATGGCTATGTTTAAACACATAATGTATGTTTGACACTTTTGTAGCGTTTCAGATACATTTGGCAACCTTCTGTTAGCTCCATATTCCTGGTTACGTAGTTCCTGAGTGAGCATGCCTTTGTATAGGCAAACTGCATTTCCACACTCTGTGAGAGAAAGGTATCTCTGGAAAAGGACAACAACCAGACATACAAGATATCCCATCTTCTATATTTTGTTTAGTGAGCATTTCCTTCCATGAAGTGTTGAACAAATGACCTGGAACTAAAAAGACATAGGCTTTTATGTGCTTAAAGATATGGTTAAGTACAGTAGGATTATAAGATGTGTAGGTGTGCATTTTCTTTTGCTTTCTGAATACACATCTTCTTCACACCTTAGTGCACAGATACTTTTGAAAATTTAAAAAATTCTGGAAAGCTAGATTCTACTTCTTTCGATGCCTTAATAGCTTGACAAACTTGGCTCATTATTCCCAGCTCTAAAAAACAGGTAAGAACACTTTGTATGTCTCAGAGGTGTTGTGAAATGAAATCCACAAAAGATTTTGGGTTCTTTACAATGTGCATCAGGGACATCCATGTTAGAATGGTAGAGTATAGTTGCAATCAGCACTATATAATTATCCATATGACCTCATCACACAGTTATATTTGACGTGCGACAAAGAACCTCTCTATCGGATTTAGAAATAGAAAAGAGCTGTGCCCTGATAGACTATTGCATAATGAAGTGCTAAATTTTATATAGTTAACTTGAATGTGTTCCATTCCAGGATATGAAAAGGCATTATAAATGATTAAGAACTGGGGCTTCAGCATTTTGTGGTTTCTCTTTCTTGGGGTTCGTGCAAGCATTTCCCTCGTGTGATAGCTTTGAAACCTCAAGCTGAATCTCACTGTCTAAACCCCTATGACTTCAAAGTGAAAATCCAGCTAAAATCTGTAAGGGCTGTGGAACCCAATCACATGTGAGTTTTCCATTATTTTAGTTAAAGTCTAATAGAAGGAGATTGTAAACAGTGCTTACCAGGGAACATGGAAATTATCTTATCTGGGTTTTTACTCCAATGTCCTCTATGGCAGCCATAGTCATAAATTACAGCTTGTGCTCAGGGGAGTCCAGGCACTGCTCCCTTGCCTTGCTAAACCAGTCCAAGAATTCCAGGACATCTAAATGCTGTAGTGGTCTGGAAAGCTGGCCAGCCTTACAGAGAACAGTGTCATTCTTTTGTTAGTCAGAGCAGTCTTGCCAAAAGTTTGGAATTGGGAAGGAAATTTGATTTGAAGTTCAGCTGACATTTTGATGACAAGCTAAATCAAACACTTTATAGCCTTTCCAAAGCAGGTGAGCCGTTCTCGTTTTCTCAGTCACCCTAAATGCAGAGCCTGTTATGTGTAGTTACCAAACCAATGATATTTCTTCTTGGGCATATTGGTTTGACATCAGGTGCAACATTGCTTCAGAAACAATATTGTTTGTGCATTATACTTATTTCATTTGGTTTGCATTTGTGTAGGTGTGTGTACACTGTTATGCAAGTATATTCATGAGATATCTTCTGTTTCTGTCTCTCTGGGGAAGTCATAGCTCCAGGTGATCTGATCTTATGATGTGGAGATATAAGTAAAAAGTACATATAAAGAACGAATACAGAAGACAACTAGGAGGCAGTCAGAATCTAAATGTGAAGTATATAGGAGGATCTCAAAAATCAAACTCTGACAAACAAGTGGTTATTCTTCATGATTCAGCTACATTTGTCCTTAGGCATAACAAGAGTTACTACCGAAGTACAAATATTTGACAATATAGTGAAATTACATAGTTACATCATAGAAACAATAGAAGGTAGTGTCATAAAGGTACATGTAAGAATTCTACATGTATGATAGTATCAGTGTGGGTTTTTTTTTAAATTCAAGTGCTCAGTGTTTCCAGATGCTGTGAAAAACAGGTAGTCTTTCCTAAAATTCAGATTAGTCTAATAGTACAGTGATGGTGTTACTTGTTTAGGTGATCTAACAACACATCTGCATAATTTATATTGTGTTTATACATTTGGATTACACCTCTGAATTTCTACCCTTTGGGTAGAGGGAAACTTTTACTCTTTAGATCAAAACAAAACAAAACAAATCTTTGGATTAACATAAGGATTTTGTTTAAAGCATTGAATTCCTTCTGTCTTAGCATCATCACTATACTCTGGCAGTTTGAACAAGTACTCTGTAAATCACTCTCCTTTTTTTGGCTTATTCAGGAATAGCTAATTTAAACAGTTTCCTGTTTCTACTGAGTTGATTCTCTCAAGAAATACATTTAATCTTTGTTCATAAATGGCATTGTTCATTTGCAGGTACAGTTGATTTTTGTCTAATACAATTTATGTTATTAGATGTGCATTTAAAACAATATTTCTGAAAATATATAATTTTAAAGGAAAAGATTTAATTGAGCAATTTCCAATTTGAATGCTGAAGGATTAGAAAAATCTTACTGGTACACAATTGGGTTCTGATTTCTTTTTTAACTCTTGGCCCAACAAAGACTAGACTTGTTGAACTTCATGGCATTCTGTAAGTTGATCTATACATTCAGTATTTGTTTTAAGAAAGGACTAGAAGTAGCTGAGTTTTATTCTGTTATTTCAAAAGACATCTCAGTTCTTTTCTCAACTGTAATATTCAGTTGTAATTTTCATAACACAGTAGCCAGACATTAATGTAGGCAGAAATAGCAAATAAATAAAAGAACTGGCACAGAGACCTTTCAGTTTTGACACTGTCTTCAGGAAACATTTGTAAAGATCATTATATAGCCCTAGCTAAATGACACTATCTTCAGCTAATTTTTCTTAATTAAAAAGCTATTGATGATCTGTGAAAGGGGAGCAGGGGAAAACTTTGCCTTTTGAAGAAAATGTCATAATAATGAAATGCAACGTGATAGCTCTGGTTTCTACATGTGATTCTTTTCCAAGGTCAATGACCTATTTACCCTTCTTTTGGCTCAGAGATGCCTATTTGCAGCTTTCTTCCTGTTAGAAGTTGTATATTAAAAAGGAAAAAGAATAAGAAATTGTCTGTAGCAGGATATGCTAATATCCAGTAAGAGTATCAGGTGCCTCTTCTGCTGATTTTGAAAGAACAATATGACTCGTCAAATCAAAACTAGTAACAAAAGTATTCAGTCTAACTGGATCTAACAACTGCCTGCAGTAATAATTACTAGGTAAAGAAAAGGGGCATGAAATGGTCATTGAAAACAAAAGGGAAGGCAAAAATTATTCAGGTAGGTAACTTTAATTAAATCAAAAAAGAATAAAGACAAAGTACAGTTGCATCTTACATATGAAAGTTAAAATCAGCCATCAGCAAAATTTTAATGTAATGAAGTACAGTATCAAGTCAAGTCTGACAATAATTCAGAAACATACCTCAAACAAGGTCTGACTCCAAGGGCAGGCCATAAATAACAACCATAACAAAAGAAGCTCTAGCTCAATGAATAAACACAACTCGCTACTGAGTTTATACTCAGCCTGACTCACTATTGAAATTATACTCATGAAACTATCAATTTCAATGAAGGCCAACTGTTATAAGACTAGAATAACACTGTGATGAATCAAGCTCAGATTCTCCTTTCTCCTTTTTCATCACCTTGACATTAAAGATTCTTAGCAGTGCTTGCCATATTTTTCTGCCTCCTCCTTGGTCAGCATTTTATGTAGTTACACAATAGCAGTATAAGAATGGTTTTCCAAGAGATTTGTGAATGGAATGTCTTACCAGAATTCTGACTGTAGACTTTGCTACTGAATTTGCTTGAGACCTAATCTTTCTTTTTTCTACCCTATGCTCTTCATAAACTTCCTACAGGTTTCTACCAGACATTTCCATACATAGTTTTGCCTTTTGTAATCTCATATTGCTGGCAAATTGCATAGGAATTTCCCATGCCATTGTCTACTTTTCAATCATATACACACAATTGTACTGCCCTAATAATTTTATTAGGCAGCTCTTTCACTGCAGTACAAAGACCATGTTGGAAAATGCTATCACACAGTTCTTAAAATATATTTAAAATATGTATGCTGATCATACTACAATTTTTCTTTGTCACTGAAGCATTGAAAATGTCTGATACATAGAGATGAGATTTATGAAATGTTATATATGCATGGAAACACTTGCATTCTCCTATTGTTTGTTGCCTGTAAAAGGGCAAAATCTATATAAAAGTCTTAAAGCTAGGGTTCTATGAATCATAAGTAGAGAAAGCAGACTGTCTCTTTATATTTTGTCTTCCTTTTTGAAATTAGAAGTATGCCTTCTTTCTTCAGTTCCTTTAGCATTTTCACAGACCTCCATATCAAAGAAATTATTGGATGAGGTCTCGAAGATTACAGCTTCTTGTTTTTAACGTTTCAGCAGCAACACTGTCGACACCTGGTGCTTGTTATTCCTAAGAGTTCTGATTGCCTCTTGAATCTCTTCAAAATTTGGCTCAGCTGCCTGGAAAGTGGCCATTTGTTGTTAGCCTTTTCATTCTCTTTATGGAGCTTGTCTAAGTACTCCTACCATATTTCTGTAGTTGCATCCCTTGTAATAAAATGATTTCCATTTTTATCTTTTATCAGACTTTCTCATTATTGATATTCTTTCCTTCACGCATTGATAGCCTTGTAAAATTCTTGCATACTCTCAGCCTCCCTAAAGTCAATCATTAGAAGCAACTTCTCTGCAAACTATAATCCTCTGAATAGGCCCACTCTTGCCTGAGGAACAAATGGGCAATTTGCCAATGCTCACCATCACACCATAGTAAGTATCTCCTCCAAAGGAACTGTTGAAAGCCCTGAATCTTGTATTTGAATTTCCCAGAATATAATATATTTCACCTAGCACACCAAATGCCCTCATGGAAACTGGGGAGAGGAATTGGTAAAATTGAAAAACAAATCTACACTTGAATTAACTCCTACAGAAAATCAATAATGGATATAAACATCTACTTTCCAGTGGGGGAATACTTCTCACAATATAATCCTTCCCTCTCTAACCTTTCAGGCGTGATGCTCAAAAGAAAGGTATGAAATAGCTTCAAAAGAAAATTTTTGGAAGCAAATTTTCTAATGCCATTGGATACTAAAAAGGTAACCCTTATAGCTACAGATTTAATGGAACAGTAATAGTCACCCTTTTAATACCAACTTCCCCATATTTCTTAGCTAATAATCAGGTAATAATTACCTCTGCCTCTCAGCTTATCACTTACAGTCTTACTAAAAATTATCCTATTTCTCAGTATCAGTTAACTCTTCTTAGATTTTTTTAACTGGTTTTTAATATATCTAATTGTTTTCAACCTGTATGTAACATTTCAATTTGTTGTCCTGTTTCTGATCTGAAGGAGGGCTTGTGTAATCACAGTTTGGTCTTTTG
Organism: Astur gentilis; assembly: GCF_929443795.1. Classification (NCBI taxonomy): domain Eukaryota; kingdom Metazoa; phylum Chordata; class Aves; order Accipitriformes; family Accipitridae; genus Astur; species Astur gentilis. Next base: position 18,871,975 of record NC_064883.1, on the reverse strand, counting down.
TTTTTGACTTCTGGAGGTCATTTACCCCAATCTCTTGCTCATAGCAGAGCTAACTTTGAAGTTAATCAGGTTGATCAGGGCTGTTTTTAGTCCAGTGTTGTACATGAAGATGTTAAAGTCTTTCAAGCACCTACTCCTGTGTTTGACAGCTCTCACAGTGAGGAATTTTTTTCTCATGTTCAACAGGAATTTCTCTGTGATTGTTGCTTCTTGTCTTACATGAAATTTCCTAGAAATCCCATCCTCTCTATAACTCCCTTTTAGGCAGTAGAAATCTGGTAATTACATCCTTCCTTAGACTTTTCTCCAGACTGAACCCAGTTTCTTCAGCCTCATATGTCATACACTTTAGCACTTTAGCCATCTTCATGGCACTCCACTGGATTGCCTCCAGTTTCCTGACATCTCTCCTGTACTGAGGGGTCCAAGGGTGGACATTGTATTCTACATGCAGTTAACTATGTCCTGAAGTCATGAGGGCTACTCATGTTTTTAGTAAATTTATTCTGATTCATTCTCTCCCTGAAGTTTTACCTTTGTACACTTGCAGCTTCTTCTTCAGCCTTTTCATATTCCTCAGTATGACACTGATTACACTGTCACACTGTCCACGTTGCATATTAGTTTGAAGTCACTCATTTACAGCCCTTGGTGTGTGAATATATTTCTGGAAGATGTGCTTTTGTACTGCCCTTTATTTTTCTGATGCCTTTCCTTTCGGTATCAACACATCTGCAATTTAATATAGCAGACTTCAGAACTTTTTTCTGAATTAATACTTCACATTTGTGTGCACAATTTGGATTATCGAAAGACAATGTCTTATATATGTACTCATATATTTTGTATTCTCTCTACTATGTAAATTTTTTTGTCTTACATTTCTCTTACAAGAAAGTCACATGGGTTACAGTTGCCTCCCTCTAGGTTTTTGATGCCAAGAGACAAAGACTTCTGTCTTGACTTAGTAAGTGCATGATCAGTCTAGCTGATAGTAACCCCTTCTGTGCTATTCATGGATATTTGTGAGTAGTCATAGCAGAAAACAGTATTGTGTAAAGGCACTTCACAAAGTCTGTTCAAATTAATCTAGTTTCACTATCATGAAACACTTAGATTCTTTCAATTTCTATTTTATTTCTTCATTTCCTGTGCTAAAACTTTAGAAACTGCAAGTTGTCCTACAGCTGTTGAAGATATTCAGAACATGCATCACCTAATAATCTTTATTTTTCTTCAGTGAAAGTTGATATATTGGTGAAGTCACTACTGAGCTATCTCCTTTTAATCTTAATTGCACGTTTGTCCACTAATAGCTTCAAAGGTATTTCTGTTGGTAGCATATTTAACTGTTCCCATTTCATGCCTTGTAGTCTTTCTTCCATTGTGAATGTAGATTATTCTGTATTTCTCTGTATCTTATCTTCAAGAAGGCTGTGATGTGTGTGCAACTCTGCTTTGGTTGTACTAGAACAGTTTGGGGAACTTTTGGCCTATGTAAGATCAGGTGTTCCACATTTTTAATTCCTAGTCTCTTCCAAAGCTGATGGCTTTTATTCATATTATTATCTGTGTTTTTTCTGAAGCTTTTGGGGATGTCTCCTTAAAATTGTGCTCTGCTGTAGATCAAAGAAGCCATTATTAAATTTCTGTTTCCCATATATGTTCTTTTAAGCTGTAGATCAAATCAATCCTAATCTTCTGTAAAAGTATTGAGCTCTTGGAGTATTTAGCTATGAACAGATCTTCAGATCTGCTAAGCATGCTCAAGGCTTTTCTGTGAACTGAGTACAGTTTATCAACATTTCTCTTGAAATGTAGACAGCAGATTGGGACAGTGTGTTCTCGCAGTGCTTAGGCCATTGCAAACTTACAAGATAATATTACTACACTTTTTCTTGAAATTTCCTTTTCCTTGAAAATTCCTAAAGATGCTACTGTGATGGGATCTTTCAGCTGATTCAGTGTCCTCTGTACCCAATGGTTGCATGTACTGTGGTACATGGTGTGATGTAAGATTCTGACAATTCTTTGTTCATAAAATTTATATTTTTATTGGGCTTTAGAAAATCTCTTCAGTTGATTTTGTCCAATTTATTGAACTGTCCCACTGGATTTGTACTGTTTAGTTATCTATAGGTTTGCTACCTATTACTTCCATCAAAATCTGAGTAATCAAAAACCTTTATTGGTGATGATTTATGCTACCTTGGAGGTCAGTGACAGATGTTTGTAAACAAGGTGGTGCCACAAAAACTGCAAATTGCATGTCTCGGGTTTAGCATAAATATCTTGTCCTGGGCAATTTCTCTAAATGGTTACACTTCTTTCTTCTCTTCTTCATCCTTTGTGTCTATTGCAGCAAAGCTCAGAATAAAACCGTCAAAGGTAATGAGCACTTATTTTAAGTTAAGGCTACATCAGGCAGTTTGACATTTTATACCTATTTTACTTTTCCTCAACTAAATGAGCACTGGTAATGCATATATTTTGTGTACTGGAACAGGTCATGTCCCTTTCTGTCACAGTCCACCTTGTTTTGTGATTGTGCACCCTTGGATGCATAATGGATATATGGCCACTTGTGCATAAAGAAACATAGCTTAAATGAACTGTAAAGCTTTGTGCGTTATTGGACAGCACTTTTTGAACTTTTTTCCCCTGAGTGAATTATTCAAAAGATGTTCGTAAATCGTGCATAACTTTAAATTGGGTCCATAGACTGTAGATCAGGTAATTCATTATCGTCCTTAACTTCATTTGTTACTTGATCACATTGTTGCTTTTCCTTTTTTGATGAAGTGTTTTTTGTTTTTGTTTTGTTTTGTTTTGTTTTGTTTTTTGTTTTGGGGTTTGGGGTTTTTTTCGTATTTATATTATTACACAAATAATGTAAACCAAGGTCTAATATCTTAATCTGTTGTTACTTTACATTTCTTCAGCTCACTTAAATTACCCTTCATGCTGTCTTCTAAGGTCACTTCTTACTAAATCAGAGCACAATTTCAGGTGAAGATGTCTGCTTGAATTTGGAGAGAGATTGAAATTGATATTGATATGAGACACATTGAAAGTGATATCAGGAAAGTGATCAAAACCCACTGAAGAAAATCAGAAAAAGTTAAAGAGAAATTCTGGAAGAGTATGTTTTTTTGTTTTTTTTTTTTTTTTTTTTTTATTTATTTTTTTTATTTTTCCTTTTCCTTTTTCTTTTCCCCAAGAGCATTTGAGTTTCTTCTTAAGGGGACTCAACATTTTAACAGTTTAACAGTTCACTCTGGGTAGCCTACTGGAACCACATGGACTAAGTCAAAAAGTTTGCTAGCAATATTTGTGTGGAAAGCAAGTCCTTACACTGTGAGTTACTGAAGCTGAGCTTCTGCTGTGTTTATAACACACAAACCTTTTTGTAGACATTGCATGGAGTGAAAGTCCATTCTTTTATAACATGTATCCATCAGAGTTGCACAGCTCCTAGTAAGGCACTAGCAGGTGCTGACTATAAGAAACAGAGCTTCCTGATAGGCTACATTATTCATTATTATTTTTCCAATAGATTTCTGATGTTAAAGTTGTAAAGTGTTGAATTTTTCTTGAGATAATAATTTACAATTAAATGGAGACTGGTTGATCAGTGTTGTCAACATGAAATCGAAGGGGGGACAGTACATTTGCATTTGCTGTCTTTGTAGAGTGAGATATGTTAGCAGCGTGGAGCTGCCTCACTCCCCTAGGAGCACAGAGAAACTCCACAGTTGCGATTCTGAAATGCTTCTTGAAAAGGTGAAGATTACACCTGCCCCATGTTGTCTCCAAATTGCTTCTGTGCTAGAATAGCCTCTGGCTCTGCCTAGTGCTTGAGCTGCAGTTCCAGGCTTACCTCCCATGAATGTGCTATGCGATTAATGAACTACTAAATCTCTATGACTGCTTAAATTCTCGTAATTAAGCCATTTTCCCATAAGTCAGATTGATTAAAAGGATAGAACATGGAGTTTAGTCTTTCATAAACCTAACTGATATAATTTGTCAGCTTGCATTATTAATATTATTTGTTTACAAAATGGAAACTCAGAGGAGAAATTTAGTATCGAGTTTTCCCAAAATCCTATCTCACTTGAGCAACTTGTCCATGTCTTCATGTATTTTTGTCTATATAGAACATACAGATGTCAAAAACGAGTAATTGCTGTATGATTTATTGATGTCTGTGGATAATTTGATAGGTGTATAAATTGATACATTTTTCTCACAGATGTACTTCTTGTTAGAAAGGTGGCAAATTCTTCTCCAGGTGATAGACAATTATCAGCTGAACATGTTAATGAATTGTACTTCTGTCTAAAGTACTTTCTGCATATCTGTGTAGCATCCACAGCGATAACATGTCAGACCAGAGAAATAACTACCCTACTTGTGAACAGGGGTTGTTCCTTGAGCAATGCATGTGTATTAGATTAATCTGGTAAAAAGGACAGAAAGAGACAAAGTATAAAAGGAAAAATACAGTGGCTAAGGACATATTATATATGTAGAGGACTTAAAAACCCTCAGTGTCACTCTGAGATCCATGCAGAGGAGGTTCATTCATAGAAAGGGCTCCTTCCAGTGCAGGTGCAGAGCTGCTTTGGGTGTGTATTATGGAGGATTACAAATAACTTTGAGACCTGAGCATGGAAGTGATGCTGAGCTGAGAGGCTGTGAAATGTGTGATGAGAAAAACTATTGCTTTTCATTCTGTTCTCCATCATCAGTGAAAAAAGAATTCTTTCCCTTTCTGAAGGAAAACACTTCCCTTTCCATGGGAAGTGCCAGAGCAGGAGTGTGTGCCTTCAAAAGCAGCAGGACTTGGACTGTACCCAGCAAGCAGTGGCAGTCAGGAAAGGAAGAAAGGAAATCGCTAATCCACAGGAAAGACCTCATCCTTTCCTTGAAGGGAATCCTATTTGTTCTGTCCTAAGGGGCAGGATGGAGAGAAAAAGGGGTTGAACTTCTCTATCCTCTGTGGAAAAAAATGTGCCGAAACATGAGCTTTTCCCTCTTACCCATAGTTCTCTTTTTCAAATATTTATTTCTGAATAGAGGATGAATTAGTCCTTCACTTGTGTGTTCCCTTCTGAAAAGGGAGAGGACTTTGAGGTTATATTATAGTGCTTTCTATAATGACTTGCTAGAAACTAACACAAAAGGGAAGTGTGAACATGTTTTCAGGAGCTAGCAAAGTATAATGAGAAGGAAAAGCCTTTTCTTCTGATTATTATTTATATTATCAGCACCAAAGAGCTCTAAGTCATAAACCAGGACCACATGGGGAGGCTATGATTCAAATATAAGATAAGAGACTACACATGGATCCAGACAGCTAAAGGAGCACAAGAAAACAATGAGGCAATGTTAGTCAGTATGAGAGAAAGCATCTCAGTGCATTATTAGCTTAAACATTTTCTCATGTCTTTTTGTAGGCATCACAGCAAGAGAGTTTTAATGAGGGATTTGAAGGAAGATAATGAGGTTGTGTGGCAGATGCTAGGAAAAAATCACAGAGGAGCTTGTTTAAAAATATCTGACAAATGGGTGATGGAAGCCAACATTATGGCCTAACTGGAGACAGAGCTCACTGGAGATGTTAGGTAGGGTAAAAATCAGAAGGAATTTGAAGATGAAGGCTTGTATCTGATTCTTTAGAAAATCATAAACAGGCATTGGTCAAAGAGGCTGACACTTTTGTTCCATTGGATTCTGTGTGAGGAGATCAGAGTTCACTAGAGGAACAGATGTTATGACGGTGGAGATTTGAGGTGGATTGTGACAGACTGGACAAGACCTTTGACTTTGTGGGTGAATATGAATGGGCATTCATTAAAGATGCTATGCAGAAACATCTACAAAATTTAGACTGAAGTGTATCACATAGGAGAGTATGTGATCTCGATTTCTAAAGGCATGTGAGACAAGTTTTTATAGGTTGTCTTGGTTTCAGCTGGGATGGAGTTAACTGTCTTCCTAGCAGCTGGTACAGTGCTATGTTTTGAGTTCAGTATGCGAAGAATGTTGATAACACTGATGTTTTCAGTTGTTGCTCAGTAGTGTTTAGACTATAGTCAAGGATTTTTCAGCTTCTCATGCCCAGCCAGGGCACAAGAAGTTGGCACAGGACACAGCCAGGGCACCTGACCCAAACTGGCCAACGGTGTATTCCATACCACGGGATGTCCCATCTAGTTTAGGAACTGGGAAGTGGGGGCGGGGAATCACCGCTCGGGGACTGGCTGGGTGTCGATCAGCGGGTGGTGAGCAATTTCCCTGCGCATCATTTGTACATTCCAATCCTTTTATTACTACTGTTGTCATTTTATTAGTGTTATCATTATCATTATTAGTTTCTTCTTTTCTGTTCTATTAAACCGTTCTTATCTCAACCCAGGAGTTTCACTTTTCTTCCCCCGATTTTCTCCCCCATTCCACTGGATGGGGGGGAATGAGTGAGCGGCTGCATGGTGCTTAGTTGCTGGCTGGGGTTAAACCACGACACTGCCTGGTGTCAAGAGGAAGTTGTGTCAGCGGTGCAGTCTGCCCCTCCTTTCTAAGGTGGAAAAGTAAGAATCTTTTGTCTGCATGAGGGCAATAAAAGAAGTTAAAAAATATTACATGCATACAAATGCATGTGCTTGCATACAAAAATACAGTGTGAGTAGTCATAGTGACAGAAACTCACTTCTGTCCATTTTTGTTGGACATACACTTATGTCATCCCATTAAATTTTTTTCAAAAGCTTTAGTTATTTACTTTGAATTTTAAATAACCCTCACCAATAAAGGTTCTGTTGCAAAACCGGCTATACCGAAATGCTTGCAAAAAAAGGTTAGGTTCCCTGAAAATCAGGGGTTTAATACAGATGGTCAAGGCAACTACTACATGCCACAGTTGAGACCAGGCAGTTAATGGGGGATTTGGGAAAAACTAGTGCACACAGTAGATTTCTTTTTTAGCTTTTGTAGAAGAAGGCGGCAAATATGTTTTCTTTGTGGGAAACCTAAACCTATAGAAAGAATCAACATGGGAGAAGACATGCTGAGCTCTTTTGTGAAGTAATTTTAAAGCACTTTGCATGAGAAGTCCATAAAGGTAGCAGGAGTAAGAAACTAGCATAATTAATGGACAGAACTTATAGACATTAAATTAATGATTTGCCTTAACGTTGACAAAAGAGTGGGTGACAGATGCTGGAAATGGATGTAAATTTCCTATGAGAGGAAGAAGAAATACTGAGGGAAATCAAGATCATACCTGAACAGATGATCAGGATATTAGAATGTCTAAAGACTAGCAACGCTCCAGGGGGAGATGGAGTCTCCCCAGAGATGAGAAACACAAGAACCTGTGCAGGTATAGGGAAATCATATTATAATAGAGGGAGGATGTTGGTGGTCTTAAAAGTGGTGACTAGAAAATGGGAGACAGGAAATTACTGATATGTAAGCATCACTTCTGCTCTTGGGGACAGTGACAGCTAAACATTCACCTTCAGAAAGGGATTTTTTGGTTACAGGCAGACCTGACTTAGGAAAGGAAGACATTTAATTATTTTAAGTAGTGGTCTCCCTCAGTTAGATTAAAAGTTAACTAGGGAGAGGGAGACAGGGATGTAAGTGCTGATGATTTTAAGCAGCTTTATCTATAGCACAGTCTAAAAGAGAGACCATACTTTTAAAAGCTTTTCTAGCCGGCCAACATCTCTTTGTATGGGACTTCCTTTTCAGAGCTGGTGATTCCTTGCAATATGTTCTGAGGGTTCAGTGGCACCAAGAAGTCTCTGCACACATCAGATCCACAGTACAGTTGGTGCCAGTTTGGGTAAAATATTGGTCAGTGTCAGCTGCAGCAACCAATGCAAAGTTCAGCTTATTTGTGTAAGGGAAGAGGATTAGCTTCAGGAGATGAAAGAGTCCTGGATTCATCAGGTAATGGCAAACACAAATTGAGGCAAATGATTTCAGCCATTTTGTGAGGATCAGCATAATGATAATTTTCATTTACTAGAGCAACACAAAGAAGGAGAAGCATGGGTGAGTAAAATGATGAGAAGTAATGTTTTGCAGCTGTGAAGAATTTGGCACTATAATACAAGTAAGCAAAATAATTCACACTTGCCTGGGATAGCTCAGGAAGATGGTTCAGCAAACTGGTTTGTACATACCAGGTAGAAAAAGGTAAGAGAATTGTAGGAGGAGCAAGAGAAAGAAACACAAAAATGACTAATCCCCCATAGTAAATCAACATTAATCAGGAGGATGGTCTAGATGAATGAATAGTAGGCATATAACTAATTTTTCTATGTAATGTGTAATAGCAGCAAACAAAGCAAGCAATGTCAAGTATACATAAATACAGCTTTTGAATATGAATTATTTCAGCATGCTATAAAAAAAGATGAAGTCTGTGATTCAAAAAATCTCCATTGTCTTTGTAATTTTAAATTTTCTAGTAATATCTTGATATATAGAGAATGTCCATATAAAAATACATGGACTAATAATTCTGCAAAGGAAAACATATGGATCTGTGTTTATTGTAGTCACAGTGTTTATTTCTAAAGTGAAAATAGAAGTTTGTGTTTGCCACCACACAGGACAACAGTCAGTCAAAAAAACTTGGTGTTGAACAAAATGTCATTAGTCCCATACTTAATTTGTCATTGACCTGCTCTATTTAAATATACAACTGGTTATTATAAACCAGCAACTGTAGCGTGGCTGTGAATACATCCCCTGAGTTTTTCTTGACTAGTGGAAATGTCAAGATTGTATTTTTTTGTCTCTGTTTTCCTAGTACAAAACCTCTCTACAAGACCCACAGTTCTTAACAGTGCTGATTAATGACTTAAGACCAAAGTCTATCAAAGTTAGTGGAAAGACTTCGTTGTCTTTTTGATCAATCCATCTGTCCTCTGGCATTTTGGGCTTGTGACTTTTCCATTCAGTAAGAAATGATCTCAATTGTTTCCTTTTTACAGAACAAGGGAGATTTACTTTTAATCAGACTTCACCAGTGAAGAATTTGTTTCTCAGAAGACACAAACCCAGTTTTCAGAGTCAAAGAAGATTTTAAGGAGTCTGGGGGAGGTGGAAAGACCTTGCTATATGCCTCAGAGAATTTGTGAACGAGCAAGCTGAAAGATCTTGCTTCCTTTTCTGTTTCATGGTTCTGGAATTTGAAGGACTAAACTGGGAAGCTATAGACTTTCCCAGGGAGGGTTGATCATATATCACAAAACTTGAAAGCGACAGAGTCAGCGGGAACCATTGGAGAGATTACTTCATATAGTTTCTTAGTGATGAATAACAGGCTGGAAATGCTGTGATGGGTTGGTGGCGAGAGAGCAGAAAGTCTCCCCGTTCATGAAGATGCACATTTTTTCCAGAGAAAAAGCTGGTAAAAGTCTGCCATCCCTTAATGTTTCTGGCATAAACATTTCTGCTTCTGCTATTAAATAGTTGCAATAGCTTCCTAGACTAAGCAGATACTTTACCATCCCATTGTCATTGCAAACATCAACTGATCACTGATGTCAGATCTGCACCCTTTAAATCTTCCAAGTCAGACATGGTTAGTTTGCTGACAAAAAGAAATTTCCCCATTCAGTACTGTGGAGTCAATAAAAATGTAGCTGTGGCAGAGCAAGGTGCATTCTCTTCTCCCTGATGTACCATAATCATCAAATTGTAAGCTAAGATACAATTCCAGAAATAATGTGGCACATAATAGTTGATGTATGAAGCAGAAAGAACATAGTTAATTTGCAGATGTGAATTTGAGCTTTCATGTCCATCAGACAGGAAAATCTGGTTTTGACTGAAGACTGAGAACATTTTAAAAGGAAGTCACTGATGGAAATATATATGGAATGCAAAAAAATGTTTGTATGGTCAATTTTCTATCCAGATGAACCTTCTTATTTCTCCCTGTCAGCTTTACTGGAACTTTGTATTCATTTCCTTGCTGCTCTTCCTTGTACATTCCTCTGACTGTAAATTTTCTCATGGTTTCTTGTTTTTACAGACATATTCTATTTCCTGCTGTGCAAGAAATGGCACCTCTTCAATGACTTAATATAGGGTTTACCATCCAAAAGACAAAAGTATGTCACACGTCCATTGTGATATTGCATTTCTAATTCTTTCTCTAATCAGTGTTACTCTATGGGTCTCTCCTCATAGAAACAGCTATTCAGGACAACATTTAAAACTAAATATAGTCTTTGATTTTAAGATATCTTTAGGAACTGTACCTTAAGCAGCATCCCTGCTGGCCAGCTACTGTTATTTTGGGATGTAGGAAGATATTGCAGTGGAAGTTAAGGTGTGATCTTGAGTATTCTGTAATAAAAATATACGATCTTGCTTTTTCCCTGTGATAAGTTTTGGTTTATGCACAAGTGGTCTTGACCTACCTTGAGTTTACTACATGCTAAGGACAGGTGTGTGGGCTTTTACTATGGAGTAACTGATATACAGTATTTGAATCTTTTATGACTACTTGTTTAAGTATCAGTGTGATCACAGTAGATATACAGCTGGGACTGCACCTCGCAGATGGCCACATTCCTCTGCAACTTAGATATTTGTACCAAGACATGCCATACTGTCTTCAGCTCATACTTCGCTCTTAGCAGATGGCAGGACTGAGCCCTGGCTAACTGGCTTTGCTAAACTGATACCAGCTTCTTTCACATTTTTCAGAAAAGGCTATGCTTGGATGTTAAAGAGGACATTTTCAAATGTTGTTGTCCAGCAGCAGTAGATTTCAAAATGGAGTAGGCTGAGAATTTCTTGACCAAGCTCTTCTTTATCAAGACTGAGGGTATTCACAGGAAATGTTTTGGTGAGTTTGAGTTTAAAATCTTAAACACATTTGTTTGGCTCAGAAGGAGCTGCTTTATTGCAAACAAAAGAAAGAAGAAAACTTCTGGGTGCAGGGGCAGGTGATGGTAGTATGCCCGTCTCCATTTACACAGTTGGTTATTTTTTGTTCTTCCAGTACAAATCTACTTAAATGTTGGCCATAAACCTTGGCAGCATTTTAATATTGGCTGTGTACTTGTGATCTTTCTCTACTGATGCTTAAAAAGGGCATTGACTCTTCCTTTTATTTGATTTCTGTCTGCAGTTATAAAATTAATATCCCATCCTCATGCTGCAATGAGCTGTGTCAGTGGAAGAGAGATAAGTTTCATTTTTTTGCCTTAAAACTTCTTCCAAAGTTACAAGGAGTTTAGCACATTTACTTTCTCTTTTCAATTTTAACAAAGCCCTTGTCTTTTTTTCTGCATTTCCATTTTATCCATGTCATTTTGCCGCTTTTGTTTTATACTTCACATTTTTTCCACACTCTTTTTTTTTCCCCTTCAAGCCTAGTTTATAGTCTCTGACAGGATTCTTTCTATGCTATCTGCCAAAACATCTGTTCCTTTTCTGAATAAAAAGCTTGCTTCTCCAGAAAGTGTCACACGGGTCCACTCCAACTATAAACCTTCATTTCTCTCTGCAACTTCGCCAATGAAGGACCAGTACTGGGAAGCTTTGTATTCTTGTCTGTCTTGTCTCATTCTTCATTATGCCCAATTCAGGTAGTTTATTGGGGGAAAAATATTGGCATCATTTGGGTTTCAATGTACACATTTCCTTTCAAAATATGCTTTTAGTTATTTGTACTTTCTGTTTTTAATCTTGCAATTATTTCCTGAATTTCTGATCAAAGCAGATATTTATCAGCTTAAAATTGATTCTACTTAATAGATTCTATTGCCTGTTCTTTTCTGCTAGGACAACATTTACATTAATACCCTCACCAAAAATGCAATGTAACTGTCCTTGATTCATCTTGGATTGATTTTTGGTGATGTTACAATTTTGCAGTTAAAGTGGCATTCAGAGCAATTTTGGGTTCCCTTGTGGAAGTTGTGTAACTTTCAGTACTTTGGTTTTGCCATTTATAATTTTTAATGATTATAATAATTCTTATGTAGTAGACAGACTTGATTCTATTGTAAAGTTTACTGACATCTTTAAGGAAAGGAGCTGTAATTGAACAGGTTATGATTTTTATATTGTGTTCCAACGGTATAACAAAATTAATGTCAATAAATATTTTTCATGTTACATTTTATAAATGGTCAATACTAACAATTAATCATTTAAGTATTTCCCCCAAATACAGAAATAAATATTTATTGTTTTCTATGTTGCAAAGTAAAGGAAAAAAGTGGTTTTCTTATGTCTGTGGCATAATTTGCTGTTGATATGTTGCTGAGACCATTGTCTTTTCACTATATTAATAACTAAGAAGAAGAGGGTTTGCTGGTGAATGGTTTTAAGCTCCTGCAAACATCTTGAGCCTTAGTGTGGTAAATAATATGTGACAACAATGGATAGAAAGTTCCCCCTGGAGTAGCTGTTTCACTATTTCAGTCCCCTGAAGTTTAAATTAATTTTCACAGAAATGAATGAGGATTTTTTTTTTTTTTTTTTAAAATCTGCCAGAAGTTTCTTCATCTTCTTCCCAGAAAAACTGTATTTCCATTGTAAGATTTGTAGCAGTTACTTAGGGGTTTCCAGTGTCAATCTGGTATGGGGATGGGGAAACACGCATTCTGCTCCATTGTTCCCTCTTTCTGTTAGACACAATGAGAGTTTCTCCAGGTGGCAGAGATTTGATAAGTGCTAGGAAGCCATGTAAAGAGAATTGCTAAGGAAATTGAATTCAACCCCTCTCCATGGCTCGATCCCCCCTAGAACAGGTGGCCTGGCACACTTGCCACAAGCTCCTGTTGACTGAGTCCATGCAATACCTCAGTCCCCTTGTGCAGGGGATTTGTTTGTGGAAGCTGGCAAGCTGCCTTCCTGGAGGAGCTGCAGCAACAGAAAGAAGGCTGGGAATGGTTCAGAAGTCCTGAATCGTTTCATGGCTCTTGCTGTGTTTTGCTGGTTCTTTGAAGTGCTTAAGCAAGATCGCTGCGTGATTTGTTATATGAAAGTTTGAAAATTCCTAGTCAAGGAAATATTTCCAACAAAACACACTTTCTCAGTCAGCTTTCTGTGCGACTTGCATGTCTCTTGCTGAGATTTTAGGGCAAGACTTGTGAGAGAGTTTTTTCCTTTCTTGGCTTAAATTGCCGAAAATATTAATTTAAAAATACTTTTTTTAACCTGTGTAGGCCTACCCCAGTATGACCAAGACAGCAGGAAAGGGAAAATGTTCTCAGTCCTGACAAACATTAAGTACTCATTTCAGTAAGTTGCTATTGACTGGGTCTGCAGTAACCACGTGGAGCAGATTAAAACTTCCGTCATGCCGATTTAGTTCTGGAGTAACTCCACTAAAGTGCAGTCAACTCGTACCATAAATTGTTTTTATTTGTATACTAGAAAACCAGTGCTTTCTTTTTGTCCCTTGAGGTGCAACCTGAGTGGCTGGTAGCACATCAGACTGGGAGGTACCTTTCATGTGTCCTTCTGTGTGAACTACCTAGCGCCTGCCAAAGTCATCGTGCAACTGCATTTGTGAAGCCTGAACTCAGTTCATACAGGAAATGGCTCACTCCAGTGAAGACATACAACTACTGTGATTTGTATTTACTTTGGAAGATTTACATTTTTCAATGGTTAAAAATGAAGAAATGAGGGCTCTGCCAATACTGTGCAACAAATACAGTGCAGACCTTTGAGCTAGAACTGAGCAAGCTACCTTCTGAACCAGAAAGCACAGAGCTGCATCAGCTCAGTACAATGCTTAAGTTAATAAGCCCTGTTGACAGGTGGGTCTAATTAGCTTCCGCGCAGCATTGTGTCCACACAGTTTGTCTACTTTGAGGGACCTTGCTAGTATTTCTGTCTGAGATATTGATCAGTATAATCTGAGGGCAGTAGGCTCTGCATTCCAGTTTGCAATGATGATGTGCTCTAAATATTACAGAAAGGTAAATGTAACCCATATAGAGAAATCTTCAACAGGCAGGTTTAAAGCAGAAATACGGTTCTAAGCTTAGTCACAAATATGATCTTAAATCTTGTAAAAAAGCAATATATATTGACATACACATGTAAGAAGCATGAATCTATGTGAAAAACAGTACTAGGCACTGGCATTTACAGGAAAATTAATATCAGTTTAATGCCATTTTAATCTGGCAGACAATGCACAGGTAGAACCTCAGTGTTCTTCCAGTTTTAAGCTTGGTAATAAGACCTGAGTGCATGGTACACCGTATTGCCTCTATGTTTCTTCTCTCTCAGCTTATAAATGTTAGTCTGAAATATCATTGAATGTAAATTTGAAAATAACCAAGGAAAAAGATTAGATCTGGAGATAAGGAACTTAGAATAAACTAATCATATTTAGAAAAAAAAAAAATCAAAGGAAATGCTCTTCATGCTGTAGCTTGAAATTTGAGGAGGGGAAAATCTTTTGTTCATCACTTTGCTGTATGATCCTTTTTTACAATGAAATTCAACACAAAGTGAATCTCAGCTGGTTTGGAATTATATTACCATCTGGGGGAAGATTTTGAAACAAGCCCAAACTAACAGATTTTCACCCAGTCCCTTAAGAATTCTAATTGCCAGGAGTTGGGCATTTCTTAGGAGTGAACTGACAGAGCGATAGCATGAGTCTGCAAGATCTTCCTGGCTGGAGATACTTTTTGATTCATGTAGAATCACCTAGAGCTCGGCAGATATTTTTAAAGTTTCTAGTTAAACAGTTCCACCTATACTTCATTGGGAAACTATGGCCAAAGCTGTAATTAATGTTGTCAAGTCTGAGCATATTCTTGATGATGTTGTTGGTTAAAACCAGTGTTGAACAGAGGGAGTCAAGCTGCATGCCTCAGGGGCTCTAGAGTGTACTTCAGAGTCCCTCAGTAGGGATTAGCAATTAAGTTACTAGTTCAAATCCAGGAAAGGTCAAGAGTGATTAACACTCTTTTGTTCCATTGGTTAGTGGGAAACAGATGTAAAATGAAGTGATGATCAAAATCCAATTCCTAGTAGATATTTTACATCATAAACACCAAACTCCTAACGATCCCTTGCTGGCAATCTGCTTAGAATGGGCAGTAATTGAACAGGCACAGAGACTGCCATGCAGCCCTTACTGCCATTCCCCATAACAAAAAGTACTGCCATTTTCGGACTGAAGGACAAACTGGAAAATTGCAGTCTCTCTGCCTGAGCTTTTTGTGTTCTGTTGATATATTTGGATTTCGTTCATTCTGAGTGATATCAAATCATATTTTGGAACACAAATATAGCTGAAGATTATTCGAAGTGCTCTGAATGCAGAAGAACCTGCAATTTAAAACTGACAGGTTTTTGATAATGTTAAATGTATGTGGTCTATCCTCAGCTGGATTAATCTGACATGGATTTGCTGAAAATTTAGTGATGTAGTAGTCAGTGAAGCTGGTGAATGATCTGATTCTGCATCACTCGAAGTACATGATCATACTTGAAAATGCAGGAGTAGTTTTAGAGAAAGTATATCATAGCTACATTATGTGCATTATACATACAACCCCTGCTCTTCTTCTTCTTCTTGGGCACCAAACAGGTTAGAGTTAGGTTTAAGTGAGAGGTTGAATGTTAGGGGCTTAGAATGAGCAGTTAGGATTTTGACTTGGGGCTTTGGCTTCAGGCATTTGGTTAGGGTTACTATCACGACATAGCAAAACTGTAAATTCCAAAGCTTGATATTCTCACAGTATTCTGCAAATGGTGAGTGACAGAATATCTGTCTTGTAAACATGACGTCTTTTAGACCAAATGTGTGTATATTCTGTTCTCCATGGAAAAACTGCTTTGAAATGACCAGAGAAGTCTATTCTATTAATTAATCCAGGATATTACTGGCTAGATGAAAATGCTTCCATATTTTAACAACAAAATCCATAAGATGAATGCACAAAAAATTTTCAGTGGGTGGATAAAATGCTTAAAGAATCTTGTAACAAGTACCAGCTGGACTTTTCTTGCTGCCCTACAATCCCTTGTCTTAGTTATCTGTACAACAAACTAAGAAAGAAAACACTCTAAAGAGCTAATAGCTTGACTAAAATGAGTAAGATGTTGCTGGTTTCCAGTAAGTTTGTAAAAATTATATCATTAGAATTTTATTAAGTAAATTTAAACCAATGGAAAATATTCTTGTTATTCACTAGGTAGCTTATGGACTATCCAGAGCTGCTGTTGACTGACAGCTGAAGGATAAAGAGGGAATTGAAGGATTCACATTTTGGAAGGCAGATTATATTTGTATGATTACTTTCACTTCCATTTTTATCAGAGGAACAAGTCAAATATTTCTTACTACTGAGGGCAGGTGTCCCAGATCCTGGAGAAAACTGGGACTTCTTAATGCTCTATGAGTGGGTTTCAGGCTTCTTGATGACATGGACTTAGTGAGTTCCATAACACAACTCACCTCTGAGCTGACTTTATTTCCTTGAGCCTGCATCCTTTTTAAAACACCTAGTGGCATCTTGTATCTCAACCAGTTAATGGAATCAGTCTTTTCTGGGACATCCTGGATATGACATTGGAAAGAAAAGTCCAGAGATTTGTACTAACCCTTAGCTCTGCATCCGAGTTAGAACATCACCGATATTCTTTTAGCTTTCTTTGCCAAATCTGTTTCAGTGAGAAAGCTCTCTAGGGCAGTGACTATATATGTTTAGTTTCTAATACACTGTAACCCTGACCACAGAGTGGTCCGTGAGCATTGCAGTAATAGTGATAATATATAACACTAACTGTGGGTTTTGAAAGGATATCTATTCTGTGAATGCATTTAAAAGAAACACAAGCAAAAGTGTCATTTACTCCCTGAAAAATGGAACTGCTAAGCATTTATATTTAAATTAAATGCTTTTATGAGTTCATTGAATGTTATTGAGCAAGTATATTATAGAGAAGGCATGTTACCTATTGCCTTAGAATGAGGATTTTATTGCTTTTTCATAGTTATCTTTTGTATCAGCATTTGGCAGGTAACAAATGAAATTTGCTTGCTAAGGTTAAATTGGTTTGTGCTGCTGCTCAGCCACACAGATACAGAGGATGAGACAATGGAAAAAAAGTTATTTGCTTTTTTGGGCAGATATAGGAATATATTAACATACAGTCATCTTGACCTGTCTTTGAAGAAACGTTTATTGTCTGAAAGGCAAAGAACTTAATACCTGTCTGAATCACTCCATTGAAATCCTGCTCATGCAGGAGGCTGTATGAATGGAACTGCAGATAGAATTGGCCCAAATAATTCAGTGCGGTCAGGGTAGTGCTGCTCAGAACAGTCTGAGGTCAAAGCAGAATGAGGTCCAAGTATCAGTCAAAAAAGATGAAGGCTCTCTGGAACTTGGTAGGAAAAGTTTCTGTTTCTCTGTCCGTTTTCAGTACCACTGCATTTCTTAACTCATGCAGATTTGGGACCTGATTCTCCCTGAACCCCAAATTTGTTATACTTTAAGAATATGAAAATATGCTATTGAGCAAATGCTAAAGCCCAAACTTGTAAGGATTCCAGCCTAATTTTTCAGACTCCAGTGTTTTCTTTAAATTTCAAAAAACTTCTGGAAACCATGCTTTGCAGGTTTCCCTTTAGTCTAATTCCATTTTGATAGGCCAGTTGAATTTTTTTACATACCTGAGAAGTCCTTGTGATACAAGGTCAGAATAATAAATTTTATGTTTTTATTCTTTATGTAGGGAAAGTAATATAATGCCATCACTACTTTATTACTCTGCAGTCATTCTGTTACTATGCAACTTACAATATTTCAGCCATCAGCATTTGGAGAAAGTTCATAGGTGTACAGCACTCTATTATAATTTGCCTTTAAAGACTACACTTCTCCTAGTCACCCTGCCTAGAAATGCAGTTATGGATCAAGACCCTGGAGCTAGTTCTGAGGTGAGCTGAAGAGATGGTAAACTGAGAATGCACTGTATTTGCACTAGTATAACCAGTGCTCTATCTCCAGTATTTCTCTTTGTAAGTTGAGTTAATATTTCTTGCTAATTGGAAATGTTTGTGCCTTTTCTGAAGACTGGAAAAGTGTGTGAAGGGTTTATGAAACTGGAACTCGAGTTTTGTTCAAAAAAAAGAAAAGTCTTTCTGTAATTTGGAGGTGTTCAGCAGAAGTCAGCAGGCATAAAATAATCCCAAAAATGTCAGTTTACTAGACCTTGAATTATCTTGTATTCAACTTGCTTCAGTACATCTTAATAGGAATTTAAAGCAATGTATCATCAGAACTACTGTATGTTACAGGAAAGTACTCATAGTCCTCCACAGACAAGCTCACAGTACTGCTCATTATCCTAGAAATTGGTGTGCTGAAGCAATGTTCATGCATTTTCTTCCTAAGTTTTTCGGTTCAGTGTGAAAAACTTAGCAATGAATAACCTCCTTCAACTTATGTGTCAATGCTCAAAGGACTCTTAACTCATCTCAATTTAAATTAATGACCTTAGTGATAGTACTAGCAATTGGACCATGGCTCTCATGAGCCAGATATTTGCATATGGAATTTGATTAATCCTGCTGGCTATTAATTTTCACTTTTAATTAGGTGTGATACTATTGCAGGAAGAAAATACAAGACTACTATCAGGCATAGAAAATGTTGATTTTCTATTGGCTATTCTATTAACTTTTGTTTGGCTGTGCTAGGTTCCCTCACTGTGTCTGTCTGGATCAAGTCAGAAAGGTACCATAGACCTAAAAACCGGTCTGTCCAAGTTCAGGGATAATCACTACAAAGAAGTACGATACTGAAAGAATATTACTAGTTTACAAGAGGCAAAGAAATTGGTGTACAGCATCCCCTTCTAGTACTCTGTAACTGCATTCCTCTTAATGGCATAATAGGTCTCTTGTGACACCTGTGTCCAGAGTCACAGAAAGACCAGCTATGTAAGCAAATGGGGGTAGTACTTTTTCTGAGGCTACTTGGTCTCCCTGCATCCCAGCTGAGCAAATGTACACTGACAGTAGAGTCCTGTTGAGATTTGGATCAAGAATAAATTTTGCCTGGATCTTGTAAATATGTAACATGTGGCGTCTCCCAGTTTCCAGTCGGACAATCCGTATTTCTTTGACATCTCTGCACTTTGGGAGCATTGCAACATGTTTGCCTACATTATAGCCAGGAAAACAGCGTGCAGCACTTGGCTTGCCCAGCAGAGCTGGTGCCCACGTGCTGCTTACTGTTGAGCATACTCCTGTAAGAATTAGCAGACCTTGACAAAACTACCAAGAAAATCTCAACAAAAATTGAGTACCCTTGCAATAGAATAGCTGTTTAATCTTTCCCTTCCTTACCAGAACAACATTAAAGAAACACACCTCTTTCCTCCGAGATGGATTTTAATAGATTTTGATATCCATTGACCGAATGAATGAATGATCAATGCCTATTGAACAAACACAGTTAGAAAGGGAATGTATTGCTGCTTCTGGTTGAAATTCAAAGAGAAGAAAAACCTTCTTCTTTGCAATCACAGAAGACTTCTGAGAAGTCAGTATGCAAATCTAGCAAGGTCATCAGGTGAAGATGAAGGCATAAAAGTTAGCAGGGATGTGCCAAACTCTGACTGAACCTTGGAACGGCTTCCTCTGTGCTTTTAAAATGCCTTTCCTAAAGTATTCAGCTGTTTGCAGTAAGTGAATAACTCATAGTGAACAACAGGCAATTTTAAAGAAAGGAATCTGTACTTTTGCAATAGTATTTCTTATACTTTTATGTATTTCTTATACCTTTTTTATATTTCATGAGCATCTCGTACAGATATACAATTTCTTCGTGTGGGAATGTACACTCTGCCAACATCAATGGGAGTTAAATCTCCTCAAAAGATGTCTTTGTTCAAATTCAGATTTCTAGAATGCACCCATGAATATCTATGTGGAAAGTGACTCAGCTGTATCAACACTTTTCTTTGGAAAAATATGGTAACAGAGACGAGCAACAAACTATTTGGGTAAAATGTGGGAGTATTTTAATTTTATTAAACTTTTACATTAACAGTGGATGACTGGAAACTGTATGTAGAAAATGAGTAATACTAATAGAACATGTTAATAGTGTACAGTGGCTTTGTCCATTATATAGTACCGGGATATCACACATTATAGCCTTTTTCACCTTCTTCAGAAGATATGTCTCCCCATATGAAAATGGACATTTTCTTCAGTGTGTTATATATAAAGCAAACTACAGTGCAAATTTTGATTAAAATGTTGCTCTGTGGCCTTTCATATAAAATCTAATTTTATTTAATATTACTTTCTACATGTATGCAGAAAATGGCAAACCAATATTAATAAAAGAAGGCTTATAGGAATGTGGAATGAGAACAATAGATCCTTGACAAAATTTATTTACCTAGCTAGACTTTAATTTCAAAGTTAGCAGCACTTTTTGATACTGGCATAATACAGGGGTCTTAAAACTCTGTTAGAAATTTTTAACCCACTTTAATTTATTCCATGGAAGTTTAATCCCCCGCTGAACAGAGATGGGATGAATTTTCAAAAGTCATAATCCACTGAAGTAAAAAATCTTTAATGACAACATAGGCAGCAGGCTTCAAGAGTTTAGTTTAAATTCTTTCTAAAAATGTAAAACGTAGGGCAAGAGTTAATAGGATATTTCACACAGTTATATTTCAATCCTTTTCCAAATCTTTATAAATTCACTTGCTTCTCCACCATTAGAAATATTTGGGCTGAATTCCTGCACTTCTAAGGCAAAAAGCAGAAAGCTGTAAAATTGTAATGTGAAGATTTTCACAGTGTATTGTAACTCATTTGGTCCTTCAGTTCACAGACTATTATAAGGGATAGTATAATGTTTTCCAAATTGAAAGAGAAATGATGTTTTACAAACCAAACACCTTCTGTTCTGCCTTAACTAGGCAAGAAAATGAAATCAAGCTACATAATACCACACTATGCTCATCCTTCTGCTCCTCTAGGATTTTTACAAATGGCTTTGGTGGTGGGTCAGGATTTGGTCCATAAATTGAGCCGAGAGAGTCCATACATTTCCTATGTATTCCAAACCCACAGTTTTATGCTGCCTCTTGACTACCACCTTTGGAGCCGCCTAGCTCTGGATTTACCTGTAAGTCAGACACTACCTCCTTTTTTTGACCGGGAAGCTCCTCTAGTGCCAGCCATAAACTTTTACAGCTTTGCCTGGCCTGAGCATCCAGGCACCAAGCTGCTTCTGCTGGAATGCTACAGGAAAAATGCTGCCACCTTTCTATATTTTGTTGTGGCCTGTGGGACAAGAATTTATGTGGCATCAAATGAAGCTAGGAGGTGACTTGTTCAAAACAAACAGGACGTTGCTCAGATAGTCTGAAGTTAAGAGGTGGAACTACTCGTTGGAGGGTGTTTCAGATGCTGGAAGTTTCACAGAGAAACAGGCAAGCGTAAGTGATATTTGTTGAAAGTTATCAAATTCATAGCCACAAATCCAGCTTAATAAGACCTTGATCTACAAAGGCTTGAAGATGGGAAAGATTTTCTGGTAGAAGTATTATATTCTTTCCCTGATTTTAGATTCCTCGACAAAAAACAACTTTTAGCCATTGTTGGATACCTGGTAAAAGACTTTTGGTTTGACTTGCTAATGTTCTCAAGCTCTTAAATTAAATAGATAATGGCAATCACTTCCTTTTTCTCTAGGAGCTACATCTTTGAAGGAAAACCAATGAGATTCCTTCTTTGAAAGACAAGATCAACAGCAGTGCCTGTCTTCAACCCTGCTTTTCAGAAAAAGGGTGGAACATTTCTTAGGGCTGGCTTTTCATTGCCTCATGCCTTGGATCTCTGGTTTTGGTTCTTGATTCAAAGTTCCCAGTCTTTTCCAGGCACTTAAAGGAGCCTGGATGGTTAAGTCTGAGTTTGATTTCCACTCTGGAAGATTGTGAAAGGAAAAAGAAAGTCATGGGTTCATACAAAGAGCTGTACTGCCACAGCTGGGAGGGCAGCACTGGCAGAGTGAAGCAGAGAAAATAACAAGAAAGAGAAAAATATCAGTTAGGGCACTGCTACCAGAAGAAATGTCTCCAAAATTACAGTCTAAGTCTGATTGATTTCAAGTGCCTATCTATCTTTCAAAGACTAAACACTTTTTAAAAGCCTGCTTACTAAACAGTTTCGTGTAGTCAGTAGTGAGCAAAACAGGCTCAGGAAGACTAGTTTTTCAGATTCTAAATACCTGTGAAAATTATTTCCATGATTAAATCAACCCCAAAAGATAACAAAATAGTACAAAGCTACACTATTCTAAGAGGAAACCTCCAGCTGGGAAATTTCCTATATCTAAAATGAGGAGCAATACTAGCAAGTCTGCATACCTTGCTGTATGAGTAGCACAGCACTAGCTTGACCGTGCTTACAGATGTATAGGGAGCAATGGACTTGAACATGACTACAGCATTTCAGAAAGCATTTAGAAAGGGCAATCATTGTCCTGCTTCCAGCTTGCAGCCTTTGTGTTCTCTCCATGGTGTTCTCTCCAGGGCAAACTATGCACCATAGGTCAGATTTTTCTTGCTTACCCTTAGGCATCTAGATTAGGAGCATTTATTCAACCCTTGAAGGTTCATCAATACCTCATGGAGACAGAGGAGGTAGTTTATCCTGCTTCTCTCTCTCTCTCTCTCTCTCTCTCTCGATTATGGAATAAGCCTAGATGAATAGTTTAGACCTAAGACCTGAATTCCAGGTGAATGATGTGATTAGTGAGGTGATTCCCACCCTAGATCATGGACTGGGCTGGCACAGAACATGTTCTGACTCTTTCCCAGCATGTGGTAGTAGGTGGCCATTTTCTTTCATCAGTCTGTTACCATTCACAGGACTCATAGTAGTGTCACAGCTTAGCCCACAGTCAACATGAATGCAAGGGAGAGGAAAGGAGACTCTAAAGCAATATTTGACATAGTAATTCTTAATATTCTCTTTGGAAACCAACCATTGAAGGTGCTTTATTGCCTTTGCATTTCCTGAAAATTTTTTGAGACTTGCTTGTTTTCAGACTTATTTAGAACATGCAACCTGCATTGTGTAGAAGAGCACTGTAAAACTGTAACTTGTGGTAGTTATTTTTCTTTTGCAGAACAGCCCACTGCATCGTCTTAATACTTTATGATCAACAACTGTTAAGAATTATAATGTCTCTAAACAAAGCAGTGTCTTTACTGTTTTATTAGTGCCCTCATCTTTCTGTGGGTACAAATTTTCTCATTAGTCTTTTATTCTTAGTCAGATCTTGAACAGATATCAACTGATATAGGCGCTCTAATTTCAGTGATGTTAAATTTCAGTGAATTTATATCAGCTGTCGTCAGCTGAAATTATATCAGCTTCTGGTCTTACATAACCTCTGTTGTATGAATGATGAAAAAAGCTCAGGTAGCCACATTTTCGTTCCAACAAGGGCCATTCAGAACAAGCATGGTAGCTCATCAATTAAAACAAGAAAACCACAGAATTTAAAGCTGAGCTGAACACAGTTGATAGTATTAAGCTGATTTTTATGAATTCTAAAATATATCTACACAAAAATTGCAGTACCAGTATATATTAAGTTCAGTTTCCTAATTTAAAGACAATACAAAAATTTAACCTTCCCTCTGGTTTTTGTGTGACCAAAAATAAAAATTTTTGTGCTTAAGTGAATGATCCCAAGTGATTACTTTACAAAATATTGTTGAAAACTTCAGACGCTTCGTTTTGTATGGTCAGTAACAGAAGGAGGTCACCATGTGAATTCTGCAGGGCTCTGTGCAAGGACCTCTGCTGTTCAATGTATTTGTAAATGACCTGGGAAAGGTGAGTGAGAAAGTCTGTTGATGACAAAATATTTCAGAGCAGGAAAGATAAGAGCCAACAGTGAAGAATGGTAGAAAGATCTTATCAGAATTAGTAAATAGGCAGTAAATTAAGGAATGAAATTCTGTGGTAGTAAATGCAATGGGAAACACGTGGGGGGGAAAAGAAATCCCAGCTTCATATATAAATAGGATTGAGATTTTTAGGGTTAAGATAGTTTCATGCAAGCATCAGTTCAGTGCTCATTAGTGATCAAAACCAAATAAAGTATTATGAATTAGTAGAGAAAAAAAAAGTGAACAAATAATAGAAGGCCATTTGCCACCATACAAGGCCATGGTTCTGCCACATCTTGAATACTGTGTGCCATTGTGGCCTCCTCATCTTAAAGATAGAACTGGGATTAGAACCGACAAGGCTTCAGAGAAGGACAAAAAGGAAATTCAAAGGTATATTTATAGAATGGCTTCCATACAAGGGATTATCCATGTGACACAGGAGGCTGGTACTCAAGGCTGGAAAGGCGATCAATATTTGGTTACTACTACGAATAGATACATACAGCTGAGGCATATGCTGATGAGCTAGAAGTAAGCTTCTTTAGGTAGCTAGAAATCATCAAATTTTGCACTCACTGATATTTGTAGAAAAAATATGTAAGGTGTAGCAGCAAAGAAAAGTAAAGAGGAGCATGGGAAATTTGGATAGAGACTGAATTTTCCATCTGGAGAATGAAGGGTTCTCCAAAGAAGGTAGCAGAAGCCAGGTTCAAAAAAACCACTTAAGAGGGAATAATGCTGTGGAACTCATTGCTGAAGGATGTTATGGAGCATAGAAGTTTACAAAATATCGGAGTGGACAAATGCACAGAAGAGCAGTCTACTGAGAGTTACTGAAATGGAAAACATATACAGAAACAATATCTAGCAGAGGAAATTAGAAATATTTGACAGCTGGGAAGAAATTAGGGGACTATCATATGCTTGCCACATTCTTGCTCTTCTCCAGGCATCTCTTATAGCTGCTATTGGAGACAGGACATTTTTCTAAATGAGTCTTTGGTTGATCCTGCATAGCCATTTTTGTGTTCTCATTTGACACAGTAGATTGGGATTTACTATTTCATTTGTCAGATTCATCTGAGTTTGCATTTTTTGATCAACCAATCCACATCCTTATTCTTTTCATCTCATGTAGCAAAAAGGCTTGAAAGTTAAAACCAGAGAGGTCTGTTTCTGTGAAATATTAATATGTGTGGCTTTCTGTGTTTGTCCTCCCTTTCCAAAGTGTCAGTTTGTAACAGGTACAAGTCCTTCACTGTGTTTTACTTCCCCCTGTTATAGCTCCATTAACTTTCATTCTCAGTTTCTTTTTTTTACAGCCAAATTTCTGTAGAATACTGGCTTGGACTTGTCTAGCAATTATTCACTGAATAAAATATTTCCACGCCACTAGTAACTTTGTACAGTGTGTAGACAAGTATAGGAAGAAAAATTGTTCAAAGTAGAACAGTAAACTAGGTCCAGATTTTCCTCCACCCATTGCATAAACAGGATTATGAGGAAACTGGATCCAGCTAAAGTTTCCTGAGTGGTGTCCTGCCTTCATAATGGTCCAGCTTATAGTTATGTCCATCAGTACTCTCCTACCCATGCTGTATCTGAGATATCTGACCAAGGAAAGAAAATTCTGAATTCTTTTATACAGAGCATATGCAAACACAGTGCTGCCAAATTCTCACAGTGCTATGCCAGCAAAAACGATCTTGGTTTTGATTAGTTATTTACCTGAAGAGAGAGATTTTCTACCTTGAGTACTAGATTGTTTGTTTACATTTTCATTTGCCCTCAAGTAGTCATACATTCAGAGGAATAAATACATAATTTCTAAACCAATACTGTAATTATAGGTAATGAACTGTAATAGAGCTAGAATAAAAAGAAAAGAGTGAGAAATCAAGAGGGATTCTGTACCTCTTTGAATCACTATTTTTTTAAATCTCAAATTGATCAATCTTAAATTAATGTTAATAAACCTGTGGTTGATTTTACACTGAGAAGAGGGCCTAAATCACCACTTAAGGCTTTCATGGTTTCCCGAGATCTCTTTCCAACTTAGTTTTCTCTGCTCCCAATGTTCAGATTTGACCTGACGAAGCATTCAGGGCTCAGTGTCTTAAAAGAGAACTCCAAAATTTCTGAGACAAATAAACTGCATATCCTTTAGGAAGTCCTAAAAATACTACACATATTCATTAAAATACATTTAATGATCTTAAACATCATCATAAAAAATTCTTCACCCTTAAAAAGGAGGATACAGAATGAATGGAGTATTCTATTTTAATGGAGTAAAAACAGAATTACAGCTCAATTCCTGTGTCTTTTTTAATGATGTTTTGGGATATTGTGCCCAGTGACACCACTGTCTTTGCTCCTTCGTAGAAGCAGAAAAAGAAATGGAATAACAATTTGTCATTATTCTTTGGAAAAGAGTTACCAGGCAGTCAGCTACTTGTACCTTTTTGATATCGGTAAACTTTAGTAGGTGGTGGAAATTCGTACTTTCCATTAAAAGTACAAGACTGGAACCAAAGGTTAGTCTGCCAGGCTTACTGATTGCTTTTGCACTGACATTTGTAGTGTTGGATAAGCATTTCTAAATCTTTTTGCTCCGTACTATTGTTCTATATGGACACTTTTGACATCATAATAATTCAAAACCACTTCTAGCTATACAGTCATGGAGGAAATCGCCCTCCTCAGCCCTTTTCCAACATTGATATATTGCACTGTAGCGGTGTTGTGGGTTAACCCTGGTGGGCAGCTAATCACCACACAGCTGCTTGCTCACTTCCCCCCCCTTCCCCAGTGGGACAAGGGAGGAGGAAAGGAAGAATAAAAGCAAGGAAACTTGGGGGTCAAGATAAAAAAAAGTTTAATAGGTGAAGGATAAGTGAAAGAAGAGAGAAGAGAACAAAACAAAACAACCGATGTAAAGGCAACACTCACCATTTCCCATGGGTAGAATGATGCCCAGCCAGTTCCTGAGCAAAAGATGGCTACCCCCCCAAACCCCCTTCTTTTCCTTTTAATTGCTAAACATGATGTTATATGGTATGGAATACATCTTTAGTTAGTTCAGGTCATGTGCTCAGTTGTGTCCCCTCCCAACCTATTGTGCACCCCCCATAATGTATTCACTTGAGGGGCCAAGAGAGAAACAGAGAAGGCCTTGGTGCTGTGCGAGCACTGTTCAGCAAGAGCTAGAACATTACTGTGTTACCAGTGTTTGGGTCAAAAATACAAACCACAGCACCATATGAGCTGCTATGAAGAAAATTAACACTACCCTAGCCAGGCCCAGCACAAGTAGGCCAAACTTTTCAATGTTTCGTCTAGGCAGGGAAAAGAAGGCAACTCTGGTTATAGTGAATGAATTGATAAGGTAGACTACACAAGTTTCTGAATTATATGCAAATATACTCAAGGAAGAGGACAAAAAAGCCACTATAGAGTTTGCTCTGCTCAGTGTTTTAGCTCTCCATTAGCCATTTTAAATTGGCTCTTTTTCATGCACCACTAAAATAGATCTATGTTTCAGTAAGGTAGTTTTCACACTACTGTGATGGGTTAGCCCTGGATGGATGCCAGGTGCCCACTAAAGCCGTTCTATCACTCCCCTTCCTCAGCTGGACAGGGGAGAGAAAATATAACAAAGAGCTTGTGGGTTGAGATAAGGACAGGAGAGATCACTTACCAATTACCATCACGGACAAAACAGACTCAGCTTGGGGAAAATTAACTCAACTTTTTACAAATCAGCCAGAGTAAGGTAATGAGAAATAAAACCAAATCTCAGAACACCTTCCCACCACCCCTCCCTTCTTCCCGGGCACAACTTCACTCCTGGATTCTCTACCAACCCCCCCCCCCAGTGGCACAGGGGGACAGGGATGGGGGTTTACGGTCATCACACGTTATTTTCTGCTGCTTCATCCTCCTCAGGGGGAGGACTCATCACACTCTTCCCCTGCTCCAGCGTGGGGTCCCTCCCATGGGAGACAGTCCTCCACGAACTTCTCCAACGCGAGTCCTTCCCATGGGCTGCAGTTCTCCACGAACTGCTCCAGCGTGGGTCCCTTCCCACGGTGTGCAGTCCTTCAGGAGCACACTGCTCCAGCGTAGGTCCCCCATGGGGTCACAAGTCCTGCCAGAAAACCTGCTCCGTGGGCTCCTCTCTCCGCAGATCCACAGGTCCTGCCAGGAGCCTGCTCCAGCGCAGGGTTCCCACGGGGTCACAGCCTCCTTCGGGAACCCACCTGCTCCGGCGTGGGGTCCTCCACGGGCTGTAGGTGGAGATCTGCTCCACCGTGGACCTCCCTGGACTGCAGGGGGACAGCCTGCCTCACCAGGGTCTTCACCAGGGACTGCAGGGGAATCTTCGCTCCGGCGCCTGGAGCATCTCCTCCCCCTCCTTCTTCACTGACCTTGGTGTCCGCAGGGTTGTTTCTCTTACATGTTCTCACTCCTCACTCCGGCGGCTGTTTCTCCCTGTCCCAACTTTTTTTCCTTCTTAAAAATGTTATCACAGAGGCGTTACCACTGTCGCTGATTGGCTCGGCCTTGGCCGGCGGCGGGTCCGTCTCAGAGCCGGCTGGTATGGGCTCGCTCTCTCTCAAACACAGGGGAAGCTTCCAGCAGCTTCTTACAGAAGCCACCCCTGTAACCCCCCCCTGCTACAAAACCTCGCCACACAAAACCAATACAACTACTAAGTGCAAAATCTCATGGATTTGCATGATCTTTCCTGTATTATTGCAGCCTTGTGGTTGGAAAGAAGAGAGATGGAAGAAAATTGTGGATTAGTTCATGTAAAAATAAGTGCTGCATTTGCAGAAATTCTATTACACAGCAATGCTCTGTATTATTTGGTATGCAAGTCTCTGAGGATACATATAGCTACTTTCTACAGCACATAGTATACTAACAGTATATGAAAAAGCAGTTGGCTGGAAAATGTTAGTGAAGAACAATGAATTCTAGAGCTTTTTTATTAACCTTTGTGGGCTGTTTTCTTCTAGTGCTTACACAGACACTTGACTAGGGAGGGCAGGTTCAGGCCTTTAATCATGAATGCAGCCAGTTACCCACATGAAAATCACAAACAGAGGTCTCGGGGCTAACTGCATGATGAGAAGTCTTTCAGGTATTACAAAATTGATGACAGTAACAATCAATTGTATTTGTTAGATCAGGTATGAAGCAGTATAGCATGCATGGAATCTGAATCATCCATTTCCATGAAATATACTGGCTTTCAAAAAACCACATGTATTGGATCAATCAGCAACCATTTCAGAAAATACCTCTTTCCTTTCCTGGGTGTTCAGTTTTATACATCTGAAAAAAAGAGACCTTGTCTTTAGAAGGTTTTTATACCATTACATCTTGTTACATGGAACTTGTAGTGTAATCCTATGAAATGTAAATCATTGGATGCAGAAAGGAAAACAAAAGAAAAAAAAGCTGTGAGCAAAGAAAAATATAGTGGTAAGCAATCTGTATCTTACCTACAGATTGCAGGTATGCTAGCTCTGCTAGCTAACTGCTTAGATTCATAGCAGGTTGACAGATTCATGCTAGACAGGCATATTTTTCCTTTTAACCACATTTCTTTTCTTATTTTGCACTCCTTCCCCATATGCCACAGCAAAATTATATTCTGAGTCTCTTCTCTCTCCCTGTGACATCTTCATTGCTGCTTCATTAACCAGTGCACCATCAGTGCATTTCATTACAGCTTCTCTCCTGGCTCACTGTGTTGATGCTAAGATGCAGCTACAAACTGGCTATCAAAATGCTAGTCTGTGTTTTAATCCTTCCTTCCATTCAAAAGAGGAGGAAGTCATCTCTTTGGCAAAATTCTAAATAAAAGCCATATTTTTTCTATTAGCCTTACTGGCCCACCAACCTGAAATGCACCAGGAAGCTATAGTGTGGGATGTGACAGATTTATTTACCTATTTGTTTACTGTAAAAGGCTGGGGGCATACCTCCTATCTGATCAATGTATTAAGACAATTTAGACTGATTTTATGTATGTGCCTTCAACTGACCTTGAAAAAGTACTGAAGTTAATGAAAGCATGCTTCAAGTTCATGATTGTTAGGAAATGAAAAGGCCAGGCTGTGATAGATATCCTCCGTGACATATACCTCCAGTTGTACCAGTAGGGAGGGGACATGATTTAAATAATAGCTGGTTTCCAATGGGTTTCCTGGGTTGGGAATACACTCAATTAATTTTTAAGTGAAGAGAAAGATGTAACTGCAAGTATGATAGAAGCATGTAAATCAGTGCCAGAACACAGAGGAATAAACCAGGCATATTCAGGATCTCCTATGTAGCCATGAAAAGGGAAATAAGAAACTTGATGTCCTCTTCAGAGGACAAATGTTAAAAAATATGGCAGTGCATCCGGTGCGAATTTTTAGAGGGAATGGGACTAAGGGTGTTTTCGGTCCCTTTCCATCCACCCACTGCCCCCTGCCCATTCCAGGCCTTCCTGCTACGCTCTGTCAGAGCTCCCTACCAGTGCTGCATGTCAGACAGCTGCAAGGCTGCATCTGTTCTCTGTTTTCCACACAATTAAGGCAAAGAGAAAAAATATAAATAAAACAAATTGCTCTGACACTAAATTCTGTGAAAAACTATGTCTGAAGTTTATGATTTTGTAGGAACTTGGTGCAAGATTTTGTATTTTTTAAAAATGTGATTTTGCAGGATTTTTTTTACTATTAAACTGGTGGCCCTATTTTATTTTTATTTTTTTCTGTAAATACACAAATGGCTTTCTTGCACAGATCATTTTTTTGTTTGGGGGAGGAAGGTGTGAAAAAAAGAAGTGAAGTGAGGAAGGAGAAATGCATGTCATACTAGATACAGACAAGGCAAATCAGTACCTAATCTGTAAGGGACTATGAGAGAAGACTGTGACTCTTCTTGCATTAACTGAGGTACAGCACACAATACGTACAGCTGTTCACGCAAAACGCATTAAAATTTTCATTATTATTTATATTGTAGTTGTGACTGAAGGTCCCAGTCAAGAACACAGACCAATGTGTACTCATAAAAGGAGTAGGGAAATTATATTACTATTATTAGATTTATAATGACACGGACTCTGAGCATGGTCAGGCTGGCACCACGAAGACAGCACCCTGACAGTGGACTCCAGGGGCAGTAAAAATAAATGAATGTGACTCTGATGGTGGAAGACACAGTCACTTTGGAGAGACAACATTCAAACACGAGTACTTCACTCTGAGATGAGAAACGGCCAAAGAAAGCCACATAAAGACTGGAGGATGACATGGCTGTGTACCTTAGTTTTTGCAGTACTTCATTACATACTCATTACTTACAGGCATCATAATGGAAGTAGATTTCAGGCTGAAGAATAATGCAAATAGCTGGCATTAAATCTGAAGGCCAGTGTAAAAGACGGACAAAGGAGAATTAAGTAATAACTACTTGGAAAGAAGAGGAAAATAGATGTTTCTGTTTTGTTTTACTGAGTACAGAGATATAATTTAATTTATCAAAAAACCCCCAAACCTATGATTTTGAAATCTGATCATTTTGGTCTTGGGTGGGAATGATAGATTTTGTATTACGTATCTCAATATATCCTTTCTTTCTTCTTCCCTTCTTTCTTTTTCAGGTTACCTGTGCAAATTTAACAAATGGAGGAAAAACAGAACTTCTAAAATCAGGAAGCTCTAAATCCACACTAAAGCACATATGGACAGAAAGTAGCAAAGACTTGTCCATCAGCCGACTGCTGTCACAGACTTTTCATGGAAAGGAAAACGATACAGATTTGGACCTGCGATATGATGCCCCAGAAACTTATTCTGAGCAAGATCTCTGGGACTGGCTGAGGAACTCCACAGACCTGCAAGAGCCTCGGCCCAGAGCAAAGAGACGGCCCATTGTCAAAACTGGGAAATTTAAGAAAATGTTTGGCTGGGGCGATTTTCATTCCAACATCAAGACTGTGAAGCTAAATCTGTTAATAACGGGGAAAATCGTTGACCATGGCAATGGGACGTTTAGTGTTTACTTCAGGCATAACTCAACTGGTCAAGGGAATGTATCTGTGAGCCTAGTGCCCCCTACAAAAATAGTGGAATTTGACTTGGCACAACAGACGGTGATTGATGCCAAAGATTCCAAGTCCTTTAACTGTCGAATTGAGTACGAAAAGGTTGACAAGGCTACCAAGAACACACTCTGCAACTATGACCCTTCAAAAACCTGTTATCAGGAGCAGACCCAGAGCCACGTGTCATGGCTCTGCTCCAAGCCCTTTAAAGTAATCTGTATTTACATTTCCTTTTATAGTACAGATTATAAACTAGTACAGAAGGTGTGTCCTGATTACAACTACCACAGTGACACACCCTACTTCCCATCAGGGTGAGGACCAACATGTGTCTGAGACTGAAGCCTGGGGAATAAAAGAGGTCATATGACAGGGCTGTAACCTCAAGGAGGAAGGCCACATCTATTGCCTGGAATGTGTCTACCTGCTGCTGCTGATGTCAAATGGCTGCAAATATGTTAGTGGAAAACAATCTAATGTAATTTTTGCCCCGTCAGCTCCATGTATCAATCTAGTTGTAAATCACTATGGATTTGAAATAAAACCATACACGTACACAAAGACACACACTCTTTTCAGCTCACATCTATTGAGATTCCTGTTAAGAGAGCTTTCATTGTCCGATATCTAAGGTTTCACGATAACCTATCATCAAGCAAAATGGATTAACTAGACAGAGAATGGTTTCTAACACAGACTGTTATGGAAATCTCTTTGAAAGTCCTTTGAGTACACACCAATCAATAATCCCCACTCATGCATTCTACTGCTTGGAGTAGCTGTGCTGGTAAATAATACAGTAGGAGTAAATACTTGTTAAAATGGGAAAAATGTGTGTCTAGATTTCAGTATTCCTTATTATATGAACACAGCAAAGCATCGTGACTTTTTTCCAGCATACAGTAGGCACATTCGAGGTGGTGTTAGGTGGCTCTTTTTCCATGGAGCAAGCCTGTTACTAGTAAAGATGGGCAAACATTTGGAATTTACATGTGGGCAGACATTTTTGGTTTCATGTTTCTCTGACTCTTTAAGCTCTGATTCTTTAAACCTGGTTGAGTTTAGGCCAGCTAAGCTACTTAAAAACTCTCCAACTGATCTCTAAGAAGGAAAATGCCTGGCGGAGAACATGTAAGTTATAAGTGGATGTCTTATCTTTATTACAAAATATTGTAACAAATTCAATATCCTAGTCTTCATTTGTATGAATGGTTTGTATTGTACATAATTTAACCGGTGTTATTTGAGCTGCTTATTAATATTAACTTGTAATTGTCTCTCTGCTTGTTATTGGTTAAAAACAATCAAGGAAATGAAGAATCCATTTTATCAATGTAGCTGTAAACTCCATTAAAAGACAGAACTATGTACAAAGCATTTATTCAGCTAAAGTATTGTTGAAAGCTATACATATACAACATTACAGTCTGTCTGTATTTAGATATTTTATTTCCAGAGAAAAAAATTAACTGTACATAAAAATAAAAAATCTTAAAGTTGAGTTTCAATATGTACTGTGTAGATAGTAGTTTAAATGGCGGATAAGACTCCAAGTCTGACATGCTTTTCCACCTTGTCTCTTTGCATATGTACATATATATACATATATTTATAAATTTGTGTGTGTGTGCGTGTTTGTGCATGTATATGTACGTGTGTGTGTGTGTGCGCGTGCAAATACATATAGACATATGTGTAGAATATATAAAAATTTCTTGGGCCCTATTCTTAGCAAGCAGATGTTATTACTGAAGGGTCTGGCTAACTTGAGTGGAAAAGAAATTTTCCCCACTTGGAAAAGAAATTAAAGGAGCAGGGCTTTGTTTAAAATGATTTATTATCATTTAGAAGTGGGGAATCATAGAGCCGATCTCTATGTACACAGGCCTTGTCTTTGCCTTAACTTAATTTTAGCCTCCTCTGAGGCACTGATCTCTCTTTATGGAATGAAGAGATCCCTTTTTATGGTACAAGGGAATTTTCTTCCTATAAACAAAAAGCTCATAATTTTTGTTGTTGTTGGTTTTTTTGTGTATAGTGGCATACTTTACCCCCAGCATCCAGATAATCAGCAACTATAACAAGTCCATGCCTAAAACAAGGCTGCCCAAAGAAGAACTCAGTATTTCATCTCATATCTTTCAGAATTATCATTCCTAGCAATGCTTTCTTCCTCCTTCCACCCTTCCCCCCAGGTTCTGTGCTTTTATGTCAAAGCAGTGAATGCAGATATGGGTCAGCTTCCAAATATGCACAGTGTCATGAACAGCTTCTCCAAAGTCCCAATAAACACTCCACTAATGTTTCAAGAAGTGAGAAGTTTGAAGCAACTTCCATTTGTGGACCTCTCTTGCTGAAATGTGCAGAACCTAAATGACAATGAAACAAAGCAAATGGATACCATTATTGACAAGTAAACATTTTCCCATTGATGTACGAGTAGGAGAGGAGACTTCCATATTATTATTGCTTTGGCTTCTTCAAACAGATATGCTTGTGGGAATTTCTTTATTATATATGACATTTCCTGGGACAAACTCGTCACCCTGGACCCTGTGTAGATTTGGAGAAAGAAATTGTCCAAGCCATGCAGTCCAGATTTTGATCTCATTCAGGAATATGCTGAGATACAATTCTTTTTTTTTTTTCTTTGCAAGGAATTGTAATTATACAGGTAGTGTTTCCTCATTTGTGCTCTATGGAAAGTAACTGTTCTGAATATAAACCATAAAGTAATTTGTGCTACAGCGAAGAGTAAAATCTTGGCTCTATTAAAGTCAGTGGGAATTTTGCTATTGAGTTCAATGCAAATTTCAGTTTCATAGTATGTAGAATTCCAGTGTTAAATATGATTAGCAATCTTACCAATCTGTATTATGATTGAGCGTTACATGCTTTGTATTCTCATTCATATTTCTGAAAAATGGATGTGAAATACTATTACTGGTACAGATTCATTATTTTCTTTCTTTTTTAAAACTTCCCATAAACATATAAACATATGAAGTATATACATTCTGTTTATATATATATTTATCCACTTTTCAAGGAACATCAATACAAAAAGGAATTATTCATCGTGCAATCGTTCTGATCCTTTAATTGTGGTATTTGGTACTTTATCTGCCTCTGTCACAGTCAGTCATATTATGTTTTTAGTCTTAAGCCTTTGAAGAACTTGCTATTCTTCATAAGCATTCTAGAGTTTGAACTTGGAAGAGTTCTTTTGGTGATCTGGTTGTGAAACAGTGTTCTAATATCAAAATACATAATGTGTTACTTAGGTGCTAGTTCATTGCATTTCAATCAGTCTCTTTTGGAAATATTTCGTGTTTGCTATTTTGTTAAATTATGTTTTGGGTTTTTCCATTTGAACAAGGAATTTAGTGAACATGAATGCGTTAATTCAGTTAAACAATGTATGTATGGGTATCTGGGTCTTGCACATGAACAATGCCTTAATGGAGTGCTAGGCCAGGCAAAAGTTGCCTCACTATAACTCACTAATTCTAGACGTAATAAGGATGTATATCTCCAAAAGTATATTTTTAGGATTAAAGAAGGTTGAGTTATTTATTTTTAAGAAATGAAGAGACTGTTTTTGTTCACCTTTTTTTTTTAACATCTAAAGACTGCTTTGTGTCTTATTTTCACTACATAGAGAAGTCACAAATAGGGATATTTTAATGAAACCAATTACTGCTGTTGCAAAAATACATGGATCATGCACCTGAGCAGAGATCAATATATTAAACTTGCCTTGGATGGATCAGTGATAGAACTTATTTGTCAGCTTCTGTGCTTTTGAGAAAAGGAATCCAGGATATAGCAAACGTGGTTTTACATTGCAAAAATCACTGATCAAAGTTCTAACCAGTGATGGAAAGCTGGGAGACTCTTATTAATTTTATCAAAATACTTCAGCATGGGATGGAAAATATGCTTTCCTCCCTCCTTATGAAGTCACTCGTAAAGTTCTATCCCTTTCTCCCCTTTTCCCTGGTTTGCATGGATAATAAGCAAACTAATAAATTCATCTTTACAATGACCTTGTCTTTCAAAGTTTGCCTTACTTAAAAAGTATGATGTCAGAAACTGTTGAAATTTACTGTACTAATTTACAATGAACTAAGAAATATTCAAACTCGATTTACAGGACAGCAGAATAGAAGTCTTGTAGTGTTCTGGTGCATGTTATCCTAGAGATTTAAGTAATACTACTCCAGGAGTTTAGTCAGAGGGCAGTTTTACTGTGATTAAATCATTACATCCTCATGTGTTCTGAATCCTATGCTGTAACTTGGAATCCTGTAGGAATATAATAAACTACTCTGAAAACAATGTGTTAGAGAATTGTGGAGGAAAACTGGGATTACAAAATATCTGCTACTTTTACAGCAAAACTAATCTAAAGTTTAGGCATCTGATCTGAAGAATTAGTCTTCACCAGAAGACACTGAACTGCAGTCTTAGCATCCTATGGGTCCTCCATGTGCTTCTCTGCCAGAGGTGGTGAAACTGTATCCAACTCTATCTAGCAATGGAAGATAATCTTGTCTCTAGTGATCTGTACTTAACTGTGTGTCTAACGTTTCCAGAGACCTCAAATGGCTGCATCAAGGATCTGTTGTTCTAGGAGCTGCATAATACAGAAATGTATAGAATACCTATCCAGAAATAGTTTTGATGCAAAGAACTCCCAATTTTCACAACAGTGTACTGCAGATTTCTTGTAAATCATGTATTTATAAATTTGAGGTATATTGTTTATGGAATTATTTTTTTGTAAAAAATATGCAGAGTTCTCAAAAATGTACTGTTTTTAAATACTCATATATACATAAATGAAATACAAGCATTCCTGACCCTTTGCAAAACTTCTGATTCCACTGTATCAGTCTGGAATTCATGAGAAGTGAAGCAACTGATTAATTTTGCACATGTTTTAAAACATGGAAGCCTTGATTATAACTTATACTAAAGTCCTTTGATGAGTTACCCTGTTACCACTTCATGTATGAATATTATTTCACAAAACATTTTGACAGTGAAAGCACAGACTATTGTCTAATAAAAAGTTTTTGTTTTTTTTTTTTTTTTTTTAAAAGAATAGTCAGTATCTTACTGAAATTATGCTAAAATCCACTGGTTAATTTATTTTCTAGATAAATTTGAGAAAGTCAGTATCTATGGATAAGGTTAACACTTTGTGCTGTTTGTGAAAGGAGCGCTCATTAAAATTAAACTGTCATTTGTAAAGATACAATAAATTGCAGGACTGTGGGAATATTGTGTTTCCTTGGGTAGTACACACCTGACAGTATGATCTAATACAGTATGATCCCTCCAAAATGGTTGATGCATCCTATGGCTAAAAATAAAATTTTATTGTTTTCTATGTTCCCTGCTAATTAGTTAAAATACTATCCTTATCCAAACTAACAAGGAGATCACTTTATTTTGTACAGAAGTTTATTTTCTCATTATAATATGTCTATACAATTTTTTTATTCTATTTGAAGGGCACAGCTGGTGGATCTCTGCTTCAGCTTGGACTGATGGCCTGTGCATGGTATACATAATTCTAAATCCTTTATCTCAGTTTGCCTTTGGGATAAAGAAACAAAATGTAGATTTTTGTAGGTGCTTTAGATTGGGAGCAAAGCAATAACTTGAACTTTAATTCTAAGAGAACTATAGAGCCATTGTCACAGATGATAGGATTTGAGAAGATGGATGTGTGAGATTTATTCCTAGTTCAATGTGTACCTCAGCCATGTAGCAAGTAGAGATATTACTATGAGGGAAGGTTTTAGTGGTCTGTGAAATGAACTTCTCCCTGTTGTTAACAGGAAATTAGAGGGACTAAAAAAATTTTATAAAGTTGAAACAGTTCATATATGTTAGTGAACATGTGGAAATTAGCCATTTCAAAAAGTAAATCAGATACTTTTTCCGATATTTTATGGAAGGGCTACTGAGTTCTTGGGAGAAGCCCAGTGTAATTACAGATCTGCTCATCATAGAAAATAAGTAAAACCAGAGCTGGCAGAGGCATAAATAACATGAGACTTTCAGTTCCTCATCTAGGTCACAGTGAATCTAAAATGAGATGCAAAAGCCTACTTAGAAACAGGTAACCTGAGGAAAAATGGGGTCACTTACGGAGCGTGAATAAAAAGTCGTATTAATTCTTACAATATCCAATAGCTATAGTTGTGATGAAATTTTTTATGGTGGAAGTAGAGTATTTTGATAGTCATAGAGTGGGGAGTTCTTGAGAATAAAGATGGAATTTTTTGCAAGGATGTTTCAATGATTGCAACATACTCCCTCCAGTGGCAAATACTCTGGAATCCATTCAACTGGTTACATTTAGAATCCAGAACTCTTATTGCTGATGGTGAACAAAACAGAAAAAATAGAGCTTG
Organism: Astur gentilis; assembly: GCF_929443795.1. Taxonomy (NCBI): domain Eukaryota; kingdom Metazoa; phylum Chordata; class Aves; order Accipitriformes; family Accipitridae; genus Astur; species Astur gentilis. The sequence goes on along the minus strand of NC_064883.1, from coordinate 18,833,467 downwards.
ACTGGCAGGGACTGTGGTGTTCTTGCATTCGTGACAGTTTTATTTGATTGGGGTTTTTTAATTTTGTTTTACTTTCTGATAGTTTCTTTTTTTTTCCTCTCTCTTTTTAAAATTTAAATCTAGAGGTATAGGAGAGGCATTTACCTAGCAATCATTCATTTTAACCCTCTAGGTGTGGAATTCACTCATAAACTGTATGAAACAAACTGATATATAAGCGTGTGACATTAAGTGCATTAATCTCTATTTTGCTAATCACCTGTAGGTCATGCCCAGTTAATAATGTGGACAGTCAGTAGCAGCACAGCTTGTGTGTAAATGAGACTTTAGCAAGGAGATTCCCAAATGAATCTTCCATGACTTAAGAACAATTGATGAAAACTTTTTGCTGATGAGCTTCAGTAAGATGATCTGCTGTACCCCTGCAGAAAACAGGAGTAACAATCTTTTGGATATTTGATGCAAACTTTGGACTGTGTTTTTCTCATAAGGTCACCAGTATTTTCCAGTGCTACCCCATATTATGGGAGGATAATATCTCCTATGCACATCGGAGACTTACTTGTTGCCCAACATCTCTTTAACCAAAACTATTACAGTGAAAAACATTTTATTAAGTAATCTCTCCCCTTTCCAATGAAGTATTATTTTCTCAAGCTTTTTCTACCATTGTTCTACAAGTGTGGAGCAAGTTTCTACTTTTTTTACCTGCAGACTATACTGTTACTGTATTTAGACCCCTGAGAGAAGGTTTTTCCTCCTACTGAGGTAAAAGCATCCCTTTCATTGACTCATGGGAATCTTACAAATTTTCTCCATTTAGATAATTTTGCTAATTGCACCAGTATTACCCGTAAAGTTGCCTTTCATTAACCACTCCAGAAGAACTGTGTTGGTTTTTTTCAGAAAAACTCCCATTTCCTCAGTCTCTATTATAGTTAATCACTACAAATGAATGCAATATTTTAGATGGAATCCCAATGATAAAGGTTCTCATCACCTTTCTGTAATGACATTCCTCCATGTTCATAGTTACAATGGTATCTCTCAGGTCTTAAACGGCAAAAAATTTACTTCTAATGAGCTCTCCACTACTACTTCTTATAGAAATGGCAAACCTTAATTATACTGCTTTCTGGTATTCTTTCTCATTTACCATTTGAGTTTTGAAGTAGCAGTCTTCAGATATCTTAGTAGCTGCTTTTCCACACCACTACTTTCTGCTGCTCTACCTCTTTAGGCTCATTTTTAATACACTTCTAACCTCACAGATGTAAGAATCACCTGTGAACTTCATTAGCAAATTACTTAGACCTACTTCTAGATCACTGATGTGACATCATATATAAGAAATAGTTTATTGTTCTTTTCTGACTGATTTCTGGTGTGCCTTCTTCCCTGTTTGAAGTGATTTTTCTTACCCTACTTTGTGTTTGAAGTCATTTTGCCTGTTTCAGATCACATGTGAGTAGTGCTTCACACTAATGTGTTTTACACATTGGAGTGGATGAGATGATATATAATTACGTATTTTAATGAAATTGAGCTAATGAGATGATTGCATTAACTCATTTAGAAATACTAAGTAACAAGTGGTAGTGGTACTTATAATTAATCTTCAGGTAAAGATTTAAGTATGCCATAAAAAAAAAAGTACGTACTTTATTCATAGGACTGGGAACTGATGTAAAGAAAGTTGTTGCTAGTAAATGTCTAAATATCACTAAAAGGCAAAATGATTTGCTTGGAGGTAGAACAAATCACTAACAACATTTCACACCGTTGTTACTAAATACACACTATTTCCATTTAGTTTCCTGCTATTTCTTGTATGTTTCTAGGTAGCAGGCTAATATACAATTGTAATTGCCAGCCTATTCTATTTGTTCCACCTCCTCTCATTCTCCCCCAGATATCAACATTATTTTAAAAAAGTGTTTACATTGTGTTCCCTTTACTACTCTTATATGTCTTAGAACATCTAATGGCTAGTTGCCAAAAGAAGGCCATTAAATTTCTTTTATCATAATTTCCCCTTTCACATTTTGAATTTAAAAATTTCCAGAACTTTCAGTTTATCCAGTTGGCATACTTTAAATTTACTCTCCACCCTTTTCTTAGCAGGTACTGATTTTTCATCTCCCAGTTTTAGATCTTTTCCATCTGCTGCCTCTGTGGAAGAGAAATGTAGTCAACTCGAAGACTTCTGTATTTAGGTTAGCTGGATCTTAATATAAGATGTGTTGAACCCATTATAACATGCAAGCTGTAAATTCAGTATAGAACCTGTTCAATGATGCAATTTATATATAGATAACCAGGAGGCACATAGAATGCCAATTAAATAGTCAAATGAATAATAAACCAACACATATATATATAAGCATAATTTTATGTATAATTGTAAACATCATGTTTATTTATTTCTCTTTTCAATGATAAGTATGATATTATAATCTCTTTTTACATATATAGAAAGCAAGGAAGATAAGTTAGATGAGGCACTGAAAACTGAGTGGGAAGTGATCAGACGTAAAATTAGAGTCCCAGTAATTTACTCTCAGGTTTCAATCAATAGATGTTGCTGCCCTGCAGCTAATTGCAAAGAATGTGTTTAAGCCAAGTAGAGGCCACTAGAGGGTCTACATTTTAGCGTGACTGCTATAAAGAGATAAACGAAAGGGAGTTGCAAAGCTGTCTAATTCTGATCTCCTGCCCAAAAAAAAGCTTCAAGAATGCTTAGACCACACTTAAAGATGTTTGTCTAAACTATGAATTGTTTGTAGGACTCTCCAGTCTGCTTGATTCCTTGTTCTTTCAAGGTAATCTGCCCCAAAACTCAGCCAATATTTCTCAAGCCATGTATTCCTGTGCCCTTTCCCCAAGGGAAGCTACTCTTGATCTCTCTCTCTCTTCTCCCCCTCCTCTGCCCTTAGAACAGGCATGTCTTGATGTTAGAAATGAAAGTAATATACCCATTTCTCCTTGCACCCATTGTTGACCTGCTCTTGCATCCCTCAGGATGGTATACTTCAATGTTTCCAAACTTCTAGTATTGAAAATCACCATTCCAAATAAAGCAATTATTTCCTTCCAAATCCCCTTGGACTGAAAAAATAAAAAGGAGTTTCTTTTATAGCATTCTTTTACATCTTTGAAGGCTGTTACCAGACTCAGCCATCACCCATAGTTTTTTGACTAAGCGGTCTTGGTTCTTATAGTATGTTTGACTGCATTCCTATGCCTACTCTCAAACTTCCCTACCCTTTCAAGTGTGGAACTCCAAAGAAAACAGAGTATTCTGGCTGACGTCTTACCAACAGTGAGCAAAGCAGAATATGAATAATTCTCTTCTGTTTCTTTCTATATACTAGTAACAGTGCTGTATGTAATACCAATATCATAGTTATTTTTCATCATTTATCACTGACTATGCTGGTTATGCTGACTACAACTTGCTCATGCAGTAATGTTGTGTAACCTGTAATTCTACATTTTCTATTTGTGTATTTGATTTTTTCTGCCTGAGGGAGCATTTAAACTGGTAAACTGCAGGAAGATAGGGTACAAATTTACAGCACACTAGCTTTTCTATGCCAGCTTCCCCTGTGGATACTTGTAGCCTGCGCTACTGCCGGCTCTGTGCAACATGTGGAGTAGACAATATCACACAGAGCTATACTTACTGCTTAGCAAGAGTGTCAGCATGAAAAGTTAGTATGCAGCAGCAAGTAAATGCATGCTTTAGTTTGCTGTACTAACCTGCTTGTGTAGACAAGCCCCAAGTGTAGTACGCTGCACTTGTCTCTATTGAATTTCCTGTTATTGATTTCAGACCATTCCCCCCATTTATCAAGATGATTTTGGTATTCAATAATGTATCTCTCTCCTCCCGTTTTCCCTTTCAAAGTTACAACATCAGCTTTTCATAGTCTTTAATAATACTCTAAATCACTGCAAGATGGCATAGGTGGGGTCTTAATGTTGTCAGAATAACCAAGATGGCATTTTTACAGTTACCATTTTTAGACTACAATCACACAAGTTTAAAGAAATGATTAATTGGGGACTAAACAGAAGACTCACCAGATTATTCAACAGAAGAGATAACTTTAATGTGTTGAGAGAATGAGATACTTTTATCATTTATCTGTTTTTGGGAGGAAGGAAGGTCATAAACTTTAAACCTTAAGTAGATTTTTGTGTGTAAAGTCAAGGCAGAAAAGTGTTTTTCTTGGAAATAGCAACAATTAATAAAGGCCTAATTCTTTCTCATATTAATGAGTGAAATAATTCTCCAGAGGAGGATATTTGTAGTTTCTTTGGGATTTATGCTGAAAGTTCCTAATGGATTAGAAATAGCTGTTAGCTCTGGCCTGTTAGTATGTATGTGTCACAAACACAATCTTTGCCTGGATCAGAAGTTCCTGTTTGGGTAAACAGCTTTTGTATAACTGTAAGACAAACTCCTACATTTTAATGGGTACCACATGCTTAAGAGAAACTATGCAAGGTTGCATTATATGTTAATACTGACATCTCATCAAAACAAAGATTTTAACCTTTATAAATATTATTTCATTTTGTTCACCATTAAATTTTGTCATTTAGTTTTCAACTGAATTTCATCCTTCTTTATAAAATTTTAACTACAAATATTTGGAAGACAAAGCTCACCTACAGCTACTCTTTACACTGTTTTAGTATTAACTGTCAGGTGTCTGTTTACGTCTGGTTCTAATGTGGCTATCATAACATGTGGAGCAGAGACAGACTGTGCCAGTGCTCTGATTGGAATGGATGTGAGGAGGAAGCCATATGACTGCATTAACGCACTCCTCTGTGCTAATAAACCTCTGTGATGGGTTTAAATATGAGACCATCACCTAGGTGATACAGTTACACTGCTTTTGGGCTGGAGGGAGGTAAGTTCACTGGGTAAGTGAAGTCTGAAGTCAGTTCAAGCCTGGCTGTAAAAAATACATGAACAAATTTGTGGAGACTGGTCTGGAACCAGGGAATTGATTTCATTTAACACCAGTCTCGTTTCTGCAGATTGCTGGTAACAGAAGTTTTCTGTTTCTTCTTCTCCTGGCCTGTTGTCTCCAAACACTCAGTCTTATCTTTTTCTCTGAATCAGATCTCATGACAGCTGCAGTATAAGTTGAATCAGCCCTAAGTCCTTTCTTTCCTTCAAAGAACTGAAAAAAGGTTTCCCTTTTAAAATATACAGGGTTCAACCTCACTATTCCTATGAAAACCATCTGGTTACAACACTTGCCTAGAAAGTGGAAGACATGAATTCAGTTCTCTACACTGTCAACTTCTTCACTGTAGTTGCATTTTCTAAGGCTACAATTCCTCTTCTCTTCTGTTCTATGTGCTCTGGAAAAGCCTACCAGATCGAACACCTCCAAGGATTCAAGAGGAGAAATGTCTCAGTCTTAGGCATATGTTAGGTATTCAGATGTTCATTGTGGTCACTACTTAAGCAGAGCAGGAGCCTTCAAGTGTCCTGTAGTTTTACGGTTAAAAATTGTGAGAAGCGTAAATTTTACTTCCTCTCCTTATAGACAACAGCTGAACAAGGGCAATTTTGGCCTGAAGTCTTTTAGGGAAGGGGTCACTGGCCAGTCATCAGCTAAACAAGAATTTTGTGAAATTTTGGGTTCAGTGTCATAAGGATAAACTTGATGGGCTTCAAGGTGCATTTGGCCTTCTGCGAACCTAACCTCTACAGCTTAATTAAACAGAGGAAAGACCATTTACTTTGCAATGGAGGTCAGTGTCTCTTTATTTACTTGTTCACTGATTAGTCAATATACTCAGAGTTTATTTGCAGTTTTGTTCACTATTAGAACTAAAATACCAATTATTCTCAGTTTCCTTACAGCCTGACAAGCATAAATTGTCTCATTTCCTGCAGAAATTCTGTTAGAAGTGGGTCCTTCCACTCCTCAGTTATTTATATTTTGTTGTTATTAGTACTCTTAACCATCAGCCTAAGTAGGAGGCAATGTGGAACTTTGCTTTTCCAAGGACTATGCTGCTGGGAGGAGACAATGACTGCTGAGCAGATCTTCCGTGTAGCCCTGCATCATCTCTTGCATCCATACAGTCTCTTCTCACTTGTGCTGCTTCCTGCTGTACGAGGAAGGAAGATAGATCTTCCACCTTTTCCTACCCATGGCTGTTTCTGCATGCCCTGTGTGAAGATCCTCACATTTCTCCCTGTCCCCTTCACCACTACTCTAGACAATTATGTAAGGGCCTTCATTGTACATATTCCACTTGAAGAAAAGCCATTCTGCTGAGAGATGACAACATTTCTTCATCTACAATTACAGGTCATTGTTTTGAAGTTTCTGAAAAGAGTTATTGAAGAGCATCATTATTGACAATCTTTTCCTTGTATGTTTGAACTACCAACTGCCCTTAGTGTATTGAAAAAATCATGTACGGACAATCTGAATCATGAAGAGTAGTTTGGAAGGTCTGTGGACTGAAAAGAAATTGCTGGTTATAAGAGAATTGTCTGTAAACTCTGTCTGTCTGCTAGTTATTTGAAGTAACCTGACTGGGCATCATCTGCAAATGGGTACGATGTGTCTGATTTAAGAGTTGGCATTTTCTTTTGTGTGTATTTTCAACTATGGAATGAGATATGATGTTCTACCATTTCACTGTTCAGGCAAGTCACATTGCATCATTTTCACAGAGGTCATAGTTACAAGGTCAAATTTGCACTCTGAGGTATTCAGGTCATCTAAGTATTCACATTGGGTCAGGTTTTGGTCTGTATTTCCTGTCATTCTTTGCTTAAATAAAAACACTGACATGATTCCAAGTACTTGGTTTTGGAGCAGTCTCAAATGCATATCTGACTGTTCATGTGATGCCTAACTTCAAGCCCACTGAAACCTGTGGCAAGATTCACACTGGTGTCACTGGATTTTCTGTCAGGATTTTAGTGAATACTACCACAATGCAAAGACATCTCAGGCTATGTAAAGGTGTAGCTGTCTCATAGACTAACATTACTGAATCCTCTCAATGAGATGGAAAAGATAGCCGAATCAGTCTGTTCTTTCTCTGTTTTTGTGAAGCAAGGTCTAGTGAGTGGATATATTATTTCATGGCTTGTCTTTCTCATCTTCAAAAATAAACACCTCTTCATCCCACTCCTAGGGAACATAAAGAGTGTGGTCTTGATACTGCAACAGAAACAGTTCTACAAAAGGTTCTGTCTCCCTTCAGACCATTGCAAAAAGAGGAATGGGAATAATTGCTTTTTGACATTCGTCATATGGTTATTTATTTATTGCTTACTATTTATTACTTAATATTTACATAATAGGATTTATGATCTCAGCCATTGTGCAGCCACAAACACAGAGAGCATCTGTCCCAAAAACTAGCTAAACTGAGATGGGAGCTTGAAGTTGTGTATTATGGATGATAAAAAGGAAGGTTAGGGAGGAAGAGAAGTAAAAGGAAATATGGAGGTACTGCCTAGTATCTCAAAACTATCTAAGTGCTGCTGCACCCTATTGCTAGGACAAAATATGTATCTCGTAAGTATGCTCTAAACTGGTCTCATCAAACACCTGATACATTGTGGGTTTGTAAAATGAAAGCCTCAAGGATAAGCACAGGTGTATACAGTAAAGCAACGCTCAAGAAAAAGGCAATAGAATAATTGTGAAAAAAGAAATCCAGCATGAGAGCAACATAGAAAAATAGAAAAATATGACTCGCCATCCTATTCCAGTAGCTACAGGGGGGATTTCTGTACTGTGCTCCATTATATAGTGTACATATACCCTTGATTTTGAGCCTGGTTTGGTATCCACTTCTATTTTCTGTACCCATTCACCTCACAGGTCTTCCTGCCCCAAAAAGAAGACACATCTAAGTGTGTCACTCTGTGTAACTTAATTACTAAATGGCCTGATCTCATCCTGACTGGAAGCTAAACTTAGTTTTGCTGCAGTAAGGGACCCTGCAGAACACTACTGCCCATATTGCAGATTCAGCCTGATTCTCTCTACCACAGTATATGGCAGTCTTCTGAAATCCTTTTCTAAGATGCTTAACCATTATCTTTGCACCTTGCTAACATAAGGCTTCTTGCCACTAAAGACTCCTAAAGGCCACCTCAAGGTTAGATATTTGCTCTGTTGAGCACAACAGTACTTCAGGAATTGTCTAAATGGTCACAGTGTGACACTTGTACATTAACCTTCCCAGTGCTCTGAGATGCTCAGACTGGCTCATGCCAATAAATCCAGCAAGATTTGTTAGAAGGGACACAGTCACATACAGACCTGTCTAAGTGGCTCTAGAGTTTCAGCTAGCTTTGATGACTCCGCCTTGGAGCTGGTGTGTAACAGTCACTGCCTGCCAATGGAGACTGGCCATAAATCCTAAAAAATTGGTGCTAAGGATTTATGCACTTGAAGAACAGAACTTGCAACATTATCTTCTGGAGCACCTTCTATCAACTTCCAGCAATGTGTCATTACCCAGGTGAGATAGTAAATGGTCTCATTGCCTTAAATTCCATGGGATTGCATTTAGCCTATAGGTAGTAAAAAATGCTCTACTACATGAAAGGACTTATGGATTTTTTTTATTTTTTTTTTTTTCAAATCAGATACCTGCTACCAGACCTGCTTTCTTTATTGACAGACAGAAGCTGCATGAATTGATAAGCAACTTCTGTATCTGTGAACTGCTGGATATTGTGGTACACTGACTACTTGAGTTATACTGGGGTAATTTGGCACATATCATGTAGAAAACACAGTAAACTGCTCACTTATGGTTTTGCTATTTTTATTTTTTTTTTTTCAGAGCAATGTAATTTTCTTTTCTGAATTCATTCTACTTACACTAAACTTACTGTCTATTATCCATTGCAGTCCTTGTGATTATCTGGATTTTTAGTACATTTTGTGGCAGAAACCATTATAAAGCCTGAAAACATTTCCATCATTTATGTATATCCAGACAACTTCAACTGATTTTCTTCTAATGCAGGTTTTCTCCTTCATAGCCCTAAAGAATGTTTGATATGGGTTTGACAACATACTAATTTTAATGTGTAATAGAAGTGCTGCTGTGAGTGAGCACACTGTCAGTTTTGTAAAAACATTCAGCACAGCCCACATTTGGATCTGTATTTTTGATACACAGAGTCTAAATACTGCATTTCCATTGAAAATCATCTTTAGAAAACATATTTCAGTTCATTTCACACTGTGTTAATTGTGTAACACACTGTAACCATTACCTTTTACCAGCCACAGTTGCTCATCTAATGGGAAATTATGACTTTAACAAGGAATTATTAGATCTGTTTGATCTGAGAATGCACATGTGGACAATGGGGGCTGCTGGCTGGAACATGCACCATTTTCTCCCCCTATGAGTACATAATTGAATTACAAGTCTCATTTTAGGAAGAAAAAAAGTGTCAGTAAGCCTTATGTTTTGTTGCTTGCCCTGCTGAGTGGCAAATTTTGTTTAACATTACTAAATAAATATGAGGCATTTAGTGTCACCTCAACCCTCATTTAAAATATGTCAGATTTTCTAAATGGAAAGCAGGTAGGCAAAACCGTTTTTATTGTAGGTTAGAAAAATTTGGACTACTTTTTCATTAAATACTGCTACAACTTTAAAATTTGATACCGGGGGTCATCATCTCAGAGTTTTACTGCAAACAGGAGGAACACATGCAAGTATCAAAAAGTGATGTTCAACACTGTCTAATGAGAAAATTGTTTTTTTCAACAGTGTTGCTTTAAATAAGATGTTCCTGGTTTTGTTGCTTGGGGAAGTGAGAGACTTACAGTCTTGTAAGACAAAGGTCTCATGGCAACATAAGCCCTGCCATTGCCATCTACTCTTTACTGGTAGAATAGTCATTATTTTTGTTCTAGAAATTGAGAAAGAGAAGTGAAATGCCACTCTAAAATGACTTGGGAACCTGAAGTCCAGTTTTCATAAGTCACTGAGAGACACAGGAATTTTGGGAGGTATACCCTGCACTGCTGTGAGCAGAAAAGCTAGCTCTCTTTCCTAATTGAAGTTTCTTCCATTCAGCAGCTATACCAGTTTCAGCAGGGTTCTTAGTCGAAGCAACCATCCCATTCTAAGAGGGTAAATACACTTATTGGAGTGAACCTGAACTATGTGACTACTCTACATCAGGACCTGAAAGGGTGACTACCTCTGTGAAAATTCCCATCACAAGCTGTAGTTGTAGCCCTAAGTCTCCTTGACAGTAATTTGCTAGGGCTTTCAAAATAGTTCAAACTTCCAAAATAACAGATAGTTGCTTAGATTCATTGTATTGGCACTGCTGCTGTTTTCACGGCTATAACTACAGCCCACCCTCCCAGGTGTCCAATTCAGTTATATGTATAGTCTCTTGCAACTGGCAGCAACCAAAGCACTGCTGCAACTTTCCCTACTGATCAGCTGCTCAGAGCACTAGCTCCAGCCTTGAAGCCTTGAAGATGGACTATTACAGAAGCTGGGAGCATCTAGTTTGTGAACGATATATAATTCACATAAAGTGCCTAACGCTTTCTATCCTGTAAACTCTGTAGCAGTAGGGCCAGATTAAAGTCCGTAACAGCTGGAACATCTGCGAAAACAACAGCCAAGTGGCACCAGCTGTGTCTGAAAGAGGTACCATAAATGGGAAGAGAGATTGAGAAGCCTAATTTCATGTGAGATCCACAGTGGGACAAGTTATCTGTCTTGGTATTATCAAATCCAGCTCCTTAGGCCTTCCACTCCCTGCTCCCACTCTTCCCATGACCTCTATGTGATGCATCCTGAATGCCTACATAGCAGCTTAGTCAAATCTGCCTAGGACAACTGGGACCCTCTTTGATCAGCTAAAAGATGCCCAAATCCTTCTAATAATGGTGCCACAGATGAACATGCCTTTAGGTGGCCCTGTGGAAGTCTTTTGGGATAAGTGTGAGGCTGTCTGTGGCCTGCAGCGCATACTAGGCTTTCAGGTCAGCACAGCTTATGGAAGTGGGGCTCAGCAGATGCAGACCTTGTAGCATCATTAAGTCCCAAGAGGCCAAGTTACACATGTGAGGTGGGATGTAGCTGAATTTGGGCATTGCAGGCCCACAAAAGGTGGTACTGCTGAACTGTGATCCCAGTTCCTTGTGACCTCTGTTTTGTCATTCCTCCCACTCCCCTGGTTTCACAAGCCCATATTTGCCAAAACTGGTCTTGAAAGCCCTTGTATACTTCCATTATTTTCCGAAATGAATGTGAGATACCCAAGTCACAGAATCAGAATCACCAAATGGTTGATGTTAAAGGGACCTGTGGAAATCATCTTGTTCAACCCTGCTCAAGCAGAGTCACCTAGGGCAGGTTGTCCAGGACCAGGTCCAGATGGCTTTTGAATATCTCCAAGGATGTAGAATACACAACCTCTCTGGGCAGCCTGTGCCAGTACTCCATCACCCTCCCAGTAAAAGTGTTTCCTGATGTTCATATGGAACCTTCTGTGTTTCAGTTTGTGCCCTGTTCTGTGTCTTGTTCTGTCACTGGGCACCACTGAAAAGAGCCTGCCTCCATCTTCTCTACAGTCTCCATTCAGATATTTATGCACTTTGATGAGATTCCCCCTGATTCTTCTTCAGGCTCAACAGTCCCAGTTCTGTGAAGTCCCAGTATCATATGAAGGATACTACAGACCCTTAATCATCTCCGTGGCCCTTCAGTGGACTGTCTCCAGCATACCCATATGTCTCTCGTACTGGGGAACCCAGAACTGGACCTAGCACTCCAGACGTGGCCTCATCAGTGCTGAACAGAGGGGAAGGATCACATCTCTTGACCTGCTTGCAACAGTCCTCCTAATGAAGCCCAGGACACTTAGCCTTCTTTGCTGCAAAGTTGTTGTGGTTTAAGCCCAGCTGGCAGCAAAGCACTACGAGGCTGCTCACTCACCCCTCCCCCACTCTCTGCCCCGACCAGTGGGATGAGAAGGAGAATCAGAAAGGAGAAAAAAAGGAGGTCGAACCTTGTGGGTTGAGATAAGGAGAGTTTACTGGGACAACACAAGGAGAGAAGTTACAATAAGAACAATAATACTCATAAAAGAATATACAAAATGAGTGATGCACAATGAAATTGCTCACCACCCGGAACCTGATGCTTTGCCACTTGCCCTGCTGTGATACCACTCCAACCCCCCAGCCTACTCCCCAGATATATACTGAGCATGGTGTCACACGGTATAGAATATCCCCTTGGCTAGTTCGGGTCAGCTGTCCTGGCTGTGCCCCCTCCCAGCTTCCTGTGAAAATTAACTCCATCCCAGCTGGACCCAGGACAAAGGTCAAAGTCACTTATTCTTACAAAAATGTAACTAAAGGTACACAAAATGTTATGTTTTTTCACTCCTTGCCTAATCTTCCAAACCCAAATAATGAAATATTGTTGTGCATAATTTTATTTTTTAATTTCAAACCAGCTGAACTAGGTCTTGAACTCAGTGAAGAACAAGCAAAAATCAAAAGCTGTGTTGAATTTCAGACAGTACTACGCTGTGGTGCACCTTTACATGTCAGGGTGCTGCCATTTGCTTCAGTGAGACCAGCCCTGTATGGATAAGGCCTCCAAAGTACAAGAAATTACTCCATCCTCTGTCAGCCCTCTTTATCTAGACCTATATGCAAATAATGACTAGCAATGCATTTTGAAAGTTGCTAAGTGATTATCTGAATCCTATTTAAACCCCAATACGTTAGTGCTCGCAGGACAATTTGACTCATTTCAGCAGATCTAAAATGCCTACATCTGTTCAATAGCAAACACCTTGGATTTTTAGTTCCCCAAGACATGTAAGCAAAATGAAAAAGTGATAGAAATATAATCTATGTATCTCAACAGTTTATTTACAAAAGTCTCTAAAATTATACATTTTGATATCAGGTCTGATTTTCAGTAAGGCAAGGGTCTCACACCCACCTCATAACCAGTGTTGGAGGTTACTGATATTAACCATTCACGACATGCTGTATGAAAAGAAAGTACCTGACATTTCCACATTCATTGAAGGCAGCAGTTAGTGGAATCGAGCTACCTCATTGTTCTCTTTCAAGGCTACTATGCTACCCTTTGAATATGAAGACAATGTAAAGGCATTCTAAATCCAGTACAATATTGTATTTTCCTTTGAAATTTGTGTTATTTTGATTCCTCTCTCATTCTCTGCATTGGCTTTGAGATTCACTGCCTCTTATAGTATCAGAAATGTCACTGCATTTCTGGGCAGCTGAATGGAAATATTTTTTTTTTAGCTTTGATTTTTCTTCATTGCACTGTTATTTATTTAGCTTGTATGGTGGAACACCGATAAATTGGACTTTGCTCATATTCCATATCACATTGGTTTGAATTACAACACTCAAACCTCCCAGTAAGCGAAAGCAAAACTGGAGAGATTACACCTTTGATAAGATTACAATCCCCTCTTGTAAGTAATATTAAAATTGACTCTCCGAATATAATCAAGAATTTGTCCAGTTATCTTTAATTGATCTCCCTAGAAAGATAGTACAGACTGCAAATGAAATTGCAGTACATTACAAATCAAAGCAATAATATAAAATCAGAGAGTAAAACAAAATGGAAATTTGTGCCTATCTTGGACCTTAAAAGTTATAACTTGTCTCTAACTGACAGGAGAGGTCATGTCCTGTTTATGGAAACAGTAAGTAAAGTGAGACATCTAGGACAAGACAAAATGACATATTCCATGTCAAGATGTTGAAAAAGGTTTTCCTTCTTTGTGGGTGTGGTTAGGCTTAATAAACCTATGAAGAAAATCTGGAACAAAAGTAACATTTCCATAAATGTTGTCTTAGGCATTACCAGTCACAGTGGATTCAAGATATTTAAATTTCATTGCTGCCTTTATTTGAGATCATTCCAGTACTCTAATTTTAGCTTCCTGCTGCATTTTCTGCAAGGCAGTAGTCTGGAGCCCCAGGCTCCAGCTATTTAAAAAGTTTGAAATAAGTTAGACCAGTGGCTTATAGGTAGGTGTTTGGAAAGTGCCTCAAGGTCCTTTCTTTTATGAGGTATGTGCAGAGTCCTGTAGTCTTTGCAGTCACAATCTTTCTGGATGTGGTTCAAAATACTGTCCTAGTTTCAGCTGGGATAGAGTTAACTGTCTTCCTAGTAGCTAGTACGGTGCTATGTTTTGAGTTCAGTATGTGAAGAATGTTGATAACACACTGATGTTTTCAGTTGTTGCTAAGTAATGTTTAGACAAAAGTCAAGGATTTTTCAGCTTCTCATGCCCAGCCAGCGAGAAAGCTGGAGGGGCACAAGAAGTTGGCACAGGACACAGCCAGGGCACCTGACCCAAACTGGCCAACGGTGTATTCCATACCATGGGACGTCCCATCTAGTATAGGAACTGGGAAGTGGGGGCGGGGAATCACCGCTCGGGGTCTAGCTGGGTGTCAGTCGGCGGGTGGGGAGCTATTGCCCTGCGCATCATTTGTACATTCCAATCCTTTTATTGCTACTGTTGTCATTTTATTAGTGTTGTCGTTGTTGCTTTCTTCTTTTCTGTTCTGTTGGGCCATTCTTATCTCAACCCATGAGTTTTGCTTCTTTTTCCCGATTTTCTTCCCCATCCCACTGCGGGGGGAGTGAGTGAGCGGCTGCATGGTGCTTAGTTGCTGGCTGGGGTTACACCATGACAGATACACAGCCCTTATTGATCCCAGCGTGTGCTGGTGGCCTTGCACAGGTTTGGCCAACTCTTGGCATTTTCAGTTCATAATTTCTTACAGGTTCAACAGGACCTCTGGTCCATGGAACATACCGGTTCTTGTGAGACTGTCACATGCTGTGTCTCAGCATGCCCTTTTAATCTCTTCAGCCTGCTGTTTTCCAGTTATTATTTCTTCATCTGTACCCATAGATACCTATAGAAATTATTCACACACACTCACAGAGAAGGGGTGATAATTTTTCTTCACTAAAAATTTGGCTACTTGTGTAAGTGCGTATGAAGAATATGGTGAAGAGGTTTTCCTCTTCAGCCTGCCAAGAAGTGATAACCAGGTTTATGAAATATCTTTCAACAGTATTGACATCTTTTGCAGATGCTGTTTATGCTAAATCTCTCCAGTGAAGTCACTGACAGGTTGAATTATATATTTATAAGTACTTCTAGCTGTGTGTTTATGTTTACATTACTGTGAGTGCATCTTAGTAAGTCACTATTTTGTAGGTTATGAAGTGGTTGCTTCAATTATTTTATGCCTTTGTCATATGCTGTGTGTTGTTGTATGTGTATGTATATAAAAGCATAAGGAAAAATGTGTAAATACATGGTGAAAATCTCTTTGATTAGTAGTGCATTTACAATGAATAAATGTCCTGTCTTACTGCAAGTCAAAATGCTTAAATACTTGGTGTGGTATGCTTAATATAATTATTCATGATCTCTGCTACTTAAGCACTTAAACTCCCCAGGCCCTGGTCCCGTAATGTATTAGATAGTGTGCAAACCATTAAATCAGCTGAATAAGAACTTTCTTCTTTTGCCCATATACTATCAGTGATGTTTCTCCATGGATAAAAAGAGGAATATTGTGTTCAATGTATCTACATACAATTACAAGTGCAACACAACCACACAAATAGTTCAATATCAGATCCCCTATTTCTGTTAGATACAGGATTAAAGGATCATTGAAAAATTCAGGATGGAAGAAGCCTTCTGCTCATGGTTAACTATGAGCTCAGCCCAGGATACTCAGGGCTTTATCCACTCAGTTCTTGAAAATCTCCAAGGACAGAGAATGCCCAACCTCTCTGGGCAAATTGTTCCATTGTTGAGCTGCCCTGATGGTGAATTTTATTTTCCTTACAGCCAGGCTGAACCTCTGTTATTCCAACTTATGTCTATGTCATTCTTCCACCATGTACCTCCAGGAAGATCCCTTTTTGATACCCTCCTTGTAGGTTCTGGCATTCAGGTTCCCCCTGAAGCTATCTCTTCTCCAGGCTGAACAAGCCCAGTTCCTGCTGTGACAGTAAGCTGAATTTTTGTGCAGTCATGACATTATTGTACAGAAACCTGTAGAAAATATATTTTTTTATATTATTTGACCGAGGTTCACACTCACATTGAATGCAATGTGCTGAAAGGTCAAATACTGCTAAAATAAATATTTGTCTTAATTTTTTTTTTTTTTTTCCAGTAAAAAGAGAGTTGAGGGAGAAGTTTAGAATGGTGAGAATGGAGAGTTCTTTGTTTTTTTGCTTCCTATTATTATGAAAACCATGAAATTACAAACAGTAGCATAGCTGACAGCTATGATTACCATCCAGAAACAGCAAAGGGATCTTTATAAATTATTCTGAGTCATAGGAAAGAAGTGAAATCCATACCTGAATGGCTGACAGCCATTACAGGTCTGTGAAGTCCTACAGTCTCCATGATGGAAAAACTCTCTTAGATGCAAAAGGCACCATTTGCCACAGTTCCTCTACGAGGCTCCTCCGGCAGAATTTTGAGAAAAATTGCAAACTATTTGAGCTGGTCATTCCTTTTCAAATCTTTTCAGATTCTAATTTAAAATGATTATTCAGCAAATGTAGTTATTCCTTTCTGGTTCACTAACAGACAAGCTAACACTGATTATCCAAATCAATTCATAGTTCCTTCAAATATTATTTGAAACAAATTACTTGATGTCCAAAACAATTTTCACTCTATACAAAATACACAGAGAAAACAACCTTTGCCTTGAAGAGGTCAGAATCAAATCTAAAATGGGTCCCAGTGAATGCAATAAACAACAAGGCAGGGAGAAGAAAAAATTGAAAGGATAGGGGTGAAAAAGTTTAATAGTTTCATAGCTTGCCACACACACACACACACAGAGAGCTTGGTAGTTACAAATCATGTAGAAGTTTTGCTTTGTTTTATGTGCCTGGCTAGAAGGTTCATTTCCTGTCAGTATGTAAAGAAGCTGACGCCAGTGAAAGTGCTACATGTCAGTCCAGAGGTTCTGAAGTTTAGCTGGGAGAAAGGTGTTTCCTCACATGCACTGTGTGGCTACAGTTGTTTTTCCATTTACTAGCTTGATTAAGCATCTGACTATATGAAGCACTGCAAGGGTTCTGAGTGTTAACATCCTGTACAAATTATAGAATTTACTTAATGCTGTAAAAGTACTCGCATTTTTCTCTCTTTCCATCTGCATTGTTCTAGTTATCTGTTACATTAGACAACTTTGTTTTTAATGTTGTCAATATCACACTGTACAAACCACAGCTCAATGCAGTTCTTGTGTGTGTCTTTGTTCTCATATCTAAAATTTGCTATGGTTTATTCTTTAATATCTATACAATGAATGAGGCTTTTCCATTCAAGGTATATTAAATCAGTTTTGTATCTTTGGTCTGTCAATACATTTAAAAAGAATATTCCACTCTTGCTTTTGCATTTCAATGAATTATTTGCAGAATGTCTGCTTGTGGTCAAAGAAACTTTCAAAGTGAGTGATGGCATTTTTATTTTGCATGTTAATCTCAGTCTTTATCAGAAAGCTGGAAGTGTACATTAGATTAGTGAAGATGAAAGACCCTACAATGGACACTCCAAACTCCTAACAGCAGTTGTTATATCTACAGTTCAACTCAAAAAAGTAACATAAAAGTCCTATTAAAAACGTGCTTGCCAAAATCTCTAGAGGACAAACAATACAAAAGGTGGGGGGGAGACAATGACATTCAAGGTTTCTGTGGGGTCAGATTAGACTGAAGGCAGAGCCTTCAATGGGAATATTAGGCACCTTTAGCTTCCCAGTTATAGACCGGAGAATAAGTACTGCTAAAGATAGTAGGACCTGTATTTTTTTGCATGTTATACTAACAGATTCCTTAGCTGAGTAATCATAAAAACAACAAAAGGGCATGCTATTTCCTTTTGATAAGTAATAAAGATCTTTCATGAGAGTCAGTCAAAGAAGATGACTCAATAATAATAGAAAGATAAACAAAAGCAGGTTTATGATCTATAATTTTAAAGGAGAACATTGAAGACTGGAAGCAATCTGGACAGAAAAATCTTAGAGGACCCTTAGCACCTGCAGGTCAAAGATGCAAAAAATGTCTTGTATCAATAGCTTAAATGAGGAAAAAAAAGCTATAGGAAAAGACTGAATTCAGGAATATCCTCTCCAAAATGGAGTAGATGTGTATTGTACAAAAGAAAAATGTCAGCTGCAAGCATTAAATAATTCCATAAAAATCAACCGGAGAATTACAAATATTTTACCACACGTAGCACCATAGTTGTGGAAAAAACTACTGACTTGGTGATGTGATCTCAGTAGTATGTTGTATAAAAGATTTGGGTAATATTTTAAAGAAATAAAAAATTAAAGACATGAAGGAAAGCAGAAAAAGGGATAATATATTGAAACGATCTTTGAAGATGTGTCAGTTTGTGAATGCAGAGGAAAACTGAATAAACTTGAGAAGTGTTAACTTCTATAGGTTGAACTTTGAGCAGTTAAGAATACTAGTTAGTGAAGTCATTGAAGGCAGAAAACCTCATGGAAGAATCAGAATCTCTAAATCAGAGAATACCATTTAAATTTTTGTGTTCATGAAAGGTAAAATTGTACTGGAAAATGTACAGAGAAGGCTATTTGCGTGGGCAAATGAATCAGAAGTCTACCTTACTGCAGATTACTAGAGGCTGGCCTGTTTGGTATAGAAGATGAAGCCTGAGAGGCACATAAATATCTTCTACATTTATTTTGAGGGACTAAAAACCAGAGAAGGATTAAAATAGTTTAAACAAAAAGAAGACTTTGGCAAAACCCCCTCCAAATAAGCCCTTCCTGGAAGGGGTCATTATAACAGGTGGCAGGCAACACTAACAGAGCTGTATGGTTTCTATACCAGTGCTAGCCTGTTGAGTATGCAGTGTAGATAGATCACAGAGGAGATCAGGGCAGGGATTATATTTCACTGCACCTGTAAGTCATTTGAATGGTAAGCAGCTATGCAAGAGAAACAGAAGACACAAAGGATTAGTGCAACATTTGGGACTGTTTTCAGGTTTGACTTGAACGCACGGCTATACCTAAGGAGGCAACGGTACTCCAGGTGGAACTTTTACTGTGTCTTCCCTGAAAAGATCTGCCAGGCCTTGGGTGATCTTTCTTAGTCTTCGTTATACATTTGGATGGAAAAAGATGCTCTTCTGTTCAATTGTGTTAGTCCACTTGATTTTAGTTAATGTCATTGCAAAGCTGGGCTAACATATCTGAAGTCATGTTAATTGACCATGTTGTCATGCCCCTACCCCTGATGTTTTCTCCTGAGGCTAACTGAGCCTGAAATGCAGTAGCCTATTTTATCAAGGGCTTTTTAATTGGGTTAAAGTCTCCTGAGCAAGCAGTACTGAGAGTTTCACTTATAGCCTGAACAGAGGGCATAAATAATGAGTGCAAAACTTTTGCAAACCTTTTGGTACTGGATGAATTTCCCCTTACAAAATCCCCTTCTCAGCTAAAAAATTAAACATAAAAATGGGTCTTCTGCTGATTAATTGTATTTTAGAATAGCTAGTAAGATGTAAATTGGTTTCAAAAATTAGGCTTCTGAGGGGAAACTTTGATTAAATCCCTAGAAACAATAAATCAGCTATAAAAATAAGCAAAATAAGACAGTTGGGGGTTTGTGGTGGTTTTTTTTGGTTTTTTTTTTTGGTTTTTTTTTTTTTGGTTTTTTTTTTTTGTTTTTTTTTTTCCGTATGGATGCCCTCTTGTGTGGGAAGTAACACAGATATAATATTGGTATAAGACAGAGAAATAACATTTACAAAATTACAGCCATACTTTATGAATGCATATTAAAATAAATCAGTTGTTTGTTACACTCTGAAAATGACAACATAAAGAAAAACTATTCCTTTAATTTGAAGCAACATTATCTTTAGCAACAGTAGTTCAATGATTTTGTTCTTATTTTTAAACAGCCAAAGCCCATGGTAAATAATTGATAATATAGATAATGGAAACATATTGTTGTCGCGTCCCAAAGTTGGAGCGACTCAGGTTCGTAGATTTCCTTTGTCAGAACTAAGGTGAAACAACACCGGGGGAGTTCAAAGAACAATTCACATTTATTCAGCCTAGCTAACCTTGCCCAAGTACACATGAACTTATCAATATGAACCTTGCAACATGTCGTTAAGCCGCTGTTTGAGAAGAGAAGGAAGGTGTAGAAAAGAAATGGAAAAAGGAACATGAAACGTATCAGAAGGAGAGCCCTCCCGTTGAGTCACGAGGTTCAGAGCAGACCCCCTTGCTTTCTCGCCTCCTCAAAGAGGAGCTCAGGGGCAGCTAGATCCACTCCTAGTCTCAGACTTGGTCAATGGTTTATGTTTAAAAGGATGAGGTGTAGGGACTGTGGAAAAGAGAGAAGGAAAAGAGGGAGAGAGAGAATGAGAGAAGAAAAAGAAAGAAAGTAAGAAAGAAAGAGAGAAGAGAAGGGTTTCACCAGTCCTGGATCCAGTGTTGGTCCAGCTAACATAGAGATCCAGGTCCAGAGGGCACATGCTGAGAACTCGTTCTCAATTCTTTTATAGTGTGTTGGTCGATGGTCTCGACATGCGCAGTTCCCATTCCCGGGGTTCTCTGGAATCGGTCGGTGAGCTTTGGGGCGGCGGGGTTCATTGTGGAGTTGCCTCTCTTTTCCTGCTGGCATGACCACTTAAGATAGAAGCACAGTCCCATCTTCTGTGGGGCCTCCTCCTCCAGGCACATATGCTGTGCTCCTTCTCCTGGTCACTTAAGATAAGGAATTGCGGCTTTGGAGAAGTGCGGTCTCACCCTCCGTGGAGCCCTCTCCTCTGACCACATTGTCCTGTTCACAAAACTCCAGCATTTTTACAGAGGCCGTTTTCTCCACCAAAGTTCTTTAACGAATGTTTGAGACATTAACTATGATTTGTCAGACCGTCACAATTGTAAAGTGATGTCTTTATTTTCCATGATGGAGCAACTTTGAAGAAATGCACCCTTGGAAGGTATCTAATAGTTAGCAGCCATTTTCAGGTATATCTAAATTAAATCATATATCTTCATTAATTTCCCTGTTAAACATTCAAAATTAAACCTCCATTTTCTGCAAGAACACCAAAATCTGAAACCACCTGTGAATTATTATAATGCCATTCACATAAATTTTATTAAAATCAGAACAGCTTTCTGCTCTGATGACAAAGATGACAACTATGGATAAGGTAACTCATAAAAGGTGTATATGGCATTTTTGGTTCCTTAAAATTGCTTTTTATTCCCAGTGTATATTAGGATGTTAAATGTTCTTTACCTGCATTGGAAATATACAGAATGCTGGGCGAAATGAAGAAAACAGTTTATTTCAGGTGTCAGGCTCAGATTTTTTTTTCTGTGTTGGAACAAGATGAGTACAACATGGTCTAGGTCATAAACAGAAATCTCAGGTACTCCTTTAGCACATATTTTAGATAATAACAGTGATTATTTGTAAAATAACTGATAGGGTCCTGGAAAAGTCCTAGTAAACCCATAACAATCATTTCTAGATGGAGGATGGTTTAAGACATAGAAAGGACACTAAAATTCCTATCACATGATGCAATCAAGATAAATCTAAATGGTCATATTTAAGTAGGTATATGTTTTTATGCTTCTTGGTATTTGAGACTAGGTTTTTGTTTGTACAAACAATTTATTTATTTATTTATTTTTTTCTGGAATCTTGCCTAAA
This sequence comes from Astur gentilis, assembly GCF_929443795.1. Lineage (NCBI taxonomy): Eukaryota > Metazoa > Chordata > Aves > Accipitriformes > Accipitridae > Astur > Astur gentilis. The sequence goes on along the minus strand of NC_064883.1, from coordinate 18,811,618 downwards.
GTGTTATTATTCTAGTCAAATAGAGTTTTATCTAAGTAATTTTGAATTTTCTAGGAAAATACTTCCTGTCATCTCTATGCCAAAGGTATTTGTATTACCTATAGCTAGGTCTGTCACATCGGCTGAAACTAATAAGGGTACCGTAAAAAGTGATCTCACCAAAACTGACAGGCTCAGTGAAATTCATTTACATAAGTGGAATTGAGGGGAAATTTTTGTCTACTAAGAAATGGAGAACAAAGATCTAGAGTGGACTGGAAACAAGGACAGAGTAGAGATAAAAGAATGAGATCATTAGGTCAAGTCCTTCAATCAGCTAGTCTATTTTTCAGACCCAGGCTCGCTCACTGACAAAAGTACATTATTACTCTTCAATCACACCTCAAGTCTGCAGGCCTCTTGATGTCTAGAAACTTTGAATTGTTTTGCATGATTTATGCAGTCACATTTCAACTTAAGAACTTCAGTCTACTCAGCAGCCAGTAACTTACAGAAGAAGTAGATGCTAGGGTTAAAGCCAGACCAACGTCATCCTATTTTTCACATAGATTTTTATTTTAATTTTTGAAGTCTAATCTCTTTGTAAAAGAGGTAATATTAAAAATGCTATGTGAAAAAATTATGTAGACAGAACCAAATCTGCATAACCAAATTGAATTAATTAGAAAAAGCCTTTATACCCTACACTCGGATTTAATAGGACTTTGAGGATATGTAATCTCTGAGAGATAACAGTTTTGAAAATAGGAGGATTATTTTCTAGTTTGAATTTGTAAAAATGTTATAAATACCTCCTGCCACCCCCACAAAATGACAGTCAGGTAAACGGCGATATATCTGCACATGCATGGGGTAGAATGAGACAAAAAGGTCCATCTGCAGATCCATTGTCCACTCCCATTAGTCATCTCATTTAGCAAACTGAACGTGAATCATTTGTGTCTGGCAGCTCTTATGCAGAAAAGATCACAGCAATAACATGAGATGTTGAAATGCTAAAAAGTCATCCTCCCAGGAGGGTTTTGCCAATTAGGAGAGGACTGAGAAGCCTGTGTTACGAGAAGTAACTCAGTATGGCTCAGGATCAGAAATGGGAAAGAATGGTGGGAGGCAGAACAAGAAAGAAAAGCAGCAAAAATATATAAGAGGAATCTGAGACCAAAAAAAAATATCTAAAAAGCTTTCAACACTGGTCTAGCTGGTTGTATGAACTGAAGTGTGGAAGCAGGTTGTAAAGACCTTGATCATTGGGTGGCTGCACTTTGTGCAGCTGTGTGGTGCGGGGATTGGGCTGAGGTAAATGAAAAGCTATGAGTAAAGGCATTTAGGAGAGGACCCCGTAACAGGAGTACAGTGTTGAGCTTCTGTTGAATGCTCTTTCAGACTAGTATGTGTAGCCTTGTATCCAAATGCTTCAGAGTCTCATGTGGATTATCTGTCGAATATTGTGAGATAGGGAAATAACATTATTAACCCTCCAGGGAAGACCAACAGAGGAAAAAGAGAAGCTAATTGCAGAGCAAGGAATTGACTCCTAAGTCTCCTACTTGCTTCTCCAGACATGGATCATTCTCTTTTTCTGGATTTTCTGTCTTGTATCTTGTGACAATGACGTATATCTTTCAGAAATTTGCATTTATGTCTGCTTTAGAGTGGAAGATGATAACCTGGTCCAGACAAGAATATTATTGCTATTGAATTTTAGACAGATTTTTAATAAATACTTTGTATTGTGTGGAGACATTTCAAGTACCACAGCAAAAAAAAATCTCATGGATGAAACTGAATAAGGATTCAGATTAGAAATATGTAATTGGACCTCTAAGTATGCAGTCAATACGCTCTAAGATTTAGCCACTCACCAAAAGCGTAGCAATTTGGAATTAATTTCTGCATTTATAAGGAGTTAGAAGAATTTCCCTGAAGATGTTAGACTCTGGACAGACCATGGCAACCTTTGAAGACCCTAAGCACATAGATCATGCTGCTTTCCTATTCAGTCCATGCTGGCAGTTGTGGAAAATGATAGATACCCAAAGCTTTACAGTCTTCAAAATACAATTAAAATCAAAGTCAGAACAGTGGCTGAGTCCCCAGCCTAGAATAAACCAGCTCCAGTCACCCTGTATGAGTTTATCATAGCGTGGACATCGATGTGGGTAAGGACATTAAAGTTATTTAGCTACAGAATTCTTAACTAGTTGCAAATTTGATTAACCTTTTAAATGTTTGCTTTCAAAACCGGGATCATTAAGGTCATGCCTCCTTCTAACACCCAGTGTTTCTTTCATATTGTTCCAAAAAAGAGAAAATTATTTCTTCACAGTCTCAGTTGTGCTTAAATACAAAGTATACAGGTTGCTTACAACTGCTGGAAATACCCTGGATTCCCTTGTTTAATACGAGATACTATTCTCTGAGTGATGAAATAAAGCTGTGAAATACAGCATTCCCTTTGTATGAAAAAAAATGGTTTGGAATATTTTTGTGAATGATTGTGGTAAATCTGTTTCCCCTTATTGTTTTCCCATGAAAATATTGTTAAATCTAAAAGCTAGGGATGAATTTCAACAGGATTATTCCTTTTTTATATCTGAGGAGCATTAGTCTTTTCTGTTTTTCACTTATAAGTGCTCTGCTTAAACTCCTCTGTTGTCCATTCAAGGAGCAGGAACTATACCAGGAATCCTGGATGAAAAATAATCATGTAGCAGAAAAGATGATATAGTTCAGACATTACAGTGGGTGACAGTGCTACATGTAAAAGCATTTTTTTAAATGGTTTTGAACAGCAAGAACACTCTGTGAGAGTGTTTATAGGTTTATATGCAGTTCACAAAACTCTGTCTCGGCTACAGCCATGGCTGTGGATTACGTTACCTAAGCCTATTGCCATTCTTGCTGTAAGCTGCCCTCCTTATCTAGTAGTAAAAGCTGCAGTCCTTCTGTGGTGCTTAGACAGTGCGTTAAGGAGGCAGGGAATTACTTGGGAAAGTCAGATGCCAGCGTTTACTTCAGTGCTGTAACACTAGGAGCTTACGTGTGGCCAGTAGACAGCTCCAGTTCCCTTCTACCTGTACACAGAAGCACAATGTGCCCTGCTGCTTGTGTGATACAAGCTCACCCTGTTATGTGATGTGACACTCAGTTGTATGTCTGCCAAGTGATGTGACAAAACCATGTTTTCCCGTTGCATGACCAAAGTGGGAATACAGTTAGATCCGGTGGATGCGGAAAGGAAGGTTTTAGCCCTTACATTGACTCTGTCTCTTTGTGCTTCTGTTGGACATAGACATTTGAACCCTGTGATCCAGCACTACCTTCCTTAAGCAAATCTGGCACACCTTTGTACATTATCCATGTAGTCCAGAGGCTTCTTTGCATGGCTTTCCTCCAGACAGGAAGCCTGACGAAGACAGAGCAGATGAAGCTCTGAGCTTGGCACACCCAATTCTTGTTTTCTTAGTTTGAAATAAATCTGCCTCATCATTTTTTTAATATTTAAAAATAAAAAGAAAATAGTTAGGCATTTAAGATACTTATTCAATCAAACTAGTGATCTGTGAACCAAAAAATTCCCCTAGCAGTATTGCTCTGATGAATTCCAGTGGCTCCCGGGGGCTACCAGAGGATCAGCTCACAATACTGCGGACTTCCACTTCTCCAAATATGTCTTGTAGCAACTCACTGCTGTAGTCTCCAAAGAAACTAGAAAGCTGTTATTTCTCATATCACAAATTAAAAGAGGTGCATTGTCAAGCGTGATCAGTATTACATTTATTTGTATTGCATAACTTAACAGATATAACGTGATAGAAATTTTATGTATTTAGTCCTGGCTCTGCTGTTTGAAAATGTGGGCTGTTGAAATCATGCAGAATTGGATTTTAGGGAAAAAATCCTTGCCTTTTTATCTCAAAGGAGGTGAAATAGAGTATTTATTTAAACAATGCTCAAATAAGCTACATTAATGGCAAAAAAAAAAAAATATTTGCACAAAGTTTAGATGTCTGAAAACTGGATGTTTAAGTCAGAATTAAACATTTGAGACTCCCTTTATAGCAAATATAAACAAAAATAGCTACTCACAATTAATCTGATCCATCTATGCCCATTTTAGGGAGATAAATGATTGTCTAGAAGTATCTTTTTTATCTCCACTGGCTATAGCAGGATCTTGGGGTGACTAGCTCAGCATCAGAAACTAAGGTTTGCGTTTCTTAGTAGGGGGAGATAAGTCCTCCCCATTGATGAGTCCTCTAGCTGATACCCTGAATAAGGAACAGCTTCATAGCCCTCTCCAGGCTCACTTGCTCCTGCTAAATAGTAGAACTGAACTCAAGTGAAGTTGATTTGGTTCAGTTCTATAATGCTGAAGCATTGTATTTAATCTTACTCACTGGAAAGGAAGAAAAAAAACATTTATTGTGAGTTTGGGGTTTTTTTCCTTTTTTTTTTTTTTTTCTTTTTGGCAACACAAATATTACTTTGAAAATAAGGTTATAGCAGGATAACTTTTTAATATAGAGCTGATCTAATTAACTTCAAATGGCAGGGGCTTATTCTTCTGGAGTGGAAAATCTGATGTCCAATCCCTCTTTTACTAGAAAATAATGAATACTCTAACTGTGCAGCATGGTGGCAGCTATGAAGATCTGCTTTGTTTTTTAAAAATCCAGATTTCAATCTTTCTGAGGGGATAAATGCAGAAGGAGAGTAATCTCTGGTCTCTCACAGGAGTGTCATTAAACTGGAGAAATATATTTGGCATGTGTCTTTTTCTTACCTATTACTCCTACTCAAAATTATCAAGAAATACCTCTCTACTTTAAAGTAGGCAGCGAAAAAGAATGAAAACATGTGTAAGCATCTTTAGTATTCATCATCCTGTAATAAATTATCTTTCTTTTCCAATAGAATACGGTTATTTCAAATTAAATATTTGCTAGCTACTGAGTCTACAGCTGCACTTTGCTTTTCAAGCAAAACTTAAAATGCAACAATTTTTGTCATATTCAGGGAACTTACAAGCTAGTTGGCCAGATCCTGACATTTGGTCTTTGCTTTATTGTTCTTTAGGTGCCAGTTATGGTCAATCCATTGTGTTTAAATTGTTGGCGATCACTGTCTCCCTGTTTTTCAATTGACAGCACACAGCAGGAGAGAATTTCAAAATGTCTGGCAAACTCATTACTCCTCATAACTACTGCTGTGCTCAGCTAACTGGAGTTGTGGCAGCATAAGCCTTAAATGGCTGACAGCATACTAAACATCATATTCATTAGCTTTCTTTTTCTTCTTTTTTTCACACTTTTCCTATTAAAAACTGCTCTCAGAAGAAGCTTTCAGTCACTTGAGTGAACAGCAAATCAAAATGTAAGGTATTTTAAAAGGAAAATTAATGTTACAGTATTTTCTTACATAAAAATTTCTCTGCATAACATGTTATGTACTGTAGAAATACATTCTTAAACTGCCAATTTATTTCTTCCCAAATGCTAAACAACACATAAGATTAACAAAACTGCCTATGCATCAGATTTTGGGATAATAGTAAAGAAGAGACACAGCGTCTCCCTACTGTGATAGCTTTATGAAGTGACATACAGCTGAGGCACCTCCTACAGATAAATCCCAAGATCCAGGATGTATCAAGATTCCTGTCCTGCCCATACACCAAAACTCACTGCATTATTCCATTATTTGGTGGTGGTTTTGCTTTGTTTTGTTTTGTTTTGTTTTTCCCCAGAGAGGGTTGACTATACCAAGAAGACATTGGGAGTGCAGTGTATGTGTTTTCTATGGAATGTTTTCTATGGAGTCCAAATGCAGAGACTTTTTGATCACCAGAGACTGCACCCTGACTCTCTGCCCCAGACTGTGAACATAGGATGCAGACAATCTCAATCATCATCAGAAACTGCCAAAATGGTCATGGAAATTGAAGGTGGATTGATGGGACTGAGGAATTTTCTGTTACAACCAGCTCTTGAAGACACTTGTCAGGGAGCCCTCTGAAAAGGAGTCCTTCAGTTAGCAGCAGAGAGATCTGAATGGACTAATGCTCATGACCACACCTTTATCATAGCATCCTTCCTAAAAGAGATTTCCTATTTCTTGCCTCATGCCTCAGACTTTTCATACATGGTGTTTTTATGTACAATTCTGTATGTCTGAATTTTCTTCTTTCCAAGCTACATTGCTTCTCCCAGTACAGAAGGAACACCGAGGGGACTGGGTATCTGTAGTTTCTCTCCCACTGGGGAACCAGAATTTGGTAGTGCAGGTGATAGCACCGTGTTAGTGTAAAGAGAGCAAAAAACCATCCCTTGCTTAAGTTCCTTTTACTGGCTTTGCTGACTTGGTAGATTAGCTTAGCTTGAAGGATGCTTTCAACCAGGGGGTTAAGGAGACACTTCTGAAGTAATGTTGGTTTTCCTTTTTCCCCATATTTCAGCAGACTTCTTATGAGTTTGTACAGTGATGCCAAGGCGATTCTTTGGCATTTGGACATGGTTGAATGTTAAATTTTTAAAATTTTCATGTTAAAAAATTCTGGTGGAGAAATTCCATGAAGTTTATTACAAGTGAAGACACCTGCATGTAGATATAGATATAATTTAGAGAATTGGAGATTGATATGATGGGAGTGCTTAAGATACTGACAAAAGAGATCAGTTCTGGGCTTTGAAACAAAACATTACCAAATTAATTCACTAACCCCCCCCCATTTTATGCCAATGGTTTGTTCTTACAAATTATTAGCTATTATCACTGCATCTACAGAACTGCTAGTCTTTAACAATTGCTTCATAAATTAGCTGAGTATCCTTCTTGTGTATTTAGCAATATGTCCTGCCTATTTACAGTCTCTTGTGCTTATCTTGTTCTTACAATTTCTTGTTACCTGGATCCCTCTTACATTCAGCCGACACTTCTTTGCCCCTTTGCTGTCACATTGCTCATATACTTAGGTAAAGTGCACGTACAGAGTGTCTGCCTATGACATTGCAGTCTTACAGCCACTGTTTTGGCTGCATATCGAATGAAGGGGCCTTATTCATTTACCAACAAGTTGAAAATGAATCAGATTTCTTCTGACACTTCTGTTTATGGTTGGTATGACCCTTTGTCACCTCATCCATCCAATAAAATTTTCATTAACAGCAAGAAGCTGCTGCTTTCTATTGCATAGTTGTGCAAAACCATTATAGGAAGTAATTCTTAATAGAGATGCAAAAATACTTATCAATAAAATAATTCTAATTTATTTTGGGGGAATTTGTGTTATTAAACTCTTTGTTGTGTACTTACTGACTTGAAGAGACACTCAGTTTTACATATGATACCTAAAGAACATGAATATCATGGTATGTAAGTACGATTGGGCAGTATTTGACTACCAGTTTATTGAGATCTGCAGCCTAAATAAAGGAATGCTAAAAGACTCATACTTCCTGTCATCCATGAAAAAAAGAAAATGCTAGAGAAGATAGTACTTTGTTATTCAAGAAAGTTTTTACTGAATGTGCATATATTTCTACAGATTTTAAACATGTGTTAGAAATCCTTTCCTGATTTACTTTTCTATATAACTTAGCTCCGTTTTAGGAACATGTATGTGAACTTTGATCATTATGATTTTTACTTTGCAAAAAATACTTAGCAGAATTACCTGATGGTGAGTCGTGTGGTTACATGGGTGGCCTCTGTGGGAGGAGGCCAGGGATTGCCCCATGCTGGACGCAGCCAGTTCTGGCCAGCTCCTCCATGGATCTATCACAGGACACAGTTGAGCCAATTAGCAAAGCTGGTGGAGCCTCTGTGAAAACATATTTAAAGGAAGGGTAAAAATGCCAGACAAATAGGAGTGAGGAAAACCAGTGAGAAGCAGCAGTATGAACACAAGGGTCAGAGAAGGAGGAGGAGGAAATTCTCCAGGGCCAGAGCAGAGATTCCTCTGCAGCCTGTGGAAGAGAGGTATTCTCCTGCAGCCCATGGCAGGACCATGCTGAAGCAGATATCCACACTGCATGGAGGACTCCACACTGGAGCATGTGGATATTTCCTGAAGGAAGTATGGTTCCTGGAGAGCCCATGCTGGAGCAGATTTACCCAAAAGGACTGCAGCCCATGGAGAAGCCCCACACAGGAGCAGGGGAAAAGGAAGGAGCAACAGAGAGGAACTGTTATGAACTGACTGTAAATCCCTTATTCCTCATCCCCCTGCACTGCTTGGGGAGGGAGGAAGTAGAGAAGTCGGGAATGAAGGGGTGAAGTTGAGCCTGGGAAAAAGGAGGGATAGAAGGAAGGTGCTGTTTTAATTTTGTCTTCATTTCCCACCACCCAAGTCTGTTTCAGTTGTCGATATTTAAATTAATTTCCCCAAAGTCAAGTCTGTTTTGCCCCTGATGGTAATTCGTAAGTGATGTCACTATCTTTATCTCAACCTGCAAGTTTTTTTCATCTTCTTTTCTCCCCCAGCAGAGGGCATGTGAGAGCAGGGGGAATGAGAGAGGCTAGGTGTGTATCTAGCGTCTGGCCAAGGTCAAACCACCATAGTTGGAAATGACAGGTTATACATCTGTCGTGGTTTAACCCCAGCCAGCAACTAAGCACCACGCAGCCACTCACTCACTCCCCCCCATCCAGTGGGATGGGGGAGAAAATAGGGGGAAAAAAAAAGTAAAACTCCTGGGTTGAGATAAGAACAGTTTAATAGAACAGAAAAGAAGAAACTAATAATGATAATGATAACACTAATAAAATGACAACAGTAGTAATAAAAGGATTGGAAAGTACAAATGATGCGCAGGGCAATTGCTCACCACCCGCCCACCGACACCCAGCCGGTCCCCGAGCGGCGATTCCCTGCCCCCACTTCCCAGTTCCTAAGCTAGATGGGATGTCCCGTGGTATGGAATACACCGTTGGCCAGTTTGGGTCAGGTGCGCTGGCTGTGCATGAGAAGCTAAAAAATCCTTGACTATAGTCTAAACAATACTGAGCAACAACTGAAAACATCAGTGTTATCAACATTCTTCACATACTGAACTCAAAACATAGCACTGTACCAGCTACTAGGAAGACAGTTAACTCTATCCCAGCTGAAACCAGGACAATTTACCACTTTGATCAAAAGAAGCAAATCATAAGCTCATACCAAAGAAAATAATTCATCTTTTAAGATACCAGTTGATCTCACAGATAAGTATAGTCTTACCCACCCAACAAAATAAAAGTGACTCAACAGACCAAAGAAGAAAAATTTCATTACTTACAGTAATTCAAGGGGGACATTCAGAATAAGTATTATTACTGGGTACTAAATCCAAATCAGTTACCTGGCTTTTTGTTTCTTACTTTTGTCTTTCTTTGATGATAAAACCTCATTTTAAAACATAATAAAATTCTAATTTTTATAAGGATGCCAAAGGATTTATATTTTAGACAACACTGATTGTTGGGGTATGTTTTACAGAAACTCATTACTTTTAACTTATTCATGTTCTTTCTCTGATGGAAACTTTAATTGTTTCTCAACTATTTAAGATAAGGCTCTTTTGAAATTTGTAGTTAAAAATACCGTATGTCTAAATGTAAACCATTGCATAAACCCTTCCTGATTCCATTGCTGCGTGAATACTAAAAAAAAGTGCCTACAATATAACAAGGCCATCTGATGTTATGACTGGATAACTAAAAAGCCATTTAACTGTAAAAAAAACACACCCCCCAAATGAACCCCCAAAACCACTGTCATTTGGGGAATTAATTAGGAACCTGGCAATGCTCAAGCAACCTCCTTTACCAAACTAAAAAAAGACAAAATCCATCTTTCAAAGATGAAAGGTAAATGAGAAAAAAGAATGCCTTCTCAATTGTCCATTTAAATGTAAAAAGGCCCCTTAGGAATAATTAAATTTTTAAAAAAAACCCCACTATTTTGAGAACAGAGAAATAAGGGTGTTTGGATTTATTTGAAACATAAAATTCAACTCCTAATGGGCCCTGGGGAAAATAAAGGGAAATAGCAGAAAACAGACTAAGTAAAAGGGCAAGACCTCCAACTTTAAAAAGATTGTCAGAACTTCCTGCCAGATAAGCAAAGGCAAAATGACAGAGATGGTGAAACAAAATTATAACCCTACTATATAGATCACCAGTTCATGAGCTTAAATTGCTAACAAGGCAACCTAAAAAAGTGTTAAATGAATGAAAGTATGACAGCATTTAATTCTGAATCTGGGGAAGACTGGAAGAGCCTTTCTTTCCTTCTTTCCTGAAGTTATGGAGAGAAAGGGATATAAAGGTCCCTGAACTGAATACAGAACACAGTCTGGTTCCTTCTTTAGCTTCACAATGCTCATCACAGCTACTTATTGCTGCTAAGTCTGACTCACAAACAACTAAAAATGAGTTTATAACAAAGCATTGCTAAATACCACGAAAAGCTGGGATAACAATATGACTGTACTTAAAAGGTTGTGTTGACATGTACTTTGGCGAGAAATACAGTTATGACTTCAGCATGAATTGATAAAATTAATTTGAAAGACAAGTTCAGGGAATTAGGTTGAAATGCACTTGAAATATTTTTCATTTAAAATTGTTCATGCTAACTACTCTAAGTGAAGTGATCTTTGTGTATTATCATTCTAACTATACTTTGTTTTAATTTTCTACCATTTCTTAAGCATAGACTTGTCAAACTGAAAATGTAGAAGTGCTGCTATTCATCCTCCAGGTGATATAAATTAAACTGTTCGTATAGCTATTTGGATGCTCTGAGAAATGCTTCTGTGACACACTATGTCAGCAAGTACATTTTGATCATTGGTCATAGCCAAGATTTGAATGTGATCATTGGTCATAATCAAGACTGGTCATTGTCTTTAATGTGGTGTCCTCAACACTCGGTAAGTGACCTCTTTATGACTGAAAAAATAGTCATTTTTAAAAGGACATAGGAAAATTGAAATGTAAATTCTTGTTTCTTTAGACTTCAATTTCTTTTTACAGAAAAGAACTTGGCACTCAGTGAACTGGAAACCTGCTGATCACATGAAATGTCCTTGTCTGATCCTGCTTTATCTGCTCTAGGTGCTCACAAGAAACTAAATCCTTGGGGTTTCAAAAGGATGGGTGCTGGTTTTGAAGTGTCTTTCAAGGTAACTAGATTAGATTATTAGCTACTGAGAAAATGCATTATATTCTTTAAAATCAGAGTTTAAAATCCAGAATCCTGTATCAGAAGCTTAGGTTATATGGGAAGATGATCAGATACCTTCAGATGATATCTAGGGCAGTTAGCTTTCTTAGCTGCCAAGAACTGGTTGGGATGAATACAGAATTCAGGGTGCCTCTGTAACTCTTCAGGGAGGTTATGGGTCAGGGCTGCTAAGAACTAGAGTCGCTACTGTTTTGGTATACATACCTGGAGCCCTCTCCTAAAGATAGGTGCTTATCTCTTGCCCTTTTTTTCACACTTCCTGTTATAACTCCTTCATCCCCTTCCTCCTTCTCTCCTTCAACCATTTCAGGGAGCTCTAGTTTTGAATATGCAGGTGCACATAGAGACTGGAGTTGGATATGTAAATTGCCATATGTCCTGCTTAGGTGTTAACATCTCCTTTTGAATGTGGAATCTGCCAAAGGTCCTTAATAAGCAACAGCTGAAATCCAGAAACTAAAGATGTCAGAGAAAACTCATCCTAAATTTCCATGAAACCCAGATTTCACCCAGGTGGTATTTGTGCCCAAGTCCTGAGGTTCTGGAGTACATTGATAGAATCTAGAATGTTTTAGAGCTGAAACAAACCCATTCTTTTTAAAATTTTAGGTAAGGCCTCACCAGTAACTTTAATTTTCTCTTCAGATTTCCTTGCAGAAGAAAAGAAATGTCTCTGACATTTTTCTCTATCTATACAAACTACAGATTTTACCACTCCTGTTTAAAAACTGGGTCCTGATATTGCTCCTGCCTTATACTTTTTTTTTCCCAGGGTAATTTCTTTGCTGTTAGATGGTTCACATTCACTAGGGTAATGTGTTGGTGACTGAAGCCTCGAAAGTTCAAATGAAGCTATACAGATTATTATATTTTGAAGGACTATAAGATAGCTTTAATACCAAAAACATGTACTTTGGAATTATATTACAGATTAAGAACATCATACCACATCTTCTGAAGATCAAATGCAATATCATCCTTAACCGATGTAGATCTTCATATCTTCAAGATAGATCAGTAGTACTATTCGGCTTCACACCAGCTGAGAATCCAGCTGCTGTGTTCTCATGATCACATAAGATTTTTCTTATCTGACCAAAACACTTGTATAATTCCTATTCAAAACCAAATGTGAAGTACATTAAAGATGAACTGAGACTGGATTGTACTTCAGGCACCTGGAGCTGCCTTTTTTTGCTACTAAAAATTCTCTTTACTTATGGACACTACAAACAGTGTGGATCTGTCATGATTTTTACCTTGCTGCCACAAAGTTTTCACTGTAAAAGCTGATATTGCAGCAGCACAGATGTCACAGAGTATGCTAATCAGTAAAGAGACATTTTGTGATTTCTTTTCCATAAGTGTGTTTCATAGGGCAACACTTGGGAATTATGTAATTTAAGATGCTGGCAGCTATTGGTTCTGGGATTGATTTGATGTTTAAATAACAATTTTGTTTCCTCAAAATTTTGATGTGCTCAGTCACAGTGTACTGCAACTTAAGCAAACAGATCTCAGTCCTCCTTACACTAATGTTTTGTCACTGCTTTCCGTGGGAACAGGGTTAGACTTTTGATTCAGTCATTCTTTTTCAAAGGAAATCTAACTCCTGTGTTTGACAGAGACACATAGGGTCCTGGAATTTTAGTAGCCAGGGAAATGAAGATCAGTTGTATTCTCAGTTGATAATTTTGAGTCTCAAGTTCTAGATTTTGTACAATGGAATAGAAGCAGAAGTGTTCGGCAGTGGAGACTTTGACTTCAGTGCTATACACACCAACTATATCCCAACTTTATGTTTACATCTGTATCACTTTGAAAAAGTATTAGTTTCTGTTCCTCCAAGGCCCATTTGTAGGTGTGTGCTATAGGGTATACCTTATATTAGCAATTATTTCCTTGGCTAATCCTCAAAAAGGGTAGAAAATTACTTAAAAATTAGTGACCTTAAATTTGCCCCTCCAATTGCATTCTCTATGACATTTTAGTCTAGTACTATATTTATATCCTCTTTTTGATTTTAAGTTTTTTTGCTATACAGTATTTTAAGTTTAATCAAAAGTCAACTTAGAAAGGCCATTCTGCCTAAGGGATATTTTTCCATTAAGTATTTGACATATTGGTGGCCTTGAGGGATTATTGGTTTTTGAAGAAATATTAACAGCTGGAAATTTGCATTTTAATACAGTTCTCCTCAACTACTCAAGCAATTTTATTTTTAAGACCTGTGACAGGCTTCAAAGCCTTAGTTCTAAAGCAATCTTGCCAAGTAGTAGCTAACATAATTTTACTACAAGTGATTAAGTTTCCTAATAGGTTTTCCTTTTCAAAATCTTGTTTGAGGTGTCTGTGAAATCAATACCAAAACTTTGTGATTTGTACAAGAACTAGCATTGCTAATTTGGCTGAACTAGAGGGAACTGGAAAAAGAACTCCCCTCAAAATGCTCAAACCCAAAGAAAAAGAAAGTGGAAACTAAACCAAAACATCACAGTCATACCATAATTATGTTCTTTAAATTGAAGGAGGATGAGAACATCTGTAAATTGGTGTCCTTGATGAGTTTGTTAAAATTATGACTATACAAATAGGCTATTATAAACATTTGTGTTGTTTACTGATATCTGTGGCTTTTAGGCAAATCAGATTCAGGAATAGGCATTTAGAGTAAAATTGGAACACACTGCACACTATGGAACTGCTGATGCCATCACTATGAACATGGTGTCTGCCCCAGCTGCCATTCAAATGAACATGCCCATTGACTTCATGCACTTTGTGTCAACCCAACAGAGAACTTACGAGTCAATGACAGTTTTGAAAACGGGTTGGACAGAGTCAGTCTTTCCTGACATGTTAGTATTGCTGGTTGAAATTAAACACACCAAGTTTGATCAAGTAATCATACATTAGAGTATGATAGATTTGTTTTGAGAATGAAATTACTTGGCAAAATTTGGATGATATAGGAGTTTAGCTAAATCTTTAAAATTTAGAATATAGTTAAACCACATCTGGTTGCAGTTGTAGAATGGAGAAAAAAGGCACTAGCTTGGAAAAACCATTGCCAAAGTTTTCAGTAATTATGAAGTCCAGTGTAACTATTATCTTCAATGAACTCATTTCAGAGGAAATATGATGTAATTTCTCTTTCAGGAAAAAAAAAAAGCATACAAACCTAATCAAAAGTCCACCCTAACTGTTGGGAGCTTTTCCATTGACCTTAGCAGATCTCAGATCAGGTCTGAAATTTATTATTAGAACCCAAAGTATTTTAAACAGAGGAAGTAAGCTTTCTGCTTACTTTACTCGCTTCCATAGTAAGAAAGGCTTTTATTTATAACAGTGTGGATAACATAGTCATGGTCTCATTGCAGCTGAAAGTCTATCAACTGATTATTCTGTTACATTCAGTAGTTTACATAAGAACATGGAAGAGCTTCCCTAAATATCACCATGGAAATTCTACTGGATATTTTGGGAAAAAAACCACGAAACTGACTACATTTCCAAACCAGACATTCATGAGTTGGTTACCTTTTGAGTTTAGTTCCAAAATAATGAGATTATTTGTTTTTAATGAATGCATTTTTTGTGTGTTTGCCTTTTGGTTTCTGAATTTTAATTTTCCATTCATAGTATGAAATACTTAACATTGTTTACTCTCCACAACTTATTTAACTGATTTCCCCTTCACCGATGATCCCCTCTCCATAGTCTTTCCCAAAACTGCCAAATCAGTCCTGGACCCAAAGCACCCACAGTAAGTCTGAATTCAACCCCCATATCTGCCCATACACTCAAATCAGCATCCAGTCCCTTATTCTGCCCCAAACCTCCACTTTGATTTCTCCATTAACTCTTCCACACTAAAAGGCCTGTGTGGCCTTCCACAATGGAGTGCAAACCTAGAGATTAATGTTGCATTGAGTGTCTCTCGCCAGTCTGCTGGTTGCCATCTTCTAATTCACGTATGGATTGAATGTCTGCAGTGAGGTGAAGAAACAAATATGGAAGTAATCCCTAGAAGGGTTAATATGCTTTTAATCCTGTTGGTCCCATATAATGATATGCCCTGGTAGAAGGAAAGGGACGTTTACTTTAGAGCCTGTCTCAGATCGTGGCTGGAATTGGATGCCTCAGAGGGATGGGCAAGGAATACTGTCGTAATAATCTGGATTAACCTGCTCACCTGTTTGTTTTTTTTTCAGATGTCCTCAAATATTTTTTTTGTCTAAACAAAGACTCTTCTGTTTCTTTTATACATGTGTTTCTATGTCAATGTCAACTTTTTCAAACCGTAACAGCTCAAACTGTGATGAAACTGGTTTATTCTTAAGGCTTCAGTAATGCCTTTTGGATTCCATAGGCTAATTCAGAACTGATAAATGATAGGAATTATAAGAAGTGTTTCTCTGCCTCAGTTTTAAGTGAATTTTCTCCTCTCACTTGCATTTTAATTTCAAATCCAATATCACTACCATTATTCAGAGCAAGGTCAGAAAAAACCCCCTCAATTATAAGTCAAAAATTGTTCTGAAAACTGTGTGGAGATGAGAAATTTTAGGATATTTGGCAAACTCTCACCAATTTAGAGAAAAGAAAATCTAATTTAAATAGGTAGAGGTGAATCCATTTCATGTAATGACCTATAAAAGGCTGTTTAAAAAGAAATATGACTGTCTACACTGCCGTGGGCTCAGTAAAAAGTCCTCATTGATGTAACATGAGTTTGTATGTGGGGACTGCAGTTGTACTTTGAAAATTATGTACGTATCCCTTTGGTATATTTCCTAAAAATGAATAAGTTTTAATGTACCAGTAACTGAATACATCCCAACCCCCCAAAAAGTCCTTTTAAACTGGTAATTATGTAACAGAATCTGTGCTGTGTCAAACTTGGTAAGACCAGTGTGTTGATTCAAACATCTCAGGCAAATAAGATACACACATAAGAATACGATTACAGCTAGAGGCTGTAACTTTATTAACCTAATTAACATAATCATAACTGGGGAGATGCAAAACAGCTATTTCACCCAATATCACTACCTAACAGGAGTCCTCCAGAGTACTTTTACCTAGGATATATCAATCAAGTTAGTAATGAAACAGCAAACTTCATTTACATTCCTCAGCAGCTGACAGCCAAACCCTTTCCTGTTTTCTTCTTGCGTCAGAGATCAAGGTGAAGAATGTCTCAGCCTATGCTTAAAACTTTCCCATATACTGGGGCACATCAGCCACTAACTTCGAAAACATTTGAGACCGCTGGAAAATTTTTCCCTTGAATCACCTTGTACCTTGTAACATAAGGTCCAAATTTCAAATTGGCAAAAACTTCAGGAAAAACATATTCTAAAACAATTGCCAGTAGGTTCTTGGGTGTGTGAAACAGGAGAAAATTTACATTGCAGAAAATTAATTTCTAGATACAATAGAGGACAAACAACACACAGTACAAAACTGCCACAAAATTCAGGAATCAAAGATTAGCTATAACTTAGAAATGCAGAAAGAACTAGAGACAAGACAGATTTGCTTAGTAAAAGCTAAAACTTAATGGTAACATTGAGCCCAGGTAATGGTTTAGGATGCAGGTGTAGAAAAACTGGAGTCATGACTGATTTTACTTTTATGTAATAAGCTACAGTTGAAGTATCTTTTATCAGTAACTCTAGGCTTTTATTTTGTTAAGGATATCCTTATTAAGGAAGACCTTTATAATGTACTATGACAAATTTTATTGGTCCAAAAACCCCAGAAACTAAGTAACAGAGCTTACAAAAATTATACTAGAAAAATGACAGGGTTTTGGTAGAAAATGCTGAGGCATTGGAAGCGAACTTTCCACATGAATGTACCTGTTTGTTTTTTGTTTTTTTTTTTAATCAGGAATGATTTCTCTTATTCAGCATTTAATTTCTGCCAAAACTAGAAAAAAAACAATCCTGTCACTGCCATGCACCAGCAGTATTAAAAAACAGACCTCAGATCTTTGCTCTGATTCATCTGGAAAGAAGGACTTGAACTTGCAATTCTTATATCCCAGGGGAGTGGCACTTAGCTGCTGTCTCTTCTGAGGGGAGGCTCTCTATTTTTTCCATAAAAACCCTTCAGAATTCTCAGTTTTGGCTTGATGTGGAGTAACCACAGGCTAAGATAATAATTTCCTACCCAGTTCTTCAGTGCTCATGCCTTTGAATGATATTTAACAGCACTTTTCCTTAAAAACTAGCAAATATTTACAAACTCCTTCCATAGCAAGTCTAAACTCTCAGAGTCAGTTGAAGTATTCCTGGATTTAAGACCCAATTCCACAGGCCTAAGACGTGAAGAAAGTCCTGAAAACGTAGATGAGGATTTGTTTTTCCATATACAGGCAGATGAAGTGGTTTTCTCTAGGAGAGTTTAAATCATTTTGTCACAATGCTCCATATTTCTGTCCTCCTTGCCCATGGCCACTGCAGCCATGTTCTCATCTGCCTTGTTTGTGTTGGGTCTGATGCTCATATGATCCTGCTGAAGAATCTAAACAAGGCAGTTAAGAAAATAAAACCAGCAGTGGAAAAAAAAAAAAAAAGAATTGTTTAGATATAATTGTCTCCTTTCTTTAAATAAAAATATTTAAGTGGAAATCCTTGTATTGGGTTTGCATGGCAAGGTTTTGGTAGTGGCAGGGCTACAGGGGTGGCTTCTGTGAGAAGCTTCTAGAAGCTTCCCCTATGTCTGACAGAGCCAATGCCAGCCGGCTCCAAGATGGACCTGCTGCTGACCAAGGCCTAGCCCATCAGTGATGGTGGTAGTGCCTCTGGGATAACAGATTTAAGAAGGGGGAAAAAAGTTGCTGTGGCACAGAAACAGCAGCTGGAGAGAGGAGTGAGAACATGTGAGAGAAACAACCTTGCAGACACCCAGGTCAGTGAAGAAGGAGGAGGAGGAGATGCTCCAGGTGCCAGAGTCCCCTGTAGCCCATGGGGAAGACCATCGTGAGGCAGGCTGTCCCCCTGCAGTCCAGGAAGGTCCACGGTGGAGCAGATCTCCACCTGCAGCCTGGGGAGGACCCCACGCCGGATCAGGTGGGTGCCCAAAGGAGGCTGTGACCCTATGGAGAGACCATGCATCGAAATTAATCCTGCTGAAGAACTTGACTGTTCTTAACTCCTGGGCACTGCACAAATGATACTCTAGAGACATCAAACTCATTTCTTTTTTGTGAGTTTGTTTTTCAAATGCTTTCTTAGTTTGAGAACACCAGACTTACTGGAAGCCATATCTGTGATTCATGCAAGACTTTTATTTTAAATTCTGATAATTTACAGTTCCTTTTGAACCTGCGTAAATTGATTCCACGTGTACATGATAACACTATTCTGTAAATAATTTTGCTTCTGTAAACTTAAGGATGTGAAGTTTCCTAGATATTGTAGAGGTCTGTGATATCAGTAAGTCAGTTCTGACAATCACAAGTGACAGGTGATTGAGCAAGTGACAATCTCTGGTGCTCTACTCTGTGACCAAGATGAGCAACATAAAATTAGTTAGAGTTTTCTTTCCAGGGAGTTTACTAGAATTTTTCTCTGTGAAAAGAATCCAATTTAAAAAAAAGAAAATTTACCCCAGTTGGATTTTCAGCATCTCACAGTGCAGATTTTAAAAATACTCAAGGAAGATAGAAGTACAAATTCTGAAAACTTAGCACTCATTATCCTAAATACTTCAGTTGCTTACAAAATGTCCTTAATGCCCTTGGTGAGAAGGAAGAAGGAATGGACGTTCTACAACTTCTACCATGTCCATAAGCAATGATTAGACATTAACAATCGTTATATGTGATGAGAATCTGGCTACTTTACAGAGTGTGCTTATAAGGAAATCATACATATTGTGGATGTTAGCTTATAGAAAAAAAGTGAAGTATGTTATTTTTTCTTATGAACACATTACTACTCTGTATTAAAAGTATGAAACATTACAGGAAAAAACACAGGTGGAAAAAGAGGTATCTTCAGTAGACATTTGTAAGACATTCTGTGAATAAAAGAAGATGCATAATTTACTGCAGCCTCAGGATAGCTATAAATTATATTCAGACAAATCACTATTTGTTCTGTTATTGTAGTGAAAAATTCTCCTAGCAACTACTGTGCCTTACTGTATCTGTTAGTTAATATACAGAACATGCTTTCTTAAAAGAATGTACACAAAAAGATGACAAAGATCTTTATCTTTTTTTGGCAAAGCCCACAAGGTAAAATGGTTAATTTTCAGTTGAAAGAAAAAAAAGATCTTTTAGTTGCTCTAGACTATTTGGATGAAAACGTAGAAAAGAAAGATGTAATGTGTGTCAAGAAAAGAAAGAAAAGGGCAAGAAAACTGCTAAAACAGCAATAGAGCAGAAAACATAAACCCATATATTGCTAGGTAAGAATTAAAATATTTAAAAAAAAATATGAAAAAAGTGGTAATAAAGCCTGAAATAAACTATTTGAATCATTATATAGAAAAATAAGAAAACAAAACAGTACCAGCTAGTGGTACAATAAACAGGTACAATAAAGAAATGTTTGTGTATATGTGTTATAGGTCATCTGACTTGGAATGGAAAATTCCTACATCAACTCTTGAAGTGTTAAAAACCAGAAGCTACTATATTCATGAGGGACTTAACAATAACCATTTTGAAACCCATTAGGTAATGAAGACAGTAAAACATGAAAGTAGTTCCTAGAATACAGAGAAGACAGCTTTATGATCCAGAAAGTAGAAAATCCATCCAGAGGAGAAACTGTCCTGGATCTACTTCTTCAATAGGGGGGAACTAATTGGGAACGTGAGTATAATACAGAGCTACTTGCATTACTCACCATATGTATCTGATTGTAAGAAAGTAAATCCTGTGGAATAAAGAAACTGAAGAAATATGGCACAGCAGAGAAAGGATATGAGACAGACTAGAATACGTCTGTGCCAAACTGTTAACCCTGCCTTGCAGTTCTAGGGAAAACAGTGTACAAGTTCCAGGAACATGCAGAAAGGAACATGCAGAAAGTTGTGCTGTACAGCAATGATGCTTGACACATCACTGATGAACCAATACTAATGGTCACCCGTTATCTACTGAGTTGTTTCTCTCCTGCAGTTTGCAGCATTGTGTCACTATAGTAAAGTTCGCACGTGGTGAGTTACGTGGAAGACAACTAGTCACAGCAGAATGGAACATGATGCAAGCTAATTTATCTGGGTTTGTAATTTAAGCTAAATTGTTTTAAAATAATATATGTTATATAAATCTATACTACACAAAGTACAGCATTGAAAAGTTTTCTGCTGTTGCTTGACCATCAGGAGGATTAATACGGGAAGAGAATAACATAAAAGAGTAGAGTCTGGAGCACTGAAGCTCCTTTGCAATAGCGCCTTCTCCAAGAAGGTCTCTAGCACTGTTTCTAGTCTTCATTGGCTATTTGACTGGGTAGTCTCTATTCCACCCTGTCTATTTTCGTTTACACAAAACTCAGGAGAGTCAGACAGGACAATTTATAACCTTGCAGTACCAGTAACTAACATAATAACCATGAACTTTGATGGACTGAAAATTCTCCAAATTAAGATGTAAACTAGTCTGTGTAATGTAGTTGTGGAGGACACAACAACAGCCCAGCTATTCAAAGCATCAAGAAGTAATCTGGTAGTCTGTTCATTCAGCCAGTGTAACTGTTGTGCTCTTACCAATAGCACAGACAGTTTTCATCTGTTGCTGATCTATGGAGGTAATCAGTCCAGGCAGGGTAAAGACAGTGAATTCAGTGAATAAGACTCAAGAGAGAGCGAAGTTGTGTACCCAAGAAATGGATTAACTTCTAAATTTAATTTTTTAACTGATTCCTCATAGAAAAATTCAGTTTGGAAGGGACCTCAGGACATCTCTATAGTCTAACGTCCAGCTCAAAGTGGAGTCGCCTATGAGGTCAGACCTGGTTGCTCAGGGTCAGGTCAGGTCTTGAAAACCTCCAGGGATGGTTGACTGCACAGCCTCTCTGAAAAACCTGCTCCACTACTGGACTGACCTTATGGTGAGAAAGCTTATTAGTGCACCCTCGTTGAACTTTATGTGTTTCAAATTATGACTATTTTTGTTTCAGCCATCATGCATTACTG
The DNA here is from genome assembly GCF_929443795.1 of Astur gentilis. Taxonomy (NCBI): domain Eukaryota; kingdom Metazoa; phylum Chordata; class Aves; order Accipitriformes; family Accipitridae; genus Astur; species Astur gentilis. Next base: position 18,790,221 of record NC_064883.1, on the reverse strand, counting down.
TGAAAAGCATGTTTCTGCCTTCTTGGTTATTGCTTTGTAGGCCCTGCCAGGCTGCTGTTAGGTCCTCTCAAGCTGTCTCTTCTCCGGGATGAACACGCGCAGCTTCCTCAGTTTCTCCTCACAAGGAAAGTGCTCCAGCCCTTGACCATCCTGGTGGCTGTCCTGTAAACTTGCTCTAGTTTATCAATGTCTTGTACCAGAGGAACAAAACTGGACACAGCATCCAGATATGGTGTAACAAATGCTGAGCAGAGGGGAATAATCATTCCCTTTGAGCTACCAGCTGTGCTCCTGTCCATACGGTGCAGGACACTGCTGGCCTACTTTGCTGCAAGGGCTCACTGGGGGCTCATGCTCAGCTCACCGTCTGCCAGCCTCTCCAGGCCTTTCAGCAGAGATGCTCCCCAGCCCGTATCATTACAAGGTGGTCTCCCTTCCCACGTGTGGGACTCAGCATTTTTCCTTGCTGAATTCCATTAGGTCCCTGCGGCCCATTCCTCCAGCCTGTACAGGTCCCTTTGGACAGCAGCCCTACCCTCGAACCTGTTGACTGTCTCCTCCAATTTGGTGTCGTCTTCAAACTGGGCATCATTTTTTCTCTTCCTCCAATCTTTCTTTTAAGTAAATTCATTTAGGGAAGGGCTGCCTATTGCACGGCATGGTGTGAGGTGCCTGGCTGAGGGATCTTCGAGGGCCATCTCAGAAACCTCAGGGCTTTCCTGTTATTTCAAGGCCTGTATTTGTCGGAGCACCTACCACCCACTTGTATGCTTAAATCCCTGGCTGAAAACTCTGTGGACAGATTATGGGAGAGTTGTGCTCTGTGTCAGTTCTTAGCCCAAGTGGTGACACTAGCCACTGTGAGACTGGACTGAGGAGAGAGCGTATATTCTGAGGAACTAGGTACAGTGAAATATTAAGCACAGATAGTATTTACTCTAGCTTTGCAATGGAAAACTTCTGCAGACTCTATCATAGTTTCTTGTTTTAAAAAATCTCGAATAATTTACTGAGCATTAAGGCCACGCTGCCTTCTTATTTAAACCATTTATTTTTTATTACTCCTAACCCATGATGTTTTAACCCTGTCAAAAATTTGACCTCATTATTCAGCTGGTTTGACTAGCTAATTTGGAAGAGGAAATCTGGCAGAAAAAAACTGAAAAAAAAATCAGCCATTTTTCACTTTTTGCCTCAAGCATGTAACTATGAATGATTCATAGCACTTCTTGCTCTGTGACAGATTCATTATTAAAAGTTTATTTAATTATCAATACTGTGCTCTACTCTATTAAGAAAATCATATTTTATATTGACTATTACTTGTGAATGAAGTTATCAGTGTCATTCAATCCACTTGGAATCCTGAACATCTGTTTCATTAAGCTGATAGCGTTTGTTATCGACATGTTTAATGAAATATATTTTCCAAGGGCATATTGGCAGTTTCTCTGTGTGTTAAAAGAACTCTCTGGTGTAAGCTGGTATATATGATACTGTGTGTCCTGTTTGTTGCTGTCTGGATATTTGGGGTATTTTTTAGGCTCAAAACCACTGGGAGATTTTACTGCAGTGCCCACTTCAGTAGTGCCAGATTAATTTGTTTCATTGCTATCTTCACTGCAAACGTGTGACAAGGAACACAATGATCTCAGCATGTAAATTATATCTGGACATACAAAATAAAGGGATTTATTATCTGCTGTTAATGTCAGTTGTTTCCCGTTTGCCTAAATACATTAAAAACATATTATGATGTTATGGATATTATGCAAACAGTAACATTAACATTTTTTAATGCATCCTTCTATTTTTTCTTCATTCTATTTCAGATTAGTATCCATTAGCATTATCAATGTTTTATCTCTTTTGTGCTGGAAATTAAATTCTACATTAGAGAAGGTGGATAATGTTAAATAGGATGTGAGAAATGTTAGAAAATTTCCAAAATACAAAAGCTTCAATTTTTTTTTTTATTTAAGATTGTTTTCATGCTCAAATGATATTTTCTGCTTGTTTTCATTATTTTCAATAGTTTTTATGTTGGAAAATACCCAGGTGAATAATTGGCTTTTTCTAAACAGAGGTTCCAAATTTAATTCAAAAGCTTTCTTTAAAAGCACATGGTACAATTACAAAAGAATGTATTTATTTATTTACTTTAAATATACAAAGCACAAGGAGATCAATGATCTTTTTGCTCACTTCAGTGGACTAGGTCTTACACTGATTTCAGTTGCCAAAATATGTTACATTATGAGGAATCAATATTCTGTCTATATTTAATGTTGCTTTCCATGCCAAGACAAATTTTGTATCTTGCCATTAAGCATTTTTCTCTCTCAAAGTTCAGACATATAATTGTGGCTTAGCAAGTGCTGTCATAATGTTGATGCCATTTTAGAGATAGGAAAATGCAGGAGGGAAAGTATTTATGGTATTATTTTGAAATGTTTACATGTTTCAAGTCTTCTGAGGTTTTGGTGTTTAGGGTTTATTTTATTTTATTTTATTTCATTTTTTAAATGTTTATTTTTATTGTACCAGCTTTGGAAAAAATCCCACTGTAATACAGACCAAATGAAATAAAGAAAATGCAAGTCTTGATTTTTTTTAATATTTTTTTTTTAGTAGTCTGCAAAGGATTAGTGTAGTAACTGGCAGAAACATAATGCTTTATTTTGCAGGTATGAGTCAGTCTTATGATAAATCAGGTGACTGTCTTTAAAGTATAAAGCAGTGTTTAGAAATAGTGATAAATTAATCTGCAGTTAGAAACACATACAGCTTTCTGTCTTGATCAGTACAGCCCTACTCAGTAAAGATCAAGCAACAGTTCTTATAAGAACTGTTAATATTGACTGCTCCCTGAACTTTCATCTTCCTCTCTCTGAGTCTACTGAAGAAGGCAAATATCACTAGAAGTTACATTTTTTTTTATTAGAATCTTAAAAAAAAATCTCCATGTTAAGATACCCACCCAACCTCAGCGAATGAGACAATTTTTCCCCTTCATGATTGTTTACTATATCCCTGATCAGAGATGGCAAGAAAAAATTCCCTTAGAAATGAACTGCTTTGTGGGACTGTACCAGTATGGGACATATCTTCAGAAATATGCAGAAAGACTCTTTGGATCTAAATACGATATTCAATCAAAAATAGAGATTCAAGCCACAATAACATATAGCATAGAAAAATGGAAGAAAAAGACTGGGAACTTGATTCCGGGTATTCTATAAGCTAAATTACTATTATAATTCAAGTATATACAGACAATCCTTGTTCTGGCATTGGGACAGTGACTGTTTATAGGTCAGTCTAGCAACTCCCAACTAAAACTTTCAATGAGTTCTCATTCTAGCTATCGTTCAAACCAGAAGTTTTGAGTTTGGTATCTCCCTCCAGACTTCTGTGAATACATGTGTTTGTGGTATGTGGTGAAAAAAGATCCCAAATTACCATATATTTTCAAAGTAGTATGAAATCAAGCAGTTAAGGACTTCATCATAAAACACAAAGCATTGCACTAGCTACAAAGGTATAATGTACAAATTTAAAGCAGAAAGTAGAAGCCAAACACACTCCAAACCCCTCAAACTCTATAGTTCTACTTTTCACATGGTATAACATAAACTAATCTATATGAAAATCATTGAATGGTAGCAATGGATACTGGAACACAGTATCTTAAAATACTTCCTCCGTTTCTCCCTCTCAAAAAGAAAATTCTGTTAATTTTCACACTGCCTTGAGCTTGCCAAACTCATCACAAGAGTCAAACATCCACCAAGCTAATATCATATGGAACCAGACCTTATCAAAGCAACAATTGGCAAATGTGTCCATTGAAGCCAGCACAGTCAATCCTTTCCCCCACTATCCCAGAATAAACATCAGAATTCATGAATATAATATATGCTCCCTTCCAGTGGTACTTCTGTGCCCAATTCCACAGTGAAACTGTGCAGGTGAAGCAAAGCAATCACTTTGTGTCAAAATGGATTCACTTGGTCAACTAACACTCAGCAGGAGAAAATTTTTAACAAAATAGCTATTTCTTGATCTATTAGTTCTGATGTTTAACAGAGAACTGAAAAAAAAAAATAGCAAAGCAAAGCAATGTCTTTAAATTAAAATTATAACTCTGACATATACTGCAATTTACGGACTTAATTGTGATACTGGTTCTCAGACACATTCCAGTCTCTTCTCTTGTCTTTTCTGCTTCATACTTCATTATTTTTTACCTGTTAACTAGCTTGTCCTTGCAGATCATTCAGTATAATGGTTTGACTTAAATCTGTTGTTTCAAACTGTGATTTATTTTTAGTTTGCTGCTATTTTGTTAAACATTGGGAAATAATTATATTTTAAAGTCTGTCTGCTACTTCCAGCTACTTCATCTGATGCACTAGATGATACTGCTTTCTTCTAAAATTCTTAGCTGCCGTGTACTTATTATGTAGAGTTTTTTACAGCACCGGAAGTTATTTTGTACCACTGACAATTCAAAACTAAGAAAGAGATGTCAAGAAACATCTGTCAGAGACTACTCAGCAGGCAACTTGTCAGAGTGCTGTTTTGTAATGTGAAGAAAGATATCCAAGTTCCTGGTCTGAATCAGAAACTGCTTGAACTTAGGTCTCCCAGCATTCAAATGTTTGTTCCGATCCGTAAACTTTTGACTTTATTTACGTCATTTGTCTTTGAAACATTTTGAAGATTTTAATATAAGCCTAGTGTGGAAGAGTAAGGGAGAAGAGAAAGAAACAAATTCTTTCTTTGTGCTATTACTACCTGAGTCAATATATCTTTTTCGCCACACAGTTGTTGCCACTGGGAGAGGCAAAGTCCCTTTTCCAGCAGTTCAAAGTGCATAGGTAGATATGAGATGTGAATATTCACTGTGCCAGAAGTCTCATTTCACTGCAACAGCAGCCTCCACAGTGATACTCTGCAACTGGTGGGATGGATGGATAGTTGCAAGTGGGAGGTGACTGAGGATTCAGCTGAGGATTATCTATTCTCACTTCACTGCAAAACACTGTGTTGGGATGGTGCATGCTTAAAAGTTCTAGTTGCTAGTTCAGAAGTCTAGAAGATGGGGAAACTATGTCTCTTTCCTCCACAGCACACATTCTCTGCAGAGCTCCTTGATTCTTACATTTTCCCTGGACAGAACAGTAACCCTCCAGACGCAATGTCCAGCCTCAGCAGGTAGTTTTATTTATTATCCATATTTCTGTGTCCTTCCAGATACTTTATTAATCTTAACCCTTATATTTATTCAACCATAGTTTTTAAAGAAAACTTTCACACATTTCAGGGCCTGGATTTGCTTTAGGCAATGGCTCCAAACTGGTTTGTAGTGCATACAGACTTTAACAAGTTTATCTTAATGTATTGAAGGAGTTGTTCTTAAGGTTCAGTATATATTATCCATTTCTCTCACAAGGGGGAAAAAAATTAAACATTTTTTTTTTCCATTATGCCATAATTTTTCTTGATGATTTATATTGAAATTGAGTTTAAATGTAACCAAAAGGGAGGGGAGAAAACCCCCACTCAATTAATGAAGTATGTTTTGAAGTAAAATACATTTCAAACTCACTTATTTTATGGAAGATGGTTTTTTTTCTTCCCTGTGTGAAATTTGTCTTCCTGGTTAAACTTTGCACAGTGGAACTCAGACACACCCCACTGAGAGCATTAACTATGTTTCAAAATAACTAGACTGTTTAGAAATGGTCTCTGGAATTCTCCTGGGAAAAAAACCCCACATTGATAAGTCTGCATCAGTGTAAAACAAACACATGAAAATATGGCCCCCCCAAAAAAATAGTTGAATGTTTTTCACCCTTTTTGGCAACATTTACCTAGAACCCACTTTTTAGTCAGATTTTAAGAAAAAAAGATAAGATTTTCCTGACACAATCTGAATTTATCCCTTGGGTAATATTATATCTGTTGGACTTAGCATAAACAAAATATTTATTTTTATTTGCTGCAAATGAACTATGAATCTCCCTCTTTCTCTCTCTTCTTCCATACTAAAATTTTCTCTACATTGGAAATAAATAAATTGTTGGCACCACATGAACTGATTTCTTCAATTACTTTATGATACAGATATGGTTTACTAGAACAACCTACAGTATAGGCTGCTGATTCAGCAGAGCATGTAGGGTTAACTAAATGTTTTGCTTCAGTACATTTATACTTATTAAACCTTCACTTATTGCAGTGAGCCATTTTTGATTAATGTTGCTATTTCTGTTTGATGGCTTTGCCGCAAGGTCCTCACTATTTTATGAAATATGTTGCTGCTTAAGTTTGTTTGATCGATCAACTCCCAAATCAGATAGTTATGACAATTTACAATTAACTTTTATTTTTGACTTTTAAATATAGTTGATGTGTTCTTTACAACAGGTACTTAATCTGTGAATTTACTGTCACTTATTTTCTAAATATTGACTTGCTCATGTTATTTTGGTAGATATTAGGCATACAGTATGGTACCAGGAAAATGATACAATGACCAGTCAGTTTAATTTTAGGAAACTTAATTAAAGTTTGTGCTGTACTTTGTGCGGAGAAGTACCACATATTGCACTTGCAAATGATTATGATGAATTAATAATTAATCTTTGTGATGAACTGGTGATATGCGAATTCTAATACATATTTCTGGGGAAAGTAAATAATAGATGTAATCCAGCAAACAACAGAGAAATGATTTACTAATCTTACATGTAATGGAAACTTTGTTCAAAATTTCAAAGTGACTGCAAGGCAGGAGGTCAGGAGCTAATGGCTGCAGTGAGCTCTACTAGCCAACTCCCAGAGTAAAGTTAGCCTAATAACACAGTATGTCTAACATACTTGTGAATCTGCTAATTTTAAGAGAGCTCATCAATATTTTAGCAGAAGTAGCGAAACCGTTTTCACTCTTTTCAGATTCCCTAACTGTATCATAAAACAACACAAATGCTATAAAGCCTTCTTGCTGAGATGTTCAAAGCCTAGTTCAGCAGCATCCATACTACAAATTGACAACATGCAGAGTTAAAAATTCATTAACTCCCAGAAAGAAAAGATCATCTCATTTTTAACTTTAAAAAATGGGGCAACTATTACTACTCCTTATGGAAGTAAATAATGATTTCTTGAGAGCAATTTAAAATGGTTTAAAAGTGTTTGACAAAAAAAAAAAAAAAAAAAAAAAAAAAGGATGACATTAAGACACAAGTAAATCTGTGCCAATTTACTTCAGCAAGTCCCAGAGAAAAAAGGAGATCAGTTCTACACAAATACAGCTGCTAACTATAAACTATCACAAGTATCTTAGAAATAATGTGGAAATAGACTGATAGTGATAATCGGTATCATTAAGTCAAAATCTCAGATGACATGAATCATTTCTTCCCTCTTCTCCTTCTCTCCAAAACTAAATCTTAGCCACCTTTTTTTTGTTTGTTTGTTTCTTTCGAAGATAATACATTAAGCAAATGAGCTGATAAGAAATTGAAATTCTAATAATGGAGAACATAAAGGATTTGGTCAGGATCTCAGGAATCTGAAATAGTAAAAAATAAACCTACTTCTACATATATTTCCCCAGATGGTTTTCATTTTTGCATTCAGTCCATGAATTTTCTGGGCCTTTCATACCCCACCCCTCAGCCTACGTGATTTGTAACATTGTCCTAACTTGGTTCTCAACCCTCTTAATGCTGGCTGTAATGGTTTCCTGTTTGCAGTTAGTCAAGCAAATTTCAACTAAGGTATTAACTGAGCAATGCTTAGCCAGTTGTTTTTTTTGTTGTGGGTTTTTTTGTTGTTGCTGTTTGCTTGCTTCTGTTTTGTTTTGGGTTTTGTTTTGGGTTTGGGTTTTTTTTTTTCCAGTTTGGTGAGTGTTTGCTAATACTGGTTAAAGGAAATATATCCAACATTGACACAGTTCTTTCTTTTAAGATGATACAATGAGTCAGAGACTCTTACATTCTGTGGTGGTCATGCTCCTAGAGGGAAAAATGCTTTTGTCTGGTAAATCTATTAGCAGACTAATGAACACATTTATGTTAATAGCATGTATTGCCAAGGGTTGAATAATCTATTGATTTCCCTTAGTTGAACTACTTATTTTTCCACTTACATCTCTTACCAGCTCTGTGTCCTAGTTTGTTATGCTGTTGTCCATGCTGAATCGCACCTAATACAGAGGTTCCTTGGAATGACAATGAGGTTACTGGTAAGGTGAGGATTGCTCAGGGTGGGTAGCTGGGTTGCAGTGCAACCCCAGGTGAATCTTCAGTCTCCAATTCTGTCTTATCTAGTCTCTTTAAGCACCGTACATCTCATTTCTAGGTGATTACTGTAGTGTAGGAAGCGTTTCAGGGGGGTTGCATAGTTACCTCCTACTGCATAGGGAAGGGAGGCAAAATAGTGTGAGAAATTACATTAAAGTTAGTTGCTCCTGGCCTCTTAGTTGTGGGAAATGCTGCCTGGGTCTATGCTGCAGGACACAGGTCCTCTGAAGTAGGTCCCGAATTCCTGATGCCATGAATAGACAGACCGAATTCTTCAGTCTCTCTGATTTGTTTTGTAAGGAAATTCAGATACATGTGCACAGAGGAAAGAAGGTTGCTCTATGGAAAGGCCCATGGAGGGATTGAGCAGAGTGTCCAGGGAAAGCAATTGCCTTGTAAAAAAGCCAAAACTGAAGTGAGCGCCACTGCTTGCCAAAGGGGATTATTCTTCCTAGAGATTTTTGTGAGACCAGTATTTTGTCAAGAGAGCACGTAAATGTTAAGCACAACTGCTGCTGGAATGGTTTATCTACAATTATGACCCCCAAAGCCACCAGTGTAGAAGATTTTAAAATATTATCCTAAATTAGATATATGACTCTTGCTTACGAGTAGAATACCTCTAGCCATTATATCGGATAATTAAATAGCATTCCAATTAGACAACCTTAATGAAGTATTTCAGAGACAACATGTATACATCCTCATTTTCTCTGGTGTTTAAGAGGCACAAGCGAATAGCCAGTTGCACAATATTGTGTAATAGAAGCTGGCTTTTGTAAATATACGTTGTTGTGAATCTATATTTGTATATAAATGCATAAGACTTAGGAAGGCTACAAAAGTAATCAATACTCCATTGTCACATTACTTATCTAAGGTTATGCTTTATGGGATAGATTTAGTATTTTGAAACAGATCTAAGACAGAAAGCTCAGGTAGCTGAAGGTTACTATTCATGTGAGGCTTTGATATTTATTTTTCTGCCAATGAGGACCATATGTGTTCTGCTAATCACTTAGCAGCTGAGACATTACAACATCCTTAATCTTCTTTAATTTTTAAGGGTTAATAATAAAATGTTAATTTCCAATACAAAGCAAATGGAGGCTACTGCCAAGTTAGGATAAGATGTTAACATAGCAGAGATACAGTTTAGAAAACACAGATTCTGTTCTTGATGCTCTTATTTCTTGGCATAGTTGACAGAATAACATATGACAATCAGTTTGAGTGATTTTTTGAGAGGGCAGGCTATTATTTTTCTTATGGAATCATGAAGGGTAAGTGATTTCTCTTGTAACTGCAGGGCAGGTTTTGTGGAGATACATGACCCAAACCATAATAAGACTCAGTGAAGGGCAACAGTGTAGGGAACAGGGGCCTTTATTGTCCAAATTGCACTGGATTACAGATGGATGGATTAGAAACTTTTTTCTGATGCAGTACTTACAGATGGTGTGCTTTAGTTGCTGTGCAGTGCATGGAGTGAAAAGATAGATTTGTTTTTTAGAGTGGGACACTAAAAGTGATTACATCAGTCTCAACAGTTGTGAATTGCTTCAAACTCCTAAAGAAGTCAATGCAAAGCTACTGTTCCTGTATTTTCTGCATGAAAGAATGACAGAGTCAAGACTGAAGAACCACGGCAGATGATAGTAAAGTGTCTTTACTATTAACATGCTTCATTAATTTCTTTCTGAACAAAATTATGATATTGCTAAATATATTTTCTTAAAAGAGTATTTTAAGGTCTAGCAATCTGTCCTTGTTTTTAGTGTTTTTAAATCCTCAGGTTAAATTCTAAATGTACAAGATACTATTATTATTTATTACTCCTATTTTTCAAAACATCATTGTTTACCTTGCTAATTTTATATTCAGTTTGGTCAAGCAATGCAATGCTTATTAGTGTATTAAAACAATAGCACTGAAGCTGTAAATAAGTCATCCCCCCCCCCCCCCAAAAAAAAAAAAAAAAGAACACAGATGAAAACAATATGATAAAGGTTGTAATCAAAATAAATTATGCCTTGGGAAAAAACGTAAATTGCACAATTAGGCAATACAATAGAATGTTCCATAATTAGGTGCAATACAAGTGTAACCATCCTTAATATCAGTAGTATGCAAGCCTTTCAGACTTCATTAAAGAGTTCCATTGGAACATGTGAATAATAGGATTAATATAGCCATGGGCACTGCTGGGTCAGCTGGCAATAGATCAATCCAAAACGTAGAGCATATTAAAAGGATTATAGATTAGCAATTAGATGGCTTTTTCATGAGCAAGGAATAGTTCCTCAAGCTTTGCCAAAGGTTAACAGAGATAGGATGTCGATTTTTCCAGTTTATAATCCAGTAAGAGCTTTAAGGTGAGGGGAGTTATGGCATTTTCAGGATGGTAAGAATGATATGAACAAAACATAACAAACCTTTCAGGATCAGTGGCTTGGCTTTGCAGGGAAACTGTTCTTACGCAAAATGTAGGATATAAATATCTACTGTTAAAAACTACATCTCTAAGAAAGCAAATTTCAAATGAACTATCTGAGAGGTCAGAGACAGTCTTTAAGCCCTTATCTATAGCATTCAGTTTGAAAACATTTGTTGCATTTCAGAGAATACATAAATAAGTTCTCTAATTCAAACTCTACAAATCAATGTTCAGTATTACTAACACTATACACCACTGGAATTATAGTTTGACACTTACTTTTAGTTTGTCAATAACACAGATATCTAAGAATTTTTTTATAGCTTCCTGATGAAATACTGGATGGCAATATTGGTATGTTTTCAGCTGCATAAAGAGAATGTAGTATGTGGAATCAATATATATTGATCACAGAGGAGCTGAGTCTCAACATTTCTAAAAATCAGGTCACTTATTTGGATGCCTCAATGTACTCATACTTCAGACGTCTAGCTCTGAAAATATGGGCTTTTGTATAAAAGAAGACAGTAAATGTATTGAAAAAGATGAAATAGACATTCAAATGGGAAACAAATCACAGATACCTGGAAGTAGAAGAATGATTAACAGTGAATAATTTATTCAACAAACTTAAACATTTATGTCTGCTCATGAATAAGTTTAACCCTCTCATTATTCAACTGCCTTGTTATCTTTCTGTAGAGATTTTGGGACAGAGGTCTGACTGTTGATATTTTGCTGTATCTATTAGTTACTCTGTAAGAAATATGTTGGTGAATTTGCTGGGGATAAGCACATTGCAATAAGCAATTGCCTGAATAATGTCTCTGCTAAAGAATAAAGTTTAAGAAGCAGAAATATTTGCAAAGTTTGTGCAAAAAAATGTCAAGGAATTTCTTAAAAAATATTTTCTTTTGAAGTATTAAGTCTCATGGTTGTCCAGGTTACATGACATTTAAGCTAATTAAAAATACTTCTTAATAAATGAAGCCAGTCGCAGCTGCAAACCTTTTCATAAATTGTGTAATATTGCATGAAGCTGCACTGCCCTCACTATAACAACAACCCCTGTAGAGATCTGTGGGTTGGATGAAAGGTTTAAAATGAATTCTCCCTCCTTATTCTGCCCAAACCAGCAGCTTTGTAGGGGCTGTAGCTGCATCAGGTAGTTTTCTGGATGATTCATTGTTTTTTAATAACAAGAACTCTCTGGTGGAATCTGTCTCTCTGAGGACCTGAAAAACTCTGATGCAAACTCATTCTCTGGTTCTGAACGCCTCTTTAACGTGCCAGCTACATTTTCTTGGTTCTATAGTAAACACCTTAACTTTCTACATAGAAAAGATTTAAGGGATAGAGGATTATTTGTAATAAAAACATGATTTTTTAAAAAAATACACAGTATTACGTTCTAATACTGGGGATGTACAATAATATTTTAATCTTGGCTAACCTCCATTTTTCATAATCACACCTGGCATTCAGAAAAGCAGAAAAGGCAATATTTTCTATTAAAAAAGTTTAAATTGCATTTCTGGCTGAAATCTGTATAATTACTACTTTGACTTTAGCTAAAGTGTACTGGAAATTTTATAAAGTAGGCATTTCTAATTACAATGCTTTTCAATTTAGTTGAATTGTGACAGCTGCTCTGATTTTGACAGACAAGAAACGAAGTGTTTGCGATGCAATGACAGCAACATCCACGACACTAATTGCAACTTTTGTTGGAAAATGTCATGAATTACATTTCAAATAGGATCCAAACATAAAGATGGCTCTTCACTCATTTTACTTTGCAACAGAATTCTGGGACATTAACATTATTTTTGTTTTAGACTAATAATTCATTGCAGCAACTATAGACACTGATACGGGTAGCAGCCATCAATGAACACTAAAACAGTCCAGTCAACTCACTGGCTTTATCAAACATGGTTTGGCAGCCACTGCTCTGAGCGACCAGAAGAATGGTGTTATATGCCTAATTAATTTCTTTTTTAATACAGTAAAATAAAGTGGAAACAAGCAAAAATGTCTGTGTGATCTTTTCATCTTAAGACTGTTTAAAACCTGAGATGAGGTTGCAATTATTTCTAGAACTGGGGCATCTATATTTTTTGTCAAAATCGAAAAGTGACAGTTGCTAAAGATGGAATTTTCTTAAGCTCGTAAATAACATAAGAACACAAGGCCCACTGATTTTTCTGTGTGGTGTGTGCTTCTAAATTTACTTTAGTTCAGACTTTTTAGAGTGTTTAAATACCTTGCGAGTTTTATTTTCACATTTTATGCCTTTCAGCTTAGGTTTTATTATTTTAATCCACCATTAAATGGGATGCTTTTATAAACCTCACTATGAATCTTACTCTTCCTTAGGTGCCAACATACCCATATAAATATGTCCCTCATAGAAAATCCTGCCTGGAACATGCTGAGGTCTTGCCCAAGAGAATTAAAAATGGCAAGGAAACATATCTTCCCGAGCCCAGTATTACTGCTTTGGGGATAATTGATAATTCCCTTTAGAGTCTGAAGAAATTATATTGTCCGATCTTTATAGCATTTGTCAACACGTATATACTATATGCTTGCAAGTGAACAAGGATAGAAAAAACATTCAGGAAATGGAACATTGGGATTTTAGCTGTTCAAAAGCTGTTTTTGAATTGGAATTGAATTTACAGAGCATTTTCATCTTGGGAAAGATGAAGGTGGGGAAGGGGAGACAAGGTTAAGTTTGTGAAACTGATACAGAGATGCAGAGGTAGCTTTCACCTAGGCTCAATAATCAATGCATTTTCCTGAGGAGTGTTTTGGCAGGACTTGCTTCTGTACACCCCAGTACTTGAGAGAATTTGCGAAACCTGCCTGCACATCCCATAGTGTCCAAGTACTCTTTATGGTCAGCCCCACGTTTTCTACTTTACAATAATTCTGACATTATGACAGGTCACAGTATTAACATTTTTCCTGTGCTACATGGCATTTCCATATGTCCTGACAGAATCAGGTCTTTCTGATTTATGTCTTCTGTAATGAACTGAGATTACCATAGCTGCTTATTGTTTAACTATCAATGCATTATATCTCAAGACCCCTGTCTGTTTTCATCATTTTCTTCCTTGCCAGCTCACACAAATGTCTTTTTAATCTGTCACCTTCTCACATTGTATAAAGAGTGCAGACCCCTGGAGAGGAGCATGGGAAATTCCCTCTCAGCCCCATCTGTACCCTATCAGCTGACGTGAAACCACCTTTTCCATCTCCCTTTTCAAAGTACAGCTTCTGTCCTATTGAAATACAATGGACTAACACTGAATAAAGTCTAGATCCTTACACTCCAGTATCTTAATCCATGTCGCAGCAGCTGGGTAATAGAAATGTAAGCTAAAGTTTACAATTATTAATTTGCGGGCATGCAGAAGCAGAAGTAAATGCTCCCCCAGTAATCAACGCATTCCATCTGTTTTCAAATAAAAGTTTATCACTGAGGCTGAACTATGTTATATTCCTCCTCCACTTGTGAGCTTTACCTCATGGAATTTACAATGACTAGCCAATCTGTCCTTCTCCAAGTCCTTTTCCACCAGCATTTCCCTTAGGGAAGGCTCCCCTTTGCAGTACAGTGTCCCACAAAACCCTGGACTTGTATCACCTGGCTAAATCCTGCCTTTTCACCTCCACATAGCATCGTAAAGTCACTACTGCTAGTACCGTAACAGTCAAGAAGTTACTTCTGCTCAGGTTGCAAAAATCCATAATCATGTTAATGAACAAAGAGCAGTCATCTTCTCTGAAAACTTGCTCTGTAAATGGGAATAATTAAATTGGATTTTGTTTGGCTTTGGGTTTTGCAGTTGGATTCTGTGATGTTTAGTAAGGTGAAAATGGCAACTGTAGCCTTCCTACAGCTGTGAAGCTTGTAATGGCTCTCAGCTGAACAGAATCCCACTGACCAGCAACAGCTGAACACCAAAGCAGCCCTTATGTTCCCATCACTATTCACCAGTGCTGCTGTTCTCTTCTGTCAGATATCTTGTAGGCTCTTACCTTCTGTTCAGTGTGGGCGAGATTAGGAAATAGATTTGAAAATCATTACTGAGGAGTCCAAAACATCTGTAAATGTGAACACACCTGTGGAGCTCTGCTAAATAGCTCCTTAGGATGTATGAATTTCCATGTTTGGGTATAGATGAATGTTAACACCTTTAAAAATCAGTTGTTCTAAATGCATTCATTTAGTTTTTTTCCCCTTAACATAACTAAATGTGCACTTATTGTCATAAAGGACTCTTTTGCCCTTCATTTATTTACATGTTTCTACTCTTGTTGTTTATGTTATAGAAAACACAAAATTCAATAGTAAGCTTGTGGTATTCTGAAAATTATTACTAATATCCATTCTTCTAAATTATACATTCTGGGTTTTTTTCTTCACTTACAGGTGTTAGGAGACAGAGTAGTACCTATCTATGTGAATATAGATGCCTACATGATTTTGTAGTTATGGAGTTGTATGCAGAACTCTATATGTCTACAGAGAAATCTACCTATTGCATGGAATAAACATTTTAGTTCATAACGATATCTGAGAATAACTGTACCAAAATAGCATACAGAAACAGCTCATTTTTCCTTTCTTTGCAAGAAAGATTTTTTTGTGAGTAATACGTAGTTTATATACTTTCATGGAGATTTCCCTAGGAAAATGCCTTTCATAAAAGTTGCTAGAGAACAACATGCTGGCATGTAGACTTAACAAAAAGATTTTTTCAAGTTATAGGTTTTTAAGAAAACAATGAATTTTGAGGGACTGCACAAGTGTGCTCATTTTTCTTTTTTTAACAAAAAGAATTAAGATGGGAAGTAATTTTCCGGTATTATTTCTGCCTAAAGCATCTTTGCAAGGATAGCATACCTATAAAAGTATGTGTTTCTGTATTGTGCACTCTGCTATTTTACTACTGCAGGTGTGTAATAGGAGTGATGCATAATCTATAGTATGTAACTCTATAATATCATGGTGTAAAATATCTCTAGCCAGAGACAGCAGGTTCTGCGTGATTCTTTCTTAGCCTTACGTACAGTATTTTTCCTATGCTTAATGTTTTCCACTTCAAATTACTATGGACAAACTACGTCAGGTTTGCTGAGAAGCTCAGGGCTTTATTTTGGTTTTGAATACATTGTACTTATGTGTAATGTGCTGTAGAATTTCAGCATCCAGGCAGAAAATGGTACTGTAATTTCATAAGTGCTATGTCCATCACTGACTAAATATAACTATCCTTTTTCTTAGAGTGGATCACTTCATGGCCCTTCAGTTACTTGGAGGGTAATATCCAGATTCCTGATGATGTTGAGAAACCATCACTGATCAGCCATCCTGGCCAGTCTTGTTAAACAAACAAGGCGTATGACTTATGGGTCACAAACCTCTTGATAGATCCTATTGTGGAATATTGATATCATTAATTGTACTTGTTCACCTTCCTTTTATAATATATCTCCTTTGGGAATAATTTCAATTTACTCATAACATGAAGAAAAAAAAAAACCCTATCCCCCTCCAAAAATCCCCAGGTAAACAAATACAAGCCAGAAGAGAAAACTGTCAGGGCATCACTGGAGGAACTATAGTAGTGGCTGTCCTTTTTTTTCTCTAAAGACTCTAACTAAATGTTTCCACTCTTCTCCACATTTCTAGGCAATGCGCTGTCTGGACGGTGCCCTTCTCCCTTTCATTGGGAAGTTGCATTTATTTGTTCATGTGTTACAACAGAAATAAGCTCCATGAATGGCAGTAACAAAGGAAAGTAAAGATCTGGACAGGGAACAGGCCAAAGAAATAGCAAAGCACTGTAGAGTGAAAGGATCTGAAAGAGCAGAGTGGGCATTATTGCTAGCAGTACCGAATTTACATGGTGGTGGCAGATAATCATAGTTCCTACTTACTGCTCTAACATAGGATTAGTAAGGGGGCGGGGGGAGGATCGTATGAGCATTGAGGATATGCCTGGAAGAAGACAGAAGTTACATGAGGGAATTCTCCTCAGCAGTTAGAGAGACATGGACAGAAGGATGGAGCATTGCTGTGGCAGATTTACAGCCTGCCTGAGCAGCTCCGCAGCTCCTCCAGCGGCCGTGAGGCTGGGAGTGCCCTCAGCAGAGCAGGGCTGCAGGTGCGCGTTCGCCATTTTCCATTGTCGTTACAAAGAACGGTGCTTTTCAGCCTTCAGTCTTAACTGCCTTTGCTTCTCACCTGCTTGCTGGCCTTGTTAATAATCAATCACATTTTATTCACTTAACCTTTGTTTGCCTGCCCCCTGCCTCATGCTTCTTCATGTCACAGTAGATGGCACAACTTCAGCTGTTTGTTGATTAACGAATGCACACTGTATGTGCTGCAGCCATTTTAACTTCTTCACTGAGCATTGTGCTGTAGCCACTTTAGCTGCTTCTTTGCATATTGATTGAACACTGCTCGCATTGAGTATTGACTGCCAGAGACAATGTTCCTCACTTACCATTATCACCCTTGTTTCTTTCTCCCTCATCACCATTCCCGTAAACATTGATCTTCATCCAGTTTCTCCTGCCCTTATATTTCTTCACCATCTGCATCTTTGTTTCATTCTCATACTTGTAAATTAACCACATACAATAATTTCTTTTCTTTTTTGCTATTGCCTCTGAGGAACATTTCTCCTAATCATCATTATGGCCGATCTCAGGACTTCAGCATTCAGAAATCATGAGTCAGCCTCCCTTTTCTCTCGGATCAGGATACTGATCTAATACTGAAAAAAACCCCTTTTTATTTTTCATTTGTTTCCTAGGAAAATAAATACATGCATCTATCCTTTTAAGTTGTGGAGGAAAGCTAGGTAGTAACATGAGGGTATTGTTTACAATTCTCAGGAAAATAATTTTATCTTAATAATAATAAAAATAAAAGCAGCAGTTATCATTAAATAGCAAGTCTAGGATCTGAAGATAAACATCAGCTAAGATAAACACAGGATGCAGCAGAGAGCAATACAGACACTGCCTGACGTGGCAGGAGAAGATACTGAAGATCCCACTCTATAAAACAATGGTTATTTAATGGACTGCAACCTTGGGAGTGGAGAAAAAACAGTATTAGGGATAAAAAGAGAACAAAGAACAAATATTCAGCATATCTCTGGCACTCTGGATATCGTAAGTTTGCCTGTAATATGGAGCTGAAGATCAGTGGAGAAAGCGCACAACGTGAAAGCATGTTGGAAAATGTTGAGACACAATCCCAAGTGGAGGAGGAAAAAAGCATCAACATCATGCTCATCCTGGCAAGGAGGAAGGAACTCTTATCACCAACACAGCTTGCTTTGCTTTGAGTGAGAGGCTGGACTAAATGACCTCCACTGGTCTCTCTCAACTAACAAGTCTTTGACTCAAAAATATTTTTGTTAAAATTGCGAAAAGAGGCATTTAAACCTGTTTTCCATCTATATTATTCTTCTGGTTTTTTTACAGACTTTGTTATTTCCATCCTCACAGGAAGGACTTATTGGCAGTTTTCTGTCAAAATACTTTCTGGCATATGGTTGCTACAAGGAAGGATATTGTCAGTGTGAAGACAGGGGACAGGCTGAGCATTTTTTCCAGTTTAGGAACATCAGAAGAAAAGCTGTCCTTAACTGAAATATCTTCATTTTTAAATGCAATAAAGAAATTTTATTTTGGGACAACTATCACTACATTATTGCAATCAGAGTCTTGGAGCTTCCTATTTCTAGTCTTCCTGGTGGTTTAAGTTCTTTGTATGGGCCACATTTCTCTTAATGTGTCCCAGCCTCATCCTTTTCTCTTTTCCAGGAATGTACTGGAAACTCTGTAAACTTGTTGTATTATGAGAGATGTAGTTCAGAAAAAAAGCCAAGCTCATAGAAGAAAATATCATTGGGGAAACAAATGAAAATGCCTAGTAAGGTTTTGTCAAGCAGGTCTCAGGATGTGACATAAAAAAAGGTGGGGGAAGTGCTAAAGAGAGAGCAGGAAAGAAGAGATCCATCAGGAGTTCTCCACTCATATATGCCAGGGCCAGGGGATGAATTTGCTTGCTAAATCAAGCACAGACAGTGAAGCGATGGGGCAGCAGGAACTGAAAGAAGGTTTTGCTGAAGGCAAATGAGATAGAGCCGGCTGTACTGGGCAAATTACCAAATTAAACCCTGTGCTACACAGCCCCACCTAGGACAACAACAATGCCAAGGGGCAGACAGGTACTTCTCAGTGCCATATTTAGCAAACCTTCCCCACCAACACAGGCTTTCTTTCTGTTGTATAGAATTTTTACTCATAACTCATTTCCACATCTATTTCTTCCCCTTGCTTTTTTAGATCATTACAAACGCATAGGCAATTATTTTAACAATTTTTGTGAAAATTGAAGAAGCTAGCATGTTCCTTTGAATTCCTGTAAAAATATGAGCTTTTCAACTTTCATTTCTGAAAAGCCTCTCCTGTGCATCAAGGTTGTGAAATAAAGCTGAAATATTTGACCCAAATATATACTACATACAATAAAGTAAGTAGGGAAAACATATATTTGTTTATTTTAACGAATGACCTGAACTTTGAAAGCCTGAATAATCATTTTTGAACACTGAACCCAGTACTTTTATATTAAATATTGCGTTTTCTATTTCTATCTTAGGTTGTTTGCTTAATCTCACCTTGAACTCTTTGATAGTCCTTGAGAGACTTCTTGTAGTTAGACACTTTCAGTCTTTTCCCATTTCAGGCGCTTTCTTGACTCTGAGTGTCTTTGAGCTCACCTTGCTGATTCTTGGGCTTCACTGTTCTTTCAGGCAACGTTATAAATTACCCATTTCTTTCTGATTTGTGTGCTATCGTTTGCTGTTACATTCTCCATGGTCACTCCATCTTGCCCCATTCCTTATTCTCTGACTCCTTTGGGATACTATTATTTTGCTAATCACTCTGTATTTTCTACTACTTGAGTACAGTAACCCACTCTTGAGAGTCTTACCCTCTTATTTGCTCTCAAACTTTGAGGCAAATGAAATTCTTTACAATGAATTTCAGTTGTCTCAAAATTAGGGTCATGCAAGAAGACTTAATGTCAGCCAATACATTCTTTAAATAGTCATATCGTACAAAGTGGAGTGATATAGGAGACATAGCGGCAAACCAAGAGAGTATCTGGTGCTTTGATTCACTCTATTGTGGATGCCTGTAAACCTGAAGGTGATGAGTCTCAGTGAACAAGACTCACGTATAGAAGTGAAAGTTTCTTGGCTCTTGGCCTTTGGCAATAATACTGTAGGGATATACTTAAGCAACTTTAATTATAACTATGTAATGACTTGTTCTGTGCGGTCTGTGTTAAACTACTTAATGTATACTAGCACTTTTATATTCTCTTTCCCATGCACTGCTTTTGCGAATGTTCCACAGTGGCACTGAATTTTCTTATTTAATTTCATTTTGCTCAGACCTAACTGCTTTTCAGAGACTAACTGCAGTTTTGATAAATGTTCTTTCTAGACTAGTTAATTTCTTAGGCTGATAAAAGCTATTTTAATAAAAAAATGTAGCTTCCGGCTAGAGCCCAGATTTCAAAAGATAAGAACATCTAGTTTTCTTTTTTTTTTTTTTTTTCTGAATTAGTTACTTTAGTTTAAAGACATTTTTTCTAAGACTGATTAAGAAGAAAGACTGACAAATTGAACTTCAGATTTACTCTTTCACCAGACTGATACAAGAAGCAGGTAATGAGATCAACTCATTGTTAGTCACAAAGAGGTTTCTTTGAAATGAAACTTGTCAGACATACTTATCTCTTTAACAGTCACACAGATTGATACAAACAAAAGCAAGACACTTAGGCCTACAATTTCTTCCATAGCTGTTAAAGCAACTAATGTGTATCCTCACAGATTCTCAGAGCTGGCACTAATTTGATACCAATTTGTATTCTTAAAACTGCATTTCTTAATAGTAATTTGCCAATAGTATACTGTATTTTTTTGTAAAGCTACTATTTGGTGGTGTGGAACTTTCATGTCTCTCCTCCAAATAAGTTAAACCTCAGCTGTCATTTTTCCAGAAGACTGATTGTTTTCTATGTATTAAATGCAGGAATAGCAAAGAAACAAAACGACAGGGTTCAGTACTCCCCAGTACTCAAATTGATGAACCAATTGACTTTTCCTGTGAGGAGACAAAGTTTAACCATGTTAATGGAATGTGCTTGTTTACAAAAGAATTCTGTGCCTTCAGCACTGGCCTGACAGATTATAAGATTATATCCCAAGATGCGGAGTTGAGTCACTGTACTGGGTCTGGCTGAGATGGAGTTAATTCTCCCCATAGCAGCCCTTGTAGTGCTGTGCTCTGCATTGGTGGCTGGAAAGGTGTTGATAACACACCAGTGTTTTGGCTACCGCTGAGCAGTGCTGGCACAGCATCAAGGCTGGCTCTCCAACATTTTTGCCCCCTCAATGGCAGGCTGGGGGTGGGCAAGATCTTGGGAGGGGACATAGCCAGGACAGCTGACCCAAACTGACCAAAGGGATACTCCACACCATATGACATCAGCTCAGCAATAAAAGCTAAGTAAAGGGAGATGGAAGGGGGGCATTTTCATCTTGCGGAGTAACCACTACACATACTGAAGCCCTGCTTCCCGAGAAGTGGCTAGACATTGCCTGCCGATGGGAAGGAGAGAATAACATAATGTTTTCCTTTGCTTTTGCACATGTGACCTTTGCTTTCACTTTATTAAACTGTCCTTATCTTGACCCACGAGCCTTTTGTTACATTTTCTATCCCCTGTCCAGCTGAGGAGGGGGAGTGATAAAGCGGCTTTGGTGGGCACCTGGCACGCAGCCAGGGTCAACCTACCACAGTCACATTGTATGATTTTCTCAGGTTCAGTAAGACCAACCAGCCTTGATATGGGAGGAAAATGAGGAAGTAAGAATACTATATATAAACCAAAAAACAAATCAGGACATAAGAGGATGGAGTGGGAAGAACTAATTGCCTGGCGATAGTCACTGTTGATATGGATGCTCCACTAAACCTTCTTCTGCCACATATCATTCAATGCTATAGGAAGGAGACAGGATGCGGCCAGTAGCTAATGGAGAGAAAGAGGAGGGATTATACTAACCAAAACAAATTTGGTTTTAGTAGTTGACAAAAATGTGCTGATCATGAAGAATTTGGGGAACAAAGTTCTGATAATGTAATCAGTAGTGTTTTTTGGGGGGTCTCCATGCTGCAGCAGTCTAATGGTTGTCAAGCTTTTTCAGTCATTTCAGTAGAGATGTTTGACAGTACCCTAAGCATCAGACACAGGTTGTCCAAGGAGGCTCTGGAGTCTCCATTCTTGGAGATACTCGAAAGCTTGACTCTAGGTGGCCCTGCTTGAGCAGAGGGGTTGGACAAGATGACCTCCAAAGGTCCCTTCTAACCTTACCCATTCTGTGATTCTGTGAAACTAGGAAGGTAATGAAGGGTGGGCTAATCAGGAGGCTGACGTTGAATTTGCAGTCTGTTTTGTAAGTTGTGGACACAAAGGAAATAATTTACTTTAAATATTATGGAGAAGTGATGGCCTGAGAAAGTCATCTTAATGTAGCAGAGTGGATGGAGAACAGATTGCAGGGGGAACTGCATTTCCATGATTACAGAAATAGCTATAGCGGTATACCATTTTGCTGTACTTCAAGACATTCATGGAGAAAATATTTAAGGTTCAAATTAACAGAAGAATTTTCTGTAGCCACATTACAGTGACATTTATAACCAAAGCTGATTTACTAATTAGTAACAATCCCATTGCCTGTTTTTAATCTGTCTGCACAGTAACACTGTGTATTTGAAGTTCTATCTAATTTATATATACTGTATTTTGAAGCTTTGCTCTAACATGAATAATTGTGTAGTGTGCGGTAATACATCTACAGATGTTACTCTGTGACAGAGATACACCTTTTTATTCAACTCAACAATCATACTGTGTCAATATGTTTAAAAAAATAATAGAAGAATTTAAGTAATAACAAAAAAGTAAACTTGTTCATTTTTAACACTGGAATGTTAATAATTACACAAAACTGGCTTGTGTTGCCCCTTTGTGCTGGAGGCCTGATAGGATGCCATGATGAGCTTGCTCTTTTAAGCCTAAGGGCTTAACATTAGCAGCAGATGACAATTTTCTTACCAGAGTCTGCTTTGCAAAGCACATAGGGAGGAGGAAGTGGACTGGATGCTGTCATATATGGGATGGTGTGGTAATTAAGCAACACTGTTCAAGCATGGAGAGGGCAAAAACCAGGGGTTTCACTGTTAGGCTTCTTACATGATTGCAAAACACACCAGTGCAAAGCTTTTTTGCCTTGCAATAAGGGACTTTTT
Organism: Astur gentilis; assembly: GCF_929443795.1. NCBI lineage: Eukaryota > Metazoa > Chordata > Aves > Accipitriformes > Accipitridae > Astur > Astur gentilis. The sequence continues at coordinate 18,767,031 of NC_064883.1, read as the reverse complement.
ATTTTTGAAAAAAAAAAAAAAAGAAATAAAAAAAAAGTGCAGTTATTAAACTCAGCATGGAGACAATCTGAAACAGGATCTTCATCAATCAGATTAACTACTTTCCAAGATGAAAGTAGACGAGGCACAGTGTGAGCCTGAGAAGATATTTATCAAAACCCATATTAATAACCACTTTCAGCCTTCTCCTGACAGTTTCATCTTAGCTTCCATGTTTAACATTTGAGTATCATATGTTTTTGTCAGGATGAGGCTGCTAAGAGCATCAATTAATTAATTCCTCTGAAGTATGGTTTGGAAAGGTAATAAAGTAACATTCCCTAAGGCCAGGACCAGTAATGGTAAGCAGCATTCTGGTGCTGTGCAATTTTTTACTTCAGAAAGAAATTAAAAGCACAAAATAATTTCCACTTTTAAAAGAAGAATATATTCAACTTTATTTTAATAAAATTGTTGAGGGATCCATTTTTTAAAAATAATATTTTCAAAGCAGATAAAGAATATTGCTGCTTTTTATTTGTTTTATTTTAATAGGAAAAAGTAGAATGCTTCTGGCAAAATCAAAGGCAAAAAAGATGACTGGAATTTGTCTCAACATCGTTATTTATTTGTTATTATTATGATTTGCCTTGTTATTTGGGTCTTACTGTTCTGTTCTGGAATTTTCACTGTGGGGTGAAGGAAGCCTGCTGACAGCATAGAGAAATTAACCCTCTCCTTGTTTCTATGCCTGCCACTTTTACACAGGGAATTTTTAATGTACCATAACTTCCCCATCCTTTCTCCTGGTTAAAACCAGTGTGATTCTTGATACTTTTACTCTGTAAGAAATGAGATTTTTTGCCTTGTAAGTAGTGGAAGAAAAGCAAGGATAAAGAGCTGTTTGATGATATAGGAAAATATCAAGATAGTCTTTTTTGGTATTTTTTAAAATCGTAAGCAGATAGTGGTTGAATTTGGATACCTTGCTTTAATCTTGCAAAATAAATGCACCCTCTTACTTCTACATCCTTTTAGTCCTGCCCCAGACAAAGTAATGCTTCTACACAAAAAGGCATCTTACATGTATATAAACTGTTGATGATGGTTCATTTCTCATTGCCTGTGGGGAATGTCAGCCTATGTAATTAGTGTGCCCTAATGACTGCATGAGCCAGATCAAAATACTCTGCTCACCAGTCACTAAATAAATGTCTCCACACATTTTCTATGAAAGTATTTCAGTCTGGTCTTGTCAGAGAATGAGACCCAGGTGTCCATACTCTACATCTGTATGTAAAGTGTGTAAATGAGTGTCTGTGATACTTTTGCCTATTGCTTCTCTCATATAACTTTTGAGTACTTTACTCTCAGCAGGTTTGGGGCAGTTCTGAAGACATTTATGTTCATGGGAACAAACTACTCTGCCCCCCAAGAGAGCGAGAGAGGCAGTCAATCACTGCAGAACAGGCTGAGGATAAGAAAGTTGGTGAACTTTCTTTGATAAAAATCAACAAGGCAGGGACTTTTTTTCTTTCCCTCACAAGAAGAGTTCAGAATATCACTCCCAAACTTGAAATGCTCCTGATGTCTTATAAGAACTCTGTTGATTTATGTTCATATTCTACATGTTGCGGCTTCATCTGGACACTGTTACTCAGGGACAACAGACAAAGGGAACCCTGTTTAGCATCATCTCCTTTCCCCAGGAGTGGAGGACAGAAGCCTGCAAGCTAGTTTTCCTGACAGACAGTCTGTCATAATTTTCAAAATCAACTTGTTTCTAAGGAATATGGATTTTTTGGTAAGCATTTATTAGGTACTCAAATATCCATCAAAAAAAGGCTCAACCATCCCCTTCCTCAGCCAGAAAACCAAATTCTCAGCTCTTACAGAATCTGGAAGAAAACCCCATGATATCTGTAATTTTTTCACTTATATTCTAGCAGGGCATGTGACCAGTGATCAGTAATTTCAGGAGATCCATTCTGCAGAGATCTTATAGCACCATCCAGATAAACTCAAAATACATTGTGGGGTCTGCAAAGAATTTGCTAATTCTTAACACTAATAAACAGCTGAGCAGCAAAGCATTCAGACTGGGACAGATCACCTCTGGCATGTAGGGCTCTGTGTCAACTCCCGTGACCATGGTCAATCCTACAATGTGATGTAGATGTTGCTTGTTGCTAGTCTTCTAAGATTTATTCCCAAATGGCCTGTGGGTCCTGAGGTTGCTGATGGTCATCAGTCTTTTTTGTTGCCCTTGGGATGGCATTTATGAGTAAATGCAACAAAGGGGAGAAAAGATGGATACAAGGTTAACTGAATGCAGAATTTTCTTACAGAAAAAGTTTGGCCTGCAGTGTAGACAAATTCCATTAACTGTTTTCCGAGCTGTTGAATGTTGTTTCTACTTGGGTCTCTCTCATTATGAACTGATACTGCTGAGGATTTATGCTTGCTTGGTGAAAATGAAACAAATCTAAATTTTTTCAGGTAAAATAAAGAAGTAGCCTCATATTCATGGTCACAAGTATAGGAACAGATGGGAAGGTGTTCTCTGACCCATTAGAAGAACTGGTATGAATCAGATCCAAAGTCCTGTGGGTTTCCTCTTGGCTTGGAGCCAGGCTCTTCTTCTACACATATAAAATTGTTATGGATGTATTCAAACCTAAACTTCGTTGCAGAAATATACAAATCTGAAGGGGTTTGGTTCAAATTCTTTGCACCATGCTCTTTTCTAAAGTTTAAGATAGCTATAAGTGAATTAGGGAGCATTTTCTGTGTAACGCAAGGGGACTTTACAGGAGCGTGAGAAAACTGTTTAGCAGCCAGCCAGAATCACCAGCTGAGGTCCCTTGATTTGCATTCAGAGGTTACAGAGCATTCAGAAAGAGGGAGGATTATGGAATTGAAAGGTCTTAGGCACAGACAGGCTGAGTTTATAAATGCTGTAAAGGAAACTGAGAAAAATCTCAGGAAGCTGGGAGTTGAAACAAAACTAGTTTGTCTTATGTTCTAATTTGGCTTCAGAGAATTAAGGCTTGATCTCTTTGTTCAAACTCAGAGATTGTGGATGAACTCTGTGAGCATCAGAAGATCTAATGTTACTGTCTTCCCTACTAGGGTGATTGTTATTGCTGAATAATGAAGGTGCACATCAAAGCAAAAGGATTACTGTGATTTAATATCACTATTCTAATCTGCAATTCTGCAAATGGAATTAATTATTTTTGTGTTTACAACTACGGAAAGTTACCATTTAGACATGCACATCACTTCTTGCTAAGGTAGTTAGTGTTAAAGAAACATCATCAAAGTAGGTGTATGCCAGTATGCTAAACTGACCCAAAGCTGTGTGACCATGCTGAAAACTAAATTTTGCTAGGTAGGATCTATGAGGCACTAAAATGAGTATACTGCTTAAGATCAGTACAAAGCACTGGTGCAGACCCAGAATCTGCACCCTGAATACAGTTAACACCTTGAAGAGGCTTGTAGAAAAGCCAGCCTACAATTTCTGCTACGGCATCCTGGGAATTAGAGACCTTTTAAACAAATATTTCCTTTCATGAAGTTTTGTGATGTGCTCCACAGGGTGACTGGGACAGGTCAAAAACATGATCAAAAATATCTTCTCTGTTCTTCCTGCTTTGAAAACATTACCCTGCTGTTTGCTGACTATCTGTTCTGGTTACTTTGTGTTAGTCCTACAGCCTGAGGAATGAAACTGAAGATCAGCACAGTGCTGTTAAACACACACAGACAGACAACTAGAAAAAAAAAAAAAAAAAGAAAAAAAAAAAAAGAAAATGAAGCATTTCTCCAAGTCTCTTTTACTACTATGGAGATATTGAGGTTATATGTACTTTACATGAATATGTATGTGGGTAGCAGCACAGTATTATCTAGTGGAGGAGCTGTGATACTTAAGACACTGATATGCCTTTATAAGTAAATGATTATGGTCAGACAGATCATAATTCATGAACATCAGCTATAATTCTTTAGAAGATCTGAATGGAGTTATTGTGGTTAGTCTTTTTATCCTGTGGAGGTCCACTGATACTCAGAATCATTTGCGTAGCTGTGTTTGTTTACTCTCTTAGCAGTTAAATTTCATTTGTGCTATTTTCAGTCCAGGTTAAACTACAGGGTCGCTCTGTTTGGGATTAAAGGAAGGGAATCTGTGAAGCTACCCTCTGAGCATTATCATTCTGTCTGAGAACCTGCTAACTGACAAAAAATGTAATTTTGATGTGTCAAAATGGATGCTTCCTGGTAAACAGCTCTTTCCAAATACTGTTTAAAAGTCCAAATCCTGAGCGAGACACTCAGGGTGGCCATACTTTCAATAAATATTCTACTGCCCTATTGCCATACTGAAACACATGCTGTGCACAAACAAGGGTTTGGTAACTTCAGGTTATAGCCTAGCATATCTGGCCCATTGGCCTGGCTCCAAGATGACATCCAGAAAAAGGTCTTCAGTCTTTCCTTACATTTGCATGGAGCTCTTTTCAGTGTTCATGTCCTTGGGCAGACTCTTAGGTGGAAGAGAGTATATCTGGGATAACAGGACTGTAGTTGTGGATCACATGGGGCTTTTGGACAGCTTTTATGTCCTCCCTGACTATCAAACTCCCTTTTCTGCCTTTTTTTTTATTTATTTATTTTATTTACTTTTTCCCATAATTTCACTGCTCAGGATAGTCTGTGTAAACCACTTCCCCCCCCCCCCCCCCCCCCCTCCGTGGTTATGTATCATGACTCAAAGGAGAAGAAATTGATGAGGTCTGTATTTATGTATCATGCTTATTTTTAATAGGTTGATATGCCTTTTTTTACCTCCCTATTGTTTTGAAAGCTCAGATAGGGTTTCTTTGTCCTTTTGCTTCTTGTTTGCATACTGACTGAAGGCAGTTGTTCTTGTTGATAACTCCATGCTCAGAATGACGTGTATCCCTTTTCAAAATGACATAGCCAATGGTCTGCCTATGCAAGTTTCATATACTCAGCTGTAAAACTACAAAGAATCCCCTTGCTGGCATCTCAGACATGAACTGAAGGTTGTCCTATGGATTTGGAGAAACAATGTCCTGCTGCTTACTTTTACCAGTAAATAATGTATGCCCAGAGGGTAATAGAATTTTTTAAAGTTAGAAACTCAGAGAAATATTCTCAGTAACAAAACCAAAATAATTTAATTGCAATACCCAATCTAAAACGTCCATGAAACCTATAATTCTCTAGAAAACAATTATTCTGTATTACTGAACTTTTGAGAAAAAAGCCACTGATTATTCCTTGTCATTGGTTCTGATAGGAAGCATAAAATGGAATGTCCCAGCTAGTCATTAAAAATTGTATTCTTATCAGTTAATGTATTGGAATTAGACTGAACTGTATAACTGTATTTTTAGACCATTGGTCTCCATTAAACAAACTTTAAAAGTAACAGGACACCACTACTGATATGTCCTGGCTGAAAACATTTCACTTGAAGGAATTAGTCCATGCCCCTTGGACCCAAAATTGTAATGCCATTTGGCAGATATGATTTCGGAATCAAGTTCTTAATGAGATAAGGTCAAGCCAAACATGGATTCAGGGTACAACATTTGCATGTACTTTATGAGAACAGTTCTTATAAGAAACTTTTCACCTTCTAGCATTCTTTAAAATATTGTGGGATATTTCTGAAATAGCCATAGTATTTTTATTTCTTGGTTCTCCCCCCCCCCCCCCCCCATATTTAGATTTTTCTACTCATCTACTGGGTTTCAAATTTATGTTAAAATAATTACAGTATTTCACACATAACTAAACACATTTTAAGACCTAAGGCAAGTAATAGTGGAGTACTGAAGATCCAACATCCTCCTTTCCAATCAATTTAAGTTAGGACAGTGAAATGTTTGAAAATTTGAACTCTGAAGTCCAGCTATCCCTTGTATTACTGAATTGGGTAAATTATTATAAGCCGTCAAGGGCACAGTTTGATTTCCAGAGATGCATATATATGCATATTCACACACACATCAAGGTCAGTAATCTGCTCAAACTTAGATGGCCTGCCAGTATAGCACTGCTAAGATATAGTTCTTTTATGTCATGTCACACAAGGAACAGTAATATTAGCAACATGTCTGATTGCTCTCAAATTCTTAGCCATGTTGAAAGCTGAGGGAAGTCTTCAGTTCAATTTCAGGTGAAACAAAGAGACTTAAACAAAAAGGTGTTGTGCAAGTATATCATGTACACTGTCTAATGTAGCCATGGGTGTTCTCATTACCCACATAATGGAAAGGCTCTGGTTAAGATTCATCTCGCCTTGGTTATATGTAATGCATCTGTCCATATTTGAATTAAATGCCTAAGTCCCATTATAGTCAATGGAGATATAGCCAATACAGTCAATGGCATCTAGAGATCAGTTCATCTTGTCCTAAATTTTGTCAGGTGAATTGTTCTTTAAAGTCCATTGACTGTATTGATTAGCTCTCCAAGACTATAATGGTGTCCAGACAGTAAGTCTGCTGTAGACAGGCTAGATATTAGACATCTAGAGTAAGAATTTCATGCCTTCTGCTGTTCTTCACTACTATGAAATCTGGTTGAAATACTGGTGACTCTGGTGACTGAAAGGCAATTCAATACAAGAAGAATATTCAGATTACAAAAAACTTCATAGAGGAGTAGTACTTTATCATTTCAGCTCTGGCTACCTAAATAGCAAAACAGTACTGGCAGAAAAGAACTGATTTCTGCTTGCTCTTGGATTCATGGAGAGGCCCACAAGATCCTTTTCTGTCCATAATCTTACGTGGTTGTTCAGGCTAACATATTTATTCTCAAACTTAAAGGAACTTTGTCCACTGTCTGAATGTTTTCCCTGTGTCTTTTTCAGACCAAATAGCATAACAACACAATAAGCTCAGTAGGTCACTCACACAAAACTAAAGACAAATACTTCATTGTCCTTTGCTGCTAACTTGCCTGTTCCTATTGTCTTTTCATAAATTCTGAACTTAAAGAGCCCAGAGAAATTACTGTAATCACCTAATCAGCTCTCCTGACAGGCTTGGCCATGAGATTTCCCTGAAAAATAACTGCTTGAACCTGGACCACATCTTTTGGTGAAAGATGTGAAAACTTGGTGAAAAATCCATCACTGTCATCAATAAATAGTTCCAGCTGAAACTTGCCCCCTTATTTCCCCATATGAACTTTTCTAGCCTTTATAGTGATTGCAGTAGTGTGCTAGAATGGAAAGCTCTCTATTATCATGTTTTTCTTCCTTTGGTATATAGTTATAGATGGAGCAAGATAAGCAAGACTTTTTCTGCTGACTAGATATGTGCAGTAGCTGCCAGAATGTAGTGTCTTTTTCCAAGCTGTCTTATTGGAGCCGTTTCACATCAGATAACTGATTAAACATTTACCACAGCAGGGGCTTGAGCCTCTGTCTCTTGCTTCTCAAGGGAATACAATGAACACTGGGTCAGCCTTTCAGTAGCTGGCCCAATGGGTTATTTATACAGAATGTCACAGTGCTAAAGAAAGCGTATGATAGATCCTCCTTCCATAACCAGGATGCTCAGCTGGGATGTGAAAAATGTCCTTGTCCGAGTCGGGCAAAGGAGGACCTTAAACTAAGGACCCTTGTATGCATGTAACTGCACAACTACTGAGCTATGACTGCTCTGGGTGAGGTGTCCTTTCTTTTGTTGTGATAAAACTCCATCAGGTACCTAAAGACTCTTTCCGATATAAATTTAAATCCTGCTGTGTTAATTTTAAAAGTTTTGATTTAGGAGAAACAGCATTTTCTCCCAGAAGAATGGCTGTTGAAAAATTTTCAACCTGTTGCTTTCGAGCTATTGCTGTTGATAACAATCCCCTCTTCACACAGAAGAAATGCCAGTTGTTCTTTTACCTTGTTGGTCTTGTTTCTCCTCAGAAGGGGTGTAAGAAGGCAGATCAGGGTAGAGTATTTGTTTGTTATTTTCCAGTAATTTCTCACAGGAATGTAATGCATCCCCTCTAAAGTCATAATTCCTTGTGTCTGAAAATTTTCTATTTCCAATGGCAAAACAATTCTACTCTTCCTTTAAACTGATTTCAAGAGAATTACTTCTCAGCAGAATATAAGATGAGAATTTTGTGATTAAAAGTGTAATGCCAACTTACATGATTTTCAGATAATGATTCTCTGTCCCAAGTTTTTCAATGCATATTGATATTTTCCCTTTTGGGGAAAAGCTTAATATTCAAAACTGCTGTTATTTTTCCTTGGAAATATTTGTACAGTTAAATGCTGATGCTGGTGCAGGCACAGTATAAAGATATGGAGCCACCCTTTGCCTCAAAACACTTCCAGTTTGGGCAAACAAGAGAAACAAACCTACATGGAAAACAGTATGCGAAAGCATGTGTAATTACGTGCAAATATATGCCATATTTCTATGCCACATTTTACTTTGTATAAATACACATAACTGCTTGTTCTGGTTTCAGCTGGGATAGAGTTAATTTTCTTTCTAGTAGCTGGTATAGTGTTATGTTTTGGATTCAGTATGAGAAGAATATTGATAACACTGATGTTTTCAGTTGTTGCTAAGTAGTGCTTAGACTAAGTCAAGGATTTTTCAGCTTCTCATGCCCAGCCAGCGAGAAAGCTGGAGGGGCACAAGAAGTTGGCACAGGACACAGCCAGGGCAGCTGACACAGACTGGCCAACGGGGTATTCCATACCATGTGATATCATGCCTAGTAAATAAACTGGTCAGAGTTGGCCTGGGGGGGAACGCTGCTCGGGGAGTAACTGGACATTGGTAGGCAAGTGGTGAGCAATTATGTTGTGCATTGCTTGCTTTGTATATTCCAATCCTTTTATTACTATTGTCATTTTATTATCGTTATTATTATCATTATTATATTCTTCCTTTCTGTTCTATTACACTGTTCTTATCTCAACCCATGAGTTTTACTTTTTTTTCCCCCCAATTCTCTCCCCCATCCCGCTGGGTGGGGGGAAGGGAGTGAGCGGCTGTGTGGTGCCTAGTTGCTGGCTGGGTTAAACCACAACACTGCTTCAACTTCCAGGCATCACTTTGCATTGCCTTTAAAAAAAATGTAATACTACCAGTGCCATAGAATTAGGCATTGTGTTGGGATTTGAGGGAATAAATGGTAGTAGCTTTTCAGATTGTTTTATGGGGAACACCTTGGAAAACGGTAGCTACAATTTATCTCCCTGCCAGCTTTTGCCCCATGCTGCCTAGCTAAAGCCTGCCTGCGGGTGGAGGAGCTAAAGTCCTTCCGTACTTTGCAGATTATATTGATCTGGAAAGAACAGCATTTAACATCTTAATTTCAGACTGGGGTTGAGGTTTTCAATGAGGATGGCTAATATACTGTTGTTGCTGATGCTGATGATCTGCATGTTACATCACTGCATCCTTGCATGTTGTCATTCCCTTTGGTCTCCATCCCTCCAAGATATTTCTAGCACATAGGTTCTCTGTTGTAACATGGTCCCAGGTAGAGATTTCTATGACTCCAAAGGTTTGGTTTCATAATAAAGCTTAAGGGGGTTCTTAAACTCTGTGTAAAGAAGTGTAGACATTACACCCTACAGCATCACTGCTGGAGAAGTGAATCATAAAATAAAGTTTCCAGACAAACTTCAGACAAATTTCAATTGCTATTGAATTTCATTTTTTTCCATGTTTATAGTTGAAGATAATATTTTTATTTTTCAAGTTAGTCTTTGTTGGTATATAGCATTAAAGAAAGAGTATTTTTACTGTTCATTTTAGCCTTAGTTTTGCCTTGGTTTACCTTCTCTTTAGTGCCCGTTTCCTCTTTTCATATGTCTGATCTGTTTCCATTCCATATGAGCAACTCTGGGCAAGGTGACAGACCCCTCTGGAGCAGGTAAAACCACAGCTGAACCTTTAAGGTTTATTGGTTTCTGCTTGTAATGAGGTGGTGGTGGGGGCAGCCTGGAGAAGCTGGGCCAGGCACCTTTGTTCAGTTATTTGCCTTTGGTGACAAGGTGTGAAACAGAGCATTGTTCAGAAGGACACATAAAGGGCTCAGCTTTCAGTGGTGGTGGTGAGCTCTGGGACAGAATGGGTGTTGAGATTGAGTTTAACAGTGGAAAAAACAGTACAGAATAAAAAACAGCTAGACCCTTGCAACCCATATCAATCATGAGAAGAGCTTTTGTGCTGCATGACTTTCCAATATTTTACCTGAATTAATAAATTTTGGAGGAAGGACATGACAAGATGCTCCGACATGATGTTCCCCATTCCTGTGCTAGGAGACAAAATGGGAGCTATATAATCCTGCCTAAGACTGGGGAAGAGTTCCAGAGTAAACTGGAGACAGGATAAAGGAACAACAGAGAAACAACAGAAGCTTTTGTGAATTAAAATGAAAATGCTTGGTAAAAGAGAAAGCAAAGAGTAAGAGATTGTTAATATGTGGTGAAATATCCTGTCACAGTATACTGCACATTTAACCTTTCTGAACAACTGGAGATCTATCCTAGTTGGTTAAATTTGAACCATTTAGCAAAGCTTAGAGATCAAATAACTAACATTACCACTGAATACCATTTATAAACATCAAACTGGAGAATAATTTAAAGTCTTTCCATATTTGTGACATTTTGCCCTTTTGTCACTACTTTCAAAATGTGTGAACGTATCCATTTGTATTAGCTGAATCTTATCTAGTCAGTATTTCTTTTCTGAGTATGCTTTACAAATTCTACTTCTGTTGATTTTACCTTCATTAGTATTTTTATGGTCTCTGCTGTCATAACTGACCAAATTTGGGGCATCCTTTGCTTAGTCATTTATATACCTCAAACCTGAATACAGAGTTTCACATTAGCATATTTTAGCAATAACTAACCAGTCCTCTGAAACTGGTAATGCTAATAAGAACATTTAAGTTATCTAAAATTGAATATGTTTTGCTTTTCATTGTCTTATCTATGACCTGCTAGAACTTCCGATCAGTGTGCAGGCCTTCACCATTGGCTTGTGAAGACAGTATTTTAAGGTGTAATAAGTAGTTATTTCATGATATTTAAAAGTTAAATACTAAGTTTGGTATATGTACAAACATAATCTTTTGTAGATGCACTAAATTTCAAACCCATTATTTAACATTTTGATAGAAGAAGAACCTGTAACTTTATACCTCTGCAGGTTTTGACATGACATTACTGTGGCCGTACAGAGCCGCAATAGCAGAATGTCAGTACTATGCAGTATGGTCACGGGCTGTGCTAAAGTGTTATAATGATGTCTTCATATTGTTAGCTGGCTTTCAGTTCTCCAGCCAATGAAGCAGACATTATGCATTCAAGTGGGATTGCACATCTGAAGGTCTAGGTAATATTTACAAGGGATCAGACTTATTTTCTTATAGCAACTGTAACTGAGAGGATTACTAAAGCACTGAGTTGGTGTCAGAAGACTAGGATTTATTCCTTACTACCTGTATCACTTTGGGCAATTCACTTAATCTCCCAGTGCTTTAATTCCCTGCTCAGAAATGGGGACAATAATGCTTCTTACCTTACAGGTATTTCAGGAGGATACATCAACTGGGGTCCAGTCCCCCAGACACAAGAAATACATAGAATAAAGAGTTCACCTATGTTTAGGCATTCATCTTCTAGCTTTTAGCTTGTTCATATAACATTTTCTAAGTTGCTGTTAAAAGATCTAAGTGATTTCTGGTCTTCTCTGTCTTTTTGCATACACATGTACTCACACACCACAGCCCCATGTTGCACCCCAGAGCAACATTAGGTAGAGGACAGAGTGCTGCTTCTAGCTGACTCTGGTCACTTGGTCTGACTCCTGCGCTAGGTGTAAAGTGTTACACTCAGCTCCTGAAGACCATCTATTATCACAAAGACATTCCCACAACCCTATCAGCCTTCAGTAACTTCATTGTCTTACTTGAAGTCAGACTTAGGAACACCTTACCACTCTGCATTAGTAGTGTTTTCACCTTCTTGATTGCTGAAAGATGAAGTGCAAAATCAGGTTTCTCTCAAGACTACAGCTAAGACATCCTGGACAGGGGTTCTTAGACAAATGAGGATCAAATAGCACACTGTTGCCAAAACCATACCATTCTTTTTTATTCATCTGTCATTAGAGAGAAGAATTAAAAATCTCCTAAAGTTTACATAGCCCAGTTAGCAGTAGGAAAGACTTACACATTTACGTCAGTGAGAATTTTTGTCAGTGGTGTCTTTTGAATGGATTGCAGTATATTTTTTGTCTAAACCCTAATAAATTTCTCTCCTCTTTTCTTCACATGCCCCATGGTTTGGTCTTTTAGGTAATGAAGTGGACGTACCAAAGCCTTATTTGGGAACCCTCAAATTACTGGATTGAAAGAACCTTTTTTATTATTCTTGTTTATTATATTTTTTTTTATTTCTTCTGTTTTAAATACTTGTTTATATACAAATGTGGCAAAACTGAAAGCAGCACTCAGTTGGCAAGGCATGTAGCTGCAGCAACCTTAAGTTCTGTGGCTGAGCGTTAGATGGAGGTGTACAGGGGGCTTTGAGGAGCCAGAGAATCCTGAGGAAGAGCAGAGAGCTCTTCCAGGAGCTGGCAGCTCTTGCGAGAGAGGCTGACACGGCTTGGGCATTGCCAGGAGCAAACATAGGAGATTTAAACAGCCCAGGAGCTGTGACCAGGGCCTGCAAACAGGGATCGAGAGGGCACACACAGCATCTGCGCAGAAGGGTGCGTGAGAAGGGCTGTGCACCCTGCTTGTAGGCCCACAGCCCAAGGAAGTGCTCTACATCTCTGCCATAATGGTGGGCACTTGCCTCAGATTCTAGAGAGAAAGCCCCTGAGATGTCTGATGCTTCCACCCAGATGGAACCAGTAAGGAAGGAGACTTCAGGACAGATGGTAGGTTGCAACAAGTTCCCAGACCCTTCTCCTGGAGAAAAAGTAAGTACCTACACACGATATGCACAGGCTGATCTGTTGTGTCAGGTGGCTGAGTTGCAGGAAGCAGTTAAAAGGCTTCACAGTACTAAAGGGACCAAGATGGAGACAGAAAAGTGGTTTGAGAACCATGGTCCTGTGGTGGACACCACAGAGAATGAGGCACTCTGGACCCTGGTGACCCGCAAAAGCAAGACTCTACTTCAGTCCCCACCCTCCAGCATTACAACCAAAACCAGATATGAAGCTTTAACAGCTGTAGACACCCACAAGCAAGGCCTGCAAGGAGAAACTGTACTAGGAGCACACAGTGGATACCGCAAAAAGAAATGACGAGTGCTTGTAGTGGGTGACTCTCTGTTAAGAGGCACTAAGGTGCCCACCTGCTGGCCTGACAGGGAGTCACAAGAGGTGTGCTGCCTTCTGGGAGCTAAGGTCAGAGATGTTGCAAGAGGGTGCCACAATTTGTCAAGAGCATAGACTAGCATCCATTGGTACAGGGACACGAATGTCACCTCAGGCCAGAACCTGGGCAGAATCAAGGAAGAATACAAGGCCCTGAGGGTGCAAGTAAAAAGTATTGGTGTCCAAGTTATCTTTGCTTCCATTTCACCAGTTAGAGGAAAGGGTGCAGCCAGAAATAGAGGTTTAAGGATCGGATCCACCTGTATAGAAGAGGCAAGACAGTCTTTGACAGCAGGCTGACTAACTTGGTGAGGTGGGCTTTAAACTGAAAGACTCAGATGGTGGGGTCCAAAGTGGTAATGCTCATGCCATTGCAACCAACTGGCGAATAAGTCAGGCCAACCAGAGTGGTGACAAATATTCCTTAGCTGCCTCCCAAGATAAGAACCAGAAGACCAACCAACTTAAGTGTATGTATACCAATGCATGGAGCCTGGGGAACAACCAGGAGGAACTGGAGCTCTGTGCCCAGTCAGAAAGTTATAATATCATAAGAATAACTGAAACATGGTGGAACAACTCACATGACTGGTGGACTGTTATGGATGGCTATAGGCTGTTTTGTAAAGACAGGCAGGGAAGAAGAGGAAGAGGAATCTCACTTTATGTTAAGGATAACCTTGAATGTATAGATGTCAACTATAGTGATTGTGGAAGCCCTGTCAAATACCTCTGGGTCAAGGTCAGAGGAGTTGTCTCCAAGGGGGATCTTACAGTAGCCATCTGCTACTGACCTCCAAATCAAGGTGATAAGGCCAACAAAACAATATTTGGGTCACTTAAGCAAGCTTCAAGTCAACAGAACCTGGTTCTTATGGGTGGCTTCAACTACCCAGACATTTGTTGGAAGAACAATACAGCAGCTAACATGTCATCCCTCAAGTTCCTGGAATGCGTAGAGGACTGCTTTCTCATACAAATGTTAGATCTGCCGACCAGGAATGAAGCACTGCTGGACTTGCTACTCACAAACCAAGAAAACCTGCTTTGTAATATCTTGGTTAGTGATAGCCTTGGCTGCAGTGACCACGATATTGTAGAGTTTGGGAACCTGTTGAGCACGCTGAAGTTTATTATTAAGACAAAGGTTTTAGATTTTAGAAAAGGAAACCAGCTCGCTCAGAGGTCAGTTGGAAGGGATTCTGTGGGAAGCTTCCATGGATGATAAAGGAGCTAGCAAGTGCAGGGAGTTTTTCAAGAATGCTCTTCTGGAAGCACAAAACCAGTTCATTCCCTTTAAAGGTAAGGGAAGTAGGTGGAGCAAGAAACCCCTTTGGCTTAACTGCAAACTTCTGAGTCTGCTCAAAACTGGAAAAGAAGCGTACCAGAGATGGAAATGTGGGCGAATACCCATTAAGAACTACAAGGGCATTGCCAGGGTGTGCAGAGATACGGTTAGAAAAGCAAAAGCTCAGCTCAAATTGAAATTGGCCAGAGATGTCAAAAACTACAAGAAAGGGTTCTTCGGATACGTAAACAACAAGCAGAAACAGAAGGAAAATAATGGCCTGCTGTTAAACAGGAGAGATTAATTAGTCATCAACAACGCTGAAAAGGCAGAGGTTGTCAACATTTTCTTCACATCTGCCTTTACCAACCCTGTTAGGGCCCAGGCCTTTGGAGCAAAAATTCAGATTGATGCAAACACTATCAGTGGAGGAAGAGGTGGTATGTGAACTATTACAGGGGCTTGACCCCTACAAATTACTGACACTGAGCCCTGACGTTTTCCACCCGAGGGTGTTAAGAGAGATGGCTGACATCATTGCGAGTCTGCTCTCAATAATCTTTGAGAAGTTGTGGCATGGAGACTGGGGGACATCCCAGAAGACAGGAAGAAGGTTAATGTCACCCCCATCTACAAGAAAACCTTAAAAGAAGATCCAGGAAATTATAGGCCCATCAGTCTTACTTCAGTCCCTGGAAAAATTATGGAACAAATCCTCCAGAAGCATGGCAAACAAGGCAGACAAAGAAGGCATGGTGCGTCAGAAAGGGTGTGGTGCAGCAGTTCGTGCAGGCAGGGCGTGCAGGTAGGGCACAGGCCCCCTCTTCCCAACTCGAGAAGGCTACTCAAGCGGTGGGCATTGTCCCAGGAGACCCAGGTATGGCTGCCTTTTGGGTGAAAGCCATTGCTAGGAAAAATGTGGTGATGCAGACAGAGCTCCCATGTAAACATACAGCTGTCCAGGTCTCTGGCTGCAGGGAGTGCCCGAGTCTACCACTGGTGCCGGAGGGCAGCAGAGACACCTCTTGTGTGAGGTGTGACCAGGTGGACGATCTGCTCAGCCTGGTGGCAGAGCTGAAGGAGAAAGTGGAAAGGTTGAGGAATATCAGGGAGTGTGAGAGGAAGATAGATTGGTGGACCACCACCCTACCATCCCTGAGGCAGAGGCAGCAGATGGAGGCTCCACAAGAAGCAGAGGTTCCACTGCCCTCTTGCCACCAGGCAGGAGGGGACCTAAGAGATGGAGGGGAATGGATACAGGTCACTGCTCGGGAAAGCAGGCGAATCCCTTCCTGGTCTCCTTCACCTTCCCAGTTGCCCCTACACAACAGGTATGGGGCTCTGGAACTTGAGGACCAGGTCAATGAAGATCAGGGTGTAGATGAAGCCCTATCTAGGGAGATGCCTAGACTCAGTCAGGCAGCGCCACACATTCTCACATGCTCTGAAATAAAGGAAAAGGAGGGTAATTGTCATAAGTGACTCCCTTCTGAGGGGGACGGAGGGCCCAATATGCAGATCTGACCTATCCCACAGGGAAGTCTGCTGCCTCCCTGGGGCCCGGGTAAAAGACATTACCAGGGAACTCCCTGGTCTGGTTCGGACCTCTGATTATTACCCATTGCTGGTTGTGCAGGTTGGCAGTGATGAGATTGCAGGGAGAAATCCAAAGGCAATCAAAAGGGACTTCAGGGCACTGGGGCAATTAGTGGAAGGATCGGGAGCACAGGTAGTGTTTTCCTCAATCCCTTCAGTTGCACGGAAATACACTGAAAGGAACAGGAAAACACACCTGATTAATATGTGGCACAGAGGCTGGTGCCATCGGTGGAATTTTGGGTTTTTTGATCATGGGGAGGTTTACACAGCACTGGGCTTGCTGGTGACAGATGGAGTCTAACTATCTCAAAGGGGTAAAAGGATCCTCACTCATGAGATGGCAGGGCTCACAGAGAGGGCTTTAAACTAGGTTTGAAGAGGGAAGGGGATAAACCTAGGCATTCCAGAGGTGAGCTTGGGGGCAGCATGCCAATGTTGGGGGTGGATTCGATAGCCCAGCTGAAGTGCATCTGTGCCAATGCACTCTGCACGGGCAGTAAACAGGAGGAGCTGGAAGCCATTGTGCAGCAGGGCAGATATGACTTAGTTGCCATCACAGAAACATGGTGGGATGACTCCCATGACTGGAGTGCTGCAATGGACGGCTATAAGCTCTTCAGAAGGGGTGGGCAAGGAAGGAGAGGTGGTGGGGTGGGTCTCTGTGTTAGTGAGTGTTTTGATTGTACAGAGCTACATGATTGTGATGACAAGGTGGAGTGCTTATGGGTAAGGATGAGAGGGAAGGCCAATAAGGCAAATGATATTGTGCTGGGAGTCTGTTGTAGACCACCCAACCAGGTTGAAGAGACAGATGAATCATTCTACAAGCAGCTGGCAAGAATTGTGTGCCTTTGTTCTCGTGGGGGACTTCAACTTTCCAGACACCTGCTAGAAATACAACACAGCAGAGAGTAAACAATCTAGGAGGTCCCTGGAGTGTGTGGAAGATAACTTCCTGACACAGCTGGTAGGTGAGCCTACCAGGGGAGGAGCCTTGCTAGATCTACTGTTTACAAACAGGGAAGGACTGGTGGGAGGTGTGATGGTCGGAGGCCGTCTTGGGCTTAGCGACCATGAAATGATAGAATTCTCAATTCTTGGTAAGGCAAGGAAGGGGGTTAGCAAAAACACCGCTAAGGACTTCCAGAGGGCAAACTTTGGCCTCTTTGAGACACTGGTTGAGAGAGTCCCTTGGGAGACAGTCCTGAAGGGCAAAGGGGTCTGGGAGGGATGGACATTCTTCAAGAAGGAAATCTTAATGGCTCAGGACCAGGCTATTCCCATGTGCCGCAAGTCGAACTGCCGAGGAAAACGACCTGCCTGGCTGAACAGGGAGCTTTTGCTAGGAGTCAGGAAAAAAAAAAGAGTTTATCATCTTTGGAAGAAAGGGCGGGCAACTTTGGAGGAGTACAGGGATCTTGTTAGAAGAAATTAGAAAGGCAAAAGCTCAGCTAGAACTAAAACTGGCCACTATTGTAAGGGACAACAAAAAATGTTTTTACAAATATGTTAACAGTAAAAAGAAACCCAAGGAGAATATCTATCCTTTAACAGATACAGAAGGGAATGTTGCCACCAGACATGAGGAAACGGCTGAGGTACTTAATGCCTTCTTTGCCTCAGTCGTTAATAGGGAGACCAGTTATCCTCAGGGTACTCTGCCCCCTGAACTGGAAGGCGAGGATGAAGTGCAGAATATACCCCCTTAATCCAGGAGGAAATAGTTAGTGACCTACTACGCCATCTGGACACTCACAAATGTATGGGGGACCCACTGGGATCCATCCAAGTGTACTGAGGGAACTGGTGGGGGTGCTTGCCAAGCCACTCTTCATCATCTATCAGCGATCCTGGTCAACAAGGGAGGTCCCAGAGGACTGGAGGCTTGCCAATGTGACACCCATTTACAAGAAGTGTTAGAGGGAGGATCCGGGGAACTATGGCTCTGTCAGCCTGACCTTGGTACAGGGAAAGATTATGGAACTGTTTGTCTTGAAAGCACTCACATGGCAAGTTCAGCACAACGAGGGGATCAGGCCCAGTCAGCATGGGTTTACGAAAGGCAGGTCCTGCTTGACCAACCTGATCTTCCTCTATGACCAGATGACCCACCTAGTGGAAGAGGGAAAGGCTGTGAATGTTGTCTACCTGGACTTCAGTAAGGCCTTTGATGCTGTCTCTCATGGCATACTCCTTGGGAAGCTGGCGGCTCATGGCTTGGACAAATGTACTCTTCACTGGATGAAAAACTGGCTGGCTGGCTGAGCCCAGAGGGTTGTGGTGAATGGGGTGAAATCCAGTTGGTGGTGGGTGTATTGGCTTTGTGTGGCGAGGTTTTGGTAGTGGGGGGAGGGGGTTACAGGGGTGGCTTCTGTCAGAGCCCATACCAGCCGGCTCTGGGACGGACCCGTTGTCGGCCAAGGCCGAGCCAATCAGTGATAGTGGTAATGCCTCTGTGATAATATTTTTAAGAAGGAAAAAAAGTTGGGACAGACGGAAATGGCAGCCAGAGAGAGGAGTGAGAACATGGAAGAGAAGCAGCCCTGCAGACACAAAGGTCAGTGCAGAAGGAGGGGAGGAGATGCTCCAGGCGCCGGAGCAGAGATTCCCCTGCAGCCTGTGGGGAAGACCCTGGTGAGGCAGGCTGTCCCCCTGCAGTCCATGGAGGTCCACAGTGGGGCAGATCTCCACCTGCAGCCTGTGGAGGACCCCATGCCAGAGAAGGTGGGTTCCCGAAGGAGGCTGTGACCCCGTGGGAAGTCCATGCTGGAGCAGGATCCTGGCAGGACCTGTGGACCTGTGGAGAGAGGAGACCATGCTGGAGCAGGTTTTCTGGCAGGACTTGTGACCCCGTGGGGGACCCACGCTGGAGCAGTGTGCTCCTGAAGGACTGCACACCGTGGAAAGGCCCCATGCTGGAGCAGTTCGTGAAGAACTGCAGCCTGTGAGAAGGACCCATATTGGAGAAGTTCATGGAGGACTGTCTCCCATGGGAGGGACCCCACGCTGGAGCAGAAGAGTGTGATGAGTCCTCCCCCTGAGGAGGATGAAGTGGCAGAAAATAACGTGTGATGAACTGACCATAAACCCTATTCCCCATCCCCCTGTGCCACTGTGGGGGGGTTCGTAGAGAATCTGGGAGTGAAGTTGTGCTCGGGAAGAAGGGAGGGATGGAGGGAAGGTGTTCCAAGGTTTGGTTTTATTTCTCATTACCTTACTCTGGTTGATTTGTAAAAAGT
Source organism: Astur gentilis (assembly GCF_929443795.1). Lineage (NCBI taxonomy): Eukaryota > Metazoa > Chordata > Aves > Accipitriformes > Accipitridae > Astur > Astur gentilis. Next base: position 18,747,508 of record NC_064883.1, on the reverse strand, counting down.
TGAGTTAATTCTCCCCAAGCTGAGTCTGTTTTGCCCATAACGGTAATTGGTGAGTGATCTCTCCTGTCCTTATCTTGACCCACAAGCTCCTTGTTATATTTTCTCTCCTGTGTCCAGCTGAGGAGGGGGAGTGATAGAACAGCTTTGGTGGGCACCTGGTGTCCAGCCAGGGTCAACCCATCACAGCGGGTCACAAGTGGTGTTCCCCAGGGCATGGTTATGGGCCCAGTTCTGTTTAATATCTTTATCAATGATTTGGACGAGGGGATTGAGCACACCCTTAGCAAGTTTGCGGATGACAGCAAGTTGGGAGGCAGGGTTGGTCTCCTTGAGGGTAGGAAGGCTCTACAGAGGGATCTGGACAGGCTGGATCGTGGACCAAGGCCAGTTTTATGAGGTTCAACAAGGCCAAGTGCCGGGTCCTGCACTTGGGTCACAGCAACCCCGTGCAGAGCTACAGGCTTGGGGAAGAGTGGCTGGAAAGCTGCCCGGCAGAGAAAGACCTGGGGGTGCTGGTTGACAGCCGGCTGAATATGAGCCAGCAGTGTGCCCAGGCGGCCAAGAAGGCCAGTGGCATCCTGGCCTGTATCAGAAATAGTGTGGCCATCAGGAGCAGAGAAGTGATCGTCCCCTTTACTGGGCACTGGTGAGGCCGCACCTCGAGTGCTGTGTTCAGTTTTGGGCCCCTCACTCCAGGAAAGACATTGAGGTGCTGGAGCGTGTCCAGAGAAGGGCAACCAAGTTGGTGAGGGGCCTGGAGCACAAATCTTATGAGGAGCGGCTGAGGGAACTGGGGTTGTTTAGTCTGGAGAAGAGGAGGCTGAGGGGAGACCTTATCGCTCTCTACAACTACCTGAAAGGGGGGTTGTAGTGAGATGGGTGCTGGTCTCTTCTGTCAGGTGGCTAGTGGTAAGACAAGACGAAATGGCTTCAAGTTGTGGCAGGGGAGGTTTAGACTGGATATTAGGAAAAATTTCTTTACTGAAAGGGTTGTCAGGTATTGGAACAGGCTGCCCAGGGAAGTGGTTGAGTCACCATCCCTGGAGGGATTCAAAAACCACGTAGACAAGGTACTCCAGAACGTGGTTTAGTGGGCATGGAAGATGGTTGGACTAGATGATCTTGAAGGTCTTTTCCAACCTAAATGATTCTATGATTCTATGATTCTATCATAAGTCAAATGAAGCATATGATTGGGAAAAGCCAGCATGGATTCACCAAGGGTTAATTGCTCTTAACAAACCCGATCACCTTCTATGACAAAGTAAGCTGCTCAGCTGATGTGGGACGGGCAGTGGACATTGTCTACCTGGGTTTCTTCAAGGCTTTTGATGTGGTTTCCCACAGCCTCCTCCTAAAGAAACTAATGTGTTACGGTGTAGACAAGTGGTGTGGTCGGTGGGGGGGGGAACTGGCTGACAGGCTGCACCCAGAGGGTGGTGGTAAATAGCTCTTTTTCAAACTGGCAACCTGTCAAAAGTGGGGTCTCCCAGGGATTGATATTGGGCCCAACACTGTTTAATATCTGCATAAGTAGATGATGGGGTCAAGCATACCCTGATGATGTTTGCTGATGATACCAAACTGAGTGGGGAAGTGGGGACTTCGGAAGGGACAACCACCCTGCAGAAGACCTGGATAGACTGGAAGAGTGGGCTGACAAGAACTTTATGAAGTTCAACAAGGACAAGTGTAAGGTCTTGCACTGGGAAAATATAATGCAATTGTGGAGCAGCTCTGTGGAAAGGGACCTGGGGGTTCTGGTGGACAATAAGCTTAATATGAGTGAACAGTGTGCTGCTGTGGCACAGAAAGCCAACAGGATGGTCGGTTGCACCAACAAGGGCATCAACATCAGAGACAAAGAAGTCATTATCCCACTCTACTCAGTGCTTGTCAGGCCATACCTGGAATACTGTGTTCAGTTTTGGTCCCCGCTACACTAAAAAGATGTGGACAGGCTGGAGGGGGTCCAGAGAAGGGCCACAAAGATGATCAAAGAACTGGGAAGGCTGCTATATAAGAAAGGGCTGAGAGAGTTGGGTTTGTTCAGCCTTGAGAAAAGAAGGCTTAGAGGAGACCTTGTCACCATGTTCCAGTATTTAAAGGGTGGCTGCAAAGAAGATGGAGACTCTCTTTTTACAAGGAGTCACATGGAAAAGACGAAGCATAATGGGTACAAGTTATTCCTGGGGACATTCCAACTGGACACAAGAGGAAAATTTTTCACAATGAGAACAATCAGCCATTGGAATAATCTCCCCAGGGAAGTGGTGGATTCCCCAGCATTGGACACTTTTAAGATTCAGTGGGACAGGGTGCTGGGCTATCTTGTCTACACCGTGCTTTTGCTAAGAAAGGTTGGACCGGATGTTCCCTGATGTTGCTTCCAACCTGGTATTCTATGATTCTATAATATAAACCTCAGTACAGCCTTTGTTTCATCTTACACTAGGAGTTAACCTGGAAGTTAGGCCTGCATTGATATTTTTCAGGGCTGGCATGCACAGACGCACAGATATTTTGGAACTGACATTTTGAAACTGAGCATCCTAACAATCATTTCTTTGGACGTTTGCTACTTGTTAATTTTAATATATTTGAGTTTACTGACACTGGGCCAATTAAGTATTTACTCAATCAAAACTCCTACTGAAGTCAGTGGGAGTTTTACTTAAGCTTATAGTCAGTGGGAGTTGTAATTGGAGCTTGTGTTAGTTATAATATGTTTCCTTCAAAGTTTTTCACTTTGCATTGTTCTGTTCATTTTCCACTCAAAATGAATGATCTTATAGAGTGATAGGAATATTAAGAAATATATAAAGAAGGTTTAATTGTATCCTGACTTTTTGTTTTAGGAAGGCAATGACCCTACAGAAGGAATCTGCAACCTCAGTATGCTACACACCAAGGAGGTCAAAGTGTTGCCTCAGTTTAGCAAGTAGTTCTGGGGTGTCCCTGTACTACCAGGCACAGGAATGGTTACATTCTACCTACTGGGATGTTCATAGACAAAGGATGGTTGCAAACATGGAGATTTGTTAGCTGTCTCCCTGTCCTGTTTGGGTTTTTTTGTCCCTTTTTTTTTTAATTTTAGTTATTAAACTGTTCTTATCTCAAAACCAAAACCAAACAACAATAATAATTTCAATAATAATAATAGTAATGAAAAGGTATATAACAAAAAGAGAGAAATAAAACCCAAGAAGAGACAAGTGATGCACAATTCAACTGCTCACCACCCGCTGACCAATGCCTGAGCAGTGATCCACCGCTCCTGGCCAGCTCCCCCCAGTTTATATACTGAGCATGACATTCTATGGCATGAAATAACCCTTTGGCTAGTTCAGGTCAGCTGTCCTGGCTGTGCTTCCTCCCAGCTTCTTGTACACCTGCACGCTGGCAGAGCATGGGAAACTGAAAAATCCTTAACTTATCATAAGCACTACTTAGCAGCAACTAAAACATCAGTGCATTATTAACATTATTCTCACACTAAAGCCAAAACACACTGTACCAGCTACTAGGAAAAAAACCCAACAAACCACAAAATACTATCCCAGCTGAAACCAGGACACTCCTCTAGATCTTTCAACTTACTTACCTTTGAATTGAAAGTTGAGTTGCCATACTTTGGGCCACCTGTTGAGCACAGACGTTACTGCCCTTTCAATGCACCTTTTTTTTTGTTTGTTTGTTTCCTTTAATGTGATATCAAGGCAGAAGAACATATTGGGTTACTAAGCCTCATTTTCTTGGTGAATCCATAGGCCAACACAGAAGAGGGAAAAGAGCAAAAGAGGAAGACAGAAGGTGAAGAGCAGATAAGAAAGGATCATGCTCTGAGATCTGAGGAAACAGAAGTTCTGAGAGTGAATGAGCCAGGAAATGAGGGGCTGACAGGTTTGTGGTGTTGTCTAATGGAAAGACAAGACAACATAGCCTCTCATAGTCCCTCTGGAGCTGAGTGTCCAGAGCAACCCTCAGCTGCCATTTTAACAATGGGAGAAGTATCAGAGACTATTCAATGTCCTAGCTTTTTGCTGTTGAATCATAGAGACACCTATGTTGGACAAACCACTTAGTGACCTTCAGAGGACAGTAACTTAGTGACCCCTGCACAAAATGGGGATAACTTGTACTGCCAAACTTGCAGAATCTACAAAGATGGAGATTTCATAACCTCTCTGGGCATCCCATCTACTGTTTTACTATTGCTGTAATTAAAAAAAAAAAAAAAAGAAAAAGAAAAAGTTCTTATCTCAAAATACTTTGGAAGCCACAGCAGTGGACATTAGTAGACTTGCCCTGTACAGTCTGGATTTTGGACTGTTCACTGGCACATCCAGAGATTTCGGATTTACGAAGTGGAAGTCTTGACTGTAACTATTGTTGGTGTCGAAGTACGATGAAGCTCATAAACAGAACATAAAAGGAAACCCGCCTTACTGAAAATTGTGTGAAATCCTCTTGTCTGTGATGATACCACCATGTTTTATAAAGAACTGCCTGCGTGACACACTACAGAGAAAATGTAGACACAGAGAAAATGTAGACACAAGACTTTCTGATGGAAACACGTCAGTTTATGGAAAGAAACTCTGCGTCTTTGCCTCGCTGTAATGTGAGACTGCAGCTTCTCTCGCACAAAAGCAGTTCCTATAAATTGTGTAAATAAACATGGAAATTAACAATAAAAAATCCCAAACAATTTGAGGTGCAAAACTGTACTCACAGTTATCCTATGGTTAAAAGGTAGTTGAAAAAGTAGCCCCAATCAGCAAAATCGTCTTTCTCTGTAACTACTTTTAAATTAACTTTTTGTTTCTTTATACTAATTTCATAATGTGTCTTCTTTGATTTTGGGGTGAGTATACCTGAGATACTTACTAAAATATTTTGCTTACATCACACCAAGCATTGATGCCTCTTAAAGATTATTAGATCCTGGAATTTATGACATATGGTGATTGATGTCACTTTGCTTCTTTTGAAGGACAAGAATTTAAGTGGGAATGTGTGTGGCTTTGAAATTACCATCTTTCCAGTTGCCCTGCTCAGAGGAAAGTCAGACTAGAAAAAACAGCGCTGAAGTGATACATTCCCTCCTTACCACCCCTCATTTTCTTTTTCAAGTCTCTAAAGTCAGCTTGGGGGTATGTTCCTAATTTTAAAATAGTTCAGTATTTTGGTTAAGTAGCTTGATTCCATCATTAATGGAGGTGTTTTGTTTTAAATTTATTGTTTTCTATCTGATCTAACATTATAAAGAAAGGAGGTCTTGGCAGATTGCCTAGTCTATACAGCATTGTATATTGGAGAAGATGACAGCTTTTTCCCCAGCATAATGGATTAGCGGAAGAGGGCTGTTCTCAGAAGTTTATGTTTGTTCTCACTGCTGTTTGTATGTCTCATACATCAACAAAAAAGAAACCAGCTTTTCAGAGTTAGTAGTTCAGCTGAAAGCTGGGTAACTGGCTAATAGATCTGTAGAGGGCCATGCTCAAGTGGAGTTTTTGATAGGTTTTTGGTTTTATTGGTGAACAGTCTAAGAAAAACATGCCCAAACTTTATTTCTAATGCTTCTTATTTTACTTTTTACTCATAATTCACATTTATTAGACATATAAAAATTAAAGTTATAATATGCTCTGGTTTTGAAGGAAATAGGTGATGTAGAAAAATTATTTTCATCCATGCTTTCTACTTTATTTATGAAATGAAACCTACAGTAAGTGAAATCTAAATGGCGGAACATGTACACATAATAGGCTTTTCAACAAGAGCCCTAAAGAATACCGATACTCATATTTCTTTCTTTCCTTTGCATTTCTTTGTACATTTTTACTGTATTTATGAAGCAATAGCTTATATCACAGACTGTGGCATACGTAGTCTTGAGCCAGTGCTTAAAGTTAAAGAGCTCAAATCCAATTAAACTGTAATGGGCATGTTCATTGCATGTAGCCTATAAAAATTAGTAGTAAAAATTTGCACTCAAGGTACATTTTTGTCATCAGGGACAGAAAAATGAACATTTTTGGATAAGACAGAGCTCAGAATATTAATGTATGATAGAACATATTATATATAATATATCACGTACACATATACTACATACTCATATGTACTGTAGTATAATAGAATATTCATATATTATGGAATACAGAATGTTCAGCAAGAAATCCAGACAACTGAATATACTCAGATACATAGTAGTAAACACCTGCAGAGCACTGAGAGCTAGACTGGTCTTAAGAGTGTGAAGTATTATGTTTTTATCTATCATCCTCTCTCCTCTTCCTACGGTAGTTATAAGGCAACTACTACTGTACCTACTACTGTAAGGATCTGAGGGGAACCATGGTGCTACTGTTCAAGGATGCTTGAAGAAAATGGGAAATTACTTAGTTACCTTGCATCTCTACATACCTCACATGGAGCTGGCTGGAAGAGTGGGGAATGTGTGCTGGAGTACCTAGAGGCGTACTGAGAACTAACAGCAATAACAATAGCAATTAAAGTGCTTCAAGTTCCTAGAAGCACTTTAATTCCACTGCTGTCCCTGAGATGATGTACCTGTTTAGCACACCTTCTAATGTGGGACAACACCTTAAGCTTTAGCTATCAAGCAGGGCCAACCACACTTCTAAACATTTTTTGGAAAAGTGACTGAAAACCAACCAACCAACTCAAATTCCACTCACCATCAAGAAGCACATCCTCAAGTTCTAGGCTTACCAAAACAAACTCAAATTTAAACCAATCTGAACAATCTTCTGTATGATGGGTAATTAAAGTTGGCTGGAAGATAGGAACACATTGCAGCTATATTTCAGAATACTATATATTTGGTTTTTACATTTTACTTTGTAAGGAAAATTTGTCAGAGCTAGTCTGCAAATGGAGCAAATTGCTTTGGGATGTATCATAATATGCTAGTGGGTTGCTTCAAACACTTTGGATAGAATATTAATCTTTTCTCTCTTTCATTTAAGATTTTAATTATTTTTGGACACATCTCAGTGCATCTATTAGGTTAAATAAAAAAAAGCAACATCAAAATGCACTCTAATTGGGTGTAACTATCAAGTACATACTTAATATACTGTACATGGACTCTTTTTGAAAACTATGGTTACACCCAACTCATAAAGACTATATGCTTGCATGATTTATCAGATGTGAGGTCAGAATTTTTTTTTTAATTTTTAAAAAATATGATCTCTGCACATAAGGGGCCAGGAAATTAAACCAATAGTGGTTAAATGTAAATGACAATTTACAGCTACATCAGCTATGTAAGATATGGCATACAGCTAAGTAAGATATGGCATAACTGAAATTATAAACCAGATGTCAAGACTTAAAGTTATGAGGAACATACTGTACACCTTGCGAAGACACACCTGCAGTTAATTCCTTGTTTAAATCCTCTAATATTAAATATTTGCTGGTTTATATAGTAACTGTACTGACTCTAGTTCCCTGGTAAAGTGGTAGTCTCCCTCCTATTCATTACAAGGCAACTTTTGCAAAACAAAACTATTCTTGATGACAAATTCTGTTCAACGTGTGGTGATTCTTCAAATTCTCCAAGCTCTTTGAACATGTGGATTTGCTTTTTTGATGGCTTTATTTTTACAGCAGAATTCTTAAGATGATAAATAAGGCACATTCTTGGTCATATCCAATTTATCAGATTGGAACTGAAAAAATACATTAATGAAAGACAATTGGTTTCTTTCACTGAGCTTTAAGTAGTCACTGTCATTTTAATCAAGAGCTGGTTGGGGAAAATTCCTACTTTGTTCCTTGATAAATAGGTTCAGAATATAAGGAAATATCTCATTAAAAAACAAAAAACAAACCCAAGAAACCAACCATCTGCCCTGCCCCCCCCCCCCCCCAAGCAAACCCCGAAACCCCCAAACCAACTGTAACACTTTACTTTAAAATGCATAGCAGTTCTTCCTTGTTGTGGTTTAAGCCCAGCCAGTAACAAAGCACCATGAAGCAGCTCGCTCACTCCTCCATCCTGGCCCCGGTGGGATGAGGAGAAACTATAAAGAAAAGCTCATGGGTCAAGGCAAGGACAGGGAGGGATCACTTACCACTTATGGTCACGGGCAAAAACCAGATTCAACTTGGAGAAGAAACAAAATCAATTTAATTTACTACAAATCAAATCAAAACAAGGATACTGAGAAGTAAAACCAAGCCTTAGAACACCTTTCCCTCAACCCTCCCTCCTTCCCAGCTCAACTTCACTCTCGAATTCTCTACCTCCCCCCACCCCCCAGCAGCACAGGGGGATGGGGAATGGGGGTTAGAGTCTGTTCATCACATGTTGTCTCTGCTGCTCCTTCCTCCTCAGTGGCAGGACTCCTCACACTCTTCCCCTGCTCAAGCATGGGGTCCTTCCGACGGGAGACAGTTCTCAGTGAACTTCTCCAGCATGAGTCCTTCCCACTGGCTGCAGTCCATCATGCACTGCTCCAACATAGGTACTTCCCATGGGCTGCAGTCCTTCAGGTCACAGGTTGCTCCAGTGTGGGCTTTCCCACCATCTCTGGCGTGGGGTCCTCCATGGGCTGCAGGTGGGCATCTGCTCCTCTGCTCACCTCCACGGGCTGCAGGGGGACAGCCTGCTGTCTCACCACGGGCTGCAGGGACATCACGTCCTCTGGTGCACCTCCTCCCCTCCTTCCTCACTGACCTTGGTATCTGCAGAGAGGTTCCTCTCACATTCCAATCCCCATCCTCAATGCAGGTTCCCCTTCTTAAATCTGTTCTCCCAGAGGCACTACCACCATTGCTGATGGGCTCAGCCTTGGCCAGAGGCAGGTCTGACTTGGAGCCGTGGAAGCTGCTAGCAGCTTCTCACAGGAGCCACCCCTGCAGCCCCCTCCCCCACTACACCCCCCCCCCCCCCCCCCCAAATATTCCTCAAGGGGAAAGTATCAATGACAGATTCCTCAAGGTTGGTAGCACAGGGGAGATGGTCCACAGAGAGCCAAGAGAGGGAAACTGTAAAAAGGAGCAGGATAACGAAAAGCTGACCATGCACTGAACAGCACATCAAGATGAAAGAGATATATCAGAAGTTTGCAGTAGGAAAGCTGTATGCTAGTGTTACACCCCTCGAATGGGGCTTTCCCCACTGAAATTCAGCTGTCTAAAAGTTAAGGATATATATAATCTCAGCTCCTTCTCTAGTCAACGGTAAGGAGCACACATCTCCAGAGGACAATTCCTCCATCTGATAACTGGATGAATTGTTGTTTGGAGGTACTTGCCTCTTCAGTGACTACACAGTATCTGGACAAGTGGTTTAAGTTAGATACCGAAAGTTTAGATATCTGCAATCAGGAGAGTTGAATCCCAGTCCTCATGTAAATCACTATTGTTGTTCCATTACTCTACAAAACAAAGAAAAATATTCCTATGAATGAAAAGTACTCATGTTTATCCAACAATCAGATGAAAGAAGAGCTAAATGCATAGTAGATATGGACAATACCATTCTATACAAAATAATGCCTGAAATTGTTTTACTGTAACCTTCTTAAGCTTCTTGAATCACACTAGTACTGAGCATTCAGTCAGAAGTAGATCGGTTGCCTTTCAGGAATTACTGATGTCAGAAGAAAACATTCTGTCATTATTTCCATTTAATATACCTTTCTATACTTCTACACAATCAGTTTTGTTCTGCACAAAATTTCTAGCAGTATGGATCCTACATGCAATGAGCTGCTACTACATAGAGGAGAGTGAACACTCAATTCTAACCATGTGTAATTACTATCAGTAAAATTTTTTATAATCACACTTCCTATTCCTTCAATACTTGCAGGTGGTTGAAAGCATGGAGAAGCTTAGAAGCTTTGATAGTTTAAAATCCCTTGCTCCTCTCCATTTATGGATTACATTGTTGAAAGAATTCATTTATGATTGCAGGATTTGCAAGCATATCTTATCTACAGGTACCTTGATGCACTAATTCCATGTAGCTTTTTAAACAAATGGTATATATACAATTGTCCACATGGAACGGACAATGAAATTTGGCAGTCTACTTGGGCATGTGGGGCTGATAGAGCTTAATTGTTTTTCAAAATCTCTCTGAATGGCCTAATTGTTTGAACTACTCTGTCTTCCTGGTTATGCACAAAAGGGGATGGAAAGTCCTTCTTGAAATTCATATATTTGCTCTGGGATTTAGTACAGGGATATAATCTGACAAAAAACATTAATTTTTCCTTCACATAATTTAGCTTCCCATCTGAGTTCCTAGAAAATGTCTTTCTCCAAGCTGAGAGCACTCGAAGGATCTAAGTGTCACAGAGTGAAGCAAGAATGATTAGCTCCTGAATACATCAAAAGACTCTGGAACACATAATTGTTTTACTTTTCCTCATCTAAACTGAAAAGGCTGAGCATAAAGGTTCATTTCATAGAATCATAGAATCATTTAGGTTGGAAAAGACCTTCAAGATCATCTAGTCCAACCATCTTCCATGCCCACTAAACCACGTTCTGGAGTACCTTGTCTACGTGGTTTTTGAATCCCTCCAGGGATGGTGACTCAACCACTTCCCTGGGCAGCCTGTTCCAATACCTGACAACCCTTTCAGTAAAGAAATTTTTCCTAATATCCAGTCTAAACCTCCCCTGCCACAACTTGAAGCCATTTCGTCTTGTCTTACCACTAGCCACCTGACAGAAGAGACCAGCACCCATCTCACTACAACCCCCCTTTCAGGTAGTTGTAGAGAGCGATAAGGTCTCCCCTCAGCCTCCTCTTCTCCAGACTAAACAACCCCAGTTCCCTCAGCCGCTCCTCATAAGATTTGTGCTCCAGGCCCCTCACCAACTTGGTTGCCCTTCTCTGGACACGCTCCAGCACCTCAATGTCTTTCCTGGAGTGAGGGGCCCAAAACTGAACACAGCACTCGAGGTGCGGCCTCATCAGTGCTGAGTACAAGGGGCACAATCACTTCCCTGCTCCTGCTAGCCACGCTATTTTGATACAGACCAGGATGCTGTTGGCCTTTTGGGCACCTGGGCACACTGCTGGCTCATATTCAGCCGGCTGTCAACCAGCACCCCCAGGTCTTTCTCTGCCGGGCAGCCTTCCAGCCACTCTTCCCCAAGCCTGTAGCTCTGCACGGGGTTGCTGTGATCCAAGTGCAGGACCCGGCACTTGGCCTTGTTGAACCTCATACAATTGGCCTCAGCACATTGATCCAGCCTGTCCAGATCCCTCTGATTTAGTCTTCTAGCCTTTAGTTTGCATGTCCAAATACTCAGTGTACACAAGGCAAGTACGGCAAGCATGTTCTTTTGAGCAAGGCACAGGAAACTCAATGCAACATAAGCAAATGTATATGCCACTAGCCATGGAAGCTGCAAAGCTAGTCAAACTAGAGGATTCAAGAACTGTGGATGTTTTGTAATTAGCTTTGGTATCTGGAAGAGTGAACTATAACATGTACACGGGAAGGCAAATGCAAACTGAATGTCCACTTATAATTACTGTCCAAATAACTTATTTAGCAGTAAAATATGTTCCAAGTAGTTTCTCATGTCATTTAAAACAAATTAATGAAGCAGATGTAACAAAGAAAATCATAAACCCGGTTAAGTTGACATACCGGCAACAAGAAGACTCTCGTTTGATACACAACTATTGCTTTGTGACTAAAGCAAGACTGAGACGGAGTAATAAATATGTACATTATTATACTAGTAGAAAACTCTCTCGCTACTGTCACCAGCATTTTTGCCTTTGTTACTTTGATTTTCTTCTGCTGCTAATGTACTTTATCTCTCATATCAGTTGGGCTCCTGTTCCCTGCTATACTATGAGTTGCTCCCAGACACTGTGCTGATAGGTGCCCTAGAATTTCAAGAGTAAACTAGGAGATTTATCTCTTTGCAACATTCAGAAACTGCATGTGTTGCTAGGCTGGGGGCAAAGGAGCACTTCCAGAATAAATTTCGGAGTGGAGTATGACATTATGAACACATCTATGCACGTTTAGTTTGGTTGCAGCTGTTTTACAATTTTGGCTAGCAAGCAGGTGTAAACTGCAGAAGGTGATAAATGCTTTCCTTTCACCGACTCTAAGTTGTCTGCCCTTTGAGGCCACCAGGAAGCTAGGTCTGAAGACAGATGAACAGAGCATTATACAGTCTCAGGAAATGATGAAGAGCTGCATTTCTAGTCGCCATCTGGTGGTTTCCTGTACAACGGCAAGTAATTTGGGAAAGTTGTGACGTCATGAGATTATTTTTAAGGATTGCACCAAGTGCAATAAATATCGATGCAAGCATTTTACTGACTTCCCAAGGCGGTGTGTGTGTCACTAGACATGTAAGAATAGCAGCTATTAACTGATCCTAAAATGCATTTTTTAAAGTATGTGTTACGAAGATCCAGCTCTCACAAGCTGAGAATTTCTCTCCTTGCTCACTCTGTTAAGTACTTGGTAGCAATAATGAAATCACAGTGTATTTACTACTGTCTGAGAGAACATACTTTTCTGACAAGCCCCACTTTTCTGATCACCCTGAAGTATTTTTCCACATATCGCTTACTATTTTTTTTTTTTCTTCATTTTATGGAGATCTTTTCTTTTAAGTGACTGATTTTTCCAGGTGTTGACTTGATTGCTTAAGATCACTTCCCTTATATTTGCATTTACTTGTGTGAATAAGTGTGCAGTGGTTTACAGCCCTTCATCTTTTCTCAGAAATTGTCTTGGAAGCATCTTGAGTAGGATAGCCACATTTCTAGTCTTTAAGAACATGATGAAGCTTAAAGCGCCACTGAAAATCCTCTTTCCATATAGGTAGGTTGTCAGGCTGAGATATGCAATTAACAAACCAAAGTATAATCACCAATTAAATTTTTTACTGGACTTTCAGCCTGTCAGGAAAGATTGAGATCTTGGTATTGAAGAGGGAGTGCCACCACTAGTCAGTAACTAGAGGAAGAGACTGGTGAACCATAGATAGGTTATTGATTTACAGTCAATATAAGTAGAATAGGCATTCTTCATCTAGTAGAGAGGTTGTGGTAAACCTGGAGGGGAGGCAAGGAGCCAACCATCAAGGTTAGAGATTTGGAATAGCAGTAAGACAGATGTGATAAACCTCTATGGGATATCACTCCCCAAAGTGGGAGAGTTTAGATAAAGTCTGGTTTCAAGGGAAAAGCTAAGCAGTGGGAAAATAATAAGAGGATGATGCTAAGCAGCATTTAACCACTCCCAGGTAGAAAGTAATAGCAAACATACGGAAAGCAAAACCACCCAACTACAACCTGCTAAAGAGCATAGTTTCTTCAGATACTGCTGGTTATGATTTTAGACTGAAAAGAACTTTTTAGACATACTGTTCTGCCTCTGATTTGTGTACAAACTTCCAAGTATTGATACTCCTATGCAGTAAAGAGGACTGTGAATGAGTACAGTATCAGAATGTGAGAATGAGGGGAGTTTTATGGTGTTTTGAGAGAGATTTGGTTTTTTGTAAATAAACAACCTTGACTCTGTATATTGTACAAATATTTTTGCATATAGTTACTAGAAGACTTTATCAGTGTACGAAGTGGAGTAAATAGGAAAAAACTACATACACATAGAACTGTGTATGTATTTCTTGACATCCTTTAACACAAATAGGAAGAAGCATTTGAAAACAGAAATATTTACAATACAACATAGAAAATCAGTCTTTTCCTGAGCAGGCACTTTGTGTAGTGTCAATACACATCAAGCTTGGTATGGTTTTAGTGGAATGAAGGCATACATATTATTTAATGATTTTTTTGCTTGCTTCTTTTGCATCCTAGCACAATTTCCCCTTGAAATAATTTTCAGTCATAATTTATTGAGAGTCCTAATAATCTTTTGCTCTTTCACACTGATTGTAACAAGGTTCTGACCTGAATCCTCATGTGTTCCACATCACTTCCTTCTGAAGATTACCAGGCCAAGCCAAAGAGTAAATGAGTTGTAAGGTCAAGAGATTCTCACTGTGAGACAACTGCTGAATTCCTGGTAGTTATGATTGCATCTTTCTATTACACCTTAATCACCATATGACAAATTCTAATCAGAGATTCATAAATTTAAGTGACTTATATTAATTAAGGCAATATGTTGCTTCACTACAGGAATATTAAAAATACACAGAACCTGAAGACAGTAAACATGTCTTAAAAGGATGGTAAAATGATGGAGCTTTAATCATGGGTGACTTCTACAGATATAATCTCTGATTTAAAGAGTGAGTACAAATCATCATCTAACAGTTATAGGAGAGGGAAAGTAGATCTGAAATTAATAAATTTTTTTTTAATCTCCAAATACTTTTAAGCCTTTAGAAATAAAATTAAAAAATCACAGAGGAGAATTTAATGACTTGACAAGCTTTACTAAAAAATATATTTAAAAAGTAATGACTTCTGTTCTTTTTACTCATATTACTACATTGCTAACGGTTTAATGCAGTTTATGTGAATAGCTATGTTCTCTCCAGAATAATCCCTTTTGGTGCTGAAGAGTCTAGGAACAAAAGAATCATATACAGAATCATCTACGATACACATTATTTCTGGCATTTCTACCAACCAGAATCAATGACATCACTTCTTTGGTAGCAGAATCTATCCTAAAAACAGTAGTACAGTTTTTGTCTCACCCAGCTTCTTTGGGTTGGCTTGAAATATTCTTTGTAAATAAAAAACCCCAGACCAGTACATTTTAACGTGCAAAGCTTCAGAGAGGTTATGTTAAGACACATCAAGTTCCGCAGCAGTGGGAGGGAGAGGGACAAGTCTAATACTTGCAGGCCAGTCTAAATGATTAGGTATTCATGTAGCATTAAGATTTGGCAGTGAAAACAGAACAAGGCTCTGACTCCTGCCTCTGTATCATTAAAAGGAGTGTATAATCACTCTTTCATCACACTCACTATAGGAAATGTACCTTAAAATACTTACACTTTCATTTGCCCCTTAAAGCTATGCTTTATATTAAGGTCTCAGAGTTTCCTGAAGCCTTAATTGATTCAATTTTGCAAACTTCATTATCAGGCAGGAAAATGTTTGTTGTTTCCATCTTGTAGAGATCTGTATCTTGTAGATACAGAAGGTAAAATACAATCTCTACCCAAATTCACATGACAATGTGTAGGAATATAAGGAATACAAGAAATGTGTTGTGCAGTAATAATTCATTTTCCTAGCACGATAAACACTACTTTTTCTACAGATTAATGTAAAGCAACCACCTCCATGAAAACTACTTGTATAATAAATTGAGTTGATTCAAAGCACAGGACAATAAAAAGATCTTACTCAGTTTATGATTTCACTTAGACAAATGGCTATAAATATTAATTTCTAAAGTAAAGTTCTGTTGACTTTAGATCAAGACAAACAAGAGATGTCTTTAATGCTGTCAGACTTCTTGAAAATCTAATGAGCTAGTGAAATAGTTCCACTGACAATATGCACTATAATATCAATTTTCATTCAAGCTTGCTGTAATCCATGTTTACTTTAAAGATTATAGACATAGTTGATATGGGAATCAAAACCCAAGTATAGGTCAGATGACAATTTAAGTTACTAAACCTTTGTATCTCTCTGTCTATCAAATCCTTCAGTAATATGTGAACTCAGACATCTATAGATTCTAGTACAGCAGTTGAAAATTAATCCTTAAAACAGGTGGGCCTAAGATTGACTTTGATATAAATTTAGAAGCAGAGTTTGTGTGTAGGTATGAATAAGATTTCAGTGATTAGAATTCACAGGACATCCCACTCAAGACTGATCTGGCTGAACATGTAGGCCATAGCTGGAGGAAGATAGTTATTGAAATAAAATACATTTTGCAAAATGACTAAAATTTGCTGATGACAGAAATGATGGGGGAGGGAGGTAAAGAACAGAGAAATATAGTGCCTTAACTACACTAAATTCATAGGCAGATGACTGATACAAAAGCCCTCCATTCCAAAAGTAAAAATATATGGGTCCAGGAATTATTTTAGGATTTGCACATAGGAAGCAACAAATAGATATGTCCTATGATCCCTATTATCTAAAATAAAAGCTCCATTCACATTCTCATCCAGGATTCAAACCAAACTCAACATTCTTCAGATCTCAAGAAAGGCCAGTTGAATCCATTAAATGATGAAACCCAAAGCAGTTCTCCTAACTCTATGTTGATGTTAGATATATTTTTTTCCTAGATTCTGTGTATACTAGCTCTATCATAAAAGTTTCCCAGCCAAATGGCAATTTGCATGTCTATTTCGTAAAAGATTTCATGTCTCATACAGTACACAGTGAGATCTTATGGAGAAGGGTTCAGCACTGCAGAGGTTGGGGCAGCGTGGTATCTCACTGTTTGCTACTCTGAAATGTATTTAAATTGCCTATGTAACTTGGATCAGAGCTCTAGGCTTTTCCCTACTGAAATGGCCTTGCAAGCACGAGTCTCCTTGAAACAGAGAACGCAGAGAGGAAACCAGTGGCAGGTATTTACAGAATGATTTACAAATACCTGATAAATGGTATTAGTGCTCTGCTACAAAGTCACTCTGTGTTTGCCATATTTGCTGTCTTAGGTGGTTCAGCTAACAAAATGCTGAGAGATTGTCCTGGTTTCAGCTGGGATAAAGTTAATTTTCTTCTTAGTATCTGGTACAGTGTGTTTTGGATTTAGTGTGAGAATAATGTTGATAATGCACTGATGTTTTAGTTGCTGCTAAGCAGCGCTTATCCTAAGTCAAGGACTTTTCAGTTTCCACGCTCTGCCAGCGCGCAGGTGCACAAGAAGCTGGGAGGGAGCACGGCCAGGACAGCTGACCCAAAGTAGCCAAAGGGATATTCCACACCATAGAATGTCTTGCTCAGTATATAAACTGGGGGGAGCTGGCCAGGAGGGGTGGATCACTGCTTGGGCATCCATCAGTGGATGGTGAGCAATTGCATTGTACATAATTTGTCTTTTCTTGGGTTTTATTTTTTGTTTTGTTTTGGTTTGGTTTGGTTTGGTTTTTGTTAGTTATATTCTTTCTCATTACAATTATTATTATTTTATTTTTTATTATTATTGTTAGTATTGCATTTTAGTTTACTTTGGTTATTAGATTTTTCTTATCTCAACCCATGAGTTTTACTTTTACTTTTTTTCCCCAATTCTCCTCCCCATCCCACTGGGGGGGGGGGGGGGGAGGGGTGAACAAGCGGCTGCGTGATGCCTAGTTGCTGGCTGGGGTTAAACCATGACAGAGATTCTGCAGTCAGCAAAGGAGGAATAGTCATTCAGAGGAAGATGGAAAAGAGATGATGACGCTGTGATGAGGATTTTGGGGTTACACAACATTACATTGCTTTCTTAGGGAATACTAATGATTCTGTGTTCAGCACTGTCAGCTCTTTTTAGTAGTCAGTAAAGTGTTAAACCTCATTGCCTTGTGCATACCAAAAAGACTAGCTTTCTGTTACATGATAACAATAAATTCTTTAAAACTCTACAGAAACTGCGTTTACTTTTCAAAACCTGATCAGTCAAGGTGACAACTTGTGTTGAGTAGGGCTGACTAGTGGTGAGGTATTGGAGAAATCCTGTTTTTCAAAGGTCAGTACAGGTGATAACACTGTGGAATACTAGGAAATAGGAAGGAGCACTAATAAAAATATACTGAAATTAGGCTGACTTTTGTATGGCAGGGCTGGAATGGATTGATCTAATGCTAAAGTATTTACACTGTCTGTAGGTCTGAGGTAGACAATGTCTTCCTGGACTGAATTCAGAGGCCCAGGGGGAGCAGTGCTCATGACTTGTTTTAACAATGCAAACAGAAAGTTTAGTAAGCACTGAACCTAGGCACTATATTTTTCTTCAGTTTCCCCAGTTGTGAGTACCACAGCAAGCAATATTGCAGCCAGCATGGAATCCACACTGTGCATTTAAAAAGAATATTTCAACAAAGCCAGCATTTAGACAACTGAATGTAGTCCAAGCCAGCCATTTCCCAGATATAGTTAGGAAGGAGATGCTATGGTGGTTGTAGTATAAGATACAATCACTTTTCCTCCTATCAGGTGCACAATAGAAGCATCCTTAAATTCTCGAGTTACTTTTCCTTTTTCCAGATGATAGAGTGCTGCACTATGTCATGGTATCAATGCATAGACAGACTGAAATTGCATTGGCTTGCTTTTGCTGCTGTATTTCATACTGCTGTCTAAATTGCTTTGCACTATCACTCCTGTCTTGACTGTCTAGGTTTCCTTCTGCCTGGAAAATTTATGTTTTATGTTATTTTGTCCCCATCTAATTGTTTTAGACTGAATTCTTCTTCTCCCCCTCCCCCCCCCCCCCTCACCTTTTTTTCATTGTGTCCTGTCCACATTTCTAAATCTTTTACACTTTTTTTCCCCCTACCATCTTGTTCTTTTCAGTTCTTTCTTCTTGTCATAGGCCCATATCTTTGGTGGAGACAGGTACAAAATTATTCTACAAAATCATTACTGAGGATCCATATTTTAAGTAATTAATTAATTAGCTTTTTAGAATTAATGGGGGCACAGATCTTACTGAGAACTGATAATGGAAAAAAGGCTGGGAGTGAACAATCCTGAGCTGCTTCAGTATTTCTTAAAATGTAAATTATAGAAAAGTAGATCTGTAGGAAAAAGCAAAGCCTGAGAAATGGAAGAAACTTGTTAATGGGATTTACTGAGAAGAAGATCCAAAGAATTTGAACATGGAGGATGCCCAGAATTTACTTACTTTTTACTTTATTTTATTTTAGTTAAGTGAATCTAAATATTTTCTAGAATTTGTATCTCAGACAGAAAACAATAAACTGAAAAAGGATAAATAATGAGTAAAGAATAAACAATTCATACAGGTATTCAGAAGAAAAGTACAGCCAAATAGTGGGAAAAGAATGATGAACAAAAAAGGTCATTCTCAAAACTAAGGGAATTAAGGAATAGAGTGGAAATAGCTAAAAGCTGAGGAGTTCTTCACCTTGTAAAGAAAATTAATAATAATAATAAGACAGCTTTCAGCCACATGAATAAAAAGTTAAAAGGTGAGGCCTATACAACACATTCCAAATACCAAGGATGCATATAATGCTAAAGAAAGTCTGTGAAGCAGAGAGTAAATTAGTAGTTTATTTACAGTTTTTATCTGGACACCAATATATATATGGATAGCTGTAGGTACTCATGAAACTGCACACTGACTAATGAAAGCTGCTAAATTTGTGATGAAAACAGCATTTGGACTACTAATTCGTTAAAATTTAACCACCTTTTGAAAATACTAAAAGAGTTGGAAAATGAATTTGCAAATCCAACAGTAACTATTTCAGTTAATTTAGTAGTAGGGATTTGGATTTAGGATATTCAAAGCTATATTTGGGTGCTGGGATTTTTATAACCTCTGTTTAATACTTTCATTAATGAGCTTGATGATGTAGAAAAGTAGAGGTGATACCAATCCAAGCCTCACTACCAGTTTGGGGAAAGACAAGACTATCATATCATATAACTTCAAGGGATGGAGTGACAACAATGAGATAGATCAGATCAAGTACAAGATCATGTATGTTGGAATGGATAGCATGACATTTGTTTTAAGCAAAAATGGTTCATCAAATTAATGTGATAGAAGAAGAACAAACCTAAATGAGCAAGATGATGGTTAAACATCAACCATGGAAAAAGGTGGCAGTTTTGCAGTATATAATGTGAGATATTTTCAGGAGAAATGTTACTCCAGGCACTGTATAGTAGCTTTACAAGGCTATTAGTAGAAGCGCATTTAGAATACAGTAATACTGTGTTAAGCAATCTGTGTTTAAAACAAACTAACAAAATCCTCTGAGACTGCAACAGGAGCAAAGGAGGACTACTTGTATAACTAGAGGAAATGGAGGACTTACCATATATAAAGAGATTAAAGGGAATTGGTTTTTTCAGCCTAGCAAAATAAAATTTGAGAAGGGTATGATTATTTTTCATAAATACATTCAGGAAATAAATGCAAAGGCATAAATACTGAAGGATAGTACTTACAGAAAATTAAATGGATACAAATGTATAAATTTAAACTAGAATTTAGAAATCATTTTTCTAATCACAAAGGAAGATTTGGAAAGGCTTACATAGCAATGGAGGAATCTAAATTGCTTCCAAACTTGAAGCTGGTGAGTTCATGGAAGGTGTTTGTAATATGACAGGAATGATTTTGATGTAAAAAGCAAATATTTTTTTATGGGGCTTTTTTCCATTTGTCAGTGAAAATGCTTTTATTCCGCCCAATATACTACTTGTTTTAACAAAAAAAACCCCTGATAAAATCATGTGAAGCCATTTCTTGTTCCTCTTTCAAAGCTGTCCTAAAAATTTGTTCCATCATGTCATCTCTGAATAGCAGATATAAGAAAAAATTACAATTCTAATTAACAATTCAATTAAGATATCGATGTGTCTGAATACCTGCATGCATTGTCTTTTTTTTTTTTTTTTTTTTTTTTTTAATGCCTTTATTGCTTATATGGTCTTCTGTGCTGCTGCCTGCCCTCTGTCCTCATCTGTTACAGGGATAATATTCTTCACTGGGAATCAGATACACAGGTTAATAAAGCTTCAAAAAAGAGAGTATTGACTATAGTGACAAAAAAATATATTGAGTAGCATGGTCTGGTACTTACTTGGGAGAAGAAATTGAAGGATTTGGGGAACTGTTGCAGTGATGTCAGATCATCCTTTTGCACAATTGTTTTTGATAGGGGAAGACAGAGAAAGTCAAACAACCCAAATGAACACCATGGGAGGCAACTACAAAAAAGTAGCAGTATCCATTCCAGTAGTGAATTGCATTTGTAATTGCCAGAGTACTGGCAATTTATAAGTGCCAGAGATCCAAAGGAGAATTTTTAGATCCACAAATTGAAAAGAGATTAAAAAGGTAGCATGGTAAGTAAGCTATATAGGACAAAGTTGAGATGATCATGCAATGAACAAGATACCTAGGTGTGATGGGTTGACCCTGGCTGAACACCAGGTGCCCACCAAAGCCATTCTATCACTCCCCCATCCTCAGCTGGATAGGGGAGAGAAAATATAACAAAAGGCTCGCGGGTCGAGATAAGGACAGGAGAGATCATTCACTATTACCGTCACGGGCAAAACAGACTCAATTTGCAAAACATACTCAATTTATTACAAATCAACCAGAGCAAGGTAATGAGAAGTAAAACGAAATCTCAGAACACCTTCCCACCACCCCTCCCTTCTTCCCGGGCACAACTACCCTCCCGGATTTCACCACCAAGCCCCCCCAGCGGCACAGGGGGACAGGGATGGGGTTTATGGTCATCACACGTTATTTTCTGCCGCTTCACCTCCTCAGGACGAGGGCTGATCACACTCTTCCCCTGCTCCAGCGTGGGGTCCCACCCACGGGAGACAGTCCTCCACGAACTCCTCCAACGTGGGCCATTCCCACGGGCTGCAGTTCTTCACGAACTGCTCCAGCATGGGTCCATTCCACGGTGTGCAGTCCTTCAGGAGCACACTGCTCCAGCGCGGGTCCCCCACGGGGTCACAAGTCCTGCCAGAAAACCTGCTCCGTGGGCTCCTCTCTCCACAGATCCGCAGGTCCTGCCAGGAGCCTGCTCCAGCGCAGGGTTCCCACGGGGTCACAGCCTCCTTCGGGAACCCACCTGCTCCGGCGTGGGGTCCTCCACGGGCTACAGGTGGAGATCTGCTCCACCGTGGACCTCCCTGGACTGCAGGGGGACAGCCTGCCTCACCAGGGTCTTCACCACGGGCTGCAGGGGAATCTTCGCTCCGGCGCCTGGAGCATCTCCTCCCCCTCCTTCTTCACTGACCTTGGTGTCCGCAGGCTTGTTTCTCTTACATGTTCTCACTCCTCACTCCGGCGGCAGTTTCTCTCCGTCCCAACTTTTTCCTTCTTAAAAATGTTATCACAGAGGCGTTACCACTATCACTGATTGGCTCGGCCTTGGCCGGCGGCGGGTCCGTCTCAGAGCCGGCTAATATGGGCTCGCTCTCTCTTGAACACAGGGGAAGCTTCCAGCAGTTTCTTACAGAAGCCACCCCTGTAACCCCCCCCCGCTACCAAAACCTTGCCAAACAAAACCAATACACTAGGTATACATATACATTAGAGGAGATAGGTTAGGAATGCCTAGGTTGTGGGTACCATTGAGGAATTATTTTGAGTCCTGCACCTTGACAGTTCCAAAGCACTTTGACATATAACCATCAGGAGAAACATAAGTAATACAAGAGTAACATTCAGAGGTAACTGGAGTTTTTGTGTATCCATATTTTGAATATTAGCATCTAAGGTCATCTAAGTCCTGCTGCTGAAAATCAGACATTATTTGATTTGTATCTTGATTGTTTGGCAAAGTTTGCACTTTTGAACGATAGGTATACTTTGACAATACACAGATAAAAGACTGCACAAATACAAAGTCAATATTTTTAGATATTCAGCTATGGTGAATGTTTTCTTGAGGAATAACAAAGAAGGAAGGGAGCAGACATAGCACTTAACCTAAGAATAAAATTGTCCCCAAGAACAAAGAGGAAGAAACAATAGGGGTCTGTTAAACTACTGATTGAACAATGAATTCTGATCAGGGGATTCATGAGGACGTAATACAAATCAGAGAGGTTCACCATTACTGAACTCATTCCAGGTCTGGGACCTTAATTTGTATCATGGTGTCTTGCTGTGCATGTACTTGGAATGTGAAAACAATATTAGCTTAATACTTCTGTTTAAACATACAAATTAGACTACACTTGCATAATCATGGTGAGTCCTTATTTGCAATTCGGTGCATGAGAGAAAGGGTTGTCATAGTGTTTGAACCTGACACTTTGGTACAATGCAATTTCAAACAAGAGTCTTCTGTCAGATGTGCTGATCAGTCATTTCCCCTATTAGAGCTGACGGTGCTAAATAAAAGGCTTTCACACAAATCTTAATCATGACAAAACCCCTTGCAATAATATGCAAGGCTATATCCTATCAATAAAGAAAACAACCTCTGAGCAGAAAGTGGTAAATAGTCACAATATTGCCTATCATACTTGCACTGAGAATCGGTTCAGTGTTTGCTAACAAAAGGAGCCTTTTCTTGTTTTCACTGATGCAAATGAGAGTTTTTCTAATGGTACCACAGTGACACTGAGATCTGGAGTGTCATTGAGAAAAAAAAATATAGAAACACAAACAGGTTCATGTAGGCTTCTTTGCTGGGCCTTTGTGTTTTCTTCTTCTGTGCCTCAAAATACAATGTTTTCTTTCATCTGGTAGAAACAGTATAATTTTGCCATTACTTAGTGGAAAAATATGTTTCCATGTCCTTTGAAACTATAAAGCTATTTTGAGAGAATGAATTTATCTTTGAACATATGGTAATATAAGTTTTGGAAATCTAGAAGTATTAACTGTGGTTGTCTTTACAGCAAACTGTATTGCCTTGAAATAATGTGAAGCTTGGCAGTTTTGCTTTGCAGGGGTCCATGCAAACATTTTATTTGGCTTTGATACACTTAGAATAACATCTGCTAATTTAAATTTGAGTTTTCTGTTTTCTCAGTAAAATTCCGTCAGAACTCCTGGACTTCTCTCAGTTTTACATGCCATCCATAAAAAACTGTAAACTTGGTATGTTACAAATGCAACACATGTTTTCTCAGGCTCAGACATTCATGAGGTCCAAAGAATGTTTTCTTTAAAAAGAAGAGTTTTACACTTCACAAATTGACTAAAAGCTGAAAATCATTTTAGTTTAACTTGCAAATGTTATGTAAATTTTTTTTGTGAGAAGGAAAGGCCAAGCTGGTAGAAAACATGGACATGAAATAATTTTGAGTGAAGATTAAAGTTAACATGGATTTTCAAGAGTCTAGCTAAGGTTAGGGACAAAACGTCTTAGATGGATAAAGTAAATACCCACATATGAACTATCGGAAAGTAAATTAGACAAGACAAGCTAGTTATATGCTTTGGACATCTCTAATTAAGGAATTCTAGGTAACTTACCCAGCCTACAGCATCATTGTCCTCATTAGTGTACTGTCACCGTCATCATCATCTCCATCCTACCTAACACCAAAGCCTGAGGGATTTGCCATCACACCATTGGGCATCCCATTTCCTTGACTCTTAGATTGCTTTGAGACACTGTGAATCTCAGCTGCTATTCCCCAAGGAGCCTATTTAAAAGACAGAGCACAGGAGGGGTACTCTGTTGTTGGCAGCTCTTGTGGCTTACACAGATGGTCTACTGCGTTCAGAGCCTAGTGCGTCTTTTAAAAGTTGGTTTCATTCCTACATGCAGAAGATTAAAGTAAGAAAGTGTCAATCACAGATGTGCAGACTGCCAAGTCTGACTGGCTTTTGGGTTCCTGGGTAGCAACCACTCAGGTATCCAAAATCAAAGAAAAACTACTTGGCCGAGGATACCATGACCATGCAGACCCCAGAAAAAAGAATTCTAATGAGTGAAGAGCAGAGGCACCCTTGCTTTGGAATCAACGTGCCAGCCAGCCTGGACCCACAAGCAGCAATCCTGTGCTCAAGTTAATAATCATCTCAGAGGGTTTTTTTCCCTGAGATGTGACAGTGTGAAAACACATCTTGGCTGTATATACTTACTGGTTCTTCTGAATACTGCCTTAGGGGTGCAGCCCCTTGCGCACTGTGCTGCATGTGCAGTGTTGACCTGTTGCAAAGTTCTTTTATCCACTCCAGCCATCCAGCGCTCCCAGTGTTCAGAAAGTTATTTGTGTTCATTGTTATCGATACAAAAAAGCAAATGAAAATATATATATAAATGACAGAGCTGCTGACATTTTAAAATTGTCAGTTCTGAGGAATAATTCCCATTTTAACCTGCAGTAAGTTAGGACCATGTCACCAGGATTTGAAATACAACCCTCACCCTGGATTAGGAGTAGCTACACAGCTAGTTGTACTTTTGTTTCCAGGGAATTGTTTTTTAACAACTCGCAGAAAGTCCTCTACTGGAAAAATTTTACATTGGGAAAAGGTTCATGCATTCAATAAAATCAACACCTCTGCATCAATTTCATTGCCCTTTTTCCAGAGAATAATTAAAATGTTTTTTGATGTGGCTGGGGCAATTATATTTGCTTATTATACGACATTTCTACTGTGAATTCTTTTCTAATGTCAGCTACAGTATAACAGAAAATGAAAAGGTGAACTCAAGGACAATGTTGGAGCCTTACTGAAGCAGCATTTGTTTGAAGTGAATGTATTTTTGAGTATTTGTAGGGGGAGCAGTTTGCCATTTTTATTTATTTTATCCCAATTTGGGGAGACAACTACACCAAATTGTTTGTGAGAAACTGTTTGACCTGCTCTGCTACTCAAGGAGTAAATGAATGCTCTAAGGGAACAGTGACTGTGGAGCCAGTTCTTTCCCTCCTGTCTTTGTAATTTGTACTTAGCCATGTGTAACCTGCACATTATGGGCAACATGTGATGTCAGCAAAAGCAGCTGCCTGATTAAGTGCTACCTACTGCAGAAACTGGGCCCTGGGCAGAAACTGGGCCCTGGGCTATGATTTGTGGGGCAATAGTCATCATAGTTAGATAACTACAGTGTTTACTGTAACTTGGAGGGCATACATAACATTTTTAAAAGCAAGGAGAGGAGGAATATATGTCTCATTAATATCTACTTGGTAAATTCTCAGAATATATATCCATATACATATTTGATATACATCATCCTGTTATCTTCAAAATGCACCTAGTTTGGATATAGCTCCAACTTCACTCTGGCTTAATAGGGTAAAGCTATATTTCATACCTACAGTGTCATCAGAGAGTTGTTTATTTCACTTGAACTGATATAAAACCTCTCCAGTGTCATCTGAGATATAAAAAATGGCTAGAGTGCCATGTTTAAAAAAAACAACACAGAAACATCTTTTAACTTAGAAACTAGCATTTTGGATGGTGTTGCTTTAAATATGTGATGAATTTCTGGTTGTGCTCAGTAGCAATGGTGATTTTCTGAGAATTAAGGCACAAGATGATGGCACTTAAAGTTTGCATGTGGGAATTGAGTAACTTTTGTCTTACCGTTTCAGCCTTACTCCCTGGAGCAGGCAATTAGACCCACTGAGCCAAGCAGCACTGTGGCCTCTCTGCCTCCCCAGGTATGCTTCAGTGAACCTCCCGGGACAGGAAACTGGGTTAAACCAGGCTCTGATCATTCTTTGTCCTCCTTCCATTTTCTGGTTTGTAAGAGGCCAGTGATGAGGCAGTATAAGGTGGCACACTCAGTCTCCTGATAGCTTGCTGCTTTATAGCAGACTCAGGGAGACTGCAGTCACCGTCAAGGTGATTCCCAGCTACCTAGGGAGTTGTATTTTCAGGGAATGTGGTTCCACTCCAGCTGAAAAATGCTGGTTGGATCAGGGCTCAGACCGTGGTATACAGCCACAACAGATGCTGACACAACTAGGCTGCATATGTCCTGCTGAAGACTCCCTGGTGCTGTTAATGGGGGAAGGTAGGCAGGTCAAGATGCCATGACCATGAGTTAAAGCGTCGGTTTACACTTGCAGAAAGCATGTGAAACTAGGTGCCACAATTCATTGTTATGGTGTCATCAAAAACTTCTATGTTCCAATGGCTTTAGGTGGCCTACACCTTGAGTGGGTACAGTAGAGTAACAGGGTGTTAGTACTACAGGATGAAAGGAATATATTTCTCTTTCACGTGCTACCTCAGTATTACTAACCACTCACACACATTGTGTGTTGTTGATTTTTGTTCAATCGTCTGCTCAATTTTGAAGGCTTTAAACTCCTGTCTGAATACTTCATGTATACGAGTAATCTTCCTGAAGTCTGATTTCTGGTTCCGGAAGATCACAACATGACCTTTTATTGAAAAAAACCACAAGTCTTTTGAAATAATTGTTTGAATAGCTGCCAGAGCTGTGGCACTCAGAATTACTGATGCCGTGATTGCAGCAGGACAAGTGCCTGGGTCCTGTGGTTCTGCTTGTGTCCTTGCAGAGTGTGGCTCATGCCAGCCAGATCTGACACGGGGTGCAGGGGAAAAGTTCTGGTTATAGTCTGCCTGAGAAGTAAATTGCATGTGTTAGGGGACCTTTACCAGTAATCCTTGTTTACGAAGTGGAGGAGAAAAATGAGTACTTCCCATTTTGAAAAAAAGGTGAGAGAAACATCGCAGCTTCTCGTTGCTCTCATGAGGTCTATTACAAAACTCTCATTGATTTCAGCTGGGAATTTTGTTTGCATATGTCTTGTGCTAGCCATCAAAGAAATTGTGAAGTCAAAGACACTTCCTTTCAGGCAGTTTGAGTATTGTCCATAATGTAAATACTGGCCTTCAGCCTCATAATATTTTCCCACTTAATTCTGGAGGCTTTACATTTGCCATTTTTAGAAACATAATTTTAAAAGAACTCTAAGAATTTATCTGCCATTTGTGTATTCATTGAGCCTTCTGTCTGTGAAAGTCTTCTTGCCTTGAGAAAAGATGTATAATGGTTTTATACGGATATGAAATTTCTCTCATAAATGTGATATGATCTAATAATTAATGAATGCCAGAAGACAAGCTAGAAAGCTTAAATTCTAACAACTTTTGTCTAAGTTATTCTATCTTCTCACTTTCCATCATCTCAGACTTTCAAATAGGTCTAGGGTTTATAACTAGGTAGATATTGAAAGTCCAGATCTCTTTATATTGAAGCCCTATTTCTCCCTTTATATGTCTCTGCCCATATAACGCAGCATCAAAATGAGGTGAATGTAATGCAATTTATTTCCACTTTAATGTTCTTTAACAGTATAAGAATGTCATACAGTGGTATAGGTATTACTCCAAAATCTTACTATATATAAATTAAAGTTAGGCTAATAATAATAGTAATATTTATGTATTCATTTACATATGCCTTTACATGTATTTTTTGCTGGCATGTCTGGGGGAAGTAAATTGTAGGTACTATCAAGCGTGCAACATTTTTTCTGGACAATATAAATGGAAAGGGTCACTTTAGGATGAATCAGATATTTTGTTTGACAGAAATATGATGCTTTCTTTTGATTAAGTGATTTTAATTTATATTTTTAATTAGGTTGATAAAATCCTTTATGAAAAAATGTTAAAATTCAGATTTAAAATATACTAAGTGGATGGAAATCAGGCAGCAGAATTTTATAGAATGTAGGGCTGGCATACGGTGCAAATAATTTTGCAATTTTCCATGACTTCCTGATGATAAAATTTTCAGAAGTATATTAAGATATTAGACAGGATTTTCAAAGTGTTTAAATTCATACAAGGGAGGCAGATGCCTTACAAAATTTCAAAGTGCATAATGGGGCTACCACACCTACTAGCAACTGTATAGAGGGTTGTGAATATTGGCACAACATAAAGTATCTTTTGTGCTTATATACTTGACAGATAGATATCTTTTTGCATTTTATTAGAATTAATCTTTCTGTCTCACATGTATCAGCTTCTTCTCTGTTACCACATATGTTACCTCCATTCTCTTTCTTGGAATATCTATGTATTTTGTTTGTTTTCTCTTTTTCTTCCCAGCCCTTTCTTATCTCCTCTTTCTATGTGGAATGGAAACGTCATGCTACATCTGCTGAGGAGTCAACATATAGTGAAATGATTAGCTTAGGTAAAGGTCAGCAAAATTGCCAATAGTAATGTCCCTGGTCAAAAAAATAAACCAGCAATATTCAGGCAGATTTGTAATTGCCCACGTATCTTTGACTTTTCATGACCGTATATAAAGCAGCAGTGAATTGCTAACTTTTTTCTTGTATAAGAATAGAGCAATGGAAGATACAAAATCATTGAAAGAATACACAAAGGGGCTGAAGAAATAACTTCTGAACCTAGTAAAAAAATGCAAGTAGTTACCAATAAAGTAGAGATAAAAAATGTGAAACTGATTTTGGAGCCTGATTTCAGTAAGGTGATGTCATTAATACAATGTTATTTACTAAGTTTAATTATTTTTTTCCTCTGAAAAGCTTGGACTACTTCCAAATATACACTTAAATTTTTATTTTCATTGGAAAATACAGTCCAAATCTTCCCTTTTGTGTAAATTCAAAGCCAAATAGAATGGGTTTTATAACATTTTAAGACAGAATAGTCAGTGCAATTTTTTAATGAAAATCACTAAATACATAAGTGTTATAGTTTTAGTAAGAGGGAATTATCAAATATATGGACATACTTAGCAAATCATTGGTTTAACAGAAAAATTTCTTTTTAGTGTTCTTTCACGACTCAAAGAGAAACATTCAGGACCCATTTGGTTGTCTTCTTTTTGAATCATAAATCAGTACTGGAAACGGAAAGAAAGCTGTAGTTCTTGCAATGAATGCCACTATTCAGATGAATTGAGATCATTGGGTTTAATTTTAAAATACTAAAGTTTGGTGTGGACGTATCTATTTCAAATAAAGTGAACATAAACCCAAGATCGAAAAATGTAAAATGATGCATACAAACTATATTTAGGATAATCCTAATGTAATTCTCAGTTGCTGGATTGATTTGATCTCCTTATCATGGGGAGAAATTGGACTCTGAGATATTATCAACAGCTTTTTACTCCAATCTGATTATTACTATAATCCTGACAGTGATTGATTCTGAGTAATTATCTCAGAAGCAGAATTAGATTAAAAAACAATATTCCAGATTATAGAAGACTCCAGTCCATTCTTGTAATTAGTTCCATCTTAAAATGTATGATGCTATCACATTTGAATAATTTAGAGTAAATTATTTGCAATCAGCCAGTTTGACTATACTTTAATAGGAAAACAGATAAACAAGAAACCATAATATTTTAAGAAACACTACATTGTAAATTAGCAGCCTCATTGCAGTAAAGTTTACTTTGCCAATGTTTTCAGTTTGCCATGTAGCTCCTAAAATATTACTGGGTACTAAGCAAAAGCCCAGTGCTGCAATAATCAGTGATCATGCATTCATAATGATGATTTATGATTACTGATGGTGTCATTATCACCATAATTATAGGCTATGAATTAATTTTTCACTATTGACATCTGAATTGTTTTCAACCAAGACCTTTCCTTTGTGAGAAGAATTACTTGCAGATAATGGCTGTAAAGAATAGACTTGTGAGAATGAACCCATATTTGAAGTTCTTGAGCAATATTCACTTACTATTTTCATTAATTCTGTTTATAGCAGTGATGGCCTGGACCAAAAAGGGATGAAGCTTCGTTGTGCTAAGTACTTTAAAGAATACATAGAATGAATAGTCTCTGTCCAAAACACAATAGTAACAGGATCTTAACAGAAAATAGAGAAAGAAGTCTATATGTCTTATGTATGGTAATTTATGGAAACTGATGTCGCCAGTTTTTCTCCCTTCCTTTCTTCCTTTCTGTCGTTATGTTTAATTGAAGGACCGGACTAAAAATATTCCATAGTCCAGACTAATTTTGAAGATCATGATTCCTGTGGCTTCCTTGGAGCCAAAGGTGATGTGTTCTGGGCCATGTGTTTTCTTCATGTACCTTAGGATTTAAGAATAGCTGTTTTGTTCTCCAGGCCCATGCTGTTGGGCTGATGTGATAGAGTTTTGACAAAGACACAGCAAGAAAAGTTGTTTCAGGGTGTTGAGTCAGAAAGGAAGGAAGGAATTTAATTCAGTGGTGAAAGAAGCAGACACAGTCATTCACTGCATCATATATGGAAAACTCTTATGATTCCCAATATCCCAGGCTTTGATCCTGGGCAGACTTCAGTCTCTCATCCTTTTGTCCTCATGTAAAGCTCCAGTACGTGTTGTAAAGGAAGGTGATGTAGGAGAGGAAATAGCTGTTGAGAAAAGTGTTGATCAAGTTCAAAGGAAGAGAAGCTGGACAAGGAAAAAGAAATTGAGAAAAGGGACAGAGAACTAAAAAATCTCAAGTTTAAACAGACTAAAACTTTGACCTTTTAATTTTTATGCAGATGTTTTCATGAAGGCATCTCTTAAACTGCCAACAGCTTATGATATGTGTTAGTTTAAAGTATTAAATGTACATACAGTAAAGTATTCTTGAATATGTGATGGTATCAGGAATTAATTGCAAATACAAGGGCCTTGAAGGGAGCTCTTACATTAAAAGTAATGGTAACAAAAATGAATATGATTAAGATTAGCTACTAATTTCAGTCTGTTACAAATCAACTATTGCTTTGATGCCTAAGGACAACACAAAATCTAAAAATACAAAAGATGTGGCCTCTCTGAACAGTACAAGACTAGCAATCATTCCATTTGGACACATGCAGTATAAAGATAGTGCCTTATTTTGCTAATGAGATATAAAAACTGTGTTCACTGTGCTCTCTATCACTGGTAAACAAACAATGTAATGCCAACACACAACAGATGATGTAAAGAGTAATCTGTTATAAAACATGGGTGGAAATTGACGCTTTTCTTGTATCTCTGATTTTCCCACAGGTGTTATGAATACTTTGACCTTTAGTAAAGATGCTGATCTGTTCTTGTTTCTTGAAAATTCTTTGGAATAAAAATACACTGATGCATTTAGGATAGGCACACGAAAGCAGTAGATGATGTTGCTGGAATAGCTTTGTCATGAAACCCCAGATTTAAATCCCCAGAACATGAGCAGTTGTGCATTTGAGCCTTCCCTTTTATTTTTGTTAGGGACTAAAAAAAGTTTTCTTTCTAAATATACTAACATATTTTCCTTTTCCTACAGCACTTAAAAATGAACAAGCAGACTTCTTTATATTAAATACATTGACTCAGCACTAAGAGTATTCTGAATTAAAAAAAATATTGCCGTGGGTCATAGACTGAACTACTGCAACTTCTCTTAGCTTTTTTGACAGTGTTGAATGCCAAAATCCAGGAGCTGAAAGTTTGCATTTTTTTACTCACTTCCATCCTGATGACATCTGAAGTTTATAAAGTTGTATTACTCCCTTCACTATCCCATTAGTTTTGTCACTGTTTTAATAAACGGTATTAAACATATTGGTAATTTTGATTATATCAAGAACAATTTTTATATTAATAATATTGTTTACATACAAGAGTAGAAGGGGTAGAAAATACCAGTCCTTAGAACAGCTGAACTTTAAGGCTTTAGCCTAAAAGGATATTTCTAGTTGAGAGTTTACACCTAATTCATTTATGTGGTTCTTAACACTGGTTTTGACAGTGTTGGTTATGTCAGGCTCTGCTTAAACACTGCCTTTGGCTAAACAGAATTTGCTGAAGATGATATTTTTATATAAAGCTAACTTTGTCATTGAAGCCTTTAGCAGTGAAAATACTGCAGAGACTTATAGACAGTAACTGAGGATGCAGGTGAGTGTTGACCCATGGGTAACTGCAGCTTCATAAGCTGTTAAGTGATTGCATGGGTCAGCCATGACTGTCATTCTAAGGTGTTTGAGATATTCCGCTGATGATTATAGACTTCCAATCTAATTAAGCTGCTTATTTTCCTTTAGAAATACACCAAATTTAAAGAGTAAGGAAAGAAAAGTTGGGGCTGTGTCCTGGAAACCATCATTATAGTTGTCTAGAGTGCGTGGTATTTATAATTACACAAGGCAATCTGTGTAATTAACTACTAGAGAATGATTCAGAACTTACTTTTGGACTGTAGGAAAGTTGTTTAAACTTTTTACACTTAAAAGCACATAGACAAAGGCTAGATTGGTGGCCTTCCAGTCTGATAACAGCAAGCATGGATCGTTTTTATATTTTCAATGGGGGTTGATTCAGTTTTGATCTCACCTATAGATATGAGCTTCAATGGTTACAGAGGGAGAACTGATCACAACTATCCCTGCTTTTGAATGTACTAACTAGCAATGACAAAGTCCATTGAGTATGTTTATCATCTAGCAATGCAGAGGTTTGGGACACATGGCTCAAATGGACAATGCTTGAGTGTTCAAGCTATATGCTGAACTACAATGTAGAAAAAGTCTGGTTGTCCCTGACAGTTTATCAAGGACATCCTAGGACTTCGAATTATTTGCAAAATTTTAAAATCTTTAATCTGCAAACAGACAGCAATGTGAGGGATGCCTTGTGACAAAAAATCCTTATCACTCTTTGATCTGAAAAGTTACCTGTTCAACCAGCATAGCCTATATTAAAACCATACCTATTAAGATATTTTCTTCCTCAGTTTTGAAGCTCACTGACAAAAAAGAACCTCTTCAGTAAAAATCAGAACTATCAGTTACCTGTGAACTGGATTGCTCCTCCAAATCCTTTGAAAGTTACCCTGGGTGCCACAGTATTGTTTGGGTGACATTCTCATGCACTCAGTTTCATACTTCTGTGCCTTTGGCCTTGGTACAGACTATCTGAACTTTTGGCCTAGGTTCAGCAGTGAGTAGATGCACAATCTCATCACTGAGTGGGTGATGAAAGACAGAATATATATAAAAAAATCTTTCTTTCACCCTCTGCACATGACAGCATGAACAGCTGAGCTGGCATTTATGGCGTAGCCCACTTACTGCTAATGCTGGCCACCAGCAAAGTACCACGAACTCCCTGAAGGAAAGGGATTGACAGAGAATAACTTACGGCACACAGATGTGTTTGTGCCACAGTGACGCCCAGTGTTTCTCCTGAGGTGATGACTTTATTGTAATTTTCTTAGCTGTATGCATCGTCACTAGCTCAAGGCTGTTCCTGGAGGTACAGACCAACCCTTGTTCATTCGTTTCTCATGTGTGGGGATCTGCTGCACCTTTATCCAAGGAAGAATGTCATCTTGTTCTCTCCAGAAGCAAATGACAGACTAGCAGTTTGACTGCGTATTTCCAGGAGAGAAACACTTTCAGATTCTAAGCTTTAAAAAAATCCTATTCTTCTAGCACTTGAGTATAACAATCCATATAGCTCTTATTTCCTGTATTTACTCTTTTCTTGTATTCTTTCTAACATGAAGATTTCTTTACATCATCAAAGCAAATAAACAAACACTCTAACTGAGAAGCCTCCTTCCTCTGTCCTGAAACACATTGAAATGGTTAGCCTCGCACTCCTTTTCAAATTTGCTGTTCCCAGATGAAAATGCAAGCCAGTTCAGGATGTTTATTTTTAGTGAATACTAAACTAAACACCTGTAACAAGTGCCAAATTGTCTATTCTTTTATGTTGTTGAGTGCACAGAAACAGCAATGGGAAAACTCTTTCAACATTAAACCAGTATATTTTGCTTTCTCCAAAGGACAAAAAGACATGCTTTTCTTATATGGATTACTTTTTCCCATCTCTTACTTATAACAACATGTAACATTTGACCATCACTGTCACTAATACCACTGCCTAAATCTCTTTGTAAGTAAGTCTCTATCCCTTTATAAAATAGTTTTCTTATCTTTGTTAGCTCATCTTCATTATAACTAAATTTAATTCACTCCCTTCTAAAGGATTTATTTTCTGCCAGTATTAAGGGAATGCCCTTTGAAATATTTCCTCTGGAAAACAAAGAACTATAAAATCTAAGTGTTTGAATCTAGTTAACATTTTTTTCTGTAATGTCATTTTAGCAAATGTAGAATGTAGACACACGACACTTTCCTCCATTCTCAAAGCCAGTAATATAAGAGAGAGCTGAACCAAAAAGAGCCTTCCACATGCATCACTATTCTTTTCTTGCTGCAGCCATTTCTGATACACTTAGGTGATGCATCCATCCTCATTACCTATTGTTCTTCTTTATGGGCAGACTATCTTGAACAATCAACTATACTAGACCCTACACAGGCTAAAATATAACCTAGCTTTGTTCCTTTAGAACCTTCAACATGGTTTCTTGTCCCTTCTTCCAATTAATACCACCTTTTTCAAATTATCAGAGAC
Source organism: Astur gentilis (assembly GCF_929443795.1). Lineage (NCBI taxonomy): Eukaryota > Metazoa > Chordata > Aves > Accipitriformes > Accipitridae > Astur > Astur gentilis. The sequence goes on along the minus strand of NC_064883.1, from coordinate 18,712,465 downwards.
TCCACATTTAATTTCCTGTGTGTTCATATATGCCAGAATATGTTAAATTACATTTTGTTTGCATAAAATAGTTCAGTTACAATACATGTTCAGAAAGTAAGATATGTTCTTGTCTACTTAATCTAGCTGCCCAACCAAATATTTTTTACACAATGCATTCCACAAAATGTAAGTAAGTATTCTGTAATTAGAACCTAAATATAATATTAATATTATAATCTCACCTTAATAGAATAGACATCTTTCTTTAATGAATATCAATTATTTGTAAATAAAGTTTTCTAAACTGTTTTCTATAATACTATGTAGATATGTGAAATCTAACAGCAAAATTCAAGAACAAGGGTTAAGAAGCTGCAAACTTCAATGAACACCTGACAATCACTTACAATGAATCTCAAAGGCAAAACTGAATTATGGTACCTAAGTCTACAGAAGAAAAACAGTTCTCAGAAAATCACACAAGTACACTGTGTAGATACAAAAACCATTAGCATTATATGTGCTCAGGTATTTTGCTTTAATTAAAGATTCATTTTTGATGTATTTCAGGTAATTTATTTGCAATCTTATCATCATTATTAAAACTAATTATACTTCCGTGCCTGGATACTTGACATGGCTAAAAAGAACAATCAGCAAACAAGCAAAAAAATCAACATATGAATAAGATGACTTTCAAGAAAAGGTGTACTATTCTTTGGCATGTGTATTTGGCATTGCTATTTCTTTCCAAACCCAGAGCTGCTTGCAATGCATTTGAGTTCTTTTTCTGCCATCTGTAATTTTCTTAAAACTAAGCTTAATTGTCCTACACCTGTTTTCTTCTTTGTATGAGAGCTCTTATTACTTCTGATATTTTGAGGAAGTATCTTTCTTCTGCTTTTTGTATTTTGGGCATTGGAGTAGAAAATGGCTTTCAGATTTGATCTCTACTCTGTCACATCAATTGTAGAGTCAGTCTTCCATAGGTTTCTAGTGCATTTTGTATGATTCCTGGTTTCTTTTTCTAAGCTGTGATAACAGAGTCTGTATTTTGCTAGGGCAAAACGTCTACATATATAACAAACATTGCTATAGAAAATTTGTCTGCAGATTTCTCTTTGCTCTCACGAGCCAGGCTTTTAGTGAAGAAAGCAGAATGTATAGGAAAAACTGGTGTGTTTCTGTGTATGTATAGTTACATAACTCACATAGAATCTTTCTGCATACATGTGAATTTTAAACATGGCAAGGTTTTACCTACAGTCTTTTCTTCAACTTGCTTTAATATCTAATTAGAATTCACATGAGGAAAGATGTATGATTTGTCCTTTTTTAGGATGCTCATTTAGCATAAGTAGAAGACTATCTCAAGTGACTATGTATGTCCATTTTTATTCAGCAAAGTGTTTTTGCATATTGCTACTGGTATGCTGCTCCTGAATACAGAGATACCTCTAGTGAGCCATTTCTAAGTTAATTAGCACGGCACTGGGAGCTGTCTAGGCATGGTAGCAGGGAGTACCACAGAGGCTAAATTACCCTTCTTCCCAAGCAGTTTTTCAGATTAGGCTTCACTTCAGCTGAAGTCTGTGTTGTTGAAGCTACTCTGCTCCTGCATGTCTTAGTAAGCTTGTAAAAATCTAGTTCAGATTTCTGTAGTTTGCAATGTAAAGATACACTGACTAGCTCTTGGCCTTTGAAAGTACAAGTTGTTTGTAGCCCCACGCAAGTTATATTCTGAAAATTTGGATAAAGAAATGAACAAAAGCAAATACCACCACTAAGTTAGTGTTAAACGTCTTACAATTTGCATCTGCCCTTGTTGATCTTTTTTTGCATCTCATGTTGATTAACTTCAAAAATCTGTGGACCAGATGATATCAGATAGTTTGAAAGGAACAGATTCTACTAGTAAATGAGAATTTAAGAATTGCTTCTGTACAGGTACATTTCCTTTTGATGTTTAACTCCTACAAGACAGTGTCTTGCTCTACTTTCTCTGTCTTCACCCAAACTATGCCATAGATGTGAAGGAGGAAGGAGTGTGGGAAAGCATACTTAAGCTGATGAATTTATGCACTTCTGTTTCCTATACTGCTAACACAGTAGAATCTAACTCCTTGGTTACTTGATTACTACTGATGCAGTAATATAAGTAATGTTACCTCAACTAGCTAATTTACATCAACACCAGAAACAGTTTTAGTTCAGCAGGAGTCAGCAGCTGTAATCTTCTCCCTAACAGCTCTTCCCAAGCCCTTCCTTAAAGAAAGTGTGGAAGCCAGTGAAAACTGAGCCTGACTTGCTAGTAGTAAGAATGATTTGATGCATATCAGCAAGGACTGCCTCCCTGAAGAAGGCGCATTCTCCTGTTTTTAGCCATACTGAATACTTAGATTTCCATATGAAATGAAATTACACAAACTGAAATTATTTTATGTGATCCATTACAACAAATTTCGCTAGGGCTAAGGCATGTGAAAATTCTTAGTGTATTGCTGCTCTTCTGTAATGATGTTGGCCACGTTCCAGACTTTAATGTTTTTTCTTGGGCTTAATAAACTCATAAAAATATCCACTAAATTACTCCAATTTGTTTTCTAAGTCTTTTTAGTGATCTTGGACTTGAATGTGTACACTCTGATCTTAGAGTCTTAGCATTGTGCAAGTTTCAAACCTTTTAATAATCATTAACTCTGTTATCAAGATACTTTCTAATTTCTTCTCTTTTGTCCTGGTAAATCTAATTTCTGATGTAGGTAAATGTTCATTGATTTCATTTGTACAGGCTGTGCTTAAGTAATTGTTTAACATCCTTTCTATTTTCTTATCCTGTGTCTCTCTAATTCTGTGCTAATCACTCTTCCGAAGGTGACTTTTCCTCCTTTACCAATTCGCAAATGTGGACAGGATATTTGTAGTCCCTTACGTAAGAAAGTCTTCACAGAACCATCCTTTATTATACTGCCTTTTATGGGAGATCGCTTTGGTTTTATGTGTAACTTTCTGTTCCCATGCAATTGCCTGAAATTGCCACACTGAAAAATTCAGATATAAATATTAATCATGTGTTTTTCAAGGCAAGAGAAGCTTTAATTCAAATCATGGTTAGAAATGTTTCAGAAACTATCCTGGGAATAGAGTATGAAGAAAGCCTTATGGCCTCCGACATGATTCCTGGATTCTGTATTAATCTTTGCCAGCACCTTAACATTTGTTGATAACTTCTTTTAACTTCATATTGGATGGTTCTGCAGAATTAAATATGAAAATATACAATAGAGTAGCCCTGCTGCATTTACTTTATAGCAATCAATTAACTTGACTCTGTGACTACATTTTCAGTTCTCCACATTTCAGAGATTTTTGTACCAGTGCTAGATAAGCTTAGCCTAGAAACTGTGAAGGCCAGAGCTGACTCCAGGTTCCAATAGACATCTCCTATTGTGGGGCAACAGTTGGGGTATTTGACAACAAAGAGAAGTGGCAGAGGATATATATCTACGAAATAATAACATTACCAGTGAGGTTAGTGTGAAGCAGTTAGTGATGGAACAATTAACACTACTGGTTTTTATAACATCACCTCTAGTTTTCAGTGTTAACTCCTTGCTGAAGTGAATGGGACATTTCATATTACTCAACCTTGTTTTGCTCTCTACTTGGTAACTTTTTATGCTCTGTTCTTGTTTGAAAAGATACCTTTCCAGTCCTAAAGGACTTAAATAATTTTAAACAGAAATAAAAACAAAGAAAAAGCCCCCAAATGAGTTTTGGTTTATGAGGTCATTATCCTAGACTAGCTTTATTATGAACTTTATGGTGGTCACAAGATGAAAAGTCTATTTTTCCTTTACCCTTTACTTTTACTTTTTATCATTCACCTAAAAGAATTGATTTGAATTTTTCCTTTATAAGTAGTTTTGACCTGTTTTAGTGGTGGATGCTTGCTTTTATCACAGAAATTGCTATCATAATGAACTCTAATCCATCTTTGTTACATTCTCACTAGAACGTCTAATAAACTACTGAGGGTTTTCATAGGCATGTCTTTGTGAAACAAGATAAAACAGTAGGGAGCAGAGTTTGTGTTGTCCTTTCCCAGGCCTCTGTGTTTTACATCTCAGTAAACTCAGTATCCAGAAAATCACTTTCAGAAATATCAGTTTTCCATTCTGTCCTATTACATACATCTACCTTACACAGTTACTCACATGTGCTGTTTCTTAAGGATTCTTTTGATCTGTGCGCTCTTCAGTAGGTGACAAGACTTCACATCATAATGTGCAAGGAGAAGTAGGATCACAGGCTGAGACTGGTGGGCAGTGGACCAAAAACAGAGCACTGCAGATAGTCAGCTAAAAAATAAACTCAAGTAAAAAAAATATAGAACAAAGGTGTTTAGGAGCTCCGACTCCCTCTCTTCTGATTGTAGAAATTCTGGAAATACTATATCCTTATTAATCCTTTAAGAATGATAATATAACAGTGTAACAAGGTAGGATAAATACAGAACTCATATTCTACTCTGAAGTGTTTCTTAGATGAAGAGGAGGCTTCCCGCGGAAGATATTGGGACCTAAGGATCCACTACTGTAAGAGTAATGAACACTACTACACTTGAACTTTGTTAAAAAAAGGTCCCATTTGGGGTTTTGTGTAAACAAATTGGATCAAGATAGATTTCTAGTGAATGCCTTCCTTTGCCATTAGTGATATGTCACGCTTACTGGACTTTTTTTCTAATGAAACACTAAAAAAGATCTATTTGGGAGTAAGAAAGCATATATTTAATGAAGCCAAAGTGCCTTATGGAAACATTTTGGTGAACTCTCGGTAAGCCATAGGCCAATCTTTGCAGTACCCTGCATGGTTTTTTTCCATGATTTTCCTGGTCCCTATGGCATCCAACACGAAAGGCTGTAGTGGCCATACTCTGTGGACTGCCTTTGGTGTCTGAGTGCCTACAGAACAAGAACCCGAGACCTGCTGAAGTAAGGATTGGGAAGTTTGGGCAGTTTGAGGCAGGGATGGTTGGGGCTTCTAAGTTCCCTGCCTTCTGCTTTGTAGTCACTGAGTCCCAGAGAGCTCTGGTTTGAGTTGCTGCCCAGCACCTTGTCCTAATATTAGAGGGCTTGGCAGGTCCTTCTGAGTGAGAGTACTGTGAGCTGCTGCTAGGTCCCATGACTCCCCAGCAGATGATTCCCACAACACTGGGAAACTATTTTAATTCCTGAGGAGCCAGAGACCATGGCCAATTCAGGCTTTTTGTTTTGAGCAAAAAATAAAGCAGAATCTGTTTCTTTGAATAAAAAAAATTAATCTGTTCACTTCGAACAGAAAACCATCAAACTAAATTTTCATTCTCAGTTGAAGTGAAAGATTTGTTTGAAAAGTTGGAACCTTTTTAAAATGAAAATGTAATATTCTGATCAACTCTGTCCATGACTGTAGCTATTTTGGTTTTAATTTGGCACTGCCCCAAGTCATACACTGTTATTACTGAAGCAACTACCTGTCTTTGGTGAAGAAACTCAGCCTGGGAATAATCCTGTAAAGCAATATGGTATACTTATGTGAACTACAGTCTGTTTCCCTGCTCCCTCTTGTAGGTGCTCTTTGGTTTTTTGGGTCAATGCAGGATAAGAAGGGATGAGTAGTTACCACAGGTGCGCTGCTACCATCACTTTACTGTTAGTTTTAACCACATGAGCTAAGCCTGCTCTGCCTTCTTGATATTTTGGTGCATTAATACAGCTTTTCATCTCTCTTATCATGAGAGCCATTGATAAAAGTCAAGTAAGAGTTCTGTGCCATGTAGGAGGCACATACTGATGAAAACAAGTAAGATTTTATAATATCTCAAGGGACTGACATGACTTCCTTTCCTGATGGCTCCCCAACCTCATACAAAGAGTGGTTCCTGCTCTGTATGTAGGTGAAACATAACCACATAAAATCTTACAGAAGCTCTGTAAGATCAGAACTGGGAGCAAAAAATATATCCAACTAAAAGTGCAATGAAAAAAAGACAAGAAGTAGCAATTAGAAGGAGGGTTCTTCCACGACTTTAGGGTTAATGTTTTTCTTATTGCAAGGAAAAAAAAGGCACTTTGAGGAATTTGTTGGATTGTGGGTTTTTTTTTTTTGTTTGTTTTGTGTGTGTGTATGTGTTTTTTTTTAATTAGCTGATGATTAGTTGCTTTTTGTTCTGGGCACTTATTAGACCTTGGTTCACATGACTCCAGACTGAAAAGGAGACCTGAATCTGACCTGAATCTATGTAATCTAGGTCTGGATATCTCAAACTTAGTACAGAGTAAGATGAATGTTCTTGGCAGCTCTGACACAGTGGATTAACAGTCCAGACTCACCGCATGTGCAATGCAGACTCTTCTGACTGTGCAGGGTGACGTACCATGCATGTATCTTTAAGCCTCTGCTCATATAAAGTAGCATTCTATGTTATTTACTTCCTAGAGCTAGCTGGGAATATCCTGGGCCTATTAAAATGATCCTAATACTACCCATGTATCTTTTTATAAATAGTAGTACCTAATGCTACCACACATCCAATAGATGGCATACCGGCTGTCCATGGAAGAGTTAAAAACATAAAGCAGGCAGCTTTCAGAAGCTTTAGGTACTAGAGTTTTACCTTCAGGATACTCTTAAGAAATGAGAAAGGTTCTGTTTTGCTTTGTTTTCTGGTAGTGAAATGTTTGATTCGTGCTATTGTGTTTTGGGTGGGTAGTGAAGCCATTTCCCGAGCAGGAATTACTTCCAGTTTATTGTTGTCATTTCAATTAAACCTAAGTTGAATTGAGTTGTCAGTAAAATTGGCTGTTGGTTTTTTTTGTTTGTTTGTTTGTTTTAATTCACCTCTGGACTGTTAAATGTTATTGCTTCAAACGCAATACTCTCTGGCTACTGTTGGGTGCTTATAGCTAAGATTCGTAAACAAAATGGACCAAGGTCGTCCCTCGTGTAATTTACTGGAATTCAGCGCTGTCACACCAGGAGTGAATTTGGCTCAATGTTTTGGCATTAGCAGTAAAGGTCATCCCTGCAGTTTGCCCTCGCTATAGAAAGTGTGATCAAAAAGTTTTCCATTTTCTTTCTCTTTTGATGGTCACATTAAATCTTATTACACTGTTGGTACTTACCTCACTGGAGTGTCTGTGGGTTTTCTTTATAGGCAAAGCTTTCATCCCTGGACATCCATAAATAACTCTATTCACCACACTTTCTCCCACAGCATTTGAGTTATGTTTCAGAGCTGAGACAAGTGTTAGTTTGCATGTTCTGCAGATGGCTTTCTGCTTCATTTTTGTCCACTTCAGAGAGGTTGGCTATTAAGAAGGGCTTTCTACCCTTGGACCCTCCATTCCACTCAGCTCCATCTGCATGTTCTCCCCTGCACCATGCATTTGATAGGGCACTTTTCCAACTTTTCTGATTAAAGTGGATTCACTACTGTAGATACAGAGCTCTTGAAAGCAGAGGCTGCTGCTGCAAATTCTCTTTTAAAATTTGTTTCTGAAACAGATGCCACAATAAAAAGAGAAAAAGTGCTAACTGCATATATTTGCAATAAAAGGGTTAGTATTTATGTACTTGGGGAAGTTATGACTCAGTTGTATATTATTCAGGACTTCATTTGTGTAAGTTACTTTCTGATTAGTTATTGATTATAATCAGAACCCTTGGAGCTAAATGTGCAATATAGCTAATAAGCAGGTCTTTTGCAGAAGAAGAGGATCCTTAAATATAATTTTGATGCACTTTACACTTTCTATTTATTGAACTTTGTCACAAATGGCAAATTACAGCAGGCCATTGAAACTATAGTAGTAGCAGAAGATTTGCAGTATTTCTGTAAGCAGGGAAACAACAGAAACTTAAAAAAAGGTCTTGTTTTTCAGTCTCCAAAGTCAAAGCAATAAAAAACATTTCAAAATAACCCTTGGTATCTAACTCAGTCCAATGCAGACTGGTTAAATCTCATGCACTGACTGTAAGACTCTTAGAATGGGTAAAACTGCCTCATCAGCTGCCACCAGCCAGGATAGGTTGCAGGATCAGACAGGGGAAGAAAGCTCATGAGGGCGCACCAACAGCTGTGTCACCTGGGAGGGTCCCTGGTCAAAGCATATTTCCCAGGTTCATGCTGATGTTGTTATTCCTTCCCCATCAAGCCACCTGGGCTTCAGATAAGAGACTAACAGAAGACTAGAAGCACCAGGTATTTGTCCTGTGTGCATGCATTCTTCAGTCCTGGGAGGTAAGTGACTTGAGACCTCTGCTCTGGACACTTTAAAAGGCTTCTACTTGATGGGCAAAGGCACAAAGAAGGAAGAGGAGTAGTACAAGGCACAAAGGATTGATGCCCTAACAGCCCACAGGAAAACGGAAGGGTGCTGTGGAACTGGTCGCAGAGTGAAACATGCTCCTTTGATCCAGGCAGTATATCTGGCTGCTTTTTAGATGTCTTTTCATGCTTAGTACATATTTACTGGCAGCAGACACAGAGGTCAAAAATATCTACTGAATCTGTTAAAGGGCTCCCCTGAAGTTAATGGGAGTCTTTCAATGGGTTTTGGCTTAAAACATTCTGTATCATTGAGTTAGAAATCTGTTTTCTACCATGAGTTTTGGTCAGCAGAATTATGCTAGGCTATAAGACATATATAAATATTTATAATGTAATCTTTCTCATGAGATAACATTGCATTAATATTCACTATTAATAGGAATACTACTGACAAGATAAGAGAAAACTTTGGCAAAAGCAAATTTGTTGACTAAAGAAGCCAATAGAAATCAAATCCAAGGCAAAATTTTTACCATTAATAGGAGCTCCAGAATGTTTCAGTTCAATCAAAATTTATTAAAATCTTCTTTTTGGAAGTATATAATCTTTTTGCTGCTTTTAATTTGCATTTTGAATCAGTTGAAGCATGGAAAGTGAAACAGTCAAAATTGCAGCGTTGTACATAACACAAATAGTGAATCCATAAATGAAGATATTTATTTCAGGGAGAAACCAAGTCTCCTTGAAAATTATATTTTTTGATGAACATTGTCCAAACTTTTTAGCTTGTAATTAAAAAAAAAAGATTCAGTGGTTAAATATAGCTCAAATTTTGAAATAGAATGTGTATACTTGCCTTATTAATAAAAAAAGCTCTAATACTGTGACAAAAGGATACGCAGCTCTAATACAAACCTCACCAAGACTCCCACGCTGAAAGATTTTCAGCCGACAGTTTTTTACCACTTGATTCATTTCTGTTATTTGATTCAAAATTCATGGCATGTCTTCCCTGCATCTTAGTTATGAAATTGTTTGATGACAATCATAAACTCCTGACTACTAGATATAGTACCTGCAAAAGCTTTTGAAATTAACTCTTGAACGCACAAGAAGAGAAGAAATTTGTAAGGCAGATGAAGAAATTATTTTATTTACTAACTCCCCTGAAACATCAGAACTATATAGGCTTTATCTATCCTGGTCAACAGAAAAGGGACCATGGTGTAATGTAACAACAGAGTAAAATGATGTAAAAAAATGGCTGATAAATTAGATTCATATGTCACAGTGCCAAACTATGAAGAATTGGAGTCTCTCTAGACTGTGGATCTGGCTTTGTATCCATCTTCTTCTGCAGAACTCATAAGACACTAACGAGTCACCCCAGATGACGAGTCCCAGACTGGATGATCATTCCACATTCTCATTCTGGAAAGTGTCTGCCTCAGACTGCCCATGCAATTAAAATAGATGAGAGCTTTGGGATTTTAACTGTTATTACACTATGTGGACTTTTCTATTTTGTATGAGGAGGAGAAATCATGAAAAAAAGTTTTCTAAATGCTTCAATTTAGTTTCAATCTGTACTTTATATGAGGCCATTTATTGGATTTAGAAGGAGTCTCATTAACTGATTTGAAGCTGGGTTAGAGCTTTACCATTTCTTTTTACTTTATGAAAAGCTTGATATCTCATTTGATGATGTCACACATTTTAATTCTAGCAGAGGTAAACCAAGACAACATTCATAAGCATATAATAACTGATGGGATGTATGGAGTGAAATTCATATCCTTCACATCTATGGATTCACTGGTTAGGATTCTTACCTGTATCTTCTATGACAAAGCAAAAAGACTTTTCCATGAATGCAGTACTTTAAATTGCCAAACGCTCTTGAGTTGACTCCACTTACACATTCACAGTTTAATGACCTTTCCCTCTTATCCCTGGGCTGGTTCTTAGTTTCAGGACAAATGGTTTGTAGACTGATTATCTGTATCTCTACCAGAACATGTTATCTATTTTCTGTACTTTCTTTTTAATTGAAGCATTTTCAGTACACACACTCAGGCTGACAAAGTATGACTGGATAGTTATGTGGTATCTAGGACTGACATCAGGCCATCAGGTCCTTCTCAAAGCCATTGGTACACTGCAGTTATTATTCTCTCACTCTATATATTTGTATATTATACATTATAGTGGAAGGACTGGATAGACTTAAAATTTTAAAAGACTGGAACTATAAAACCCTAGTCCTAGAAAATAATATTTTACAAAAAAAATACCTTTTTGAATGAATTTCTTTAACGTCTGCTTGAAAGAGATCGCAATAGACAAAAGTGTGGACATCTGGAGATGTAACAATGCAGGTACTGGTATATGAGGTGAAACAGAGAACTACCCCAAATTCTCCCTAAATGTTACTAGCTTGATAATCTGTTCTAACAGCCCAGTGTCAACCCTGCCCCCACCACCAGAAAAAACCTGAACTCCAAAAAACCCAAACACACAAACATCTGAAGATTTTCCAGATGACATAGCTGTAGATCTGTGCTCAAATTGCATTTTGTGGTGTCAAGGATGGTAGGCATAATGGTATAACAGAATGTGAGCTTAAAAGAGTTATCTGATTTTGGCAGTTTACCATCTGGGACTGCTAAATAATATTTCCCTATCAGTAAGTAGAAAGAAATAGGAACTATGCTCATATTATCTATGAATAATATACATGACTACATTTGTTTTAACCCTTACATTTTTCTATTAACTGGCACCCATGAATAGTAGAGATACTGGACATTTCATCCTGCTTTTAAACTGAGCACACAAACCTTCCTTAGATGGTGTGGGTATAACCAGTTGTCCTCAGGCTGAGCAGCAGACAGTTTTATTGCAGGAAAAATTATATTTTGAAGCAGACCAGAGTGTGTAATGCTGCGGTGAAATGCACGAGGCCATGGTGAACATCTGTGGTAAGAAGTTCTTTGGGCCTGGCTGTGAAAGACAAACTCAAATCTTTTGGTGTTTTTATGACAGTGCTTAGTTCTGAGACTCTACACACTGAAAATTTCCTTTATTAAACTCAGGGAAGGAAAATTCCTTACCAGGCTTATCTTCTTCATTCAGCACAGACAATATATCCCATTCTCTTTTTTGTGGAAAACATATCATATACTGTACATACATCTTTCTTTCAGTGCTCAGTAGAGCACTGCCAGGCCGCTAACTGCAAATTCACTCTGTAGGTTACATGTTTTAAAAGCCTGGTAACTTTGATAAATTAGAACAATTTTCAGCAGACTAGTAAAAGTCAAAGCTGTATCTCCATGACAAATTTGGTGTGTCTATCTTTTCTCTAATAGGAAAGGTGGGTATTTTTCCTCATCCACTATTAAAAGTGGCAAATGATTGCCTGAAAGACAATGGTCAACCATACCTAGCTTTTGCTTGGAAAGGAGTGACTTTGTTATAAACAGCTAAAGATACTCCCTTAGGAATAGTAGCATCTGTTTACAAAAATGTAAGTAAGGTATGATGCACTCCAGTAAAATTTCTGGTGCTGTACTCAAATGCCCTGATTTACAGTTGCTTAATGTTGTGAGAAAGATTCTTGCAAAATCATGTACAGTGCTAACTAAAATCTCAACATTTCAAAATTGAGACAATATGACAAGTCTTTGAAGTGATTTTTATATGGTTTCAGTCCCTTTATCCTGGAATTCAGATGACTTTGTGACAACATGTCACACAGTTTAAAAGAAAAAAAAAAATAGCTAAAAGGTTAAAACAAACATGGGGACCATGAATCTTGTTTTAAGGTCATGACAGATATTCTTTTTTATTCAAGAGTGTGTGTGTATGTATATATATATGTAAAAAACAGGTTGAAAGCCACGACAGATTATAGAAAAGTGCAGATTATAAAATGTAAAACCAGAAGTTGTGGCTAGCAAAAATCAAATTAAATAGAAAATACAGATGTAAACAGTAACAAGGCAAAGGAAAAATATTTTGAAAACCAGCTTCCTTAAATATTTTTCAAACACAGTAAAAAAAGCTGGCAGCCTGCCAGGGAATCTGTAGAACTTATATACTGATCAAGATCTAAAATGAGTTCTCAAGGAGGATGAGGACACTACAGAAAACCAAAATGAATTATTTGACTCAGTGCTCAGTTTAGAGGAGTTTATGACAACCTCAACCTATTCTCCAAGGGGGATAGGACAGATGAACTATCTGAGCTTGTGGTGCCATCATTTAAAGTTTTAGAAAGAACTGAAGAAATGAGTATTAATAAAAGTTCTAAAGAAATCACTGTATGAAAACTTCAAAATATGAGTCGTGGTTTGTAATTTATCTATGAATCAGCCTTTGCACTAGATAAGAAGCAAGGTTGTAAACACAGTAACACACTAAAAGGTTTCAAGGGAAAATTTGGAGAACTCCAGGCTAGTAAGCCTGAAGTTTGTAATGGACAAATTGGTTGAAACTACAGTAAATAATAGGTTCAGTAGACACCTCATAGAGTGATAAAGAATCAGATGGCTTTTCTAGAGAGAAAACACATTTATTAATCTACTAGAGTTCTTTGAGGAATCAAAAAACACGTGATAGACTATTTGGGTTTACTCATATTCAGGAATCTTTCAACATGTTTCTTAGCAAGGAATCTTAACCAGCCATGAGTAAAAGGAGTGCTGCAAGGTTTTAAACAAATATAGGAAAGAGGATTTTCATTTGCTTTGCAGAAAGGAGGATATTAGAGGAATCCCAAAGGGAGAGGTTCTGGATCAAGTTGTATTAACTACATTCATAAGTGATCTGAAAAAAAGAGAAAAGGATAATGACAAATTTGCTGAGAATGCACTTACTTCAGGTGTAAAACACTAACATTTAAAAGATGAAGATCTTGTGAATGTCCAAACAGCATTACGGGAGATGAAATTTTTTTTTTAAAATAAATGCAGAACAATCACCCTGAGGAAACAGAATCCTGAACATGCATGAATGATGGTGGACTCTCTTCTTTGTTGCTAAAGAAATCTTAGAGTGTGTCTGAATTGTTCATTCTAACAGATAATTATATAATAGAGTTTATAAAGAAAATTACAGAGAATTGAACAGAAATCTTTATACCCAAGCAAATTAGCAATGAACTACTATCATGAATATTACGTGCCATTTCAGTCAATCCCCTCTCAAAAGCAATATAATTGGATTTGATATGTTACAGGGAAGTGTAACCTGTATATTTAGAGTTATTGAATTACTTTGATCATAAGGAGTGATGAAATAGAGTAAAAATCAGCTTGAAAAAGAGACATGACAGGGTGGGGTATTTGATAGAATACTTGTCATGAAATACTTAATTTCATTTTGAATACTTTACCAAAGGATGTTTGGATGCCAAAAGAATAATTGTATTAAAGGGAAATAAGGACAATCATGGACTATTACATATAGTGATGAAGATGCTCTTACTTATGAAGTCTGGAAAGTGTGTGGGTATATCAAAGGAATTATCATACTGAAGTTCTTACCCTTTCTTTGCATAATTTCTCCACAGCAAGTGTTACTGTCCCCTTTTCAAGAGAAATTTTGGGCTAAAAGGATGACTGTTTTGACTTGGAATAGCTGTTTGCATGTCTTTTTTTGAGTATGAAAAAGTATAAATATTTGCATAGTCATTGAACTGGTTAGCCACTTTTAGGAAAGCGTCATAGGAATAATTTTCTACTTGAGATGCAGATATACATGCATACAGATATCATGGCAGAAACAGGTTGGGGTTTTGTGTTTGTATGGTATAGTACCTTGCATATTTCTGATTTGGAAACGGTTCATCATGTATTGCTGTGGTGCATAGGATGCCAGACATACTCACAGGAAGAGCAATAGGTCACAGGTGATAAGCATCAGCCACAGGCACAGTGTAATCCTGGTTCCTCAATCATCTTTGATGCAGAATAAGATACAAGTCATTCAAACTGATAGCTCAGTCTATATTGAATTTTATTCCTAGAAATGACAGCACGTAAAACAGTTCAGCCACCTGGTCAGGTGTCAGGAAATCCTTTTAGTCTTCTTGTCCTGTAGAGAATGAGATCAAGAGACTTCTCATACTCTTTTTTACACAGGTACTAACAAAACGATCATGAAAACACGCTGAAATGTCTCTTGGTGTCAGTGAATAACAGTGTTCATAAACAATTTGACTCCCTGTGCTATTTCGGTTAGACTGTATAAAATGCTTAGCAAATATGGGTAAAATTTCTCTAGAAGAGGTACAGTTTACTGTGACTTTAACAGAATATGGTAAAATCTACTTTCTAAAATCTTCAGCTTGTCTCATCACATCACAAGACATTCGTAGGGTTAATGCAGAGTTATGTAATACAGTCGTATAAAGTATGAACACTGGTTCTGTTGACGACACTATTACAGGTTTCTTTAGCTTTTTTCGTACAGAAAATGTAAGATGACTATTAAAGTGTAATGGCACAGTACATCTTGTTTAAAAAAAAAAAAAAGCCTTTTAAAATATTCTTGTTTATAGATGATATTTATTGCCATTGTATTCTTATGGTGTGCTTCTAAGTCAATTGAAATTCAAGTGCTAATGAAACCTCTACCATAGCACGTTCATTCTTTTTTACACCAAATGAGTGTACTACAAGATGTAAATGACTTACATATATCTGCTGCTCAGGTTTTATTGTTTTAGGTTAATTTATTCACTGTAATATTCTTAATGAAAGTAATGACTCTTCCAGTAGTTTGTATATTCATATATTGCAATTTTATTAAATCATGCTGTGAAAGTTCACACTGGCTGCTCTAAACATTCCTGAAGCTTCATGTTATACTTAATATATAAATGCAATCTTCTAGCAGATTATCATCATAGTATGTTTTGCTATCCTTTGCTCTTCCTAATTTGTTCACACCAGGGTATATCTGATGTATAGGGGTACTTGTACAGGAAGGGTTGTAGCATTCTTATGCATTTTATCAAAATCTACAAAACAGAGCCAGCTCAGCATGTATAATGTTATTAAAATATTCTTTATTGTTATGGATGCTTAGTGTAAATTTACTGTTCCAGAAAAAAACCCAAGTTATTTGTCAGCTGGAGTATTGGCTTTTACTTTAAGTGCAAATTGAATGTTTTCAGGTGCAATTAAGAAATAAAAAAATCTGGTGACTAGAATCCTTTCACCTGCCTCACACAACTCTAAAATTCTGATTACCAATCACATGTAATCTAAACTATTGGATAATACAGCTTTACATGATCAAAATCTCCTAGAACTCTTTTGTTACATAAACAGCTTGCATTTTCTTTTTTATTAAACTTGTTGCTCCATTAATACTGGCAGCTCTCACTTCTTAAAACATTGTTCAAACACTAGTTACAAAACATCAGACTTCTCCAAAGAAGGAAGAATTACTTGGAACAGTGTACAGAATAAAAGCCTGAAGAGCAAAAAGGTTAAGTGAGCTGCCCAAGGACACAGCAGGCAGTAACAAAAAGAGCTTCTGGTAACAATAAACCCTTTTCTGGACACTGGACTCCATTTAAGCCTAGCACAATCTATTTTAACAGAAAATGAAGAATGTTGAGCTTACTGCCTGTACTGCAGTTCTAGGAGAATAT
Organism: Astur gentilis; assembly: GCF_929443795.1. Classification (NCBI taxonomy): domain Eukaryota; kingdom Metazoa; phylum Chordata; class Aves; order Accipitriformes; family Accipitridae; genus Astur; species Astur gentilis. Next base: position 18,696,500 of record NC_064883.1, on the reverse strand, counting down.
TACCAAATTATCTGAATATCTACCATGTGATTTGTTATGCGTCATATATAGATTGACACAAAATAATTCTCTCTCCCTTAAGACAGAATCAATCTCAGGATTATTCTCCATCCTTTTCCAGTATGAAGTTCTCCAGGTTTTGTTCACTTAAAAGGAAGGTAACAAACTGGTTAAAAAAAAACAAGTTTAAAAACGCAGATAATGAAGCTTTAATAACATGTGGAAAGTCACCGAGTTAACCCTCTTTTAGTAAACAGTGTGTTAGTTTTCACTGGGCATTCTTTTCTTGCTTACTCTACGTGTCAAACAGGACCAGTTCCATGGAAGTAGTAAAAGACTAAAGGTATTTATTAATAACTGCCTGTATTGGGGCAGTCAGCGATGTCATTCCTACCTGACAGCATTACTCACAGGTAAGAGTCTGATTCGTTACCGTTGTGTCAAGGCACTGCAAACAGCCTTCACCTTCCATTCTGTCCTATGCCAGCATGAAATTGGAGAGTAATGATGTAGACAATCACCTGGATTCTGCAGAACATATTTTACAATAAAAAACTGCTGAAATAAAACATGTATTTCTGACTGTATTGATCAAATGGTGCCCTGCCATGAATGTTAAATTTTGTTATATTTCTGGTTTTTTGTAAGGTTCTTAACATGGGACATATCAGCCTCATATAACTAAAAATATGTTCTACAATAAGTGTCCATAGAGTTAGAAGAAAGTTTTCACAGATGGTTTAGCATTTAGACAGAAACCATTTTGTCTTTATTGCTCTTGACTCTTTTTCTGCTTTTCACACTGCTATTCTGGAACTCCCTTACAGGTTTCAGATTAATAGCCAGGTCCAAGAAGTGAGGTCACAAAAGACTGGTGCTGCCTCACTTTTTGGTGCCAGTCTCCAAAGTAAAATCCATGTGGATCTCCCTACAGGGCTTGGAGAAGTTCGCATAACATATATTATCTTCACATGCAATTAAAATGTGTTTCATATGTCAAGCTAAATTTGTATTATCTCTTGCTGTGGAGATGCATGGGTGTATGACTGCAAATCTGAAATGACACATTTCCCTTCTCCTAACTATCCAAACATAGAGACCTTGCTTTCCCATCTTAAAATAATGACATGATACTTATATTACTATGGATCAACAAATCCCAATATGTTTTCCAGATACAGAGATGTAACCTGCATGAATATACATGAAAGACAACAAAAAATATGTGCACAAAAATCCAAATCCAAACCCCACTGAAATTCATGGGAATGCTTCTGATACCTTCAGGGGATGTTGGATTCAGCTGTCATAGCTGGGTGCAGGATATGGTTTTATATACTTTGGAATGGTCATAAATATAATTTGATCACAGTCACATTAGAAGTCATGGATTGTCTTGTAAGTGTGCTTTCCTCTGAGATACAACTTTGACACATGGAACCACCCACTTTTTAGAAACAACACCTGCAATATAATTTGAAACTATATCTATGCAAAATCAACAGTCTGAATAGGTTAAGATAAACAGTTTCAGGTTCTCAGTCTAACTGCTGGAAACAATTTGTCTATTTTTGTTCTCTCCCCTCAACAAAAGAACAAACAGAGCAGCACAACATTTTCTCTAAATGTTGAAAGCACCTGGAAAATATTTCAGTGTGGGAAGTTCTCTCAAAAGAATTACTTAACACATCACACGTGTTCAGAATGCATCCTTCTATTTTTCCAAATTAATTTATGTCACAATACTAGTAGTAGTGTGAAGGAAATTTCTGTCAAGAATTGTGTTTATGAAATAGGATATAGGCGCTCCTCTTAAACTTGGGGCTTCTCTCAAAAGTTCTTCCTCTTAAAAGCGTGATTTAGTGCTGCACATCAGAGTCTTTGCTTCCTTTAGTTCACAGTCACTGGCTACATCTGTGTGTCAAAGTCAGAGACATTCTGATGCCTCTTAATGCCTGCAAACCTAAGCTTGAGTCCCCAAAGAAATTTAGGAATCCAAATCCCACTGAAATCCTGTCATAATAGTACCATTAGCAATCTCTGCTTTAACTATCTAAGATATATGGAGAACAGCTCTAGTGGAAAAAACTAGCCATGCTTTACAAAGAGCTAGAATACATATAAAACCAGAGTATTTCTGAGATGGCATGAGAAATATTTTGATGGGATTCACATTATATTCAGAACAGATATGTATATTTTCTAAATACTTATAGCACTTTGCATCTTCATAATTGCTTTGCTGACATTAATTAATCCTCACAATGAGGTAGGTGATAAATTAAGGCGGATGAAGAATTCACAACAATTAATTTATCTAGGAAATAGAGTTATTTTCCTGAATGTGAAGTGTTCAAGAACAGACAAGGAGTCTCACTGGCTTATTTGGACTTCACAACAACTGTGTTAACACTTTATGCAAATGTAATTCAATCAATGGATTTCTTGCCAAATGTTAAATGTGGCTGGGTTTGATGTAGAAGCCTCAAGAAATTAGCTGTCCAATTTGTGTTGCTGTTGAACCAGCAACACTTCCAGGCTCCTCACACATAACCCGAACATACCCTGTCCCCCTTAATGGACACAGACCAGGCTATGTACCAACGTCTTTCAAGGGTAGTTTTGGGGAGGAAACTTGGGCTTGTCAACTGGGTTGACAAACTTCCCATTGGTCTTAGATGTGCGGGTCTGGGGGACTCGCACCCAGAACATGTCATTGGTGTGCAGCCCACTTTCAGTCAAGATACAATGAGCAGCACCTGGTTTAACAGCTCTCCAATTTAACATTCATGGAAAATATCTGGTTGCTCTAGCTGTTATTCAATATTTGTAACCTCATCATTAAGATGAGCTGACCATGTTACATCAGCCTGCAGTTCCTGCTACTGCTGCTGCTAATATGTTGTGAACTGCTGCTACTGACTCTTACTCACTGCATGAGAGCCCCAGCTGATAGTGACCTACATAATATACAGCTGCTTGCTCTACTTTGAGTCAACCTATTCCAGCTTGCTTGGAACTACTATTTTAAATGTTAATGTCAGAAAAAACCAAAGAGATAACTGATTGCTGATATAATAAAATAAATAATTTTATTAGAGCACTTAAAACAGCAGGTGAGCTATACACGGAGTAAAGTAGGAAGGGTACATGCCAGCTCATAAATTTGGCATAAGAACTTCTGTGCTACTTGCCACAAAATTATATTGTGGGAAATGGGAATATTGTGGTGGAACCTGTAGTAATTTTGTAACGCTGTATGATTTTGTTAAAGAAAGCATTTCATCACTTAAGGAAGAGTTCTCCACTCTGTGATGGAGAAAAGTATCCTCTCCCTTTAAAAGTGCATCTTCTGTAATAGCCAAATATCATAAAAATCTCCATGCTGAGAAACAAGCATGCTTGGTAGCAGAAAATGAATGCAGACAAGTAAATGTGGTGCTTTCTCCACAGCATTGAGGTGAATTAGTTGCAAAAGGAAAGTAAATAAATAAAGCTATTAGCAAACCTTGGTCATCTATCTGAGGTGCCTAAGTTAAAGGTCCACTCATTGGAAAGAAACAGGCACCTTTAAAAGAAATTTTGCATATTGCCAGCAGACATTTATTTCTTTTTGCTTACCCTACAGAGATCTCAGGTTGACCAGGTTCCTCAGTTAGGTGCTTCTCTTGGGTAAGAGGTGAGAAGGTGGAAAGCCTCCCTGTGATCCAGCTCCTATTTGCCCAGAGCTGCCAGAGCACTGATTTCCAGATGCTGCAGGACTTTGTCCCAAACTGCTGCACCACGACAGAGTGCTGCTGGAGGAGGGAGCTCCTCTGTGTCATCTTCTCTCCATAGCACTCACAGTAATAAGCGAAAAAAACCCCAGCCCTATAAGAACAGCCATTAAATACTTCTTTATAAACTTTTTTTTCTATTATTTGTGAAAAGACTTAAAAAATTGCACTGAAATCTTTGAAATTCAGAACAGGTCCTTTGAAATCTTGTCTTTAAATGGCATTCAAACCTTCTAATTAGCTTTTGATTTCTCTGTTCTGTACTTTAAAGTGAACAATGACATATACTTACTCATCTTGAATATGTATCTTTCCAATGTTAGAACAAAAATAAGATTTCCAGGCTGAAGTCAGATTGACCCTGGCTTTACCTATGGTTGAAAGAAGGGTTTAAACCTAGTCCAGTGCCAGCCGTGGAAAATGGAAAACAATTAAATGTTCCCTAATGGCATTATCTCCCATTTTTGAAGTTAATAAAAGCATAATCTATTTGTACCTGCCATTTGCCTTAGGAGACAGCAGAAGATAATGAAAATATTTTACTATCTATTTTCAAATTATAAGCTGTTGTTTCCAAAGAAAGTCAAAACCCATGTATATTATCACATTATTGTTCTCTGGGGACTGCAGTCACTATAGTGATTGTAATTACATGGCTTCATTAACTTTCTACATTCTACCTGTTATGGGGGTTTCACATTAAGAAAATTTGCATATACAGGAAATGAATGCCGTTTGCAAGGAGCTAATGTCATTAAACATTTAAGCAGCCTCTCTCAAGTAAACAAGGAATTTTCACTAGAATATCCTTTTAGCGTGCATTTAAAACCAATGCAGTCACAATTGTCACTTTAAAGAAAAACACATAAAGTGCATTTAGAGTAAGCAACAGCCATCCTAACAAAACAGCTTTAAAATTGGAAATAATTCAATTACCGGCACAATCATTACAATGCATAATAAGGTGTAATATCCTTCTGTCAGATTATAGTAGCTCGTGTTAAGACAGTGTATGTGTGCTTATGATATACTGTAACCAGTGACCCCTATTTAAATAGCACATGCAATGAGAACTTTCATTTTCTAATCTATAATTGCCTAATTTTTGCTATGAATGGATTATACATAAAAATAACTTTCATTTTTTACTTATGAGTTATAAAATGCAAAGAAAGACTCTATAAGAACAGATATTTAATACTGTGCTGTAGGAGTAAGAACACAAATGCTTTGTAGTCTGTCACATTTTTGTTTCATGGGCTTGATGCAAGCCCACCAATGCCAAAAGGAGGTGATATTTTTTTTTTTTTTTTTTCTTTTCTGTTTGCTTGAGCTAGTTTTGACTGAGAATACCTAGCTGCTGACTTCAGTAGACACAAAATTTTAGAAACTGTTTGTGGTTCGAAGCCCTTTGCCTTGCCCGGAACTGTTATTGTAGCATTATGCTACACCCCCTGTGTGCCTCTCTCTTTTGAAGAGTCTGACCTGATTCTGATTTAATCCCATTCTGTGTTGTGAGTTTATCTAACATTTTTCTCATAGTTGTCTCCTTTGTCTTGATTGAGACGAACACATTTCTGAGACTTTTCTCTATATACTAGCCCAATGGATAGCATAGATTCACAGATGTTAGGAAATTAGGATTAGGAAACCCCAGGGTCTATTCTTTCCTTAGTCCATGGACATACATGTAAGATAGTCCCACAATGGCCAAGTTATAAGCAAGTCATGGTCACCTGTCCTTTTGAATGATGTACTTACTGTTTCCTCTAGGAAGCCTACTGGTCAATGTACAGGTTTTGGGGATCATTCTTTTGATATAAGTAATTTTCTTATACAATGTAAGGGAGAATAAAATGTATAACTGTCCTTTGTAGATTCTACTTTAAGGAATTCAGAGGTTCAAAACTGAAGAATTGGGATTCTAGTACCTAACATAGAAGCTTAAGGTCTTTATTGGTTCTCATTCTTCATGCTTTCTGCTTACTATCTCTCTGAATCAGACTTTATCTTATAAACTTTCCTTTTCTAACTTTGGACCAGGCAGAAATACCACAAAACCAGTTTTCTCATGGGGTATTAATAAGGTTTATATTTGTTTGGCACTTTGAGCTCTTCTGATGAAAAATGCTGTAGAAACATAATGCACAATGAGCTGCACTTCATCCTGCCAGCACAAGGATGTAAAAGAAACATGAGAATGTCAGCCATGTTCCCTTTTGTACCAGTTCCGAGTGCAGTATCAATCTTCTGCTTACTCTCAATGCAAGGATTATATTAAACTGGCAGCCATCCCTAACCAAGATGGGAGGAACAAAGAAAGAGGTAGACCAAAATATTAAGAAATAAATCCAAGGTTCATCTGTGAATCTAGCATGAATGGTTATAGAAGCTACTGGTCTTTAGTTCATGTTGCTGGGAGTACTATCCACACAGCTAATCAAGGTCATGGATTCCGTGAAAATCTCCTGATCAGCTTTAGCAGAAACTTCAGCTCATAGTCTCCTGTAGCTATTCCAGCTAAACTGGTTTATTTTGCAGGGAAACAAATGAGAAGCCCTCACACAAGCGCAGCATAGCTGAGTGGTCAAGTTTTCAGACGGTACAATTGGTCTGGGATGCAATTCCCTCCTGCCTGGCGACGCAGCACCTGGCCTTGTGTTGCCTCTCTCCCTTTCTCAGAGTGCCTGTCCATTGAGTGGGAGAGATGGGCTTGGGGGAGGGAAGAGTCCTCCTTCTCTCACCTCCAACTACGTCACGAGCTCCTTGAGAGGAGAGTGAGAGGGAACCGTGCTAAGCAAGGTGTTCATGCCTCAGGAGCTATGGTATGGAAAGGGGTTATGGGTGAGAGATTAAGTCCTCAGTATTCAAGCCCTTCTTCCAGAGTACATCAGATAACCCATACATGACTTTTCTGAATTTAGGTTTTCTTACCTTGGTAACATATCTTTTTCATCTGAGGATTGTCTGTTATTTCTCATCTATCAACTCATCTTCTTGGTGTGTCCTGAATAATTCCATTTTTTTTCAATTTAATGCAGCCAAATTATTTTCACTGATTGATAAAATTTCTTCCAAGTTAGAGGTAGATTTCTTGTTTACAACAGTTCATGTTAATGGTTTCTCTTACACTTATAAAATGTCCTTTCCTTTTGCAATATATTCTTCAATGTACATGGTGTTGTGTAGAAGTGACTTTCCAATTGCATATTACAAGTACTCAGACACCATTTGAAAAATATTGGTTTCTTGGACTGCAACTATTGATCTGATCTTTGTCACTGGAAGCTTATGGTGCAAAACCTTCCTTCTCTGTCTCAGTTAACTAATTTTTTTTTTTCGCTCTACATCATGCTTTGTTTTGCTTTATTTCCTTCCTTACTAACTCATTTACTCTTTTTTTCTTCTCAGCGGTTATATTTCCTTTCCTTTCCTTTAACAGCTGCTCTTAAGGAATTTCAGTGTTGTGTAGTTATTTGTGAGCTAGACTGTTTTACTCTCTTGGTACCTGCTGTCTTTACTTGAAGCCTCTAAACCAGTAATTGGTAACAAGTTTCTCTCAGTGGGTTTTACACACAGCTGCAAGGCAGAAAATAAACAGTTCTTTCAAGTCAACACTCTTAGGGTTACAGCTGTATACTAATGACTTCCCCAGCTTGCTAATGCAAATTTTAAAGAGATATCATCCATTTCTGTTAACAGATTTTTAAAAGCTTTTCTACAGTTTAGGCAGGACCTTGTAATAACAATTGTGAGGACATGACATCAGAACAATATCCTTCCTAATTAAAGTATCTTTCCTAATTAAATTAGTCATTGGTGTGTAAGTCCATAACTTTTCATTAAACAATAATTCACCTTCTCAAAGTTTTTAAACTTATTATGATTTTTTTAAAAATAATGGTAATAATGCCTGATGTATTATCACTCCTAATTATTTCAACACCTAAGTAACAAAATAAATAGCAGAAAAAAAATTATAGTATGAATTAGTTTTGTTCAGAATTTTCTCTTCATGTTTTTTGAGTAGAAATTTGTAAGTATAAATAGCATTTAGGTGGGATACTTTTTCTTTTACTAAAAAAATATGTAAACATGTAGTCAGTAACAACAAAGATAAGAAAGTCAAAAAGCAGACTTCAGCTAAAATGTTCTGGTTTTTTCCTCTTAAATTTTTGACAAAAAGAAATAAAATTCCAGTGCTTCTTGGAAAGTGGGGAAAGAAAGAAAGAAAGAAATGTTTATGCAGCTATTGCAATCTTAATAAGCTAGGTCATGACTTAATACACAAAAGGATATGCGTTTTGCTGAAAATACAACATATGCATAAACTCTGTGTGTGTGTGTAGACAGAGGAGAAAAATAGAGTTAAATAGAATTAATATACCTTTTGCAATTAAGCTTGTTCTACTGAGGTTTTTTTTTTTCACCTTCTAAAGAAACCTTTTCAAAGGTTTCAGAGATTTTTCTCTCAAGCTATTCCAGTATTGGCATCTAGTTTTCTTTTTTTTTACAGAATGAAACAGTAATACTAGCTCTTGTTGTTTAAGCTTTTCATGTGACTGTTTCATCTCCTAATAATACTTCAAAAGCTTATTTAACAGGTTCAAAAATATCTGCAATGCTGTTTGCACAGGTATGCAAATAAGACTACTAAAGGCTTGGGATGCTGGGGAAATAATATGGTTATTCCCACTGTAAATAGAGTAGCAAGAAAAAATTCACTTCTATTGATTTTGAATGGTAGATATTGTCACTGTATAGCAGAATAGGGAAAACCTCCTGACTCAGGAGGGAGTAGCACAGTTGTTGCTCTTCTTGTATTTGTCTACCTCTACCACTGCAGTGAAATGGCAAAGTGCACAGGTTCACATGGAATTGAGTTTGAGCTCTAGTTGTGTCATGCTCATTCACGTCATGTCTATAAAACACCTCTGTGTTGCCGAGTAGAGCAATGCTCTGTGCTCCAGGGCATTTTGTAAGTACTTTGGAAAGAAGCACAAACCCTTTGCCTCCCTATGTCAAGAACAGCAAGGGGAAACCACCTGGCAGCAGCAAGGAGGATCTGTTACCTCTGCATACGACTGCAATGCACAAGTTGTTTGAGTGCAGCTGTCCATCACAGGCTGATGGATGGGAAGGCAAGGCTAAGGTTTGAGAAACCAGGATTTTCTTTCTAAGCAGGGCATGAAAAGTGGGGAGAAATACTATATTAATACATTATTTCTAAGATGTCTGTGAACAGGTAGCTGACTATGTGAAAGTATACCCTACCAGAACTGCCCCCTTTGACTTCTGTTTATCAAAGGCAGGGACGTGAGGTTTAAAATATAAATCAAGAATAACTACAGATGTAGAGAGCTCAGAATGTGTCATTAGAAACCTTCTGTCTCTTAGGTAATTACCAGCTTCCGTACTTCTGTGTCCAGAATGCCAGAGGCAATCTGGAAATGGCAGCTTACGGTTTTCTCTTTCCTTTGAAAAGTTGTTTCCATGACATAAGATGTTACATGAAATCTTTAACTTCCCTTCTTCAGGGGACAACAACATCTTATGTTGAAGATGTAACATGCATGGACCATTTGAGGTAGTAGAAGTGAGATTTCCCAGAGTGTGGGAAGAAAAGCATGTTCTTTACAGATCTCATTCAGTAAAGTGTTGTGAAAGTTCATTATTTTGTACTTTTCTATCAGTTCCGAGCCAGCAGATACAGGTTTCTTTTATTTTAAATAAAGCAGTACTCTTGTAAGTACTAACCTGATGAACTGACTGGCAACAAATAATTGTGTGAGCCCCCTACTTTCTAATTGCAAATTCTAATGACAATATTCATGGGATAGTGCAGTCTATGTTTTTTTTTTTAAATTACAAACATCAGAATGATGACAAATAGAAACCTGGACAGAACTTCTACAGGTACCTTTGATTCCTGAACGCTGCATTCTCCCTTTTAATATTAATTACAAGGTAAGAAGCATCTGACAGTTTACAAAATTGGAACACAATCAGCTTGACCACATTATACACTGTTGCACATAAGAATTCTTGATGTTGTTTAACAAATGCCTTTTTTTTTTCCCCACTTTTCATTAGAGCCCGTTGTTGCCATCCAATCTAGATTTTAGAAATTAAAGCTAACAACCAGATTGAAAGAATCGGGAGAATGACAGCATGGGGCACAGTCTCAAAGCCACAACTAACAGCATGAGGCAAAGCGAGCCTCAAGCTACTCCAGCTCTTAGAGAAGGAAGGGGAGAAAAAAAGCATTTGCAGGAAAACTCAATTATAACAACCCACAGCTATAGTAAAGCACTTGTGAATGTTGACACTAAAGCTTTTTCTGCTTAATGTTTTAATTAAATACCTAGAAGCCAACTCTTCTCCTCAGTCAGTGTCAGAGCAGTACTTCTCTATGGATAAATGTTTACAGTAAAAGCTCTGCTGAGGGTTTCAGCAAACAAGTCTCGGAGAACTGAGAAGGCTTTCAGCTGAGGCACTTGAGATCAAGAAAGCACCAGTGATTAGAAACTAGCAGTACAATAACAGGACGATTTAATCCACCCAAATGTCAGTTGCCGGTTTACAAGTTGGCAATCCCATCTTCATCTGCAGACAAAAGGGCACTGGTTAGTCATCTGTTTAATTCTCTTGCTGCAGCATGTCATTTGGATGTTGAAGGAAAATCCCTTGATTCAGTCTGCCATTTCTGACAGTCTCCCTCTAGACCACATTAATAAGCTTTTTAGAGAAGTGAATGCAGAATAATCAGCAGGCAGCCTGCACTCAAAATGGAGACAGAACAGACAGCAGAAATGCCTTCTTCCCTTTGTAGTTATGGTGCATAGGTGACCCTTCTCTCACAGAACAGCAAATGATTTAGACTAAGATTGCCTTTGAAAGCCACAACATAATTAACCATTTTATGCATGTGATGTCTGCCTAGCTTCAAACCCTGATGCTTTGCAATGGAAAAGATTCAGCTGCATTTGTGTTAGATTTATGAAACATGCTAACAATAGAGCAGACACGTAGAAAGGCTGCCTGGCATCCTGGAATACCTGGGGAATTTCACTCAGAAAACAAACATGTTGCTCTTTAATGTAGGCTCACATCTCATTATAAAATCACAAGTGGAATAAGACACACTTCGCCTTTGTAACTGTGTTGCCAGGAGGCAGGTAAGTGTTGTGCTACAGACAGTCCTGCTAAGATCTGCATGATTTTAATATATTTTGAAAGCAAATAATTTGTGAGATAATGGGGGTCTTGCTGTGGATATTTCCTGGTTTTCTCTATTAATAATTTCTCTATTGCTAGCTGTAAATTGAAATTGACAATAGCTTTGTTTAACCTATTGTGCACTGGCTTCTTCAAGGTGCAGCTGAAAACCAAACTCTTTCAAGGTATCCTTATTTTGTTTTGGGAAGGATTTTCTGGTGAGGCATTACTAAACACTAAAAATGAGAAAGCAGAAACCTTGGAGCCCTGAAAACTCTTTTTATTTCGCTTGGAGATGAAGGAAGTAAGCACCATTGAAAATCAAGCTCAAGATATGCACATACAGACAAGAAAAGTGAAAGGAGATTAAAAAGAGAAGGAAAGAAATGTAATCCTGTGTGATGTGGTAAGATGTAGGTAAGGCTCGGGGAGGATTTTGTCAAGCAGAAAATTGACAAAAACTGCTATTAATTATTGTGCTGATGCTATCAGTGGCATTACCATAATCAAAAAGTGAGGCGTGAGCATAATTTACGAGGCGCTAGGTAGCTTGGGGGTTAAATCACTTATTCTCAAAGGAGATTTTAAGAAAAAACATAACTAACAGTAAGAGAGAGCACAAGAATTCTTTTCTGTAGCCCATGTAGTCAGTAATATCTCAGTAACAAATTCAGACATACTGGCCTGTTTGTGTGTGTGAAGGAATAGAGGAGAATGGAAGGAGACCTTATTTGTCAGATGCAGCTACCAGGAAAGAAGATTGGATCACACTTCACCAACTTTTTCTTATAGAGAAGAAGCTAGGGTCTCTTTAAAAAAGAATATATTTGACACATTGCAGACAAATACTAGCATAAAACCCCTTCCAGAAAGAGCTTATATTCTAAAGTATCAGGAATATAGGACAAGAATGTACCAAAAAGAAAAGTGATAAATTGATTACTTTTACAAAATACCTTATTTATTTGGGTTTTTTCCTTTAGAGAGACAGAGAATAAAACATGGCAGCAAAGACCGAGGCAAAAGGCACCACTATTTTAGAACATCTTCATTCTCAACAATAGCATCTTCAAGGGAAAAGGTAGAAAAGAAATTAAAAACAAGACCAGATCATCAGGTTAACCATGTAACTTCACTCATTGCCTTGCAAATTTAAACTATTAAAGAACCTGAGACAAATTCAATATTTACAGCAGTTGCATCTTAACAAGTCAACATTTACCAACTGTTATAGGCAAAGTTGAATAAATAATACTGAAAGTGTTTGCAAATGTTACTTTGAAGAAAAAAATCACATTCGCTTTGATTCACAACATATATTATTCACACACTACAAACATTCATGCAAGCAAATCTGTGTTTATGGTGATATTGTAATCTCTCAGGCTAATAACTATCTGCATTACTATTCACTCTGGAGAAAGTCATATGGCAGTGTAAAAGCTCCTGGTTATTCTGAGATTCAAAGAAAGAGAAATCAGCACTAATAATCATGTGACTAGTGATATAAGATCAGCAGCAGATTGGGTAGGATATTTAAGATGAGTGTCACAATTAGAAGATCTAAAGATTTGTTTGATGTTTAGTGTTCATGTTTTTGTTGCCAGAAAACCAAACTATATACACTGTCTGTATTCTTGGTCCCTTTACCACTTTAAGAAAGCCCATGAAAATCCTTCTCCCAGGACGGGTCCAGGAACAGTGGCCAGTGAAAGCAATGGCTATTGCCCTCATTGGTAAGCAGAAAGTTAATACCCTAGTACAAGACTTTTGGCTCTCAGTAATCTTGACAGATTGAACTGTAAATAAAGTTCTCCATTTGCAAGGAAATCTCATAGAAAAATTATATTATTCCTAGTGAAAAACAGTATTGGAAGACTAGAGGATGAAACCTTTTGTGATCTTTTGTGGGACTGCCTGCAGATTTTCAAGATCTACAATACGTTGTAATGGATGAATAAATTAATACAAAACTGTTATAAATCCCATAATATTCTGATCCATGCAACAGCATTACTTGGTAAATTAAATGTTGAAAATGAAGAATCAATATTAAAAGAAGACCATTCAATTATACAGGAGAGGTCTATGTAGCAAAGCTAACATGAATTTGAATGGTGAAGAAAGTAAAGTTATTTATGCTTCTAATCTGAAAGGAGTTGTAAGAATGATTGGGTTTGTATCAAATCAAACTTGTCAGCAGCTGCGGCCTACCTTTCAAACTAAAAATGTTTTATGCTTCTTGAAATTCAGCTATGAACTCCTGAATGTTTTTAAATCACTTTTGTTACCCTTTTTAAAACTGATGCCAGTAAAGTGGCTCTGATTAGTCAATATCCAAATTCTCTTGGAAACTTTGTACTTGCCCTTCAGTAATAACAAGACACTCATCCCTCTATGCACAAAAGCACCATCTCTAGACCCATTTCTAGGACTGGAAAGAACTAGTTGGATTTTGCTGGTTTGGACCCAAGATGGCCAGCAGCACAAGTGGCTGTGTGGTGTTCTGTTATGTGGCATCTTAGAGTATACAGAAGCAGGCACCAAACAGATCATGCAACATAATTAGTCCCATTGGTGACGAAAATCAAATGAGATACATTAACAAACATAAGAAAGATTAATTAAGATATATAAGAAAGGTGAAAGCTAGCAAAGTTATGAAAAGAAAGACTACTAGACAAGAAAGCCTTCTAGAGAGTCTTAAGCAAGTAGAGACATCTAAACCAACACATCCTGTATTTGTTGCAGTGAAATGCTGCTTTTAGAGCATGGGTAGGAGACAGTTAGGAGTGGTGTAGGACAGCCATTGAGGGAGATGTATTTAGGAATTTGAGGCCAAACCAAGCCAAAGCCACACCATTCTTCATGGGCTACTACTGAATTATTTTGAGGTGAACACTACACTTCAAGCTCAAAGTTCCCTGAGCTGTTACTGAAATTATAGAGGTCACTGGAGCAGGCCCCTCCCCATAATTATATACTTGTATTTTCATGTCTCCTTAGTCAGTTGTTTACAGCAGTTTAGAATGATAGAAACCACTGAAAGAAACAACTGCAAAATCAAATTTGTTTTATAGGCGTATACCTCTAGTTAAATTAATTTTTTCCCACTTACCAATAATGTAAAAAGTACTGAAAGCCTAGAATATTGTATGACTCAAGAGCCATTTTTTACTTCAGGAGACTAAACCAGAAAAGCATAAAAATTTAGTCTCTTTGCTTCATTTCTGCTTTCTTTGTTGCATCCAATTTTAAATAAGAAACCATGAATACTGTTCCTGAAATAAAATCCTCACACAAAAAAAGCCTCTAAGTCTTTGTTAAGTCTAATATCTGCATGCATTCATGTGACTATTCAAAATTACTCACTGAAGCAGCTGTGAATGCATATGAAATGAAAAACCTCTGTCTTATGTATGATGAATATAAAATGTGCCTCTACTTGCTAAATATTTAGAGCCTTAACTCTCTACTTTTTCTCATTACTGTAATTAAAAATGTTTGAATTAACAGTGACAGAGAATGTTTGCTAAAACGTGAAGTTATTGGCATCTTTTGCATAGGATAAGGCTCACTGTGGAGAAGTGAATCTTTTGAACATGATGGTTAACTGCTGTCCTGACAGTGACAATCACTGTCTTCAGTGTGACAGTGACTCCTGTTGGATTCACCAAGGCTCCCTGAAGCATTTTTTTCTGAATTCTTACACCCATCTGGCACATGGTCCTATGTGATCACTCCAGCACATGCACAAACTGTTGCTATTACTTATCATAAACTATGTACAAAACACCTCCTAACTATCTTAGCTATGTGCAAATGATTGTCCTATGTGATCAATTCTTCACTTGCAGGAGCAGTTTCTACGAATTACAAGTGCGTTATCCATGTACAATTTAGGCAATTCTATGGCTGGAACTGTCTAGACCAGTTTCTGGAATGACCAGGGTCTTCACCCAGGACATTATTAATTATATTTAAATATGAAAATATTTAAATAGTGTCAGCAGTAGGACTATATGCTTCAGAGGCTGCCTGTGGGAAGCTCTGGGTCTGTCTGAAATCCTCACCTGAAGTACTATAAAAATTGGTCAAATGTTTTGTTGTGAAGTCAACTAGGAATTCAGTCAAACTATATAACTATAGTGTCCTCCACAATTATAATGTTAATTCCAGAGCTCTTGCCACACTAGCTTGCTACCAGCTGTTTGTTGAATCCAAAGTGGTCATTGCCAGTTGAAGTATGAAACATGGGCATAGGAGCTGGGTGAAGACCTTAACCTCTGAATGCTCCAGTGTCTCAACATGCTCTTTTAGTTTTGCATAATGATATGATTTCCAATGGGAATTATAGTTTAGGAACCTTGACACTACCACCACTCCTGGGCTGGTGGTGTTGCCCACCTTTTCAATAATAACTTACTCATTGCAGCATTCACCCAGAAATGGACGTCCTGGCTTCAGTGTTAAAGTCTAAGAGTTTAGCCTACCTCTTAGAAACCAAAATTCTAACACTGAATCCAGATTATGAACAGACATAAATCTGGAGTGATCACATTTTTAGTTTTGGCTTGGTCACTAATAAAAGAGGAACTAGTGAGGAAAACCCACATCCTTGTCTGGTGTTTCAGATGTTTTGGTCTAGGACTTGTACTATACTTTAGGAATAAAGGACCTGCAAAAATGTTTTGTTTGTCTTCCTACATGACATCCTCTAAACTCTGTACAAGAAGAGGAATAAAGCAGGTATACACAGTTGAATCCTAATATTCTGATTTAGATACAGTAAAACAAACCCAAAAGTTTTCAAAAGTGTTTGGTTTTTTTGTGTTTTTTTTTGTTTGTTTTTTTTTTTCCTGATAATGCTTAAATCAGTCAGGTGTTTATTTTTAACCAACTCTTATTTGCAGGCTTCATCAAATAAATGGACAGACTAACACAGCTGCCACAGTGTCAGCCATTGGAATTCCATTAGCAAAATAAGTCATTTGCTATCCCGAGTCATTTACTACCCTTACTATCCTATTAAATCCATTTTAGATGCAATTCCTTTGAATTATAAGTCTACTTGTCCTAGACTGACCTACCACTCAAGTGAGAAACTACTCACCTGAGCAAAACAAATTGGATTTGGTCTGTGGTTTCTGAAGCATCACAGGGAGGGGAGTTCTCTTGTGTTTGCTTTTTTTTTTTTTTTTTTTAATTTAGTGATAAGACTTGATGTTTATGAGTCTTGCTTTGAACTCTTCTATCTGCAACTGAATCATATCAATGTTACCTGCTCAGATTGGCTGTTGCTTAAGACACATTACAGGCTGGTCCCATACAGTGGGTGTCTCCCTTCTTATTGATGCTATTAACTTATTTTTTTATTAATCAGTGCCAGAACAGTTTGTTCTGATGGTATATAATAAAGGGATTTAGTCAGTTTTGTAATTGTATTGCTGTTTTGCTTTTTGTTGTCTAAGTATTTCAGATATAACTAACACAAAACATATTTATTAATTAATATTATTTGGTTTTATTGGAAACACTTCCAACTATAGAAAAATAAGTAATGAAATTACCTTAATTCAAATGCAGACCAATAAAAAAGAAACTATTCTTATTACAAATTATATCCATAGTCTTAGGAAGAACAAAAATTACTCTTTTGGAAAGATGGTGTTATATGTCTTGAGATGTCCCCTGCATTTTCTCAGAAAGTAATTCCTCATCTGGTATAGAAGGCATCCTTTAAAAATACAAAAAGTTGTAAAGAACTTTTTAGTAATTTTCTCTTGCCCTTGGATGTCTCTAATTGACTAACTACTTTAACCCCACCTCATAAATGCAGGAAGGTTGCTTAGGAACAGACAATGATTTTCCCAAAATCCAAATCGAGAGGAAGATGACTGTGATTAATGTTACCTACTCCCCCTTTCCCATCACACACCTGCAACCTGTATTTTCAAGTGCTTTATATATTAAAGTGGCTCCCTGATGCTTACATTTTTACTGTGGTCCTGTAGTAGTGAGACGAAAACACGAAGGTACTCAAATTTCTGTGGGAAATACACAGCTCTGCAAAAAGCAGTCTCTCTTGTCCACAAACAGACAAATCCTGACATAAGGGCACATTGGTGCCTATTGGAATTCAAAACTTAACATGGTTCTTATGCTACCAATGTGGAGTCAAAAGTTTCCTCTCCAGAAGTTCATGGAACTGTCCTCAAATCCCCATTCAATTCCAAAGTTGCACACGAAGAACTAGGTTCAACAGTATATGAGTAATTTATATACTTCCCATGCATAGAATTGTCAAATAAAAGTAACTCAACAAATATTTGTGAAAAACATATATATACTATTACAATATGAATTATTTTTTTTTTCTGGACAGCTCAATATTAAAAAGTCTCCACATTACCTTCTAGTAGCACACGCTTCTGATGAGCAGAATAACAAACAAGATGATAACTTTTGCAGAAAGAAGCAAATGCTTCCATTTGAACAAATGTGGTACCTGGAAAAACAGACAAAACTTTCAGACACAGTAGCCATCCTTCAGGTGTGAAAAAATAGATTCAATATAGCAATCAAATAATAGATAATTTTTTTACTTGGAGATCAATAAAGAACAGTCAACCCTCTTCAAGAGGAAACACATGCAGGATGACAAGAAAGTTTGTTCTTTCATAGCTTATAGAAATGGTTGCAACAGATGGCAGTATTAGAAGACAGGTGCCCGCTATGTAATGTGTCAAGTTATGACCTTGATTCAGCAAAAATGAATGCATATGAATACCTCTGAGCTGCTTGATCTTTGAACAAGTGGAACTGCTAACCCATGGACTGTTCTGAAGTAGAGGTATTTAGGTGTTTAAATGTTTACAAGATTCAAAAGTAATATTCAGAGACAATATGGGATCTGGAAAAAAGGGGAAAGAGCAAATGCTGCTATAGTGCTGATGTGGTGCTACAGCTTGGGAAATGCTTAAGATGACTATTAATACTACATATTACTGTTACTAATTTTTTTTCTCAAAAGAGGTATTTTATAGCACTGGCTGTAGAAGTGAAATACCTCAAGTGGAACCCAAGCATTTTTGATGCTGTGCATCTTCCATACCAGTAATAAAAGAAAATAAAGACAGTATAACTCTTTCCTCTGAACTCTACCAGGATGGAAATTCTGCTTATCATTGTAACTAAAGGCTATGTTCTCACAGTGTATATTAAAAGGTCATAAAAAGCTGTTGATGAGACTCATGTTTTCTTTCCTTACTTGAATGTAGTTATGAAAGCAATATGCACACAGATTTTTAATATAAAATACCTTTTCCACTTTATAGCTAACACAATATGGAATGAGTAGCCATTTAGTTGATGGCTGAAGATGGGAATGAATAAGAACAGATCCTGCTTTTATTTAGCTTATCTATAGTATAGCATGAGGCAGCCAGAGAGACGTTTAAGCAGATTACTGTTAATATAGGAGTACGTATGCTTAATTTCCTTAACTACAGTCTACAGATCAAGCTTTAGTCTGTGATCCTTCCAGTGTGTATAATAACATAATAATAAATGTGCATGCAGGTAGAAATAACTAAGTCATCTAATTCAAGCAGATGCACAGAACTGCACAGGGGCTTTTTCATTATCTGAAATGAAAAGAAACAGACATTCTAACCTGGTAAATGTTAGTATCAGAAGGTGTTATAAATAGCACAGATCTTTTTAATTGCTCAGATCTTGGGCAAAGACCTAAATTGAGCTTGACTGATCTATTCCGTTCTTCTTTAGACATATTTATGAGAATATAGACAATTAAATGATCAAAGGAGAAAAAACTGATGAAGAGATCTTTTCTAGTCAGGTATTAAATTTCTAGGATGACCTTTACTTTCAAAACATTGAAGTTTTATGATATTAGAAAGATGTCATGCCAGCCAAAGAGAATGTGCCATTTTCAAACAGAAGTCAAGATTCGTTTTTCAATCAAATAGTCTTTATTTAGAGAAGAGGCCTATGCATTTTCTTTGTAAGTACATAAAAGTATTAAATAAATACAGTATAGGCTATATCCTATGCTACCAAACTACCAAAACATGTTCCTCCAAACATGTGGTCAGTGCTGTTAATGGTGTTAGATACAGTGTTTTATGCTGAAGATCTGGCTCAAAATTTGTTTTTCCTAGGTATGATGTTTTCATTCCGGTTTTCTGGGTTAATCTGCATCTCACCAGGAATTACTATCACTGGAAGCAAGAGTGTTTTATGTACTGATGGAAAGTTTCCTAGTCACACAGGAGAGGAGAAACTAGTCTTCCTTCATGAGTTCTTTAATCCCTCAGGGTATCATCAGGATATCATTGTAGTGGTGTATCTATTCAGTTCTTTTTTATTGTAGCTGAAAAAGAGTTCTTTTGTACTGAAATAAATTTGTGTTGAATCAAATGTTCTGGGTGAACAAGATGGGTATTTCAGTAAAGAATACCAATAAAATTTAAACTTCATTAAATCTAAGGTGAAGTTTTTTATTTTGATTTTTTGTTTGTTTTAGTTCTGAAACTGAAGAATACTGGTTATTCACACAACCTTGCTGTTATCAGCTTTATTCCACTGAAACAAAACCTGTGAATGGACTATGTGCAAAAGGAGAACAATTTACTTAGACCATTCTTTGTAGAAATCCTAGAAGGAAAAAACCAACACACCACTCCTTTGAACTTCAGTTGTTGTAGAACACCAAGTTACAAACACACCAAGCTAGAATGTTTCCATTTCTCACTTACTTAAAGGTGAGAAGTTTTGATCTGTGGCACTGTATTGTCACCTAAATGTCTCCTAAACAGAGGGTGAAAGGGTAACATTAGAGGAAAGGTTAAGTTGTACCGTAACGTTAGAATATCTAGAATACTAGGGAAATGTATTGCAGGGAAAGACTGTAGTAGGAAAAGAGGCTTCCTGATCAAACGTGTATGGACGGATTCACTAACACAATAACTGATATAACTTTTTCTTTTTACCTTTTTTTTTTTTAATCTGGAGTTCGCACTGTGCAAACCAAGTCCAACAAAAAATCTATAATAGAATATTAAAATGCAGAATGTGTGCACCTCAATCCCCTAAACTGTGTCATAGTAAATGCTTAATTCTTTGAAACTAGCATTTAATGCAAGTACTTTTGAAAAGCCAAACAGTAGTTCTAGAAAGAACTTCACCAAAAAGAAGACCTTTCTGAGAACTTATATTTATATCTGTAAATACTTATACATTTAATACAATTACTTGGGAAATGAGGTACCATGAAACTGGGAGAAGGGTAGGATCTGGCCAATGAGAACATGAGAAACATGGCAGCTACTTTGTTTCAAGAAATATGTATCTTGAGGGAATACCAACAAGAATAATGTCAAAATCATATCAGCATAATGGAAATCAAAATATTGTACTTGTCTCCTGGGCCATTGCCAACGTCTTTGCAAAACATTTCTGACCATATCAGGGGAAAAAAAAACCCCACAGTGTTGTTGAGATTTTCTCCTTAACAGAACTAGAACAATTTTAAAAATAATTTCCCTTGTGCCCTTCTGAATTCTTATAAGTGTGTGGTAAAGAGCCTAGAGAATCAGAAAGTACAGGGTATGCAGGATAAGAGGGATGAACATCATCTTAGTCAGGTGTCTGGGAAGCTGTGGGGGGAGAAAATGCTTACTAAAGCCTTCTGAGGTACTGTGCAATTTGCTAATTCAAAGAACTGTTTCAGAAATTTGTTTGCTATTTTAATTTTATGCTTATAAGTTTCAAGTGTAGACTGTCAGGTAAAAGATGAAATCCATTACCAAGAAAAATGCAATGCTCAAGTGTTATGAAAGGTTATACATCACATACATTCTGGTATATAAAAACATTTGAGTAAAAACACTAGAACGTATGAAAAAACAAGGCATATCAAATTATGTGGAACTCTTACTAAGCATAGTGACTGTAAAAAGGACAGGAAGCACGAAAGGAAACTGTTCAGGGAGGTTATGTGGTCTGTAAAGGTAGTACCCTTAGGAACTGGTTAGACAGTCACATGTAGGGTATGAGTTAGATCTGCCCTTCCATGGTTAATAATAAAATAAGAGACAAGTATTACTGATTATTTTGTCACAACATGTTCTGTGCTTGACATTTATTTGGGTTAACATTATATTCTGGAGGAGATCCTCCCTGCAGGGACTTCCCCATGGGTTGCCTGGAGAACCTGGCAAGAAACTGGTGTGGCTCAAGGGTGCAAGGACTGTGGAGACCTGAGCAATTTGTCACTTCACCTCCTGTGACTGTAAGCTAAAACAGAAAAGCAAATACAAGATACGTGAAGCTGAAGGTCACTTCACACTGAACAGACAACGAACAGTCAGACAGCAATTCTACTTCAGAGTTTGTCTCAAGACTTCTTTCTTCAGGATTGTCTCTAAAGCAGACCCTATCATTTTGTAGGAAGCAAGGGGATGAGGGCAGGATTTTTCAAAGTACCTGTGTTGTCTGATAAACAACTCTGATTACCTCTGATCCTGCTACTTTGGAAAACATTTGCCTGCTTTCTTAATTTCAATTTTAATACACAAATTATCTTTGATGAGCTCAGTAACAGATATAGACTAATTCTGCATTTCAGGAGTAGAGAGCAGGGTCTTCCCTTTTACTTGAAGGAATTCTGTGTTACCAGAGTAAAGATACGTTACTTCAAGAACTATTGTCAACAGTAACACATGTAGGGAAATTAAATTTTCCAGGGAGGTGCTATACTGTAAGAAATCAGTCTTTCCCCACCACCACCCAGGAGCAACTGTAAGTCAAAAGCATACTGCAAAATAACCCTAAATCTTTACATTCCCTATTTGCCCCATGCTTATTATCCAGTTACAGATTCCTCCTCGTTATTCTTTAAATAGAGTTGTCCTGGGGAACCTACCATCTGCCTGATGTAAACTGCCCTGTTAATTCTCACCTGGCTACAGATGCAAAACAGATGAGAACAAGGAGAGGGATTTAATGAATGAGTCCTGGTAAAGATCTCAGCAGGGTGCCTCTTCTAATTCAGTCCACGTGGGTAGTTAGTATGACAACAAGCTGTTGCCACCTAATGATTTCAGTTCCTTAAGTATAATGAGTCCCATGTTCTCAGTATGCTTTAGACTGGACAACTTAAATACTGTTGTGTTTTGTAACCCCTGTTTTATGTTGTAAAATTCCATGTAGAATTTTCACTGAATAAGGCTTCAACATGGAAACATCTAACTGTAATGGAAAAGCCAATTAGTGAGCTAACAATACATTAAAGAGTAAAAAAAATACCAACCAAAAAACCCAATAAAAATATGAAAGCCTTTTGGTTTGAAATATCTAGTAGCTTCTTGAAAGTAACATGGTTTAAAAAAAAAGTTATTTGCATCAACTGAATATACTGCAGAAATTCTAATTTTTTATTTTACACATTTTCTTGCTGCTTAGAATAATATAAAATCTGAGATAAAGACATACATGTAGTATATGAAAGTTGTTACAGAGTGAAAATATCAAAGGAATTCATTCAAACAAATGCACATCATTAACAAGAATTTGAACAGCTAATAAAGAGTCAAAATAAAGAAAATCCTTGAATTATGGAGTGTGAAGTATGAAGAAGCTGAAACACTTCTGAAATTTAAAAGAGTAGAAATTCAGGTTGTTCAGATTGAGTTATATGTGGCAATATAGAGTCTTAAATAGGTTCTTAAAATGATCCTTTGGGAAAGATTAAGCATCCAAGCTAAAACTTTAAGTGTTATTCCCCTGATTTTGGGCTGGTGTCTATTTTAGAAATTGACTGAGGGCTTAGATATGCAAGATTTTGAAGGGGGAAAAGTGGCTTTCACATGCCAGATGAATAATCTGTACCCTTATGCATATTCATACCTTCTTCCACTGCCAGTGAATCTTGCATTAGTCCTATATAAAGGCTGTGCACAGATTTACCTCAAGTTAAGCTGTGGCAACTTGTTACATCTAAGGCATTAGGCACTGAATTACTATCAAGGTTAGGTGACCCTAGTCAGTTTGGATACAGCAGTGACTTCCCCTTGTATCACTCAACTCAGAAAGGCACGATGAGGGTGGAGAGAAGGAGGGAAAAGAGCACAATCTTCTGCGAACTATTCTAGCTGGCACAGGCTGGAACCATCATTGTGGATCGCATTCTTCAACACCAGGTGAGAGAAGCAGTAAGAAGCTTGTGGGCTGAAAGGGATCTGACTATTTGGGCAACTCTTTCATATGCCATGACTAAGAGACTTAGAAACTCTCCTTAAAGACTCCTCCTTCTGGAAGGCAGTCTACTTATGGACACTATGACAAATACATTCAAGAAGTGACATCCCAATCAATGAAGATGTAGAGCCCCTGAAATGAATAATGAGAAACTATGGTAATTTTCTTCTTGAATAAACACAAGAGCATGACACTTGAAGTTGTATGCATTCTATTCATACCATAGTCAATTATCTTTGAGCTTGTCTTAGTATACTTTTCTTTGGGTAGGAGGTGCTACCCAAAAGGTGCCATACACACATCCATCTCGTACAGAATTTTGGATTGCTTCAGCCATCCCACTTTGAGATGACAATATTCTCAGTAAGAGCTTTGGCAAAACTATGCCATCTAGGCATTGTTGCTTGGGTGAATAAACCTTCATGAAAATTGGTGATGCTGCATGGGACATTCTCATTTTAAGAAACACTTTTGCCCCTACCAGAGTCTGCTAATGCAGTAGTACTCTACAGCAACTCACTCTTACTATCTAGTCTCATGACATTTTGAAAATAAATAATTTTATGAAGGCCTACTGCTTGTTTTCTGACTGGGGAACTTCCTCTCTACTTCACATATGGAGACCATTTCTTAAAATCATCCTTCTTTTCCCTGCTGATTAAACTGAACAATAAACTCCTAATTAGGAGGTTTTGAAAGTTCTGTTTTTGATGTTAGCTTTGGAAGTTATTCACTACAGGAGGTGATAGGGTAGTGAGGGTGCTTCTGAGTCATCCCCAATGCCCAAGCTGCTATAGAGGATATAAAAGACGTGCAGAAGAAGAGAACTAGTCAGATTTGGAACCTACTTTTACATCACTGTTACCCCTGAGATGACCTCAATTCATTAAAAAAGTTATTTCTTGGGAAGTGTCTTAAAAGGTTGTTTGAACTTAAAGCTCAGGCTCTGTTGGTATTCAGACCATACCTATTCTCTACATTATTTGGGGCCATGCTTTGAAGTTTTCTCTTTCTCCTGGGTATTCCAGCTAATATAGTTCATTGTGAAATGAGAGCACAGAAAAATACAGTATCATCATATTATCTGTCTCAGACTTGAAATGCTACAAAAAACTTAAAAAGAAAATTTCTCTTATTAGAAATCGATACACAGCTGTAAATAAAATCTTGAAGACAACAATTTGATAATTGTTTTAACTTAGTAATTTTTTTTGTCTTGTCTTATGATACATGCATTACAGATTACATTCATGAAAAATCTGTCTTCTGTCTTTCATTATTTGTCCACTATTCAAAAGCAGCAGAATTTGCTACTGGAAAAAGTCAAAAGTGTATGTAATCAGATTCACCATTTCTCCTTTCTATACCTATTCTTTCAAGCTTCATACATGTGCACATACAGAGTCACACATTTGCTGTGTCACTCACTTTGCTGCAAAGAATATCAGGAAATTCAGTGCTGGGTGGCAGAATATGCATGACTCTGCCCTGACCAATCCCAACAATTTTGCAAGCTGTGTTTGAATGATGCCTGCGGGAAAACTCAGCTCCTTCCTTCAGACTGTCCTGAGTTCTTTACTTTTCGTCCTCTCAACTGTTTCATCTCCTAGCTGGTTCTTACTACATTTCATAATTTGACAGGATACACGAAGTTCTTTGGAGGCTGTTAATGTAGCTAGGCAATTTAAACAACTGGTTTCACTCAAAAGAAAATTTGAAAACAAAGTAGATTTGAAATTCATTTTGCAAATACAATGATTTTGATAAGGAACAGTTTTTATATAGACATGGTGATTTGCTTGGACTTTCTCCAGAATGCAAGAGAGAGCTCTATGAGATCAAAAGACCACATGTGCAGTAGTTTCTCATGCTTTGTCTTTTGTCCTAGTAAGTCCATCCAGAGGACCACTATTTGCTCCTTTCCTTTGCTTTACTGAAATCTCGGGTGAAAATGCAATGAAGAAAACTCCTTTACACATGATGCACAGTTCCCTTTTGTTAATCTTTGGTGCTCAGCAGGGTCCAGTCAGACCTAACTCTTCAGGTCAGTAGGCTTACAGTGGTAAACTCAGCCTCCCTCCCGTTTCAGTTTGCCCTAGAGACAGTCCCAACTAGTAAAGGAAGTAATGCAATTCCTCCCAAGCCACATGTGCTGAACTACTTGCAAAATTCATGCTGTCACTTCTCATATTCCTGCTGTCATGTGGGAAAGGCCCTTCTAAAAGCACTGCTGGAGATAAAGCATGAAATAGAAATGCCTGTAGAAGGAAATGCCTGCAGAAGGGGCTGCAAAGCTGTAGAAAACAAGCATGAGCTCAGCTCAAAGGGATCTTCTTTCCCGATGACTGAAGAGCTCTGTCACCAGTGGAGGACTGTGCCAGGCAGGCAGGTGGCAGTGGAAGCAGGAGGGGAATTGTCTGTGTATCAATGCCCCGGCAGTGTCTTTAAAGGACAAGTAGTCCTTTATAGCAATTATCTGATCCACAATGCAAAACTGGATTTGGATAGGATGTGAAGTAATTCAAACATATTTTACTATGTTGACAAGTACCAAAATCTCTGTTTTTCTGAGAAATATTTACAAGTGAGAAATATTACCTATGTCAAAACATCCCAAGCAAGTCACTGCTCACCAGCCATATTTATTTTTTTTTAATGGATATCACAGTAATTTTTTGAATGCATTGAGACGTCTTGTATTTACTGCTAAGCAGCACTATTTTGGAGTGAATCTGATTTGTTAGCGTTTCCAATTTTGAAATATTTTTTAAAGCTCGGTTGTGTTTTCAGGTTCAGAAAAAAGTGAGTGGGGGTTCTGTTTAAACATCTATTAAAATCCCCGTGTCTAATCTTTGAGTGCATGCAATGTGTTTTGAGGGGGGTATTTTTGTTGCTTGTAAAATATTTTTATTACACTTTTAAAGCAATTTATATTTTGTTATTATGTGCCATAATGACATCTGTTGCAGCAGAGTGAGAGAAGATCAGACAGAAATCATTAATATTTCCTGGATTCCAATCTGAAACTCAGGAATATCAACAATGCTTCATTGGTCTGAGTGCTTCTGTCTTACAACATTTTAGCAAATTCATACTAAAAAAAAAAAATCTGCATGTGCGGACACCTATAATGAAAAATTTGAAACTAAACTAAATAAAGTCTGTGTATATGTGTAAAGTGGTGCTTTGTAAAACCAGACTTGGGGAAAATGAAATAATATTTCATGTAATGACTGCAATTAGTAGCATGTATGTGAGGAAAAGATGTGAAGACAAACTGAATATGTGGGTGTTTCTGTGTGTACAAAAGAGGAATGGAGATTACAAACTGGATTAAAAAAACTCCACTGCCATCAGCACTGAGGAGAACTGCCAAAGATGCCAGCTTCATCATTTACTGCAGCTGTGCACCTGCAAATGCCACCTGGATTGTCTGTCACTGCAGCAGTTTCAGAAAGGTCTGAATATTCAGCCAGTGAGTGTTCTCATGTTTTATCTACTAAACATTCTAATTACTTTTGCTGCTAATAAATGGCAGAGGAAAAAAATGCCTCTAGGATTTGGCTCTGTGAGCAACAGGGGTTGCAGTGGTTAAGAGTAACTTAATCTACTGTGCCAACAGATGCATCAGTAGACTGCATCAAGCAATCAAATAAGGATTAAAGAAAAAGCCACATTGGCTTTAATTTTCTTAGTTTGACTGCTTGGCATACATTGCGGAAAACAATTAATTCAGGCTGTTTCTAACAAAGAATAACCTCAGAAAGTTTAGTGTTTATGAGCAGTCCAGCTGAAATGCAACCTCCTGTAAGTTTCTTTAAATTTCCTATCATCAGAAAGGGATATAAAAATACATCACTATTTTTCTCAGGGAATAGCTGTTATTATATATTAACACCATTAGCATTCAAAAGAAAAAATTACCAGATGAAGCGCCACTGCTGTAAACTTAGATTTATTTTAAATTAAGGCACAATACCGAAGGCTGCTGAACAGTGGAAATGTATTGGAGAACGTAGGGGCTGATTATCAAGCCACAAAGGCTGTGGCAGCCAGTGACTGTCTTGGTGATTCCAGACTAGCTGAATTTAAAATAAATGAAGGAAAATTCAAAAGGGAAGACCTGAAAAATCATAAAACTATGCCTACATTGATAGTCATTTTTCACACTGCTCTGAGACCTTGCTCTGTAAATCTCCATAGTTCAATCCCTTAGCCAGTCATCCTGAAAGTTCTGCTAAATTTCTGAGGA
Organism: Astur gentilis; assembly: GCF_929443795.1. Taxonomy (NCBI): domain Eukaryota; kingdom Metazoa; phylum Chordata; class Aves; order Accipitriformes; family Accipitridae; genus Astur; species Astur gentilis. The sequence continues at coordinate 18,668,972 of NC_064883.1, read as the reverse complement.
TGAGGTGAGCCCTGCTTCTTTTTTCTGCTGCTTCTATCCACTGGAGTCTTTTTTATCCACTGCGGTCATTCTTTTTTGCAAGTAATCACAGACCTGGAAGTAGAAATAAACAGTCTACAGCCTGTTTCCTAAGAGAGCCACAGAAATGAACCTAAGACAGTCTATGCTTAAGGAATTAGATTTATACTGTAATAACGTAGAGGGATAGTTATCATGATGACAGCAAAAATTGTAGGAAGGTTTACTGTTGTGAAGGACCTTGAAGACATCATGAAGAAGACTGTGTGGTACAGAGGGCAAGGCAGAACAGAATGGAGGAACTCAGTGGAGAATACAATAAGATAACATCATCTCAGCAATTATATTTTTTGTGGTCTCCTATGTATCACTGAGGGTCATAGGGAAACCATAGGATATGCAGCACCAGTAACCACGATGAAAGGAGATTAAGGCACAAATAAAGGTTTGACCTGCGTTGAGAGAACACAAACCTGGTTTTACAGGTAAATAGCTGGGTAATAGCCAAGTACCCAGACAATAGGGGGATTATGGAAAGGAATCTGTTTTGTAAAATAGGGTATCAATACTTAGGTCATTCCTTAGGTTATGTTTCAGGCCTGCTGATGTCTGTTAGAAAGACCTGAGTTTTAAAATGCTATGGAAGTAGAAGTGGCAGGATTTATAGACTAAACAGACTTACTGAGCAAGAAAAGAAAAGGAGGTAGATGGCCTCAATGTTATAGGGTCCAGAAACAAATGAAGTGTATATTGTTAAGCATATTAGGGAGTCTATGGAGAGGTTTGTGAACTCCTTTTGTTCACACAAATTCAACAGGAGGTTTTGAGTAAGACTGAACAAGGACACTCTTCTATGTGAATCTTTCCCTAGAGCTGTTTATCATACAGAGTGGGCCACACTTAGGCAGTCCTTGTGGTAGACACTGAACTCCATGTACAAATATTACTAAGCAACCAAAATAATTTTGCACATTTGAAGCTTGTTTTTATTGAATAAGGAAAGTAGGAATGTTGCTACTTCACATGGAAGCCTCTGCAGCATTTAAAATAAACCTTTACAAGAGTATTCTGCATTGTGTGTGCCTTGATAGCTTCTACATATTGTCATATAGAGCCATTTGCACAACTAGATGATTTCTTTCCAGTTTGTCATGTATAAAACCAAATTACACCTTAAGTAATTTCTTGTAATATTGCTTTCCAATGTGCTTAGCAGAAGACAATAAAACAGGAGAAAACCAATAAGAATGCTGCTAACGTGTGTCTTGGAGGACACAGTGTGCCCATTGCGTAATCAGAAGGGGCTTACATAAAGTGATGTTTCCTTCACAATTACCTACGTGACAAAGAGACTTTAGAAGATGCTCCCATGGGTACTTAGGCAGCTCCCTATCCTCCTTTAAACATCTCCACAAAAGCCTTTGCATTCCTCCAAGAAGACAAAATGCTGTTGATGAAGCTGGTGATGGGTAAAAGGCAGATTTTTATTTTTTCCTTGCTGACATAGAGATATGACCCAATCTAGCAAACAAACTTAATTGAGAGCTGGTTGGGTATTCACCATTAGAAATCTTTTTCAGGTAAAAATCATCTTCTTTACAAAATCCAGATGTTCCTTTCCAAGTTTATTGATTTTTTTAAAAAAGTATTCATTGTCTAATATTTTGCTGTTTTGAAGAAATGATGCTGAGCTGCTCTGAACTGAAACATTTCTCAGATGCACTGAGTTCCAAATAAAGAATATTGAAAGATTTGCCATCTATATAATCTGAGATTTTCTGTCATCCGTATACAAAAAAGACCACAAGCAACACTTTCTATCTTAACTATGTGTAGGTAATGTGTCCTTGACAGATTGCACACATTTCTTAACCTAAAAAAACTAGTATCAGAAAAGCGTTCAATGTAATTTTGGTTTCTTTTAATATTGTTTGGCAGCTTAATAAGAGCTGGAGATGCATTGCCACATGAGAACTAGTTGTTCCACAGAGTACAGGTGGGGAACCCATGAATTACTCCAGTGTTCTGTAGCTAATACTTGCTAGGTATGACTTTGAACACATTGCAGCTTTCTTATAGCATGACAACTGTATCAGGAGTCTGCTCAAAGCTGCTAAACCTGGTCAACATATATAATGATCATATGAATGAACAACTATATGATTGAAAGACTCCTGCCATGAATTCATGACAGCAAAAATGAACAAGAGAAGAGTTGAGCAAATTATTTACCTTTTATTCTTACTTATAAAGTAAGTAAAGACAACTGGACCTGGACTTCTTAAAATGCAAGTTGTTAAAAAATACTCATATTTTAATGTGTCCCCTTATGTGACAGTCTGACAAATTCAATGTCTCAAACATCCGTTAAAGAACTTTGGTGGAGAAAACAGCCTCTGTAAAAATGCTGGAGTTTTGTGAACAGGACAACATGGCTGGAGGAGAGGGCCCCACGGAGGGTGGGACTGCACTTCTCTAAAGCCACAATTCCTTATCTTAAGTGACCAGGAGAAGGAGCACAGTGTATGCGCCAGGAGGAAGAGGCCCCGTGGAGGATGGGACTGTGCTTCTATCTTAAGTGGTCATGCCAGCAGAAAAAGAGAGGCAACTCTACAATGAACGCCCTCCTGCAAAGCTCACCGACCGATTCCAGAGAACCCCGGGAATGGGAATTGCCCATGTCAAGACCATCGACCCACACACTATAAAAGAATTGAGAACAAGTTCTCAGCATGTGCCCTCTGGACCTGGATCTCCACACTGGCTGGACCAACGCTGGCCCTAGGGCTGGTGAACCCCCCCCCCCCCCCCCCCTTCTCATTCTCTCTCTCCCTCTTTTCCTTCTCTCTTTTCCACGTCCCTACACCTCATCATTTTAAACATAAACCATTGACCAAGTCTGAGACTAGGAGTGGATCTAGCTGCCCCTGAGCTCCTCTTTGAGAAGGAGTCCAGAAAGCAAGGGGGTCTGCTCTGAACCTCGTGACTCAACGGGAGGGCTCTCCTTCTGATACATTTCATGTTCCTTTCTCCATTTCTTTTTCTACACCTTCCTTCTCTTCTCAAACAGTGGCTTAATGACATGTTGCAAGGTTCATATTGATAAGTTCATGTGTACTTGGACAAAGTTAGCTAGGTTGAATAAATGCTGATTGTTGTTTGAACTCCCCTGGTGTCGTTTCACCTTGATTCTGACAAAGGAAATCCACGAACCTGAGTCGCTTCAACTTTGGGACGTGACACCTAATAGCTAAAATATGAAAATTCATTAATTATCCTGCATAAATTCCTGAAATGTGTTCCACCATGAAAAGATATGAAAATCTGAGAGAATTTTTCTTAAACAAAGAACTTGGAAGAGGAAGAAAACAAAGTGTAAAAAAAAACAAGAGTGAAAGGCACTTATTTTTATTCTACCTGCTCTTCCTTCACGCTTTATATAAAAAATTGAATTAATTTTCATAGTGCTTTTCTGGTTTTCCCCAAATTTAAAGTAAAATAATTGATTAGGGTGATAAACCCTCAACATCTGACAATTTTTTAGCCCTGTACTGTAGTACACTCGAACTCTGGTTATGAGTAAATAGAAAGCACACATTATACATAAAGCCAATAATTTTTTGTTTGCATAATTGAAATCTCAACAGTCCAGTCAAAGTATTACCATTAGTCCTGATATCTCATTCTACACAGAATACTTGTTACTACTACCTATAGAAAAATCATTACTGTCCATACAAAGATAAGCAAAAGTAAACAACTTAAGCATAGCCACCTGGTCATTAGAAAAATTGCTGTTGCAGCTAAACCATGTGAAAACAGCAGCAGCAGGCAGGTTAAGTTCAGACAGAGTAAGCCTGACAATAATCAGTCTTGAGGCCTTGCAAACTCAGTACAAAGCCTGTGTTCTGTGACTACCTACATCAATATTGTATCCCTGGGCTCCAATGTTACCTCTCTGATTGACAGAAATGAGATGTCCTTGTCGCTTGCAAACACATCTTTATTAAGTGGCATTGAAGCACTATCAGCTAAAGATTGTATTTATTTTCTTTATAATCTTAAACTGATCCACAGATTTCTATTAGTGAATCCCTAAAAAACCTCAGTCCCTCATATTTAATGTGAAATATAAAGGTTGAAATATCATAGTATAAATGCTTGCTTCAGTAGTATCATGGTCACTTTTTTTGCTGTTGTTCTATAATAATGAAGCTTAATGGCACTTCTCAGGCATAATTTAATTATTAGTTTGCTTCCTTGTTTGGTCTCTAATTTAAATGATAATCCTTAAGAAAAGAGCAGTTGGATTAAATCTGTGTAATTGATAATGTGTGCAATAGGAACATAAAGGTAAATAAAAGAATAGCTCTGCCCTGCCTCTTCTCACATATATGCCCACAAAGAAGTCTTTCCCTCCTCCACTTCAAACATATAGCAATGTCAGCAAACATATTTCTGTGGCTTTAAATACATTTCTAACAGTTGTGAAACATGCTAATTCACTTTTGTCCTATTAACTACCATAGTTGCTCCGCTTCATGCTTTCTCCTATTCCCAGGCAAAGCCAAGAAGTTATGAGGCAGCTTAGTCTGAGGGCAAGTATTAGTGAAATAAAGTTTTCTGCTTATTGTGTTTAAAGAATGCTGCAGTTACCTACTAATACAACACTATAAACTCAATACTTCCACTGATAAATGTGAAATAATCCAAAATGTGTCAAGATAGGGAAATATTTTTGTTATAATAGAATTAGGGCAAATTATTCTTTAAAATGACATCTTACAATGACAGTGCAATTAAAGAGGTTGTTTGCTTGTTTTTAATCCCAGTGAAGATTAAATAAAATTTTAAATCATGCTTGTTACTTCTTTTTCAAATGTTTCTCTTACCTGCTTTGCCAAAAGGCAGAATTCAGAGAAGAAATAGAAGTTTACTGTTAAGTAACACTATACAGAGTGACCCAGAGAATTGGCAAAGGTTCACAGAGAAGTGTCAGCCTCTGAAAATTATTTCTGAGGTTCAGTGCCTACCACTCACATGTATCTACCAAAAAGGTTGAAGAAGATGTAAAATATGTGAAATATAATACATGCACCAGCACTCTTCTGCAAGTGCAATCACTCATTTTGAAGCTTCTCTGCCAGTTACCTATTTATACTGGTGTCTATACTTCTTGTGATAAAATATAGATGTCTTTATAGTTCTGGTCAGAAAATGTTGACTTGGCCTTCAGTAAATGTTCATCCTTTTGAATAGTTATTCAAAGGAAATGTCTGAAGTTGTTGCTGCTTTTCTACCACTAAAGTATGGAAGTAAGATAGTCTCCAAATTTAGGCGACACAATTTCTATTTGTCAAACACACCCTGAGGCTCTGAGTGTGTGCATCAGTCACAGCTATAGTGCAAATGGGTGGGTCTGACTGATCGTGATTGAGTAAAGTGCCAGTATAACTGAGTAAGATTGAAGATGACTACACCGATATGCTTGAATTGGCATTAGTATTAATGAACAGGACAGAACATATCTTGACGTGAGTAAGTGGTCACAGCCTGGGAGTGTGGAAGTGAAGATCAGCTCACATGACTTGGTATAACTCTGCATGGGTGTAGGTGTGACACATAAATGATTACTGGAAGTCAGTATTGGTGGGTGGGAGTAGCAGTGTCACTTTGTATAAATGAGCATCCCTGACAAGGGGCAATTTAGTTTCTGCCTAAAGATTTCCTGTTGGTAGAGAATAACCTACTATCTACCTGTGACAGAATATCCACTCCCTTCAGGCAGTTACCCACTACTTTCCATTAGGTTGTGGTATTTCTCAACATTTCTGAAACTACAGATAAGTATCACTCTGATTAAGGTTACCTCAGAGGATTTTGTTGGAAAGAGATATTGTGTTTAATCTTGGATGGAATCCAAGCCTTCGTTATTATATAATTTGTTCAGTTTTTCTAACAGACAATATCTGTTGGCTGATTGATGGGATATTCTCTCTCTTTCATGTTCCCTGTCAAAAGACACTTCTAAAATTATTGGGGCATACACCTATCTATATGTACGTGTGTGCATTTACGCATGCTTGTATGTATGTTTATAGTCCTTAAAAAGCGTAATGAACATGACTTTAGAAGAATTTAAATTGAGGTATTATACAAACTTGATTTCCTGATAGTAGAGACTACTTCACTCAGCATTAAACTTAGAACTGGAAACCTGAACGTTTGCGAGAGTACGTTAGCCCTTTCAAAAGGAAGTAGGTCCAGTGTAATGCAGAGCTCCCAGCTTGTGCCCAGGCAATCCTTGATTCACAGGCATACTGGCTACAGCAGCAGGTCAGAGCTGAAGCTGCAAGGGTTAAACAATGAGGTTTGCCCAGCTGTACCTGGAGGTAAGTTGAGCAGCAGCTGCTAGCAATAAGCAGCAGTCACTCTCAAATGCTTCTGAATCAATTGCACACTATCCCGTGCCAGCTCTGGGATCCAAAGTGACTGGTATAGACATGGGATGGGCATGCATGGTCATGCAATTCTTTTTCCAGGCATGGTAATGCAGTCTCCTTCTGTAGACAACTCCCAGTACCTAGAAAGAGCTGGGAAGAGCTGTTAGCTCCTGATGATCCTGCTCAGGGAGTGGCTGTCTTGAACCTTCTTTTTTTTTTCCCCAGGAGAACAATGTATCTACCACTCCCCTGACTCAGCCCAAGATTAACAGCAATCTGTTACTTCTTTTAATTTGTTAATTAATGATGTTAATTCTGTGCTGGCACTGCCCCAACCAGGGCAGTTAAAAGCCTCTTTTTGGTTAATAAATATAAAAAGACTTCATAATAGTCAATGCAAATTTTTCAATAAATGTGGGGTTTGCACTTAGCAAAAGGTAGAGGAAGAAAAAAGCAGAAGAAAAGGAGAGGGAAAGTAAGTAGGTCCAAACCTGACATCAGGGACCCTGACTCCACTCACCACAAAATGTAAGGACAGGTATAATTCTCACTTTAGTCACAAGAGAAAGCAAAACTCTCTCTCTCTCTCTCTCTCACACCGTTGCACTCTTTCTTTCTTTTCCTAATGCTCTCAGAAACTTCTCTCTTTAGTCAACCAGTCTGGCTGTGAGTTTCTTTAAATTATAATCTTCCAAATTCTGGGGATATAGCAACTATTTGATGAAAATGAGAGTTGCTAAGTTAACAAAGACTGGCTGAAGATATGATTCTTCTTTTCATAGTAGAAATCCTGCTAAACCAACAACTATTTTTAAGGAATCCTATAGTGAAAGATGTATGCTTGAACATTCATGTTCCTGTGTTTTATTTTCTGCCAAATAAGACTCTGAATTTATGAATATTGTGGTCTCTGTGTGTTTCTCATCGGGAATTTGGACCATAGCCTGTGTGCTTGCCGCCCTCAACCTTAGAGTTCACAAATGTGTAGGCACCATTTAAACCAATTTTCCCCAATCAGTTTCATTTTTGCACTCTGCATTTTTGCTTGCTACCCTCCTGTTGCTTCTTATAAAGGTTGTGAATCTGTATCATGGAGAGGCATCTGCAGATTACCCACAGTAAGACATTCTGCAACTCCCTCTACTTTGCCTGGCGTTCACCTTGAGAATACATACTTAGCAGAAGGAAAGTAATGGACGTTTTTTTAAACTCCTGGGAGTTAAAAAAATGGGAATGGGCATAATACTGATTACACAAGTGCTGAAAAAGTATTCTTTTTATAAAAGGGGAAGAGCTATAAATTGTGCTCATGTGACTTCCCACTTACAGTATGTACCCACTTAATGGTAATTTTCATGAGCCATTTAAATAAGTGACTTTATAAGTAAGACCCCATGTAAATCATGAACACCATCATGCAGGAAGATGACAGATTTTATGGATTGGTCATGGCAAAAATGGCAAATTTCACAGTTTGTCATGCATTAATGGAGATGGTTACAAAAACATAAAGTCATTGATAGTGATAAAAAATTATTCTGAAACGATTCAAGTTACCTTTTTAACAAATATAAATCATAAAGATATGTGACAAGCTGTCAATGGAATTTGGAAAGATTATTTTAAAGTGGGGAAAGAAAAAAAATAAAGCGCCAAATAGTGATTGTGAGAGGGTTCTGTCAGAAAGAAAACCGAAAATAACATGCAAGGATGACACCAAATCAAGTTCAATAGGCTTGGAGTAGACAGTTAAATTTGCACAGAAACGTTCAGCGTGTGCACAGTTATGAGCTCTGATGCATAATGTAAACACAGAGGAACACTGCAAAGACCTTTGTTAAGCCGGTATAAATGCAAGGTATTATCATGGAACATAATAAAAACTATTCTTACGGTAACAAAGTTGATCTGGAATTAAAGCAGTCTTTCAAATTGAAAAGTCTGGTCCAGCCACCTGTAGCCATGTCACTTCAGCCTGTGATATTTGCTGGTTAATCTAAACAGGGCTGAACTGTAGTGTCTACTTAGATGGGAAGCTAAGAGGCCAGTGCATTCAAAAGTGTAGGCTGGGTTTTAGATTCCCTGGCTTTTGAGTGATCTTTCTGAGAGACTGCTTAAATGTTCCTGTCATTACAACTATATCACTTCTTATATAGTGATAGGCAGCTGTCTTCATTTGGCCTTCCCAAACCTGGAGTTTCTTTTGAAAATGTGACAATGCTTTAAAGTCAGAAGTACAGAAAGTACAATACAGGTTATAGGAAAACCTAGAGGTAGAACTGAGTTGGAAAGTAAATCCAAGATCTTTGAGGCAACATAGTTGTGCTAGTATTTATTTTGCCATTTTACTCACTCTGGCCTTAGTCAGGGAACTGGTAGCTCAGATACTACGGGAGTCACCTCTAAGGAAGTTCAGGAAAATAACTAGGTCTTTAAAGACTTCCAAGTGCAAGAATGGCCCATGCTGGTGCCTAGGAAAACAAGTAGATGTAACAGGAGACCAGGCTGGCTAAACAGGGAGCTCATTATAGAGCTGCAATGGAGAAAGGCAGGTTACAAGAGCGGAAGGGGGAGTGGGCTACATAGTAGAGCCTGTACTGCTGCCTTAGTAGCAAGTGATTTAATCTGAGCTGCTCAATGCCTTCTCTGCCTCATCCTTCACAAACAAAGCCTTCCAGCCCTCTGTGCTTAGTGGAAGTTTTCAAGGAGAAGAACTACCAGCAGTGGATGAGGATTCAGTCAGGGACTACTTGAGTGAACATGACCCACGTAAGATCATGGGACCTGGTGGGCTCCATATGAAGGTGCTGAGAGCTTGCCAGTGTCACAGTGAGGCTATTCCCCACCCTCTTGAATTGTTGTGGAGAGCAGTGAAGGTCCTTTAAGACTAAAGAAAGACAAATTTTGCATTGATGTTTTAAAAAGGACAATCTGGGGAACTACAGGCTGATCAGTCTCACTTCAGTATCTTGGAAAATTATGAACTAAGTCCTCTTGGAATACGTTTCTGGCCACAAGAGAGAGACGATGGCTGGAAAGACCAAGCATGGATTTACCAAGGGTAAATCAGACCTGACCAACCTGACTGCCTACTATGATGAAATGGTGGTGTTTGTGGGTGAAGGGAGAGCAAAGAATTTAATTTACCTTCACGTTTTACTTTGATTTTTCACCTTGACTTTTTACCTTGACTCACCTTGAACAAGGCTTTTAACATTGTCTTTCACAGTATTCTTGTATAGGTAGACAACTGGATAGGGTAAAAAAAAGTGGTCAAATGGTCACCTTTAGAGGGTAGAGGGCAATGTGTTGTACACTACCTGGATGCCTGCCACAAATGAAGTTTGGGTCTACCTTGGGACCTGCCCTGTTCAACATTTTTATCCATGACCTGGAGGAGGCAATGGAGTACCCTCTCCTCAGGTTTGTAAATGACACTTATGAACTGGGAGGCTTGCTCAACATCCTCAAGGGCAGGACTGCCGTTCACAGGGACCTAGACAGGTTGGCGGAATAAGCCAACAGAAACCAACAGGATGCAACAAGGACAAATGCAAAGCCCTGTACTGGAGAAGGAATAACTCCTGTAATGATACAGAGTGGGGACTGAATGGCTGAAAAGCACCTGTGAGTCTTTGTATATGGTAAGCTAAGCGTGAACCAGCAGTGAGCCCTTGCAGCAAAGGTGATCAGTAGACTTCTGGGTTGTAAGGACAGGAGCACAGCCAGTAGATTGATGGGATTCATTAACCTATCCTACTCAAGACTCATTAGACAACATTCAAATAATGCATGCAGTTTTGCCTCTTCCCCTGTACAAGAAAGAGATCAGTAAACTGGAGTGAGTTCAGATCAGGGCCCAGAGAATTTGTCCTGGAAGGAGAGCCTGAGGGAGCTGGCATCTTCAGCCTGGAGAAGGGATGGCCTGGTGGCACATAACAGAAGCCTGTCAGGGTCTTTGGGGTGGTTATTGACAAAGTGGAGTCAGCCTCTTTACAACAGTGCATATGAGAGGAAAAAAGGCAGTGGAATTTGACTGAAACAGGGAAGATTCAGACTGGATATAAGGAAAAAGGATTTCCACTCAGAACAGGCCAGCAGTGGAGGAGGTTGCCCAGAGACTTCATGCACTCTGCATCCCTGGATGTTTTCAAAATCTGACTGGATAAAGCTCTGAGGAACCTGGTCTGATCTTAGGCTGACTCTGCTTGGAGCAGGTCGTTGGACTAGAGACCTTCCGAAGTCCATTCCAGCCTGAATTGTTCCATGATTCTCCCTGAAACATGGCTGGAACACAATCTATCAGTGCTGAGCTGAAGTAATTCTGAACTCAGTAGCCACCTGCTATGCTGAAATTATAGAGCTCACCACTGTTTTGTGACCTTTCAGCAGAATTTACCTAATTAAAGGAGATTCAGAATTACAATGTATCTGAAGTTAAGAGCAGTCTCAGCTCAGCCAGCTGTGAGACTGCAAGGAAATACCATAATTTCAACAGCAACTGAACAGCTGGTGATGAAGAAAAGTGAGACCAGGATGAATGGACATCCTCCAAATGGATCCAAAGATGGATTTGTGAAGTATTTTTCGGAAGTGTGTTATGTCGACTAGAGAAAAAGTGTAAAGAAAGATTGCCTTTTTGTAATTCTCTTTCCAAAATATAATACATCTTTGAAGTTTATAAATCTGAAGCTTGCAAATTCTGCATCTGTAACAGTTCCCAGAAGGACTTTATTTTAGCTAATGAACTCTACCATGGCTGCAGAGCAAGATTAATGTAGCACTTCCTGCAGCAAACTTTTTCAGTGGGTGACATAATGGCATATAGTAAGAGAACTTTTTCAACAGGCAGTCAAAATAATTTGATAATGCAGTAGGCAAGCCACTATAACATACTTGCAGGAATATGTTTAAGACAATGAACAGTTTGTCTGTAACTAAAAATACAATATTTATTAGATTTACATGCTTCATAAACATGATAAAATGCTTCTGCTAATGCTTTGAAGCTATACTATAAGACCTACACACAGTGTTCTCTAGTAAGCTGGATTAGTTTTTATAGCAAGGTCCCTTAATTCAGTGGTAGTACGATGTAGCAGCTTGAAAATTATGCTGCAATTTCATTTAGAGTAGAAAATAAGCCATGTAATTGCAATATGCACTTTGTTTTTACAATACTGTTAGTTTCCTTTGCTTTCTTTATCTTTTCAGAATTGCCAAATTAAAAATTTCTAGATTGAAGCTGCCATTTTTGACACTTGGGTTTTATGGCTTATTAGTCCTTTTCTTACAAGGAGATCTGAACAATCAGAGACATAAAGATCTGCCTGCAAATATCTCTTTGCAGGAATCTAGGTAAGCACATGAGGTTCATACTTTGCTAAATTGGTCAGCATTAACATAGGTGCACTGAAATGGAAATTCTCACAGACATCAATACCAGTGTGTTCACATGACCACAGGCAATTAAGTCAACACTATTTAATGAGCTACTACTTCCCTGAGCCATTGTAATGGTATTAGCTCTCCTAGCTTGTTGCAAGTACAGTATAAAATTTAACTGAAATGTGGCAGCATATGCTAATGCATGTTACATATTGACTCTGCTAATTCTATGTGTACTGTAAAGGGACAACAAACTCAAAGGAAGCTTTAAGAGTAAGAACCTAGAAGTAACAAACCTAGGGGAAGTGAAGAACACGGAATTGTATGTACAGTCAGCTAAAATGGCTCAACCAGCTAGCAATATCTTGCTACATTGAAGTAACACATCTACTTATCATTGTGCAAGAATAGACAGACGGTTTACATTTTGTAGAGCTGTGATCTGTACACAGATTCAGGAAGACATTATTTTATCAGTTTTTCTTCAGGTTTTATTTGGTATGTTTTCATAATACTCAGAAGAGCTGTGTATGGGTGTTTATACATACATAGACCTAAATATATATAGATATTTACACACACTCATGTAAATATATAAAAAAGATGTGAACTTAGGTTTAGCCTCTTACTCCCACAGCAAGAAATAGATTCCACAGCATTTCCCAGAGTAGCAGTGTGATATAGATAGCTATAATATTTAAATTGACTTGTGAGGAAAAGGGAAGAATAGGTCCCAGACCCAAAGGTAGCTTTGAAGAGTGAAGTCATAAAAGTAATGAACCTAGTTTTAGTGAAGAATGCAGACTGCTATGTTTCATTCAAAATGAAATTACTGTCACCAAAATCTATTCATTGTGCCATTTTCAGTTCTCATTATGATTATTCTCAGTAGAATTAGGTACTAAAATTACAATTCTTCATATGTTTTATAAATCATGGTAGTAGACTTCACTATTTTGACCTTTTTAATATTTCTTGGTTTGATTGGCTGTGTTGCCCATCTCTTCCATGTATCCTATTATTTTACTGCCTCTCTAACCTATGGGGAAGTAGATGAAGTGGGTAGCCAATGAAGATGTAGGATATTGTAAAGGTCAAAGTACTAACATTATTGCTAAATATTTCAGAGCATACTTTAAGTATTAAAGTTCTGACTGCAGTTCCTTATAACTAATGTTGAGCAAAAAGCAGAAAACAGTATGAATTTTATTCAGTATCTTAAGTTGGCAAAAATTAAAGTAACTACATAAGGAAACTGTAACACACTTATTACAACTATATTACTGAGCACTAGCCCACATTATCTCAGAATTATGCATTTTAGTCAATACTTTGAGTAGGATAAGAATGTTATCCTCATGCCTTAGATCCCTTTCCCTGAGCATAGGTGTTTCATGAGTCTGTGTTCATAGTTTCTGCAGATGTGTATGAACACTGAGGACTTATTAATAATTTAGGAGCTCAGTCAACTAATTTTGTTGCATCTGGCTGGAATGCTTCCCAATGGGCAGTCTTTAACAGTAACGTGTAAACAGAAAGTGTGAACAGCCTGCTTACCTCTCTGTTTCTAGGACTTGAAAGAATCTGGACAAGTCAGGATAAAAATGGAGTGGTTATTTCCATGATGCTTCCACTTAGACTGAAAGCAATGCATACCACTGCGTCTGTATTGAATCTGCTTCCACAAATTATTTAGTCCCGGTTCATGGAACTTAGATCACTTAAAGAGACCATCTGAAGCTTCTGGATGTTGATTTGTAATGATCTAGGATTCAGAAATTCCAAAGAATAGCCAGGTGAACTGCTAAGAGCTGATGGCTTGCCTTGAAAATACAAGTAAGTAGGCACTGTAATACACAAATCTATTAGTAAAAGAAAAACGTTATAGGAGTAGTTTCAACATTGCGGCAGAAACATTTCTTTCCCAAATTGACTGGAGTCACTCCAGAAAGATTATTAATACTGCAGGATGTGTACTGTGCTCTAATAGCTCTTTTTACAATGTTGACCTTTGATACCATAAGATTGACTAAAATCCACATACACACATGTCATCTTAACTGCAATAGGATCTTTTCTGTGAATGTATTATACAGGATGATATGCATTTTAAGGCAGATTACCGCACATCTTATTGTACACAGTGTAGCATATATCTTTAAAAGAGATACAGTTATTCCAAATGGTTCAGTTGAATGCTCTTACAATGGTTTTCTATATTTTCAGTAAGGAGTACTTGTAAAATTGGAGATCATATTATCACCACTTTGAATTTCAAATGTCAAAAAAATATTTGTAACCTGTGTAACCTGAGTCCTAAAATTAGACCTGTTGATTCGTATTTGAAGTCTATAGGACAATCTACATTAACAAAACCACAGTTTTGGCTACACTACAGTTCAGTTGAAGTTTATCATTCTCAATGAAGAGGCAAAATTTTGATTTTTGCTGGAAATTTTGTAAAATATCGGCACTCTAAATTGATTTTTCATCCACCAGTACAATCTTGGTAACTTCAGCGCTCAGAGAATATTTGTGACCAGGGTGACTTGCAGTACATGACCAGAACTTCTAATGAAATCTTTCTGTAGAAGAATTCTTTGCTCTCCATCAATCTGCTCACAACTCAGAAGAGTACTTGAACTGTCTGTAGTAGGTTATATGTTGTGAGAGACGAAGACAGCATAGTATCTTGAATATAATCCATGTGTTTAGAAAACCCTACTCCTGTTCTGCATTTTTCTGTTTTTCTCATCCCCCAAAATTCAATAGTGATTCTGTGACAGCTTAAAAAACATAAAGTGATATTTAAGCTGGGGTTTCCACTCTACCATTTATCCTTCTGCCTCTGCCTTTAGTTTTAGGTAACATAAGGATTGACTTATATGGACATACCTGAGGTGTTTACTATGATCTTTGCACACTGATTGAATATAGTTTAATAAAGTTCCATGACTTTAGAATGCAGATAAACATCCCTATAAAGCAGATGATGAGGAGAGAGTGACATTTGCTTAACAGTAATGTGTGCTGAATTCCTATTAAAAGAGCATGAAGATGGATGAATTACCTTGCAGTCGTTTTAGTGTTTTTAATGGGTAGGGGTGACAGTTTGGGACTCTGCACAAGCCACCAAACAAATATCAATATAGATCATTCAAGGTACAGTCATCAAGGCAAAAGTGAATGAAATGTAAAATGAAGGGTAGTTAAATAAATAACTGGAACAAATTACCTTCTAATAAGAATCCTGTGCAAAAGGGATTTTTCAGGGCAGAAACAGAATTGAGCCTTATATCTGCTGATGCTGTTGAAGTTACCAAATAATGCCTGAAAAGTTCAAAGGGGACCTTTGAAGGAGAGGTCTTTGAAGGAGACCCTAACATCCTTTATATTACCTGATGTCTTGGTGTCACTGCCAGATACCCACAGGACTCTAGGACAATCAGGACCATCCCTCTTCCCTTATACACAGTGAGACAATTTTCAGCAATAAGGACCAACAACTAAGGTGTGTGCAGGTTCACCAAGAAGCACTCAGCTAGTGTGCTTGGTCCCAGCACGGGGCCAGAGCAAGGGACAGGATGTTAACATCACTGAGGTCAGGGCCAGGGCATCTCTGTCTCTACACATGTTCATCTCTGTGCTATATGCACAAAACTAGGGGCAGAAGGAGTGCTTCCCTGTGTATCTGTCTGGCAATGTGTCATTTGAAAGTTTTAAGATCCTGCTATCCACCACATCTGCCTACACAGTTAGGGGACAGGCTGAATTGTTACTCAGGATGCACCAATTTCAGGGATCACTAGCTGAAAGCATGTGTTACTGTGTTTTTCTGCAGCAGGATTTAAATGCATTAAAGTGTATGTGTCTAGGTAGGTGGAAAAATGTATTTTTTTTGTCAGTCTGGACAACACTCCTCAGAATACACCACCTTTGCTATTTCACTTTCATATTTTTATTAGGTGCTATCTATATAAGCATAAGTTAATAATTAAGTAAACTGTGGTAATAGACCTCGATTTCCAGGTTGTAGCGCCCTTTTAATTCCCTGCATGATGTTCCAGTCTAAAAGGCATTAATAGAGATGTTCCAATGTTGAAAAGAAAAGTGAGGGAAATCGGCATCTAAAACTTGGTAAAGTCCTAGGTAGTCAAAAGCCTTTGTTCTGAAGATTGTTCTCCCACAGAGTAACAGAATTTTCTTTTAGCCTTTATAGTCAATTCTCATGCTGTTGAAATATCATAATCAAAGCTCTTTGCCACCTTGTGTTGAATCTACTGTACTTGAAATCTTTTTATTTAGTGAGAAACAGTGTTTCTACCCTAAATAATATGATGAAAGCATTCAAAATGTCAAACGAACATTCACCAGTTAAAAATATCTTCACTTTTTACTATTACAATAGTAGAGGGAACTGCCTGTAGGTGACTGGAATGATTAAAAAGGGATGGAGAATATACAATGGTTGCTCCAAAGGGACTGTGAGAGTTCATCACACTATCAGGTGTCACTGTTACTTTTATCCCCAATTTCCTAACCAGGAAGGTACAGCACTTTGTTCAGGACAGGTTTGCACTGTCAGGAAAACTACGGTTTTGTTCAGACTCCTTTGTCAGTTGCTTTTAGCTTCTGCTTGTCATCCTCTCCATTCTTTCCTATGTGAAGGTAGTGTTAGCTTACAAATAGCTATTCCCCAAGGAAAATGAGCTATTACTTTACCAGTCTGTGCACATGTCTATCCTTGGTTCAAACAGAAATTTTAGGAAAATGGTACATTTGAAAATTAATCATTTGGAAGTTAGAGTGAATCATTTTGTGCATACCTATAGTTTTCCTGATGTCATGAAGAACAGAATTGGTTGCTGGAATTATCTAAAGAAAAATAATAAGTGAATATTTTTATAGTGACTACCACTATAAATAGGTAGGTTTCTGAAACAAGATCTGTTTGAAGTCTGACACGTTTCCCTTCTGTAGGACATAACACTATATTAGTAAGTAATGCTTTTTCTAACCTTACAAAGTCATTAAGAATACAGTATTTCACAATGTCTCATCATTACACTACTCACTTGACATAAGTAGACTTACCAAGATGAGAGAGGTACCTGGTCAGGGTAGCTGTTAAGAAGAACTTTATAATACTGCCTATTTTCCAACTGAAATGCCACTAGCTTCTAAATAATGCTAAATCACTTCATACATCCAAAATCAACACACCCAGAAGAAAAATATATACTGGTAGGTGACCTAGATCAATTGGTACATATGTCCATGATCAAATGGGCTTGGAATATACCAAGCACGTCAGAGAGAGTCAATACCAAAAAGCAAGTAAAGAAAAAGGACTTAGTTCCTCCCATTCAAAGCACTGTTTTCCCTCTGTATTCCTCTTGTGCTCTCCACTGAGACAGGAAGGAATATAGGTCTGAAATGGATTTCATTTAGTGCATGAGGGACAAGGGAGTCCAGAAATGGGGAAGAAAGCAGAGAAAGGAAAGGATTGGGGAAGAGAATGGGAGCAATGAAGATTTGTCCCATGGGCTTTTAAGCTGTGCTTTGGCACTTAGTCATCTTGCCTACAGAAAAAAGTTCCAGAGAACCTGGACTGGGTAAAGACAGCTATGCCAAGTCACTGATGAACTGTGACTTGGCATAGCTAGCTGGACACACCACCATCGAGCTACAGGCTGCCTGCTAGGGACTACTGACAGTGGCGTGGAACCAGGTTCTCTTCAGGAGGCTCTGGGAGGGGCTGTTGCTCATACAGGTCTTCACACTTCCAGGAGGTTTTGGAAGTAGTGCCAGAATCATCCATTACTACATTTGGAAATCCCTCTGGTCAGGGAAGGAAGGTGCTGAATCTTTGGCTAGGCAGATGCCAAACAATCTAGTTTGCCTCAAAACATGCAGCACCAGTGTATTGGCTTTGTGTGGCAAGGTTTTTGGCAGGAGGGGGGGCTACAGGAGTGCCTTCTGTCAGAAGATGCCAGAAGCTGCATGTTGGACAGAGCCAGTTCCAGCTGGCTTCAAGACAGACCCTTCACTGGCCAAAGCTGAGCCAATGAGCAATGTTGGTAGTACCTCTGTGAACAGGTAGTACCTCTCTGAAAAGATTTAAGAAGGGGGGAAAAAAGTTGCTGCGCAACAGCAACTGCAGCCAGATGAGAGAGGAGTGAGAATAGGTGAGAGAAACAACCCTGAAGACACCCAGGTCAGTGAAGAAGGGAGGGGAAGGAGGTGCTCCAGGCGCCAAAGAAGAAATTCCCCCACAGCCCGTGGTGAAGATGATCATAAGGCAGGTTATCCCCCTGCAGCCCGTGGAGGTCCACGTGGAGCAGATATCCACACTGCAGACCTTGGAGGACCCCAAGCTGGAGCAGGTGCATGGGACCCGAAGGAGACTGTGACCTCTTGGAGAGCCCAGGCTGGAGCAGGCTCCTGGCAGGGCCTATGTACCCATGGAGAGGAGCCCACGCTGGAGCAGGTTTTCTGGCAGGACTTGTGACCCCGCAGGGGACCCACACTGGAGCACTCTGCTCCTGAAGGACTGCACACCGTGGAAGGAACCCATGCTGGAGCAGCTTGTGAAGAACAACAGCCTGTGGGAATGGCCCATGTTGGAGAAGTTCATGAAGGACTGTATCCTGGGGGTGGGACCTTATACTGGAGCAGTGGAAGAGCATGAGGAGGAAGGAGCAACAGAGACAACATGTGATAAACTGACTGCAAACCCTGTTCCCTGTCTCCCTGCACCGCTTAGGGGGAGGAGGTGGAGAAAGCGGGAGTGAAGCTGGGCCCAGGAAGGACGGGTGGGGGGAAGGTGTTTAAAGATCATTCTTATTTCTCATTATCCCGCTCTGATTTAGACTGGTAATAAATTAAATTAATTTTCCCCAAGTCGGGTTGGTTTTTCCCATGACAGTAATTGGTGACTGATCTCTCCCTGTCCTTATCTTGACCCATGAGCCTTTCATCGTATTTTCTGTCTCCTGTCCAGCTGAGGAGGGGGAGTGATAGAGTAGCTTTGGTGGGCACCTGGGTGCCAGTCACAATCCACAACCAGTCACTCCTCTCCCAGTGCAGCAGATCACAGTTCTGTGGGAGATATCCTTCATCACTGCCATTGATGAGGTGCTGATATTCTTAGTAACATAACCTACCTCAGACGAGTCTTTCAGAGGGCAGTCCTGTTTTAGTTGATGGGAGGTAACTGTTTTGGCTTGATGGTAGTAGATCCTGCACCTCCTAACCTCCAGGATCATTCTGCTTACTATCCTTTCATTATGCTCATAGTGCTCTTTTTCAGCTGTGCAAGATGTTATAGATAAAGAACTGTTTGTTTACTAGTATTGGCAAAGGCTAAAATGTTGCTTTTTTTTATGGAAAAAAACCACAACAGGAAAAAAACACAATAAACCAAAACTCTTCAATGCCACGCTCTACTGCCTGCAACATTATAACTACTTTGTTGCCATTATTTTGAAAAAAATGAAATTAGTCATTGCACCAGCCAGTGAAATTTTATATATAACTAAGTCAGGCCATTTGCAGTAGTGCAAGGGTTTCAACTTAAGTCAATTAAAGGTATAAAAAGATTTGTCTTTAAGAATGCCACATTTTAGGCAACATGAAAAGTTTTCAAATTTCATTCAATGCCTAATACAGACTATTAAAAGGAAGATTCATGGTATAGAACACCAATCACTCACTTCAGCTAAAGAATAATGATACAATTTTATGAGTTTGATAATTCCCATGATAGCCACAAAGTGTACACTTAGTACGTATTCTTTGATGAATAGTATTAAAACTTGTCAAAATAATGAGGATGGTGAACAGAAAGTACTGAAAATGGTCACCATATTCTTAAACACAGGGGATCATAGTATTAAGTGATGCTAGTTTCTCTAAGTTGTCATTGTCCTGAAATTTCAAAGTGATGAAGTGTAACTGTTTTAGGCAAGCTCCTTAATGTTGCAGAAATGGGTGAAATACATCAAACAGGATTAGATTTGAAGTACAAGCAGCTTTGTCTTAACTGCAGCATATAATTACCAGATAGTCTAAAGCCCCCATAGCTGTTGGATATGGAAGCACAAAGCAAATAGCATTTTCCCCGAATAAATACAATTATATAATTACGTTTGATATGTAATAAAATCTTTTAAAAAGTTTTTACATTTTGTCTTTTGGAGTGTTTACTTTTGAAAAACTTACAAAGACTATGAATATATTTATCTGTGCACAGACCTTAACTACAAATTTGACAGAAAGTTCCTCACCATTAATGACCAGGATTCAGGCTTGGATGCAATTTTTTAGTTAACTAGCATTATTTTGTAGTAGTTTCATTCTTTCCATCTTTAACTTAAGCTTTATCTGTACAAGGTGTCACTTTCAGTCATATATTTACTTTGATCAAGATTCTGTCAACCTTCTTCCATTAAGTAGTGTGTTATTTTGAGAACACTGCCTCCAAGGTATTTCTTATGGAAAGAATGGTTCAGGAGAGGAAGATTGGCAGAATTTGGACATCTATGTCACAGCTTTGTTTCCTCCAATAAAGCTGGATGTGCCAGAGTTCTCTTCTAATACTTTGGGATGATGAATGTGTTAAACATTATATTAGGATTTCACATGCAGCTTACCATAAGTGGTATGTGTTTTGGCTTGTTTATTTTTATCATAGCTATATCCTATGGCTGCCCAGATAGTAGTTAGTCCTGCAATTACTTTGGCCTTTGTATTGCCTCAGGATTCACTGAGGCTAAGAAGAAATCCCATTCTAAAACATAGCAAACATGAGCTATAATAACTATGATAATTTTTCCACAGTTGTTATAAGTGCCAAACCAGGCTTTTTTGTTTATATAATTTTAATTATATAATAATAAAATTCTAATGTAGACAAGTATCTTCCTTCTCAATTATCTTCAGATGAATAAGAAAAAATGAGACACAGAAGTTATAACCAGCTGGTCTATAGTAAGCTCGAAGACTCAAGTTATACAAATTTCTTAAAAAGACCATAAGAGTACATGCGAAGACTATGTGTGACTTGACCTGTTTCTGGTTAAGGAAAAGTATTTACTAGAACCATCAAGCCATCTTCTCTACAAGTCCTTAGCTGTTTTACCCCACAAAATTATAAGGTTTCCTTCCTGAGACTGATCCCCAGGCAAAAGAATCCACATTCATCAATTGTGCACGGTGTTTAAAATGATCAGTGCAATCTAATGATCTTGCTCACATTCTGCTTTGTGTGATAACCTGTGTCCTTGGGTTGTGCCTATCCACAATACTGAGGCAGTGATGGAAATCCCACTTTAATATGTTGTTTTATATACTCAAATAGCATCTGCATTACGACATTGCCAAGGCTGATAAACTTTAGAAAAATTTGAGGTCTATTAAGCTATGGAAGAAGTTTCTACTCGTTATCCTTAAAAAGTACAAAGCTATGACATTGGCAAAGACTTATAAAGACAAATATGTCTCCTAGCCAAGCCTGGGTGCACACCCTCAGATTAGAAAGGAACTGATATGAATCTTTATTTAGAAATTACATTGCATTTTGATAATTTGAAATAAGAATAATAATAAATCAGTTCACATTATTAGGCACAGTTTGGTGGGGTTTGCAGTTTTTGGTTCTTCTGTGTCTTAGCCAAAGCTGGAATTGTTTGTATTATGTCAATGTTGTGATATTTTAGAGCCACGTAGAGATAGCAGAAGAGAGAAGTCTGGAAAGAAAGCAGGCTTCGGACTGTTTTCTAGAGCAAAACATTTCCGCTGTCTGAGAGGTCCAAATCCCTGCTTTCTTTGATGATCTGGTTATAACCTAGGGGACATAAAGGTTTTTTTCAGTGCAAAAGAGAACAGCTTTGCATTTAATTTTTTAATCACTCAATTTTCATCCTAATACAAGAGCACTTTGCCAGCTATGTGGGCAGTTGCTGTGACTGATTAAAACAGTCCCCCAAATAGATTTGTTTAAGAACTATTATTATTATTGTTGTTGTTATTGCTATTGTTACTATTAATAATAATAATTATTAATATTTATTATTATTATTTCTCCCTTATTATTCCATTGTGTCTTCATATATTTTGTGTCAACAAATGATCAGTCATATGTATCACCTGTCTTGTTAAATCTGCTTGTCTCTCTGTTGCCTATGCCCTTTAGCTTTCATCTCTTCTTGCTGCAGTGCAGAGCACTGGGTTTAAGGTGCCAGGTAGGATTAAAGGCATCCCAGGGAGAATTCGCCTTTGAAGTGGCAGAGAGTAAATGCTTCTTATCAGCTGTAAGTGCTCCCTGTGTCATTGGCTTTCATGGCTGTGGCATGTCATTTGTAAGGATCTCTTATTTCTGCATGCTATAGTAGAAAATAATCTGTCAGTTTTTTAACAGTGCAACAATTCACTGGCAGAGACTACTCTTGGTGGATGATGGTGCCTGATTAGCAGTAAATTAGTATCACAATATTCCTGTAACAGCAGAACATATATAAAATATGATTTTAAAATATATTATTCAGTTGTCTGGCTGATTATAGTCTGTTTTTACAAATGTGCTGTGTCATGGCTGTACCTTTTTTTTGACCCTACGAGTTTCAAGTTATTTAGAAAGGGCAGTGATCCCAAGGATGAGTGGATTACTGAATGGCAATTCCCAACTCCTAACACTGTATTCTGATTCAGAAATAGGTTCTCATGGACATACTTGATGAGGAACTTTAGAAAGAATACAAAGATATGATCAATACATATTTGATGTACAAAAATCTGAATTTATCACCCTTTTTTGAGGCCTATGTGCCTATGAGTATTTATAGGTAGAACATGAGTGAATTCTGAAAGACTTAAATCTAAATTGCATTGTTAGCTGCTCAAGTTTAATAATATTTAGTTTCCTTCAATATTCGATGATAGAACAGTAAGTCTGTTATACAGCATATATTCCAGCAGATATCCAATTTTGTTACTGGTCATTTACACAATTGAAAATCTTGTTCAGGGACTATGTTCAAGCATTCCATACACAAATATAATTTTCCAGGAAGGTTTCTGCGAAGAAACTTGAATGTTTACAGTAGGTGAAGATGAAAGGTTTCAAAGTGTGGCTGAATCATGCTCGAGTTCAAAATCAAAAGTTTATCTTCTGAATTCAAGGGAATAAACAGGACACTCCAAACACTTATATTCAAAAAATAAACTATTTATCCTCAGATCACTTCAGAGCTGAGGGTCAATCACCAAGCTGATATTTCCCAGCACTATTCCTTTCTGAAAATAAAGAAATTTCATTCACACAAATAAATTTAGTTCAGTGACTTCCTGTAAATTTGAATGATTAGAGTCCAAAGGACTGTTTCTGCTCTCACTTATAGTGGTGTAAAACAGAAAAAAACTTCCTTAATGTGACAAAATGTCTGAATTTTTCTTTAGTAACCAATGACTAAGTCCATCAACTTTTGAATGTTGAAGATGAGATGTATTAAGAAAATCTTAAATATAGAAAATGCTATGGAAAACAACTGCTATTATACTGTGGTAAGGAAGACAATCAAGGTTTTCTAAAAACTTGTACAGTTAAATTACGTAGGTTTAAGACTCTAGAGACAGCAAAATCTAGTTCTTTCATTATTCTGATTTTATTTAATATTGTTTTCTATTGCCAGTTTAAACTTTCTTCTACTGCTAAAATTAATACAGAAAGAGCTCAGACGACAGAATTAGGATATTTATAAGTGATTCAAGGTATTTTAACTCTTCTTTTTTCCTTACAATTTTAAGAAGGTGTTCTGACATACTATTGTATTTTAGATTATTCTTTTCTACGTATTTTAAGCAATATGCAAATGTAATGCCTGTTCTTCCCACCTTTTACCCTCATCCATCTAAAACCCCAACCTTCATATAACTTTGAATTTCTTTAATATCTCTCTATATTTTTTTCCATTAGTGGCAGTTCTGGATGACTTAAGTTTTACAGGCTCTTAACTTTTCTAACTTGGCTGACGTAGTTTCTCAACAGTGACAAACTTGCTGTGCATCAGAAGATATATATATGTTTGGAAAATTTAGTACCAGCAAACCAATAAAGCCTCTCCAGAGAAAGGCTTGCTGAACATCACACAGGAGCAACACATCAATCAATTTCTTAATGTAGTCACTTTACTGCTTCCTTCTTTCTCTTCCTTTTATTTATTTATTTAAAGAATCAGGCCAGAGAAAGTAATTATTTCTGTAAAGCCTTAACTTGAGATGACCCCTTTGCATTCACCTCTTTATACTTTATTTATATTTTGTTTTTCAAAATAGAGCTGTTTTTCTCTACAGGGAGGGAGAGGACATACTGAGTTCTTCAAGAAAGCTTTTCTTCAGAAAAAAATCTTTTTTTTTTTTTTGTAAAAACAAATAGGATCTCAAAAAACTAATTCTTATTTTTTTTTGTAAAGTCACTAATAGCAACATCACTTGAAACCACATTTTATGCCTGTGCTAATTAAAGATATGCCTGAGCTCTAAGATAAGTAGAGGTGAAAATATTTATAATAAAAGAGCTCTCAGTGTGTATTTATGCAAAGGTTTTAGCAGAGCTCATCAGATGAGATCAGGACCTCAAGGATATGGGTTTGGTACTCCATTTTTTTCAGTCAGCTTTAAAACCTGACCATAGTAATATACTTGTTTAGTTTTAAATATATGATACATTCTTGTGAAAAGAGTAGCATAACTTTAAAATCATGTACTTAATGTTAGAGAAAAAGTGTTTGCAGATTCAGGGTATTCTCATCTTTACAGAACAGGACAGAACAGAAGTCAATGCATGCTGGTGGCTGGAAATGGAAGATACTGTTAGTGAAAGAACTGTATGTGGCCATTGATATAACGGGTGATCTGGACAGTCTGGGAAAATGCTGCTTGCTAATTATCACTCAGAACTGTAAAAATATCCTTACCCATTCTGGCAGCAATGGGTCAGAGAAAAATGTCCATTCCAGAAAGAATTAGACAAGATTCATCAGAACGGCATCTGTATATTAGCTATATTTGTATAGAATTATAGTAACTTGAAAACCTTGGTTTTCTTTTCCTTTCATTCTTCCAGAAAGTGTTCTTCATGCCCTTCATATTCCTGATTCTGTGTGATCTTAGATGCCATTGGTAAACTAAGGACTTGTTGGACAAATAAAGCCATATCTGAAAGAAAGCACTTGACAGAGTGGGGTGGACTTCTAGAGCTTTCAAAATGACATTTCTAGGATTTACATTCAGATCTGTACAGATCATGGACACTAAAACGTAGCAGTATTCCACAGCAATTGCTATGTGGCTCCACAGACATTTGTTTTATTAGGACATCTCTCAGAAATGAAGTAGACAGAGAGGCTAGGCAATATAACTTCTGGGATGTTTGAAAATTTTTTATCAATGTCACTATTATTTCAGGGATATTGTTTCAAATTTTTGTGGAAATATTTAGTACTAGGAGTGTTAATTACTAAATAGGCACATAATAAACAACACCAAATTACTCACAAGAGATTGGGCAAAATATTGATGGTATGTTCAAATTGGTTCATGACACAGATAAATAAATTCTGAAAATAGTGCATTGTATAGAATGGAAAAAACAAAGAAATTCAAAGTCTAATGGAATATTGCCAGACATTGATACTGTCTCCTCTATTTTCTCTCTTATTTTGAATGTGGGACCCTTTCTATTTTTGTTTCATCAAATAATACAATTTGAGAGTCTACATACTATTTGATAGACTTTTTTCCCAACTTTTCCTCATTTCCTCACTTTTACAAAACACATTTGGTAGGCCATAGGTATGAATCTGTCATGTTTTTGACATGTCCTCTGTATGAACAGACAACCGGAAGGCAAATTTTAGTTCCCAATTCCTCTGTTTTGGTGCTCCTTTAGTCACAAAATTCCTTGATTAACCACATGAACTGAGTTTTATTATGTTTACTCGTTTGAATTCTACTGTCCTATGCATCGTCATCTATGCAACCTGAGTCTCTACTATATATTTAATTACATACACAAATTGTGTTAGATCCTCAGTTGAAGTAAATCTGGCACTTCAAATATATATATATATACCTATATATCTATCTCAGGTGAAGGTTTAATCCACTTAGTGCAGACTAGGTATAAATTGGTATTGTGTATGCCTGGGAACACAGGTATAAATGACAAGGTCTTGCAGGATATGAGCCAATAGACTGTTGGCTCTGCTAGTCCTGAATTGCAAGTGACACCCTGCTAGGTAATCCATCCTGCTAAGTCCTCTGAAAAGAGGAATGTAGCAATAAAATGAAAGATCCCAAGGCACGAGGCAAAAAATAAATAATAGCAGAAGCACAAAAGTCCACGTTTGGACTTTCAATTAGTTGTTGGTTGGTTTTGTTTTTTTTTTTTTTTTTTTTTTTTTTAAATGAACCTTCAAAATTAGAAGCTGGATCTGCAATTGAAGGTTTGGACTTGTCTCTGCAGCTGATGTGGTTTTGAGTTTGCAAAACTGAAAATGTAATTCAAATAGTTCTTGTTATGTCTTGGTTTCTCAATATGTTTGCCCTATCTAGACTTTATCTGAACTGTGGACATGTCACCTAATGGCAACATGTAGTAAAATTACAATGCAACTGAAATTTATATGCTCAGCTAATAAATAAATTCTTTAAAAAATAATATCCTTGCAAGATTTAAATGCAGTGGGAAGAAAATTAGATGCGGGAAGAAAAGGGAGCATCAGGCTCCAGTTAGGGATAAATTTGCCATTTATTTTAACAGACATATTTACCCAAACAGGATAGCAACACTTTTATCTACTTATAGAAGTTATATTATCAATATGCTACCTTGTGTATGTTGGGATTAATAATGTTTTAATGATCTACTCAGGTACTACCATTATCTATGTTTTTCTTTTTGCAGTACAGAAAGATTTTCTCTGATTGACAGTTCACGAAGCATGATTAATGTTGGAAGACTCCCTTGAAATATTAATTTGTTTCAGGCTTATATACATACCAAGAAAAATAATTAGTAATAAGTTTTATTCTACCAGTAGAGTTTTATAGCTGTGCATACTTATTTCTTTCAGTCTTCCTTTCATGTTGATTGTGTTTATAAGGCTATCAGGGCTATTAGGGGTTATATGTGTACTGTTGTAGTACTAATTAATGGTAAGAACAGTCAAAGCAATGTTAAAAATAGACAAGGAAAATTAAAACTAGTGTTAAAAGAACTTAGACATGCTTGTAGCATTAACAAGATACTTGATGGCTTCATTCATCACTCACTGTGTACTGTGACCCATTGCTCTGCTATTTGCCATTTCCATATCCATAACATCAATGGGAGTTCTTCAGCTGACTTTATTGGCTATTTTATCCTGATAGACTATGATGGCTGGTGTCCTAAAGAAGTATAGAAATTACTAAGGTATTTTCTCTCTCTCCCAGTCCCCTCTCTCATCTACATGTAACTACACATAAATAGCATTAAGCATTCATCATATGAGACTCAGAAGCAGTCTATGGAAAGAGATCAGCACACGGGTCTCCTCTGCAGGTGCCCTGCTTTATTGGGTGGGAAGGAATTATATTCCCCATTGCTTCTTTCTTCTGGACCAAATGAAAATACTGAATCCTTTTTTGAAACTTTTCAAAGCTACAGCAGGAGAGTGGAAATGTGTGACTGCTTGAAAAAGTGTGGTGCCTTGTGGGGCAGAAATATAGGCTTGAGTCCTTTCATGCTAAGGAGGACATTTTACATAGGACTTCTAGCCTCTCTGAACTATCATATAGAAAAGGTGGAAATGCACAGTCACCTCTGTCTTGTTTCACTGTGGTCTCGAATAAAAGCATTTGTGCCCTCTGTGGTTTCTACAGAGATTACTCCTGACATGGGATTGGTCATATCAGGTTCTGAGGATCCTGATGAGGCATATTCATGACCTTGGTGCTGAACTGCTAAGCTGGCAGAAATCCTTAGTATTTATAAAAGTAAAGAAGATTTATAGGCAATTTAGGAAACTGTTGATGAAAACTGAGATAGGTATAGAATTTAGGCACCCATCTCCTACGTAAGAAAATGTCTGAGCATGAGTTTACGGGGATTACAGTTAGATTCTTAATAAAACTGGCTCACAGTTCTTATATACACTATCTGAGGCAATTTTATCAAAAGGTTCATTATTGTGCATAATCTTTGCTTACTGCCCTGAATTACATGTTCTGCATTTATATAACACTTTCTTAGCTTACTGTTTTTCAAAAGACAATTGACATTTTACCTCTTTTCATGACAAATCTCATCTAAAAATATTCCAGATAACCTGTTTACCCCATTGCAGTTCATGGATACATTTCTACTGGTTTAGTTGCTTTCTACTTCTCTCATCAGCTAAATCTTTAACCATATCTCTTTATTGTCTATAACATGACAGGTCAGATCTAAGGTTTACTGAAGTCAATAGGCATCTCTGAAATTACTTAAATGGGGTAGAGATAAAACTCTTTGAGCTTACAGTTCAGTTCATTTGAAGGATGACACACAAAAAGTAAGTTTATTCTTCCATTTTGTGGAGAAAGAGCTCCACAGTAATATGTCTCAGAAGTCAATGCCATGAGATGCAAGAAATTCTGAATGCAAGTGCATTTTCTACTTTTTACATAGAATTATAGCACTCAGCAGAGGCACACTCAGCTGCTGGAAAATGGAAATTAACTTTTGAAAATGAGGTAACAAAATATGCTGCTCTTGCATAATTGGGTTTCTCATCACTTCATACAAGCACAGGCAATGTTTACCGATGTGATGCTGAAGGATGCAAATATTTGCTCCACAAACAATAGGTCGGCCTTTAAAGATACTAGTTGAAGCTCTTGAAGTTAGCTCATTAGGGCCTGTGTGACCATAAAAGTGCAGAGATTAGAAAAAAGGCTTGCAAATGTATTCATAATGAGAAAGGGGAAAGGGGTTGTGTTTGGGACATGATTAGCTGGTAATCAGTAAAGAACAAACTGATTATTAGCTGTTCAATTCTTGTCAGTCTTAGGGGATTCCACTCAGTGGCCTAATTAAACTGAGCTTGAAGTCCTCACATCTCCATTCACTGGCAATTTCATTATAATATTCAGTTCTTTGCATGAGCTTTGCCTTCCCTCTCTTTAATCATATGTTTTGCATTTGTGTAACACCTTCCTTGATTAGTTTCTCTACAGGATTAGCTTCTGATAACTGCATGGCTTATGAAAGCAAATGTCACGTGTAAGACAATCCAGATATTAGAATTTATTATCAACACTGGAATTAAAAAAATCAACTAACGTAAACATTTTTAATTAAGATTTTCATCAGATGGAGACCTATTAGCTCTTAAAAAGCTAATCATCTCTAGATGACAAAGTTGGTTGTTGGTTGTTTTTTTTAAACGGCTGGAATAGTCCATGTCCACAAATACTAACATGTTTGGTTGACTCCAAGAAGACAACCACAAAGCTGAACTAAGGATCTCATCACTACGGCCCAGCGGAAGGACCAGGTGGTGCAGTAGACAAGCCTCAGTATAGCTGGACTATCACTTTTCCAGCAGAGGGCCTATGACACACACATACGAAGTACTTTACAAAGAAAGATGGATAAGCTGGTTTGGATTTGGACAGTTCTCAATTTCCCCATTGCTAGAACTTTACTGATTTTTAAAAGAAAATTTGGATTTTTTCCCCTCAATTATTTTGTATTTCTGCCTCATCTGTACTTTCTTTTTGTTTATGGAATCTGGAAATAAAATGGCAAACTGTGATAAGAAATGAAGATTTGCAGATGTATATTTAATCATGCCAGGTGTATGAAATATTGGAAACTTTAAGAGAGGGCTTGTACCCTACTTCTTATTTGAATATTATGAACCCTTTTATACAAATCCAACATATACTGGTGTATTTTAATTTGTGTCAACACAGCTACTCCTGGTTCTCATTTTTAGTGAAAGAAGTAACAATTTAGAAGCAGAAAGGAAAAAAAAAATCCCAAATCTTCCTTGCCACGGAGGCATAGGCAGGGATTTAGGTATATATGCTAGGTTCAAAGGGTGGCTTTTTTTTTCAATCAAGATGATTGCTGCTGTTTAATTCAGTGGGTTTTCCTATGCCAGAAGTTGGGATGGGGAGCATAAGCTGCCACAGAGCTGCTGTTATGTTTAGTGACTATAAAATATATATCCTAAGTTCCACATTTCTTTAGAGAAGATGAAGACTCTAAGAGATTATGGTGAGGTTGTTTGCATATAAATATTTATTATTGTATGAAGTTATGTGCTCCAGGAGAAATATGTATCAGTTAGTCTAAAAGAGTACATTGTGAGGAGGGGAACATCACAAAAATTGCTGTAAAGATTCATCTCCCAGGACTGTGAAAAAAACTGTAAGGACTTTCTTGGAACGATCTGTGTTTTTCTTTGAGGCTTTTTTTTTGTCCTGTATTGGCATATTTTCCTCCATTATTACCCCAAAATGTGTAATTCATTCACACCAGAGAATTTTTAATGAAGGTTTAAAAAATGTCGTTAATTAAATCTCAAAGCATTTCGATAGCTGTTGTTACTGTCATTGTTTTAGCAATGAAATCAAGGCATATGCTAAAGGTTGAACAGTGGCAAAACAGAGATAAAAAGCCAGGAATCCTGCTTCTCTTGACCCCATTTCATCTACTCTTTTTCTATGCCACGTGTGATTTCTAGCAGGAAAATAACAAAGTTGGCTTCAGAAAAAGATGCATAGGAGAATTAAAGCATTTCATCAGGTGTGAAAAGAAACTCTTACATGACAGTGTATATTTCCAAAGAGTGAAAGGACCATTTCCATTGATATGGTGGTGATTCATGCTGTTCCTTTCTGGTTTTATAACAATAGCAATGATGTACACAAATAATGTAGACGACTGCCACCAGTGTGAGTGCTACAAGGACTACACAGTCAGTCTATACTAGTAATACCAGAAACTGGTACTAGTTTAGCTGACATAGTGTTAGAGCAAGACTGAGTTTTATTTCAGTGTAAACAAACTACTTTTAACATTTCTTACTTACCACATCCTGCATCTTTGGCAGAATCAATAGATTCTATATATGGACATGCTGCAGATTTTCTCAGATTTATTACTTTCTCCAAGCTAGTAGTTAAACTATTCATAATCTAAATTTTTGCCATGTCCTTTAAAAAGCACAGCTTTGGATGCTAAATTCTTGGCTATTAAATTCTAACCTGTTATTTATTATTAAAAAGAGTCAAAAGCATTTATAGAAATAAAATCTTAAGCTATTGCATATACTGAAAATCTGTACTGTTTGCAATCCTTTTTGTACAGTAAATCATTCTATGGGCAAATTGATTGAATGTCATCTAACCCAAAGAAATGTTGGAGTAGATCCTCAGCTGGTGTAAGTCAGTGTTGCTCTTGCCCTTTCTTTTCTGCAGATTTAGCTGGAAATAGGGATGATTTGGAATGTTAATGTTGCTGCTTCTGGGAGGTTTATTGATTTGTTCTACTTTAGTTAAAAAAAAAAAAGGAAATGAAAACTATTTGTCAGTAGAAGAAGACAGTAAGAAGAGAAGACCCTCAGCCTTCATTCGAACTCTCAGCCTGAATAACTTTAGTTACTGGTCATGCACTGAAAAAAAAAGAGAAAAGCAGCTATTGGTCTTGTAAGAGGAGTAATATTCAATCATCAAAAAGGCCCCTGTGAAACCATTTAAACAACTTTATTGATTTTTCCCTGGTTGGCAGTGTTTAATTCAAACAACTCCCAAGGAGTACAAGCATCACTGCAGGCAAATTATCAAGTGTTCTGGCCTCTATCACTCTGACCACCACTGATACAATTGCAAGTGACAAAAATGAGCATTTCTCCCCCTTTAGACTCTGTGTTGTCCTGTGTTAAGCTAACAAAGACAGTGCAAAGTAAAGCCTGAACCTCTGACCTTAACTTACGGTATTGGGAAGAAAATAAATGCCCCATGTGCATACTTTTCTCACCAGTTACTGCAAGGATGACAAATAATTTTTTAAAGGGAGAGAGGCTGCCTTTATGAAATACATCCATGAATTACCATCCATGGCAATTCCTCATTAACATTTGGAAAGGACACATCTGGTCCTCTCCACATACACAAGCATCATTCAAAATAAGTACTGAGTAAGCAGTAGATCTGCTACAAAAAAAGTGTTAGTCTACCTAGCAATTTATAGGAGTGAGTATAGTAAATAGAAAGTCCTGGGAACAAGCAAGGTTGCTCTATACCTCTGTGGATACCTTATGTATCTATTATGTCAAGCTGATTGCAGCTAGGAACCTTCTTTTTCCCTTCACTCTGTAAAGATCAGTGTAGTGAGAATCTGTTTATTCTTACAGAAAAATGACCCAGGTATTTTCTCCCAGCAGATAGAAAGTGATGCTCTGTAGATATATCTTACACCCCTTAAAAAACAAAATTCCATAAGAGACAGATGATCATGATAACTACCTTGCCAGTCACCTGTAAAAGAGTAGTTTGACATACCTAGATTCAAGGAGAGATTGGAGAAATGGAGGGAAGAGAATTACACTGAGGTTAGTAAATACAAAGAAAGTCCATCTAGCTCAGAAAGTCCATGAGCTGAAGAGTTGAGAGTATTAGGGGAGGCCCAGATATGGTTGACCATTCTTCTGCTCTTACAGAAGCATGGACTTTGGATGGAGCGTGTGGACTGAATTTCCTGAATCCCTTTTAGAGTAGTCTAAGAAATAACATCTATACTTTCAAGGAGTCTTTCCTTCTTATACAGTGCCAAGTGTAATGATTTAATAACTTAGAGTCAACTGATTCCAATTCCACATTAATTTTTCAAAAGTCTTAAAAAAAAAGACAAACACAAACCACCATTTAGATATACATATCGGAATAAGGAACATTTGAATGGGAAGGAGAAAAAATTGACATTAAAATAGAAAACGGACTTGAAAGAAACATACCTGGTTGTCAAACATACCTTTGAAAAAGTCCCCAGCAATACATTTCACACAAAATCAGAAATCTAATGAGTGGAAAATCACAGAAACCTTTTGAGCCTTGAATCTTGAAACGATGAGGATGGATGAGGAAGGCAATGATTTTGATGACAAATAGGTTGCCTGTAAGAATAATGTGGACTTAATTTCTTCTTGTGTAAGAGAGGCAAAATGAAAGAGTAGGTAATATGATTTAAAGAGGGACTGCTGAAAGACCTAAAGTTACAAAAACTGGTTATGAAATGGGGAAAAAACCCCAATGGTAGCAACAGATTATAATCAGTTAGGATTTATAAAGTAAAAGAAAGAAACAAACAGCAAATAAAGTAAATAAGCATCATATCAGAAAGAACAAGAGAAGCACACATGATGTATCATGAAGCTGAAGAAAACCAAGCTTATTAAGACATTAGAGCAAGACGGAGCTAACAGAGATATTTGAAAGTGGACGAGGAGATGAAATCCATTTCAAACTGTGTGTTTCGGGAAAGGATTTTTCTGGTGAAAAATTGCTTCTGCTCATGATAAGTAACTAAGGCAGCATAAAATGTAGATATTGATGAATAAAGTTTGAGGCAGTTGGAAAATATGAACACATATTAATGACATTTTGTGTGTATTCTGCATGTTCATCTGGCATCTAAGGCAGATAGCTTAGTAGCGCACTTTGCTATTCAACGGCTACTGTTATCAAAAAGCTGTGGAAGGAAAATCATGGAGAATGGAACAAAATGGGACCTGATGAGATGCACCTGTGGGTCCTGAGGGAACTGGCAGATGAAGTGGCTAAGACACTATCCTTCATATTTGAGAAGTCATGGCAATTCGGGGAAGTTCCCACTGACTGGAAAAGGGGAAATGTAACCCCCTTTTTTAAAAAGGGAAAAAAGGAAGACCCAGGGAACTACAAGCCAGTCAGTCTCACCTCTGTACCTAGCCAGATCACGGAGCAGCTCCTCCTGGAAACTATGCTACAGCACATGGAAAATAAGGAGGTGATTGGTGACAGCCAACATGGCATCACTAAGGGCAAATTGTGCCTGACAAATTTGGTGGCCTCCTATGATGGGGTTACAGCATTGGTGGATAAGGGTTGCATCAAAAGAAGTGTGGTTAGCAAGTTGAGGGAGGTGATTCTGCCCCTCTACTCCACTCTTATAAGACCCCACCTGGAGTACTGTGTCCTGCTCTGGGGCCCCCAACATAAGAACGATGTGGACCCGCTCGAGTGGGTTCATAGGAGGGCCATGAAGATGATCAGGGCACTGGAGCACCTCCCCTATGAGGACAGGCGGAGAGAGTTGGGGTTGTTTAGCCTGGAGCAGAGAAAGCTCTGGGGAGACCTTATAGCAGCCTTCCAGTGCTTAAAGGAGACCTACAGGAAAGATGGGGAGGGACTCTTTATCAGGGAGTGTAATGATAGGACAAGGGGGAATGGTTTTAAACTGAAAGAGGGTAGATTTAGATTAGATACTAGGAAGAAATTTTCTACTGTGAGGGTGGTGAGACGCTGCAACAGGTTGCCCAGAGAGGTTGTGGATGCCCATCCCTGGAAGTGTTCAAGGCCAGGTTGGATGGGGCTTTGAGCAACCTGGTCCAGTGGAAGGTGTCCCCGCCCATAGCAGAGGGGTTGGAACTAAATGGTCTCTAAGGTCCCTTCCAACCCAAACCATTCTATAATTCTATGAAAAAGATAAGTTAGACTACTCCAAAAATGAGGAAAAATTATCTTGGCATTATTTGCCATAACAAGCAAAACACTAGTAATACTTAGAAAAGTCCTCATCGCATCTGTTGAGGACACTGGGGCTGCAAGCTAAAGCAGAAAATAAAGAACAAACCTTAAATGTGACAATGTGACACCAAGTTACTAGATTAAAGCAATTCTTAATTAAATAAAATTTGAATTTAGTTTTGAATGTGAGAGTCAAGCAGACATAACTGACTCCACGATTGGTAAAAATGATACTTTAAACAAGTCTGAGTTCTGGAAAAATGTCTTGTGAGGTATTACTTCTTGTCTCTAAATTGTTTTCAATTTCATTATTGTTTCCACTCTAACATATTTTATTTACAAAATTCACTGTGTAGCCTCATCATTGTTTTATTTTTTATTCTTTGGTACTTGTACATTTAAATGGCAAGATCATAGTATAATCTTACTAATTCACACTGATAATGAGAGACTCTGCTAATTAATGCATTTTTTGAATGAACAAAAATGTCAAGAGAGACTATCAACTCCAAGAACTAGTCCATTTATTGCAATTTGTTTAGTTCTAATTTATGACAATTCTCCAAAATTTGCTAGTAAATGTACTGTATTACTTGTACAAATGTAAAAATTATGACATCTATTGAGACTTCCATTTCTTTGATTTGATAGTGTGTCTTCTCTGAATGACAGAAATGAACTGGTTTCAAAAATGTGACTTAAAATCTTAAAATGAGTGAAATTCCACAATGTAACTAAATAAAAGCCTGAAAAGATTTTAAGAATTATATTGAAGATACTTCAAAGAACTCAGAAACCTCAACTTTCACTTTCAGGTTCTCTTCAAGGCAGAGAAATGTTGAGGCTTGCTTTCTTACAATTATTTGAGGGCTTCCATAGAACTAAGCCCAACTGGAAGCCTGGACCAGACTTAGCTTTCTGATCATATGTAGGTGATGAACAGTGGATAAGGTATGTTTTGTACTTATTTTAAGCACAGGGCTAACTCTTAACCCCTGTGTAATTCTCTATTTTTTCTGTGACTCTGTGTATGAACATTATAAAGGTTTTCAATTTTTTCAGTGCATCTTACATAGCAACAGAAAGTTAGTATAAAGACAACAAAAATCTGAGAAAGAGTAGATCACATAAGGGTAACAAACTCATGAACATCTGAAAGAAAAAAAGAAAATCAACATGGATAAGAAAAGTATTTGTTCTCAAAAGACACTTTAGACATAAAATGTTTGTGATATCTCTGCATGGAGACTTTAAAGTGAATTTATAAAAGAAAATAGTATTTCATATTATTCCACAGAATTAAGCATACTTGAACTTCTTTTCCCAGATGGGATGCTCCACGGACTATAGACTGATGGACAGTTTGGCCTAAGCAAAAGTCAATTATGCTTCCTAATTAAGGATTTCTCCACAAGAAATATGGAAGTTCAACACCAGAATCTGGAGGCACTGAGCTCAGCATAAATGGTAGAAATAAGCTGAAAGCGCCTGTTCTGTTTTCTGCTGTTGTCACTGCTACACTAGTATTACTTCATTATGGGAAGTATTTAAGCAGACAGCTCAAGAATCATCTGGTCATTTATAAAGGAAGAGTATTTGTGTCTTCCCATCTCTCAGCTTTGATCTTTGCCTTCAGGCTGTATTACCGTAATGTGCTTTATTTGGAGTTACCCTTGAAAACCACTTACAGATTGCAACTCATGTTGAATGCAGCAGCATGACTGCTCAAGGACCTTTTTTCTGCAGGACTCATGCAAACTCAACTGTCTGCCTATTATTCAAGTTGCGTGTTCAAGGTCTTGTTATTAGAGTCTTACACTTGTATTAGAGTCTTACACTATCTCTTTCATCCTGACCTCAACTTTAAAACAAGTGAGAGTTGGAATTTTCAACTGCCCACCACAAATATCTTTTCAGATAAATTCAACTTTCTTTTCAGCAGAAATGAGAAAAACAGATGATTTAATTGCCTCTAATCTTCAGTGAACTGTAAAAAGCTTGACTGGTGCTATGACATATGACAAACCTTTAATGGAGGTAGGGAAAGAATTTCCCCGTTCTAAGCAAGCCATGGGATTTCCCTTAAAAAACTAAGTGTATTTCAAGCATTATAGGAACAAGACAGTAAGAATTACAAAAACAATAGAGGGCTGGAGAGAGGTATAGAAAT
This sequence comes from Astur gentilis, assembly GCF_929443795.1. Lineage (NCBI taxonomy): Eukaryota > Metazoa > Chordata > Aves > Accipitriformes > Accipitridae > Astur > Astur gentilis. The sequence continues at coordinate 18,632,135 of NC_064883.1, read as the reverse complement.
AACTGTGATTACCTGCCATCTCAGAAACTGGGGCTTGGGAGGGAAGAAAACAGAAGTCACTGCAGATTCTTTGAGCCCATGTAGTATTCTAGCCATCTCCTTAATATTTAAGGAAGTAATATTTCCTCTCTTCAGGTATTGCTGTGCATCTTAGGGTTTCTTTTTCCATTTTAAATTCCAAGCCTACCCTCCTTGTCAAGGACTGCATTTTGTTGTTGAATGGTCTTGACGATCTGGTTTGCTGGATGTCTGCCTAACTTCAGGTTCCCCCTTCACCATACCTAACCATCTATACTACCATATACCTAACCATCTGTACCCCCACCACACAACCCCAAAACCAAACCAAACCAAACCAAAAGAACCCCAACACCCTGACAAGGCACATGTGTTGCTTTTAATGGCATACACATATTGGTATTTTGGTTTGAAGTAGCAGACCTATATGTCCTAAGGAGGAGCGGCTAAGGACTTTGGGTTTGCCTAGTTTGGAGAAGAGGAGGCTGAGGGGTGACCTCATTGCTCTCTGCAGCTTCCTGGGGAGGGGAAGTGGAGAGGGGGGTGCTGATGTCTTCTCCCTGCGATCCAGTGACAGGACCCGTCGGAATGGCTCAAAGCTGTGTCAGGGGAGGTTTAGGCTGGACATTAGGAAGCATTTCTTTACAGAGAGGGTGGTCAAACACCAGAACCGGCTTTCTAGAGAGGTGGTCAATGCCCCAAGCCTGTCAGTGTTTAAGACGCATTTGGACAATGCCTTTAATAACATGCTTTAGGTTTTGGTCAGCCCTGAAGTGGTCAGGCAGTTGGACTAGATGATCATTGTAGGTCCCTTCCAACTGTTCTGTTCTGTTCTGTTCTATTCTATTCTACTCTATGTCTAGAAGGACAAAAAAGAGGGCATGTACAAAAGTGGGCAGAAGGACAACATAAGCAAAATTTAGGAAGAATAGAAAGGAAATGTGTTGGGTTTGTACCCTTAAAAAGGTAAAGGAAAGGATCTAAATTGAAGCTCTACTTAAGGCAGATTCAAATGTTACAATACCTCAAGAGAGACAAAGGAATTCCCTTTAAGCCATCAGTTACATGAAAAATTAGATTGGCATGAACAAGGGACTTTTTTTAGGAAGTGTGTAGCACTTCTCAGTCCATTAGAAAAATGAAAGGTTGTTTGAGTTTCCCTTTAAAAGTTAAGCACCCATGCCTCTGTAATGATGATGATTTGACAGCTAGTTAAGAAGTGTCTGTCTGTCAGCGTCCTGACAATTTCTGTGTTCAGATAGTGTCAGTCATTTCTGAAATTTCTTCAGGAAGCTTCATGAGCTGTGACAGAGTTGCTGAGCATGAGCAGGTGAGCTCTGTGAGAGATGCCCTGCCCTCAGCTTTTCAAGATGACAATGGAGAGAGAATACAAATGTGTACTTATGGGCCTCTCATGCTTGCCAGTTTCTATTGTCAAACAGTTCAAAAACCCTTATCAAAGTTTATGAAAGGGGAACATCAAAAGCCTATACAACATCTGTGTATACACTAGTTACAACTTTCCTTAATCCATTTATAAACTCTCTGAGATAAATACGCAGCCCTCTCTGCAGCATCATTGTGATGTCATTGTCATCACCATTGAGTCACCATCTACAGGTCAGCATAGAAAGAGCCTTAAGAAAAGTATGTTTGTATTTCCTGCTTCTGTAGCCCTGTGACAGCAGCATACTGGGAATTACTGAGTTTTCCAGGGCCTATTGCAATGTTATATCATTGCCACCACCTTCATGATTCTTATTAAATGAGAACAGCAAACATTTACTGTTCAAAGAGAAAGATTCTTCACTGATTCCCCCAAGCAAGCTAGGTACATAAATAAGAAAATTTTGCATTGTTAATCAAGTTGGGTTTTAATTTGGAAGGGTGTTTTTTTTCTTATTCTTTGTACCAGTGTGCCCATATTCTACATATGAAATACATGTATTTAAAATTTTTTAAGCAGAATGATGATTATGCAAATAAGTAAATAAATAACATCAAGTGCACATTGCAACATTCCTAGGCAAAGTTTAGGTTGGCAAAATACAAATAGCTCTCCTTTGAAGATGTTGGTGTTGTGACTCTCCTTTCTGTCTTGTTTTGGTGTCTTTCCTCCCCACAAAATTTGTTATGGACAGCTGGTGGTAACGATTATGTTGATTATATGTGACCATTGCATTAAGTTTAAAGATGTTACTTGTTTTCATGAATAAAACTCAAAGCTTGATTTCCTAAACTAACATTTTATTGCCCAACATGAAAGTATCTCTGCAAAGTCTGATGGTCTGGACCCACAGTGAGGAATCTGATATTATTTTCCTTGCTAAAAGTGAAATCCTACTGCTGGTGCCAGGGCTCGGGTACTGGGACTAACTGCTCATTCACATCAGAGACTTTTCATACCCAAGTTGCAGTGCTGTGCATGATACACATCCATTTTATAACTGCAACTATTTGTTTTCATCAAGAGAAATACATACTGAGAAAGGGTGAAACTCCAGAAAGCTGGGTACGGTATGTCATTGGAGTTGGTGTGCATATTTGAAAGTTATTGTTTTATCTGATTTCCTTGCCCTGCCTTTTTAACTTTACGAAGCTGTTTGTGCATGTGTCTTCCCAGTTAGGACCACGAGATCGGTTGCCTTGGTTAGCCATTGGCGTGCTGTTAGTGAAACAAAAGCACACCTGAACAGCACATCTGCACTGCACTATTTGCAGTTCATCCTCAGATTCTCCAAGTTAGCCGTGAGCAAACTCTATCTAGATGACACCATGCATCTCTGCCAACATTATATACAGTGTTTATCATCTGAGAGGCCTTTAGCTTCACAGCTTGTTTCACTTCAGCTAATTAACCCTGCCTTTCAGCAGGGCTTGGCTGCTACATGTTGATGGTGCAGCTATACCCCTTCTCAAACATGCCTGGTCCATGTTTGCTTCGGAATTTCTGTGCTTCTACCGTGTATCCTGCTGCCATATCCTTTAAGTGCTGTTGATACTGAACTGTACAGACAGCAAGTCTGTCTCCCTGCCCTGAAATACACCCTTTTGCTGCACCCTTTTGGTGCTTCATTCAGCACTCCACTTGATACTTTTCAAGATTAATACACTCAGTTTTATAGCCAAGGAAAACTGATTTTAGTGTCATGCTCTTTAACCGCATTTACTACTCACCTCTGTGCTTTGGTGAGAACAATACTGAGGTTCAGATGTTGTGGGCATTGCACTTCACAATCCAGTAGAAGCAGGAATCTCCTAAGCAGCAAATGACATCAGCAGGGTCATACACTAACAACACAAGACAGTAATAGTCCTCTGATTAAGTCTTACTGCTTCACCTTCCACAGTTGCAGGCCTTTTCCATATCATCCTGCTATTATTCACTGCCCCATTATAGCCCCTCACAACTCATCCCTCCAGTGAGTTTTTCAGAAGGTGTAAGTTAGCTGCCAAGATGTGCCAAGAAGATTATTATAAAATTCACTGCTTCCCACAAAGTTTTCACATTGTTTTAGCTTCTTTCATTCATTTTACTGTTGTTCACATAGCAATTCATCCCAGTTAGAAACCTGTTAGCTCTGTGGGTGTTGTACATGAGCAATGATCATGCAAGCAGGCCATATGGGCCCCATCTGCTTCCAAGGAAGTAATGACAGTTTGACCATTGACTTCAAAGGTAACAAGACCATGTCCTTCATAAACAGAATGCACAAAATTTCCTAAATAGGCAGCAGGTGCACAGGAGGACAGAGAGGAATAGTAGGACTCTCCAGGGTTACCCACAGGATCAGTGAAAGTGTGCCAGTCCAGTGTTTTACTGGTGTATAGTCTCCAGCTCACTATCATCTACTGCCTGGTATTTCTTGTCCAAACACTATCAATTTCATCCATTTTTAGTAGAGTCATGCTCCATTTCTGTTGTTGTCTTTATTGTGTCTATTTACCTCCTAGCATGCTACTGAAAAGCACCATTCAAATTTAATTTATGGCTCCTGACTGACCTTCATAACTTGCTTACAGTGAAAGAGTTATACTGAAATACTCACCACTCATGCCAGGAAAATGACTGAACAAAGCCCTGGAAGTTGGGGGGGGCTTGTTAATTTTTTCTTTAAAAAAAATTTTAGATTTATTATTACATTTTACATTAGCTGAAGAGCTGATCTCCAGTAGTAGTTTTATACTTACTAATTCATTCACAGAGGTGTCTAATACTGAAAAAATATTAGAGAACTACAATGCAACAATGGAGGATGGTAAAACTTAAAATGTGATTAAAAAAGAGAAATGAGAATAACATTTGGACCTGTTCTAGTAATGTACTAAGTCATGAAATAACCTAGACCTTTTCTATAATTTAGGTGCATATCATTAGTTTTGTTAGTCAAGTGTGGTCTTCCGGGTTAAGATCTACCAGCTAAACCAAAGTTAAAAACCCTCCAAAACCCTAACCTTCAGGCTGGTGGCATATCATACCCATCTAACACTGTGTCTATGCACTGACCCTCAGGGCAGGATCTAATGCTAATGAAAAATATTTATCTGACCAGGCAAAGCTGCTTTCCCCAGCACTGTTTTTCCTAACTGGTTGCCATTCTTTAAGGAACATCCTAGAGGTGTTCCACCCAATCTACACTTAATGCTCTGTTTTTTTTAATAGGTTTCTTTCATATTTCAGAAAACCTGGGTTTAAGTCTTGTGTTCCATGTTTAACTTTTTCTTTTCACAAGAGATAGTCTACACCTATACTTTATCATATTAAAGCAATGTCTCATTGTGTGAGCAATCCTAAGCTATTAATAGGTGTTAATTGATGTTCTGTCATTCACTGTACTGATTTAAAAGTATATACACTTTAAATGGAAAGAATAAACATAGGTATGAGCTGAATTTTTTACAGCATATTAACTTTTCCCTGAATATGTATTTTTAGTATCCCAGAACTAATTCTGGATATGGATCTAAATTAGTAATACATTTTAGCTGAATGAAACAACTTCTTTTAATGATAGGTAAAACATTTGGTATTTTCTAAATGGATTACCATTGTGCTTACAAGGCAAAACTAACAAGCCTACTCACATCAGGATTTAAGTATCCATGTGTACCAGCCTCAAAGAGGTCATGACAAGATATAACTCCTCTCTGCCACAACTGCTGAAGGACTTCAACAAGGCTGTGTAGCTATAGGGTGTGCTGATGCTGAAAGTGTCTTGTGGAATGTCACCATTTGTGTAAAATATTTATTTATTCACTAAGCCATGTGACTGGGTGTTTCTTTTCTCCCAAAACAATGCTGCATAAAAGGTTTGTCAAAGTGTGCAGGTTCCATGGTATTCATATCTCTTTATTCCAGTTCTTTCTACAGATATGTAAAGTTATAATGGAAAAGTACCATCTGAATGCCTATGAAAACAGATGGAATAATGAGAAGATGCTTGAGATATGTCTACTAGTCCCTATTGTTACATGAGAGAATAGGAGCCAAAATAATGTCTCAGAATTGTTTAAAATATTGTATATCTGATACTACTTTTCCATATGATCAATTTCTCTAGCTGTCCACTGCATAATCAGAAATAAAAGATTGCACAGTGGTGATCAAACATTGATGTATACATGAACAGCCAGTGTATTATCCTTAAAACTCACTTTGTATTACAATACTGCCTACCTTTCAGAGCTATTTGAAAATTTCTTCTATACGGCATCCACAAGAAAAGATCTGATCAAGGCCTTAATATTAGTGCTTATTGATATCAACCCTACATACAAATAACCTCCTCTCTTCTTGAATTCTTTCTTTCTCTTCCCAAGGGCATTTAAAACTGTCTTCAGAATCAAGGCACTTCTCTGTTCCCCTGAAGAAGGTCCTTGATAACCATTTTTTGCATTCCCTTTAGCTCTAGTGGACTGCTTCTTTGCAGGGTTTCTCAAGAGCAAAGTCCAGTATTTTGGTTACAACTTCTTCAGTCTGGAGCCAAATTTCTGAGCCAAAGCAGGAGAAGGAATCAGGATCAATCATGTCTGGGCACTCATAATGTCCTTCTTCATTTCCATTCCCTGGGATGATAATAGTTAGTTTTGTGTATGTTCTTTTTGATTTTTACCTTATGCAGAAATCCCTTTAATATGCCTTGATTCAGAGGCTTCTTGTGACGATTTTTAGAAGCTGACTATTAAATCAGTGCCTTATATGCACAGCAGGTTTAAAAAGTTATAAACCATAGGAAACCTGCAGAGACACACATAATGAGAATTCCTCTTCATGTACATTAGTTGAACCTGCGTATCATCAAGCAGCAGATTTCTGTTTTCTAAATACTCAATGCTATGATGTGTGTTGGGTTGCATAGAATAATGGTCAAGCAGATCATAACATCCTGACAAGGTCTTACAAATTCAAGCTGTAGTCAGTAGAATCTCAGATTCAATCTTATTAGTAGAAATATGGAAGTATCAGAAGTGACATTCTAGCTATTGAGTTGCTGCCAAAACATATAGCAGGAGGGAAAGGGGGCTTTATTTTATATATACTTTTAGCTGGCTATTTTATCACCGCAGTGGATCTGCCAGGCAGCAATCCCAATCTTATTAGCTACTAAGCAGCAAACCTATGCAGTCACATTACAAACAGCATTTTTTGCCATATTTTCTTTCCAAGTGCTGGAGAATTTTACTTAGAATCAGAGTTGAGGACTAAATCTAAAGTGTCACATGAACAGCACTTGCTTATTAGAGGAAGCTTCTCGTCAAGCCAAAAGCCTTTTTCAGAGACTGTTATGTTATTGATTTCAAATCTGAGAAGGTATAGGCTGCCTGACCTTGACCCAAGGTGTGGATAAGTAGGATTTTTAATCTCTCATTACAAGTGGAAAAGTGCACTTCATGATGCTGTCAATATATGTTTCATAGGTCATCAATCTTACCAGCAAGTTATTCTATGCTTTTAATGTGTAGTCATTTTCTGTGTCTTGTCTGAAAAGACACATGTACTTTATGTTCTCATTAAAGGATTATATTTTTCTTTTGCTCTTCCTTTACCAGAAGAAGGTCATGGCAGTGATTAGTCTCTGTCCCAGCAACACACTAAAATTTTTGGCCCAGTATTTTTTGTATGTCTATATTGTGTATTTCAGTTTTTTTAAAAAGAATCTACTCATATTTATTCAACATGTCTTTTTTCCTTTATGAAGAACCCCATGGGTCTTTTGTTTGTGATGGCTAATGTCAGAAAGAGAATGAAGAAACAAAAGGTGCAAACTATTTCATGGGGACAATGAAGAAAGAATGACTGAAGGCAGAGGCACTGAGAATATAATATTTAATATTATTTTTGAACAACAACAGGAATAACAAATTCCATAAAAACTAAAAGTGTTTTTCCAAACTCTTGAAAAAATCAACTAAAAGCTTTAGTTAGCAATATGCAGTAACAGTCTGCATAAAGTGTCTTTGCTACTAATTGGAATGAATTCATGCCTTCCCCATTGTAAGTCAAAACTGCACAAGCTTTCACTCTCTGATAATGTTGCAAAGGTAGCCTCACTTCCATCTATTAATGTCATCTCTAGTGTGCCTGCAAAATTTGCCAGAGCTGATTAGAGCAGATATTAAATGATAATTGGACATTTAGTGCTCATCAAACAGAAAGTGACAGATGGGCCACTAATTAAATTATAGTTCTGACATTATTCACAATGGTTTATGAATCTTCAGTAGTGACCTTCATGCATCTCTTCTCTCTTTGGGGGGATAAGAGAGTGATAAGGAAAAAAAAAGAAGACACTATTAAAAATGTTAACAGATCTGTGCAAAGTGAAAAACTTTTTTTTTCCCCAATTGATCCCTCCATAGAATTAGATAATTATAAAATATTGCAACAAATAATCAGATTAATGTAAGTCAGGTTGAGTGGCTAAAGTTAGGAGGAGAAATTAATCATACCCTGAAAGTGATATGCATGTTTTACCCACGCTTTCATCATGGAAAACGAAATGTGCTGAAACATAGACTGATCTTAGAAAAAGAAGTTCAGTGCCTCTGATAGTATGCTTTTTTACTTATTAACTCAAGACTGCATTACCTGCTGTCGCTACCAGCTAAATGAAAAGGCTTTACCTAATAAAAAGGGTAAAAACCTGAAATAGTGAGTCACAAATGCTGAGCCGGAACTACATTTTCACTTTCAATTAAAAAGGAAAACACGCTGTTAATTACTTTGTAAGTTTGGTTTCAACAGTCTTCACTTAGTGGTCACTACTTTTAACAAGTAACAGCTATAATAACCCTGGTTATCAGCAGTCTCCATTTTTGTGTAATCTATTTTCCAATAATTGGTCAAGTAATATTTGTATAAAGAACATTCAAATAAATAAATAAATAAATAAATGCTAGGTTTAGTGTTTCCATATGGTTCTATTTGTTTATAACATTGTACAGGCATTACTGTATTAAAGATATTAGTGTATATATATCATGTTGCATGCACATATATGGTTACATACATATATGCAAATATTGTTAGAATTCAGAGACTTGTTGCTACAATAAAAAATGAGTAGCTCTTTTTTAGGTAAGTAGTCTTATTATTTTCAAGAGGGACTGGTCCCCAGGGCAAAAATCCCATCTATAGGTTGCTAGAAATTGGCTTGTTAATATGAGGACATATAGGTATACTTTAAAGTTTTACAGAGTTATATATCTCTGATTTTTTTCACTCTTTTATTTAGTAGCTGTAGGTATAGGTAGTATTCATTAAGTCATTATGCATGTGTACCTTTGGAACTTTAATTTTTTCCCAGGTATTTTCTGATGGGTGGAAGGTACAAGAAATACTGGAGCTCAAAAAAAAAAAAAAAAAAAAAAAAAAGGCACAAACAACTCCGCTCCAAAACCCTCAGAAACAATAAACCTTTGGAATAGTTGGAAATAAATACAATCCTTAACATGTTTTCTTAATATGCTTCATCTCTACACTATGCAAAAACAACTGTGATTTTGAAAAACATATTTTTTTATTCATATGAACCTTTCTTTTTGGTCATATGTCTAACTTTTCAGTAATGCTATAGAAAATTTTTAATCTTTATGATTCCTGAAGTGTCTCACTCACACTTGACCAGAACTTCCAAAAGAAAGTATGTAAACCACACAATATTCAATTTCATATAAAATGTACAAAAACATAAAAGATTAAAAAAAAAAAAATCCAAAGACATAAAATTCAGAAAGTATAAGTAAATGCCTATAGAAAATATGGATTTTTTACTGGAATTCAAGAGTGTTTGGCATCAAATATAGCTAATGTAAAGACCATAGCATATCCTGAGTGAATTTTAAAACACTGTGTCCAAACAATAAAGATTAAAATGCTGAAGTAAAGCGAAATGTTATTGTTCTGAAAGGACTGCTCTCCTCTGAGCTTTCAGGAGCCTCCTGCTGTGAAAGTCATTTGGACTTAATGGAAAACTCCTTGATTCAATTATACTCAATGGACCTTTTTCTTCTCTCCGTTAAACCGGTATAAATGTGGAGTAACTCCACTGTCTTCAGTAGTTACTCTGGATTTATACTGCTGCCCTGGTCCGCCTAATCTTCTGTTTCTGTTCCGTAATGGGTATTTGCAGGGGTAAGTAGCTTTGCTGGATAGTCTTCTCATTTCTTCTCATTCTCAGCTTCTAAAAATGGTCACATTTATTTTCATTCTTTTTCAAGCTACCAACACGAGAAAGCCCATTAATCGCTGCTCATGAGATCTGTGTTATATTTGCTACATTATGTTCTGGAATGCCCTTAAATTCATCATAATTTCTCTTCAAATTCTCTCTTAGTACCTTATTCCTGCAAAGCAAAAATGCTTTTCACTTCCAAGGCCTTTTATATCTGAAAATCTTAGTCTATTTTAGAAATGCTAAGGAGATGCAAATGACTATGCAGTGAGCCATTTGTTTGAATCAAACTTACATTTTCAAAACTGTATATCAATCAACTTCTTCAGTAGAAATCAACTTAGTTGCACCTCAAAATACAGGGACTTAATGTGTCCACGAAGTGACCCAAGCAAACAAGTACAGAATTTCCCTAATTAGAGCTGATTTCATCCTAGTGTTGGGGCACATGCCTTGGTTTAAATGTTTCTAAACTAAAAGAAATGCTCATACATATTTCACAACCTGTGTCAGAGCCCTGAGCAAACTTCCCCATTTCTGGGACTTCATGTGGCTGACTCAAGGGGTTTAGCTGGTTGAGCCCGAGGTCAGGTACTTCACTGATAAAAGCTGTTGTGAAGAAAGCTAGAATTGAGGACCTCCCTCTTCTTTCTCTTGGGAACTGCTTTTAAGGAGAGGTTTTACTGCCAGCCCCAGCCTGTGCGACTTTGCAGATGGGCAGCAGTGAATTCTGTGCTCAATCTCATACCCTCCTCCATCCATCATGCCCTTGACCCACATGTGCTGGCTGGGCTTCCTGGCCTTCCCTGGGACCGTCCTTGTCACTGTGAACTTGCCGGGAGATCATTGAGCTGTGTCTGACTGATGGCAGCATCTGGACCTGATCCTGATGCTAATTTGTCACTCGGCATCCTTGCTGATCATCAGAGAACCCCTCTCCCCCACCTTATGAAGAAGACAGGGAAGAGAAAGAGGATGGTGACCTTAAGAACAAGTGACCAATACTAGATGCCTCTTCTGGTGTTTGAAAGGTTGTTGACATCAAAAGGATGGAGGGTCAAGAAGCCAGAACAGGTGTGTGAGATCTTCAATCCAGGAAACAAGTGAAAGAAGAGGGCTTAGCCAGCTAAACTCCTTAACTCAGCCACCTAACTCAGGCAACTAAACTCAGCCAACTAAAGGGATGAATGCTTTCCAGGCCCTGACATCCTAGTTCATAGGAAAGTGCCATCTTAGGTCTTTGAAAGAAAGAGTAGTGGCAACTTCTGTGTCATGGAGACATGAAATATGAGACTTTTTTTGGCAAATATTTCATATTGGTCATCTCTGAATAGCTGCATGCTGGTGGCTTGAATGTCCTTTTCACGTTGCACACACTGAACACACTAGGAACACAAGGAAAAAAACCAAACAAATAATCCCCTAGTTTTTCAAGTAAGAAGGTTTTGAGCACAAAAGTTTTGAGCCTGGCAGAAAGCAAATTAAGTTTGGGGGATCTTTGGTCTTGTCACTTCTTTCCTCTGACTGTTGGCAGTTAATACCTCAAAAGTCACTTAGTACCTGAACCTCCTTCTCACTGAAGACAAGGGAAGAAAAGGTAGCAGTAGATTCTGGGAAGAGACTTACACCAAGACCCTACCAGTCCCAGCAGAGGCTTAGAACAATCAGAACTGTGACACCATGTGGACAGGCTTCATACATACCTATCACTCACATAGTCTGGTTTATCATTTTTATATGCCCAAAGCTTTTGCTTTCTGTTAATATTCAGTATGACTGTTTGGATACCACGGCTACCATGGATATTGCTCACAGGGAAAACAGCACCTCAGGTACAGGAGAGAAATTATACTGATGGAATTATTCTCAGCTAACAAACACTAGAATAAAACTAGAGTCTGAGCAGAGAGAGGAAAAAGCAAGTGATTTCATACCTGGATTGAGAGACGGGTTTGGGCTCCCATGATGGTGCTCTCAGAAGCTGTCCCGCAATATCTGCTGTTGGAAGATAAGACCTTGTTCTGTCCATGCTTTTTGCTGGCAGGGTATGCTCAAGCCTTGAACTGAAAGTTGGAATAGAGCTTGATTAAGCAGCTTTTTGCCTGTTAAGATCAAGATGAAGGGGGTTTGTTTCTGTCCACAATATATTATGCAGACATATTCAAGAGAACAGGAGGATCCTGACATGTCTTTAGGCCAAATAAAGTGATAAAAGTAACAACTTATGCAGCTGAATGATCTTACGGTATATCCATGTTTTATCACTGCTCTTCTGCAACACTTAACGCTCTCACTGACAGCAGTCCTAGTCACTTGTCAAAACTATAGCAGATCTGGCAAGGTCATTGGCTGCTTATGCTGACAAACTGATCCAGAAAACCATAAACAGTGTGAACAACAGCCAATGGGGTGGGACGAGAGCACATGGATGTCTGACACCACGTGGAAGGCAAAGCCTGCGGAACTGCTGCCGCGAGTCGAATCCAAGCTGCCAGGCAGGACCTGACCTGATGACAACTGGTCAGTGTCCTCTTTCCCTGGGTCTACGACGTACTGGTCTAAATTGGATTTAGGGGATTAAGCTTTGATTTTTGTGTATGTTTTGTAGAATAAGAATTGCTATACTACTCCCAACACCCATCCAATCCAGTTAATACATTTGTGAGTAAATGTCACTGAGTTGTGTGGTTATCTTCTAGTGGTCTTCCAACCCACGTTTTGGTCTGCATTTACTATAGCTTGTATCACCATATCATGGGTTGCAAAGAGCCTAAGTGCATGGAAAAGGAAGGAGGAGGAGGTGGAAGCATGAAAATACACCCTTGTTTAACTGCAGAAATTTATCCCTCTTCCCACTCTTAGAAAAAATTGGAAATCTTCAACGTTCCTCAGTCATCTTCTGTTATTACTGAACTCAAAATATCTTACTATTTCTAGGTGCAAACCTCCCTTACAGATGTTCTTATGATAGAGGCACTTCCGTTTTTTCAATCTTAAATAATTTCTGATGTCTAGATCAGGCTACTTGTTAAATGATGTGCATGGTTTTTCAGGAGTGCCTTCAATCACAAGGGTGCTGATGATTATGCAAAATAATGACTCAAAATTAAGGAAGATGCATTTTTAATCTTTGTTCCTACATTCTCCGCACTTCTTAATTAATTTTTTCTAGTCATGACTGATAATATTTTCAATTTGTTCAGCAAGAGGGATTCATTTGATCAGTTTTTTAGAAAACTAGAAAGAATTCAGGAGTGAAGTGCTACTGCAAGTTTGAATGAACAATGGCAATTGGTTATTTTCCACAGGATCATTGACTTAAAAATATTTAAACAATTGATCTAATAAGGTAAGTTGCAAGAACAAAAAGTTCTTTGCTTTTGTTTTTTTGTTTTTTTTTTTTTTTTCTTTTCTTTAATGGCAGTTATAATTTCAGCAGAAAAAAAAAGAAATGTCATTTTTTGGTCATTAAGATGTTTGGGCTTAAAAATGTCATAAAATTGATTAGCTGCTTTGCTCAGGGGGGTACAGTCACAAATTGACTCATGTTAGACCACAATGAGCATGGCTTTCTCCTTTCCTTCTGATTTGCCTGGTGCTGCAAAAGGAGTAAATCACTGCAGAGCTGCCTCCTCATCCTTCCTCTTGCTTATCTCCTCCATCTGTCAATTTTCTCCAGTGATTCAGGTGATTGGTCCACCACTTTATAGTATCGTTCTTACTAAAAGAACAGACATTTTCAGACATGGGTCCACTTCTATCTTATGAAATATTCTTTACTGTTTGGGCTGTACTGACAACCCTCTGATTAGAATAATAGGATTTTGATTTCAGTAAGCTTTGTGTTGTGCTTTTTCCTCTTACACTTGGTGATTTTAAAGAACTTGTAAAAGAAAAGATTTTTTCTCTTTTCAAGAGTATAGAATTTGTGAATGTATCGATATTTATCATAAACATTTTTAAAAATTTTTGGTTTACTCTAACCATCAGAACAGTGCTTCCAAGATTACCTGAGTTATAGTATACATTACAATACATATTCCTAAGGTACATACTGTATTTAAGTTATGATTATCAATTCATTCTGCAGATGGTAAGAAGCAATAGACACTGCCAAAAAAGGTTAGAAATCAGCTTGATCACATTCTTAAATTATTGATAATAATCTAATGATACCTTTAACCTGTAGCAGTCACAGTTGCATCATTTGAGACAAGTCCTAACAGCCTATCCAGAACCCAAGAGTTGTCCAGAATGTGCATGGCACAGCAGGTGAAACAGTGATGAAGAATATTATCTGCAATGAACAATAGATAGGAATAACTGCTTGCTGGGGATTATGAATCTTTTGTGTTGTCATACAGCAGCTCACTTACTTAGTTTTGTTTTGTAATAGACACAAGTGGTTTAGAAATTATATATTAAAAGGATGGAATTCTGAAAGACACGTCTGGGCCAATGTGGTGATAACAGCTATTTGGGGACTTCTACAGTACAATGAGTAGTGAATGGAGCTTGGAGAGAATCCAAGAAGTGATTGATCATGCACTAGCTTAACTGGTTAATTCAATGCTTTTGGCTCCATACACAGAAAGAAGGAACTGTCATTTTTATTACCAGGGCATCTAGGTTAGCTTGTCCCTAAAATTCTTGTAAAACAATGCATTGAGTGTTGCCTAACATTGGTAGCCCCATCTTTTTCACTAGTCACCAAGGCTTGATGAACCTCTGACTCCTTTAGTCAACAAAACATATACTCCTTTTAAAAATAAGTACTTATATAACTGCACACCAAAGTCATTATATCTTTCTAGTAACTGCTGTATATATGTATCTTTTATGCAAATACTGTAGTTTGTTGTGTGCTGCTTTTGTTTATACCTGTTTTTAAAACATTTATCTTACAATTTATGGTGATAACTACTTCCTGAAATTTAAAATTTTCTCTGCAGAGGCTAAGAATAAACCAATAAAACTTCAAAGAACCGGATAAAAAAACCCAGTAGTGATAACAGACTTTTCTTGTATGCAAACTATATTAAAACTATAAGTGAATATAAATGTTGCATTAGGTTATGCATATTGATTGCGTCTGATGCACTATGTTATCTTATGTAGTCTGTATAGTATTATGTACTATAACCATATATGCTGCCTTTAGGTTTCCCACATCCTTCTAAGCCCGGTAAAGGGACATGAAGTGTTCAGTAGTTAAGTTACCTAACTAACTTTTGCAACTCTGAATCACCAGGGTAGAGAATTGCCTCTCTTGTCAACAACAGTGCAGACATACTAGTGATTTGGCAAAGGTGAAAATCTTGCTAAGGGTATGGATGCACATACCTCTTCAATGGTAGCAGCGCCCACTAAGGGACTTCCTCCATCTGGCCATTCACTCTAGCCTTCCTGCCACCAGTTGATTCTATGCACCTGATTTTAGACGGTCTTGTATATAAATCAGTGAATTGACATAGTTAAAAATACCTTAGGTATTTTATTTACTAAAAGCTGTGGCAACTAAAAGCTGGCATTGCCATAAAGAAAGGTAAGTGTAGAGCTTAGCTATTAATTGGTAGAACAGGTTTCAGGTAACTCATTGAAAAATTGCACAACATAAACAAGTTACAATATAGTCAACAAGAAAATTTTTAATCGGTAAGAATGAAAAACCACCTTGATTGTGGCAGACATACCACAGAAAAAAGGCAGATGGAGATATTGCTAGTGATGTGTGGTGGTAGTTCATGCTGTTCTAATGGAGAGTTTATTTGTATGCTTGTAAACTAAGGAAATTAGTGGCTTGCTATCAATAAATAAAAGTATAAATCAAAATATTTTAGTGGATGCTGTCTCCCCCCCATTTAATGGGAAAGGAATAATTTTATGAAGCCATTAGATGCAATACTGAATTGGGGCTTAGTTCATCACTGTCAATTAATCATGAAACCCATCTCATTAGCCTTGTACATATGCAGCTTATATCACTGTATGTAAGCCCTTTACATACGCAATTTGAAACTGTAGCCTGTAATTTTTTCAGGGTGGTCAACATGACTAAAACTCTTTTGCTGACATCTCATTTTGTCCTATATCTTGCAGTTGCTAGACTGGTAATGGAAAAGTGGGTTTGTAAAAAGTGAAAGTGTCAGTTAAAGTTTTCCATCTATTTTTGAGAGTTCTTAGAAAAATCATTGTTCTGTCTAGACTCTGGTAGAATGAGTCAAGTTCTTTTACTTCCCTATTCAGCTTAACTACGACTTTCTTAAAAGCCAGGGCTTTGGAAAATTGTGGTCTGTCTGCTGAATATTATGGAGCTACTGCTATGGGTTAACATCAAAGACACTAGAGCTTTTTCATCTGTTGACCAGAGATGTGGACCCTTATTTCTCAGAGGTCAGCAAGCTTTTCTGTGGAGGTGATCATTGTAGCACCTTGGTGCTTCACACACAGTAATAGATTAAGCTTCACAGTGACCTGAATTTGAACTTAAACATGCAAAGATCTATTCTCTAAGTTTACCTGTTAAAAGTGCTCAGACTTTTGAGCTACTTCTGTTTTTTATAATTATGATACTCACCTCCATACTCAAGAAAACTGTATTCTGCCCATATTTCTGCTTAGTAGGATAAAAGGTGTGTACCAGTGAAGAATGTGAGTAATCCAGCAGACTCTCCAGGGTAGAGAGAAAGTGTGTGAAATTATACTGAAGCACTAGAAAACATGGTCAACAGAAACAGAGGAACCTGGGTTAGGACTGGGGTCAGTGGCAATTCCAGTGCTTGAATAATTTCCCTGAAACAATTGGATTTTGGAACCTGAAGTAGCAACAGAGGTCCCTGAAGTAGAAGTGTAAATGCGTGCATTCCCATTCCTTACCTAAAATCAGGAGGACTGGGATTTGTACAAGAAGTGTGAGGTGGATAAGAAATTGTCTACATGGAAGATGACAATAAGCTGTGTTCAAGGGAGAATTCAGGAGCTAGAAATGATTATCAGGGTCCTTCAACAAACACGCAACCTTATTTAATGTTTTCATTAGTGACCTTATCATAAAGTAAATCATACTAGGGAACTATGCTCATGCACGACACAAACCTGGAAGACATGATCTATATAGACAAGAAGCGGGTTATCTCACAAAAAGAATAAGCAGACCTTGAGAACTGAAGAGGTAAGATAGGATTTTATAGGGGCTAGTAACTTAACAGTTTAGTATTACCTCGAAATTTATCAGTTAGAAATGAAGAAAAAAGACCTTCTGTATTAGTCAGTAAAAGGGTATTGTGCTGTATGTGATGTTAGTGGGAAATTGTGCCTGCAAAACTCAGACTGACTTAGGTCTACAGGGTCTTCTATTGTCAATAATCAGAATATTACATATTGCGTAGTGGTGTGTTTTACTGAAGGCAAAAAGCTGAGTATTAAAGAAAGAGAAAGTCTAAAGATTTTGAACGTCCTGGTGAGACACACAGATTCAAGAAAGGCGAGTTAGTAGCAGAGCAGATGAAGGAAAGTCTATTTGGATACATGAAACCCCACTGGAATAGACTAGGAAATTTTGATTTGTTTATCCTAGTAAAATGTAGGTAGAGAGCATCTATTGGGAGAGGCTATCCAAAGGTATATAACAGGTTGGGAAGAATGTGATAGATGATTAACACCAAGGGAATAAACTGTATTTTAAGCTGAAGAACTATAAAGAAATGTGAATTGGGCCACATTTTATGCAGACTGAAATTCTGAATGTTAATTACAGTCAGAGAACTTATTAGGTTCTTGAATAACTTCCACTATTTCCAGCAGAAATGATAGGTCCTAAAATCCTTAATCTAGCTGAAGAATGAATTTGAGCCAGTAAGTTTCGAAAAACTACATATACTGTCACACGGGCACAGAAAATTTAGATAGTAGGTTCAAGGACACAGGAATATGGATAGTAATATTGGGATATAGAATATGAGCTTATTGAGTGCCTGCTCAGAGTTTTAGCCTCACATCAACATTCAATCTTTTCCTTCCCCTAAGTTAGGTTATATTCAGCCCATACCATTTTAATGTACCAACCTCCTTATTGCATTCCATGAGTTCTAATTGCTTTTGTAGGAAGATCTTGAGACAAAAACTTCTACTCTGAATCTTGAATTCATCATGTTCGTTACAGGAGATCATTATTAAAGATTTTTCTTAAGAAAGAATATGTGTTATAAATTGCAGCTTCATATGAATCTGTTTCTAGGGATAACCCTTGGCATATACATATGGATTAATAGAAACAGTGATCTTGGACATAATGACTTACTGTCATTGTAACAAATGAAAAAATAACCCTGCAAAATTCTTAGAGTTTGTTACCCCCATATCTGGGCAAATTTACATTGTTTGATATTTTAAGTTAGACTCTTCAAAATCTAAAAAGTTTAGATTAGGCTACTTTCTCCAGTAGCAAATGAATAAATGAAAGAAAAGGAGAGGTAGATGGAAAATTAAAGTAAATGAAGCATTTTTAATGAAAACTATTAAAAGAACAAATTAGGCTAAAATGTCACTGTCATTAAGCTATATTTAGCAAATGTCAAATAAATAGTTTTACAGAGCTTCAGAGCCTTCATGAAAGTCTTGTCTCATCAGCTAGGACAGATATTGGAAAATATTATTTTCTGTCACATACATTGCTCCTCCCAAGTTTAATACAATGTATTTATGCTGTCCATGTCTGTGGAGGGAACCATTACAGATCTTTTTTCTTCTATTCAGGAACCTAGCTTTGATATACACAACTGCCATACAGTCTCATACTTTTATGACAAATCTAAGTAACACCTACAACTCAATGCATATATAAATAAATCCTTTACTCAGCTACCATATATTTTGGTCTGTTGTTGATCAAGAGAGGACTTGTCCACTAACTGTTGCTGTTCTTTTAAAACTAACTTATTTTTAATTCCCAATACTTTGAGTTGTGGCAAAGAGAGAAATGTACGGCTTTCTGGATGTACACAAACTGGAATTATTCAAAGCACATTAGGCTTAAAAAACCCCACAACTCATCTTTTTAATGCTTCAAAGTATTCAAGATAAAGAAAGTGAAATAAGATAAACAATGCCTTGTTACCCCTATCTGTCAGGGCCTCCATCAAACCCACTGTAATCACCAGAAATCAACAAAAAGACACCCGTTTACCTTCAAGAGTATAGAATTCCCAGCTGGTAAATTCAGAAGAAATTAATTTATTTCAAGTTCTGTAATCCCATTAAAATCAAAAGTACTTTTCTTACCAGGCTTAACCTTCACTAAAATCTTGTTATCCTCATCCCTGTGATTCAATGATATCCAAGGAGTAAAACATTGAGACATCATTATTTCAACATTTTTTAACTCCCCACTAATCCCCTTTTCAAAGGATCAGTCACCAAGCTCCAAAACAGAGGTAGAAGCTACTACTTAATACATTTTTTAGGGAGTTGGCTTCAATCAGTACAGTCCATCACTCAGACAAGCATATTTTAGGGGATACTGCAAGCAGTGAGCTCCTTTTTTTTTTCCAGTAGTGGTAAAAAAGTGAGGAATGTTGTTGGGAAATGCTTATGCAAGCGTAATTCTTTAGGCCTTTTGGCGAAGTAATCACACCAGCCTGTGTTATAGCAAAAAGGAGTTTGAGTTTACGTTGCCTCATCTTTAGCTGTGAAATGGTGGTGATGGTGGTAATTTAACTAGGCATTCTATGATGACAGAATGTAAATGTCATTTGCTAAGCAGTCTGTAACATGAATATATTTCAAAATTGCTTCTTTACTTCTAAATGTTTTCTGTCTTGTTGGTATACTGTTATTTATGTATTTATTTTTCACAATTCCCATTGTATGTTATACAAATCTGGCTGGGGATCCATCTTACCTTGTCTGAAACTAAGGTATCACCATGTTAAACATCTACATGAAGATATTATGAATAACCTTTTGAGATGCCTACCTCTTTCTATGACTGTAATAGGAGCCTTGATGACTAGTTTTAAATAGGACCCTAACTTTTAGATAGGTAAAGTTAAAAAAAATTCATCTTATATAATGTCCTGGGTTCAGCTGGGATAGAGTTAATTTTTACAGGAACCTGGGAGGTGGGGGCATAGCCGGGGCAGCTGACCTGAACTAGCCAAGGAGCTATTCCATACCATGTGACATCCTGCCCAGTATATAAATGGGGAGCGGGCCGGGGGGTGGTCTCTGTTTTTTTTCGGTGGGGGAAGTGGCGGAGCGTCGGGTCCCGGGTGGTGAGCAGTTGCACTGTGCATCACTCTTTTTTGTATACCTTTTTTTCATTAGTGCCGTTGTTGTTGTTGTAATCTCTTTTGTGTTTGTCCCAGTAAACTGCCTTTATCTCAACCCTCGAGGTTCCAGTTTCTTTTCCTTTTCTCTCCTCCGTCTCCTCCCCATCCCACCGGAGGGGGGCGGAGGAGTGAGCGAGCGGCTGCGTGGTCCTTTGTTACCGGCCGGGCTGAAACCACGACAGTCCTTTTTTGGCGCCCAACGTGGGGCAGAAGGGTTGAGATAACGACAGATCTGGCCAGAGCGTGTTGAAACAAATTTGCCAAACGCATTTCTTAGATATATAGATGTTAGTCACAATGTTGTTTCATTTGTTTACATGGTGGCGTTTTGTAAGCTCTTATATGCTCTATGTATTGCCTGTAGTTGCGTATCTCATCTCTGGGAGAGTGATTGGGATTATCATTTTGCTGTACTGGGCAATGTCGACTTATGAAATGATTACATCACTGGTCATGAGGTTAAGCTGGTATCTGTATGAGGCAGTGATATCATTTCCATACTTTGGGCGCCTTCTGTCGGATTTTATTGGTAATTACACCCAATCCATGGGGAAATTAGGGGGGGATACCTCCCCCCGTCCGTTCACCTCCCTCTTCTCCTTCCGACTAATTACAACAGCTTTTGAGAATTTTGAATATCCTTGGGATGCGCAAGCCAATGTGCTGTTAGTGCTATGCCTCCTGAATATGTTTCAGGTCTTGTTTAGGGCTACAAAAACGCTCTTTAAGAGTACCACTCAGAGATCTCCCCCAAAGCTGGAGACTCATGGGTGGCACGGCATGTGGGAGCATATGGGCAAGTATCTAGAGAACTTCTCACCGCCAGTGACTTGGAAGTTCACTCCCGAACAACTACAGAACCCTTATGAAGTGACAGAATATTTGAAAGAAAAATGCTGTGGCTATTCCAAAGACATACAACTCGCTGCACTGTGCTGGGCTCTGGCCAATATCTACCAAACACTGCTTGATATTATGCAGCACCCTCGGGGGGAAAAGGGGGAAAAGATGGAAAACAGGACAACATGTACCGTGGCTACCCAAACCCTGACAACAGACACCGTGGCTGCCCCTACCCCGACAACAAGCACCGTGGCTGCCCCTACCACGACAACAGGTACCATGACTACCCCTACCCCGGTGACAGACACTGCAGCTGAACCAGAGAACCAGCCTGTGCCAGTATCAGTCGCCCCTGTACAGAAAAAGAAACACACAAAGAAATCAGTTCGCTTAGCGAGAGATGAAGATGAACCAGGGTCATCGCGAGAACAGGAGGTAGAGGCAGAACCTGAAATAATTACCCGATCTCTATCCATGAGTGAGTTGCGTGACATGCGAAAAGATTTTAGCCGCCACCCAGGTGAGCACATTGTTACCTGGCTGCTCCGATGCTGGGATAGCGGGGCTAGTAGTGTGGAATTAGAGGGTAAGGAAGCCAAGCAGCTGGGATCTCTGTCTAGGGAAGGGGGCATCGACAAGGCGATTGGGAGAAAAACACAAGTCCTCAGCCTCTGGAGGCGACTTTTGTTAGGTGTAAAGGAAAGATACCCCTTCAGGGATGAAGTTACATGTCACCAAGGCAAGTGGACCACCATGGAGAGAGGTATTCAGTACCTGAGAGAATTAGCCGTGCTGGAGGTGATTTACAATGATCCAGAAAATGCGCAGTCACCCACAGATCCAGATGAAGTCCAATGCACACAACCCATGTGGCGGAAGTTTCTACGAAGTGCACCACCAACCTATGCCAACTCATTGGCAGTAATGTCCTGGAGAGAAGGCTATGGACAAACGGTGGATGAATTGGCTGTCCAACTCCGGCAATACGAAGGGAGTCTCTCTTCCTCCCTACGGGCCTGTGTCTCAGCTGTGGAGGAGTTGTCCCGAGAGTTCCAGCAATTCAAAGTGGATCTGTCCTCCTCCTCACCTGTACAGGCCCGCATCGCAGTTATTGGGAGTAAGCGTTCCTCTGCCCAAGAGAGAGGAGAGAGAAAGTACACTCGACGGGCTAACCTGTGGTTTTACCTGCGTGACCATGGAGAGGACATGAGGAAGTGGGATGGAAAACCCACTTCAGTCTTGGATGCACGGGTACAGGAGTTGCGAGAAAAAGCAACCAGAAAAGAGAATTCTTGGAAAACTGCTGCTCCAGTTTCCCGTGAGCAGTCCCCCAGACGCAGTAGATGGGCTGATCTCATTTCCGATCCCCTTGAAGGGACTTCCGATTTACGTGTGCAGAAAGTGAGTAACGGATGTTCTAACCAGGATTAGAGGGGCCCTGCCTCCAGCCAGGTGGAGGAGAGGGACAACCGAGTCTACTGGACAGTGTGGATTCGATGGCCTGGCACATCAGACCCACAGGAATATAAGGCTCTAGTGGACACTGGTGCACAATGTACCCTAATGCCATCTAGTTATAAAGGGGCAGAACCCATCTGTATCTCTGGTGTGACAGGGGGATCCCAAGAGCTAACCGTATTGGAAGCTGAAATGAGTCTAACCGGGAATGAGTGGCATAAACACCCCATTGCGACTGGCCCAGAGGCCCCGTGCATCCTTGGTATAGATTATCTCAGGAGGGGGTATTTCAAGGACCCAAAAGGGTACCGTTGGGCCTTTGGTATAGCTGCATTGGAGACGGAGGAGATTGAACAGCTGTCTACCCTGCCGGGTCTCTCCCAAGACCCTTCGGTTGTGGGGTTGCTGAAGGTTGAAGAACAACAGGTGCCAATTGCTACCACGACGGTGCACCGGCGACAATATCGCACCAACCGAGACTCCCTGATCCCAATCCATAAGCTGATTTGCCAACTGGAGAGCCAAGGAGTGATCAGCAAGACTCACTCACCCTTTAATAGTCCCATATGGCCCGTGCAGAAATCCAATGGGGAATGGCGACTAACAGTAGATTATCGTGGGCTGAATGAAGTCACGCCACCGCTAAGCGCTGCTGTGCCAGATATGTTAGAGCTTCAATATGAACTGGAATCAAAGGCAGCTAAGTGGTATGCCACAATTGACATTGCTAATGCATTTTTCTCCATTCCCTTGGCAGCGGAGTGCAGGCCTCAGTTTGCTTTCACTTGGAGGGGCGTCCAGTACACCTGGAATCGACTGCCCCAGGGGTGGAAACACAGCCCCACCATTTGTCATGGACTGATCCAGGCTGCACTAGAAAAAGGTGAAGCTCCAGAGCACCTGCAATATATTGATGACATCATCGTATGGGGCAACACGGCAGAAGAAGTTTTTGAGAAAGGGAAGAAAATAATCCAAATCCTTTTGAAGGCTGGTTTTGCCATAAAAGAAAGTAAGGTCAAGGGACCTGCGCAGGAGATCCAGTTCTTAGGAGTAAAATGGCAAGATGGGCGTCGTCAGATCCCTGTGGACGTCATCAACAAAATAGCAGCTATGTCCTCACCGACTAATAAAAAGGAAACACAGGCTTTCTTAGGTGTTGTGGGTTTTTGGAGAATGCATATTCCAAATTACAGTCAAATTGTAAGCCCTCTCTACCAAGTTACTCGGAAGAAGAACGATTTTAAATGGGGGCCTGAGCAACGACAAGCCTTTGAACAGATTAAGCAGGAGATTGTTCACGCAGTAGCTCTTGGGCCAGTCCGGACAGGACAAGATATTAAAAATATGCTCTACACTGCAGCTGGGGAGAATGGCCCTACCTGGAGCCTTTGGCAGAAAGCACCTGGGGAGACCCGTGGCCGACCTCTGGGGTTTTGGAGTCGGGGATATCGAGGATCCGAGGCTCGCTATACTCCAACTGAAAAAGAGATCTTGGCAGCATATGAAGGAGTTCGAGCCGCCTCAGAAGTGGTTGGTACTGAAACACAGCTCTTCTTAGCACCTCGACTGCCAGTGCTGGGCTGGATGTTCAAAGGGAAAGTTTCCTCTACGCATCACGCGACTGACGCCACGTGGAGTAAGTGGATCGCACTGATCACACAGCGGGCTCGCATAGGAAACCCCGGTCGCCCAGGAATGTTAGAAGTGATTACGGACTGGCCAGAAGGCAAAGATTTTGGAATGTCGCCAGAGAAAGAGGTGACACGGGCCGAAGAAGCCCCGCTGTATAATAAACTGCCAGAAAATGAGAGGCAATATGCCCTGTTCACTGATGGGTCCTGTCGCATTGTGGGAAAACATCGAAGGTGGAAGGCTGCTGTATGGAGTCCTACACGACTAGTCGCAGAAACTGCTGAAGGAGAAGGTGAATCGAGTCAGTTTGCAGAGGTGAAAGCCATCCAGCTAGCGTTAGACATTGCTGAAAGAGAAAAGTGGCCAGTGCTCTATCTCTATACTGACTCGTGGATGGTGGCAAATGCCCTATGGGGGTGGCTACAGCAATGGAAGAAGGGCAATTGGCAGCGCAGAGGTAAACCCATCTGGGCTGCCGCACTGTGGCAAGATATCGCTGTTCGGATAGAGAAGCTAGTGGTAAAAGTACGTCACGTAGATGCTCACGTACCCAAGAGTCGAGCCACTGAAGAACATCAAAACAACCACCAGGCAGATCAGGCCGCCAAGATTGAAGTGTCTCAGGTGGACCTGGACTGGCAACGTAGAGGTGAGCTATTTATGGCTCAGTGGGCCCACGATACCTCAGGCCATCAGGGAAGAGATGCAACATATAGATGGGCTCGAGATCGAGGGGTGGACTTGACCATGGACACTATCTCACAGGTCATCCATGAATGTGAAACATGTGCTGCAATTAAGCAAGCCAAGCGGCAAAAACCCCTGTCACATGGAGGACGATGGCTGAAATATAAACAGTGGGAGGCCTGGCAGATTGACTATATCACACTCCCACGAACACGCCAAGGCAAGTGCCATGTGCTTACAATGGTGGAAGCAACCACTGGGTGGCTGGAAACATACCCTGTGTCCCATGCCACTGCCCAGAACACTATCCTGGGCCTTGAAGAGAAAATTTTATGGCAACACGGCACCCCAGAAAGAATCGAGTCGGACAACGGGACTCACTTCCGAAACAACCTCGTAGACACCTGGGCCAAAGAACATGGCATTGAGTGGGTGTATCACATCCCTTATCACGCACCAGCCTCCGGAAAAATTGAACGGTACAATGGACTGCTGAAAACTACATTGAGAGCGATGGGGGGTGGAACTTTCAAGCATTGGGATACACATTTAACAAAAGCCACCTGGTTAGTTAATACTAGAGGATCCGCCAATCGGGCTGGCCCCGCCCAACCAAGAGATCCACATACTGTAGAAGGGGATAAAGTCCCTGTAGTGCGCATGAGGAGTATGTTAGGAAAGACAGTCTGGGTTAGTCCTCCCTCAAGCAGAAGCAAACCCATTCAAGGGGTTGTTTTTGCTCAAGGACCTGGGTACACCTGGTGGGTGATGCAGAAGGATGGGGAGGTTCGATGTGTACCTCAGGGAGATTTGATTTTGGGAGAGAATAGCCAGTGAATTGGGCTGTATGATATTTAACTGCTAAATAACCTGCCAATGCATGTCATTGTATCTATAGTGTCTATATGCCATATCAAGGGTATTATTGTGAGAATTATCCAAATGACTACAGGATGGACTTTTGAAACTGAGCCAAGTACAACAGCGATAGAACTTGAACTGGCACCCACCAATTTCCTCAAGATCAACATCTTCGACCTGCAGACCAGGGGCATGAGTTGCACCAAATGTACTAGCCACAAGTTCCAGAGGCAGCGTACAACAACCCAACATCTCACACCATCTCTCTCTTATCCTGAAGAACTGTTACAACAGATAGAGCCCCAAAATTGATGGACACATTAGAGGGATAGCCCATAGGCTAAAGGAACACCGTGTGTGTGTGTGCGAGGTCAGGGGGTGGAGTCCATATACTTATATATAAGACAAGGAAAGTTGTAGTGGTTGATTGGAAAAAAAAAAAAAAAAATAAAAAAAAAAGTAAGATCTGGGCATGATGTAGATGGTATAGAATAAGGGGTGGATAATGTCCTGGGTTCAGCTGGGATAGAGTTAATTTTTACAGGAACCTGGGAGGTGGGGGCATAGCCGGGGCAGCTGACCTGAACTAGCCAAGGAGCTATTCCATACCATGGGACATCCTGCCCAGTATATAAATGGGGAGCGGGCCGGGGGGTGGTCTCTGTTTTTTTTCGGTGGGGGAAGTGGCGGAGCGTCGGGTCCCGGGTGGTGAGCAGTTGCACTGTGCATCACTCTTTTTTGTATACCTTTTTTTCATTAGTGCCGTTGTTGTTGTTGTAATCTCTTTTGTGTTTGTCCCAGTAAACTGCCTTTATCTCAACCCTCGAGGTTCCAGTTTCTTTTCCTTTTCTCTCCTCCGTCTCCTCCCCATCCCACCGGAGGGGGGCGGAGGAGTGAGCGAGCGGCTGCGTGGTCCTTTGTTACCGGCCGGGCTGAAACCACGACATATTCAAAATAGGAGACTTGATTGTAGTACTGTAAGGTATCTAACATAGTCTTTTCCACTTGATTTATTACTGTCTTCTGGCCAACTTCTAGGCTCCAACCAGATAAATTACATGTCTTTGTAATTTTCTCCTGTAGCCCTGTTTACAGACTTAAAATTACCCTGATGTTCTCATAAGCTGATGTTTACATAATCAGGCATTCACCTGTGAAAAGGGTTGTTGAACAAGGGTAATTTTCTCTGTGTAGAGTCAGTAACTTCTAAGTATTGCACAATGAACTTTCCCTTTATTACTTGTTTGCATCTTACTGAAAATACCTTCCTAGCTCTTTATTTAAGAATGGCACTAGCCTATGCCAAAAAATATTTGATGAAAGCAAATTATGATTATTGGTTTAAAGGTATGGTAGTAAGAAGATCAAAAATTAATTATAATTCAAAGGGATTCTGCAAGATTATGACGTCATTCTTTAAATTTAGCACTGAACAATTTCTTCATTTGCTTGCATGCAAATTGTTGATCAATTTCCATTTTGTTTACAGCATTAACTGTTTTTCTATTTTTTTTTAGAATTCATTCCATAGCTCTTCAGTAAGAGTGAATGACATAAAAGCAGGTTATGAGATTTTACAGAAAAAAATAAACTTCTGAAATAATTTAAAATTCATTTGCCTTTGAGATTTGTGGTTAATGAAAATTCTGTCATTAAGCCTCTTAATTTAAACAACTGTACATGATTCAACTGGACCTAATGTTTAAAAATAATTGTCATGCTACAGTATTAACTCCACACTGGACTAGAGTCTTCTCTCCTTAAAATGAATACAACTTCCTTGAGCATTGATTAAAATATGGCAAACACTACCTACTTACAGGCTTTTTCTTTCTTTTCTTTTTAAAACAGATTTTTTATTACTACTATTTCTTCCTGTTTCTCTTCATTTAGAAAATGCACATACTGCTTGTGTAAATCCCATCTCTCTGTGTAGAAGGATACTGCAGAAGACTAGGCATTTTGAAGGTTTCACCCTTAACATGTCTAAAAGCTATGTTTCTGCCATTAAGAAATGTTGGTCAGTAATGTTTTCTGGAAACCTGATCCCTATAAGCAGTTGAGAGGATATGTTCAAAATGCAATTCAGTTTGAAAACAACTGGGCAACTTTCACAATACTTAATCCTCTATAGTCCCTACCCATTTATACCAGATAAAATTAGCTATTACTGTCTCACGATTATTGTCATTTTGGTTTGGGGTTATGCACTGTGGGGTTTTACTGCTTTCTCTGATGGTAAGCAATCTGCAGAAATATGCAGGTTATTTGAATTACTTTTAAAGGATGGCCAGAAATTATTCAGAAAACATAAGCTACTCTGTTCACTCATATCTGAATTGCTTTTTGAGTCTTATTACTATAAAACATAAAACCTTTAGTGCCTGATCTGAAAAGTAGAGAGGTTGGATTTCAGACTGGGAAATCAGAGAAAATTAGAAGGTTAAAACAGTCAGAACTGAGTGAATTACCCCTTTTAGAAGTGCCTGCTTCTGGATGCAGTGCCATTTGCAGGGCCTTCTTTTTGTTTTCTTGTTTCATGTTTCTAGCCCCATAGATAGCTTTCTGTTTTATCTGTAGCAATGAAAAATTGAGGCTCTGTTTCCCTGAGGGATATTTCTTAAAACTTATATGAATAAATTTCAAGTAAGACACAGCTTTCTTGAAAGACATTGCAATTTGACATTTGTGTTTGAATTTTAAGAGAGCTTAGGAAGAGCCATTACCACCTTAGGCAGATATTGTTGTCTATTTCTGTGATAATGAGGTACCCTGTGTTTTTCACACTCACAGTGCAGATCTTGCTGAGAGATGTCTTATTTGTATTCATTTCTATTGCATCTTCCCAAGTTCATAGAATAAATAACATTTACAAATCTTAATTTCTTTTATCATTTGTGCTCAGAGAAACTGCACAATAGAAAATGAGGTGGTTTTTTTCTCACAGAATGTAAAATGAGCTACTGAACCAGCAACAGGTTACAGGACTTCAATCAAGTGTTCTTGATCTACTAGAAATCCTGGGTAAGATGAAATGCACAAGTGCTAGGTCAAGGGAACAGAAAAGCTTGTGCACTTTGAATTTACAAGGAAAGACAAAATGCTTTAGTGATCTTTAAAAATGGTATTTCTTAGAACTCTTTAAAGGCTTTTGGCAGCATAAATCATGGCCATGTCATCACTGACTTCAGTCTTTTTATTTCCAGTTGTCCTTTAGAGTTTGAATTGTCTTTGTGGAAAGAACAAAATCACTTTCATAACCCTTTGAGCTAAGAGAGAGAGAGATCATGACAATAAAGACTGTCCAGACATTTTTACAGTAGCAAGATTAAATATGATAACCAGCACAGACAGTTAGGGTGTGTTAGATTTGTGGACTGGATTGGCAGAATGTGGAAGGGCCATAAGAAAAAAAAATAATTTAGGGGATTGGGAAAAGAAAGGATCACCTCTGCCATTACTGAAAAAAGCAAAGACAGAATTTCCGTTTTGATTCATACACATAGTAACACAAACTCCAGTAACACTCATATATTTGGAAGAAAATATCCCCAACATACAGAAAAAACAGGTGCAGATTCATAGAGGGTAAACAATATAAAATGACAGAGAAGATCTTTTAAATTTTTGATATAGACAAAAAAGCTGTATTTATTTAACTGTTCTGCCACATATGAAATTGAGATCAAGGAACTTATTTCAAAACTTCTTGCTCTTTCACCGAGCTAACCACTCACAGGTCCAATTAGTTTAGGCTCAGACCATCAGATACTGTAATGATGCCTAATTCAGAGCTGTGGTCAGCCATCCAAAATCAGTGGCACATGGTGAAACACTTCTCTGCATCAAATGATGTTATAGGTAATTAGAACAGTGATGGATCTAACAAAAATATTACAGCATTAAATTGTAAATCTAGTCACTCAAGATAAGAGTCATCTTATCAAATTAGATAGCTAGAATTTCAGTAATTACTCTGAATTAATCATCCAGGCATTGAGTGTAGTATGTGGAAGACAAAGCCACCTCAAGAATCATTCTTCCCCATGTATCTCAGCTATGTATTTGTGGATCCATTTTCTACACCCATAATTTAGACTAGACATGTCATTCCTACAATTGTACTTTGTTGCTTGTTACGTTTTAGAAATGCTCAAGTTCTGGGAGACACACAGGCACACTAATACATTTGCAGAAATATTTTTAATTCGGCTATTATATGCACTATCAGCAAATGCACACACTGTGCTCTTTGCCATTCACCTTCTCTCCTCAAAAATCAAACTTACAGTTTATGCATAAAAAGACATGGAATTGCAGTTGGACTAATGTTTTAAGGAGAAGACATTAAAGGGCCAAAATAGTTTAATGACTAACTGACCTCCTTCCATGTTGTCAAAAACAAAAGGTTATATCCTTTGTTTTCACAATCACTTTGAGGTTGTCATTTCAAGATAGTTGCTTTTCCTGATAATATGAAGAGAGGGGAGCAAAAAGCCTTAAAACAATCAATACTTTGCAATAAGTTGTGTGCTTCATAATTCCTTGGCAAATGGTGCAATGTTTTCTTCTCTGAATCCTGCATTCAGTCAGAGTTTTTCTGTCCTTAATTTAGACAGCCAGCTCTTATGTCTTTGTGATAGAGGCAATTGAGTGCTACAGATTCCTTTTAACCATCCATAGTACATTTCAAATATCACTATATGTTTTTTCCCATCTTTTGCAAAAATATGTCACCTGTACATATAAAAGATAAAGGGCCAACTGGACTCTTACTGCCCTTCTCATCAAAAGATTTAACTGGGGTGTTCAGGAAACATGGTTTAGAGAAAAATTAAGTGGCTGAAGAAAGATTATTCTTCAGCCATTCTGGCTATCAAAATAATGCTGTAGGGCTTCAAACACTCAGGTTAAACCAGAGCAGGCCAGAATCCTTGCTTCACAGAAACATTTCTTATGACTCGATCCTGAAGCCAAGGGGAGTCCTTATCAAATATAAAAGAAAAAGTGTGCTAGGAAATGTAAATATTTTTTAAAATAATTGTTTCAATAAATCAGATCTTTCTTGGAGGTAGCTCCAAGAAAGTGTTAAAATATTATAAAAATAATGCTTTTTTTTTTTTTTTAATTTTCTTCAATCCATACATTTGTACAAACTTAAAATAATCTTCTAAAAATATATTTGAAGTAAATGTAGCAAGTAAACACAGTCTTATTCCCCCAAAGGGGAAAAAGGCTGATTGTATTTTGGTTTTCCAAAATAAGACAGTTTTTTTACAGAAATGGTGCTTAATTGTTGGAATTGTTGGAATAAAGAATAGAATGAAATGGGGGGGGGGGGGTGTCCCTCTCTTGACATCTTCAAATTAGCCTTTTTTGGAGGATGTCTGGACACCAGGTGCCCACCAAAGCCATTCTATCACTCCCCCATCCTCAGCTGGACAGGGCAGAGAAAAATATAACAAAAAGCTTGCGGGTCGAGATAAGGACAGGAGAGATCATTCACTAATTACCGTCACGGGCAAAACAGACTCAGCTTGGGGAAAATTAGCTCAATTTATTACAAATCAGCCAGAGTAAGGTAATGAGAAATAAAACCAAATCTCAGAACACCTTTCCTCACTCCCAGATTTCTTCACCAAGCCCCCCAAGCTGCACAAGGGGGACAGAGATGGGGTTTACGGTCATCACACGTTATTTTCTGCTGCTAATCCTCCTCTAGGGGGAGAGCTCATCACACTCTTCCCCTGCTCCAGCATGGGGTCCCACCCATGGGAGACAGTCCTCCACGAACTTCTCCAACGTGGACCATTCCCACAGGCTGCAGTTCTTCAAAACTGCTCCAGCATGGGTCCATTCCACGGTGTGCAGTCCTTCAGGAGCACACTGCTCCAGCGTGGGTCCCCCACGGGGTCACAAGTCCTGCCAGAAAACCTGCTCTGTGGGCTCCTCTCTCCACAGATCCGCAGGTCCTGCCAGGAGCCTGCTCCAGCGCGGGGTTCCCACAGGGTCACAGCCTCCTTCGGGAACCCACCTGCTCCGGCGTGGGGTCCTCCCCGGGCTGCAGTTGGATATCTGCTCCACCGTGGAGCTCCCTGGGCTGCTGGGGGACAGCCTGCCTCACCAGGGTCTTCCCCATGGGCTGCAGGGGAATCTCTGCTCCAGCACCTGGAGCATCTCCTCCCCCTCCTTCTTCACTGACCTCGGTGTCCGCAGGGTGGTTTCTCTTACGTGTTCTCACTCCTCTCTCTGGCAGCCATTTCCATCTGTCCCAACCTTTTTCCTTCTTAAAAATGTTATCACAGAAGTGTTACAACTATCGCTGATTGGCTCGGCCTTGGCCGGCGGCGGGTCCGTCTTAGAGCCGGCTGGTGTGGGTTCTGTTGGACACAGGTGAAGCTTCCAGCAGCTTCTTACAGAAGCCACCCCTGTAATCTCCCCCGCTACCAAAACCTTGCCACACAAAACCAATAGAATGTCCTTCCATCAAGGACATGTTAAATGGACTCAGTATGGTTGAAATTAAAGGAATATTATTACAATGTTGGAGGTTAGACTACATTATGCAATGGTGGGTTTCTTTTTCTCTAAACTCTGGAGGAAAAGAATCACAATTCTTGTTAACTCGGGAGTTTTGTGGACAGTGTCTACAAATGATCTGAATTCTCTGTCCAGGAGTTGAGTCACTAAGCATAAACCAGATTGCTTTTTTGTAAGGCATTTAGCTATGTTACCATGTCCGAGAGGTTATGCCCTATCTCTTAGCATTCATTACTTAGCCTGATGATAGTTTCTGAGCCAGTATATGCATTTAGGCACATCACTACATACTAACAAGGCTACCTGCCTTCTGGACAGGTCTGCCTCTGAGCTAAAAAGGCTGGAGTGCAAGCAAAAGAAGTGAGATGCGTGATTTTTTTACTGCAGGAGCAAGAGGGATCAGAATTGCAAAGCAATTTCTTCTTAGGCTATGCCCAGTACCACAGCTGGAGTTTGCAGAGCTTCAGTGGTAGTCCTTTGGGACAAGTTAGTCCCTCTTCTTTTCTGTGGAGACTATTTCAGAGGAAGTGTGTGATGCATTCTTGACATCATGATTGGAAATTATTAGCCTAGCCCCTGTAAGTCTTATTGACCTAAGGACACTTAGTTGTAACCTGCAACTTCACATTGCTTTGCTGTGATTCATGAATGGACCAGGTCTGTAGCTAGATGAACAAAGGGTCCAGAGAGGAAGAAAGAATGTTCTTTATATTGCAGTGCAGTTTGTCAGCATGAAAATTAAATGGCTGATTCTGATTAAGAAGGAGAAGGAGATTACCTATACAGTACACTTTCTAATTATTTTCTCTATCCTGGGGTAAAATATATGAGCAGGCATATTCTGCATATTGTAAAACATTGCTAGAGGCAGGTAGGAAAATGGAAGGAAATCTGACATACTTTAAGGTGGCTGAGCTTTAATAAACCTAAAACACATTTACATAGCTATTGAAGAACCAAATGACTGTTCTATAGTAAAACATATAGGATTCAGTGACTACTGATTTGATAATAGCCGTGAAGAAGGAAATCAATCTCTGCATATTTGGTTTTTTTTTTCTTCTTTTTGTTTTAGGTTGTATTTTTTTTCTGAGATTAAACCTAAATATAAATCAGGGAAGTAAAATAAAAATCTTCTTAAAAAAAGCCCTACTATTGTAAAACTATGAAGCAAAAACTACATAGCAAACATCTTGCTAAGACATGCAGATTCACATTCACTTGTTAAAAAGTAATAAATGAGTTTTAGTTCTAAA
The DNA here is from genome assembly GCF_929443795.1 of Astur gentilis. Taxonomy (NCBI): domain Eukaryota; kingdom Metazoa; phylum Chordata; class Aves; order Accipitriformes; family Accipitridae; genus Astur; species Astur gentilis. Next base: position 18,598,835 of record NC_064883.1, on the reverse strand, counting down.
TTCTCTGTGGTTACAAAATTTTCACCAAATAAGTTTTAATGTATTTGATTCACCAAAGTAGTAAAGGTTTTTGGGGAGAAATTTATGTCAGATATAAAAAAAAAAAAAAAAAAAAAAAAAAAGAAAAGTAAATAGTAAAAAGTCTAGCATTATTTCCCAGTTAAAGCAAATTTCCTAGATAGATTTTTCATGCCAAAGAAAAATGTAAGAGTCTCAAAAGCAGCAAACATAAAAATCTTTTCTTCAAAACAGATGAAAAGATACTACTGCAATCGTTGAATGTTTAGCCATAGTCTTCTCTGGGATCAGGATTTTATTCAGTATTTCAAATTCAGTCAATAAACAGTTGCTTACAAATTTTCTCTCATCTGAAAGCAGTCAGAACTTTATTTTTTCTAGAAACAATTTTTCGCTATATCATTTCTTTGAGATAAACTACTGTGACCACAATTTCTTCCTAATCAATATTAGTATAGGAAAATTAATACCTAATTTCCTTTTCCTTTACTCATTGAGTCTAATATTAAAATAGGATTGAGGGAATATTTGCATTTCATGTCAGCTATACCCAGGTTATTTGCAATAACAGCCATGACAATAACATAAATCTTGGTCCCCACAATGTACATTTTTTAAATCTTGAGTTACTAATTGAACACCAAACTCTCTTGAAGAAGAGATTTGAGGATTAATTTTTAAATCAGTTTTTAATCTGCTTATTCAGTTTTCATTACTGTGCAGTGGAAATTTATAATGAAAAATACAGTACTTAACCTTTAATAATTTTCCTGTTTTCAATATACATAATCCCACAGAGCCAGAAAGTTCTTCAGATATGCATCTGAAGTATATTCTAGGGAAAAATATACAGCTCACATAACATTACATATATTTTATTTTACAGTACATCTATCAAACAGACTTTAAAAATATTCATTATAACTTCACTTGCTTAATGTAGCATATACCCATTGGTTTTGTAAATATGAGAACTAAGTTGCCAGCATGACACTGGGCAGAAAATACTTCCCCAGGAAGTATTGTGTCACTTGAGTCTGTCACATACCACAAAGTGCAAGTAAAAAAACCAAAGTCTTACTTACAGCTAATAAAAAGTTAAAAAATTTAAGACAGCATCTGCATAGTTTCATTGATATGAATCGAATTATGCCCAGCTGAATCAGCCAAGGACTTTATCTATCAAATGTAGATGAGCAGGGGTGAAGGGAAATTTATCTTTAGTTGTTTTTTGACTTGACTCATGGAAAGCAACAGCAGTTTTCTTGTCTTTAAAAGGATTAAGTTTTTATACTAAGGATGGATTGACATAAAGGATAAGATTTTATGAAATGTTCTTGCTTTTGTGATTGTGCAGAATTAGATTGACTGTGGTTACAACCACTGGCTCCACAGGAGGACATTTTTCTGTAAAATCCACCAAAATTATTGTGGAACTCACAATACTAACTTGCTTGCCTTTTTCTTTATTTTATGCTGCGCTATTGTCTGAATTGGGATCTAAAGTTAGGGTTTAACTTGAGGGTGGATGTGATTCTTGTTCATGTTACACAGACAAGAGAGTGAGGAAATATTAATTTAAGTGCAGTTTAAATGGTTTTGTCTAAAGAAAAGGATTTTTTGCTTTTTTTTTTTTTGAGGGTTTTTCTTGTCTTGTTTTACAAGAAGTAAGTGTAAGAAAGAAATTCACCATTTCCCTCTGTTCTTCCTTGTAAAAATCAACTCACATGGAGTCAAAGATGCCTTTGAACTATTTCAATAGTATTGCTACTAATTTACAAAACTTTTATGCAAACAACACCTCAATGCAGAACTTTTCCTTGTCTGTACAGTTTTTATTTTGTTTTCCTTTGCCAGTTTAAGGGAACCATCTTGAAGAGTCATTTTAGGTAGGACACAACACCTGCTGCCACTAACCACTGCCTAAAAGAGGAAGTGAAGAACTTAGCATTAGAAACACATAGCAAAACCTGTGTGAACTCAAAACATTTACATATGACTTTTTCTGCCATGCTCAGCTTATTTGCATGGGCAGATAACTGTGTTTATTACAGTGCTGAGACTGATATCACCAGTACCTTCTACTGTTTTTAACCCAGTCCAGCAGCAGGACTCAGAAAACCTTAGTGAAGCTTGGAGGGAAGCAGAGAGTCAATGTATGCAAACCTGGCAGTGAGAGGTGTGCAAGGTCTCTGGCGCAGATCCAGCCACAGGGCTGGCCAAGGACCCATGTCCAGTCTCCTGCCTGGAGAAAAGCTGAAGCTTATGGCTTGCTTTACTATCTCTTGGATACTTAGCTGCTCCTACTCTGCTGCAAAAGCAGTGTTGAAGCCCCATGTTGGCCTAAGAAGCAAAAGAGATACCACTCTACGTAGCTGCATGTGTTTATTCTCCTAAGACTTAGTGTAGTGATCAAGGATAGTAGTGATCAACGAACTGACTGAACATCAAGTCAGGCCCATGGCCACCAGTAAGCCTGCCTAGAAGTCTATAGCATAGCGATGTTGGCAGTTTTGCTGTTGGATTTTTTATTTTCTGTTTTGTTTTGTAGCAAATAGAAGTAGGAATTCCTAGGGGCTGAGTGAATGGCTGAAAAATACTTTGAAAATGTTAAATTCTAAAAGCCAGCAAGCTCTCTGCAAACTTGACCTTAAATTTGTATGGATCAGCTGAGTCTGGGAGGGACTTTTCACCATACATAGTATTTAAAGAGTTTCATTGATTTTCCAAGTTGTTTCTCCCCCTCCCTCAACAGTTCTGATGCAACTGCTTCTGATTAGGAAGTTGGCCCTTTCAAGGGATATTGCCCTGTTCACAGATCTCTTTCAGAAAAGAAAGAATGTTCTTTTCTTAACCTTAGATTGTCCTTGCTTTTATGATGTATGGACTTAAATTGAAAGTAGCTAAGATGTATGAGCAAGGTTGACTTTCTTTTTGGAGGGGAAGCATTTTTCAGAAACTGCCAAAAGGTAAAATTCACTGAAGTCACAAAAAGCCTTTTCCATATAGTTCTTTCCTTACACATTTTCTTTATCTTTGAACTGGAAAGAATAGCAATATTACTCTAATTCCAAAGTTTTGCAGTTCATCGATACCACAAAATATCATTGAAATTACATACAAGAGGTGTGCAATTATCTTGCTTGGTAAAACAGGCTATAGATCTATTTTCCACTGAGTCTATATGCATAATTGCATTTAACTATTTCATTGCTAAAACCCACTTTGAACACTGCATTTCAAAGGAACATAATAACTTTTTTTAAACAAAAAATGTTTCCAAAATGTGAGCACTGCAATGACACTACTCTCTGTTTGATTCAATGCTCTGAACAAAGAGCTCACTCCTCAGTAGAGGCTTAGTCAAATGTTCTGCAGTGTGGACATAAAGAGACACCTCACTCCATGCTGCACAAGATATCCTTTCTTGTAGAAAACAGTTTAATATTTAGAGGATTAGCAAGAAGGAGAATCTCAGAACAATCCTTTAATTCACTGCTTGGGTAATCAGAGATGAGGCTCCTTAATTTCAGTCTTTATCACAGCGAATATTCATTTAACCCTGCAAAATGGCAAGAGGCAGTTTGATAGCTCAAGAGTAAGGTTACAGTGTAATGACTGTTTTAGGGAATCTGAGCTAACACTTCTAGGCCATGGGAACATATAATTTTTTTCTAGGTTTGTTCAGGGTTCTCTTAACTCATTCCACAGCCTAGATAGATAGATCTCCTGTCCAACAATTCAAGTCATAAATTTATAAAATTCCATCCTAAAATCAAGTAGGTTGTTAACTTTGGACACTCCTCTTGGAATGCAGTGGCAGAGACCCTAATGGTTAGGAGACATTTTATAACTTCCAGCCTTAACTTACTTGCACTGGTTTATGCACTTTTGCTCATGCACCAATGTTAACTTCTAATTAAATAGATAATTTTCACCACTGAAGTTTTTTGCCCTTTCCTCCTTAATGCATCTTTTCTTACATTTATGTTTTCTACTATGGATACTCTCTACCCAGAGTCTTCTTGCCGCAGTTTACAACACAAGTGTTTTGTTCCATTTATTACTTTGGTGTACCATTTCTGTGCTGGTTTCAGCCTGAATGAACCATTTTTTGAAGAAAGGTGATTGGATCTGTGTTTTTGCCAGGGTCGTCCTGTATGATGACTGTAACACATAGCTGTGTCTTTGGGAAATGACTGTTACTTCCCATTTATGTATCTTTCCTGGTACATCCCATGCAGGCGTGCATGTGTCATTCCTATATGCTTTTGTTTCCTTCTTTGGACTTGTCAAGAAAAAGTCTGCTTTTGCATTGCGTAGCACCGTTTCCTGTTTCTGCTTCTTAACGAGCAGTTGCCTTGAATGTCCCTCTGCGTTGTTGTGCTACTGAACCTTGTGTCTCATCCCAAAGTGACTCCAAAAAGACCAAGTTGCCAGACACTGTTATTCCTGTCAGTTCCTAATTTCATCAGGTAAACGAAGCAGAAAAGCAAACAGTCACATAAAGGTCTTCCTAAAGCTCTACCTGGCTGAGATTAAGGTAGTGAAAAAAGATAACATTTCTATGCAAAAGACAAATACCTCTAAATGGGAAGAATGGCAGAAGCAATGTGCCACACAGACAGTGGTACAGATGCAAAGATATTCTTAAGGTAACTTCCACAGTGCCCCACAGAGCTGTCTTGGCCTTAAATTGCAGAAACCTTCTACCTACTAAATGCAGAAGTCACTATCCAAGCAGAAAGTATTCTTCTCCATAGGAACTACAGGGTAGAATTTCTCTTGTGCTAAGTTTTTTTTACAGAATCATTCATTTGGCCTGTTTTAGGCATATTTTCTAAAATTAGATTAATCCTATCCAAGACGCTTTTAAATATCTTGACTACATCTCTATCATCTTTAAAGGGAGTCAAGAATGACTACCTGTCTGGATTTAGTCAAATCTGTGTCTAGTTCCCCAAGACTTGTCAGCTTTCTTTTGACTCAGCTGGCTTGTAGTTTTGTCAGGCAAGACATGTTTTCACTCTAAAAGGAAAAGAAGAACGTTAAAACCTGAACCTATTAAAATACAGTTGCCTCTTTGTCTTTCTCCAGGTCCTATATGCCTGTCTCCAAGTTTGCATGTGTGTGCGTTCTCAGGAAGAATGGTTTAAAGAAAAATCTTGTTTTCAGTTGAACCTAATGAACATCCAGTCCTTTAAAGAAATCTATTCTTAGTCTCATTTTATTCTTTCAGGGAAAGGTAGAAGGACACACGTGCGCGCGCACACACACACACACACAAAGGAAATTTTTTTTGTGAAGTTACCTGCTTGCTGTCTTAAGGATGGAGCCGTTTTATAAGGCTTTAAAAACTGAAATATTTGGTCCCATGTTTCTTCTCAAAACCATGCAAATTTGTCATTGTCAACATGTAAATAGATTGGGAGTAGAATGAGATTCAGCAGCTTTGTGCTAACTGTATTGTACCCAAGGAGCTGTTTATCTGTGTTCAGAGCTGACTACGTGCATTTGACAGCAGTCAGCAAAGGTATTTATATGTGGAACACCTACATGGCTTCACATTCAGGTTCTTTGCAGACCCCTTATTCATAGTTTGGATGCTGCTAATATTTCTTTGTATGATGGAAAAAGGTAGATAATGTATTAAAATAACAGTTGGATATTATCAGTTGGAACTCATTCTCCATAATGTTTCTGTTAATCTGAGATCTTTAATTAAAAATCAAAAAAACCCCTCTTTTAAAACTTGACATACTAAAATTCTTGTTAATGATTTCTTAAAGAATATTTTTCAGTAGAAGAGTAGATAGCTGGATGGTATTTGGGGTAATCAACATGAGAGTTTTGCTGTTAATTAACTCTTTGCTCTGAAGCTTGAACTATGGTGTGGGGTGTTCTCTAAAAAGGGTGGTAATGTACACACTTTTCAAAATAAATCACATCTCCTGTTGTCAGTATCGTGAATCCTAGACTATTGCTAATATTAAATCACTATTTTTCAGAAACACATTAAAGAAATTCTTACAAGTTCTGGGAAAGCAATCTCCACAGGGAAATATTGAGCTCAGTTTATTTAAGTATGGGGAAATAGGGAGCCATATCTTTCTTTCATGACTGGTATGAAGCTATTCTTTACAGAGATTTCTAAGCCTCTATTGTTGCTGTACTCTCAGGCTTCTTGCTTCAGGTCTTCATACTGCAGGTGTGATTTTTATCTTTGTTTCTGATTCATTCCTAAGACCATCCTAATCCAGCTGTAAATGGGTCATTTAGCCTAAGTAGTCAAAAGTAGCTGAATTTTATTGCAGTCATATCGCTTCTTCTGCAGTGTTGACTACAATGAATTATTCTTAATATTTGTCTACAGAAATTTCCAGCCTTATCTTAAACAAACCAGCCTGGGGGCAGGGGGATCATCTCATCTAACACGGACCTTTAGCAACCAGCTCTCAGGCATAAAGCAGTGTGCTGTCCATCAGTGTTGTGCATGAAGGTCTTGAAGGCATTTACTGCCATGCTAGTTGCGGTAGGAAAGTCCCCATTTTACAACTAGAAAACTGAGGCAAACAAACATGAAGTCCAAGATCTTCAATGGCATTTAGACTCCTAAAAACCCTAGCAAATCCTTCTACTCTTGGGCAATCCAAAACTGAATAGAAAATCTGTGGAAGAACTGTTTCTTCCATCCTGTGACCACTGAGGCACCCTTCCCATTTAGGCCCTCCTGAAAGAAATAGGCAAAGCAAAGGACTCAGCAAGGTTCTTCTCAGACTAATATTCAAAATTGTTTTCTATGAGTCTTGAGGTTTTTCAAGCTTGTGTAACAGGTGGTAGTCTTGCTCCAAAGCTGAATATCTGCTTGAGGCACACAGCCAAGAGTCTTAAAACACTAATCACACACTACCAGCTGCAGGCAATCATACGGGTTTCCCCAGCTCCCTGAAAATTATAACCACAGTGTGGTGGTGTGTGTGTGTCTATTTCTGTCTGCAGAGATATGTGAAAGTGGGTTAAGAGCACACAGTGCTTCTTTCCATATGTATTTGTTTTTCTGTTCAGTGAAGTTTTCATGTAAACCTACAGATAAAATATTGTTTTTTTTAAAAAAAATCACTCTACAAAATATATGAACATCAATTTTCATATTTTTGTCTACCGTGTAAGAGAATTTTTATGATAAGAATTTACTGATGTTTTCCTGTTGTTATGTTTTCCATTCAGAAAGAAAACAACAGATGGAACCCTTTGAATGGGTTACTTCTTCACATTCATTAAAGGGTCAATGACTGGACCTGGCATTTGTACAATGAGAAACCCACACTGGTTTTGGATACATGCCTATAAACCACTGGGCTGAAATGACAGTGTGTGTTTGGGTTTGCTACCTCCAACCTTTTTCTTTTTCAGAGACTAAAAGGGGAAAAGAAATGAGGGGAGACAAGGAAGCAGGCTAGAGGAATGTCCTGTTTTCTGCTGGGATAGAGTTAACTGTCTTCCTAGTAGCTGGTACAGTGCTATGTTTTGAGTTCAGTATGCGAAGAATGTTGATAACACTGATGTTTTCAGTTGTTGCTAAGTAGTGTTTAGACTAAAGTCAAGGATTTTTCAGCTTCTCATGCCCAGCCAGAGAGAAAGCTGGAGGGGCACAAGAAGTTGGCGCAGGACACAGCCAGGGCACCTGACCCAAACTGGCCAATGGTGTATTCCATACCATGGGATGTCCCATCTAGTATAGGGACTGGGAAGTGGGGACAGGGAATTGCCACTCGGGGACTAGCTGGGTGTCGATCGGCGGGTGGTGAGCAATTGCCCTGCGCATCACTGGTACATTCCAATCCTTTCATTATTGCTGTTGTCATTTTATCAGTGTTATCATTATCATTATTAGTTTCTTCTTTTCTGTTCTATTAAACCGTTCTTACCTCAACCCACAGGTTTTGCTTCTTTTCCCGATTTTCTCCCCATCTCACTGGTTGGGGGAGGAGTGAGTGAGCAGCTGCGTCGTGCTTATTTGCTGGCTGCGGTTAAACCACGGCAGTCCATTTTGGCCCCCAATCTGGGGCACAAAGGATTGAGATAATGACAAACCTGACCAGAGCTTGTTAAAACAAATTTGTTATAAGCATTCATTATATTGGTTTAATAGTTGCTGGTCATTATGTTGATTTATGTGTTCTTAGAGTTGTTGCTCTGGTTTTTAAAGTTCTGTTATGTATCACCTCGCTTGCTGTATGTAGTTCCTCTTCTCCTGCTTATCATCCATGGGAGGTGGAGTAAGGTTTTCATTTTGATGTATTGTATAACACTGGTTTATGGTATGATAAAGTCATCTGTTGTGGGATTAATCCCATATTTGCACTCAGCATTGTCACCTTTATACTCCTGGAGCCATCTGTGGGAAACTATTAATAATTATACCATTTACCTTTCCTTCATGGAAAACCAGTCTATGGGTGGGGTACCTTTCTTCCCCTCTCCCTTCTCCTTCAGTCCGGTTACAATGGTGTTTGAGAATTTTGAAAAATTTGAATACTCCTGGGATGTTGGGATAAGCATGGTCCTAGCCCTACTGCTAGGAATTAGAATGCTTCTGAATGTGGTTCAGCTCTCGTTTAAGGTTAAACAACTATTTAAGAAGATCACCCAGAGATCTGCCACAAGGCTAGATAATTATGAGTGGCAGGGTGTGTGGGGTAGTATGGGCAAGTACCTAGAAAAGTGGGCACCTCCAATATTTTGGAAATTTACCCCTGAACAAGTGCAGAATCCAGAAGAACTAGTAAAATATTTGGAAAAGGTATGCTGTCACCCCGGCAGCTCCAGAGAGATACAAATCACTGCAACGTGCTGGGGCCTGGCCCATGCCTATCAAGCCCTGTTCAACACCACTCAGTACCCTCAAGGGGAAGAGAAGGTCTCTGGAGCTAACAACAAAACAATGAGCACTGTGGTCACCCAACCCTCGGCAATGGGTGCTGCGGCCCCTCCAGCCCCGGCGACGAGCATCACGGAGACCCAGACCTTGGCGACAGGCACTGTGACCCCTCTAGCCCCGGTGATGAACACTGTGGCTACCCAAACCTCAGCAACAGGCACTGCAGCCCCTCTGGCCCCGGCAATGATCACGGCAGCTACCCAAACCTCAGCAATGGGCACTGCGGTCCCTTCAGCCCCAGTGACAAGCACTGCTGATACCCAAACCTCGGCGACAGACACTGCAGTTATCCAAAACCCAGCGAGCGATACTGCTACTGAACCAGCAGATCAACCTGCACCAGTATCAGTTGCCCCCATACAGAAAAAGAAATATACAAAAAAAATCAGTTTGCTTAGCGAAGGATGAAGGTGAACCAGGGTCATCATGGGAACAGGAGAAAGAGGCAGAACCAGAGGTAATAACCCGGTCCCTATCTTTGAGTGAGCTGCGGGATTTGTGAAAAGATTTCGGCCGCCGTATAGGTGAGAATATGTCATGGTTTCAGCCCGGCCGGTAACAAAGGACCTTGCAGCCGCTCGCTCACTCCTCCACCCCCCTCCGGTGGGATGGGGAGGAGACGGAGGAGAGAAAAGAGAAAGAAACTGGAACCTCGAGGGTTGAGATAAAGGCAGTTTGCTGGGACAAACACAAAGAGATTACAACAACAACAGCACTAATGAAAAAGGTATACAAAAAGAGTGATGCACAGTGCAACTGCTCACCACCCGGGACCCGACGCTCCGCCACTTCCCCCACCGAAAACAGAGACCACCCCCCGGCCCGCTCCCCATTTATATACTGAGCATGATGGCACATGGTATGGAATAGCTCCTTGGCTAGTTCAGGTCAGCTGCCCTGGCTATGCCCCCACCTCCCAGGTTCCTGTAAAAATTAACTCTGTCCCAGCTGAACCCAGGACAGAGTATTGTCACCTGGCTCCTCCAATGATGGGACAATGGGGCTAATAGCTTGGAATTAGAAGGTAGGGAAGCCAAACAGCTGGGATTGCTTGCCAGGGAAGGTGGCATTGACAAGGCAATTGGAAAAGCGACACAAGCCATCAGGCTCTGGAGGCAACTCCTGTCAAGTGTGAAGGAAAGATACCCCTTTAAGGAAGATATTATATGTCAATCAAGCAAGTGGACCACCATGGAAAAACGTATCCAGTATCTGAGGGAATTAGCTGTGCTAGAGACAATTCATTATGACCCAGACAACCCACAATTACCCAAAGATCCAGACGAAGTCCAATGCACACGACCCATGTGGTGGAAGTTTGTACGGAGTGCACCATCGTCCTACGCCAACTCACTGGCAATAATGACCTGGAAAGACGAAGAGGTACCGACAGTGGATGAAGTGGCTCGCCAACTCTGTCAACACAAAGAAAATCTCTCCTCCTCCCTACAAGCCTGCATTTCAGCTGTGGAGAAGCTGTCCGAGGATTTCCAGCAATTCAAAGAAGACATGTCCTATTCCCCAACTGTAAGGACCAATGTCTCAGCTATTAGGAGTGAGTGGTCCTCTGCCCAAGAGAGAGAATATAGGAGGTACACACCACAAGGTGCCCTGTGGTTTTACCTATGTGATCAAGGAGAAGACATGAGGAAATGGGATGGAAAACATACTTTGGTCCTAAATGCATGGGTACGTGAACTGCGAGGAAAAAACACCACAAAAGGGGATTCTACCAGGAAAAATGCCACTCCAGTTTCCAAACAGAGTAGAAGGGCTGATCTTATTTCTGATCCTCTTGAAGGGAGTTCTGAGCCAATTTTACAAGAAGTGAATACTGGATACTCTGACCAGAATTAGAGGGGCCCTGCCTCCAGCCATGTGGAGGAAAGGGATAACCGGGTCTATTGGACTGTGTGGATTCGATGGCCTGGCACATGAGACCCACAGGAGTATAAGGCTCTAGTAGACACTGGCGCACAGTGTACTCTAATGCCGTCAAGTTATAAAGGGACAGAACCCATTTGTATTTCTGATGTGACAGAGGGATCCCAAGAGTTAACTGTATTGGAAGCTGAAGTAGGCCTAACTGGGAATGAATGGCAGAAACACCCCATGTGACTGGTCCAGAGGCTCCCATGTATCCTTGGCATAGACTATATATCTCAGGAGAGGGTATTTTAAGGACCTGAAGGGGTATCAACAGGCTTTTGGTATAGCTGCCTTGGAGCCAGAGGGCACTGAACAGCTCTCTACCCTGCCTCGTCTCTCTCAAGACCCTTCGATTGTGGGGTTGCTGAGGGTTGAAGAACAAGTTCCAATTGCTACCACGATGGTGCACCGGCGGCAATATCGTACCAACTGAGACGCTTTCATTTCCATCCACAAGTTGATTTGCCAACTGGAGAGCCAAGGAGTGATCAGGAAAACTCACTCACCCTTTAATAGTCCCATATGGCCAGTGTGAAAGTCTAATGGAGAGTGGAGACTAACAGTTGACCATCGTGGCCTGAATGAAGTTACACCACCGCTGAGTGCTGCTGTTCCAGATATGCTAGAACTTCAATACGAGCTAGAGGCAAAGGCAGCCAAGTGGTATGCCACAATTTACATTGCTAATGCATTTTTCTCAATCCCTCTGGCAGCAGAGTGTCATCCACAATTTGCCTTTACTTGGAGGGACGTCCAGTACACTTGGAATCAATTGCCCCAGGGGTGGAAACACAGCCCCACCATTTGCCATGGACTAATCCAGACTGCACTGGAAAAAGGTGAAGCTCCAGAGCACCTGCAATACATTGATGTCATCATTTTATGGAGCAACACAGCAGAAGAAGTCTTTGAGAAAGGGAAGAAAATAATCAAAATCCTTCTGAAAGCTGGTTTTGCCATAAAAGAAAGTGAAGTCAAGAGACCTGCACAGGAGATCCATTTTTTAGTAATAAAATGGCAAGATGGATGTCGTCACATCCCAATGGATGTGATCAACAAAATAGCAGCTATGTCTTCACCGACTAATAAAAAGGAAACACAGGCTTTCTTAGGTGTCATAGGTTTTTGGAGAATGCATATTCGAAATTACAGTTTGATTGTAAGCTCTCTCTATCAAGTGACTCAGAGGAAGAATGATTTTAAATGGGGCCCTAGGCAACAACAAGCCTTTGAACAAATTAAACAGGAGATTGTTCATGCAGTAGCCCTTGGACCAGTCTGGGCAGGACAAGATGTTAAAAATGTGCTCTATACTGCAGCTGGAGAGAATGGCCCTACCTGGAGCTTCTGGCAGAAAGCACCTGGGGAGACCCGAGGCCGACCCCTGGGGTTTTGGAGTCGAGGATATTGAGGATCTGAGACTCACTATACTCCAACTGAAAAAGAGATACTGGCAACGTATGAAGGAGTTCGAGCCGCCTCAGAAGTGGTTGGTACTGAGACACAGCTCTTCTTAGCACCCTGACTGCCAGTGCTGGGCTGGATGTTCAAAGGGAGGGTCTCCTCTACACATCACGCGACTGACGCCACGTGGAGTAAGTGGATCGCACTGATCACACAACGGCTCACACAGGAAACCCCAGTTGCCCAGGAATGTTAGAAGTGATCACGGACTGGCCAGAAGGCAAAGATTTTGGAATGTTGCTAGAGGAGGAGGTGACACGTGCTGAAGAAGCCCCGCTGTATAATAAACTGCCAGAAAATGAGAGGCAATATGCCCTGTTCACTGATGGGTCCTGTCGCATTGTGGGAAAACATCGGAGGTGGAAGGCTGCTGTATGGAGTCCTACACGACAAGTTGCAGAAACTGCTGAAGGAGAAGGTGAATCAAGTCAGTGTGCAGAGGTGAAAGCCATCCAGTTAGTGCTAGACATTGCTGGAAGAGAAAAGTGGCCAGTGCTCTATCTCTATACTGACTCATGGATGGTGGCAAATGCCCTGTGGGGGTGGTTACAGCAATGGAAGCAGAGCAACTGGCAGCGCAGAGGTAAACCCATCTGGGCTGCCACACTATGAAAAGATATTGCCTCCTGGCTATAGAATCTGGTTGTAAAAGTACGTCATGTAGGTGCTTACGTACCCAAGAGTTGGGCCACTGAAGAACATCAAAATAACCAACAAGTGGATCAGGCTGCCAAGATTGAAGTGGCTCAGGTGGACCTGGACTGGCAACATAAAGGTGAGCTGTTTATGGCTCGGTGGGCCCATGATACTTCAGGCCATCAGGGAAGAGATGCAACGTATATATGGGCTCGTGATCAAGGGGTGGACTTGACCATGGACACTATTGCACGGGTTATCCATGAATGTAAAACGTGTGCTGCAATTAAGCAAGCCAAGCGGTTAAAGCCCCTGTGGTATGGAGGGTGATGGCTGAGATATAAATATGGGGAAGCCTGGCAGATTGACTATATCACACTCCCACAAACTGGCCAAGGCAAGCGCACTGTGTTGACAATGGTGGAAGCAACCACCGGATGGCTGGAAACATATTCTGTGCCCCATGCCACTGCCCGGAACACTATCCTGGGCCTTGAGAAGCAGGTCTTGTGGGGACATGGCACCCCAGAAAGAATTGAGTCAGACAACGGGACTCATTTCCGAAACAACCTCATAGACACCTGGGCCAAAGAGCATGGCATTGAGTGGGTGTATCATATCCCCTATCATGCACCAGCCTCTGGGAAAATCGAGTGATACAATGGACTGTTAAAAGCTACATTGATAGCAATGGGGGGTGAAACTTTCAAGCATTGGGATACACATTTAGCAAAAGCCACCTGGTTAGTCAACACCAGAGGATCTGCCAATCGCGGTGGCCCTGCCCAGTCAGAATTTTTATGTACTATAAAAGGGGATAAAGTCCCTGTAGTGCACATAAAAAATATGTTAGGGAAGACAGTCTGGGTTACTTCTGCCTCAGGCAAAGGTAAACCCATTGTCCCGATCCAATATTGGGGAGGTTTGTTAAATGATCCCGAGAGCGAGATTAAGACACAAACGAGGTCAGATGCTGTACAACCTTACAACTTTTATTTCCTACAATAACCAATAACTGCGATGGAACAGAGGGAGGATGGAGAAAAAGAGGCAAACCTAAGCAAGAGAATGGAAGAGAGATAGCAAGACTAGTTACCACCACCACGAAGCCAGCAACATCCCACTGAGTCGGTTCCAATGCCGGTGATGGAGGGTCGGGTTCCTCTGCTGCCAGTCAGGTGTCTCTACTTCAGAGCCAGGTGTCATAGTCTTTCCGATGTTTTCCAGGTTCAGGTCTTCCATTAGTGAGAGAGGAGTACGCAGTTCTCTTATTGTCCCAGTCCCCACAATTTTTCGGAAAAGTCCACCCATTTCCACAGAACTCATTACCCTATCAGGCAAGCACAGTTTGGCAGGTGCGGGTGTGGTGGTTTCTTCGGGGATGTCTTTGTGCGTACTCTCCCATACAACAGCAGGACGTTGAGGCAGCAGCAATGTGAGTCAGCAATTTAGCACAGTCCCTCACACCCATTCATGGGATTGCTTTTGCTCAAGGGCCTGGGTGCACTTGGTGGGTGATGCGAAAAGATGGGGAAGCCCGATGTGTGCCTCAAGGGGATTTGATTTTAGGTGAAAATAGCCAGAATTAAACTGTATGATATTAGTTGCTATATAACCCTGCTACTGTATGTTATCATTTATAATTGTTATATGCTATATCCATAGTACTATAGCAAGAATCACTTAGATCAAGAAAGAAAGAACTGTGATAAAACTGAGCGAAGTACAGTAGTGATGGAACCAGAACTGACTCCAGCCTGCAACAATCCAACGGTGCACACCACCCTCCTGCTGCGTCAGATGTCACCTGATCGTCACATGACATTGAAGCCCAATTCTGCTCTACCAACTGAGAGGACTTTGCACCATCCCTCCTGCCCAGACAGACTGGTATGACAGATGGAGCCCAGAGTTCAGAACTAAATGAACTCAACGAACATTTTATGAACATAACCCATAAACTAAAGGAATGATATCTCTGTGTGTGTATACATATATACATATATATATATAACATTGTTCATTGTTCATATGTCTCAAAGGGATAGAAAATATGTTGATGATTGACCAGGATGTAACCAAACGTACGGAAACTGAGCATGACGTCAATGTTATAGAATAAAGGGTAGATACTGTCCTGGTTTCAGCTGGGATAGTTAACTGTCTTCCTAGCAGCTGGTACAGTGCTATTTTTTGAGTTCAGTATGCAAGATTGTTGGTAACACTGATGTTTCCAGTTGTTACTCAGTAGTGTTTAGTGTAAAGTCAAGGATTTTTCAGCTTCTCATGCCCAGCCAGAAAGAAACCTGGAGGGGCACAAGAAGTTGGCACAGGACACCTGACCCAAACTGGCTAACGGTGTATTCCATACCATGGGACGTCACATCAAGTGTAGGAACTGGGAAGTGGGGGCAGGGAATCGCCACTCGGGGACTGGCTGGGTGTTGGTCGGTGGGTGGTGAGCAATTGCCCTGCGCATCACTGGTACATTCCAATCCTTTCATTATTGCTGTTGTCATTTTATCAGTGTTATCATTATCATTATTAGTTTCTTCTTTTCTGTTCTATTAAACCATTCTTACCTCAACCCATGGGTTTTGCTTCTTTTCCTGATTTTCTCCCCCATCCCACTGAGTGAGTGGCTGCGTGGTGCTTATTTGCTGGCTGGGGTTAAACCACGACAAGGAAAGAGCAGGATACTGATCAGTGGTAAGTAAGATAAAATGGCTATTATAAAAAATTACTTCTGAGTCAACAGGATGGGTTAATGATCATACTTGTCAGAATCACTGTTAACAGGGATTTTTTTTTTACCTTTATTTTCAATAAGGCATTTTTGCATGGGAATGCCCTACAAGACCCTCAACAGTAAGTTTGCTCAGAAGTGTTCTAATTAACTGTACCAAATGGTCTGCTATGCTGTCAAGTTAATGCCTTCTATCTGGCTGTTCACTGGCCATCATGTATCATTGTTCAGCGAATGACAGCAGTCAGGTTATTAAAGGTGTAGATATTAAATTAACAACAGTGGTAAACATTGTAGCTGTACTTCGCATCTCAGCAGAGCCAATGAAGTGGATGACACTGAATCCATGCTGATATGCTGCAATGACAGATGGGCGTCATTTAACACAATACATCAGTGGGCAACCCACGTACCACAGCTGTCCTCCACTAAATGAATTAGATCAGGGTAATTAATCTAAGGCAGAAAGTATTACTAAAGTGGGTCCTAAGCGGAATTAGAAATGAATAAAATATCCTGTTAAAAAAAGGAAGGAAAAAAAGAAAAAAAAAAAAAAGCGCTTAGTGCAGCATGAGTATGGAAGTGATTGTCAAGTATTTTAATTCCACACACAAAAGACAATGCCCATCTCCTTGTGTGAAGGAGTATACAACAAACACCCTTTTATTCTCCGGTATTTTATCATAATCTCTTTTGTCACCACATGCAACAAGGGGGGCAACAACAACAACAGCAAGGGATCATGACCAACATGATACATTTGACACAATACTCTAATGCAAGAAAAGTCCTATCATCACCTTTCTTACATGTACTGCTGATGGAATTATTCCTTGTGGAATAATACTGGCATTTTATCTGAGGGATTTCTTATTTCTGTTTTTGGCCAGGAGGGTGCCTGTAAAAAAAACCTATACAATTCCCTTTTGTTCACACAAAATTTGCAGTGTTTCTACATCACCATTGTTCCCTCCCACCTCCTCCACCTGTAGTCCAAAAAAGACTACAGAGAAGAACTAAAATAAGTTTGTCTTCCTGCCATACTGGTTGGTTACAAAAAAATTTCAACACTTTTTATTATACATTGATATTGATGTTCTATATGAATACGTTGCAAGTTTTTTGATTAAAAACAAATCAATGTTGTGATGTGTGTTTGAGATCATAAGCAGTTTAAATATCAAAGGCTTAAAGCTAGGGTGTATCAATTCATCCCTAAATGTAGTCAACTTAAAGAACAGTTGTAGAAGGGGAAGAGCAACAAAGAACTGCAGCCTTGAAAATTTCATTGTTAGTCTTGCAGGTTCTGTATTAATTCCGTTCCACTTCATTTAGCGTATGACATCTGCAATGGAAAATTTCCCTAAAGAATGTCTCTCACAATGGCAAGCATTGATCAAGCGTCATGTACTCGCTTGATTCTGTCAGCTCACTTGCAGCTTCCTCTTTATTCTTTTCCCTTCGCCTAAGAGAGCCATCATCCTTTGAAACACTTCCTTCTCTGTAGGTAGAGACTGAGATTTGCTACTAGTTTTAACCTGTAGGGGAAAAGGGAGATGGGGAAGGAGAATTATTTTGGGAATAGGTATTATAGCAGTGATTATGTTAGACGGGTGTAATGAAAACATATGTTGCTACTAGGCTGGTGTGAACCTACAGGCAATTCCTGAAATGTATTGATTTTTATGAAAGTGAGGTTTAAAAACAAGTCACAGTATGTGTGGGAACTGTTCAGTGTATTTTAAAGTGCATCTGAATGACTAAATATGAATTTACTGTTGTTTGAGTATACTTTCCATTGTGAAACAAACCTTATTCTCTGTGAGCATTGCAAGATCTTTCTGTTAGCCTCTCCGCACTGGTAAACCAGAGCAGTCTTATGAAAAGATTATATGGCACATGCTTGGAAATTCTAGCAAAGCATACTTTGTATATAAGTTGTTTTCACATGTGTAAGTGCTTTAAGAGGGACAGAATAACAGACCCTCAGTTATTTTAGTTAATACCCATACTTTTCCTATTTCTGTGTTACTTTTTCTTCTGTGGCATCAATGTCCATCCAACCCACCAGCACTCTCTCTCACTAATCTGTTCCTGCTTTCATTATTGCATCCTCTTCTTTGTGTTCCTTGAAACACATTTTACTGCCACGCACAAAACCTAACTGCTCAGATGAGCTTTTTCCCTGTAGCCTTGAGCATGTGATGGATTTCCTTCACTTTTAGTTTCAAGATGCAGCATAGCATCTAATCTAGTCATCTGCCTGGTTTTATGCTGGTGGAATTTTCCTTTGCACAGATAATTATGGCATGCCTTCCCTGACAAAAGGGACACTCCTATTTTCTTGTCTTCAGGTTTTATTTTTCTTCTGATTGCCACCAGAAAATGAGCCAAATAGCATTGGTGGAATCAAGCAGCATGTGGGGGTTTATGAGGCCTTAGAACTTATTCCTATGCAATATACCAATGTTTTGAACCCACCAACACATGGTTTCTACATGAGTATATCAGGTTTTTTCCTTGTAGATCTTCCATCACTGATGTCTTATTTTTAATTACTTCACTCTTACACTCTTACATAAAAATTCTAAATGTTACAGCTCTTTGAGATCAGGGGTCATACACACCTAGGGGTTTAGATACAGTTACTGCTATGATTATGAAGATACCCACAAATAAAGCATGGACTGCAATATAAACTAGATGTATAGAATATGTTGTCTGTGAATTTTGGGGAAAATAAAACGCCTTCCATTTTTCTCTCGCTTGTTCTGACTTACAGAAATCTTTATGCCTATGAAAGGAATACCCTTTCCCTGAAATTATGCCAGAAATTGGGTGAGAAAGTTGCATACATTTCTTGGTTACATGAGACACTTGGAACTGAATGGAGACAATAAATTCACTCTGTGTAGATGATCAAAAACCGTTGGATAGCCATACCTTCAGTTTCTTCTGATTTGACCCCAAGTTGAGTTGCTAGCTTTGAGATGAAATACTACAAATGTCACATTACTACTATCTTCTCTGACTTGGTCTCCAGAAAATGATCCACTTTTTGCAAGCTTTTGAAAATTAGCATCCGTAACAAAGTATAATCACCTACATTGCAGAAATATCATGCATAAACTAAGTTAGAAATAAATGAAGATTTATCAAGGTGTCAGATGTCATGTGGTGATGGATGAACCACAAAGATGTAATGGTTCAGCTCGCATACTCATTGAAATGCTGCATCTTCATTAGCAATATATTGCTATAGCTTCTTTTGAAAATCATAAGCTGAGAACCTTAGAAGAAACAACTGCCACTTTGCATGCTCCACAGTCTCATAGTGCCCAAACTTTCTGAGGCAACTTGTCTCTTACAAGTTGTCTGAAATGTCTAGTGATGGAGTTTTGATCTCATATGCTGGTTGCATTAAAATTTGGAAGATGGTAGAAGTTTTATGAACTTTATTAGACGTTCATACAGTATCCAGCATAAAGGACTCATCATCACCGTGGCCTTAAGTTACTTTTACAACTTAAGAGTTAATAATGAATATAATAGTGACTTTTTATGAATATGAAAGTGAATTTTTCTCCTAATATCCTAATATGGCTTCTTTTACAACAAAACGTTGCAGTGCTCAGACCACAAGTGCTAGACCAGACATGGACATGCCATCTCAGGACAGAGGGAGATTGTATAGAGATGAAATAATATAATATTGCACTTTTTTTCCTTGTCTTTTTCAAAGAAATAGTGAGAGTGGTTTCAGCACTGGTAAAAGCTGCTATATAAATACTCTGTTGATTGAATTCCTCTGTTTAACTACAAAACCACTTCACCTAAGACAAAAGCAACTTTTTCATGATTCATCAGCCCCACAGGGGATTATCATGAAAGACAGAGAGTACAAATCATTCTTTATTACCATGTAATTCTATATATAGTTTGCTGAATCAACCCAGAAAAGGTTACAATGTTATATGAGCAATGGTCCACAGGGAATGGAAGAACTAATCAAAATATGATCACATAAGATTTCACAATCAGCAGATGATAACATCTCAAAACTGCTGACTTCAAAGGCGGAAAAATGATTTCAGATGGCATTGCTAAACTTTGACTGCAATCTACCTAGCTTTTGAGATAGAACTTCAACTTTTCTTCCTCCTATTCTTCACTGTCATCATTATTCTTACTTTTATATGGTAATTTCCATATGGAAGTAGAGATATTTTCTGAGGCTGTGGTTCCACTAGAAAAATATTTCTTAATCTGATCTATAACAAAGGTCCTTCTATTACAAAATCTCCATTTGGGGAGAGAAATTTGTTGGCCAGCGTTTTCAAAAAAGTTATGATGCATGAAGGTACTGTTATTATTAAATGTAACTGTAAACATTTAACTTTAATTAACTTTGGGGAATGTTGAGAATTAGTTTTGTAAGAATAGGATACCACAGTACAATGGAAACTCATTTTTAGGATCCATTTTCAAGGTTTCCAAAATAGCTCCCTATACATGCATAATGTCTTCATATGCCTTATGTACAAACAGAAAATTAAACTGAACCAAGCCATTGACACTACTGCAGAAGCTTCACTGCACTTACTAAGTTTCCAGGGCTTTCTCCTATTGAATCCATACAGTATTTCCAGACAAGTAGTACCATAATAGCACCCCATGTCAGACTCATGTTAAACCTTTAGTAAGAACTAAACAATATTTTCACTGACTTCCAGGCAACTGCAAAGATTACAAAAGCCTTGTTTGGCCCTAAATCTCTTATCAGAAGATGTCAGGTTAAGTGTTCATAACGCTCTTCTTTTCCTGAACCAGTTTGATGAGGCTAATTAATGCCAGCATTAGCTTCCCAGCAGTCTTTGCAATCTTAACAACTCTAAGTATGGTAATGCTGCTGCAAGGCAAGTGCAGAGGCATGACTTTTTGTGTCCTTTTCCTTTCCTTGTGCACAAGCATAGAGCTAGTCTCAATAAATCTGTGTGATATATTTTATCATCCTTGACACAAGAACTGGGACAGTGGGAGTGTCCCTTGAAAAGAATATTTAGTTCCTATTGGAGATGCATGTGTTTTCATTCTGGGAGGTCTGGTCCACACATTTTAGTCCTCTTGGTGGGTAATCTACTTTATTACAGGGGGTGTGAATAAAGCTCACCTAATTTTCTGCTGCAGTGCATCCTTCTTGTTTCTATATCTGTTGAAACTAAAAGGCTGCCTGCTAGACTAATTCAGCTCTGGTGTATTGAAGCTTGAGGAGAGAAGTGTGCTGGAAAACAAGACATAAGGATTAAAAAAGGGTCAGGAAAGATGAATAAACTAATCAGAACCAAGTACTTTAGTCACCAAAGGAAGCAAACCTTTATTTATTCTACTCAGGAAGGAGATCAGTAACTCATTGTTTTTGTCTGTCAACAATTATGAGGTCTTATTATCTTATAACCCATAATACTGTAGATCTCAGATAAATCCTCAATACCAAGTGTCATGGTATAAGCGCAGACAGTAACAAAGCACCATGAAGCTGCTTGCTCACTCCCCGCCCCCTCCAGCCACAGTAGGATGATGATGAGAAAATATAAAGACACACTTATGGGCCAAGACAAGGACAGGGAGGGATCACCCACCAATTATGGTCACGGGCAACAGACAGACTCAACTTGGGGAAAATACCCCATCAATTTAATTTACTACAAATCAAATCAAAACAAGAACAATAAGAAGTAGCCCCCAAATCTTAAAACAGTTTCCCCCCACCCCTACCTCCTTCCTGGCTCAACTCCATTCCAAATTTTCTCTACCTCCTCCCGCCTTGGTGGCACAGGGGGACAGGGAATGGGGGTTGCGGTCTGTTCATCACACATTGTTTCTGCCGCTCCTTCCTCCTCAGGGGGAGGACTCCTCACTCTTCCCCTGCTCCAGCACGGGGTCCCTCCCATGGGAGACAGTCCTTCATGAACTGCTCCATCAT
Source organism: Astur gentilis (assembly GCF_929443795.1). Classification (NCBI taxonomy): domain Eukaryota; kingdom Metazoa; phylum Chordata; class Aves; order Accipitriformes; family Accipitridae; genus Astur; species Astur gentilis. The sequence continues at coordinate 18,577,118 of NC_064883.1, read as the reverse complement.
GGCTCCTTTCCACGGGCCAATATTCAGGCACAGGCTGCTCCAGCACGGGCTTTCCCATAGAGTCATGGCCATCTTTGGGGGCATCCACCTGCTCCGGTGTGGGGTCCTCCCCCAGCTGCAGGTGGGCATCTGCTCCCTCACTCCCCTCCATGGTCTGGGGGAGGACAGCCTGCCGTCTCACCACAGGCTGCAGGGGCATCCCCTCCTCCGGCGCACCTCCTCCCCCTTCTTCCTCACTGACCTCAGTACCTGCATAGGTGTTCCTCCCACATTCCAATCCCCCTACTCACTACCAGTTCCCCTTCTTAAATCTGTTCTCCCAGAGGTGCTACCACTGTCACTGATGGGCTTGGCCTGGGCCAGAGGCGGGTCCGACTTGGAGCTGGGGAAGCTTCTAGCAGCTTACAGGAGCCACCCCTGCAACCCCCTCACCCACTACCAAAACCCCGCTATACAAACCCAAAACACCAAGTAAAGAAATAAACATTTTGTCTGTGAACCAGAAATAGAGGGACATTAACTGGGCTCCAACTCTTGCATTTTTGAGACTGAACCAAATATTAAACTGAAGACAATCTATATGTTACTGCAGGGCACTCCATTGTCTTTTATGGGCTTTGAATCAGGCCCCTGATGAATGACTTCTTTCTTAAGGAACAATTTTCTCAGTTTTTTTCCTCTACTCTTTCCCATCTTCTGTCCCTATTTTCTTTAAAATAATCTTCTCATTATATTTCATAAGTATGCTTTCTGGTCCATTGAAACCCAGCACTAGAATTAGAATACACAGTTGACAGAAATGTTTCATTGATTGTAGTGGAACTGACCCATGGATTTGTTTATTGAACTAGTTCTATATGTTTCATTAGAAACAATTCAGCAAGGAAAATCTACTAGGCTGAAACTAGAGTATGGATCTGTTGAAGTTCTTCACATCAAAAGTGAGGAAATTTGTAGCAAAGAATTAAAGTATCATAGCTTATGTCAACAAGTGAAATATACTACTGAAATGATCCTCAGCTTTATTCAGAAATGTAAGAACATGATCCTCACCATTACAAACTGACCACAAGAAACTGGCCATAATTTCTCTTCTCAGGTCACTTACACTTCTGGAACCACACTGGGCCTAAATTTCCTGTAGTTAACCTTGTTATTCATACTAGTCTAACAAAATTTTGACAGTATGGTGTTATTTTGCACCCATTTTTGAATGGCACTATAAATGACAAGATGAGTTAAAAAGCAGTTGAGTTCATGAGGTGCAAAGATGTTGCAGACTTTTTCAGAACTGCTCTTGATTCATATTACTGGAAAAGAAGATTATTTCCATAAATGGAAATCTTCAGACAATACACAAAGTTTAACAAAAGACTGTCAGATGGAGTGAATTTTAAATTTAGAAAACATGTATATAAAAATAAAGGAACAGAATTCTACATCCATAGAGAGGTCTCACACTTCAGCACATTACACTTTGGATATCTCTGTTTCAGACAGCAATTTACACAGCTTTCAAATACATCAGTGAGTTTTTAGGTCTCGCTGCTGTAGAATCATTTGAAACAACAAGAACTTTATACCCTAAATTTTTCACAGAACGAAGGAGAAAGGTAAGAGAACATCTTCTGCTATGAGACAGGATGTATTGGGTTTGCATGGCAAGGTTTTTATAGCGGGGGGAGCTACAGGGGCGGCTTCTGTGAGAAGCTGCTGGAAACTTCCCCCATGTCCAACAGAGTCAGTGTCAGCCGGCTCCAGGATGGACCTGCTGCAGGCCAAGGCCGAGCCCATTAGTGACAGTGGTAGTGCCCCAGGGATAACAAATTTAAGAAGGGAAAAAAAGTTGCTGTGACACAGAAACTGCAGCCAGAGAGAGGAGTAAGAACATGTGAGAGAAACAACCCTGCAGACCCCCAGGTCAGTGAAGAAGGAGGGGGAGGAGATGCTCCAGGCACCGGAGCAGAGATTCCCCTGCAGCCGGTGGTGAAGACCATGGTGAGGCAGGCTGTCCTCCTGCAGTCCATGGAGGTCCACAATGGAGCAGATCTCCACCTGCAGCCTGGGGAGGACCCTGTGCCGGGGCAGGTGAAAGTGTCCTGTTACCCTGTGGAAAGCCTGTGCTGGAGCAGACTCATGGCAGGACCTGTGGACCCATGGAGAGAGAAGCCCACTCTGGAGCAGGTTTCCTGGCAGGACTTGTGACCCTGCAGGTGACCCACGCTGGAGCAGTCCGTGCCTCAAGGACTGCACCCCATGGAAAGGCCCCATGCTGGAGCAGCTCATGAAGAACTGCAGCCTGTTGGAAGGACCCATGTTGGAGAAGTCCATGGAGGACTGTCTCCCATGGGAGGGACCCCACGCTGGAGCAGGGGAAGAGTGTGAGAAGTCCTGCCCCTGAGGAGGAAGGAGTGGCAGAGACAACATGTGATGAACTGACCACAACCCCCATTCCCCATCCCCCCTGTGCTGCTGGGGGGAGGATGTAGAGAAAATTGGGAGGAAACTTAAGCCCAGGAAGAAAGGGAATGTGGGGGGAAGGTGCTTTAAGATTTGGTTTTATTTCTCATTATCCTACTCTGATTTGATTGGTAATAAATTAACTTAATTTTCCCCAGTTCAAGTCTGTTTTGCCCATGATGGTAATTGGTGAGTGATATTTGTCCTTATCTCGACTCACGAGCCTTTCGTTATGTTTTCTCTCCCCTGTCCAGCTGAGACAGAGATTGATAGAGTGGCTTTGGTGGGCACCTGGTGTCCAGCCAGCATCAACCCACCACACAGGAAGATAAATAAATAAAGGTTGAAACACACACAAAAAAAGAATGTGCACTAATACCAGCATGTTATATGTATCATCTGATACAGCCCAAATGACACTGAAGTTACTGTAGGCTCTAATCAGGATCTCAGGGTATGAATATCATACGATAAATGTGAAAGTCCCTTATCTGACTTGAATAACCTACAGCCTATCATTTAACACCACCACCCCCAATTACTTCCTGCCAAACCCCTAAAAACCCACCACCACCTTCCCCAGCAGTTGTTTAGGAATGAAGTGAGATATATTGCCTCAGCTAAGTGAAGGCATCATGTTATACATTGCAAGTTATTTGGCTTACCTTGATTGTCAAATGTCCTTCCTTCAACTTTATGTAACCCTTTCTCATTTTCCTACAGGGATTTCCACTTTTAGTTTAAATGGATGAAATTTTGCCCCCATTTCTATCAGTGAGAATTCTGCAGTGAGTAGTAAGTGAAAAAACAGGATTTCAGTTGGTGTCTGTATGCCCCCCAATTCATGTCCTCTGATCCACATGAGCAATTCCCTTGTGAGATAATTAAATGAGGCCGATGAGACACTATTCTGTTCTATTCATTGGTTCTCAGGCTGAAATCATCAGAGTGTAAGACCACCTGGCAGTAATACAGACACAGACAGCTATCGCTCCTGGCCACAGGTATTTTCATACATGGTGAAATGAAGACTCTTACTGCTTGTCTGGAGGGCTTGACAGTGTATTTTCAAGCTGCGGACTACATGGCAGTCCGGGTCTTTAGGTGCAGAAGGAAGTGGCTGGCGTGGATGGTAAGCCTGGCTACACCAGATTACCCCAGAGTTTAGCTCTGCTGCAGCCGTCTCTCACTGTGAGTTTGTAAGCTGGCTGGTGAACTGGTGCTGTGTATCCACCCATGACCTATCCCCAGAGCTCTCTATCCTCTTGACTGTGTGGGGTCTCTTATAGTCACTCAGCCATTAGAAGACTTAGAGTGTCATACAAGGAAAAGTTGCCTGTCCCTTTGTATTAAATGCCACTACTAGCATCTCCTTCAAATGCCTTGTACTTATTCTTCAGGGGACAATTGTGTGCAGTAAAGCATTCAGCTGTGCTAGGCATTTGGCATTGTTTTCCAATGTACACACTGTTATTTTTTTATGTTATAGTTGGCAAGGTTGAAGAAGTGCATGTTGACCTGGTCACTTCCTTGCAGACAACACAAGAGAAGTGTTTTTTTCAGGAAACAATTACACAAGGAAAGGGCAATGGCTTTTCTGACCCTTTCTGGTAGGGTACTTCATTCATATTGATAATGGGAAGAAAGCCATGCAGTATTTGTGTGTTGGTATTGAGTCTCTGGTGAAGATGTGGTGTGATGTGATAAGAGAGTGGACGAAATTGATTCAAAAGAAAAATCATCAAAACACACTTTCAAACAGAGCTCTTAACAGAGTGTTATTCTTGTATTCCCTTTATAATTAACATCCAGTTTTTATCAGACTTCTTTCTGAAGTCTAAATAAATGCCTCTATTGTGTGGCTTCTGGCTTATATCTTGCAGAAGATACAGGTTCTAGTTCATCATTAAAAACAAATCCTAGTTTTACGAGCCATATAAAGAATAAGGCTGCCCATGGCTATAATTGAGTTACTGGTTTTTATCTCACTACAGTCTGTTGGATGTCTCTCTAGCTATAAAACAAGCAATTTTACAAAGACCCTGTGGTGAATAGAGCAAGACTTCTGGCTTTCTAGTTATTTAGTTCCCTGTTTTCTCTTTTTTTCCAGAGGTATCAGATGCAAATTAGGTTTCTAGTTTCTCTTATCTCTTTGTTCCCTCCAAAGCTGAGATTGATAGCTTTAAGGAGATCAAAGTCAACTTTCAAATGTATCCCAAATTGATAATCTCCAGACTATCATACACCTTGTACTCAGAACAAAAACCTAAAATCCATAATGACATGAGCATGGTAAATATGGTTCTTCTGTTAGACTAAGTAAAAGTAGATTATACATGTTTTTTTAGACTTCAAAGGCCTGTCCTTTCAGTTGGGTTTCTTTAAGGTCTCAAAGGCGCTCTGCACTTCCTTTTGTGTAAGAATAATAAAAGACACTGCAGCAAGAACTTGAGAGGATCTTTTCCTGCTAACATTGCAATTTCAAAGATAAACGGTCAAAACATTTTAAGAAATGAAAAGCAGGGGCATTTCTAGTTTATTAAAGTAAATATAGAAGTATAATGTGCATCAAAACTAGTTTGTGCTTCATACCTGACTGCATAAACCACGCTTTGTTTCAGTTATGCTGGCTGAACAGGTTACCAAAAAAGAGACAAAAATGAGGGGCCCTTATATTCTCTTCCTACGCCAAAAAAAAAAGAAAGAGAAAAATGTACATTTCCAATAGAGTGCAAAATCTGCAGGTCTAATCCAAAGCCAGTTCCCATTGACACTAATGAACAATGACAATATTTCCTAATGTCGATATTTTGGACTGAACTGCCCGGTGCAAATGAGACTACAGTTGGGGCCCACAGAAAGTTGCATGACCAGGGACATGTCAAAACCATTGGGGCAGATCATGTGTATCCCCATGCTGTCACTGTAGAGTGGGTCTCCAGCAGTGGCAGGGCAGCTGGCAGGAAGCCACGTTGCTTACTGGCTGGCAGCCAGTGGCTCATCTCTGTGCCCTGGTGAGCAGACTGTAATAACTAATCCTGGGTTTAGGGAGAGGTTTTAGTATGCACTCTATGGGAAAAAGTGTCAGGAAGAGCTACATCCTCCCTTCAAGGAGTGCCTCTGATTTTTCTTTCAGCCAACACTTATTTTGTAGTACTCAAAGGCAGATGTTTGGAAAAGAAACAAACATTTTGATCCTTCCAACTGTCCTTCCATTCTCTTCCAAAACACAAGGATGATTGTGTGTATGTGCATGTGAGAGGAGGAAAATAATCCTATTGTTCAGCATGGATAAGTACTTCTGTGATTTGTACATAAAAATGTTTGTATGGAATAGTGCATGGTAATCTGTTTATCGGCTAAGAAATACATTCTTTCCAATAACCTGTCTTCCTGGTATAGTACTGGGTGACAATTTGATCCTGTATATGCTTACAAAATATATGTTTTGTTATTCTCTCTACAGTGCTGGAAGCACCTGAGTGTTTCCCTTATGGGAAGTCTATTGTGATGCAACAGATCTTCTGAGACAGCACTTCTGGGAAATATCAGAAACTCTACACAGCACTAATGCTAGAAGAAATAGAGAAGTTTGAGTGTTTTTACACTTCAAAAACTCTTAGAGAAATATATTGTGAAAACACTAGATTGCCAAAAGAATTCCCTTCATTGACTAGTAAAAAAGCAGCAGCGAGAGTGTGCCATCCTCACATTGCTAATTGCTGTGTCACAACTCCCACATCTAAGGATAAGTGCATGCATTGGTCTCTGCTGTAGTCACTCAGCTGAGACTGCCAGTAAAGGTGAAAATTGTTGTCAGCTGTCATTACTTGGTATGTGTTTGTTACGGAGGCATGCACAATCAAATCCAACAGGTGTTAAAACTCAGATTTATTCTTCAGTAAAAAGTTAGAAGTCTGATAACATTTGTGAACCATGGGTTCAATGATGGAAGGGGAATTAGTACTACACAGTCGACTTAAGAATTCTTTACATTTAAAATAACTCAAAATGTGCATACCACTCCCCTAACAGATGAGGGCTCTCAACCTGCAGGAGTTACCTAGGGCAGCATCCCAACCCAAGGGGAGAGTCCCCGACTGCAGACCCGCGGCTCAAGGAGGACTGGCTCAAAATGTCCTCTGGCGGGGCCCTGTTTATACCCTTGTCAAATCTGATCTGTGGTCGTTTTAATCCCTGTTGGCCAAAAGGTCACTTCTGTGTAGCTGGCACATCTCCATTGGTCAGTTCAATTTTCAACATGCAACCTCAAGGGTTTGGGGTTTTTTTCCTCTCCTCCCTGCCTGGAGAAGTTTTGTTTCCTGTCGGGGCGTGGGGTGTACTGCCACAGTGTTATAACCCAGGTCTAAATGGAAAAATACTTGAGAATCAGTGACCTGTCCACATACACTGAAACTGATTCATGATCATAACCACATTTGAATAAAAGCTGTAATCTGTGACAGGCTGAAGTGAAGAATGTCATCCAAAGACACTAGTAAGTCTGATTACCTCTGGAATACAACTAGGCTCCAAAGAAAAGTTGAAAGATGAAGAGCCAATATTTTTGTTTTCAGTCCACAAGTGCATTTAATTAGAAGAGGGAAAGGAAAGAATAAAACTTATAGGAAAATACAGCATTAAAAATTCATTTTCTCACTCACTACTGCCTTGACAAGAATAAAAGTCTGCTCCACATGGAGTCCTTTAGTATAAGCCCCTCCTTCCACACTCTGGAGCTCTGCAGAACCAGAGAGGATAAATAAGGTAGGAAGAGGTGGGGAACTGAGCTCTCATTTTCTTATCCCAGGTCTACTGACATCTGTCAGTAGTTACGCAGGTGGGAAGAAGGGAATATATTTTGGACCTTGCCAAAATGGCTCTAAAACATCATTGGTGGGTTTGCTTTGCTGGTTCCATCTGTCTGTGCTTCAGTGCACATGCAAGGTATTTTTAAGCCACCTGCTGTTGATACAGTGGTTTCTTTTTTTGCCAGAGTGGCATTCAGCATTGCAAGATCAAAGCATTGATCAGAATTCAGTGGAAGGCTTAGTATTATCCCTAAACCTTAACTTGCGTCTCTAGATTCCCATTACACTAACCTGTGATAGGCTGGAACATTTTCTGAAGTATTCATTTTTCACCATAGTGACACTACTATTATAACTATGGATGCTGCCTTTGATCGTAACAAAATTATACTAACAATATGGTTTGGGTGGGTTTTTTTTCTGTACTCACTCAAGACTTGGACCGAGGTGGACTAAGGAAGGTTGAACTAAACAACACTTTGTTCCTACTTTCTTTTACACTAGTAAAGAAAAAAAAAAAAAAAAAAGTAACAGGATGTTACTGCATTCACAACAGGAATTGTGATGTGTATCATTAAACACTTGAGTGTTTCCAGTAAACAGAGAAGAGGAATAGAACTGTGGAAGCTTTAACTGTTGTGTGTCTTCCAACTATGGCAGTGCTTGTTGTTGCGCAAAGTGGGAGTTTACTCAAATAGGGTTTTTTCACTGATAATTCAGTTTTTGGTGTTTTTAAAAGGATAGGTAAGAACTCAGTGTCTGAGGAAGAGCTTCAAACAGTAATTGTAAAGTTCTAATATTTTCTGTATTTTTGTATTTATTTGAGGCATCACTCATCACTTAAGTGTTAGTTTTGACAGTGATTTTTACGGAAACAGGATTTAGCTTTTACTGCACAGCGATTCTCCATTCCATCAAGTATTTTCAGTATTGAAGAAGTAAATCTGGAATGTCAGTTTGTATGGTAAATTTACAATTATGAGTATGAAATAGAGTTTTCTTCACTTGTAGTACTCCATCTTCCAAATATCTTATTCAAAATTTTGTAAAAGATAACAAATTTCAGGAGAGATTTTGAGTATTTCCAAGGGAAAGCAAATAGAAGGACAGTTCATCGCCCCCAAACTATTCCTTACAGTGAACAAAAGTCAAGCAAAACTTTGTGAATTCTCTGTTTGCTGTAATACATACAAAAGTTTTGGGGAATATAGATGCTTGTCTATGCATACACATATGTCTGTGTAAACAAACTCAGAAAGAAAATGTGAAAATGCAATTATTACCATTTCAGCATTTTAAAAAATGAAATTATTTCATTTCAAAGTAATGGTATTAATTTAGTTTGATATCAAGAAGTGAAAAAAAAGAAACTTTGGGAGATTGATAATAGAAGTATGTATGAAAATATGACTATAAATATGAAATAGTACTTTGAAATGAGATATATTTAACTGCTGGGAGAAAACAATGAAGCTTCCTCAGCACAATTAATTTGAAGATAAAATTGTACTTGGTTATACCTTCTATGAGAGGTTACCATTGCTTATCCCAAAACTCTCCATGAGAAGGCAAGACATTGTCTGCATTTAGCAGCCTTTCAGCAGTGCAAATTGCTGTTAGTAATGTTATCAGATGTATTTTGAGTTTATACCACATGTTATCTTACTGGTACATCTTTGATTGCAACTGCTTGGAAATCAGGAGCCAGGAAGAACTGTTTCTTAGAGCAATCTTCCTCAGTAGCTTCCAGCTAGTTACAGCTTTGCTTTATCACTCAAGCTGTAAACTGTAACCCCTGTGGTACATAATCTAGCATCCTGATATCTGTGAGAACACCTACATAAAACATAGGACTAAAGGATTAGCAGAAGTGAACTGTGTCACAGGCTTGGCCCACTGTCCTTATGGTAGATAACCCACCAAACATTTAATCTAAAGAGGTCACAGAAAAACAGTCCTATTCTAACTTTAGGTCCTCTGTTCTTCTTGGTCATAATAGATTATGTATGTCTTTGGATCTCCCCTAGCACTTTGTTAGTACATGATATTGTTAGGTAGCTTACAGTAGTGAGACTCCAGAGCAAATAAACTGGTCCTGTGGTAAGCATTACAGTATAGGCATCGCTAATTATTTATTTCCTGCTGTTAAGCAGAAAACAGGCTTGACTGCCCTCACAACAGCTGCAGTATTACAATGTTTGAAACACTATGAACTTTATGTGCTAGCTCTCCTGAAGAGCTCTGGGGGCAATGGGTATTACAAGCAGGTAGACTAGTTGTCAGAAGAGCCTTCTGAAGAGTCCTAGTGCATCAGCAGCAATTAATGCAGGTGGTATTTTAGACAAGGGAGCTAATGAGCTTTAATATGCATGCAGGTGAGGGAGTGCTGAATCAGTAGAGCCATTAATGAACCTATGACAGCCTAATTAGCTACAATTTAAAATCTATGGAATCTAATCAGAAGAGCTGAACACTGCTGCAAATCTGTGTATGAATGAGTCTTTCTAAATACTCCAATCTGTTGCTTAGTCACTGATTGATAGTAATTGCTTTTTTTCCTCTATTGTGTATAGGAAAATGCCCAATTTTGTTCTGATAGAGGAGGACACAACATTGAAGTTAAATGCCTGAGATGTTTGACTGCTTAAGTTTTAATCAGGAGATGTTTAAAAAAAAAATCAAAGTAAAATTAATTTCCAGCTCTGAATATAGATGATTAAAAATACACCACCAACTTTTCATGTATTTGGCTGGCAGAGATTATATGCTAGTTAATCAACTCCAAATAGCTTATATGAAATTAAAGATAGAACTACAGCTGAAGTGGTATAAAATACACATTAATATAAGAACTTCTTTACATAGGAATTTTATTAAACTCCTTAGATGAATGATTTTTAATACAACCAAAAAAGAATTTTCCTATAAAGGAGAACAATAATACCTCATGAATGTTGTTATTAAAACCCTCAAAAATAATAAGAAACCTATTATGAAACATTATATTTTTCTTTTCCAAAATCACTATGGGAAAAAGAGCATTTGGTAGTGCACAGTAGGGGAAATACACAACACAACTAAAGTACGTGTCCAATATTCTCAGTGAGATATGAAGTATTCTTAATGAAGGTTTAAATACCTGAAACACTATGAAACTTTCCTTGTGTTAAGGGCTCTGATCCTACTACTTTATGCAGATGAAATCCCATAAGAATTTTCCTTTACTAGCCAGCTAGCTATCTCTTGCAATAGTACAATAGACAGATATATATTAGATAGGTGAGTAGGAAGTTGCTGAAGAAATGAAGATGCCTTTTTTGGCTCAATCCACCTATCCTTGGTATCCTTAGTAAACATTACTGTACTAAATATGGGTATTAACATGAATCTACATCAAAAAAAGATACAGGCTAACATTTTAAGTCCTAGTGTTCTGTGTCACTAGTGACATTTTCATGTAGATACAAAGTATTTGAAAACAGAAAACATGCAAAAGTTTTCAGTCATACCTGATGCCCGTTTCTTGGAACTGCTATCTATTGAAACCTGTGTGCACTGCAGGTTGACCAAGAAGAAAGAAGGCGGGAACGGTTGAGGAGGACATTAAAGACAATTTACACTTTAAAGATTGTTTCTTTCTTCACAGGATTCCATGGTAATTGAGACCACCTGATGCTCTCAAGATCCCAGCTTCCCTCCCTTACCACCTGTCCCGATCCAATATCGGGGAGGGTTGTTAATGATCCCGAGAGCGAGATTAAGACACAAACGAGGTCAAATGCTGTACAACCTTACAACTTCTATTTCCTACAACAACCAACAACTGCGATAGGACAAAGTGAGGAAGGAAGAAAGGAAAAGGTAGACCTAAGAAGCAAGAGAACGGGAGAGAGAGAGATAGCGAGACTAGTTACCACCACCACAAATCCAGTGACATCCTGCTGAACCGGTTCTGACGCCGATGTTGGAGGGTCGGGTCCTTCTGCTGCCAGTCCAATGCCTCTCCAGGTGCTACAGTCTTTCGGATGGTTTCCAAGTCCAAGCTGTCCACACGCGCGCACGCGAGAGGGGAGTACGCAGTTCTTTTATCGTCCCAGTCTCCCATTACTTCTTCGAAAAGTTCACCTCTTTCTTCAGAACTCATTATCCTGTGTGCCGCCCCCAGTCCCTCCATGGGCGCATGCCCAGGTGCTCGTGGTGGTTTCTCACCTTGCTTGTGGGCAGGCACAGCTCGGCAGGCACGGATGTGGTGGCATTCTTCGGGGACATCTTGTGCGCACTCCCCTACAACAACTGGATGTCGAGGCAGCAGCGATGTCTAGTCAGCAGAACCAACACAGTCTCTTACACCACCCTACAGGTGAATTAGGAAATACCAGGGGGAAAGTACTGTACAGTATTTCTAAGGAGGAGCTATCAGCTCTGTTGCTTGCTTTCTCCACTTCCTCAAAGTGACTTGATTTCAAGTAGAAATTGGTGAAGAAAACTGCTTTGTTAATGATTTTAAGCTTTCTCCCCATAACTTATGTTAAGCCTCTGTTTCCCGGAGTTAGCATAAAGAACCGTATTTTCATCAAGGCAGCCTTTATTGAAAGGATGTCACATACATTTTCTCCAAGATGTTCTACAAAGGTTAGTAAGAAGCCAGTGAAAAAAGGCACTATTGAGACACCTGCTACCTGACAAACTCTTGGAGACAAACACAGGCTTCAGGCTAGGTGTGGCCTTTGAATAGCTGTTTGTGAATGTCTCTTGGATCAAAGTGTGCTGAGTGATGACATCTCTTAACAATTCTGAATGAAGAATAACACTGGGAGAATTGCCATCTGATCACAGACAAATCACGGGCAGAAGAAATGGTGAAATTCATTGAACAAATAATTTGCTAGGAATTATTTCCTTGGCTGTAATCATCACTGCCACTCACACAAGGAATTTGCTGAAGCAGCAACACCAACTTTACTGCAAATGAACTTTATTTCTGGTGTTATGTTTTTTTGAGATCATAAAGAGATATTGAAGTCTGATTTCACACATCCCAACTGCACAATTTTCTTCTTTTGACAAAGTGAACAGCCACATCTCAATAGGTTCCATTTTATACACATTTTTTACCTTGCAGTTCTAGTTATTGAATTATACAGCAGGAGGAAGAAATAAATAAGCATTTGGCCTGATCCTGAAGCTTTTATTCATGCAAATAGGAACTTTGCTCGAATTTTACATGCAGAATCAATCCCTAAGAGGTTCACTTTTTTTTTTTTAGCTTTCTCTAAAGTAGTGAAATGTTTTAATTTCATGGACATATATGTTATAATAACCACATTGTCACACAGTAGGCTTCAGTTGAGATTCATCTTTCTCTTAGTTCTTTTGCTCTCTATGATTATATATATACACACAAATATCTATTTATATTCACAGAGGTATTTACTGTGTATAATGTGAGTTTATCTTCCCTGGTTTTGCAGTAATGCTACTTAGAAGGCTCGTCATTATTGCCAAGACCATAAACACATTTCATGTCATTTTTTTCCACCGTCTCTTTTTCTGCACACAAACAGAAGAGAGCTTTTTATCAGTGTGGTCAAAATTGTCTGAGCCACATCAAGAATTAGAGTCCAGGGCCTGAGTGCTCCCGGCCCCAGTGTGGAAAGACAGGGATACCTAGAATAAATATTAGAGGAACACGTCTGACAGTAAGGATTTCCTGTTCTTACTACCACAGAAAGGCTGACATGTGGGCATAGAAAGGAGTACTGCTGGGAGAAGTCATGGAGTCTGACTTTTTCTCTTTGTACTGCATCAGTAGGCATGGTGGCTTTCCAAGGCTCGGCATGGATAAAGCAGGTACAGATCTACGTCTGCTGGAACACAACAGAATCACTGTACCCTTTGCTGCCCTAAGCCTGTTCCTAAACACAGGAGAGGCTTCAGGCAATCTAGCTAGTAAAGGAGTTCTCCGGGTTGACAAACCTAGATCACACTGGTGGGACAAAAATCCTGGTGAGAGACTGAGAGCTTGAGTATTTATAAGGATGAGGTTCATTTTACTTGCATATGAAGCAATGGCCTGGAACAAAGATCCTGAATGCTCCATCTTAGTGTGGCAAAAATAATTGGTTGTTGTTTATTTGTAAAAATAAGGAAACCATGAGCTATGGGGCTAACAAATATATCCAAGCTTACAAAGTCAATGCCAAAGCCAAGTTGATAGTGAAAGGACTGACTCTGTTGTCACTTCCAATACTGTGTATCAGAACCAACCTCACTGAGGGCAGTGGGATGACATAGTATGTCATAGCAGAATGAGGCCCTGGTGTGCTCCTACCTAGTCATAAGCAGTCCTTGGCTTCTTTAAGGATACTGTGCTTCCATGCAACTTTGGGTACCGCTTTCATACAAATTCATACAAATACAACTGAAATGTACTGCACAAAATGACAGACTCCCAGTGAAAATTATGACTGAGCTGGAAAAGAAACTTTTAGAACAGCTCTATTATCCTTTTGAAAACAGACTTGCAAGATATAATTTAAAATATAATTTAAAAAGATCAGCTATGAAAGATAGTGAACTCACTGACGTTTAAACTTGAGGTAACAGGGACCTCTCACATGCTTCTGTTTAAATGTATATTAGACATGCTTGTTGAATGGGGCCAGGGAATGCGACATTATGAAGAATAAAGCCGTTGGTGAATTGATACAATACAATGTATATAAATACAAAAACTATATAAAACTGTTTTAAAAGGACTTTATTTTTCCTTGTTTTAAAATATTTTATTTATTTTCATACAGTGGAAATTTTACTTTTTATAGTGTTTCCTGTTGGGCCATAGTTGAATAAATTTATTTTAAGATGGTTGGTAAACTGTTTTCTTTCTGTACATCTCTGGTGATGCATTTTTTAATAAATCATTTTTAAGGTGGCTGTTTCAGTATTTTTCTTTTTATTTCCTGCTGTGGAGATGAGGGCTTTAATAAACAATTTTTTGAAGTGGCTATTTTTACATTTTTTTCTCCTGTATCCTGCTGTTACAGTGCTGTAAGCTTGTTACATGTTCATTTGTTTTAAATAGCTGCTGTTCCTTGTTTTTTAGAAATTATTCTTGTACATTAGCTTTCATTTTGAGAATTTCCTTCTCTCTTCTAAATAAAATGGAATAGGAAAAAGGCAGTGGAACAGAGTTTAAAAAAATGTTAGTATTACAATTCACAGGAATAACTAACCTGAGGACTTAGTTATAACAGCATGTAGCCATTCCACACCAAGTTACAGTGTTAACCACTAATAGCTTCAGGCTTGTCACATTTGAAGTAATTTTACTAAGTTTAAGCTCATTATAATTACCTTGGTGTAGTTCATCACAGATCAAGTGCTTACATGGAGCTATGACAGTTCAGCTGATCCATGGTAATGTTTCAGGATGTGCTAACTCAACCACGGGTTTGAATGCTGATCTTCATGTAGCAAATAGTAAATGCAGTCATAGTGAAACTATTCCTAAATTTCAGCTCTGTTGATTACTCCCTGGTCAATATGACACAATTTCTAGAAATGTTGCCATATTTTGTGTTGATTTTAACAATGTTTTTGAAAACTTGGCAGTTTAGTATTTAATTTTGTAGTAAAAGTTGTTATTTTCATCCACAAATAAAAAGGGACTTAAAAGATTTCAATAATTTGGAATATAATTCAATATTGCATGTGAAGTTGGCAATTAATACATACTTTGGGTAGGAATAAAAAGCAGAAAAAAAGCAGATTTTTTTCCAAAGAAAAAAAATGTTTCATGATTTATCAGAAAAAACTGTTAAATGAGAACTCCAGTATTCACTCAGTCCCACTAAGGCACTACCAGGATTTTTTCAATAGCAGACCAGTGCTGTCAAGCCTAGAACCACTAGGGGAATGAATAGAACAGCACAGTGAGATCAAAATGCTTATCTGAGTAAGAAGAGAGGACTGGAGATATACAACTATGAAAATAAGGGAAAACCATATAGATTTGGAGAGGTTTCATTTCAGTCAACATAATCATTTAGAGGGTTGGTACACAGTTGAAGCTAAACATTTTGGCTCTCTTAATAGTGTCTGGACATTAACAAAACAAAACAAAATAAACCACGGAAGAATCTCAGAAGTGTGATGTAGCTTAACCATTTCAAATATCTATCTTAGAATGGGATGGTTGCTCTCCAGAGGCATCTCTCACTACAGAGAACACCTGGACACTTAACTTTTGAACAAGTGAATTTATGTGAGGCAAACCCCACCTTTTAATGCAGTTGTGTGAACCTGGAGGCCTTCCATGAGAAAAGAGCAGTTAAAGTGACTAGTGTTGTCTAAGGCCACATCTTAGCTTAGGTCCATCTTCTATGTTGTGGTTATACTGGTTCACTGAATATGAATGAAGTTCTGGCAATACTGAACTGAACAGAAACTTCAGTGTAGTCACCGTTAATAGTCGTTTTAGACGGTTAGTCTCACTGCCAGTTTCTAAGGAACAGCTTGATTCAACTGACTTCTGCTTCTCTGATGAGCTGTAGCTTATGATGGACCGTAGTTTGCCTATTGAGGATGCACAGTCTGGTTTTATCCCCTACATAAATAGTTATTGTGTAATATATAAACAAGCCCTTGAACAGAAGTAGTCATAAATAGCACAGTGATCTGTCCTAACAACAAGTTTTCAGGCAGTAACTCTGGCCAGAGAAGATTAAGACAGAAAGGAAACTCCCTCACTGCTTGCCAGATACTACACAAAGACTTTGAATCCGAACATAAACATCAATACTCTCTGTCTCAGGGGTACACTCTTGCAGGCTAAAAACTTGAACAACTAGAGTTCAATTTATTGATCCCTGCCCTAGTTTGGCATTGTATTTTATCTCTCTAAAATATCTTTACCAATGGATTAAATCATACAGTGCACTGAAGAGAAGATACGTACTGAAATACTCCTGTATTTATCTGTTCATACTTCACTACAGTGGGGTTTCAAGTTCTTTGTACAGTGCAGAGAGCTGAAAGAGCAGTTTTCTTTTAAGGAAAGGGTAAGTTGTCCTAAAACCTAATCACAGAACTGGCTTGGGGAGGATAGCCAAAGCTTTGCCTTTTATGTACAAAACAGTCTTCATAATTGCTACTTTGTATTTGCAGAGAATTTGAAGAGTCTGTGAAAATAAAGTACTTTTAAAAGCATTTATTAGCCTTACTTTCCATTTTAATTCCTATCCTCATCAAATTAACTCCTCCAACTCATTTAATGCTGTATGCTCTGTAGGTAAATGAAAGACATTTGTCTGTTTATCTGGCCCTTTTCATAAGCACAAAAAATGCTTGTTAATTCCGATTATGTGTACATTCTGGCATCAAATTAATGCAGATTGAAAAGTGGCTTCACTTGTTGACCAAATCCTGAGGTGATTAAAGCAAAATTCTAACTCGAGTTTGAAACCGTTTATTTTCATTACAAACAGTGTAAAAGTTTGTTTCACCATCACTGTAAGAGGAACATTTGTACTGACATCTTATGAGTAGAACAGCTAGAGGTGGAAGGGGAATGAGAAAGAGGTAGTGATAAGGTTGTCCCACCAGAAGACCCTCATCTTCAAAACAAGTGGAAACAGTTTGAAAGTCCAATCATCTGCCAGAAACTTCATTTAAATTAAAGTTCCAAAAAAGAAAAGGTTAAATAATTCTTCAAAGCTAAACATACTGTTCAGGATGAACTCTTCTTGATCTCTTCTTAGCTTGAGCTGAAATGCTGTGATTTCTTATGTGGGCCTCAGACCCACACTAATTCCAATCTTTTGGTCTATAAAATTTCTTGGTACTTCATAAAACCAGCTTTTCCATGGCTGTATTTTCTGAAGAAGTTATTGGCAGAATCTCAATTTGTTTTGTGTTAGCCTACCTGCTTATACTTATGAAATAAAGCGTTAGTTACTAATTATAATTGGAAGGCTCCACAAATCTTTATATGTTTTGCTATGTTATCAACAGCTAGACATACACAGGGCATGAATACACATGCTTTGATTCTATAGGAAACCAAGAAAAAAAAAAATTGCCTCATTGGGGAAAATGGGAAAAACAAGGTGCTTGAATACCACTGTGATAGGCTGTGGTACAAATGGCTGATTACTGGAGATCAGAGTATGTGTCAAATCAACTTTCTTTGATACTTTTAAGATTTGCTTTGGTTTTGTGTAACATGAGCATCTTGCCTGTTTGGGAAAAGATATTTTGATATCATTTTTGACTGCAAAGATCCATTTATTCTAGTCTATGTGGGAAAATTTATCAATGTATGAAAGAAACGTTTTATGGACTTACTGAAATATTGAAGCTGTGAATACTGCTAGAGATATGATTAAAAATATCAAAATTTTTCAAGGACTGGAGCTATCATTGCAAAGCAAACAAATTTGAGCCACTAATAATACCAGGCATTACCTTCTGCTGCCTCTATCTTTCTTTTTTATTTTTTGCCTCACTTGAATATGAAGATATCCTGTGTGATTGAACTATCGAGTACTGAAGAGTCAGCATTGCTGCTGCATTTGAAAGAGCTACATTGAGAACTTTATTATGCACATCTGAAAAGCAAAATCAGTAATTACAAACAACTTACAGGACAGCTGAATGTAGTTAAATCATTTACTTGCAATACACCCACAATCTTAAAATGCTTTAATATATAAAAACATATTCAGCAGCTGCAGTGCTTTTATCTGACAGGCACTTTCTCTTAAGATTATGGAAACTCTTTTTTTTAGGAAGGTGTATATGTTCCTTTATAAGCAAAATGTAACCACAGGTGAAAGGACATCTGTCTGCTTGATAGTTCCTTGAAGCTACTCTGATCACGGCCAACAGAGCAGAGAACTGTGTAACATAATGCAGACAGTGTTCCCTTTATCATCTTACAAACCACTGTAGAAATTGCCTATGTCATCTTAAGGGAACAATAAAGCTGTTATGTCAAAATTAACCTTTGAAATAGCATTAAAACATACTACTATTAACGGATAAGAGAAGTCTGAAGATACAGATGTAATCAGAGATGTGTAGACATCTCTACATATCTCTCATCATGTCTACAAATGTCTGATTATCTCTGTATCTCCAGCCTTCTCTCTACATATCTGAGTTTGGAATTTTATTAGAAGTTGTAAGAACCAGGAGACTCCTATACCTTTCACATGGGAAATGTTTGAGAAGAAAAAAGTTAGGAATATTTTTCTATGAACAGATGTTGATTCTTATATCACAGTTTTAATGTTGAAATTTTTTTAATATCATGTACTGGTGCCTTCTCTGAGGGATACTTATTTCTGTTTTAAAGTCAAGCCTCTGAGCTCTTTGAAATATATAGTTATGCAGGAAGTAATCTGCTGGAGGCTTTGAGACTTAAAGCCCATAACCTTGGGAGATCCCACGTCTGCCTTTCAGCTAACAGTGTACCCTGAAGTAGAGCTGCATTAGCAGCTGTAAATTCAATCTCACTGTAGTTTAGCCACTCTATTCTTCTTCACTGGTAATTACACCATGGGAAATAACTATTTAAATGGAATTCTGTGCTACGATTACATTTTTCAAAAACTGATTACAACATACAAGACAGTTTTCAATTTAAACTTCCAAGTTTTAATTCAAAACAACTTTATAGTAACAATTGAGACCTGAGAATGTACAGACATTAAAGTGAAGCAACTTACATTCCAGTTATTTGTACTGCTTCTTTATAAAAATATTTCTAGTATTTCTGAAGATTAAATTCTGCCAACCAATGACTAATCATCAGAGTTGGGTAAACATTTCATAATGAGCAAGTAATTTGAAAAACTCTGCCTTTTTAGTGAGCTACACACATGCACATTTAAAATTTCTTAAACTAGATCCTGATAGCCAGATGTTAAATTTCATCTTACTTTACAAGTAAATCTGTGTGGCCATACCAAAACTCTGGTATGGTGCTCTGCGAGGTAAATGTTTAGAATTGCCTACAGGGGTGACTTATTTTCCTGACTTATGTGCCACATGCCCAAGAGCTAAATTATTCTGTTTAGCCAAGTGACACAAGATCCTTACTGCATACCCCAGGCACTTGCCAATACTCTGGGAGCAATTCAAAGAGGTATTCACTAAAAATTCCCAGTGATTCTAGCATTCTAGCCTAGGATGAGATTAGCCTAGGCTTATGGTTGGGACCAGGGAATAACTTGACGATACTTGCCTCAATTAATGCTGCTGGATCACTGCCTTCTGCAGTCAGGTATTCAGACCACCAGAGTCCTAAGATGGGAGGTGATGGGAGAGTTTTACAATCCAACAGTTGCAGCTTGGCTGTCCTGATACATTCAGTTAAAATGTTAAATCTGGGTTCATTTAATCAATTTCCGGTTGCTAAACAGAGAGGTATAACATATATGAACATGGCAATGAACTATAGTATTCTGTAATGTTAAGATTCAATACGTTATTTTAAAGAGATACTTTCACTATGAAAGACGCCTTAAAGTCACATTTATTGTCTTACCTGATTTTTAAAAAGTATCTCTTTAGAATGCCATAGGCCGGGATGTATTCAGTTTTACTTATTATGATGATAAAAGTTGGTTTTGAAAGATGACTCAAAAAAAAAGAAAATAAAGAAGATTTGAGGAATGAAAAATTAAATTGTAAATACAATTAATAACAATTACTTTCTGAGAATTTCTGAAAAATTCTAAATTTAGTCATTCACCACATTACTACATAGATAAGGTCTATGGTAGTATAGTTATGAATTTATTCTCCTTTCACTTGAATCACATTACTGACTTCAATGGAGCATTCCTTGGTTTATACCATTGTGAAAGGAGAACTGGCTTGGTGTATCAGTTTTTATCATCTCATTGCATGGCAATTTATTAATTGTAACTGTATAACATTTTGTAACGGTCTGGTAGGTTTAGTAATTATTTTGTATCTAGTCACCAAAATGTTATAAAGGATTGGATATAATAATCTTCACACTGATTAACCAATTGCTAATAAAAAGTGGTATTTGTCCACAAAAAAAGGGGAAAGAAATACTTTATTTTTATAACTATACATAGCAGAATAATGTATTATCTTTGGCTTGAGCCCACTGATAGATCATTTTCTATTTATCTATGATGATATGGAGTCTCAGGTAAAAAAAACCCAAAGAAATAAAAATTAAATAGAAGTACAATGGAAATTCAAACAGTGAGCAGCTGTTCTGTGAAAAGTATGACTACAATACCATTATCAGTAAAAAAGGTCATGGGCTTGATTCCTTACCCTGAACAGACCAATCTGACCAGAGCCATCTGTGTCAAATCCTCCAGGCAAGGATATTTTATTGTTGAATGGCATTTGTCCAGTCAGCAGTGAAATGGGTACCAGCAAGAGCCAAATAAAGCAACAGGAGATCACTCATCAGATATCCTGGAGACCTTCTGGCTTAGGGGCATTCCTCAGTAGGAGATTTTCACCACTTGCCTGTCATAACACAGCATGCATGGGTCCATTTGTAAAATAAACACATTCATTGCAAAAACTACTCTGAGTGAAGTTGCTATTGTATATTGTAGCAGGGAATCATCAGCATCAACCCCGTTCAAGCAGTTTCAGGGTTTTACAGGTCATATGTAAAAATTATAAACATTTATCTTTATGGAGACTTTCTTGAAGTTAAAAGGGACAGTGAGCAAGGTACTAGGCAGGAGTTCTCCAGTAAACCACGGAGGGGCTATGGTCATCATACTATATTTTAATATTCAAAATAATTTGTGTTCACAGCTGGGAAAAAAACTGAATATCTGTGGTTCTGGAAAGGCACATGGCATGCCATTACCGTGCAGTGTTTTCCTTGTTTATCTAAGAACAAGGCTGAGGAGCAAACTAATTTGCCAAAAGTAAGGTGAGACAAAAATTTCTTCCTCAAACTGAGGTTCCTCTGTAGCTTACCCACACAATGTAAGGAAGAAACATGAAAATGAAAGTAAAGCCAGGGCTGAACGTTAAACTGAATACACTGATGTAAACAGAATCATTCAAAAGGATATACACTACAGGTTTTTATTGTGAAACAGGTGTTGGTCTTCTACTGTTAAAAAAGCTGTGAGTTAATTATGCTACAGAGTAATGAGGATGTTAACTAAGACTTTGTTTCCATTACAGCTGATTACATAGCTTCCAGCATCCTAATAATAGTCCACTCTGAAAAATCTAAAAAATATCAAATTACCCAAATTATCCTCAGAACAATTTATCTCTTTAAATAGGCACGTAACAGTAGAAGTAGTTAATAAAATTAAGGGGAAAAAAATCAGATAAAGCTGCCAATTTGAATGGGTTCTCAGCAGTACATTATAAGCCATGTCCCCTGCCCCAATTCTTGTTATGACTGGATTAGTTTTCTTCCACCTAGGAGCTGGATATCACAATATGCCTACAAGGTCATTTAAGAGGCAAATGTCCGAGCTATAGATTTCTTCCCTTCCACCCACTAAGTGTGGAGACATTATCACCCTTACCCTAGGAAAAGCAGTCTCCTATCCTACTTCACAAATATTTAGTTGGGTTTATACTGGGACAGTAGTCATTTGTTATGATGACTGTAAAAGGCACAAAGTACCAGTAAAGTTTGGTACTTTTTGCTAGAATTCATATAATTCTTTCAACAGATATAGAAAAGGCATTTGACTGGATTGAGGGACTTTATTTATTTATTTTAAAAGCACTATATGCCTGGCACATGCCTTGTGGTCCACTGGTAGAAAGTTCATATCGGTTTTCTTGCTTATCCCCTCCCCAGTTCAGGATGAGTCTCAGTCACTCTTAAGGCTACAATCCCCAAAGAGTTGTCATCTAGATTCAGTACAGTAATAGGTAAGGCACATCAGAAAGGGAACTGGGAATCTGAGTGTGATATATTGGCTCCAATAATAGCACGTGGGGAAATTTTCACATGTCTGAATGGGAGCACACTGTAGAAAGGGCCAGCTCACTTCAGCTTAGCTTCTAGTTGCCTAAAGCTAGCAAACAAGGAGAATGGGACTGTATTTTTAATGGCAACCACTCTCTTAAGACTGCCTGTAAATGTATTTGATCCCCTTATCAACCTTCTTGAACTTTTCTGAAAGTTGGGTGCCAAAATACATTCAAAGGCACATAAAACCATGCTTCTGAAAGAAAACAGAATATAGTTTTTGAGCCGCATGTATCAACTATTTGTATAGAATAATCTGATATTGAACACACTCATTCAAAACTCGAGCACTGTTAAGCCTGATGAGATTTAGGCCACATCTCTCTCCTCAGGATGATGCTCCTCCAGAGTACAGTAGAATGTATTGGAGTATAACACTTTCTACTTGGATTTACCTAACAAGGAGAAAGAAATGCAAAAAGTGGACTGGATCAGAAAGTGAGTAAAGGTAGTTTTATAAAGAAAAGCTTTTTTTACTCTGTGGGTGGTCAAGCACTAAAACACATTTCCCAGAGAGTTAATGAAATCTCCATCTTTGGAGATATTCAGCACTCAACTGGACATGGCCCTGTGCAATCAACCTGCTCTAACTGGACCCAGTCCAAATGGGGTAGGATTAGGGGTGTGATTTGGGGTGGAAGGAGTAGACTACATGATCTCCAGAGGTCCCTTCCAACCCAAGTTCTATGATTCTAAGACTAAACATGACTCTACAGTCCATTGTTCAAGTTACTTAGCTAGGAAAGATCAATCTAATTACTGCTCTCTAATTTCTATTTAAATTAAAATATTTAAATAAAAAATATACATTCAATCTAAAACTAGAGAAGAAAGCAGGACAGAAGTCTTCTCCATATCAGTGGCATGGACTAAAGTTTTTGTCCTAATCTCTCTGGCGTAATCATTTAAGAAAGATCAAAAGTGATATCCTAAAATAACCTTAAATGGGAAAGAAGGAGGCTTGCATAGGAGACGAAGAACTTAAGTTCAAATCTCCTTCAACAGACCTGGCTCTTCATACACCTGTTAATTGTTTTAGACACTGGGTATGTAGTGAAAGGGGAAAAGTAAACTCTCCATTATTGTGCAAGGCCTCATTTTGTACATCAGTTCTATAAAATTTTGCCGCATTTGAAAATGCAGGAAAAACAGTTAGGGCAATAGTTATTCTGACAATCTTGATGGTATCTAGACATGACATATGGCACTTGCTTGCTTGGAACTATCAACCTTTAAGCATTCAGAGCAGCAGAATTTTATAGCAGGAAAACTCAAGACTTCTTCCTGCTACTTTGTTCATGAAGGTTACTCAGGTTTTCCTGTATTTCATCCTTCTGTACTGAAAATACATCTAAACGATTTACTATTAACAATTTTAATAGTTTAATTAATACCTTCTATTAGCCCCACAGCTCTTCTTCATTTAGCTGGTTGCTTGTTCAGCTTATTGTTGTTGCATTAATCAGCATTTTTGCCTTCCTAATTGTTTCCCATATGGCCAGTATCAAATGATAGACCCAAGTTATCTGTGGCCATCACATATTTTCTCTCTGTAGAAAGCTAGTAACTTGCTCAGAGAAAACTACCAAGTCTGTCTGTCATGATCTCTTTCTCGTAAATCAGTAGTATCTTTTGTATTATTTTTCTATTTATCTTAACTCTATGTGGACCTTTGCTGTACAATACATTCTAATATATTGTATGGTAGAGAAATCAGATGGCTCATATTCTGTTTCTTAAATACAGGTACTATATTGTCATTCCATTGTCATACAACAGTGTTGCTGACCTGACAAACATTTCAAATCCTTGTTACTGAATCTTTGATTTCATGTAATAGTTATTTCAGAAATCTAGTATGGTCATCACCTTGTGCCCATGCTCAAGTGTATTAAGGACTTTGAATTTTCTTTCACCTGATGATAAGAATTTCTGTTTCTTTTCAACTCATTCCTATTAGCCATCTCATGATGTCCTCATAAAAAAAAGAAAAAAAAAAAGAAAAAGATAACTAAATTAAATTTAATATCAATGCAATATTATCTTTGTATGCCTCACTTCTTCAGCCTCATTCCCCATCATTCATGTGTCTAACAGTTTTGTTTGGTTTAATATACTTTATAAGCTGTAGCTCAGATTTTTTTTAGTAATTCTACACCCCATGGACTTTATAAAAGAGCTTTCTTTGCTAATGATATATTTTCCATTCATAAGGGATGAGAACATTCTCAAGGAATTTAAAGGATATACAAGTTCTTTAGGGTTTAAAGTAAGTACCAAGAGTTATAATGCAATAACTCTGATTAGAATAAGTCTGAGAAGCATAATCTGTTTAGTATATAACCTTTCAAAACAGTGAAAAGGGCTTTAAATATTTGCGACTGAAATTAATATCCAATGTGCAAGATTTATACAACTGGAGTTTTATCCCATTTGTAAATATTGCTAAGGGATTTCCTAATGTTACACAGTTTTCTTCTTAGCTCAAAACATATTGTCATTAGTACTGAAAGGAATATGACAGTTCTGTTCCAAAGCAAATTTTAAGGCACCAAAAATGTTTTATTCTTCCTTAGAATAAAACCAGATACTTAAAGAAGTGAGAAAACAGAATTGTCTTAAAGCAAAACCACACTCATAGTTAGCATAATGGAAGAGACACTGAGCAAGAACATGCTAGATGCAGGACAAGTTTGTGCTCAGCCTCATTCCCATTACAATTTTTTCATGCCAGCTTTGTCCAAATCAGACTGAGGAGAGACTTGAATCTAAGCTTTCTTAACTCCAGGCAAAGGTATGCACACAACATATTAAACAGAATTGTTATAAGGTATGCAAGACCCTGTTTTTCTTATAAGTGTGTATATCCCAGTGTACTCTGGGACATGTAAATCTTCAAGGCAAGGAGTCTATACATAGCCAAAGCCTAATACTTGTAAAGCAATGTGCTAGGGAGATATAATTTATTGGTTTTGAACCAGTTCAAATTGAACCCTTTGGGTGACTTCAGCAATGAAATATGTTCCAGTTATAGCTTGAACTTACTGAAAATGTAATATTTAATTTCATTTTCAGATGGAAAGTAACTTTTTCCCCAAAATAAAATCTTACAGAAAATTTTGAGAAAAATACATTTTCTCTCAGAAACTCGTTCATGTGGTGTTTTCCTCATCAGCTTTAACACAAATTACCTACTAAGGTATTTTTTTCCATTGAACTCAATAAGGAAATTATTAACAACTTAATTGTTATAATTTCTCAACCTCTTTTTTTCCATGACTTCCTATGCTGATCTTTGAACATGTCTATATTTTTTGCCACCTAATATTATTTATTTGTATTACAGTGGTGTCTAAAAGTTTCAAAGTGAAACTGGACTTGCATTGTATTGGACACTTTACCGCTGTGCAAAAGAATACTGCATTTGGAAAGTTACTCTTTATATGGCAAAGGCAAAAGACGGTCAGTAAAGTAGGCACAGAAGACTTGCTAATCACCTGCAGAGTCTCTGGCAGTAGAGGGTAGAGAAATCAGGTCAGGAAATCAGTGTAATATTCAATAGAATACACTTTTCTATTTGTAATGCTATATCTTGGCACAGAGAAAGTGCACTAGCACTGGTCATAACTGCTAATTCTTTACTTTTGCCAGTGCTGAAGTGCCCAGACATGGTTGAATTCATTCTTCCCAACCTCGTTCACAACACTGAAACTTTTGCCTTTTTTGAAAGAACTTCAATTACAAGGAAAGCAAACAATATATAGAAAAAATTCCACCCCACCAGAGTCAGAGTAAGGTTCATATTGACATGAATAGACACAATTGGGTCAACACTCAGCTCTTTTGAAAGATCCCACTTTTCAGATAGTGCGTGAACAAAGGAGAATTTTGTTTCTAAACTGTTAAGTAGTGAATCACAATAAAAATGAAAGAAAAAAAGATTGTTTCTGTAATCAAAACCAAAAAGCATTTTATGAACAAAATTGAGTGGATCTGTTTAAAACAAAGTTTATCATTTCAGTAATTGTGCTCTGGAACATGTTTTTGTTTCTGTTGATATGCGGCTTCAGTTATGTGCAGCTGAGTGTCTGTGCTGACCTATGTTGAGAGGATTGTAAGGAAGCATTTGATAAAAAACACTTGAGGCTTCTGTTATCCATCCTTCCTATAAAACTCCAACAGGAAAACCTCTGAAGTTTTCAAATGCAATAACTAAAGTGGAAATGGAGACCTACTGTTCAGTTCTCATTGACTAAGATGAGGTAGATTCAATATATCAACAGAAAAATATTACAGTGTTGTCAGAAGTGCAATGGTTAACATTCCCAAAAGTACCTAAATTGTGTACTACTTCAAAGAAGACTAAAATGCAGTTGTCATGACACCCCACATCCCTAGTTATCTTAGAGAGATTTTGATTTGTAATACTTATCTCTGTCTTAATGACAACATAATGACAACAATAGAAGTGTAAAAATGTGTTTCTAGTGGTCTGTACATTCTTGGTAGTCTGTAAAATTTAACATAAATAGAGTTTACCAATACACCTGGGCAGGAAAAATCTCTGAACCTGTAACTTGCACCCTGCACTTTCTAGCCGTTTTGTCTCTGTATTGGGTTTGTGTGGCAAGGTTTTGGTGGCAGGACAACAACAGGGGTGGCTTCTGTGAGAACCTTCCAGAAGTTTTCCCTATGTCCAACAAAGCCAATGCCAGCCAGCCCCAAGATGGGCCCGCTGTTGGTCAAGGCCGAGCCCATCTGCAACGGTGCTAGCACCCCTGGGATAACAGATTTAAGAGGGCAAAAGAAGTTGCTGTGCACAGAAATGGCAGCCGGAGAGAGGAATGAGAACATGCGAGAGAAACAACCCTGCAACACACCCAGATCAGTGAAGAAGGAGGGGGAGGAGATGCTCCAGGTGCTGGAGCAGAGATTCCCCTGCAGCCCGTGGGGTAGACCATGGTAAGGCAGGCTGTCCCCCTGCAGCCCAGGGAGGTCCACGGTGGAGCAGATATCCACCTGCAGCCCGTGGAGGACCCCATGCCGGAGCAGGTGGGTGCCCAAAGGAGGCTGTGACCCCGTGGGAAGCCAGCACTGGAGCAAGATTTCTGGTTTTTAATTATGTTTTCTCTCCCCTGTGCAGCTGAGACAGGGATTGATAGAGTGGCTTTGGTGGGCACCTGGTGTCCAGCCAGGGTCAACACCCCACAGTCTCCCTTTGTAATTGCTACTGTAGTCCTTGGTAAATATTGGTGGCTCCAACATATTTACTCTGTTTGCATCCTCCTCTGATCCCTCCCTAAACAAAGTATCATATAGAGATCTAGTGTCTGTATGTTTGGTTGTGGCCTACTGTATTACATATCTTAATTTGTAAGAAACACAACTCTTGCAAAGCTTTCTTTTCTAAGAGTAGTTTGAGTCTCCCTGTACTACAGTGCAGCCTGTAACATCAGCTTGTTCATAAACTTAGCTGAGGTTGACTTAATCTAGGTAGGTCAACTACTGATAGCCTGAGCACAATGAGCTTTGGTGAGGGCTTTGTAAGTCTAACTTGCATCCTGGGAACAGGTTCTTTGGTTGAAACCTGTTTCAGTGTTGACTTACTACTGTTGGTACCACCTTGTATAAGCCCAGGTACTGAGTGTGGTGTCTGAACCTCCACAACAGTATTGTGTTTCAGGGCATAGTTAACTGATAATTGCATAATCTTCTCCAAACTTTTCACCTGTTTTAGCAGAGAAGACATACACAGGACTGTCTCCAACCTATTATCATGAAAAGAGAAAGATAAAAGAGAGCAAGCGAAGTAATCAAGCATTTATGGTTTGATTTTTATTAAAACTACTTTATGGAGCTTGACCATCTTAACTTGAGAAGGTTATTGTTTTATGTACAAACAAAGATTTGCAAAAAGCAATGAAATAATGGAATAACACTAACTCATTCAGTTAATCAAACTGTGAACACTGCTATTTCAGGTAGAAATCAGTGTTTCCTGATGTTTAGATTTTTTGATTGTCACAAATGTATCTTTGTCTTTGCTTCTACAAATGAGACAATCTAACAGAGTAAAAATGGAATTTTTGAGTAAATTTGATTATGGTTATTTCCATAATTATCCATGAGCTTCTTACAAAACATAAAACTATATGATCAAAACAATGAAGTCTGTAAGTGGAAATTCTTTATAAATTTATTTTACATAATTTTAAATTAAGAAGGAATATACAAAGTAGCTAGTTCACAGGGAGTCCAAACATAACAGAGTTTTTTTGTAAATTCCTGGTATTAAAAAATAAGCAGGTGGAGTTGTAGCATGGAATCATCAACCTGTATTTCAATTCAAAGTGGCCAAATGATTAGTTCAAAGATTTAATAAAATGTACATAAATAAACTAAAATGGCACAGCCAAAGTTCTGTAAGATCCTATATAGTTCCTGAAGTATTCAAGATGTCTGCAAAATTTGGTTAAATTAAATAGCATCTTTGAAAATCATTAGCTGGGGATAAACCAAGTATCACATAAGCCCTTTTTTTCCTAAGAAAAGCAACTTAATAAATGCTATCTGATGTTACTTTGTGCAGGATTTTGTGTTTCTGTTTAGAATACTTACTTAGGTGAAGCAAGATGACAATTAAAAGCAAGTCCAGTGGCAGCAATGGAGACAGATAAAAGTGGATTTTTTAAGTATGCAGCTATACAATTTTTGGTGTAAAGATCTGATCTCTTAAGAGGAAATTTTTCTGTTTACAGTTGAAGCTAGGAATTTACATTTATTACATCAATGTGTTCTAATTATGTTCTCATTGTAGTATGCTTTTAAAAATGAACTATTTTCCATGCCCTGTGTATTAAATTTAGGAACTAATAAAACATTAAGAGTTTTCATGTTTTTAATTCCTAAAAGTTATGTGCTTGCATAGGATATTTCATGCATAATAGGTAATAAGTGTGTTTTTTTCTTTTGCAAACAAAGTCAAGTAGGTCACAGAAAGAAACAGCAGATTGTTTTAAAGCTAAGAGGAAAACCTTATTATCTAAAAGCTCAAATGAAAATTTTTTGTGGAGGACACAGAGCACCTTTGGATGGGACTACATGAATCCTTTCTGAATAGAGGAGTGGGTTTTTTTATTGTGTTGGTAGTGCATGAGATGTCTCAACAGACTAAGGAGGTTCTTTTTTTATCTTTTTTCTTCTGTTGTTTTTGTTTGGTTGGTTTGGTTGTTGTTTTTTTTTAATAAGAAGCATAGAAAATTGTGTTCTAAAAATTAAAATGTTCAAGTAAGATCAAAATTAAGTACAGAATGGTCAGCAAATGCCAGAGCTGCAGTTCCTCATGCAAGCTAAATTCATTAGCAGCCATGCATATGTGCCAAGAAAGACATTATTTTTTTCATGAGACTTTCATAGTTAAATTTTGCAAAGAAATATCTTGAAATCAGAAGTTGAAACTTGTAATTTGAAAATGTCAGAACAAAAACTTCCAGCTACATACATTAAGAAATATTAACCAAACATACCTTGAAGCAAAAAAATAGGTTGAGTTGATCAAAACTGAATACACAAAATCTCTCCCAGCTCTCAGAGGGATGTCTGCACCATGACTCAGAGATGATGAAAGCCTAAGTTTTGTCACTAAGACAGTTAAACTGAGTTTTAGTTCTTCCTCAAATAGCAAGTTTTTTTCTGGTTTATACTTTAACTCTGACAATGAGTGTTTGACTTAACAAACTCAACAGTCTTTTTCTGTAGTTTTTTTTTTTGGTTGGTTGGTTTGGTTTCTTTCATGAAACAATATATGTTTATGTGTGTAGTAAATATGGGAAGTAACTTGTATGCTGAATAGTATCCTGACTTGGCTGTGTTATGAGGCTGTATGCATTAGACATTACATCAATCTAATAAGTTCTGTAGTTTTATTGGTCAAGGATTCTCTCTTTAGGAAAGACTGCAGTCTCAGTATATTTTACAAGGTGGTTGAAGTAAAAAAAATACTTTATCTAATCAGCTTCAGATTGTTCCTACTACACTTTCAAAAGAAATTTGTCTGCTACTTTATATATTTTATGACCTGATAAATAATTTTGTCAAATTCTGGTCTGCTTACAATATATTTATTTTGCATTTTCACACAGTACTGACTTAAGGGAGGTAGCCTAGATACCTTTAATGGTTGCTGCCAGATGTTGCGAACCATCTGAAAAAGAAATAAATACCAGCACATTTCAAGGTTTCTTTGAAAGAGGTTATTAAGATGGATACAGGAAAATGTATAGAGGTTTGGCCACATGGGGACGCAAAGGCAGTAAATTCATTCTCTGTTTGCACTCAGAAAGACAATGAATCAGGAATAAATTTTGAATCCTGGCAAAGGTTTCAGATCCTTCAGGTCTTTCAATGACTTCGGCTTTATACTTCACTTTCTGCTACTTTTGGTTTGCAGAATATAATGGCACCTTGTGAGCTATGAGTCACTGAGGTAGAACAACATATATGAAGTAAAGGAAAAAGCTACCCTTCAAAGCTACTGGAAAGGGTATCACTGAGACACTTCAAAAGAAGGCCCAAAGGGTTAAGCTTTTCACTTCATTAAGTTTAAGCTGTTCCCTGCCTGAAACCTTGCAAATTTCTGATAAGAGTTGTAAAAACCAGGTGTTTGTTCTAAAACTACCCTACCATAGCAGTGAAAATTTCCCAGATAAAAATTAATGAAGGGAAAACTCGTAAATGTGTCAGAAGAAGATAATTATTATTTCAGATATAAGCCAGATGCTCTCCATTGCAAATCAAGTAGGAGTAGGAGTCTCAGTTTACAAAAGACTTCTCCAGTCATGAAGAGTCTTCACTGGGAGACTCTAGGTAGTATAAATCTAATCAAGAAAGATCCCACTCAGTTCTAAGATGTTACGTTGTGAAATGAAAGAACTTACTGGTATTGTATTCATATGGTTATGCTGCTATCTTGGCACATGGATTCTTGAGTGGCTCCCTAAATTTGCTTCAGATTATGTTGTTCTGTTTTTTGAACCAGACATACATTAGCTAGAGCCCTTCAACAGCTTGTAACTCTAGTCGCTCTGGATAAATTTTATCACCACTGTAAAAAACCAGAAAAGTTAAGATTTATTCAGACAGTTTTGATCCAAATGCAATGTCCATTTGATTATTTATGCATGTTTATGCATGTTCATCCTGTTGGGCTGGACCAGGATGCAATGGCCTCTCACTCCAGCTCACTGAACTGGGCTCTTCTTTGTAAGTTTGCACCAGGGCCCCCTTGGTGACCTCCTAGAAGGGGTCTGCAGATCCTGGGTAAGTTCCAACTTGCATGTGCCTTGTCCCCCATCCCCCTTTGGCACCCATCTGCCTTCTTGAAGTTCCCGCAGCTCAGACATGCCATGGCTTGTTCTGCAGCCTGGTAAAGTGGGGACCCTGAACCAGTCTTTTACTTTTGTCTAATTAGTTTCTGTTCATATTTAAACTTTAATTATTCATTCCATTAGCTCTTATTAAGACTGTTGTAGCTATTTTGTACCCATGTTTTTACGGCTATGTGTATTTCATTTCTGTAGTTTGATAAATATGTGTGTATATATATTAAAAAACCCCATATATTTGTACATATATAGGTGTATATATATGTAAATAGTGTTTCTATGTATAATTAAATACAATATGTATTTATACATATTTGTACATTCCTTAATGTACACTATATATGTATATATTGTATATAGATGTATATTTTTATATATCTGAGTGTTTCCTGGTCCAAAAGAAGTGGGCAGCCAATCACAGGTCTGCCCGAGAACACATGGGTATGATGGTGTCAAGAAATGGTCATCAGTCAATCACAGCGCAGTGCTATGTTTAACAAAGTGACAGCTGCTTTCCATAAAATGGTGCCACCTTGACCTGAAATGATGGCCAAACCAAAATGGCAGCCCCCTGTGTATATAGGGGAAGGACCTTCTGGGTCTGATGTACTTCCTGCTAAACTTGTAGTGGGTTTCTGGTCCTGCCAGCCAATCACAACAGACCACGTGACTGGAAAAGGGGAGTGACTTCCACAGCAAATGCCCCCTGAGGCTGCTGGGAGGGGGACAGGACTTCTGCTGGAAGCTGAGGATGGGGTATCTGTCACTTCCTATCTCATATATTCGTGGTAGCTATACTAGTCACACCCTTGTTTCCAACTAGCTTTGGCCTCAGGCTGTGCACTGAGCAGGCAGAGAAGACCTGGGTCCTTACCACATTCCTTGGTAGTAAGTGATGTCTGTTTTGACTGTAAATGAAATTATAGTGGTTCTCATCTGCTTCCTAGTGCTGTTCACATTGTCATTGTTACCTTCTGCCTCCTAAGGAGATGTGGCCTACCTAAATTTCACATCAAACTGGCAAAGAAATTAGCATTTGCACGGATAGTGTTCATGTTCTTTCTGCCCTGGAGATGGGAGTTGTGCTCTAGTGGAGTTCCTGCCACTTCCCCTATGAACATTAGTCAGTTCAGCGTAGTAAAAAGGCATGTTAAGCAACTGAAACCTAGCAGGAGTGGTATAACTACAATTTCTTGGAGTTTTGAAAGGCTGCCAGGATTTTCTCTTTCCAGAGTATATTAGCTCAAAATAATATTTTTAAATTGTTCACGATAGGATTTATTCTCTATTCATTATACTTGCAATTCTTCCATTGACACTAATGGGAATTTGCATAGGTATAAGAGAATAACATAAGGTACTGTATTCTGCTCTCCTTTTCTCTTCAGTACAATGTTTCCGCTGTAAGGAGGAAAGATACTAGATTTCATTTTTAAGAAGAAATACTTATTTTCAGGAGGGAGCAATATGTTTCACTTACAATTTCCATTCTCAGTATTGTTTAGCAGTGCACTGTATGTATAAGAAAGAAGAGCTTCTTGAAGGTTTGGTCTTAAAATAATTATTTTTTAGGTATAAACTTGCTAATGGTATCGTGCTATGATGAATCACGTTTATCCATGACCACCTCTGACAAAAAATCACATTTAGTCCCCAGTGGAAAACAATATTCTATAACTTTTGAAGGATGATACAGCTTATATAGAACCAAAACAGTCAGGCCATTGTTTAAAAAGCCACAAAATAAACTTTGGACATGAATTTATGTTGTTAAATAACAACCATTACTTTTAGAGAGATTTTTTCCACACTTGTTTCTGGCTTAGAAGTAATTAATGCCTTGTCTTTCTGTCTGTCCTTCCCTTGTTTTGTTGAGTACAACCACTTTATGAACACAGTTTTACTTTGTCATTCTGTGCAACATTAAGTACTTTCAGAGAGTTGTCAATAGCCATTATGGGTCTTGTTGTCACAGTCATTAACAAATAGCCCTTTCTGTGCACTTCCATCCTTGCTACACAATCCTATGAAAGGCTTATATTAAATTCTTTAAGGATTTATGGCATATCTGTTCTGACTCAGGTGTTATCCAAACTCAGTAAGCAGAAGAGAACAGAAAGAATACACTACTTACCAACTTAATCAATGCTTTTCTTGATGCTGTATTACTTTAGTTTTATTTAACTTGATTTACAACCTGGCCACAAGCTGTCAGTGCACAGTAGACTCAAGACTCACGGATGTCAGACCTCCAACTCACGTACTACCTTGCTGATCTGTAAATGAGCAGTAAGTCCAACATGCCAGGCCTAGATAAGTCATCTGTACAAGTCCATCAAGTCTGATGAGTCAGACTTGCTCCTTGTCAGCAAAATAATCAGCACTTTCCTAACTTTTAAGAATTGGCTAGGCCTGACTTCCTATAGGCTAGAATGCATTTGAGAATTTTTTCACTAAGAAATGAATGTGCCTTGAGGCAACAGGATTAATTTTCCTTTCCTTTGATTTATTGTCTTTTTCACCTCTTTATTGTAATAATTGTTTTAATTTGTATTTAAACTCCTCTTTAACATTAACTTAAATATCCTACATAAAAGTAATCTTTTGTTGAATCCACAAATCACAGCCAGAATGATTAGCTGAATTTTCTTTATATCCTGGTGTATTGGGTGTAGGTGGCAAGGGGTTGGTAGCAGGGGGGGACTGCAGGGGTGGCCTCTGTGAGGAGAGGCTGGGGCTGTCCTGTGTGAGACACAGCTGGTTCTGACTGACTCCAATG
The DNA here is from genome assembly GCF_929443795.1 of Astur gentilis. Taxonomy (NCBI): domain Eukaryota; kingdom Metazoa; phylum Chordata; class Aves; order Accipitriformes; family Accipitridae; genus Astur; species Astur gentilis. Next base: position 18,542,669 of record NC_064883.1, on the reverse strand, counting down.
GACCCACTGCAGTGCTCACAGCGCAGCCCATCAGCCAAGCTGGTGGTACCTCTGAGAAAACTAGCACCAGCATTTTAAAGCAGTATTGAAAAAAAACTGGGGAAAAAAGGAGCTCCGATATTCTGGACATATTGTACCAGCAGTATTATTTAAAAAATATAACAGTCTAAAAAATGTTGTTATTAGTCTAGAATTTAGATTCACAGTTAAAGGCAAAACTGCACCAAAATTTACCATACTCATGGTGGGAGCTTAAGAGAGATTTTGCTGATTCATCTTCTACAGCAGGAAGGACAATGGGTACATTAAAACTCCTAGAAGCTATGTGAAAGCTACATTAACTAATCCTGAATAAAGTTGTGGTTGGCATAATGTATTTGTTGGGCTATATTACCAGCTTGGTTTTACTGTCTTTTTATTCATCTGCTCTCAAATGGACTGACAGAAACTATTGCTGCTTTCTGTTTCTCTGAAGGTCTGTCACTAATATTTTTTCCCTTTTTTCTTGGATGAGTATAGTAATAAAAAATGCTTTTCCTTGTAGCGGTCAATTGATAGGTGTAGAAAATGAGAACAGAAAAGGACCATTTTGAAAAATGCCACAAATAATTCACAAGGATGATATTTTAAGGAGCTCATAGAGTTTCCTGCCAAATGATTGTATGAGACGTTAATAGCCTTGCTTTGTTTTATGACCTCTTCATACATGGTTAAGAACAAATAAAAGAATTGTAGCCTTCCCCATTCTGTTAATATTTTACTTTTTTTTTTGCTTGATTAACTGCCCTTAACAAATTTCTTTGTACAGAAAAGAATGGTATTGCAATGTAAACAATTTGTTTGTCAGTAGGTTTTGGTGCCATGATTGATTTATAAGTTAATTTAAACTATGTTAAATGAAAGCCCATCCTTTTCTGTCAGCTGGAAGAAGCAATCATAAATACATAACAAGAGAATAATCAAAAGGGATTGCTGTGGGTAGTTATTGCTGCTTTGCCACAGGCAGTTGTACCACATAGTGAAGTATTACAGAGAATTAGTATATGAAACTAACAGACCTGGATTTCTTGGAGGATAGCAGACATGCTCAGAATGTCAGCAGTGAACAGAGAGACTGACGGATGTATGAACATTGTCATTTAAGACACTGCCAGATTGTTTACTGTCACATAAAGTCTGGCTTACTAAGGCTAAAATAGCCAACGATAGAGAACTAGAAGGTGATCTGATACAAGAGGGCAAGACAATGTTAAAAGAACTTTATTTTTTTTCTGGACTGTGAGGGTTTGGCTGTAATATAGTGAACTCAGATTTATGCCAGAATTAGAGCTTAATGGTAGTCTGTATCATGCTATTGTCTTAGCATCTACTATAAAGGACTATCGGGTATGAGAAGTGCGAGAGGCTTGTCCATATCAGATGAAGTATCTACAGGCTGTTCCTTTCCAAAACCAGACTGAGCCCTAACACAACTCCTTATATATGGCAGCTCAGACTTTGGTTTTGCATGAATTGGTGGGGGTCAAAGAACTGAGCTTTACTGACTACATCAAAGGTCTCCATTTTTACCTTTTTCTATTAAAAGTAAATTTCTAAGTTTAATAGGACTAATTAAAATGGATAAAGAATTGCGCATATAGCTAGTTCTTACCTCAGTGATTTGCTTACTCTATTGAATTAGATCATATTAGTAGCTACTTTGTATTCTGAAAATAAGTCTGCATGACACTGGTATGTACCTGCACTGCTCAAGGATCAGGTATGACAGAAAATTTCCACCCAGTGTGTGCTGCCTTCCCATTTACCATCCTGATGAGAAAAGAGTGGAGCCGTGTTTCTTCCTTTCTTCTGCTTTACGCAAATACAGCTGGAATCTGTCCTGAAAACTGCCTTTCTTCTCTTCTTCAGAGCTGGAGTTACTCCCTGACGAGAGGAAGCAGTGAGAGACCAGTTCCCTTTGCACGCATAAATACAGGCTATGACAGTAGCCTTTTATGTGGTGTCTCTGTTTTCTTCAGTGACAAAGCCATGGAACACAGATTTACTGAATATTGCTCTCAGAACACATTACTTGAATATGAACACAAATTTAAGCCCTTGGTCTTTATTGTAGGGTATTTTTTTCCTTGCACTAGTGCCATTCGTAAAATTAATTTGGGATAAAACTCTCCTTTCAGGAAAACCAGCTATGGAGAGTTTTGGTAAGGTAAATGAAGAATAGGTGTCATATCACAAATTACTAAAAAGGCCAAATTGAAAGCAAAATACCTTACTCTACTAATTAATTGTGCATCAAGGCTTCCTTTGAGCTTACATTCTCATTTTATGAGAGCATCAAAGGAATATGGAGTATTACACAGCAATGACTGAACTGCATGCAGGGAACCAAATTGAGCGCTATATTTATTTTGCAGAAATGATATGAAATTAGCAACTTATAACTTATTTATTTATTAGCATCTAAACTATCTGGATTTTACATAAATCAGAAAAATTGCAGTGGCCCTATGAGATGGATTTTACATTCCTATTACTGTTCAGTTTTAAGTGTCATAAGGTAAGTGTGAAAGTAGAAAACCAAAATAAAACAATGAAGAAAATGTCTACAAATACAGTTGGCTAGTTTGTTGGTGCAGTGAGGGAGAAGATTTACTAAAGTGGCAACAAAGGGACTGAAACTTACAAGAAGGTCTGCCAGTCCTGCTACATGGGATGCTATGACTGATTTCAGTGGAATTCTTAGCTTTAATTTTATTTTTATTTTAGAAGACCAAATATTTCTTCCCTTTTTAACCGGACATCTTGTTTTGCATGTGGAAAGTTAGAGCATTTAGGAAAGTAAATGATTGATTTAATTTCCTATATTTCTGACTTATTGGGATGATCTTTTTGAGAAAGCTCTTGTGAGCTGATCAAGTGGAAAAAAAAAACCTAGTGAATTTTTAATGAGTTTTATGGAATGTCTTGTTGTAAAACTCAAACCAGAAATGCACTTCTAATAATTATCCACAAAAATTTCATAGGACCTATCATTGAATATACTGGTCCCAAGAGAATAAACTATGCATCTTTCTTAAAAATACATATTGTGAACACATGGGGCTACATTCCAAATTTCCTGAAAATTACTGGATTCAACTTCCACTAAAATTCACTCCTGCTTTTTTTAACAGCTAAAATGTTTATTTGGGGTGCATTCTGTCTAGACAAAGTATGGCATATCAGGCCAAAATTCAGTATTTGTGATACCTCCTTTAAGATGTGATTCTGCTGGCATCTTGCTCATCTTGCACGAGCTTTCTTCAGTGTTTCTTCTAGAGTATAAAACAATAAAACTCTTCATATAAGACTTGTGTCCTGCTGAGCAGAAAACTGATATACATATGTATAAACATGGTTTATCTAATGATGCTGATACGGTCTTTGCCACCCTCATAAGTGTCCAAACATTGTGATCTTAATGAATTTCCTTCATAGCATGTAAATAGGATTCCTTTTCTCCAGAGAAAATTACATTAAGTTACTAAGGAAATAACATTCTTGCATGTGTGTTACTTAATGTGGTTGCCTGTGGTATTTTAATTAATGTGCTTCTATTTTACCAACCAATTCATAGACCTAAGATCTTCAAAGAGGACCAACCATCTTCTGTTAACAGTGTATTATGTATTTTATTTCTCTCTCTTTAAAATGCATATTCTACAGTAAAAATCTAATAATTTTGGAAGTACATGAGACACCAAGATGGGATGAAAATGATGGCGTTTTGTCATTATTTTTATTACAAGGGATTTGAAGTTGCTCTGGAACTGCTTACCTGTCTAACTGCCGAGGGTTGATTCTGGCCAGCAGCTAAACAGCCCGTCAGCCGCTTGCTCACTCCTCTCCTAGTGTGATGGGGAAGAGCAAAAGATGGGTTGAGGTGAAGACAGTTTAATAAATGAAGGAAAGAGGTAAAAAACCTGCAAATGATGCAAAGATAATCACTTACCACCCTCCCACAAGCAGACCGATGCCCAGCCAGTCTCTGAGCAATGGCTACCTTGGACATACCACACACCCCAGCCAAGTTTTTATTGCTGAGCATAACGTCATATGCAACTGAATATCCCTTTGGCCAGTTTGGGTCAGCTGTCCCAGCTATGTCCTCTCCCAAATTCTTGTCTACCCTCAGCCTACTCGCTGCAGGGGTGGGGGCAGAGAGAAAAAGTGGAAGTTTTGACACTGCAAGCACTCTTCAGCCACAGCCAAAACATTGGTGTGTTATCAATACTGGTTTAGTTACAAATCCAAAGCATAGCACTGTATAGGTTGCTATCAAGGTTAAATCCATCTCAGCCAGACCTAGTACACCAATTAAATAGTAATATTTCTGCATTATATTTAACAGTGATGCCACAGCTAATGAAACTGATAACACAGCTGTTTCTTGTTCTGGGTTTTCCAACAATAAAAATAAAAATCAGTCCCTAGATACTCTGATTTCTTTTCCTTCTTTGACTGACCAGTGCAAAGATTGGAACATGATTCTGTGCCCAAGGTCTAGACCCCACATGAATAACACAGCTGCTTGGGCTAGAGATTCATTCTCCTTCACAGATGGTCTGCTATTGTTCCCCATTACCACTGTATGATTTTCATTATATATTGGTCCAGCTGCAGATGGACAGAGAGCCTGAAAGAGTTGATTTCAATAGTGCTAAAAAGAATTTTTAAAAAATGGCAGCAACAATCTTTTCTACTCTGACTGAAGACAAGGAGCAAGTACTACTTCTCTGAGTGGGCATTGTTCAGGTCTAACCCTGGACTTGGGTCAGGGTCACCCTGGGAATGGATTTATGTTCTCTTGTGTCTAGTTATTAAGACCTACTCTAAGTTGTCATCGATGAAGTATTGCAGCCTTTGGAGGCAAAGACCCAAAGCAGTTCAGCAAGGTTAGTGACCCTTACAACAATAAGAAAATAAGAGTGTACCACTGTAAAGATTAGTTTGTGACGAAAATGATCATGTGTAGACAAATCAGATCAGGGAAAGGATAACTGTGTTTTTTTTGTGTTTTTTTTTTTTTTTTTTTTTAAATCATTGCAGCTTGTAAACTAGAGTACACACACTGGATTACCTTGATACCTATGCTATCTACAAGATGTCATGTAAATTTGATAACTCCTTGTGGCTTGTTTTTATATTAGACTGTAGGAAAGAAGTTATATTAATTACCAGTTTGCAAAAAATTTAAAAAATGATAAACTAGAACCTGAAAAAAAGGAGTCTATCTGAAAACACTGTATTTCTTTAAAATTCTGGAAAATATTTTTTAAAAGGAGGAGTTACAGACTGAGTAAAACTTTTTGTCTAACATGAAATATAATGAAATATAATGTTCTTTGAAACATAATTTTAATTTTCAAACATAAAAATATTGTGAGTAACATGTACAATTAACAGGAATCAGAATGAAATTTCCACAAGAAATATGTATCTTGAATAAATATGAAGTCAAAAGTGGTGGCTTGAAAATGTCAGTGACATTTTTCACTTTGATTTTTAATCCCTTAGAAATGCTATACCTCACTGAAACAATTTTACAAAAGCTACATGATTTTTTAACATGTTGCTGTAAGCTTCAGTTTATTTGGTTTTGGGGTTGTTTTGGGTGGTTTTTTTAGCAAAAAAAAAAAAAAAAGATGTTTTAGCTGGATGTTTTCCTGAGCTGTAATGCTACTTGTAGTTTATTTCTTATCAGCTTAGCGAAAGAGTTTATTTTATATTCTCTAAAGATGAAATGACATGTCATGTCTAAGCATTGCTATCTGACTCATGAATATGACCTAAGGGATTGGGTTTGGTATTTCAAATTAGCAGTAAGGAGAAAAGGAAGTTTACAGACCTGTTGGTTTGAAAATTATTGTCTTCATCATGGAGCATTCATAGAATCATAGAAATACTGGCTAGAAGGGATGTTTGTAGGCCATCTAGTCTAACCTTCCACTCTAAGCTGGGCTGACATCAACACCAGATCAGGTCAGCCATAGCTGTGCCTGGCTCAGTTTTGAAAACATCCTAAAACTTCCACTACCCATCTATATAACCTGCTTCAGTGCTTTGCTACTCACCTACAGAAGAAGCTTTTCCTCTTGTCCTCTTTGAATCCCTCATGCCACAGTATTTCCCTGTTCCCCACCTGATGTACTGTCTGTCATAAGTGAATATTCATCACAAAATGATTCCTCACTGATACCCTTTTCTATACCTGTTGCAGTGTTCTTGTCCCTTCTGATGATGCATCAAATTCCGTGTATGCAATGCATTTTCAGTAAGAGGAACTGTTTCATAAGGTCTGCTGCATACTTCACTGAACTCAGTCCGATAAGTCCATTTGTTTTCTTGTACTGGGGAGCCCAGAACTGGAACCAGCACTCCAGGTGTGTCCTCACCAGTGCTAAGTAGAAAGGATCACCTTCCTTGACCTGCTGGCAGTGAGTGCTCTTCCTATGCAGCCCTGGATGCTGTTGGTCATCTTTGCCACGAGGGTGCACTGCTGGGTCATGGTCAGCTTGCTGTCCACCAAGACCCCAATGGTCCTCTGCAGATCTGCTTGCCAGCAGGTCCACCCCCTGCATATTCTGATGCCTGGGATTATACCTCCCCAGATCCAGCACTTAGCATTTCCCTTTGTTGGCTCCTTGATCACCTATGTCAGGAAATTGTTGACAATGAACTCCAGAAATCTCCTAGATTCTTTGTGTCCTGCGCTGTTGTACTTCCAGAAGACATCAAGTCCCCATGTGGGCCTAGGCCTGTGAATGTGAGATTTCTTCTAGTTGTTTGAAGAAGGCCTCATCAACCTGTTCTTCCTGATCAGGAGGTTTATAGGAGATACCCAGAAGAACACCCATAGGCTCTCAACTGGCTTCTGACCTTTTCCAAGTGTACTTGGTTTTCGCTAGAACAGAGTTAATGTTCTTCATAGTAGCTCGTATGGTGCTATGCTTCGGATGTGTGCTGGAAAAAGTGTTGATAACACAGGGATGTTTTAGTTACTGCTGAACAGTGCTTACACAGAGTCAAGGCCTTTTCTGCTTCTCACCCTGCCCCACCAGCAAGTGGGCTGGTGGTGTGAAAGAAACTGGGAAGGGGCGCAGCCAGGATAGCTGACCCCAGCTGGTCAAAGTGATATTCCATACCATGTGATGTCATGCTCGGCAATAAAAGCTGGGGAAAGAAAGAGGATGAGGACATTCAGAGAGACGGCATTTGTCTTCCTAGGTATCCGTTACGCGTGATGGAGCCCTGCTTTCCTGGAGATGGCTGAACACCTGCCTAGCGATGGGAAGTAGTGAATGAATTCCTTGTTTTGCTTTGCTTGTGAGTGCAGCTTTTGCTTTACCTATTATACTGTCTTTTTCTCAACACACGGGTTTTCACACTTTTGGCCTTCTGATTCTCTCCCCCATGCCACTTGGGGGGAGTGAGTGAGTGGCTGTGCGGGGTGGAGCTGCCCACCAGGGTTAAACTTCACCACCAAGGCAGAGCTCCATGCATTCCAGCTGCTCTGTCACATAAAGTGCAACACCCCCTCCTTGCCTTCCCGCCCTGGCCTTCCTAAAGAGCCTGTATCCATCCATTGCAGCACTCCAGTCCTGTGACCTATCCCACCATTCCTCTGTCATCCTGATGAGGTCATAGTCCTGTAACGGCCCACAGACTCGCAGTTCCTCTTGTCTGTTCCTCGTTACATGCATCAGCATATGGCATTTCTACTATGTTCCTTTCACATTGTCCTCATTTTGGCTGGGATAGAGTTAATTTTCTGCCTAATAGCTGGTATGGTACTGTGTTTTGGATTTAGATGAGAATAATGTTTATAACACACTGATGTTTTAGTTGTTGCTGAGCAGCGCTCACACTAAGTCAAGGACTTTTCAGCTTTTCATGCTGCCCTGCCAGTGAGGAGGCTGGGGGTACACAAGAAACTGGGAGGGGACACAGTCAGGACAGCTGACCCAAACTGGCCAAAGGGGTATTCCATACCATGTGACATCATGCTTAGCATATCAACTAGGGGGAAAGCTGGCTGGGGGGGCCACTGCTTGAGAACAGGCTGGGTATCAGTTGGTTGGTGGTGAGCAATTGCTCATTTGCATCACTTGTTTTTCTTGGGTTTTAATTCTCTCTCTTGTTGTTATTTTCCTTTTCATTACTATTATTATTACTACTACTACTATTATTGTTATTATTATTTTATTTAAATTATTAAAGCATTCTTATCTCAACCCACAAGTTTTCTTACTTTTACCCTTCCAATTCTCTCCCCCATCCCACCAGGGGGTGTTGTGAGCGAGCAGCTGCGTAGGGCTTGGTTACCAGCTGGGGTTAAACCATGACAGTCCTTTTTGCTGCCCAATGTGGGGCTCAAAGGGTTGAGATAATGACAAATCTGATCTGAGCATGTTAAAACAAATTTGTTATAAGCATTCATTATATTACTTTAATAGTTGCTGGTCACAATGGTGATTTATTTGCTGTCAGAGTTGTTCTGCTTGTTCTCAGAATTGTGTTATGTAACACCTTACTTGCTGTATATGTTCCCTGTTGTGCTGTTTATCACCTCTGGGGGCTGGATTAAGGTTATCATTTTGATATACTGTGTAACACTGGCTTATGATATGATAAAATGACTGGTCGTGAGACTAATCTGGTATTTGTACTCAGCACTGCCATCATGTCCGTACTTGGGGAACCATCTCTTGGAAGCTATTAATAATTACACCCTTTACCTTTTCTCCTCGGAGAGCCAATCTATGGGGAAGACAAAGGGGGACACTTTTCCTCTGCTCCTTCACCTTCTCCTTTGCCTCCAGGCTAGTTACAATAGCTCTTCAGAATTTTTAATATCTTCGAGATGTTCAAACCAGCATGTTCCTATTGCTATTGCTATGTCTCCTGAATGTGTTTCAGGTCTTGTTTAAGGTTAAACAACTATTTAACAATACCACCCAGAGATGTGCCCTGAGGCTGGATAATTATGAGTGGCAGGGTGTGTGGGGATAGTATGTGCAAGTACCTAGGACAGTGGGCACCTCCAGTGTTCTGGAATTTCACCCTGAACAAGTGCAGAATCCTGAAAAACTAGTAAAATATTTCAAAGTATGCTGTCACCCTGGCAATTCCAGAGAGACACAAATCACTGCAACATGCTGTGGCCTGGCCCATGCCTATCGAGCCCTGTTCAACACTACTCAGTACCCTAAAGGGGAGGAGAAGGTCTCTGGATCTGACAACAGAACAACAGGCGCTGGAGCTACTCCAACCCAGGCGACAAGCACTGTGGCTACTCCAACCCCTGTGACAGCATTGCAGATGAACCAGGGAATGAACCCATGCTGTATCAGTCACACCAATACACAAAAGAAGTATTGGATGCAAAAGTCAGCTCATTTAGTAAGGGAAGAAACTCCTACTAAGAAGGGGAGGGAGGAAGAAGTGGACAAGGCAGGCTACTCTGAAGCAGGGCCATCACAAGAGGAGGATGAGGAGGTAGAACTCATAAACAAGGTAGTAACCACCCGATTCCTATCCCTGAGTGACCTGAAAAATATTATTTTTCTAGTCTTTTTTAAATTGTATTTTATATTTTCCCTTTTCATCATTATCAGTTTTTTAAATGTTTTGATTTGTTGCTATTGTTTAACCTATCCCCTCCAGAGCCACTGAAATCTGTGCTTATTTAGAATCTATGCTCTTATTTCTCAAAAGACAAAAAAAAATCTAAACATTAAGTTTTATATGTTACTGGGTCTGTTATCTTCTGTCATATGTTAATCCATGTTTTCTTATTGTTAAAACAAACTCTTCACATATCAGAAGTGGTATGCATATGGCACAGACTAACAATCTTGTATCCAAATGCCTGTAATTCTCTTTTTTGGTTTTTTTTTTTTTTTTTTTTTTTTGGTCTGTAAGTCCAATTAATGACCAGAACTTTCCACCACTTTCAAACTTTCCTGTTGATACTAATATACAATACAGTATGACCAAAATACGATACACTACTTTTAATGGTGATATTTTGCATGCTTAGTTCTTAGGGAGTTGGAATGACCTAGTATCCATTTTTAAATTCTACAGCACAAATAATGAAGTTTCATTTAACTCTTAGTTTGACAAAGTTTTCACAGTAACTATAAGAACAAGATCTTTTAGATGTGTTCCTCTGTTTATATGAAGGCAAGTTGTTTTTTACGAATTTCCTAACAGAACAAATCTGAAACTCATTACTGACATTGCAGGCATAACTGTTGCATAAAAACTTATCTTACAGAAATTGCCATTATGTCAAGAGCGTACAAATATTGTGGCTATTATTCAGACATTTACTGATAGCATGAAAAATAAAACATAGTTTCATACAGAACCAGATTAAAACTGTCTAGAGCAACATTTGTTCAGAGGTGTATTACTTTAAACGTCAAGTGTTAATTGTTTTTACCTAAAGATGGATGTCTGTTGTATTAAAATTTAGCTCCTAGTAGAGTCACAAGACAAGTTCAGACTGTCACTGTTCTTAAAGGGAACTTGGATACAAAAGTTTCTGTTAGTGTCAGCTTTGTCAGTCAAAGGACTGAAAGGTTTATTTCCAGTTTCATATCTGCTCTGTTTCATTTAAGTTGGTATTGTATTTTTCAGTCTGAAGAACTTCCTCTTGTACATTTCTTGCTCATAAAAGATTTTAAGGATCAGGGAATGTTGGTGCTTTGGAAGGTTGTCAATCTTTTCTCTGAAAGCACATCAATGACCTTTTATTTTAGTATAAATGAGCAGCTACAGTTTTGATTAAGAGCCACACATTGCTGGAGATGTAAGTTCCTTATCGATCCACAGGTCAGAGCTTCATTGCTTTGTTCTGTTTAACCCTTAGAAATAATTAAATTTGTATGATGCACAAGTCCTGGGTGTTAACAGAGACTGTTTTTATCACTGGGCAATGATCCACTATGTGCATGAATGCTTCGACATTGGTTATTTCTAATGGAGAGATGATGGTGAATCCTTCAAGCTTATTACAGTTAGTATTACAGGAATGAATGATTTTCAAAAGGAAGACCTCTATGGTGCAATTACAGTGATGGGACTTGGGGATATTCCACTCTGGAGAGATATCCATGGTACTTTTAGGTCTGCTCTAACTCTTCTGTGAAGAAGTCACTGGTTGCAGCAAGAGCTAGGCTGAAATGGTAAGAGGCCACTGCTAAAACAGTGGTTTGAACTATTATCCAAACACTTGCAACATTTAGCTGGAGTTTCAGACACCATTTCTTCCCACCTATAAACATTCACCAATATGTTTAACAAAAATATTTTATTAAATGAGGAAAAGTAAAAAACAGTATAGAATGTTTGCCCTGTTACATTAATTTCTTCAGTGTAACTATAAGTGCCTCACATTGGTAGGATAGCTAGTTGCTTTCTCTTCTACTCAATAGTTCAGGACTATTGCGTCTTCCTGTGGTGTGACCTGTTTCCCCTCTCATAGCCTCTCCTTCTTCTAACTGTTCCTTGCTCTGCTCTGCAACCACCACTACCTTCTCTCCACGGCTTCTTATTCTTCGAGCTACTCCTTGGTGCGCCTTGTTTCATCCATCTGATACTCTTTCCACTGCTTGAGCCACAAGCTCTTCCCACAGGTTGTCATTCTACTTCTTGCCAGGAGGCATTCTACTCTGGCAAACCACTGCATTTGCTAACACCTTCTCTTATTTCAGCTCCTGGCAAGGGCCTGGATATCACTGAGGACCAACAGAGTGTGGCAGTGCACCACACACTTACACAGGTGACTCTTAACTTGCTGGTGTCACTTTACAGCTAGCAGGAGATTTTAAACAGTATTTTCTACTTTTGCTTTTCCTTTCTAGGCTGTACATTTTTCATGTTGATGTTATGTGATGTACCTTTAGGCATAATTACCTGCTCCAGACTTCTATGCACTAGTAAAATCAGAAATTTTTTCTCCATTTGCCTCATTTTTTTTTAAATCAGAAATGGCTCACTGACATAGTAAAACATCTATAAATATATGTAAAATAATAATGATAAAAAAATATCTAGGCTTGCACACTCATCCTTTTCATTTTTCTCCCCTTCTCTCTACCTTATGTTAACACGTTATTTCTCCATCTTTGGGCCCTCAGTCCCCCTGAAATCTTTTTGGCTGTGAGGGCAGTCTGCTTTTGCTTTAGCCTTCGGCTTGCAATGTGTGTTTCTTCTGTACTGCGTCTGCACCAGAAGATGGGGTTTTGGTATGCTGCTGAATAAAAACAAACTACAGGTTCTAAGTCTTGTGTTTCATCAGAGTTTCTTTTAAACTCATAATAACTTGGCTCTCTTTGGCTGGAGGTCTAGAACAGTCCCTGGTCACCTTTGGGTAGTTAGCAAGGGCTTTGTCCACGGAATGCCGTGGAAGTATGGGTTGAAAAGAGGCTGAAAGCATTTATGAGAGAAAAAATCTATCAAAGGCTGCTGTCACAGAGACCATCTCTGATTCAGGAAGACCCTGAGTCACAAAACTTTGGAAACTGGGAGATCTTGATTTATGATATTCACATATTCTTGCTTTGGTATCCACTGCTGGAAACAAGGTAAGAAAGGACATTTCTTTCATCCAAAAATGCAGTTCTCATGTTATGTCATGTATAATGAAGCAAAACTGTGTGTGCATAGGCTCATATAGATTTTAATTGATTCATAATTGATATTATAATTACATTTTCTACTTGGAATGCAGAACCTTCTAAGCTGATTCCCGCTACTGAGCTGATACCCATGAGTTGAATACATTACAAACAGGCGCAATGCACACGAGGAGGGAGCAAGGTTTGACTTGCTGTGTTCCAGAACCATACTTATGATGTCTTTACCAGTGATGAATTTGACTGGCTAAAGTTGCCTGTTCTAGGCACACACATCATGCATGTGTTCACAGAGCAGTAGCTGTTTGATGGTCATGTCCACATTGCATGGAGGGGTACTCTAGAGGGTGCCTTGATTTATACCAAACCTATTCCATCATGAAAAAAAGCACATTTCAGGCATATCAGCATAACACTCAAATCTGTACTGTATCACTTTAAGTATAGACACTCTGCAAACACCATAAGTATGCCTATAGCATACAGTTGTCTGCTCTATGTCACCTGAATAATTACAACCAAAGAGCTGACAGGTTCATGGCAAGAAAAAAAAAAGCCAAATAGGACACTAAATTTCAAATCAATGGTATTATGGGCCATGAGGAAGCAATGTGTGAAGTGACAAAAGCATTCTGGCAAAGTGCATTCCTGTTTCCCCTCATAGAGGAAGTGGTTATTCACACCAGCAGATAGTATACCCTTCTATAATAGGGTAAAATAGAGCAGTTGGGAAAAGAATCTGGGGAGCCTGTCACTACAGTGAGGAGAGATGTGAGACTACATACACTGGTAAATTAAATGTGTCTGGGACTGAGCTATTGCAATGAGACCAACAGACTGTGTCCATACCATTAAACTTTCTTACCTTCTACACCAGGGTGGCCTCCAAACTAATCAGTGGACTTAATGTTATGTTCATGGCTCAGCTTAACATGAGAGCAGTGCCCTGAAATTTCCTAATACAGTTCTATTTGGGCCAGATGGAGTCTGGTCAAGAAATATCCTAAAAATGCATGTATAACCAAAAGAGAGTTTCAGTGCTCAAGAATGTCCTCATGCCTAGGGTTCTCCCCTGGTACTCTTTAATTTACCAGCAAAGGCAAAGCTGGAGGGTAGAAAGCTTGACTAATGGGTAATGAGTGTGACGTGACCAACAGAGACTACAGTTTCAGTGAAAGTAGTTACCAAAAGTGAAAATGCAAAACATATCTTTAGAGTGAAAATATGTCATGAAAAAGAAGTGGAGAAGCTAAATATTACCACAAGATAAGATGTATGTGATTCTGAGTGTTCGTAATTCTGTGGTTAACTCTGACAGTGAAAAAGTGAAAAGGACGGGTCTTGAACATTTCAGACTTGTTTATAGATAGACATTTAGAAGAAGATGGAAGACAGAAGATAGAAGAAGATAGAAAGACAGAAGGAAATATTTAGATTCGAAAGCTGTTCAGGACACAAAAATGTGATGTAAGTGAATTATACCTTTTCTTTTTAAATACAGAAATCTTCTGTCTGGTAGAAGGTTGAAGATTTGTATTTTTTGCTGCTGTGAATGGCCTGCAGGATCCCCAAACCCAAATACACATTAAAACTAAGTATTAAGTATTTTTCATATCTACACATCTACACTCATAATAAACTTTAAATAAATGAAAGGAAAAACAGAAGCATACTAATTGGCTGTTCTATCTACCAAAAAAAAAAAAAAAAAAGAAAATATGGAAATGACCTGTGAATTTTTAGCTATGAGCTAATCATAAATTTCAAATGCATTTTTGCTTACTCCATTAAAACTTCCCACAAGTCATTTTAAAATACATTTTTTTCAGGGGAAAAAATCTTTTTATTGAGTTAACATTTGAGCAAAGAAAATCGACACAGAAAGAGCTTTTACAATGGAAGCAGAACTGAATATGCATATGTGGTTTGTGCTAAAAAGATCAAAAGGATCCCTGGAAATATAGTGAGTCAATATAAGAGTGTCTGAGTAAGTTAGAGCAGCAATCTGACCATTGTATAATGTCTCACCAATGACAGCTGGTCTGGTAATGGGTGCTCTCAGACGAGTTTTGAATACATTTCTGCATCTGAAAACCCTCTCAATACCATGGATGCCTGAAGTCCTAAGTCAGTCATGGATCATGCAGTAGTCCTCATCTCAACTCTTAGATCTATTCTTCAAAACTAGACAGAACATATTGGATCAGAACTATATTAAGGTAGACAGATATTTCCCAGATTAGAGTTGTCTTGCACGTGACCATCCTGGGCAGAAGTGGTTATTCCTCTTTCTTCTCCCCACATGCACATGTTCATGCCCATGCAGACCATCTCTCAGATCATACAACATGGAAAATTAAAAGATCAGTGCAGACTCCTAGGCATTTTTCTTACTTCTGCCATTACAGAGATAGTTTTAACGTCTACCAGTAGCAGCAAAGAACTTGTATTAGTCATGAACAACTATGAGGATCAGAGAATGAAGATAGCAACCTGAACCACTGAATTCAGTGTGCAGGAATTCTAAACAATTTTTTTCAGATATATTTATGCCCACCCCACCCCCACCCCCCCGCAGTGATATAACTGGTAGTGAAATCTGGCCTTACTATCTTTTTTGATTTGATGCTATCAGTAGAATGGTCCAGAAAAATGTCCATTCCTTATGTTTATGCATCACAAGCCTAAAAAAATTCCCAATACTCTAAACCAAACTACAACTGCAGTTCCAATTTGTGCGTGCTGGAGAGGGCTGTGGAAAGACTGGAAGACAAAGAAACTCAGAAAAAGCAGGGGTGGGAAACTCTGATTTTTTTCAAAACATGCCAAGATGATATGTCAAGTTAGAGTTGGAATGAAAGAGTGACTTGCCTGGCATGTGCAAGGACATGACATACACAGGAGACAACAGACACATGAAAAGGAAAGAAGGAGAAAACTCGAGACGACTTAGTGGTGGGAAGTATCTTGCTTTAAAAGTAGCCTTTATACTGAGGACATCTGAATCACAGCCTTTGTCCATGCTCAGCCTCTTACACTGGAAGGATCTTTCCTCAAATATGCAACTATCTGTCCATGAAATCAGGGGTTACTTGTACGTTTGGGGATATGGTCAAACGCTGACCTGTGCTTTCTCTCTTAATAAGTATGGAGGTGAAGTTATCACCTGGAACTTCATATATTTACACTATTCTTCCTATAAATCCTGACTCGTTCTGCCACAGTTGAGAAAACAAAATAGGAAACAATATCCTTGCCATTTCCAGATACATTGCTGGCCATACACAGACAAATGCAACAAGACTAATAAGTGAATGCTCACTCAAAAACTGATACAGCCTTAATTCATGTCTGCAACAGGGAGACATCAAACTCCTCCATCTCCTTTGAAATAAGAACTCAAGTAACCATGTGAAAAGCAGTGCACTGAAGGAATGTGTTTTTTAGAATATTTTGGGGAAAAAAACCCTAATGACCTTCTATTAAAATGTTGGGTTTTTTTTAATTGGAACTTCCTTTCTTTTTTGGTTAACTTGATAAATACATAATGTTTACAGTTATCAGATCAAACTGGGGAGGAGGCTTTATTGCTCCAGGTGTTTTGGTGGTTGGAGAAGACTATTATATTGGCTCTGAACCCTTCTCAGCCAGGCTATAGCTTTCATCCATGACATTTAGACAGTCCAAACCTGCACAGTCATTCATTTCAATAGCATTCTCTTACAGTTTTATTGTACTGTTGCTATGCTCATATCAATAAATATTTCTAAACGACTTGACAATTTGCAGCTTTTTAAAGGAGTTAGTGAAAAGAAGCTCAATTTCAAGTTCAATTAACATGCTATGAACCTGGCAAAGGGCACACAAAGGAAAAAATGTTAGAATTTAAAACTGATTTGCTTTACAGTCGTCCACTCTGGATGGTCTAAATCAAGCATAACAGCCACCAGGCAAACTACCCCAGGATTTTCTGTAACCACTTAAGTCACCTGCTGTTTTACCAAGAGCAGGAGCTTTCCCACACACCTTGTAGAAGCAGCTCATCGCTGTGTTGACAACCTTAAGATCCATATCCTTAGTTATAATTTGACTCTATAGCAAAGAGAAAAAAAAGAAAAAGGAAAATATAGTAGATGCTAGAAACTAAATACTGGAATTTAAATGCCAGCATTCTCATTTAATGGCCAAAGAACAATTCACATGATAGAGAAAAAGAGCTTTTTAACCTCCTTGTAGTCGCTTTTACATTTTATGCAAGCATAGAGTTTATACTTAGAAACAACCAACTATATTAATGGTGAAATAATACAATGAATAATACCATCCAGTGAGTCCCCAGATATTTGAACACAAATCTTGAGAGGATATGTAGACTCATGTTAAGAAAAGGGTATATCCCTGCCTTTCTGTATTGCTTGTAAAGTCAGTTCTTTAAACTGCCTTTATCCTCCACGTTCCCTGACTAGATCACTGTGGTGATAGATAGACTGCTGACAACATATGAGTACTATACCTCGGTTTCATTCAAAAGCTGACATTTAAAATGGTAACAGAAAAGATGCCTTAAATGAAAGAATGACTTTCTATGTTTCTTCCTAAAGCTCATACTTTTGAGTCTATAAAAATGATCACTAATACTTTTAAATTCTCCTATGAAGTTGATTCCTGACAGTTTCTCACTTTCAGAGCATATAGAACCAGGATATTCAAGAGATGTTTGCAAGAGCACCTGAAAGATGAAGTCACTGACGTAAAGCTGTAATAAGCATCTGAATCAAACCCTTTTAGTTTAAAGGAATGTCAGTATGTGAGGTTGTTATCCCTGCTTGGAAATTGTTTTTAGAAGTAGTTGCTGGCATCAACAAGAAGTAAGTGAAATATGACTACTGATTAGTCAAAAGAATGAGCAACAGTATTAAAGCATGTGGCAAATTTATAGATCTACACCATATGTCACACATATTTACTGAGATAAACTGATGACTGATACAACAAATTATGTTGTTCTTGCACTTTTAACTGCCCCATGGCACCTTGTGCCCATTAATCTTCATTAGGGTGTGGTAAAACATCAACTCTTTAAGCAATTGCCTAAAATATCTTGCTGTATTTTCCTGTAAAAACTCACCTTGCTACCTTGAATGCTAAGACTGAAAAAACCAACCAAAGATACCTAGATTAGGTTCTTTCATCATTTGGTTGGGTTTTTTTAAGTTTTCTTCTGTTCCCACAATCTGTTGCACACAGTCCTGATATTTACTTTTCTGTTACCTCCTTATACCCCTATTTCTTCTCCATGTCAAAGAAAAGATTTGAAGCTCTGTCCTAAACCCTCAAACTTCCCAAACAGTGTGGGAGAGAGGGTAACAAAAGATGGAAACACCTTTCACCTTTCTTTACAGTAGATACAGTTGACCACTATCAGTGCCTACCCTACTAGTTTTATGATCAGTTCTTATTCTAAGACCTACCTGGATTAAGAAACTGCAATGGGTTTATTCAATGCTTCTTTCTTCATTTTTTTACCTGTAAATAATAAAAAAATAATGAGGCAAAAATCAAAGACCACCAAAAAGCCAGCAGATCTGATTTCACAGCTATTTACTTGTTCCATTTCATTGGAAATACTCAGTGGAAAGGTTGAGAGTGGTAACCATTAATATAAGACTGAAGAGTGAGGATTAGAGTTAAGGTTAGGGTTAAGGTTCAGAGAGCCACAAAGCCTACAGCTCCAGGGACACTGGGGCTGGAAAAGGCATGCATGCTGAGGGGAGCTCGGCACTGCACCAACATTGCTACCTCCACACATTTCTCATCTGGGCCGTCCATGGTGCTGGGGACCTCAGCTTTAGCTCACCTCCACCTTTACAGTTATTGTTTTGAGGCCACCACAAAAATCTATGAGTACAGTACAAGAGAGATAGAAATGAAGTAGAATATGTGATTCTTCTTTATGTTATTTTTTTGCTTCCCCTAAACAAGAATAAGCATATCTGGTAGGCAGAGGAAATCCTCTTTTTTTTCAGTACTTGTGATCCGTCAGTTCAGGCTGGCATATTTAACTCTACACTTTGTTATACTGTTAATGTTCTGTATTCCTTTTCTGTCTCTTTATAGCCATTATTTTGAATTTTTGGCAGTATCTACATGCCTTAGCAGATGAAGTCTTCAGTACTGCTATAAGTCTTGGTCAAGTAAAGAATTACGTATATTGTAGCTAGGTTGCATTCCATTCCATTTGCTGTGGTTCAGAGAAATGGTTCCTGACATGCTATTAGGAATAGCATAGTCACATCACGTTTGAGCAACCTCGCATTGCTCTTCCCTTTTCATGAGGCCAACAAATTTTAACGTCTCCATCTAATGTTACTTTCTCAATCCTGATGTATACGGCAGTTCCTTACTTCTATCCCTATACCTATTAGGTTTTCCTTATGATAGCCAATGACTTTTGCTTACCACAGGTGAATATATAACACAAGAATAATAGCAAGTGTATCGATAGTACACTTACCCATATCTTTACATAACCCCAACTCTGTATTTGGGTTCATACTTACACAGACATATAAGACATACTAGAGTAGTACAAGAGTTTCTGTGGACAGAAACATGATGCAGTGGTAATGCCTATTAAGTCATTAGGAAATAAAGCAAGGAATAAACTGAGGAAAATATTTTCACCAAGGATGGAGTAAAGTTCATTTATAAAATCAACAGTTGTTACTGCATTCCAAGGTTGGCTTATATGTGATACTATTTCTGCACTGCTGTTCCTCAGTACTACAGTTTCTCCCTCATGTTCCTGTTCTCTGTAGATCAAGTTTTGATTTCTTAGTTCCAGAAGTTATGATAAAAATGATTTTACAAAGAAAGAATGAAACCAGGTCATAATTTTAACCAGCCTGATGCTTAGCAAACTAAAACCTCATACACAGTCATACCTTTTTACATCAAATTCTAAATGAAAATTACAGTTGTTTGATGCACCTATGAAATCACAGGTTCTCTTGCAAGTACCAAATTCTGTCCCCAGAAGAGGGAAGTTTAAAATAATGGAAAGATTAAGGTCAGGAAAATGTACTTGAACAATGCCAGGCATATAAAAAAGGTCTCTGAATCCCAGGTTATTTTAGAAATCAAATGCTGCTATTTTCTAAATTATTAGTGCTGTCCAGATAAAAAATTTTAGTTTTTTTCTCCAGACTCCCTTTTGACTAGGCAATACTCTGGATTTGGTGAGATACCTGTCATTTGAGAAAGCTCTTAGCTTTCAGCTCCTGTTCATGTTTTCAGGTTCATGTACGGTGCTAGAGGTTATCTTGCAGTATTTGGTATTTTCCAGAGGAGTAGTTCACATATGTTTGGTGTTTTTTTATCATTCTTTCTAATCAGTTGTGTAGGTATAAAATCAGCAGTAGATCTGAAGAAGCTGAAACAAAACGACACAACTAGGACAAAAAGAAAGACATCTTGAAATATGTTTCAAAAAAACTTAGTGTCCAAATGTAGCAAGATGTATTTGTTTTTATAGTGTACATTATGCAGCTCATAATGATGTTTTACATCCTAAAGATCAGACATTTTATCTTTGTAGCTGGCTGTTTCTGTACAGCCTAAGAAAAAATAGGTTAAATTTGTTACTTTTTAATGGAATTTTTTTTAAAAGTGTAGCTTTACAGTCAAGTTATAGATGAACCAAATATATCTTATAATTGAGGGAGAGTGAGACTAAAGACTCATAGGAAATTTTAGACTGTGGGATCACTCCCTATTTCCTTCTGAGATAAATAAAAAGTTCTTTACAATACTTTTTTTTTAGGGAGTTTAAAAGTTAGGGGCAGTAAATAGAAAGTCAATTACATTATCTCTCAAAAGAGTAAGAAAATTAACTGTCAGTTCACTGTCAGAGGCTGAGCTATCTTCTCCTCCTGGGTGTGGTGCTACTTGTGCACAGATCTATGGAATCCCTAGGTACTCATTTTTCTTCTCTACTATTTTTTCAGTGTCTTTTTACATTTTATCAGACTTAGAACCTTTTACATCAGCATACAAAAGATCCAGGTTTGGGTTACATCATTACTGGCAGCAAACGGCTCTTTATTCCATACAGGTTGGAATGCACTTCTTGCTGTGTTGACGTATTACCAAAGACTGTTGGTAGATGCATGTTAAATATGGAGAAGCATGTGGTAGCCAGTATCACTGACAGTCATGGCTGATAAATAAAGGGAACGTGCCCAATTTAAATGGGCAGTACATGTCAGACGTCTGTCTGGAAATGGCCTTCACTGTGGACAGAACCTCAAAAACTAGCTTAGATTATAGTTTTATATTTATTGTTATTTACTTTTAGCAAAAGGTAATCCCACCCTCCATGTCACACACACACAAAAAAGTGATTTTTCTAAAAATACTGCAACTACTTTAAAGCATAACAGAATTTCCTGTTCCATAGGCAGATTTTCAAATAACATGTAGGAGGTGAAACACGTAACAGAAGCATAAGAGGTTGCCTCTAACTGCTTTCCTAGCTGCGCTAACACTACTGTCTTCCTGGCTTGTCATACACGATTATGAAGCATTACAGCATTTGGCAGGATCTTGATCCATATAGGACACGACAGATATTCTTACCCAGTTAAGTAACAGTTATATTACTGATGGGATCAAGAGGAGGTTAAAAGATATGCTGTCCTTTGGTTTCTTTAATAAACCTAACAATTATATTTATATTGCAGGTCTTGCTATAACACCCTCTCTGTGCTAACATTTCAAAACCATCACACTCTGAATATAAATCTAATTAATAGCCAGATAGCCACATTAGTAATAGCCAGATTACAAATACACTGTTATTCATTTGTAGAAGTCACTGTAAATTGGTATAAAAAATAGAAATGGATAAAGATGGATTGTGAACTTTCAGGAACAGCTTCAACTGCTGCTTTTTTAGTGTTCACAAGTGTTGCAAATGTAAACATTTATGAATTGAAATATGAATTTGGGCTTAAGTAAACTTTCATCTTCCACCCATTGTTCCCTGCAAAACTGTTTCCAGCTATGAGGGAAGTGACATTACCACAATGCAACACAATCGATTTGTTCAAATTTCTTTTCCTCTGGCCCTACAAATTGCATTCTTGGCTGCATACTAATCCACTTCTGATGGAAAGAGGAAAGATTTTCCTCTTGCCCCTCCTTTGCCTCTCTTTTCAGAGAAGTTGAAGAGGTGGTTTTAATTCGCTTTGCCTGAGGAGGTCACTGAATGGAGAGAAGTGCTTCAGCTGCAAAGCTGTTTTGTGTAAATGCAAAAAGCATCACTGCTGATTGTATTTCTGAGTTGCATTTCATGCTAGGCTCAGATGCCACCTGAATGCTTCAGTATGCACCTTCTGGAACACAGGCAGAGTTCAGGCAATGCTTTGCATATCTGGTGATCAAAATGGAGCTTGTATGAGAATGAGGTGCCTGGCTCCCCAGGAACAGTAAGCATAAGGGAATGCTGGGGCAGCTCTGCAGTTCAAAAAACAGATGCTAAGTACATTCATGTGTCTCCAGCTCTAGGTGGTTACTTAATCTTGTACATTCAGGGTTTAGACACCTAAATCCTACTGACATCAGTTTTCGGTGTCAGACTAAGCTTTCTGTATCTTACAAGTTTTGCCAATGAATTAAAGAGATTTAAAAAAAGTAGGATTTTCACAAGTGGTCAGTGTTGATCTAAATGCTACTATTGAAGTCCATAGGATATCTCCTAAGAATATCAATAGAATACAAGCTAGAGAAATGCTGAATCCTTCCAGAATCACATGCCAAAGTTTTTTTCATTGTGTTTCTAACACTTC
This sequence comes from Astur gentilis, assembly GCF_929443795.1. NCBI lineage: Eukaryota > Metazoa > Chordata > Aves > Accipitriformes > Accipitridae > Astur > Astur gentilis. Next base: position 18,520,135 of record NC_064883.1, on the reverse strand, counting down.
CCATCATACATCTTTTACCAGCACTTGAATATGATGTTATTTCTCATGTTAAAATATTTGTTATTTTTCTACATAATTGCCAGAGAGTAATAAGGTTGAATCCCTACAATCAGTGAACAATGACAGCGATAAAAACACCCTAAAAATCTTTTTCCTCTAAACAATTTTTTAACTCTATGAATACAGCAAAACTTAATCATTTGGCACTTTATGGTATTTCACAGCAGGAAAACACTGGTAGTGTCAAATAACAACAGAAACTTAGAATATGAAATATGAACCCTAACAATACCGGAGATGCATGCCAGTATTGCAGGTCGCATGCTGGAGGCTTTCCAGAGACTACTATATTCACTATAAATCCTACTGGTGACAGACATAGTGTCTATTCTGTACTGTTGACATTTCCTTTTCATCTGTGAGTTTGTATGAGTATTGACTGAATCATTCAAAGAGGACCTGAGTGAGTATCAAGTTATGTGATGAAAGAGACTGCAAATTTTAATACTACATTTACTTGAAGATGTACAGTTTAACACTGAGGTTGAACCACTTCTCCACAAGACAGACTCTCATTAACTTTCGTGGTTATTAGTTTCTATACCAAGCTCTCAACAATTTCAGTTGCTAAAAGCATTAGGAGCATTTTATGGGAAAAGTGAACTATCCCAGTGTGACACCTTTTTGTCTTGTATAACACATAGGAAAATACAATTCTGATCCCTGGCTAGAGCTCCTACATGACAGTGACAGTAGATATAATAACTGCAAATTATACCCAAATATGGATTTTAGAAATACCAAGTATTTATAATGTTAGATCAGACATTAGATCCAGAGTTCATTCAAACATTGTTTATTTGAAACGTGGATCCAAATATTACATCTTGTGTACATTCAAACTCAGAATTTAGGAATATGAGAATTTATGAATATAAGAAATTCTGAGTGTTCTTCATCCAGATTTAATTGTGGTTCACTAATGTAAGCTACCAAGTAATTCCCTCTAACAGCCTGCCACATATTAGTTTTTTGATACCACTGACATATGAAGGAGATTGGAAATCAGAACTGTCAACTAGATGTTATTCCAATTCTAAGAAATCTATCCAAGCCTTTGTAAGCACTAAATGGTTTACAGTTCACGAGACGCAATGTTGGACCCTCTTCCCTTAAGAATTCCAGTTCAGAATGTCTCCTCCATAAAAGACACTTTTACTTCACCCTACTCTTGCTTCCTAATAATCTTCATGAAAAAGGAACTATGGAGAAACCAGGCTTTGACTGGTTCAGACTTAGTTTGAAAAACATTGTCATAAAATAAGGGCAGAAGCAACTTCTAACCAGAACTATCTGTTGCCAACATACCCTCTCTTTAACCCAAGAAGAAATTTATTTGTAATTTTAAAGGTCTATAGAATAAAAGAAAAAGTAAGCAAAGCTTGAACAAGGTTAGCACAAAATTAGGAACATGGACAACTAAGAGGATTGGCATTTCCTCCCTAGATTCCTATGATTTTAAAATTATGTGAAATTTTTTTTCGAGACTGTTACCAATTCTACTTTACTTTGTAGGTAGCTGTTTTTGCAGTGATAAAAGTTGGTATCATAAAATATTTCTTACAGGATACAATGAACAAACAGGACATAGGATCTGCCAGTAAACAAACATCTCTATCCAATATTAAAAAGTAAAATATTATTTAAAATACAGAGAATATACTGTAAAATAGATATTCCAATGTAATTTAATTGGATCACAAAGAAAATGTAAACTTTTCTAACAGTGCAGTTAACAGATGACAAAATCAGAATATCCATTCTACAGAGGTGTGCATATTAAAAATATATGTGTACATATATTTGTACTATTAGAACCTCAACATTTTTCCAAACTCTTATGACTTTGATTTGAAAAAATATAAGGAAATGAAAATCAGTTGGCTTGATGGCACTGAAAGGTAAAATTTTGATTTTGACAATTTATCTTAAAACTGAATAACATAAAATGTCATAGCAAATATCTTGAAATGAATAAATATTCTGAAATGAAATGTCACAATATTCTGTCAAAGAAGGTCAGCTAGGACATTAGTACTTTATTGAAATTATTTCAGTGTTCCTTAAAGAAATGTTATTGAAAACTAGCTGCTGAATTTTAATGAGGTGTCATTCCTCAATGAAAACAGTATTATCTCAGAATATTTTATAAGATTTCGGGGGGGGGGGGTGGGGGGGGGGTGGGTGGGTCACATCTCTGATGCAAATGTGCATTTGTCATTAACAACTCAAAATGGGACACACAAGAGTGTTTCATATTGGCCCAACTTTGCTTCCATGGAAGGAAATGAGGTGGGGAGAGTAAGTTACCAGACATTTCAGAGGTTACATACATGACTACTGCATCAAGAGACTTGTATCGAGCAGTGTCACACCAGAGTGATGGTGAATTTACTCCTACTTCAGACCATATCCTATTACAGCCAATTATATATTTTTCCCAACTCCAAAATGTAAAACAGAGAACAATTAGGACACCTAGGAAAAGACCACGCTTCTCACTCTATTGTCTGTATAAATTACACACAGAAGAGCTTTTCAGATTGATCTTGCCTTTTAAGAACATCCCACCACAAAAATATTTTGCAGCTAGCACTGAATTAAATCCATTGTACTTTCCTGTGGCACTGATGAAGGAATTGTGTGCTATGTTTTCATGACAAACACATCATTAGTGTACATACATTTAAGCTGATTATTTCATTCAGCGCAAGGGACATTAGGGTTAGAATGATACAAAAGCACAAATCACACTTGATGTTTCCCAAATACTAAGCTTTATGTGATCTAATCAAAATTTCATCAAATGTTTTATTAAACTCAGTCACGCGAGCCTTGCTGAAGCCAGATGATCTCTTATTATCAACTAGCAGTAAATTACATTCATTTTTGAACTGAATTTCAATGAAACCCTTCCTAAAATACTTGGAAGCTAGAAGGGGGTCAACTTATAAAAATACAGAATTGCTGCTGTGTTTTTCCCTAGAAATTGAAGGGTGAGCAAAGGAAATCAGGGTTATAAATGTTGCTGATCACAAAAAAAGTGGAGATAGTGATGCTAGCAATATATGGTATGATCATTAATGACCAAAAGGAATTAACTTTGATTTACCAGTTACTCCTCATCTGTATTACAAGTAGTATCCTTTCAATTACAAGACAAATAATAAGAAAAGATTCCTGACTAGTGAGATAAATTGCATGCTAGTAAACAGCATAAAAATTACTGCATGTGTCCTCCAAATCAAAGTTACATTTTCAATCTTTTATAGGTAAGATGAACAGGGGAAAGACCTAAATATACATATTTAAAAGCATGAATGAGCCTCTCATTCAGATGGCGAGAAAGAAAATGCTGAAAAGAGGTGTTTCTGCAGCAGGCCTTTCTGAAACAGACCTTATGTTAACAGTAGCATGCACTACTGATGAGTATCAACAGTAGGAAGACTTGACTTGACCATCCACTGAATCCCCAATTCTACACCTGAGGTATGCCAAGTGGAGGAATGCCTCTGTTGACCTGAAGATAAAATCAACATTCCCTATCAAGAGAAAAAGAGTTTTCTAAGCTCTGTAACGTGCACTCCAAAGCTGGAGATCATGGCATTCATTTAGCAGAAAGTACAACTGTAAGAATCCTACTTCAAATTACCTCAGAAATTACAGAACTATACACATAGTAGGGATACAACTCTCTGCAGCACGTACGAGGGCAGACCCGGTTCTTACCTGCCACCGTTTGCACGCATGTCTGCAAGTAGACAGCCTGGTTTTCATCACTCCTTTCACACCAATTAAACCTTTGAGCAGAAAGGCACTTTCCGTGCTAATGCGTAGCTGCACACTCAAGGCACATGTCAGTCAGGTAAAATGACTTATTTACAATTGCTTCCAAAGCCAGCTGACTATGTTTAGCTTGGCATACTACACTGGGCACACCTGGCAGGGTGGAGATAGCAGGGGGCTGCGGGGTGGCCTGTTTGGGGGGAGGCCATGAAACGTCCTGGACTGTGCCCCTCTTTATTGGCCCCAGTTCCTGGACTTCTGGAACCTTCTCTCAACCCAGTTCCGGGAGTGGTTGAGACACCAGTCAGTCAAAAGGAGTGACACCAGGCCCCTCCCCGTCACTAGTTCCTGAATTTCTGGAACCTTCTGTGGGAGCATTGTCCGGGCTTTTGGTACAGTAACTTGGGGCTTGTCTCTTACAAACACATCCATGATTTATTATATTGTTATAGGAGTTTCACTGACATTCAAGTGATGAGATTCATCAGAAGGAGGGAATAAAACTGCATTATCAGCTTAATTATTACCATTATTCTTCCACTGGAAGAAGCCTGATGTACAACTATTTTTAAATATAAAGATATTCTCATGTGAAACTTATAGCCCTGACAGCCATAGTAATTGTTCAGGACTGCTTGCTCCTCATTATTTTTGTTTATATTATGTTGCAATTGTTGATATAAAGTTGATGTAAACTTGGTAGCATGTCTTGTTTCTCAAGTATCAAAAAGTATTGTACAAAGCATCACATAATGCCAGCACTGTATTTAAACCCTTAACTGCACATTGGAAATTTAAACTGGACACTTCTTTGGAAACTGAGTGTAAGGTATGAAAAAGAAGGAGAAGGCTGATTTTAAATATTATTATTAATGAGTAACTGGTAAGCCACATAGACTTTTCTATCCAAGTACACTAAATCATTCAAGTAGTGAAAATATAGCAGTCACTTTGACCCTTGCTGCGATATAACCACTTTTAGATTCCATTATGTTATACTACTTCCTACAATACAGATCTTTCTCAGATTGATACCTCAGTAGGTTGAGACCTCAGCTTCTGTAATAATCTAATATAGAAGTTACAGCAAGTCGACAGGACAATGGCAAAGAAATAATCATTGACTACAAAGGAGGTCAGGACAGCGCAGATTCCCTCAATACTGATCAAAACAAACAAACAAAATATTTAAGGGCATTTAGTAACCAAAATTCTTTCTCGTTCAAAATGCAGAGTCTGATTAGACAACCACATGAAGAAAGAGATGAATAATTTACTGTTGTCTAAAAATTACGTAAGAGTAAAATCATACTGGGAATTTCTAGTATCACAATTTTGCCCATATAGTCTTATCAATTCCTACTTTCTCAGGGATCATTGATGACTCCTAAAACACCACTGACCAAACCCTCCAAAGTTAAAAAGGAGGATCAGGAAGTCCTGACCAGGCATGAGATTTTTTACTGTTTGGAAATGCTCAAAACCTTGGAACATTAGCTGAGAATCTCTTCATGGATAGCTAGTATCAGTCCATTACTTTTCTTAACATGGGATATGATTAAAATATGCTCTCATTTCTCTCTTTAAGAATTTTTCACTATTTTGTACTAAAATATCAGAAGACTAAATGAAGCATAACCTTATTGGGATACTGTTACAAAAATTGTCTGTTTCTTTATGACTGTCATGGTTTTACCTCAGCCAGCAATTAAGCACCAGGCAGCCACTTGCTCACTCCCCCTGCCCCAGTGATATGGGGGAGAGAATAAAAAATAATAATAAAAAAAAAGTAAAACTTGTGGGTTGAAATAAAGACAGCTTAATAGGACAGAAAAGGAAGGGAAAATAGTAATAATAATAATAGAATATACAAAGCAAGTGATGCACGATACAGTTGCTCACCACTCACCAACCAATGCCCAGCCAATCCCCAAGCCACAGTGCCCTCCAGCCAACTCCCCCCAGTTTATATACTGGGCATGACATAATATGATATGGAATACCCCTTTGGCTCATTTGGGTCAGCTGTCCTGTCTGTGTACCCTCCCAGCTTCTCGTGTACCCCCAACCTCCACTGGCAGGACAGTATGAATAGCTGAAAAGTCCTTGACTTAGCATAAACACTGCTTAGCAACAACTAAAACCTGAGTGTGTTATCAACATTATTCTCATCCTAAATCCAAAACACAGCACTATACCAGCTGCTAAGAAGAAAATTAACTTTATTCCAGCCAAAACCAGGACAATGACAAAAAAAAAAATAAAAAATCCAATATACACCCAATGGTAAGAATGGTTTGAGTTGAAAGGGACTTTTTAAAGACCATCTAGTCCAATGCCCTGCCATGGGCAGGGACATCTTTCACTAGACAAGTTTGGTCTAAGTCCCATTCAACCTGACCTTGAACACATCCAAGGATGGTGCATCCACAACTTCTCTGGGCAACCTGTTCCAGGGTCTCACCACCCCCATTGTAAAGAATTTCTTCCTTATATCCAATCTAAATATACCCTCTTTCAGTTTAAAACTGTCATCCCTTGTCCTGTCACTACAGGCACTGGTATAAAGTCTTTCTCTGTCTTTCTTATAAGGCCCCTTTTAAGTACTAAAAGGCTGCAGTAAGGTCTCCCCAAGCCTTCTCTTCTGCAGGCCGAACCTAGAAAAAGTCTGCTCTTGTACAATAGACTGGTTTGAAAGATTATTTTCTTGTGGTTTTTGTTGTTGTTGTTGTTGTTAATTTGCTTAAATGTTACTGACAGAAAAAATACTGTCAACATCTTGTCTCTTTTATTCATTCAGAGATTAAATGTAGAAGTCAACAGGTAATGGGTTAAGTCAGTAAGTATAAGTTAGTTTATCATTCTTCCCTAATGGCAAGAATACCTCTAGATTATTATGATAAAGTTAGAAATATTGACTGCAAGCCTGTAGAGACTGGGTGAGTCCTTCAATGACCATTCAACTGACGTGAAAAAGGTAACTTGCTGGGGATAGATTATTCCCAGATAGTTAAATGTATTGGTAGCACTTCCACAGAGATAAATAGAGTAAGAGGTAGGCAGCACAGCTGGAAATGAAGGAAAGCAGGCCATTCAGTGTACCTTATACTGAAACAGATGGTTCAGGGGCTCATACCCTGTGTGGGCACTCAGAACACCTCTGGGTACAATTCTTTTGGAAGGAGGTTAAATAATAAAACCACTCTCCATAAAGAATTGGAAATTTTTAGATTTCCTATGCTCAGTTGTAGTCAAGTTCGGTTTGTTTTATCATTAGAGGATAACGTTTACAGAGTAACTCTCACCTCAAGATTGAGACTCACATGCTACTCAAGTCCCGTACTATGGGGGTTCCTTTCATTTGTTTTTAGTAGCAAATCTGAGTGAAACGTAAAGATAACACATCACTTCTGGCAAAGAAAGGTGGCTGCAGGTTTCAAATTTAACCTGCTATTTGTGACTAACTATGTGAAATAGAATTAGTTCTGTTTGCCTGACAGCAGAGGGTCCATGTCTTATATATTTCTGAATTCCACAACCTGTATTTGTAAAGCATGATACTACTTTACAAAATACAAAGTAGATGTTTTTTCAAGGCACAGTATATAGGTGTATATAAGTATATGAATTATCTAATCCAATAAACCCTTTCAGTTCAGCCTAACCCAAACTTAATGATACCATTAAGTTTGAAAACAAGAAGTTGGAGAAATGATTACTCTTTTGAAGAATTAAACACTATTTGTGTTAGCTTCTTTCAACTGCATGCATAAATATTTAAAAGGCTCAACCCTTACATTTAATTTTTTAAATCTTTCTCTCTTCTTATTAGCTTTAGCAGAAAGAAAATCAGATTCAAGACAGAATTTAACAAGAAATGTTTCTGTAACAATTTCCTAAAACTAAGGTGCTATCAAAAAAGTTGGGTCTAGAGTTGCCATTTCTGAAGAGAAGCTTCATTTATGTGAAGTGTGGGACTGATCTGAAGTGATTCTGATATGATCTGAAGTGATTCTGATATGATCTGAAGTGCTGCAGATGCTGTACGTGCTTCAGTAAATAACATGCAAACAACACTGATTAAGATCATTTCAGTCATTTCAATTCTTTTTCAATGTTGATTTTCAGTATGTTATAATCCCTTTTGTAATTTATATAACCTCACCATGATGATGAGACAGTTTCAATCATCCCCTTTTTTGAGGTCACAGAAAATTTGACAGGAAAATGGGTAGGTTTTTAGTTGCTGTTAACAGAAAAATCTACTTTGAAAGAGTCACTTTGTGATATAAATCTATGGTGTGTATGAGATCACTGATTTATTTTATTTCATTTAAAGGAATAACATCTGTGGAAACAGAAAATTAAGACATGATGAGGCCAAGCACCCTGAGGAGTCAGAGAGAAGGATGGTTATTAAGTAAGGAGCAGTTAGGAAGCAATCATGCTGCTCTCTCTTTCCGTCCATATGAGGCATTTCAGACTGGCTCTAGAGCAAACACCTCATCCCAGTGGCTGAAGTAAACATCAGCACAATGAAGCAACTTCTGTTTAAACTCTTAAGATTAGGTTCACAGGTGAATCCTTTCAGTGCAGATTGGCACACTGAAATGCAGTCTTAAATTTACATCTTCTCTTCTTGTACTGCTTTTGAACATCCACAGACAAAACAGCATTTTGCTTCTAAACCAAACAAAACTTCTTAAGAATGACAAAACTATTGAGTATGCTATATGTAGGTCTGATCCTGATACCACTGATACCAGCAGGAGTTTGGCAATTTAATTTCAGTGAGAAGATTAGATTGATTAAGCAATGGACATTGATAAAAATAAACTGTTATTAGTATGGTTTAAAATTAGGCAAGTAATCTGTTTCAGTAGTAAGTCCTGAGGAAACCTAAGTACTTGGGTGAGTGCTCCATAATTTCAACTCCTGTATTCGTTAAAGTACAAAGAGATGGGTTTTTTTCTTTATTCCATCAGAACAGAAGATTACAGAAATAATTCTGCTGTTTCAAAAGAAACAACTAGATAAAGAGATACCCTACTCCCACATTAAATGCAATAAGAATTTGTTCTGGGAGTAGTTGTATATGTGGAGAAAGTAAAAGAGAAAGTGAAAATGCAGTTTTTAGTATGAGGAAAGATCTAGAAAGAAAACAGCATACTTTTATTTAGACATGAATATAATTCTTTCTAATGGATGAAGGATGTTCTGACAGAGAAGACCATCCTTTTTATAGAAAGGCATTCTTTGGATTATCTTAATTGTAGGCAGAGTCTTGATCCCAGCATATGACCCTATCCACTTCAGACAGCCAAGCTTACAATTTTACTTCCAAATATGATCCAAGGAAAAAGATCATAAACTAATTCCTAGGTATGCTGATGTTCCCTGGCATACCTAATCTTCTTCCAGCAGAGCCAAAGAGGTTCATAACTCTGGTCTATCTGGATACTTAAGTACAAAAAGAATTGTGTTACCAAAACTTCATAGTGCAGTCAGGCTATACCAGGAAATCTGGCTGAGAGATTCTTAGAAAAAGACCAAGTTAGTTCAGAGAAGATAGGAAAATGTTTGCTTTACTGGAGTAATTTAAATCTCCAAAATAAGTAGTAAAGTATATTATCTAATTTTTTTCATGTGTTTCAGTTATATTTACTGGAAAGTGATGCTAGCCTTGATATTTTGTAGTATTTGTTTATTTGGTATTTTCAGCCTCATGAAAGTTTATCTTACAACGTGTATTTTGTTGCATGACACTCTTTTAATCTAAAATAGAGCAGAAAGCACCATAGTGCATCTTGTTTCCTCCCAACCACAGCCTCCTAATTCCTAAAGCACATAAACACGTGCCTCTTTATTCTATGGCTCTTGCATCTTTTAGACATCTCACACTTACCTCCTGATAAATAGGAGCTCAAAGCCAAGAGATGCTACTTTCTGAGCTAGATCCTCAGTAATTTCAAAGAAACTTAGTTCATGCCAGTAAATTTGTATCGAATACACCAGCTGATGATCTGGTCTATAGCTGTTGAGCATTAGCCTTATACATAATTTACACCACTCAAAAGAGCCCCTACAAACTTGACTTTTCTACATCATTTTAAAGTAGAATGAGTAAGGCTGAAATTAATGGGGTAAGCACTGCTGTAAAACATGGCAGAAGATTACAGGAACACAAACTGTTATCTTCCTTCATTTGATCCATCTTTTTGCATTTCATCAGGCACTACAGGAAAAAGGCACAGGACCTGGTAACACCAATGTGCCATGCCAGCAGCCTGGAGAGCTGCCTAAACTGGCTAAGGTTTAATGTCACCTGCTGCACTTAAGGATGCACTTCAGCAGCAGGAAGATAGGGAATGGCCATATCATTCTCTATTTGAGAACGAAGAAGTTTGCAACAAAATTTCTAAGTTTGGAATTATTATGACTGGAAATATTTGTGCAAGCACTAAAACTGAAATATAAAACAAGGGTCAAAAGGGTTACAGGGTTAAACCCCCTGTATTGACAACATAGGACATTGTTTCCAGAACACCACTGCCAGCAGTAAAATTAAGAAATGTATTACGTCAAGACTAAAAGGCTTGCACTCGAAACATCAAAGCACAGATGACTGTCAGCACAGACCCTGTATCCTAATACCATGAAGATGGCAGCAAGATTGCAGTTTATCACATATACTAGTTGTTTTCCTGTTAGCTGTTCAGGAAAACAAACTGCAAACATGTATTTCAAGCATATATGCCAAAAAAGTTTAAAAAAACACCCGGACAGCAGGCAAGCAATGTGGCCTAAGATCTATGGAGACTGAAATAAGCAAGATTCTGAGCCAAATTACAACCCTTACAGCTGATAACTACTAAAGGTTGTAGAAGATCTGCCCAAAGACTGGTTTGTTATTGCCAGTCAAGAGGACCCAGAGCTGTCGTGAAGACTTGACTGCCAAGCGCAGAAGTGATCCTGGCCAGACCAGCTGGATACACACATCTTGGTGCTTGAGAATGTGAGTGCATAAAATTAACTTGCATAAGGGTTTTGTAAATAAATATCACCTTCCCCTTCGATAAGATCTCACATTTAGTTTTATAGTACTAATTTCCATACATGACTATGCTTTTATTACTGATGGTGTGTATATCAACAATGTCTAACACATTGCTGAATTTGAATATGCCTGTGTTGCTGTGTTATCAGGCAAAATTAGGGACAACCAGAGATCTAGTCTGTATTAGTTCCAACCTCTGAATGATCACATTCAAGACCTTACAGCAAAGTTGCATGTTTGCACTGCAGAAACCATGCAAGACATGTTAGCACTCTAAAATCAATGTAAGTTCTTTCAAAAGCAGAGCCTGCTAGCATTATTTAGACTCACAGCCTCCTCAGAGACAAGATGACCTGACAGATGTGTAGGTTTCACCTGAGAAAAAAAAAAACACTCAGAAAATCACCTTTTAAACACACCATTTTGTACCTTATTCATCTATTTAACATACTGAACTACTAAAATCGTGTATGTTTCAACATATAAAAAAGCATAATGACTCAATATGGGGGAGTTTGATTCTGTTGGCTACAGACTTACTCATTTAATTTATCATTCCTATATTAGCACTGTTTCCATCGTTACATGGTCAACAGCCTGCTGAATGCGTGCCGGCAGTGTGCCCATGTGGCCAAGGTGGCCAATAGTATCCTGGCTTGCATCAGAAATAGTGTGGCCAGCAGGACTAAGGAAGTGATAATCCCCCTGTAGTTGGCAGTGGTGAGGCTGCACCTTGAATCCTGTGTTCAGTTTTGGGCCCCTCCCTACAAGAAAGACATTGAGGTGCTGGAGCATGTCCAAAGAAGGGCACTGAAACTGGTGAAGGGTCTAGAGAACAAGTCTTATGAGGAGCAGCTGTGTGAACTGGGGTTGTTTAGCCTAGAGAAAAGGAGGCTGAGGGGAGACCTTATTGCTGTCTACTACTACCTGAAAGGAGTTTTTAGCGAGGTGGGTATTGGTCTCTTCTCCCAAATACCAAGTGATAGGACGAGAGGAAACAGCCTCAAGTTGCAACAGAGGAGGTTTAGATTGGATATTAGGTAAAATTCTTCACCGAAAGGGTTATCAAGCATTGGAACAGGCTGCCCAGGGAAGTGGTTGAGTTACCATCCCTGGAGGTATTTAAGAGACTTGTAGATGTGGCACTTAGGGACATGGTTTAGTGGTGGACTTGGCAGTGCTAAGTTAATGGTTGGACTTGATGATCTTAAAGGTCTTTTCCAATCTAAATGATTCTACGATTTTTATTATGGTGCAGCCCTGCAGGAACCTTATGAAAGTGCTTGGTGTGAAAATAATCTTGGTACCAAATTCATGTACAGTCCAGTCTAACAAACTATGATACACCATACAAACCAGTTAAACCAGCTAAATGGAGTCACAAGATCTTCCCCTAGCACTCTAAAAAACAAGCCTCTTTTGGATCAGAAATAAACAATTGCATGCAGCATTATTCCCAGTCTTCATTTTCTTTTTCCAAATAGCAAGGTTCCTAAACAATTTTGTATTTCAGAAGTGTTGCTTCCTTCTATTTGCATGCACTGGTAAAAATCCTAACACATTAAATGCTATTTAACATGCACTTACTATGGCCCTAATGCTAAAACACTGAAGTCAATAGAAAGTTAGTATTTATTTTCTTTGGTTAAAAAAAAAAAAAAAAAAAAGAGTCAAAGCATTGTATTTATACTTCACTTTTGGCCTAGAAAGGGAGCACCTGCATTACTGTATCAGGGCAGATCAGGGAACCCTTTTGAAGCAGATCTCTGAACTACACTTTCTTTCACATTGCAAAGAAGTCTTAAGAGCACATGAACTCGCTGAAGAAGCTAAACCAGAAGGTGCACTTAGAGCGCATTTAGTGTTCTCCAGCTGCTAATGGGCACTTATCTCACAGGAACAAACTACAGCTAGTTCAAAGTAAAAATCATGCATGCTATAGCCATTGGTACCCCAGCACAAGCTGTAGCTATCCCTAACAGATACCACTACTAGTTAATGAAGACAGCGCCTAATAGCCTTTCCTTCATCTGAAGCGGTAGAGAACATTAAGATGTATTCTGGTTTCTCCACTTTGACTCCTTTGCCCTCAGCTTCCTGTTTGTACACAGCAAAAATCTACGCTTCTGGTTTCTCCATACTGATTTCTGCAATGATCCTTGTCTGTCAGTCTTTTATTCTTTTTTTTTTTTTTTTTCTGAGTCTCCCCTGCTGTGAAAACACTGTGTGTGGCCTGGTACTGGAAATCCTTACTCTGCCGAAACATTCTCAGCTTTCCCGGGTGGTGCAGGAGCTGGGTGAGGATGCCCCTGCAAAGCCCTCTTGCAGAAGCTCAGCTGAAGTCCCCCTGCTCAAAGCTGGCTCTGGCACAGTGCTCAAGCACACCCGTTACACACATTAACAGACTTCTAAATTGATGACAAATACACAGGATTAAAGCTGCACAGTCTTTTAGTGTTTTCCTCTATTAAGAGCAGAAACCATGGTTAGAAACTGGAGTTTGGGGTGGGGGGATATTTGTGATTATATTTTAACTGGAATTCATATCCGTCTCAAAGTAGGTTAAAAAAACTTAAAAAATGTAAAACCAAAGTGATTTTCTTTTTTTTCTTTTCAACAGGAAACAACAAATGTATCTGCCTATAGGAAGAAAAAAGAACAAAGCTACCACCCCCACCCCCAAAATCTACTCTCAAAGGAAGGAAAACACTACTTTTCAATGTACTGCCTGCATAACTGCAAGGGTCCTGTCTGTGCCACTTTCTTCCTGCAGGAAAGAACATTAAGTGCCGTTAAAGGAAGCAACCTCTGACCAAATGCCCAGGGTCACCAAGGCTGCACTTGACCCTCCCCTGCTGCCCCCAACTCCCCCCCAGCAGAGGGCTGTACTGGGCACACCCGGTGGTGCCCTGCGAGGGGAGAGGCCGTGAACTGCCCTGGACTGGTTCCAGCTGGTTCCAGCACTGGTGTGAGCTCCCCGTCGCCCGCCAAAACCTCCACCAGTCAGGGGCTCCCCCGATCACACAGCTGGCTGTGCCGGCGAGAGGGGGTACGCAGCACGGAGCAAGCCAGGAGCGCTGGAACAGGAGCGCCTTTGGGGAGCGCGGAGGGGACGCACACGCCGCCCCTCGTTGAGGGCGACACGGCTGGAGCTGCGCGTCTGGAAGGAGGCGCGCCGTGCTGGAGGAGGGGCGGCCCTGGGGGGCTGCGGCCGCGGGTCGGCCGAGGCAGAGGAGCAGTGAGAAGCAGCGAGCAGCGGAGGACGAGGAGCGAGCGGCGGGCGGGCACCGCACCCCGACCCCGACCCCTGCCCTGCCCATCTTCGCCTCACCGACGGGGTCGGAAGGAGGGGAACGTAACCCGGGGCGGGAGCGAGGGGAGATGCGATGAGGAGAGGTGTTTCAAGTTACGCCTGGGAAAAGGGGAGGAAAGGTGTTTCCCACGGTTCGTTTTCCTCAATTCAGGAGTCGCAATTAAGTTTATGTTAGTCGGCAGTAAGTTAAAGCGGTGGAAGGTGTGGACTCGAGGAAGTCTGCCCGCGGCGGTAACCGGTGGAGAAGGCGGGCGATGCCCGTCGGGGGACGGCACTGCCTTTGAAACTCAGCAGCACCAGCCCGAGCGCTGCGAGACCCTGGGGAGGGTGGGGGACGCGCTGCCGGGGGGAGCCCGGCGCTCACCACGCGCTCCCGACCGGATTCCGCACGGGCCTAGGACCGCTCGGCAGCGCCGGGTGGCGGAGAGCGGGCGGACGGCCTTCCTCAGGGCGACGGGCTGCTAACGGAGGCAGGCGTTAGCGGGTGCTCAGCGCGGGCCGGGCCCCGGCGCCTCAGCGCGCTGCCCTGGCCCCGTGTAGCCGGGCCCCGGCTGGCGGGGGAGGAGCCGGCGAGCTGGGAGTGACGGCCCCCACCCTCCCCCCCCCCACCCCGGGCGGGGAAAGCCGACCCCTCGGGCGCGAAACTGAGGGCTGATCAGGAGGGAGCTGCGCAAAGTTTTGTAAGCTTCTGGGGTGCGTGTTTTGCAGGGTCAAGGGAAGGGAGGAGTACTTCCTCAGACAGTGGTAATGCTAACCCCAAGGGTCTGGCTCCCAGGAGTCAGGGGTGGAGATTTACTGAGCATGCGAGCACGTGGAACAAAATTAATCCCTGTTGTCTGAGGGGAAAGGTTGGGTTTACAATTCATGTATATTAAAGTTGTGGTCATGCTAAAAGTACAGTTTATAAAGGAATGTGAAGAGGCATGTTTCAAGAGAAAATGGAGGAGAAAGCAGAGGAGACATGTGGAAAGCGTCATGGTTGGAGACGTAGCTGGAGAGCTGCTCCCTGCCAGGGGAGGTACGGCTCTGAGGGACTGTGGCCTGTGGGTGGGTTGCCCACACCGGCGCACGAACACAGGCAATGCCGCAAGACCGTGGCCCGCGGACAGCTCATGCTGAAACAGAGGAGCTGTCAGAAACAGGGAGCCGTGGGGGAAAATAGGAGGAAGCAAGTACTGGCAAAAGGAAATCATTATTACACAGCAGTCACAACCTCCTCCACTGTGTGCTGCTAAAAAAAGGAATGCCAAGGCTAGGGGGGAAGAGAGGAGAGATGTTGGGCTAAGTTGAGCCTGGGGAAGGGTCAGTTGGAGAAGTGTTCCCTTAGAGTTTAACCGTGTGAGTATTGAGGGGGAAAAAACTAAGACAATCAGGATTTAAAAGCTTATACTAATTGGCAGTAGATCACATTAAATGAACTTCCTTGAGTCAAGACTGTGTTGACTGTAACACTGGCACAAGCAAAGAGTAAGGGCAAGCTGTCTTCCCTCTTCTTCCCTGCTTTCCTAAAGGTGTCTAAAACGCTCTTGTCAATTCTTCTGTCTCCCTGCAGGTAAAACGATAAATTCACAACAGTATTCCAGGCAGGTAGTCAATAGTCATCACTGTGATTTTTCCCAATAAAAAATGAGACCTTTTCAAAAAATCTGAAAATTTGCTTTTGAAATGAAATATGTCTTTCTATGAGGAAGTATTTATTTTATGAAATAATAGGCTAGCTCTTTTATGTTCAAGAGAGGGACGTAATTCTCGCAATTTTAATGGGTATTTTGAAACTGATTTAACTCACTTTTTATCCCTGATATTTTGGCAACTTTTTTTTTTTTTCATTTTTATTTTACTGAAAATGAATCTAGTTTGTGACAAAGAGTTGCTTATATTTAGCAGAACTGTGTTTTCCCTGTTGTGTTCAGGTGAATTGATAGAAGTGTTACCAAAATGTGAATATGAAATACTGTTATAGGCCTACCTTAGAAATACCTGCTAATGATAACTATTGAGGAGAAAGCATTTCCTGTGAATGTAGTCCAAAAAATCAACTTTATATACTTGTATTTATGTCCTGCAGAAGTGTGTTTCTTATGTATCTTCTGAATTCCATGTCTAGCTTAGTGACAGAAACACATTTATCTTCTTGTCAGTACTGCTGAGCCAATATAGTTGCAGATGGGCAAGCTGTGTTCAATTTTATCTCGTCCATCATCAGCAGAATTTCCAGATTAATTCTCACTCAAGAGTCTTTCCTCTTAGAGTTGATATTTTAAACAGAAACAGAAAGGGCTTGATTTCGAAATCTTGGCTCTTGATCTGGAAACTTTGTAAGTCTGAAAAATCATTCCTGGGTTAGGAAAATGACTGAATGAGCTGTGTTTATAGCTAAAGAATCAAAAAAAGGCTGTATAGAGAAAACAGAGGCTGGATCTCATTCAGTTCTGTGTACAGTGAGAGTACATAAAGCTACACACTTAAGATGATTTTTCATTGTCTTGGCTCAACTGAGGAGAATAGGTGACACAAGGAGTTGTATATTGTGAATTTGGTTTCCATAGGAATAAATGAAAGTTTTCCAAATGCTGTTCAACTAATTAACTTGCACATCTTCGGTGCTCCGCTGCCTTGGCCAAATCCCTCTGCCTGAATTTGGTTTAAGTCCTACTAAGTCCAGCTTCCCTGTTGGCTCCAGAAGAACACACATTAGCAATGCCTGTGTTCTATTGTATCTGCAGCTCTGTGAACTATCAGTGGCATAAGATTGTCTGCTTCTTTCCAGGAAAAACATCTATTTTTTTCTTTGACTCTTTTACAGTGAAATGGCATTGCATTAAATCAAACTGGGAAGAATAGTGCTTGATGTCCTACAAAAAAAAAAAAAAAAAAAAGAATCTCAAGATATGTTTTTATGGCTAGCCAGTAACTTCTGTATTAAATAAGCAGCAGTCATTAGGCAGAATAAAACTGATATACTCACTAAAAATGGAAATGATGCCTCAGGTTCTAGTATTCCTTACAGAATCAAAGGGTGGTATTTTCAAAACACTTATTCCTCAGATTTACTCAGGACCTACCTTAATCTGTAAGTGGCCTGATTTCTCATGATAAAATGTCCTTCACATTTGCTATTGCCAACCTGGCCTGTTGTCAAGTACAAAGTATTCCTTGACTCATTGATATTGTAGTCTTAAAAAATAACAGATGCAGTGATGTGGACTGAGCTATTTTCACTTAGGTGGTCAAAAGTGGGTAATATGGGTGTGCCAAGTGAATAAGCCTCAAAATGTCTGCACTCCTGAAGAGACAATAACCCTTTCTTGTTCATATCCATGCCAGTTAACACAGTACTGAAGACTTAACAGTTGTTTCTTTGAAAGTTACTTGAGAAAGTGGATTAATTTCTGCAAAGATATACAAAAGAAGGAATTACTTGACTATTTAAATTAAAATTATAGCTCAGATTGATTATAAGTGAATGAAGTAAAAAAAGATGCAGAAGAAAGGGATGATTAAGTGTTACTAGATTATAGTTGAGAAAGGCTGGAGAGAGGTCTGTGTGTACTAAGCAAGGTGATAACTCACAGAGCAAAAGGATTTGTGTGGCTTCCTACTCTAATTTCTTAATATGGTTAAGTGGAGGTTAACATCATCCAGCGTGTTGCTTACGAGGTTCTGTATAGACTCTGTTGCCATGCTGTATCCTGGCATAAGGAGATGCATTCAAGATGGAGCCTGTTTGTATAACTATGACAGAGATACCGGCAAAGAACTTGGCTTTGTAATATACCTTTTAGCTCTCCAGCCAGACACTGCTTAGGGATTGACTTCCCATGCATATTCTGCAAAGCATCCTCTTTATAGCAGGCTTTTGGGTGGAAGCTTTTTTTTGTAAGAAGAGTGAAGTTGGGGTGGTTAATTGTACTGGTTCAGCTATCTTGATTAAAAGATGATTAATTCTGTTTTGCAATAGACTCTTTATTAATATTGATGTGAAAGTTACAGACTGCTTTAAAAAAAAACACAAAAAACCCTGGGTGGAAATGTGAAAGATATAATGAGAAAGAGAGGGAATGAATTAAAGCCTGAAGAAAAAAATCTTGATGAAAAATAGTAGATAAGAATGAAACATGCTTAAGACTTGCTAAGTGCTGACCTGAGTCAGGCACATTGTCTCAACAGAGCTGAGGGTTGGTGAATGAATGCAGAGTCAATATACAAGTCACTATTTTTCAGCTCAACAAATCAAGTGAATCTTAAATGAAGTAAGCTTAAATAATTTAATCTTAGAAGACAATAGGCAAATTCCACAAAGTGTATATTAAGGACCTTTCTTTTTCTGTTCGGGATCTGGATAGTGCCTGTGCAGTTCCTGAGGAAAAATTACATTGTGTCTGCAGTCACAAAGCTGTATCCCTGTTTACCTGCATGACTGGCAAGCTACAACAGATGAACATGAAATAGAAGTATTTTGAATTTTTGAAAAAGCAATAGCAGATTTCAATGCATGTTAAAGAATAAATCAACTAAAATACACCTAATCCTTCCTTACTCAGAAGAAAAGCAGGACAGTTATATTTACCTTGTAAAATACTGTGTGTTTCTCTTATAATGAGAAATTCATTCCAGTTCCAATTCTGAGGTATTATTTATATAATCCCTAAAAAAAAATTAATTTCTAATCAGAATGAAAACTTACACAGATCTACTAAGCTTATCAGAATGTAATTCAGGCTGTCAATATACTCTATTGTACTCTACATTTTGGGTTCTGGCCTCTATGCTGAGTAGGCCAGAACTGTGTAAATCTTTCAATATTTTCTTTAAATCAATATATTTAATATAACAAACTAAACTATATGATATCCATTTAAATTCTGATAAACCATCATTTTATGTATGAAACCATAACGTGTAAAACATGAGTAAAAAATTTGGGCCTGTTCAAAAGATGTGCTTGAACATTCTGTTTAATCAAAACATATTTCATAAAATATTTCATTTTTTATAAGATTGTATTTTGAAAGGAGGAAATGAAAATGTAACCATGTTTACAGTTTTTTCTAAATTGATTTTCTACTTCAAAATATTTATTTTCGTGTAAAAATACTAAAAATGTCTAGGATAAGTGTAAGAAGTTTAAATAAGATTTTTTTTGTTTTAAGAAAATGGTTCTGAAATTTTCTTATTCACTCTAGAATGTCCTTTTAATGACAACTTTGAATTTTCAGATCTTTCTTTTAATGTGGGCAAAAAATATTTGAAATTTTAACATTCTAGAAAGGAATTTTTCTACTGGAGTCTGCAAATAATTAGTTCTAACAAGCAACGCTACTGTACTGTGATACAATTGTGAAGTGAAGTGTAATCCCATCACTCACTTGTAAATTTCCAAATATACCTAGACTCTTTCAGGAACAGAGCAGCTACAGGCTTTTTAAAGTTGCCTATGACCATGTGACACTCACCAGTTGAAGTAGATGAGGCTTTCCATTGGATCAGGCTTTTATTTGCAACAAGTAGAGGTGCCAGGTAAGGTCTTTGCTGAAGGCGCTATATATAGATGTAGTAAAATAGAACAGTTTACAAACCTGGTTGCTCAAATGGGCCCAAAATTCTAGTTCAGTGGGGTTTTTTAAAACTATTTTTGCCTGAATCAGGAACATGGAAATAACATTTTTAATAAATGAAAATTCCCACAGAAAGTTTTGCTTTGGCACACAATCTGTGGACAATGGGAACATTTCTGAACTATGTCTACTGAAAATATCTCAGCATCTATCTCAGCTGGGATAGTATCTGGGCATTTCTCTGGTAGGAAGGTTGTGTTGCACTAGAGGAAATGCACAGTCAAATCTATACAAAAGAATTCATGCAGGAAGAAAATAGTATTGGAACAATCACCGTTCAAGAAGACGTGGCTTTAGGTCAAACTGAACTAAAGTGAAATGTTCTTGTTTGTTCCTTTGCCTGCAATGCAAATTCAGTGTAAAATTTAGTGTTTTTCAAAAATGTTCTAGTGAGAAACTTAGTAAAAAAGATCAGTGTTTTTAAGAGGAAAAAGATTCAAGATAAGCCTTTCAAATAGGATTAGTTTTACCTGACAGTTCCCATCCAAAGGTTTGATACCTAGTCTTAGCTAGTCATCAGCATTGCGTCCAGAGTCCACAAAGGGAGGTAACATCCATCAGATGACTCACCTCCATCCTGGAGCGAAGTCTAGCAGCTAGCTAGCAACAAAGGTTTGGTTAAGTTTCTCCCTCCCCATCTTCACGGGACCAGCATTGGCTTTTGCGGACACAACTGTTCATTGACTTTTAGTTACAATTCTGCTTGTTTGGATCCTAAACCAGCTCACCATCCTTGGTGCTAGGCAAAGCAAACAGCAGCAGCTTGATGCCAGGGATAGGAAGGAATGTGAAGCCAGGCAGTTGTAATTAGATCAGCTTAGCCATACTCATGGAGATGTAGCCTTATCTACTTTGGTAGGATCATCTGAGAGTCTCTCCGTAGACTAGAGAGAGCGAGCCTATGTAACTATCTTCGACTATACACTTAGTTTTCATTTGACTATAGTTAATTCTTCATTCCAGCTATCTCTGACTACTTTGGATTGTTTGATCTACAAAAAAGTATAATTTGGTGTAGCATTATGTGTTATTTTCAATGTCCTTTGATACAGTGTTACGTATTATTGCTAGTGTTCTGGGATAATTTCGTAAGAACCCAAGACCTGCATCCTGTCAGGGCCGTGAGGGCACTAACAGGCCTTACTGGTCCTGACCAGAGTCCTCTGGGTCTGCCCCACCACCCTGCCTGCAGCTCAGGGCCCCGTTTCAGCCCAGCCTAGGGCTGCGAGTCCCTGCCCCAGTCACGCTGCAGCAGTGTGGGTCTCTAGATCCACCACGGCCATACCCTGCCCAGCTATGGTCTGAGACAGTCCCGACGCACAGGCTGTCGTCTCAGCCCGGCCTCATCCTGTTCCCGTCCCTGCAGCCCTTCCCAGCCATCCGGGGGCTTAGTCTGACCCTGGTTACCCTCACCGAGTCCGGCCTTCACCCCTACCTGCAGGCTGACATCCTGGCATGGCCTCGGCCTGTCTCTGCGGAGGTACTTGATCCCTGAGGCTGCCTCAGCGGCCCTGGCCTGCCCTGCTCTTTTGCAGCAGACAGGGCCGTGGTCCCTGGCGGGCGAGGCTCCGGGCCTGCCAGCTGTGCTGTCAGTCCTGGCTCCATGTCCTTTGGGGAGCAGCCAGCTTGTGCTGCTCCCTGACAAAATCCTTGGGTCCCTTTTTGCACAACTTACCAAAAATCGGTTGACTGTGTTGTATGAAAAAAATCATAGGAACTGTTCAGAAGTAACCTGGGAATTTTAAATATGTAAACCGATTGTGAGTGCAAATTTATTGTCCGAATAAATATCCCAATTCTAAAAGAAACTTAAAAATCAAACAACTAAGAGCTAAGTAGCAATTATTATCAAGATACAGGATTAGCTTGCAATTGACACTTGCATGATCTGTAGCTATCTATTGTAGTGACTTGATTTTGAACATTAATATGGAAAATTGAAATTTTTCCATTTCATATAATAGTACAAGGAGAATTGGGTCTGGATTATGCTCAAAATTAGCATTGGTTTTCTAACTGCTATACTCACAAGCACTCAGTTGCTGTGTTTCAGTCCACATGTGAAAAAGAATATCTATAACCAGTATTTCAGCATGAAACCTTAACAAGCCTACAGGCATACATGGGAATTCCTCACCTCTTTTGGTAGTTTCAAAAATTCTCTGGTCAGTCTTAAACATACATACAGGTACTGCTGGGTTATTTCAGTAAATAACCATAAATACATCAGTCTGACAAGAACATTTCTTAAAAAATCTGAATTTCAAAGTTTTATCAAGCTTCTCTCTCTCCTATTTTTTCAATTTAACAGCCATAAAAATATATTAAAAAAGACAAAATATCTTGCTGACTTTTAAGAAAACAGATTATAAAACCAAAGTTTTCTATTCTTTCATGGTGCCTCTTTCTCCCCTTATCCCACAAAAAATTCTAGGACTTCAAGTGCATTTAAAACGTACTATTCATTTTCTTAGGTCAGTATTTAGACACAGGAACTCTGAAACAGTGCCAGTGATTATGTAGGCAAACACTTAAATTTTTCCCTGAGTTATTTGTTTTGGAAGGCTCTATGATATGGAGACATATACTCAGAAACTCTAACATTCACTGGATATGTATTGATGGAGCAGAGTATTGCTCCATTTGCTGCTGGTAATTTCTTACCCAGATCTGCACTCAAGGAAGTTGAACATAGTTATTCAACTAATTCCATCAGTTTGGGAGTTTTTTATTATACCCAACAGTGATCATCAGTTGCAATGCTTTCTATTCAACAAATAATTTTGTAAGTTACAAGTTAAAATTTTCTAAGCCAGTAAGTCTGGTTAACAGCATAAACCAGAGCTAAATCATGAGCATTAGAGGTATAGATGTTCCCATTTGCACATAATCTTTGCAGATACTAGGCACACTAAATTTAACAGTAATGAACCACACTAAACTCAACAAATCTTTCAGAAATTATTTTACAGACCGACACCAAGAAAGTATTTACCCCAGTGCAGGCGAAAGTAAATGGGCAGTGGTCTAAGAAACAGGGAGCCAGAAAATGTTCTTGTTCTTCATTGTAGGGGAAATGTCATGCCAAATAAAACAGTTTGTGGGACATATGGGCCATTGAGAAGAACTTGCAATAAGTTTATCATAAAGTCAATTCTTGGTTCAAAAATATCTTTTGTGTTTGAAAACAGGATGTTATTTAAGTAACGTAATGGCTCATGATGGATCAAAATGAAACTTAACAGTCTATGTAGTAGAAATATATTTTGCATGAACAATTCATGAAAGTTTGGATAATTTTATTTTTCATCTTTATTTGGAAAAATGGAAGATGAAATCTTATGCAGTAGGAAAGCATTCCCTACTCACCTGTACTGAAAAATGCTTAATGGTCCAGGAGAAAAAGTGGTGCTGGAACCTACACCTTTAGCAAGGACAGCGGTAGTACAATGTGAAATTGGGTAACTATCTTGTTGTGTCAGCTGCTGTTACTGCTGAGAATGGGGGACTCTTGGTCAATAGTTGCTGCAAGAAAGATGGGAGAAGGGAAGACAGTGGCAAAATTATTTATTTCTTGACTGCAGCCTCCTGTGACAGGTACATTCCTGCTGCATAAGGAGGTTGTTCTCTGGCTATGAATGTCCAGTATTGCTTTTGCCTCTTTTGTCCAAAGGTAAATTTGAATTACACATCCTTGATGAGAAGGAGGTGAGCCCTAATCCATATTTCCAAATTTTGCTGATCCTACAGCAAAAGTATCTGCAACAGGTATCTGTAGCATGCAGTAATGCTGATAAAAGTTAGTGGACCCTTATACAAAATAGGGCATTAATTACAGAACTGGAAGTGCTTTGGAGAAATATATGCCTCCACGAAATCAAGCCACATGTGTTAGAAACTTGAAGTCAGATCACTTTGTGAACAAGTCTAATATCAATGAAAAGAGAGCCAAGCATTCAGTTTTATCTTCAGTTTTCAAAAAGCAGGCATTGCTAATAGGTGAGGTATTTCTCAGTCTTCCAATTTTTATTTGAATTTGCTGGTCCTTTGAGGAAGAAATGTTGGAGTAAAGAATTACTGCTTTGTTGCCTGATTAATGCCTGTCGATCTTTTCTTAAAATGTGCTAAAAATTCAGAGGTGGTGCATTCAACCCAGGAATTCATTAGCTCTAATATATCAATGACACATGTCCAGTTTGACCTGAAACCAACCAAATCAAAATCCACTAGGTTTATGAGAAGGAGCAAAAGCATTGTTTCAACAGGGCTCTCCAACTATAAGATATATTTGTAGTAAGTATTGGACAAAACCTTGTATTTCAGGGGGAAAAAAGAAGTATATTTAGTAAGAGCTTCCTTTTTTCCTAGCTTCTGGGAGCATTTATTATAGTTGACGTCCATTTTCTCTCTCAAAATATATATTTTTTTCTTTCAGCAAAGCATCTACATAACATGCTTTATATGTGATACACAAATTTTAGCTTTTCTCAGAGCAAAAAGTACTGATCAAGAAGACCTTTATCAATGGGTTCTCAGTAACTTTGCTCAAGTTTCATACTGGCATTTTTGTATGCCATCTTTTCAAAATCGTTTTCCTTCATACAGTGCACAGTCTCAGATGACACAGCAACAGTGCAGCTGCATTCTGTCTGGACAGTTATCTCTGCCTTTTCTCTCTTCTCCAACTCTCTTTTGACATTATCTTTTGCTATCTCTCCTTAATGCATTCTTAGCTTTTTATTACATTCTATTTGATCTTGACTTGTTTCTCACCCTTCTACCCTTCTTCCACCTTTGTTGATATTTCTATGACTCTCTTCCTTATACTCATTTTTTCCATTTTGTGAATATTTGTGTTTTAACTGTTTCACAGATAATTTGAAACCTTAGACATTTGTTTCCCCTTTCCCCCATTTGTTCTCGTTTCTTATTCCAAGAAATCTTAAGTAAATTTACTATCCATTCTCCTTCTTATTTATTCTATTTCTTTCTCTCTTCTTAATATGTTTACAAAAGTACACAGTGGCTCTTGCTGCTATGAGTCCTTGCTGTAAGTTCCTAAGTGCTACCTTCACTATAGATTATAAAAAACAACAAAATGATGGCCTTAAATTTTAATATGTGTATTTGTTAAAGATGACAGAACAGGACTTTGGTCCTCATGAGCTTTGGTAAAGGCAAAAACGAGGTTTTGTTTTTCAATAGTGTCCTAAGAAAAAAATTATATTATGGAAATGAGGGAAAGTTCTCTTGGATTCATTATTCTACTTTATTACTATGTTGCACACTGTGTTTTATATTGCCCTTAATATTACTCTTCTGATAAAGAAAAATGAACACTGACACAGCAAATACCTGTTACTCCATCTTGGTTTTCCTTTTGCCAAATCACAGTGTGCTTCGAAGCACTTTTTTTTTTGTAGTATTTGTGTTTTGGTTTCCCACTATAGTTCAAGTTGTCTGTTTAGATGGACTTCTGTCACTTTTCTTGACATAACCAAAAAGGTTTCCTCTTCAGAAGTCAGTTTCTTAAGTTCATTTTGCTGACCCATCTATAAAGCCTTTCATCCTGATAGTGTCTGTTCTTGTCTGATGGTTGTACTCTTTAATTATTTAAAGCTGTTGCTTTTACATCCAGGCATTTTTCCTCTTTAATAACATTAGAATTGCTACAGCATCATCATTATTTTTGCTGCTCCTTTCTGAATTCCTTTCAACTTATCTATATACTCCTGAGAATGGAGTACCAAGGTCTGCCGACAGTATTTTAAGTACAATTTGCTATTCATAACCCAAAGAGGGGCTTTTTGCACCTTTGTCATTATATGATCCCTCCCTTCAAACGGTTCCCAAATCATATTGACCTTTTCTTGCTGAAAGTTTGCTTTGTAAGCACATATCTAATTTACTGTCCATTATCACTTGCAAGTCCTTTAATCAGTGTTCATTTCTAGATTACTCTCTCATAGAATGTCTTTATTTCATATTATTTTTTCCCCAGATAAATAGTTCATATGAGAATGCCAGCTGCATATCCATCCTGGTATTTTCTGTAGATATTTTGTCTGCTCTTCTATAGTTTTGAATCTTTGAGCTCTTTTAACACTCCTGCAATCTATGAACTTAGTGTCATCTTCAAATTTAATTACCATGGTTGTTTGCCCCAGCCTTAAATCATTCAGTAGCATGTTTAAATAAGAGCAGGTGTAACAGTGATCCTTGTAACACACCATTGCACGCTTCTGTAGACTATACGCTGCTACAGCTTTGATCTTCATTATCCTTTCTGTTGTCCTCACTACATTTTCATTTCCCATTTGCTTACAGCCAAGAGTATTGCCATTAATTTTGCATGATGCTGCATAAAAAACAACACGTGTATGTATGGAACTTGTGTTTGTTTCATCCACTCATTTTATGAGATGTATAAAATGATCTCTTCATTCATTGGATATGACCCTCCTGTTAAGCAAGTCTCATGACTGTAATCTCCTAAATGTTCACTTATGGGTAAATTGTCACAGATGTGTTGGTGCCACAGAGGAACAAGCATGTGGCAGGCTTATAAGATTATATTTACATTATGAGTCTACCCAGTGCAGGGAAATGTAGGTATCTGCTGATACTCTATTCTGACAGCAAACTGTTAGGTGGAAAAATCTGGGAAGAAGGCATATCCCCAGGTCCCTCCTTCCCTACTTACAGCCAGAGAATGTAAATGAATGAACAGAGGGCAGTGTGCAGATCCACAAGAAAAGAGGAAAGACATTATGTTCTCTCCTCAAGAGATAAAC
This sequence comes from Astur gentilis, assembly GCF_929443795.1. Lineage (NCBI taxonomy): Eukaryota > Metazoa > Chordata > Aves > Accipitriformes > Accipitridae > Astur > Astur gentilis. Next base: position 18,493,507 of record NC_064883.1, on the reverse strand, counting down.
TGTAACTATCTTTTGTAATTTGTTTTCAGATCTGCTGACTGTGTGAAGAGACTGGAGAGGGTATGTAATTATTTGTGTCTCTCTTTCTTCAAACCATACGATAAAATTCTAGGCTTCTTCATATGATTTTCCTACATTTCTTATATTATATATGTTTCCCTAAACAATGGAGTTAAATATATGTTTCCTGAAGATTAATCTTCTCTCTCTTCCTTTTTTATGATCACTGGTAGGTTTTCTTTTTTCTGGTACTTTCTAATTCTCTATGGTTTAATGCTAAGTGGTTCAGTAAGTTTGTTAGCTGAGTCCCTGAATACACTAGAATGCGTGTTCAAAGTCATTATTACCTCCTAATTGTCCAAAGCTGTTTTGCACATTTTGTATAGCACTAATGCTTTCTCTTTTTTTGAAAGTTGAGCCTTAGGAGAACATGTTTATATTATGTATTTTATCCCACTCCTTATTTATTAATGAGCTAAATCTCACTTGTTTTAATTTGTCCATTTATTAGATCTGCAGACATCTTTCTTACTCCCTTGACCCTATTTTGCTAGCATCTATTCTGTTGTTTTTATTATCTAATTGTTTCCCGTTGTAGGATATGGACTTTTCTAACAAAGAGGTCTTGTTAGCCCTTCAAGGATTTACTTTTTTCCTTATATTCTGACCACATATTTTTATTTTTTGTAATAATTGCCTTACTTTTTATATAACTTACTTCCAAAAACATATATTCCAACAAATATTTTTTGGATTTAAGCTTCTGAAGTGTCCTGATCAATCTACTACTGCTCTGGCCTTTGAACATTGGAAAGAGTTACAACTTACCATCTCAACTTACCAATTACTTCATTTTGCTCTTACAAAACACAGTATTTTTATACTGCTTCATTCAGGGAGAACGTTTCATACTTTGTTAAATTGAAGCAGCTTGTGGGCAAAATGTATTGAATGTCACTTTCTCACAATTTCTAGTAATCCTTGAACAGGCTAGTTAAATCCTTTCCTTTCTGGATCATAAAATTGCCCTCTGTGATCACGCATGCTTGATTAGTTGTGGTTTTATCCAACAGCTGTCTTATTACTTAATGTCCCCCATGACACGTGTGGTTTTGTGTATCTTGGGAGATGGTCCAGGAATCTTTTTCTGTTTCATCCAGTCTTGATGCAGTCTTGCAGATGTTCAGTGAAGTTCACGTCTGTACTCCTTTTCTGATACTCTTGATCAAAGTACTTCACTAACTTCTTATGTATTAAATAACTTTTTTTTTGTGCGTCGATTAATCTACATTTACATACACGTTAGTGTTGTAGTTAATGTGAATTAGTTTGAGACAGTTTATTGTGTCAGTGGAAGTGGGGTAATCTGTCTAACTTGCGATGTAGGAAAAGCATGCATGCAGGTCCTCACATGTCCATATACACAGTAAAATGTGGTACTTTGATATAAATTATTTCTGGGAATTAGGTTGTTGACCTAGAGCTTCAGCAAAATATTTTGCCATCATTTTATCCGTCACTTACACCTTCCCCCACCACTTCTTTTTGTCCCAGTGTAGACATGCTATCCAGTGGTTTTAACATGAAAGCTTTTCAGAATTACTTTGTCAGGGTTCAGATATGATTCTATTTCCAAAAAACACTCAGTGATTTTTTTTTTAATTGTTTGTATTAAAAGAACCTCTGTGACCTTAGCTGGGATTAAAATGTAGTTGTGGAAGGACCAGAAAATATACTCAGATGAAATCAGTTGCTGTTCTGAAGATCAGACAGTTCAGAGAACAGTCAGGCAAAGAATGGGAGAACAGAAATATTACTATCTTATTTTACAGATAAGGAACTGAATAATAGAGAGATTAAGGTCAGACAGGGAGGCTGTGGCAGGTCTGGGAACTAGTCCCAGCATACTTCCTTAATCACAAAACCATTCTTCATTCTGAAAGATTTTATTGTTTATTCTTCAGATACCTTCCATGGAGCTGAAAGAGAGGCAGAGCTTGCATCAAACTTCAGATCCAGAGTGAGGATAACTTTGCTGTTTGACTTAAAGACTAACTCCAGGACAGGGTCTCTACTGAAGTCTCTGAGTTCTTAGAAGTGCAGTTCTTACCAGCTCCTGGTGATCTGGAGACATAGGGATTTTGGTTCTGTGTAGTTAAATTCAGGTCACAGCAGTTTTTACACATCTAATTCCAATTAATTTTAGTACAAGTTAGACAAATAAATAAAAGCTACTTCTGTTTTACATTTCATTCACATTAATTTGCATTATATGAGAATTCAGTTTTCTCCATCTTGCCTCATTTGTATAAATAAACACATCTTCAGGATGTTAATGTGCTATTCTTCTGGCATAAGTGGGAAGCTGCTGATCCAGAAAGGTCTCACTTATCACTGCCTGTATTTTAAGTCCATGGATTCCAAGATCTGCTAATTTACACCAAAGAATGCCTTTTCAGATTTGTCCTGGTCCTCTGTTACTGGGGTCTTTCACTATATCAGAAGCTACGTTTTACAGTTTCCTAATGGCTTTAAAAAAGGAACAGTAAATGTCAACAGGCAAAAAGGCCAAAAAAAGGATGCTCACTAACAGATCCTTTGGGGACTAGTCCTACCAGTTCTTGGTTCTTTCTTTCTACAGGCATATTTACAATAATGATATAAGATCTAAAACCAAGATAAATGTTAAAGGTTCTTTAGTCACTGCCTAGTCCAACAAATGAGTGAAAATTGAAGAAAATAGCATCTAAAAGTCTAAGCCCTTGAATTAAAATGTGCAGTAGTTTTAAGAAGCAGGTCTTTCTATTTATAGCTTTAATTATCTTGGATTTTGTGTCTCCCATGGCTTATACAAAGAAGCAGAAAACATATATTTAAAAAGAGACCTGTAAATGCATTTTGTTATCAAAATTAGTTGCGATCTAAATTATATATACCTTTTATAGAAATGGATGTTACTAGTTTCTTTGCTGGTTCAGTCATTTATCCTGCAAGTTTTTTCCCCATATTAAAAAACAACAGAAAAGCCCGCAACATGTAGATACTGAATTATTTCAGTTATAATAGCCTCATAGTTCATATACTACTTATTTATCTTCTGGTTTATTTTAGTGATTACATAGCTACCTTTCTTCCATAGTATAATATTTATAATTGATTTAGGAAAATAGAAGTATCTGGTTGACCTTATGTTGCTTTTTTCAGTCCTGCCTAAAGATGCTCTTTGTATTTGTACAATAATTCCTGCTGACAGAGTTAAGCGCTAAAAGAATTTTGAGTGTTTCAGCTTCTTAAAGGTTCATCATGTCTGCTTTAATGAGAAATCATTTTATGAACTATATCATGACCTGTAAAGTCAGGTGATGATTTTTCCTGTCCTTGCTTTTTGCATTCTTAACAAAGCTTTTGTCCACCTGTGTTCATTTCCATGGGAAGCCTTTCCATGAGTCCTGCAGTAGTCTGCTCTGGTTGTTTTTGAATGATACTGAAAATAATAGTCTTAACTCTTCAAGATGGACCTTTGGGCTGTATTTTCGCCTTCATGATTGTTACAAACTGACATATACATAAGAGCACAGATCACCCTCTGAATTTGGTCATACTGAGCAGGTAAATCCCCCTACCCTCTAAAAACACCCTCTAAATCAGGCCAAAAGGAGACCCTAAGTAATTTTTTAAGAAAGCCCTCCACTGAGTCATTGAACCACAGAATATTTTAAGTTGGAGGAGACATCTAGAGATTGTCTATGCTGACCTCTTGCTCAAAACAGGGCTGACTTTAAAACCAGAGCCACTGAGTTCCTTAGATGGTAAGGCCCACTGGTCCAAGAGTTCAATCTTGCTGTCTTTCCCTGTCTCCGTTCCCCATCAAGAAGTCAGGTTTCTCACCACTGCATATGCAAAGTAGCCTCCCTCTACTTCAAAGTGAGGGCAGGAAGTAACCTTTAACTATCTTGTGCTGCTCTAATGTAAGTTATGCTGGGTAGTTGCTCTGACATGAAGCCTTCTTTGGAGCTAGCAGCATTTGAAGCACTGTCCCAGGATCCAGAACTTACTCTGCTATCTGCTCTGCATGGTAGTTGATCCTGTGCCAAAACCTGACCTTGTGAATGGCGTAGAGGAGAACTGCATGGGGAGGCAGGGTTGGGTAGCTGAGAGATTTATGTGGTGTTGTTTTTGGAAGACTGTATGTAGTTGGTGGGGAGTGGTCAACAGCCATGAGATTTAATATCATTTTTGAAAGGTAGGGTTTGTAAGAGTAAATAGTGAGGTGGACCTGTCTAAGTGTCATACACTGGAAGTGGGACTTACTTACTCATTTGACTCCTCTCTCACACTCCTTCCTCATAGCATCATATGTTACGCATCTGCTGTTAGCATTGCAAGCCTGTTTCACATGGTCATCGCATAACAGATGAAACCATGAAACAGATAGAAAACAAAAAGGCAGAGATCAGTGGTCTTCTGCATGGAAGGTGAGTTTCTTCTGTTTTGAGCTACAGGACAAGGCATGGGTGGGTGGCTTCCCAGAAATTGAAAGGGCGGTGGAGGAAACTTGATGAATGAAAATGTGAACAATTGATTTGCATAGCCAGCAAATCTTAATAGCCAGTTCTACTGAATTAGCTACTGCTCCAGAAAGGCTTTGGCTTACAGGATTGAAGACAGTAGCCAGGCTTGTTAAGAATAATTTGTGGCTCTGTATCTAATTTTTTTCTAGAGCTCTGAACCATGAAAGATAGGCTCTGTCTCTGCATGTTTTGCAGTGGGCACTGAGCACTTTACAGGAGCAGGACATTGCAAACTTGCTGCTGCTTTATTCATATCATAAATACTGTCATGGCAACTAATAGCACTTGCACAGACAAGCAAGCTTTTGTAGAGGCTCAAGCAACAGAATAAGAAAAACTAAAACCGATATTATCCAACTGTCTGGCAGTGATCTATACTTACAAACAGTGAAGACTCTGAAAACAGCACTGATCAGCTTCGTGTTCAAGAGTGGGTACCCTTAGGAATTGTTTGTACCCTTGCTGTCTATCTGTCTGTTTGGTGTACTGATGTGCTACCTATATTACTGACAAAATAAAGAAAATTAATTCTTTTAAATGGATATGATTGATAAGTACTTCTTTTGCCCTAAAATTTAGTACATAGACATGGGCAAGTCGTTGCACAGTTTGAGCTTGCAATGAATTATATTCTGAGAAAAGGACTATTTTCCCAGTACTGCATATAAGTGTCTTTTAAAAACCTACATCTTAGTTTGCATACTCCACAAAATACAAGAGGCTGTGCACGTGGTCACTCCCACTTTACATGGTTCATATTTGTACTCTGGAGCCTAAAGATTATGTGATTGCTCACAGCTAGGTGGGGAGAGGGGAAGATAAGATGTGATCAGTACAGGGCTCAGAATACGTGGCCCTCTACACAGCATCACGTTAAAATTGTTGTTACAGCTCTGTATCTTAAGGGCTGGCCATGGGTGTGTACCAGTGGTGAGTAAGTGGCTGGTTTTTTAGTGGGACAGTGCTTCCCTAATTCACATGTATACCCATTAGCGCACTTGGTCAGCATGGGGTATGGTCTGTGACCAGCATCCTTGCTCATAAACCATAGGAAGAAGCAAAATGCTTCTTTTAGGCAGAAATGATTCAGATATGCCAAACAGTGCATTAGTTTTGCTTCACCTAAATTCAATTAGCTCCTCTGTATGAAGCTTTTAAATCTCACTGATTTTTTTTACACTAAATTAAGTATGGCTAGGTGCAATAGTCCCAATCAGGATTTTCTGTTCTGAAGAGATGATCGGACTATGCTTCCTATATCCTTTACCTGCTAGCATGCTGGAGTTCTTACAGTATGATTATGTCTTTAATAGCATTCCTTTCCTATGGATGTGCAATGAAAATAAATTTCTAGCTGTCTTGGAACTGACATTACCCTGCCTGACATATGACTTTTGAGGAGGAATGATGGAATACTGAAGCTTGTCTTTGTTTTTATCACAAGATAAAAATGAAGTGACTGAGCATTTTACAGTTTGCAAGCTGTAGCCTTTGGATAAAACAAGAATATTGCTGGCTAAAAGCAGATTTTCTGCTTTGGCAATTCTATTTCCACTGACACCAAATTTCCTCTCAACTCCTGCTTTGGTGTGTAAAAGCCTTTCACAGAGGTAAATTACTATGGTTCCTCTGGGAAAAGACAGAATTTCTTCATGTATTTTCAAGTCTTAAAATCTCACCAAGGAAGAGACCATATGTCAAAATAAAGTCTCCCAGTTTTAAAATCAAACACATGATTTTAAGGAAAAATAAGTCATGATTTGTGATTGGGTAAGGTTGGCAGCATTAGAGAGCTGGCTTTTGACACATTCAAAGTGGTAACTTGTGGAAAATAAGGTAATGTAATCTGTAGTACCTGGTGCCTCTATGTCTAATAGCCAATAGCCTGATACCTGTAGTCCGTATCAAGATGTATAATTACAATTATTTGTCTTGTTACGTGCTTTAAAATGCCCGATTATTATCACGAGTTATAAGCCTCTCAAATTTACTGACAGTAATGTGTTCCATTTTCTCCCCGTGGCTTGTCATTGGATGTTCAATTGCTGTTGTAAATTCCTTTTTCAATCTGCGCCATAGTTTTTTATTTCCTACTGATGATTTCCTGTTATTTACATTAGTTGGAGACATTTAAACTTGAACATCAAGACAAAATACTGGATTACATTTGCACTGAATGAAGCATAAATGAGTAAGAAGGGGAAATGTGGCTCTAAGACACCTTGTTGGCTTTCATATCCTGGAATCAGCCAGAGACCTGGCTTTTTCTCAAAAAGACACAGGAAACAGTCACATAGTTCTTATACACTGTGAGGGACTGAAAGAGTTAATGTCTCAAACTTTGCGGTAGGGCAAGCTCTGCTTAAAGACAAACCCCGCACAGCAAGGAACCAAGGTGAAAAGCCCATCAGCTCAGACATCAGCAACAGGAGGGGGAGGGTGTGCTGGAGGGTGCGCAGCTCCCTGTTCTGATAACCTGTTCTGATACAAAGATCAAACAGTGGCCATGTCTGCAGGGAAGGAGAAGTTACTCCACAAAGGACCCCCAAGCCCAAAGGCTCACAAACTGCTCATTAGCCAGAGGAGTTTGGGTGCCCACCCGAAGGAGGGGCAAGGATGATAAAAGGACACCAACTGAAGCCCCAGGTGTGCAAGCCCACTGGGACTGGACCCCTTTGCTGACTGAAGCAACGCTGGACCCAGGACCGGTGAAATCTTTCTCTCTTCCTTTCTCTTTCTCTGCATCTCTCTTTCCTTTTCCTTTTCCACAATCCCTACACCTCATCCGTTTCAAGACATAAACCGTTGACCAAGTCTGAGACTAAGAGTGGACCCAGCCGCCCCTAGACCCTTCTCTGAGGAGGAGTCTGGAAGGCAAGGGGGTCTGCTCTGAACCTCGTGACTCAACGGGAAGGATCTCCTTATTCCCTGAATTGATGTATATGGTTACCCGGTTTACAGAAGTAGTCTTATGCCAATTCCTGTTGTGAGAAACCCTGCCACCTACTACCAGGCCTCCCCAGTTCAGTTTGCTTTTGTCATGAATAAAATCTTTAACTGATCGTTTGGTGTTGGTTCACCTTAATTTAGCGCTGTCTGGGTCTTGACATACATCCTTATCTTCTAAAGAAAACCATGCTGTAGGAATCATTTTTCGAGATCCAAATGTCCAACTAATCCATGATGACCCCAGAAAGATGTTTGTTGTTACAATACAGAATACATTGTTCAGAATAAATGTAAAGAATATGTATTCTGTGTTTTTAAGCAATATGGGGAAGTAAAACAGAGTGTGAAGCAGGACACCATTTTCCCCCCTTAAGGTTTAGCAGCAACACTGCATTCGGTCTCTAGTGTCACACAATCCAAAATCAAATCCAGCCTTCATCAGTCCATCACTTTCATAGACTAAGCCAGAGAACTTGAAATAAGTTTGTTTGAATTATATATTTTAGCTTGGAACAGTATATCTTCCTTTAAAAGTTATCTAACTAATGATTTAATGTACGTTTGAGTCATAGTTTTGCCCATTGGCATTACTTCGCTTGCTTGTGTGACATGTCGCCCTTACTTACACAGATTCTTCTTGAATTTTATACAGTAAATTACTTCCTTGCTTATAAAAATTATTCTGCTTCTCTACTTAGACTGTCGTGAGTTAGAACCAACTGACAAACAAACCTAGTGACTTAATCAAAGTCAGTAGAATTAATCCTGTAAGAGTAAGCTCCAAGGCATGCCCACTACTCTGTCAATTTAGCCCTTTTCCTCATCATTAAATCTTTTCACAAATAAAGACTTCTAGTTCAATCTTTAATAGAATTATTAGTTGCTATCTGTGAGTTCTTGCAATGTCAGCCAACAACTTGAAATTCATCTGTTAATAATAAATCATTCATTTTGAATATTTCTAGCTGATTATTCATTGTTTGCAGGGAGGAGTGGTAACCTGCCTCTGAAAGATCCAACTGGGCCTTGTTTTGCTAGATTACTTCTATTTATGAAACAGGGAAATGACAAAGCAAAAACTTTAGCTCATGTATAAATACCTTTGTAAGTGTTTGAATTTACATATTCAATATGAAGAGCAAGTATCTCTCCTAATTGTACAGAATAGAATTATAGAGAATAGAATATATTATATGCATGCATGTTAGAAACACTATACACTGTACATCCACTTTCATAGATGCAGACAGTCCACAGAAGAATGGTCATCCCTTTTTTATATTGAACTATGTGATTCAATAATAATTGTCTTTCATATTTGGTCACTAGTAGTGTCTGATGTATTCATTGTCCATTACTAAGGGAATTGTTGTTTTTCTTCATTCCTTTCGTTTGTGAAAGTAATACATCTGACCTAGGTCAAGTAATGATTAGCACGGAAAGCTTCCTATATTTGCTAATGCAGGCTAGGTATTTGCTACTACTTTTCCAAAATACAGTTAACACTTCATTTGTAGCATCATGAAATTCTGGCAGTCTGAATGCTTGACTTTGTAACCCTGATAATGTCCTTTTAATGTAGATTGTTGCTGAGTAGCTTCTTAGCCAGTTTTCTCTTAAGGGAGCTGAAAAATCTCTGTACTGCTAAGTAGCATCCTGTTGACACCCATTTGTTCCATGTTCTTGTCTGGAACCTTTTTATCCATCCTATAGATGCTGGTACTATTTTTTCTTAATTCTCATTGGCTATTTCTTACAAATGGCAGTGTTTGTTTAAATTACAAGCTCTTTGAAACAAAACCTGTGCTTTACAGTATGTACAATGTGTAGTACTTTCAGTTCAGAGAAGTACAGAAAGATTTTTTGAACTTTAAATGATCCTTAGCTAGAAGAAGCATTTCTAAATAAAACCTTACTTTTCTTGTGAGTTTTTTCCCTTTGTAATCTCCATACTGCAAAACTGAAATTTTACATTATAATTTTTGATGTTTCATTTAAGAAAAACTTAATGAAGTAGTTTAAGAAAAAAGATGAAATTATTAATGAACTTCAGTGTAAAACTGATCATTAGAATGCGAGTCAATCTTGTTGGTGTTAATAATAACATAGAGCCATTCTAAAATATAACTATCACAAATTAAGCTAACTGGAACAGCAGTCAAATAAAGTCGATGCAGAAATCTAAAGACTGCCATTATTGGTAGGTATTTCAGATTATTGTGGACACCCATGTACATCCACTTTCCTGCCCCCACGTGTGTAAAGATTAGAATGTGAAGATATGAAGTAAATAGAAATGTTCCTTCAAGTAGGGTAACAAAGAGAATTTTGGGGGTGTAAACCTCATTTCCATGGTTCAGGTGTGAAGATAGTGCCCTTTTGCAGTAAAGTCTGTTGAGACTCTTGAAGCAATTGTACTCTTATGCAATGACAATTAAAGAACTGAATTATTTTTTATACTTCAGCAGAAGTGAAATTTAATCAAATTGTTAGGAAAAACACCATTCTAAAGATGAATCAAAATGCAGTATGTTTAATTTTTAAAATAGAATAACTGGGTTTGGTTTTCTTCCATGTTCAAATTGTGCTTTTACTTGCAAAGACCCCTGTGGTTTAAATAACCCAGTCAGTGTACACTAATAAAAATCCCATTAAATTAAATGGCCACTAGGCATATAGAATGTCCTGTTGCAATTTCAAGAGACAGTTTGTTACAAGACACCCTGCTATGTACCTTTTATTTTATCAAAGTACAGGAAAAAAAGAAAAGGTTGCAAAATGTGTTTATTTCTATGAAAAATATGTTTCCAGTGTACTAGGAAAAATTGATCTGTTGTGTGTTGTTTTTTGTTGTTGTTTTGGGTTTTTTTTATAGAATGAAAGAGTTGGCTTATTCCATGTCTGGTACATTTATAGCACAACCTACAATAAATATATATAATCAGCAGAATCGGTCAGTAATTTTCATCCTCTGAACTATTACTTGTTTCTTTTGGAAGGTGGCAATTCAAGAAGTAATTCAGTATATATTGTATTAGAGTAAACTGTTTTAGAGCACATACTGTACTTGTTTGCCAGCAAACATTATTTCTGAAATAGGGGACTGTTTTTCTTGCAAATGTTTTTCTTTCTTTCCTTTCTTCTCTTAAAAAAAACACCCAAACAACCCAAACCAAAAAACTGTGGATATATTGAATACTTGTGGAAACAAATCAGAAATATCACACTGAGATGAGTTTAGTACCCATGGTTCTCAGCAGATATTACCCTCCATCCTGCCTACCCAAACAAGGTCTGTGATATTTTGTTGAAGTAGAAAGCAAGAAATAGGATAGGCTATCAAACTAATTCTACTTTGTGAGATTTTATTGGAACCTTGAATTTCCAGAAGTTGCTAAACCTCCTATCTTGCTTTCCCATATCTCGTCCATACTCATGGAAATCACAATGCTGAAATTTACAGTTCTTTAAATTTGTTTCAAATATTCTGCTCCAGTCCTGTTTCACTGCTTGTTTCCTGTTTCATCACTTCACACTTAGCCAATCTCATTTAATAATATCTGATTCTGAAAGATATACAGGCTCTCCAGGGGCACAGAAGGCTGGCTGCTCACCTGATGTCAGGTCTGTCAATTCATTCTTACGGCTTCTAAAAACAAATTACCAACATCCTCATTCGTACCCCTACCATAGAAAAGGTATATATTCAAATGATGTTTAATGACAATATAAGGAGATTGATTAAAGATATTTTCATTAAATAGAAAATAAAATTGAGATTGTCTCATGTAAAGACATAGAGCCCCAATTGTTATTTTAGTCTTTGGTCTCTTTTGTATTGATAGAAAATTTGAAGGGTGTAAAATGCCTACAATAAAGAAACGTAACATAGCTTTGAAACAGCAATGTGTATACTAACTCCTCTCAGACCAATGTGTTTGTATTACATACAGGTGTTTTGAAATAACTTTGGACTTTGAGTGTTTTCTGAAATTAGAAACCAATCTAAAGACCTGGCAAGTATAAGAGGTGTATAGCTGCTCCTTTCTGACTGACACAAAAATGTTGTAGACAGCTTTTCCTTTCTGCCTTCCAGTTTAACATCTGGCAAGGTCTGCCATGGCTACCTGTGGTTCTGAAACCCCTCTGTTGACTATTTAAGTTGGCTATGATTTATTTTTTTTCTGAAGACTGAATTATCTTGACAGTCCTTGGTCTTTCAACCAGTTGCTTCAGTGAGCTCAAAAGACAGTCTGTCCTCAAAAGTTTATGGGCCTACTATCTTAAGTATTCTTATGTAGTAATTTGTCTTTAACTACTATCCCATTTTCTCTTGTTTTTTTAACAGCCTACTACTAAACCAACCTACTGTATTAATGCAGAAAGTTTCCCCTAAAATACATTAAAAAGCCAACACTGATGATAGCTACTGGCTGCCAATATTTGTTGTAGAACCTTCATTCATTTTCTTCTGCTTATACCCTTTATACTCACAGTTTAGATCAAAACACCATCCTCACATGGACAAAGTTTATTACTTGCTAAATATGCATGAAATGGGCTTTATATATTACACGTTAACAGCACAGATTTCTTCTCTGCCATTCTCTTTCCAGTTTTGAGTGACTCCTGGAAGTTTACAGGGCAATAGGTTCAACCATTTTGTATTAAAAAATTTTCTTTCAGAACAGGACAGGTAGTAACAACATCATACTTTCAAGTTATTCTCAAAGATTAAGTTTTTTATGAGAATGGATGGATCTTGGCTGTCTTAACATTCCTATAGACTCTTCATGGGCCTAGGAGGGATATGCTGACCCTGCTCAGGCTTGAGGAACGACTTTACTAGAAAAACTGAAGGAATTTTGCTGTTAACTCTGAGTAGGCTATGTAAAAAATTAATCTTCATATTGAGATCTTAGAGGACAATGAAACTGTTTTGGCTGAACTGTGGAATGTTGTTAACAGTTGACTTAAAAAATAAAGGCAAATAGTGTTCTGAAAATCATTTATGTAGATATAGTGAAATTCTTCTGAGTACATAGCATGATTCTCAGGTGCCACCATGTTATGAAGTGTTAAAAGAATCAGCACAGCAGAAATGTAGGAAGGTGTTTAACTGGTCAAAATTTCCATGACAAATCTTATAGGTGGGATTCCTATTGCTTTTAGAAAACAGACAAAGCATGAGAGATGTGTGGGAGGGAAAGATGTCTTTCACTCCTTTATTTAGCTATTTTACTCACATATTTAAATTATATGTAAATTGTGTTATTTATATTTAAATCATGTTGTCTTCTTACAAGAAACATTCTTGCCCCCTCCCCCCATGTAATTAATGTGTAAAAGAAATTACTGATAGAAGGCAAAATGCAACCATCTGCATTTCTCAGCATTGTCATTTTTCAGATAGAACTCACAGGTGTCTTTTAAACAATGATGAATTAGAAGGTACAATCTTTTTTTCCTACTCATTTGTTTAACTACCTCTGTGATAATAATGTATTTGCATATTTAATTTCCTCCATTGTAAATGAGCACCTTTGAACCACTTCCTAATTATTTTATAGTATTCTTGTATTCTTTGTTATTCATGCATTCTATTTACCAAATAAAATGACTTTTCCTCCAAAGGACATTTGAAAGTATTATAATCCTATACATAGATCAGTTGTTTCCAAATGCAGTATTAGAAGAGTCAGAAGGGAGTTCTTAATAAGAAGCAGATGTTAAAAAAAACAGAGTTCTATATTTTGTCTGAAGTTATCTTTCCTTTGCTCTCTTTTTTTCTGTGTACAAAATCTGAATAAACAGGCTGTATATGGACTAATTGGACTAATGCATGTGAGTAAGGAAAACATCATTCACTCACAACTTCAGGGTAGGTGGCAAGGATCATGCAGAGCAGTCCTGGTAGTGTCATGCAGTCAGTGGTCACTAGCGACCACCGATAACTTGTTCTGAGATTTCGTATGTTGTCTGGTGAGTTTCCCTTGACCATACATACCCCTATTGCCAAGTCTGCACATATAGCTAGCATTTTATTCAGCTGCATTGTGTGTGGGAGGCAGAATCATGTTCCCACTGAGGACGCTACCCAGACTGCATTGTGTTCATGCACAAAATCATTATTTGGCTAATGGCTATACACACACATAAACACCTCCACTGATTTGCCATCTTTACAGATCTTGTAAAGTTTCTTTTAAAAAATATTTTTAAAGTGTTCCAGGTGTTGCACTTACCTACCCTCTTGTCAGGTACCCAGACAATATTTTCAAGATAAAATAAAGTCTATTTTGTTTTGCACTCCCTTCCCTTTTCACCTCTGCCTTCTTTGATCCTTTGCTATCTCTTTCTAGATTGTACATCAGTCCTTCACCTCCATGATGCTATTTCTTCCTGGTTTCTAACCTTCCATTATGTGCTTCTTAATCTTTCATACTCCTCTCTGAATCCTGCACACATTACAAGTAAACCCCAATCTCTATCATTCATTGCTGTGTCAAGTGATAGTATTGGACAGCCCTAAAGGAAGCCAGCAGAGCACTTCAGAGACTGGGAGAAAATGTATGGGTTGCACATTGGCAGTGTTGGCAGTACTACCTCAGCATCACTTCAACATTTAATCAACTACAAAACCCATTTAATGCTTGGGATACTCCAATGCTATAAATATGATCCCTTAAGTAATTACACAGCTTTACGTCCTGTAACATATTTGGTAACACTTTAAATAAAGTGTCTTCATTGCATTTCAATGCATTTTTAATTTAGACTGGATACAGCTATGATTGCATGCTAGATAAATAACAGTTCAAATTTAAATGGATGCATTGAGATTTCACAACTAGCTAATAATTAAATAACTTGGGATATTGCAGTTGAAAGTATCAGTATATTTCAATGAGTAATTAATAACATATAACTTTTATGTAAAACATCTTTCCTAATAGCACCCTATCAGCCACACTGAGAAGTAGTATGGCGAGGCCCATTACTTTGCCTCCAAATGCAGACTCTAGTAGAGATTGTTTTTGGAGTGTAGAGAAAAAATCTATGTCAGTGCCTGGGTTTCATCGTCTGGATACCACCTTTTATCACCTGAAAATGAGTTACCTCACTCTCTTTATTTACCCATGACATTCAGGATGTAATATCCCTGTCATATTCGTCTCTAGTTTGTGAAATTGTAGTATGAAAATAAACAAACTGGTCTTAATTAAAAAGTCAAAGTGTTTTATTGTCACAATTTTTAAATGAAATGTGTACCTTGGTATTAAAAATCCTGTTCCCTAAATACTTTTCTTTAGCTTACCTCTTAATTTAAAATCATTAAAAACCTTATTTGACTATGAAGTAAAACTTTGTATTTCAAGATGAAATTCCAAATGGAGCTTTTATTTTTTATTTAAAAAAAAAAAAAAGTTACGAATATCCCCAAATATACCTAATAAAATACACAAGTCACGTTACATATTTCAGAGCAGAATTAACACTTCTCTGGCCTTCAGAGTTCTACACCACTGTAAATACAGACTATAACTGAAGAGTTACAAATGTTACTGCACCTGTGAGCTTCCAGTAATACATTTATCAACGTACTGTTTGAATAACAATTGCTTACTCTCTAATTTGCACTACAATTAAGTGCTAGTTGAGGACCCCTTCTAGCAGAACGCTCCAATATCGCAAGTATTCACTAACTTCCAGAAATCAAAAGAAAGTGGGGGTGGAGGGGAAGTCAAACCTCTTTTTACTAGCAGCCATTATGCAGATAGCTGAATTCCTGATGAAATCTGTGGAAGAGTAAGATACTTACTTCTGCCATGCAAGGTACATTGGTACAACATTTCATCTTCTTTAAATTAATATTGTTATATAGAACCCTGATGAATTGGATCTAAGTTGGACATGTAGGAGAATTAAAAAGCTCTATTATACAACACCATCCAAAGTTTTAGGCAGCTACTCTATTAATTAGGCCAACAAAATAATTTTTTTATTACACTTAGATTTCTACATTTAATCAGTTAACTTAATTACAAATGCTAATAAAATTTTCACTTCTGTGAAGCCATGAAAACACAAAGAACTGTATAGACAATGTTACATAGGTTTATATAAGGATATCTGTGGTTTTTTTATATGTGTTTCCTAAGGAAGTACAATTCTAAAACAATTGAAACTATCAAGCGGCATAGGCACGGTAAGAAAGCTTTGTGGCAGATGAAGGCTATATGGTTATCTGGAACGCCTGAGTAGCCTAAAGAAAAAGACATGACTGAAAAGCATTTCAGTTAAGCTCATAGTAGATAATAATAGATTATAATATCCATGTATTTTGTTATCCATTCAAAGCTTAGACCCCAAGTTCAATGAGAAACTAATTGTTTAAAAGGAATAGATCTAACATGTTGGATCAACCAAACAGTAGAATAAACCTCTTATTTTCATCTTTCTTGAATTCAAATGCAATAAATAGCAAAAATGAGGGAGATTTCATAACGGTCTAAGTTAGGCTGTTACAGTGTTTTATCATCTAAACAATTAAAAAGTGTTTTTTATTTTTTCCTAAAAATGAGTCTACATCAACTTATCTCCTGTTTCATCAGAACTGATAGAACGGAATAATTATTTTCCATGTCCTACACAGGTTACTTCTGTGGCTGAAGCTCTGATCTGCATTGCCTAATGTAATGTTTTTGTAATGGAAACATGTAGCTGACTCATATTTAATTTCAAAGATGTTATAACCCTTAGATTCTTTTCTGTACTCCTGTACAGGTCTCATTTTGTATGAGTGCATTCAAATACTCTCTTTGAACTGTAGATCTTTGCTCATGCTTTCATTTAATTTGCTCATGTCAATTTCTTGCTTTCTCTCCAATTAGCCAAGATCATTTTGATTTATGGTCGTATTCTCCAAAGAACTTGCAAACCTTGTTTTTTGCAGTTTCTTGCAAAAATGTCACTCTGTCATCCAAATTGTTGAAGCTGTTAACTGGAACTTGGCCTATGATAAACCCTATCTGAAAAAGATCCCTTCCCATTTTGACAGAGACATATTGATAATTCTTTTTGAGAGCTACTGTTCGAAATTGTTGTACATAAACCAGTCAATTTTTTGTAAATATGCAATGTATGTAACTTAAATCTAGACCAGTATTTCTTTAGCTTGCTTATGAGCCAAGCCATTTAATAATACCAAAAATGTTGCAAAATCCAAATATCCAAACAACAATTCCTCCCATACTCACTATATTCTGTCAAAGAATTTGCTCTTGTCAAATCAATGTTAATTCTTTTCTCTTAAATTAGTATTTTCAGTTATTTATTTGATTATTTAGTAGTTTCACCCAGACTCTTTCCAGAGATGAAAAGGAAGATAGTTTCTGAGTTTTTCATTCTCCTTTTCCCTTCTACTAAAGATAGTTACTACATTTGCTTTCCTTTACTCCTTGGGGATGACAGTAAAGACTCAGTTCTTCAGAAAAGCATTCAAATGTGAATTTCATAAGGCCCTAACAATTTAAACTGTTCTAACTGCATATTTTTCAGTCTATTCTTATTTGGACTGTGTTCATATCTTCTGGATAAACTCAAGTAGCTAGTCACAATTGAGTGTTTCGGTAAAGCGTAAAGAAATTGGAAGGCACTGAATATTTCAGCTTTTCTGTGTCATCTATTATTTGCTCTCTTTCCCATTTGGTAATGGAATTATTCTTGCCTTTGTTTTCCTCTTATTTATAGTGTATTTATAGAACGTTTTCTTGTTGCCTTTTGCGTTCCTTACTAATTAAAACTCAGTTTGTGTCTCAGCCTTTCTGGTTTTATTCCTACTTGTGCATTTTGTTTGCAAGCATATGAGTTCATATTCAGTTATTATATTCTCCTTGAATCTTACCTTTTTATTATTATTTTGCACTGTAATTCAGGTAGATCCATTTGAAAATTTGTATTTTAAATGTAGTATTTATCCAGAGGACCCTCATCTTATGCATTTTGTGTAAAAATGTACTGAGGTGATAAGGAATAGTCATCATTTATTTTTTGAGTCACACTTGTTTTTCTTTCCTCCTTATCTTTATTCTTGTTTGATATTTCTAGCCCTTATCTATAGTATTCTGGAAGTTGCATGCATTACTAATATAGTAAATCCAAATATTTCACTGTTATTTTTCATGGCTGTCTTTCTTTTATCAGATAGAGTGCAAGTGAATGGTGAGGCTCCCTGAGAGTAACAAGGGCTAAAGATACATGTCCCTTTAGTTTGGCCAGTGGAAAATTCCCCTTCATTAGAACTTCAGTAATGAACTTCTTTCTGAAAACCTTCCTTAGTTTCAGTGGGATTAGAAACCACCATTGGACCTTTTTTCCTCATAGAATGTCTTTGCAGTAGTTAGTAGTTCATTACCACTGGCATGGTAATTTGTGTATTTTAAAATACTAATATATTTTGAGATTTCCATTGCATTGCACTTCACTAAAATGAAATACCACTACCTTGGTCTCTATAATGTTCTTCATGTCCCAAAGGGGTGCACAGCTACTGCAAACATTAGGGTGAAAGCAATCACCATCAGCTGAGACAGTGTAGTCGATCATCTTGCAGGAGCAAACTTCATAGTAGGACAGGGAAGCAGGTAAGACAGTAAGTGTTTTACTGGAAATTTTATCTTTCAAGTCAAGATGATTCTTCTGTTGGGTCCAGATTAATCCAAAAAGTTTTATCAAATAAGATATGCCATTTCTGGTGTGAGGCCGTTCTTTAAAGACAAAGTCAGTACACATATAAAAGTTTCTTGTTATTTCTTAACAATCTTCTTCCTGTTTTTTTACTTGGTGTATGTTACATTTCCAAAATAAATATTGCACATCCCCTAGACAATCTGATTAATGAAAACTATCAATGTATTTTCCTTAAGAGTTCCTATCGAGGTAAAAAGTTGCAATTCCCGGCCATTTAAGGAATGCCCATGTTCACTGCGGCATTTGTTCTGTCCTGCAGTCTATCTGTGCCAAAAAATACACTAATGAAATGAACCAGTACTTAATAATCCAAACTATGAAGAAATTGCTGTTCCTTTTTCTCACTGTCAAATAAAGTAACCAGTTTAAATAAACTAGGACTTACCCTACTAGATCAGGCCAATCTAGTTAGTAACGTATCTTCAAAAATGTGGAAGAGCACATTCCTTTCCTGTCAAGAAAATGATTTATTGCTGCTATTTACCATCTTCCCACAAGCCACTTTCCTGTAATCCAGGGTTTAAAACTTCTGATTCTTCTCATTAAGGAAAAAAAATGGTCTGCCTTATGGAGGAATCCAAGAAAAAAAAAAAAAAAAGGATGGAAGGAAAACCTCACAGAGATCCGAAAAGCTAAGAGCATGAAGAAGTGGATGAGTCATGTTTTTAGGTGACTAAGATTAGACATTTTAAATGCTTCTAAAAGTAGGTGTTTGCTCCTCCTGGAAACCAAAAGGTTAGCTGTCTAGAAATGGAGGCAACCAAACCCAGTCATTTTTAATGTCTTGCCCTTTTTTCTTTTGTGATTCCTTCTGCCTTTCCATTTTCCTTCATGTCTTTTATTTTTTCCCATTAGGAAAAGGTCATCATAACCCAGCTGACAATATATCATGGAAGAAGTTACAAACCAGTTGCAATAATCACTTCTGCTTTTTTTTCTTTATATGTATATTCATTTGCTTTGACATCTGAATGATAAGATGAAATTAAGCAGGATGCACATATGTGCTCTATATGCAAAATTTATGGTGAGAGCGTTAAGATGAGATGAGTTGCTCCTGAGATCTGTTGTACCTGTTGCACCATCATACATAAAAAAAAAAGTCAAACCATAGCTTCTGCATGACACATAATGGTGGTAATTATACATTGAGTTTTACATAGGCTCATATGGATAAGAATTTAATAAATGTGAAATCCACCAAGGTGATAAAATAAGAAAGTTTCGTATGGGTAGATTTCCTCTTTGATCTGCAAACACAAAATCAAAATGAGAACATTAGGAAGCATAGCTTTCAAGTAAATTGCTTCTCTGATAGCAGGTCTGTAAGTAGACTTAGTAGGGAAAAAAGCTAAATTAAGTATTAAGGCAAATGCTCTCTTCTTGAATATTTATATGGCTTATTTTACTATTCTCCTGTCACTGCTGGTGTCAGAGAATCAGACAACTCAGAATGCTGTAATGTTTGTCCTATAAAATAGGGGTCATTTTATCTAAAAGCTTGCTGCCCAAGAATGCCAAAGCAATACAGTCAGACCCTTTTTTACTGATCACTGCAATAGAGATTATTCAGCCATTTAGACCAAAACAGGCATTCTGAAAGTGGCAGTTTGTATTTTTGCTTTAAACTTTACTTGCAGTGTAAAGGTTCAATAACTCATTGGAAATTACTGTGTTCTTTCCCTTTGGTTTGGGAAGCAGCTATTGTGTCCTATTCTTGAACTTCTCAGAAATGCAAGTAAAGGAAGGACATTCATAGACCCTGACTTTATTTTCATCTGCTCTTTCCTGAGGCATGTTCTTGACAAATATACTGCACAAAAACACCAGATAGTGCAAATAGAGTTTTATATTTATTTACCAACCTCAATATTAAAATTCCAACAATACATCATCTACTTCACTCTACCTTTTTTAAACAAAATCTGTGTAATGTGTCCACTTCTGTAGTATAAGCTGATATATACAGATCATGTCATGCTCAAGAAGCTTTTTGTTAAAATACTCTAAAAATTACACTTTGTTGCCCATCTAGCACTGAACTATTAAGAAGGTTCTAACTGTTGTAGACAAGAACTTTTAAATCAATTACTATTTGCAATTTTTCTGTTAGTTTCTATAGAAATATACTGCTTTTTCATTTTAAAATTAAAATCAAATTAGGTGGATTGTGTATACTCAAGTTCCCTTTTCACACCAGAAGCAGACAGATTAATTTTTCACACAGGAGGAAGACCCAAACCTTTTATGCATCAGTTTCCTGAGATTTCATGGAGGAGAGGAATTTGAGGACTCTTGAATGTATATAATACAAGCCCATGTTACCCATAGAGCACTGGAGAGTGTACATGGGAAATGAGGGATAACGTTTAAGAAACCTGGTCTATGAAGGAAGAGGAGCTACCACTTTTAAGAAAATGGAAGTGAATTTGGGAAGAGGTGGTTTGAGGTTGGAGCTTAATTTTGATTTGCCAAATGTTTATGCGACCAACCTGGGAAAGGTGCTTGAAAAACTTTGGTTGGCAATGATGATAACCTAAATATTGGCATAGGTCTCTTCTAAAGAGTTGTCTGTCTTCCTTCCATTGTTTCTTCCAGGAGGGGGTCACCTCGCTGTATATTTGCCAGCAAATAGTTTGGCAGGGCTTTGCTTTTTCAGTCAATCTGCATAGATTTTCTGTTAGGCCAAGCTCTGCACGATGCCCTCTGAACCCTGGCAGGATCACCTTAAGTGTGAGATGTGGCTACATATCTAGTCCCTAGTCTCATAATAGACTCGGTCTCTACTCTTGCCACAGATTCCCCAGTTTGTACATCTCTGTCCTACTCTCTGCTGTTTTTACTACAGCTCTCCATGACATTCTCCCAGGTGTGTATGCTCAGTAGCTCCAGGGAAGAAGCATTCCCTAAGAACAACAGATTCTACCTGTCTCTCTATATAAAAGCCAAAATGATAGAAATCCACTGCCCTCTGTGATACCTAGTCATAGCCTTTTTAATGGTCATTCTATAACCATGTGGTACCATAGAGCAAAGAAAGAAATAACATGTCATAAAAACTTCAATGTTTTAGCCTCAAAAAAACTTTCATCAAAGTCCCAATGAACATTTGAACTCCAGGTAAGACATTTTAGAATTTTAAGCAAGTGACTGGGATGCACGGGAACTTTGGAGTACAGCATATTCCTCTTCCCACAACAAAGTTAGTATTTCCAAGACAAATTGAGAGGAAAAGAGAGTCATCAAGATAGTACATTCTGCTCAATGAATATCACCAGATGATAAAGTTCAGGACATCTCTACTGAACTCCAAAGGTAATACAATTTGCTAGTGTGCTCTTCTACTTGGAAAGAGAGCTGTAAGTTAAATGAAAAAAAAAAAAAAAAAAAAAAAACCACAAGGAAAGGATAATTGGAATTGCTGATATTTAAACATTGGAGAAAACCGAAGCCATTGTTTTTCCACATCCACCTAATATTTGGATAGCATCCTGCACTGTACTGAATGAAGCACAGATATTTGGCTGTAATTAAAAAAGTTTAATGTGTTCTTAACAATAAGACAATTTGAATAATAATAAACTTTGACTGCCAACCTCATTTCTTTTCCAAGGATTAGCAGTCCTTTAGAATTATTTGGAAAATAAAAATGAGAGTTTCCTTATATGTGTAACTATCTTCAAAATAGATAAATACAGTATTTATCCTGGCCTGAAATTCCTAGGTATGTATGTGTTCTCCCTCACTTATGTATACTTAACACAACATAAAACTGTTAATTCTTGAGTGATCATATCTATATTAGAATAAAGTTGTCTAGTCTTCAGAAGATGCAAAATCTACATTAAAACTAAGGCCATGGATATTTACCTGCTTGATAAAGAGACCGCATGAATCTTTTCAACCATTTCCTGTAGCAAAGATGAGAAGAACTTTATGTCACAGCACAGTATAAAATACCAAGTGTAAATCCTGCAGTTAATGACCCATTTTCTCAGGCTGAATTTGGCATACAACAGCTTCCTGATTTTCAGTGGGCAAGGAAGAAGTGTTTAATCATCATGAAGGAGAGAAGACTTCCAGTTCTGGTTTGATCAGAGTTTCAAGAGACCCCTTAGGATTTAAGTTTATATGCGAATATCTCGGGTTTAGGCTTAGAAATTAATTTGACAACAAATTATTTCTGCTTGAGCATTCAATTCAGTGATAATTCTAGACCATAATTTTCTGAGGAGAGAATCAGAATCAATCAATATCAAAAGCTTTCAGAAGTGTAATCAGTTTGATTCTTGCTCCTCCCTTTGCAAGTATCTTTTCACATTTTGTTTACAAATCAATTGGTTATATTTTTATTGTTTTATTTCTCAACTATATTAAATTTTATTTTTGTCATTTTTTTGTTAATATGAGAAAGGTAAACAAGGTGACATTACCAAACTCTAGATCTGCAATCTGAGATAGAACTGGAAAGAAATTCTACTGATAACCTCCCAATAGATACTTTTGATTTATTTAAAGATATTTTAAGCATCTGTGAAAAGGGTATTTGGTTGTATCATGACAGCAGCAACTGTGAAGATACCTTTCAGATCCCACTGGGCACTCCTATGTCTGCTGAGACTCATATCAAGTCAGCATTTGGTATGATTTTTGTAGCTTGCAACTTCGATAGGTTTTAGGAGAATTACTGACTGAGAAGTAAATGGTTGATTGTTATAGGGAGGGAATATTTCCTTTGTTCTGTATTACAAACCTTCCATAAATATTTTACACCTTACATTTGATTAAAGTGTTTACAATGAACCACAAGGTAATTTATTTATATTGTGTTCCTTAGAGATGAATGTTCAAGCAAATGCATGATAAACTGAATTGAAACCTTTTACACAAAATACTCACTTTAATGTCCTTCTGCATTGTTAATTATAAGATTTTTTACATGATTCCAGGAGACAGCAAATTATTACTGAGCAAAAGTGATATCTTTTTGAATATCATCCATCTGCAGACCTCATTTTAACCTGTTTTTTTCTAGTAGTTGTGGCTTATAAAAACTTCATAGTTCTAACAAGAACAGATTGCATTTACTAGAAATATTCTTAATATTCTTGATATAATTAAGAATTTTTAATTCTACCAGTTTTCACTCCAAGAGATTCATGTTTGTGTGTTTCCTGCAAACTGTGTTCCTTATATTTGTCTTGTCTAGGAGCACAGTAATTTCATATGAATGGTCACAGTTGTTCAACATCTCCATATTGGAGTAAGAAATATAAGATATTCATGGAAAAATTGACAGAGTGTATTGAGCGATTTGGCGTGTTGTTGAGGTTTTTATCATAGAACATAATTTTATTAGGTCAGATGTTAAATAACTTAGAAGAAATTGTATCATTTTATTGGTGTCCTTCAGCAAGCAGCAAAGAGATTACTTTGTCCAATAAATATTTGCACTTTAGCTTCACAGAGCATAAACTTAATGAGCAGGTAATTTTAAGGGGTTTTAAGGGAAAATGGCAAGGAGCTAAATTCATGGATGATAGTTTAGTGCTTGATTCTGTGAAGCAGTGAGTAGTCTGGCCCAGTCAGGCAAATCCCAAAGAATGGTTATGTTTAAGTTTAAGCACAGGCTTAAGTGCTTTGCTGTAGAAGAGAAAGAATGCTCAGTAGTTTGTAGGACTGCAGCTCTAATGGGCAATTCCAGATAAATTAATTCATCAATGAAAGCTGGACAGATTAGTTTCTGGAGCCTAAGTGTTTATTTTCTACTGCTCCATTTCCCTGCTCTCTCTCAGAGGAGAGTTGAGGAGATTTACTTCAGCTTCTCTTTAAAATACCAAGTTGTGGCTGAGCAACTGAGCAATGCATTTCCTCAAAGCTTGCAATCACTATCTCTGTAGAGAACAGAAGCACTTGTCTGGAGCATTTGCAATTCAACTTATACCACCTTATGCTTTGTTACCAAGAGTTTTCCAAATTGTTTGCAGTTCAGATGAGGAGACCACTATTTACCTGAGAATGGAATTAGATTTGAATTCTTTTCCTCTGTTCCAAGCTTTTTGTACTGGGATTCTAAGAGCTAAAGGGTAGTTCCAAAGAGTTTTATTAAAAAAGTGTCAAAGATGAGTTATTATTGAATCGATCTCATAATATTTAGTCTAATGGTGTATAATTACTTAATTTAATCTAGTAGTTCATCATAACGGAAAGCTCCCTGTACTATAAGAAAATTCATATATTAATCTTTTCATAAATCAGTAAAGAGACTGGGATATAACTTCTCCACAGCAAGAAATTGAGTCCAGCCTGACAGCAACTCACTTTTCATTGACATATGTCCACATAAGCACAGAGGAACCATTTGAGAATAGCTGTAATAAGCTGCCATCTGTCTATAAAGCAGGAAAAATCTTCTTTGTTTAATTTCAATTTAAAGACAGGCTCAATCTCTGTGTGGCCACATGAGCTGTGTGGATGAAATAGGAGGTGATGACAAAAATATCGTGTATTGTGAAGAGTTACTGTTAAAATGTACATCCTCCTGTATCTGAAGATGCCTCTGTGGTACTCAACACTCTGCTACTTATTTTCATGTGTGTATAGCCCAGTTCTTTATAGGTATCATGCTTTCCTGAGCATAAGGATGAGAAACAACCTTTATGAAGCTGGATAAACTAAACTATTAAAACAGAGTAGTGTGGGGAGATTGGCTTCTCAAACTGTCTCAGTGTTAGTGAGCTCTTAGTGTGAAATGTATTTGGCCTAAAACCAACTTGTTACAGAAAACTTCCTGGCTAATTCAGTTGCTATAAACCTAGTTAATTTTTGCCAGAACACAATTATTTACAAAGAAAAGCACAGTCTATTAAACACCTTCAGATAGCTGCAGCTAAGTACAGCCATTTTGCATTTGGAAATGAAGGTGGAGCAAATTGCACAAGGCATTAGATCTGCGTTTTCTTAAATGGTTCTCAGCAAAGACAATGGTCTCATGATAAAATTCCTGTTCTGAAACTCTGTGTTGTCCTGTTTAATCTCCTGTCACATCAGCCATGCGCTATCATGTTACAGAAGGCAGTGTTGCTCAGCTTGACGGGTGTAGTCGGATGTGCTATGTCACAACATGATATTTCAGCCAAGGAAATTTAAGAAGAGTCTGTTTTGAAAGGGAAGTGATCGACAAGATCTGTTTACATTTTATCTATAAAAGGAAAAAGGATTTTATGTTCTTTCTTATCAAGAAACAAGTAAAGCATATATATTCAAATTCAACTTATAAATTTCACAATCCCTGAAAACAAAAGCAACAAGAAATACATTCCTTTTCCCCTTCCCTTTTTCTCCTCTTCCTTTATTCCTGTCTTCAGCTTTCTCTGCCAGCTCCTTTCACAGTGGCGACATCATTACAGAATGTGAAGATTATTTAGTGAATTTACTAGAAAGAGAACACAGAGGCATGTCCTTCTCCTCCTGCAGGTCTCTGTGTCTTTAGGGAAGTATTCATTGTGCTAGAAATCCTCTGATCTAAGGGCAGTGAAAGGTGTGCCAGGCTGCACTTTTCTTGCTCAAATTAGAGGTTAAGTGTGCATTGGAATGTCAACAGAAACAAGGAAATGCTGTATTTCAAAAGTTGATGTTCCAAATACTGCTAACAGCAATGTCTTGTCCCCCTGCAAGGGGCTTCTGCAGACAGAGAAGCTGGGATCTGCCTTCTCTCTTTCCTAGATGTCTTCCTCGAGGTGCTGCAGCTCTTGGGCTCATGAAGTCCATATTGTGTGTCTTTTCAAATCTTTGACCTGTGATTGATTGTGTTGACCCCTGTTCTATTGGTCACTAAGTGGCACTGTAATGTGAATTTATGGGAGGCTGATTTAAAAAAAAAGAAAAAGAAAGAGAACACGTCCTGAATGCTTTATTGAAGGGCTCTGATTTTCAAAGGGCACTGCATATTCACACATTTCACCTATTCATATCATTCTGAGCACAACAGGCAAAGCACCAGAACTCGGTCACATCAGCAAATTTCCATGGATATTTTTATTATTGCTAATAATAATTTTGTATTTGACTCCTTATAGCCCAGTTGAAATTCTTCTTCCTTTTCCTGTCTCCTAAGCAACACAAACAAACAGATTTGATTTTCCACTATTTTTTTCAGTTGTGACAATCTAAATAAGATGAGTGTTAGGCTTCTTGGAATCAAACCTATCTGTGCATCATCTAGTCAGAGACTAAAACAACAATTTGAAAAAGAAGCTGAAATTGCAAATTTCCCTGAATTTTAACCCTTTGCATCCTAGTTCTCAAATTCTGCTTTGCAATTTTTAAGTAGATTTTCTTATCCAATGTAAATTGCTATCTTAATCACTTTGATTCACTAAAATTGAAATACTGTAACTTAATGCACATCCCCCTTGAAAGTCAGTTTTTATTTTTACTGAGGAAATATTCTCTCTGCCATGTTAAATTCCATCTAATCCATGAGCACTACCGTCTTTCACTGGAGGATCATTATAAAGACAGACAATCATTTATTCTCTTTGCTGGAGGAAAGGTGCAACGCAATGATACCATGAAAGCTGATAATCCACTCATGTTTACACTTTAGAGATTTCCCACAGAGCACTCTGGAACAAGGGACACAGATGATGATTTGAC
Source organism: Astur gentilis (assembly GCF_929443795.1). Taxonomy (NCBI): domain Eukaryota; kingdom Metazoa; phylum Chordata; class Aves; order Accipitriformes; family Accipitridae; genus Astur; species Astur gentilis. The sequence continues at coordinate 18,466,577 of NC_064883.1, read as the reverse complement.
AAATGCTGTCCTTTCATACAAATTCCCTGGGTGCATTTGGACCAACATATTGGAGAATTCTACTCCTGCTATTCATTTCAGTAATTAGATTTGGAGAGAGCAGTACCACGTGCATGTTTATGGTAATCGCTATTAACCCAAATGGCGATCTTTTTCCTTTCTCCCTCCTCTCTCTCTCTGTTCCCACTTGAATTTTGCTGCATACTGCCACAGCACCTGCCGATAAATAAATAAATAACCCCAAATACCCAAGTCTGCCACCTAACAGAAGGAAAATTCCCTGTATTTTCCTGACTGCTAAGACAAAAAGAAATCATAGTTGAAATCTGGAGAAGAAAAGGAAGGAGAGAAAACAATGAATTAAGATGAGAGAGAAAAAAACACACAAATAAAATTTTCATGGGAATTTTGAAACAAAAGCTAATTTTTTAAAAGATGAAAAAATAAAAATATGGTGTTAGGCTGTAAGATTTAATGAAATGGACTTTTTAGGAAAGAAATGTACAGATGTATGAGATAGTGGAGTATAAAGGAAAAGTATAGATATATTTAAGTGATTTGCATCTTTATTTTCATTAGTGACAGAAAAGTTATTAAAATATAGCATAGCCTTGGGACTGAGTCTGCAGAAACTTAACTTAAATTCTTTCCACATTTGCATAGCATAAATGTAAAACAAGTTAGTATATTTAGATCTTTTCCAGAGTTCATAATATTTCATCATGAATGCTAATGTATGTTTTTCCTCCTTCCCTCACCTTTGTATCTGAACATGCTGATGACGTCACTCCCAACTTAAGTCCTCCTTTGGGAAGACCTCACATTCACTTAATAAAAATCTTATCTCAAAGAGGTTTCAAATATCACGTAATATTATTGAATTGGATTAAGAGTTTCCACATTTACCATGTGTTTTATGTGGGTATCTAGCACATTTCAATTTCATTACTTATAATAATAGATATCCTTTATAATATATAAAATTAAGTCACACAAATACATATATATGTTCACATCATATATTGTGTAGTGTATTGGTGCCACAAAATAAACAAATCCTTTTCCAGGGTTTAATGTTTGCACTTGCACATATCCTTATAATACAACTGCTGTTTTCACATCTACTTCCATACTTGACATAAGTAATGGAAATGCAAGTATACCATCAAAATACTTCCCTTCTGGACTTATGTATGCCTAAGTATAAAACATTATTTGTTCTTTCCATCAGCTTGGATTGTATTTTTTATCCTCATCTGCTAGCAATTGAACAATTGATCATTCTTGTAAAATGAACAATTGATCTTGGTGGACTAGAATTAGACATTGAGCTAATTTTGTATATGCCACAGAATATGCATCAGATAGTACTGGCTGTCACTCTGTATGGACTTGGGTCATATTCAGCTTAGTTGAAAGGAGAAAAGGTCACATATCTTTCTAAAAAAACCTTGACTCATCCATTTACTCATAAACAATGTGTTTTTAACTAGTGGAGGAAAAAAACCTCCAGTAAAATATGTATTTTTGCTGTCAACAGGTCAGGTAATATAACTATCCCTGTAGTCAGTTTTTGTTGTTTTCATTAGCTGAGATTCTTGACATTTTAAGTTCTACAGATGAAATTTCACAGTCTATTATCTTTATTAGGAACTGGAAACCATGAACCTGTTTAAAATTTTTTTTTTTTTTTTTTTTTTTTTTTTGGGGGGGGGGGGGAGGTGGGGGGAGGCTAGTTTTAAAAGAACTGAACAGGAAAATGACCAGCTGCTTAGATTACCACTCCAATCCTCTCATGAATTTTTAAAGGTAGGGATTTTCTGAGAAGCAACATCAAATAAAGGATCAAATGCCTTCTATTACAGAATACAAATGTGTTGTTCAAAATCCCTAGAAATTACAGTCTTTGAGAACCATCTGGACCCACATGTTACACAGAAGAGAAACGTAAAGGAAGTACCGATTAATTTTAATGTAGGGTGAAAAGACTTGTAATTAAATGTATTTTATTAAGTTGGCATTGTTTCTAGCTCAAATCTTCAAGACTAGTGTCACAGCCTTGACTTCTCAAAAGTAGATATTCTTCTTCATTTTGAAAACTTATTGGATATATTGATAACAAGGGTAAGCTTGTAGATATGACATTGATTTATTTCATGGACGTCTCTTCTGAGCAACACACTGTATTAGTTTAGTAATGATTTCCATCAATGATCTGCAGTTTTTTGTCTTTATATACATATGTCTCTTTCTCTGCTGTTTATGGCAGTTTAAACAAATTCACATTTTGTCATGAAAAGCAGAGTGAGATGTTTTTATTGGCATTCATTCAATATACTTTCACCTATAAATTAAAAGCTTTAATTTTGATCTAGGTTGCTAGTGTTTGCTAGTAAGTGTGAAACTGCTTGTTTATCTGAAATGAATTGACAACACAGATCTATGTTTTCAGACACACTCAGTGATGCTTTTTACTTTGAGTACAGAACAGTGAAAGGGGACAAGTTTTCTTAAAATGTTACCTACCACTCTTCTGTTGCCTTTCAAGGGTCATAAATTGTCCACACACTGCTCTCTCTGATCATTTGGAAAGGAGATTTAAATGAGAGACAGCTTTAACTGAATTAATATAAAATTCAGTCGGAATAAAGAGATAGCATGTGACCATATCACTAAGTGGTGCATAGACTTAATACTGCTCTCTGCACGGAAATTATTTTCTGCCAGAATTGCTTGCCAGCCAGTAAGAGGGCTACATTTGCTTTCAGTGTGGTATTTTCATTGTGTATAGAAACACACAAATTAGAAGAGTCTTTTTCTGACGCTTACTCTAAAATGCAAAAAGCAAATGGCATATGCACAGATTTCCTATTTCAGGTATAATGGAAAACAGATAGACGAAAACCCATGAGGGGGGGAAATAAAAAAAAAAAGTAACCTGGAAAATGAGAAAATCTAAAAATATGAATGATCAAATTATTCATAGCAGAATTTCTTGTGATAAAGCCATAAGAAAGAAATAAAATTACTGATTCATTGTCTAGTTAGTTGTTTGGGAAACTACCTAGTTTGGAATTAGTTTGTTAGGAAAGAAAGAGAAGTCAATATCACTGAAAGAATGTCAAAAAAGAATGAAAATTTATCAGTAAGCAGAATTACCGAAAGACAGGAACTGAGAGGATCATAAGCAGTTTTATTCTTCCACTTGCCACCACACAGGATGTGCTATGTGTTACAGATACTTATATCAATCCCCCAAAGTATTGGTCTGTTCTTATTGATCTGTAATGTTGAAGACTCAACAAGCTTTTCAGGCAAACTGCCCTTGTACTTCATTATCCATTACCACTACATATATATATATATATATATATATTTAATATCTACCCTAAATTGTTGTTGTTGTAATTGCTCACAGTCCTATCCACCCATGCATGGAGAAAAGATTTTTTTTTTCTTTATCTCTGTACCAATCATTCAAAATCCTGTTAGGCACATTTTCTGAGAGTTAATAAATACATGAAAGCTACCTCCAGTTCAGGAAGTCCGTCAGCTGAAAATAGTTAAAGGTTGAGAAGGTTTTGGATGTGTCATCTTTTCTTGTACTTACTTTCTTTGAGCTTCTGTTTCTGGCCATTACTAGAAACATGATAATAAGCAAGGTGGACCTTTGAGATGATTTATTCTTTTCCATTCTGATTTTATGTAACTTTGAATATGTTATTGTATCCCCTCTCAGCCTGGTTCTTTTATTTAGGTTTAATAGCTTCATTTTTTTCAGTAAGTAGGTCATGTTTTGTAGAACTTGATCATTCCCTTTGCTCTGTTGTAGGCATAGACTGCATAGACTGGTTCATATCTTCCTTGAAACACAGGTCTCAGAAGAGAACTCAGAAGAGTTCAGCTGAGCTGAGTGGAGTGGAAAGATTTCCTCTCTTATACAGTAGACTAGCCTCATATTTATTCATTCCACTATGCAGTTTGCCTTCTCTACAATGGTGTAGTATTACTGTCTTGTGTTCAGTTTGTGATCCACAAAAGCCCAGAGCCTTTTCTGAAGAAATGCTACCAGACTGTATTCGTGCAGTTGATCATCTTGCATTTACCTTCATAGAAATTAAAATTTTCTTTCCAGATCATCTCTCAAATATGTTCAGGCTTTTTTAATTCTAACCCTGTCCCCAAAATATCCTCATTCAGCTTGGTGTCATTTGTAAATGTAATAAGGCCATTTTGTATTCCATCAGCAAGATTGCTAATGAAAATATCAAAGAGTATCATAATCTTCAGAATGCTGCTTGACACATCTTTCTGTGTGACAGTGAATTGTTGAAAACTTATTTTCTGGATTGAGCTGTCCAACCAGTTTTCCTGCAGCAGAATAGAAGTTTCATCAAGAATCTTTTCCCACAGCTTTCTTATGGGAATGTTTTGTGAGATGTGAGTTAATAGATTAAAGTCACAGAATTTCTGTTACTTCGCCCCTATCTATAACACCTGTTTCTTTATCATGCAGGTTGGTTTGACTCAATTTGTCTTGACTGCTGTTCATCTCCTTGCTATCATCCGTGCACTTGCAAATAATTCCTTTGATTATCTCTTCCAGACTCTTTTCAGAATTGAAGTTGACTGGCCTCAATTCCTTTTTTCCTCCCTTTTCAACAGCTGTGCTATGACATTCTCCAATGCTCCACCACCTCATCTTTCTCAAAAAAAAATAATAATTGATTATGAAGCTGTTTCAGATGTTTCAGTTGTTTTTTTCAGTTTTCCTAGGAAAAAACCACAAAAACTAGGTCCACCCAAATATCTGAAGGAATTGAAGAATTGCATGTCTGTGCTTACAAAAATAAGTTGATTTTTTAAAAAATGCTTGGCATGCAGAATTCTGGAAGGTAACTTTTTACCTTAATTGCAAAATGATTCATGTTATCTAACTGTGAGCATTATGACAGCATTCAAAAAATTGTTTGAAACAAATAATGAATCCTGAAACTGTAAAATATCTGGGTGAATATAGATTTAATTCACTTTAACAGTTTAAAGCATCATTATTCAGCTCAATTGTGTGCCTAACACAGGTAGTGCAGTTCCTCCATTATGTTAACCCTATTATTTAACGTATTTGAGTAAAATACAAGCTTTATATAAAGACTTTGTATTCCTTTGTAAACTTTGAAAATTCTTTGAAATTTGGGAACATAGTTAGAAATGATGTTACTGAACCTAGATAGATTCTGGAAAGGAAAGTAATTTGGCTCCAACCTATTAGAAAGATATTGTCAAGCTGGTCAGCAAAACAGTAGGTAAACAGGAACTGACAGTTATAATTTATTTTTATTCAGAAATGCCGCAATCAAACTCCTCATAAAAAGCTATGTGGAAATACAGATATTTTGGGATAAGAGGCAAACTACTGTTATGGATTGGATACTGACAAAATAAACAGTGTTTTCTAAACATGGAAATATAAAATACAGAGTTTGCTAAATGGTGCAATTTAGGACCGTTTTTAGTCTTCATTAATGATCTGGAAACAGGATGAATAGGGAAAATGAATGAAGCAAATGAAACTAAATGCTGGTTGCTTTTTCAACCGGTAATACTCTCTGTTTTTTTTTTAAAGTTTGATCAATACATTAGCCATTTTTCTGTGCTTCAATTTCAAGAGACGATCATAAAAGCTACACATCTGAATAACTGTGTTTCATAGCAGGTCCAATTCTATTGTTCCTTCTCCTAAGCAAGTTTTTATCCACACACTGAAAGTAGAAATTGGTTTAGAAGAACTGAAGCTACTTAATGAGTCACTATGTGTTGACCCCTGAGGCATCTACTGTCAGTTTGTCTTGTTGCCTGTTTTGCACCAGGACCGTTGCTTCCCAGTTGCATACACACTATGAGTGTACATGGTATGCAGATACACATTGATTCACCCTCAGACTTCCATTATTTTGTGAATCCTGAGTTTTCTTTTAGAAGTTCAGGCATTTTGGTGGAAGAGGAATGCCTTACATTGTGAATGCTTGTGGGTTGCAGCTAAATTGCGTGTGTGTGTTTGTGCATGAATGTCTCAAACTAAACCTTTGAATTCTCAAGCACAAGTCTACTATAGTGAGCTACAGCCAGTATGGGCTGGTTGTAAACTATGATAACAGCCTGACTGAACAGGAGTTACACACATGGGACTCTAAAATATAGAGATACACACTATACATTAGTCAAAAGAACAGCTGGGAAGATGATGATGCATTGTGCTACTGCATATAGACTGTTGAGATTGGGGAAGCCTTGTCCTATTGGAGATATGCTTTGAAATGCACTAGCCATTGCTGGACGAGGCCTAGGGACACAGCTGTAACTGCAAACAGCTGGACCACATGAAACCAACAGGACTTTCAGTCCAGCATTCCCAGACCAGCAGCGATCTCCTTGATGGGAAGGGAAGGGAAGGCAAGACTGAGTAACGCTGGGGGGAAACTGAGTGCATGAAATAATCAAATAAGGCTTGATTAAATAAAATCAAATAAGGTATTAGTCTTGTTGGTTCTTAAATAAACCCCAGTGTTCAAACTTGCTATGGGTTGCCATTTAGTCTGTCTCTCCTGTGACAGGCATGACAGAGGATGGCTTACACTCTGCGAGTATTACAGACACAAACTGTGAGGACTTCTTGCTGCGGCTTTATCCAGGGCCAGTTCTCTACACTCTGATAAGAGAGTCTGAGGGGTACTCAGGCTTGTGCTGGCCCTAGCTTTTCACAGGAATCTAAAAAACACACTTGAGGATTGGCATAGAATAATGTTGTTCTGGCAGAACTTCTTTTTTATGTCACTCTCTTTTTGCCACAGTAGCAGCTGGAGTTGGGAAGAGGACTATTGAAAGGATCCCTTTATTACCCCTGTAAAATCAGGCTCATTCTTAAATCTAGTTAACCATGGCTGGCTAAAACAGCTTTAGATACAGATTATACTTCCTATAGGCTGTACTACACTGTAGAGCCAAGCAAAATGCAGACATCCTAAAGAGCTCTGTAGTCCCTATTTATCCTGCAAGCTGAGTGGCAAATTCTGTCCTTGGTCAAGCATGTGACACTTCAGGTGACATTTACAGCCTTTGCAAGGTTATAGAGATGCAACGGAGAGCAAAATCTGACTTTTTTTTTAATATTAATTCTACCCATCCTCAATTTTTTCACCAGCATATGATGGAAAACTCTGTTTCACACAAATGCTTGTAGAAAAGTCTTCCTTGACTTCAGTGGCAGCTTTCACTTCTGCAAAAAAGATCCACACCTAAGGAAGGGGATATATTAGTCTGCCTCTTTCTTGCAGACATTTTGAATTTTAGCAGAAAAATAGCATTGGAATTTACTGCCATCTTGGATATTGCATCTTCTATGTATAGCAAGATACATTTGGTTCATATTGTTGATTGACAGATAAGTAGAACACACATCTTCTCTAGATGTGTGCTTTCCTTTATCCAATATTCTCAAACAGAACCATTAATAGATGTCACTTAAAGGCTTTATTTATCTGAGGACTTTAGTATGGGCTATTACAAAAGGGAAACAATACTAACATATTCTTAGTCTGCCTTATTGTTTTTTCCTAATGTATCTGTAGTAGCCAGTGACAGGAATTGGCAGAATTGAAGTTTCCAGCTGCCTTGGCTGTTAATCACGTATGGTGCCTCATATTGATCCAGAGGGCCATGTTTCTGCTATCAGTCCTGGCACAGATGTCAGTGTAAGTCTCATCAAGCGCAGCTAAAGCAGCATATTGCCCATGGTGGTGAAAAGTAATACCGTATTAATAACCTTCAGCTTCCACCTAATCCATGGTAAAAGCTGAGGGGTAAAGAGAATTTCCACTTCATGGGCACAAACACCTGTAGGTGGGTAACAGGTTTTAAATGTTCTAACACCTGCACATATCCAGGTATGGTGCTCCAGGGACAATCTGCAAGCTGTGCATCTGCCTGAAGTACGTTTACAGTGTGTTGACTTTCTGCTTTGTTTTGGTTCATGTTTTACCTCGATATCACAGGTGATCATCCTCTGGAGGCTGTCACATAGGGGATTTTTTTGCTCACTTCTTTGAAGCATGTAACTGCATTATTCCCGATCTATGTCCCCGCTAACTATATAAAATTATTCTGCCTTTTAGCATTACACAGGGAGCAGCAAGCTTTGATAAGCTGTTGGAGCAAGATACCTATTGGGGTTATTGGTTTTGTGTACTCTTTTATTTGACCTGCTTAAAACAACTTTAAGCAGTTGACTAGGTTGTGATTTTCCTTCCCCCATTCCTCTCATGAGAAATTTTAATTTTAAAATCCTAAAAGAGAAGGTGTACAATTCAAACAATGGCCAACCTGCAAAAACAGTGGGATAGGTACTTAGTTTCTGGAATATTTTCCCAGCTCTCATATTGAGAGTTAAAGCAGATTTCTAATTTTTATTCCACTCATTACTAAACAGGAACACTGAGGTCACAGCAAATAAAGCAGTATGAGTTAATGAGAACAGCTTTAGCAAAAAGAGGAGGTGTTTCTCAAAGTACATCAAGTGCTTCACATATATTAAGAAACCCCAGCTGAATCGATTTAATAATGTTGGGATTTACACAATTATTACAGAGCCTTCATTATTCACCCAGCCTGCACATACCACAGCACAAATGAACATCTCAGTCTGGTGGTATTAACATTGCCATTTTCTAACCCATTCCCAGGCCATCTGCTACATGCTGATCATTCACTGCTTTAACATTTAACAGTTACCCAACTGCAACTTAGCAGATTTGTGTACTTTTGAAAACAGCTGGTTTAATAACTGCTTCAGAGCTTTTGGATAAAGAAATTATTTTGTAGTGCTTTACAATAGACTTTTTTTTAAATCAGTGCCTCTGAGAAAAGAGTATAACAGTTGCTTCCACAAATTTGTGAATTTTCAACTCTTCATTTTATTTCTTGTCACATAAGGAAAAATGTTTGATTATTTATAGAAGAATAATTCAAAAAAATCTCTTTTACCATTCCTGGTTTATTTTCTGTCCTCTCTCAACTACAGAGGAAATATTTAAATGCTGGAGTAATGAAAGAGCTTAATATGTCAATCTGTCTGAAAGGCTCCAACTTGGAGCTTTTTTATGTAAAACAACAGACATGTAGCTTAAAATATAAAATCATAGCATAATAGCAACAATTAAGTAAAATTAATAGTGAGTTTTGAACATAGTTGAGCTGTAACCCTGGCTTGACAAACGATGAGAATATAAAAATAGTGTTCATTCTTCCACTGTTCTTGATGTCATATATTATAACAAATATTAGCTATGACTGACTGGAATTATTTTTTTTACTTTGTCTTCTGTATATTGTAAATTATCACAATTTAGGTGCTCATAATTTCCAAAGATAGTCTCAGTCATAAGGGTTAAAAAGCCTTTATCATTCACGTGAAGCAGTATAAATATACACATCTTGTTAATAACCATTTGCCTTGCTTATTCAAAATACCCTTCAGATGCTGATTAACCCTTGCTTCATAAACATTCAGGTAGTTGTTGCTGGATGCTGACATTGATATTTATATTAGAAACCAGAATGGAAGCAGTTAAAAGGAAGAACTTAGTATTAATGTGCCACAAAAGTGAGATTTCATGAGGTTTTATTTTCAAAGCACCTCTTCTTTTACACAGCCATCAATCAAAGCGACAGCATCCCTTAGATTAAGTTTGGATTCTCCAGTACAAATTAATTAATCTGTCCAGTACTTCCTATCTCGCCGTTTCAATCAACCAACAAATAAACCAATCAAGACTTCAATTCTTTGCTGATTAGCCAATAAAGCATGACAGCAAACTTGTGACAGTACTTCTGCGATTCTCACAGAAGCTTATTTATAGCAGGTAGCAAGTGTCATGATCAGTCTTCAAAGAAACAAATGGTTGTACATTTTATTATTATTTTTTAAAACTAGCTTCATAATAAAAATGAAAAAGCGGAATGGAAAAAAAACCCCAAATTTGAGAAACACATTATCTGAAACGGAACAAAAAATAAAATTAAACATCTCAGAAATCACAGAAAATGAAAGTGCTTTGGTGGTATCTAATAATACCTTTTAAATCCAGTCACTGGAACCAGAGCAGCAAGGAGTGTAAAACTCAGCTATGCAATGATCTGCCCACAGCTGGCCAGCAGGTAGGTCACATTGTGGAAATGTCCTAACATAGGAAAAAAGTCGCATGCAGTCACTCCAAGGACTTTGCCGGTTCTAGGAAAAAGTTACACACTGTAGCCACATGAGGAAGAGTGAGAGCAGGAAGATCTGCAGCAGCCTGTGGGGGGTTAGGAAGGAATACTGTGCCCTTGGCACACAGCTCAATTATTAGCCCATACTAATTTGCTTTGGACCCTTAAAACTAGCTCTTTCCAAGACAAAGCCAGGACAGAGCCATGGGAACAGTTCATTCCAGATTCTCCCAGCAAAAGGCAACAGGAGTGGGACTACATAAGGTTTATCCCTTCCTCTCAAGCGTACTGTTTACCAGCACCAACCCGGTAGACTTTTCACCCCTAACACTGATATACAATCGTATGCAATTTCCCTGGACATAACACATACATTTCCACCTTACAGGAGCAAAGTCACCATTCTGGTAACATACAGTGTTATCTTAAGCCCTTTAAATTGATAAAAAAAGGTAGTGATATCTTCTGTTCCAGGGCCAAAGGAGACTTAGAACCGAGAATAATGTAGTGTAAATAAGGCCAGCCTGTTTTAGAGGGAACTCATCCTAAGCAGTATGCTTAAATTAATCTGTACCACTTGACCCTGGGTCTGAGGCTTGTTTCTTGGCCCTCTTTTATTTAGCTGTTCTAGGATGCCCTTCAGCTATACACTCTAACAGGATCTTGAAAACACAATGAAGTCTATACTACTTTCCATTTATCTCACTATTATCTCATCTACATCCCAGTCTGAATATCTGGTGGAAAACTCAAGTGGCACAGCTTTCTGCCTTTTCCGATTTGAGTCTGAAAGCTAATTTTTCTTGCCTACAAAGGGCTTCTCTACTGTATAACTTTTTCTTGGTAGAATAGGAATGCAAAAAGTTGGATTACTGAACATGAGTCCAACCTAGATCTGTGTCCATCATCAGTAAGGACATTATGTCAGTTTGGTATCACATGAGATCTTCAACAGTTTTTGTAAAGCAGAATAAAATTTTGCTACTGGAGATCAAAAAGTGCTTTTCAGAGTTTATTGTAAAGGTCTCATTCATGTTCCAATTAATTCGGTACCAAAACTCAGAGGTAGCAAGATCAGGCATTGATGCAATAAAGATCTAATTCTCTCTTAATATAATTCCTACTAGTGTCAACAGATGTCATTTGAGAAAAGATATCTGAGCAACATCAAAAAAACTTACAAAATAAATATGCATAGATTCTGTGACAAAAACACTGGTTAATAGAAGCATGAACCATTTTGGTTTTGAAGTGTTAAGGAAATCAAGTTACATACAGTGTGCTATTACCATAAGCATAAAATTACATTGTAATTAAATTCCTAAGTAAAATTTTAATACTTTAAATGACTTAAAAACAACAGCAAAACAACAAAGTATGAATGAGTAATATTGGATTTCTCATTATTTTAACGTTCATGATTACAGTTCTGAAAATAATATGCAAAGCATTATTAAAATGCCTCTTTCATTTCAACAGTTTTCCAATAAAATTAATATAATTAGATGCATTATAATTTTGTAGATGTTGAAAAGTAGATTGATGATGAAGCATAAAACATTTAATGTAACTCTAGGTAAGAAATTACAGAGAAACTATATTACAAGTTAAGCATAGTTGATTTTAGAATGATTATTTAACTTCAGTTTTTCACCCACAAGTTAATAATGGTTGTAACTGTCAGCCAACTTAATATTTACATAAATACAAATGAGTAGAAACCTATGTGTTCCTGACATCTGAATATTTTTATTTTATGCTGGGGTTTTTTTTCTGCTCAGTATGTTATGAGACAACAGTTAATGTGTTATCTGACTCTACGTGAACTGTTCACTGAGGAACATGACTGAAATCTACCATTTTCCTCATTGTCTCTCTAGAAGCAGCAGCTTATAGCAGATGAAATTATTATAATAGATTTTTTTTGAGTTTTTTGTGTGTATGGTATTTTTTCTGCTGTGTTTCAATGGAAGCAATAGATGTTGTGTTGCAAATAAGAGAGAGAATATGTAATATTGCTGGAGATAATGATATTTTATGCCAGATCCTTATCTACTAAGACTGGGAGGATTCTACTGGAGAAAAAGAAATATAGTTTTTGAACTAATAGGTGCAAGAAATCCAAGACTATTTTTAAATTATGCACTGAATTGTGAGTATGCACTTTCATCCCACAAAGACTACTGTTCAGAATCATATCTTTCATTTGTCATCGTTACTAGTTTTTATTTTGTAAATCAGTTCATCCCCATAGTTTTGTACTGATGAGAAATAAATACTAGCCATCTTTTGAGTACACAAAACTCAGTATAATCTGCTTATTCATTTCAGTCACCATTTCATTTCTGTATCCTCTTTGAGTCAAAAATACGGTCCAAATGTTCCATTTCCCATACAGCAGAAAAATTCTAACATGGACTGAAATAGTCTTTAGTTACAAAGAATATACAAAGTGTTAAAGCACCAGACATCAACTAGTGGAGATAATTTAATTTCTTGCATCTCAGTGCTCCTTCCTGATGCTCATCAGCCCTCAAATACTTTGTTTAGTCTTTTCTCAGCATAACTGGTTTTCTCTCTCCATGTAATGCTTTTTGTCTTTTCTTTCGTATTCTCTGTCCTTGTTGTCTTTTTTTTGTCCTGAATTTGGGAGCATCTTTTGAAGTTATTTTTGTCAGACTAATATTTCTAGTGACTATGCGTGAGTTTCTGTTTATATACTCAACCACGCAGTGTATAAGTAATATGTGAATCATGTACTCTTAAGAATATTGAGACAAAAACTGCATGAAAAAATAAGTTGTTTGCCTGGCTATGCAGCAACAGCACAGCACTTGCAGGCCTACTGAAAATACTGATAGAATTTATTGATTTTACACTGGTACGTCAGTGAATGATCTGGCTTCAAAAACCAGGTGAAATACTCAGTGACTCTATTTCTGAAGTTAAGAATTCATCAGTTTGCATTGTAAGTTAATTACATTGTCATACATCTTTTAAGTACAAAATCTTCTGTTAGTTAGATATCAGAGAAAGGCAGTGAAAGACAGAAGGAGAAAGAAATCCGTGATATTTAGCTGATTTTCCTAGATGACATAGTTACTTCTAATAAAAGCCATTGTTGTTTCTGTTTAGGAATGTCCATCTTATTATTTAAAGGTGAATACTGATTGCATGACTTCTGAACTAATAATAGTTCAGAAAGACCTATTTCCTAGTACATACTTTTTTTTTTTCCCTGTAACACAATAAATAAAATTAAATGGAAAAAAAAATATTTTAGGATTTGCCTTAGGCTGAAGACAGCTTGAATGGCTTCTACACTGATTTGACTGTTCTCTCCATTCTGAACACTGTAAGCTGAGTTCTTTAAACACCTTGTTTCTGATAAATTCTATTCAATATTGTAATGTTTTAAACACATTCTACAATTATATGTAGAAATAATTATTGTGATTGAATTTATGTATAAATATTCATATATTTGAAGCAAAATATCAAGAATCTCAGGAAGCAGTTCTTAGACATCATGACATTTTCTATGACAAAATATAAAGATGATCTAGTATATAGAGATAAAATCCTTTTAATATACATTTTTAAGTTCCTTTGTAAGTGTTTTGAGGTACAATCACCATTGAACTGTTAGCCATTGTTACATGTGCAATCCCTGCTAATTATCTCGAAATGGAAGCAAGACTTGTGTTTCTTGGGTCACAATAACATATGTGATTATTACCCACTATTAGCCATGCAGGTTGGCAGTGTTAAGATTGCAGGGAGAAATCCAAAGGCAATCAAAAGGGACTTCAGGGCACTGGGGCAATTAGTGGGAGGATCGGGAGCACAGGTAGTGTTTTCCTCAATCCCTTCAGTTGCACGGAAATACACTGAAAGGAACAGGAAAACACACCTGGTTAATATGTGGCACAGAGGCTGGTGCCATCAGTGGAATTTGGAGTTTTTTGATCATGGAGAAGTTTACACAGCACTGGGCTTACTGGAGACAGATGGAGTCCAGCTATCTCAAAGGGGTAAAAGGATCCTCGCTCATGAGATGGCAGGGCTCACAGAGAGGGCTTTAAACTAGGTTTGAAGGGGGAAGGGGATAAACCTAGGCATTCCGGAGGTGAGCTTGGGGGCAGCATGCCAATGTTGGGGGTGGATTCGATAGCCCAGCTGAAGTGCATCTGTGCCAATGCACTCTGCACGGGCAGTAAACAGGAGGAGCTGGAAGCCATTGTGCAGCAGGGCAGATATGACTTAGTTGCCATCACAGAAACATGGTGGGATGACTCCCATGACTGGAGTGCTGCAATGGACGGCTATAAGCTCTTCAGAAGGGGTGGGCAAGGAAGGAGAGGTGGTGGGGTGGGTCTCTGTGTTAGTGAGTGTTTTGATTGTACAGAGCTACATGATTGTGATGACAAGGTGGAGTACTTATGGGTATGGATGAGAGGGAAGGCCAATAAAGCAAATGATATTGTGCTGGGAGTCTGTTATAGACCACCCAACCAGGTTGAAGACAGATGAATCATTCTACAAGCAGCTGGCAATAGTCTCAGAATCGTGTGCCCTCGTTCTCGTGGGGGACTTCAACTTTCCAGGCACCTGCTGGAAATACAACACAGCAGAGAGTAAGCAGTCTAGGAGGTTCCTGGAGTGTGTGGAACTTCCTGACACAGCTGGTAGGTGAGCCTACCAGGGGAGGAGCCTTGCTAGATCTGTTGTTTATGAACAGGGAAGGACTGGTGGGAGGTGTGATGATTGGAGGCTGTCTTGGGCTTAACGACCATGAAATGATAGAATTCTCAATTTTTGGTGAGGCAAAGAAGGTGGTCAGCAAAACCACCACTGTGGACTTCTGGAGGGCAAACTTTAGCCTTTTCAGGACACTGGTTGAGAGAGTCCCTTGGGAGACAGTCCTGAAGGGCAAAGGGGTCCAGGAAGGATGGACATTCTTTAAGAAGGAAATCTTAATGGCTCAGGACCAGGCTATTCCCATGTGCCGCAAGTCGAACTGCCGAGGAAAAGGACTGGCCTGGCTGAACCCGGAGCTTTTGCTAGGAGTCAAGAAAAAAAGGACAATTTATCATCTCTAGAAGAAAGGGCGGGCAACTTGGGAGGAGTACAGGGATCTTGTTAGGTCATACAGAGAGGAAATTAGAAAGGCAAAAGCTCAGCTAGAACTAAATCTGACCACTATTGTAAAAGACAACAAAAAATGTTTTTACAAATATGTTCTCAATAAAAAGAAAGCCAAGGAGAGTATCTCTCCTTTAACGGATACAGAAGGGGACATTGCCACCAGAGATGAGGAAAAGGCTGAGGTACTTAATGCCTTCTTTGCCTCAGGCTTTAATAGGGAGACCAGTTATCCTCAAAGTACTATAGCCCCTGAGCTGGAAGGCGAGGATGAAGAGCAGAATATACCCCCATAATCCAGAAGGAATTAGTTAGTGACCTACTACGCTGTATGGACACTCACAAATCTATGGGGGACCTGCTGAGATCCATCTGAGAGTACTGAGGGAGCTGGCGCTAAAGTGCTTGCCAAGCCACTTTCCATCATTTATTAGCAATCCTGGTCAACAAGGGAGGTCCCAGAGGACTGGAGGCTTGCCAATGTGATGCCCATTTACAAGAAGGGTCAGAGGGAGGATCCGGGGAACTACAGGCCTGTCAGCTTGACCTCAGTACCAGGAAAGATTATGGAACTGTTCGTCTTGAGTGCACTCACATGGCATGGGCAGGACAACCAGGGGATCAGGCCAGTCAGCATGGGTTCATGAAAGGCAGGTCCTGCTTGACCAACCTGATCTCCTTCTGTGACCAGGTGATGTGCCTAGTGGATGAAGGAAAGGCTGTGAATGTTGTCTAACTGGACTTCAGTAAGGCCTTTGACACTGTCTCTCATGGCATACTCCTTGAGAAGCTGGCGGCTTATGGCTTGGACAAGTGTATTCACTGGATGAAAAACTGGCTGGATGGACGAGCCCAAATTGTTGTGGTGAATGGGGTAAAATCCAGTTGTTGGTGGGTCACAAGTGGTGTTCCCCACGGCTCAGTATTGGGGCCAGTTCTGTTTAATATCTTTATCAATGATCTGGACGAGGGAATCAAGTGCACCCTCAGCAAGTGTTCAGATGACACCAAGTTGGGAGGAAAGGTTGATCTGCTCAAGGGTAGGAAGTCTCTACAGAGGGATCTGGACAGGCTGGATTGATGGGCCAAGGCCAATTGTATGAGGTTCAACAAGGCCAAGTGCCAGGTCCTGCACTTGGGTCACAGCAACCCCATGCAGCGCTACAGGCTTGGGGAAGAGTGGCTGGAAAGCTGCCCGGCAGAGAAAGACCTGGGGGTGTTGTTTGACAGCTGACTGAATATGAGCCAGCAGTGTGCCCAGGTGGCCAAGAAGGCCAACGGCATCCTGGCCTGTATCAGAAATAGTGTGGCCAGCAGGAGCAGGGAGGTGAGTGTCCCCCTGTACTTGTCACTGGTGAGGCCTCACCTCAAGTGCTGTGTTCAGTTTTGGGCCCCTCACTACAGGAAAGACATTGAGGTGCTGGAGCGTGTCCATAGAAGGGGAACCAGGTTGGTGAGGGGCCTGGAGCACAAGTCTTATGAGGAGCGGCTGAGGGAGCTGAGGTTGTTTAGTCTTGGAGAAGAGGAGGCTGAGGGGAGACCTTATCGCTCCCTACAACTACCTGAAAGGAGGCTGTAGTGAGGTGGGTGCTGGTCTCTTCTGTCAAGTGGCTGGAGATAGGACAAGAGGAAATGGCCTCCAGTTGTGGCAGGGGAGGTTTAGGTTGGATATCAGGAAAAACTTCTTTACTGAAGGGGTTGTCAGGTATTGGAACAGGCTGCCCAGGGAAATGGTTGAGTCACCATCCCTGGAGGTATTTAAAAAGTGCGTAGATAAGGCACTTCAGAACATGGTTTAGTGGGCATGGTTGATGGTTGGACTCGATGATCTTAAAGGTCTTTTCCAACCTAAATGATTCTATGATTCTATGTCTCTACAGAATCCTGATACTCTTGCTTGTTCTACTCTTCTTCCTACAGGTTTCTTTTCCTTTCTTCCTTTTCTCCTGGTTTGATTTAATCTTTTTATTTGACCATATAAATCTACACATTTAGAAATTTTACTTGTAGAGTATATATATAAATATGCATGGGCACACACAGGTATGGGTGCTGTCCAGTTTTCACAAAGGCAATTAACATTTATTAGTTGGTTTTACAGTCATGTTTACAGCTGCTCAAGTAGTATTTTTGTCTATTAATTATTTTTAAACTGTGGTGGATGGCTTTTACACATTACTTCATTGTTCATTCTGTGTTTCTTAGTTTCTCTCCCACATTTTGCACATAAAGTCCTGTTTTCTTAGAATCATATCAGTGTCATTGTTAGCAGTATTTGCGACTTTTCTTTCTTAAAATGCACTGGTGTTTTCCTCAATGTAAACTTTTTCACACTGCTTTAATGCCATCCTTTCAAATTAAAAAACTGTGTTGCACTGAGAATGTACAAACAACAAAATATTGCAACACAATGAAGAAAAGGTCTTTTCAGGTTTCAGAGCAATGCTTTAGACTGTGACACATTTTATCAAGTTTCATTGGTCATGTCTTGTTTCATATCTCTTGTAACATCAGATGCTGTAGGCTGAAGCAATCTGATGCATGGAACATCAAAATGATGGTATGTCATCCAAGAAATCTTTGATGATATTGTTAGCAAAAGTATATTCAAGAAAAAAAAAAACACTAAAAATACAGGAAAAATAAAATGTTTCTTCACTTTATTAAGAGTTAGGTTAGATTAAAAAAAAATATATTGGCCTGGATTTATTTTAATGAATTAATTGGTCATAAAATAGATATGCTGTGAACACATTTTCTTTTAGGTGCCCCCATAGGGACACATATAAAGACATACTCACATTGTATCTTTTCCTATTTAACAGTATATATGGCATGCTTCCTAGAATATATGTCTTAATTTGGCTCCAGGAATTTCTTTGCAGACACAAAAGATCCTGATTTTCAGATAAGTGTTGCACAACACTTAATCTTTTAAATGTGAAAAGAAGATGAAAGGTATTTAAAGTGTGGTTTCAGAATTCCCATTAGAAATAGTATCTGAAAAGAGAAATCTGATGGAAATAATTCTAATTGCTTCTTTTGATCTTTACTTGGGGAACTAACAACACTGACAGATGAACTCTGGTGAGCCCTGTTGAAGTAAAGACAGTATCACCCCAGCTGCTTGCCTTGTTTCTCTGCTTGAGGTTTTTATTTCCACAGCAAAGCTATCAGAAGGGAACACCTGCCTACACATCAGTAGGTGTCTTGGCTTGAATTTGGTGTGTTGGCTTAAAAATCCAATTAAACTGGGTTTGCATTAAGATGCCAGGCCCTGCATGGAAGCACACGCACTATGGGCACATGTTCTCTTTGGCTAATTCTTCTGTGGAAGTGGTAAAATTTAGTGGGTGGCTGCTGTAACTTAAACTGCCACAGAATTTTTTAAGTTCCCTAAATCCCACAGTCTGAATACTGGAGAACAAAAATTTCCACATCTTCCTGTGTTAGTGTAACTACCCAATGAAATCTCAGGTAGATAACTTCCTCATTGTGCTATCTGGAAAACAATCTTCAGGTAATTTAGGTTTCTATCTCAAGGACAAAAGGAATTAATTGAAGAAATCTTGAAGAGTTTTGTTCATAAACCTCACTTAGTAAGTTTATTTGTAGAATTGTCTCAAAGCTTTGTGGAAAGCTCATTTTAAATTATTTAACTAAATGTAAACAAATCACAGGTTTTTGTGAAAAATTTTAAATTAGACTGAAGTTTTTTTGCCTCACAAACCAAAGAATTTGAAAGAAAAAGTTTTAGAACAGCTGAAGGGTGTTTGCAGAGGGAATCTTATTTTCAGAACAGATAAATTTTTTTCTGACAAAAGCCTTCAGTTAAAAGACAAAGTCTAGACACTGTGTACATAAGAAATGGCTTTATTATTATTTTACATCCTGCATAGGAACTGTGGTCACAAAGCTTAACCGTATTATATTAACAGTCATACTGCCACCAAAGAAGTCCCTGATCCATAACTCTTAAATTCTAAGTTTAAATTGAGATAACAGATACAAAAAAATTTGCAAGAATACAATGCCACTATATATGTTGCAAAATTAGCATGCATAATAGAGTACCAAGAATCATCTATTATCAAGTTTTTCATTGATTTCGTAGAAAGAGAAAGATTTAGTAGAGATGTTGAGGGAAGCTACCAAAAACCATTATGGAAATTCAGAAAGAGTTTCTTCCAAAACCCACAGTTTTACCGAGAAAGAACTTCTAAATAGTAGATAGTATCTGTATGAGCAGATTCTGGTGATTCACATCAAGACTGTGTCCAGGTGACAGTTCTGAGTACCAGCTATATTTCTTATATTGTTTTAACGTTGTTGAGTATGGGGATTTTTTTTTATGTATTTATTTCTTGTTTGAGAGAAATATCACAGTTTGTCCTAGAATATTATTTACATTTCTGTCTTAACAGAAATTCTAATGAGGTTGTTTTCCTTCCAGTTGCTGATGATGCATTATTGCACCCTATCATTGTTAAAGGTTATACTTTTTTTAAAATGTGCTTGTACTCCTTGTAGTTCATGGCAATTAATGAGAATTTTGTACTAAATACATAAATATCATCAAACCACTAAGAATACTTCTCTTTTTCTGTCTTCTTTTCCTCTGTCCCACAAATTTAGAGAGGAAAAATGTTAACTAGTGTTTAAAGAGAAATCTGAATATTCAGCCACCTTCAGCATCTGAAACAGGTCATCTTTCTTCTGCAGGGTCCCCTGCTTGCAGCTGTGAATTGGGGATAAAAATAACCAATTACAAGTTACCACTATTGGTTAACTCAAACCACAAACAATTTTTATTAATGAGTCAAGAAGGACCTGAGATTTATTATATGCAATTATTTCTTATTCAAACATAGTGAGGTAGCATCTTCTCTCAGACAATTCTACGTGCAGAAAACTTTCTTGTCTTTAGCTTCAGAATGGTGCTTTTGAAATATAAAGCAAATAGGTATTTGCATAGTGTGAACAACTTAGTTTTCAAGGTATCACAAGGAATGTGTGTTTGATGTGCTGAATGAAAGTCATTTTTCAATCTATGGTTGTGTTGAAAAAAGTTATGAAAGCTTTTTCAGACTCCTACAATAAAGCCATTTTTAAGTGGCTTTCAGGTTTTTACTTACACATTATTAAACTGTTCTCTCAAAATCTCAGAAAAATAAAAAAAAATATATCATAGTAGCATATATCTGGACACACACACACACACACACACACATTTAGAGAATCTATCTGTTTCATTTCCAAGGTCAGCTTTATAAGTTTGTTTCTACTAACTGATAAGCCATACATTCTTCGCCCCTGCCCCAATTCCTTTACTTTTGCCATTTATTACCTTTTCACTTTTGGAATACACTTAACATCCCTTAAAAATATTTTATTAGCCTTTGCTGCAATTGTAAGAAATAGAAGAATTTAACAGTAACATCATTTGTTCACTTTGAATTGGATTCTAAAGGAATAAAGTGCTGTTTTTTCAACATTGAATGGACTTTTCACTCCTGAAATTTATAGTAAATTTATTTCCCTGATTGGATAGAGACTATGGGAGAGACTTGAAGCGCTTTAAAAAGAAAAAGAAGAAAAGAAGAGTTTCTTTCAATGAATAAAGCCAAGCTCTAGGAAATCTCTTATTTTATCTAGTTGTCTCTTTTCAAACATGTCACACTACCTTGAATTAATTTTTCAATAGACAACAAAGTATTTATATGAGTCTATTTCATAAAATACACTGGACAAATTCATTTGGAGAAATATCAAAATTGCTGTAGATTCCAAGAAGTCACACATATTTGTGATTTTGAACAGTTAAAAAGGGAGAGGATATTTTCATAAAAGTAGAAGCTTTTAATTTCAGCTATTTTTAGAATATTTATTTATTTATTTATTTATTGCTCCAGTGACATTTCCCTTGGGAATTTTTTCTTTTTCAAAGTGAGTATAACAATACTGGAGAAAAATTAATTTGGAAAAAAATAATTATTTATTTTTTGAAGTTTCATTTTAACCATCAGATTGAAAAATGAAGCATTCACGTTATTAGTAGTTGTAACTAAACACTGCATTTCTCATGTTTCCATGTGTTGAGGTGTTTGCTGATTTCTACAAAGGTCAGGAGACACATTTCCTTCCACCTTTCACCCCAGTCTGCAGCATTTAATGCTTAGCTGGAGGCATTCACTGGGACTTTTGCCTTTCTCTTAAACATCAACTATTAGTTACTGCCAAAGGCAAGATGCTTTCTTATCTTGTATGGCAAATTTTAGGTTCTTTTTCTCTCCTCACAGGCAAACAGATCTGTTTGAACAGACACATAGTCCTTGAAATGAGATGCCATTCACAAAACATTTTTTCTATCATAAAAAATTCTGTCTAATAAATAATATGTGAGCATTTAGAAATCCCTTTCTTTCTCTGAATGATTATCTTTTTCTTTTTTTTTTTTTTTTTTTTTTTAATTTAACCAAAATTTGGGGGGAAAAGAGGAAACAATACTGTTTCTTCAGGTGGTTCAGGGGACAAAAATATCACAGTTTTAGGCACCATTCTGTAGGCCTCTTTGTAGCAAGAGGGAGCAAGTATTCTAAAAGTGGGTAATACTACCTCTGGGAGAGGCAGGGGATCTGCTGAAGGCAGAGCAGAGGGGAGCTGTTTGATCTTACCAGTCTGGCAAGAAACACCTTGCCTTGTTGAGTAACTACCGCTCTACAGGGGTACAGCTACTCTTACAGGACTCTTACAGGTCTTCCAAACCTTAAAAATCTGCAATGCTCAGAGTTAAGATCTTTTCTCTCAGTAGCAGAATGTCATAGCTCTTTCTGGGCACAGCATTCAGCAGGACCCGTGAATGACACCTCTCTACCTGCAAGAGATTTAAGAGTCCTCATCTGTGGCAAGGCTTTACCTAGCAGCTGAGAGAAATGGTCATTGCTGGATCAAAGCAATCCCTACTGAATTTTGCCTTTCTGACAGCTCTTGCAGCCTCTGGTGAGCTGAAAGTCTATAAACAAGAAATTATTTCTTTTGGCCTAGGCGGTAAGGTCTTGCCTGCCAGATTCTTGAGATGTCAGCATCCACTGAATTCAGAAATGAATCAAATTGAATCAAATCGAATCCTTTCAGTTGGAAGGGACCTACAATGGTCACCTGGTCCAACTGCCTGACTACTTCAGGGCTGACCTAAACCTAAAGCATGTTATTAAAGGCATTGTCCAAATGCTTCTTAAACACTGACAGGCTTGGGGCATTGACCACCTCTCTAGAAAGCCGGTTCTGGTGTTTGACCACCCTCTCTGTAAAGAAATGCTTCCTAATGTCCAGCCTAAACCTCCCCTGACACAGCTTTGAGCCATCCCGACGGGTCCTGTCACTGGATCGCAGGGAGAAGACATCAGCACACCCCTCTCCACTTCCCCTCCCCAGGAAGCTGCAGAGAGCAATGAGGTCACCCCTCAGCCTCCTCTTCTCCAAACTAGGCAAACCCAAAGTCCTTAGCCGCTCCTCATAGGACATCCCTTCCAGCCCTTTCACCAGCTTTGTTGCCCTCCTCTGGATGCATTTGAGAACCTTCACGTCCTTCTTAAATTGTGGGGCCCAGAACTGCACACAGTACTCAAGGTGAGGACTGACTAGAGTGACATGGTTGCCTCTTTTGACCGGCTGGTTGTGCTGTGTTTGAGGCACCCCACCATGCGGTTTGCCCTCTTGGCTGCCAGGGCACACTGCTGACCTGCTGTCAGCCAGCACCCCCAGATCCCTTTCTGCAGGGCTGCTCTCCAGCCACTCCTCTCCCCATTTATACTTATGCCTAGAATTACTCCATCCTAGGTGCAGAATCTGGCATTTGGACTTGTTAAATTTCTATATTGGGTCTGCGTGGCAAGGTTTTGGTAGCTGGGGGAGCTACAGGGGTGGCTTCTGTGAGAAGCTGCTGGAGGCTTCCCCTATGTCTGACAGAGCCAATGCCAGCCAGCTCAAAGACGGACCAGCTGCTGGCCAAGGCCAAGCCCATCAGTGATGGTGGAAGTGCCTCTGGGATAACAGATTTAAGAAGAGGAGAGAATTACTGCACAACAGCAAGTGGAGAGAGGAGTGAGAACGTGTGAGAGAAACAGCCCTGCGGACAGCAAGGTCAGTGCAGAAGGAGGGGAAGGAGATGCTCCAGGCGCCGGAGCAGAGATTCCCCTGCAGCCCATGGGGAAGACCCTGGTGAGGCAGGCTGTCCCCCTGCAGTCCAGGGAGGTCCACGGTGGAGCAGATATCCACCTGCAGCCCGGGGAGGACCCCACACCAGAACAGGTGGATGCCTGAAGGAGGCTGTGACCCCGTGGGAAGCCCGTGCTGGAGCAGGCTTCTGGCAGGACCTGTGGACCTGTGGACCTGTGGAGAGAGGAGACCATGCTGGAGCAGGTTTTCTGGCAGGACTTGTGATGCTGCGGGGGACCCACGCTGGAGCAGTGTGTGCCTGAAGGACTGCACCCTATGGAAGGGACCCATGTTAGAGCAGTTCATGAAGAACTGCAGCCCATGGGAAGGACTCACGTTGGAGAAGTTCATGGACAACTGTCTGCCTTGAGAGGGACCCCATGCTGGAGCAGGGGAAGAGTGTGAGGAGTCCTGCCCCTGAGGAGGAAGGAGCAGTAGAGACAACGTGTGATGAAATGATTGTAACTCCCATTCCCCATCCCCCTGTGCAGCTGGCGGGGAGGGTAGGTAAAGAATTCGAGAGTGAAGCTGTGCCCAGGAAGAAGGGAGGGATGGGGGGAAGGTGTTTATAAGATGTGTTTTTATTTCTCATTACCCTACTCTGGTTGATTGGCAATAAATTAAGTTAATTTTCCCTAGGGCAAATCTGGTTTGCCCATGATGGTAATTGGTGAGTGATCTCTCCCTGTCCTTATCTCAACCCATGAGCCTTTTGTTATATTTTCTCTCCCCTGTCTAGCTGAGGGGGGGAGAGTATTGATAGAGCGGCTTTGGTAGGCACCTCATGTCTAGCCAGGGTCAACCCACCACAATTTCAACCCATTAATCATAGCCCAAGGCTCCAATCTATCTGTAAGACATCTTGTCTCTCAAAAGAGTCAACAGCACCTCCTAGTTTATTAGAGGCAGTTACTGTAACAGAGCAACAATATGGGAACCTAATGGAAAAGCGTGCAGGGTTTCAGTTCTCCTCAGCCATCGCTGTAATCCAGAAGCCTTACTCAACCACAGAGGGGTGTTTGTGGGATCTCACTTGGAGAAGAGACTGCAACAGAATTCTAAAATAATTGAGAAGATTTAGATCATTACTTTTAAAATAATAATAATAAAGTGAATTCAAGCACACACAAGTTGAAACCTTGAGAATAATGTTGAAAGAATGGACTGTATGAGATCTGTTCATTACATTTTGGTGTTATGTTAATGGGAAGGATGAGAAGTTTGCAAACAAATGGGAGGGGAAGGACATAGGGAAAAAAAACACAGTCCAAGGGAAAAGGGGTGAAATAAAGCAGTTGGTACTTAGGTAAAAAGAGGAGAAATTGTAGCAAATAGCTAATCTGAACAAAACAAGGAAAGTCTGCTCAAAACTGTGGGAAGCTGAGATTCTGTTTATCTGTGCTTTGGCGGTAGTCTTAAACTCCTTTAGTGGTAGCTTATACTACAGATCAAAACAATGGGAGATGAGTTTAAATCATCAAGTTTCAATATAAAATTGAACTTTATAACATGTCTAGTTACTGGGAGTTATGTCCTGGACCCTTTTTTATTACTAAATAGTTTAAGTAGTTTTGAACTCAGAACATCCATGTCTGCAAATTCCCTATTTCACACTGCATAAGACTTTCAACTATAGCACTGTTCAATTTGATATGGGTAGATAGGAAGATTTGTGATGGAAACTGAGTGCTTCAAGCCAAAGGCTAAATTCCCATCTCAGTGGACTGGGACTTAGGTGCCTATCTGCTTTGAAAACTGTCAGGAAAGTTATCATATGCATGAAAATTCTTGAGCATCAGAATACAACTGTATCCTCAGTATTTGAAAGGAGCATTAACCTAAGTATTTCAAAGAGCATATAAACCATCTTTTTTTAAAATATAGGTGTGTGGTGGGTTGACCCTGGCTGGATGCCAGGTGCCCACCAAAGCCGTTCTATCACTGCCCCTCCTCAGCGGGACGGGGGAGAGAAAATATAACAAAAGGCTCATGGGTCAAGATAAGGACAGTTTCATAAAATGAAAGCAAAGGTTGCACGCGAAAGCAAAGAAAAACAAATGATGTTATTCTCTACTTCCCATCAGCAGGCAATGTCTGGCCGCTTCCTGGGGAGCAGGGCTTCAGTAAGTGTAGTGGTTGCTCCAGAAGACAAAAGTGCCCCCCTTCCATCTCCTTTCACTTAGCTTTTATATCTGAGCTGACGTCATATGGTATGGAGTATCTGTTTGGTTAGTTTAGGTCAGCTGTCCTGGTTAAGTCCCCTCCCAAGAACTTGCCCTGCCCCAGCCTGCCATTGAGGGGGGGGCAAAAATGTTGGAGAGCCAGCTTTGATGCTGTGCCAGCACTGCTCAGCAGTAGCCAAAACACTGGTGTGCTATCAACACCTTTCTAGCTACTGATGCAGAGCACAGCGCTATAAGGGCTACTATGGGGAGTATTAACTCTATCTCAGCCAGACCCAATACAAGGTAATATGGATTACATTCTCTCTAGGTATCATTCTCCGTGTTGCATAAGCTCTTTTGGATTTACAAATTTATGTAAGTTTTGAAAATTAAATGCTGCTATTGATTAAATGTAAGCTTTGTTCCAAGCTGTGAATCAGGTCTTATGTTTATCAATAATTTGTTATTTCACATTTGAGACACTACTGATTTTTCCAGATGCATGCAAGATTATCATTTCACTAAACAACTCAGTTTTGAATACCTGACACTTTTCTTTTAGAATACTGTATTGGTTTCAGCTTTTTTGAGGCTGCATAATTCCACTACCAATGAGTGACTTGAATAATTCAGTTGCAAAATCAATAAATAATACCCTGCAACCCAAAAAATCTCAGTGTTGCATAATTTTGACATGAAGCTCCAATCTGTAGGTTTTTAACATACAAGAAAGACAATTCACAAAGTTAAGTCTCCACCTGTGTTAATAGGAGCAATTGCTAATACTTTTAACATCTTTATTGTACAGTTAAAAGCACCATGCAAGTTACTGTGTGTATGTTACTTCATGTTATTAGGCAAATTGTGTTCCAGATCCTTTGAAATTAGGTGGTTCCATACATCTTGTGTCTTTAATAAAATATATTTGATAACATAGCTCAGTGAAGAATGGAAAGATTCCCATCATTTTAAAGCAAAACCAAGAAAAGTCTGCTGGAAGAAATGCTCACTAAAGTTGGAAACATTCCCAGTTTAAATGTTATCATTCAAGCATTAAGTAGCTAAACGTGAAGAGTTCTGCCTAGCACAAATTCATTTTGAAGTGCTATATGTTACAAACACTATGCATACATTCATGCATTTTTTTAGTTTTGCATCATTTGTGCCACATTTAGTTTGGAAGATAAAGTACTTTATACATAGATATGTATGTATATCCATTTTTTCCTTTGATATTGTCCAAGTTATTACTATCCTCTTTTTCTGAAGAAAACAAAGGAAAATATTTCCATGTATAAAGTTGTCTAATGCTGATTCAATAGAAGCTATGGTAAACAATATTATAGTGAATAGTGAGTTACCCACTGTGTTTCTATCAATGAAATGGCATAGAAAAGAATTTGGTTTTTGCAAAATAATTCATATGCTTGCATATGCAAGTACTACTGACTCTAGAGTGACTACTCAGAGTTCATAAAACCTTACCTTTTTTTAATGTTCTGGAAGACTAATAATAGGCATTATTATTTCAGGGTTAAACCAAGAAATGACATAAAATTCTTAATCCTAAGTACCATATTACCTACATTTAGGAACTTAGAATACTTGGAATACAATTTGACTGGGCTTTTCCTTTCGGTGAAGGGGGACAGTTGACAAATTAGAGCTGCAGTTCAAAGCAACCTGAAGCCAAAGAAGGAGAGGCTGAAAACTTGACAATAGTTTGCAGAGGAGGTAATAGGTCCCTCTACTAACACCATCAACTGTCTTCTGAGTAACAGCCTGCAGTTTGTTCTAAGTCTGCTGAAGGGTTCTGGAATAAAATAAAGGATGAGGTCTCCCTCATCCTTGGTAAGGATCCAGATCAACAGTCCATGGGTATGGCATTTTCTGTTTGTTTTTTTCTGACATAATCTTGCACTCTCTTTCACATCTCCTTCAGCAGAGAGCTTTCCACATGCAACAAGGCTCATAGTCTGGTACACTCTCCAGGAAAGAAGGAAAAAATGAAATGCCACAAAAACCTGAGGCTACTAGAGCAAAAAGGCCTGCTTTTAAAACTGAAAGTGCCCCTGGTGCATGTTGTAATAGATGGTTGTCTGAATGTGTACTCGTTCCAAGTTCCAAGAGACCTACCAGGTTCAGCACTCATGGGGGGACTGATGAATGTTTGGTTTCTGACTTCTGACCAGAAAGAAGGGATGGCAGTGAAGACCACTGGACCTCTCAGTCAGAGCAGTTCAGGACACAGAGAGAAACAAAACTCTAAGCACTTAGACAGCCTTACAACCAAATCAGGATTGTCTGGGTAAGGCTGTCTTAGAAGGCTTCTTGTGAACCATGGTTTTGCATGCAAGCACCTCAGTTCCATCCTATTCCTGTTAAGACAGTCATCCATACTGGCTCCATCCACACTAGATCTATCTGTCATATTTTTGCAGATGCAAGCTGCTTGCAGGCTGTCTTGCATATGAGCCAAAGACTGAGAGCATTTTCTTTCAAAAATTTCTTTCAAAAAGACTTTCTGAGGAAAAGGAAAGAGGACAGACAGGTGGGCCTGCTGAATCCAGAATCTGTGACTGAGGCCTGAATTATGTAACTATACAGCCTTGCAAAGAAATAAAAGGAGCTGACTTAGAAAAAGAGTTCTTCAGCATGTATTTAATTTTAAAACTTTAGTCTTGTTGAGTTAATGGGACTCAAAGAGATTTAAACATGTAATTGAAGTGCTTTGCTAAAGCACTATCAGTACCAACAAAACTTCTTGAACCAGTTTATATCATGGGAAGTTTTGGAGGACTTGAAATAAAATTTGAATGGCATGTTCTATATTGTGAAATGCAGGATTTTTCCTTAGTAACTTTATAGCTAATGAAGGTTCTTAATATGCATTGCCACTTCAGTAATAGAGCTATTGTATTCTATATAATTTTTCCAATATCTCAGAAAATGCAACTTGAATTGTCCTTTAATTTATCTGTGGTAGACACCTACTGCAATCTTTGTTGGAAAAATATGAGAAATTCTCCACAGTACTTCAGATACTTAGATAGCAGCAAAGCAATTTAAACTATATAAAATACCTCCCATCCCTGCCCAGAAATATTTTTGAGGAAAGGTGTTTTTCTAGAAGAAGAAACATATTTTTTTTTCAGTCTCCACCTTTACTGTATTATGTTATATTATTTTACTTTGAATTATATATTTTAACAGAAAAGGTACTCAAGGTTAGAAAACTTCAGGATGTGAGGATTCCTAATCTTCCTTCCACAGAGGAAAATAATACATACATATGTATATATATGTAATATACATATATATATATATTCCAAGAACCATGAGTAGTGCTTCTACATCTACTGCACATTCTTGTGAATTTCAGTCCCAGAAGCAAAGTGCTTATTCATTTCTCAGTCTTACTAATATCAACATGTTTCTGTTACCACTAATATAAATCATCAAGGTTTATTTTGGCTTCATAGGTAATTTGCTTCCAGCTCATTTATTAATTTAGAATAATTAGTAGTGTTTAAAATCTTAGCAATTTTGAAGTTGTGTTACAGTCAAAATGCATTTAGATTACCATGCAATTCAACCTTACAAATCACCAGCCAATCAGCACCCCCGATGTTGTGAAGCACTCTTATTTTGCTCTAAGTGTTATCTCATGCTGCTTTTAACACTTTTGGAAATTGAGAACATTGACTGCCTTTGGTGCCTGCCTCTATTCTGTGTTTAATGTCTGAGACTTCACCACTATTCTGTTCAATTTGGTATGGCATTTCAGCTGTTGCTATCTATGCAGTAGTCCTTTTCAATTCAACAAATGTAGATTCAACTACACATTATAGAGAAATAAATTATGAATTAATACATTTTGAAATGTGGGAACTCTATTTAGTGTCTGTTTGACTCCAAGGAAATTATGGACTTCAGGATAGTTTTAAGTCGATTTAGATTACAATAGCACAATCATCACTGCACTGCCTAGGAAGCCAGGGAATGGATATGGCCTGCTTTTTCTGTTCCAGAGTAAGCACAGGAACAGCAGGAATGAATTCTGCAAGCTTCAGAATCACTCCTGCCTTCCAGTTTATGAACCTTGGAGGATCTGGACAGGTTTTGTTTCAATTGTTTTGTGTGACCCAAGATGGACTTAATTCTTTCCTCTTCCTGTAACATAATTAAAAAAAAACCCCAAAAAACCAAAACCCCAAAACTAACCATCTCTCTCTTCTGACATTAGTAGCATTTTTGTTTCTCTTTTTTTTTTACTTGAGTACATTCTTAAGAAACTCTAGTGCTTCTATTGGATTTTTCTGATTTTTTTTATTGTTGATTTTTGCTTTTTTTCTGCAAAATAATATTTCATTATTATTAGAAATCTAATTGGTTTGGGGAACCCTATAAACTTGTGAAAAAATAAGTCTGTATGCTAGCAGTACTGTATTTTCTCAAGCTCAAGGTAGGTATACCTTTAAATAAATATTAACATTACTTATTTTAGATCACTAACAGTACTAATGCAATTTGCTTAAATAAAATTTTGTTCTATCTGGTCTTCAGAAACTTTAATTTTTGAAAAGAAATAAAAGAGATTAATTAAGCTCATGCATCTATTCCAACCACCCAACTGCCAGTATGAGCAGCAAAAAAACCCAACCCAACAACCAAACTATTTTTATTTTAAGTTCTTTTTTCTTATTATGTTGTCCTTTGCTTTATTGCTAATATTACACAAATGTCATGGCAAGGTTTAATAGCAGAGTTATTAATACCACAGAATGGAACACTTTGGATAACTTCATTGAATGAACAAATAATGAAGTGAGTAAAAATTGACAGTATTTCAAGCAAAATACTAACCACTTCTCTAAAGTCAATCTGGTTAGTGTGTATATTCTCCATCTAAAGTATCATCTTGGGTGTTTTGTTTTGTAGTTCAGCTAAGAGGATAGTGCTTTCATTCTGGAATTCTTTTATCAAAGATTAAAAGAAAAGTTTAATGAATTAATTTTTGTATTTAACTATCAGTGACTGTTGAAGGGGCAGGATTACTATTTTGCATGTAAAATGTTAAGGAGATGTCTACAGCCTATGTAGGAATGCATTGTTTTTCTTGTGAAAACAGAGAAGCACAGAATACAAAGACTACAGCTACTCTTTTTTAACTTATATCTTTCATATCTTTCACAGCAGTGATAACTAATATAGATATCTGTCCTGGTTTCAGCTGGGATGGAGTTAATTGTCTTCCTAGTAGCTGGTATAGTGCTATGTTTTTGAGTTTGGTATGAGGAGAATGTTGATAACATGCTGACGGTTTCAGTTGTTGCTAAGTAATGTTTAGTCTAAAGTCAAGGATTGTTCAGCTTCTGATGCCCAACCAACAAGAAGTCTGGAGGGGCTCAAGAAGTTGAGACAGTATGCAGCCAGGGCAGCTGACCCAAACTGGCCAACAGGGGTATTTCATACCATGGGACGTCACATCTAGTATATAAACTGGGGGGGTGGGGGCAGGGGGATCGCCACTCGGGGACTAACTGGGCGTAGGTAAGCAGGTGATGAGCAATTGCATTGTGCATCACTTGTATACTCCAATCCTTTTATTTTTACTGTTGTCATTTTATTAGTGTTATCATTATTAGTTTCTTCCTTTCTGTTCTATTAAACTGTTCTTATCTCAACCCACAACTTTTACTTCTTTTCCTGATTCTTTTCCCTATTTCACTGGGTGGAGGGAAAAGTGAGTGAGCGGCTGCGTGGTGCTTAGTTGCTGGCTGGGGTTAAATCATGAAAATATCTTTAGATGGTTCTGTGTATTACATTGTATAGCATACAGAACTATAAAAAAATTCAGTTTCAGCCACATTTTTTTTTCTCCATTCTACTGCCAGCTCTACATATCTCACCTGTGTAGGCCTATTCTCTCTTTAGATGTCTCTTAAGTTTCTGGTACATCTCTGTCATCCAAATCATGGCCTCTGACAAAGACCTCAAACTGCTATCCATCTTCCCTCTTCCTGAGCTCATCTGATTTACGTGTCTCACCATGACTCTTGTCCGAGTCTCCTCCTTGGCTTCTCGCTGCAACTCCTGAACAACCCCCTACCTACATGTCTCACCCTCTTCTGCTCACCTAATTCTTCAGACACTTCAAACCTCCATTCTCATCCTTCACTCTCGCACTCCTCTTCCTTGAATGGGCACCAGTCCATCTACTCCCTTGCCTGGTTTTCCTGCCTGGAAAGCAGCCCCTGTTGGTCCTGGCACAGCTTGTTTCCCAACCCCAGTTTCTGCTTTCAATACCTTCCCCTGGGGCTTATAATAATTTGCTTCCCCAGCAACTCCCCATGGATCCACTTCATCAGATCACTTTTGTCTTCAAATTAGGTGGCTTTTTCCAGATGCTATGCATGTGTTGGATGAGACAGGAAGGGCACCAAGTGCATTTGAGGCACAATCTTACTGGCTGTGCTTTTTAGATCAGGTACCAGGATCTGACACTAGCTGCAGGAGCTCGGAGCTGGAAGGAAGGGGAAATCCCATGCAGCCTTAGGGTGCAACATGCTTACCACATAGAAAGTTCAAGAATTCCAGATAGTAAAACATTTTCACTGAGCATTTACTAACTATGCCGTTTTGAAGATTTGCAATTTTAGCCAAATTCAGGCAGATATCCACAAAGGTGGCAAAACGTACATCTCCAGTGAACTTCAAAATTTGGCTTCAGGGTTTCGTAGAGCTTGTTAAAGACAGGGGTGCCAGAATTTTGCAATATAAGGAAGACTGTACACTAGTCCTTTTACTTAGTTGTCAGATAGGGTTTAAAATTTTTTTACTAAAATTAAACATATTAGCATAAGGCACACACTAATTGTATCAGAAATAGTGTGGCCAGCAGGACTAGGGAAGTGATTATCACCCTGTACTTGTCACTGGCGAGGCTGCACCTCGAGTACTGTGTTCAGTTTTGGGCCCCTCACTACAGGAAAGACATTGAGGTGCTGGAGCGTGTCCGTAGAAGGGCAACGAAGCTGGTGTAGGGCCTGGAGCACAAGTCTGATGAGGAGCGGCTGAGGGAACTGGGGCTGTTTGGTCTGGAGAAAAGGAGGCTGAGGGGAGACCTGATCGCTCTCCACAACTACCTGAGAGGGGGTTGTAGTGAGGTGGGTGCTGGTCTCTTCTGTCAGGTGGCTGGAGATAGGACAAGAGGAAATGGCCTGAAGTTGCGGCAGGGGAGGTTTCGGATGGATATTAGGAAAAACTTCTTTACTGAAGGGGTTGTCAGGCGTTGGAACAGGCTTCCCAAGGAAGTGGTTGAGTCACCATCCCTGGAGGTATTTAAGAGACTTGTAGATGTGGCATTTAGGGACATGGTTTAGTGGTGGACTTGGCAGTGCTAAGTTAATGGTTGGACTTGATGATCTTAAAGGTCTTTTCCAATCTAAATGATTCTCTTCTCTTCTTTTCTTAGCATGACAAATTTCAGCTTGGTTGGTTAAATTTTGGCAGAACTACAAGCAGCTGAAACACAACGCTTATAGTGGGAACTTGCACAATCCTGAAAGATGTGTATGTGTGTATGAAATGTATGCACACATACACCCATATATGTGTACTCCATATACATCTGGTATGGTATAATATGGCATGGTGTAATTTCTGCCCTAACAAGTTTCATATAAAATTAATAGTATTCTTCTGAAAGCATCCGTCCATCCACAAGAAAAGCAAGCTAAAACATGACAGAGAACAAATCTCTCAAAGCCACATAAAAGACATTAGAAGACCACACAGGATTCTCCTAGTGTAAAATCCTAATTTAACATAAATTCTGAAGATACATATGTTATTTCTGCTGTGTGGATCACTCTTGCTGCGCATGTGATTTTATTACTTACTCTGTTAAACACAGTAGCAGCTGTCCTGTTTTACACCTCTACGGGGAAAAAAAATCAGAATGGATTATTCAAAAGATTTAAATCCCTTTGAGACATGGCCCTTCCAGCAATACTATAAATTCTTTTTTGCTCCAAGGTTAGATGCTATGTTGGCCTTGATTTAAAACCCAGGATTCTGTGGAAAATAGCAATGATATCCAGCTCTGACAAATTGAATTGGTCTCAAGGTATTGAAGGATGACTAATAAATCTGAGACTTGATCCTGAAACTTTTCTACATGTGCATTGAGTCTCTTTCTTCTTGAGACATCTGAGATACTGTTAAATATTAAAATCATGTCATACCAGTGATCTATTTAATTGACTTAAGTCAGGTTTAATATTCTCCTTCAGGATAGAATTGGAAACTTTAATGAAGTTTGAGTGAGTATATCTTGCCTGCATGTTAGTAACAGCTATAATTTGCTTTGGGTCGACACTACTAAACATTTTATCCACTAAAGCATACAGGAAAGAATTTTCATGTAGATAAAGAGGATTACATGTGCCAGTCTGCTGGCATATTTCTAGTGTTAGAGAACTTCTTGTTTCTAAGAAAGGATCAATATATATTCAGTATCCAAAATGGAATCACTGGGGTTTGACTGAAACCAGCAAGTGCGAGGCTTATGTTTTGCCACCACATTTATATTCAGGTTGTAGACTTTTCTATAAAGGCCAGTTGGTCATCCTGCATGCATTACAAACCATCTGAAGGATGCATAGTGCCATGAGCTGAGTTTGAAATGGAGTGAAGATCCTAAGGTTCATGTAAATTATTTCCAAGTTTAAACTGGATACTTACTAAAATATCAGTTCAAATTTTGAATTGGTCTTTTTTCCTTGTTAATTTCAGCCTAAAATGGACTTCTCTTAAGGGGACTCTTTACTTCCTTTAAGAACACTCCTTTGATCAAATAATGTATAGAAACTGCTGTTATAATTGTGTGTACTGGAAAGCATCCAAAGATGGACAAGATATTACATAGCAGCCACTAGCTTTCTTGTCAACCTGCACAGAATTCCAACATATTTTTTAGTAACTAATGAAAAGCCAGTTAAAATGATTTTTCCTACCTACTTAGTTCTGAGTAACCACAAAAAAGCAATGTTTCCCCCAAGTCTTATCATCTTCCAAATAGTCCATGTGCCTTATTCCCTTTCACCAAGCTTGATCTTTAATCATTGTAACGGCGCTCTGTTCTTTATCACCTATTAGACACACTTACTTTTTAAGGTTATAAGCTGTGATCTCATGCACCTTAAAAAATACCTATATTGTTAACAGAGGAAAAAAAAATCACTACATTTTTTTCTGGGGAAAAAAAAAAAAAAAGAACCAAACCAAAGGATTTTCATCTTAACTTCTCTTATTTCTCTTTTAAAAGCAAACTGTCACTACAAATCAAACCAGAAATAAGCTTCAGTGTAAGGAAAAAAAAGAGAATTTACTTCAATTCTTCTGTTAACTTGTCTCAGACTATGTGCCATGCCAATCAGGTCAGCAACTTTGTTCAACGAGCCCAGAAAAACTTTTTTATGATATCAGGAATATTTAAAAAATGGAAAAGAATTTGTACATTTCCAAGTCACCTGTGCAAAAAAAAAAAAAAAAAAAAAAAGGAGACAAAAAGCCTCTAGCTTTTAACACAGCTCTTCAATTACTTAAAATCTAATGGATGTAGCTTGCATCTCTGGAAATGCTCTTCCAGTTTTCATTTTTTTGCCTATTTAGTACTGATATTGATTGTTCTGAAGCTGGTAAATTGCGTAAAGCCATATAAAACACAAGGTCACTGGTTGGCAAATGTTAATCTTTTCTGTTACCCACAGTCAGACAGATTCTGAACATGAACATCTGTTAACAGAGATATTCATAATTACAGCAGGATCACCCCCAGGATTTATCTGGACAGAGTGTGTCTTTCCTTTATTAGCCTGCTTGCAGAGTCCTCACCTAAGAGCTATCAAAGTGTATCTATCTGAAACATAATTTTGAGTGCACTCTCACAGTAATACTTTGTGACTTCAGAATCACAGCTCTGTGGAACTGGCCGGTGAAAGAGAGCCCATAATTTTACAAGGCTTGGAGCCTTACTTCCGTAATATAATTTGGTACAACTGCTGAATCAAAACATCTGGTCTGGTTTCCCTCTTGTTGCCTATCCTATTCTTGGTATGAGGTAGCTTCAGCTGTGGCTGATATTGGAGACAACCCTAGCAACAGACCAGCAGCTGTAGGAATTTTGGTGCTCAAAGGATGAGGGGATGGATGGAAATGTAATGGCCAGGGAAGAACTCCAAAGAAGCATCTGAAATGATTCTTCACATGCAATATGGGTGCCAAAAAAAAAAAAAAAAAAAAGTCATCAAGAAATCTGTTCCAGGAACTGTAAGACCCTTTCTGGAGTCTGTTTTCCTTTCTGTTGTAATAAATACCATGGCATGGGCAAGATGCAGGTATCAGACCCAGCAAATTCTATAGAGGCAGAAATGAATTTTGATTTTGAGAATCTCGGGGCAAGGCTGGATCAAAGTCACTTCTGCCACAGAAAATGCAGGGTTTAAAGGAATAGCTGCTGTTCCTGCTTCTGAAGAGGAAGATGGGAAAGATGGCTTGCTTTCTTCTCACCACTTGGGTTGCATAGGATCTTTATTGCCTCAGATCATCTCACTGGGAGGAGGTGCTTAACTTTGGGATGTTGCACTGCAACTGGAGCATGGAAAGAGGACTATTCTGTTCATGTTCTTTCTCTGCAAGTTAGTCTGTACTGCATGTTAAACACCATTACAGTGACAACGAAATAGTGGTTTTCTATTATGTATGCTCAAAAAGCCCTTTTCAAACTATTGCAACTTTCAATTTTTTATTTTTTTTTTTTTAATGAAGCAGAAGTATCGTTACTCAGTGGAAACTTTACAGTACTTATTGCTATAGCCCTATTTAAAAAGAAGGTTAAATTACTTCACAGCACAATCACTGAAGGTACCATTGAACAGATACATGGATTTTGCTCTAAAAAAAAAATAATTAGCTGTTGAGTAGACACCAAGCATGGTAGACTTCATCCCAGGATCTCATCACTCAAAGAAAATGATGCCTATCTCCTTTTCCAAGCTTTGAGTTCAGTTACTTTGGTTAGAATTAGTTTAAAAATAGGTAATAGCTGTAAAATTTACAGTGTTTTACTTTATTTTAAAGATTATAGGTGAATTAAAATAGGTCAAAGGGATTTCGCTTAATAATTGTGGAAGAATATCTTTTTGAAGAAAGAAAACTAGAAAATATCCTAAAAGCAGAGCATTTCCCTCCATGAACTTAAAAAATGGGAGTTATAATAGAAACTTGTTTGTAGTCTTAGAATATGACTAAGCAGCTGTCTAAGACTGGTGCAAACTCTCTGCTGATGGTTTGTGTTAGCCAGGTATTAGCCATTAGCCAGAGACATAATCCTGTTCCCAAGCTGATCTGCATGGCAAGGTATATTAACTTAGACACTGTGCCACTACAATGCAACTATAAGGTTCCTGGACCAGAGCTGGTTTCTATCAGCTCTGATCACACTGGACTGAGGTCATGCATATTTGCTTCTGTTGGAATAACTCTGCCTTTTATAAAGCAGGCACAACCGCGTATCTACTATAAAAGAACCAGATAATGTTATTCTAAAACTACACAAGTGAAACCAAGCTATGAAATAAGTTGAGTGTCAGGAAGGTAAGTGAGAAAGCATATTGCTATTAAGGGCAGTAACTCTAGTGTAGAACTGACTGGAAAATTTTGCTTTTAAAACCGTTGGAAAATACTAATTTAGTGAAACAGAAACTTTTTAAATAAACTACCAGTTGTGAGAGTCTGGAAGAGTTAATATCTCAAACATTGTGGTGGGGCAACTTCTGCTTAAAGACAAACCCTGCACAGCAAGGAACCAAGGTGGAAAGCCCATCAGCTCAGACATCAGCAACAGGAGGGGGAGGGCGTGCTGGAGGGTGCGCAGCTCCCTGTTCTGATAACCTGTTCTGATACAAAGATCAAACAGTGGCCATGTCTGCAGGGAAGGAGAAGTTACTCCACAAAGGACCCCCAAGCCCAAAGGCTCACAAACTGCTCATTAGCCAGAGGAGTTTGGGTGCCCACCCGAAGGAGGGGCAAGGATGATAAAAGGACACCAACTGAAGCCCCAGGTGTGCAAGCCCACTGGGACTGGACCCCTCGGCTGACTGGACACCTCTGCTGACTGAACCAACTGTGGACCCAGGACCAATGAAATCTTTCTCTCTTCCTTTCTCTTTCTCTGTCTGCTTCTCTCTTTCCTTTTCCGTTTCCACAATCCCTATATCTCATCCGTTTCAAGACATAAACCGTTGACCAAGTCTGAGACTAAGAGTGGACACAGCCGCCCCTAGACCCTTCTCTGAGGAGGAGTCTGGAAGGCAAGGGGGTCTGCTCTGAACCTTGTCACTCAACGGGAGGGATCTCCTTATTCCCTGAATTGATGTATATGGTTACACGGTTTACAGAAGTAGTCTTATGCCAATTCCTGTTGTGAGAAACCCTGCCGCCTACTACCAGGCCTCCCCAGTTCAGTTTGCTTTTGTCATGAATAAAATCTTTAACTGATCGTTTGGTGTTGTTTCACCTTAATTTAGCCCAAGGGAATTTCGAAGTAAACATGACTCCCTGATCTGTCCAGTCTGGGTCTTGACACCAGTTTAGCCAGTGCTTTAATTTATCCACAGCTTTTAGCCACAATACAGAATTTTATGTGAAAATCATAGAGAAAGAGACTAGTCTTTAAAGAAAAAAAAGTTTTTCTCAAATCACTCATTTTAAGCCCAAAGCTGTTGACTTCTGTATCAGTACAGCAAGTATTCTGGTATAAAACTCTGTCGATCCCTCCTGTTTGAGGTAAATGACTTTTCGTAAATAAACACGTTTTCTTTGGATTACAGGCTGTGAAAAAATGTTGAAGCTATCATGAGGATGTAAGAAAGGCTTGTTCACACCTCTGCTGTTCCCATGACTCATTATCAAAATGTTTGCCAATAATCTCAGACTACAGTGTAAGTCTCTTTCTAGTGTAACTGATCTTATGCCATTGGAACAGCTCCAGCAGACCGATTACTCCATCCAGAATAGCCATTAGCCTGGTGTTTAATGCACATGCATGCGAGTTCAAGGCTCGAGTTGTTTGTCTAAATTTTGCAAAGGAAGAATTTACACTCATACTTCCCAGTTTTGCATCAGACAGGACAAGATAAAAAAGACAAAAATGTCAGAAATATTGGTAGGAAAGGAAAAATGTTATCCACAAAGTTGAGTTAATTATTTTATTCTATGAATAAAATCTATTCTATGACTGTGGTGTTCACCTTACTAACCATTCACATATGTTTTCTTTCAAATGAATGTGTCATGTCTCTGTAAGGAAAAGCTGCAGATCTTGGGGAAAACCAATATGCAACATTGAGAAAAATGTTGCTATTGTTCCTTTAGTGCAAACCACTGTCCTGGGTTCAGCTGGGATAGAGTTAATTTTTACAGGAACCTGGGAGGTGGGGGCATAGCCGGGGCAGCTGACCTGAACTAGCCAAGGAGCTATTCCATACCATGGGACATCCTGCCCAGTATATAAATGGGGAGCGGGCCGGGGGGTGGTCTCTGTTTTTTCGGTGGGGGAAGTGGCGGAGCGTCGGGTCCCGGGTGGTGAGCAGTTGCACTGTGCATCACTCTTTTTGTATACCTTTTTTCATTAGTGCCGTTGTTGTTGTTGTAATCTCTTTTGTGTTTGTCCCAGTAAACTGCCTTTATCTCAACCCTCGAGGTTCCAGTTTCTTTTCCTTTTCTCTCCTCCGTCTCCTCCCCATCCCACCGGAGGGGGGCGGAGGAGTGAGCGAGCGGCTGCGTGGTCCTTTGTTACCGGCCGGGCTGAAACCACGACAGTCCTTTTTTGGCGCCCAACGTGGGGCAGAAGGGTTGAGATAACGACAGATCTGGCCAGAGCGTGTTGAAACAAATTTGCCAAACGCATTTCTTAGATATATAGATGTTAGCCACAATGTTGTTTCAT
Source organism: Astur gentilis (assembly GCF_929443795.1). Classification (NCBI taxonomy): domain Eukaryota; kingdom Metazoa; phylum Chordata; class Aves; order Accipitriformes; family Accipitridae; genus Astur; species Astur gentilis. The sequence goes on along the minus strand of NC_064883.1, from coordinate 18,426,773 downwards.
TTGTTTACATGGTGGCGTTTTGTAAGCTCTTATATACTCTATGTATTGCCTGTAGTTGCGTATCTCATCTCTGGGAGAGTGATTGGGATTATCATTTTGCTGTACTGGGCAATGTCGACTTATGAAATGATTACATCACTGGTCATGAGGTTAAGCTGGTATCTGTATGAGGCAGTGATATCATTTCCATACTTTGGGCGCCTTCTGTCGGATTTTATTGGTAATTACACCCAATCCATGGGGAAATTAGGGGGCGATACCTCCCCCCGTCCGTTCACCTCCCTCTTCTCCTTCCGACTAATTACAACAGCTTTTGAGAATTTTGAATATCCTTGGGATGCGCAAGCCAGTGTGCTGTTAGTGCTATGCCTCCTGAATATGTTTCAGGTCTTGTTTAGGGCTACAAAAACGCTCTTTAAGAGTACCACTCAGAGATCTCCCCCAAAGCTGGAGACTCATGGGTGGCACGGCATGTGGGAGCATATGGGCAAGTATCTAGAGAACTTCTCACCGCCAGTGACTTGGAAGTTCACTCCCGAACAACTACAGAACCCTTATGAAGTGACAGAATATTTGAAAGAAAAATGCTGTGGCTATTCCAAAGACATACAACTCGCTGCACTGTGCTGGGCTCTGGCCAATATCTACCAAACACTGCTTGATATTATGCAGCACCCTCGGGGGGAAAAAGGGGAAAAGATGGAAAACAGGACAACATGTACCGTGGCTACCCAAACCCTGACAACAGACACCGTGGCTGCCCCTACCCCGACAACAAGCACCGTGGCTGCCCCTACCACGACAACAGGTACCATGACTACCCCTACCCCGGTGACAGACACTGCAGCTGAACCAGAGAACCAGCCTGTGCCAGTATCAGTCGCCCCTGTACAGAAAAAGAAACACACAAAGAAATCAGTTCGCTTAGCGAGAGATGAAGATGAACCAGGGTCATCGCGAGAACAGGAGGTAGAGGCAGAACCTGAAATAATTACCCGATCTCTATCCATGAGTGAGTTGCGTGACATGCGAAAAGATTTTAGCCGCCACCCAGGTGAGCACATTGTTACCTGGCTGCTCCGATGCTGGGATAGCGGGGCTAGTAGTGTGGAATTAGAGGGTAAGGAAGCCAAGCAGCTGGGATCTCTGTCTAGGGAAGGGGGCATCGACAAGGCGATTGGGAGAAAAACACAAGTCCTCAGCCTCTGGAGGCGACTTTTGTTAGGTGTAAAGGAAAGATACCCCTTCAGGGATGAAGTTACATGTCACCAAGGCAAGTGGACCACCATGGAGAGAGGTATTCAGTACCTGAGAGAATTAGCCGTGCTGGAGGTGATTTACAATGATCCAGAAAATGCGCAGTCACCCACAGATCCAGATGAAGTCCAATGCACACAACCCATGTGGCGGAAGTTTCTACGAAGTGCACCACCAACCTATGCCAACTCATTGGCAGTAATGTCCTGGAGAGAAGGCTATGGACAAACGGTGGATGAATTGGCTGTCCAACTCCAGCAATACGAAGGGAGTCTCTCTTCCTCCCTACGGGCCTGTGTCTCAGCTGTGGAGGAGTTGTCCCGAGAGTTCCAGCAATTCAAAGTGGATCTGTCCTCCTCCTCACCTGTACAGGCCCGCATCGCAGTTATTGGGAGTAAGCGTTCCTCTGCCCAAGAGAGAGGAGAGAGAAAGTACACTCGACGGGCTAACCTGTGGTTTTACCTGCGTGACCATGGAGAGGACATGAGGAAGTGGGATGGAAAACCCACTTCAGTCTTGGATGCACGGGTACAGGAGTTGCGAGAAAAAGCAACCAGAAAAGAGAATTCTTGGAAAACTGCTGCTCCAGTTTCCCGTGAGCAGTCCCCCAGACGCAGTAGATGGGCTGATCTCATTTCTGATCCCCTTGAAGGGACTTCCGATTTACGTGTGCAGAAAGTGAGTAACGGATGTTCTAACCAGGATTAGAGGGGCCCTGCCTCCAGCCAGGTGGAGGAGAGGGACAACCGAGTCTACTGGACAGTGTGGATTCGATGGCCTGGCACATCAGACCCACAGGAATATAAGGCTCTAGTGGACACTGGTGCACAATGTACCCTAATGCCATCTAGTTATAAAGGGGCAGAACCCATCTGTATCTCTGGTGTGACAGGGGGATCCCAAGAGCTAACCGTATTGGAAGCTGAAATGAGTCTAACCGGGAATGAGTGGCATAAACACCCCATTGCGACTGGCCCAGAGGCCCCGTGCATCCTTGGTATAGATTATCTCAGGAGGGGGTATTTCAAGGACCCAAAAGGGTACCGTTGGGCCTTTGGTATAGCTGCATTGGAGACGGAGGAGATTGAACAGCTGTCTACCCTGCCGGGTCTCTCCCAAGACCCTTCGGTTGTGGGGTTGCTGAAGGTTGAAGAACAACAGGTGCCAATTGCTAGCACGACGGTGCACCGGCGACAATATCGCACCAACCGAGACTCCCTGATCCCAATCCATAAGCTGATTTGCCAACTGGAGAGCCAAGGAGTGATCAGCAAGACTCACTCACCCTTTAATAGTCCCATATGGCCCGTGCAGAAATCCAATGGGGAATGGCGACTAACAGTAGATTATCGTGGGCTGAATGAAGTCACGCCACCGCTAAGCGCTGCTGTGCCAGATATGTTAGAGCTTCAATATGAACTGGAATCAAAGGCAGCTAAGTGGTATGCCACAATTGACATTGCTAATGCATTTTTTCTCCATTCCCTTGGCAGCGGAGTGCAGGCCTCAGTTTGCTTTCACTTGGAGGGGCGTCCAGTACACCTGGAATCGACTGCCCCAGGGGTGGAAACACAGCCCCACCATTTGTCATGGACTGATCCAGGCTGCACTAGAAAAAGGTGAAGCTCCAGAGCACCTGCAATATATTGATGACATCATCGTATGGGGCAACACGGCAGAAGAAGTTTTTGAGAAAGGGAAGAAAATAATCCAAATCCTTTTGAAGGCTGGTTTTGCCATAAAAGAAAGTAAGGTCAAGGGACCTGCGCAGGAGATCCAGTTCTTAGGAGTAAAATGGCAAGATGGGCGTCGTCAGATCCCTGTGGACGTCATCAACAAAATAGCAGCTATGTCCTCACCGACTAATAAAAAGGAAACACAGGCTTTCTTAGGTGTTGTGGGTTTTTGGAGAATGCATATTCCAAATTACAGTCAAATTGTAAGCCCTCTCTACCAAGTTACTCGGAAGAAGAACGATTTTAAATGGGGGCCTGAGCAACGACAAGCCTTTGAACAGATTAAGCAGGAGATTGTTCACGCAGTAGCTCTTGGGCCAGTCCGGACAGGACAAGATATTAAAAATATGCTCTACACTGCAGCTGGGGAGAATGGCCCTACCTGGAGCCTTTGGCAGAAAGCACCTGGGGAGACCCGTGGCCGACCTCTGGGGTTTTGGAGTCGGGGATATCGAGGATCCGAGGCTCGCTATACTCCAACTGAAAAAGAGATCTTGGCAGCATATGAAGGAGTTCGAGCCGCCTCAGAAGTGGTTGGTACTGAAACACAGCTCTTCTTAGCACCTCGACTGCCAGTGCTGGGCTGGATGTTCAAAGGGAAAGTTTCCTCTACGCATCACGCGACTGACGCCACGTGGAGTAAGTGGATCGCACTGATCACACAGCGAGCTCGCATAGGAAACCCCGGTCGCCCAGGAATGTTAGAAGTGATTACGGACTGGCCAGAAGGCAAAGATTTTGGAATGTCGCCAGAGAAAGAGGTGACACGGGCCGAAGAAGCCCCGCTGTATAATAAACTGCCAGAAAATGAGAGGCAATATGCCCTGTTCACTGATGGGTCCTGTCGCATTGTGGGAAAACATCGAAGGTGGAAGGCTGCTGTATGGAGTCCTACACGACTAGTCGCAGAAACTGCTGAAGGAGAAGGTGAATCGAGTCAGTTTGCAGAGGTGAAAGCCATCCAGCTAGCGTTAGACATTGCTGAAAGAGAAAAGTGGCCAGTGCTCTATCTCTATACTGACTCGTGGATGGTGGCAAATGCCCTATGGGGGTGGCTACAGCAATGGAAGAAGGGCAATTGGCAGCGCAGAGGTAAACCCATCTGGGCTGCCGCACTGTGGCAAGATATCGCTGTTCGGATAGAGAAGCTAGTGGTAAAAGTACGTCACGTAGATGCTCATGTACCCAAGAGTCGAGCCACTGAAGAACATCAAAACAACCACCAGGCAGATCAGGCCGCCAAGATTGAAGTGTCTCAGGTGGACCTGGACTGGCAACGTAGAGGTGAGCTATTTATGGCTCAGTGGGCCCACGATACCTCAGGCCATCAGGGAAGAGATGCAACATATAGATGGGCTCGAGATCGAGGGGTGGACTTGACCATGGACACTATCTCACAGGTCATCCATGAATGTGAAACATGTGCTGCAATTAAGCAAGCCAAGCGGCAAAAACCCCTGTCGCATGGAGGACGATGGCTGAAATATAAACAGTGGGAGGCCTGGCAGATTGACTATATCACACTCCCACGAACACGCCAAGGCAAGTGCCATGTGCTTACAATGGTGGAAGCAACCACTGGGTGGCTGGAAACATACCCTGTGTCCCATGCCACTGCCCAGAACATTATCCTGGGCCTTGAAGAGAAAATTTTATGGCAACACGGCACCCCAGAAAGAATCGAGTCGGACAACGGGACTCACTTCCGAAACAACCTCGTAGACACCTGGGCCAAAGAACATGGCATTGAGTGGGTGTATCACATCCCTTATCACGCACCAGCCTCCGGAAAAATTGAACGGTACAATGGACTGCTGAAAACTACATTGAGAGCGATGGGGGGTGGAACTTTCAAGCATTGGGATACACATTTAACAAAAGCCACCTGGTTAGTTAATACTAGAGGATCCGCCAATCGGGCTGGCCCCGCCCAACCAAGAGATCCACATACTGTAGAAGGGGATAAAGTCCCTGTAGTGCGCATGAGGAGTATGTTAGGAAAGACAGTCTCGGTTAGTCCTCCCTCAAGCAGAAGCAAACCCATTCAAGGGGTTGTTTTTGCTCAAGGACCTGGGTACACCTGGTGGGTGATGCAGAAGGATGGGGAGGTTCGATGTGTACCTCAGGGAGATTTGATTTTGGGAGAGAATAGCCAGTGAATTGGGCTGTATGATATTTAACTGCTAAATAACCTGCCAATGCATGTCATTGTATCTATAGTGTCTATATGCCATATCAAGGGTATTATTGTGAGAATTATCCAAATGACTACAGGATGGACTTTTGAAACTGAGCCAAGTACAACAGCGATAGAACTTGAACTGGCACCCACCAATTTCCTCAAGATCAACATCTTCGACCTGCAGACCAGGGGCATGAGTTGCACCAAATGTACTAGCCACAAGTTCCAGAGGCAGCGTACAACAACCCAACATCTCACACCATCTCTCTCTTATCCTGAAGAACTGTTACAACAGATAGAGCCCCAAAATTGATGGACACATTAGAGGGATAGCCCATAGGCTAAAGGAACACCGTGTGTGTGTGTGCGAGGTCAGGGGGTGGAGTCCATATACTTATATATAAGACAAGGAAAGTTGTAGTGGTTGATTGGAAAAAAATAAAAAAAAGTAAGATCTGGGCATGATGTAGATGGTATAGAATAAGGGGTGGATAATGTCCTGGGTTCAGCTGGGATAGAGTTAATTTTTACAGGAACCTGGGAGGTGGGGGCATAGCCGGGGCAGCTGACCTGAACTAGCCAAGGAGCTATTCCATACCATGTGACATCCTGCCCAGTATATAAATGGGGAGCGGGCCGGGGGGTGGTCTCTGTTTTTCGGTGGGGGAAGTGGCGGAGCGTCGGGTCCCGGGTGGTGAGCAGTTGCACTGTGCATCACTCTTTTTGTATACTTTTTTTTTTTCATTAGTGCCGTTGTTGTTGTTGTAATCTCTTTTGTGTTTGTCCCAGTAAACTGCCTTTATCTCAACCCTCGAGGTTCCAGTTTCTTTTCCTTTTCTCTCCTCCGTCTCCTCCCCATCCCACCGGAGGGGGGCGGAGGAGTGAGCGAGCGGCTGCGTGGTCCTTTGTTACCGGCCGGGCTGAAACCACGACAACCACGAACACATACTGAACAATAAAGAAAACTTAAAGAAAATATTTAGAAACAAATGGCCAATCAGCAGTCTGAGATGCATTCCAGGTGTACTATGCTTTGTTACTTTGATTTGGGCAGGAGCTTTTGAAAAACGTTTCTGGAAAACAATAGCATTCTGGTTTTCAGTACTGTTAATGCTACCACTGCAAATATTTTCTCAAACAATATAAAAATATAGCTGTGTAAGGAACTTCTCTGATGATCTAAAGAATGCTCTAAGAATCTGAAATGTGCAGTATAAGGGACTTTGCCAGCTCAAGGGATCCTGGGCTATAATGGCCCTTTTCCCATGAGGCACCTCTCCACTATTTATAAAAACTGGGTCACTGTTCCGCAAAGTGTAGAAGACTCATTCCTTAGCGAATAGACAAAATAAGAAATTTCATGGGTTTACACCTTCCTAACATGGTGGCTTGGCAACTCTGGTCTCCACATTCAGTCATCCACTGACTCTCTAATTGAATTAGTCATAAAACTCCACGTACCCATTTATTTACCTGCAAGAACTGGTGCAAAAATTAGAGTACTGACTGTGATTGTCAGGCAACATAGGTATGATTATGCTTCCTTGTTCTCCCTTTCACATGATGACTCACATTCTCTAAAGCAACAAGCAAACACCAAGCTTCAGTACCTCCTACATCTTGAGCAAAAAGTCTATTTATTCTATTAGTACATGAGTTAAAACCAGGATCTCCTTCAGGACATCCTCCTCAGGTCTTGTCAGGTCTTACAGCCTGTAGGTATACAGATCCTCTGTAAAAGATTCAGATTTTAGATTGTGAAAGGGTTTTTTTCAACTATGCTCCAGATGCATGACCTTCAGAAATGGAAGTGATTTCAGTTATATTGCTGTGCTTCTTGCCACACAGAGCTAGTCCATTCTTCTGGATAATTCTTCTGAAATCCATAACTCTTTCCATACGGCACGGTGTTCCTTCATGCTCAGCTCTATGGATGGGATTCTTCTCAGGGTGCTATAAGGTGAAAATGAAGGCACCAAAAATGTTGAAGCAACGAATAAATAGATGGTCAAGTATTTTATTCAGTCCAACTTTTAGATTGGAGTGGTTGGGGTTGTTTTTTTGGTGTGCAGTAGGAAACAAGTGACATTTTCTTCACAAGCTACTTTATTTACCAAATATCTGGAGATATGAATGGAAGAACATGATGTGCCATAAGAAAGCTGAGTGTCTGTAAGTCTAACAGGTGGTCAAGACTCAATAAAGAATCTTACCAGACTACTAAAGTCTGAAGGTCTTCTGGGATTCTTCTAGAGCTTTGATTTCAAGAACTACGATGATGAAGGAACCAGTGGGTTTTTTAGAGAAAACATGTTATTTCAGAGTTTTACTTTGTAACAGGGCTTCCTTGCAGCAAATTTCTCTTATTCTGTTTCACTCACTGTGTTTATAGCAGACTGTCATTATAGCTGTAGTCTTGAAACTTCAGCTTCCATTCCCAAAAATGTGTAAGAGCTGGAAGAATTATAAAGTTATCCCATTTTTAACAATAACAACAACAAAAGTTTAGAACCTTAGTCTGACCAGTATTTGAATAAGAAAAAAAGCAGTTGGGAAAGGTTTTTTTCTTTAAATCTCACTAAATTTTTCTTTACATGCTCAAAGCAAATTAATGTAATACAACATTAAAGGAAAATCTTAAATATATTTAATTATCAATCTTTTAAGTAGTTTCTTTCACTTTCATTGTCCTTTTAGGTACTGTATTTTGGCATCTTTTGCTCATAATATTTGTTGCCATGAGCAGTGCTTTCAGTCCTTGCACTGTGATTTAACCCTTTCTGTTCTTGACAAATCAGCTTCTCTGTCCTGAAAAAACAGGCATTTTCTCAGAAATTCAATTTGTGTTCCACCCAGCTAGCATAACTGTTTATTTTCTGTAAGCTGAGATTCTGGTATTGTTTATGCATTGCATATTAACCTTTTCTTTCAACCCTAGAGATCTTATTTATATTCCAGCAGAGTGGGTGAATGAAGCACTATATCAATGCTAAGCAGAACTTAGGAGCCCATGAAGAACATGTAGGGTGCATGCAGGGGGCAACTGTCACAGTGTTCATAACTACCTTTTTTCTGATGATGTATACTCAGGAAGTCTTCTCCCTTTCCAAAGGGCATGTTTTTTATATGTCTTTGTTGTTGTCCAAGGGTAGAGGACAGATAACATTGCAAGCAGGTCTCAGCAGGCAGCCGGAGGATAGAGTGCAGTCTAAAGAATACAGGATACCAAAAACCTTCTTTGGTTTCTCACAGGTTTTTCTAAGCAATTCTTTTTGCTGAGTGGTCCTTGTTAACCTCTCCAACCTTGTGGCAAGAACACTGGGCACAGGTCTAGTAACTAAAAAGGTATGATCACTGACAGAATGTTTATGTTTGTTCTACATGGAAAAAATGTATACTCTGAAACAGAATTAACCTAATGCTGTTATCAGCCAAATATAAGGTGCTATCCTGTTTACCACCATTATGCTGGAGAACTGCTTGCTCATAGTGAGGAGGGAAAGGAAGTGACACTAGAAGGTATTTGAATTTATGTCAGCAGAGATATTTGTAAAAGGACATCACTGGGTTCATTTTTCCTTATTTATTATTGCACAGAAATTGGCTTAGTTGTTCTTCCACTCTGTGGACAAACATTGTAGTTAGGATACCTGCATTGTTTAGATGGAGAGCACTATAATCTACTGTTGAAACAAGTGGCTATGTTTGCAGGAAACACTGAAGTGAAATATTTTATTGCCTTGTGCTTGCAGTGTCTTTAGTGCTTGTCCCCAAGCTCCTGGTTACAGGATCCTCTGGAGAAGGAATTGAGGAAGATAGCTATAAAACTGCTTCCAAGGGCTTTTTCGCAACATATGTGGTAGGACTCAGGTAGAAGAGGCAGAGTTGATTTTGGGTGCAACATGAAACAACGTGAACATTTATGAAGCACTGGACCTTGTCGGTGACCACAGGAGTATGCTGTCACTCAGGCTTGTCATCCAGAGCTCTCTAAGGCTGTGTCCAAACTACTCAGTCTGGGATGTCTCTCCTGGTCTTTAGTGAAGTGCATATCCTAGATGTATATTGACTCAGTGTGGGACAAGACATGGATAGTTTCCTCTGCTCCTCTTCTTCCTCCTACCATGGTTTCCGTGGGAAGGAAACTGGGAGTACAGGTCCTGTGGGAGCTGCAGCTTGTTACATTCAGAGCTCTGATTAGGAAGACTGGCATTACAACTGACAGAGCAACCAGCCCACTGTGTAGATATAGCCTCAGTTAGTGGGCTCAAACACAGTGCACCAAAGAACTTTGAAATTATAGCATCTTCTCCTGACGTCTGCAATGCCTGTTCTATGTGTTGTCTGAGGAGCAGCCAAGATGCCATAAAATCCTGCAGATGAACAGCAGTAGCGCTGAGCTGGACTGACCATCAAACATAACTTGCTCTAAGAGGTGCTGTTCAGAATCTCACTTCTAATTGCTGAACCTGAATCTTTGGGCATACCTCAGAACCTTAATTTCTGTTTTCCTGCTTTGCAAGCCTGTGACTGATCATTATTTCTGAATTTTGAATAAGCTTGCTTTGTTATTGTATTTGTCTGATTAAAGAACTGCATTTGACAAATTCAAAAAAGCTTCATTAGAAAAGATGTTTTCAGGAAGAAAAACTTCAGAGAATTTCACATCACAACAACAAAAGAAATGGAAACTTCCCCTTCTTGCCATCCCCAAAGATCTAAAGGTTTCTCAGAAATTCAGATCATTCCCCCCAGGTCTTCTATCCCCAACAAAGACAGCCTCCTATTTCCTTTAACACACTGCCTAATGAAAAATAGTAAGTACTCCAACATAAAAGATTTTTAATCATCCAAAGTGGTGGCTCTGTAGTACAAATCAAGGAATTAGTAGCAACTGATTTTACATAGGAGATAGAACAGAAGTGCCTTGGGGCAAATCAAAAGCCAATCTGTACTTCTATAAAACTGTGAGGCTGAATTTCATTCAGCATACAATTTAAACATGCTTTTCACAGTAATTCCATATGTAATGTGCCAATTTTTTGAGTTAGAATAAATTAAAATGTACCTTTTATTATTAAGTATTATGAAAAGGTTGAACTGACTATGTATTTCTTTTCTAGATGCTTCTTTCTATACTACACAGCTATTCTATTAAAGTATTTGCTTTGATACTAGTGATGGTTTGTATTCTTTTGTAAGATCCTTTTTCTATGAGGTGTGAACATTGAATGCAATGCTTTGCTATTGCACTTGTGTTCTGCTGGTAGCTCAGGAAATATGTTTAGGGACAGCTATAGAAAGGGAAGGGAATAGAGGAAGAAAAAGGGAAGGAAAAGGAAAAAGATCTTCAAACTTGGTGTTGTAGAAGTGTGTCTGTAGTTACTATTGAAAAAAAAAAAATGAAAACCACATTTACATATATATATTATGACCCATAGATGCACTGGACAATGATACAATCTGATTTTCAGAAATGAGGACACTGAAAAAAGTCTTTGTTTATGAGTAAGGCATTACAAGATCAAGAAACAATGAGCTGTGACATGTGTCTCTTCTCAACAAATATTTAGAGAGACTGGGACAATGTATCAGGTTGGAGGCTTAAGATTTTTTTTCCTTATTGCATTGCAGCTACACTACTGTAGAGGCTTTTTTTTGTGGACTGTGGACACTTAAATGAAATTAATGGAAATATTTTGTTTCCCTTGTATTGCCAGTCTTTTGCATTGTGCAGGGACATAATGTTCTAGAAGCATTTTGCTTACTGGAGCAACAAAAAAGTATTTAATTAATCTATTTTTTTAATATGTGGAGGCTTTGTGATATATAGCTAGTCACTGTGTAGACTTTTATGATGTAGTTTGTCATTGGCATGATGGTCCCACCAATTTCATCCTAAATTACAGCTCATTTTAATTTGATTCTAAATTATAACTCCTGTTAATTGTAATGGGGAAATAAATACAGGATAGCAGGGCAAGTATGCAGCAAGTATTAAATACTCCACAGCCAACACGAGACTGTGATCTAGTCATGCAAACCTGGGTATGGGTCACTTGGCATATGAGTAGGTACATTTTTACACATCTCTCACCTCTCCATATTCTAGCTACAGCTACCCTGGGCAAATGAAAGCCCTTTGGATTGTTCTAGCAGGATTTTCAATCTGAATGTGAAGATTGTCTAAAACATTGTAATCATGCTGATGGTAGTTTTAGAGTGGGTACCAGTTTGGTCAAAAGGGATTTTGAGGCCAATGAGAATCAGATCTAGGGCCCTTAAAAATGTGATCACAATATAGTTAATCACATCTGCTGTATTCACAAACCCACACTGCAACAAAATTAGGTAATTTATAAATATAACAAATGTATAACTGAACATGCAAGATTTACATATACAAATACTTGTACCTGAAAATATTGTGGGTTGTTATTTAGAATCTCATTCAGAACAAACTATTACAATTCAGGAGATAGCATCTGGAGTTATAATAGATAATTTTATGGAAACATAAAATCTCAATAGTGATAAAAAACCCCAACAACCGACAATCTGAACCCTCCGGGTTGGTAGGAAAGGAATGAGGCAAATATTTGCAATTTAAGACTCCATGGTACACCTGCATTTTAATACAGTAAAATCCTGGTTGTTCAATGCCAGCAATGATGTGGTAGAGTTAGGAAAGATACAGATAGGAATAATGTCAATGATCACAGAAATTGTTTTAACTGTGGGATAGACTGAGACTGTTTAACCTGGAAAAGAGACAGCTCGGGGGGAGTATAATAGTAGTCTGTAATTGTGAGTAGCAAAGGGAGTAATTATTTACAATACAAGAAAGGGGCATCAAATGAAATTATTATATGACAGGAAGAATAAATATCCCTATATTTGTCTCATATTCTTCTCTGTACAACTACTCTGACCACCTCTGAAGAATGACCCTAGATAAAACAGATACTTGGTTTCACCCAGTAGTGCTGTTCTTATGGGGACTTCTTCATATGACCATTCCATTTAAGTGTTTGTAATAAATACCCATTACAAAAACCCCTCTCGTCTTGAATCATACCATTGGTAATTCAAGAGTGTGCTAAGTGCAAAGCAGCACAGGCTATCTTCAGATAATGCCTTTTTGCATTCCTGCTGTACTGTTCTAAGGGAAAAATACAGTCTACTAAGTTTGTTATCACAAGGCAGATATCTAAGGGTTTCTAAAGTACTTGAATTCATATAACGGCATTTTCAAGAGCAACTGTGAAATTTTAGTTTTATAACCGAAGTGAGTGCTGCAACAGGATTTTCAGGCGCATGCACTCCCTCCTATACACCAAGGCTTCTAAATTTACTTGTTCATTAATTTTAATCACTAAGTCTTGAGAACCTTGCTGTAGGACATTTTAAAAAATATATGTATCTGTGAACAGAAATCTGAATTCCTTCAATTTTTAATAATTTTGCTTTCTGTTTGTTTGTTTGTTCAAATTTTACACTTTGGCAAACAATACCTTTGTTTATGTGAAAAATGAATGAGCATTAGAAGTGTTTATGTGGGTATTTCATACCCCTTTCACCGTAATGCTTGGCTTATTTTTAGATGAATTCTACCATTAGATTGTAATTAAGCCCATATACCGCTTGATATACAGTTTAAATATGTTCTTGAGCGTCTAGTTTGAAGGGAAAGGACATACAAGGTTGCCAGAACAGATTTTGTTTGGATTTTCTACAGCTGTAATATAAAAAGAGTTTTCACATACAAAATTGGCTAAATAATCCTGAATAAAAACTCAGGGATTTTCAAACTTGAAACTAACTCAAATTATACATATGCTGGTACTCCCTTTCTAGAAGTTTCAGGTCCAAAATTGAAGTCCACTAGAGGACTTGCAACTCTAGCTGACAACTAATTTGGCTAACGAGATAGCTAAAACCTTTCTGGGAACCAATGAAGAAACAGCAAGTAAGCAGGCTGCGTGAGGCAGAATCCTTCACCAGGTGGATTGTACTCCTCCTAGCAAAGAACTCCGGACACTGGAGACTCGCTAGAACACGCCCACACGCGCTCACGTGCACTCTCACACACGCGCACGGGTGCACGCGCATGCACGCGCATGCATGCACACACTTCCTGTTCAGCAATAGTGAAGCTAGATTGTCAGTTTTAGGGCCCAGAAAGTCTTTGGAGGTGGGCGTGCAATATCAGAGAAAATGATATTAGGAAGTATAACAGTTTTAGCTGTGGATGAGACTTTTCTGTACTAATTACATCATTTAGACTAGAAGCATTATTGTTCTTGAAGTTGGACTGATAAGAAGAGAGGTTTGTTCTTTGTTGATTAGATTGTTAAGCTGTTAATTGAACTAACAATAAATTGTTAGACCTGCATATAAACACTGCGCCCCCTTTTTGCAGATCGCAAGGTTTTATGTGTAACAATGTTTGTCTCTGTTGCAAGACTAAAGTTTTAACTTTGCTAAGTTGTTTTCTCCTGATAGAGTGAATCTTGATTCTGCTCAGCGACAGTTTGAGAGCTGGAGGACAGCCTCTCACCTCTATTTGTCCACAGTAAAGCCTGTATCTTGATGGCTGAGGCATTCTCCTGTGAAGCGAGATATGTGTCTGAGAGACAGGTTTTGGTGTCCCAACCCTAGGAAAAAGTTGGCAGAGGTTAGATTCATGCAGGTAAAGTTGGCATCACAACCTGTCATTGTGAACGGAAGCATCTACAGCTGCTGTGGTCTGTGCTTGGTGCAGAGAGGATCCTCTGTGTCACGCATAAATGATGACGTCTAGCAGACTAACACCTTCCGTGGGCTTGGATGGAGTTCATGCCTTCTGCATTATCAGGCATTTAACTTTAGGATCTTGAACTTAGTCTTCCACAGCAGAAACCTCAGCTGAGTACAGGTGTTGCTGGCACCTCACCACTTCCACTACTCCTCTTTATCACACAAATCTGTAGTTCTTTGATGCTTTGACATAGAGAAAGATGTCAACTATATAAAATTTTATAGTCTGCCATGCTATAAAACATTCTATATGTTAACTTCAGTAGAAGCAAAGTAAAATTGATGACATCTACTAAAACACTTTCAGTGTAATTATTCAACATCTTTTTCTTAGTCTTTCAGTACAGTGCATCATATTGTGGAGAAGTTTTAGTTTGCTTATTTGCTTCTCATGGTATCACTTATAGGAAACTCACATAAATAATTCCTTCAAAATAATCAGAGTCAACAGAGCATTTACAAGTGATTAAGGTGAATTAAATTTCATTGTATGCTGCAGTCCTAAACAAATTTCATACTCACCTGAGTTTGTTTCACAGCAAATCAATAATACTAAGTACTTTATTTGAACAGACAATATATAGTTTCCTATTCCTGTTCAGTGTGCATATGAAACTATCAACTTCAGTTAATGAGAAATTTTCCATAAACATTGATGGGTGGAAATATTTTCTTTCCTCTAAGTGACTTTGCTGTCTTGCATCTGCCATCAACTAACAGCCTTGAATATCAAGAGGCGCCATCCAACACCCCAGGAAGTTGATGTGAGACCTTTCATGGCTTTCAGTGGTCTTTGGGCAAGTATGCAGTGATTCAGTACAAACTAAACCACCGCCAGTCTGTTTTCAGGTTTCATTTTAGGGCTATCAGTAGGATTAAAAAGTTAAAAAACCAACCCACTGTAGACATTATTAAATAGTCATGTGATAGAACCGCTGAATCAAGTGAAAACATGAAATACACAGCAAAGGTAATAGCATATCACTTCCAGAATCTACACTCTTGGGAATCAGCATGTCCGTACTTTGTGGTGTGTTTTTTTATCTCAGGGTTCCATTAATTCCTGCCCATCAAGAAATGTTCAGAAAGCATCAATGTTCTAAAATATTTTCTTAAGGAATAAAAGAGGCCTAATAATTTCCAAATGGTACATGGATGTCATTAGATAAAATAACTAATGAGGAAATACTGGAAGATGTTAAAACTTCCTATCCAATTGTCAGTGAATGATTTGAGTTTATGAGTCATCTTGCATTTACGACTTCAAGAATGTTCCCAAATTATAATATGTATTGAACAATTTCATAGAAAAATGTGAAAATAAAGATGTCTTCAAATATTAATATAGATGTAACAGAGACTTAAAGTATTAAAAATGTGTGGAGCAAATTTCCCATAAGAAGTGAGATATCAGAATCTGGTGGTCTATCAGCTGCATACAATACGTTGAGAGTGCAAGGAAGAGCAAGGTGAGTCACTGCCTGAGTCTCGTTTTGGGTGTGCATCTCCAGCCCTGCCTCTGGCCCTGCATTATGGATAGACCTTAGCACTGTGTTGTAAAAATAGGTTGTTTCCTGGACCCCTTGGATAGATGCTGTATGCAGCCTTGTTTCTGGCCCTGTCTCCTGGATGGACTTTGGCCTTGTGATGCGGCCTTGTGATGCAGCCTTTTCTTCAGCCTGGTCTCTGGCCCTGTCTGCTTTTGCTCCAGGCTGGATTCCCTGGAAGGACCCTGGACCCGGTCCATTAATTGCTTGTCTATGCCTGTTGATGGACCCCATTACAAGCACTGCTGTCTTCAGCCCATGTGGGACTGGGTCCTGTTGGTGAGGTCACAGCCTCAGGTGTGACCTCAGTTCCCGCCTTGTCTGCTCTTGAGGAGCAGCCCTGCTCTCCCTGATGCATACATTTGAAGTTGCATCTTCCTGGAAGGGATAGAGCTTTAGTGAAGAGTGATGAGTATTTTTATTGTTAGGCGCAGGCAAGCACAGGATTCATGTGAAGCACAGAGGATTCACAGAGCATCATGTGGCACTCCAAATAAAAAGATAATTTGTATATCCAGAGTGGAAAAATGGAGCAGCTATATTTAATGACAACTGGTGAACAACAGTATAAAAAAAACTTACTTAAAGATAACATAATCAGCAAATTTCACTTTGTGCACATGACTAGAACTTGGCTTTTGTACTCCCTGAAAACAAAAAGGGGGGATCAATTAAGGCCCTCTATCATCTGGTTTATTTATGCATTCTAGAAGCATTGGGAATCTTGAAAATATTTTTAATTTAATCTTTCCTGACATGAGTAGGAAGAAAAATTGAATGTGAAAAATCCGGGTTTTAATGTTTTGTTTTCAATCATTTCACATTAACTGATCCAGATTGGTTATTATAAATGTAATCTTGTGTTTGCAAATATATGAGAAAATGAATTTATCTTCCCCAGAATTCATTTTGATCTGCATGTGTTAGTTTTTTAATAGGTAGGCATAAATATATTTCCATTGTGTTCTAAACAAACACTATTCAGTTTATTCCACTCACTTTCCTTCCCTCAGTAAAACCCTTATGCACCAGCACCTGCTTCTGATAACGTAAGGACAATGAAGCAGCGCTGGAATTCACAGGTTAGCATAGCATTCATTCATTCAAAAAAAAAGCCATAAATGAAATAGACTGAAGGTTCAGTGTTGCTGAGATACTGTGCAAAGGAGATAGTATCCTGCAGTTTATTGCATTCTGAGCCAGGGAACACGGCCTTTATAGCACTATTACCAATGAATTTTAAATCGCTCCAAAGTTCAAACTTCACTGAAGCATCGCATTGTATGTTGAAATCAGATGACCATTTTGGCTGGCAAATGCCATCTATATTTCAGAAAACATCCATGTTCTAATCAAAAATGAATTAAAAGACATGGAAACTTCAAGCACCATTTGTCATCTGAAACTCATGTTCATTAATATGCCTCATATCTGTAACTCTGAGAAATGCTAAGTCAATTCCCAAATTACCATAACATTCAAAACTAAACAGTAATGCATTTTAAAATGAGTGTATTGAAAATTGAATGCCAACTGAAAATAAATGATGGTACCTTTTAAAATTAAATTACAACAGACTTTTTTCTTTGTCCTTTCCCCTGTTGTCATCTTCAGTTAGTCTAGCTGTCCAATTCTTACCATATTTACCCTATGACAAGAAGGGCTTAGAATATAAAAGATGAAAACACCACATAATTTTTCATAATTAAATACTTCATAACAGTCTTAACTTGTTATTAAAAAATCCATTACATAGAACGGAGTTTCTTAATTTTTCTGTTTTCTGTTAGTTCTTTCACTAAATCCACCCCAGTGAAACTTCACACATATATCTGGGGGTTTTATTTGACCTTGTCCATAAATACCCTTATTTGGTATGTCTGTATAGACTATTTATGGGGCTTGTACAGCTAAATATATGTATTTTTTTGTAAGCTTGGTATGCATTTAAAAACAAACAAATAAAAAAACCCTATTTGCTAAAAAAAAAAAACTGACAGAGCAATAGAATTTTTCACTATGAAATTTTAGTGTGGGCAAGGAAAAGTAAGTAACTATGAAAAAAGAAATCCCAACCAGATATTGATTAAATATTGATACTGAAAATTGATATTTTTTTAATATATGTTGAAATACTTAATTTTTTGCTGAAGTTATTCTCAAAATACTTCCAATCAAATGTCAAAACATAAAAAAAAAACCCCAGTCCCTGCATAATTGACAATTAAAAATCAGTAAAATAAGAATGGGATTGTAAAATCCAGGGAAGTGGGAATTGTAGGCCGTTTTTTAAACTCTAAATGGGAGATAGTTACATAACACACTTATGAAGTCCCGTGAATTGCTTTTCTACATTTTTAAATGTCTAAATTTTTTAAACTTTCCCAGTATCATTGTTTTTTAATTGCATAGTCCCTAGCACAGCATAACTCTCACTACTATTTCACATCCATAAAGCAGTAGTCTGCAAAGTATGCAAAGAACGAAAATAAGCTGTTTTGATTATTATTTACAAAAGATTATTTTGGCAAATGTCATTTTTTTTCATATTCTTTGGTTACCATTTCCATTTCCACTTAATGGATTGTATCTGCTTGGACTATGAGATTGGCAGATGTTGTTTGCCTGGTGTCATAGTCGAACAATAATCATTTCAGACTACTTTGGCACTTTAGCATAGAACATCTTTCTTTATTTGGCATCCTTCCATTTTTCATTGTGGGCCACATTTTTAAATGCAACGTCTAATTTTGCACTGGCAATCAATTACAAGTGCAAGTAATTGGAGTATTTAGATGTCCAAATACCTGATTGCAGGCACAAATCATGTAGTTAAACTCTAAACACTATTGATTGTGACCGCAAAATGAGTGGTTTAGTTGAAGTCCCTTTTACGTGTTTGACCCAGAAAATCAAGATGCTATTTAAAATAAACAAACCAGTATTTCTTATGTTTAAACTCATGCCTCCACATCACAAATGTCTGCTGTGGGGTTTGGGGTTGTTTTTTTTTTTTTGTTATTCTCACAAAATGCATATTTGGTGTGGCTTTCTGGTAATTGTGCCTCACGGACATTTAGTAATTGAGAGTGACTGAGATTTTAATGGCTGAACAAATAGGATGATATTGCTTCCTTCATTTTGACCACAAGTCACAAAAACTACAGGGCCAGTCAAGCAAATCATCTCCAGGTAAAATTCTTTCTTTTCTCTATGGGAATTTTAACAGAAAAAGGACTGCAAAGCTGAAAGCTTCTAATAAAATTTAATTGAAGTAAAGTATATGTGCATTAGAAAATGTCTTTCTATTGTTTGTTTCTTCCACCTTCCTCCCTGTGAGTAGTTACTGTGCTTGAACTGGAATCTGAATTGTATCTTGTTGCTTTAGACATAAAAATGCTTTTCCGAACAGAGATTATCAATCATGCTGAATTATGTGGATGATTGTCGTTGTGTACAAACATCTGGTAAAAAATATGTTGAGGCCAACACTTTTCCCTTGTCAGCTCAAACAAATGATTTGAACCCAGCTCTCCAGAAGTAAAAAGCTTTAAGTGCACTAATCCACTGGGTCACTGAGAGACTGAAACAAATTACAGCTGTTACACATTTTTAACCATAAGAAATGGTAGACAGATGTTTTTTTCTACATGTATAGTGACCATTATGAAATAAATATGCACGTGCCATTTGGTAGACAAAAGATTAATGGGCGACAAGTCCCCAAGTCAGCATTTACAGGCTGGGAAAAGGTAATTGTCCAATTACAGACTTACTGAAATGGCTTTGGTCTTATGGGGCATGCCCTGGGGAAAAGTCACAGGATTGCCATAATAGATTAGCTCAGAATTTGGCTTCTATATCTTATTTTGACAAGAAACAGGCATTGGAAATTCTGCTGCTCTCTCAGTGCACTGCCATACCTTCACTAATTCTGAGACAGCTATTCCAGCTCAGCTCTCCCAGGAATACAAGCTCCTGGTGATCAGTGTAGAAGTAGAGCTTCAAATATTACAGGTAAATTTTAGTCTGGGTTTTAAGCCTTCAGCAGGTTTCTGGGATGGCAGAATTTGAACTGTGGATGTTATCCCTTGCTAATAACTTTTCTTACAGGATGATAACATAAACCTAGTTATTTTCATTTTCAGTACAATAAAAAAAAACCAACACAGGGCAAGGGATGATTTTGTTCTTTTGGGGTTTTTTTGCGGTTTTTTTTAGATGCAATAAGTATTGCTTAGGAGATGCATTAATAAACCATAATAAAAGTATAAATATCTCACAAGAAATCTGATAAAAGCAATGTTTATACCTCTTTTAAATGTCCACATTTCCAGGATACAAGTTTGAATTCACAGTCCTTCAAATGAGTCTTTAAATGATGAAAATGCAAATAAATATTATCCTGATTACAAAAATCAATAAACCATGCTCATTAATTGTTTTAATTTTAATTGCTGCAGAAGGGCCTGCCTACTACCTAGAACAGTCTGATGTCAAGGTGAAACTTCTCTCTCTAACCTAGAAAGCTCATACTAAGGGTTACAAAGTCTAAAAAGCAACATGTACAAGGCCACTGGAATATTGCCTAGCTTGAAATGAAATAACTTTTTTCCCCTCAAAATCCCTGCTTAATTTTATAGAAAATGAAAGCTGATGTAGAGGTCACATCACTGCATTTGTAAACTAAACTCAGTACAGACTCAGGAAAAGAGCTCAAATGAATGTTAAGTCTTTGCTAAATCTTGCAGTATAAGACCTCAGCCCTCAAAACTGTATATGCATATTTAATTTCATACACATGAGTTCTATTTTGAAGGTTTCTTTTGAAAAAGCTATATCTGCTAACAAGTAGGCAATCTTTCCCTTTCACTTCTGGACATAATAGTGACACTTCAAGTTTCATCACACAGGTGGACAAACACTGGCATAGAGGCTTTTGCCAGCTCTCAGGATTTCAGATCTTAAACACACTTAAGTACAGAAGCATTTCAGTGGATCCAACATGTAATTTGGTGTTGGACTTCATCTGCTCTAACATACAAACTTCTCCAATATTATATTGTTTGTTCACGGCACTCAGTCAAATTACAGACATAAAGTATTTGTTTCATCTAACTCCAGGAGCAAAGCTTAAGGTGGCCATGGGGTTCCAGCTGTCATCGCAGAGAAAGGTAGGCACTCTGCCAATGTGTCTTTTGACCTCAGACACCTCCCTGCAGAAACGAAGGATTTCCCCACTGAAGAGGCCTCTGTCTCTCTAGGTCAGAAAAAACTAGATTTCAGGCACATGCCAAATAATCAATTTTTAAGCTGTTCTTATGCAATAATTTAAAGCGAGGGGTTAAAGTGCTGCTCAGACTTATCTGAAGAACTTTGCCTCTGATACAGCACGTTCACTCTGATTCTCAGCTGAGAAAATAAAGCAAGTCATTAGTACCTGTTCTTTCAATGACCTTTAAGCTAAATCTTTTGTTCTAATTGTGATTAACAAACAGATAGCTTCTGTTTGTAAGTGCTTCTCTGCAGTTGCTTTTCCTTGTGCTCTGTTTCAAATGAACCCAATTAAAACACTGCCCATTTTTCTTTCAGCAGGTTAATGAAGATGAACTTCAGATGAAATGAATGAAATCATACCTCACAAAAAAATATGATAATAGTCTCTGACTGTGTGTTTTCTGTCCCTTTAAGATGTCAACTAACTGGAACAGAAATCTTGAAAAGACTCAATTCTAATTGATTCACAAACCTGTGCACAAAAGTAAGTAGTGAAACATTTCAAAAACTAAGTGGGAATTAATTCTAAAACACTTCTTAGGTGATAAGCAGATGAAAAGACAAACACCTTCATTTTTAACATTTACTTTCACTGAACTTGTTAGTTACCATGTACAGAAGTATTAGTCCAGAGTGCAACATAGACAATTAAAAAATAGAAAAACCCCAAAACCTCTTGGTTGCAAGGAAATCCCAGGCCTTCCAAACATAATGCTTGTTTCTTTTTCAAACTCTGAGCAGAAAAATGTCAAAGTTAATGTTCAATTTCAAATAATTTTGTGGACAAGTAATTTTCATTATTCAGCTATTGAAGAAGGTCACTTAAGTAGGTAATCAGAATAATTAAATTACCTCCCCAGAAGTCCCTGTACTAGACCATGTTCAACAGTATTCACTTAGGTCATATTATCTGCATGAATATCACTGAGTACATCTCCCAAAGTATCTTCTTTTTTTTTTTTTTTATCAAAAAAGACATCCATTGGTTACCAATTGCAATGGCTGTGAAAACTTTCATACCTACAAGGTGATGGATATTCAGTTAGCAACAGACAGGGCCCAGAAATGAATGCAACAGGTAGATTCTCTTAAATGAAATTTAGTATGCGTGAAAGGTAGCAGCCTCCTAGCTGTGCTCCCTGCGCACAGTTACAGTGCTTTCCTGAACTGTGCCATTCTGCTCTGCATGTCGGTTTTAATCCAAAATAACCTGGAAGAAGAGCTTATCAGGAAAACACAATTTCCATGAGCAATCATTTTGTTCCTACTGTTTGACAAAGACAAAGAACATCCACAGCACTAGTGGTGCTAGCAATGCACTTACATACTGGAACTTACAAAGATTCCCAATGTATTCCACATGAGAAGACTAAAATAAAACAGTTTGTAAATGTAAAACAAGTCAAGAGCTGAAAACAGTTTTCCCAAGTCTGAGCACTGCATGATCATAAAGACAGCCTTTTTTTCCTTTTGCAATGCCTTAATACCTACAAATTGACTCAGAAAATACTGCTGTTCATTCAACATGTTTTCTAAGACTTCTGTAGTATAAGTTAGGATTCAGATTTTAATTTCAAGATGTAGCCTAAACAACTGAGAGAAGGTAGTAAGTAACATGGCTTTCTGCTATGCTAGATGGCTGATTCAGTGGCCCCCTGCAACCTTTTCAGTGCTACTGCTTGCTACAAATGTGGAGGAGGTCCTGGATTTCTGTTGAAACACTACACATGGAAATTGTAGAAGTGACATATGTTAAGGCATTAAAAGATTACTTCTACATTACAAAGGACAGATGACTCAAACATTACATAGAAAAGGTGGGAAAATTATAAACTTCACAAGATTAAGTGGAAATTTCCAAACAAATGCCAGCTTTTAAATCACCTCATTTTTATATGCTTATGTTCATTTGCATTGTTTTACAATTACTAATAGTATTTATTATTATTATCAGGTGTTTTACACTTCAGAGTGCATGACACATCTGAGAGTTATGGTTTCCAGCTTTACAGGGATTCCAATTTATCATTACTTAATTGCCTGCTTGGAATAAAATCAAGGCAATTTCCCTTCCCATCTGACCAAAATAGCATTCATTGGCCTTGATCTTCAGGATCCAGTGTTTGAAAGAAGCATTCTGTCAGTCAAAGAGTTCAACAGAAGAACCTTGCAAGGTACATCTAACGTGGTACTTTGAGCCATTTGATCTTAAATTCACACACACACAAAAGAAGTGAAACAGGGAATGGAAAGTGAAAAATCATTTTTATAACAAACAAAAGTGTTTTCTTTAGAAGAAAAACTACATGCAAATATTTCAATAATAAATATGTTTTCAGAAAAGCAACAGTTTAGTCTTTCAGAGCAGTGAATAAACTTTGGTTTTGGAAAAAAATCTAATGTGATTCAGTTATTATTAGTGTACAAAATAGAAGCCCTAGGGCAAAAACTAAACCAATAATTTTAAGAAAAGAGGAATAAGCAATACAATCCTATCCATAATCTCCTATCAGGAAGGAACAACAATGAAAAAGAAAGTTTGAGGAAACAAAGCATTTACCTAATAAAATGGGTAACTCTCTAAAAGGACACATCAAAAGAATTAAAATCTCTTGAGGAAGACTAATTCTTTGAGAAACGCACAATGGTATCCACATCAAAAGAAATCCTCAAATGCTTAATGTTAAGCACGTACTAAAGTGATGCACCGCATTAGAGCTTTGAATGTCCGTACCATAATGATATCATAACACAGAGAAGCTACAGCACAGTTGCTTGTGATAAAGATCGTGTTTTACAATGCAGTGGTGCTTTCCAAATTGCTTTATGATTCAGACCAAAACTGTGAATCTGAATGTTATATCAACACACCAGGCAGCTTTCAGATGAAATGCTCTCAGCCACTTACAACTGAAAACTGTCAAGATTAAATAACCAGCTTTAACAGCAATTTTTGAGTACTGGTCTCATTAACATGATAGTAGTAACTTGAAAAGATTAATTATAAAAAAGCTATTCCTAGAAATGTTTTTAAACAGGCATATGAATAAACTTAAACAATAAAAAGCAGAACTGTTGCTACTTTGTGAATTGCCTTCTGGAAAGCAGACATGCAGTGGGGTGTGTAAACACTGCATATACTCATGAAAATAACTTCCAGTAGTTCAGTATTGACAGGGAACATTTGGAAACCGTGGCTACCAGGTTAATAAAAACAAACAACAGAAGATGGATTGAAAATGTTTGGAAATGCAGCGTTTCTAACTGCAAAATAAAGTGCAAACTTCTGCAATGGTCACTGCCTGTGGATCAACTTAACCGTCAATGTATATGCTTAGTCCGTGGCAGGCTGTTTAGGGACCAAAATGAACTGAGAAGTCAAGAACAGACCTGCAAAAACTCTTCAAGTGTGATAATCGTCCTCTCTTTTTCCATATCTTCCCTATAGTTCGTCCAAACTTTAACCTGTTTTCTTATCCTCAGGTGATCTTGAGGCTGGAGCATTGCAACGGATTCCTTTTAGGAAAGGACATGCCCACAAATTAATTTTCCTTTTTCCTTTTTTGTTTGTTTCATTTGTTTTGTTCTTTTGTGTTTGTGTGTGTTTGAGCTTGCAGGTGGTAAGTGTTTTTTCTCTCTTTTTTTTTTTTTCTTCACTACCAGATTCATTATTCTGCATTAAGCTGCATTGAACTACATTTGTCATCTATTAGTCCTGTTACTGTCTGCATTGTTCCTCATTATTTACTGTTCTTCCTAATTTAGAATCACATGGAAATCTTGCTTTCAAAAGCATTATCCAATTCATTTATATGAATAAAAATAGCAGAGGACACAGCACTAGTGCTTGCAATACCACCATCTCACTAATAACTTCTGTCTGATTTAGGAAAGAATAGCTTCGACTTCTCCTTTTGTCCTCTTGCAGAAATTCACTTTACTGAGTTTCTGTGCTGTATTTCTAGTGCGTTTCAGAGGTTAACCTTTGAAAGAGAAGTTACACAATTGTGTTCTACGCCAGGTCCTGTCTCTTTCATACATACCTGCAGAACTATACCCTTTCACTTCTTAAAGAAAAACAACAATTTTCAGACTCGTGGATACCTGCAATGCAGAAATTGAAATAAAAGGAAAGGAATTCCAGTGAGCTAGTGAACAGAAAGATCTTTATTTCTTTGGGACCACAATGTCCATTCATAACATCAAACATTGTACTTGTCATTAAAAAGCCAGCATTTCCCATTAGTTACTCTTACTACCTTTACGTGTACTAACGATGTGAAATAACCATTTGCCAGCATGGGAAAGTTGGGAAACTGTGCCTGTGTTAGATGAACAGTGTAACAATATTTGAGCTGTTTATTTATACATTATATTATGTTGACCTGTAAATATTATAGGTAGCAAATTTCCCAAGCCAAATTTACTCTCACTTGCTTCACAGCGTTTGAACCCCAACATATTTTGCTCCAAATTTCCTTTGGTGCCATGCTGTGTTTTAATTAACTTGGCCACCGAACTTTCTATTCCCTTCTGTGTTGTTTAGGTGAGATAGATGTTCGATAACTTTTAAAAGGCAGGACACTTTTAGCAAGCTCTCCATATGGTAAGCTCTCCATATGGTTTGCTCTGCATAGAACTGTATGATGAAATGTGGCTCCTATAGAGGGAGGCATTATCTCCTTCTTTTTTCAAGGAGGGCTAGGTTCTGGCTCAGAGTTCTACATTCAAGAATCCTGATGTATGTTACAAAAATAAACTTTAAATGAAAATATAGTAAAATATTCTACAGTGCCTGCCAAATGTTATGGGGTTTGAAGCAGACCTATATTTTGATGGTGTTTTGTCATACCTCTCACGTCAGGTGAACAACAAATTCGTATTAAACAAGAATTTCTTGTTCTTTCTAGGAATTTTGTAATTTGCAGATTTTTTAAGCCAGATTTTAAAAGATTAAAAATGTTTTTCCCTGCTTTCTCAGAGGCAGGCCAAATGAATTCTGTATGTGATTTCATAACTCATAAGAAGCATTGCACTTGCTTGCAATAACAACTTTTAGTTAGTTATTTTTATTTCAATTATTACCTACTGCAAGCACCAGAGTCTGTTTGCTTTGTGAACTTTAGATGCAGCTATAAAGACACAATATATAGAATAGGAAAACCACATGGAATTTATTATAAAGCAGATATAACAATGCACCCATGCAAATATATGTGTGTGATGTATGGTTGACAGGAAAGAAAATAGGAATTGCTAAGTCAGTTAACAAAGTCAATAGGGATCTTCAGTAAATGAAAACCCTGAGAATGCATCCAATGATAATTTCTAATCCATTTCATAAACAAATAGACGACTTAAATTTTTCTGGTCATAACAATGACTTAAAACCCCCCCACAACCTCTGTTCAGCTTTTAATGAAAGTCAGACTGTAAAAAAACCTCACTAAGAAGCACTTTTCCCTTGAGTTCTTTTACATTATGTGCAATCTGCAGTCTTTTAAACCAGCTAGAATTCAAGTTACATTATAAACTGTCAAGAAAAAAAGTAGAATTCATAGCTAGGACTTGATTTCTTTGTTTTTAATGAAGTACGTTTCCAAA
Source organism: Astur gentilis (assembly GCF_929443795.1). NCBI lineage: Eukaryota > Metazoa > Chordata > Aves > Accipitriformes > Accipitridae > Astur > Astur gentilis. Next base: position 18,400,371 of record NC_064883.1, on the reverse strand, counting down.
GCAGCAAATTGAGATCTTTATTCCCTTTAATAACTTTTATTTACAAGTAATGCTGTGACTGGGCAACATAAACAAGATTTATTCGCACAAGTATTTAAACACAGCTAACAAATGAAGAGAAAAAAAAGCAAAGCAGAATATCAGATAAACAAGAAAAATATTTTTTTAACCTAGTAGTAAATTGACAATTATGGATATGTTGCACAGGTCACTGTTCCATTTTTATTGTTCCCTCTTGGAACTGAAAGACATGCTAACTAAGCTAAAGGCAAAAATCTTGGCAGTGGTTAATCTCAGATAACTTCTGAAAATATAATTGTTCATCTCCCAATCCAATTCCCAAATGATGAAGAAAATCTGTATCAAAAGGACAGGTACTTCTGGCAAGCTGTCAGCTACCAGTGAAATTCTTTGCCTTTGAAAACAAGTAACAGAACATAAAGAAGACAGGGCTGCAGCTGCAAGAAACAGAAAAGAGCAAAAAAGAATGAGGGGTGGAGGTGACTCTGGTTTTCAGCTCTAGACAGCAGCAAAACTGAAATCCATGAGAGGTTTTACATGGCTTTCGTCTCTGAAACAGTAACTTTAGACCAGTGATTTCTTCATGCCTCAGGTTCCCAGCTGTGAAATGGGAATGCAAGCACTTCTCTAGGCATGCCCTAAAAATGATACTATCCTCATTCTTCAGTCATTGTTTTATTCAGTGAGTGGTTCCACTTGCAGTCTCCATGCACATAAACCATTAAAAAATGCCTGCTTTTCTCTGAAACCTTTTGTATGTGCTATAGAGCTTGCTTTTTTTTCTGAAACTGCAAGGGATTTAAAATGTTTGTGGCTTTGCTTGGTATTTCTAATGAATCCAGCTCTGAAAGAACTTTCCTTTTGGTGGGTAACATTGCTTATTTCATAGCACGGGTCTCAATTCCTTAATAGCTTCTTTATTTAATACCTTAAGAAAAAATGCTAACAACTTGGGACACATTTTTGATGATGCCTGGTAACACTACGTGTTTCTATTATAGTCAGGTCACAAAAATCCCTATCCTGATGTTATGCAGCTGTTAGCTTTTCTAATTCAGGTCGGAGAGTTAATACTCTGTTTTGCTTTCTGACTGGGTGAGATCCACTTGGCATAAACCAAAAGTCAAGGCTGGTGTTCATGAGACAATGGGAACTGAAAGAGCTGGAAGAATCAGTTCAGTTTGAAAACTCCAAACAAAAAATTAAATAATCAAAATGGCATTGGAAGTAGTGTCCGTTTTAGCCTATTTTAGTGGTTTGGTTGGTTGGGGTTTTTTTTTCCATTTTAATGTTATCAGAAAGTTTCTCATCTTCATTTCCTGAGTATGAAGAAACAAGAACAAGGATTTATCTTCTCTGTGCCAATCATTTGGGGTGGTTCTAATGTTGTTTTGCTTATATGTCTCTTTTAAACATTTTAGAGTCCTAGATTATTAATCCCATTCCTTTACATGGAAATGTTTTAATATATTTTGATCACTCTTCTCTGATAGTGAGAATGGCTGATAAATCATCAGTGGTACAGGCCACTGTTTTGACATCATAAAAGTATTTATTAACTGTTTCAAGAAGTTATAAAATAAAATGAATAAAAACATTGGAAGTCTATACAGGAAGATATTTTTATGTAATTTGGCCTTTCACAGAATTATTTGATACTATTCATGTTCATCAAATAGATCAGATAGGTATGTTTCAGTGTGTTTTAGTGTTTTATTTTGCAGGAAAGAATACTCTTGGTTTGTGTTCTTCCTCTGACTATAAAATCATAATGGTTATAATTTTGCTTCTAGGACTGTATGGATTGTCCTGGTGCTGAGGTCAATTTCACTTGTCTGAAATCCCCGGCATCATGATGAACATGTCTTTTGAAGATAGTTAATGTATCTGCTGCCATGCAGTAAAACAGTTTATTCACATTAAATTACATACTTTTGTCAGTATCTCAGCCACTTCATTGTCAGACAACTCCAATATGAAAACTATTTATTCTCTTCTCTCCTTACTTCAATTCCTGACAGCCTCATTCTTATTACCTGAAAAGATGAAGTAGGAAGGTACTTTTCCAATGGTCTGGTTAGACGGGTATAAAGGAATTATCAGGCTTTAACTTGACAATGTCCTTATCTGATGTAACAGCACACTCCATTCTCTGCTGTTGGACCAACAAAGCAAATAATTTTTTGTGGGTTTCTGTCTCTGGTACTTGAGACTTGCTTTTGCTTTTCAAAGTGCAGGTCTGGGTCTGAAGCTGATGATCCAGTCCTCCCACAAAGGCCCTTTTGCAGACTTTGAATGGGCCCAATACTGGGTGCTATGCAGCCTGCCAGAATTTTGCCCTACCTGCCCCCAAATATTTGAATCCCCATTGCATACAGAAATTAGAATCAAACACATATTACTTATGAATGATATAATAAAATGAACAGCCTCTCATTTCTATGGGCAAATGATGCTCTCTCCCATTCTCAATCTAAATCAAACTGCAGAGTTACTAATAAAAATAAGTCATGACTCACAAAGTTAAGTTCTTTTGCATTAATCTTAAACTCTTTAAGAGTTATTGGAGTCTCACATCATTAAAACTAATGTCAGTGGTATAGTCTGCAGTAACTATTAAATTTACAGCTGGAAGGTAAGACTCATATAAAAGAAACATTACTTTATAACCATACTAAAGATGAAAATATGTAGATACTGTTTACATTGCACAGTTGAGACAGGTAATAGTTTACAGGGAAACCCTTTATGCTCTAGGAAATCCATTCTGTAAATAGTCACTGGGTTTTTGTGACATTATTTTGTCAAATAATTCTGCAAGAGGCCTAATTATATAAATAATATCTTTCTGTATAGACTTTCAAAGTTTTTACTCATTTTACTGCCACTTTTTGCAGCAGTTAATAAATACTGCATACACTCATGTAGCAATTTGCAGCATATTTAACTGTGTTGTACTAGACTGACCTGAATAAAATGGACCCAAAATACAGCAGGTGTGAAATCTGTCCCAGGTCCATCACCAAAGTACAGGCAACAAGGTATTGTGCGTGAATTTTGTGTAGCTCAGGGACTATATCAGTCTGAGGAAGGCAAAAAATCCATCCACAAACATACTGAGGTTACCATCTAAAATGCACTGTAAGAAAGGTTGCCTGAGAATCTTTCAGACCTGTTAGATCAAGGGCATGCATAATTATTCTTTCAGTACAGTAACTAAAAAGGCATTTTTACTAGGGAGGAACAAAAAAAAAAGAAAAAAAGGGAAAAAAAAGATATCTTTCCTTATAGAGTAAGAATCAGCAAAAGGTTTTACTCCAGTTCTTGATGTTATGTCCCACCTCACTTAGGGTGTATGTGCTAGACTCCACATGGGCTGACTGGGAGCTATTACTCCAAGGGTTTCTCAGCTACCTCTGAATATGGTCTCTTGGTCCTCATAACTTATGGAAAGCCTAAGAGGTGATGGTGAAAGGAAGCAGCCTTGCTTTTACACGAATTGCGATGTCTCAATAGCCAGTGAGCAGTGGCTGGGCTGTTAAACCTATAAATTAGAGGTGAGTTTATGGGGCTTGCAATCACTTTCCCAGAAATCTGAGGCTGGATTTCATTTCCTCAGGCTCTTCCACTAAACATTTTGTAATTTTTTTTTTTCATTCTAGTTGAATATTTATGAAAACACACTATTTGTTTAAATCAATATTACTCAGAAATTAATCCAAATTTGTGAGGCTTAGTGATGAGTCTTCAAATTACTAGCACAGTATATATACTATATATGTAAAAAGTATAATTTAAACCACTTGGGGGATTTTTTTAAGGAAAAGTCAATATTTTGTAGTAGAATATTTCAACTAACAATTTTTTTCATTTTGAGACCTAAATCCTTCAAATGTGCACAAAATAATATTAATTTAAAAATTCTGGATATGCTCTGTGTCTATTAAAAAAAGCAACCACCAAACAAACATTGTAACTGAAATTATTTAGTTCAGATCAAATAAAATCTTTTGTTTAATTTGAACCATTTTGGTTAGAAAAATGAAATTCTTTTCAATCAACTCAAAAAAGCTAGGATTAGTTTTTAAGGGGACTTTGAGGTAGAAAAGAGATTTAAATTAAAATAAGAAACCCTGTTATTCACATAGGTTGAATGTTACTTAGTTAATCAGGCTTTTAAGTTTTGCTCTAGAAGCAAAGAAGAAAATATAATTTTCTAGATAACTACCTTCCGGTTGTTATCTAATGCTTAATGCAGGGATTATACTGTAAAACACAGAGAATATATGTATTTTTTTTTCTTATAACTGTTTATAAGCAGCATTTGAAATTAATACTACAGGCTTGACAAAATGTTTATCTTACATCCATATGTTCAGTCTAGGGAAACAATCTCTTAAAGGACTTGATTCAATTTAGCCATACAGTAGGGACCAGTTACTTTTTTATGAATACGATGATGCTAAGCAAGTGAAGAAGCAAATATATAAACTCCTTTAAAGAAGCCTTTACATTCTATCGACATCAGAATGACTAGAAAATCTACCGTCTTAAAACAATTCCTCTGCCTTTTGTAGCTTTGTCACTGTTCAAAAAGAAAAATCTACTAAAATGGCAATGATCTATTGAGGATCGCTACACAAAGCAGTGGGTCATTGGTGAAGGCATTTAGGAAAAGATAAGAGAATTCTCTTTCCTTTTAACTTTCCTCTTTGAGGCCAAATCATTACTGTTATACTTTAAATTGGGGTTTTTTTTGAATTGTTTATTTTTGCTGGAAAGCTGCCATTGCTATAATTGCTGTTTAAAAAAAATATAAGTCAGGAGAAATAATCTTATTTCTGTTTGTAGAGGTCCTTATGCATACCTCTTTATTTTATTTTAAATATATATGTGTTAATTTAGGAGCTCATCACCAGTGTAACCACATTTAGTTCACATCACATAAAACTGGGTATATTCATATTTTCTAATACAAAACTCACTACCAAAATTATCAGTCTTAACCTTTTGAAGCAGGTGTTAGTATTATGTTAAATTACTGTGGAAAAATATCCTTTCAGGTGAAATGGGGCTAAGTTTATTTAGAAATATGGCAGAATACAGGGTAGGTCATACATTGAATTTTAGTAGTTGTTATTCTCTGTAAATATGGACTCAGGTATATAAATGTCTTGTATATAAATGCATTACTGTCCATCACTTTCTCATGTTTAAAAGCGAAATGTCTCTATCATTTAAATTTTCAAAATTATGTTTAAGGTCTCTTGGCTAGTCATAGATGTAGACACTGAGACCTCTCAGGAGAATTTAAAATTTCAGCATAGGTCACAAAAAGTTAACTACTCTTATATTACTCTTACTTCTCAATGAAGGTTATGATCAAGAAGAAAGTACAAGAAGGAGTCCAATGCCATATTTGTCTTTGTAATTCCCTCCAGAAAGCTGATAGTTAAAAAGTCCTACTTTTTTTCTTATTCCTTGTCTCATAGATCATACAAACGAACTTTAATTTGGTTCACTAGGGCAGTACTTGTTCTAAAATGTGATAAAACTCAGAATGATTTTGTAATAAGTGAATTAAATATTTAATTAGGTATTTTAAAGGGTTCCATAAAACTATTCTAAGATTAGCTAGACATGTATATATTAAATCATATACATTTGCTTAAGCTAAATAGAAATAGGAAGTATCCCGGATTTCACTGATCACTATAAAAATAGTCAAGGAAGATATTTTGTTTGCTTTGTTAATAGGAATAAGGAACTGAGTTGTATAAAAGACATTTTTTTTTCTATTTCTAAAATAAATTTTTAGACTGCTTAGAAATTAAGACAGACAGGAATGAGCAACTATTCAAAATATTAATTTTCTCAATCTATTTGTCAATGGAAAGTTACATTAGGAAAAAACAAACTTTAAAGAGCTAAAGGGCATAGAAAAATGCAAGCCATACAGCATTGCATTTTCCTGAGCTGAGAGGAAACTAAAAGTACAAAGTGCATGGAGCAATGACAGTATTTGGTACTAGTTGACAATGACATGCAGAGCATCCTAAGCAATAGTGTTTATCTCACAGAGCATCTGAATTATTCATAGATTCCAACAGTAGAATAAATTTATTGTCTCCTATAAGAGATATAAGAGGTTGATAAACTGCTTTTCTGACCTTGGAGAACTTTGTTGGCACATTAAGGGACTTTGATACATAGCAAGGTGTAGACACTCGCTATGATTTGTTAGGTGCATTCTGCTGGGATTGCACTACCAGATGAATTGAAAACAAAAAACCTCTCTCAAGAAAGAAGCATGAGAAAAAAAAGAACCAAACAGTGGATTCTCTCCCATTGTCCCTGTGGTAATCATCACAAAAAAATGCACAGGGGGGGGAAATGCTGAGTAACTTCTGTTCTTGGTTTTGTGGGGATTTTGGTTTGTTTGTTTGTTTGTTTTCAACTACTAACATCTGGAGAAGGGGAGATGGACTGTTGTGTTCTCTTTGGTTTTCTGCTGTCTATGTATTTTCCACACCACTGCATCTGCCCCATCCTGCTTTGCTCACCAAGTATGGCTCTGTACTTCAAACTGGGGTTCCAACGAATGACAGCAGGGCCTCAGAGAGTCTACACCTAAGATCCTACTGGTGGGGAAGCAAGGACTTGGTTCTCTAGTATGGTACAAACACCCTTCGAATGTGGAAGATGGGAAAAACTTGGTGGAGCAAAAAAATGCAGCACAACTGAAAGGTGTCTTTCAAAGGGTAAGGAGAAAGAGTGGCATTAATTACAGGCAACACAGGTTGTTTCAGAGCATTCATCTTAATATCCTCTCTTGCATCTCTAGGGATTTAGTCTGCTACTTTAGCACCAGAATCTTTTCTTTCTCTTCTGGCTGGATAGGCCAATACAGCTTACAGAAGTGGTTAAATTACCTGTTTTTCTCAACCTCGTGGACTCAAGAGTTGTAACTGCAGAGGTAGTGGCATCAGCACACAGGGCCTCCAGAGATCAGCAGTTTGCCTCACAAAACTGCCATCTGTAACTCTGAATAATTAAATATAACTGATAATCAATCAGAAGCATATGGTTAGCATAACAGAAATTGAACTGTCGCTGAAGTCAGGGAAAAAGGTGCTTCGCTGAGGATTAAGAAGATTGGATTTTGGTTACCTGCACACTATATTGCATGTGAATAAAAAGAGAATTTTAGATTCCAGTATAAGTAGTCTATTAATCCTAATAAATGCAACCATCTTTCCTACAGAAACATTTAACATGAGTTTAGTGCTTTTACCTCATTCTAATACTCCTGTCATAAAATAGCACAAAAATAATGTAGCATCTTAAGAGAAAACCACAGAGCCATCTTGTATAGGCTATTGAGAAAGATTTATTGTTTCCAGCTTGAAAACAGCAAGAAAAACATAAGAAGGTTAAGGGCTGAACTGTGATCACCTAACTCAAGCAAATGAAAACAAAGCAGGCAAAATGATCCTGCTTCTACAGCTTGTGAGAAACTGGGTGGGTAAACATGAGCAAGGCAGTGATGCTTCCTTTAAAATTATATATATTAAATAAGCAGCGGTCATGGGCCTTGGTACAAACAAAGGACCAGATTATAATATCTGGTTCTTAAAGTTCTCTGAAAATGCACACATGAAGTCCCGTAGGCTTTTATTATCTAGCTTGGGAGATTCACCATGATGAGCACCGGAATTTGTTATTCAAACACAAATCACTGTGGGTGGACGGGAAATTTAAAGTCTTACGGTGACTCCAAGACACAGCAAACTACAAACAGTAACTGTACTTACCACAAACCAGGAGGAAAAGAATTGCTGCCAAGGGCCACAGCCCCTTCCTTTACAAGGAGTTCCTTGTAGTTCTATCGGCCATTGGCAACCGCTGGCACACCCATATTTTAATGCTTCCAACTCATAAAGGCACAGTTTTGTCCACATCGTCCTTCCATCTTCCAGCTTTCTCTAGGAAGAGCTTACTTCGGCTGAAAGAAGCCCACGTGATCTTTCAGCCCATAACTGTTACTCCCTAGGGGAGTCCACAGTCCAAATCGCACTATTATTCCAAAAGATGGGAAGGGTCATAGCTGGAAAACTTGGTGAGCCCTACAGGCAACTAGTAAGGACCAGTATATTATTAATGTATGCAAATACACACACACAACTACACAAAATGGGGGGTTATTCACTTTGAGGCATCTGTGTTCATAGGCACAGCCCTGGTAATACTGCATGCTTGAGCCCTAAGTGACTGAAAATGTCAAAGAGTAGTTATATATGCCTCTGACAATGAATAATCAGCAAGGGATTGACAGTAAGCATAGGTAATTTTGATTGAATAGACTCTCTAGGTTCACATGGACAATTCAGAAGCCCATTATACTTGTTTAATGAACATGAGTAGAGTAATAGAGATCATTCATTAATTCACTACATTAATTGAAGCCAGTATTGTTACCTTTTGTCTTTGTTTAATTCTGCCATTATCTGACCCAGCTTTATATTGTTGATATATTTAATACTCTGTGAACTGTTTCGTGTTGACTCTTTGATGTATTATAAAAAATTCAATACAATTTCATTAAGAACAGGACTGAAGTAGGATAAACAGTAACTCCAGTTCTAGTGCTATCTATATTTTAATTTTCAGTGTAAAATGTTCTGCCTGACCTTTTAGAAAGCTCTATTACATTAAATTAGGATGCTCTATTTCAATTGGCCTGTGTTCATATTGGCATTTCTAATAAACCTTGGAAAAGGAAAATATTTATAATTTAAGCTTGTCCATCACCAGATTCATGCAGAAATTGCAGACATTTTATGGAATAGAATATATATCTTTCAAGTAAAGCAAGAAAAATGGCTGGTGTAACTTTACAGCCTTTCATGAGGTAAAATGAATAGGTTTTCTGAGCCATTAAGACCTTGTCTAGGTTTCTTTCTTTCTCTGACACTTTTGGTTCCAAACCTGAACTTTGGTGGCTACTGGGATAGTATGTGAATTTGCTCATTTATTCATTTTTTGATAGTCCTGAGCCCTGTCTTTGCTTTAGCTGAAGACTGATGGCATGTTAACACTTCTGAGGTTATTTGTTCTTAAGTACATCTTCTAGGTTATATGTCATAATGACAAGCAGCCAGCATTGTAGGTGCCAGAAACATTACAGCCCTGTAGCAGGGTTACAGTTCATAGACTAAATCAGCTCAGAAGATGTATGGGTGGTCCAATGATTGCTGAGTGCTCACTCCAGGAGTTTAAAAGAGAGAATCAATGAGCCGCAACTGTGTAAAATAGGGGTCAAATATGTACAGCTGAGGCTCCACATATATCAGGTAGGGCTATGTTTTATCTTCTGGTGTGTAACATTTGTTACTGAAATATGGCTCAGAAACACTCTATTAGAAGTGGATTGGTGTTAATTAATTCAGATTACTGTCTGCTCTAGAAGGCAGGAGGATAGCAGTACTGTTCTGAGCCACCTTCAGCATATTGCTATCTCAAAATCTAAGTATCAACTCAAAATTGCCAAGAAGATATTTAATCAAAACTCTCTCCTCCACTGACTGCCCTTTGGTTTTGTATCAGTGATTTTCTTGCCAGCACAATCTGCTCCTCCAATCATGGCTTCCTTGCTTTTTCATCTGCATGACTTTCTACTCTGTGTTCCACTGGACTGTTGAATCTATTTCGGGTCTTTGTAACTATTTCTGGATAGATAAATAATATTGTCTCTACAGTCTTGATTCAGTTTTTTTTTGACATGAAAAGAAGCCTTGTACTGACTTTGAGAGACAAACCCCCAAGTTCAGGTGGACCAGTGAGAATTCAAAGACCCTCATCAGCTCAGCAAATCTAGCTTACCTCCAACACAAGAGAGAACAAGCTTGGAGAAACAAAATGTCCGTTCAAACCATTAAATCCTTTAATTCTCACACTCTGACAGCTGCTCTCTTTATTTGTACAGGTCTATAAGGATTCTTACAGTGACCCCCTGTGGGCTTCCATCCTCCACTTCTGGAGCAACCTAAACTGCTGCAGCATCCCTAACACTGAGTTGTTATTTTCCCTACCCTAGATTGGAGATAGTTTCACGGAGGAATTTGATCTCACACCTACTTTCAACATACAGAAGCCATAGCCCATATCATTAATACATTTTTTGAGGGCGAATATAGATTTCCATTGCAATGGGACTGCTGGGGTTGTTGGTGGGAGGGGTGCTTTGAGGTTGTAGAACTTCTACAATGAGAAAGCTGGAGCATGTCTGATCCTCCCATTCATGGAGCGAGGACTCTTACTGCTGTCCCTCTGAGCATTTGTGAAGTCGAGGTTTCTGAGCTAGTGTTTGGGAAACTGAGATAAGAACAACTTTAAGGAACGGAGGGAAAAGAGTTGTAAATGCTTAGTGTGCTAGCTACTTTGAATTTTAGCAAGAAAAGAAAAATTAGATAAATATGAATATAGAAGCAACTAAAAGCAATACCATCGAGGAGGGAAAATAGCAACTAGAAGGTACTAATATTGATAAGAACAATACTAAAAGCAGTATAATTTTTGAAAGAGTTATGTTTAATCTTGTAAGAAAATTGTATATGACCATTCATGCTGTTGCAGGCAACTCAGAATTAGGCAGGAGGAATACAGATAAAACAGGATTGCTGAGAAAGGAGTGCAGGTTACTTAACTGATTTTTAAGAAGGGCTGGGTAATTTCATGAAAATAACTATGATTATGATATGCTTACTATAAGAGGGACTAGTTGCCCAAGTCTTCTAGCCCTGTTTTTTAATGCTTTGTTAAAAGGGAAGCTATGTTAATTGGCATATGAAAGAAAATTTTACATTTAATTTCTTCTTGTTTAGTTTATAAGCAAATTTTATAATTAGTTAAAAACAGAATACTTTGTTGAAGCTACATCTTTTTATCCAACTCCAAGTTTTATTTCATTAAATTGAATTAAATAACATGCCAACATTTGAATTTTGAAACATTCAATAATTTTTCCCTTTTTCTTTGTAGTGGCTGACAAACTTATGTAAGTAAGTGGAATAATTTTTGTTCAGTTTTGTTGTTTTTAAAAAAATCCAATAAATGCAATGTACTGCAATGTGGAGCAATACAAGTGAGAATAATAGAATCTGGCCTTATCCTACCCCTTAAAAACTGTAAAAAAAAAATCAGAAAAGTTCCCTGGTCATTAAGAATAACAGTTGCTATATAAGTCTTCAGCAGACTGTTTAAGGAGTGTCCATCTTGCTTTCATTATCTGTATTAGTACTCTGCTCAGTGCTTAAAAGCTGTATTACTATTTACAACACTAGAATGTGTAGTAGTAAATGTATGTTTTCACTCACAGTTATTACTATCTATTTTAGAGTGAGGACTTCATTCCACTGGGTCTGAGAAATAATCTTGAAGTATTGGAGACAGTTTTTATTTTTGCTATGGGCCTTGAGGTTTAAGGAAAGAAGTGGATAGATAATAATTCTGCCGTCAGAATCTTTTATAACTCATTTTGTTACTTAAGCTACTAATGACATTTTATTAATATGTAGCTTTCAGCATGACATGGAAAACCATTATGTATTTTAGCATGGGGTAAACAGTCTTTCAGATAAAAAAAATAAAAATAAAAAAAGAAAGCTTTTTTATTAAGCCAGAAAAGACAGCCAAACAGGTCACTAAATGTCAATATCCTTATGTTATTTCAATGTGATTATGCCTGCCAGGGAAGAAGAATGAAGTATTCTATAAAGTGACCAGAGGATCAGGCTTTGACCCTTAAAAAAAATGCTTTTTCTTCTGCTGGTATGTTTCAAAAATTTAATCTGCTCCATGAGGTCTTCACGAGAAATGTGTTCATTAATGAGAGATGAATCTTAAATGCTTAGTGAGATTTTTAGGTACTGTTCCTATTCAATAAATGGGTACTGGGATAGACCTGGTTTGTTTCACCACACGTAGCTAATTGTCAAATAGTTAATCACTGAGTCTAAGTTAATCATTTAGCCTTCCTCAGTAACACATCAAGATAGAAAGATATTCCTTCCAGAGAGCAGTTTATATTCCATATACCTATTTTGGGATAATGAGGAAGTGCTTTTCTCTCTCAGTAGACTAGAAGAAGTCCAAATCTAAATTAGTCAATTCAGATTAGATGCCTGACAATATGGCTGACAGTAGATGAAACTCTCCCAGAAAAACCAAAGCCAAGAGCTTGTAAGGTATTTAATTCCCAGTAAAATCAATAGATGACAATAAGATGAAAGAATCTACGATAGTTTCTGGACAGAGTCCTGCCTAGAACAGCAGTGAAAATATAAGAGTCATTAGGGAAATTAAAATGGACCTCTTCAGGCCAGAACTGGCAATCCAATAGCTGCACCTTTTTCTCTCTAGGCTTTGTAATAGAAATCATACATAACTATATCGGGAAAAAGAGTTACAGTATAGCAATTATTTTTTCACCTGATTGGGAAAGAGATCTTTTCAAAGACTGTATCAAAAGCTAGACTTTTCTCCAGAAAATTGTCTGAATACGTCATGACATTTGAGGGTATGTACATGAAAGTCTGTGTTTTTTCCTGAGTATGGACCACAGTGAGATCCACATGAATTAGCTCTAATAATGGGCTGTACTTCTGTATGAGATATTGAAAACAGTGCACAAAAGATTTACTAAAAAAAAAATTTACCTAGGAAAATATTAGATACACCAAACTATAATATTTTCCTTATAGCAAAGAAAGCAAATATAGCTGGTTAAATAAGAGAACCAAATGTTGTTAGTTTCTTTCACTTGTTAAAGAGAATCCATCATTCCTGCCTTTAACTGTAGCAGCCTTGTTGTAGTGTAAGCTTTTAACAGTTATTCAGTCCTGTTCCCAGTTGAATCAATTATTTCGGCATGGGAGCAGGACTGAACCCAGCTGTTTAAATTCCTCCCATTTTCATTTGATCTTAACTCTCACAAATTTCCACTGCTTCAATTTAGAAGCACCCAATTGATTAAAATATTTTTGAACTGGATCTTTGATAAGGACCTTGGAATCTGGCTCAAGGATATTCAAACTTAATGCAAGGCATTCAGCCCAACAGGCCAGAAGTTAAACAAAACAGTCAAACTAATTTTCATGCAGACTAACAAATGAAAGGAATTCTTTTCAGATCCCAAGCAAAGATACTAATTTAAAAATCATGTTTTTCTGATAACTCACAGAACACACTGAACTTGTTGGAATCTTTGCTTTCCCAGAGACTGAAAATTAAATTGCTATTACTCAGTTTAAATATCAAATCACATTTTATGCTTAGCAGAAGTTAGAACTTGATCACAACAGCTCATTTAATATAAAAGACATGAGAAAGAGGCATTAGCTCCTATACTCTGAAATGCTTTATAACACAGTCCAATTTAAATAATTCAGATTCAGTACTTTAGCTAAAGATTAAGTTTTATGGGACAAAGAAATTTCTTTATGCATGTGAATAGGAGTGAGTAAAGATCACTGAACTCTGCATTTCTTTCTACAGGGGCCCTAAAAATCCATGTCAGGGCTATAAACATGCTTTCTGGTTATGTGTACTTAAGGTGGAATTCACATCTCTGACTGATAAGAATGTACAGGACTTGAAATTATTTCCACACTTATTCAGAAAGAGGGAGATCTGACCCCAGCACAGATTTAGAGTAAAGGGACTAAGAATTAGCTAGGTCTGCAGTTCTGTCTGAGTCCCTGCATCTTGGGTGTCTCGGCAGGCCCAGGGACCCTATCCTTCCCAGAAGGATATTGCCAGTAAATTCACATAAATCCACTGTCTGCTCTCCAGTGCACATCTGTGTGAGATGCATTTTGCAGACCATGGCAAACATGGACAGTCCTGTGCAACAATAATTCCTTTGAATCCCCCTATGTCATTGGCTGCAATTACTTCATTTACAAATGTACATTCTGGTATAACAGTAAACATGTATGTTATTATGCAGATTTATAGAAATAACAATAGTGGTAGCACTAGGCAGGTATTCACAAAAATACACAACAAAGTGAAGGAAATAAGCTACTCTGAAGCCATGGAATTAAGGAATCAGTAGCATGGTGTCCCAAGAGAGATTCACAGAGGTATCCCTGCTACTCATTTTCTGAAGCTGAAGGGACAAGTCATTTCTATTCCCTCTATTGACTGCCATCTAGGGGCCCTAAGGATTTTATAGTGCATATCTTTTGTGCCATCAGCAGTATTACTTTGTCTGTAGGGAATATAGAGAGGAAATTTTCCTTTTTCGTCACCTTAATGGTCATTGTTCCAGCAGATATCTAAGGCAGAAGCCTTGTAATTCTAAATGTAATCGTGGATAATAAACAAAAAAAAAGAAACTGGAACCCTTATTTAGCATTTTCTCTTGCTTTGCAATCTGTGTACAAAGTAAAACTATAAAATAGGTGCGATTAGTATCACCCATGACTTTATACAGTAAATTTGTAGTACTGAGGCATTAACAAAGAAAAGGATGGATTTTCCTGATCTCTAAACACTCTCAGCTCCCTCTGACTTGGCCACAATTTCTGGGTAATTTCTACTTCAGATAATCATGTCTCATGTTTGTTCTTTTGGTGTAGTTGTCATTCACTGGGCTTTTACACACCACAGCACTCACTTATCCAAAAAAGAATAGGCTTGGTTATCATTTTACACTTTTCACATTGATGACACCATACATTTTTTGAGAAGATCCTGGACTCTTCCGGAAAACAAGCAACATTGCCACTTGTTTTCTGAAGATCATTGCATACAAGCTATCACAGCTCACTGAGTTACTCCAGGAATAATTTCCCTAGACATTAAAGAGGCTGTACAGTGCTGTCAGTTTTAGTCAAGGCCACAGAAATTTTTTTATTTTTTGTCTTCTGTGTGATATATACATGTCTGCTCACATACTTATGTATTCTGCATGTAGTTTTCTTTCTCTTAGGGAAAGGTCTGTCTATCTGTCATGAACTATGAACTTCAAGTTAGCAACAAATGATGGAAGTTACACTTTAAAAATGGGAACTTAAAAATGTCAGAATAGTCTTTTGTGTGCATTCAGAGACTCTAAATGTGTTTGACACGGTACCATTATTTTTATATAAACCATCTAGCTTTACAATGCTGAAAGCCCTGTTAGATCTAATTGTCTGACCTTTTTTTCTTTTTTCTTCTTTTTTTTCTTTTTTCTTTTTTTTTTTTTTTTTTTTTTTTTGGATGTATACAGGATTTAATTTTAATTGGTTGTTACATTGTTATTCTTCTGTGGCCACCCAGAGATCTTTGTAAATAACATGTTACATCACAATGTTGTTCTCATTTCAGTCAGTAAATGCAATTTTAATGGGGGCTGCTTATTTATTTTATTTCATTTTGAGGGAAAATTAAGTGGAAAAAAAGCAAACAGTGATGGCTTTTTAAAGACCTCATTAAAAAATAAGCATCTTCTATTCTACCCACTTCTGTGACATGGAAGACAATATATTTTAAGCAAAAGACTTATCTTGACTTCAGGTCCTTCCTTTCCTGACCAATCAATGCCCCCCAAACACAGTGTTTAGATATACAGAAAACTTAAATCAAGACCTATACATGCCTGAAATAGCACTGTGTTGATAAGTAAATTTGGGAAAAAAAGAATGGCTTTTCTCTTATGGCTGTCTGCTTTGACCCAGAGAGTGATGGAAGAAGACAGTAATGGTACCTTCATCATTCTTGGAATTAGTGAAGCCCAAAAGATACTGAGCTTAATTCTGTTACTTTCAATCGTTTACCTCAAAGCATGCAAACCCACATTAGAACCAATGGAGCAGTTCATGGAGTAAAGTGAAAATTCACTGTGAGTAAGAATGACAGAATCCGGCTCTCAGAACAAAGTGAATAGTTATAAGCTGGGCTGTACAAGACATAAAGCACTGCTTGAAGCCTTTCTTCAGTGAGCTCTTAATACAGGTGCCAAGTGATACAAAAAGTTTTCAGTGAGAGAACCTGGAATGAGGACTGTGAAATTTTAGGGCACATGACAGTACAGGGATTTTGCACCCCAAATGTCTTATGATGTAAATGCATACACTAGAATAAAAAGAAATCAGTCACATTTTTTAATAATTTCTGAGTGACTGCTGACTTTTTCACATGGTCTCAGATTAATGCCTAAAGTCAGCTATTTTTCTACAACAGTCATAAATTAGAGAAAGAGCAATCTTTCTGTAAGGTATCAGAGTGAAACTAAAAATGACTGTGTCCTAGAAGGGCTACAACTTGTTATGTTGATTTAGGTAAGACATTGAAGTTTCTGTCTTCAGTTTTCTATCTATAAAACGAAACTAAACATACTTTTTTAATAATCTCATTCCCTGTCTGAATTTTCAAGAACAGGAACTATTCCATACTATGTACCTGTACCTGACTGAGTGAAGCTCCTACCTGGAGTGTGTAAACACTACTGTAATAAGTATGGAAATCTTAAAACACTGTTTTGGTGTAAAGGACATTCAAGAGAGCACAAAGCTAGACCACAAAAACATCAGAATACTTCCGCTTCACCTACTTCTATGGGTTAGAGGTACCTTTAGGTGCATGGATAGCTATCACAACAGTGCCGGTTTTTCCACACTAAATATAACTATGACAAAATCATAATTCTTTTTGTATGCCTCATAAGCCACTCTGTGTGGGTACGTGTAGGAGGGGAAGATTACTACCCAACACAAAATTCAGTTGTTCAGACTAAGTGAAAATGTAGTGCTCATATAGTCTGGCGAGTTGGGCAAGCAACAAATGGCCCCTCCCTTGAGGACCTGCTGACAAGCTACACTGTGTTTGCTTTTCTAGGCCATTTCACTTAAATAAAACTTTAAGCAGGTGATTTAGTTCCTTAAGTGAGTCTCAGAGACAGATTATTCTGGCAGGTGGTCCTCGTTGCCAGCATGCTTGATTGGTACAGTAAACCTATTCACTTATATTTGTGGATAACTTTCCAGTTACAGCCTCCCTAGAGTACTGCTCTTTCAAGCACCACTTTTACACCCCCTTATGCAGATGAAATTCAAGCTGGCTAGTACTCCTTTTGCATTCTTGTATTTAATTTTGACTGCACTGTAAATATGTGAATAGAATCCTACCCAACGATGAAGGCAAATATTCTACTCTCAGCTGCCTTAAGGGTTCTTCACCATCAACAAAAGGCAGCAGATGGGCCTGTTTGCTTGTTTGTTTTAAAGTGAGGGAGAAAGCAGAAGAGATTTTGTGATATTTTATCCTCTGTTGTGTGGGGCAATTTGGGTATAGAGGTCTGAGTGAAGATTGCCTCAGACTTCCGCACCACAAAACCTGCTTGTGCTTGTGTAAGGAAATATTTCCACATGTGATTTTTTTCTATTCCAACAGGAAATATTTCCAGATGATTCCTTGCACCATTCCTCAGCTAATGTTTCAAATATTGTGAGAAATGTCTTTGTTGTGGATTTCTAAGCCCTTATAGCCTCTGATCCATTCTGTGTTTGCTTCAGGTCAGTGCTTTCTGGCCCATAGTTATAGTAAAAAAAAACCAAAACACTCTATTTGAGACACCAAGGTGTGACTCACCTTGACAGAGGAATAAAAGAGTTAAAACTCAGGCATGTGACTGAGCACACTGGACTAAGTATCATTGCCCAAGGGCTGTCAAAAATTTGGCTTTACTCTGGACTCTGCTTCTTGCTTGCTGTTTTTTGGTTTATATAGTGATATTAATATTCATTTCCCCAGCATAAAGAAATTCATTGGGATTTACTCTCAGCCAAACCATAGATCTACTACAGTTTTGCTTGCTGATGCAGCAGATGCTTGGAGAAAAATAAAATGGTATTACTCTGACAATTTAAAAACTGGCTGGACTATATTATGCTGTTCAATATATTTTATCTTGATCCTGGATGTACTCAAATATAGAATCACTTTTTTTGTCTGATGTACTCCATTATCTCAAACAGTCATGTCCATTATCAAAGGTCAAAGGCTAAATAAGCAGTAACAGCAAAATAGCAGTATCTATCTGTCTGCCTAACCTCTAAATGTGTATTTAACACATAGGCAGATTTTAGAGGAGGTTAAGGAATTTAGATACCTTACCTTAGTTGTTATTCATCTGCCATTTTCCACCATCTTTTTTGCACAGATTCTGCATAACTATAATGTAGATTTTCTGTCTGAAGTTAAGTCGCACTTGATATGCATAGCTATGGGGTACAAAGACCTGTGGGAAACTACAAATCAAAGAAAAATTCTCATGTGCTAGAGCCAGTAAGTGCTCTCTTATCTCTTTCTCTATAAAAATGTCACCCTTATATTAATTATCCATTTTTTTTCTCACTGCCATGTGAAAGGCAGGAAGACTTCTTCCCTGTCCAGGGGTGGTCAGGAGGCCTTCAGCCTAGAGATCAAAGGTAGGAAAGGAGGAGGAAGAGATAAAAATGAGGGAAGAGAGAGGGGAAAGTCATGAGATCCTGACCAAAAATGGAGTATATTTCTGTGAGAATATTTATTTTTACATTGTTTTATTGAGGAAAAAAGTTTTTCTTATAAAAAATAGAGCTTCCTAGAGCTACTTTTCTATTAAAAAATACAGATAATTTTCTCTGGGATGCATAATTTTATATCTAGAAGAAGGAATTTCAGTTGAAACCAACTTCTACAGTGCAAAGAATTTTGGTATAAAATTTTCGATCAGTAACAAATCATAAATGCACTCTATCCTCTACTTGTCCCTTTCTGCTCCAACTTTATTCCCATCTGGTGAAATATCAGCTTGTCACTGTTGCAGCTGATTTCTCAGTGAGTGACGTGCCCAGCGTCAGACAGGAAATGTGAGGCAGAGCCAGCCAACGAAGGCATTTTCCCAGTCCCAAGTTTGGTAACTTTATTTTCTTCTCCCTCTTTTTATTGACGGCATTTCTATTGTCAGTCTTCTGGCTCAGTGTTACGTTTAAATGAAGAGCAATTGTAACCTCAGGTATCTGGGCTCACACTGTCTTCATCAGACTAAAAACCCTTTTCCTGCTTAGCTACAAGTTAAAGCAGAATGTCACTTGTCATAAGACAGGCAAAACATGTGAAGAACAGGCCATTCCCTTGTTGTCAGGGTAAAATGCTTAAATGCTTCTGTTTCTGCCTTTCTTCCATTTCTGCTTATGTATATAACCATAAGGAGACCTCATGTATGTAATCATCCAAGCAGAAGACGGAATGGTTATTTATGAGAAAATGGAAAGAAAGGAATGGTACTACCACAGGAAAGTGGGGTTCGATGATTCCACTTAAAGCAGAGTATCGGGGAGAAACAGTGCTCAGCAAAGCAAAATCCTCAGCTCCGGTGTGATCGTCTATAAGCTGTGACAAAGCTAGGAGTAATAGCTGTGTCAGTAGGGAGAGGGAGGAGGCCAACACTTGCTCACAGTAGTCTCCTCATGCATCACTGTCAAGCAGCTTGTAGAGAAAAAGCAGCAAATCCTCACTGTGAAATTGTTTCTCAGATTCAAGCAGTGGCAGCAGCAATACAGTCTGCTGCTCTTGTAGAAAAGGTGTCAGCAAAGGGAACAAAGGTAGCCCCGTGAAAACAACTACCTGCTGAACCCATTTAAACAATATCCATGCAATGTTAGTAAAAAAGCTGCACAGCATAAAGATGGAGGAAGAGTACATTAAGCAAGCGTGGAGGTGAGGCATGAGAGAGAGTAAAGCAGTGCTTTGGAAAAGAAAACACTTCAGCTAAATTTTCTTGTCTGATTGCACTGCCCACAACTGCAGCTAGGGCAGTGCAGTTGCAGGAGCTGTGCCAGGCGCCGTTCTGCAGGCGTTGCAAGCCGGCGAGAAACAGACCTCAGGAGGGGTACCCAGCTGATACTAGGGACCAGATTACACTCTACACAGTAAATGAGGAACTGTCAAAAGCTGACTAGCCTGAGTTATAAAAATAATCAGCAGTCAGAGTGCCATGAGAAATATTTCTGTCGGGCTCTGTTAGAACCGCCTGTTTGCAATGCTCTGGGCCTCCAGACCAAGCGAGGATGGGGAAAGTCAGCACCAGCCCTGGGCTCCCCATAAAGAAAATATGGATTAGCAAGTCTGTGTGGGTTTCTGTCTTCACTAGTCCTGATAGCAGAAGCTATTCGAAGTCGTATACGTAAGCTTGCAGTGTGATAGAGAATGATGCAGTGAACCAGCTTAAGCATATCTGCGAAAAAAAAATGGTTTCCCTAATTTACATAGGCCCTGCCTGCCTTGTAATTAATTTTGACTAATTTAGTAATGGGGACTTGATCTGAACCTGCTTCATCTGATAATTATCCAGCAATTCTGACTCGAACAGGAAAGAAGGATGTGTTGCGGTATGGTTTCCCTTGCATATTAAGGTGCTAACACCTTTGAAATGAACAAGGCAGACCGTTTAGTCCATCTCAGCATTTCTCAGCTATGTTAAAGGGTCATTTACTCCACGACACTGTTGGTTTTAATTTGAGTTTGTAGTTTATCGCTATTTATCACTATTCAGTCACCACAACTGCAATGTATACAAATAAAGGCAAGCACTTAAAACATTGTCTCAAATCGAATCACTAATGCTATGCATTTTTTACTGCCCTTTAACACTGGCATCCAATAAAGAACTATGGCTAATAATAAAAGTAGAACTGTAATTGAGGTAAATGTCATTCCCACTGAAATATAAATGATGTGTTTATGAGAAGACGATGCTGTCCTATGGGACAAATTATTATATACAGTAGGCTGGAGAATAAGAATGCAAGCTCCATGGGTCAAAAAGTGGCAGGATGCCTGCAAATTTCAAAAGTGTGGAATTGCAAGATTTGGCCAGAATTCGCTATTAATACATTTATTGTGCTAGTGCTTCTTTAAAAGTTCTTTCCTTTCATAGCTTACCTCTATATGTTCAGCCCACCTGCTTAATCATGCTATTTTTGTTTCTTTTGTTTCTTGTGGTTGGAAAAACCTGAGAGTTAATTTCACAGAAGCGCCTGCTCACTGCTTCAACGAATTAGTAAACCTACTGGTTCTAAAGTAAGAAATTTCATTATGTTCTCTTACTTTCATAAACATACTTCTAGATGAGCAATCTATTCTGAAACTGATACCCCATCCAGATTTATAAACCTGAGCTTATGAACTTGATAGACTCTCATGACAAAACATAGGTATCAGCTGACTTAGGAGAAATCCTGCTGTTGCCTTTGTGGGACAGCAAAAGTCACACAATTTGTGTGACTTAACTGGAGAAGTGCTATCAGAAAGATGATTTTATGACACCCTATTAGGCAGAGCACGATGGTGTAGAACTCATATCACAGTTTATTAATTTGTTGTGCTGGGTGTCTTCTTCTCAGGAGTGTTCTTCCAAGCTGGAGTAGCACTTTAGATTTTGGCTGGGTTACCCAGTCCACCAAATAACTGTAAAACCCTGGCATTAATGAGGTTTATATACCTTTACATACACTTCATACACCTGAAAGAATCAAACTGTAACTAGGCTTCATGTATTTGTAAATATACATTCTGATGATCAAGAACAGCAATGATTTGCCCAAACATGAATCAAAGAGCAAAACTCTTTTTGCTTTTATATGCCTGAAAAGAGGATAACCATGAACACAAATTAAATGTATAGTAATAATGAATTTGAATAAAACATTTAGCATTCTTTTTAAAAATATAATCATAAAAATCATCATAATTTAAACTATTATCCATCTAGTTTGAGGTGAATGAAATAGAAGACAAAGTAGAAGTATATTTAAAATGCAATAATTTTACATGTTGTGAACTAAAATAGTTACATTTTTATCACAACTATAAAGGGTGAGGGTTTTTTTCCATTTTATTGTGTACAGTGGAAGATTTTAAGAGTGAATAAGTTCTTATATGTTCATTAATACAGTCTTTATTGGATATTCATAAAAACAAGAATAAAATATGCCTAATAGGCACAGTTTGACTGTGAGTCAAAAATATTTTTGTTCAAAATATTAAGAAATACAGAAGTGCACAGCATTTGGAAATATTTCTTTAATAGCATGTTATGTAGCTGAAAGACTGCAAAAGTACCATGTGATAAAATTGCAGTTTCCATGGTAACCTTGATTGTTTTTAATAGGAAGGAACTAAGAGACATAAAACATGACTTGATTGGCAGCTGCCCTAGGGCTGCATCAATGCCTATAACATAACCAAAATGCAATTTGTTTATTAATACTAAGCAACAAGCTACCTTTTTTCTTGCTGCTGATTTCACCACTACATTTTCAATGTCTAGTGTTTTGTAATAAGTTCTAAAAACAGTACTGACACTTTAAACAGCAAAAAATTAGAATTCCCCTGAGATGTAAAAGGTAGAAAAGTTACTGCTTTTGGTCTGTGTTTGCAAAAGTTTAGAGAAATGTGACTCCTGTTATTCTTTCTGTGTTATTAATTAAATTTTTTGTATTGAAGGCTCCCCAGCTTCAGCGTCTTTAGACACATGAGTAAATTTGTATCCACTTTCCAGCATAACAATAACTTACACTCATCACTTCTCGTTACTCAGTCTCTCTTTTCTGTTTGATCCAAATCTCTGTTGTCCATATGGTGCTGCTTGATTACAATTTCTTCCCTAGGAAGATTCACATCAGAGACAAATCAGTTGTTTTAATAATTGCAAGTTAATTGTAACATCGCATTGCTAAATACTCTATGTTTGCTCTGCTAGGGTATTAGACAACAAGATATATGGAAGAAACGGCATCTGCCCTGAAAATAAATGACACAGGAGCCACCAATGAACAAACTCATCCCTATAAAATCTGTCTAGTTAAAAATGCTCTCCTGGTAATATTTTGATATAGCTGCATTTTATTTATGGTGTTTCTGGATGTCTTGATTCCGAGAGCAGACATCTCAAGACACTCCCAAAAGTGCTGTTGCTGTGGTGAAGTGGGATTCCAAAAAGCATCAATACTTTTGCTAAGACATCAATGTCTTTTGCTAAGTGGTATTATACACCCTAAATCCAGGAAGTCACATTTTTGACTGAGCTTAAAAGTAACAGGGAGGAAGAGTGTGAAGAGCTGCCCCTCATCTACCAAAACTTTGCCTGGCTCCTTCTCTGGGCACAAGCTCAGCTCTTCTCAAAAAGTGAGCCAGAGCTCCACTTCTTTTTAACTTCAGCTTCAGTCTAAAGGAACTTTGCGAATTGATGCTGATTTCTCAGCCTGTGCTCTCTGCTGCTCCACTGGACTTCTCACATGGCCGCCCATCAGTTTTCCCCTTCAGACTTCCTGTCAGAACTAATGGTGGACTCAAAGCCTGCTTTGGTACCAGTACTCCAGAGAGGCTGACAGCCAAATGGCAGCTCAGGCACATTCTTCCATACATGGGCAGTCATACTCCAAACCTATTTCTGCTTCTACTACTCCAGGCCTATCTCTGTGCCTAGACACTGTGGGCATTTTTTACTGCTTTCTCTACTATTTCTCACACGTAACAGACATACCTAGTAATAATTTGTTTCCTTCTTTATTCTCAGGTTACTTTATAGCTATAGCTTCATGCATTCAAAACTCTTTAAAATCAGAAGAACAGCTTTTCCATCCAAGTTAATGACATCATACGCTGGGTTAAGAAACTGTGATATGAGTTCTACACCATCTTGCTCTGCCTAATAGGGTGTCATAAAATCATCTTTGTGATAGCACTTCTCCAGTTAAGTTTCACTGCTTACTTTACTGTATCACAAATCCAATCAGGTCCACTTCTGCAGAGTCATTGCATAAACTCTTCAGATGAAGGAACCCAGAATGAAACATCAGAGTTGGATAATTCAGGCATAACCTTCCCGTCCTTTCCCCACTTTGCTTGGCTTTTCTTAATCATCAGCTACAGCTGTAGTTCACAACTTTTGTGCCATTTCATGAGCATGGGAAGAATAATAACATATTATCATTTATACGACCAAACCCAAAAGAAAATCTATGCAACACTCAGTAAATGTAAACATGAGTAAGCAAAAACCAATATAATGGTAATGATAGGGCAAAATACACCAAATCCTGACAGTGAGGAAAAGAGGTCACAGGAAAGATAACACAAGTTAAAAGATACTGAAAGACTATTTTAAAGGCAGATTTTACCATGCAGTCACTTCAGAGTCATTAGTGTGGAGTCTGTATCAACAGACTAGCTAACATAGCATCCTCAGATTTGCTATAGACATAGAGAGCTCTTTCTGTTGGTGTATGACCAAGAAGTTTATGAAAGACACATCAGAGTACAACTGAAAAAGACAGCGTGGTAGTTCAAGGCCAGACTACCTGGTATATTGCCTAACGAGGAGAGTTTCTTCCCCTTCTGCTCACCACTGTTAGACTATTCCAAGTAGTGGTGATATTATTGAGACTGTTCTTTTGCTGAAGAGGGTGGGAGGAAGGGACATTCTATATATCATTAGGAAGTTACACTTGCTATCATGAAGCAAGCTGTTAAGCAAGTTCATTGGTGCAATATGATGTCTGGGGCTAGAAAAATCTGGTAGAAAGTAATCAGGTGTCCATTTTGGCCAGAAAATCTCAGATTACCAAGGATTGTCTCAATGTCCCACTCAAAAATCTTCTAAATGCTTTTTTTTTTTTTTTTTTGTCCCAAATATTCAGAGAATCACAGAACTTTCTCACAAGCTACAACTCAGAGAAATAGCCAGTTCCTTGCATCTTGACAAGAAAATAGGAGATAGGGATTCCTTTTCTAATTCCAGGTTTATACGGGTCTATATAAGGAACATGTTCTAGCTTAACCTCTGTACTGGGTTGCAAAAGAATTTCAGGTTGTGCTGTGATCTGGGCATGCTGTTGCACACCGGTCTCCCTTGCTTTAATAGAAAAGAAATGCAGTCCTGGGTGGTGCTCCTGGTCAACAATGACCATGCCTCTGTCTAGGTTATAACGATGAACCCCAGAGTGGGCCACATTCTGAAATCAGTTTAGAAATGGACATAGTCTCTGTCATTATCTTCTATTTTAACTTGTGCGTTAGATCATTTTGAATGAGAAACTGTACACGTGAGTAAAATATTCACCAAATTTGTACCAAAGAGCTTACACTGACCTTCACAGTATCTTTTCAGAAAACAACTGTTTGCAGAAGACCCTATAAACAAATCCTGAACTATTAGTGAAGCGATCTTTGTAGGCTACTGTGCAGTCTGGAACTATTTGAAGATAAAATGTCTTTAAATAACGGGCACTGTCTCTTCAAGTAGTTTCTGAGTTCTCTTCATGTGACTGAAATTGTGCATATCAATATTTTCTTGATCCACAGGGAATAAGTCTTCACTAATTGTAATATTCACCGATGTCCTTGGTTCACAGAAACTCCTCTTTTTATTGAAATCTTGACATCTGTGTGTGTATATCCTTCAGAGTGATTAAGAATGTGCCTTCTCTTTTCTATAGGTGCAACAGAAAGTTCTGGCTTTCTAAGTCCTCGCCATGGGGTATACATATGGCTGTAATCCCCTGGTTGTGATTTGCAAACTCCTGATTTGTAAATTAGATATAGAAACATGATGAATTGTACGGGCCAAAATTCAGAAATAAGAAAAGAAATATGCAAAACAGTGAGTGAATTGAAGAAAACTTGATCAGGGTGATCTGTCTAGTCACAAATACAAAAATAGTACATCAAAACTTTAGCTGATTAGTGTATCGGTTTATTACTGGTAAAGCAGTTTCCCTGCCTTGCTATTCACTATGGACTTTCTCTCTCCTAATAATTCTACAAATTACAGCAGGTGAGAGCTCTCTGTTGTCTGGGAAGCATGTCTCCGTCTAGCCATGCTTTCTGGACAAAAATTATCCTGCAATTAGGCTGTCAGAGAATGGGATAGTGTGCTTTTATGACATTTGTGTCCAGTAATGTGCTGAGGATTGCTCTTACACCTCAATCTTTTCAGCATAGTCCACCATATATAGATATATATGTACTTAGTGTACATATATATAGACACTATATATGCACTACTTATATGTGTGTGTGTGTGTAATGTATGTACACTCTTTGGAGCAGTGGACTGTCAAGATCTATAATATTTCCAAAGTTCCAGTGGCTTAACATGTTCCCTTCAGGCAAGAAAGGAAGAAATTGACTGTGAAATAAAGAAACACAGAATTACACTTTATTCCTGAAATAAGTTACAGACTGGGGAAAAGCTGGTGATTACAGTCTCAGTGTTCTCATCACCTGTATGAATAGTGGTCTCAGGTCTTTGTGCTTGCTACTTTGGACCAGACAACACTTCTAGGTGTCTGCACTGACTATGGTATTATGTTCTTTTGAGCTTTCCAAACAGATAATGGAGTCTCTTCCCACTTCCACTTTTCCATGGGGGAGTTTCTTTTCTACAGCTCCAACAACCTCAGATCCTGAACAGAGCCTTTCAAACTCAATGGTCCTGTTAGTGGCAAAGTCTTGTTTCATTAAACTTTAGTCAGGAAATATAGGTGGTCCCTGTGGGCTCAGTCATAGCTACTAAGACACAGGCTGCTCACCAAGTGCCCTTTTCCCACAGGATCAGGAAGTTCAAAGCCATACCAAGCTCAAATGCAAGTAACGACCTCGTACAAACACATCCTCACCCAACTGGCCATGTGGGTGGAAATCGATACTTTTTTCCATTCTTTCTCAAACTTAAAATGAGGATTTTCTCAGAGTGTATGTGATTAGCTATTTTTAAGAAAAATATATATAAAAAAATACCCCAATCCAAAGAACTACATGTCTCTTATTTTATAGAATCATAGAATAATTTATGCTAGAAGAGAGACCTCTGGAAATCATCTAGACCCCAGGTGACCCATTCAAAGCAAGACTAGCTTCAAAGTTATATCAGGTTGCTCAGGACCATTTCCAGTTAAGTTTTGAATATTTCCAAAGACAAAGGCTCTGCAGCCTGTCCAGGCAGGTGTCATTATGATTATTTTTTTTCCTTCTATGCAATCAGAATTTACCTTACTAAAACTTGTGTCCATTGCCTCTAATTCTTTCACTTAGTAGCTGCAAAGAGTCTGGCTCCATCTTTTTTTCTTGTAACATCCCATTAAGTACTTGAAGACTGCAATTAGATCCCCCTCTTCAGCCTTTTCTTCTTCCACCTAAACAAATGGAGCTCCCTTAGTCTCTGCCCATATGTTATGTGGCACAGCCCCCAGTCGTCGTGGTTGCTCTTTTCATTATACTTGCTCCAGTTTGTCAGTATCTGTCTTGCAAAGAGTGGCTTGAAACTCAGCATTAGCTACAGCTTTGTTCACATTTTCTCCAGAAATATGCCCCACAATAAAAAATCTTTCTTTGTATTTTCATTAGTATTTTTCTGTTCATGTAAACTACAAATGTTTCTAATCCAGCCATTTGATTCTATTTGCTTGATTGCAAAACTGCTTTCACATACAGGAGTCACCAGTCCATCTTTTTTTTTTTATTCCTCTGTCTTTAGCACACATAAAACATCCCTAATGACCTCCCTTCCCCCAAAAAACACCAGCAAAAAGACCTAGAGGTGGCTTTCTTATTACTGAGCTACTGTTTATTTATACAGTAGAAGCTATATAGCATTTGGGTAAAGTGACAAAGCTACATGATATTAATATTAGGCTGCTCAGTGAGCTGTGGAACTGACCATAGCCCATCAGCAAGCTAATTAATGAAAAAATGTGAGAAGTAAAGAGTATTTACTTCTGATATCACAAAAGGAAAATAAAAAGGAAAGAAAGAAAAAGAAAAATCTTACATAAATTGCTTAAAAAGTCTTCTGAGGATGTTTGAAAATACTTTGTGTCACAGGCATTGTATACTACAGTGTACACTGAGTGTTGAATTATCCCAAATTACTTAGACAGAAATACTGTGTAAAATGGAAAGCTATGAAAAAATTCTGTGATGAGGTCCTGCCCTGCTATGCTAGTCTGATATACTTTCTTCCTCCCCATGTAAGATATGAATCTACTTTCCGTACACGCTGGATTCTCCTAGATCTACAATAATGCAAGGATTTCCAAAGACCTGAGGCCATCCTCATGAGGGATGTAGTTCTACACTGGCTTGGACTTTTGGCTCCTCCCATGATTTTTCTTCTGAACAGAGCTCCTGACTCTCATAGTTGCAGGAATTGGAGAAATTGGCAGCTGTTTTCTCTTCTTCAGAAAAAAACCCTCAAAGCTAGGTACTAAGTTCAGCTTCCAGGCCCATCACACATGATGACTTTTTCAGGTGTCTTCCCAAACAGCAGACTGAAACCGTTCCTCTTCTGTCTCTGTTGTGGTGGGTTGACCCTGGCTGGATGCCAGGTGCCCACCAAAGCTGCTCTATCACTCCCCACACCACCCCCCTCAGCAGGGGAGAGAAAATATAACAAAGGGCTTGTGGGTTGAGATAAGGACAGGAGAGATCACTCACCAGTTACTGTCACAGGCAGAACAGACTCCACTTGGGGAAAATTAATTTATTGCCAATCAACCAGAGTAGGGTAATAAGAAACAAAGTCAAATCTCAAAACACCTTCCCTCCACCCCTCCCTCCTTCCTGGCTGAACTCCACTCCCCATTTTCTCTACCTTCTCCCCCCAGTGGAGCAGGGGGATGGGGAATGGGCGTTGCGGTCAGTTCATCACACGTTGTCTCTGCCGCTCCTTCCTCCTCAGGGGCAGGACTCCTCACACTCTCCTCCTGCTCCAGCGTGGGGTCCCTCCCAAGGCAGACAGTCCTCCGCAAACTTCTCCAACGTGAGTCCTTCCCACAGGCTGCAGTTCTTCACAAACTGCTCCAGCGTGAGTCCTTTCCACAGTGTGCAGTCCTTCAGGCACGGACTGCTCCAGCGTGGGTCACCCGTGGGGTCACAAGTCCTGCCAGCAAACATGCTCCAATGTGGGCTCCTCTCTCCATGGGGCCACAGGTCCTGCCAGGATCCTGCTCCAGTGCGGGCTTCCCATGGGGTCACAATCTCCTTCGGGCATCCACCTGCTCCGGCGTGGGGTCCTCCCCGGGCTGCAGGTGGATATCTGCTCCACCGTGGACCTCCCTGGGCTGCAGGGGGACAGCCTGCCTCACCAGGGTCTTCCCCAGGGGCTGCAGGGGAATCCCTGCTCCGGCGCCTGGAGCATCTCCTCCCCCTCCTTCTTCGCTGACCTTGGTGTCCGCAGGGCTGTTTTTTTCATGTATTCTCCCTCCTCTCTCCAGCTGCAGTTTCTGTGCCTCCTGCAACTTTCTTCCCTTCTTAAATCTGTTATCCCAAAGGCGTTACCACTATCACTGATTGACTGGGCCTTGGCCGGCGACGGGTCCATCTTAGAGCCGGCTGGTATTGACTCTCTCGAACACAAGGGAAGCTTCCAGCAGCTTCTTACAGAAGCCACCCCTGTAACCTCCTGCTACCCAAATCTTGACACACAAACCTGATACATATGTTTGGGCTACAAAGCAGTCATGTCTATATTGTGTAAAAAAAAATGAGAAAATTTGTTGCCTCACAGGAAGGCAAAATTGTAATATGGAAAGGACCTTAACTGTTATTAACCAGGAGAAATTATATAAATAGGATGTAGGTAGCAGTTGAACAAAAGCTATTTCTTTCTTTAAGCAAGTATAAAAGACAATCTAACTTGTAAGAGATATTTTTTTTCCTTAAAAACAAAATTTGAATTGTGTTTAAAACATTTTGTTGTTTCTTTGACTACAGTGAGTAGAACAAGGTATTTTGTTCCTTTCTACTATTCTGGTTTTTTTCTCAGAAAATTCTCTGTTCATCATTAAATTGTTATTTTAGTAGTAATTACTAGAGCCACACATGTTTTATTAGGCAAAAGATTTTAATGGAAAAATTTCATTTAATAACGTATTTTCCTATGAAGGCATGAGATACTTAGGATAGCTGGTATCCCAATGTAGTCCAACATTCACTTGAGAGAAAGCTAGATTCTGGTCCTTGCTTTACCTGACTCATTTTGCAGCTTTGTAGATATCACCCAATCATTGAGAGTCTCACTGTGATTTTGCCTGAATGTGTGTAAACATACAGAGATAAATTGCAGACGAGTCAGAAAGCTCTGTATCCAGAAAGTCTAGGATACAGAGGTTATCACAGACTGTCATTCAGACATCTATATCTCAGTCTGCAGAATGTCAGAGAATACATTTTGTGCATTTAATTTGCATTAATATATTAGTAACATGTTGTTATTAATTATTAATTAATCAATAAATCCAGTTTTTATTATTAATGTCATGATCTGGAATTACACAATCACTTTTACACCTGAATGATTGATTATCAGTCCTTCTTTTTCATGTAGGCTTTTCCTGATCCATTATCTAACTGTCCAGGCTCAAAAATTTAAATTTAATTGAATGAATCTTGGGTCTATATATCTGTTTATATCTCTGCTTATATATTTTTTTCATATATAGCTATATCTATTACTGGCAGATTTTAATAATCTGTAATTTTTTACTGTGTTGAATACCCATTTTTGTGTAATGAAGCAAGTCTTTAAGTTTTTAGCCTATGCAGCTATTTACCTGACAACTTGAAATAAACAGGAAGACTTACTAAAACCAACTATGGCACAGTATTTCACAGATATAAGTAAATACTGCCATGAGAAATTACATTGCAGATACATGCCATTATCTCTTAAAAGCACAGTGAAAATACGTCAGGGCAAGCAACCTGCCTCAGCAGATGGTTCATTATTTTTTTATTCATGTGCACTGCACATGTGTGTGTGCATGAACTCAAATTTAAAGCTATCTGGAATGTTTTTAATGGAATAATTTTAAATGCAGCTGAAGTTCTTGCTGGATCATGCTCATCCAGTGATGATTTTGTTAGGAAATACCTTCTCAAGAAGAGAATTTCTGACCAGACCTCGAGAAACATTCATCATCCCAGAGAAGCCAGCATTAGCAGGGATATGCCAGATCCATGTTCCCCTTATCCAGATCAGGTTCTAGAGCTTCTAGGTTCAGTGTCCCAGATGAATTCTAAACTGCTGGGATGATGGCTAGATAAAGTTGCGATCTTAATTTGCTGCTTTCTTTTTTCACGAGCTTGATAACATCTTTTGCAAAATAGGTAGTGTCTTTAAATTTCAAACAATTTCCTAAGCTAGAAAATTTGGGAAAATATTGTGTACAGACTTCCTTTTGATTCTTCTTACTTAATGTCTTTAAATGCTGGTCTGAGAGAGTTTGAAGCTCAAGTCTGTTTCCTGAATAAGGGTCACAACTAGTCTTGGGGGAAGAAGAGAGGTAAGCAGTCTTCCATTGTCTTTATGTGTCTCTAAAATGAAATCCAAACCAAATGCTTTCAGGGCAAGATGAGCTAAATATTGATTAGCTAAATATTAAAAAAGGTCTCCTATTTTTTCTACTTGATGGTCAATTAAACATCTTCCAGTCTTCATTCAGAGCTTTCATTCTTGGAAAGAGAAGGGGGTAAAATAACAAGAAGACACAATCACAGAGCATTCCCCTCCACACTGCAAGTCCAGATTTTTCAACAGCTGAGGAAGTTGTAACCAGTTAATACAAAGGAAAAGCCAATTCTTTAAAAAAATCTCAGTTTTGAATAAGACACCTTTCCAAGCATGTTGACCATATCATTCCGACTTGTTCACCCTGGCTTTCTAAAGACATCCTCATCATCTTGCTGGAGTGTTTAGAAAGCTTTCCCAATAAATTAAGTAATTTTTTTTTTTATTATATTCAATTTAATATTATTCAGATCCTAGATGGTTTCATAGCAAAAAGGAGTAGTTAAAACACAAAATCAACTCACAGATCTGAGAATTGAAAGAGCCTGACATTTTTCTTTTTAAGTAAATACCATATTTTAATTGCTACAGCCCCAAGGTAACCATAAAGTCATGCACTGACAGCTCATGCGGATTTTATGAGGCTGTTTACTCTGTTGTTCATGAAAAAAAGTTTGTTTAGCAACTGCTCCTGCTCCTGATGCTTACAGCACCTGTAAGCTAGAAAGCATCTTCCTAAATAAGGAAAAAAAGAAATATTTTACCTGCAATGAAAAACGTAAGAAAAGGAAATCTGAGTATACAGTCAAAGTGAGGCATTGTTAAGAGTACAGAGATGGCTCCAGTATGAGTTGTTGCCTGGCTGTGCCAGTCACGCCCCAATTTTTAGTGTTATTTTCCTTCCATTTAACAGAATAGGGCCATCCTTCTAGACTGCAAAGATGGACTGTGGGTACTTAATATCTTCTTTTATTTTCTAATTTCTCCATTTGTTAAATGAGATTAATGGTACTTTCAAGGTCTTTTTTATTAGTTTTTCAGGTTTGCAGAGCTTTTTGCAGGCTTATGATGTAGGCCTTGCTATATAACATGAGAGCATGACACCATTGCGTATATGCATTTTAATAAATATCATGTTCTAGGAATTAATGTTAGTAAGAGGATCGGTTTCTAGACAGTATGTGTGTCATCCTGTGGATTTTATGAATAATATTACCTAAGCCAAATCTATGATGTAATTTGCACTCTTTCTGGAAAGCAGTGGTACCAATAATATTTCTGAAGGTGCGATATGTAATATTTAACAAACAAGTATTTTTACAAAGTACATGAATGCTGCAGCAACAAATAGGTAATCATAACCCAAAGTTATGTATTGAGATATTTAGATGTTTAATGTAATGGGAGTGTCCCATTTTAAAAGAATTGAAAGCAGACAGTTTTAAATTTCATTATGCACTTTTCAAACTAAGATTTACTATCCAATGTTTTATAAAAAAGGTAATATCTATTCCAGATGTATCTGATTGTTTTGCCTTAGTTGCTTCTGTTTCCCACAGTTTAATGGGAGATAGCTGTATTACTATTTAACAGAATAAGTACTGTCCATAGCTTTCCACTTCAAAAAATACAAGCTTCAGCTTTCCTAATCACCAGAAACCACAGACACTTCTAGCTTGTAAGGTGAAATATTATAATGGAGGATATTTTCTAAGGCATAAAACCTCCAAATATATCCCATTTAGAGTCAATTGGAATTTGAAGGATTTCATTTATTCCTTTAAAATTTTCTGCTAATGTATACGTTTGGCATTATTAACTCACACCCTTTTCTATTTAATCCCATGATGATCAATTAACCAGGAAGAATGTGGTAGACCCCAACAGTATGGAGTAAAGGACATATTGTCCTTGCAATATGAGAATCAAATATAGGATTATGTATATGAAATAACAGATTTTACCTTTGGTTGTTCTGCCATCTTGGCCATGATTCAGAAAAGTATATAAGAACATGCTAGGATTTATGCACATTTCTATCATACTAAAGTCAATGAGGCATAAGCAAATCCTTAAATAAGGTTGAAGAGAGGTTAACATATGACACTTTGCTTTTTTAATTACTCTTTCAAAAATAGAAGAAAGAAAGAAATTTGCCAGACTTCAGAACTATTTAGTACTAGGAAAGCCTGGAAGTTTTGAACTACTCATCTTGGATAAACCTGGGAAAAAAGACACAATTATTCACAATGAGTGATGATGAAATCTGTCCATATTTGTACCTTTATATAATAGACTGCATAGAAGAAATGAAAACTTTGGAAGTATCTGTAAGTAACATTTAAGACTATTCTGTCACTCTGTGTAAGTAAGTTAAGCTTTTGTACTTATGTTAACTTAATATTTATTTAATTATATATTACTGTTTTAAAAATCATGAAAGCATTGAGATTGTGAAGAACTGACTTGGTGATCTTGCAAGAAACTTTTTGTCCTTCTTGAAGCTAATTATTACCTTTTGTGAAATCCAAAACATTATTAAAAAGCAAGAGGTCTGGGATTTGTTTGTTGTTCCATTAACTTGAAAGAAAATTTTATTATTATTCATTTGTGACTTCCCAGAGAATAAACACACCAGGGGTGGGAAAGAGGGCATTGTGCAGCAGTAGCTGCAGACATAAAGTATGGAAGCTTTTTGTCTCTGAAAAAAAAGAAAAGGATCCCTTGAGAAATGCACTTTTAAAAAGCTCTGCTTTTAAAAGGCATTAAAGATTTTGTACTGTGCTATAAATGGACATCTGTTCTATAAGCTGTACCTCAGCAAAATGACAATGGTTGTCATGTCAAATCTCAACAGGCCACCTTTACTCATGTTCTCCTAAGTTGAGAAATGCCACTGTAGCAGAATGAAACATAACCTTTAATATTACTTTCTTTGGTCTAGGCTTCAGTTAAATGCAAGAGAAATGTAAGAAATCCTTACCTCTCAGTGGATTTGGTTTAAGCCAGCCTCTCTCCTTTAGAGCTATAGGCAGCTGGGAGTTCTTCCAAGAAAAAAGAGAGGTTATTTTGTGTTCCTGTTTCAGTCTTTGTCAGATGACGAATGATGAAGTTAGATTAATAAATATGTCTGTCTATTTTGTTGCTGTAGAAGGCTAGACTACTGCAAGTCTTGTGTTATATTTAATGTTCCTGGCTCAGATGCAAACATCCATGGGTTTTGTATGCGTTACACAATGGAGCTACACTGTTCCTCAGGGGTATGGCTCTGGGACTGATACAGCTCAACAGCTCTATGTCCCTACCAGGAGTCTCTCAGTTTGAAGTACTTCTAGGATTTCTGCAGAAGTCTTACTTAAAATTCAGGAAACACGGATCTCCTCATTTGGCTCACAGATCACTTGAAACTGAGCACAGAAAGAAGTTGATAAACATCTCAGTCTCCTTGCCATCACCTCTATGCTAAATTCCGTTATTTTTCTTTTCATAGAATCTGACATTCTGTCTTTAAAAATGGAATTGAAAATGGACAAACACAGCTAACAGTTTGGAAAGCACCTTCATCCTGCTTGATCTGCCCAACTAGATTTTCTGTTCTTTCTCATGGATATGATAGCTCTATCACACTACTTGACAAAGATTTGCATGCATCACAGGAAAAAAAAGTGAATTATGACTATAGAATAGAACCTGGTGAGAGGCATATGGCTCTCACCATTCCTCTGTGAGATGCTGCTTTGCCAAAAAAATGTTACATGTCTCAAAACCACCTGCTTTCAAGATTTACAGGTTACAAAGGACTGGTATGCCCTCATCCTTGTCAGATTACAAGGACTGCAGAAGTCAAGAAGTGGGAGAAGTGGTCGAGACATTTAACTAGTTCTCTGAAAAAAGAGATTTTCCTTTTCTTTTCTTTCCTTCTGTTTTGTCTTCAAGTCTGTCTTTTACAAAGAATGGGAACAACTTATTTTGATGTCACAAAGAAGTTACTCCTGTTCAGTGAAGATTAGGTGGTTCCTGTTCGTATTCTTCATTCACTAAACATCTGCAAAAAAAAATGTTATCCCCGGTATGCAAATCATAGCTCTGGATGTCCTGTTCTAGATGCAAATGGTAGAATGGGCTCCAGGAACTGTTATCAACCTCTGCACTACAGAACAGCTCGCCTCTCTCATACTCACAGCAGGTATATCCACAAGCAGACATGTGAGACATTGTTGCTCTAACTGCTCAGCATGTTTTGAAAACTTTCATGTGCATTAAAAACTGGACAGTTTGGCTTTTTCAGGAGGAATTAAACAGATGAATTTATTTTTTTTCAACCTTTCCTCCCCATTTTTTTTTTCTTTCCCCCACAGGGATTTATAAATAGCATCCACAATCCACATGGCATGAATTGCAAATGTAATCACCAGCACAAAGAAAGGTTAAAAAGCTCAGAAGTGTTGGGATCTGCCACTTTGGCAAACAAAGGCTGCATTGTTCAGGGGGCAGAAAGCAGAGCAAAGGGTTTTGTTGCACTGTGGGAAAGTGCTGATCATACTTTAAACCGATGGTAATACCATGAGCTATATTAAAGCAGCCAGTGGACTTTTGTTAGTATATAAATCCTGCCAATACTGAATCAGAGGCACTCTTCTGTTCACCTTGTCGTCTCATATGCCTAATTCTTCATTTCAGCAGCTACTTACAGATTGGCATTTGGGGTTTAATTGATACGTAGTGTGTAGCTAGAATATAAGGTTCCCTTAGTAAAATTTATTGCTTATTGTGCTCAGGGGAAACCTTTTTGTAATTTACTGGACACTTCTGTGAAGTGAAAGCATTATAATTGTCACAGAAAAGACACATGCAAACATGTTTCCCTTTACTAAATTTACTGTTGTGATGGACAGACACCTCAATATATTTGTAACGGAGTCAGACTATGCAAAAGAAGAAATCAAAAATGTGCAGTTCATATTTTAAAGGCAACATAAATCAATGTCACTCTGCTGATGTTAATGTATTCTCATCAATCTACATGAGCTAAGAATCTGTCCCACAAACTGTCACAACCGATACTTTGAATATCCAGTGGGTGTTTGACACTGAATGTCCAGTTTGCTATAAATTATATTTGAAGACACTAATTCATCTTTTTCAGACCAAAGATGTGCTTAACCTAAGACCAGGTTGTAATGACCCTCAGAGAACTGTTCTTTTCAATAATCTAGAAATTTTCAGTGTGATGAATACCTGATTCAGAAGACATGTCAAAGAACACACTTCAGGAGATGAAACTTGTTTGTACAGTAGAAGGGAGTATCTATCACATGTTTCTATACAATTTGTTTAGATTCTTTCAAAGACTGTATTTAAGTAGCATTCCAAAACGTTTACATAAAATTATAAGGGTAGAAAAATGTAACATGATACATAAGTCCTGCTCCTCTTAATATTAGCTGGTGCTTAATTTTTTTCCCCTTTCATATGAAATTAATATTGTGCTCAAAGTTCAATATGAATTTGAAACTAGAAAATAATTTTTGTCATAACTATTGCTTTTTCACACTTTGTAATGTGTGCTAAAGAATATTTTTGAGACAGATAATTGTATTTTTACCATGTTTTGTGGATGAAATTCCCTAAACTCAGAGCTGTCTTTTAAAAATAAAGTCTAAAAATTAAAAAAGCAAATTTTTTTTATGTTTTGACACAAAATATTTCTGCTACTTAATGCAAAGTGTTTATATAGACATATAAAGCCTTTTATTTATTTTAAGTAACAGTATGAAAACTCAGAACAACCAGGAAACTTATAATTTGACACACAATCTTTTTCATCTTTTACTCTTTTTTTCCCCCTCTGTTCAGTGCACTACAGACTGGAAATGACGATTTTCTTTTGCTTTCCTCTTTTTCTTCTGAGCCCTGAAAATCAAATAGCCAATGATTCTCATTTGTGGCCTTAAGAATTTAAAAAAAAAACTCAAACACTGCTGCATTATCATGAAACGGCAAAAAAATCACAGTACTTCAGTGACACAGTATTGATAAAATCCAGGCAAAATATCTGGGACTCTCAATTTATGATCTAGTGATAGCATGGGAATGCCATTTATATTATTATTTGTCACATAAAAATATACTAGACCTTTCAATGTTTCCCTTCTCTGAGAGAAGTAACATCTAAGAAAATGGTTGCATGTGTGTTGGAAAGTTTACAATTCTGCTGTTTTTTTTCTCTGTAGTTTGGGGAATGGGGACACACGTGAAACTCTAGTATGGGGCTTGAAGACTATTGGTGTAACACTGTACTCAGTTCACATAGGCAGAAGTTTTTCACAAAGCTTTTGGTAGCATATTTTATCTTTGCTAGTTGTGTTTCTTAAAGTAGCAGGTATATGCGGGGAACAGTGGATGTTATATTGCAAGAACCCAATGAACAGAACCATGCAGAGAAGGTCATTATCTTGTGGACCTTGGAATAACGGAATCCTTCATCTAATACAAGAAAATGCTGCCAGTAGGCATTAAATAGTTTGAAAGGATATAATGAATTTGCAGATCATATTGTTTCCCAGTTTTAGATCTGTTTGCCCAGTGGCATTCATAAGGATATTTAACTCCTTCTTGGGTGTGATCTTTCTCCTACTAAAGCTTATATGAATTTATCCATTATTTTTAGTACAAATAACTGATGCATTCTTTTTGAAAGCTGATACTTAAGAGATTGTGCTATTGTTACTGTCAGGTGTCAATATTCTGTCAACATCAGTGGCATCAAGAACTAGAAAATTAGGTCAGGAATTTGAAAACTGGCTGTAGATCAGTGCAGATGCAAAGGCATCTTGTGGATTCCTCTTGCATATGATTACTCTGTCCAGAACCACTGGGGACCTGATGTTCAGGATGTCACAGGTATTACATTGACTGACAGTGGATAACTAGCTCAGACAGACAGAGGGCAAAGATGGATAATGATAAAGTAACACTTCTGTTTATACACGATGGTCCATAAACACCTCAGCTGGACAGACTGCATGAATCATGCTTTGGAGGAAGATGTAATATAACTTTGTGCTCCACACTGTGGGTCAATCAATTCCAAAATTTGGTTTGGAGGACCTCAGCCTGATCAAAGATATCTCAGGTTGTCTTACAGTATAGCACTTCCTGAAGGCAGCACTATTTCAACACAGTAAGGATAACTAGAAAGGCCACTGATCATGTAAGCAGGAACAAAGTGGCAAAGAAATGGGGCCAAGAGCATAGTTAAGGGAATGACTGTTCATGAGGTGTTTTTCAGTAATACCTGGACCACAATAAATCAGATGATACTGCCGATTCAGTCATGCTTGACACGCTACAAACTCAGCAAATAGCAGTTTTTGCACTCCACTCATGGTTACCCACTCTCTCTCAAAAACACTGTGCCTAACCAACCTGATTACACAATGATTAAAAGGTTATCAAGTCCACTGAAGAATCTGAGCTGTGCAAATAGACAGGGAGAAAAGAAGGAAAACAGGCAGAAATAGAAAAAAAGTGTGTACAATCAACACAAATGGAGAAACAGAGCAGAAATGGAGACTGAAAGAGATAATGCAATTTTCTGCTAGCGAACATTGCACTCCAAGAGACAAACCACCGGCCTCAAAGTCTGTCCTCAGAGACACAACACAGAGATGGGAAAGAAGTTGCTTGTAGGTAGGGAATTGAAAGAAAGAGATTGATGTAACAAAAATAATGTAAGACATTAGAAAGCTTAGGGCTTTCTTACAAAAATAAGAAACACAACAAATAAGAATAAAAAGGGTTCCTAAGTTATTTACACTTTACATAACAAAATGTGGTTCAAGCTACAAATGTCAGAGACAAAAAAAACCCCTAAACTATGATTGTGCTAAGCAAGCTGGCATATTTCAATCTTCTGTAAGAGCAGTGAAAACCCAACAGTTTCAATTTTCAGAAAAGCACATATGTATACATACCCAGAGGATTAGAATGTAAAGGATTGCAATGCAATTAAATAAAAATGTTTACTTCGATCACTCTTCCAAATTAAAATGGAAGAGTTTGTTGGTTTGGGGTTCTCTGTTTGTTTGTTTTTTAAATCAGGAGGCATTTTGATATGTTGATATCAGTAGTGAGGCTATTTTGCCATAAGAATAGCCTCTTCATTTTTCTCTTTAAAAGCGCAGAAGGCATTGGGACTGGAAAAATAATGAAATTCAGCATCTTCTCAAAGGTTCCCATCCAGTTAACAAAGACTATTTAAATACCATCTTCTTTACACATAGCAGTGGCTACTACACAAGTGAATCAATTACATATACTACTTGTCTGCGAGAAATGTTTATGTGTCCTAGTGCGCTCCAGAGAAGTTGCGGCCAGGGGCAGACAAAGTGACAAAGTTAGAACTTAAACCTGTCATGAAGCTGATTGATGTATCCGTTGTTTACAACTGAGTCATGCAGTCAAGGCATTCTGCTTAGGATGGTCTATGAGGCCAAATAACACAGCTTTGTGGGATACCATTACCTAATGTTCCCTTTTTCATGGAACTTCATAATTACCCTGCTCCTTTTGCAACAGGAATAAAATTCAGATTGGGGGACCAGTCCTGAGTCCCTACAGAAGAGAAATTATATTTGTGCCTTATAGTAAACCTGAAAACGTAGGACGGATGTGACTTGCTGGAGGCCACCAAAATCAGTCTTCATAGACCAGTCTCTGATCAACAAAACAAGCAAAGAAAGTGAAAACTTATTTTCATCTATTAAATCAGTGGTATAAAAAAGCCCATTTAATGCCCTATGAATTTGCAGTTTACTTTAGGGGAACTTGCAGGTTGCACACATAAAACTGCAATGCAATGTAGCTAAGCAATGGTTGATTGCTACAAGTACAGCAACCTTTTATAAACTCTTGAGTGAGCCTGAAGTTATAGATTTGGCATTGTTTGCAGACCACTAAATATTCCAGGTCTCACTAGTCCTGTACTGTCCAAACCCTGGTTTCTACAAATTAGATTCCTAGTGCTAAACTCAATGCGGCACAAGGTAAGGGAGGGAGGGGAGGCATGTGGCTGGAATTATAGACTTCTTACATAAAAGGAACTTGGAATGTCAACCTTTGCCTGTTTCCCAAGACAATAAAACTTTGAATTAACTGTGTTCATGAGTACTTGTATTGAAAAGCCAGCTCTACTTCTTGTCAGCTACTTTAATAAAATGAGGGGGGGGGGAGAAGATCAAAGATTAGGAAGGCAGAAAAAAGCTGAACAGGCATATAGACTTTAGCACATACAAAATTAAAACAGTTAAAAAATTGTCTTCACTTTATAGCAACTCAAACTGTTTGAAATAATCGCTGTTCAGCAACAGCGATAATGATATGCTACTTCACATAAATATCTAATAAATTCAACATGAGGAATTAACTATAATGGAGTGTCATATTAAAATACAAAAAATACCAATGGAAGTTGCATGAGCAATCCAGTCTCTAAAGTTCCATTTTATGGGGAGCTGCAGGTTTGGTGATTACTGATGAATGCAAAATCGTCTGAATTCACAGCAAAACTGATAAATACCATTGTGTGTATCCTTTTTAAATACAAACAGTGAAGAGGAAGAAGTATCAGTGTTATTCGGAAAGCTCTAGCGCCAAAAGCATCTTTTGGAATATCAAAATACAAGTAAATGCTGAAAAGCTGTATGAAAGATTTTCTAATACCCTAAAATAATGTCTTCTGAAGCTTTCAAAGTAACACACACAGAGAATGAAAATATTTTCAATGTTTATCTTTAGGTTTTTTATCATCACAGATGATAGGTTCAACTTCATTTGATATTCAAATACTGGTGACTGAATAAATGATGCAAGCCTTTCAAATTTGGAATATAAATATCAAATAGAGAAAAAAAATGCAGTATACTACATTAACATACATACAGTTGTTATTTCAAATATATATGGTATATATGAAGAAAATAGATACGTGTAAAACAGTTGTCAAATAATATATGAGACTAGGGATTGTGAATTTTATGAAATTATAACTGAAGTATGAGTACATTTTTATTGTCATTTAAAAAATGGTTTTCTTTACAATGATAGGAAAAATAAAAAAGGAGGAAGGAAGGAAAAGTTTAGGGTAATTTCATTTCATTAATGCCATTATTCATTTAAAAAAAAAAATAATACTGTGTAATTCTTGGTTATTTGCCAGCTAGATTTCAAGTAAACTTCAAGGAATTATGCACATTGGATTATATATTTACATAAGAGTATATATTTTTCAACATAATGAAATAAGACAGAGAACACCTTATGCTAGAAATAAAAAGATTAATTCTTTCATTTGTCATATAGTGATGGGTTAATCTTACCTAATTTATAAGATAGGAAGGGAAAATCAAACAATTCACTTGAAAAAGTGTCACAGATCTCAGATTCAATGTGCCTTCACATTACATGGGTGGATGTAGGCAAAAGCTGACATAATGGGCAAAGACACAGTGAAAGAACAAAGGAGCTTGTGGAATGGTGCTAGAGGTGACTTATTGCTCTGTGCCCCTCTTAAGGGAAGGTAAACCTCCAGGGTGGAATGCAGTGAATATACAGGAAATCTGTTCCATAATAACTCCCCAAGCAACAAAACCTGCAACCTTAGATGTTAGCAACACCAGGGGAGCTTGGTATGCTGACTCTTAAGAGAAACCACACAGAGGGTAGAGCGGAGTGGGAGTGGAGACACCGCAGCCAGGTTCTGTGATATCACTCAGGGATAGGGAACTGGAACTACTGGAACAAGAATGGAAGGTCCCTGCATTGAATCCACTGAAGCAAGGAGGTGAAATATTGGGGGTTCTGTCAACAGTATTGTCTGTCTTCTGATTTATAGCATAAGTGCCCAGTTCTGGAGTAGTGACACACTAAATCATGTTCTCTGGGTGAACTTTGCTCA
The DNA here is from genome assembly GCF_929443795.1 of Astur gentilis. NCBI lineage: Eukaryota > Metazoa > Chordata > Aves > Accipitriformes > Accipitridae > Astur > Astur gentilis. Next base: position 18,358,015 of record NC_064883.1, on the reverse strand, counting down.
TTATAATACCAAAACACACCTACCTCCCAAAAGCTACCTGCATTCAGGGTTCGACCACCCCTGGCTGAGCATGCGCTCTTAATTTTTTCTAGCATGCACCTTTAAAAGCAAAGCGAGAGAACTTTATACCAATCAAAGTAAAGGTATGTATGATGAAAGCCACTCAAGGTCCACCTACAAAGTAAGAAAATATAAAAGGGATTAAGAGAGGAGGAATGTTAGGGAAGATACCATCATAGACAAGTCAGGAGGACATCGCTGACTTCTGAGATCAGTCAACTGGCTGAACCTCTCTTTGCCCCCATAGGGATGCCTATTGGGTAAGATTCGAACACTCGCTTATACTGAGTGCTTCCTCGGGAAACTTAGAAATTTCTATAGAGGACAAGCTGGAATGCAAGGGGGTTTTATTTTCTGCCAAACTTCTTTACCCTTTAATGCAACAGAGCTGCACTAGCACTAGTACTTTTTCTTCCTCAGAAGTTCCACATCGTCAGGGTCTGAATAACAAAAAATACCTTTGGAGACAAAAAAACCAAAAAGGTCTGGCGCTCCTGTTCAGTACTGCTTCTTACTCTGCTGTATTTCTCTATGGGAAAGCATACTCTTCTGTACATCAACCTGTACTGTTCTACTACTATCAGTAGGGCTTCTAGGGCATGATGAGCCAGAGTCCAAAATCAGTGTCACTACTTGAGCTGGGCAAAGGCCAGAAGTATCATTTCATGAGGGATTTCAAGAGCCTGAAATTTAGTTTCATTTTGTATAGGAACAGAAGTTTTAGAAGAAGAAAAAAAAATCTGAAACTCAGTAACTACTAATTTTGGACTGAAGGAAACATTTAATTTCAGTATAACCATTTTCATGATTTCTTTTGTAGGATACAAAAAAAAAAAAAGTAACTACTAACCAAACATGTTTTGATCTTGCCAGAATTCCCTCACTAAAGAATATCTGACAAAGTCAACCTTATTTTTTAAACAATCTAGACCATAGACGAACCACCTGTATCATTGAATCACATATTTCTAAATGAATCACTCAGATTCCTCTAATTAGCACTGCTTTATAGCAAAGAAGTATGCTTCTTTAGAGGACATGGATATCTTTTTGTGTCTTAAAACACCAATATCAGGGCTCATAAATTACAGCACTTTTTCTCATTACTGCCACCACAGTAAGGGAAACAGGGAATGATTACCATCTTCCATCTGTAGTTTCATTTTTTAATATATGTTATCAGCTGATGTAAATTAGAGATGCCTTCAGGTCATTTTAACTCACCACTGGCATGGTCATCTTGCTTACAATGGCAGCAGAGTCAGAAAAGTGCAAAATAAAATTTGAGAACATAGGCATTAGCCATTACCACTGTACCCAAGTTCTCCATGATTTCAGGTAATTCCTGAGCGTACTGTCCTGTTTCCCTCACAGCCTCACTGCAACATCTTTTTTATCATACAGTGTACTGGCTCTGGCTGAGATGGAGTTAATTCTCTCCATAGCAGCCCTTGTAGTGCTGTGCTCTGCATTGGTGGCTGGAAAGGTGTTGATAACACACCAGTGTTTTGGCTACTGCTGAGCAGTGCTGGCACAGCATCAAGGCTGGCTCTCCAACATTTTTGCCCCCCCCTCAATGGCAGGCTGGGGCAGGGCAAGTTCTTGGGAGGGGACATAGCCAGGACAGCTGACCCAAAGTAACCAAACAGATACTCCATACCATATGACGTCAGCTCAGATATAAAAGCTAAGTGAAGGGAGACGGAAGGGGGGCATTTTGTCTTCTGGAGCAACCACTATGCGTACTGAAGCCCTGCTTCCCAGGAAGTGGCCAGACATCGCCTGCTGATGGGAAGTAGAGAATAACATAATTTGTTTTTCTTTGCTTTCGCGTGCAACCTTTGCTTTCATTTTATGAAACTGTCCTTATCTTGACCCATGAGCCTTTTGTTATATTTTCTCTCCCCCGTCCCACTGAGAAGGGGGAGTGATAGAGCGGCTTTGGTGGGCACCTGGCATCCAACCTGGGTCAACCCACCACATACAGCTGTTAATCCAAATAGTACACAGAAACTTGATAAGACGTAAATTTTTTGATGACATTAAAAAAATAAACAATCAGGAAAAGTAGTATAGTTTCCTAGTGTTGTCTGATCTAAAAGCACGCCTTTATACTTTTATTCCTTCTGCAATATGTAGGAATTTAAAGTCAACCAGGAATGACTATTAGATATGCAAAAGTAGTCCCTGTTTTTTTTAGAGCTGTATTAGTCCATGTATCTAATATCTGACCCCTAGTAACAGGAAGCAGTTTGGGAACACTTACTGTATGCATTTATCCTTGGGAGCTGAGATACCAAGAGCTTGAATGATTAATGAAAGATTGTCAGATTTCCAGCATCCATATTAAGATTTACCTTTCATACCAATATGACACAAAAGCATGAAAGCTACACTCTGACCTTCATTGATGTAATTCAGTTAAAGTACATCAATCTTATTTTCTTTTCCTGGCTGAGTGGAGATCATGTTGTTTCATTTTAGGAACAATTTGCCCATGGTGTATTAAGTACCATATTATGCCTCCATGAAAAGCAATATTGTGAAAAAAGAGGGACGGCAGAAGGAAATGTACCTCGTTAAAAAAAAAAAAAAGAGCTATAAATGATCTTCTCTGTGCTCTGCAAGTTGATTGTCTTCACACACAGTCAAAGCCAGTATCATGTAATCAGTTTTTACTCAGAATTTTATGTCTCTCCACTCCAAGAAGAAAGAAACGGAGACCAGTTAAAAGATCATGGCTGAGATTAAAAGGAAAAAGCAGGTGTCAAAGGCAAGACTGAGGAAGATTGAACTGCCTAAATCAGAAAATGGAATCTAAAACCTCCAGTTCAGTGGCTGCCTGGGTTCCCTAAGCATTGGTGGTTTGCATTATGTTGATGCTCAGATCTTAGCAGGCAGAGTCATAACTCTGCTGTATCCCTTTTTGAGATTTAAAAGTAAGATGGAGGGATACCGATGCTACTTAAAGTCACTGACCTGTTCCAGTGGCATGAATGTCCAAAATGAAGACTTAATGGCTTTCTTTTTAATCAGTGTCTGCAACTGCCACCCAGTTTTCCACAGTAGCTGACTATAGAGAAAAATTTTTCCTCAGAGGAAAAAGATTCAAGCCCGTATTTCTTATCTCACAGGTGAAGGCCCTATCAACCAGGCAGCAGATAAGACTGTGTGCCCATGTCTCTGTGTGTGTACAGAGACATACAAATATTGGGCTTATTCCCCCCACTCTCCTACTGATGACAATATCATAAAGTGGCGTTATTAGTTTGTGATTAAAATATCTCCAACATCATTGCAATATTACTTATACTGTTTACAAGGTCTCCTTGGTATGATTTCTTTTTTTTTTTTTTTTATGCTCCTCACATGTTGTAGTCTACATTTTTAATTATATTAACTAGAACACAAATTTAATGTAGTTGAATTTTTTTTTAAAAGTATTCCGAAGTCACATTCCACACTTTTGCTATTTAGTCTACAGTATATAACCCTTATTTATGTATAAAAAGACTCTGATGATGTGTTTTTATTATCAGTAACTTTGGAAACTTTTCAAAGTAGCAAGATCAGAGTGATGACTTACCAGGTTCTGTGGTTTCATTGATACAAAAATGTCTGTGAGTATTATACAGAATATTTCAAGTAATAAATCCTGGACTATGTGCTTCTTCAGAGTGCAGGACTTTTTCTACCAGATGAGGTCTTCAGTTCAATTGTCTCTGTACCCTCTACAATGCCCTTGTCATTGTGCTAAGCAATAAGGTTACCCTGTGACCTGTTTTAGAGTGTGGTTGTCCATTAAATAAATGTTAATTCATCCCATCATCATCATTCTAGTAGGCTATAATGACTTTAGGTTGCTTCTAGGTTGAAATGAAGACAATTGTTTTACCAAATGGTTTGTTCCAAGATTTAATTATATTGTTAATCCTTTAAGAAGCACTGAAAATCTCCTCTAGCAATACAAATCCTTTGCACAGACTCAGACACCCCTCATTGTTCATCTTCTAGACCAGCGTTAAGATGCAATTAGCACAAAAATTGTAATTCTGGCTACCCTGCCATGCAAAGCTATTCTGGGCAGGGAATGGGACATATCCATGCCACCATAGTAATTCTTGGTGGGAAAACAATGTATTGGAGTTGAACAGATTTCAGACAAGAAGACCCAGCAGACTATAGAGGAGATAGTCACACTCAACATTCTTTAAGTCCTAAACTCAGCACAGTGTTCCTTGTCATTTCTCTCTGTAAGCACTGTGGCAGTGAACATTCCATCTTAGTCTAGCTTTGTTAGCTTTCCTAGAACATATGATAGGATTAATACATATTCTGAAGCTTTTCTGAGAGAAATTAGTATGGATTGGTGTATTTGTGTATTGGGTGATAGCTTGACTTCATTTTCTTAGGTGTGCATATTTTCTTAATAGATATTTAATGTGGGAAGTGGAACATTCATTTTTGCTAAGGAAATATACACTTTAGTTGCATTTTACACTTGCAGATGTGCTGAAACTTTCAAGACAGAAGTTAGACAAATCACAGACATAAAATATTTTTAAAAGAATCAGTAACAAGTGTGATAGCTTATTAAGAACTTTAAAAATGTCATCTGTATTGCATTATTATAGCTGGGCATATTCTTTTCCTTTTAAAACAATAAAACTAAATCCTTAACAGAACTTTGTACGGCTAGCTTTCCCAATTTTTCCTTCTGCTTTTTGAAAGCTATTGTGAGCTAAACCCAGTAGAGAGCTAAGCCCCACACATCTACTCACTCATGTAAAAAGTAAAAGTGAGAAAATCTGTGGGTTGTGATAAAGGCAATTTAAAAGGTGAAGCAAAAGCTGTGTGTGGAGCTGTTTCCAGGAAAGCGGGGCATCATCATGTGTAATGGTTACTTGGTAAGACAAACTCCAAACATCCCCCTTTCCTATTTCTTCCTCCAAGTTCTATTGCTGAGCACAATGTCATATGGTGTGGGATATTCCTTTGGTCATTTGGGGTCAGCTGTCCCAGCTGTGTCCCCTCTCAGCTTCTTGTGTACCTCCAGTCTCCTTGCTGGTAGGGCAATGTGAGAACCAGAAAAGGCCTTGATGCTGTGCAAGCAGTGTTCAGCAATAGCTAAAACATGGGTGTGCTATCAACACTGTTTTGGTCACAAATCCAAAACAACACCATACAAGCTACTGTGACTAAAATTAACTCTATACCAGCTGAAACCAGTAGAAGAGCTTATTATTACTGTATATGATTCCAATAAATGTGTTAGTGAGCATTAAAACATTAGTGCTGCACCTGAATCTCTATGGTGTTTCTCCAGTTCCTGTGTGCTGTAAAATTCTCTCAAAAGATCTGCATGGGAGTATAAGCTAGCCCAGAAGGCAGATATCTATTCTAATAATATCCCTGCAGCCTATACTTGTGAGATCTTTCAAGTCCGATACCAGATCCAGCTATCAAGTTGGCACTAGTCCTTGGGTAGCACACTAACAGGCAGGACTTATGAGTGGTTAAGTATTATCAGCTACATTGTCAGATGAAAAGACTGAAACATTTAAAAGTTCTTTGTTTATGATTTAACAGAAAGGCTGAGTGGGACTCATCTTACCTACTTAAGCTTTTTTGGGTACCTTCTACATCTGTATGGGTCACCCTATGCTTCTGTATAGTCAAAAGATAAAATCAAGCTCAAAGCTCAATTAATCACTTTTGTATATTTTAGATATTTTCTTTAGGATGAGATGAATAGAAGCTCTTCTTTCTCCCCTTTCATGATAAAACAAATCTAGATGATCTAGATGGCAAACTTGTATGTAGTTGTCTACACTTTATCAGATGAATCTAGACACCAGTCAGGTCTCATGAATGATTTTATTCTATTTGAGACACCAACTAACCCTGCCATCTAACCTACTTTCAATGTTGAAAGTCTTTCATGCACATAATGTTTTTTGTCATCTAAAAGTGGCAAAGCTCTCAACAAAAGATCTAACACAATGAGATAGTTTATCTACTCACACTCAAGCACAGACCACAAAATATTTTTTTTTCTGCAATCAACAAGAAAACTTTTTGGTTTTTTTTTCACTTATCTGGTAAACATTACAAGCCCACAGTAGTACTTTGATTAACATTTTAAATGCATTTGGGGGTATCTGAAATAATAGATGACACTAGCAAAAAATGAGTACACTTTTCAAGACCTGACCCTGTATCTAGTTATTCTCAATGACCATATATCATTCTTTGTCCAAATCTGAAGAGTTCAATCGGCGAGATGTTTTTGTAAGAGGGCATACCTATTGATATCTTAGAGTCAGAAGGTCATTAGGAGTTGATAAGTTGGCCATGTTAAATGGCCACAAATAAACAATGATGTCTGTTATTCTGGTGAAATAATTACAATATGTGAAGTTTTAATGAGCTCCTACTTTTTATTGGATCAGTGCCACCATATTCTGTGTTCAACTAAAGCAAATACAAGGAGTAAATCTCCTAGTCATTGTAGATAACCACTGTTACTCATTAAGCAAATGTACTTGTTAAGCAAATGCTATTAAAAAAAAGTAAGTTTCTTCCAATGTTATTTATGCAGAGAGAAATTCACCCATTTAAAATCCTCAGCAATGTATTGCTTTGCACCTTGGAGATGATTCTAAGCCCTTGACAAATATTCCGGGGAGATAAAGGATATTAAAACTGGCCACTGATAATAGATGAGATAGGACACTGAATCCTCAGTTACACAGATTTAGTGGTTATGGACTTTAACAGAAGGGCAGCAGCATTTATTCTAGGAAATTCTGTCTCTGAAAAACAAAAGGCACTTCTACAGAAGATAAACTTTTATTTTGCTGTAACTGAAATGCTGTCTCACTGTGAAAGTAGTAACTCTCTCTGTAGGGATGAATATGTTTGCTGACACAAGCACCTAGACATTCCTTGTTACTGTAGACATGGTGAAAGAGAAAAATTTCACAGTTTGGGTTGTTTCTTGCCTATATATTTCACTGTTCTCTCAGGTATTATTAATGTTATTATCATGTATATATTATTATTCTATTATTTTGCTATTATCACATATACTATAATCACACCAGCTTTTTCATTAGTCATTGAACATCAAGCATCTCATAGAAAAACAACATAAGTGCACAGTACAGCCAAAAAGGGCAGCAGTTAAAAGAAGAAAGCAAGATGAGGAATGGGATGGAATATATCCAGGATCCATCACTATCTCTAAGTCCATTCAAAATATGACTGCATTGCCTTTTGGCTTTATTTGGCTCCACAAACTTGATTTTCCCTAGTTATGACTAGAGGCCTGCAAAGATCCATACCTTTGGCTCTTGCAGACTTCGATGAAAATTAACTGACTATACTGTTAAAACTGCACTCATTTTTAGCACCATTATACATTATTTCTTTCCAGAAAATTAGTAAGAAGGCTGTAATCCTGAAAGCCTGAACTGTAGAGAAGGAAAGTTTTTTCACATCATCTACGTAAAGCACCTAATTAAGGTGCAGAAGTTAAGAAAGGTTTCTGGAATAAATAGATTTGAGAATGATGACTTCTGCTAAATTTGAATTTTTCTCTGAATTTTCTTCTGCAAGAAACTGTCTCTGTCCACTGTTTATGTAGCAGGGAAGGCTCTATCACATCTCTCAGAGTTTTTTCATTGTTCCTTCACATATCTTTGTGTCGTTTGTATTCAGTTCATGTCTAAACTTCACAAACACAATGTTTAGAGATTTACTTTCTTTCAAATAAAAACTGAGAATACAGAGAAACAGATAATGGCTTTGGGGAGGTCAGGAAATGATCTGTCAGTAAGTATGGGCAAAAATCAAACTGCCTTTACAACTGAAAGCAGATGCAGGTCAGCAAAATGATACTCTAGACTCTTTGACTAGATCTCCACTCACTATAATGGGAGCTTAAACACATACCTGAAATGCAGACAGCTACATTGGAGATATGCAAGTTTAGGAGTCTGAATCTGTAGCTGGAAGAATTCTTCCAAGGTTCATCTAATGTTCTAACCTATCTTTGATAACAGCTGTAATAGGTGTTGTCGTGGTTTAATCCCAGCTGGCAACTAAGCATCATGCAGCTGCTTCCCTCACTTCCCCCCCACACAGTGGGATGGGAGAGAAAATCAGGAAAAGAAGTAAAACTCGTGGGTTGAGATAGGAATGATTTAATAGAACAGAAAAGAAGAAACTAATAATGATAACACTAATAAAATTACAACAGTAATAATCAGAGGATCGGAATATACAAATGATGCGCAGTGACATTGCTCACCACCTGCTGATTGATGCCCAGTTAGCCCCCGAGGGGTGATTCCCTGCCCCCACTCCCCCCAGTTCCTATACCGGATGTGACATCACACGGTATGGAATACCCCGTTGGCCAGTTTGGGTCAGCTGCACTGGCTTGCATCCCTTCCCAACTTCTTGTGTCCCTCCAGCTTTCTCATTGGCTGGCTGAAAAATCCTTGACTTTAGTCTAAACACTACTTAGCAACAACTGAAAACATCAGTGTGTTATCAACATTCTTCTCACACCTAACTCAAAAACATAGCACTATACCAGCTACTAGAAAGACAATTAACTCCATCCCAGCTGAAACCGGGACAGTGTTTAGGTATAGAAAGAGTTTAAATACAATGATAGTTCCTGAGGATATTCTCCCTGTCATCCAGTGATTAATAGGCATTGATAGATTTTTCTGTTAGAATTTTTCTGTCCCCTTTCTTAATACATCCCCAATAAAGTAGCTGTTGGTAGAGTAGCCTTGGTCTACTCTTGCCAACAGAGTTAGACAAACAAACAATCCTTCTAGAATTACAGTATCAGCAAAGAGATGTCAACCTTTATAACACCCTTGGATTCTTCTTGATATTAAGCCATATGATCAAAGGGGGGTGGGTTAGAGGGGGTGTTCAATAACTGTGCCTGTATCATGTATTTTGCTACCTTAACTCTTTCAGCTACAAAACTTCCAAACAGTGATTGCCACGTTGAGGCCAGCTTTTCATCTGATCATCTTCCAGCTGACAGTCTTGACTACAAACTAGTTCTCTTGAATATTCCCAGTTTGATACAACTAATATGCCAGTCTTCACTACAGATACCTTCAACAGAAAAAGAGTATTCCCTTTTTTCACTCACCTACACACACAGCTGCACATCCTTGTTTTATGGTGTTTCTTCATTCTCCAGCTGCATATAGAATTAATCCAACTAGCTATTTTAAATTCGACAGCTATAAAATTAGGTGAGAAGGATTTTTTTTCTTAGTGCAGCAGAATGGTTCCTAGGACTGTTGAGTGACAAATGTGTATATTTACCTGTTCTCCGAAACTCCGTAGCCAGAGCTGAATAACTATGCATTTTCAGATTTATGTCAGATGCTTGGAGTTACATGTAAAACCGAGGCTGTAGCTTTTGAATTCCTTTGCATGTGTAGTCTCACAGTTGATGCAAATCAGCATTTGCAAATAAAAACTGTCTGAAGCATGATTTGAAGGCAGAAATATTTTGCTGCTGTGCGTGCTTACGCTGGTTTTTTATATAAATTAATTCACTTCCTGGAAATCCACATAACAGCATAATAAAAGAAAAAAAGAGCAGATTAAACAATATATTTCCAAAATTCTGGCATTACCAAATAGCATGATTAATTGTAATTTTGGGGGTAAATTTGGCAAAAAAGTTAATATACACAGTGTCATGGTTTAACCCCAGATGGCAACTAAGCACCACACAGCTACTCCCTCACTCTCCCCCGGTGGGATGGGGGAGAGAATGAGAAGAGTAAAAGTGAGAAAACTCCTGGGCTGAGATAAAGACACTTTAATAGGTAATGCAAAAGCCATGTGCACAAGCAAAGCAAAACAAGGAATTCATTCACTGCTTCCCATTGGCAGGCAGGTGTTAGGCCATCTCCAGGAAAACAGGGCACCATTGATACCGAAAAGCCAGTCGAAGAAACTCTTTAAGACTCGTTTTGGAGTTTTAGAAAGCAGACATTCTTTATTGCAGGGGATAGTTCCACTTAGCATGCATACCACAGCTTTAGCACAAGCAGGTTATATAGAATAACTAATTGCATATTAATCAGATTAGTATACATATACATAAAAATGATTTTAACTGATTATTATAGTACTGGCTACATCCAATCTTGCACTATGAAGGATCCATTTGAGTTGAAGGGCTGCTTTTATGACCACCAACCCATTTGAAGTTCTTGTTGGCTGTCCTTGAAGTCTTTGTTCTTGTCCTTGTTCTTCGATCTTGAAGCTTAACGCAGTTTCAATCACGTCATCAGTTGCAACGTTGTTCTCATCTAGCATACAGCAACATCTAGTCGTAAGAGCAAAGAACTTGCAAAACGTATGAGTAATTACCTCTACTAGTTAATTGCTTGACTATACTTTTGTCTATTGTTTCAATCATGGTGTTAGTATAAGATATCTAATAATTATTTATCAAATTTCACTTTTACAGTCACCTAGCAGCAAACCAGTTTCCATAGCTGGTAAGAAATATTAAAACCATCAAAATATTTAGACATACATACAGAACGTATAGAAATATGCTATCACCATGTCCTGGGTTCAGATGGGATAGAGTTAATTTTTACAGGAACCTGGGAGGTGGGGGGCATAACCAGGGCAGCTGACCTGAACTAGCCAAGGAGCTATTCCATACCATGTGCCATCATGCTCAGTATCTAGATGGGGAGCGGGCCAGGGGGGAGCTCTCTCGACTTTCAGTGGGGGAAGTGGCAGAGCCTCAGGTTCTGGATGGTGAGCAGTTGCACTGTGCATCACTCTTTTTGTATATTCTTTCAGTAGTACTGTTGTTATTGTCATAACTTCTTTTCTTTTTTTTTTTTTTTTTTTTGAGTTGTCCCAGTAAACTGCCCTTATCTCAACCCTCGAGGTTCCAGGGTTTTTCTTCTTTTCTCTCCTTCGTCTCCTCCCTATTCCATGGGAGGGGGGTGGGAGGAGTGAAAGAGCAGCTGCGTGGTCCTTTGTTACCGGCCGGGCTGAAACCACGACACACCATCACACGTAACGGTTACTTGGGAAGACAAACACCACCACTTAAAACATCCCCTCTTCCTTCTTCTTCCCCCAGCTTTATCAGCTGAGCATGACGTCATATGGTCGGGAATAACCCTTGGGTCAGTTGGGGTCATCTGTCCTGGCTGTTTCCCCTCCCAATTTCTTGTGCACCCCCAGTCCATTTGCTGGTGGGGTGGGTGAGGAGCAGAAAAGGCCTTGGCTCTGTGTAAGCACTGCTCAGCAGTAACAAAAACATCCCTGTGTTATCAACACTGTTTTCAGCACAAATCCAAAACATAGCCCCATACCAGCTACTGTGAAGAAAATTAACTCTATCCCAGCTAAAACCAGCACACATGGGAAAGTCTGTTAGAAAAATCAGGTTAGAAACATACACATCTGTACTCTAAACAAGATAGATAATAAGACATCTGAAATATGTATAATTATATGTTTTATATATAGCATTCTCTACTTAGTTTAGATTAAGTATTACATAATTTTAAAGTGTTAAACTGCAAGCACTATACTAACTACACATAATAAGAACTTATTCAAACGCTATGGCTACACCTTTGATAAAATTTTATTGGAAAGCTGCTCACGAAAACTTCAAGTTCTTGGAATGTAATTTCAAATAACAGCCCATAGTGATTTTTTAAAATGTTAAATTAGAAATTGCCTTATAAAATGTTACCACTGCTTAATGCATAATAATATTTCATTTAAAACTTCATGTAATGTGTTGTGGTAATATTTAAATAAAGAAAGAAAGTTATTAAAACAGTTCCTCCAGTGCTTTACAGTGTTAAAATAAATTGTCTTCTGCTTAAATATGTGAACTACTTTGGCAGAATGTTTAAAACAGAAAACTAATGGAATACAGCTGTTCAAAGTTAACTGAGAAAAAAGTCACTATGTGTCTTGTGTCTGAAATTCTAGCAGTTCTGCTACAGAATGGCATTGACTATCTACAATTTGAAATAAAGATGATTAGATAATGTCAATTCCACTCATTATAAGATTCCTTCATTTTTATTCGTGGTATCTGTCTGTCTTACATTCTATTAATGTAATAATAGGTAGGAAAAAAATTAAAATAATGATCCCACCTAAAATACTCACTTATAAAAGCTGTGCTTTCTTACATTTCCTTCCAAGTTTGGCTTTCTTTTACTTTCAATTTTCTTTGATGTTGTTTAAGAATATTAGCCTTGGTAGATATCAGAACATTTTCCATAGATCTCAAAAAAACATATATTAAAACTGGTTATTAAAAAGAAAAAAGGAGGAGGAAGAGGAGGAGGAAGAGAAAAAGGAAGAGAAAGAGTGTCAGCATAAAAACAGTAATAATAAAAACCACTGTGGCAGAAGAATGCCACAAATATTTACAGGGAAATGAACTGTACACAGGGTAAATGGTAGGCATGGTATACAGTCCTGACTTCTTCCAGTAACCTATTCAATGCTACTGAACTTTCCTGGTTCAATTTTCAAAGAGCAGACACTGGTCCTCTTGCAAGTGAAAGGTATGTATTCTCACTCAAAGACCTTCTCTTCTGAAGGAGCACAAGAAGGTAAGAATGTCCCAGTGTATGTAAAATGGAGCATAGTATGGTATGCATAGTTTGCAACTGCAGCAGTTGTAATTAAGCCCACATTCTGTCCATTAAAGTATATTCTGTCTTGCAGGTCAGAATGGTAAAATGAAGTTTGCTGACATAAATAACATATTTCCTAAACTATTGTCCAAGTCCATAGCATTTAGAGATAATGTGAGCGTGATCTCTTTTTGAGCTCAGTTTTAGTAGAATTACTCTAGGCTCCCCCTGCTTTCATTCTAAGTTGAGAATTTGCCTAATAGAAAATGAGCAAAGATAAGTTTATAACTTTACAATCTGCTGTGTGTAACTGATTAGATAAAGATGGAGCATATGAAGGTGTGATGGGTTAACCCTGGCTGAACACCAGGTGTCCACCAAAGCCGTTCTATCACTCCCCCATCCTCAGCTGGACAGGGGAGAGAAAATATAACAAAAGGCTTGCGGGTCGAGACAAGGACAGGAGAGATCATTCACTATTACCATCACGGGCAAAACAGACTCAGTTTGGGAAAATTAACTCAATTTATTACAAATCAACCAGAGCAAGGTAATGAGAAATAAAACGAAATCTCAGAACACCTTCCCACCTCCCCTCCCTTCTTCCCGGACACAACTACACTCCCGGATTTCACCACCAAGCCCCCCCAGCGGCACAGGGGGACAGGGATGGGGTTTATGGTCATCACACGTTATTTTCTGCCGCTTCACCTCCTCAGGACGAGGGCTGATCACACTCTTCCCCTGCTCCAGCGTGGGGTCCCACCCACGGGAGACAGTCCTCCACGAACTCCTCCAACGTGGGCCATTCCCACGGGCTGCAGTTCTTCACGAACTGCTCCAGCATGGGTCCATTCCACGGTGTGCAGTCCTTCAGGAGCACACTGCTCCAGCGTGGGTCCCCCACGGGGTCACAAGTCCTGCCAGAAAACCTGCTCCGTGGGCTCCTCTGTCCACAGATCCGCAGGTCCTGCCAGGAACCTGCTCCAGCGCGGGGTTCCCACGGGGTCACAGCCTCCTTCGGGAACCCACCTGCTCCGGCGTGGGGTCCTCCACGGGCTGCAGGTGGATATCTGCTCCACCGTGGACCTCCCTGGACTGCAGGGGGACAGCCTGCCTCACCAGGGTCTTCACCACGGACTGCAGGGGAATCTTCGCTCCGGCGCCTGGAGCATCTCCTCCCCCTCCTTCTTCACTGACCTTGGTGTCCGCAGGCTTGTTTCTCTTACATGTTCTCACTCCTCACTCCGGTGGCTGTTTTTTTCTCCGTCCCAACTTTTTTTTCCTTCTTAAAAATGTTATCACAGAGGCGTTACCACTATCGCTGATTGGCTCGGCCTTGGCTGGCGGCAGGTTCGTCTTAGAGCCGGCTGGTATGGGCTCGCTCTCTCTCGAACACAGGGGAAGCTTCCAGCAGCTTCTTACAGAAGCCACCCCTGTAACCCCCCCACCCCCCGCTACCAAAACCTTGCCAGACAAAACCAATACAGAAGGGCAGACAGAATGTCAGAAAAGGCTCTGATAAGGGAATGTCAAATTAGATGGACTAATTACTCTGATGCACCAAACCACAGCTTCGTTTATTTATTTCTACTGTCCATTTGTCCCTGAATTTGTTTGTGTAAAGGAGTGTCAGACAAATAGTTTCTGACAATTCCAAATCAAATAAATCACTATAATATCAACACTGGAGGGAGGATTACAGGTGCTGGAGTAAGCTTAATCTGAATCAATAGCCAGAGAGAAATATTCACTCATTTCTTTTACACTTAAAAGTAGCTTGCAGTTTCTCATACAGCCAGTAGAAACTCTGGGTAGCTGCTGCTTGTGAGTTTTTTGAAAAAGAAAAAGGATATAAGCATTATAAAGAGTTTTGTGGTAATTCATTTGTCTACACTTCTCAAAACTAATTAAACACAGAAACTTTCTATCTCATATATCAACTGGATTTTATTTATTTATTATAGAAAATACCCAAATCACATGTCAAAAGCAACAAATTATACGAAATAATTTAATTTTCTATGTAGTAAATCTGAAATGCACATTAATAGAGCACCAGCAAGTTTGACAAAATGCCATGGCGTAATTATTTGCTAATTAGCTAGTGTAGTCAAACATGTAGAATTTACTGCTACGTACATGACTTTTCACTGTAGAGCTCAAAAAAGAAAATGATAATGACTTCATGTTGTAAAGACAATTCTTTTTGGTTTTGGTTCATCTGCTTAGATAGTTTCAAAATGACATTGTATGCTGAAGCACCTCATGTTTAGTGTCATCATTTATTTAATTTTGAAATCTCTCCGGAGTATGAAATACAAAATGACAAAGACACTAAATTGAATAATAAGTGTATGTTACAATTGTGTGTTAGTATGTGCTAGCCAAGATCCAAATGCCAAGTCTTTATTGTAAATCACATTGATCTATAATTACTATGAACTGTTAAGTTTTCATATTCAGAGAGTCTTTGGAAATAAATCACTGCATCATTCAGTATCAGTATCAAATGTGTGGTTTGGAAAAGTAATTCTGCCTAGAAATGTAAACTGAAGACAGTACTCTGAATTCTTACAGAATTTTTGTTATTTAAAATGAAAGATGATAAATATTATTTAATTTCCTTGTTCTTTAATGAAAGAAAATGTTTGAATAAACCTTTGTTAGAAGAAAAACTTTTCTGGAGACTTTTTTCAACTCTGAATGGAATGATGTGATGAGCAGTACTTTTCCGTTTGCAGAGCAAGACCTACAATTTCAACTCAGCTGATTGATAGGGGTCAATCTAAAGATAAAAGGATGGCATCTTGAAAAGTGTATGTGTTCCCAAACTGAGATAGCACACACATATGTTGACAGAATAAGACATTCAAGTCCTATTGTAACTTTTTGATGGAGATCAGCAAAGCATTTTACCAACAAGAAGGCTTCAGATTTCTTCTAGCATGGACAGAAGGAACATTTGAGGTAAGTTCACCACACCTCTGTACCCTTACTTTCTGCAGTTCACAGCCTATCTTTAGTAACCTACTGCTTAGGACAAGTGAGATGTTGTATCCAAAGAAAGAAGGTAAAAGTAAACAGACTGCAATTATGTACATTGGAATTTTTTTTTTTTTAAATGGTAACATCCTGTCCTTAGAGAAAGGGCCAAGAGAGCCTATATATCCTCAGCATGACAAGAACTCTACTTTTGATGTCTGCTGAATACTGCCATGTCCAACAGAACTGTAGATTATAATATCTGCATACTGACTCAGCACAACCATGTCAGCTCCTAATAACCCCACACAGCCACCACCAACTCTTGTGGATCTTCTAATAAGCACTGATATGATCCTACTTTATTCCACTTAAGAAGATCACATCACAATTTAATGCTTCAATACTTATACAATTACATACGTAATGTAGACCAGACCCTCTTATATGTTACATGAAGACTGTGGGCAGTGAAACTTAACTGTCTGCACTCTGCCACCTAAATGCATGTTAGCAAGCAATTAGGAATTTATCCTCTTTTAAGAGTATTATCTCCTTAAGCTTTGAGGCAATGTAATTTAAAGCTGTGCTTTGAATGAAACAGCAGTTGTATAAATTATGATTAGGTGGGATGAAGCTTCAAAACTGATCATTTTAACTTTTCTCATTGCACGTATACATGTAATATGTAGTGTCTGCCTCCTTCCTTCCCCACTTCTCAAAACTTAAATATTCAGAAAACCATTGCTGAGATTCACAGTACATGTTATATACTATCTAGACCCCATAATACAGATAACCATGCACATTTCCAAAAAACAAGGGAAATGTCAATTAATAAGGTCACATATCTAGGCAAAGATGAAGACTTGCTTTCACTGTGGTACAGAAACATGGAGACAGAAGAGGAGTAAACAGCACGGAAACATTTGCAGTACCTTCTCTGATTTTCCAAATTGGAAGCAGCCTCCTTGCTACTGAACTGACTGTTCTACAAGCATATTCTGAGCAGAACAGTGTGACTCAGGCCAGACACTCCTTTCAGCAATAATGAAAACAGGTCAAGGAGAAGACTTAGAGAACTCGTACAGAAGAAATTTCATCACCCCCACGTCTGCTGCTGAGTGATCCAGAGGCCTGAGTTCAGTGACAAATTGCATATACCACCATATTCAAAGATGCATTGCACTTATAAATGGTGTCCATACACTTTGAAATCTTCCTCTGAAAGTTTAAGAGGTGTAAAGAGGGGCTTCATTTAGAGGACAGAAGCTGCCTACACATTCAATGGAGAAAGATCAATCCTTGTAGGCAGCTCACCGTTTTTTGCTGCTGAGAGCCATGTGAAAGAGGATGCCTCTTTCTTTTGTCTACTTTGTGAGCTTTCCCTCAAATATTTGGATGGCATGGCCTTGTTCTCAGAGACGCTTGCTGGCCATTGTTATTACAGCTTTCACTGAGAGAAGGGGATGAACATGTCAGTGCTGGATGGCACTTGCCATAGTAGATAACATATTGTTTGTGCACAGTCAGTAAAAGCTTTTATAGAAATTAATAATTTAGGGCAATATTTTGCCCCATGTATGTGTACATTACTTTCTTTGAAATCAGAGACAGCCATCTGCACATGTACCCATGAACAGAACTAGATCTGTATTTTCTTTATAGTTTTCTTTCTTCATAGTGAATTTTTCATAGAGTAAACCCAGACTGAACAGTTTGTTACAATAATAATAATATAGTACCTATCTCTTCTACAGTGCTTTTCATCAATACATCTTAAAGTCCTTAAAGTTTTTTTTGTTCCACCATGCCCTTATTTCTATATATTTTTTTCAGTGTTTCTACTCATAGTAATCAAAACTGTGCATAAACCTTCCTGTCATTCAGAATTTTAATAATTAGTAGATAATTTTTGAAATACTTCTTCCAAAATGCACAAATTGGCCCCACCTGGGTGCGGATGTCCCTGATGTGAACTCATTTCCTCACTATACAGTCTCTGGCAATTGATGTGGTACTTAACTGTAGACAAATTGATTTGACACTTTGTGTGAAATATTCCTTGCAAAACAGTAAAGGGGTTTTAAACCTCAGTACTCTTTATACACTGAAAGATGTACAGACTTATAAATTGACAATCAATCACACTTATATCTAAAGGAGATAGGTAAATATTTGTCCATCAATATTAACTCTGGACAAAAACTAGATATGATGCTAAACAAACAGCAGCCTGTTGTCTAGGAAGGCACTATGATACAGGCCCTCAGAAAATAAACTTCCCATAAGAGAGGCTTTGTGGACCGATTCCTAAAAGGGCAGATCACAGTTTAATTATACTGACTTACAAAGAACATATGATTTGAAACATCTTTAAGCTGCAGCTATCTACAGTTTAATTGTCTAGACTAAGCTTGAGGCCTAGGATATCTGTAGAAACAATGTAGAAACAACTAAAAAGGA
The DNA here is from genome assembly GCF_929443795.1 of Astur gentilis. Lineage (NCBI taxonomy): Eukaryota > Metazoa > Chordata > Aves > Accipitriformes > Accipitridae > Astur > Astur gentilis. The sequence goes on along the minus strand of NC_064883.1, from coordinate 18,339,815 downwards.
GAGATACCTCCACAGATTTTTGAATGGGAAAAAAAAATCACTAAAAATAGAGGCAGGGTGGATTGTGGATTGTTCTCTGGAAATGCTCTCTCTAGCCATGACGTTAATGGGGACGATTGCACAGATTACAAGTCTATCTTTTAGGTGCCTATACTTACGTAAAGTAAGTCCCACCTTCAGTGTCTCATGATTTTGAAATGTCTCCTCTAATACTACCCCAAAATATCCACTAAAAATATCACTCTGTTGATTAATACTGAAGCCTTTGAAGTCAATATTCCACAGCACTGGACCTATCAATTTAATTATAAAACTGGTTTTTTTTAAAGGATATTGTTTTATTACAGCAAAACCCAGTGAGTCACTGCTAAATTGTTTTGAATGTTCATGTTGTGTGGACTTTATACTTTAAAAATCTTCTTTTTAAATACCTTTGATGGAAACTGTGAAAAATAGACTTCCTACTGTAGAGGTGCTCACCATCCTTGGCTTTCTAACCTCTGAAAAATGTAAAGGATAGTTCTGCTACTGAATGTGTTTGCATTTTCCACAGCAGGATAATACATTTTCCTATTTATAAACTCAAGCAGTTCTACAGTAGTTACCATAACCTGCCTACACAAGTGAAAGCTTATTTCTTTGTGCTCACCATGGTGTGTCTCATTCCTTGATGCACATGGAAGGACATTGTAAATAACATTTTAACACCCACAGCCCAGTTCATATTGAACAGCAATAATGTATGGCTAGCCCATGTAAAGAAGAAAAAGTCAATAAATACATAAGAAATGTTAGTCATGTCTGTAATCTGCCACATACAGCAACAAGAATCACCATTAAAAAGGTGAAGTAAAAGAGCTAGTATTACAGGTCTTACTTTAGTCACATTATTGTTTGTGTCATGCTAGTTTTACTAACTGTAAACAAATGGCCCTGTTCTTACTTCTGCTCTTTTCTATGCTTCCGGCATCTACCTATATTACAAAGACAGTACTGTGAGCAACATACTGATTTTGACCACAGAAGACATGAGCTCAAGGCACACAAGATGCAAGCTGTGCCTTTCTCTTAGCTCTGCTGTGAACATGTATGATTTACTATAGAACATATGTTTCACAGCACCAAGTCACAGGTGACTCTAGAACAGAAAATTGAAAGTGAATGGGGAAAGGCAGTGAGATGGCAGTTACAGGATCAGTCAAAGCAACCACCTCTGCTGCTTAGCATTTAAAAGGCAGAGGGGTAAAATGAAAGAATTGTTTTGTGATGCTTAAGTATCAATACCAATACTGAGGAGAGCTTTAGTTCTAACTCCATCATTTTAAACTTTTGCACTGAGGAAATAGAGGAAAACTACCACTTGAATTCAAATTCTTGATGGAAATTCTGTGTGGACTTCAGAAATGGCAGTATCTAAATTAAATTATGTTTCATATTCAGAAGTTGAGGTAATTATTGGAAGTTTAACTTGCATACTGACCTTGAGCTTGGCCCAATCTCCAGGCCTCACAGTTGCTTTGTGCTGATTTCTTGAAAAAATAATGCATATTAACTAATTCCTGATTATATTCTTCATGTCAACAACTTATCAGGGTGAACGATCTTTGGAGAAGCAGTTACGACTAAGTTTTAGTCCCTTTTAGTCTCCTTGAACTGAAGTAAATAAAAGCTAGAGCAGTCCACCCATTGATAAGTACTAAGAAAGCGAATCTTAAAATACATCTGGCCCAGGAACAATATAAATTACCTGCAAAAAGGCAGTTTTAAAAACTTTAAAGAAAAATGAAATAAAATCATAGCTATTATGTAAGCTTTTCTAACCGTGAGAGAGCTGGGTCTTTACAAAATAATTTATTTTTTGATATCAAAGCATTTCAATCTCAACTTACTTTTAATAGATGGCTTTAGTGACTGTATTTGTGATGGCAGAAACCTTAGAGAACACATTGCACCAATGCTGTAGCTCATGAAGAAACAGACGCAGTGTAGTGTATCATGACAGACTGAAATGGAATTCCAGCCGTGTGAAGGTAAATTTTCCAGCTGTGCTAGCACAGATTGGAATAACTCACTCATGACTGCTGCAGAAGAAAGTGTCAGTCTATATCTCAAACTGTAGCTATCAACCACTTTGTACTGCTGCCTGCAGCAGACAGGGAAAGATTCTGGAGTAACAAGGTGAGATTAATGCATTTCTGGGAAGTCACTTACAGTTTTATAATATTTTTTGCAATCTTATTTTTTACTTCCAATAGTTTTTGCTCTCAGTTTATGAACATTTAGATTATTTTTTTTTAACTGGGTATACTACTTCATGTACATTAGTCATTGCCATGATATTCTTTTTTCCTTTTAGAGTAGCTGCTGTTTTACGAATGTTCAATGTGCTAGTGAAGGATGTGCTACTATCATGAGCAATTAATGAAGTTAGTGAATATTCACAGAAAGCCTTAGAATGGGAACAGAACTACATGAAGAGTATTTATATGGGAGGATGCCACAGGATGATTGTAGGAAGACATGGGAATTCACAAAGTGGACTATCTAAAAAAGTCAGTCACTAAATCAAAAATGCATTATGTTTTTACTTTGAAAAAGAGCAGGTGAATTTTGTGCAAGGGAACCTGTAGAATCAACAACACTGATTTCAACTAGGCACATATATATTTTTTTTTTCCTATTTGCAAGTTCAGAAGTCACACTGAGTCTCTCAGGACTTATTTCTGTGATTAAAATTCATCAGACATTCAGCTCCTTGGCTTGTGCTTACAGAAAACAGGATTTCTAAATGGGTTTCCTATCTAATGCAGGCTTAGAGCAGTTTGGACTCCAAGATCAGACAAATACAAGTCTTTGAACAGGGACACAAGAACTTAAAATGGACAAAAATATCAACAGAAGATAAATATTACCATCAATGAGTTCAGATAATGCTTCTCCCTTTCCTTTCTTTATTCCTGGCCTCATGATATGTTGCAATAAACAGAATATGAGGCACTACCTTCAAAAGTAAAATTCAACATAAACATAAACAAAAGAACTGAAGAGAGGAATGACGATGTCAAAAATCTAACAATTCCTATAACTTATGTAAATAGGAGCTTCCTTATTAGAGTATGTATCCTATTATTTTCTCAAGGGTATTAACTCCTTTTGAAGGTGTGATTCTCTGTTTCCCCAACTCTGTCACTACAAACTCATTCCTGACCAGACTTTCTAAACTGATAATTTCTGTTAGATAACTGATAATTTCTGATTATAAACTGGTAATTTCTGTATTTTAGATTTCATGCCATCTCAGAAATGACCAACTTAATTTTAGTTGGTGTCTGGTCTCACCATCACTGATTTCAGCCATAAAAAATCATCAGATAAAGTGATCCTATATTAAAATGGCGGTATAGTAACTGGAATACAGATGTGTTCTCACTAAACATATCTTGCTTTTTATATGACAAGTTAGTAATTTCTATATCCATAGAAGTGCAAATATATCAGGAAAAGATCTACAATTATTGGCTACACATTTGCTTGGTTGTATATTTATACCTATGAATCAAACCAGAACATTTTATCAAAAGTGAAGGCAAATAAAAATCTTCCTCTGCTCTTATGCAAGAAATCCATGAAGTGCACACAAGATAGACCCTCTGTGCCTTACAGCTACTCCCACTTCTTATTACATACACACCTGGGTGTTTTATGTAATTTAACTTAGAGTGACTCAATGAAAACTTACAGCACCTTGGTGGTTGGTACTTTTCAGTCTGTCTAAAATTAAAGGACAATGCCTCCTCAGGTGATATTGTTCCTTCTGTGCTTTCATCCTTTTTCCAGCACCCATTCACATACCACCAATCCCATAATTTCTCACTTTCATCTGTCTCATAGTGACTTTCTGTAGGAGTTTAAATTCCATCAGAAAAACTGTGCAGCCGCTCAAAAGTGTCACTCCTTCCTGAGCCAACCAACCTTTTCAGACACCTAGAAGAGACCCCTAGAATGTGAATACTGAACCTCTAAAAAACTGGAATCCAAGCCTTTCTTTACAATAGCATATAAAGTCATTGAACTGTGTCTGTTTAAACAACATTTATTTCAGTGAAAATCTTCATTAGCTGTTTGGCAAATTCACTCAGCTTCTCCCAGCTGCAGGACTGCATAGAAAATGAAGTCTAATTGGACTTTGAGGTAGCAAATTTGACACTCTACAGAAAAAGAACTATCTGAAAATTTGCAGCTGGGGTTTAAGTTTGTTTTGGTTTGCTTAATTTTGATACTTCTTTCACCACAGATGTCAAAATCTTCTGAAGCTTTGAAACACATGAAAATTACTTATTCCAGACCCAACCAGCTTTTCACCAGCTGTAGAAAAGTCAAACTGGATGGAAGAGGAGATACTCATTTTAGTATGTCTCTATATAAATTTAACTCCAGCATCCATGACAAATATTAGGCTCCATTCACAGACTATTTATAAAAAGCAGAAGGGAAATTAAACTAAACTGCCAGAAAGAAGGTGCATGCCTGCAGAACTCAAAGCACTGGTTTAAGAGTGAGTTACGGCACCTGGTGACAGCAAGTGTGCATAACTATGTCCTGTCTCACTCCTTTGTACTGCTGTTCATTATCATGCAACATGAAAACAAAAAAATACAGAGATGGAAACAATGCTCAAAAGCCTGGCCACATCAATGAATTGATGTAATTACTGTGCATCCAGGTTAAAGTAGCCTTGCAGTCTCAGAAGAGGAAACATTAGGAAACAATGTTAAAGTACAGGTTCCTGATAAGATGTTGCAACAGCAGCACCTAAAGCAAAAAAAATCCATATGTGACTGCAGGACACCTTGCATGTCCAGGAAATTAGCTGGTTGCAAATACACATTCTTGCCCACAAAACATACAGGATTTATACAATAACAAAAATTAAAAATTCTATTTATAGAAGTCCCAGATGCCATGGATTTCTAGAACTGAAACACATTTTTGATATACATCTCATAATCCTTGCTGTCCTCTTCTATGCTTTTTCAAGTTTCATCATGACCCTCTTGAAACAGGAGTGATGAGACCCAAGTGGAAGATTCAGTATATGGGTGCACTGAATTAGTAATGCCATGGCACAATAATGTTTCCTGGTTTAGTTGTTGGGTTTGGGTTTTTGGTTTGTTGGTTTTTTGGTTTGGCTCCCCCCCCCCCCCCCCAAAAAAAAAAAAAAAAAAAATTTAACCTTGTTTGAATGTATTTCAGAGAATTCCCACAGTGATGCTAAAATCACTTATGTGGAAATAACTCATCTGCAAAGAACACCAAATATACATAGTAATCTGGAGATCATTACTCTTTTATCTGGCCTACTTAGTCCAATTTAGGCCTCCTCAGCAGAACATATTGACATACTGCAAAGTGAGTCCAACAAAGGACCACCAAGATGACTAAGGCATTGAAGCACATGGCATATAAGAAGACATTGAGAAAATTTGGTTTATTCAGCCTTAAGAAGAGAGGATGATCTGGTTAGAGTCTACAGTTGTCTGATGTGAGAATATTGAGAAGATAGAGACAGACTCTTTTCAAGGGTTCATGGTGATATGACAAGAGGCAATTTCTACCACAGGAAATTCCAGGCAACTGTTAGGAAAAACTTTGGAATTACTGGAATAGGTTGCCCAAAGAGGTAGTATAATCTTCACCCTTGGAAATATATTCCAAACATGACTGAACACAGCATTGAGAAAAGTCATCTGATTGGTCCTGCTTTGAGCAGGTGAGTGGACTAAATAACTCACATATCCCTTCCAACCAAAATTATTTTGTAAGTCTATGATTCAGGTAAGAGTAATACTGTGTATAGCTATTCTGCAATGCTAGGAGAATATTCACAACTTTGTCTGTTCATTTGTCTGAAGGATGAATTTCAATGAAACAGAGATAGGATCACCTTTATAACAATGTCCAAAACTGAATTAACAATGCATTCACTCTGCTAAAGGGAAAATACAGGGAGAGGAAAATAAAAGGCTAGTTTTCATCTAATTAGTTGATTACAGGTATTGTTCAATGTGTGAAAATTATTTACTTCTGTTGCGGTCTTTCTGAAATGAAATAATCTGTACTGGAGGCAGCATGTACTTCAACACGCTTACAGGAAAAGCTGGTGTTTTCCATAATATTGCTATTTTCTTTTTTTTTTTTTTTTTTTTTTGGTCTTTGGTCTTGGGTAATTTCAATGAGAGAGTTAAATTATTTACATGTCCAGTTGCAATTACTAATGTTTATTATATGGCAGTTACCTATCATCAGTGTAACCAGCTATTATTTTGCCAGTATATCTTTCCTAGATCACTAAAGAGTTTTGGATCAGCATTGAGTTCTTGCAATGGTGTACTCATTCATGTTTAGTCTAATGTAAGCCTGTACTGCCATGTAACATTCCCACCTTCTCTCAATGGCTCAGTCCCACTTGCTCACGTGTGTCATAACAATGCATGTGTGGCTGTCTAATGAGCCAAATCAAGGAAGCTGAAGACAAATCAAGAGGAAAACTAACCATCAGTTTGCAGCCAGATGATTTCCATGAACTGGATCACTGCACAGGAACACTTTTTGGGGAGAAAAAGTGGGACCCCTTCATGTCATATTAAAGCAATGACAATTTAGTTCCGTCAACCTAAATAGAGGCTGTCCCACTAATATATGTTAACGCTGAGGATGTAAACAATGATGATAACATACATTAGTAATGCCAGAACCTAGCATGATGGCTAGTCAGGAGAAAACTCTATTACTGCTGTAATTGTATTTCTTGCTTCAGACAGAAGAACAGCTGGAGTTATAATAGCCCATAAGGAACATGGTGGAAGCATTAACTTCTGACAAAGAATCTGAGTTTTGTACATTGCTCACTTCCTCCTTTCCTCATTTTTTTCTGATGTTTGAAACTTCTCTGTGTATTAAGCTTGATTGCACAATCAGCATTCTGACAAATCCCAGTTTCTCTCTCCATTCCCTTTCATCTTATTACTATCCATAAATAGAGACAAGCCAGGAAGGGGAGATAAGTATATATCTATAATTGTAACAGTATAAAAACAACTCTTGAAACATATTAATCACTGACTAATCTTCCATACTAATTTATCCCACTTGTCTAACAGCAGCTCTTTCCTTCTCTGAGCTTTCCTATTCTGAGACCAAGACTTCATGATCATATTCCTGAATAGCTGATGCAGCAAATTCGTATTATCATTTAGACTACAGCTTCCTGTTTCCCATTATATGACAACTGTCAACTTTCTGCATAATCAGGAAAATACACATACTCTTTTGGGAAGGGGAAAGAGAAGAGGAGTGAGTATTTTTCCTAAATGTGGTAACAATGTCAAAATGAAACTGTTTGCACTGTTACTACATTCTGCGAAGCGTAAGAGAGAGAGGAGAGATAAGTGAGATAGGAGAAGAAAAGAGCAACAGTCTTGAACATGAATATTCTTATCTTCAACACAGCTGAGACCACAGAAGACCAAATCCCAGGACCCCTATTCCCAGTCTTACTTCTAGTACCGAGTCTCTAGGTTAAATAAAATTTGGTGGAACTACACTAAGGAAATCAGGACATGATTGTAAATGAAGAAAAGATTTGACATAAAAAAATAAGAAGTACTGACTATCTGCCACTCCTCCTGAACCTATGAGATTAAACAAATGAATCAAGCTTGTTAGGTAACTAACAAGTGCCAGTAATAGAGGCAAGTCCCTGGCACAGCCAGCCCTTAGTTTCTAAGTTATCTTCCTCTTTCTTTATTTTGAAATCAGGGAAACATTTACCGTATATAGTTTCCACTTGGTAGCTTCAGAAACAAAAGAAAAGATTGTGTGACCCACTGTTCTCTACAATGGCCCATAAGTCAAATGGATTTGACCCTTCTCCACTGCTTTTTGGTTTGTTGTTCATTTATCTTGGTTGTCAGGGCTCTGTATTTCTTGGTGATGATGTGAATTGTGAAAATGCATCCTCTGCTGTGGCTGCTTTTTATTTTTTAAAGGATAAAAATAGATTGAATGTCCAGACTCTTCCACAGGAAAAAAAGGGAAAGGAACAAAAAGATCCACTGAGCTTCATCAACAGGATGTGTTTTTCCCATTCTCTCCCTCCCAAACCCCTAGAAATGTTAGTGAAACAATAGTTTAAGCCACCAAAAAGGTAATGTGTTTAATCTGCTAGTATTGTGCACTAGTTCAATGTATGTACACTAGGCTACTAAAACGTTAAAGGAAAATATACTGCTGTACCATATGTATTTCAAAGTAAAATCTTGCCTTTGGTCAATTTGTGTACTGCCTTTCTGTATTGATTTTTTTTTTTTACAATAAATTTGTTCTACCATGTACGTTCCCTCTTAAAAGTAGCATTGAACAATTTCAGCTCCACACCAGTAACTCAGAATATTGTGTTGGTTTGTATCTTTTTCTGATGAGGAAACCCAAGAAATATTAGAAATTATCATTCCTCAGCACTTCCTTTCTGGAGGCACTAGTCTGACTTGCTACTTCTGAAAAAGAACAGTTTATCAAAATATTCACTAGCATGTGATGTGTTAAATATATTTCAGTATGTACTTTGAAAAAGGTTGGCAGATGCTGAAATTTCATTCAGAAGAGTAGCATGAGTTTTTGACTCAGAAAAGAAAAATATCTTGGTAGTCAGCTGTACAAAGTTAATAGACCAAATTATAGCCTCATTTAAGCTATTATAAATCCATAGCCACTGCTAGTGAATTTAAATTTAAACTAAGTTTAATGACAGGAAAATTTGGGTAATACAGAAAGGGGAGATGCAGTTCACATGCTAATCAACAGAGCAGGGAGATTTTGATGACTGCTGGTTACATGAAGAAGATGATATCTATAAAAGGCTGGAGCTGTGGCAGGACAGGCCATCAGCACAAAATCCAAAATATGTGCACACCTCCGGCTATTGAAACTTCACCCCAGACTTATGAAGTGGGAAGGAACACTGTTCATCTGCTCTGGATCTGAGTTGTGGAAGTCGTCTCTTACTCCCTTCATCCCAAATTCCTATATTGCAATACCTATGTTCGTGTCCTGGTTTCAGCTGGGATAGAGTTAACTGTCTTCCTAGTAGCTGGTACAGTGCTATGTTTTGAGTTCAGTATGCAAAGAATGTTGATGACACTGATGTTTTCAGTTGTTGCTAAGTAGAGTTTAGACTAAAGTCAAGGATTTTTCAGCTTCCCATGCCCAGCCAGCGAGAAAGCTGGAGGGGCACAAGAAGTTGGCACAGGACACAGCCAGGGCAGCTGACCCAAACTGGCCAACGGTGTATTCCATACCATGGGACATCACATCTAGTATAGGAACTGGGAAGTGGGGGGGGGGAATCGCCGCTCGGGGACTGGCTGGGTGTCGGTCAGCGGGTGGTGAGCAATTGCCCTGAGCATCATTTGTACATTCCAATGCTTTTATTATTGCTGTTGTCATTTTATTAGTGTTATCATTATCATTATTAGTTTTTTCTTTTCTGTTCTATTAAACCGTTCTTACCTCAACCCACAGGTTTTGCTTCTTTTCCTGATTTTCTCCCCCATCCCACTGGATGGGAGGGGAGTGAGTGAGCGGCCGCGTGGTGCTTAGTTGCTGGTTGGGGTTAAACTACGACAATTGGTATTGCCTGTTAGTCAGAATTCAGAAATTTGAATGTCACCCTGCCAGAATATAACATATTTTAAATTCAGATCTCCACCTTTTTCTACCAACTTTATTTATATACCTTCCACCAATTTAATGATGGAGAACAAACTGCTAACTAGTGCTTTGAGGGATCTTAGGTTAGAGCCCAAAGAGGTGGATACTGTCACTGTTAAATAATGAGGTCAGCAGCCACAGCTCTGGAGATCAGACCAGTTTTAGAGCATTTACCTTATCCTGAAATTTCAATTGTCCTGCCAGATATTCAGTGTATAGATTTATATAGATCTATATAGCTATTAGCTAAGAATATCTACTGTACATCTAAATCAAGAAGGAAATTTACCAAAGATGCAACATCTCATCCTAAAAGATGATCACAGTAATTTTTTTGACAAACATTTTTTAACATTTTGGTATTTTCTTTTAAACCAAAACTAATCAAGGAAATGAAAAGTTTTCAGTATTTATACATGCTTGCAAAATTTCTTTTAACAGTTTTTTAAAACTTTTTTTCCTTTCAAAACAGCTTGTTTAAAAATGTGAACTTGCTAAGAAAAGAAAGAGATCAATATTATCCATCAGAGAGAGTAATTTTATGGTCACATTTCTGAGCAGGTACAATATTTGAACAATCCAAATTTTCTTGAATTAAAGAAGTCATCTCTCACTGAGTTACCCTACATCCCTACATCCAAAGTGTTGGCTAACTTTCCACCCAGTCTTTAGTACAACTTCTCTACCTTTAGCAGCTGATTTTAATTAGATGCTTAAGTAGTTGTCTGGACATATCTCACTGTAGCATAAATGGGTTTCTGTACTTCATATCTCATGACATGAAATACATCAAATGCATGTTTCTTATTTCTGTCATCGCTGCTTTTAACAGCTTCTTCACAGAAAATGGAAAGCATGAAGATAAAGGTAATCTGTGTAATAGTTGTATCAGATGTGTATATTCACATCCACATTCAAACTAAGGAATGCAAGAGAAATAGCTAGCAATTCAAAAATCTCATTTAAACTGTAAGGACATTGATATTCCCTCATGTGGATTTTATTAATTTTCTATAATGCTTTTTGTCAGTTCAACAGGCACAATACAAAAACACATCAATCTTTTTTCTGTTCTTTTCAGTCAGGTGAGTTCACAAGCTCATTTTCAAATGGAGCAGGTGGGTGTACATACACTGTGTAAACAACACATTCTTGGCAAGGCTGTGTATTGCCATTATCTCTTCTAGACACCAGACAGAGAGGAAAACCAACTCCTGCTTCTCTTAGTGCCAGACACCTGTTCATTTTTCTTCCATTGCATCTGCTTCACCTTCTGCTGCTCTATCAATTGTTCTTGGGCTGTGGCATAATTCTCTTCAGCAGGAACCATTCCAAAGAGTCAGGAATTTCTCTAGGTTTCTGATCAAATGTACCTGTGTCATAAGTATGATCTTCAACAAAGGTGTCACCATAAGAAGATGCCCAGGGATAAAAACCTTGCTGACTTTCTAGAAGCAACACCTTTCATCATATAGTAAGAAAACAGAACCTAAACCATGCAGAGGACTGAGAGTGAATTCCACTAATAGCTAAAGCTAAAAAATTGTGAAAAAAGTAACAGCTTTCATGGAATATTGGTGTGGTTTAAGCCCAACCTTTGCCTGAGGCAGGACTAACCCAGACTGCCTTCCCTAACATATTCTTCATGTGCACTACGGGGACTTTATCCCCTTCTACAGTACGTGGAAGTCTTGTTTGGGCAGGACCAGCTCAATTGGTAGAGCCTCTAGTACTAACTAATGAAGTGGCTTTTGCTAAATGTGTATCCCAATGTTTGAAAGTCCCACACCTCATTGCTCTCAGTGTAGTTTTTAGCAGTCCGCTGCATCATTCAACTTTCCCAGAGGCTGGTGCATGATAGGGGATGTGATATACCAGCTCGATACCATGCTCTTTGGCCCAGGTGTCTATGAGGTTGTTTCAGAAATGAGTCCCATTGTCTGACTCAATTCTTTCTGGTGTGCCATGTCACCGTAAGACTTGTTTTTCAAGGCCCAGGATAGTGTTTCAGGCAGTGGCATGGGGCACAGGATATGTTTCCAGCCACCCGGTGGCTGCTTCCACCACTGTAAGGACATGGTGCTTGCCTTGGCAGGTTTGTGTGATATAGTCAATCTGTCAGGCCTCCCCATATTTATATTTCAGCCATCGTCCTCCATTCCACAGAGGCTTTCACTGCTTGTCTTGCTTGACTGCAGCACATTTCACATTCGTGGATAAGCTCTGTGATAGTGCCCATGGTCAAGTCCACCCCTTGATCACAAGCCCATCTATACGTTTCATCTCTTCTGTGATAGCCCGTGGTGTCATGGGCCCACCAAGCTATAAATAATTCACTCTTATGTTACCAGTCAAAATCCACCTGACCCACTTCAATCTTACCAGCCTGATCCACCTGCTGGTCGTTTTTGTGTTCTTCAGTGGCCCTATCCTTAGGTACGTGGGCATCTACGTGATGTACTTTTTCAACCACATACTCTAGCTGGGACACAATATCTTGCCACAGTGCGGCAGCCCAGATGGGTTTACCTCTGCCAGTTGCTCTGCTTCCATTGCTGTAACTACCCCCACAGGGCATTTGCCACCATCCATGAGTCAGTATAGAGATAGAGCACTGGCCACTTTTCTCTTTCAGCAATGTCTAGCACTAACTGGATGGCTTTCACCTCTGCAAACTGACTCAATTCACCTTCTCCTTCAGCAGTTTCTGCAACTTGTCGTGTAGGACTCCATACAGCAGCCTTCCACCTTCGATGTTTTCCCACAATGCGACAGGACCCATCAGTGAACAGGGCATATTGCCTCTCATTTTCTGGCAGTTTATTATACAGTGGGGCCTCTTCAGCATGTGTAACCTCCTGCTCTGGCAATATTCCGAAATCTTTGCCTTCTGGCCAGTCCGTGATCACTTCTAAAATTTCTGGGCCGCTGGGGTTTCCTGTTTAAGCCTGGCGTGTGATCAGTGCGACCCACTTACTCCACGTGACATCAGTTGCATGACATCAGTTGTGTAGAGGAGACCCTCCCTTTGAACATCCAGCCCAGCACTGGCAGTTGGGGTGCTAAGAGGAGCTGTGTCTCAGTACCAACCACTTCTGAGGCAGCTCAAACTCCTTCACATGCTGCCAGTATCTCTTTTTCTGTTGGAGTATAGCGGCCTCGGATCCTCGATATCCCTGGCTACAGAACCCCAGCGGTCTGCCTTGGGTCTCCCCTGGTGCTTTCTGCCAGAGACTCCAGATAGAATGATTCTCCCTGACTGTGGTATAGAGCACATTTTTAACATATTGTCCTGCCCAGACTGGCCAGAGGACTACTGCATGAACAATCTACCATTTAATTTGTTCAAATGCTTGTTGTTGTTCAGGGCCCCATTTGAAATCATTCTTCTTCCAGGTCACTTGATAAGAGAGGGTTTACAATCAGACTATAATTTGGCATATTCATTCTCCAAAACCCCAAAATGCCTAAGAAAGCTTGTGGTTTAGTAGTTGGAGGAGAAATAGCTGCTGTCTTGTTGATCACATCCACTGGGATCTGATGATGTCCATCTTGCCATTTCATTCCTAAAAAATGGATCTCCTGTTCAGGTCTCTTGACCTTACTTCATTTCATGGCAAAACTGGCCTTCAGAAGGATTTTGATTATTTTCTTCCCTTTCTTAAAAACTTGTGCTGTGTTGCCCCATACAATATCATCAATGTATTGCAGGTGTTCAGGACCTTCACCCTGTTCCAGTGCAGTATGGATCAGTCCATGGCAAATGGTAAGGCTGTATTTCCACTCTTCATTAGATTTTTGCACTAGCCATATGGGACTATTAAAGGGTGAGTGAGTTTTGCTGATCACCCCTTGGCTCTCCAGTCGAATCAGCTTACAGATGGGAATCAGAGAGTGTCGACTGGTGCAATATTGCTGCCGGTGCCCCATTGTGGTAGCAATTGGCACTTGTTGTTCTTCAACCCTCAACAACCCCACAACAGGAGGGTCCTCCAAGAGACCAGGCAAGGTAGACAGCTGTTCAATTTCCTCCATCTCCCAGGCAGGTATACTAAAGGCCCACTGGTACCCTCTTGGGTCCTTGAAATATCTTGTCCTGAGGTAGTCTCTGCCAAGGATGTACAGAGCCTCTGGGCCAGTCACAATGGTGTATTTATGCCACTCATTCCCACTTAGACTCACTTCAGCTTCCAATACAATTAGCTGTTGGGATCCCCCTGTCAGTCCAGAAATACAGATGGGTTCTGCCCCTTTATAGCTTTATGGCACTGGGGTACATTGTACACTGGCATCCACTAGAGCCTCATACTCCTGTGGGTCTGAGATGCCAGGCCAGTAAACCCAGTAAACACACAGTCCAGTAAACCCAGTTGTCCCTTTTCTCCACCTGGCTGGAGGCAGGGCCCCTCTAATCCTGGTCATAATATTCATTATTCACTTTTTGTACACATGAATCATAAGTCCCTTCAAGACGGTCAGATGTGAGATCAGCCATTCTACTCTGTCTGGGGAACTGCCCACTGGAAACTGGAGTGGTATTTTTCTAGGAAGAATCCCCTTTTGTGGTTGTTTTTCCTTGCAACTCACATACCCGTGCCTCTAGGGTTGAGGTAGTTTTTCCACCCCGCTTCCTCATGTCCTCTCCGTGGTCACTCAAGTAAAACCATAGGGTACCCCGACGGTGTGTACCTTCTATATCCTTGCTCTTGAGCAGAGGAACACTTACTCCTAATAGCTGAGATATGGGTCTGTAAGGGTGGGGAGAAGGACATATCCTGTTTGAACTGTTGAAACTCCCAGGGCAGTTTCTCCACACCTGAGATACAGGCCCATAGAGACAAAAAGAGACTTCCTTCATATTGCTGGAGGTGGACAGCCACTTCATCCAATAATTGTTGGCATACTACGGTGGTGCAATTTATAGAAACTTCCGCCACATAGGCTGTGTGCATTGGACTTTGTCTGGATCTGTGGGTAACTAACTGCTCATTATCCAGATCATTATAAGTCACCTCCAGCATGGCTAATTCCCTCAGGTATCGAATACCTCTCTCCATTGTGGTCCATTTGCCTGGGTGACATGTAACGTATTCCTTGAAAGGGGTACCTTTCTTTCATCCCTGACAGAAGTTGTGTCCAGAGGCTGAGGGTTTGTGTCTTTTTTCCAATTGGCTTGTCAATACCCCTTTCCCTAGACAGAGATCCCAGCTGCTTGGCTTCCCTATGCTCTAATTCCAAGCTACTGGCCCTGTTATCCCAGCATCAGAGCAGCTAGGTAAAATTGTGCTCGCCTGCATGGTGGCTGACATAATTTTGCATATCTCATAGATCACTCAGGGTTAGGGATCGGGTGATTACCTCTGCTTCTGCCTCTTCCTCCTGTTCTTGTGATGACCCTGGTTCACCTTCATCCCTTACTAAGCAATTTGATTTTTTTTTCTGTCTTTCTTCTTCTGTACAGGGGTGACTGATACCGGCACAGGTTGGTTCTCTCGTTCTGCTGCAATGCCTGTTGCTGGGGTTGGGGTGGCTGCAATGCCAGTCAGCTTGTTTTGCCTCCCTTCCCCCTCAGGGTGCTGCAAAATATCGAGCAGTGTTTGGTAGATACTGACCAGGGCCCAGCACAGTGAGGTAAGTTGTGCCTCTTTGGAATAGCCACGCCATCTTCCTTTCAAATAATCTGTCACTTCATCAGGGTCCTGTAGTTGTTCAGGAATTAAGTTCCAGACCACTGGAGGCGAGAATTTCTCTAGATACCTGCCCATATTCTCCCACACTCCATGCCACCCATGACTATCCAGCCTTTGGGCAGATCTCTGGGTGGTACTCTTTAAAATTTTTTTTGTAATCCTAAACAAGACCTGAAACATATTTAGGAGACATAGCCATAAAAGCATGCTGGCTTGAACATCCCAAGGATATTAAAAATTCTTAAAAGCTGTTGTAATTAGCCTGAAGGAGAAGGGGAAGGGAAAGGAGTCA
Source organism: Astur gentilis (assembly GCF_929443795.1). Classification (NCBI taxonomy): domain Eukaryota; kingdom Metazoa; phylum Chordata; class Aves; order Accipitriformes; family Accipitridae; genus Astur; species Astur gentilis. Next base: position 18,324,065 of record NC_064883.1, on the reverse strand, counting down.
TGAAAAGTGTAGCCCCCTGTCTTCCCCATAGATTGGGTGTGATTACTAATAAATTCTGAGAGAAAGTGCCCCAGGTACAGGCATGAAAACAATGCCACATGCAAATAGCAGCTTAACCTCATGACCAGTGATGTAATCATATCATAAGTCGACGTCACCCAGTACAGCAAAATGATAGTCACGATCCCTCTCCCACAGGTGATAAACATCACTGCAGTGAATACATAGTGCATATAAGAATTTACATAACACTACCATGTGAACAAATAAACCAACAACCATTTAACTAATATAAGAAATGTGTATAACAAATCTTGATTTAACACCCTCTTGTCAAATCTGTCATTATCTCAACCCTTTAAGCCCCATGTTGGGCACCAAAAAAGGACTGTCATGGTTTATGACCAGCCGGTAACAAAGCACCACATGACTGCTCGCTCACTCCTCCCCGCTTCAGTGAGGTAGGGAGGAGAACTGGAAGAAAAAGGTAAAACGTCGTGGGTTGAGCTAAGAACAGTTTAATAGGACAACACAAAGAGAGAATAAGTAATAATATCAATAATACTAATAAAAGAATATATAAAGCAACTGATGCACAACGCAATTGCTCACCACCCGGAAACCGATGCTCAGTCCATTCCCAAGGTGATCCCTCCACCCCTGGACAGATCCCCCAGTTTATATACTGAGCATGATGTCAGTATGGTATCAAATATCCCCGTGGCTAGTTCTGGTCAGCTATCCTGGCTGTGCCCGCTCCCAGCTTCTTGTGAAAATTTACCCTATCCCAGCTGAACCCAGGACAAATATTTAGAACTCCATGTAGAAAAAAGCTTCTAATTGGACAGGAAGGAAGAGACCCATAGGACAGCTAAAGCTAAAGTAATCAATCTGCCTTGTCACTTGGTTGTTGATGCCGGCAGCACATACACATGAATGGCATCAAGTTCTGTGGTTTTGAATTGCTATAGATTCCCTTTAATAAAATCTATTTCTAATTTATCAATCCAGTGGCAGAATCCCAAATCTTACCTTAGTTAAGACAATTCAAAAAAATTCAAATTTTGAGTAGATGGTGACAACTCATTGAGGCTATGGTGTTGTTGGGAAAAAGGAAGTTAATATTTCAATTTTGTTCTTTACGAATACACAACATAATTATGCACTCACTTATTAAAGAAAGCATTCTGTCAAGTTGGCATTTATGTATGCTCTTAAAATGGTTGTCTAAATTATTTCAATGAAATTGACTCAAACATGAGATCAAGAGCTCTACTTCAGGTTTACTGATATTTTCTCAATATTTCCCAAGCTACACAACACAGGTATAGATTATTTTGTTAATGAATGGTAGAATAAGTTATACAATTTCTACTTATATCTGAGGGACAATTACTTCTTGATTTAAGTAAAAAGAACAAATAACTTCTTCATATAAAACAAGGACTAACCACATAATTTCTGAGATAGCTACCATTCACAAGATTTAAGAATGTCTGGTATGTCATTATGGTACTTAAAAAAGAGTAGAAAGCTGGGGATAAATTTGTCTGTTCTCACTCAGACTATGCTTTACATTAGCCTGCAAGCAATCTAGTGAGTTCAGTAAAATGGTTTGTGAAAAATGGTTGTACCTCTTTAATAAGGATATAAAAATTAAGTTTGTCTACTTGTTGTCTTTTGCAACAGGATTTGGCTTTGTTTCCCTGAAAGCTTTCATATTTTGATGTGCTTTAAACTGTTTTAAAACAGTTGTTAATGAATGATTGCATCAGCTGTCTAGAGGAAAGAACTTTAATGTAATTTGTACTTGACAAAATGGAAATTTTATCATGTTTGTGTTTTTGCAATGCAATGAAATACTCTTTAAAAACTAGCTATTTTTAATTCTCCTTTCTCATGGGTTCTTGTGGCTGTACAGCTGTTAGATAACTTGTTTTTTTTTTAAACTGGCTGTTGTTTGATGCTTTATTTTTTAGAAAAAAAAAAATAATATCTTCCAGATTTAAATTTCTTATTTAAATTTGCCTAAGTATATTCAAGCTCTCTATAGAGAAAAAAAAACCCACAAACCCAAACCAAACCAAAACCAAACCAAACAACACAAAAACCAAAAAAACCCCCAAACCACCCCACCCACCCACCCCCAAACTCCAAAACAGTATCAGTAAAAAACAACAATCCCATATATAGAGTAACTGGACTCACTCTAGCTCGTGACTCAAGAGCCCCAGATGCTACTGCATCTGTAAGTGTTCACTCTAGCTACAAGGAAACACTGCAGCACCAAGTAAAGACATTGGGCACCATATCGAAAGACACAAGATTCAGTGTTTTCCTTCCCTCCATCCCTTTGCTTTTCTCTTGTCTTCCCAAAGCACCTTTACTCTACAGCCTAAGCAGACAGGAGGAGGGGAAGCTTACTGCTAGTCGTGAGGTACCAAGTACCTGGCCCAGGGTACCTAGGCATAGCAGGGCAGGGTGGATTGAGTAAATGAACAGAAAATGAGGAGTGCAGTAATGGAGCAAAGCAAAACAAAAAAAAAAAACCAAAAAAAAAGCCCAAATTCTTCTGTGCCTCATTTTTCTCATTTGTGAAACAGTCTTCTTTCCCTTCTTTTATGCATATCCAACAGAGAAAAAAGATTTCTGAAGGTAAAATCTATACTGCTTGTGAAGCATTAGCTGAATTATAAGTTATGAATGTAATAACAATAATTAAGCTCATAAAGGTCCAGTGCTGGGCTGGTACAATGTTCGTGAAGTAAACAAGTCTTACAGGATGGCTATTAGTGATGCATGAGGTTTCAAGTAAATATTTAAGGAGTCTGAATCAAAGTTGTAGAGCAGCCTTAATTTTGGCATTTCTGGAGTTTTGGATTTTTTAATTTTCAAAGTTCATAATGATCTTTTAACAAGATTTGTGGTTTTCTATACAATACTTAGCAGCTCTAGAATCTCTGGAAATTATTTCATTAACATTGCATTATCTAAGTGTTAGAATCACAAGACAGTAAAAAAATCCTAGACAATAAAAAGAAATAAAGCTTGGCCTTCATTACAGCAATCTTTATATTCAGAGAAAGTTTAAAATTTGCCACAAAATAAGAAAAAAACCTGATACTATGCATAAAAATTAAAAAATATAATTGAAGCAGAGCTTTCATAGAGAGCTCCAATCTTGATTATATTCAAAACTTGACTGACCAAGGCTGAGCAACATAATTCATGTTAGTTCTGCTTTAAGCCAGAGAGTGAGCAAGATTAACTATATTATTCTTTCTATGATCTGTGAGACAGATTTTTCCCTAGCAAGCAACTTGTATCCAGTCATTATTTCTAACCTAAGTAGTGAAGATAAACCTTTAAACACCTTTATTAGACACCTAAAGTGTCCTTTTGATTGATGCTTTTTTAGGTCTTGAAGATAAAGCCATATTTCTACACTTTTGACTTCATGATTAATTCATAATTATGAAGAGTATCATTACTAGACCTGCTTGACATCATATAACAGTGACATAATTTTGTTGTCTGCTTTGACCAAGGAGAGCCAAGAAGGTAAGTACTGTGCCACTGGAAGTAGATTTCAGTGTCTGTTCCACTGGGATACAAAGCCATCTCACTTGGTGACCCAAGTGGTTGGGGACAATCTGAAAAAGAATAGAGATAGCAGAAAACCAGCACAGAAACAGGAGAAACTGAACATCAAATTGCATGTAAAGTTTTCTTCCTCTGGCCAAGACCACACTGGTGGGCTATAAATATATTCTGCTTTGCATCGTTAACTCATATTTCTCTATTATAATGTAATGATGATTTACATTAGTTTTCTTCCCTTTCCGTGGACCACAACAGACTAAATATACCTGATTGTGAGGACTGAGTCACTCCAACTGTGTCTCTGTTGACAAATAGAGAGGCTGAACATAAGCAGATTTGCAGCGCAAAATACTTGGTGCTGAGGACTCCATGTCCATACTATACACATTTTAGGGGATTCTGCTACTAAACTACCTCTAGTCTGACCCTGTAAACTGAATGCTTATTAACAGTTTTGCTGCTTTCAGTGCAGTCTGAGATCAGACCTTCCCATTTCATTTCATTCAAAAAGAAATCCAGTTTCACGTGCTTAGAGACTGCTCATGGATATGATACAAAGCACAATGAGCAGAGATGATCAGGACATTCATTTCAGAAGTACGTTCATACTCTGAAATAAAACACTAACAGAGATGTAACCAGAAGCTATGCAAGCATCGTTAGTATGGAACTAAGTCCAAGTAACAGCCTCTGCAATCAGGAAGCTTTATTAGTGCAGGTTCTGGCTCAACACTATGCTAATCACATTCATCTGGCTTCTGGCCAGCACAAAGTGCAGGCAGAGGTCACTTGCCTCTCCCTACAAAGCACCATATACACATTACCTAAATACGCATTTGTCCTTCATATGGTACAATTATGTTTATTGCATTACTGAATGAAAATTTTGCTAGAGTTTAATGTTGCCTGGAGGATGATGATTCAATTTTACAGCAACTGTAGAAGGTTTAAATGTATTTGTTGTTCTGCATTAAAATTGAATTTGTTTAAACATCTGTTTTCAGTTTGAGAAGAGTAGATGAAAGATCTGAATGATACAGATTATTTGAGTGAGTTAAATCAGGAATGTGGATGTCAAAGGTCTCTGTTCTCCTCTATGGAGACTGCCTTGCTGATTAGGCAAAGACATTTCTTGAACTTGACACTTCTTACACTTCAACCCAATATGCTACCCAGACAGCAGTTTGTGAGATTTGCCATTTCCCTCTAAACTCCCAAATTTTATTAAGGAATTCTTGTAATGCTAAATACCAGTGAAATTCATAGCAGATTTAATGAAATTAATTGGTTTAAACTGTCCTAATCAGATTTAAAAGAAGCCACCTTTAATAGACAACCTACTATTTTAATGCACTGCCCAAAACTATCTCCAAAGACCTGAGTACAGTACTGCTCTATCTTCATTAATAGAGAACATATGTTGGCAGCCAATTTTTTGTAGCTCCCTTGAGTGGTTCTGTAAGTCAGATTTCACTGATAATTGCTTTAATAAAATCTATTTTAACATAAAGGGCTTGATTTCAGAGGTGGCCTACATATTTCTCTGCTCTGTCTTATGCAGGCAAATATCCATACAGGCACTCTCTACACTAATGGGACTGCCCTCCTGGTTAAACAGATGCTTAAGTGCTTTATCAGGTCAAGGTCCAAAGTCTAGGTATACAGGCAAAAGACTTTAAACATGTTTAAATTCTGTATGTGAGTGAAAGAAGGAATGATTAGCTGAATTTTCAGAAAATTAACTTGGTCATGCCCATCAGTGTACATGGACTAAACATGTACCTCTAGATAGAGTTTACACTTCAACCCTGACATATCTTCGCACTCCTGTATATTCACCATCTGTTTATACAACAACCTTGTAGCTAAATATTTAAATGAACTCTGACTGAGCTTCTGGTATGCCAGTAACACAAGAATTAACTGTCCCACACACACTGTTCTCCTCTGTGGCATGCTGAGCTCTTGCTGGATACAATGTGAGAAGACAAATAAAGGATTTTAAGTGTCTGTGACTGTTGAGCCTGATGAATAAATAAACTTTTAATCTTTCTGTCTAAGATGTAAACACAGACATAGAAGAGCAGTAATTAAATCTAATATCCAAAAATAAGTATAAATTTTGTTTAGCAGCCAAGAGGGAGTCTTAACAGCAAGATGAAATGTCAGCTGACACCTTTTCTGGTGGAATGACCAAAGGTTTCTTTTGACCTTTCTTCTCCCCATCATGACCTGTGAAAGAGAAAACAGCCTTCCCATTATAGCCTGCAGTCAATAGGTGGAGGAAAATAGTTTCAGTCTTCTGTCTCTAAACCTTTGACACCACAGGATGCAACAGAGAAACTTCATGAAGCCAAATGTTCCTAAAACAGTGTACAGAAGAAAAAGGAGAGAGATCACAAGACCCTTACTGAAGTTGGACAGTACAGGCCCTAATGACTATCCTTGTAGAGAGCCTGAGATAAAGAAGTGGTCATGGGAGGATGAATCTTGCCAGGAAGGAGGAAATAGGATTGTTGCTAAGATGTTGGAACACGTATTGTCTTTTTGTGATTCAACATACTGCAGGAGCTTTATTGCCTTTTGGTGAGGCAATCATAAAGAAACACCCAATGCCTCCTCTCTAATCCCCTGTCAGTTGCCTTGGGGAGGAACACACCATGATTTATAATCCACAAACCACATGGACAGAATGAAGACCTTGACAGAAGGGAATCTTCCTTGCTGATACAAATGAAATAATATTTTACAAGTCTCTTTCCTCCAAAAGTGTTTTAAAGCCACATACAATTAACATAAAGAGGTTTGTTCCAGAAGAAAGCCTTCTGCTAATTGCTAATGCTTTATTTTCCTAGTTAAAAAGTGTAAATAGCTCATTTAAATTATTGCTTACTCTCCCCCCAACCCCGGCCCCATTGTTCACAGATCACTGCCTTTCCCTTCTTCCTATTCTCCTCTCCTCTCGTGATGCACTCTTTCCTAGCCAAATAGGGCTAAACAACCTGTTCCATGCCAAGCAACCCCTTTGGTGAGCATATTGTTGGCCTATAATTTGTTCAAAAGTGGTGGATTGCCAAGGCCCTTTCAAGAAAGCTGCATGAAAATCTTCACAAATAAGCCTATGCCATTAGTAACAAGAGCCCTAAGGGAGCCATTGTAGTGAGTGAACGTATATTATGGATCTCTCTCTGTAATTTAATTCTGGAACTGGGAATCTTAGGTAGCATATGAACAGCTGAAGAACTGCCCCACCACCCCCGCCTCTCTTGCTCACACTCACACACAGAAGGAAATCAATGGGAGAAATGTCCTTGCAGTACTGAATACATATGCACATTGGCATTTATGAAAACTTGTGCTCCCTGTGGGGATGAAGAAGGTGGCTTAGAGGAAATTAGAACAGCCTGACACTGGTGCAGTCTCCCACCCCGCTATACAGGTCATGATTGACAGGGCCCTTGTAAATAGAGAATTCAAGAAGGAGGCGGCTTTTAAAATTACATATAAGATGATTGAAATGACATTTAAAATGCCAATTTAGGCAAGAATGCATTTTCTGAATTATTCACTTCATAATGTGCCTTTGCATCTCTGCTGCATTTCCAGGACATTCATTATAAGTGGCTCATTTAAGAAAATCTGTGGAATTGGAGTATATAATATATATAATGGATTTGCATACGTAAGAACAGTCTCTCTACAAAGTACTGAAATGCACAACAAATTTACATTAATATTGGATTAAATCTTTGCAGAATACTTTTATATGTAAATATAACTGCCATATAAAGCTAAGTGCATAACTACAAGACAAAAGGGAAAATGTTATTCCATATACCTATAAAACTAATCTGCAGAACTTCTCAATGTTGAAAATGCAGTCTTCCTAAACTGTGAAATGATAGCAGAAGCAAATAAAAGCTGTAAGAACAAATGAGATTAATTCTAGCGAATATGTCAGATATTCTGTGTGAGAACGTTAATTTCTCCTGGGCTGACAACATTTTTTGTTTGTGGTAATTACAGTCAGAGGTAATAAAAACAATTTTGATTTGTGGTAGAGATCGGCTACCTCATTCATAAGAACAAAAAGAATCCTGCATCCACATTTGCATAGAACTCAATGAATCAATATCAAATTTGCAGGGCATGTGTTACAGCTTTCATAGCAGTTATGCTTCAAAAGGTGATTTTTCAACCTGGTGTGCAGGGATTTAGAATTCTAATGTATCTATCTCAGAGTATAGGTTTATCTTCACTTGTCCCACTGGACAAGCACTTACTTAGGGGATGCAGACCAGAACTATAGCAGTATGGAAGCTAACAATTTTGTTTGGAATAACTTACATATTAGTAGGATTATTTTTATTTAAAGAATTGTGTTGAATACATGTAGCTGTTGGAAGGATTTTTTTCAAACTAGAAGTCTGTTTCATGCTGGAAACACACAGCAAAGGAAACTATGGGCTTCAACACAGTGAGACTGAAGAGTCCCAGTAAAACTTATTTTTCTCGTGTCTTTACCCCTGCAAAATTCAAGTAGCCTTTAGTTTTGTGTGTCATTGATGATGTAAGACAGTTCAGATTTAGGTACTTTTTGGTAATAAAGTTATTTGAAGGAAAGAAAACATGTAAGCTCTGGCTGCAAAATTTGAAGGTAGCCCTAAAGAATGTTCTCAGAGCCACCATAGAGCTGGCTGGGCTTCACAGTATTTGGTCGTGTCCCTCTATCCCTGTGATATAATCTGGACTGTAAGATCCTCCAGAGTTTCTTTCCTGACCTTCTCTCTCTTATTCTTGATGTAGCTGGCATATTCTGCTGCACAGCTGCCTCTGCTCTGATTTCCCATAGCAAGCTGACACTTGCACAGTGTATAGAAAACAGAGGAAAGACACTGAAATGCGATGGGCCTGACAGCTTCAGAAGGAACAGCCAAAGAGCATGATTGGAAAGGTTTTTGCCATCTACATCAGGCAAGCATTTTGGAAGCAAAGGCAAGGGGCAGACAGAAGCTGTCAGTTTATACACACAGACATTTGAGATTAGTAACTCATTTGCTTGCTGTTTTCAGTTTAAAAGCTCTTCATGTCAAGTTTTGACAGTACTTTTGAAAGTACTTTACAAACCACTTCTGTATTTCAGTCTTTTTATCCTCCTCACTAGAGTGAATGGAAATATCTCATCCTTATAAAATAAACAAAGATACTGAGTAAAGTGATGCACTTCAGATATGCAAACAGTGACTTCCCACTAAGACAAGGTTAGCAAAACTCTCTCATGGTTGGTTGGGAGGACTTTTCACTTTAGCATGTATCTTTTGACCAGGATCAAGACTGCTGTCTGGTATTAAGCCTAATCACTGACAACAGATATAGCATCAACTGGATATGTAATTTCTCCTATCTCGAAAAAACTCATTTTTTACTGGTTAATATTCAAAGATTCATTAATTCAATCCTATTTCATTATAAGCATATCTAACTAATGTCTTAATTAAAGCACAAATGCCAGAAATGGCTGCAACCCAACAATATTGAAAAAGTTACTGTATTAAGGAACATGTGATTGGCACTCATTTTTTAAAGTTAAATTCTGATTGGTGCCTTTTTGCTAGTTTCACTGCCATGGATTGATTTCAAATAAAGCAACAACCTAAAAATACCATTCTTTCATTTTCTTTCCAAGCAATTTGTTCCTTGCTGCTCAAACTTCTACACTGCAGCTCTGCCAGATCTTTCCATAGGTTTCTGAATCTCAGAAGAGTTTCTTAATTCTCAGCTAATCTTTCCTACATGTCTCCTAGGTGTTGCAGCCTTATTTATCTTCCTTTTCACTGAAGCAGTGCAACCAGGAACTGTCACACCCACCAATAAATCTAGCCATAATTATGTTTAAAAAAAAAAGGAACAAAACTTCTTGCCTAGGAAGATTCTTATCCTTTCCTTTTTGTTTTTAATTCTCCCCTCTCCTCTTTCTGCTAACTTCTCTTCCTTTGGAAAAATTACTAACAAGAACTTCCAGAAAATATTATGAAGATGAGCAACATGTCATTTCTCCCTCAAACCCCGAAGATCTCTCAAAAGGTTTGCAATGAAGTTTAAATCTACTTATGCCTGTGATTAGAAATTAGAGATTAATAAGGATTGACATGAACATTTCACAAAGAATCTGTAATTATAGCTGCACAAATGAACAGGGGAAAAATACAATGGAACTATGATGCCACTCAGACATCTCCTTTTTTATAAAATTAATGAAATGTTTCCAATTTCATTTTCTGGGGCTAATCAGAAAAGTATTCTGCTGGAAAGAAACCAAATGATGGCAAATATGCAGGATTTCTAATACAATATTTGCATTTTGACAGTCACACATTCTCTATTCTGATCGTGTGCCTTTTTTTTTTTTTTTTTTTCTTTTTTATATAGTTTGGGTCAAAAGGAGATGCTATTAAACACGAAAAGGCCAAAATGTATGAATAGTATCTACTCAATCAATGTAATTTATTAAGTGAACAGAGGCAGAAGCAACCTTCATAAGTCTGTGATATAGAATCAGAGCACAACACTATATGTATATATAAGGCATAAACAATTTTTTATTTCTGGATATATCTTCGTATTCATTGTCCTCCACAAGACTTCCATCAAACTTTGATTCAGCTATAGTTGTTTGACCTCACACATTTACCACACAGTAACCAGGCAGTAAACTTCAATGTGAATACAAATGATCCTTTACATGCCTACCCCACATCAGTCCATTGACTACAAGGATAAGGTGCCAATGAGGATTAGCAATAATAAATAGCATTTTTGCTTTACACCCACTGATTTCAAAGTGAAATACAAAAGAACAAGGAAGGAGAAACTAGGCAAAGCCAATCACATTATTTGCTCTAAGCTTCACTGGGTCTAAGTGGGTAAATATGGTTATAGCCTGAGAACTACTCATGATCAGGCTCAAGTTCTCACACTGAGTGACACCAGCAGACTGCATCCCTGCTATCCTTTGGAGTAGAAATCAGAGTGAACCATTGAGTCCTGTGCATAGGTTTCCTGACCTGGAGAGACAGATGGCTTGTATCAGTTTAGACCCAACATGATAGCTAATGTGTAGATGATGTAGAAACCTGGGTATTTGCTTGAGGAATGATCTCAGTACAGTCAACTGAAGACTGCCAATATAGTCTTCAATCTCTAAACTTTGTTTAGAAAAGTATTTTGCAAAAATAAAAATACCCATCCTGAGTCATGTTAAAAGCCCATCTAAGCCTTTTTCAGACCAAAAAGCCCCCCCCCCCCCCCCCCAAAAAAAAACAAACCAAACCCAAACCAACAAACAACCCAACCCAAACCCAATCTAATATTCCTGGGAATAATTGCTTTTGGACTTTGGAAGCTTTCACATTTATATGATTTTAAAAATCACAAACCAGGGGATACTCTGGTACTCCAAATATACTGTTATACAGGGACCTCATCTGAAAAGTAGGAGGAATCAAAAAAAAATCGCCAAATAGCTCAAGATTATTTATGGTTTTGTATATCTGACAACTACTGCTATAGAAACTGTAAACAGAAATTATATGATCTTTAATAAAGTCTCTCTTGTCCTTTAGAAAACCATTGTGTAGACAGGTACAGATACACTAGATCAGTCTTTGAGAGCATGTCTGTCTGATGTTCTGTATTACAGTGAATGGCAATTTTATCACTGATGGTGGCAGGTATTCAAACAGGTTCACACAGGAGACAGAGAGAATTACATGCACTTTAAGAAGCCTTACATCTATAGTAGTTTATATGACATTATATTTATTTTTACTGATTAAATGAAAATAACTATCATTTAGAATAAACCAACTTTCATACATTCTATTTTGTATGCACTACATAATAACAAAATTATTACAATCTTCTTTAATACCTTTAAAAGACTGCCACTTTCAGGTTTTGTTTTGTTTTGCTTTGTTTTGTTTTTTTTAGTTCATTTTTATGTACACCTATAAAAATAATTGTGGTTGGAAAATATAGCTTGAAATCACTCGGATATTTGAGTAGTGACAAAAATTTACTGCTGGGTACCTAACCATCTATAGTGCTTACTGTAGGCCACTGAAATTAATAATGTAATGGCTTATGGTTAATAAAGTATTGATACTGTTAAGAGACAAATTACTGCCAAAAGAAAAATGATTTGTCTTATGAACATAGCTTGTGTAATAGTTTACACGTTAGGTAGCGCAAAAACTTATTCAGTGCCAAAAGACTTCCACCTTAATAGATTTTCTCCCTCAGGACAATTGTGAATGTATTTTCAGCCGTTCCTATATCTCTTTTTCAAAATAACAACATCACTTTTGTTATTTTTATAGTGCCAGAGGGAATCACTTCTTATTTTGATTGTATGTATTTATTAAACCAGCTTTTTTTTTATGGTTACGAGAATTATCTTCTTGATAGCATAGCATGATCTTTAACCAAAGTTGCACAGGCAACCTCCTCAGCTGTATTACATCTTTTCTCCCTTCCTCTTAAGGTTTTTCTTCTTCTTTGTTCCCTTCACACTTCTTCAGCTCCACTGATACAGTCCCTAAGTATGTCTTCTGTGGCTCAAGTTTATGTTTTCTAACCAGTCCAGACATACTGGCTCCAATATATATAGATATATATTTGCATGAGCTCTTGTAATTCTTCCATTTCCCTTTTGCACTTTCAGGATGTGAGCCTCTCTGTAGTTCTGACATCTCCTCACAGACTCATAATGGGCTTTTTTCGCCATTTCCATAGTATCAAGATACATTCCATGACTCAACTGTTCACTCGAGAGCAAAAAATCTTATTTGGAGAGTGGCAGGATGAGAGAAGCACCTTTCTCTTTCTGGGTCCCTACAGACACAGTCTGTTCCATATGTACACTCTAGAGTGGATGGAAACTGTTTCAGCCTATTCACAGTCTACTGGTCTTTTCATTAAAATGGGAACTAACTGGATAAAGTCTGTTCTCTTGAGGCAACTGCCAGGGCCCCGAGGGCACTGCCAGACCTGACTGTCCCTGGTCTCCCCTGGCGCCTCTCCCAGCCCCCTGCCCATGGCCCAGGACGCCATGTCAGCCCTCCAGGGCTGTCTCTCCCATGCCCCAGCAACCCCTCAGCGGGGCTGGTCTCCACCTCCCCAGAGCCCTGCCCAGCCCTGAGCCCTGCAGAGCCAGGCCCACCCTTGCGACCATGGCCCAGCCTGGACTAGCAGCCCATCCCCAGGGAGGTGCCCGGTGCCCAGGCCTTCGGCTGTCTCCAGTGCCCCCTCGACTGTCCTGCTCCCTGGCTGGGGCGGTGGGATGGGACAGGCTGCCAAGCCCTGCCCTACTACCCCTGGGAGGACCTCCCCAGTCCCCGTTCCTGGCCCTCAGGGAGCAGCCAGTCCCCACTGAGCCCTGACAGTAACTAGGCACTAGAAATCTTCTGTAGCAATGGCTTCGCCTCGCCTCCTTTGCCACAAACTCCAACATGTCATGGCGGGCCAATCATACTCACGGCTTCCCTCTGTCCACATCAAAAAGGTACCTGGAAGCCTTGGAGCTGACCCACTGGTAATGCAATCGCAGATATGTATATGCACATGTATGTGCACATATATCACATATATATATACACATATGTAGACACACACTCTTCGTATGTAATAGATGTCTATCAAAACATATTAATTATCTCATGTTATCTAATTTTTAACTAATTTTAATCTGATTTATATTGATGCCATAGGATACACACACGCTAAATAAAAAATAAGGAGAGACAATAAAATGACAGAAAAGCAGGCAAAACAAACACAGAGTACAATATTTGGTCCATAAAAAGGAGAATCTGCCAGAGCTCGTCAATACTCAGTTAAGAAATCCTGTAGCATGGCATGTCAGAAACTCACTGAAAAGAACAAGTGTCTGTGTAGGCTTAGCAGTCCATCCATGCGCTCTACACTGCACGATCGATAGGTAATGAATGCTTACAAAGTGACACTATCAGCAGGAGAAGCATTCGTACTAATGAAGAAAAGAGGGGACTTAGGGAAGGAAATACTCATACTGTTACTGTGTATTAGCTTAAAATTCTTAAAGGAACTGAGTCTTGGCCTTGACTGTTGCTCAATGGGGAGTTTTAGATATAAGAGCCCACGGACAAGTTAGTGAGTGCTAAAGAAGAAACTTAACTGCATATGCATTCTGGAGTTCATTCCTGTGCTATCTCATTAAGAGAGATTTTTACTATTAACAGCTTTTCTTATTTTTGAAATAGCAACTTTTTTTAGCCCTATCTGGGGACCTTATTCTGGCATAATGTCTGATTAGGCTTGAGACTATACGTACAAAAAAAAAGGACAGTCTTTGTACAGAAAACATAAACAATGAGCTTAACAAACTGAACCCAATAAAAAGTGCTTCAACAGTGTAAGTGCCCAGGCAATCATCTGCAAGTGACTGTTACCTAGAAAGCAATATAACCTATTTTACTCACTTGTGGTTCTTACATATTTACTTCATTAAAGCAGTGTCAAAGCTCCTTTACTGTAAAACTGTGGTGAAGAGCAGCATTACAGAGCTGAGCAGCTGCTCTGTGGTGAGGTTGCTGAGGATACCCAGAGAAAAGTATGTGTCTCCACTCTTACCCTGTAATACTTATGAAAAAAGCAAATGGGAATCCTTGAAAATGGCTGAGGCTCTGTATGATTAATAAATATACCTCCTGATTTGAATGGACATGTGGGCTTGTGGCTCACTCCCAGGTTTGGGGTTGTACTTCTTCCTCAGATCATCTACGTTTCTTTTCTGTGGAACCTGACTGTAGGGTTTCTACCTGTATGTCCTGCTGCTTTAAGGCTGCATCCCAGTATTTCAACATCCACAGAAAAAGCTTTCATGCTCATAGTTTGGAGATGACTTTCAACTAGAGTAAACTTATTGTAGAAAACATCAGGGAGTATTGACCAGAAACATTCAGTGACTTTTTCAGGCAGAACTGGCATACATTTGTAGTGATTTATTTTAGTTCAGTCATGGATATTTGCCTTCATTCTCAGCAGAATCTCAGTTGTTTGTTTGTTTGTTTGCTTGTTTTTGTTGTTGCTGTTGTTTTTTTCTTGAAATCAGCAGGTGATGATGTCAGGATAAAAAGCTAGTATCATGTAAGTGATTTTCAAGGTGAACACCAAACTTAGTAGAATTCCTGCAAGTTAAGTTTAGGCAGATCTTATGCTCAATACATTCCTGTTCAAGGTGGCTTATTATTTTGCACCCCCTAAGAAAATGACCTTGGTTAACAATCTCTGCAATTTTCTTATCTTGGTCATTTGACATCTGCTTTTTGTGTGCGGTTAAAACTGTGAACTCAGAGAAGAATTGACATCAGTTCCAACACCATATTTTCTCCACAGGAAATCTCGTACAAGGTTCTCATGTTCAAACTGGGTAAAAGCACTGTCTTTTAAGTAATGGGCAGTACATTTCTTTTAGTGGAAAATACTTTGGGTGCCTATTGCCTTGGGAAACAAGCAGAGAAGCCATAACTGAGAATCAGACAATACTGCTGTGAAGAATATGTTTTGTGCTTCCCTTTTTTTCTTTCTCAAGGCTGCTAGAGAGATGAATCTTTTGGCAAATAATGAACATCAGTCTTAACAAGAGTTGTGAGATTTTATCACAAGCCTCTGTTACATCAGTAAAGATGGGAAGTACAAGAGGTAACAATGAAGTTCTCCATTAGTCCCTCAAAACAATGCTAGAAATATGAGCAGACAAAAAAAAAAAAAAAAAAAAAAAAAAAAGAAAAAAAATCCTTAAAACAAAAAGGCCTTTTAAATGATAGGTGCTAGGAAATGTAACCAGTAAGTTCATTAGAAAGTGAACTAAATAGCAAATATTAGTGGTTTCTTTTTGTATTTTCTAAGGTGCAGAACTTGCAATTGATCATTCACTGATTTTTTAATGGGCTCTGCAGAAACAGGAGGATCTGAAATCAGAGGATTTCTGAAACTGCTGTATGAACCACATCTGTCAAACCATATTAAGAAAAGTTAAAGTTAAAAACTTTACATGCCTCTATATTCTCAGCAAGAAGAAAACTGCTTATGTCAACACAATTTAATGTGTAGAGTTACCCGATTTAAAGAATGCAAGATAGATTTATATAAGTTGCTCCTGATTTTATCTTTTGCGATATCAGGAAAATATGTATTTTTGCTTAAACTAGCCAAAGAGGAGAATCGGCTAGTAAGGAGTGCCTCTGCTTTGTCTATACTGAACTTTGCACTACAACAGTGTGTTACTCAAGCTAGTTGGGTTATATATGCCTCAGTTAAACTCATGGCTTTGTAAAATAGTCTACAGAGAGCTTTACACTACTTAGTTTACTGCACTTCACCACACTGTATATATTGAGTCAAGCAACATATATAGTACACAAAGATTTATGACTGATTTTCTTTGTATTCTTCACCAAGTTTTTTGTAGATTGTAGAGCAAAAGAACCCCTTTCTCTCTGAGTGACATAAAAAAAAGAATTACAATCTTAACTGATAGATGGGGTTTTTTTAACAGTTGAACAATAATGATTAGATGTAGTGCTATATTTATTTATCTATACAAACTTGCAATGCATTCTTCAAATATGAATGGTGTGGCTCATTACTTTGTTTGCCTTGTGTTCACTTTTTTCTGACAACTGCAGATGTTTTGTTATTTTCTAATTGTGAATGTATAAATTTGCAAACATAAAACCCTCTCAGTTTTTGACAACTGTTTATTTGTAAGTTAGTAAATGTACAGATTTCTAGCATCCAGGTTTTTTGTTGTTTTTTTTTTCTTTTTTTCTAGCAGTTCAGTTTGTAACAGCTTAAATAATTCTGCACCATTTGCTTTTGTGAGTTCTACCCTCAGAAAAACCTGTGTTATATCAGTGGCTTCCACACAAAATCACCTGGGAGGGTAGGAGTTGGGGGTTGTGCTTGTAGATAAGATTGTGAAAATATTCCTGTTGCTTTGATATGCCCTGATGAACCTCATTTAAGAAATGAAAAATATCTATGGCTTTCAGAGTGGCTGCTGTAGGCCTGGAGAAAAAGTGGCATCTCTTCTCTTTTATAGCACTCTGTTGGGCATACTTAAACCTGGTGTGTATCTGTCAGTTGCAGTGGTGTGTTTTGCTACATTGATATACTCCCACTGGGACATAATTTTTATTACCAGCTAACCTTAACCTCATGCAAAACAGTGATGAGCAGAAATTCATTACCCATCCATTCATTACCCGTCTCTGTCTTGTTAGTGATAGTGTCCCAGAGTTAAAAGCCTTTTTTATCTTCATTTCTTTACCTCAGACATAATATATTTTAATACATTGTAAGAAGAAGTTGATTATCTTTATTTTTGTTATTTCTGGAGATATTGCTTGATATTATTAGGAGGTTATTTAACAGTACCATCATATTCTCTTTTAATTCAACTAAGGATTGATTTATAAAGTAGAACTTACTCTTCACCTGTTGCTTTACCTGTGTATGTTGTTGGATCACCAAATATGGACTAAGTAGCTAACAAATTAAGGAGGGGAAAGAAAATAAACCAACCCCAAAATAAAATTATTTCTTCAGTTAAGCTGTCACCTTTGCAGACTTAAAAAAAAGAAGATGTTTGAGCCTGATCCGACTTGGGCCTTCTTCAGCATTCATATGTGACTCTAACACCAATTTGAAAAAGCCATTTGAAGTCAAATTCATGACTATGTACTCGAGAAATGTTTTTTCCTAAATGATATGCAGGCCTCACTCACAAAGAGGGCCACACACAAAAAAGCAGCGATTAAAAAACATTAAAGATGTGGAAGTTTCTTATGACAGAATTGAATATTTCACATAAAGAAAGCCAGAGCTTGATGAAATACTTAGTTCTTTTGTATCTTTACTCATTCATGTGGCATTAAATTAAGAACAAAAGGGACTTCTTGATTAATGACCTCTGCTAATCATTCCAGTAGAATACAGAGAGACATTTCTTATTTGATTCCACTAGCAAATTAAGTTTGCGTTAATCATAAATGTCACTTGCACACAAATCACATATAAATATTCAGAGTGATCTATATTTTATCAGTTATAACAGAATGCTTGGCAGCCAGAGTGGGTTTAAACAAGCAATTAGTGAATAAGTTATTAAACATTTTAAACAAATGTGATGCATGAAACCCAAATTAGAGGAGTTCAAAGAAATTTAACAGTGTCTTGATTACACAGGTGCCTGAGCTGGAGGCAGATTTGCCATGTATGGAAAAAAAAAGGAATACGCAGTAGAGCCTAACATGCCACAGAATTTTCTTTCCTTACTTTTCTTTTAATCTCTTTGATAAAGACTTTTGAAAACTTCCCTTGGTGAATCCCTCAAAAACAATTTCTGAGAGTCTTTTCCTTAGATTTGAATTTGTATTGGCTTTCCACATTCCTCTTCTTTTTTTGCATTGCTCTAAATTACTAGTTTGGCATTCCTGTTTATGACCATACAAGTTCACAGATAACTAGTCTAAAGCTGTCCAGAGGAAAATCTTTTAATGGGGTCAATACATATATTTTTTAATTGCACTTTTCAATATTCACACAAAAGCTGCTTTCATGATAATTTATTGAGGTACACTGTAAACAATGGAGGGAGTGGTTTTTCATATTCTGACTACCACGGGGTAATGCTTTCTTCTTTCAACAGTGTTATTGTATGCAGATTCCCAATAAAACTTCATGGAAAACTGTTGCTACCTAGTGTGAATAGAGGCTACAAAGCCTGATGTTCTCTCAGCGATCTCAACAAACTCCAAAAAAATGACCATGCGCAAATTGATAGAAATTGACTTGAAGTGCAAAATGGAAACAAAAGGTTACCATGTAGGACCTCAACCCCAAGCTCTTAGCGGTTGAGCTCAATGCAATAGTGTACACCAGGAAGGGGTCTTCAACTGTGCATGGAACTAATGATCAGGTACTTAATTTGGAGATGAAATACTAATTTCTTTGTAAACCTGAGAGGCTTTGGGTGCTGAGGGAGGTATTATATATCACTTTTGTGTATATGCATATAAAGAATGTTTATGTAAGAAGTTATACTGCTGGGTATTAGGGTCTTGTTGGCTGAAAGAAGGATATTAAGGCTTACAAAAAAACATGGGTGGAAGAACTGCAATTGCTTTTATTAAGGTAGAAGATCACATATGGTTCAGACTTTTCTTCAATTCTCAGTTAATTTCTCTAAAATTGATATTAACCTCAGCCTACAGCATTTCCTGGGGATTAATCATTGACTGGGGTTTATAGCCCAAAGCATAGCTTTGAGCTCTCAGCTCCTCCCAAGCATTCATTAATCTCCTGGCAGTGCCTCAATGTATGTTGCTTATTTAACATTAGAGTAAATATGATAGTTTAGAGCTATTTCAGTATCAGAACTGAGTAAAGCTTCCTCCTTTCACCTTCTGACTTCTGGTACATTTGTTTTTGTAAAAATGAAAATCTGCAAGAGGTAACATAGTCTGGATCTTACAGACTGATAAGCACTTGCTTCATATTTGTATTGCATCAATACCTTTCCCCTTCTAGGCCAAAGGCTGGAGTAAGGCAATTAGGTTCGAAGAGCGTACAGGTTCTTCAGACCTCTGGCTAACCAGAAATGGGATTCTGGGATGCAACATCACTGGTCTTTGCTCATCCCTTTATTATGTGGTGAAGACAGTCTTTGTATTTCTTACCAATTAAGGGAAATGCAACAACAGTCTCACATCTGACAATATTTCATGCTTAAAATTAAAGTGTAATCAGCAGTGCAAATGAACATGTGGGATGCACAGTTGGTTCTCAGTTCTGAAACTGAATTAATTTGACTTCTACAGTCCAATTCCTTGGTCAAATCTGATTGGTTAAATTTCTTGGTAAACCTCTTCTCCAATGTGTAATTTTAAATCTCCTATTTGTGAAAAAAATCTTCACTCATAAGCTAAATGAAAACTTTACTGCTTCCTTCCTTGGCTATTAAAATTATTTATGGAAAGTGAATGTGTGAACAGTTAAACTCCCATTTGTGGCTAATTGAACCTACAGCTCGGCCAAGAGGATGCGATACCATTGAAGAATGCTGACTGGGGTAGAACACCAGGAAAGAATTGTGATTCACAAAACCAGTCTAGACAGATTTTTATCACTTTAACTCTTTCTGGATCATGCTTAGCTTAGCACTCTTATCTGATAGCCTTAACATGTGCATTCATTCTTCTTCCTGTTATTGTGGTTATTATCGCTCAGTATCTCAGAGTTCAGTTTATGAGCGAGGAGCAGTAGCACACCAGATATTCACCAGTACAGAAAAAAAAGACTCTTCCTGCTTTCTAAAGCAACCTATGAGATGAGCTAAGGTACAAAAGCTAACACAGGGGAATACTGAAGAGGTAGTAGCCCATAAAATACTTGATGGTTTAACTATTATCAATGTTTTGTAGGCAGCATTATAAATTCAGTTGTTAGAGATTGGAGAGAAGATCATGAATTGTCCTTTTGAATACAGAGAGGGACAGTATGAAAGAAATAATAAGATGTTTTGATAAATTCATAGAAAAAATATAATAATTTCCTGAATTTTTGTTTATTTATTGTCATCTTTGTTCAGTTCTAATGTTAATATAAATTCAGAGTGTCCATGAAGGAAACCTTGAGCATATAACTGGGAGCGAACAGAAACGTTTGTTAGCCTCTTCTTACACATTAGTATTGTATATGTTTCGTAGTTCGTTATGTACATTGGAAGAATGTAATTGGTGCTGCTTCTGTCAACAGACCTTGAAGACTGTCTCAATAAGGATGTGCATAACCAAATGTAGTAATAGCAGAGGCATCATTAAAATAATAATTCATTCAAATTTCCCTTCATTTATTAGATTAACATAATGAAATTAAAATCCAAGTAATTGTCTCCCACATCTATTTAACTTGAAGAATTGAAAATGGCTTGTTTTCTTGTTATTTCGTCTATAAAATTTTACCTCTCCCACAAATCTTACTTCATTTAAAAAAAGGAAATTTTAGTGATCATTAAGGTAAAAAATATCTCAAAGAATATTACCTTCTAGTTCAGGCCAAAGTTAGTCTTAAACATCTATGAATAATAGAAGAAATGCAAACTTTTACATGGGCAATTTAGAGATTTTTTTCTCATGTTTGTTATTTCACTATAAATAATTTCTCAAAGAGTTACTCTTATGAAGGCAAAACCCACAGAAGGCATTGCCTGTGTTTCTACAGTGGCCATATGTATTCTTCTGCAGAACGTTTTGGTTGCAAATGTGTCTCCTGCATTTGTGGGCCAGACATACTAATAAGTATTCATTCTGAACTATCATGCCAAACTGAAAAATTTGCATGCAAAAACTTAGTTGCTAGAAGAATGCACAAGTAATTTGTAAAATCATCTGTCCAGATTTTTTTACCAAAATTATTAATGTCAACTAGAAAAATAAGAATACAAAACCTGGGGGATAGTCTCAAATAATTATGAATACCTAAGAGTCCTATTCTTTTCTCATGGAAGCTTTATCTTTTACTAGAACTGTACCTGACTGACATAGCTGTGGAAAAAAAAAAAAAATCAAACCAAGAGCTTAACCAATAGACTGCATTAAGAAAGTTGCATTGCAGCACTTCAGTGAACCAGTAGCTGTATTTCTGTTGTCTGATACATTAAAATTATTAGTTTGAAACAATCAAAATATTTACTTTCGACTAAAGCAATATTTAGTTAAAGTGCTGACGTGTGTTGGAAGTTTTATTGGGACCCAACAGAGAAATACTGGAAAAACGTGCCTTGGCTTAGCTGAATATTATAAAGTTCTATTATATGTGAATTCTGAGAATCATTTACCTTGGGTTTCAATAGAATGATTATGTTCAAAGTTAAAGACTAATAAGGCATTTTGGAGGAATAGAGAACTCGGTAACTTGCAAAACATTTCCATATCTACCTGAATCTCAGAATTTCTAGAGCCAAATAATGTACATTCCCAGACTGCGACTGAAAGCAAGATCTCTACTATTCCCAGCCAAGGTAGATTTGGTTCCAGTGTGGTCTCCAGGCAGCACAAACATTCCTGTAGATGTATGTATACATATTTTAACAGAATAAAGAGCAAAACAAAAGCAAGCAAGCCAGTGGATACATAATCCTGAAATAAATAAATATGAAACAGAAGGAACAATGTACAGCTTTTCCTGACTTCTTAAACTGATGATCTTCATTGTTTTCCAATAGTTTTTGCAATACATTTTATGGTTGTCACTTACACAAATCTTGTAGAGCTAATCTGGATACAGTTATAACAGCTTTTCTGTCCCTTAGGCACCTTAGTCTTGGCAGTCTCCTGCTGTTTGTTATCAATGTTCAACCTGAATTACTTCTGTAGCCCAGAAGAAGAACTTTTTAGTGTTCAGTATTGTGCCTTTTTATTCTGTCTTCAACGGTTTTTCTTTTCTTTTCATTTCATTTCATTTCATTTCATTTGATTTCATTTCATTTCATTTCTTTTTATGTAGTTAGGTTGTACTGTAAATGGTGGTTGATAACACAACTTTCCTTGTCTCAGATGTCTTTTTCATGTATAATAGAGCATCACCCACCAGCAACACTGTAGTTAATATCTGTTAATATTTCCATATTAAACTCCTATACTTAGTGTTTAACAACACAGCTGCAGAAATCTCAGCGTTGAAAGCTGGCATTGAAGATGAGTCAACAAGGAAGAAAAGGTTGATGGTTTCTCTGAAAATACATTACATCCAGTGCCACTCTACAGGTTGATTTATATTAGTTTTCTGAATGTCCTATTTGCTTAAGTGCATCTGGGAAAGTTTACATCCAAATTGTCCCTTGAGCTTTATGAGTACTGCAGACCCTTTTTTTCATTGTACAGAACTTCTAAATTATATTTAATGTTGCTAGAAGACATTATGCATATATTTTGTTTCCTAAGTGGAATGAAAAATGATCAGTCATGCTAATGATAAATACATCATTTAGAATATTAACCTTGACAGCTTTATATATCAATTAAATACTAGAATTAGGTGTTCTTCTTGTATATAACACACATATACATGCAAAGATGGTGGTCTCCATTAGAAAGTTAGCATTTACCAAAGGTAGCTGCATCAGAGTGTCTTAGTAATATAAATGATTTTTTTTAAATAGAGGAAAACACTCTGGCATCACAGAATTCATGAGGATAACATTTATCAAACACTGCCTTTTCACTGGTGAACTCTTGTGATATTGCAAACAATCTGGTGTGGGGAAACAAAAATAAACAAGACAGAAATAAAAGGAGATGTGAACTTTTTGTAGTTTATCCAGCCTGAATTATTAGTTGAGGAGTGGGAGTTTCAGGGAGGCACTGAGAAATGTATTCCTCCTTTTCTTACCTCTAAATATACATTTAGGTTTGCATCAGCTTTTGCAATTTGTGAGAATAAATAATGCTTTATAATTTAATGCTTTAAATGAAATAGGCATACAAACACTAATCAAACTCCAGATGGATTTGTAATAGACTTTGAACTAAATGGAAAGATAGATAAATAAATGATGTTACTTTACATTAATCTTGAAAACTAGAAGGCAATGAGATAACTTCTTTCCATCTATGCTTTCCCTTCTTTGTCCATAAGGTGTTTTGAGGTTAGCCTTTTTGCAGGTCATGCAAGAAGTTAAGTTTCCAGGCTCACTTTAGGACATGAATCAAAATGAGTGCTCCAAGAGACTTCATTTTAGTGCTCAATAATTTAACTTCCATTTTAAATTGTTAAGTGAAGACCTGACACTGAGTAGACAAGTGAAAAAAAACAGCGAATAACACTGTTTTCAGCCCCAATAGAATTTATTAATTAATATGGTGGCTGTTTGGTGTTTATTTTTAAGGATCTCCTAAAAGACAATTAAGGACACAGGTATCTCTTCCAAATGGAAACGAAAGATGAAGACTTCAAACTTAAATTGTTGCCAACTTCACCTCATGTTTTTCATATTCTTCATTCTCAAGGGTCAAACAATGATGGTTTGACTGGACTTCAGTAAAGTTACCTTTGATAAAAATTGGCTAATGATCTCATCAACACACTCCCTCCAGGGGTATATTTATTTCATGGTGATTACTTCAGTAATTACTCAAAATAATCTCAGCAACTTTAACCAGAAGATGATTACAAAATTTATATGAATAAATCCTTGGTCTTAATGTTGTGGGTTTTTTTAGAATATAACAAACTACTTTTGTATTTTAGCTAAGTCGGTTCAATTCATAGCAGGCAGTTACACTGAGAACCAACTCAAATCTCTGCAAGTCTTCTTTCAGAAAACAAGTCAGTCCCAAAATGTGTTACAGTAAAAGCTAAGGTGTTCCAGAGCCTTAGGTCCAGCATGCATGAAGGAGCAGCTTTTGTGTCGTTTTCATTCAAGAGCAAAATTGTTGACACGTGAAGTGTGGAGCTGTATTTTACAAATTTTAGCTATAAGACAAATTCTAGAGGCACAGCCTGCTGGGTTATGTCAATGTTAGTTTCACTTCACATTTGTTAAACATTAGGCCATAAAAGAAAGAAAAGTTTAGTAAGGTAAATTACTGACAGGTTTCAAAAGAGCTACAGAAAAAAAAAATAAATTAAAAGCACACAATATTTTTCTGGGATATAAATGAATTATCACCTGATCTTAAGTCAGCACACAGTCAATGAAAATCCAAATGCAGCAAGGGAATTCTCAAATTTACAAAGTATCAATCAATCAAATTAAGATAAATAGATTGGGATAGATAATTATTAAGAAAAGAAATTCAAATTTAGTTTTTGATAACCCCAAATGTTTTTATATAGGTTTAGTAGACTGATGCAGAGTTAGAGGAGGAGAAATTGCTTCCTTCTGTTGAATGAATTCTTCCAATTTTAGGCCAGGTGCTGAAATGAGAACAGAGACCATTACACAGTTGCTAGTATTTCTTAAGCATATTTTTCAAAGATGGCTAAGAGAGAAAGAAAGAAAATTAAGCAGTGTCATACCTTCAATCATATGTGTGCAGAACAGTGGAGCTGAGCTGCCAGTTAATGATAATGTGTCCTGTTCTTAAAAACATAAAATTTTGGAAGCCTATTCCTTCTTGGAGACTACCTAGTAGCATCTCCACCTCACTGAAACAAATTACTTTTGATTAGAACAGTGACTATATTAGAAATTCTAATTAATGTTTTACTTCTTTTTCAAGATATTTTCAGTTTAAGGTTTTGCAGTTTTAATTATTTAATTGTACTACATAAAGAGTTAAATTGTGATCCAATTTCAAAACAATAAAAGGGAAAACAGAAAACATTTCATTTAAATATATTGACATGAAACATTTTTAGATTTCTTTATTTTTTGTTAATTTGGTGGAACCTGGGGAATTCACTGCAAATATTTTACTCTATTAGTTTCCTCCAACCCATTTTTGGTAAGGAAACAATTCCTCTAACGTTGGGGATTGGGAGTGGGGAAAGAGTATCTATACTATAAACCAAATAAAAAATGGAATGACCAACCATTAAAAAGAGAATTAGCTTATTCTGAAAATGTCAGAACAGTAAACTTTGACATTAGTAAATTAATATTTCCACCCATATGTTTCTTTCCAGCAACATTCTGGTATGCTGGCATTCACAGACTATTTTGTTTATGATGTGATCACAGACTCTCAGTGAATATGCTTCCTTCAAAGTGGCACTGCCTGGATTCATTCCAGATTCAGTGGTTTCAGCAGAGAAGCAGACCCTATAGGGGCCCTGAGAAGGGCTGCAGCTAAGTGCCAGGCCTTTGCCCAAAGGATAGTGAAGTGTGATTTTGATCCAATTTCTGCATGAATTTGGAAGAAATTGGACATGTGATTGACTCAGTAGGTTTCCTGTGATCCACCATGGGATTCTCCTTCATGTCATTTCCTAAATCTTTGATGTAAATAACATAGGACCAGCCTCAATCTGTGATTTTGCAGATAAATTTTGAAACTCAATTTCTAATGTCAAAATGAAGCCACATAGCATGAAAAGACAGGTTCATTTCACATTCACATTTTTATTTTAAGAAACTGGGATGATTTATTTGTCCAAATAGCAACTTGGACTGCTCCTTCATGTGGTCTTGAATGCATTTGTGTTGAAATTTTTTAAGCTACTGATAAAATGTGTTTGAAACAAGCGTAAGTCAAAGGATCATATCTAAAAGGGCACAGTATTGCTAACAGCCTATCAGAACCTTAACTACATGACAGCTCTGAAAGCAAATGCAAAGCTGCCAATATTATCTGGGGAGACAGCCAAGAAGCCAGATGCTACCAAAAAAAAAAAAAATCGTCTGCTGTTTGGCATTTTGTGGTCTCATGGGTGCCATTGAAAGACAAAAAGATCCAGTATATGTTATAGAACAATATGCTAGGCCTCAAACGCCTCTACTGTTTTTGAGGACAATTTCATGCTGAAGAGTGGTTGTGTCAAAAAAACCCAGAGAATCATATCTGGTAATAAATGAAAAGGATGTGGAAAATAAAAGCAGTTCTCCAATTCATCTTCCTTTTTATATTAAATTTGGGAGTCAGAGAAATTCAGGTGTAGCTCAGGATCCTGGGATGGGGAATGAGCTATGCTAAAAGCAGAATTTCATTAGATCTGGCCTCCAATATTATTTTTTGAATCAGCTTGCTGCTGTGTGAACCAGATAAATTTAAATGCAGAGAATTACTTAGCAAAGGGTCCTGCAAAGAAAAACAAATCTAATCGATTTTATTTACCTTTTATTTAGCACTGAGAGATAAGACAAAGAATAGATATTCTTTTAATTAAAGATTAATGATTGATCTTGATTTGGGTTATTCATCTGTTTCTTCAAATTTTCTTCTTCCTTTATTTTAAGGATTGATTGGAGTAATACATGTGTCCTGCTTGTTATTCAATTGCATTAATAGCTATAGTAGATAAATTTCCTGGGCTTTTTCTCTAGATATTTATTTTCTTAAAATTAATATCAATGTACTCTTAAAGAGCTCATGCATTGTATTTTAGAGGTGAATTTTGTTCAGAAGTATTAACAGAAATTACCACAGAGGTGTTTTTAAAAGTCCTTTAGATTTATTGCACTTGTCTGGGCAAAGAGTAGGAATATAACATATAGGCAATTACAATAAATATCTGAGGTTATTGACAATATGTTGAAAAAACACTTGGGAGGTATGAACCAGTTCAGATGAAAAAAGGGTGTTTCTGAGTCTCCAGGACCCACTATCCCATTTTATTCTAAAATATCTTACAACACTATGCCTCTTAGTGTCATCTTTCCTCTTGAGGGGGCTAATGGAATTTTTCCATTGGTTTTGTGTGAAGATTCTTATTATGATAGCTCATTTTCATTTGACTACATTATTTGAGAAGTACAAAGATACTTTTAATAGGCTTTTACTAATTTCTGTGTAATATTCATTCTTTAAACACAGGGAAGTTCTTTGAGTTTTGGATAGATGATGAACTGAATTGACTAGAAGTGGAAGCAGGGAATGAGAAGCTAAATATTGTCCGCCCTTGTTATGTGGCACAAAAACACATTTCCAAAGCCAAATATTCTCTTTTAGCAAAGTGTTCTTCCTAGATAACTACCAGATTACTCTGAACACCAAGGTTAGAGTGCAGACCAGATTTCCAACTACCAAAGTGTAAGTCATTGAAAGAAGCAGTGATGTTTTGAAGGCAAGAGTCATTTTTCAACAAAGATTTCCCTCATATCTCCCCTACCCATACAAGACTTACTTACTTAATGGGTTTATTACAATAAAATCACATCTTAAGTAATGCTGCATTTTAAAATGATATAAATTCTCTGATAGATAGGAAAGATTCTGGAATGTTTATTCTCAATACATTAATTGTTTTTCTCCAGGGAACAGTGTCTTAAACATCTCAGAAACTAAAATGGCAATTTTATTATCATGAGCATCCGTAGGCTTTGAATTCTTATGGTTTTAAAGTGTTAGCTTCAAAGACAAGAAAATCCAGGGGAGGAAGCAAAACCTCATCCCTCAAAAGGTAAGAAGGTAAATCCTACTGTTTCATAGTAATTTTCCAGTTTTTCTGTCATCCAAAACAACAGAAATTTAATAATGCTGACATCAATTTCAGTAGGGAGGTATGAATCCAGAAACTGAGTTTATAGGTAGCAAGAAAAACTGCTCAGAAAACTGTAGCACATCCCACTGAGAGTAATGACTTGCACAAAATATGTTCAGTTACAGTTGAACATCAGCCAGTTACAATTTAACTCTCTTCATGATATTGGCAGCTTTTGCTTACTCATTCCATTCTCTTTAACTTGAAAGGAATTGTATGATTTGACATTATTTTCCTGAATGGCACAATTCTGCAATAGTACAAAACCAAGCTCAGAGCATACATTTTAGTTTAACATACCAATACTGTTAAACCAGCACTGGCACTACTAAAATCTCTCCTTTAGATCAATGAGAAAAGCAGAATGTGACTGCAATCCCATACTGCAAGCCTGGAGGTAAGGGAGCCAGTAAGTCAGTAATGTGGCTACACTGATTCATACCATGTCTCATGGTGTCCCAAAATACTGTACATCTGTGGACAACAGAGCTCGTTTTGATTCCAGTTTCACCTAGAGAGCATTGAGAGAACAGAAAATGGTACATTGGTTGAATTTTTAGATTTTACAACTCTGGGATATGTTATGTATGCCACTTTATGCACCCAAAAAAGTGATTTTACTCTCTGAGAGACTGTCTTCCAATAAAGTGATGTAATTCCAAAAGGATAACACTTTATGTTTCTTCCAAAAATTTCTAAATCAAACAGTTCAGGCAAGAGCCTCCCTAAAGCATCCACACAGAAGTCAGGACCTATGAAGAGCCACTGTGATACTGTTTGCCCATGTCACAAGTTGCAACTTCCCTAAATAGAAAAGGGAAATGATCAAGAACAGAACAGTGGTATCTCTTTTCCTCACAATTAGCCACTGACACAACAAATAACAGGGAAAAGAAATGGTCTGATAAAGATGTGAAATTATCTTTCCATTGGAAGAAAGGAGGAATAATAAAGAATTCTGGGTTTTTATTCTGATGTTGTGAAAGACTTTATGATTGCTCACATCATGGCAGAGTGGCAAACTTCTGAAATATGACAGTAGGAAAGGGGAAAGTAATAGTTTATTTCTTGTGAGTGTCTTCAGGATCAGACATTCTGCCCCGTAAAGGGGAGGAAATGCTGACATGATAGCTGCAGCAAACAGATTGATCACACTTTGGAATTTCAGGTGAAATCATAATTTTTCCTCCATTTTTTCTTTTAAAACACAGGAGTTCCATGACTTTAAAAGTTAGCTTAGCGTAAGTTATCTTGAGTTTGTGATTCCCATGAAAATTATAGCTCAGAACGGCAGTTGCTGTACCCATAATGATTCTGCTGATGGAGTCAGGGAATGAATGGGTAAGGTGCGAAAAACACTCTTGACCACATTATGGATATGGATATACATGTATTGTCAATTGTATTGCCAAACATTTAGAAAACTGTGGGAATAAAAATGTTGCCTGCACAACCATTCCAAAAACCAAGAAGACAAGGCAATCTGAGTATTACCTTCCCAAATATAATGTATACTATACTGCCCTTCTTCATGCTTTAACCTACTTAATATACTAATTCCTGTTGCTAAATAAAATTATAGGCACCAAAGAAGGAATATTCAATATATGGTATATTTTGTCAGCCTTCATCCTGTCTAAAAACAGCACTAAGTCTAGGTTTCTTGTGGCTTCTTGGTTTTATCTTATGAATAGGAGGGAAATGTTTCCTCAGTTTTGGTGGACACTGAGGCCTTTCTAATAGAATGGTATTTCAAAGATCCTGCGGCCATTGTGCAATTTATAGAGCTTTATAGATCCCCAGGCCAGGTTGGATGGGGCTTTGAGCAACCTGGTCTAGTGGAAGGTGTCCCTGCCCATGGCAGGGGAGTTGGATCTAGAAGATCTTTAAGGTCCCTTCCAACCCAAACCATTCTATGAGTCTATGAACATACTTAATTCATACTTGGAAGGGGAAAGAGAAAACAAACAAACAAACAAAACAACAACAACAACAACAAAAACCCACAACAGTATGAGTAAAGAAAAGATTTGCAAAGCCTGGAATGGGCATGGGATCAGTGCTTAGTATCACCAAGACTCTGCTATAAAGAAACACTGAGCTTTACAGTTAAAATGAGTGGAACTAAGAGAGGCAAAGTTAGTAAGGACAGGAAGATTGAGCAGAGTATGGAATTTTATTTAAGTAACTAATTAAATAAATAAATAATTATCTGAGAGTGTGGAATCTAAGGAGACGGTTACTGTTTAAGAGTTTGGTTTAACAGTGTGTTTGAAGAAGCATTGCTTTTCTGAACTGACTGTATGTATTTAGAAAGCCATGGCATTTTAATATTCTCTGAGACTGAAGAAAACAGACAGGCTTATTTCAAGTTTTGGAGTGTTAGAAAAGTATCTATGACCAACATGAGAAAACAGACTCTTCATGCTTTTCAATGTTCAAAACATTTTCAAATGTAAAAATCCAATAATTTAATTGAAATAACAAACTCACTGATGTGTGTTTATCTTTCTTTAACACACAGGGATTTACTAAAAATCACCTTATGGAAAAGTAGTTCTATGTGGTAAAATCCAAACTCAATGGAGCACTACACATAAAAGTTATTAAAATCAAATGGTTCCTTTAAACTTTAAATTCAAACTCAGAGCACCAGCTAATCCAAAAGAAAATTAAGTGAAATGCCCCTCTGGGATATGGTAAAATTAGTGCACTCAGGAAGAAAGTTAAATGATGAACCAAACTAAGAACAATGAAATTCCTTGGAAAATATGGTTTTTTCACAATATGTACACATGCATGTGTGCACATATCCAAACATTAAACACTCAAATTACTTAATTACTGCAAAGGAGTGCAGTTCTAAGAATCATGTGACCACTTTCTAGCCTCTTCTTTTTTATTGACTTGTCTAAATTCAAAGTCAAATAGCTCCTTTAGACTTTTTGTTTATTGATATTTTCTGATTGTACAAAATATAAATGTTAAACCTATAACAGAGCAATTGTATTACCAGTATATAATTCTGATTTATGTTTTCGAAGACCAAGGTCAAGTGTTAGGAAAAATCATCCTGCCTCTGACAAGCTTTGTAGATCCCACACTCAATCAAAAGCACTTTGGTAATTCATGACATTATGGTTAGCCCATAGTTTCTCTATAAAATTTGAGACCAAATCAAATCTTCACAATGTTCATTATTGCGCTTGAAGAGAGCTAAACAATAGGTGGATTTTGTTTAATAGAAATAACTCAATACAGATAAGCAAATATGTTGCTATAAAGGACTTGGTAGACTTCCTGGCCATCTCCGAACAGTACCCATCAATGTTTTCAGTAGCTGTGAAAATTAGGCTATGTACCAACAGGTTCTGGAGTCCTGTGAATATGACTAGACCTGCCACTGGTGTGTGTGGCTTAGAGAGCTGTCAGCTATATATGTCCTCCCACACATGTGATTCTTTACCTGAGAGTTTATTTGGTTTTCTTCGCAAAATCAGATGGTCTAAAGAACAGTATCTCTCCCCCTACAAACTAATTTCTCTTTTATTTCCTTAGTCTGTCGTAGGTGTAACAGCATTACTTTTTGTAATGATGTTATTATTCAGTATGAGTGGGCACCCCTCAAAACGCAAGTTTTGCTTCAGCAATACAGAATGGGATGCTGTCATGGTTTAACCCCAGCCAGCAACTAAGCACCACACAGCCGCTCACTCACTCCCCCCCCCCGCAACACACACAGTGGGATGGGGGACAAAATTAGAAAAAGAACTAAAATTTGTGGGTTGAGATAAGAACAGTTTAATAAAACAGAGAAGAAGAAACTAATAATGATAATGTTAACACTAATAAAATGACAACAGCAATAATAAAAGAATTGGAATGTACAAATGATGCTCGGGGCAATTGCTCACCACCCGCCGACCGACACCCAGCCAGTCCCCGAGAGGCGATTCCCCCCCCACACTTCCCAGTTCCTATACTAGATGTGATGTCCCATGGTATGGAATACACCGTTGGCCAGTTTGGGTCAGCTGCCCTGGCTGTGTCCTGTGCCAACTTCTTGTGCCCCTCCAGCTTTCTCGCTGGCTGGGCATGAGAAGCTGAAAAATCCCTGACTTTAGTCTAAACACTACTGAGCAACAACTGAAAACATCAGTGTCATCAACATTCTTCACATACTGAACTCAAAACATAGCACTGTACCAGCTACTAGGAAGACAGTTAACTCTATCCCAGCTGAAACCAGGACAGATGCATATATATTTTCTCTCCCTCAAATTTGTATATTTAATAAACTAATCTAATAATTTTGCTCTATTAAGAAAGCATGCTTTCATTCTCCTAAAAGTTTTTACCTTTCATATACTCTTATATAAAAATATTCTGCTAGAAATTTTACCAATGAGTAAAGGAAGTGGGTGAATTTAAAGACTGCGTCTTTAAGGGAACTTGTTAAATACAAGTACTTGTAAAGTCCTGCAAAATACATCTAATGCATCCAATAAAATCAGTTCTGTACAACATGTTAGTGAGTAATTAGTGCTTAAACCAGAAGTTCTACTTCTTATTAGTCATCTTGATGCTCAGATTGCATAAGCTAAATTGATTGCTTAAGGAACCACAAATACCATAATCACAGATTTTATAGTTTTATGTAGGATGTTACGAAAAAATTGCCTCATTGTCTTCAATGTGAAACAAGATTACTTTTCCCTAAGCAATGCAGTAGAAGGTACATAAAATCAAGTATGTGAAATCATTGGTTCCCTAATGCCACTGTTCTCAGTAGAGATAATTGCTTCATTCAGTTCATAAATTCTCTTGCTTGTTTGCATTTGTAGCTCTCCCACAGAACCTCACTCCACTGAACTAATGTTAGATATTGGTTCAGGTCTGTTATTTCTGATTGAAATACAGTAAGTTGGCAGCAGTTCAAGATGGATTCAATATCATTATTACTGGTTTTTGCACAGAGATCAATCAAGATCCAACAGGATATCAGTAATTTATTTGCTCCCTGATAATGTCTTAATACTCTCCCACCCTTTCAGAGGGCTTCTCTGATTTCTCATTATGTCATAAATGAAATGTCCTATGTTTTTCTACTTTTATTTATTTATTTCTTCTCAAGAGACAGAACATATTAATGGTGAGGTAAGCTATGGATAAAATTTGGAAGAATCAGTCATTTATTATTATTTGTTTATATTATGGCTGTATTTAAGAAGCCCCAACCATATTACTGTCCTGAACAGAAAGAATGACAGAAGTACAATGGCACAGTTAGCAGAAAGAACTTGGAACGTTACAGGTAGAATTATGATTACTGCCCATTCATCTAGCAGGTATTTAACCATCATCTGCTCTAGCAACAGTTCTAACTCTTACTTTGTAATCATTCAACTATATATATATGGGGTTTTTTAGTATCAGAGTGATTAATATTAATACCTTGAACTCATTCTTCTTTGGCTTACTACTAACAAAAATATATACATACCAACTATTCAGAATTTTGGAGACCACCCATAAGCTCAGTTATTTCCATCTACACTGCTACTGTATTTTTCATGCCATATAAGAATTTCTATATTAGAAAAGACTTATTTGCTTTTACTAAGCCTTGGTTTTGCAAACATTTCAGAAGCTTGACAAATAATCCCATTTGCCTTTTTGTGATCAAGTTATCATCAAAATAATGGTTATTATTAATTTATTTTTTTATTTCTTGAAGCAATTGAACTGTTTAGAGCTTATGCTAGCTTCCATATATCAAACCACCTTATTGATCTACAAAAAAGAAACTCCTCACTAATCTCCTGTTATGCTGGGGTTGTATCCGTTTCACTAAATTTCACTTTTTTACTGTGTTAGAACATACACATATCAATTTTTTGACCTTTGAGATCAGTCTACATTGAAAAAACACTTTCATTTTCACTATCTTTGTGTCACAAAGAATTGTTCAGCCCACTTGGCTCATAATGGAATAAAATGGTAATAGTATTCCCCTCTTTGATCTTCTTGATTCCTTTTCTGGGGGAAAAAAAAAAAAAAAAAAAAAAAAAAAGGAGTAAAAAGATTTAGGAACATACATAGAAAACAATTTGAACTATAAATGTTTAGTTTTCACACCTCTTTTCTAAATAAATTACATTTGGAGGTCTTTCTCAATGGTAAGACATTCAAAATCAGTAAAAACCTGTTCAGACAAGTTCTGCAGTCTAGTGAAGACTCATTTTTTGTCACAATAAAGAGTAATGTAGCACTTTATTAATTTATGGTATCTTGTAGGTTTCTTTACATTACTGTGTCTTCTGACTCACTTTCTCCCCCCAAATTACTCAGTTTCTCTCACTATAACATTTATACAATTTCATATTTGTAGAGTTTAGAGTGTCAGGGATGCTATTACCCCCGCATCATTTTCCATAATTTCCTTTGTATTAATTCAATATAGGTTTTTTTACTTTTGTTCATTTCTCATTTGATAAATGGTGGTATTCACCCAAACTACAGGTCTCATCATTCAAAGGCATGACTTTCGAGAAGGGCTTCAGCAAAGTCAAGTATCTAGTCCAATGTACCATAAGTGTAGGCATTTGTGATTTTTCTTGTAAATTTTCTCTTTGCTACTCTGTGACACAGAGTGGCCTTCCCTATGAAAGTACAGGAAGCAGCACTTTCCTAACCAGTGCTATTTCACCAAGTTTGCAATAAGCCATCTAGTTTTCTCTGGAGAATAAGACGTACAAATCTGGCTACATTTCTGAACAAAATGTTCCTTGCGTTAGTCAAAAGGAGAGTCTACCTTAATTTGAAAAAAGACATATGTTGAACTCATGGAATGATTTCCAACAAAGTTTTTTATATTTTTGCTGTTTAATTTGAAATATTTTGTTGCTAGTATTAATTTGAATCCCATATTTATCTAGATCAAAGTTCAAACAGGACAAAAAAACCTCTACAAAAGCTGAATGAACTATGCTAGTTTGGATGAAAAAAAAAATATTAAATTTCATTTAAACTGTAGGGGTTTTTTTAACTTAAAATATCTTGATTTTTTTTTTCCCAATTAGAGAAAATAATATTGCTTGGTTTTGTTTTAGTTTTTCAATTGTTACGGAACTAAAACCACAATTATATGAACAGCTCTACTATCAGTTTCTTTATCTTCTTTACCTAAATCTAGGTGGTTATTATCTGGAATAAAACTTAAAGTTCTGACATAAAGAGCTTACAATATTTTGTAGCTTAGATGATGATCCTTCACTTGCTGAGTAATCATGCTAGATTTTATCATAGACCACTTTTTTGGTTTTGATTAACTTTCACATTAGCATAGACACTAAAGGTTCTCCAACTTTCTATTATCCTCATTGCTTTGCTTTTGATATATATTTATATTATTTTTCTCTAATCCAAATTAGAATCACTTCATAAATTTGAAAAACAAATATCCAAACCAGATTATTAAAAAAAAAACCAAACCAACAAAACAAACCAAAACAAAAAAAAACACCAGAATTTTTAATCAACCAAACTGTAATAGAGTCTGAGAATCTCACAGAATCTCTCTCCTGGAAAATGTAAAGGAGGTTTTATAAAACTCCTCTAAGAGAGGCTATGACATGCAGTCAGGAAGTAAGAGTAGCTCCATTAGTGGCAGGTCCTTTTAAAAATGAGTATAGCATGTAACTGAATATACTTCAGGTTTCCTTTCTATACAGCGCCATCTTTAGAGTAATATATCATCTCAGCAGCATCTTGTGATGATGTATTACTCAAATACATCATCAGCTTGAACAATGTTTCAAATGATTTATAAGCCTAGTAAATCACTGAAGTGAGGCACACTGATGATGTATTATTCAAAGATAGTGCCATATGGGTAAGAAGGTTTTAAAAGCATAGTCAACAGAATAACAGAACAAAGCATAAAGCACAAACAAATTCACACCATGCAGAAGGCAGCTGCCCTGAGCTTGCAAAAGAATGTTAATTCCAAATGAACTTCAGCAACGATATAGACTACTGCTCCTCTTTTCTCGTGACTCAATCTGAACACCACTGGCTAATGAGGATCTGTACAGGTAATATTTCTAAATAAGACAGGTACACATGAGAAGACTCCCACATGGAATAATGGGCAATGGGATCCCAGCACCTACCCTTACTAAAATTTGTGCAGGGAGATGTGGATTTCCGCATCTTTAATACCTACCTGCAACAGAGGAAAGAGGGAACCTGTTTGTGTGTTTGCACAGGTGTTGGTGGGTAGGAGTGTGTGAAAAGAGTAATAATGAGCTGGTTTCTGTTGATGCAGAACATAGTTCTGGGTCATTCTTTTAAACTGCAGCAGAATCAACACACTAAAAATTTTCTCATCCCTGTTGGTGGTTACATGAACAGGCCAAAGCCTTTCAGTACCTAGCACAATATAAGAGTTTCTGAAAAAAAAATTAGCTGTAAGAACTTGACAGTGGCTAGGAAAACTAGAAGTAACTGTAATAACACATTTTATAGCCTTTTATTTCTTGCTATTGTAAATTACTTCCTACCCTCCAACAGGCAGACAATACAGATCTAGTTCTTTTACAAAAAATGCTGTCAAGGAAAGAAAAATGAGGAATCTTGGTATGACTAACACTGACATTTAGTTACACTTGAAGGCAGCAATTTCTGTTTACACAGCAATGCCCTATTAGGTGTTTCATAGCTTCTCTAAATAAAATACACTAACTATATTCTATGGAAATATATATTTATGATGTAAGTGTGCCTATTTCCTTCCTAATCCTACAACTTTTATTTCAGATTGCCTGGGGGTCTTGAAATTTGCTTTCAAGTAGCTTATTGCATCTCTAACAATAGTCCTGCATTGTATAAGTGTAATAGATAATAGCAAGCAAACTCTTCATGCACCTGTATCTTAAACTTCATGATGAGGCTCTGTGCAATATTTCTACAGCAGAAACAATAATTACAGCAAAAAGGATAAAGTTCAAATGTTTGCAATGTCAAAACATGCCAATAGGTTAAGGTCCAAAATTTTATAGAAGGGAAATTTCTAGTTCATAAAAAGATAATCACAAAACCTACTTTCTTTGAGACATCCAGCTGCAGGACTCCACATTTGTAACACACAAGCACACCAAAAGAAAACCAATAGGTTTTTTCTTAGATGTTAAGGTTCTGGCAAGAGAAGCTGCCTTTCTAGTTTTGCTTATATTCGGGGAAACAGTTGGATTTTCTGGCATGATCTTTCATCTAAGTCCAACCCTTTTTTTCCAAAGTCCCCTTCCTCACTCTTCTTGAGGAAGATTTCAGATGCTGACCTTTAGATCCGGAGAATATTTGCAGAGGTGGAACATAAGAACTGAGAAAAATTTTTAGGTATTAGGAAATTTATGTATAATAATCTTAACTGCATTATTAACAGGATTTTCTGTAATAATTAGGTGATACAGAGTATAAATGTTAGCATCATTGTAACTGGACTAACAATAACTTTTTTGCATTTTTATTAGAATGTTAAAATATTAGTTGAACTTACAGTAATTTATTGGATCTGTATCTATAAGATACAGTCTTTTCTGCCCATAAGATGTTGAGTGCAACAAGGTGCACCTGGGCACAGAGTCTTGAAAAAAGAACCTTTGAAAATAGCTATTGAGGCCGATGTACAGACAGCAGCAGGCACCATTTACATAGCCCATGCTAAAAAATGCTTTTCCAGTGGAGTGAAGATGTAATTGCGAGCATTAAAAAGTACAGCAAATTGATCTTCTATAGGATCTCAGTTTAGTTTCTTTTTTTTCCTCTCTCTGATATTACCTTTTTGAATCCATTAATTAGTGACAATGTATGTCTCTGTTTCAACAAATTTGCTTGTCCAAGTATGTGTATTTTATGTAAAAGAGGCCTAGATATGTCTTCAATACACCAGAATCTTTGAGCATGTGCTGCATAGTACATGAATATGCATTTCTATCCAGGAAATCTTGGAAATACAGGAGTCTTACCAATTGTATTTAGCAGGTTAAAGCCATAGCTATAATATGAGGTTTTGCAGGTGAGTTCTCAGACTGGAAGAGCAAAGGAGTAGAAAAAGAGCTGGATAATACAGGTTTCAAACACATTATGTACCACCTGAGCAAATAATGAATGTGGGCATCTTCCGAGGTAACAGAAACTTCCCATTCAAAGATTAGCTGTGCAAAGGCATCTGATTTCTCCAAGCCAGATATTTAGCATTTGTTGACATTCAAGGTTTCTTTTAGGAAAAAAATATTTTCTTATCAGACCTTTTTTCTGAAACTACTCTAGTTTCTTCTTGTGATATTTCTTTTCTTCCCTCAAAACTCCCAGCTAATTCAAAATACCATTAATTTAATTCTGTGAGATAACATCCAAAGCTTTTTAAGTACCCATTAGTATGACTGATGTATTGATTTCAAATATGTTACTGTATGGAAATGTGGCCCATATTTAATTATTAGAGCTAATTATTGTAAAAAAAAAAAAGTGTAGTTTTCTATTGAACCTTGTATTCATTACATATGTGACATATGGAAACAGAGAAATCTTATAGGAAATAACTGAAGAGTAAGTATCTATTTTGCCTTCCGAATATGAAAAACTCTATTAAGAGTCCTATTCTTGTTTAGAAAGAAAAGTGAAATAAAGATACAACCTAATATCAATCCATAATTTTCCTATTTTGTTGGAGTTTATTGGATGAAAATAATTTGATTCTTCTATTCACAGCACAGCAGCAATCACCTGGTTTTCTGAAAATCTAACAGTTTTATTTGCTTTGCAATAGCAGCACCTTTCAGCACCATTACATTGATGGTATGTCGTTGTATAACTAACAATGCCTTAAACTATATTGGTCCCAGACCTAGAATTTGAAATAATTGGGTTTTTCTGGAGCTGCTCACATTCTGAGTTACAAAACCTGGCTCCTTATAAACACCAAGGCTCTTTGAAGAACCTGGGCATATATATGTCTTTAAATATAAGTTATTCTTTAACCTGAAAGAAGATAATTTAGAACTCTAATCTCAACATCTTTCTTGTTCATATATCTTTGACAGACCTAATGGAAATAAAAGTATTGTATTTCTACCTTCAGAGTTTTTCTGTCTTCTGTAGATAACCAGAGATAAAGAAGATAACTTCATATTGCTTATGTAAGATTTTAAAGAGGATTCTGAAAATATCAGTATATTTTTAATTGTTTTCTTTAGTTTAAATTTTTATAGCAACAATATACTATACTGGTTCTGATCCACTGAAGCTTAAGAGGTAAGCATGTAGAAGGTGGAAATCAGAAAAAAAAGGTAGTTGGAATGAATATGAAAGAAAAGTCTGGAGTCAAAATCATAAAGTACAAGGAAGAAAAGGAGTTGTATTTAGCACATTACACAAGTTGCATGAAAGAATAACTTTAAAAGATGTTTAATGGCTAGAGGAAAACTACAGGAAGAGTTTATCTTCTACTGAACCAGGGGAACTGAAATATTTAATGCTTTCCTGCTTCACAGTTCCCTGAAATGCAAAGAGATCATTGGTTACTAACAACAGAGACCTGGAAACAGCCTCAAATAAATCACAGAAAATTTGATAGTTTCAGATCTTTCGGACTCTAAGAAATTTGTGCTGAGATGCTTACAAAGCTGTCTGAAGCTCTCTCAGGTCCTTTAACAATTATTTCATAGAATCATAGAACCATAGAATCATAGAATCACAGATTCATAGAATATCCCAAGTTGGAAGTGACCCATAAAGATCATTGAGTCCACCTCCCTACTCCTCACAGGACTACCTAAAACTAAATCATATTACTAAGAGCATCATCGAGATTCTCCTTGAACTCTGACAGGCTTGGTGCCATGCCTGGTTCCCTGGGGAGCCTGTTCCAGTGACTGACCACCTTCTCAGTGAAGAACCATTTCCCAGTGTCCAATCGGAACTTCCCCTGATGCAGCTTCATTCCATTTCCTTGTGTCCTATGCTGGTCATCGGAAAGAGGAGACCAGCACCTCCCCCCTCCACTACCCGCCTTGGGGAAGGTGTAGACTGTGATGAGGTCAACCCTCGGCCTTCTCTTCTCCAAGCTGAAAAAGCCAAGTGACCTCAGCCGTTCCTTGCAAGTCTTGTCCTTGAGACCTTTCACCATCTTGGTCACCCTCCTCTGAACACACTCTAACAGTTTGATGTCCTTCTTATATTGAGACACCCAAAACTGCACTCAGTACTTGAGGTGGGGCCACACCAGTGCAGTGCAGGGTGGGACAATCACCTCCTTCAACTGCCTAGCGATGCCATGCTTAATGCACTCCAGGACACGGTTAGTCCTTTTGGCTGCCAGGGCACACTGTTGACTCATATTCAACTTGCCATCAACCCAAACCCCCAGATCTCTTTCCATGGGGCTGCTCTGCAGCCTCTTGTCCCCCAACTTGTATGTATAAACAGGATTACCCTGTCCCAGGTAGACATTACACTAAGATACATAAAGCTGTTTGTAACTATTTAAAACACTATTTTCAGGTTTAGGTATAGGAGTCCAGGTTCCTAACTAAGCCCCTAGACTGAAAGCAAGAGCTAATGGATATTTGCCAACATACAATATATTTTAACAAACATATCACACTTACAGCAATTATAACATACAGCTGATCTGCAGATAAACAATGTAGTGAGTACTGTGTATCTCAGTAGCTGTCAAGTACAAGCTGTATGCATGGTCGTCTGAATTCTGATGGCAGCCTATTCTGTAAGATACAGAAGGTAATCCTTCAATTGTAAGGGCTCAGCTGGAGTACTTACATTGAGATTTTGGCAGTAAGTCTCGTAATCAATTGAAGAGAAACAAAAGAATTAGTGGAGGAACAGCAATATTCAGAATCTCAGAAAGCATTGCGTAAAAGGAAAATGTTAAGGACTTAGAGTTTAGTCTAGAGAGGACAATACTGGTGGGAGAGAGCAGCCTTCAAATAAGTGAAAGATTCTTGCAAATAAGTTGTCTACTATGCATAGAACAAGACTTAATGGGCTTAAACGTTATCAAGGGAGATTTAAGTTATACATTAAAAAAAAAGAAATCCTAATGGGAAAGACAGATAAGCAGTAAAATAGGTTGCCTAGGGAGGTTTTAGAATCTCTATCATTAGCCAAATAATTATTGGGAATAATTTAAATATAGTTGATCCTACCCTGCGGCAAGTTAACAGATAAAATGGTCTCTCCAGGTCCCATCTCATATTTTCTATGAGGCTGTGCTTCTCTCTACACCCCACAGTATGTACATTGCACATTTTATGTCTGCCATACTATCATTCCTAAAATTCCATCCTGCTCCTGGCCTTATTTATCCTTTTTGCACTGCAAGACTTATCAGAAAATTCAAATACATTGGTAAAAAATTTTAAAGTAAGGCCAAAAAAAAGGATAAAGAATAACACAGCATCTAGAGCAGAAAAAATCAAAAGTTTTTCCACAGGTTATCTGTACAAACCTTTAGATTCATTTCAGCACAGGTAAAAAATGAAATCATATTATTACTTGCTATGGTCTGTAAAGTGTAAAGAAAGGGACATTTGCAATATGTGGATTTTTTTTCTTCTTGTCTACAAATGAAATATATCAAAATGCACAGGGAAGTGCACATGGTTGGAGAACAGATTTGCCGTTGAGCTCTGTTAGCTGTTACTGTGCCGGGTGTATTATCTTTCTGGACCTTTAAAAAGACCACTTCTATCTAAAGCATCAGTCAAGAGCTTTAGTGAACTGCATCCTTCATAATTTCCTGAGTTTATCCCATTTTCAGTACATTTCCTAATGTGCTGATGAAACCAGGCATGATATCTTGTATTGCTAATGCATGAAACCGAAGAACTGCTAAAAGAAATACAAAAACACTTTTAAGAATAGCCTTTTAAAAAAGTATCATGTTTATCAATGTAAATAATTCATGTATGCCTCACATTAGTAAAGAGGATCACAGGACTCTTTATCCTTACTTTTCTACTCCCTGACAGTCCTCCTGCTCTCCTTTTTAAAAATGAAATCTTTAAAAACATATTCATCCAGAATTTCTGAAAGAAATGAAAAAATGGCTCATTCATTCAAACTGTGTCTGTATAGAAGACAGAAGATATCTTGTACAATAAGAAAAACATGTCTTGTAAAATGAAATACAAAGTAGTATGCATTAAAACTATGTTTATAACATTAACTGCGTATTCACTTTGGTTTAAGATACTCTTCTCTAGAGACTTCTTTTTGAAAAGCATTTTGTGTGCACTTATGGTTTTTTAAGATATATTTGAACAGAAGATTTTTTTGGTCTATACTTTCAGATTTTTTGATTTAAAAAGAAGAGGAATTTTTGCCACAAACTTCAACAATATCAAGATTTCACAATATATAAGTGTTTTGTATCAATTTTTGTGTTTTGCACTGCCTAATGATTCTTCCTCTCAAAAGTTCACATCTAGAGATAAAGGTTTGAGGATGAATTTGATGAATCTTCTTTTTAGAAGATGCTTTGAAACTTTACAGGAGCTTAGGAAGAATTCTGACAGAATTTGTCTAACAAGGGAGAAACAAGGTAGGGAAGGAATTTTCTAATGTTTCAATTTTATTTTTTTTTTTTAATGTGAAGACTTTATTTTAAACTTGGCAATCTTTTTAAATGCAATAAGGCAGAAAAGCTTCCATTGGTACCCAGCAAAAACTCAACAAATAGTACATAAGGAAGAATAAATAAGATATAATTATACTACCCACTCTTTTCCTGAACATTAGTTTGACTCTCTGCTTGAATCATGTATTTGGGATGGACATAACAATTTTTAAGAAGGAAAGGTGAAAAGGTCTGTTATATGAAACCCTATATTAAATACCCAAAAGTTTTAGAATCATGTTATGAAACATCATATTTGCTTCTGTTCTTTTCCAGGTATTAACATGGGATATTGCATATAGATAGATGAAATAATAAAGAGAATAAACAGCTTCACTGAAACATGAGACAACATGCAGGTTAGAGGGAAGGCTGCCTTCAGGGGTGTTGACAGAGACAGTGAGAGTTTTCATAAATTAAGGCTAGTTGTTTACCATAGAAATTATGGTGAGCTAAGAGTAAGGATTATTGACATTGCAGACATGAACTATAATGCAGGTAGGAAATCCTTTTCAATTCTTCAATAACTGATATTAAGTATTAACACATTATTTTGAAAAGATACTTCTTCAAAATTAAGAATGTTTTAATGTACCTTGTCACTTTGACACAATTTCTGTCAGATTATTACTTGGCTTTTGCTTTTTTTCCCATAACCTCAGTAAGATTTTTATTATATTATGACAAACTGAAAGTTCTAGTCATGAGTAACTTCTAGAGATCTATATCTAATTTGTCTGTAATATCCCATGAATAGCCTTGATGTTAATGAAAGCATAACTATAATAAAGAGCTGAACAAACTCAGGTCCTGGTCTAAATGATACTGTAGATGGTTAGACAGAAAAATGTTTGGATGGGCAAAGGCCTATACCTCAAAGGACAAAAATAAGGGAACAGGTTCATGAACCTGAAACTAACATCAAATACCAGCACTGAAGAGGTAATTGTTGCAGGAGAGATTGGTAGACTGAGTTTTGGGGAAGCTGGAAAATACTTCCAGTCCTGCACTGACCAGCTGTCCTTTTTTATCATGTGTAGTTCCAAGGGACTCTGCTACCCCGCCCCGTGTATGATTAAATGGGTTCATATTCCCTTACACTGAACATATGAACTTTTTCTACTAATAGACAATTTTACGTATAAATAAAGCCTGAGCTTATGCTTCCTTTAATCCCACTTTTGTCTCAGTTGTCTAGATATGACTCAATGAATCAGTAACATTCTGCTGCACACCTTTCTTGAAAAAGATTAGGCTCCAATGACCCATTTCACTGAAATGTTATCACCATGGTAGGAAGCATGGAGGTTCTTTGCAGAAGAAAATTATTCTCTCTGGTCTGCTTTGGTAGTTCAACCATATAAGTTCCATGGTCTTAATAAATAAGGATGATCCTGTGGTCAAGAGAGACATGGTCTCAATTTCTAGCTGTTCCAAGGACTTGCCATCTTGGGCAACATTTTTTTCTATCTTTTTTTGGTGTTAGATATCATAATAGTTTTCCTAATATGGGCAACAGAGAGGATAGAAAGATATCACTGTTTTCTCCCTAACTGTTGTTTTGGGGTCTGTGGAGAGGGATGAATAATTTCTATGTATGTATTTCCAACAGTTTTGGACCTATCTGTGCATGTCTTGGGATATGCAATCATATCTGAGTTTAAAAACCCATTGTTATGCCCTTTACTTGAAATAAACTTCACTCAGCAGAGGAACTGTGCTTCTCTAAGAGAAAGGTTACTCTCACAGGTTATCTGACTTTGTTTCTGAAAATGCATTCCCTCTCATACCTCACTGAATACTGTTTCTTTCTCTCTGACATGCTTCTTTCATTCAAGCATAGATTGCTTTTTAGTAATGTGCCGCAAAAGGCTCATTACCACTGAAGAGCGAGAGTTTTCATTTTACAGTCCCATATTATGGCACGCTTTTCCCATTCCCATCTGCTCATGTAAATCTCCTGATAAATTACTATCTCAGCCAGAGAAAAGTTATTTACTTGATCTTTTGGTTAAGTTATTGTTGCCTCATTGAATAGTTTCCATTGTTTTCTCTCACGTACAGTATTTCTCATGAAGCCTGAGTTGCTATTAATTACAGGAGTGCTTCCAGGTGTCTGTGGCAACTTAAGCTCTGTTTAGAAAACAGAGACTGTTTTATATACCACTGTGAGAGATTCTCTCTATGGAGTTAGAAAGGAGCTTCTCTACAAGACCTTTTATCCCCTTAGGCTTGGTAATGTTCAAGCATCACTTTTCAACAAGATAACCAAGTTGGAAAAGCTCTTTCTTTATTTGAACTGACCTAGAAAGAACCCCAATGTACAGGGAAATGTGCATTTAATCAGCTTGTAGTATTTATTCTGTCAGGACGGAGTGTGACTGGCAAGGAGAAACTTGATT
Organism: Astur gentilis; assembly: GCF_929443795.1. Classification (NCBI taxonomy): domain Eukaryota; kingdom Metazoa; phylum Chordata; class Aves; order Accipitriformes; family Accipitridae; genus Astur; species Astur gentilis. Next base: position 18,279,116 of record NC_064883.1, on the reverse strand, counting down.
ACAAAGACAACCTGTAATTCATATAAGGTACTAAAGAGCACTAAGGAGTATGGCACTTGCAGCACAAATCCTGGACTCTCAGGAGAACTTATATGAAAGATATAACACTTTTGATAGCAGGATACTGTGATCATGTGTCATTCAGAACTGTTATCATGTCTTCCACCAATGAAACCCTGGAAACAGAGAACTTGCAACTAAAAAAAGAAAAATATATTAAAGAACTAGAAAGTCCACTGCAAAACCTAAGTTCTTCATCCACGTCAGAAAGAAATATTCTGTCATACTCCTGGATTTAACTTCTTTTGGTTAGTTTATTTAGTTGGTGAGATTTTCTTCCCTTTTATAGTAATTCCTTCATTCATAATGCTAAAATATTAACAGTCCCCAAAGCTTATTCACTACTTTTCCAGAGGTTTAACAGAATTACAAAAGTAAAACTGAATCTCAGAGGCAGGAGTTCAGGCTGTGCCAGCTTTTGACTGGAATACGTTAAGTTAACCCTTTGTGATTCTGATGAGAAAGAATAGAAATATATTGATAGCCAATTGCATTCTAAAAATACCAGATTAAAGGTTAATAGGTAGCGTCTTCAAAATTAGTCTGAAAGATAATATACCTATGCTGTGAACTGAAGATCAGAAAAGCATTACAGATTCACTTTGTGTAAAATCTAGCAGCATACTGTGTCTGCAAATTAATGAATGTTTAACCAAGATGAGTTATAGTGACTCTTTTATGTAAGTCAAAATGACAGTCAGATTTTTACCAAATTAATTCATTATGGTCAGTGAATGAATAGCTAATGAATTTGGAATTGAGGATCTCTTACATTAAAAGTAATCCATAGGGAAATATCCAAGTAAAGTCTTGTAGAGTTTTTACTCAAAATGCAAATCAAATGGAAAAGACAAGCAGGCTAAGTAGACAAAATGCATTGGTAATTCCTTGAGAGGCAGTGTTAGGTATAACAAAAGGAAGAGAAGAGTCTTTAGAATTACTTGATACATAAATAAGGTTAGCTTTTCTTTACCAAAAGTGAGAAGGGGAAGAAAGGGAGCAACTGATCCCTTTTGATGACAATATATGAAGAAGTATCAAATAATCTGTGGGCCTTGGTTTTAGTGAAGATTAAATATAAGTAAAACATCTGCGACCTGGCTCTCAAAGGTCAGAGTTTAACACCGACAACCCAGCAAGATTACGTATTAAGGTGCTCTATAGTTGTGTTTGTTCAGACTGGTGTAGGCAGTTAGGGCCAGGCGGCCAGAAGATATCGCGCTGTACGGAAAGACAGGGCCTCCCTCCTGATAGCCAATGGCACTTAGTTTATGATGTAAGCGGACGGAAGTGATGTTGTAAACCCAAGCTATATAATGCCGTGTCACTCACCAATAAACGCCATTTGGCGTCTACCACATTGGTGTCTGCGAGCTGATGGACCGAGCGACCTTGGGGTGGTCGCCATGCCGTTCCTGAACCAGGTCACCACGCCTTACTGAGGCGACAAGTGGTGCCGAATCCCGGGACTCGTCGCCTGGACAGGTGAACCGTGGCCGGAGCGGCAGGACCACCCCAGCGGGGAGGACGTTCCCGGACCAACAAGGACGATGGAAGCCCTTGTGCAGGTCGTATCACAATTACATAAGCAGTGGGGTATCGATTGTAAATCCAAAGATTTCACTCTCGCAGTTGCGAGGCTTGTGCAAATTGGGGTCATTGATGATCCAGTGGATATTCTCCACCCCAAAACGTGGGATAAATGCACTAAAGCAATCGTGGGGGAAAGTCGTACAGGCCTTGCGAAAGGCCATACAAGAACAAGACACTTGGACGGCGGCGAAGAACTGTTTGCCAGTCACCCCGAAATTGGGAGTCGGGGCAGCCACGCAGACTTCTCAGCCTCCAAACAATGATGATTCTGCTAAGCCTAAAGATCTACAAGAGGGTGGTGTGTCCCCTCAGCTTCCAAACCCCGACCCACTAACGGAGGGACAGAAACGAGCTGAATCTTTCTGGGGTGGGTTAGCTGAGGAGGCCAGGGGCGCTGCGGAGAAAGCAAAGTCTGGGGAAGTCTGGGCTAAACCACTGCCCTACGCACCCCAAAATGGTGCCGAGCACAAAGAAGAAGGGCGGGGCGAGGATGCCAGTGGCGGGAACAGGGAGGAAGCGCTAGCACTAACAAGCACACACAAATGGGAAGGGGAGGAGAGTCAGAATGAGAAAGTTAGTGGAAGTGACCGGGAGGGGAGCGCAAGCGAAGGAAGGAAAGCCAATCAGAGTAGCTATCGGAAAAGAACCACCCCACAAAGCAGAGGGCGGGGCGAACCCAGAGGGAAGGACGAACCAAGGGGGCGGTGCAGGGAAGGGCGAACCAAAAGGGAGGGGCCAGCCAAGAGGGAGGGAACGGCCCGCCCTCAAGGGAAGCAGGTGGGGCCGGAGCCTGACAAAAAGGTACTGGGAACCAGAAGCAACTAGTCAGTCGAGTTCCGACTTCGGATCAGACACAAGCTTGGACGGGTGGCTCGCAGCTGACTCAACCTCAGAGGGAGATGAAACAGAAACAGACAAAGTTAAGAGCCAAAGCATCCCAATCCAAATTAAAGACAAACCGCGAGGGGGAGAAATCCCTCTCATGGACTAGAGGAAAATAAAGAGTGCATGTGCCGACTGGGTCCCACCAGCCGCGTTAGCGTTCCCGGTCAGGGTGACGGATGGAGGACAAAGGGTTCACTCGCCCATAAACCCTAAGGATATACAAGCGATTGTTAAGGCAATCGCAGATAAAGGGCTTAATTCTGCTATGGTCTCCACTCTCATAGATGGTGTTTTTGGGGGATATGATATGCTCCTGTTCGATATAAAGCAAACTTGTAGACTGATCTTTGACAGGGCAGGTATGATTGTTTTTAAACAAGAGTGGGAGGAGAACTGCGTAGGAAAATTGGCCCAAGTAGCTGGGGCGGATCACCCGCTACACGGCTCCAGCCTGCAGCAACTGATGGGTACAGACCCAACAATGATCACCCCTCAGGCACAGGCCCAGGGCCTGCGGGCCCATGAAGTTATGGCAACTACTCGTGCGGCCAGAGAAGCCATCTGCACAGCTTCTAGAGTTATTGCCAAGCCATCGCCATGGTCCACAATAAAGCAAAGTGAAAGTGAGAGCTTTATGCAATTTGTAGATCGTCTCCAGGCAGCTGTCGACTCTTCGGCCCTGCCTGCGGAGGCAAAAGGCCCGGTCGTAGCAGAATGTTTACATCAGCAGTGTAATTCAGCAACCAAAGAAATCCTACAATCATTGCCGGTGGGGTCAAGTATTGCGGACATGATTAAGCATGTAGCAAAGGAAGAGCAGTTAGCCCCAATTCAGGCGGCCGCTCGTACCGCAATAGCTAGTGTGATGGCATGTTTTAAATGTGGCCAGGCGGGCCATGTGGTAGCAAACTGCCTTCAGTTGGGGGATCAACCAACATGGCCCCCCCCAGGCCAAAGTCAACCCAGAGGACCGTGTTGGGCCTGCGGAAAGAAAGGACATTTTGCTAAGGAATGAAAATCTAAAACTCAGGGAAACGGGAGGGGGAGGGGGCATCCGGGCCGCACACAGCCCTCTCACACTTGGGATACGAGGCGGCCCAACTATGCCAACCCCGAATGGGGCAAAGCACTCCCAAACCCGCTGCCCCCTCAAGAAGCGACCAACTTTATGGTTCAACCGACAATCCAGCAGAACGTGTCCTCACCTCAGGGACAGCACGGACCACCCTTTGGGGGCAAGACCCCGGGGTGGGCCTGACAGTAAAGTGTGATGATCCACCGGTGGTGTGGGGGATTTGTTCCTTCTATAATACCCTAAATGATATCACCATTAGCGTCCCCTTTTTGATTGATACCGGAGCAGATATTACAGTTATCCCTGAGACGATCTGGCCCCCGCGTTGGAAATTAGAAGATGCCCCCTTGGTGGGTGGAGTCGGGGGATTATCCCGAGCTCGGAAGAGTGCTCAATTAATAGCAGTCATGATTCACACTGAAAAAGGACCAGAGAAAACTATTACTCTCTTCCCATATGTTATGTCAAAGGTCCCACCCCTGTTGGGAAGGGACGCTCTAGCCCTATTAAAAGCCAGGGTGACAAATTTACCATAAGGGCCACTGCCGTACACCCACTCCCGCCAATTAAATTAACGTGGAAATCATCTGACCCAGTGTGGGTCGAGCAGTGGCCCCTGTCAAACCTCGAATGGACGCTCTTCTTGAGCTAGTCGACTGTGAATTACAACGAGGTCACATAGAACCTTCCACTAGCCCATGGAACACCCCAGTTTTCGTAATACCCAAATGAACTGGTGAGGGGTTTCGCCTCCTCCATGACCTGCGCGAAGTAAATAAGAGAATTCAACCAATGGGTCCTGTCCAAACACTATTACCCATGAACTCTATGATACCAAAGGGACAACCTTGTGCTGTCCTTGATATTAAGGACTGTTTCTTTTCAATACCCCTGCATGAGGAGGACAAGGAGCGGTTTGTTTTTTCTGTTGTGTTCTGCAACAGCCAACGCCCCAACCTACGTTTCCAGTGGAAAGTGCTGCCTCAAGGAATGATCAACTCGCCTACCATCTGCCAGATTGCAGTGGATCAAGCGTTGGCACCAGTTCGCCACAGTGACCCAACCGCGACTATAATTCAGTACATGGACGATATCTTGATCACTGCGCCGTCAGGAAATCAGGTAGACCAACTGGTATTGACAGTTTCAGAAACTTTAAAAACAAACGGGTTTGAAATCGCAAGCGCGAAAGTTAAAAAAAGACCATGTGTAAGCTTTTTGGGAGTAGGGATCACGAGCTCTTACATAACCTCCCCCCAAATAAAAATCCGTCGTGACATCAGAACACTCCACGATATGCAACAGTTAGTGGGGTCTTTGCAATGGCTCCGTAACATTGTCCTGGTCCCTCCCGAAATCATGACCCCCCTGTATGACCTTCTGAAAGGAAAGAACCCATGGGAACAGAAAACTCTGACGGCGGAAGCAATGGACTCTCTTGACTTTATCGAGCAACGAGTATCGTCGAGCACGCTCGTCAGATGGAATCCAGATGTACCACTCGATCTGTATGTACATTTCATGGAAGGAGGGGGAGTAGGGGCACTAGCCCAGGGGCCCCCTGAAAAAGCTCAGCCAATACAATGGATAGTCCTGGGAAAACCATCACGTGCATTCTCTCCAGGAGTAGAGTGCCTGAGTAACCTCATTATGAAGGGCAGAAAACTCGCCCTAAGACACCTAGGTATCAAACCCACCAGGATACATCTACCCTTCCGTAAACAGCTCCCAACGCAATCAGTGGCAATATCAGAATACCTGGCAATAGCCCTCGTTGGATTTGGCGGGGAAGTCCAATATGCCACAAAACCCCCTTGGACTCAAATGCTGACAATTGTCAACATTGATCTCCCACAAAAGATCATGGATCGACCCCAACAGGGACCAACAGTCTTTACGGATGCATCCTCGGCGACTTCAACTGCGGCGGCAGTATGGCAATCGGGAGGGGGATGGCACTGTGTTAAATTGACTGACCATGCACTTTCAGTTCAGCAATTAGAAGCGATGGCCGTAGTACTGGCCTGTGGACTGTTCCCAATGGAGCACCTTAACATAGTGACCGATTCGATGTTCGTGGCCAAAGTTTGTTTAGCCATGTCAGGACCCGGTGTATCAACATCCACAACTGCGCTCATGCTGGAAGAAGCACTTTTCTCCCGAAAGGGTACCATATCGGTCATCCACGTCAACAGCCACGACCCAATTAAAGGGTTTTTCCAAATCAGCAATGACAAAGCAGACGCCGCTGCGAAAGGATTGTGGACGCTAAGGGACGCCCGTCAGCTACATGAGTCTCTACACATCCGAGCTAAAGCGCTAGCAAAGAAATGCGGGATTTCAGTTACTGATGCGAAACACATAGTAGCCACGTGTCCCCACTGTCAGAAAGCACCATTGTGGTCCAGTGGAGTTAACCCCAGAGGCCTTAAGGCCTCCAAAGTGTGGCAGACAGACTTTACACTTTGTCAGTTGTTAAAACCCCGAACATGGCTAGCAGTGACTGTAGATACATATAGCGGAGTGATCGTAGTCACACAGCACCTTAAAACCGACTCCAAAGCAACCATCCAACATTGGTTGACAGTCATGGCATGGCTCGGCATCCCTAACCAGATCAAAACAGACAATGGTCCAAACTTTGTCTCCAAATCAGTCCAGGCATTCGCTTTGAAATGGGGTATCACCCTAACACATTGCATTCCATATAATAGCACAGGACAAGCTATAGTTGAACGAGCAAATCAAACTCTGAAATCCAATTTAGAGGTGTTGGCAAAAACAGAAGGTTTTGTCAATACCATTCCCCCAGGAGACCAAACATGCCTGCTAGCGACCGCTCTTTTAGCACTAAACCAATTCCCCAGAGGGGAAGAGGTGAATAGCCCCACCCAAAAACATTGGGCCACCCGAGCGCTAGAAGAAGGCCCACTGGTCATAATTAGAAATGAGCTGGGAGAATGGGAGCAAGGGTGGAGACTAATTCTTACAGGATGAGGGTACGCCGCTGTTAAAAAAGATGGAAAAGTTAAGTGGTGCCCGCTTAAATCCATCAAACCAGACCTCCAGAACAAAACTAATGAAAACTGTGAGTTTCTATCCACAGGACCGGATCATCGGACATCCTCGTAATCCGTACACCCTGGTGGCAAGTGAGGACGACAGGCCGACAAACATCCTGTCCGCGCCTGAGAATTCCACACTGGCAGAAACCGGACAACGGCAACGCGACTGCCACAGAGGAGGGCTGCGGTGCTTTTGTGTGATCCTGATCTTAGAACTTCTCACTGTAGGACAGGTAGAATCAGGCCACTCTCATCACCAGCCATTTAAATGGTCTCTTCTTCGATTTGAGAGTCACCAAGTTATCGCAACTCAGATAACATCAGGTGCACCGAGTTTCAATGCCTCTTTATGTCAGCTAGTCCCGAGAGATCGGTGTTGGGAATACCTAGGGTTTTATACGTGTCTCGGTTCTAATCCCGGGAAGGGGTATTGTAACCTTCCCAACCAGAACTACTGTGGTTACTGGGGATGTGAGACCATAGCCCCTGCTTGGATACCGGGTAGCGGTAGAGACAGATACCTAAAAGTTCAGTGGGGTCCATACGGATGCACCCCACCGCGAGGATGGCAAGGACGTGGGAAGTGTCAATACCTCTTCTTGAATGTTACCAGACCCCATGAAGATAGTTGGTTGCTTGGGAAAGTTTGGGGAGTCAGATATACAGAACCAGGATCAGACAAGGGTGGCCTAATCCTCATAAAAAAGGAGGTTGTCCCAAACGATCCACCACCAGTAGGTCCCAATCAAGTAGTTGTCAAGGAAGCAGCCCAGATTACTCCTAACCAAAACTATGTGAACAATCAAATAGATCACTTTCTGAAGTAGTGCTGCAAAATTGAAGAGGATTAGACCTGATGTTCTTACAGCAAGGGGGGGGTGTGTGTGTGCTGCACTAAGGGAGGAATGTTGTGTGTATGCGGACCACACTGGAATAGTAAGGGATACCATGGCCAAATTGCGAGAGGGATTGGAAAAATGAAAAAGGGAACGAGAGGCACAACAAAGTTGGTTCGCATCATGGTTTAACCATTCTCCGTGGCTGACCACTCTGATATCTACCCTGATAGGGACGATCACAATGATCATGGTGGCATTGATCTTCGGACCCTGTATATTGAATAAGCTCGTGTCATTTGTTAAGAGCCGGCTAGAGCAGGTTAACATCATGTTGGTAGAACGCCGACAACTTCTTTAAAAAAGCTTTAGTTCAAAGTTTCCTTTAACTGTCCCCGATTACACCCTATTACTTCCAGTTACCCCCCCCCCTCCAGCTATCTCTCGCTTAGTGTGCCTTACATTTTCTATTCAAGTTTGTGATGTATATACTTTTTAGATTATTATGTTTTCTACCTAAGATTACGATATATATATTCTTTTAAGATTGTTATATTTTAGCTAATTTAAATACGCATAGGGAGGGGGGAAATGTAGGCAGTTAGGGCCAGGAGGCCGGAAGATATCGCGCTGTACGGAAAGACAGGGCCTCTCTCCTGATAGCCAATGGCACTTAGTTTATGATGTAAGTGGACGGAAGTGACGTTGTAAACCCAAGCTATATAATGCCGTGTCACTCACCAATAAACGCCATTTGCCGTCTACCACATTGGTGTCTGCGAGCTGATGGACCGAGCGACCTTGGGGTGGTCACCGTGCCGTTCCTGAACCAGGTCACCATGCCTTACTGAGACGACAGACTGGCTGATGGAGATGAAGAATTCCATTTTGTCCTTCAGTACTGCTGTCAGGATTAAAAAGTAGGACTCCCCTTTAAAATGAGACTATAACAAACCACTTAGGCCAACCATTCAGATCTGCCAGTCTGTGGTAAGGAATTTCCTGAATAAGCAAAGTAACAAGCGGTTGTGATAGGCACACTCCTGAAGAGACAGAACAGACTAGACTCATAGTAAATACTTAAGACAAAAGAAAAAACTGCTCCCCAGAAAAAAAGACATAAAAATTGCATTAATTCTGGTACAAGCTTGCACAACCACACACAATGGAAAATCCCCAAAAATAAGCCATTAAACCCTTCTTTATACTATCCCAATTAGGTCTTCCTTCAGTGAAAAGTGTTAATATCTCAGTACTGACCAATCCCATTCAGGGCTGAGTGGAAACGATGGTGATGAAAGTTTATTCAGGATTTCTTTGTATCCAGTTGCTATTGCATCTGTACCATCCTTCAGACTACACTGCTAGGAAAAAAAGGAGCTTGCATGCCTTTCAGAAGATTGGAGAGGAGGGTTAAAAAAAATATTGTATTCAGTATTTTAAAAAAAAATGTTTAGAATAAAGATGAAATATTCCATAGTTACAGGTCAATTAGAAAGGGTAAAATGACTACATGAAGAGTTAAAAGAAAATCTTAAAGTGAATGTGCTCATAATGATTAGCTAGGTGGCATCAAATGGTAAAATTTAAACTACTATCAGATGCTTTTCACAACCAAGGTGGTTGGATTTTTTTTAAGTTTCAATTTCTTTTTTCTCTTATTAAAAGAAGTAATTGCAGCTTTCACTACAACTTACCATGACTCTGGAAGCAACAGTCTCATAATTGTCATTGTTTTCTGTCTGAGAAGCTCAAACAATAATGGGAGACCCAACAAAACTGCTCATCCATCGTAGGAGTCTCAGATGACTGTGCTGATGGCTGTGGCATTTCTTGGACTGAAATTCATTACATTGTCACAACAGTTCAATAAATCAAAAGAAACATGTAGACCCCAAAAGGTAGAGGAGGCTCTTTTGAATGCTTTTCCAGCTGTACACTATGCACTAAAGCCAAAGGTCAAGTTTTTCCGTCCCCCCACTCAAATGGTAAAACTTGAGGTGTCATTTGAAATGAGCAATGAAAAGCTACAAGCTGTGAGAATGCAGCAAGACACCATATAAATAGACTTAGAGGGCACAGGAAAAAGTACTTTGAGATACTTTAGCTCTGGAAAAGGTCCAGCTGAAAAGAGAGGCAACTTTGTGACTCACTATATGAAATACAAAATCCAAGAGAATTCCTAGACCTTACAATGGATCCATTGTTTGGAAGTCTGCATAAAACATTCCTGGAGAAACATTTCCCTGGAAATCACATAATTTTTCAAGTTTGGTATTTTGTGCAATGCTCCATCTATCAGGAAATTCAGAGCTGTTAAGATCCCAGAAATGCCATGTATATTTAGATCTTTAAGGACTAGGGCACATTTGCACTGAAATTATAGATTCCTCTCTGCATTTCAGATCTCCAGAAATGCTGTATTTCAAAACACAATTAAAAGAAATTAAGCAGAGTTGGGTACACCTGGGGCCAAACCAAAACATCTTTCTGGAGCAGTTGAATGAAGCTTGTAGAACTCCATATATTTTGATCGTATTGATTTCAAGAGCTGAAACTTTGAGTCTGATTTTGACATAAACATCTAAGTAGTCTAATACCAGTTGAACACACCTGAATATTCCATCAGCTTGCCACAGATAAGAACATGTAAAATACAGAGACTGCTTGGGATATTGGCTTATGGGAATTGTAAAACGATGTTGCAGATTCAGCCCAGAAAGAGCTCTCGGAGACTTTGGCTGCCTAGGTATAGCAGTCATTTATATGAACATGCAGACTGAAAATTTTAGGGACCTAAGAATTATCCAAATTTAGGTAAATCTTTAAGATAACTGGATGGTTCATTCTTTACAGTTCTATCAAGTATATTCCACAAAAAATGTGGTAGAGTTTCCTAACTATAGACTTGTGAGACTTATTCTGACATAATCTCCCTAGTCCTGTATTTGGAAGCAGTTGGCCCATCATAGAACTTTTAAAAAAGCGGGAAAAAATAAGCCTGAGGCAAACACCTGCCACAACAAATTTCAACACATATGATCAAAACTTGACAAAGATATAAGCAACCTAATACAAGATTTTGTAATGGGAAGTCAGTTTTAATTATATGTGTTGCTATCAGCTTCACCTATAATTAACAGTATTCCACTTTGTTGTTCACCTGCATATTCTTTTCCCACGTTTATCTAGAATGAGTCATATAGGAAGAAACATAGATCAACATTCTCAAAGCAGAGGGTTGATGTATGAGAGCAGATGTCTCTGTATTTCCCCAAACTGAAAGACCTAATTTTGACATGCAATGAATACTGGTCAGCAGTCTCTACTGGTTTTACCAGTTTTCATTTGACCCTTAGGGCTGGTCTGAAATGTATACAACCGTTAACAATTTAGAAAGGATTGTGGAGGAATAAAAATACTTTTCTGAATTTTCCTTGATGGCGTGAAATAACACCCTAGGTGTACATATTATGTGAGACAGGAGCTGCTGTATGTTACCTGGTCCAACTAATCAAGAAACAAGAGTCATAAATTTCAGCTAGTTATCTGAATGTTGCATTTAGGACAGGTGCAGGACTTTATGATTGCCTTTTTTGAACTTCATGAGGTTTCTGTTCCCTCATCTCTCCAGAATGCCAGCCCTACCCTCTGGGGTGTCAGCCTCCCGCCCAGTCTGGTATCACCTGTGAATTTGCCAGAGGAGAATTCCATCCGGTCATCCAGATTGTTAATAGGGATATTAAACAGTATTGGCTTCAGTATTGCCTTTTGAGGGGAGGCACTGGTAAGTAGTTACCAGCTCGATTTAATACTGTTAAATGTTAAGATGAGAGATTTTCAGGAGCACAAAGAATACTTAGGGATCCATCTTCAACAGGCTGCTGAAGAGAAATTCTGCATCCCAACTGTCCCGACTACATGAACATGTGCACTGACCATCTGGTTTTACAGACATTGTTTCATTTTACTTCAGAATTAGGGCCTGAAATAGGGTTTCTAGAGGTGTGTGGCAAGTATACTAGCCCATGTTTCTTCCTTCATCCACACCTCCTATTCCTGAATGGATATTTTTAAACCAAAGCAACTACATCCACTATTGTGAAACAACATCTTTCACAAATAAGGAAGGTGTAAGCTACTCAACAGTCCAGTGGGACAGATCTCAAAACTCTGTCATCAATAAACTCCTGTATATATCCTCTTTTTAATTACCTGGAGAGATTGGTGGGCTAGAGAAATGGACTTCCCTCCACAGAGTTAGCCTGACTTGTGGTATGTATTTGCCAGTTGCCAACTCATTCATGACTATATCTATTCAAAGGTTGTCTGATGTACAGGATTTTTTTCTTCTGTAATATATCACTATTATATAAAACTTAGGGATATATTCAGCTCTCTTTTGCAAAGGATTAAGGAATCGGGTAGAATCTAAGTCACCACACTATTATCTTATTTAACATTTTTCTCCATTTCTTGTTCAAGGCTGAATGTAGAACTGTAATGTGTGATATAAACAAAAATTTAATTGGAATGTACTAACATACTATATTTTGAAACTTGCAATTAGATGCTTCTGTGCATATCATCTGGTTTTCCATCATTGCTTGTAGTCAAAATTATGTTGATTTTTTCTGTATACATTTGTCTGGAAACTTTAATTATGCTTTACCACCTCACCTTTGGGGAAGACATAAATCATCTGCATAGTATCCTGCATAGAAATTATGCTGATAACTTGGTTATTTAAGAGGACTCAGGACAGCCCTTACTTCAGTGTCACACAAAACACATAACTAAATTGTAACAAATTTTGAGTTTCTTGGAATTTTTGTGACATCATCACAAAATGTAATGATGTGATTATACATCATATAGTAGAGTCATAATTACATTCTAATTATGCAAGGAGAAGTATTTATACTAAAACAGGCAATTAGATGTAATTACACTAACGATGTAAGTGTGCAAGAATTAACTGAAATTGATTTGAAAAGGACCTAGGGAAATGTTTACAAATAAAACACATTTGATGGTTAAAAAAAACAAATCTCTTTTAAATGTTAAGTCTTAAATAGGTATTAGGAATATCATGCAAGGAAATACCCCAAGGTCATTTTTCCTCCCAGAGATCCTACTACATGCTGCTATTTTCTGGCTGTTAAGGAGAGTGAGAGATTAGGATTTTTTCCCAGATCTTTTCATCCAGATAGAGAGGGAATCTCTTAAGAATGCTCTCCAAAAGAAGTATCTGTGGCTACCTATGTGGTTAGTGCAACTAAATGACACTCATGTTTTTCATATTTTCCTCAAAATAACTAAGATTTGCTACATGCAGCTACCTGGAAAGTAATCTCTTACTTCCTTTGTCAATATTTGCTTTCTAGCCTGACCACTTTCTTGTTCTCAGATCTCTCTCTTAGGTCTTTCCTTCCTTGTTTACCATAAGGCAATAGCTAAATCAAAATTATATTTTAAGAAAATCCTAGTCTTGACTGCCTCACCCGTGCAGTCACCTCATGATCTGTAGTAAACCCTGCAGAGTTTTCTTCTACTTCATTTGGATTTGCCTGAATAATCATGAATGTTTTCGGCATAGTTTTGTTGTGTGAATCACAGTTTAAACCAAATGTGCTTGTGAAATGCTTAATAAGAAAGCGAAGGAACACTTTCTTAATCATCACAAAAAGAGTCTAGAAACAAAGTAAATTATATGTAGGCAAATTGTTCAGTGTTTCACAACTGTGGGTAAATTGCACATTTAATGCACACTGATAATTTTCTGTCATTCTAAAATAATGTATAGCATCTATGCGAATGTGTATGTCTGAAAACATTGTATAAACATGTGTGTGTGTATATATGTACACGTATATTTCATACACATATACATGAACACTCAGAGAGTTCCTACTGAGCAAGTGGCCACTTTCACTCTGAATTATGAAAGCTGCTGAACATCCCAAAGCAGTTTTTGGGATGGATTGTCCAGAATCCATCGGTTTGGATGGATTGTCCAGAAATACTTCTTACAAGTATTCTCCTAGGGGAACATAATCTCTATCAACCTTTTGTGCTTCTGCTCAGGTCTGGGCACAATGAAATGCTCTTAAATATTATAGAATATTACACAGAAAAATAACTTAATGCTTTTCCAGTTTTACTTTATTCTAGACACACAAAAAGGTTATGAAGTCATGACACAATCATCAACTCAAAAGCACTTGTAAACCTCAGCAATAACCTTTATCAGGCATTATTCTAGAAAAGTGGGATTACATTTGTCTTTGAAAAGTGTAACACAAACAGAAGTGATCTCTCAACACAGTTTTCAGATCTTGACCAGGGCTGTCCTGACACAAAATTGAAAACTTATGTTGCTAGTCCAGCCCTGATCTCCTTCACTGTCTTTTTGTTTTTCAAACCTGAGAACAAATGCACTATGGTAGATAGATGGCTGACCCCTCTTCTGCACCATACCGCCTTACAGCTTATAATTGTAATACAACCTTTATTCTGGATAGGTACTTCATTAAATCTCATGGAAGAACAAGGAGTTTGCTTTTAGGTCAAATCTTTTCTGCAGTACTTAAAATGCAAGACTTTCTAAAGTGGTAAGTTGATATGCACATAACGTAATAACATCTGTTGCAAAAAAGCAGCTGAACATGGGCTGAGCAAGAGTTGTTGAACATTAGAAGTCCAGTTTCTTAAGAAAACTCTCTATTCATTTTCTATGTGAGACCTTTCCTCTCTATCCACCTCTGAGCATAGTAACCAATTTCAATGAAATTTGAATATGGAAAAGAAATGACAAAGCTAATTAAATTATTTCAAAAGCTCTATCAGCTGGGCTGATGCAAGAATCAAAACTTGTCTTCTTACTGAAGTGCAGGCAGAAAAACTTCTCTGGAAAATATTCACCTTGGCAGCCATGAGTTGGTCAGTAGTTATAAACTATTCTCAGAACAAATACCTTCTATATTGCCCTTAAAAATAAAGAGGAAGAGGAAGGCTAAGTGGTGAAAGACTCAAATCTATAGAAATCCAGGCTGCTTCAGTGCCTGTAGTGTTTCACTACTGCTTGTGACCCTTGTTACTGAAATTACTGTTACCCGTTACTTAACCTTTCCACAGAATTCTCCAGTTTCAACTGCAAGATGTCTTCAGGGTAAGGTTTCAATTCCAGGGCAACAATTTTTCTGCATGTATAAGAAAGCTGAAGCTAAGTCTACAGTTGAAACATTACAGGCTGAAGCAATTTGTTTAATGGTGTAAGTTAAGACACATAATGGAATATACATCATGAAAAGCAAACTGAATTCCTAACCCTTTCCCAAACCTTGTAAAAGTGACATAGTTCAAACTGATACGGAGATATTTTATTTTTTTTAATGTATTGGCTTCAATGTTTTACTTAAAAAAAAAAAAAAAAAAAAAAAAAGTGATTAGAAAAATTGTTCTTATCCACTTCTGCTTTACTAACTACCACCAACAGGATTATACGTTTGTTAGAAGTCACTCCCTAGGAGAGGGAAAGAGCAAATATTTTCTTAAGAGTTACTTTTCTTTAAATCTCTTTAATTCAGGAATAATACTCAGCAGTAGACAAATGAAAAGCGGTTGTGATCACAGAAACTAAAGACAAAGAAAATTACTGCATAAATGTAAGTGGATTTGAATTTGAAATAACTCTTTCCTCTTATTTTAAATCTGAAAATGTTCTACCTCAAAGGTTTTCTTTTTCAATGAAATATACAGCTAGATTATGGTGAGGCAAAGAATATCACGCCTCTTCATGGAGCCAGCAGTGCTGAAAGGAATTGACAAGACTGTGACTTAGGCAAACTATTAGGCTAGACAGTCATTCCTCATTTCATACGAACTCGTATTTATTTTTAAACTAAGCTGATGCAATGCTAAGGTTGTGATATAAACTGACAAAAGCATGGACTTTAAAAGTTAAGGTTAGAATCTGTCCCTTATCCTTTTACAGTTAGAGCTTAGTGCTGCCCTCTGACCTCCAAGCACAGTTCACAATATAGTTGGTAAAATAAAGGTTTTGTCCATAAGTGGAGTCTCAAATCACTGTTCTGTTTCTTAGAGGGATGTGAGTTCTCATTCTGCTCTCCATTTTATTTCACAGGCTGAGTTATCCGGTAGGTCAATTTCAGCCTAAGCTGGTATAGGCTGTGCTTTATATAATTTCATTTTTGAATGGCATACATGTCTCAGACTTGCTAAGACAGATACAAAATTAACACTACACTAAAGACAGTGAGGGACAAAACTGATTATATACAAGGTTAGATCACACTACAAATGGATCTCAATGGTTCTGGGTGAAATTCTTTTTCTAGTGTGTTCCCCTTCTTTTCTAGACTTTTCAGAATCAATGTGCCCAAAAGATTTAATCAGAGAAAGAATAAGCAGAAAGCAGTTGCTTTGGTTTAGGCTTTGCAGAAGATAGGTCTAATGTGTGGTGACATACCCTGTAGAATTCTTTACTACTTGCAAGGTTGGCAATCTTTCAACCATTAAGGAATTCAGTAGTATAATGTTGCCAGGAAGTAAGGTATGGAAAGAAAATGGCAATAACATCTGTGTTTGAAGAAAAGCCATGTGGGAACAGAGTGTGATTCAATAGCTGACTATTTAGAATTGTTTTCTGGGAGATTAGATGACTTGGCTTTCTGTTTTTTAATGACTGAGCAGACCACAGATCAGCTCTAGTAAATGCCAATTTGTTGACTACTGTAATTTCATTACTTTTGTCAAAACCTCATAAACTCAAATGTCTAAGATTGGGAAAAAGCCTGAGTTGAAGTCACATCTATCCCAGGAGCATTTTCTATGAGCACTTGATTAAAGGGAGAAAGAAAAGCTGAAACATCTCTTTCAGAAATTCACTTTCTAAAGAAAGGTTGACGTGTAGACAGCATCTACAGCTATGATGGAAGAAATGTAGAGGTGGAATTTCAGCTAACTTTTAACCAAATTCTGGTAATGCTTTTGAGTAATGAAGTTAAAACTTACTCTTTCCTCAGCATTTCTTATGAGGTAGCTTATAAGGATTCCTTCTGTCCTCTTAGTGTATGATGTTCTCGATCTGAAGAGGTTTACTTCCTAGACATGGAGAGATCTCAAAGGCTAACTTTGCTTCCTGCAGGGTGCTAAGTTGAAGAGGTGCAACATGGCATTTTGTTACTTATTTCTCCCTTTTATAAGCTGAGACCAGCTGTTTAAATGTGATTGCAATTCTTATTTTTCTTTGTTTTGTTTTGTTTTGTTTTGTTTTGTTTTCCCCCAGAAACACATTGGTTACAGGGCAACCCTCTCTTTCAACATCTGTTCAGCATATTACTCATATATTCAGATTTTCCTGTTCACTCAGCATGCTATAGCTCATTAGAATATACTAAATATTCTTCTGGAGTGAGCAGGGTTGTTTCATAGGCTTCAAGTCTACTGGTTCCATCTACAGATGATCCTAAATCTCAAACTCTTAGTTTTGGCCACTGTGACTTCAGGTGTGTTTTCTCTTATGTGAAATTATGCAGTGCAGCCTTAGTACCAAGATAAAGTGGCAAATAGAAAGGTCCATTACATCATACCATAGTGCAGGTGGCTCAAATTCTATTGAATGAGGTAAACTCCATGCAAAGCATCATTATTCTGTTGAGATATGCAACATTCAAGCTGGCAGAATGACCATTTTTAGACAATCTTTAAAGGAGTATGAGAACAACAATCGAAACAATTTTTCACATATTTTCAGTTTGATTTCATAAGAAGACAAGCTTTGTGTCTGTCTAGTCCTTTCTTGCTTCTTCTTCTATGTTTTAACTAAGCTATTGGTCAGCTTTGATCAAATCTTAAAAAAAGGCAAAGTGGTCTGAAAAGTTCTTAGAAGTACCATGAAAAACAGAAATTGCCAAGCAGACAAGAGAACTAATTTTTTGTAGAGAAAGCAGGTAGATCTTTGCTTCTGAGTATTTGCAGGTTGTAAAATCTATTTGGAAAGAGCTAGTTGGCTAAGCACCATAGACAGACAGCCCATCTAGCTAACATGAGTCTCTCAAGATGAGCCACAGTACATAGTATCTCTTTCCTATATATCTAAGCTAGGCGTCACAGAGAAGTTGTTACCACAGAATACAATGTGGAAAGCAGACTTGAAATTGGAGTTTTGTGCTTATTATTTCTCTTATACATAGAATGGGTTTATTTATTTAGTATCGCACATAATGCCAATATAGATCTGGATTCAACACTGGCTACTTGCAGGCAAAGTTGAAATGCAAGTATATTACAATAGTTGTAGACTATTGAGTGTAGAATTCTGTACTTGTTTTGGCTGGGATAGAAATAATTTTATTCGTAGTAGCTTATATGGGGCTATGTTTTGGATTTGAGATAAAAACAGTGTTGATAACAGAGGAATGTTTTTGTTATTGCTGAGCAGTGCTCACAGAGCATCAAGACCTTTTCTGCTTCTCACCCTGCCCCACCAGCGAGGAGCCTGGGGGTGGACAAGAAACTGGGAGGGGACACAGCTGGGACAGCTGACCCCAACTGACCAAAGGTTCTGTCCTGGTTTAAGCTGAGAGAGATTTAATTTTCTTTCTAGTAGCTGGTATAGTGTTATGTTTTGGATTCGGTATGAGAAGGATGTTGATAACACACTGATGTTTTCAGTTGTTGCTAGAGTGTTTAGACTAAGTCAAGGATTTCTCAGCTTCTTATGCCCAGCCATCAGCAAGGCTGGAGGGGCACAAGAAGTTGAGGGGGGACACAGCCAGGACAGCTGACCCAAACTGGCCAAAGGGATATTCCAAACCATGGGATGTCATGTCTAGTATATAAACTGGGGGGAGATGGCCTGGGAGGGATCAGTGCTCGGGAACTAACTGGGCATCAGTTGGTGAGTGGTGAGCAATTGCATTGTGTATCAGTTGTTTTGTATATTCCAATTCTTTTATTATTATTATTATTATTATTATTATTGTCATCTTGTTATTGTTAATATTATCGTTATTATTTTCTTCCTTTCTGTTCTATTAAACTGTTTTTATCTCAACCTATGAGTTTTACTTTTTTTTTTCCCGATTCTCTCTCCCATCCCACTGGTTGGGGGGGAAGTGAGTGAGTGGCTGCATGGTGCTTAGTTGCTGGCTGGGGTTAAACCACAACAGGTATATTCCATACAATATGACATGCTCAGCAATAAAAGCTGGGGGAAGAAGGAAGGGGGGACATCCAGAGTGATGGCCTTTGTATTCGCAAGTAACTGCTACACATAGATGGAGCCCTGCTTTCCTGGAGATGGCTGAACACCTGCCTGCTGATGGGAAGTGGTGAATTAATTCCTTGTTTTGTTCTGCTTGTGTGTGCAGCTTTTGCTTTACCTAATAAACTGTATTTATCTCAACACATGAGTTTTCTCACTTTTACCCTCCCAACTCACTCCCCATCCTGCTGTGGAGGAGTAAGCAAGCAGCTGTGTGGAGCTAAGCTGCCCACCTGGGTTAAAACATGACAACTTCTTAAGAAGAATGTGAGTAATTATATTATGATATGCAGTATTTTCATTGGTTATTCTTCTAAATAAAGAGAATCATAGCATTAGTCATGCTATATTTTTTAATTTGAGTTACCTTTATTTTGGTTTGCTACCAAAGTTTAAGACAGTGTTAGTTCCTTTTTTTGTTTTGTTTTTAGACTTTTAAATAATCATAAATCAGAATCCATATTATGCTTCATCTGATGAGTTACAGTGTACTGCATTGTACAAAGAAATGGTGATTATGATGTACCATCTACATTGTACATCTAAGTCTGAAGCATAACGTTAATCTTAACACTTGTAAGTATAATCTGCAGTTTAATTCAATATCTACATGCTGCCACAGGTTCTACTGAAACTGTTGTTAGGAAAGAAATATTGCCCTTTCAAAGTTCTTAGAAGTTTATGGTAGCTTGTCTACATTACACCTCTTCCTCTCGATTATTGTTTTTGGCCTTTCTTTTATTGTCTATAATCATATGTTTTGCTTTTGATCACATGACTATCTGTATCTAATAATACTATCTAAATTAAAATGGAGGGTCTCTGAAGTATAAGATTGTCTTCCTATTTTGTCATCATTTCTATAACTGATTCTCCATGTGTGCATTTTGCTTCATGAATTATATTATTTGAAAAAAAAATCTAATATATGTGAAAAAGCCTAAATGGAATATATTGAAAACAATTCTTAAGGACCCAATGTGAAACCCATTGCCATGTATAAGTGTGCATTTATGTAAGCCGCTGAATACCTAGAAAGTGTCAAGCACACTTGTCCCCTATTACTTTTACAAGGACTTCTCTGTATTCAAAAACATTGCAGAAGGTGCTAAGCTTCACATATGTAACTGAAATGACATAATATATCAGCTATAATTCCTTCTATGTAACCTGGAAATATCAGCCTCACAGAATACTGCCTGAAAATTAAAAAGTAGTTTTCCTGTGGTTTTCAGGTGATAAATACATAATTTTGTTAGACACAGTGACAAAAAATACACAAACTTGGGAAATTTTTCTTTCGCATACAAGACAGAAGGATGGCACAGGTATGCTGATATCTATGTACAGTGATTATTTTTTTTTTTTATTTTAAGATCCTGAGTGACATACTGTAAAATGGTGATTTGTGAAAATCACAGAATAGTAGAAAAGCTAAAATGCATCAATTTTTTTTATTCAGTTCACATAATTTCTCCACTAAGTTATAGACTGAAGTAATGAGGTTACAAGGCATAAAAGTCACACAGGCCAAGAATGCTAGCTGTGGTCAAATGATTTACTCATCAGCATTAGACTACATATGCAAAGCTTTTGGCCATTGTGTTCCCAGCTGGCAGCTACCACTAACATCTGGGCCATTAACATCAGAATTAGTAATCTAGAGAATTGTTCCTTCTATGACTTCCAGCTAATACTGGACTCCAATTAGCGCTCTTCCAAGCCCACCTGCAAAAAAGTCTAACAGCTTCAAATATTGAAATGTTATGGATTGCAGAAGGTTACACGAACAGAAAATAAGATCACAACTACTTGGAGTATTCTGTAGGTTCTGGGTGTAGGAATGATTCCCTCCATTAACCCTTTAGCAAATGACTGTGGTGACGATTTCCTTAGAGACAGAGCTCAAACAATTTTATCAAACAAAGTTTTCTGAGTGCAGGTCTACAAATAAAACCAGAAGTTCTTAAAAGTAAACAACAAAAATACAACAGTCACTTCTTTGTTGCATGATTTCCTTCTCCGAGAACCACTTCTTCTGTAACACCTAGCACTTAAACATTTTGTTCAGAAGCCACGGACAAGTGGTTATTTATATGCTGTTTTGCTTTTATTTAGCTAACAACAACACAAAAATCTTAAAACTCGCAGGTGATTTAGTCAAGAGGACCCACTACATTGCCTACAAAACTATCTTTCTCAAATGTCACTTTCCCCTGTCCTCCTGCTATGCTTTTTTAAACTCATTACATTCGTCATGTCTTTAGTTTTAAACTAAATATAAATGTACTGGAACCACAGTTATTAATTTCATAACATCACAGGGCCTAGAGCCTTTATTAGTCCTAGAAATACTTAGGAATTGAAATAACAATGTGATGACACAGTTGTAGCTCCAGCCCATCAGTGGCACCACCAGCCTGCTCTTCTCTGAATGCATTTGCTCAGATAGTATAGCTGTCTACGTTAAAGCTGAACTGGACTTTGGGTTTTTTCTTTGAGAAGTTTGGTATAAGCACACATTTGTAGATATGTTAAACCCCATGATATGTGGAGAAGTGAATGAAAGCATTTTCTTCCAGAAGGTTTTGGGTCTGTACTTGTCCTAACCTTGGGATTTTGAAGCCTTATTCTTCCAACCCTTGCTTCATCTCCCCTTTTTCTAATTTTACCCTCATTCCACCTGAATCACTTAAGTATCAAAACGAAGTAGATATCCATTCAGCTGTGTCTTACAGTTTTTGTGCACCTAGATTTCTTCTCTATCTCTTTGGTTAGGACAGTAGGGTCAATAAGACAGAGCTGTGAAGGATAAAAATCATTGGAGTTTTCATGAACTTGTGTTAACTTTTAGGTATCCCGATGTTAACCCTGATATCAATGTTTGCCTATGCTTATCAGGCTATTAATGAACTCAAGAGAAACTTAGACCATGTGGGAGATGTGGACCAGGACTGGATATACTTAATAAAATTTTTATCTTTGATATTTTTGCTTAAGAGAGATTCTTTATTATCTCCTTCTCCTCCTCTTCAACACAATTTGAAAGATTCACAGTTGCATAAGGCTCAGACAATTACCTGAAAGCTGCAAAGTAATTTGGTTTCACCTAAATAGTGGAGCTACATAACACGTCTCTCCCTCTGAAATAACAAGATACTTACACTTTGAACTTAAGACTTGAGTGAAGCAGGACATCATGCTGAGAATTTGAATTCCTGTAATTTGATTTGAGAACAGTACATTCATTTCATTTGCAAGTGTACAGAAGAGAGAACACTGCAGTCAATTATGGTCAGATGTGTAGGAATTTGTTTCGACTGGTGAGATAAACTGTGTGATGATTCCAATGTGCATGAGAGACACGTACAGTACCATGTTGTCAGATGTGGTGGAGTAAAAAAAGAAAAAAGATTCAGTGGCAAAAATAAGAACTCAAATGTAGGAAAAACAAGTACAGTTCTCAGCTCTGAGAAGTTCTGATTTGGACATGCTGCCATCTGCTATACAATGAGATAAGGAAACTCCCATTGTTCTGTAAATCAAATTTCTGTTAACTAATAATGAAGGCAGCCTCAGCTGTCAGCAAACAGGGAGAATTTTTTTCTTTGCTAAAACTCTTTACATGCCTTATCAAGGAAAACATTTTTGTTCAACTTGTCAATCAAAGCATTTACGACATTAAACTCATAGGCAAACTTAAATGGCCTTGTGTTTCTTTATTTTCACAAAACCAGATATGTGAGGTAGTTTTGTTATTTTACTGATGTCTGAAGTGTATTATTACAAACAACACCACCACAAGAGTAAAAAAGAAATTTCCAGCTGAGATAAATTGATGGAGCTTTACCAAATCCTTTGTTACTACACTGATTTACCAGCTGTTAACCTGGGTTTTTATACAGACAGTATAAAAGCAAGGCAAAAGAATCTGTATGAGAAGGTCAAGTACTTTAACTAATGACTGGCTTCTCACTAGCTTGCTTCACTACTTTGGCACATAGATTCTCAGGGCAATCAGGGCCCTATCTTTCTGAACAAAATTATTTTGAAGGAGGACAATGCAGCATCTCAACACTAATTGACTGGTGCTATAATCAGTCAAATTATAGCATGATTTGTATTAATGCTAATTACAGTGGAGAAAAATGATCTTGTGCCAATAGTGCAAGACTGAGTGTTAAGGAGATTCAAATGCTTTTTCCATCTTTGCCACTGTTTTTCTGTGTACCCTTGGGCAAGTCATATGAGCTCAGTTTACCACACATTGTTCTTGGTAAACTTATTTACCAAAATTTTCCTCTCTCATGTTACTGCTTCAAAGGAGCAGTGTGAGACATTCATTGGCAGCACTTGGAAACCATTCACATAAAGGTACCACAGGACTAATAGGATTGCATTGCTTTATAGGGATGTTGCATCTATGCGCCACCGTGTGTGAGAAATAAGGGCCATCTATCAGTAAATCTATCTCCAGAAAGTTCTACGACTGAGGAGTGATCTTTCTTATTCTTTCTCTACAAAGATAAAAAGGGAATTACCTGCACCTAGAAATGTTGAAAAAAAATTGAAAAAAGGGAGGAAGGAAGGGCAAGGCAGATGAAAGTGCTCTGTGTTTGTATAATTGTTAGGTAGATATCTGCCATACAGCAAAGTATCAAATATTGTCACTTTGCTATGTCTTTGTACCAACCATTTATATTTCCTAATCTTTACAAGCTGGGTATGTCTCACTTTATATAAGTACCAGGACATAAAATTGAAGGCTTCCTGAGTTCTTCCCCATTCAGTCATTGTCCTGGTTTCGCCTGGGATAGAGTTAATTTTCTTCCTACTAGCCGGTATAGTGATGTGTTTTGGATTTAGGATGTGAAGATTGTTGATAACACAGGGATGTTTTCATTACTGCTGAGCAGTGCTTACACAGAGTCAAGGACTTTTCAGCTTCTCACATCACCCACCAGCGAGTAGGTTGGGGGGCACAAGAGGCTGGGAGGAGACACAGCCAAAACAGCTGACCCAGTCTGGCCAAAGGGATATTCCATACCATATGACATCATGCTCAGTATATAAACAAGGCGGAAAGCTGTGGCCAGGGGCCACTGCTCAGGAACTGGCTGGGCATCTGTCAGTGGGTGGTGAGCAATTGCATTATGTATCACTTGTTTTGTATATTCTAATTCTATTTATTGTTGTTGTTATTATTATTATTCCCTTCCTCTTCTGTCCTATTAAACTGTCTTTATCTCAACCCATGAATTTAACTTCCCCCCCATTCCCCCCCCCCCCCCCCCCCCCCCCCAATGCTCTCTCTCATCCCACTGTGTGTGTGGGTGGTAAGTGAGTGGCTGTGTGGTGTTTACCTGCCTGCCTGGTTAAACCACAACAGTCACATCCTAATAAGTGGCATAATTTTATCCTTTTTATTAAACCACTACTTATTTTCCTCAATCAGTTTTTCCTTTTGTTTTAAGTGGAGGTAAAGATGGGTGAAAGCCCTGCATTATAGTAGTAATTAACTTTTAGTAGCCTTTGTTGTTGAATTCCCTAGCAGCTGAAAAAGATTATTTGTGTTGCTACAGAATATCAATTAGAATTTTGGACTGTAGAGAGTGCATAGCAAAACCTGTACCTTCTCTATAAGGGCCCATATATGTCAGATAGATAGAATGTAACAACTTCATTACATGATGTTTGGTGAGCTCAAGAAGAATTACTAGTGCCTCCCTGGAAATGAGGTGCAAATCTCAACAGACCAACACCTGAAAATGTCAGGAACAGACAGCTGGAATTTTAAGGTGCTGGCTTCAGATACCTTTATTATCTTGGGTCTGTAATAATTTGTTGTTATTGAATATTGAATGGCTATAGATAGAATTAGAAGCAAGAAATGGTTCAAGCTTTCCAAATCTCTCTCACTATGTGTCAAAATCCAGACAAATTTCAGTTCTTCAGTGCAGAGTCATTCTTGATAGCTGAATTATATCATGTAAAAGAGGACATCCTTCCTAATATTACAAATAATATCTCTTACCAAAGGGAATAGTCACATGGCCTCTGAGAAAAAAAAATATTTTTTAAGAATCTGTTTTTCAGTATGGTATTCTTCTGGCCTGAATCACACAGCTTCACACTCTTTATGAAACATGTGGTTACTTAATTCCTTGAAACATTAACAGAAGATGTCTATGTAAATATGATAATTGGCTTTGAAAATTCATGGAGTGAATTTAAATTTATTCTCCATGGTCACAGTAAATTTCACATGTTAGTGAAACAACATTGAAAACTACTTATTCTTCACCTAGCAGATTTACTGGATGCAATAGCAGTTAAGAGTTTTAACTAAAATAATTCAATTCTTATTTTGGTTAAAATTAGAATATTCAAATGTTCTCCAAGATGTTTCTACATAGCAAGAAAATATTTGAAAGAAATAAACAACTAAACATAATAAGACATAATAAACCTAAGAAATTGTGGTGAAAACAGGCTTCAAGATATAATTGAAGAGGCATAAAAATGTCTAGAATTGTCATACCTACTGCAACAGGTAACCAACAAAAGCAACTGCAACATTTTATTTATTTGTAACTTTCTAAAATGTGTCTCTTCTTGGCTGAATGTTTCTATTCCTGGATCCATTGCAAAGGAAATATATTTCGAAAGCATGAGAGAGATGCCTTTACTCTTTTTCTGAATTATTAACAAAAGAGGTCAAGGTATTCAATGTTCAAAATTTGTGTTTCTGGAGGACATAGCAAAATACCTTCAGAATTCTTGAAATTGCAACTTAACATGGACTGTTCTGTAAAGAAAAGACATAATCTCATAAGTTTTAGAAATCTGCATATAAAATGAAAAGATGTGTCTATATGAAAAATACCTGAGCTCATTGTGGTAAAAAACATGCAGTTATTCCATTATGATGAGAGCTTTTGTTGAACTACCACTCCTACAAGTTGATCTTTTTTAATTTCTAAGTTAAATGGCAACGTAGTACAACAGTAACCGCAGCTGACCACCGCTAGTCTGGGAGCGAAACATCTGAAAGAGGATGGGTTAATACCTGTTTTCTCCTTCAACTTAGAAACACTAAATCTCATATATTTCCCAACAGCATATGAAATTCTGAATTCACTGATTTTTTAACTGTCAACAAATCTTCAGTCTAGTCTCTGATTGATTTGGTCAAAATATGGTCAGATTCAGATGCATATTCTACATTTAATTAAGTCCTTCATTTTGAGTGTTATGAACAAATTTTGTTCTGTTTCAGTCCTCATACACTCTATGTCAAGGACAGAACATGTTAGATATGAATTTCACCTGCTCAGCATCCTTAAGACCATGAACGTTCTTTAAATTTGAGAGTTTCTTTGTATCTCTTACAAATTAGTGTCTCCAAATACTACTGTCCATTAGGTAGTATGAGGAACATAAAATTACCCCATTTTATATCTGATTTTATAAGGGTTTCAGTACAGAAGACCTTTGAACAGAATATCTTCATGGGTTATTGTACTTTTATGTCTTCTATAATTTAATTTTTTTCTGATATGTTTCTTGGAAGGATCATCCATGATGGAGAGGCTTAACGAATGATGACCTTGATGATTATTCTTATGCCGTGGAAAATGCTACCATATAAGAAAGCTTCTTATTCTGCCCCCCAAAGTGTGGAAGTTTGTCAAAATCTTATTTAAAAAAAAGTTAATATAAGAAGCCTTCCTTTTAAAATGGGATGTGGGGGAGAAAGGGAGAATTTTGTTTTTTTCATTTTGTATATTATATTAAAACCAAAAAAAAGCTGGTTTCTCTTCTTGGCTCTAATGTAGATTTTCCTTCTTGGGGTCAAGATCTCAAACCTTTTTCACACATTTGTAAATCTGACATAACAATACTTGTTTTTAACACAAAACGATATGTGTGAAGTCTTTTCCAGTGAAAGATGGCCTTTTCTTCAAAATAAACACATTGATTGGAAAAACACATAGGAACAGCTTGCTCAGAGATGTAGCAAGTTATCCATCTTTGGAGATATTCAAAACACAACTGGACACGGTCCTGAGCAACCTGCTCTGGTTGACCCTCCTCTGATCAGGGGGTTTGAACTAGAGGTTCCTTCCAGTCTCAAGTATTTGGAGATTATGTAAAATGCAAACTTCAAGTTCTTATAGAAAAAAATTAAAACAACAGCTAACAAGCTACTAGTTTTCAGACAGAAATTGTGGAAAACTTCCGAAGCACAGTCTCAATGAAAACTAAATTTTTTAATTATCACAAAATTTTTCACAAGAGAAACTTCCCCTTGCTAGCAACATTTCTTGAGCTTTTACCATTTCTCTGCTTTTACTAATTAATGTTGGCCTCAAGGCCAAAGGCATTCACTTACAGTGACAGCAATATATATACTGTGTGTATATATTTCATGTTCAGTTCCTTTCCTCTATATCTGCAACTAAGCCTTCAAATAATTAATATATATGACTGCATTTTAAACACTGTTTCTAGCTGAGGATCTACAGTATCCTGAAAAGCTTAATTAGATATGGAAACAAATAAAAAATTGCACAGGTTAGAGAATTTTTTATGGGCCGCAACCTAACAGGAACACACAGGAGGACTCCTAGTATTTTATAATTGTATAGAATCATAGAATGTTTTGGGTTTGAAGAGACCTTAAAGATCATCTAATTCCAACCCCCCTGCCATGGGCAGGGACACCTTCCACTAGACCAGGTTGCTCAAAGCCCCATCCAACCTGGCCTTGAACACTTCCAGGGATGGGGCATCCACAATCTCTCTGGGCAACCTGTTCCAGTGCCTCAGCACCCTCACAGTAAAGAATTTATTTCTTACATATAATCTAAATCTAACCTCTTTCAGTTTAAAGTTATTAACCTGCATCCTATCACTACATGGCCTTGTAAAAAGTCACTCTCTGGCTTTCTTGTAGGCCCGCGTTAGGTACTGAAAGGCCACTATAAGATCTCCCCAGAGCATTCTCTTCTCCAAGCTGAACAACCTCAACTCTCAGCCTGTCTTTGCAGCCCTCCTCTTGTCTCACCCCAAGAGGTCCATGTCCTTCCTGTGTTAGGGGGCCCAGAGCTGGGTGCAGTAGTCCAGGTGGGTCTCATAAGAGTGGAGTAGAAGGGGAGAATCAGCTCCCTTGACCTGCTGGTCATGCTTCTTTTGATGCAGCCCAGGATATGGTTGGCTTTCTGGACTGCAAGCACACATTACCAGGTCATAATTCATCTTGAAGTTAACTGGAGTGTGACAGAACATTTTAGCAGTAAGTAGAGTTTAAACCATAATTTACTTTCTGTGAAAAGTTTAAAGGGAAGATGTCTACCTGTTATGGTAGCTGAGCTAGATAGTTCCATTTCTATCATTAGAGATGTGCACGTTCTCCTTTAATTTCAGCAGAACACCTACATATGTGATTGGGTTATCAATGTGTAAAGCAACCAGTAATGGCAGTAAGTAGAAACAGTGCTTGAGAGGGAAGATATAATCTCTTAAAAGGGGGGGGGGGGGGGGCGGGGGGGGGAGCAGCAGCAGAGATCACAAACTGTCAAACAGGGTCAACCAATAAATAAAAATTCATGTTTGTCCATATTCAAGATCAAAAGTTGTTTATACAGCTAGCAAGAGATATGTCAAGCTTCAAAGAGCTGGTGTCAAACACCATCCAAAAATATATGAAAGGAAATATGACTCTGAACATCATCAGCATACAAATAACAAAACCACAGGCTTTTTAGTTCAGGCTCTTGGTGGGCTTAGTACAGCTGCCTGTTCAATATGGCACTTAGCTGCATTAGAATATCATCAATTCTAGGTATGTACTTCATTTCACTGTATTGCAAGCTATTTGCAACAAAAGCCCTCCACGACTGTTTTGCTTGTTTTTTCTCTCTGTTCTGTAAGTTAATGTACATGTGTGTTGCCATATGTGACTTGCTGAGGTATTTTTTCAAATTAAGTGTGAAACGTAACAAAGAGAAAAGAATCTTAATGCAAAAGGAGAGTTGCAGGAAAAAGGTAGCTGTGATGGTGTCTGTCTTATCTACTCTTTGATCATACTGTGTAAAAGAACACCTCATTCTGGAAGTACCTTTTGGCTGAGTCACAATAAAAATTTATATTATTAAAAGCCAGGGATATTTTAACAGATCATGTGAAAGACCATAGTCACTACAACTCTTCCTTTCTTTACTTCTGCCTTATTCATCCACACCAACTAAGTGATACTATGGTACTTTGACTAAGTAATATTCCATTATGTCTGAAGGAATAAACTGATCCTTCCAAACTATACTGGTTTAGTCAATAACAATGAGGAACACACCAGCACCAACACTGGTAAAGTGCCATCTTAATCCAAAGCCAAATTAATTAGAAGAATAATGCTATTAATGCTATTAAATATTACTGTAGGTTTTTCAGTTTTCATTTTCGGTTACCTTTACTTCAACAAGATACAAAGGAGATACAATCTTTAGTAAAAGTTTATCCTATTTGTTTTTACTGTAGCATTTACAAAGGAAGGATAATCTCAGTCATTACACTAAATATTAAAAAACTCAGGATCCATTTCCAAAACAAAATCTTACACTGGCTCTTCAGTCAGGTGAAGTTACCAAACTCACAGTGCCCTCTGCCTAATTATCCTAGGTAATATTATTCCTTCTCTATTTGGAAATGTGCACCCTGCCAATTAAAGGAGCATATCTTCCTTCTGTTAATACCACTGCCCTTAATTAGAAGTTTTGATGCTTTTCAAGAGAGATCACACAACAGCCCATCTGTTTAGGCAGAGGTTTATTTAACATTGCATATGTAAGATCTGGATAACTACGGTCATATGATTACCAAACAGCAATTGCCTTAGTCAAATAGCTCCTGTGTCCTTGAGTGACTTCAGATGACTGGGATCCTTTTTGGTAGACTTCTATTTACTTCAGTTCAGGAAAATTGAAGACTTCAGTTATTATTTCTTTATTCATAACTGCCATTATATATGTTAATGCCTGTTAGCTAACTAATTACCAATCTTGCTTGCTAATTTAGTTAAATATATGACTAGGATTAAGCTATAAGAATTTGATCACTAAACTAAAACTTTATGAAAAGGAAAAGTCTGTTCTTCTACTCTTTATTTCACATAACAACAACAGGAGCAGCTGTTATATCACTTTTTTATTTTGCATATACGTTGCTTTTGTGACAAGCTTTCAACACTGTACTTCCAATGTCTGAGAAACACAGAAGTTATATATCTGTGATTCATACACTGCCTTTGAATTCAGCTCATTTTCTAGAACAAAACAGTGTACTATATTTTTTTAAAAGGGGAAAAAAAGAAAGAGAGCAGTTATCCATTTATTAAGTGTGAGTACACTGAGACTCTGTGTACATCAGGCAGTGACAGTGAAATGGAGGCAACAGAGTAGATGATCCCAGGGTATTTTCTTTATTCCTTTTTATAGAACTTTTTTTCTGCCTTCAAAAAACCCAAGCCATAGCACAGCAACATACTTTCCAAGATTTTTTCATAAAGTAACTCTTAATAAGTAGATATTTATGCTAAAAAAAATATAATCATGTATTAGAGGACAATATCTAAAAGCTGAACTTGAAATATTTCTATGGGTTCGTTATCAGCATAGTTCAGTGCCTTCACTTTTTATATTTTGGCTAATATGAATGTTGACCAAATATATTCTCATTAAAAGATATTTATTTTAAAAGGTAATGTTATCATACATTTAGACTGTCAAGAAGTGAATGCTAAAAATGGACAGACTTATGTGTAAAGGACAACAGCATCTTCACATATGAATAATTCTAGCTCCGTGAATTCTGAATCAACCAGACCATCAAAGTTGAATGTCTGGAATCAGAAACAGGTCATTTTTATTAATACAAACAAACTCCTTCTGTCTTTGGAAAACAATCCTATTAGGACCAAATTGTGTAAACACACACTTCTGCTCCTCCAGATTTTAGCTTAATTAACTCTTCTCCCTGCTCTTCACTGAAAATTACCCTCAGTTCCCTTTACGGAAGCAAGGGATCTCTACAAATCGTAGTTCAAGATTGTAGGCACTACTATGATTGTGTTTGTATTTTAACAGTTATTTAACAACAGCAACAACAACAAAAAATGTGCTTTTAGGTAGACAATCCAGGTTTACCAATTTTCTAGTATCTTTGCATTTTTGTTTGTTTTGTTACTTGTATTCATTATTACAGTTGCCTTCCCATTTATAACTGTATAATCCAGATGACTCCTGGTAGGCTTGAGGAATTATTTTGTCCTATAAGTGGATATATGGCAATATGGAGTCATTAAGATTCCAGTATGTTAAAGAACAATTCTTCATTTTGGTTCCCCACATGGTCCAACAACCAGCTGTACTAATAAAAATGAGGGAGGCATCACAGTTCCAGAATAAATAGTCAGAATAGAAGAGACTGGTGCTGCCCAGAGATGTGCACATCAAAACAAAACCCTGCAGTCAGCAACCTCATGACACATGTGAAGGACTTATTTGCTAAAAGATCAATAGAATGACCCCCAATGATCAGATAAAAGTCACCGAATCATATCAAAAGTGAATTACAAATTGCTGTGTTCAGCCCTTGTCAGAGTATGTACTTTGTCAGGTAAATCTGGGATTTTAGAACCCCTTAAACCATTATGAGAACCACAGGCCACTTAGTTTTATAGGAACAAATTTAAAGTGACCTATTTGGTTACTTGCCTTTCACTTTCTTTTTTCTGAAATGATAACCTACTGAAGTAGAGAAGACAAACTGCCACCCAAAACCTACATCCTTTGACGGAATTAGAGCAAGAAAGTTCTCCAGTTCCCAGACTCCAGTCAGGGAGCAGAGTTTAAGTCTTTCACTATGGACTGCAGTGCTTTGGGAATGTCCATCAGGAACACCACTGCTAACACATGATATCCTGATACCTTGTCAAACACCCTCTAAACTTGCCAGCTAGGATGTATAACTGTGGGAACAGAAGGGCAACTATAACACTATGATATTATAGTGTATCTTATTGTATCTCTACAATAAGAGACAGAAATAAAAATGAACGATATATTTAAAGCTACAGGAAGATAAATGAAACAAAAAATATTCACAACAAGGCCTATGTGCATGATATTTTTTGTTGTAGAATAATGAAAGAAGAGTTTCTATACTGCAGTCAAGTGCTACAAATATTATCTATGAGAGTGCAGATAGAATTAATACTTCAAAAAAGCCTCTCGGCATATAATGACACTGCAGGCCTCAGCATGGTGGAGCTTTAAATGAGGGATATCTCTATACTGTATGGTAGTCTGCAGTGTAGACATAACCTTGGTCTGTTTATACACACAGACTATACAGTATTCATGAGTGCTAGTGTCCCTCTTGTCACTGATGCTTCAGATTCCATTTTCCTTTACACAACAATGTCCATTTACTGAAACATCTGTGTTCTTCTATTATCAAAGGCATTAACCCCATGTTACAAATAAATGTAGTCCTCAAGGTGATGCATGAAAATGCTGTTAAGAGAGGTCTTTCATTAATAACCTGCTTATGCTTTGCAGTTCAGTTTCCTGGCTCCTTTTCAGGATGATCCTAATTTTAAGAAGCTACATCCTGCCTCCTGTTACAGGGGTAGTTGCCTTCTGCTCCCTCTATATTTCTTCCTTCCTGATAGTGATTACATTCTCTTCCAATTACCTCAGTACCAGCTTAAAAAGACATCTCTATTTTATCTCCTTTGGAATGAGCTACACTGAAAAGCATAAAAAAGAAACCTACACTGACAAGAAGACCAGGTGTTCCTGTCAAGCTTTTTCGGTGAAACATTTTCCGTTTCAGCAGAGCAAAAACCTAACCATTTAAACCTACCTATTTTTTCCCTCTTTTTTTTTAGAACGAGTGAAGATAAGGAATTGGTTTGCAAGCCAAGTCTTATTATTAAATTCATCTCCAGCTTATTCAGAAAGACACCATGAAAAGAGAAAGAGGTGATACTGTGAAGAAGGGAAAGAAGCAGGGAGACTCTAAACACAGGTGCATCTTACACATCTTTTCTATTTGAAAGTTTTTTACCTAACTCTAGTGTAAATGGATCACTGCTCGGGGACTGACTGAGCACTGGTGAGAGGGTGGTGAGCAATTGTATTGTACATCACTTGTCTTTCTTGGGTTATATTTCACTCTCTTTTTGTTATCTTCATTTTCATTATTATTATTATTAATAATTTTTATTTCAATTATTAAACTGTTCTTATCTCAACCCATGAGTTTTACTTGGTTTTGATTCTCCTTGTCATCCCACTGGGTCAGGGGGAGAAGTGAATGAGTGGCTGCGTGGCGCTTAGTTGCTGGCTAGGGTTAAAACACAACACACACTCACCATTTTTTATTCTTATGTTTTCTTCTCTTTAAAAACTATATACATATTACTGTCCTCTGAGTTTACCTGCTAATTCAGTGCTACCTTTCTCCAGGATGATCAGCTTTACTGCAAACTTACTTTCCTTTGACTACATTGCAGAATTTGATCTGTGAACAGTTACAGGCATTTCTTCCAAAGGTTTTGATTTGATTTGATTTGATTTGATCTTTTTTGCTCTTCAGATCCATTTATAGAGTGAAAAGTAGTGCACTTCACTCCAGGAAGATCTAAGACCATCCAACATGTCCATCACTGTTTTCTTGAGATTTTTTTTATTCCTCGCCCCCTGCCAAGGAAACAATTCAATGTTAACACAACCTAATGTAAGACCTCAGCTGAAATTGCATGCTCCCTTGCTACAAGAGTGATAATCATGTAGGTCAACGGCATGGCATCTATTTCTATATAGCTGCCTTAAAAATTCCCTAAGATATTTTCTTCTAAGTTCCTGTGCTGTAAACCAGGCAGACATAAGTTTCCTAATATTCATCCTTTCTCTCATGCAGAATCTTCTCCAATATATAAATTCTGAGTGCGTGTTTGTGTGTGTATGTATGCATTCTGACAGAATTTATAAATTACAAAAAAGATTAGGCATAAAGAAGAAAATTAATATGCTCATGTACCTATATGTATGAATGCAGATTTGTATATATATACAATCAAATTGATGCTTATGGTATCTGTCATCTCTGAAGACAGAGTTTCTCACAAACAATCGTCTTATTTGAATTACTGTAGTTCCACTCCAGCCTGATGCAGACAATTCAGAATCTGAGAAGCTACTTTACCTTATATTTGATTTCTAGTTAGTTTGCAGTATTTATCATTTTTTATCCTTCTATAAGCAAACCTCTTTCCATTAGGAATGGGACCATCAATTTGCTTACAGAATAACAGCTAAATGTTAAAAGCTTTTAGTAACAATACCATTTTCTGCATGTAAACTGCAAATTAAAGCTTTCATTTATAAGATCCATTATTTTTCCTTTGTGTGTATGTGGGGATGTGTGACCTCTCATCCCAGTGTTCAGAATAGA
Organism: Astur gentilis; assembly: GCF_929443795.1. NCBI lineage: Eukaryota > Metazoa > Chordata > Aves > Accipitriformes > Accipitridae > Astur > Astur gentilis. Next base: position 18,244,790 of record NC_064883.1, on the reverse strand, counting down.
AGAGTAAAGAAAAAACAAGAATCAAAACCACTTTTAATCAATGTTATTCTTGAAGGAGAACTAGAAATAAATTGATTTGCTCACTTACCTGGAAGTACCCCTATCTAGCTATAAATAGTAACATCTTATTTATTGCATTCTTCTGATAGCATTTCAGGAAGTTTACTTACTTCTGCAGTGATACAGTCCACTAATTTTAAGCACCTCAGTACCCATTTCGCCTCCCAGACTGCCTGAACTTGTTCTGGTAAATGTATCTCATTGACTATCTATGCTTACCATGTGCTATTTTTTTACTTTGTTAACTTATGTTTGGTTCACTCAGTGTCATCATTAGTTTAAACCTGGTAGAAAGAAAAGGATGAGGGTTTGTAGGTGATACAACTAAATAACTGAAATACATCATACACCACCACTGAAACTGACCTTTTTAAAAATAATGGTCTTTTGTTCCTCTTGACCCACATCATATGCTAGAATTGGATACACAGGACTACAAACTGTCATGGCAATATGGGGAGTAACCCATATAGATAAAACCATGTTTAAGACTTCCATGGTAATTCCTGTTTATTTTTCCTATTTTCTGCTGGCAAAATGCTTTCAACTTCTTAGTTCAAGCACTTTCAACTGAATGCATACAGTTTCAGTATGATGCACAAAATACCCTAACTGCTCATGCATTTCAAAATGGGCTATGAAGCTTAGGATAAAAGATGGGTTATGGTTTTAAACAGATGTTTTAGGCAACTACTTTCCAACTGTATGAGTAGGAAATCAACAAAGTGTGAAATAGATTATTCCATCCCCAAGAAATCAATGCAGATCTTGCCAATCCCTTGGGACAATGGAAGCCCCTATCATTTTTATCACAAGGTAGGGAAAAAGTCAAACTGATAAGCTGTGACCTAGGAAGGGTCCAAGGAATGTGTGACACTACCAGCACCATCGAGCAGCTTTTCCCATACACCAGGAATCCTTGTGGCAGGTGCTGTAGATGGGTAAACTATCAACCAGTCCAAAGAGTTGTGCACTTGGGCCATGGAATAGAAAATAAGCTGAATATAAACAGAGTGGAAAGGAGGTCAGGAGCTGCTTGTGAGATTGCATTGGTGGGTCTGAGAAGCAGTTTTGATTACTTAACTCCTTGGTTTTTTACATTCATCTCATATAGAGAAGATGAATTTCATGTAAGGTACCTCCAAAAAGAGTTCTTTTGAGGCAGGTTTGGCAGACTCCCCCCCTACTTTTTTTCATTGCTTCCTGATTAGCTTTTCCTCGACTGATACTCAGATTTTAGTGTGTGCTTACATCTGGATTTAAATCTTCCTGAAGCACTGTTGGTAGAAGCTGCCTGTAAGCCTAAAGCACAGCAGCAAGTGTTCCAAGTTTCACCAATGGGTTGTGGTTTCTAGAACACCCCATTGCACAGTCTTCTGCTGGAAGACTACTACTTCCAGTGGAAGGCTTTTGTCATATATACTTATGGTACCACTTTCTATTGCTTACGATCTTTCCTCAAATTAGGCAATCCTCCTCTGGCTGGCTAAGAACAGATTCTTTCATCTTACTTCATCTCAGGATTAGAAAAGGGTCTGCAGAACAGTGAGAGACAATTAAGCCAACTGTGTAGAAAATAATGCTTCAACATGTGACATTTCCTCATGTATGTCTTATGAATACAAAAGCATTTTTCCTATTATTTTTAGTAGGAAAAGTCATTAGTTATAAAAAAATATAAAAACTTTTAGTTATAGAATCTTTCCTAACAAACATGACAGAAACTTCTCTGGGAAAGTGGCAAGGTATGTGATAAACTATCATTTTTCCACTGCATACGTATTTTATTTTTTTTTTCATCCTAGCTCTTCCTGGATAGAAAATGTTATGTCTAAAGTGTTCAATTACTTCATAAAACTACAAAAGAGACCACTACTGACCTTCTCATTCCAGTATCTGATAATGAATTCTTGATGCACAAAAATCTCAGGTATATTTTCTCTCTGTTGTACTGAAGAAAACAAAAATATGTGGAACTAGCTTAGTGGTAGTACACAGGGATTTCCTCCTTTTTATGTAATTTGTGATGTTATTTAATGCAAAGTGATTGAGTTTTAAACTTCTGAATGATAGTGCTTCCATGGTAAAACTGCACAGTCAATAATAGGCTTCACCTCAGTTTGGGGTTTTTTTCATATCAAGATGAAAGTTTTGTGACATTTTATTTGATGCTTCACAACTCTCTAAAAATTCATCTTTCCTTGTTCTTTCAGGACTCCAAATTGTTCTACATATCCCCAGCATGTGCATCTACACACATTCATGCTAACAGACATCTACACAAATACATACAGCTACAAAAATACATGCATATTTAACCTAAACCAATGAAAACTGAGAAGGGATATTACTGCTTCTTATAAATGAACAGAAGAACTAAACACAAGTAAAGAAGATTTTTCCAAGCAAAAATTAAGTGTTGGTGAAGAAAAATGGGTACCAGCTTTCCCTTACTAAATTTCAGATGGTGCCATATAAAATTGTTAAAGTTTTGCCAGCAGTGGGGAGCTGTACCTTCAGGAGACTAGTGCAAGAGCTGCTGGCGCCAGTGCTGAGTAATTAGGATTCAGATACAGAATGAAGTGTATTTCGTTCAAACTGTAATAGTGAGTTGGGGAGATAACAGGCTACTCCAAACATCTTGTTTCCAGAGGTAAGCAGGCAAAGACTTGTTTACTGCAGCTGGGGAAAAAAATGGCCTAAACTGTTATCCTTATTTCCTGAAGAAGCTTAAATGCATGAATGCACTTATCAAATCAATTTATTTCAGACTCTTTTTTTTCAAATCTATTATAGTAATGTTTGACAATGAGCTACAGTTAGTGGGCAAGAGTTTGAACCTTTTGCAATGAAATGCAGTTCAAGCGTATCACTGTTAGCTCTCTCACCTCCTGTCCAAAAGGTTGGTTGAAGATGTCAAAGCAAGGAATGGTGGGACTAATTTAGACTGTAATCTAGATTTATGTCTGTTAAATTATGGAAAAGTACCCAGAAAGCATCTGTAAAGATATTTCACTGAAGATAACAGACCTGTCTGAAAGTCAGATAAAAGATGCTCCCAAGTGGGAGGCTTGGATCTACAACAAGCAAATGAAAAAAAGCAAATATTCCAGTGTGGGTGAGGTGTGAGCTACTGCCACATTGACATTGCTGCTGCCATTTTGATTAAACAATAATAAATCATGTAACGTCTGACTTCTGAAATAGGGACAACCTCCATGTTTTGCCACAGAGTATGGCAAACAACAGCAAATTGTTTGTGAATATGATTCCTCGTACCAGTAAAACTGTCCCTGTCCTAGTTGTACTAAACTGCATGTTCTCACTTGGGTCTGTCCCTGGGAGTTAAGCATTGCCTTTGTGAGAGTTGCGTGGGAGACCACCAGGAAATTTTAAGTATCAAAGACACGAGACAGGGATTCAGGACTGAAGTCTAGATGACAAAAAGCAAATGAGTAAGGGAGCTGTATTTGGTCTGCCTTGCTGCTGCTGATGGAGAAAATTGAAGAACTATCCCACCACATACAATGTATCAGAATGTCAGCTGAGGTGTTTTCTGTACATCTGAGTGTAGGGGTGAACATTGCCATCTTTTGATGTTACCCAAGGCCCCAGCTTAGTGGCTTCATAACAAAAGTAGGAGAGAGGAGCCACAGGAAACACCCTTTGACATTGCATGGGCAGCCCATTGGGTTTTCAGAATCCCAGGAAAGCTCTGCCTCCTTTGTAAAATGCCATGGGAGATGATATGCACTAGTTTTATCTACACAAAGTAGCCTGTCTAGCCTCAGAATATATAATGAAAATCATTTGAGCAATAATACATCCTGGATAGATTTCAGCATCAGTAGCCTGCCACAAGAATAATTTTGACTCACAAGTCTGAATCAGCACAAAGACTGAATACGAAAGCAATTTAGATAAAAGCTCCACTATTTAAGTTCAAAGACTTAAGTGATGTTCCTTGAACAAAATATTTTCATGCAAATATATACTTGCATATTATATATATTCGTGTCTATACATAGCCACATTTTAGAATGTATTTTCCCATGGTAGAAACCTCTTTGTTACAGTCATTTCTGTAGCATTCAAAATTATATCATATTAAATGCCAGACTCCTAGTATTCATGTTTTTGTAATTTGTTGTTTTAGACCAATTTCCTCAACTTCTTCTTGCTTTGTTTTGTTTATAAATCTCTAAGGTAAACTGTTGACTTCAGGTTTTGGTTGGAGGTGGTTTGGGAGTCATTGTTAATATAGAAATCATTAGAAAGCCCAATTATGGTCCATTACTCATTTTTAGTACATACATTTTCTGATTTTTGATCACAGAGGGTTTGTAAAAAGAGAATAAAAGACCTTTGAATAGGTTCCTTGGTGGTACATTGTAAACGTCAATTATTTGTTCCCAGAAACTTTTCTTTTTTTAATAGAGAAGTGAAATCTCTTTTAAACGGAACATGATTCAGAAACCCCTACTAGAAAGGTATTAAACATTCTTTCATTAATAACAGTAATCTGGAATCCCAGAGTGCACTGTCACTTTAAAATGTAGATCTAAAGATATAATTTTTTTCCTCACAGTCCATCATTAAGCTGAAGTCATTTTATAGCTGCAATGTTGTAGCCACCACCTCTTCCTGAGAGGGAGGAGGACAGCATGCTGTTAATGCACAGCTGTCACTCACAAACCAGCCCGCAAAGCAATTGGACAAAACCATTAGCCTGTAATACTCAAAATTTTCTTCCCCTGTAATTTTCAGTAGATTTGCTTTTTTTGGCTTCCAAAATACAGTAACCCACCACAACCAGTTCATGGTATAACCATGGCATGAAGAGAAAACCAGACAATTCTCTTTCTGAGGCAGAAAAGCAATTTTGTTTTTCATCTCAACTTTCCCTCAATCACACACAGAGACTGGTGGGTTCTCTCTCATACTTAATGACTTTTGACAGACACTGATCTCAGAGGGAAGAGCTTGATAACAGTTTTCTTCTCTCCAAAAATGCTAGTTTTCTCAGGCAGGCAAAAGTTCACAGAGAAGCTGGCGGGCCCCTTCTGCTTTGCAATTATATTTTGTAAAGTACAATCATCCAACATACTTGAAAAAGCTTAACTTCCCCCATCAGAATACAGTCCTAGTTCTGAGTGTCAGAGGGGGTTTTGTCCCTTTTCAAAAGAGGATGATTGTACTTTTCACCAGCAGCAGCAGAGTGTAAGGGAGAGCAAGATGAGAGGAGGCATGTCAGCTGATATGTTGACATTTTACTTTTCATGTCTGCAACAAAGTTATTCTGATTTGAAAGGCAATCTAGATCATTGCTAAATTCCTCCCATAAAGAGCTTGGGTTTGTTAAAAGGAGCACACTTCTGCTATCACACACACACGCACACTCATGCACACACACATGCACCCATGCGCACACACACAGAGAAATTAACTCCTGTAAAGACCTTATGAAAATCCTTATGCCTTATACCATTTTCTTTCTACCACATGTGCATCTCAATTTCTAGCTTCAGTGAAGATAGAGTGAGGGGAGAGAGAGAATAAGAGCGAAAGTGGGGGCTGGGGCAGCTTTAGTTTAAAATGCAGACAAATCTGCCTTTTCTGCTTGATGGCCTGTAACATTTCCATGTAGCGTACTTTGCATGGCAGAATAGCTACTCGTAATAGAATTTCACACAGTGGAGGTTAATTACTTTTCAGCTACAGCAAAATAAATTTCCTGTCAAGCCCAGTGACAGGAATATGCCACTGTCACCATTTTTACCTGCAGTTTTAATTCACTATTAATATTTGACACTAGCTTGCATTCAGGGGGCTGATCTCCTGAACAGTAGGGTTTCCCAAAGGAATAGGACAGACTGGCAGTAATGTAGTATCAAGATATGTGGAAAAAAGTACACTTTGCCTCTCCCCCAGTGCACTGCAAAGAAGATTAACTGACCTGTCTCTCACTTCAAAGAACAAAAGAGAACCTCGCACCTGATGAAATAAAAATGACATGGTAAGGTGCACCTTAAAATACAGGGCAGAAGAGTGAGGTGGCATATCTGGTCTAACCTTATGGTAAGCAAACCTACATAACATACCACCTCCTTTCTCTTTTCAGATGCGATTTTTTTCTGGTCTTTAGAAGTCCATTTTTTGAGCCTGATAATTTTGTTGTAAAAGCTGAACTCAGTGGATGAGACACTTTATGTAGTTGGGAATGATAGAATTCATTTCTCCTAATTGCCTTCATATTTTTCAAATTAGTTCTCACATTTCTTTGTCTTGAAAGAAATCTCTTGTGCTGCAGACACAATAATGCCATTTACCAGTGTTGGTGTGATACACATTGTCCCACTCTAATCTTTAACTAATACAAAGTCCTATGTGAAGTTACACTAGTAATCCTTAGGAACATAACAAAATTATGCCTAGGGCTTTCCAGCCTCCACTCATACTGGTTAGATTAGAAGGGAAACTCCTTGAGTCATTTAGCTTCCCTAGTCAAAGTCTTATTTTCCAACATTTTTGTGATTTTCATGATTCTGAGGAAATCAACATGCTCCTAAATTTGCCTGGTTGTGCACCTGGGCCTAACAAAGTGGGGTTTTTACACCTGAGGCTTATTATTGCACTGCTCAGGAAACATAAGGAAAACACAGTTTCTCTACTTTTATCAAAATTAAACCCAGAAGACAGAAGATGAATATCAGGAGTCTCATCATACAGGCTTTTTCTCCATAAAAGTAGCCTCAGATGTTTCTCACTACCTGTGCCGTTCCTCTTCAGGAGGTGGCCTGTGGCAGTGCAGAACTCTGAAGAAGCAAGGCCAGATGAACATGTAAGGCACATGGGAGCTGTGGGGAGCTGAAGGATCTTCGAAGCTACATGGCCACATGAAAGATAGCTGTATCAGGTTAGTAGAGAACAGCACAGGGGTGCACCTTGGTCAACTGAGAGAGTGCTTGATCCTTCCCATAATCATGCTGGACCCCTCTTTGGGCCCCTCTTTGACTGATAAGGTCCAGTAAACCACTAGATATATCAAGGGAGCTTGCATGCATGAGCGTTCTGTGAACAAAATATATTTGCAACAGTGAGAACTTAAAAGATTTTCAAAAGCAAACAACAGACTGAAGTTTTCATAAATGATGATGACAAGATTTCTTACGTTCCAAATAAATTCTCTGAATTTCTACACCACCAAGTCATTCGTGATGCCATTCAGAGGGACCCGGACAAGCTCGAGAAGTGGGCCTGTGTGAACCTCATAAGGTTCAACAAGGCCAAGTACAAGGTCCTGGACCAGGGTCAGGGCAACCCCTGGTATCAATACAGGCAGGAGGATGAAGGGATTGAGAGCAACCCTGCGGAGAATGACTTGGGGTACTGGTGGATGAAAAGCGGGACACGAGCTGCCAATGTGCACTCACAGCCCAGAAATCCAACTGTATCCTAAGCTGCATCAAAAAAAGTGTGGCCACCAGGTGGAGGGAGGTGATTCTGTCCCTCTATTCCATTCTGGTGAGACCCCACCTGGAATACTGTGTCCAGCTCTGGAGTCCTCAGCACAGGAAAGACATGGACCTGTTGGAGCAGGTCCAGAGGAGGGCCACAAAAATGATCAGAGGGCTGGAGCACCTCTCCTATGAGGAAAGGCTGAGAGAGTTGAGGTTGTTCAGCCTGGAGACGAGAAGGCTCCAAGGAGACCTTATTGTAGCCTTTCAATACTTAAAGGGTGCTTATAAGAAAGATGTGGACAGACTTTTTAATAAGGCCTTTAGTGATAGGACAAGGGGTAGATTCAGACTGGATATAAGAAAAGTTTTTTTACAGCAAGGGTGATGAAACACAGGAACAGGTTGCCCAGAGAGGTGGTAGATGCCCCATCCCTGGAAACGTTCAAGGTCAGGTTGGACGGGGCTCATTGCAGGGGGGGGCTGGATTAGATGACCTTTAAAGGTCCCTTCCAACCCAAACCATTCTATGAAGTCCAAATAAGATAGACTTCATCTGAGTTTTAAAAATGGACTTGAAAATGATGGGGACCTTATTCAGAAGTGTGGTTCCTGTTGAAAGAAGTGACTTGAGGTATTGCTGGGCAGCACCTACTGTATTTAACACCTGGGTTCCTGATGACATTGAAGGCAGTGTTTATGGAAAAAATGGAAGTCTGGATCCCTGCTCCACTTTAGGAACATACAATGTTACAGAAAGCCACAAAAGATAGGTCATGGCTTCTCATGTAGAAATATTTCATTTTGGCTGTAGAGATTGGTTATAAACAGGGACGTATTAGATTTAATTGATTTTATTGTTGTTCAAGGGACTGGAATGGAATCTCTGGCTTTGCAAACCACAGGAGGCATCAGAGTTTTCCAGATCTTTAAAAAACCTCAAATCCTGTTTGGCAATGTAGTTAGAACAATTGAGTCTACTGAAACTGGTTTTTTTTTTTTTTTTTTCAGAGCATTAGGCTCAATTCTGACCGTTAAAGCAGAGATGAACTTTTGGCTTAGAAATGAAGCTAGCCCAGAAGGGTGCTATTCAGCACGCTTTGAATTTCTGACTCACTTTCTGAGCTATTTGAAACTGCTTTATGTTGCTTGACTCATATTATTCATCTCCGTGAAAATCTGTATTAGTGAAATGTCAGCTCCTTTGCGGTAGCATATGGGGCTCTGTAGGTTCATAACAATATTAAAACAGGCACCTTTCACTCAGAAAAATTTCCCATGGTATAGTTTCAACCTTTCACAAAAAAAGCCCCAGGCAGCACAGTGGAGCTCATATCTATACCACCAAAATGTTCACACTAGTGTCACTCAGCATTTTAGAATATGTCCATGTATATTTTGATTTTCACTTAAGTACCTATTGACAACTCTTTAAATTATGAAGAAGGATTCTTAATCTGCATTTTGTGCTCCCTGCTTTTCCTTTTGCTGTCAATTGTTGTTGTTAGCATTTATATAGAAACAAAAATTCAGTGCCTATATTCCAGTGCCTATAGGGCTTGGAACCTTATTTCTTGCTTCTGAAACTTTTATGAAGCCTTAAACAGAAAACTATAACATCACACAGAAAACAAGCAACATGACCAGATAAGCTTTTGAGAAATCAAGTCTCTGACTGTGGAAATACACTGAATTCCATGTAAAATAAAACAGAAGGTATGTGAGCAGCCTTCAGATGTAGGTATGCGATTTTCCTACTTGCTATTCCCACTTTCCTCCTTAAGCTTCCTCCATGGCAACTGTTCAAAGTAGGAAACTACTACAGAAAGATGTCATCTCAACTTGTATTGTGATAAGTTAAATCTTGACATACCTGGAAGATCAGGCACAGCTTCCCAAGAGATCCTGCTGTTGTTGAAAATAGTTGCCTATGGCTAATGTAATCTGTTATGAAATCAGTTAAATACATCATCTGGTCATCTGAAGAGCAGTGCAATTTACATACATTGTTTTCATATTTAGATTTTTCCACAAATTTTTAATTAAGAATACACCTAATACATGTAATATCTGTAAGGGAATGAGGAGGAGGCCCTAAATCCTTTGTTTACCACACTGGGCATCTAAAATCAACAAATGCATAGCAGTTTGTTTAGGAAGAGAGGAAATAACAGAGACAGAGAATTGGCACCTGTTTTATAGCTGTGGGACTATAAAGAATCAAAGGTAAGAAAAATTGGTATTTGTGGCTTAGAAAGCATCTCCCAAAGACAGTGGTTCCTTTACTTTTTTTTTTTTTCATTCCACATGTTCTGATTTCTCACATCTTATATAGCATGCTACAAAAATATTAATGAGAAACACTATCTTATAATCTCAGCTGTCTTAAAAACATTAGCAAAGGATGCCATTTATCATCATATTTCTTATTATAGCTTGGAAGAAAGAGCACACAGCAGTGCATCTTGGAAGTCAGAGCTGTGAAGAAAAGCACTTTCTGCTATTTTCTCACTGATTGTGGCTAATGTTAAAATAATTACTGGTAAAGGGTCTCCCTGCTGTTTGATTGTCAAGTTCCACAGTTCCAATGACTTCAGGTTCTTCCCTGTGTAAAACTTTAGTTGGCTTAGTTCAGGCTATTTTATGTGTCTCTTGCATGTTTCCAAAATCCCTCAACACATCAAGCTCCCTTTGTCAGGGACTTGGCAAAATCCAAGTCTTAATGAAGATGCATTGTGAAGGAGCCAGTGCATTCCTGAGATTTTTTCTTTCTTTTAATAAAAAAAAAAAGAAAAAAGAGGGGTTGGTTAGTGTCAATTGAAAATAAAGTAGAAATGTGTTGACTGTGGACTTTATGCATTGTGCTGGTTTACCACAATCATCCGTGTTACTGGGAGCACTCTGGGAGCAACACTACTTCAGCCAGGAAAGGTGGCCAAAATCTGTTTCTGAGAGTGTTTTCCATTGTTCCTTGAGGTTTTTTTTATTTCTAACTGACTGTACTGGGATTCTTGATATTAAAACTGGGGGACTTTTCAAGTTGCTTTTCTTTGACACTTATTTGTTGTTGATATTTGTTGTTACGAGTTAACTACTAGGAAAAGTGCAACAAGTTTACAAAAAATAATTAATTAAGTAAAGATACAATAATAATATATGTATCATTAAGCAAAGTTTACAAAGGATGTTTGTAATTCTAAGCATCATCCAAAGATAGCATTAAGATTTATATTTGTTTAATTAAGGCACGCAATGCAAATATAATTCTCCCTCCCAGTTCCTCCAAAAATGTGGCCTGTGTCAGGGATGACCATACAGGACACTGCTGTTTGTTGAATGTTTATTTGTTCACAATGTTGCTGCTGTGACTATATTGTTTCTCACAGGAATTCCTGCTAAAACAGGAAAATAATTTAAACTGGCCTCACCTTCTCCTGCTCTCTAAATCGGTAGCTATTGGTAAATCTTAGTCACAAATTGTATGTGTCTGGCCAAGGTTATCATTGTTTATTTAAATAGAAAAAATGGCGCTTTGCTATGACTGGCTTATACTATCACACTCAAAGTCTTAGCATTTTAAACTGCAACTGTGTGGACAACCATGTACTTTGCAGCAGCTGTTATTTTTAGGTGAAATACCACCACCTATAGAATGCAATCAGGACTCTTGATATAATGTAAAGTGAAAATATAAAGATGGTTGATTATTTTGTGTTAGGTCCAACCATTTCATTCTATCATCTGTCTTTTTTCATCACCTACAGTGTGATATCCTGGAATGGAGTTCCTGACATGTAATAGAAAGCTGTGGTGAAAACATTAATATGTTCCCTAGTTCAAGCAGTCCATGTTGTCTCAGAAGTAAATAGAAAGTCTCCCGACCTTTTCATTTACTTGTGAGACAACAGGCTTGAGAGGAAATATTTTGCCAGCTGTTTTAGTTTTAAATTACAATGCCATGATTGGTTTCATTTCTGGGTCACCCATAGCAACCATTACTTTGAACTGCAAGAACAGTCCATGCTGCATTTAAAACTCTTTTGGGTTGAAGTCCAAGTGCTATAATTTATCTGCCTTTTTTTTTTTTTTTTTTTTTTTTTTACAGCAATCAAATTCACTGCCTTGAAAAATCCTGTTATTCCCTCCAGTGTCTCTCTCTTTTCAATATATAATTATGTGGGTGCCTGGCACTAAAATATCAGTTTCTGTATCTAGTAAGAGATTAATCACTGTGCTGAGGTAATTCATGTCATGTACATGCAATCAGTGGCCACAATAGTACCTTTGGTGCAAATGATTCTTAGGCCAATACAGAGATCTATACAACTGAATTCACTTTGGTCCAACGTAGCAGATTTTATTTTATTCCAGTTTTAAAAGTGTCCATCAAGTAACCCAGGTATCAAATTACTTAAAATATTGTTTGTAAGGGAAACTGTCTGAAGTTTATTTAGAAGCATGTAGAACTGAATCTTAAGTTTCTTGCTTCTTCCTGTGTAGATGGGATCATCTATATATGTGCAACAGCTTAATGAATGATGAAATTAGTGTAATGAACTGCCCTAGAAACAGATGTTCAACTGACTTCTGTACCTATGTTTGAATCCTGATGTTTTTTCCCCTAGAGACAACTGTCTCTCCTTTAAGTAAAATAGTCAGGGTTTGCTCCTGCAACGTAAGGCCAGTGACATGGCAGAGCATCATGCCTTAATTCCCTTTCACATGAGACAGGATGGCTTTTTACCTATTGCCGATGGGGATTAGCCCCTGGCCTGGACTATGTGTCAAACTATACCCAGGCACTGACAGCTGGCCACAATGAGACCGAGGTGCGTTTTAATAGTTAAACAGTACAGATGATCCTACACTGGTGCTCAAGCCTGCACATTGTCCTTGCCTAGTTTGCTAGAGCAGATACAGCCAGCCAAGCGCCACCTTCTGTCCTCTGTAAAGCAAAGGAAGATGGTCGGTAGGATGAAAGGAAAGACAGACAGAAATGCAGCATAAATTTGGTCCTAAAGTGCATTTAGTGCTTCATTGTCTAGGTAAGAGGAAATACGCTGTCATAGAACACCATTATATCACTTCACCCTTAATAAACTTTGGCTGGAAACAGAGAAAGTGATTGGATTTCTCTCACAAAATGTTCCATGATAGAGGATCACAGGAATAATTTGACAACTAAGGGAGAAAAAATAGTTCTAAAAAGAAAAATAATACTTATACATCTTCTTGTATAACATGTTAACTGATGTCAAACAGCATAGCTTGACATCTGAGCATGTGCTAAATGCTGTTTTTAATTTATTAACATGTTCTTTTTGGTTTCTTCATGAGAACTTTAAATACTAAAAGCTTACACAGTATGCTTCTTGTCCCTGATTAACTTCTAGTACATTAACTCTGGCTAATGTCTCCATTGTTTCTTACCACTTATGTTGAATTTTGTGAATACTCTACTGAACTCTCTCCCCTTTTGAAGTCCTGTATGTCTCTAAATACCATTGAGTATAATCAGATATAGTGTGATTTTAAATGTTAAGGCCAAGGTCTGTCAGGTATAATTTGTTCTATTACTGATACTTAGATCTGTGTTTTCGTTAAATTGAGATTGTCCATTTCAAGCAATGACCCCATGATAGGACAGAAAGCTAATGTCAGCTCTTGCTGAAGAAGAAAAAGGTTTAACAATAACATCAAAAAGGAATTGATCAGCAGATGTCAACATAATTTCTCCCTTCACATCAGTTGCCACAGCCTAGCTGTCCTATACAAACCACTTGACAAAGTCTGCCTCTGCAGTTACTGCACTATGTATAGCTACACTGTTTATGCCTCTACAGTTATAGCTGCATCAGCACTTTAATTATAAACCTTATTTTCCAAAGATTTACTACTAAGCAACCAAAAAAATCACCATCAGCTGCAAGTTTGGATGTGAAGTGTTCTCAAGTGTACATGTGTAATTTGCACTTAGGTTGTGATAGGCCAGATTCAGTGCCTACTGAAGGCAATGAAAAAAGTAGAAAGCTATCATGTACGTATAATTATCGACATTGTTCAATGTGAATAAAGAGTTTTGCATGAAAAAAACTCACTTTTTTTCTTATGCTTTTGACTGTAATGCTGTAATGATTTTTTTGTGACAACAACCTGAAATGCAAGTATATCAAGAGTTAAGTTCATCTACAGTAACGGCCAGATATTGCACTATGAAGTTTTACCACAACTTTCACTAAAAAACCATATTTCCAGATTACCCATTGCTCAGAAGTATGCATTTCAGGACTGAATATTTCAGTACTTGTCTTTCTGTTTAATTTTTTTTCCCCTACTTTTTACCATCTGGAGACATTTACAGGCAAAACCAATGCAATATTTGATCTTCTAACTATATTTGCAACATTGAGGAACTGATCTATTCAAGAGAAGACAAGATCTTTCATTATTTCATTCTCTTCAGTGTTCCATGAAGCATTACAAAACTCTCTGAAAAGCATAATCACAAATAGACACAAATATAAATGAATAAACACAAGCACATGAATAGACATACCTCTTTTAAATGATCTGCCATGTGTTTATAGCAGACCTGGCTACATTATTCATTAAAATAACTTATTTGCCTAATTTTGACATTTTTCTTCAATATAATCCCACTGAATTTCCCCTTTCTCTGGAAATCAGATAGCAGTAAATGGTTGAACGAGATTTGACAAATTCTCTGCACTACATTTTCCTTCAGTTGTTTCATGATTTGTCTACAGGTGTATGTTTTCTTCACCGTGTCCTGTATAGACAGAATTACTGCCCACTGAAATACTACTGAAAGCATATGTGCATGCGTTTCTGTATGAAGTATTTTATAAAATGAAATATATTTTGGATTAATATTTATCTTATTTTTGTGGGGAACTGAGACTTTAAAAGTACTACTGAAACTGATTCTTTTTTGCTGAGCTTCATACTGTGACATGTAATCAGGTACAACTCAAGCAATGAATGCAGCAGATCTCCATGCGATTTTTGAATGGCATGGTTCTGTTCAATTATATGAGACAAGATCATTTGTCCATGAGCTACATGTGAAAGTAGACTCTGTCTACTTTACTGGCAAGCATTATCCTTTGCCAGTTCCCATACTGCCTCCTAATGTGGTACCTCTATGTGGAGCTACGTCAACAACAGGAATTCATATTATCAGGTTCCCAAGACAGCCAAAACCATTATGAGTCTCTCACAAAATATGACCTCACTGCCAGGGATCCAAAGCCACTGAAGAGTACTGATTCTCTTCAGAAATGTTCTTGTTCACTTGCCCCTAAGATTGTATTCATGATTCATTTTACTGGATATGTGGCTCACTGGAATGTGCTGGAAACTTACCTGAAGTACAATGAAAAGCATGAAAATAAACATAACCATTATATGTTAATTGTAGAGGTCTCCTTGCAGATGTTCTTTTGTTCCAACTTGTGCCTCCATGATATTTTAGCATAAAAATAGGTGAGTTGGAGCTTCATTACCAGGAATCCTGAATAGCTTCTAGAGAACACTCGGAGTCCTTTCCTAAAACAGAATTGCATTCAATTGCATGCAGCTGAGTCAATGCAAAGGTTCACATCAAACTTTCATGTGATCTGTATTTATTGATGTGACTGAAAAAGATTTTTCCTTTCTCTCTCTGCCTTTAATGTAACGAAAATTTCCCCAGTAAAAAAAAAATTAACTAAAAAATCTAAGCTTAAAATACTGTATGTGTCATTGCCAGTTAGCAAAAGGCAGGTAGCCAGCCTTTAGGTTGACACAGATTCCTTCAGTCACTGCACTTTTTTCCTTCATGTTGGTATGGCTCTGTGATTGGCTCCAAGCTTCAGCTTTGAGTTTTAGATCTTGTGTCACTTTGTGTCACTGCATTAATGTTATTTACCTGAAGTTCTATTTGTATCTGTCTATAATGATTATAACACTGCATACAAAGAAATATCTTCAGTGTACCTGACAGGGCACTTGGAAGACAAATGGTCACTTAGAAAGGTTAAAAGAAAGTGGAAGAGCATTATGCAAAACAGCTATTCACAAAGGGTAAAGTAGTTGAATTTAAAACACTGAAGGCTATTGAATCATTATGGTGATGGATTGTCTTTGCTATCAACAAATAATACACTGATCTTCTTGTCTAAAACAGTGAGTTTACTATATTTAATCAGCAATACTGAAAAACACTAATCATTACCTCAATCCAAATTAGGTTTAAGAAAATCTCTCAAAAGAACCCCTAAGTACAAGAGGATAAAATGATAAAATGACAACTTTTATTTGGTGTTTTATCTTTGAAAAACAGAACATATAATTTCTTAAGTACTCCATCCACAACACAACATTGGTAGGACAGTCATGGTTTGATTTAGCCACTAGATAGCATGACAGAGCATTTTTGAAGCCAGAGTAGTCCACTCTAACAAGAAAATAAAAAAAGTATTACTAGTAACTGCTTTAAACATCAGGCATGAAAATTCTGAAGAGGAGCACAGGAAAGAAAATAGAGGGCTTGTCCCCATTTAGGGACATTTTCAAGCAGTCAGTTTCCACACTGAACTCCCCATGGCTCTCTGGCTGTGAAAGGGATACAGGGATGCACCAGACTGAGACATGACACTGAGAACTGACATTATTTTATCTCAAAAGGATTCTAAGTATTAGAAGTGGCACCCTGAACCAGTATGACCTCTTTTTGGTCTACATCTTATGCCTGTGATAGTGTGCTTCACTGCCCCAACCTGAGCTTTATTTCCCGTAACCCTGCTCAAGTGATAACTACCAGTGGTGATTGTAATGGATGGATCTGGTCGTGATGGGTGCATCTGGCTCAAAGTGGATTTGGGGAAGACAGATAACAACACAATAGCTGAGGGCTAGTTGAGCATGCGCCAACTGAAATATGGCTGGTATACAACTATGACTATAAATCAATCATCTTACTCCATAAATAGTGGACAGCCCAGGGCCCATTGAGCTCTCCTGCACAGCAGCAGGCTACATTCCAGGATCTCCTCCTGAATGGGGACTCCTCTCAAGGTTACTCCTCAAGGTTGAGAGAATCCTTATTGCATCAGGTATTCAGTAAGTGAATTGGAAATAAGCGCACTGAAACTTTGAAATCTTAGCTGAGTGATATAAAGGATGGTCATGCATATATAATCCTTTAGACATAAACCATTAACCAAGTCTGGATTCAGCCACACCTAAACTCCCCACTGAGAAGGAGTTTAGAATGCAAGGGGGTCTTTTCTGAACCTCGTGACTCAACAGGATGGTCTCCCTGACAATTTTCTCTGATCCTGTCATCTATGCAGTAAATACTCAAGTGTACCTTGCCATCAAATCTTGTTAAACCACTGTCACATTTACCATTGAACTTTGTTAACTCACTGTCTAATATTAATAAAATATGTTGTTGCTTTTCTCTTACAAGTGAAGTGCATCTCTCCCTCTGTGACAAAAAGGACTTGTAGCAGCATGCTCCAGCTGGCCAGGGGTCTTCGGTAGCTTCTTTTAGGGGCAATAGGTGTGACAAATATGTCAAGAAAAAACTAATAATTTGAGTCAGGAAAACTTGTAGAGCAGCCTGGAGGTTGCACACTACCACTACACCATCCAAATTCCTAGACATTGTACACTGTACTTGCCTTAGAAACACACTTTTCCCAGTTCTGGTAAAGTCCTGCCTGGCCAGGCTTCCCAACATGCACACACACATAGTGAAATGGCTGGGTAGGCACATACCCCAGAAACCCCAAGGAGATGAAGTGCTTGGGAATAAACTGGAAATTAGACCCTTGTACTAAAGAGGCATCCAGTGAGACGGTGATTTAGAATCACTGCAACTGTGACTCATTATGTCTACGTTGGAAAAATGAAAAACTGATTACCTTGATCCTACATTACGACAACAGCTATCTATTTGCTTGAAGCATGGGTATTGATTGCTGGCAAGTCATTTGGTTCCTCAAAAACCCAAACTGTGCCTTTGGACTGTGCCACCGGACAAGCACAGATGTGAAGACCTGATTTTGGGGGAACCTGAGAGCTCCTATTACAGAGCTTTTGCACAGAGTTGCAAAAGAGCCTGAGTTCCCATGGGCCCTAGGAGCCCTGCAGCATAAACTGTATCACTGCATGTGCAGAAAACCATTCTCCCTGCCACCCACTATAGCCATGTGATTTTTAAACTCTATAAGATGGTCAGTGTGGAAGTTTATTTTGACAAGTTCCATAAAGCTCTAAGATTTTAACTTCACTAGGAAGAGGGTGGTTCCATGCATAGGCTTTCCGATTTAGACACATCTAAGAAATAACTTTATTACACACTTTATTAACTAGTCATTAAAATCTATTGGGTTTAACTGTTTTAATTAAAAGCTCCTATTTTCCTCCTGAAGAAAAAGAGGCAATTCCTGAAAAGTCAGGGAATCGCATCTCTGTGTATTATAATTGGTAGTTCCACACCTGTCATGTAGCAGTGAAATAGCTCTTTTATGGTAACTTTCTACCATGTTACACTTACACTGCAGAAAATTGTACTCCTGATGTAATGTAGTCACTGATAATTCAGTTTATGTTACTGAAGATCCTAAAAACTATATTATAGTCATGTAGCAAAACAATAATTAAAATGTGGTATTTTATTGTTTCCTTAATTATTTTTCCTTAATTATATTTTAAATAATTTTATTTAGGCATATGGTTCATAGTAACTACACCCCAGCACTTACAATTAAATATGCTTTGCAAAATTAAATGTTTCATAGAAACAGGGTGGTAGTGTTTTATTTGAAATAAGTATGCTTATGAGTGCCATAATACTTTATATATATATATTTTCAAAGTAATTTTTCACTTTTTCAAAAAGTTGCACAGCTTAGAGGTAGATATTATTTTTTACCTTCTAATAAATCCGAAGTCAGAATGGTCTTCAGCACCTAAGGTAACCTAACCATTATTGACATATGCTGCGGGCTTTGACGAGTAAAATGATGAGATCTTAAATAACATATATTCTCTCTGAAGAGCAGTTTATATGGTTTGGCTATCTTCCAAAGAAAAATCATATAGCATAGTTAACCAAGGATACTGACATCTGGCACTCACAAAAAAAAAAGCCAAGAGAATGTTGTAAAGGTCACAGTGCTAACCGGCATGGTAACTGATTAAGACAAGCCTGTTACATACTGTATTGCACACAACAGTATGCTGGGGAAAAGGAAGCAAAACAGAGTAATTTCCCTTTCTGCTGTGTGCACGAAGATATGCAGATTTCAGTAAGGACTGAATGTGAGTCTGCAGCTGAAGGTGAGTGTATTCAGTTACATTGGCAAAATGAGTTTTTGATATAAGCAATGCTGGCTTTCTTTTCTAACATAACGTCTGGCAATGAAATGCAAAGTTCCATGACATTTATATCCCTCATTATTTAAATAATTATTTTTTTATTATTATTATTTTTTGGTAGTGTGATTAAAACTTTTCTGCTTCAGATTTCTAGTGAATTAAAAATAAAAATCATAAATAAAGCTCATGGAGAACTAACCACCTAGGTTAGGAGTGGGCAAAGTGGGACACAGACTCCCCACCTTCTACTCTTCTAATTATTCTTCCTCAGCTTCAGAGGCCTCACAGCTACCTTTCCCTTTGCTGCTTTTTGCTAGCTTAATTTCTGTGGCACCACCTGTGCCTTACATTCATATGGGTAAGAACAGCTTCAGGTCAGGTAACTATATACAGGGTATGTCAGCCACTAGCTTATTTGTGGCAAGCCAGCCGGAGGGAGATGACAGGGTTTAGTGAGGGTTTCATCCTTCCCATAAAGAAATGAAATGAATGACTTGGTATGCCCTTTTACTGCACGACTAGGAATACCCAGTTGTTAAGCCTTGCACAAAGATAATAAACCTGACCATTCGTTTTGATGAATGACTTTTAATCAGAGGAACAGAGCACATCTTGCATCTTATCATATTCTTAATCACGTCAAGGTACTTTTCTAGATAGCAACAATGATATGATCTTGGACCTCTCTTCTGCCTGTAACCAACAGATAATATCCAGAGGCATGAAGGGTGGCAGATACAGAATACCCTGTAGTATTTCCTACTATTCTTCTGTACCCTTTCTTTATCCTATCCTCAATGAACAAAACCTTCAAATCCTAGAACCAGTAGGAAACCCAATATTTTAGTTTTAAAACACATGCATGTAATACAGTTTCCTTTGGCCCAATAGCAACATTAGATAATAATAGCATGAAAAATTTGAAGAAAAAGGATTATATCTTTTAATCTCCAAATATTTTATGGGTTTCCATGCTGTAAGGCAAGGTAAGGCAAACTGCGTTTGCGAGAACAGTCTCTGAAGATGCATGTGCACTTTTTTCTACTAACACTGAAAGCTTCTTATGAATTGTTTGTATTACTATAGTAATAGAAAGCAGTGTGGCACCCTCTGAAAAGGGAAGAAACAGCCCTGTCCCTGAGGACAGCAGTGTCTGAAAAGAAATTGTTATTACATACAGTAAAAGCTCTTTTACAGAGAAAGAAAGGATTTGGCACACTGAGAGAGATTTTTGGAAGAAGAAGGGAAAGGTTGGCTTAATAAAGCACAGAGCATTAAATACTTCAATATTATTTTCATCAGTATGGGGCCTTTTCATATTAACTGCTTCAACTACGCAAATACTGTTCTGCAGACACATATTTTTGTACTAGTTATTTTAATTATATAGTCTGCTGGAAATGTAGGCTGAGGCTGGCAGTTCCAAGTGCCAACTTGTTTGTTTTTATAAGTCTGTATTTTATAAGAGAATAAAACAAAGATATGGGTTTCTAAGCATTAGTTTGCATGGCTCACCAGGCACAGTGCATTTTGTAGTAGTCTGGGCTGCTTGACACTGTTAATAAGTGTGGTGGTTCAACCAGTAGGGAGGAAAAAACATTTTGTCTTGCGAAAATCACAGAACCATTTACAAGTTTAGGTTTTTTTAATGTTGATCATCAACATTTTGCCATTACTTGGGGATGGAAAGGCTGAGCAGGACTGAAAGAGCAGAACACAAAAACAAAAAAACATGCCCATTTTGGAGGAGTTACTGACAGGAAAGGTGGGGTACATCCAGCCCATGCACAACCTTCTGCAGAGAAGTAACTAGAATAGGATTACAATAAATTTACAGCCAGAATTATTTTAAAGGTAAAGACAGTAGCCAAGAGAACAGCAGCATTTTCCCTGTTGTTTGCCTGAGACTGAGAAAATAAGCCATAATCTATCAGGACTTGCTGAAGTCCATGGTGAGATGACTGCATGGTGACAAGACTGCAGTGTCCTGCAATCTGCTGAATTAATTCACTAGATGACAGCAACAAGCTCTAAGAAACAGGTCTATGGTCTCTGTCTTTGGGGCACTGATATCAGTTCCGGTCCTTAAGCTTTATTATGTTGGCATACCTTTTCAGCGTGTTGCATGATTTCTCGTAAAAGCTTACCCAAACCCAAAATCATGGACTTTCTCTCCTACTGCTCTTAATTTTTTAAAAAATGGATGCAAAATGAAAGATCATGTCTCCAAACAAGTAAGCCTGGCTGATCTTAGAGAAACACTTACAGCAGTTTGGAAATCATTAAAAAGGTCACTTAATTTCCAAAGAAGTCTTCTCACTTAATGTTTGAAATTTGCTACTTTCTAAAAATGTAAGATGATGAATTTTTAAAGTAATCACTGTGGATAATTACAATACACAGCACTTTATTGACTTCAGTGAGACTGAAGACGAAGAGATAGACCTGTATTCTGAAAGAGATTAAGTCAATGGACTTCACTCATTTGCTGGTTTAGTCCTGCTTATTTGCTTTCAACTCCTGGGGAGAACCTCAGTTGGATTATGTTTTCAGGCATACTCTATGCAAGTGAATGAGAAAAAATATACACATATATGAAAACAGGGAGCAGCTGTAAGTTTCCAATAATTCAGAATGGAAGATAAATACACAGAGCTGCAAAAAAAAATAATATTGTTTGAGTGAAGCTACAAATCTAATGTATTCACATAATGTGCATTTTAAAGGTGTAATACTATATGCTGAATGAATGCACTAAGGACGCATGTTCTCTGCAACTCTACTATTTACTGCAAAAGGTATAATTCAGCATTTTTTTAATAGGGCCAAATTCTCTATGCACATAAATGTCCCATTGATTTCAGTGGCATAGGAATTAGTAGAGCAAGATTGGTTAGCTATCAAAATTCATTAAAGCTAAATGGAAAGGAAAACTAAAAAGTGAAATTTTAAATCAAGAAAAATGGCACAGTCAGTGATTAAGAAAAATTAGCTAGAGATGTACTTTTTATTATTCAACTTGGGCAAATAACTATTCTTTGATAACTAGAAATAAGAATGTGCCTGTTCGGGGATTTATATTTCCATCTTAATTTGGGGGTTTAGGTTTCTGGATTTTTACACATGAATTTCCACAATGTGGAGGAATTAATCTGTAGTTTACAAGGCATTTCTGGAAGACAACTGGAAAATCCACAGAAAAAAGTAGATCCTATAGTGTTGTTCAGTCTTCAATAATTAAGGAATATTCCTCCAAAGCTCCACAAATGCAAGAGAGAAAGGACCATGAATAGATTTTGATTGATACAGAAACAGCTTTTTTGTCTACTAGAGTTTTGAGGAGACAAAAGTAATTAAAAAAATAATAAAAATTAAAGGTTCCCCTCACTTTTGAAATGACCAGAACTTCAAGGCAAAATCTTAAAGACTTCTTCAGGCATCTCAGACCTGCAGAGGAAGCTCTTGGGTGACCTTACTGTGAAAATGAAGAGGAGTCCTACACAAAAAGAACATTTATTCTTGTTGGGTTTCAGGTTTATTGAACTGAAGATACTCTTGTTTCTCTTCAAAAGACTGCTAACCCCTCAAACAGAATCAATTCAAGAAATTTGCTGTCTCAAACAAGAGCAGTTCAGTTTTAAAAAAACCCAAACCTTTGTAAGAACTCTAGGAACTCTAAGAATGTACTGTTTCTGAAAAGTCATATGCTATTTCTGAAGTCACATAGGAGTCCCCAGTTTCAGAGATGTCTCTACAGATCTGCTTGAGCAACCAAGATCTACTAAATTACACCAGTTAGAAAACTTGTATTTCATGAAAATGTCAATTCCTGGCAAGCAACACACTCTGCCAAATAGATACAGACTTCCAACAGAAGAGCAGAATATGCTTTGTTATCCTTTCTTATGGTTACATTCTCCAAGTCAGGATTCACAAATGGTTCATTCATATCAGTTGTATGCTGAAGATTTTTTCTCATTCATCTGCCAAGAGATCAAGTCATAGCATACTAATTTTACCCATGTAATTCAACAGGTCTTAAACAACATGATGATCGACAGTTTCCCTTCCTTTGCCTTTTGGCAAGGTGCTAAGTCCTGCTCCTTTTAATCTATATAGCAGTCCATTTAATAAGTATTCTGGTGCTTTTGGCTTTGTTTTCTGTAATACACTAACACTGAGAGCATTACATCTCTTTTGCATCAAAGGTCAACAGTATCAGTGTCCCTTGCTGGGAAGAAAGCTGGAGTTAATTTAACTGAAAACTGCTAATTGGAAAGATGTTCTCTCTTCTGAATACAGCATCTCTCCATATCTGAACATGATAGCTATGACTGTGTAGCAAGGTGTTCCCAAAGTAAAAACTGTCTCTGAAAGCAAGATAAATTATAATTATTATTAATTACATTAGGAATTCTGGTCCATTCAGAATGTCCTCTGACTGGAAAAAAGGGTAAGCCTGATCTTTTTCTTTTTAGATTCATTCTTTGTGCAAGCTATTCTTCAACGTAAGTGGCTACGGAAACATTTTTTTTTCCCTGAAAATGTTGACCAACTCCAATTTTTAGAAATGTCATGGTTTAATCGCAGCCAGCAACTAAGCTACACGCAGCCGCTCACTCACACACACACACCACCCCCCCAGTGAGATGGGGGAGAAAATCAGGAAAAGAAGCAAAACTCGTGGGTTGAGATAAGAACGGTTTAATAGAACAGAAAAGAAGAAACTAATAATGATAATGATAACACTGATAAAATGACAACAGCAATAATGAAAGGATTGGAATGTACAAATGATGCGCAGGGCAATAGCTCACCACCCGCTGACCGACACCCAGCCAGTCCCCGAGCGGCGATTCCCCGCCCCCACTTCCCAGTTCCTAAACTAGATGGGACGTCCCATGGTATGGAATACACCGTTGGCCAGTTTGGGTCAGCTGCCCTGGCTGTGTCCTGCGCCAACTTCTTGTGCCCCTCCAGCTTTCTCGCTGGCTGGCCATGAGAAGCTGAAAAATCCTTGACTTTAGTCTAAACACTACTGAGCAACAACTGAAAACATCAGTGTCATCAATATTCTTCACATACTGAACTCAAAACACAGCACTGTACCAGCTACTAGGAAGACAGTTAACTCTATCCCAGCTGAAACCAGGAGAAGAAAATACAAAAGAAACTAAAACAAACAAGATAAAATGTGATGGGAATATTGTTCGGGGTGTCCAACTTGTTTTTTCTTTTTCATTTAGTTTCACAAAGTCTCAGAGTAATGTGACATAAGCATACCTATGCACCTGATTCTATTGTCTGCCAAAGAAACTTCTCAAAGGAGTCTTATTTCTCTATGCATCACTTAGTTAAAGGAAACGTAAGGGGAAAGCTTTTAATATAGTAAATCAAATGCTACTACTAGAATCTCTGAGAAGACTTGTTTGACACAATTCATGATAGCTGCATTATTTGATCATAACTTTATGAATAATATCGAAAATAATAGTATGAAGCTGTCAAGACTGAAAGGAGAAGTGCTGTCAGGTGATGAAACAGCATTGCTCACACACAAGACTATACCTTCTCTCCTTCAACACATCTTTCTCCTTCTTTCAAATAACTGTAAAGCAAAAAATATAACACTGACGCACTGCACCTCTGTTTGACATAAATGAAAGAAAGCAGTTCTGTACACAAGATTGGGATGTAATTTCCTGATGCAAATTTGGACTCCAGTTGTTGCCAGCTTGCAAGTTAAAATTCAGAACCAGAATATTACTTATGGTATCTACAAAGACATACAAAAATGTCTGGTTAAGACTGTTTTTATTTTTCTTTGTGCTTTTGCACTTCATCTAATAATCTCCTTCTAGTTTAGTTCTTAAGGAAAGCATTATTCAGCGAAGTAAAGCAGTAGTAAAATAATTGCTTCTGGATGAACTTTATAAATAATAGCATGAGCCCATGGCTTCTACAAAAGTGTTGACAATAAATGATCACACCAACCAAGTTTTTCCCTTGTATCTGTTGGAACAATTAAAGTAAATTCTGCTGTGCATTACTTGAAAACTTAACAGAGGGATTTAATCTTGGCATCATTTCCACTGAAACCAAAAACCAGAATATACATTCTACATATATTCCACATATATATCAATGTATGTAGATGCATATGTAGAAGACATGTATATGTATGTAGAATATCTATATCCATATATCCATATATAGAGATACATATAGAGATATGTACACATCTATACAAATATATTCTACAAACATTAGTCTTTACGAACCTTAACTTCATCTTACACACATACAAGCAATTCATAAGGTAAACACCTTGGTTTTAGTTTGCCCCAGTGTCTTGCAAAAACTAGCTTGTATACACATTTATAATCATATCAGCTTGGTTTCCAACCCAATACATTAGGTAAAAAGAGCTAAATTAAAAGCTTGTCCAGAAGACTTCTGAACTGATATCTAAACATGTCAAGAAGTCTTGAGAGAATCACTTTCTCCATGTAAGCATTACAGGTGCTGTATGTTTTTAAGCATAATTTACATTATATAGTACAATGGATGTTCAGCCAGATGTTGTTACAAAGAATAGACAAAGACTGTGTTACTAATTACCATTTCTAATGGCATAAACCAGTCCAGCAGCTGTCACATTTTTATATCACTTTGCTGGATGACTGTGTGATCAATGGTTTGGGCCCACACCTTGAATATAAAGCAAATTACAGGTTCCCCTTTCCTATTCAGGAAAAATATTGCATTTAGGTTTTATCTTGCTTTTTCTCTGTGCAACTTTTCTACATACAGACTTTCATTTTTAAAGATACAGGTCTCCACAATTGCTACGTCTTGA
Source organism: Astur gentilis (assembly GCF_929443795.1). Lineage (NCBI taxonomy): Eukaryota > Metazoa > Chordata > Aves > Accipitriformes > Accipitridae > Astur > Astur gentilis. The sequence goes on along the minus strand of NC_064883.1, from coordinate 18,219,023 downwards.
CCCTAATCTGGAATCCTCATCCAACAGGAGAAGTGCTTCTGTGACCATTCCCAGGGGAAAGCGTTGCAGATCATAAGCAGAGTGGCAGCAACTTTAGCAAATGAACAGGTTTAAGTTGCACACTGATGCAAACCCAGGTGGAGACATTCATAACTTACTGCACTAAACTGTAGAAGTTGTAGCAAACCCCAAACGTCTGAGAAAGAGGGAAATAAAATTTACTCAGAGGTGACATGGATAGTATGAACCTGTACTCAAGTGTAAACTCCCTTAGCTATATGACTTATCGTTCTTTTTGTTAAATGTCATGCAGCATAAACTTGTTCACTCTACCACAGCCTGCCTCTGTCCATTCATGTTTATGTACATAAATGTTACTGGTATTCCAGCAAAGATAGCTATATAAAAGCGTTATAAGTTCACATGTTGAAGACTAGTTTCTTTTCTTCTAAAATGAGAAAAAAAGTGCTGGGTTTTTTCAGTCTTTGTTGTTTTCCTCTATAGGTGATTCACAAAACACATTGTTTTATTACAGTCCTGAGATACAGAACTTGAAGTTCAGTGCAGGTTAGCGGACTAGGGACTAGAAGTCACTCTTGGTTTTCTAGCCAAGCTCATAGATATCACACAAGAAGCTTTTAGAATGAATATTTTCATTTCAACAGCTTCTTAGGGGGAAAAAAAATCATTTGGGGTACCTCAAGACTAGCCTGCTCCAAGACAAAATCATGATTGTATTCAAACAAATGTTCACAAATACTTTGTTGCAGCATTCAACCCATTTCTAATCACATCACTTCCCTCTCTAGACTGTAGCATGAATTGGAAAATTAACTGAATTTTTACTCTATTCAAAGCAGACACAGTTACTGGGAAAAGCTGCTAGAACTAAAGAATTCACTTAATACCAACAAAACATCTAAAAAAAGATGACCATATTTATCAGAAGTTGGTTAGCTTAGTTCATTAACATTCATACTAATTACAGTTAAAAGAGCTTTGCAGAAAATGCTAGCAAGACATCATTGCACCTTCAACCACAGAAAGATAGGACAATAATTAGAAACTTCATACGTGTCCTGGTTTTGGCTGGGATAGAGTTAATTTTCTTCCTAGTAGCTGATACAGTGTGTTTTGGATTTAGTGTGAGAATAATGTTGATAACACACTAATGTTTTAGTTGTTGCTAAGTAGCGCTTATCTTAGTTAAGGATTTTTCAGTTTCCCACGCTCTGCCAGCGCGCAGGTGTACAAGAAGCTGGGAGGGAGCACGGCCAGGACAGCTGACCCGAACTAGCCAAAGGGATACTCCATACCACAGAACATCATGCTCAGTATATAAACTGGGGGGAGTTGTCCAGGAGGGGCAGATCACTGCTTGGGCACCAGTCAACGGGTGGTGAGCAATTAAACTGTGCACCTCTTGTCTTTTCTTGGGTCTAATTTCTCTGTTTCTGTTATATTCCTTTTCATTACAATTATTATTATTGTTATTGTATTTGTAGTATTATTATTGTTATTATTATATTTTATTTTATTTTAGTTATTAAACTGCTCTTATCTCAACCTGTGAGTTTTACTTTTTTGCCCCAATTCTCCTCCCCTTCCCACTGGGAGGGGTGAGTGAGTGGCTGTGTGCTGCTTAGCTGCTGGCTGGGGTTAAACCACAACAATATGCAAGAGGACAGACTTTTTCTTTGACCATTTATTTTAATACTGCAAGTAACTCATGCTTATGGTTTTTTTTTGTCTTCTCACAAATGTTAGATATGATTTAAAGTTATCATATATATATATGCTTAGAAAAAAATGTTCTGTTTTATTTATTTGGATATTTTTTCCTCTTTTTTTTTTTTTTTTTTTTTTTTCCTCTTTTTTTCCTGGAGATAGTGGTTCCAGACTTCTTCTTATCAAGTGACTTAGAAGAATCTGACTTTTTACAGCATTTTTAATACTATGGTGCGGTAATTACGGTCTTGTGGCCTTGCAGAAAATGTTCTTTCTATCCAGTCTGAAAAAAGAAAAGAGAAATATGCTTTGGTTTGCTCCTTTCATTGTCTCACCATCCTCCCACTTACCATCTGACAGTGTTCACTGTGGGAGTGCTAATATGAAAAGTATGCAGTGGCTTCTTTGCATGCTTGCATTAGGCTAACAATGTTTACACTTACTTTCTTTCCCAGTACAGAAAAGAGGTGACACTTTTTTAAATTTTCTTATTCCAGTGTTAAAGCTAGATATACACTAGTGGGAGCTTGGGGGTCCGTTAAAATCATTTTGTTGAATGTTTCCTAGTTGTTAGTTTAGGAATTTGTAGTTTATGTTATCTCCTTTTCTCCTGCAGTTGGACTGTAGGAAGAGATTTCATTTTATTATGCACAGGGCTTTTTCCTTATGGTACTTCTATGTGCTGGCGGTTGACTGACAAGTCAAATGCTTTCTGCCTTCCAGAAATTTTGCAGTATCTTTATTTTTACAGTTTTATGACAGTCTTTTATTGGGGTTCTGCAAAGGCTAAGAATGACTATTTTGAGAACATCACTTAATAAAAAAATTGAATTATAGCTCAACAGTTTTGTTGCGATTGAGACAGTTCCAAGGTATCATTCAATAAATGTGTTGCTTGGAGATAGTTTTTAATTGTAATAGTGTTCCAGCATATATTCTTATATATCTGCAATTTCTATAATCATAAACGTAGACACCAGCTCATAAAATTAAAGTTTTGATCAACAGTTTTGATACTCTTAGTTACGCTGTGCAGATGAGCCTCACAGCCTCATTTGTCAGTAGTCAGGCACTCAGGTGCTTTAGAGATAGCAGAGACCACATGGTTGCTTCACCATTCTGGAAAAGGGATCAAGTTATGCTTCCTCAGAATCAATGCACACAAGTTTGAAGATAAAGCGATCAAGACATAAAACTCTCTGTACGAGGCTTAAAAAATGCTTTTTTTTTTTTCTGTCTCTGTTCCAAACGTGCACAACAGTATCCCTGAGATCCCCTGGGTATCAACGTGAAGTGAATGGATATACTTGTGTGCCTTCCTTTCTGAAGACTATTGTTGTACTGAAAGACTCCTCAAAGGGATACATGGAAGCACTGCTTCTTCCGTCTCTCCTTTGTTAAGTAGTACTATATTGCTAAGACAATGTCTAGGCATGATCACTAGCATTGTCTAAAATGGACGAGTCACATTTAAAGAAGCAGAGATATAAATGGCAACATAAGGAAAAGAGAATAGAGTAGGTCTGCTAACTACCTCAACAGGAACAGGAAAGAAATATTCCGTCTTCAGAAACTCTTTCAAGGCAAAGGGAATTCTGTTCGGTTCAGGGCCTCTGCAACATTCCCCCTTTCAAACACACTAAAACCAGCTAGTCCAACAGAAAAGGAAGGAATCACAATGACTAGTGATCAGGGGAAATATTGTTGAAATAGAAACATCCAACACAGGAATTAGAGTATGTAAAGGTGAGATAGAGGAGGAAACAGCAGTTTGTACATTACATCATTTGTCTTTTACTGTTTGCTTCTTTTTTTTTCTTTTACTTGCAGCTGTGTCTGTTTTCCTATTTTTACTCAAGCCTTTCAGTCAATCATAGCAGTCTCTCAAACAGATGTGCAGAGTAATAATATGATAGTAAAATTTTACAAGCATGATTCATTTTAGGTTTGCAATTTTTAGATGAAGAAAAGTCTTGTGTATTTACAGAAAGTAAGGTACACATCTTGTCAAGAGATATAAAAATGCATTCTGTTTTGCTTGAAGAAGGATTATGCATGGACTTCACAATTTTCCCATCTCAGTTCACAACAGCTACAGTATTTAAGGTCATTCTTATGGAATACCTTTTATGAATGTGCTGGTTTTGACTGGGATAGAGCTAAGTTTCTTCATAGTAGCTAGTAGGAGGCTATGTTTTGTATTTGTGCTGAAAACAGTGTTGATAACACAGGGATGTTTTCGTTACTGCTGAGCAGTGCTTACACAGAGCCAAGGGCTTTTCTGCTCCTCACCCACCCCACCAGCGAGTGGGCTGGGGGTGCACAAGAAGCTGGGAGGGGACACAGCCGGGACAGCTGACCCAAGGGATATTTCAGACCATATGACGTCATGCTCAGCATATAAAACTGGGGGAAGAAGGAAGTCTGGAGTGATGGCATTTGTCTTCCCAAGTCAGCATTAGGCATAGTGGAGCCCTGCTTTCCTGGAGATGGCTGAACACCTGCCTGCCGATGGGAAGCGGTGAATGAATTCCTTGTTTTGCTTTGCTTGTGCATGCGGCTTTTGCTTTACCTATTAAACTTTCTTTATGTCAGCCCACGATTTTTCTCACTTTTACTCTTCCTATTCTCTCCCCTATTCCCAACCAGGGGGGGAGTGAGTGAGTGGCTGTGTGGTGCTTAGTTGCTGGCTGGGGTTAAACCATGACAAATAAGAATATGAGATAAAGAAAGATATTATCAGGTTAAATTCTGCTGTTGGTTATTCCTCTGCAACATTATTTTCTCCTGGTACCTATTTGGAACAGAAATTGAAAGTGAAATTGATATATGCCCCTAACAATGGAAGCACTTAGAGCTGGCTGAATAGCAGAAATCTCATTTGTGAGTAAAAGGGCTGAGTTAGATTTCCTGTAACTCCTATGGTCATGCCCTGAATGATTTGAAAGATTGGAGATGTACATACAATACAGTGGTGAAAATATTCTTGGTTCTCAAAGATTTCACTGGCATCACCGGAAAAACAGAAGGACCATGTTGGGTGATACCAAGACCAGTCTATCCCAGGAACCTTTCTTTAACAAAAAGAATAAGCATTTATCTGTGGAAGCATAAAAATGAACCAACCATATATGATACTTTTGTCTATTACTCTTTGAACTCTAACTATTTTTGGGTCAGATATTTTGTGACTTGTTTCTCCTACACAGTTCAAGATCCTGGAGGATTCCAGGACCTTGCCTTGTCTCTCCTTGAACTTCTAGCATGCAACACTTCTTTTCACAGGGAATTTCACAGCTCAGCCTATGAAGGTAAAAGAACGCCATTCTTCTGTTTTTCTTGGAACCTGAGTTCTACTAGCTTTGTTTGATGTTCCTAGGTCTTTTAGTGGAAGCTACAATAACCAGATGTGATGATTATTTTTCCCAAGCTGGACATATGCCAGTTATTTGTCGAATAAACCGAAGGAGTGCATTGTGATCCAGGTAGATAATCATGCAACACTAATAAACAGTGACCAGAGGAATGTTGTGCTAAAAAGATCTAAGTGCCTCCTGTGATGGGTTAACCCTGGTTGGACGCCAGGTGCCCACCAAAGCCATTCTATCACTCCCCCTCCTCAGCTGGACAGGGGAGAGAAAATATAACAAAGAGCTTGTGGGTCGAGATAAGGACAGGAGAGATCATTCAGCACCTAACCATCACGGGCAAAACAGACTTAGCCTGGGGAAAATTAACTCAATTTATTACAAATCAACCAGAGTAGGGTAATGAGAAATAAAACCAAATCTCAGAACACCTTCCCTCCACCCTTCCCTTCTTCCTGGGCACAGCTTCACTCCCAGATTCTCTACCTTCTCTCCCCAGTGGCGCAGGGGGATGGGGAATGGGCATTGTGGTCAGTTCATCACACGTTATTTTCTGCCGCTTCATCCTCCTGAGGGGGAGGACTCGTTACACTCTTCCCCTGCTCCAGTGTGGGGTCCCACCCCCGGGAGACAGTCCTCCATGAACTTCTCCAGTGTGAGTCCTTCCCACAGGCTGCAGTTCTTCACAAACTGCTCTGGCATGGGTCCCTTCCATGGGCTGCAGTCCTTCAGGCACAGACTGCTCCAGCGTGGGTCCCCCACAGGGTCACAAGTCCTGCCAGAAAACCTGCTCTGTGGGGTCCTCTCTCCACAGATCCGCAGGTCCTGCCAGGAGCCTGCTCCAGCGCGGGGTGCACATGGGGTCACAGCTTCCCTTGGGAACCCACCTGCTCTGGCGTGGGGTCCTCCACGGGCTGCAGGGGGACAGCCTGCCTCACCAGGGTCTTCCCCATGGGCTGCAGGGGAATCTCTGCTCTGGTGCCTGGAGCATCTCCTCCCCCTCCTTCTTCACTGATCTCAGTGTCCGCAGGTTTGTTTCTCTTACATGTTCTCACTCCTCTCTCCGGCTGCCATTTCCCATCTGTCCTAGCTTTTTTTTCCTTCTTAAAAATGTTATCACAGAGGCATTACCACTATCGCTGATTGGCTCGGCCTTGGCCGGCGGCGGGTCCGTCTTAGAGCCGGCTGGTGTGGGCTCGGTCTCTCTCGAACACGGAGGAAGCTTCCAGCAGCTTCTTACAGAAGCCACCCCTGTGACCCCCCCACCGCTACCAAAACCTTGCCACACAAGCCCAATACACTTCCAAATAATTTACTTAATTTCTTGTCAGTGATCTTGATCAACTAATATTTTTGAAGAAGCATACAGCTATTTCATACATAGCTTGTGGAAGAAGATGACTACACTATGGCAAACATCTCTAAAGAATATTTCAAATGTTCCAGACCAAGTTCAGCAAAAAAGCATGATGAACCCTTACATGAACTTCTCACCAGCCTCAATGGAAAAAAAGTGAAAGACACAGGAAAGGGATTTAGTCACATCCCTTCTTATTCCTTAATCTTGAACTTCTGTCTTATTGTTGCATGACCCTATCACTAGCTGGTGTCAATTAAAATGGTCCTTTATAACCATCTAGAACTTAAAAAACACCAAGGTTCAAATGTTGATTAAATAATAAGAAAATACAACCAGTTAAAAACATCAATGGAGTTCCAGCGCAGGCATTTTCCTCAAACTGAAAATAATTCTAAGCAAATAATTTTTCAGGAACATTTAAAACTAACCAGACCATTCAGAGATTTCTGAGGCCTTTAAAGCAAATCTGATAACTCCAAAATCATGAGTGGAATTTACAATGATTTGAAAATCAAAGAAAAAAACAGGGTATTCGTATCTCTTGTGTTTTGATTTATTGAATAAAACTATGCAACACATTTGAAATAGAAAGAATGATAATAACTATTGTAATGAAGAGGCAAGAAAAGAAAAATGATACATTATTTCATGTCAGGGTGGATAGTTTTCTCTGAAAATACAACAGGAATCTAATTCTAAAAATCATGTGAGAGCTCTGTGAATGTATCAGTAAGGATAATAAACTTTCTTACTTGTTTTGGAGAATAACAATATAGTGTGTTCATATTTAAAAGGAATAATGAAATTGTTATTTTTATCAGTAATTAAGGAAGAGTTTGAAACTGAATATTGGGGAGTATAAGCAACAATTTGTATCTGTGAATATGCAGACATTATGAAAAGTCATAGATAAAAAGGTGGATGGAAAATATATCCCCCAAATTATGTTATGAAAAAATACCTGTGTGTTGCTATTTGAAGAGTGGATCACAATGTGAATAAATAAATGAAAAACAGTTAATTAAAGACATTTCTGGAGAATAGATGTGTTTGGCTAATCCTTTGTTATGTCACAGATTGTTAAAATGTTTCTCTCTTCAAACAATAATGGCATATAATTTTGGTGTCTATTTGGGGAGGAAGGAGTGACTCTTCCTGAAAACTGAGCAGGATGATCCCTTGATCTCTAGCTACCTCCTCATTTTCGTCTTGCACTGCCAGCAAAATGCCAGCTGCAAAACCTATTTTGCATCTAGTTGTGATTTCAGAATTAAATGCAATGCAATTAGTTCCTTTTATATGTTTGGTAATCTTGTTAAGACAACTCATTAGGTATCTTGGCAATTTGAAATTACTAGGTTTCAGAACATGTGCATTTCCTTTGTGAATACCAATTATTCCTAAATGAGGCAATTGTTCTTTAAAGGAAAAGGAAAAAGTAAGTCCCAAAAAGTTTTCTGAGTTTATACATTGCCCTGACCTTTAATAAACTTAACCTGGATCTTAGTGCTTTCTCCATAAAACTCTGCATATGTATAAATATTGCAATGGTATTTTTTCCTGTCTAATTTTTCTATCTAATCATGTCAAAAGCATGAAAAAAAGAATACATAACTTGTTTACAAGAAGCATATATTTTTATCATTGAAACATGCAGTAACTGATAAGTAATGTAGACAGGATTTTTAAATCCTATTGTTTATAAACAGGAACATACTATTATATTCATTAATTATTAATTTATGCTGTTGTAGGAGTTCCAGTTAATAGGAAATAGTTATAGCTGCAAAAAATAGACTAATAATATTTTTGATATTCAAGTAACTTAGTAATTTCCAAAGTCATAGGCAACATCAGTTCATTGTTTCCACACAGTTCGTATTTCCAATCCTTTTCTCATAGCCAAGAAGCTAGAAACAAGTTGTGATTCTGCCAACTGCCCCAAAGATTCAAGGTCTGCACTACATAAGTACTCTCTTCTACATATGCCTCTCTCCAAGCCTCACTAAAAAGAGAGGATTTCCCCAGGAAGAAAAGAAGCATGCTTAAAAAAAATTAGCATAACTAACATGTTCAGTAAATGTGGCTGGAAACCAGGAAGTCTGAGAATTTCAAAATCTCTTTTAAGTTTTGGGGTTAATAGAAAACCAATACAATTTACAAAAAAAATCACAAGTGTCATTCTTGAATTTTAAGATATTTTATTTTGTTATTTTTAAGCATAATTTCTTTATGAAATAATAAAATAAAGGGAGAGAAAGGACATCAATAAAGGAGCAAGAGAGAGTTCTCAGGAATATGAACTTAAATCACAACAGACCATATATCAGTTTTCCTTTCAAGAGAAAATCTTGCTGTGAATCTAGGCTGATTCCATAAAGCCTGTATCATGAGTGATGAGGGAACTCAATCTGAATGACAACATTAAAGAAAATTGGAAGATATTTTAAGAATACTACTTTTAAAAATGCAAGTTCAGAATTTTCTGTATACCTGTGGGAACCATGACCAACAAACTTCCAAAATCAGTAAAATGTGAGACCAAGAAAAAAAATGCATAACCATAAACGTGGTTAACTGAGAAGCTGTGAAGACAAAAAGGGAAGAATAAAATGCTTGTCAGAAAAAAAAAAAAAAAAAAAAACCAAACAAACCTGGAAAGATGCATCAAGAAAAGTTTATTATTGAGCTTCAAATACACCATCAGCAATTTACTCTTGATGCCTCCAAAATGTTAGTCATAACACAAGTGCTGCTCAGGACTTTTTCCCTTTATTTTTCAGCAGAACTTCTTTTTTAATGCTTAGCGCTCATGCTAACAAAACGCATGCCACCACCATTGAAAGAGGAAGGTTTGCTGAGAAATGCAGGAGGGTTTTACTACATACAGCGTGTGAACAGCAAAGTTTATGTGACTTTGGAAAAACATACTGCTGTCCTATTTTTTCACTTTTGACCTGCAACAACTTCTTCTGCAAAAGTCTCATCTCATTTAGCTTTCTGACTTTATCTGCTTTTTCAGTTCACATTATGAGCTTGAAAACTGCCTTTATTGCCAGAGGCACACTGTATCAGCTTGACTAGCAGCATCCTAACCTGGGGCATCTACAGCCTCTCTGGGCAATCTGTTCCAGTATTTCACCACCCTCATCATAAAATAATTCTTCCTTATATCTAGTCTGAATCTACCCTCTTTTAGTTTAAAACCATTACCCCTTGTCCTATAGCTACAAGTCTTGGATATGTTCAGAACAGATAGATCCCAAATCATCCATGTTGTGCCCCCACTGTTGTTAATGTAGTCACAGGGGGAAACAAGGAGGATGAGAAGAAGAATCAGAAAGACTGGAGCAACTATTCTGCCACACCACAGGCTTTGAGTTAGACTATGCTTGTTCAAGTGGCAAATGGAGACTCACAAGATGGGCAAGGTTGAAGGCATGTGACTTCTGGCAGGAGGTGAATGAATCCTTCTCCACCTGCAGAGCTGTAACTGCAGAACAGGTGATGGAGTCATCAAGTTTGCAGATCATAGAATCATAGAATCATTTAGGTTGGAAAAGACCTTCAAGATCATCAAGTCCAACCATCAACCATGCCCACTAAACCATGTCCTGAAGTGCCTTGTGTACGTGCTTTTTTAATACCTCCAGGGATGGTGACTCCACCACTTCCCTGGGCAGCCTGTACCAATGCCTGACAATCCTTTCAGTAAAGAAATTTTTCCTCATGTCCAATCTAAACCTCCTCTGCCACAACTGGAGGCTATTTCCTCTTGTCCTATCTCCAGCAACCTGTCAGAAGAGACCAGCACCCACCTCACTACAGCCTCCTTTCAGGTAGTTGTAGAGAGCGATAAGGTCTCCCCTCAGCCTCCTTTTCTCCAGACTAAACAACCCCAGTTCCCTCAGCCGCTCCTCATAAGGCTTGTGCTCCAGGCCCCTCACCAGCTTTGTTGCCCTTCTCTGGACACGCTCCAGCAACTCAATGTTTTTCCCATAGTGAGAGACCCAAAACTGATGACACCAAATTGGAAAGACCAGTCAACGTACTTGAGCACAGGGCTGCCATCCATCCAGACAGACCGACACAGGCTGGAGGAATGGGTCAACAAGGGCCTAATGAAAATGGACAAGGAGAAATGCAAAGCCCTGCACCTGGGACAGAAGACCCCCCCAGCTTGCAACGATACAGGCTGGGGACTGCCTGGCTGGGGAGCGGCCCTGCTGAAAGGGCCTGGTGGGGCTGGCAGAGAGTGAGCTGAGCATGAGCCCACAGTGAGCCCTTGTTCTGTGGGCATGAGCACAGCCAACATCTTGAGAGGAGTGATTATCCCCTTCTACTCAACACTTACTAGGCCACAACTGGATGCTGTATCCAGCTTTCAGCCCCCAATACAAGAAAGACATCAATAAACTGGAACACGTTTAGGGGAGGGCCACCAAGATGGTCAGGAGCTAGAGCACTTGCCCTGTGAGGAGAGGCTGAGGGAGCTGGGCTTGTTCAGCCTGGAGAAGAGATGGCTTGGGGGGACCTACACTATTTTATGCTGCTAAATCTTAATTAAGCATTAATCTGAAATTGTGAACAGACTAAATCTGATTAAACAGACAAAGCCCAGTATCCATCTTCTATTTGTCTTCCAATTAACGAGTTAGATTTGGAACTAGAAAGTGAAGTATTAATTTCAGAAGGTTTTTTTAAGTGATGAGGGTCAAATTGGCTCTTGAAAACAGCACTTTACCCTGGAACCCAAATAACTCTAGGCTGTTGGGGCTTTCATCTGTGGCTCCAATAGTCTCTTTTCAATTAGCAGGGGTATCACAATCTGTTCTGCTTACCATCTACTTAATAAAAGGTATTGTGTTCCAAATTCTTGGCTTTCTAGTATCTAGGATTTGAGTCTGAGGAAATAAAACTAGCAATATGACTTCTCTAGAACGTTACTTTATCAATGCATTGAAAGCCTTGCTAAGAAAAGAGTACGAAATACTTAAAAATCTATAGCTGCCATAGTTTACCTGAGGCACCAGGTCTGATATTTTGCATTTACTTTCTGTTTCCCCGCTATTCAGTTTGTAGTATAATTTGCCTGTGGATCACCAAACACAAGCATCTTAAAATTTTGTCTCTAGGGATAACGATAAGACATATCAATTTTTTTGTGTCTTTTATGTGTTTGTTATTTTAAACCACCCAGTTTGAATTCATTATGGCTAAAGCAGGACTGTTCTTGCCTTGGTGACAGAAGTAAGGAGTCTAATCCCTTTTTTTGCTACAGAACAGGAAGTAGTAGCCACAAAACACTTCTTAAGATCAAAAGTAATTAGAATTGACACTGAAGGATATGCTACTGAGAACACTGTAATATAGTACAAGCTTACGTAGCAAAAATTATATATGTGAACTCTGTTCTTCCATTCTTCTCTTCTGCTATATAACCTGCACTCTATTTTCCCTTCACAGAGCTTTTGAGAATCAGTACCAACTTATCATGTTTGCATGGCCATTTTCATAAACATCTATAAAAGAAACAAAATGTTTGAATTTGGGGAATATGTGAACCTGGAAGAAAAAGCTTTAAGATTCAAAGACTGGAATTTGGAAGTTGCTTGAAATTTAGGTTAGATGTAATTGCAGTCTTAACTAAGCCAGATGAATCCTTTATCAAAGGTTATACTGACATTTTCAAATCAAGATGGATTTTTATATTTAAGCAAGTACAACAGCAAAGACATTGTTCATTTGCATATAAAGAAAGTTTGGCTATACTATGGTACTTCCCATAAATGCTGAAATGGAAAACCATACATTCAACCGGCCAGGCCCTATTATCCTAGTGTCATGTAGCTTTACAGCTTTAAATAATATTTTGCCTCTTACAGTAAGCAAATCTCAGTAGATCACTGATTATTCATAGATGTACGATATAAAAGACACGGGTGTCCTGGTTTCAGCTGGGATAGAGTTAACTGTCTTCCTAGTAGCTGGTACAGTGCTATGTCTTGAGTTCAGTATGCGAAGAATGTTGATAACACTGATGTTTTCAGTTGTTGCTCAGTAGTGTTTAGACTAAAGTCAAGGATTTTTCAGCTTCTCATGCCCAGCCAGCGAGAAAGCTGGAGGGGCACAAGAAGCTGGCACAGGACACAGCCAGGGCAGCTGACCCAAAGTGGCCAACGGTGTATTCCATACCATGGGACGTCCCATCTAGTTTAGGAACTGGGAAGTGGGGGCGGGGAATCGGCGCTCGGGGACTGGCTGGGTGTCGGTCGGCGGGTGGTGAGCAATTGCCCCGAGCATCATTTGTACGTTCCAATCCTTTTATTACTACTGTTGTCATTTTATTAGTGTTATCATTATCATTATTAGTTTCTTCTTTTCTGTTCTATTAAACCATTCTTATCTCAACCCATGAGTTTTGCTTCTTTTCCTGATTTTCTCCCCCATCCGACTGGGTGGGAGAGGAGTGAGTGAGCGGCTGTGTGTAGCTTAGTTGCTGGCTGGGGTTAAACTATGACAGACATAATGTGGCTTCTAAGCCTACCTTATTCTGATTTTTTTAAAATTTTTCTCTTCCGTACAGCCTTTTTTTGTCATTGATTAAACAGTGCTAATCTATATTAGTGTCGTGTAGGTAGTGGAATACAGTAGTTACAGTGTGTTGCTCTAAAACAAGGCTAATGTTTTTCTTTCCTATATGGGTAGTAGAAGACTTTAATCCATACAAATAACAGTGTAATAGAAAATGTTTCACAAAAAAAAAAGACAAAAAAAGCATAGTTTTGGATAAAAAATGGCATAAATTAAAAGAAACTCAGTGGGGTTTTTAAATTAGTATGAATGGAACCTACCGTAAGGAGGAATCAATCCAGCTATTTTGGACAGGGTATTTTCTCAATATTTCTTTTCAGAGTTTCATAAAAAAAACCCCTTGAATAGCTTTGAACAAAGTGAAACCTTTCAATTCATACTTGAGTTGATGAAATTTTGCTTGGTCTCAAGCTGCATAGAACAGTAGGATACATGGCCTATGCCCACCATGTTTAAAGACAGTCCTGAGGATACAATTCACTTCTGTATTGCAGGCAAATGCATCTGCATGCTTTCAATCTCCATGTGCCAAAACACATCTCCCACACATTTGCTCATTTGGAAATGGCAAAGAAAAAAGGAAGGAGGCAGAAGATGGAGTGTACCTCTCACATAACTGCTCTGGAAGGTTACACTCCTTTGTGGTACAGACATATCCAAAAATTTGTGATGAGCCTATGGTGGCAGGATCAAGTTCTAGATGTGCTGCTGAAGGTAGAAATTAATTCATGGTCTATCATTTTGAATTATCTGTGGTACTGACTGCTTTGATTCTCAAGTGTGCCTGTTTCTGCTAGAACAAGGTTTGCAGTAATAAAAACTATACCCACACCTCCCAATAAGGTGCTCACAAAGCCTCTAATTAAGTCATTCCTACTCTGCCACTTTCACTGGTCTATGGCTTGCTGTTTTGATACTGTAAGCTTTGTTTTTGTTGATGACTCTTCCTGCAGCCACGCGTATGCATACAAAAAATATTATCATTAATGCAGTTTCTCTCTCTCCAGTCTTTTTTGAGGCTGGGTCTGGGAAAAACCATGAAATGTTCTTGTGCCAATCTAATTGAACTGAATGCCTCATGCACCACCAGCTGGTTAAATCAGTTCATGATGCTACTGGAATTAAAAATAATGTCTGAGAAAATTAGAAATAAGTCTTAAATTTACTGATATTTTTTTCAAAAATGATGGCAGATAGGTTGTCTGCAGCTTTACCTACTATGCTCCACTGACTTTTAATATGCAATGATTTTTTTTTTCCCCAGGCAGAAATATGTGCTTTACCTGCAGTGAAACCATCCTCTCAGTGTAGAATCAGATAAAATAAAATAGTATGTATGATGCTTATAAACTTTGAGCAGTGTGACTATATTTAAAATGTATCTTCTAAAATTTGCATCTATACCTTGGAATATACATCCATGTTATTAAATGTGCTCAGTAAGCTAAGCAAGTTTCTATATAATTAATAAACATTTAGTAACATTGATTTTTATAGCTTGGTTTTTGAACCCCTTATCAGTATTGAGCAGATGGGACATAACTATGAAAAACTGTATTTTAAACGTGATTACTATATTTGAATTATATTTGAAAATTTTGTTCAGTGAAGCATTTACAAATACAATTTAACTTCCAGATGAAGCTTCAAAGTTAAGGTATTTTTCTCTGTTTAGCACAATGATATTTAAATGATGTCTGTAGCACATAAGAGGAAACAGAAAATAAAAACTACACAAAATAAAATATCTAGTGTTTTAGAAAAAGCTCTACTTAAGATGTCATTCTGCAATAAAATATTTGATTGATTCTCTATTCAGTATTTAGCAAATCCTTTTTTAATACCAGCCTTAACAATATTGTATGAAGACTGATTTTTGATTGAAATTTTGGATTACAACACAGCAACAGTTTGTACATTGCAATTTCTATACTTAAAGCATAATCTTTTCATATTAAACATACTTTTGTAGTCTTTGATATTGAGTTGGGGGAGGGGAGATTCAAATTTTCTGCAAAATCTACTTTTGTGAAAAAAATTATGTATAAGTACTAAGTGGATGAAGAAGAATTGGACCAGAGGTTTAGGATGGGAAACTCTGGACATAAGTCCACCCAGGACATGTCTGCATAAGTGTGATTGAGGTGCTATATTGTAACTAACTTCCAATTATTTGTCCTTTAAGAACCTACTTTCTTTATTTGTAAATTTTTAGAGAAAATTGTTCTTCACTGAAGAGGAAATCAAGCCCTCGAACACGAATGCAAATAGTAAAATGAGATTACTGGGACACCTGTGATATGTTTTACAGCACAAACCATATGTTCACCCATCCTGAATCTCAAATTCACCCTACTGACTAGTGCTAAACTGTAAGCTGCTTTGTATTCTCTAGAATTCTTTTCTTGTGGTTGCTAAACCAAGTGCCCGTACATGGATTTAGTGTTCTTGCTTTCTGAGAGACAAGCGCTATGCTACATATTTAGTTTCTCTCTCCTTTAATCTCTTTTGCTGTTTCCTGAAATGTAAAGCTAAGCTTTAAAGGTCCCATCCATCATTGTCTCACAGTGCTGCAACTGCACACCTGTGTCTCACAGATATGAACTGTGACCAAATCAAAATAATAGTGTTTCACATGTTGCATCAGTGTAAATGACCAAAAAGGGAAAGATGAATTGTGCCTTTGTAGGATGACAATTTTATAATGATATAATAATGAAAAATAAAAGGAGGGTAAAGGGTAAACAGGGAAGGGAAGGGAAGGGAAGGGAAGGGAAGGGAAGGGAAGGGAAGGGAAGGGAAGGGAAGGGAAGGGAAGGGAAGGGAAGGGAAGGGAAGGGAAGGGAAGGGAAGGGAAGGGAAGGGAAGGGAAGGGAAGGGAAGGGAAGGGAAGGGAAGGGAAGGGAAGGGAAGGGAAGGGAAGGGAAGGGAAGGGAAGGGAAGGGAAGGGAGGAGGAATTTCTATCTGAGGAGAAGTAACTATGTTCTCAAATAATCAAATCCTGAAATCTCTACTTTGGCAAAGCTGCTAATGAGAGCCTAGCAAAAACTTGACCTAGAGAGAGTAACAATTTCTCAAGAAACCCAGGAGTTAAATCAGATGCAGGAGGAGAGAAATGAAATCACAGCAGTTTATTTAATTCTTCCGTTATAAAATATGAATTCTATCCCTAATCTGTATTCACTTTCCTTAGAGAGTGTTGATAATAGCTAAGGTTTGATAAAGGATTCCAGAGGACTGTTACAAGTATATATTTATTTATATTTATGTAATATATTTGTATTTGTAAGTTTATAGACATAGTTGAAGCAAGCAGGTTATAGAAACAGCTAGTTAATTCAAAGATATTCTTATTGCTGATGCATTCGTCTGTTTCTCTCTGTTATCCCCTCCTTTGTGACTTTGAGACTTATCTCCTTTTAAATTAGGCCTCAAACCTATACAAGGACACCTGCAGCCATTTAGAGTCATTCCCCCACCACCACCCCCCTCCACCCCCCCACTTTCTGGTACTTCCTTAGCATTCAAAGGTCCAAATCAAAAGATCCAGGTGGGAATGGAGAGTGACAAAACCCTGTGTGTAAATGCATTATCTTTCTGCATAAGAAATGCTGTATTGATTTTCATGGAGAGAAATATCGGAATAGTTCAGAGGTCAGCAGAAAGCTAACAAGTCTGCAGCTGAACACATACAGGTTTGTTGTCTTGAGGCCTTCAACTTTGTATACAGTGAGGAAAGATCTGATATCCTTTTATGTGCTTTATAGCATCACGATCACTCACTGAGGAGTTATTTCAATGAGTTACCAAGAAGACTACCAATGCCTTACATCAGGGTCTGATTAGTGCCTGTTCCCTTGTTCTTCATTCAAGGAGGGATTTCTGTGTCAACATTTCAAAGGGTTCAACCAAAATGACAAACCATTTGTGTATTGTCTGACCCACCCGCATTGCTGCCAAGGAGGGGAAAAATTCTGTGTTACACTCTTGGGCACTATGTCTCAATAAAACCACAGCACAAAACATCTTCCAAAGGTTTTCTGTCTTTCTTGATGGGAAAACTTGTGTTCCAGGACCCTCCCAAGATGTGATTCTTCACCATAAACAAAGCCTCCAGTCTGCTGTGCCACTGCAGTTCTGTTTATTTTCAAACAATACAGATTTCACAGATGCTGAGTTTGTGGTGGAAAGGAGAAATAAGGAGACAGTGTCTGGATGCCATTTCACAGCAAAACTCCAGCTGCCTTGCTTTCTCAGAGAGCCTTAAGCACTGCCATGGTGCATACATGAGAGCTTAAGAGAGACCCCAATTTTTATGTATAGAGCTAATTAGAAGAACAAAAGGAGGAGGTTACTACACAATACCAGATTTGTCTATTCTTGGGGAGAAAATGAAGTGCCAGCAAGGCTGTTTTAAAAGAAGGGTGTGCAGCACTGCTGACTCGTTGCCATTGCTCAGCAAAGAAAAGCAGCGATAAAGAACAGCAATAGAGACACTCCTTTGGCAGCTTTTTCAGCTGCTGTTGCTGCTGAGATGCTGAAAAAACGGAGATGACGATAACAGTATCTGAGTTACACAGGAATACTGAAGTGTTTGAAAACATGAAAGCTATATGCATGTGTGATGTTTTAGACAGCAAAGCTATTTTTGCTAGGGCTGGTGGAGATACTTGAGAAACTGTTTCCTTGGCACCTTTTGGAAATAAATTCAATAGGTTTTACACATGCAAGCACTCAAACTCAGTAATATATTGGACTGCAAAAATAGTAGCAGGACATAGGGTACCCTTCTATCATCTTTAAAATAATCTGAGGAGTAAAAAGCAAGAAATAAACAGTGAATTTTTATTTAGCTTTAAGAAACTGATATGCTGTTGCAAAGATTAGCTGGCACATCCTAACAAAGCTAGATGACTACTAGCTGCTTCTTCCTACAGGTGCAGCAGTTTCATGAGACCCTATTCAGTGATAAACTGGCATCATGGGGATTTGCTGAGGTGTACCGTAGGCAAACGGAGTCTACCCCCTTTTAGTAATTTTCATATTAGAAGCTTATAAGTCACAGATCAATCAACAGATCTTAGCTGCCTTACAAAAGTTACAGCTCAGAACTAGCTAAAATATAATAGAAGAAAATCCAGTGAGAAGTTGAAAGTCGCACAACAAAGTCCAGCTGCACATTTAGTGAGACACGCACACAGGGAAACAGCTCCTTACGGTTCAGCTGTTCATGTTCCACCAGCAGATGCTTATCGCTTCTTCTTTATGGTTTACTACACAGTGACTCAACTGAGAACAGCATTTTGACTCAAAATTTGGATGAAAGATTGGGCTCTAACCCAATAAATTTTTCTTTTAAAGACACAGTTTACAGGTGTGGTGTCCATACAGAAGCCTGTCTGCCTCACATTTTTCTAGTCCAAGACAACTCTTTTTTTCTGCCAAAGGTTTAAGCTTCCATGTTGCCCTTTAAGCCACTTAGCTCAGTCATCCCCTGTAATGCCGCTTCTTTTTTCTCTAGCCCTTATAAATTATCATAGTATTATTTTAAAACAATTTTTTAAACCACTATTTTATGTTCTTTGTGTGTTACAACAGCTTTTGGAGATGTCAACACAATGGCCTCAAAATGTTTACAAACCAAAGAGATAAATGGAGAACAGAAATTTACAAACAGAAATTACAAATTCAGGTGATAATCCTTATTTGAATGCTTGTTTTAAATAGTTTAAACTGCATTTGGTGTTGTTATAAACAAGTTATTAGTTTAGTGTTAAAGCTCTCCTAAAAAACAAACTTATGTTTCATCTAGGCCTTAAGAAACTTCTTTGTCCTTTTGTCTCAGTGTCTTCCTTAAAGTGTAATGAGTTAGTAAATGTCAGAGTAGACAGAATCAGGGAATATCTCAGTCAGCAGCTTCTAAATCAACAACTAATTAAAAAATTTAGAATGCAGCTTATTTGCATGTGCAAATTTCAGCTACTGCACATGCATTGGGGCTGTTCCAAAATCCTTTAAGCAGCAGTTACTGGGGTAACAAGCAATGGACGATTAATCTTCTATTATTCCTATAATATCTAAATATCTAAAATCTAAATCTAAAATGTCATAAAAAGTCTTCAATAAAATATTTTTTAAAAATCTTCCTTAGTAAAGATGCCCATGAACAAAACCCCGTCTTATAATATTCTCAAATTTTTGCATTTAGGGATGGAATCAAGGTTGTTACTTCTATAAGAGACTGAGATAAAGCAAAACAATGAAATATTCTTTCCTCTCTGAAGCTCCCATATTCTTAGAATACTTTTTGTGATTTTTCTGCATTTTGCTTCATATATTAGATTAGATGCAATTATGCTTAACTCACTGAAGTCAATTAATGGAATTGCTCTTTTGTTCTATAGACTAAACAAGCTCCAGCTTGATCCATGTTAAATGTAAATATAAAGAAAGTGTCCTGTGAACAGCTAGCCCAGATATCATTGATGGAGAGGAAAGAACTTGATACAGATTTCACCTCTGTCTGTTGAATATCTCATCACTTTTTTTACTTCCTTGCTCTATCTACGCAGAATATTTTCTTTATACGTGGCATGTACCTTTTTCTCCATGTGTTCAAGAACTCATCTACACCCTTCCAGTTCCCACTCATTCCCAAACACTTAGTTTCCTGAGGCAAGCATCCCTTGACTCTACAGCCATCCTTCTCCAGTAACAGTTGCAGGAAGTCCAATCCTTCCTTTTGTTACTGTAGCCACTGTAGGGGAAGCTGCTTGTGGATTTTTGAGAAAAGGACAAAAAAAAAAAAAAAAAAAAAGAGAACTGTCTAGACAGGATCATCACTGAAAATCATAAAAAAAAAAAAAAGTCCAGTATTCTTACATGACATGTTGCATTCCAGAAATCCCAGCTTTTCCACTTCAAAGAATATTTTTAATTTAAAAGCAACTTACATTTTAAAAAAGGAATGGGTTTGTTTCCAAAGAATCAGATAAATAGCTGTTCTAAATGAAGTTCACTATTTGCCACTCCTGTCACCCTCGTTAATGGCCAATTTAGCAACAAGCAAGCACCAAAGAACAATGTTTCTGGCTTGCAGCCTTTTTCTAGGTCACGTATTGTCATGACCCGTGTGTTAAACTTGTCAGTCACCACTCACAATCAGACAAACAATCAACTTCTCAAAACAGTTGCCTTCTGTGTCTCATCCTTGTTAGCCAGCTCTATACCCCTTTTCTTTAAACTATGCCCTTTGACAGATTGAGATCATATACCTGATACATGCACAAACTGCACTGGTTTTGGCCAAGCTCAAGGTTGATTTCTTATAGAGTTTTTCAAGCATCTACTTTTATAATGTAAAAAAAATTATGTTCTTTCCATTTGTGAGAACAATGTAATAAATCTGACAGGCTCAATCTATTTATTTACCAACACTTTTATGTTTCTAATTTAATAGCCTACAAGATTGTTGACTGAACATACATTGTGCATTGTCAGCATTTGATAAGATTATTAAGATATTGTGATACTTAATATGTTTGCTTTTATTGTTTTAAGTGCTAATTTAAAAGAAAGTTAAAAAAAAGTTAAATTGTTCTTTGTCTGGTGTTTCCAAAGACATAACTTTCTATGGTGCTAGAGCTGTCATTGTTCTAATTAGCAAAGTCCTGAAACTTTTCCATAGAATTTCTTTGTAATATACCTTATGCTTTAACAAGGAACAGTTGATGTATTTAATTGATAATATATAAAGCAGTATCTGCTTAGCTAAGAAAATTTTCACACTGATGTTGTTAAAGGTTATAGACAGAATCCTCGTTCTAGATGTGCTTTCCAGGAAAATACGCAGTCTTATGCATAACATTGCTCCACAACACATACTGTAAGTCAAGCCAAACACATTTTTCACAAATATTTTATTTACTAAAGACATTATTTTAATAATTGCAAAACGATTTGTGAGTTTTGGCTGAAGACACCAGACAATCTCAAGCTGTTTTTCAGGGTTAGGCACTCCCTTCAGACTGCAGGAGAAAGTGTCATTGCCTTCTGTCTAGCAATGATATGGTTACCATGCCTTGCAAGAGGCAGCAGCCAGGGTCAAGCCTTCACTTGAGAGAGGATGAACCCTTTCCACACTGCACAACACTAATTATCACATCCTAGGATAATCTCAGTTGTGGTGCTCTCAGTCTGTCCTACCAATGCGGTGCCCATTTGCATAAATAATTAAATATTCAGTGGAAAGCTTGTTCCACATGCATGTCCTATATACCTGGCTAGAAAATTGGTCTCTGGTGTGTGGCTTTCTCTCAGTTTCCTTCTAACTCTATGCATAAATAGTTCGAGAAACTGGAACAGTGTTTGAGGTAAGCAAAGCTTTTTTATCAAATGGGAAAACATAGTTGTTTTCTGAGCTTGCCTAGATTCCAGTGTTTTCATGTTTACTTAGACAAAATGGTAATACCTCCATCAGCAAGAAGCCATTTCTGTTCCCTCAGAATATATAGTACCATACAGTACTCTGGCTATGTAGGTTCAAATGCTTTCAGATGGGAAAAAGAACTGAGTATAGATTCCTTACTTTCAGGTGGATATATTCAACCTTGAGCTTTTCCTATATAAAAGAAGAATATTACCTCCACCAAGTTCTTATATATTTACCCCTACCTTTGTTTTGCTTATCTGTCAAGTGCCCTGAAAATATTTTATTCCTGTAGGATACTGTTTACTTTTAAATTTGTATTTCTTTGAATTTTATTTTCAATTTAAGTAGGCCAAATCAAACTATATTTATTTAGGATTGACCAAAACCTCTTCCTTATTTTGAATCATTCTTTCCAACATAAACTCCTTAGTTTTCATAGACGTTTTGGACAACATCTGACAATACTTCTCTTCTCCCCATCAGTTTTTTTCATCCTTCAGCCCTGTTTTTTTTTTTAATCTTTCATTCTGCACCAGGTGTAACTCTAATTCTTGTTTTTTGGCTCTCCCTGACCATAGTAACTATCTCTGTTCCCCACACTTGACTCCATCCTTGCTTTAATCATTGAGCCTAGCCATCCACAACCTAGTCTTGTTTCCTCAAAGCTTTAGTTCCACCTTCAACAAAGTGAGAAAAAGATCATTATCTCCGTCTATTCTAAGGGAATGTGCACAGAGTTAGAATTCAGTCTGGTTTCAGGTACACAGTGAACTCTTAAACTTTTAATTAAGGCCTATAACATCTTCCTTTCATTTAATTCCTCAGCCATTTTTCCTTTAGATTCCTAACCCAACTACTTACTGTGACAACCAAATAATGATAATAGTAACACATCTTTCCACATTTTCCTTCAAAGCCAGGGAACAGTAACAGCGAATATCTTTTTGTGATAAAATTTGCTAGGACAGCTGCTGTTCACAGTGAAACTGATTTGCCAAGAGATGCCTTGGTTTACTGGACTTTCAGCAAATTAGGAAACCAAAGAAAATAAATGATCAAAACTAGGGTCCTAATATTTACATTTGGGCAGATTTATTGCTTATTATCTTGGTTATTAACTCTAATGAACATTAATTCTAATGAACATTGAATTTAAATAAATTTAAATAAAGGTTTCTGAGAGAAATACCATTATATAGAGGATTAGAGTTAGCATTTGGAATGAACAGACTCAGTGAGATTATTGTTTATTCAAAAGCGATCAACTGATTTGACACACCAGGAGGTTCTGGTGAGGGGTAATTACAAGAACAACTCAGTCATAGAATTGTCAATGGAAAAAATGATAGATTCAAAGCAATGGTTGGCAATGAGATTTCAAGGTCTGTTTTGGAGAAATGGCACTGAAAAGCAGTTAGTGGCTATGGAAAGTAGCAAGTCCTGCAATAGCACCTTAGCACTTGTTGGAAGAATTTCTCATATACTTCAGAGTCATTTAAGTTGGAAAAGACCGTTGAGATCATCAAGTCCAACCATAAACGTAACACTGCCAAGTCCACCACTAAACCATGTCCCTAAGCATCACGTCTACACATCTTTTAAATACCAACAAGGATGGTGACTCAACCACTTCCCTGGGCAGCCTCTTCCAGTGCTCATGTGGTGGGTTGACCTTGGCTGGACACCAGGTGCCCACCAAGCTGTTGTATCACTCCCATCCTCAGCAGGACAGGAGGGGGAAAATAAGATGGAATAAAATTTGTGGGTCAAGATAAAGACAGTTTAATAATGCAAAATCAACAGCCATGTGCGGAAGCAAAGGAAAACAAAATAATAATAATAACAACAACAACTACTACTACTACTACTACTACTATTATTACTATTATTATTACTGTTATTACTATTATTATTACTGTTAAATTATTCTCTACTTCCCATGAGCAGGCAATGACCAGCAACTTCCTGGGAAGCAGGGCTTCTGTACACGTAGTGGTTGTTCCAGAAGACAAATGTCATAAATCATGAATGCCAATGCCCCCCCCTCCCACTCCTTTCTTTTAGCTTTTATAGCTGAGCAGACGTCATATGGTGTGGAATATCCCTTTGGTCAGTTTGGGTCAGCTGTCCTGGCTGTGTTCCCTCCCAACACCTTGCCCACCCCCAGCCTACTAGTGAGGGGGGGGAATGTTGGAGAGCCAGCCTTGATGCTGTGCCAGCACTGCTCAGCAGTAGCCAAAACACTGGTGTGTTATCAACACCTTTCCAGCCACCAATGCAGAGCACAGCACTACAAGGGCTGCTATGGGGAGAATTAACTCCATCTCAGCCAGACCCAATACAGCTTGATAACCTTTTCAGTGAAGACATTTTTCCCAATATCCAATCTAAACCTCCTCTGCCACAACTTGAGGCTGTTTCCTCTCATCCTATCATGTGTTACTTGGCAGAAGAGACCGATACTCACCTCGCTACAACCTCCTTTCAGGTAGTTGTAGAGAGCGATAAGGTCTCCCCTCAGCCTCCTCTTCTCCAGGCTAAAGAACGCCAGTTCCCTCAGCCGCTCCTCATAAGACTTGTGCTCTAGACCCTTCACCAGCTTTGTTGCCCTTCTCCGGACACTTTCTCAGTCAGCTTCTTTTCCCTCCTGCTTCTTTCAAGGTCCTGGCTCTGTGCCTGTCCCTGTTCTGACAGCCAGTGTCCCTCTGGGATCTGTGAGGTGCTCACAGCATCCTTGGCAAAAGGGTCTGGACAGCCACAGGTGCTGAGACAGGATCCTGAGTGTGTGAGGCACTTCTCAACAGGACACTCAAAACTGACCAAGAGGGTGCTTGCCCAAAACTGATTGTGTTCAAGAGGAAGATGGCCACCAGCCAGGTTAAACCTGGGAATTGAAAAGAAGTTTTTTAACAGAGAAGGAGTCAGCTTGAAAGAAGTATAATAGCAGCCCAAATGTTCATAGCAGTGCAGAGAAACCTTGCAGTGGAAAGAGCAGCGGTCAGTGCCAGGCTTGCCATTGCCAGAAATTGCCCTGGGGTATCTCAGCTACTGCCAAGCCCAGGCAGAGCAGCCTCCCTGTTGATGCCATGAGGAGCCTGTGGGATGGGTGACAATAGGAGGTGCAGTGCCCAGTGACCTGCCATGGATGTGCAGGTATGAACCTAGCTGCATGTTAGCAGTTGAGGGGAGCAGCAGAGTTGCACTTAAAACTCCCAAACTTCCCGCAGAAGGGGTCTGCAGCTTGGAAGGGTGGTGCCTGTGACTCACATTTCCTCTGGGGTGGGGGTGCATTTAACTCAGAGAGGGGGAGCAAGGGGATGTGGATGCAATTACAATTTTCTAGGATCAGCCATAGAAAGCTGTTCAGAAATGTGCAGATGTGTACTAACATTGAGTAAGTGTCTAGTATTGTGATTTATCTGTGGAGTTGCTGGTATTGATCCTGAATGCATAGATCACTAATTGCTGGTTAATTGCATGTTGCTAACAAATCAAATCACTTTTATCCTGATTTGCTTTAACCTATGTGAACTTAGCCTGCAAAAAGCTCCAAAAGAAATAATTTTGTTAATGATTTGCACAGAAGCAAGTTACCAGAACTAAAGAGAGGATTTTTTTGCATCATCTAGTCACTGATTGCCAAATGCCTGTTAAGTGCCATTCAGAAAAAAACCAAATTCCCCAAATCCCCAAAAGCAATTAAAAAAACCTGAAAAAAGTTCTTGTTGCTGAAAATTGCAGCCAGACATGAAGCTACAAAATGAGTAAGACAGACAGGGAAAAAAGTCATAGAAAAGTATTGGTGAAAGGAACAAAGGATAGAAAGTGTGGGGGAAGATTTCCATTATATAGGCATTACTATAGATATTTCTTTTTGTTAGGTGTTTCTTAATTCATCTAGCAGTTTCCTATAACTGCATAATTTCCTATTAATTTGGGGGAGGGGGGGAGAAATACTGCACATCCATGAAAGGTCAATCACATAAAGCTCAACAAATATGTTATTCCCAGCCTACCTAAATATGAATACAATAAATACAATTACACCTTTACTACATGCTACTGTAAAGAAACTCATCCAAAGACCGTATTAATCATCATTCTCATTTTTTTGTGAGTTACTCAGATAACTGAGCTGAGGTATTCTTTGGTCAATGTTTGTTGTGAGAATTCTCAAGGAGTTGAGAAAGAGGAAAAAAAGGATTATATATTGTCCTGCATGGCAAACACAACTCGTAAGTATTTTTAAATATCAAAAAACAGAGGGAATTATTTTTCTACAATGCAGTTTTCTGCCACATAGACCGACCCTCTATCAAATAATCAGCAAACACAATCCTAAAATGATTATGCAAAAAGAATATAAGGCTATGGGCTAGTGGCAAAAACTCAAAGAGGGTTGAGGCTTTTGTCTCTGTTTTCTTTTTCTCTGCATTTCATCTTGCAACTAGTTTAAAAACCACTGATAGTGGTTAGTATTTTCTATGCCTAGCCAATGATATGTGCATTCCAGTTAAATAGCCTCAATTTTTGACAAAGTGATACAGGTGAAGGTGCTTGTATTTTGTTGATGCACATTTGAAAGCTAGCTCACCTTTCAGAGGGAGCAGGAGAATTACTTTCAGATCAAAAGTGCAAGACATAGGAAAAGGTATATAGATACAGCAAGACATCTGTGAGGAATGTTTTGCTATCATTATCTAAAGATAAGAGACATATATTACAGTTTGTTTGAGGGTATTGATTTTCTTACAGCTTTAATTCTTGTAAATCACAGGCACAATTTTTTTTCTTCTATAATTATTTGCACCCCAATTTAAGTCATTTAGATTTCAAGAGATCTGACAAAAATCCACAATTGCTACTTAGGTGTTTAAATTAGCTAAATTGAGCCTGAAGTTTATTGCACTTGCAAACTGCTTGCCCAGTAAAGGCCAGTTTGACAACCCAGGTACACATAATATTTGCATGTACATCACTTCCAACATTCACGCTTCTTTCTAATACCTCCCTAGAACACATGCATCCATCCCCGTTATAACTTCTAAATTTGAGTGCTGGAGATCATGTTGACTAACATTAATTATATACCTGTCTTTTAGTCTTTTAAAAACTGAATCCCATGTCACCTTGTCCATTATTTTGCCCACAACTCACGTCAGACCAACTGCTCTGTGGTTACTCAAATGATCCTGTTCATACCTTTATACACTGGCAAAATCTCAAACTTCTCTCAGCCTTCTGGAGTTCTTTTACTGTTCCAAGATCTACTGGAAATTAATATAGATTATTTTCAAGATAATTAATATACAACACCTTTCAAAGTAATTATTTTAGCACTCTTGGGTGAATACTGTAGTTTTTGATACAAACTTTCCATTTCATCAAAGCAAAACATTACAGTTCACATCTGCCTTTTTATACTACTATACTGAAACAACAAAAATAATGTATTATTAAATCCAAGATAGGATGCCATCATTTTGAAATAGTACATTATTATTTTGGGGAGGAAACAGTTAAAATAGTACATTGTTGCATTGTGTGCAAAATAATATTATTTTTTACCAAAATGAAGTTTTGAAAAGTAATTTCCAATCTATGTGTGAATGAACTTCAACAAAAGAGCATCCTTCTTGCAAAATGGTTTCATTAGATTCAGACATACTTCCATCATAATTATAATTCTTTAAGAACTGCAGGACTAAATTATGAAATTCGGTTACGTGCTGCCACACTTTTTGTTATAAAAAGCTGCACCTTTTTCCATTGTAATGTCTTTTCTTACAGCTGTCCTATGGTCTTCTGGTGACAATCACCATTTTGTTAAATATACAGTGAGCAGCTAGAGCTGTTGATTTTAAAAACTATGTTAAGTCTATTATGAAGGGTCCCAAGATACTAAGTTTTCACCATGAAAAATTAAATTGATGCTGTTGAAAACTGATGACAGGCTGGTGATCTCAGAGTTTTGGGGATTTCTTCTGGTTCTTTAGCTTTCCTGTCTTTAATTGGTAATCCCATGGCATGGGAAGACAGAATGACCCAATTTCAAAAAAATGAGTTGTAATCACTAGGGATGTGGGGGTTTTTTTTTAGAGACATTTCAGGATATAGTCTGAAATCCTGATGGAAATAACAATGAATAGCTCATCAGCCTCCAGGAGGATGAATGTGAAACATTTTCTGAGACAAAGACAAATCAGGTATGTGAAAACTTGCACTGAGCTGACATACCTTCTAGGCAAGATGTCTCTTATTGCTAACTGTAAAGTTTCAATTCTGAACTTCATATACTTGATGTAAGAGTTTAGGGGGTTTGAGATGTAAAATGGATCTGAGGTTCCTGGTATCTTTAAGATTAGGAAATAGGTTGAAAAGACATCTTGTTCAGATAGTGATAATATAGACATATTGTACTATTTCCCACTACAGACTTGATCCTGACGAAACTCTCAGATGGAAATAGGTGATACTGCCACTGTCAAAGGAGAAACTAGAAATCTATAGCAAAGCTCATCTTGATATAGCTAGATAAAAAAACTGAAAAGATGAACATAAACCTTTTCTTTGGGTTTCTATTTCTCTCCAGGATTCCAACCCTAAAAAATTAAATCATTCGTAATATAAGAAATCTCAGATTTTACATCAGTATTTCTTTTCTAATCTTAAGAGCTACTATTATGTTACCTAATGTTTATACTTTTTGCTTTTTTTTCTTTTCTTTTCTAGAGACTGATTCCAAAAGAAAAAGAAATTTTGACAGTTTAAATGTACTGCTCAGTCATCTTTGTATTTTATGAAAATTATGAACATTTGAAAAAACATATTTCCAATTCCCAACAGTAGCTAATAACCAGGAGTAGCAGATAATCAAGGTGAAAGAAGACAGGCAGAAATTTTCATAGATAATGGCAGCGACTGAAAGACATCTTTGAGAACACGCAGCAGCCACACCAAGGAACAGTGAAGAATATTGTTCCCACAGTGGAGGTAACACGACAAAACTTATAAACTCATAGCAAGTGATTAATAAATACGTCTGCTCATTCTACAAAATGGCTGTCACATGGATTAAAAGTCCTGCATCTTCTGGAGAGCAACGATTCATAATAATACCCTACTTCTGTGGGACAGAATGAATGTCACGTCAGATACAGATAGGTTGCTGAGAGAAAAAACTGGGGCTAATACAGAGAGGATGTCTGGAGGCTTGAATGGCAGGAGAGGCTGTTTAACACAGAGCTACCCTACACCTTTGGTGTTTGAGCCTAGTATGGGCTTTTGAAGGATTCCAAATAACTTATCCGATTCTTTGGGAACTAGATTCCTTCCAGATGAAACTAAACTGCAAGATGCAGTTCAACCACTTTTGGTATCCGTTTATGTTGATATTCCTCAGTCCTGGAGCTATGCTCTCGATATTTACCCAGTAATATATTGTGCTGAGGTGGGAACAGTGAACTCACCTGAGTGGACTGAAATGCATGATCTTGCTAACTACTGGAAATTAATTTCAGTTCTTTGTTTGGCTTTGTAATTTACTAAATTCAAGTTAGTTATATTGCTAGTGTTTAATCATAAACTACCAGCTGACATTTCTACAGACATCAAAATATCAAATAAATAGAGATGGTTCTGTGGGACCATTCACATAAGTGTAGTTACCAAGTTAGAATATGACTGCATTGTCTCTCCTTCTCGAAGAGGCAAACTTTTGGGCCTAAACTAGAGAGCTACTCTCTCCGTAGTTTCTCTATAGCCTCTAGGAGGAAACTTGAGCCTTTAAACTGCATCCTGCTCTGAGTATCTTTCTGAAGGCTTTTTCCATTATCTATACAGAGCCTAGGGAAAGTAGCTCCCTAGGTATGTCAGGCAGGCAACGTGAACTCTCCTCAGAAGGCCATGCTGGTGCTGGGCAGTCATCACTCTCACTGGCAGGGAAAGGGCAGTGCAGACATGTGAGAAGAACATAGTTCACATAACCATGCTGAAAGCCAATTCCTGCTTACAGACAGGAATATCCAGTCCTGAGGTTGGCAAGGGCTCAGCCCAACTTCTCCCAACTAAGACTTGGATAATGGATGCTCCCAGCAGCACGTCAGAGCAAAAGGATTTTTCACATGGGCAGATGCTGCCAGAACATGTCCTAAACTGAGGAGCTGAAATACAGTGGTTGAACTGTATGTGGAATGTCACACAAGGAAAATACCTGTTATGGGTTACCTAACATTTCTAAATGGAGAGGGTTTTTTCATTAATTTGTAGCTTTCCTTTACTGTAGAAAGCTCTATCTTATATTATTTACCCAATATGAGTGAGACTACCACCATCTGTCTTGAGCCATCAGAGTGAGAACTCCAGCTGTCCCTGGGTTCCCTGGATAGACAATGAAAAAAGAGGCCCCTGGAGAGGATTATCTGGCCCATACAATATATCATAGTTGTCTGGAGATTCCTCCAGGGCCTTCTCTGTTGATGTTATCAGGCACCAATGTTAACTGTGTTACTAAATGACAAATCTGGTAGGTATAACAAAACAGAGGAGTAGTTTCCTCTTCACTGCTATCATAATAAACGAACCCACGTTCACGGCAGAGAACTAGAAATTGGGCTGAAGTACAGGAAGTTTTCCTCTGCTTATTTGCAATATTGTTGAACTGCCCATTGCCACTCCAGGTGAAATGAGATCGAATGCCCAAGCCTATTAATCTGCAACGTGGTCATTGAAGTCTGTAACTCTTTCTTACACATGGCAGCTCTGTGTTCTCCTAATCATGTTTCTTAGCATCTGCTATCCAAATATGCTAAATCACACAAGCACTTTAGCCTTTATATAGTACTATATAAGCAATCGGACAAACAACCCTGTCTTTTTCCAATCATGAATATCCTTTCAAATTCCTTCCTTCCTTCCTCTCTACAAAGAGGACCTGATCCAAATAAACAGAATAGCTGTGTTTTATGTTTTTGAATTGTCTCATCAATTTTGTTTTATACTGCTCTAGTCTATGAATATTGTCACATAATTACATATCATTATGTTGTTGCTACCCTTTTTCTTATGCATCTGTGCATTTTGAAGTGCAAGTTTCATGTTTCATTTATTTCTCTATCTCCTCCTTTCAGTAGTTTTAAAATCACTGTGAGTTTTTTGAAGGCTGCTCTGAGCTCTCTGATTTTTTACTACACAGCTGATTCAGTAATTAACATTGCTTCTACACCGTTTTAGCTTTCATGTTGAACCATATAAAACTGAAATAGCACAAGTTCAGTCCAAGTCAGCTAGCACAGTGACTTCTACTCAAAGTAGTACTGCTTTTCTTTCCTTTTCTTTTTATTTTTACTTAGCCTTGAAATTACATCTTGACACTCTTTGTGTTTTGTTGGGGTTTTTTTGTGGGTCAGTGTGCTGGGTTATTTTCTTTTAATGTTTGTAGCTCAACAAACTGGAATTCAGTTTTGCATATAATCCTGATGTAGAATTGCTCTTTTATCCCATTTCTCATTTTATACTATCAATCAGCTTTGCCAATACATTTTCATTGAGCAACATCTAACAGAAATATATCTTATGAAAGAGTAGGGAAAGAAGGAAGACACTTTAGGGAGTTCTTGATATAATTACACAGTCTTTTATAAAATTAATAGAGGAGATAATTTAGGTAAGACTTATTCTGAAACAAAAGGTCCTGAATTTGAATTTTGATTTAGGACACAGCTCTAGCTTTAAATGTCTGCATTAGGCAATAGGCTGGAGACAGTGCTACTTCAGCCTACAACTGCTTGACCTTGAACCAAACAGGTGAATTTTAGTCCTTTCACAGCACTGTATTTACACTACACCAACAGGACATAACCATAACCCTTATCCATGGTAGCTGTCCCTCTACCGCAACAGCAGGACCACAAGAGGCCATATACAGCTTATGTTTAAGGGTTATTTTCATTTTATGGAAAGAACACCTTTTTGGAAGTGAAAAACAAAGGAATGGTGAAAGTAACAGAGACACCTGGGTGTCCAGGGGAAAATAACATGCCTCTCATTTACTGTTCATATATTGGAAAGTTTTCAGAGCTTTCTTCTGTATGTTCTGCATAATCTTTTATGATTATTCTCAATTACATCTTAGAAACGTGAATTAGAGGAAGTTCTTCCAGGACCTAGAAAAATCCCTGTATAGTTGTTCCTTTGTTGATATGAGATGAAGTACACCATGTTCTTTTCTCTAAGCTTGGTAGGATATTGCAGCTTTACTAGTCCTATAATACAGAGGTGCAGCCTCCCCTACACTTCCCTTTCACCCAGCATCAGTTTCTGGCAGTCTCCAACACAGCGAGTTCTGCTCAAGCCAGAACAAAAGTTTACATTGAGAGATAATGCTTCTTAGAGCTGCTTGTAGCACTTAAATACTGTTGGGCAGTAATGGTATAATAGGTATATCAATAAAGGGAACAGTGGTATTATGCCTGTCTGATAGACTCCCACCTATTTGAATTCTCCCAATACTGCACAGGGGGGAAAGAGGGAGTTACAGGTTGTTGAAATGGGATGGATACCACAGCTACAGCACCTTTCTTCCCATGTGCCTGGTTTAATTGACTGGTACTAGTGAAAGAAAAGGAGAATAACTCACTCTCACTACATTTATAACATTTAGTTAAGGTAAAAATGTAATCCCAAATTGTACTAAATCATTCCAAATACCACTGTGAGTAGGTGAAAAAAAAAAAAAAAAAAAAGGTACCACAGAAACATGGCAATCATTTGGAAGATGGCAACAAAAAATGTATGTTGCTACACAAGCTTTGAAAAAGGCTTGGAGGGTTACAGATTCTGTAGTCAAAGTTTGGCTGTTAAAATACCTGTAACACTGTGGTGAATGGTACAGTACAGAGCAGGTGAAAATGGAAAAAAATCTTAGTGCATACTGGATCAAAGGGAATGACTGCACCCAACATCTAATATTTTCTAATCGGGTCAAAAATTAGTAGTCCTTACTTGGCAGCTGTTTTTTATTCTCATGACAATCTCAAGCAAACCATAATTGATGGCATTCGTTCCTACTGCTGGACATATTATCAGAATGGTTGATTTTTTTGTTTTTTCTTTTTCTCTTTCTTCACTACTTTGAATGAAGAATTTGAATGAGTGTTTCCGTTTATATCTGGTAAGTACTGTTTCACATAGAGCTTTCCCCCCCGCTTTGTAATTCACCTACATCAAACTAAAAATACAATCAAGGCATGCTGTTCTTTTAAATCACATTGTGAGGCTGGGGTAACTCCCATTGCCATTTTCTCTTTAACACAAGTAATTATACTCTTCAACTGCCCTTTGACTCTCTGTGGACCAAGGGCAGTCCTGCGTGGAAATGAACTTAATTAATTCTGTTCACTGGAGTGGAGTCTCTTAACCATGGTGAGGCAGCTTGTTTCCATACATTTATGCTGTTAGCTGTAAGCAGCTAGATCTATTTTTCCTTTCTAGGTTGCTCCTGTTAGCCCTGATATCTTGTCTTTGCAAATGGCATGTTCAGTGTGAAGAATGAGTCCAAGTATTCATACAGAATGAGTGTGACTCCACAAGGAAATGGGCAGATTTTGCAGGTAAAAATTCTCAAATCTTTTGAATCAATGTATGCAAATGATAAGATCAGGACCTCGTGCACAAGTTTTAGCAAAGCACTGAAGCATATGTTTATTTAGAATGTAATTAGGACTAGCTATTTTCTTTTCTGAGTGTTTTACTGAAGAATGCAATTGTCATTCATTACATTACTTGTGAATGCCCAAACCCATGAATTATTTGCAACAAATAGTATTAGCTAGGTATAGAATAAATTAAAAAAAACAAAACAAAACAACAAAAACAAACAAACAAACAAAAAACCCCCTCAGAAGTTGTTTGGAATCTGATAAATAGAAATACTACTATATTCATGCTAGATTTACTGATATAATCTGATATCACACAGATATGTTTATGTTGTTTTAATAGGTGTTATCTGCCTTCATAAAAAGACAGGGATAAACTCTCCCTTGTCTGTATGTCCTTGACAGTTAGTGTCAGCTTTCTGATCGAAAACTGGAATTGAACCCCCTGAATATATTTAAAACACTGTGAATATAAGGCATTTTGAAGTGAAGCTGTTATATTTTGCATTCAATCATTACATATTTGTTGTTGAGCGTTACAATGGCTTAAAAGTATAAGACACAAATTCCAAACCCTGCTCCAGTGAATATTATTTATTTTATATACACAGAAACAGTTTTTCAATAAAGAATTTAATGTACACACTGGTCACACTAGCCAGTGTGTAGGGCACTCTTGTAAAACGTGTCTGGCCTTAACTTATATACTTGTCAAAGATCGGGGAAAGTATTTAATTTAGTATTCCTCATGCATGCTCAGTGCCAAATAACTGGGCTACTTCTGCTAACAGATTTGGCTGCTTTTAATTTTTTGTTTTTTGTTTATCAGGTTCTACTTTTTTCTGGAAACAAATGTTAGAAGTGATACTACCACTAGGCATGGTAGTCAGAAACTCCCCCAGAAATAAGATATTTTAAGGTACAGAATACATTGCCTAATCTTTCAGTAGTGGAAATAAGATATTTTAAGGTACAGAATACATTGCCTAATCTTTCAGTAGTGTCTAAAATCATAAAATATTTTTAGAGTCAGAATAAGTTGGGTCATTTTCACATTTCCTCATGCCTAGCTGCACATTGGGATTTGGAGAGGAATAGAAAACATAAATCCCAATTTAAAGCATGAGTGATTGCTCTCATAGTACTTCAAATCCAGCCAGAACTAGAAAGTACTGGAGATCCCCTTGCAGAAGCCTGTTCTCAGGAGACTTCAGTCAAGTTTTGAGCCTTACCAGCTGGGTATCTGCATTTTTTTTAGAATTTCCTGAAAGGTATCAAACCTATTCAGGTCCTCCATCTAATATACAATTTCATTTAGGTAATGACTTCCTTATTTCTCCAGCTATACTCTGTGGGACTAAGAAAATTAGAACTTACTTTGCTGTATTTTTTACTGCATATCTATATGCATGATGTACATTTAGGTGGAAGGGCCATCATGCAGATTATGACAGCTTAGCAAGCTATATAACTCAGTTATGTTAGGATAGGTGGTCCTCAGTTCCAGCTATAATCAGACTTCTGTTCTATTGCAGAATAATTAATGAAACAGAGACACTAAAAAAAATTAAATTTCCACTAAATTAGTCATTTAAAAGAAAGCTTTCTTATGAAAGCCTTTTTAAGATAAAAAGCCAAGTTTCAGTACTGTCCATTCAAGTCAAGGACAGTGAAAAGCAAGTAGCATTCAAAACAGGAATTCAAGCTTCAAAGGGTTATCCTGAATTGGTTCACTGACAGAGAATTATCCAAGCAAAGGTCAGGCACTCATTAAACCTTATCTGAAGCCAAAGTTATATGTTATGGTTTATTGCCTCAAGTACCAATTAATAAAGAATTAAAGAAATGAAAAACCAGTGATTCATACCTTTGCTGGGAGAACATTCATACTTCAGCATAATGCTAAAATATTAATAGTCATTTTAGTCATGTAGTATTTTATTAGGCACTTAACTCTGTAGGTTTTATCAAAAGATATATGACATTCATTTTTAACAAAATGCTGAGGAGATTTGGGGAACATTTACTCAAAATCTAATAAAGTAGATTTGAGAGATATTTTCAAATTGAAGCCTTAAACACAGGCATCAATTATTAATGAAGAAAAAAATGCTTAATAATAGAGGTCTGGGTAGAGGCCATAAAGAAACGTTGAAATATCACCATGACACCAAGGGCAATTGTCTTTTAAGGAAGCTGCAACAGAAAACATTAAGTGCTGTAGCAGTGTACAAGAGCACAGGACTTCTAGCAGCCTTATTTTTATCATCACAGGCATTTCACCAGTTTGACACAATCTAGATATTTCTTCTCAGTGTTCAGAGAGTTAAACACTCCGTACAATTTTGCCTGCACAACTGTCTTCAAAATACTTTTATTTCTTATTATTTTCATCAGCAGCATATGCTCCAAACCACCTAAGGCTCTGAACTGATGCCCTTTAGCATGCTAAACTGAAAATATGTTTGCACCTGCAGATGCCAACAAGGTTGCATCTGTCACAGAGCGCTTTCCATTGTCCTTGTTATCTGTCACATTAAGAGCTGGCAAATACAAGTCACTGGTGATTCTGAATGAAATAAAAATGGCAAAACTAATGTCCAACCAGAGACAGAAACTCGAGAGTGCAGATAATCTCCTAGGTCAAATAACAATAACAATAAATGCCTGGCCTCAGTGAAAACAGAATAAATCTGTGTAGAAAAATAAATTCTGATAACTGAGTCTTCAAGCCTGAGCATAAGTAACCTTGACTACTTAGTATTGTGGCAGGACATTTACATCTCTCAAAATTTTTCCTGTCTCTGCCCAAAGAGAGTTTTCCATCACTGTAGTGATAGCCGAACTCATCACAGAAAAGCTTAATTGTCCATGATTCCACATGTTCAAATGCCTAACATATAGTCAACCACTGTTGCCTATTTTTTCTCCTCCGTGGAGGCACACGACCCTTTGCAAAATATTCTACACATTTCCATGATCATTTACCTATTTCTTGCTTGGTCTGTCACATTCCCCTAGTCATTATCTAAGGAGATTTGGGTGACCAGCTCTCTGAAATTTCTTACATTCTTTCCTTGCATGTTCCATACAGGAATTCTCCTACAGGACAAATTACACTAAATGCTGATAAATCAAATTATGCAGATCCAAAATTCCTTGAAGTCAACATGTGAATTTTCAACCAGCTTTAAATAAGGTTCCTGAATTTTATTTAGATTAAGCTCATTGTTCTGTATAGTGTCACTGTTGCACTGAAGAAAGCATATTTTTTAAATAATAAAAATAATAATATATTATGTACTTCAAACTCCATATACTCTTTTGTAGGTAAGACCTCAGAGTTTTATTACAAAACAGTATGATTCTTCTTCTTTCCCTGAAACAAATGAATTGGTTCCTGCACCCAGAGTGTGACTTTTTTTGTCTAAGTATTCTGTAGGCAGAATAAGTCTGCAGCAAATCTGGAGTCACCTAGCCAGGTGAGTACTAATGACCTTTGGCTGTACTCTGATATAGTGGTTCAGACTAATCAGACTCTGTATTATAGTAGCTTGCTTTATGTTGCCTGAGTTGTGGAGGATTGACACAGCTTTTCACAACTAAGTTTAACTACAAAATTGAAAGTATGCTGTCTTCTCACATGCAGCATTACAGTGCCTAAAAGCCAAGTGACATACATGCCTGTTTCATATGACCAAATACCAATACACAGGCAAACAACTTTGCATTGCAGAAAGGAGAATGAGAGGGATCTTTGTCGGATGTATATACTAACCCCTGTGTTTAGCTGGTGAAAAGATTCACAGGGCCAAGGACCAGATGAGATAGTTATATAAGCTCATCTGACCTGTAACAAAGACCATGGGAATCCCTACATCAATCCCGTACTAAGCCCTAAAATCTCTTGCTGAGCTAGAAAGCATTATTTCAAGAGATAAGAAGGCTTGGTTTGGAGCTCAGTGACAAGGACCTCTGCATAGTTGTGCATAGCTGACAAATAGCTGCCCCTTGCTGTTAAAAAAGCACACCCTATTTTCTGTTTGAGTCTGTACAGCTTCAGTTGCTGAATCTTGCTCTGTTGCGTGCTGCAGGACAATGTCATTGACATAATCTTAATAAATACTATGTCTGTATAACCTCAACAGCCTCTGCAGTCAAGGCCGTCAGCATCTTATACAGTTGGGGGTACTAATTGTAATAAAACTTCTATTTTCAACAATTCCTGCATGCTGAGGTTCATCTCTTAACATGTAGCTGAGGTGGTTCCACCTCTTTTCCTGAGAAGGAAAAGTCATAGATGTACTTTCTCAGGCACTGGGTACAGACGGTTCCTTAAGAAAGCTTTTCTTTTCTTTTTTTTTAAAGGAAATTAGAAAGGTTTACTGGTCTCTTGTGGTTTGTATTTTTATAGATTTCAAACAATAGGAAACAAATGTGCCTTTAAAGAGAGAAAGTAATTGTTATAAATTAACCTCTGAAGTATGTTTAAATATTTCTCTTTTAATTTGTGCAATAAGGGAACAATTTAAAATGTATAGCAGGGTGCCTGCCACTTCTGTCCTCTGTAGGAGGAAAATACATAGTAGCATATGCCAAGCCTTATTCTCTTCCAAATGCTAACATGAGAGGATGTCAAATCAAATCTCTCATAGAAACAGAAATGCAGCTGCAGGTATTATGTTTGTCAAAACCCTTCTGCTACTGATCTTTCAGTTTCTGTTTCTATGTTTAATTTATTTTCTCAAAATAATTAACAGAAATTTGCAACCCAAGATACAGTATGGATGTATGCATGTATGTGTATGCATGCATGCCTGCGTGCAAGTATCTTTTAATCCCTTTATTATAGCCTTTGATTATTTTGCCAAAAGTGTCTCCATGAAAATAAGAGAAAAAATCTAGAAAAAAAAATGCATATTATCCTTGGTATTTTTTAAATGTGTTTCTGTTTTCTTTATGTATTCCTAAGGAAGGAGAAAAAAAAAGTTAATATTGTTATAACCTGGTCTCTGCAATAGATCTCATTTCTTACCATTTTCTGATTGCATGCTATTTGGTATTCTGTAGTGTAACTTCCAGGAAAGTGCATATCAGATTTATTTTTTTTTTTCATTCTCTTTCCCTTCTGGCTTCTAGTTACTAAAGCCCTAGGTTTTATTCCATAATTGTTTATAGAAACCTATCCAATAAATACTTTTTCCCTCAGATTATTCTGTTAATGTAAAAAGGAATGTATTTTATCTGATTTACGAAATAGAAACCTGTGGAGCTGAAACCACTGAATACAGATCCATTTACCTTCTGGACTTCTCTGATTAAATCCCAGAGGAGGAACTATAAAGTGCTATACAGTTTCAGAGTTCCCCTCTGAAGACAATGGCATCCCTGACCTACAATTGAAACTCAGATATTCAGCACCAGGCATGTACAACAGTGACAACTGGATTTTTGTTCTTGTTCCTCATTCGTATATAATTCCCTGCACATTCAGAGGATTACACACTGTTTATGCATCATGCAATCTCCCCGAGTCCTGTTTCTTTACAGTTCTTACTCCTGCTGCTAAAAGGAAAATAGGCTCTAACAATCCTCTTTTGGTGCCAAAGCTGCTGCTACTGAATGAACACATCCTGCCTTGCAGTAGTCAGATTGATCCCTGCGATCCCTGTCTTCAACAGGAGTTCAAAAGAATTCTGCTGCTCAAAGGACTAAAATTGGTATTCGTTTAAGATTTACTGGCAAACTAAAGCTCCTTCACGAAGCAGCAGATGCTGTTCTGCCTTTCAACTCCACAGCACACCAAAGTGACACCGCACAAGTTCAAACTTTGGATGGCCTTGACAGCACACTACACCTTAAGACTAGAATTTCCTAGCTCAGAATCCTCCTTAGCTCATGAGCAATAGCTAATGTCACTGAACTTAGCCACAGCTTGCAGCTCCGCTCTGAAGCAGGACATGTATACTTGGGACACATTCAAAATAATACATTCTAAATAATCTAGCACACAGTAGCTCTTTGCACAGTTACTGTTAAGGCCAACTTTGCAGCTTGCCGAACCCCGTTGCCTTTAAAAGCTCAGTCTTGCTGCTATGAAGTACAATTCAGACAGCCACATAACCCCTTGCAGTGCTTGGTAGGCTAAAAAGATAGGCTTTAATAGATTGCTTTGAAGAGTGGAGAATGAAAAGGTTTTCCTGTAACAAAGACCTTTGTAAGGGATATATGGAACCTGGGATTGTAACCAACCTTAAGACAAATAGGTGTTTAGACTAGAGGGACATCATTTTAATAGCTTACTTTACAAAAGCATCTGATGCCTCACCCACACACTCAAATGCTTCACCTTCTCTTTTTAATTGTCTCTCTTTTGGAGAGATGAAGGACTACAAAGTATATTATTTTCTATGATGGTCCAAAATACTTCAAGGCTGCAAAGATTGAGTATTGGCGAATTTAAACATATTTATTACTAAGAGCTTTTGACCCGGTATTGGTCATGTTGCTAGTTTTATGCAACGTCCTTCCACAGGGTATAATAGCTGAAACCTAGTGTTATTCTTCCAGTATAATCTGAGCTGATTTTATTGCACAGGGAGCGCTGCATCACTAACTGAACAACCCACACATAATATATGCATGCATATCTGTCCATATATAACATATTGAACTGTAATCAGCACATAGACCTCACCAGCATATTAGTTCTACCCATATACTCTTCAGTGAATTTTGAACCTTCAGAAGCCCAAGCAGATTGCAAAGATTATTAGTGGCATGAAGTTTTCTCCACAGAGAACATTTCATTGTCATTTAAGCAGAAGGCCAACTTCAGGATATTCAGGCCAGGCCAATTTAGAAAAGAGGTGGAAAACTGCTTAGGAAAGTGTAATCTTTTCACTCATAAAAAGGTAAAACATGATTTCTACCTTTCCATGATTGCACTCCAGGCAATACCACAAAGCTCACTGCTTTTCTCCATTGTTTACTATGCAGCCATAGATGCACTTGTCCCATGTTCCATGCAGCTTGGATGCAATACTACTATATTACTTTCTTAAAGCTGATAATCAAAATGTCCCTTGAGATACATATTTACAAAGTTTCTAATTAAATAGTATATGTTACTTAACAGATTCTTTTTACAAGTCTGTTAATTTTTAAAACCCTTTCAGATTCATAAATGATGTCTTTTCAAATTCTTCTACAACACTATTGAATGATTTTGCTAGCTTGATTGATATCTAGTGAATTTTACTGAGAAGTAATCACTGTCCCTTTGGGGAAAGTGTTTTCATCTAGCCACTAATTCTCAACAAGACATGCTGGGCCAAGGTCATTAATGTTTTTGGATTTATAACAGTAGGGCAAAAAAAGAAAGTCTAATTTCTGTATGTCCTGCCATTGTCAGACTGAATATTTCTATTCATTGTGGGAAATAGTAGAAATTTGCCTTCCTTCTGGTGGAAGCTACCACTAGTATGGAAACTGCTGAAATAACACATCAGTGATGATTTATAATAATAAATACTCTCTTCATTTATTAAAAGACGAAGTAATGAAAAAGTGGGTCAGAAGCATTAGATTCACTTTTCCAAGGGAAGAATTGAGGCGCAGTGAAGATAAAAGAACTGTTCAAGGCCAGTGGCACAGCTGGGAGTAAATGTCAAGCTTCAGATTTTATCTACTAGCCATGCAAGTTCTGTGTACTAAGACTGGGGAACTGTAGGCCAAAGTCTTGAACCTGCCAGTGATTTTCTGCAGAATATCGAATATTGTGTCTCCCTCGTGATTGCCTCAAAATTTTGCAAAATAACTTTGAATCTGTGAAATAGCTGAAGAAGCAAAAGTTTGTGTTTTGGCCAAAAGTCAGAGAAGAGTTAAGGGTCCTGACTGCCTTCTAAACAATGGTCTGATGTCTTAGAGTCTCTCCTGGGATGTCAAGAAACTAAATTCAAATCTCCTCCCAAATAGATCTGAATACAGACTGCGTATTTCTGAATGGAATATCCAAATCAAGAGGCTGTAGAAAGAAGATTTCTTCATTTCTTAGTGCTATTAATTTAGAAATTGTCTCCATTCATTGGGTCTATTAAAATAAAAAGAAAAGAATGACAACACATTGGTGGTTCTGGTACTCATGCCCTGGTTCCAATGTCTGCATTAGTGAACATGGATATAAAAAACAGACGTG
Source organism: Astur gentilis (assembly GCF_929443795.1). Taxonomy (NCBI): domain Eukaryota; kingdom Metazoa; phylum Chordata; class Aves; order Accipitriformes; family Accipitridae; genus Astur; species Astur gentilis. The sequence goes on along the minus strand of NC_064883.1, from coordinate 18,177,687 downwards.
GTCTGAGACAAAAGGCAGAACAACTCACTACTTACCCCTAACATGCTTCCACACTATTCGGTCTCATTAAGGATGAGTTGAATACCCTAACTTCAGGGCTTCAGTGAAAAACAAGATTTAGGTTATCTGAATCCATTGTGTAACTGATGCCTGTGTGAAGCCTTTGTTTCTACTGCTTTGAACTTTATTGTAAAATCTGAGCGTCCACTTCAAAACTCTAGGCAAAAGCTTGTTTGCACACCCCTAAATCAACTTTTTTTTTTTTTTTTTTTCAGATATCTGATTTTCTTCATGGAGACTATTTTTAGACAAATATGGAGACTTTGTATAGGATATCTAGCTTGCCTGATGGTTTCTAAGCTTAGTCTTTATAATTAACAACAATGGTTTACTATTTGCAACCTGTCGCCCCAACCATGTTGGAAATACCAGTGTATGAGTATAGTAGAGCTATGCAAAAGTAGTCCCTCCCTGAATGCGAAGCATAAGGAGTCAGATAATATACAAAAAAGTACTTGCGGCGACATAAAGGTGGTGCTGAAGAAAATTTATTTTTCCACTCTATCAAATAGGTTATAGAGTATTTTATAGCCCACCATAAAACTGTATTCCAGCAAAAGACAGTGACCCCACTCTTCGAGACAGGTATAAAAGACTTTAGCCCAGTTCCATCTTCATAAATTACTTCAGTATCATGAAAGCCCTGTACATCAACCCGGTAAAAATACATTTGGTCTTGCAAACTTCGGGAGAAAAAGGTTGAAAAATGATAGATCACTTTTTAAAAAAATATCTGCACATTTCTGATTTCAAAAGAAGCTGCAGACTAATGGGGAAGTGATCATTGACAGACATACTTCAGGCTCCTCACTTCACAACTGGAGCTCTGAAAGCGTCCTCAGATAAGCCCAGAGATGCTGGGTAGGTCGGAAAAACCGTGCGTATCTCTCAAGTCTAACTTGCCTTCGCAGGTCCTGCAGCAGTTCTGGGCAGGTCACCACCCTGCAACGTGCTGCACTCTGGCTTTCCCTCCCCGTTTCCCATCTTCTAAAGAGGCAGGCAAATTCTGTTTGGGAACAGGCCAATTTCAGGACAGCTGAACCCGTCCCTCCGCCCCTTCCACCGGCAGCAGACGCTTGGACGGGCACTGCCGCAGTGAAGCTGCGCCCGGCGGCGGCTCGGCAGATGCCGGGGCTCATTCCAGTGTAGGTGACGCTCCAGAAGGTAACCCCCCCCCCCCCCCACACACACACACCCGCGGGCTGCCAGGGGTCAGGCTGTGGAGCTGGGAAGAGTCAACCACCTTGTCCTTGAGCGAGGACCCACGTTACCGCTGCTCTCCACCCTTTCCTCTTCCCCGCAGACCCACCGGCCCGCGGCAAGGCGCCCCGATGCCGCCCCGGGGCTCCCCGCAGAGCCGCGCCCCGCCGCCCCGGCCCCGGCCCACCGCCCTCCTTCCCCCGGCCGGCGCCGGCGGATTGCTCAGAAATGCTGCCATCGCGCGGGAGAACGCGGACATGACGAAGGGGAGAGGGGGGAAAGCGGCCGGCGGCCATCTCCTCCTCCCTCCCGGCGCCCGTGGGGTCAGGCAGGGGCGCGGCGGGCGGCCCCGCGGCGTCTGGCTGGCCGCGTCCTGCAGCGACTTCTGCATCCGTCTCCCTCCCTGCCGCTGCTTACGAACAATCGGTGTTGACACAGGCGGTGTCGGTCCTTAGGCATTAAAACCAGGCATGCGCGCCAAGCGTAAAAGCCAGGTCCCGTTTAGGGATTAATAACCCTTAGCATACAAGGCTGCTATGGTCTGATATTGTTCATTTTATCCGTGCGAATTTCCAAATACTCCATGCTACTCTACCCTCCGGGGCAGCCGACAGAAGAACTAGGCACTGGGCCACCTGCATCTGGGCCTGTTAACAGCTGTGCGTTCAGAGAGAGACAGGTTCTGAATCTGAGCAGAAAAAGAAGGTTTGGATCTTGATTGTAGGCAGGGTCCTCTCTGACTGGAACCTGAAAGGGCAGACGCGTGCAGGCTTAGTGCATGAGATACAGGAATAAGTAGCTGGGCTGACTGGGCGAATTGGGCAAGGTAAGGTGTTGAAGTGGGACTGTCATTATAAATGAACCATAGGAAGTGGCCTTCACAAGAAGGCAGCGGTTGTTTTAGTGGCGATTACTAAATAATTTGCTAGTCCTCTGCTAAGATGTGGATGTCTGTTCCTTGTGTTAGCCACTGGAGTTTCTCCATAGATATGGAAAGTATGTACATCCGTGCGTGCATCTGTGAGCAGAGAATAAGAAAGGGCTCCCATGGGAATGTCCAGACTCACGCTTACGTCACCTGTGCCAAATTAGGCTATGTCAGTTCATGGTACCTCCTCCCTTCAAGCAAGACTAGAGACATGCTTGAAGGAGGAAGGAGCTGAAATCCTTTCTTCGCATTTTTGCTCCTCCCATACCAAAAGGCTTACAAATTCAAGCTTCACGGGGACTAACAACCGATTTTGCCACTTGCTTTGAAGTTATTTCATTTTGTCATGACTTGCTTTCCCTGTCTGCTAAACAGACCTAATGAAATGTACCTAATTTGTCAAAAGTTCTTAGTGTTACTTCAGTAATTGCAAAAATATGGGTAGGACATGATCTGAGTCATAACACCTAACTGGGATGCAATCTGACCTCACCAAATTCAAAGTAAGCTCTAATTGAATGAAGGATCAAGGCTGTATCGTGCCTGTGCCAAACAGCTAACGTAATTAGTCATTCCTTGTTTAATGCTTTGAAAATGAAAAGGACTTCTATTGCTCAGCATTGTTACAATCCGTGTTTTTCAAACACAAGAAAAATAAGATTGAGGAAAGAAAAAAAATCCCCAAAATATTCAAGCTTATGTTTTCATTCAGAAGCAATATAGAATAATGCTGAAGGCGACTAAATCATCTTTAATTTCTATACTTTTCCTTGTATGAGTGAAGTACTATTATAGAAAGTATAATTCCAAGAAAAAAGCGAAACAAACACTGGTAAATATTTTCAGATCAAATTTCCATGGAATGGATCACTTTTATATTGCTCAGTGGGTCACATTTGCAAAAATGCAGCACAGGTAGCTGTTTAACCTTCCTGTGCCTTAAATGAGTTGCCAGTAAGCCTCTAACAGTGTCTACTTTTTCCTCTACCTTTCATTTTCTCAAATCAAATATATTTGTGGAAAAGCTGGGAGAGAAAAGCCAAGTGTGAAGCACTAGTCTTGCACAGGGTTAGTTGAACCACTTCAGTAGGCAAAGCAAAATCTCCCTTTACCCATCTCCACGTAATATTCAGCCAATTTTCTAACAAAACCCATTTGGAAAGCCAGTAGGCTCTGATTAACCTTATTTTGCAGGTCAAATCCTGTGATTGTTTAAACAGGCTCCTGACCGGTCTCCTCAATGGAATTTCAGCTACTCACCCCAGCAGTGAGTCTGAGCCCACTAGTTACATTCACCCCATCAGGAAACAAAACCAATGATATTTCAGTGTGAAAAATTAATCAAACAACCTCAGATTTTCGGTATCAACAATGCTTATACAAATAGTCCAGAAAACAGTGATTTTACTTTTTTTTGTTTCGGGGGGTAGGGGGGGGAATCAGAGGTTGAATAAAGACAGGAAAAAAAAGAAAATAAACAGAAAAAAATCAGGAGGTTCTGATGGATAATTTGTGAAGAGAAATGTGTTGAATTCACTGGAAGCAGACTGAACCTCTGTATGTCATCTCTCAGCTCTGATCAGCTGAAAATGAAGTCCATTGTCATCCAATTTTTCTAGCACTGGAGCATAATTTTACTCTCCTGAATGATCAGTGTGTGTGTTGTTTCACAACATATCCTTTTGCATGGCATAACCAGCAGTGACTGACATTGGTAGACACTGCAAATCCCAACAGCCACCAGAGGAGATTAACTCAGGGAAATACTGTCAAGGATTCAAGAATTTTTTTTTAATGGCTCCTAATCTGAGGGAGAAACCACTAATCCCCCAAAAGATTTCGCTGGCCCCAGTAATAGCCTCTCTTTGCCTTTAAGAGAGCAACAGCATTTATGTTTTGGGCTCTTGTATCAGATAATGATATAGTAAAGAAGGAACAGTTTTTAAACCCTTTCTTTGAACTAGTATCCTGTAAACCTGAGCTGTTCACTTCTGGATTTGGGGGGGGGGGGGGGGCATGGGGAGGGAGGTGCAGAGGAGCCAGAAAAAAAAAAGGAATTGCAACTCTGTCCATGGAGGAAACAAAGTGTGACTTCCTCCTCCTTGTTTTTTAGCAGAGAGGAATTTTTGGAGAACAGTTCACTGTGCATCAAGTTGTTGGGCTGGTATCTCCTGCATTACTGTCACTCCAGTCAGTGTAGCAGAACATTGATTTTGGTACAGGGAGCTGAGTAGGAAAAAAAAAAAAAGCTAATATTCTATTAGACAAAGAAGAGCAGTGGTGGAGGAGCTGCAGCAAGCTTAGCACCCGGTGGATTTGAGTGTGTGCACATGTGTGTGTTGAGGGAAGAGCAGCTATTCATTGGCTTTCCTTTGAAAGCATAAATAAACCCACATCTAGAGGAAAGGAAGAATGAGACAGGCACCAAAAGAATAATAAAGGAGATAGAGAGAAACAGACAGTAAACTTTGACTGGCAAATAGCAGAGGAATGAAGAAAATGGAATACAGAAGGAGAAATAGGAAGGGAGTTTGGAACCTGTCAGTAGAAAAGAAATAACATGCTTAAAAAAAAAAAAAAAAGGTTAAAACTAAGTTAGGGTTAGTTGGCAAATGTATCTAGAAGTAAGGAATTTTAAAATTCAGGCTATTTATTTACCCCATTTGGGATGAAGTACAGCATTTTTTTGCATTTCTCAGCAGATGCAAATCAAGCACCATTATGAAAATATACATATTTCTAACACTTATGTCAGAGACATACCATCGGTTTTTAATTAAAAAAAAGTTCAGTGTAAATAACTTCCAGTTTCAGGATTTTCTCACATTACTAACTTTTTTACTGATCTACACATACATTTTATTTCTATAATCCAGAAGAAAGAGATCTGAAAACAGGTTTTTTCAAGAGTTGCAGGACTTGTCTTTAGCAGAATTAAATTCCCCAAACCCATCAGTTAGTGCTTTTGCATTTGCTCATAGAATCATAGAATCATTGAGGTTGGAAAAGACCTTCAAGATCGTCAAGTCCAACCATCAACCATGCCCACTAAACCATGTCCTGAAGTGCCTTATCTATGCACTTTTTGAACATCTCCAGGGATGGTGACTCAACCACTTCCCTGGGCAGCCTGTTCCAATACCTGACAACCCCTTCGGTAAAGAAGTTTTTCCTAATATCCAACTGAAACCTCCCCTGCCACAACTGGAGGCCATTTCCTCTTGTCCTATCTCCAGCCACTTGACAGAAGAGACCAGCACCCACCTCACTACAACCCCCTTTCAGGTAGTTGTAGAGAGCGATCAGGTCTCCCCTCAGCCTCCTTTTCTCCAGACTAAACAGCCCCAGCTCCCTCAGCCGCTCCTCATAAGACTTGTGCTCCAGGCCCCTCACCAACTTGGTTGCCCTTCTACGGACACGCTCCAGCACCTCAATGTCTTTCCTGTAGTGAGGGGCCCAAAACTGAACACAGCACTCGAGGTGAGGCCTCACCAGTGCCAAGTACAGGGGGACAATCACCTCCCTGCTCCTGCTGGCCACACTATTTCTGATACAGGCCAGGATGCCGTTGGGCTTCTTGGCCACCTGGGCACACTGCTGGCTCATAGTCAGCTGGCTGTCGACCAACACCCCCAGGTCTTTCTCTGCTGGGCAGCTTTCCAGCCACTCTTCCCCAAGCCTGTAGGGCTGCATGGGGTTGTTGTGACCCAAGTGCAGGACCCACCACTTGGCCTTATTGAACCTCATACAATTGGCCTTGTCCCATCGATCCAGCCTGTCCAGATCCTTCTGTAGAGACTTCCTACCCTCGAGCAGATCAACCTTCCCTCCCAACTTGGTGTCATCTGAAAACTTGCTGAGGGTGCACTCGATGCCCTCATCCAGATCATTGATAAAGATATTAAACAGAGCTGGCCCCAATACTGAGCCCTGGGGAACACCACTTGTGACCTGCCGCCAACTGGATTTCACCCCATTACCACAACAATTTGGGCTCGTCCATCCAGCCAGTTTTTTACCCAGTGAAGAATACACTTGTCCAAGCCATAAGCCGCCAGCTTCTCAAGGAGTATGCCATGAGAGACAGTGTCAAAGGCCTTACTGAAGTCCAGGTAGACAATATTCACAGCCTTTCCCTCATCCACTAGGCGGGTCACCTGGTCACAGAAGAAGATCAGGTTGGTCAAGCAGGACCTGCCTTTCATGAACCCGAACCCATGCTGACTGGCCTGATCCCCTGGTTGTCCGGCCCATGCCATGTGAGTGCACTCAAGATGAACTGTTCCATAATCTTCTGGTACCAAGGTCAAGCTGACAGGCTCATCAGAGTTAAGTGGGTCCTGCAGTAGAACTTTGTCTTAATAATTCAGCACAAGCAGTAGTCTCAGTTTGGAAGGAAGCTGCTCTATCTCATGCAGGCTGGCTGTAAGAAGAGCTCTTCACCAGGTGCAAGTTCTCAGGACAAAGTGAATTAATTTGCACCTGCTTAAGTCTTTGCAAGCTGTACAGCAGCCTTGTCAGTGCTCCTTGCACTTACGATATTTACATTCAAAGCAGCAAAATTGTTTTGAAAGTGCATCACAGTGTGAAGTTCTTTCCAGCTCTGCTTGCTATTCAGAAACATAAAGCCAAAAAATGGTATGTTTTTGTGACAACTGGTAAAGCACAAAACAAGAAAAAGTATTTCTCTAAATAAGACATACGCAGTTGTGGCAAAAGGAAAGAAAAAATACTAGGTGTGCAAATACACACATAGATATAATTCTTAATTTTAAGGGTATTAGAAGATATGTTAACAATGGAGCTGGAAGATATATTTAATACTAGAGGAACTAGAAGTAAAAAAAAATTGCATGGTTAGGGCTGCATTCCAAGTCTGAATAGCAATATATTGGCTGTTCAGCTCTGCTGGATTTCTCTGGTGCAGCACTTGCAGTACTCTGAAATCTCTAAAGGGAGCTGTTATAATCCAACTTGAATCCATCAGGTTAGGTGCCTCAATCTCTGACAAAGAGGCAGTGATATAAACTGCTGCTTCTTATCCATGTAAATGAGCTTGTAACAGAGATTGCAGGAAAGCCTCATTGGATTTGTTCTTTCTGGCAGAGATGGTCATGCATGCCCTAATGGATTTGTGCAAACTTTCCTCCTTAGTCACTTTGCCAGACAAGAGGACAAGGGCAGCCACGCTAATCCCATCTATTCCCATGTGCCCACCTACCTACTCTCTCACACTGGCCAACAGCAGGTGCCTAGGAAAGTTGGTTAGAACAGTTTTGATGCTTTATCAGCAAACAGAGATATGGGACTCAGGTTCATCTTGAACCAAAATGTCAGTTTGCATGCATAAATAAATAAAAATAAAATACTTCATCCACAGAAGAAGGCTTCCAAGTCTGTAGGATACTGACTTATGTTGAGTACTAGTTGGAATACATTTCTGGAGAGGAGGACTGGGATCCCTGACTGGGCAGCACTTGGACCCCACAACAGGCTCCAAGTGGAGCCATTATGGTTTCCTTGCTGGTTAAGAGGACACCATTAATTATATTAAATGCAAGGCTACGGACACTGTGAGGGATGTAATACCTAGATGCACACTCAGCAAAAAGAAAAAGAAAAAAAAGGTCTGTGAGAAAAGAAAAATTAAATTGCTAGGAGATTCCATAGTGATATTTTAAAATTTGGAGGTTATTCTGTTTCCAGTCTTGTCAAGACTCATGGACTAAATGGTGGGGATTTGGATTTTGTTCATATCTTGCTACCCAATAATAAAACTTGATCTCACCTATTGGAGGCACAGTACCAAAGTCTTCCTTCATATAGCAGGCCAGCCTAATATATGTGGCCTGTCAGCCAGGCTTGCCTAGTGAATAAAGTCAGGGGACATGCATCCTCATAAAAATCTCTGTTAAATTGAAAATCCAACTTCTTATTAAAAAAAAAAAAATAAGTTGACTTTTCTTTTCACTAGTCCTAACCACAATGTTTTATAATAGCTAAAAATGCACCTCCATTTACTCTTTTATTTTTGTCCCTCTATTTTTAGAGATTCTGATATCTCAAGCTCTTTTTTACTCTTAGTTTCAATTGATACCAGCTAGAAGAGCAGCTGCTCAACAAACAGGCCATATACTTCAAAGTCTAACTGAGGATTTAGGTGTCTAATATTGGAAATGTCAAACATAAGAATCTTTTTCTGTGCACTTGCTGCTAAATCCTGCATCATATGCAAACTCTCAGCAATTTACAGCTCCCATCCTCAGAAACTGGAGCAATTTAGCTGTAGAACTGTAAGCATTACAGAAGAATAAATCAAGTCTGTTAAATGCTAAGGGATCTCTGCTTCCACTGAAACAGCCAGGGATCATAGGAAGAGGAGTAGAGGCAAGAGAAACCATCCATACCTAAGTAGCGTGTTACAGATTATCATATAGCTCATACAGCTTTGATTCAACTGTGAGTCATATACAAGAAAAAAATGTAAACATGGGTCATATTGAGAAATCTCAGAAATTCCATCTCATTTCCTGAAGAGATTTCGCTCACAGTATCTTGGGTTAGCCCCTGGATTATTAATGTTAGCGGGTCCCAGTGCACCAGAAGAGAGTAGTGAAACATCTTGTTACACCAGATCTGAAATCCTTATGGGGTGTTTGCTGAAAGATGCTACAGGAAAAAAGAATTTTGGAAATCAGCAAATTTGTCTGAAAAGGAAATCAACAGAGATGATGAAAAATGTTAATAGAAGACCTGGGATGAGACTATGAAGAGAAACAGCTCTCTGGATGACCCAGATTTAATTGAGCTTTACTGAACTTTACAGATTGTTTAAGTCAGAAGGCAATAAAATGCTTGTTAAAATACAAATGAATTTATTTTATAGCTGTTTCTATTTATCCATTAAACAAATCATTCGTCTATAAGAATTCTAAGACCTTCACAGATATTTAAGTGATTGACTTCATTACAGAAATATATACCAACAAGCACAATTAGTACATGATTGCACCATCTTATTTTACTGATTATAGATTAATTAACATATTTTAATGTTACTTAGGGTGTGGGGGTTTTTTAATTATTTTTTATATATCTCCATCTGTATGTTCAGCAAAGATTGGTCAAAACTGAAATGGCCTCAGTTCTGAAATACTTTTGTACTAACTGAGGTACTGCACCATTTACTTAATGTCTAGGCATGTGGCCAACAGCTTGAAATGTAGTTCCTATAATGGGAACCAGTATCCCCTCAGATCAACTGGTGGGTGATCTCAGCCTTGTTTCAGAATTTCCAGATATAATTACAGTGAATTTGCTAAGAATGAATACATGTCAGTTTAGTTTAATTCAGACATTTTAAGTCCTTAAATCTTGGAATGCATTTTGCTCAGCATGCTTTCTCTACCCCATTATCCTGTTTAAACTGTTAAAAACCTTGGCCACTCTTATAGCATAAATCAACATGCCAAAAGGCTATTCAAATCAGCTAAACCTATTGCTGAAATTCTATGTAACCTTTAGAGTGGTGAAGTCCTTTGTTCATGGATTTTTATAAGGAAAAACACACAAATATTAAAAGTTTGTGCTCACACCATGTTCCTAGGAGAAGACAAAAACACTTCACCTGTGTAATTTTATTTAGGGGAGTGTGGTGGGTTGACCCTGGCTAGACACCAGGTGCCCACAAAAGCCGCTCTGTCACTCCCCTCCGCTGGACAGGGGAGTGAAAAATATAACAAAAGGGGCATGGGTCGAGATAAGGACAGGGAGAGATCATTCAACCAATTACCGTCACAGGCAAAACAGACTTGACTTGAGGAAAATGAATTTAATTTATTACCAATCAAACCAGAGTAGGGCAATGAGAAATAAACCCAAATCTTAAAACACCTCCCCTCACCCCTGCCTTCTTCCCGGGCACAGTTTCACTCCCAAATTCTCTACCTCCTCCCCGCAGCGGCACAGGGGGATGGGGAATGGGTGTTGTGGTCAGTTCATCACATGTTGTCTCTGCTGCTCCTTCCTCCTCAGGGGGAGGACTCCTCACTCTTCCCCTGCTCCAGCCTGGGGTCCCTCCCATGGGAGACAGTCCTCAGGGAACTTCTCTGGCATGGGTCCTTCCCATGGGCTGCAGTTCTTCACGAACTGCTCCAGCATGGGTCCCACACGGGGTCACAAGTCGTGCCAGAAAACCTGCTCCAGCGTGGGCTTCTCTTTCCATGAGGCCACAGGCCCTGCCAGGAGCCTGCTCCAGTTCAAGCTTCCCACGGGGTCACAGCCTCCTTCGGGAACCCATCTGCTCCGGCGTGGGGTCCTCCCTGGGCTGCAGGTGGATATCTGCTCCACCGTGGACCTCCCTGGGCTGCAGGGGGACAGCCTGCCTCACCAGGGTCTTCCCCATGGGCTGCAGGGGAATCTCTGCTCCGGCGCCTGGAGCATCTCCTCCCCCTCCTTCTTCACTGACCTTGGTGTCCGCAGGGCTGTTTCTCTTACATGTTCTCACTCCTCTCTCCGGCTGGAATTGCACAGGTTTTTTCTCCCCTTCTCAAGTCTGTTATCCTAGAGGCAACTACCACTGTTGCTGCTGGGCTCGTCCTTGGCTGGCGGCGGGTCCGTCATGCAGCCGGCTGGCATTGGCTCTGTTGGACATAGGAGAAGCTTCCAGCAGCTTCTCACAGAAGCCACCCCTGTAGCTCCCTCTCTACCAAAACCTTGCCACACAAACCCAATAAAGGGAGACAAAAGAAATTAACTTGACTTAGTAATTCCATTGCTTCTATTCAAATGAATCCCTGTGTTTACTGTGTTAAACTTTCTGTCTTCTTATAACAAAACCTGCAGTTCTACTCTTCTGACAATACTGTTGTGGCTTTTATCCATTTTCACGTTGAAAATATTGGCATAACTTCCCCTGATTCTGTCAGGGTATCTATAGATATCCAGCAACATATCTGAGGGTATAACAAAAGATACTATCAAGAGCCTTTGGAAAACTCAAACACTTGCTGCTTGACCACTGTACTTTGATGTGCACTGTGGGAATAAGCTATAAATTTGGCTTCTAGCAGATGTTCCCAATGAAAAAAAAAAAAAAAAAAAAAAAAGTAGTAATTACTGCTATCTTTACAATTTAAAATGCTTTTTATGGGGCTTCCTGTGGAAGATACTTTTCATGTGTCTTGGATGTATGGCTTTGAATTAGGTATAAGAATATCTGTGTGGAATCAAAATCAGTTATGATTTGAGAATACAAAATTAACTAAGAAATATAAGTACCATCTAGTTTTCAGACAATTAGCTAGAATATCTAGGTGGAGCAGGCAAATAAAAGTACAGATGAAATAAAAATACATGGTTAAAAATCTTTTCAGGAAAAATTTTAACTTTGACTAATTCAACATTGATACAAAAAAATGTCTCTTTTGGAGGAAATTCAATATAAAACATGTAGGATCTCAGTGAAAATGCTTCAGGCTTTGTTGAAAACTCCATAAGTTTCTTTTTTTCTTTCTCTGAAAGTTTACATTTTCAATGGAAAAATAAACTTGACAATCTCTATTATATGTAAATGTTCTCTCTCCCATAGTGCATAAAATGGGAAACACACTAGGAAATACAACTATCTATGGAAAAGATAAAAGTTTTGTAAACTCAAAATTAAAATAAAGCTTTATCAATGAAAAAGAAACTTGCTTTTTTCTTCAACATTTTTTCCCTCAGAAAACATGGACTTCATTAGCTGTCATCTAACACCAGAAAATGTGACCTGAGAGCTAGCAGGATTAAATGTTTGGAATGCTTCCATGAGAAGCAAGAATCAACACTATTTATTTTCCCTTTATTTTTACAAAACTTCAATTTTTGCCATTGGTAGCTCCTTAGTGTGTAGTTCTTTTTCATTTTCAAAACATATCCACAAAAATAAGGTTGACACCCACTTTCATTTTCAAGAAAACCATTAATAAATACCACTTGCTTTAAAGGTCTGGTTTGTAACAAAGGGAAAGTAACATTTGGAAGCACAATCTAGTTTCATTTTACTCTTTTGAAAAACTAAATCTCAGTGGAAACTTGAATTGTTGGAGAAAATATGGCAGTTCCAACCTGCCACTACTAATCCAAGCATTTTGAATACTAATAATCAGTTGATTGAGAAAGAACTGCACAAAATATCTGAATTATTATTTATGCTTACAGTAAATAAAAAAAACCACTCTAAGATAGTAGAGATCCTTTTCTTTTTCTCCCCATGTCCTTGTTTGTCCTCACAGAAAAGCTCTAATCAGCTCTGCAACCAGTTTTTCAACACCACCTTATGTGCTCCCTGGAACCACTCTTTGAAGCTTCTACTGGGACTTTCCCTGTCCATCCCTCATTTCACATTTCTGGGGAAAAAAAAAACAACCAGAAGATTGTGTGGACTGACATTTTTCACTGGGAAGAGACCTGTTATTTCCAAGATGAAGGGTTGCGGGGCTTTTGATGATGTTTCACTGCAGAGGGCTGTCAGCACTTCAAGAAAGTGAAACCAAGAAAGGAAGATGAGTTGACATTGGATGACTTTAATATAGTGTCCTCAAGATGGGTAAGCTAGAGAAGATATTGTTGCAGTCTGTTGTCTGAGCACTAGAAGAATGGCTGGACTGGGACAGGAGATGTGGCAGCTGGGCTTGATTCTGGAAAGGACTGGACTGGGTGGCTCAGACTACAAGTATTGGGAGCCAACTATCAGTAAGTTAGCAAAATGTTCAAGCAGCAGCAATATCAGCAAAGAGTTGTTTTACACGTTGCAGGGCACAGAGTGCTCTAAAGTAGTCTATTGCCACTATTAACCACGAGAGTTACTTCATTGGAAACTGCAGTATTGAGTTCTTGCTGAGGAATGTGTATGTACAGGTTGCAATACTCACTGTTTTGCCGAGGTTATTGAAAGCCTTGTGTCAGCTATAAGCCCATTACCTTGTGATGCATGCTTATTGTATAAGTAGTTAATAACATGGGCTAAGCCTACGTGGGAGGAAGCTGCAAATCACTGCTCTTCAAATCACATGTACAATTTATGGTATACAAATGTCCCTTCAAAGGCGCATATAATGCATGGAAACAGGTCCTTATGACTATTTCTAACTGACCTGTGGGAAGAATTTAAATGCTTGCCATGTGTGAACAGTAGTCAGACTCCATGGCAGCATGAGATCCAGCAAGCATTTGCTCCACCATATTATCCCCTGCTGTGGATAGAAAACTGCGCTTGGCAACACAAGTTCTAAACTCAGATTATTAGAGAGCAAATATCCTCAATGTTGAGACCAACACACCAGCCAAAACATAGCCATATTAAGCTGATAGCCATCAACTGCATACCTTTGCAGAGACCGTACTGGAAATTGTACGAGTGCCACAGAGTGGCTAAGCCAGTGATGCAGGCAGATATGCTCAGTTATAACTAGAAGGCTCTGGGTTGGTTGAAAAGAAGCCAAAGATAGGTAAAAAATGTATTATTACTAAAAAAATTAAGATATTTATTTTCCCCTATCACCAAGCACATTTGTTTCACACTATCAGTGTCTAATCTCTGAAAGAAGACATTATTTTAATTTGCAATATTACTATTCTAAGACCATTTCATTTGCCTGGTCACTTTTAATAAACTGTTACCTCCTAGTGCTGCACATGACCTGAACACCTACATACTAGGTGGAGAGAGAAAAAGCTGCATCAGTTATGTCTGCCTCTGAAATTGCCTTGCTCCTTTTTGGAACGCTCCTGCAATGCCAAACAGCCAAGTAGTGGTACCACAGGCACAGGTTCACATTTGCCTTTCATGCACCCTATCTTGCTTGGGAGCAGTGGGGTGGATCCTCTTCTGAGGATGCTCTGATAAGGGTCCTAACAGAAGGAAAAAGCAGTTTATTCATAGAAGAAAAATCTTGTCTAAATCATAGCAGGTATATGTATTTTAATAAAAAGTGCAAAAATTTTGTTCTAATTTCAACTTGATTAAAGAACAGTAATTCTTCTGAGTATTGAACTAGTATATTGCATGGAAATTTTGCAGTTCTTTTCTAGAGTTCTGTCATGTTTATGCTAGCAGTTCTTGTTTCTTTGCATACACACTAGCTTAATCAAATAGTCTGGGGACTTTGAAGTTCTCACTTCAGGTTATTTTCTCAGGAAGTCAACCTGTTGTTTCATGTTTAATTCCTTATGCAAAACTACTGATAATAACAAAACTCTGTGTCTCATAAACATGAATTTATGTTTTCAACACTTCACTGAATAAGAGAATATTCCATTTTAGAAACATGAAATTAAGAACCACAAGTTCATTTTTTTTAATGCAAATATTTATTCCTTCATTCAGTACTGCAACTCTAGTAAGTCCTTAAGCTCTTAAGGAGTATTTTAATGTTGAAAAATGAAGACTGATGTTTAATAGGATTTCAAAAGTCTCCCCAAAATCAAGGATAATTAGGAACAGAGTGCAATGCTATCAGAGTGAATTTATAGTTTTAAATTCCTAATGGCCAGAAATCTTGTGAGAAAAGTTTTACATAACCAAGCCAGATTTAAAGCTTCAGGGCACACTGAAAGTTTATGATTGTGTGCCTACAGAAATGCAGGTGCAGACCTCCCTACCACATGGACTTCTCTGATAAAAGGTATCCTTCCTCCCTCCCTGTGTGCCTTCATTTGATCACTAAACAACTAATAGATATTGGTAATTAAAAAAACATCTATACATATATATGTATGTGTCTTGTTTTGATCCACTAGGATCCTTTTCAGCCACTGGCTGTGTAACAGAACCGCACATTTAAGAGAACAATAATCTGCTCAAATAATGTGCTTTACTGCTTGCCCACAAACCATAAAATTCAATGCAATTAGTACAATATCAACTGCCAAAACCTGTGATTGAGGTAAGGGTTTGTCCTGGTTTCAGCTTGGTTAGAGTTAATTTCCTTTCTAGTAGCTGGTACAGTGTTATGTTTTGGATCTAGTATGAGAAGAATGTTGCTAAGACACTGATGATTTCAGTTCTTGCCAAGTAGTGTTTACACAAAGTCAAGAATTTTTCAGCTTCTCATGCCCAGCCAGCGAGAAGACTGGAGGGGCACAAGAAGTTGGGAGGGGACACAGCCAGGGCAGCTGACCCAAACTGGCCAAAGGGGTATTCCATACTATGGTATGTCATGCCTAGTATTAAACTGGGAGGAGCTGGCCTGGGGGAGGATCACTGCTCGGGAACTAACTGGACATCGGTTGGCGAGTGGCAAGCAATTGCATTGTGCATCACTTGTTTTGTACGTTCTAATTCTTTTATTAATATTATTGTCATCTTGTTATTGTTAATATTATCATTATTATTTTCTTCCTTTCTGTTCTATTAAACTGTTTTTATCTCAACCTATGAGTTTTACTTTTTTTTTTTCCCAATTCTCTCCCCTATCCCACCGGGTGGGAGGGGAGTGAGTGAGCAGCTGCATGGTGCTTAGTTGCTGGCTGGGGTTAAACCACGACAGGGTTATACTTCGGGCAGTCATAAATGCTTCATTCAGTTGTGAAGTTCAAGATGCAAAAGTTATGGAGAAGACAGGCAGCAGACAGAATCTACTCTAAATCATAGCCACTGTGCCTTAAGAAAGGTAGCTTTTGCATTCCTGTAAAGATAATAATCCATATCTCTGTTTTCACTTCTTACTTTAAGACAACTTTAAACTGTCCTAAATTAAAACACTCATCACAGGATGTCTCATGCACCCTCATCCCCAGCCTCATATATTTGGAATAGCAGGGATTGCCCTGTCTCCAGCAGGATACTGAGGATTTTGGTGCAAAGAAATTGAACTGGGATTTGGTACAGCTAACCAATGGTTTGCCCCAGCCTAAATAAATGTATTTTGGTGCAATTGTTGTTTTACAAAAAATGGGGTTCATCTCAGCTGTCTAAAATGATGGTTGTCTCATATAGCCCTGTACATATGACTTTTGACTATTTGCCATTTTGTCTATTCATACAGTATCAGGGCAAATTCTTTACATGATAAAGTGCAGATGAAGAAAAAAATAGGAGCAGAAAAAAAAAAATATAGGCTCACCAGGAAAGATCTTCAGTGTGGCAGCAGTTTAATTTCTATTGGCAAACATAGAAAAGGCTCCTCTCTTTTAATTTTCTGTCAGCCTACCAGACTAAGTTTTGCAGCCTTCTTCAGCAAACCCTGGTGCAGTTCTTTTTTTCTTATACTTGAGAAAAAGGTTTCTGAAATCACTACTACTTCAGAATCTTTTTTGCGTCATATTTAACTCCTTTGAAGAAATACCAATAACTAATTAACCTGGTTTGTCTAAATAATCATCGAAAAAATATTCATGAGAGCATTGGAGATTGTAAACTTGAGGTGTAGACAGTGAAAAAAGTCTCCATGGAGCCACACTTCATTCAGCTACAGTTCAAGCCCCTGTCCTAGCTCCTGCCTTCCTTCTCCCATCTCTGCTCTTAGGCCCACGCAGAGAGCAAGACCCTGCTCCAGCTGTCCCATTCTGCTCTTAGCGAAAACGCTGTGAACCTCCACTGGGCCCATGGTGTGTTACAATATCAATTCTGAGAGAGATTGAAATGAACTGCAGGAGAATCACTTCACTATAGATGAAGGTATAGACAGCAGAGACAGACTGCTTGTCCTGAAGTTAGGTGTGGTGTAGTCAGCCTGAGCAGGACCAGCCAGCCAGGCAAGAGGGTGGTGGAAGGAAACTGCGCCCTCAGCATCACCATGTCTTTCTGACTCTTGACAAGCACAGTAATGTTTTAAAGCTGTTGTTAGCTTCTAAAGGTTAGGGAAGATTTGAGGATTACCTCACAAAAGCATAAATGAGTGGAATAAAGTACTGTAACACTTTTCATGAACCAGACCTACACGTCTTTTGACAACACATTCTTCACTGGAAGCTGTTTTTTTTAATCTTTATAGATATCTTTTGGTTTGTAATGGAATATTTTAACATTAAAAGTTGTTCAATTAAAAAAAAATCAGTTTTATTTAAAAATAAATAGGCTGCGGCTTCCAAAAATGTTTTTCTTAAATCAGTTTTGCTTTTTTTTTTCTTTTTTTTCTCGCATCTTTAAAATTTGGGCGGAGAAAAAGCCATGTAACATATCTGATATTTTTCACCAAGTGATATTTTAAATCTTATTTCCACTTCTGCTTTATCTCTTCTGTACAGTATATCAGCTTCCCGTGTCTAGACAAAGAACTTCTACCCCTAATAAACTTTCCTCTTCAACAGTTTTTTACACCATATTTACAGTTAAAATACACTTTCCATTTTGATGAAGTTCTGGGTAATTTACTAGAAGTGAATTCCCTTACAGGCCTTTCCTATACTGTCTGCCACTCCTAATCAAGTTTTATGTTCCTAAGGAGTGGATTTAAACATGTCACATCTCTATTATACACATTCTTTTAACTCTGAATCACTCTGGCCTCAATTTGAGGCACATAGTGCCTCTGAAAGAAGATTAAGAAAGGATATTACTAGAGATAAAAACTGCTGTCTCATGTGCTCCAGCAAAAGAGAAGAAAACTCCTGTGACTGCCAACCAGGGAAAGGACTCAGACTTCCAGCTAAATTTCAGAATTACCTAGTACAAAATATGCATTTGAGCCATTACTGGCACTGAATACCTAATCATCAGTAATGCTGTAACATGTATATTTGTATATGGTACACCACTGTTTACAATGTGTATTTTGATCATATCGAATCATAGAATGGTTTGGGTTGGAAGGGACCTTAAAGATCATCTAGTTCCAACCCCCCTGCCATGGGCAGGGTCACCTTCCACTAGACCAGGTTGTTCAAAGCCCCATCCAACCTGGCCTTGAACACTTCCAGGGATGGGCATCCACAGCCTCTCTGGGCAACCTGTTCCGGTGCCTCAGCACCCTCACAGTAGAGAATTTCTTCCTAGTATCTAATCTAAGTCTACCCTCTTTCAGTTTAAAACCATTACCCCTCATCCTAGCACTACACTCCCTGATAAAGAGTCCCTCCCCATCTTTCCTTTAGGCCTCCTTTAAGTACTGGATGGCTGCTGTAAGGTCTCCCTGGAGCCTGCTCTGCTCCAGGCTAAACAACCCCCCAACTCTCTCAGCCTATCCTCATAGGGGAGGTGCTCCAGCCCCTTGATCATCTTTGTGGCCCTCTTCTGGACCTGCTTGAGCAGGTCCATGTTTTTCTTTTGTTGGAGGCCCCAGAGCTTAACTTAGTACTCCAGGTATTCTTTTGTGTCCTCCCATGCTTTACAAAATCAGAAGTCTCAGCTTTATAATAGATGCTATTCTTCACTAGCTTTTCACTTCATTTGCAAACAATTTAGTTTACTCTTTATTATTACTCAGGAACAAATATATGTACATGTATTTTCCCCCAGTGATGCCCTCAGTACTACAAGGAAAAAACCCCTGGCCAGTTGACTTTATAAGTTTTTTGTAACACCATTTTCACTCTGGAGTTTTCACTGAGATGGTGGTCCCATTTTCTTGGGTACTCTACAAATTCAAAGTAAGTTCCCAGAACTTCTCCAGGGTATAGTCTGAATAATTCAGTATTATCCCCTTCAATTCCTCCAGAACTAACTTCTTAGCTGTTTTTGAGTTCAGTGAGAGTTTATAGGAGCTCTGTATTTCTGCAGCTGGTTTAGCTTCCTGAATATAGAACCTATTTGTAATTAAGTATAGAAAGTGCAAGTTTGGCTCTATTGTTTATTAAAAATATTCATGTCAAACTCATCATTTTTAGGCAATAACTAAAGCCCAAATATGTTCACAGAACCATACACGATGCCTACACAGCAGTAGCAGTGGGGCTGTAACATCTGATGACATAATAGACTATCAGGAGTAATGAAAGTGATTTATTCTTCATTCTTTTTTTGACTAGATCCTGTAATTGCTAGATCATATAGAATTGTACATATTCTTCTTAGTGATCATTTCAATATATAAAGGCCTAGCAAAATATTTTAAAAGCAAACTGCTCCTTTTGTATTCATTTCAATACACCAGT
Source organism: Astur gentilis (assembly GCF_929443795.1). Lineage (NCBI taxonomy): Eukaryota > Metazoa > Chordata > Aves > Accipitriformes > Accipitridae > Astur > Astur gentilis. The sequence goes on along the minus strand of NC_064883.1, from coordinate 18,158,426 downwards.
AAAGTGTTTACAGGAATGCAGGAATGGAAACAGCCTTAGGAATTCTTCTGGTCCCCACTAAATCTACTGAAAAGTTTTCACAAAAAAGCACCTTTAATGGTTCAAAACCTTCTAATTCCTAGCATAAAATTATCCACAGCTACTTTTCAGCCATTAGGATCAAGTATTTCAGATGTGCTTTTAACTTAAGAGTAGAAACCTTTTTCTTTCCTTTCCCTGATGTTCTTCCTTACTGATGTTTTTAAAGTGTCCATAACAACAGCTGGTATTGGAATGCCTCATGCATTGGATCTCAGTTTCTTACCTGCTACATGGCCATACACCTTTTCCAGTTCACAGATACATGCAAGGTAGAGGAGTATTGAGTGCAGGGCTCAGGCTGGTAGATGTGTAGGCTCTCTCATGTGCCCAGATGTGCACTAATCCTATAGTCAGATACAGATTTCACACCCCAGCAATCTACCCTGTAATCTGACCCATGGATATATCTATCCTCCCATATGCCCGTATCCAGGAGACAGCAGGCAGCAGAAACTTGTTTAGGTCCTGCAGAATAACCATACAGTCTGCAGCCTATTCTCCACTCCTCGAGCCAGCAATGTGTGAGCTTATACATTTTGCTGGCTGGCCCTGCCTGTCCAGCATGTGATTAACTGACAGCCTCTGCTATAAAACTGGAGAGGTGCTGCCAGACCATCAAAGCTTCGAGCCCATGCACACACCACAACCCAGTCAGCACACTGATAAGGCTATGTCCATCCACACAAAACAGCAGAAGATGAATATTTGCTGGCCTCCTCTATTTGTTCATTAATTCCCTGGTAACATACAATGCTTAGGCACAATGTGAAAGACCACAACTAAAATACTCCTCTTCTACCTGCAGTAATTTGAACCAAAATTTCTCAGTTCCTAGAAAAAAGTCTTAATTATTGAGTAACGCTGTTCTAGAAAGGGAATTTCTAAACTTTTGAATGTTTTGCAGAGAATAGCTCACTATCCACTGAACAAAAGAAAGAATATATAGGCTAACAGCACACTCAGCTGGGATATAAGAAAACTTAGGTTTCAAACCTTGCTTCAAAGAGGATTGAAGTATTTCATATACTTAATGTTTTGAAGCTGAGACTGGAATTCAGGTCTCCCTTTGCCCTTACTTCGCCAGACTACAGCAACATGACATCTCCATATTATCTTCTAAAGTGAAAGGTAACAGCTTTCTCTCTCTCTGACAGATCTCCAGGACATCTGTGGGACTTGTACCTCCTCCCCATGGCCCAAGCAGTTCCTTCTCTTCCATTCACTGTAACTGTAACTAGTCACACACACACACACACACACTTCCTAAGCCATTCCTATGCAATCCAGCCTGCTTTTGGATGCAGTACACCTGCATCTATGGGACACCTACTCCACCACTAGCCCAGACTAACAGACCCCTATAATCGACTGTCCTCTTCAAAAAAGTTATGTGTTGTATTGCTGTGTTTTTTTCTATTGCTCCATTGTCCTGGATAATTAAATTTGAGTGTATTGGGTGGTAAGTGATGGACACTGGTACCACTGGGCTGAGTGATGTTACTGTGTCTTTAAAGATAGACTGAAAGGCAGCACTTTGAATTTCCATTTCCCCAAGTATTGTTGGTTTCTGCAACACTTTTAATGTCATTTAAAATAATAGCAAGTTAATGAGCTGTTAGGCTTATACAGTGACTTTACAATACTGAGAATGTATCCCTCATAGAAGTATACGGAAAATGATCCACTAGAGCATGACATAAACTTTGGAACAGTTACGATCTGCTGCATATTTATGATGATTTTCATTTTTATAAATATTTACAGAAATTTAAAATAACTTGGCAGACCAATAGCTTCTCTGAAACAATTATGTCTTGCTTTCTAAGGATCTATTTAAACTTGTTCTAGGGTACCAGTTGGCACTATATATTTTTAAAATATTGTTTCTTTCATGCAGTGATCTGAATTTTTGGCATAGGTCTCTGGAATTAAGGGTAATTCTTAATTAACTGGCTATGTAAGAAATACATATATGTATTCTTTATACGCTGTGTGTGTATGTATATTTCGTGTATATGGATAGATGTGACAGACACATATGTTTTCTTTTTAATTGAGAAATATCTTCTGTGTCATAATTTTTCATTGCTACAACCTATGAAGGAGAACCTTCTTAGTGAGAAATTAGTCCTTTTTTTTTTCTATATGACCAGTTTTAGTTCAGTTTCTCAAGTCATGTAGCAACAACAAATCAGAACTCTCTTTCCAGAGATCTTTCTTCTTGTGGCCTATTACTGCCTCTGATATTATTGGCATTGAAATGATCAGTTGATTAGTTGGGGTTTTTTAATGTTGAAATCTGAGTTGTAACTTTCTAATTTCATTATTCTTACTGTGCTCTGACCATCTTTTATTTTGTGTTTTGTCAGTCTAGTCTTATCCATTGCTTTGAAGGCATTACTAGATTTTATTGCCACTGCAGACAGTCTTGCCTATAATGGCTGACTGTGGAATCAATGGCACATAAGAGCAGATTTCCCTTCAGCTTGTTTTTCTAACATTTCCCAGTAACTATATGTTAACTAGAAATAAAATTATTTTGAGGCAATCTGTGGCCCTATACGCATATCAAATATCTGAACTGATATAGCTGAGACTTCAGGTCTACTGGCTTTTTCTTTTCAGACACATTATTTCAGTCTTTATAAATCTGAAGTAACTTTCCCTATTGTCTGTACGACTTCATTTCCAGCCACATTGTTGTGAAACAGCAGGCTGCTGAGGTAGTAGAATTTGCCTATAGATTTAAATGTATCATCATTACTGCATACCGACTCAACACGTTTTCCACAGGGGAAAGGTGAAATGCAATCTCTGTTTTCTTCATGCTGATTTTCTGGCTGAAGCATAATCAAAACTGTCAGTAGTAATGTGCTGTTCTTCTTGTGATACACTTACATCCAGCATGCATTGAGGTCGTCAAAGACAAGGCAGGGACCACTTGCTGTGTGGCCTGAGATTTAGAACGAAGTCTAGGCAGATTGAGAATTCTACCATTTATATTATACTGAATGAGAATGAGTTTATACATATTGTACAGCACCGCAGTCTTAAACTGCCAGGAATCACATGTAATTGCATTATCTGAAAGAAATATAAGGTGAAGGAACGATGAAGTATACAGAAAATCCAAACCTTGAGAACTTAATTTCAGGCCTGTAATATAATCCTTCTTTTATTATTATTTTGTGTGATGTAAACAATTAAATTGCACAAAAATTAATAAAGTATTTTCAAGAAGAAAATAATTTCAATAATATTTTTAAAACAGAGAAAATTCTCATAAATCCTCCTTTTGTGATTAAGAAAAAGTGACCATTTTCCTACTGTTTTAACTGAATGTTTGTTTTAATGAATTTTTTTAATGAAGTAAATCTTGGTGTTAACACATTTTAAATGTTGATATGTTGAGGTTAAAAAAAAAATAGGCCAAATTATGACACAATTTCCAATAACAAATGTGGGAAAATATGTGGAATACTAACATTATGAATACATGAAGTTCTTCAGAATGATACCAAAGAAGGGGCATTGTAGAGTTATACTTTCCAATTCATTCAAGACAACGTATGAAATAAGCCACAACTGCGTAAGGCTCCACACACTAGCACACAGTCCTCTTCCTGCTTAACATCCCCTTGCTTATGGCTTCACTTCCTGCCAGTACTAGCAGCACCGTAAGAAATGTTGATGAAAGCTTCTGAACAGTACCTGTTACTGTTTGTCCTGCAATGGTGAAATGCCTCATCATTATGTCATCTAGGAAGGTTGATTTTCATTGTAAGCTGGTGCTATTACCTTCTGCTTTAAGCACCACAGTCAAAACTAAAATAATTGTATAGATAATTGTATTTTTTTCCAAGAAATTAAAAGCTTCAGATTATATATTTCAAAGATATCTAACCAACAGTTAAAATGACTTGAAAATTTGCCAGTCAGAAGATAAAACTCAGTGAGAGCCAAAATCATTAGGATCTTTTTGAAAAACAGTCCAAATTAATGAGAGACATTTTTTGTTAGCAAAAATAAACACTAAAGCCTAGAACCTAGAAAAAAATCTAGTTTACCTGTACAATAGACAACCCACCCATTTCAGTGAGTCTCTATTAAACTATCTTTGAAAGAGGTAAGTATGGTTACATATATTGAACAATTTTCTTCCCCAAATCAGAGCTTAAGTGTACTGGAAAATGTTCCATGACATCTTCTACATTTATTTATTTCTATGAATTGATTCTTTGCTGCCTATATAAAGACAGCAAATACTCTATTTAAACTATCTGTTATTCAGAAAATTAGAAAGACGGTTTATTTTCAAAATCACAAGCTGGACATGCCTGCAGTGATATTGTTGTCCCACAAATAGGGTTCATTTACCTGATGTGCAAGCCAAAAACACAGAGTTGAGGTATTTTCAAACTAGTTTCATTGATGTGTATGAATGGGTGCCTGTCTCAAGACAGCACACCTTTGTCTCAAAAATCCTCGTGTTTATACACTTAACTAATACGTATTCATTGCTATTTTCCTTAATGATTGGTTCTTTCTTCTTCTGCCCTCATGTAAATTAGTGAGCAGACTCTGTCTTTTTCCTTCACTGTCTTCTTTTGAGTAGGTGGTATCATTTGAGAAGGCGGTCATTGAGTTGGTTGTCGTGATCTCCCCCCTGTTTTACCTACTTCTTCTCTCATCTTGGCAGTTCCAAGCAGTTCTTCAAGGTTTATTGACCAGACCACAATCCATTACCTTTTCTGATATAAGCATAAAGCCCCATTGTTTAGTAGTTAGTTCCTAAAGCCTAAATCATGTCTAGTTATTGTCTTCCTATTTTAAGTATTAACTGATGAGGGCTGTACACAGAACTTTAGCAACTCCCATCATATTATACATATTAATTGATAACAATATAATTTAAACAGTGAAATGCCTATTTCCAAAATAATGGCTGATAGGCCTTGTCATCTGAGCTGTGATATATTTCTCCCTCTTGAAATGGAGGTCTCCTTCCATTACATGGGAGGCAAGTATCTCCTTTTGAAGAACTGAGCCTTAGTATTCTGAATGTTTATTATAAACTTTTGAGAAAAGAGCCTTTATTAAAGTCATGTTGAGTCAACAATTCATGTTCTACACGTAACAGATTTTTCTTCACTTGAAACTACTTACAGAATGCTTTTTCTACTCTACAGCATATTTAGAGTAAACACAAAAGCAAATATTTTGTAGCTAGAGATACGTCAAAGCTATGATTTATGAAATTAAAATAAAATGTTCTGATTTCTCAGAAGAGGCAATAGAACATGATATGAAGAGCCTGGAATGCCCAGGTGCCAATGGGACAGTATAATCCTTTTAAAAACTTCGGAAGAAGCATCTGAAAAGGATTACATTTTTATAGAGAAACACCTCTTTTATGTAAATGTTGACATAGCCATTCTTGTACTGTCAGGGAGATGCTGCATCATTTGTCACTTGATAGTTCATTGCAAAAAGAAAATGGAACGTGAATTTATTTGTTAAGAGAGTATGTTGGGGTGTGCTGGTAGCTAAAGAGCTTTTTATGTTAGAGTGAAATATAATAGAGTGATCACTTATACGGACAAAAAATTACTTTCCAAGAGTAATTTCCCATAGGTGTTGGTACACTTGTTCCCATTCATACTGAACAGTGTGAATGATCAGTTCAAAGGACAAGAATTAAAATATGTTCTTTTGGTTTTTTCCACTGTGTTGCTTCATAGAAAAGACATTCACACCCTTCTGAGCTGCCACTCAGTAGCACATAAAGAATGTTACAGCTTGTGTAAGTGTCAATTAAAGATAATTACAACCTCAGTGACCTGTCTTGCCACTAAAACACTTAGCAGAGTTTATTCTTTCTTTGCAACATGGAGACTGGGAGCACAATCCTGATCCCCGTGACACTGTTATAAATCAGGAGACACTGCACTGAAGCCAGCCGAGTTACACTCTCATAAATATGATGTAAGGCAGGAAAGGAAATCAGATCCATTGCTTATATGTTGGCTCTGATTTTGCAAATCTTTTAGTTTTGTATTCTAGTTTTGAGAGTATTCAAATAAAAATGATAATTGGAGATAAGTCAGCCAATAGATGTAATGGGGTTCCATTGTTCTTGATGCCAGACAATGAGGGAAAATTAACAGGAGATAATCCTGTCGGAAATACTTGTATTTTCCAAGCATAAGAACATTAAACAACTCTACTCCTCTCATCTGAAGTTGTCCTGAGCTCTGGCTTGTGCTTGAGCTTTCATCAGTGCCACAGTGCACATGTCCTGTTGTTCCATGGCCTCAGGAGCCAGGACTTTCTATAAAAGTAACAAACTAAATTTTCTCTTAGTTTTGGGTCCTGTACCTCAGTGAAAGATTTCTGTACCCAATTCAGACATCTATGATCAAAAATGTGTCCTAGATTAATTCTTTATTCTTTGCAAATCTGTCACAGATTTCTAATTCTCTCTTCCAGTCCTACTACCCAATGCCTCATGGTTTAAAATTTTCTATGCAGCAGGCAGTCCTTTCCCAAATCAGCAAACAGCCATGTTCGCTGCCACTCTTAGTTTCAGGCAGTTCATTTGGTATTTCTCTGCTTGAAACCCAGAGGATGGTTTTTTTCACTATAAATTAAACCAAGTGAATTCCCCAGCAGGTACGGTATAGTTCCTGTGAACACTAACTGCCTGCCATTATTAGCATGCCCATTATATTAACCGCTGCATTTCTTTGCATTTGCATTTCAGACAGATATAAATTCCTTAACTGGACATATAATGCTCAGAAGATCATTTTAGAGGAGCTATTTGGGCTTCCTTAACCATTTAAAATGCATATTTGTGAAAATTGCCCTTGTATGAGTAAAAAATAAATAAAATAAAATGAAGGACATTACCATATTCACATAGTCTTTTATATGTATTTACATCTTTCTCCACCAACATTTGCTATTATGTTTTGCAAACTAGTAGGTATGGAACTGAATTTACACACTTCTGTCATGTAAGTATGCAGATATCTCTGGTAAATGGCTCTGAGCATTTTCACACTTCCACTGATTTCACTTTTCTGCAAGCCCAGGCTCTGGATAATGAAAAGGCCCCACAACTAGAAAACACCATACAGGACTGCCAAAGATTCATTGTATAATGTTGTCTAGTTTTAGAATTAGTAATAAAGCAGTGTACACTAATAGCTAAAGGCTACGAACTGGAGAACCTCAATTCCTGAATCTTTTATATGCCTCTGAATCTCCATTTTGGTTTTGGTTATGTCATTTTAAGATCTGACTGCCTAGTTTCCTGCCATCCAGGAGCCTTTCTGTGCTCGGCTTTATATTCCTGCGACCTCATTTTCACATATTGTAACTGACTTCCCACTGACTTTGATCTGAGTTACAGGCCATTAGTACCACAGAAAATCAGGAACCAGGCATTTAGAAATGCGCACTGTGAGCAACATTTCTGAAGTCAGTGGACATTCAGCTATTAACCTTTCTAAGCTCCTGCAACAGTTTCTTTGGGTAAAAGCAGGATACGATCTACCTCATATGAATATTACACAGATTTGTTAACATTGTAGGCACTTGGAAGATTATAAGGAGTCAGTTATGGCTATCACAGTTATTATTGCCACGTAGTAACAACGAAGTGGTTTAAAACTGATTTATAAAACCTTCCCTTCCAATGTGCAGCAGTTCAAGTACCCTTCAGACTCACCATCATAGCTTGCTGCTCAACATTTTCAGCATCAAAAAAAAGTCACAGCTTAATACTTTATCCCTCTTATAGAAGTATTTATGAGTACAAGGTGAAAATGAGATTTTTCTTTCTAGGTAATGGCCACTTCTTGATGCTGAATTGGCAACCTGGATGGTTGTATATGTGACAGGAACATAAAAGAAAATAAAGCCAGGCATGCCTGCTGTTAAAACAGTCTGGCTATGGTTTTCTAAAGTGAGGCAGCCAGGGTTTATATTAAATCTGCATTTTAAGCCCAGGGTTTCTAGTTCTCTTCCTAATTCTGACGTTGAATCATTCTGTGGCTACACACACAGCTTTCTGTATCTTTTTTCCAGCTCCATAACTGGTCACAGCAGTTAGTCACTAAAATGTAACTCACTACATTTGCAAAACCCTTTTGGGACATTTCAGTGAAAGACACCTGAAAAAGACATAAAATTACTATGAAACATCACACACATTTTCTACATGATACTAAGCTGAAACTCTAAAAGTTTGGTTCAGACTTCAGTCAAAGCATCAAATTTGGCCACAGAAAGATTGTAAGAGGAGGGTTACAGTTAGCTGTTAGATGACAAGTTCAGAAAAGCAACTAAAGAGAATAAAAACTTTAAAAATTGTCTTTTCAGTGTTGTCTCCTTGGTCAGCAGTGACTATCATGTTTTTTCTTAATTCCTCTTCTTCCATTACCTCTTTTTTGCTTTTTTCACTTTAAGTCACCTCTGCTAAATAATATCAATATACAATATTGTGGTGGGTTGACCCTGACTGGATGCCAGGTGCCCCCCAAAGCTGCTCTATCAATCACCTTCTCAGCTGGACAGGGGAGAGAAAACATAACAAAAGGCTCATGGAGCGAGATAAGGGCAGATAGAGATCACTCAAGAGTTACCATCACGGGCAAAACAGACTTGACTTGAGGAAAATTAACTTAATTTATTACCAATCAAACTAGAGTAGGGCAATGAGAAATAAAACCAAATCTTAAAACACCTTCCCCCCACCCCTCCCTTCTTCCCAGGCACAGCTTCACTCCTGAATTCTCTACCTCCTCCCCGCAGTGGCACAGGGGGGTGGGGAATGGGTGTTGCGGTCAGTTCATCACGTTGTCTCTGCTGCTCCTTCCTCCTTGGGGGAAGGGCTCCTCGCACTCTTCCCCTGCTCCAGCATAGGGTCCCTCCCATGGGAGACAGTCCTCCACGAACTTCTCTGGTGTGGGTCCTTCCCATGGGCTGCAGTTCTTCACAAACTGCTCCATCATGTGTCCATTCCATGGGGTGCAGTCCTTCAGGAACATACTGCCCCAACATGGGTCCCCCATGGGGTCACAAGTCCTGCCAGAATACCTGCTCCAGTGTGGACTCCTCTCTCCATAGGTCCTGCCAGGAGCCTGCTCCAGCATGGGCTTCCCACGGGATCACAGCATCCTTTGGGCACATCCACCTGCTCTGGCATGGGGTCCTCCCCGGGCTGCAGGTGGATATCTGCTCCACCGTGGACCTCCCTGGACTGCAGGGGGACAGCCTGCCTCACCATGGTCTTCACCATGGGCTGCAGGGGAATCTCTGCTCCTGCTCCTGGAGCATCTCCTCCCCCTCCTTCTTCACTGACCTTGGTGTCTGCAGAGTTGTTTCTCTTACATGTTCTCCTCTTCTCTGGCTTCAGTTTCTGTGTTGCAGCAACTTTTTTCCATCCTTAAATATGTTATCCCTGAATGCTCGGCCTTGGCCAGCAGCGGGTCCGTTTTGGAGCCGGCTGGCATTGGCTTTGTTGGACATAGGGGAAGTTCTAGCAGATACTCACAGAAGCCACCCCTGTAGCACCCCACTACCAAACCGTTGCCACAGAATCCCAATAGAAATATGAATTTCAGCTTACATTAATATATGGGAAGACGTGAATTGACATTTGGTAGGTCTGAACAAAGACTCCCTGGACATGGTGAACAGTGTCACATTCAACCACATTTTACAGCCTCTCAGTTAATGACATTTAACTCTGTTCTAACTGTATCAGTATACTTTTTATTGAAATGACAGAATGAAATGTAGCTGCCTGAACAAGCATGCTGAAGAAAAGACTAAATACCAACCTCGATAAAAAGAGTTGATAGGAAAAAAAAAGTTCAATCATCTCAATGAAAGCAGGTTCCTTTTCTTCCCAAAATTAAAGTATACTGATAATTTGACAAGTTAACTTCAATGACATACTGTCACAGAGGCTTACAAGGAAGTAGAATAGACAGGTGATAAAATAAACTTTATCTTAACCAAAATTGTTAACAGGTGATAAACTAGGAATGAAATTTGTTCTAATCAAAATCGCTTAACACATTAGTGAACTAGAGATTCAAGATGACAAACAGAATCAATACTACACAGCCGGCTTAAGAATTCTTAAGCTTTAGAAATGATGATCCAAAATGCACAATCACTCACCTAATAAGACGAGGGCTCTCAGGCTGGGGGTATTACCATGGGTGGCATCCCAACCCATGGGAAGAGTCCCCAACTGCAGACCCGCTGCTCTGAGGAGGACTGACTTGACTGGCCCTCTGACAGGGCTCCATTTATACCCTGGTCGAATTTGATCTGTGGTCAAATATGGTCATGTTAGTCCTCATTGGTTAACGACTCCAACCTTCAACTGAAGTGTGTAGGTGATGGTAGTCATCGACCTAAGTGCATATGTGACAGTAGTCACCATGCAACTTCACCCTGCGGATGGAATGGCCCAACCCCCAACCACAGCTTCTAGTCTCCCAATTGATCAAGAAGTTTCAATCTTCAGGCATCGGTCAGCAAGTGGTGAGCAATTGCATTGTGCATCACGTGTTTTTTTATATTCCAATCCTTTTATTAGTATTGTTATTTTATTATCGTCATTATTATTAGCTTCTTCCTTTCTGTTCTATTAAACTTTCTTATCTCAACCCACGAGTTTTACCTTTTTCCTTCCGATTCAACCCCCCATCCCACTGGGTGGTGAGGGAAGTGAGTGAGCGGCTGCGTGATGCTTAGTTGCTGGCTGGGGTTAAACCATGGCAACCGGCATGGGTGCACCTGCCACACACACACACTGACTAGATGCACTTGCACTAGAAGATGTAAGTTGTCCTAAAAGTATTGGGCAGCTGGCAGGTAAAGTCATGGGAAAAGTGGTAGCCATACAGGTTTCCTTCAGAGGAAGGGAGGACTAGACATTAAAAAAGTCTCTGATTAAATAACAACATATATGAGAGCCTATCATAAGAACCTTGTAAAGAGTAGGCAGTTCTTGAGTAGAGAGGCACTGGCCCTGCCCAGGCTGGAATTCCAAGAGTTGATACTTATTATTTCTTAGGTGCTTTTGTTTATTACTTTATCAGGTAGTAAATAATCTCTTTTAAGAGTGCTCAGACAGATCTAGAACACCTGAGTACATAGCAACTAATTTGGATAAAGAAACAATTCCAATATTAATTTTAAACTTAAACTGCATCTGTTTTTTCAGTCATCACTGCTTAAATGATTTTAAAATACATTTTCCCTATAATTTATTCCTTCACCTGCTGGTTTTGGATAACAACAAGCAAAATACTAAGGTAAAGAATACTCCTTTGCAGTTTCCGGCCCTCTTAACACCAAAAGGGAGAAATAAGGCTGATATTTATATAGGAATTTCTAGAGAACTCAGTATGATGAACAAGCTCTTATGGTAATGATTGCTAACACTTAAAAAACCAAGACGTAAACAAACAAAAGAGTTAAGAACCATCAAAAACAAAAAGATAGTGCTCATTAGGGAAGCCATTATAAAATGGCTTGTCCAGGATTGTTGCAGTTCACAGCTGCACCTTTCAAAAAGCTAGTTATCTTTAATTCTCTCCCTACTTTCCAAGGCATGCAGTCTGAGGTCTCTGTAAATAGGCAGCCCTTCACTGGATGCAAATTAACAGGTTATAGCTAGTGTCAGAAAAGCTTATATAGTTAAGTAGTGCTTCATATCAAAAGGCTACTTTTCTAGGTGCTGAAATGAGGGCATCAAGAATTAAATTAAGGTTTTACACAGAATGCCATAGCAGAGAAGAAGATGAAGAAAAAACTGAAAATGAGACCAGTGTTGTAAACAGTGCAAACAACTTAAGATCCAAAATGGTTGCCAAAAGTGCTGCAGAACTTTTAATAAATGTAAGTGTAGCCATCTTGTTAAACCAAGGGTATTAAAAGTATGGTTTCTAACTTGAACAGTTTCAGAAGGCATATAGAGTTTACTAGTTTGGGACTATATGATTTTGGCTCCGTCCTTGATACAACTTTATCTGATCTACTTTGTTCCTTTGACATAGGATAACACACACGCAAAAAAATCAGATTAAGTGTGATTTCAAAACCTCATAAAACTGAGAAGTATGGTCATCTGTGATTATTCTCAAGGAATATGCTTGACTCATTCTTGCAGTATCTAAACATTTCTTTCAAGGTCTTCTACAGTAAGTTCACAGTACATGCCAACTTGAGCACAAAAAATTGTTCTGAAATTTTGAGAGAATATAAGTTTATAAAATGGCCACTTCTCAGCCTAAAAATCTCAATAACTTACTGGTCTCAGACTATCCCTTAAGACAGCTGTTTTAAAAGCAGGGATTTTACTACTACTATTACTACTACTACTACTACTACTACTACAGTGAATGCTAGAGAGGAATAGTGAATGAAACCAAATAGCTCTGTTAACTGGCAATGGAAGTGTAAGCTTTAACTGATGAAAAAGACTTTTTTATTAATATTATTTTGGTGATTTTTTTAGATAATTATGTGTATAGAATAATTTTCTTCTATTATAATAGAAGAGCTCTATATCATGGAGATCCTTCTTTGTGAAGCTCATTTCTACCTCTTTCAGTTAGGCTACAAATTTTCTGAATTGTCTGTAGCTGAGAAACCACAAAAACCTTTCATGCTAATTTTTGCTGCTCACATTTATTAGCTGTGAGCTTAGCAGTGCTAGACAGTGTTGAATGCAATACAACCTTAAAAAAGTGAAGTTTCTCTTCTGCTTTTAAAAAAATTAAGTTTGACTGACATTTAAGATTATTAACAGCAATAGATAATCATCTTGTATAGGGAAATATAAAAACCAAAATGTTGTGTAACCTAAAAGAAGCAATTCTGTAGACAAATTTTCCTGAAATTCTGGCAATCTTTTAGAGTTAGCATCTGGGTAAATACTTACAAACACTGGCTAAATACTTTCAAACATATTAGCTATTTGAAGGAATTCATCATCTAGTTGGCCAAACTTTGCTTGCAACATAAAGTTGCTGAGGGTAGTAAAAGTCACATTGAATCTGATGGGCATAAAAATAGCAGAACATTAAGCAGCATCGTATGAAATTAAGCTGGGTTTGGTCAAGACAAAGCTCCTCCATACTGGTACAAGTACTTCAAACTTTGTCAGTCTCTGACTGACTCTCAATGTGGGGGGTCTTCTGAGACTTTTGTCACTTAACACCACAAGGGCAGATGGCAAACCAAAAAGGGATAAGTTGAAGTCTACAGGAGACTAGCTAGAAAGAGGTTGGTTCAACCATGCAAATCCTCTGAATTTAAGAAGACTGACCTTAGCAAAGCATATAATCTAGGACATGATGGCAACTAAGTGAGAGGGAAATTAGAAGAGTAAAAATGCATTTTGAAGAAAAAAATGAAAGCGTTTTAAAACCAATACCCAGAAGCCATGAAAATACATTTGGAAGAAGATGACTGCAATAGAACCAACAGATCTTCTAAATCCCCACAAAGCAGTGAGGGAAGATAAGAATGCTGCTGAGAAGTTAAAGGACTTTTTGCATTAATTTTCACTCAAGAATTTTTGGAAGATTACTTTGAAACCTGCTGTTTTTCTGATATATAACAATGTGATGCTGCTAAAGCCCTACATGCTACAAAAAGTTTCCTGTAACTACATGCATAACAAGCAGAATGTATGAAACCTCAAAACTGCAAACCCCTAATTTTTTCCTTATAAGTATTCACTATTCCATAGAAATGGATGAGAGAAAAGCAGTGCCTCTTATATTTAAAGAAATGGAACTGGGGAACATTAAGTTTTTTGCCTATTTTTATAAGTTTGTCTGAAGTGAGACAAGAAGTCTCACTTCTTGTTCTCTAACAAGAAGTGAGAAGTTTCACAATGTAAAAGAAGTTCCCAGATTGCCATATTTTAAAAGGAAAAAAAAAAAAAAAAGCTTCATAAGTCAGTCACATGTTAAAATGGTTAATAAAATTTAAAAAAGTAAAACAACATAATTTTTTTTAGACTTTTAGAAGTACTGATTCCTCAGGAAAGGAAACTAAATAGTTTCCTACATGTATGGGACAAGTCAGGATCAAAAAGCACCTAACAGAAAGGAAAAAAAAAAAAAGAAGAACTTTAGGATAATACAGGCTACCTTCATTATGGAACAATGTATACAATGATTGACTGAACATTCTCATTATGGCTTCACTTATTCTTACTAGTGAACTAGAAGGGAGGGCAATGAAACTGAAATCTGAAAAGTGCAAGAAAAAAACTCTGTTACTTGGGTATAAGGAGGACCCTGAAGAATTTCAAAGGGAGAAGATGAACTAGATAAATGAACAGCATGACAGCAAAATTTATCAATGCTGATCATGCTGGAGGGAACTACCTGTACAATGCAGCTTTCTAAATTAACCATATCTAAATTAACGAATGGAACACTAACCCTCCTGCACATTTCATAGCAGAGGTCATCATTAATGTGCTATTGCAATCATAAAAAGTAATATGTTACGTTGCAATATGTTACAATAACTTGATTTACGATGGAATGGACAATATAACATCTTTATTTAATTCTATAGCCTTTCCCAGGATACTATCAACAACAAAAGTATATTTTAAAAGAGGATGTGACAAGCATGATGAAAGCAAAGTAAAAAAGCAGTTCTAGAGACTGGAAGAGTTGCATTCAAAAGAAGATGGAATAACAGAAAGGATCAACATAAAATAACAAATAGGTTTATATTCCTATGTCATAAATAGCAAAGTTAAATCAAAACCCTGTTTTTTTCTGATATAATCCAAGAATAGAGGCACTCGGTTTCTAAGTGAAAGAATCTGAATTTGAAAAAGTAAACACTTCTTCATATACTATGAACAAAACCATAAAATACTTTGCCAATAAAAAACAATTCAACAAAAAATTTTAAAATATACAAAATCTGTGCTAATCAAGACTACTTAATGTTGTTAGCAGTTTTTAAAGGGATATTTATTGTTTCCTTCATGTTTTAACTCAGACTGTAATTCTTAAAGATCAATGAGAATAGAAGGATTCTTAGATTAGTCTGCCTCAGAGGTATTTTAAATTTCAAGTACCTTGAGCCAGCCACGTTCGAAGACGTATATGACCTTTCATGGTCATTCCTATGCTCTGGTGTTTCATTGTAGCATATAAATAAAAACTGATGGACAGGAAAATCAGAAAGAGGAGATAGAAAATACAGCAGAAATATATTTATATTGAACAGTAGTATCTTTCATTTTACTGAAGGAAAGCTAGTTCCTATTTTACAGAGCACCATGAAAGTTTGTGTCTTTCATCATGAGGAACAGAGGACTTGAAGTGTGACAAATTAAGTGTGAGAACAGAGTTAAAGTTTATCACATTCATAAGGAAAAAATTGAATTTTATTTAGTTCATATTTAATTGTGGTACACATTTTATGATACATTTCTGTGTGTTAATGCTATTTTTCATCGTATTCAAACCCACACATATTCAAAAATAAACATTCATGTGTGAAGTCCTAATCCAAACCTACTTAACCTTCACTGCCACTGTATAAGCAAAATAGTCTTTGCATCCAAGAGCATGTGACCATATCCACCAATAGGAACTTTAGTCTCCAGATAAGAGCTTTGAAAGTGCAAATTCTTGCTTCCACACCCTGAGATTTTTTGTTTAGTTAATATCTGAAAAGCCAATCTGAGATCCAAGCCTTTCTGAAAATTAGGCCTGTAAGGCACTCCTACATTCTGAACTGTACCAGTTTTGCAACTAGTTTTGCACTGTACTGAAGAGCCTCATATCTTCTTTAAGATCAGTTCAGTCACGTCTGCATGGATTGCTAAAAAGTCCACACACCTAAAAAAACCCTCTGCAGATCTGAGAGTTGTAAGGTTTAACTGTAAGTATGTCATAGTTTTTTCTTAAAAAATGCTAAGCTGAATTAATTTAAATGATTTTTATTTTCTCTTTCACTAATTATTAATCTAAGTTTTGATAATAAATCAGGTCAGTCCTATTGAGGTAAGTAGTGAGGAGCTACTTACAGTTTGTACACCTACAGTATATACACTGTAGGTGTACAAACAAAGTATGTGTCATGAAATAGGAAATAGAAGTCTGGTCAAGACCTTATTGCAGACATTTTATTTTGGGTAAAAAAGCACCATTGCTCTGCCTGCACAACACATTTTTCTAAATACTGAAGAAGCAAATATGCTGTTCTCATCACTTAAGGAATTCCTCAAGCGTGGAGGGCAAAAAATAAGATTTTTTTTATCAGGGTCTGTAAATCACATATAATGGTGTGAAGTGGGTCTATGGTCTCTCACATAAAGAACTGGACTCAGGAGAAATTAAAAGTATAATCTGAAGTCTTATCTCTAATTCTTACTTTCAAGTTTTCAATATAAACATTATATTTAATGTACAGAAGATTTTTAAGTCTTCTCCACTGGCAGAGAAATGCGTGTGCTCACACTTATCAGCCCTCTGTTTTGTTGTTGTTAAGAGGGAACTACGAATAGTTAAGTATTTGCTGTGATTTAGCTAATGTCTTTTTACCATATAAAATGCAATCCAATTCATTGTGTATGTGCTTGTAAGGGAAAGAGACACAAATGACTTTGTACTAAGCCTTTTTTCTTCATTTCATATTGCTAAAGCTGTCTCTGGAGAAATAAAGAGGCTTTTTCTCTTATTTCCTATAATGGGAATCTAATGAGAACTTTAATTAGTATAATGAATTTTTTCCCTTACTTTCTAGATTTTACAGTAATCATTCAGTATTTCTCAGTCATGATTTTCTATTGTATCTCTGTCATGTTATTTCTTTAAAATAATTTACATAGTACTGTCTTATTTTATATTTTGGTTAACCCATTTTATTGCCAAAATAACCGGAATCAAAATAACCAAGAATCATCCAATTCTTGTTAATAGCTTGGTCAGTCAGTCACAGAGTGAAATATTTTCTCAGTTACAACCATGTGTAAAGATGCTAGTACAGAGGTCTTGTCTCTATTCAATGTATACCTGAAATGGCCATTGCAAGACAGTCTATTCCTGCTCCTTTTAGTTATTCCTTGAATTTTTCTTCCAAAATAGCTATTTTGGAAAGAATGGTTTTAACTTCCTCCCTGCATTTTTTTTTCTATAGCATGTTGCATTTCTTTTGAGATTAGAATAAAACCTTTTTACCAGAAAACATAAGAACCTGATCTTTCTGATGCAGACTCTGTTCAAGTTAACTTCTTGATATTTATAAAAATCCATATTTGATGGACTTAGTCCTGTAGATACTGCACATTTTTTCTGACAGTCTGGAATATCTTTCCATTTGTCCTGGGAAACATGAGCCAGACCCAGGATTCCCATGTTTTGTGCTGTGAATTTCACGATGCTTTTGCAAATACTGTGCTGCACATCAAAGCCCTTACTTTCCCAGAAGGTGCTTTTATTCATTTTGCTTTTTTGTTTGTTTGTTTTTGTTATTATCTTCTTGGCACAGGACACCAATGAGTAAGAAACTTCAGTTTGGAAACTGTCTGCAAAAGTAAGTGTGTGTGTGTGTGTGTGTGTGTGTGTGTTAATGAGTAAGCTTCAAATAGACCATGACTCTGACCATGGTACCTAGCTCTGATAGCGGCTTTCCGCAAGTGGCTTTCTTAATTCATGTCCTCTGCACCCCTAGCTGCAAAATGAGGGCAAGCATATTGATTTGTTATGCTGAGCAGTTGATATTTACTTAACAAAAATCACTGTTCAAAAGGTGCTTGATGGTGATGATGTTAAACTCTGTATGAAGAGTGCCAGCATATTGGGGATCATATACCTGAAAAATAAGCTCTATATTTTTGTTGTTACTTTTCTGGAATATACATTTTGTAATCACTACAAAATGAGAAGACATTACTAGTAAGTCCATGAAAAACAGTACAGGGAAGCAGATTTTTCCAGTGTTTTATTGTGATTTTAGAAATGTTGTGTACTGTTTTCCACAGGGAGACTAGCAAATAAAAAATAAAATTAAGTTGGCAATTAGAGAAATTTAGCTGAAACTTTTTCAGCTTATTAAGCATTTAATTTTGTGTATAAAGTGAGAAATCATTAGCACTTTTATTATCCTCAATATAAAAAGAAAGAAACTTCTGGAAAGGAGGCTGTACAACTGTCTTTAAAAGATTTGGTATTCCTGTGACTTCCTGAAATGTTTATATTGCCTGACTAAACCTGTAGTTTGACTTCATAATAAGACTACCAATTGGTGAGAGCAATTGCACAGGTGGTTTAAAAAAACCAAACAATTTGTTCCTTGCTGTTGACTAGAAAACAAGGCTTCTGTTTCCATTTCAAAGGTTGGACTGACTCTGCTCTAAAAGGTTTTCTGGTAAAACTCTGCTTAATGGAAGAACAGAAAGGACCAAATCAACTGGCATCCTCCAGCAAGGAGGACTTGCACTTATCAAATGATGCTGCCAACCTCACTGCTGCCTTGGCCTCCTGAAAGACTTAATTTGCCTTCCTACACACAACAGGCTGACCTCATCTGAGCACTATTGGGCTGGGGTAGTTGCTTTCACATCAAGTTGGGAGTGTAGGTTGTCAGCCCAACTATGGACAGGTTCATATAGACTACTTAGTTGCAAAACAATAATCAGGAGACCAATATGGTTTTTAAAGCATACTAAAACCTTCAAAACAAATTCAAAATACTTTAAAAATGTTAAGTTTGAATAGATGTGTTAAGGGTTTGAATTTAAATTATAACTTAAGCCATTTCAAGTAGATGTATGTTTTAAGAGTATAAGAAAGATGGTATAAAGACTGGAGTTCCTTCTCTTGCTAAAAGATGTTTATCATTTGAACTGCAGAAAGGAACAAGCTTGTTGTTAAGTGTGTGCATTTCTCACCATTACTCTGCAACTCCCAAAGTCACACAGCAAATCAGTTGCTCAGATAGAAATAGCTCCCATGTCTCCAGATGCAGAGTCTGGTGTCCTATCCTAAAAAAAACCCCCAACTTCTGTTAATAAGGTGTCTACAGCAGTTTATTCCTTCAGGTTAAAAGTTTGATCCTAGTCCAAGCTGCTAATACTCTGAAGTTACTAACTGACTCTGAGTGGGTCAGTTCTATTCAAATATAACTTTAGTTTCTCAGCAGAGTAAATTAAAGGAAAATTGGATGAGCTTCCATTTTCAAAATATACTAAACTGACCTTACTTTGCAGTGGTTGGTTAAAACTACTATCAAAGTCAACACTAACTCATTTAGATATGTCAGCAAAAAGGAAAAGGAGTTCAAATATTCACAGCTGTTTTGAGGAGGTAAATATTGACAAAATATAGTTGTCTTAGTGAAGCTGTGTTTTTCACTGTCTACCTTCCTCAATGTATAGGGCCCTTCTTACCTAAGGCTATCATGGAGGTATCTCCAGTTAGCACACATCTTGCTTTAAAGGGCAAAAATAAATAATGCTAAAAGCTTTTCCTTCAGGTATTTCACTCTCTTGTTTAGAAGCAAAAGGTCCCTAATGATTTCCTGCTCTGGCTGCACTCATGGCCATTGCAAATTTGCAGCAGGAGCTGTGATTTGCAACTTCAGCAGATTGTGACAGGTGCAGTTCTGGTAGTCACATGAAAATGTATTTGCACTTGATAGCCACACGTGGATCCCTGCCTGCCAGCAAGACAACACTTAAAAGCATTGCCGGCACAAGGAGGAAGGAACTTCAGAACACTGTATGTACTGATGGTGAAACTGTGACAAGACCACCTTCCTGCCAGCTTACTCATTTCCCCTAATGAGTTTTCTGTTTTGTTAATTCCAAGTTTCAGTGTGCATGGGCCTAAAACTTGCCTTGTAAGAAGATTATTCCACCACTGAATGTACTTTTCAGTCAGAATTTCATCCTATTTGTCCTCTTTATAATCAGAAATTTATTCTTTTTATCTTGATTGTCTTCTTTGTTATTAAACAGCTATATTTATGTAATCATACTATATACGTGCATACTTAGTGCCTCTGTAATTCTGCATGGGAGTTTTTCCTCACCTTATGTGCAGCATATCCTATCTTTCTGCTAACAAGTTGCCCATAACAGTGTAAAAAGTCATTCACAGATCTCAGAAGTCATCGTATGGACTCATTGATTTCAGAGAATTTTATGTGGATTAGGCCCTTACAGAAGTTGATCCTCCTCTCACAGAAATCATCAGCAAGACTGATGTGCGACAGGGTCAAGCCAACAAGCATATTATTTTGCTGCTCCACATCCCAATGCTTTTGCAGACAAAAATTGTTTAATATATTTTTTTCTTTTTCATACTACATTATAATCTCATATCTAAACTATCTTCCCACAAATGTATTATACTGAATTGGTCCAAGCTAAGTTTTATTTTCCTTTTTTTCCCCTACTCTAAATCCTTCTTGGCATTTCTCTTCCTTCATTGCTGCTCAAAACCTTTCACAATGATCAGGAGGACTATATTGTGGTATTGCCTTACAGAGTATTCAACTAAAATCACAACCAATTATTATACAAGAAAGCATTTTAATTTATTAGCCTTTAGGAAAAATTTTTAGGCATTTGTGTGCTTTATAATGTTCCATAATTCAGTGACTTTTAACATTTCCCTCCTGAAGGAGTCTGGTCTACTCGACAGGAAGCTTTAATTGGAGAAGAAGAATCTGCAGAGTTAAAAAAGCTGTTTATAATAGGAGTCAGATTTTACAATGAGAAGGTTGAAATGTTGCAGGGAGAAAGCTGCTCATTACCAGAAAAATGTCTGAATCCCAAAAGGAATGTATTTCACTGAAAAATGAATGTTGTCAGGAAAGAAAGCTCATAATTTATTACCTACTAATTGCAAATTAAGAGCTAATAGTAGTTTTCCTTTGAAAGAGTTAGTGGGAACATACAAAAACATATTTACTTTCCATAATGTTACTAAACTAAGAACTTTTTGGACTGGAGATAAAATTATTATCAATCAAAAAAGTTAAATTATATTTGCAAATGCTTAATTTTATGCACTGTTATGCCTGTGTGTAACTTCAAAAACCTTGAATAAGACCACTGACTTCCCTAGCACTAGTGGTGTTGTATGAGGTTAAGAAACAATGAAATGTTTTCCACAATTGCCAGTCTTAGATTTCTACTTGGATGCCTGAAGCCTGAATCTGATTTCACTTATTTTGCCTAATTTAAACATAACTTGCCGTGTAGTCTAAATATTCATTATAACAACAGGAACTCCTGCTGTATTGATTGCAGAGTAATATAATATCTTCAGAACATCTATTTAAAGAGAAGTGGCATGTTAATTTTTTCCAAGTCTTATTTTTGGTGCTTGCTAGAAAATATTAGCATTCTAGGATGTACTGGGCTAATGGTACTATCTTGTCTATCCCAGAAACCACAAATCTTCCAGAGAGATTTTTTAATGTCTCCCACGTGATGTTTTTAATTAGATCATCTTAGTCAGGAGTCTTCATTTCCTTCCATTACACCAAAGAATCTGTTTAGTTCAATTGTGAAAAATAAAATGTAATTCCTATTACCAAGAACAATTACTGCAGCAGGACAGAAGCAATATGAGTCTTCATTGCCTGTGTGTTATTTGACCTTCCCTCTCATTCTAGTTCATTTGGTTTATCACTTGCTTTTTCTCCTGTTTCTCAGAGGAACAACATCTTTGAGGCTGGAGCTGTCATTCACTATTGGAAGTGTCCAGCACATTGGGTTCCTCATTTATTTAAGGCCTCTTGGCACTTCACAGCGCATGCTGATAGGGCTGCAGTTTCAAAGTACCTGCATGAAGGTGCAGCAATCAAGAGCTGAGGCAAGCACTGGAGTCCTGAACAGAAAGAAAGAACATTTTTACCGAGGCAAGGTCATGAGTATCCAGACAGTGATTCTCAGAAACTAAGGAAAACAAGGACAGAAACAAGGGAACTTCTACACCAAAAAATCAGAAGCAGACAAAATGAAAAAGATTTAAAGGCCGCTATTAATGGTACTTATGTAAACACTGGCATTAAAAGGATCAGTATCAGAGAATTCTGTTCCTTCCATAAGGGGGCACAAGGAGGAATCAACTGTAACAAGTCTCGGTGAATTAATATGTTGCCTATCCGTATTTCCACATTGTCTTAGCTATGGTCTGTCTACTTTCTGAATGTATTAGTAAATAGTATAGTGACCATACCTATTAAAGGAAAGCAACAAAGTCAACTAAAAAGCCACTCCCACCCAAACACCAACGACCCTACCACCCCCCAAAAAACCAAAAACAACAAAAAAAGTATCCTTCAGGAAGTGGATTGTCCTGAGTTTACAAGGTAAGAACTAGATTTAAAACTGCCAAAGTGAGGTCAAGAGGCTATTCCAGGTATTACCTTCTAGGATTTTCCCTGAGGCAAAACATTTCCTTTCTATGCATGATCCCATGAGTGGAATTTTTGAAGGGTTTGGATCATCCTACTCTACCTCACACCATAATTTCTGTATGTGTTCTAGCAAGCCTACAGAAGACCGGGATGAGAGGTGCTGGTAAATATGTTTTCTTCACGGTATCAACAGCCAATTCAAATGGATGCTTTTGCTGCCAGTAGCATGTGCTAGGAAGAGTACATTTACTAATAAAACCAAAACCTAACATAAGACTGTTATTATTTAATAATAAAGAATATTTTATTCTGGATAGTCTGGTAATTCCTCTACAAACATGCTCTTTTCCCTTTTCTCTGTGGACAAGAAGGTATTTTCTTACCAGAGTTTTTGGGGGCTTTTAACTCCTATCAGGCATTGCTTTCAATTTACCTACTGTGGATATTTTGTCATACTTCATTCCTACACTGAAGTAAAAGAGAAATTTAGCTAGACAGATGGACTGGTTAAATTAAAAAACATTCATCATCCATCATTAACATTTATTCTCAGGACTGAGTAAACTGAATTATTATTAGAACAGACATTCCAGGTAGATTTGCACAATGCTTACACACAAAGGCAATTTTTTTTAATGGGTGGAAGGTCTGTTCTTTTGTTTGCACTCATCCCCTCTCAGGGCAACAAGACCTAAAATGCTCTGTTTCTAGCGGTATAAATCCAAAACACCTTGTGAGTGTATTGGGACTGCTGCAAAATTTTATCAGTATAAATTCCATAACAAATTTCTAGAAAAAGTTGTTAATCTCATTTGGAAGGAAGGTGTATGCTTATTCTTAGCAATTTGTCTATGTTTATCAAGCCCCAGATACGAACATTTTTCAAAAGTCACCAAAAGCTAAAATTTTCCAGCCTCTTCCTGCAATGGAAACAAGAAATGGGGAATAATTTATATTGGTTTCCATTTAAGAGGAACTCTTTAAAATACATATAAGATCATTCTTAATATTTTCTCTAGGCTGTCTGAAATCTTTTACTTCACATGACTCTATTCTCCTTCTCTGAGCAACAACAAGCCTTTTCTCAATGCTTCATTGTATTATAAGTTGCTGTTGGCTCTTTTCACATACTCTTCTTATCCTCATATTGTGCATAAGCTGCCTTCTGCAGAACAGTTGGTACAAAAGGGAACAACAGATCTGGAAAGACAGTTAATTGTGCCCTAAACAGATCAATTAATTCTGACTGAATAGCAGAAGATCTGGTAAGTCTTGCACTTTAAATAGATGGCTTTGCAAGATGTTTACTGGGTAAGTATATATCTAGACAATCTCTGCCCTTTTTATATATGAAAAAACTTAGTTTTTACTGTAACACAAGCAAACAGGAATGAATAAAAATATTTAAATAGTAGTATAATAACTGTAATAATAATTCTAAAAGAAGAAATATATGATGGACCAATAGAAAAAAATTCATTTGAAATATCTGTTTACACTTTGGACTACTATGAAATGGCCACTGAAAATTAGATTCTTGTTTCTTTAGCCTATTATTACAGGCTAAAGAGTTATGCATTTTATCTTAATCTGTTTTGCCATTCTTGGGGTTTAAATTTTTATCGGTAATAAAAGCATTTATTTCATGTTCTAGTCTCATTATTCCAGGTTTTCAAATGTGGGACTTCTGTTTCAAAATATACATTATAAAAGTACAGGGTAGAACAACAATGAAAGTGTTAGTTTATGTACACATGTAAAATGTTTGCTATGTTTTCTATAGGTTTCTGTGTATTATGCTTCAGTCTCAGATACACTGGATTTCATATGCCCCTTAAGCTACTTCTAGGTCACTTTTGAATTACTGTTTAACAACCTTATATTAAATCTAGATTCCTAATATTTGTTAGTATAGATATACTTTTCCAAAACACCAGCTGAGTGATGCTATATCACAGTTGTTATTTTATGAATGTGAAAACACAGCTTTGGGCATGGATTCAAGGCATTCAGTTGTGCAATTAGACATTGGATGGTGTGTGATGCATTCTAAACACGAACAGTTGGCCATAGGATTCCTAAGTATCTGCATGCAAACCAGTAAATTAATTCTGATTTATTGGTAGATGTTTCTGCCAGCCTCCAGAGCAAAGTCCATAAATGTTTTCAAAAGGAAAGAAAGAGTTAGGAGATAGGGGGGACCATCTAAAAGTGAGAGTGGACTAAATAAGTGTTGCATTGAAATACTTAACTGAATAAAATTACAATGATCAGTGCAGGAAGCACTCTCCTTTATAACATTTCCCTCTGGCAAGTTTGCAAACTCAGGAATAGTCTTAAAGTTAAGTGTACCACTGAGGAATAGCTCTAGGAGAAAGTATGATTCCAGCATTCTTACAAATCACGGTTGTTTGCATTTTTTTAAAATTGTTTTTTTCTTGTCCACAGGAAAGAGTAACTTATTTCCCATATTCCATAGAATGTTTTTCTTTTTGCTCCCTTGTACTCCAAATTACTCCATGTCAAGCCATGTCTCCTTCTGGTCTCCAACTACACCCTTTGCACTGGAAATTATGAAATTAATTGTCCCAACTTCTTGAAAAAAATCTCTGAATAAGGGACTGCAGTCCAGTTCTTACTTTCTATATAACTCTGCAAAGGCTGGAGTAAGAAAAATGGTATTGTGAAAATAAACAAAAAACATTATTTCAACTTTGTTTGAATTGAGTTGGCACAGATGTAGTAAGACCCAAATAAGGTATATGTAATAAATCAGAAATACTGTAAGTATTTCGATCAGGGCCATATATACTGCCCTTTGTCTTGCTTCTTTTTCCCCAAACCTGCTGGAGACGTGGTATTCATGCAAATCATACCTGATATATGTACAGAGTACTTGGGAGAGTTCTGCTGAAAAGGAAGTGAATGAACTGGGAAGTGGGATCTTTGTAAATTTTCCAGATTCATGGCAGTGACTAGAGTAATTGAACTTTTTGACTGCAAAAGCATTGACTATAGCTATTCAGTAAAACCTCTGATAGCCAACCAGAATTGGAAAAAAAATAAAATGGTGAAAAGGACTTTTGAAATATTGATGTTGAAAGTGGGGTAGAGTCCTTTATGGAAAGGCAGGTAGATGATTAACCGAACAAAAGAACTATCTTGCATAGAGCCCTGTATTTCAGCACTGAGGGGAAAACTGACACATCAAATTTGTACAACAAAAGGGAAAGGTTTATCAGCATTTGAATGAATTATATAACAACTATTGTTAATGCTTGAAAAAACTACAGTGGTTAAAGGAAAAATAGTCATAACATAAAGAGCCTAAAAATGGCCAAGTTCAGCCAGATAAAGCATTCAGAAAAAAATGAAAAGCAGTAGAAGGATGTTCAAACAGTAAGACAGCTCTCTTTCTTCTTCTTGTAGATGTATACAAGGTATACTAAGATTTATATGTGTTATTTGTGAGGTTTTAGTATTCTTTCCAATTGAAATATTGCTGCAAATATTTAGACTGTAATACCCTACAGAAAATGGTGTTAAACTCACCATTAGTTACACAGAGAAAAGCATGATACTTACTCAGAGAAAGGGAATGTAACTTCTATTTCTCTGTTTCCTTTAAGACATGGGATCTGGGACTTGCAGGTCATCTTCTATAATGGCCTACAGCTTAGAGCACTTACCTGTTAAGCAGGAAATACAGCTTTTCTTCCTCTGGGACAATATCTGTATTGCACACAAAGTTGTCTATTCATGAGATTACATTCTTCTCTCCAGCCGCTATCAAATGTAAAATACAAAACACATTCTTTGAGACAAGGATCAGAATACTCAACCCTCCCATTTGCAAGCCCTAAGCACTGCAGTGCAGCCTGCCATCAGGGCTGTTCCTCCCACTCCAGCCAGTACAGTATATGTCTAGTGAACTAGGGCATTTCCTGGGAAGTGACAGGTCTGCATCTCTATTCCCCAGAATGGAAGGGCTGTATGGAAACAAGTCTCTTGTTGTTTGTATGGAAACAAAATTGCTTTTTTTTGTAGAATTATCACCATTTTATCTTACTTCTTTAAAAAAAAAAAATAAATCCATCCATAATTTCTTACACCTCAAGCTGTGGAACAAGCATCATTGATGGCTGCCTGTTTGTGATGGGTTGACCTTGGCTGGCCACCAGGTTCCCAAAAAGCCACTCTTATCATTCTCCCTTCTCAGCAGCTCAGGGGGAGAAAATACGATGAAAAGCTCATGGGTCAAAGTAAGGACAGAGAGATCACTTACAAATTACTATCATGGGCAAAACAGACTTGACTTGGGGAAAATAATTTAATTTATTGCCAATTAATTGTAATAGAGTAGGACAGTGAGAATAAGAACAAAAACTTAAAACTCCTTCCTCTCACCCCTCCCTTCTTCCCAGGTTCAACTTCACTCCCAGTTTCTCTACGTCCTCCCCTGAGCAGTGCAGGGGGACAGGAAATGGTAACTGTGATCAGGTCATAACGCTTTGGCTCTGCTGCTCCTTCCTCCCGTGCTCTTCCCCTGCTCCAGTGTGCGATCCCACCCCCCAGGATACAGTCCTTCATCAACTTCTTCAACATGGGTCCTTCCCATGGGCTACAGTTCTTCACGAACTGCTCCAGTGTGGGTCCCTTCCATGGGGTGCAGTCCTTCAGGTGCAGACTGCTCCAGTGTGGGTCCCCCGTGGGGCCACAAGTCCTGCCAGGAGCCTGCTCCAGCACGGGCTTCCCACAGGGTCACAGCTTCCTTTGGGCTCATTCACCTGCTCCAGCGTGGGGTCCTCCTTGGGCTGCAGGTGGATATCTGCTCCATGTGGACCTCCCTGGGCTGCAGGGGGACAGCCTGCCTCACCAGGGTCTTCCCCATGGGCTGCAGGGGAATCTCTGCTCCGGCGCCTGGAGCATCTCCTCCCCTCCTTCTTCACTGACCTTGGTGTCTGCAGAGTTTTTTCTCTCACATATTATCACTCCTCTCTCACAGGTGCTGCACAGTTTTTTTACTCTTTCTTAAATATGTTATCCCAGAGGTACTACCAACATTGCTCATTGGGTCAGCTTTGGCCAGCAGTGGGTTTGTCTTGGAGCCAGCTGGAACTAGCTCTGTCTGACATGGGGGCAACTTCTGGTATCTCCTCACAGAAGCCACCCCTGCAGCCCCCCCTGCTATCAAAAGCTTGCGATGTAAACCAAATACATTGTTAAAATAACTACTCTAAGGACTATGCCTACTTTATAGAACATTCTTGAACTTAGGCTGCTGTAAGTACCAAGGTGCTTGGGCTGGGGCAATAGTGTTTTGGAGCAGATTCACAGATGCATGAAGAATTTTTTTAATAAAAAAGGAATAAGCAGCTAGGATAGTACAGTGACTTCAAAGTAGACGATGACAGTGTGGTTGTAGTCTGGTGAATTTCTGTTAAAAAATTATTTCTTTTTAATATAATCCTTACTTATAGTAAGGAACTCATCCTAGTTAAGTGGAAGAAAACAATCAGTGAAACCTGCAATTAAAGGGCAAAGAAAGAGGAAAGAGAACTGTGTTGCCTTGCCTATGTCTTTCCCTGTGTTTGTTTCCCCTTCTTCTTTCACACTTTCTCCCCTTTCTTCTCTCCTCTTTAACTCTAGCCCTGATCTCACTCCTGTTTTTTCCTGCCGGTTTTTCTTTTTGTGTTAGAGCCTCTACAACCTTTGTCCTTTTCTTAACATTCAACTCTTTTCCAACCCACCAACAGTGCTCTGCTAAATGCCCTAAGCTTGGGGGACAGCATCAAACATTTGGACATCTTCCCTCTGGTAGCTTCTCCATAGGAGTATAGCTCAGTGTCCTCTTCATGCTTCTCAGCAATACAGAATTTATTAAAAAAAAAAATTCAACTTGAAGACTAAATACATTTTATGTGTCATACAGATAGAAAAAGAGAGATGAGCTCAACATAAAGGTGATTGAAAAGTACCCAGGGTGATTAAGGCTCAGTAGTGCTTGAATGTTTCCAAGCAGCTCTGACCCATAAAGGAGAGTTGGTCATTCACAAAACTTCATGGAAAGCAGATGACTTTAATACTGGGTGAAAACTGTAAAATACAGTACATGCTTATCTAGGCTGCTACTTATTTCAATAGCTAGCTGGATTTAAAAAGGAAATTATAAAATCATGTAAAGATGGACAATGAAAACAAAGACATTCCTATTCTCAGAGATGAGCAGCTCATAATAAAGAGTTGTATAGGAACCTACCAAAACAAAATTTGTGCAGCTTAGTGAAGTGTGAATAGAAACTTGGAGGGGAAAGCAAGGACAGAAATGGATAACAAAATATTTTCTTATTCAAATAAAGACAAAAGCTATTATCAGGGAAGGGAAGGGAAGGGAAGGGAAGGGAAGGGAAGGGAAGGGAAGGGAAGGGAAGGGGAGGGAAGGGAAAGTGGTTTTTTACATATATTACATATATGTCAGGAAATGATGTGGTTTAAATCCTAGATAGAAAAGGCAGTTTCCGATCCATCTATTTCCCTTTAAACACATTACCATCACCACAAATGGCATTCAAAGAGCAAAGGTTACACACAGTTATTAAACAGACACCTGATTTTCATGGTAGACTTCATTATGACCTCATTACTAACAGAACTTTATTTTTGTTTTTAATTATCCTTTTAACTGAGTGAGAATTTAGGAAGTGCTAAAATAGCAGGATTTATTGTGTGGAGGACCACAAAGGGGAACTGTATACTATTTCCAGTATTTGTTTTCCTTTGTATATCTTTGCTTTGTATTGCTTTCTAATGTTTCTTTGTTTTGAATAGTTTTCTCATTATAAATAGATACTTCCATCTTCACCAGTCTTTTTCAGAAAAAATATGAGATATAACACTCTGCACCTGGGATACTAGAAACCCAGAATATGGTTTTCAGAATATTTATTAAAGAAGTGATTTGCTTCAGTTACATCAAAAAATACAGCAAGCATACAAAAAATCTGAATCTCATTGTCTGCAGAAGACCTACAGCCTGCCTTGTCTGTGGGGGTGATGGAATACATTTCAGCATATTTGGGTTGTCAAGTGACTAGACAATACCTGAGAGAGTCCTTGAATACCATGGCATGCATTTCTAATGGAGCTGATTCCAGCCTGGGGGTTTCACCTCAAAACCATGATTATGTGTGAACAAGTCTATTTACTAGTATAATGGGAAAAAAAAAGTAAATTTGGCTAATGCCTCTGGTGTTAGCAAGCTGTCCAAATCTTCTGATTGACCAATTTATTACCATCGTTTTCTCTGGCACTACATTTAAATTGTCAGAAGTTAGCTGATATGGAAAGAAATGTGGACCTTTCTTCTGTTCTTAAAGCAAATGACTATTCTGATCCAAGGAAGGCTGATTTACTTGTCAACATCTCTACAGTAGGTGCTGCGGCACCTTGCTTTTCCACTGTAAAATTGTACTGTTCCATTTGTCTTCCCCAGCTGGTCACAACTACTGTGGCATACATAGTATTGACTATTTTTTATTTCAAATGCCTCGTCTTAAGCTGACTGACACCACACTTAAGCTGACTGACACCACACTCCCAAGGACATGGGAAACAAACGTATGTTCTCTGCTGCTTCAAAAACAAACCGCTGCGAAAAAACCCGCTGTTAATATTCCAGTA
The DNA here is from genome assembly GCF_929443795.1 of Astur gentilis. NCBI lineage: Eukaryota > Metazoa > Chordata > Aves > Accipitriformes > Accipitridae > Astur > Astur gentilis. The sequence goes on along the minus strand of NC_064883.1, from coordinate 18,128,216 downwards.
CTTACTTAAAGCTCAGCTTTTTCCTTCTTGTGTGACAAGAAAGCAGGTGGAAGGATTGTATGTATTTTCTGATTAGTATAGTTTGGGCTTGAGTAAGGTTGCCTAATATGCATTTAACATGAGTCAGAAACAAAGCTATTGCTAATTCCCTTCAGATTCTCTTACTATGGCAACCCAGCAAGATAAAGATGAAAAGAATTCACTATCTTCTGCTGTTGCTCTACAAGTCTGTATGCAGTTTGCTTTTAAACATTTTCAATTAAAACACCTGGACTGGTATTTGAAAACTTAGTGCAAAAACCTTAGGAAGTGAGATTGTAAAGATTACTGTTGATGCAAAGAAAAAAAGCAGGTTTTACCTCTCCTTTCCCTCTTCTGTCAGTCCCTTTTAATTCCTGCTTTCCTGTTCATTAATATTTTGGTATTTAGCATGTTGGTTACAGTAACTAAGTGTTAATTTGTTCTTTGGCATGTTACACCGAGATGAACCCGATTAATTAAAACGGGAAGCACCATCCCTGAAGCACCATAACTGGTGCATTGGTGTTGATGCCTCAGGTTCAGTATGTAATGAGACTCCTAGCTGCAGGCAAAGGGAGACCGCATACTTTCCCATCTCTGGCGTGGAACAGAATTAAGCATTAACTCTGTAGCAGACCCCTGCTTATCAGCAACCTTGCTATTACTACACCGACCCTGATGTGCATAAGCAATATTTTCATCCACTTCCCAAGAGATTTATCTAGCTGTTGAAGTAGAAAATGAATATTTTACAGTTCACTTGTCTGATCAATTACCTACAAGCTGCTGCAGTATTTTATAGCCAGTGGGAGAGCTGTGTAGGTGATGATAGAGAAATCTGGAGGGAATCTGTTAGCCAACTACAAAAAGGGGACTAAAACTGTGAATAAGCCATCAGTAACAGTCCTTTTGTTCATAAGAGTCTAGCCAGAAATTACAGTGTAACCAATTAAAGTACATAAGTGATAATCAGCAGAATGTGAATTCCAGAGGTGAAGAAATTTGATTGCTTGATTGGAGGATAATGAAGTGCAGAGATGATTCAAAGCCAACCCCTTCTCAGTGAAACATCTCCCTCAGTACTTTATTTGCCATTTTTGTCTTTTAGATAATTGGAAGAAACTCTTTCCTAGAGACACTTTAGAAATTAAATGAACTCAAAGTTAAATTGTGTATGCTTTCTAGACAAGGCTTTACTGATCATAATACAGAAAGTTTCAACAACCTAAGATCCCAGAGGTTTATTTTAATAGAAAAAGTTTGTGTTGGCAATTCATTTTAAGAACATTATACATGACATCTTGAATAAGTTAGTGAAATCTCTCTTAACTGATTGCATATGAATTATGTTTTCTCTCTAAAAAACTGTAAGGAATATTATTTTGTTATTTACAGAATGAACAGTGACAAGTTCAAATTCTTATTTTAAAATGGCGAAAGCATAAAGAAACAACCTGGAAGATTCACAAGGTAGTTTGTGTTTGCCTGTTTAAAATTCCTTCAGTTTGGCCCAACAGCTTTAAACATATCTTTTTCTTTAATTTACAGACAACCCTGTGAGAGAGATAAGTTTGTATTTGTAACAAGAAAATCAAATCTGATTTGTTTAGTGATAACAACAAATATCACTTAGATTAAAATGAGTTTCAGGCCTTCAAAGTTAAAGCAGAAATAAATCTGGGTTCAGTTAAAATTCAGATGTCTGAATGTCTGGCCCTTTTTTACTTATTCTACAACATTATCAAGAAGTAAACACTGTAAATATATGTTGCTGCCTGAGTACAGAATATTGGCCTCATATTGCACACTTGATTAACTGCAGCTACTTTTAGGTTATAGTGTGCTTTTATGTTTTAGAACGTGTCTTCCCCATTGCAAGCTTTTGATAAAGCTCTTCTTTATTGTGCCTTTATCAGTGTTTATTAAATATGGAAAAACAGACTGAGGAATTAATTTGATTTTTCTATTATAGGTTCCTTTTTAACTGGAAGTATTCAAAATACAGAAAAAATAATCACTTTTTCTATATATTAAAGAATTTAATGTGTGAAGAGATACATTTATTAATAATATCTTTCAGTATTTTTTATTCTCAAAAATTTACTTACATTAATTCAATGACACAGGTTTTATCCAAAGGGAAGAACAAAATAATCTTCTACTTCTGTTATATGTCCATTATTAAAATGTCTTGTATCCATTTTACCAGGTCTCCAAAGCCTTATGTTTCAAAGATGAACGTTTCTGTGTTGGCCCAAGCACACTTGATAACCCACTACTGCAGAAGTTTAAAACCTCTTTGAAAGACACATTACCTCTATTTCTGAAGCAAAGTATCTGAGACAGGACAGGACATTCTCCAGCCACTACCTATGTTTTCTAACAACTGATCTCTTAATATTTTACTTGCATTAAGTGTTTTAGTATATCTAATACCAATAATGATCCAAGAGTAGCAATTATTTAAACGATTGTTAAAAACCTGTCTTCATACTCAATTTTAATGCAAGTTATTTGTATCTTTAATTGCATTGGTGGTATAACCATTAATTATCTAGATAGAGGCTTGCAATTGTCAACAGCGTTGCAGTTGCCTTGTTAAATTTATAGTGCTACTTAACTGATTTAACACTGAATTATTCCACAGCTCTGTTTTGTGGCTGTCTTTGTTGGAAGAGTGTGACATTGTATAAATGAACTTCCCTATGAGATATAGTCTACCTAAGTCTCCCTTCAGCTACAAGGTGGGCACCAAAACTTAGCGGCATGACAGATGGTTTTTGCGGTCTGTCTCCTTTCCAGACCTGTTCAGTTCTGAGTTGTGTAAATTCACTGGGCTTCAGTCATGTCTTGAAAATTCTCTTGTTCCTTTAAATATGTTTTCTTGTGCATGCTCTGAAAATGTTGAGTTTGGGCAGTTATACTTATGCCTCCTGCCCAAAGCTCCCTGTATTTATGGAAAAATCTGCCTAAAGGCCTTGAAAGAGTCATGGTCACTGGAAAACAGGTCTCATCTGACATGGTAAACGAGGTTTTTGTAATAGCCATAGAGCTGAATACACTCCATGCTGGAGTAATGCAACATCCCCAAGAGGCATGGTCCCAAACAACAGTGAATGCAGAGTGAGGGAATTCATGCCCCACGCTCTTCCACCTGAGCCACAAAGCAGCCAGGAGCTCCGGGCCAGCCAGGCCAGGCGGGCTGTGGGCAGGAGGGACCATTGCTCCGTCCTGCTGCTTGGAGCAGACCATTAGTAGGTTGATAGCAGGAGGCCTAAATTTACAGTCCTTCTCACCAGGCCTGTTTTCTGTTTTCTGAGGTGAGATTTGAATGTGAAATGCACAGTAAGTATAGCAAGGAGCACAAGGCCATGCCTACCCAGAGGACCAGTTCCAGACAAACTAGACATCTAAATTGGGGGGGAGGGGGGGGGGGGGGCAGGGATACTAGTCCCAAATTTCATCTTTTATCAGTCTAACCATAGTGTTTTAGGAAGCTACCATACTAGCAAAAAACTAGGTAATGCTATCCTATTGGGCCAAAACAAGACAAACCTCATATCTTCTACATTTCAGAACAAAACACATTTTATATTTTTAGATGTAAATTGTACTTCATATGTAGATAGTAAAGCGTTTCCAAACTGCATACCTTTGAAGTGTTAGCCATCTGGGAAAAACCAAGATGAAAGGACATACTGTTATGTGGGGTACTCAACATCACAGAGGAAGTCAGTGGAATAGGACAATAAAAATAAATTAATTTAAAAAAAAAAAAAAAAAAGACACAGAGAGAGAGAGATTTCTTAGAACCAGTCAACTATATTTCCTACATGATAGGTAAAAGAAAATAGGGGAAAAAATAGTGTCTTCCAGGATTGGATGGAGACTTTATATAGGTTTTAAGAATCCTTTGCTATATTTATTTTAACGATTCAGTCCAATAAATATCTGCAGCCATTTTTTGCTCTTGGAAGAAGTTTCAGTTAAAGGTACAACACATTATAGAACTTGTTTGACTGTGTTGTTATTGTGCTCCTAATGTGATATGGCTACTTTATGTTAATTTTTTAGACTAGCAGTAGGCTAGACTAGCAGTTAAACTACATCATGAAACTGGGTGATTCTACAGACAGACTGTACATTGCAAATTGAGATGATTTTGTCATTCCCAGGGTCCACTTGCCTTATTCCTTTGTGTGTAATCTTCAAAAGCAGCTGCTTCTGTACCGCATGTTACAAATGGAAACAATGGCAAAAGCCCTGAATCTTGCTGTTTCTCCCACCTTTGAGTGAATGTGGGGCTCAGGGTTTCACAGACTATGGCTTTTCCTGGTGACAAATCCATGTCTACACACACAGCAAAGGAAAAGTCTGTCTTCCTCCTTTACCAGAAGTAAAAACTTACCTCATGCAGATCTGTAAATGATTTAGGAAAAAATGAAGTAGGCAACTGTACAGAGATCTATGAGCACATAAATGGCATAACTGAAGCAAATAAACAATGTTTATTCACTATTGTAATGCAGGAACAATAAGCACACAGTGGAACTAGGAGCAATTTGTAAAGAACAAATATAAACACCTTTTCACATGACACCTAATGGAATTGTGGAACTTATTGCTACAGGCTGTTTTAGAGGCCAAAGGTTTAAAGATATATTAGATAAATTTATGCAGGATGGGTGGTATTAATACCTATTAAACACAATGACCTGGATGCAACTAATGGCCCAGGAAATCTTTAAACTACAAGCAGATTGAATAACATTCTGTGGAAAGGATCCTTCTCTCCCCCTGCCCTGCTCCTTTAGCATCCCCTTTTGGCCACCACTAAAGATGAGATTCTCGGAGAAAGGCTTTTGATGTAACTCATTCTGGCAGTTCTTAAAAATAAGTGATATGTAATGATAAAAATCTATTTGCTCTTTAGGGTATTGCCAGAACTGCTGCTCTGAGCACTTCTTTGTTTCAGTATAGTTCTGCACCTGTAGCAGCAGAGCCAGTTTTCAAAATTAATCCAGTGTGTGTTCCCCTCCTGATTAAAAAATGCTTACATAATATTTGTTTGACCTATAAAACAGAAAATAGAAATAGTTTCCAGCTGTGATGCAGTAAAAATGTATTTCCAGACAGTTTTTTCTATTTCACTATAGATAGTCTTTGGACCAATGATATTACATAGTGGTATTTTCCAGAGACACTCCAGCTATGGCAAAAATACTATTATAGGAACTTGAGTTCCAGTTTTATGGTTTTTGGACTCCCCACCTCTTACCTTTCTCCACCTGCACCATTCTCAGGACTTCCAGGATTCTTATTTCTGCAGTAGAAATCTTAGTATGATGATAATAATAATAATTGTTATGCATCTGGCATTAAAACAGTGGCAGATAAGGTAAAATTACTTTATCTAGGGAAGCAGTCATTACAGCAATTGCCATTGTTGTGTGCATTCACCATACAGCATCCATCCTGGTAAGTTCATACAAAGAAAACCAGAATTCATTTACCTGTCTACAGTATCCAAAGAATCACAAGAAGAGCAGTGCCAAGGTTAGTCCTGCATCCTGTCCACAATACCAAATGCTTTAGAAATACACACAAAAAAATATTAATGAGAGCTGATTTATTCTAACTTCCGATAATTAATAATTTTGCTTATACTGTAACAGAAGGAAATTACTAAAGACAGCAACCCTGTATTTTTCTGTCTCTGTGGATTCATTGGATGGTGGGCTTTTGACATAGATACATCTACATTGGAATCTTATTTGAAAGCAGTCGTGGAGTTTAGAAGTAAAGTCCCTCAGCGTGCCTCCTGTTTAGTCTTTTGTTTGATGAGTGGTGTTAATGAGCATAAATGAGGTTTCTGTTGGTGAAACTTAACTGGAAGCTCAAGTCTAGATTTCTACCAAATGCACACCAAATGCTGCCCAAACCATAGAAGAGATGCATAGGTGGAAAAAGTGATTCGCCATTTGAATAGCTTCAAATCAGGAGTGTGGCCTAGTAAATCAGGCAAAAATTTAGTACAAATTAACTGTTTTTTCCCAAACTGCATGTAATCTAGGGGTCTGGACAGCCACCGGTATACTAATTTGCTTCTAATGTATAGCTATCGTGGTGCACTTATTAGGGATAATTTGATTGACGCCATACATTCACATGCTTTCGTTATCACTATCATTTTTACAAGTACAATATAAAAATGTTTTTGCAATCAACGCAGTATTATTACTGAAAGCTTTACACTAGAATATTGAACAGTATACCGCAGGACAGATGATAGTGCTGACTTCAACTCAGCTCAGCTCAGCTAAGCTCCAGTCATGCTTTCACTAGCACTTTGTCTGGATTCAGTATCACAGAATTTACAAGTGTCCTGGTTTCAGCTGGGATAGAGCTAACTGTCTTCCTAGTAGCTGGTACAGTGCTATGTTTTGAGTTCAGCATGCGAAGAATGTTGATAACACTGATGTTTTCAGTTGTTGCTCAGTAGTGTTTAGACTATAGTCAAGGATTTTTCAGCTTCTCATGTCCAGCCAGGGCACAAGAAGTTGGCACAGGACACAACCAAGGCACCTGACCCAACGGTGTATTCCATACCATGGGACGTCCCATCTAGTTTAGGAACTGGGAAGTGGGGGGGCAGGGAATCGCTGCTCGGGGACTGGCGGGGTGTCGGTCAGCGGGTGGTGAGCTATTGCCCTGTGCATCATTTGTACATTCCAATCCTTTTATTACTACTGTTGTCATTTTATTAGTGTTATCATTATCATTATAATTTCTTCTTTTCTGCTCTATTAAATCGTTCTTATCTCAACCCAGAAGTTTTACCGTTTTTCCCCGAGTTCCTCCCCCATCCCACTGGATGGGGGAAGTGAGTGAGCGGCTGCGTGGTACTTAGTTGCTGGCTGGAGTTAAACCACGACAACAAGTGCTCTCTCCAGGTTTAAGGGCTGAATCCAGCTGCTGATATGCAGGTGGCTGGTGAAACTTCAGACTCCCTGACATATCTTTCTTAGTTCCCAGCTTCCCTTCAGAAGGCCAGTCGCATACTGAGTCTGATTGTACATATCTACTAGGCGCATGCAGCTGTTTTAGATACCTTAAAACATCTCAGAGTGCCCTTACATACTAAGCTTTTAAGGCAATTCAGTTAATACCGCACCTCCATGAGATAGTTAATCTGGATTTAGGGTACCTAAATGCTGTGTGTCATGAGTATATGACATACAGCACTGATATAGTTCAACTCTGTCTGCTATTTCACAGTCCACCCAGGGGGAAAAAAAGTATGGAGGTCCTAGCACACTCTACTTTGGATCAGATATGATCCAGTCACTACAGATTTTATCTGTCTTCTCATAAACACAAAGCTTATATAAACACTGCCAAGTCCACCACTAAACCATGTCCTTAAGTGCCACATCTACAAGTATCTTAAATACCTCCAGGGATGCTGACTCAATCACTTCCCTGGGAAGTCTCTTCCAATGCTTGACAACCCTTTTGGTGAAGAATTTTTTCCTAATATACAATCTAAACCTCCCCTGGCACAACTTGAGACCGTTTCCTCTTGTCCTATTGCTTCTTACTTGGGAGAAGAGACTGACACCCACCTCACTACAGCCTCCTTTCAGGTAGTTGTAGAGAGTGATAAGGTCTCCCCTCAGCCCCCTTTTCTCCAGGCTAAACAACTCCAGTTCCCCTGGGCTGCTCCTCATAAGACTTGTTCTCTAGACTCTTTACCAGAACTTCTCATTCAGTTTCAACATCATAGAACCTTATTTTCAAGAAAAATACAACTCATTTTGACCATACTTGTCTCAGTATCGTCTCCCACCCAAACTATCCTGGAATAGCTGCAATTTCAACAAGATATCAGTCACTAGTTTCTTCACTGCTGCCAGAAAAAGAGCCAAAGGCTGATAAGGCACAGCTGTCACTGCTTTGGTAGTTACAACAAAGCTTTTTTCAACCTTTTTTTCACTCTTAATTCATACATACATAAGACTCAGTACCAAAAGATTCCCACCTGAGTGTCACAGATATATGCAAAAATATCTTCCCAGCAACAATCATGTTTCAAGTATCAGGTGCAAATACTCAGTTTGAGTGTTAGAAGAATTTCAGCTTCCCAGACAGGTATGAAATCAGTGGCTTTGCTTTTATTCGCCAAAGGTTACATCACACAGAACAAGTACATTTAAGCATTGAATTTTTCAACCTTTCAGGTGCTCCTTGGAATATACTCAGAACAACCACCTTCCTACAGCTCAATATTACCCAAAAAGCAACTTTTATTCAGTGAATTTAGATCCTTCCACTAATTGTGAAATATCTGTAAGTAGGCTGCCATATGATCCAAATTATTGGAAACAGTAATTCTCTGGTGGTTTTGCTTGTTATTTGGGATATTTTATAACATATATAAATACTTTAGTTCAGTAGTTTGACTTGTACATTTGCCTAGGTACTACCATGTTACTTGCAATTATTTGGAGAAGACAAACATTATAGAGCTGAGCTTTCATGAGATGCTGAAAATATAAAAGCTTTCAATGAACACCCATGGCAACTTACAATCAAATTTCTAGAAATATTTGCACACAATGAAATTCTACTGCTATAAGCCTATCTGTGAAAATCCATGTAAAATGAGCCAAAAAAGGTATTGACATGGCAACATCCAGTTTATGTAGAAAGCCAAAGTGTCATGGTTTAACCCCAGCCAGCAACTAAGCACCACACAGCCGCTCACTCATTTCCCCCACACCTGGTGGGATGGGGGACAGAATTGGAAAAAAAAAGGTAAAACTCATGGGTTGAGATAAGAACAGTTTAATAGAACAGAAAGGAAGAAACTAATAATGATAATAGTAACAATAATAAAATGACAAGATAATAAAAGGATTGGAATGTACAAACCAAGTGTTGAACAATGCAATTGCTCACCACTTGCTGACCAATGCCCAGTTAGTTCCTGAGCAGTGATTCCCCCCCGAGGCCAAGTCCCCCCAGTTTATATACTAGACATGATGTCACATGGTGTGGAATACCCCTTTGGCCAGTTTGGGTCAGCTGTCCTGACTGTGTCCCCTCCCAACTTTTTGTGCCCCTCCAGCCTTCTTGCTGGCTGGGCACGAGAAGCTGAAAAATGCTTGACTGACTTAGTATAAACACTACTTAGCAGTAACTGAAAACATCAGCATGTTATCAACAGCCTTCTCATTCTAAATCCAACATAACACTATACCAGCCACTAGAAAGAAAATTAATTCTATCCCAGCTGAAACCAGGACACAAAGTCAAATGCACTGTAAAGTGGTCCAAGAGACAAGTTATTAACCTTAAAATAAGGCAATGTATATTCTAGCACTAAGTACGCTGCCTATTGAACCTGACAGTTGTATGAAGTTTGTGTTATTGCTTGATTTTTCTCTTTCCATGATTTCTACATATAAGCAATTCATAGCTTTCTTCCACAATATATTTTGCATACTTCCTTGCACAGTGAGGCCTTCATATCTGTAGGCACTGTATCAGATAGTCTAATGTATTTAAGAAAACTAAGAGAAGCTCAAAATTTTTTGTCAGAGAAATATGTCTCTAAAATCCCAATGTTTAAACAAACCAAGTTCTTTCACAGCTTCTGAAGCTCATGACAGTCAGCAAAAAGTCTTGACACCTTTGAAGGATTAAATATAGGCACAGTTCCACACATATGTTTTCTTCGTTACAGAAAATATGATTTTTCTATTCGCTGGCTTTGTCCACATTCCAAAATTGCACCTGATATGAGAATTCATAAAGTATCACCTTGCTCATTACTTCTGGAACTTTTTTTTTTTTTTTCTGCTCAAAAGTCTTTTGCATTATGAATGAATGCCCTTTGGACAGAATTCAGCCACTGGTTTCTGTCAGGAATTATTACCTCCATCCTGGCTGTTATCCCAGGAGCAGTGCTTGATGACATTGCTGTGCATGCCTTCTCTATCAGTCTGAGCTTTTGCTCTCATAGTTATTTCAACAACTTTAATGGCAATGACTGCAATCATTAGCTAAAGCAGTTGAGATGCTTACCACCCCCAATGGACTCTGATGGTTTCAGTGTCTTAAGACAAACCCTCTGCACTATAGTTTCCACAGAGGTCTGATCTTTGAGATACCATTAGCTACTTCTTTTCTAAAGAGGAAAGAATACATCAGAACTTCATCTTACAACTTGATATGGATCATAATCTACCAGTTGTGATGATACATCTGTGCCTGGTGTATCAAGGCATACCCTAGTCCAAAGTCCAAAGCTTAGTTGGTACCAGAGAAAAAAGGTTAGACAAGCAGATGTCTTGCTGAGCTGAGGCATTCTGGCTTTGAGTTTGTCCCTGGGCTGGGACAGCATGACACAGAACGATAAAACAGACTAGCATCTTCTTGAAAGGAAAAAAAAGAATGGGGAATGTTATAAAAGAAGTCTATAAAATCACAGCAGTTACAGGAAAGGGAAACAAGGAATGATTGTTCAATGTTTCAAGAACTAGACAGCGTAAAATGGCAGGTGGCAAGTTCAAAACAAAAAGAAGGAAGCTTTTCACAGAAGAAAAGCTTTTCACAGCTTCATAATTAGCCTTTGAAATCTCTTGCTACAGAACAATATGAATGTTAAAGTGAACAAAAAGTGCTCAGAAAACAACCAAATTCATGCAATAAAAATCTACCAAGGGTCACTAAAAAAATTGTGAAAAAAACCCTGACAATTCAGCAAAGTTTTGGAGGCTGAGAGAGTTTCATGATAAAGCATGCTCACCCTGTTTGTACACCTTTTAAAAAATGTTCTTTCTGGATCCCTCTTGGAGACATAATTTCTAACTAGATAGACCTTTGATGTACAGGAGCGTATCCACTTCTACGTAGAGAATGATAGCTTTTAGGAACCTCACAAAGCTGACCTTCTGTCACTCAGCACCTGCAGAGCAAGATCTCCATTTTTGCCATTATCGCAAAGTACATTATGGGTTGTCACAGATCAGGTGGAAAGCAATGACTCAGGACTGGAGTGCTAATACATCCTATAACCCCTCCACTATGCTCCTGTTATTCGCCCTCTGTTATCACAGATTTTCAGATAGATCAGTAAAGTGAAGAGAGGAATACTAGATTATTTCCTCAGAGTCTTTTTTTTGCAGTGCAATCATTTTGATTATAGAAAATTGGTGGAGGAATCTCCAACAGTTTGGCTCACTGCACAAAACGATACGTAGGCCAATCATCTATTGACCCACAAATGAAACACCTTCTTGAAAAACTGATTGCAACAATGGAAGCTGGGGCATTCTTGGCCATATCTGTTCATCAGGACTAAAAATAACTAGAAAGCAAAGGGAAAGAGAGTGAAAAGGTGGAGAAATAATCAGGAAAGAAATCATGCAAGCCATGTAACTGCATTTACTGCAGGGTGAGGTTTCAAATTTATTAACAATGCTTCCTGATATGTGAACCTATGATATTCAGAGAATAATGTAATCATAGAAGGTTATCAGGTTGGTCAAGCATGAGTTCCCCTTGGTGAATTCGTGCTGACTACTCCCGTTCACATTCTTGTCTTTCATGTGCCTGGAAGTAGTTTCCAGGATTAGTTGTTCCATCATCGTCCCAGGGATTGAGGTGAGGCTGACCAGCTCATAGGTCTCTGGGTCTTCCTTTTTGCCCTTTTTAAAGATAGGAGCAACATTTGCTTTCTTCCAGTCCTGAGGCACCTATCCCAGTCACCATGACTCTTCAAAGATTATTGGGAGTGGCCACAAAATTACCTCAGCCAGCTCCCTCAGTATTCATGCATTACCTTTGCTCATGCATTTCCATGAAGGAGATGCAAACCACCTTACCTCACAGTAACTTGTTCATGCAGCCTGTCAGGTAGCCATCTTCTACACTTGAAAATTTTAAAAATCACTCTGCATGCTAACAACATATAGTGATGTTGTAACTGGAGCTATAAATGTTCTTAAACTGCATAAACTAATTCACTCTGACTTAGGAGCTCATTGTAAAGCTTGAGATTCTTGATCAATATTTGCTGGTGGGTTTTGGGAAAGATGACATTTACTTAGCAACAGTAGAGACTTTATACTGTATGCTTTACCTATTGAAAGTACTTGTAACTGTACAATGGTGTTTGCCCTTACAATAATTTCAATATAATGTTGACCATAGAAAATGAGAAAAGCAAGTAGAGAAGATAGTCATACAGTCATAATTCCAGTGCATTACACTCACAGTATGAGAATAAAAACAGACTAATATTTCTGTAGCACCCTTATTACACTTCTTAGTCTGTTCCCTGTGTTTGTACTGCTTCATTTCTTTTGTAGTCTGTTGATTTATGAATTTTATTTAAAAATGTAAAAGAACACAGGTTTAAAAAGTCAGATTTCTAGGGTACATGATCTTTATAATGCATACTGGTTTTGTAACTTCTGTTACCATTAATAGGAATTACAGGACAGAGTGTAAAATATATAACCTCCTTTCTGTATAAAATGTATGATACATACAAATGTAATTTTAAATTTCACATCGAGCTTTGAAATGCTTCTCAAATATCCAGTTATTAAACCTTGCTGTAATTAATTGTGAATGAGTATAAAAATGGAGAGTTTATCACAGTTATTCCTCTTTTCTTTAACAAAGTTTGTAGACCAGCAATTTAATAATCTTAGTGCTACTATAGGAGCAATATTCTTGAAGGAAGATTGCTTTACCTATGAAAACTTCTTATGTGACCATATTCCTCCCATAGGGTTGTGAACACTTTGGAGAAAAAACATTCTCCCTGCAGTGTATCAAGGCATAAGTCATATATCTGTTGGTGGTCCTTGTTTGGCCCATTGCAAATAACCGTTTTGAAAAGCTTATCATCTTTAGTGTATTTGCCTTTAAAGGAAGAATTTGTGGGATAGAGAATTGATACCATCCCTCATTATCAGAGATATTCAACTGCAGAGAAATGAAGGTCCTGACCCAGGAAAGGGATTGAGCCATATTCAGAGTAGTTAACACTGTAAGACCTAAAAATTCTGAGTCTACATTTACAGATTGTAAGTGAAATGTCTAGTTGTCTTACAGACAACAGAGAAAAATTTACATCTCTGTACCTGCAGGAAAACTCAAAGTCCTCTAGAGATGCCTTGCTCTCTGTCTTCAATATGCCACTGGGTAGTGGGTTTGAGCATGTATCTGACATGAAGTTTCACGCCGGCAGCCACTTGCTGAGTAAGAAACCCTGTTCTGATAGGCGATGCTGAAGAGAGGAGAAGGAAGCAGAGCATTTTTTGCACAATAATCTTGCTGTTCAGGTATTCACTCAAGATAGAAGAGTCCTCAGCTAACTTCATTTTCTTTGGGATATTTCAAACATACCGCTTTTCATCCCAGAAGTCAGTCCTCATCAGGGAGTTTAAAGGCATAGCATAGAACAGCCCAGGTTGGAAGGGACCTCAGAAGATGATCTGGTCCAATGTTTTGTGCGAAAGGGAATCTAGATGAGATTGGCTAGCACCATGTCCAGTCACATCTTGAAAACCTCCAGTGACAGGGACTCCATCAGGTCCCTGGGGAAGGTTGTTCCACTGATTGATTGTTCTCACTGTAAAAAAAATTTCTTTCTTGTATCAAGATGAAACCTCTCCTCGTGCAACTTGTATCTGTTGCCCCTTGTCCTCTCCTTGTGGGTCCTTGTGAAGAGAGACTGTCTGTCCTTTTTGTAGCTGGACTGTAAGTACTGGAAAACTGTGATGAGGTCCCCCTTGGGCTTTCTCTTCTCCAGGGTAAAATGACATAACTCCTTCAGTCTTTCCTCACAGGTCAGGTTCTGTGCCCTTTGATCATCTTCATGACCCTCGTTTGGACCCTTTCCAGTCTGTCTGTGTCTTTTTTGAATTGTGGGGACTAGAACTGGACACAATTTTCTGGATGCAGCCTGATATGCCCATCTCCATGTATTTAAATAATTGATTTTCATGAAGAATTAAATATTAACTCTCCAGCCAATTGGTTAGCTCTCCCATTTGAAAGGCAGAGATGGGAAACAGCTGTCCCTGTTCCTTAATGAAGGCTTTGATTTCTAGACCATGTTCTTACTTAGCAGAGGGCTAAGAAATATTTTTTTCTTTTTCCTTTTTTTGATGCAGCAGCATCAAGAGAAATTAAAAGCTTTCTTTCCTTTCTTACCCACTCTTGGTTGAATGAGATAACTTACAAGAATGGGCTATATGGGTAGGAGTGCCTTAAGCAGATCAAGACACTGAACTAGAATCTCCCCTTCTTTGTACAAAGTGCAAAGTGGAAAGGGTGGAGGAAGCAATATGTTAACAGAAATGAGAAAACTTGTCATCCTTTGATAGAAATGTTCAAGAAAAAGGTGAGGACAGCACATCCCAAGTATAGATCAAGGCCACTTTTCAGGTAAACTAGGCACTTTTTTACCTAGAAGATGTGGCATTTGAAATCAACCCTTTTCTTCCTGTTGTGTCCTTCAGCTCATCCATGTGCATCCACGACTCATTTTGGAGTGATTAATTTGCCCATAGCATTACAGTGGGGTGCAGGATGTTCATTCTACTCTCTGAGCTGTAGACCTTAAAGATGTGTTGGAAAACACACTGCAACTACTAAATCTCTTCATTAATGTAGTCTCAGAAGACAAAAAATTAGTTGTCAGAATGCTTGTTTTCCATTGTGAATCCAAGAGAGTGATATGACTGCACTAACTTTGGAGTAAGAGATTGAACTGGGGTCCCCATTATGCAAAACTGTTGATCTAGGCAAAATATTTTCCCACAGAATTTATTTTGTCCTCTTGCCTTGACAAACTTCATTGTTTCATAATTATGAATTATATCAGTTCTGATAGGCAATAGTTTCTTGTAGCATCCCAGAACAAATTTTGCTCACTCATCCTTGATACAAACCTACACACAAAGTACCCTTACAAAATGTGCCTTTTATCTTACCTGTAATAAAGCCACTGTTATTACAGATAGTTACATTGAGATTATTTTGAGGAATGAATAAGTTTGATAATTCACCAAACACTTTTCAAACTGTACTTCCATCAGCTCCAAATTAACTTCACTCATGGATTATTTTTTTTACACTGATGTTTTCTCCAATATACCTCTAGGTATAATTAGTCACTGAAAATAAATTGTCTGTATGCATGGAAAATGTTTTATACTCCAGCCATAGTTCTTTTTCCTTGCTAGAGAAGATCCTTCAACTGATGAAATCTCAGTAACCTAACGATTAGAAACCCATTCAGGAGCATCCATGACCACTCTTTCTCCTAAAAAACCTTATAATTGAGGCACAGCAGCCAAATTATTATTATTTTTTTTTAATGTAGAAAGGCATCTTCAAAAGTAAGAAACAACTAGCAAGTATGAAAAATGTGTGTTCATGCAATTTTACTAACAGCTCAGTTATCATAAATAGAATGCAATAATTTATTTTAATAATTACTTCCAGCTCATATGCAGTTGTAAACCCAACAACCTACAAAGCGTGATAAAGTCAAAGATAGTAATCTGAAAAACCTTTTACAGTTACATTACTGCCCATTTCTGGCATCTGGTCCAATTAATCTGTTAATGTTTGGTCTTTCAAATTTAAGAGAAAATGCTGAATCAGTTTTACATAATTTCAAAGGATAACAGAATTTATTTTGCTAATGTGAAGCCATAAAATGGCTTAATGTGAAAGCCATAAAAACCGAAAATTGTTCAAATTATCTTCTCGCCTTTGTTTTTTGATATTTTCTTGTGACTTATAAGTTATCTAGTACAGGCTGGACTTTGTCAATAGTAAAACTCTTACTGAACTTCAGAGGCCATAGTAGACCTATATTTTGCTTCTTTTTTCCTGAAGAGCTTTGCATGAAGGACATAGTACAGAAGACAGTGGCAAAGCTGATGAAGAGTAGGTTGCACAAGGTGATACACTGTATAATGGGAGGGTGAAGAAAAAAATCACATCATCCAGTGCTTTATTCACAGATATCTATATGTATTTTTTTCCTGATGATCATTCTTTACATTCACTTACTAGAAATTTGTCTTTACTCATATTATTCCTTCAATATGTTATCCAAAAAAAAATAATGAATATTTAGCACGTAAAGACAAGTAATCTCTTCTTTTAGGCATGAACAAATATCAAGAAGAAGGTTCAAATGTCCAATTTTTAGACTCTTTCTGTTACCACCCTTTTAAAATTCAGAACTACAATTTTACTTGGAAATTAAAAAAAAAACAAAAACAAGGAGAATGGAATCCTAAGCTCTCAAGAGCTTTTTCAATAATTGTGTTGTAAATATTTTATGGATAGCCTTTATTGTAATGGTTTACAGTACAGTTTACAAGAGCCTTTATAGGTCAGATTTAGAACCCAGATAGGCAAAGGCTGGTAAAATGAGTCTTAAAAAAGGTGGTTACTTTTGCCTTGAAACTGTGCATCTGCTCACATCATAAACCAGCTATTTATAAAAATAAGAAATGAACATTCAAAAGGTCGGAGAAGGTAGAGCTAGATTTTCTTCCTGAATTTATGAATAGAACCCTAATTTTACAAAGTTAGTAGAAAAGCTAGGTAAGCGGGTGTGGCTACATGACACAGCACTGTGGAACGGCAATTCCAGTTCAAGTGGCAATACGGCTGCAGTAACTGAGAAGCATAGCGTAGCGCTGTACCAAGCTGTGTTATTTCTAGTTCTCCACCCAGCTCAGTAAGAGCTAGCTCAGCTTTGTCCACCCATGTCTGTTCAAGCCTGGGTTCTCTGATGAACAGGTCTCAGAAGTTATGGTAATTAACTGGGGACATGGTTCGTTCCAGTGCAGGTGTGTAAGAAGCCATCAAATATTACTTCTGAGCAAATCAGTTTGTACCTCTGCAGCCTCCCGGTTTGAGGGTCACAGAGGAAGTATGTCCTTTAAAAGCAAAGCTGGAGAAGAGACAAGAAATACAGGGAGAATGGAATAAATTACCCAGAGTAATTTATTATTATCCAGGATCAGTACACTGCGCTTTCCTAGTGCTAAGAGCCCACCATCTACCATTACAGGAATCAATCCAAACAGCCCTGCAACAGGGACCCAGAGGCATTTCTTCATGTAGAGACTTGCAAGAAAGGAGGGAGGCATCTGACTGACAGCCCTAGACAGCCAGCTTTTCACCTAAGTGCCTTCTCAGGACTCAAAACTCCCATGCACTTGAAATATTTCAGTTTAAAGGCCTTAAAGTTTTGTTGTCATATTAGTTAATCATTGTTGTTTATACCAGCAAGGACAAAAGAAAGCAAAACTTACTACATGAATTCAGCTGACACAGACACTTAACATGGAAATTTAAGGCCAGATTTTTTTTGGCAAAACAGAAAGAGAAACCTGGGCAAGAGTCACCTTGACGTATCTTTAGCTGCATTTTACATGCCAGTTTGCTAAGTGCTTTAATTGCATGAATGTTTGAAAAGGTGCAGGCAACAGCCTATTTGCTTATGTGTTTTGGGGAGTAAGTCTGCTATATTGAAAGGACAAATGTAGCAACAGTAGAGATATGCAGAGACTATGACAGGAGTGATGCAGAATGGTTAAATAATTAAGAAGCTCTGGATAAAAACAAAGACAAAGCTAGGAAGAATACTGAGAAAGAACAGCAAACACACAAAACCAGCTAAACCTATCCTGATTAATCTGGAAGAAGTGGCAAAGAGAGTGGCACTTGTGTACAGGAGGAACTGTGGAGCAGACAGAAGCTAACTTGGCTGACTGGGAAGAACACTTTCACACAGCCTGTGTCAGAGCTGCTCACCTTCAGCACTAGACTGGGAAAAAGTGTAGTTTAACTTCATATCTGCAAAGGCAAGGTCTATTTGTAAGACTTCATATGCCTCCTGTTGTGTTTCCCCACTGCTGCTGTGTTTCATTCAAACATTCAGGGTTTATACAGATTGGGTAAAAATTCTACTGCAGAAAACATCATTATTATGTACCATGGGACTCTGGAAATCCATGTACCAATCTACTTAAAACATTGTTGTTAAATTCAGGTTTTTGAAAAACCTTCAACACTTCTTACCCCATGCCAGTTTTGCAAAAGTAGCTATGTTACTGTTGATTTTTCTTGATAATGTGCTATTTCTTCTTTTCTTGACAAGCATACAAATGCACTTAATTCAGTATTCTATGTAAGAAAAATAACAAGTTTTTAAAAGCAAAAGATTCTGGTTTTCAAGTTTAGTTTCCAGTGGCAAAACACAGGCTTCTCTGACAATAAGTAAGGCTTACTGGTAAACTTATTAGTACACATGGCATTTTTTACATTGAGTTTGATAAGTTGGCATAGGGTTGCACAGAATTTATGAGACATTTTATCTGTGCCAAGACATTTTTTTGGTGAAGATATATATTAAATGGTCAGACATGACCCAGTAGCTAATAAGGTAGAAAGACACCTTCACCTCCATTGACTTCTCTGACATCAAGGACAAATACACTTCTCTCTGGTAGACAATGAGGTCGTTACAATAATCCATTTATAAATAAGTTAAGCAAATAGTTTTTAAATGGTTATGGGAGGAGTAGAAAATGAGCTCATTTTTGAGCAACCAAACAGTACATGTAGCCTATGCAAAGGTAATTCACTTGATGCAAACAGATCTGTGCTTTCTTGCTCTTTTATTGAGTTTGGCAGTTTTGCCACCTATGTAGCCAATTGAAAATATATGGCAAATCATGTAGTGCTCCTGTAGAGTATTTGGCAGTGAAACTCATAGGGCTTTCAATCTCAAATGCATTTTTCAATTTCATGAAAAATTCCTAAGCTGATCTTGGGTTGCAGACTACTGAAGGAAAGGAATGAGGGAAAACAGTACAACTTCATTTTCCAGGAACTGCAGAAGTGTAGTATTTATACATTTTCTAACAGACATGACCTACGCTGGGTCATGTTATCATACTG
Source organism: Astur gentilis (assembly GCF_929443795.1). Lineage (NCBI taxonomy): Eukaryota > Metazoa > Chordata > Aves > Accipitriformes > Accipitridae > Astur > Astur gentilis. The sequence goes on along the minus strand of NC_064883.1, from coordinate 18,109,178 downwards.
CTTTATTTAGAGCAAGACTAATTTAAAGCAAGACTATCTCATGAAGTCAATAGAGTTGGCTTGTTCTTTTGCTAAAACAACATGCCATTACTTACAAAGGGCACTACAGTTGCAACAGAAAAAACCTGCCACAGCCCCAGTATGACCATGAACAACAAAGTATAACCATTAATAATCTATGATCTGTTCTGCAGCAGGCATCCCACACTATTTTTGACCAGAAATTCTACCCTGAAGTGTAAATGTGTAGGACAAGTGGCAACGAAGTTCTGACAAATCAGTATTATCTGATGAAAAATATTCTGTTGAAGTTGTCTTTCTGATCTGGTCCTGGGAACAGGTAAAATCTGTATCACCTAAGATGTTTAAATACTTTGACATGAATCATGCATCAAGAAGATGTTCACATAAGTCTTCACCATCTTTGTTTTTAATTCTATTAGCTGATCCTTTTTGAGGGAACAGAACAGGGAAAACAACCCCCAAAAAGATACATAATTTATTTTCTCACAAAAGGAATCATTCCTTATTGATGTGAAAAGTGTAGGCTTTCTTTTCTCTTTATTTTTTCCTCATTTTTTCCTCATTTCTATTTTTCTTGTGAAATATCTTGTGATTTGAAATGGAGCAGCAAGGAAGCAGAGCCTCCCACAGGTTATTTAAAACTATTTGGAAGAAGACAGCAGAAGGTCAGTGGACAGTGAATGTCAATACATATTTTGGATGCAATCAGAAAATATTCTGAGTGTTCTAGCTGGGTCTGATTTCATCACTGTGTGTGTACATAAAGCCACAAATAGACTAGCAACCATGCTTGCTGTGCATGGTGGAATCAAGGCAGGATTTCTCACTTCTTTTCATGTGCAATGTTTTAAATCTCCTGCAACCATTCCAACCAGTCAGCCCCTATCCTGAAGGTAGAAAAGTAAATGCAAAATTTTAAAAAAGTTATTTTAAAGTTTGTTAATGGCACTTCAGTTCTGTCACAGATTTTATTTCATCTCCAGATGGCACTGATACAGCAACTTACTTGATCTAACAATGTAAAAACAGAACAAATAAGTAAGTTTTAATCAAAGTTTGTTCAACCATTCTTAGGAACAGTGGTTTACTGGGAACACAGCTTATGCTTAATTTGTAAGTTCAGATTTCTGCTGCTTGATTAAGAAAAAATTATCTTTTGGAGTTCAGACAGGAAAAATAAATATCAGAAATATGGAGCTACGTCTGTGAGGTTTTATGCACTTTAGGTTTCATTGTTAATGCCTTATAACCACAAACCCTTCATATACAATGATTAAGGGAAACAAACATGACTTCTTGTGGTTCTGAGGTGTCTTTGGCACTGTACCCGCTCAGCTAGCTGTCACCTCCCACAGACTGCTGTGCCATTGGAGAACTGCAGGAGCTGGCAGGAAGATGAGCTCTCCGAAATCCTGAAGCTGTTTCCCTGAAGCTGAAGAGACAGACGTTTCTGTTTAGAAAGCAATTTAGAGGTGATGTTACACAACCATTAATTAGAATACCCTTCAGACACCCTAGAGAACAGATATTGGGCTGTTCATCATCTAGCAATTACCTTCCTCCTACTTGTAAACTAAGAATCAGGTTGTCATCTGAACATCAAAAGATTATCTTCAGTCTTTTTCATCTTTTAATCTTATTCTGAATGATATCTATTGCCTCACTGAATGCTAATTCCTATCTCTCTTCTAGAGGCTATTAATCTGCCTCTCTATTACTTTGCTCTACCCAGCCCATAGCCTGATATATAACTTCCTTCTCAAAAATGTCAAATAGATTATGAAGTTATATTTAAAGAGTGATATTCCCTTGTTGTTCAGGAATGTTTAGATTTGGTACAAAATGTCAACCTTATATGCACAAAAATATATACTTTGTGGTTTTCTGAAGTTACTAATTTCTAGAAAACCAACACATACTATATAAAAGAAATGGTTACCCCTTGTTGAAATAATTAGAGAATATGCCACTTAGGCCACTTAGAGTTGCTTTCCTGACAGTGATACATTAAGTCTGATGCAACAGGAGAATTTGGACACTGAGTGACATGATTTCCTATTGATTTCTTATTTTTGTGGTTATGTCTTTTAGTCCATTCTGAACTGTAGAGAACAGAAGAAAGAAACTGGTTTGCAGGTTAGAAAGTATGTGCTTCATTTCATATGTGATTGATTTCCTATTAGTACATGATTTTCACATTGTTAGCTAGTTCCTTAACTATGAATTGTGTTGGGACTGACTGGTTCTGCATCTGTTAGAGTGGCATTTTGAATCTCATTTGGGAGATGGCTTGCTCATTTCCACTGTGTTATGCCATGCTCTTACAATGTGCATTTGGGGTTTTTAGTAACCGCTGTTTTCCTAAGAGCTATGAAATTATCCCTTAGTTTTAAATTATGCACCTGCTAGCATCATATAAAATGTTTTCTGCAAGAAGATCTAACAAGGCCAGAAAGCTATGCTCCTACTATCCCTTGCTCATAAAATATTCAGATTCAATTAATAGGCAACAGTGATCAAGGTGGAAAGGAGGGTCTCTGTGTTACTACAGCTCAAGGGCAATGATGATTGTCACCTATTAAGTTACACAGCATAACACAGTGAGATTTCATTTTTAAAATAATGGGATTTCTACAGCTGTCTTTGTGAGATTTGGGTTCGCTTCTGCTTTGTTTTGTTTTCTTTCACTGACATGCAGAACATCTGGTCTAAAAAGCTCACACCAATATGTCAGATGAAGATTTATAGAATTACAGTGATTAAAAAGGAAAGTGTTTTACAATAAACTGACACATCTGCCAAGTGTCAATATTTACTTACAGGCAGCTTTTGATGTCTTATAGAAAAATAGATTATTCTTCTTCCCCTGCCTTCTTTTTGACTGAAATCAATATTGGAAAAATAAAAAGGAGAGAAATTGCATTTGGCTGTTCTTGCATTGCTGCACTGTTTCTAGGTAGCGGTAAAGGAAAATCATGACCTTTTACTATTTATTTCAATATTGATCTATCTACGCTTCATTTGTTCTTTCTGTGGTCAGTTTTTAGCTGTCAATAAGGCGTTGTCCCCATAGCTGCATTTGATTGCTGTGTGTATACAGCTGTGCTTGTTTAAAACATGTTGGCATGCACTACATATCTGTAGAAATTAGATTTTGCCTTTAAATTAACCAGAAAAGCTGTTCCACCCCTCATTCTGTAATCTGTGTTTTCAATGGATATAACCATTTATTTTGGCACAAGTGTAGAATCTTCCTTCAACACAAACTGCATGAGCAATTGCATTGCATCAGATTTTAGGAAGGAAGAAAAATCAGTTGTGAATCTCAACATTTATTTTGTCTTCTTCCTTTTCTTTAGAAAATGTGCCAGGTTAAAATAAAAATGGACTGAACAATGATAATGGCGTTCCTTGGAAGAACATATGTAAATATTCTACTTTCTAAAGAGGCATTTTGGGCTTTTTTCCTTTCTCAGAATGCAATATTTTCTCAGGTAAAAAACCCACTTATGCTATTGAGTATCTCATTTTAAAGAATTGAATAGATTGGATGCTTAACATGTCCTAGACTAGCTTAAAGTCTACAGTGATCTCAGTTCAAGCTGTCCCTACTGTGGAACTCCCATAGAATAAAATGATACAGATTGCTTGAAAAGCAGGATTGCTCTTTATTCACCTTCTAGTTAGACCTTAAGAGAACATTTTATTAAAAAAAAAAAAAAAAAAAAAATAAATAAATCTGAAGGAAACATTCAATAACTTCAATAGAAAGTTAAAAATGCATTTACTTATGTACTTGAATAAATGTGTCTAAGACTTTCATAGTCCTGAAGATCAGAATATGTTAGTTAGCTTTTGGATGTGTCATGATTTTGTGCACCACACTATAAGCCTGTCAAACTTCCCTAAAATCACTTGCAACTTCAAAATATTCTGTCTCTCCAAGGGGATATTGACGTATCTCTCCCCTGTATGCAGTCTCCTATTTTCATAAAACTTGTAGTGAGATAATCTTGGGGTTTTTTACATCTCTTGTTCAGCTGAGGAAGTTGTCCAGTGGATTAAAGACAAGAGAACAGACAGACCAGCAGACTGACTGACACACAGACAAACACTGTGATTGGGCATTCTTCCTTTGCCTGAAATCAGGTAAAAGATGCAGTTTGTTGACTAAGGATATAATTAAGATACTCAGAAGAAAAAAACAGTGCTAGAATACTGTATTCTGAAAATATGAGAGAAGAAATTATATGTGAACTTAGGAATGCACTGTGGAGAAAAGTGTAGGTAGCACATGAAGAAGAAAAAGCAGAAGAAAAATGCACACAATTTAATGTAGTGATTGTACTTTTAAAGTTTCCAGGCAGTGATTTGCCATAGGTCCCATTTTAAAGGATTAAATATATTGGCTTACTTGAGAACATCCAATTTAGCCTGAAGAAAAATGGGTCATAGATTACTGCTTTTTCAGGAACGACTTTGAGGGATATTAATGTAACAGCAGAAAGGAGAGGACAGAGTAACCATCATACAGTATCTTTTAAGTTTTGAACTTGCTGGAAAGATCAGGTAGTTAGTATAGGAAAATCTGAGCAACCTTAATGCACCGAGTACTGTTGCTGCAATAAAAAAAGGCAAGGAGAACATTGGATTGTATTGCTAGAGGGCACACAGTATAAATCAAAGTAGTTGATATTGTATCCATGTAAGCTATAAATTGACCGTTACTTAGAATGGTGTATATAGTTCTGTTGCCTTATTTTAGCAAGGGTATAACTGTGGCTGATGAGAGACTGTATATTATATTAACATGTAGACTAAAGTCATGTGCTAAAGATTTATGCAATAATTAGAATTGCAGAAGTAAACTTTACTAAGCTTCTTTAATTAAGGAGTATTCTTTTATAGGACCGTCTTACAAACGAGCTGTGGGCAGCAACTGTGAATCCTACTGCTAAACTTGCACTTCTGTTAAATACGAGGACTCCAAGTCACTATTTACAAGACCATAGTAAAAGATAGGATGCAGACACTCAGCAGTCTTCAGTTCTATGACTTGGGTCTTGGAGAAGGTAGCCCAGCTCAATAGAGTCCAGGCAGTGGGTGTGATCACAGGTCCAAAGCGACACCCAAACCTAACTGACAGTATAGACCTATGCCAGGATTCCTCACAGGGTATCTCTGGATAGGGTACAATTGATGGAGTGGAATATTCTAAATAATTTTACAGTATATGCACCTATCCTGCCTATGAAAGTGGAATTAGATAAGATTTGTTGTACCTTAAATGCAAAAAACAATGTTAGTCTTCCTTTGTACTTGGAAAGAAAGTCTTCAAACAGGATGTCAGGAAATACTGCATTCACTGTTTTTCTGAAAGAAAGCTTCTATATGTGAGAAAAAAACAAACTGGTGGTTTTACTCTCCCTTGCCAATGAACATCAAGTTGTTTTGATGTCTTCTGTTTATTATGGTTTTGCTCTGGGAATTTGAAACTGAAATCCACTTCAGTATTATCTTATTTTGTGAAATAAATTGTTTCATTCCCCCATCCATCAAGTAAAGCACACAGCACTGGATTAATTTAGATTACAGAAAACAACAAGGAAAAAAAAAAAAAAAGACAAAGAGAAAACTTCAATGAGACAATGCCCTGAGTGCCTTTTCTATAGAGGTGATAGCAATTTTTCCAATCAAAATAGCCTGAGAACTCTATCTGGAAGGGAAGCTCTGAAATTTAAGGGTGTAATAGATAAACAAATGAGTGTCATTTTGCAACATGAACTGCACATTTATCCTTACCATTTTATTCTTGTTGGCTTGAGTAACAGTGAGTGAACTGTTCCTCATTATCTATCTTTATAATTTCTTTTTCTCTTGAAATTAATTTAAATATACAAATAGTAGGAGAACTACATGGATTTGTAGAATTTGTAAAGAGATATAGAAAAAAAGATGGTAGCTTATGTTTTATCCCAGTAACATTGACAATGACCTTTTTCCCCTTAAATCTGCCTCTGTCTCAATCTATTTGTTGTTAGTGGTTTAACATATGACTTTGTTATTGTGGATCTTCTACTTTTAAGTACAAGACCATTCTGAAGTATCTCATGTCTTCCTTTAGTCTTGGCAACAGGGAAAATAACTGTTTCTGTATGTCATTTGGGCCATATATAAATATCAAACTGATATGAAAGAAAGTGATAAAGTTCACATTAGAATCATAGGAGAAACAGTTAAGCATACACTGTAGAGGTGTGGTTTTTTTTTCCTTTTCTATAGGTTCCTTCACCAGGATATAGTTCTATTAAGCTCCTGCAGTATCATTGCTACTCTCAACTGACATAAAATCTATACTGATAGGAACTTGGCAAATACTATGTCAAAAGACAAGTTCCTATGGTATCTTAAAATATGTGTACAAAATGATGACTTTACTCAAAAGGCATGCTGCTGCCTTCCAAAGGACATTGATCTAACATGCTGGTTTTGGTGTGATATTTTAGATGATTGAAATATTCATGTAAGCCATTATAAAGGGTCCCACAACTGGGAGTACCATGCTTTTCTGATCAGCATCTTGAACTTATTCATTTCTATTTGGTATGAGACTGATTTCGTAGAGTAGATATTTTTCCCAGCATAAGCTAATGCTTAAGAGAAGTAAAATTGACAGCAGATTTATAACAAATACATTGTTTTACCAGCTGCAAAAGCCACATACGACAATGATGAAGAAAATAGTCTGATACTAAAGCAGAAACCCTGAATAACTGACAAACAATGACTTCACTCACAATAAAACTGTTTGCCATATTACGTGCTTTTGCTTTCCCCTTTTCATCGATGATTTTGAATTACTAGCATTTAGCACTAATACTTGCACTTTTCTATGGCTTCTTGGTAAATTATTAGTGGTCTTAAAAAAAAAAAGCATTCTTTTGTGCAATACAATGCAGATAGTGTGTGAAAAATGCATAAATGTACTGTAGGTGTCTGGTTTTTCCACAATTCTCTCTTTTAATAATTAAGCTCTTTGCAAAGCTGCAGTGAAGGTCATTGCAACTGCATTTATCATATCTTTGGTGTATTTGGTGCTCTATTTCTAAGAATTTATGAAGGTATATATTCTAAAAGTATGGAAATCCTTTTGCAACTCTGTATCTCAAAGAAACAAGACAAACAAGACAAAAAGGAGTGCTCAGTGCGCTGTCCAGAAAAGCAAGACTTGCATCTAAGGAAGAAGGGAAATGATTACATGCAATGATCACTTCAATTTAAGAATGAGTATGTCTACCTTATTATAGCTATTTAGAAACCAGCTATCTTTAATTTATAAGGAAAACTGTAAGAAAAAGATCCTAATCTAAATATATGAACTTCCAGTGCCTCACATTCAAATCCAAAAGAGAAGGAAGATGGAACTGGGTAATGAAAAAGTATTTGTCCTTTCTGTGATGAATGCTTTCTTAGCTGTTGGTCTGGTTGTTCAAATATTGCTATTCTTCATTTTCCACCTCTGGAAATGAAAGGAGTTTGGTGGAGAGATGAGCAGGAAAGCTTACACAGCCATTCTTACATTTTCTATTATCCAAGAGTTAAGTTTCGTTCACAATCAGAAAGAACTGGGAAAGAAAAATCAAATATAGAAAGTCCTAGTCATGTTGACAGAAAATAAGTCTGTGAATCTCAGAACTAGACTCAATACACTTCAATGTAACTATGAAGCAAATAGCAGGACCTCATTTTCTAGGGATATTTTGAAAGAATTCTTCTTCTGTTTTGGCTCCTCTTGACATCTCTTCAGCCATGGCCTCCAGTGTCCACCAGCGGACTGAGGTCAGTGTTCAAATACCAGGCATATACAGTTTAAACTCTCCCCCTTAAAAGTTGCAGCGTATAAACCATTCATGAAGCTGTGCTAGACACTTAATCTTAATCTTTTTTTCTAATTTTTTTTTTCTTTCTTAAAGGTAAAGGAATTTAATCCTCACTGTGGAAAAAACACACATCAAAATTATAATTTCAAAATTTCTACAGTCACTGTAGCTCTAAAAAATTACTATGAAATATATCTTATCCTTATTTTTTTAGAAAAAAACCCTACAGATATCTCACTTTCACTTTAAGGAAAAATTATGAAACTTGAAACTGAGATGAATCATGAACAGCTTCATTTCCACTGTAAACTACTAAAAATAAGTGGTTCATGATCAAAATGCCACATCCACTGTAAGCTTAACTTAATTCAATAATATAATCACCACATCAAAGTTATTGTACAGCCCAAAATGTTCTATGCACTGTATTGGATGAAAAGATTTTTGAAGACAGTGTTGCTCTAGGAGATTCTATGGCTTGTATCATGTAGGAGTTTAGATTAGCTTATTTTAATGACCGCTTACAGAATTCATAATACCTTACTGTCAAACAGAAAAATACTGTACAGTAGCTTGTGAATATTCACATGCCACTTCCCAGAAAACACATATTCCAAAGCACAGAGTATTATACTATGATTCAAGTTTGTACTTCATGATGATTTTCTGTATTTCTTCTGTGAATGTTTGATGTCACTTCTTTATTGCCTCTTTTTAAAAGACTCCCTTTATGGCTTTTTCGATTGCATGTGTGGTCTTCAATCTTTAAATCTCATTACCACATTTATTGAAAGAAATCAAATCCAAACAAACAATCAGAAATAGAAGGCAACTGATAGGTATCTGTAGATTTCAGTTCCCCAAACAGTCGTCATTCAAACTTGCAAGATTTTCTTGAATCCAAATTCTACCAACTGGCCCCTTCAAGTCTAACAACACATTCGGGACAAATTAATTTTTATGAAAGCTTCTTTTTCTTTCTTATAAAAAGCATCTGAGACACATAAAAGGCATCTGAGAGCATCTATACAGATGATTACTCAAGAGAGCCAGGTACTTTTAGCATATATATAATGAAATATCTGTCTCTTTGGGGTAATTATGTGTATACCAAAATGTTCACTGGTAATTGGGAAATCTGACCCACCATCTACTTAAAGTGTTGGGTTTTTGTTTGGTACACAAGGAAATTACCTGGGGAAAAAAATGATTGCCAAGGGTTACACAGAATGTTCTTTCATCATCATTCATTGCAGAAGCAGGATGGAGGAAAAACACAGAAGCATAAGGAGATGAGATGAAAGGAGGATTGGAAAGGAAGCCAGACTTCTAAACTGAGCTCTGTGATCTCTCTGTCTTTCTGTCTAATGGGTGTCCTCCCCAACTAGCCCAGCATTATGTTAAGCAACAGGCATGGGGTATTTTCTGCAGCCAGAATGCAGAGAAAGGCAAAGCAAGCACTGTACTACCCATTATGATGAATCAGCTCATTAAATAAAAATTAACTCCAACTTTCATCTACAGCTTGAAGGAAACCAAACTTTTTTGAGGGCTATATATATATACAGGTGTGTGCATGTGTATATACATATAAAAATATATATAAATACATATATACACACAAACATAATGCTTCTGAAAAAGCTGTGAAGGCTAATGTCACAGGTTTTTTTATGCTTACCTCCTCAGATGTCCATTTTCTTTGGATCTGATGAGGACAGAGATGTCTTCAGTCAATAACCTTATTCATCACAGTTGACAAACGCAACAGCAGTTTTGATGGGAACATTTGAGTCATAAAAGGATGCCTTCAAGCACTTTAGATTCCTTCTGGGCTATTTTCACAAAAAACTCATCAGTATTAATGTAGCATTAAGTATGGATGTCTTTACCAGATAACAGCAATAAAAAACTGCCTGAAGGTTTGCACCTACTCTTCCAGTCGCCTGCCTCCCTTACTTCCTCTGGTCACATTGGAGAGAGGTGGATTTAGACTAGTCACCTTAGACTCCAAGTGTGAAGGGACCTCACCCTTCCAGGATGAGGACCAGGCTGTGGCACAGTGGTGTGACCTTTCTCCCCTCTTGTGACATCAGGCATGAGTTGCATGCAACTACTTATCCTCAGGCCCCACTCCTACCCATATTGGACAAAGCAAGGTAGTAATAGCCACCATTGCTCAGTTTTCTCAGGACGCAATATTCGTACTCCTATGAGTCTGAAGTGTCTCTTGTATAATTACTTTTTTTGCCTGCCATTTTAGTAGCCTTTCTGCTAGGGCTGGTGGGTTAGTTGCAGCTGTCAGTATTGCCCAGGACACCCATTTGATGGTGGTGTGAATTTTTTGTCCTTCGTGGCATGATCCTTGGCAGAGATTTTAAATACAAGTCTTCCTGCAACGTGGCAATCCATTGAGATCAAAGAGGATATCAGAGAGAAAACTAACTGGTTGCTGATGATGAGGAATTAAGGTGTTTCTGACCCATCCCACCGCATCTTGAGGTGTCAGATATGTGTGTGAGCTTATCACACTCTGCATTTACTTTTCTGTGGTTTTATATTACTGCACATCAGGGTAGTGCCTAGGTGCTTTCTAGGTAAAATAAACTGTTGTAGCACAGTTTCCAGGACATTTTTTCTGTTACATCCATGCTGTAATCATCTATAGAGGGCTAGAGTATGGGCTTGAGCTTTACTATGTGGTTATTAATACTTCTTAATTGTGAACAGACTACCAAGCTCCATGTCGGTCTTGCTAACTTGCAGTCTGCAGACAGTATTTGGACACATTTCGAGGACAGCGCAGACTAAAGACTATTCCAAATAGGGAGCCACCCTCTTTTGGAGGGGAAATAAGTTTGCCTGTATATCCGGGAGCTGTTCCACTTCACACTTTCCTTCAGGACCGAAGAAGGGACTGTTCCCTTTTCCTTTAATCCACTTGGCTTCTGGAATCTCAGGTATTGCTTTTTAAATACAGGAGGCAACACTCAAGCATAAGGTTCAGCGCCTATAATATAAGTGGAAAATCTCCATCGCTATTCAAGTGCCATCCTCAGATCCCCTCTCAGAGATTGTTGAGGTTTTTAATCACCTCAGTTTCTGCCTGTGGTCATGCACAATCCATTATGCATTAAGTTACTTTGGGCCTTTTCTTCTGAACCATAAAATAGGGGTCTCCTATCCTGAGCAATTGCATCATCCTCTTCAGTGCATAGTGGGATCTGAATTCTGTGTCCACGCCTGCAAGGAGAAGGACCCAGGTCTTTCTAGCACATACCCTTCTTCTCACTGCTAAGGCATTCAAAGTTCTGTGGTGGGTTGAATTATCTCCACGGTTTTTTGCTGCCAAATATACATGTATGTTAGTAAAAAAATTCCTGGTGCATGGTCATGAACAAAAATCGTTCTCTCTCTTTCTCTAGCCAGGCACTGATGCATAAATCCAATTATCTTTCATTCAGTCCTTCACTTAACTTTTCCTGATCTCATTTCTAAAGATCCCAGCTATGCTAGTTTATCGTAAAGGCATCTAGCATGAGAACTAGTGAGCATTACACAAACTGCTGAAGCACCTAGGAATTTACTGTTGTAGAGGCCTTAGATGATTGACCAGTGTCGATAAAAACTTTTAAAATTTCATTTTCTTGCAGAATATTCACAAAGGAAGAAGGCTGTAAAGTGAAAGTAGAAGAATCTCCAGTAATCACAAGCCAACACAAACATATCTTTTTTTTTTTTTTTTTTTTTTTTGGTCTTGATTTTTTTTTTCCTTTTCTAAGGGTGTATATATATAAAACAGGAAAAGAAGATAAAAATTGAGGCCACAGAATCCTTCAACTTGTAAATACAGAAGCAGAGTGGGCATGATTTTTAATTTTTTAAAAATTCTATTAGAGGGAAGCTCAGAGCCTGATTTTCCAAGATAAATTTTGTAGCAATGTGTCTTGTACCTATCAGAAGGCAGGATCAACTCTGTTGGCTTTATTGACTTTAATTTGAGCTTCTTTTTTTTACAGCTGAGATAATCTTGCTATCTCTTCCCCATAGATCTGGCAGTAATTTCTTCTTACTTAGTGAATAAAATTGGTGCTTTGATGAAATGAGTATTCCTTATTCTTGCAGTCTCAGCAGTGCTGTCTTTACACTTACAGGAATGGTAAATCTTCTTTCAGACCATTAGTGGTAGCATTAGGTTGTACTCAAATACAGTTGAAGCAAATCTCCCATCTTTGTAACTTCAAGTCCAGTTTTTAAATGTTTGCTTGGAAAAAGTATATGTTATTTTCATAAAGCATTGAGATAAGTTGCAAAATTAAACTAGTTGAAATAAACACCTTGGAAAAATACTACCAGCTACTTATTATGTATATATGCTGTGCTGTCATATTCTGAAGTACAGTCTGATAATTGCTGTACTTTAATTCATTGATAGAAAATTATGAAAGGTACTGTCATAGCTCCATCGATGGGAAAGAGCTAGATTTATGACACTCAAGCACTACTGTGATGAGAACTTTAGCAGAATTTTGAGGTATAATAGGAGATAGCTGGGAGGAATATGGATGAGTACAAAAAAGACATTTCTTTTTCAAGTCCATATTTTATTTTCAGTGCATGTGTTTCTTGTGATTTCGGGGGTGGGGGGTGGGGGTTTTTTGGCGGGCAACATGTTCAGGCACATCCATTTAAGACAAATGATGCAAAGAAACTGCTTCTTTAGAAAGTCAGCAATCAGCTGTATTCAGAGGGAGGGTAGCCCACAGTTGTGTCGCACTTTCCCCAGTGTTGTATCAATTCTTCTGCTGAAGGAAAGAATTGAGGAGGGAGAGATAAGAGAAAGCTGGGCAACCACATACAGTTCCCTGTGCTTAGCAATAATATTGAGAGCTTTCTACACTTACAACTGTTAGTAACATAATCCATCAATGGAAAAATTAAGTATTACTGACAGGGCACAGCCTCATGCAGAACTATCAGCACCAAGAGACAAGACATTGCTTCCTATAGGAAAGTGTTCCTGGGGTTTGACGGCATTTCCCTGTGTCACTGCTGTTATGTCAGTGAGGCTGATGGAAAGCCAGTCAGGGTCGGAAATCCCTAAGAGTGAAGGCATCAGGCATGGTAATACCTGGACAGCACGATTAGAGAACAAAGGTGCCACCATAGGGAAAAAATGAAAAGGCTCTGGATCTATGTAAGACAAAAGCTTGACAATGTAGCTCTTAAGCAGATTGTTTTCAAAACAAACTTCATTGGCTACAGACCATGTGAGATTTTGGTTAACAGTTATTCCTCCTTTCTCCTTGGTGGTAGGTCAGGTTTCAGACTCATTTTAACAGCAGCTCCAATTTTCCTAAAAAGCCAGTGTGCCAGTCTCTGTGAGCAGCTGGGAGCATGTGACCAGTATTACTGATTGCAACACACCCTAAAACAAGGATTTAAGACTCCATGGGTTCCTCTCTCACCAAAGAGTCCCAAAGTAAGAATAATTTACCTCAGAAATAGACAGGCAGATGTAATGAGAGAAATCAGTGTTTCACAGATGTGACTGCTTTGAGAATTTTTTAAGTGAACTGCTTTTTCAAGTGGACGTGCTCATACATAGAGAAATTTTCTCCAGAATAAAATTAATAATCAGAATATATAAAGACAAAAGATAAATTCACAAAGGTTCAGGTGTCATCTCTGAACGAGTATCAGCAGGATCCTGGGTGTATATTTCCCATAATGTGGATGACTTTCTATATCACCCTAAATGTAACAGTTTCATTCCAAAACATCAAAAACTCCCACAAAATTAAAATCTTATTTTCTTGTTATGTCTATTCACAATAGCATTTGTTTTTTTGTTCACTTCTAAGGTCTTTTTTTTTAATTAATTCAAAACATGTAACTGAAATAATCCCCCATAAAATATTGAAATTGCATCTTACTTGCCAAAAAGGCATTTCCTTATCCTCATAGATTATTTTCAATGAATATTTATCACTTTCTCTAGAGCCACTAAATTCCTCATACATCATTTTCATACCATGCTTTATCTCAGAGAAGATGTAAAGTCCCAAGTTGTTCATTCAGTAGATAATAAATAGATTTGCTTTCCTGACTGCAGTCCAACATAGCACCCATTTCCTCTGTCCTGAATTTCCACTGGTACAATTAACCGCCTGAGGTGTACACAAGGTGTGCAAAATTGAGTGAGTCCAACATCGCTAAATAAAGCTTTTAATGGCATCCACTATGTTGCCCTTAGAGAAACTGCTATGTTAGTGAATGTTCTTCATCAAAGGCATATAAAAAATTGAATTTATGCTCCCCTTACTCATTTGGATACTACTTCCTGCTTCTGCTTCTATTTTTGCCTACATGTTACTAATCTCCATAATCTAACAAGCCCACTGTAATTTAGTTGTAGGAAGTAGAAAGGTCATAAAACTTTGTTGAAAATAAAATTATTTGTGTAGGCACAAATCATGAAGCCATATTTGTAGAATATCAGACTTAATAAGCCATGTGGACTGAATTCTGGGATTCTTGCTTGAAAAGAAAAACCTGTTGAAGTGATGATAAAAAAAAGGCAGCTATTCCATTAACTTCTACTTCCTGTTGCCTTTTTTGGAGCCAGAATTTTGTCTTGCAGCCTAATATATCTTTTACTTGATCTGCAGATTGCTGAGTGCTTCAGACTTAGTGGTGTTTAGTAGATGACCAAGCACTGAGCATTGCACTGGACTAAGGGTTGATATGTGGGAAATAGAGTCCAATTCCATACCTGCAATTGACCGTGGACCCCAAAGTTTGTATACATATATTTAATTACTGCTGTAAAGCAACTGGTGAGAAATACAGAAGTTGTCATTTTCATTCATAATTAATTACACTGACCCTTTCCACTTACAACTTATTCATGCACAAAACTACAGATAAAATATATTAATTTTTTAATTTTTATTTTTTTAATTATTCTGACCTGTGGCTTCTGGGCATGTACTCTAGAATAGGAAGACAAGATTTAAAGTTTAACATCTTTTCTAATAGTGTATATCAGTATAATATAATAAGAAAACAGAGTGAATACTCCTTATGGTCACAGTACTTTGGAGAAATTCAGATGATCCAGGCTTTAAGACGATGTTATTTAAATAATGTATCTTAAGCACTGAAATAGCAGCATGAAGATTTCAAGTGATAATGGCAATATGGATAAGATAGCTTTTTATACCCCTTTTGTATCAAAGATACTTATGTCAAAGAAACTGATCTATGTGTTCCTTTCTGCTACACAATCTTAGATTGCCCCAGTATTTCATGTTACTACTGACCATTGACTGCTTTCTTTTAAAATTATTCTGATATATACCATTAAAAACCAAGTTTTCTATGGATGTTGAAACCTACCACTTCTGTATTTTTATGAATTCAGAAACTACCTGCCCATAGGCCTGTAGTCAGAAAGAACTTCCATAACTTTTAGGGGCTTGTGTACCTGTGTGCCAGTCTGTTTTTCAAAAAACTTGAGACAACCCCTTTATTTTCAAGTAACTTATTTCATGCAGTCTTATGTGTGAAATATTAAGTGAAAGTAGCTTGCTTACTATTGACAAAATAGAATTAAACATTTGGTCTGCTAGATGTTTGCATTTTCTTTATGGTCAATGGAGAATCAGACATCTCCAGATGGTGAATCACCCTCACTGTCTCAGACACATATTTTAGAATGAAACTAATTGCTCCCTGAAATCCATGGCCTTAATGGTATTCAGATGCCTAACATCCAAATAAATCAATGAGACCTGGGCACTTAGATACCTTTCAGGATCTAGGTCTGGAGCCTTTGACCCCTAAGAAACTGGTAAGAGCCAAACATTTTATTCAGGTTCTTAGAGAACATAATCACCTAACATGCTAATAAAGCATGCAGAACTCTAAACAATGACTGAAATAGGTAGAAATGCAAGATTTGTATAAACACACATACAGCTAACCTAGAATTTCTGTTCCCTTCATGCTCTGTACAATCTTAAAAGAATTAGCAAGCCTGAATACCTGTATGTGTTATTAGAGATATAATAGCCCACTAAAATCTTTACATAAAAAGCGATCACTTTAAAACCCTTATTCTTAAGTACTCTTTTTGAAAGCATTTGAAGGATGAATTTTTACACTGAAACATTTGGGGAACAGAAAGTTTGCCAGACTTCACACATGAAAATTACAGATGCAAAGAATAAAAATTTTTAAAAAGTAACTTACAGCAAGTGCTGGGAAAATTACTTGTCACTTTGAAGCAGTGAGGAAGTATAGGTAGGCCTCATGTATATATGTGCATGCATACCCATCTTTTGAGTACTCTTGGGTGTAGAGTCCTTTCAAAGGATCCGCTGGAGAAAACGTTTTTACTCAGATAACTTTTCTGCATGTTTTGGTCACTTTGGACACCCGCCAAACCAAACCCTATCTAACAATTTGTTTTGTACGGGCAATTCAGAATCTGTAAAGGAAAGATAAACTGAATGGGGGTACATTCTCACCTAAAGAGAAAAGGGTTACTTTTTTGGATGTTTTCTTAGATGTTTTATTTACCACAGCTCTATCATCCTTGATAAAATTAGATATGAAGAAAACATCTCTAGGGCAAGCAGATTTAAAAGGATTCTCATGTAGGCTAAGAACTACTGTACTCACTAAATTAGTAAAACAAGAAAAATGCAAAAAACAATCTAATTTGGTTTTGACTATTTCATCTTTTTTTCTAACATAATTATGTGCCTTGTACGCAGCTTGTAGACATACTCACCACAAAGACATGTAACTTTTTGGGTTCTTTTGGCCTAAGTCTGCTGTATATGGTTAGTAAACACTTCTAGAAGAAAGCCGAATTAAGTAAATACTGATTACAGTGTTTTATATTTTCTTTTTAAGCTATGAAAACATTTATATTAACTTTATGTAAAACTTCTAGGGCTCATATTCATGTCAATGGAAGTTCTGAATGCATAACAAAATGGAAGAATAAGCTTCAAATTGGATACATGAATTGCCTGAAAATGCTGAAGTCTGATATATTTTAGAGCTATTCTTGTGAGAGAGCTTGCATTGAATTTGGCTACAACCTCTTATCTTTAGGCATCTTTTGGGCAGGAGAAAACTGATCTAGATATTAAAAAAAATCCCACCCATTAAGGATATTAAATATTAATTGAAAAACACATTAAGCATTCATGAAATAATAATAGAAATTAAAAGATTACTTCTGTGGCTGCTATTGCAAATATTTTCTTATCCATATGTTCCTAGTAATGGCGATATTAGGCTATGTATTTACATCATTCCCTGCCACTGTGATACAGTAGAAATGCAGAAGCAAACAGTCATCCAAAATCTGCCTTGTGGCATGCCATGGAAATGCATGAATGACATATTGTTTAAACCTCCTTTCAGAAGGCACTGCAAAAAAGCTCATAAAAAAATAGAAGGGCCTTGTCTTTCTCTAAGAATGTGATTTGTGGTCCCTCTATAATATTGGGAAATGTTGTAAACCTGCCTCTCAGCCCATGGATTTTACCTGTAACACCACCAGCTTCGCTTGTCATAAAGATACCAGAGCCTCCCTGAGACAGGGAGAGACTTAGGATTTAATTTCAGGAGGTAAAACTAGCAATTTAACATGTGCCTAATTTTGCTAGTGCTTGGGAACAACTGAACACAGGCATAAAAGATAGCGCATTGTACACGACGACTGTGCGTGCCTGTGCCCGTGCCGTGGCAGCCAGGACACTCACTGGCAGATGAACCAAGCTTGTAGCTGCCGGCTTGTTCAGGCGCAGGCTTGAGCCTGTGCTACACCCTCAACTGCGTGCCAGTTTCTGGGTTCAGGTTCTTGCTTTTAATTCAGGCCTATCTGTTAACAACATGGGGAGAGGATAGTTCTTTCTTCTAAGCAAATTTTCATGCATACCCCAAGAGAGCGGACCGCAGGAGGGGGCAACAATTTAAACACACACACACACAGAGTACACGTAGAAAGAAAATTTCCTTTAAACATTACTAGCTCTGGTAGACCAGAAGGGTTTTCTCAGGTCCTGGATGACAGCTAATTGCAGGAAAAGAACCCTTAGGATGCTCCTAATTCTAAATGGCAGAAAAATACACAACTCATCTAAAATGTGACAGAGCCACACTGAGCCCCGGTTTTAATTTAGACGGAAGACAAATGGTGTGTGAAGCAGTATCCTGCTTCAGTGTCTGATCATTTAGCTATTGTCCTGGTTTCAGCTGGGATAGAGTTAACTGTGTTCCTAGTAGCTGGTACAGTGCTATGTTTTGAGTTCAGTATGCGAAGAATGTTGATAACACTGATGTTTTCAGTTGTTGCTCAGTAGTGTTTAGACTAAAGTCAAGGATTTTTCAGCTTCCCATGCCCAGCCAGCGAGAAAGCTGGAGGGGCACAAGAAGTTGGCACAGGACACAGCCAGGGCACCTGACCCAAACTGGCCAACGGTGTATTCCATACCATGGGACGTCCCATCCAGTATAGGAACTGGGAAGTGAGGGTGAGGAATCGCCGCTCGGGGACTGGCTGGGTGTCGGTCGGCGGGTGGTGAGCTATTGCCCTGCGCATCATTGGTACATTCCAGTCCTTTTATTACTACTGTTGTCATTTTAATAGTGTTATCATTATAATTATTAGTTTCTTCTTTTCTGTTCTATTAAACCGTTCTTATCTCAACCCACGGGTTTTGCTTCTTTTCCCGATTTTCTCCCCCATCCCACTGGGTGGGAGGGGAGTGAGTGAGCGGCTGCTTGGTGTTTAGTTGCTGGCTGGGGTTAAACCACGACAGCTATTGACTGTTATGTCATGGATTTTTTTTTGTTATTACACTCTTCCTGAATTTTCTGGTGAAACTCAGTTCATCTTTCTCTGATGACCACAGCACTGAGTTACGGCCTTCAAATAGATTGTCTAGGCACACCACAGCTCCTTCCAGCTTGCCTGGATTAAGTTTTAGACATATCCTTTTCATTTAGGTATTAAACCTGCTGAAGAGCCCACAGAGATGGATGAGGATGCTGTCTGTAGATAGTGAAAAATAAAGCTGGGTGTTATCTTCATAGAGCTGAAACTGGAGTCCATGTTAATTTTATAATCTTCCCAAATTTAATATACGTAGGAATCTACAGGTAAGTAAGATCAAGGTAAAGGATTAACTGCCTGGTGGCTCCTTTGAGATTCATTTGAGGAGAGATGGCAGTATTTATTCAAATCTTTCCACTCTGAAAACATATTTAACAGTATCTTTTTATTAAGTATGTATATTTGGGGTCTTCTCTATACATGCAGTCTTAGATTTGGTACACCTAGACAGCTCTCTATTGATGTGAAAAATTACATCATTGCCTGAAATACAAAGAAAAGGACCTATCTCCAGTCCCTATGTCCAGTATTTCAAATACTTAGGAAATATCAAAGAAGAACAGTGTAGACATTTGTCCATTGACAACAGAACAGAGGAAAAATGTTCATAAACCAAAAGATTTTTATTTCAAAGATAAAATTCCCTTATTAGGACAGCTTAGTACTGTTGCTACTATCCATTCACAGGGTCAGTTTTATTTTGGGCTGCTTTTCTGTATTCCTGTAAAATGTGAACATTTTCCCCTATGGTGCTATAAAACACTCATTTTGCCTCTCCCATCAGGAACTTCAGCAGACACTAATTAACCCTCTGGAGAAAATGTTTATAAAAATAACAAGGAATTATTAGCAATGAAGCAGATTTATTTTTTTCCCCAAGAAAAAGTCAAACTGAGAGAGCTAATGTATTATTGTTAAATTGTGAAGTTAACTCATTGGTCAAAAATTTTAATGAGCTGAGACACATCACTAGAAAGCTGTTTTGGAATAGGCAGCGTGTGTGTATGTCTGTGTTCCCAGATGGGAATCTCTCACTTCCACATAGCAATGTCAGGCCATTAGAGGACAGTTTCAGAAAGGTACACATTTGTCAAGAAATTTTGAACTTTGGCATTTATGAAGAATAATATGACTCCTAGAAGGGACATGTCTTTTCACTTTTTATTCCTAAAAATATAGCTAGAGGTGGACCAACCTTATCTGGCATACTTTTGTAATACAGGGAACTAGAGGGTTTCAGCTGTACAGAGACACCACCATCCTAGTGATAGTTCTGACTCCATACAGTTTTATGATGGCCTAGGTATTTTTTGAAAAATCTTTCCCCTAATTATCCTGTCAAAAAGAAATACCTATATCTGTATTATTCTCCTTATTATCTGGGTTTTTTTCTTTAGTAATTTCTTTGTATACAAGCTGCTTATAACACTTTCATACATGAGAATTTTTCATACATACATTTTCAAGACTGGGGCTTTATAAAAGTTTTTCAGTTCTATAACATGACAAATATTTAGACTATAAAGCTTTTCAGATTTCTTTTGTGCTACCATCAAACCAAATGGATCAGCTTTTAAATTTCCCCTTATTAGTTCTCAATTTCCTGACCTCTTCTTAGAGTACTTCATTTTTCCTGTTGTCTCTCTCCTTACAAGAAAAAAGAAATAATTGAATAACATAACATCTCTGCCTAACACAAATTAAAAATTGGAAGTCATGATTTTTGAAAGCTATGTGAATGAAACATGTTTTAGCATTTCAGTCCATCACAGATGATAAGTGCTCTTTTACCCGAAGTGATAAAATTTCATCTTGTGGGGTTTTTTTAGCACTAAATAACAAGAAATCAATCCACACAACCTTTAGATCTTTTGCAGTATTAAAAAAAAAAAATCCAGCAACACTTAGCTCTAGTGTTTACTTTGGTTCACTTTGACAGATAATGACCATCTGCAAATTGGGTTCCTGTGCTTTTGAACTTTGTGAGAGTTTGTTTCTTAGAATGTGATGGATGGTTTACTCTAAGCAAGCTAAATATTTCATCCCACTACACAGAAGATACATAAACAATGAGGAATATACAAATCACTTACTGAATGTTTAGGAGATTACAAACACGAATTGCTGCTTCTTGCAGCCCTTGCCTTCTGTTTCTTTTAAGATGAACTATTTCCTTGAAATTATTACAGAAGCTTTGTAACATCTTAACTTCGTAGCCAAATTAGTGTCTTTTCTGGAAGGCAATGAAAAAACATTAGCTGTATGATATCCAAGCATCTTTTATGTCTTCAAAGGGAACTCCGCACTGGTCATTCAGTACTATATATCTGTACTACTTGCTAATGGTTTTCCTAGGACTGTGTGGAAAAGGGTTGACTGAAATGAAGAAAAAGCTTTCTTTGAAACAGTTTTTTGTAAATAAAATAAAGGACATTCATAGAAAATTATGAGCAAAACAAACAATGTATTTTTTTTAAGAACAATCTATTTCTTTAAGAACTGCATTTTTGTTTGACGAGCTCTGTTAAATATTGTTTAAATGTTACTTTATTTCTCGTACAATGTACGAAGACCACAAGGCTTGGAAAAGAAACTCTCTTGCTTCTATCTTGCATCCAATGGGAGGGTAACATGCAGAGCCTTAACTCTCTATTCCCAAAATGCTAGGTTATCGTGGTTTAACCCCAGCCAGCAACTAAGACCACACAGCTGCTCACTCGCTCCCTCCAGATGGGATGGTGGAGAGAATTGGAAGAGTAAAAGTGAGAAAACTCATTGAGATAAAGACAGTTTAATAGGTAAAGCAAAAGCTGCACACACAAGCAAAGCAAAACAAGGAATTCATTCACTGCTTCCCATCAGCAGGCAGGTGTTCAACCATCTCCAGGAAAGGAGGGTTCCATCACGCCTAACGGTTACTTGGGGAGACAAATGCCATCACTCTGAACATCTCCCCTTACTCCTTTGTACCCCAGATCTTGTTGCTGAGCATGATGGTGTATGGTCTGAAATATCCCTTTGGTCAGTTGGGATCAGCTGTCCCAGTTGTCTCCCCTCACAACTTCTTGTGCACCCCCAGCCCACTCGTTGGTGGGGTGAGAAGCAGAAAAGGCCTTGACTCAGTGTAAGCACTGCTTAGCAATAACAAAAGCATCTCTGTGTTATCAACACTGTTTTCAGCACAAATCTAAAACATAGCCCCATACTAGCTACTATGAAGAAATTACCTCTACCCCATTCAAAACCAGAACATAGGTCAATTTAGTTGAACTACAATGGAATAAACACTGTGCTGCTGCTGACTGATGAAAATCACTTATTACTTTCCTCCTGGCAGAAGAAACAACTTGTGATTGAGATTCAACTTTTTAGCTGTACATATCTAAAAGTTAGGTGTTAAAGAGCTTATACTCTCAATGCAGTCAAAAAGTAATCACGGCAGACAGCTACTCATCCTAAACCAGTTTGGACAGCCTTAGATACTGATGTGACAGCTTTGCATCTAGCTGGTCATCCCAGTTCCCACACTTAAAAGTGCCTATGGGTTACACAGACACTCAATACAATTGTAAAATACATATATCAGCTCACTCCATTGGCCGAGGAAAAGGAAACCAGATATAATCCCCACCTGGGAACCACTGCATATCCCACCTCATTCCCATCATGTACATCTGGGAGACCAGAATACAAAGGAGTTAATTCCAGACCCAGCCTAAATTGTTAGAAATTAATCTAATGCTAGAAAAGCTTATTCCTCCATGTGAAATAACAAAGAAGACAACAGAAATAAGACTTAGAAAGCTGAATTTCACATGCCTACATGTGACGTGAATCTCAAATTTTAAGGATAGCAACTCATCTCTAACTGTTAGGTTGTTTTCTGTTCATTAGGAAACAGTAGACTTCAAAGAGTGTAAAAGTCAAGAGAATCACCTCCGAAATTATTTGTGTGCTCTTTCTCTGCATTGAGCTAGTAACTTGTATTTAACTATATCTTATCTACAAGGGTACCTAAACTAGAAATTAAGACAACATGGGATAAGATAAGAGTCCATGACTTGGCACTTAGTCTTACAGCTAAATGATTGCCTGATTTCCTTCAGTTGCCTGGGTTAAATGAATACCCAGTGGCTCTCTGTACACTGAAGTTTCTACGTTAGGATTAAGGAGCTCTTTGGAATGCTCTGCCTACAACTAAAACTTCAAGAAATAGGCAATTACTGTTTCTTTAAGATAGATAAATTCAGCACTTACTTACTCTATCAAAGACATTTTCCAATATGTTATTATAATTTTGTCCACTCTTTCACCCAAATTTTCCAACTCAAATGGCAGTCATGGTTTAACCCCAGCCAGCAACTAAGCACAATGCAGCCACTTCACTCTCTCCCCTTCCTCAGCTGGACAGGGGAGACAAAATATAACGAAAGGCTCATGGGTTGAGATAAGGACAAATTACCATCACAGGCAAAACAGACTCGACTTGGGGAAAATTAATTTAATTTATTGCCAATCAAACAAGAATATGGTAATGAGAAATAATCTTAAAACACCTTCCCCCCAGCCCTCCTTTCTTTCCAGGCACAGCTTGACTCCTGAATTCTCTACCTACCCCCTGCAGTGGCACAGCAGGATGAGAAATGGGGGACAGGAAATGGGCGTTGCGGTCAGTTCATCACATGTTGTCTCTGCCACTTCGTCCTCCTCAGGGGCAGGACTCCTCACACTCTTCCCCTGCTCCAGCGTAGGGTCTCTCCCACGGGAGACAGTCTTTCACAAACTTCTCCAATGTGAGTCCTTCCCATGGGCTGCAATTCTTCATGAACTGCTCCAGCGTGGGCCCTTTCCATGGGGTGCAGTCCTTCAGGCGCAGACTGCTCCAGCGTGGGTCCCCTATGGGGCCACAAGTCCTGCCAGGAGCCTGATCCAGTGTGGGCTTCCCATGGGGTCACAGCCTCTTTTGGGCACCCACCTGCTCTGGTGTGGGCTCCTCCATGGGCTGCAGGTAGATATCCGCTCTGCCATGGACCTCCCTGGGCTGCAGGAGGACAGCCTGCCTCACCAGGGTCTTCCCCACAGGCTGCCGGGGAATCTCTGCTCCGGCACATGGAGCATCTCCTCCCCCTCCTTCTTCACTGACCTTGGTGTCTGTGGGGTTGTTTCTCTTACATGTTCTCACTCCTCTCTCCAGCGGCTGGTTCTGTCTGTCCCAACTTTTTTTCCTTCTTGAAAATGTTATCACAGAGGCGTTACCACTATCGCTTATGGGCTTGGCCTTGGCCGGCGGTGGGTCCGTCTTAGAGCCGGCTGGTATGGGCTCTGTCGGACATAGGGGAAGCTTCCAGCAGCTTCTTACAGAAGCCAACCCTGTAGCCCCTCCGCCTCTACCAAAACCTTGCCACACAAACCCAGTACAATGGCACAGGACACTGTGCAGTTTTCCACTGTTAATTCTCACCAACAATGCATATGGACAGAAACCACCACCAGTTGCTTGTTCATACATTTAAGGCCTTTGCATGACATCTGGTGCATCCCACTCAAGCTCTGTCTTTTCAGAGCTGGGGGAGAGCTGTCTGTTTGGGAGCCTTCCTTGAAGATACTTTTAAAATTCCTTTTTGAAGCTCATGGGTTTAATCACGTACCTGAGCAGAGGTATAGCAGAAAAGGAGCCTTCAGCTCCCACCTCCCTGTCCAAATGACATGGGTCACCTGAACTAGAAGGTCTAGCTGAGCGGCTCTATGATGCTGCCAGATTTAAGTTGTTTTGCCATTTCTTGTCTACTTTGGCACAACAAGAGAAAAATAGCACGATAATGAAGTCATCTAACTCACTAAATCTCACCAGAGAGACTCCTCTCTGCCCAAGGAGATCAAAAAAGCTTGTTAGGGGCAATTCTTTGTGCCTCATTTCACATGTTTAGTGAACAGTATCCTTACTCTTACACACATTTCACTCACAGATCTTCACATATTTCCCTGTTTTCTCCTGAACTTTTTCCTGTGCTTTGTTTTTCACTTCTTCATAACTCTACTCTTCCTCTGGAAACTTTTCTGCGCTTGCCAGTTTGCAGCTCTGCAGTTTTTTTGCCATGAATGTTGCAACATATGCACATCCTGTGCTCTGAATGTCTCCACCAAAGCCAACACAGCATTCAGTTAGCTACAACAGTGGTATGAAGTAATGTACAGCTATGACCAAAGTCAAATGATGGAAGCATTTCTGCAGACCATCACATAGAACAAAAAAATCTCAGATCTTTGACTATGAACTGGCAAGGTGTCACACCTGAAACAACCACAAGAAAAATAATTACTTCTGGAGAGTCATCTTCTCCAGTAAGTTTATCAGGCTTTCATTCAAGCTTTTCAGCAATATGCACCTCAGAGCCATGCATATTTTAAAGTAATTTTTCTCCTTTCTATGATATATTATCAGGTAAGTGTGGTGTAGTCTCAGCCATTGAAGCAGATATCTGAACAAAAATCAGTATTCTTTCAATGACAAAATCATTTTTCTCCAGGTTGAAAACTATATAGGTCCCACTATATACAACTATTTATTTCTAAAACTCCCCTTGTAAATAAAGTTTTATGATGGAAAAAAAAAAATATATATATACTAATTGTAGTCTATACCTGCAGAAACTTTGTTTCAGAGTTTTTCCCAGGGATTAAAAAAAAAAAAAAAAAAAATTAAAAAAAAAAAGAAAGTAATTTTTACTTAGTGTAGGAAGGGAATAAACTAAAAAGTAACTAATGGAAAAAAAATGCAGTAATAACTACTGTATAAAATCTGGATGTCCTTTTAACTGAGTAAAGTGTGATGCAGTCTTTCTTTAATTTTTGATATGAGAAAGAGTTGATTGTTTCTCCTATGAAGGGTTTTCTTCTGTTGGACCACACTCCAACTTGGAACATTGTTCCAGTCAGTGTCAAAGAGAAACCAGCAGCCTACATATGTCCCCAGGAAGTAGTCACCAGTGACTATTACAGTGGGTCCTCTTTCAACAGCCCTCAGAAAGTAATTATCTGTGTCCCCCACCGCCACATCTTCTGTAGGTAGTTGCTGCTGCCTGAGTTATCAATCTAACCCATTTCATCCGTGTTTGATCCAGAGGTCTTCTATGAATTCCTCAGCTTTTGTTACAACACTTTGTTAAACAACTTCTTACTCTCAGTCTATCAGCTTGAGGAAAATCACCAAATAAACAACAGGTGAAATAATAGTCAGTCTGCAAAACCAAAGCAAAAGCAAACATATTTATTATGTTTTACCAATGCCCTTTGTTAATCACTTTATTATTTTTTTGGAAAAATTTAAGTCTTATTTTTGATTGAAAAAAAATACTTGTTAAATGCTTCAGATACAGTGAATACAATTTTTTTTTTTTTTTTTTTTAATGTGTTTTGTCAAATACCTCTCTGTAGAAAAAAGTTACTTGGATAATTCATTATTCATATCTTTCAACCAACTCAACTTAATGGCCTTTGATTTCAAAGTTATTCAGGAGTAAGCTTCCTGCAGTCAGCTAATTAAAATAAAATAAAATAAAACTAAAGGTATTGAGACCCTATCAGAGTCTAGTAATTCTTTATTCTTGTTAAAGCATAGTAACACCATATGACTACATTTTCATCTTCAGTCCTGCTACATACTTCAGGTTCAGAAGGACATTCTTTTAGAAGCATTTAGTGAGTAAGAAGGAAATTCTTTAATTATTAAACCTCATCAGTATATTGATAACTTTTTTTAAGGCTAACCTAAAATATATTGACTGATATACCAGTGGCAAGAAAACATTTTATGATTTGAAGCAAGAACAAATAGTGGTTTTCAGCCGTGAATGCAAAATCTGATGGTGCTTTTGTAGAATGAAAATATTAGGTCCCTGTACCTTATATACAGCTGAATTCTCCTGTATGAAATACCAGTAACTTCAACAAGACTGAATGGGATCCCAGGCGGAAGGAAGGAATAAATGAAAGCAGGTGTTGACCACCTGCAGTACAAAATCAGGTGACCATCAGAAGTGGGCTCTGATCAAATGAGGGGGACAGGGACGGGCACATGTAAAGCTGTATTAAGTAGCCTAACTTTTTTCTTTCCCCTCACTTCATGTAGTTTCAGAGTTTATCAATTCAGTAAGAATATGATTTTATATGAGCAACTGAGCTTATCAGAAGTTGGTCTGTAAATTCATTATTCACTGATGTTAAAAAAGAGACATGCCTTTGGATAAGTGATCACAGTGAAGTTCCACTGAAATCAGGAAAGCTGTAGGAATTCAGGAAACCTAGTAGCTCCTTGAAATACTATGGCAAGTGTATTACAGTAATTTCACTCAGCAAAGTATAAACAGTCTTAAGAATGCAAACCTGTGTGCAGTTTTTTGCCCACCCATCCCCTTTCTGAAATATAGTGGGCAATATGATTAGTCTTTGACAATCCTATACCATTCAAACCTATCTGGACTGTTGCATGTGCTCCTTCATTCCATTTGTCCCAGAAATACATTGGTCCATCTTTCACTAGTCTATTGATGTGTCTTCTTAAGCTTCTTAAATACAACACAGCAAAAATATCAGTTCATTATCATTCCTTTCTGTCCTTCTCAGTGCCTTGATTCCCTGTTACATTTGGCCATACTATTATTATACTATTATTAACCACTTGACCACTCCCTCTTATCTCCCACTTGATTTACTATAACTTCCCTTTCTCATTTCTTTCAATATTCACTTTTGCGCTTTCTAGCTCTTCCAAAGTTCTGTTATCTTTTGTGTGATCTCGTTTCACTTCATACAACACTCACATGTCTTGTATTTTCAAGGCTGTATACACCTTATTCTGTCTTAGTATCTGAACAGGATCTATTTTATGTTTCCCTAGTCTTGATTTTCTACTATTCCTTTCAAAAAATTTGAAATCTCCTTACAGTTTTCCAAACAGCAATATATGCTTTTCCTTACATCATGAAGTTCCCCCAAAACTCAGCATTGCTGTGAATGAAACAAATACCAAAGGGAGAAAAATAGTCTAAGTAACAGAATAATCATGTTCTATGCTATGCAATTTTATTGAGGCCACACACTATTTTAAATATTTTCTTTCTTATTACCTAATTATACATACATTATTTATTTTCCTTGCATGTTTAAAACCAAACCATGCTTTCTTCAGAACAAAAGACAGAAATAATAGTTTCCTAAAATATTTGGAAAGAACACTATCCTGAAAACCATAAAAATTATTATTCACAATCTGTGATTTCATAGACTCACTGTAATGCATGAGTTTTAAGTAGATGTTACAAAGACCAAACAAAGATATGAAATAGACTGTTTAATGTGTCCTGAGGATATGGCAGGCAGTAGATTTGAATGCTAACATGGAGATCTAAGTTATTATTTAATAATCTCAATTTTTAAAGTCAGTATATATATTTGTATATGAATGAGTTAATAAATTGACAGGAACTAAAAAGAAAAAAACTAATACTAAAAATTCCAAAAAAATGGGACTGAACAAGGGAGGAAAGATTAAGTACCCATTTTTTTTACTCCATCAGTAGTTATTAAGTGATTGGGAAGTCCCAAAAAGACTCAGTTAGGACTTAAGGTGGGGAGGGGGTGATTCTAAGAGGCACTCAAAA
The DNA here is from genome assembly GCF_929443795.1 of Astur gentilis. Lineage (NCBI taxonomy): Eukaryota > Metazoa > Chordata > Aves > Accipitriformes > Accipitridae > Astur > Astur gentilis. The sequence goes on along the minus strand of NC_064883.1, from coordinate 18,080,697 downwards.
CAAAAGCAAAGAGCACAATTTTCCAGTGCGCTCCTTCTTGAGGAACAACCTTGAATCTGACTGAGCAAGGAAAATTACTGGCAGTTTTTTGACTGAACCAAGGTCTACCTTTTCATAATGTTCTTACATAATTAGAAAATAATATGGCTGTGCTTCATGTTCCTTCTATATCTCAGGGCAAATTGGCATCATACTGTACCCATGTAGAAATTGATCCTTGTAAAGTTCTTCTCATAAACACAGTGCTGGAGGCATTCACCACGGAGTCCATAGGGAGGGCAGGTGTATCTCATAAACTGGAATAGGCTCTCACAATATCAAAGAGTTGAAAGAAACTTGAAAAATAGTAGCAGCCACCAAATACTTATTTGTAAACATATATTCCTACTGGAAATAATGTCAGAATCTTTTGTATTACTTTTAATAGTGGATAGTATGGATTACTTCAAAACTTTGGGCAAACAGCACATAATAAAATTGCATAATATTTCAGTGATGAAAGGTCCATGTTACATATTACAAAAAAACTGTAATCTATTCTTTAATGTAAAAAATTTCAGGAAAAGTCTTTTTTCATAATAATCCATCTCACTTTCCCATCATTCAGAGTACATACAAGTATGTTTTTACACTACTAGTAATGGAAGATGGAAAATCTATCAGGTGTCCCAACTAGTCTCATCTGATCTTTGAAACGCAATTCAGGAGTATTTAGAATCCTATTGGTATCTGAGACTACACACATTTATACACACACACATTTATAAGCTCCTATTTTCTTGATCAATGTTAAAATTACTAATGCCTCTTATGATAAGAAAAGACTGTGACAAAAAACTTTATCTCAAGTAGGTCAATGACAGACTGAAATGTGTGTCATCATGAGGTCTTAAATTTTAGGACAAAGTCCTGTGAATTTAAGGCATCTGCTCCAAGATTTACGTTATTTCACTAAAAAGTGGGAGAAGGATACACAGTTATCAAAATGAAATATTTGTACCAAGCCAACAATATTGCTGCATAAATGCCAATTTCACTGCTTCGTGTACATTAGATATATTTTGTGGTGAAGGGTATAGCTAAAACCAATAAGAGTAATCATTTCACGAGGTGACTGATCCCCCTTCTCTCACATTTGAAAGGAATAGGGTTACTCTTTGGCTTTAAACTATATTTATAATGGGCAGAAACACATTTCCCACCCCATGAATGTTCTTTAGATTCTATTTCTCTCCCCCTAAAATTTCTTCATGATAAAACATAAGATAAAAGGGAATTAGATGTAAATGCCATATATACCTACCATTAAAAAGAAACATTTCAGTTGATTGAATTTCTAGTTCTGGGTGAATAGCATAACTCACCAGACTTCAGAGGCACTAAGTAGTCCACTAAATCCTTGTTTATATGAGTGAAACAGCTACAAATAAAGAGCACTTGAGAAGAATCATTCCAAAAGAGCTTAATGAATTTTAGTCAAAATCAGCACATTTCCGGTAAAATACTTTTTGTTTTTTCTTTTCCCTAAGCCATCGCTTTACAGGAAGAGATTGGTGGGGAGGGCTATTTTGTTTGGTTTGGTTTTTGCTGACATTCTAACATCATTCTGAATAAAACAGTTTAAGAAATTACCAACCAGTTCTAGTTTTCTTCCTTTCCCTGTCCAGTTCAGATTTTTGGACACACACCTTCACAAAATATGGGGTTTGTTGTAATATTTCCAAACCAGGAAAAAATATTGTGGAGTAATACAACATTTGTTATGATCCTACCAGCAATGGAAGTTATAGAAAAACATTGCGCTCTAGAGGTTTGAAGGATAAATGAGTAGGCTTTACTAAGTACATTTATTCATTACTGTTCCTGCTATTTGTATGATATCCCTGGCCAATTTACATCCCCTTGTAACTTTTCAGTTATTAAGCCATCCCTGGAGCCCAAAGCTCTGATCATAACAATTTTAATACAGTCAGTCCTTTTTGCTCCTGTAATTTTGCTCAGAAACTGAAATACAAGTCCACAACCATATCTGAAATTTTCTGGTACAATAAAGTTGCAAATACAAACAAGCTCAAAAAAGAAAAGAATCTACTACTTCATCTTGTAGGATTGCTACCTTTACAATCTTAGTCATTCATCCTTGGAAGAGAGCAAAAATGAGGAGAATGTATAAAGTCAAATGAAACCAGTCAGTGTCTTTACTGATAGGTGAAGTTCTGGATCAGAAATAGCTAGGCACTGACATGGTATGCTGAAAAGATGATCCAATATGCATGTTTTTGTGTTAGTTGAGAAGGTTATAAAGCAGAAGTGGGTGAAAAACAAAATCCTTCATCTTATTTTTGCAGTATTGTGGGAAATCTGTGTGAAGAAATGTCCATGGTGAAATCAAAAGGGAAAGTCAACTGTCATAGCTCATGTGGCAGAGAGATGTTTCATTTTATAAAATACTGTCTACAACAAAGGAAATTTATTAAGACACTATAACTGGAAAAGGAGGTGGGGAGCTACAGAAATTAATATTCAAAGAAGAAAAAGAATTAGATACAAATATTAAGCAAGTTAATTTCTCTGGTTATTTTTCTACCAATTTTATTGACTTTTGTGAAAAATCCTTAAACAGTAATGATTGGGTGCTTGGCATTTCCAAAAACATTTTTTGAAATGCACCTCTACAGAGCTATATAATAGGCAGAACTGCATTCGTGTTTTACCAACTAAAAGGTCAGCACTTCTTTTTCAAGATTCTAATCTACTTTATGTCATTTTTGATTGGTAGTGGGGACTGATTGCTTAAAGATACCCAGTTCTTTAGTAGTTTTACTAGTGTACAGCGCTTCTGTCAACTCAGAAGTTCAAAGTGGATGGGAATTTTGCCCACTTTAGTAACCCTGAAGGGACAGGTTGATTTAATTTGAGAACTGTGGCCAAAGACAAAAAAGTATGCAATCTATTACAAAATTCAAGTTGAAACACAAGCAATTAATATCAGACAAACAACTCTTCAATAAATAATTTATACCACAGTGCAGTAAGAAAGAACAAGCTCAGAAATCTTCAATTCATGTTTCTATTTGTTTATTCTGAATAATAGAGGTGGCACAAAGGAAACTAAGGAGATGCTAACAAAAGTAGATTACAAATGCAACAGAGAAAGCTGCTCTGCCTCCTAATTGAATTGTATACAATGATTTCTGTTTATATATTCATTCATTCATTATCACAGATTAAGAGATTATACAAGTTATTTAAATAACAGTTGACTCTGTCGAACCAACTGCAGTAAAGAAAGATCTACCAAAAGGATTTACTTGCATGAAATACTAATTGGAATACATTTTCTTGAATTTATAGGTTCCATTTGCAGAGAGTAAGAGGACTGTAGAGACGTACTTTTTAATAGTGTACACGCAGGTTGACAGCGTAAAAGCAGACTTTCTTTTCAAGGATATAACCCACATTTACAAAAGCTCTGCATTATAAATGAGTGTCTGAAAAAATACAGGGTCAGAATTACATGATAGATAAATGGAAGGGGAAGAAATAAAGATGGGACTGAGGTAAAAAGCTTTAGGATTTTGGGATTCATGGTCTTGACTATGAAAGGAATAGAAACAGTTCACTTCCACTGATTACATTCATTTGTAAAGCTACATTCTTATTCATGTCTACTTTTGAATATCTACAAATGTCATTGCAGGTGTATGACCTTACTCTGTCACCCTGTAGTAATGTAACTACTGAAAATCTAAGAAATATGCAGATATAAAACCAGAAGAATCTAATATTTTCTTCAGACATATTTGCCTGCTCTCCAGTAACTCCCTTCAATAGTCCAATAAATTATATATTAATTAAACTAATTTCTTCATTTATTAACAACCATTTCTGTCCTACTAAAATAAGTCTTTCTGCAGCAAATGTGGTTGTATCACTTTAGCAGAGGGCAGAAATTAACCCAATACTATTTTAAGCATATTTTTCTAAAATATGCTTTGAATGTACAATTACCACCTCTCTATTCTTACTTAGAAAATGACCTACTGAGACTTTTCTGCTTTGTGAAGACATTTTGATCGTTGGTTTTCAGGAACAGTTTTTATACACAGGTCTGGAACTAAGGTTCTTTCATTGTCCCTGGCCCCTTAAATTGCTGTTGCCCTTGAGGATTTTATAAGCACCTTTAATATCTTGTATAGATTGGACATTTTTATATACTTACTGATTTTGTATTGTAAGCACAATATCCAGGTTTATACACATATTGTATAATAAGCATGGATAATATTTACATGAATATTTCAGGAAAACAAATCTGGAAAGAATTAAAGGTGATCATTGTACTACAAATAGATTCCCCTACAAACACAACCCCTAGAATGAGATCTAACATAGAAGATGGATTGGAATAGGACCAAATCTGGGTTATCAATCTCTACTGCTTTGGATAAGATCACCAAGAAGAACTTAAATGTTGTGCAAAAGATATTGATACTGACTTATGTGCACAGAGAGTTATTTGTGGGTCCATATCTGATGACATGTGTCAACTCTAAAGGTAAAGAAAAAAGAAAGAAAAATACAAAGAGGAAGGAAAAAAAAGAAAAAAAAAAAAAGAAAAATAAAAAGTAATTGGAAAACTCTCTCCTGTGGCCAGGTGGGAAAAGAAGGAATGGGGGTATTTCCACAGGGTGCACTTCCGGACATCCCCTCCAGTGTAGCAGGTGGCTCACTGAACACTTCTTAACAATAACCATGATGTTTCATCAGGACCTTCTCAGTTGCCCTATGGCTTACTCGTGCTCATCACATGAGTATCACTGACTGGAGCACACTTTGATCAGGTGCAGATGATGCAAATGATAATTAGCTATTAGGGTTTGTAAATGTATATTATTAGGTAAAGCTTATCCATTATTAAATTACTGTTGTTGACAAATATTGTCTACTAAATTCTGGTTTTCCCTAGCATAAAGTTATAAACTAAGATCTACAAAGAGAAGGAAGAAAAGTGGAGAGGTGTTGGGGAAGAAAGTGCAATTCTTGCATAAGTGGCAATTGTTCCCCACAAGAAACTCCATGTAACAAACATGACAATGACCCACAGAGTCTCAAAGTTTGCCTGTGAGAGGCCACAAAGCTAAGACTGCTTTGGATTACAAATCTGAGATAACCTGCGGAGAGAAAGCAAACAGGAAAAGCGTGTACATACTATTCTAATGTTAGCAAACCAGCATTTGAGAAAAATTTGGAGTAAATGAGAAGTAAAATCCAGGCATGCTATAGAAGTAATCTGTGTATGTATTGCAAACCTGGTTTCACAATAAAGCACAAAGCTTTTCTGTTCTGCTTCATGGCTCATCTGTCTAGAAAAGTCCAATTTCAGAGGACTTTCCTGCCCATTTTATCTTTGCCTCTACTTGTTCTTTCTTCCTGTCTCTTTATTTCTGTTACAGTCTGTGTTACTTCAAAATATTTTTTCACCCTCCTTTCCCCTGCTTCAGCTACTTCAGTGTCCCAGCTCTTGCCCCTTTTCCCTCTTCTCATTTCCTTTGAATTCTTCCCTTTTCCTCACACTTAACATATGTCTCCACATTTTGATTGTCCTATCTTTGTCCTGTGCTTTGAGTCTTTCCTCTGAAATGCCAAAGATTCATTTTTCTTTGCCATTACAAAATCCTGCCTTCTTCTGTTCCTGCCTCCCTGTATGCTCTTTGCACCCTCAACCATTTTTATCTTCATTCCTCTTGAGCAACCCTGCCCTCAGCCATCTCAGCCTTCTTTCCTTCTAGCCATTCCATTTTTGAACATACCCCAGTATCTAGGGATGGACTGACTCAGTTTTTGAAGTAAATTGTAGATGTTCATGTTAGAGGAGTAAAAAGTAAGTTTAGACTTTGATGAGGTGAAAGAGCAGGTACCATAGAAATGTTTCGAATGTTTCTGGAAAGATAAAATTATACTTTTACTTTTTCAGTCTCCTTCATAGACACTACAGGAATACAGTAAGAAACATCAGCTAAATTTTATTTTAAAGGGGAGGGGGGTAATATAGATAATAGTTATGTTTGCTTATTTAATAAATGAAATCGTGAAGGTTGAATGTTTTTAAAACCTAGTGTGTCCCAATGGCCAAGTCCCTAAGCCTTTGATTACATTCTTAGGTGAAGATGGAGAAAAAAAGCTGGAGGAATATATGAAAGATGTGCTAAGGATGGTCTCTCAAGCAGTCAGCTTAGCTGGCCTAGAGGTAGCACTCTGCAGTATGGGTTACAAAAAAGCAGAGCTGCCAGGATGAAATCTGAAAATGTAGTTACACAGGGACATGTCACTCTACCTAAAGCAATTCATTAGTGCCCCTGGTATTTAGGCAAGTGCTAGGAAATGGCTGTATTATCCACACAGCCTTTTATGCTCTTCCCTTCTGCACTCAGAGCCACAGAACTAGGAGAAGTAGCACACAGGAGATGTGCTGCTGCACAGTATTGCAGATTTTCTCTAACACTGTATGTCTCAGAAAAAAGACAGATATAGGACAGCTCTTTTTTTTTTTTTTTTTTTTTTTAATTTCGTTTTCAGCAACACTAGTAACCTACTATCCCACTGCAATTTCACCAGGCGTAGAATCCATCTCTCTGTAGAATTATGTGTGCAGCCTCCATTAAGTTCACTCAGCATTATGCACCTACACAAGAGGCACATTTTTTTCCTGTAGGTTTGAGAAAACAAGTGTCAGGCAGATTCTCATTCAGATGTAAATATGAAACCAATCCAAATGGACTGAAAAGCCTGTAGGCTGCCATTGTCGAACTGAGAAGGAGGTAAAAAGCAGCCCCTTGTTGCCAGCTGTACAGCAAGGGAAACGGTTAAAATATGGTGAGGCAGACAGTGTTGTGGTATTTCTCATTACGAAAGGTCACGGCTCTGCTAGTTCATCACCATTTTTTGGAGAGAACTGCAGAAGGTTGTGTCAGGGAAAGAAAAGTATTATACAGGAGACAAGAAATACTGCAAAGCATTAGGGAGACAAAGAAAGCACTTAGTGACTTCAGAGGAGCTACATGGATATAACCTGGGGCAGAGTTTGGCTCCAACTGCCTCTATCTGCATATCACTTCACAGTATCCAGTGCGCTAAGTCTTACTTACTCGATTGTAAATCCAGAGTATCTCTACTGAAGACAACTGTCCTGAAACCAATGGAGGTAATCCAGATTGATGCTGGTGTAAATGAAATCACACTCTGACCTTAAGCACTTGCTCTGTCTCAGGTAATAATTTTTTTAAAGTCTTCCTGATAGTTAATCTTTCTTCACAAAATCCAGCTTCACTGATTTGATGGACTCACAGTGGTATGCTCTAACGTGATTTTGTTTCTTTTGGACTCTCTCCGTTTTAAAAGAAAAAGATAGTCAAAGCCACTTTAGCCATTTGCGTAGAACCAAGGTGTCATACCAAAAAGAGGGAAAATTTATCTTCTCTTCTGTGCATTTCATCAAGGAATCACTCATCTTTTGCTGATACTGTTCACATATTTAAAATCTTTTTGACATGCAGTTGTCTTTAAAAAGCTGACCCATTTCTCAGACCTCTCTCAAAATTACCCCCTCATATAACCTTCCGGGAATCCATCTCATTCCAGTGGATATTCTCTCTGACAATCACAGTTACGTTGCTTGTTGGTCAAGCAAGATAATGAAGGAAGCAGATGCAGCACTGCAAGAATGTACTGCTGCTGTCAATAGCACTCAGAGACCTGAGCAGACAAAAAGCAGAATAAAATGTAACCTTTTACTCCTTAAATATAACTTTTGAAACTAAGTCTCAGATCACTTAAATTCTGTCATTCTGAACAAAAATTATTGACCTATTTGCCAAAGATGGTGGCAAGTTAGATCAACAGCATCTCTTATTTTGGCAGGAGTAGTAACAGGTAGATCCATCAAGTCACTCCAGAAAACAAGTCAGTGGCAAGGATATCTCCACACCTGCTACTTCCATTACTAATGCTCTCAAAATGGTTTCACCAGCTTTCAGTGCTGCCGCAGCTGCTGCTTCATGTGCTGAATGTTTTATTTCTTTGGCAGCGAGAAGCCAGATGACACTACTTATGCAATTTATATTGCTTGTGACATATACAATAAATGAAAGGCCTTCTTTCCTCCCCACTACTTTCGTTGCTCTGAAGGACTATTCCAAATCTGAAAGACCTGTTTGATGTTTATTGTTATTAATCTAAGTTGCAGTTGCTTCCAGACAGGTCAGTCCGAACCGGTTGTATTGAATGTCCCACATAAACAATTTGATCCCTTTCAGAGATTAAACATGATCCTTGGGTTTTGAGCCTTTTTTTAAATGTAACTCTCATTCTTACATACAGATTCTTTCAACTTTGTCTAGGTGCCAGTCATCAACTTCACCACTGCTTAGCTGCATTCACTGAATTGCCTTCGGTGAAAAAGCTGCTAGATTACATACCCCTTGGAAGAACAGACTTGCTTTTCCTCTCTGTTTATAAAGCACCATGCATATGTGGTGTTTGAGGCTATATCAATTGCCATTGTGAAACACAATTATATGCTGCCATATAACTAGCTGATGGATACGGTCATTACTCTACCGTTGACAGCATAGCTCCTTTGCAAACACACAGGTGGAAAATGAAACAAATTTTTTTCATGTAGTCCCTATCCACAGGTGCAAATATTTTTGCTTTGTTATGATTATGTTTTTCTGCACCATATAAATATATATTTTCTTCACAAACACGGTGTTTCTAATTCCATCTGATTACATCTCAGTAAATTTGGAATCTGGTCCCTTAAATCTGGTGAAGTTAATCCTGAATCACCAGGAGAGCACATTGAGTGGTCCATCCAAAGTCTCCATTTGTCAACTATCAACTAGATACATTATATGAAGAAAAGTTGGATGATAGGACTGGTAACATCAGATATTCATGAAGTCAAATTCTTGTTTATGATATGATTTGACTAGAAAAGTTGGCCTACAGACAGAGGCTCTGCCACAGAAAATACAAAAACTGAAGTACTGAAATACACAGCACCATTGGGAATCTCGCTAATCTTAGAATAAACAAGAATGTAAAATGCTATGCTATATATTTCATTAAAAATCACATTTGTATTACATCTGCTTGACCCTTGCAATATCAATCTTATCTATGCAAATGAAAATGGTTTCCCTTGTGTTCATTATATCAATGTGCAGTATTCTTTCTTGGTACTTTTTATGTGTTAGATATTAAAGCTCACATACTGAGGGCCTGGAAATTAAATCAGATAAGATTTTTAATGTTTCTGTGTTTCTCCTATCCACACCATTAGAGCAATGTATTAAATGTCCTTGAGTTAACTTACCTTTTTATACAGTTAAGCTGTATTTTGTATAGTCTTAGCAAACTTCTGATTGGTACAGTCACTGGCAGCAAGACAGATACTTTCTTAGAATCTTTTTTCAACAAAATGCACATTAAGACTATTTCACTATGTAGCAGCTGACATAAACTGCAAACAGGCATCCTACTTTTATTGTAATTATATTCCTGCAAAAACAAATTTATTGAAAAATATATCAATTTTTAATTTCTTTTCTCTGTGATCTATGAAAACTATTTCCTTACTATTCAGATTGCCTAACACACTACCTCAATATCTGATGCAAATCTGTGTACACCTTCAAAGTAGAATTTAATCTTCCTGTAAATTCAGTGTGATAAATAGGGAATATAAATAATTTTTATATCAATCAGATTACTCAATATAACTTCAGAAGTTCAGTTGAACTAAGAATCTTATTTTACTATTATATATAAAATAGTTTTCAGGTTTTCCATGATTTTATTTATCACTGAGTGGGAGTGGGAAATGAGGCTCGCTAAACAGGATGATGAAATTGTAATTTATTAAATGAGACTTAACAAGACTGTATACTATACAGGATAATTATAGGTAAATAGGAAATTTTAATTTGAAATTGTATTCATTCTCTGTATAAGGAGTTAGACAGCTAAGATGAAGCTTGCTCAGCATAATGCAGGTTTGAGTTATGGGTGGTAAGTGGCCTGCAGTACAGATTCCACTTTCCACCACAGTGAAATTGCTAAAATTGGGACTGACTTTTTTCCCATATTTCCATTAATCTATCCTGTGAAAATCATTTCACCAATCAGTTCTTCATATTACAGGGTTTATGCCTTGTACATACAGGGTATACTTTGAAAGCTTAAGAAGAGAGGGCTAAAGGAAGATCTTGGTGCCATCTATAATTACGTATGGGAGTGTATAAAGACAGAACCTGACTTTCCTAGGGGTGCACAGTGACAGGAAAAGAGGTAACAGATGCAAGTTGCAACAAGGAAAACTACAGCTAGGTATAAGGCCAAATTTTTAATGATAAAGGTTCTCAAGTATTGGAACAGGTGCCAGGAAGGTGGTGAGAATCCATCCGTGGAGGTCCTTGGACCTGGTTGGAGTGGAGGAATTGGAGTGGATAACCTCCAAGACTCCTTCTAACATACTTGATTCCCTGATTCTATTCATACTCTTAGCAAGGAAAATATCTTCCAATTATTAATCTTAGTATTTGTACGAATGAATGAATACTGCTTTTTAATGGGACCTAAGATATAAACACTGAATCTGTATTCTTACTTGCTGCTAGGCATTGTTTTGGCAAAGCTCCGTAGTCTCACATCCCTCACATGTATGCCAAAGACTTTTCATATGAGCTCAGCAAGGTCTTTTCCCTTTCTCCTGAACCTTAGCTATGGGTCAAAACTCAATGAGGTTTGTAAGTGGGCTGGTCCACTGTCCATGTTGTGGTACACATTAGGGATCTAGAAGAGCAAATTCTTCAGTTCAATTTTTTTTTTTTTGTTTTAAATGAGAAAACAGCATTTTTTCTTGATTTAAAATCAGTGGGTGCAATTAGTGAATTAGTGGGTAAAAGAAACGTTTTAGTTCCATGATTATACATTATCAGAGAACCTTCACCTTACCACAATATCACCAATCTTAACATGTGCCAAAAGACACAGACACAAATGAAACTTCTCAGCTAAGTTAACCTCACTGCTCAGAGCCTGACATTCACTATGCAATGGCGACATACTCTACATTTCACATGATTATCCAATGAACTGCACAGAATCCCTAGAGTGATAGGGATTTCTCCTTTTCTTTGCATGTCTGTTGTATTACATATGAGCTGGTTTCCAAGTCCTTCTATTATGGGAAATAATGAACACTGCCTTCATATAGACTTGAATAGAAGTGAAGTTTGTAATTATCTTTAAGATGTTCAACTATTTCTGGCCACAGAAAAATACTGCTGAAGGAGAACTGAGTATTTTCTGAAAAGACCAAAGAGAGACATGAGGTAACAGCACAAGTTCAACACCAGCTCCTTAGTTCAGGATCAACAAACTAAATCACGTAATCTAAAGAAATATCGTATTGACCAAAGCTAGATTTGCTTATAAGTAGAAATGTCAGATGAAACTTGACCAATAGTTTGAAAGAGACCTTGTAGGCCAATCTTCCTTCCTCGAGGCAAGATTAAGAATACACAAACAATTCCAGACATGTCTAAATTGACCCAATCTGAAAATGCCAGTGGACTTCCAGTCTAATCTAATCTAGTCTTATACTTAACTAATCTTATACTCAGAAGTCGTCCAAATCTCTTACGTGATTATTTCACATCCTACACACAGAAAACATGGAGAGGAAGTATTCTTTTCCTTTTGTCCAGTTCATATTTCAGGGCTTACTAGGAAAAAATCTTGGAAGCAATCAGTGTCACTTCCTGGCTTTCTACAATGCCTAAACTAGCATTTCATGGGTGAATGATACAATTCAAAATGCTTTGGTGACTAGCCTTGAAGACAATATGAATGACATTAGGCATGTACCTCATCACATTGTGCCAAAATAAGTACAGAATGACTTTCTACTGATAAAAACTGAAGACTTCCTTTTGCATCACATACTTCCCTATGGCATATCAAATACTCAGGAATGTCGGGCATTCCTGAAAGTCCCAGATATTCTTCTGGTTTTCTTTTGTAGCCATTCCAATCGGCGTGATAAGGCAAGGAAAAGCACAAACACAACTTTTCTTTCAGGCTTGGAAATTTATTCTGTGATTTCCCCAAAAGACAACATCGTTTCTTTTTCTTTTTTTTTTTAAAATTCTGTTCTTTCCAGTTCTTTATGTTCTGGAAATATAATATATCATGTAAATATCTGCACAATTACATTTGATCACAGTACCAACATTGCCCCTTGAAATCTCTTGGTAATGTATGTATACAGATAAGATTTTTAAACATTTGACTATACATATCAGACTATAACTTCTGTTCTGATAGTTACAATGCTAGCTCGATGGCTATAATTTTTGTCTCTGTTCAGCAGTTTATTTAAAAATCTGAGTTTCCATTACTGCATTCAGACTTTATATGCTTAAGAATGTCTTTTTTAATTAAGGTTCTTCATAATTGAATCTTGAAGACTAAAAATATCTCTTTCTTTATAGTAGAGTATATTTCCCATCCACAACTTTCTTGTCAACGAAACTCTGTTAAGGACATATTATCTCCACTGGTCCCTGCCCTACAAATTGCTAGACAAACAGACCCGTGTAGCCAAGCAAATGTGTGGAGGCCCTACATTGTTGGGCAGGGTTTCCAAGTCCTAGTCCAGAAATCAGCTGATTATTTAAAATTTTATGTGCTCTGCATTAGGTGCTGGATTTTGATCAATGCCGGCAGTTTGCACAATATCAAAGCCCGTTGTCGTGGTTTAACCCCAGCCAGCAATTAAGCACCACGCAGCCACTCACTCATTACCCCCCACCCAGTGGGATGGGGGAGAAAATCGGGAAAAGAAGCAAAACCCGTGGGTTGAGATAAGAACGGTTTAATAGAACAGAAAAGAAGAAACTAATAATGATAATGATAACACTAATAAAATGACAACAGTAGTAATAAAAGGATTGGAACGTACAAATGATGCGCAGGGCAATTGCTCACCACCTGTCGACCGACACCCAGCCAGTCCCCGAGCGGCAATTCCCCGCCCCCACTTCCCAGTTCCTATACTAGATGGGACGTCCCATGGTATGGAATACACCGTTGGCCAGTCTGGGTCAGGTGCCCTGGCTGTGTCCTGTGCCAACTCCTTGTGCCCCTCCAGCTTTCTCTCTGGCTGGGCATGAGAAGCTGAAAAATCCTTGACTTTAGTCTAAACACTACTGAACAACAACTGAAAACATCAGTGCTATCAACATTCTTCGCATACTGAACTCAAAACATAGCACTGTACCAGCTACTAGGAAGACAGTTAACTCTATCCCAGCTGAAATCAGGACACCCTTGTATTCATTTATTAGCATCTTCCTGATGCTGACCTTTCCGTGCCTCCTGTCCCCAAATAGCAATGGTATCAGCACCTACTTTTTTAGAGCTCAATTGTCTGCAGCCTAGGTTGTGTTTATTATGCATGGCCTATACCTTACTAACTCTCAAATGAGAATGCTAATTTCAGTATGAGTGTCCAGAGTCTTGAAATACAGCATGAAAACTGAACACCGGTAAGGGGAATTTTTATGGCAAAAATATCCATTTACCCTCTTAAGCAAACCTGATAATTTTTACTCCATTGGAATCTCATTTTCATATTTGCCTATATATAGTTGAGATATTTAATAACTGCTAAAAGTTGCTAAGAAGGGTATAAAACTAAAAGTGTGAAAACAAATTTGGGAAGAAAAGGGCTTTTTAATTGATAAAACTTAGATAATTCAAATACCAATTTGTGAGTCATACAAATGCATCATCTTGGTGCAAAGAAGGCTATGTGGGGCCATGTGAGGCTACGTGCTTTAATTTCTAAGCCTGAAACATGCAATAATCCTAAAGCATTTAAAACTTCATTGGGGAAGTCTTTAATGGTTGAGGACAAACAACTCAAATTATTAAAAAAACATTCAAGCCACAGCAATTTTCCAAGACAAGACATTCATACTCTCTGAATATGCTGCATCTTGTTGAAAATTGGGGTTTACTATGACTTTGGGAACAGATATCTGAATGGCCTTTGCAGCACATCTCTGCCAATTGGTGTCCTGCTTTTACAACAACCTAAGGGTTATTTTGGCATGAAGAAAGCAGTGATTTTTATATATTCACACTACAAAGCTTCCTGATACAAGTACATGTGAGGGTTAAATTTGTAAAATTACTTGAGCCACCAGGGGTTTTTTTCAACATTTATTATAATTGCAAATGACCACAGAAAAGACACCTTGCCTCATGGGCGGAGTTCACAGGAGCTCAGTCTTCCCCAAATAGTGAACTCTACAAATGCTCAAGGACCAGCCCTTCAGTGTGTAGTTGATGGGCTTCAGACTAGACTACTGGTTATTCCAGAATTGTCCTTGGAAAGGCTTCTTGCGTCTTCCTTTGCAGCAGATGTTATTGGTGATTGCCAAAATTTGGGTCCTTGCAAACAAGTCACAAGGTTCATAGCTCCTATCAAATGTAGATAGCTATTTGTTCTGAGGGTCTGCAAGATAGTGCAGAGATAAAATAGAAGACACCCCCACCCCCCCAAAAAAAAACCAACCCACAAAACCAAACATGAAACAGTATCAATCAGATTTTACTTGCTTCCACTAAGAACTGTGCTAGGTAGGAACTGAAAATGTTAATTTTCCTGTAGTGATTCATTTTAAAAAGTAATACTGGATTTTACCCTGTTCCCTCTCCAAGAATATGAACCAGTACATATTGAAATAATTAACACAACTTGACCTCTGTTTCTTTTTGTCATCTCAGCATAGACCTGAGTCCTTCCTCAGATCATTTAATAAAAGATAATAAACATATATTCAGTGTTATTGGACAAAAGGACTGCATCCTAAGGTTCACTGTAATGAAAGGTCTATCAACAAAGGGAAGAAAAAAGACAATATAGCTCTGGAAGAGAAAAAATGAAAAGAAACAATCCAACTAAGCAAAGAACAAGTTTGAAAGGTATTAAGTTATGTAAAGTACCTGATTGATCCTGACTTTTGATTCTCCCCCGCAAAAAGACGACTACAATGTTATGAGTATCATACTTGGATTTAGAATGCTAAAAGCACAAAGTCATTAAGCTTCAAAAAGCACTACAATTATTTGAGCTTCTAAAGAAGCCAAGACGTTTCCCCTTCTAGAGAAATTATTTGCGTGAATAGCACAAAAGAATGAAGGAGACTTGAGGGGAGAAGAAGTGAAGGAATGACTAGGGAAAACATCTGTGGGATAAAGCATCCATGGAAAAACATTTTACATCTATTAGGCTATTGTTTGAAGTAGAGTTCAAGGGATGGTGTGCAGGTAAGAAGGGGCAGATGACAGTAATGGAGAGATTTATACATAAAAACATGTGATAGATATTACAGTGGCAAATAATATACTTACAAGTACAAAATGATAGAACTCAACAGTCTTTGCAGCCCTAGTTCTTCTCCCTTGAGGATATGCATTATGACACAGACTTTTAATACATAATCGCACACTGTATTTTTTCTGCACAGGACCCCTACCCCATTGAGTCAACAGAATGGATGGTGATCAATTAAAAAAGAACAGCTATTCAATGTTTTGTCTTACCCTCATTGTTCATTTTGTGGACTTAAGCCTTATCTACTGCACACTATTCAGAGGCTGCAATGAAGACAGAATTATTAATTTCCTCATGGGCTTTTCTCTGGCACTCAGCACTGTGATGCTCCACAAGCATTAATTTATCTTCACAAAGTGCAATGTGATGTGAGGGGTTACCGTTATCCCCACATTACAGATAGTAAGCTGAACCAGTGAGACAATAGGAGCAAAAGTACCTGCTTGTTTACAGTATGCAATTTAGGACTTAGCAAGTGATTTCTCAGATTACATAAAGTAGCACTTAACATGTTCAAGACAATATTCTAATAGACTTCAGTTGTATCTGAGAATAGAGAGAACAACTCAGACCAACAGAAATCAGAGAAGGTGGAGCGGTGATGAGCTGCTTCTACTATAACACCAAACTGGACCTCTGCAGCAGAGACAAAATCCTAATTTCTGTTTCATTCACATCTCAACTTCAGCAGTAAAAAGATAGGTCATATGAAAAGCACCCCAGATTCAAAACCCTAGCAGGTCCAGCTAATGCTTTGAATAAAGCATGGGCTCCCATGGAAGATGCACTACGTGGCCATTGAATCAAAGTGACTATGCATATGCAAGAGAATTCGGAACTGAAGTTACAAGTCATATGTCATTCTGTGACTTTATAATGCTTGGTATTGCAACTACAGTAATGCTTTGTAAAGTAGGGCATGTGGCTGTTTCTACGTTATTTCTTGTACTTTTAAATTTAAAAAGGAAACAAACAGAACTTCTTTTATGTGATGCTATCGCATTCTCCTTTGGAAGGTCTAGGAGGTTTGCATGGTCTTTGGCGACTTCCGCTCATGATATATGTGCTAGCCACAGTAGAATATTGAAGAAGACAGCATTGGGGGCTGAATCACACTTACCCTCCTTGTCTCAGACCTAACGTCTGCCCATCTTACTGCCTTTTCCATCCCAATAACAATGAAGTGACCACATACCCTCATAACTTTATTGAATTGTCTTTGCATTGAATCAGTTACTTCTTTCTTTGTGTTGGAGCTAACAGGAGAGTCCTGAAGACCACACAAGAGACAGACTTCAGCTCTGTGGTCAGACTTAGCTCAGGCTTCCTTAGAGAAGCTGTCAGCCTTCACTACAAAGTCCGGCTTCATCTCTTCAGCCTTGGATTGGAAAATGATCATTTTTGCTGTGATTATCAGATGTTCTGAGGGGCTGGACTAAACTCATTAAGAACGGGATCTTCTTAGACTTTGCAGCTTAAATTTTCCTATTTATTTGTGGGCTGTTTACCAGTTTGCAAAACAGAGTCCTGGCTTATAAAACTTAATAGTCTTATCAAATGTCCAAATTGATGGGACCAATCAGCAGGGAAAATTTAATTTAAATTATTAAAGTCTGATGAAAAATTGCATCTGAAAAGATCTTTTTATGAGAAAATCATACAGCTCTAACATTAGATACTGCTCCCCATTCTGATTATAATACACTTTCAAGAGTAAAAAGGGAAGAGATAGAAACATTGTAGGCATTAGTCAAATCCAAGATACAATAAGCAAAAGTGAGGTGATAGTTCTGGACAATTTCCAAATGGTATTGTTCAAATGCTGCCTGTCCCATAAACACACATTATTCTAAATCAATAAAGTATTTTAGTATAACCTGGATGCTAATATATTTTTTTGCAATCAAATAGAAAAAATATCAATAATGTAGTGGCGAATTTGTGTCCACTTTGCCCTAATACCATGTTTAAAGAAAAGGTTTCTCTACTCTCTCTGTGAACTAAGGAGTATCACCAGATCTGTACAAACACAATTTTAGAAGGGTCTCCTAATGACCAGGGTATATAAGCATTACATTACTTCATCTTCAGCTCTCCCCTTCCACCTTTCCAGGATACAAAGAAAAAAAAGAAAGCAGCAAAATGCATATTCAAAAGTGCAGTGGTATAATCAAGATCACAGAATATGTAGTGAAAACCACAGATAAGAGTTGGCAAACTGAACTAACTACAGAACAACTACTAATAACTGCAGAACATATCTAGTCCTAGACATACAGAATGCTTAGACATATAAAATACTCTTAGGTAGTCCCCTTTCCCTTCTCCTTATCTAAGGATGCAGATTATCCAAACCCTACATTTTTAAAGAGCAGTACTTTTAAGAGTACATATGTTAGTCGGGCTGATGATTATGTATGTGAAGATAGGATAAAATCTTGCATTTATTGCACTTGTGAAACATACTCATCCTGACCCACATCTAACCTTAGCTAGTGTGCAGATGGTTAATCTCAGCATAAGATTTTTTTCATTCTGTCTTTTCCTCTGCATAATTGTTTTGAGTGTGAATACCATAAAACTGCAGGTATGCATAGGAGCAAAATACGGTTGTAAGGAAATTTTTTTGCAAAACAAGTATGAAACTACATGTTGTTGTCCAGATGCAAAAGAAAAAGAAAACAACCTAGCAATATATTTGCGATTATTTAAAGACAGGGAAGGGTTAGAGTACATTCACTAGGTGTTTTCAAATAAATCAGTAATAAAGTCAGACTGATAATTTTATATTGTGTTTCTCCAATAATCATTAGTAATTGAATTCCACTGTATAAGATCATGTGTCCATCTGCTTTTCATACTGCCCACCTTCTGCTCTGAAGAGCAACAAAGCTGAGTATCAGTATATTTCTAATCACATCACAAAACTGGTTTCAGCTGGGATAGAGTTAATTTTCTTCCTAGTATCTGGTACAGTGTGGTTTGGATTTAGTGCAAGAATAATGTTGATAACACACTGATGGGTTTTTTTGTTGCTAAGTAGCACTTATCCTAAGTTAAGGATTTTTCAGTTTCCCATACTCTGCCAGCGCGCAGGTGTACAAGAAGCTGGGAGGCAGCACGGCCAGGACAGCTGACCTGAACTAGCCAAAGGGATATTACATACCATAGAACATCATGCTCAGTATATAAAATTGGGGGGGAGTTGGCCGGGAGGGGCGGATTGCTGCTCAGACATTTGTCAGCGGGTGGTGAGCAATTGCATTGTGCATCACTTGTCTTTTCTTGGGTCTAATTTCTCTCTTTTTGTTATGTTCCTTTTCATTACAATTATTATTATTGTTATTATTTTTGTAGTATTATTATTGGTTTTATTACATTGTATTTTATTTTAGTTATTAAACTGTTCTTACCTCAACCCACAAGTTTTACTTTTTTTCCCCAGTTCTCCTCCCCATCCCAATGGGAGGGGTGAGCAAGCAGCTGCGTGCTGCTTAGCAGCTAGCTGGGGTTAAACCATGACACCATGTAACAGAGGAATGGCCAAAGTGTATTCCATTTTGAAAACATATGGGTGCAATTTTGTATAAAAGGCAGAATATGACAGCCAGGTATATTTATAGCAGCTTTTCTTTCAATGAGGTTCTTTCAGGTGAATGCATCCAGTACTTGTGGCTTTCACTGACTTCCTTGTATATATGAGTGAGATAAGAAGAGTTTAAAAAACTTTTTTTTAATCTCACAAGTACATTGCAGTGATGAAAAAGCAATGCCAGAGTCAGCTCAGATGTAATCAGAAGAGATTTTTGAAGGTGAAACTGACAGTGAGAAAGTAGAGGTTAAGTGCAGGACTCAGCTCTGCTGGCCCTGGTGAACGCCCAAGAATAGGAAACTCATTTTTATCAGTAAACTTCAGTGAGGGGTCAAAAGTAACGGAGTAACTCATTCACTTAAAACTCTCTTCATTCTAAATGTAGACTATTGATCTTCTATCTTTCCATGGACAAATCCTCAGTCAAAATCCAGTCTCTAAAATAACTGCTTCCCACAGAAAGAAGATGAGCACCCAGAAACACTAAGTGATTTACTTCATTAGTGAAAATACTTAACTAAATCCTCAGGCCATCTGTCCCCTGGCATAGCAGCTGAAGATTGAAGGCCATATTTTCAGCAGTTGTTCCAGAAGTATCCTGAAAACTACTTAACCTCTACTGGTGAAATCCTAAGACATCCTCACAGCTCTCCTGTTATTCCAGCTTTCTGTTGAACTCTCCATATTCTGTGATACTTGAAAAGACAAAGAGTAACTTAGACTAGCTGAAAAGATGAATGAATATACACTCCTTCTATGAGTTCAGACTCCACTTTGTGCACAGGAGATCATTTCAAATACATTGCACCATTTTGTCAGTTTTTATTGAGATAATCTCCTGTTGAACTGAAAAGCAAGAATGATTTAGGATGTCAAGATTTGTATTTCCTCAACAGACAAGGAAGAGCTTCAGACTTCTTTCCTGTCTTCAGTTTTGCTATAAATGGAGAGGATCAATGAAAAATACCTAAACTTCTTTCTAAAACAACAGGTGAAGTATGCAGTTTTTTCTTGTTGATGAAATAGCCTCCATCTAAAGACAAGAGTGTGTGAAGACTTGGTAAGTCTTCTGGTTGTCTATTACTACACAAGACCAGCTGTATGAATTTTAATTAAATTTCCTTTGGTGAACAAAGCCTCATACACAAGTTTGCCTGTGAATTGGCCATGCTTTTCAAATCAGGGTAGAAGTTGCCCACCCTATTTTTCTTAAAATATGGAAGGTTTATTAATCACATGCTAAAGAAAAATCCATAGAGACTAACAGTAGAAAGTCCTCCCTGTGTTTCCATGATTTGAAGGACAACCAGTTCTGCAATTTGCATCATGGTAGCCTCTGTGAACCAAATCAAAATGAGACTCAGTTGCAATGCAATATGTAATTCAATGTTAATCCAAGTAAAGATAAACAAGATACTTGTTCTTTTTTTACCACCTACTTACAATATTCCATGTTGAAACAATAATGATGAGATATCTTGAGATGTTATCTAATGCAGTCAACCCATGTTTCTTTGATGGCTAAAAGAACTACGGAGACAGAGTCAAATGTCATTTCAAAATTAAGAAAAACCACTAAATTAGTTAAATTAGTCTCCCCTCTTCCACATACCAGAAATTTGAGATTATCTTCTGTATATGGTTATAATGAGCAATATTTCCCCTCTTGTGCAGGGACTCTGCATATACAGAACAGGAGAAAAAACCTAACAGAATAAGGTATTTTAGACTTCATTTATTACTCTATGAAGAATTGCTTTGATTGAACACAATTCCCTTTGTGCCCCCTATATAACCCTAGAGATACCATTTGAGGAAAGCTGCATAACTTCACAGCAGTTTGCATGTATCAGAAAAAGACTTCAGGTTTTTTATCAAGATCAAATTTTGTTGGGGTATCTGGTATCTAAAATGCTTCACTCCTGCATTGGGTCTGGCTGAGCTGGAGTTAATTTTCCCCATAGCAGCCCTCATAGTGCTGTGCTCTGCATTGGTAGCTAGAAAGGTGTTAGTAACACACCAGTGTTTTGGCTACTGCTGAGCAGTGCTGGCACAGCATCAAGGCTGGCTCTCCAACATTCCCCCCCCTCACTAGTAGGCTGGGGGTGGGCAAGATCCTGGGAGGAAACATAGCCAAGACAGACGACCCAAACTGACCAAAGGCATATTCCATACCATATCACATCAGCTCAGCAATAAAAGCTAAGAGAAAAGGAAGGGGGGTGGGGCATTCATTATTTATGACGTTTGTCTTCCGGAGCAACTGCAATGCGTACTGAAGCCCTGCTTTCCAGGAAGTGGCTGGACATTGCCTGCTGATGGGAAATAAAAAAGAAATCTTTTGTTTTCCTTTGCTTCTGCATGCGGCCTTTGCTTTTGCTTTATTAAACTGCCTTTATCTTGATGCACGAGGGGTTTTTTTCCATCTTATTTTCTCTCCCCTTGTCCTGCTGTGAGAGACTGAATTGTTATCTTGAGCTGTTTGTCTCAAAGATTTTTTGTTGCGAGAGACTGGACTATCATCTCAAGCTATTCCTCTCAAGGATTGTTGGCTGTGACCAGCCACTTATCCCAGAGATGTCTTGTTTAAGCAGGGCACTCCTCTGTCCAAAAGGATGATTATCAGACCACCAAGGCATCCAGGGGAGGAGACAGGCCGGAGCCAGCGAAGAATGCGGAGACTACTATTCTCATGGAAACTAGTCTTTGAGATAAGGTACTGGTTTCTGGTGTTGATCATGAGAAGGTCTTGTGATAGATGAAACCTGCAGCACCTGAATAATGCATGAACAGTATATATGTGCATGCATCGGACTATGCCCTATAAAAAAAACGTGGACACAAGCCATGGTGTGCAACCATCACGAAAGAATTGAAGACTGAGGACCAATGGGACGCCGCTGGATCCATGGTGGTGACTATCCTTGCAGCTCTATCCTGACTGCTTGCTTGGTTTCTGTCTTTTCTTCCATTCTATCCTATCACTACTATTTTCTACTTTTGATAATAAAAGCTTTCTTGGGTATATGGCATTTGACCTCATTTGTGTCCTAATCTCTCTCTTGGGACCATATCGAAACCTTCCCCGACATTAGATCGGGACACCTGCTGAGAAGGGGAGTAACAGATCGGCTTGGTGGGCACCTGGCATCCAGCCAAGGTCAACCAACCACAGTCCTTTTTGGCACCCAACATGGGGCACGAGAGAACAGCAGTTTTGTATTAAGCGTGCTATAGCCATGGTAGTTAAGTGGCAAGCTCCTGTGCAGGTCACCGAGTTTGTTGGCTGCACTGCTAACTCTATTTTGCTGAGTTTGGGAACATGTTAATGCAAATAACAGCTATGTTCTTTGCCCTGGCTTTGATGGCCTTACTGTGCTGGGAGAGCTATTTTGTGGGGAAGATGAAGGAACTTGGGAACATTCTAGTACAAACAATGGCTATGTGCTTTGCCCTGGTATTGATGGCATAGCTGTGCTGGGTGAGCTGTGTTGTGGAGAAGATGAGGGAATACATCTCCCTCTCCCTACCCAGAATTGATGTGGATGGTTTTATTATCCAGGCTTCTGAAGTCCTTGTTCACCCTTATGTGAGCTGTTTGATACTACTAATTAATACTGTTAGCATAATATGTGTTTTGTGGAATCTGGTCTCATCCTTGTGTAAGAGAAGACAACTTTTGGGTAAGGTGATACTGAAATGTGCCCTGGGGTGGCTGGTCCCTGAGGGCAGGGTGTGTGGAAGAATTCGGGCAGATTCCTAGGACAGTTGTCACCTCCCATAACCTGGGACTTTACACCTGAACAGGCAAACAACCCTGGCAAACCGATGCACCACCTGACAGAAGGGTGGCTTGCCTACCCCACTGAAAACCAACAGCTTCTCGCACTGTGGCCTAGCCTGTGCCTGTCAAGCCACAGTTCAGCACTCTCAGAGGACTGTGGTTGAGGCAGGGACCCAAACTGCATCTGAGGACACCATAGTTGAGATAGGAGCCCAAACAACAGCTACAGTAATTGTCCCAGCAGTGAAAAAGAAACAGTGTACAAGGAAAACAATGGGTCCATATCATCAATTAGTAAGGGGGGAGGAAGAAAAGGAAAAGTTTGATCAAGAAGCTGGTCCTTCGACAAAGAAATTGGAGGAAGGAGTGAGAGATTCAGACAGGAAGTGGAAACCACCCGGTCCCTGACCTCATCAGAACTTCAAGACGTGCAGAAAGTTTACAGCCACCAGCCAGGTGAGCAGATTGCTGCCTGGCTGCTCTGATGCTGGGATAACGGGGCCAACAGTCAGGAACTGGAAGGTAAGGAAGCCCAAGATCTGGGATCCCTTGTTAGTAACTAGGGAATTGAGAGAGGAATTGGAAAAAAGGCAGCGATCTGCAGTCTTTGGAGACGGCTCCTCTCAAGTGTGAGGGCAAGATACCAATTCAAGGAAGATCTTGTGAACTTCCCAGGAAGGTGGACTACAGGAGATGAAGGTACCCAGTACCTGAGAGAATTAGTGGTGCTGGAAGTCATCTGCAGTGATCTAGATGATGATGATGAGGTCTCCAAAGATCCAGTGGTTGTCCTGTGCACACCGGCCATGTGCAGAAAGGTGATTCAGAACGCCCCAGGTCATATTCTAACAACTTGGCAGTGATGTATTGCCCAGATATGGATACACCAATGGTGGAGAGTGTGTCTTCTTGGCTCCAAAACATTGAAGAAAATCTCAGTACCTCCTCATCCCTATGGCCCAGTGCCTTGGCTGTCAGGGATGCCCCAAGAAATCAGTCCTCTCCTGCCCCAGTCAGAAGGAAAGGGAGCCCCAGGTACATGCTGCATGGTACACTCTGGTTCTTCCTGTGTGACCAGGGGGAGGACATGAGGAAATGGGATGGTGAACCCACCCTTAAGCTGGAAGCCCGTGTACACAAACTGAGAGGGAAGGCAGCTGTTAAGAAGCGGTCACCTGAGAAGGCTGTCAGCATAGTTGTTGTAGAGACACAAGAAGGCAATCAGTAATCTCCTGGACACAGAAGAACTGAAATCACTTTCCTTGATCCTGGTGAGGAGACTTCTGGTCTGGCACTGTAAGTGTCAGGCAGGGAATACTCTGACAAGGAACAGGAATAAAGTTGTTTTTGGTTTTTTTTTTTTCCATCTTGTTTTCTTCCTCCCTGTCCTGCTGAGGAGAGGAGTGATAGGGCAGCTTGGTGGGCACCTGGTGTCCAGCCAGGGTCCACCCATCACAACTCTATATTTACGTAGTTAGTAAGTCAACATCATTTTCTTCTGATTTCTGACTATAACCATTTCATAACAATGCAGTCATCTGTTTCCATCATGGGTTTAGAAGTTTAAGTTCAGTAACATGGGACTTCAAGAAGTTATCAAGAAGGAACTTCTGAGTTATCAAGAAGTTGTATCAAACACATTTTTATAATCCTATATAACTATATCTACCTTCATCTTGAACTCATGGGTTTCGTTCTTCTACTACATCTTTAATTCTTAGAATCTTTTTTCTAATAGCAATCCTAAATTAATTTTAGATAAATTATAATTATTTGTTCCTATATGAACATTATACTTTAATTTACATAATTTTCTCCCTGCCTGATGCTCCCTTGAAGCATTAACTTAAAGCAACTATTTTCCCTTCAGCCCTAGTTTGCTAAGTTAAATAAGCTGTCTTTGCCTCCTTTCTTTGGGTAAACACACCTTTCCCCCTGACATCTGTCATTCTGTAAACCTGGTCTAGTTTGAATTAATCTTGCTTAGCAGGTACAGTTAGAATTTTATATAGTATTCCAGGGTTGTTTCACCATGTTACAAATAATACTTTTCCTCTCTAGTAGGAGCACTGTGCCTGATAATTTTGCAAGATTGCATCTGCCTTTTTCACAGCATTCTTGTACTGGTGACTGTCACTGTGTGCCTAACTAACACTCGAGATTTGCTCCCTCGTGTTTCCAGAGGACAACGCCCTTACCTTAAGCAATTCCTTCCATTGTCATGCTTAAACCAAATTGGATTAGCACACTTCTATTTCTTATATGAAAGTCATTATAAATGCTTTTTTATTTGCTGAAGTAAAAAAAAAAAAAAAAAAAAAAAAAAGTGATTGATTGGCTAGTTTCCCTTATCTAGAAAACCAGCTCTCTAATAAATTGTATATATTTAGTATGATCTGTGAACTTTATGTAAAGAATATTACATTTTATTCCAGTTTTCATTTCCTCTTCCATCTTAAAACAAAATGTTGCAAATAATATTAAAATTTGAGAACAAAGTAAATAGCATTTAATTTCCAGATTGTTTCAACCCTTCTTTTAAAAATAAATACCAAAGTCACCGTTTCCCAGTCATATAACAACTTCACTTTTGAATACTTCCTTCCTAATAAACACATAATATAATCTGCTAGTTGTTTCAGAAATGTACAGTAGAGATTTGTTTTATTTATCCTTACTAAAGCAAGGTAAACAGTTTGAATTGTTTTGATTTTGAAAGGTGCAATTTCCATGCAATCATTTCCCTTTTCTACTAAAAATAAGATATTGTTTTTATCAGCATCGCCTTCTTTACCAATATTGAGACAAATATCAATCTAGTTGAGAATCTCACTTAGACTCCCTTTTATCTCAACAGCATCATTATTATGGCATTTCTATCTTTCTTTGTACTAATTCTATTTATATGACTTTTAAATTAATTTTAAAATTACTTTACATCTCTTAATATTTCTTTACTCTCTCTTGCAATGCTTAGCTGTCTCTCAGTTTTGGCAATTCTGCAAGTTTTGACCTCCAAGATTAATTTTCTTGATGATTATTACTTTTTTTTTCCATTTTGTCGAATCTTGACTTGCTCCTAATAGTCTCTTTAAGAAGTTTATTATCCTGAAAGTCATCCATAAAAGGGTTATTTTCCTTTTATTAAGATACAGTTCTAGACAATTTTTTATATTGTTGACCCAAGGAAGCTTCAGCATTCCTCTATATTCAGTCACTCTTATTTCAATTGGCTTAATAAAAGAAAAAGTAGGGTAGGAGGTTTTTTTGCCAAAATGTGCCTTGCTGAGTAAAAAGCAAATCAGCTACTGGTCATTTTCTGTTTATCTTTCCATTTACTTTAATTATCTTTGTTCAATTGTTTCATGCTATTTGCTAAATCTGGAGGTCTGGAATTGCTACATCTTCTTGCTTTAGTGATTATTTGGTGGCGGATTTGTTTGTGTTATAGACATGTCTTCAGAACTTGCTGCTGGAAAGCATAGGTAGCTGCTTATTCAGTATGTTACGTTTTTTATGCTTTTCTTATATATTGGATTGCTACTCTAGGCACTTTGTAGTGATGCTTAAAAGTGCTACAACACTTAGCAGTGTGATACCTAACTCCCTTTGTGCATTCAGCTCTTATCCATTAAAATTACATATTGCTTGAATGCATGAAGTGTGCTCACTAAAATCAACTAAGCTGATCTTCTGATCACTTTCCTACCACTACAGAACCACTATAGACTTAAAGGGCAAAATCATCAGCTGATGTCAGTGGAGTTATGTATGTCTGTGGTAGGTGAAAATCAGCCTGTAACTCCCAAGTAAAATTATTAACAGGCTTCCAATGAATAATTTCTTCTCAAAGAAGCATTATAGGAAGTTTTTGTCTTAGAAATATATAAAGAATAAAATGACACAACATGAACAGAATATGTTAGTTAAAACCCCATGACAGTTAGCTTTGCGGGGTATCTGTCACTCAGAACTCCAGTCCTTAAAGGTTTCTTCATGGCATTCATTATCTCTACTCCATGCTAGAACAGTATCTTAGCACAAATTTAGTGTAGCTTCACAGCTCTGTCGTAATACAAATAATAAGACTAAAATGCACACTGCACAAGTAAAGAGTATTCTTCAGACAAGCAGTTTTTTGTCTTAAGCAGCCACTTTAAAATATTCCCAGGGGTTGCCATACAATTTTATCTGACATTTAGTTAAAGACCAAATCTACTAAATTACCAATTTTTCCTCATCCCTAGAGTAGTTACTAAAGACATGTTTGCCTATATCATTTCCTGAGTTATAAATAACCTTAAGACTTAAAAAAATGGTTTTATTGAGGCTATTTGGCTATATAATTGCATGCTAGAGAGGGGAAAGCCAAGAACATTCCCCAATTCTATGGTATCACTTTGGAAGCATCTGCACTATACTCTTTAATAAGATGCCCTAAGTTCAGCTTTCCATGTTGACTCAGGTCTGCTGACCAATGTGAGCAGGACTAAGGGTACTGTTTTCCAGTTGTCCATTTAACCATGTTCACACCCTAGAGGAATGCAGTAGTGCTGCTACCAGTAAGTACTCTGAATCCTCATGACCCAAGAAATTTGTATTCTCTTTCCCTCTCCAACTTTCCTGTGCATCCATCCATGTTCATACACAGTCTGGGCAAGTTATCATTAATACTTTTAAGTGCCCTATAATGCTTTACAAAACTCTACCACAGTTTTGAACTCAAAAGCATGTATCTTTTCTTATTTTTAAGAGAAAACTCATCACATTTTTTCACAACTCCTCTTCCTTACTAACCTTTGCATACCAGGTTGTTTATAGGACTTCAAGTTGCAAGTGCCTTGTTAATACATGCTCTTTGCACTATATCAACATGCCATTTCTAATAGAAAATGCTGACAATCTTGTCAGTCTTAAACATTCTATCTCTCTGCAGTACAACATAATACTCTATCCCTCAGCAGTAGTTGAGATAATACACCAAATCACTCCAAATTAACATGGCTGCACCAGTATTTTATCACTGAATTGATGTGACACAAGTGGCGATAGACATACTCTGATGTACAACTAGGAAAAAAATTGGGGAATCATACTAAATGTTTAAAGCAGCAATGCAGCTGTAGTTTTGTTTGGGGGGTTTTGTTTTGGGGGTTTTGTTTTGGGTTTTGTTTTTTTGTTTTTTTTTTTTGTGGGATTATTAGAACACTATCTTTTTGTAAAGAATTATCTCAGTACCCTGCAACTTGTACTGGATTTTATTTTATTTCATCTCATAATCATAATTTAGTCTTAACTGTTTCTTCTATCTCTCTGCCTTCAAAAGTCTAATTTTTCTTCTTATTCATAAAAAGAATAAACTTCACAGCAAGCAAGACTAAAGGAGGCCTATAGTAAACCTCAGCATTATACTCTACAAAAGATGTTGTGAAGAAAGGTTGAAGTTGCCAAACTAAAGAAGGCAGAGCAAGGATTTAGCTTAGAAGCTCTCCCACTACTTAGTGCAGTGACTTACATCAACATCAGCAGAAGTCCAGATCTGTATCTTACACATACATCATCTTACTGACTGCTTTCACCAAGATCTACATGGGTTTTGATTTTGACCAGAAATTCCATCTTGAGTGTAAAAATCTTTTTGCAATCAATATTTTGTTAAAACCATTTTATCAAATCAAATACTCAAGCAAAACTTTAATATCAATAAATTAAATTTCAGAATAAAACATGTCATCATAAGTTTCTAAAACAGATGTTCTTCTGTGAGCATCTTTAAATCACAGGAGGATCACATCAACTCATTCAGTCATTCATGCTATGGCACAGCTCTATATTTCCTTCCAGAAGGATAGTTTATGATTTGAGAAACCTTTTCCTTCACAGAATGAACAAGGACACAGGAAGTCTAATACATCTCTCATTGAAAAACAGCATTCCTACTAACAAGATAAGTGGTGTCGTCTTTGAAAACTGATCCATATTTCTCTAGTGAAAAAAATATTTAGTCCTTCAGAAGGAAGGGGCAGGTTTGCTGACAGACTTTGTCCTTGCTGTCATCAGGTTTTGCTACCCTTTTCTCTGCTGAACTCCCAGCTGTTTTGAGTGTCTGTAGCTGATGTCAAGAGAGAGTAAGGCATGAACTGTTCCAAAGTCAACAGGATATCTTAAAGCACCAGAAAAAGGGCAAAAGTACATGTAATAACCATGTTGTTCTGTACTTCCCATGACAACCATGTGTTGCTGCACAGATAAGCCAAGAGAATTAGTAGGGTTAATAAAGGTTGGGTGTATTAGTTTTCCAAAGTCATCTTGGAAAGATTACAACTCAACATTAATTCATGCATAACAAAACCACTGCCAGATAGATGGATCTTTAAAAGTAAAGTACTTTCCCAAAATCTTAACTCAATTCCAATATTATTTTCTTTCCCATGAACTTCTTTGGTTTAATATTTATTGTCATGTTTCTTTTCTGTAAAGCCTTTAATAGAGACAGTTTAGGATTAAGTACGTCCAAACAAAAAGGGCAGATGCATAATCAGCACAAAAAGAATTCAGGAAAATAACCCAAAATGTAATCCACCTATTATCCATTAGTGTTATGACAGTGATATAACTCTGACTTTGTTGCAAAATAAAACATGATACAAAATATTAATGAGTGTAACTGGCAACAGATGAGGTCACGACCTGTCCAATTGGTAAAATTTCTGGCAAGTTGCTAAAATTAAGCATTTATTGTGAGACAGTCTTTTTTAGCACTTCAGTATTTCATCTGTCCTGGCTCATATTATTTTCTGGTGAAGATAGCTAATCATGGTCTTCTCTTGTTTACATTTATTCCTTTTCTTTGGTGCAGATCAAACTGATTGTCTAGAATCAAATAAAAAACATACTCCTGAGAATACACGTGCTGTTACTCAAATGACATCTTGGTAAGAATCCAAGACTATTCCTATGTTCTCATAGAAATAAAGACCATGTATTTTATGATACTTCCCTTGATTTTTTTCATGTGTATTTGAGCTGCAGAGCATTATTCATGCCTGCTTTGGGCCTACCAACAAAGAGAAAGTCCTAAAATATGTATTTCCCTGCAAATGTAAAGGGAGCATCTCTTTTCATATGTACAACATACGTATCTTCTCCTGCAGTCATCATAAGTCATACAGATATAGTCTTGAGGTCTAAGGTACAGTCAACTCCCATGGCTCTATAGCAATAGTTTCCTGCCATCCTTTTGAATCATCTCTGGACAGCTTGATCTCGTTCAATTTGTGAAGAATTGTTGATGTTATCAATAAATACTTCAAATGCCCTAATCTCATTTCCTTCTTTTGCCATACCTATTCCTTTTCTTTTAGGAATATGTTTTTTATATGAAATGTCTGAATTACATGGCATGAACAGAGATGGAAAGAGGGAAAATTCAGGTAACATGTGTCTTGGGGCATGCAGGAAGCTGTGAACTAACCCCATATATTTTTGTGCGTTCATTATTTACAAGTTTGTGCATAAATGTTTGTCTGTGCCTAAGAATAGTTTGGTATTGATCTGCACTTCTTCCACCATTAGTGTGCTAGGCAATAGCTAAGAGGCAAATCAAATGCTTGGAACTGTTAGAAAAGTATAGAAAACATAACATAACTAGTATCTGTGCTGCTGTGTAAATGTTGGCAGTGCACAATGCCATGTTCATTTTCCAACCCCTCATCTCAGAGGAGATAAAGTGCAAAAATTAAAAAAAAAAAAAAAAAAAAAAAAGAAAAAAAAAAGAAGTTAGAAGGGATCTCTGGAGATCATCTAGTTCAACGTCCATTTCAAATCAAAGCCAGCTTCAGTGTTGGATTAGGCTGTTCAAAGCTTTGTCCAGTCAAGTTTTACAAATCTCCAAGGATAGAGATAGACAGGTTCTCTCCAGTGCTTAACCACTCTCACTGTGGCTTTTTTTTTCCTTATATATAGATGGAACTTTTCTTGTTGCAACATGTAACTGTAGCATCTGCCTTTTTACAGTGTATGTTGGAAATGAATCTTCTCTGTGAACCACCCTTAGATACTGGAAGACTGCAATTAGATCCTTCCTTGGCCTTCATTTCTCCATCCAATTCACTCAGCCTGTCCTCAGATGTCCTAGCTATCTTAGTGGCTCTCCACTGGACTCATTCCATTTTGCATATTTCTCTTCTGCACTAGAGCCTCCAAACTGGACACAATACTCCAGATGAAGTCTTTTAAATGCCAAGTAGAAGGGAATAATTGATTTATTTAATTCCATGTTCTTGTGAATGCAGCCCAATATGTGGTTAGCCTTCATCAACATAAGGTCAAACTAGTGACTCATTTTCAATTTATCGTCCAACATGAACCTCAGGACTTTTTCTGCAGAGGTATATTCTACTAAGGCATTTGGACCCCTGTATTACTATAAGGAATTTATTTTATCCCAGGAGCTGGACCCTTTTGTGTTTGCCCTTATTGAATCTTATAAGGTTCCTGCCAGCCCATTCCTCCATCTTGTCAATGGCCATCTGGATAGCAGCCCTTTCCTCAGAGAATCAATGGCTCCCCACAGTGTGGTGTATCTAAGGTCACACTGAACCCCCTCCCATGATCCAGATCATTACTGAAGATGTTAAACATTAATGGTCTGGTACCATCCCCTGAGGAACACCACTCATAATCAGTTGTCAGTCAAACTTTGAATCACTGATCACTGTTTTCTGAGACAAAAAATGCCGGAAGTGTTTTAAGCACTTACCAGATCCATGGTGCTACAGCAGACTACATCAAAACCCTTGTCAAAGGGGTAATTGTCTAAAGGGGTATAGGATCTTCTGTGACATGCAGGGAGAAGAGTATTCTGAAACTGTGTAAAACTTGTGGCATGTTTTAAGGGGACTGTGGTGATGTGCAAGACTCATTATGTGAAGTTTCCCAAAGGTGGGGAAAGGGAGGAATCAAGTGGATTGAGGAGGAACAAGCAAGGGAAAAGGGGATAAAGGGGCCAGTCAAGTATGAACAGGCTGCTGGTCAGTATGCTTTTCTGTCTAAACCCTGCACTTCATCACTGCAGTCTGTCCTATGTTCCCATTAAATCCTGTTCCTAACTCTATTTTGTCTGATTGTAGTCCCTATTCTGAAAGAGTATGAATGAATGCTACCAAACTTCTAGCTGGACAGGCAGGAAAAAAGATAAGTAGCCTGACTACCGACAATTGATTTTGGAGCATGAACCTCAGGGGCTCGTAGATCCAAGTGCCAGCAACTAGGGCAGACCAGGGATCTAGGAGCCACCCACTGGATAAACTGGGTATCTCAGATCAGCTAGTGGAGAGATCCAAATTGTGCAAATTTGTGTGAAACAATCTGACATCTAAGTACCAGCACTTAAGGTGGGACTACAAACTTCAGGGGCTCATAGGTCCCAGACCCAGCAGCCAGAGGAAACCAAGAGACACAGGAGTCAGTAAACCTCAAGTGTTTAAGGCCATCTGCTGAAATAATACACAGTGTATGTGTTATGTATTCCACTACTGACTTCAGTGCTAATCAGTCAGAGTGGAGGAGCAGGATCAGGCCTTCCATGGTGTTTGTGTTTGCATGAGTGCTGTGTGCACTTATGTATGTGCTGATCAAGGTACTGTTTTCAGTCTGTGTTATTCTGTATGGCTGTTGTGTGCATAATGTGTTTGTGTGTGTCTATGTGTATGTACATGATTTTGGAGGACATGTGCTCAGCCTTGCTACTAGCTGGACCTGGCAACATAGAACTGCAGCAGCTTCACATCTGTCAGGCTACACAATTCAGCAACCTTTTACATGGCTGAAGTTAGGCAGACCAGTCTGTAGTCCCCTAGATCTTCCTCCTTGCCTTTCTTGAAGAATGACATGAAACTTGCCTTTTTCCAATTATTTGGGAGCCCTCCGAATTTCCATGACCCATCAAAGGTATTAGAGTAGCCTCACAATGCCATCAGCCAGCTCTACCAGCCCACCCAGGTGCATCCTGTTTGATCCCATGGACTTGTATACTTGCAACTATGAGCTCCTGACTCCTTTCTCTCCCACTGCAAGTAGTACATCTCCCTGAAACTCTGCAACTAGACGCAGAGACATTGGAGGCCTGCACAGAAACCTTGCCAGTAAAGACCAAGATAAAGAAGGCACTAGGTATTTCCAACTTCTCTTTGCCACTAGGTCACCCAACCCATTCAGGAGTAGGTCCACACTTTATTTGATCTTTCTCCTGGTGCACTGTAGGTATAGACGTGCTTCTAGCTACCTTTCACACCCCACACTCCAGTTTCAACTCCAGCTATGCAGTGGTTTTTTCCTAATTCCACCAACTGGTGTTCAATTTCTAATGCTAGGAAATATTCGGAAAAGGGCCATAACAATGGTCACAACTAATTATTTTCTTACCTGCAAAGACTGTTTAAGTAGGATGGGACTCTTCAGGATGGCATAGAGGTAGCTTAGCCAGAGATGCAACAGAGGACAAACCCACAGAAATCCTTGCAAGTTATGTTATGGTTCAAGGGGACAACTGGACCAGTATTTGGAAGACTGGCATTCTGAACGTTAATAAACACACTAATCACTGTAGGCTCAGGAAATCTTGTGTGCCGAGAACAGTTAGAGAGAAACTGTCATGTATGTTTGATCTCTTCTTATTTATCCCCAGCTTCTACTTATGACTACTGCTGGGATATTGGGCTGAAGAGATCCTGGCTCTGAACCAGTATGTATTTTCTTATGTTCTAGCCCTATATGATCCATCCCTAAAATTTCTTTCGATTATTATGCCCACCAACAGAAAGCAACAATTAGTATCTTCAGACCATTAACACAGCGATAAGTTTCCCCATTCAACACTTCATTTCCACAGTTTTGATTTATAAACAGAATGCCACTCATCCTCTTTTAAATATCTTGACTGTATAGGACAGAACGCAAAAGATGAATGAAGGAAAAATATGCAATCTGATTCTGAATATGTGCAAAAATCAGATGTTTCAAGTAAAAATATGCAGATTTTGGATAATGTTTTTAGAATTTCAGATTCAACAGATCATTTTTCTAAGAATAAAGATGTCCCCAAAAGATACTAAACTTATCATGAGAGTTTATAGAAGAATCTGATTACTTAACAGATTATTCATCAAATGCATTTTAAAAAGGCTATCCTTCTCTTTATCTATATGCTTTGTTTGGCATTCTCTTCTACTTAACTTCATGAAATATTTGTTAAATTATTGGTTAATAAAGATGATCTGATAAAATAAAAAAAAGTTAACATATTCTTTTTTTCTGTATAAAGAGAAAGGTTTTTTAATGTTCAGCAGTTTCTGAATAAAAATGTTAAATAATTCATGAAGCATTGAAACTAATATTTGCAAATATATTAGTAATAAGCTCTGACGTAATGCATTCTCAGATATCTGATTAAGCCAATCTAGAATTCTTTGCAGTGATCTCAGTTTACCATTGGATTACAAGAGCTTTTCAACAATGACTCCTTGAATCTGTTACTTACTTATACTAATTTATCTTTGACTATTAAAATAGAAGAGCTGAAGTAAGAGAAGAATGTGTCTCTTATCAGTTTTGAATGACATAAGCAGCCCTCTTTACATATGAGGTTAAGCTGTTGAATTCTAAAGGATTTGTAGGTGAACTTCCTTTAAGAAGTAGATAAAGAAAATTAAAGTAATCTATGTGTAAACGAGAAGAATATTCTGAGAACATATGGAGATAAAATTGATCCAATATACAGCCTGTACTGAAATGAGATCATGGGAAGTATTTACGTTTTACTTTTTTTTCCCTATAGCTGTCCTCAGTTCAGGAAACAATTCTGTCTCTTGCAGTTTCTTTCTCTTATAATGAACAGCCACATCTTCCAGTTTTTCAGAAAACTATAGCTACACTTCTAAGTCTTCTACATGAGCAAGAAAGCAAAAACATTCAAAATCTTAACATTTTCATTTGTCTAAGAACTGAAAAGGTATCTTGGGAAATACAATTGAAAACAACATTTTGCAGTTTTGATGTAAATTTGTGTGTACATTGCATGAATTCTCACATGGGTTTGTGATTCACAGTTAGACTGTGCTCTGCTTATTTGCAAGCAGAATATTTAAAATAGATTGAGGGGCATGCATTTGTAGGTAACAGTGTAAATGTTCGTAATAACAAAAGCCCAAGTACATACCTATACTTGATGTCACAGCAGCAATGATCAGGGCAGGCTGATGTAGGCATTTGAAATATTCTTTCATTGTGTCAATTGCTGATGCTGTCTGATTCATCACAAAGAGAAAAAAAAGAAATGGCACACTATCCCAAATTCACAAACCTTGGACATATCATGTCTTAGCAGTCATAGTAATAAATTTGTAGAAAATGACACAAATTGTCTTACAAGGAATCTATGGGCATTTATTATGCCTTCAATGAGAATTAAATGCCACTTGCTGTAATCTAATATACCTCTGAAAAAAATAGCTCTTAGGAAGTTTCTCTATGAGTCAGAGATAAAAGTTATCATTAGATGCACACTTTATCAACCTTGAGTTAAAAGAATGGGCTTTCCCAGAAGCAGAGATTACTTTCCCTTCACCCCTTTCAAAAATCCTTATCATGGTTCAGCATATATCAAAATAACTAGGGAATCTCTTCCATAGAGTGGAGAATATATTAAAGAAATAGCAGGCTGCAAAATTTCAGATTTCAGTCTGACAAAGTCTATTTAAAGTCTGTGTTTGTCTAGTTTTCAAAAAACAGCAACAACAAAACATTTCTATCTCAATAACAGCTTCCAAGTGATCAAGACCTGTATCTTTATGTTCACATGATTTTGAAACAGAAGGTGCAGAGAGTGAGCTCATTATTCAGTACCAAAAAAAAAAAAAGAAAAAAGAATATTGTCTTTACTGGATCAGTCTTGCACTGAATACATTGCTATAGAATTTAATTTGCCTTAGATCAATAGCTTCATTTGAACTTTCTCAAAGGCTGCAGCTCTTTCGACTCTGCATTTTATTGTGGACCTGTTTCTAAATTAATTATGTAGGACTTTTGGCCACAATCCTAAAATAAGATCTCTTAGGGTCAACACCAGGATGTGGATGTAGTCTCATTGCAGTGTCTCTTATTCTACAAGCAAGCTAATATGATTCTGATTTATTTTTATGTTATAGTAAACTTACTAAAAAAGATATGGTAAATGTGTAAGAAAACCCTGCTGCGACAGT
Organism: Astur gentilis; assembly: GCF_929443795.1. Taxonomy (NCBI): domain Eukaryota; kingdom Metazoa; phylum Chordata; class Aves; order Accipitriformes; family Accipitridae; genus Astur; species Astur gentilis. Next base: position 18,044,590 of record NC_064883.1, on the reverse strand, counting down.
TCTAGCTTATTTGGTTAGCATCTATGAATAAATAAACAGCTGAGCCGGTGCCACCTTTTATAGCTATTCTTTTTCTCAGCTGGATGTTAATAGATTATCTCTTTTCTCTGAGCTTTTCCTTTTTATGTGCTCTAGACCTGAATTAACAGGTCATTATTTCTTTTTGGTTTTTTTTTTTCCAGGCTGATGGTACAAAACAATAATTGCACAGGCCAACATGCACACTTTAAGGCTTTTATTTTGGGTGTTTTCAGAGAGAAACAGACTTGACTGCGATGTATCGTTAGTGTAATATTACTATAAATAAAAGTGCAGAGCCATTACTGACAAATGAACCAATATAGGTGATGCAGACTTCAAAAAGAATGGAAGATTCCTTTACTGAAAACTAACCATTGTTCATTGTTCCATCAGAACACGCTCTAATCTAAGTTTCACAACTGAGGCTTCAGTAGACACCGATCAGTAAGACTTCTACTTACCTTTCACATTTATCAATGATACATGAATTTCATCTAAACAATAGCAATTTGTCAGGAATTCTTATACAAAACACAAATCAGAACAAACTAAACAAGACTGGGAGAACATGAGAATATTGAGCCCTAAGGGCAATATGTATGTTAATTAACTTTAATTCTGTATCTAAATCTAATTATTTGTGTTAAGATGTCCTGCTCATCAATAAACCAAAATTAGTAATTATCAGTAAAGACAATCATTTCATGATTATAAATATTGAATCAGGAAATCTTTAAAATTAAGAGTGACCAAATTGTGCAGGATGAAACCAGAATCAATGTAATCTTTGACCTCAAACTGGAAGTGCAAGTAGTGCTAAGTAAAACAGAACCATTCAGCAGGACTCAGGATTCAGCAGGATTTTATTCCATTATAGTTTCTGCTCAATAAACCAACAAGATGTTTATGGAGAAGCTAGAAACATGCCAGCCCTTTTTCTTTCTTTCTTTTTTTCTGTTTTTTTTTTTTTTTTTTTTTTTTCGGGAGCAGGGACAACACTGTCTGGGAGACAGATATGAAGAGCAGCTTTAGGACAATAACATCTCAACTATTGTTACTATTTCTACCACAGAACTGGAAGGACTATGTATTTTTGATGTAAAAGGAGGAAGCTATAAGCCTTTTTTAGGAATGACAAGTTGAGGAAAGCTGAAAATTGAGATGAGGAGATGGCAGTAGGTCAGTTAGCTAAAATGAGAATATTTTATTCAGTATCCATAAGTTTTCCAATAATCCCTTCATGCAGGTTTACACATGTACCAGCTCCACATTGAAAGAATTACATTCACTGAAGGAAGCGTTAAATCTTGGTATTTATATTGATTTAATACTTCTTACAAGTAATCATTAATACTATCCCTGGCTGAACTGAGTTGGGGCTGGGGTGGGGGGGGTTGGTTGTAGTTCTGTTGGGGTTTTTTCAACATGGCATCTATCCGTTGTTGATTAAAATAGCCCTATTCCAAACTGGGTGAAAGACCATGGATACTCTTGGATTTTTTGGACTCGTTTACAGCTAGCTGAGCCTAAGGGTGAGTCCTTCCACTCAAAACACTATGGGTTAGGTTTTAATTAATCACAGGTTTGCATTACTTTCCCTGTGCCCTTTATAACTGTGAATTTCAAGTACTAGAGAGTTGTTTCTGACTCTGTGTGGCACACTTCATCAAAAAACAGTGCTATGCATTAACCCACCCACTTACATTCCCCTTGCATGTTAACACAGTGGAAGTTAAGTATTAACATGAAAAATAGTTATTTTTCTGTGTCTCAAGAAAGAGTTTACATTGCATTTTATTTTACCCTGCTTTATTTGACTTTTCAAAGGTGAGGGTGGGGTTTTTGCTTCCTTGGGTTTTTGTTGTTTATAACCATCCTTCTCAATGTGAGTTCATGGAAAAGTATTCTGCAGTCTATTTGTATTTATGAAGAAACCTTCCTACCACATGCAATGAAGAGAGGATATAAACCTCTGAGCTTGATTTATCTTAAAGTTTGCATTACAGTGTTCACTCCTGTTAAAACTATGAAAGGCAGAGAAAAGAGAAAGAAATAAATATCCTCATTTCTTAGTAATAGTTTGGGTTTGGCTGATGTGAACAACTGTTCATAGTAGTGCATGAAATCATTCTTCACTGAAGATGAACAATTATAGGACACTTGCTGAGACATTTTTGGAAAGGAACCTTGACTCTCATTAATTCTCTTTGGGAACCTAGTATCTTTCTTTGAAATTGTGATTGCTTTTATGCATTTGAAACTGTACCCAGATGTACTTTCATGTGAAATAAAGAATTTATACATTTTTTTATGTAAAATCACTTATTGCTTTTACAATAATGATCTATGAATTTTAACAAGTTTCAAAAGTAATGGCAAGTACAAAAAGTACAAATCAATGCGTAGAAAAGTGACAAGAATAATGTCTTCAGGAAGCAAAAGTAACAAATAGACTTCTAAAAGAGAAAGTATATTTTGCTCATTATGGTAAACTACAGATTCCATAATTTTCTTTTTCGTTGTTTAATTGCAAGGTGCATTGTAAGTAAGTGTACCACATTTTTTGCCAAATTCCACTGTCAAATTACACCCAAAGACTTTGGCCATTATTAAGATTTTTATTTAGGCACATCCCCCATATCCTATATCAATTTATTTCCAAGGTAGTAGATACTTTCACCAACCACACTGTCTTCTTAAATTACAGCTCATCTGTTAGTTTCATTTTGCAAACAATATTACAGCAATGATAGCTCTGTTCCAGAAGAGTACAAATCATCTGAAGAATTGCCCAACTAGAATTAACATAATCTTTATCTTCAATTTTATTAATATCCCAAAAGAACAATCGAAAGGAATAATTTTCATCACTACTAGGATGAGAATTAATATACCTAAAGGTGAGACTATGAATGACTTTGATCTGTTGAGCAACATCTTCTTACCTTTACTTGCATGCAGTCTTATTGAAGAAAACAGGGCAGCAGTGGCGGGGGGGAGTGGAAAGCCACTGGCACCTTTTGGCCTGAAGGGTGTACTCAGTTTTAACTTCCTAGTTTTTCTAGAGTTTTTGCTTTAGTGGACTTTTGGTTTATACTCAACAAGAAAAGTCCAAAACAAGATTTCCAGCATTGCCAGAGAAGAGGAGATGAGAAATATCACACTTCCTTTCCACCTCCTGCTCATCTTTGGAAGAAAACATTCACCGAGAATCAAGTTGAGCAAGATACCTCACATAGACACTCCTGACTATGTACTCAGTTTAGCCTGCTTACCTTAACTTACAGTTTTGGTTTATCAGAAGGATTTCTTTGACTACTGTCACTAACACTACATACTAACATGTATATTGAACTATGCTGGGTTGCTACAAATCCTCTTAATTTCTAAGTAGGAAAAAAATAAGGCCAACTGATTTCTTTTTAAGCTGCCAAGAATGCACTGGGGCTTCTCAAAATGTCATCGTCCTGCTGCCTACATACCCTGGAGACTATTTAACACTGCAGGGAGGACAAAGTAATAGAATATTGCATTAATTGTTCTTGCTGTTACTCAACCATGATGAGGTCTGAAACACCTGAAAAGAGATCGCTGGTCCCAGTTGGATAGTACTGTAGCTTAACCAGTAAGAGCTAAGGCAAGGAGTCAAAAAAGACACGAGCTTTCTCAAACCAGAAACATCTAAAATAGAAATAAAAGAGGAGAAAAAAAGCAGGCTGGCAGCCAGAAGCTTGCGCAGAACTGCTAACAGATCTGGTACAATCAAATTAGACCTGTGCAAATGCTACTTTTATTTAATCTCAACAATCTCTCCATGCTAAAACAATCCTGCAGAAAAATTAAGATGAAATATCATAAAGCTTCACTTCCTACTCTATTAAGGTTTTGTCGGTCTTGCTTGAAGGAAAGTATGCATTTATTTACCTGTCAAACTGCAAGAGCTGGTTTACAATAAGAGAAACTGCTGAATGAGAGAAAGTGATTGATGAAGGAAAAAGGAGGTCAGTTTCTTTATAAGTATTATCAACAGAGAGAAGTAAGTACAAAGAAAATGAAGCCTGTGCCACATCGCGAATTAAACTTATAAGTGAACATTTTAATATAAAGCTAGCAAAAAAGGGACATATTAAGATATTTAACATATTTTCTGCGCTATTATTTTTAAGGCACAGCAGTATATAGAATCATGTTTGAGGTACTGGCCTCCAACATTTGACCACACTTACAGTACAAGTGTAAAATCAATTTTCTGCACTCCCATTTATCTCAGTACTGATGTTAGCTGGCTCTCTAACAGAATGACTCTACTGGAGAGGTTATTTTACTTCAGAGTGGCATTTCAGAAGCCTTAAATGGTCTGAAGAGATGGCATGTGACCTTTAGGAATATTTTAGCTCTGCTTTCCTCTGAAAAAGGATTATTTAACCCTGTGTGGTTATATCATCAAAAGTCTCTCACTGTTCTCTTTGAGCATCTCAAAATATATATGGCATTGGCTTGTTTCAGCATAACTGACTGTTGACCATACCAAGTTTTTTAACAGAAGCTGGGGATAGAAAATGAGATTGAAGGTGCTTATCTGCTGCTTTTTTTGCTAACATTTTGAGAGCATTACTTGTTTCATTTATAATTTTGCAAGTCACATCTCTGGGTTTTCAAGCTTTCTGATATTTTTATCACTGTTCCAAAGACAGTGTTGGTGTTTGTTCAAATGAATTTATAACAGAGTTTATAACTTGAATTGCAGAGATTACTGATTAGTAACTGTTACTGATTAGTAACACTGTAGTTTACAACAGAAAGGTAGAAATCAGAAATTCTTCAATACACATCAATCAAAACAATTACCAGTCCTTTAGAATACCTACCTAGACAAATGAATGGCTCAAAAATAAGTTCAGATCATGAAAAATGTCTTAAAGCACCTGATGACAATAGAGATCAATATCTAATTAACCCTGAGCAATTCACTATTAAAAAATTGGCTACCCAGCAAAATATAATGGGCAGCAAAAAAAAAAAAAGAAATATAAGCAAGTACTTGATGCATATGAATAATTGAAAGAAATATAAAAGGAACAAAATATATCATAATACAAAATGTTTGTTAATAATAACTGGGTTAACAATCCACCAGAGATTTGAGAAAAAGAAGAGTTAAAGATTCAAAAGCAATGCAGAAGCTGACCACAGTAATGGAAGAATTGCTAAGAATTCATTAAAGTACTCCAGCTATACCTTTTGATATAGAAGAAATGAAAACTCTATTACTCACAGGATAGCTAAAGAAGTTAAAAGCCTTTGTCTTTTCCATAATGTCACTGCAGAACTAACAGTTTCAAGTATAAATAGCACCTAGTTGAATTCTCAATCTTACCAGACCACAGAGAATTGCATAGATCAGCTCTGATGTGACAAAACATAAAGAAAAGAAATGTATCATCATGCATACAGTTTAGAGGCTTTGTGGTCTAGTCCTCACTTATTGTTGTGTCATTTTTAAACTATAGCCTGGCAGAGCAATTCAGACTTCAGATTTTTACAGACCTGATATAGGCCCCGAAGTAGGAAGCTCAACTCCATCCATAGTGACTGCAAAAGAAAGGGTCCTCAAGAGGCTAACTCAGGAGTTCAACTTTGATGTGCTGAATTGCTGTCTAGAGTATCCCCTAGACAACTGACTATAAGACAGGTTTCCTAAGAGAGTCAGCTAAGTTGTATGCCCGTAGCTATGCCGTACAAATATTTTTCCCCTTTTTGATTAAAGCCTGAATAATTGAACTAATTTAAAGTGGCTTTGCAAGGTGATACTTGATTCTGAAGTTTCTTTCTTATCCCACAGAACACAAATTTCCGTTTTCTTAAAGGGACGTAAATCTCCAGTCATAAATGTTGCTGAGATAGAGTCTCGCATACAGGAATTTACCTTAACTGGTGTAGTAATTTCAGCCTTAGATCTCAAGTTCATAATATAACTTTTGAAAGGAAAACCTCATTTGGGGAAAATACACAGCTCAGGACTGGTACATCAAAACCAATCCCATGCTAATGTTTTTCAGAATACGGTCAAGACCACTCTAATACCATTAGTCTTTGTTTCATTTCCTCATGTGTAAGAAATATGTCACAGAGCCTTACACTGATATTTATAAACATAAATGCCAATTTAAATACTTTCATGGATAGTTTTCCCACTTATTCTTGTGTCAACACCATGCTTTTATACTACAAGCTTTCTTCCTTCTAATGAAAAAAAATTAAATCCTCCCCTCAGCATATGCTTTATCATTTCCATAATTTGCTTCCTCTAAGCCGTTCAAATTTTTTCTTCTCTCTTCAGCATCATCATCCTATGTGAAAGAAAAGCATTTCTTCATTTATTGCTATACCTAGGTTGTTTTCAGTCTTGATCTCATCATTTGTGCAATGCCTTCAGTTCTTAAATTTCTTTTTATATATTTCTTATATTTCTATTCATTTACACTGAAAAAGCTTTTGGTCTCTGTTTTATTTGCCATAGGCATATTAAAATTTTACTTTTGGTTAGTTTTATATTATCCCTCTATTTTTTAACTGTAGTTTACTATGTTGATCAACTTTTTTTTTTACAAGCTCTCTTCTCACTGTGAGTTGAGCATTTGCTTGCTACAAATCTCTATCAGGCAGGAAAAAAACTGTTATGGGACATCATAATGTTTTGCAAAATACATGATAAGGTGCTTCTAAATTCCATGAAGAAGTAGTAATGTGATCACATTATGAAGATTTGTATCCTATCCTGCAAGCAGGTGACATCTTGGTGGGTAACAGAAGTTTTTGCACTTAACACATTTATATTTCATTTAAAAGTGGCCTGTGAAGCCAAAAATAGAGAAACAGAGGCTCAACTTGGGACAGGGAATACCTGACATTATACAGGACAGCCAACAACAAGTTCAGAAAATTTTGGTGAAACTGCCTACCTCAAAAATAAGGTTTTAATTTATGTATCTTGCTGAATAGTGCTTGCACCAGTTAAACCAAATGTCCCACTAGCCCAGCAGTCACTATCTGACAGTGGACAAGCAGGGCCGCTCAAGAAAGAGTATAAGAATTGGTTAACACTATATGGTATTTCCTCTTAAGTACTTTCTCCATCACCAATCCCTTGCAGTACAGTTACTTCCTGAGGTAGGGGTAGCCGATAGGCTTTTTTTAATCCTCTGTGTACACCTGGTCCACGCACTTGTGCAGTTTCCCTTGAAGCAATATAAACTTCAAGTATTTACAACATACTGTGATAAAGAATTCCCTGTCTTAAATATACATTACTTAACTTGCCCCTACTCCTGCCACAATATCCAAGTTCACTTTGAATCTGAAATTCTGATCCAAGTGATTTGCCAAGCAACCTGAAAAGTTTTTTAAAGGGTCCTTGTTTTTTGATTGTTAGTCCTGAGGACATCACTTTATGCATGTTGCTGGCTGTCAGATTGCAGCCATTACGCCTTGACAAGAAAAGAATTGATTTTGGAATAGGTGATGTGCTTTCCACTCTGCCAATGCTCCACTATTAGCTGTGGTAGCATGCACTAAATGCATGTTGTTCTGCAAAACAAAGATGTGTTTACCCCACATGCACCACAGCACCAAACTTCATAGACTGTTGATGCTCACTGTTCCTTCCACATAGCTCAGCAGGGGATTTTAAAGTGTGTAGTCCTACCTATGATCTCCATACATTTTTTCCAGTTTCCCAGGGTATGTGAAATAGCTAAAACTTCACTACAGTGATAACACTACATCAGTAAGCAATGAGCAGTTCCTAAGGTTGGAGGAAGACTTCTTAAGCATTTCCCAGGCTGGACGCTTGGGAGAACTTTTGGTCCTTGGTCAGTAAAAGCATTATCACTATTCTCTTCAAACACAACAAAAGAGAAACAAATCCTAAAGAACAGTCCCTCTGTGTGATAAAAATTTCAGACATTGCAATCTTTCATGTATTTTTAAGATGTTTAACACTAAAATTAGTCGTTGTCCACTGTAACTCACTGACATTCACTGTCTTATATTGTGCTAATTTATTTCAGATACAAAGGCATCAGCACTATGGTTCGTCTTCGGGTTTTATGGCACTAAATTACATCCAGATATAATTTAGGCGAAGTTTCCTTTTTTAATTTCTTTTTTGTTATCCATATAGAAGGGCTCCCATGAAGCAAACAAGCACAGTTCACTAAATTGGAAAATCCTTATCAGTTTAGCCAAAGCTCAAGTCTTTATCTATTATCAAGGCATGCAGGCCTTTACATAAAGTGGCAGTGGATTTTCTGCCATTATAGTCATTATCTCAGCAGCTCTATGTCAGTTCACTTCTTTCACGTATTTTATGCTTTACAAAGTTAGAGTTAACACGGTCATGGTACAACTTCTTCAGAAACCAGTATATGAAATCTTGTATTCTCATTCCCTTTACTAACTTAAATAATATATCAGAACTGGGCAATATTTACCAGGAACCACTTATGTCTTAGATATCTGACGTGTAAGTTTTTTCAGTTCCAGATATCAGTCCTTCACATTGGCAGAAGCCAGAAATAGAAAAATATTTTCAATAGCAAAATAAGTGTAAGTGTTGGAGAATGTGGCAATGACTGATTTTCCCTAGCCTGGGACCTTGGTGACTCTTAGGTGCAAACATTTAAGTCAGTAGCCTAGAAAGGTGATTCAGCACACTTATCTGAACATACCTAAAGCTTAGTTAACCTAAATCCCTTAGTATCAAAACTCCTTAGTCAACATAAAGGTCTCCACATGCCCAAACTTAGGCATGCTACATGCTCCTTAACACCCTGCTGGAGAATTGGGTACGTATCTCCTAACTTACTCCATTGCTATCCAGAGTTTAGACAGTAGAGAAGGCAGTAACTACTTTTTGCCTAACAGCCCAGGGTTTGTATCTGCTGCCATGATTCTGGTCTTAGGGACAGGCCCTTCTCAGAGGGATGTCAAAGTCTTGAGGAGGCAGAAGATCAGAGGGTGGCAGCTGGAGGAGAAGTCACAATATTTTCTCACACTGTTGAAGTTGCCCGTTAAGCAGTCAGAGAAGGAAGAGTCGTAAAAAGCCAGATAGCTGTCTCTGTTGCACTAGGAAAGGCCATCTTTTATAAAAAAACATATGTCAGAGCCTAGCAAAGTAACGAACATGTTTCAAAGTATCTGGGGGAAGTATTTTTCCTGAGTATAACTGGGTTTGTTCTCCTCTCCCATAAAACAGCAAAACCAGAAAATTAATTCATCAAAAAAATCAACTATACTTGTGAAAAGCTATCAAACTCTGCATATGCCTACTTTATTAAAAAAAATACAGATTTAGACATATTTGCCTAAGTAATTCTACCCACACAGATAAACTCTTCTAGAATTAATGCTAACTTTGTTGGTGGTAGAAATATAGCTATTGGTTTTTTCACAACTCACTTAGGTAAATTATATGAAGCCAGTTTGCAAAAGTTGATAAAAGTCATTAGCACTTTGCATTGCCTCTGCTGCTTCTGTGTATTGTAGCTACACAGTTTTAAGCACAAATAATTCTAAAAACACTGGCTAACTGAAATGACCTGAATAATGGCAGAGTCAATAGTGTAAGTGGAATAATTGCTCAATTTAGCATGTATTTCTACTTAGGTTTCTCAATCAATAAGATATCTGTGATTAAAAAAAAAAAAAGCATCTACCTCAGAGGTAATGAAAATAGAAGTATGGTCCTACTAGGGATGTCTAGATTCACATTATTAGGGGTCACCGAGAAATCTATTTTGCTTGTGCAATAATACTGAAATGTATTATTTGACATCTTTCTGCTGTTCATTGTATTTCAAAGAAAGATAAAAAAAGACCCTCAATGCCTACACTCAGAAGCATGTAGCATTGTCAGTAGGTACAGACTTGCCTCAACTATCAGCTTAATTTGGTTTAGGTATTAGATTAGAATTCATTTAATCTAAAAGTCTAAATTTTAGCTATACTTCCTTCCCAGGCGGTGGAGAAAGAGGGGATCTTCAAAGCACAGTTCAGCCAAATTATCTTAGGACAGATTCAGCTCCCTGTGAAGACACCTGTCTCTTTCCATTGACTATAGAGGAAGCCTGAACAGCTGGCTTAAACTAAAAGCCCAGCTTGCCAAATTTTAAAGTTAGGGGAGATGAGACCTACTTCAGGCACAGGCAAGGACTGAGGGTCATCAATGTGCATCCTGTCCCATTAGCCCTTTACTCCAATAGTAATTACAGTGACATTGTATTGGTACTGGTCAGAATGAGTGAGAAGATTGGAATCTGGGCTGAACTGTTTAAAAATTATTGCAGAGGAGTCCTTGGGAAAGCTCTAATTTTATACAGGTCAGTGGCAATTCTTGCCTGATCCTTCCAGAGGCGATGCAGAGTTACGCTGTCCGTAATGCTACTGTGTCTAAACAGCACATTTCAGCCCCTGGGTAATAACAATAGCAGATGCTTATTATATTTAATTATTAACCATCAGCTCTTTGAACTTATCACCTTAGTCTCTCAGCACCTGCATGATGGGTGGCAAAATTCCTCTAATTTCAACTTCCATCAGTCAGTAAGCAAAAGGTGAGCATCTGCTAGTGCTCGTCAGTCCCTCAGGATATATACAACTATCATTATGATGGTTCCTAATGGTGTTTTACACAAAATGAGTTAGGGTGAAAAAGGCATGCTAGGTTATTTTTACACATATACAATGTCAAAGTATTTATTGCCCTGCATATGGCAACTTTTAAGTATAAATAGAAAATACCAGTAGAACATTTATTATTGCATTTAATATTTATGCACTGACATAAATTTACATGTCCTTTTAAATGCTTTTGCATTTTAGACTTGATCAAAAGCTCTAGTTAAAGAAAGGAAGGAAAGGTAGGGAAGCTGTGGGGAAGCTGTACACTACCTTTCATTGTTATTTCCACACTTCAAGTTATGTCCACAGCACAAAGTGAAGAAAATCATCTTTGAAGCTGGAAACAAATAAGGCAGGTTCTCATAATGCCATAAGAAAGCTGGTAAATTGTGCTCAGAGATAGAGCTTTCTAACTGAAACACAGGACCTACAAACACGGGTATGTTGCCTTCAGGACTTGGGCTGCTAGTACACCTATATTGGCATCAAACACATATGCACTGCTTCAGTGCCTCTCTTGGGGTCAGAATACCTGTACCCTCCTTCACTGTATCACAAGGAGGAGTTTGAAGGTACTTAACAGCAGCAGCCGAAGACCCTTTTCCAGCCATCCACTGCCGCCAAGCTCAACCACAGGGGAAATTTGACTCTTATGTGCATTAGCAACTTTATCACTTAAAATCTGATTTTCTGTCAAAGCATTTTCATAAATTAGGCCAGAATAATGAAGCAGTTAGCATCAGAGTCCTCTGGGAAGCTTTCAAGGCAACTACTGCCACATTCCGTCCCAAGGCTACCACCCTAAAGAGATCTCATTGCTGAGAGAATATCATATTCCCTTGCCTCATAGATAATGTGAAAATTATTTAGAAAGTTGCATTACTTATGTTTTGCAGGACACTGTGATGAAGCTTGGAATTCATGTGACTGCACTGCAAAATGGCAATGTAATGGCATACTGGTACGCCAAAGGAATGTTCCAAAAATTGGGTGACTTATGAAGAGCTGCCCATCATGCCTGATAAAATGGGAATAAAGTTATCACTTAAAATGTGAACAGTAATCTCTGAATATTCTACATAAGTAATTGCTGGGTATAGAACAGAACTGTGTAGTCCATTCCTGGTGCATAGCTGGCACACAGACAGATGTACAAACACACACGCACAAACATAGATCAAAGCTGAAGGTAAATTTCTGGTAAGAAAAAAGTGCAGTATTAGGAAAACAATTTCCCAGCCTTGTTCCTCTTGTAGTAGGGAAATAAATGCATGAAACCTCTATGATTGCCTTTATGATTCATTATCGTGAAGAACAGCTTTCAATTTTTTAAACACTTCGGTAAGTATATTGTTAAATGCATGGATATTTACGGAAAACCTTATTTTTACATTCACAAGCATATGAAAAAAGTATTTCTCCTATTTATTAACTGGCAATTATTGTAAGTGGTACAACTGTTTATAACTTGTTATATCTACCATAACCAAAAAAATTGACAAATTCAGAAAATGAGGAGACAGGGTAAGTGTTTCTTCAAGTGCTAAGAAGCTGTTTGGAAACCACTTAATAAACTTGGGACTCAGGTAAGGACCTTCTTCAAGAGAGGAAAAAGGACATCTCTGTATTTGAGAGATTCTTACTTTCCCTGTCTTTTTGTGCCAGTTTTCTCCTGCAGTTTTGGGAAGAGGTGAATGAGTCTCCAGTGGAGTTCTCCTCTCCCATTCAAGGACACCTCAGTGAGACAGAGGTCCTTTTGCAGAATAACCTCCTTGGGTGATCCCTGGCTGCAAAACTTCTGTTCTGTGTCTTGAAAAATGCAAATTTCTTCACCTCTAACAAGTTTTTTCTCCAGCTGCTGAAAGAGGAAAAGAGGATGCCTGAAAGCTTTTGTTGGCATTTTAGAAGGTCCCTACTAGTTACAGATTAATTAACTTTATGACAATGTTTCAGATTATGACATAGTCTTTCAGAAGTAATTTAAGGGTAATGTCCATTTTTTGTATGAATGTCTGGGGCAAGTCAGGCAATTAAAATAGTAATTGCAACACAATAGTAAAAGTATATATAGGAGATCCTCTGGATAAGTGGTAGGATTATTTTTTTCAGGTATACCTTCTAAAACTTTAAAAGGTGCTCATGTGCTCTCGTCAGTTACCCCACATTGCAGCCTACTTTGAAAATCCCTTGTAAAAGTATTACATGCTGGAAAAAAACCTGTCAAATAGCTGAGTAATATGACAAAGCCATCCAAATCTTAATTAATTTTGTTTAAAACAATAGAAGTGATACTGAGATTTTTCTCAAATTCATTTTGATCTTTGTTGGTGTAAAATCAAGAAAGAAAAAATGCATTCTTCTTCTGCACTATTTCAGTCACTCTTTGCTTCTTACGTAAGAAGCTGAATGCACGTGTTTGCTTTTGTGTACTATAATGTGGTCCATGCATTTTAGAACCCTGAATCTGGGAGTCTTCAGAACACTCTGATTTTCTAACTTTATTTTTCCTGTGTTGCTTAGTTCTCTGAGGATCGCCAAGCAATCCAAATGTAATCCTCAAATAAGTGACAGTGAATCTAAATTTTTCCCCAGTACAGTTTATGTTGGTAGATATCTCAGACCAACCAAGGGTATATAGCTAGATTTGCAGTTTAAAATTTAATGGATTTTTTTTTTTTTTTGCAGTGTCTGACTGCATGATTTAAAATTATCATTTTTTTCAGCAGTTTTTCTACCCATCTTTCCCTTCTAACGCTGAGTCAGAGAGTTCAGACTGTTTAATTGAAAATGGAGTGACAAGTCTTTACAGTGTGATCGAAAACCAAGAAAAGTCAATGGGAAGATATCCATTGACTTCATTTAACTTTAGAAAGCTGTACCAAAAGCTTGATGTATATTCAAAGCGTATTTATTAACATAATTTAAAATTCCTTCCCAACTCCTGCTATCACACAATCTTAGCTAGACATAGAAATGGAGAGCTTCAGACCTTCTTGGCTAAGAAACTAATCTTATTTTCCCTTGGTTTTGCTAACCTTATTTTTAGAAAAGTAATTACATTATGGCAAGAAATATTTGCCTTTATTAAAAATAAAATCTCTCAGAGTTATTAAAAGCAGCAACAGAGAGTAGCACACTGGTGCTGGGGGCCTGTTGCAAGAACTGAAATGAGGTCCTTTTCCAGCCAGCTGCCGTACCTGCTTGCCCATTCCCAAAGTCAGCAGCCTGGGAACATCACTGCAATTACATGGCCAGCCCATTCAGTAGCTCACCACTGAACTGCAGAATGCCCAATATTTATTTGCAATATCTGCATCCCAGATGTAAAAGAGAAATAGAGCAGTGGCCCTAATTGTTTGTGGTTGTTCTGGTGTGCAAGACCAGCTTGAAGGGTTAACTCGGCACTAAATCTGCATCTTATCTGCACTGTTTGTCCTCAGAATCAGCTCTTAGGCACTTGTAGCTAGTACTCCCTGAACAGAAAGAGCTTCATTTTTAACATAAATTCATGGCCTGCTTCCATGCTGCATAGATAAATTACCCATTTGAGCCCAGAGGAAAACAACACTTCCTCTGAGTGTTGGGTTCTTGGGAGGCAGCTCTGCTCCAAGGTGGTGTGGTTTCACTTTGGGCTCTCCGCTTCTACATGATGTTGGACATCCGCATAATGACATTCCTTTCAATCACTATTAAAAGTTTTATAGCCAGATGTCACCACAGGCCACCCACGAATTTATCTGACAATATCACAGTATACCTTTCCAGCAATTCCAGGTATCATTTGCTCTTAGTCGTTGATCCATGGCCTGCACCCAGGCTCATTGTGCCAGCTGTTATGTGGTCCTGTTTGCTATGGCTTATCACACTCAGATCCTGTCTCCATTGCACTTTGTTCTTGGCCAAGGAAAGGCTGTGCTAATCACGTGTCATGCCTCTGTCTAACCCTCCTGCCATGCGGTAATTTTACACAGCCAATGTCAGCAAACACAAAAACCCAGTCTTCTTTCCCAGAACCTGATAACTCTTGCTACAAGACAGGGTATGAAGGCATCTGATTCCCTGCAATGACAATAAAGATTACAGATAGCAGGTCTTTAGGAGAACTTGAAGGTTCAGGGCCATTCTCAGTACCAGAAACAGTGGAGGAATAGCCATAAAATCTCTTGTGAATACTTTTACCCCAAGAGGTAAGTCTCTCTGATGAGCTAGAGGACTGCCAAGGCCTGGGAACTTCTACTTGATCTTAACAGTTCTATCTACTCCCTGTACACACTGCCAAGCCCCCACTGCCATCCAGTCGAGACACTCGGGCGTTAGGCACGTGAGAAGAGTCAAAATCAGGCAAGCTAAAAGTCCCACCACAGCAGTAGTTATTATTAAGGGTGTTCAGTATCCTTCTAATATTATAAAAGATTCAAATGAGATCATGGCAAGGATGGAGAAAGGTAAGTAGATTTGTAACAAACAAAGGGAAAGGTTGCAAAAGGAAGAGAATGAAGCCAGATTTCCCTCCATTTATGACCAAAACCATCTGCATACAAATCATCTCAACTTCACCATCTGAGGACTGACAGAAAGTCAAAGTGTCATTGTTCCATTTTCAAACAGTAGAGCTAGATAACAATGTGACAAAATAAATAAATCCAATGTCATTAACAATATCAACCACTATTTTTTTTACAGTTGTGGCACTTTGTGTTATAACACTACAGCTGTCCAAGGTCTCCACAGGCAAAAAGCTGTAGCGGGCTCAGCTGTAAGAGGCTTTTGCAGAAAGAAAGGATCTTCCTGACAGTTTCATGGGTTACTGTGACCACTCTAGTTAACACCATTGTGGATATGGTTTCCTGTGCATCATTTCACACTGCTTATCACATGCTTATCTGACTTTTCTGCCTTTGTGAAATAAGAGTAAAAATATAGGAAAGGAGAGGAAAGGCAAGGAGAAAAATGTATTTTTGTGTACATTCTATATACACTAGGGCATTACCTTGATCCTTCTATGGGTTCTTCTAATGCAAAACCCCGAAGCATCTTAGCAGCTGGAATGAAATAAACAGATGTTTTCCTGGTTTTATTTATGTGTACAATAGATCCTCACTAATTTATACCATTGCATGGGAAGACTCACTGTAAATGACAGACTAAATGAATACTTTGCATATCTGAATTTTATTATTTTCTAATTGTCATTTGTTTTCAGCTATTTGTGGTAATGCATCATTATACTGATATTGTAATTTATATTAGTACTGTTGCTACCCCAGTAAAAGTTAGATCTTAAAAAAAAAAAAAAAAAAAAAAAAACCAAACAAAAAACCCCCAGTATTCTAGTATTCGTGCCTAGAAATAGACAAGGAATAATTAGTGAAGGAATACTTTCTAGTGCACAGGTCATTTTTACAAAGCCGTTAGGAAAATGAATATTAAAAAGTATGTTGTTCAGATGTCAAACACACTAGTAAGTGCTTTGGAGGATGGCATGTAAAGTCCTGTTGTATTAATAATATTAAGTCTCGATAAATCTCTGTTACTAAATCTTTACTGAGATATCAGAAAGTGATAGGTAATGTTTAAGGCTGAAAGTGTACTTCTTCAAAACACAATTTATTTTAGGCAATATCTACACATGTGTACACCCATAAGTGAAATATTACAATGGTTCCCACTCTGACCAACAGCTAGCACATCCAGTAGCCAATATTTGAAGTTTTGCAAAAATTATTTAGTCAGTGAATTAGAAAGGTATTAAAAAACTGGCTTATTATTTTTCTTTTCCGACCTTTGCCTAGCTAGGAAGAAATCTTTTTGTCAATAATTACAGTTTTTGCACCCCAATTTGTACCCCCATTCACTTTTGTATGAAGCAGAAATGGTTGAATATACTGCCAATCCCCTGAACTATTCTAAGTGACATGACTGATAAAAGAATAAACTCATATTGACTCTTGGAATGCCTCCATATAGCTGTACAATCCACGTCCAGAAGATTCAAGAGCCCTGTTCTTCCCTGCTCTTTTATTAGAGGTTACCACCTTTGTTAATGGTAGTTAAAGCTAATATGCACACCTATAACTTGGATTGGCTTAGGAAGCGGTGTCTGTTTGACATTGTTACCTCTTCTGTGGGCACAGTAGCCTCTGGAAAAAAAAACAGAGGGTATACCTGAGGGCACCAACTGCTTTATCATTTCATCAGTGGCCACCTGAAGGCACCCTTCAAGTTACGGAAGTCCAGAAAAACTTTTTAGATTTAGCTTTCTAGTTCACTTAAAATAAATTCAACTGGTCTTTATGCTTGAATATTTCATCTTTTTAATGTATTCTATTAAATCATGTCTGAAGGCTATTGAAGTCTGAAGAATCTTTGAGGAAAGCATCTTCTTCAACATATGCTACACTTTTCTTCCTGTACTACTATAAGCCCAGTTAGCCTGGAAAACATAACTTCTGTACAAAGATTTATGAGGCCTTGAAAGATTTTTTGTTTGTTTGTTTATTTTTCAGAGCCAGACAACATAGATTAAAATAAGTTCTGTAAAAAGTGAGTGCTTCATGGATTTAATAATGAGAAATAGAAATTTCATCTCAAGGACAAAAATTTAGTTTTGGTTTGAAATCAGCCCAAGTTAATATTTACAGCTTCTGAGTGAACCTCGAAAGATTTAAAGTTCCAGAAATCATTTGTTTTCAAAAATATTACATTCAGAAATCAAGATTTTACTTGTGTGAAGAATACATAAACTATAATCACAGAGCTAAAGTGCTAGTAAGAACTCTAGAGACTGTCTCATAGAGAGACTTACTGGCTATATTCAAACTACCTTCTTTAGGTAGCTCACATAGTCACTATAGTGCTTAAAGACAAAATGTCTAGCCCTGGACCAGCCTTCATTCTGTATACTTCCTTTTTCAAATCCAGCTAAAAAATTTAAAGCCAAAAGGAAAAATAAGATCATCTAGTCAACTGCAGCATATCAAAGTCCATCAGATGTACAGTATTCTTACATTGACTGTAATAATTTGCATTTGGCTAAAATGTAACTTCTGTCTAAAACCTATCTTCTAAAAATGTACACTCAGTCTTAATTTAATGACACCTATAGATGGGGAATCTGCTTGGCAGTTTCTTCCCATGATTAATCACTTTCTCTGTGCTTTACTTCTTTTTAGCCTCTGCCTGGCACCAATTACCAGCCCCTGGTTCTCGTTATGCATCTCCTTGCTGAACATTGTATTTTCTCCCTTGGAAGAGCATTATCCACTGCAGTTAAGTGCATCTTTTCTTTGGTAAGTCAATAAGTGAAAGCTCTTTAAGTCTAAATGGTGGGGAGTTTTCCAGTTTTCAATTCAATTCTATGGCTCTGCCTAAGACCTTGCCAGTTTTTCAAGCTGTCTAGAAGCATCCAGTCTTAGGTTCCTCAGTTCATGCAAGCTATCTGTTAGTTATCTGCTTATACCTCTTGGAACAATATCAGAGTTCTTTACCATGGCACTGCCCTTGGGAACTGGGAAATCATATTCTACTCCAAGATCATCACTGTCCAAGACTCACCTCACCTTTTGGTTCTCCAAGTTTTAATTTCAAAAACAAATTTCTACATTTGTCAGGTTCAATATAATAATAACAAAGTGCCCAGTTTACCAGCCAAGCTAGAGTGACCTGCTCTTACCATTATTTCTCATCCCACTCTTCCCTGTACCATTAACACTAATATAGTAGTACACCACTTCCAAAGAACTGTTTCACACTGACAATTGGTTTTTTCAGACCTGTTAGTCATCTAGTTTAAATCCATGTTATTGACACTATACTGCTGCAGAGTTCTTTAGTTATTCATTTATCCACATAATCAGTCTAAAGATCTATATTTACTGTTTTCAAACACAGTTATAATGTTATGACACAAATGAGCTTACTTTCATGAGACCTTTTATGTAAAAAAAGCAATGTTGACTACCATTAATTGTGTCCTTAGCTTCAAATACTTTAGGAACTGAATCCTGCTTCTTCTTTTCCATTATTCTTTTGCACCTGCTGACACGTTATTTTTACATTCACACAGTACCAACAATCTCAGATATTTGGGATCCTCCAAGGACTCCTATATTTAATAAATATTAGTACTGTCAGTCCAGAGACATACCTGGAAGTGCAGACATCTTTAAAGTATTCCTTTGCAACTAATGAGCCAGAAAATACCTCATTCTGCTACATTATACTTGTTTCTTTGCAAACAAACACTCATATTTGTTGAATGCTTATGTCTTCTCTGTCTCCCTTCTAATAGTTTTATCATTTCCTCTTAAGAATAAGATGCATGCTTGTTTCTTCCTCTTGAATAATATCTTTGCTTTCCTACTATTGCTGTGGTTTCCTGTGTTCCTAATATATATTTTAAACTTTGACTCTGATTTCATAAAAGAAAGCTACTTCTTCAGCATCTTTAGCTTCTGTTGTGGTTTAAGCCCAGCCAGCAACAAAGCACCATGAGGCTGCTTGCTCATTGCTCCCCCTCAGTGGGATGGGAAGGAGAAAATATAATGAAAAGGTCATGGATTGAGACAAGAACAGGGAGGGATCACTCACCACTTATGGTCACAGGCAAAACAGACTCAACTTGAGAAAAAAATAATTTAATTTATTACCAATCAAATCAGAGTAGGGTAATGAGAAATAAAACTGAATCTGAGAACACCTTCCCTCCACTCCTCCCCCCTTCCTGGCACAACTCCACTCCCGGTTCTCTCTACCTCCTCCCTGCCACCAGCACAGGGGGACAGGGAATGGGGGTTGGAGTCAGTTCATCACACATCATCTCTGCTGCTCCTTCCTCCTCAGAAGGAGGACACCTCACTCTTTCCCTGCTCCAGTGTGGGGTCCTCCCTGGGCTGCAGGTGGGCATCTTCTCCCCCACTCCCCTCCACGGGCTGAGGGGGCACAGCCTGCCGTCTCACCACGGGCTGCGGCGCTCCTCCTCCCCTCCTTCCTCACTGACCTCGCTGTCTGCAGAGGGGTTTTCTCTTACATCCCACTTTCCTCTCTGCTGCAGCTTCCCCTTCTTAAATCTGTTCTCCCAGAGGTGCTACCACCATCACTGATGGGCTCATCCTTGGCCAGAGGCGGGTCTGACTTGGAGCTGGGGAAAGTTCTAGCACCTTCTCAGAGGAGCCACCCCTGTAGCCCCTCCCCTGCTACCAAAACCCTGCCACACAAACCCCATACACCTTCCTCCATTAATTTTCTCTATAAATTTCCACACTTTTCTGTGTAATATCCTTCCTTCTGAACTATAATTTCTTGAGAGGATACATAGAGGTTATATAGATATAAATATATGCTCTGTTGTCAGCCAAAGATATTTGGTGTAATGAAGGGAAGTGACAATCACTTTGTAGGACCAGTCATGTGTCTTCCCAGCTGGGAGTAATTATCAGTGACGGGAGAAAAGGTGTAGAGACAAGAAGAAACTTTTCTCTTTTTCATCCATTTCCTTCATATGCAGACTTTCCTCCAAGTCCAAGAAAGAACTTTTCATAGTGTCAGCTTCCTCTGGGGTTTTGAACCTTTCAGGTCCCAGTAGGCCTAGAGTAACTTCTCTTTCCTTCTTCATCAGAGACTGGCATCTTCTCTGCCTGAATCTAATATAATTGTTACTTGAGTTCCCAAACTGAAATTTTCTGAATATCAAAAAGAAATCCAGTGCTTAATTGCAGGCCATACTTTTATGGCACAAAAATATTCTACCAGAGCTCAGAAGCCTTGATCGAATATTTCCATAAAAAGCCTGCAGTTTACTCACATGGATAAATTACCAATCTTTATCTTCATCTGTATGCAGCTGAAATCTAGTCTGAGCCCCTCAGACTATTTCCATTACACCAGGGTACTTTTGTTTTCCTTCTAAATTGGAAATCACACAGGAATGATAACTTAAATTCAGTGTAAGTGTCTTCTCTTAGGAACAATCCACGATTTCAAAGCAGTCCACTACTAGTATAACTATGATACAACAATTCAAACATCTATAAATATCCTATTGTCTTTGATTTGCTGCTTTTTTGGTAAAATGAATGGATATTTTCCTCATTCAGCAGATGCTGAGGACAATAGTAATAATATATTCCATTGCATTTCATGATTTCTGCTTGTGAACATTGTCCTTTCTTTGTTCAAGATAAGAGTTCAAGAATCACCACATGCTTCTGAATAAATATTCACTTTGGCTAAAGCTGATATATAAATCTCTCCTCTATGACATCTGTCTAAATACTGGTCTCACTAAATTTGAGGATTGCAGATCACTGGAGAAAGTCTTGTCTAAAATGCAAAAGTGCTAAAATACTTAAATCATAACTTTATGTTTTCATGACGTTACATAAAATTACATGTGGATAATACTTTATAGTAACTATATTACAATATTCTGACTCCGTGTGCATAACTTAGTACTAGAATATGACTGATTACCTCTAGGTCCACAACCATCCTAATTTATTCTTGCCATTTGCTACTGTTATTCAATTCCTGTCTGCCACGTCCATCCTGGCTTCAACAGGTACTACTTTGAGGCTACAAAACAGTTGGAGATAGGTAGGACACAGCAAATTCAGAACTTCACCAGAATATCTGATCTGTGGGCATGTCATAGCAGTGTGGAACACAGGGTGAAATATGTATAATACAGAGCAAGAAAACCTCCATATACCATCCCTGAATTTAGAAAACTGAAGGATCCCACTAAGAAACACACTTAAAGCAATACAGCTATAAGATGTGACTGTTCAGATGCTTCTCAAATGAATGTTCTGTAAATATTATCCCCAATCTGAGACTACAGGATGTAGGAACATTATAGTGCCTGTATTTAAATTTAATAGTACAGAGTGTTTTAATTATTCTGCATTGGGACTGAGAAACAATTACAGTTCCATTTGGAGAATTTCATTCTTGGATGGCATTACAACAGAGTATGGAAGCCTTAAGGTGTTTTGACATAGGGGTTGTAGTTTCAAGTTTTTGTGACAGCTAGTCTTAGCATTTTATTAACACTGACTGGACTTAGATATAAACTTTGGTGGGAATATCAGAGACGTCCCAAGATGACTTGCCACTTGTTAAGAAAAGCATTTTATGTAGTAAAAGAAACATTTTACATAATAATAGAAACAATTTCACAAAAAGACTTTGGTGTAACAGGAAGCAATGGCTTCATTTAAGCAGCTCCATTGAGCAATGAGTTAATTAATGTCTTTTTGAACTCCCATTAGGTGTTTAAGAGTATCAAGTTGAAAAAGTCAGTAACATACTTGAACCAAAAGTACTAGAATAAGACCTTCCTTTCCAAGGCCCAGTTAGGCAGCAGTCTTTCTGTGGACCTGTGGAACAGAAGGAAGTTCTCACTGCACTAAACTCCAAACTCTAGGTGCAGATCCTCCTATTATTTCTTCCCCACCAATGACCTCTACCAAGGCTTTTATTCACTGCCTTCTGCTCCAGCTGAGATAATTTTTGAGAGCATTGGAGTAAAAGAGAGAAAGTTATGCAAGCATTTATTTTTCTAATTTAATGGATGTAATGAAAAAAAAAGAGAAAGAATTTGCTAGTTATGTGAATAAAACATCATGAATTTCCATGATTCAATGTGTGTGAGTTTACAGAGGAATAAAAAGTTCTTCCCAGATTTCTTATGGAAAATCTTTCAGCCAGACATGAAAAAGATACTCATTTCCGTAGCTTCCTCTCCAATCACCTAGTCCCCCACCTTTGATTGCAATCCCTTGTAGTTTTATGCCTTATAAAAATTGTAAGCACCTTGGGGCACAAATAAGTCAGTTTAATTTGTCTGTAAAGTACCATTCTTTCCTAAGGCATTGAATGACTAATATATGATAATTTATAAAGAAAGTATTTGCAAGTCAGAGGGCTTGACAGCAGGCCAGTGAATTAAAAAGAAAGCAATGTTAAAAAGACCTTCCTCCTTTAAGCCAAACTGGTCTTAGCAGCCAAGATGATACAATTTTTGTTTGTAAATATTCAGTATGAGAATGCTGTCCCTTGGCAAAGTACTTCCTCCAAAGATGGGGAAGGTGGCTGCACCATCTGAGCTCACATTGAGCTTTATGAACGCTGCATAGAGCACAACTAGGCCAACTAGGCCAGCATCCTAGTTAGCATAGGATAGTGCATCCTTCAGACTAGTATCTAAAACTAAAATGTAGTCATATTTAAACTGCAGGAGTGGAAAGAAAACAGAAAAAACAATAGAATGGTACCAAATGTTTTTCTTACTTTTGCTACAAGAAATGGTTACACAGTTAATGTGGTGCATATTAAAAACTTCTCAAATACTTGTTTATCAAACCTATGTTCAAAACAATCTGCTAAAATAAGTTTACTCAGCACTGCATCAATATTAACATGATTCGGACTTTCTTCCCATTCTTCTGAATATACTTCACCAGACAACTATTTTCTTAAAGCTTGACAGGACAAAGTTCCCATATTTCCATTCAAAAAGCATTAGATTTGTTGCAGAGACCATGTGTACAGTTCATGCTCAAAAGCTCTCATGTATCCTGAAAGCATGTCCCATAGAACTGATGAGTCATGTGAAGGGGCCATTTGTCCTGGATTTTTGGACACCCAATAGCCTAGTCAGGCCTATAAATTTTGATTTTAAGTACTTTAAGGGAAAAAATCTGTCCTTTTAATTTGTTGAGAAAGCACTGTTCTTTCCTAAGGCAAGGTGTGAATAATACATGACAATTTAAAAAGGAGCTGTTTGCTACTGTTACTACTCCTGCAAAGCCTCTAGATTCCCAGACAAATGACCAAAGTACAGTTAATGCTCTCAGGCTTTATTTTTAGGTGCAAAGAGAGGACATATCCTCTAAAATCTAGACTTATGACAAGCTAAATATTTGGTGTTACCAACTGAAAATTCAATCCTCTCAGCTTATCTGGTACTCCATTTAATGTCATAGCTTGTATAGGCAAAGAATTGCAGTTCTTCCTTTAATTTCTTATAAAGTGCTTAAATCCTATTGAAAGCAAGAAGCTATGTATCTAAATGCTTTCATAGATCCAGAGTTAATCTTCCCAGTTGCAAAGAAAACCCTGAAAATAAAAACCAACTTCAAATGCAAAGAAAGTAGAAAGACTGAAAAAGAAAAAGAAAAAAAAAAAAAAAACCACCAGAAAGTATATTAAATTAATCAATTAAAAAAAAACAAAACAAAACCAAAACAAAATCAAAAACATTAGCATGTTGGTTTCTTAAATTGCTTCAATTTTCTTATTTCTTTAGTAACCATCGCCCCATTACTTAAAAGTACACTGCCAAAACCAGGCATGAACATGGCATGTTGGTGAAATTTTCATAATGCACCAATAGTAATGCTGTAACTTGTAGATATTTGTAGAAATTTGTTACTAGGACATCATGTCTATTGGTCTGTACATATGTGTGTCTTCTAGAACATTGCTGTATTTGTGATGTGAGCTATTAATGGTTGTTATGATTAATTATGTTAATGATTAATTAATCATTATTAATTATATGGATGTTATGTGGAATTGCAGAATAAGGAGTAGCACGCGTTGGAATATGTATAAAAATAGACACAAGCAGACCCCAGAGTGAGTAGAAAGAAGTCATCAACATTAACATTCTCCTCCTGGCAAAGGGGAGGAAGAAACCCTTTTAATTAAACAATTAACCTGGTTCTCCTAGTGAAGAACTTTGAATATTGATTACTCACCATGAAACCTTCCTTTCTTCTTGTTGAGGAGCACAGGAAGCACAAGACCAGAGAAAGAGGTAGTTATTAGGAAGTTTGTGTATATCAGTTTTACCCGTATTACTACATTAATGACCATGGTAATGGGATTATTTGGATTGTATGTGTTTATACAATTGCAGTTAGATTAATAATGAATCTTTAATTAACCCATTAAAGCTTTAACTTAAATCATGACTTCATATAGATGGTGCATTTCTTCAGCCCAAATAAATTGCACATGTGTTTGGATTGGCAGTTAAATCTGGGTGCACCCACATTCACATCACCTCTGCTTATGAACAATCCCTGTTTTCATTATAAACCTTTGGAAAGGCTTGGATACCTTGTGTAGTGCCTGGGGTTGTTTACAATATTCTGAGAGCTGGAAGTATCAGTATTTGTATAACACATGAGAGTAAAGAATTAGGATCTATTTCATGAAAAAGCTTCTTTATTTAACTTTCTTTTAAGAGTGGGCTGTCAGAAATAATTTTCTGTATGTTCAGATCAAACCCGTTGTAAACCTGCCATCCAATCATTAAAAGATAATAAACTTGTTCCAAGATGAATGAAAAAAAACAGTAGTGCTTCATTTGCTTAAGACAGTTCTCCAGAAGCCCTGAAGGACAGAGCTTCTAGAGGAAAAGACATGTCCATCTCCATGGATAAAAAGCAGAATATCTCGTTACACCTGCATGCAGTCTCTATCCAGAACACACAGAATGGCAGTGATCAGAAACAAACAGGTTGTAAGAACAAAGGATTGAAAAGCATCCTTACTTTTAAGTAAGATGTTAATTATGGGAAGGATATAGGAACTGCATGCTGCCATTTTGCCTTTAATAAAAAAAATAAAAATAAAAATGTTACATGGTATTTTTTTTTATTCAAGACAACACAAGAAGGTCCTTGTTGAAGCTGAAGTTGACAGCAGCAGCAAAAAAAAGAGGAGGAAGGTTGAATGTACCTTAATTAAAGTTCATTACATAAATACATTAAATTAAATAAAGTTCAAATCACTCTAGCTGGGTTAAATAATAGAGTCTCTGAACTGGACCAAAAGGCACTTTGCAAGAGGTGGCACACAGGCCTGGCCACCAACACAACTCTCTGTCACAGCTAGGAAAATATGGAAAGAGAAAGTGATGTGGCAAATGAACCTGCATGCACTGGGTAACACCAGTAGGCTGAGAATCAAGTTAGCAGACTGTTGGCAAAGTCACTGTCAGGGGAATGTTTTAATGTGATTCCTAGAGATACATTTCTGAGATGTGTTACTAAGCTCCTTCTCTCCTTAATAATTATTTCCTTACTTCATTTGAAGATTCAGAAATTGTGATTGGACAAATCAGGCAAACGTCTAAGGCAGGTGTTCAGTATTCCTGGGCAGAGACTTGAGGATGGTTACTTGTTTGTCAAGCAGAAACCTTGTTAATAGCAAATGGGTTACAGTTTGAGTGTGTTCCATCATGCTGCAAGCGAATATAAAAGTTTACATTTCAATTTCACAATTGGTCTGTAGCAGTAAATTATTTTAACATTCTTATTAAAATTCTGTATTTTCACATATATATATAAGTAGCTGGAAAGTTCTGCTTTTTAACTCAAATTTTCTACACTGGGTCTCAGCCCAAAGGTGACTATTTTAATTTATTTTCTTTTGGGGTAAATGTGAGCAAAATCAGCTCATTTCCTTTACCTATGCAAGGGTTAAAAAATGTTCTTTATAAAGAAGTTAGATGGCTTATGTATGCAGAAAGCATCTGAACTTTAAAAGCTGAAAGTCACCAGATTGATACAGAGGATTAGTCTCCAAGCCAATTTGCAAAAACGAAATATTAACAAAATAAGAGTAAAAATCTACTAAAACCAATTATGCAATGTGTTACTTAGTTACTGGTTGCAAACTCATTTATTAATTCTGACTTTTTGCCAATTAGCTTATAGTTGTGTTGCTGTTTATCTGTATTCAGAATCACATGTATGACACTGATCTTGCATAGCAATACAGGTCTGCTTGGTATGTCCTTTCATCAAAGTATTTTCTGGTTCATAATTACAGCAAAGTATGTTCCTAAGTAAACTGTGAACAAACTTACTGGGGCGCAAGGACAAGCATTATGGGATAAACTGAGCTGTCCAGTCAGGTGGTGTTGTATATTTAGACAGATATAAACAAGGAAACAAGTTTTAGGTCCAGAGGAGTCACCAGAAAATACTATAGGCTTGAGTCAACATTGCAAAACAAGTTTTAGATGGTGCTAAAAATCACCTCAAGTGTCCTGCCTCATAATCATCTGTTAATTCAGTCTTGAATGTCTTCATTTCATTTACATAACACAGGCCTTGTCACAGTGTGAAGTTACCTAAAATAGTTATGTCTTTGGGCAAAAAAAGGCAGACAACAGCAGAAAGAAAAGACTGTGAGCATTTAGATCTCCTACTGAGACAGAGATTATATGTCTGGTTTCCTAAATATCCAAAGTGAGACTAGACTAAAGCAGTGGTGTTTTGAGACCTTCCTAATTTTGCCTGATGCCTTCCAACTTACTTGCCTGATATCAATAGTGAGTTTACCCCAGTGGGTTTAATTTCACTCGCTGTCACCATTCGCGGTAGAAGTAGGCCGAAGCATTCACATTCTTGACTCTATTTCTGACT
The DNA here is from genome assembly GCF_929443795.1 of Astur gentilis. Classification (NCBI taxonomy): domain Eukaryota; kingdom Metazoa; phylum Chordata; class Aves; order Accipitriformes; family Accipitridae; genus Astur; species Astur gentilis. Next base: position 18,017,444 of record NC_064883.1, on the reverse strand, counting down.
TAATGATTTTTCCAAGGTTATGCATTATAAGCGGTTTCAAAAGCGGATTTTAATTTTGCATGCCTTGATTTCATGTTATTCATGTAAGGGTCTGCAAGCACATGCACAAAATTCAGCGATCCTGTAATTCTATAACTATATATTACACTTATGTATAATACAAATGATAAAAAGATACTAACACTTCAAAAAAAAAGCTGCCTTTAGTCATTCACTTTTCCCAGAAGTGAAGTATGTCTAATAAGTCTTGCCTTTCTCACAAAGGTATTGTAAGACTTAATTAATTAATGTTTATAAAGTACTTTGAGATCCCTGTATTATTAAGCGTCCTGCTAGTCCACTTCTCTTAGCGACTCAGTATTGCCAGAAGCTGTATCTCCTGCCGATTACCAACAGGCAGGCAGCCAAAAGAGCAGTGGCAGATGCAGAACCTGTACCAGGAAAGCTTGAACAAGGAAACTTATTGAAGTAGATAGTCCAGAGCGAAGGACAGGAAGGGAACGAAGACAAAAGTGAGGACGAGGGAGGAGCTAAGCCCATCCTCCATCCTCTTTCACCTGACAGATAGACTTTTTCTCTGCCACCTTTCTCCTCTTGCTTGCCCTTTGTCTATGAGATTTATTGGGACCTTTTAAACCCTTTCCTTCCACCTTCTGCCTCAGAATGCTGTCAGAGGCCCTTTGGGGGAGTTGAGTAGGATGCTATTAGTTAAAGCCACTGGTGTTTAAATCCCAACTTTGCCACTTGCTTGCTGGAGGTGGTCTTTCTCTTTCTTAGTCTGTATTCACCTAGGCCAGATCCAAAGCTCATTGAAGTCATTGACAGTCTATCCTTTGATTACAGAGGATTAGGCGTCTGTACGCTCCGTGGTGTTGCTAAAATTAATTCAGTAGTTGGAGCGGCGGAGGAATGCACAGAAGTCGACCCAGTATGGGTGATAGAAGTGATTCAACTTTATTTGCACGAATAGCTCATATTTATACAGTTTGCGATAATTATGCCTACTAGTCCTAATATGATTGGTACATTGCTAATGTTTATTCATTACTAAAACACACCCACTTGTGATTTGCAGCTATGCGTGTTCCGTAACTTTCTCATGGGAACTTCTTCAAAAGTTACTTATGAAGTTATGCCAAGGTCACACCATCCCTGTCTTTCTCCTGATAACAGCGAGACCAGCTGTTGTTTTTCTCCCAATATCAGTAAAGCCAGCTATTTTCGGCCAAGGCCTAGTCTTGCTGCTCAAACTGACATTCTTTCACACAGAACTCTGCTCGCACAACATTTCCATAGGCCCATGTCCTTTCTCATCAAGCCAATTCCCAACAATTCCCCCTTTTTCTTTTGTGCGAATAGAGCTTGGTGTGTCAGCTTTGAGACTCCTTTCATCATGCACCCATATGCAATTTTAACTATTACACAGATTAATATCAATATACCCAACCACCGTAAGGCTTCTTTAATCAATGACATTAGCCATGGTGTTATCCCACCAAATATTGACTGTAACACTCCATCAAACCAATTAGTTTCTTGCTGGATCTTTGTGTATGTTTCTTCAGCCAATCTATTTGTTTGTATATAGATTGAGGTAAAATTTTAACACCTGCTGTATTGCCCTTCGCAAAGATCTATGAACACAATTAATTAAACACAGTAAAAACAACATTATACCTAATAACATACATAAGAATAAAAGACTGTTCAGGTAATGCCAATGACACACAAAAAGAGATTTGGTTAATAGCTTTAGCTAGTGACACCCAAACATTCTTACTGTCCCACGGCATTAACCGATGTGGATCAATCACCGGTGTCACTGTCATGCTGCTTACTACAGTCAGTGTGTTCCATATCAATCTCAGCATAAGGTTTCAAATTTATGGGTAAATCAGGAACGTATCTGCCAGACATGGAGGATGTGATTTTTCGTCCAATTGCTGTCAAGGCTTGCCGTCCCGGTGCACTTAGTTGTCTTGTAGAAGTTAAGCTATCGCTGCCCCTCAATAAATCCAGCAGCGGCTGTAAGTCTGTATTTGTAATACCACAACAAGGTCGAATCCACTGTAGGTCTCCATTTAAATCTTTCTCCCTCTTTTTGTTTTTGAGCAATCCAGGCTTGCTTAATAACTTGGGATGCCATTTTCCTTAATAAGCTGAACAAGGTAAAACTATTACAATAGCTAAAATCACAGTAACTATAATAATGCCCATAATTCTTTGAGCCAACCTGTTACCCCTAATGGCCCAGACCATGAGGACTATGAGGAAAATGAACCATCCATACATTCTTGTGTCATGTTGCTCCACGAGCTCAGCCCAGCAATCGGTAGGTGCCAGCTTTCTGTGGGCGTCCCCACAGAGGCAACGATGGCCTCACCGTACACCAGCCCGATGCTCTTCGGAAAATCCTGGTATTTATACATTTGCAGAGGAATAGGTTTTAGCACACGTGGCCAGCAGGTGCCAAAAGTCCGCCTCGGTTGCAATCTATGACGCATGCGCTCGCTGGCGAGGCGCGCTGCACGAGTCATAGTTATCTTGTCTATTGGTTCGTGGGCTTTACGATACAGTTGCGATGCACAGAGAATCTTGACCTGTTATGTTAGCCAAGGTGACCTACACATTAGTTTTCAGCTGAGGTAGTATTCATATTGCCACATCATCTATGATGCTCCAGATGATGATGGTTGTGCAAATCGAACAGGAGTCTGTCGTGGGCCTGTATCTGTGGAAAGATGTGGAATACCGGTACCATGGTGAATTCCCCACAAATTACAAAATCGAGCAAATCGTGTAGAACCATAGGCTGGGCCGTTGTCCGTCTTAATTTCTTTAGGCACACCCAGTACTGCAAAAGAAGCGTGAAGATGTCATTCAATATGTAAGGCCTTTTCTCCAGTTTGTGCCATGGCCCACATGGCAGCAGGATAGGTATCAATACACACATGCACAGAACGCTTTGCGCCAAACCACGTGACATGGGTGACATCCATTTGCCACAACTGCAATGGCAAAAGACCTCATCGGTTAACCCCACGGCCCAAGCCCAGCCCTTCCTTTTGACAATCGAGGCATGCTTTAACGATACCTTGGGCATCAGTAAATGGTAAGTCAAATTGCTTTGTTAACATCCTAGCGGGTTGGTGCAAGAACGCATGTGATTGCCGTGCTTTGTTGAAAACGATTCCCTGGAGGAGGGTCCCGTGGCGCTGCAACCAATTGGTCAGCTCTGTCATTTCCCGTTTCTCATCTGCACAGTGTTCTCATACCCAAGAGTTCTACCAGAGGGGTCATATCGCCATTAGTGATACCGCAAAGATTCTGCACCCACTGGATATCTCCCACAAGCTTTTGGACATCATGTAATGTTGAAATTTCTCATGTTATTTGAACCTTCTGAGGTTTAACATTGCTAGCATCTATGTGCCACCCCAAATACGTCCAAGGTGCTGCCTTTTGCACCTTTTCAGGAGTGATTATTACTCCGCGATGGCTTAAGATGTCCTGCAATTGAGTTAAAATTTCATCCTGTGGCAAGTTACTGAGGAAACTGCTTTCTTACAGGCTCTGATGCCCAGGCCACATACACCTGACACATCGTGGGGGAATTGCGCATTCATTGCGGTAACACGACCCAATGGTATCTCTTATAGGGTTCTGCCTTGTTAATCGATGGTACCAAAAAGGCGAACCGTTCAGCGCCATCTGGGTGCAATCTTTTAGATCTATAATTAACAAATCCCATTCTTCTGGAAGCATAACTGGAGATGGCAAACCTGGCTGCAGGGCTCCCATACTGTGTATCACCGCATTCACAGCTCTGAGATCATGCGACAGTCTCCACTTCCCACTTTTCTTGGGAATGGTAAATACTGATGTATTCCATGGACTAGTAGAAGGAACAACATGTCCCGCTCTCAATTGGTCCTCAACTAACCCTTGTATTTTTATCAGCCTTTCAGAATTTAGCAGCTACTGTTCAATCCAAACAGGCTCATCTGTTTTCCAGTTAATTTTCAGAATTGGCTACCCCTCAGTGACCGCTCCTAAAAAGGATGTGTCACTAACATTGCCTTCATTTGGCTCAATAAATCACGGCCTACGAGGCCAAACAATTCAGTTGGGGTAGTCATGACATACGGACACGTCGTAATGTGTTCACCATCGGGGAACACAAATGTAATCGGTAGCTGACTTACTAAGGTGGCTTGTGTGCCCCCTATCCCAGCAATACCAAAATTTGGATTGATTGATGGCCATGATGGAGGCCAAATGTATCGTGAAATAATCGTAACATCAGCTCCTGTATTGATTGTCATCGGTTTCTTGACGACAACTCCATCAGGCCCTTCCAATTGCACTACCTTTTCTGGTTTACCTCTTGTTGTGTCCATGGCAAAGTATACCTGCGGTTTCCCTGTGGAGCCGAATCCACCATCTCCACGTTGTACTTCACCTGGGTTCGGAACGCACGACCTGAATGGAACTAATTGTGCTATTCTGGTACCTTTAGGAATAGAAACAGGAGGGATTACAACATGAATCATAATTTTCACAGTCCCACAATAATCTGCATCAATAAGCCCTGGGAGCACCAGAATTCCTTCTAGAGCTGTTGAAGATTGCCCCATTAAAAATGCACTAAGTCCAAACCCCCAATGGTCCCTTTATGTTGACTGCGGTTTCCACATCCACTCCGGAGCTTCCTGTGGTGGCGGATCTGGTGGTTGCGAGGCTGCCTGAGGGCTGGCAGCTCAAGCCCCTTGCATTCGTGTCATCGCGCAAGGGGCCTTCGCGGTCGGTGTCCTGTATTCTTGGTGGTACGGTTGCACTTGTTACAGCACTTACTTACACTTGTTGCAGCACTTACTGTTAGCAGTAACTGTACATTTGCTCCTAATGTGTCCACGTTTACCACAGTTAAAACACTTGACCAAGGGTGTCTTACTGGCCTTGTGTTTCTTTGTAGCTCCTTGGAGAGCTGTGGCAGCATAGGCTACTTTCTGTGAGTCCACTGATCGATCCGTGTATTCTATCATATCAACGACGTCTGCATTTTTCAGCAAATTACACAATGCTTTGTGTGTCTTCTCAGTAGCATTTTCAAAAGCGAGTATTTTGAACATGTTTTCTTTCATGCCCTCGTTCATGTCAGGGTGGTCATAAATTGCCCTATGCAGTCTATTAATAAACTGCAAAAGCTTCGTTATACTCCTGTTTCACCTGGGTAAAAGCATGGCTGCGCATATCGTCTGGTATGGTAAGAAAAGCTTGATACGCCAAGATCTGTGATAGATGATGAACCTCAGTGATACATTGTAACTGAGCGTTCCCTGATGCGAAGGGTCCAGTACCCATCGGCATCTGCATGGTTACTCCCCATAGGGGATCTGTTTGTTGTCGTGATGTTGCTTGTTCCCTATCACAGAACGTCTCCCACTGCCGGAAAAACACTAACATTTGGGCGGGTGTCAAAATCCACTGTGCTAGCTGTTTAATATCTTGAGGTATCAGCGTATCAGCAGAAAAAAATGAATTGCAGTATTTGGTGAGTTAACGCAGATTTGATTCCGTACTGACTCACAGCATTCCTTAATTTCTCAATGACCTTCCAGTCAAGCGCCTCCCATTTTTTCTGTCCATTTGATGCAATAACTGGGAATGCTTGGAGCATAGTCCCTTCTATAATGGCATCTTTTATTACACCCCTCCAATGTCTCTGCCTTTCTTCTGCAGCAGCTATTACAAGCGGCTCTGCATCTATCACGGGTGCGGTTGGTTTCCCCGTCTCTTTTCCACATTTCCTTTAACAATTCTAACATTTTCTCCTTTTGTTCTATTATTAGAGTAGCCAAGTCCTTGTTTGCATTATTTGAATCAGGGTGTATGCTAGGTACAATTTGTTCATGTTGAACGGTGGTATCTGGGGGCTGTTTTTTTCGTAGGCAGATTTTTACTCGCTCCCTGATTCTGTAGGGTTTCTTTTAATCGTACGGTTAGGGAGGCTTGGGAACTGTCAGATGGCTGATTAATATCGGCAGTCCCAGGGAGTGGAGCAGAAGTCAAGAGCACAGGAGCAGGTGGACAAGCTCCAAAAAGTCTCTCTCGCTGCATCATGTTTTTCTCCCCGCTTTTCCGTTTCGCTTGCGGTTGGAGAGAGAGAGCAGCAAAAGCAGACGCAGATGCTTTACGATCTGCTTTCATTTCTTACAGAGTTGTCTTAATCGATTTCCATAAAGTTGCAAGACCTTTAACTTCTTTAGACCCGTCACTAATTTCATCCCATAGGGAAGTTCTGATAGCATTCCAGGTACTAAGCTCAAAAGCTGTACCCACACTAATTGAAAGGTTTCTGTCCCTGCTTCATTAGTTTTTTAGCTGATTTATCATCGTCAATTACCATATCCCATAATACGTCTCCTAATCTACGCCATTCACTCTCCTCAAATAATAAATCCGGATTCTTAAAGCATCCCTTAACGCGACCCAGAGCGACTAACCCTGAAATTTGCTTAACGCAATTTACTCCCCGCTTTTCTAAAAAGCACAGTAATAATTTTAGGGCTACCTCTTGATCCATTGCTGGCCGGCTTCTTGATACTCTTGGGTGCTACCTTGATTAAGGCATCTTGGTTAAAAAGTCTTTGCAGCCTTTTTCCAGTAGCCCTCACTGACGGCGAACCCCTTTTGGATGGTCCAGGCACGAGAGTTAACACACTGACCAAGACGATCAGCGTTCAGTTAATCTCTTGCCCCCCGGTCACTGCTACCGGTGCTTCTCAGTGTCCGTTGCTCCAATTCCCCTTTCTTCGGTCCCCGTTCGGGCGCTATTTGTTGGAGTGGTGGAGGAATGCACAGAAGTCGACCCAATATGGGTGATAGAAGTGATTCAACTTTATTTGCACGGATAGCTCATATTTATACAGTTTGCGATAATTATGCCTACTAGTCCTAATATGATTGGTACATTGCTAATGTTTATTCATTACTAAAACACACCCACTTGTGATTTGCAGCTATGCGTGTTCCGTAACTTTCTCATGGGAACTTCTTCAAAAGTTACTTATGAAGTTATGCCAAGGTCACACCGTCCCTGTCTTTCTCCTGATAACAGTGAGACCAGCTGTTGTTTTTCTCCCAATATCAGTAAAGCCAGCTATTTTCGGCCAAGGCCTAGTCTTGCTGCTCAAACTGACATTCTTTCACACAGAACTCTGCTCGCACAACTTTTCCATAGGCCCATGTCCTTTCTCATCAAGCCAATTCCCAACAAGTAGTGTCTGTAGAAATCTCTGGAAAAAGAAAAAAAGAAATAAATTGCCCTACAAGGAGAAACTGGCATTACTATTTCCTGGAGAGCTGATTGCAGATTTAGTTTTTTGTCACCAAACTAAGCACGCAACTTCAATGCCAGTGCAGGGCACTGTGCCAGTCCCAAGGCAGTGGGGGAAAAGTCGTGTTCTTATTTCACTTAACAGAGTTTTCATCAAAAGCACCTTGACAAATGCATTACTGTTTATGGACCACTGACTACATGTCCCACAGTAGACAAGACAGGTAGTAAGACAGGGCTTTTTCTTCAGCACATACTAATGAGGCTGTTCTGCCTGCAGCTCCCCGTGGCCAGATGCTATACTTGAATGGAGTCCCTCTGGAATTCTTTATGGGTGCAGTCACAAACAGTCAGTTACAAAATCACAGTTTAACTATCACCTTTTCTGGAGAAAGCCAGGATTGAGTATCAGAGGTAAATGATACATTGCTTTGCTGATGAGGAAGGCTTTCACATCCCACTTAATCTATAAATACAAGAGTATATTGCTGTGCTAACTTTCGCCTAAACCCTAGACATTCAACACTTTGGGGTACAGGTACCTAGTAAGGTGTGTTCAACTACCTCAAAAAAACAATTTCAAAAAGCTACTGAGACTGCAAAATTTCAGAGACCATGCCCACATACTTGTGGCATCAGCAGGCAGCACAGCAGGGCCCCAGATCTATCTTAGCCAATAGACTTCATTTGTACAGAACTAACATTGCCTTGCTCTGCAAAACACAAACTAGCACTGCATTAAACTGCTGGCACTCCTTGAAGCATGTCAAAGGCTGTCAGGAAGCAGACTGGAAAGGACTGCTGCCTGCCCATTTGCCCAGGAAAGTGAGTGGTATGGGTTACCCTGCAGGTTTAGACTTGTCTGGAGAAAGGACAAATGATCATCACCTCCTCTAGATGTTTGAAACATTATAGCTTGGATTACTCAGTCTCAACAGACTTCAAAAAGCCTTTGTCATCCATCAGAAGTGGCTTTGTCCTTCCCCACGTGCCAAACAGTGCCGTTGTTTTGTAATGAACAGCTTCCATCAGAACACACAATTTCTCATCCTGACTCCGCTGATCATTCTTGTAATTAAGTCTCTTTTGATTCTCTTTGGCAGCGCACCATCTGCACAAGAAGGCACACCTGGAAAGCAGTTTTCCTCTGGTTTTGCTATCCTTGATTAAACTCTGTTTTAAACCAGAGAACCTTAATCAAAAGAATTGCCTGACTGGAGGTAGCTGTGCCTTTCTCACTTTTGTCACAGATTCCCTCTGAAGGCTGCAGGATTTGGATTTGAATAACAATTTCAAAAAAAGGATCCACGATGGAGGAGTAATATTTTCAGAGGATTTCACTCTGTATTGGGTTTGTGTGGCAAGGGTTTGGTAGCAGGGGGTCTACAGGGGTGGCTTCTGTGAGAAGCTGCTAGAAGCTTCCCCTATGTCCAACAGAGCCAATGCCAGCCGGCTCCCAGAGGGACCCGCTGCTGGCCAAGGCCAAGCCCATCAGTGACGGTGGTAGTGCCTCTGGGATAACAGATTTAAGGGGGATAAAAGGGGGAAAAAAGGGAAAAAGACCCTTTTCACCTTTTCCCTTCTTTCCCTTTTTTAAAGGGGAAAAAACCTGTTCAATTGCAGCTGGAGAGAGGATTGAGAATATGTGAGAGAAACAACCCTGCAGACACCAAGGTCAGTGAAGTAGGAGGGGGAGGAGATGCCAGAGCAGAGATTCCCCTGCAGCCCGTGGGGAAGACCCTGGTGAGGCAGGCTGTCCCCCTGCAGCCCAGGGAGGTCCACGGTGGAGCAGATATCCACCTGCAGCCCGGGGAGCACCCCACGCCCGAGCAGGTGGATGCCTGAAGGAGACTGTGACCCCATGGGAAGCCCGTGCTGGAGCAAGCTCCTGGCAGGACCTGTGGGTTCGTGGAAAGAGAAGCCCACACTGGAGCAGGTTTTCTGGCAGAACTTGTGACCCTGCAACGGACCCACATTGGAGTAGTCTGCTCCTGAAAGACTGAACCCCGTGGAAGGGACCCATACTGGAGAAGTTCATGAAGAACTGCAGCCTGTGCGAAGGACTCATGTTGGAGAAGTCCACGGAGGACTGCCTCCCATGGGAGGGACCCCAAGCTGGAGTAGGGGAAGAGTGAGGAGTCCTCCCCCTGAGGATGAAGGAGCAGCAGAGACAACATGTGATGAACTGACCCCAACCCCCATTCCCCATCCCCCTGCGCAGCTGCAGGGAGGAGATAGAGAAAATCAGGAGCAAAGTTAAGCCTGAGACGAAGGGAAAGGTGGGGGAAAGGTGTTTCAAGATTTGGGTTTATTTCTCATTACCCTACTCTGGTTTGATTAGTAAGAAATTAATTTTCCCCAAGTTGAGTCTGTTTTGCCTGTGACCATAAGTGGTGAGTGATCCCTCCCTGTCCTTGTCTTGACCCATGAGCCTTTCATTGTATTTTGTCTCCCCTGTCCAGCTAAGGCAGGGAGTGATAGAGCAGCTTTGGTGGGCACCTGGCATCCAGTCAGTGTCAAACCACCACACACTCTTAAGAAAAAAATCCAATGGAATGAATTAAAGAGGAAAATAATAGGCTACCATAGACATATAATAAGTTTCAGTAGCAATTACCATAAAATCCTATAGAATTTATTAGAAAAAATATTTGCTTTTGGAGGTATTCTTTTATAATTCACAAGAATCTCATTCCTGAGAGAGTTCAAGAAAATGTAAAAGGAAATATTCATCTTTTAATGAAGAGCAAGTTTAAAGTGATGCTACCCCCATAATTTTAAGAACCAGAGGCCAGGTCAGTGCTGCAACTCATATGGGGCACAATCCAGCTGACAGTATGAGGAAAAAAGAAAGAGAGATCTTTTATATTCTGATGTCTTTTATGGGCAGGTGAGGACCAACAAAACTTTTATGTTGTTGTCCTGGGTTCAGCTGGGATAGAGTTAATTTTCACAGGAACCTGGGAGAAGGCACAGCTGGGAGACCTGACCTAACTAGCCAAGGAGATATTCCATACCATGTGACATCATGCTCAGTATATAAATGGGGAGCGGGCTGGGGGGGTGCTCTCAGCTTTCGGTGGGGGAAGTGGTGGAGCGTCGGGTCCTGGGTGGTGAGCACTTGCACTGTGCATCACTCGTTTTGTACATTCTTTTATTAGTACCGTTGTTATTGTTGTAACTTCTCTTTTTGAGTTGTCCAGGTAAATTGTCCTTATCTCACCCCTCGAGGTTCCAGTTGTGTTTTTTTTTCTTTTCTCCTTTCTGATTCTCCTCCCCATCCTGCCTGAGGCGGGCAGGAGGAGTGAGGGAGCAGCTGCTTGGTCCTTTGTTACTGGCTGGGCTGAAACCACAACAGTTGTTTATCCTGTGTTGAATCAAATGCCAAAAGGAAGGTCCATGTGGACCCAGACATATGTATGAAAACACACATGCATATATTCCAAACAGGTTCCAATGCCTTCTTCCAGTCCATTCCTGAACAAAACTACACCTCATTGCCAGCCTAGCATCAAGCACCATGCTGGTGCTCCTAGCTTATTACAGGTCTCTAATGGCTTCTGTTGGAGTGTAACAAAGCTCTGAGTCCCTGTACCTGTTAACATAATGTCAAGCTTCTTCCTGTCTCTGATCTGCCATCATGACCTCTGCACTGTGTAGAAAAGACAAAAAACTTTGTGAAAACTTTTTCCCTGGTCATTTACAGTTCCCAAAAGCAGCTAGACAGAAAGGTTGAGAGAGGAGCTGACAGGTATAAAAATAAAAACTGGAAAAAAACCCCCAACAGTTTCTGAAGTGAGCAAATTACACAGAAAAGGGTATTTTCCAAGTCTGTAAGTAGTTGGTGCCAACCAGTTTGAGCTGCTTAAGAGCAGTAATACAGCTTTAAAAAGCAACAATAAAAAAGCACTTAGTTTACTAAATAATACATTTTTTTACCCTTGATGAAAGTCTGCTTCTTATCACACAGATATCAAGGCGAGCCACCTAATGGCACTAATTTCAAACCCCGCTGCTGTAATGTTTAGTGCATGGGGTACAAATTACAATAGATTCTAAACAGTTAGTGGTACATTTAAAAGAGGAATAATACTGAAATGCCAATTTATTAGCTTCTGAAATATGTGTGAGAATTTTCATAACATGTCTGCTAAGGACTGGCAAGAATCTGTAACACTGATAGCCTGGGCTGGGCAAGGTTTAGAAATAAAAGTAAGCACCTGAAAGACTTGTCACATTCCCAATGGGAGTTATGCTATTTACATGGTTTGTAGTTCACATTTATAGCAGTGTGGGTTGCTCTTTATTTCTCCCACTTTGCATCCTTTCACTTCAGTTATCTGTTCATTCAGCAAACATGTTTCAACTGAAGCTTCCTTGACCTGATTTATATCTTAGAAAATGTACTCGTAACAAGCACAATTGAATGCTCAACTCCCACTTTTACCTCTGACGCTATTCTTTTCTTCACCCCTTCCTGGCCAAGTCTCAATACATTCTTTCCCTTGCTAAGCTTGCATAAGCAGAATGACATGCTCACTAATAAATGGCTTTTTCTAGTAGCTTGTTTCTGTAGAAGAGAAGGAAGTAACTAGAGATCAGAATGATCTGCTTACTAATACATGGCTTTTTCTAGCAGCTTCCTCTGTAGACAAAAAGGAAGTAAATACAGATCCACTGCTTTCACAATACTGACTTGCAGTTATTCTTTTTGTTAGGACCTCCACAAGCTGGACTTTTTTTGGAATTTATCACTGCTTCACTCCCACCAAAATCATTGCACTGGCATTTCTAGTACCACATTTTCTAAACCTGCTATGAAACTGGGCAGTACTCAAAAGACCAATTCCTTCTCCATGGTATCACTGCTGTGCAAACAACTGTGCAATGGTGTCAAGAAAACATGTATCAGGCACATTTATTACCCACAGGTAACAGGAAATATTTTGCATGCCTATGGCTGCCACAAATCTTTCATGCAAAATTGTGTAAAGACTTGAAGTAAGCTGTATAGAGAACATCTTTTCATTTGGTTTACTTACTATAACAAGAACACTTATAAATAGCTATCATCTGGGGCTTTTTGTTTGCATACATTGTTAACTAGCAACTGAAAATCATCTTGCATATATCAGACTTTACATAGGGTATATTATTGAAACATAAATAATACAGCCACGCAGACATGAGCTTCTGTGAAGGCCTTTCACACAAAAAAAGCTAAAGATATAGATGGCCTAAAAAGGCCATCTCCTGTGAGTTGTTCCACAATGTGTTCTCCAACGTCCCCAGCAGAAAGCTTCAGCCAACATGGGACACTGTTACCACTGGTCCTTGTGTTCAGAGGATACCTTCTTCACCCATGTCACGGCTATTTTTCGTAACAAAGTGTAGTGATCCTGGCAGGAGACCATCATATCCCAAGGAGGCAGTGATCCACATCACAGGTAATCTGAGCAAGTGCAGACCTGTGCTGCGCTGCACTGTGCTGCACCTCCAGCATCAGGCTGTGCTGTGCTGCTCAAATCTCTTGGCTGCAGGACAACCTTGCCCAGCTATTCACAACAGAGGAACCTGAGCTCCCACTCAGCATCCGCAGCTACGCTACCCCTGAGGTCTTGCCTTTATCAAGCAGTGCAGCAGGAAGTTCTCATGAGAACATCCCTTCTGATTGATAATAGAAATTATGAATAGAGTTGTTTTCTTGTAAGAGAATCATATACTAGCTCAAATGACCAAAAAGGGGGAAATGTCTTTATGGATGAGATCTGCGCATCGGGCCATGGAAAAATCCACACGGGGGCCACCCAATGCTGCATGAATGTGGGGTGACCAGCATCTGAAACAATGTAAAATTCACTCATTCTCTATGACACTCTTCTTATTCTCTCTTATTGAAACAGATGTTTTATTAAGCCTTTTGTTGCTGGGTCTTTCTTATTGAGATCCAGAAAGAACCCTCTCTCTCCCTTTCTCTTACCCCCCTCCCCTGGTGCAGAGCACAAGGAGGCACCTTAGCTGAAACACAGCAGACCATACCTTCTGCATGTAAGAAGACAGAAAGAAGCGAGAAGAGTCCAAAATTATTCTGGTGCTGCTGATGTACAGTTAGGCTTTGGTCAGTGGCAGCAGCATAACGCCAGGCATTGACCGAGATTAATACTGCAGAGACCAGCGGTTCTTGTTTAATGACTGACAGAAAAAATACTTTGAATGGGATAAAGCTACAAATGAAAATGTCTACATTTAGATGTTTAAAAGTATGTTTCTACCTGTGATTCAGTAGCCTTAACTTCATAAAAGAGAAGAGAGATCTAGAAAATACATTCACCAAATTCTAGATAACAAGTCAGTTCACTCTAAGTACTCGGCAAGCTCTTGTTATACCATTAATTTCTGGAATAGATTCAGTGAACAAGAGACACACAAGCATTGTGTTCACCTGCACAATGATGTGTTTGAAACAAACAGAAGTAAAGAATTGTTACGGATCTTCTTAAAAAAGCATGAGTTTCAGAGGAAGTAGTTCAACACCATCATTTCACCTGTAAATTCATTGGACATTATATTCTTCTATTTCACTTTTTCTCTTTTCATAACATTTTAATTCTCAACTTGACATTTGCTGCATGAACACTTGATTCAGAATTAAGAAAACAGCTTAACAAGGAGAAGAGATATGCAAAATTGAAGGTTATTTATATAATCACTAGCAAACTCACTTACATGCTTAAAAGACTGTTAAAACTGATCCAAATCTCAAAAGTTTTTAATGCTACATTCAAAAATGTGGCTAGAACCTTGCTTCATTAAAGAAGAATTACTAACATTGGTAATACAAGATGTGAAAAAAACAGTGAATAAAGGTGCTGTTGGTAGGGGGAAGATGGGAGGGCAGAAAACAGTTAAACACTTCCCTCACCAACATTGTTTCTAAAATCTGGGGGGAGCTGAGCATTTGGGGCTGGTGAAGATACAAGGAGAAACCCGTGGAACTAAAGCTACTGACACTGAAATTACGTAATGGTGATCTGCACAGATAAACCTTGAGAAACAAAGGTTACTTTCTTCCTCATCCCTTGGGGAAAAAAAAAGTAAACCAAAAACAGTCACTCTATTTTTTGCATCAGACTTCTTGAGATTTTTTTTTTAAACTTTAAAGGAAATGCTGAGGATGGTGAAGAGACAGTTTGAGTTTTGCCATCTAAACCAGCATAAAATAGGAGATTTTAGCTTTTGAAAGGTAATCTGGTAAGTGAGCTACAAAAACTATATTTTTGTGAATAAAAGCTCTTTTTTTCCCCCAGGAAGTCATTACTCTTCAAAAAAAGTGTCATGTTCAACACAGTCTAATTAGACAAAGATGTAAGTCTCTGGCAGAATAAGTTATTGAGGTAGAATAAGATTTTAATTTAAATTTGAACCTTACTATCTTCAGTGGGCAAATACCCTGTCATTTCCCCATTCCCAGCTTCAAGGTGTCCCCCACTGATCTTGTCACAGTTCTCAGTACAATTCTTATTAGAATTACATGCATGGTGTTCAACCTGGTGTCCTGAAGAGAGAGTGTATCAATGCAGTATTTCATTGCATATGAGGTTTCCAGGGTATTTGGCTGTCACTCCCTAATACCTTCTGAACCCATTGATTAACTTCAAATTTGTCAAAAAAAAGTCACCAAATGAAAGTTTTAATGATCAGTTTTATAAAAAATAGGTACTCAGGTAGACATGAAACACACTTCATAAAGTCCCAGTCAAAAAAGAAGCTTCAATGAAGAGCTACATCTTATTAAGCATTAAAGACTACATCTGTGATAATAGGTAGTATAGCTCAATAGGAGCAAAGAATTTGTGCTGGTGACCAGGTAGCCACATTATACATATAGTGTATTGGGATGTGACAGAATTTTGAACCAGCTCTAGTTTGGTCTTGTGAATGGAATGCCTATTAGAAGCTATTTTGGTTTTGTTTCATCCAAAAGGAATAAAGTTCACAAAGTACGATGCAAACCAAAGCACGGTAAATGGGGATAGTATGAGATGAGCTTCAGAAGCTCCTGATCCTACAGTGCATCCAGGGAACCCCATCACAGGCACAACCCAGAGGAGACCCATCCTACTAGTTCTACTGCTGTTTGCTCTATTGCTGCAAATGAGACTACAAGTGATTCTCTCCTTCCAACATTTCTTGCTAAACATGTAGGGATGAACAGAAATTCATTGACCGTGGAAGCAGTAAGGTACCAGTGGGAACTCAACAGAGAGGTAACTTGTTTCTTCTGCATGAAATCAGATTATCAGGTAAGGATAATTAGAATTAAACAATAAGGCGCACGGCACCATCTGAAGAAATACAGAGATAGGAATACTAGCCCTGCCATGCTTTCTCCTCCAAATGAAGTGGCACATGACAAGAGCAGAAAATGAAAAATGAACATATTATTCCCAGAGTAGGACTATTGGGAAGATGAATTAATAGAGGAAGGGATTGGATATTCAGATACATATTTAAAACTGTGGAAATTTATCCCAAAGCTCTGAACATTTAGAAGACTAATGTCAACATAAAGCATCATCAGATTTTTCAGAAGAATATTACAGTTAATAAGCTGCACTGGTGGCAGTCAAATTAGGAGGGTTTTTTTAACTTTCTCCTATACATTTGACATAGAGGAGTGACTGACCCACAAGCCGATGACTGTGCCCTTCAAAACAGGCTCTGGCCTCACCCTTATACAGAGGCAAAAAAAAAAAAGTGCAAACCTGGTGATTCACTTGCACTTTTCATGCCCTGAGGTACTGATTTAGTACCAAATATGTTCTAAGACATAATGCTCACACTTTTGAAAAGGTTAATGTTAATGGTAGTGGCCACTTAATTGGCCTAGCTTGCCTGCTGTGTCCACTGTCCCTCTAATAGAAGACATGAGAAGTAACTATGCCCTGTAGTCAAATGGTCAGGCAAGATATAAAACAATTTCCAGCAAATAGCCATTTATACTGATGAAAAAATGAGAGAAAAGCTAGGGAGACAGACTGACAGCTCAAAGGCTCATCAAAGAATGAACCTTTAGCATATGGCAAGAAGCTGAAGGAAGCCGTGAGGTAAAATAGTAAAGATTGCTATCAGTTTGGGGGCTGCTTTAACATAGTTTGTTGTTGTTGCTGTTGTTTCCTACAGTAAAGAGAAGCTGGTGTTTTCTTCTTTGCAGATTTCACCTCATTGGTAATTCAATGTAAGTGAAATTATAAAGCCATAATATGAAACAAAGCCAATATGCATTAATGGTTTAAACTTCAAAAAGATCATTAATAACTTAGGCAATCCTTGAATTAATGAGCTGGAGTCTGCAGACACTTTTTGCTGTTTCTTCTCCTGTTCCTTAATGCTGAATTGTTGAACAAGAAAGATTTGTGAGTGCAAATCACATTGAATGACTTTACCACACTCCATCCTCCCCAGTGCAGCTGAAGCTAGTGGCTTCTTCCATATTCTGCTTAGATTTGATAGTAACAAATTGCACAAAAGCTGAAAATACCATATAAGTATATATTTCATAATAAAATGCATTAATTATAATATAGTTGTTGTTAGAATGGAGTAAGAGTAAAGAAAGGTAGTTCAAAATATTTTTAAACCACTGATAGTAAGTTTTTCAGTATGAAGGAGAACAATTCCAGCTGAATTTCAGCAAATATGTAGTTTAAGTAACAAAATCCTTAAACCATCCTGTGACAAGACAGTGGGGTAGCTGGAATAATTCATATGTTACTTTAAACTTCAAGTTGCATCAAATGGTGATATCATTACAGATACAAAAAGATTAGAGTCCTATTCTAGTTACAGGGTAATTATACTGCAGATAAGATATGCCTATGAAAAAGTTATAACTGAAAATGTCATGAACACTACCACCCCACTATTTCGGTTGCAGGTTAATAAAATACATATTTTTCCAATTTCTTGTGCAATATATAAAAAAAGGAAGGGCCATCTTTTTCATTTGTAGGTTTTATCTAATGAGAGACAAATACCAGTAATGCAAAGGAATGTAAAAAAATTATTTTCATTTTGTTGATCTGATGACAATTAAGGTTTTCTCCCTTGTCTTCAGAGAGAATCAGAAGGAAGTATTCACTGCAACTGCTCAGAAAGGGAAAGCACTTTTCCCTTACTGCAGCAGCTGCCACCTTTTCAGCCTAACAGTGAAACCAGCAGGTTTGATAACTTGAGACTACTGAACGGACAGAGTAAATTGACTCAATATGGTTTATTAGCAGCAGCGAAGCAGCACAGTAAGCATTCATTCTATTCAACTCAATAATACGGTTTTTTATATTTATTTGGTGGAGATATTATTTAAATCTCTCACTTACAGTGGCTTTTCCACAGTGACTACAAATGCTTTTGTGGGAAATTCTGACTACTTGAACAAGGATGAAATACTGGCAGAGTGTACAAAGAATATAAGCATCAGGTCAGGAAGATTGTAACAGTTATTCATTTGGGGTTCAGACAGAAGCGAGTAATCCGACATGCTACAATTTTTGCTGTGGCTTTTTTCTGTGTGACAAGCAGCATGCAGAAAAATAAGCAGGATATTGGCAATATATCTCAGTATTCAGTAGAATGGCTAGTCCCTTCTATTTCCATTAAAATTTTACTTTGGTGGGGTTACACTGATTTAGTCCAACTGACGATAAAGTCCTTTAGACTTCAACAATTGTTATAGATGTACATTTGCAAGCTAGACACTGCCAGTACTGGTTGGCTGGACATGGATTGGTGGCCTGCATTTCTTAACACATCATGGATTTTTGGTGAGTCCTTTATTTTTTTCTTTAAACAAAGGTAGACTTTGATGTTTTTCTTAGGGCTTGTTTAATGCTGCTATACTGATTGCAGCTCAGTAAACAAAGATGGGAAAAGGACAAAATGAGCAGTGGCTATCCTGTGACACAGTATGACAGAAGCAGGTTTTTTCTATATCTCTCTACAGACTGGAGATGATTAGGAAACTGCTATTTCATCCTTTCATCTACCTCACCGTGACCCAAACACTGCAAGATTAGTATTTTGGAGTTTCTTGAAAATGTTTATACTTTCTTGTGTTTCCATTATAGAATGTGACTTCCCCCAACTCGATTATTTTCAGTTTTCAGAATATGAAATTCCCAAACCTTATGACAAAGCTGAAAATTTCTACAAATAGA
Source organism: Astur gentilis (assembly GCF_929443795.1). Taxonomy (NCBI): domain Eukaryota; kingdom Metazoa; phylum Chordata; class Aves; order Accipitriformes; family Accipitridae; genus Astur; species Astur gentilis. The sequence continues at coordinate 17,998,889 of NC_064883.1, read as the reverse complement.
TTTCTTTGTTCCCCATTTGAATCAAGACATAAGCCCACTTCGTAATATACGTGTACGTGAGCGTAGTATGTATCTGTGTGCATGTATGTGTGTACATATATATGTACACATAGAAAAACATCTGACTAGCTCTGATATGAAAATGATGGTAAATAAGACACCAAAACAGTGGAAAGCAAACAGGAGGAAAATTCATGTTGCATTACATATCTGGATCCATAATCACAAATCCACAAAAACCCATAGAATCATTCAGTTGGAATAAACTTCACAAGGTTGTACTCAAAGTTTGGAAGTTAGATGGAGCTTCAAAGTTAGGTGACATTGGTCCAAGTTACCCCCTCTTAACATCATGTATTGAAATAAAAAAATGAATATAGGAAACTTAAAAAGTCACCTACTCTATCCCCTTGTGTTGAGGCAGTGTTAGCTCTACCACTTATGATCCATGCTTCTCTAACATGTGCTTGGAGAAGACCCATAGAAAGATTTCTACTGCTTGCCCACCTTCTTTCAATACTTGACTGTCCATACACTTAGAATGGAAAAAAAAATCCTATTACTCAAAATTAAGATTATAGAGCTTGCCCTTCTTGTCAATTATTCTTGTTCTTCTCCCATAGTATTCAAGAATAAGAAATTCACGCTTTCATTTTTTAATAGATCTGAAAGTCATACATACTATTTTCAGTAGGAATCCAAAACCTACCTCCTTCAGGCTATTTACAATTGTAGCCAAATATATTAAAACAACAGTAACTGGAAAATCCAGCTTCAGAAATACCAGAAATAATGCTATTTGGTGAATGCAGGAATTGATTTTGCAGACTTTTGTGTAAGTCATCCACATTTTCATTGCAACTTGTAATACTCAGCAAAGCTGACAGATGACCATTGACCCAAGAATTTCAAACAGAACAGCTGAAAGACTGGAAGAAGGGTTAAAAATTAGTTTTTCCTCTATGATTCTTTGTTACTGCTTAGAACTGTTTGTAAAAGACTGAGATCAGTTGAAAGGATGACCAGTTCATATCTTAGAGCATAAAAAGGGCTGAAATGGAGACCAGTAAATGGCTTCCGGCCCTGAATCAACCCCCCTTTTTTTAGAGACTAAACAAGAATAGGGGAGCCATTAAAAAAAAAAAAACAACCATAAATAATTTTTTAAAAACATTAAAATCAGAATTTTGAAATTCTTAAAATTTACAGAAAAAAATAATATATGAAAACTGAAAACAAAGAGTATCATCAGCAAGAGGATTTTTACTTTATAGCATTATTTTTAGCAGCCTGAAGAAAAATTTTGTACTACTGACTATTCAACCTGTAAGCAGAAGTGCTACTGATAGCAGTTGCATCTGATAGCTCCATGCAACAGGTTTATCCTGTTAGTTACACGCAAACACCAGGTTTGTATATGCAGAAACCAAGTGTTCACGGCCCTGTAAGTCTGCTGAGTCTTTTATTACATGAATAGCAGAAGATGGATTTTACTGTCCCATTGAAAAAAACATGTTAACCCAGTATAGCATAAAAAGATAACATATCTGAAAAAAATGGAAACAATTTCTCCCTTCACCTACCCATAGTAATACTCATAACCAATCCAAATGGGTTTTTTTCATATCAGTGAATCCTAAATTTTTAAATAAAATAAAGTATATTTTTGAACAAAGTTCACATAGAATATATTCTTGATTGTTATACAAAATGCTAGGTCTGTCACAGCATTTAAAACCTGTTTTAGGACGTTGCCAAAATATATTCTTGTTGATACTTAAAACTGATCTTAATTCTTCAACAGAACTTCCCTTTGCTATTTATCACTAGAATCCACAGGTTCTGGTCACATCTCTGTGCAATTTTAGTTCCACTAAAACAGACCCTAAGTGCTGTGACTCCCAAACGTCTTCACAGTCATAAGGCGAAGAAGACTACTAACAAGTTCCTTACCTCCATGGGGTATGAAATAAGAGTAGACTCCTCCTGTTTCACGTTTACGCATTCTTTTCCCTGTCACATTATGTCATTACACCCTGTTAGAGTGTCATAACACCCTGTATAGAGTGCTTTCCTCACCTCTTTCTTAGGACGGTGACAATATATTTCACTCAAAGGAAATTTTCAGTATAATGCTAAGCGAGATAGTCCCCAAACTACACTATATTCCCCAGTTTTTACAGAGTATGAACAAACTTCCCCAGCTTTAGCTTTGAAAGTGAAACAGATGTGGAACACTAAGATGTGGGGTTATCTCATTTCATGAATAAATTACAAATTACAATAAATTTGTGTGTCCCTCACAAACTTGATCTAATGTGAGCCAGCAGCAAGGGGCATTGCATTCTCCCTACTGCCTTTCAGCCCCAGAAGATGACCTACATCTTATTTCCTTGGCTTTCACACACAGAATATTAATAAACTGGAGTTTGTAAGTGCCCCGTCATCTACTCCCGACACATATAAACATACACAACTTACAGAAATCCTGATGTCAGTCTTACATTACTCATTAATCATACTCTCCTTTTTTCAATCTCTGTATCGTCCGAGTAATTTCAAGCTCCTTGGGTTTGATTTTTGATAGTGGTATTCTTTCCAGAGTTTTTTTCAATGTTTTCTACTCTGTAGCTTGCCCACTGAAGCTTTGTGCTGTGCTGTTACTCCCTCACCTGCTCTTTCAGTTCATTGCAGGTTGCTCGTTTTTTAACATCTCCTGGCTAAACAGGAGTCTGCCAATGAAAGCCTAATGCATTGCCATTGTTGTGACCACAAAAGACAAGCCAAACTGCTTCCAAATCATACAGAGACACTTTATTGGGGGTTTTAAAGGGAAACACAAGTTATTAATCAAGCTTTCAGAACAATCAGAAGCGGGTTGAGCAGATGCCTGCTGCTTATGTAAAGATTAACATGTAAAGCTGCTTGAAAATGTTTGATTTGCCTTAAGTAGCTTTTAAAAAAAATCCAGAAAGTATTTTTTAAATGTTCTTGGATTTCTAAGCAAAAGTGAAACATCAAGAAGGTTTGGGTTTTTTGTTGTCTGGGGTTTGTCTGTTTTGTGGTTTTTTCCCCAAAGGAAAAAAAATGCTTAAAAAATGGCCAAGAAAATTTCAAAGACTTCTTTTCTCCAGTTTTTGTCAACAAATTTCATGGAAATTAAAATAATTTCCCAAAAGGTCTACTCATAAGAAACCAGGTGCTTACATCTTTCTTTTTTTTTTTAATATATATTTGTAATTATGAGATGTATTACCATATTACATTTATTCATAAAATCACTACATGATCTGAGGAATGAAAGCTGCTTAGCCCTTTGAAGAGTTTCAAGTAATAAGATATTTAATGAAAAAGCAAGGTATCAGCAGTCTGACATCCAGTGCAAACACATGCCAGACATACACTTTCCTCCAAGGCAGATTTGGGTTAGAGGGACCCTAGAATATTACAGCAGTTCTTTGCCAGTTGTATTAATAAAAAGTGAGTGATGTAATATTTCCTTTGAATATCACACTCTAAAACCAAATGTCCTGTGATTTTCATTGAATGGCGATTTACCAATAGCATGGTAATACCTCACCCCTGAAAGCAGGGCTGGAGTCATTGCAGACCACAACTGTTTTTAAAAGCTGTACTTCTGTTCCTTAATCCCATATTCAGGGAATACTGCAAGTTCTGATAATCAGCCTGCTATTTCACTCAGACTTTGTTGTTATAAATGTATTAACTTTTTCATAAAGCAATCCGTATTTGCAATTAATCAAGTGAGTTGTCTCTTTAAGATAGTAGCCTAGCAACTTCCCCGAAGCCAGGGGAAGTCCCAGTTGGTGTTGCAGACCAACACAATTATTACCTCAAGCCTGAACTAACTCATGTGAGTGTTTCAAAGCATCTTTCTGATTAAAAGAGAGGAGAGAAAAAAGTTTGGTGGAAGCTGAAAAAACACTTTTATAGGTAAGTATTCTTTATGTGCATGTGAGCTAAAGAATTTTTCAGGGGGCAACTAATATTTTACATGTATAGAAATTAATACAGATTTGTTTCTCATTTCCAAACATGCCCAACAATGAAAAAAGTAGTTTTTTCTTCTCATTGTTTTGCTTCATCTCCAAACTAACCACTCATTCAAGTGGAGCAAAAGTAGGATGCTGGAAACATGAAAATGTACTTTCTAGGTGAGCTGAACTGAGCGTGAACCCACCTAAGTGGATTATATTGAATTCATCTCAAGATTTCTGGATTGCCAGCTGCATGCAAGACTAAAGACTTGATAATTTTGGATTTGACTAAGCCTTTCACAGCTTCATGGCATGGAGTCTGGAAATACTGGTGTTCCTGGGGCTCCAAGGTTCCTCAATTGCTCAATCAGAGCTGCAGACTTCAGCAGTTTTAGCTGAAAATGGCCACGGGGTCACTCTCGTATCAACCATAGGTAGATATTTGAATAAGAGCAAATGAAACCCAGTGACAGAGATATATCAAGGCCTCACTTTTGCACAGACATTGCACACAGGTACATTGCGTGCTTCATTATTTGTAATGTCTTCTTTCAAGTTTAAAACAGAATTCTGCTTCCGCTCCCCTTTATAGCAACACAAAATGTTGTATGCTACAATGAACAGTAAATATGCTTCTTTCTTCTGGGAGAGCAATTACTGTTAGCAGGTAACGGTCAACAACATACAAGAGAAGCCTCTCTGCCTGTGCCTTTCATGAATGTAAGTCTAAAGATTTTCAGCATGTTCAACAAGGTGGACATAATCTATGTCTGTGCAGACAATTCAAAGGAACACAGTGAGGGAAAGTTTTCTTTATTTTTCTGTTTGCTTTCTCTGAGCATCTGAGAGTGGTCAAAAGCCTCAAGCTATGCAGGGCTAATTTTAAACTTTCAATTTAACTTCAGTTTACGGGGACTAACCTGAAGACGAGTTTGTCCCTCATGTAAAGTAATTTTTGTTGTTCCTCTGAATATTCAGCCAAGCACCAGCTGAAACTCCTTTTCTGAAATCTCCTTGTATTCATTACCAGAGAAGCAGAACAGTTCTGATTCAAATTGCTGAAAGGATTTCATTTAAATCAATCTATATTGCTTCAGGGCTTTCTGTCTGGGGTCAGGGATGAAGATTGTTGCAAGCAATAGTAACTCTCTACCAAAGACAGAGGCACTGAATATTGAGAGGCCTAAATGACTGGTTTATATAATCACATAAATTTACGTGGTTTATATGAAGCTGAGAATATTTTTCTTCTTACAGTACAACCTGATTATGAAAGTGCCCCCTTACTACACAATCTTTTACAGAGGTTATAATAAGTAGCCAAGCGCTCATGTTATTCTTGGAAGTGATGAAGTTAAAATTATTTAAAAAAAAATTCAAACCCTTTTTTATCTTTTGAAGGACTGGTTAAAAGTCAAATTCTATAAATCCCAGTTTGATCATCTGTGGATTAATATCATTACTACATCTTGCTACTTAACTCCTAGTATGTTCTCTCTATCTTCCAAGGTGTTATACTGCTAAAGACCAATGGACTGTTCATTGAGCCAAAGAGCAGATTTTTTTTATGTCATTTTTAAAACATTTCTTCAGAAAAGCTGGATAAGGCTCAGTGTTCTTTGTACAGCAATCAAAGGCAGTTCTCTCAAACTGCAAATAGTCAATGACTGATTCAGAGCCTAAAGCATGAAGATTTATAAGGGATAAGAATCAAAACAATGCAGTTGAAAGGAGTAGGAGTAATAAGAACCAAGTCAAGTTTAAGAGAGAGAGGGCTGACAGAGGATGTTTGCCTACCTGCTGTCTTCACCTTTGCAATTCACTTCCCAGCGTAGAGCTAAAGAGTTCTACAGTTAGAAGGCTTTTAGGCTTGTACTCAGATACATTGGAAGTGGGAAGACAACTGAACACAGATGAGCACATATGACGTAGAAGAATCAGGCCAAACTTTGCCTGATTTGGCCTCTTATTTGTTTGCACCTTATAGGAACAAGATTATATTTATTCTACAGAATTAAACTATTCTGTACGTACAAAGCATAGCATGGTGTCCTGATTATAACCAAAAAGAAATGTGGATATTAGGGCTTTAATATAAAGTTCCTAAAAATAACCCTAGTCTGTCAATCTCAATCATACCTACTAGAATGCTACCATGCTCCTGCAAGTAGCATAAGTTAAATATGCTTCACGGGGATGAGCAGGGAAGTGTTTTGTTTCATCAGTTTTGAGTACCTGTCATCTAGCTGCACTATATGACCCATTTACAGTTCTGTTTTCTAAGACAGGTTATAGTAGTTTTAAGAGAACAAAGGATCTCATCCTTGTGCTATGAATAGCACAGAACCTCTCACCCTTGAATTGAGTCATCAGGGACACAAGACAGCTGCCGTCCTTGCAAGCTAGGAGATATTCCAACACCTTCTGCATAGTTGTTCTGTTTAATGGTAACTTTCTTAAGGAGCTCAAGGGCCCATTTCCTAGTTTGGTATCATCTATGACATGTGACACAAATTTACCAACCTTTTCACACAAAGCACTGATCTATCAATTTCCAAATGTCCTGCAGCCCAGGATGCCATGATGCTGGAAATCTCAAGCAAGTAAATACAGTGAGGTTCTATCCAAATATGTCCAACCAATTATAGTGTCAATTTGTGCTACATAGCTGATACATTGTGTTTAGTAAATGCAAGCAGTTCAAAAGGCATATAGACAGTATGCCCAAGCCATCACTGGTCTGTATCACAAGAAGGTAACTGTCTTTACCAAAGCTTCTAAGGGATGTCATCTGAACAATGCTTCCATAGGAAGGTACTGGAGTTGTTATAGGAACATAATCTTCAACTCTTGGATATCCAATTTCAGATGAGAATGGAAGAATACAGTATCCTCCAGAATAGCCCAAAATTGTAGGCTTTGTGGCCTTTTACCAATCTGAAACTAAATATCATCACAACTTACCTACTTCATTTTCCAAATTCATTACAGAAACCAATGTTTAAAAGAATGTTAGGAATGGTTGTTAGACTGTGGCTTGAAATGCTATGCTAAGAAGCCCACAGGTAGTCCATTCATGTGCTGCTACTATAATAGTAACAATTAAAATTTTGATAACTGAGAATTCACAACAGCTTCAAGGGCTGACAGTGATCCGTAGCTCCTCACCAGTAGTTCCAGTTAAGGAACTACTAGCTTGGAAACTGAGCTAATCTATCATCTGGAAATACTGCTTTTCAGATTGGGTTTAAAACATTGATAGCTGAGCATGGCATGCTTTGACCCCCTGTTCTACAGATAATTAGAACACTTTCGTCTGATGGAAGCTGACATTTCTGCACTTTGTAAGAACACAATGTTCTACAGGTGTACTTCTAAAAAGGTAATTTACATTATGAATGCAATAGTAACAGCAAAACAAGTCCCTTGGGTTGTCAGGAGGGGAAAAGTTCTCACCTAATGCATGGCTGGACTAAAACAAAATTCTTACAGTCTATAGAGTCTTGATTTTTATTCTTTTGTGTCTTTTTTTAACTTTTTGGGTGGGAACTAGACTACTGTTGAGTCATTATAATAAAAATAAACATATGCTTGTGTTCTTGCATGTACAGACTCAAGCAGTGATAAGGATTGTTTAATGGAGTTGGTACTGTTATTGATTGCTTATTGCTTAAAAAGGAACTTGCAGGTTAATCAGATCTGCAGGTGTCTTTCTCATTATTTACATTGCTGAAGAGGATTAAATATTAGAGGGAAAGACCAAGATTTGCTTTGCCAGATAAATAAAAATCAATTTGTTGTCGTTAGTAAATGTGTTAAATGTTGCAAGGTAACAAATCCTGCAGCCCTCTCAAGGATGATTTTTCAAGACAGAGTAGCCTCTGAAAGGCAGTAAAGACATGGCTATGAACACAGTACTACGTAGGAGGTATTGCTCACTCCCTCTTCTGGTTAATTCTTCTGTTAACCTCATTTCCAAATCTGATTTTTCATGTAATGTGTGATATTAATCTCCACAGGGGATGGACAATTACACACAGCTGTTTCTTCTTTTAATCTTGTTTCCAATTCATAGCTTGGACATTTCTTATGCAAATTGTTTGTGTTAGTGACATTTAGGTTCTCTAACAGATCTGGAGATACCTAATGAGACTGGATGTAGATCTTGACGAGTTTCTATAACGCCAAACACCTTCACCACATATTGTTTTGCAGCTGTACTTGCAAATTCCATATCCTTGTGTGTTTGCATCCCTCTGACTACTTGCAACACAGACTGTTGTACTGCTGACAGCCAAAGTTTATTGGCAAACTCTCCTGCCAAGTTCCAGCAGCTGCGGTACCAAGTACCATGTTCAACAGTAATATCCCCTGGCTTTGCACCAGGCTGCAAAGTACATGGATTTATAGATTAGGGAGAGTTGAACCTGATAAGAAGCAAAGTTATAAGCAAAATGATATTCATGTTTATCTCTGCTTTCTCTAAAACTGTCCTACTACCTATGCTGGAAACACTTTTCCTCTGACAGTGTAATCTTCCCAGACTGGCAGATCATGGATACACACGATTTGTATGAGGGTAGGTTCTTCCTCCTCACAGAGTGGAATCTAGTTCTGTAGTAAGGGGTATACAACATTTCCATGCCTGTGTAACAGCAGAACAGGTTCTTATCTCACTCAATTGCCTGACAGACAATGCAAGTCAGGGAGCATACCTTATCAGCGTTATGTTTGTTTACTTCTGTGTGTCCATATACTGTATAAATCTCTGAGCCCATTTGGCTGAGATTACAATGGAAGAATCGACAAAGTGACACAGGTGAAATGCAGCTTGTGGTTTGATTGTATGTGGAATAGCTTTCGTTTTTAAGTATCTGAATAAACCAGATTGCAAGGAGAAAACAAGGTGCTTGTTCTGCAGTTCATGAGCTCAATTTATTTCCCAAATTGGAAGCAGGAAGAGGATTCACCTCTTTTTAATTGGTAATAATTGAGCAAAGACTGTTGGGCTACAGTGCTGAGGAGGCTGGACTACGTTGTAGCAAACAGCTTCATGCCATGCTGCCAGAAGTTAAGGATATTCAGTACCTTACAGGACTAAGACCATAACTCACCAATATCATGAAACATTCAATACAAGCATATATTTAAAATAAAATTCATATACCCAAATATATTTAAAGCTTCTCTTTCTCCTGCATTTTACACATGAGAACTATCTGAATTTCCAGTAAAAACAATAATTTCTGTGATTTACCGCAACTCTCCTATTCTTCTCCCAGAATTCCAGCTTCATCAACATCTTAGCTCTTTCTGTCCTTCAACACAAAGCTAATTTTTTTTTCATGTTCTAAGTTCTTTGACATAGAAGTGTCTTTTAAAAACTCCTGGAGACTATGTGGCTCCTGATTTTCTTCCGTGGCATTAGGCACATGCTGTCAGGATCCTGTGTGCACTACACCCAACATGGGGGTTTGACTGCCTTTCCTGTGGCTCCCATATGTCACGTTCCAATTTCTCAGGATGATGACTCAGGTTTTCTGATTCCTAGGTCAGGATTAAGGTGAAATGACACCAGGGATCCTTTAACTCACAAAACTCAACTTTTAGTCGCTCACAACAAGAATTGGCATGCTCACAACAAGAATTGGCATGCTCACTACAAAAGTTGGTATGCTCACAACAAAAATTGACATGAAACTATGTCAGTACACTGTGTAACATGTATTCAACATGTATGTATACATCACCAAACATACTACAGGCCTTGCTTATTTGGGAATCAGTTCAGGGAAGACAATATGGAGAGCCCTCCTGTTGAGTCACGAGGTTCAGAGCAGACCCCCTTGCTTTCTAGACTCCTGCTGAGAGAGGAGCCCAGGGGCAGCTGGATCGGCTCTTTGTCCCAGACTTGGTCAATGGTTTTTTGTCTAAAGGGATGAGGTGTAGGCATTATGGAAAAGAAAAAGGAAAGGGAGAACAAGACAGAGAGACAAAAAGGAGGAGAGAAAGACTTCACTGGTCCTGGGTCCAGCGTTGGTTCAGTCAGCCAAGGGGTCCAGGTCCGGTGGTCTTGTGCACGTGGGGCTTCAGTTTGTGTTCTTTTATCATCCTTGCCCCTCCCTCAGGTGGGCATTAGGCTAATTAGGTGTCATGAGCGGTTTGTGAGCCTTTGGGACTTGGATGTCATTTGGGGAGTAACTTCCCCTTCCCTGCATGGTGAATTGCCCTGCTCAGCTATCAGAACAGCATTATCAGAACAGGGAGCTGTGCACCCTTGGGCACCCCCTCTCCCTCCTGTTGCTGAAAGGTCCTGATCAGCTTCTTTTCACCTGTGATTCCTTGCTAGGCAGAGTTCCTTGTTTGCAGAACTTGCCCCACCACAATGTTTGAGACATTAACTCTTTCAGTCTCTCACACCATACTCAGGCCTGCCCTGCTCCCCTCACTTGGGTGCAATGGGACTGTGCCCTTGCTAGTCAGGTCTCTGCCCTTGCCTGCCTTGGTGTCACCCTTGGCTCCCAGCTCCGCTTCTCTTGGGGGGCAACTGGCCCTTGCTGCTCCTGGATGCATACCTTTAAGGGCAGAAGGTCTTGAACTATCAGTTTTGAATACTCTAAAGCCAGAGTTACTTGAATGAATGGCTTTTGGTTAAGTTTGTATTAGATATCAGTCTACCCACTTCCAACTTGTGAATGTTAATCTTTTTATCTTAAAAATTGACTAGTTAGCAATCTACCTATTATGCACACTATCATGAGATCGCTGTGCTGATGAGTCTCTAGTCCTGACAGAAAAGTCTCACAAAGAGCTGCTTTTAATACATTAGACCAATTTCCTCTATTAAAATACAAGAGAAAAACAACTCATCAGCTATGGATGTTTTGCTTATTTCCTGTGTTTTCTGAAAATACATTGCACCCATCCAGAAGAAATTAAAATTAACTTAATTTTATGAATTCAATTAAAAGGATTCATAATATGTCATGGTTTATGTACTGTAATCTTTTTTATAAGAGTAGGATGTTAACACTGCAGCTCCTCCTGCAAGTTTCCTCTGATGCCTCACTTTTATTCTGTGCAAGACATTGGTACTATCTGATCTTTTCAAGCAAAAGTGTTTACTGCCTCAGCCCTTTAAACAGTTTCTCATTAAAATGGCTCCTATCACTTCCTTCTTCTTGCAAGTACTGTAGTTCTGCCTAGAGCTTGCACAGGTCATGGCAAGGGCAGGACATATCTCATTGCTTCTAGGTACCTCTGAATGAGCTGTTTTTCAAGCTCCTCTTAATTACTTAGGGTAGTCACAATGCCTCACTCCTGCTCCAGGTAGTGCTAGAGTAGCCGGTGGGAAATCCACATTGTCCTGGTCATCCTCACAAAATCACAAGTCACGGTCACAGTATACTGTTGTGACACTGAAGGCTAACTGCATATTGGCCTGCATTAATTAGTAAGGGCATAATCAGCAGGTTGAAGGAAGTGATTATTTCCCTCTATTCAGCCCTCAGAAAGTCACACCTGGAGTCTTGTATCTGGGTTTGGGCCTCGTCAGTGGAAATGCAATGTCAACAACTAGGAGAGAGTTAATGGAGGGTCATTACTATGGTGGGAAGGCTGGAGCACACAGGCATACAGGGCCAGGGCAGCTGGGGTTTGTTTAGCCTCATGAGGAGACAATGAAAGGTGGACTATTGCTGCTGTGCAGAAAAAAGCAGAAGCTCAGGGAAACTCTCATCCTGCAACATTCTTAGCCAGGGAGAAGTAATAATCATGAAGTCTCTGTGGTCACTTCATCAATGAGTGGTGAAAAAACAGATAAGACTTTAGCTTCAGTTTCCTGTTATCAAGAAGAATTGTTGCTGTAGTTCATCTACACACGCAAATGTATTTTCTCACACTTCACCTATGCTTCCAAGAAAAATCATTGAAGAGTAAAGTTCTTACTTCGAGTAGTTAGTAGTAGAACTGCATAGAAGATGCCAGCAAACAGTTGCACAATTTGAGAAAGGATAGAGTTTACAACAAGAGAGTCTGCATACAGCTTATGTACATAGTACAGTACAATGAAGCACAGCATGACAAGTGGTTACTAAATCCAGTCTCAGAAACAGGAGAGTTACTTTAGCCTAGGCAGAATAGCTGAATGACACAGCACAGCTCAACCTATGCAGATACACTAGTACATATTCTCAAATTAAAAATAAAAATTATTTCCTGATGGCTGTTTTCTTGATTCAGTGAGCATATTCTTCATCATCACATATTCTGTTAATGTATATTTCTACAGATATATTTGCAAAAAATTGTACACAAGAAATATTATAGGATAATGTGTCTCTATGGAAATTATTAGAATAAAGATTAATACCTTACCTAAAAAAATAGTTGTTATTATGATATTGGTATAAGACTGGAGTAAATCAGTCTTATACTGATATACTGACTTATACTGACTTTTTTTTTTTTTTTTTTCATAATCTGACGGGAATTTGCATCCTCAAAATTATGAAGAGAATTTGATTTCGTGTCCTGACCTACCTGAAGTCAATGGTCTTCATTAACAGTAGGTAAGGCATATTATATGATTGTAGCATGTTAAGGGCATTTTGCTTTCCCTACAAAGTATCATCATGCAAGACTTCTCCAAATAAAATCTGTAGGTCCAGACTGAAGCCTAACAGCAAAGAAGCTGAACAGAATGCAACAGCCAAGGCTTTTCCTCACCCTTGGCAGTCTGTTGGGTTTCTGTTAAGAATTCTACATTGCAGGTGATACATATTCCTACACTCCAGATCCTTCACGACACCTGCTACAGTGACTCACTTAGCATTCCCCAGGATTTTTCATAACACTTGAAAACAGAACATGTTAGAGAAAGTATCCTGCCCATTTCTGTAACCTAAGATTCTCTCACCTGAATACATATTTCCCCCAGCCAATTGTGTCATTTCTGAAATGTTGAGAAGAAGAGAAAATACAGACATTCTAATAATAATTCTGCTGTTCTGTTTACCAACTGGAGGAAAAAGGAGAGAAAAAAAACCACTTGAATTCATAGAAATACAGCACATTAGAAGTTTCTGTGAATCATATTCAGCATGAAGAAGTGGGAGCAGAGCAGGTTCTGTCCTGTACATGGGTCAGTAATTAAACAACTGGCTGTAAACAGCAATGCTTGCTACATCTTTAACTAAATTCCACTCCTTCTGGGCAGTGCTTCTTTTCATTTTGGTTTATTTATTTTTAATTCACAGCACATACCTGTTCTGCCTCTGGTTCAAGGATATGATCACTGCAGCTATATTGTAGCACCCTAACTGTTGGTTAGCCAAGCTGATTTACAGAGCTTCTTTCCTTTTCCTTTCCCACTGTTTTTAATGTAATATAAAAAGGAAATATAAAATGAAGTCATAAAATAATTGATTCACTGACATGTACTAGCAGATGAACTCACAGTTCAAAAAGGCAGAAGAGCAGAACAGATGACTGTCACATCTAACAGTGACAAATGCCACTTAACTGTTAAGAAATGAAGTTAATACTGAGTGTTACTTTCACAGCAGATGAGGAATATAAGAATGCCAGTGGGTTGTCTTCTTCTGAATCTGTTAATCCATTTCGTGCCTCTCATCTGACACTTTGTTTTGAGCTAATGGGTAAAAGCTGATACTAAAGTTTTTATTTCATGTTGGTGGTGGTTTGGTTTTTTTTTTTTTAACAAAGAAAGATTCCATTGTTCATCTTTTCTTAAGAGATTCGGCATTGCAGATGGCTTTGTCATACTTTCAGTGTTTGCATAGCAGGAAGTAAATGGCTTTAGAATTTGCATGCCACAGAGGGCAGTAGGTGGCTTTCAGATTTAGTTCATGGGATTATATTTTATGGCACTGTCTGAGATTGTAGGCAGAGAATGACATTTAAACCAAATTATGAATAATTAACAAATTCACGGGAGAAATTAATCAGGTCACTGGCTTTTGGGATCAGCAACAAGTTCCACTGGGTCCATCATCATTTGAGTCAAATGGAGACATCTTCATTCCAAACCTGAATTATTTCAGAAATCTGGATACCAAACATGCTACATTATCCTGTTTTCTAACAGTGACCTCCATTAATACCACCTGTTATGTAAAGATGTGGAATAGCCTGGCCATCAACAAAGTCTCACTCCAGTGGTCTTGCTTGTCTCCTGCTCTGTCTTGAGGAGAACTTCAGCAATCATTTGTGTTTCACCATCAAACACTACTCCACATTACACAAAGGGTGCAGAATTCCCAGTTGCAGCTACCTCTATCCAGATACCAAACTTATCAATAGAACTACATGCTTGCTTTAAAAGCAAAAGTATGAAACAGAACAAGCTAGAAATTAGCTAGAAACAGCTAAAAATTAGTTTTCCCTTTCTTGCATGATGATCCTAACTAATGGTGCACAATCACTAGATAGCTCCTTGCAAAATACAGAATGCAAAACTACTGCTTGCTTAAAATGAAACTGCATGTCACAGGACGGGACAAATTGCCTTTTCTTGATACTTCTGAACTGCTAGTGTTTCTACCCATGTCCTCATTTTTAACCATTTAATCAAACCACAACATGGTGTTCCTTAATATCACCACCTTGCAAAAAATGATACCATGCTTTGCTGCTCATTCTGGCCTATACCCAAATAAAAGCTGCCTGCTCAAACTGGTAACTATATCATATGGTTTACAAATGTAACCTGATACTGCAAGCTGCTCCATATGGACATAATATCTATCTGTACTGAACAGGCTGTACGATCAGAACTCTTTCTGGGTTAGAAATCAGCTACAAACCATTTAATACATTCTTCCAATGTATTCAACATTTATTTTTACCACAAATTTCTTCCTTCAAATACAGTAGTTCCTAGATCCTATTTGTCAAAATAATTGTTAATGGATTGGTCAGTGTCCACTTCCTACTTTTCTTTCCTTGGAAGATATGCAGAAGGGTAATGAATCACTGGTAATGCAATGGTTATATGGGAATTCTTTTTTTTTTCTTCTTTTTTAATTAATTAATATAGCTAAGATAAGCTGCAATTTATGAAGTTTTTCAAGAATAACAAAGACTGAGAGAAATTACTATTAAATTAATTGGACTTTCTAAATATTTTTTTAAGTAATGAAAAACATCAGTCTGATAATCAGAGTGAAGTAAAAAAAGCCACATTCTTTTTTTAAACACATTAAGGGTTTTTCTTTTAGCTTTTGACCAATTTGAAATGCTTATAAGGAGTCTATTTCAATTTAACATTAAGGTTTGTGTTCTGCTTTTATTTTTCATATCCGTCACTGCCATGCTAATCGCACTTAGATTTTGGCATATATGGCAGGATTTCTGTCTCAGAAATTAAACCATTTTAATAAAATAAAAGTGTTTGGGAAATTTAAACACATTTAGAGAATTACTACAAATCTCTTCATGAAATCATAGTGGAATTTGAATGATATTTGATTTCTCATGTACTCTTCCTCTGGTAAAACTCCATTTCTGAAAACTTCTCTTTGAAAGCATCACTTAAGTGAGACCTAAGTCTCTGACTTCTAATCTAGTCCCTATTCTATTAAAAACTGGGCAGAGTTTTTTCTCTTTTTATCCTAAGAAGCATTGGGTACTGTGATGTATCTGTATATGTAGTTTCCAATCAAGATCCAAAACAATTTCTACTGATGTGTTTTGATTAATGTCAGTAGTAGTGCAGGTGCATACATATAAAAATTTGGGACAGATATATTCTGTCTGATGTCTGATGTCATATTTTACTATCACACTTTTTATTTCTTCCAGTTCCTAATTTTTTTGGAACTCCTATGAAGAATATTCACTAAGATGTCTTAAGTTTTCAATACAGGACGTTTAGACCAATTTCAAAACCTTTTTATGTCCTTAAGATGTAAAATGTCAATAGCCAGAGATAAGAGCTGGCATCTGGCCAACCTGCTCTGCAAACAGCATAGATTAGATGCAGATCAATGTACAATAAATGTCTCCTTGTCCTAATACATAGTCAGTGCCCTCCCTCTTCAAAAACCAAAGCCCTATGTTAGCGTCTTGATCCCACTTGTTTCATTCTGGCCCTGATGAGAAAGTGAAATGTGTATAATACTACTTCAATTTTCATCATTTTTTTTTTCTTCATGGTATCTCAGGTCTAAGCTCATGACAAGGAATTGTGAAACAGCATTTCAAGGTTTCTTAAAACAGTATCCTTCAAAGGCTGGCCATCAGTTAATGTCTGGCAGCTCAATCAATATGAGATGATTGCATCAAAAACCTATTTCCTGCAGGAGGTCAGTAGCAATGTCTGCTGTGAATGGCTAACTAAAAACTTCTACTTATCTCATTACATGCAGAAACACACTAACTATAATTTTATATCTACACTTGACTGGTGGAGTGATGATCAAAACTCTAATTGTACAGGCTCAGAACTGCCAGCAGCACCTTATTTCTCCCCTACACATGCACACTTTTTGGTTTTCCTTTCTGCCATGGAAGAGGTAGTGGTTTTTAAAGCTAGCATTTCATCTTCAGGTGATCACTGTCAGTTCATACACATACTGGTCTAGGCAGGATTTAGCTAATGTAACAGGGACCTGATCCAGCTCTCCCTAAAAATCAATATGAGACTCACTGATCTCAGTGGAATCTAGATCAAGCCTCAAATGCACTGGGGGGGATATTTTCTGAAGCACAAAGGATAGTGAGATGTATAAGTCCTAATTCCTATTCATTACCTTGAAAACCTCTCTTAATACTTCTTTCCCAATGTGACATAAAAATATAGATCAGGGAAATGTAAAAAAGGTGTTACATCCCTGGACATACAGAATTGCTGGCTTGTTTTTTATCTTGACCTGAAGTTGTTGTAAAAGTACTTTGAAAATTTCTACTGTCCCATTTAAGCTAGCTGGAACTCAGACTTTCATTTAATGGCTTCTGTAGAAAAGAAAAATCAGAGATAAAGCAAAAAATATGTGAGAGAGACATTTTTTTAAAAAGCTACCAAACCAATATAATGTAGTTGCATACTGTCTTTTCATAGCAGGCTCCCTCCAAATGTGCAATGGTTTTATTTAAGTATAGACTGAGTATACTGAGTTATTAAGAGAGTGGAAAAGAAATATTTCTAATTATTGTAAAAGCACTTTCTCCCTTTTTTGATTGTTTCCACACCTCTAATTACTGTTTGGCTTTATAGTAAGTGTACGAATGTATCTTTTCCCTCAATGGATTGTGACACTGTAGCTTAATTATAAAAGGCAAGCTCCTTTTTTGCTTAATAGCTAAAGGTCCAGGTCTTTGGCTTGGAAGGTCATTTGTCTTCTCTAAAGTAAAAGAACAGTGGATAATCTCAGTTTGTTTAATTATGTTTATTGCTTCATCTTGCCTCTGCCCAAATATTTGTTATAAAGGAAACATGCGTATTCATTGTGCCATCAAGGACCTTCATTTTGAACTGCACAATTAGTAATCTGCAGAAAGTGAGCTACCACAGATTTTTGTTCTTCAATTACATGCTTAGAGAAAAAATCCATCAGATCAAATATAATTATTCTGTAGCCTCATAGTGATCTCCTACTAATTTTCTGTTTGTTGGAGAAAAGTACTTGTTCAAAAAATCCAGATATTTGGCTGTTGGTCTGTATTTGTAATTATTTTTATAAATGTTGGAAGTTCCAGTGGATTTAGATAGCCAGAAATGAGCCAGTAGTAGTGTAATTCTTAAGAAGCAATAGTGTTGGCCATTAGACATTGATTCTAGAGATGATAATGGAATAACAAATGCAAAACTCAAAGACTATCTCTAGTAGGATTTAGGTGCTTAATCTTTAGTAGGATTCATCTCACCAAACTTTAGACATTTGCATCTGAATTACTTTATAGTCTCTATAGATAAATAGTCAGTTCTCAGTGTAATTCATCTTGTACTCTTGTGGGCATCTAAAACAGGTTAAATGAACCATGCTTTGCAAGTGCCTGTTTGTCTTGGCTAACCATAACAGTCGTTTAGCTACTAGCTCACGTATAAGTGTCTTCTTACAAATACTTAGGGATCTGAAAGAAGGATCTTACCTGTGACCCTCAGGATGAAATTTAAAAGAAGGACTCTTGACCAGCCAGGTATTTTAGGCTTTTCCAAGTTCTTTCTCAAGGAGGGAGGGAATGTCAGGGAGCTGTTCTAAGCTCCTGACCATTGTAGGAGCAATTTTGGGAACTGTTATGCAGAAATAGGACCACTGTTCCCTTAGAATACTGTTTTGTTTGGGGATTTTTTCCTGCAGCTAGATAACAGCAGTCTTTCTATCTAAGAACTAAGCCTTCTCTGACCTTTCACCTCAGAGGCTAAAGATTTGGAATAACTTTAGAATGGCTTAAGTTTTTGTACTTATGAATGCATCGCTGTCTTCTTAGACAACACCACAAGTTGTCTTCTTAAAAAAATGGGTAGAATGGAATAAAGAGCTTTTCTGCACAGCAGTCACCCACGATATTTATATAATCTCCACTGATAACATACATTCATGTGTAATATTCAAATGGAACATTCTCAAGCCTTTTGGTTTATTAAATATTTCTGTCATATAATCAAACATTTTGATAGCTAATCTTGAAACAACATGACATAATCAAAACTATCTATATTAACATTGCAAGCTCAAGTTACTTATCAGACTGAACTGCACACATCAGAATATTGCTAAGGCTTCTCCGAATTGTCAAACCAGTCATCTTGCTTTCAAAAACATAACTCCAAAGAAAACTCCAGTGAAAGTTTCTCTGTTCCTACTGTTTTCATTTAATATTCACAAATAGTGGGCAAAAGCTCGACTGCAGGAGAGAAATGAGTGTTTTGCCATTGATATCTATGTCAATAGCATTTTGCTTAACATATCTTCATTTCAATACCATACTAAGCATATATGTCTTTTGCTAATATAAAAAGGAAATGCCATTGGGCCTGGGGTTTTTTCCTTTTTTTTTCCATGTCATTTGCTTGTATCCTTCCCACTTAAGAAGAGAAATACTTAAAAGTTATGGAACTATTTATTTCCACTTTCTTTATCTGATAATCTTTTCTGTTATAATGTGTGAGGAACATATACCTTAATATTGGTCTCTTATGAGCATTTAAGAAAAATATCTAAGACTTTGTTGACATAAAACGGTTTTGGAGGAAGACCTACTTTGGTATTTCATAGATATTAGTAAAAAAAAAGATTCTTAGTCTATATCTAAGTCTAAGAATTATTTATTTAATTAGTGGATATTTATTGTTACTGTTATATCTAGGTGCCCTGTTGTACTATCATAGTGCACGACTGACTGTATCAAAAAGCTTGGAATATAATACTAAAAATATACTTGACAATACAGGGTATATATAAACAGGCAGCTGTGGAATATCTTAGTTTCAAACAACTTGCCCAGGACTAAGGAGCCAAACACAAATCTCCCAAATCCTATTATATGGGTTTAACTTGCTTTCTTTAAAACAAACAAACAAACAAACAAACACATTTACATGATATCTGATCACCTAATAGATATAGCATGGGCTCATAATAAGCAAAAGAGATAACCACTGTTTGACAACTGTCCATTTTTTTAATAGTGACATTTTGGTCCAAATTGTAGTGCCTAAATAATAATAATAAAATGAGGCCTTAGGTGGACAGTCCTGAGCATGAGTCAGGGTATAGAATTTCCTCAAGACCAGCAATCTTTTATTAGGCAGCCATGCCATCATCAGTTTCCCTTAGTAGCAGGGACCCCCAAAATAAAGAGCAAGATCGTAGCAGGGCCATGAAAGTAAAAGAAGAGGACAATGCCTGAGGGTTATAAGCACAGATGCAAAATGGTCAAGTACAGGTTACTAAAGCAATGCAGCACTGAGAGCTGAATAGGACTGCTTTTAGCAGACAACAAACTGTACATCTAACATGCGAAAAGCCTGTATGTGGTGGAAAGACAAAGGAGATAGGAGTAAGGTAAGAAAGTAAGCTGTACTCCTTACAAGCATGGGAACAGAAAGAGGAGTTGCTCTACTATTGACACCCCTGGCCCCTCTGCAGACCTGCTGCCTGTTCAACGCCACAGCTTACCCACAGCGAGTCCCCCTTCCCCTTCAGTGGAGAAAGAGGACTGCTTTTCCATTTGCTCCACCCCAAACGTAGCTAAGGCAAGTTAGAAACTTCCAGCAATTCCTGCTTCGGATCATCTGTGTCGACTAGTAAATTAGTGGGGTAAAGCAAATTCTTCACTCCACAGCCAAGGGAAAGAAAGGAAAGGAAAGGAAAGGAAAGGAAAGGAAAGGAAAGGAAAGGAAAGGAAAGGAAAGGAAAGGAAAGGAAAGGAAAGGAAAGGAAAGGAAAGGAAAGGAAAGGAAAGGAAAGGAAAGGAAAGGAAAGGAAAGGAAAGGAAAGGAAAGGAAAGGGGAAAGGGGAAAGGAAAGGAAAGGGGAAAGGAAAGGAAAGGAAAGGAAAGGAAAGGAAAGGAAAGGAAAGGAAAGGAAAGGAAAGGAAAGGAAAGGAAAGGGGAAAGGAAAGGAAAGGGGAAAGGAAAGGAAGGAAAGGAAAGGAAAGAAAGGAAAGGAAAGGAAAGGAAAGGAAAGGAAAGGAAAGGAAAGGAAAGGAAAGGAAAGGAAAGGAAAGGAAAGGAAAGGAAAGGAAAGGAAAGGAAAGGAAAGGAAAGGAAAGGAAAGGAAAGGAAAGGAAAGGAAAGGAAAGGAAAGGAAAGGAAAGGAAAGGAAAGGAAAGAAGGAAAGGAAAGGAAAGGAAAGGAAAGGAAAGGAAAGGAAAGGAAAGGAAAGGAAAGGAAAGGAAAGGAAAGGAAAGGAATGGAAAGGAAAGGAAAGGAAAGGAAAGGAAAGGAAAGGAAAGGAAAGGAAAGGAAAGGAAAGGAAAGGAAAGGAAAGGAAAGGAAAGGAAAGGAAAGGAAAGGAGGCCATTGTAGGTCCAAGGGACTCCTTTTCCTACTATGAATTCCGAAGATCTACCATGAATTCTAAGAACTGTCATCTTCTTCGTACCTGCAAAATGCACCAGCAGCCCTCTGTTGTCCTTAACTTTCTGCCAAATTGGGCAAAAATTTTCCTATGACACCTGATTCATGGTCCTGTAGCCCAGTCCACAGGAGTTTAGGCAGTGAAAATGAGAGCAATCACAAAGAAAAAAGAACTAACAGTAACAGTGGCATGAAGTACTATATTCATTCACCCAGATTTTCTTTTTATCAGTATTAATATTATGCATTCAATAAAGTGACATCATTCCGCTTCACTAATGAAGCCATGACTGTGTGAACTCTGTTATATAGGAATAGCAGTAATTCTGAGTAACATTTCTCAGGCAGTTATTTCATTCAGTATTTAAATTAAAGGAGAAGCTCTGTGATTATGGTGCAGATGTAACAAAATGCATTTCATTTCAGTCTCAATCACCCTTCAATTAGCAGAGGATGCAGCAGATAGGGAATAATTGCACTTACTACTTTGCTTCTCTGTTTTACATTAATGCCATTGTAATAATTTTTTTACTGGTTTTGTTTTTTAATTTAAAAAATATCAAATGTGCTGGTGATATGCAAGCATAGAGACTATTCATTGGTGAGTGTAGGATATTGTGGAGCAACAGAACTATGATATACCTTTGTGAGTTAATTTTGTAGAATTCAGAAAAGCCTTCAAAACTACTCCAAAATTCAGCAACTGAGAGTTTATACCCTGCATGTGTAAACTACCACTTATGAACTTTGCTCTGTGAAAAGCCCACTACCTGCCTGGGCTCTGTGCCTTGTGAAAATAGAAGAGAACATTTCTTTTGTCAAAACAAATCCTGGAATTGTGAAAGGATCTAATCACAACTGAGGAAATATGGATTTTGCATTGTACTATAACACATCAAACTATCCAGATCTGATATGCTTTTCAGGAGAGTGTCCTGGTGTGTGTTGGGATAGAGTTAATTTTCTTTCTAGTAGCTGGTACAGTGTTATGTTTTGGATTCAGTATGAGAAGAATGTTAACAATATTGCATTGCCAAGTAATGTTTAGACTAAGTCAAGGATTTTTCAGTTTCTCATGCCCAGCCAGCGAGAAAGCTGGAGGGGCACAAGAAGTTGGGAGGGGACACAGCCAGGGCAGCTGACCCAAACTGGCCACAGGGCTATTCCATACCATGGAATGTCATGCCTAGTGTATAAATTAGGGGCAGTGGGGCTGGGGGGTGGATCGCTGCTCGCTGCTGGGGAACTAACTGGGCATCGGTCAGCGAGTGGTGAGCAATTGCATTGTGCATCACTTGTTTTGTATATTCCAATTCTTTTATTATTATTAATGTAATTTTATTATTGTTATTATTATCATTATTAGTTTCTTCCTTTCTGTCTTATTAAACTGTTCTTATCTCAAGCCACGAGTTTTACTTTTTTTTCCTGATACTTTCCCCCATCCCACTGGGTGGGGAGGAAGTGAGCAAGCAGCTGCCTGGTGCTTAGTTGCTGGCTGGGGTTAAACCATGACAGAGAGATATCTTCTGGATAACTAGCATAGAATTGCAGCTTCTGAAAATAACACATTTTTCATAGTAAGACCTGTTAGTGAGTAACAGATGTACCCACGCTGACTTTTGAACACCAGTTGTCCCCTTAGATTTGTGGATGTTCTTTTGTTGGAAAACACGGTATCAACAATAGGCAACTTCTTGTCCTGACTTAAATATGACTGATTTACCACAGTTAAATCAGCATTTTACTCAATGTCTCAGTACAGTAACAAGTTCCCCATAAAAATGTCTTCCAACACATACTGTAGACAACAGCTCTAAGAACATTTTTTCTTTTTCATACCAGAGGTTTATACAATTATCAGCTTAAGCTTTAATTGGATTTAACTAATTGGTAAACAGGATTTTTATTCATTAATTTTATACATGTATCAGTTCCTCATTTAAGGTTTAATTTAAATTCAATAAAAGCCACTGGATGGCTGAGATTTATATAAAAAAAAAAAAAGTCAGTGAAAAACCTTGACAAATCACAGCAACTTCTTCACTTTGGTATTTTTAAAGATGCCTATTATTAAATCTGATTACTTTAATATACATATATAATCATATTATCTAAAATACACATTTCTAAGAGATCATCCTATGGATTTTGGTATCAACATAGAAAGAAATGCAAGATCCCTTTAATTTGATGTTTATCAAGTCTTACATACAGTCCATACAAATCTGAGAAAAGAAACATACCAATTCAAAAATAATGTTTATGTTAAAAAAGGAAGGTGTAAGAAACAAATAATTATATTGCTATAAACTAGTCCCATGGTTTTACAAAAAAAATGGAAGAGTGTTTAAATACTACAGCAACTTAATAATTATGACTATGAATAAATGATCATTCACAAAGCATCCGTTAATTTCTTACAACTATTGCTGTTAGAAATATGGGATATTGAACCATGAACTGAGCCCACAAATTTCCATAAAACCCACAGACAACGCAACACCATTTTGGTATTATTTCAGAAGGCTTTTCAGGTATGTCTTTACTGTATTTATAACCAGGGGCAGCGGAAAATGAAAGACACTACGAAAGCGTAGGTGGCACGCTCCCTTCTATACAGTCTAAGACCATCCTATTTATTTTAGCAAGAATCTGGCTGTAATCACAGATGTTCTGATTGTACCCCTCCATGTGCTTTTTGTTAAAGTGCACATGCATTAGCAGAACAGATGTTTTGCTATAATGGATTATCAGCAACATAAATTGTCCAACCATTCCAACTCATCATTTTCCTGAAATGAAACAGTACAAAGAAATATTCCCTTTCCAATAAATCTGTCTATGGGTGAACATGTTAAGAGAAGATACTGATGCCAGTCTACCATATATATATGTGTGATGAAAAGAAACCTCATGGCAGTGATGATAGCGATGCTGTTAACTGCAAAATATAAAGAGACACATGAAAATTATGAAAAAATAAAGAAAAAAATGTACACCTCAGAAAATAAAAAGTTGGCATAAAGTGGCAAAAGTAAAGATAGGAGAGATAAACACATGTAAAGAAGGGAATTTGTTATAAATAAAGTTAGAGACAATGAAAAAAAAAACCACAGAAAAAGAAACACTCAAAAAACCCTGAAGACTACATTTTCTCAAACCCATCCAATAATTTTAAATGAAACATAGACAATTTTCACTGGTGTCCTAAAAATGAATGCAGTTTTCATCTGACAGTGGTCCAATTTTTAATGTTCAATCATCTGTTCTCCACTACAGATGTCTCCTGCAAGTGCACTGGTGGGAAGGGAAACAGGTGTTTGCCTGCCATTAGTTGTGCCTTCCTTTAGCGCGTGTCTTTGCACAATGATTTTGGCTATATGTTATCTGTAACTCAAAAAGTTTTGAAATACTTTTTAATAGCAGTGAGAGATCTTTTAGACACCTATCCAGTCAATTTACTGGGTTATCAAGGGTATGGGATAAATGCCAGCATGAGTGAACCTCCGATTTTCCATCTCCTTTTTCTTAGGTTCCTATAACTTGTCCTTTAGTCAATTGTTTCTAATCCTGAAGTAGACAGAAATTAATTCTCAGTGTTTTCTGATGGACTTCCTGGTTAAAGACCAATTAATCCCTGTAAAATTCTTATGAATAATTAGGCTCCTATTCACTAGGCTTTTGCTGATGAAGTCTTAGATTCTGCTCAAACCCAGCTGTCTTCAACTTCATTCAGCTTTTTTAAAGAGATTTCTAATTGCATATGGGTTTACATTTCTTTAGCTTCCCCTGTTTTTACACCACAGTCTTCTCCACAGGGCAGCCCTTGCAGGCACGATATTTTATTATGGTCAAGACAGTGATAATGTTCATCTTTATCACTTGAAGATTAAGCAAATAAAAATTCCATGAGCCCATGTCATGTTCTCTTCTTGTGCGGGTCCATTGACAGTCATTTTCCTGCCCAGGAATCTCTGCTATTAAGTAGCTGTTAGAACTATGGTTTAAATAGGAAGGGACTCATTCTCCTTAACTGTTACACTAGCTTAAATCCCAAGTAATTCCTCTGAAGTCAGTGGATTTGCTCTGGATTTAATCCAATCTAGCTGAAAGCAGAATTTGGCCCTTTGATTCCTGCTGCCATTACTCAATTGTTGGGAGATTTACTTTATGGGGTATGCTCTGTATAACTAACACGCTGCAGCATACTTGTTGATCTACTTACCAGCAGAGTAAGAGCTTTATATTTGACATAGCTGAAACTTCTGACTAAAAATAGATTGTAGAAAATTCCCAGCTGAGCTCTAATATCAATTTTCAGGAAGCAAAAATACAGCTTTCCACCAAGCTAGACTAGTTGAAATGGAGGTAGTTTAGCGCACAACGGTTTGTAATATACTGAATACTCTGCCTGCGACACTTTAAATGGATAACATGAAGATTTGATAGCAAACCTAAAAAATTACTTTTGCTAAATGGAAAAACGGGGCGGGGGGGAAATCCAAACACTGTTGGATACTGCACGGCAGCAATTCATCATCAGAATTCTTAGCAACCAGCCATCCTCACTGACTTCCACAGGTTTTCATAACGCAAGAATTTGAGGGGGGATGAGAGGAGAAAGTACTTACCTAATATTTATTACAAAAATGTATTAAAAGTTGAGAAATGATTTGACAGGCTTTATGAATAAGTAAAAGTGGGACAAATGGGAAACATATATGAAAAATAGAGCAAGATAGTATAAAATATTATTATGACAGCAGAAAATCTTGTTGACCACAACAATAACAACAAGAAGATTGGTGAATATCTATACAGAAAAGAAAAGAAATCAGCATAGTCTGGGATTAAATTTTCTCCAGTCTACAATGTTTTCACCAAGTTTACATATGTGTGCCAGTTTTACTTCAAATATAGAAAATGGGGGTTTATTTCAATTATATTATTTTAATTTTACTGTATTACAACATTTTAATCAGCAAGAAGGAAAATTACATGAAAAATATTAAATATGCTCTTGACTTTTCTTAACAAATCACACAGGAATTCACACATGATTCAGGACAACCAGGAAATATCTACTATTATGTTAAAATAGAAACATGCATACATCACATCTACTTTTTCCTAACCTATAGTCTCGATGTGGATCTTAACAGAAAGAAAAGAGACAGAAGCTCTCTAGTGAACTGCAAAATTTTGGAAGCTAAGTGTGCCTGTGTGTGTACCTATACACACACACACACATATATATGTATACACAATCTCCGTCTTCTATTTTTTATTTACTATTATGCAAAATCACCACTTTGCTCCCTCAGCACTATCTGTGCTCTTTAAAACCCTAACTCTGTTCTGAAGCTGTTTCATGTTTGTTTTCAAAGACTTCTTGTAAAATATTGGTGGGTTGTGCATTTTTTTGACAGTAAAAATAAGAAACTACCTTTCCATTTGGGTTAGAACTGAGATGAAATGAGGAATGGCTGCCACCAAGCAGAAAATTTGCTCACTTTATGTATGCCAGTTAATTACGACACTTCAGAGGCGCTTCTGAAAGGATAAGGCAAGCTGCATAAATTTAGCTGTAATCCAGGCAGGCAAAACTAATTTGCAGGGGATGGCCTTATCTAGCTGCTGCAGCTTTCTCAGAAAATTAACCTTGGATATTTGGGCCCAATTCAGAAAGTGTTTGATTTTTTTTCCTTTCCTGCTCAGCATAAGAGAATTTTAAATTCAATACAATACCTGACTTTTAAGAGGCACTATGAATGCTGTAGGCAGTTCAGAGTTATTACTGACAAGCAAAAATATATATTTATATACGTACATATATGATTGTCCTTCATGCCCATTATCCTGCGTTCTTGCATGTGCATCAGAAGGTTTATCACCATATGTATGGGGGGGGGCCTTTGGATTAACAGAAGATGCAGCTCATTTTAACGTACTTAGAAAAATTCATCAAAGTTCATTGCAGAATAAGTCATGCATACTGAGTTGTTCATTCCAGTGGAAATGAAGAAATCCCCATAAAAATAGAAGTTTAATGAAGTGTTGGAGCAAAGTCCTGCCTGTCATTCCAATTACCACTGATTTAGAATTTTCCTTGATACACCACTAGTAATTGCTCTTACTCAGCACAATTAAAAGTTTACCTTAGATTTCACCACTTTTACCAGTTCATAGGTGAATGATTTAATTAACAAATGTTCCCAAATCCACCTTAAAAGCTTCAGGCATAATATGAACTATAAGAACTGTTACTGGCTATTTAGCATTTCGCAATCTACTTAGTTAAGACTGCCTTTTATTCTACCTAACACCGTTAATGAGTTAACAGTATGATCCTCCCTTTGCCCAGTCAATAATCACTGTAAGAAAACATGACAGTATAACCCACATAAAATTTTTTGTTCCATAATTTAATTGGTTTGAAATGACTGGATGCTTTGCGGACAAGACAATTTGTGATATTTGTTTGGTCAAATCTGACCACCCAAAAGTAGGTCCAAGGTTATTTGGAAAAAAATTTCTTTTAATATTGTTAGGTGGATTAATCTCACTTTTTCCTATTTGCAGAGTGGTAGATATCTCCTTTACAGCCACTTATTCCAGCCTAAGCTTGATGACTAAAACAGGACCACAGAAAGGTAACAAATAACCTTTTAGGTCATTTTCACTGACCTCTGTCTTCACTGACAAGTCTCCTGAATTTAAGGCAGCCAAATTCATACTAAATTAATCTAACCTGTAGTTAAAGCTCATTAACTCTTTTGATGTTCAGCAGTATGTTAATCATGACAATCTTTTAAATACATGCTCAGTTGCTATTCTATTTTGATTAGGCCCTTGAAAATACAGCTAGCTTTCAAAAGGATCTGTACATCTTATGCACATAATTCTGAATATTCTGATCTGATGTAGAAAATTGCATGGCAAGGCAATCTTCATTCTTGCTCTGAATTCTGCCAGATTTTAACAACCAAGGGCTATTTATGATCAATGAAACACAGGCTAATTTAGCACTGCCCTTCTTCTTCCCGTCCAGCTTCAGTATGCCCCAAGATACCTTTTATTCTTACATTATGTCAGTACAATTTTATGTTAGTGTCAGGATAATGAGTAGCTGTCACTTGATGCTGATTTTAGCCTTCAAAGCAATAGTAAGATTGCATGTAAATATAAATGCCAACATAACCATTCTATAATAAAAGATTTGTCCTTTCATTATTGTAATCATCAATGTCATTATTATTTTTATTACTACTTAATTTTTACCACTGCAAAAATTTGCAATGTGCTAGCTACTATCCATTCATGTAGGAAAGTCCAACTCTTGCCCAGTAAAGCTTGTATTCAAAGAGATATACAGTACATGAAAGACAGAAGGGTGACAGTTAAATGTACAGTTAAATACAGACCTTTTCTTAAGGAGTAGAAAAGAATTTCAAATTTAAAAGTTCATCTTTCATGTACAAGTAAATATGAAAAATAGTAAACCTGAGGTATAAAAAAAAAAAGGTGCATACAACTATCAACAGAGAGCATAAAATTAAAATTGACCAAAGCATCTGACCAGTAAAGCACAGCAAACTTCCTACTCTGAAGACAGGTTTTGCAATTATATTGCAAATGTCACAATACATAATATTCTTAAAGCAGAGTTTAAATTGCTTTCATTTCAAAAAGTATTCTTCCTCTCTGAAGTTTTATATAATGTTAGTCAATATATCTCTTGAATGTATGGATATTTCACTCAGGGCAAAAACAAACAGGGCCAAGCTGCAAGAGATGGAAAGATCTTGATCTTCAGAATTTTCTTCCTTCAATCTTTACCAGATGCTCACAGAGTTACTGATTCAGCAGATGCCTTAATTTGCCAGGTTTTTATCATGTTGCAGCCAAACATATAGAGCCAGATATTCAGTTGAAGTGGGTATATTACTATTACCATCTAGCAGAATGCAGTAACTGGCTCATCACACATGCTTCAAAGTCTCAACTGCAAAACATCAGTGTTAGCAATTACTCGTATTTTACCCCTTCCCTGTGTAAACAGCCATCAGGGTTTGTGAAATGTCTTTTATTAGATAGTCTAGTGACTATGGATAGGTGTACTTGCTAGGTTTTCCCAGATTTCTAGAGTTTTGTAGAAGTTAAAAGAAGGACCTACATAAATGTCCATATTCAACACTAATTTACATGAGTTTCCTTTATGTGGAAATTCCTATTTTTTGCATGTACAGTATAATCTTGAAAAATTGTCCTGTGTTGCTAAACATTACACATAAAATTCATTTCAATAATTCCAGGCATCTCCTAAGCTAAATATATAGACTTATGTGACGATCAATGGAAAGAAAGAAGCATCTCCACTGATATGTGCTCACTGAGATATGTGTCTTATAGTTTATGGTATAATTCATCTTTTCTTTCACCACTAAGAAAAATTCTCAATTATAAATTTATCATGTAAACAACTGAAATTTGGCTGACTGAATCATAACCTAAATACTCTTCTCTTTGTAGTTTGTTATGTGTCGATACCCGAAGTGTTACTTATTTTTCTATTAGTCAAGGAAAATTCAGGACTAGAACCACTAAAACCACTTGGAATGGTCAATACTTATGAAGCTGAACCCCAGATGAAAGAATTCCACAATATAGTGTGAATATTTACCCAGTCCAACATGATCACAACTGATTATGGGTCTTCATTACTAGAGTCTTCAAGGATCATGACAGTGTTTTTTCTCCTCATTGTGAATTCTCAATATAAAAAGGCCATAGAGATCTAGTGTAATTGGACTGGTGTTAGCATTAGTCACTATAACAAATGGGTCCAACTGTGCTGATAAACAATACATGTTAGAATTTGGAACAACCAACATAGCATTTATCATTTTCTGAGAAAGGAGATTAAGTAGAAAATTATACTTGTATGAATCTCGAAATACATGTTGGCATGTCATTTGGCAAATTTAAAAATATAGCTGGAAAACACTGGGAAGTGCATCTAATGCGAGGAAAAATTGTTTTAGTGGTGATTGCCCACAGAAAACATTAGGCTTGGAATATTTCCATTTGGGGGATTTTCATTTTCTCGAGGTGGTAGAGAGAAGGTTTTAACATCAATATTGATTGCATTGTTTACACATGCCCTCAAAAATCTAGGTGAAATGGGAATCTGTATGGAATGTCCCTGATTTAATACATTCAGGAGATTTCCAAGGGTCTATAGGGCAGAAATGGATTTAAAAAAAAAAAAAAAAAAAAAAAGCAAACAGGAACATCAGCAACATAACAACAGAAGTGGATTTATTTTAGGCAGACAAGTTTGTACAAAGACTCCTCAGGGAGATGAGAAGTCCTACAATATAGGTCTATGAAGATTCCACTCACTACTTCAGGTCAGGGCAGAGATCCAGAACATAAGATGCTGTCCAAATGGTCAGAGTTAGAAAAAGCAAAGTCAAAAAGGACAATGTGATCAACTGGGTTAGAATAAACTGAGTAGTAATTGAGGGCATAGATGGAGCAGTCTATCAGGCTTGGCAACAAAGGTAAATTAAATTTGATGTAAAACATCATTACAAGTATCTCTAGATGCTTTTCAAGGAAGAAGACAGATTATAGGGACAAACACTACAAAAGAATGTGGAAATCAAAGACTGATTCTTAGAAAAATCAAGAATCTGCAGCTGCAGCTTGTGCAAATAAGTTTTATTGTATTGTTCTCATGCACTTATTATTTTTGTATCAGGTATGCAGTTCCTTCCAAAATCCCTCTCTGCGCATCTTGGTCATGTGGATTTGCCAAAAGGCAAACAGGATCTGAATGTGTGCCTGGCTCATATTGAACCAATAAGCCAGCAAATAACAACAATTGATTTTATTCTTTATCTCTAATATTTTTGTCTAATGGCACAAAGAAGCAAACTGAACAAAGCACTTACATTTTCTTCTTCATTCTAATTTTCCTTCCTCTTCCATTTCTTTTTCTGCATTGCAATATTGAAAACCGCCAACAGTATATTCATTCCCTGAATAAATGACCCATCACCATTTCTCAGAAAGACTATGAAAACCCAAGCTTTTCTTTATTTTTCATTCCAATAATTACAAATCCAGCAATCATTTCCAGTTATATTTTCCTTTCAGATTAGGTCTATTCTATTTCCAGCAAATCTTTTACACACACGTTTAGCATTCACTTTTTTCTATCATTTAAATAGACTAGTGTGTGGTAAAGGCAATTTTGCTAATGAGATGTCAAAACACCAAGTGGTTACTTTTTAATTTAGCCCAAGGTAGAATGCTGTAGTTTAGAGCCAGTGATCCATTGCTAAATTCAATTTCCCAACTGTTTAATTAATTTATGTATACAATTTAATGATATTTAATTTGATATGCACATTCAAGATATAGTGTATTTATCCATTTCTAAATAGAATCCTGAATAAGTTACCAAAAATTACTAAAAACATATTTTTCTTCTATGGAAGTATTCTACCAACTATTTTTTTTAATTAATTTTGTAATTTCATCCATTATACTGTGTTTCCCAGAAGACCTACATGAATATACTATCATTTCTAAGCAAAATTGCAGAAGATAATAACTTCTTAAACCTCCTTTTTTTATTTTGACTGTGGGTTAAAGTAAGACATGTTGTGGTCATGAAAAAAAATCATCAGGATGCTGGAAAACCAACAGAAAGAAATCTGTGTGTTCATTATATTAGGCAGATAAGGCATTCCAAGGATAACTGTGTTATGTATTACAGTCTCATGAAGAGCTTTGGTTCTATGCTCCAACACAACAAAGGAAGAGGGATGTTTTTGTATTGGATTAACCACAAGTAAAATAGTGAATAACAGAAGGAAATTCCATGCCAATCTGTATGCCGGAAAACTAAATCACATGAAGTTATAAAAGTAACAAAAGAATCAGAGAACGGCTGGGTTTATGGGTAAAGGGTATTTGTAATGTCCTAGGAGTGTAATCTTAACGACCATGAAATACAGCCTGTTAAAATAAAGGGTCTTCCCAAATTCATGACTCCAGTGTTGTGCATGCACCTTATACTAGACAGTCTCTACTACTTTTTTAATAGATACAAAGACCAGAGGAAGGAACAAACAAATCACGTCTCACCCTGTGGCTATAGTGAAAGAGAAGATTAAGCCCTCAACTGGGTTGCAGTCTAACACTTCACCTACAAGATCCTACTTTCCCATTTCCAGAAAAGGAGACAAAAATTACAAGGGAACAACCTGGAAGTATGATTTCTACAGCCTCTCTGGATATAAAATGAAGAATTAGAAATATTCAAAGAAGGAAATGCTGACTTAATTTGTCTGGTTTAGTTACTGACATAACACTGCACACAGCAACATAGTCAAATCTCAAATATCAAGCAGCAGGAGCCCAGCCTATTTAGCGTTAACCCAGGACTTCACATCACTTCAATGGGCATCAAGGGCACATTTCATCCAGATGCCCTCTTGTGAGTGATATGTAAGAGGCTTTACAAGTCACAGAGACTTGGCCAAGTTCTGCTCTAAAAACTTTGGCTAAAAACATTAATTGCAGAGTCAATTGACAGCATTATTCTTTACTTCCTGGTCAGCATTGGGTATCTACATTGTGACATGCCATAGGGATTTTCTGTTACTAATGCCTGTTCAACTGTTCAATTGAGGAACAGTATAAGATCGAGATGATTTGAAGTGGGATTCATCTCACCTAGCTTTAGACATTTAAAAGTTAGACATCTAAGTCTGAACTGGAAAGAAATAAGCACCTCTAGAGGGCAATTCATTTGACCTATCTCAGATGCCTATTTTAGTCAGAGATAAGTCATCCTCCAGAGATGCCTAGATTTCTCTTTTGACTATAAAGGGACTCCAGGGCAAGCAGTTCAGTTGTAGTTTTCTGACTTTCAGACCTGTAATTTAGAAGAGATATATCCCACTCACTGTGGTGGGAAGGTTCAGTTTCCACACTAAATCACTCATGCTGTTTTCAGATTCATAAAATACCCAAAACCTCATCTCTAAGTATTCCTCATTTGCTCTTTTTAATTTCTATTTTGGGTTGTTGGTTTCTTCCCAAGCACTTAATGCTTTTAATTTTCACTCATTTTCTCATTAAAAATATTCACTCATAGCAAGTTCATTGTAACCTGTCTATATTTCACCTTCCAAAACAGATGCCTCAGTGATAACAGCCAGAGCACATTATAAAATTATTATGCTTCATCCAGCTGTTATTCTTTCTTAAGATTTTCTTTTCATTTTTGAGATGTCTGAAGCCTCACTTTTCAGGCCTCTATAATGGAAATACATTAATCGTCTTTGTCTATTTAGTCACTGATTTAATATGATTATTTGTTCAGAATTTTATATGATATGAATTAAATCCTTACAACTGATCTTAAACATTCAGAAAACCAGAACTAGTGCTTGAACTGGATTTAAATTTCTTCTGATCTAGAGGCCTGACATTCTTCTCAGACTGATTTTATACTAGTGTAACTCCATTGACTTCAGCAAAGTCATTACAGACATAAATGTGAGAGAAAAAATAGTCCTAGGCTTTTGCTAGACAGGAAATGGTTGCAGATGTTTAAATTAATTATTTGTCTGTACATACCCAATTAAAAAAAATTATTAAATCATTTTTCTAAAGAGCATTTTTTTTTTATTCAAAAAAATGTAGACATTTCAACAGTTACTTGCTAATAGTAACTCACATTCGTAATGTTTTTTTCTCTTTGACCAATGGAAAAAGTCTTGGTTAATCAACTGTTTCACAGAACTGTTAATTGATATAAACAGCAGTTTATGTTCCCATAGAATTGAATGCAAGTTTTTTAAAGAAGCATCCAACATGTCTTGAAATTCTTACACAAATCATGAGCTCTTTTATTAAGATATATATCCATATATTTTAACATCAAATCAGTTACTTCAAACATTTAAACAGAGAATTCTTAATGTAAAATCTTATAATACAGACTGAGTGCAATCAGCATAAAAAATAATTTGACAGCCTTCCACATTGCTGAGTAAATGAGGCGTAACCTTGAATATGAAACTTAGAGGCTGCTGATTTCTTTAGACTATATTAGAGAATTTATGACATTTCCTGTGGGAAAGGGAAAATGTTCAGGAAAGTTTATCCCATCTCCCATAGGCACAGCAATCTCTTCTTATTTATGCTTAGATAATCAGCATGAGCAGGTGTTTCTCATTCTCTGTGGGTGTGAGGACTGCAATAACAGAAGTAAAGTTTGTGTGAGGGAGTAAGTGCTGGAAATGTTTTTCAATAACATATGTGGACTTGACCATGTCTATTAGTGTCTACTATTTCATGTCCTATTGGTTATACTACAGGCTTAATCCTAGAAGTGCTGGACACTTTCCAAGTGCAGATCACATTTCCCAGCAATGGACTTTCAAGATCTGCAACAAAAGTTGATTGCCGTTAATGGGACTCTTTCCCACGACTTCACAACTTTTCTCTTCAGAAGCTTTTAGTGCTTGAAACAAGCACTTAGCAGCTGGAAGGGTAAGAGTTCCCACAACTTGGCAGGGCGCTCTTAATGTTAGGTTTGGCCCTTTGTTTCTGTTTTAGAGAAGCATGCTGGATTTGCAAGAGGACTTATAAATATGTTCTAAATACTGTACATTTATGCATGCCCCTATAATTTATAAATATGTAAATAAGTACTGCATATGCTTAACAAGATTGTGATAATTGTACATTTAATAAAGCTTCCTAGATATAAACCAAGATAAGAATTATCTAGCTGAAAACTTCACTGTTGTTAAGGAATGGCAGATAGAGAAAACATGTCCCCAAGATAAACTGAAAGTACTGTGGCCCATTTTAAAGGAGCACTCTCAGGACCAGTGATAATTGCTTGGGAAAACAGTTAAGTCTAAACCTGAAGAACTTAAAACTTAAAGAATGTTGTATCTTTAAATAAAACAGACTTATGCCTAGTTTTCTTTTTATTTAAAACACTCAGTTCTGTTCACATATTTTCCAGTAACAGTCATAAGGTAGTGAGGATGAAAAGTCCTGCAACCAGAAGTCAGGGTGCTTCTTCCCAGAAGAAGCCTTATTTGAAGAGGGAAAGAGGGAAGCATGTCCATTATGGCCTCAGCTAACAGACGTGTTTTAAAAGAGCCTAGAAAAAAATTTCATGCACATTCTGGTCTTTTCATATATGTTAAACATGTTCTGTTTAGGCATATTTTTTGCTTTTTTTCTAAAATTCCTAAATACAGTTCTCAATTAAGCATAAACAGGAAAGAGGCAGCAGGAGCTTAGGATTGAACAAAAAGAAAAAAGTCTTCACTCAGCACTGTTAGCTTGTAGACATCCTCATCCCAGGAATCTGTAGCAGTGGAAAGTTTTACAGTTAAGCGTTTTTAGGCATCTCTTTCATCCAGTTATGCATAGATCCTGGGCCAGGTGGTTTGAGCAGTGTAGCTATTTTATATAGTAAAATGCAATGCAGCTCAAGGCCCAGTCTAAGAGCTTGTAAATATGAGAACACTCAGCACAGCTACAGCAACTAAGGCTAGAAATTTGAAATTATTTAGTTGAGCAACAAGTTAAACAGTGCTAGTCTTTCTGAACAAGTCCACAGAAGGGCTTAATATGGTTGCAGTAGTTCAGATCAGTTTTCTTAAGTGTAACTATGCAGACAAAGACCAAAAATGAAAGAACTAAAAAATTCCAGTTCAGGGGCAAAAGAATGAGGCAGTTATTCAGCAACCAGAAAAAGACCAGGTGTACAAATAGTGTTGTGACAGTGACAAAATGAAGCAGTATTTTTGAACCATTGCATGTTCACTTATTAGTAGAAGTGGAAAGAAATATCTAAAAAGACTTGTCACGCTTCAGCTTGCCATTTTAAACATGATAATTGCACAGTAATTTGTCACTGTCTCACAATTAAAAGTAAATCAAAGTGAATTTATACTCTGAATGTAAATGTGTCAGCATTTTACATCAAGCAATACCTTTTTCATTAGATGGAAGCAGATGTTGACAGCAAGTTCAGTAATAGAAGCCTACCTAAGATAAAAGCACTAAAAGAACACAAAAAATGTGAGATTACTATCACCAAATATATTATTTCTATTAATTTATCATTTTATGGCTCTTCTTGTTTCTATTGTATCACAACATTATGAGTTTGATAAGTAAGAGAACAAAATGTCTGCTTACAACTCCTTATGCCAACAACACTTTTTGAGGCTCCCAGATACATCTCAGACTGGTGTTTATTAGTTGATTTGCATGTTTTACTTACATATCTGTTACCATATCCCTTAGAATCCCAGAGGGTACTACCCAAGTAAAGAAGTGGTCCCAAAGTGCAAAAAGTTGGAAAGGAAGGGAAACACTGCAGTGTGTGTGTTCTTTAATTGCCTACATATTAGACTATCCCAGGCTAACATCCCAGACAAGAAGATTTCCATACTAACAATGTTTTCCTTCATAGTTCACTTATACACTACACATAGGCCTGACATGAATTATGTTTAGAAATACTAAAATCTAATGGTACTCCTGACTCCAAACTAAGCTATGGGTGCAATAGTTCACTCCAGATGTTGTGTACAGCTACACAACTAGTCTGCTCTTATTCTTTATTGTGATTGTACACAAATCTGGTGAAGATCATAACACAACTTTTGAATATATGTATATATATATTTGTGTATGAATAAGTATACCTATGCACATATATATTTAAAGACTATTTAGAACATTTTCCTAGTCTTGTCTTTTTTTTTTAACATCAGTATGACCTCAGCAAAGGAATGTCTTTGGTTTCAGTGCTTAGCAATTGGTCAGTTGTTACAGGCAGATAGACTAAAATAAAAATCTCAGCTGATATTTGTCTTTACTTCAACGTCTTACTAGAAGGAATGGAATTTAACATAATAGGAAACTCAAACAGTTTAATCATGCAATATTTTAAGGTAATAAATAGATTCAGAACTTCCTTCCTGCAGTGTCTCAGACCGTTCTTTCATATTAAGCATTTGTAGTCTCTAAGTTATTATTATTACAATATTACGATATTTACTGGATGTATTGTGTCTTTGAACAATAGTCAGCATAGACATTAATCATGCAATATACCTTGCCTTTCCAAAAGTTATAGGAGGCAGATGGTATCCTCTTTACCCTCCCCGAAAGATAAGAATCTCTGTGAAGAGAACACATAAGAACAGAAGTACTAAGCATTTGCAACTGTAAGTATCATCAACATATATCATTAGCATCTAAAAATGCTGCATTGCAAGGTAACATGAAGGGTAGCTTGCAGGAGAGACTCAGGTCTGAGCCCTTGCCATACCACCTTGCTACCACTTCCTGGTGAGATGTCTGTCTTGAGTCCCACATCCTTGTTCACATCACCTCTTCCCCCACTCCTGCCCCACTTTCCCAAGGGCTGCTGTAGATGCATCATTCAGCTGTACTATGGAAAAGTAGGACCAGCAATCTCAGTTTAGGCATCAGTAATTATTCTGCACAGTGCCATTTCCTTTTCTTAGGAGGGGTGTATGAAAATAAATCCTTTGCTATTTGTGCAGAAATTCTGGGTTATGTTAGTAAGCATCACAAAAGTGCCCCTGAAGAAATTAATTCTGTGTTCAGTTCTGATCTGCTATGTAATAAAAAAGGCTAGAAACCTCACACTGACTGTTGACAATACAGAAGAAAAACAATAGCTACACTTTCAGTGAGCCTCAGTTCTACACACTGAAGGATGCGGAGAATCTAGTTGGAACAGGGGAAGGGGGAAAAACTGTAAGGTGGCAGATGGAAACTGGGCTAAGTAGGAGGGTATGGAGTAACATTATGGAGGGAGCTAGCGTTGGGGTCTGCAGATGTATTATATACACTGTCAGAGAATAAATAGCACAGAGTAGAGGGGACGTAACATGGGACACAAGCATCTTGCTGTATGCATGAGCATTTCAATGTAATTCTGAAAGCTGCTCTTGCAGTCTTCCTATCAAAGTGAGCCTGGAGTTTCTTTTCAAGATATAAAAGTGGTTTTGATGACATTTATAAGTACATAGCATGGACTTAGGAGCTGTACTGAACCAATGCATCTAAGGCTGCAGCTGCATGCAATGCTACAGTTGCAAGGGATTGTAAAGGGTAGTAACAGTCCCTCCCCATGGGTGAGAATTACTGAATAAATCAGGGGACATTTGGGGAAAAAGCCTGTAAAATCTCATAACTCAAAACTATATTAAAAAGCTGCACCTGTTAAAGTTACCTTAAATCTGTTATTTCTAAACTCTTGAATGTCTAACTTGGCATTCTTAATTACTGTTTTTTATATGGCATTCATAAAAATTCACTGTGTTATTAGCTATAACAAACCAAACATGGGAATAAATTTTAGTTTTTGTTTAGGCATATAAAGGCAACGTGGTCGGCTGACTCTGGCTGGACGCCAGGTGCCCACCAAAGCCGCTCTATCACTCCCCTCCTCAACTGGTCAGGGGAGAGAAAATACAAAAAAAAGCTCGTGAGTCGAAATGAGGACACGGAGAGATCACTCACTAATTACCACCACAGGCAAAACAGACTTGACTTGGGGAAAATTAACTTAATTTATTACCAATCGACCAGAGTAGGGTAATGAGAAATAAAACCAAATCTCAGAACACCTTCCCCCCACCCCTCCCAGGCACAGCTTCACCCCTGAATTCTCTACCTCCTCCCCCCAAGGAGGAAGGAGCGGCAGAGACAATGTGTGACAAACTGACCACAACTCCTGTTCCCCATCCCCCTGTGCCAATGTCAGGGCATGGGCACTGTGGTCAGTTCGTCACACGTTGTCTCTGCCACTCCTTCCTCCTCAGGGGGAGGACTCCTCACACTTTTCCCCTTCTCCAGCGTGGGGTCCCTCCTGTGCCAATGTCAGGGCATGGGCACTGTGGTCAGTTCGTCACACGTTGTCTCTGCCACTCCTTCCTCCTCAGGGGGAGGACTCCTCACACTTTTCCCCTTCTCCAGCGTGGGGTCCCTCCCGCCGGAGACAGTTCTCCATGAACTTCTCCAATGTGAGTCCTTCCCACGGGCTGCAGTTCTTCACAAACTGCTCCAGCGTGGGTCCTTTCCACAGGGTGCAGTCCTTCAGGAGCACACTGCTCCAGCGTGGGTTCCCCATGGGGTCACGAGTCCTGCCTCCAAGAAAACCTGCTCCAATGTGGGCTCCTCTCTCCATGGATCCACAGGTCCTGCCAGGAGCCTGCTCCAGCGCGGGCTTCCCATGTGAGCGCAGTCTCCTTCAGGCATCCACCTGCTCCAGTGTGGAGTCCTCCACGGGCTGCAGGTGGATATCTGCTCCACTGTGGACCTCCATGGACTGCAGGGGGACAGCCTGCCTCACCAGGGTCTTCACCACGGGCTGCAGGGGAATCCGCTCCAGCGCCTGGAGCATCTCCTCCCCCTCCTTCTTCACTGACCTCGGTGTCCGCAGGGTTGTTTCTCTCACATATTCTCACTCCTCTCTCCAGCTGCAATTTCACAGGTTTTTTCCCCTTCTTAAATCTGTTATCCCAGAGACGCTACCACCGTCATTGATGGGCTTGGCCTCGGCCAGTGGCGGGTCCTTCTTGGATCCGGCTGGCACTGGCTCCATCAGACATAGGGGAAGCTTCCAGCAGCTTCTCACAGAAGCCACCCCTGTAGCTCCCCCCACTACCAAAACCTTGCCACGCAAACCCAATAGAGGCATATAGATTATAAAATATCTGGCTACAGGGTAGGTGAAAAAAACAATGTTTAAATAACAATGATTTTTCATGTTTTTATGAAAATGTTTGATGGGGGAGTGGGGTATGGCATGAGAGAGGGAATGATTTCTTTTTTTCTCCATAGAAAAAATAAAATCAAGCATTTTCCTAACACAACATAACACAAACACTCCCTAAATTCCCACAACTGGAAAGTAAGCATCCTGAAACAAAACCAACAACAATAACAAAAGAAAATAAATGTTTGTCTACATCTATAAATGAAAAAGAGGAAAGAAGAGTGAAATGAGATGTGACTGCTTCTGAACACAGGGATTTTTAGACAATACATTCATTTTCTATAGTTGTCAGAGAAGCAAATGTTCCAGAAATATGGGACTTGAAAAATTATCCGTCATCTCTCTTGGTGAAATAGTCCCTAGCTAGAGGATGAGATTCAATGAAGCCGTATTTTGACAGTATGGGCAAGGTCATATTGCTTTTCAATAGTTTCAATAGCCAAGCTGGGCAGCTTGTCTTCTCTTTTTGCACAACATCTTGAGCACTTATCATTCAAATTTGTTTAAACTTCTCATTATGACTGACTGATAATTTAGTATAGAGATGATATTTAGAACCACCAAATTTCTGAACTCTGTTGATTTATACCATGTTTCCTTCTTCCTCCAGGGCAATATAAACTCATATGTAACTGAAATAGGACTGGCCAAAACCTTCTCATAGATTTGTCTGTTTTGTTGGTGGGAGATGTTCATGAAATAAAAACATTTATGAAAAGTTAAAACTCTAACAATTTTCTATCTTTACAATGATTGGAATAAGGCCTTCTGACATGGTCAGCACTCTCAAATTGTTTCTTCTAAAAGCATTTTTTCAACTGAAATTAAATTTTTTACTTGAATACTTTTATTTCAATTCAGACATAAAATTAAAACTTAAAAGGAAAAATTAAAGGTATCATTTGTGTTTGAGGTTAAATGCTTCTTGAAATGGAATTTCAAGAAAAAAATTAAAAGTCTTTACTTAAAATTATTTTGTATTTTTTCCCCAAAATTATTATTTACCATGAGGTCAGAGCTCCAACTTTCAATGGCTTTTCAAGCATGGTATGTTACTTTGTAATCTTTTTCATCAAACATGACCTGTATAGATAAAATGTTACAAATAAGTGAATAATAAATGCAAAAACAAGAGAGTGATTAATTCATTTTGAAACTATGAAAACAAAATATTATTTACTTTCCAAAGGACAAACTTCTGTACCAAGTCTTCATTGTGGTAGTAGAGAGCTGCACCCTTACTGTTCCTTTTTGTAGCAGCCCTCTGGCAGCATTCTTTTTATCCTGCTGGCGTCTGCTGCTGCAGGGATAGTAGCTCTGCTTACTCCATATCATAGTTTCCATGGGAAGAACTGACATCACGTGCACAACATTCACATGCACTTGTTGCATTTATTAGTGACGCAAAGTAAGATCAGGACAGGTAGCACCATATTTTAACTAGCTGTATAAATCCTCTTGCAATGGGTGTTTTTTACAAATAGACCTAAACTCAACCAGAAGGTTTCTAAATTCTGGTTTTTTCAGTGGAAAATTACAACTGCAAACAAAATGTACGTCAAACTTTACAGTCATTATTGCTTGAATAAGTTTCAGTTACTTATTAGTTTACTGAAGTACTGAATCTCCTGATTTAACTCAGGTAATTGTGCTCAGAATAAAGCTGTTGAAGCATTCAAGTATGGATTACTCCCATGAGCAAGGATTACAACATTCAACCTTTACAAATTAGCACATTTCTGGTCCTAGGTCTTTGCACTTTTGAAACATAAGATAAATTCTTCTCAGAAATAAGGAAATATACTTGCCTGAACAGAGGTGTGCTGTTTTAGTATGTATTTGATAGTTGTGAATAATATTAATTCTCACTGGCAACACTAGACACAGCGTATTCTTCATAAGGCCCTTGAGGTATCAAAGGTGATTTAAATAGGATCATCCAGAAGCTGATAACCTCATGGGTGAGATTATCTGCTGTAAAACCCAAAACTGATACCCAAACTGCACTTTCTTTTTACACCCTGAGAATGAAAATGGTTCATTTTATTTTTCCTAAGTCAGAAATGGCAGAAGAAACATATTGTCATATTCTTTTCTTGCCAGATAACTTTTTCACAAGGTGAAAGGATGTTTATGCAAATGCAGATAAAGACATAATTATTGCAGTATTCACGCAGAAAATAGTGAATGTCATTGAATTAGAGAATTCCAAAGATTGGTGCTAATGCATGTGCCTAAAATAGGAAAAATAAATGTAGATTTTTATGAAAATTTTCCTAGAAAATAAAATTTTGACTTTATTTATGTCAGGAAAGAACAACAGTGTAGGAAGGACAGATACGATCTGTGAGATCAGGTTCAACCTGCAGACAGTCTATTTGCTTGTGTCTGAAAGTAAAGTCAATGCAAATTCCTTGATGCATTCCAAAGACGGAATATAGAAATTTCAAACAATCATGTATTAGAGAGCTGTTAATACAACAAGCAACTTTTATGTTTTAAAGCAGCATTTTCTGGTTAATTTTTCTTTTCTTTCTAGAAAGCAAAATAATTATCATTCTCATTATATTATATTTTAATAGCCACTCCCCCAGCTTTTCTGTATTGTGTCAGGCCTTAATAAACATGAAATATCTAGATTTTCCTGAAAACAAACTGGGGTATTCCTCATCTCAAGTACCTGGAGTACCCAGGAACTTCTAAATACATGGCAATATAGCCTTGCTCATTGGCCTGCATCCTGCCTATTTCAAACTCATTTCCTCCTACAGCTCAGTACTAAATGGAGATAGAGGAAATCTTGAATTTAATAATGATAATGAAAGATTTCTTCAT
The DNA here is from genome assembly GCF_929443795.1 of Astur gentilis. Lineage (NCBI taxonomy): Eukaryota > Metazoa > Chordata > Aves > Accipitriformes > Accipitridae > Astur > Astur gentilis. The sequence continues at coordinate 17,956,136 of NC_064883.1, read as the reverse complement.
CTGACTTTGCTTTTATAAACTTTGGACACTTAATGAAAATGGGATATGTAATTTGGAAGAGAAAAGTGTTGGTCATTAATGCCTACCACTAGTGTCAGTTGTAGATTAATATGTTTATACTCACACAGAAATAAATTAGGGCCATTGTTTTAGCTTTGCTCAGTAGACTGCTAGAATTTTATTCCAGTTTAATATTTCCAGGTTTTAAGATTCTCATCCAAGTGTGACGACATTTCTCTATGTCTTTAAATTATAACTGGGAAGAGAAAACTCTTTCCCATCCAGCTTATTCTCAAATGTTCATGAGTAATCACAAGAGGTTTGTCTAAGTATAAAGTGTTGTTGAGCCAGAGTAACAACTCTCATGCCAATTCTCATCTTTCTGACTGCACAGATGGATTGAAAGGACTTCCCTGTGGGTATTTGGCAGCTAACATAATCAGATCACCTAACGGCTGCTCTAATTTTTTATAAAAGTCTGTTATCTCTTCCTAAATATAATCACCCATTCCAAATTCCTCTGAAAATTTCTTGACAAATAATCAATGGCTATCATTTCTACCTTTTCAATGAAGTATATTGAATATTGTAGCAGCAAAGGGGGTAGCACCACCTCTAGTTATGATTACCTACTTTCTGTTACAAGAACTTATTTTCTTCTATTTGGAGACAAAGAATCAGACAGACACACAGGGCAACAAAAGGTGCATTGTTTTCCCCCCTTTAACAGCTGGAACAAAATAAAACACACACACACAAAAACAAAACAGAACAACAACAACAACAAAAAGCAGAAACCCATGGATCTTGCAGGTCCAGGTCTTCTGCTGATAAAAGTCAGCACTGCACTGTGTTTCAGAGTGGCTATGCTGATTTATGCCAGCTGAGAACTTGGCCTGGCTCAAAAAGCTGGATAATCAAAGATGTCAGTCTGCTTTGGAAATCTTCCTTAAATGGCAGCTCATGTAATCTAGGGGGACTTAGAAGAGTTTTCATTCAACTCTTTTATTTGTATGGTGTCTTACTACCTGACAAATAATTGCTGCAGATATGCTTTTCACTTCATTTTCAACACATGCTAAAAAGAAGGCATACAACCTTTCTCCCAATGTGTCAAAGGAACAGAAAATATTCTTTGAGTCTGAAAAGCCAGACAAAACAAGCTGAATAAATGATTATATATAAAAAGTTTGTTTATTTTATATTTATTTTATTTGCAGTAAATGAGTTGGAAGCAATAAATCCCAATCATCAATAATGCTTTGACTTAATTCACCACTGTATTACTTCAGCTGCATTTCAGTATATTTCCATTGACTTTACAGAATATCTACATCACCGTAAATGTAGACTAAAACATTCTTTATTCAAATCCTTTATTATCTGCCATCTCTATTTTTTACACACCTACTGAATTTTCATACATATTATGAACTTTTGTTTTATTATGTACATATAGAAGCAGACATATACTGTGCCCTTCTGTGGGTCTGTACACGTGCTCAAGTATATATACACTATCTGTGTACACAAACTGCAATAGGTTCACTGTGAGCACTGGCTCTTATCAGATAATTGCTCAAGTGTAAACTGTTTCCCATGTCATATTTTAGCAGATTGCTAAGGATATTTAACAGGCTCTGAAGCTGCCTGGTTTTGCTTCTACATTGTGAGTCTATAATGTAGCCCATTTTTTTTATACTTAATGTTTTGTATTATGTGTTGCAAATAAGTATTTAATTTGCACTTCAGTTAACAGGCATTTATTGTACAGTAAGAATCAATTGACTGCTACAAGAACCCTTTTTATGATTCAATCCATTCATAAGAAAATTCCGTTGCTATCATAATATCCTCAAAACTGCATCAACAATACATATAAAATTAATATATTATTAGCAACAAAATGCGGGTATCTAACTGACAAGAAACAAGATACATAGAGAAAATTAGCCATCAATTAGCATACTTCCTTAATGTCAAAAAGTATTTAAATTAGTTTAGTCTTTCATTAATTAATTCAAATCAGTTTTATTTTCTTGGTTTATAAAACAACAAAATTGCTAAAGAAGGCTTTTAGCTTTACAGTGTGAGTAATGGAAGCATAGCTATACCCACAGTATTTATGCATCTCAATTCAGCAGCATTGGATTGTGATTTATATTGCCATCTGCTAAAACACGCACACAAACAACATACTACATTTGCCTTCAAAAAACTATAGGATATCCATAAAACTGCCACTAAATGTAGTGAAATAGTTAAACATTTAAATCACCAATAATGTTTATCCAGTCAGATATTTAGCTTCACTGATGCTGCACTGTCAGGGGAAGGGTGGAGGAGAGAGAGCTCCACAAAGTAGTAAAATGAAGGTGGGGGATCCTGAAAGAACAGTAAGCTTACTCCTCTAGCCTTCCCCAATTGCCTGGCTTCAGTAGGCGTGATGCAAATTGAGATGATAAGTGGCGATAGTCTGGCTGCTGAAGTAGAAAACTTTGAGACATGACAAAGCGTAAGAGAATACTGGAGAATACAGCATTAAAGAAATGGTGTAGTTATTTGTTTTATTTATGTCAGCCTATCAAACATTAGGATGAAGGTCCTAGGTCTAGCTGCCCTTGACAAAGTAATTAGACTGAAGCCTAACAGAAGCACAAAAAGCAAATGAACAGGCATTCTCTGCTCAAAGACATACATTTTCCACTTTCTCACACACAAAGCTTATTTTCCCAGAGTGAAAATCCATTCCTGTGCCATCTCTTCACCTTAACTTTTCTCAGGCACCAGCTCAAATGCAGAGGCTTCGCAGGCTGTCATAAAGGTTAGCATACATAAGCTATTTCCTTTGCCAATCTTGAGACCAAAATCCAGAATCAGTTTTTCAAATCAGCAAGCCCTATTTTATGGCCCAAGAAATGTGAGGATGTTGCAGATGAAAACCGAATTCCTCAATCTACTGTCAGAAACCAGCAGGCAAAACCTGCAGACTTAAAAGAACATATGTCTCTCTTTGTAGCTCAGAAAGTCAGACACTATCTCTACACCAGTATGAATTTCCAGCTAATTTAAGAGGCAGACTTATAAACAGAGTACTGCAGCTGCTGAACCCTTAAGTCAAGGACTGAATGGCAGTTCTAAAGACTGCACCAAAAATGTACGGTTCACCAGAGGCTGACAGAAAGGTTATGATGATAATTGTTTAATATAACTGTCTTACACAGTTGATGTATAACAAGATAACTAATAAGCAATGACTTTGTTAGGCATACTTAGTGGCACACAGTGCTACTAGCTTTAGCCATACCCTGAACTGATGCGACACAAACCAGCTCATGCCTGTACAATGTTTAAGTACGCTGGTGAGAATTGTACCTACTCTAGATCCTGCCACTCAGCCTCAAATCTAGCTCACCTCCTGTCACCTTAGTGCAAAGTGGCAACCAATGCACATAACCTCTCACCTTGTTGTTTACCTGGTTTCCCAGGCTATGTTAATCATGTTACTCAACTCTGCAGACAGCTAATTCTTTGTAATATCTCATATTTCAGTTAGTGCTAGGAACAAAGGAATACCTTCCATGGTGTCCTCTTTGATAACCAAAATTAAGAGTGAGAATAAAACATTTTGTATATTGAAATTACATCAGAGGAGTTATAGACTTTTGTACCAGTCACAAGGAAATGCATAGTTTAGACTGTTTGCCCATTGTCAAGCAGCTGGTATAATAGACACCTGACTAGAGGCTGTGACTCTCAGGCACCATCACTGTTTCAATAACTAATAATCATTCCAGATTTCAGCACTGACTTTGTCTTATTTTCAAATGCTTTCATGTTCCAATATAAAATTAAAATCTTTACTAGGTGTGGCAAAGAACTTCTGTCTCTCACCTATTCTTTGAGCTAGTATAGTGTGATGGGTTAGCCCTGGCTGGACGCCACGTGCCCACCAAAGCCGTTCTATCACTCCCCCTCCTCAGCTGCACAGGGGAGAGAAAATATAACAAAGAGCTTGCGGGTTGAGAGAAGGACAGGAGAGATCACTCACCAACTACCATCATGGGCAAAACAGACTCAGCTTGGGGAGAATTAACTCTATTACAAATCAACCAGAGTAGGGTAACGAGAAATAAAACCAAATCTCAGAACACCTTCCCTCCACCCCTCCCTTCTTCCCGGGCACAGCTTCACTCCCGGATTCTCTACCAAGCCCCCCCAGCGGCACAGGGGGATGGGGATGGGGTTTACGGTCAGTTCATCACATGTTATTTTCTGCCGCTTCATCCTCCTGAGGGGGAGGACTCATCACACTCTTCCCCTGCTCCTGCGTGGGGTCCCACCCACCAGAGACAGTCCTCCACGAACTTCTCCAATGTGGGTCCTTCCCATGGGCTGCAGTTCTTCACAAACTGCTCCAGCATGGGTCCTTTCCACAGTGTGCAGTCCTTCAGGAGCACACTGCTCCAGCGTGGGTCCCCCACGGGGTCACAAGTCCTGCCAGAAAACCTGCTCTGTGGGCTCCTCTCTCCACAGATCCGCAGGTCCTGCCAGGAGCCTGCTCCAGCGCGGGCTTCCCATGGGGTCACAGCCTCCCTTGGGAACCCACCTGTTCCAGCGTGGGGTCCTCCCCGGGCTGCAGGTGGATATCTGCTCCACTGTGGACCTCCCTGGGCTGCAGGGGGACAGCCTGCCTCACCAGGGTCTTCCCCACGGGCTGCAGAGGAATCTCTGCTCCGGCACCTGGAGCATCTCCTCCCCCTCCTTCTTCACTGACCTCGGTGTCCGCAGGGTGGTTTCTCTCACGTGTTCTCACTCCTCTCTCTGGCAGCCATTTCCATCTGTCCCAACCTTTTTTCTTCTTAAAAATGTTATCACAGAGGCGTTACCACTATTGCTGATTGGCTCGGCCTTGGCCGGCGGTGGGTCCGTCTTAGAGCCGGCTGGTATGGGCTCTGCTGGACACAGGGGAAGCTTCCAGCAGCTTCTTACAGAAGCCACCCCTGTAACCCCCCGCTACCAAAACCTTGCCACACAAGCCCAATACATATAGTCAGCTGTGCTGATTCTTTATGTGCCCAAGAAAGGCAAGAAGAAGGAGGGCAAAGGTATCCTATGTTCAGATCTTACCCCAGCATGGACTTACAATATAAAAAGGGCCAGATCTCAAAAAACTAGGAGAAGTCTACATATAGCCTAAGAAATTTCAAAATTAGCTTTCATACCTTTTATCTAGCTTGATCAGAAAGCTAGTCTGAGACTTATAAATTGCTCTGACACAATCCAGAGAGTTTGTTGCCTCACTTCAGGTCTGTTTAAAGTTATTGAAAATAGGATTTATGTAGGTCTTCAGTCACCCACTTCATAAAATTCCTTGAAAATGATTGTTAAAGTTCTTCAAAGTCAACTAAACCTTGCAATAAGACCTAAGCAAAAAGTTCTATTAAAGCTGCAGGTGGCAAAATTATCTAATTCACCCAGTCTTTACTTTAATAGGAAATCTTAAAGGCAGCTTTTGTTAGTTCCCAAGGTTTCTTAAAAGGTGTTTTAATAAACACTTTTTTTGTTGTTGTGAATCTTTTCATCCACCTTATATCTTGTAGGCATTATCAACCTTAACTTATCTCAAAAATCTTCATTAAGTCTCACGATTATTTCTAGCTTGGACTTCTCTTTCCTATTTAGCATTTTTAATCACTGGTTCCACAGAGACTAGCTTTGAGGATTTTTTTTTTTCACCCATTTTGGGTCACACCAGGGCTACTTCTGTGAAATTCAATTAGAACCTTATAACAGTTCTCTATAAATTTCATCACTTCAAAAAACAAACAGTAAGATCTTGAAAGAAGCACTCTGTGACTGCCAGAAGGGATTTATTAGCACTTTGTCAGAAAAGTGTATTTGTTTTGGACAGATCAATCAAATCTACTTCAAATGACAAGTCCTTGCACTCCAAATAGTGTGAACCTAATATTCAGATTTTATTTAAGAAAAAAAAAAAAAAAAGCCAGCACTCCATCTTAGCATGAAAGACTATGGAATAAGCTGGCTTTTAACTGCAAAATTATTGCTTCAGAACATTTACTTTTAGCTTCAACTTTAGGTAAAGGCTTGTTCTCTTGTTCTGTCACTTTGATCTGGGCCACCAGAATAGTCATTAAGGCTTGGCAAGTGATTGCTTTTACTTTTTAAAGCCATCATTTCCCAAGGATGTCTTTTCAACCTGCAGAAACCACTGACTGATTTGACAAATTTAAGACATGTCTGCATTAGGAGAATTTACAATAGCATAATTATATCAATGTCACTTAAAATTAAGTCAGCAACTGAAGTCCCAGATTACAACTGTACAGAACATCTACACTGGGAGATTGCAGTTCTATTACTAATTACACTGGTCAAAATTTCACCTGTACAAGTATGCTGCTATAGAGTAGGTCACCTCAAGATTTTTTTGACCTCCAAACTGTCAAAGATGGAAAAGAGGCTATCAGAGTGAAAGACTTTTAAAAAAGCATCAACAGCCTAAATTAGTTGTGAGAAAAACTAAGCAGGATTGCAGTGAAGAATGTAATCTCTTTACTGGTAAGTTTCAAAATAAAGGAGGTAAATATGATGATTTTACCGTTTGGGCTAAATATTTCCCCTGGCTTCTGATGCATTTTGGGTAATTATATTTTGTCACATGAACTGTAATGCATGAACAGTATAAGGAGACAAGATCACATTGTCTTGATAGTTGTTAAGGCATTCATTTGGGATATGATAGAATTTTTCCAACACATTAGAGCAGGGTAGAGCTTGAGTTGCCCAAAGACCCAACTATGCTGCAGATTGCCTTACATCTTGTCCCTTATCTACTTTATGTACACTGTTAAACACTCAAGAGAAAGAGAATCTCAACCCAATGATTACTGTATTCTGTTAAAATAGACACCTGAACTATACTATTTATTATGTACAAAAAAAAAGAAAAATTCCAACAGGAGTTACAGAATGTATATGTAAATGATTAGGGCAATCACTCATTCTGTGGGAGACCCAATTACAAATTTTACCTGTTCCAAATCAACAAAAGGAGGAGTAGAATTTAGGCTGTCAACATCTAATCATATCATTTAAATATTTATGCTCAGCATACCTGCACTTTTGACTAGAAAATACATTTTGGCCTGAACACCTCCTAAGTTGCTTTAAAACTGTTAGGTTAATATACCAAAAAATACCCCCCAAAATCCCCAAACGATCACTTTCAATAAATTGCCATTTCAAACAATGTGAAGTTCTGAGTCCATGTAAATGTTTTTACAGTTGGGTGAATAGAGGTAGAGGGAGGATAATCATCCAGCATTGCCATCCAACTTATGTTTAATATTTCCAGCAATATTCTAAGAACCTGCCTTTTCCAATCAGGTGTGGTTTACTAGATATCCTCAGACACACCCATTTGAGCACCCAATGCTCACTAAAATCAAGAGGAGCTTATAGCTTGTGCTGCTTAAAAACTCAATATCTTGATGCTCTGGATTATATTCTGTCATGATTGGTCCAAGAAAAAAAGCAAACCAGTAGCAGAGAAAGATTAAACTCAAAAATTCCATCTCCTGGGGCCACTCTTCTAATCATTCATCCACACACTTTCACCTTAAAATTGTCAAATTCCTTGTTGCATGGAAATTTTTAAAGAAGAAGTCTGTCAACAGAGTTACTATATTCTAGAGTTATTCTAGAGAGCTCTGTTGAAAGAAAAGAATATTAATCTTGACTGAATAGGGCACTAAAGTCTTACTGTTCACACATCTCTGCTTTAGCATTCATTTTCTATTTCTGCTGAAGTACATCTGACTTTATTATTTGCTTATGCTTGCATTTTTATCACTGTTTTCATTATATTTGTATTGGTTTCCTAAGTACAGTGTATACAATATGAATTGTTTACGCAGTCACTGTTCAGATTATCATTACTTTCCTTTTCACCTTAATGTCATCACAAACATCACACCTTCCTTGCTAACCTGATGTTGATTTAATGATTTGACTTGCTTATGACAATAATGCCTCTTATCTTCCAAGCTGCTTAATGTATTTGTTTTAAGAATACTTGAGTTCTCAAGTGACTGCAAGCAAATTAGAATCACCACAAAAAGTTTTATGGTAAAAGATGGTTACAGGAATTTGAATGCCAAAGTGATGAACAATCTAAAAATTTTATGTAGCTACCAATTTACAAATAATTTCCCCAAACAGAGCAGCCAAGAATTAACATTCTTTAGCTGTTGGTTTTATAGGACTTCAATGGAAATTTATAAAATAATCGCAAACCTCTGCTGCAATTACTAAAATACATGTTGAAAACTTGTCAGTTCAATTAGATAGCTTTCTGAGGACAGTGACCTGGATGGAAAAATCATTCTGACATTTTAGCTGAAATAGCCAAACTGACTGTCATCCTGGCTGATGGTAACAGAAATTGTCTCAATGCCTGGACTGAGTTTACCAAGCATAGCTATCATAACTGCCCTCTGTTCAGTCCTGACACTCTCCCCTCCACTTTGACCAACTTACTAATACAGAAACCTTCTTGCCATCTCCCAGTACCCCAGCAAGAATTCAGATCTCTCTGACACATATAAATTTATGGTATAATAGAAACATTCATTAGTCGAGAAACTAAAATAGAGATCTACAGGCAGTCCTCTAACCATTCTTAAGGTACATATATTTATGACACAATCAGAACAGATGTAAATGTTTTATTTCCTGAATTAACCTCTTAAGATTCAGCTATCTCATGCCAAATCTTAAGTGTACATCTACATAATCAACTGTACATGCTTAATGAGTCCAGGAGTAATTCTAACAGTGACAAAGGGACTCCCATGCTTAAAATTAAGTGAATGTGTAAGACCAGGTATTACTGATGAAAGAGGCATGGTCAAATATGAAAAAAATATAAGCCCATGGTACATGTCATTTATTCCTCTATGTGTGCATAACTGGAATTTCATTGCAAGCTGACATTTCTAACTTCTCTGTGTTATACACTAAGAGAAGAACTCTTCTTAGTGTTCTCTTTATTTTCCTATCATTGTATATTAAGAAAGTGCTTGTCTTGCAAAAAGGATCATAGACTGATAAAATATTGTTATTTTATTGTAACTGATTATGTCTGGTTTGCCATATAATGCTCACCACCAAAAAGCTCACTCCTCTCATGAGGAGGAAATTTTGTCTTACTATTAGTTTGGCCTACAACAAATAACATTATGGCTGTTTCACATTACTGCTCATAGTGGGGAAAAACACAAAAAACATTTGAACACTTGAGATACAGGGCCAGCCGCTGTGCAAAGTTGGTCACATGTTATTTCCATACCAGTTAGTTCCATCTTAGCTAGCACTAGAGGCTAGCCTATGGAGGAAATTAAGCCTGTATCCAGTCACCGTCTATCTATGCCAAAGTTGTGCAAGTTTTTTAAAGAGGTAATGGCCTGAAAGGTGGAAGACAGGATGAGCAAAAAGAGTATAAAAAGAATGTATAGCAATTAACAATGAGTATATAGTATTAACACTCATTGATTCTTTGGCAGGATTTCTTGGCTTGCCTTTCTATTCAATGATCATTATGTCAACAATGCTACACTGTCATGAGGGGGGATTTGAATGGTGAGAACATAAGGAAAAGGACAATATAAGAAATAGAAGAAATAGAGACATTTAAAGAAGTTAAATACAGAGCAAAAATTTTCTATCATCTTGTGGAATTAATTGTTTAGAATTCTTGTGAGCAAGTCTGAGCCATCTGTATTCAGATAATCCAAATTACTAGAGAAGTCAGGGAAACAAAGATGACTGAAACATTTTAATGCAGAGCTACTTCCTGTAAGACATGCAAATCACATTTTGATTCCATAAAAATCTCCTCTCCCTGAGTCTTCAGTCTGCCATTATTAAAAACAATACACACAGAAAAAAAGCACAGTGTTTCTTAAGGTTCCCTGCAGATCTGTATAAAAAGGGCAAAACTTTTCAGTCTACAGAGAAAAATAGCAGAATTGGGTGGTCTGTGTTACTAAATCTGCAAATAAATCATTTGCAAGAGAAGGCAGCACAGCAAAAAATATAGTCAAGATTCCAAAAGTATAATACATAATATATGCATATTTTAGGAGCTGAATTCTATTTCAGGATTATGTGATATAGATTTTAGAGTTTTAGACCTAAATATTATCTCTCCTGAATGACTACAGTCCTCCCTTGGCAACCGAACTAATGTAGGTGAATTAGTCTACCTGAAAAAAATGCCTCCTTTTGCTGTTATAGCTGCAATGTGTTAAGATCCAAGTATGTATAGAGAACTTGCAATATTTTAATGACAAAAATGAACCTTCCTAGTTACTTCAAGCAAGTGAAAATGAAAAGCAATGATTTGCTATACTGTCTTGAACACATACAATTACAACAGAATATAGTAAGCCATAATCTAATTTTGGATTCCGGAACTGCTGTGGTGAGTTGGTCCCAGCTAGAAGCCAAGCACCCACACAGCCGCTCACTCAGTCCTCTTCCCCAGAGGGGCAGGGGACAAAATAAGAATAACAAGGGAGAGAAAACTCATAGGTTGAAGAAAAGACAGGGAAATCACTCACCATGTACCATCATGGGCAAAACAGACTTGGAGAATTTAATCGATTTAATTAGTGATTTGGGTATTGGGAAACAAAGACAACAAACATTTAAACACTTGGAGAAAACACCTTTCCTCCCCCTTTCCCAGGCTCGGCTTCACTACAGACACCTCCTCTCCTCCCCTCTTGCTCATGTCCTCCATGTTACTGCCATAGGCTACACTCAGTCCCTTTGGTGAGGCAACAAGCAGTGCAGGATGTTGGGGTGAGGGTGTCGCAGTTTCTTTCAGCCTCTCCTTGTTTCTCACTCTTTCCTTCCACTGTTCTTTCCTTCACACTAGTTTGCTCTGCTCTGCTGCTCTGGCATGGGCAATCCACAAGCCACAGTCACTTTAGGGATGCAGCTGCTTCTGCATTGGTTATCCACAGACCACAGTCCCTTCTGTGATGTACCCCTGCCAGCATGGAGCACCTCCTACTGCTATGTCCTTGCTGTTCCTTTTTTCTGCCCTGTCCTGATGGTGGGGGTGGTGGGGCAGGGGAGCCAGGGAGTGATGAGTAGCTGTGTGGATGGTTGGTCGGCTGCTTGTTGGGGCCAACCCTGCATAAACTGTAAATAACACATAAGAAAGCACTGATGCTCAATATTCTTTTTTACAATTCATAACCTTTTGTAAATACAAACTGAATAACTTCAAAGGGAATGGCACAAGAATTACAAGAAGTTGCACTTCTGCATGGCAGAACCACCTCCCATTACAAAGTACACAGGGTGAGGGACAAAAATAAAGTTGAGAGTTAAGCTAATGTACAGGACCTTCAACCCATCTCTTCTAGGAAGGTACACCAAAGATCCCTTCCATCAAATATCTCCATGCACAATGATAGAAAACCTCCATGTAGAAGTTCCTCAACCATTCTGGAACCCCTGGAAGGAAGGGACTAATACTGGCTCTGACAGACAGGCTCTATATGTGCCCATTGCTCTGTTAATCCCACTCTGTTATCACTATGGGAAATAAATTTCTCTGAAATCAGAACATATTGGACACTGCTTCTCAAAAAGAAAATTCACAAACTTTCCTTCATATATATCAAGTATGTTCTATTGATGGCATTCTAAAGATTTATTCAGATGATGGCACGTCAACCCAAATATCTGTTTGGGTTTGGTTGGGGGTTTCTTTTCAGAAAAATAGCAAAAATAGTGCCATAGTTCTGAACTTCAGGGTTGGCCAAATTCAAATTGAAAGCAAAATGAAAGCAAAATGAGTTGAATACAAAAGTCACCCATATAACAAGAGCACAAATCCTTATGGAATTTTTTGTTACTTGCTAAAACTTACTCCTCCTTAAACACAATACAAAAACCTTGTATATTTAATTGCATGGAAATATATATATATCACATTTTTAGGCATCCGGTTGAATACATTGTTCCATATCAATACAAACCAGAAGTTGGTAATAAACTAGAATGTGCTTTTGCATATTGCAACAGGTGTAAGTCATAGCCCTGACTGGAGAGTCTGAAAGAAAGTGATGATTGCAGAGGGAGTATCAGGAAGAATTCTGTCTAAATCTGCAGTTCTTGCAGCTTTGAACAGCATAGGCTGCAAGTAGGATTTTCGTATCCCTTTTTTTGCTTTCTCTTTCACATCTATGATTTTCCTTTAGAGTAGATGTTGCCATTCGTAATACTTGCATCGGGCAGTGACTTCAGTCTGCAGGCACTGTGACTGAATCCCACTTAAGTTATGCACAGATATGGAAATATGCTCTCTTTTGTACATGTATGCTGGTTAATCTTTACCTATTTTAAAATACATTCAGCACACTGCATGGTTTGATACCATGCATAGTTACAATTTACGCAAAATGCTGAGTTTAACACAGATGGAAATATATTTCAAGTATATCTTTTGTTTATTCAATCTCTAAAATTTGTACTTGGGAAATATGTATTTTCCTACACAAAATTCTAGTACAAAACACTTTCACTACAACTTAGTCACAGAAGTATGTGTTTCTATACAGTGCATCCCGTGTTATATGACCATTGACTCTCCACATAGAACCTTAGTTCCTTTCACAGAGACTTATAACTGTGCAAATGGTCACAAGCTTGCAGAAAGCCTGAGACAGCTTTTCTCTGTGTTTAAGTGTGGAATAAAGGGAACACACATTACAGATTTCACCACAAGACATTGGATTTCACCATCACCATGTTTGGGACTTTATGCTAAAGTATTGTCTTCCTTTCTTTCCCATTTTTAGCTTAATATTAAAGTCCTCACTCCTAAATTAGAATAACATCATTCTGTATACATTGGATTGTTTCTTCCTATTCCCATTAAATAAACCAATATTAAACAATCACCATCAAAATTTATAGCAGGCACACAGTTCGCAGCACAGGAGAATCTGGCTGCAGACTTCTGAATTTGTAGCAGTCTTCAGTTGGTCTTTTGGTACAGTACCATAAGCTCTGCTAATTGGCCATTGCTTCCAATCAGCTGCTGAATGGAAACTTCACAAGCCCTCCTTCCCATTAGTGGCATGATGTTTACCCCTTCAAATCAGAGAAGATGCTTTCAAGTTTAGATCTGCGTCTTTTTAAAGTGAGAAAATACTAAAAGCAATTTTAGACTAAGTAGACAAGCATAAAAACTATTAAAGTGCAGCATAAAACCTTTGAACCAATAAAAAACACACCTAGTGAATCTTCAGGTGGACCTCCTGTGACTGCTGAGCAATATAAATAGAAACCAAGCTTCTGGTGTAATTAGTACAGTATTCATTATTTATCTTGTCCTAGTTGAAATCACCATGAAGGAACCACTCCATCCACCTCTGGGGTGAAGCCATTCTTGGAGCAGAATACAGTGGCCATTAGAAGTTCAATAGCAGAGTACAGCAGCCTTTCAAAGGGAGACTACCTTGTTGAAAATACAGGATTAAATAGCCTACAATGCAGCTATACAAGCTGGAATCTGTCCAGGACAATAACAACTCCCACACTTTTCTGCAAAGGGTGCCCTGGGATCTTTAATGACCCAAAGTGGCTTTCTCCTTGGTTCTGTCTCTCAAAAAGCCCTTCAGGTCTTCTTTTAGAATCCTGAACCCTAGATATCCCACTGCAGTGAAGAGCTAAAGCAAAATGAAAAGGGCAAAATGTCGATACTATGTATTGTTTAGTATAAAGAATCCCCAAAAGCTCAGGAAACATGTCTTTTTAATGAGAAACAACAGTTTGTGGCCAGCTGTTCCACATCGTTATGAACACGTTAGATCCAGCAAGATGTACAAATGGGGACTATAAACACAGTACATTGAAAATAAGGCCTGCATGGATAATCATACCTATTAATATAAATGACACTGAGAAGAGACAGGCTGACCTCATATACTGACTGACAATTTAGAGCAAAACACACTGTTTTTCTTCACCATCTCAATAAGAAATTAGATGTAACATGGGTCCAACAACAAGTGAGCCCCCTTAATGTGTTTATTAAAATGCGAATTGAAATGCTGAGTGGAAACATGGTGCTGCATATGAATATGACAGACACTCTTTTGAGTTCTTTTACACCATTAAACCGTACACACAATAGGATCATGCATTGGACTTATTTTCAAAATACAGCATAAGTGAGGACTTATTCAGCTTTTCTGAAGGCTATTATGAAAAACATACAAGTGCAGGCAAAGAGCTAAGTTTATCACTACCCACAGAACATTTTCTTCCTTAATAATAGGGGGTTAGCCAGAGATGATGGAGTTACAGCAGGTATTTCAACATTTTCTGTCCTGTGATTAAAGAATGTCTACTGAAAAATACTCCTGTCTAACATTAAACCTTTAGAATTTATCTGACAGCAAAACAACTGAAGAAAAAAATCAAGATCCTTATCCATGAGTTTTCCACAGAAAATTGCTCTGCTGGGTTTCTTTTTATTTTAAATATGTCCATAATAAACTGGGGGAAAAAAAGATCAAATTCACTCTCTAAGCTATTTTTCCATAGAGGTACATTAATGCAAATTAGACAGAATGACTTTTCCCAGTTATAATTGGGCTGAAATGAGGTGGAAGGAACAGAAAAACAATTAACTTCAGGGTTTTTTTCTTTCCTTTCTTCTTTTTCTTTTCTTTTCTTTTTTTTTTTTTTTATCTACTACGGTTCGGAGTAGGTTTAGTGCCCGATGGTAGTAGGCTGTCAGTGCTGCCAGGCAAAATTATTCTGAGACCTTCAAGGGGCTTTGTTTATCACATTTTTCAATTAACCTCTGCATTTTAACTTCATCATAATGCCTGTGCCAATTCACACTAAAGAACAAACAAAAATCCCTATTTCCTGTTGTTATTTCCTTGCTTCATAAAATCAAGGGGCTTGGGGTTGTTTTCCCTTTCTCTCTTATTAAATACAAGGAGGATAAGGATGTAAATTTCAGATTACAGAAGACCACCACAAGGGGCAAAGGTTTTAATATAAATTACATTTCTACATTAATCTTTCGTTCTTTTCTTTTCTTCAAATGAAGTGAGGAAAATGTTTTCCATCCAGAAAGCATGTTTTATAAGTTTTGAAGTTTGACATGAGGAACTTGAAGTAGGTACACAAAGTTCAATACTAAACTAAACTCAAGTTTTAGGAATGCGGTCACAAAGAGAAAATCATCATTTTCTAACTTTAAACCCCTTTGCATGGCAAGAGAAGCACTAGATGCCCAAGAATTCTGGCACTAGACTCACAGCAGCCATAACGTTAAGCAACGTTAGCTAAGCAAGCTTAGTTATAAGGTATTACTGAAATCTCATAGCTACAACTCAGATATGTTTAACTACCTGGAATAATCCTCCTCTTTTCTACATTGTCCCCTTCTTTACCTCTTCTCCCCAAACTGGTGCTGACCATCTGGATCTAGAACAGAAAGGAATGTAGTTGTGTGCCCTAACTTGAGCAGTTTACATTGCATATGTGATACCAAGTCTGCTGGAATAAAAAAATTTCTGTCTAAACTGGGATTATAAACTTGGGCACCCAGCCTTCAAACAGAATAGGTATGTATGCAACAAATTCACAGGTACTTTTACACACATGTTAAAAACTGCTAGTTCTGTGGTACGGGTCTCAAATAATCTAGTGTTTGATGTCTATCTGCTTACATGGAAGCTCGTCCCCCTAGTTACCTTTCAAGTCAGCGGAGAATGATTGGCACTTTCAAGGTTTGATTCATTTCACTTCTCTTAGCTGCTTTAGGATGAGACAAATTGCACTTTAGACTACTCACTATATTGACTACATCTCTGCTGACTATGAATGGAGCCCAGGGCACAAACACTACCCTTGATGAATCTCATCCTTTCTTTTTTTCCCATCATCTGCTCCAGGTATGTCAACTAACAGATCACTGACTAAATTCAGGAAGTTAGTGATTATTAAACATGCAATAAGACTGATAGGCGATAAGCAAATTTTAGAGAAAGAACTGAGGTAAGAATTTGGAGTGGGATTTGGGGTACTGCACTGAACTTCAGTACACTGATTTTTTAATGATTACTAACAACTCCCACCTGAGTGTTGACAGCCAAATAAATTGTTAATTCTCAATTCCTTTTTTTTTTTTTTTTCAAACCACAGGCACACTAATTCTCAGCTACTTGCTAATAATAAATCATTTTAAAAGCTGTGGGGTTTTCACTGCATGGTCAGGCATATGACAACTTGTGAAGTGGGAGCTAAGCATGACTGATTCTGAGAAAGACTGTTGTCCAATGTTTAATCTGGGTAGCAGCTGCATAAAATCTGAGGAAATTTTAAATAAGCCTATATCAAACTGAGAATGGGAGGTTTTGGACTAGTATTAGACTAATCCAAGTATATTTACATGATTTCCAAAGCCAGGACAGAACTTGCCTTGCTGTATGGTCCTTAAAGGACATGGCAAATACTAGGATCTGGGCAACAGGGCACTCAGACCCAGACTCAGAATTATAAGCATGAATAAGACCAGGTTAAGGTGCATATTTTAGGCCACATCAATATGCAGTGTAGGTGTGTATACACCTCACTAGTCAGGATAGGTAGCTGACAGTCAAGGCTTACTAGTTTGGTTGCCATCCTATATTAAAGCAAATATCTCATTTTGAACATTCAAGTATCTCTGAATCACTTTGTGTACAGCTCTACTTGAACTCCACTATGTAGCATGTTTACAAACTTTTTATACAGTCAGCATCTGGATAAAACTAGATGTCCATCACTTTCCAAGAACCACAGCTGTGAATCAGGTCAGTCCTTGCAAGAAAGAAGAAAAAGTAAATAGCATCACTGCCCCCTTTTCTTGCCTCCTTTATTTACTCAATAAATAGCCCCAAGTTAGAGCAGTCTTTTGGGATTTGGGAGATCCAGGTTTAAACCATTTTTTGTCTCAGGTTACTAGAAATCACATCCCTTGCCTACCATCACAAATTTGCCCTAACCACAGAATTATGGAATATTTTGAGGTGACAACTCTTTCTCTCCTGTGAAAACTTTGATTAGTGAGGCAGATTGATTACCAATATATCCCTTGGCACAGAATAGGCTGCAAGTGTTTGTATAATCTGCTCATTAGAGTATTGTCCTGCTCCCAGAGTAGACGTGGATCTCTCCATATATTAGATAGGAACATAGATTCCACCAAACAGTAATTCAGGTCAGAAAGCAGCATTGACACACAACATATCCCAAGTCACTAAATTCCTTGTAGTAAACATAGGAGTATAGTTCCATAAAATACTTCAGGCCTCAAAAATAAATTAATAGCAAAGGTAAAATTAGAAACTTTTACGTAAAGTAGTATTCCAAAAGATAGAAAGACAGTTCCTTCGACCTCACAGGCAAATGCACAAGGTTTCCCTCCTAAAAACTGCAAGTTTGGGTTGCATTAGAACTTGAATTAAAAGCTTTAGAAGCAATTTGAAAAGTATAATCTTCACAGGGTATATATTAAGTAAATGATTCTGTACAAGAATTGACTGAAAGACAGATTTCTCCTGGCAGCATCTTTGCCCATATTTTCCTTGAACATAGGAAGTCCAAAGTGCTTGAAAATTCTGGTAGGACAGAGTTATCCGTCAGTGGTAGATGTTCTATAATCTTTACTTTGTAGATTGTATCAACTTGATTGGAAGAAACAGGACCATAGCTAGCAGATCTAAGAACAAAGCTACTACCCATGGACTGGTGATCAAACAGGAAGAAAAAAACAGATAGAGGACAATAGAAAATTCGCATACGCAACAAGAAATTTACATCAAAGTTGAGATGAGTGGATTCATTCAGGTATCTCAGAATTACCATCACAAAGGAGAGAAAGTCTGAAGCAAGAATCAAAAGTAGAATTGCTTTTGTGATAGCAGCACTTGTAAAATTCAACAGAACCTGACAAGACAAGAATAACTCAAGTGCATCAAAGGCAAAACTCAGAATAACTGAGTATGCTATAGGCCTAAACATAAGTGAAACATGGACTCCAGTGGTATGGGTTAAAGGACACATTCAGGCCTTTACATTCAAATGCCTCCAAATAAATATATAACATACACTGTATAGGACCAACAACTCTATTTTAGAATTAATATTTCTGCAATAATTGCATCCCATGAGTCTGTGCAAGCAATTGCAAAAAAAAGACAGCTGCTGGGACAGCTTCATCATGTGAGGAGAGCGACAGGCCTTGCAAACACAACACGTCAGGCAAAAGTCAAAAAGTAGAGGAAAAAAGACTCCCAATGGCCATACAAAGAGAAGTTGGCACCAAAAAAAAGTGTATTTGGACAAGGAAATTAGAAGCAATAGACAGTTTCTCCAAGCTAAAAAAAACTACCGCAAGTCCTAATCAGTACTTGAAAATAATAAATCTATGATTATGTAAGTCACAAAAAAAGACTGGAATTCTTTTCCATTGGGCTGAAAGGAGAAGCTGTATGTGTAAATTCTTCTGACTTTAACACTTCAAAACTGATATACATGTCTAGTATATTAAAAGTGTGTACTCTGGGTGGCTCCGCTGGTACTCTGTTGTGTCGAGGTGTTAAACACTGTCCAAAATTGGGCTTAACATTTCATCAGTCATGGTTTTAAGGACATATTGTAAGGTGGTATTGCTCCAGCATCAATTATTACTTAAACACATCTGTTATAAATCCATACACTTATGTATTAGTTTAAAAGTACATTGCAGCTTAACTGGTGGTACACCTAAATACATATTTCTTCCATAAATATTAGGGACTGGAAGCAAACCATTTTGCCCTTGAGTTTGAGCAGAACAGTAAGTTGTACATGTCCTCAGTTTACTGCAAGCAGTTTGCTAAGTCATTGAGTTTTGCTTCTCTCTTGACAGTTTCTGTACCAGTTACACTACAATACAGTGCTGCTCACAGACTCAAAGGTGAGCTGAGCAGTCATCTGTCCTGAAAGACGTTGAACACTCCTTTGAAAAATGGCACTATTAAAAATATGATTTGTTTGTGTCTTTTCTATCAATGGTTTTAATAGACAATTAAATTTACTGCAAGAAATTCAAGTGCAAATATAGCAGATGATAGATAGAACAGTCAGTTTCCAAAAGCCAAACTTCACAGCTCCTATTGCTAGTGTTCCTGTTGATTTCCTTCAGAAGTTTACAGCTAAAAACTGCTGAGTATCCTAAGCACAGAACCACCTAATTCTGAATCATATATGTTGTTCAGGACACAGAGTGGGCCATAAATTAACCATGAGAAGCCAGTAGAGGAATATTTTTCCTGAACAAGGTACCATACTCTTCAAAACCAAAAAGGCATGGGAGTGTTGTACACCAGTTTAATTAGACTCTTCAGAATAAAATTTTGCCATGAGTTAAGAAGTTTTCATAAATCTGAGCAGAGAGTTTGAATGGAAACCATATTTATGGCTTCAGGGTAGAATCCAAGGAGTCCAAAGTTTATCAGAGATAGAGAAAGATCTAGCCTATAGTTGCTTATGTCAGTTTGGAAGTAGTGAGAATAAAGGAACTGAATATATTTTTGTCAATACTGCATTTTGACAGTCTTCTTGCCGTTGAAGAAAAAGAAGGATCAAAAATTTCATGTAGGGCAGGAAATATGTTTATTTAAAAAAAAAATAAAAAAAATTTAAAACCTTTTAATTAAATATTTAAGGCATTCATTAAGTATAAATACTGACTATATCAATACTAATTGTATAAAGTATATAATTATAATTGTTTTATAACTGTAATTACAATTATACTGATTGGATATAGATATAAATATAAATACTTATTGTGCCTTTTGGGAGGTTTTAAATGTGACTTGATAAAGATAGGATTGTAGCACTTCAGGAATCTATTGCAAAATCTCTGTAAATAAGAAGATAACCAGATTTGCATGACCCAGATGTAGTTCTAAATGTGGAGTGAATACATGGACTAAATTCTGTGCAGCATAGATGTAGCTTTAATGATGTCAAAAGAAAGCTTCTTACCTAGCCCTACCTTCCTATTTCTACACAGGCTTATGGATGACTGCAGCAAAAGGCTGAGCATAACTCTGATAATTTCTTTGTGTGTTGATTTTAGTGCACAAATTAAATCCTAGTGAATTATTCACTCAGTTTATAATGGAATAATTCCACTCAAATCAATACAACTAAACAATATAACCCAGCCGGGAATCTATCCAATGGGGTTCCTAGAGTCATTTTAACTTGTTTTAGTTAAATAGTAGGCAACCTGTTTTTCCTTTTTTATATTAGTGTAACATTATCATTCTGTGGTAAATCATAAAAATTCAAAATGTTAGTTTTACAAAATCCTGTTTCTGTGGGAGTAAGATGCTGGGTTTTGTATTATTTTTTAAGTTTGCACACTTAATATGAATACAGATTAGTGTGTGTTTATTTTCTATAGCATGTTTGTGCACCCATCTGGTAGTCTACCAGGCCATCTTTCTCCATAGCAGGTGAAGCTCCACAGGGCTTTCAGGAAAGATACTGCATGGCAGCAGGCTACAACCACCAGAACAATTCATCTAGCATGAACCTTCTCCCCACCTTTCAGAGAAGAGTTTGCCAGGTTCTATGGATTAGTTTGGTCACATGAGGCAGCCTATGGGTCCCTCATTCCATTACCCAGGCAACCCATCAGGCCTTCAGGCACAAGCTGGGGAGTGGAATGCACTTTATATATGTACACGTACAGTGGAGTAGCTGATTTGGGAAGGTATAGTAAATCCAACAATGCCAGTAAGCACTGGACCTGATACATCTGTGCAGACGAGCTGCAATGTATACTCATCATAATGAGATGGAGATGTAGCATTGCTTTTGGGCTGTACTGTAGGTCAGACACCATTCAAACACCATTTAACACATTAAGGTATTTTTAAACCATACAGGAGAGGTCCAGCCTGTTCTCACCAGTTCATTCTGGTATTTACCGTGTTACTGAGAACAGCATTTGGCAAAGGAACTAAGATTTTTCTCAACAGTGAGAATGGTTTCCCAAACTCTGGTAAGGAGTATTCTGAATCTGCATAAAGCATTAAAAGAACAACTCCATCTGACAACATTTCCCACATAAATAGCTTAAGTTATTTATGGCCTCACAGACTCCTGTCACGATAATGTCAGTGATTAGCGAAGATGATCCCTTGGTACTCTAGCAAAAGGTCTGGCTGCCTAATAGGAAAGCATTCAAACCTATGTCATGGACATTGATTCTGTCACTTCAGAACAAGCTTTCACAGCTTCAAAGTATTCCCTATTTCCAGAGCACTGCCAGTTTCTCCAGAAAATTGACTATCCCATGATTTACTCCTCTCAGCAATGGTAAGTCCCTTTGGGCCTGACCTGTACTGCCATATGTATCTGAAGAACATTTAAGATCATGTTGTGGGCAAAGAAGGAAATGGATGTAGAAGCTACTAAATTCCTTTTAGCATTCAACAGGCATCCCATGCTGGGCAGTTAAAAATCTCTGCAATATAAAGTTTCCAAAGGTCTGAGACCCAGGATTAAGCTCTCACACCACATTTTCTCACAACCATCTCACATACAATCTACCTGCAATCCACCATGGGAGAAGCTCACAGGACTGTAGCCATCAATGCACAGAAAACCTGAAGTGGAAAATATAGCTTTAAATAAACAAGGAAATAAGTCATGCAAAACAAAGACTACATTCCCCATTGTTTGCCACTGTCACCTGGATACAACTCTAAAGACAAGGGATTTTCGTGTAAAATCCTAATGAGTTTCCTAGGAACCCAGCTTCAACAAAGCTGAAAAGCATCTGTTCAGTTTCAGTGAGATCTGAACACACTGGTTACCCTCTTGAGAATTCCTGATACGTCTTTGGTATGGGTAAAAGAGAAGAGAAGCAAACCTGAAGAAGTCAGCTAGACTACTCAACATTTTTATGCACCTGTTTTAAAATCCCAAATCCTTGCTAAGTTATGAAAAAGACAATCTGTTAGTCTGACCTGCACTGAACTGAAGGTTTTCAGAGCTCCTTGATATAAATATTCTCAAGTTATTCGCATGCACATTGGACCTATTCAGTAACTGGGGAGTGCTGCACAATAGGAAAGTTTCCCATCGTATCTAATCTATAAAAGTCCACCATCTCAACCCACAATTATATATCATAAAGTCACACAACTACAATTGATAGTAAGAACCTACATGTTTCCATTCCTAGACAAGAAAAAGCAACATTTTCTTTAGGCACAGACCACACGAAGAAAACAGACCGCCAGGAAATCAGAAAATCCAGCAGTGTATGCTCTCGAAGGACCTTGAGCTACTGAGGTTTTTGACAATTTAAGAGCAGTCAGGTGCCAAAGTTTCACAGGACTAGTCGTATCTTGGATAGGTTCCATCTGGCTCCAAGCAAAAAGGCACTAAGACTCAAACATCTGTATGTATGGAAATGAAACAAAGCATTTAGCAATACCCAGAATATGTCCAGTATAAAAAATGATTTAATTAATTTCTAAACAAGTCAATGAAAGTGTATGGATAAGTCAGAAGACTAAAGAGATTTATGTACCTTCCTGTTAATAATGCATACCAAGGTCCTACAGCTTGACCAAAGGAAAAGCTTTTCATAGATCTCTTTGTTCCCATTAAAAGTCAGCCTGAGACATCATCTTCTATGTGCTATGAGATCAGTTATTTTGCCAAAGAAAGTCCAAAGCAGGTACACCATATCCTAGGTATTTCTCAAGGAGAATACTGATGCTTGCAGAGCACCACCCCAACTATTCCAAAAATGGGAGTCTGTGGCAGGCAGTGTGAAGCAGATGAAACATTTCTTTAGAGAAATACTGGACTCTTTTTTGGCCTTTTGAAAGAGGAGGAAAAGCATGGAGCACAACAGGAAGTAAAGGTTCATAAGAGCTGGTCTGTGTGAACTCTCCTTCACCAACCGGGTTACAATGTGAGAGCATAATAGCTTTTGACACCTTACCTACATCATGTAGTTAGAACTGTACTATATATAAAGGAGAAGGAAGTATAGTATTGGTTGTAGTGGCACATTAGGGTATCATCCTTCATTTCAGACAATCACAAGAAGCCATTATCTGACATGAAGCATAATATTGCAAACACAAAGTCTGTTTACATGACATGAACCTGCAGTAAAAGCTGGGAATGGCAGGTTTTCTTTTCATACACTGACCAGACAACACACCACTAACTAGGCCAGCCAATTATGTTAATAATACAGCATGTGGCAGTGATGTTCCAGAGATTTTGAGAATCAGAACATATAAAAATATCAAGTGACTACTTATGCATAAGTAAACTACATCTAAGTATAAACAGAAGTCTCTATATTGTTTGTAAGCAGTTAGCCCAGTAGGACTGACAGTAAGTCAAAAAACAAAGCACACGGCTTCCCAAAAAA
The DNA here is from genome assembly GCF_929443795.1 of Astur gentilis. NCBI lineage: Eukaryota > Metazoa > Chordata > Aves > Accipitriformes > Accipitridae > Astur > Astur gentilis. The sequence continues at coordinate 17,932,561 of NC_064883.1, read as the reverse complement.
CAGCTAAAGGCAATTGCATTTGTATCACAAAACCTATCTGCAAAAGAGCCTACCTAAGAAATGCTTGGAAAGATTATTCAGAGCAGAGGGCAATGGTAAGAAGGTGTTTTACAAACACCGGTTTAAAGGACGGAAGTATGGGGTTTTAGACAAGAGGTTAAGCAACCAGAGAGTTATTCAGCTACTAAGTATTTTAATTTCTCCTGTTTCTAAACTTGTCTTTTCAGGTTTGTACCTCCAGTGTTGTTACATAAATCTTTATTTTGTTTCAGTGCTAAACCTAGATGGTGTTGGGGCAAGAAAATCGCTGTGAAATTATTCAAGCTGAAGGTGTACTAACTCCACAAAGTTGGTGCAAATAAAACAATGTGTTCAGACTCCAACAGAACAGAACACAGCAGCATATATCTGAAAACCAGAAGCTGGCTTTTCTTTCCTATCAAGCTGAGAGGGGGAAGATATGAGGTCAGGACACCATTTTTTAGAAAGGGAATCTTTAAAGCAACATTAACTAGGGCCTTTCCTGAAAACTAAGTTAGTAATGAGACATTCCAGGGATCCAGGCAATCCCCCAGGCATCACAGGTAAGTGCTGGGCTTGCACAAGTTTCTGTGAGAGAAACAGTAGAATGGTAGGAGAAAAAAAAAAAAAAAACAAACAAACAAAAAAACAAAACCAAACAAAACCAACCAAACAAAAAACCCCAAAACCAAGAAAACACACCAAAATTCACTAGAACAAAACTTTAAAGCAAAATGTAAATAGTTTCTTGTTTGAACCTTTCCATTTCAGGGAAACAAAACTTGTACATTTTTCTGTAAGTAAATAAGACCGGCTAAAAAACTCCACTATCAGTTTCTCCACCTAACTGAAACTATCAAAAGGCCCTGGACTTTAAGTAACCATCACAGGATGAAATGGACCGCTAAACAACATTATTACTATTGCTGCTTGTACTACTGCTAATATTGTCCAGTCATGATTCTGATTCATATGTGCTGTGAATTGTGGACATTCACTGTGAAAGAGAGAGTTTCTGTCCCCAAGAGATTAACAACTAAATTATCTCCAACCTACTGAGAGGTCACTGTTGAATGGGACTGTAGAAATATTTTCCAAACCTCATTTCCAATCTGTTTGCTCATCAACAATGATCCCAATAATCAATGTTCCCACACCGGCGGAACCAGCCTTCATCTACTACTAGATGTTTTAGCAACCTGATGGAACACATTTCTTATTTACCTTCAGTTAGATTACAATTAATTTCTGAAAGGAAGGATACATTTAATAGTGTACTCACCCAGGCTCACGGTCACACAAATTATTAAATTAAGGAAAAAAAACCACAGAGCTGCATTTTGGACAATTTCTCTCATTCCTGTAGATAATGCTCAACACAAATACTTAGTTAGCTTCCATCAATTCTGCCCTCTCAGCCAATCTTCTACCATTGGACAAAACACTTCTCTCCTAAACCACATCAGCAGTGACTACATCCTAGTACCACATCAGTCAGGACCTTCCTCACTCCATGGACTCAGTTGAGAACACCTCAGCTCCCCAAACCAGCACAGTATCCTTTCTCCCACTGACTTGTTCATTCTAGTAATTGTAAATGGGCAATAGAATAATTTAATCTGCAGCAGAGGTCCGTTTCTCTCCACTCCAAGTGTAGAAGTGCTGCCTGAAACATCCTTAACTTCTAACCCTGTGGGTGCAATACCATAAAAAGAATTAAAGGCAGTAAAACCTCTTTCAGGAAGCACTAGATGGAGATGGCCTTTTGGTAGCCAGGCAATAAAAATCTCTATTTGTTCCAGAAATACTGGTTTGTTCCCTATTTCTATGCTGCAGAGGAATAGGAAGTAACTGATATGTTGTACCAGTTCAACTAGTCCAGCTGAAAAAAAAGCTATCAACCTACCACGACCCCTGTAACTCATTGTGTATCCTTCTAAAGTTTAGCTTAGACCAATATGTCCACATTATTTTTCATTAAAATATCCATTATGCCTCATTAAAAAATGTGTATTCACACCCATGCACACATTAGATAAATACCTAGCTGTAGTTTAAATACAATAAGAATCATTATGTCAGCAAAGATTCACTGGCAATCATTTTCCAAAAAAAGAAAATACAGTATAGAATAATGGAAAGAAGACCCAAAGGGACAGTGTGATCTTAAGAAACCACCTGTACATTAACATCTTTTGTATATACTATTTTATTGTACCTCATCTGCTACAGAAGGGAAGTAAATATGACAGGAAAACATTTCAGTTATTATTATTACAATTACAGTCACACCAAGGATGAGCTCTGATTGAAACTAGAGTCATACACTTTCTGTGTGTGACTTCTGTAGGGAAGTTATACAAGCCAAAGCCATTCTACAAACTGACCAAAAAAGAAACACAAATAGTGTTGATGTTATTTTAAAACATGGTATTTTAATATTATCCTTAATATCCCTTAATATATCCACTGGACATCTATCGACAAAAGTGACAAATAAAAACCTTTCTCTGTATTTAGTAAGGAAGATATTTATTGGCACTGAGACATATGCACTATACAATGCTGCAGTCCCTACAGCGTTAATACTTGTTTCTTGAAGCAGAAGAGTTCCTATCAGAGAAAAAAAAAAAAAAATCAACCCACACTATTTTGATTAGAACAGTTTAATCCTAATCCCTTTTCTCTGATCTTGGCAGAGGATTTTTAGCAAGTAACTATATTTAAATAACTACCCAGAATTAATCCTTTTGGTTGCTCAAGGCATGAAGGGAAAGCAGTCAGAAACAAAGAATTCGGAAAAGTGTTGCAGCTGTTTCATAGAATTCACTATTTATAATTGAAAAGATTCTTCTTTTCTTTTCTTTCCTTTTTTTTTGTATGGTGTGAGGGTAACCTTCAACTGCCTTACTTGTCCTTTCTGTTTCACAATAGCAAATATCAAGAGAGAGACAGAGTAGATATAAAACATTTTCAGCATGAAGCTAAGTGTTTCTGACAGTTTACAGTGTGCAGCATAATGCTGTATGTAGAAAGAAGATTCTTTCTTCTATATAGCTTGGGTTGATTTAATAAAACTGGAAAAAAAACTTTTCCCATTTTTTGTCTCAGCAGTAATTGTTTGAAAGTGCCAAGCTCATTCCTAGTTTGTAAAGAAAGGAATTGCATGTACTGAGAAGGAATTTTATGTGTAGCTGTAGTCCCCCTGATTCTTCCCTCTTCTCATAACACTTGGTGCTTTCCAGATTCAAAAACTACCATGACCAATTTAATCTCAAGAACCTCATCCAAGGTGCAAGTAAATCTTTTTAGACCCATTTTAAAGAGCCAAAAATGGAGCCAAAAAGTACAGAATACATATAAATATGTGTTATGATGAAATACTTTTATATTAACTAACTAATCTTTAGTGCACGAGTGTCTATGCCTTGCTCAAAGGCTAGGTCCTTATAGTAGGTTTTGAAGCTAGGAAACTAGTCTCTGTTCTCAAGAATTCTCAATCTGCAGCATTCATTTCAAACATACAAAAATACAATTCGAAACATACAAAATAGAATGAGGAGTGTTGGGAGGATGAAATATTTGAGTACTCCAACTATACCATTGACTTCTGCAAATGGTAGTCTGCATAAGGACTTGTAGGTAGAACAGAGAAGCTGGTTTTTTTTAATAGGGATTAATTTTCCAAGACTAAAACCAAAGCTGATGAAAGAGTAGGAAGAAAAAGAACACCACATAAGTTAACTTTCAATATACATAAATAGTATTTATCCATCCACAGAGTGAGCTGTATTGGCACAGGTATCCTGTGATTATAGCATTTCAACAAATCACCAACAATAACATCTTTACCATTTCACTGAGATAAGGATGTGCTTCTTTACATGTTACAAATCAAAAGCTTAAATCCAGAGAAAAGCAAAGTGTTCAAGGTCACACAAGAAGTTGGGGGCAAAGTTAGACTTTTTTTTCTAGCCTTAAATATGAAGCCCTGCTTCTTGAACATATATTATAGAAATTATTAGCTTAGTTAAGAATTAATGAAATAGAAAAGTTATTAATAACTTCTAAAAAATTAAGTTTATTTGTCTAAAGGAAATACAATTTTTGATAGCAAGTTCCTATGTCTTGGTCATTCATCATACTTCATTTCAATCATATGTTCCTTTTTCTACTGTGTTTTCTCAGTTTTTCTGAATGCTATGTATCAGATCTTTTCTACTATTAACTTCTGGCCTGGTCCTCATTTTCCTTTTCTTGGACATTTATGTAAATGTTTAAGAAGATGTCAATAACACAAACCCCTTTATAAAAGATTCCACGATAATTCTTTCATCAGAACATCTTCATAGTCCTTGGGCCATATTTCTTACATTTGCATTGTAAATTCATATCTCTGTAAATGACAGGTTTTCCATTCTGTACATTTTTATATCCTTTGTCCTGATTATATTAACAAAACTCCCGATCCAATTATAAAGCATTTCTTTAATTCAGAAATAGGTAGTGTTCTCAAATTTCCAAAGCAGTCTCCGTAAAAGCTGGGACAGAGAAGAGATTGGAATTCTTTAATTCTTCTGTGATTTGGAGCAGGATCTATGGCACAGATGAGAGTAGGGTAATATCAGCTAGGAAACCAGTTGCACTTTTACCCCTTGGGCTAACAGATTAGATGGAGCATATCATTAAAAGTAATAACAAACTTGTTCAGAAAAAAATTCATTGGGTGATATGGGTAAAATGCAAAGATTTCAAACATTTTTAGTGTTATCAGAATTTCTCCACTCTTCCGCTCACTATTCAGATGTAGAAGCTCAAAGCTCCTCCATCCCTCGTACTCAATGTTATTCACATGCCTTTTATATCATCAGGGCTTCCTGCAGTTGGCTAAAAGAAGTCAGAGAAGCATGGTCAGCAAGTGCATGAGGAGGATGAACCAATCCACGGAAAAATCATGCTTTTCCTGGGCCAAGCGATTACCAAGATCTTGCACTGTTAAATGTAAACATTCTGCCTGATCAATTGTCACTGCAGGGAAGTTATGTGATTTGTTTCACACATGGTACAATCTGTGGGTCCCACAAACATGGCAGAGAGGGACCAATGTTACTGTTAACAGATGAGTAAACTGATACTTAAGGGAGGGGTTATGACAAATTTTTAAAAATATGAATAATTCTGAATACAAAGCTGCTAGCTGCTTTGCCTGTCTACATTATTTAAGAATGTACCACGAGTTTCAATCCATTATAGTTATAATAAAACATTGTCTCTGTACAGTTAAAAATGACACTCAGAAATATTTCTTCTCTTTTTTCACCTTCTTCAACCATGTGACATTGTTAATGCAGGAGGAAAATAAATTCCAGAAACCAAAGTCATGCTTTGTAGTCTATTAAAGCCCAGCTGTCGGCCAGAGTTAAGGAAATGATTGTGCTGTTTGTGCCATTTCTAATTAATAATAACTAAGGATTAATAAAGCAATTTGGAAAAAGAATGTACCAGGTAAGGATTTATAGGCAGATGAAAGTCATTTTATTGTAAATAATCATGGGTAAAATTAAATGGGAGCTAAGACATTTTATGGTGCAGCAAAAAATGTTTAACACATTTTTCAAGCTCTGCTTCTCTTGGAAGCATATTAATGGAGGTGGAGGTACTGAAAAGTTGCAATTTCATCCCTGACGAACAGATAGTTAGCTCAGAGATATCTGCAATGTTTAGCATTTCTCTGCATTCTTGCGAAAAGCATGAAAACTGATATTATTATAGCAGGACTTTTGTCTGTCTATTGTGTATTAAGCCCCTTAGAGGTTTCACAGCATGATAAGCAACTAATCACACTGCCAAAAGAGAAATGGTTTGGGCCCTTCAGGAAATATTCTTAGAAGCTGCCCTCCAGAACTCCTCTTGGCCTACTCAGAAAGTTCAGTAGGTCTTCTAGCAAAAAATAAAAGCACAGTTCCATTGGTCATTAGTTCTTCTGCCCATAAATGAAGGAAAGAGCAATTCCCCATTTACGTCCTAAAGCAGCTCAACTTGCACGTGAGTATGAAAATGTTCAAGTCTAGGGCAGTGTGCCACAGTCATCTTGACCAGAGCCCATCCTGCTCCACAGACCTTCCACAGGCTGCTGATTTTTACATACATATTCGAAACATGGGTCGAAACCCACTGTTTAGTCCTGGCCAACCTGTCCATATGGCTTACATACAGCATCAGCTCAGCTTGGGTGCCTAAATTAAACTTAACTCACACGCATCACTGGTAGATAGCGAGTGGTTCCTCTCCAGGGCAACTTGCAGCTGGGCCTTCATGAGCTGCTCCTGAACCACCCCAATGCAGACTGCCCTCTCACACCGCTGCGCACATCCACTGGGCTGCGGTAGTGGGGGGCTGTGGGGTGCCCCATGTAGGGGAAGGCCATGAACTGCCCAGCTGGCTCTGGCTCACCAGTGTGAGTGCCCCGTTGCCCACCAAAACCTCCGCCAGTTGAGGAGTACCTTGTGCCGCTCTGCACAAAGGTGGGAAGTAGGGTCTGAGGGGACCCACAAGGGCTATTCTTATGTGGGAAGGTAACTGGGAAGAGATGGGCCAGTGCTTGCTCTAAGGCCCTGCCCCAGAGCAGCAGGCAGCAGCTAGAGGAGCTGCCCTGGCCACGTTGCAGCTGGGCCCCAGCTGCCCCAGCTACTGGGGGAGCAGCAGCTGAGCTGGGAGTGACTGCCCCAGCATAAGAAGCTGACCACTCAGGTGCAGAAACTAAGGCCTTTGGGGTTGTGGGAGTATAACATTTTAATGTCACATAAATCAGGAGCCTATACTGATGATGTGCACAGCACTTTGAGCCCAGCCATGGGCACAGTCTGCACTATGAACAGAGAGCACATCGATGACATCCTTAGGCCTTGCTCTTACCTTCTTTTCAATCTCAGACCACAGACAGAGCCCAAATCTGCAGTCATTCACTTCCCTGTCAGACCCCAGTTTCTTCTCTCCCTGTTATGGATGGTCTCTGGCTCACCAAAACAGTTATGGAACAGTTAAGGAGCCAGAACTTTCTTTGTAGTCACCCAAAAACCTGCAAATTTTGTTTGCAGTAGTGTGTACTGGTCAGGGACAGTAAGGCCTAGTAGTGCTGTCAGGACTCTGACAGGTATTGTGGCCAGGAGTTCAGGCTGGATGAATTCCTCTATTACAACTCTCAATACTGAGTATATTGTTAGATATTGTCTTCTTTCTTGGCAGATACTGGCTTAATCATCTATTGCCCTACTGGAAAAAATTCAGATATGTATTTGATGAGAAAAATGCAAAACCAGCATAGTTTATAGAACAGAATGCAAGATATTATGGAGCTGCATCCGCTCAAAATCTTGCTAGTCTGTCTGCATCAGGGCCCTAATTTCCTTCTGGGTGTATAGTTCTATACCTTTCAGAGCATGACTGGTATATAGAGATTGTACGTCAGTGCCTGAGTGCCCAGAAATAGGTTTTACAGACATCTCTGCATTTCTCTGCCACACCTTTGAAATAGGATCATATTCTCTGGTCAGTGAAATTGTTTCATTTTAAACATCTCATTTCTTTAAAAAAAAAAAAAGAATAAATAAAAAAACTGCACATAGATCCTTGTCTACTGACTGCCAAGGAGTTTTGGAACAGTTAGTCCTTGGAACAGTTAGTCTTAGTTTCTTCTATGTTTTACTCATGTATTTATATACGTATACAAACACTTATATATGCACAGAAAAATACAGCCTTGTAGCTAGGAGACTGCACAGTTCCAGTTTGAATAATAAAAACATAATGCCTCAGGAAGGATTAGCAGAAGAGTTCAGACTGGTTTTATCAGTATCTATTCATACGTCCACTGTGTAGAAGTGGGACACAGGTATTCATTGCTCCTAGTGTCAAGTTTCTGGAATTACTTTCACCAGGAAAAGAAGCTTTATATAATTTAAAGGTGAATTTTTACACATGTGATAAATCTTAACCATGAGCTGATAACAAAGGGCACTGATAAATATGCCAAGCTGTAAATTTTTTATTTTTTTTTTTAACCTTGAAACCTACATTGAGGAAATAAATTGTTATTTAGGTTACTTCCTTTTTCAGGGCTGTTGTAATTGTGCTATGGTGATTTTTGCATTTTTCTTTTCCTTTGATTTCCATATTCACAAGGTAAATGCTTAGACTGTCAGCTGCTTGGGTTAATTCTTTGCAGGACAATAGGATGAGAATCAAAGCAAACAGTTTCTTTCTTTGATTAGCCATATACCAAACACAGCTGTAGTTCTACCTTCTGATTATCTCCTTCCTTCAATTTCATTTGGAGGGTAACATATGTTAATAACAGAACAGATCGCTTTGTCTAGATGCTACACATTATGGATACATTTCTGGTTTTTGAAATAGCTACTAATTCTTAGCCTAAAACTACCCAAATATTAAATACAGGATTATAGGATAGGTTGGAAGGGAATAGTGCGGTCACTTTAAAGACTAATATTTGTCTTAGTAAATTTATTATCCTGTACCCCATTTTAAATATATTTTAAAATGTAGGTCAAGTAAACTGTTTCTTAATCTTTATGTATAGTTCACAGAATCTCAGAATTGCAGAATCACAATATGGCTGAGGTTGGAAGGGACGTCTGGAGGTCATCTTATGTAACCCCACTGTTTAAGTAGTGGCACCTAGACCGCATCTAGATGGCTTTTGAATATTTCCAAGAATGGAGATATTCAGTGTCTCAGGGCAACCCGTTCCAGTGCTCAGTCACTGACAGTACATGGAGGAGGTTAGCTTTGAATATTAACCATATTTCTTCGGCCCCTGTTCCCTCCAGGGCCTTATCCCATGGGACTCTTCCAGGCAGATACTTAAAGAGGCCAACATCGTCGGGTCTCTGAAGATTAGTGTAGTGATCTTGCTTTTTGCCCTACTGCCTCCTCTCAGAATCCTGAACTCCACCATCTCATGGTCACTGCAGCCAAGGCTGCCTTCAACATTTGCATCTCCAATGTGCCCTTCCTTGTTTGTGAGTATGACATCCAGCACAGCACCTCTCCTCATTGGCTTCTCTATCACCTGGGTCAGGAAGTTGTCATCGATTCTGTCTAGGAACTTTGTTGATTGCTTATGTGTTGTTCGTCCAGCAGATACCAGGGTAGCTGAAGTCCCCCATGAGGACCAGGGCCACTGAATATGAGCCTACTTATAGGTGTCTGTAGAATGCCTTGTCCACTTACTCTTCCTGATCAGGTGGCCTTTAGCAGACACTACAGTGTCACCCATATTGATCTGCTCTTTAATCCTTACCCATAAGTTTTCAGTCATTTCATCATCATTCCTGAGGCAGAGCTCCATGCATTCTACCAGTTCTCTCACTTAAAGGCCAGATTCCCCTCATCTTCCTGGCCTGTTCCTCCTGAAAAGCCTGTATCCCTCCATTGCAACACTCCAGTCACGGGAGCCATCCCTCTAAACCTCCATGATCCCAACAGGATAGTAGCCCTACAAAGGCACACAGATCTCCTCATGTTTATTCCCTGTGCTGTGTGCATTAGTGTACAGACACTTCAGAGAAGCACCCCAGCATGCTGATTTCCTGGGGGGAGGGGTGGGGAGGGGCCCCAAAAAAAGCACTTCCTTGTTATCAGGGAAATGCAAGAGGTGGCCCCGCTTAAGCTCCATCTCATTGATTTTGTGTTCACTTCACTCCAGGTCCTTTGCTTGTTGGCCCAGTCCCTCACAGGGCTGCTGTTAACTCATTCTTGGTTATCCCACCCTGCATACAGAGAGAAACAAATTTGTAAAATTACATACACAGAGAGGGTAGGACTATGTAGAATTTTTGTTTGTTTGCTTGTTTGTTATTTGTTTGTAATTTAAATAATTCTAATGCAAAGTGGACTTATTTGTACCGAGTGACTTCTAAAAGCAGTTACTATCATTATTTCAGCCTAACCTTGTTTCAAAAATGACCAAGAAAACATAAATGGTAATAAAAGAAGCATCATTAGCCAGTTACTTCTCTTATAAAACAAAATCTTGGACCAGATGTCCAGGTGGGCAAAGCAGAGGAACTATTCCATTTATTTTACCTGGACAGAAGTAGAGCTCCACAAATTTACACCAACCAAAGATTGTTCTGGTTTTCCCACCCCTTTCACCCTAAGATTCTCATTATTTTTCTCTCAGGGTATAGACTATTTAGGCAAATTTTGTCCAGCCCTTTAAAGACTGAATAAAGTTAGCTGCTGATAGAATAATGACTGGTGCAGAAAAATGGAGAGGGGTGCATGTGGTTTGCACCATTAGGAAAACTCACAGGCCCAATTCCAGCTTTGGGATGATTTCTCCAAGCAGCAGCAACAGGTAAAGTAGTAAAGGTCTCCAATTCAGTAGGAGCTTAGGGTTACTCCGGACACAGGCTAACAAAATTCAGAATTTAAAACAGAAAATATATAGGGGAGTTATCATTTTGCCGTTCCTCTGTTGCTGTGAATGTGAACACATTTGCAATTATCAGTAGATTCATTCCACATATGTCTATTGCTGACTCTTGTCATGAGGAAACATTATACTTGGAGTAAGAAGGCAAACTGAGAACATTATAAAAACAGGATATTTGTTTTTCATACTTATTTAATTCTTGTCAGAACTTCACTATCAATAATCTGTTAAATACATATACCAGGCAATGTAGAAATGCAGCATTCTGCAAGAATGTCACCTGAATTGCAAATGAACCTATAATAAGGTAATTGTTTCAGCAGTAGAGAAGACTTTTTGACAAACAGTAAAGGAGGAAACCAAATACAAAACACATTTCTGTGCAAGGGAACTGGTTCATAATAATACAGACATGAATAAGGAACACATAATAAACTCTTTCTTCATGTGGGATTTTAAAAATATCACTACCGTTGTTAATTGCTACAAAAATGCACTTCAGTGTGCAGAAGCTAAAGTATTGTTTGCTACAAGACACAGAGGAACAGGGAACAGAAATTCAGAATTTGAACCTTAACGGTCTGTGCTTGAAGAAAAATATAAAATTAGGTCTTTATGATCTTTCCAATCTCGCCTACATTCAAAGTATCTGACTCTGAGTAACAGCTCTGGGCTTCATTAAAACGTTTACTTGTGTAAGATCTACTACACATGACCAAAGGAAGCAAAACCATCTTCGTAATTTGCCAAGTATATGAGGCCCTGGATAATTTTCTTTATGACTAAATATAATACAACTCCATAAAGAGTGTAACTTAAATTGTTAAGGATTAATTATTTTAAAATATAGATAAATTTCACCAGAGCATCCTTTTGCATCATACTGCTATACTGGAAGTGGGTTGCCAAAAAAATGAATCCTTCCAGGTATTGCATGGCTCGTCTGTGGCATGCAGTATGCTTTCAAGATAAGCATTTTTCAGATATAGCATTAGCAGTAAGGTCTGTACTAAATTTATGTTATTGGCCCAATTTCCACAAAGGTTTATTTTACAAAAACAAGAACTCAGGTGCTGCTGTTCTACAACACTTTTATAACTTTAATGTGGGTCACTGACATGATGATAGAAAACTATGATTTCATGTCAGCAGGGTTAGAATTTCAGGCTTGAATAAAATGTTTCGGTCAGAAGGGATAATATTGTCAATGAACAAAAAGACATTTCCATTTATCTTATCTGACGGTAGAAAATATACAATATAAGAAAGTACTACAGGAGCACTTGCTAGTACCATTAGAATTAAACAGGACTCTCACACCAGGGAATGTTTTAAGTATTTTACTTCTAACATGGATTCATTTCCCTTGCAATTACCTTTAAGGTGTTGTATCATTTTGGCTGCTTCCAATAGCTACTTCTACTAATGTATGCCCTCTGCTTCTCTTGGTCTACCTTGCAATTACATTAAAATATGTGATTTAGTGGCATCAGAGACATTACTTGATGTACTCTGATATCAGAACTAAGCCTTTGTTTTATTAAAAAAAAAGCATATAAATAAAAAGTACTTGAATAGGTTTTCCATTCTGAAATATTAAAAAAAAAATAGTTAATAATATAGCATATAAAAAAATAGTTAATAACATAGCATTTCTTTGCTGAAGATCCAAACAAATGAGATCTAGGTATGAGATCAATACCTGGTAAAATGTACAGAATTTTTAAACTTTGCTCAGTGAAATTACTCCCGACTATATCTTCGTATATTCACCCTTAGCACCAAAGTGGACAATATTTTTTTACTGTATTATCTCTGTCCCAGTCTGGTGGAGACTTTTGCAGATGACTCCATTGCTTCCAATTAAGAGCTGATATAAAGTTGAACTTTCTACTTTATTACTCCTTATTCGCACTCACAGATTCACAATCACATAATAAAAAAATAAAACACAGCAGAGAATGAACTGCAAAGAATTGCTGCTAAAAATTAGGAACACAAAATTTAAACTGTGTTTAGGTTTTCCAATTGAGCTATGGATGGAAACGTTTCCTGGAGTCAATGTCTAGCAGCCATATCTTTGTCTCCCCTCATATTTATTGCAAGCTGTTAATTCACCTAAAACAATTTTCTTAGGTGCATTTCCACCCTTAACTAGAAAGTTAGCATGGGCTTCTGAAAATACTAATAGCATTGCTAGCCCAAACCTTCACAGATCATATAAGACTTGGCTTAAAAATTGCTAGGTTTAAAAAATATCATGTGTGGACTGATTTTTTTTCATCCATTATTGGGTTTTGATGATTAGTACAACTTTCTTTAAATTATTTCTATATTGTCGGTTTGTCTTTACTGTGCTTACCATGCCCTCTCCCACCAGAGAAAGTGTTCTTGGCTTATATACAGACTCTGAAGCCACAAAAGCATAGGCACAGCCTACTAAGGCTAGATATCCTGCATTCCCAGGCTTTTCCAGAGAGATTGGTCCAATTTGCATTACTGCTTTAGGAAAGAACTTAAATTTGATCCTGACCTTGCAAAAAGCTACAGTGATGATAATGCTAATACCAATATTAGTGACATTGGTAGTGATGGAAGGCAGAAGTTACTTTATCTCCTTTTTGCAGAGAGATGATAGTAGCAGTTATGTAAGTTATCTTGACCAAATTGAAATCTGACATATGCAACCTTCTGTGGCATTCATTATTGGTAGTAAACCACCACCCATGAGAACAAATGTTCTCACAGGAGGGAAAAGAAAAGCTACAAAACTATGCAAAAGACAAGTTTTCAGCAGGACAGAGTTTCTTCTAGTAAATTCTTGACCTGCCTTCATCTACACTCAGAGACATTTCTGTGGCACCATGAGAGTATGACTGAAAGAGATTCACAATTCAGTACAAGTTCATTTTTGAAACCTATAGTAGGTTACAGGAAATGCTAGAAATGCCTTATTAAGAGATCTTTCTCTTAGTTGCCAGCAACACCATTAAATCTCTTGTACAAATGAAAAAGTGTGGACTTAACTACAGCAAGCTCAGGTATGAGTGGCAGTGAAACCATTCAAGCTTAGCTTTAAGCCATGGCAATTCAGGATTCAGCTGCTGGGTAAGTACAAGCAGCCTCTTGTGTCAACTCTGCTGAAGTTTCACTGGTGAAGGGAAAAACACTGTCAAACAGTGTCAAAACAACTCATGAAAAATTAGAACATTTCCTTGTGAAATGTTCTCAATTCAGCTATTCTTAACTTTGTATTAAATAAAATGTTACAAAATTGAAAAGAATTAAGTTAAAGTTCTGGTTGACTTCAGATGACCAGGTCTTTTCTAAAGGCATCCAAAACAAAATATAGCATTAACCACTTAACAATTTGTAAAACAATACCACTTCCAAGGTCAGTTCTATATGGTGGTTTTTACTGTATTGGAGTCACACTTTAACAAATTCTCATTTTATGAAAAAAGTCTTTAGCACATCCCACAGAGCAGGTAAGAGACACGCTTCAGCTGTTCTGACAAGGTTATGTATTCATGAATTGCTGAGTCACATTCAAAGATAAACCCCAATTCCCTGAAATCTGTAATTGAAGACCTAACATGAGATCCATAGCAAGTGAGAGAAGACCAGGCTGAACAACAAAGAGATAGACTGTAAACCTAATGCCGTTATATGCAGCATAAATACTCAGATATTTTAAGACAGGTAAACCACCTTTTGCATATATTATAAAGTATATACCTGGAGAAGCTAAAGGGAAACAGTGTAGCTATCAGTGCTAAACAACAATATAAATTCTGGAGAGCTTGCACCAGCTAAACCATGGTCAGCCCATCTGTGGCATCTTTATTTTCCTGACTTACTTCACATAAACTCATCACATTTTAGATTGCTTCATATGGCAATCCACTAACTAACCATTTATATGTCTGATCATGTTGAATAGTTATAGTCCAGTTACCTGTCAAAAGTGGATAAATTTAAGACATTTGCTCCTTTGCTCTGAAAGGAAACTGAAGGAAACAGTCATGGTAATTCCATGCTTGTTCTGGTAGAAGTACTACTGGTGAAAAATAAGAGGGTGTTAAGTCCTGGTCTCCACAACAGAAGGAAACAATTCTTTTTTTGCAATTGTCAATTTTTCAGCAGAAACATGATGCAGATTGCAAACTTTCAGCCATTTCTATTACTTAAAAAAATCAGGATTCTGGAAAAGGCATACTTTTCAACCACTTTTCTTCTCACCATGGAAATGTCCTGTGCCTTGGATCACCAGTGACGGTTATAAGGTCTTGGGGCCTTGGCCACAGAACATGCTTTCCGATTACTTTGAACACACTCTGCATGGCACCATGGCCTCTGTCACCCTGTAACTGCTTGTGCCAGACTCAGCTGTTCTGGTAGCATTTGGCAGATGGAGGAAGTGAGACACGGAAACTGTGCAAGTGCAAGGTAGTAGTCTTGTCTGACTATTCACCCTGTATAAGTCTTCTACACCACTTGGGCAAGGCTGATTTTCTCACACAAAGTCTGCTCTCAGATGGAGTCACTGACCATTGACAATGCAGCAGTAGTCTAAATAAGTTTCAGGAATCTGAACAATTAAAGGATGGGCTAATGAGAGTCTACTTATTTGTGACACAACCAATAAGTGGTTTAGTGCTAGCTAGTAGAAATAAATGGATTTTTGAAGAGCTAATATTGTGTTTTGCAGAACAGAAAACAAGCAGAAAAAGAACTCAAGAGCATATAATTAGAAGTGTCATAAAGACAAAATACAAAAGTAAACAAAAATTGAGATCAGATAGGTTTCCAATAAGCCTTGAACTAATCACAGCACAAAATAAAGGTACAAGAGGTTTTCTGACGTACCTAAAAGCACAAACACACAGACTAGATGTAATGTACTCCAGTGCATGTGTGCAGAACCACTTTCACTTTGTCACAGCCACAGTGCACATCACCAAGCCTCATTGAATCCCGAAATCCTAATGTGCCGGTGAGTCTGCAAAGTGACTCGCCAGCACTTTTTAAAACTTTCTTCTCCCATGATTGTGCAAATTCACACTAGTCAAGTCCTTTACTCATGTTTCTCCCTTACATCTTTTCCCTCAGAACTACATTCTTATACGTTTTATTCTTCACTTTTTCACATTTATTCTGCTCCACTTAATTTCCTTCCAGCATGCTCTGCTACTGCAGCCACTTCTCATTTTAAAGAACCAGATTTCCTCTCTTACCTTGCCTCTTAAAGCTTCCAAATGATCCCACTAAGGGTGGTTTCCCTAAAGGCTGTGCCAAATAGCCTCCAATTTAATTAGTCCAGCAGAAGCCTTATCTTTGGGATTTTGACTGGCGTGTTCTTTCAGATGTTAAGATTTTCCTTAGCTCTGGTTTTATGTCAGTCTTAGCATTAGTCTTATAAGCAGCAATTTCCTACAGAAAATCATTGAGTAAGTGTGCCTTTTCATGGCTGTAGCAGAGGCTAGGCCAGACCTCAGTCTGACAGAATAGCACAAGTGTTTTCTTTCAACACTTCTATACATAAGGGTCAGCTATCTTGAGATCTGAAGGGGCACAGCATATTTATTCCATGTACTGCTCTATACAAGGTAGAATTTGTATATTTAATCCCCCAGCCTTATAAAAATACTTTTATTCCTTCTTTAGCTCTCAAGTGTTTCAATCTTTCTACTTACTTTCAGTTTGATATAATAATAAGAGAAAATATATTGTAAGTATCAGCTGTCAATGTTTTCAGCAGGGTTAACCTTAAATGCAGCTTGGTGACTAAATCCTCACTTTTGAGAGAGCAGAAGTATAAGCACCAATAACATAGAGAAGATGTTGCTTTTCTTTACACAGGTAGAACTCAATGGCTTCTGCCAAGTGAAGGGAAAAATTTGGTCTGTTTCATTCATTTTATACTTGCTGATTGAATTCAGTTGTTAAGCCTATATGTGGTGGTAGATTTTCCATTTTCAGGACAAGTACATGCAGTAAGTGTGCTCTTCATTTAGTAAAATGGATCATTAACAATTGATGCAAAGAGGCATAATAGATATTACTGTTGTTCTTTTGCATCAAGTGCTGGGTTCAACTGGGGATTAAATTGTCTCATGTCCCACACATTAATAATTGCTAAGGCTGATGTTTATGAGGGTAGCATGAAGGATATTTCAGGCTTTCAGATGAATGTCATTTCAGAGACTGTTGATTAGATGTTTACATGCTCATATCACTGCTAATAATTAAAATGAACTTCAATTATTGGATGTACAGATATCAAACCTTTCTTGACAAGTATTAGTAAGGTATATATAATACATATGTAGTGTATATAAGATGTATATAATATCAGGGTAGGTTTTCAGTAATAAACAAGATATTTCTATACTTTAAGTGCAAATTCACATTAGGCAAAAGTACTATCTACTACTTAGTTTAATATTTTTAAAAAACACAACCAATCCCAGTTTCTTTATGCAGAGGGGATACAGTTTTTCTGCTTTCATAATGGAATGGAAAGTAATGATGCATTCCAACAAAGACATAATTCTTTATTTTGGTGTTTATGATCAACTTCCATAAATAGAGCAAAGCACTAAGATCAGAGTGTATCACATGAATCCTGTAGTAGCAGAGATGGAAGTGGTTATGCCTAAAAAGGTATTAGCAAGTAAAAATGAATTGCCTGTAAAACTATTTCTTCATGCTGTAAGGCTGTGTTACAATGACCAAATGTGTGAGATTTCTGCTGACATCCATGATGCTATGTACCTACGTTGCAGAATTCAGGTGAAGTATTGCCCTTTCTGCCACTACCTCGGTGGACCAGAGTTTAAAATTCAGTTTGTTCTAGTTTTATTTTCCACTTTGTCTGCCCATCTAGCATTGGCCTGCTCCTTGTATTCATCAAGCAGCTCCACGGGCTGGTGCATTTACTTTTCCTTCCAGTACCTCTGGTTTAGCAGCTCAGCAAAAGGAGTTTTGATTCCAGTACAGGTCAGTGTAAGTGATTTAGCTGTAATCTTGCCTATGGATATGCTGGGATCGAAGCTGAACGTCCTGAGTACTCAGAGTCCCAATTCTGCATTGCAAAACTTGCAGTGAAGCTGAGCTGCCATGGATTCATTTTCTATGCTTAAACAAGCTGCATTAGAGCTGCCTCTGGTGTAACACTTCTGCTTATATTTCTTACACACTGTGTACCTACTTGATGGCAGCTGGGCAAAAAGCTGCCCTCTTTAATAGGAATTCTGTAGCTCATGTTTTTTTCATTACTATTTGTTCTCTTTTTCCTTCTGGTGGCATTGGGTTGACAATTGGACTCAATGATCTTAAAGGTCTTTTCCAA
The DNA here is from genome assembly GCF_929443795.1 of Astur gentilis. Taxonomy (NCBI): domain Eukaryota; kingdom Metazoa; phylum Chordata; class Aves; order Accipitriformes; family Accipitridae; genus Astur; species Astur gentilis. The sequence continues at coordinate 17,914,727 of NC_064883.1, read as the reverse complement.
CCTAAATGATTCTATGATTCTATGATTCTGAGATTCTTCAACTCTGGAATGACAACATTGAAACTGTCTGAGGATACTCCATATGAAAAGTTGCACTGCAGTACTCCAGTCATTTGATCTGGAAACAAACCTTTTCATTTCAGTATATTCATGCAAAGCAGAACCAGGGAAAAAACCTAAATGTGGTCAATAAATTTTATGTGTATAGTGAGAAGAATATCAATCATAGCTCATGAAAGAAAGGACAACACATGAGATTTGAAGAGTCTGTTTGTAAAAAACAACCCAGCTAAAGTAGTTGTTTCTTAACACCCTCCAAGTGACCAATTGACCAGATGTTGTTAAGAAAGGGCAAGCAGGACCTGAAAAGTGCCAGAGAGAAATATGTTTTCAATTCCATGCTTACTAAACCTAAAGTATACTCTCACTTGCCTAACTTAAGAGGTAACACCAAAATGCCTAAGAAGATTAGCATAGCTAGAGGAGGGAAACCTCAAACAGACCTACCTTATAACAATTTTTTTAAGTCTTTAAAAACTAACAGTGCCATCTTGAAATTATTCTACTGTTATGGGCAGCCAACTTAGAGAATGCTGGCAGGAGGTTGTGGTATCAGAGTTGCTCAGACAAATAAACAAACACGTTTCTGCATTCCAAGAAGCTGCAGGGAGCAAGAAAAAGCTTGCATAAGCTATTAGAGAATTACAGTAAACATGCCTTTTGATCACAAGGGCACATATTGCTGTTGTGAGGTTAAGCACAACATAAAAAAAAAAGTCAAGGTGGGTTTTTTAAAACTGGCCAGTTGGGGTAAAATACTACTTTTCTACTACAACTGATACATTGTTTTCCATGAGAGGAGTCTGTTTCTAAACAATGTTGAGGGGTTTGGGGTTTTTTCCCCCACAAAAAACCCAAATTGCTATTTTTGCTAACTAAACCAAAAGGAAGAAATTACAAACGTGCTCAGGGCTTGCTCAGTCACTCAAAGACTAAACTCATTGGCTCTGTGGCCACATACAGTTTGGCACAGCATACTTTCACGACCACATTTTCCCTATGGTAATTGTTCCCACAGGTGCCAAGGATGATACAGGCCAGACCATGTGTGCCACACTATGAACAGATATCGCTGTCATCAAGTGCAAATACTTCATAAGTGTAGTCACAGATAGTGGGTTTTTATAGCCCTAGTGTCTGAAGTTGTGTGAAGGTTCTAGATTTTATTGTCTTTCAGAAACAAATAATCTAAAATTACTTTTCCACTCTTTGTGTCTATGGGGGAGAATTTCACAACTTAAAGATTCAAAAAACAGACCACAAGTACTAACAAAAAGTATGGATTTTCATAATGATTTTTACATATCCCTGTGATATTTTTTTTTAAAGCTTGGCATTTGGCTATGTTGTTAATGTGTCAGCATAGCAAAAACTGCAATTACTACCCAAAAGGTACAAACAGGAAACAGAAGTTTCTTATTCAGTTCCTATTGTTCCTAAGTTTCTTATTGACAGTTCAATGGACTTGTTCAGGTTTTCACAGAACTTCACAGAAAGCCGTAGTCTGACCCTAAATCTGAATCTCCTAAATCACAAACCAGTAACTTATTCATTAGGCAATCTTTACAGTTTGGGTAATTTTCACTTGAAAAAAATAAACTAATAACTGTCTGTTGAAACTAAAATTTCTGGGGATAGGTATTTTACATAAAAAATACTTACAGATACCTATGCAGTGAAATAAAGAGTCAATAATAAACTGTTGATCCCCAAGCTTAAAAAGGGAAATTTAGAAAAGCTTGTAGAGGAAAGCTCAGTAACATTTCCCAAGATTTTATTTAATTTTAAAATCTGAAGTATTTATCCTCATTCACCCCAAAACTAAAACAAAGTGCTTTCCACTTTTTGTTTCTCTATTAGAGAAGGCAGATAGGAAAGAAAGAGATCATATTAACAGAGAGCTTTATTTTTGTTGAGATTAAAAATTTCAGTGAGCTTTGCACGGCTGACATCTACATTTGAAACACGTGAGGGCAATTTGGGGAAAATCAATGTACAGACCATGGCACACAGATTTATTTTGTAATACTATGTATGGAAACCGAAAGGAAGTGTAGCAGAAGGTGGACAATCTTACAGAGATTATGTAAAGGTATTGAAGGTCCCTATGTTAATGAATGTTTGCTAAACCCTCTCTTATTATCTTCTATCTAAATACCTCCACAAGGAATTGTCTTTACTGATTACTACTACCACAACTACTGATGTGGGTAAATTGGTGAAAGTTATATTACATACAGCAAGTATTGAAAGGGCTTCAGGAATAAAATTCAGGAATAAAAGTAGGTTTACACAGCATGTACTTCAGGATTTATAGCACAATTGTCTTTTCAAGAAAGGGTCACTTTGCAATACAATACTTGTTTCATTTATCTTGTGCTGAGTTACAATAGAGAGTGGACTCAAAGTTGATTAAAAATTAAAATGCACTTTATTCAACATAATGGTAAAGCGATGCTGCATAAATTGAACTGACTTTCCTATTTCTCTCATCACAGCCTGCTCTCTGGTTTCTTTTCACGTGCTGATATTCTTAAATGCTGGGCATTTTCTGAGAATTTAAATGTTAAGGATTAGAAGAGCTAATTGCTCCCAGGGCTAATGGCCACTATTACATGGAGCATGACTGCAACATTCTTCTGCTTCATTTGGTTCTCTGATATTCTCTTCCTGTACAGTCAGGAGGTCACCTGCTATACTCGTATAGAAATACAATGAAAGTATATCTTATTCCATAAATTTCATAGAAATATATGATAGAAATATATTTGTATTGCATAGAAATGCATTGCATCTCAGCACATGAAAATTTCCAGTGTTGGACTTCACATGAATTCATCCTTAATGCTAGCAATAATTTTATTTGCTACTTAGGAAGACCTCAATTTTTTTGTCCTCAGATTAATTCTTAACATTTCAGAGTGTGATCACAGTTACACAAGATACAGCAAGTATAGGTAAGTATAGCACTCAGTTAGTATTTTCACCCATGACACATGCAAAGATCTAACTCCAGAGGCATCTTGCTCTATTACATCCTTCTGTTCTGGAAAAGTTGATTGCATTATCTGGAATATGGCTTAAGTTCTTTCCTTGTCCCAATTTTCCTAAACTATTCTTAAACATTATCACCAGATCTACTGCCTGTACCATCTTGTTACATAAAGCAGCTTCCAGCCAGCGAGAAATTTCATGTACCTTTGATTTTTGGATCACTACATTTTTTCATAGTGTGGTATCTCCTTCCTATCTACAGAATCCTCTTACTAAACATAATTAGCATTTCACCATTTTGAATTTTCTACTTCACATTGTTGCTAGCTTTTTATATATTCTATGGAAAACGAAGCTGTTAATTGATATTGATTAGTTGTTAATATTTATTTCTATATAAAAAAGGAAAGCTACTATTAGGTCCTTTTATTGCTTTCCTGTGAGGCTCTTTATCACTAGAAATCATGTCATGAAACACAGCAGTTTCCAGATAGCGAAGGAACTACTCCAAATAGATTACATTAAAATACCCTAAGGTCCCAGAATATTAATGGTTAGCCCTCTTTCTACTTCCCCTTTCCCAAGGCCTTGGATTTCAGGTCAGCCATGCAACAGTTTTTAAGGTCAAAAAACTTGTTAGCTTATTAAACGGAACCAGCTTCAAAGTGGAAATGCCTGCAAATCACCCTTCTTCAGCATGGCCTCTTAAAAAAATTCCTTATAAAGTCAGAACTTGTAAAGTCAGAACTCCAGAGTGGAAGAGAAGACAGAAAGGAAGAATTACACGTGACAGATCCCAGTATCCTAACTTAATGCACATGGTAACACAGTTCTGAAAATCATCAGCAACCACAAGTACAGGTAAGCATAAGTATCAGAAACTAATAGAATTAGGCTTGACTCTAATTAGAGTCAGTAGGAAAATGTAGATGACAAAACAACAAGCAAAAAAAACCCCAAACCCAACAATGTGGCTCCTTACACATATTGGCGTCTCTCACATCAACATTATTTTGATTCTTTTTCATATATTACATAGCTGCAAATTCAGTTTTGAAGCCACTCTACTTCTCATACTCCTTGCACTGAAGCTCATTTTCCATACATTTTTCTTACTCCCCCATGCAGCTTTACAGTGTATGTACAATGAATTATGTTTTGGATTGACCTATCTCTGCCTTGCCTCTGGGATTCTCTTGGATGAGCTTGTTCTACACGACACTTAGGCTTCTCGGTCACTTTCACCTGTTCCTTTTACAGCTTAGCAGCCTGTGCCATTTGGAAGGATTTCTCTCATTTATTTGGAGGTATCTGCATGGGAATAAGGTAGGGCATAGGTAATCATTTATTATTAAGTTTTTGTATATTTTCAAAATTTTGCATATGGGCCATGGCTCTTACATCCATCTGCCTAATGGTTCTATTTTTCTGCCAAAGGAAATATAAGGAAGTATTTCATTGTTTTATCCTCTTGTTTAGGACCACAGCAATCATGAAGTCTTTGGCACTTTTTATGGTGACTGTGCAGAATTTGTGCTGTTCATTTCTCAGCCCTTTCACATTTTTCCTCCTTTTGAACAGTAAAGTCTTGGTTTCTTTTCCTACATCCCTTTTTCCCTCTTGATTTGTTCTGCATAACAGTTCAGTTCTTAATTTCACCTTTTAAACCAAACTAAAAATCCTGCTTTCTTAGTGACCTTTCTATATGTCCCTTTGACTTCTCTTGACTTAATTCCAAATAGCAAAGAGTATGTTTTGAAGTCATCAGCCTCCTCATTCATGCTTCTGTATTACATGACACAGTCACAGCCACACAGTCACTGAACATCTACCTCCATCAAACTCTGTTATCACTGGGTAAGAGCTGCCTCGTTCTATGTTCAATCTTACAGAGGAAAGTGGATTCAGACCACTGCGGGTACAATAGTGGGTAGACATTAGATAACATATAGCAACTCTGGCCACAGGAGGGATAGTGATATACAATAAAGGAGGTGTTTACATCAGGAAGCTGGTGTTGGGCACAAATGCTGAGGTCTGGCCAACAGGAGACCAGGGAACAGTAAAGAATGAGACAGGGCAAGGAGGAAAAGGAGAACAGCAAAAATAAGATATGAAAAAAAAAAAAAGAAGGAAAAAAATGGTGAAAAGAGTCAGGAGACCTATATGGGACAAACTATCTGGTGTTTAAGTCCCCAGAAAAGGACAATGAGTTTCTCTAAAATATGCTTCAGGTTGGAGCTTGTCAGTTCTGTTTATCTAATACCAATGGTTAATAGTCTGGAACTATACTAAAGAAACTAAACTTAAAGGAATTTATTTTTAAGCTTTCCAAACCCATGTTAACATTCCCAAATTAATAAGCATATGTTCTCATTTGAAAGCTTCCTAAATAGTTCTCTGTCTAGGATAACTTAAAATACAGCACTATAAAATGGAATTTGCAAAGAGATCTGTGAATAGAAATAACAGTGGAAAGCTATGTATACTGCATGGAGTGCTGCCATCTTTTGGTTATAACAAATGAGGATTGTTACAAGAGAGCTCTGAATATGTTTAAGCAGGATGAATACAGTCTGAAATCATAAAATGTAAGCTAAGTATTATTAAATACAATTACCATTGTTACTAAAATGACTAAATTTTTTATTAAAGACTCACTCTGAAATGTAAGATTGCTACTTAAAATAATGTGTCATTTCCTTTAGACTAATTTTATTTATTTTTTAAACCTTTGCTCTTTCAAAGATCTGGTTAAACAGAGCAATGATTTCTTGTCCTCTTGTTGCAGAGGAAGTTAAAACAGCATTTAAAGAACATAAGAAATTACATTAGTTAATGATTTCTGCAAGTCCCTCTATTAAAAACAGCAGATTGAAAGATAATGTTGTAGTAACTGTATCATAAGTAGGACTAATTTTACTTAGGTAATGATTTGAAATTGTTTTCAAGTCTTTAAAAACAAGAATCTCTCTTTAAGATATGACATATGTTTCGTTGTTATGTTTTAGAGATACTATATTTCCATAGTCCCATAGCAGAGCAGTAGGCAGCCATTTCCAGCTATTTTTATGGTAACCAATACTAATTACATTTGTTAATAGTAATTAATACAGAAATAACATCCTTTTGAGGGAGATTTCCAGTAGGCTATTTCTACCTTTTTCTTTCCATATAAAGATGCAAAATATTTTTCTTTCTGTGCATAATTAATTTGAATTAATGGTATACCCAAGTTCCATCCTCTCAGAGACATGTCTGCACAAGTGACTATCATATAGTTACTCCTCTTTAATATAATTTCCACAGATTAAAAACTGTATGCATAGAGCATTTGTTTAGCTTTAGTAGAACTTAGAACTGGATGGGGTTGTTTCATTTTGAAGGAAGTGAGCCATTGACCCTTGAGCAGAGTATTCTTATTTTAATTTTTTTTTTCAAATCTTGAATGTTTCTTTGCAATTAAGTTTGTTTAAGTTTCTGGATTCATGGCTAATAGTAAAAGCTTGAAAATGTGACTTGAAAGGCAGGACAGTCAACAGCCAAATAAGAGTTAAAACCAGATTATTTTTTCTGGAGACTTTTGAGTATCCAGGTTTATATATTTAAGATTATAATCAATCTGGAAATGTATATATTTGTTGTCAGATTTCTTTTCTTTTTCACTGCAGACTGACAGATACAATGGAAAGAAAAAAAAACCAAAACAAACCAACCCAAAACCTATTACCTGCCGTAGTGGCTTTCTGTGCCTAATACTGATATTTCTCGCTTATTCAAAGTGTTTTATTTACCTATTAAAAGAACCAATGGAACATCTTCTTGGCTCAGGCTGTTTCTTTGATGCACTTTACAAGTTTCCAGCTGATCTAGGTTTCTTTTTTTTATATGAGTGTGTTTTCTTAGTGCAAAGACATTGGCATTCACTCTTCCACATTGTGTATGTTTTGTCATTTTTCTGGTTCTGCTGACACAGTGATATGTTTTCTGTCAAAGGCGGTTTAGAGGCACATTACCCTGCTTGACAGGAACAGCAAGCTACAACGATTTCCTGAGGAGAAACTTCCAGATGCAATGTGTGAGATTTCTCATCTCCCAACTACATTAATTACATTATCTCCCTTAAACAACATTCTAAATGAAATCATTCACTGAAAGTCTTACACATAGTCCAGCTGCCTGGACTTCTCTAATGCTTCTGTCATCTATAAATAATTCACAGAAAGCCAACTGGGAGACTGCATACTCATTTTCTGTTCTCTCAATATCTGCCAGTCATGGGTAAGAAAAGATTTCCAAGCTGGCAGCTGTAGGGAGATAGAAGTTTGCCAATAACAAGTCTTCAAAAAATCTCAGGTCCGCTTTTAATAACAAATAAATTACCTTTTAAAAAAATGTAATTTTAAATAGATTTTAAATTTTAGCTCTTTTTATTTATTTTGAAGTTCATTCAGGTCATATTTTATTATAACCAAGAGAACAATAATTTTACTTTGAAAGTAAAAAAAAAAAATGTGATTTTTACATAGTCACACGTCTCTGGAAGCTAGAGCTTTCAGAAAAAAAAAAAAGATAAGAAAAATCATGAGAGCTGGAATAAAATGAGAATTAACAACGCTGATACAGAAAGGTTCTTAACTTGAAAAGACAGAGCAGTCTATTAGAACAGAACAATACAATTCCTTCCGTAGACAAAAAGACCATATATATTGCTGCCCTTAATAGTTAAATAACAGGGATAAAATATGATATATACAAACCCTGAAGCTATATCTAACAGGACTGGTTATTTTGTTTTATATGTGTTTTCTTTGCACATTATTGCTAGGGGTGGAAAAAAAAAAAAGAATTATGTCATCATTAATAATGTAATTCCAGTCAAAAGATGAGGAGGCTAAACTCAAAAGTGGTGTAAGTATTTACTTATACCAATTACAGATTTGGCTCATTATTTGTATTTACATATTGTGTCAAGTGGCAAAAATACTTTTGACCTTGTGATCAAAGGGAAAAACACTGGCAATTTCCCTTTGAAAGACAAATGGGACATGCAGCTCTCTGAGTTATCTTTTTTTTAGTTACATCCTACAAACTGATTATAATAATGGGAATTTTGACTGAAGATTATAGTATTGGACAAATCATAGACCTAATTTAGCTCCAAATTGATACAACTCCATTGAAAACAATTGGTTGCATCTATTTACACCCAAACTGATTTTGATCAGTTCCTTTGAGAGACTGTATTTCCCTTCAGCTATTAGAATCTTGTGTCCCAAAGGTAGAGACATTATCATATTATTTGCACAAAGGAACAACATCAAATGCTGCATACTTAAGAATGGAAAATTAAGTTTTAAAACAGCTGCATGCTTCTTTCTTTAGGGACTTTGAGGAAGAAAGTATACAAATGTGGCCTTATATTCCAGCATCTGTGAGATGCTCCATGGAATGGAGAGTCCCAGATACCGGTCTGCACATTTTCACTCTGCTTACCATAGTCAGCTAACATCTCTCCATGAATCCTCGTTTATAACAGTTCAAGAGGAAAAGCAGTTAGCGCTTGCAATGATAGTAGTACTTCAACATGTTCTTAAAATTCCTGCAGAAGAAAAATAATAAATGTCTTGGCGACCCTTTTGAAAAAAAAAAAAAAAAAAAAAAAAAAAAAAAAAAACCGCAAAATTTGCTTTTACCATCACATCATGGTAGGCATTTTTCTGCTTCTTGAAATTGTGTTGTGATTTTTTTCTCTCTTCTTCATTGTCTTGTTGCAGGTATTGTTTTCCTGTTTCCTGTGGAGCTGAAATGAATAAAATGCACAAGAGTGACAGTTAATGAGAGTAAGAGTGAGAATGCAGCAATAACAGGAGTAATAATAGGTGAATTTCAGTTCAGAGGAAAGATAAGTATCTCTTTGTAGTATTCTTGATAGAATTGAAGAAACAAGACTCATTCAGAGGCTTGACAGGATTATCACCTTTAGTGCCTCAATACTTTTATGAGATGGTCTCAGAACCAGCACTTTTGGTGCTTGAATTCGTCGTCAGTTTCTGCATATACAGCAGTATTATTATTGCTTTGGACTCTCTCAGGGGAAAGGCTCACAATCCATTTAAAGTTAAGATTTTAATTTTTTAAATTATTATGACACTTCCATTTAAACACAAAATGTTGTGAATATGCCCCCCAAATACTCTTTGATGGAGCTTTATACTCTGTGGTGCATTGCCTTTAGAATTTAAGGTTAGATTTGTGTGTTTTCTCTCTCCTGAAAGCAAGTTTCTACTTCAGAAGTAACATGAATGTTCATCAGACATTGGAAGAATGAAGGCCTGAGATTCTTTGTCAAATATTTTTAAAGGATATTTTCAAATGCTTTATTAGTGTTTAAAAAGGGGTTTTTTTCTCAAGGAGGAGGAGAAAAAGGGAGCTCGTTAGTACAACTACATAAAGCTTTAATAACATACTTTAAGCATTGTTGCATTTCTTAGTCTGAAGAACATCTCAGGTGTCATGGCTTAATGGTAAGGATTATTTTTATATTCTTTCAAACAATTTTTCCCTCTTACTTTCTAAAATGTGACTATATGGAAAAGTAATTTTTCTTATGGTCTCAGGATCTGGATACTGGGCAGGTCTTTCAGTTAGGGAAAAAGATCTGTTCTTAGAAAAAATAACCATGTTTTTTATTGTCTCTTAGCCACTTGGTTTTTAGAGTATAGGCAGGGTTCAACACACCAAATGTAGGCTTTTCTATTTAAGAGACTCCTAAAATAGCCATCTAAAAAAAACCCAGAAGAATCAGTTGTGATCATCTGTCCATATATAAGTCTGAAAACTGGGGGTTTGGATAAGCAGGATAATAATAGTACCACGAAATTCTTATCTGTATAGGTACCATAGACATGCTTCCATCATTTTTACTTAAGCCAGCTATGAAGATTTTGGTTGGGAAATAAATTTCATTTCCATTGATTATTCTGAATGGACAAACAAAACATAGTTTCAGTCAAAAATCCACATAAGAAATACCTATTCAAAGCCACATGATTATAAGTGGTATTACACAACTTCATTGTCAGATTCACTCCTTAACATATGATTCTTAACATAAAATCTCTCAAAAAAACAAGTTTTCAGAACAGACCGTTGAGCAGTTGCCAAAATGTCACAGGTTCTACATATAGTATTGTCTTTATAGAAGGTAAGTGTTGGGCTTAGGGAGGAAATTTAGATTTCTGCACTAGGAGTGACAAATTAAGGCTAGCTTTTATGTCAAACGAGATTAATTGCACCATTGTTCCTTTCTCTGTCAGCATTTATGGATCTCTTCTTTCTTCTGTTGTCTCTTTTTCAGTTAAAATTCTCAAGATCTGTAATCAGTTTCTGAGAGAAGCATTTTCCATTCTTTTTGATACATGCCGTTTATTTAGACCAAATAGAACATGATGCACAATGATCTCACATACAGAAAGAAAAAGCAGTCATAAAGATTTCTGCAGAAACTATACCAAACAAGTCTAGTGTAGTTGTCAAACATAAAATCTCTTTCCTCTTGCTGTTTCATTCTTCATTTCGTCATCATGCTTAAATATCTAAAGCTGGACAACCAAGTCTATAAGGTCCAGAATAGCAGAGATGCTAAATGAAATTTTGATAACTGATGAAATGACTGATCTAAAAAGAAGACTTTGACACTGAAAACAGTCGTAAGAGGCACTTCTTGCACCATGTCCCAAAATTATGTTTCTAAAACCTTTGTTTAACACCTCTCCATCTAAAATGGTCCCCAAAACTCACTAAGCAACTGGTTAGATTAGAAAGTTCTCTGGAGAGTGTGATTCTGCTTTTGCACTTGTTTCAAATTGTTCTAGTGTGGGCGCCTAGATCCTTTCAAAAAGCCAAAGGTGGAAGCTGCACAGAATGGCAGCAAAGTATTTAGAGATTTCAAGCCCTTAGAAATATTCAAGGGACACCTAGAGTATAGTGGGTAAGACCTATGCCAAAATATACTAGTAGTTAAGTTCTCATTAAAATACACACAACAAGGAGAGTAAGAATAAATGGACAGGTTTTATATTAGCAGGCATTATCAATGGATTTATGAAGAGCCCTGTGCTGTTCAGCAGATTCATAAATTACTCAGAAACCAGTGAACACAACAAGGGTTTGACAACGACATATAATAAACAAACAAACCAACAAACCCACCCCTTCTAGGGACAACAGTGGCTGACAGCAGCAACTGTTTCATAACCTATTGCGTTGTTGGAAATTTTTTTCCCTATGAAATCTGAAATACAAGTTTATTTCAGGTTAACCCTCATGAACAGCATCAGGCCCAATTCTTTCCTTCAAGACTCTGAAGTCTTAATGAACCTAAATACTATTGTCTCCATTATTGCAGTATTCAACACTTTATTGAATATTATTAAAATATCGTATTGAACCTCAGTCCAAGGACTAACCTCTAAGACAACAGACACTTAATTTCTCATTCTGCTAAGAATGACCATTTATCCTTATTCTTGTTCTTTCCTGTCTGTCAACAAAATTAGAATAAATTCTCCTTTTATCTCATGTCATCAAACATAATGAATGTCTACACAGGGTCTTTTCAGTTTTATCAGTCTTTTCTCTCCAATTTCTAAATTAACCTGAATACTTAATTTACCTCACTCACTTTCTTTGACCATCTGATTATATTTTCTACTAATTTCTCTATTTTCTACTCTTTACAAGAGATTAATATCTCCCATTTTGAGACCATCAACCAAAGCCTCCATCTGTATAGGAGTAACAGCAACAAGCTACATAGGTCTTATGTAGGTGACATAATACAATGCACTAACTACATCCAAGAGAGAAAATTAATCTATTCTGCATCAGATATATTTGTTGGAGTTCTAAATGCATAAGGATGTATCATCATGGTATTAGCTCTGCATCTGGACTGCTGCAGTAAGTGGTTTGGACACAATGCATCACTGACAGGGACACTGACTATGGCTTCAATAATTTGGGTCAACAGTCCTTAGTATCTGCCTATATAACATGCCTGTAGCTGTGGGGCTAGCCAGTTTTTGGTCCCAAGCTACTCCCAAAGTAAAGCCTATGGTGTTCATCTTTTGTGCTGCATTATGAAAGCCAAAGATGACCCATAAATTCTCTGGAAATGATCCGATGCTAGACTTTCTTTTGCCACATTAATATTTCAACTTAGACTTATTAGCTTATGTTAAATGAAATGATATTATGTGAAATAAAAACCTTATCATGCTGTATTTCTCTCTTTTGAAAGAGAAAATAAATAAAAGTCATTTATTTAAGGCTTTAACTAAACAGAGATTAACAAATTTCAGAGGTATTAAAGATAGTCTTAGAAATAGTTTAATAGTTTTTTCACATTAGATTCTGAAACAGTTACATGTCTTCTGAATCTTTCCTCCTGTCTCTTTTTTCTCCCTTTATCTGTTTATTCATAATTTAGATCCAGTAAAATGTAGATCCAGAAAATATATACACATGTATATCTATAATTTTCTCCTTTAGTTCATCATCACTGACCTATTATATAGATCAGTGCCTTTTCTTCCAGTGCCGCCTTTCCCTTTGTTCTGACTTTGGATGTTGTGAATGGCTATGCAATTTGCTTTGCTATATTAAAACTACCCTTTTTTTTTCCTCTTAGTGCAGTACAACCAAACAAAGGACAGTACAAGGACATAGAATCCATCATGAAATGCCTTTTATTTCACAGCTCTTTTCATCTGCTCAACAAATAACAGAAACCATGGTTAATCATTGCATACTTCTGGTTCCCTGGGCACTCATGGAGCTCTCCATATGGTCTCTTCAAAATGGAGGCACTTGCATATATCAGATCTAAATTATGCAAAGAAATAGGATCATATAGTGGAACAGAGTAATAATAGAAAAGATACCTGCTCAACAAAAACAGAAACCTAGCTAATAATCACTCTACATTTCCAAATCCCAGGGTAAGAGAACATTGTACTAAATACATAAATTTCCATTCTGACATTAATTTCATAATCTTTAAAACATATTCACTCTTGAGCTTTAAATATTGTTCCTTCATGCAAGAAACTCAATAGCACAATGAGTAATTATTTTTTCTTCATTCCTCTCTTCTTTTTGTCTTTTTTTCACCTTGCTCTTGGTAAGACCAAGCTCCTCTAAGTCCTCTTCTTTTCTTTACCATTTATTTTGTTTTCCATCCTTATTATTATTTTCTTCATCCTTTACTATTTCACGACTTGGTTTTGATTAGCATCCCTTAAGATAAGCAAGGTTTCTAAGCAAATACAGTATATAATTATTTTCTGCAGAGAAAAGTTTAAAATAATTTTATTCACATACTATAGGCATCACATTGAACAACCTGTGGAGAAGGTTACAGATACATGTCACCAGTGAGTAAAAGTGGTTTTGATTAAACTTTTTTGCTTCAGCAGGTTTTGAGATGGTACATTAGTATTATGAACCAGGGGTAATATAAAGCAAAGAATGCAGGCCAGAGCAAATAAATTACTCCATTCCTAGTTGGCAGTAGTATGCCAGACTCTCAGCTGCTGTAAACTAGCAACAGTAAGGTGATCAGACCACTGTGCAACTACACACATGGGTACAAGGTATTGTTATCAAGGGCAACTAAGTAGATGCAATAACAGCTGTAGATTAGGCCATTCAGGTGAAAGGAAATTATTAAAAAAATGTTAAATCTCCCCACCCCCCCAAAAAAAAAGAAACATAAGAGAATATTCTGACTGAAAATTCAGAAATCAAGACATGCCAAAACTGTTTCCCTGTTAATTCAGCCCACACGTGCTGTGGGACTAAAGCTTAGCCTGATCCGTGTCAGTGCCTAACTCAGCTGGAGGACACTTAGCAGGCTGAAAAGGTGTGCAGGAAAATTATATGTGCCCTAATTTGAAAAGTAGCATAGATGGCATTTTACATCTGGCAGAGAGAAAATAAGGAAATTAATAATAAACTTTTTTTCCTTTTGTTTGGTTTCAATTTTGATTGCTGCAGCTTGTAACGGGCACATTTGTCACATATTAGTGCATTTAACAAAGTTCAGCAGATAGATAAGAATTACTGGAAAGAAAGCTTGGAAGACTGAGCTAATTAACACCTTTGGGGACTTATGGGAGTGATGTGAAGGGGACGTGATAAAAAATCCTCATACAATCTAAGAGGCTAGTATTTGCTTGGACCATGGCAAAAGATCCCTGATCATCCATCTAATAACCATTTAGGTAACAAGTATTTAGTCTTGTCAGATCCCTCTTCTCCACTAAATAAAGCTTTTCCTTGACAGCTATACTTTCCCCAAGTGTTTCTCCAAGACAAAAGGACTTCATTTTCCTATAGAGGCAGCAGAGAACATGTGCTGTTTCACATAGTCTTAAATTAGGTAACTACATACTATTTTTCCATGGGACGTAAGCCTTATTCAGCACATAAGATGGGCACTTACCTGGACATGAGCCAGAGTTGTGCAGTGGGAAGAAGAAAATGTAAGCTAAACCTTGTGCCAAAGCCAGCAGATCAGCTGGTGCTTTGAGATTTAAAGGTCCAGAACAAGCAAGTATAGTAGTTGTGCAACTAGAAACTCACAATAGTTCAATACCTACTTTACACTGACAAAGTGAATGCCAGAGCTGGCTGCCGACAAGATTTCTTCTGATACATTTTGAAGATGTTATGTATTAGTTAAACAGGGCAAAAACTGCTATCATACTAGAATCAGCGAGGTTAGCCTGAGCCACCTTCATCAGTGGGTTAGGCCAACTTTGCACTAAAAGGATACATGGCAAATTCCCTGTGTTTCATTCCTGTGGCTTTTCAGGGAGGTGCCTATCACCTGCTGAGTGGCAATAATAGTTTATACTGCTCTCCCCACTTGCAAGAACTTGGAAGGAAGTTTCTGAAACATCTCTTAATTTGGTTTTAATGTTGCTTTAATAGAAAAGATATACTAAATTTTGTACACTTTTTTTTCAATATTCATAGCATTGCTTTTGTTCTTGGTAGAGTTTGGGTTGGTTTTCTGTTAAATAGGTTGATTTGGGACATGAAGCTCTAAATCATAGTGTAAAAATTTTCATAACCAGAGTTTCTCATTAATGGAGAATATCAACTATCACCTTAGGGTTGTGTACTGTTAAATATATAGTGGATCTAAGCCCTTACCTAGGCTAGCACCTTTATTCAAGACAGACCCTGGTAAACTTTTTTTTCTTAAACAGCTTTTAATGTGAAACTGTTCTTGGTATTTACCTAATTGTATGCGTTAATGCATTGGTCTATGGGGTGGTGGAGACTGATGATCTCCAGGGAGCTACAATCACTTCTGAGACTCACTCTCACAGTATCCCCTCTTCCACTAGGGAATGGAAGCCAGACATGTCCTTATTCTATTTTGGATACATCTTGCAGTTCAGCCTCTTGCTGGAAGGCTGTACAGCCTTGCAATGCAGATTCACTCCACTGGAATATGCTTTCATCAGCTGCACCTGTATAATGTGTCCCCTGTTTAATGTGCCCAAATAATTTTGGATACATTTAATTTTAAATTTAAATTTCACTGGCACTAAATACAGGTAAGACAATTGGGCTTAGACTATAACCCAACAACTCTAAAGCTGCAAGGGACTTAAACAGTGTTTTCTTTTCATCTGGATTTGGCTCTTCAGCATTCAAATGAAGATTTGAATGCCATGTCCTGTGCGTGGTACACTGCATCTTTCCTCCACAGAGAAGTTCATATTACCTCAATTAGATGAAAACTATATTTTTATGAACATCAAAGTAACATTGTCACATTGTTCCACTCCTAAGAGTGACATATAAAGAAAAAACCTCCCTACTAGTACTGCTGGTTCTACCAGCTATACTGTTAGTAGGGTCTGCTAAAGGCAATTATTTGTCCAGGACAAGGGATTGTCATTTAGCTTAGCCAGGAGCTAGCCCTTTGCCTTAAAAAATGTCTAACTGAACTGTATCCAGCACTTCGTAAGGTGTTTTCCCTTCCATTTGCCTTATGTACAACTATCACAGTTTGATCAGTGAGCAGAAGGACTGCATTCCCATGAGTATCTGCGCACACAGAAACACACACACTCACACACACGCAGAGGCACACATACACACACCCTTCATAATACCAACAAGAATGTAGGAATGGAGAGTCATTATGCTACTCCACAGTGCTTCCTCACCTCCTTTTGCTGGCTGGAGCTGAAACCCTCTTACAACACTATCTTTCCTCTTACCTTCCTTCTTTCCCACTTGCAAATCTCTATCTGTTTGAGAGGTTGGTTGCGTCTCAGCCATTTCAGGAAATTACTTTTGTTTCTTTTTCAAAACTTCCTATGGGGAGTTAGGTTTTATCCATTTTTTTAATGGTCCTCTGTCCTAACATGGTTAAGAAGTATATATTGTTTTCTACCTGGTTTTAAGCCTGTGATGCTATTTTAGGGCACCAGATGTTTCTTTGCATGAAAATAGTCTCAGGAGGTTGCTGATTTCCTAGTTACTCTGTGCATTTTGTTTCAAAGTTCTGAACTGGACATGGTAATACTCAAGAATCAGCATGGAGCAGAATTCATTAGAGATATGCTGATGTCTACTGACTTGGACTGCAAATTGCTGCAAAACGACCAAGCATGCATTTTAACCACAAATTTATTTAGAAAGTGTTTTAATGGAGACAATATTTTATTAATAGCAGGAAGAGAAGTCTGAGGTTCTCAGATATGACTTTTAAGAAAGGCTATGGGTAGGTGGAGAGAAAACACAAAGAACTAATTCAAGGTGAAAAAAACTCAGGCATGTGGAGCCATATTGAGGATGGCCTAGATAAGAACAAGAGAAAAATTCAAAGCAATTAGTTGTGAAGCTCTGGGAGAACAGCATGGATATGAATTTATGAATGTTTCTTGTCTCAATCTTTATTTGAATTCAATTTATCCCTTATCCCCTTCTCTTCTTACTTGCTTTAGTAGTGCAGAATAATAAAAAGAAATAAATCTTCCTACTCTTTTTCTATTTTGAATAGGAATTAATCAAATTGACTCGTTGTTCTGCATAATACATTTTGTTGTGACTACTTTTGCCAACACATGCAGATTTGATGCACTGTGTTATTAATGTTTCTGCAAATCTCAGACACCTAGTCATTTCTTTTCTTAAATATAGTGAGAACAGTTAAGATTCAACTAGACTCCTAAGAAAAGTATGTGAACTTAAGCACATTTGGTGCAATGCTTTAATATTATACATACACATCTGTATACATATAGTGAGCTGCTTCACTGGAAAAGGGACCTCAAACTTCTTGTACCATTAAACTGATGTCAGGGAAATTTTTGGTTGAGGTGAATTTGAGAGAGATTTCAAAACTTACCTATGGGTTATCAAAATTTTGTAGTGAAATGATACATGTCCTAAGAAGACTGCAATTTTTCATATTGGCTTAACAAACCCAATATTGATTGAAAAAAATAAAATTGCTTTAAAACAATGAAATCAATTTGAATTCACGATCTTTGAAATTTTTATCATGAGTTTGACAAGTTATAAATCTAACCATGACAAAAGACAGGGTAAAGGAAGTGGAATACTGACAAGAAAGGTACAAGTTCAGTTTCCAGGTATGTTAGAAACTGTGTGGTCTCAAAAATATGCAGAACTATATGGAACTTTCTCAGTCAGTCCCTTGCTACCACAAGCAGCTGTGTCATTTAGTGCCTCTCATAGACTAGGTGATCATTTCTGCTTGTAATATTTACCTATAAACCTGAATAACTATGTCTACAAAGATGTTAAAAGGTTTAAATAATATTTGAAAATTTTTTGAGATCCTCAGATTACAGATACTAAGGAAGATACCTAAGAACATTTAGGAGTTGTAATAGTGTTGTATTTATCAATGTTTTTCTCGTGTACTTTGATCTTCACAGTCACTTTCCATTTCAAAGCAATAAAATACTGAACAATTCCCTCAGATGTGGTTTCTGCATAAGAATTCTCAGTTCTTTCTGAGACACCCTGCATAACAGCACTGGGATAACAAATGGGCATATCTCTGAATTACAAGAATCAGTTGTATAAATACAATTAAAAATATGATATCTGATTTCCCTATTTGCTCCACATAAAGTCACAGTTAAGCAAACAGTTTGCTTTTCTCCTTACCCAAAATGTGATTTGACCGGGGTGTAAAGCTAAAGGGATGCTTAATTTCTTGGCTAATCAAGACCCTATCTATATACCATCATAAAAGACAGTAAAGCTGTGTCCTGCTTTCCGCTGGGACAGGGTCAATTTTCTTCATAGTAGCTGGTACACTGTGGTTTGGATTTAGTGCGAGATTAGTATTGATAACACACTGATGTTTTAGTTGTTGCTAAGTAGCGCTTATCCTGAGTTAAGGATTTTTCAGTTTCCCATGCTCTGCCAGCTCAGAGGTGTACAAGAAGCTGGGAGGGAGCACAGCCAGGACAGCTGACCCGAACTAGCCAAAGAGATACTCCATACCATAGAACGTCATGCTCAGCATGTATATAAACTGGGGGGAGTTGGCTGGGAGGGGCGGATCACTGCTCGAGGACTGGCTGAGCATTGGTCAGTGAGTGGTGAGCAGTTGCATTGTGCATAATTTGTCTTTCTTGGGTTTTATTTCACTTTCTTTTTGTTATCTTCCTTTTCATTACTATTATTACTATTACTATTACTATTGCTATTACTATTATTATTATATTTTAATTTTTATTTCAATTATTAAACTGACTTGTTTTCAATTCTCCTCCCCATCTCACCATAGGGCAGGGGGATGAGTGAGCGAGCGACTCTGTGTTGCTAGTTGCTGGCTGGGGTTAAACCATGACAACCTGTATGACGACATGCCTACATTTCCCTTTCTATTTATTAGCCATCGTATGAGCCTACAGTTTATCAAAGACCCCATTGTTTTTGATTCCCAGACAATGGTTGTGAGGAATTGACTAAAAGACCAAAAGCCACTCACAGTTATTACCTGTGTGGCTCCATTAATTTAAATGGACCCACTTACATATGTAAGGTAAGAAGCATTTGGCCCATAAATTGCATACCTTCAGTACTATAACTCCCTAATTTTCCAGGAGTGGCTCCACTAACCCACAGAAAAAGGAGAGTTGTATTCAGAACTAATATTCACATACCATGTAATATATTTGTATATGCTCATTTATAACTGCATAGATAGCAAAAATGAAGATGCATGTTGTCATAACACAGACAGTATTGGAATGCTTCTCCAGGCTGCTCCAATGTCTGTATTAAAATGCAGAGGAGAAATGTCATAAGTACAGTTCTTGAAATAGAATAGCACATCAGTAACAGTGTTTAAGGAGACTCTGTTCCAGAAATGAAATGTTCATTTCATTTACACTGAACCTGAGGTGGGTTTTTTTTGCAGGAGTGAGGGGGAGAGAAGAGGGAATGTTGCCAAGTGAGCAAAGATGGGGATGGTTGCAAAGAAACATTTAGTCAGTAAAACACCATGCTTTCTCATAATGTCATGCATCTCACTCACAATAATTCTTTCTTATTAACTGCTTGGGAACAATTTATTTTCCTCTCAGGCTATGAAGGCAAGTGCAAGTGTAGCAGACTCTGGTTGGAGCTGATAAGCCATCCTATAGAAGCAACACTGCTGGCATGATGAGATTTGTTAAGAGGACAATATCCCATTGGCTCAGACAAACCATGCTGTATATCAAACCTATCAACAATAATATCTGCAAAATAATGCCTTTATGCATCTGCCAACTGCCACAGAAAGCTCTCTGGTGTTCCTTTGGAAATGTGGTTTGATTTTTTTTTTTTTTTTTTTTGGCGGGGGGGTTGACATATACAACAGTTGAAGGTTTACCTAGTCTCACTTATATTTTACATTATTTTTAAACCATCTTCTAAAAACACTAAGCAGAAAACTGCACTAAATAAAACATAAAATGATCAGTCCCTGCTGTAAAAGAAAAATCAGTCTTTTCTTTTCAACATAAAAAAAATTAAAACAACACATTTGCATTCTTAAGTTATTGCTATATCACTGTTTAGAATGTTTTAACTGAACTATATGATCTTAAAACAGCATAAATAAAGCAAAAAACTTCTAATCTCGTTATTAAAACTGTATCTCTGTTATCATCATCATCATTGGTATTGAAATACCATTTTTTTTCTTTTCAAGTGAATCTGTTTACTATTTATAAAACTGTTTCAGATGTCATACTTTCAAACACTGAGGGAGAAATCCAGCTTAGATTTTTTTTTTTATATTAAAACAAATGATCAACTCCTTCTAATGAAAATTTGTGTTGGTTAAGGTCAGCAGGGAAATATAGATTTTGGGGGGAAAACAACCATCAATGAGAATAGAAGTTTGATCATAGGAAGTAAATTTGCATCTCAAAGAGTTATAAAAGACAAAAAAGAAATGTAAAAGTTATTTAAAACTACTGGCTGAAGCTTACTTTTATGTACTTAATATTCACATTCTGGCAGGAAGAATGAAGATCTCATAAAATTTCCGGGAGAGAATTTCCTGACAAATACATTGGTAAGTCTCAAGTTGAACAGTTCAATAATAGTTTGAGTGGCAATATCATGAACAATTCAGACAGAAATCCTGTTTCTCTCTCCACTCATTTCATTGCAAGTATTTCTGGGAAATCACTACTTATTTGAGTGGACTGCTCAGCTTAGATCATAAATACTGGATTCCCTGCAGAGCTTAATTTGTTCAAAAATAAATTTCTTGCTGCAAATTTTGCAAGTGTCTCACTTTTCAGTGTAAAGCACAGCTATCATATCTATAAAATGGGAACACGAGTATTTCTGCACTGGGGGATAGGTAGGATGGATGTGAGAATTCATGTATTGAACATAGGAAGCATACCTCTCACCATTCACCAGAGCAATGTAAGAGCAGATGGACAAGCAGACAGGCACCTCCTATTGCAATGAAAATTAACATAATATTTCATTATTCTTCAGACACAGTTTCCCTGGGGTGGGCTGAAGGTGTCTGTCCTGCTCATTAACTCCTGTCTGTCACTCCTACTGCAGTCTTGACAATACCTAAATCCTTACTACTGTACTGCAACTCCTCTCCAATTCCGAGAACCCACCTGCCAAATTTAATCAATCAGAGCGAAGCTGCAATCTGTTGGCTCTATGTAAACAGGGGATGGGGAGTCTGGGATTAATGAAGAAGTAGGACTAAACCCACTCACTCCCCAGCTGAAATCCTACGTCGCTGGCACAACTATACCATGTCACCATTCACATATAGAGCCAACTCTGCTCCTGTTCTTCAGGAACACACCTGAAAGTTGGCCACACTGGCAGCGGCTCAACTATACAACGGCTCAGAGACTGTATATGCAAGCTGCTCCTGTGCTCTGTCTGGAGAACACACACACACACACAGGGGTGAAATGTGGATTAACTCCAGCAGACTGATATCGTCACTCCAGCAATTTTCCTGAAAGGGAAATAGGTTTTTTTTCTTTTCTTCTTTTATTTTTACAAACTTAAAAACCGGTAGGCATCTCCATGGTTACAGTTCACTGTCAGTCTTGTACCTTCAGCCTTTTGATGCAAAACCATTCAAACACTGGAAGCACCTCTGGTGCTTTCTCCTTACATTTTCTCAAGCTCCACATAAGCAGGGCTGGTTTACATATGGAAGATCAGTGGACACATAGACTATTGTCTCAGCCTTGCAGTACATGACGATAGCTGCTTCCATGGAGCTTGCATGCCTGCAGAATCAAGCAAAATAAAGTATGTTCTTTTCAGTGGTCCCAGGCAACAGGTTTTGACCATGGGCTCAAATGGATATGATGCATTTAGTCATGATGGACAAGGTCTAAGGCTCTTGGCTATAGGCCCATAGTGTAAAAAAAAGAAAAACTACAGAAGAAACAAATGTTCCATGAACTTCAACAGCTATGGTGCTGGCTAAAATCCTGTTTTGCCCTACTTCTCCACAGATATCCAGCACCCAACACATAATGGAGCGTTAGGCAACTCCACCTCCTCCCGGTGAGATCTACTTGTTGGAAATATTTAATAGGGAGCTCTTAGCTCCCCTCAATATTTGGGCTGTGATCTGTGATCCTCTTTATATGGGCCACTCAGAGGGAAGAGGTTTTTTATTTAACTTAACAAATGAATGCAGCCTTTTCCAACATGAAGCTTCTTTACTAATTAGCACATTTTGATTAATGCAAGCAATTTATGAAGATTATACTTACAGTGTTCAGTTCAACAAAGCACTTAAGCTCATGCCAAACTTTAAATTCATCTCTAGTAAAACTTGTTAGGAACGTAATTTCCTTACTGTAACAGAGCTGATACCAAGAAGCAAAAGCAAAACTCTCTCTGTTAAAGGACACTTCACACTACTGAAAAGCTATTGATAGCAAGCAAACCGTTCATGAGCAGGCTGAAATTTATCTGTATAAATAGATAACAAAAAAAGCAAACTAAAAAAATAATTTTTTAACAATCGCAGCTTGATACTACTCGTTGCAGTGCAGCTTAAGTTCTCAGCTGCACAAAATGGCATTGAGAGCTAGTCTGGAATATTTGTAGCGGAAATCATGTCCTGAATTCCTTTCATAAAAGTATATCCTCTGCATTCAGCTTCTGAAGAAAATATTCTGTATGCTCCTGGACCTCAAAGCTTGTGTTTTACATTGCTTGCAATCCTAAAGTGTCTTTCACACTGTCCACAAAATGAAAATTGTCCTTCTGGCAGCTACTGCTCCCAAAGTCTTTCTTAGTTTTCTCTCCTTGTCTATCACATCTTTAGCATTTATGTCAGTAAGCAAAAATCACAGAAAGAGGCAGGCATTGACATCTTCATACCATCATCCAAGCAGTGACTCCTGAAGAACAGATTGTATTTGGTGTCATGCTCAAGCTGCTCCCCTAAGTGTATCTCCAGTTTATCCCAAGACCTGAAAAACTGGCATATAGCACTGTTAACCAGCATAGTGCCATACTGACAGATGGGCATGAGTTTAAGGAGCCAAGAGATGGAATACGATATCTGATGTGCATTTCAGTCATTGCTTTCCCAGCCAGGAATGTCACAGCTGCATCTTGTTCCTGGTGCTTATGCCTGTGGCTAAGGGGATACGCCATTACTAGTTCAGCTCTGAGGTATATTCATTTAGAAAACTAATGTCTGTTGTCCCTGGCATGAGACATGGTTTCAGAGATTTAGGATTAGCTGTCTACAGAGGAGTCTTTGTCTTTGACTCTCTACCAATGTCTTCCATTGAATTGGCTGGTAAAACCCACAGTATGTAAACTGAGACGGTGAGGAAGGTGTCTGGAAGTATAAACAAGATAAAATTAAGTTTTGAAGCAAGTGTTATTACTGACCAATAGCACTGAACGAATGGTGTAATGCAAAATCCTTAATATACCATCAAATTGCAGAGAACACACAAATCCATTTAGAACGGAAGGGACCTCTTGAGATCACCTAGTGCAACACCCCTGCTTAAGCACAGTCAGCTAGAGAAGGTAGCCCAGGACCACATCCAGACAGCTGTTGACTATTTCCACAGATGGATTCTCCAGCTTGTGTGTCTGGGTAAATTGTTGCAGTGTTTGACCTCTCTCACAGTAAAAAGTCTTTCTTGTGTTCAGCTGGAATTTCATGTTTCTCAGTTTGCGTCCGTTGCTTCTTGTCCTATCACTGAGCACTACTGAGCAGTCTGGCTCCCTCTTCTTCCTTGTCCCCATCAGTTATTTTGGACATTGATATGATCCCCCTTGAGCCTTCTCTTCTCTAGGCTAAATAGACCCAGCTCTCTCAGCCTTTTCTCATGGGAGAGGTTCTCCAGTCCCTTCATCATCTTTGTGGCCCTTCACCAGCCTCTCTCCAGTATGTTCACATCCCTCTTGCACTGGACATAGCCCAGAACTGTATACAGCACTCCAGGTGTGGCCTCACCCGTCCTGAGGAGAGGAGAAGGATCACCCCCCTTGACCCGCTGGCAACGCCTCTGCTAATGCAGCCCCGGATGCTGTTGGTCTTCTTTGCCATGCAGGTGAGCTGCTGGCTCACAGGCAGCTGCTTGTCCACCACGACCCCAAGGTCCTTCTCTGCAGAGCAGCTTTCCGGCTGGGTGGCCCCAGCAGACAGTGGTACACATTCCTCCCTAGATGCAGGCATTCGCATTGCTCTTTGTTGAACTTCAAGAGGTTCCTGTCAGCCCCGTTCTCCAACCTGCTCAGGTCCCTCTGGATGGCAGCACAACCCTCTGCTGCATCAGCCACTCCTCCCAGTTTGGTATCATCTGCTAACCTCCTGAGCGTGCACTCTGTCCCATCCTCCAGATCATTAATGATGTCAGACAGCATTGGTCCCGGCATCAATCCCTGTGCCACACCACTAGTGACTGGCCTCCCTGGGCCTGACCATTCAGCCAGGTTTCATGTCTAACACTTGCGTAATACCAATGATGGTCTTCAGAAGCAGGTTTCTACACTACACGTAGAGATCTATATAGTTCTTTTTTTTTTCTGGCTGCAGTATATGCATCCCCAGGAGTTAAGCTTTACTACCGAGTCCAAGCATTGCAGAACAACATGATGGTGCCAAGATGTATCCTTCTAGAAATAATTCATTTCATTCTTAGTCGGTAGTTACGCTAATTCTGGTATTCCTGTTCATATACAATTGTGCCAGAGTAGGTAGTAACTGGGTGTGATTTAACTTTTCATCCACACATGAGAGTAAACCGGAGCAACCAATTTCATCCCAGAGAATTTGGATTTAGCTGCCAAACACAAGCAGAAAATTGTGAATCTGATTTGCTAAAACATTTT
Organism: Astur gentilis; assembly: GCF_929443795.1. Lineage (NCBI taxonomy): Eukaryota > Metazoa > Chordata > Aves > Accipitriformes > Accipitridae > Astur > Astur gentilis. The sequence goes on along the minus strand of NC_064883.1, from coordinate 17,889,737 downwards.
CAGTAGAAAAAGATTAATAACATGCAAAATGAAAGGTCTGATGGCTCCCACTAATTAAGTCTCAACCAAAGTGTTACTGTAGCTCTCATTAACTTGTCATCTTTCTCTTTCAAATTTAAACTGAAGTAGATAATTTGTGTGAATTTTAAATTTTTTTTCTTTTTTTTTTTTTTTACCAGGTGAATCATGGTTTAATTATAAGGATAATATGCTCTCAGTTATGCTGCAATTCGTATCACTAATTTTTAAGCAACCCATCAAAAGATAAAATTTAATGTTATTATTCTATCCTTTGGCCATTTTTTTTTTTTCCTGAAGTTGAATTCATGAATGCTTTCTGAAATGGCACTATTTGGTTTTGACTCTCTGCAACTCTGGATCACTAGCTTAACACTCTGCGCTGCTTTGAAAGGAGTCCACATCAAAGTGGTAAGATTTCTTCTGCTACACCAGACAATAGAGTTGCTAAAGGATAACAATGCCCCCTGGGAAGGAAGTGAAACCGCATTTCTAAACTCTTGTAAGTCAGACTAAAATTGTAACATTCTCTGTATTTGGAGGCAGAATAACATCAAGAAAAACTATCAGAAAGGGACTTGTCAGATACCAAACACAAAGTGCAAGTTATCAGGATCAGAAAAAGTTGTATTTCTATTTGTTACAATTTCAAAGTAAATAGCTCCACAGGGTTAAAAAAAACCAGTAACTTTTAAGTAGGAGAAAAAGCCCCTGTATCTGGCAAGTGAGTGTATTTCTTTTTTATAAATTGTACTCTGTAATCCATTTTGTATACACAGAGACATAAACATATCTATTTGTCAAATTGTATATATCAAAGTAGTCCTCCACATAGGTTTATAAAATGATAGCACATCGTAGAGTTATAATATTTATTGAATATAGCAAAAGTGACTTCTGAGTATTTTTTCTCTGCTATACTTTTTACTGAATGATCAGCTTTTAATATTAAGAGGAAAGCCTTACAGAAGACAAAGCTGCAAGAGGAGTCATAGATTCCAATAACCCTTTGTCCATCTATATGCTTTCAACTCTGTATTTCCTTTATTTCTCAGACGAAATAAAATGCATCAAACCAAGTTCAGTTTCTGCCTTTTAAAATACTGATGGTGAAAAACAGGGAAGCTGTGGATAATGTGGTAAGCAAAAAAAGCTCTGTGAGAAGGGGATCTTTGTTCTGTATCGGCTATTGTCAGAGAAGAAAAGCGGCTGTTCAAAAAGAGAAATGAGAGACTATGTTTTCTTTTTAAATATAAGGGATAATAAATCCTAAAAAAGTATATGTGCAATATGTAGATCTCCAATGAAAAAGTATTGTAACAGAGGTAGGAGATGGAGGTGATGATGGTTATGGTAATAGAACAAAGGCAGAAATATTGCACAAGGGTATGCATATAAGTGTCAGTTGATTAGGCAGTACTGAAACATAGTTCCAAACAAATTCTGAGGAAAAAAAAAATCATAGATATTTCACTAAGCAGTTAGCAAAATTTCAGTCAATAGCTAGATTTTTGCTAAGATCAGCTCTTCTGTGTTTAGCTGCTGCACTCACATTTGTTTTCTGTCTCAAGGAAGTTCCCTTACCAGAGAAGACTTCCCATATGAGTCAGGGCATTTGTTGCAGCCCCCTCATGAGCCTGACCTTCAGTTCCTAGTGTTTGAGGCACACATAGAGAAAATTTATTTACCATTCCTGAGGCCTGCTGAAACTCACATCTCACTGGGGACCTGGCTCTATAGGCCCTACATGATCTCTTTCACAGACTGACCCTATCTTCTTCTGGAATATATTGGGGTATTTTTCTTATTGTTGGTCATTCATATTTGCTGCTTTTAGATATTGCCCTGCCCTCCATCCTTCTCTTCAATGGACAGGGGATTAAATACCATCATAAAAGCCTTCCTAAAAGCACCTATCTCATGTCTCTTCATTATTCCAGCAGAGCTGGGTTCTGCTTTTTTTGCCTATGTGTGGATTTGCATAGACTTCCTATCACTTCTTACTAGAACTTTGTCTCCCCATATTGCCCTAGGGGATGCAAAAAATCAAGTCCCCTTTTTTCATATATTTGTCTGTATTTTTCTTCCTTAGCAAAGTGACCAAGTTCATGTTCGTATGGAACACCTGGCCTGGTACAATTAAAACAGGGTCTTTCTTAGTAGCTAAATAGAGCTATAATTCTCCATAGGCAGAGAAGACAATTTGAGCTTTTTGTCCATGGCTAAAGTTCCTCCCTCACCAATTTTCATTAATGATTAATGGTCCTAGATAGAAACTGTCTCAGTACTGAAATTGGGGGTTATGACTGTCTATTTAGGCTTGTCCAAAATCTGACAACCAGCCATCACATAAAACAGAAATGCTATTCCTTGCTTTTGCAGGTTTTTTGAGCCAAAGATACACAACCAAGGCAATGTAATCACTTTATTAAGAGCTTCTAAATTATTTTTCTGTATCTCACAAGTCATTACATGGAACTTTATTACCTGTTTTTTAAAATAATATAATAATATGTGTATATTCTCTTTATATTTCTTAATTTTCTCAAGTAGTAGCTGAACATGTTCTGCTGGAATCCATATTGATTCTATAATGATCTGACTTATATTGCCTTTCTAGGATGAATTAGTCAATGTAAAAGGACCTCAGAGAGAGGCTGTTATAGGGCACAAACAGGAACAGAATAGCTTCACACTTCTTCCATTTTAGCTCCCTTTTTCAGAACTGGGTATATAGCCACTTCTTTCTGAGAAGTCTCTCAGAACTCTGGTTTTCTTTTTGAACTTCCAAACAAATGAAATTAATATATAGAAAGTTTGTTTGACTTCTCCCTTCATGTGTTTAATACTTCAGTGGGTTGATACCAGAAGCTTTGTTATTTGAACATTCCTGATGCCACTTGGAACTTGCCAAAATTCGGTTCCTCGAGAGTGAGCGCAACAAATGGATGATCACCCTTACTGAGCTCTTCATTAAAGCACTCATCAAAATATCTCACCGCATATCTATAGCTGCATTCTGTGTAAATGTGTATTCTATTCATGTGATAATTCCATTTTTGTCCTTTATTGAGCTTTGTTGTTGTTAATATTCTTGCCTCCATACAGTGACACCCTCATAGAATGACCTCACCTTATTAGTGCTTCTATCCTGTTCCATCCACTCTACCAAGTTCAGCAAGTATTGTCACTTGCATTGTTTTATCAGTCTCTTGGCATTTGTTTTATCTTGATCATATTGCTCAGCAGGAGTCTGAGCCCCATTCTGAACACATGCTGTTCTTACACTGCTGGCAGACAATGTAAATAATTAACCTTTCTACCATTCAGTCTTGCCCACAAAAATGGCTTCAAAAGGCATTTACTCTACCTTCCTTTACACTTGCCCAGAGCATGGAAATCACAGCCTGAGTCTGTTGACAATGGTACCAGCCACACGGGAGTTAACCAGAGTTTCAACCATCAGCCTGATCACAGAGTAGAACTTACATGGGCTTCCTGATGGGACCCAAAATCCAGGCAATACTGAGCCTGAGTTTTATCCCTCTTTCTATTTTCCCATTTTAAACAGAGAAGCAGCTGACTTATTTTTGGCCAGCTATACCTTTCACAGGTATCCTTCTGTTTAACTACAATGCACTCTAGAGTACTAATGGCAGGCAATAAGCCCTTCATCTGCTCAGACATAGACCTATGAAGTGACACACTTTTCTGGTCTTCCCCAGCGTTTCCAGGTAATTAGATTCTGGAAGCAAGGATGCAACATGGCTTTCCCTAAATAGAACATGATCTTTACCTGGAATATTAAAACAACACAGTTCTGCCGACATCACTTTATATCAGCTGACGATCTGGCCCATTGATTCTTTACTGAGAGATAAGCATAATCAGTACCATTAATATCTTGCCGGAAGGCACTAATCCTACTTTTACAGCTTATTGTTTCTTGTAATTTTTTCAATTGTCTTTGCTGCTGATTGAAAGAGGATGCTTGCATTACTGATTTCAATGAGGCTTAGAGGAGTAAGAATGAAAAAAACCAGGCTTGCATGTGGAGACGCTTCTGAATTTATAGTATATTTGTTGGTTCATCTACACCACATTTGGGAGGGTGAATTGGTGCATAATTTGGGGCAATTCTATGAGCCATTTTGTGCCATGCGTAATTTTACCAGCAGATAAAATTGCTCTATATAAAAGTAGAGAACCTCATGCTCTCCTCCACTTGTCTGATTTAACAGACAAAAGTAGTCAAACAGTGGAAAAAAATGCAAGTGAAACAATGTTTTCTGAAAAAATGGTATTATTCAATAAACAAGCTAACAGATTAACATTGTCCAAGCACAAATATTGTAGGGCAACAGAAAGATGCTGCTGAATAGAAAATAATTGTTTTACAGAGACAGAGTTGTTTTCTGTGTTGTTCTGCACTCCTCTGTTCTTAATTTTCCCCCTTTTTCCTTCCTCCCTCTAATCTGACTTTCCCTCTATATGGGGTGGATAAGCCCCTCATTGCTTTTTCTTTCTTCTTCGCCTTTTTCTCTGCTTTTCCTTTTGTTCCAACTACAGCTGGATTTATCTTTATTACATGGTCAGGTCTCAATTGTAAGTACATTTTTAAATGCCTACTTTGTATCAGTATAGAGGTATTTTCAGTCTCGAACAAATGCGGTTCCAGTTGCACTACATGGCGACTGTGTGAAGTAGAAGGAAACCAAACACGAGAAGTCCTAAGAGCAACTTAGGAAATCCCACTCTTTCACAGAGTCAGTTGCCCTCAGAAGAGGTGAAGCAGCTGAATTTACTGAGTCAGTATAAAAAAAAGGCCTCTGAGCATGCATATTTCCCTTCCCAAATCCGACAGCACCCATGCTTAGAAAACACAGGACACATTTCTAATGCAGTGATATGTAATGTCGCCACTAACAACGTCAATATGTTTCCATCAGGTTGATCTCTGGGTCTCCCAGATTGCATCCATGACATGCAGATTGCCAGCCAGGATCAGGAAGTATTTTTTCCCTGCTGATGTCTGGAGTAGGGTTTTCAGTCTTCCTCAGCTGGTGTTCAAGTTGTACATATAATATCCAGCACAAACCAGCTGTCTGTCACTGGGTACCTTATTAGTGCTGAAGTGGTAGGGAAAGCAACAAGTTACCTAGTCCACTTTCTTAAGGAATGCTGTGAATTCCTGGGGAAGTCTAGGACCTCCACTAGTATTTAATTAATTTCCTGATTTGGTGGAATGTGGCAAAAGGGAGACAATTCAGCTTTAATACCTTTGGTGGCTGCAAAGGATGTCACATGGGACACTTACATTATTTCATGAATAGGTTTCTTCCCAATCAGCGTGGTGCTGAGTGTGTCCAGCTCTGAAACTAGAGAACACATACATCAACTTTGGGTACGGCCGGGTTATATTCCCAGCAGCATCCTGGCAGTAGGACATTGTACAAGTTCTGTCAAAACAGGTTTTCACAGAGATGCAGCAGAACTCGGCAGAAAGAAAGATGGTTGCATATTATCAGTTGAGGCCCACTGGGAAAGCAGCAACATAGACACTGGCCAAAACAGAAAATAAACTCTATATAAAATGTCCCACTGTTTTGATAGCTTAGCTTAAAATGAGAAAACAATGAAAGGCAGAGTTTAAGCTGTCGCTTCATCTTTAAATTATATTTTTGTACCAGTCAACGTGTGTCTCCCTAGAAGTCTGCAGAACAGTAGAGGAATGGAAATAAATTAATGATAGGGCATGCAAATAGGAGCAGCATTTTATTGAAAAAAAAAAACAAAACCAAAACCAAAAAAAACCTGCATGGCATTTTAACAATACTAGGTAACCAAACCTGATGTATGTATTTTATTACCTCCTTTGTCATAGTATAACCAGGTAAATTAAGATAGTATTTAACTGACTTAACTGTATTTTAGCATTGGGATTGCTGGATTTTTTGCTTAAGGACTGAAGAGTAGGATCTTCAATATATTGTCAATGTCATTATAAATGAAGTGAGAGAGCTATCTGTTGATTTATCTCGGATGTTTACAATGTAAAATTGCAGAGAAGTTTTTTGAAATCATATACACAAATATATATGATACAATAAATGACACCTCCCTAATACAGCTTCTAAGTGCTCCACTAGGAACACTGTGCCTTTCTCCTTTGATTTAATGGAAATTTGTTACATTCAGTGAAGTACAGTGAAGTGGAGACACCAGGTTCTTTCTTAAATGGGGGAAAATATGAGCCCCGTTACCTTTACATTTTATGAGTTGCTTGCTCTTTAGTGTTTGGCAAGACAAATAGAATTACATACTGTGGGTGACTCAGAACAGAACTTCACTATCAATCACCTGCCTGACTCTGCACAAATTCTGTAGGGCATTCAGGACATTTTGCTGCCTATGAATATTTCAGACAAGATGAATCCCTAAAAGCTTCCTGATGGATTAATACTGGAAAGTAGGACTTTTTCTTGTTTTATAGCTGTTTGTCAAAATACTATTGCCAGTACCGCTCTGCAGTAGAAGCATGTCTCTTTAAATGAAGGAACTAACCCTGGGGAATATTGCTGACTCCCTTTATCACAAGTCATTTGAAAGTAATGATATTTAATATATTAATATTGTATGAACTGCAACAGCAGAAAATAGAGAGTTGTATTGGCTTCTAAGCCTTTAATATGGCACTAATGATAGTGAACTACAATGGATGCTTTAATAAAGCCACATCAACAGCCAGAGACATCCCAAGGTGAAGGCTATGGGCCTGGGCCTGTCATAAATCTCCAAAGGTTCCCCAGCAAGCGCTATGGGAGGATAGTCCCCCACATTGTACAGGCAGAGCCTCTAATCATGATAAAACTGTGCGGTTGTTGACTGTCTCTTCATAATGACAAGCCACTTTTCTTGAAACCTTTCACTGCCAGAAGCTCTGGAAAGGGACTATTCTATATACAGAAATGACTCTGCTAATTCCAACGTACATGTTCATCACTTCCAAAGTGCATATGATGGAAAATCGCTCTGTGAACACATTTACCTGCCCAAAGATCTCCAGTCACTACTGCAAACAAGGCCTCCAAAATGCTTAAGATATCTCTATCAATAGTGATCTTACAATAAGAAATTATCTTATTTGATTTTATCTTGAAATCTTAATATTTAAGAACTAAAATGACAGCTTTATTTTAAATAAATATTACTTCTGCTCCTCCACATATCCTCAAGAGACTGTTCCAACACTGATAGAGTAAATTTGCTCTGATTTGTGGTGCTTTGCTCACATCGGGGAAATCAGAAGTACTGTCTGGTGCATCATTTTTATCAAAATATAATTTTGTTTGCATCTGATTCATTTAATTAATTATCTGTCCATCTAGGTACATAGAAGGCATCCATTAGTAAAGTGTCTACTTCTCTAATCAATCTACAACAAATTACAGTTATCATAAGCCAGGCATATAGAATCAGGATATAGTCAACAGAGCATTCGCCATAACGTCGACCCTTCGACCACCTTGGATGCTATACCTTTGCAACTGAAATTTCTTCTCCCTTTTAGCTCATCTCCAGCCTTAAACTGTGCTTCCACCTTCTGTTAAACAGCTGTTACATGCCAGTCCAAGGACAGCTGCATTTCAATTCATGTGAAAGAATTCCTATATCTCCCATGACTACCTCTCCAGGTTGTTATAAGTATTAATTAAATTTCGCAGAAGGCTTAGAGACATTTGGATGCCTGCAAAGTATTATTAATTACAGCCTCATGCTAAAAGTAGATATCTTCAGACTTATACAAGTCCCAAACAAAGGCGTATGCGCCTAAGCATTCTTGAACTTTGCAGGAGTTTTCACAAAAAGATGTGAAATTTGGAGGTCAAGCATACTTTCAGTCAGAACATGAGCTTTTGCAGAACAGAAAGAAAATACACCAACTTTTCTCATTTCAGACTTTGTCAAATGACAGAATATTTTTCTTTATTAGCACAAATATTAAACATGATCTGACTATCACTGCAGTACATCTGTTGTAGTAATGGATATGAATTTGCCAAGCTATTCTCTCATTTTGTTGTAGTAAGAATAAAAAGCCCAGCCCATTAACAAGAACAGGGTAAATGATCTCACTTCATCATTTTCAAAGGGACTGATGGAATATGAAATGAGTTTCATGGCAGTAAAGCATCATGGTATTACAGAAATTGTTTGAAATTACATAGATAAATGAACAGATAGACAGACAGCTGCAAACCAGTCTCTTGCATCTTTGTATGTATATATATTTATATATGTCTGCATGTATATATATACACGTATTTAGATTTAGATTTTAATACAGAAATAGGATAGTATTATTTCACTTCTATTATTTATTCTTGTGACATTGTATATGCCCTTACCAGACATGTATTCATCCTGTGACGAATCAAGTTGATATAAATAATAACTGTTGTTTCCATCAGCTGAGGATCTGGCACTGCATGCGTGCATGTGTGTATGTATGAATGTATGTGTGTACATATATAGATGTATGCATCTGTATCTACAGATGCCAACATATATCATAAGGAAACTTGGAGTGAGAACAGTTTAAGGTTTTCTTTTTCCATTATAAAATCTTCTATGCCCTTTTTATGTCTTCTACCTTCATTGATGTAACAGGCAAAAATCAAGAAAGCAGAGAGAAAATCCATGGAATAAAAGAAATGGCTTTGAAATTACATTGATGTTTAGCTGGGGTTTTATTTATTTATTTATTTATTTATTAAACATGGTTAAAATCATGGTTTGTCCTGCAGTATCTGGATTCCTCAGAAAAGTTTTGGCCATCTTCCCAACAAATGTTCCAGAACTGGTCCCCTCATAATAATGCTATACCAGAGATACCAGAAACCACTGGAGGTTGTACAGTGTTTCTGTGCACTGGGACACAAGCCCAGGCTTGTTATGCTTTCAGAAAAAAATAATTTTATTTAGATGTAAAGTGATAAAAGGCACCTATTAAGGTTATGGCTATCCTAACATATTCCTTACAAAATACAGTGAAATACCAACTTTCCCTTGGCACGTGGTTAAAATGCTGAAACTCAGCACAAATGGGTCACAGATTTGAAACTCAAAGCCAAATGAGGAAAAATAGGATTGTGGAGTTCTATGAAGTCTTTCCTTTTAGAAAACTAAGAAACAACACATTGAGTTCTGCTGTACACAATGGGGGTTAGTTTTCAAAAGCACAGTTTCATGTTTAAGTGCTAACAATGTTTTCCCCAACACTGGACACTTTTAAGGTTCAGCTGGACAAGGTGCTGGGCCATCTTGTCTAGACTGTGCTTTTGCCAAGAAAGGCTGGATTAGATGAGCCTTGAGGTCCCTTCCAACCTGGTATTCTATGATTCTATAAATATGCACTTTCCGCTTCTTTATGTAAAAATCTTCTGATGGCTTAACCGATTATACACCATTTTTACATAATACTTTTTCTTCAGCACACAACCTGCTCACACAGGGAAGGAGAAAGAGGCTTACACAAGCAACTATGCATCTCAGTGCATGCTGATTTCTGTGAACATGATTTTGACACCTAAATAATATTCTTTTTTTTTTTTTCTCCTACTCTTACATGTTCCACAACGTAAATGCCTCTTGCATCATGACGCTTCTAGCTCCCTGTCCCTTGCTGTGCCCTGACAGAAAGGTATTGATTGCTGTAAGACTGGGATGGCTGCCCCTGGCAAAAACCATGCTGACTTATGAAGGTCATCAAAGAAGAATTATGTTCAGATTCTCTTATTTGCTAATCAAGCAAGAATACTTTGTATTTAAGCAACAAAAGTATTTTACAGTCAAATCTGTTGTCTTTGTTCACCTAAGATTCCCACAGAATTCAGCAAAAATATGATGTTCAAGAAATATGGCCCCCAAAAAAGAAAGCAAAAAGAAGTGTTATCAATAGCAAATGATAATGAACATTTCGATGTTAAAATACAAATGTAAGAAACTTAGTCAACAGCTTCAGATGGATAGAAAATAATATTAATATAATATTTTAGATACATAAGCACCAATTTTCAAGATGCAGACTACCATCTGCCAGGTGTAAATGTGAAATGATCCCCTGTTTCCTAGGAATCCTAGCTATTCATTGCAGTATATTTCATGCCACATAATATATTTTCTAATATTTTGTAAATTAAATGTATGAATAGATATCCCAAGTTTTAGCATTGGAGGTGTGAAATTAGTTCTGTACTCACACGTGTTTTCAATTGCTGGGGATTTAGAGCATCCAGAAGCTTAGCTAGGAAAAAATTGCTCCAGTCATATTATACTAAAGTTAAAGTAATCCATACAGAACAAGAATAAAATCAGAATGGATTTTTTACAGAATCTACCATGTAAAATTAAACAGTGATTTTTTTTTGATTTTTTTTTTTTTTAGGACTGTTTTGGGGATTCAATGAATTTTAAAGAAACCCTTGTTTTAGGCACTAAACATGGTAGTGTGCCTCATTTCTCACAGCCTCTGAGCCTCGTTCATATTGCAGTTATCACAAATTCTCTATAATAACAAGATCGTTTTGTTTACAAAACCATAATCTTGCAAAACATTTGCATCACTAATGTAATTAAGGACTTGTGCACAGGCTAATGTGTTCTACCTAATCTTAGGTTAGCAAATTTTCAATTCTGTGTAAGGAATAGAATTATAATTTTTCCTTTTAGTAAATGCTTCAGGTTTTAATGACAAAAATTAACTGGATAACATTAGTATATTCCAAGAGACAAAGAAATCTAGGCTGTGGAAAATTTCCCTGCCACAAACATACAAACAAATCTTTCCATGTAAATTTTACATGACTAATGCTAACTATGTGCTGAGCTTTTAAGAAATTAAATTGCTGTGCTATGTTGAACCATCATTTCATGCTCCAAACTGAGATAAAGTGTATAACTGCTAATCAAATACTCCTAATCCAAAACTCATTGATGTCAGTAGGAGACATTGTACTTGTTTGGCAGTCTACTGAAGTGTAACCAGTACTCCAGAAGCATAGGCTAAAATGTAACTCTGTTTGAAATGTTCTTAATTCAGACTAGGTGCTATCTGTTAAAGCAAATTACTTTTAGGCATCTGTGCTACACCCTAAGGTGGAATACTTACTCATTGTTATATTAAAAGCTTGTGATTCCTAAATAGACCTTTCATTAATTCCTGCCTAAGAAAACAGTTGGCCTGAGCCAGAGAAAATGCAGAATAATTATCACTGTCAAAGCGCTCAGTCTCTTGTAGGACTGGATCCTCAATATGGCTATATAATACACTGTTAATGAGGTTTCATTAGAAACCACCCTCTCAGTCTAAATAATTTCTGTATTCACATTTATTACAAAATAAAATACAATTTTATTTTTATAATACAGTTTATTTTTATTTTTATTATAAAATTATTTTTATTTTTGTTATAAAATACAGTTTAGTTTTCTGAGTAAGCCCTTTCCATGTTTTTACCTATGAAAGTCCTAAATCTGCTTACTTATTTCTCCACATTAGCTTACATGTAATACTTAAAATAGATGGCATTTACCATACAGAGTCATTAAGAAGAAATTGGTTACTAGGCCATATCTTCTTTGTCTTAGAAGCAAGAGTTTCCAGGGTAGGGACATAAGTCATATAAATAAAACATGATAAATGTATTGGCAAAGTAGCAGAAAAAAAGAAGTCTCAACTCTTCCAGTACGGTCAAGATGTAACCCATGTATGGAGTGAAGAAACAGGATTTTGAGGATGATAAACACAATTTTAGGCCACCTCTAACATTTCCTATTAAATGACCTAATCAGAAATATGACCCAGCTAGACTCCTTCCCCAGTGTTTAGCCCAACTGTGCTGGAGACCAAACGGCTGGGGTTATACGTGCTTTTATCTCCTCAAGGTGCTCAGAGTATCTGAGTGGCCAGAAGGTGACTCAGAAATCCTATCTTCTCATTCACCGAAGGTGTTTTATTCATGTAGTTATAGTTACAGTTACTGCAGTATTTGCTCTTTCTGAACAATTTTGTTGCCAGGTCCTAGGCAATGGAGCTCCTACTGATTTAGTGTTTCTGAAGATGAAAAGGTTATCTAACAGTTAGACTTGGAGATTAAATATTACAAAACCAATGTTAATAAGAATTTTTGAAGATTTTAAATGTCCTGAACATAACATTTATCTTTTACTAGTCACCAGTAGTGAACGCTTTGTGAACAATTTCTTCTCCAGGGTGTTTGCCTGCTCTTGGTACAAAGCCTCGTCATTCATGAACTAGGCTAGTCTCGTAATTACTGAATACTCATTACCTGAACCTGTTTTCTTTCTTCTCCTGTTTAAAATAGTACCTAATTCAAGTGCAAAAGCACTATCACATCAGTTGAAGGATCAGCTAAACTTCAGGAATGAATATTAACAGTGAATTGTGTTCAGTTTATTACTAATTACTAAATACTAATTATTTTTATTTCCAGAGACCTCTCAAGCAATAGGTCACAACATCACTGCTCACAGAAGCACAGCTCTTGTTAGAAAAGGGGCCTACTCAATTGCTTAATATATGACTAACAGCAGAAGGGGTGATAAATTCTGCTGCACACTGGAGTGTCTCTGCTTTCAAACACTTGGCTTTATAACCTTAGCATTGTTGTCTTAACATCTTTATTTCTGTAGAGTTTTATGATGAAGATACTTACTGAATATTTAGAGCTTGTCATATCCACTTAGAGTCTACTTAAGTATACTTCAGGCAACAATGAAGCTATATTCATCCCACTCTAGAAGTGGAAGACAAGTACTAAAGATTCAGTAAAGGCAAAGCATTACACAACTGCAACTTTTATGAAGTCCATGTGAAATTTTTTTTAAAAAAATAATAATTTATAACTTAATAAAAGCTGTTTTAATAAAACATGTATCTATACTTATGAGCTTCATATTAATACATAAAATAAATTATATCATAAAATTATTTAATACTCAAGTAGAAAAATAACCCTCCAATAAGAAGTCAGAAATCTACTACTATACCACCAGCATCAGATTTTACTGTTGTAAAATCCATGGGTGCAATCTCCTACACAGTGAAGTTAATAAAGACCGGATTTGTGTTCAGACAGTGAAGTTCAACATTTTTTTAGTTTCTCTGATACATGCAGTTAACAATCAGTGCCAAATTAAGATAAGTTTCCAGCTGTTTTTTTTCATGGATTCCTGGAAGTCAAGCCTCACTGTTTTCTTTTGCTGCTTTGCACTATTCACCATACTAGGAATTTTCCTATTTGTATCTTCACAAAAGCCGTATCAGAAAAAAACATCGTGGAAATTTACAGTGTTTCCAAAATGAGACTCCCCTGTCCAAGTTCATATTTGTTCTCCTCCCTCCTGCTATTCTCCTTTACACTCTTCGCTATCACCAACGACTTTGGCAACCTGGCCAATATGATGTCCCCTATCCAGTTTTGTGCCACAGCCCTTGGAAAAGCTTTCATCCTCCTGCTTAAAGGAAAGGGCCTCTAACTACAGCAGGCAGAGCAAACCAGCTGGCTCATACGGGATCTTGAGCAAGGAAAGAGCAACCTACAAGATGAGTAAGGCCGTGTACCAAAGCACTCACAGAGAAACAGCCCAGGAAACGTGTGTACACTAAGCGTGGCTGAGGTGCGCTGACTCCTACACTGATCCTGGAGGCTGTGCTTGAATAAGGCATTATCCACCACCACAGTGGGTGGAAAAAGTAACAAATCCTACAAGTTAATGTAGTTCGCTTGTATACTTTTTGAGAGCAGAAGCATGTTGAAGATACTCAGACCACTTGCTTTACACCTTTCCTGTTAGGTATGTTTTTCACTATTTGCTGCAGCTTGCAGTCCCCATGTCAATCCCTTCAGGATTGCCTCCTCCTTTTAGAGAAAAGAAAAAGCAGTACAAGTTGTAAAAACCCTGGTTATTCAGACGTGCATGCAGAAGCTGATTTATTTTTAATAGAACTGCAGTACTTTAGGTTTAAATCATATTAATGTAAAAGCATGTTTCCTAGCCCATTAAAGCTTAAATTGTGCAGATTAATATACTTCCTCTACTACTGCTGTTTTGGAAAGCAACCAAATTGAAAATTCAGTTCAGTCTGAAGCAAACATATTTTTATTATTATCTTTGATATAACTGGTCTTGTTACTAACAGTATATATTGCCAATGTAATTTGAGGCAATTGAAACAAATGAGGGTATAGTTATGCCAGATAAAATATAAGACCATTTCATTTCCTCTGTGAAATGTCGAAGTTTATGATTCTGGTGTCTAGAACAGAATAGAGTTGAGATAACCACAACCCACACACCAGTTTCATTTGTGGACTGCAGACACTTCTTGATCTGTGCCAATAGATTACAGTAGTATGTTTTTAAAGAGCTCATCATTTATATAAGAAGACAAGAGTTGAAATGAAAATGTGTAGAGGAAAACAGCCCTCATAAAGTGAAAGAAGCTCAAGATAGCTGTAAGGTGACATAACATCTATCAGTGAAATGAAACAGCTGTCTCAGGCAAGACAGATAAAAGTAAATGACTTCAAAGCAGAGGAGGAAAGTCAGGACCAACCCTGAATTCCTCAGTCTTAATGGGTGTCCATAATGTAGAAAAGGGGTTGAATACTAAATGTAAGCTTTTAAACACTTCTCCACATCTGGCAGCTTCTGGACAAGTATTGGAGTAGATGGTGCATTACTGGGATTCAATACTGTAATTTTTGTCATTCTTCGTGTTCTTGGTATGCATATGACAACTCAGATTTTTTAGAGACAATTTAGAAATTTTTGAAAGTATCATTCAGTGACATTCCAAAAATTTCAGACAGTATTTTTTTCCACAAAAAAAACCTCTGTTAAAGACACAACAATTATATGAAAAAAAAAAAAAATTATCTGTCTTAAACACAAAAAGTCCTTATGAAAAGTTTGAAATTACTGCTGAAAGCTGAAATGTTGAAGTATTTCAGAGTTGAAAGTATTGGCATTCCAATTAAATGAGAATTAGTGCCTGTTTCCTTAAAATTTCCCTTGAAATTAAGCAAGTGAACAAGAACTAATGTAGTCTAGGCTGGAAGGAAATATAATTTTTAAGGCCCTGCAGCACATCAAGCAAAATAATCCTATTTCAAACATTATGTCATTAGAGTTGATCGGGATGATTAGTTTTGATTGGGCAAAAAATAGCCTAACACCAAAGTAAATTATCTGTTCAGATGGAATAATGGAGAGCTTGAAAATTGTTGTCGGGTGTTGGGCATTATTTTTATGCAAAGTGAAAATTGTGCACTTATAACCATGTTTTATGTTCCTCATTATCTGAAGTCTTATTTCCCTACATTTGCATGTGAACTTAAATTTGTGGCATAGTTCTGAACACCTACCGGTGAACAAGTCCATCATAGCATCTATAAATAAAAGTGAAGGTGCTTGAACTCTTCATAAAGCTAAGAAAGAAACAATTAGAGCTGCTGATTAACACCCAGGAGGTGTCTGATTGTCTTTGTGGTAACAACACAAGTATTTTTTCAGTCATCAGCCCACCAGATCACTGGAAAGAGTAGTTAAAGGTGAAAGACTTTGTTTACTCTATTCTTTGCTTGTATTTGTGCTAGAGGTGGTTTTTGCCAATTAAACTGGCCCACAAGCTATTCGTAAGTACAAATGTAATTTGAGATATTCAAGCAGTGTGATATATTCATATAAAGGAATTTTACTAAAATAATGCCAAAGAAATACTTGCATTACAGGCTAATATAAAAAGAATTATTAGCTGCAGCAGTAGCATAGCCCATTTTGCTTAATGCTGAAAAAAAGCAGTCTTGCATATGAAGAAATAATTATTAAAGACAAGACAGCAGACATAGCAGTAGAAAACTACATCTACAAACCAAGCGGGGTGAGAGCTTACGGACTAGTACATTAGTGCTGTCACATTGCCAGTGAGGTCCGAGGGGCAGCTTTGGTACAGCACCCTCCCAGGCCATGTCTAGATATGGTACTGGATTTAACTCAGGCCAGGGAACAGTCCCACCAGGTAGCGTAGATGCAGCCAGCCTATTCTGAAACATTAGTTTAGCTGTAAGGATGTGACCCATAACCTGATAGCTGGCCTGAAGTCAGAGAGGTGTTCATGGTCTGTTTCATTTACAGACATGTTTTGCTATCTATCATGAATGTATTGCTGAAAAATTCAATGGTTAGTGATACAGTGGCCTCTGAAGCACGTTGTCCCATAAGTATTACTGTAAGAAAGAGGGGTTGCGTGCTGTGTCTTCAGAAATGTTTAACTCTGAAGCACATCAGGCTTGGAGGATGGAGAACAGGAGCATCAGGATTGTCAAATGGGAGATTCTGGCTTTTTAGAGACTGACTTTAAGGTGTGGGTCACTGCTCTGAAAGATCTCTGCTGCTTCATCTGTGAGACTGCAACCAGACAATTATGGCTTTTTTCCAGCCTCCACCTTTGATTGACTCAATTGGACCTTCACTCATGTAAGAAAGGTGGTGAAGCTGCTACTGCTGCTGATGATGATGATTAAAACGCAACTGTTCAAAAAGAGGCAGCAAGACAGCTCACTGTGAAAGGTTTGCTTTGGGCAGTATGTTTCATAAACCAAGCAGCTGCTCTGCTCTGCACAGCCAGCTTCCAAAAATACTGTTGACGATCATGCTGATGCTCCTCCAGCCTTACCATCCTCTGTGAGGTATACTGTCCCCCATCAGATAAAAAACTATATATTTGCCATCATGTTGTTTGCTAATGTCTTTGATATCCTGAAGGACAATTCATTGTTTTAATGCATGATGTAGTGTAATTCATCATGCAGCAAGAACAATACTAATCACCTTTCCTGTTTGCATCAGCCATCACTCTTCAGCCCCTATTGTATCTGAAGTAATCTGAGCTCATTTATATTAATCATGAGTTGTTTGTATAGAAAAAAGACGGTTACAGATTGTATGCATAGGTACCATACTGCAAAAAAATATAGAGCGAGCTGAGTGTTAGAGAAGATAAAAATAGGAAATGAGAAGGGTGTATTCTTTTCTTAGGTTTATAAAGCAAATAAATAGATTAAACAAACAGCATATAATCAAATGTTACAGAGAAAAAAATATTCAGGAAACCTAATGTGAAAATGAAGATAAGCTCAATTAAAAGAAATTGAAGAAGAACTTTCAAACTATCAGAAGACTTAAAAATTCTCTTCTGATTTGCACTTTTAAAGAACTGCAATATGACCAGTATGAAATATTGCATATATCTTCTCAATGGTACGGTCTCAAAAGTATAGCTCTGTACCAAGTTCAGTGCATTTGCACTGAGATTTATCAACCTCCTCTCCTAAGCACGCGAGCTGGACCTTTATTTATTTTCATTTCCACTATTAAGGGTTTCTTACGTTATACATCAGCTACTGGGATGAATGCAGTATTGAATTGCTTATAAAAAAAAGACTGCCTTTGACTCTTCAGTTTACAATTGAACCTAAATATAAATGTTTCTTGCATTTATTTGTTATAAAATGCAAATGCCTAATTTTAAATAAAAAAATAATTTTTACATCCGAAATAGTGACATTGAAATTGTGTGCCATCAGAAGTGAACTATGTCCTTAAATAATTCTCTGACTCATGCCTATTATAGTTTTCCATGGACAGAATATGTCGTAAACCAGTGTATTTTAAAGATGACAGTACAAAATAACCCTACATAATATTTCATATTAATATCTCCCAAGGCACAGTATAAAACCAGGGTGTAAAAGGTGCTATATCATTTAGCATTAACTGAGTCAAGAATTCTTTTTTTTCTCTTTAGCTTTTAATGTTGAATGTAATCCAAAGCTAATTTCCATATTTCTACTAATGACTAAGAAATTTTCTTTTCTAGTCTTAAACCTTATAATAGAATAGCTCACAGAGAGCAGTTTCAGGCAAAAATAAGAGTAACCTAAAAGTACAGTTCAGCTACAAACATAGTTTTTAGATCATCACTCCCAAATCAAAGGGTCAGTTCCCCCAGCGTATTCATAAAATCCCATGTAAGATTAATGTCCGTTAGATATCACAAAACCAAGGGAAGAATATAAGCAATCTTGATATCAAGGCAATATTTATCAGTAAGTTAGTTTAATGTATGGCAGAATATTCGCATTGAAAGAATTGCAGGGAACAGAAGAAAGAAAATGCATTCTTTTGAGCCAAGTCATCAGCTGACATTTTGGTAGCCAGATCTGGTAATGGTGCCCCTTTAAGTGCCATGAAGATGCCGTGATTCTCTTCATTTTTTATTCACCAAATGCTCACAAGATACAACTCCTTAAAAGATATTCAAGTCATACATTTCTACCTGCTAATGCCCAAATACATGATGCAACTAAGATAAGGACTCAGACTGGGTAAACAATCAGAACCTATTCACAGTGAAAAATTCCTAGTACTGCAAGGCTTGTATTTTTGTGTAAACTATTCCATGAATTTGTCATGTTGTGGGTTTTTTGTTGTTGTTTTTTTCAGTGGTTTTTAACACAGAAAGAAAATAAGAGGTTGTCCCATTACTGTGGTATGTGAGAAGCTGAAGGAATGACATCGGCAGATGCCCTGAAAATGAGGCAAATAAGGGTGGTATCACTCTGGCAGTGTGGTTACACTGGACTTGGATCTTAGGCTGAAAGTTTCAGAAAAGCAGTAATAAAGGCAGTTAAGGCACAGCAAGAGTCTCACCTACTGGTTTCCAGGCATGTCTTACGGTATGTATCAGATTATTAAGAGCACTGGGTTTTTTTAGGAATAGTAAATACAATATTTCACAAAGGTTCAAGTGAAAAAGGCTTGGTCTGAGAGTTATCATTACTGATAGGAAATATTGAACAGATAGGCAAACCATTAGATTATCACACGATACAAAAATATCTCTAAAGGATTCATCCATTTGAAACAGGTTTGGAAAAATATTTCTGAAGACATTCTTTTTGAGCTGGATACATCTTCTGCAGTGTGATTTATGAAACAGGAATTCCATCATCCTCTTTATTGTTCTGCTAGCTAAAAAGAAGACTTTGAAATGGCAGGTTTCTTCTAAAATTAAGATTTATTGAAGAGATAATAAGAAAGATTAGACTTGTCAATGTCTGCTGGATGTATGGTCTGAGCAACTAATTTTTCATTTTGCCAAACAATTCTTTAAGCTCATAACAAGTTTTCTAAAAAACACTTTTTTTTGCATGAAGCCTTATTTCAGTAAGTTTTTTAAAAAGAGTAACAAGGTAACCACCAGATTTCTAAGACATCAGAAGTAATCCAAGACTCCTAACCATTCTTATGTTTCCTCCAGGAATATAAGGTGAAAATCTGCACCTTATTCAGATTTATTTCTATTTATTTCTTTATTCAATAGCTTTATAAAAATATATATATAGAAGAAAACTTGATAAAAGCACATTATATTTCTCATGTATAAGGAAATTCTACTGGTATCCCCACTATTTGATTCATTGTATTAATTAAATTAAGTCCTGTCACATAGTAGCAGCCCTGAAACATGACAGGGAAGTAAATTGTTCCATGTTATAAGTGGTAGGGTATTTACATATTTGTCCAATTTTTCTGCTGATCTACAAACGTATTAGTGCTTTACATGACTTTTTTACTTTACAACTTGCATATAATGTTTCTGCCTGAATATCAGATAAAAGCTTAAAGGAAGGCTTGGAGTTTTAAAGGAAAACTCTTTTCTCACTTAGCAACAATTCATCATTCAAGCCTAGGGCTTCCTGAAAGCAGCTGCAAAGAAAAGAGTGGATGTTCTGTTATTTCACTTGCTTTCTGGCTGCCATTTATTTTATTAGCAACACTACAGGGGACCAATTATAACAAGAATAAACAAGATATCTATTTGGGTTTTTCATTATTTGACTGCTGCAGCTCCTTTTCCTCCGTTAGAGCTTTTCAGCTGAAAACACCCCATGGTTTTGCCTATAAACAGGATTTTGGAAGCATACTTAGAGTAATGGTATTCACTGGTGCAGAATAAACTCAATCATAATGTTAAAATGAAGTCTCTGGGTTTGTTTCTGCAAAACTGCAATCTTCAGTGTGAATTTCAGTCTGGCTGCACCTTACACTACCTTTAAAAGAGTAATTGCAGTGCTGCCCTGTTTCAAAGACTTTGCCAGAAAAGAACAGCTTTAGCTAGTGGTCTCCTGTAGAGCTTTCAGGAGATGTACTTAAATTAAATAATAGCTATGCCCCTGTGTCTAGGTCAATGTTGTCAAATTTACAACCTCTGTCAAAGGCAAGGCCAAGTCTTGCCTTTGTTGGCCCATACAACTTATTACTTATCTTGCATATCCTTATGGCTTATAGGATGTGCCCTATCATAACCTTGGAAAAGAATAAAGGGATACACTACAAATAGAAAATTTTGACTATGCTACAGCCATTTAGCATTGATTCATTGACATGGAGGATGGAGGATCTTTGTGAGTTTTTAAAAAAAGCAAGGATGTTGCTTTCAGCCTGCCAAAGAAAGGAGTTTATACTGCATCAAGCCACTGGCTACTGTTTGGGCATGGAATTTTGGTGAAAGGACCATAAACATTAATTGAAGATATTTGTTCCTTTAATACTCCAAACACAGGCTGGATGCAGCCCCAAGGTTTGCCCCTGCCAGAGTTACTTTTGATGATTGTGATTGCAGCCATAATTTTCTACTAAAGCCCAAAAGTTTAATATCATATGGACAAGAACTCAGAATAAGGGAAACAATTCATACATCTATTCACACCAATTAACACTTACAAGATCTGTGAGAGTCTCTGTGTAAAACTTTGCATTCTTACTTTCATCTTCGTTTTTATTTTATACGACGTTTTCCTGCCTTTAATGCTTATATGCTTCCCAAGTTAATTTGTCTCACAGCTGCCCCGTGTGTTTCTCTACATTTGTGAAATACCTTCCTTGCCACCATATGTGGACTTATTCCTTCTAGAAGACCAATAAACACCAGCCTACCTATCAAATGAGTATCAAAAAGCAATAACATTCATATTAGCTATCAATAAACACGTGAGCAATAAGATGAGTTAGTGTCCCCGTTAAATGACATTTCTTGTCCTTCATATGTATTTTACATAGATTATAAATCTTCTGAGCATGAACCCTTCCTCTATCTGAAAAAGGATGAATAGTTGTAGCTACATGTTTTGGATAAAGGTAGGGAAAGGGGAACAGTAAAGATGGTGGTGTGGATGTGGCCTGCACATCACAGTTTTTGAGTATACCTTGATGGCTGCTAGTTTTGTGATGGTATGTATGTTAATCTGGAGGCCTCATGCACACACATTGTTATCAACATAGGTTGCCAGATTCTGTGCTGAAAATTGTTTATTAAAAGATGATGGCCTTGAGGTATTTCAGCATATTTAGCTGCTATTGAACTTTGCACTTGCTTGAAAATATCTGTTTCTTTCCAACTTATTACGGTCTAATAAAAAAAGTACTATTTCTTCCTACAAGCTTCAATACAAACAAGTGTTTCTCTATCATTTGATTTTAAGTAGACTTCACATTTATATTGCACAGGCAGTATCTCTATACTTGACAAAAAGCATAGAAGAATACAATGATTCTGTTTCAAATGATCATTAATACAATTTGATTTCCCTAGAGAATGAAGTGCAAAGAAGTTTATGAACTGTGTTCCAGTTTCAGAAAAAATAAAAAGAAGATCTTCATCTGGTGAATTTATCAGATCTGTGATGATTAACTGTAGGTGATGTTCTCACTTACGGTGTTGGAGCAGAAGGTAAGTACACCATTTGAACTTCAGTTTGGCTTTGGATTTCACTCAGTGTCACTAAGTTGATGAGTATGCTTAGGGAGTTAAAAACAATCTGATTGTGGTATCATGACCCAAGTTTGTGAAGCCCTATCCTTCATGACTGACTAAAACTAGTGGAGAAACATGAGCTTATTGATGAGATTGATACTAACGTTTCTCAAGAAGATAAGCTGCCAGTCCCACATAAACAAGGAGAAATTTTTGCTAAATAAGCCTTTCTCAGATATGAACAATCTCACCAGCTGTTATTTCCTCTTGAACTTGGCAGGAGCATAGAAAGGCAGTCACAAGGTCCCCCTTCAGCTATATTTTTATTACACACATTTCTGTTGTTTCTCTTAATCTAAGTTTGTAACTTCATAAAAGACTCCAATGATTACAGATATTTATGACTAATAATTTATTAGTCACAAATAAGTGTTATCTATGAAAATCTATTCAAGCTGTACTGTTGACCACAATCAATCCACTGCAAGACCTTACAGAAGAAAATTGAAAGGCTGATTAATGAGTTCATTCACCACTCTCCAAAAGGCCCTGAGGTTAATACTGTGGAACTGCTTTTCTACATCTGGGTTTGTGTATGCTATACCCTGTATGAGTCCATCTTCTCATCTTCCTCCTACAGTACAAAGATGAATCCTAGATACAGCTCTCAGAAACCTTTCCAAGTGCCTTACAAAGCAAAGAAGCTAGATTAAAACAGCTATAAGAATTTTAACAAAACACAGAAATACAAATTATTACAAAAAATATGCACTATACCCTGAGGATATCACAATGATTGTAGTTGTACTCCATTAGACCTATGGCAAAACCTGGATTCACACCATCAATACTTACATGGTGTGTGGCCACTTGGGAGATGATGTCTGTCCAATGAATACCTCACAGTGACCACCTACACCTCGGTCGCACAGAAACTTCTCACTGGAATGAGCAGGGTATTTTGAAATTTGATTTGTAGGCCTCTGTCAAGCAGCACTGATATGACCATCACTTAAGTGGCATTAATTTGTAATACATCTACACAACAGCTATCTGTTTGGAGTTTAGTTTGGAGAAAAGGAGGCTGAGGGGAGACCTTATTGCTCTCTATAACTACCTGAAAGGAGGCTGTAGTGAGGTGGGCGTTGGTCTCTTATCCCAAGTCACAAGCCATAGGACAAGAGGAAATGGCCTCAAGTTGCACCAGGGGAGGTTTAGATTGGATATTAGGAAAAATTTCTTTACTGAAGGGGTTGTCAGGCGTTGGAACAGGCTGCCCAGGGAAGTGGTTGAGTCACCATCCCTGGAGGTATTTAAAAGACATATTGATGTGGCACTTAAGGACATGGTTTAGTGGGACTTGGCAGTATTAGGTTTACAGCTGGACTCAATGATCTTAAAGGTCTTTTCCAACATAAAAGATTCTATGATTCTATGAAATTTTGGCATTCCTTGGCTAACTTCAACTACTACTTTAGCTGAAGGCTCCTACATCTGGAAATGGACTTATTAGAAGCCTGTCAGACCTTTGTCTAGAGACTCTCAGGCTTGATGGAAAATGTTTATTTCATTTAGCACTTAATGCTTTTGTTTCTGTAATTTCCATACTTCTTATTACTTTCATACTCAACAACAATTGCTACAGAAAAAGCAAATAAACAGTGTCTGATTTGATCGACAAACTGCAATACTTGAGGCTTATTGTTTGCAACTCAGAGCAACTCAGCCAACCAAAGCTGCTTCTTTTTCAGCCTGTTTCCTTAGGTGTTCCATATGGAGTCCCTACCCTCAGTGCAAGGTTTTATCTAGATAATAATGAAATGAAGAGAAAGATTTCATTGGGTTTTGGTCCACCTTTGGACAGGTTTTGTCAACATTCTTTTACAGAGAAGAGGAAGCATCTGTTGTTCTCAGGATATGGAATTCAAAGACGGCAAAGGCTGCAATGCACTGGTGGAAAACCAGCAAAAAAGAAAACTATAATATAAAGAACTAAAGACAGTGAATGCTAATAAATTAATCTAGATTAATTAGTCTATTCAGACCATAACATTATCAAGTTCTTTGACTTGATTTTGCCAAGCTTCCTGAGTCTACACTGTTTTCTTCTTATTCTGTGTGCTGAGTTCCCAGTGCTCTATCTGGAAGCCTGGTTGTAGTAGAAGTACTGATAGAGTCATCTTTGTTTTATTTTATCCTAATTTAGTGGCTAGGAAGAAATTTTCACATGGTCCTTATAATTAATCCAAAATACTACAGATCTAAATTACAGTTTTTCCCAATGTTTTTCAGTATTTCTTGAAAGAAGGAGGAGGTTAGGAGCATTAAAAGCTCTGTGCTGCCATGAGAATGAGATTTTGCAATTCTTCATCCTGCAAGACTACACAACAGGTATTTTTTTATGATGTATTGAAAGGGGAGACCTTTATACAAAAAAAAAAAAAAAAAAAAAAAAAGAAATTCCCTAAAAAAAAACAACAACAAAACTCTATTTGTAGTTTGGGCACAGCCTAAACATTGATATTTTGGTAAAGGAATTAAAATTATTAAGAGAATAATTATGTCAGTACTACTTTGACATGGAATAGAGCACTCAGTAGTACTGAGCCATGAGAAACCAATAAAGAGCATTTTGCTCATGTAGGAACTATTTTTCTCTGACATAACTCTTCCAAATTCATTGGTCTGATGCCTCATATATGGCAGCAATTAGAATCAGGGGTCTCCAGGAAAATAGCTAATAGATTATGAGCAGTATAATGCTATACCTAATCCTGAAAGCTGAATGAATGACACACACAGTTCCAGGTAAATGTTCATTGGGGTGGAGAACTCTGTGAAACATTGAGTTATCCTCCAGTAAAGCCAATTTCACACAGCAATAGACTTCTAATACTATTCCCGCTTTATAATCCATATCTAGTAGTCTCTCCCCACTGCTAAGAAATATTTTGATATGTTTACAATGCCTAAGAAGTACCATTATGATTGATTAAACTATGCCAAAATAAATGAAATCTATCTGGTAATTGATTGTGCTTTCTTTACTAATCAGCTTTTGAAAGGACATTAAGGTTTCTTATGCAAAACAAATTAAGACTCTATTTCTATATCTGCCCATCTCTTCTTCCCTATCAACGTGTAAATCTGTTGATCCACTTTTGCACGCCAGAAGACAGTGGTTTAAGTTTCTACATTGATTAGGTTACTACAAGCTTCGTGAAAACTGGCAACTGGAAGGAAAAGACCCAAATATGCATCTCTGGTGTAAAGGGAGACAGAAATTCAGTTATTGACTGTGGTTGGAATCAGCCAAATGCCCATGCAAGCATGTGTCTAGCACCCTGGCTAGCAACAGCACATGGTTCTGGTGGGTGTCATGAGATGATGGAAAACCTGGGCTTACTTTCCTGGAAGAGTTAGGGGACAACATTAAAATCTGTAGGCAATGAGGCATTAATAATTCTACTACTCACAAAATAACTTGCTTTTATTTTGGTTATTCATGTACTTGATAGTACAAAAATGTTAGGGAGTTTTTTATTTAAATATGAATATTTATTACTAACATATAGCAAACAAACAAATTGCTCCTGGAATAAGTAGACTTTAATGGGCTACTTTTAGAATCACAGAAAAAGTAATTTCTAACAGTGACCTGAGAATTGTATTAGAGAAAGGAAGATGTTATTTTCACAGAGACTAATTCTCCATCTCCTTGCCTCACTGCAGAGCTTCTGACTGCCATCTTTCCCACACCTCCTTCTCCCTAGTTCCTTGCAACAATCTTAACAGAGAGAGAGTCCAGCTGGTCCTATTGTTTGACATGCAAATCTTTTGAGAAAAATACTACATTTGAGAGAAAAAGGAGAAATCTTTTGTGTAGCAAATTTGTTTGCTTATTATTATTATTATTACTACTACTATTACTCTTATAGCTGCTTCATGCTATTTAAGAGCTAAATAAATAATATAATAATTTCTAAGGAAATGGAATAGCTGGAGAAGGACTGAGAAAATATACAGCTTTGCATATTAAATGTTTTTTTCAAATTATTATACCATTTCTTATGTGGCTTTAATGTCAATACATATGGAATGTCTATCAGCTTATATAGAACCCTGGATTTCTTCTGTATGTTGCAATTCTGACTTATTTCCTTTCCTCCTTCCAAAGTGCTGAAATTGCTATGAAGCTACCACTGTCTCCCTAATGTGCTCCAGTATAATCATCCTCATTACCAAAAACTGAGGATTTCTGACATAACTGCTAAACTTCCAAGTAGTTGCTTGGGATTTAGAAACACTGCTTTCATTGACTTTAACAAGATTAGTGAGACTCTACTGCATGCTAAGCTTTGAAAATTTAGGTGGAACCATTAAACATTAATGACTACAATGGTTAGACTCAAATAAATTAAAACAATTGAACTAATAATACCATCTTGCCTCACCAGAATTTTATGATAGTTTCTCATAAAATAAAGAATAATTCATCAAGGAATTTTATTTTGTCCTTCCTTCAAATATTCCTTTGATGTCTCCTGTCAGCCATGACAAATAATTCCCACAGTAGTGCTGTTTACTGTACTGGTGCTGTAGAACTGGTTAAGCTCTTTTTTGTTTTCTGTTGTTTATAGATAATTAGAAGTATTTTAGAGCTCTTATAAGCTATTGCTTAAGTATTTGCCATTGTGGTCTTATAGTCAGTTCTCAAATGTATTTATATATATATGTATACACAAACACACACACATACACCTTGAACTTTGAGGAGATAGAAAAATAACAAAAGAAAAATGAAAATTGGTGAACTAGTTCTGAAAATACAGTATTTATCTTAATGTTCCAATGCATTTTAGTGATGGGAATGGAAAATGTGGTGGAGAAAAAGTACTAATTTTCAGTGTGGCTTGAAAAAAGGAAATAATAACAAATAGAACAAATCAGGGGTGATTTGCACAGTATATAAAAATTAACAAATAAACAGCAGCCTTTACTATGCTAAGGGAGGAAAGGACCATAGCCCCTAGGAAGTCTGGAATCAGAAATTTTGTATGCAGGGGAACGTGAATTCTGCAGCAAGATGCACACATTTGACTGCATCATGGAAGGGAGTAATGTGGACCCCAACACACAGAGCTAGCAAGTGTCCATGTTCTTTTCTCCTCATCTCTGCCTGCTCTTGTCGCTAATATCTCTCTCTAATAGCCCAACTGCAGATACTTCCCAAGAAACCTGTAGCTATCTGCTGGAAGCCTTCAGAATTGGAGAACAGGAAGGCTGCTGTGATTTCTCCGTGGAAGAGGGATGCATATGGCATTGAAGAAACCCCAACTATGGAAGAAGACCATGACTGCTGTGCTGGTGTTTGCTCAGGTCTCTGCTCTCTGCTGAAAGTATCACAAGCTCCAAAGTGTTGCTACTCCAGAAAACTTTGCACAGAACAGGACTGACTTGTCTGAGACGCCGAGCAAGCACAGCTTCATGTGCCACTGAATGACAGAACTGTGAATTTCACATGTGAAGTAGCGGGGAGAGAGTGCAGTCGACGTAACTTTTCTTGGTCAACTGCCCAGGCATCTAGAAGCAGAAAAAACTGCACAATGCATCATCACCCAAATAAATCCTGTATCCTTTGTTTTCTGAGCTTTCCTAGGAATGCATCTTATTAACACCAACTTTTAAAATAGCCATAGCATGAGACACAAAATGTTTAAAGTCCATGTCTTCTGGAGGGTAAAATGATAGGCAGTTAGAGAAGACAAATTTAGGTAAATAGCAAGAGTGAGTTCCACACCATTTCAATGTTTCCATACTCAATAATAATGTTCCCTAACCTGTAATTCACCACAAACTTCTGCAAATACTTGGGGTGCTGCTGATTTGCCACTGGGATTTATAGAGTGAGTGATAGGATTCATGGGCTACATCAAGCTTCATAGCAAAAGACATTTTTTTTGTCAAAGTCACATTAAATTTGTAGCTGGAACTAGCTACACAGTAGCTAGACTTAGAGGGTTGATCCTGTGAAAACATACCAAAGCAAAAGACTTGCCTATTGATATAAGGGTGAACGTTTTGGTTTCAGAGAGGCTAGTTGTATAAATGAAGCTGTGCATTCAGTCTTACATATCTTAAGTTGGATCACATTGTTATCTCAGTTATTTCTCTCTTCATGCAATATATTTATAATTCTTAAATAATCCTCCTGGTTATAGAAGGAGAAAAAAAATGTCACTTTAGGCAATAAAGCTCTCCACATATATTTTTGTTATTCACCTAATTTTAAAGTAGCTGACTTCCCTCCTCCTCTTCTGTATTTGTCATTTAAATAAATAAAAACCCTAACAAACAGAAAGTATTGCTTTGGGACTTAAATTTTCTGCAATTTGTCATCTTGAGACAAAGTTTTTACAAATTAGTTAAAAGTTCCTCAACAGTCTTCTATCAAAAGTGCTGATGTAATTTGGTAAGAGCTTTGGTAGGAGGATGCTCTAATTGGTGCAGATGGATAGCTACAAAACTCAGTTTAGCTCCACAGCTGTCACTAAAAAGAGGAGTCTATATATGAACTATAGTGTTTCCTTCTGAGTTAGTTTCTTTCTGACACTTATTTCCATTTGTTCTCATTTTGTTTCTCACTGATTAAATTATTTCCCAAATCACCTTGTTTTTTCCATCATTCCTTATAGTTCAGCACTACTACCAAAGTAGTTTTGCTCAGTTTATATATTAAATGCAGTAAAATGTGTTAGCACAGAATTACATGCCTCAGAATGTGACAACCTGAAAACATATAATTTTCTGTGTTAAAGTGGGTTCAAACACTGTGAAATGCTTCTTTCTTTTTCCTGATAGGCAGCTAAATTTGCTCTATTTCTAGTCTGCCCTGGTCAGTTCTTAAAGTAATTTCTAAGCATTTAGCTCACAGTAAGAGAAATGTTTTATTTTATAAAAAATAAGTTTATATTTTAAGTTCAAAGTTGGCCATCTTGGCCTAATTAGGTGGTTATTCAAAATATTCCGAGGACAATTCAAACCTACAGTAGTAGCCCAGGTGAAATTGCACTGAAGACAAAGCAGCCGTGCTTTAATTTGGTCAGAAATGTAAGTGGAAACAGTAGCT
Source organism: Astur gentilis (assembly GCF_929443795.1). Lineage (NCBI taxonomy): Eukaryota > Metazoa > Chordata > Aves > Accipitriformes > Accipitridae > Astur > Astur gentilis. The sequence continues at coordinate 17,860,686 of NC_064883.1, read as the reverse complement.
TCACTATAGATTTTAACGCATGCTCTGATCTCTAAGTGAAAATTCCCAATGTTTCAGTGCAAGTTAGCTAATTTGAGTTAATCAAATCCTTTTAAATGAATAAAGATTGCAATCCTTTTGATAGCGTAAGTGCACCTAAGTTGGTGGAGTTCACTGGGCTCCTTAGGTCACTCATCACCCCATTTTTAGGCTGCACATTCTCAGTCCTTCTCTGCCACACTTCATGCTGGAAGGACGTGCCTCCTCCCGCTTGGTAATAAGCTGTGATACAGGAGCCTTTTAGGGCTTTACAGCATCTCTGAACCTTTTACGCTGACCCTTAACAGAACACTGTTTCCTCTGGATCCGAGTTAGGCTTAACAAAAGGAAACTCTGAGAGTATCTGGGCAGCGTAAGCATTTGCTGTAGTTGGCAGCGAAAAGAAATTGTACCAAGGCAGAACTAATGTCTTAATGTGTTAATCCAAGTACCTAAGTTAGAAAAAGAGAATAACTTTTCATATTAAATAGGTAACAACTTGTTTCATTTAAGGGCGTGCTCCCCCTTTAGACAATATGCTAGTAGCTCCATCCATTTCTAGAACAGAGGCTTATCTGAACCTCAGCTACCTGCACATGACCAGGATCTCAAATGTTATATACACACTATATTAATTAATAGCAATATATCTATATACGTTTTCTATCATGATAGCATTCTAAATTGATAGTTAACAGAACACATTTGCCATTTTCATAAATGCTATTCCTAATATCAAAACAGAAATTAATAAAGATAATTCCTTTCACTGATTCCACTGACCTTGGAGGTACTTAGTAGATCAGCAAGTTTTATTATTTTAAGCCAAGTAATATTTTATTGAGCCACACAGAACTACATGAGCTTATAGTGAACTGAACGGTGCTAATGTATACACACAAAAACTGACCCAGGCAGATAATGGTCACAGTATACTCATAGTCAAGTAATAAATATCAATAAGTGCTGGGAACCAAAAAGAACCAAAATCATTGCGTTAATGACTTATAATCATTGGTTACATTTTAGTGCAGGTACTATTTTAAAAAAAACACAATTACTTTTAGTATCTAACTATTTTGTGTTGAATCACATTTAAAACAACACATTGCTGACAATTTTATAAGCTTGTGTGCTAAGGTTATCTTAGTTCCTGTTTTGTCTTGTGCATGACATAAAAAGGAATGCTTTAAAATACCAAAAGAAATTCTCAAATGTTTAAGTTTTATATTCCTTTAAACCAGTGTTCTTAAGTTTATCAGGAAGAAGTATACCTAAAAGCACTGCTTAATTAAAATTAAGTATATGATTCCTTGGGGTTTCACTTAAAGGTCTAAAAACTCACCAAGCAGCTTTCAGTTTTTCCATTTCTCTCACAAAGAGAAAGAGTCATTGAAAAAAAATTTATCGCATTTTTTTCTTCCCCACCTTAGCAGCCACAGGAGATGGAAAGCAAGCCCTTGAGCCTGGCCAGGTATCCAAAAGCACTTCTTATCCTGCTGTTTTCTTCTTAGTTCCCCCTTCTAGCAGTGGGTGAGGGCAAAGACTATCTGCATGCAATTACCAAGTTTTGGGATTTCTTACAGTGACTTTGTTTTTATGTACCTTGGTTAAGGTACATAAGGCTAATGGAAAAATAATCAACTTCCTATTTCTGTTGGACCCTTGACAAATGAGTCTCAGCTTTTCCCACAATTTATTAGCTACTCCAGTTTATACCCAGTAGATGGTACAGAAGCTACAAGAAATGTTTTGAATCTTTTTCTTAGCCAGAGGACTTGTATACAACTTCATATTCAAGGACCATGTTTTTTAATTTTTCTGCAATAGTAATCACATTGCTCTGTAATGTAACAATGCTCAGAAGGAAAATGAAGTTCCCGTTACCGACTGAACATTTTGTGCTGAACTACTTATAATAGGGTTTTTTTTCCTCACAGAAGGACTTGCTCAGGATAGAAGATAATGCAGCACAGGAGAAGTGAGTCTGTAAGAATTTTGGGGGTATATGTTAATGTAGTCCCTGATATGGGATGATGGCCCTATGGTCGCATACATCTGGCTAACAAAATCTTTGCCCTCATTTGACCTTCCATCTTATTAGGTCAATTCTTTAGATTTATTTTACAAAGTATTCAACTTCGGGTTCCCTCATTAGTTCCACTACCAGTAGTTAATCCCACTTAATGAGACAGGGAGACAAGAATTCTAGCTACATGCAAACCTTTCTCTTGAATTATGTTGTTAGGTTTCAGTTTGACAGACAGTGACATCTTGACAGAGATGTCCATGTTTTCTTCCATTCTCTTCAGCACTTTCAGAGGACCGGCCATTTTGAGTGTTAATGGATTCATAAAGAAATTCAATGAGCCATCCTTGTCTCAAACTTGATTATGCTTCACAGAATCAGAAAAAAAGGTATAGGGGTCATGTCTGAATGATTCTAGGCACATCTGCACTTACTGTGCATCAGGACTAACCTATAGGACATGTGGGTCTTATGGAGATACGTGTGTACAGGGCGTGGTGTATATGACACACATCAGACAGGACTTAGCACTGGATAGGGTTTGTGGGGAGCCTAGCCTTCATGTGAAAGTGGTCTGCACTGTCCCAGTTTCTTAAATAGCATCCCTTTTTTTTCCTCCACTAGTCTAGAAACCTTGTTCAACCTCTGTGCTGTCTGTTGGATTTTGGTTGTCTGGTAATTCTGAAACTGCTTAAAATCAAGTACAAAACAATAAAATCTTACTGGTTTCTTCCCTTTTTTTTTTTTTTTTTCTTCCCTTCACCATGCTGGTCTGTATATAAATTGATTGAATGTACCTTTCCTCTCTTTTTATCCCCAGTGTGGCCACATTGCCGAGTTTAGGGTTGAGGTAATTTTACAAATGTTTATCAGTTCCAGTGTTAAAAATAAATTGGACCAACTTGGTGTTTTCAGCTTTCAGGGTTCAAAAGTGAGAATTATAACCAGCTATGCTGGGAACCAGAGATTTGGTGAACTCTAAGCTTTTCTTCAGGCAGAGGAAGCTACACTCATGCTTGTCGAGGAGATTAACGAGAAATCTGATTGAGTCTGGAAGACTATTGCTGCAGTGGATTACAAGTTTGATCTTCTCTTTTTTTCAGGGATAAACAACCTCAAGGGCTAGGACACTGGCACAGAAAAGCAGATAATATCACCAGCTGTGAAGAAAAAGTGTGGCCATATGGCAGGCCCAATAAATGAAAGTAAATGAAAATGAAGCAATCCATTCAATAAAGGCACGGTTATGTGCTGTTGTACAAAATACTTACTTTTATTTTTGTATTTATAGATTAACATGTACCCTTTCTCCAATTCCTTTCTATCTTATTTATTCAGACTGCATATTCTTTGGGAAAGGCCAGTCTAGTATTAGGAGTATGCACTGGATCCTGGAGCTATCATAGTGCAAATGTTTAAAATCAAGTCTTTGAATAATCATATTAGATTAAACACAGGGATGAAGATTTATAGCTGCTGGTGGAGTGTGGAATTTCTAAAACTGCATAGTACACTACATAATAAGGAGGGAATTTCAGGAGAATTTAGCAGCTGACAAAGGAGGTGTATCCTCTAACTCTTTGATCTCAGGGACCTCAAGAATATTCAGAGAAACCTTGCCAAATAAAAAAAAAAATATATATATAAAAAATAAAAATTCTCACAACTGGTCATTTCCCTCTAGACTGCATGCGTTACTGTTTCTTAAACAGCCAATATCCCTGAATATAAAAAAAAAAGAAACCAACCAATCAACCAAAAAAACCCTGAAAATTATAAGCAATATTTCAAAATCCTTCTTTGGAATATTTTATTATATTCAAAAGATATCACAAGACAAATCGTCATGTATATATTCTACATAAACTTATTAGCAAAAATAGGGCTAGCTACCTACCCTAGAATAACACACAAAAAGTAAATCACAGTAACATCAAAAAGCATTAATTTCAGTGATAGCACATCTGCACTAAATGCAGCTTCCTCACTTCTCAGAGAATGCTTTCCAAGTAAGATCAAGAAAAGGATTCTGATGGTTTTAACTCTATCCTAAAGCAAGATAATCAATGAATCAGATAAACTATTAATCTGTTTAAAGCTTGTTACTGCTATTTTGCCAAGGCTGAGATGCTTTGCAGAAAAAGCAGCCAGGACGCTGCCTGCCAAGAACCAGACATCTCATGCATGTTTCATAAATATGTTTCTCCACTGAAAACAGAAGGATTAAGCAAACACTAGTTCAGTTTGCAAAAGCTTCCACTAATGATTTTTAAATAACTCCAAAAGAAATCTTGGCTCTATTTAAATCAACAGTAAATTCTCATCGCATTCAGTATGTCCAAGATTTTACCTCTAATTTTTAGCCACAGTACAAACCCTTTCAGTTTTAAATGAGGGCAACAATAACTCATACAAGTGCACTGAATATGATGATGCCCATTTTTATTACACTTGTTAAACTTTTAATTACCCAAATAAATGCCTTTTTACTATTAAGCAAAATCTACTTAATATTTGGATAGGTTAAATCAAGCTTATGCCTGCATTAGGGGTTCATAGTAAATATTAACTGCAAGAAGCCAAGATTTCATAATAAAGCTCTGCCATTTGTAACATAACATCATCACACACCAAAATTTTGTGTGAAATAGACAAGTCCTCAAGAAAGGACCCTTTATAGCAAGGCGAAAGATACGTCCACAGGACAGCGATGCTGTGTTTAAAAGAGTGTTGATGAAGAGTCCTCCTTTACTTAGAAAACCATAATCTTTGTGGAATAACAGAGAAATAAATATGAACACCAGCAAGGTTTGCTTTGCAAGCATGTTGGGATACCAACGTGGCACATGCTAAGAAATAGGCTTATGGCCTGATATGCACTATGAGCTACCATAGCACCTCACACACCTGGGAACCCAGTGGAGAGAAGATAAAGAGAAAATTTCCTTTCCAGGCAATAAAATAGTAAGAGAGCTGTTCACAGCCAGCCACTGGGTGACTGCAGTAGCCGCGGCTGCTCTAATGATGCACAGATGTACGTGCAGCTGGACGGGCTTGGACGGCTGGCGCAGCGCACCGTTCAGTGGCCTGCTTCCAGCCCTGGCGACACAGAGCTCAGCCCTAGAAATCCTGCCTGCTGCTTGCCCAGCGTGACTGCCTCTCTTTTAAGAACTGATGTCCCCATACAGATTCAGCTGCAAAAGGACACACCATGCTCGTGAAGGAGAGAAGAGCATATGCCATTTAAATGCCATGGGAGATGAGTGCTCTGTAGAGGCTGCATGCGTGTCACCATATTAATATGTAACATATCACCTGAAGTGCAAATACTAAAAACATCATTTCATGTGTGTATACTGTACCTATATAAGGCATGTATTATGTGTGCATATGTGCCCACTTTAACAGAAAGTGTTTTATACTCACAGCTGTACAAAAATCACTTGTAATTTATAATGTACATTCTTCATTCTGTTTGTATTTTGTACTGTGCAAATGCAAAAAGCGAAAACAATTCCCATGGCTCTTTTTGCTTCCAATCAAAAAAAATGTCATAGAAACCATCTAAACCCTTCAGTCTCGCCCTTTAAAATCATTAAGTATGTTCTAGACTGCATAAATCCACAAGGCAGAGGGCAGTGCTGCACAGCAATAATCGAGAGAGCTCGAGAGAGAGCTGGCCTGGAGACGGGCAGCCATGGCCTTACCGTAGCATTAGGTAGCTCTGTTAGCCTGAGTGGATGCAGTGTGCTATGCTCATGTGGCTAGACTGCTACTAGTGTGCAAAACCAGGCTTGTTTGCCCAGAGTCGTACTGCTGCAGAGTACGGCATTTTGCTGGATAGGTTTCCTTGAGGCTTAGGGCATACTTGAAAGCAAACCGTATGGCCCCTTAGCTGGTGGTGTTAGCCAGAACATCCAAGCATACCTCCCACCAGAAATCGGAAGTTAATTTTTCTTCTCTGTTGGAAGTTGTATGCACTAATTGGTCCTAAGAAAATTAATATAGTCAAGATTGCTTTAAAAAAAAGCAGTTTATTTGGCTTAAGAAACAGAGATAAAATCCAAAATAGTATGCATTCTACAGAATAAATGTCGTTGAGTCAAAAAATCATGTGAAAACTGACCTTGCTGAAGTTAAATGTGTTTGTATGCATATACAAAATAGTAAATATACAAATTAGCTCTAAAAGTCATCTCTGGCACCTTGGATTGGTAAAGCAACTTTTGTGAACTATGTCTACCCAACTGAATATCCCATCCTAAAGGGAAATGTTAGTCTCATTCAAAGCAATCACAAAACTCCATTTGACTACGGTGACATGAAAACATCACCCTGGATCCTCCTACATTCCTCCCTGACCCCAAAATAGTCAATAGGCTCTTAGTACAAAGCCTGCTGTAGCTGATGAGGAACTCTCTTTTAATTTCAACAAGTTTTGCATCAGTTCTTGTATAATATTGCACAAGGTTGGTTAGAAGCAAGTAAGCAAGTAACGTTGTATACCTCTGTCGTGGTTTGACCCCGCAGCCGCTCACTCACTCCCCCCCAACCCAGTGGGATGGGGTAGAAAAGCAGGAAAAGAAGTAAAACTCATGGGCTGAGATAAGAACGGTTTAATAGAACAGAAAAGAAGAAACTAATAACGATAACACTAATAAAATGACAGCAGCAATAATAAAAGTATTGGAATATACAAATGATGCGCAGGGCGATTGCTCACCACCCGCCGACCGACACCCAGCCAGTCCCCGAGCGGCGATCCCCCGGTGCCACTCCCCCCAGTTCCTATACTAAAATGGGACGTCCCATGGTATGGAATACACCGTTGGCCAGTTTGGGTCAGCTGCCCTGGCTGTGTCCTGTGCCAACTTCTTGTGCCCCTCCAGCTTTCTCGCTGGCTGGGCATCAGAAGCTGAAAAATCCTTGACTTTAGTCTAAACACTACTGAGCAACAACTGAAAACATCAGTGTTATCAACATTCCTCACATACCGAACTCAAAACATAGCACTGTACCAGCTACTAGGAAGACAGTTAACTCTATCCCAGATGGAACCAGGACAACCTCACTTCTGAATCTACAAAGATCTCTTCTTGCTATTAGCAGTCTTTCAGTAAAAACAAAACATTACAAAATACAACTACCTTTGAGTCCTTTACAGATGCACTTTTAAGTCAAATATATATTTTATTATATTCTTTGTGAATGTGGCACTAACTGTTTTTGGCTCTAAGGTACCAAATCACCAAATCACCAAATCACTCACACAATCTTCAAACAGCTAATAATCTTCTAGCTATTTAAAGTACAGTGAATTCCCATTTTCAGATATTGCTGTGGCCAGGATGTGATACCACTTCTTTTTCAGAGAGGTCAGGCTTCCACCAACGATCCTCAGTTTGTTGGTAGACATTTTTCTATCAAGGCAGTTTCCTCTTGCAAATTCTACAAAGTTTTACTTGGATCACTTAACTTTCCTGCTTACTCAGAAAGCTGGTGTCACAGCTGTAATGAGATGTTGATGGGAAAAGGTGCTGTTTCTTTTTAACACAAAAGTAGCCAGTGATTCTAGCATGTCAGAAAATAGCATAGCCTAACAGAAGGAAAGCTCCTGACAAGTAGAAGATCTATGAGTGAAGAGGATTTCTCAGGCTAGTAAGCAGAAACCCTGGCTATCTAGCTGAGGAAAGGATGAGAGAATAAAGACTAAAGACAAGAAAAATGGAGACCCTAGGCAACATATCTATACACATTTATATACTGCTGTCACTGAGCTTTTTCATTTTCAATAAATGCAACATACAAACAAACAAAAACTCCATTCACTTTTCTATGTCAAAATTCATGTACAAAAACATTTCCCTGTGACAATAATTTGTAATGGAGGAATTCATTACACGTCCACTGCACATTTTACATCCTCTGCTTTCCTATGCCTGAGTGAGTAGGCCACTTGTTTCTGTCTCTCCATTCTCCTTGCTTTGGATGTAACAAATCTCTCTTTCTGGGGTCTCAAAAAGCTCATTATTCTTTCCCATAAAAGCTCTCTGTAATGACTGAGAAACACAGCAAAATACATCCAAGTAGAATTTCATATACACTACTGGACTGTTTATTTTGCGTTTGATGTGCACACAGGTAGATAATGGAATATTAAGCTTCATCCGGAAGAGCTCCACTGTTTCTGAAGCATGCTGTTTAAGCTCCATGAGCCGGTGAATGCAGCTACATGACTCATTTGACTGCTGGGGCAAGCACCTAGGCTTCAGGATTAGGAGGTCTATCGCAATGTACAATATAAATCGTATCTACCTGCCTGACCCCTGCATGCTATGCTCTGTGGTGGAAATATTTCTTTGGCAAGATTCTCTGAATTTGGATCCCATTTTAATTTTGTGCATTGTCCTCTATTCATTATCAGCTCAAGCTCCCATTATTAAGTTGTAGAATTTCTAAAAACTCGACTAATCTTTACTCCAGCTACCAGGCCAGCTGTGAAAGATTTGATTTGATATGGGGAACAGGTAAGGTTTGAGTCATCTTCTTTATCCTCACCATGTAAATACTGCATGGCAGTCTAGATCACCTTTAAACACACAGCTCTTGTAGCCTGGGCCATTAGTCAACTCCTGAACTTATTCCCCTCTTCCAGGGACTGATGAAAGCAAACAATTGCCAGGGCCCTGGATAAAGAGCAGCTCGGGTGGCGGTTCTTCACTTCCTGTCCATCCATCCACGCAAAAAAGTTCTTTTGTATTTAGATGTTGTGCCACCAGCATAAAACAGTTCCTGGAAAATTTGTCTCCCCTTGTTTTAGGGAGAGATATATTCAACCACTTACTTTGTTACGCTGCATTACAGGAAAAGGGATGGGGTACCTTCTCCGATGCTGAATAACAATTTGCTGAACAACAGCTTCCGGTGATGCAGGAATTTAATTTTCATACATAAAAATAAAATTAGATTTAAGATGGAAGATCTTCTGAAACCCTTTTCCTGTTTGAAGGTGAGAGGCAAGTTTTGTTCAGGTACAATAATGTAGGGTGAGATATAAAATACTATGATCTTAAACCAATATAAACAGTTTCTGACACTGAAATCATTAAGAGAAAGCATATCAAATTAAAATACATAGAGTTCAGACATGATTCATATATACATTTTACATTATTTGAATGTTTTCAAAGTAAGTTAATCTTTAAAGAATGACATTATGAGGCTATGTAGAAAGAAAGAGTGCTATTTTCAAAATTAACCATAAGCTTGGTTTTGGTTTTATTTAACACTATTGCACTACTACAAACTTGTCATTAGTAGTCTAAATTCAGAACAGGGTGCACCAGACCTTGTTCTGCAGTTATTCTGCTACTGCTTTTTTATTTTAAGTAATAAATTAAACCCATTGGAATGTCATGCTGTTGTTTTTACTCTTAGCATTCTAATTCTCACTGCATCCTAATAGGCCAAGCAGTCACGGTATGTGTAATGAGCAACTTCTGCATTTGCAAATACATGTAGAAATTGATGGACATAAACAGAGAAAGCTCCTGCACTAAAACCAAGAACTTGCTGTCATTGATGTAAAAACTGATGCAGCTCCATCTGCCTATTCTGTCACACATATATTACTCCTTTTTTCTGGAATAATTCCTGAATTTACCTGGGCTTTTACAAAGGGGAGGGAGAGATATGATTTCCACATGCAGAAAACCACTTCAATGATCCCTGGTCATTTTAAGCACATTGTCTCTGTTGCAGGGATGAATTTCTTCCCCTAAGCTTTGAAAATATGAGGAATTTAAATGTTTGACACATCATGAAGATAAGAACAACATCTGAAGCAAATTATCCCCTTAACACTCTATCAAAATCCCATAAACTATCATGAGATATAAGTGGTGCTAGAGTAGGAATTCTGAAATTGGGATGAAATTCTGTTTTCTTCATGTTGATAATGAGTTATGCTATTTTCCTGCTCTCAGTCTAGCAAAAAGAAAAAAAGAAAAAATGTTATCAGTACTGAGGAAATCTTATTAGATTCAACCCTATTTTAAAACAGTTTGGACCAAAATCTTCATTCAGACACACTGGTGCCACCCCATTAAATTCCAGCAGCGGCACCACTGGTAGAGAAAGAATGGCACTCAGATTTTTCACCATTAAGTAATCTGTTTTCATTACCTTCTCAGCAGTTTGTTTCATTTCCCTGCAGTAGGCAAACTAAAATTAGAAAACATTTCATGTTCATAGTTAGTTTGCTTCCAATGTGAAAAAACAAGTCTATAAATTTGTTTATTGGATTATGCCTTGTGCAGTTCTACTAAAAAAGTTGTCTTTACATTATAGTGATGAACTGTAAATGGCATAGTGCATTATTTTGTCCAAAGTAATTCAAATTAATGACCCTAGAAATAGTATTTGAGGTGTCTAAGTTATAAAGCATTGCCAATAGTCATGAATATTACTAGCAGAATTTCTATTCTCTTTTGTAATGTATGCATTGCCATGTGTTAATAAATTATTTTCTGATCATCTTCAGGAATTGCTGTCTCTTGCAGGAGTTCCACATGCCAGTCTTGTATCAGTTCTAGTAGCAAATGAATGTCAGGTAAATGCTGATAGCAAACTATCAAAAGTTTGAACGCATTGTTCTTGTCTTGACTTGCATACTTAAGTTCTTACTTCACATTACCTAAAGTAATACTGATTCTGACTAAAAAGGAAACAGAAAAAAAGAGCAAGTCCAAGTGTGGTGATCTCGTAGGTTCTTCAGCTTGTAACTGTGAGAATAACATTAGCTTAGAAAGTCTAAAAATTAATTTTTAGTTTCATTTACATGAAACTTCAAAAAAAGAAAAAGAAAAAATGTAGAATACCTTTCTGGTTTAGATAAATGTTACTCTGGATGCTAGAAATAGATTTGCTTCTCAAGAACGGAAGGGGTATGTATTTTCTTGCATTGTAGTGGCTCATGTCATTCTTACCAAGAAAGTGTTAAGCCTTACCAACCATAGATAATAATATTTTGAAACGATTAAAAGATCCCAAAAGTTCATCCAAGCCGGATGGTACCAGAATTAGCACACATTTGGGAAGCACGCCATCATAGTGGTATCCAGAGACACTCTTAAGAAGCTTACAGATCAGAGGAGGAGATGAAATGATTTGAGCTTCACAGAGATTTCTTATGACTAAATACTGATGCCAAGACCACTTCTGAGGAAAAGTCGATCGATCATGAAATCATGAAGTCAACCAACTTCCAGATTTCAAAAGAGGGGACTGAAGAGTAAGCTTTTCTATGAAGTAATGTAAAAAAACCTACTGTGGCAATGATGCAAGTGAACATCTATTTTTTTTGAGTTCTCATAGACCTGCTGCGCTTCACTTGGTCCTAGACAAAGGGTTTTCTAGCTTATACAGTTGCTTTCATAGTAAGGCTGGCCAGTGAGTAGAAACAGTAACTGTGTGCGCTTAAACCTATCTAATTTTTCAATAACTCATTTTCTGTTCTAAATACCTTTTTAAAATTCCTGTAATAACTTTTCAACCTTTCTTTCTGACAAAGGACTACAGTCCAATCAGCATGAAACACACATGTGCTTAGTTTTAAAGGTCATTCAATAGTCACACACCAAACTATCATTAAAGGTAAAGCAGAGCTTGAAAACAGATCTGAAATACATTTCCTCAGATGAGATTTGGCTAGAAATCCTATGCAAAATTTAAATTATTCTTTTAATATCAGGCACAGCCTTCTAATTTCTTAGAGGCATGTAGATACTTTATACTTACAAGGAATTTTCCTTACTGCAGGCAAATAACATAAATCCTACTTACTAGCTATACTAAAAATACAACCAAAGAAAATACATGTGTCATGTTAAATTCATGTGTCATGGAAACCTGTAATTCTTTCTATCCTAGCTGGGCAGAATTAATTTCAGATTTGATCACCCTGCTGCGTATCAGGATCACTGATAAGGAGGCACAGAATAACTGCGTTAACAGAAATCTGACAGTGGCAGGCACAATGCTGTATTGTAAAAATAACAGACAAATCTTCTGTACGTGGCTCATTAACAAGACATACAGGCCAGGCCTACGCTGATCATTTCAAAAAAATCTGCCACAAACTGAAACGTAGCAGCTTAGTCAAAAGACCATCTTAGTCAAAACATAAGACAGCAAAACATCAGTCTCTTTCAGATAACACAACATCTGTTCAAGCAAAATTACATGCATGGTGTTAATGAAGGACCTTAGTTTTCCTATTAATGATGGGATTTAGTTGTTTCATAAAAGTTAATGGCCAAAGATGAACATTAGAAGCTAGAATCCTGAAAATCCAGACTGCAATCATTTCTTCATGCTGTCTTCAGGGAATACCGTCTTTGACTTCACGAAGAAGAAAGAGGTAGAAGATGGCTTTAAAGGAGAAGCTATAAAGATTATGGCTGAATATTTTAATACAGATACAACATTGCCAAGCTGTGAAAACAGCTCTCTTTCAGAAACAGTACACTACAAAAATGCAAAGAAATGTACTGGATACTGATAGACCACTACCAAGCTGTTATAAACTAGGACCAAGCACATGCTTTGGTTTTACATGGAATAAATGGTTCCTCTGTCCCTAATGAAATCTCACAGTGGAAAAAGGTAAGCAGAATTTAAGGCCTTGCAGGACTGGAATTTTAGGAGTAAAAACAATGTATGAAAAAACAAAAAAAGGAAGTGGGGACTAACAAAGTGCATTTGTATGTTTAAAAAAACCAAACCAAACCAAACCAAACAAACCAACATAAAAAACCCCTCCAAACTACTGAGGAAATAGTAACAGATCACAGAACTGAGTTACTAGGATAGATCAACCCATAAGTTAATTATAAAATATCAAAAATTGTCAAACTTCTTTTTCAGGGATATTAAGAACACACACTGTCATACTACCAATAGAGTTGATGAATTTCAATGTTTCTATGTCCCAAAGCTGAAGATTTAAGCAAGTGCTTAACTTCTGCCCACACAATAATTTAAGACCGCACTTACAGTAAGTAAGTAGTGTGGCCTAAGGTCTCTATAGGTGTGAGGGTTCAACAGTAAGAAAAACAGCTGCAGTGAGAAATTAGTCCCATGGAACCAGAAAATAGCTTACTATGTTTGTATGAAAATAATATGTTACTGGTTGAACTGCAAGTTCACACAAAATACACAGCATTCTTCATTTGACTTGTTTCTTTTTGGAAATCATGTAATATTTTTTAATTACTGAATATCTCAAGCATTAAAGATTGAAAAAGAAACAAAATTCTTATGACATTTATTAGTTTTGTCAGGTAACAGTGACTACAGCCTGCTACCATTTAAAATAGGACAGAAACATCGCCAAAAGAAAAAGGAGCAAGTCTCCCCTCAAGACTTATTTTCAGCAAGTATGCTGCTATGAGGAAAGAGGAAGTAGCATTGAATTAATTGCCTTTTTGTTTTCTAGTCAAGCCATAGTTAAAGCTTTAAATAGCTTAAATACTTGCTAAATATATTTTGAAATACATCAAGGGCAGACTATTTTTTTTATGTTAAGTGCCTTTATTGAGGAAGACATAAGCCTATACCCTCTTCAGCTGTGACCAAAAGCAACCTTGTCTCACCTTACCAAGAATCAGGTTTACATCCTGGATATCGGTCTTTCTTAATGTCCGGAGAAATGATCTGCATTTGAAGATCACGATAACATCAGTAAAATCCAAAAGGACTACCAACTAGCAAGTTATAAAACTTTCCATTTTTACACGACCTACTTTTGAAAATGAAAAGTGTTGCAACAGAATGTTCTACTTCCTAAAAATATTTGGATTCAGATAGCAACCACAGTCCCCAAGGATGCTTACAGACTTTGCCCACCACTGTAAACATCATCTCTGTCATAACACTCATTTTCTTCTTCAGACTCCATGAGAGCCTCTCAAACCAGCACGTGAAAACTGGAAGTAAATCCACCATTTTGGTATATAACAAAAAGGAAGGTAATCTGAACTACCAAGTAAACCCCATCCAATTGACCTGTAAGAATTTTCCATATAAAATATGAAGTCTTTGCAAATATGTTATTTTGAAGTCAATGACCACAGAAGTTTTTCTCCAGTAAAAGTTCTTGCTACTCAGTTTCTTTGAATCTATCCTTATTATTTATAACAGCAGCTATGGTTACCTACATCCTGAGTCCACTTTAAGTGGACTGAAATCTATCAAGACAGGAACAGCTGTACTCTGTCAGGTAGTCCAGTATTAAATCCTGTACCCAAGGAAATACCAGATGTTCACAGAAAAGCACAAAGAAGAACCTACCATAAGTTACAGACTTGCAAAGACATTTTTGTTTTCCCATAGCAAGACTCAGCCAAGTACTGAAGTATGAGAAATTGCCCTTCCTGAAAGATATTTTTGTTCTTGCATGGAAACCTAATTATTTCTCAAATCCTGTACCCTGTTCTGCTTACTGTGTGCTTTCCTTCCTCAAAAGTGTGGTCCACAGGAAATCTTGAATATATTCCTAGAATTTTATTTTTTAAATATTTAAGATCATCCTTTTTTATTAACAAACTGCTTATGACTTAAAAAGAAAAAAAAAGAGAGAAATAAAGAAAAGAAACGAAACCTTTTGCAGACAGCTTGGCTTTTTTTTTTTTTCCTTCCCTCCAGCAACATATGGCAACATCTGTTGCCTCTCTGCTGGACAATGACTTGTTAGCATTGACTTGTCTGCTACCAAAACTTCTTAAAGTGGCAAGTAGAACAATTTAGGTGCAATTAAAAAAAAATATATATATACACACACGTATAAATACTGGCTTTCAAGTTCTTGCCATTTGTTATACTGCATGAACATGTAATTATTTCTCTGAAGTCAACAGACTGAGCGTAAAGCCCATCAAGTCAACTTTGCTCTCTTGTTGAGGAAACATGAATTCAGGCTTTTGCTTACTATTTGACTGATCATAGAACAAACTGTTAATAGGAGGATATTCTCGTTTTGCAAAATTGGAGTAAAGAGTAGACACGTCAAGTTTCAGACATTTATTAAGCCTCATCAAGACACTTTCAAACACATGAGCAAGTGCAGCGTGAGGCATGTTTGATTATTTCCTGGATGATTAAGCATGACAATTGTGCGGACGGCTTCCGGAAGACCTTTCTGTGCAGCTTAGGGAGATGAGTGTGTTGTTCAGAAGTCAGGACGGTCCTTTTTCAGTCTACTGTAGTCTACATTAACCGAGTAGAACTAGGAAAGAGAGGGGGGGAAAAATGAGTAAGAAGCTCAACTATCCATTTGCCATAGTATTCACTAAAAAACAGGCATCATTTGAACTCATGTCAGGAAACTGAAATCATAGGTTGAGTCTGTACACTAGACAAAAATAAATAAATACTTTGAACAGCAGTAACTTTTTTATATTATCTTCATTCTGCATACAGTATTAGAAGCTCTGCATTTAAAATGAGACAATGCTCGTGTCTACAACTAGAGAAAATCCCACAATCTCTCTTCTTTAATGCCCAGAATTAAAAGTCCATTCACACAAAGTTCTTACAGTACTTCCAAGTTTATCCTTTTTTCCCCAAATCTATGCGCTCCTGTATACCGAAGGCAATACCTAGCTTGCAAAGTAGCATAAAGCATGGAGTATGTGAACAGATAGTGTCATGAGGGAACATTTAGAGCAGTGCTGCAAAAGCCAAATTTGGTTTAAGTAGCTGCATCTAGAACTGCATGGTATGACAAGGAGGAAGGGAAGTAAGACCAGGCCCTTTCACACTCCCAGTTTGTATTAATAAAGCTGGATCCCATTACTAGCAATTCAAAACAGCCCAGTCACTGAGGACAATAAATTTACAGTCTAAAAGCATATTTTGGCATTCCAGCCTGACTTGACATCAAGCATGTGATGCTATAGGTTGTTTTTTTTTCTTAAAAAGAAAAAAAAAAAAAGAAAAAAGAAAAACCTATCTATTAGCTTGATTATTTTTAGTTATGCCCAAATTCAATTTTTATTTTTTTTTTAACTTCCTCAGAGAAAACAAAACAGCCTACAGCACATTCAAATTACAGCTTCCTGTGCAACTCCTACAGTAACAATCTGGTCTTCAAGTCCTTTCTTTGGGAAGACTGAGAAAGTTGACATGACAAAGAGAAGTTATATAAAAGAAAAATGGTTTCATCAAAAGCGAAAACTTGTTGTATCGGAGTTTTTTACTAAACAGTCATTCTCAATTTAGAGTATCAGCCTTGTATCAGCCTTGCCATTTCCCACAGTGCAGATTTGGAAAAAAAAATTCCCAATGATACACACACCCAAATATGGTAAACCCTGAGGTTGTGTTTGCATGCTAAGACAGAAGGGGAATGCTACACAAGGCATGCACTCTTCAAAAGAATTTGTGCTGTGCACTAAGTTGAATTTGCCTCTTTTAGATACTTAAGAAACAGCAACGTTCCCGAAGCAGCAATGAAAAAAAAGGATTATGTTCTTCCTGGAACTTTAAGGGAACTGCAACATATTTTATTTTGGAGCGTGTGGGGTTTCTCACTTAATGACTGGAATAGTAAGGTATGGTACTGAACAGACACCAGCTTTTAAAACATAGTAGGTTTGCTTGTTTAGTAGTTTGAGAATAATCTTAAAATATTCTTAACAGGAATCTACTAAAATACCACTTTAGTAAAATGTGATAAAAACATTATTTCTGTAAACTGCCAAATCTTTTACACATCTTTGCATGCTTCCTCATTAATTCAATGAAGTAACTTGAATATTACTTAAAGAACATTTCTATTGCATCCAGTTTCAGACAACTGTTTTTGTTTTCAAACAATCAACTGTAGAACTGAGATAGTGTTTATGTTAAACACTGCCATTTTCCTGCTTTGCTTCTCATGAATAAAGGCCAATAGTTTAGAGCTTAGAAAGCTTTAGTTCAGAACTTACGACGTTTTGTCCTTCTCCCTGTGGTTTATTTCTGAGTATTATGAGCTAGAATACTCTTCCTTTTGCATAGAATTCCTCTTTTTCTTACAGAGGAATATATATGACTGCTTCTGTATAGATTCCTTTCACCCCATTATCAACCAACTCTAGGAAAGCTTTAGACCTCAAACTTGTCTCTCTCTGCTCTGAGTTCTAGAGACAAACAAATGTTGCACAGCAGAAAAAATAGAACACTCATTCAGCTGCTCTCCAATACACTCACACATCCTAAAGCAATAGACTACACCTTTGATATCACGTTTCTTAAAAATCTGTATTTTTCATTTTACCTTGTACTGGTCACTGGGAGACAGTTTGTTCCAAGGTTCTGGATTATTTTTCTTGTCCCAGCTATTGACAGAAATGCAAGATATGAGAACACGCTAAGAGAATCATACCACCTTCAAAATAAATAAAATCTGTGGGTGTACTGTAGCTATTAGACCATGGAGAGTCACCCATCCAAATAAGTTTCCAAAGAAAGAGACACGGTCCTTTGTCAGCAGTCTCTAAATATCATATGGTATATAAACAAATCTCCAAATCAAGGAAATCTACGGACACTTAGTGCCAGTGATAATGCAGTAAGACATTAAGGCCTCCAGAAACATAAATACCAAGGCAGTGATGCTGACTTTGGTACATACCGGAAGAGAACTGGGCGCTGCGAATTATTTTATACATACCAGACATCAGGGTTGAACACTGCCAAACGCATGAGATACAGGGCTGCGCCAACACCTCCAGATCCAATGATCAAAAACAGAGGGATCAACTAGAACAGACAAAAGAAAAAAATAAATGTCACACCATAATATAACAAAATAACATTATTACATATCATTTCTGACTACGGCAATGACAAACCAAAGAACAAGTTCACACACTTGAAGCCATAATGCACGCCCTCTAAAACCCTGACATAAGCTCCCTGTGTGCAGGGCATCCCTGGGGGCAGAGAGGAACTAGCAGCTATGAAGAGGCAGACATGAAAAAAAATACTGCTACACGCAGAACAACCAAACGTCCCGTAACAGCACGTTTCTGAAGAACCAACGTTAGTCCCTCCGCTGCCCCAAACAGCCCCTACCGTCTGCACCCCGGATGATAAAGTAAGAAAACGGGGGCGGGGGGTGGAGGAAAAAAGATGCGCAGGAAGAACGGATGAACCACCTTGAGCCTTGCTGCTGCAGCAGCAGAAAGGCCCACACATACCAAAGGGAAAAGGGGACCTGGCCGAGTCTCGCCGATCAGCCGCGGCGCACCCGAGAGGCCAGGCATCCCGGGCGAAAGGAGACAGAGGAGAGAGGAGGGGGGCGAGC